>NC_139386.1:36792500-41592500 GCF_054392235.1 Sus scrofa | reverse complement strand
GTTTTACAGTTTTCAGAGTATAGGTCTTTCACCTCTTTGGTTAAGTATATGTCTGGGTATTTAATTATTTTAAATGCAATTATAAAGGGAATTTCTTTCTTGTTTTCTTTAAGCTCATTATTAATATATGGAAAAGCAAAACATTACCATATATTAATCTTAGATCCTGCAACTTAACTGAATTCATTTATTAATTCTGATATGATATATATATATATCATAGTATATATGTACGTGTGTGTATATATATACGTACACACACGTACATATATATGTTTTTTTGGTATCTGTGAATAGTGACAATTTTACTTCTTCACTTCCAATTTAGATGAGTTTTGTTTCTTTTCCTTGTCTGATTTTTGTGGCTAGGTCTTCCAATAATACGTAAAATAGAAGTGGCAAAAGTAAATGTTGAATTTTTGTCAAAAACTTTTCCTGCATCTGTGGAGATTATCATGATTTTTATTCTTTATTTTGTTAATGTGATGTATACCATATTGATTGATTTACAGATGTGAACCATCTGTACTTATCTGGGATAAATCCTACTTAATCATGGTATATAATCCTTTTTTTTCCTTTTTAGGACCACTCCTGTGGCATGTGGAAGTTTCCAGGCTAGTGGTTGAATCAGAGCTGCAGCCGTGGTCCTACACCACAGCCACAGAAACGCCAGATCCGAGCCGCATCTACGACCTACACCTCAGCTCACGGCAAGGCCTGATCCTTAACCCACTGAGCGAGGCCAGGGATCAAATCTGCATCCTCAAGGATACTAGTCAAGTTCTTAACCTGCTGAGGCACAATGGGAACTCCTATAATCCTTTTAATGTATTGTTGGATTTGGTTTTTCTAATATTTTGTTGAGGATATTTTCGTCTATGTTCATCAGGGATACTGGACTGTAATTTTCTCTTTTTGTACTGTTTTTCTAGTTTGAGTGTCAGATGCTGGCCTTGTAGAATGAATTTGGAAGTGTTTCTTCCTCTTCGATTTTTGGAAGAGTTTGAGGATAGCTGTTAATTTTTCTATAAATATTTGGTATAATTCACCTGTGAAGCCATCTGATCTTGAAGTTTTGTTTGCTGAGATTTTTAAAAATTACTGATTCAATTTCATTTGTTGTTCATATTTTCATATTTTCTGTTTCTTCCTCAATCAGTCTTGAGAGATAGAATATTTCTAGGAATTTCTCCACTTCTTCTGGGTTGTCCACATTTTATTGGCATGTAATTGTTTTTAGTAATCTCTTTTGACCTTTTGTATTTCTGTGGTGTCCGTTGTAACTTCTCTTTCATTTCTGATTTTATTTATTTGAGCCTTCTTTCTTTTTTCCTAGGTGAGTCTGGCTAAAGGCCTATCAATAAGGTTTATCCTTTTTTTTTTTTTTTTTTTTTGTCTTTTTGCAATTTCTAGGGCCACTCCTGTGGCACATGGAGGTTCCCAGGCTAGGTGTCTAATCAGAGCTATAGCCTCCAGCCTATGCCAGAACTACAGCAACATGGGATCTGAGCCGAGTCTGCGACCTACACCACAGCTCATGGCAATGCCAGATCCTTAACCCACTGAGCAAGGCCAGGGATCGAACCCGCAACCTCATGGTTCCCAGTCAGATTCGTTAACCACTGCACCACGACAGGAACTCCGGTTTATCCTTTAAAGAACCAGATTTTAGTTTTGTTGATCTTTTACATTGTTTTTTAGTCTCCATTTCATTTATTTTTGCTCTGATCTTTACTATTTCTTTTCTTCTACTAACTTTGGATTTTGTGTGTCCTTTTTCTAGTTTCTTTAGATGTAAGGTTGGGTTCTTTATATGAGATTTTTCTTCTTTCTAACATAAGCTTGTTTTTCTTGTAAAATCCTCTCTCATTCATATCTAAATTATAGCCTTGCTAGGTAGGGTGCTCTTGGTTGTAGGTTTCTTTTCTTTTCTTTTCTTTTCTTTTCTTTGTCTTTTTGCTATTTCTTGGGCCGCTCCCGTGGCATATGGAGGTTCCAGGCTAGGGGTCGAATTGGAGCTGTAGTCGCCAGCCTACGCCAGAGACACAGCAACGCGGGATCTGAGCCGCCTCTGCAACCTACACCACAGCTCACAGCAACGCCGGATCGTTAACCCACTGAGCAAGGGCAGGGACCGAACTGGCAACCTCACGGTTCCTAGTCGGATTTGTTAACCACTGTGCCACGACAGGAACTCCGGTTTATTTTCTTTCATCACTTTAAATATATCATGCTACTTCCATCCATCCTGCAAGTTTTCTGCTGAAAAGTCAGCTTATAGTCTTATGGAAGTTTCCTTGTACAAAACTAGTTGCTTTTCCCTTTTTTTGCTGTGAAGATTCTCTCTTTATCTTTATCTTTATTTATTTATTTATTTGCTTTTTAGGGCTGCACCCTCTGCATATGGAGGTTCCCAGGCTAGGGGTCCAATTGGAGCTACAGCTGCTGGCCTATGCCACAGCCACAGCAACAGTAGATCCAAGCCGCATCTGTGACCTATTCCAGAGCTCGTGGCAATGCCAGATCCTTAACCCACTGAGTGAGGCCAGGGATCAAACCCGCAACCTCATGGTTCCTAGTCAGATTCGTTTCCACTGTGCCATGATGGGAACTCCAATTTTTGTCATTTTAATTAAATGTGTTAAACCAGCTGTAACTCAATAAGATAAAATAAAATTCTTTAATACTTCAAAAAATTGATAAGAAACAAGGATATATTGCACAGCACAGGGAAATATAGCCATTATTTTCTAATAACTTTAAATTAAATATAATCTGTAAAAATGTTAGCTCACTAGGTTGTATGCCTGAAACTAATATGTTATAAATCAACTATACTTCAAAGGAAAGTGCTTAATACAAATTGACACCTGAAGGGAAATAATTTCAATGTGTCTTGGTGTGGATATTTTGGGTTCATTTTGTTTGTGGCTCTCTGCACTTCCTGGACCTGGATGTCTGTTTCCTTTCCCAGGGTAAGGAAATTTTCAGTTGTAACGTCTTCACATAAGCTCCTGCCCTTTTCTTTGGTTTTCTTCTAGAAACCCTATAATGTGAATGTTGGTATACTTGATGTTTGCAGGGATCTCTTAAATTATCCTCATTTTTTTAAAAATCTTTTTTTTTTTTCCCTCTTCTTCTTGGGTGATTTCCTCTACTCTGTCTTCCAGTTCACTGATCTGCTCCTCTGTATCATCTAACCCATTGCAGATTCCTTCTAGTGTTTTTTTTCTTTTTGTCTTTTTGCCATTTTCTTGGGCCGTTCCTGCAGCATATGGAGGTCCCCAGGATAGGGGTTGAATCAGAGCTGTAGCTGCTGGCCTATGCCAGAGCCACAGCACCGAGGTATCCGAGCTGCATCTGCAACCTACATCACAGCTCACGTCAATGCTGGATCCCTAACCCACTGAGCAAGGCCAGGGATCGAACCAGCAACCTCATGGTTCCTAGTTGGATTTGTTAACCACTGAGCCACAGTGGGAACTCTTTTCTAGTGTATTTTTTATTTCAATTATTTTATTCTTTAGCTCTATTTGGTTTCTTTATATTTTCTACCTCTTTGTTAATCTCCTCCCTGTGTTCATCTATTCTTCTCCTGAGTTTATTGAGCATGTTTATAAGCATTACCCAAATTCTTTATTGGGTAGATTGCTTATCCCCACTTCACTTAGTTCTTCTTCTGGGGCTTTATCTTGTTCCTTTATTTAGAACGTATTCCTTTGTCTCCTCACTTTGTTTCTATTTCAATGTATTAAGTAAGCCTGACCTTGGGGAAATGGCCTGATATAGGAGACATTCTATGGAGATCAGCAGCACAATCCCCTCTGGGACCAGAGCTATGTGGTCTAGGCATGTCTATGTGGGCTGTATGAGCCTTTCTGCCATGGCAAGGCTGACTACTATGGGTACACTGGTTGGTGGGGCTGACTCCCAGCCTGGCCCCCTGCTTAGTTGGCTGTGTTGTGTGGAGGCTGCCAGCCAAACTTCTGGACAGGGCTGGGTCCTAAGGTGGCTGGCTTCAGAGCCTGGGGGATTGGGGTTGTTGCTGTCCTCCTGGTAGTTGGGGATGAGTCCCAGCTCTGTGTTTATTATGCGACCTCAGTCCTGCTCATGGAAAGGTACATTGGGCCAGGCTGGGCACCTGATTCTGGTCAGTACTTATCATGCGGCCTAGTTAGAAAACGATAAGCTGAGACAATAGACTTTCCTTCTGAGAGAATTAAGGTGTTAGTAATAGGAGCAGGAAAGGAAAGTATGCCTGGAAAGGGGGAAGATGAGTTAGACTTGGGGCCACAATAGTAAGAGAAATTAAAATTTCGAATGGGACAAATGCACACAGAGAGAAAATGATATCATGAGAAACAGATGGCTTGAGGCAATGTAGACTAAAAGAAATAGAGAAAAAGTAGCTTTGGTTCCTTGTGGCTTCCTAGTTTCTCCTCACAAAGATATTTATTATACATGCCCTTTTTCTAAGGACTTGAGTGAATATTTGTTTTAATCAACCCAAAGAGCCTGACCAAGACAGCTGACTATGTCTATAAACAGATGCCTAGCTGAGGGATGGTACGCTATTGGTCTATCACAAAATGCTCTTCTTCCTCAAAGTGACTATGAACTTAGGACTCACCCATAGGAACCAGAAAGTTGTCTTTAAAAATGTAGAACTAGGTGTTCCTGCCATGGTGCAGCAGAAACGAATCTGACTAGGATACTTGAGGATGAAGGTTTGATCCCTGGCTTCGCTCAGTGGGTTAAGGATCTGGCGATACCGTGAGCTGTGGTGTAGCTCTCAGATGCAGCTCAGATCTGGCATTGCTGTGGCTGTGGTGTAGGCCAACAGCTGCAGCTCTGATTCAACCCCTAGGTTGGGAACCTCCATGTGCTTCAGGCGTGGCCCTAAAAAAGCAAAATAATAACAACAATAATAATAAAATAAAAATATAGTACTTTATTTATTTATTTATTTTTAGTGTAGGTACGTCTGTGACCTACACCACAGCTCATGGCAATGCTGGATCCCTGACCCACTGAGCAAGGCCAGGGATCAAATTTGCATCCTCATGGATCCTAGTCAGATTTGTTTCTTCTGCCCCACAATGGGAACTCCAAAAAATACAGGACTTTAAAAAGGTAAATTTTATTATGTAAATTATATCTTGATAAAGCTACTATTTAAAAAGTGTTTTTTTTCTTAAAAAGTTAGCCCTAGTACAGGTTATTGAGTTTTTTCAAGGTATCAGAGAAATTACTAAGGATTAAGGCAAGGCACAGATTAAGTCTGCCTTTCAGAAGCAAGAGGAGCTTGGGAGGGTATAAGCAAGTGTCCTGGGGCCATTTGGATTTGTGGCTTAGGCACTTGGGCAGTATCAGAAATAGATGATGTGGTAGAAGGGGGGAACAGGATGCCCTCTAACTGTGGTATTAAACAGTCTGGGTGGCAGGTGTCTGGTTAGATTGCATTAGCAAGCCCTCACACTTAAATGATCTTAAAAATATCTGTTGACATTTTGCATTGGCTAAGATGGCTATTATCAAAAAATAGAAAACAAGTGTTGGTGTGGGTATGGAACAGTTGGAACCCTTGTGCATTACTGGTGGGAATGTAAAATGGTGCAGCCATTGTAGGGGAACCACTATACTGTTTTCTAGAAAAAACAAAAAAAACAAAAACAAAAAAACCTAGAAATCCAGTAGCATTAAAGCAATCCATCTGAGTGGTGAGTGGCTGGTGGGAGCAGAGAAGCGGATAATGCCTGGGAGAGAATGCCCCGGGATTAACCCAGAGAAGACAGTAAATGACACCAGAGACCATCACTCAGGTTCTATAAAGATAAAGGACCCGGAAGAATGAAACAGAGTCTTCAGATGAGTTTCAGACCAATATGGATGACTTATGGGTTCTCTCCTCTCTCTGTCTCCAAGCTTATGTATAAATATTCATAATCACATATGTATTTGGAGTTTGAAAACTGGAATAACATAAATGGACAAGGCATTTAGACCTAAGGGCACAGAGGAAGGCTGAGGGGAGGCAGTGCTATATGGACTTGGGGAGGAAATTTTGTCTGCTGCTGTTGACACCTTGGGGGTGTAGTAAGTGGGATATTCCTTGTTACAAATCTTCTAGGTTGGTGTTTCTAATAATGTGTCATGGGAGATTTGGGGTGTTCCAAGCAAAAAAGATTTTGGTCTTTCAACAAGGCCGATCTAGGTCACACACCCGCTTTGTTAATACAGATACTGTGACTGTGGTTGGTAAAGTGAAAGTGACTTACCCAAGATTATGCAGGTAGGCCTGTCTTTGCCCTTTTATGGAATATTTTGTCACATTTCCAGGCAATTCAAAGTTGTGCATCAGTGTGTTTTTACAGTGATTTTTTTCCTCTCTATCTCCTCTGAATTACCCTGATCCAATCCCCTGGATGGTAGTAAAATACATTCTTTTTTATTTTACTTTTTTATTTTTTTGTCTTTTTGTCTTTTTTTTTAGGGCCTTACCCACGGCATATGGAGGTTCCCAGGCTAGGGGTCGAATTGGAGCTGTTGCTTCTGGCCTACACCACAGCCAAAGCAATGTGGGATCCGAGCCGCATCTGCAAACTACACCACAGCTCACGGCAACACTGGACCCTTAATCCACTGAGTGAGGCCAGTGATCAAACCCGCAACCTCATGGTGCCTAGTTGGATTCATTTCTGCTGTGCCATGACGGGAACTCCAAAATACATTCTTTTTAAAAATTTTTTTAATTATTATTATCCTTTTTTAGGGTTAAACCTGTGGCATATGGAAGATCCCAGGCTAGGGGTTGAACTGTGGCCTACACCACAGCCACAGCAACACTGGATCTGAGCTACACCTGCAACCTATACCACAGCTCACAGCAATGCTGGATACTTGACCCACTGAGTGAGGTCAGGGATTGAACCTGCATCCTCATGGATACTAGTGGAATTTTTTTTTTTTTTTTTTTGTCTTTTTGCCATTTCTTGGGCTGCTCCCATGGCATATGGAAGTTCCCAGGCTAGGGGTCTAATTGGAGCTGCAGCCGCTGGCCCACACCACAGCCACAGCAATGCAGGATCCGAGCTGTGTCTGCGACCTACACTACAGCTCACAGCAACGCCAGAACCTTAACCCACTGAGCAAGGCCGGGATCGAACCCACAACCTCATGGTTCCTAGTTGGATTCGTTAACCACTGAGCCACAATGGGAACTCCAGGATACTAGTGGAATTCTTAACTCACTGAGCCGTGATGGGAACTCCCAAAGGCATTCTTGTTAATTAAGGAAGGGGATCCCAATGACCCATCATTGCTCATGGAAGTGTGGTAATTTCTCCAATAATGGTGCCCATAGTCCAGTAATAGCCAATAATAGTGACCACCCATGGAATATGCTTGAGAGATGGTTGGAGGAGCAAAGTCTTCCCTGTGGTCTCCTTAGCATCTTGCCTCACCAACAAACCATGCATCGGATGGGACACAGAACATGCTTCAGCCTCCTACCCAGTGACCATCAAGATGCCTTTGCGGAGTTTATATCAACAGACACAAATTCATTGCTCTATGAGTTTTGATTCATGGGTATTTAAGAAGCCAGATGGGTTACCTAGGCAGTTTCCAGTATCATTGATGTGTAGTAATTGGACGCATTGCAGTAAAAATAATAGTATCAAACACACATTGAATGGTTTCTACATCCAGGGTGCTGTTCTAAATGCTTTTTTGTGTTTACTCATTTAATCTTCAAAACAATCAAAGCACAGAGACTCACGGGGCATGGCCATGTGAAGATGAAGACGGAGATTGAAGCGATGATGCTACAGGACAACAAAATCCTAGAGCCACCAGGATTTGGAATAGGCAAAGAAGGATTCTCTCCTAGGGTGTTCAGAGGGAGCACGACCCTGCCAACACTTTCAGAGGTAGGGTGGACTTCTGGCCTCCCCAATTTATTTTTTGATTTTTAGAGCTGCACTTGTGGCATGTGCAAATTCCCAGCCTGAGGGTCGAGTTGGAGCTATAGCTGCCAGCCTGTGCCATGGCCACAGCAACTTGGGAGCCAAGCCACATCTGTGACAGCTCACAGCAACTCCAGATCCTTAACCCACTAAGTGAGGCCAAGGATCAAACCCATGTCCTCATGGATACTAGTCGGGTTCATTACCGCTGAACCACATTGGGAACGCCTGGCCTCCCAAAATATAAAAGGATAAATTTCTTTTGTTTTTAAGCCCAGTTTGTGGTCCCATTATGGTAACCCAGAAAATTATACAATAGTCTTTCTTATGCTTCTCTGTTAGGTCTGAGCCATTAAGATCCTGTTTGCCTATCATGGTGCAGACCAAAGCCACCCTTCCATCTGCTGCCTCCCATCCTCCACCCTGAACTTCTGTTTGTGATTCCTTGTTTCACCTTTCCCACACTTTAAGGACCCATTAGTACAGACTTCTCTGTGTGACTTTGCTTTCGGTACACAGAGTACAACCAGCATTAAGATTAAAAATGTTTAGCAACCAGGAAGTCACAGGTGCTGACCAATCAGAAAGGTCACCAGCTGCAGTGATGGGGCAAAGTCCAGGAGGCCCCTGCCGTGCCAGGCATTACCCCTGCAGATGCGGGATCTTGGCTGCCAGATATTGGCAAGAGTCCTGATGTTAATTCTTACGTGTATCAGGAAGCGTGCTACATGGCTTATCTCTTTGAAACCTCACCACAGCTCAGTGGCTGAGGAGACACGGGCCTATAGAGCTTGAGTGATGTGCCCGAGGTTATCCAGGTAGCAAGCAAGTGGCAGAGGAAGGGCTGAAAGGCAGGCAGCCGGACTCTGTGCTCTGTTGTGGGCTGTGTGAAGAAAGGTCTGGAGAGGGTCTTTTCTCTGTGGAGTAGGAAATACATAGAAAGCTGTGTTATCAGATCTGGAGCCCTCAGAAATGTAAATTATTTCAGAAAAATGGCATCAGGAGTTCCCATCATGGCGCAGCGTAAACGAATCCGACTAGGAACCATGAGGTTTCGGGTTCGATCCCTGGACTTGCTCAGTGGGTTAAAGGATCTGGCGCTGCCATGAGCTGTGGTGTGGGTCGCAGACGTGGGTCGGATCCAGGGTTGCTGTGGGTCTGGTGTAGGCGGGCAGCTACAGCTCCAGTTTGACCTCTAGCCTGGGAAACTCCATATGCTGCAGGTGCGGCCCTAAAAAACAAAAAGATTAAAAAAAAGAAAAAGAAAAATGGCATCAGAGAGGATACTGGTTGACTCTGTCATCCAGTCCTGATTGGAACTGCAGGCCCTAGAGTGCATCAAGCCTGAGGGAGAGAGGGCAGGGATGTGGGGCACCCACCCATCCTCCCACCCCCAACCCAGTGGGGAGGTGAGCTCTGTCCTACTAAAATGATTCAGTGCAGGGAACTCAGAGTGTGCAGAGGCCAAGGGATGTCCAGTGGGGTCAGGGCCCCCAAGGTGAGACCCTGGTTAGACTTCACGAGCCCTGAGGCTTGCCCACCCTTGCTGTTCTTTCCCTGCCTGCTGAACATCCAGTGCTCCCTGGACAGGCAGGTGGACCGGAAGGTGAGGGGACCTCATTAAAGCGCAGGCAGCTGGTGTCATGGAATTTACCAGTGGGTCACTCCCTTGCCTCTCTCCACCCTCCCGCCCCCTTATATTGGTCGCCAAGTTTGCAGAAAGTCAGTGGTATTTCCAGTAGCATATATGCAGGTGTACTTTACAGAAACTTTTTTTTTTTTCTTCCTTTTTTGTTTTTTTGCTTTTTAGGGTCACACCTGCAGCACATGGAGATTCCCAGGCTAGGGGTCCGACTGGAGCCTCAGCCTCCGGCCTACAGTGCAGCCACAGCAACATGAGATCTGAGCTACGTCTGCGACCTACACCACAGCTCATGGCAATGCCAGATCCTTAACACTGAGCGAGGCCAGGGATCGAACCGGGGTCCTCATGGATACTAATATAGTTCATTACCGCTGAGTCACAGTGGGAGCTCCTACAGGAACTTTTAAATAAATCTAGTCCCAAGCGATTCATTATTCTATTACATGAGTTAGTTGTTGGCAGATCTGCCCACCATACACAAAACTGAGCTATTTCTGTGCTTGTACTAATGAGTCATCTCGCCGACTTTCTGTGTATATTTTTTACCACTGTTCTATAATTGCATTCTTTCATTCAATGTTTATGCTTATATTCTTACCTTCTCCTACATTCTTTTCTATGAGATCAAAATAGCAACAACAACAACAACAGCAGCAAAAGGCAGATATGGTTTTCTTTAACATTTCATGGAGATTTATCAAGCTAACCTTGATACGAGGGCTTCAACTGAGACCTGAAATTACAAATATACGAATAAGTTAATGCAAATGCTCTTCTGAGATTTGCAATAAGCAAAAGATGGTCTTGCATTTGAAAGATGTATCAAGCAGTGTGTCCATCTCGATAAATTGCTAAGTCTTTTTTTTTTTTGGCCTTTCAGTGCTGCACCCTCGGTATATGGAAGTTCCCAGACTAGGGGTGGAATCAGAGTTGTAGCTGCTGGCCTACACCACAGCCACAGCAACACCATATCTGAGCCACGTCTGCAACCTACACTGCAGCTCACGGCAACACCGGATCCTTCATCTACTGAGTAAGGCTGGGAATGGAATCCGCATCCTCATGGATACTAGTCGGATTCATTACCACTGAGTCAAAATGGGAACTCCATTTGCTATGTCTTCAAAAGTTCTTTTTTAAGTTTAGTGGATCTGCCTCATCATTTCCATGGAAGTTGCAAATGTCCATCTCGAATACCTCAACATTTATCAACACCAAGAAGAAGAGAGGAAAACAAAATAGTGATCCAAGAAAAAATGGATTTGTAGGGCTGAGAAGACCACAAACCACATATTTCCTTTACTCTAATCTCTGGAAGGTCTCCCTTGGTAACTTTTTTTTTTTTTTTTTTTTTTTTTTTTTTTTTTTTTTTTGCTTTTTAGGGCTGCACCCATGGCATATGGAGGTTCCCAGGCTATGGGTTGAATCGGAGTTATAGCTGCCGGGCTACGCCACAGCCACAGCAATGCAAGATCCTTAACCCATGGAGTAAGGCCAGGGATTGAACACAGAACCTCATGGTTTCTAGTCCAATTCATTTCTGCTGCGCCATGACGGGAACTCCTCCCTTGGTAACTTTTACGTCATCCTTTCTTGAAGGCTTCTCCAGTTGCTCAGGAGAATTATAATATGGAGAGAAGGGAAAATCTGACTCTTTGGATTAAAAAATGTCCCTCCATTTCCCCTTTTTAGGTTACCTTGGGACCTCTCAAGTTGACTCAGCTATACTTGTTGGCACTGTGTTATGCATTCTCCGAGGGCACACACTTCCCCATTCAGACAACCGTGTCAGGAAGTTAGAAGCTTTCCATGCAGGAGCTGTCAGGCCTTGGGTGAGGTCTTCACAAGATGCCAAGCTTTCTGCTCAGTGGTGCCCAACCTTGATTGCTTAGCCATTCTGAGAAAAGCGTGGGGCTCACAGAGCTGCCCGTGATCTTTCGTCCAGGCAGTTGCCCTAAAATTGTAGATGCCATCCATTCAACACTGAAGGATTGGCACTCCTCAACAGCTGGAAATCTGCAATGTTCTTAATTTCTAAAATGTTTTCTAGGAGTTCCCTGGTGGCTCAGCGGGTTAAGAATCTTGTGTTGTCACTGCTGTGGCTTGGGTCACTGCTGTGGCATGGGTTCGATCCCTTGCCCAGGAACTTCCACATGCTGTGGGTGCAGTCAAAAAAAGAAATGTTTTCTAGATGCTGCAGATGGCGATTTCATTCATCAGTCAGGACCACAGGGACCCAGGTTTGGTTTTCTATGGTGATTATGCTCAATACATTTTGAGGTCAGATTAACCATGTTTTGAAGTAAAAATACAATGTATTTTAGAGAACTGAAAGTGACTCAAAGTGGCTGGATCATAGTATTGGTATTATTAATTAGGAGTCTTTTGGTTGAAAGCAACAGAAAACCCAGCTTCTACTGACTTAAACAATGAAAGGAATTCATCAACTCACCTAAAAAGACCAGAGGTGGTTCAGGCTGTAGATAAGGCTTGCTGGCATCAAAGTCTCATTTCTTTTCCTCTCTCTGTTCTGGCTTCCACTATGCAAGCTGCCTCCCAGGGCAGACTTCCTCATGGTCCTCAAATGATACCAAAGGTCCCGAGGTTAGATAATTCCTTGTTCATGTCCACAGGAAAGACATCTCTTTCTTCAGTTGTCAGATGAAATTCCTAGGCTTCATTCAGATGGGACCAATTACTGTGTTTAAGAGTATGGGATAGCCTGCGTGGTAAAAGCCAGCTCCGTCTTGAGGCTGAGGGAGGGTTAATCCCACCCAAACTGTTTTGCTAGGAGTAGGGTAGAAATGGTTATGCGAACTAACATCAGGATATTGTTTTACCAAAAGAGTACATGGGGAGTTCCCGTCATGGTGCAGTGGTTAACGAATCTGACTAGGAACCATGAGGTTGCGGGTTCGATCCCTGGCCTTGCTCAGTGGGTTAACGATCTGGTGTTGCCATGAGCTGTGGTGTAGGTTGCAGACGCGGCTCGGATCCCGCATTGCTGTGGCTCTAGCGTAGGCTAGCAGCTACAACCCTGATTAGACCCCTAGCCTGGGAACCTCCATATGCCGCAGGAGTGGCCCAAGAAATGGCAAAAAGACAAAAAAAAAAAAAAGAGTACATGGATGCAAGGGGGGAAATGAACCAGCATCCTCTATTGAGTGTGTTGGGAGGAAAACTATAAACTATCCAGAAAGTGGGGCTGAAGACTGATAGAGATGGCCATTGTTAAGAAGTCTGATCTTGACATTTTTTAAAGGGTTATAATTAGCAATTATTACCCAACATCCAGGGAAAACTCTCCAGGGGAATTTAGAGTCCAATTATCTTTTTACAAATAAAGCTTTTGTCTGGATAGTGAGTAGACAGGTGTCTATTATTTTCATCATCATACTTTTTGTTATGTTTGGAATATTTCACAGTCGAAAAGTGAAAGTAACATACAGGCAGAGTAGACATTGGCAGCAACCACCAATGTATCTCTTTTTTTTTTCTGTCTTGGATACACAAGATATTCCTTTCCTGGCTCAACTTGTGCTGTGAGCCAAAATTATGCCTATCGCTTCTGAGCTGAGGCAGGGTAAAGTCCTGTGTGAATTTTCACCTCTGCCTTCCCCTTCAAGGTGATAGTGGAGGCCAGATACTGAATTAGGGTGGAGCCACAAGAGCAAAGCAGCCTAGATCCCTGAGTCACTGCCTTGGAAAGTGATTCCATGTTCTGTTTATTGATTTCGGTGTGTCAAATTACTCCAAATTTGCTGGCCTAAAGCAAGAATTTACTATTCTCTCTCATAGTCTGTGTGCTGACTGGGCTTGGCTGGACAATTGTCCCTTGGGGGTCTGTCGTATTGTGGCAGGTAGTTATTGGCTGGAGCAGCCATCATCTAATGACTCACCGGACTCCATTCCCAAAATGGTTCACTCATCTGCCTAGAATTGATGCTGGTTGTTGCCTGGGTACTCTGGAGCTATCAAAAGAGCACCTGTGTGGCTTGGGCTTCTTAGTGCTTGGGTCCTGAGTTTCAAGAGATTCAGGGGGAATTGAAAGGCTTCTTCTTCTTTTTATTACTATTTATTATTTTTTTTTTCAGTTTTTTAAAGCAGTAACATTTATTTACTTTTTTAAAATGATTTTTCTTTTTTCCATTATCCATTTCTCTTTCTTTCCAAAGCTGCCACCCTGGCCCCAAATACAAACTACAACCATCTTCCCCTAAGCTTATTGCAATGGCCTGCTGAGAGATCTTTCTGCTTCCATTTTGTCTTTCATTCTGTTAAAGCTGTAAATCAAATAGTGTCACCCTCCTGCTTATAACCCTTCAGTTCCGGACTTTCTGGTTCGGGCCAGAACCCTTCTGGCCTCTGGCTACCTCACTAAGCTTGTTATCTTACTCCTTCCCTAGCCATACTGACTTTTCTAGTCTGAGTTCACCATAAACTCTTTCTGCCCCAGGGCCTTTGCACATGTTCCTCCCTTCGCCTAGAACTCTTTTCCCTTGGTCCCTCAAGAGATGCTTCCTTCTCATCTTTCAATGCAATTATCATCTCCTTAGCAAGGCTATCCTATCTAAAATAGCCAGTCACTTTCCATTAACAACTCTGATGGCTCAAGAACTTTTACAGAAGTTTAGTTTAGGGGAAATTATCTGATTGCCATAATGTGATGGTGGAGGAGTCGGTGGTGACTTTTGGTTAGGAAACTTGTCTGGAAGACATTTGCATAGTGACTTACATAAGATTGAGAGGCTACCAACTGTTCTTCTTCTCCGAGGTGATATATAGTGCTTATCCTGTGCATTTCTCTTATTGCATCCTATCGCTGTCTGCAATTATCTTATTTTCTGTCTTTTCTTGCTAGAATATAGGCTCCATGAGGACACGATCCTTGTTTGTCTTCCCTAATACCCTAGGCCGTCCCCAACTCTAAGAACTGTACCTAACTCTTAGCCATCAATTGCTAGTTTTTGAGGAAAAGAATGCATTGATATATAAATAAATAAGACTAATTCACTCTATCTTTTCTTTTCACTCAAACCGTTTCCTGAAGTGAAAGATTACTGGGTTACTGGGACTTCAAATCCATGATGATGGACATATTTTTTTCCTAAACATAAACATAGGACTCCATTTCTGGGAAAGTAGTTTGTGAATCAGGACTCTTCACACAGGAAAGCAGAGTCTGAGAAAAACTAAGGTGAAGATATGCTGGAGGTGATATACAGGAAAAATAACTAGAAAAATTTCGGTATTTCGAGAAAGTAAGAAGATCATGCCACATGGTGGGAAAAGGCCATTGATAACTTTACATCATGATCAAAAAGCTATTCAGTGTTTTTCAGATCAAAACATCCTTTCCAATCCTTAGGAGTTTTGATCCCAGCTTAAAAACAGTCTTCTGGACCAAGTCCTATGGTCTCTGGCTGTAAGCCCATTGTCTCTTGCCTCCATTACTTGTTTCTTGGCTGTTTGTAGTGTGTTGCCACTCAGTTTCACTTCCAAATTTGGACTTCCTTATGCGTGAGTCATAAGGCAATAAAAGGTGATTGTAATTTATGTGCTAAGACCCAGTTGTGGTGGAGGAGGGCAACCACTCTGCAAGGAGTTTGGAGCTTTTCTCTAGCTACATTGCTTCTTTTCTAGAACCAGGTGCCCTGTTCTATATGGCCATGCTTCCTTGTCCTGGCCCCCACCAGGTCTGGTGGCTGAATTTGAGCTAAGAAATAAAAAAAAATCTGTGGGTGGGTATGAGCAGAGTTAGGACTGGAGATGAGTGCTGGGGGCAGCGCCATACAGAGTAAGAGGGAGCCCAGCAAGAAGCTCAGTTTGGTGGTTGCTGTTGAATGACCACTTGTTACATAGGCTCTGTGCTGCTAGTGAAGATTCCTTGTTTGCTCTCAACTTCAGATGTATCAAGAGACACAAATGTGGAGGAAGGGCCTTTGCCAGAACTGGCCAGGGATCTGTGAATCAGCATGTCAGGATTTAATATACTCTTTTCCTGACTTTTCATATAAATGATAACCGTTTATATTTAATTTCAAAAGCAACACAATCTACTACTACAACTATTACTACCACATCCATTGTTTACTGAGCACCTGCTGTTTGCTACGTGTTTTACTTATATTATTAATCTTTACAATCCTAGGGAGCAAGGATTATTTTTCCCATTTCACAAACTTTACTAACAGGAAAA
The DNA here is from genome assembly GCF_054392235.1 of Sus scrofa. NCBI lineage: Eukaryota > Metazoa > Chordata > Mammalia > Artiodactyla > Suidae > Sus > Sus scrofa. Next base: position 41,576,686 of record NC_139386.1, on the reverse strand, counting down.
TTGAGATGCACAACAGTTAGGCCATTTATAACAAGGTTATACAGCTAATAAGTTGCAGAATCAGAATTTGAACCCAGGACTGTTGGGCTCCAAACTATGAACGTTTTTATTTTTATTTGACTGAAATATGTGTGCAAATCTGAGGATTCCTTTCACAATGCATCAAATCATCACTATGTACATTTTATTTTTTAGCTTTTTATTATAGTATAGTTGATTTACAAAAAATGAATTTTTAATGAATCGTGCTTAAATTTCTTCTCTTCACATAAAAGTATGAATAACCTATTTATATCAGTATTCTAAAAATATACATTGCTTTAAAAAATAGACTCCCTTGCTAACATTTGGATATAAAGTTTCTGTTGAATATTATTTAATCTGGCACCAATTTTGAAAGACTTAATACAGTGTTGTAACTTTGCAGGTTGTATTCTATTTTTTTTTTTTTAATTTTTTAGGGCCACACCTGCATCATATGGAAGTTCCCAGTCTAGGAGTTGAATCAGAGCTGCAGCTGGGGCCTACACCACAGACATAGCAACACCAGATCTGAGCCACATCTGTGATCTATGCTGCAGCTTGCTGGATCTTTAACTCACTGGGCGAGGCCAGGAATCGAACATGCATCCTCATGGAGACTGTCAGGTTCTTTTTTTTGCTTTTTAGGGCCGAAACCTTGGCATGTGGAGGTTATCAGGCTAGGGGTCAAATCAGAGCTATAGCTGCTGGCTTACCCACAGCCACAGCAATGTAGGGTCTGACCTATGCCATAGCTCACGGCAACGCCGGATCCTTAACCCACTGAGCAAGGCCAGGGATCAAATCTGCATCCTCATGGATGCTAGTCAGATTCGTTAACCACTGAGCCATGATGGGAACTCCTCCGACTGTCAGGTTCTTAACCTGCTGAGCCACAGAAAGAACTCTGGTTGTATTCTTATTTTAAATTAATTTTATAGATGTTAAATTCAGTCCATAGCTGCTTGTTGAGGTTAATGTTTTGTCATTTAGAGGAGTTAATATTGGGAAATAAGTCATTTGTTGTATTAATTTCCCACTACTGGCAGAGAATATGCAAATCATTTAGGAATTTTCTACCAAAGAAAATAGCCACTGAGTCTTTTGTGTATGAGTACTTGAGTATGAATCATACTGCATTGAAAAACTTACCCATGACTATACCCATGTGTGTTTTTTACAAATTAAAACAATATATACTTATTATAGAAGATTGGTAAATTATAGAAAATAAGAAAAAGAATCCTGTATAATCTTCCCAAAGATAGTTTGTATTTTATTTTATTTTTAAAATAAATTTTATTGGAGTACAGTTGACTTACAAAATTGTGTTTGTTTCAGGTGTACAACAAAATAAATCAGTTATACATATACTTATATCCATTCCTTTTCAGATTATTTTCTCATCTAGCTTATTACATAGTATTGAGTAGTTTATGCTATGCTATACAGTAGGTCCTTGTTATCTGTCTACTTTATATACAGTAGTGTGCATATGTCACAGCCCCCTAATTCATCCCTTCCCCCCAACATGTTTCCCCTTTGGTAACCATAAATTTGGTTCCAAATTCTTTTGAGTCTTTTTCTGTTTTTTAAGGTCTTTTGTATCATGTTTTATTAGATTCCACATACAGTGATTTCATATATTTGTCTGTCTCTGTCTTACTTCACTTAGTATGATAATCTCCAGTCCATCCATATTGCAGCAAATGGCATTATTTCATGCTTTTTTATGGCTGAGTAATATTCCATTGTATATATGTACCACACCTTCTTTATCTAATCTTCTGTTGATGGACATTTAGGTTGCTTCTATGTCTTGGCTATTGTAAATAGTGCTCCAATAAACATTGGAGTACATGTATCTTTTTGAATTATGGTTTTCTCCAGGTATATGCCCAGCAGTGAGATTGCTGGATCATATAGTAGTTCTACATTTAGTTCTCTGAAGACTGTCCATACTGCTTTCCATACAGTTGCACCAGCTTACATTTCCACCAACAGTGTAGGAGGGTGACCTTTTCTCTGCACCTTCTCCAGCTTTTATTGTTTTTAGAATGTTGATGATGGCCATTCTGACTGCTGTGAGGTGACACCTCATTGTAGTATTGATTTACATTTCTCTAATAATTAGTGAGGTTAAGCATATTTTCATGTGCTTTTTGACCATCTGTCTTTTTTGGAGAAATGTCTATTTAGATCTTCTGACCAAGTTTTAATTGGGTTGTTTGTTTTTTTGGTATAAATCTGTATGAGATGTTTGTATATTTTAGAGATTAATCCCTTGTCAGTTGCTTCATTTTCAAAGATTTTCTCTCATTCTGAGGGTTGTTTTTTCATTTTGTTTATGCTTTCCTTTGTTGTTCCAAAGCTTTTAAATTTAATTAGGTCCAATTTGTTTATTTTTGTTTTTATATTCATTATTCTAGCAAGTGGGTCAAAAAAGATATCACTGCAATTTATGTCAGAGTATTCTACCTATGTTTTTCTTGAAAAGTTTTATAGTATCTGGTCTTATGTTTAGGTCTTTAATCCATTTTGAGTTTATTTTTGTGTATGGCATTAGAGAGTATTCTAATTTCATTCTTTTACATGTAGCTGTCCAGTTTTCCCAGCACCACTTATTGAAGAGGCTGTCTTTTCTCCATTGTATATTCTTGCTTCCTTTGTCATAGATTAATTGACCATGGGTGTGTGGTTTTATTTCTGGGATTTGTATGCTGTTCCACTGATCTATATTTCTGTTTTTGTTCCAATTCTATACTGTTTTGATGATTGTAACTTTGTCGTATAGTCTGAAGACAGGGAGCCTGATTCCTCCAGCATAGTTTTGCATTTTTTTTTCTTTTTAAGGCTGCACCCATGGCATATGGAGGTTCCCAGGTTAGGGTTTGGATTGGAGCTACAGCTGCCAGCCTACACCACAGTCACAGCAATGTAGGATCCAAGCCATGTCTGTCACCTACACCACGACTCATGGCAATGCCAGATCCTTAACCCCCTGAGCAAGGCCAGGGATCAAACCCACATCCTCACGGATACTAGTTACTGCTAGCTACAATGGGAACTCCTAGTTTTATATTTTATATGTCTTCTTTTAATACAAAAAATTAAATATTTTACATGTAATTCACTAATATACCTGGAAATTATTGGGGCTAAGCCTTATGTGTCTAATAAGACAGAGGTGAGCATAAAATTAGTTTTGTAGTTTCCAATATGGTAAATAAATAATATTCCTGTTAGAAATATATAAACTGATGCAAATGTCTAATCAATTTATATCCATTGTTGGGAAAAAGTCACAAGCGTCCTGACGTCTACTAGGTTTACATGTTAAAACTGCCAAGATCAAGATTAACTTTCTGCCAAGAAACCTTAATTTTTTAAAGAGAATAACATTTTTTAACTTGTAAAGATTATAGTTAATTTACAATATTGTTTAACTTTAAAAAATATGGATTAAACTCTGTTCAAATTTAAATATCATTTTTTTGACTGTAAGGTAAGATAACTTGACAGATGGTTAAAAGAGCAGTAGTCTGCGAAATACTATTTACAATAAATCTTTCAAGAAATGAATTTAGATGTCTGCCAAAAAAGCTTCTCACATAACTCCCCAAGCTTAAATTCCAATCTCTCCAAGAAGCATATGCAATAACCGTTTTCTTTTTTCTACTTGAATAGATTTTACTGTTTAGAGCAGTTTTAGGTTCACAGCAAATTGAGTACAAAAGACAGAGTTACCGTTAACCTTTTGCCTGCCCCTCCTGGCCCAGCCGCCCCTATTATCAAGGTCCCTCACAGTTGGTACCATTGATGAACCTACATTGACATGTCACTATTACCTCAAGTCCATAGTTTACATTAGGGTTCACTCCTGGTGTTGTACATTCTATGGGTTTTTCCAAATGTATAATTATGGGTAGCCATCATCATCCCATCACACAGAATATTTTCACTGCACTAAAAATCCTCTGTGCTCAGCCTTCCTGCCAACACCTGGCAACAACTGATCGTTTCACTGTTTTGCAACATTTTTAAGGGATGCTTCTATGTCATTTAATTGGGAAAACTTTCGAGATGATTTTCTAGGAGCTGACAATAATGCTTTTTTTTTTTTTTTTTTTTTTTTTTGTCCTTTTGCCATTTCTTGGGCTGCTCCCTCAGCCTATAGTGGTTCCCAGGCTAGGGGTCGAATCGGAGCTGTAGCTGCTGGCCTACACCAGAGCCACAGCAAGTCGGGATCCGAGCCGTGTCTGCAACCTACACCATAGCTCATGGCAACGCCAGATCCTTAACCCACTGAGCAAGGCCAGGGATCGAACCTGCAACCTCATGGTTCCTAGTCGGATTCATTACCCACTGAGACACAACGGCAACTCCACTAATGCTATCTTTTAGAATAACACAAAATTGTATTTCCATGAGTCCCGAGACTTTCCTTTTTAAAAGAAAAAAGATGTGCAAATTACAATTTGGGGTCGTGGTTATATCTGGATTATTCTCTTTACATAATGAATTTTTATACGGAAAATAATACCTGTTCCCACTTTGTGCCGCCCAGAATCTGCAGCAAAAATGATTGTGCCAAACTGGTTTGCAGGATGAAGTGGCCAGCAAAGCCACGAATGTTCCATGTTTAAATGTTTGGAATGATACCCTGTGTATGAAAGGTTATTTTCCCACAGCTAGAGAGCAGCTTATCTTCTGCAAAAAAAGTAAATTCCCTTTTTTTTTGGCCATGTCTGAGACATATGGAAGTTCCTGGGCTAGGAATTGATCCTGCGTCACAGCAGTGACCTGAGCCACTACAGTGACAACGCTGGATCTTTAACATGCTTGCTACAGGGAATTCCAAAATGTATTGCTTTTTAATCGTAGCTATCATATTGGGCCTATTTTGATATTGACTATTTAAGACAACTATCCTAGTTTGTTTTGCACTATTCAGTAGAGTTTATTTACTGCTTCATCACACACACACACACCCCCACACCCACCTACACACACACACACACACATATATATGTTTAACTGTTTTATTGGGGGAAATAACTTCAAACTTAGAGTTCGCAAGAAAAGAAATAGTACCTATATATCCATATACTCTTTCCACAGATTCGCCTCCTAACAATTTGCTCCATTTGTTTTATCATTTATAGACGTGGTTTCTCTCTTTTATATTTAATACTTAAATTATATATTATATATGAAAATTTTTTCAGAATGAGTTGAGGGTTAATTATATACATTACGATCCTTTACCCCTAAAAACTTCAGTGTGTATATCTCAAAAATAAGAATATTGTCTTATGTAGCCAGAGCACTAAATTTAACTTTGATACCACACTTTTACCTAATTTTCTGTTCACATTCCACTTTTGTCTGTTGACCCAGTAATATCTTGTGTGCGTTCCCCTTCCAGAAACAGGATGCAGTTTAGGGTCAGGTACAGTCATCCCTCCATATCTGCAGGGAGCATGGGTTCCAAGAAGCTCTCCCTCCCCCACCTCCCCCTTCCCCACTTTTCCACACATGGATACCGAAATCTGCAGGTGCCCAAGACCCTCATATACAATGGCATAATACTGTCAGACCCGCATCCTCCCCTTGTCTTCAGATTCTGTGTCTACAGGTCTAGAGGGTGGACTGTGTTACATTTAGTTGTCATGTCTCTTTTGCCTCTGGAACATTTCCACTGCTCTTTTTCAGAAATCAGCCCCCTTCCTATCTTTAAAAAATAGAATAGTCATTCTTTCAGGTTTGTCTGATATTTTCCCAGCAGTCTAGGAAAAGAGTTCCCTGCAATATGAGCTGCCTGAAGCTATACTGGGGAGTAATGCTTTCTCCTTTTCTTCTGCCTTTCAGGTCTCACGTATGTGTCTTCATTGGCAGGATTTAACCTGAAACCATACAGGGAAAAGTCCCCTGGACTATGAAGTTCTAGGCTTTTTCCCCTCCTGCAGAAAATCATGTAGAAAGAGGTGGCAATAGGCTTGAGTTGAATGAAAACTGACAAGCTGAACATGCTCTTGCCCTGTTAGCACTTGGGAATGGAACTATGAATGAGACAGTGAGCTTCCTGCTTTCATGGAGCTTACAGACTCCAGGCAGACCTTGGAGTACTGTGCGGGACAGACACCGGGTTGTGACAGATTAGTGGGCACTCTTAGGACACAGAGGCCTGACAGATAACAAGGAGCCACAGCAATGAGAAGGGCAGGATATGGTGTTCTTGGGACTGTCCTAGATAGAGAAGTGGCCTGGGCAGTGTGCCCTATAGCAGAAAAGAGCGTGATGTATATATTTATTTATTAGTCTTTTTAGGGCCGCACCAGTGGCATATGGAAGTTCCCAGGCTAGGAGTCGAATCAAAGCTCCAGCTGCCGGCCTACACCACAGCCACAACAACAGCAGATCTGAGTGGCATCTGTGACCTACACCACAGCTCACAGCAATGCTGGATCCTCAACCCACTGAGAGAGTCCAGGGGATCGGACCAACATCCTCATGGATACTAGTAGGGTTCATTACCGCTGAGCCACGATGGGAACTCTGTATTTTTTTAAAACAACAGAAGGTCAACATCACTGGAATTTGGTGGAGCGTGGCTTCACCTTAAGATGGAGAGAATGGTAGAGGCTGGATTATGCCAGGTCTTCTAGCACCGGTGATGAGCTGGCATTTTGTTCTGAGTGAAGCAGAAATGTTCCTACTTCATGTAGCCCCTTTGGGCTAATTAGAAAAAGGCATCTCCTTCTCAAGGCATTTCCATCTTATTGGAAAATTGTTGTAAAAATACTTTTATTAGAACGAGGCACTTTATTGAAAATTTCCAGAGAAGATCTGTGACAAATATAAAGTTTATGCTGCTTCAGTGTGAAAGGCGCTCTTCCATAAGGTTATTCTACTACAACCTGTACAACTAACTGTACATGACTGCCCCAGTGGGGAGCCGTGGAAGGATTTCTGCAGAGGAGTGATATAAGCCTGGGCAGTCCCTGTGGGGAGGGGCTGTGAGGAGAGGTAAATCCTACAATATTTTGGAGGCGAAGGCTTTGGATAAAGAAGATGGGGAAGAGGATGAGGTAGTGATTACTCAGCAAGTTTGTGGATGACAGTGCCATTTCCCTGAGACAGGCACGACTGGGAGAAGACCAGGGTCTGTCTGAGGGTTAGGTGAACAGAGAAATCAAGGAGTCATTAAAATGGAAGGATCTGCCATCTTCTTTTGTTTTTAGGGCAGCACCTGTGGCATATGGAAGTTCCCAAGCCGGAGTTGAATTGGAGCTGTAGCTGCTGGCCTACACCACAGCCACAGCAGCACAGGATCCAACCGAGCTGCAGCTGCTGACCTACACCACAGCTCATGGCAACCCTGGATCCCCAACCCACTGAACGAGGCCAGGGATCGAACCCGTGACCTCCCGGATACTAATTGTGTTTGTTACCACTGAGCCACAATGGGAATTCCTGCTGTCTTCCTTTGAATGCTCTGTTTTCAACTAAAAGTTAACCAAACTCTTGTCTTTTCCAAAATAGGTATCCTTGAAAAACTTAACCATCGGGTCAAGGATGATTGTAAGAACTTTGCCTTTTAGGATTAAAACATTTGGTCAAATTCAATTTTACTAACATTTTCAAGTTCCTCTATGTTTTAGACACTCTGCCAGAGACTTTACACCCCTTATCTCATTTCCTCTGCTCAGCAATCCATGAGGAAGTTCCTATTTTCATCTTCACTTTACAGAGATCTGAGGTTCAGAGAGCGATCTTATCACTTGATTTGAACAAGGTGCCACAGTGTGGGTCTGAATCAGGAGCTGATCCTACTGCCTGAGTGCCTTGTTTTTTTTTCAGCTTTGTCAGTGCTGTCCAATAGAACTTTTATATATCTGCACTGTCCAGTAGTCATGTGACTTTTAAATCTGCACTGTCCAGTAGTCATGTGACCTTTAAGCACTTGAGATGTGGTTGGTGTGACTGAGGAACTAAAATTTTAATTTAAATAATGACTCATGGCTAGTGGCCACTATATTTGTCAATAATCCCCAAACTGGGGTGCACACAGCCCAAGGAGGGTACAGAATATGCAGAGTACAGAAAGAAAACACACAGAGATATATGTTTTAAATCATTATTTCTGATTTTTATATTGTATGTTTTATAGTTAGGCATATCATGATAGGCATATCATTATAAAAATTAATGAACAGAAACCACAATTAATACAGAGGCAGGAGGTCAGAAGAGGGAGCTCTTCAGCCCTATGACAATAGCACTGCCCAGCAGGAAGAAGAAAGCCTTCTTCTTGCTTGGCAAGAGCTCAACCAATGAGAGACTGTCACAACTCAACCAATGAAAAGCCATTATACTTGGAATTTATAATATCTCCAATGGACTCATCGTTTACAATAGCCCTCCCACCTTCTTCTTTCCCTCTTTAAAAGAGTTCTCCTCTCTTTGCAGTGTAGGGACTTGTAGGTGGAATCCACATGGAAGCATACCCTGAATTGCAGTTCTTGGTTGATCCTGAGTAAACCCATTTTTACTGGAGAAATAAATGGCAATCTATTTGTTTTACATCAATATTATAATAGGCGTGTGTGTGTATACACTTTATAATTAATTATATATATTTTAAATTTAACACTCATATAGCCCTTACCATGCACAAGTCACTATACATTACAAATAGTAATAACACTAGGGGGTAGATACTTTAATTACCCTCATTTTACAAATGAAGAAACTAAGGCAAAATTTGGATATGCCCAAGGAAACAGGTAGCTGGTGGCAAAGCTGAATTTGAGTAGTTTGGCTTCTAAGTCCATACGTTTTAGGGTGAGCTAAATAAGTATATTGGGAAATACGAGAGGACAAACTTTTACTGGTAAGTGAGTGACAAAAATGTTTGGTGACTATTGTTCTAGACTAGACTTTAGCCAACCAATCAGACATAGCCATTCCTAATCTCAAAATTGAAAGGGATTTTGGAGATGATGGAGTCCATCCTTTTTTCCACTGACAGATGGTCTTCTGCATGTAGAGGAAGAAGGAACTAAATGAAATTGGGGTAGGGTGATGGTTCAGATGAGAATCCTGGGGACATTTACACTTGTCTTCAGAGACAACTATACCTAACAGATGTAAAGTTTTTCTGGTGGTAATAGTCTACGTTTTCCTATTAAAAAAAAATGTCGGTTTTGCAGTTTTTTTCTAGTTACTAATTTTATTTAAAAGACTTGCTTGTTTCTGAGATATGGAAAAAGTGAGGATGGGAGGCTGAATACCTGGAGGGGATCCCAGACCAAAAGAAAGTTCCTGCTTATGTATCCCTAGGTGGGTGCTCTTTTATGTGGCTTGGGTGCTGGTGGTTCTAATTCAAGAATAATCAAAGGTAAAATATCCTTGAAATAATAGATCAACGGGAAAGATAAAATTTACCCAAGTCTAATTTCTGCCTATACGCTTTCCGTTTGAAGTGAATATTCTGTCTCCTCCCCCCATTCCTCATCTTAGTCATCTTAAACATCTCTCCACGTATCCGTCAGCTCGCTTAGCTGCGTTATAAATGAAGAAGGGCAGGTTTAACCTTATATGGTATCATTACTGTTTTCAGATGTGTGAAGTTGGATGACGTTTGTGGCGTCAGAGAAAAAGTTTTGGAAAGACCAGAGTTCTAAGTCAGGGAATAAGTCATCCATCACTTAAAAGACTGTATGGGGTATGTGTGTTGTAGCCGCAGCTCCCTCTGTTTCAAGTGGTGGGGTCTTAGGAAAAGCCAGTGGAAGATGTGACAGGCAGGAACGCTGTGCTAAAGTGGGAGTAGCAAACAAAAGTCCGCCCAGCTTTTATTTCCCGGCAGTGGAAAGTTCTTGAGTTCCCCTTACAGGCCAGTTCGGTGGTGTGGGAGAGGGGGCCCAGCCTTCCTTCCGTTCTTCCAGCCTCGCTAAGAACTTCGTGGGCAGATGAACAATCCTTTCCAAGGACTTGCCCGCAGCTAGGCAGCCCAGGTAAGACGTCCCACGTGCGCCCAATCGGCTCCAAGGCGCGCGTTCCCACTGAGCACGGAGGAACCAACCCCAGGCCCTGGCTACCCAGGTGGGTGTGGCTTTCGTGGTGGCTCCGCCCCCTCGAGCTCGTCGCGCGGGGCCGCCCGGGCGGGGCGAGGGAACGGGCAAGAAAGGGCGGGGAGCGAGCGGTGTGGGTGTGCTCGTGCCCGCGCTCGCGGCTGGCGTGTGGGTGGCGGCGCGCCCGTGCGCGCGCAGGGGAGAGGCTGTCCCCGGCGGCCGTTGTGGGGTTCGACTGGAGGGGCGGGAGGGTCACCTGCGAGCGGCTTCGACGCCAGCCCGCCGCGTCTGGATCGCGCCGGCTGCGAAACGCTGTTGGCTGCCCACTCTGGGAGGCTGGGGCGGAGGATCGAGCAGAGTCCGCGCCCGGCGCTCGGGACGAGGAGGAGTCGGACCTTTGCCGCCGCCGCCGCCGTCCGCGCCCGGCCGGGTAGGTGAAGCCGGAGTTGGTTGTCCACCGGCCGCCGGCGGGCGGGGAGAGGAGAAGCGAAACTTTCCGGGCGCTTCCCTCCGCGGTCCCCGGCCGTCGGCGGCGCGGGGAGGTGTCGTCGTCTCGGGCGGCGGCGGCCGACGCCATGTTGGGGTCTGTGAGAAACGGGGCGCTCCCGGCCGCTCCCCTCGCCCTGGGGGAGCCGCGCCCGCTCGCAGGACGCCGCCGCCGCTGCGGGAGGGCTCGGGGGCCGCCCGGGGGGCCGTGCCGGTGCTCGTTCTGTCCTCCGGGCCGCGGGGCGGGGGCCGGGCGGACGCGAAGCGGACCCTGAGATCGGGTGAGAAGTTGGGAGGCGCGGGGACTGGGGTCCCAGTCGTGGCCAATGGCATCTTAGGGCCCCAACATCTCTCTGTCCAAAAAGTTTGCAGGGTCTGGGCATCGCGGACGTTGTAATCTGAACAGCGTATTTTTATGTGATTGGCGGCCAAAAATGGCACCGCAGAATTTACCCTGATAGAAGCGTTGGCTCTAACGTCTTACTTACTTGGAATCTTTTAAAAGTTGTATGGTCTTTTGCCCAATTTATTTTTCCTTTATTTTTTAAATTTTTATTAAAGGCCGAGAGCTGCCTCTTCATGTTGCTTGACTATCCTTGTGCGCCCTTAGGACATTGAAGCAGTAACTTGTGAGTGTGCACTGGAAATCGTGGGTAGTATTAAGGTTACAGATAACCAAGTTCTTCTCTGTAATTCAGAGACTCACAAAGTTTGTAAATCGGTAAATACTTTCTTTGTTGTGTTTCAGTACGTCACTGAAGAACAAATTCAGTAAAGAAGGACTTAGACACGAACATTGAGAGACTCAAAGGCATGTGTTCTGTTTAGAATAAGGTGAAGTGATCTTGACATTGCGAGGTTTCCCCCCTCCTTTTGGTTCCTTAAAGGTGCTTGCCTACTGTGTTTTGAGCATTTAGATTTTTCTGTCCTTTGCGAGCTCATGGGGTCCTCAGGTTAATTCGGTATTAAGGAAAGCTTCTATTTTTAATCTCTTTGGGTCCTCACAGCACTGGAGGTGAATGGTATTAAGTTACTTATTTGGAAAGCACATGTAATCGCCTCAAAAAATAAAACTGGTGTACTGACCAAGGCATCAAAAAAGATTCAGCTTGAATCACCCCAGTAAGTGAATGTAAATTACTAGTTTTAATGAAGGCATTTGAGCTTCCAAATTCTGTTAATGAACTGAAAGGACTTTTTAACTACAAATCAGATAAACCCTTAAACATATCTTGGAGAATTTCTCTTATCAATCTTTAGGTAAAAATATAGCTTCGGCTCAGATTTGATCGCTAATTTCCTTAATTCTAGAAGAAAAAAAAAAACCTTTTTTTCCCCACTGTTAGGTAATTGCCATTATATGTATATATTTTTCTGTATGAAGAGTTACCTACAAATAAAGTGATTTAACTAACTTCAAATCTAACAGCCAAACTGGTATTTAAGTGAGATCTTATGACTGAAGCCTTCTCATTTTTCTTACAGCGTAACTGCAGGATATATAACTCATTCCTGTGGAGTAGTCTCTCTCCACCTTGTTTCGTCTGTTAGCTGCTCTTTCTGATTTTAATTTAGTTTCTCAGTATATCTATTTCCTGGAGTATTTCTTAGGAAATCTCAGTTTATGAGAGTTCATGTACTGAAATTATTCCTCCTAAAATTATTCACTCAAGCCTATAGAAGCTCCTTCTGCCCTGTTCTCCTTACCCCATCCTCTTTTTCTCCCCAAGAATAATTCACCTATCTATCCCATTGCATCCCAGTAAATGTATCTGTCATGGCACCTTCTTGACAGCAGGTTTAGGTCAGGTCTGAGTTGCCTCATCATCCCCAGAACATAGCACATGCTCAGGAAAGGTTTGAATGGATAAATACACATGTGTTTCTTGTAAATACGCTTTATGAATTTCTTGTTAAATTGCACTTTCAGGGGCAGAAGAGTTAAATCTTCTCTAACCACCTTTTTTTTTTTTTTTTTTTTTGAGAATTTACCTTGGCAACTCATTAATTTTGGTCTGGGGGTACAGAACTTGAATGTTTGTGAAATTTCAGAGTAGATATGGACAGAAGGATAAGCAGCAAAGAAACAACAGCTGTGAGTCAACAAAAGGATAATAATCATAATTTAAAAGTGCATCTGGGAGTTCCTGTCTTGGCTCAGTGGTTAATGAATCTGACTAGGAACCATGAGATTGCAGGTTCAATCCCTGGCCTTGCTCAGTGGGTTAAGGATCCGGCATTGCCGTGAGCTGTGGTGTAGGTCGAAGATGCGGCTCGGATCCCGAGTTGCTTTGACTGTGGCGTAGGCCGGCGGCTAGAACTCTGATTTGACCCCTAGCCTGGGAACCTCCATATGCCACAGGTACGGCGCTAGAAAAGGAAAAAGACAAAAAATAAAAATAAAAAATAAGAAAAATAAAAGTGCCTCTGTATTTAGTGTTTATACTACATGGAAATAGAATTAATGCCTACAAATTTTGAAGGTCATGCTTATATATTTAAGCTTTTTGACAGAACAACTCTGATTTCTCTACCAATAATTATTTTGTTAGAATTTGTCTTAGAATTTTGTTTTAGAATGCCTGGCGTAATGGAAAACATGTGAAAATTGCTTTTCTATTTGTAAGTTTATCTTTGAGAACCAGCTTTGTACACCAGCTGCATGCCTAATAGCAGGGTGTATGTTGGCTTAAGTGAATAAAATGGACTTTGTGGATATACTCTCAGAGGGCTGTTTTAAGTTGTGAAACCTCTCCAGGTGAAGGAGTTCTGTAATTCTGTAATGAAATTACTGTAGAATTTGAGGTTAATCCCCTGCCCCTGTAACTGTCCCTTTAATCAATCCATAAAACCACAAACTGGTGTGCTCAGTTTGGGGGGTCCTGGGAAGAGAATAGAAGGCGGTCAAGTAGTTGCTGTGAGTGCTAGAGAAAGCAAGTTGCAAATTGCTTGTAGGGTGGATTAGAACAACAACAAAAAAACCCAAACCTGAATCCTAGCTCTGCTTCTTACTAGCTTGTGACTCTCAAACAAGTCATTTCACTTCTTTAAGCTTCACTGGACTCATTTGTAAAATGAACATGAAGTATTTGCTTCACAGTGTTGTGAGGATTTACTAAGATGTTTGTGCAAGTACCTGGTACAGGATATTCAGTAAGTTAGCAAATGAGCAGAGTGGCAGTGGATTATAGAATTTTAAAAGGGAAGCAACCTTTAGAAATACCTAGTTCAGTTCTCAGTCTTGGCAGCACATAAGAATTCTGTGAGGAGCTTTTTAAAAATACTGATGCCTGAACCCCGTTCTTGGACAAATCAATCACAATTACTAGGTTTGGAGTCAAAGCACAGGTAGCTTTGCCAGTTTTTTTGTTTGTTTTAATGTACAGTCTGGGTTGAGAACCATTAATTCAATCTCCCATCTCCCTGTTCTCTTCATTTTGTGGTTGAATAAAATACAGAAGGAGGTTAAGTGCCAGCTGAAGAATCCTAGTCGGGTTACAGAGAATGGATTTGCAGCAGCAGAAAGTGAAGTGCAGAGGTTAATGGAACACTTACCTTCATTTCCGACCAGAAAGGCCGCATTTGGAACTAGTGAAGGTCCTGTGACCTTCATCTCCACTTTACATCTAACAGCCTACATGGCTGTCTATATTTTTTTGTTTGTTTTTCTTTTTGGCCACACTCATGGTATGTGGAAGGAAGTTCCTGGGCCAGGGATGGATCCTGCACCACGGCAGTGACTTGAGCCACTGCAGTGACAACACCACATCCTTAACCTGCTGAGCCATAAGGAAACTCCTGGATCACTGTGTTATTTAAGCTTATCATCATTTAAACCTCAGGTCTAAATCTGTGACCAGATGTGGTGACTCAGAGGGCCTGTCTTTCTATTTTTATTTTCCATCACACCTGATAACCAACTTTTTGTCCTCATTGTCACCTCCAGTTCCTCTTAGGCTGTTAGTTTTCTTCCTTTTTTTTTCCCACTCTTGAACCCACCGTATACCATATACCATGAACCAACTGGTATTATGTTGTCTTCCTGTCCTTGACCTTTGCTTTTCATAACTGGTTACTTCTCAACTTGTAAATATCACCTTTTGCTTTTTCTATTCTTCTCTGCCAGCATCCCCTAAAAAAGTTACAGCTCTGATGACTGTTAAATATTTGTTTTCCACCTACCTGTGTAACTAGTTCCTTTCAAATCCTTTTCTTATCCTAAAGTTGACTCATTTTCTCTGTTGCTTTTTCACTTTAACTCAGGTTGCTAAGCTTAATCTTGAAATGCTTAACTCTTAACAGATGATCTTGCTTCCTTCTGTGGATTTTATGTGAATTTTCTGTTTTATTCTTTGCATCAACTTTTTTTTTTCATTTCTGTAAGTGGAACTATCTTTAATTCTTTATACTTGTTTCATTTAAACTGTAGTTAGGAGGAAAATAAAAAAGATTTTTTTATTCTTAAATTTTTATTAGTCATACCTATAACTGTGTTTATTATATTTCTCTAAACATCCTTTTCATTTTGTTACTTAATTTTTTATTTTTATTTTTGCTTTTTAGGGCTGCACCTGTGGCATATGAAAGTTGCCAGGCTAGGGGTCAAATTGGACCTGCAGCTCCTTGCCTGTGCCACAGCCATAGCAACTCAGGTTACAAGCCTCATCTGTGACCTACACCACAGCTCATGGCAACGCTGGATCCTTAACCCACTGAGTTGAGGCCAGAGATTGAGTCCGAATCCTCACGGATGCTAGTCAGGTTTGTTTCCGATGAGCCACTATGGGAACTCCTTGTTATTTAAAAGCTTTTTTCTTTCTGAGAGAATATGTGTTCATTATAAAATAATTAGTATCAAAGTATTTCATCCTAGTACTTAGAGATAACCAATATTAAATTTTTGGTGTGCATTTTTCCAGTCTTTTAAAAGAAGTTTTTATTAATTGTAATGGTTTTTTTTTTCCACTCTGTATTGAAGTTTAAAGTTTTTATTTGGTAAAATGTTTTCTTTTATGATATTTGGCTTTTTTGTATTTAGCCATTCCTCTCTAGGGCTAGAAATTTAGGTTCTGTTTGTCACTAGCAGAGTTAATGCCAGAGGGAAAACTTTTTAATATTACAGCCCACTCTCCAGTAGTTTGTTTCTCACGATAAACTTATGTGGTTAGAAATTCCAGGGTCAAAGTGCAGGGCTTGCTGAAATAATATTATACATTACCATCAGCCTTAGATTTTTTTCCCCACATATTTCCCTGCTTATTGTGACCTTTTGGCACAATAAGGTTATTGAATCTCTGAGGTTTGTGAGACATGTGAACATGTTGAAAGGTGCTTTGTGCTCTCTTGTTTCCCTTTCTCTCTTCTCTTGCTTCTCCTGCTTTCTAAACTAGGCCTTCCCCAAAGTTTAGTCCTCTGCCCTTTCCTCTTTTCTCCAACATCAACGACCATCTTTTTCCATGGATGACTCCTAAATCTCTTTCTGTCCTGGAGCTCCCTACTTATCTTGGCATTTCAGTTTGTCTGACAGATGTTTGTCTTGTGGATACCCTGAAGGTGCTTTAAGAAAAATATGTCCCAAACTGATTTATTCTCCCTCCTGAAACAAAACTAGCATCTGATCTGCCCAATGGCTTATGCTTAAACCTTTGAAATCATTTTACATTCACTTTTCAAACACATTCAGTTGGTTCCTAAATCCTATCTGCCTTACCCCAGTGATCTTTCTTAAATTCCAATCTTGCCCTTTTTTTTTTTTTACTGTCAGTTTTTGTGGCTTAGGCTTTTGTTAACTTTTTACTTAGAGACTATATAATACCCTCCTGACTTTTTTTTTTCTTTCTTTTTTTTCCTTCTGTCTTGCTTCTTCAGGTAGGCTCTCCAGTTCTCTGTGCTGCTTCTGTGTACTTATTAGTATTTTCTTATTTAAAGACCTTAGTTTTTCCATTGCCTATATAATAAAATCTAAACTGTTCAGTCTGATGTTTTACTTTCCTTTGCATTTTGGCCCTTTCCTGTCTTGCTGGGTTTCTACTCTTAACCACTATACATTCTCCAGGCCCTACCTCCTCCAGTCTGAGTGCAGTTGTTTCCTTGCAGGAGAAAATACTGTATTTGTACACCCTGTCATCCCCTTTCTTCCTCTCCCCTATATAGTTTGACCTTTTACTCTTGCTTTAAGATCCATCTTGAGTTTCTAGTCATTTAAGAATTGTTCCTCCTGGTCAGAATTGCCTCCCAGCTATGTTCTTTGGCCTTAGGTTTCATCACTCTTCTTATTTTTTTAATAAAAAAAATTTATGTGGAGTTCCCGTCGTGGCACAGTGGTTAACGAATCCGACTAGGAACCATGAGGTTGCGGGTTCGATCCCTGCCCTTGCTCAGTGGGTTAACGATCTGGCGTTGCCGTGAGCTGTGGTGTAGGTTGCAGACGAGGCTCGGATCCCGCGTTGCTGTGGCTCTGGCATAGGCCGGAGGCTACAGCTCCAATTCAACCCCTAGCCTGGGAACCTCCATATGCCGCGGGAACGGCCCAAGAAATAGCAACAATAACAACAACAACAACAACAAAAAAGACAAAAGACCAAAAAAAAAAAAAAAAAAATTTATGTGTTTCTGGAGTTCCTGTTGTGGCTCAGTGGGTTAAGGATCCAGCATTGCTGCAGACTATAGCTTAGGTCACAGATGCGGCTTGGATCTGGTTTTGCCATGGCTGTGGCATAGTCCTCAGCTGCATCCCCAGCCCACGAACTTCCATATGCCGCAGGTGTGGCCATTAAAAAAAGAAAAAAAAGGAAAAAAAAATCGTATATTTGGTTTGTTTCTTCTCTGCTCTTTCAGACTTTGGGTGCACAGATTTGAGGTAATTATATTCCTCAGTTCATAACACACTTAATGAGTACCAGACCCCTTTCTTGTGTTTTGTCTCCTTCCTTATAAGTTACTCCCATCATCTTTCCTACAGAAACACACCTTAATGTGTATAATACATAGATTATTTATCTTGTGTTTATAAACTTGTGTATATTGCTGTCTTTATCCTTCGCAAAGATTGTTAGTTTTGAGTACTTCTTTAAATACTTATTTTGTACAGAGTAGGTTGGTCAGTAAATATTTGCTGCTTGGAATTCTTGGAAATTATTGATTTTACTAGCTTCTGTATTGTTTAGACTGAAAACCCAGGGATTTGGGGTTCCCGTCGTGGCTCATCAGTTAACAAACCTGACTAGCATCAGTGAGGATTTGGGTTAGATACCTGGCCTTGCTCAGTTGGTTAAGGATCTGGCATTGCCATGAGCTGTGGTGTAGGTTGCAGACACGGCTCAGATCTGGTGTTGATGTGGCTGTGACGTAGGCCCATGGCTACAGCTCCGATTTGACCCCCAGCTTGGGAAATTCCATATGCCGGGGGGTGCGGCCCTAAAAAGACATATACATACATACATACATAAATATATACATAAATAAAGACAAACCCAGGGATTTAATTTCAGCTTTACTCTTCTGCATCTGGTTAGTCATGGCAATCACGAACCTTACCATTTACAACCTTCTTTTCCTGTAAACTTCAGACTCTCATTACCTTTCCCCTTTACTTTGGCAGTAATTTTTCAACTGAGTCCTGCTTTCAATCTCTCATTTCTCAGTTTATCTTTCATTGTTTCCACAGTTATCTCAGAAAAATTCCACATCAGATCATGCCACTCCTTCCCAAAGCTTCAGAGAGAACTCTCAGGAACCAATAAGATCTCTTGTCCTATTTTTTTCCCCTTTTTTCTTTTTTTTGGCGTGTCTGTGGCATGTAGAAGTTCCTGGGCCAGGGATTGAACCCTCGCTGTAACAGTAACTAGTTGCAGCAGTGACAACACTGGATCTGTAATCCACTGAGCCACCATGGAACTCCTCTAGTCTTAATTTTTCTCCCCTGCTTTTCAACTAAATAGCTCTTTCCATCCTCTTCCACAGCTGTACATGTTACTTTTTTTTCTTTAACACATTTTTACTTGCACAGCTTTATGCCTTATCATTTTTTGCCTTTTGAAGTTCCAGTTATTTTTCACAACCTGTTTCAGGTCTTCAACTGCTGCATTCTTCAAGCTATGCTTTCACTCTTTCCTTTTTTGCTTCTTACCACTTTAATATTTTTATTATTATATTTATTTTGTTGTGCTTTTTATTAAAACCTTTTGGGAACATGTCTTAAATCCCAGTGTCTAGTCATTCTTGTTTTCCCTATAACACAGCATAAGGTCTTGAATGTAGTGGGTAGATTGTAACTGCTCTGAAAAATGCTAAGGAAAATTTGTTAGGGATATGATGGGTACCAGCTTTATTTTTCAAATATTATACAATGATTTAACATCTGTCAGCACTATACAGCTGTCTCTGTATAAATACGTTTTGAAATAATGCAGTTTTTTATCTGAAATTTGTTGATGTTGAAAATATACGTACATCATCATTTTTTACTTGCTAACGAAACAGCTGGGCCTTTTGGCAAGAGAAGAAGTCATTTTTATATATTATCATGAGATTGAGATTTTTAAAAAACAGGATCTGCTATACTCAATACTTAGAATTCATAATTAGATACTATTGTTAAATAGACCAGAGCATTTGCTTGTAAATTTAAAATCTGTGGGTCTAGTGAAGCATTTGATGTGTAGGGTGCAGTTCCTGTTTTGTGTGAAAATTAGTACTATAGATATCAAAAATGAAATCTTTGATTTTCATCAAACCCCAGGTTGAGAAGCTGCTGCCACTTTTAACTAACTGGTCATATTCAGCTCATTGCACATTAATGGCATGTATATGCAAGCAGTTTTGTAGGTGCTGTTGGGAACACAAAATTGTAGGAAATGATATTCTTCCCCAATTCCAAGAACCTCCAAATTGTTGGGAATAAGCAGATATGCAAATCTTTATAAAATGTAATAGAAAGTAAGTGCCATAAAATGGTACAGGTAAAATGCTATGAGGATATAACGATGAAACAATATGTGTGTGAGGTTACTGAACTGACTGGTAAAATTTCAGAATAGCAGGTGGCTGGAGGGGGATATATCCATCTCAGGTAGAGGGGAGGAAGCCCAGAGCATATTTCTGGGAGTAGCTAGTAGTCTGGTTGGACTGTAACAAAGAGAACAATATACAAAGAAGTAAAACTGAAAAGACAGACTGGACACTGGGAACTTGACTGAAGGGCTTTGAGTACTTGGTTGTGGTTTGTTTTTTGTTTTTTGTTTTTTTGTCTTTTTGCCTTTTCAAGGGCTGCTCCCGCGGCATATGGAGGTTCCTAGGCTAGGGGTCGAATCGGAGCCGTAGTCCCCAGCCTACACCAGAGCCACAGCAACTCGGGATCCAAGCTGGTGTCTGCAACCTACACCACAGCTCATGGAAACGAGGGATCCTTAACCCGCTGAGCGAGGCCAGGAATCTAATCTGCAACCTCATGGTTCCTAGTTGGATTCGTTAACCACTGAGCCACTACGGGAACTCCTGTTTTTTTAAATTAATTTTTAAAAAATCCTCAGCTGTGGCTTAGTTGTTCTTTATATACCATGATGAGTCTGTCAAACCTAACCTGTTTGAAACTGCCTTTACTGACACCCTAAATTAGTCATAGCTCTACTCTTAACTTCCTTTTAGGATTTGAATAATTATTTTGAGCATATTTTATATTTAAGTGTTTTGCCTTATCAGTGGAGTTCTCCAAATACATAATAAGGTCCACATGAGTGAAATATTTCTGAAATATTTATTTCTAAAGGTAGCAAAGTATAATGGAAAGAACATGAATTTACTGTGGTTGTTAAACTAGTCCATAACTCATTTTACATTTTAATCAAATGGATATGATTATTCATTTTAACAGAATTTAAGATCACTAAATGAAGTAGTAAAATGTAGGTGTGCCTGGTACATGAGTAGGTGTTGTTGAGTAAATGTTTTTTTTCTTTTTTCTTTTCTTGGCTAGGCCTGTAACATAGTGCATTTGAGTTTACTTTTTAGTAATAGGCAGACATAGTGCCTAGGAGAGATTTTTTACAAATCACTATCACTTTCCTATAAATGTGGTTCAAAGTTTTGAAGTTTCAGTTCCTATCAGTCCAGCTTTATGAGTTTAAAATTAAAGTATTAGAGTTTCTTTTTTTTTCTTATCTAAGAAATGAATGTTTCCTTAATCACTACTTATTTCTACATTACATGTTGTGTAGTTGGTTTGCCACACTGGTGGAAATCTTAGTGGAAAGGGGAGGAAAAAATTCTGTCTCCTTGATAGAATAAGTAAAATTCTGAACTTAATTTGCTAAATGTTCAAGTATTTCTTCTTTGCCTTATCATCCTAATATTTTATGGAAAGTCTTACCTAGAATTTCCTGATTGTTACTATGCTTACTAAATTATGGAAATTTTGAAAGTAAAAACTTTCGTCCCTTGCATATGGTAGGTGCCTAGAATAATTGTTCATTTGACTTAGGTGCATTAGGAAGAGGGGTAGTTTGTTCTAACTTGCTCATTTGCCCAGGGAGAATGTTCCTCTGATAGTTTGTTGCAGCTTTAAAAAAAAAATTTTCTCCTTTCCCCATTTTTCTGCTTGTCTCTCCTTGCCTTTTACATTTTCTATAGTCTCAGTTTAGCAGTAACACAGATTTTGAAAAATCTTGATTGATATTAAGATATAGTCAAAAATTTGATTAAAAATTAATTTGTATGCAAGTAAGGCTTGTAGTAAACCAGAAGTATGTATGGCCCCTCTACTATCAAAGTACCTTTATTTTAAAGACAGAAAGGGCTTTACAAATTATTTTATTCAAGGCGGTGGCTGCTGCTTTGTGTGTGTTTGTGTGTAGAACAGTCAGGTAGTTTTATGAAATCTCTTATTTAGTGCCTGAGCTGAGATTAGAATTCAGGTTTTTTGGTTCATAGTGTATTTTTTTTTTTTTTCTGGTATAATGCACAGTTGAATACTGAAGCTCACTGATATCAGATGTCTTGGGTACGTGTAAGAAATTAATTAGATGATTTTTTGTTTTAAACTCACCTGCAAGGATGAGATAAGAAGTATTGGTTTTCAGTAAGAAGACCTGGGCCCGTAGTATTCTGTGACAGTTGGGCTCTCTTCTCAATTGTAAAAAGATTCTGACTCTTTTTTTAAAAGAGTTTTTGCCTCTTTCTAATATTACATTTTTAACAGGTGGTAGATGCTCAGCTGAAGAACGTATCAACTTTAGAAACAAGATGTTACCAAAAGACTAGGGTGGAGCTTGACCAATTCAAATGTAGTTTTTTGTCTGCAGTTGTGAAGAAGATAACTTGAAACTTTGGATGGTTTACTTTTTAAAAATTGGTAAATAAAACTGGCTTTAAAAAAAGTTAAGAGGGTTTTTTGTTTGTTTGATATGGTTTTGCTGTGGTTCCTATATTTTAAACCATGAATTAGGACTGCCAGAAACAATTTGCTGGAAAAGAAGACAAAAGAAGTCAGCTGGGAAACTGTTGGAATGTGTAGAGTTCCATGAAGTGGCTGAATGTGGGGAGAAAACTAACAGAAATATTAGTAGTTTTCTTATCAGTAGTAGTAATGGATTACAAAATATGTGGGAAAGAGATTAGATTTAAAATAGCAACAAAAAGGAGTGGGTTGAATATCTGGCAGTTGTCACTGCAGGGGGGGTGGGGGGCTGGTACAGGTTGCTGCCCATGCAGGTTTGATCCCTGGCCTGGGGACTTCCACATGCTGCAGGAAACCCCCTCCCCCAAAAATAGCAACAAAAAGTATGAAGTACCTGGGGATCTATTTAAGTAATCTGTTAGTCTTGTGAGAAGAAACCTACAGAATTACTGGGCCACTAAAGATTTGAAAAAAAAAAAAAAACTTCGAGAAAAGATAGGATCTACCTACTAGGAATATTTGAAACTATAAAGATGTTAACTTATTCGAAGCTAATTTATGAGTATAATATACATTCACCAAAATTTCAGTGGATTTGTTTATTTTTTTCATTTATTTATTGTAATTGAAAGTGGCTAAGGTTTAGACCTTAGACACACAGTAGAATTACCTGTGGAGCTTTAAAGTATCCCAGTACCCAGGCCATATCCCACATACCTCAGATCAGAACATCTTGGGGGAGGGATCTAGATACCAGTATTTCTTTAACCTTTTATATTTAATCATCTCTGCCCATTGGTCTCAATTTTGGTTTTCGGATTTCTGTTTTAACCGTTCTAATTATTTGTAATGATTGATACTTTGTAACTTTTATTTCTTAGAAATTTTCAAAACAAAAAGAAAATTTTTGTATTAAAAAACAGAATAAAACTCATGCTAGCTTGTGATTACCATATGGGTTCCTTGGACATGTATAAATCTAAGATAGGATTTTAGTGATCTTGTTATTCCTGTATCTTGAAGCATTTTACTCTTTTATTATCTCAGGAGTTATTTAACCAAAAAAAAGAAAGAAAGAAAAAGAAAATGGAGGTGGTGTAATTGCCTAGAAGGATGATGCAGTGACAAAATAAGATTCAAACCATTATACCATTTTTCAGTTTTATTATTGCATTATCCAAAGTATTTCATCATCTTTCAAAAAGATACAGAAGCAGTTTGGAGATATCTTCCTTAGCCTTTGTTTTTAAGCTTTCGTTTAATATTTCAGAATTTAGATTTTTTTCATTTTTCATTTTCCATCTACCAACCAAAAATTGGCAAAGCTAGACATTTCTGAACTATTGGACAAGTCAGAAAATGAGTGCAAAGAAACAGCAACATAAACTAATAATGATGGTAAAATATTATAAGTGAAATCTCAGACTATGGTCTTCAGTTGATGATTTTCTAGATAAGTTTTCTCAAATTTAGATTTAATTAGTAAACAGTATTCCTAAAAACAAATGGAAATATTATAGGTTCATGTGTGATAACTTATAACTATTTAATTGCATTTAAAGGGTGGTGTGCTTTTGGATCTATATACCTTTAATAACAGAAATGTGGAATAAGAAATTTGACATTTAAATTCAAAGTTATTTTTACTCTCCCTTTATTCTTATTTCTGTAAATAGTTATAAAATGGCTTAAAATATTAAAAATAGCTGTTTTGGACCCAGATAGTAAGTTTGGATGACCTTTTTTCTGGTATACTTTAGTACACCTTTAGGTTAAAGCTCCTTGGTGATTTCAGGCAGCTAAGGTTGAGAACCACTGTTCAAAGTAGATGTCATATGGACAGATAAGCAGATGAGGTTAAGTAAAACATTTGAAAGGTTAATAGGGAATAATCCAAACTAGTTTTAACAGATGCATGGTACTGTAAAAGATTAATGGATTAGACCAGACAGCCCAGAAGCAGTGTTATAATACTACATGAAAATTTAATATAAATCAGTGTATTAGGTTATTAACATGAGTAAATAAAAACTACTTGCTCAGCATTTTGTATGCATTATCTCATTTAATGCTCTCCCTGACATAGCTGCTCCATTTATAAGTGAGGAAACCTGGTAGTGCAGTATTTAGTGATTCTGGAGCAGTTACCACCTTTATAATGCAGATATTTGAGGAGTTCCCATCGTGGCTCAGCAGAAACAAATCTGACTAGTATCAGAGATCTAGGTTTGATCCCTGGCTACACCATGAGCTGTGGTGTAGGTCGCTGACATGGCTCAGATCTGGTGTGGTTGTGTCTGTGGCATAAGCCAGAGGCCACAGCTCTGATTTGATCCCTAGCCTGGGAAACTCCATCTACCATGGGTATGGCCCTGATGAAGACCCCACCCCTCAAAAAAAGCAAATATTTGAAAAGAAACAATGATTTTTACCTATGCCAGAATAAATTTCAGATGGATAAAATAATTAAATGTAAAATTCATATAATAAAACATAGAGAATACTAAATAAGTGCATCTGATGTCTGGATTAAGAAAGCTTAGGAGTCATGGGGAAAAAAATCACAGAGGAAAATATGTGTAACTACTCAAGAAATAAAACTCCTTCTATGACAAACACCATAAGCAAATTATAGGTTAATATACTAGGAAAAGCAGTGAACTAGATGGGTTAGTAGCCTTTATGTATAATATGCAGATTAATAACCTTTAAATATATATGTTTAGAGATACAGGTTAATAAACACATTAGAAAGTGGCCAGTCTCACTAGATAGGTATGAAATAAAACATTCAGTTAAGTTGAAAATACTGTTTTCTGTTTTAGGATTTTTGTCCATAGTAATAGTTCCTTTGCAAGGCTGACTTCTTATCCTTCGAGACCCAGTATGTAGAACCATCTCAGTGAGGTCTTTTTGAACTACTTAAAGAGTTTTTCCTTATATCTTGGCATACTGCTAATTTCCTTCATTGTATTTCACCTTTTGGAATCACCTATTTGTTAACTGTCTTTTTCCTTCACCAGACCCCGAGAGGACAAGAAAAATATCTGGCATCTAAAAAGTCTTCAATAAACAGTTAGTGAATGAATAAACATAATGAATAAAAGAGAAAAGAAATGAATAAAGTGAGATAGCATTAAAAAATCTTTTCTGTTTGCTGAAATTTTTAAAGGAAAATACTTTGAGACAAAATGGGATGGGTACAGTCATTGTGCTTGTTTGGTAGATTGGTGTTAACTTTCAGAATGGAAATTTTGCAAAAGGTAGCAAGAGCTTAGAACATTGGTGCTTTTTGACCCAGTAATTTTACTTCTTGGAATCTGTCCTAAGGAAGTCATCTCTGCCAGAAGATGGGGAAGCATCCTTCTTAGCTCTTACTGTACTCACTGGTATTCCTTCCTAAGAAAAGTAGACAGAAGTATGCTTGGCCCACATTTTAGAGTTTTCTTCTGCTTCTTTTTGTGCTGATACAAGGACTCACTCCTTGACTAGGTCCAGTATTCTTGTATTCTAACATTCTCACAGAAGTCTTTGAGAGTTCTTACTGTTTGGGGCACCTCAGTGCAGAGGTGGTAGTTTTGGATTTGGGCTTTAGGGGAAGAAAGCCCCTAAAGCTTTTTGGATTCTGGGCCAAAAGGTAATGCCTTATTAAATCCAGTTTACTCAAGAACCTTGCTTTGGGTATCTAACAATAATCCACCTGGATTTGATAATTTGCTCCCATTTTCTCAGCCCCTCCCTGTCGTGCTCCCCACCATGTTGTGTGGGGGGGGGGGGCATTTGTATATTCCTCGGTTTTCAAGCTCAGAGCTTCCCTTCTTTTTCATGTCAGACACACACAGAAAATATTTCATGACCAACAGGTATAATGGAAAGGACTGCTTAAGGCCAAAGGCCTTAAGTTCTTTGTTCATTTTTTTTCAAATATAGGTCACAGTCTGTTACTGAAATCGATCAAGTGGGCTTCAACTTAAAATAAAGATAATAGAATACATTATTCATAATTGAAAGAATTATATGAGTATGTGTTTGTAACATTTGCAGTATGAAGTATATTTCTTATCAGTGTCTGCTCTAGCCAAATACCAATTAATAATGCCCCCAAACTTCTCTTTTGTTGTTTTTTTTTTTTTGCCATGCCTGCAGCATGTGCAAGCTACCAGGCCAGGAATTGAACCCTCACTACAACAGCGACCTGAGCCACTTCAGTGACAATGCTGGATCCTTAACCCACTGTGCCTCAGGGGAACTCCTGTTGCATCGTTCTTAAACTGGGGAATGATTTGCGGACAGAGATTGAGGCTTAATACATTGCAAAATTTGAACAAAGAAATATTATCAGGAGACTGGTTAAAGAAATCATGATAATCTATCCTTTCAGGTTATTTGCTCAAATTAGTATTCTTTTTATCTTTAGTATTTTTAGGGTTTACAGTGGCGGTCCAGAGGTAGCAATAACTTTCTTAGTTCTTGGAGAGTCATTGGAGCCTTAGGGAATAATTGTGTGCCGTAATATATTGGTAACAGCATGGAAGAATCGGCTTTGATCCCCATTCTGTGACAGCCTTGGGCCTGGTACTTAACTCCTTTATGTCTGTTTGCTCATCTATAAAATGGAGCTAATAGTGCATACCTACCATAAGTTGCCCTGGGTAGAAAATAACAGAAATGCATGGAAGTGCTTAGCTCTTTCTTGGGCTCCCAGTGAGTAGAGTTGATTCCAGGCTGTTTTGCACGAATCTCTTTCTTTGTGCCTTAATTTCTCCTTCAGCTCACATTTCCTCTAATATGATTAGATACTGCTTTGGGAGATAAAAACTTCTCTAGTTATTTCATAGGAGTTTGAGAAAGTTAAAAATCAGAAGATAATAAGTGAAAAACACTGCACAAATTGTGGTGGTATTAATTCCAGCAGTAGTAATAATAGGAAACCTGCTTGTATTGTATATGAGCTGATTCATAACTGTGTGGCCAAATTAGTAGAATCAATAATTGATACTGATGGGAATAAATAGATACTTTCAGTTTTCTACAAGTGCCAACCTCTTTCCTAACTTAGGACCTTTGCAATTATTCCTCTTGACCGGATATTCTCTGTTCTCACCTCTTATGTATGCATATCTAGTTCTGCCCTTTCAGCCAAAAAGATACCACTTTAGAAAGGCCTTGGAGTTCGTGTCGTGGAGCAGTGGAAACAATCTGACTAGTATCCATGAGGATGCGGGTTTGATCCCCGGCCTTGCTCAGTGTGTTGGGGACCTGGCATTGCTGTGAGCTGTGGTGTAGGTCACAAATGGGGCTTGGATCCGGCGTTGCCGTGGCATAGGCTGGTAGCTGTAGCTATGATTTGACCCCTAGCCTTGAAACTTCCATGTGCTGCAGGTGCCATGCCAAAAAGCCAAAAAAAAAAAAAAAAAAAAAAAAAGGCCGTCCCTGACCATACAGTCTGAATAGCTCCCAGCAGATTTTTTAAAAAATCATTTAAAAATGATTACAATATTTAGAAGTTCCCATTGTGGCTCAGTGGAAACAAACCAGACTAGTAATCATGAGGATGTGAGTTTGATCCCTGGCCTTGTTCATTGGGTTAAGGTTCGGGCATTGCTGCGAACTGTGGAGCTGTGGTGTAGGTTGCAGATGAGGCTCAGATCTGGCATTGCTGTGGCTACGACCGTGGCTGGCATCTGTAGTTCCGATTTGACCCCTACCCTGGGAACTTCCATTTGCCCCCTGAGGCCATTAAAAAAAAAAATTGCAACATTTATTACTACTAGGGTGTCTGTTGTTTTGTTTGTTTTTTGTTTTTGCTTTTTAGGGCCACACCCGAGGCATATGGAGGTTCCCAGGCTAGGGGTTGAATTGGAGCTGTACTGCTGGCCTACACCACAGCCACAGCAATGCCAGATTCGAGCTGCATCTGTGACCTACGCCACAGCTCATGGCAATGTCCGATCCTTAACCCACTGAGCAAGGCCAGGGATCGAGCCTGTGTCCTCATGGATCCTAGTCAGATTCATTTCTGCTGCATCATGATGGGAACTCCTCGATTTTTTTTTTTCCCCTTCTTCCCAACCAAGATGTAAGTCTTGAAGAGCAGGAACTTTGTCTGTGTTTTTATTTTTTCCTGTACCTAGATCGATGCCTAACAAAATAAGCACTCTTGAATATTTGACTGTAATATAAAGTGTGAAAAATTATCTGTAATTATACTATCTGGAGATAAATATCATCATTGATATTATGGTATATAATTTTCTAAATTTTATTTCCTATGTGTGTGCTTACTTATTAGTGTCTGTGATTACACACTTACACCATATTTCATTGAATCTAAAGATAAACATGTTTTACTATATTTGATGTCTCTAAAATTGGAATGGCATATAACCAAGAGTTTGCCATGATTTAATTGGCAGTGTTTTTCAGTAGCACAAAAAATGAGGATATGTCTTAAAATCAATAGATCTTAGACTTGATGAAATTTGATAAATATTTGAAACAAAAATGAGATCATTGTGTAGTTCTCCCCACCTAAGTATCTTGAGCATTTTCCCATATCCTGTATTTAGATTTATATCATTCTTAGCAGATATCTAGCATATTATTAAGGGTGTGTATCATAAATTGTTCAACTCATTCCTCTGGATGAACATTTGGAGCTTTTCTTTTTTTTCTTTCTTTTTTTTTTCCTTGTTATCAACAGTCCTGCACTGAATATCCTTGTACTTGTCTTTCTTCAGTTGAGTGAAATTTCTTTTAAGTATCTGGATCCCTGGGTACACATACTTTGTGTAGTGTAGGAGGGTACCTGTTTCCATGTGTCCTCAATAGCACTGCATCTTCTTACTAATCTGGTGAATGGAAAAACAATCCTAATGTTTTATTCATTTATTTAGTTATGAATGAGATTGAGCCTCTTGTCATGTTTACTAGCTATTTTTATTTCCTCTTCTGTGATGCACTTGTGCATAGGATAGTAGATGTTCAGTTGGCTGGTAGATTTGCCCTAATTAGAGAGGCTGTCACAGTTTGCAGCCATGCATTGTCATATTAATTCTCAGGAACAACTTTCAGGACAGAGTCCACCCTTGTGAAAGGCAAGAGGGCTTTATAAGGACCTAAGATCTGGGGAGAGACAGAATTCAGGAATAATCAGGGAGTTCCCGTTGAGGCGCAGCAGAAGGGAATCAGACTAGAAACTATGAGGTTGTGGATTTGACCCCTGGCCTCGGTCAGTGGGTTAAGAAGGATCAGGCATTGCTGTGAGCTGTGGTGTAGGTCACAGAAGTGGCTCGGATCTGATATTGCTGTGGCTATGGCATAGGCCGGCAGCTGTAGCTCCGATGCAGCCCCTAGCCTGGAAACTCCATATGCCACGGGTGTGGCCCTAAAAAGCAAAAAAAAAAAAAAAAAAAAAAAAAAAAATCGGAATTGTTCTGTCCTTTATAATGGAGGCCCAAAAGGGTTACAGTATCATCAGTTTGTGAGCTCAGTACTATGACTTAGACCATGCTGTTTGTATTTAAATGCTCCTCTCCTTTTTAATATGATTTGGTTATTAGGTTAGGTTAGAAGTCTGAATTCAGGTACAACTTGGGACTTGATGGAAGTCAATCTTGAATCTATAGTTTAAATCTATGAATGTTTATAATTAGATTCATACAGCTTTTTTGCACATTGCCAAAATGTTCCTGTCAACATTTTTGAGCACCTTTGCTGAGCAAGATGGCATGAGCTTCAAAGATGTATAGCCACTGCCTTTTAGTTTCCATTGCAGAGGAAGGTGTTTAGTCTAACAGTTTAAGGAAGGCTTCCTGGAGTGGTATGGTAACCTCAATGGAGTCTCAAAGGATAAGAGTTAGCTGCGGGTAGTAAGTAATAAAGGATACAGCAGCATGGGAGAAGACATGTATAGTTGAAATAAACTACAGGTTATAGTGTATTCTTAGAACATAAAATTTGAGGTAAAGAGTGACTTATGATGAGTCTGGGAAGGTAAGCAGGAAGCAGATAACAAAAGGCCTTAAATGTCATGCTAAATATTCTGCATTTTATAGTGAAGGGGAGTAATTTTGAGTAATGGCATGGTCAAATTTTCGTTTGAGAAATCATTGCCTGAAGATTGATCTAAGCGGCGAGACCAAGGGCAGTGAGGCAGGTTGGAATTTCATTCTGATAATACAGGTGAGAGTTAAGGCTTTAGCTCAATGGTAAGAGCTTACTCGAAAAATTATAGTCATTTCTCTTAGTTTATATAATAATTGGTCCTCTGGTTCAGAATCTCTCTGAGATGAAACTTCATGGAGCTGATGACAGTCATTTTCTAGTAAATAATTCCTATATGTCTGTAAGAAGTTTATACTTCTTATATAAATAACTGCTTAACTAGTACTAGACTACATGGAGATGGTTAGTACATGGTTTTGATGATTTTCAAAACTGGGAAATGTTAGCCCATTTTGGTATGCTTAGCGATTATTTTGGAGGGAAACAGTTGGAGAATTTTGTCTTTGGATAGAAGTAATGGTTTGTTAGATTAAATTTAGATTGTATATTTAACATATGAGTATAATTTCTGTGTGCTAATTTCTCTTTCTTTTTTTTTTAAAGGCTATTAGCAAAAGATGGTGGATCGCTTGGCAAACAGTGAAGCAAATACTAGACGTATAAATATAGTAGAAAACTGTTTTGGAGCAGCTGGCCAACCCTTAACTATACCTGGTCGGGTTCTTATTGGAGAAGGAGTATTGACGAAGTTATGCAGAAAAAAGCCCAAAGCAAGGCAGTTTTTCTTATTTAATGATATTCTTGTATATGGCAATATTGTCATCCAGAAGAAAAAATACAACAAACAGCATATTATTCCCCTGGAAAATGTCACAATTGATTCCATCAAAGATGAGGGAGATTTGAGGAATGGATGGCTGATCAAGACACCAACGAAATCATTTGCTGTTTATGCTGCCACTGCCACTGAAAAATCAGAATGGATGAATCACATAAATAAATGTGTCACTGATTTACTCTCCAAAAGTGGGAAGACACCCAGTAATGAACATGCTGCTGTCTGGGTTCCTGACTCTGAGGCAACTGTATGTATGCGTTGTCAGAAAGCAAAATTCACACCTGTTAATCGTCGTCACCATTGCCGCAAATGTGGTTTTGTTGTCTGTGGGCCCTGCTCTGAAAAGAGGTTTCTTCTTCCCAGCCAGTCCTCTAAGCCTGTGCGGATTTGTGACTTCTGCTATGACCTGCTTTCTACTGGGGACATGGCCACGTGCCAGCCCACTAGATCGGACTCCTACAGTCAGTCATTGAAATCTCCATTAAATGATGTATCTGATGATGATGATGATGATGATAGCAGTGACTAAGGACATATTTTGACATATTTAATCCGGTGTGACTTTCTGAGAAATTAGCTCTGGGGGGAATGTGAAATTCTGAGCTTTCTCTCAGTTTTGCTCTAGCCATGAATTTGCCTGAGAAACTTTTAACCTATGTGCCTCAGTATATTCTATAGAAAATAGGTCCTGATATCATCCACCCCCACCGCCCCTCAGCTGCTGCCACTCTCTTCTCACCTCTCCCAGCTCCCTAGTCTTCTGCAGGGATAGGCTATTGCAAATATATCAGATAAATTTTTGGTTTCTTCTTCTTGTTTTAATTCTAGACTATTTTCTTGGATGGTTGGGAAAAGATGTTTATTTAACATATCATGTACTACATTGTTGTTTATGTTCTGTTACATGTAAAAACTAAAAGCAAAGAATGATGGAAAAAGGAGTATGATGGGGTTAGTTAGTAATAATTATTAGCTTATTTCTAACCATCCTATCTAAAGGTTAAGACACCAGTAACAGAAATACATGCTTTGGAAATACTTTGGCTTTTTCATATACCAGGTGGTGCCTTATCATAATAGCACTGTTGCATGAAATAAGCCCCTACCTTCTCACTTTTTATTAGTTTGTTTTAAATATACACTGGTGCTCTTTGAGGTGAAAAAATGAGTGTTATAAATGGGTGTAATTAGAAAATACTCCTCATTTGACAGCTACAGATAAGTAAATTTGGAGGTTCTTCATTCTATATGAATAAATATTTTTCCATAAAATAGTTGTGACTATATTTTTACTTTTTATAGGTGCCAAATTGTAATTGTCATTCTTAAGAATTGGGTTTGAAATTTGTCATAGAATTGTCATCGCATTATTTCTACTTTTAGTAAGACGTTTGTAGCTGTAAATTCATCTACTTTAACATTTCTAGAATGAAAAATCTTATAAAACATACTGAAATTAAACAATCTCTTTTACAAAAAATCTTACAGAGCATAGATCTGCTTTGGCTGAAGATTTGGGAAGAAATAATGTATGAGAATAGTCAAGACAGACTAGTCAAGTTTGAGTGGACTTCATATTTATGGAAGAATTGTCTATTTCAGTGTGAAATTATCTTGAATTTACAAATATAGTGTTAATTTTATAAAGTTTTGTAAAGTCCCAAGCAATATTTCTATTTTTGTAAAACAATTGTATGTTTAATCTGTTTCTGAAATCATTTTGCAATCTACAGAAATAGAGTAGCAATTGATCTTTCTAAATTGCAGACTTTACTGAGTCATTCTAGATTGCTTTTAAGAAGGGGTAATTTTTCACTCTTTGCTTTTGAGGCAGCCATTAGGTTGAAAGTATATTTATCGTATAAAACTTGATGCATTTTGCACTACTCTCTCCATTTGTATGCTGCAAATAACTATAGTCTTTCACATATGAAAAATCAGTCTGAAGTTTGTTTCAAATTCTAAATTCTTTTGTTTTAAAATCTTTAAATCTGGATATATTACAAATGTCATGAGAGGTTTGATTTAATAACTTGCGAAGGAGGATTCTTTGGTTTGGTTAAGGCACTAACTTTACTTTTAAATTGTGAAAGCACCTGAGATACATAGATCTCCCTGTAGGAAATGTGAAAGAAAGGCACAACAGGTTTTTTTTCTTTGTTTTAATATCATTTGGACTTGTGTTTCTAAGCAATATTTACATAGAGTCAATAAACATATTTGAAAAGGACCATGAAACCTGAGAAGTGCTAATGGAGACTTGCTGGTACATAGGAACCTAGCAGATTCTGGAACCAAGGGGAAATGTTCTGAGATAACATTGTATTGTCAACCTCTATTGACTCTGTTTTTACAATAAAAAATATTTTACAACTTACCTTCTGTTCTGTGCATATTGTCACTTGAAGATTTTTTTACCCCTTGCTAAGGTAAATGGAGATGTTATGCAGGTTTTGCCTCATTTCAACATTTGTAAGTGCCTTCTATGTGCCAGGCATTGTTCTAGGCACGAGGAATAGAGCATTGCCTCATTTTCGTGGGGTTTCACATGCAATAGAATCCAAGCTGTGCTTTCTTCCAGAACTTTTTCTATAATTTTTAAAGCTTTTATAAATCTTACCTATAAACCAGAAATGATATTGGTGCCATGTTGTCACACTCTTCTCTTGAATGAAATTTGCTTGGACCATGCTAGGCCCCAGTACATTAACCACATTGGTAACTGTTGGCATAAAAGATGCAGACTTCTGTAGATGTCAATGGAAAGTATTAAATTGAATACACCTTGATACAGGAATTCATGCCTTTGGGTCAAGTGCATGCAAGGGCCGGTTTTATATATCTTTTGTCATTTGTTTATGTATCTTTATCTCTTTTATGCTGAAATTCTTACATATGGGTAGTATTAAATTGTATATACCCTGTGATTCTTGAAAGGTTCTAGTAGTTGAGCTGCAATCTTTTTTTCTCTTGGATGTGCTAATTTATTCTCAAATATATGTTGTAGCTTTATACAGTATAGTTGCAATTATTTACATATCCACATGATAGCTGTACATTTGAGAAGATAAAATTGAATAGTAAAGTCTAGGGTAAAAATACATGAAATTGTGCTTAGTTTATTGATAATAACTTTAAAGTTTTTATTTAAAAGCTAAATGAGAGTTCCCATCATGGCTTAGCAGTTAATGAACCTGTCTGTAGTATCCATGAGGATGCTGGTTGGATCCCTGGCCTCGCTGAGTGGGTTAAGTATCTGGCCTTGCCATGAGCTGTGGTGTAGGTTGCAGATGTGGCTTGGATCTGGCATTGCTATGACTGCAGCATAAGCTGGCGGCTGCAGCTCCGATTTGACCCCTCACTTGGGAACTTCCATATGCTGCAGATGCAGCCCTAAAAGGGCAAAAAAATAAAAAAAAATTTTTTTTAACTGAATTTTAATTTTTTAGTTTTGTATTTTAATTGTATTTTTTCTTCTTAGGGCCTCACCTGTAGCATATGGAAGTTCCCATGCCAGAGGGCCAATCGGAGCTGCAGCTGCCACTCTACAGCCACAGAAGTACCTGATCTGAACCATGTCTATGACTTACATCACAGCTCACAGCAGTGCCAGATCCTTAACCCACTGAGCAAGGCCCGGGGTGGAACCCATATCCTCATGGATGCTAGTCAAGGGTTCTTAATCTGCTAATCCAGGGCGGGAACTCCCCAAAGCTAAATTAGATTCATTCAGCATTAAGTATGTATTATGTTAGTTTCCATATTATTGGTGTTGGGTGGTTTAATTTTTTGAAGGTCATATCTATAAAGGTATTATCAATGGCACTCTCTTAAATATCAAATCAAGGTAAATTTCTTAAGGATTACTTTGTATTTGATATCTTTAGTAATTGAAAAAAATTTGTTTGCAATAATATACTTAATATACCAAATTTCAACCCTAGAAAGTAGAATTTTAAGCCATTTAATCAACAGTATTTTCATCCACTCTAAATATAGTTATTTGGCAAAAACAAATTGGGGAGTTCCCGTCGTGGCGCAGTGGTTAACGAATCCGACTAGGAACCATGAGGTTGCAGGTTCGGTCCCTGCCCTTGCTCAGTGGGTTAAGGATCTGGCGTTGCCGTGAGCTGTGGTGTAGGTCGCAGACTCGGCTCGGATCCCGTGTTGCTGTGGCTCTGGTGTAGGCCGGTGGCTACAGCTCCAATTGGACCCCTAGCCTGGGAACCTCCACATGCTGCAGGAGCGGCCCAAGAAATAGCAAAAAGACAAAAAAAAAAAAAAAAAAAAAAAAAAAAAACACACAAAAAAAACAAAAACAAATTGGCAACAGTATGATTGTTTGGCTTGATAATCCTGTCCTTAGGTAGGAGTTCCCTGGTGGCTCAGCAGGTTGAAGATCCAATATAGTCACTGATGTGGCTCTGGTTACTCTGGCACAATTTGGATCCCCGGCCCAGGAACTTTTTGCATGCATTGTGTGCAGTCAAAAAAAAAAAAAGGATTTAGTTGACAGTAGTGCTGATACTATCTTGACCTTTGGAAACCTTTGTTACATTGTTCACGTAGTTAAAATGATTACTGTAAAGCTTTTATGGTATTATTTTTATCAAGAAAAAAAGAGGGAGTTCCCGTCGTGGCGCAGTGGTTAACGAATCCGACTAGGAACCATGAGGTTGCGGGTTCGATCCCTGCCCTTGCTCAGTGGGTCAAGGTTACGGCGTTGCTGTGAGCTGTGGTGTAGGTCGCAGACGCGGCTCGGATCCTGCGTTGCTGTGGCTCTGGTGTAGGCTGGTGGCTACAGCTCCGATTAGACCCCTAGCCTGGGAACCTCCATGTGCCGCAGGAGCGGTTCAGGAAATGGCAAAAAGACAAAAAAAAAAAAAAAAAAAAAATACTTTTCTCGGAGTTCCCGTCGTGGCGCAGTGGTTAACGAATCCAACTAGGAACCATGAGGTTGCGGGTTCGGTCCCTGCCCTTGCTCAGTGGGTTAACGATCCGGCGTTGCCGTGAGCTGTGGTGTAGGTTGCAGACTCGGCTCGGATCCCGTGTTGCTGTGGCTCTGGCGTAGGCCGGTGGCTACAGCTCCGATTGGACCCCTAGCCTGGGAACCTCCATATGCCGCGGGAGCGGCCCAAGAAATAGCAACAACAACAACAAACAGACAAAAGACGAAAAAAAAAAAAAAAAAAAAGAAAAGAGTAGTCAGTACCACTTTAATCAGATTTTGTATCTGCATGCTCCCATCAGCTTAATGCTTAGAAGAAATATATGCTTTACTATTATTTATTTTTAGCTTCAATAAGAGAAATTCATTTATCATACATTTCACCCATTTAAAGTATACAATTAAATGAAGTTCCCTTGTGGTGAAGTGGGTTAAGGATCTGGTGTGTTGCTGCTGTGGCACAGGTTCAATCCCTGGCCCTGGGACCTCCCCATGCTGCGGGTGTGGCCAAAAATAAAGTATACAATTCAGTGGGGTTTGGGGTATATTTTTAAAATGATTACTACTGTTTTCCAGAATGGTTTCAGCATTTCAGATGTAGCCCTGCACCCATTAGCAGTCGCTCTGCATTCACTCCCTAATGCCCCCGTCCTAGACAACGATGAATCTACTTTTTTGTTTATAGATTGGCCTTATCTGGACATTTCACAAATGAAGTCATACATTTGGTGACTGGCTTTTTTTCAGGTTTTTAAGATTCATGTTGTATTAATAATGCATGAGTACTTACTCCTTTTTGTTGTCAAATATTCTATTGTATGGATGACCTACATTTTATTGATTCATCAGTTGACATTTGGGTTGTTTCCTCCACCTGGGGGCTATTGTGAATAATATTGTGACAGACATTTGTGTACAAGTTTTTGTGTAGACATATTTTTGTTTCTCTTGAGTATATATCTAGAGGTGGAAGTATGGGTTATATGTTACTTCTATGTTTAACCCTTTGAGGAACTGCCAAACTGTTTTGCCAAGTGGCTGCACCATTGGACTTTGCCACTAGCAATGGTGGAGTGTTCCAATTTCTCCAAGGTTTTCTCAGCACATACAGTCTTTGATCATGGCTTGTGAAGTATCCCTGGATTTTGGTTTGCACTTTCTTAATGGTTAATGATGTTGAGAACGTTTTCATGTGGTCATTGGCCATTTGCATATCTTCTTTGGAAATGTTTCTTGTTAATGATCCTTTGTCTGCTTTTATTTATTGTTTTTAAGACCGCACCTGTGGCATATGGAAGTTCCCAGGCCAGGGGCCGAATCAGAGCTGTCAGCTGCTGGCCTATGCCACAGCCACAGCCACACCGGATCCGAGCTGCGTCTGCAACCTATAACTCAGCTCACCGCGACCAGATCCTTATCCCACTGAGCAGAGCCAGGGATTGAACCCACATCCTTGTGGGTACTAGTCGGGTTTGGTCCTGCTGAGCCACGGTGGGAACTCCTGCCCATTTTTAAATTTCTTTTTTGTCATTGGGTTGTAAGAGTTCTTTATATAATCTGAATACAAGACATTATCAGATACATGATTTGTGGATATTTTCTCCTATTCTGTGAATTGTCTTTTCACTCTCTTGGTGGTATTGTTTGAAGCACAAAAGTTTAATTTTGATGATGTCCAACTTATCAGTTTTTTCCTTTTGTTGATTGTGCTTTTGGTGTCATATCTAAGAATACCTTTGCCTAACTCAAGGTCACGAAGATTTATTCCTATGTTTCCTTCTAACTCTGAGTGTGCTGAGGACTCTTGGTTATTGAGGCATGGTACAGTATTTCCTTAGAATTAGAGTTAGGAACAATTGCTTAATGAATTAGATAATTCATTAGGATGTATTAGCAAATTTCCAGTCAAGTAAAACATTAGTGTGTTCACATTAGCCTTTTCCTTCTTTTTTTTTCTTTTCTTCTTCTTTGTTTTTTTAGGGCTGCACTCGTGGCATATGGAGGTTCCAAGGCTAGGGGTCTAATCGGAGCTGTAGCCTCTGGCCTACACCACAGCCACAGCAACGCCAGATCCAAGCCGAGTCTGCGACCTACACCACAGCTCATGGTAACACCAGATCCTTAACCCACTGAGCTAAGTCAGGAGTCGAACCGGAAACTTCATTGGTTCCTAGTCGGTTCGTTTCCTCCGTGCCCCGAGGGAAACTGCAGCCTTTTCTTTCAAGTTAGAAGATAAAACTATACTTTTGGACATACTGCAGGCAGGTTCAGAAAATGACCATTCTTCCATATGCCAAAGACATGGTTTATTGTTATTGGGAGCTGCCTTGATACAATTTTGCTTTGCAGTCCAAGTTATTGTCAGAAAGAATGACAAACTATTTTGACTGAAGATAAATTGTTACAAAAGTAACGGTAAAATGGGAAGGTCTAGATTTTTTATTTAGATCATGTTTTCTTATAGGAATATTCCAATGACTTGAAGAACCCAAAATTCCAGAGTTGCTTTGGCAGACATTTTACCTGTAAACACTAATTGAGCACTTTTAATATGTCTGTTACTATTGAAGGAATGAATTGGAACAGCTACTCATTCTTTCCTCGATTTTTAAGACCTTGATTCTTTTATTTTTCTTTTTAGGGCCACACCCGTGGCATATGGATATTCCCAGGCTAGGGGTCTAATCGGAGCTGTTGCCACCGGCCTACACCAGAGCTACAGCAACACCAGATCCAAGCCTCGTCTGTGACCTGCACCACAGCTCAGGGCAATGCCGGATCCTTAACCCACTGAGCAAGGCCAGGGATGGAACTCACAACCTCATGGTTCCTAGTCGGATTCGTTCCTGCTCCGCCACGACAGGAACTCCTGATGTTTCATTATTAAATTCAGATTATGCACTTGTGTAGAAGGAATATCACAGAAGTTATGATTTTTCTCATCACGTCTTAGGTGGTGCTCAGTTTCAATTTGTTCCATTACTTATGTGCATTTTGATAATTAAAGGTTTGTAAAGTTACTCTTTTTCTCTTCTATAGTATTTTGTGTGGTGGTGCTTTGAAGACTATGTAGATATTATATTCCACATCAAACTTTCATTTTCTTTGTTTTATAGATTCATAATTTCCTACTTCAGTGGTTTCAAACTTGAGTGTGCATGAGAATCCAGTGAAGGGCTTGTTGAAACAAGACTGCTAAGCCCTGTAGGTCTGGGGTGGGACCTGAGAATTTGCATTTCTTTTTTTATTTTAATTTTTTTCTTTTTAGGGCTGCACCCAAGGCATATGCGGTTTCCCAGGCTAGGGGTCGAACTGGAGCTGTAGCTGCTGGCCTGCACCACAGCCACAGCAATGCAGAGTCCAAGCCGCCTCTGCAACGTACACCACAGCTCATGGCAACACCAGATCATTAGCTCACTGAACGAGGCCAGGGATCGAACCCACATCCTTGTGGATCCTAGTCTGGTTCATTAACCACTGAGCCATGAGGGAACTCCAGAATCTGCATTTCTAACAAGTTTCCAGGTGATGCTGTTGTTAATGGCCCAGTGACCATACTTTATTTCTCATTATTATCATTTATTCTGATGCTCAATTCGCCCCTGATTTGTCCAGTGATAAGCTGGCTTCTGTGGTCTGCTGACTAGAGCTTCACTATTTGAACCCTTTACTTTTTGCTATAGGACGTTTGAGACTCATCTTGTGCTTTCCCATTCCCTCCCCAGGAATTGGCCATTTCTCTAAAGAGTTCTTTTAGTGGAGATTGATAAGTTAGAAGTCAAGTATACTAGTTGGGAATTAGTTCTGCTTGTTGCTTTGGGGAAAGTAGCAGTCCTAGGCCCTTTCAGGGGGTAGATTGTGTGTGTGTGTGTGTGTGTACACACACGCACACTTTCATCTAAACTTCTCCATCTGTCTCTATGTGGAAATCCATGACTTTCGGAGTTCCCATCATGGCTCAGTGGTTAATGAACCCGACTAGTATCCATGAGGACATGGGTTCCATCCTTGGTCTCCCTTAGTGGGTTAAGGATCCGGCATTGCCGTGAGCTGCGGTGTAAGTTGCAGACCTGGCTTGGATCTCGTGTTGCTGTGGCTGTGGTGTAGGCTGGCGGCTACAGCTCCGATTAGACCCCTAGCCTGGGAACCTCCATATGCCGCGGGTATGGCCCTAAAGACAAAAAAAGGAAAAAAGAAAAAAAAAAAGGAAATCCCTGACTTCAAAATTGATACGTCCTGTTCTAACCCTGGGGTTCTGCTCTCCTCTGACAGTAAAAGAGTCGGTTTCTTTAACTTTAATATGTTCAGGATTTTTGATCAGGCTCCCAGTACATCAGCTGTCTTATCTCTACTGCTGCCTTTCCAAGGTTATGGATCCCCTATAACCCCATTTAGACTCACACTTCATACCAGGCTGCTGCTATCTTGGGCACCCCCTTTATCTCACTCCAACACCTAAGAGCCTGTGCTGAGCCTTCCCTGTGTACGGGCATCCTCCCGCCCTGTGTGGTCCCTCGAAACTCCTGCTGGGCTGCCCTCACAGATGGATACCGCCTACGCCTGGGCTCAGGCCGGTCGACAGTGGACCACTTCTTGGTGGGGATGCCCTCCTCACCCTGCCTAGTCTGAGCCACCCACCCACGCACAAGGACACTTTACCCTGCGTGGCCTCTGACTCTCCCACTGACCTGAGTCACTCCCATTCCTGACCTGAACGCCCTCCATACCCTGCTTTGACTCCAAGCCCCAATCCTCCCCCTGTGTGGACACCGTCCTTCCTCACCGTGCAAGGGATAGAGAACGCTGCACCGGGTTGCCCTCTCTGCCCACTCTTCCCCAGGCTCTGGCTGACCACCCAGGCTAAGCTGCTCCCCTTATGTGGACACTGTGCCCTCTTTGAGCCCTGACTCACTGCCTCAGGCTGCCTGCCCTCCTCATCCTGTCACCACCCTCCCCAATACACCCTCCTCTCTGGATCTGACTCCCCCACTGCCCACTAGGCTGCTCACTCGCTCTGGTCCACCTGATGGCTTCGAACAGATTTGCTCAGAAGAAGAAAAAGGCTATGCCTAGAAAAAGAAGGAGGGGTGGTGGTGAAAGAGAAAGAAAAAGAGAAAACAAGCAATCGGGAATATTATAAAAAACAAACAAAACAAAAAACCTCACCTGATAGAGTATACGAATAAGACAAAACTAAAACTCTAGATTTGGAGAGCCAGGAGTCATGCCAGCCCCTGCTTGTCCTCCCTAGACCCCAGGGGATTTGAAAGCCATGCTTTAAACCAAGTCAGGTGGCATTTGTAGGCTGCCCAAGATAACCCAGGTGGTTTCCAGTTGTTCTCCTTTAATGATGATTGAAAAAGGTGTAGTTATTTTCAGGACTTTAACTTATAAAGAAGTCACAAGTCGACTTGTTTTAACAGTGATGTGACCCTTAACAGAGAGTAAGCTTGAGGAAGGAGACTTAAGGCCTGAATTTTGATGAGGAATTCATGAATGGAATTAGTTGAATTTTAAGAGAGTTTTAATGAAAGGAACCAAAGGAATGAGTTTGAAGCACACGATTCTCCGGAAATTATTTGAAAATGTATTTCTGTGATATTAAAAAAATGAGTGGCTGGAGTTCCTATTGTGGCCTAGTGGAAACGAATCCATGAAGATGGAGGTTCGATCCCTGGCTTTACTCAGTGGGTTGGGGATCTGGCATTGCCGTGAGCTGTGGTGTAGGTCACAGATGCGTCTTGGATCCTGCGTTGCTGTGGCTCTGGTGTAGGCTGGCAGCCGTAGCTATGATTTGACCCCTAGCCTGGGAACTTCTATATGCGTGGGTGCAGCCCTAAAAAGACCAAAAAAAAAAAAAAAAAAAAGAGTGGGTGGAGTTCCCTGGTGGCTCCAATGGGTTGAGGATCTGACATTGTCACTACCGTGGCTCTGGTTACTGCTTTGGCCCAGGTTCACTCCCTGGCCAGGGAACTTCCTCATGCCATGAGCGTGGCCAAAAAAAAAAAAAAGTGACCAATATTATATACAATTCTACATTTATATTTGAGCCAGTATGGTAAACTATGATATATTTCAGAAAAATATGTAAGAGATTTATTCGCATGTACAAAGGTAATATTGCTAATTAAATGAAAATAATTATAAGGAGTAAGGAAAAAGTAGAGCAAACAGCAAGGATAATGAGTTTTAAAAAGATTACATATTTTTTGAATACCTGGCTTTTTATGAAACCAATTTACGTTTAACTTGGTATAATAAAGCATATTTTTGGGGTGTAATGACTTGTAATTTCATAGGCTTCTTCTTTTTGTCACAGCCTGGGCATATAGCTGTT
The DNA here is from genome assembly GCF_054392235.1 of Sus scrofa. Taxonomy (NCBI): domain Eukaryota; kingdom Metazoa; phylum Chordata; class Mammalia; order Artiodactyla; family Suidae; genus Sus; species Sus scrofa. Next base: position 41,534,581 of record NC_139386.1, on the reverse strand, counting down.
CCTGAGCTGGGGATGGAACCCACCACACCGCAAAAGCCATGTGTGGGTTCCTTAACACATGGAAACTCCAAACAAGATTTCTTTTTTTTTTTCTTTTTTTGGCCATGCCTGAGCTATAGCAAAGACAACATCAGGTCCTTAACCCGCTGTGCCACCCGGGGAACTCCTACTCATAGGCGTCTATCTTTGAAAAGCATTTCTTGGGGATATTTAATCTAAATTTCTGAGCATAGAAACTGAAACCTGGGGTAATAAAGGCCAAGTTTTTACTTGTTGCTTTTCATGAATAAAAGAGTGAAAACCATGTTTGATGTATAAACATAAAGAAATGTCTTATAACATTGTTACTGATTTCCTACAATCTGTATTCTGTAACAGGGAAGTGTTAAGGGTGATGCTGTTACACTTACAGTGATAATTTGACATTTTTATTTTTATATTTTTATAGTTTCTGTGATGTAGAATATTTAGTAGTAGCTTTTAGGATCTTAAATGCAGAAAAAAAGTGACAAAAATGTTAAAGGAGCTTTCGCTTGGCCAGTGGCTAAGATGTCAAATTATCTTAATTCCAGCCAAAGGCATGAATTAATATCATTTCTTATTTTCTTTGGGAGCTCCTGCTATGTAATGTATTTTTTATCTAAGCTCATGTGGTATATATGTGAATAATTCACTTTGGTTTCTCTTTCCGTTAAGAGCTATGTTAAATCAACTGTACCTCAATTTATTTGTTTATTTTTTATTTTTTAATTTTTTTTGTCTTTTCTAAGGGCACACCTGCGACATGTGGAAGTTCCCAGGCTAGGGGTCTAATTGGAGCTGCAGCCGCCGGTCTACACCACAGCCACTGCAACTCGAGATCCGAGCTGCATCTTCAACCTACACCACAGCTCACGGCAACACTGGATCTTTGACCCACTGAGCAAGGCCAGGGATCGAACCCACAACCCCATAATTCCTAGTTGGATTCGTTAACTACTGAGCCACGATGGGAACTCCCAACTGTACCTCAATTTAAAAAAATAGAATAAAATTTTTAAAAATTGAAAAATCAACATAAAAGACTGCTATGTGTATGTTGGGCAAGATTTACCTGGACTGTTGAAGTCAGATCTCTCTCTGATCGCTGGCCCTCATTTGAAGGCTCAGTTGACCTCAGAAGGCCTAAGGTGGAAACTAGAACTGCCTTTAAATCATAATTGGTGATTTATTTCATCCTTAGGCATACTGTTCTATTTGTAACAACGTCGACAATAATACTAGTATTCCATTAATAACAATAAAGCAACTATCACTTGATTTACTCTATGACAGGTCCTGTTCTGAGCACACTTACTAAGTCAGTTAATTCTCACATCAGTCCTCTGAGGTGGGAATGGTACGATTAGCTTTGATCTACAGGGATATTGAGGTGGGCCACACAAATAATAAATGGCAAGCCTAGGATATGAATGCAGGTGGCCTGGCTCAGAGTTCCTGCTCCTATGTCTAACTTGAGGAGGCTCTCCAAAGTTGAAGTCTCTGTGTGTATGTGTGGGAATCACCAGATGGGCAAATGGGCAACACTGGCAAGTTCCCCCTCTGATAGTAAGCCCCAGTTCAGACAGCCTTGTGGATCTTCCTCATTTCGTTGCTGATTTTCTGGGGCTTCTTTTTTTTTTTTAAATTTATTTTATTGAAGTGTAGTTGATTGACAATGTTGTGGTAGTATCCGCTGTATAGCAAAGTGATTTATCTATATATATTATACATATTATTCAGTTATGTATTATTATACATATTATTCAGTTTAATAATATATATGTTATAGGAATAGTATGTATAATATACATATTATACATAATAATATATACATATTATATTATATATTATACACACATATAATATACATATATAATATATATTATAAATATTCAGTTATTTATTACTATACATATTATTCAGTTTAATAATAATATATGTTGTATGAATAATATGTATAATATATAACACATATATTAATATGCATATACAATATATATGCATAATATATGTGCATATATATGCATATGTGTATATTAATATGCATATATAATATAAAATATAATATTTAATATATAATATATATTATACATACTGTTCATTTTAATAATATGTTATATGAATATGTATTATATTATACATAATATAATATACATACCATATTATATATGATATACACACATATAATATACATATATAATATATGACATATTATAGATGTGTATATTATACATATTATTCATATATGTGTATTCTTTTTTCATATTCTTTTCCATCATGGTCTATCCCAGGACATTGAGTATAGTTCTCTGTGCCATGCAGTAGGACCTTGTGTTTATCCATAATATATGAGTTTACATGTGCTAAACTCAAACTCAATCTACCTCTCCCTTGACAATCATAAGTATATTTTCCATGTCTGTGAGACTATTTCTGTTTCATGGGTAAATTTATTTACATCATATTTTAGATTCCACATGTAAGTGATAGTGTGTGGTATCTGTCTTTTTCTTTCTGACTTACTTCACTTAGTAGGAGAATCTCTAGGTCCGTATATGTTGCTGCAAGTGTATTATTTCATTCTTTTTTATGGTAATATTCCATTATATAAGTACCACATCTTTATCCATTCATCTGTTGATGGACATTTAAGTTGCTTCCCTGTCTTGGCTATTGTGAATTGTGCTGCTATGAACATAGGGTGTAGTGTCTTTTTGAATGATAGTCTTATCTGGATAGATGCCCAGGAGTGGGATTGCTGGATCATATGGCAACTCTATTTTTAGTTTTCTGAGGAAGCTCCATACTGTTTCCTGTAGTGGCTGCACCAATTTACATTCTCTTTAGCACTTTATTAATATGTTTTGCATCCACCATGTTTATCGTAAGTTGTCTGTTTACTGTACTAAATGTGACGTCCTGAGGGAAAGGATCCCATATTGTTCTTTTACAAACTTCAATATTTATTCAATCAGACACATTTATTATTTTATTCATGTACCCATTTAGTGGCAGGAATTTCCCCGTTCTTCCAAAAATCTCCATTTTTTTCCCCACACCAAATCACTCCAAGTCCACATGGAAACCAGCTCTAAGGCACAGTCCTTCCTTCCACCACTCCTTTCATGTAGAAATGATGGAGCTACACTACGTTTTGCAGCTTTAGTCAACTACCCTGCACTGCACAATGCCCAGCGCATTCATTCACCTGAGTATGTATCTCACTGAGCAAATACACTTTCTAGCAGGCAGTCTTAGGTTCTGGGATCACAGCAGTGATTAAAGTGGTTCTGAAGCTCCTGTCCTCATGAAATTGAGGTTCTAGTGTACAGTACAGTGGCAGGTAGAGTAAGTGCTGTGATGAAAACAAAGTAAGTAGATGGGATTGAAAGTGTTGGAAGAGGGATTCTCCTCATGGCTCAGTGGAAATGAATCTGACTAGCATCCATGAGGACGCAGGTTCGATTCCCAGCCTCGATCCATGGATTAAGCTCTGGCGTTGCCATGAGCTATGGTGTAGGTTGCAGACAAGGCAGCTTGGATCAGGTGTTGCGGTGGCTGTGGTGTAGGCCAGCATCTACAGCTCCGATTGGACCCCTAACCTGGAAACCTCCATATGCCACAGGCGCCACCCTAAAAAAAAGACAAAAGACAAAAAAAGAAAAAAAAGAAAGTGATGGAGGAAGTTATTTTGAATCCCTCCTATGAACATAATGGATGTTTCATTATTGCTGGAATGAATAGAAATTTAGTCTACTGTCCTAAGCTAGAATCAAAACTGAGGTTATAACTCCATTCAGAAGGATCAACATTTGTTTAAGTAACTTAAAGTCGGCCTCCACCCAGAGGAAGCGAGGACCTGCTAGGAAATATTTGACTGGGATTCAAGAACTTGCTGTCTTAGTGAATTCGAACAGGAAGATAGTTTTTAGGGTCAAGTTTACATGCATCTTTTAATTCTTGAACTTGTTAATATTTCCCTTCGGAGACAACCAAAGAAAGATTTATCTTGCTGTGGGACAACAAAGAGAAAAAGGCTTTTGAGTGAACAGATTTGCCAGCAGCGGTGATAATTGGAAGGCTGCAAAATTGCCTCGGTTGGGGCTTATTCTCATTTAGAGTCATTCTGTGTCCTAGTCTGTCATCAGATGAGCGGCTTTGAAGTCTGCTCCCCAGCTGCTTTGTTTGGCTTTGGAGGAGAGCCACTAATGAGGACGTTATGTATCTAAAGAATGTAGCTCTTTCTAAGCTTTTGCTAGTTCTTCTTAGAACAGTGAGCTCTGGAAGGAAAGATTGGGATTTGCTTCCTGGTGCTGGAAGTTTGGAGGAACCCAGCTCAAGTGTGACCACTTACGATTCGCTCTCCCAACACTGTCCTCTTTGTCCCTCCCTTCTCCACACATCCCCACAGAACTGTATTCTTCCCCAGGCTAATCAGCTCCTGTTGTCTTAAGTGGCTTTATTCATGCCTGTTTCTTAGGCTTGTTTGGGACCCATTAGGGGCAGGAGGCTGCCTTGTTCACCTTTCTATCCCCGGTGCCTGACACCAGTGCTCAATAATTGCTTGTGGTTTTTTGGTTTTGTTTTTTGTTTTTGCTTTTTAGGGCCACACCCGTGGCATATGGAAATTCCCAGCCTAGGAGTCGAATTGGAACTTCAGTTGCCAGCCTACGCCACAGCCACAGCGATGCGTGATCCAAGCCTCATCTGCAACCTAAACCACGGCTCACGGCAACGCCGGATCCTTAACCCACTGATGGATGCCAGGGATCGAACCCATGTCCTCATGGATATTGGTCAGGTTCGTTAACCTCTGAGCCACAATGGGTACTCAGTGATTTTCTTTAAGCAAGTGTCAGAAGCTTAAAAGCTGCACTGCCGCTTGTTGAACACTGAATTTGTCCAGCTCGGGCACAAGAGGACCAGGGAATGCCTGGCCACTTGTTCCAGCCTGACAGGCTGGCTCTGCGGGCATGACAGCAGGGGTGGCTGGTCCCGCTGGTGTTCGCAGTGCCAGAAAGATGAGGCCCTGGTGGAACTGTCCCTTGGAAAGGCATTCATGCCACTTCACCATCTGTGCTTCACCTTTGCTGAGCAAGGGCCTTTTCTTGATTTCCGCATTTCTGCAAAAGAAGCTCCCATAGGTTTTTCCAATTGCAAGCAAGCTTTGGAAATAGAATCTGCTCTGGCGAAGGTAAAGATTGTCTCTTCTACTCATCATCAGTCTTTTCTAATCTCTTACTTAGGTTACCCAAATCCTCTAAATAGTCTAAGAATAAATACTAAGCTTCAGGCAGACTTCCAGGGATTTCCACTGCCTCACAGGAGGAATAGCTTTTCTACAAACTTTTCTTTAGGAGCAATTTGAATCCATTTATTTAAATTTAGAGGACTCGGAGTTCCCATTGCGGTGCAAGCGGAAACGAATCCAACTAGGAACCATGAGGTGGCGGGTTCAGTCCCTGGCCTCTCTCCGTGGATTAAGGATCGATGTTACTGTGGCTGTGGTGTAGGCTGGCAGCTAAAGTTCCAATTTGACCCCTAGGCTGGGAATTTCCATACACTGCAGGTGTGGCCCTAAAAATCAAAAAGACTAAAAATGAAACCAAAAACTTTGTATCACTCTTGTTTCTTAATGGCCAAAAACAAAGTTGAGAAATGACTTTTGTTTATGGTCATACCCGTGGCATATAGCGGTTCCTGGGCCACAGATTGAATCCCAGCCACAGCTGTGAGCTATGCCATGGCTGCAGGCCAGATCCTTTAACCCACAGCACTGGGCTAGGGATTGAACCCACACCTTCACAGCGATCCAAACCACTGCCTTTGGATTCTTAACCCATTGTGCCACAGCGGGAACTCCATGAGAACTGACTTTTTCATAGCATTTCCTTACAATAAAACTTTATAAACAAAATCTGAATATGGTACATTTCAATAAGGGAAATTATATCATATTTTAAAATGTATGGCACAGGCATGGAAAAATCTCTGTAAGGGATGTCATCCATAAAGTCAATTCTAGGGAAAATCTCTGGTGTTTTAGCTATTGATTAATGTTGCGTATTGTTTATATGTCATAAGTTACAAATATTTTCTGTTAGCATTAAGAGGCCCATCGCTGAGCTGGATGGGTACAGAACTTTCCATATTGGAGGGGCAATATGGGTGGAAAGGAGATGGGCCTTAGTTTCCATTAGAGCCAGGATTACATTCCAGCTCAGGCTGTTATTGCCTGACAGGGCTGTGTTGGTTATATAGGTTCTATTATCTCTCTTTCTCTCTCTCTCTCTTTCTCTTTTTTTTTTTTTTTTTTGTCTTTTTTGTCTTTTTGAGGGCTGCACCCATGTCATATGGAGGTTCCCAGGCTAGGGGTCTAATCGGATCTGTAGCTGCCGGCCTCTCTTCATTTGAAAGCTGGGATCAATAATACCTTGATGACTTGGGTTCAATGAGAGTCCACCAAGCTTCCACCCATGTCTGACACACAATAACTGTTCAAAACATTGTGGCTATCATGATTTCAAAAACATCTCATGATAAAAATGCTATAAATAGGCATCAGGAGCAAATTTCATTTTGGTCTTCTAGCAATCTTTTATGCATATATCTGTGTCAAGATAATTCTCTAGTTCCAAAAAATAAATACAGAGATTGTATAGTCTCCTTGGGAAAAGAAACTGCAGAGCAAGGGACTTGGCATCTTATGTAGAAAAGGAAATTAAATGCCGGAAATATCCAAGTAGCATACACAAGATTATCCAAGGAGAATGGGAAGAATCCAACAGGCATTCAAGAACACAGACACTTAAGGGAAAGGCAAAGACATTCTGGAAAAGAGATTTAGAGGAGGGAGATTTAGGGGAGGGTTTGGTTCCCGAAACCAAAGAAGGAGAGTATCCTGCGGATGAGAGAGTGAAGATGTTTTTAAGACAGTGACTGATGTGATGAGTCATGGGGTTGATAGGGAAGGAAGCAGAAGCAGGAGGGGGTTGATAGAGAAGGAGAAAGCAGAGGAGCTGGGATAGATACTGAAGGTCTTGCTGAATAAAATACAGATGCGGCGAATAGAATGAAAAATGGTATCTTGCAATAGGAGTAAACAATCGGATTTTTTTTTTTTTTTTTTTTTTTTTTTTTTTGGCTGCACCTAAGGCATGTGGAAGTTCCCAAGTTCCCCAGCCAGGGATCGAATCTCCACCATAGCAGCAACCCAAGCTGATGCATTGACAATGCCAGATCCTTAACCCGATGTGACACCAGGGAACTCCACTATTGGATTCAAGATTTCCTAGATAGAGCAATTCTGGGTGATAACAAGGTCCAGGGGTGGCCAAGGGAAGGTGGCTTAAGTGGCTTTGAGTGGAGACTCTTTTGAGATCAAAGAACCGGGCTGCACCCTGGGCATATGGAGGTTCCCAGTCTAGGGGTCGAATTGGAGCTGTAGCTGCTGATCTACGCCACAGCCACAGCAACTTGGGACCTGAGCTGCATCTGTGATCTACACCGCAGCTCAGGTCAATACCTGATCCTTAACCCCCTGAGAGAGGCCAGGAATCGAACCTGTGTCCTCATGGATACTAGTCAGGTTCGTTACCGCTGAGCCACAACAGGAACTCCCAAAGAACCAAGATATTGAAGCTCCCCAGGATAAGGGCAGGTCCAGGAGTGGAAAGGAAGATTGAGCGAGGTGCCAAAGGCTCCTTGAATGAAGAGGAATGACTGGAGATTGGCATTTGATCTTGACAGAGGAGTAGAAAGGCTAGTTTCACGTCAGCCTGAATGGGTGTGGAACTGTCACTTGGAGCGGATGTTGGGGTACATATCCCACCTCCTGGGTTCAGTCTGTGAGGAGAGGAAGAATGGGTGGCGTCTCCTTGGGGAGGCTACAGGGGAGAGGTGGTGTCCTTGCTGGAAGAGCTGGGATTGTTAAACCGGAAGAGGCGGAGGGGCAGACCCACTATGACATGGTTCTGAGTGAGAGAGGCTTCATCATGGGATGAAGTCCTAGAGGGCTCAGGGAAAGGTTATGGAGAGAAGGGCTCAGGAGTTTGGTCAAGGGCAAGGAAGCTCAGAGCTCTCTGGGGGTGCGAATGTAGCAGAGAGATGACAGAGGGGCTCCCATTTAGGCCACTGGCCAAAGATAAGAAACACCCTAGTGCTTGGAGGGGCTGGCTGGCTACAAATGCTGGTAAGAATGGAAGTTCCCTAGTAGATGAGAGAGGGGCTTAGATCTGGAAGGAGACATCCTCCCTTGACCGGCGGGGGGGAAGGAAGACTGTCCCACAGAGAGAGGGGCATGCTTGGAGGTAGAGAGAAGAGAGAGTTGCACACCACTAGGGACCAATGATGGAGCAGTTCAGTGGGGCTGGGATGCAATGTCTGCGGAAGAGTGACTGGGCGTCAGGTGGGGTCAGCCTTGAGGGGCCTTGATGCACCTGCTCAAGCACTCTGTTTATAAGCGGGGGTGTGCCAGTGAGCAGACAGGAGAGTGGGCTGAAGGCAGGTGAGGGAGGGAGGCAATGATGGCGAGAGAGAGATTATGAGACTTCATGTTCTGACCCTTGCTGGATCACCCCTTAATCCCCCAGTGGAAACGTAAATATTAACATAGACACCATAGACCTTCCATATGACAAGGGTGCAGCCCGATTCTTTGATCTCAGAAGAGCCTCCACCCAAAGCCACTTAAGCCCACCTTCCCTTTTTGCATATCTTGCTTTTTAAGGACCTGATGTGAACAAGTAGATGTATTTGCTATTTTTTATCCTTCCTTTCTATAAATGGTGATTATTAACTATAATCTCTTGTAATTGAATCTGAGGCCCCAAACTCCCTTAGAAAACAAATGCATGCACGTCATTGATGTTGCAATGTCTTCACCCCCTGACAGTCCTCAAATGAGACAGCGTTAGTCATGATTAATACATTTAGTCATGCCTTCATGTCTTCAACTGAAAATCCCAGAGATAAGTGATTCAGGAACACAAGGGCAGACTAGAGAGATAAAAGATAACTGAATCAAAACCAAAGCGGACCCAGAGTAGGATTTGGGGCTCTGAAGTGCTCCAGGGGTTGTTGAATTCATGTGGTTATTATTATTATTATTATTCTCAGAGTTGTCCGCCGTTGGGATGTTTATTTATTTATTTATTTAGTTAGATAGTTAGTTAGTTATTGTGGTGTCTGGTCATAGCCCTCAGCTGTGGGATAGGAAGTTCCAGGAACTAAGAGAGAGAGTTTGCTGACATTTGATGGATAGCCTATTAATTTTTTTTTTTCTTTATCTTTAGGGCTGTACCCACAGCATATGGAGGTTCCCAGACAAGGGGTCAAATCTGAGCTACAGCGGCCAGCATACACCACAGCCACAGCAACTCAGGATCTGAGCCATGTCTGCAAACTACATCACAGCTCACAGCATCACTGGGTCTCTGACCCACTGCTCAGTGGGGCCAGGGATTGAACCTGCATCCTCATGGATACCAGTCTGATTCGTTTCTGCTGCGTCATAACAGGAACTCCTAGACAATCATTTTTTTGAAACCAATTTATTCCAATATGAAGTTCACATGAATTAAATTGTCCTACTCTTTAATATAATTCTTCCTCTTTTATGTCCTCTCTTGTCCCTTCTTCACTTTTTTCTCCAAACTTAACTTCACCCCCACCCCTAGAAGAATCCTTTTCAACTCTCCATCCCCTGAAAATGGTGCCCACTTTCAGTGTCCATCTTTCTCTCCCTTATCTCTCCCCTCCTCCAAGCTTGTCAACTACAGCTTGTTTATCTTTCAGAGATAGGGGTAAGGGGCTTTGGGGTTTTTTAAATTAAAAATGTTTAATATGTTTAATTTGTTTATTCTTAGGCAAAAAAAAATTGATGATTTCCCTCTCTAACTTTTTTCCCCCTTTTCAGTTAATGCTAATTTCCCAGTTGTTTGCTTATTGGCTGTGTGACTGGACATAATTTTCTTAACCTGTTCAAGCCTGTTTCCTTTTTTGTGAAGTAGGGATAAGAATAGCACTTTCCGGACAGAGTTATTTTTAAGAGGTTCGTGAGACAATTAAAGTGCTTAGTTCAGCTTACGGAAAATCTGTAAATAATAGTAACCACTAAGATTTTCAGTTTTTTAATTTATTACTTGCATTTTCAATTACATACAAATATCTGCTGTCTACCAATACAGAATATTTTTATTGTTCTTTTTTTTTTTGGTCTTTTTTTTAGGGCTGCACCCATAGCATATGGAGGTTCCCAGACTAGGGGTGGAATCTGAGCTGTAGCCACAGGCCTACTCCACAACCACAGCAATGCCACATGCGAGCCATGTCTGTGACCTACACCATAGCTGATGGCAACGCCAGATCCTTAACCCACTGAGCAAGGACAGGGATCGAACCTGGGTCCTCAAGGTTACTAGTCAGATTTGTTTCCACTGAGCCATGATGGGAACTCCATAGCGTTCATTTTAATTTCACTTTGTTTCATTCCCAGAGTATATGTGACTAACTTTGGGCTATGAAAATTATGTTGAATAGGGAGATCTCATAGCTTTTTATTTTTTTAGTTTGTAATGGACTTTATTTTTTGGAGTGTTTGGAGTTCACAGAAACATTGAGGGAAAGTGCAGAGAGTTCCCATTTGCCCCAGGCCCCCCACCACACACAATCTCCCCCAGCTGGAGTGGTACCTTTGTTACAGTTGATGAACCCATGTTGGCCTTTTGTTTTTTTTAACTATAATACTTGCAATTATAAATGGTTTCTTAAGGTGGTCATGTCTTTGTTCTGTGAGCCATTCTAAAGAATCTCTTTGGAGTTCCCGTCGTGGCGCAGTGGTTAACGAATCCGACTAGGACCCATGAGGTTGCGGGTTTGATCCCTGGCCTTGCTCAGTGGGTTAACGATCCGGCGTTGCCGTGAGCTGTGGTGTAGATTGCAGACACAGCTCGGATCCTGCGTTGCTGTGGCTCTGGCGTAGGCCAGCAGCTATATCTCCGATTCGACCCCTAGCCTGGGAACCTCCATATGCTGCGAGAGTGGCCCTAGAAAAGGCAAAAAAAAAAAAAAAGACTCTCTTTATCCCCCATTTAAGGGAAAGGTAGCTGGTCAATGGGGCCCAGTTGCACATTAACCTTTTACTATCTATTTAAGATGCAGGAGCTCCTTGGAATTGGCAGGCCTGGTAAGAATAGCACAACCAGTGTATCCTGTCTGGCTGCCCCTTTTCTTTTCGCTTCTACTTCATGAGGTTCTTTAAAGGCCTCGAAATGCAGAAACACAGCCCAAACCCAACAAGAGGTGGGAGGAGAAGCCAGCTTCAGAGATGCCAGTGTTTACGCTGAAGGGACGTGGGCTGAATCTGCCAACAAATAATAACCCCAGAATCCATTCAGACCGAGTTCTGAGTGGGAGCGGTGAATGGCTAACGAGCATCCCCACAGCCCTCTTCATTCTGCTTGAGAGCACAGAATAAACAGGCTGGGTGGGGAGCACCCAACCTCCAGTTACTGTTTCCTCAACCAGGCTACCCCAACCCACTCCTTGTGCCAGCCCTCAGGGACAAGCTTGGAGAACCAGGCAGGAAGATTTGGCTAAGCATTAACTTGCAAATGAAGTTCTGCCCAAATTCAGGAGGGCACATGTGGCCCTGGGTCTGGATGGTTAGCATATCTGATGCTGATTTCTTCTTTGCAAGGTCACCACATTTCAGTTACAGAAATAATCCTATGATTTCTCCTCCCCAAACCAACAGATGTCTTAAAAAGGAATAGAAGTGGAATTTGAACCTGGGATGTGAAAATGACTCAAGAACAAAGTCCCAGAGAGCCTCCTGATAATCTTTGTCTATTGATTTACCAAAAGAGGGAGAAAACAAGCAAGGGATAAGGAGAAAAATCCTCATTTTTTTCCTAAACCTTTCCATCTTAATGTCTATGGCCAAATTTATACTTGTCAAGAAACACATTATAAATTCATTTTTTAAAGGATCAGAAATTAGTCGACGATTCTTTTGAAGGGGAAACTAAATAGTTTCTAGAGATGTTTTAAAAGACAGACTGGGAGTTCCCATTGTGGCTCAGCACTAACAAACCTGGCTATTATCCATGAGGGTGCAGGTTCGATCCCAGGCCTTGCTCAGTGGGTTAAAGGATCTGGCACTGCCTTGAGCTGTGGTATAGATTGCAGACATGTCTTGGATCCTGTGTTGCTGTGGCTGTGACGTAGGCCGGCAGCTACAGCTCTGATTAGACCCCTAGCCTGGGACTCTCCATATGCCACAGGTGCAATCCTAAAAATCAGAAAGTAATTAAAAATATAAAAAGGTAGACTGACCAGTACAGTGTTCTGGAAGGTCTGGTGTCATTGTGTTCATCTGGCAGAGCAAAACCCTGGCAGAAGACACCTCAGCCTCTCGCTTTCACTTAGGCAAATTGCACGTCTGATTTACCCGTCTGATCCCCACCATTTTTGGCTTAAGTTAGGGTGCCGAATCCACTGGCTCATTCAACCATATATGTGAAAGCTTTGAGTGAAAAGCTGCTTTCAATGTGGGCTACTGAACGTTCCTGGGGCTACAAGAACGCATCATTAGTGCAACCCTTCCATCCAGGGAAACTCACTTTTAATGAACTTCATTTGCACAGACTAGACCAGCTTGGCTGAAAGAGACCAGAGGGCTCCCTGTGCAGGTGCCCTCCCTAAAGGGGGTGTGGAGGGGCCCGAAAGAGCACTACCCAGGACCCTCATCAGAAAAGTTTTCCGTCCTCCCACTGCCAGCACTGGCCATTTCCTCCGCTGTCTCCTCTGATATTTTCTCTTCTCTTCACTATTGCAGTAAAAGGCTGTACAAGGTTAACCATCAATGCCTAGAGCTGCGGCCCCCATCCAATCCTTCCTGCCCCATTGCCTGGTTTACTTTTATTCCCCTAGCATTTAACTACCACCCAACACACTATTGACTTTGTTTACTCATTTTGTTTTTTGACTCTCTTGCTAGAAAGTCACCTTCTGGAGCGGGGGCTTTTTGTTTATATGGATTATTTTTATTTCTAGCACTTAAAACAGTTCCTGGCACATAGTAGGGGCTCCATATACATCTGTGGCCTGAAGAAATAAAGGCAGGCTCTACTGCGCAAGCCCACGTCACTTCTTAGCACACTGTTTCTCAGAATCGCTAAATACGGGCCTCATTGATTTTGTGGTAGTCGAGGGCGAGGGGAGAAGTCTCATCAGGACAGGCTCGGTGGCTGTGCTCTGTGCTGTCACACAGGCCCATGCTCAGAAGGGGCTTGTGTTGTAAGGCTGTGCTGTCACTGTCTCAAAATTCTTCATATTTTTTTTTTCTTTGAACTTGTGCTTTGTAAGGGAAGTCCCGTGGGACCAAGGAACATGCACATGGGAGGCAGAAACGTGCGATGCGAGTGTCCAGCGTTGGGTCTCAGCGCCTGGTTCCAGCGTGGTTCCTTCCAACCCCACAGCCTAGGGCGCCAGTGTTCCCAGCACGCATGCTCTGTTCTGTGAGCCCAGATCAGGTGCAAGTTGAGGGAGGTGGGTCTCCGTTGGGTCAGCAGGGGCTCGCACAGCCTTCACCGCGCTTTCTGTTTGAATCAGAATTTAATTTGAAAACAGAGAAAAGGGCAAGAAGACAAGCTGGTATCCTTTCTCAGTACTGTTCTTCTCTTGGATGTGCTGACCATTGCTCTGCAAACCATGCTGTGGGAAGAAAGGGAGACAGCTTCCTCTCAACCCCTTCTTATTCAACAATAAGATTAAGGTGGATGGTTGGTGCTCTGCTTTGTATTGAAGAGAAATAAAAGCAGTTGTGTTGCACTTCCACTCTTCTGTCAAGAACTAAAAGACCGATGCATGTACCAACTCTGTAACAGCAGTTTTGTAAAATGCTCTTACGTTTGCATTTAGAACTGGCTTTGCACAGTATAAAGAGTAAAATTCATGCTAATGAGGTCGGAGGTAGATGGGCCCTTGGGCTGAGAACTGCCAGGACTTATTGGGCTGAATAAATTGGGCCTTGCTTCTCTTTGACACGTCAAGGAGAAGGTTAATGGCAGGAGCTGAGCTTTGCTGGAATGAAAAGATAAGATGACCGCATCAATCACTGCTGGGGTCAAGGAGACCTCCCCAGCTACACAAGCACAGAAAGATGCCTAGGGGGTTAAAAAAGGAGGGGGTACCAGGCCATAAGAAGTCCTGAAAACCATCCCGTAACACTTTGCTCTGGAATCCATCTTGGCCAAAAGAGATGCATGCAGATCCAGGAGGGCCCTGGGTCCTGTCAGGTGTGAGAAATAAAAAAGGATAATTGGCTAAAGGAAAACAAGGACTCAGCAGAACTGTCCTCTGTAAGTGATTGAAATCAGCTCTCTAGCACAGTTCCTCCTTCAGGAGGATGCTGGCGCCCGCACTCCCCCCTTAGGTGTGTATTACTGCTTTGCTTCTGCCTTAGATAAATAGACTACTTCTCTGGGTGCTCTTCCACATGTTGCACTGTGTTTCTTTTCTTTTTTTTTCTTGTTTAATTATTCTAATTTTATTCAGCTGTACAGCATGGGAACCAAGTTACTCTTACATGTATACATTTTTTTTCCCACCCTTTGTTCTGTTGCAATATAAGTATCTAGACATAGTTCTCGATGCTACTCAGCAGGATCTCCTTGTAAATCCATTCCAAGTGGTATCCAATAACCCCAAGCTGCCAATCCCTCTGCACTGTGTTTCTAACAATGAACTTCCTACCTGTTTCCACCAGTCTTTGCTTCCTTGAAACTTTCTTTCTTTCAACAGGGGACAAGAATCAGGGTCATTCTTCTCTTAGCCTCTAGCTAGTCTAGTGGCTAGGATTCCTGGTTTTCATCTAGGCTTCCCAGGTTCAATTCCTGAGCAGAGAATTAAGATCTCACCTCAAGCCATCACTTTTTTTTTTTTAGGGCTGCACCCACAGCATATGGAGATTCCCCGGCTAGGGGTCGAATTGGAGCCGTAGTTGCCAACCTACCCCACAGCCACAGCAACGCGGGATCTGAGCCAAGTCTGCGACCTACACTACAGCTCACGTCAGTGCTAGATTTTTAACCCACTGAGTGAGGCCAGGGATTGAACCTGCCTCCTCATGGATGCTAGTCAGATTCGGTTCCGCTGAGCCGCAATGGGAATTTCAAGCCATCACTTAATTGCTGTCTTTCCAAAATCACTAATACTTTAAATTTTTACTTTTTCTTTACGGGGAACAACACTAAATAACAAATGAAAAAAAAAATAGCCCTGGAAGAAAGAAAAAACTTTTATATATTTTAGTACCTTTAATAATACCTTTTTCTTGCTTTTTGAATGAGAGGTCCCATAATTGGGCCCCAGAAATTATGGAGCTGGCCCTATTTCTCATGGCTGAGGTTGAATAATCCAATCCAGCCTGTCAAATTCTGGGGCCATGTTTCTCAAATAATTATGTAAGCATAGGAAGCCAAAGTTACCAACAGATTCCATCTTCTTTTACAAGTCAACTACGTGGAACTTGGCACATATTTGCCTAAAGGAACATTTTTTGCAGTAGTGGTCAGTTTTCCACACTAGCCCTCAAAAACATACTGAAATGGTAATTTGGCAGATTGTCTCCAGTATATCTGAGCTGTTGGATTAATGAAGCTGAAGTCCATTAATTCTGTTTACACTGTGGGGTTGCATTTAGCAGTTGGGTGGGGCCATGGGAATTGTGATTGGTTCCAACGAATGAGCTGTGAGCCGGTGCCACCCAAGGCCAGAGCATCTAATGGACAGTGTGAGACCTTCCGAGGGAAACTCTCCCATAGTGACAGGCAATATTCTAGGGATGGCTGCTCCATCAGCCTGGGTACTGGGGAGAGGGTGACACAGAGCAGAACCCCAGTGGACTGTGATGACATGGAGCATTACCAGGGTATAACCTTACCCATTCTGATCAATGAACTCATCAATTAGAGTTCTTTAATTGCAGTCAGTAGAAGCAAATTCTGACTAATTAAAGCAAAAAGGCACATGTTGGATCCTAGGGCAGCTCATAGACCTGACGAAATGTCTGAGTCGTAGGTCAAAGGACAGCTCCAGGACTCATAGTTATTTCTGGGCTGGTACCAGCATAACTCAGCTCCAACTATTTCCTTCCTTTCTTCTTTCTTTTTTGTCTTTTTAGGGCCACACCCACAGCATATGGAAGTTCCCAGGCTAGGGGTCAAATCAGAGCTGCAGCTGCAGTCCTATGCCACAGCAATGTGGGATCCGAGCCACATCTGTGACCTACACCACAGCTCACGCCAGCGCCAGATCTTTTAACCCACTGAGCGAGGCCAGGGATTGAACCCTCGTCCTCATGGATACTAGTTGGGTTCATTACCACTGAACCACAACAGGAACTCCTCCAATCATTTTCTGCTTCTGTATTGCTCTATCCCAGAGTTAAGACTCCTGGGAGAAAGGGCTGGATCAGCTTAATTTGGGTCACCGGCCCATCTCTGAGTCAGGAGCTGGGGTCCTACAGGGACCGCCCACAAAGAAACACGGAGATTGTCTCCAAAACAGCAGCTACCACACTACAACACAGCCACTCTTGGGGTAGCCTAGAGGGGCAGGTGGAGAGGAAAGCAACCATACCCCTGGGTCATGATGTTCTAAGTTGGGGTCTGAAGCTCAGGGATGCTGGTATATATTTTGTATCTGAACATTACAGTGGCTGCTAAGGGCTCTCTGGTTTGCTGAGGCTTCTCCTTTCTTAGCCTTTAGGCCAGTGGTTGTCAACCTTGGCTGTGCATGGGGGGTGGGGATGGGGAGGGGCAGCTTTTGTAAAAATAACCGGTGCCCAGGGCTTCACCCCTGAGATTCTGACTTAATTGGTGAGCTTGGATATGAGAATTTAATAAAAACTCCTCTGGTTAAGCTAACAATTGGCCAGGGTTGAATGTGTTTGCCTTGGGCCCTTAAATGGGCCAAGCCCCACAGGATCATTAAGGGATAGAAGAGCTGCATGTGGAGTGTTTTTCTCCCATAGGTTTACTGCCAGAAACAAGTTCAAGTTGCTTTTTCTTTTTCAAGAAGCTTTAGATATGTTTTTGTTGCTGTTGTTTTTTTCCTATAGTAATTTAGTCCCGCTTTATTTGCCCAAATGCCATTTTAGGCTTGTTGCTAGAACAAATATACTGACCTACTCAGCACTCAAAGGAGGAGGGGAAACACTAGAAAGATTTGGGGCTGGACTTTGTTCATCCTTCTGTTGCTTCTTTCTCTGCTACGGCTGCCCTGGTGACTCCGCTAAGGTCCCGTTCCCCTCAATCCCCACCTGGAGAGAAAAGGGGACAATTGAAAATCCTTTAGATACAGATCCTCGTGCCACAGCCCAGTGGCGAAGTCGAATCTCTGGTCCCCAGTCACCAAGGTTGCACCTGCTATTTCAGGGGCTTCAGCCAACTTGGCACAGTGACCACAGCGGTGAGCGGGAGCAGGAGCAGGAGACACGTGGGAGTAGGCTCATTTTTCTCTTTTAGTTACAATTATCACAAGACCTGTCCCTGTTGAATTGCTTCCTCTCTTTCATCCCGACACAATGGGTTTCATGTTGGTGCCACCATCTTCCACCCTCTGCCGGAGCCTAGGAAAGAAATGATTGCTTGCTCACTCTTGCTCTGGGAGTCGTTTCAAAACCTGCAGCCCAGGATTCCTTGTAAGTTACAGGCAGAGGCATTTCTGGGCACATCTGTTGTGAGGAGGAGGACATGGTAACCCCAGGCTGCTGACCCCCCCTCCGTATGACTCAGGCTGCCTCCCCCCACTAGTCAGCTGGAGAGACAACAAGCAAAGCATCATCCTTGGAGTGAAGCCAGGGCCCTGCTCCCCTGCTCCAGCCTTATTTGGGGGCTTACTGGCCACAGCAGTAGCCTGTGTTCTCCCACTATTCACTTGGGCACACACCAGCATCCCTGGCACTTCCCTTTGCTGGTTTGGCCACTTGGGAACGTTCTCAAATCCATCCCCCAAGTCCAGAGGCCCCAGGGGAGGAAGAAGCAATGACTTCCTTAGACTCATGCAGCTTCAGTGGAGGAAGACGGTAGCATCTGTCTTTCCCGAGGGAAACTTTTCACAGGAAAAATCTGAAAACTCTACCGAAAAATCTCACTGGAATTGGCTGTGGAGGTTTTAATTGGGAAGCAGTGTGGTGTATAAACAGGTGTAGTGAGCTGCCTGCTTGCATACTGACTGCTGATCTGGGGGCTTTCTGTCCCTGTGCTAACTTACCTGTGACCCACGGAGGGTGGGCAGCCTCATGATTAAAGGCATGGGCTTCAGAGTCAGACTGACTGGGGGTTAAGACTTGGTTGGAACAGTTATGAGCCTTGCCCGCTGGCAGAGTAACTTGACCTTGTGAAGCCCTCTAAACTGGGGACATAAAAACGTGCATGAATTTGCATTTTCTTAACCTCTGTAAAGCCCTGGTTCCCTCAGCTATAAACTGGAAGGAATAATTGTTTCTAACCTCAGGTGGTTGTTGAGGATAAATGATGCAAAGGTTTTTGAAGCTTTTGGGCCAGTAAGGGGCACATAGTAGTCACTCACATAATTGAAGCTGGTTTTTTTTTCTTTTTTTTTTTTCTTTTTAGGACCACACCCATGGCATATGGAGGTTTCCAGGCTAGGGGTCGAGTCAGAGCTGTAGCCACCAGCCTACGCCACAACCACAGCAACACAGGGTCCAAGCTGCATCTGCGACCTATACCACAGCTCACAGCAACACTGGATCCTTAACCCACTGAGCAAGGCCAGGGATTGAACCCACATCCTCATGGATACTAGTCAGGTTCTTAACCCACTGAGCCACAACAGGAACTCCTGAAGCAGTTTTTATTAGGACTGATGGTGTCTGCCTTGTCTCCATTGCAGACACTTCTTTGGATCAAAGGAAGCAAGCTTTTCTAAAGCACTTGGAAAACTGGAGAGGGACATACCTACAAGGTAATTATTTGGAAACTGAATTCTTCAGCTGACTGAATGATTAATTTTCCTCCCTTACCAGTCAGTGTAGCCCCACAATGGGCTGATGAACCATCGCTGGGAGCCAGAAGGTCCTAGGAGCCTCAGTCTTGCTCTTGCCTTCAGGGCTAACTGATCAATCACACAAAGGCCAGATGCAACTTTTGCTTTTTAAGACTCACGACTCCAGCAATTTTAGGGGGCAAGATGAGGTAAATATTTCTTTCTTTTTTCTTTTCTTTTCTTCTTCTTCTTCTTTTTTTTTTTTTTTTTTGTTTGTTTTTTTGTTTTGGGACACAGCCTAGGCATATAAAAGGTTCCATGCCAAATTGGGGCTACAGCTGCCAAGCCTATGCAACAGCCACAACAATGCTAGATCCGAGCAGAGTCTGCAATCTACACCAGAGCTCAGGGCAATGTCGAATCCTGGACCCACTGAGAAAGATCAAGGATCAAACCGGCATCCTCACAAAGACATGTCGGGTTCTTAACCTGCTGAGCCACAATGGGAACTCCTTTTTTTTCTCTTTATTTATCTCTGCAGATTTGCCCTTTCACCACTCATCTCTGAGCAGTCTGGTGACTGATGGGGACCCGTCATTCAGCTTTTATGTTGGGAGTCAGAGCTGAACCGAGGCTTCCTGGGGTGTGGCTGTTTAGCAGGATCCTCAGGGCAACGTGGTTTATCTGCTCACAGGTTCCTGAGGAAATTCTGCAGTGCTTCGGGGAATCGTTTATCCTGAGCAGTTGCAAGATAGCCTGTTTTCCAATAAACCTGGAATAAGCATCTCGTTATCTGTTGCCGTGTAACAAACTGCGCCCCCCATCCACTTTGTGACTCAGAGTGCTGATTGTGTTATGTTTGTTTGTGCAACTCTGTTTCTGCAGGGCTGGGGGCCTAGTCTGGGAAGATGCCACTGCCCTGAGTGGAGGGAAGGTGTCTTTCCTGATAAGTTCCAGCAATTTTTAAAAAACAGCTTGAGGAGTTCACTTCATGGCTGAGTGTTTAATGAACCCAACTGGGATCCACGAGGAAGCGGGTTCCATCCCTGGCCTCGCTCATGGGTTAAGGATCCAGCCTTGACCTGAGCTGTGGTGTAGGTCACAGACGAGGCTTAGATCCCACCTAGCTGTGGCTGTGGTGTAGGCTAGTGGCTACAGCTCCGATTAGACCCCTAGCCTGGGAACCTCAATATGCCTCTGGTGTGGCCCTAAAGTAACAACAAAAAAACAGCTCGAGAAAGTTAGTCAAAATGGGTGCACTGTTCAGGAATCTTTGGAAGAAAGATTCCGATATCACATGCTGGTGCTTTATGTGAGACAACAGGTGAGTTTTGTGAGGTTACGAGCTGTTTAAAATCCCTCTTGTCGGAGCTCAGTAGGTTAAGAACACAACATAGTGTCTGTGAAGACGTGGGTTCGATCCCTGGCCTAGTATGGTGAGTTAAGGACCCCGTGTTGCTGTGAGTTTCGGCATAGGTCACAGATGGGGCTCGGATCCCAAGTTGCAGTGGCTAAGAAATAGGCTGGCAGCTGAAGCTTGATTTGACCACTAGCCTGGGAACTTCCATGTGCCACTGGTGAGGCACTAAAAAAAAAGCAAATAAATAAATAAATTCCTCTTCTCCCACTGAAGCTGAGATGTCAACTTCCTAAAGGAGCAAGACTTTCTAGTTTTGCTGAGACAAATTGTCTGGTTTCATATAAGCAGATAGAACTCCCATCTGACTCCAGTTACCAAAAGGGGATGCTTGCCGCTGGAAGCCTTCTCCCATTGGATCCTACTTAATAACCACAGAATTTTCTATTCCTTTTATCCTGAAAAGAGTTTAGATCTGTTTGCACTGGCTTATTATAATTTGAGAAGTCCTAAGTCCATAGCATTTAAGGAAGTAATTATGCAAACATGTAAATTTGTATTATTATTATTATTTTTTGTCTTTTTGCCTTTTCCAGACCCGTACCCATGGCATGTGGAGGCTCCCAGGCTAGGGGTCTAATTGGAGCTGTAGCCACCAGCCTACGCCAGAGCCACAGCGACTCAGGATCCAAGCCGCGTTTTCAACTTACACCACAGCTCACGGCAATGCCGGATCCTTAACCCATTGAGCAAGGCCAGGGATGGAACCCCCAACCTCATGGTTCCTAGTCGGATTCACTAACCACTGAGCCATGACAGGAACTCCTGTAAGTTTGTATTTTTGGGGGTGGCGGAGGGACATAAAGGGGGGAGGCTGATGGGTAGAGAGATTCACAGTAGGATAGAGGAGGTGAAAATCATGCCCATTCCCTCTGGCAGATTTAACTGCTAATATAATTCCATCCAATCTTTTAATGGCCTATATACTTTAAACATTTTGTTATAAATATAATACTCAATTTTTATAGAAAATGAAAGGGAAAACCCTATTATCTCACCATTTAGTTAACTAGGCCTGACATTATCGTGTCGTTTGTTTTTTTTGCCCTGAATTTAAAGGCAAATACTGAATATTATATGGCATTATAGCATAAAAGTTTTTCCAAACAAAAAACATAGCAAAACTTTAATTGCACAAGACAGAAACACAGAGGGCACACATATCTCACATTTCAACCTTATTTACAAATATTGATGAAAGATATCAAATAAAAAACTGGGCATAAAGTCCATTAATACACTTTAAGGAATTTACCATGACCAAGTGAATTTCATTTCAGAGATGCAGAGATAACAAAATATTAGGAAATCTCTTCGCATAGTCAATTTTAGGTGAAAACTTCCTATGATCATTTTGATGCTGAAAAACCACATTTATAATAAATTCATCCTGTGATTTTTTAAAAATCTCTAATAGTATTATATATAATTAGACACAATCCTGTTAGAGTCAGGAAAAGATGTGTCACCCTTTTCTCCTTGTTTGAAAGTGCTTGTCAATACAGTGAGCAAGATAATTAAACAAGATGTCTAAAGTGTTGGAGAGAAGAAGGTAAAATTGTTTTCATTTGAAGATGTTAAGATCGCTCACCAGGAGAATCATTAAAAAGCTCTTGGAAGGGGAGTTCCCGTCGTGGCGCAGTGGTTAACGAATCCGACTGGGAACCATGAGGTTGCGGGTTCGGTCCCTGCCCTTGCTCAGTGGGTTAACGATCCGGCGTTGCCGTGAGCTGTGGTGTAGGTCACAGACGTGGCTCGGATCCCGCGTTGCTGTGGCTCTGGCATAGGCCGGTGGCTACAGCTCCGATTCAACCCCTGGCCTGGGAACCTCCATATGCCGCGGGAGCGGCCCAAGAAATAGCAACAACAAAAACAACAAAAGACAAAAGACAAAAAAAAAAAAAAAAAAAAAAAAAGCTCTTGTAAGGAATAGAGTTCCCTGTAGCGTGCAGGTACACATTAAATATATATAAAATTAATAATTTCTTATATATCACCAGGAACCAGTTAGAAAACATAATAGAAAAGGGAATTCCACTTATAAGAGCACTGATAGAATTAAATACCTGGGAACACATGTAAACAAAAATAAAAACAAAACAGAATAGACTCTTTACGAAACTCTCCTGAGGGAAATATGGTTTGAATACATGGAAAGACAAATCATGTTATTAGATGGTGTTTTAGTTTCCTAGAGTTGCCATAACAAATTACCACAAACTGGGTGGCCAAGAAATTTCCTGTCACACTTCTGAAGATTAGAATTCTGAAATCGAAGTATAGGCCGACTCTTTCTGAAGGTTCTAGAAGAGAATCTACTGAATGCCTTTCTCTTAGCTTCAGGTGTTGCTGGAATTCTTGGCATTTCTTGGCTTGTAGACACATTGCTCCAATCTCTGCCTGTGGCATTAATAGCACTCTCCTTGTGTTTCTGTTGCTGTATCTCTGCTTCTCTTCTTGTAAGGACACCCGCCATATTGAATTAGGGACCATTCTAATGGCTTCAACTTGACTCTATCTTCTAGGACCCTATTTCCAAATAGTGTTATATTCCCTGATACCAGGGGTTAGGACTTCCATACATTTTTTTTTTTTTTCTTTTTAGGACCACACCCAAGGCATATGGAAGTTCCCAGGCTAGGGGTCAAATTGGAGTTGCAGCTGCCAGCCACAGCCACAGCCACAGCAACACCAGATCCTCAGCCCACTGAGTAAGGCCAGGGATCAAACATACACCCTCATGGATCCTGGTTGGGTTTGTTACTCCTAAGCTGTGATGGGAACTCCTTAATACGTCTTTTTAAGGGGACACAATTCAACCCATAACAGATGAAAAGACATAATGTTCAAAAGATGCACATTCTTAAACCAATCTACACATCCTACAAAATCTCAATAACGATTCCAAAGTGATTCCAAATGAATTTTGAAACTCACAGGGAAGGGAAGCAATATGAAAATAGCCAGGACAATTCCGAAAAAGGCAAGTCACAAAGAGGTACTTGCCCTCTAAATATTTAAATGTATTACAAATCTATGGAGCATGATGGAGGATAAAGTGAGAAAAACAATGTGTGTGTGTGTGACTGAACACTGTAAACCAACTATAATAGAAGAAAATCATTATAAAAAATAAAAAAAAATGTATTACAAATCTATAGCAATGGTGTGTGTGTGATGCCAATGTAAGAACAGACAAATCAATAAAACAAGACAGTGCAGACCCAAGTGAGTGTGTGTGTGTGTGTGTATGTGTGTATGAGATGGGCTGAATTATGTCCCCCCATTTTCCTATGTCCTAAACCCTCATACCTCAGAATGTTACTGTACAGAGGTTCCTTAAAGAGGCAATTAAGACTAGGCCATTAGATTGGCTTTAATCCAATATGACTAGTGTCATTTTAGGAAGCAGAGATCAGGACACAAATACACACAGAGGGAAAACCATGTGAAGACACAGTGGGACAGCTACCTAAAGCCAAGGAGAGAGGCCTTAGAAGAAGTCAGTGCTGTGGAGTTCCCATTGTGGCTCAGTGGAAACGAATCTGACTAGCATTCGTGAGGACACAGGTTCGATCCCTGGCCTTGCTCAGTGGGTTAAGGATCTCGTGTTGCTGTGAGGTGTGGTGTAGGTCACAGACATGACTCAGACCTGGCTTTGCTATGGCTGTGGGTAGGCCAGCGGCTATAACTCCAATTTGACCCCAGGCCTAGGAACCTCCATTTGCCATGGGTGTGGCCCTAAAAAGATAAAAAAGAAAAAGAAAAAAAAAAAAAAAAAAGATGCTGCTGACACCTTGATCTTAGACTTCTAGCTTCAGAACTATGAGAAAATAAATTTCTGTTTGTTTAAGCCATTCAGTCTGTCCTTTTGTTCCGACAGCCCTAGGAAACTGATACAGTGTATGTATATAAATATATACCAGGATTTAATATTCGTATATGATAAAGGTGGCATTTCAAATCTCTGACAACTATCTAATGGTAAAACCATGAAGCTTGGCCCTTACCTCCTTTTTAATTTTTAAATTTTTTTTATTTTTAAAAGATTTTCATTCATTATTTTTCTTAGGGCCGCAACTGTGGCATATGGAAGTTCCAAGGCTAGGGGTCCAATTGGAGCTGCAGCTGCTGGCCTCCACCCCACCAGATATGAGCCACATCTGCAACCTATGCCACAACTTGCGGCAACACTGGATCCTTTAACGAAATAAGCAAGGCCAGGGATGGAACCTGCATCCTCATAGATACTATGTCGGGTTCTTAACCCACTGAACCCCCTTTACTTCATTTATAATAGCTAAATAAGTTGTAAGTAATAAAAAAAGTCAAAGATTAAAAATGAACCATAAAACACTAAAATATAAGTAAGTATTGAGGAATATTTTATAGATTCAAGCACATATGATTAAAAAAATGCTTTGAAGATTAAGAGTAATGAAGTTGAAATACAACTGAAAAACTAAGGAAATATGTTTGTGACATATATGACACTTAGTTATCTTCAATATAAAAAAGACATTTACAAATTAATTTTTAAAAGGCCATTTATTATTATTTTTTAATAGTTATTTTTATTATTTATTATTACTTTTAATAGTTTTTAAATTATTATTATTTTATTTAATAGTTATTTCCCCAATACAATTTTATTTATTATTTTTTAAATTTTTATTATTATTATTATTTTTAATAGTTATTTCCCCAATACAATTTTTTTCTACTGTACATCATGGTGACCCAGTTACACATACATGTATACATTCTATTTTCACACATTATCATGCTCCATCATAAGTGACTAGACATAGTTCCCAGTGCTACACAGCAGAATCTCATTGCTAATCCATTCCAGAGGCAATAGTTTGTATCTATTAACTCAAGCTCCCCAACCACCCCACTCCCTCCCCTTCCCCCTTGGCAACCACAAGTCTATTCTGCAAGTCCATGATTTTCTTTTCTGTGGAAAGATTCATTTGTGCTGTATATTAGATTCCAGACGTAAGTGAGGTCATATGGTATTTGTCTTTCTCTTTCTGACTTACTTCACTCAGTATGAGAGTCTCTAGTTCCATCCATGTTGCTGAAAATGGCATTATTTTGTTCTTTTTTATGGCTGAGTAGTATTCCATCATGTATATATACCACATCTTCTTAATCCAATCGTCTATCGAGGCACATTTGGGTTGTTTCCATGTCTTGGCTTGGAAAGTTTTTTAAGGAAAGTTTTTCCGGATATATGCCCAAGAGTGGGATTGTGGGGTCGTATGGTAGTTCTATGTATAGTTTTCTAAGGTATCTCCATACTGTTTTCCATAGTGGTTGTACCAGCTTACATTCCCACCAATAGTGCAGGAAGGTTCCCTTTTCTCCACACCCTCTCCAGAATTTGTTATTTTTGGACTTATTAATGATGGCCATTCTGACTGGTGTGAGGTGGTATCTCGTGGTAGTTTTGATTTGCATTTCTCTAATAATCAGTGATGTTGAGCATTTTTTCATGTGCTTGTTGGCCATCTGCACATCTTCCTTGGAAAAATGTCCATTCAGGTCTTTTGCCCATTTTTCAATTGGGTTGTTGGCTTTTTTGCTGTTGAGTTGTATAAGTTGCTTGTATATTCTAAGCCCTTGTCAGTTGCATCATTTGAAACTATTTTCTCCCATTCTGAAAGTTGTCTTTTTGTTTTCTTTTTGATTTCCTTTGCTGTGCAAAAGCTTGTCAGTTTGATTAGGTCTCTTTGGTTTATTTTTGCTCTTATTTCCATTGCCTTGGGAGACTGACCTGAGAAAATATTCATAAGGTTGATGTCAGAGAATGTTTTGCCCATGTTCTCTTCCAGGAGCTTGGTGTCTAGTCTTATATTTAAGTCTTTCAGCCATTTTGAGTTTATTTTTGTGCATGGTGTGAGGGTCTGTTCTAGTTTCATTGATTTACATGCAGCTGTCCAGATTTCCCAGCAATGTTTGCTGAAAAGACTGTCGTTTTCCCATTTTATGTTCTTGCTTCCTTTGTCTAAGATTAATTGACCATAGGTGTCTGGGTTTATTTCTGGGTTCTCTGTTCTGTTCCATCGATCTGTATGTCTGTTTTGGTACCAGTACCACACTGTCTTGATGACTGTGGCTTTGTAATATTGCCTGAAGTCTGGGAGAGTTATGCCTCCTGCTTGGTTTTTGTTTCTCAGGATTGCTTTGGCAATGCTAGGTCTTTTGTTGTTCCATATAAATGTTTGGATTGTTTGTTCAAGTTCTGTGAAAAATGTCATGGGTAATTTGTGTGTTTTTTTTTGTTTGTTTGTTTATTTTTTATTTTTTCCTGCTGTACAGCATGGGGATCAAATTATCCTTACATGTATACATTTTTTTCCCCCACATGTCATGGGTAATTGATAGGGATTGCATTGAATCTGTAGATTGCTTTGGGTAGTATGGCCATTTTTACAATATTAATTTTTCCAACCCAGGAGCATGGAATAGCTTTCCATTTCTTTACATCTTCTGTAATTTCCTTGATTAATGTTTTATAGTTCTCAGCATATAGATCCTTTGCCTCCTTGGTCAGGTGTATTCTGAGGTATTTGATTTTGGGGGGTGCAATTTTAAAAGGTATTGTGTTTTTGTATTCCTTTTCTAAAGTTTCATTGTGAGTATACAGAAATGTGACTGATTTCTGAATGTTAACTTTATATCCTGCTTCTTTGCTGAATTTGTTAATCAGTTCAAGTAGTTTTTTGGGTTGAGTCCTTAGGGTTTTCTATATATAGTATCATGTCATCTGCATACAGTGACAGTTTTACCTCTTCTCTTGCAATTTGGATACCTTTTATTTCTTTTGTTTGTCTGATTGCTGTGGCTAGGACCTCTAGTACTATGTTGAATAGCAGTGGTGAGTGTGGACATCCTTGTCTTTTTCCAGATTTTAGTGGAAAGGCTTTCAGCTTTTCTCCATTGAGTATTATATTTGCTGTGGGTTTGTCATAAATGGCTTTGACTATGTTAAGGTATGTTCCCTCTATACTCACTTTGGTAAGAGTTTTTATCATGAATGGATGTTGTACTCCGTCAAATGCTTTTTCTGCGTCTATTGAGATGATCATGTGGTTTTTGACTTTTCTTTTGTTAATGTGGTGTATGGCGTTGATTGATTTGTGTATGTTGAACCATCCCTGTGAACCTGGGATGAATCCCACCTGGTCATGGTGTGTGATCTTTTTTATATGTTGGTGGATGCAGATGGTTAAAATTTTGTTGAGAAGGCAAGGCCTTTAAAAAGTGAGCAAAAGACAAACAGCAGTTCACAAAAGATAAAGAAAAACAAATGCAAAATAAATATATGAAATTGTGCTCATTCTCACTCATAATTAAAGAATAACAATTCAGGAGTTCCTATTGTGGTGCAGCAGAAATGAATCCAACTAGGAACCATGAGGTTGCAGGTTCA
Source organism: Sus scrofa (assembly GCF_054392235.1). Taxonomy (NCBI): domain Eukaryota; kingdom Metazoa; phylum Chordata; class Mammalia; order Artiodactyla; family Suidae; genus Sus; species Sus scrofa. The sequence goes on along the minus strand of NC_139386.1, from coordinate 41,506,688 downwards.
ATCCATGGCCTTGCTCAGTGGGTTAAGGATCTCGCGTTGCCGAGTTGTGTAGGTTGCATATGCAGCTCAGATCCTACATTGCTGTGGCTGTGGTGTAGGCTGGCAGCTGTAGCTCTGATTAGACCCCCAGGCTGAACCTCCATATGCCATGGGTGAGGCCCTAAAAAGAAAATAAATAAATTAAGTAATTAATAAAAATAAAAGAATATCAGTTCAAATGATAAAGACAGTCCATGTTTGATGGCAACTGGTGACAATCACAGAGTGTCAGGTGTAGGAGCAATGGACTCTCAGAAACTCTTGCTGTAGGTGTAATTGGTTTAGACTTTCTGAAGGGCAACTTGACAGTATTACCATTAGAATAGGCATATTCTTTGACCCAGAAAGGCTGGTTTCTGATTGTACCCTAAGGAGATAATTGGACAAGTATGCAAAGATGATTGATCCTTGTGATGACTGTAATAGCAAAAATACAGAAAATGTCCAGCAGGAGGAAATTAATTATCCAAATAATGGGCTAGCCATGTTCTGAAATGCAACATGGCCATTAAAGGAATGGCCAAAGAATATGTCTATATTTGTTTTTATGTAAAAATGTCTATTAGCGACTCAGTGGAATAAGCATTTTGAAAAAAAAAAAGGATATCATGATTCCATTATGTCAAATTATATGCCGAGAAAGATACAATTTATTGGAATATTGATTATTTGTTGGAATATTGATAATGATTGCTTGTTAAAAATTTGGGGTAACTGTCATTTTTTTCTTTATGCTTTTTCATGTTGCTTGGAATTAGAACGAACACAGGCTATTTTTATCATCAGAACAGATGAAAAAGCTATTTTCCTTTGGGGAAAACTATTCATAAATATTTTAATGATTGTAAGATAATAATGGTTCCCCTATTGTAAGGCATTTGCATTTTTCTAAATTTTCAGTATTACAAATAGTGCTGTGATGAATATTTTTGCACACGAATGTTTGTTCATATTTCAGATTATTTTTCTTCCTTGGGTGAAATTACTAGATCAAACATATGAACATTTTTGAATCTCTGGATACATATTATCAAACTATTTCTGAGAAAGATGGTATCAATGTATATGGCTTTGATCATCACATCCTTATCAATATTGAATATTAACACTCTGGACAATATTTGCTAAATAAAAATGATATTCCACTGCTGTTTGTTCTTATTTGAATTTTATTTTTAAAGATTTATGAGTCACTAAAAAAGATACTTCTTTTACAATTCTTTTTTTGTGTTTTTTTAAATGGTTGCACCTGTGGCATATGGAAGCTCCTGGGCCAGCTTGCAGTAACACCAGATCCTTAAACCACTGAGTGAGGCCAGGAATCGAACTAACATCCTCGTGGATACTGGTCAGCTTCTTAACCTGTTGAGTCACAACAGGAACTCCTCTTTTACAATTCTTTAGTCATGTTACATGCTTTTTTCTATTGAGCTTGCTGCATAGCTCTTAACTATTATAGATGTAGTTAATTTTTGTCATAATAGTAGTAATATTTTAAAAATTCAAGTTAATGTTAAGATTTTTGCCATGAGTTTTAAGTTGTTGTTATGCTCATGTAGTTCTTTCCTATCCAGATGTATGATAAAATATCTCTATTTTCTCATATTTTACATCTTAATTTTTTTTTTCCATTTTAGCTTAAAGCTAAAATTCAGATCTTTAACTCACACCTTTTGAGTGTGAAATGGCATGTTGTTCTAAATATTTTTCTAAGTTTCCATTTCCTCATAACCTTAATTAAAAAAAAAAAATCCAATTTGACCCCTAGCCTGGGAACTTCCATATGCTGCAGGTGTGGGCCTAAAAAGGAAAAAAAAATTTTTAATTGACTTTTTTTTTTTTTTAGAAAAAAGTTTTGGTTTCACAGCAAAATTGAGCAGAAAGTAGAGTTCCCATTTACCACTGCCCCCCACCCTGCCCAGAGTCTCTGCTATCAAAATCCCTCACCAGGAGTTCCTGTCTTGGCACAGTGGAAACAAATCTGACTAGGAACCACGAGGTTGTGGGTTCGATCCCTGGTCTCGCTCAGTGGGTTAAGGATCCGGTGTTGCCGTGAGCTGTGGTGTAGGTTGCAGACGCAGCTCAGACCTGGCATTGCTATGGCTGTGGCGTAGGCCGGCAGCTGCAGCTCCGATTCGACCCCTAGCCTCGGAACCTCCATATGCCTCCTGTGTGGCCCTACAAAGCAAAAAACAAACCAAAAAACCCTCACCAGAGGGTACATTTGAACAGTCGATGAACTTACCTTGATACACCTTTATTATCCAGAGTCCCTAGTTTACATTAGGATTTTTTTCTTGATGTTATACATTCTATGGATTTATTTTTCTTTTATTTATTTTTTAAATGATTTTAATTTTTTTCCATTATAGCTAGTTTACTATAATGTCAATTTTCTGTCAATTTTCTGCTGTCCAGCAAGGTGACCCAGTCACACATCTATATATACGTTCTTTTTTCTCACATTATCATGCTCCATCATAAGTGACTAGATATAGTCCCCAGTGCTATACAGCAGGATCTTATTGCTTATCCACTCCAAAGACAATAGTTTGCATCTATTAACATTCTGTGGGTTTTGACAAATGTGTTATAACGTGTCTGCCATTATAGTACCCTACAGAATAGTTTCACTGCCCTGAAAATCCTCTGTGCTCTTCCTATTCATCCCTTTCATGGGCAACCACTGATCTTTTATAGATTTACACCATGGGTGTATATGGGTATCTTATTATTGTTTTAATTTGCATTTCCCCCCAACCCAGCACAGTGGGTTAAGGATGCATCTCAGATTCAATCCCTGGCCTGGGAACTTCCATATGCCGTGGGTGAGGCTAAAAGAAAAAAGAAAAAAAAACAGATTATTGATTTATTTCATTTCCTTAATGACATGATGTTAAACATCTTTTCATATGCTTTCTTGCCATCTGTATATCTTCTATCTTCTTTGATAAGGTGACAATTCAGCTCTTTCGCTGCTTTTTAGATCAAGTTGCCTTTCTTATTGCTGGATTTTAGGAGTTCTTTGTATATTTTGGATACAAACCCTTTATCAGATATCTTTTGCATATTTGCTTCCACCTTGTAGCTTGTCTTCACTCTCTTAAGAGTGTCTTTATCACAATGCAGTTTTTAACTTCAGTGAAATCCAACATATCAGGTCTTCCGAATAAGGCAGATCTGGGTTTGAGTTCTGACAGCTGTATGATCTGGGTCCTGCTTCTTAACTTCTCTGATCCTCATCTGAAATGTGGAAAACTATCTTTGGTGTTGTATCTAAAAAGTCATCACTACATCCAAGGTCACCTAGATTGTCTTCTATGTTATCTTCTAAGAATGTCATAGTTTTGCATTTTATGATCCATTTTGAATTGTGAAGAACGTAAGGTCTTTGTGTAGATTTTTTTTTTTTTTTTTTCTGCATGTGGATGTCTGGTTGTTCCAAGGCTATTTGTTGAAAAGACTGTTTTTTTTCTCTATTGTATTGTTCCTCATGATCTTTAGTTAAGTAATCCATCCTTTTACCTCTCATTTGAGGTGCATCTTTTGTCAAGTTATTTGTATAAAGTGTATTTCTGGATTCTTAGTTCTGCTCTGTTAATGCATTTGCCTATAACTTGTATGTACTTGCTATTTTAATTTATTAAGAAGTGTTATAATAAAGATGCACCTGTCTCCAATTACTACTGTTCTTCCCTTTTACATTTCTTGGTTTTCCCCGGCCACCTATTTTTCTAAATTTGTGAAGTTTCACCAAAAAAGTCTTGTTAGAATTTTTTTTTTTTTTTTTAGGGCCACACCTGCAGCATATGGAAGTTCCCAGGCTAGGATTCTCAGAGCTGCAGCTGCCGGCCTATGCCACAGCCAGAGCAACACTGGATCCGAGCTGTGTCTGTGACCTCCATAGCAACATCTGCTTCTTAAGTTACTGAGCAAGGCCAGGGATCGAACATGCATCTTCACAGGTACTAGCTGGGTTTGCTATCACTGAGCCACGATGGGAACTCCTCCAGTTAGAATTTTGAATGGAATTAATGAAGTCATAAATTAATTTGGAAAGATTGACCCATTGGTTTTCCATTTTTAGGAACCTGGTGGGTCTTTCGGTAATACTGTTTTGTTCATTAATTGAGTTAGGCCAAAGGACATGGAGCTGAAAGAGACTTCAACAAAGAAAGGTGCAGACCAGACTGTGATAGGCACTCTTTAAGGCTTACTTATGGAAGAAAGTGGCCAGAAATTGTGGGGATCCCAGAGGCACTCCAAAGGAGAATTTATCAACTAGAGGCATTATGGGGGTGAGACTTTTTTTTTTTTTTTTTTTAAGGGCTGCTCCCACGGCATATGGAGGTTCCCAGGCTAGGGGTTGAATCGGAGCTGTAGCTGCTGGTCTACAGCACAGCCACAGCAACGCCAGATCTGAGCTGTGCCTGTGACCTACACCACAACTCATGGTGACACGGGATCCTTAACCCACTGAGAAAGGCCACAAGGGTTGAACCCTCATCCTCATGGATACTAGTCATATTTGTTTCTGCTGAGCCATGATGGGAACTCCCTGTTTTGAAGTTTTTATTCCAGAACAGACTGGCCGTGTGGGGAAGCTGGTCTGTATTTTGACACAGATGCCTTTGTCAGGGTGGAGGGGCGTGGAAGGGCTGGCTGGAACTGGCATTGACATGTTCTGCCTCCCATCCTGCTACAGGGACAAACTCCCTTGCTAAAAGGGCTGCATGGAGCAGTGAAAATCATGTGGGCTCCGGAATAAGGCAGATCTCTGTTTGAATTCTGGCGGTTGTATGACCTTGGTCCTGCTTCTTAACTTTTCTGATCCTCATCTGAAATGTGGGTAACTCTCTTCACATGATGGGGGTGTTGTTTGTGCTAAAGGAGATAATAATACAAAGTACATCTAAGGGCCCAGCACACGATAACATGCGACAATGGGTGGCGCTCAGGAATAGTGATACAATGATTGTTTCTTTGGTGGTGGGAGAATTAAAAGAAGTAATGGATATAAAGAGTGATCACAATGCCTGGTGCATATTAGCTATTGTTATTGTTGTCACTGTATTGTCATTATTGGGGTTATTGTTCTTCATGCCACAGGTATTCTGCGCATGACCCTAAACCCTTGGGTGCAGAGGCACCAATTGTGAACTGTGGTGGCAGGTGTCACAGGGTCGTCCTTGTTCACCTGCGTGGCGTTGCCCACAGGAACCTGCTGGACTTGGTCCATGTGCCCCCAACGAGGTTTATCCTACAAAATATAGGACACCCAGTTAAATTTGAAATTGAGGTAAACACCAAAGAATTTTTTAGGAGTTCCTGTTGCAGCTCAGCAGAAATGAGTCTGAATTAGTATCCATGAGGATGCAGGTTCCATCCCATCTCAGGGGGTTAAGGATCTGGCTTTGCCATAAGCTGTGGTGTAGGTTGCAGATGCAGCTCAGATCTGGCATTGCTGTGGCCATGGTGTAGGCTGTTGGCTACAGCTCTGATTCAGTCCCTAGTCTGGGAACCTCCATATGCCACGGGTGTGACCCTAAAAAGACAAAAAAAAAAAAAAGGAGTTTTTAGTATAGATGTATCCCAAATATCCATAGGACATATATACAATGAAAAACTTAATTGCTGTTCAGCTGAAATTCAAATTTAACTGGGAATCCTGTACATCTATTTGCTAAATCTAGCATCCTCATCCCTAACACACATCAGTTCCCTTCCCTCCCTACATCTGTAAGCAGGGTCTATAACCCTGACTGCCTCCCAGGACCCTTTGCGGCTCTTATTAATTCCCATGAATGGATTCAACCAAAGTCTTGTTGGGCCGGTATGGGAGATGCACAAAGACAGAGGGATAGAGAGGTTCAGCAAGATTTCTGACTTGGATTTGTGTTATGAAATGGCCTAAAAAAAGCCAAGTGCCTGTTGCTGTCAGGCTGGTTGTTCAGTTTCGGGGGCCTCCCTTCTGGACAGGAAACTCCAGAAGGACAGCATTTGATCTCTTTCGGGAGCTTAATGTGATATCTGTCACCTCCCCATGGTTCTCTAGAAAGCCTGTTGGTGCAGAGGAGGAGGAGATGGGTGACATGCAGGTCAGGGGGGAGCCTGGGATTAGCACTTTCAGGCCACAAGCACATCCCGAAGGCCCTCCTGGGCTCGGCTCACACCTGTCTGTGAATCATCAAGTCATCAAGTCATCGAGTCATCAGAGTCAGCATTGTGTTCTGGATCCCCTGACAGCAGGAGCCCACCTGCCTGCCCCAAGGCAGAGATTCCTTTCTGAATCAGTGGTAGGGGGGGAGGGGGAAGAGGGACAGAGGCTGGGGATACTAGAGGGGTAGGAGATGAAGAGGTACAAACTATTACGTATAAAATAAACTTCAAGGGAGTTCCCGTCGTGGCTCAGTGGTTAACGAATCTGTCTAGGAACCATGAGGTTGCAGGTTCCATCTCTGGCCTTGCTCAGTGGGTTAAGGATCCGGCGTTGCCGTGAGCTGTGGTGTAGGTTGCAGACGCAGCTTGGATCCCTCGTTGCTCTGGCGTAGGTTGGTGGCTACAGCTTCGATTCAACCCCTAGCCTGGGAACCTCCATATGCTGCGGAGCCCTAGAAATGACCAAAAAAAAAAAAAAAAAAAAAGATAAACTTCAAGGATATATAACACGAGAAATAGAGCCAATATTTTAGAAGAACTATAAATGAAGTATAACCTTTAAAAATTGTGAACTACTATATTATACACCTGTAACTATATACTATTGTACAGCAACTGTACTTCAATAAACATCAAGAAATTTTTTTTTTTTTTTTTTTTTTTTTTGTCTTTTTGGTTGTTGTTGTTGTTATTGTTGCTATTTCTTGGGCCGCTCCCGCGGCATATGGAGGTTCCCAGGCTAGGGGTTGAATCGGAGCTGTAGCCACCGGCCTACGCCAGAGCCACAGCAACGCGGGATCCGAGCTGTGTCTGCAATCTACACCACAGCTCACGGCAACGCCGGATCGTTAACCCACTGAGCAAGGGCAGGGACCGAACCCGCAACCTCATGGTTCCTAGTCGGATTCGTTAACCACTGCGCCACGACGGGAACTCCTTTTTTTTTTTTTTTTTTTTTTTTTTTTTTTTGTCTTTTGTCTTTTTGGTTGTTGTTGTTGTTATTGTTGCTATTTCTACATCAAGAAATTTTTTTAAAAAAAGAACTATAAAAGGAAAGGGCAGATGGTGGGGCCATACCTTCGGACTCCCCTGCTGGGTAAGCAGGAAGAGGGGCTGCAGAGCGTCATACAAGTTGTTTGGAATTGGGGTTCTTGCTTAACCTCTGAGCCTCCATGCCTATACAAACCGATAAAAGTTTCCCATGATCTAGGATTCCCTTTTTTTCTTCTTTTTTTCTTTTTTACAGCCACACCTGTGGCATATGGAAGTTCCTGGGCTAGGGGTTGAGTTGTAGCTGCAGCTGAGGCTTACGCCAGAGCCATGGCCCCTTGCTGTCCACCCAGCACCTCCCAGGGCCTGCCAGCCCTGCCAAAGCCAAAAGAGGGTCTCTCCCAGTGGCTGGGTCCCTGCCAGTTTGGGAGAGTGATGACCCTCCCACAAGAGGTGGGGACCAATGGGATGTGAGCAGATCAGTGCCACAGGCTTTCCTCCTGCCTTTTTGGGGTGCTGGGGGTGGAGGTCAGGCAAGGCTTTCTGTTCTCTTGGAAGAAGTTTCTTAGAAGCTTGTACCCGGTCAGGTGACTTGCAGGTGGAGGGTTGAGCTGCTCCCACCTGACGGAGTTGCAGAGGCCTCATAGTGTGGACCTGGATCAGCTCTGGTGTGGACACTGTCAGCTCACTTTAGTGCTTCTTTCTGCCCCTGATCCCTCTCTGCAAGTTAGGTTTGATCAGGGGAGTTCCTGTCATGGCGCAGCGGAAACAAATCCGACCAGGAGCCATGAGGATGTGGGTTCAATCCCTGGCCTCGCTCAGTGGGTTAAGGTTCCGGCGTTGTCATGAGCTGTGGTGTAGGTCACAGAGGCTGCTCAGATCTGGTGTTGCTGTGGCTATAGTGTAGGCTGGCAGCTGTAGCTCCGATTCAGCCCCTAGCCTGGGAACCTCCATATGCCATGGATGTGGCCCTAAAAATACAAAAAGACAAAAAAAAATTAGGTTTGATCATCCAACAATCTCAAGGGGCTGCTGTGAGATGTAATGAAAAGACACAACTAATGTGCTGAGTCTAGCACCTTGTATTAATATGAGAAGGAAAGTGCCACTCTGAGCTTGGGTTGAAATGGTTTCTCTGGTGTTAACTGAAACTATTTCCATGACGGCTTGCTTTGTGCAGATGTCCTAGGAGGTGGGTGGCAGGCTTTTGCTTTCCTTCACTCTCTCTGGCCTCCAGCAAGGGGTGTGTGTGTGTGTGTGTGTGTGTGTGTGTGTGTGTGTGTGTGTGTGTGTGTGGTACGGAGGGGGTGAGATGATTAGCTCACGGGCTCAACAGCAAAACCACCTGATGTTTATTAACTGAAAACCTGTTCCTGCAGAATTCCAACCAGCAGCCACACCCAAAAGCCAATGCAAGAAGAATTTTGTCACACCCAGGATGAGCCACCAATTTATGATGCCTCTGTCCTTAGTCCCAGATGGCTTTGCATCTGTATGATTTAGGGATTAAGTACTAAATACACCCACTGAGACAGAGACACAGAGAAAAACTACCCCAAAATGCTAACAGGCGGGCATCCCACAGGGGGAAAGAGGGCAATTACATTAATTGGGTCCCAGGTGCTCTGCAAACATTGCTTCATTTACTCTTCATAAGAACCCTAGGAGTTCCTGTGGTTAAAGACCAGTGGGTTAAGGACCTGTCTCTGTGAGGATGCAAGTTTGTTCCCTGGCCTCACTCACTGGGTTGAGGATCTGGCATTGCCACAAGTCACAGTTTTGTTTTGTTTTTTTTTTCCTTTTTGTCTTTTTAGGGCCTTGCCCATGGCATATGGAGGTTCCCAGGTTAGAGGTTGAATCTGAGCTATAGCTGCCAGCCTACACCAGAGCCACAGCAACTGGGAATCTGAGTCGAGGCCGCATCTGTGACCTACACCACAGCTCACAGAAACGCTGGATCCTTAACCCACTGAGCAGGGCCAGGAATTGAACCTGTGTCCTCATGGATGCTAGTCAGGTTTGTTAACCACTGAGCCACGACGGGAACTCCTCCACAAGCCACAGTTTTGATCACAGATGCAGCTCCGATCTGGTGTGGCTGTGGTTTAGGCCACAGCTGCAGCTCCGATTTCACCCCTAGCCTGGGAACTTCCATGCAGCTGTTAAAAAAGAAAAAAAAAAAAAATCCTACATCATAGATAGCTTTTATCAATTTATAGAAATGGGGGCTCAGAGGTTCAGCAAGAACCTGAATTTCACAGACTTTGTAACTGGGGGAGTCAGGATTCACACCCATGACTGACTCTGCAGCCACCATCCAGCTCTATCAGGGTGTTCTTTACCATCACTCTGCCCCCCGTGTCTGTGGCAGAGGCCACATGCTGATTGTGACACTCTGGCTGTGACATTCTTTCTCACCAATGCTCTTCCACACATAGCCGGCCACTCTGGACCTGCAGGGCGAGCAGGCAAACCAAACCTGTTGGCCCTCTTGGCACCATTCAAACTGCCTTCCCATTGGTCATTATGGGCTTTTTGTGCCAACTCAGGTGTGTCCTGGGGGCCAGCTCCCCCTACAGAATGCTGATGCTGGGCTCAGATAGGCAGTGCCAGGTGTATGACGGGCTTCCTCGGAAGGTTTATCATTTGATGTGGGGCATTGTTTTTCACGAGTCAAACATTTGAATCAATCATTTCGCTTCCCTCTGTTAAATGTTCGTACCTCTGGGATAGGTGACATCCATACTTCATTGCAAATTTACTTTCTGGATCACTTTTCTATTTTATTTTTTACCATGCCCGTGACATGCAGAAGCTCCTGGGCCAGGGATTAAACCCTCACCACAGCAGTGACTGGAGCCACAGCAAAGACAATGACAGGTCCTTAACCTGCCGTGCCACCAGAGAACTCCCTGGATCCCCTTTTTTCTTTGTCCAGAAGGATAGGCTAGATTTTTCCAGTTGTCTGGGGATGTTGCCTGAAATGCAAAGCCTATAACAATAGATGATCTCCAATCCCTCCCCCCTCCCAACCCCCCCCCCCCCATCCACTCTCACCTCCGCCAACACACGTGCATTTTAAAGAGAGATACAAGACCATCCAAACCGGTCCTGTGACTTCTGGTCTTGACACATCACCCACCTCCAGCCCAGATCTAAGAAAAGTCTAAAGATGCTCAGAGAGCTGAGGATTTCTTTAATGAGAAAGAATGTGCAAGCTGCCCTGTGTAGCTTCACAAAACTTTCTTGGGCACAAAACAAATACACTTCCAATATTTGTTAGGCCAGGGCTGGAAAGTTTCCTTGGGGTCCAACATCACCTGACTGATGCCTTGGGAGGTAGCTAGGCTTGAGGGTCTTGAAAGCACCCTAGCCATGGTTCCTACCTGCCTGGAAGGGGAGACCCCAGAAAAAGGTGCCTCTGAGGGTTGAACTTTCAAGCAGGAGCTAAGGAATGTTTGTGGAGTTAGTTGGAGAGGGCATCCCCCATGTCGCCTGGATCAGAGGATGGGGCGATGCTGCAGATCCCCAGCAAAGGGTCTTCAAGAACCCACGAGAGACCCCCTTGAGGAATAGGGGAAAAGCCTGCCTGTAGACAGTTGATAGATAACAGTCCCCTAAAGATGTCCATATTCCTAATCTCCAGACTCTGTGACTATCTTGCCTTAATGACAAACAAACAAACAACTCCCCCCCCAACAAAATAAAACAGAAACCCTTTGCAGATGTGATTAAGGATCTTGAGATGAGGAGATGGGCCTAGATTACCCAGGCAGCCCAATGTAAAAACAAGAGTCATTTAAAAAGATACAAGGAGTTCCCGTCATGGCGCAGCAGAAACGAATCCGACTAGAAACCATGAGGTTGAGGGTTCGATCCCTGGCCTTGCTCAGTGGGTTAAGGATCCCGCGTTGCCGTGAGCTGTGGTGTAGGTGGCAGACATGGCTCATCCTGTGTTGCTATGGCTGTGGTGTAGGCTGGCAGCTGTAGCTCCGATTAGACCCCTAGCCTGGGAAGCTCCGGATGCTGCGCATGCATCCCTAAAAAAAAAAAAAGAGAGAGAGAGAGAGAGAGAGGAAGACAATGCAAGCAGAAGATGCTGCTGGCTTTGAAGGTGGAGGAGGGGCCACAGGCCAAGGAATGCAGGTAGCCTCGAATAGCTGAAGAAGCCAAGGCAAGGGATTCTCTCTGAACCACCAGAAGCAATGCAGCCCATTTTAGACATCTGACCCCCAGAACTATAAGAGAATAATCAGGTGTTACTTAAGCCTCTACGTTGGTGGCAGCTTATTGGGGCAGTGATGGGAAACTAATACACCTCCCTTGGCTTGGAGGCATTTGGCAGCCAGAGTAGCTTTACCTTGAAAAAAAAAAAAAAATGCAGGGTGCTCAAATATGGCATGCAGAATTCTTCTTTTTTTTTTTTTTTCTTTTTTTGCTTTTTTAAGGGTGCTTTGGTGGCTTATGGAAGTTCCCAAGCTAGGGGTCGCATCAGAGCTACAGCTGCCAGCCTATACCACAGCCACAGCCACAGCCACAGCCACGCAGGATCCAAATCATGTCTGCAACCTACACCACAGCTCACGGCAATGCCAAATGCCTGACCCACTGAGTGAGGGCAGGGATTGAACCTGCATCCTCATAGGTACTGGTTGGATTTGTTTCTGCTGCGCCACAAGAGGAATTCCAGCATGCAACATTCTTACACCAAAAAATTATTCATTGCTCATCTGACATTCAAATTTAACTGGGTATCCAATTTTGTTTGTTTGTTTGTTTTTTAAATTTGCTAATTCTAGCCAGAGTGAAGTAGAAGACCCATGAACTAAAAAGGACACTTTGCCCTTCCGCTTCTCATTTCTCTTCCCTCCCCAAACCTGGAGACTCAGAGCAGGCAGTGTATGTAGAAGAAGGAGTAGAAAGAAGGGAGGAAGAACCCGTGACCCTCCCCAGGGCAGGTGTCTGTGTCTGTGTCAGGTGTGGAGCCAAAGAAGAGGGAAGGAGCCTTGAGTTGGCTGAGAGATGCAGCTGTTCATTTAGATTGGCCTGGATTTGTAATATCTGCAAAGAAGGATCATTGGTTAATATCTGCAAGTGACCAGAACATGTTGGGATCTTCCCAAGAAGTTGTCCCAGGAGGAGAGGAGAGAAACAAGAGCAAAGGTTTGAAAGGCAGTGGGGAAAACAAATAGAGGTGACATCAAACTGTGCAAAAAGTCCAGCCAACTGGTAAACCAGTGGCCATCTTTTTACCCCGTCATTGCTTGCTCCTCTGTTGAAATGCTCTCATCACTTCTGGGAAAAGTGACCCTTACCTGGCCATAATTTTACTAGACTGCTTTTTTAGGGGGCCGGGAAGGATGCCCCGGGACCACAGTGCAGGGAGAAGGTGAGAAAAAGGGCAGAAATTCCAGAGGGGTCCTCGGGAATGAGAACTAAATATGAATTGGATGACTTTGGCAGAGCCTGGCCAACACTTGATGCTTGCTCGGCCTGAGCATCCACCGGTGTGAACCAGGCCCCAGTTCCACCATCAAAAAGGAAAATATGGAGAGGCTGCCTAGTTATGTGCCTGGAGGGTTTTGGACAGGTGCTGTGAAAACCTCCCCCGGCAGGGCTCTCCCCCAAATACCATGTGATTTTGTTGGCTTCAGGGAGCTGCTTGGAACATTCTCTCCACCTAGGTTTTCTTGATCTAAGCAGATGTGCGTGGCTTCTAGTCTGACTCATCCTGAGCCTGACCTATTTGTGAAAAGCTTTCTCTACAAAAAGCTGGGGATAAGTGCAGGGAATGATACATTTATAACCCCAGCATAGACAGCATTGTCTAACCCTCTCATTTTAGCTACTCCTTGTCCTGCCCGTGGTCGGTGATTGCTGACCAAATAAATGTTGGCGGGCATCTAATGGCCAGACCGGTTGGCTCCAGCAGTCATTGCCTGGTAGGTGGGGGTGGGGGTGGGAGTTGGGGAGTGGGAGAGGGTTTGCAAAGTACAGGAGCAGCAGGCTGGGGAGGCTGAGAGCACCCAGAAATCCATTGCTAGTTCTGCCTTTGCTTCATGGTACCCCAGGAACCTCTTAAGGATGAATAGAGGCATCAGCACAGCCGGGAGTTGGCTTGACGGAGTGGGAAGAGCTGAGACTTTGCACGCAGATCTGGGGTTGGAGCTTTTCTGCCATTTTACTTGCTTTGTGATGGTGGCTTGTCACGCTCTCTTCCAGAACCTGCTGCCTCACCCACCAAGTGGCCATAGGGATCTGCCCTTCACACCTCTCAGACTTCATGTGAAAGAAAGGTTACCTATGAAAGGATGTTTTTCTATACGGCAGAGTGGCTTCTGTGCTTATTGTGTTTGGAGAGCTTTACGTGGGGTGTCTGAAATTTTGCCTTTTTCGTGGGTAGGAGGAGGAAGGGATGCCAGGTTAATTCCAGATGACAGCTATTGCTAACACAGTTTGGACTGGCCGAGCCTATCTGGGGCCCTCAAGTTGGCCCAGACTCTCCCACCAGTCTCCCTGTCAGGGTTTGGGCAAGGGAGCCCAGCGAACCTGGCCCCGGTCCGTCTGGATAATAAATACAGCCGCTGCTACCAACACTGCAGAGCTGCGGATGCCCTTGACAAGGTCTCCACAGCCACCTCTGTGCCCCTGATGACGAGGTAGGGGCGTTTGGGATGGTGGTGGGGACGCTGGAGAAGGTGGCGCTGTGGACAGCGTTGCCTCACTGGCTCTGCCTTGGCTGCCTGCTGGCTGCCTCTGAACGTGGAGCTTTGAAGGGACATTGGTGGTGACCTTGGGTTTAGCTCAGACGCCTGTCTGTTTCAAGTTCCTACTACTGAAAGCAGCTACCTACCAAGGCAGCTGTGGGCCTTTTCTGTGGCAGAGGCTAGGATCGTATCACTCTTGTAAGGCTCCTTGTGGCTCCATCTCTGAAAAGAAAAGGTGGGATATGCTGGCTGAGTCATGGGCTTGGATTCTGGCTGTTTCCTCGGAGATGTGACTTGTCGCCATCAGACCATGGGCCGGAGTGGAGCTGACTTCCTCTGCATCTCTTTTTTGCCAACTTCTGATGTTAAGAGAATGCCCAGATTCCAGAGACTTCCTAGGTCTCGCTGGGCCAGATTGGGATCTGCAGTGAGGCCAGCAGTGAGTCAGGGTCACCCACAGTGAGGAGGCAGAGGGGAGGCCCAGCCTCAGCCACAAGGCTCAACTCGCTTCCTGCTGGGCTCTGCTACCTGCCCCAGGTGTGACGGGCCCTGGGCCCATAGATGAACTGCCAGGGGAGGCGAAAGGTGGAAAATGGGCTGAGTTGAGAAACTGGGCCAGAGCCAGGGTGTTTTCTGACAAAAGTGTCTCTCAAAGGACTTCAGAAATCAGTCTTTTAGGGGGTTATGTGTCATTTTTACGGACATCCAACAAATGAAACCATAAAGCTGTTCTCACTGTTGTCTTTTACTAGGATCATTAGCTGAAAACACCCTCCATGCGTGGATGGGATCAACACAGCCCAGAGATTCTTTCCTTCTTTTTTTTTTTTTTTTTGTCTTTTATAGGGCTGCACCCGCGGCATATCGAGGTCCTCAGGCCAAGGGTTTAATCGGAGCTGCAGCCACCAGCCTATACCATAGCCACAGGAACGTGGGATCCGAGCCACATCTGCAACCTACACCATAGCTCAGAGCAATGTCGCATCCTTAACCCACTGAGTGAGGCCAGGATTGAACATGCATCCTCATGGATCCTAGTTGGGTTCATTAACCACTGCGCCACAATGGGAACGCCCCCAGAGTTTGTTTCAATATGCAAGTTTTGGACCCGGACTGCCTGGATTCAAATCCTGTCTTTACCCCTACTCACTGGGTGACTTTGGGCAAGTGACTCATCCCCTCTGTGCCTGGATAATAATAGTATCAACCTCATAGGATTGTTGTAAAGGAGGAAAATGTATATTATACATGTAAAGAGCTTAGAACAGGGATGGGCCCAAGATAAACACTTAAAAAGTGTGAGCTCGTCTTGTTTCATGTCATGATTTCAAGAGAATCATTTATCTCTTTTCCTTTTCACATGTATACATGGCTCTGTTGGAAAATGGGTTTCAACTGGTGTATCAGGTTCAATCATTTAGTTGTAGGTACCTGGACGGCTGTGTTGAGAAGGATTCTGAAGCTGCATCCAGTCTCAGCAAAGGAAATTACAAATGTTGCATTAGCAGAGTCTGCTGTGAGTGAGGCGATAAGGTGCAGTGGCATGGGTGTCCCATTGTTTCCTGTCCTGCAGCTTGTCCTGCTGTAAGGTTTTTTCTCTACCTCTGTCCCAGCCCTCCCCTCACTCTCTGCCTTTGCCTCAGGCATCCTGGTCCTTGGATGGGCTGTCCTGCTAACAGCTGCGCTGTAGAATCTGGAGTTCATGTCAATAGGAACTTCCTGAGACTTTTTTTCCTTTGGAGAAAGCAAAGCCCACAAGTCCTGGTATTGAGGATGCTGCTAGCTCAGTGGGGTATTTTCTTAGAGAAACTACACAGCTTTTCATCCAGCAGCTTGGTCTGCTGTGAGCCCCGTGGTTCTGGAATCTAAGTGCTAATGATTAGCATAGGCTCTCCCTCAAGACCTAGGCAATCATTGACCTGTTAATCCATGCAGGACCTTGGGCTGAGTTATCGCTATTTCCATTGCACGCTCAGGCTTTCTGCCTGAATGCAGATGGGCAGTTGTGGTCAGCTTACCTGGTGGCACCTTGGGGGCCATCTCTGTTGGCACAGTGCTGTTCTGCCAGTTTTTGTGACCTGTGCTTTGTCTTGGTTGAAGAGATCTGGGTTTGAATCCCTTGTTCTACCAGCTCCTTGTTCAAGCATTATGGTTTGAGTCAATTGCCTAAATCCTCCAAGCCTCGGAGTTCCCGTCGTGGCGCAGTGGTTAATGAATCTGACTAGGAACCATGAGGTTGCAGGTTTGATCCCTGGCCTTGCTCAGTGGATTAAGGTTCCGGCGTTGCTGTGGCTGTGGCGCAGGCCGGTAGCTACAGCTCTGATTAGACCCCTAGCCTGGGAATCTCCATATGCCCTGGGTGTGGGCCTAGAAAAAAGGCAAAAAGACCAAAAAAAAAAAAAAAAAAAAAAATCTTCCAAGCCTCATGCTGCTTGTCTGTAAATGGGAAGAATGGCAGACCCGCCTCTTCAGGTGATAGGGAGGCCTAAGGGAAGAATGCACAGAAAGCACTTGGCATGAGCCTGGCCTGTACGAAGTGCACCCAGAGCGTTAACTATTATTTTCTTAACTCAACCAGAGAGCTCATCTTCATTAAATGATATGATATAAAAATAAGGTTTCCTAAGTTTTTCAGTGTCTGTGAGTCAGCATCTGTTCTGCAAAGAAGTTCAGTCTGTCCTTTTTTCAGATTCCACATGTCAGTGAAAGCATTTGATGTTGGTGTCTCATTGTAAACTTATGGTCTCTGGAGGAGACAGTTTGGGGGGTTGGGGGGAATGTGCTTGGGTTATGGGATGGAAATCCTGTTAAATTGGATTGATATGATCATTATACAACTAGAGATGTGATAAATTCATGTGAGTAATTAAAAAAAAGAAACTTCTATAAAAAATAATGGTTCAAATTTGTGTGGCACTTTCACCTTTATTATGCCTAGCACGTAGCAAGTGCTGAGTGTTAGCTATTATTATTATCATTATTATTACTATTATTTTGCCTTTTGGGGCCACACCTGCAGCATATGGAAGTTCCCAGGCTAGGGGTCGAATCAGAGCTGCAGCGGCCAGCCTACACCACAGCCACAGCAACCCAGGATCCAAGCTGTGTCTGTGACCTACACCACAGCTCACGGCAACAGCAGCTACTTAACCCACTGAGTGAGGCCAGGGATCAAACCAGTATCTTCATGGATACTAGTTGGGTTTGTTATCACTGAGCCACAATGGGAACTCCCAGCATTAGCTATTATTATTAATAACAATAGTGATTGCCGTAGCTCTACTTAAACAATGATGAAGCGTGGGATTATCATCCAAGCCCTTGACCAGGCTTCTTAATCCGGGGCCCATCCACAATCTTGATGGTTTGTGCGTAGAATTCATGGGATTTGTGACCTTGGATAGGAAAAAAGAATTAGACCTTTTATTTTCACTAACCTCTAGCTGAAATTAAGAATCTCTTTCGGAGTTCCCTTCGTGGCACATTGGATGTCGCACCTGACTAGGCTCCATGAGGACATGGGTTTGATCCCTGGCCTTGCTCAGTGGGTTGAGCATCTGGCATTGCCATGAGGTGTGGTGTAGGTTGCAGATGTGGCTCGGATCCTGAGTTGCTGTGGCTCTGGTGTGGGCTGGCAGCTACAGCTCCGATTGGACCCCTAGCCTGGGAACCTCCATGTGCCTCAGGTATGGCCCTAAAGAGACAAAAAAAAAAAAAAAAAAAGAATCTCCTTCAATTACAAATGTAGAAAACAAAATACTCCAGTAGTTTCAGTAGCAACAATACCTGTGACTTTGACACCAACCCAAGTCCACATGAAGTATGGGCTGTCCTCGATACCACTTCAAAACTAGACATTAAACCTGCAGTTACAACTTATTATTTAATGTGTTCATAGAGAAGCACATATTTTGATCTTTACATTTCAATGTTTAAGTGGTTTTCTTTGAATAGTTTATATTTCATTTTATGCATTTAAGAACATGATCCTGAAAAAATGTCAACGGGCCTCACCAGACTGATTGGGAAGGAATCCAGGGCACAAAAAGGCACAAATTTTCAGGGTGAGCAGTTAAGAATCCAACTGCAGTGGCTGGGGTCACTGCAGAGGTGTGGGTTTGATCCTGGCCTGGTGCAGTAGATTGTAGAGTCTGGCCTGGCTGCAGCTGCAGCTTGGATTCAATTCTTGGCCCAAGAACTTCCATATGCCACAGGGGGAGGGTGTGTGTGTGTGTGTGTGTGTGTGAGCAACTGTTAAAAAAAGGAAAAGAATGCTCGCTTTGGCAGCACATATACTAAAATTGGAACAATACAGGGAAGATTAGCATGGTCCCTGCTCAAGGATGACATGCAAATTCGTGAAGCGTTTCATATTTTTATGCAGCCTATTGCCTTTGGAATGGATTAGCAATGAGATCCTGCTGTATAGCCCTGGGAAATATATGTAGTCACTTGTGAGAGAGCCTGATGGAGGGTAATGTGAGAAAAAGAATGTATATATGTAGGCGTGACTGGGCACTTTGCTGTACAGTAGAAAATTGACAGAACACTGTAAACCAGCTATAATGGAAAAAATAGAAATCAATTCTTAAAAAAATGAAAAAGGAAGAGAACCCCCCCAAACCAATAAAACCAATACAGAGTGAGGAGGCACTTCCCAAGACCACTCTCATTTCTAATGTCAGTTACAAGCCATGGGATCCCCAAGACTATGTTCAGTTTTTTTCTTTTCTTTTTTTTTTGAGGTATAGTAATTTACAATGTCTCAGGTATTCAGCAAAGTGGACATTTATACATATGTATATATAATATATACATATAATATGTATGTGTATATATGTATTTTTTTTCACATATGTATGTATAATATGTACATATAATATGTATGTGTATATATGTATTTTTTTTCTTTTTCAGACTCTTTTCCATTATAGGTTATTACAAGATATTGCATATAGTTCCCTGTGCTCTGTGGTAGGTCCTTGTTGTTTATCTATTTTGTATATAATTGTGTATATCTCTTCATCCCAGATTCCGCATTTATCCCCCTCTTTTTGGTAACTATTGTTTGTCTTCTGTGAGTCCGTTGCCATTTTGTAAATGAGTTCATTTGTATCATTATTTTACATGTAAGTGTTATCACATGAACTGCATCTTTCTGTCTGATTTATTTCATGTAATATGATAATTTCTAGGTCCTTCTGAGTTCCTGAGACCACCCTCGGTTTTGATAAATTACTGGAAGAATTTATAGACTTTACTGAAAGCTACTACGATTATAGTTTATTACAGTGACAGAAATCAGCCAAGGGAAGAAACACATGGAGCAGAAAGTTCCAGAAGGGATGCTTCTGGCTGTCCTCTCCCAGGGGATCCAGGGACAGCACCAACTTTTCCTGGCAACAACACGTGACAAAACACATGGAATATTGTCAACCAAGGAAGTTCATTTGAGCCTTAGCTTGCAGAATTTTCTTTTAGGCTCAGTCATGTTAGCCACAGTGGATCACCTGCTTGGCTGACCTTTCATCTCCAGCCCTTCTGGAAGCTGAGCTGATACTATGTGGCCAAAACCCCCACCATAAATCACATTGTTAGACTATCCAGTGTGGTCCAAGGCCTCGGGTAAACTCTTATTGGGTAGGACATTCTAAAATTTAGCCATACAACACTTGAGCTGAGGACAAAGGCCAGACCTGTCTTTGGGTAAGGTTAATTCTTTACTACACAGGCTCCACTCTGGAAACTACCTTGGACAGGCAGGCCTGGAGGCGGGTGAGTTTAGGGAGTGGGGTGGGAATCTGCTAATGTGTTCTGTTTTGGCTACTGAAACCCAATTTAGAGGAAGAATTTCTTTTTTTTGTACCCAGAAAAAATGAGGTAGAGTTCACTGTTTCCAATGGCAACTGAATAATGCCAGTGATTAAAAACATCGTTCAGAAGTTCCCATAGTGGCTCAATGGGTTAAGAACCCAAATAGTTCTTTTTTTTTTTTTTTTTTTGCCTTTTTGCCTTTTTGTCTTTTTGTCTTTTTTAGGGCCACGGCTGCGGCATGTGGAGGTTCCCAGGCTAGGGAGAGCTGTAGCCGCCGGCCTACAGCTAGGTTCCCAGGCTAAGGAGAGCTGTAGCTGCCGGCCTACGCCAGAGTGACAGCAAAGTGGGATCTGAGCTGAGTCTGCGAACTACACAACAGCTCACGGCAACGCCAAATCCTTAACCCACTGAGCAAGGCCAGGGATCAAACCCACAACCTCATGGTTCCTAGCCGGATTTGTTTCCACTGTGCCATGACGGGAACTCCAGAACCCAAAGAGTTCTTAACTAGTGAGGATGCAGGTTCGATCCCTGGCATTGCTCAGTGGGTTAAGGATCTGGCATTGTTGTGAGCTGTGGTGTAGGTCACAGACATGCCTCCAATCTGGCTTTGCTGTGGTTGTGGTGTAGGCCGGCAGCTGCAGCTCCGATGGGACAATTGGACTCCTAGCCTGGGAACTTCCATATACTGATATACTGCAGATGTGACTGTAAAAAGGAAAAAAAAAAAAAAAGAAGGAATTCCCATCATGGTGCAGCAGAAACGGATCTGACCAGGAACCATGAGGTTGCAGGTTCGATCCCTGGCCTTGCTCATTGGGTTAAGGATCTGGATTTGCCCCAAGCTGTTGTGTAGGTGGCAGATGCGGTTCAGATTCTGGATTGCTGTGGCTGTGGTGTAGGCCAGCAGCTGTAGCTCTGATTAGACCCCTGGCCTGGGAACCTCCACATGCCACCAGTGCAGCCCTAAAAAGACTAAAAGACACACACACACACACACACACACACATACACACACACACACAAGGAGAAAAAGAAAAGAAAAAAAAAAGCATCACTCAGCCTTGGCTCTATAACAGTTTTCAAAGTGTATTTTCATCGTTGGAAGTGATAATTCTCAAAAGAGGTGAAAAGAAGGATCCTGTCAGATCTCTGAAGGTGGGGGATGGGGGAGGGCTCAGTGATGCGGCACAATGTGGAATGTCCTGGCCTCCTCCCTCACCCCAGCCTACCCCATGCTTCTTCCTGGGCTGTTCAGACAGTGAATCTTGTGGCCAAGAAGATGAGCAGGTATTTTGCAGAATCAGGTTATGTAGTAATGCTTGGGTGGTGCCAGGAGCTTAGCCAGCTTTAGAGATGGCCTGCTCTGGAGTTCACCAGCGGGGTGATTACATGAGGTCACTGCCTGTGGATGTGACCAGCTTACATGTGGGGAATCACGAGCTTGCTGGAGTGTGGAGTCTCCTAGCCCAACATGTTCTGACACCTCTAAAGCAAGCCCAGAGTCATGACTTCAGCCTCAAGTTTGGCGTAAATTACATGCAGTCAATCTCTACGTTAACACTGAAAAGCCACTCTTTCAGGACGCTCCCCGGGGTAGGCTATTTCTATGGGCCATTGAGAGCTGAAGTCCCACCCTCTCTTGCAGGAGCCTGTGTTCCCTGAAGGGGGAAATGCAGGGACTGACCAGTATCAGCCCCAAAGACGTATAAGGCTTTCTGGGCTGTGGCAAGGATCCAGAGAACTTTGTGTTTCTCTGAAGAGTACATCTGTGCTCATAAGTGTACTTGCCACTATTTTATGAAGGTCCATGTTTTCTTTGCTTTTTTTTTTTTTTCAAAGGATCCTTTAAAATGACCATTCTCTCCTTCTTCTCATCCATGATGCTGTTGGTATTCAGAGCAAGCTCCTTCAGATAATCCTCTACACACCCTTGGACTTTCAGCACCAAGCTGGACTGCAGCTCTGTGGGGGCAAAGCCTGCTCTGTCCCATGCATCTCAGCACTGACAGCAGTGCTGGCATAGAGTGGGCACTTGGGAGATGTTTATTGAATGAATAACAGGAATGAATCCTATGAGATCACTCACTGTATTCATTTCCCATTGCTCCTGTAACAAATTTCCAGAAACGGGGTGGCTTAAAGCAACAGAAATTTTGGTCTCTCACAGTTCTGGAGGCCACAAGTGCAAAGTCAGTATCACTGGGCTGAAACCAAGGCATCAGCAGGGCTAACCCGTTCTGCAGGGGAGCATATCTTCCTTGTTTCTTTGGGCCTCTGGTGGCTGCGATATCCCTTCTCTTGTGGCTGCATCACTTCAACCTCTGCCCCTGTGGTCACATGGCCTTCTACTCTTCTGTGTGGGTCAGATCTTCCTCTGCCTCCCTCTTACAAGGATTGCACTTGGGGTCTACCAGGAAACCCAGGATAATCTCCCCATCTCAATACCCTGTTACACCTGCAAAGTTCCCCTCCCTCCCTTTTTTCTGTACAGGGTAGCAGTCCCAGGTTCTAGGTTTATGAGGTGGAGTCTCCAAATGGGGCTTCTACCCCTAACCTCTCTTTGGGAATATGCTTGCCTGTGAGGAGCGGCTCCCAGTTTACATGTGACACCTTTGTCCAACCCGTTGTCTTTCCATTCTCCCCAAACCCCCTGAGCCTTTCTTGAGTGCGACATGCTGCAATAGTGAGAGGAGGAGGTCAGGGACTCTTCGTGGTAGGGAAGACTCTTCAGTGAGCCTGGCTGCGGGGATGGGGAAGGGGTCCAGCAAGAGAAGCCTTAGAAGGTTTCAGCTTGATGTCTCGATACATTTTTGCACACCCATGGCATGGAAAATTCCTGGGCCAGGGATTGAACCCACGCCACAGCTATAACCAGAGCCAGAGCCATAGCAGTGACAACGCCGTATCCTTAACCCACTGTGCCATCAGGGAACTCCAACATCTTGATATTTTTGATATGCCATGTTCCTTACTACCTCCAAGCCTGTCCACGGGCTAATCCCTCTGCCCAGTCCCCCTTCCCCCCTTACTTGGTGAGCTCCTATGTATCCTTCAGGTGTCCATGAAAGTCTTCCCTGAGGCCCTCCCCCTCATTATTCCAATTCCTTTTAACATCTCATAGCTTTGTTTCCTTTTCCTCTCCCTCCCACAGGACAGAGACCATGTCTGTCATGTTCCTTGTCATAGCCCAGTGCCTGGCACATGGTAAGCAGGCAGTAAATGCTTTTTGGATCATTGAAGGATGCTGTGACACAGAGCAGACCCTGGTTAATTTCGTCAGGAGCCAATCAGGGAAAGCCTTCTGGAGGAGGGGATGCCTAAAGAAGAATAGAAGAAGCTTGCTGGATATTCCAGGCAGAATGTGCAAAGGCCCAGAGAGATGTCATGTGGAAGGTCAGTGTGGCTGGGATATTGATGAAAGGGCCACAGAGGCAGGGCCTGCCCATGCAAGTCCCAGCAGGTGTGTTCAGAAGCTGGGGACTGGGGATTAGAAGGGACATAGAGCCATTGCTCTGGAGGCTGTGTTAGGAGGATTGAGGGCTCCCAAGCTGCACCAAGGAGCCCAGTTAGGGGCTATTGTGATGCCCCAGGAGAGGACCATGAGCCTGAACCCAGGCAGCAGTTATGAGGATGGGGAGGGGGAGACAAATTTGAGGTTTCAGTCTGGAGCCCCAGGGCTTTGATGACCAATTCAGTGGAGTGGAAGGAGCAATGGAGAGTGAAAGGTGATTCCATTAACCTGAACCACAGACCCAAAAAGAAGAACAACTCTGAGGAAGTTGGGGCAGGAAGGTCTAGATTAGTTCTGTTTTAGACACATCAAGTTTGAGGGTCCTTTGGGACCTTGGGTAGCAAACAGTTTTATATTTGGGTCTAGATCTCAAGAGAGGGTTTAGAGCTGGAGGTGGAGATCTGGACTCCAGGACATATATGTGAAACTTAAAACCATAGCGATGAATGAGACTACTGGGGAGAGGGTGTGGAGTAGAACCAGTAGAAGTCTGGACATAAAATCCCTGTGGAAGTAAAAATTCAGGTACTTTCAGAGAAAGATAACCCAGGAGAGGACACTAAGAAAGATCTGTCCCTTTATCCTTCTTGACAGGTGTGTGGTTCTTCCTGTTCTAGAAGAGTGGCTCTTGAGTGGAAGCCAGTGGTGGTAATGCCTTTCCCCTTGCCAGTGACTGGTTTAGGAATAGACATGTGACACATTCTGACCAATGAAACATGAGAGGAAGAGTTCTAAAGGGCTTCTGGGAAACTCTTCCTATTCTTAAGACAGAAGTCTGCATGTGATATCTGGAACAGTTGCAGCTCTCTTGTGACCATAAGGAAAGCCGGCCTAGGGCTCAAGTCACCATACCAAAGCTGAAAGAGAGGAGACATGGAAAAAAGTGGAATCTTTGGTGATACTGGCGATCCATTATCACAGTTGAAATCTATTCCTCCACCGAGACTTTTCCTTTGTGATATAACAAATTATATGTTTGTTTTAGCCAGATGAGGTTTTGTTGCTTTTCGCTAGAGTAACCAAGAGAGGAAAATATTTCATTCAGCAGAATCACACTTTTCAGAAATCTGTTATGGAAAATGTCTAATACTGTCCATTGGATTTGGCAATATGGTGGTCACAGGGCCAATTCAGTAGACAGATGGGCTGGAAGGCTGATCAAAGAGATGAAAAGATGAGGGGGAGGTGTGGAAGTAAAGACAGTGAGGGCAGACAACACTTTTAAGAAGCCTGTTTGAAAAAGGATGATGGAGAAACATCTCGTCAGAAAAATGGGGGTTTTGGTATCCAAGGATATGCTATACTGTGATGACAAACAGGCTGAGTCTCAGCAGCTCAACAGACACACGTTCTGTATTTTGTTTCTGTTTTTTTGCTTGTAGGAAGTCCTCTGTTGTTCAGATAGCTCTCTTCCAACAGTGTCTTGAGGGTCTGGGTTCTTTCAATATTGTGGTTATACCATCTCAGGGCAAACATTCATGGTCACCATGGCAGGTGACGAGGGAGCTAGGGGTACTTTTATGGGGTTTTCTCTTCCTTATCCTGCCTGGTGACATTTGTCACTTTTGTTCACAGTCCCTTGTACAGAAGTGGTCACATGGGCCCACGTAGCTACAGGGGAGCTGGGAAATTTGGAGTCACACATGGGTAGGTGCTGAGCAGCAACTGTGTCTGCAGGATCTTAACTTTCTGAGCGTTACTTTTTCCCTGGTAAAATAAAATATCACCCAACTCACAGGGGGGTTGTGAAAAGCAAACACCATATGGAGGAACCCTTTTTTTTTTTCTGTTGTCTTCCATGATTCTGTTTTATCCTGGTTTTTCCACGCCTAGATGATCTGGATGTTAACAGATCCCACCCAGAATTCCCTGGTGGCTCAGCAGGTTATGGGTCTGGTGTTGTCATGCTGTGGCACAGGTTCAATCCCTGGACCCAGCACTTCCACATTCCATGGGTGCAGCCAAAAATAAAAAAAAATAAAAATAAAAACAATAAATCCCATGTGCTGAGTATCTACTACAAATAGTAGTAGCTGGTATTTATTGAATGCTTACTATGAGTCAGGCACAGGTCCAGGCACTGGCCGTGTATCAGCGCAGTATTGAATGTTCTGTTTCCTCCGTTTTTTCAGGAAGCTCATGCCTAGCGCAGGGCCTGGCACACAGAAGGCATCCAATAGATGTTTGGATAAACTAAGCAACGTGTTCAAGTCACAGATCTAGCAAGGGGTGAGGTGACCCTCAAGGCCAGGCCTCTTAGCCTAATGCTTTTCCCTCCATGTCACCAACTCTAACGTCGCTCAACTGCTGCTGATGGTTGGAGGTGGCTGGTGGGGGAGGGTATGGATCTTGGACTCGGGAGGATTTGGATCTTTCTGCATTCAGAGTTTTTGCACTGGCAGGTGTGTTAGATGAAATGACGGCCTCCTAAATACTTCCACGTCTTAATCCCTTGGACCTGTGAATGTCACCTTCCTTATAGAGCAGAAAAGGACTTTGTCATATTCCAGAGGTGATTAAATTAAAGTTAATCGAGATGTGCTTAAGGATCTCAAGATAGGAAGATTAGCCTGCATTATCCAGGTGGGCCCCAAATGCCATCGCATGTATCCTTTTAAGAGGGAGGCAGGGGGAGAGTTGACACAAGAGAGAAGAAGGCGATATGACGGTGGAAGTAGAGATGGGAAGTCGGAAGAGACAAGGCACAGATTACTTGCTTCCTTAGAGCCTCTGGAGGGAGAGCCACCTCCTCTTGTCCCCACACCAGAGTCCTTGATTTCAGTCCAGGGATCCTGATTTCTTTTTTTTTTTTTTTTTGGTCTTTTTGCCAGTTCTTGGGCCGCTCCCGTGGCACATGGAGGTTCCCAGGCTAGGGGTCGAATCGGAGCTGTAGCCACCGGCCTACGCCACAGCCACAGCAATGTGGGATCCAGGCCTCGTCTGCGACCTACACCACAGCTCACGGCAACGCCAGATCCTTAACCCACTGAGCAAGGCCAGGGATTGAACCCGCAACCTCATGGTTCCTAGTCGGATTCGTTAACCACTGAGCCATGACGGGAACTCCAGGGATCATGATTTCTGAATTCTGGTTTCCAGAATCATGAAGCAATACATTTCTGCTGTTTGAAGCGACCTGGTTTTTGGTAATTTGATATGGCAGCCACAGGACATTGATACTCGGGGTGGGGGACGGCCCAGGAACACCGCAGAGTCTGCAGTCCTCTGACCCCTACCACCTGGGAGGTCAAGAAGGGGTTTCTACCTACGGGCCCGGTGCCTGCAGCACAAACAGAGGAGGAGGCTGAGTGGCACCTGGGCTGGTCTGAAGGAAGATTTTTAAAAAATGGTCTATAGACTCCCAGGAACGAGAAGTTGAGAGCCATCCATCCAGGAATTCTTATTATGCACCTGCTGCTTGGCAGAGCTGCTGGGACTACGGATTTATTTAGACTAGGAATTGAGTGTGGGTGGATTCGTGTTTTCTGGGCTGAGACAAGTGGGCTTGAGGCTGGGCTGTGGTTTGGAGCTGTTGGAGCACAGGCAATTCCCTGGCCCGTCCTGCAGGCCTGACTAAGGGGTCAGGGATCCAGGAAGGAAGGGATAGAAATCTGAAATCTCCTGCACCTGAAAGCAGATGCGACGTGCGTGCATCCCCAGGCAGCCTTTGGCTCAGGCTTCTCAGGAAACTAAGACAAGGGTGGTGGAGGAACCCGGCCTGGAGTCCCGCCTGACCTGGAAGGAAGTGCACGGGGTGAAGCATGGAGCTGCCAAACTCCAGGGGGCCTGGGAGGCCTGCAGCTGAAGTGTGGGGCTCAGGGGCTGGGAACAGCAGGTGGAGGCGGCCAGCCACAGAGCGCCAGGCTGGCCTCTCCAGAGACAGAGACCGAGCTCTGCTGGAGCTTGGTTTGCGGTCACTTTTGTGCCTGCTCAGCTGAAGGAAGGGAGTGGCTGTCCCTGGAGGACAGATGGGCCTCTGGGCCTCTCCATCACTGCTGGGCACTGACCTTGGGCCAGAGGGTGTCTGGATCTTGGTTGTCACGTGACACCCCATCCTGGAGCTAGGAATGCATGTACGTGATCTATTTTCAGAGGCCGTCAGTGGGCACACTGGTCCTCAGAGCTTCACCTGCTCGACTCAGAGGGGCCGTGACAGCCTCTTTTCCTCAACTTTATGAAAAAAAAAAAAAAAAAAAACCAAAAAAAAACAGAGCTGGTGGGGAGGGGGAGAGTCCTTTTTTTTTTTTTTTTTTTTTTTTTTGTCTTTTTGCCTTTTCTAGGGCCACTCCCATAGCATGTGGAGGTTCCCAGGCTAGGGGTCTAATTGGAACTGTAGTCACCGGCCAATGCCAGAGCCACAGCAACTGAGGATCTGAGCTGCGTCTGCAACCTACACCACAGCTCATGGCAATGCCGGATCCTTAACCCACTGAGCTAGTCCAGGGATTGAACCCGCAACCTCATGGTTCCTAGTCGGATTCGTTAACTACTGCGCCACAGCGGGAACTCCGGAGAGTCCTTTTGAATCAAGAAGAGACAAAAAGGGGAGGTTAGCCAGGTGGCGGGGGCAGGGATACTAGTCCGCACCCAGAGACTGGAACACTCTAGAACTTTCCTGAGCACTCCCTGAAGGGGAGAAGTCTGCTTCTGTTCGGCTTGGGGCACTTTGAGAGTGTGACATAGTGAAGAGGATCCCAGTTCTGTGGTGGTGTGGCTCTCTGACTCTCTTTTCTCTCCGCTTCTCTTTCTTCCCTTCCTGTGTCTCCCTTCTCCTCGTATTCTTTCTTTTTTCTGTGTGTGGCTCCCCGACTCTCCCTGCCTCTCTTTGGGTCCCTTGCTGTGTCTGCCTCGATGCCACATGTGCCCCTCCCCCAGCCTGGCTTTATTCTAATCCGATCACCTCGGCTAACCGGCCAGCCTGGACGTCACAGGAAACACCTGTGCTCTGACACGGCCCAAGCGTGTTTTTTTCTCTTTGCTCGTTTATACTTCCTCATTCACCCTTTCCTTTACATAGACTTACTCATGTCATCTGGGATGTTCTGGTCCCCTTGCCGATCTTCACCTATTTTTATCAGCAAACACCCAAACGTCTTCCTGGTGCCCCCACCAACCCCACCCCATGCAGCCTGCAGAGAAGGCTCAGCTTCCGGAGCCCAAGGTGGTGGGGGGGGGGGTCAGGAGGCTGCAGGGGGATGGGCAGCAGGCAGCTGGCTCCTCACCTGGACTCCTGAGCAGTCACTCAGACAGGAGGGGGTGAGCGTCTCCCCTCAGCTCCTGGCCTGCCCGGGGCTTCTCCCTCCTGAAGTCCAGGAGCTCTTCTGGAAGTGGGAGAAGATCACCCAGGTGGAGGCTGCAGACTTTCCCACTAGCACATGATTCTGAGCCGGGATACCAGAGGGACAGTCAGGGTAACCTCTCTTCTTGGTGACCCCTGGCAAGCCCCATAATCCCTTAGAGCCTCGGTATTTTTTTCTTTTCTTTTTCTTTCTTTCTTTCTTTTTTTTTTTTTTTTTTGCTTTTAGGGCCACACGTACGGCATATGGAAGTTCCCAGGCTAAGGGTCCGATCAGAGCTACAGCCGCTGGCCTACGCCACAGCCACAGAAACACTGGATCCGAGCTGCGTCTGCGATCTACACCACAGCTCACAGAAATGCCAGATCCTTAACCCACTGAGCTGGGCCAGGGAGCAAACCTGCATCCTCATGGATACTAGTCAGGTTCTTAACCTACTGAGCCACAGTGAGCACTGCGAGCCTCAGTATTTTTAGTCTGCGTAATGGGCATTTTCTTGCACTCTGCCTCTTGCACAGAGGGTTGTGAGCTACCTGTAAGCGTGAGGGCAACAAAGACAAGGATGATGCCCATGACAGCACCTGCCACAAAAGCAACTGCCTTGTCCTAGGTGCCTTAAAGGATGAACGCACTGACTCCTCCAACAGTACCTCCTTGGAAGGAGGTACTGTTATCATCTGTGTTTTAGAGGTAAAGAAATGGAGATGCAGAGAGGGTAAGCTACTTGTCCAAGGTCGCACAGCTGGTAAGCCGCTGAGCTGGGATTCCAACTCAGCAGTCTGGCCCCAGACCTCGCTGAGTTTTTCTGATGGCCTGGAAAATACTCTCCCTTCGTATATGTCCGCAGTGGGGAGAACAGGGTGGGTGTCTTCTCCCAGTATCTCAGAGAAACTGCATTTATAGGTCTGGCTCTGTGGACAAGTGCCCGTGGTTGGGTACCCAGTCTGCAGAAGCGGTTGTCCAGGTCCTGAGTGCATGTGGTCATCCCCACCTCGGGATCCCCAGGGCTATGTGGTCATGGGGAGGGGGGGCTGCTCCAGGGCTCCAGGAACCATCTGTGTTTTTCAGTGCCCTCTCTTCAGGCTTTGTTACCACATTACATTTATTTTTGGAGAATTGCTATTCCCAGCTTGGCACAGCAGCCCTCCTATTTGTCAGCCTCATCCTTTCTGGTTTCTGTTTAAATGCGTTGTGTGTTGACTCCACTGCTGCTATCTTTGCTTCCTTTCTATAAACAGTATTTGAGTGGGAAACATGGTGTGTTCACTCGCTTCTTCAACAAACATGACTTGTGCTTCAGGATGTTGTGAAGATGGCACTGGGGGGCATCGAAGAGGAAATCGGTGTGGCCTTTGCCCTTGAGAATCTTCCAGGCCCCTGGTGACAGATGCCAAGCATGGAGGTGGCTGTAATGGCACACGGATGCTGTATGAGTGCAGCCACCAAAGACGTGACAGGACTTCAGACAGAGCTCTCGGGGAATCACTTTCAGAGGAGATGATGGATATGGAAGCTGTGGCGGAGCTCCCCAAATACAGTAATCTCTGTGAGGTCAACCTTAAGAGATAATTGTATTTCTCTCTCCCATGACAGTGCAGATGTAGGTGGCACTAGGCTGCTGGTACAGCTCAGCTCCACAGGGCCATTCAGGGACCCAGTTCTGCTCATTCCCATTGCTTTTCTCCAGTGTCTTGTTGGGTGTTGTCTTCAGCTGTAGGGTTAAACTTGGTCATTTCCACTGTGACCTTCCACCTTGTGGCAAGGGCGAAGAGAAGATGGAGGAGCAAACAGATGTTTTAAGGCACAGACTCAGAGTGGCTCACCTCTCCTCTTGGCCAGAACTTGGTCATTTGGCCACCTCTAGTTACAAAGGAGGCTGGGAAATATAGTCTGTGGCCAAGTGTCCAGCCAAAAGTTCTATATAGAAGGGATAATAGGGGAATTCTTATATCTATCTCAACGACTTGGGCTTGGCACACGGATAGGGTATGGTTGGGTAGAAATTAGAGGGGGTGCATCCCAGGTAGAGAAAATGGCAGAGGTGTGGAAAAATGCATGATGGATTTAGCGAAAGTGAAGACCCTAGGGGTGTAGGATTTATGAAGAGGAGGCTGTGACCTGTGTTTGAGTAGAGATGGGTCTGTCTTCATCTCTTTAATAGTTGCTCAGCCTTAAGCAAGTTGCTCCCTTGTAGAATGGGATTCCTGTCACCTGCTATCCAAAAAAGAATCTTTTAAATCAACCACACAGGATGTGTGCACCGTTGGCCCTACTCAGGAAACCTAATCTTGAATTGATAGCCATCTAGATTCTATCACAATCTTGACTCCCCAGGGGTGTGCTATTTTCAACCATGGTTCTTGTAGCAAATGCTGAGCCTCATTTAATACAAGTTCTAAAAAGGACTCCATTAGCTCGGTTGCCTAGCAAAAGACCTTCACGTGCTGGATTTTGTGTTAAGTCCTTGGAAGAAATGGCTTCCTGAAGAATAAGTTGGTATGTTTCAACAAAACATTCAATAAAACATTAAAAATGTTGCCCATGGAGTTCCCATTGTAGTTCAGCAGAAATGAATCTGACTAGCATCCAAGAGAATGCGGGTTGGATCCCTGGCCTCACACAGTTGATCTGGTGTTGCTGTGAGTTGTGATGTAGGTTGCAGACACGGCTGGGATCCAGCATTGCTGTGGCTGTGGTGTAGGCTGGCAGCTACAGCTACAGCTCCAATTCGACCCCTAGCCTGGGAACCTCCATATCCCGCAAGTGAGGACCAAAAAAAAAAAAAAAAAAAAAATGTTGCCTGCTATTTCGTTAACTGAGTAATGAAAAAATTATTTTCCTTAGTATGAAAATCAACCAATTATATGTCAATTATGTCTCAATAAACTAGGGAAAGAACTTTAAAACTTGAAATGTGTTTATAGAGACCCTAGGTGTAGATTACCGTCCGTACTTGGAATTCTTCATTAAGATTTTACGTTGTTTTTTGGCTTTGGAACACATGTATTTAATAAGAATGCTATTGCTTTAGCTCATACTTTGTCTTATTGTCTTGCTTTTCCAAAATGGCCATGTTGTCTTTCAGAGTTTTCACAATTTCTGCTGGATTTTTGTATGATTTACTGAACACAGGAATTTTTTTCACGCATAGATATCTCCAATATGAAATGCCAAAAACAAACAAAGATGCACAAATCATGACACCACGAAGAGAATCAAGCAGGTATAGCTCTTCATATCCTGCTGCTGTATCCTTGCCATTCAACCCTTTGACAAATGTTCATTAAGTCGCTATTGACAGGTAATGCACCAGGTGCTGGAGATACAGAGAGAAGAGACACAGCCCCAGACTTCAAGTTTGGGGTAGGGTGTAGGGGTGTGTGGCATGTGACAGGGATAGATAAGTAATAGGCATTTATGATATAATGTGTAATGTGTAATATGTAATTGTGACAGACATAGGGCCAGAGGCTAGGGAGCCTTGAGAGGGAAGGTGGAAGAAGATATTTGGAGGGGGCAGAGTCTTGAAGGTTGAATCAAAGTTAATAACAATGAATGTTCCCAGCAAAGGGAACAGCATATGCAAAGGCATGGAGAGGTGAGAGAGGGCGGGGCAGAGGTGGTTCAGGGACTCAGGCACGGGGGTTCTTTTAGGGGACAGTGGGAGCCTGGCTGGAGAGGGAGCTGGGACTGGTCGCATGGGCCTCATAGCCACGCCGAGGAGGGTGGTCTTTGGCCCAAAGCATTATATCCCTGTCCCTATCTGTGTCATAGAAATGTCAGCTATATTCCCTGGGTAGGGAAGGGACAAAGAAGGGAAGCTGTTTCATCACTGCAGCTGAGAAATGATGGGGCTTTAAATATGTTAAGACAGGGAGTTCCCACTGTGGCTCAGTGGTTAACGAGGTTTCAGGTTCAATCCCTGGCCTTGCTCAGTGGATTAAGTATCCGGTGTTGCCGTGAGCTGTGGTGTAGGGTGCAGATGTGCTCAGATCCTGCACGTTTCTGTGGCTGTGGTATAGGCCGGCGGCTACAGCTCTGATTGGACCCCTAGCCTGGAAGCCTCCACATCCCAAGGATGTGGCCCTAAAAGACAAAAGACCAAAAAAAAAAAAAAAAAGAAACCCCAAAACAAACAAACAAACAAAACCACATGTGAAGACAAGGTAGACATAAGGAGGTGGAGAAAGATTCAAGGACTATTCAGGAAGGACCAGCAAGACTTGGGGTGAAAGGGAGAGGCCTGCTAGATGTTTGGGTTGGGTGGCTACTCATGAAGATGAAGTTTACAGGATGAGGACCCAGTGGGGTGAGTTTGTGGGGAGATGCAGCTTCTGACTGTGGAAAGATCGAGCTATGGGTCAGGTACTCAGATGGGCAGGAGGAAGAGAGACTGAGGAGTTAGCCATGTGCGGGTGCTGCTTCTGAACAGGAGTGTCTTCCAAGTTGGTGAGCATGGAATGGTTGTGAGCATGGAATGTCGCACCTGCTGTGTGGTCACACACTTATTCAGAAATCATTCCCAGTGTTCTTTCCCACGCAAGTCGACATGCCTCCATGTGTCGCAGGGCCCTCAGCTGGATGAAAACTATGGGCATCATTGATTGTGCCTGCCCACCAGGCATGGCCCTGGCAGTTCAGGAAAGAGTCTGGCAGGGCCGCAGTTCTCAAGAGACTCAGAGTCTTGGCCTGGGGATGGGGGTTGGGATGGGGTCTTATCACTTCGGGGGCCTTAAGAGCTCTTATTGGTTTTGGAACATCAGCTCAGGACCTTGCTAGACATCTGGGTCTCCTCCAGCTCCGTGGTGGCACAGCAGCCACTCAGCAGGCACCAGCCCATGGAGTTGTGGCTTCACCCACGCAAGGTGATGAACTCCCCCACAAAGCAGTAAGCAGTGAATGCCCGCCACTGGAGCCACCGTGATAAGGAAAATGCACCAGTGCCTAGACCTAAAGCCTGTGAGATTCCTGAAGGGGCGCCCCAACTCTTTCTGGAGCCATGGAGAAAGTGCGAGGTGATGTCACGTGGGAGCCGAGGCTTGAAGGAGTGCAAGTTACCTAGGCGTGGAGGAAGAGAGGAGAGTCTTTAGGGATCCAGCCTCCTCTCCCCTCCCTGGGGGTTTCTCTTCCTTCTGTCAAGGCTGATTGCTCATTCAGGGCACTCTTTTCTGCTTTCTTTCCTTCTTTCTCTCCCTCTCTCCCTCCTTTCTTCCTTCTCCCCTTCTCTCCACCCCATCCCTTGTCCTTTTTTCCTTTCTCAGCCTAGCCTTCCAACTACTTGCATCAGATTCATTGGCTATACTTGGCTGGGCTGCGTCCCAGACATAACGAGTTAGAATCTCTGAGGGTAGGGCCTAGGTATCTGCATTTTTAATACTTTTCCCAGATGATCCGGATCCACTGTCTAGTGGGAATAGCTGACCTAAAGGTACTTTGGACATAGCCCACCTTTGCTGGCCTGATACGGGGCAGGTGTGTGCTTTGGGGCCAAGCCTCATTCCTGACTTGGGAAACTGGGATATGGAGGCTTCTTGGCTCAGAAGAACCCTGAGCTGGAAGCCATTTGGGCAGGATGAGCTCAGGGGTGGAGCATTTGGTGGCTAGTCTGAGATTTGGTGAGAATGGCTTTGCTACTTGTTAGCTAGATGGTCTTAAGCAGGCTATTTTCTTTTAAATTTTTTTGGCTGCACCCATGGCCTATGGAAGTGCCTGGGCCAGGGATGGAACTTCAAGTATGTTTGAAGTTCAGCGATGATTCTTGATAGATTGTACATCAGAGCTACTGTGTTCAAAAACACCAGTCTAAATATTCCTGTTGTGGCTTGGTGGAAATGAACCCAACTAGTATCCATGAGGATACGGATTCCATCCCTGGCCTTGCTCAGTGGGTTAAGGATCAGGCATTGCTGTGAGCTGTGGTGTAGGTTACAGACATGGCTCGGATCCTGAGTTGCTGTGGCTGTGGCTGTGGCTCTGGCTGTGGACGGCAGCTATAGCTCCGATTTGACCCCTAGCCTGGGAACCTCCATATGCTGCAGGGGCACCCCTAAAAAAAAATTCTATCTAACCTGCTTCTACCTGCTCCCACTTCCCCCACTGAAGTTGGAATCTCAAGGGAGGAGGAAGCTGAATTTTTTTAAAAAAGTAGGGGAGGAGGTGGGATGGACTGGGAGTTTGGGATTAGTAGATGCAAACTATTACATTTAGAATGGATAAGCAATAAGGTCCTGCTGTACAGTACAGGGAAGTACATCCATCTCGTGGGATAGAACATGATGGAACATAGTATAAGAAAAGGAATGTAAATATATGTATGACTGGGTCACTTTTCTGCATGGCAGAAATTGGCACAACATTGTAAATCAACTATACTTTAATAAAAAAAAAGTTTTTTTAAAAAATTGGGGGAAAATGCTTTCTTATGATAAGAATCACCTGGAGGCATTTGTAGAACCATCTTTCCTGACTTCTGCTGCTTTAGGGGGTTGGGAATGGGTTCTGGAATTTGCATTTTTAAACAGTTGCTTCTTTTGAGAAGTTAAGGAAGCTCTGGTTTAAAGCAAATGTGGGAGTGCCTGTCATGGCACAGTAGAAATGAATCCAACTAGGAACCATGAGATTGTGGGTTCGATCCCTGGCCTCACTTGGTGGGTTAAGGATCCAGCATTGCCATGAGCTGTGGTGTAGGTTCCCTAGCTTGGGAACCTCCATGTGCCATGGGTGTGGCCCTAAAAAGACAAAAACAAAAATAGAGCAAGCTTGACCTTCTGTGGTAGGTAAAGTTTTTGGCACCATCTAACTAGTCAGAAGCCTCTCTTTTTTTTTTTTTTTTTTTTTTGGCTTTTTAAGGCCATACCCGGGGCATATGGGATTTCCCAAATCAGAGCTATAACTGCTGGTCTGTGCCACAGCCACAGCAACTCAGTATACAAGCCACATCTGCAAACTGCCCCACAGCTCTCGGCAACACCAGATCTTTAATCCACTGAGAGAGGCCAGGGATCAAACCCCCATCCTCATGGACACTAGTTGGGTTCGTTACTGTTGAGCCACAACAGGAACTCCAGGAGCCTCCCCCTTTATACCCACAATTTTTTGTGATGGCTTCATCCCCAGACAGTCTAGAAATACCACTCATGGTTTGGTAGACCTGACAGCTGTGTTTGGAGATTACAAAGCATAAAATCTTTGTTGGTGTGCGCATGTGTTTACACAAACAACACACTCCTGAAAACTATCTAGGATGATGGTAGGAAAAAAGGTTTGCCTAAGACTGTGGAACCTGGGGGCTGAGATGGTGCTCAGAGAAATATCTCTAACACAAAATAAAAACAAAAAGATGAGGGGGATAACTCCACGGAGAGACGGGAAAATTTTAGGACTTGACCCTGAAGGAAGGATCCTGCACCACAAATCCTAGAGAGAGTCCCCGACTTGGGTTACCTTCCAAGAGAGGGAAGCATCACAGATTAATTCCACCTGGAAACGGTGGTGCACTCACCTTCCCCATGAGCTTCTAGAAAATGCTAGAAATTGTCCTACTACCTGTGGGACAGGAAGAGGCCTGCCGAGCAACCCTAGGGAGAATGAGCCTGGGGGAGGCTAAGTCTCTTGCTCCTTCTCTCCCCCACTCTTTGGAAAGACCCCTCTTTCCATCTGCACCCCTCCTGTCTGTCTCCTCCCTGGGCTTTACTTGCTGAACCCTGTGCTGCTGGTGCTTAGCTTTTCTGGCATGGCTTCTGTTACCCAAACTGGAAAATAACGTGAACAGTATCGTTCTTGAATCGTCCCCTTTTGAGGAACCCTCCGTATGAGGCATGTTGAAGTTTCAAATGCACCAGTGCTGGATTGGCAGCCTTCTTCCAAGTCCAGACCGGGATCACCAGACAGGGCAAGAGTGGAACAAGCCCTTGGAAAATGATTTAGGAAAACCAGACAACAACCAGGAAAATATGCAGCCCTGGGAATGTTCTGGAAACTACTGGGTTGAGCACTTTAAGTGGTGAATCATATGGTATGAGGATGATAGCTTAATAAAACTCTTACCCCCACCACCCTACCCTCCCTGCCCCCGAAAAAGAAGAATTTAAAAAGTCAAATGTAGACAATGATTTCCTGAAAAGGTAGTTTCTTATTTTAAGACATAATGACCAGCCTGTGTGGGACTTGGTTTTCTCCCCTATCCTGTTTAGAAATGTGATTATCCATTAACACCACAGAACCTGACCTGACACCCCCCCCCACCCCCTGCCCCGAGCCCCCGCCGACTCCTGCTCCCACACCCTCAAACCACACCACTGTTTAAGAGGATGAGATTTGACAAATCTCAAAAGAGCCAAAGAGGTGAACCATCACTTCTCAGGTTGCGTTTGCAGACTGAATCCTGACTACCATTAATAATAGTAGCTGATGCTTAGCAAAGAGTTAGGACATGTCAGGCCCTGCCTAAGTGCTCCCCACCCTCACAGGAACCCTATAAGGTGCATTTCACACATGAGAAAACTGAAGTGCGGGTTGAGTAAATTGCCCAAAGTTTTATGGCTGAGCCAGAGGCCAACCTCAGGTTCTAACTCTGGCTGCACGTTGCAGATAATCTGGGGAGTTTGACAATCCACTGGTCCTTGGTTCCTGGCCCTGGAGATTCTGATTTGATTGATTTGTGTAAAGCCTGAGTTTAAGGCTTATTGCTTTGTTTTTCGTGCACGGAAGACTCCAATAAGAGCCGTCTCTAGGGTCCAGGGTCTCCCTGGCAGTTCACTCCTTGCAGGCACCACGGCTATGACCTGGACAGCTGTCTCTGGCAGTGTGGCTAAATTCCTCCCCTTGGGGTTAATGGAAGAGGAATATGTTTCAGGACGGTGGCCGTGCAGGCTGCCAGCTCCTGCACATTGTGTCAGGTCCTGTCTCACCCTTGATCTGTGCTAGTAGCCTCTTCTCCTCACAGCTGGAAAGCATGGTGTCACCTCCAAGTCCAGCCCCATCCCACCGAGCTCTGCCTGCATCTTACCCTGGCCGGGGGTGGGGTGGGGTGGGGTGAATATTTGCGGCATCTTCAGCTCAAGAGATTGTGTCAACAGCAGGAATTCCTGGCTGTGAACCCACCCAACCCTGTGCTAAACTCCTCTAACTGACTTTAGGACTTTGTCCTGGCTCTGAACTGTGAACTAGTTAAGGTACCTGCAGGTCTGCCCAGCTCCTCCGTCAGGTCCTCATCAGGAAGGTGGCTCCCTTTTTCAGGTGTGGCCCCTGCCCTTCCCCCAGGCCCAGGTCTCTCTTTGGGCTTTGACCCCTGCAGCTGCCCCTTTAAAATTATAGTCCACGTTCCTTTCTCACCACTGTTCCGAGTGGGTCTCCCTCTGGCTAGTCTTGCACCGACCTCCTTTGGGGGCCTGGCAGGCTGTGGCTTACGAAACAGCCTCTTCAAGATCCACATGCTTGCCCCAGGTTTGCATTTTCAACCCTGTTTAAGGGTCCACCCTTCAAAACAGAGGTGTGGGATCCTCTGAAGTGAATATGGAATTTGGGTTAGAAACACACAAGTAATGTTTCACAATGATGTTGCAAATCTGATCTTGAACTATGCTTTTCAATCAATAAAATCTCCGATGGTGTATGTGTGCCACCTTTTTTCAGAAAAAAAAAAAAAAGAAAAGAAACAGGTAAATAAGAAAGTGGGCAACACGGCGCCCCACCCTTGGGACGGCTCCTCCGAGGGCCGCTCCCCTTCCTGCTCCCCTGCCCTCCCCACCCTGGGCTGGCTTCCTGCCCAGCTCTCTAGCCTTGTGAGGCGACTGCAGGAAGGAAGCTGAGTCTCCCCAAACTTGACAAGTTCAGCAGGAGACTGGCTAAACGCTCTTGAAAACCGTGAGCCTGGTTAGGCCCTTGGCTCTCGTTGTTGACCTCTGTCCTAAATAGAGACCCTCTTGGCCTTCCTGTTGTGCAGCAGAAACGAATCTGACTAGCACAGGTTTGATCCCTGGCCTCACTCAGTGGGTTAAGGATCTGGCGTGGCCATGAGCTGTGGTGTAGGTCGCAGACTCAGCTCAGATCCTGTGTGGCTCTGGCTATGGCTGTGGCTGGCAGCTACAACTCCCACTCAACCCCTAGCCTGGGAACTTCCATATGCCGCGGGTACAGCCCTAAAAAGCCATGACACAAGTTCCCAATTCGGAGGGCTTTCTCAAGCCTCTCAGCTTCGCTTTTAAGAAACTCTGCTCCTCTGACAGCACCCTCCCTGTGGCTTCTAGCTCTTTGCAGCCTCTCCCTCTTCCTTCTTGCTTGAGCTAAGGAAGGAACACAGCTGCCCAGAGCCCCTGTGAGGGAGGCTGTTTGTTCTCACACTCCCACGTTACCTCAGGCCTGGAAGCCATTATGGATCCTCTTGAAGCTTCCCAGTGCTCTTTATAGGCAAAGACGTGCTCACCGTGTGTTCTAGAAAGTGGTTCTCCTGTGAAATATGGGCCATTCCTCATACACCATCTGTAATGTTCAGGATTAGTTTCTCTGCTGACAGAAAGCCTCCAATAAACAGTGTCTGGAACACGAGATTTTACTTTATTTTTTATTTTATTTTTTTAGGGCCTCACCTGTGGCTTATGGACGTTCCCAGGCTAGGGGTCAAATTGGAGCTGCAGCTGCAGGCCTACGCCACAGCCACAGCAACACAGGCTCTGTGCTACATCTGTAACCCATGCCGAAGGTTGCCACCATGCCCGATCCTTAACCCACTGAGCCAGGCCAGGGATCAAACCCACATCCTCGTGGACACTATGTCACTATGTAGGGTGCTTAACTCACTGAGCCACAATGGGAACTCCCAAGACTTTAAGTCTCAAAGATAGGTGGTCCAGGGCCAGTGTTTGCTTCATAAAGTGTCATCACCTAGGCTTACTCCCAGCCACTGCTTGGCCTTTCTTTGGATGCGACACACCTTCTCATGGCCCAGTGGGCAGCACAAGCTTCAGTCACATGCCCCAGTTCCAGGTTGGCCACAGAGGGAAGGACATAAGAACAGCTTCCAGAAATACCCCAGAGTGGTCACATGGCCATCCAGTCACCAGCTAGGCTGGGCAAAGTGATTTCATTTTTTTTTAAATTTTGTTTATTTATTTGTTTAGGGCCACACTTGTGGCATATGGAAGTTCCCAAGCTAGGGGTCCAATTGGAGCTGCAGATGGTGGACAGTGGAACAGCCACAGCAATGCTGGATGTGAGCCATGTCTGTGACCTACACCGCAGCTCACAGTTAAGGTTAAAGCTGAACCTTAACCCACTGAGCAAGGTCAGGGAGCGAACCTGCATCTTCATGGATACTAGTTGGGTTCATTGCCACTGAGCCACAGCAGGAACTTCTGGGCAATGTGATTTTAAAAAGTCTAGATGACAGACGGATTTCCCTGGTGGCTCAATGGGTTGAGGATCCAGTGTTGTCACTGCCATGGCTGGGGTTGCTGCTGTACAGGGGTTCGATTCCCTGGCCCCAGGAACTTCTGGATGCCCTGGGCAAGCCAAAAAAAAAGTCTGGATGACAATGACTCCAACTAAATCCCACTAAAGCCATCCCCTACTGCTGAGGAAGGAGAGGGTGGTTATTGAGAGGCAACCCTCAGTCTCTCCCTGGACATCCTCTGTCCCCTGATGGCCACCTCCACGGCTCCAAGTTCTTCCTTTCAAGCTCTGAGGACTTTGATGCTTTTTTCCCTCAACTTTACCGTCATCGTGGGAGACCTCAGCATCTAGGTCAAGGACCTGCTCTTTGACCTCTCTGTGCCAACTGTCCATGCAGCCTGCCCGGCCACAGTCTAGAGCTTGTCATCCCACCTCTGACATGTGTTTGGACACAGCCTCTTTCCTTCCTGCTCTCTCTTCCCTCCCACGGTGTCTCTTCCGGGACCTCGCCAGGCTCTGGAGTTCCTTGCCTCCTCAGACTTAACCATGTTCAATTTCTTCCCCACAGTCCTGCCCTTCTCTCACCACACTGCCAGCCCCCTCCCAGGCCTGGGACCCAGGCCTGCCTCCAGCACAGAGCCCAGGAACCCCCACCCAGGATCTAGGGCCAGCTGCCTGCACGCTGCTCTCAGCCTCTGATGTGGACTGGGTCAGCTCCTCACACTTGCCTTCTCAGCTGGTTCCCGCCTAATACTTTCCTCAGGCCCTCCCCACCCCTAGGAATGACCCTGCTTTCTATTTTTTTTGCAAAGGGGTCGTCAGGTGTGGCCTCCTCCACTCCCTGTCCCTCCCTACTCCCAGCATCTGGGACCAGCATTTTCTTTCTGCTCCATCTCTCCACTGAGCTACAGGCAACTATACTTCTTTATTTATTTATTTATTTTTTGTCTTTTTGCCTTTGCTAGGGCCACTCCCGCGGCATATGGAGGTTCTCAGGCCAGGGGTCTAATCGGAGCTGTAGCCACCGGCCTACACCAGAGCCACAGCAACGCGGGATCCGAGCCACGTCTGCAACCTACACCACAGCTCATGGCAACGCCGGATCGTTAACCCACTGAGCAAGGCCAGGGATCGAACCCACAACCTCATGGTTCCTAGTCAGATTCGTTAACCACCGAGCCACGACGGGACCTCCCAGGCGGTTATACTTCTGATCTTCTCACCTCCTTGGGATTATCACTGCTTTGAGCATCCCCTGGATTCCCTGTCCCTCAGCCTCCATCCTCTTCACTGACTTCTTCCCTCCTGGGTACACATGGGAGCATCTCTCCCCAGCTGAGAAAGCCCGCTCGTGTGTCTCTGACCACTGGCCCACAGCGGTCCTCTCCAGCCCCATGTGTTGGGAAATTGCCTCACACCCAATCTCCGCCCCCTCACTCTGGCTCCACTATCTCCCCCACACCGGCCCAGGTGCCCCTGACTTGGTCTTTATTTCTTGGTCTTGCCTGGTGATTCCCGGGACAGGGCTTGTTTTCAGCCAGGGCCCTGCCCTCTGCCCCCTGCAATTCTCCACTCCCTTAACGTCTCTGACACCCCTCTTTCTCCAGTCACCCCATTTGTGTCTCCCACGCCAGCTGAATTCTTCTCCGTGTGGTTAAAGGTCGTTTGTTATTTCCCACAAAATGGGGACCACCCCTGTGGCCAGGCCAGCATCACAGATCTAATAGACCTTAGTCAGCCGGCACTTGTAGGACACAGCTCACCGTCAGGAGAACCTAACACACATCATCCTCATCCTCTAACTTGGCTTTGGCTCCCCTCGTCTTGGGAAATAGGACCTGGTGGCCTTGGAAGGCCATCTCCACCTCCTAGTCGACTGTGCCCTGTTTCTTTCTTTCTTTCTTTCTTTCTTTCTTTCTTTCTTTCTTTCTTTCTTTCTTTCTTTCCTTCCTTCCTTCCTTCCTTCCTTCCTTCCTTCCTTCCTTCCTTCCTTTCTTTCTTTTCTTTCTTTCTTTCTTTCTTTCTTTCTTTCTTTCTTTCTTTCTTTCTTTCTTTCTTTCTTTCTTTCTTTCTATCTTTCTTTCTTTCTTTCTTTCTATCTTTCTTTCTTTCTTCTTTCTTTGCTTTCTTTCTTCTTTTCTTTCTTTCCTTCTTTCTTCTTCCTTCCTTTCTTTCGTTCTTTCTTTCTTTTTATTTCCTTCCTTCCTTCTTTCTTTCTCTCTCTCTCTTTCTTTATTTCTTTCTTTTTCTGAATTTTAGGGCCACACCCACAGCATATGGAGGTTCCCAGGCTGGGGTTGTATTGGAGCTGGAGCCACTGGCTTACACCACAGCCACAGCAATGCCAGATCCGAGCTGCATCTGTGACCTCCACCACAGCTGGTGGCCACGCCGGATCCTTAACTCACTGAGCCAAGCCAGGGATCGAACCTGAGTCCTCATGAATACTAGTTGGGTTCATTACCTCTGAGCTGCAATGAGAACTTCCTTCCGCCCTGTTACTTCTAAGCTCTAGAAACTCTCTCTTGCCCAAATCCCCAGGGAGGAGGGATCTGCTGTTTGGGGGGCATTGCCTCCCCCCGCCCCTGGATTGGCTTCACACACACAAATTGCTTTATTGTTGCCATTGGGCAGTGTCTCGGGAATGCTTCACTCTCCAGCTGTTTCCCCTGCCCCCTGCTCGTCTAGGGGCTAAGTTCCCCAGGGAGCTCCTTCACACCCAGGGGTTCTGCCCTGCTTCCCAGCAGGGCTTCCTGGTTTGAAGGAGGCTACATTCAGGCATGTTTGGGCCTGTCCATGAACCTGTTGGACGGACGCGTCCAGGTCTATTTGTAAGGGAACTGAGGGGTCTCCTGGGACGAACCCAGCCACTGGGTCATTCCCTCCATCGCAGTCAACTACCAGATTTACCTCCACCCACACTGAGCACAGACA
This sequence comes from Sus scrofa, assembly GCF_054392235.1. Taxonomy (NCBI): domain Eukaryota; kingdom Metazoa; phylum Chordata; class Mammalia; order Artiodactyla; family Suidae; genus Sus; species Sus scrofa. The sequence goes on along the minus strand of NC_139386.1, from coordinate 41,463,846 downwards.
AAATTCTGGTCTTCACAGAAACAGACAAAAACAAGATCAGTAAGGAAGCTATGATGAAATGCTGAAGAGAAAAATTAAGACAGTGAAGAGCTAGGAAGTGTGTGTGTGTGTGTGTGTGTGTGTGTGTGTGTGTGTGTTGATATTTGAGACATCACTGAGCTGGTGAGCAAAGATGGCAGGGGGTGTACATGGCCCCATATGGGGAGAATATTCCAGGCTGAGGGAAGAGCAAGGGTAAAGGCCCTGAGAAGACAGCAAAGGTTCTGGGCCTGAGGTCTGGAGGAGCAGCGTGAATCAGAAGGACAAGCCTAGAGTCAAGGTCAGAGCCTTTCGGGGGTGGGCGTGTGTTGGGGGTGTCCTGAGAACACAGGATTTTGCAAGCACTTGGGCTCTACTCTGAGGTGGGAAGACAGGAAGGGTTTGAGCAGAACATGGTCTGATGGGTGCTTTACCCAGGCTGCTGTGTGGCGACTGGGCTGAGGGCAGAAACAGGAAGACTGGTTAGGAGGCTGTCGCAATAATCCAGGCAAGAGACAGGGGTGGTGGGGTCTGGCTGGGAACAATGGTGGTGATGAGCCGTGGTTAGAATGTGCATGGGTTTTGAGGGTAATGCCAAGAGACTGCTAATGGGGTACCCACAAAGCGAATGATCCAGACTCTGGGTCTTGATTCTTGTCTTCTTGGACTATGCCACCTGATGGCACAGTCTGGATAGGCTAGCGATTTTTTTTTTCCCCTGAAGCAAGTTGATATTCTCAGGTATCAATTGTTAAGCAAAGATGCTAATCCTGGGGTAGGAATGGAGGCAGGCTTGGATGGGTGCTGGGTGTCAGGTGGTCCCCGGGTGTGGAAATACTGGGGACCATCCTGGTGATGGTGGTGTTGGTAGCGGTGGTTTGGGTGGGAGTGGGAGTGGCAGCTGAGTGAGTTATTTCTGTCCTGGACGGGGCCTGGCCCGCTGAGGGACTAGGGTGCCGTGGGTTCTGTTGGTTTTCAGAGAAGCCCCTTCTAATAGTGGTCACACTACACTTCGCCTGCTTCTTGAACACTTGTTCCTTTCCACGCGGACATCCGTGCCCTTGGCAGTGGGCCTGGCCCCGGGCCCTGGTGGGTCAGGGCGAGAGCCTGGCACTCGGGTGGCATTGGGACCCAGGCGTGGCTCTGTGTCTGAGGGGTTCACAGCGAGCAGGAGGGGAACCATGGAGGCCACGTGGCCAGAATCTAGTTCAGGAAGTAAGTTCGTGTGTGTAAATAAGTAGGTAAGCTCAAGGGTTACCAGGCTGTGTTTGAGAGGGGCCAGAGCTCCCTAGGAGTGGGAGAGACAGAGGCAGAGAAAGCCTGTCCTGGTGACTCACTGTCACGCTCCTTCCCCCCTCCAGGCTCTGTTGTCTGGGCAGAATGCCTTCTCCAAGTCAGCTGACTCCTGCCGGCTCTCTCCAGGCCAGCCTTCTCTCCTGACGTCCACACCTTCCGGGCACCTCAGCCTCTGCTATCCTGGATCTTGAACCCAACATCCTTCCCTGCCACCCTTTCTCCCTCCTGCTCTCAGTGCCCAGCCAGAGCCTGGAGTGCTGCTTGACACCCTCTTTCCTATTATTTGTCACAGCCGATTAATCACCGGATCCTGAGTGTCACCTCCCAAACCCCTCTCATTCCCTGGACTTTTTTTTTCCACCCTCGCAGCTCTGAGCAGAGTTCTGGGGTGGCCCCTGAGAGGCTAGCCTCCCGGTCATGTCCTCTGCTCCACCCTCCTACCCCACGACTCCCCAGACAGCCTTCCTGTGCTGTCTCTGTCCTGCGCAGGGGCTCTTGTCACCTTGGCGGGTACAGCCCTCCCACTGCAGGGCACACAAGGCCTGGCTATCTGTCCAGCCTTCAGTCTTGCAGCCCTTCCCAGCCAGCCTCTCCAAACACTGCTGACAGGGTGGGGTGGGGTAGGGGTTATGCCCAGCGCTTTCTTTTTTATGTAGGCTGGCAGCAATTGCAGACTCCTCAAGGAAATGATACAGAAGAGGCAGTGCCCTCCTTCTCCATTCTCCTGGGGCTGGGGCTGGGCTCTTTGGTGACCCAGGAGGAGAAACCCAGCTCCCTTGGCTGGGTATCTATCTCCCCGTTCGTCCTGCAGAGACATGCACTGGTTGCTATTTGCCAGTGTTCATTGTCAGGGTTGGGCTTTGCTTTGGGAAGGAGGAGGCCTGTAATTTGGGGTAGGAGGAATCTAGTTCATGGAGGAGGAGCCCCTTAGAAGGCCTAGTGCCTCTAGAGTGCTATTTATTTATTTATCTTTTTTTAGGGCTGAACCTGTGGCACATGGAAATTCCGAGGCTAGGCTAGGGGTCCAGTTGGAGCTACAACTACCGGCCTATACCACAGCCACAGCAATGCCAGATCAGACCTGCATCTGTGACTTACACCACAGCTCATGGCAATGCCGGCTCCTTAACCCACTGAGGGAGGCTAGGGATAGAACCCACATCCTCATGGATACTAGTCAGGCTCACTACCGCCGAGCCACAGTAGGAACTCCAGAGTGGTATGTATTACTCCCCTGAAACCCTAGCCAAATCAGGCTTTCTCCAACTTCCATGCTTCAGCCTCTGCTCTTCCCTCTCTGACATGGCTCATTCTTCTTGTGGCAAATTTCTTGTTTTTAGCTCACTCCAGCTCTGTATCAGCCATGGTGCCTCTCTCACCTCATCTCAGGGCTCTAGTGCTCCCTCCCCTTGAGTCCTGCTGGATGCCTTCTTCCATTCTTCCAAGTACCTAATTCTTTTTTTTTTTTTTTTAATTGTCTTTTGTCTGTTTAGGGCCCCACCCAAAGCAAATGGAGGTTCCCAGGCTAGGGGTAGAAATTGGAGCTGTAGCCACCGGCCTACTCACAGCCACGGCAATGCCAGGTCCAAGCTTCATCTGCAACCTATACCACAGCTCACAGCAATGCCAGATCCTTACCCCACTAAGCGAGGCCAGGGATCAAACCCGTGTCCTCATGGTTGCTAGTCAGGTTTGATAACCGCTGAGCCACGATGGGAACTCCCCGAGTACTTAATTCTCCTGCAGTGTTTGTGTGTCTGACATAGGTTACCCCCGCCCCACTGCCCCTCACTTCCTTTTCATTGAGTAGCCCTTGCTTCTAGCATGAGTTCAGGCACACAGGATTTTGCTTGATGAAAGTTTGCTAAATATGGGAGTTCCCCTTGTGGCTCAGCAGTAATGAACCCAACTAGTATCCGTGAGGATGCAGGTTTGCTTCCTGGCCTCACTCAGTGGGTTAAGGGTCTGGCGTTGCCATGAGTTGTGGTGTAGTTCAAAGAGATGGCTCAGATCCTGTGTTGCTGTGGCTGTGGTGTAGGCTGGTAGCTGCAGCTCTGATTCAGCCCCTAGCCTGGGAATTTCCATATGCTGCAGGTGTGGCCCTAAAAAGCAAAAAAATAAAAAAATTGTTTGCTGAATAATCAGTCCAACATAGTCTATTCTGCATGTATTGTGTTCCAGACCCTGTAAACACTGGGATACAAGAGCAAATAAGATGGGACCCCTGGAGGTGTATGACACACGCACCTGCAATTAAGAACTTATCAAGTCATATGGTAAGTCCTACACTGACTCTGTGAAGAATGCAGCTCTTGGGCAAAGAAGTACTGGATCTAGTGTTAAGACTGAATTTAAATCTGCTAATTAGGAATTGGCACTTGCCATCACCTCTGCAACGATGACATCGCTAACCAAAGCAGTTACGGACTTTCAACACACCCTGAAAGGACTTGGGGTGGAGACCAGGAGCACTGCACGCTGAGAAAAACTGGCAGAACAAGCCTTCAGATAGTTATATATTTTCAGAAGATTTTATAAGCCCAAATTCTTGCGTCTTCGCATATCTTGAAGAGCATTAAAATCATTAAGAAAGACATCTGCTCTTCATGACTAGAAGAAATGTCTGCCAAAATGTGGGCTTGATTGCCTGTATCCCCCTTCACCAAAATCACAGATATATTGACCACATCCCGACCTCTTTGGAGCAGTTCCTCTGAGCTACTTGGGAGATGCTGCTCCTGGGCTCTAGTCCTCATTTTGCCCCAAATAAAACTTCAGTCACAACTCTCACGTTGTGCTTTTTTTTTTTTTTTTTTTTTTCAGTCGACACATCCTAACTCTATAACCCACTAGGCTCTGTTTTCATAACTGTAAAATGGGAATAATAATACCTATCTCAACAGGTTAAGGATGAAATGAGATGAAATATGTAAAAACATCCTGCAGAGGTACTGGGAACAATTCATATGCTAATATGTCCGATTAACATTTACAGAATTCTCCCTGCCGCCTAGAGACTTTGATTTGCAGATTTCATGGAGGAGTGACACTGGAGCTAGATTGGAGAGGGCAGCTGTCAATTGCATTTTTGGACCTGGCGAAGCTGCAGGCAAAGCAGCTTTTAGAGGAGCCGTGTGAGCAAGGAGATCTGGAGTAACATGTCCCCCGCCTGCCTGCCCGCCTGCCCGCCTGCCCGCCTGCCCGCCTCAGAGCTGCTGAGTCAGGCTCAGGCCCAAAGGGCTCTGTTTTGTCCTAGGGAGCAGGAGCCTGCTGGGGAAGGGCAAGCCTGAACAGGCCCTGGGGGCTGGGACTTTGTGCCCAGCTGTTTCCTGGGAGCCGAACACTGCCCTGCCAGGCCCCTCCCATCCCATTCCTCCCCTCCCTGCAGGGAGCCTTAGCCCGGGTTTCTGATGTGAGGGCCAGCTGGGATTTAGAGTGGGCAGGTTTTTTCCTTGGGGGTTTGATTTACCTGCAGCTCCCTCCCCCCAAGTGAAGAATTCCTGCCTCAGGTGGCAGATTTAGAGGCTGAGCTGCCCTAGGGTGAAATCCTAGCTCTTTGAGTTTATAACCTTGGGCGTGCAGTCTGACCTCTTTAAGCCTAGTTTCTTCATCTGTAAAATGGGAATAACAATATCAACTTCCCAGGGTTGCTACCAGAATTAAGTAAGGAAAATCGTGCTTTCTTACTTGGTACAATAAAAACCTTTGAATGTGGCATTGATTATTCACAGTAGCTCTGGGGGAGGTTGCTCCAATCTAATGTGTCATGGAGCTCTACAGAATCCAGTACTTCTCAAACTTTCATGTTTGCATCATCCAGGGATCTATAAAATGCAGTTATGGGAGTTCCCTGGTGGCCTAGGGGTTAAGGATCAGGCATAGTCATCACTGTGGCTTGAGCACTGCTGTGGCATGGGTTCCATCCCTGGCCTAGGAATTTCTGCATGCTGAGGGCCCAGCCAAAAAATATATAATAAAATGCAGTTTCGGATCCAGGGGGCCTGGGGCAGGAGCTGGGAGTCCGCATCTCTAACAAACTCCCAGGCAATCCCACCATCCGATGCTTGGAGCAGCCCGGCTGCAGATGCCTCTCCCACAGGGCCCTGCCCTGCTCTCACTGGCCTGGCTCCTCCAGCCTCCCTCAGCCCTGTGCAGGTTGCTTACTCTTGTCACATGACTCTTCCCCACAGGGAGTAGAGGACAGACAAGGACGATCATGGGAGTCGTCGCTTTGGTGGGAAAGGAGAGGGAGGGCGTAGTTGTCTCAAGAGTGGATGGCCTTTGGAGTTCCCATTGTGGCTCAGTGATAATGAATCCGACTAGTATCCATGAGGTTGCATGTTTGATCCCTGGCCCTGCTCAGTGAGTTAAGGATCCGGCGTTGCCCTGAGCTGTGGTGTAGGTCGAAGATGTGGCTCGGATCCCGTGTTCTGTGGCTGTGGTGTAGGCTAGCAGCTGCAGCTTGGATTCAACCCCTAGCCTGGGCACTTCCATATGCCACAGGTTTGGCCCTAAAAAAAACAAAACAAACAAACAAAAAACAAAGAGTGGGTGGCCTTTTTTGTCCAGCAAGATGCCTCAGAAGCTGCTTGGGTATGGTAGGTGAGTCACCCAGGGCTTGTTGGTAAGACTTTCAGTGGTATGAGGCTTAGCAAGAAAGGTGGCTGCTTCAGACAGGTCCTCCCTCCAGGTGGGGGATGGTTGCTGTGAGGCTCTCTGCCTGACTCAGTCTTTCTGTTGGGAAAGGGCTCAGCAGGTGCCCAGATGCCCTGGCAGTGAGGAGCACCTGCTGGGAAGGAGGCCAGATGAAGGGCCAGAGCCATCCTCTCTGCCCCATCTCTGCGCAGCTCCAGTCTTTCTGGGAGAAACAGTGGCCACACAAACATTCAGACAGATAAAGTCCTGCTCCAAAATGCTGACAGCCATCTCCGTGACGGGCTGGAAGACGCTCTGGAGAAAAGAGGAAAATGGGCTGAGGCATAGAGCTGAGGAGGGGTTCCCAGCATTGCAGGGGCGCTGGATCTTGCACCAGCCCTCCTTGGTGGGAAGGACTTGCCGACGTTCTGGTAGCCAACAAGAAGCTCTGCGCTGGCTTCACTTTGTTTTTCTAACGTCAAGAAATATAAAGTTGAGATTTACTGGACTGTGCAAAACTGAAGGTAGACCGTTGGGCTGGCAGGGCCTGGAACTGGGGTGGAGTTCTGACCACAAGGGGTTGTGCTGGTTGAGCCCCAAGGTCAAATGCTAAGAACAGATCCGGAGGAGCGTCATTTTCAAGCTGATGAATGAGAAAATGCAGATGGTGATTACTGCACATAAACCACATTCAAGAGGACATTGGGGCCCCTGTGAGGCTCTATCCACTTTTTTGGTCTTGCATAAAAGAGATGATTGGTGTGAGTCTAGCTGGTCTGTTAGCTCAACACAGATGTGCATTTGCAGCTGTGGTTACACTTGGGCTGTCAGGAGGCAACTGTATATAGTGCATTAATGAGCAACTGATTAAATAGAGGAAGCTGACTGTCCATCAGTGGTGGCTCTGATTCCACTTTGACACCATAGACAGGGGATAAGGAAACGCTTTAAAACATGAGCGAGACTGGAATCGATCTATAGCAAATTCTTTTACACCTATGGTGGCTCTGTGGAATTAAAAAAAAGAGAGACAATGCACTTTCTGTCATATTCTTCTTTCATTTATTCCTGAATCTACTTCCAGGAAGTAACTGGTGGAGGCAACTTGTAATTAAAAACACCTATGTAAACTGGGCAGCTTAAATATAAGTCAGAAAGAGCAGAAACCAGAGAGGAAGTGGGGAGAAAATTCTGCCCAGAACCTAAAGTAAGAGGTACTAGGTATTAAATATAGAACTGACACTCTCCTGTCTTGCTGACTCCACCTTCCTATTTATGAGACCCTGAAGAATTTGCATTTCCTGTGGTTCCAATAGAAGAAGTTATGAAAAATTTCCCCAAGAGTTCAAAACTGGAATCTGGATCAGCCTTTGGCAGCTTTCAGAGCCCAGGGAGCAGTCAGGAGCATCCTTAAGATCCCGTGGCCCCTGATCTGCTGCCTTCTCCTTATCCTGGAAGGTTACTGCTCTCTCTCCATGTTTCTTCTGAACCCCAGGTCCTGTGACAGCCAGCGTCTGGGCCTCAGTTCCCAAGGTGGGTGTCAGTGGAGAGGCAGCCCCACGAGTACAATGAGGCCAGTTGCTGTGCCTGAGAAGGGTCCTGAGGACAGGCTCTCAGCAGGTACCCCTGCCACCTGGCTGGATTGCTCTCTGAATACCCTTCTGAATTGGGGGCATGGGAGCAGCAGCACAGGGAGAAGTCGAGAATGGGAGAGACAGGAGGCTGGAGGGTGGGGAGGGCCTCAAAGGCCATGTTGACTGTGAAGCTTCATGCTTTAAGCAGGGAAATGATTCTCAAACTCACACAGCACTGGGTCTCCAGCTACTGTGCTGGGTGACAGGCCTGAACACAGGGAATCCATCAGCTGTGCAGCGTGGCAGTGGACCATGGCTTAGATTAAAGGTGGAAGGTCCATCCTCTGGGCTCCTTTCCCATCTGGTGTTGGTCACTCCCCTATTCCTGCTCCCTAAACTCCGGTCATACTATAGATCTTTGAGTTCCAGCAAAGGGCTTCATTCATTCTCTTGGGGTGTTTGGGCATTTCTAAGACAGTACCCACCACTGCCTTCCCCCCACCCCCCAACTTGAATATAAACCCACAACCTCCACTTGGCTCTCTCCTTAGGGAGCCTGTCCCTAACACCTCATCCTGGGACAGACCCTGCAATTTCCCCTTTGAAATATTCACTGCACTTGTAATTACACGGATGGAACCAATATTCTCTAGTTTAAAAAATTCTCTAGTTGAGTTTTTTTGTTTGGTTGGTTTTTGTTTTTGTTTTTGTTTTTGCTTTTGGCATGTGAAATTTCCCAGGCCAAGGACCCAACCAGAGCCACAGCATTGACAACACTGAATCTTTAAACCACTGGGCCACCAGGGAACTCTGAATATGCCCTATTTTTGTGGCCCAGCAGCCTATGCTGTGTGTGTGGCTACAGTACCCTTGATTAATTTGTAGGTACCAACCCTCCTTCACTTTCAACCTATGTGCTTTGGGTAAAGACCCCCATCCTTGGGAGCAAAGAGTGGAACATGTGACCTAGGCTAGACCAATCAGCACAGTCTATCATGTGAGCTTCAGTGACTGGTTCAGAGATAGGCAGGTGATCCAATTTAAGCCAATCAGATCTAAGAACATTCAACCTCTGGATATTTGGGTTTTCCAGATTGTTGGCTCACTTTCACTGGCCTAAAGCAGTGAGGAGATGGATCAGGGTTTGCCTGGACCACTGTGAGTAAGAATTGAACCAACCCAGAGGGAGCAGAGATGCCCTTGAAGCTCTGAAGCTAGTTGTACCTAAAGCCAGTTTATCTTTGCACATTTCTGTTCTGGCAGCTAATAGGTTCCGTTTTTAAATATAGACCCGTTTAGGTTGAATTTTCTGTCAGGTGCAATTGAAATCTAAATGATAACTTTGGTCCATGTTGTCTTCCTTTTGCCATGAGTCTCCCCAGAGCCTGGTTTAATGCTGGACCTCTAAGAATGTTCAACAAATGAATCAACCAATGAAGACAGGTGTCTTGGAGTTTCCCCCGTCTCACTCTTTCTTCCTTTCAGACCTGGGAATGAAGAAGTAGGTTGAGGTTCTTTCTGGGTGACGACCTTGTTACAGAGGTCTATTGGAACCAATTTCTCTAGAGCTGGGGATTTCAACTACAAGAAAGCAGCAACTTATGAATCATGATAAAAAGGGTCCTGGGACAGACCTGTTGCTCTATGAGATTTTCAGATTGTCTAAAGTTCTCCTGTTGGTAGGATTACTTTGGCATACAGTTCTGAGACCTCTTAGGAATTCTCTGTAAATATAGCTCTATTTGCTTATATGGGCATAAATTCTGTAAAGATGCACACAAAACAAATAAAAAAAATAGTTACCTGCAGAGAATTGGGATGGAAATTGGCTCAATGAAAGGCAGGCAGGTATAGGAATGAAAGTCAATCTTTCTTCCTACCTCTTTCTTTCTTCCCTTCTTTTTAGGGCCACACTGGTGGCATATGGAAGTTCCCAGGCTAGGGGTCAAATTGGAGCTGTAGCCACTGGCCTACACCACAGCCACAGCAACACCAGATCCAAGCTTCATTTGTGACGCTGCAGCCTGTGGCAACGCCAGACCCTTCACCCACTGAGCAAGGCCAGAGATTGAACCTGCATCCTCATGGATACTAGCATGTTCATTACCACTGAGCCACAACGGGAACTCTAGGACTGAGAATTTTTATATTGTTTGAATTTTAAACCACATGAATGCATTGTCTTTTCAAAAATTAGGTTAGAATAATCCGCGAGAGTGTAGAACCACTAGATGTCATTATCAGCTCTTAACAGCTGGGGTTGGGGGGGGCATTTATTTATCAGCTCATTTTTCCACTGAGAGAGCTGGTTTCATTGGGGGAGGCCCTGATAGACTGGGCAGGAATGGTTTGTCCTGGTTGAGGAAGGGGGTGTAGAAGGGGGGATGAGGAATTCAGGGGACCTTCTGGAGAGGTCTGACCTGGGCAGATCACATACCTGAAAAGGTGAGAGGGAGGAGAATTGGGCCGGCCGTAGGGAGGGGTAGGGCATCAAAGATACTCTTTCCCTGAGGGCTCTCCTCTCCCTGGCTGGACTTGATAATTTCCAAGCCTCATCTTATCTAAAAAAGTTCCTGACTTATCTGCATGTCTGTAGGCAGGTCCCTTCAACTTTCGAAGCCTGTTGACTCATCTATTAAAGGAAGGGGCTCGATTCATGATCTAATCTTGAGTCCTTTCCAGCTCTGATGCTTTTATTCTAACTGCTGTCTTTTCTCCCTGAGACCTCCAGGCTAAAGCTGCTCCGAAAAGACACAAGTTATAATGTGGAAACAACTCACGTACTTTCAGGACAGGCCAAGCCTAACCCCTGAAGACAGATTGGGTGTCAGGTCATCCAGCAAGGGCATTCACAGTTCCTTCTTGTATTTTAGTGTTGCTCATTGAAATTAAGTGGACAAGCAGGTCATGAATCAGCTGACCTGCAGTTGACTTGCTTCCAGCCCCCTGGGGGCTCCCTTGCAGGCAATGGAGTTTTTTTGTTTTTTTTTCTTTTTTCTTTTTAGGGCTATACCTACAGCATATGGAGGTTCCCAGGTTATGGGTCAAATTAGAGCTATAGCCGCTGGCCTATGCCAGAGCCACAGCAATGCAGGATCTGAGCCATGTCTGTGACCACACTACAGCTCACAGCAACGCTGGATCCTTAACCCACTGAGCATGGCCAGGGATGGAACCTGCATCCTCATGGACCTTAGTCAGATTCATTCACCGCTAAGCCATGAAAGGAACTCCCAAATGTCCTCTTTTTTTTTTTTTCTTTTTGAATAACTCAATGAATTTTATTACATTTATAGTCATACAACAATCATCACAACCAAATTTTATAGCATTTTCATCCCAAAACCTCAGTGTCTCCCCCCAACCCCCAACCTGTCTCATTTGGAAATGATTACGTCTTTCAAAGTCTGTGAGTCAGTATCTGTTCTGCAAAGAAGTTCAGTCTGTCCTTTTTTCAGATTCCACATGTAAATAGTAGCATTTGATGTTGGTGTCTCATTGTCTAACTGACTTCACTGAGCATGATAATTTCTAGGTCCATCCAGGATGCTAAAAATGCCATTATTTGTTCCCTTTTAATGGCTGAGTAATATTCCATTGTATATATGTACCACTTCTTCTTGATCCACTCCTCTGTCAATGGACATTTGGGTTGTTTCCATGTCTTGGCTATTGAAAATAGTGCTGCAATGAACATCGGAGTCCATGTATCTTTGTGAGTCATGGTTTTCTCTGGATAGATGCCCAGGAGTGGGATTGCTGGATCAAATGGGAGTTCTATGTTTAGTTTTCTGAGGCATCTCCATACTGTTTTCCACAGTGGTTGTACCAATTTACAATCCCACCAAAAGTGTAAGAGGGGTCCTCTTTCTCCACACCATCTCCAGCACTTACTGTTTGTAGACGTTTTGATGATGGTCATTCTGGCTGGTGTAAGGTGGTACCTCATAGTGCTTTTGCTTGCATTTCTCTAGTAATTAGTGATGCTGAACATCTTTTCATGTGTTTTTTTTAACCATCTCTGTGTCTTTTTTTTTTTTTTTTTTTTCTGTGTCTTCTTTGGAGAATTGTCTGTTTAGATCTTCTGCCAATTTTCTGATGGGGTAGTTTGTTTGGTATTGAGCTGCAGAAGGTGTTTATAAATTTTGGAGATTAATCCCTTGTCATTTGATTCACTTGCAAAGATTTTCTCCCATTCTGTGGGTTGTCTTTTCATTTTGTTTAGGATTTCCTTTGCTGTGCAGAAACTTTTCAGTTGGATCAGGTCCCATTTGTTTATTTTTGTTTTTATTGTCAATACTCTAAGAGGTGGATCTGAGAAGATGCTGCTGTTGTTTATGTCAGAGAGTTTTTGGCCTATGCTTTCCTCTAGGAGTTTGATAGTGTCTGGTCTTATATCTAGGTCTTTAATCCATTTGGAGTTTATTTTTGTGTCTGGTGGTAGGGAGTGTTCTGATTTCATTCTTTTCCACATGGCTATCCAGTTTTCCCAGCACCACTGATTGAACAAGCTGTCCTTTCTCCATTGTATCTTCTTGCCTCCTTTGTCATAGATGAGTTGGCTGTAGGTGCGTGGGTTTAATTCTGGTCTTTCTATCCTGTTCTGCTGATCTGTATTTCTGTCTTTGTGCCAGTACCATGCGGTTTTGATGACTGTTGCTTTGTAGTATAGTCTGAAGTTCTGGGAGCCTGATTCCTCCAGCTCCATTTTTCTTTTTCAGGATGTCTTTGGCTATTCTGGGTCTTTTGTGCTTCCAAACAAACTTTAAAATATTTTGTTCAAGTTCTGTGAAAAATATCCTTGGTAATTTGATAGGGATTGCATTGAATCTGTAGATTGCCTTGGGTAGCATAGTTATTTTGATAATATTGACTCTTTCAATCCAAGAGCATGGTATATCTTTCCATCTGTTTGTGTCACCTTTGATTTCTTTCATCAGTGTCTTATAGTTTTCAGAGTACAAGTCTTTTGTCACTTTAGGTAGGTTTATTCCTAAGTATTTTATTCTTTTGGATGTGATGGTAAACAGGATTCCTTCCCTAATTTCTCTTTCTGATCTTTCGTTGTTAGTGTATAGAAATGCGATTTCTGTGTATTAATTTTGTGTTGTGTGACTTTGCCAAATTCATGGATGAGCTCTAACAGTTTTTTGGTAGAGTCTTTAGGATTCTATCCAAATGCCCTCTTGATACATTCCCACTGGCCAGTGGACTTCTGCAGAACTGAAAACCTGTGTTGGTGGCTGGGACCCTAGAAAGGCTGCTGGCCCTCATCTCTGAGAGACCCCCTGTGAGAATGGAGGATGCCTTCACCTTAGGAGCACAGCGGTGGCAGTTGCTATGGTTGTCCATGGTCAGGAGGCAGTAAGGGGGGAGCAGAGATGTGTGGCATTTGGTCATGATGGGAAGATCAGAGACCTGGTGTGAGGTGATGGTGGAGCACCCAGGCTGGTCTGTGGAGGCTGGAGGATGGCCGTGCCCTGCAGGCACAGGCTCTATTGAGCAAAAGGAAGAGAGGACGCCCTGTGGGAGCACCCATCAAAAGCTCAGCTTTTGGTTTTGATATTACAGCAAATGAGACAATAAATACAGGACAGAGATACAGTGACAGGACTGAAAATTGTTCATCACATCACTTAAAACTGGTGGCTCCTGGCATCCAGCTCTTATTGCCGGGCAAGAGCAGCAGCTGCTCAGAGAGGGGTAGAGAGAGTGGGGAGTAAAGATACCATTCAAGCCCCATGTGGCAGTGGTAATATTACTATAGTGACACAAAAATACAAGCCATATAATAATTTAATGACATGTAATATATAAACTGTATATCTGTATTTTTTTGGTGCCACATCTACAGAACCTACTGCCACACCTACAGAATATAATGCACTGAAAAAAATACAGATATACAGTTTAAATATTACATGTCATTAAATTCTCTCTTATATGGCTTGTATTTTGTGTTACTATAGTAATTTATTCAAAGTAGTACTTTATTTTTTTTTTTTTTTTTTTTTTTTTTCACCACCATGTGCCTCTGGGGGTGTTTATTTTTTTTTTTTTTTTTTTTTTTTTTTTTTTTTTTTTTTATTAAATTTTATTTTATTTTCCCACTGTACAACAAGGGGGTCAGGTTATCCTTACATGTATACATTACAATTACAGTTTTTCCCCCCACCATTTCTTCTGTTGCAACATGAGTATCTAGACATAGTTCTCAATGCTATTCAGCGGGATCTCCTTGTAAATCTATTCTACGTTGTGACTGATAAGCCCAAGCTCCCGATCCCTCCCATTCCCTCCCTCTCCCATCAGGCAGCCACAAGTCTCTTCTCCAAGTCCATGATTGATTTTCTTTTCTGAGGAGATGTTCATTTGTGCTGGATATTAGATTCCAGTTATAAGTGATGTCATATGGTATTTGTCTTTGTCTTTCTGGCTCATTTCACTCAGGATGAGATTCTCTAGTTCCATCCATGTTGCTGCAAATGGCATGATGTCATCCTTTTTAATGGCTGAGTAGTATTCCATCGTGTATATATACCACATCTTCCGAATCCAATCCTCTGTCGATGGACATTTGGATTGTTTCCATGTCCTGGCTATTGTGAATAGTGCTGCAATGAACATGCGGGTGCATGTGTCTCTTTTAAGTAGAGCTTTGTCCGGATAGATGCCCAAGAGTGGGATTGCAGGGTCATATGGAAGTTCTATGTATAGATTTCTAAGGTATCTCCAAACTGTTCTCCATAGTGGCTGTACCAGTTTACATTCCCACCAACAGTGCAGGAGGGTTCCCTTTTCTCCACAGCCCCTCCAGCACTTGTTATTTGTGGATTTATTAATGATGGCCATTCTGACTGGTGTGAGGTGGTATCTCATGGTAGTTTTGATTTGCATTTCTCTTATAATCAGCGATGTTGAGCATTTTTTCATGTGTTTGTTGGCCATCTGTATATCTTCTTTGGAGAAATGTCTATTCAGGTCTTTTGCCCATTTTTCCATTGATTGATTGGTTTTTTTGCTGTTGAGTTGTATAAGTTGCTTGTATATTCTAGAGATTAAGCCCTTGTCAGTTGCATCATTTGAAACTATTTTCTCCCATTCTGTAAGTTGTCTTTTTGTTTTCTTTTGGGTTTCCTTTGCTGTGCAAAAGCTTTTCAGTTTGATGAGGTCCCATGGGTTTATTTTTGCTCTAGTTTCTATTGCTTTGGGAGACTGACCTGAGAAAATATTCATGATGTTGATGTCAGAGAGTGTTTTGCCTATGTTTTCTTCTAGGAGTTTGATGGTGTCCTGTCGTATATTTAAGTCTTTCAGCCATTTGGAGTTTATTTTTGTGCATGGTGTGAGGGTGTGTTCTAGTTTCATTGCTTTGCATACAGCTGTCCAGGTTTCCCAGCAATGCTTGCTGAATAGACTTTCCTTTTCCCATTTGATGTTCTTGCCTCCCTTGTCAAAGATTAATTGACCATAGGTGTCAGGGTTAATTTCCAGATTCTCTATTCTGTTCCATTGGTCTGTCTGTCTGTTTTGATACCAGTACCACACTGTTTTGATGACTGTGGCTTTGTAGTATTTCTTGAAGTCTGGGAGAGTTATGCCTCCTGCTTGGTTTTTGTTTCTCAGGATTGCTTTGGCGATTCTGGGTCTTTTGTTGTTCCATATAAATGTTTGGATTGTTTGTTCTAGTTCTGTGAAAAATGTCATGGGTAATTTGATAGGGATTGCATTGAATCTGTAGATTGCTTTGGGTAGGATGGCCATTTTCACAATATTGATTTTTCCAATCCAGGAACATGGAATATCTTTCCATTTTTTTACATCTTCTTTGATTTCTTTGATTAAGGTTTTATAGTTCTCGGCATATAGGTCCTTTACCTCTTTGGTTAGGTGTATTCCGAGGTATTTGATTTTGTGAGGTACAATTTTAAAAGGTATCGTATTTTTGTATTCCTTTTCTAATGCTTCATTGCTGGTATACAGAAATGCAACTGACTTCTGAATGTTAATCTTATATCCTGCCACTTTGCTGAATTTATTAATCAGTTCAAGGAGTTTTGGGGTTGAGTCCTTAGGGTTTTCTAGGTATAGAATCATGTCATCTGCATACAGTGACAGTTTGATCTCTTCTCTTCCTATATGGATGCCTTTGATTTCTTTTGTTTGTCTAATTGCTGTGGCTAAGACTTCCAAAACTATGTTGAAGAGCAGTGGTGAGAGTGGGCATCCCTGTCTTGTTCCAGATTTGAGTGAGAAGGCTTTCAGTTTTTCCCCATTGAGGATTATATTTGCTGTGGGTTTATCATAAATGGCTTTGATTATATTCAGGAATGTTCCCTCTATACCCACTTTGGCGAGGGTCTTGATCATGAATGGATGTTGAACTTTGTCAAATGCTTTTTCTGCATCTATTGAGATGATCATATGATTTTTGACTTTTTTTTTGTTAATGTGGTGTATGATGTTGATTGATTTGCGTATGTTGAACCATCCTTGTGAACCTGGGATGAACCCAACCTGGTCATGGTGTATAATTTTTTTGATATGTTGTTGGATTCGGTTGGCTAAGATTTTGTTGAGAAGTTTTGCATCTATATTCATCAATGATATTGGGCGATAGTTTTCTTTTTTGGTGGTATCTCTGCCTGGTTTTGGAATGAGGGTGATGGTGGCCTCATAGAATGTCTTTGGGAGTATTCCTTCTTCTTCAACCTTTTGAAAGAGTTTAAGGAGGATGGGCACCAATTCCTCTTTATATGTTTGATAGAATTCACCTGTGAAGCCATCTGGTCCTGGGCTTTTATTTGTAGGGAGTGATTTTATGACCTCTTCAATTTCATTTCTAGTGATTGGTCTGTTCAGTTGGTCTGTTTCTGCTTGATTCAGTTTTGGCAGGCTGTAAGATTCTAGAAAATTGTCCATTTCTTCCAGATTGTCAAACTTATTGCCATATAGTTGTTCATAGTATTCTCTTATGGTTTTTTGTATTTCTGCTGTATCCGTTGTGATTTCTCCTTTTTCATTTATAATTTTGGTGATTTGGGTTCTTTCTCTCCTCTTTTTAGTGAGTCTGGCCAGGGGTTTATCAATTTTGTTCACCTTTTCAAAGAACCAGCTCTTGGTTTTATTAATTTTCTCTATTGTTTTTTGAGTCTCTATTTTATTGATTTCTTCTTTGATCTTTACAATTTCCTTCCTTCTGCTGACTTTAGGACTTCTTTGTTCTTCTTTTTCTAATTCATTTAGGTGGAGGGTTAAGTTGTCAATTTGGGATCTTTCTTCTTTTTTGAGAAAGGCCTGGATTGCTATAAATTTCCCTCTGAGCACTGCTTTCGCAGCATCCCATAGATTTTGAGAGGTTATGTCTTCATTATCATTTGTTTCAAGATAGTTTTTAATTTCCTTCTTGATTTCCTCATTGACCCATTGGTTTTTTAGTAGCATGTTGTTTAGTCTCCATGGAGTAGGTTTTTTCTCTTTCCTTTTCCCATGGTTGATTTCTAATTTCATGGCATTGTGGTCAGAGAAGATACTTGAGATAATTTCTATGCTCCTAAATTTATTGAGATTCGCTTTATGTCCCAATATGTGGTCGATTCTTGAGAATGTTCCATGAGCATTTGAGAAGAATGTGTATTCTGATTTTTTTGGATGTAGTGTCCTGAAGATATCAATTAAGTCTAACTTTTCTATTGTTTCCTTTAGGATCTCTGTTGCTTTATTGGTTTTCTGTCTAGAGGATCTGTCCATTGATGTGAGGGGGGTATTTAGGTCTCCTACTATGATTGTATTCTCATCAATATCTCCCTTTATGTCTGTTAATATTTGTTGTATGTATCTGGGTGCTCCTATGTTTGGGGCATATATGTTGATGATAGTAACATCCTCTCCTTGGATGGATCCCTTAATCATTAAATAGTGTCCTTCTTTGTCTTTCTTTATGTCTTTTGTTTTAAAGTCTATTTTGTCTGATATGAGCGTTGCAACTCCTGCTTTTCTGTCATGTCTATTGGCATGAAATACTTTTCCCCAGCCTTTCACTTTCAATCTATATGTATCTTTTGTCCTAAGGTGAGTTTCTTGTAGGCAGCATATTGAAGGTTTTTGCCGTTTTATCCACTCAGCCATTCTGTGTCTTTTGATTGGGGCATTCAGTCCATTGACATTTAAGGTGATAATTGATAGATGATTATTTATTGCCATTTGATCCTCGTGTTCCAGTTGATTCTATGGTTCTCCATTCTTCTTTTTTTTTTTTTTTTTTGGTTGGATGGTCTCCTGTTATTATCTGCTTGAGTGTATTTTTTTTTTTCATTTTTTGCAAATGCAATATTTGGTTTTGGCTTGTGGTTGCCCTGTTTTTTAAGTATGCTAACCCCTTCCCATAATTGTGTGTTTTAGCCTGATGGTCCTGTAAGTTCAAACACTTCATTATTATATTAAAATTAAGAAGAGAGACATACATACAAACAAAAAGGATTATTTACCTCCTAACATCCCTTGCCCACATTTTATGGTTTTGATGACTCTTTTATTTTTTTCTTTTTAATTTTATTTTGTTTGAAGCATGTTCATGATTAAATCTGTATGCTGGCTTATTTGAGTGACTGCTCTCTGATTGTATCTTCCTCAGTCCTAGTTCTTCCTCTTCTTCTTCTTCTTCTTTTTTTTTTTTTTTCTTTTCTTTTTTCTTCCCTTTCCTTCCTTTCTTTTTGGTTTAGAGAAGCCCTTTCAATATTTCCTTTAACCTGGGTTTTGTGTTGCTGTATTCTTTAAGTTTTTGTTTGTTGGGAAAAATTTTTATTTCCCCTTCTATTTTAAATGATATTCTTGCTGGATAAAGTATTCTAGGTTGCATATTTTTTCCTTTGAGCACTTTAAATATCTCTTGCCATTCCCTCCTGGCCTGTAGTGTTTCTGTAGAGAAATCAGCTGATATTCTTATGGGGGTTCCCTTGTAGGTAACATTCTGTTTTTCTCTTGCTGCCTTTAGGATCCTCTCTTTATCACTAACTTTTGCCATTTTTATTATGATGTGTCTTGGTGTGGGTCTGTTTGGGTTCAGTTTGTTTGGGGCCCTCTGTGCTTCTTGTATCTTGAATCCAGTATCCTTTAGATTTGGGAAGTTTCCAGCGATAATTTCTTCAAATATATTTTCCATTCCTTTATCTTTTTCTACTCCTTCTGGAATTCCTATTATGCGTAGATTGGCCCGTTTTATATTATCCCATAGGTCTCTTATATTGCTTTCCAGTTTTTTGATTCGGTTTTCTGTCTGTTGACCAGATTGAGTGATTTCCATTATTCTATCTTCCATATCACTGATTCGTTCTTCTGCATTATTCATTCTGGTTTTTACTGCCCCTAGTTCAGTTTGCATCTCTGCAAATGAATGTTCTAGTTTTTCTTGGCTCCTCCTTATATTTTCTAGCTCCTTTCTGAGGGTATCTGCATTGCTGTTCATATCTTCTCTTAATTCCTTCAGTATTTTCACTATTTCTCTTTTGAACTCCAGGTCTGTCAGACTGCAGAGATCAGTTTCATTGTTGACTGTTTTAGGTGAGTTCTCCTGTTGGTTTGACTGGGGGTGGTTTCTCAGCTTCTTCATCTTGCTTGTTGTCTTCTTTCTCCTCTGGAGCCGAGGATTCGGTGCCCAGCCCCCACCCAGGCGTCTCAATTTTTGGTGACTGTGCCCGTAGTTCAGATGGTCCGTTGGGTTCTTGATCGTTTTTCCGTACTCCAACTTACTGCTACACTCTTCTCTGCATCTGGAGATTCCTCCGGTTCGTTTGATCTTTCGCCCGGTAGGTGACTTTCCAGGGTGCGGGATCCCTTTCCCCTCCGCAGTTCCCTTTCGGGAGCGCCCGTCCCGCTCGGATTCACCTTCTCTCACTCTCCTCTTTTCTCCCGTTCTGCCCAATAATGTCACGAATTTCTTGCCGTTATTGGAGATTAGGTTCCTCTGCCAGCGATTGGTTGTTGTTCTGTGCGAGTCATTTCTTCTGTAGATGTGCTTTTTTTGTTGTGTTTGTGGGAGAGGGCGAGCGTGTCCCCCTACTCCTCCGCCATCTTGTCCTCTCTCTCAAAGTAGTACTTTAAATGATGTCAGTATTTCCATGACTTTGTTTTGAGTCTTCATTTTCTATTTTTTCTTTCTTTTTCTTTTTTCTTTTTTTTTTTTTTTTTTTTTTTTTTTGCTTTTTAAGGCTGCTGGTGTGGCATATAGAGGTTCCCAGGCTAGGGGTCTAATCGGAGCTACAACTGCTGGCCTACACCACAGTCATGGCACCACCAGATCTGAGCAGCATCTGCCTCCTACACCACAGCTCACGGCAATGTCGATCCCCAACCCATTGAGCTAGGCCAGGGATGGAACCCGCATCCTCATGGATACTAGTCAGATTTATTTCCCCTGTGCCACAACGGGAACTCCTGAGCTTTCATTTTCTAACTGACTAGGGATCACAGCGAAGCTCTTCTCCCTAGAAGCTCTGTGGGGAACGCTCCTCTGTGCTTGGTGGGCTCAGGGTTGCTGAGGCAGTCAACAGGGAATTGGAACAGCCACTAAAGAGCTGACTAAACTGTTTTCTGACATTCCGAGCATACGGCTTTGCTCTCCATCTCTTTATCTTTATCATCTGTCCCAGGTGAGGAGAGTACCACTGGATGTCAGGTGTCCTCTTGGGCTTCCGTAGCGGGAGCTCGTGTTCCTATCTCCAGGTGCCTGGGTCTTGATTGCCTGAATTCTCTGCTCAGGTGATCATAATTTACACACCTATTTCTTTTTGGAATATGACTTTGGTTGGCTCCTCCTACTTTGTGTTTCTCAAAGATTTTTCACGCCCCTATTTCTCTCTGACTTCCTTCCATTCTCAGTCCCGCCAACAGAATCCAAACAACTTCAGTTTTCACTCCCTCCCAGCCCTGTGTCCTGTCCCCCTTCTCCCATGATGCCCTTTGCTGACTTGGAGGTTACGGCTTACATCTCATTTGCAGACTCTGGTGGTGCCAAAGCAAAGGGGGTCAGGAGGAGAGGGCCAGAGGACCAGCCAGAGCTTTGTTTTTCTTTTTCCTTGAAGTTCTGTGATCTTCAGAAGCTCAGACAGTATGACCCAAAGTCTGAGCCTTCCACTACTATTGATCTACGATTTGAGTTACACCACATGAGAAGGGAAGTTGGTAAAGGAAATGAGTTTGTGCTTCGAAGTCAACAAATTTGGATTAAAATCTCAATGTCACAATTTAGCTGAAGTGGACATTTTTCTGGAGAAAAATAATTATTAGATTTAGAATCAAGAAGTGATCAAAATATATACGAACCAATATTTTATCCTGTTCTCTGTACTTTTCCGTGTGTTTGAAATATTTCATAATTAAATATATTATAAAAAGGCAATAATGATAGAAAGTACAGACTCTTCACCCCATTCCTTTATAGAAGGACCTAGTCATTCTCTGTCATAGTTAATACTAATATAAGGTGATACAATCTTGTGAAGGTGTAATTTGACAATATCTGAATTAAAATTGTGCTAATTTGATCAAGCAATTCTAATTTCTTTCTTTTCTTCTTCTTCTTCTTTTTTTTTTTTTTTTTGGTTTAAAACCATCACAATTTTATCTCACAATTTTGTGGACCATGAATTCAGACAGTGTTTGCCTGGACAATTCTTTTGCTCCACATCAACTGTGGTGTTTTGCAAATATGTAGATGACAGATGGGCTGATCTGGAGGGTCCAAGATAACTTCACTGAGTAGGAAAGGCAGGGCTCCGCTGCCACCATCAACCAGGGGGTTTACACATGGCTTCTTTTTCTTCTTCTTCTTTTTTTTTTTTAGGCCCGCATGTATGGCACATGGACATTCCCAGGGTAGGGGTAAAATTGGAGCTACAGTTGCCCACCTACACCACAGCCATAGCAACACTGGATCCTTGATCCACTGAGCAAAGCCAGGGACTGAACCCACATCCTTGTGGATACTAGTTGGATTTGTTTTCTCTGCGCCACGATGGGAATTCCCTACACATGGCTTTTTTTCCGGTGGATATATCTTAGATTAGCTGGACTTGTTATATGATGGACTACTTAAATGAATTGCCTGCTCAAAATATGGTACCTAGATCAGCACTATAGGTATCACGTGTAAGTTTCCTAGAAATGTGGATTCTGACCAGAAATCTCTCTCTCTCTCTTTTTTTTTTTCTTTTAGGCTGTACCCAAGGCATGTGGAAGTTCCTGGGCCAGGGATTAAATCCAAACCAGAACGGTGACTATGCCACAGCTGCAGCAACTTGTCAGGCTGGAGATGAAACCAGCTCCTCCACAGAGACAAGCCAGATCATTAACCCACTGTGCCACAGAAATTCCATTTTTAATAATCCATAGGAAATACTAATGAGTATGTGTATAGATGTCTGTACAAAGATATTCTCTGAAGTATAGTTTTCAACAGAAAAATATTGAAAAATAAATTGCCATAAATAGAAAAATTGTTAAATAAGTCTTGAAATATCCATACCATGGAATACCATGGAGACATGAGTGAGATAAATATATGTATACTGGCCTGGAAAGATGTCCATGAATTTTTACTCTTTGGTTAAAAAAAAAAGCAAATAGCTGGATAATATATCTATGTACCAGGACTCCATTTTTTTTTTTTTTTTTAATTTTTTGCTTTTTAGGGCCCAAGGGCCATATGGAAGTTTCCAGCCTAGTGGTCGAATTGGAGATACAGCTGCCAGCCACAGCCACAGTCACAGCAATGCAGGATCTGAACCACATCTGCAACCTACACCACAGCTCACAGCAATGTCAGATCCTTAACCCACTGAGCAAGGCCAGGAATAGAACCCGCAACCTCATAGTTCCTAGTTGGATTCGTTTCTGCTGTGCCAGGAGGGGAACCCCTAGGACTCCATTTTTTTGTTATGAAAAAAAATCAGGAAATATCTCTATCACCCATCCTTCCATCCATTCATCTGTTCATCTATTGAAAAATCCAGAAGGATGGGTATCCAATGAACAGTATTTACCTTTTGGGATAGTGAAGAGATTTTTGCTTTTTTATGTATTGTATTTCTATGCACCAAAAAGTGAGAGTATGGAACAATTTATCTTGTTTTGCTTTTCTGCATTTGATTTTCAAATAAATCCAAATCACTCTCTTCTGGGAATTTTTGTGCTGAACAATCCCGCTTCAAGGTCATGAAGTTATGGTTTCCTGGCCTCAGAAGGCCTGTCAGCACAAACTCGCCCTTGCGACTTCCTCAATTGCCTCTGCCAAGCCCGTCACCTTGATTTCCCATCTTCGGTTGTGAGGAGTCATTTCATTGCTGCTCTTTAACTTCAGATTCACTTATATTCCTTGAGGCGCTCGAGGAGTTGATTTTTTTTTTTTTTTTTTTTTTTTTTTGGTCTTTTTAGGGCTGCACCCGTGGCATATGGAGGCTCCCAGGCTAGGGGTGGAATTGGAGCTGTAGCTGCTGGCCTATGCCACAGCCACAGCCACAGCCACGCCAGATCTGAGCCTTGTCTGTGACCTACACCACAGCTCACAGCAACGCCGGATCCTTAACCCACTGAGTGAGGCCAGGGATCAAACCTGCGTCCTCATGGACACTAGTCGGGTTAGTTAACTGCTGAGCCAGGATGGGAAATTCCAGTTGATTTTTGAAGTGAATCAGTTAAAATGTTCTACTTTTCTCCCTCGGGTGGGTTCACAAGCTCAAGATGACAAGTGCTTCCATGGAGAAAAAGTATGAAACTTCCTCAGTAAGACTGTCTAGCGTTTGGTGCCTACCTTTTTCACCTAAGAACAAAGACAGATGATTTATACTAGGGAGAAGTTCTATCTGCAGCCAGAAAAAACAAGGACCTTCACTACTGCAAGATAACTTTACAAAACATTGATGAAAAAACAGAATGCATGACCTTTAGGAGTGTTCTAAGTACTTTTCTCAGAAACCAAAGCCAGACCAAGAAATGAAATCTGGTTTTCAGTGCAGGTCTGCCCTCTATGGGCTAGATACTCAATTTATTCATTTCACGAAGTCAGCCTTACTAAGAAGGTGGGTCTTTTAAAATCCTCAAGTCCCTGGAGCAAAATTTGTCTCTTTTTATCTCCACTGGGATGAGCTGTAGTCGTGTGAAGTCTTCTATAGGACCCCCTGCCTTTGTGGTCCCTTGCTGGTCAGGGATGGCTGGTGTTGGGCTCAGAATGTGACTCAATGACTAGACAGTTTACCCGAAATTGCAGTAGGAATTTTAGACTAAGAAAGGGGAAGTTGAAGCAAAGTGCCTTCCTTTCTGCCTCCCTGGGTGCCGTGTCCTTTTCTAGCACAAGGAGTGACACAGGGTTAGCAGTTTCTATTTTGGTCACATCAGAATCAGTGATGAGCACACGGGGGATGGCCAGCCGAGAATTTCACTACTTTGTGAAATTGCCTCTATGTACCAGCTTTGCCTGTGATTATCTTTGATGTTTGGTATTGACCCGTGTCAGAGACACCTAGCATGGATTCCTTAGGCAGTGACCCATGTGTCACCAATTCTACTCCTGTCAATGTAGCACCTCTGGGCCCTGTGGCCACATATCTGGCACCATGCAGGTGGGCACTTAGGTGAAAATGCACCTGTGTTTGAAGCCCCCTTTAAATGGGTTACTTTGGATTTCTTGCCCTGAGACAAAGCTTGTTGGGACTAAACATGTTTAAGGCAAAATGAAGAAGGCTGAAGGAGAAAACCCATCCAGAATCATGGCAGAAAGTTAACTTTCAGGTATGCATTTTTATATTGACAGATCTTAGCAAAGAAGTCATATCTACTAAGCACTCACGAAGTGCCAGGTACAGCATTAAATATGTTACATGGATGACCTCATTCACCTCCTCCCAGCAGGAGGTAAGTATTTTTATAATCTGTTGTACAGGTCAGGAAGAAGAGGATGGGAGTGGGTAAGTGGCTGCAAAATGTGACATCCTGGGTATACTACAGAGCGAGGATTCCAGTCCAGGTCTGGGCCCCTAGCCTCCCCCACAACAGCTGCTCATTTAGGGCATGATTTTGCTAACTAACGGGGCAAAGGCAAGGAGGGGCCCCTTTACTGAGGACATGATGCCAAACCACATGAGTGCCCACATCCTCTATGCCTTTACAAATATTAACCTTTTTTCCTGGGTTTTCTATCAGACCTGGGATATTTCAGAATAAATGTGCTGGCAATTAAATTAATTACCTAGGAGTTCCCATCTTGGCTCAGTGGAGATGAGTCTGACTGGCATCCATGAGGATACAGGTTAAGTCCCTGGCTTTGCTCAGTGGGTTAAGGGTCCAGCGTTGCCGTGATGATGTGGCTCAGATCCTGTATTACTGTTGCTGCGGCTGTGGCATAGGCCGGCGGCTGTGGCATAGGCTGGCACCTGCAGCTCCAATTCGAACCCTAGCCAGGAAACCTCCATATGCCCCGGGTGTGGCCCTAAAAAGACCAAAGACCAAAAAAAAAAAAAAAAAAAAAAATTAACTAGCTAAAGGTCTTCCATAGAAACTGAGTGGAAAGAAACCTGAGTAGTCTTTGTCGCATAGTCAGCTGTGGAGGAAACCAAGGGAAGGGACTTGGAAGGCCCTTGCTGGGTCCTTCCAGGTGCCAGATGTGGAGGCTGAAGAGACTTATAACAGGCTATGCCTCAATCCACTGGGAAATATCTGGTTTAATCCCCTGTCCCTCAAGAAAAATGTAAAAAATAAAGCATTATATTCTTCAAGACCAAAGCTATCATAATTTCTCCTATACATCTTGTGGATGTTAATTTTACTAAAAATTTTTTTTAATTAAAAACAAATTTTGGAGTTCCTGTCGTGGCTCAGTGGTTAACGAATCTGACTAGGGACCATGAGTATTCAGGCTCAATCCCTGGCCTCGCTCAGTGGTTTAAGGATCTAGTGTTTCTGTGAGCTGTGGTGTAGGTCACAGCTGTGACTCGGATCCTGTGTTGCTGTGGCTGTGGCGTAGGCTGGAGTCTACAGCTCTGATTAGACCCTTAGCCTGGGAACCTCCATATGCCTTGGGTGCAGCTCTAGAAAAGACAAAAAGACAAAAAAAGAAAAAACAAATTTTTATTATAGTTGATTTACAATGTTCTCTCAATTTCTGCTATACAGCAAAGTGACTCAGTCATTCATATACCTATATTCTTTTCTTCACATTATCCTCCATCATGTTCTATCACAAGTGATTAGATATAGTTCCCAGTGCTATACAGCAGGACCTAATTGCTTATCCACTCCAAATGCAATAGTTTGCATCTACTAACCCCAAATTACCAGTCCAACCCACTCCCTCCCCCTCCCCTTTGGCAACCACAAGTCAATTTTTTTTTTTTAATCTTAAAAATTTATCTTTATTTATTTAGGCCACAGTGTGCAGTGGCTTGATGTGGGATTTCAGTTCCCAAACCAGGGATTGAACCCAAGCCCCAGAGGTGAAAGCAGCCAGTCCTTACCACTTCACCACCACGGAATTCCCCTGTGGATGTCAATTTTAAAAATCTTGACTATATGAACTTACATTGACTTCTAAACTACGTAAAGTCTCCATTGGCTTAAAATTGTCTTCCATCCACTTGCTAGAGTCCTGTTTTCTATCTAATATTATTAGTAAGTGCAGCTCTTTGCATTGGAAGATGGCACCGGTGACTCACTTTTTGGAGGGTTGTATCTCTGAGATGCTTCTGTTGGGGAAGGATTTGTACTGTCCACATTGGAAGGTTGCTATTCTTTTCTGTGTAAGGTGAGTGAGTCATGACAGCACTCAAACTTCAAGCTCAGCATTGACCCCACGCTGTGTCTAGGTACTAAGGGAAATACTGATGACAAGACAATGCGCTCTGACCCCCAAATGAAATAATTACTTTAAAACAATTACATCATGAAAAGAGATTCTCAAAAGTTTAATCCTGGAAGGGACATTACAAATCACTTAATAGGAGTTCCTACTGTGGCTCAGCCAGCAGTAACGAACCTGACTAGTATCCGTGAGGATGCTGGTTTGATCCCTAGCTCAGCTCAGTGGGTTAAGGATCTGGCATTGCTATGGCTATGGGACAGGCTGGCAGCTGCAGCTCTGATTCAACCCCTAGCCTGGGAACTTCCATATGCTTAGGTTGCGACCCTAAAAAAAAGGAAAAAAAAAATCATCTAATGTAACCTCATATTTTTGTATTGGCAGGGAGAGCTCTTTTAAAAAAAAAATATATATATATTTATATTATTAAATATATATAAATATATATATAAAAATATACATATATATATATATTTAAGACAGCCAAGGTTATTAAAGCCCAAAAAGGAATGTGACACGTCCAAAGTCACATTGCTACTAGTAGATTACCAATCCTGGAAGCACATTGATATAACTGGGAGAGTTTTTTAAAAAATTACTGATGCTCGGGCCTCACTGAAGACAAATTAATCCAAATTTCTGGGCCTAGGGCCTAGACGCTGGCACTTTTTAAAGCTCCTCAGGCAATTCAATCTGAAACCGAAGTTGAGAATCACTGAGCTAGGCGAGAACCCAGGTCCTGATGTAACCAGGCAGGACCCTGCGGGGCCTTCTACGGACAGGCCTTTCCCCTGTATTCTCTGCTTTAGCTCCTCTCTGAAGTACCTAGATAACAGTATCTGATGTACATTTCCCGAGTTGTTTTATGCTTATGAAAAAAGAAACAATCCCGAGAGAAGATGTTAACTCTTTGATGACCACAGCACATAGCCTCTAGACGTCCTGGAGCCTAAGGACTGATAATGCATCCTCCTGTGGCACCACTCTGTTACCTGATCAGCCAGAGGACTGTGCCTGAGCTGATCACTTACCCTGAGGACACCCCTCCCCACCAATCAAACCTGGCTTTTGTTTTTTATTTTTTAATTTATTTTTTCAAACCTGGCCTGTAAAGGGGCTTTACAATTTTGTTTGGGGAGTTCAGAGGGCATGAGCCACTGTCTCCTTGCATTGCCTGCAATAACCTTTCTCTGCTCCAAACTCCAATGATTTCGGTTTGTTTGGCCTCACCGTGCATTGGGCACATGAACTTGCACTATCACGATTCAGGGCAGTCTCTCCTTCCTCATCCCGGGGCCCAGGAAAGACTAGACTAATGGATTGTGGAACTCTTTTCTGCTGCATCTACCCTGGACTGCTTCTCGTGTTTTCCCTGGAAGCTACCCCCTGTCCTTCACAACTGGGAGACGACCTGAAGCCCAGCTGCACCCGGGCACTGCATCTTGCTTCCTCTAGACAAAAGCATAGAAAATGTTTGTAAGTATTGTTTTGGGAAAACAGCATATTCTCACAGTCCGGGGTATTCATCAATGACTCCACCAGGGCTCTACTGGGGAATTCCAGGGTGAAAGTCCTGGGTTACTCAACTGAGGTTTGCTCAAGCTCATTTTGCAGAAAGCAATTTCTCCTTCCCTTTTACAGAGAATCAAAAAGATCTAGGTTTAGGAGTTCCCGTCGTGGCACAGTGGAAACGAATCCGACTAGGAACCATGAGGTTGCGGGTTTGAGCCCTGGCCTTGCTCAGTGGGTTAAGGATCCAGTGTTGCTGTGAGCTGTGGTGTAGGTCACAGATGCAGCTCGGATCTGGTGTTGCTGTGCCTCTGGCATAGGCCAGAGGCTATAGCTCCGATTGGACCCCTAGTCTGGGAACCTCCATATGCTGCGTGTGCGGCCCTAAAAAGGCAAAAAGACAAAAACAAAAAAAACATCTAGGTTTGAATCGTACTCTGCTATTTACAACCTATGTGACTTTGGGCAAGTTCTTTGTGCCTGTTTCCTCATCTGTTAATAAGAATAATAAAACTATTTCCCAAGTCCATCCTTCTTGTCTCTCCTCTGGTTTAGATCTCTAGCAAAGCTGAAGCCTGGACTAACAATCTTTTTCAGTTTTCTTCATCTTCCTGAATCTCAATTCCCTAGGCTTTTGAGAATAACTTGTTCTGATGAACAAATCTTTGAGAAAGAAAGGCCTCACTCACTAGTAATTCAGAATTCCTGTAAATGACCTTCTGAAGACCATGACTAATTATAAAACTTTTTTCTTTTTTCTTTTTCTTTTTTTTTTGCTATGCGTGGCATGCAAAATTCCTGGACAAGGGATTGTAACTCGCACCCCAGCAGTGACAAGAGTCACAACAATGATGTGGCCCAAGCCTCAACCCACTGAGCCACC
Organism: Sus scrofa; assembly: GCF_054392235.1. Classification (NCBI taxonomy): domain Eukaryota; kingdom Metazoa; phylum Chordata; class Mammalia; order Artiodactyla; family Suidae; genus Sus; species Sus scrofa. The sequence continues at coordinate 41,435,087 of NC_139386.1, read as the reverse complement.
AGGGAACTCCCAAAACATCTTTTCTTGGGTACTTCTAGCCAGAGATGAGCTTTGCAGTCTCCTAACAATTTGGATTTTATCAGAATCCAATTCTATTTAAACCTGAGAGTAAAGGCTGTAGACTGCAGACCAGGTGCAAGAGACGGCAGTCCAACAGGCTGGGTCATCATCCAGAGCCATGAGCCTATGTCATGCACAGAAACCATCATGTTTCTAGCTGGAACCAGAGTTTGGTTAGATCTGTGAGGCCAGCTAACACCTCAGAGCTCTCTATTGTTTTTTGGCTGAAATGTAAGTTCATCTCAACACCGCTCAGCAGCTCTATCCTCCCCTGCACCTGCACCTGCACCTGCACCTCCCCGTACTGTTGCCTCTGGTCAATTCCATCCCCCACACCCTCTGGGATGCCTGTTTTGTAGTGATCTGCTCATGCCCTCACACTGCCTTAACGTGGCTTTCTTGGGAATGCCTCCCTGAGGTCCTTTCATTCTCAAAATGTGAGATATCATTCTTCTCCCTCTGAGAGCAGATGAAGACATGCAGTTCTCCTGGAAGGAAGGCAAAGAGTAACTGAACAAAAATACCACACACATAGTATGTGTTACTTGGAAAAACGGTTTCTCATTTTTGTCTCTCAACTGCGTCTTCCAGTTAATTCCATTTCCATCCCACAGGACTACACGGGGCAGGTTTCTTTTTTCTTTTCTTTCTTTCTCTCTCTCTCTCTCTTTTTTTTTTTTTTTTTTTTTTTTTTTTTTAGGGCCACAGCTGCAGCATATGGAAATTTCCAGACTAGGAGTTGAATCAGAGCTGCAGCTGCTGGCCTACGCCACAGCAATACCAGATCCGAGCCACATCTGTGACCCACACCACAGCTCACGGCAACTCCGGATCCTTAGCCCACTGATCAGGGCCAGGGATTGAACCTGCATCCTCATGGATACCAGTCAGGTTTGCAACCTGCTGAGTCACAATGGGAACTCCGACAGGTTTTTTAATTCAATCCTGCTTCTCCAGTGCAGCCTCAGACCTTACCATGCCATTTCCTATATTTACAGTAAAAATCAAGCCAAAGACATTTAAATGTAATTCTTGAAAGAAAACTTAAGAATCATCTTCTACAAGAAGGAAGAGCCCTCTTCCCTCCCACTTGAATTTCAGTGTCTGTGCTCTGTACGGATCTTGATTCCTTCTCGCTGAGAGCACTCCTCGTCTCAGGAATAAGTGGTTTACTTCTTTCCTCCCCTGGCTGAAAACTTCAAGAGGTAACAGATATCATCTTTTTGAAACCCACACCTCTCTGATCCCAGAATCTGGGCTCTTTCACACAACACACACCCCATCTCCCAATGTATGCCCAGCACAACACTGGATCTACAAAAGGAACAGTATTCAAGTATCTCAAGCTGGAAAGAAACTCATATGTCATTGAATCAACTCTGTTTTTATACACGAGCCCAAAGACACAGTGGTTTACTCACAGCACCCCAGAAAATTAATGGCACAACTGTCTCAGGAAGTTTCCTCTGTACCACAAGGAGATCATTCAAGACTTGAAATCTAGTCTCCCAGATGACTGTACAATAAGCACACAAATAATTATAATACAAGGTATTATATGAGAAAAAGAAAGTTTGAGAGCAGATGGACAGGGGAGAAATCATATCTTTAGGCTGGGCTGGGGCAGGTCATCAGGAGTGTGTGAAATTGTTCTCAACATCTTTGGCCTCAGAACCCTTTTACAGTCTTAAAAGAAATGATTGCAAACGCCAAAGAGCTTGTTTCTTTGTGGTTACATCTCGATATTTATCGTATTAGAAATGAAAACTGAAGACATGAGAAACTATTAAATTAACTTAAATTCATTACACGTCGCTTGTTCACATAACCACGTCTCAGCAGGAAATTCTTATGCTAAGAGTGGTGAATAAAGTTTTCCAAAATTTTAACATTTGCTCGAAGACTTCGATTTTCTCACCGGCAACAACTACTATCAGTTATTTTTCTGGAGGTGACTCACTTTGTTACTTTTTGAGAAAACGTATGTTAATATTTAAGTCTGACTACTCATAGTTTGTCAGTTCTTCTTCTTCTTCTTTTTTTTTTTTTCTTTTTAGGGCTGCACCTGCAGCATATGGAAATTCCCAGGCTAGGGGTTGAATCAGAGCCACAGCTACACCACAGCCACAGCAATGCCACAGCCACAGCAACGCCAGATCTGAGCCGCATCTTTGACCTACACCACAGCTCACCGCGATGCCAGATTCCTGACCCACGGATCGAGGCCAGGGATCAAACTTGCAGCCTCATGGATACTAGTTGGGTTTGTTACCACTGAGCCACAATGGGAACTCCTGTCAGTTGTTCTTTCAAGGAAAGATGGATTCCATGAAAAAAATGGTTTGTTCAGGGAGTTCCCGTCGTGGCGCAGTGGTTAACGAATTCAACTAGGAACCATGAGGTTGCGAGTTCGGTCCCTGCCCTTGCTCAGTGGGTTAACGATCCGGTGTTGCTGTGAGCTGTGGTGTAGGTTGCAGACGCGGCTCGGATCCCACGTTGCTGTGGCTCTGGCGTAGGCCAGTAGCTACAGCTCTGATTAGATCCCTAGCCTGGGAACCTCCATATGCCGTGGGAGCGGCCCAAGAAATAGCAAAAAAAAGACAAAAAAAAAAAAAAAAAAAAGGTTTGTTCAGCTCGCAACTCAATTACACAAGTGCTTTTGTGTACTCCCCATTTGGCTACACAGAATATTAAAAAGATACACTCTTGAAGGCTGAAATTAATAAAATTAGTAATTCTTACTGCCTTTATAAATGACATTCTTAAGTGAAACAGACTCTCCCTTCCTTCCTTCCTTCCTCCCTCCCCTCTTTACTTCCTTCCTTCCTTTTTTTTGCTTTTTAGGGCCACACCCACAGCATATGGAAGTTCCCAGGCTAGGGGTGGAATTAGAGCTGCAGCTGTCAGCCTATACCACAGCCACAGCAACGTGGGATCCCAGCCACATCTGTGACTTACACCACAGCTCATGGCAACACTGAATCCTTAATCCACCACGTGAGGCCAGGGATCAAACCCACATCGTCATGGATACTAGTCGGGTTCATAACCCCCTGAGCCACAACGAGAACTCCCCAAACTGGCCTTCTCTATTGCAAGTGCATGGTGCCACTGCTTTGAATTGTAAGGTGCTAGCAGTTTTACCTATATTTGTACCATTGGTGCAAATGTTAACAAAGTGAAAAGGAGAAAAAACACGAATATCTTTTTTTTTTTTTTTTTGTCTTTTTGCCTTTTTCTTGGGCTGCTCCCATGGCATACGGAGGTTCCTAGGCTAGGGGTCGAATCGGAGTTGCAGCCGCCAGCCTAAGCCAGAGCCACAGCAATGCGGGATCCAAGCCACATCTGTGACCTACACCACAGCTCGCGGCAAAGCCGGATCCTTAACCCACTGGGCAAGGCCAGGGATTGAACCTGCAACCTCATGGTTCCTAGTCAGATTCGTTAACCACTGCGCCACGACGGAACTCCAGCACTAATATCTTAGTATTATGAAAATAGGTTTGATCATGTGAACCTCTGAAAGAGTACTGGGCACTCCTCTGAGAGTAGGCAACACTCTGAGAAACACTGGTGTGCAAGATACAGGCTTTGAAAAATGAGTTGGTTTTGACACAATACGATGAGGGACGGCAGGAATGTTAAGACAGTACAACGTGAAGTGTATCTGAGGAACAGTGCGTGGGCTGTAGGTCTGGTTTGGAAGAGGAGGGGTAGCTGAGGCAGGTGGAGCCAAAAAGATAGTGTGAAAAGCCTGGAAGGCCTTCACGGTGATCAAATAGATTTAAACCAGACCGGAAGAGTAGGCTGGGGTGAGCATTTTTGTTTGTTGTTTGTTTTTGAAAGTTGTTTCAACTTACATAAAAATAAAACTAGACATGTTTACATTCACTAGTTATAAAATCAAAATGAGAGCAGAGCTGCTTCTCTCAAATGGAGTGTTTAGGGAATGAATATGTGGTCAAGTGCTTGACGGTAAGAAACATGTTACACCAATTAATTTAGATAGTATTACTTTTATTTGTTTATTTTTTTCTTTTGGCTGCACCCATGGCATGTGGAAGTTCCCAGACGAGAGACTGAACCTGCACCACAGCAGTGACCTGAGACACAGCAGTGACAACATTGGATCCTTAACCCACTGAGCCTCCAGGGAACTCCTACATAGTATTACTTTTATAAGGAGGAAGAATGAGAGCATTTATTAAGCACTTATTCTGAACTAAACACTATGTTATATAATTTTCACATGTTATGAATTTAATCCTTACCACAAGCTTACAAAAGAGATTATCACTCCCAGTACAGATGAGGCAAATGAAGTCCCGGAAGTTAAGTAACTTTCCGAGGGACGTGACTTTAAATTCTGATTTTGTAACACTTCATATGGTGACCCATTATCTTAAGGCATTTGGGGAAAGTCTGAAAACAAATTTAACGATCAACCATATGTACATTATATTATACATTCCATGTAGTATTTTGAAATAGGGCACATTATGGTGTCACAAACCCAAATAAATGTGATAAAATGTGAAGTCTCTAAAGAGAAATTTTGAATTTTCTCTTTCCTTCCAGAATTGTTTAAAATAATATGTAAAGCTGATCCCTAGCTGGTAGGAAGGCTGAGGGAGATTTTTAAAACATAATAACTGGAAAAAAAACCATCTGAGTTATTGCTAATCTCATCACAATACTTGTCGGATTCAAGTCATCTTCTCCCCACATTTAAAAATTTCAAAAGAGTAAGAAGAGGAGGGAAAAGAGTTCAAAATTATAGTTTGGGAGTTCCCGTCGTAGTTCAGTGGTTAACGAACCTGACCAATATCCGTGAGGACATGGGTTCGATCCCTGGCCTCGCTCAGTGGGTTAAGGATCTGGCATTGCCACGAACTGAGGTGTAGGTTACAGACGAGTTGCTGCATCTGTGGATTCCATGTGGCTGTGGCTGTGGTGGAGGCCGGCAGCTGCAGCTCTGATTGGACCCCTAATCTGGGAACCTCCATATGCCTCGGATGCGGCCCTAAAAAGACAAAAGACAAAGAAAAAAAAAAATGTCGTAGTTTGATGCTATCTCCTTTGGCCCAAGAAAAGGAGAGTGCTACATGTCCTGACACCATCATCAGGGTCTGGGTGCACAGCACTGGGTCAACATGGTTCCTTTCTGTACTCGGACTTGTTCCTTTAGCTACCGTACTCTCTTACCCAGACAGACAGACACACACACACAGACACACACACACACTTATACTTAAGGCATGCTTCTCCACCCCCAAGCGAATGAATAAATTCGCTGTTCAGCTGTATTGTTGGAAGCTTTTTGTTGACATATTAAAGGAAATTACTTAAATTATTTCAAATCAATCCCCATATGAATATTTTTTTGTTTTTTTCTTAAATGATTTTTATTTTTTCCATTATAGTTGGTTTACAGTGTTCTGTCAATTTTCTGCTGTACAGCAAAGTGACCCAGTCACCCATGCATGTTTACATTCTTTTTCTCACATTATCCTCCATCATGCTCCATCACAAGTGACTGGATATAGTTCCCTGTGCTATACATCAGGATCTCATTGCTTATCCATTCCAAAAGCAATAGTTTGCCTCTCAGATACCCAGTCCACCCCACTCCCTCTCCCTCCCTCTTGTAACCACAAGTCTGTTCTCCAAGTCCATGAGTTTCTTTTCTGTGGAAAGGTTCATTTGTGTGAATATTAGACTCCAGATATAAGTGATATCATATGGTATTTGTCTTTCTCTTTCTGACCTACTTACATTCCCACCAACAGTGCAGGAGGGCTCCCTTTTCTCCACATCCCCTCCAGCACATGTTATTTGTGGACTTATTAATGATGGCCATTCTGACTGGTGTGAGGTGGTACCTCATAGTAGTTTTGATTTGCATTTCTCTAATAATCAGTGATGTTGAGCATTTTTTCATGTGCTTGTTGCCCATCTGTATATCTTCTTTGGAGAAATGTCTTTTCAAGTCTTTTGCCCATTTTTCAATTGGGTTTTTTGTTTTTGTTTTTGTTTTTTTTGCTGCGACATTGTATAAGTTGTTTGTATATTTTAGAGATTAAGCCTTTGTCAGTTGCATCATTTAAAACTATTTCCTCCCATTCTGTAGGTTGTCTTTTTTTTTTTTTATGGTTTCCTCTGACGTGCAAAAGCTTGTCAGTTTGATTAGACCCCACTGGTTTATTTTTGCTTTTATTTCTGTTGCCTGGGGAGATTGATCTGAGAAAACATTTGTAAGGTTGATGTCAGAGAATGTTTTGCCTATGTTCTCTTCCAGGAGTTTGATGGTGTCTTGTCTTATGTTTAAGTCTTTCAGCCATTTTGAGTTTATTTTTGTGCATGATGTGAGGGTGTGTTCTGATTTCGTTGATTTACATGTGGCTGTGCAGTTTTCCCAGCACCACTTACTGAAGAGACTGTCTTTTTCCCATTTTATGTTCTTGCCTCCTTTGTCAAGGATTAATTGACCATAGGTATCTGGGTTTATTTCTGGGTTCTCTCTTCTGTTCCATCGATCTGTGTGTCTGTTTTGGTACCAGTACCACACTGTCTTGATGACTGTGTCTTTGTAATATTGCTTGAGGTCTGGGAGAGTTATGCCTCCTGCTTGGTTTTTGTTCCTCAGAAAAATTGCTTTGGCAATTCTGGGTCTTTTATGGTTCCATATAAATTTTTGGATTGTTTGTTCTAGTTCTGTGAAAAATGTCATGGGTAATTTGACAGGGACTGCACTGACTCTGAAGATTGCTTTGGGTAGTATGGTCATTTTTACAATATTAATTTTTCTAACCCAGGAGGATGGAATATCTTTCCATTTCTTTGAATCCTCTTTAATTTCCTCAATTAATGTTTTATATTTCTCAGCATATGTCTTTCAGGTTTATTCCCAGGTATTTAATATTTTGAGGTGCAATTTTAAAAGGTATTGTATTTTTGTATTCCTTTTCTAATATTTCATTTTTAGTATACAGATATGTGACTGATTTCTGAATGTTAATCTTATATCTTGCTACTTTGCTGAATTTGTTGATTAGTTCAAATAGTTTTTGGGTTGCGTCCTTAGGGTTTTCCATATATAGTATCATGTCATCTGCATACAGTGGCAGTTTTACCTCTTCTCTTACAATTTGGATACATTTTATTTCTTTTGTTTGTCTGGTTGCTGTGACTAGGACTCCCAATATTATGTTGAATAAAGTTGGTGAGAGTAGGCATGCTTGCCTTGTTCCAAATTTTAGCCAGAAGGCTTTCAGCTTTTCTCCATTGAGTATTATATTTGCTGTGGGTTTGTCATAAACGGCTTTTATTATGATAAGCTATGTTCCCTCTATACCCACTTTGGTGAGAGCTTTTATCATGAATGGATATTGGACTTTGTCATATGGCTTTTCTGCATATATTAAGATGATCATGTATTTTTTTGACTTTTCTTTTGTTAATGTGGTGTAGGACATTGACTGATTTGTGTATGTTAAACAATCCTTGTGAACCTGGGATGAATCCCACTTGGTTGTGGTGTATGATATTTTTTTATAGGTTGTTTGATTTGGTTGGCTAGAATTTTGTTGAGAGTTTTTGCATCTATATTCATCAAAGATATTGGCCTATAATTTTCTTTTTTTCGTAGTATCTGGTTTTGGTATTAGGGTGATGGTGGCATCTTAGAATGTCTTTGGGAGTGTTCCTTCTTCTTCGATCTTTTAGAAAAGTTTAAGAAGGATGGGTATAAGTTCCTCTTGGTATGTTTGGTAGAATTCGCCTGTGAAGCCATTTGGTCCTGGACTTTTGTTTGTAGGGAGTGTTTTTATGACATATTCAATTTCATTTCTAGTGATCAGTCTGTTCAGTTGATCTAGTTCTTCTTGATTCAGTTTTGGCAGGCTGTAAGTCTCCAGAAAGTTGTCTATTTCTTCTGGGTTGTCAAATTTGTTGGCATATAATTGTTGATAGTATTCCCTTTTTTTTTTTTTTTTTTGTATTTCTGAAGTATCTGTTGAGATTTCTCCTTTTTCATTTATTTGGTTTATTTGGGGTTTTTTTCCTCTCCTCTTCTTGGTGAGTCTGGCCAGAGGTGTGTCAATTTTGTTTATCTTTTCATAGAATCAGCCCTTGGTTTTATTGATTTTGTCTATTGTTTTTTGAATCTCTGGTTTATTGATTTCCTCTCTGATCTATATGATTTCCTTCCTTCTGCTGACTTTAGGTTTTGTTTGTTCTCTTTTTTCTAATTCATTTAGGTGGTGGGTTAAGTTCGATTTGAGATTTTTCTTCTTTTTTGAGAAAGGCCTATATCGCTATGAGTTTCCCTCTAAGCACTTCTTTTGTGGCATCCCATAGATTTTGAATGATTGTGTCTTCATTATCATTTGCCTCAAGGTATTTTTTAATTTCCTATCGATTTCCTCATTGACCCATTGTTTTTTTTAGTAGCATGTTGTTTAGTCTCCATATAGTTAGTTTTTTCTCATTTATTTTCCTGTGATTGATTTCTAGTTTTATGCCATTGTGGTCAGAGAAGATACTTGAAATAACTGCTATACTCTTTTTTTTTTGAAATAATTTCTACATTCTTAAACTTGTTGAGGTTAGTTTTGTGCCCCAGCATATGATCAATCCTTAAGAATGTTCCATGTGCACTTGAAAAGAATGTATATTCTGATTTTTTTTTTTTTATTTTTTTTATTTTTTTTAATTTTATTTTCCCACTGTACAGCAAGGGGGTCAGGTTATCCTTACATGTATACATTACAATTACAGTTTTTCCCCCACCATTTCTTCTGTTGCAACATGAGTATCTAGACATAGTTCTCAATGCTATTCAGCGGGATCTCCTTGTAAATCTATTCTACATTGTGACTGATAAGCCCAAGCTCCCGATCCCTCCCACTCCCTCCCCCTCCCATCAGGCAACCACAAGTCTCTTCTCCAAGTCCATGATTGATTTTCTTTTCTGAGGAGATGTTCATTTGTGCTGGATATTAGATTCCAGTTATAAGTGATGTCATATGGTATTTGTCTTTGTCTTTCTGGCTCATTTCACTCAGTATGAGATTCTCTAGTTCCATCCATGTTGCTGCAAATGGCATGATGTCATCCTTTTTTATGGCTGAGTAGTATTCCATCGTGTATATATACCACATCTTCCGAATCCAATCCTCTGTCGATGGACATTTGGATTGTTTCCATGTCCTGGCTATTGTGAATAGTGCTGCAATGAACATGCGGCTGCATGTGTCTCTTTTAAGTAGAGCTTTGTCCGGATAGATGCCCAAGAGTGGGATTGCAGGGTCATATGGAAGTTCTATGTATAGATTTCTAAGGTATCTCCAAACTGTTCTCCATAGTGGCTGTACCAGTTTCCATTCCCACCAACAGTGCAGGAGGGTTCCCTTTTCTCCACACCCCCTCCAGCACTTGTTATTTGTGGATTTATTAATGATGGCCATTCTGACTGGTGTGAGGTGGTATCTCATGGTAGTTTTGATTTGCATTTCTCTTATAATCAGCGATGTTGAGCATTTTTTCATGTGTTTGTTGGCCATCTGTATATCTTCTTTGGGGAAATGTCTATTCAGGTCTTTTGCCCATTTTTCCATTGATTGATTGGTTTTTTTGCTGTTGAGTTGTATAAGTTGTTTATATATTCTAGAGATTAAGCCCTTGTCAGTTGCATCATTTGAAACTATTTTCTCCCATTCTGTAAGTTGTCTTTTTGTTTTCTTTTGGGTTTCCTTTGCTGTGCAAAAGCTTTTCAGTTTGATGAGGTCCCATGGGTTTATTTTTGCTCTAATTTCTATTGCTTTGGGAGACTGACCTGAGAAAATATTCACGATGTTGATGTCAGAGAGTGTTTTGCCTATGTTTTCTTCTAGGAGTTTGATGGTGTCCTGTCGTATATTTAAGTCTTTCAGCCATTTGGAGTTTATTTTTGTGCATGGTGTGAGGGTGTGTTCTAGTTTCATTGCTTTGCATGCAGCTGTCCAGGTTTCCCAGCAATGCTTGCTGAATAGACTTTCCTTTTCCCATTTTATGTTCTTGCCTCCCTTGTCAAAGATTAATTGACCATAGGTGTCAGGGTTTATTTCCGGATTCTCTATTCTGTTCCATTGGTCTGTCTGTCTGTTTTGATACCAGTACCACACTGTTTTGATGACTGTGGCTTTGTAGTATTTCTTGAAGTCTGGGAGAGTGATGCCTCCTGCTTGGTTTTTGTTTCTCAGGATTGCTTTGGCGATTCTGGGTCTTTTGTGGTTCCATATAAATGTTTGGATTGTTTGTTCTAGTTCTGTGAAAAATGTCCTGGGTAATTTGATAGGGATTGCACTGAATTTGTAGATTGCTTTGGGTAGGATGGCCATTTTCACAATATTGATTTTTCCAATCCAGGAACATGGAATATCTTTCCATTTTTTTACATCTTCTTTGATTTCTTTGATTAAGGTTTTATAGTTCTCGGCATATAGGTCCTTTACCTCTTTGGTTAGGTGTATTCCGAGGTATTTGATTTTGTGAGGTACAATTTTAAAAGGTATCGTATTTTTGTATTCCTTTTCTAATGTTTCATTGCTGGTATACAGAAATGCAACTGACTTCTGAATGTTAATCTTATATCCTGCCACTTTGCTGAATTTATTAATCAGTTCAAGGAGTTTTGGGGTTGAGTCCTTAGGGTTTTCTAGGTATAGAATCATGTCATCTGCATACAGTGACAGTTTGATCTCTTCTCTTCCTATATGGATGCCTTTGATTTCTTTTGTTTGTCTAATTGCTGTGGCTAAGACTTCCAAAACTATGTTGAAGAGCAGTGGTGAGAGTGGGCATCCCTGTCTTGTTCCAGATTTGAGTGAGAAGGCTTTCAGTTTTTCCCCATTGAGGATTATATTTGCTGTGGGTTTATCATAAATGGCTTTGATTATATTCAGGAATGTTCCCTCTATACCCACTTTGGCGAGGGTCTTGATCATGAATGGATGTTGAACTTTGTCAAATGCTTTTTCTGCATCTATTGAGATGATCATATGATTTTTGACTTTTTTTTTGTTAATGTGGTGTATGATGTTGATTGATTTGCGTATGTTGAACCATCCTTGTGAACCTGGGATGAACCCAACCTGGTCATGGTGTATAATTTTTTTGATATGTTGTTGGATTCGGTTGGCTAAGATTTTGTTGAGAATTTTTGCATCTATATTCATCAATGATATTGGGCGATAGTTTTCTTTTTTGGTGGTATCTCTGCCTGGTTTTGGAATGAGGGTGATGGTGGCCTCATAGAATGTCTTTGGGAGTATTCCTTCTTCTTCAACCTTTTGAAAGAGTTTAAGGAGGATGGGCACTAATTCCTCTTTATATGTTTGATAGAATTCACCTGTGAAGCCATCTGGTCCTGGGCTTTTATTTGTAGGGAGTGATTTTATGACCTCTTCAATTTCATTTCTAGTGATTGGTCTGTTCAGTTGGTCTGTTTCTGCTTGATTCAGTTTTGGCAGGCTGTAAGATTCTAGAAAATTGTCCATTTCTTCCAGATTGTCAAACTTATTGCCATATAGTTGTTCATAGTATTCTCTTATGGTTTTTTGTATTTCTGCTGTATCCGTTGTGATTTCTCCTTTTTCATTTATAATTTTGGTGATTTGGGTTCTTTCTCTCCTCTTTTTAGTGAGTCTGGCCAGGGGTTTATCAATTTTGTTCACCTTTTCAAAGAACCAGCTCTTGGTTTTATTAATTTTCTCTATTGTTTTTTGAGTCTCTATTTTATTGATTTCTTCTTTTATTCTGATTTTTTTGATGTAATGTCCTGAAAATGTCATTAAGTCTAACTTTTCTACTGTGTTATTCAGGATCTCTGTTGCCTTATTGATTTTCTGTCTAGAAGACCTGTTCTTTGATGTGAGTGGGGTGTTAAAGTTGCCTACTATTGTTGTATTCTCATCAGTTCATCCCTTTATGTTAGTATTTGTTAGTATGTATCTGGGTGCTCCTATATTAGGGGCATATATACTAATGATTGTAATATCCTCTTCTTGAATGGATCCTTTTTATTATTAAATAGTGTCCTTCTTTGTCTTTTTTTTAAATTTTTTTTTTTGTCTTTTCTAGGGCCACTCCAGTGGCATATGGAGGTTCCCAGGCTAGGGGTCTAATCAGAGCTGTAGCCACCAGCCTACAACCACAGCCACACCAATGTGGGATCCGAGCCACATCTGTGACCTACACCACAGCTCATGGCAACGCCGGAACCTTAACCGACTGAGCAAGGCCAGGGATCAAACCCGCAATCTCATGATTCCTAGTCGGATTCGTTAACCACTGCACCACAACGGGAACTCCTGTCTTTCTTTATATGGCCTTAATTTTAAAGTCTATTTTGTCTTATTTGAGTATTGCAACTCCTGCTTTCCTGTCTTGTTCATTGGGAGGAAATATCTTTTCCCATCCCCTCGCTCTGAATCTATATGTGTCCTTTGCCCTAAGTGAGTCTCTTGGAGACAGCATATTATATATAGGCTTTTGCTTTTTTATTCAATCTGCTACTCTGTGTCTTTTGATTGGAGCATTCAGTCCATTGACATTTAAGGTAATTATTGATAAATATGTATTTATTGCCATTTTAAACCTTGTTTTCCATTTGATTCTATATTTATCCTTTGTTCTTTTTTTTTTTTTTTGGTTGGATGATTTCCATTTATTTTATGCTTGTGTACTTTTTTAGGTTTTGTGAATGTAATATTTGGTTTTGATTTGTGGTTGCCCTGTTTTTTAAGTATGTTAACCCCTTCCTATATCTGCTTGCCTTAGCAGTCATATAGGCTCATACACATTATTAAAAAAAAAAGTCTAGGTTTTTCTTTCTTTCCCCACATTCTACGGTTTTGAAGTCCTTTTTTTAACATCTTCATGTTTGTCCTTTCACTGTTCCTTATGTTTATCATCACTTTTACAGTAGTTTTTCCCCCCTTTTAGATCTGTATACTGGCTTATTTAAGTAATTGCTTTCCAATTGTGATTTCCTTCATCCTATTTCTTATTTTTTATTTAGAGAAGCCCTTTCAGTATTTCCTTTAGCATGGATTTGGTACTGCTGTACTTGTTTATCTTTTGTTTGTTGGAGAAATTCTTTATTTCTCCTACTATTTTAAATGATATTGTTGCTGGGTAGAGTATTCTAGGTTGCATCTTTTTCCCTTTTAGAACTTTGAATATATCTAGCCACTCTCTTCTGGCCTGTAGTGTTTCTATAGAGAAATCAGCTGATAGTCTTATGGGGGTTCCATTACAGTTAATGCTTTGTTTCTCTTGCTGCCTTTAGAATCCTCTTTTACCTTTTGCCATTTTTATTATAATGTCTTGGTGTGGTCCTATTTGGGTTCAACTTGTTTGGGGCCCCCTGTATCTTGATATCAGTTTTCTTTAGATTTGGAAAGTTTTCAGACATAATTTCTTCAAATACATTTCCAATCCACTTTTCTTTTTCTTCTCCTTCTCGAATTCCTATTATGCATAGATTGGCCTGCTTTACATTGTCCCATAGATCTCTTATATTGCTTTCATGTTTTTTTTTTTTTTTTTTTTTTCATTTGGTTTTCTGTCTGCTGTCCTGATTGGGTGATTTCCATTAGCCTATCTTCCAAGTCACTAATTCATTCTTCTGCACTATTCATTCTGCTCTTTAGTGCCTTTAGCTCAGTTTGCATCTCTGCAAGTGAATTTTCTAATTTTTCTCAGTTCCTCCGTATATTTTCTACTTCCTTTCTAAAGTAATCAGCATTACTGTTTATATCTGCTCTTAATTCCTTCATATTCACCCTTAATTCCTTCAGTAATTTCACTATCTCCCTTTTGAACCCAGTGTCTATTTGACTGCAGAGGTCTGTTTCATTGTTTGCTGCTTCAGGTGAATTCTCCTGTTCTTTTAACTGGGAATGGTTCCTGAGATTCTTCATCTTGCTTGTATTTTTCTTTTTCTGTGAGTTTAGGGAAGCCAAACTGTAGTCTTGGAGGAGTATTTCTATGCAAGAGCACCCCTTTATATTTTGTGGGGGAGTTACTTTTTTGGCATGGGAGTTTGGATATTTGCTGTCTCTTTCTTCAGTGTGAGCAGGATGTTATCCTCAGGGTGCTGAATGTACTTCCAGGGAGAAGAAGGCAATAGGTAGGGCTAGTAGTCAGTGCCTGGTTGCTGGGCTCTCGAGAATAGTAAGGACCTGCAGGAAGGTAGCACAGGCTACTCCTAGTTGCAGAGCTCTGGAAAGTAGTAGTGAGCCTTAGGCAGATTTACAAGGTGCCCAGGATATTTGGCAGTGGCAGTGGCATTGTGTGTGTCCCAGGGGAGTGAGATCAACAACAGGTGGTATTCAGTCACAATGCCCTTCTCTGTGGTGCCCTCTGAGGTGATTGAGGCCACAAGTGGTGCCTGATCACAGACCCCTAGTGGTGGTGAGCCATGCCCACCTCTGGAGTCAGAGATAACTGTGGTGATTTGCCCCTGTCACCTGTAGATCATGCAAGAAGCACCCCATCCTGCTCAGCCCACACAGGAGGTGCTGCACAGTCTGCTCCTAGTTGCAGGGTCCTAGGAAGTGACAGTGATTGAGTGTGTGGGCATTGCCCAGAGCATTTGGCAGTGGCAGCAAGCAGGGCAGGTGTGTTCCCAGGGAATTGAGAGCAACAGCAGGTGGTGTTCAGTTGCAATACCCTCCTCTGTGGTCCATATGAATATTTTATATATAAAACAAACAAACAATAAAACTAAATATAGAGTAAAGCTATTTATTATTTTTTCATTTCTAGGCAAGATAAGGGTCTTAGGGTATCCTTCAATACAATTCAAATAAAGTAGCTATCTGGCTTGATAAAAAATAGATACTTGCTAAAGGTAGAAAATTATAAATATTAGGAAAACAAATATGCAAAACATCTTGAACATTTCATAGACCTGGCATTTTTAAAATTATAGTTGATTAGAAATTATTTTTCTTCTAAAACTCTTACTAAAATAGTTGCATTTTGCCTTGAATTACATCTGGTAATAATCTATACATTTGTATATAAATGTAATATTTTTTCTACGCTTTAGATTAAAAATTGTACAATATTAAAAAGCTTGTAAAGTAAATTGCCAACAAAAATGTGAACTCATTTATACATTTCTGACTTTGGGAAGTTATAATTATTATGTTATGAAATGCCAAACATGGGCCATAGAATGAAATAATAATAGAGAAAATTTCAAATCCATAATTTAGTAAATTTTCTCATTTAAATTAAAAAAACCCACCATTCTGATGAAATGTGCCACATTCCATGAGGTTCTAAATGTGTGGATCTTGTTGTTCTGTTACTTTTTGGAAAGAGGCGACTTCAATCCCTCTGTTTCTGATTCCATTACACTGAGATCGAATTTGAGGGGGTAGAAATTTTTTATTGAAAGATAAAATCTGTAAATATATCCTTCATACAAAAATATGAGCATCTGCTACAATGAGACTTGTTCTGTTGGAATACTAGACTTATTAGAGTAAGTTTTACACACATGCAAATGTGTCACAGTTAGGAAAAGGATTTTAATGACAGATCTTCAAGTAAAAGTGGCTGGAACAGATTCAGCATGAGACTAAGCAGATCATAACTTTGCTTCAATTACTCCTTTTCTGCAAGCCTTGTGTCACACATTTGAACTATACATTAGAACATGCAGTAAGAAGCTTTCGGCAGATTGGAAAGCCCCCAGAATCTCGGCATGGGGCTGGCAGCTGGCACTTTGAAGTAACCGGTTTCCCTTCTTCTTCTTCTTCTTTTTTTTTTTTTTTTGCTTTTTAGGGCCGCATTTGCGGCATATGGAAGTTCCCAGGCTAGGGGTTGAATGGGGAGTTACAGAGGCCAGCCTATGCCACAGCACAGCAGGGACCAAACAAGCATCCTCCTGCATACTACTCAGATTCATTTCCCCTGCGCCACAACGGGAACTCCCGAAGTAACTGATTTTCTGAATGTGCTGCCACTGTGGGCTTTCTCAAATGTTCACGGTGTCAAGAAGGAGCCTAATAGTTACCTGTTGGTTCAGCTATGCTTTATTTGTCTTTTCATGTACTCATCTAATAAACAGTATGTCAACCTCATCCTACCAGAAAAATCAACAGGCTGCCTGAGAAAATATCTTAACTTGCTGTTTATTTTACTTGATTGAGTTTTAGGGCATTAAAGGCAAGAAGGTCCTTGAAAAAATCCAACAATGCCCTGTCTGTATTAGGATTTTTCCTTGTGGTTTTAGGTGCATCAAAAACAACTTTTTAAAAATAGAAATAAATATTTGGTAAAGCAGCAAACTAAATAACTTTTGATAGCTAAATGAAAAGGAGGAGAAATAAGCTAAGACTGGTAATGCATACTTATTACTGTACATAATATTGCTTTGAGTTGGTGAAGTAAGGTCAGACACAGGCAGTGTTTTCACCTACAATATACCTATACTCTTGAAAACCCTTCAATCAGTCTCTCATCACATGGTTTCTGACAAATCTAAATTATGACCTTTGGTGACAACAGATCTGGCGGGAGGAGGTAATGTATGCACCCCTCAATGACCTCTCTGAACCCACCAGCTTTATCCTTGAACTGCTATAAACAAGGAGTGCTTACGCTAAGTGTAGTAGCGTCAGGAATACCGCAGTTGCAACTGAATGGATATAGTTCATATTTATATGAAACTACACAATTAAACTGCTATTTAACAGGAGAGAGGCTAGCAAAGAAGTATTTGGATAACTCAACACTTTACTTATTAAGTGAAATGTCCATCTAGCAAAAAGGAATAATTCTAAACTGTTAAAGCACATTATCTTCTCAAGTCCATTTCGTCTTCAAAAATGTGCGCAGCCACGAAAGGAAATTTCCTCTCTTTTCCATGATATTGTTCTGTCCCTTTACCTAAATGTTGTGACCATGACCTGAGACTGCTCTCATGGAGGCATCTGTCTGAATGTGGAAAGCCTGCATCCTTAGTGTTTACCGCAAACCCAGCGAAGCTGATGGTCATTCTGAAGGTCAGTCAGTGCTTCAATGGTTCTCCAGCTGCACTGGCAGGCATAGGCCCGTGTTCCTTTCTTCTTTACCAACTTTGTTTTCAATTTGTGGAATTCTGGCATATTGTTCCTATTAGTAAAACAAGAAGGATTTAGCACAGTGGCTTTGTTCAGTACTTGACTTAAAAAAAAAAAATTCCACTGGCTTTATTTTCCTATCTTTATAACATCCAGACACTAAATTGCCTAGTGCCACTTACTCAAAAAACTGGTGCTCTCTGAGGATTTCATTTTTTTTTTTTTTCTTTTTAGGGCTGCACCCATGGCATATGGAAGTTGGGACTAGGGGTCAAATCGGAGCTGTAGCAGCTGTCGGCCTACACCACAGTCACAGCAACTTGGGATCTGACCTGTGTCTGTGACCTACACTGCAGCTCACAGGAACGCCGGATTCTTAACCCACTGAAGGAGGCTAGGGATCAAACCTGTGTCCTCATGGATACCAGCTGGGTTCGTGACCACTGAGCCACAATGGGAACTCCAGATTTCAATATTTTTATTTTATTTATTTATTTTTTTGGCTACACTGGGGCACATGGACGTTCCCAGGCTAGGGGTCGAATATGAGCTACAGTTACTGGCCTACACCACAGGTGTAGCATCGCCAGATCCAAGCCACGTCTGCGACCTACATCACAGCTCATGGCAATGCCGGATCCTGTCCAACTGAGTGAGGCCAGGCATCGACCTGCATCCTTATGGATGCTAGTCGGATTCGTTTCTGCTGTGTCACAATGGGAACTCCCGGATTTCAATATTTTTAAATGGCATTCCTCTAGGTCTTTTTATTAAGTCTCCTGAAGAACAAAATGACCTAAAGAGGTGAAGGGTTTTTGATCTGTCTTATCAGAGATGACATGATATGAGAATAGAGGGGACAGGATGGTGGTTCATCTCCTACCTCAAAGACTCACCTGTGCCAAATTTTAAAAGCCTTCAAGTGACAAGTGGAGGGCATATAAGAGGCAGAAACAAAACAGGCTTCTAGTGGGTTAAGTACAGAAGATTTTCATTAACAGAGAAAGTACCTGTTATTTCTATGTGTTGAACTCATTTGTAGCTCATTTGTGTCTGTGATCTGCTTATTTACTTATACTAACAGAAATAAAATAAATGCCTATCCTGAAATAAACATCAATGTTATCATGATTAAATCAATGGTCAGGACTGTCATAAAAAAAGATAACCATCTGACTTGATGGTATAAAAAAGACTATGGAACTTAATTGATAGAAAATCAATTATGACTTTCATGATAATCTATGTACTGAATTTATGTATATTTCATGGCAAAAGAAAAATGAAAAAATTCAAAGTAAAATGATGAAAACAAACACAGTAAAACAATAAACTACAGTATAAATATTAAAGAAAAAAAAGGGTACATGCTGTTATTTGCTGAATTCACTGCAGTGGAAAGCAGGATACAAAGTGCCCTCTGGTGGCCAGTGGGCACCATGGTCGGTCCTGTACAGAATTCAGGCACAATTTAGAAGGTTAGAACCTAACAAAACCTGAGAGATTTTCCAGGCTAATTCTCTGACTTCAGAAAACTGAGACATAGACCAGCTAAGTGACTTTGCTGTGAGATAGGGGAAGAACCGAATATCTAAGTTTTATCTAAATGGCTAAATGAAAGATGGTCCTTTAGTCAATCTGCAATATATTTTGACAAATTTAACATGTGACACTTGACTGAATCCTTAAGAGATTTTAGGGAAGGAATCATGGATTGCCACAGAACTACTTAATACATTCCAAGTAGTGCATATCTTAAAAGCTTAGAAAGAAAATTTCATTATTTCCCATATAGGAAATATGATTTCATAGGAAAGTAAGAGTGTTTTCTTTAGCTATTATGGCAGGATGGTCAAGTATAACTGACACTTCTTTCAGAAAGTTCTAGAACTTGTCAAAGCTAGGATACACTTAGCGCCCTTATCTGCAAGATACAGACAAGGAAACAAGCAACTAAACAGGGTTTCACTGTATAACCAGTGTGCAGACTGATACCACTAAAAACAAATGGCTCCCCACGTTCAGCTGGGCTGTGGACACACAGGAAAGGGTGAGTTTGTTTCCAAGCTGAGAGAGTGCTAAGGGAATCACGGAGGATGAGCAGTGACGTGTACCCTGAGGGCCAGGTAGGGTCTGGGTAGGATAAGACGGCGGGAGGGTACTCCAGGAGGTGGCCAGTTTACACAGTCATGGGGAATGGGAGCTTTGAGTGCTATGATGTCGCTAGAATCTTGCAAAGGTGAAAAGTCTACTGTGGAAAGGCAGGCAGAGCTGGGTGACAGATGGCTGGGGGCTGGACTGTGGAGGGTCTTGAACGCCATGGTAATGAATTTGGACGCTATTCTGTCAGCAGAATGGTTTTGGGCAGGACATACTCAGAGGTATGCTTTAACTCTCGGCAAGAGAAGGAAGGTCTGAAAGAAGAGAGCTTAGGCAGGAAAATCAGTGAGGAGGCTACTTCTGTACCTTTGTCCTTACCTAGGCTGATGGCGGACAGATGGAAAGGAGGAGATGATGAGAGAAATGCCAGCAAGAGGCATTACAGCACCATAAGAAACATAAAATTGTATCAAGTACATTCTTCACAGAGTGAAGTTCTTCAGAAACATACCTGAAAAACAGGTAATCGCATGATGTGTCCCACCTATGGTCATCGTAGCTTACTATCCAGAAATCACATGCTATACAACGCAGATGGTCACACGCTCTGTTCAGAGAGAAAGAACTATACATTAGAAATTCTTGGTATGTTTAAATATGAAAATAGGATGATTTATTCATGGAATATATCACATAGATTACGGAGCAAACAACAGAAAAGTAAAGATGATTATAAATTTATATAATCCAATTATAACTTTTTATACTAAAGGAATGATTATCCATTTGAACTTTCAGGTTAAACGTCTTCACAAACCTATCTTACTAAGATCATGCATACTGATATATAATGCATATTGGCAGATATTTAAAGAAACAAAATGGATGTGTAGATCTCTTATTTCAATGGTTTTCAAATTGTGTCTGAGGGAGATCTTCACTTCCTGAAGTGTTTCCCTGCCTAATGAAATTTTTAGGATGCTTCTATCTCACAGTTTGCCGCACTGTATTGAAATGAATCTGTTTCTCCCACAAGCTAATTCAGGGCTGGGGCAGGATCTTATTTGTTTCTGTTTCCACACTACTTGGCATGAATGTATTCATTTACTCACTTAAAAAATATTTACTGAAAGCCTACTATGTGCTGGTGAGATTCTGTCCACATAGAGCTTAGATTCTAATGAGAAAAGGAATAAACAATACTGATAACTAAATTATATATAGTCTGTTAGGAGGTAAGAAATGCTTCAAATAAAATAAAAAGTAGAGTAGGGTCAATAAAATTGGAAGTACTTGGAGGAAGTGGGTTGTAATTTTAAAACAGTGGTCCGCATAGGCTTCATGGAGTAGGTATAGCTAAGCAGTTTCTTTAAGGGGCTGGTAAAGGAAGTGAGTGAACTTAAGAAGGAAGGAAAAAGGGCAAGTTTGTATGTTGATGGCAAAGGTGCAGGGAAGAGCAAAATGCTATGTGAAGGGCAGAACTTCCAGAACAATACTTAGCCTGTAACAGGTACTCAGTGACTACTTAAGGAACTGAAATGCCAAGCAAATCTCAAAATTTATATACTACACAGTAACTTTAGGAGTAAAATGATAATATATATAATGGTACGAATTATGAATTGCTATTAAAATAATTTGATTTGTATAATAATTGTGGGTTAACTTAAAAGAAACCTTCTCCATTATTTGAAGTATTTAAAAACTACAATCAATATAGATACATTGGATCATCTAAAAATTACAAGGAAATAAGAAGAGTTAAGCTAGCAAAAACAAAATGAAAAGACAGTAACAGAGTGAGAGAAAACATTTTCAATTCACAATCAAAAAGAGTGCTTACACTAACAGCAAAAAAACCAATCAATCAATGGAAAAATGGGCAAAAGACCTGAATAGACATTTCTCCAAAGAAGACATACAGATGGCCAACAAACACATGAAAAAATGCTCAACATCGCTGATTATAAGAGAAATGCAAATCAAAACTACTATGAGATACCACCTCACACCAGTCAGAATGGCCATCATTAATAAATCCACAAATAACAAGTGCTGGAGGGGCTGTGGAGAAAAGGGAGCCCTCCTGCACTGCTGGTGGGAATGTAAACTGGTACAGCCACTATGGAGAACAGTTTGGAGATACCTTAGAAATCTATACATAGAACTTCCATATGACCTCACAATCCCACTCTTGGGCATCTATCCGGACAAAACTCTACTTAAAAGAGACACATGCACCCGCATGTTCATTGCAGCACTATTCACAATAGCCAGGACATGGAAACAACCCAAATGTCCATCGAAGATGATTGTATTAGGAAGGTGTGGTATATATACACAATGGAATACTACTCAGCCATAAAAAAGAATGACATAATGCCATTTGCAGCAACGTGGATGGAACTAGAGAATCTCATACTGAGTGAAATGAGCCAGAAAGACAAAGGCAAATACCATATGATATCACTTATAACTGGAATCTAATATCCAGCACAAATGAACATCTCCTCAGAAAAGAAAATCATGGACTTGGAGAAGAGACTTGTGGCTGCCTGATGGGAGGGGGAGGGAGTGGGAGGGATCGGGAGCTTGGGGTTATCAGACACAACTTAGAATAGATTTACAAGGAGATCCTGCTGAATAGCATTGAGAACTTTGTCTAGATACTCATGTTGCAACAGAAGAAAGGGTGGGGGAAAAAATGTAATTGTAATGTATACATGTAAGGATAACCTGACCCCCTTGCTGTACAGTGGGAAAATAAAAAAAAAAAAAAAAAAAAAAAAAAAGAGTGCTTACAAATGACAACAAAGAAAAAAAATCCTAAAAATATATTCAATCTCACTAATAAAGGTAGTATTAGATAAGCAGTCAAGCATGAAGACAAGACTGCCTAGGTTCAAATGCTAACTCCAGTAATCACAAGCTGTCTAATCATAGCCAAGTAACTTAACTTCTCTGTGACTCAGTCTCCTTACCTGTAAAGAGGGGATAATAATACTTACACACCTCATGAAAGAATTATGAGGAGCTAACCAAGTTAATATTGATAAAATGCTTATAGCAGTGCCTGGCATACGGTATTTGTTAAAAAAAGTTAAAATACTACATAAAGAATTAACATTTAAAGCAAACATGAAATAAATATTGAAAACCAACTAAGCTAGCAAAAACTAGCACTCTCGGACATTTTCAGTGGGGGCGTGAGCTGCTGTAACCTTTAGGGAAAAATTTTGGCATTATTTGAAAATTAAAATGATACCCTAGCTTCTGCACTAGCAATCCCATCTTTGGGAGTCTATTACACACAAATAAAAGCACCAGAATATAGGCATATAGCTCAAGAATTTCTACTGCAGTATGGCTGAAGTGGCAAAAACCGGACACCTCCTGGATAGCTATCAAAGAGGGGAAAGACGGAGTAACATTTATACTCTGGAATATTAGGCAGTTGATAAAGAGATTTAATTAGATTTCCCTACTGACCTAGAGGGGAACAAAGCAAGTTGCACAATAACATCTACAGCATGATCTTATCTTTGTAAAAACTATTTAAAAATAGCCTCAACTTTTTCTGTATATGTATTTACAAGTTTGTAAGACCATAGAGAAAAACCTGGAAGGTAATATACCATGCAGCCATCACTGGTTGCCTCAGGAGGGAAGGGAATGGAGAGAAAGGAAGGAGGTTATTTTCTCCTTATACATTTTAACTTTTTTTAAAAATTTTTTTCAATAAGCACACAGTACTTCTGTAATTAAAAAATAAAATCATCATTAGGTTTTTTTCACTTACTTCCCTCTAAAATTCAGAGGTGAACTTCAAAATTGCAAATGTATTTCAGCCTGAGAGTTTCTTTGAGAATAAATGCTTTGCATTTCTAGAAATATTATTCACAGTAAGAACTAAACATTTAAAATCTATACGAATTTCATAAACAATTCCATATTTTCTTTCAAACTGTTAGCAATTCATGAAGTTGTATTCGTATGTGTGGAAATTCAACACAATTACATTTGTACACATTGGAACTTGGATTTTGAGTGTACAAGTCAGGAAATGCAAAATGATGGTTCCCAAAGCTGCTATAACTTGCTTTCTTATGCATATGTGGTTTATTACATGATTGCACAGAGTGTTAACTTTAATGCCTTAATACATATGTGCAATTTGGCTGAATTACTGCTGCTGTGGGAACCATAATTCAGAATTTCCTGACATTTTGTATGTGTAAAATTTCAACCATAATGTTAAATACAACGTTTTAATTTAATTTAAAATTTAGTAGTTTATTCAAATCTATTCACACTACCACATTTTCCTACAAACACTGTCCTTTGAGAAAAATAAAACTAACTTGCAGCTAAGAAATCATTCTGTTGCTAAGATTCACTCTATTAGATCATAATTAGTACCAGCCTATGGAATAATCCAGTCTTGCAAGTAGTTTAAAAAATAATTAGGAGAGTAAAATTCAACTTGGCTTGAAAATCATGCTTGGTTTTATCTGTGCCTTATTAACGCCACCACTTTCTCCTTTCCACCAACTGGGTAAAAGACTCAAATCTTTACAATCATTTGGGATTACTCTCAAACCAGAGCTTTATCCGAGTATCAAACAAATATAACACAAAAAAAACCCCAGGCAGAATAGACTCCATTTCCCTTATGGCCTCAGCATTATTTTCAGGGCTTAAGTATATCTTTCTTCCGTAACTGTATATAAAAAATATTAGAAAGTCCTGGTTCTAATGAAAGATAAATTGTTAGGTCTTGCCTTTAAAATGTGAGGAAATACAAACATGAAGATGTCACCAACGGCTTTGTCCTTTTATCTGGCTAATAGGTAAAACCTTCATCACTTTAAAGATGTTTGTGATAGGAATGCCCCCAATAATAGTCCAAAATAGTCTCCTGCACAGACTTTGTGGTCCTCAGTTAAATCCAGTGGGCCAGGGAGTCTTGCTCTTTGGGAAGTTGGAAAATAACAACAGCTGCAACAGCAAAAGCAGCCTCCCTCTTACATAAATCTATGGCCTTTTGCAAATTGGCATACTAGAAGGCAGAATGGGCCCGGGAATCAAGTTACACATCTGAACCCTTGCGTTGGGCAGGGCACAGCACTTGGGAGTCATTCCTGGAAACTCTCTCTCATACCTCCAATAACCACTTAATCTCTGAATTCGTCAATTCTATATTCTGAATATCTCGAGCGTTTCCCTACAGCTGCTGCCACCACTCAGGTCACATGTGCCATCCTTCTCTCTTTCCTAGGTCACTGGTAACTACTGCCTATTGACTGGTCTTCCTGTGTTTTCTCCTGTCTTGCCCCTCCAGCATCTAGTCCATTTTCCATTGTGGAAACAAAATTTCTTTCGACGCACAAATATGATTATGTCATCTCTATTTGCTTAAAAAAAAAACAAAAAACAAAAAAACCAAAAAACCCAGAAAACCAACCCAATGGCATCCACTGCATGTAGGAATTATTTTTCCAACATCCTCCAGGGGACCACAAACTAAACATCCTTTGACTACCTCTCCAGCCAATCAGGACCTATCCCTCACCCTCACTCACTACACTCCAGCTCACCTGGCTGCTCTCTGCTCCTCTAACACTCCTGGCTCCAGTGGTCCCCTCTCTTTGCTTAATTCCTACTTATTCATCATATCAGAGTCTGATTAAATGTTATTTGCTTAGGAAAACAATCCCTAACCTTTCATATTAGTTAAGATGCCAATTATCCATGCTTGCAGTATCCCGTACTTACTATTCACATTATGTGTTATGTGGAAATTAAAGTTATTTGTGGAACTGAAGTCTCTCTCCTCATATAGACTGAAAATTCACTGGGGGCATGGAAATGTCCATGTATTTGTTCAGCACGATTTATGTACTCAACATCTAGGCCTTAGCAAGCACATTATAATGAACATATATTTCATGAAATTAACACCACTGCCTCAATTTCCTCATTTATAAAAAATGGGGATTCAAAATTCTTGCTCTATCTGCGTCTTGTTTTTTTCCTGTGAAGCAGGTAAACTGATACACATATAAAAAGTGCTTGGAAGGAGTTCCCATTGTGGTGCAGTGGAAAATCCCACTAGGAACCTTGAGGTTTCGGATTTGATCCCTGGCCTTGCTCAATGGGTTAAGGATCTGGCGTTGCTGTGAGTTGTGGTGTAGGCTGGCAGCTACAGCTCTGATTCAACCCCTAGTCCGGGAACCTTCACATGCCATGAGTGCGGCCCTAAAAAAAAGCAAAAATAAAAGTGCTTGAATAGTGTAAAGTACTTTATACATACAATATTTTATATATACCTGAATATATAAGTGCTTATCTTTCTGTGGGTGCTGATCTGTCTCATGCAGAGGGTGGTCAATGACTAATATCTCTGTGATGGGCAAAGATCTGTGAATATAAACATTTAACTGTGAATATAAATGCAAATTGCAAGTGTTTTCTTGTCACTGTGCAGAAGGCAGGAATGGGGTTTGATAAGTTTTGGCATTCTTATGGATCAGTATTTTATGACAGACATATATTGAAATTCCATCAGGGGATGAGACTGTTCTATGCTAGAACTAAGTCAAAGTACATGTAAAAAATACTATATAGAAGAAGATCTTAATATTTACTCTTTGGAAGTAAACCAGAACATAATATCTTAAAGACCATTGTTAAAATCAGAAGGCACCTGTAAGTAAACATATGTAGACATTTCCTGAGATAAAACGAAAAAGGAGAATATAGTATTCTTGCAGCTGAGGTGTAACACAATGAGAAGGCAGCACTAACAGAGGAGAAAGACCACCAAATAATTACAAACTAGTGGACCTATAGCAACTAGCTGTCTTTTGTAACATAGGCACAAATTTTAATGTATTATTTCATTGGATCCTTTACTTCCATAAAGTATGTTTAGTGTTTATGGGTGAGAGGCTGAGGTTTTATAATGCTATTCCCTTCTCAAAGGCTTCACAGCTTGTAAGAGGCAGTGAATATCTGAGCTTAGGTATCGTGTCATCAGAGCCTGTTTTCTTCAGGCCCTGGGTATAATCATTTGCTTCTTTATCAGCTTCTCTATTGGACAGTGTTTATCTTTTTCTTGATATCTAGTATCTAGGACATAGTGGGCATTCAATGAATATTAAAAAAAGGAAAGAAAAAGGAAATTCAAATAGAATGAGAAAGTAAGTCTGTAGCAAGTGAACTGAGCAGGTAAGACAGTGGGGACCTGCCTTAGAAAGGAGCATCATTCTAGACAGGGAATAAGTGTAAAAATACTCAGAGAGAGGAAAATGTAAGTGGAAAGTAGGAGAATAACAAGTATTTTGGTGGAAGTCGAGTATCTGACCCAGGCTTCAACTGGAGGTGAAAGAACAAGAGAAAGAACAAGAAAAACAATTTGGTAAAACAAACAATGAGTTTAACAATAGAGTTACTAGGAGACAGATAGTGACTCTCATTTTCCTTCTGAATGGGGAGAGGTGCTCAAAATAATAGTTATGGATGTTATCTTTAATGCTCTCTGCAGGTGAGACTACAGAAGATGTAAGTGGATGGTAACTGGGAAATCTTTGCTGTAATTTAAGGGTGACCTGAAAGAAGCCTGGATGAGAGAGAGAGAGAGAGAGAGAGAGAGAGAGAGAGAGAGGGATCTGGCAATGGCTGAGACAAGTCCAACTGGGAAAGTCAGGATCAACAACAATCTGACTATATTCTTCTTTAGGGGCAGTTTGTGTCTCTGATCCTTTGCACAGACAATCTCGATGCATGATGACTGGGGTGCTGTCAACTCTTATTTACAACCCTCACAGCAGGCAGCAGTCCTATGGACCATTATAGCCTGTCTGCTGCCTGGTGTTCCTGGTCCAGGCTTCCCCAGATTTCCTATTTCCCTCTAGTCCCATGACCCCTTTTTCCAGGCCTCTAAGATCTAGGCCAGCACCACCATAACCTTCCAACAACCTGTTTTTAGATTCTACTTCTATTACTCAGTGCAATAGTTATCTCTCTTGAAATGGGGTCAACATGCAATCACAGAGCTCAGTCTGTTCTTTCTTAAGAAATTATCAGAAAAAGTGTTTTAAAAATAACTAGACCAAATATAATAGCATAGTTAGGTAGGACTCTTTAAAAATGGAACCTAGGAGCTCCTGTCATGGCTCAGCAGTTAAGGAACCCAACTAGTATCCTTGAGGATGTGGGTTCGATCCTTGGCCTCACTCAGTAGCTTAAGGATCCGGCATTGCTGTGAGCTGTGGTGCAGGTTGCAGATGTGGCTCAGATCTGGCATTGGTATAGCTGTGGTGTAGGCTGGCTGCTACAGCTCCGATTTGACCCCTAGCCTGGGAACATCTATATGCTGTGGGTGCAGCCCTAAAAAGACAGATAAATAAATAAATAAATAGTAAATAAATGGAACCTAAAGGATCAGGAGAGTAAAAAGATTTGTTGAAAAAAACCAATCTTTATGTTCACTTTATGATGATGACAATGGAATCGGTGACAATGGTATAGGCTAGGAGTCTGAGGCTGCTATGGGGCTGGGGGTTGGTGGCATCAAGACCATGAGAATGCCCTGGAAGAAGTCTGAGTGAGATACTAGGTGAAAGGAGGGTTGAAGAAGTGACAAAAAAAAAAAAAAAAAAAAAAAAAAAAAAAAAAGGAGGGTTTCTGCTTTTAAAACATGTAAAATCAAGCAACTATGCTTAAGAACTCTGGGTCTTACAGACGAGCAGCTTCTCATGCTGACTGGCCAAGGCAGAGTGGCTAACACACCTTTCAGTCCACGGCTGCACTGTTCACCCATCTTACTCACTGGCTTCCCCTGCCTGGAAGGAAAAGTAGCAAAGCAAAAGCTCATTCTCCTGCTGTCTTGTGAAGACTGAGCTGGGACGGAAGTGATCCAGGCATTTCAAGTGGAGCTTAGAAACGGGTGTCAACACAAGGAACAACACACGGGTGTCAACATCATTGCTTCCAACAGCTATCATTCAAGAAGAATAAACATTTCAGTAAAGTGTTCTTAGACTGGCTAATAAAATATACCTTTTTTTTTTTTTTGTCTGCACCCATGGCATATGGAAGTTCCCAGACCACAGGGTGAAATGGAGCTGCAGCTGCCGGCCTTAGAAACCAGATCCAAGCTGCGCCTGCGACCTACACCACAGCTCACAGCAGCGCCGGATCCATAATCCACTGAGCAAGGCCAGGGATCACACCAGTGTCCTCATGGATACTAGTCGGGTTTATTAGGGCTGAGCCACAAAGGGAACTCCCAAAAATATACTGCTTATTATGAAATGGACTGATGCCAAGATGATAAGAACTATGTTTTCACAGGGTTATCAATTTGGAAAAACCTAAGAAGAAAGTATAATGTATTTCCAACGTCTTACCTCTGTGAAGTATTTGTCCCAATCCCACAAGGAACAGCACTTCCACCAAGGTACACTGGGCTGCAACTAGACATGTTTAACAGACAGGAGAAAAACAAAATTGAGATGTAAAAGAAAGATGAGAAGTTAGTCTGGCTGTGTTGTCGCCATATTCTTGTAATCAAACTGTGTATTTTCCTGAGCAAGCCAATTATTTCAAAGAAGAGGTATTTATACTAGGATCAGTGCTTTTTTGGCTATAACCTGTATATTTAGGAACACTCAAGGAGTTAAAATGAGTCACAGAAGAAAGTGTTTGCCAAATAATGTAAGGGATAAAGTAAATACTGAAGAATATAACAGAACATTAATTTTGAGAAAGTGTTCACACTTTTTTTTTTTACATGGCAGAAAATTATTTACAATAGCAATAACCTCCCATTCAAGTTCCTTTACACTAAGGGGTCGCAGGACATAATAACACTAAAAATACTGCTATTGGTCTTTCTCATGAAAGCCAACCAGTGCTTTGTTGCTCAATGTTGTTAAATGGTAACAAAATCTATGAGACCACGCTTACTAATGTGTATAATTCACCAAAGCAATTCCAACTTACCTTTTACCAAGGCCTTGAGTGGGAGCTCTGACAGATGCGTTACCTGAAGATGTAGACTTTAATTTCTGTTAAAAAAAAAAAAAACAACAACCAAAACAATAAAAGGCCAAGGGTAACTTAGAGAATTGTGACATGAAAACTAATCTTCTTTATTTTATAGTGAGAATATTTTTAAAAGGGCTTAAATAAAAATTCGGTATCATTTTAAAGTTTCTGAAATAAAAGCAGTGATCAAAACCTTTTAAAGGCAAAAGGGAAGTAGACCTCCCTGAGGAATTTACAAATTACTCTGCTAACTTTTCGCCTAGAAAATTGATATACTGCCATTATTAGCTTGCTAAGATTTAGAGTCACTTTATAATTCTTCAGTTAATACTAGAGTTCAATGATTTAATATGAAAGACCTGCTATTTAAAACTTCATCCTGGAAAAATTCAATGGAGGGGGGGAAAAAAACCTCAGACTCATTTTAAAGGCTGTGAATGGTACTCACCTGAACTAAAAATAAACTAACCAAAGTCCTGGATAACTTCAGGAATATTAATTTTGATCAAATGGAACGGTATCAACCATTAGGAATTCAGGGAAAATGTAGAGCTACCTAGTCACAACCATACAGTAGTGCCTATATGGTTACATAACATCATCATTAGCAAGCATTTATTAAGTGTTAACTGGTATATAGTACCAAACAGCAGAAGCCAACCACATACGAGGACCACCGCCAAAGAAAGGAAGTGGGATGGAGAAAAGGCAATTTAAACTATGCGGAGACATGCTTTCGTTTACCTAGTAGGTGCGGAAATTTAATGGAGGCAAAAACCTTTCTCTTAACTCTTTTATTTGTTAAATAAAAGTGATGTTAAACAAAACTGGAAACATTTTTGGTGCATATCTGAAAAACAACACTGCGTGTAGATCCTTTTGCCTTCAGGAGCTCGTTCCAGGGACCATCCGGGCGCATGCTTACAGCTCAAGAGCTGACACACTGGGACATCTGCTGTTGTTTCTGGGCTTTCCTGTGTGAGTCTGAGAGCAATTAGCAAAAACAACAACCTGAAATGTATATAATATTGCAAAGCAACTACACTTCAACTAAAAATAAAAAATAAACACAACAGGATGGGCCAGGAATGGGGGAGGGAGCAGTACTCTCAGGAGGATGATCTGGCCTCTGAGGACAAGGTGGGCATGGACTGGCCACTCACAGCCACTTTTCCTAATCCAACCCATGTTGTACATTGATCTGCTTTCCTTAGAAGTTTGCTAGGGTTGCTTTCTCTTCTGCAGGCTTAAAGATAAATAAGCTTCTCTTTGATATTATACTATATTATAAGTGGAAAAGCATTTGAGATGCTAAGCACACTCCCATAATGAACAATGTTTTGGGTCTCTTAGAAAAGTGTTCTTAGAGTCAACGAATAAATACAAGTTATCCACTTGATCTGCAAGTTGCCTTTTGTTCAACAGTTTTCCTAATTTCTTGCCGAGAAATAAACAGCAAAACACAGAGTTTCTAATTTTCTTCTATAAATCTAAGTGGAATAATTTCTTTAAATAATTTGTATTTTTCAGAATTCAAAGGACTATAACTGTGCAGTCTACAAGTTTTCGGACTATTCTAAACAGCATTTCATTGAAATAATTAAAGAATTGCTCTACATTTACACTTGACTTACAAAGTGTTTTTTGTCAAAGTTGGGCTCTTCAAATATTTCATTAATAAGACTGTCAAGATCATCTTCTTTTTTAAATGTTTCTGTTGGTCTGAAAAAACAAACAACAACAACAAACAGTTGAAGCTTAAGTGCAGGTAAAATCAACCAGTATCAGAAGAATTCTGTTTAAATAAAGCCTGTTGATAGAGTTGCTAACAGAAAGACAAATGTGACTTTTCCCCCCTACTATGGACACAGCCTAAATTTGTTGAGAAAAAGATGTAGTTTATCAGGTACACATTCACATATGTACTTTTACATACTTAAAACATTTAAAGCTGTATGTTACATTTAAGAGAAAGCTGGATATGTATTTTTCTAAATTACATCAGCCACTCTTTTAAAGAATACAAAATATGTTCAATTATAAGTAGAATATGAGCATTGTAAACAAATATAATTTAAATATGTCTAAATTTTTCTCTAAGGGTTCCACTGTAAGTCAAATAACCATATCTCTTTACTACAGGAGCCAAAGGTTATATAATCAAATGATCAATTAATTACACACACATACACACAGTTGATATTAGCTTTGACAGAGCATCTCAACAACCTCTTTACCGTCTGTAGGTAAAGCCATCACAAGATTACTAATACAAACTGTTTACTGCATGGAACTTCCATTTAACAGCTAACATTTACTGAATATTTGCTACACAGATGAAGAAATAAGGATTTAGAGACTCAGAAACGTGCCCAAGGTCATACAAATAGTGGGAGGGGAGGCTTGGAATTGAATCTAGGGCAGTCCAGACACCTAACATAAACGAGCTGAACTCTAAAGTTTGCATGTTATAGATACTGTACGTCAACTTCATAACTTCATTGGATCACTAAATTATTTTAGAAGACAGGCTCTGTAGTCTAACTCTATTTTTAAAAACATATTTGTACTGAAATTCTTTTTTTTTTTTTTTTTGTCTTTTTTTTTTGTTGTTGTTGTTGTTGTTGCTATTTCTTGGGTCGCTCTCGCGGCATATGGAGGTTCCCAGGCTAGGGGTTGAATCGGAGCTGTAGCCACCAGCCTGCGCCAGAGCCACAGCAACGTGGGATCCGAGCCGCGTCTGCAACCTACGCCACAGCTCACGGCAACGCCGGATCGTCAACCCACTGAGCAAGGGCAGGGACCGAACCCGCAACCTCATGGTTCCTAGTCGGATTCGTTAACCACTGCGCCACGACGGGAACTCCTGTACTGAAATTCTTAACATCAGGACAATAGCCCTTCTTTAAAATGGCTTCGAGTGAGATAATTAACCTGATGTAAGAACATTCAGAGGCTACTGCCTGCTACTGAATGTCTAATTCCATCTATGACCAGGTTTCCCCTCTTCAATTCTTCCTTTTCTAACTTTTACCCCTAATATTTTCTCCTCTATATAAAGTATGCTTTCCTCCTCAAAGAGACACTCCAGAGGCTGTCACTCTTGCT
This sequence comes from Sus scrofa, assembly GCF_054392235.1. Lineage (NCBI taxonomy): Eukaryota > Metazoa > Chordata > Mammalia > Artiodactyla > Suidae > Sus > Sus scrofa. Next base: position 41,402,646 of record NC_139386.1, on the reverse strand, counting down.
TACTACTGACGACCAGTCAATATTCATTATTTCTACTTCTTTACAACTATATTGGATTTAGCATTAGCGCATGACCTGGACGAGGGTTTCTCAACATTGACAATACTGACAATCGGGGCCAGATAATTCTTGGGTGTGTGTGTGTGTGTGTGTGTTGCAGGGAGAGGTGGCAGGCTGATGTGTTGCAGGATGTTTTACGGCATCCCTCACTTCCACCCACTAGATGCCAGTAGCATACCCTTTCCCAGTTATGACAATCAGAAAACAGCAAACACTGCCAAATGCCCTTGAGTGGTAAAATCATCACTGGTTGAAAACATGCAACCTAATTTAAATTATTTAACCTCACGGAGCCTCAGACATTTCACATGTAAAAAGGAGAGTTAGACAACCATTTATAACTTCTTTCAGGTGTAATAGTCTATCTCTGGCCTCTACATCCCTCAACAATAGTGAAACTCTTTTTTTTTTTTTTCTCTTCAAAGTCACTACTGCCCAAATCACTGCATTCACTGGCTTGTCTCAGTTCTAATCCTCTTTAATTTTTCAGCAGCACCTGACACTTGGGTACCCGTTCCTTCAATTTCTCTCATGACAGCAAGTTGCTAAAATGTCCTCTAGAAATTTTCTCCTCTGGTTTTCAGTTACTCTCTAGATTCTCCTCTTTCATGCAACTCCATAATTTCAAGAATTGGATGCATTCAAACTTCACCAAGCTACTCAGCACTGTTAGGGATCCAAACTGTCAGCTTACACAAGATTCTGGTCTGCTATTAGATTGTGCAATTTCATGATGCCTATGCTTGCCTGTGCTTTGCTATAGAAATGGGAGGAAAAATGCCATCATTTCATTGAGGAAGCACATAAATTTTAAAGGACAGTATAATATTTTTTTTTGTCTTTTGATGCTATAATACCAGAAATCTTAATCAAAGGTTAGTAAACATTTATTGGTTCCCAACCTAACTTTGCTTCTTATATTGAATCTTGATTTAAGATATAGATATTCAAATATAAAATATGCATTCTAAATAAAATACACACTTGAAACCCCTAATTGAATGTGAAAGGTATATATAAAAGCCTAAATCTGGATGTACAATGTCCTGGTAGACTTGGAAATAGAAACTTGAGCAAGTAACTATTTTTCTAAGTTTTGGCTTGGTCAGTGATACAAGGATAATAGGATTCACCTCACAGGGTGGCAGAGATTAAATGAAATTAACACACATAAGGCTCTCAGCATATAGACTGAATAAATGTTGGCTATTATTATAGCTATTATCTAGGAGGTTATGATATTATCTGTAAATACTTCCATTCGTATGATCTTGAACCACTTTATTCTTATTGCAGTTCAACCCACATTAGCCTCTTTTTAAAAAAATTATTGCATAGTTCCCTTTATCATTTTGAACTCTTCACCAAATTGCAAATGTTCTGATCATATTAGCAGTTGTTCCTGGTACCCGGATGTGGCATGGCCATTTATTATTTGTAGAGCTATCATTTTAAGAGACAATTTCAGTATTTTAACCCTCAGAAGAAAAAGAGACACAGGCTCTACCTCTGTATAATTGGCAGAGTGTCTCCTATTAATAAATTCACAATATAAATCAGTTCCTAAGTTTCAGGTATCAATTTTGGTTCAGGTGAAAATTTTAATATTTCACACTGTATGCCAGGTAGGAACTGTATTTATTATTAGGTTTAGTGTCTTTGTTGCTTTTTTTTTTTTGCAAAAACTTACCTTTACAACTCCATTGCCAAAAGAAGAGTTTTAACACATGACAACAGCACTGGTGTGCTAGCTTTTATAAATTTATTATGAAAAAAATCTGATGTAGTAAGGTGGGATGGGGTGCTAGAAGCTTTATGGATGGATTTTCACAGTATAACAACAGGCTACAGAGAGGCATAAAAGAACATGAAAACGGAGAATATGTGCACTTTAGTAACCCTTCCCATTCTGAGCAGGCTGCTCCAAGATATTCTACCCCTCTGTGCCAGTTCTCCTCCGATGAATAGGCTCCGGAAGGCTGTTTGAGAAAGTCTCTCCATTTCCCCAAAGCAATGAATAAAAAGAACAAAGAAATTGGTAGGTAATGCGGGATCAGGATGGCAGATGTGCTGGGAATGAGCCCATAAGGATGTCTAGCGCTCAAGATAATAATATTCAAATTAACGAGTCATCTTTGTACACAAAGTCAAATGGGCCCATTCAAAGCAGTCTAGCTTTTAGCTGGCTCTACATTTATTTTTTAGAGTGCTGCCCAGTACTTGACTAATTTTCAGAACTTCTGTTTCTGAACTTTAGACTCTTTCCAATGTTTTTATCTTCTGAGGGTGAATTTTTATAAACAAACAAATGTCATGAGAAGTAAATCTGGTAAACTGTGCAGCCAATGGTGTTGGGTAATACATCTGGGAAATTACACACAGGCACACAAAAACAAAACCAAACCCAGGAATACAGCCATAAATGAAAAAGAATGACTTTCTTGGGCTGTTCCAAAGCTGTCTCTGTGTAATTCCACAAGTGTTTCCAAGAGATTCAAGCAAGAGGTACTGCTCCCAAGCCATCACTTTGAAGGACAATACTTGTTCTGGCAAAACTTTTGGTTTTTGGGGGTTGAGGGGGAAATGAGATAAAGAAGACAGTCCTATTATTTTATAATTACACTAAAGAAAAATGACTGACAAATCCGAAAGATAATTTTTTTTTGGTATCAAAACCGAAGACTTAAGGAAATTCTCCAAATTTCAATTTGGATGCCTCAGATCCTCTGGTACTCTGAGCTGGGGACGCGGGTAGAAGGAAGGTGGTTGGGATTAATAAAGACAGTACCAATTACCAATAATTAAACCCTTTTATCATATATCTAAACTCATCTAATTCTCTGAGTTAAAAGAAATCAACTGATGATGGAACAGAATGGAAGCATTTTTTTTTTCCCCAACAATCAGCCCAATGATTGCTTGCCTGGGGTACAGGGTCAGAGGCAAGATGATGAGGTTCTCCTTTGAGGTGGCGCCTCAAAAGGGGATGACAACAGCTCAGGCAAACGGAGGCCGGGTCACCGTGACCCCTCGGCGCTCAAGAAAGGGCGCCTAAGCTGCACCACCTGTACCCCATCGGAACCCCCTGGGTGACAGAAACCGGGTGAAGCCTTGGGCTCTCAGAGACGAGGCATGGCCGGGGCCAGGTGTCCGGGTTTGCTCAGGGGCGGAGTCGGGCCTTGGGAAGAGATGACAGGATCCTCGAGGACAAGAAGTTAGAGTGTGTGCGGCCCTGGGAGCGGGCAATCAAGGGTCTGGTCCCTAACAGGGAGAGGAGCCGGCAGTCTCGGGCGAGGGGGTGCGTTCCTTAGGGTCCGGCGGCGGAGGGGTGGCTTTAGGGCCTGGAGCAGGCTTTACCAGAGCAGCCCACCCCTCCCGCCCGTTAACCTGAGAGTCTCTTTCTCCTCGGCTCGGCTCCGGTCGTTGCTGAGGACACCGCCGCCGCAGCCTCTGGGCCGCTCGACAATGCCCAGTCTCAGGGGGTCTGATCCGCAGAACTTGGACTCGACCTCATCCAAGAGCTCGTCCAGGTCCTTCGCCATCTTGAATTGTCACAGCCCTCCGCCTCTGCAGTTGCTATAGTACTGCGTGGTTTCCAGGGGCAACGCGAGGACACGCTGCGCGCGCTCGCCGTCCTCGCGCATGCGTGCGCTGTCCCAGGGCCGCCCGGGTCCCGGCGAGGCCGCAGCGCAAAAGCGGTGTCGTGGAATGTCTAGTTGGGTTCCGGAGGCCCCGTGGCGCAGGCTTTCTGGTGGGGCTGGTGGTCGGAGCTGTTCCTTTCTGCGTAACCTGGCGATGCCTCGCTTGTCTTTGTTCCAGAATGTCTGGAGTGTTTTGTTCCATCTCCCTCTCCTGGACTCAGGTTGTAACAACAGTCACACGACTCCCTGACTCTTTCATCTGCTCTTCTTCTGGCCCCATTGGGGGGTCCCCCTCCTATCCTAAACGTTCATAAATAGTTCAAATAGTCTGTGGAGAAGCCTGCAAAAGGAAGGCCATCTTCATAGCGAAAATGTACCTGCCCGTAGTCGGCAGGATTCGAACCTGCGCGGGGAGACCCCAATGGATTTCTAGTCCATCGCCTTAACCACTCGGCCACGACTACTGCTGGTGTTAATTTCAGCAGTGATCTATGTAGAATCTACACGCAAGTGTCTGCTACAGTAACAGGTATGTTTGGTTCGCGAGTAAGACATAACAATGCTGTTCTGTCAGATAACAGCATGTTTGAATGTTTTGGGACTAATAATTGTGGTTTTTTGAAAGGCTCTTTGAGCGTGTCCCTTCCAACCCTTTGATTCCCCATCAGAAAAAAAACTAAATTCTAGTAAAATCGCTAAAGTTAGAGTCAGAAAACAGGACAGAGGGCGAAAAGCCTGGTACACCTGCCGGCAGAGTGATGGAACCGTTTCCAGGAGGGAACCGGGAACCTCAGTGCCCCCCAACGCCCAGCCTTCAGGTTTCCTTGCCTGGCTCCTGGCTGCTGGCTCCACCCCTCCCGCTCTCTCTTAGCCAAAGAGCTCCCAGACTGTCCCTGCCTTAAAAGCAGTACTTTGAAAAGTGTAATTCATGATACAAATGCAAGATATTGTCAGTTAATCCTACTCCTACAATATTATGCGCACTGAAACTTGAACTTTGAGTGTTTCTAATGTGGGATAATACAGCGGTTGGCAACCTTGGAAACTGGCTATAGTTTGATCCGAATGAATTAATAGCCTCATTTATTTGGTTTGCTGTTTGTTCAGAATAACTTTAATGTCCCTGAAGTGGTGTGATGGAGTGAATGTGCCTGCTCACTAGAGCCCACCTCTGAAGTTTTGGGTGTTTTGGGAGCCAGTTGTTAAATGCAACCATTACTAAAATTAAATTAAAAAATAAATCAAACTATATAAACCCCACAATTAAATTAACCATATTAAAAAAAGCAATACTCAAAATTCACCACAGTCTAGTTATTTTCCTACATTTTACTATAATTTCTGCTGTTGAGATTATTTATATCTGTTGTATCTGAAATACTGTATAATGGCTTACTATTGTGAATTTCTTCTTAACTTGGCATTCAGTGATGTCAGCTTAAAATCAGCCTTTCTGGATGTATTTACACCAGGGAGATTGCAGAAGCTACAAACATGGTTTTTTTTTTTTTTTTTTTTTTCCTAGAGCTGGTTTTCAAACACTTACCCAGCACACCACTAATGTTACCATCATACCAACCTTGAATGTTTCCAGCAAGGCAACATACCCCTTACTTGCAGGGCTGCCCTGGTTTTTCTCCCCGCAACTTGTTTTAGCTCACAGAATCGCATATTGTATGATTTCCCACTCAGTAGTTTAAGTTTTACTTTGATTTTTGCCAACTTGTCTTGCTTGGTGTTTCTACTTAGAACTGGCCTCCAGCAGAAAGACAGGAACAAGTCACTTGGTTTTGAAATTGCCCTTGGAATATGGTTCCAGAGGGAGTAACACATGATTGCCATACAGTTTAACAGGCTTAAATTAATAATTTGATTTTTCTCTAGAAAATATGAAATCTGAGGTATACCACGCTAGTCGTTGAAAGGCTCTATTAGCATGTAGAAGATTTGCGCGAAGGTCCATGAAAAGATAAAAGAGAAAATGTTTCTAGCTGTGTGTTTTGTTTTGTTTACATAAATATTAGAAGAAAATTGGAGGTTGTTTTCTGTTTGCTCCATTCCCATCCACATTTTAATCAGCTATCATTTGTATACCATCCAGAGGTTGGTGTTTTGAGAATTTCACTTACAGTTCATTCAACTCCCCATTGGGTCTTCCAACTGCAGTTGTGTTGTCCTTCTGGTTTGCCATAGAGAAAGTCAAGTCCAGTTCAGTGCCTACTATGAGAGATGCCACATATCGTATATGGGTATGGCTGTGTGATAAACTGGAAAATGATAGTGCACTATTAAAAATCTTCGCATATCAGGAGTGACACCAGGTCCAGGTGCACTTCAGTGGACTCTAACCAGGGCAGGTGGATGTACATGTTGAGTGTACACATGGCTTTGGAAGATTCCGCGTTCATTCATTCATCATATTACACGATAATTAAAAAAAAAAAAACCCCACACATTATAGGGAGTGGCGCAGCAGAAACGAATCTGACTAGTATCCATGAGAATGTGGGTTTGATCCCTGGCTTCATTCAGGGGCGGGGGGGGGGGGGGGCGGGATGCGACGTTGCCATGAGCTGTGGTGGAGGTTGCAGATGTGGCTCCGATCTGGCATGGCTGTGACTGTGGCATAGGCTGGCAGCTGTAGCTCTGATTCAGCCCCTAGCCTGGGAACCTCCATATGCCTTGGGTACAGCCCTAAAAAGCAAACCCAAACAAACTATATTATGTATTCCTTTGGTCTTTTCTTTTTCTTTTCCCAAGCGAAGGATCTTATTTATTATCTCTATACCTGTTCATATGTATAGACAGTGATGTGAATTCGTGTCCCCGAAGTCTTTCGCAGTCTTGGAGCACATGCTGAGCGTCTGATGTTTCCTAAAATCGTGGAGCTGAGGGTCTTCGGACGATAGAATTAGTAAACGTGGTGCAAGTGGCATGCTGTGTGTTGACTTCGTCTTCCTAGGAAGTATGGGAGGGAAAAGGTGTCCAGAGTAAGAAAACAAAGCCCCGTAGGCTTTCCCAGATAACTGAAGAATGCACTGAACCTGCCCTCTTGCTAGCGCTGTTCTAAATGAGCTCGAGGTGGTGGTACAGCTGGTTCTGTTGTCACACACAGCTCCAGGCCAACCTTTTCAGTTACAAGGTGTTTTATAATCCTCTTGGCTCTTCACATGATGAATTGGAAGGCTTCTTTGGATTCCCGTGTACTTAGGTTTAATTTTCCTGGCCCTGCTTTTCTCCCCACACACCCCAGACCTTCCAAATAGATACCCACTGGTGTGAGGAGAGGCATCCTCCCAGAGCAGTTGCCAGCCTCCCGGCCCCTCATGCTATAGGAAGAGATGGACTAGTGTTGGGGCAGCTCCAGTTCTTTTAAGTGGTCCCCGAGTTAGGCCTCAGTGCTGTGTAGGTAAATTCAGTCCAGAACACGCAGCATCTTTATTGGAATTTGTGCATTCGTCTCTCACAGCTGTGGAGAGTTTAGACTAATCACAACTCTCCCTGGGATACTATCATCTTTGTAATTTGAAAAAGGATCAGGAGCCTGCAGGCTTGGAACATCTTGAGAAAACTCTGGCCCTGACATACATCATCACACGTGGGGGACACCACTCACGGCATCATCACAGAGAGCTGAGGAATGCTGAAATCAAGTATTTCTCTGGCATGATTTCAAATGGCCTGAGAAATCTGAGAACTGTTTTTTTTTTTTCTTTTTTTCTTTATTTTCTCACTGCAAAACAGATTCTTTCCTCTTCCATCAACGCTGTTGCTGTCAATGTGTCCAACGTTAGGTGCCAGAAATGAGGATAGCCGTTTAATGATACCAGTGCCGAGGTTCACAGGGCCGCTGCTGGGGGTCTTGCAAGAATCTGTTAGGGTGTCTTTTGAGCCACAGACACCTTCCGAAGGCGTGCACCTCTTTACTCGTTCTACTTTCAGTCCATTTCTCTTCAGCAGTCCAGACAAAACCTGCCACTTTTTGCCAGCCCTGCTCATGCTTTCGGGCCCCTCAGACACTATTTTTCATGGACCCCCATGTGTCCATATGGTAGGGTGAGGCTCAAAGTTGGTATTTGGGAAGTAGCCTCTGACAACCCCGAGGCCTAGTGAACTATAGTCATTTGTTCAAAAGGCCAGGACTCACAGATATGCTCGAAGAGGCAAATACAATTTTTGATCCCACCTAAATGGATCTTTTATCACCATCCACATAGCAGCCACTAAACAGATCAGCCTGAGCAGACAAGTGCTAACGTATGTGGCTCAAACCCGTCAACTCTCTAAGGAGTCAGTGGTCCAGCCTTTGTTTGAGGCTTTGACATTAAAGTATTGTTTTCACTTCTACAGTTCTATGAGTTCAGCACCCTCTTCCTTCCTCCTTGTGGTGTATTTTTTTTTTTTTTTTTTTTTTTTTTTGCTTTATGCTTTTCAGCCTTGAGAAAGTTACACCTGGTTGAAGAAAAAGAAGATAGGATCATTGGGGAACTCTGTGGGGGAGGAGGAATTGCAGCCAGGTATTATAATGAAAGCAAAGTGAGAACCAAATTGATGGAGACCATCAGATGAGCCTTAGGTTTAGTGCTTTGCAGTTTTCCGTGTCCCCAACTAGCCAGAGGGCCCCTTAGGAAGGAACCCAGAGTTTTAAGCCAACGGGTTAACTTTGTCTCCTCAGTCACACTTTCACATATCACCCTATCTTTATAGCTTTAAAAAAAGATGCCTGTAGGTTTCTGAAAATCCTAAAGCTCTCCACCTACATGAAAAGCTCACGGAAGTCCCTGAGGACAAAGTCGGCAGAGTTGTCTCCCTTATAATGAGCTGCCCAAAGAATATGAGGGGGCTGGAAAGGACTTTAGTGATTATGTATGAAACTGTTTCATTTTACAAATGAAGCAGTCAAGGCCAAAGAAGTGAAACAATTTAGAAATTCTTTGATTATTAAGAGATTTTATTATATAGTCTTATTTCATTATTATGCTGGTTATTCTGGATAAGGCTATTTCTAGCAACTATAAGATTAATGATGTAAATATAATATCAAATTACCACATCTTGGAATCCTTTCATGCTTGGATTGACATACTAATAAAAGCCATCTTATGCCCTCAAGTTCTTTTACCTCTGGTTGTCTCTGTCATTCTAAGGTACCCACTGCTCTATAGTTTTAGTGATTTTGTCAAGACCTCATATTACCTACGAGGACACAAGCTCCTGAAGGACAGGGGCTGGAACTGATGCGTCTCTGTTTCTCCTGTAGTGCTAGGGAGGGCAGGGGAGAAGTATGGCTTTTGAGAGCATCTAAATGGAATTTTTTTTTTTTTTTTTTATGGCTACAACTGTGGCATATGAAATTCCCACGCTGGGGGTAGAATTAGAGCTGCTGCTGCAGGCTTACACCACAGCTGCACTGGATCCAAGCCACAGCTGTGACCTACTCTGCAGGTCATGGCAATGCTGGATTCTTTTTTTTTTTTTTTTTTTTTTGTCTTTTTGTCTTTTTGTCATTTCTTGGGCCGCTCCCTCGGCATATGGAGGTTCCCAGGCTAGGGGTCGGATCAGAGCTGTAGCTGCTGGCCTGTGCCACAGCCACAGCAACATGGGATCCAAGCCGCCTCTGCAACCTACACCACAGCTCATGGCAATACTGGATCCTTAACCTGCTGAACAAGGCCAGGGATCGAACCTGCAACCTCATAGTTCCTAGTCAGATTCGTTAATCACTGAGCCACGGCGGGAACTCCGGCAATGCTGGATTCTTAACCCACTGAGCAAAGCCAGGGATAGAACCCACATCCTCATAGACACTACGTTGGGTTCTTAACCTATTGAGCCACATTAGGAACTCTGAAATCTTATTACAGTATTTTTGGGGGCTAGAGAACCTCATTGTTTGCTTCCTTGACCTGTAGCCTCCTCACTCCAATCTCTGCCTCCATCTTCACACTGCCTTCTCTGTGTGTCTTCTCTTTTGTGTGTCTATTTTATGATGATTCATCTAAATGCCTTTAGGACTCATCCACATTATCCAGGATAAGCTCCTCCTTTCAGGGTTCTTAAGTCAATCACATCTGTAAAGATCCCATTTCCAAATAAGGTAGCATTCATAGATTCCAGGGATTTGATATGGATATCTTTTTTGGTGGTGGTGGGGAAATCATTACTTAGATTACCACGAGGGTCCTGATATCTCCTGGCCCATGTTGGCCCCTCTTCCAGGGCCGCTTGTCTTTCTTGTTTCTGGCTAAGGTTATGCTTGAACATGAATAAGTCTCTCTGGAATTCTGTCACCCACTTGACTATGAGCATCTCCACAGCTCACACATTCTTACTGCCTTTCCAGGCCTCCAGTTCTAGCTCCTTGGGTGTAAGTGTCAGGTTGGATCAGATCCAAGCTTGCCTTTATATACTTTGATTTTGCCTGGTGGACTCCTTTCCCACAAATAAGCCCGAGGTCAGGTCCGTTCTCTCATCAGCCTGGCCTTGAGGTCTCAGCATGCCTCATAGCAAGGCCTGTGTCGGGTAGAGTATTTGCGTGTCTGTAGTATAATTTATTGCACACCTGCCATATTCTGAGCTCTTTGTAAAGAAATAGGGACAGAGAGGTAAAATTACTTGCCCAAGGATCAAACACCCTGGGTTCTCAAATTGGGTCTATGCTCATTTTTTGTGACATACTGTATTTTGTTTTATATATATATATGTATAAATATTATATATAAACATAAATTACATATATTTATACTACATATAAACATATACTATGTATGTTTTATATTTGTGTATATATATATAAATTTTCATTATTTATCTTAAGGTTATCTTCCCTCCTGCTCCTCATTAAAAAACAAAACAACAAAGGAACTCTAACTTCATTTTCTAATTACTTATAAGGCCTTTGCAGACAAACTTACTCAAACAACTTAAATCTTAAATCTTTACTTCTTATCTGTGGGGGATCTTTCTAGTTGAGGATTGTTGAATGTACGTAACTACGCTTGCCAGTTTGTGTTATTCAACAGTTATTGCGATTTCCCACTGTGCGTGGATTCTGTCTGTACACTGTTAATGCTTTCCAGAGACCGTCTTGTGTACACAGAGATGAGACCTGAGTGTGAAGGAAAACACCAACAAGTTCAATCAGCTGGAAAAGAGTCCACATTCCAAGGAGGAAGTCATGTAATGAATTTACACACTGGCCTTTGACTGAAATCCAGACCAGTATTGATGCTCAGAGTACAGTTCAACGAAGATTCTTAAAACCGGAGTTCCCATCGCGGCTCAGTGGTTAACGAATCTGTCTAGGAACCATGAGGTTGCAGGTTTGATCCCTGGCCTCGCTCAGTGGATTACGGATCCGGTGTTGCTGTGACCTGTGGTGTAGGTCGAAGATGTGGCTTGGATACTACGTTGCTGTGACTCTGGCAGCTACAGCTCCAATTAGACCCCTAGCCTGGGGAACCTCCATATGCCTTGAGTGTGGCCCTAGAAAAAGACAAGGAAAAAAAAAATTCTTAGAGCCAACAGCTATTTGTCACTTGGCCTTGCTAGCCTTGGTTTTAGTTCTAGGCTCTGTTATTATATTAGGATCTTGGATGAGACATAGAACTTTCATGTCTCCTTAGCTGTAATTCATGGCTAGGAAATACTTGGTATCTTTAGCTTTCCATGGTATAATAAACTAAATAAAATTTTAAAAAGATAACTTTTTTATCTAAAGGAAAATTTCTTCTAAATTTAATGAAAGGCAGTGCACTGATGATGGTGAACTTTTGGCTTTAGAAGTCACATGGGCTTGGGTTTATACCATATATCTATATCTATATATCTATCATACTCTATATGGTCCCACTTTCTCAATTTACTACCTGAGAATGGGAGTACTTGAAGGCAATTGTTTATCTTTTTTTTTTCACATGTAAATGGTTTATTTGTGTTTTTTTAATGTATAAATGGTTTATTTGTGTTTTTTATTACTCAAATGAATTTATCACATCTGTAGTTGTATAATGATCATAACAATCCAATTTCATAGGAGTTCCATCCCATAGCCCAAGCACATCCCCCCACCCCCCAAGCTGTCTCCTTTGGAGACCATAAGTTTTTCAAAGTCTGTGAGTCAGCATCTTTTCTGCAAAGAAGTTCATTCTGTCCTTTTTTCAGATTCCACATGTCAGTGAAAGCATTTGATGTTGGTGTCTCATTGTATGGCTGACTTCACTTAGCATGATAGTTTCTAGGTCCATCCATGTTGCTAAAAATGCCAGTATTTCGTTCCTTTTAATGGCTGAGTAATATTCCATTGTGTATATGTACCATATCTTCTTGATCCACTCCTCTGTCGATGGACATTTAGGTTGTTTCCATGTCTTGGCTATCGAAAATAGTGCTGCAGTGAACATCGGAGTCCATGTGTCTTTGTGAGTCATGGTTTTCTCTGGATAGATGCCCAGGAGTGGGATTGCTGGATCAAATGGGAGTTCTATGTTTAGTTTTCTGAGGCATCTCCATACTGTTTTCCACAGTGGTTGCACCAATGTTTATCTTCTCTGTCAGTTTCTTCATCTGTTAAAAATGGGGTTAGTAATACAGCAATTGCCTGGTGAGAGGGTCAAATGGGAGCCCAAGGTGGAGCAGAACTGCAGAGCTGCTCAAAGAAACAGGATGGCCTCTAGCAGTGGACCCAAGAGGAAGAGACCATCCGCACAGCCTAGCACCTCTCTGGGCCTGCTTAACATTCCCTCTCCAAAGCCAGGGCACTACTTTGTAACAGAGAAGAGAGTTCTTTTCATTACTTTAAAACAAACCCACACATCAAAGACTCCTTTGCTTGATGGAAGGTATGCCTCCGATAGTGGGGCAAGTCAGAGGGGCCTGTTGAGGGCACAAAGAACAGGTAAATGATGTCCTAGTGTAGATTAAGGCAGAGAAAACAGGTCTCTGTTGCACAAAATACTTTCCTTTGAGTCCTGCTGCCGCTACGCCAGTTTTTGTTCATTGCCAAAATCCTCAAATATCCTGGGGGTTTCTCTGCCCCCCCCTCCCCGATGCTCTTTCTCCAATCACACTTATATACTTGCACTCCTGGGAATCTTTTTAGTGCTGAGGCTTTTGTACCCTTAGACTACAGCTAACACTAAGAAATACATTTTAGATGACAGCACAGTATACACATATATCTTTCTGCTATTTCTCTCTCTCTCTGCCTATCTGTTATCATCATCTACCTACTTACCTGTATATTGTCTATCTAAAGTGAGAAAAAAGTTTTATATGTGGCGGTTTTCAGGCTAGGGGCCTAATAGGAGCTGTAGCCACCGGCCTACGCCAGAGCCACAGCAACGCGGGATCCAAGCTGCGTCTGCGACCTACACCACAGCTCACAGCAACGCCAGATCCTTAACCTACCGAGTGAGGCCAGGGATCAAAGCCACAACCTCATGGTTCCTAGTCGGATTCGTTAACCACTGAGCCACAACAGGAACTCCTGTAATTGTATTTAATTTATGTGAGATGCATGCCAGTATTTTCTGTTTTATTCTGTTCTGTTCTATGGTTTTCATTGGGGGAAAAAAGTGGTAGTCAAAACATACTTAAATAGATTCCATGACCCACAAATAAGTAGTGACCCACAGTTTGAAGTATTCCGTTTTAAGAGCATCACTCTAATTATGTCCTTAGTTTCTTACTACATCTCTGATGGTCTTACATTGCCTTCCATAGTAAGTCCAAATTCCTTAACCTGGAAGGTTCCTAGTTCGCCCCAGAGCCATTTCCCATTACTCCCCACAGGAGGCAGCAGAATGGGGCCTTTGCAGTGAGATGGGCCAGAACTGAAGGCTAGTCCATGGCACTTACAAGAGCTGTGGCCTTGGACAAGTTAACTTAATTTTTTATGTCCCTGCACCATCACTTGTAAAAGGAGATAATGATGCTTACCACATTGGGCTGTTGGGAGGGTCAGATGGAGTGCACATAGTAAGCACTCAGAATACATTGCTGGGGAGGTTTTCTGCTCAGTATGTGCTCTGGTTCCTGACACACTCCACTGTCAGCTGTTTTCCAGAAGAATTTGGTGCCTTCCTGTATCTGTACATTTGCTCAGTCCGTTACTCCTTTCCTGACCCTGCCGCCTTTTTAGGGGGAGAAACCTAATCAGTCTTTTTTGACTCATCCAAAACGTCACCATTTTCATCTCCCCTGATGAATGAATGAGAAGTGGTTCACTCCTCCCTTGAGTATCTGTGGTCCTATAACCATGTGTGGCACTTACTGTCTGTCATAGTTATTTCTAATGTCCCTTACAAGCATTTGAGATTCATGAGGGTGGGGAATGTGTTCACCCCATGTATACTCTCCCAACGTGCATCTCCTCAAAACGCTTAGCACAAATAATATGTTGAATGATTCAGTATGTAAACTTGCTTGCCGCTTGCTGTAGGAAGCCGGGATGAGTACAGCTCTAAGTTTTCCAGTTAAACTAGAATGTTTGATAACTATGCAACTAAGGATGTATTGCCTATCTTACATTTTTAATTCCATCAAAAATAAAAATAATTCTTGGTTGATCGGAACCCTTCATATATACGCAGACTGCCCATGTAAGTGACCAGCTTGTGGCTGGTTTTGTATTAATGGTATCAATATGGTTAATGATCATTCCCAGAACAATCTTGTGTACATATGTATGTGTATGCTTTAGTTCTTGTAACAGTGCATGCTAGGGGAAAATTAGTTAGCAAGATAACAGACTTCTAGAAGAAATCCTGGCTTAAGAGTGCAGAGTGGTAGTTACAGGTACAGGCTCTGGACCTAAACCTCCTGAATTTAAGCCCTATTTAAATAGAATTAATCTATTTACTGGTTGTGCTATTTAATCTATTTAACCTTTCTATGTCTCTATTTCCTCATCTTTAAAAATGGGGGCTAATAATAGTACCTGCATTTTTAGGACTACCATGAGGATTAAAAGAGTTAATACATATGAAGTACTTATTGTATCTAGTCAGCATGTACCAGTGGAACACCGTGCATACCCTGTGTTCTAGCAATTCCGTTTTCAGGCATACACCCAGTAAATATGAATACATATATTTACCAAGAGACATTTACTAGAATGTTTACAGTAGCATGATTTATAGTAGCCCCAAACTGGAAGCTACCCAAATTCTCATCAACAGTAGAATGGGTAAATAAAGTCTGGTATATTTACTAGAATATTTAATAGAATATTCATAGAAACTGTATATTTAATAGGATATTATATATATAGCATTGAAAATGAATAAATTTCATTGTCATGTACATATAAAACATGGATGAATCTCACAAGCATAATGTAGAGGGAAAGTAGCCAGATATGAAAAAGTAAATACTGCATGATCATTTTCATATAAAGATCAAAAATAGGCAAAACTAGAAAATAGAATTAATGAATGCCCAGTTGGGGAGATTGGCTAGAAAGTAGAATGAGGAGAGTATCTCGGGGTCCTGAATATGTTGAAGTTTTGTGGGGTTTTTTTGCTTTTTAGGGCCACACCCTTGGCATATGGAGGTTCCCAGGCTAGGGGTTGAATTGGAGCTATAGCTGCTGGCCTAGGCCACAGCCACAGCAACACAGGGTCCAGGCCACATCTACGTCCTACACCATAGCTCATGGCAACGCTGGATCATTAACCAACTAAGCGAGGCTAGGGATTGAACCTGCATCCTCATCAATCCTAGTTGGGTTCGTTAACCCCTGAGCCATGAGGGGAGCTTCATGGATATGTTGAGTGTTTTATTGTGGGTACTGACTATGTGGGTGTGCTCAGTTTGTGAAAATTCACCAAGCTAAGTACTTGAGATTTCTGTACTTTTCTGTATGTTCATTATTTTAAAGTTTTAAAAAACAATGTTGACCTGAAGTGAATAGACTTCCAGATATTTCTCCAACAATATTTGGGATTGTCAGAGAATTGCAGGTTTGGTTCTGCAATGATGCCAACCATGTGCAAGCCCCCACATGGCAAGGGAAGGAGAATACCTCTATATAGAGAAAAAGGAATTTGGGAGGGCTGTTGTAAACAAAGTCCATGGCTTTTCATGGACTGAGTCCTTGCCAGGGAAGAAGAGGAGTCATTCTTGTTCCTTTTGGGCTCTGCTCTTGTTGCAGGGCATGGGAGCTCCCTCTTCTGGTCTCTCAAATATGTATAACTGAGGTTTCTGTTTATTAATTTTTTTACATTGCCCCCTTTGGATCAAGATCTTTCTCTGAAAGCATCTCTGATCAAGAGTCATATTTTCAAGCTTCAGTGGCTTTTTGTCCCTCAGTGTTAAGAAGGACCTTTCCTTGGGTGTAGTGTCTCATGTCAGAGGGAAAGTGCACAGATTAGAGACTTACTAAGGTCACATTTGAGTAACAAGGAGGGGTAGGAGGGAGTACTCTCAGGTACTTTTAATCTGAAGTCCATATGTTATCAAGATCAAAGACACTAGAGAACGTCTGAAGTATTATGTAATCATCAAAGGTTTGGCAACAAACTTTCAACAGGCCTGATCTGGACACTTGGGAAAGCTGTGTCATCAGATGTCATCTACTTCGGTTCCAGGAACTCTTTACTTTCAGATCACCAGATGATGTACAGGTCCAGTCAAGTTTCTTTGCTTTCTTTAGGTGTGTTTTGTGAATCCAAGAGTCTGTTCCCTGGAACATGGCTGTGTGAGGGTTGGTTAGCAGTACCTGATAGGGGCCTTTCCAGCAAGGTTGAAAAAGAGACATCGGAGATCTTTTCCAATAGACAAAATCTCCAGATTGCAAGGTGTGATGCTTAAGGTCTTTATCTCCCAACAGCACTTGGTGAATAGATAGATTGTTTTTACCAAAGCTTGGTTATTTTTAATAGAAGCAGTTAGGGCTTTGCAATATTAAACTATCTCTACTTTTATCATTGAGCATCAAAAGAAGCAGTTGCCAAGTTCATTGAGCATCCTGTGACTCTCTCAAAAAGTGAGAGTTTATGAATTCCAAAGGTGTGAGGATCTGAGATTTAGAATCACCAATGGCAGTGTTTTGGGCCAAGGTATTTGGAGGGCTTCTAGATATTTTGCCAATTGAGTATTTTAAAAAGTCTTTTTGGCCATGCCCATGGCATGTGGAAGTTCCTGGGCCAGGGATCGAACCTGCACCAAAACACAAGCCACTGTAGTGACAGTGCTGGATTCTTAAACCACCTTGCCACAAGAAAGCCCCACCAATTGAACCTTAATAATGCCACTAGTGTGTTTGAAAAACCAGAAAATTGAGGGTGAGAAACATGATGAGTTATAAAACCAGAAAACAGTGCAGACTTGTTGAAGTACCTGGCCAGTAAAATGGGTTCTTCAGTCACTATGAAGTTTCAGAGGAATTCCCCATGTAAGGATAATCTTTTCCAGAAGGGACTTTAGCCACAGGGGAGGCAGTAGTCTGAAAGGGAAGGCTTTAGTCTAGTATGAAAACATACATACTGTGACTGAACCATATATATATATTTGTCTTTTGAGGGCCGCATCCCTGGCATATGGAAGTTCCCAGGCTAGGGGTCCGATGGGAGCTGCAGCTGCCAGCCTATGCCACAGGCCACAGCAACGCCAGATATGAGCCTTGTCTGCAGCCTACACTGCAGCTCACAGCAACGCTAGATTCTTAAACCACTGAGCAAGGCCAGGGGTCGAACCCATGTCCTCATGGTTTTTAGTCAGGTTTGTTGCCACTGAGCCACAACGGGAACTCCCACTAAACTATATTTATATCCATTAGACAGAGGAAGTTGTATGAAATACATTTGCCAGACCTTGAATGGGATAGACTGTTTAAAATGTGGGAATAGTACAAACAGACTTCTCTGGGTTGGGTTTCAGATAGGTGGGACAAGTAAGGTAGGCACTTTTTGTGGGCTTGTTAATATTTCCCCACCAATATTGGCTCAAGAAGGCTAGCATTTTGTCAGTAGACTAATGGTTTAATGCATATACAGTGGTGAAGAGCAGGAATTTAATCTCCCGTAAGACTGGGTTGTCATTTGGTACAATGACAGAGTTTTTCCTTTTTATCAAATCAACAGTTGTTGAATTTCCAATCTTTTTTTCCCCTTGAGGCTAATAGTTGGGCTTCTCTAAGCCAGTTTTTCTAAATTATCATTTGGGGAAATATCCTTTTGGATCCTGACAGAAGCTTAGCTCTTGTTGGTCCCTTTAAGGAAACATTTGTTGAGGAAATATTAGCAAGGAGGTTTCCTTTAGCGTCCAGAGAGTCAAGTTTAGAAAGCCTTATTTTGTTTTGTTTTTTGCCGCATCTGGGGCATGTGGAAGTTCTTGGGCCAGAGATTGAACCCATGTGCAACAGTGACAATGCGGGATCCTTAACCACTAGTCCATCAGGGAACTCCCTAGAATGTCTTGGAATCTTAACAATCACTAAAGTGGTAGATAAAGGTCTTGTATTTAGTAATTCCTGAAAGTAGGTGCCATTTTAAATTTTATTTCTCCTGGAAGTAAGACAGTTACATTGCTTCCACAACATTCCTAAATCATGAGCGACTCCAAAAGCGTATCTACTGTCAGTATAAATCTTGGAAGTTTTGTCCTTGGCTAAAGTATAAGCTGTGTAAGAGCAGATAATTCAGCCCATTAGGCTGGGTAGCCATAGGTAAAGATATTGTCTCAAAACCTCAAAAGGAGTTGTAATAGTATACTAAGCAGAATATTTTCTATTTTCACCTTTTTTTTTTTCCCTTTTTTTATTTAAGGGCTGCACCCCCGGCATACGGAGCTTCCCAGGCTAGGGGCCTAATCAGAGCTACAGCTGCCGGCCTCCACCAACAGGATCCGAGCCTCATCTGGGACCGGCACCACAGGTCGTGGCAACTCTGGATCCTTAACCCACTGAGCGAGGCCAGGGATCAAACCTGCATCCTTATGGATACTAGTTGGGTTCATTACCTCTGAGCCACAATGGGAACTCCTGTTTTCACCTTTCAAATAAGTGCCATCAGTGAACCATTAGAAATCAGCATTAGCCAAAAGAATTTCCTGCAGATTTTCACGAGGAGTCAGGAAGTGGTCCGTTGGTGTTAAGCAGTCGTGAGAGACTTTGCCAGTGACAGAGGAGAGAAGAGTAGCAGGGTTAAGGTTATTGTAAAAGAGTTATGTGAGGAGCAGTTAACAAAAGGACTTCATAGGAGACAACTGGCTGAGAAATATATTGACTGTGATGAGAATCCAGGAGGGCTTCTACTGTGTGATATATACAAATGGTGGTAGGGGTCCTACAGTGATTTTCTCGGTGGCCTTAACCAAAAGGATAGCGGAGGTAATGGCTCTAAGGCAAAAGGGGTATCCCCATGTCACAGGGTTCAGTGGCTGGTTATAATCCCCTATGGGTCAGTGGTGGTACTGTTTTTAGGTGAGAACTCCAAGGGCATCTCCTCCTTTTTCATACACAACAATGAAAAATGGGATTTGATAATTGGGGTGCCCAAGGGCATGTAGGTTCATCAGACTCTCTTTTAAGACCCTGAAAGCTATGTCTTTGGTTCTTCCTATAGAACTGGGTCAGGGTTATTTTTGGTTAAATATATCACGGTTTGGCCATAAGAGAGAGATTTGAAATCTAATTTCAGTAATAACTGGCCCAAGAAAACCTTGAAGCTGGCACTTAGTTTTGGGTGTTTGGAAACTCAGGACACCATGAAGTCTGTCTGGATCCAGGAGTAGCCTTTGTTCTGATATAAGATACCCTAAATGTTGAACCTGGGTTTCGGCAAAACTGCCGTTTTTCCTTGGCAACTCTGTGTCCCTTTAAGGTGAAAAGCTTTAGCAAGTGGATGCTGCCCTCCTTTCAAGAGGCTTGAGAAGAATACTGAAGAAGCAAATCATCTACATATTGCAACAAAGTAGAGACCTTTACTCATCCAGATCAACTTTCAGGATTTGTGAGAAATAAGGACTCAGTAAAACCCTGAGGCCTTACTGCCCAGGTGAATTGTTTTTCTTCGTAAATGAAGGTGAAAAGGTATGGGCTAGCATCATCCCTGGAGTACTAAAGAATGAACTGCATAAGTCAGTTTCAGTGAAGAAATTACCTCTGGTGGGATGTTAGTAGTATATGAGGGTTAGGAACAGGAGTGTCTAGGGGTAACGAGGTTGTTTATTGCTTGGAGGTCCCCGATAAACCTCCATCTTTTGTGCTTAGGTTTACTGACCAGTAAAAGGGAAATATTACAGGGATTGGTTTAAGAGATTACGAGACCTTGAGCCTTATAATCTTCTATTATGGATTTTATGCCTTGAATTTCTTTTCTTTTCTTTTTTCTTTTTTTGGTCTTTTTGCCTTTTCTAGGGCCGCTCCCGCGGCATATGGAGGTTCCCAGGCTAGGGGTTGAATTGGAGCTGTAGCCACTGGCCTACACCAGAGCCACAGCAATGCGGGATCCGAGTCACCTCTGCAACCTACACCACAGCTCACGGCAATGCCAGATCCTTAACCCACTGAGCAAGACCAGGGACCAAACCGGCAACCTCATGGTTCCTAGTCAGATTCGTTAACCTACTGCACCACGATGGGAACTCCTTTCATTTTTTTTTTATTACTCATATTACTCAATGAATTTATTACATTTATAGTTGTACAATGATCATCACAATCCAATTTCATAGGAGTTCCAACCCACAACCCCAGCATATCACCCCACCCCCCAAACTGTCTCCTTTGGAGACCATAAGTTTTTCAAAGTCTGTGAGTCAGTGTCTGTTCTGCAAAGAAGTTCATTCTGTCCTTTTTTTTCAGGTTCCACATGTCAGTGAAAGCATTTGATGTTGGTGTCTCATTGTATGGCTGACTTCACTTAGCATGATAGTTTCTAGGTCCATCCATGTTGCTAAAAATGCCAGTATTTCGTTCCTTTTAATGACTGAGTAATATTCCATTGTGTATATGTACCATATCTTCTTGATCCACTCCTCTGTCGATGGACATTTAGGTTGTTTCCATGTCTTGGCTATCGAAAATAGTGCTGCAGTGAACATCGGAGTCCATGTGTCTTTGTGAGTCATGGTTTTCTCTGGATAGATGCCCAGGAGTGGGATTGCTGGATCAAATGGGAGTTCTATGTTTAGTTTTCTGAGGCATCTCCATACTGTTTTCCACAGTGGTTGTACCAATTTACATTCCCATCAACAGTGTAAGAGGGTTCCTTTTTCTCCACACCATCTCCATCCCTTATTGTTTCTAGACTTTTCGATGATAGCCATTCTGGCCAGTATAAGATGGTACTTCATAGTGGTTTTGATTTGCATTTCTCTAATCATGAGTGATGTTGAACATCTTTTCATGTGTTTTTTTAACCATCTCTGTGTCTTCTTTGGAGAATTGTCTGTCTAGATCTTCTGCCCATTTTTTGATGGGGTAGTTTGTTTTTTGGTATTGAGCTGCAGAAGGTGTTTATAAATTTTGGAGATTAATCCCTTGTCATTTGATTCACTTGCAAAGATTTTCTCCCATTCTGTAGGTTGTCTTTTCATTTTGTTTAGGGTTTCCTTTGCTGTGCAGAAACTTTTAAGTTTAATTAGGTTCCATTTGTTTATTTTTGTCTCTACCATCATTACTCTAGGAGGTGAATCTGAGAAGATGTTGCTGTCATTTGGTTTATGTCGGAGAGTGTTTGGCCTATGTTTTCCTCTAAGAGTTTTATAGTGTCTGGCCTTATATCTAGGTCTTTAATCCATTTTGAGTTTATTTTTGTGTGTGGTGTTAGGGAATGTTCTGATTTCATTCTTTTCCGTGTGGCTGTCCAGTTTTCTCAGCACCACTTATTGAAAGGCCTGTCTTTTCTCCATTGTATCTTCTCGCTTCCTTTGTCATAGATTAGTTGGCTGTAGGTGTATGGGTTTAATTCTGGGCTTTCTATCCTGTTGAACTGATCTATCTTTCTGTCTTTGTGCCAGTACCGTATAGTTTTGATGATTGTTGCTTTGTGGTGTAGTCTGAAGTCCGGGAGCCTGATTCCTCCAGTTCTATTTTTCTTTTTCAGGTTGTCTGGCTATTCTGGGTCTTTTGTGCTTCCAAACAAACTTTAAAATATTTTGTTTAAGTTCTGTGAAAAATGTCCTTGGTAATTTGATAGGGATTCATTGAATCTGTAGATTGCCTTGGGTAGTATAGTCATTTTGATAATATTGACTCTTCCAATGCAAGAACATGGTATGTCTTTCCATCTATTTGTGTGAATTTCTTTTTCTTACAAAGTTTTGATTAATTCTGGGGAGAGATTTTGAGGGATCTGTTTGAATTCTGATGGGAGGTACACTGTGAATTTTCCAACATTAGTTGGAGATTTTTCCCATAAGAGAAGTGAGAGCTGGAGTTTCCGTCATGGCGTAGTGGTAGCAAACCAACTAGTCTTCGTGAGGATGTAGATTTGATCCCTGGCCTTGCGCTGTGGGTAAAGGATCAGCTATTGCCGTGAGCTGTAGTGTAGGTCACAGACACAGCTCGAATACCATAGCGTTGCTGTGGCTGTGGTGTAGGCTGGCAGCTGCAACTCTGATTAGACACCCCCACCCCCAAAAGTGATAGCTGATTTGGTAGGACAGATGATCAGTGTTTCCAGAATTGGCTCTAATAACATTAGTGATTGAAGAACTAGAAGATGTCAAAGGGTAATTTTGTTCACCTGGTTGGTTACTTTGATGACTACTGTAAAATTTTAGGTTTATTTCCCCCTTTGGGAAAAAGACATTCCAGTATGATACTTCTCTAAGAAGTCTCTACCTAATAAATGCATAGGAATAGGACTAAGGAGAAAAGGGTGTGTATGTTTTAAAGGGCCTAAACAAAAGGGAATAGATTAAGAGGACCATTTTGAAATTCATTAGAGATCCTCACTATTTGAACTATTTCAGTACTCCGAGATAAGGGCTGTTTTAAAGTAGTAGGGTTGAGGGAGTTCCCTTGTGACTCAGGAGGTTACAAACCTGACTAGTATCCATGAGGATGCAGATTCTATCCCTGGCCTTGCTCAGTGGTAAGGATCTGGGATTGCTTCACGCTGTGGCTAGGTCACAGACAAGGCACAGATCCCTAGTTGCTGTGGCTGGTGGCTATGGTATAGGCTGGAAGCTGCAGCTCGTTATGACCCTAGCCTGGGAACTTTCATATGCCACAGATGTGGCTCTAAAAAGCCAAAAAAAAAAAAAAAAAAAAAAAAGGAGTAGGGTTGAGTTAGGACTGGAGGAGAATCTCCAATCTGGAGAAATGTTTCCCCAAGCTGATTAGGAGGGAGAATCAGGAAGGGCCCCCATAGTTCTTTGGACACCCATCATTGAGAACTGGAAGGTCATTGGAAAGGCTAGTTAGAGGGCTGAAGATGCCTAACGTGCTTAAATGTGTAAGATCTCTTTTCCAATACTCTGGATCTTTGCAATAATGGCAGAAAGTAGGAAGATTTTGGTTTCATTTAGGAGCCTTCATTTGTGAGAGTCGAAGATTACGAATTTTGACAATCTTCCTTTGAGACTCATCTGGGGTACACGAGAGCTGTTTTATGAGATTAACTAAATCTGGAATGGAGATAGTTTCCCATTCCATCCTGGTCTTTTTTACTAGAAAGGAAAGGTCCTAGTTCAACCCATTAATAAACAAAGAGTAAAAGCAGAATTTTCCTTAAAAATAATCTGAAGTTGGTTGTAATAATTATGAACAGGTACATGAGATTTTTGTGTGCAATCCTGAATTTTATTCCAATCAGCAGGCTTTGTAAACGCTGTAGGGATTGCTCGATTAAGTCATCTAGCAGTTGCCCAAGCCTGACCATGCATAAGCAGGCTGGTCTCTCAGCTGTAATTCTAGAAACCATTCAGGATTTTCTCAGTTAGGGATTTCCATCCAATGTTGAGCCAGGCTTTTGCCAACAGGCATATGAACTAGGTGATGGAAGTCAGAGAAACCAGGTTGATAAGTTTGAATGACTATAAATAAATTTCTGAGCAAATCTGTGAGAATCTTTGGTTACTTTGGGAAAATCTTTGACTGTGGCTTGCAGTTCAGCTTTAGTCCAGGGAGTATGAGAAATTAAGGGCTTAGGAGTTCCTATTGTGGTGCCACGGAAATGAATCTGACCAGTATCCAAGAGAATGCGGGTTCGATCCCTGACCTCAATTGGGGTCGGGGATCTGGCATTGCTGTGAGCTGTGGTGTAGGTCACAGATGCAGCTCGGATCCCGGGTGGCTGTGGCTGTGGTGTAGGCTGGTATAGAAAGGTATGGAAAGGAAGAAGGAAGCTGGTGTTGGAGGCAGAGTGTGGAGTGAGGTGCAGAGAAAGAAATGAGATGGCTCCGGAGGTGCAGCCTGAGTCAGAGAAGCCTAGAGCCTTTGGGAACCACTTTATTTTTATTTAATCAGTTGTTTGCCCCAGTTAATCTTAAAATCTTATTTTGCAGTAGAGCAAATTTAGACTCATTGGGAAGCCTCAAAATACCAATTGAGATAAGCATTCCATTCAATTCTGGACTTTTTTTTTTTTTTTTTTTTTTGTCTTTTTGCTGTTTCTTGGGCCGCTCCCGCGGCATATTGAGGTTCCCAGGCTAGGGGTTCAATCAGAGCTGTAGCCACCGGCCTACGCCAGAGCCACAGCAACGCGGGATCCGAGCCGCATCTGCAACCTACACCACAGCTCATGGCAACGCCGGATCCTTAACCCACTGAGCAAGGCCAGGGATGGAACCTGCAACCTTGTGGTTCCTAGTCGGATTCGTTAACCATGACAGGAACTCCAGTTCTGGACATTTTTGAACTATTATAGTCCAGTCTGGTTTTAAGGAAATTCAGTTTGAGGACTTTAGAAAGATCCCCATAATTGCTGTTGATATTCTAGATTGCCTTTATTCAGGTTGGTCTTTTTGGTTAGATAGGAATGTGTATGAGGAATGACCTTGATTTTTAAACATAATGTGGCTGGAGTCATTGTGTGTGGGGATACCCTTAAAATATTTAGATAACGGGGTCCCATTTCTCAGAGGGTTTTCTCTGGTGAAAAAGAACAGTTTTCAAACAGCTTACAGCGCGTTTCAAACAGCTTGAACCCTGGATACCGGCTGTTTCGAAGGAAACAGCTTGGTCCTGGAGGAGGAGCTAGGTGCAGGCTTTTCTAGCCAGTTTCCTAAGGAATAGGCTGAAGGTTGAATGGCCGTCATTTCCTTTGAAGCAGCTTCTCCCTGAAGGATGAGGCATTTTCAGCCAGTTTTTCTTGAAATAGTTTGGCCTCAAGATCACACCAAAGTGCTAAATGAGTACTCATATACAAAACAAGGCCTTATCAGAAAGGTGAAACCTTAACATAGACCCCAAGTGAAATCTGGAAGTCTTCAAGTGCAAAGAGGGAGTGAGCTTGGGTTGAGGAGAAAGATGTACCTGCACACTTCAGAGCTGATGAGAAAAGTAGGGAGGGACAGTGGGCTCAATTGTAGATATTGCACCTGTTTGCCCACCAGACCCAGAGCTGTCAGGGGTCGTCTCTGGTCCCTGTATGGGCCACTAAAATGTTGACCTGAAATAGACTGCCAGGTATTTCTCGAGCAAAGATGGGTTGATTCAGGATCAGCAAAGAATTGCAATTCAAAGTCTGTCAACATGGAAAGCCGTGAACAAGTCCCTGTGTGGCTGAGGAAGCAGAACACTTTTTATGGAGGGAAAGGGAAGTTGGGAGGACTAGAGGAGGCAAAGAGTCCATGGCTTTTCATTTTCTGAGTCCTGGCCAGGAAAGACGACAAGTTGTTCTTGTTCCTGTTGGGCTCTGTTATGGTGGCAGGGTGTGGGAACTTCCCCTTTTTGGTCTTTCAATTCTATTGAATTGAGATTTTTGTTTATTAACATTTTTAAGCACACAGTGAATAAAAAGTGCTTAATAAAGGCTAGATATTGTTATTATTTTATTATTAGCCAGAAAGGCCAAGTTTTGAATCTTGGCTCTGTGGTCATTGAGAATAAGGAATTTCTTAAACTTTCCGTTTCTAACGCAATAAGCAGAAATAATGATACGTGTCTTGCAGAGATGTCAAATGTTATTGAAAACTGAGATGAGGCGTTCCCGTTGAAGCTCAGCTGCTATGAATGGGACTAGTATCCATGAAGATGTGGGTTCAATCCTTGGCCCTGCTCAGTGGGTTAATTATTCAGCATTTCTGTGAGCTGTGCTGTAGGTCACAGATGCCACTCGAATCCTGAATTGCTGTGGCTGTGGCGTTGGTCGGCAGCTGCAGCTCTGATTTGACCCGTAGCCTGGGAATATCCACGTGCCACAAATGTGGCCCTAAAAGCAAACAAACAAACAAACAAACAAACAAACCCAAAAAACAAAAAACCTGTTGAGAATGAGATTTTTTTAAAAAAATGGTGCTAGCCTCTTTAATATCTAGCAACAGCTTTGGAGAAGATTTTTATTATAATAGGAAAAATTAGGGAGTTGGTAGTTTTTACAAGTGGCCAAGGAAAGGGATAAAGTCCTTGGCCCTTTGCTTTTGAAGGTTAATGTTATTAGATATTGAAGTATTGCGCTGAAAATTTTGGAAATTCAGAACACCAAGGGTCCTCAAATGGAATTCACCATGGTTGTGTCTGGTCCAGATATAGGGTTGGGTCAGGGTTTCATGGGACTCTGGGGTGGTGAGAAGGGGTGGTTCTCCAGCACTTGGGTGAGGCAGGACGTTTCTACACCCAGCCAGCTGGCATAGTTTCATGTTTAGAGATGATGACTCAGTAGATGCATTTGATTTGAAAGGATGGGTGGAGACTTGACTGCGGCTGTGAGAAGCAAAAGCTTCTCTATGACGGGGATAATCAGGTGTTGGAATGAGTGGGACCAGCGTTTGGTATGCTCATGACGTAGCTGCCAAAACAGTGGGATAGGTGAGCTAGTGGAACTTTCTAATTATTTCTCTCACCTAGCTGGAAAGGTGACTCTTTGGAAATTTGGATTGGAAATATGGTTGACTCTTTAGAACTGAGAAAGACCCTAGGATGTTGTGCTCTATAGGGATGAAAGAATGGGAAAGGCCTCAAGGAAGGAATTCCAGACTCCTGCTGGCAAGGTCTTTGGGCCTCAAGCAATTTACCGGAAGAATAGAGTAAATGAAACCGTATTTGTATCCTAAGCTTGAGAAGCATGCCATTGGTTAGTAATAATAATAGCTGTAATAATAGCTGTCATTTATTGGGCACTTACTATGTGTCTGGCATGAAGACTGATCTTTGTTCACCAAATTTTATCCTCTCCTTCTTCCTCGATTTGACTAGACTAGCTGTCCTAGCATCCTTTGAGTTAGATGTGGCCCTGTGACTAAATTCAGGAAAGAAACACTGTGCAGTGCTTGTGGTCTTAGGTCTCAGGACCATAGAAGGTTTACCGCCAATGCTCTCCTTCTCTGCTGCTGGCTGGAACCCAGAGTGGTCCAGCTTTGACGGGGCGGATGTTAGCAATGTCCTAAGGGATGACAGAGCAACATAGAGAAAGGAACCTGGATCCCAAATGACTGTGTGGAGTAGGACTTCACTGTTACCCTGGACTGTTAGCCCTGGAACTGTTAGGTGAGGAGAAATAAGCTTCTTTGTCATCTGAGCTTGTGTTTCTCAAACATCTTTAATATCTTATTAAAATGTAAATCTTGATTCAGTAGGCCTTGAATGGGGGCTTGAGGGGGACTTCAGATTCTGCATTTCTAACAAATTCCTGAGTGTTATTAATGGTATTGGTTTAGGATCTATAGTTAGGTCCCTCCTCCAGGAATTCTGATTTAATTGGTTGCAGTGAGGTTCTGCAACAACTGATAAAAGAAAAACAAACCCAAACAATAACTTTACCCAGATGATTTCGATCTATGAATAAGGTTAAGACCCACTGCATGGGAGGAACATTTTCTGAGGATGCAGGAATCCTTTCCTGGTGCCCTTCAGCCAAGGAGACAGTTCCTTCTGGCTCTTCTAAACAGCCTTGTCATCCTGTCTTCTTATTTATTAACCACTTATGGATATGCTTCTGGTTGCTTGTCTGCACTGCTGGGAGTACTTGTCTTCCTAAACTTCAGTTCAGCCAGAAACTTTTTGGGTTTTTTTTTTTTTTTTTTTTTTTTTTGACATCTTGTTTTGGATGCTGAGCTTTGTCTTTGAACAAAATAATTCAAGATGACGATGTATAGAGAAGCTGATTGTTGGCTCTTTCCAAAATCTGCCTTTAGGGACCACATATTGAACATTTGATCTTCAGCCCTGCAGCAGTGGTCTAACTTGAGGTTTCAGCCCTAAGACAGACAGACGCTCGCCATTACTGAGATGGATGATGTAATAATTAAACTACTATTCTGTGCAATCAGTTTCAGTTGAAGGCTCCAAAGCCTTAAGAACATCTGGTGGCAATTTGTAGTTAACACAACATTATTTTGCATTTATTAAGTGTTAATAATGCAATAGGTGTTCAGTCCCTTTTTAGAGGTCAAGAGAGGGCAAGTGTGTCCCCTCCAAAAAAGAATGTGAGGCTTAAAATAGTTAAAGATTTTTCCTAAAACCCCATCGGTGTAGGTTAGTTGAAACTTCATAATTTTGGAAAAAGCTGTTATTTCTATACATTTTCTACAGTTTATACAATGTTTTTTATGTAGATGAATCTTTACTTTAGCCTTGTTGCATTGTGATATACTCAGTAGCAGGCAATTGAAAACCTGACTCAAACTGTATCAAAGAATAAGAAAAGTTGTGATTGTCTTAACTCTGAATCCAGGGGTGTCATGGTCTTGGGATGGTGAATCCAGCAGGTTCTCTTTCCACTCTGTCAGATAGGATATCAGCTCAAGCCAAGACACTTTTCCTCATGGTAGTAAGAACTCTGTCGTTAGCAATGGGAGCTACCCAGCTAATTATTCATGTCTTGCTCAAAAGAAGAAAAATCTCTTGTCCAAGCCTGGAAGAGAAATTCTTCCCTTCTCCCTGTTAGTCAGGTTAGGTAATGAGTCCATCCCCAGGTTGGGGGTGGGGGGGCGGCCAGCGGATGGGGTGGTGACCTGCAGTGACTGGCTTGAGTCCTTGGACCAATTACTGGCAAGGAAGGGTGGGGTTACTCTGATTGGAACAGACTGGTCAGGACCCCCTCCTGGAGCTGGGTGTGGAGTCAGTTTCCCCTGGGTTATGTGGAGGGGGGTGGGTGAATGACCAAAGCCAGATCTTTGTTAGGAAATAAGCAGAGGGGAATGGATGCTGGTAGGTTTACTGCAAGGATTTGGTGCTAATTTACAGAGGAAAATCCTGAGGGTCATGGAAGTTGAATAACTGCCCAAGATCTCACAGTTAAGTGGGTGGCAGAACGGACACTTCTGATTATAAATCTGTTGTCCACCTAGCAGCAGAACCAATCCAAGACAACAGTTAAAGCAGAGGTTTGTCTGTAGTGACCCCTCCCCCCGCCCCCTCCGACTCCTCCTCTCTCATCCTCTCTCCCTTACCATTTAGAGAAAAAGTACTCCCTGGCATGGCCATGGGGTCCGGGACTACTGAGAGTGATGCTCTCGGCACTGAGCAGGCTTGCCCAGCATTACTTGTAGGGAGCAGGAGTCCCCACCGACCTTCCCCCCAACCTGGGCCAGTGTTGTGGCTGATCCAGCCCTGTGCTGCTTATTATAATCACAGGACGCACTTCAGCCAAGCCATTAGGGAGCTTTGTTCAGCAAGATTTATTACTTATGAGTCGTGGAGGGTATGAGGCACACTTGAAGGCTGCGCAGCTGAGAGGAGGGAAGAGAGAGAGGGTAGGTTGCAGGGTGAGGGGAGGAGAGAGAGAGGGAGAGAGAGGGAAATAGAGAGAGAGAGAGAGAGAGAGAGAGAGAGAGAGAGAGAGAGAGAGAGAGAGAGAGAGAGAGAGAGAGAGAGAGAGAAGGAGAAGACTCGAGGCTCTGCCTTTGTTAATAAGGCCCAAGGGTGGAATGTCTAGGGTTTTTTGTAGGCTCACTATTGGCTAATTTAAAGCATAGCATGGAGGATTAGGGCACTGCAAGGAGGAAATAAAGTCACTCAAGTGGTCCGTTATCTCAAGTGGTCAATTGTCTAAGTTACCCAGGGCTGTCTTCTGAAAGAGGGACTTGCATGGGTGAGGGCAGGCCAATTCCTCCTATGATTTTTTGCTAGTAGCTGGGTCAGACAGCTGATAGTATGTTATCAAAGGTGCACTTCTTTGAAATAGATGTCTTGGCAATCAAGAGCTTCACGTCAGGCACGTAGACTGCAGTAATGAAGATACCGTGCTGCACTGTCCTGAACCCTAGAACCTGGGGCTTCTCTTCTTCAGGGAAGGAAGGCATTCGAACTGTAAGTGGCATGTGCTAAGAACTTTAATTTTCACAAATTTTATAGCTCGTTTCTCCCTCTTTTCCTGTTTCCACTGGAGCCTCTGCTTCCCAGTGGTTTCAAACTTTCTTGGAAAATACACATGGTAAGATGTGCACACATGTGCATGAACCACACCCTGAATTGTTTCATTGAACAATATTTATCCATCGTCCAGAACCTGCTGTACTCTTCTAGCATGATTTCCTGTAGTCTATGTCTTATCTCAACCTATCCTATCCTATTTTATTTTATTTTATTTTATTTTATTTTATTTTTTTTGTCTTTTTGCCTTTTCTAGGGCCACTCCTACGGCATACGGAGGTTCCCAGGCTAGGGGTCTAATCAGAGCTGTAGCCACCGGCCTACGCCAGAGCCGAAGTAACTCGGGATCCGAGCCACGTCTGCAACCTACACCACAGCCACAGCAACGCTGGATCCTTAACCCACTGAGCAAGGCCAGGGATCGAACCCGCAACCTCATGGTTCCTAGTCGGATTTGTTAACCACTGAGCCACGACGGGAACTCCTCCTATTTTATTTTATAAAATTCTGAGAAAAAGGACTACATTGATTTCATAACCCTTCCATGGATCTCAATCCCTAGTAAAGCTGTCAGGGTCAACCTTTGACTGATTCTTTGGGCCTTGGCTTGGCAAGTCTTCATTCTCCCAATCTCCCCATGTACTGTGACTCCTAGTAAAATTTCTCAGTCTTATGTCTCATCTCCTTGGGATCCTGGCTTTGCCCTGTGACAATTGTCACTTAGAGACGCTGACATTTAGCTCAGCCATGAGCTAATATCCTTTATTCTGCCCAACTTTCTCTGGCCCAAGAGATTATGAAAATCTGCTGGTTAGATCTGGTTAGATCCTCATCGGGCCTTGAGCTACAGCTGGGTCCCTCTTGACCCAGCTATCAATCCTTGACTGTCCTTTTCTAGAACAGAGATAAAAGACTCGAGAATTTTAAAAAGCGAGTGACTTCCTTTTTGAGATTCCCTCTTCTCATTTTGCCTCGCCCTTCTCTCTCCCTCCCTCCATCCCTTTCATCTTTTCTTCTGCTCAGAGTGAGTTGCTCAAGTGTATGACTTCGTAGCGGGTTGTCCTGCTTAAATACTAAACCTCACCATCACAAATGTTTGACGTTAGCTCTGCCTGTAGACCTGTAGCTCTGCCCAGAATCCCTGCAGAAATGCCGAGTTCGTGCAGGTTCACCAGCAACTTTCACCCCCAGAAATCAAGTCCAGTCTAGCTATCCGTAAATACATAAATCATTTTAGGGAAGGTGAAAGTTCATCTGGCCCAATATTTCTCCTCTGTTTTTGGTTTATCTTAATCCCGTTTTGCTATTTTTTTCACCACACCCTCAATCTTCTCTGTCTCCAAAAAAAGCATAACTGCCCCTCCTCAGCTTGTGCAAATTCTGTTATAGAGCCACTTTCTTCAATAACTTATTCCATATGTTGCATACACGAGCTCCATCAGGACCCTCCCTCTCCCCGCTGCTTCCTCATTTTTATATGGCATCCCTCAGTGTTTGAATCATTACAAGTAAAAGGAGAAAATACTCTCCAATCCCACACCAGTGGGGCCCTTCTCTTTGGTGTGTTCCATGTGTTCCATTGTTTCAGAGGTTTTGTGGGAGTTTTAACCCAGTGAGAAAGAGTTGCTCTGCCTTCTCCGTCCTCCTTCCCTTGAAAGTCCCGCATGGCTTGGGTGGTGCTGCCCTTCCTGCTCGGGACACTAACCTTCCAGGGATAAAGGACAAAAAAGGCTTCCACCTTGGAGTTCCTGTCGTGGCTCAGTGGAAACGAATCTGACTAGTATCCATGAGGACACAGGTTCGATCCCGCCCCGCTCAGTGGGTGAAGGATCTGGCATTGCTGTGGCTGTGGTATAGGCCGGCGGCTACACCTCCAATTAGACCCCTAACAGGTCCCAGCATACATAGTGAGAGAAGGAGAACCCTTTTAAAGAGCGGAAAAGGAAGTCTGGAAGGCTAGAGAAAACTGAAAAGTCCATGGCTCTTTTCATTGAGTCCTGGCTAGGAAAGAAGACTTCCTGTTGGGCTCTGCTATCGTTTTGGGGTATGGGAGCTCCGTCTTCTGATCTCTCAATTCTATTTAATTGTGGTTTCTGTTTATTAATATTTTTACACTTTTCAGGTGGGTATAGTTTTTCTTTGTGGTGAGATCTTTTCCATGCACCAATAGGCTTTATCCCCTTTCCCCCGCATATCTATGAAACAGGGGAGTGGGCTTTGCCTGCTTTGCCCTGGGGTCAGGCCCCCCTCCGCCCCTGCCCAGGTGCTGGGACCTGCAGATAGTTCACAGGGCCTGGCAGGGCTGCAGGTGGGGAGTTGTATTTCATCCGTGTTGATTTGTAAGTCTGGACCTTTCTTGCAAAGGTAAGCTGCCAGGAAGCTGCTTTAGAGTGTTTGCCATGCCTCAAAGGCATGGAACCCCATGGATGTGGTCAGCCTGTAGAGGCCGTGCCAAGGTCCATGAAAGGAAGAGTGAGGCATCGTGAGTATTTTTTCACAGTACCAATTTCTTCCTTCCCTCTCTTTTTCAGTCTTTTAAAGATTTCATTGGGTTTGTTCCACAGGTCCAAACGACTACCTCTTTTGCAAAAACACTGGCCTTATGTGCACTGATACCCGCTGATGGAGGTATTTCTAAACCAAAGGAGACTTGAGAGATTCCTTTGTCTCTGATGTGACCCTGGAGTGCATTATTTAAGTGGGTTCTTTGTTTGGCTCCATCATATAGTATTCAAGTAAATAAACTCTGATAACACTGCCTTGATAAAATATTCTAGCTCTGCTACCTATTCACTGTGGATCTTGGGGGAAGTTACTTAATCTTTCTGTGCTTTACAGCTCATCTGTAAAATGGAGCTGATAATACTACTCTCCTGAGAATAAAATGAGTTAATGCATGAGAGTGCTTAAGAGTGCCTGGCACATTGTAAGCACCAGAATATGTTGACTGTGATTATCTGGCACAGTCATGTTCTGGCTCCATTCTCTAAACTCCCCCAACCTAGGAGCGCTTCTACAAATGGACAGTTAGGAGACATTGGTCCTTGCAACTGTAGTATTTTTCTTTTTTTCTTAAAAAAAATTTTTTTTCCCTTTTTTAGGGTCATACTTGTGGCATATGGAAGTTCCTGGGCTAGGGGTCAAATCAGAGCTGCAGCTGCAGCCTACGCCATGGCCATAGCAACTCTGGATCCTTAACCCACTGAATGAGGCCAGGAGTCAAACCTTCATTCTCATGGATACTGTGTCGTGTTCTGATGACTCCCAGCAGAGAAAACAAAAGAGATTTTCAGCCATGTCTGTGTCTCTCCAGGGCAAAAGCTAGATCACTTCCCCAGCGGCCTTAAGGGAATAGGTAGAAACCAGCTCCATCCAGTTGTCCCTTCCTAATTGCCTGTTTACCGATCTGATTCAGCTGTTACTTTGGTATTTTTAAATTATGCTGTGACTGACTTTCCAGGTGTGTCTTTTGCTTATGCAGCTTAACCAAAATCACATTTTGGTGTAACACTTATTATAGTCATACTGGGTGCTATTGCTTGGCTTTCTAAGCTCTTTCCATACCTAATTTTTAGTTTGTATTGGTAATTTTATGAAGTGGGATAATCACTTTCTAACTCGTGCATCTTTTCTTGGGTGGACTTCCATTTTAATTTTTTTGGCAAGTGAGCAACAGATAAAGGCTGGGGTTATAGCGAAACTTGTTTTAAACACTGTGACTGAACTGGACACCAGGTTAACTGAATCTTTTACTAAATGGGCAAGTTCATTGATTGATTAATTTATTTATTCCTTGAGTCAGCTTTCTTGAATAGTTGGTCCGTTATATAGAGCCTGCAATAGTTTTACTTCCCCAACCTTGTAAAACACAAGTATTCATTTGCTGAGGTTCTTTGTCAAGCAGTCCTTGTTCTTAAAACCCTGCCACAGGGGATATTTTCAGGTACCCTTACGTGGACTGTCTTTGCACCTTTTTTTTTTTGTCTTTTTAGGGCCACACCAGCAGCATATGGAGGTTCCCAGCTAGGGGTCCAGAGCTGTAGCCTCTGGCCTACACCACAGCCACAGCAACACGGGATCCAAGCCATGTCTGCGACCTACACCACAGCTCATGGCAACGCTGGATCCTTCACCCACTGATTGAGACCAGGGATCGAACCTGCGTCCTCATGGATGCTAGTCGGGTTCGCTAACCACTGAGCCACAACGGGAACTCCATTGTGGAGCTCTTCTTGTTGCATGTGTGAGTCAGCTCAGCAGAATAACAGATTTGTCCGAACTATTGGATTGTTTCTCTGCCTTGAATCAATCGCCAAGTGGTTTTGACCCTGAAGGGCAAAACTTAGCATTGGTTTCTGTCCTTTATTATCAAGCGGACCAGCTACCAATTCTACAGGGACTTGGGGTCTTAGAGCCGGGTTTATTTCTCAGCTTGGGTCTGCCGGTGTGGTGGTTCTTGGGGGTGACTCATTTCTTATAGTTACAGGGTGTGCCTCCAGGATTTACAAGTCCTCAACATTTATTTTATTGATTTTCAGGCAGTAATAATAACTAGTACATGCCTCTTACTGCATGCAGGCACAGCTCTAAGTACTTTAGATATATTACATTTAATGCTTTCAGTAGCCCTGTGATGTAAGTTCTGTTATTACACCCACTTTACAGATGAGGAAACAAAAATTGCTCCAGAGAGATGATGATCTTGCCTGAGGTCCCATAGCAAGTGAGGGGTAATAGCCCAGGTCCCAGAGCTGGTGAGGGCAGAGGATTTAAACTCAAGCTGCCTGGTTCTAGAGTCAGAATTATTATACTCTGCTGAGGGACTGACTTAACTTTTGATGAAACCCAAATGGAAATCAATTTATTTACACGAGATAGAATAACTCTGATAAAAAATACTGACTTTTTTCTCTGGTCACTCCTTCCCAGTGAGCAGATCCACTTGAAAAGTCCAAATCCTAATCAACTGTTGCTAGATGAGCATAAAACCAGAACCAAGAAGTTTTTAAAAAAATCCGATTGCATGGGTAGGGAATAGGGAGTGTTGTTGGTGCCTCTGGGCTCCAGGTCACACGGCCTCAGCCGTCTTTTTCAGAGACACATCCATGTTTGGAGTCGAGAGGTGATGCTTAAATCTCGCTCCATGAAGTCTTAGGTCAGTGCCAAGAGTCTGGGACACATTTACCAGCTCCACCTTGGGAAACAGGCAGAGAAGGAGCCAAGGTGAGAAGCCAAGAGAGCCGAGAACCATGTGTGATGTGTGAGAAGGCTCCAAGCGGGCTCTGGGGAGGCATTCTGGAAGGATTTCCTGAGCTGGAGTCCAGTGTTTGCCATGGTTTTTTATATGTGCCTCTGGTGTGGGCATCCTGGGAAGAGTTAAAAGAGCTGCCAAAGAGGAGGCTTGATTTCTAGGACTGGGAAGCTGCATGGATCATCACCCTTCCTCCTTCTAGGGATGTGCTCAGAACTCTCACAGTGGTTCCAGAATCAGACCGCCTTCTCTCTTGGGTAGATTGGAGTCACAATCACATTCTTTACTCTCATTTAAAAAAAAAAAAAAACTTTCTATTTTGAAATAGTTACAGATTCATAGGAAATTGTAAAAGTAGTACCGAGAAATCCTTCACCCAGCTTCCCCTGGTGGTACTCTTACCTAACTAGGGTATAGTGTCAAGCCAGGAAATTGACATTGGTACAATCCATTCGACCTTTTCCAGAGTTCACCAGTTTATGTACACTTATTTTTTTGTGTATGTGAATAATTCTGTGTAGTTTTATCATATGTGTGGATTGGTGTAAACACCACCGTAATCAAGATAGAGAACTCTTCCATCACCACAGAGGTCCTTGAATTCATTTTAAAGAGGAAAAATCTACTCCTGAAAGTTCATGCTGCTGCAAGTCAATTGAGCAGGTTAGAGTTTCCTTTATATCCTTTACATTTCTTTAATATTTCTTTCTTTCTTTTTTTTTTTTTTTTAAAGGCTGCACCTGCGGCATATGGAGGTTCCCAGGCTAGGGGTTGAATCAGAGCTGTAGCTGCTGGCGTACACCACAACTCACAGCAATGCATGATCCAAGCTGTGTCTGTGACCTACACCACAGCTCATGGCAACACCAGATCCTTAACCCATTGAGTGAAGCCAGGGATCGAACCTGCATCCTCGTGGATGCTAGTCAGATTCGTTAACTGCTGAGTCATGACGGGAACTCCACACATGTCATTAATATTTCTATGTGACTACATTCCATTCACCTCTAAGGACCTAACACCTCTTTTGAGTCTTTTTGACCGGATTAGGAAGTTAAGCTGCTCCCATTTTCTGCATACCCTTAGGTAAGCCACTTAAGGAGGTGGGAGATGGGTCTACTTGTGTATCACCGTCTATCCAGCACCCAGAACCAGGTCCAGCACACAGAAGACATGCAACAAACATTTCTGAAATGAATGAACTCATTCTGTCTTGATTCTTACTGTGAATGCTGTCAACAAGGGGGCCTCTCCAACCCCTCGTGAATTGGTTCCTCGATTGACCTTAACTTTTGCGAAGCTCTGACTCAATTCAAGAACTTGTATTTCATTGTTATTTTCATGGATTATTGTTATTAATGGACTACCATGCACTTTTGAACAAAGCTAAAAATTTAAGACAGTTTTTAAACAAAATCACAGTTAAAAATTGTCTAGCTTCAAGTGAATGTGTTTGACAAATATATACAGATACAGTTTA
This sequence comes from Sus scrofa, assembly GCF_054392235.1. Classification (NCBI taxonomy): domain Eukaryota; kingdom Metazoa; phylum Chordata; class Mammalia; order Artiodactyla; family Suidae; genus Sus; species Sus scrofa. The sequence goes on along the minus strand of NC_139386.1, from coordinate 41,365,789 downwards.
TGCCTGCCCCTCCCTCCTCATCCATCCGGCTGGCCTGTTTCTTCTTAAAGCTCTTCATTTCCCTGGGCTAAAACATCTACCAACTGAATGACATTCACATCAGCCCTTGCCCTCAAACATAAGTGCTCATGAAAATCTCATTAGCATGGAGGTGGAGTAAATTACATTCCCCTCCCCCCCGAGTCCCACCCATTTGAGTTTCATTATATCTGCAGCTTGGCCTTTGGCCTTTGTTAGGTTGATGCACGTCTAGTCACTGGCCACATGGATCAGAGCTCGTTTTCGTGACCAAACTGGAGTGGTTTCACCGCCATTGAGTGTCCTGGTGAGAATCACTGCTAGTTTCAGAGGGAAACTTGCAGTTGAAGGGTGGTGGGAATGAAGAGGGGTGGAAGGAAGGTCAGGATGGAACTTCACTAGGAAAATGAGGAAGAGATTTCCTTCAACTACTGAGACAGATACCTGGCTCCTCTCACTGATGCCGAAAAATCCAGGCAGTTTGTTTCTGTGCCAACAAAGTACAGGCCTCAGATGGACATTGGCTGAACTGCCATTCAAGCTACTTTTCTTTCTGAATTCTCAGTTTGGGCAGAGGCATTGCCTTTTTTCCTGTGCTGATATTTGATATCTGGTTGAAATGCCCTATTTTTAGTATGTTAATTCCCGTTGTTCTTCTTCTGACACAGCCTTCATCTAGTGTCTGTATTCTTAAAACTAAATGTCTAAATGCAATCCTGACTTCAGGAGCCACCCCTCCCGGCTTACACCTCTATCTGTACCACCCCCCTGTTTCCAGTGGAACCTTAAAAACCCCTGCTTTAGGGAGTTCTTGTTGTGGCTCAGTGGAAACGAATCTGACTAGGATCCATGAGGACATGGGTTCGATCCCTTGTCCCACTCAGTGGGTTAAGGATCTGGCATTACTGTGGGCTGTGGTGCAGGTCACATACGTGGCTCAGATCCCGAGTTGTTGTGGCTGTGGTGTACGCTGGCAGCTGTAGCTCTGATTTGATGTCTAGCCTGGGAACTTCCATATGCCGTGGGTACGTCCCTAGAAAATAAGCCAAAAATCTTGCTTTAATCAAGAGCCTATGGCTGCCCATTGGATCAAGTAAAAATTCCTCATTCATAGTTCTGCTCTTTCACCTAACTCCCCACCCTCTGTCCTTTGGGTCTGTATGCTCCTTTTCTTTTCTTTCTTTTTTTTTTTTTCTCTTCACTGCCACCTTTGGCATATAGAAGTTTCAGGGCCAGGGGTAGAATCGGAGCTGCAGCTGCAGGCCTACACACAATCACAGTAACACCAGATCTGAGTTGCATCTGCAGCCTACAGGTGTACTGCAGCTTGTGGCAACACTGGATCCTAACCCACTGAGTGAGGCCAGGGATTGAACACGAATCCTCATGGACACTACGTCAGGTTCTTAACCCACTGAGTCATAATAGGAACTCCCTTGTAGGCTCCTTTGATGGTCTTCTTCACACAACATCTAGCTCCTGTTGATATATACAGCAAGGAAGTGGCAAGAGGTGGTGGTAAAACACATCATACTAATTTTTTGGGATGGCCTAGACTTGGCGGCTTAAACAGTAGAAACTTATTCTCTCACATCCTGGAGGCTGGATGTCTGAAATCAAGGTGTCCACAGCATCTTGCTCCTTCCAGAGGTTTAGAAGATAATTCTTTTTTTTTTTTTTTTTTTTTTTTGTCTTTTTGCTATTTCTTTGGGCCGCTCCCATGGCATATGGAGGTTCCCAGGCTGTAGCCACTGGCCTATGCCAGAGCCACAGCAAGGCGGGATCCGAGCCGCGTCTGCAACCTACACCACAGCTCACGGCAACACTGGATCATTAACCTACTGAGCAAGGGCAGGGACCGAACCCGCAACCTCATGGTTCCTAGTTGGATTCGTCAACCACTGCGCCACGACGGGAACTCCTAGAGGACAATTCTTCTCGTCTCTTTTGGCTTCTAGTGGCTCCATGCATTCCTTCTGGAGGGAGTGAAAGACAGGGGTAGGAGCAAGGTTTCTCTTTCTTTCTTTCTTTTTTTTTTTTTTTTTTTTTTTGCTATTTCTTTGGGCCGCTCCCATGGCATATGGAGGTTCCCGGGCTAGGGGTTGCATTGGAGCTGTAGCTGCTGGTCTACACCACAGCCACAGTTAACACTGGATCTGAGCCGTGTCTGCAGCTACGCCTGATCCTCAACCCACTGAGCAAGGCCAGGGATCGAACCTACAACCTCATGTTTCCTAGTCGGATTCGTTAACCACTGAGCCATGACGGGAACTCCCACCCGGGCATTTTTAAAGTTCCAAACATATTTCTGGGCTCCCCCCGTGAACCAAAAATGTACCTCGTCGGTAAGCACATCATGAGTCTTTAGTTTTGTGCTGAGAACTCGAGGTTTGTGTAACTAAGGTAGACATAACTATGTTTGGAGTGGTTGCCATGATATGGGTCTAGATGGGGTAAGGCCTCTTGCCATGAGGCAAGGGACTGCCAGGAAGTGATGGCTGGTCTCTCCTGGAATGTGTGAGGTATAAGGAAAAAACTGCTGTTTTGTCCATGGGAGCCTTGTACCCTTGGAGAATGAATGAGAGCTAAACCTTCTTCCTGCCTTTTAACCATCTTTATTTTTCTGTCTTTACTACCCTGGACCGTTTCCACTTCCCTCCTCCTTTGTCCTGTCCTTCCTCCCCTTCCATCCTTCCTTCCTTTTGATCAAAGAGCAGGGGGATCTGGCCAATAATCTGATTTAATGAAATCTGCCATGCTGTTTGAGAAAATGTGACCTAAATAATTAAAAATCGTATATCATAATGTTAAATTACTAAAATGGACTCGTTATGGAAACAGCATGTGCTGGAATTTGTTAATGTGAACAAGCCCTATTTCAGCTTTGAGGAACAAGCCCAGCTTGCTGTGGGTGATGGACATCCCATAGGCCCACACAGTGAGGTGGTCAGAGGTGGATGGGCAGGCTCTCAGAAAAGATGAAGTGGAGTTCCCGTTGTGGCGCAGTGGTTAACGAATCCGACTAGGAACCATGAGGTTGCCGGTTCGGTCCCTGCCCTTGCTCAGTGGGTTAAAGATCCGGCGTTGCCGTGAGCTGTGGTGTAGGTTGCAGACGCGGCTCGGATCCTGCGTTGCTGTGGCTCTGGTGTAGGCCGGTGGCTACAGCTCCGATTGGACCCCTAGCCTGGGAACCTCCATATGCCGCGGGAGCGGCCCAAGAAATAGCAACAACAACAACAACAACAAAAAAGACAGAAAAGATGAAGTGAGGTCCAGAGCTTGTCAAGGTCAAAAGGATCTTCTGATTGTCTTTATGGAGTTGAAGCTAATCAAGTCTCAAGTAGAGGATTTTAGGGAATTTAAGAAGGCACTGGAAAATGAGTATTTTTATGGGAGCCTTAAGGGGGCATTTCTTGGCTGGTGGGCTTAAGTAGTAGATTTTATTTATGGATTTGTAGCTAGGAAATAAAGTACTAAATTCTTTATATCTGTTGAAATTTCCAGAATTTTCTCTAGAAGCTGAGTTTGACAAATGGTAACTGTGCGTCAGTACCCAGGAGTCAGGTAGTCTGGGTTCAGGTTCACTTACTAGTGTGCTTGATCCCAGGGTAAGTTACTTCTCTGAACTTTGGTTTTCCCATCTTTGAAATGGGATGCTTTGGAGAATTCGGTGAGGTCATAATGCAGAGGAATGTGGTGTATAGTGCTCTTCAAATACGAGTTGTTACTCTCGAGTCCTCTTTTCCTAGAGTGGAAGATGGAGACACCGTGTAGGGTCTGAGAGGCTTACACAGGCTGTGTTCCAGTGCCCTTCCCCAGCTGCCATGGAAACTCTGGGACCTGAGCCCATGTTTCTCTTCCTTCTCTATTAACAATGAAATGAACAATCATAGTCATTACAGAATCTAGTTAAAGCCAAATCTTTTCTTTCCCCCACCTTAGGCTCTTTGGGCTGGGAGTTTGTGTGGGGCTAGTGAGAGCGCTCGGCTGGCTCCTCTGTTTCCCTGTCTTGTTCTTTGACTTCCACACCACTTGTTCTGCTGTCCTGGGTGGGAGTGGGAGGGAGGGAGGAACTCGGAAGGTCTTAGTTGACAGATCATTGGTGATCTGGCCTTGGGGTACCCAAGTGGGTTGATGCTACAGTGCTGATGCTTACTCTTGGTGGGAGAGGTCTTTCAGGGACTCTGGCCCTGGCACTTTCCTACCTGTAGCTCCCCTGAAATGGGTAGTGGCTCCTGCAGTGGACATTTGTGACTCTCTCCTCAGTTCCTGGCAATTATCCTTCTATTGGATCACCTCGACCTTCTGGGGGATCCATTTAAAGGTAATCCCATGTTCTCTTCCATGGGGTTTATAGCTGCTCAGTGAGAAACCTTTGAAATCTTTGCCCCATCAAACTCTGGAAAGACTGTTCCCTTTTTGTCTCTTGCCTCTTTGCCACCAGGCAGGATGCTCCAGTCAGCCTCTCACCTTTAACATTTGAGGGATGGGTCACATGTCAATCCTGCCATCTCCAGGGAACAAATGACAAACTCTTCAAGTTCTTCTCTTGAAGAACCCTTCACTTGGCATAAGGCGGAGGTTGGGGATGGCACCACCTTCTCTTTGGCTGTGCTGAGGAGCACTCAACACCAACAACTCTCTTCAAAGAAAATCCCAACTATCTCCCAGCTTCTTCCCTTCTAATGAATTCCTACATTGATTTTTATATGGTCTGGATGTGGATGATGGGCTCCCCTTGGAAGAACAATATTTTTGGTTACCCCCTTGCAAATCCTGCAGAATGGCCTTGGCATCTATTATCTAAGCTTTGGAACGTGGCCCACACTCAGAGATGGGAAAGGGCCCCCCTGAACACTGTATCACCAGGGTCAGAGTAAGTGTTCATGAAAATGGGGCTGTAAATAGAATTTTTTCAGGATCCTACTACTGCCCCTGGATACTTAGAGGCCCTGGGACCTCAGGACCTCCCTCTGGGTGCACGCCCCAGCCTCCTTAATACAAGTCTTGCCAACTAATCCCAGACCAAGTTAGACAAAGGCAGTCTGGTCAAGGAAATCACTTAAAGCAAATGCAATTGCTTTAAATGTAAATGTAAATTTAAATGCAAATTTAAATTGCTTTAAATGTAAGTGCAGTTCAGAGAAAAGGAGAATTCATGAGGGGACAAAAACCCAAAGGAGGATTTCAGCATAGAGTTCTTGGCGGATGAAACTGACATTCTGTCCTCTTGTAGCCACCCTGTCTGGGTTGGGGGTGAAGGGTGGGGAGCCCTAGAGAAGATCTGAGCTGCTCTGTTTCTTTCCCTGGAAGGGTTCGCTTTTTGCTCCCCCACCTGGAGTTTGAAGTTCCTCTCCCTTCTATTAACAGTGGGTCATCGCCAGTGTGACTCATAGGTATTCTCTGTAGGCTTGTAACCAGGAGGGCTGATATGCCAAAATAATACCCAATCTGAAGGGTGTGTGGGAAGAAACCCCCACGTAATCATTCTCTCAGCACCATTGAGGAAGTCACTGCCATTACCTCAACGTCGCAAAATGACCAGTAGGGGGCACTGCAGGGTGAGCTTCCCACAGTACGCCCACTTCTCTGCTAAGTTACTGGAACATGAAGTATGGAATAGAATCCACTTACTTTAGTGACAGTAGTATTCTTTTAGCTACAGTAATTCTTCCTGAGCGATTAAGATTAAGATCTAAGTTTAAGGTCTCAGTTGCTTTTGGGATGTGATTAAAGAAGGGAGTTTTGGCTTGAAGGATATATAACACCTTCTGACTGGGTGTTAGAAGGAGGTGAAGCAACAGGCCCTAGTGATTGTCCCTGGAAGAATGGCTCAGATGCAGCCACTGGGGGACTGTGATGCATTTGGCTAGGGCACTGAGAGATGGAACTGGCAGCCTTAGAGTGGAGGATGTGAGGGAGCCAGAGACGTGAAAGCTGAGTGTTTTAAAACCTCAGGATGCAGCTATCTTCTAGGCCGGACTTTATTGGATACTATGAACTTGGGCAATTGAATTTAAAGCTAGCAGCAAGTTTATCATAAAATCAAATGAAGGGACAAATAGTTCTTTTTGTCAAGGAAGGGAAATTGAGAGAAGAGTGGAGAGGAAAGAGAAAACAAACCGTAGATTTTTTAAAAGAGTCACAGATGCCAAACAAAAATCCACGGTGATTTTGCAACTAGGGCTTTTTTATTTAAAATGAAATCATTTTTCAATCACAGAGCTTTAGGTGGCTCAAATACAAAAGTATGAAGAGGTGGATGATGAGAAGTCTCCGACCTCTTTCTATGAGGCACCACTTCCCCCTCTCTGTGGCTTTCTAGAGATATTTCATGCAAATGAATGCATCGTCCTAGTTCTCATTTTTAATAGGACTGTAACTTGGAGATAATTCTTTTTTAGTCCTAAAGTGTTTTCTCATTCTTGTTTTCTGGCTGTAAAATATTTCATTGTCTGTGGATAGACATCTGGGTTATTTTCAATCATTTCCTACTACAGATGAGGATTTGCTGCACATCCTTGAACAGGAAGCCGGCGCTCTGGGGAGGATACTAAAGTTCTCCACAGCAGCAGCCAATTCAATATCTGGCTGCTTTGCGGGGGCTGCCAGCGAGGGGCACATTCACAGAAGGAAACAAGGACCCCCCCCCCCCAGAGCTCCTTTCACCAATCCAAGGTTGTAAAATCTGTGAATCTATGACCTCAGCCCTACTCCCAGACCTTTTATAGTTTTTATAAAGTGTTACTTATACCGTGGTCATCCTGTGTGGAACCCGGGGAACTTTCTGATGTTCATCCTATGCTCTTGTCTCCTCTGGGCCTCAGTTTATTCATCTGTAAAATCAGAAAAGTGGGCCGTAAGATGTTCTCACCCTTTTTCTTAAGCCACAGTACTTTTATGTTTTTCCACGAGATGAAATTTAGGAGGACCTCTCACAAATGTTCCAGATAAAAGCAAGGAATGGTGTGATTTAAAAGTTTCTTCATTGTTTCTTGGGAAATAGTTTTCTGTGGAACCCCTGAAGTAGCTCTGAGAAGCTGTGGGCACCCGTGGAAGACTGGACGATAAGAAACAAACACCAGCTTGAAAGGTTTTGTGTTCCTGCCTGTGACAACACTGTTATCATGGTTGGTTACCTTGATTCACAGGGATACAGGATCTGTTGAGAGTCTGCCATCCCCAGCTGCTATATAAATTATGATACTATGTAGATTGCCCCAAAGGAAAAAAGGCCAGAAACGGAACATGAAAAGTAGATCTGGGTGGGTGGGAACGAAGGAAAGAAAAGATGAGAACTAGGAAGGTAAAGAAGAAAAGACATTCACATAACCTTTAGATGAATGAACTGAACAGAAAATACCTTTTGTGCGCCGATTCCTGAATGTAGGGAGGCTCTGAGATGGAAAGGAAGCAGAGAGACTGAGATACTTAGAATTTAGTTAAGACTGAAAAAATATAATGTGTGGATGTTGACATTTTTCAGCTACATACATAACTTCATCTCTGGATTTTAGATGGGTTGGAAAGGGCCTAAACATGTATGGTTAAATCGCCTGGTAGAAGCGTATTTCAATTTTGTCTCATCTTCTGGAGGAGGAATCATGATGGGGGTGTGTCTTTGTCCCGTTGTAGGCAGACTGAACCAGCAGTGCCAGCCTGGGGATCTGGCAACATATTCCTCTTAGGAACGTCCCCTGGGGGTCTGTGGTTATCTGGGGAAATTTGGCTGTGGCCAAGTCAGTGGAGATTTAGCCCTAAAAATACTTCAGGGTGAATACTTGTGACTCTGGCCCATTGAATGATGAAAGAGGAAACAGGAGTTCCTACTGTGGGGCAATGAAATTGATGCTGTCTCTGGAGCACTGGGTCGCAGGTTCCATCCCTGGCCCAGCACAGTGGGTTCGAGATCCATCATTGCCACAGCTGTGGTGTAGGTTGCAACTACGGCTTAGATCTGACCCCTTGCTTGGGAACTCCATATGCCATGGGGCAGCCAAAAGGAAAAAAAAAGGGAAAATAAAGAGGAATCACAAAAGAGATTTAATTTGCAAGTCATGTCTAAAAGTTCCTGAAAAGCCTCACTTTCCTCCTAATCATTGCAGATTGTCCCCCACATCTGAGTTAAGAAAGACTCCCAGCATCGAGGAGCTAAGTATTTCTCTTTTTAAAAAATACTTCTGAAATGTGAATAAATATAATAATAAAACCAGGGTTCTGTGGGCTCATAACTTTTAATATTTTGCTAGCATTGCTACTTCCTTGCTATTCCTCTAAGGTTTACTGTCTCAGAGTTTGTGTCTGAATTTAACATAAGTCGTAAGAGGGAATAGGAAGTGCAAGGGGTGTGTGTGTGTGCATGTATGTAGCAGGCAAAACAGAGTTATAGCTTCAAAATTTATTCAGGGTTTCCTGAGTTCATAAAGATAGCAGTAACAAAGCTTGATGGTTCAAATATTCTGTCTCTCTGGCCTTTAATACCATTTGGGATTTTAAGAGATGCTTAGACACATTTTTTTCCCCCTGCAAATATCTGGGAAACTTTGTGGGTTTTCAAAGTGGGAATTAAAATGCTTGTTTTCTGCACTGTCTGATATCTGTTGGAAGCCATCCTATCCAAGGAATGCTTTGTCACAGTGCAGGGATTTCTGAAGTCTTTTGATTGAAATGAGTTTGCAAAGACAAAAGATAGGTAGCAGGAGAATGAATCTGCTCTGAAAGGTCATTGACTGACCCATCAGCCTCTGCATTTAAAAGCAGGGAACTGACAAGGCCAAGGATAATAGCCTGATCTCCTCAGAGGCTATTAATGGATTGCCAGAAAGAGATAACTGCTACTCATCGCAGAGGATACTGATTCTCATCTCAGTGAGAATCTCCTCATTCCCATTGAAAATCTGGTTCACAATGGTTACTAATTTTGTGTTGATGAAGTCATCTCTGTATAACAAGGAGAACATGCTATTGTTGAAGAGACACAGCTAGTCAAATGGCTTATTAGATTAACTGTGTCTAATTCGAGAAGTGTCTTAGAATGGTTACAATAATTTTGAAGAAGCAAATCAAGTATGTTTTGGCCCGATACCTATCCAGTTATGCATCCTGACCTTTGGCAAGTGCAGGACTGGTATCCATTTGTGGCTGATAAAGGATAATAATCCATACGTACCCCATCAAATCCTTATGAATAGAGAAGAGAGTAACTTTCTCTGAGGAGAGTGAAAAATCTTGATTTTTTTTATTATTTAAATTTATTTTTTATTAAAGTATAGTTGATTTACAGTGTTGTGCCAATTTCTGTTGTACAGCAAAGTGACCCAGTCATACACACACACACACACACACACACACACACACACACACATACATACACACATTCTCTTTTTTTGTATTATTTTCCATCATGGTCTATCCCAGGAGATTGGATATGGTTTAGTTCCCCATGCTATACCGTACGACCTTATTGTTTATTCATTCTAAATATAATAGTTTGCATCTACTAACCCCAAACTCCCAGTCCATTCCACTCCCTCTTGCTCTCCCTTGGCAACCACAAATCTGTTTTCTATGTCTGTGAATCTGTTTCTGTTTTATAGATAGGTTCATTTGTGTCATATTTTAGATTCCTCATGTAAGTGATATCATATGGTATTTGTCTTTCTCTTTTTGACTTAGTTCATTTAGTATGAGAATCTCTAGTTGCATCCATGTTGCTGCAGATTTCATTATTTTATTCTTTTTATGGCTGAGTAGTATTCCATTGTATCCATGTACCATATCTTCTTAATCCATTCATCTGTTGATGGAAATTTAGATTGTTTCCATGTCTTTGCTATTGTGAATAGCGCTGCTATGAACATAGTAGTGTATGCATCTTTTACAGTTTTGTCCAGATATACACCCAAGAATGGGGTTGCTGAATCCTATGGTAGTTTTATTTTTAGTTTTCTAAGGAACTTCCATACTGTTTTCCATAGCGGTTGTACCAATTTACATTCCTCCCAGCAGTGTAGGAGGGTTCCCTTCTCTCCACACCATCTCTAGCATATTATTTGTAGACTTATTAATGATGGCCATTCTGACCAGTGTAAAGTAGTGCCTCACTGTGGTTTTGATTTGCATTTCTCTAATAATTGGGATTGTTGAGCATCTTTTCATGTGCTTACTGGCTGCCCAAATGTTTTCTTTGGAGAAAGGTCTATTTAGGTCTTTTCATGTGCCTACTGGCTACCCATATGTTTTCTTTGGAGAAAAGACTATTAGGTCCCCCAAATCTTATTTTTTAAAACGGAGTTCTTTGATAAAAGGATTGTAAGCACCTAGAAGAGTATTGACATTACATATATATATAAATAAATTATATATGTAGTTAAGAAACAACCCTTTCCCTTCTTCTTATTCCCTCAGAGGTGGTTCTTTGGGCAGAGTGAACACTATTAAGGGTATCTGACAAAATGATGTTCTAGCATTCACTATTTGAAATAAATCATTCTTAAAGATCTCAAAAGAAGCCATAGTGATGGAAACGGTGTTATAAAGGTACATGGATTTTGAAAGGACATGGAGAACTTTGAGAATATTTTTAGGAGAGGCAAAAGCATCTTGGATATGCTAGAAAGAAGATCCTGGACCAATTTGATCTTGCTGTCTCTCCATCCCTCAGCTATGTGATTGTGGGAAAGTTGCTTAAACTCTCAGTATCTTAGTTTCCTCATCTATGAAACTGGCAGAATAATGTGTTTACAATATAGGATTGTTTTAAGAATTAAGTGAGCTAACATATCAGAACTTGGAGCAATGATTGGCCATAGTAATTGCTCAACAAATGTTGAGAATTACTACTATTTTCTTTAATGTGTTTTTTTGTTTGTTTTGTTTTTTTGTTTTTTTTAGGTCTGCATGTGTGGCATATGGAAGTTCCCAGACTAGGGGTCAAATCGGAGCTGTAGCTGCCGGCCTATGCCACAGCCACAGCAATGCAGGATCCGAACTGAATCTGCGACCTACACCACAGCTCACGGCAATGCCGGATCCTTGACCCACTGAGCGAGGCCAGAGATCAAACCCACATCCTCATGCATACTAGTCAGGTTTGTTACCGCTGAGCCACAAAGGGAACTCCGAGAATTACTACCATTTTCATTAAAGATCTTAGGGGAAAGGATAGAGTAGCTTCTCTCCTTCCCCCAAATGTAAAGTATTTGACTAACATACTTTCAATATAACACTCTTTTAACTTTTCAGAGAGAGACTTTTGTGAACCTCAGGCATAGTCATTTACAAATGTGGAGCCTGTCTTGTTTCCCCTCCTACTTCAGCCTCTGCTTCTTTGATCTCCCTGAAATTCCCTGGGCCGGGTGTCTTTGGTGCTCCCCAGAAGCGAAGTAAGACCCGTGAGGCAGTGGGGACTCATGGAAGAAGACTCGTGGGTGAAACCTGTGTTCACTTCTGCCTCTGCTGCCTCCTGTCCCGGTGAGCCATGCACTCCTGTACCTCTTATATATCAAATAAACACAAATACATACATCAAGAACATTGAATGCCATCCTCTGTGAGCTGGAAGTCACCTTGTAGGTCATTTAATCTAGGCATCCTTGACTAGATGAGGAAATTAAGGTCCAGAAGAGTCATTCCCTCCCTAAGGTCAAGTGGGAGATTTCAGATCTTCATCCAGGGCTTTTCCACCTCCATTGGATTGGTTCACTTAGTTCATACTAACTTCCCACTTATCCCTGTGTTGCTTATTTATGCACAGGTTTGTTTTGTATTTATGTAGTTTGTACCACCTTGTTTTCCAAGGCTGTAGAGGATAGGAAGTGCATAGCTGCTACTTTATTACCTCTCTCTTTCCCACGGTTAACCTTCTGACTTCTTTGACTATTTCAGAGAATAAATACGCTATGATCTTGGGCAGAAAGATCCTAAAAGCAACCCAAAGAGCCTAGGAGAAATTCCCTGAAACAAATGTTTCTTAGGAGCTCGCTCAGCAGAATATCAACACCTGACACTCCAGTCTGGTTGGTCTGTTCGTATGCTATTCCTGCAGAAAATCAAGCTATGGCCATTATAGTTTTGCTGTCCAATGGGAGGCATTACTTAGCAAAGCCCTGGGCTTTTTTTTTTTTTTTCCCCTCTTCTTTTTAAGGCCATACCTGTGGCACATGGAAATTCCCAGGCCAGGGGTTGAATCAGAGCTGCAGCTGTACACACAGTAGACTGCAGTTTACGGCAACACCAGATCCTTAACCCACTGAGCCAGGCCAGGGATGAACCCACATCCTCACAGAGACAATGTTGGGTCCTTAACCTGCTGAGCTACAATGGGAACTCCAGCCCTGGCCTCTGACTCCTCCACTCTACCATTCCCTTGGCTAAGTGGCCTTGGGGGCTGCAGAGAGGGTGGAGGAGACCTGAGGAAGCAGCAGCCCAAGTCATTCTCTGACTCTGAGACTCAGAACCGAATGCTTGAGAAATTTCATCTAGAGACCTCCTTGTTTTCTGGAAGCATTTACGCCTTCATAACATTTTTGGTGAGTTTTTTTATGGCATTCATCTCAGCCACTTTTGTTCTCTTCCAGGTATCCAATCTCTTTTTTTCTTTTTTGGTTACACATGTGGCATGTGGAAATTCACAGGCCAGGGGCGTGAACCCGCACCACAGCACCGACCCAAGCGGCAGCAGTGAAAACACTGGAACCTTAACCTGCTCCACCACATGAAACCTCCCAATTATTCTCTCTTCATCTTTTTTCTCAAGCTTTTGTCCATCTTTTTTCTATGTCACCTTCCATTTCTTTGTGCCTCTCTTGGTGTCTCTGTCCAGCTACAGACCTCTTTATTCACCCTATCTCTGTACCCTGTCTCTGTCTTTTTCTGTCTCTATCTTTAAGTGGAGGGAAGATAAGCCAGCATAGAGAAAATGCACAGCAAATACTGTGATACATAGTGGTGTTCAATAAACATAATTAGGCAGCCAAAAAGTATTTAGATGTACTAGAACCATGGAACCGAAGTGCATGATGATACTATATAATAGCCAATAATATTTCTCTTAAGCTTCAACTTTTTTTTTTTGCTTTTTATTTCTGCACCCACAGCATATGGAACCTCTCAGGCCAGGGGTTGAATTGGAGCTATAGCTGCTGGCCTACACCACAGCCACAGCAATACAGGATCTGAGCTGCATCTGTGACCTACACTACAGCTCATGGCAACGCCGGATCCTTAACCCATTGAGCGAGGCCAGGGATCGGACCCACATCCTCATGGATGCTAGTCAGATTCATTTCTGCTGCGCAACAGTGGAAACTCTCTAAGCTTCAACATTTTGATCAAGGACCTCCATGTACCATGCAGTCCTGACTCACAAAGTTAGCTGCAGGGACAGGGAGTGTATAGGCCTAGAGCTCAGAGAAGTACCACCTTGCAGCTCTACTTGTGGGCAGATACTTGTCTGGATTCCCTATTTTTGAATCTACAGCCATAGAAATCCACCTCATGACCTGTGGTGTGCATACCAGGAGAATAATGAGCCTACCAGAAAGTTGTAATAATATTTAATGCAGTGGATATTAAAATTTTTTGACTTAGGGGCTCCTACTGTGGTGCCACAAAATTGGTGGTGTCTTGGAAGCACTGGGACATGGGTTTGGTCCCTGGCCCGGCACAGTGGGTTAAGGATCCAGTGTTGCTACAGCTGAGGCTTTGGTCGAGACTGTGGCTGGGATCTGATCCCTAGCCAGGGAGCTCCATATGCCATGAGGCAACCAAAACAAAAAAAAAAAAAAAAAAGAAAAGAAAATTTATTTATTAATTTATTTTTACTTAACCCAGTGTCTGTTCTCCCTTCCAAGAAACATCCCAATTTCCTTTTGAGTTGAAGCATTGCCCCACTGTTGATGTCTTGGGGAAACCACGTGTTAGCAGACTGTGGTAGAAGTGTAAAGGAGAGGATTCCTTTTCTCCCTGTCCTGGCATAGCCAGGATAACACATGGCCTAGGCTTAGATAATCAGATACCTCCTCCTGGAATTTTGAGCAAGTGATAGAAAAATGAGAGAAACAGTAGGCATTTCCTTGCTGCAGCAGTGGTGCCCTGATCACTGCTCAGTTCCTGATTCCTTTCTCTGGAGCTGACCTGGATCTTGACTGTTTCCAGTCTGGTTCTTCAACCTCTACTCTGTTCTGTGAGCCTTTCATTTCCTTTGACTGGTGTTAAGCCATTGTCCTGGTCTACTTGGGCTGTCACAGCAAAGTACCACAGATTGCATGGCTTAACCAACAGAAATTTATTTCTCATAGTTCTGGAGGCTGTGAGTTCAAGATCAAGGTTCTGGCAGGGTTTGGTTTCTTTTCTTTTCTTTCTTTCTTTTTTTTTTTTGGCTTTTTAGGACCACATCCATGACATATGGAGGTTCCCAGAGTAGGGGTCGAATTGGAGTTACAGTTGCCGAACTATGCCTTAGCCACAGCAATGCCAGATCTGAGCCGTGTCTGTGACCTACATTGCAGCTCACAGCAATGCTGGATCCTTAACCCACTGGGCAAGGCCAGCATTTGGTTTCTGGTGATGATTTTCCTCCTGTCTTGCATAGAATTGCTTTGGCCTCACATGGTCTTTAAAATGTACATGCATGCAGGAAGAGAGAGGGCTTGATGTCCGGTGTCTCTTCTTATAAGAACCCTAACCCTTTTAGATGAGGGTTCTACTCGTATGACCTCTTGACCTTAATTACTTCCTTATGTCATATACAGCCACTTCGAGGGTTAGAACTTCGCCATGTGGATTTTAGAGGGGTGCAAACATTTTGATCGTAATACCAGCCAAAGTCAGCTTGTTTTGCTTGCAAATTGGAGAGTTGAGTGGATACACCTAAACCTAAATTTGCCAGTCTTACTTTTCCCTTCTGAAATCCAAACTCCAAAATGAGTTTCTTTTCTTTTCTTTCTTTCTTTTTTGCATCTTGTTCTGCAGCTGGCTTTATTTCATTTGATTGAAATAGTAGTCTATTTAATAAAAAGTGAGGACCTTTTGAACAATATTAGTTCTCCCTCTTTTCTTGGGTCTCTGGCTTCTCTGGCATTTCTCGAGCAAGCCTGTCAGTCCAGCAGGTGATTGGAGACCCCCTGATGTCATTCTCCACACTGATGTCAGACGCCAGCTTGGGGGTTGGCTGGGTGGAAAAATGACTAGCTTGGCTCTTGACGTTATGGCTCCATGTTGCAAGGAGTTGGCAATTCTCTTCTTTCTTTTTTCTTTTTATTACTTGTTCCACAGTCTGGAGAGCATACACAGCTGCCTGGCAGTTTTGCTCCTAAAGCTATGGCACTCACCATCAAAGACACTTACTCTGGCTGTTGCTTCAGATAGGACAGTGGCAAATAATATTAAGCCAAGCCCTTCCCCCAAGGGTCACTGAACTAGAAGTCTGCAAGGAGCTTATCAGAGGGAAATTTGCCTGAAATTGTCCCCAGGATGAGGCTTTTCTCAAACGAGTAGCACATACTGCCGCATGTTACCAACCAATAAGGTGAGTATAAATATGGCCCTAAAAACCCTTGGTTCATGCTCATTTCATTTTTTAAATTCTGTCCCAGTCTTCTCCTTCACACCTGGAAATCACTCACTATGAAGTAAACCACAGCACTTTCCAGAACTGTTTTTTTTTTTTGTGTGTGTGTGTTTTCCAACTGCAGATGTTCGGGAAACAGTAAACTCTTGTTTTGAAGCCTTTTAAAATTGAGTTTTTGATTCCAAGCAATTGAAAATTGTTCCTGTTTATGCTTCTTATTGGTGATAGTTTAACTAGCTGGGTTTTGTTTTCTCTGGATTATGGTTTTTTATGGTTTTCCTTTAGGAGTTTACCAGTCCCTGGAGCTAACTGGTAGCAGAGGAAGAAAGTGTCCAGGGAAATTGAATTTCTTTTATGCCTACAGAAAAAGTGGCCAGTTGCCATTATAGGATAAAACTAGGGCTTTCTTCCCAGGGATTCATGGATTAGTAAACTCTGAGCAATATTAATACTTTTTTTTTTTTTTTTGCATGGCTAGAATATATACTTTGCAAAGTATCTATAGAAGTCAGGAGAGCCACTTATTTCTGGCATTTGTTATGGGACAATTATCCTAATAGTTCTTTACTCTTGTAATTCAGCAAAAGAGATATTTTACTTACTCTTGGGTTGTTTGGGCAAGCAGCACTAATGACTACCCAAGTGTGGATTATTTATTAAAATGCCTGAATCCTTCCTTTTTAGTCAGTCTAACAGGTAGTTGTTACCACCCTGCAACATTGTCACCAGTTCTTCCTCCCCCTACCAACTAAAACCAACCACACAGTTATTGAGAATTTGCCATGGGTACATTCCTGGGTTCCAGGATGAAGGCTGAAGGGAAGGAGTGATGAAGAAAGTATTGAGAAATAAAGGACACACGTTTGTAGTTGGTCCAGACCGTGGATGATACAAAATATGTGGAAACCAGAAGGGGGACGGGATAGGCTGTGCCAGGGCAAGTTTCTTCCACAAGAGTATAGCTGCCTGTAAGAGCAGATGGTGGAAAGTGGTCATTCCAGGCTGGAAGGCGGCTGAAAAGACTTGTGAATGGAAAAGCCAAGTGGGTAAAGAAAGTAATCATTTTTGGACAATCACATGTGCCAGGTACTATGTAAAGTCCTTTCCTCTGTATCTTTTTTTTTTTTTTTTTTCTTTAGGGCTGCACCCATGGCATATGGAGGTTCCCAGGCTAGGGGTTGAATCACAGCTGTAGCTTCCGGCTTACACCAGCCACAGCAACGCCAGATCTGAGCCATGTCTGGGACCTGCACCACAGCTCACGGCAACGCCGGATCCTTAACCTACTGAGCGAGGCCAGGGCTCGAACCTGTGTCCTCATGTGTACTAGTCAGATTTGTTTCCACAGCCACAATGGGAGCTCCTGTTTTACTGCGTATCTTTAAAAATTTAATCTTCTCTATTCATTTACAATGTGGTAGGAGGTTTTATGTCTTTATTTAGAGACGGAACTTAAGACTGAGGGAGTCACACAAAGAGTACATATTGAAATTGATAATAAAATTCAGGTCCGCTTGACTCTATTTTTTTTTCAATTTATTTTGTTAATGATTTTTCTTTTTTCCAGTTTAGTTGATTTACAGTGTTCTCTCAATTTCTACTGTACAGCAAAGCGATCCAGTCTCTCTCTGTCACGCACGCATACACACATACACATTCTTTTTCTCACATTATCCTCCATCATGTTCCATCACAAGTGACTGGATATGTTTCTCTGTGAGATCCTGCTGTATAGCACTTGACTTTAAAGAGTGAAAATGAGCAAGGCTAACTTGGGAGAGAATTTCCTGGCTGGAAGTGGGGGGCCTCCATAGGATGGAGCAAGAGGTGAAGCTTGATACCTTGGGAGTGGGGCTGTGGAGACACATTTCTAGCTCATGGGAAAGAAGCTCCCATAGATCCTTGAATGGGGGAAGGATGTGATGGGAACAAAGGTAGGAAAGTGCCGCCCTGGGGGTCTTCTCTAGGAATCCTTTCTTAACTCAGTGAGAGGAAAGTTGATCTTTTCATCTGGGTTCCCTTCTCCAGATGAACTTGCTTCCATCATGGTCTCTATTCCTTTCTCCAGAACACTAACTGAGCTTGCCATGTGGCTGACCCATCCTGCAAATGCTTTATTGATTAATATCTGTGTTTCTGAGATCTTGTGGCAGCTCTTTTATCTCTCTAAAGGAAGTAAATGGACAGTAACTCTTTGGCTCTCTTCTTAGTGATCTCTTCTCATACTTGGCTAATCAAACTGGCTGACAGTGTTTCAATTAAAAAAAAAAAAGAGCACAGGGTTGTATGTTTTGCATGAATGCATGTCTGCGTCTGATATTCTTTGAGGTTAGTTCCCCTAGATGTTGACAATCTAGTAAGATCTTAAGAGGTTCAAGATTTTATCTATTTTGGCTTCTTATGCACCAGCTAGCATTAGCCACGAATATATAGATCCTTGATGAATACTTAGGAGAAGGACACTTAGAGTAAAGTTAGAATATTCAGCAAAGAAAGAAAAGTGAAACTAACTGAATGACACTGATGGTTTCTCTTATGTGTCTGTGTTTGTGTGTTTTCACTTTAGCTATGTTCTTTGGGTCCATAAAACTTTAAGAATATTTTTCTATAATTGCAAATAAGGCTGTCTAGATTTGAGATCCAATTGGGACCAAACAGATGGAGCAGCTCATGAGAGTAAAGAAATTCTGCCTTGAGTGTTGTGAATATGCCCAGGCAGAGAGAAGTGAGAAAAATGTAGCTGGGATGAGGGCCAATGCCAAAGCCAGGAGTGCCAAGAAGATGTTTCATACTGAAGTGTTTTGATAAGAACATGGCTAGAGAGGTTTCAGCCGGGGAGGTGGAGTCCAGAGGAAGGATGAGATACTGAACAGGGATGTTTGGCTTATTAGGAAATAGTCCTAGATATAAGTATTACATGAGCCACACCTTTTAAGCAGTTTAATGGGGGCTGCCAGGGTGGGGATGACAAAGAGCTAAGAGGCATAGCACCCTTAAAGGAGCACAAGATTTTGTCTGTTTTTGCACATGCAGTAATGGAACAGTCCTCAAGTTAGCCTGGCAATCACTTTATTTCTTTTTTTAAAAATATCAGTTTATAGTGAATTAAATTTTATTTTTATTTTATTAAAACTTTTTATCATAGTTGATTTATAATGTTCTGTAAATTTCTGCTGTACAGCAAAGTGACCCAGTCACATACATACACACACACACATATATATATATACACACACATTCTTTTTCTCGCATTATCCTCCATCATGTTCCATCACAAGTGATTAGATATAGTTCTCTGTGCTATACAGCAGCATCTCGTTCTTATCCACTCCAGATGCAATAGTTTGCATCTACTAACCCCAAACTCCCAGTCCATCCCACGCCCTCACCCTGCCCCTTGGCAACCACAAGTCTGTTTTCCATGTCCATGAGTTTGTTTGTTTTTTTCTTCTGTAGATGGGTTCATTTGTGCCATATATTAGATTCCAGATATGTGATATCATAGGGTATTTGTCTTTCTCTTTTTTACTTACTTGGTATGAGAGTTTGTAGATTCATCCATGTTGCTGCAAATGGCATTCTTTTGTTCTTTTTTATGGTTGGGTAGTATTCCATTGTGTACCACATCTTTTTTTTAATTTTTTTATTTTTTTTCATTTTTTTAATTTTCCCACTGTACAGCAAGGGGGCCAGGTTTAATTTTTTTTATTTTTAATTTTTTAAAATTTTTTTTTTACTTTCCCACTGTACAGCAAGGGGATCAAGTTATCCTTACATGCATACATTACAATTACATTTTTTTCCCCACCCTTTGTTCTGTTGCAACATGAGTGTCTAGACATAGTTCTCAATGCTATTCAGCAGGATCTCCTTGTAAATCTATTCTAAGTTGTGTCTGATAAGCCCAAGCTCCCAATCCCTCCCACTCCCTCCCCCTCCCATCAGGCAGCCACAAGTCTCTTCTCCAAGTCCATGATTTTCTTTTCTGAGGAGATGTTCATTTGTGCTGGATATTAGATTCCAGTTATAAGTGATATCATATGGTATTTGTCTTTGTCTTTCTGGCTCATTTCACTCAGGATGAGATTCTCTAGTTCCATCCATGTTGCTGCAAATGGCATTATGTCATTCTTTTTTATGGCTGAGTAGTATTCCATTGTGTATAGATACCACATCTTCCGAATCCAATCATCTGTCGATGGACATTTGGGTTGTTTCCATGTCTTGGCTATTGTGAATAGTGCTGCAATGAACACGCGGGTGCATGTGTCTCTTCTAAGCAGAGTTTTGTCCGAATATATGCCCAAGAGTGGGATTGCGGGGTCATATGGAATTTCTATGTATAGATTTCTAAGGTATCTCCAAACTGTTCTCCATAGTGGCTGTACCAGTTTCCATTCCCACCAGCAGTGCAGGAGGGTTCCCTTTTCTCCCCAGCCCCTCCAGCACTTGTTATTTGTAGATTTATTAATGATGGCCATTCTGACTGGTGTGAGGTGGTATCTCATGGTAGTTTTGATTTGCATTTCTCTTATAATCAGTGATGTTGAGCATTTTTTCATGTGTTTGTTGGCTATCTGTATATCTTCTTTGGAGAAATGTCTATTCAGGTCTTTTGCCCATTTTTTCCATTGATTGATTGGTTTTTTTGCTGTCAAGTTATATAAGTTTCTTATATATTCTAGAGATTAAGCCCTTGTCGGTTGCATCATTTGAAACTATTTTCTCCCATTCTGTAAGTTGTCTTTTTGTTTTCTTTTTGATTTCCTTTGCTGTGCGAAAGCTTTTCAGTTTGATGAGGTCCCATGGGTTTATTTTTGCTCTTATTTCTGTTGCTTTGAGAGACTGACCTGAGAAAATATTCATGATGTTGATGTCAGAGAGAGTTTTGCCTATGTTTTCTTCTAGGAGTTTGATGGTGTCCTGTCATATATTTAAGTCTTTCAGCCATTTGGAGTTTATTTTTGTGCATGGTGTGAGGGTGTGTTCTAATTTCATTGCTTTGTATGCAGCTGTCCAGGTTTCCCAGCAATGCTTGCTGAATAGACTTCCTTTTTCCCATTTTATATTCCTGCCTCCCTTGTCAAAGATTAATTGACCATAGGTGTCAGGGTTTATTTCCGGGTTCTCTATTCTGTTCCATTGGTCTGTCTGTCTGTTGTGGTACCAGTACCACACTGTTTTGATGACTGTGGCTTTGTAGTATTTCTTGAAGTCTGGGAGAGTTATGCCTCCTGCTTGGTTTTTGTTTCTCAGGATTGCTTTGGCGATTCTGGGTCTTTTGTTGTTCCATATAAATGTTTGGATTGTTTGTTCTAGTTCTGTGAAAAATGTCATGGGTAATTTGATAGGGATTGCATTGAATCTGTAGATTGCTTTGGGTAGTATGGCCATTTTTACAATATTGATTTTCCCAATCCAGGAACATGGAATATCTTTCCATTTCTTTACATCTTCTTTGATTTCTTTGATTAAAGTTTTATAGTTCTCGGCATATAGGTCCTTGACCTCCTTGGTCAGGTGTATTCCGAGGTATTTGATTTTGTGAGGTACAATTTTAAAAGGTATCGTATTTTTGTATTCCTTTACTAATGTTTCATTGCTGGTATACAGAAATGCAACTGACTTCTGAATGTTAATCTTATAGCCTGCTACTTTGCTGAATTTATTAATCAGTTCAAGTAGTTTTGGGGTTGAGTCCTTAGGGTTTCCTATGTATAGTATCATGTCGTCTGCATACAGTGACAGTTTTACCTCTTCTCTTCCTATATGGATGCCTTTTATTTCTTTTGTTTGTCTAATTGCTGTGGCTAGGAATTCCAAAACTATGTTGAACAGCAGTGATGAGAGTGGGCATCCCTGTCTTGTTCCAGATTTGAGTGAGAAGGCTTTCAGTTTTTCCCCATTGAGGATTATATTTGCTGTGGGTTTATCATAAATGGCTTTGATTATATTCAGGAATGTTCCCTCTATACCCACTTTGGCGAGGGTCTTGATCATGAATGGATGTTGGACTTTGTCAAATGCTTTTTCTGCGTCTATTGAGATGATCATATGATTTCTGACTTTTCTTTTGTTAATGTGGTGTATGACGTTGATTGATTTGTGTATGTTGAACCATCCTTGTGAACCTGGGATGAACCCTACCTGGTCATGGTGTATAATTTTTTTGATATGTTGTTGGATTCGGTTGGCTAAGATTTTGTTGAGAATTTTTGCATCTATATTCATCAATGATATTGGCTGATAGTTTTCTTTTTTCGTGTTATCTCTGTCTGGTTTTGGAATGAGGGTGATGGTGGCCTCATAGAATGTCTTTGGGAGTATTCCTTCTTCTTCAACCTTTTGAAAGAGTTTAAGGAGGATGGGCACCAGTTCCTCTTTATATGTTTGATAGAATTCGCCTGTGAGGCCATCTGGTCCTGGACTTTTATTTGTAGGGAGTGTTTTTAGGACATCTTCAATTTCATTTCTAGTGATGGGTCTGTTCAGTTGGTCTGTTTGTTCTTGATTCAGTTTTGGCAGGCTGTAAGATTCTAGAAAATTGTCTATTTCTTCCAGATTGTCAAACTTGTTGCCATATAGTTGTTCATAGTATTCTCTTATGGTTTTTTGTATTTCTGTTTTTTGTATGTCCGTTGTGATTTCTCCTTCTTCATTTATAATTTTGTTTATTTGAGTTCTTTCTCTCCTCTTTTTAGTGAGTCTGGCCAGGGGGTTGTCAATTTTGTTTACCTTTTCAAAGAACCAGCTCTTAGTTTGATTAATTTTCTCTGTTGTTTTTTGAATCTCTATTTTATTGATTTCTTCTTTGATCTTTAGAATTTCCTTCCTTCTGCTGACTTTTGGTCTCTTTTGTTCTTTTTCTAATTCGTTTAGGTGGAGGGTTAAGTTGTCAATTTGGGATCTTCTTTTTGAGAAAGGCCTGTATCGCTATAAATTTCCCTCCGAGCACTGCTTTCGCAGCATCCCATAGATTTTGAGAGGTTGTGTCTTCATTATCATTTGTTTCAAGGTATTTTTTAATATCCTTCTTGATTTTCTCATTGACCCATTGGTTTTTTAGTAGCATGTTGTTTAGTCTCCATGTCGCAGGTTTTTTCTCATTTCTTTTCCCATGGTTGATTTCTAATTTCATGGTGTTGTGGTCAGAGAAGATATCTGAGATAATTTCTATGCTCCTAAATTTGTTGAGGT
This sequence comes from Sus scrofa, assembly GCF_054392235.1. Lineage (NCBI taxonomy): Eukaryota > Metazoa > Chordata > Mammalia > Artiodactyla > Suidae > Sus > Sus scrofa. The sequence goes on along the minus strand of NC_139386.1, from coordinate 41,343,003 downwards.
TAGCTTTGTGTCCCAATATGTGGTCGATTCTTGAGAATGTGCCATGTGGATTTGAGAAGAATGTGTATTCTGATTTTTTTGGATGTAGTGTCCTGAAGATATCAATTAAGTCTAACTGTTCTATTGTTTCCTTTAGGACCTCTGTTGCTTTATTGGTTTTCTGTCTAGAGGATCTGTCCATTGGTGTGAGTGGGGTACTAAAGTCTCCTACTATGATTGTATTCTCATCAATAACTCCCTTTATGTCTGTTAATATTTGTTGTATGTATCTGGGTGCTCCTATATTTGGGACATACATGTTGACGATAGTAACATCCTCTCCTTGGATGGATCCCTTAATCATTAAATAGTGTCCTTCTTTGTCTTTCGTTTTAAAGTCTATCTTGTCTGATATGAGCGTTGCGACTCCTGCTTTTCTGTCATGTCTATTGGCGTGAAATATTTTTCCCCACCCTTTCACTTTCAATCTATATGTATCCTTTGTCCTAAGGTGAGATTCTTGTAGGCAGCATATTGAAGGTTTTTGCCTTTTTATCCACTCAGCCACACTGTGTCTTTTGATTGGTGCATTCAGTCCATTGACACTTAAGGTGATAATTGATAGATGATTATTTATTGCCATTTTGAACCTCGTGTTCCAGTTGATTCTGTGGTTCTCCATTCTTCCTTTCTTTTTTTGGTTGGATGGTCTCTGGTTATTATCTGCTTGAGTGTTTTTTTTTTTTTTCATTTTTTGTGAATGCAATGTTTGGCTTTGGCTTGTGGTTGCCCTGTTTTTTAAGTATGGTAACCCCTTCCTATAATTGTGTGTTTTAGCCTGATGGTCCTGTAGGTTCAAACACTTCATTACTACATTAAAATTAAGAAGAGAAACATACAAACAAACAAACAAAGAGGGTTATTTATTTCCTAACATCCCTTGCCCACATTTTATGATTTTGATGACTCTTTTTAATTTTTTTCTTTTTAATTTTATTTTGTTTGAAGCATGTTCATGATTAAATCTGTATGCTGGCTTATTTGAGTGACTGCTCTCTGATTGCAGTTTCCTCAGTCCTAGTTCTTCCTCTTCATCTTCTTCTTTTTTTTTCTTTTCTTTTTTTCTTCCCTTTCCTTCTTTTCTTTTTGGTTTAGAGAGGCCCTTTCAGTATTTCTTTTAGCCTGGGATTTGTGTTGCTGTATTCTTTTAGTTTTTGTTTGTTGGAAAAAATTTTTATTTCCCCTTCCATTTTAAATGATATTCTTGCTGGATAGAGTATTCTAGGTTGCATATTTTTTCCTTTTAGCAGTTTAAATATCTCTTGCCATTCGCTCCTGTCCTGTAGTGTTTCTGTAGAGAAATCAGCTGATAATCTTATGGGGGTTCCCTTGTAGGTAACATTCTGTTTTTCTCTTGCTGCCTTTAGGATCCTCTCTTTATCACTAACTTTTGCCATTTTTATTATGATGTGTCTTGGTGTGGGTCTGTTTGGGTTCAATTTGGGGCCCTCTGTGCTTCCTTTATCTTGAACCCAGTATCCTTTAGATTTGGGAAGTTTCCAGCGATAATTTCTTCAAATATATTTTTCATTCCCTTATCTTTTTCTACTCCTTCTGGAATTCCTATTATGTGTAGATTGGCCTGCTTTATATTATCCCATAGGTCTCTTATATTGCTTTCCTCTTTTTAGATTTGGTTTCCTGTCTGCTGACCTGATTGGGTGATTTCCATTATTCTATCTTCCATATCACTGATTCGTTCTTCTGCATTATTCATTCTCGTTTTTACTTCCCTTAGTTCAGTTTGCATCTCTGCAAATGAATGTTCTAGTTTTTCTTGGCTCCTCCTTATATTTTCTAGTTCCTTTCTGAGGGTATCTGCATTACTGTTCAAATCTTCTCTTAATTCCTTCAGTGTTTTCACTATTTCTCTTTTGAACTCCAGGTCTGTCTGACTGCAGAGATCTGTTTCATTGTTGACTGTTTTAGGTGAGTTCTCCTGTTGGTTTGACGGGGGTGGTTTCTCAGCTTCTTCATCTTGCTTGTTGTTTTCTTTTTCCTGGGGAAGTTGTAGTCTCCATGACCAGGCAGTGTTTGCCTTGTCACTGCCATGGAATGTTTCCTGAGGGCTGGTGTTGTTGGTCAGTCTTTTTTGAGGCAGTGTGGCTTTTCTGGAGTGTTGATGGGGCTAACAGGGTCTCCTTGAAACAAAGGAGGACTTCCTGAGGGCAGACAGGACTGGCAGGTCCACACCACAATGGTAGCAGATTTCACTTGGTCATGCAGAGCTTGCTCTGGTGTTTTTAGGCTGTGGGGTTCTTGCAGGGGGTTGGCGGTGTTGGGCAGCTGTTCCTCAGGAGTGCAGCAACCTCTGAGGGCTAGAGCAGCTATCTGATCACTGAAAACCCAAGAGGCTCTTCTCCAGGGCAGCCCGACTCAGAAAGACTGTCTGAGAATTAGGAAGATCTTTTCACGGCCTGGCCAGGCTTGTTGCAGCTTTTCTGGGCTGCAGGGGGTCCTGCCTGGAGCTGATAGTCCTATGCAGCTGATCCGTGAGATTTCTGCACCCCCTGAGGGCTTTGGCGGATAGCTGGGCCACTGCCAACCCAAGAGGCCCTTCCCCAGGGCAGGCCGACTCGAAAAGACTGTATGAGAATTAGGCAGATCTTTTCAGGCCTGGCTAGGCTTGTTCTAGCTTTTCTGGGCTGCAGGCCTTTTCTTGGGGGCTGGTGGTGTTTGGTGCTGCTCTGCGTGGGTGTAGACCCTCCAAAGGGCAAGCAGGCCTGTGCAGGGACAGCCCCTGCAGTGGTAGGCCTCAGGCAATTGTTGATGCCAGCCCTTCCGGACGGCAGGCAGCCCCAGGTCCGGCGAGAGCGTAGGGGGTGGTGGGGGTGGGGGGAGGGGATGCACTGGGAAGCACAGCTTTCTGCTAGCTAGTGGGCCGGTAAGCTTGCTGTGGCGTGGGGGGTATTCTATGGGGACCCACCCCTTCTTCTCTCACCTCCCCAGCATGGGTGCAGACCAGGCTCTTCTCCCAGGTTCCCTCTGATGTGGCTTTCCACTTCTCCGCCCCTAGATTATTGCTCCCTTCCTTTGTGACAGCTTTGTTTTCTAGTCTCCCAGGCAGTCTGTACCCCCTCAAACTTGACAGACCGGTTTCTAGACCTCCCAAGCAGTCTCTGCTCCTCCCTGCCCCCCCCCCCCGCCCTTTCCCGGGGACTACCCTTCAGAGCGGAGGACTCGGTGTCCAGCCCCCACCCAAGCGTCTCAATTTTTGGTGACTGTGCCCGTAGTTCAGATGGTCCATTCGGTTCTCTATCTGCTTTTCAGAACTCCAACTTACTGCTACACTCTTCTCTGCATCTGGAAATTCCTCCGGTTCGTTTGATCTTTCCCCCGAGTAGGTGACTTTCAGGGTGCAGGATCCCTTTCTCCTCCGCAGTTCCCTTTCGGGAGTGCCCATCCAGCTTGGATTCACCTTCTCTCACTCTCCTCTTTTCTCTTGTTTTACCTAGTAATGTCACGAACTTCTTGCCGTTATTGGAGTTTAGGTTCTTCTGCCAGTGATTGGTTGCTGTTCTGTGCGAGTCATTTATCCTGTAGGTGTGTTTTTTTTATTGTGTTTGTGGGAGAGGGCGAGCGTGTCCCCCTACTCTTCCGCCATCTTGTCTTCTCCCCCACAGCTTCTTAATCCAGTCATCTTTCGATGGACATTTAGGTTGTTTCCATGTCTTGGCTGTTGTGAATCGTGTTGCTATGAACATAGTGGTGCTTGTGTCTTTTTCAATGAAAGTTTTGTCCAGATATATGCCCAGGAGTGGGATTGCTGGGTCACATGGGAGTTCTATATTTAGTTTTCTGAGGTACCTCCATACTGTTTTCCACAGTGGTTATACCAATTTACCTTCCCACCAACAGCTGGCAGTCACTTTCAATCATGAGTATTAATCTCTTCTTTCCCCTTGGCACCACAGTCAGTCAGAAGAGGTGTTTCTTCTGATTATGGATAACATGTAGTTCATTGGTTTCACTAAAGATAGATCAGAACTGATAAGGAGTTTTCAGAATTGGGTCAAAATGGCTTGTGGCCAGTTTGCAACAATGGCTAGTGCTGCTTTTTTTTTTTTTTTTTTTTTTTAACCTGTAGGAGATATGCATTTAAAAATGTCCGGAGTCCTGAATTCCATCCCAGTTAGACTCATCAAATCACAAACTTGGGACCCTGGGAATCAACATTTAAACCATCCCCATCCCTCAGCCCCACAACTGGATTGCTGTCTAAATAGTGAGGCAGTTGGTTCAGAACTTTAAAACTTTCAAGCTTTCTGCATTTCCCTGAGCCCAGATTTCCAAGGAGGAATCATGGAAATCCTAGCAGGGGGCTAACGAGTCTTCAGGGGTTTGTGGGAGCTAAACTGTAGGGAATGTTTCTGCCAGTCAGAACAGTCCCTATCATTGTAGACATAATTCTTAGATGGAGACCTCCAGGTCTATCCAGCCCACAGAGCTTGGTTGCTGTCATTTGCATTCAAAGAGTTTATTAGTACAATGTTCTTGGCCATTCATTTACTCTGCCTTGTGATATCTCTTAGCTAAACTTACACAGCTATCGAGCTTCATTTAAAAAAAATTACAGTATAACTTAGCTGTAGTAATAAGCACATCATTTAAATTTCATATCGATTAAATTTAAATCCATTTTCATGTGCATGTATAACCATGTGAAGATCACCTGGATCATTTCCAACACTCCAGAAAATTCCCTAGTGCTTTGCTGGTAATAGTTTTCTAAAGGTAGCCATTATTTCAACTTTATCATTTGTAAACATTTTCTAGAGAGCCATTTCAGGCTATTTTTGAACTTCAGATATATAGAATCACATAAAATGTTGTCTTTTTGTGAGCTTCTTCCCCTCAACATTCTGTCTGTGGTATTTCTCCTGTTGTTGAGAGTATTACTAGTTTTCCTCATTCATTGCTATGTTACATCCTATTGTGTAAAAATACTATAACTTATTTACTAGTTCTACTATTGGTGACTATTTTAGTTATTTCCAGTATTGGGCTAGCAACATTCTTCTACACGTCTTTTGGTATTCATGACCACTTGTTTTTGCTGGAGATACATTCACATGTGGAGCTGCTGGCGTACATGTGCTTGACTTCGATAGGTGCTGCTAAACAAACATTTTCCAAGGTGGTGGTACCCACTTACATTCTTACTAACTCTGTATGAGAGTTCTAATCTGTTAACTTTTATGTCTTGTCTCCATGACATGACTTTGGACAGGAAAGAATGCCCCCAAGTTCATATGTTTTGTATTAGCCGTAGAGCCTGCATTGAGAGACTGTGGATGGTCCAGTGGTAAACACCAAAGGAATGAATGAGCAGTAGTAGTTCACTGAGACTCAGATTCTCCACATGGCAAAACGATGAACAGAAACTGAAGGAGAATCAAGGTCATCCAGATCCTGAGAAAGGGAATATGACCGAAACCTTCCATGCATGGTTTGAAAATCTTACCCCATTCCCTACTGTATAATATTGGACTATTACTTAAAAGTGAACCAAACAACTGTTGGTAACTCACTGAGCCAAAAAGCCTGTTTAAATAATAGAGTCTTGTGCAAACAGCAGTCTTTTTATTTGAAAATAACAGAATGATTTTGTTGTCTTAGATGATCTAACAAATATTCTAAGAAATAACTGTAGCTCTTTGTTCTAAACCCTTTCATGGGTTCAAGGGAGGGCCTGAAAATAACTTCTAGTTGGTTGACCATGGATGTGACTCATTCCTTTCTTGGAAGACAGCAGCATGATGTGGTTAAAAAAAGCACAGGATTTGAGTTTAAATCTCACCTTTGATACACCCTTGCTAAGTGACCCTGATCAAGGGTTCATCTTTCTGGGCTTGTTTGCTCATCTTGGCAATGACAACGTTCATCTCCCTCTGGGTTGTGAGGAAGATGACTGTGAAAATGTAAGTCCAGAGATGGCATACAGATGGGATCTAAAAAATGTTGGCTTCTCTTCCCTTTCATTTCTTTTTTTTTAATTAATTTTTTCCCAGCTTTGTCGAAAAAAAATTGACATGTAACATTGTGTAAATTTAAGGTGTATGATGTATTGATTCGATACACATTATTTTGCAGATGATCACCACCAGTAGTCTTAGCTAACACCATCATGTCATGTAATCTCCATTTCTTCCTCAAGGTGAGAATATTTAAGATCTAGTCTCTTAGCATCTTTCAAGTATATCATATAGATTATTAACTGTAATCACCATGCTGCACATTAGATCCCTGGCGCATATTCATTTTATAGCTGGAAGTCTGTACCCTTTGACCATTGTCTCTACTCCTCCCCTCTCCATCTCCCAGACCCCTGATAACCAACACTCTCTGTTTCTATGAGTTTGGCTTTTTAAGTTTCCACATAATAAGTGATATCATATGGTGTTTCTCTTTGTCTGGATTATTTCACTTAGCATAATACCCTTCAGGTCCATCCATATTGTTGCAAATGGCAGGATTTCCTTCTTTCTCAAGGCTGAATAGAACACCAGTGTGAGTGTGTGTGTGTGTGTGTGTGTGTGTGTGTACACACATTTTCTTTATCCATTCATCTATTGATGAACAACTTAGGTTGTTTCCATACCTTGGATATTGTTAATGATGCTGTAGTGCCTATTGGTGTGGAGATAGCTATTTGAGATTCCATTTTCATTTCCCAGAAGTGGAATCACTGGATGAAGTGATATTTCTCTTTTAAATTTTTTGAGGATTCTCCATACAGTTTTTGTTTTTTTGAAATATAGTTATTTTTACTTTTTTCCATTATAGCTGGTTTACACTGTTCTGTCAATTTTCTACTGTGCAGCATGGTGACATAGTTACACATACATGTATACATTCTTTTTTCTCACATTATCATGCTCCATCATAAGTGACCAGACATAGTTCCCAGTGCTACACAGCAGGATCTCATTGCTAATCCATTCCAAAGGCAATAGTTTGCATCTATTAACCCCAAGCACCCCATCCATCCCACTCCATCCCCCTTCCCCTTGACAACCACAAGTCTATTCTCCAAGTCCATGATTTTCTTTTCTGAGGATATGTTCATTTGTGCTGTATATTAGATTCCAGATATAAGTGATATCATATGGCATTTGTCTTTTTCTGACCTACTTCACTCAGTTTGAGAGTCTCTAGCTCCATCCATGTTGCTGCAAATGACATTATTTTGTTTTTTTTTTAATGGCTGAGTAGTATTCCATTGTGTATATATACACCCCATCTTCCTGATCCACTTCTCTGTCGATGGACATTTGGGTTGTTTCCATGTCTTGGCTATTGTGAATAGTGCAGCAATGAACATATGGATGAATGTGTCTTTTTCAAGGAAAGTTTTTTCTGGATATATCCCAAGAGTGGGATTGCTGGGTCATATGGAAGTTCTATGTATAGATTTCTAAAGTACCTCCATACTGTTCTCCATAGTGGTTGTACCAGCTTACATTCCCACCAACAGTGCAGGAGAGCTCCTTTTTCTCCATACCCACTCCAGCACTTGTTATTTGTATACTTATTAATGATGGCCATTCTGACAGGTGTGAGGTGGTATCTTGTGGTAGTTTTGATTTGCATTTCTCTAATAATCAGTGATGTTGAGCATTTTTTCATGTGCTTATTGGCCATCTGTATATCTTCCTTGGAGAACGGTCTATTCAGGTCTTTTGCCCATTTTTAAATTGGGTTATTGGCTTTTTTTGCTGTTGAACTGTGTAAGTTGTTTGTATATTTTAGAGATTAAGTCCATTGCATCATTTGAAACTATTTTCTCCCATTCTGTAAGTTGTCTTTTTGTTTTCTTTTTGGTTTCCTTTGCTGTGCAAAAGCTTTTCAGTTTGATTAGACCCCATTGGTTTATTTTTGCTTTTATTTCTGTTGCCTTGGGAGACTGACCTGAGAAAATATTTGTAAGGTTGATGTCAGAGAGTGTTTTGCCTATGTTCTCTTCCAGGAGCTTGATGGTGTCTTGTCTTATATTTAAGTCTTTCAGCCATTTTGAGTTTATTTTTGTGCATGGTGTGAGGGTCTGTTCTAGTTTTATTGATTTGCATGCTGCTGTCCAGGTTTCCCAGCAATACTTGCCGAAAAGACTGTCTTTTTCCCATTTTATGTTCTTGCTTCCTTTGTCTAAGATTAATTGACCGTAGGTGTCTGGGTTTATTTCTGGGTTCTCTCCTCCATTCAGTTGGTCTGTCTGTCTCTTTTGGTACCAGTACCACATTGTCTTGATGACTATGGCTTTGTAATATTGCCTGAAGTCTGGGAGAGTTATGCCTCCTGCTTGATTTTTGTTCCTCAGAGTTGCTTCAATTCTGTGTCTTTTATGGTTCCATATAAATGTTTGGATTTTTTGTTCTAATTCTGTGAAAAATGTCATGGGTAATTTGACAGGGATTGCACTGAATCTGTAGATTACTTTGGGTAGCATGGCCATTTCTACAATATTATTTTTTCCAACCCAGGAGGATGGAATAGCTTTCTATTTTGTTATGTCTTCTTTAATTTCCTCGATTAATGTTTTATAGTTCTCAACATATAAGTCTTTCACCTCCTTGGTCAGGTATATTCCCAGGTATTTGGTTTTTTGGTATGCAATTTTAAAAGGTATTTTATTTTTATATTCCTTTTCTACATTTTATATTTCATTGTTAGTATGCAGAAATGCAACTGATTTCCAAATATTAATCTTATATCCTGCTACTTTGTTGAATTTGTTTAAGTAGTTTTTGGGTTGAGTCCTTGGGGTTTTCTATATGTAGTATCATGTCATCTGCATACAGTGACAGTTTTACCTCTTCTCTTCCTATATGGATGCCTTTTATTTCTTTTGTTTGTCTAATTGCTGTGGCTAGGACTTCCAAAACTATGTTGAAGAGCAGTGGTGAGAGTGGGCATCCTTGTCTTGTTCCAGATTTGAGTGAGAAGGCTTTCACCTTTTCTCCATTGAGTATTATATTTGCTGTGGTTTTGTCATAAATGGCTTTGACTATGTTAAGGAATGTTCCCTTTGTACCCACTTTGGTAAGAGTTTTTATCATGAATGGATGTTGTACTTTGTCAAATGCTTTTTCTGCATCTATTGAGATGATCATGTGGTTTTTGACTTTTGTTATTGTGGTGTATGGTGTTAATTGATTTGCGTATGTCAAACCATCCTTGTGCACATGGGATGAATCCCACCTGGTCATGGTGTATGATCTTTTTTACATGTTGTTGGATTCAGTTGGCTAAAATTTGTTGAGAATTTTTCTGTCTATATTCATCAAAGATATTGGCCTATAGTTTTCTTTTTTGGTGGTATCTTTGTCTGGTTTTGGAATTAGGGTGATGGTGGCATCATAGAATGTCTTTGTGAGTGTTCCTTCTTTTTTAACCTTTCAAAAAAGTTTAAGGAGGATGGGAGTAAGTTCCTCTTTGTATGTTTGGTAGAATTCACCTGTGAAGCCATCTGGTCCTGGACTTTTATTAGTAGGGAGTGTTTTTATGACATATTCAATTTCATTTCTAGTGATTGGTCTGTTCAGTTGATCTGTTTCTTCTTGATTCAGTTTTGGCAGGCTGTAAGTCTCTAGAAAGCTGTCCATTTCTTCCAGATTGTCAAATTTGTTGGCATAAAATTGTTGATAGTATTCTCTCATGGTTTTTTGTATTTCTGTAATGTCTGTTGTGACTTCTTTTTCATTTCTTATTTTGCTTATTTGGGTTTTTTCTCTCCTCTTCTTGGTGAGTCTAACCAGAGATTTGTCAGTTTTGTTCACCTTTTCAAAAAGCCAGCTTTGGTTTTATTGATTTTTTCTATTGTTTTTTGAATCTTTAGTTTATTGATTTTCACCCTGATCTTTATTCCTTCCTGCTGCTGACTTTAGGTTTTGTTTGTTCTTCTTTTTCTAATTTAATTAGGTGGTGGGTTAAGTTGCCGATTTGAGACTTTTCTTCTTTTTTGAGGAAGGCCTGTATTGCTATGAATTTCCCTCTGAGCTCTGCTTTTGCAGCATCCCATATATTTGGAGTGGTTGTGTTTTCATTATCATTTCTCTTGAGGTATATTTTATTTTCCTTCCTGATTTCTTCACTGACCCATTGGTTTTTTAGTAGCATGTTGTTTAGTCTCCATGTAGTCAGTTTTTTCTCATTTCTTTTCCTGTGGTTGATTTCTAGTTTCATGCTGTTGTGGTCGAGATAATACCTGAAATACTTTCTATACTTTCAAATTTGTTGAGGTTAGCTTTGTGCCCCTGTATGTGATCAATTCTTGAGAATAATCCATGTGCACTTGAGAATAGTGTATATTCTGATTTTTTTGTATGTGATGTCCTGAAAATATCGATTAAGTCTAACTTTTCTATTGTGCCATTTAGGATCTCTGTTTCCTCATTGATTTTCTGTCTAGGGGATCTGTCCATTGATGTGAGTGGTGTGTTAAAATCTCCTACTATGATTGTATTCCCATCAGTTTCTCCTTTTATGTCTGTTAGTATTTGTTGTGGACAAGACAGGAAAGCAGGATTTGCAATACTCATATCAGACATGTTGTTTTCCATAGTGGCTTCTCTTCAATTCCTTGGCATCAGAGTAATAGTTGGTGTTCACACTAGCTTTGGCATCTGAACTAGATGGGACCCTGGAACCTGGCTCTGACATAGACTAGCTGTTTGAATTGGACAAATTACTTAACTTTCTAAGCCTCAGGTTCATTTGTAAGATGGAAGTGATGATATTGCCCATTTTATAGGGTTGTAGTAGGATTAAATGAACAAAGTAATCCATTTACTTATATGTAAAGCAAGCTACTCAGAGGCTGGTGAATGACAGCAGCTCAATATATTTGCTTCTTTTCCCACTCTAAAATTTCTCCCATATGAGAATTCTGACTCTTAAGATTTTGAATCTCCCAGAATCTTAGCATAAAAGGTTCAAGTTGCAAGGTGTCCAGTGATATGAAGGACTTGAAGCTACCCGCATATTTGAAGCAGAATGTGTAAGATTTGAATTTTGGGGGAGAAATTTAGTGGAAGAATGATACTATTTGCCTGAGTGTTTTGGTTTTATGAATGATCATATAGTAGCTCATGTATAATCACCAGCTTTTCAGTTTGTATTTATTTTATAGACTTAGTAATAATAGCACCTTACCACCTGCCTGCCTCCAAAAAAGAAAACTCAGATATCTTCCCAACTTCCATGATAGTCAAGTGGACTTACCCTCAAATTCAGAAGGATAGCCTCTTTCTGGGTGAAGAGTTTTAGATCAGTAGTCCTCATTGGGGGCATTTTAAAAATCTTGCCCCATTACTGGTGACATTAACTTGGATCATTTGGCAAAGATGGTGTCTGCCAGGTTTCTCTACTGTAAATCCCCCCCGCCCCCGCAATTAATAAACATTTTGTGGACAGATACTTTAAGACTGTAAATAACTCCATTCCTCATCTCACTTTCACTCACTGGTTTTTGAATGTTTCTTGCCCCAATTATTTCTTTTGTTGTTGTGAAATGGTGATTTTGCAGTTCCACCATTTCTACTTTTTTTTTTTTTAATTTTTTTTGGCCAAATCCACAGCATGTGATGGTTCCTGAGCTAGGTGTGGAACCTACACCACAGAAGTAACTTGGGCTACAGTAGTGACAACACTGGGTCCTTAACCCACTGAGTCATGAGGCAACTCCAATTCTTTCTACATTTATTAGTTGACATTCTACAGTAAGGAAGATCTTTCTTTTCTCCCCACTTGTTTTTTTTCTTTCCTTCCTCCCTCCCCATCCCTCTCTCTCCCCCTCCCTTCCTTCCTTCCATCCTTTCTGCCACAGGTGTGGCATATGGAAGTTCCCCGGCGAGGAATCAAATTGGAGCTACAGCTGCCAGCCTACACCACAGCTACAGCAATGCCAGATCCCAGACACGTCTGCAACCTATACCACAGCTCATGGCAGCTCCAGATCCTTAACCCACTGTGTGAGGCCATGGATCAAATCTGCATCCTCATGGATACCAGTCAGGTTCGTTTCTGCTGAGCCACAATGGGAACTCCCCCGCTTATTTTTTTCATTAGTGTGGACTTATGCATTCCAGTTTATTTAGTGGGTCATAATCCATTACTGTCATTATTTATTTTGATGCTCAAATTGTCCCAGACTTGACCAGAGGAAAGCCTTTCAAACTGGCTTCTGTATCCTTTTGACATGACCCCCATTATTCTTTGAGCACTTCCTTCCTTGCCTCACAAGACAGATATTCCAGGTTCATCTTGTTCTTGCCCTGCCCTAGTCTTAGATTCAACCATTTTTTCGGGGATCCCTGATTTTCTTTCAGTGGAGAGTGATATTTAGAAATACATGTCTGAGCATTAGATATGCTCATTGTTACTGAGATGCAGCTGAACTAGGAAATATATGTGTGTATAAACATATACGCATGATTTACATTTTTATTTCTCTCTCTCTCTCTGTAAAAATAACTTACACTGCTACTTTCAATTCCAATAAAACACCACAGGGTTCATTCTAGCTTTCCCCTTTCCAAATTTGTACCTACATTCTCCAGTAGTAAGTAGTAAGAAATCTGATTCCCATTATCTTTAATACATTTATTTACTTAATCTCTCTGCATGTGGCTCATTTTCTGGCCATCAGCCTGCTTGGACATCCCTCATGCCACCCTGTTCAGAATCCCCTCCCCATAGAAGGGAGGCTTGATGGCAATCTTAAAACTTAGTTATAATCTATGTTTTCTTAGTAGCTACTTCTGGCTTGGTCCATTCATAAATTTTTCCAAATCCTTTGGGGCTTAATTTATATTTCCCATTTCTACCACTTTCTTGGTGTAATGAGTTCCACAAGTCTAATCTTTCCTTTGTGAAATAGTATTTCCTCTTATTTCCTAAATTAAGTTTCTCAAATTTTAAAAGGTGGTCCTGAATTCTTATATTTCACTATTTGGTATTTTCAGTAGTTTAAGTTCAGCCCCAAACTCAACAACCATAGGACTCAGCAAGATTTGTTCATCTCTTATCTGTATGGTTTCACAGTTTTATATATTTGGGTTATGTGCTCTTTGAGTCTGTGAGCAGTGAAATCTTCATGGATAGTATTCGTCTTTTACCAACTTTCTCATTGCTTTTCAAAAATTTCCTGGTTCTATCATGTGATCTTTGGTGTCTGAGTAACAGAATTTTAAATAATGTTCCAGCTGTTTTACATTAGGGCAGGACCAAATTTTTTGGTTTTGTTCAACTATTTTTGTTTCTCCTTGGGCCACTGCTGACTGTTCCTGGCTGAGGGGAGACTCGAGTGCAGGGGGCTGGAATTTAGGAGAGATAATTGTCTCAAGTTACTGGTAAGAAGAAAACAGGAGGATAAATGGAATTGTTGTCTTAAGAACAAGGGAGGCCAGAGTTCCCGTTGTGGCTCAGTGGTTAACGAATCTGACTAGGAACCATTAGGTTGCGGGTTTGATCCCTGTCCTTGATCAGTGGGTTAAGGATCTGGCGTTGCTGTGTAAGCTGTGGTGTAGGTCGCAGACTCAGCTCGGATCCTGTGTTGCTGTGGCTCTGGTGTAGGCCAGTGGCTACAGCTCCGATTCAACCCCTAACCTGGGAACCTCTATATGCCATGGGAGCAGCCCAAGAAATGGCAAAAAGACAAAAAAAAAAAGAACAAGGGAGGCCAAATAGGATGCAGGGTGAGAAAAAGAGCCCTCCAAGCAGTTGCCATAAATGGGGTAAATGGGGCTGTGGAACATGGCACAGTTTTGAAGGGCACTGGCCTCTTGGTTTAAAGACAAGGGTTAAGGCAGATGATAGCAGAAGATGGAACCGATATTCTATAGGAATAAACTATAGTAAATGTGAGGCCCTTTTCATGTATCAAAGTTCTCTAGGACCCTTCATTCTTATTTTTTAAAAGTTTTTTTTTTTTAATTTTTATTTTTAGTTAAAATTTTTTTTGTGTGTGTTTTTAGACCTGCACTGGCGGCATATGGAAGTTCTCAGGCTAGGGGTCAAATCAGAGTTACAGCTGCCGGCCTATACCACAGCCACAGCAGTGTGGGATCTGAGCTGTGTCTGCGACTTACACCACAACTCATGGCAACACTGGATCCTTAGCCCTCTGAGCAAGGCCAGGGATGGAACCTTCATCCTCATGGATGCTAGTCAGATTTGTTTCTGCTGAGTCACAATGGGAACTCCTAGGACCCTTCATTCTATATGCATAGTTGAAATATTTGCAAGTTTTTACTTAAAACACATTTATTATTCTTTTGGTCACTCACTGAAGCTTATAACACCAGCTTTTGACTTACACTTCCTGTCTCACTGGGTTGCCTCTTTACCTGAAGGCCATGGAGACCCCAGTTCCAGAGTCAGTCTTGATTCAGGACAGGATTCATTAACAGCTGTAACAGCACTTGGCAGGACTTAGAATTAAATTCTCTTTCAAAGACTTGGGAACCCATGGCTCAGTTAACAGTGAGAGGTGGTGTGGTACAGTAGGAGGTGCTTTGGGTTTAGAGTCCAGCCTCCAGTTTTTACTTTATCACTTACTAGTTGTATGTCTGTAAAAGTTGCTGACATTAAAACTCATTTTCCTTCCCTGTGAAATGGAGATAACATTAACCTTATAGGATTAATTTGCAGAAACGGTATATACAGTGTACCTAAGGCATTGGACCCATAGATGCTCAGGGAACAGTGGCTGTCTTTCTAATTAGTACTATGGATAGAGAATGTTGAATTTTAAGCTATAAATCAAAGGTTCAAATTCAGCCTAAATTAAAAGTTAAAATCCGAGGGCACAGAGTTTTAATAACAGGAAAAGCTGAGAGATGGAGAAACTTTCAGTTATTGACTCAGGACGCTGAGAATACCAGCACACTTATAGGCATCAGAGAAAAGACGAATATCTTTACAAGACAAGATTTCTTGAAGACACTACAGAGGGGTGGAGATAAAGCAAGACCAACCAACTGAGAACAAGCAAAGGCTGTTTATTCAGAGGTTGCTATAGCAAGAGTCAGTCACCATAAGTTGCATTTTAGCAAAGACTCATGAAAGGCGGGCAGAGGAGTGGGGAAGCTTCATAGTGGAAAAAAGAAGGCTTCTGGTGTGTCCTGATTGGAGGTTGTTGGTGTGGGGAAGCTATAGTCAGACTGACTGGAAGTGGGGCATCCTCGGTGATTGGTGAAGGACTACTGCTGGACTCTGCATCGATTCTTGGGTTGCCCTGTTATGGTACATTCCTGGCATACTCTAGGAATGACCACCAGATGCTTGATAACTCTGAGGAAGAGCAATTTCTTTCTTCATTCCATGCATCTGGGTCTCAGCCTAGAGATTTTGCACTCAGCACTAACTTATTCCCTGACGCCAGCCCACCTTTCTGCCTGGCAGAGGCTCCGAAGCCTGCTGGGGTTCTAAATGAGAATCGGTTTCCCTCAGTTAGACACATGTGTGTGATATTTGGACCACTGCTTGGCTGTTTTCTACTGGAAATCAAGGTAGGGGAGGTGTTGGCATTTTCTGTAGCAGGGATCCTATCACTTACCCTCTTGGTGTGAAGGTCAAGAGGTGACTTATCGTGACAGTAGCAGTAGATCTGTACTGACTGCACTGACTGCGGCAGCATTCCAGTGCTTTCCTCCTAGCTTCGTGGGGTCAAGAGGCTTTGTGGAGGTGGTAGATTCTTGGCTCCCCATCTTCCTCATTTGTTTGGCAGAGGAAGCTGCTCCTCTGGCAGGCTAATTGGCATTGTTTTTACCTGGAGTCAATCCTGGAGTTTCAGCCTCAAGCCTTTTAGCTTTCCAAGGAGATTCTAGTCGAAGCTTGCCTCTGTTGAGTCCCTTTTTCCTGAAAATAGCTAGAATGGTTTTGTTTCCTTCAACTGAATTCTGCCAGATGTGATCCCTACTCTCTAGTTTTGTCCAGGTTTTCTTGGTCATATCCTCAGGCCTGTGACTGCAGACCCTGGTGCCTTCCTCTTTTGAAACTTGCCTTCTGGGACTGGGGTCTTGATTCCAACCTGCCCTGCAGCAATGAACAGGTATTCTGATTGGCAGCTGCTAGCCTGACTGAGCTCCAGCTTTTACTGCTGCTGGCACTCCCTGCTGGGCTCCACCTGGATGAATGGAGTGCTCAGTGCAAACCATTGCTTGAGGCGTCCTGAACTTGGTATAGCATTTGAACCTCCTGATTGCCTGCCTTAATGGCCACTTGGTTCTCTCAGCCCCTCACTCAGGTCTCGAGCTGAGTCCATTCTTATGGTATGTTCTCTGTGGCCAAGAATGATTTATGGCTCCATATGCCCTAGGCACTATCACAGATTTTCCATTGGGTCTGCTCCATGGCACTCCCTCTTTACCCAGAAGAGTTTATTAGAGTCAGCTACTAATTCCTGATACCACTAGGTATTGGTAGATCACAACCGCAAATAGTAACTTTTACAGATGACTTGCAAAAGTAGTAAAAGCTCTATTGTTTAGATGTTTCCAACTAGAGAAAGTTAAATCTGCCTCTGAAGTAGTTCTCTATTGTAAAGTAGAAGCTGAATGGTATTGTGTTTTTTAAAGCTTCTGGTGAAGTCATCACATGTTTTTACCTAGACCGATTGATAAAAGAAAAAAGACTATTTCTTCCATCTTCAGGAAGATCTGAAAAGTTTTTGTACGGACTGGGTTAATGTAACAATATAATTTAAGTTAGAGTAGTAGGTTAAACAGTCCTCAACTAATTTTCCTATAACCAATGAGTAAATATATTTTCTTATGACAGGTAAGTAAATATAATAGTCTAATTGTTAAAGGTTATATAAACCATTATAACTAACTCAAATTCATGGTAGAATTTCTAATAAGTTTTCCATTTTACAATGGCCAGATATAAAACAAATATAAATTTGAAATAGGATCTTCACCTCCACCCTGGCAAAAATTTATATCTGAAGGACTGAATATACAAATGTATAATGGCCAGATGATATAGAAAAGTAGAACTTTGACCCATGACCTGCAGCAGCTTGCTCAGGAAACTAATCCATTTTTTGAAATAACCAGCCTAGGGAGCCAGTGTGTTATCTGTCAGACTTGGAGGAAGTCAGGCACATGTTTTTATTAACAATCTAGGAAGCCAAACAATAACTCCCATAACAGTTGGCCCAAAATAGCCAGGACCTGATTAATAACTGGCAGCTTCCTTACTTTTTTGCCCCTGCTCCCAACTTAAGACCAATGGGAGAAAGCCAAATGTGTCCCCTTTCACCAATCACCGAGGACCCCCACTTCCAGTCAGTCTGACTATAGCTTCCCCACACCAACAACCTCCAATCAGGACACACCAGAAGCCTTCTTTTTTCCACTATGAAGCTTCCCCACTCCTCTGCCCGCCTTTCATGAGTCTTTGCTAAAATGCAACTTATGGTGACTGACTCTTGCTATAGCAACCTCTGAATAAACAGCCTTTGCTTGTTCTCAGTTGGTTGGTCTTGCTTTATCTCCACCCCTCTGTAGTGTCTTCAAGAAATCTTGTCTTGTAAAGATATTCGTCTTTTCTCTGATGCCTATAAGTGTGCTGGTATTCTCAGCGTCCTGAGTCAATAACTGAAAGTTTCTCCATCTCTCAGCTTTTCCTGTTATTAAAACTCTGTGCCCTCGGATTTTAACTTTTAATTTAGGCTGAATTTGAACATTTTATTTATAGCTTAAAATTCAACATTCTCTATCCATAGTAAAATTGTTTTCTCCAATAGGTTGCATTATAACACTTTTTTTGGGGGGGGGGGGCTATACTTGTGGCATATGGAAGTTCCCAGGCTAGGGATTGAATCTGAGCCTCAGCTGTGACCTACGCCATAGCTGCGGCAATGCCAAATTCTTAACCCACTGCGCTGGGTTGAGGATTGAACCTGAGCCACCTGCAGAGACAACACTGGATCCTTAACTAGCTGTGCCACAGTGGGAACTCCTCTAACTGAAATGTAAAAAATCTTTGGTGTAAAATTGGTTGAACCCATTTGGAATGTTAATTAGAATACATCCATGCATTTGCTTTTATGTACATGGTTATTTCTTCTCTGAGAAATGCAAATAATTAATCAGGTATTCAGAAACTGCGGTGCGTCATTTCTCCATAAGTGTTTCATAATCTTTGTTTGATTTGTCAACATCTCATTATTAGTGTCATAATCTTTAAAATTTTTAAAAATTTAACTCTTTTTTTTTTAAAATTGCAGTGTAGCTGGTGGCATCATCATCTTATTACAATCTTTTTAACATTTTATTATCTTTTCTGACCTCACATTCCCATAAGTCATTGTTTCTCAAAGTGTGGTCCTCAGGTCACTGGCAGTACCCAAGAAGCTTGTTAAAATGCAGATTCTTGGGCCCCATCCAAGATTTACGAAGCTGAGTGTGTCCCAGGAATTTGCACTTCAAACATGTTCCTCAGATGATTTTTATAGATAGAACATCACATTCATTCTGTGTATCTGTCTGTGTATCTGTGTCTTCATCATGTTCTCTGTCTATGTAGAGACAAAAATTTAGGAATTGCTGGTCTACTAAATGTCTGTCAAGCACCCGACATAGTGTCTTCAATCCTTAAAATGGTTGTAAATTATAATTTCTATTTTAGAGTTAAGAAAACTGTGATAAGTGACTTGTTCAGAGTCACATAGCTGGTAGACCACAGAGCTGGGAGTAGAAGCCAGATTGTCAATAGAGATATAATCCTATGTGTTAAGGGAAAATGTCTTTAGCTTTTCCATGGGGACTGATCATAATGCTCTGCTGAATCATCCATCCAGTTGGGCTGTAGGAGTCTCTCTGGTAGCTGGGTGGAAACATAGGCTACATTGTGAGATAAGTATTTGGTAATGAAACTTAACCATCATCCCATATGTGAGGGAAGCAACGTCTCAGTGGGGACCTTGAGCAAAGATGTAGGTGATGAGTTCCCCGATATAGCTGCAGATGATCACCTCTGAGAGCAGCAAGCAATGTAGTTTCAGCAGAGAGTCCTGCAATTGTTGAGGTTGGGACTGAACTTGAACTGTGGGGATCTAAGTTCATTTTCTGTTGGCAAAACATCTCTAAGGGAAAGTCTTAAAATGACTTATAAAACTTAAAAGGCCCTTGGACATCAAATGGCTCTTACAAATTAATCAGAAACATACGGATTAGATTTCTCATAAAATACATTTAGGTTTAAAATTATAGGAAAAAGCACGGGGCACAATGTCTTTTAGGTTTGTCCAAACCAAACCCTGAATGTTTGGGAAAAGTTGGAAGTCCTGTAACAACAGCAGGATGACGCTGAGCACATATGTGGCATCTTTGGGTGAAACAGGAAAACAGTCTCATTCTCCTACAGTGGAGCCGAGGCCTGAACTCACCCGGAAATGTGATGCCCGCTGGTGTGATAAAGATGGCAGGAGGAGATGGGAAAGAAGGAGGAGAGATCGGAGGAGGAGGAGACAGTCTTTCACCCTTCTCAGGGGAGGCTGGCTAGTGGCGTTCTTTCCCTTGTTGGGTGCTGGTCCATTCCCACCCTTGAAAAATCTTCTGGGAGCAATGTGAGAATGAACGAAGGGTATCTTGCTGGGTGGAAGAAGACCTGCATTTCACTCTTAGCTCTTCCACTTCTTGGCTGGCTGATGTTTCTCAGGGCACCCCTATCCTAAGACAAACGAATGCCCTTCATGATTCAGGAGGCTTGCTAATTTGAATTGCATGGGCCATAGCATAAACCTTGGCATGGTGTTGGGAAGGTTTAGGTGACATGGAAGACGTACTCCCCTTAAGCACAGTGCTTGACGCCTTCTGAATGCTCAGTGACTACATTATTGTTATTCTTTGGCATGGTCCTAATGTTCTCATTCTTAGATTTCTAAGGAAAAAGAAGTCAGTTACCATGCAAAGTGCGCCAGGAGGAAGGAAGAGAGGCAGCGATGTGGGGACAAAGCGTTTTCCTTGTATCTAAGAAGAAGATAAATTTTATAATTGAATTTGAAAGTAAATGTTGGAACAAATGTTCCCATGCACAGAGGGGTGAATCTGATCTGCTAATTCCTCCTTTGGATGCAGACAGCTTTTAGGTTCTTTCCTCTAGAAAATAAATGCCAGTCATGGATCACAATATGATTAGTCTTTGAAACTTGTGATTTGTTTGGAAATGATCTGGTTTTCAAATAATGTTATATATTTTTGTATGAACTATTGTCTCAAAGAGCTTTGAAGCTATATGTAAAAAAAAAGGGCGGGGGAATTCTTGTCGCGGCTCAATGGATTATGAACCCGACATGATGTCTTTGAGGATGTGGTTTCGATCCCTGGCCTTGCTCAGTGGGTTAAGGATCCAGTGTTGCCATCAGCTGTGGCATAGATCACAGATGCGACTTGGATCCCACGTCGCTGTGGCCATGGTGTAGGCCAGCGGCTACAGCTCCACTTTGACCCCTAGCCTGGGAACTTCCATATGCTGCGGTGCAGCCGTAAAAAGAGAAAAAAAAAAAAAAGAAAAGTCTTTCCATGGACTCTGCCTTTTCATTACCAAAAGAGACTGTTATTAGAAATGGATAATTGAGTGTCACAAAAACTTTCAGTCTGTTTTTATCATTTTCTTCTTTTCTCTCATTGGATCTAGGCTTCCACACTTCCCACCTGTCAGCCTAGAGAGCACAGCCCTCTCTGATGGCACCTCAAAGCCATAAAGCTGGCTAGGACCACTTTCTGTTTTCCCCAACTCTTCTCCCTCTTCCAGCTCAACCTCACGGCTTACTCAAAGCTCAGGGAGGCCGAATAACTGACTAAATTTGTCTATTTGTGGGGGCATCTGCCCACAAAATGTTTTCCCTTGAAAATGTTTTGGTTGCTGTCTTCTAGTTCGATAGAGAGCTTGAATCAAGATGGATACAACTGTCGTATGGTTCAGTATATACTCTGGATATTCTATGAGTATTAATTAGATACTTGAAAAAATATAGAAGCCTCTGTCGTCCTGTTACTAATAGTTTGTGTCCTTAGATCTTTTACATTCATTTTTGTGTTCATGTTTGTTTGTGTGACCTTGTAGCAGCATGCATCAAATAAATATGCATCCTGTCATATCTGGGAAAATGAATGCAAATCTCTTCTGCTATTGGTTGCATAAGCATTTGTCCGTTTGTGTAACTGCATACGTATTTTATTTAATTACAGATTTTAAATGAAAGAGAGAAGACTAAAATGCAGTAATTTAATGTTACCATGAGAATTCAATTTGTTTTATTACCCTTAAATTTATGGTTAACTCTAGTTTTGCTTATACGTTATAGTGGTTACACATTTTAGAGGTATATCTGCAATGGAAAAAAGTCATCCACTGTTGAGAACTTCTTGTTAAAACTGGATTGCCTAAGCTCAGAGCAGTGTGTTACATAATAAGACAATTTACAATCATCATGATAACATAGGCTGTTTTCTGGAAAGAAAAGATAGCAATATCTGTAAAACTGCACCTGCAAGGAGGCTATAATTTCTGTGTGCTGTGACAGACAATGTGAATCATGGATTATTACCATTTTTTTTAAGGGCTCCATGCATTTCCCATTATTTATTATAGCTCCTATAGGATTTACCCCAGTATACTCACATGGATTGAGATAGATATATATTCAGACACACAGATGTGTATATAGTTATATACTTATACACATATATTATGCACACACATTATGCTTGTAATTTATGGCAAAGAAAATAAATAAGCTCAATGGCTAAAACCTTGCAAAACACCAAAACTCAGACAAAAGGAACCTTTACATCTGCCTATTAGACTTAGAGTGAAATCCCTGGAAGGATTCTCAAAGCTGCTGCCCAGATTTTCAAGGAGAAACCTCAATCTCGTTAATGAACCGTAGCCAAAGGCCAGGTCTCCCTCTGGTGTACACGCACCCAGTGGCCTCATTTGTCATTTTGCTCTGGGCTCTGCTGAGCTGCATCCAGCCCCAAGTGCCCATAGATGTGACTGATTCCAGCAAAAGCAAATGGAGCTCTTTCTTTGCACTTTCCTGTTGTCATCACAAGCTGTTTGTAAGCCCCATTCTCTTGGTGCCAGATGATTCCCTGCTGAAAATGAATCACTTGTGTGAAATATTTATAGTTCAATCTATTAGGTATTTAATAATTGTATACGGCAACAGGGCAAAAATTGAGTGTGTCAAGTTTGATTTCGGACTCCTTTTTTCTTTCTTGATAACCTTGACCACTTTCAGACATCTTTAGTCCCAAGATTCTTTCTGTATCAGTTACCTATTGCCACAGTAATGCTGAGTAACAAACAACTTTATAATCTCGGTGACATAATTAGCATTTATTGTGCATTCTGGAGTCAGCTGGGGATTAGCCAGAGGTTCTGCTGATCTTGGTTAGGCTTCTTCACTTATCTTAGGCAGAGGCAGTAGCTCTTCAGTGATCTAAGATGGCCTTGGCTGGGGAATTGGCTTTACTAGATGTCTTCTGGCAGATGAGTCCAGGCATGTTACTTTTTCTTTTGTCTTTTTAGGGCCACACTCAGGGCATATGGAAGTTCCCAGGCTAGGGGTTGAATTGGAGCTGTAGCTGCTGGCCTGTGCCACAGCCACAGCAACACAGGATCCAAGCTGTGTCTGTGACCTATATCACAGCTCAAAGCAATGCCTGATCCTTAACCCACCGAGCAAGTCCGGGGATCGAACCTCTATCCTCATGGATACTAGTCAGGTTCATTAACCACTGAGCCATGACAGGAACTTCCAGGCATGTTCTTATGATGTTGGCAAGGGTGTGAGAGGGAGGGCAAGTTCAGTTATGAAGCACTGTTCAAATCTTTTTGCATCACATTGCTAACATCTCATTGGCACAGCAAATCACTTGGACATGAAGCCTGAAGTCATAGTGGAGGGCATTGTCAAATTACATGGCAAATGCACAGATATGGAAAGGGATGAAGAATTGGAAAGGATCCAAGCTACATTTACACCAAGCTGTGATCATGGTTTTGTGCAAAGCTAACATATTGTAACTTCCAGGGATATCTGCTTTATACATGTGATAAAAATATGGAAGAAAAGGAATGGGGCTCTGTGGTGCATTCAAGATGGCCACAAATTCTTTGTCATTTTCTTGACTAAGGAGGGTCTATTCCTCCATCCACTTAAATCTTGGCTGGGCCAGTGGCTCTGTGATTAGTAGAACACAGCGGAAGTGACCCATTGCCTGATCTGGGTCCAGTCTTTCAGAGGATTGGCAGCTCCCATGCCCTCTCTCTTGGATGTTTATTCTTGTGATATCCTCACTCAGAACGTAGTTGCTATGAGATAAGAAGCCCAGACCCCAGAGCGAGGCCACAAAAGGTAGCCTCAACTACCAGCCACGAGCATCCAATGGGCTCTGGATGATTGCAGCCCAGACAGCATCGTGTGAATGAGAAGACCTGCCCAGCTTGGTGCAGAGTTGTGAGAGATAATAAAATGGTTTTAGTTTATTCAAGCCACTAATATTCGGGATGGTTTCCTGTGCCGCCATAGGCAGCTGAAACTCACTGAGAATGACATTCTAGGCATTAGATCAGAGTGAAGGAGGGAAGTATTTTTGATTTGTAGGTTTTTCTAGAGTCTTTTTAAGGGTAGAGACCCATTTTACCTAAACTTATAGCCAACTTTGCAAATAGTATTATGACAAGATAAGTACAGTTTATTAAGCGTGCCGACTTCAAAGTAGAGAATAGCATAAACACAGAGGGATCTTAGCCACTGTAGGCTTTACCGTATCAGCACCTTGGGCTTCATTCTCTGTTCTTGACTCTAGAGAGCACTGCAGAGGGCTCCTCAGAGCAGAAAAAAGGGGCTACCTTTTCTCTTGTCCCTTCCTAAGGCATGCATGTGCCTGTGTATGGGTGAAAACACATACCCCCCCCACAGTCCTTATTATTATTTTAAAAACTTATATGTGCTTTTCCCTGCTGCTGGTTTCATTCTTCAGCGATGCCCAGCATAGTTCAGGGCTCTGCATGTCATTCATCCGTTGATAGATACCAATCTCTGCCCATGACATTGAATTTAATTTTGAGAGAAATTTGCTGTCAGGGATAAATCACATGCTGACAAGTCACACCCTGCCCTCCCAGAACAAACGGCATCTCCCTTTGAATTGCCACCTGCTATGAGATGTCCAGACGTCTGCTCTCTTCCTTGTTGCACATGGAAGCTGCCTGGACCATTGTTGAACTCAGATAATTGTCCTATCTTACTGCAGATTCCTCTCTCGCCACTCCCTCCTCCCTCCAGGTTTATTGAGGTCTAATTCACAAATGTACATATTTAAGGTGTACAGGGTAATTATTTGATGTACATGCACACAATTTGATATACATTGCCACAGTCGAGGTAACATCCGTCACCTCACATAGTTGCTTTTTGTGTGTGTGTTGAGAATGCCTAAGATCTGCTCTCTTAGCAAATTTCAAGTATACAATACATATTAAGTATGATCACAATTCTGTACATTAGATTATCAGCACTTGTTCATTTTCTAAGTGAAAGTTTGTGCTCTTTAATTAACCTCCTGACCATATGCCCCAATGCCCAGGCCCTGGTAGCTACCAGTCTACTCTTTCTATGAGTTTGACATTTTTATTTTAATTCTTCATATAAGTGATATCATGCAGTATTTTTATTTCTCTGTTTGGCTAATTTCACTTAGCATAATGCCCCCAGCTTCATTTGAATTGTCAAAAATGATGGGTCTTCCTTTTTTTTTTGCTTTTTAGGGCACACCCACAGCATATGGAAGCTCTTGGGCTAGGGTTCAAATTGGAGCTACAGCTGCCTGCCTATACCACAGCCACAGCAACATGGGATCCGAGCCGTGTCTGTGACCTACACTGCAATGCCGGATCCTTAACCTCCTGAGTGAGGCCAGGGATCGAACTTGCATCCTCATGGATTCTAATTGGGTTCGTTAACTGCTGAGCCCCAAATGGAACTCTGGGATTTCCTCTTTTTAATAGCTGAATACTAGTCCATTGTGTGTGTGTGTGTGTGTGTGTGTGTGTGTGGTGGGTGAGATGCAGGGCCCTGAACCATGCTGGGCATTGCTGTGTAAGTTATGTATGTGTCTATCACATTTTCTGTGTCCATTTATCCACTAGTGGACACTTAGGTTGTTTCCATGTCTTACTATTGTAAATAATGCTGCAGTGAACATGGGAGTACAGATAGCTCTTTGAGGAACTTATTTCATTTCCTTTTGATAGATACCCAGAAGTGAGATGGCTGGGTCACCTGGTAGTTCTCTTTGTAACTTTCTCCCCCTGTTTTTAGCATCACACACCTCTGCTTTCCTTTGTATTTGGTACCAGAGTCTGGAACCTCTGTAGCTTGATTCCTACAGAGAATAAGGCTGTGGTGAGTCAGACCAGGCCAGTGTCTGTCTGGGAGGAATAGGAGAAAGGACCTACTTGGGGAGAGCTATGTCCTCTCTCCGGGTCTGCCCTGGCAGGAGCCATGGAGGGAGAATTTTATGGCTCCTGAGAGCTTTGTGCCTCCAAATGTGACCTGTCATAGGTTCTGTGCCGCAAACTGATGCAACCTCTGTAGATTCTCAAATTACAGTTTTTATAATTTCTCCTTTGCTAAGTCACACATCATTCCTTCAACTCCATTCTTCCAAAGTTAGTATAAATGTTTCGCTTGCTGAAATCTTCACATCGTCTTTATGGGTTAATAGATTTTTTTGCAGGAAAAAATTCTTTGCTGTATTTTATTTGGCTTTTAGTAGGAAGAGGTGATCAGCTCATGTTGTCAATACTCCATGTTTAACCGGAAGTCCTTCTTTGAGTTTGAACTGATTTAGGGGCTAGCAACATTACGATGTTCATTTAGTTATCCTTTAAGAGAATTGAATGGAGTTCTGTAATTTCTTGAGGAACCGCCATACTTCCATAATGATTGTACCATTTTACATTCCCACCAGCAGTGTACAGGAGTTCCTTTTCTCCACATCCTTGCCAAACTCTCTTATCTTTTCAAGAATAGCTATCCTAACAGGTGGGAGGTAATATTCCACTGGGATTCAAACAGATAAACCACCAAAGCTCCAGGGGCTAGAAGCAAACTGCCAGTTTGGTGCAGTGAGGGTAGCTTTGGGCTCAGGCTTATGAGACATATTGCCACCTAACCATACGACATCTGTGGGTCTCTGCAACTTCTCTGAACCCCAGTTTCCTCATCTACAGAGTCAGGGTAGATTAAAGATGACAGTCCTGTAAGGCCCCTCCTAGCTTTACAATTCTCAGATTTTGCAGGGCACCTGGAGTCACTGACCTTGGCTTTTGGAGACTCCTTTGAGGATTCTTTCCACGATGTAGGAGGCAGTGCGGGGTGTCACAGGGAACATGTGCCTTAGGAAAATGAGCACATCTATCCTACTTCAGGTCCTTACCCTAGCTCTTCTGCTTACTTTCCGTATTTAGTTTGAAAATGAAGTCCCTGGTCTTACAGTACCTCTTTGATTCACTGCCAGTATTTGCTGAAGCAAACTACAGGGAGAGGTTAGGCTAGCATACTGTAAAGGGGGACAGATGACACAAATAGTTCTTTCACCTCAGTTAACACATCAGAAACCCAGTTCTTATCTTCCTGGTGGAGAGGGGTCTCCCAAGTTATCTCCTGGGGGTGAAGGGCTGAGCCCCCGTCCTTTTCCCACCACGTACATGTGACTGTTTTCCGAGATGTTGGCCAGAGCCCCTATCTCCTAGGGCCTGGGATTAGCACATCCTGACCTGGACCCATTCCCGCAGGAGTTGCTGGGGGGCCTAGGTGCCAAGGGGGCAGGCTGGGGGGAGCATACCAGATGGCCGGACGAAGGTCATGTTGGCACTTGTTTCTGCCGCAAAGTCTGGGGCGATGAATGGTGCACTGAAATGATGAGCATTACATTAGAAACTTGGGAAGGCGCGTTCACTTAGTGATGCAATTTTTTAACCCTGTGTGCATTTTAATGGAAATTTAATCGTATGGTTCAGATTTATTTACACTTAACTCATCAAAATGTTGTTTTGCAAGAGGGAGTCCAGGTCCAAAAAACCTATTGAGTTTTTTTTTTTATAAGCTTTTTAAGGACTTTCCTTTTTTCTTATAAACAGGAAACCATGTATCACTGAGAGAAAATAAACTTGAACCCCAAAAGGTTCAAGTCGGGAGCTATGAGCACCAGGAATACTCTGAGATGAGAGGGACTTCCCCATGTTTTATTCTTAGAAATTCGCAGGCAGACAGCTGAGGCTATCAGTAGAAAACTGTCTAGTTTTCTAAAGTTAGTATGTATCCTGAAATGTAGCATGCAAATTAGAAACGTTATGGTTCTTTTTCTTTTTCAGATCGTTTGCTTTCAGCATATTTTTCACTACTTTTTTTTTCTGCATAAAAGTTGGGTGAAGTGTATAAAACCACGTCATAAGCAGAGATTTCATCTCATGTCAAGTTTCTCAGCATTTCCAATTGTACTAAAGAAATAACTACATAGAGAAATAAATATGGTGCAAACAAAAGTAACCTTTTACAAGAGAAACTATCTGAGGTCTAACTTTTCCCTGTTTTTTGACTGTACTGGCTGTATCTATACAGGTAAAGTGGACAGGTTATTGTTTATTTGTAGATGTCTGTTAACAGATCTCCCCCTCCTTCGCTTAAGGGGTTGGAGCAAGTATCACAAAGTATCTAAATATTGAGGAGTTCATTGTTTGGATAGTTTATATACTTCTTATATACTCATACCTTTTTTTTTAATTTTAATTTTTTGCTTTTTCAGGGCCACACTCGTGGCAAATGGAAGTTCAAATCGGAGCCACAGCTGCCAGCCTACGCCACACGGGATCCAAGCCACATCTGCAACCTACACCACAGCTCACAGCTACACCAGATCCCCAACCCACTGAGTGAGGCCAAGGATTGAACCTGCATCCCATGGATCCTAGTTGGATTCATTTCCGCTGAGCCACGATGAGGACTCCCAACTTAAATTGCTTTACTTATGTATTTATGCTTTTAACTTTACTTTTGTAAGTATGTGTACTTACATACTTTTACGCTCTTAATACTTCACTTATATACTCTTTTTTCACTTTATACTTACTATTTTACTTTATATTCATATACTTTATGTAGTATAGAGTCTGGACTGGTACTTAGCGTTCATTTTGACTCTGTGTATGCTGTTCACACCCTTTTGATATCAGTCTGTGTATTTTTCCCTTGGAAATACAGATCAATTCATGAATTGTCAAAATGTCTCTCTAATTTTAGGGTTAGAGGGTTAAAGTGAGCAAAGTGGACTGACCATTCAACTAAGAATTCACCTCTTAGTCCTTGGTCTTTGTAAACATTGGAGAAACAGAAATTGACTTAAGAGTGTCAATTGATGCTTGCTAGAGAGGTGCCTTTATAGGACGAGGCTCTGCCAATAGGGTCAAATGCAGAATGGGAAGTTTCACCATGTCCAGTTTTCTGGAATACATGATATAAATTTATCTTTTATGAACCTGTCATTTTCTCCCCTGAATGTTTTTGTGTTTTAGGAGGAGGACTAGTTCTTCTAGTTCACCACCACCTGACTAAGTTTTATACTCCTGCTACTATAAATCTACTACTGTGATTTTAAATACAGTTCAAGATAAGATGAAGTTTATAACTAATCTTAATAAGGAAGCAATTCATCATTTGAATTTTATTCACTCCTTACATGTAACAAGTTGGAAGGGTCTGAAAAGCATTTTCAACAATATCTTTACACATTAAGAATTTTTATTTTATTGCCAATGTTTTACTACAGTTTTTTTTTACTGAGTAGATGTGAAAAAAATGAAGTGCAAAATAAAATTTATCAATGCCGTGATCACAGCCAATGAAGTAACTGACTAGGAACTTCCCCTGGTTCACATCCTTTCCAGCTGTTCGGAGGAACTCTATCAGATCTGCCTGGGAGAGCAATAAAGAGACTTGGTGGCAAAACACAGCACAAATAATTGCTCATCCTGTGTGAAATGCCTTCCATCCGCTTTGGGAAAACCTCCTTGTGGCAGGAAGAAGCCAGGTAGCATGGAATAAAAGGGTAAGTGGTTTCTGCCAAGCAGGTACCCAAGAGCCAGCTGGCAACTAGGGACTCATGGGTGGGGACCCGGATTTGAATGGCAAAAGTCAAAGGAAAAACAGGACTGTACCAGCTTCAGAACTGAGCACTTAATAGCCTCATCAAGGAGGCTGTGGGGGAATTCAGCACACAAATAAAGATAAACAAACTTAAAAACAGGCTTTATAGGCCCGGTGTAACATGTTAGCTATTAGGAGGCTTCTACTGGTGCCCAATGATGCGTCACTGTGGGTGGTTAGAGCTCTTGGAAGAAAGCAGGGCTGAGCTGGGCTCAGCTGGGGTAGTACAGGTAAGTTGCTGGACTTCTGTGTGGAAGTTGAGCTCTTTTCATGATCCACTTGGAAGATTGTGCCCTCTGTAAACTCGTCACATTCGTGTGCCTTCTGAGTTCCACAGAATCAACCTGCATCATCAGCGTTGCTGCTTAATGATTACATAGCATCTCTTCTGTGAAATAAGTCAGAGAACACGCAGCACATAGTTACACACTCTACATCAAAATGGGATTATCTTCCAAAAGTGAGATCCACTCATGCACGTGTATGTGTGTGAAATTCACATTGAAATGCTAGTATTTTTTCTCTTCTTTAGATTTAAAATGAAAATATTTTTTAAAATGACATGGAACCCATGTGAGAAGAGGGCTTCTAGAAATAAGGGTCTTTCTGGCAAATTTTCATTTGGAGTTTTTGTTATACAAATCTTTTTCTTTTTTTTTTTTTTTTTGTCTTTCGTCTTTTGTCTTTTTGTTGTTGTTGTTGCTATTTCTTGGGCCGCTCCCGCGGCATATGGAGGTTCCCAGGCTAGGGGTTGAATCGGAGCTGTAGCCACCGGCCTACACCAGAGCCACAGCAACTCGGGATCCGAGCCGCGTCTGCAACCTACACCACAGCTCACGGCAACGCCGGATCGTTAACCCACTGAGCAAGGCCAGGGACCGAACCCGCAACCTCATGGTTCCTAGTCGGATTCGTTAACCACTGCGCCACGACGGGAACTCCTTCTTTTTTTTTTTTTTTTTTTTTTTTTTGTCTTTAAATCTTTTTCTTTTTTTCTTTTTTTTGGGTGAACCTGCAGCATGTGGAAGTTCCTAGGCTAGGGGTCAAATCAGAGCTGCAGCTGCTGGCCTATGCCACAGAAATAGCAATACTGGGTCTGAGCCGCATCTGCAACCTACACCACACCTTGTGGCAATGTTGGATCCTGACTCACTGGAGCGAGGCCAGGGATTAGAGCTTCATCCTCATGGAGACTATGTTGGGTTCTTAACCTGATGAGCCACAGTGAGAACTCCCTGCCATTAAAAAATAATAAAAATAAATCTTTATTTAGGTTTAAGTTCATGATTACAGTAAAAATATCAGATTTTGTTTTTTGAACTTGAGAAATAGAAATCTACAAGCTTCTCCTCCCCTTTCTCCACAATCTGAACAAAATTCAAATACCCATCATGAATTGTTTTACCTTTAAAGGGCCTGTACTCAATGGAACCAAAGAACTTGGACTCTTCTCCTTTCCTGGAATACATTGAGCTTTGTTCTTTGCAGCCGAGGCAATTTCTATTAAAGAGAGTTTCAGTTTCGTGTGTAATTAATAGTTGGGCATTTCCCAAGGCTTTCCTCAGGACTCTTTCTGTATCTGTTTTGTGATACAGGGCTCCCTTGCTAAATATTTCCAGATCATATAGATTTAGATAAGACAAGTTCCAGGACTTTGAGTATTTTCTATTTTGACATTTATGGTATTTATTAGTGTAATGAAAGTAATACTTTGACAAGTCCCCAAGTAATAAATGGCAATATGCTCAACCCCTGAGCAGTTTAGAGTAACTTTCAGTCGCTAGTGACCACCTGCCGTCCCACTGTTCTCCTTTCAGAGGTGTGAGCAAATTTGAAATACCTCAGGATCAGCCCTTTTGGTCTGCGTTCCCCAAGACAGTAATTGTATTTCCCTCAGTCCCTCTGGGTGGTCCGTGGGCCTGACATATCTCGTTCCTTCATCTGTGAGAATTAGTGAGTTAGGAAAGGATGAACTATAGCTTGGGGCAAATCGCATTCTTTGTGCCTGCACTGAACATGGGGCATGCTGGGACTCCTGTGTCAGGGGGAGCCGCTGTTACCCCCAAACCACATGTGTTCACCAGAGGGCAGTGTGGGTCACTCTGAGTATCAGGAGACAGGTCTTCACTGAAACATAATTTCAACTCAATCTGGGAACTAATTACGGTTCACTTGGATGCTTTCCAGAACAGTCTTCCTGTGAAGTGAGTTGGGTGGGCTTTATTCATTCTCCCTTTCTCCCTTCTCTGCAGATTTTTGCTTTTCTTACGAATTTATCTCATTCTGCAACATAGAGTAATGTGTTATATTCTACTAGGAATATATGTCTTTGTGGTCTACTGGGTTTGAGCCTGGGAAGGGACTATTTTTCTCATTGTTCAGTCTTCCCAACTGTGAGCATAGCACTTTCTGTAAATATTTTTCAAATTGTCTCAAAGATCTAAATCTTAATAGAACTCTGTGTGCGTGGTAGTTAGGTTAATGCTAGCTTCTTGTAACAAATAAACCATCAAATTTTAGTGATTTTACCCAAGAAAAGTTGACCTCTTGTTCATGTAATAGTCCAGCATGAATATGCCTGGTCAGTGCAGCTTCCTCTATACAGTGGGAAATCCAGGCTCCTTATGTCTTGTGGCTCTGCCTCCTCTAGGCCCTCAGAATTTTCTGCATCCAGCCAGAGATAGGGTAAGAAAGTATGGAAAAGGGACATCTGTGTCTGTCACCTTGCCTGGAAGTAGAATGTATCACTTTCATTGGTATTCTATTGGGAAGACCCGTCACGTGATTTTACCTAGATGAAGGGCCTCTGGGGGAGGAAGTGCCTGGCAGACTATTGCTTCTCAGTGGAGAAGGGGAAGCTTTTGGAGGCCAGCTGTCTCTACCATCTTTCCCATAAGGTAAACTCCTTGAAGAATGACAGTCATACAAAGTGATGTCTGAAAGGTCTTTGGAGCCATGATATCTCCTCTCTTCATTTTACAATTGAGGATACTTAGACTTGGTAGTGGGACTTTTCCAAGTCCATGCAGGTAGTTGATGGCAGAGTTGGGACTAGACCCAGGTCTTCTCACTGCTGGTTATTTCGGCAGTACTATGTGCAATCAGAGTGCTTGTGACATTTGCACTGCTCAGGTGTATGTTAGGTGCCTAGGAGCAGTGCATGGGGAGCGTTTCCGTGGAAAGTTCAGTGGGGGTTGTTGAGTCTGGTGTATTTAATTCAGCTCCACTTTCCCCTTCTTGTCTTTCCCCTGTGACTTAACAGACGTGCCCTCTCCTTATGATAACCTATGAAAATAGCACATTGGCTGGATTTGGAGGTGCGTGAGAAATGGGAGCATGGTGTTGGTCTGAGGTGTAGCCACAGTTAACCAATGCTGATGGTGGAGCGACCCTAGTGTTGTAAGGTGAGGAATGCATGGCGTGATTTGAAAGAGCATATATCTAAAACCTCCCAGTGGTCAACATGAATCTTCTCTTAAAATTTTTTTTGGAGTTCTCGTTGTGGCGCAGTGATTAACGAATCCGACTAGGAACCATGAGGTTGCGGGTTCGATCCCTGGCCTTGCTCAGTGGGTTAAGGATCTGGCATTGCCGTGAGCTGTGGTGTGGGTCTCAGATGCGGCTGGGATCCCATGTTGCTTTGGCCCTGGTGTAGGCCGGTGGCTACAGCTCCAATTTGACCCTTAGCCTGGGAACCTCCATGTGCCACAGGAGCGGCCCTGGAAAAGGCAAAAAGACAAAAAAAAAATTTTTTTTTTGAAGGGTTACTAGGAGGTTCTTGTTGCAATATACTTCTAGAAGTTACTTGGGTAATATACAAGCTATCTCTTTACTGAATCGCCTGTGAGCATGTAGGTCAGTATGGAGCAGGATCTTGGGGGAGCAAGAGAGAGGGCGGATAAATTCTGAGAGGGAGAGAGAGACTGGAAAGGTTTGGAAGATGGGATACTTTGAGGAGAGCCGACTGGGAGTGTTGTGTTATTGCTGGAGGGGAAGTATTTGTCAATCGAAGATTTGAATGAGGGTAACTGGGAGATGATGGGGGAAAGAGGGCATGAACTGGGAAGGTGGGGGATCTTCCAAGACAAACTTACGCTCTCCTCTTCTTTACTGTGTCATTGGACTGACCATCAGTGGCAAAGAATCTTGGTTCTAGATCTGGCTCTATGCTCCCTCTGTGAATACTCCTGGAGCAGTGACTTAACCTTTCTGGGTTTCGGGTTCTCCACTTATAAAATAGGAGGGTATACCAGACCACTGGATTTCTACCTCTGTTATCTGGGGACTCGAGTGTCCTGTGGACGTTCCTCAAGGGTGTCACTGAACAGATGGCTGTGGGTATCAAGTAAGGGCTTTCTGCCCTGTCACTTCCTCTCCAACTAAGTTAACTTTGCTCTATCTGTTTTGTGTTACAGAAACTTTTTGTTTGAATGACAGGTTTTGGGTCTAAAAGAAAGTTTTGGGAATGTCCTCTGCCTAGACAATCTCTCGAGTTTGTTCTAGTTTTGACATTTTGGGAATCTGTCATCAGTATTCAAAGCCCTCAAATTTGGACAGGCCAGGTCACAAGCTCCTGTCTTCCCTGTCCTCAGGAGGCTGTAACTGAAGACTCGTGGCCAGTAGGAATTGGACAATTATTGCACAGGGCACACTCTCAAGTGCATCATCATACTTCGAAGTCTAATGAGTGCCTGGCTCTGTTCTAGGCCTTTTACATAATTGAATATTTATATCCCCAACAATTTAATTAAGTAGATATTTTTATTACCTTTACCATTTTAAAAACAAGGAGGCTAAGTCTCAGAGAGATAAAGCAACCTAGCTCAAAACAAACAAACAAAAAAACCAATCAAACAAAAAACCTCAAACCGGGCTAGGATTCCAGATCAGCTCTGACTCTAGAGTCCTTCTTTGTTCTTATTGTCTGATGTGGTTATTATCTTATTATCTGATTCTCCTGGCTCTTTGCAGGCTTCCTTTGCACTACTGGTCCCCAGGTGGCTCTTACATAGTGGGAAGACTTTCTTTTCTGAGTGGATGTAACAGGCTTCTGGCTGTCAAGGTGACTGAAGTTCTCACCTGGGCTACACGTTCCTCGCTAAGTACAGTGCTTAGCCCAGGGCAGCCAGCCTGGCAAAGGACCCATAACATTTAAGATCACTGAGGCTGTAGAATTCCTACAGAGAGCACAGTTCACATGGCTCAAGGCAAGGAGCTGGGCTCTTCTCAGACCACCACCCTGAGTGTTCCATGTGCTATGGCACAAATTCAATCCCTGGTCTAGGAAATTCCACATGCTGTGGGTGTGGCCAAAAAAAAAAAAAACAAAAAAACAAAAAAACAAACCAAACAAAACCTTTAAGTCTGAAAACAGCCATATGTTGAGAGATATCTGGATTTTTCTCATAGACTTTCAGCCTCTCCCAATCTTTGACATCTAACTCAATGTGTTTTTAATGACTTTGTCAACCTTAGCTCTATTAGGAAATGCCATTAGACCTGCAAACTAATTGTCTAGGAGCAAACTTGAGTTGAAGATGAGCTTGTAAGCTACCCTGCCTCCATCCACTTCCTTGTTTGTATAAGTTAAAAAAAATTTTTTTTAATTGAACAAAATTATTGAAGTGCAGTTGATTTACAGTGCTGTGTTAATTTCTGCTGTACAGCAAAGTGATTCAGTTATACATACATATTCTTTTTCATATTTTTTTCCATTATGGTTTATCACAGGATATTGAATATAGCTCCCCTTTAAAGTCTATTTTTGTGTTTGTTTAAGTTTTCAGGCTTATCCTATCTCCCTGATGCTGGCTCTTTGAATAGCATAACCTTGGTGATGAATTCCAGATGTTAAGCTAGAGTGCTTCAGGGGCTTATATGCTGTAGTTTTGAGTGAACGAATGCATTTTTTTTCCTTGTGACTAAAAGGCTAAACAGCAGGTCATGCGTACCTATGCATGCAAAAGGATATTTATATTTTCGATCAGGTGAAATGCACCTGGGAACTATATATATCACCAATTGGTATAATAAGATTGACTCTAAATGTCTGAGTGGCTCAAAAGGCCAACTCTGGGGCTGAGTGGCCCAGCTCGATCAAGTTTCTCTCTGGGAGATATTGGATATATCTGTTACCTTGTCACAGCTGCTTGTTTGATGTTTGAACACATTAAATATGTGCAGCTCTTTGTTTACAAAAACTGGAATAAAGGTGAAAGCTATCAGAGAAAGAAAGTCCTGCCAAAGGGCATAGTCATCTTGGGTTATCTTTGTTCAGAATTATCCACCTCATGCCTCATTCCTCTGGTTTTGTTTTGTTTAGTTCCCAGAAACTGCATTTTTGGATCACCCCATTTCGTTCATTCATTTAGAAGCTTCAGCACTGTGCTGAATGAATAAATGGGGAAACAGCACAAATGCTACATGGATGGGCCCTTTCCTCATGTCTAGTAGAAAGATACACACGCCAAGAATGGCCCCGGAGTGTGTTAAGTAGTTGTGAACTGGGGGTTGGCACGTGCTATCTGCCTCTACGTGGACTGAATCAAGAGGCACTGCACTGCTGGCCCTCAACACCCCCTGAAGGGAACTCAGGGTGGAGAGCACGCTATGCTCTGGGAACAATGCAGAACAGGTCTTCAGGTAGTTAGATATTCTCAGGAGAAGATTTCATGGGCCCAATTCTTGCAGATCCTTGTATCCAGAAAAGCATTAAAATCCTTCAGGTTGATGTCTTCCTCGTGACTATCAGAAACCTTCAGGAGACCAGCAACCACCTTCTGTAAAAATGGTTGCATGTACCTCCCCCTTCACCAAAATCACATATGTACTGACATTTCCCCTGTCTGTTTGGAGCAGTATCTCAGAGCTATCTGAAATGCTGCCTCCTGGGCTAGAGTCCTCATTTTGCCCCCAATGAAACTTAACTCTCAGCTTTTTTTTTTTTTTTTGCTTTTTAGGGCTGCACCTGTGGCAAACGGAAGTTTCTGGGCTAGGGGTCAAATAGGATCTATAGCTGCTGGCCTATGCCACAGCCACAGCCACAGCCACAGCCACAGCCACAGCCATGTTAGATCTGAGCCTCATCTGCAACCTACACCACAGCTCACCACAGTGCCAGATCCTTAACCCACCGAGCACGGCCAAGGATTGAACCCATCACCTTATGGTTCCTAGTTGGATTTGTTTCTGCTGAGCCACGATGGGAACTCCAACTCTCAGCTTTTAAGTTGTGCTTATTTTTTAAGCTGCCATAGTTTAGGAGGGGAATGCTGTATGCACCACTGCAAAGCAAAGGAGCGGCCAGACATGTGGATCGGAGGACTCTTCAGGGTGAGTGTGACTCATTCAGATGCAGGGGAAGGAGGAGGAAATGCCGAGTATCTGCAACAGCATGAGCAAAGCATTATGGGAAGAAAAGACATTCGAAACAGGTAATGTGCGGGAACCATGATTGGTTGAGTAGGTCTGGATTTGAATGGTGTGATGTGTCAGCAGGGGGATGAGCACGCTTGGCGGTCTGTACGTACCCCCTGCGGCTTTCTCACACCCTCATAACTTCCTGGTCAAAGCTTCCTTCCCCCCTGTAATCCTCCTCCCTGGTGTCCGCCTGCATTATAACAACATTGACTTGCTTATTGTTTTAAATCAAGAAGGTTTTTTTGCTCAAATATCATTGTTCCCATTCTCCATCTCAGTGTTTACCAAATATTTATTCATTACAAATGATATCATCAGAAGTTTCACATCTGCTAGAATACAGCTTCATGAAGTCGGGGATACCTGACTTTTCCCCTCCTGGATTCCAGAGGTTGCTCAAACACTTGTAGAGCAAGTCAATGTCACAGACGCCTAGGAAACTTGTCTATGCCCTTATGGTGGTGACTGTTTACACATTGTGCTTTCTGTCTGTGTCTATGGCTAGATTTTGAGGGTGAGACCTTCATATGTGCCTGCAGAAGGCAGGGTAATACTGGACTCTCTTGGACTTGTTAAGTGAGGGACTATCGGTTTTATTTCATGGCTCTTGTTGTATCTGGGTATCTGAGTCTCTCTCCAAGCCATCCCCATGTCCCTCAGGCACAAGATCGTGACCCTGTGATCCTGAAGCCCCCGAGGCTGACAGTCCTTGGGCCACACCCCCTTTTGGGAGACAGTGACTGTCATCACAACATGAGGCAGTCTCTAATTCCAGCTGCCGACCGCTGGGGTTTTCCTTTGGCTTGTGCATGCCAACTCTCCTGGTTGAGTGCTCGCTGATATATAATTAATGTGACTCTCAGCAGTTCACATTTCCAGAAGTCTTTGTAGGCATGATCTCACCACCAAGCTGTGATGCCTCACTGCCACGGGACTCCGCATAGCCCTGGCAGAGGTTGC
Source organism: Sus scrofa (assembly GCF_054392235.1). Lineage (NCBI taxonomy): Eukaryota > Metazoa > Chordata > Mammalia > Artiodactyla > Suidae > Sus > Sus scrofa. The sequence goes on along the minus strand of NC_139386.1, from coordinate 41,305,358 downwards.
TCAGTCCAGCCAGGATGCAGATCTGGTGTTCAGTAATGTTATGAGCTTGGGGAGTGTGCCTGGATCCAGCCACTCGTTCCCACCCTGCCCCCTTTCCCCATGTTTCCCCCCATAAAATATGTTCATGTTGATTTCCAATGGAGACTGGAGTATCCACTGGCTGGGGAAGTTCCCAATAACCTAAAACCCTCCAAATGGTGAATCTTTTTTTTTTTTTAATAGTTGATTTACAATGTTCTATCCATTTCTGCTGTACAGCAAAGTGACCTGTGGTGAATCTTAATTAGGGTGACCAACTTTGATTGGTCTAGAATTGAAGTGGGACTTGAATTGTTAAAACCAGGACAGTCCTGGGAAAACTGGGATGGCTGATCACCCTAAACTCAATAGAGGTTTGGATTAGAGAATAAAGCTGCATAAAGAGAGCAGGTCTAGCCTGATTTATCCCCATCAAAACTGATGGTGATTCTGACAACCCCTTGAACCTGCAGTTGGCATTAGAAGTGAGAGGGGTCTTGGAGGTTGACTGTGTCCACTCTAAAACTGTACACTTGGCTAACTCTCATTATTGGCATAAATTGTTTGCATCTTAGGAAGCATAGGAATCTGGAACTGAAGACATATCAGAAATTCAGTATCTTAGTTTGGGTTCACCCAAAGGCCAATCCTGAGTTAAGAATTCAAGTGCAAGTAGTTTAAGTGGGGGCTGTAGGAAAACACTTTAGGGGAGGAGGGAAGGAAGACAGGGCAGCCAGGTGTCTTATGAGCTAGTTACTAGCTCTGGGTGACTGGAGCGTAGTCTTCAAACTTGTCCTCTAGAGCAGAGTTTCTCACTATTGACATTTAGGGGTGGATAATGCTTTGTTGTGGGGGATGTCCTGAGCATTATAGGGTGTTGAGCAGCATCCCAGGTCTCTATCCATAGATGTCCATAGCACGCAACCAAAAATAGCTCCAGATACTGCCTTGGAGTCCCTTGGAGGGGAAGAATTGGCCTGGTTAATAATCAGTGTTCTAGAATACACCCAGAATTATCCCGCCTCCAGGTGAGGTGAGGGAACTGGGATCTACATGCAAATTTCTCCATCCTTGGTTCAGAGCTGCTGCATAAGTCTTTGAAGGATGCTCTGGGTCCAGTGCTGGCCCCTGGAAGTTGGCTAGTGCACACAGAAGCGGGATGAGGGACTGAGGGGGCAGCACTTGCTCCCGTCTGTCTGCTCCTTTCACTCTGTGCAGACCAGTTCTCTCTCTTCCTCTGTCTACACAGTGAAATATGCTTCCCTACCATGCCCAGCCACACACGTGAATGCCACCAGTCTTGAAATTCTAATTCCGAGTTCCCAGGACAGTCAGTTTTGCCGCATTTGGGTCAGGTGTTCAGTCTGGGCTAATCAACGGTGACTGTATAGGACAAAGATGACATTTCAATTCAGTGCAAAAAGGCACATTAGGAAACCGGATGTGGAGGACAGCTGGGTTGAGGCAGGAATGGGCAGTTATTTCGCAAACACTTATCAGGCCTGTGGATGAACCTGCCTTATCAGTAAACAAAAGATGTCACGGCCATCAAGCCACTGACCACTGCAGCAGCCCTGACTATGTCCCCTGATAGGATTCAGGATGGAAAAAAGCAGGATATTGGGCCTAGATAGTTAAGGTTCATACTGAAGGAACTTTTGATGTTCCAACTACCTGTTTGTTTTGTTTTCAAAAACTCCTATACAGCTCGGCTCCTTCCTTACTCCTTTGGAACATTCCCTCAGAGCTGTGTGAGAGTCTGTCTTCTGAGCTTAAGTCCTCAGGAAGTTGCGGAAGAAAATATAATTCTCAAATTTTCCGGGAGTTCCTGTTGTGGCGCAGCAAAAACGAATCCGACTATATCCATGAAGATGCAGTTTCCATCCCTGGCCTCACTCAGTGGGTTAAGGGTATGGCGTTGCCGTGAGCTGTGGTGTGGGTCACAGACATGGCTCAGTTCCGGCGTTACTGTGGCTGTGGTGTAGGCTGGTAGCTGCAGCTCTGATTCACCGCCTAGCCTGGGAATTTCCATATGCTGTAAGCGTGGCCCTAAAATGCAAATCTATCCATCTATCCATCTGTCCATCTATCCATGTATCCATGTATCCATCTACCCATCTATCTGTCTATCCATCTGTCCGTCTGTCTATCCATCCATCCATCCATCCATCCATCCATCTATCTATCCATCTATACTTTTGGATTATGCATTTTTTTTTCAGTCGACGGGCCTCTTGATGTGTGAGGCTATGTGAAGGTACATAGGCATGTCAGAGGACTCATAGAGTGAATGGGGTCTGCACTTACAGATAGAACTGATGCCTTTGGGGAGGACATGGTAGGAAACACCCCCCCCCCCCCGCCACATACACACACCTTGTGCCCAGGTGAGTCATTGTCCCAGGAGAGCAGGAAGACAAGGTGGAATAGTTGTCTTTCCATGTGCACACTCTACGTGAACAGCAAAGTGGACATTTGGGTGGGCGAGGGCAGTTTTCCAGCCGGACCTCACGAACAATTTAGGCCTCACTGACAAATCCTTTGAGGACTTTTCTTGTCTTCCAAGGGGCTGCATGATCTGTCAGGCAGAGGGGATAGTATTTGACAAAGGGGGAGGCAATTCAGGGAGAAATGTCCTTGTCTGGCAGTCTCATCTGTTTGCTGTCCTGCAATAAAGGAAGGCCAGATCATAGGGACCCTGACTCCCAGCCCCTTTCATTGCCAGCCCCATTCTTTTTTTTCCCCAAGATAATTAAAGAGACAAAGATTGGGAACAGTGATTCTTTAGTAGACCTGGGTGTGAGGAGCTATTTCTTAGCTCTGAAGCCTGTCTTTACCTTTGTGTCAAGGTCATGATCCTCACAGCTGTTGCTCGCCTATGGCTGAGCATGTCTAGGAGACTGAGCTAGGCCTGTTTCTGGGAGACAAGAGTTTTTTCTGATGGTCTACTTTTTTTTTCTTTTTAGGGCCGCACCTACAGCACATGGAAGTTCCCAGGCTAGGGATCGAATTGGAGGTACAGCTGCCGGCCTACGCCACAGCCACAGCAACTTGGGATCTACGTTGCATCTGTGACCTATGCTGTAGCTTGTGGCAACGTGGGATCCTTAACCCACTTTGTGAGGCCAGGGATCAAACCCACATCCTCATGGATACTAGTCAGGTTCTTTTTTTTTTTTTTTTTTTTTTTTTTGTCTTTTTGCCATTTCTTGGGCCGCTCCCATGGCATATGGAGGTTCGCAGGCTAGGGATCCAATCGGAGCTGTAGCCACTGGCCTATGCCAGAGCCACAGCAACGCAGGCTCTGAGCCACATCTTCGACCTACACCACAGCTCACGGCAATGCCGGATCCTTAACCCACTGAGCAAGGACAAGGATCAAACCCACAACCTCATAGTTCCTAGTCGGATTCGTTAACCACTGAGCCACGACAGGAACTCCACTGGTCAGGTTCTTAACCCACTGAACCACAACAGGAACTCAGCTCCAGAGTTTCTGATTGCCTTGCCAAACCTTCTTTGGACTGCTGGCCCTCTTGGAGGCTTCCACCCTCCCCTCTCTCAGGACTCCTGCCTGGCCATCTGGCGACTCTCTCAACTTTCCCAGCTCCCTCCCTATATTATCTCTTAAGACCTATTTCCCCTAATACAGTTTTCACCCATGTAATCCCATCTTGGTACCTGCTTCTCAGTGAGCCAGATCAATACAGATGACCATGTAATTTATACTTCAAACTGAGATACTTTTGAGATGAGAGAAAAAAGTGCTAAATGCTAAAAAAATAACAGTAGTAAACCAGGGCGGCTTAGAGAAACCTAAACAAAAAATTTTTGGAGATATCCTGAATGCTTTGATTGCGATTCCTGAAGACATGAGAGAAGCTGATAGCAGGGACTTGGCTTGGTAAATAGAAAACAGGAGAATTCACCCATTTGATTCCAGCAAGTGACTATTTTGGTTCAGGTAACATTTGTAGAGTGACTTTTATGTGCCAAGAAAGAGGCTGAGCATAGAAGATGATTAAGACCTAGTCTCTGTTCTCAGGTAGCTTGTGGTCCAGCAGGGGAGGCCCACATGATTTCATTGTTTTACTGAAAGAAGATTCTGGTAAGGCAGAGTGTTGGCAGTGGGACTAACTCCACTGTATACAGACAGGAACCTACTCCATCTAATAATTTCTAGTACCTTCCTGGGAGGCAGTGTTGGCGCAGGAAAAGGGGCCTGGATAAGCTTTGGAGGTCTCCTTTATGCCAATAGAAGAATGAGAGGGATAATGATAAAAGCAAGGCAACTGAGTCTTCTATTCTAGTTCTAGGAGGAAGTGCTATGTATCTCTAGCACTTTTTTTTTCTGTTTTAATTTAGTAAGAAAGCAGGTTTGACCCCTCCCCCCAACAGCTCTGGAACATACACAGTGAATAGACTCAAGGTGTGTCTTCTGGAGTTCGCATCGTGGTGCCGTGGTTAACGAATCTGACTAGTAACCATGAAATTGCGGGTTCGATCCCTGGCCTTGCTCAGTGGGTTAAGGATCTGGCGTTGCTGTGAGCTGTGGTATAGGTTACAGATGCGGCTCAGATCTAATGTTGCTGTGGCCATGGCTCTGGCTAGCAGCTGTAGCTCCAATTGGACCCCTAGCCTGGGAATCTCCATATGCCAGGGGTGCAGCCCTAGAAAAGACGAAAAGACAAAAAAAAAAAAAGATGTATCTTCTGAGGAATTCCTATCTTGTACACGTGTAGAGAGTCAAATCACCTGAGCCCTTATGTGCCCTCCAAGGCAGCTCACAGTCAGCCAATCCTGAATGAATGAAACTCAGACAAGCAGCCAGGTAGTTGGCCTCTTTTGGGCTCTGTTTAAGACAGAGCTTCCTCTGGAGCAGCTGGTGCTACCAGGTTTTCTGGCAAAGTGGCTCTTTCTACAAGTAGGGCTGGGGAAAAGCATAGCACAATGAAAAAAAAAATAACTTGAACAAAAAACACTTGAATAAACAGATGCCTGATTTACTCCTCCAGCCTTTTCGTTGGCCTCATGATGCCTGACAAAAAGTGATGGCTGGGCTAAGATGAGGCCAGCAATATGTCACCCGACCAAGCTGAGACCTCAGGGGAAGGAAAAGGCATTTAGCTCTAAGTGCAGCCATGGCGCTGCAGCAAGACTAGGGCCTTGTAGCTCCGGCAGCTCCCTCTCCTCCTTCTTTCCACATGATTCAATTTCATGCCATTTGCAATCGTGAGACAAAAGAACGTTCCAAATTCCAGGCCCCCATCCTGAAGCACCCTTTGTCAGCCCAGGGGAGGAAACCTAGAAGCCTCATGCATTCCTCCGGCAGTCAGGGGTGATTTCAAGGGATGGAACCAGACTCTGGGTTTTCAACTTTTAACCCCAATGGATGGGAAATCTCTTGAACTTGAAAAAAAGCCTTCATGCTTTTAGAAAGAATGTTAAAAAAAAAAAAAAAAAAAAAGGCAAACGCTTCTTGAAGCCAGGGGTTTGTCCTTCTATCCTGCAGGGGAGATCATAGCATTGGCATCTCTGACTCTAGTCGGGTAAGGAAGTGCTGGAAGCCATCTCCGCCTAACATACCTGCCTTACCTGTGGGGCAAAAAACAGAACGAATCACAGACAAGCTGGAAGCCCATTCACCTGTTTGCTCATCACCACCACTGCTTGCCACCTGTTGGGTCATAGCTTGCATGTTCCAGCATTTGTGGTGTTGGCTTCCACCTACAAGAGTCGTGGGTGGTTGATGCGACCCCTGCCTTTGGGACTGAGCCAATATTGTTACTATTTACCAGAGTTTCTTGTGGGAATGCAGCGACTCTTGAGAGTGTGTGTGCTTGGTAGTGATGGGGGATTACAAGGTAATATTCTTTGGTTCTTCAATCTGTGGGCTTTTAATTAGAGCTGTGGCCCAAAGACACCTTATGATGCTGGCTTATAATAGGAACTGCATCAAAATGAAAGAGCACCATACTGTCATGACGGCACTTTAATTTCATTTGGATGGGTCAACTGGGCACCGAGGGGCTGTGGACTCTTTGCAGGCAGTTCTAATACCATGTCTGGAGGCTGAAGTCATAGGTCAGGCAAGGATGTGACTGAGAAGCAAGAAAAGGCAGATGGCTAATGTGGGTTATTCCTTCAAAAGTTTTTTCAGCTAATGGAAGGATATCCAAAAGGCAGAGATAGAAGGGGGAATAGAAGGAAGTGGTTTTTTGGGAGGAGGAGGTTAGGAGGAGGTTAATGGTAGAAAAGTAAGCAATGAGGGGAAACCTTACCTTATTTCTCTTTCCTTCTCCCTTTCTCTTCCTTTCCTTTTATTTTCCTCCTTCCTTCCCAGTTAACCAATGACTCTGGCAGTGGAAGAGGGTGTATTTGTGAAAAAGTAGGATTTTTTTGCTATTTACTATGTGTAGACCCTGTCTTCTAAAGAGGACAGATCCTACTAAGTAATGCCTTTTGTTTACAAAGTAAAATTATAGGTGTGAGAATTTATGATGGGAGAATCCAGGAGAGAGGTAAATTGCCAAAGATGGAAAGAGCTGGGAACTGGGAATTTCTAGGAGGAAGGAAGACTGAAGATAGCAAGGCTGTGAGATCTGTACGGGACAAATGTCCACAGGAAATAAGGCAACTGGGTGCAAACTGGGGCTTTGAAGGAAAACAAATTGATTGATTTCTGGATTTAATTAAATTTCACTGGGTGATGTGGGATCAAACTTCCTTCGTATTTCCTTAAGATTTCAGCAAAGCTTTGCATTAATTGCTAAAACTTGGCAGAATGGCATTTGCTTGTAGCAGCTGCTGTGAAGTGCCAAATCCTGCTTGGAATAAGTACGGGATATCATTGTATTCTGTAGGATGCTTTTGGCTGCAAGTAACAGGAGAGCCAACAATTGCTGACATAACCAAAAAAATGCTTTCTTGTTTATTTAATAAGAAGTTTGGAGGCAGGCGGCTTTAGGGTTGATTGAACACTTCTATTATTCTGGTGCTGGCACAGAATCTCTGAAATTCTTTTGATCTGGCCCTTACGGTTGCAAGAAGACCAAGCCCTCACTTGAGAGCGAATTGAGCCCCTTTCTTCTCATTAGGAAGGAAAAAAAAATCTTTCTCAGATGCTGCCTAGCTGGTGTTCTTCTGCTTTTAACTAGTCAGAAGCAGGTCACATGACCACTCTAGCTGTAAGGGAGGCTTGGAAAGCAATTGCCTGGTTTTTCTCAGCCTCTTTAGTGGGAAAGGGCAAGAGAGCCAGATGAGTGGGGATGACACTTGGGCAGCCACTTATTTGTGCTGCTATGGAAACCCTGTAAGTCTTCAGAGGAGAGGGTTATGCTGAGGTAACTATTTAAGATTTCCTCTGCAGTCTTCATAAGAATGGATTTCTGGGGGCCACACCCACAACTTGTTCCTGGGCCAGGGATTGAACCGGCGCCACAGCAGCGACCCAAGCCACAGCAGTGACAATGCCAGATCCTTAATCCACTGAGCCACCAGGGAATCCAAGAATGGATTTTTGTCTCCTCATTTTCCAACATTTGCTTCCTTTATAGGATCACCTCTGAAATTTTCGGAGACATTTAGTTATGTCCTGGCAGGGTGATCGAACTTGAGATAAATTCCTCATTTTCACTACCCCCCCCTTCAGAATATACATCACTAAACTGTAAGAGACACAGCACACGTTTCAGAGCACAGATCACCAGTTGGGCCCTGGGTGAGCTGGAGTCTGTGGTCAGTATGGGCCAGTTTTAAGGAACTTGGTTTTGTGATTGTATGTTGCTAAAGTACCAGAGTCCTGGCTTCCAAGCAAGAATTTCCTTTTTTTTTTTTTTTTAATTAAAATAAGTGACTTCAATATAACTTTTTTTTAAGGGGAAAAAATCCACTTTCCCTGAGTCTGTCTTAACAGTAGAAGGCTACTAGCTGCATGTATTGTTTTAAGGAAGACAAGTTGCTCATAATAAAAAGGAATTTAGCAGGGCATTCCGAAGAATGGCTTCCAGACCCAGGAAGATTGAGTGCTGTGTTTAATGGTCATCTTCAGAAGTCACTGGTTTATGTTCTTATGATGTATCAGTTAACCTTGAACTTCAGTGAGTCACATAACTCTCACAGCCTTTCCCCTCCTGCTGGGTAAGTGTAAATCTTGATGACAATGACCTATCTATTGGCCTGTTCCCAAGCTCTGTGTGGGTGGGCAACATGGAAGCACACATCCACTCTTGTCTTTGAGTGTCTTCTTCAGTTTGATGAGCACATCTCTCCAGTTCAAAGAGCCAATAATTTACTTTAAATCACACCCTTTATTATTATTTGAGGGGCTTCCTGGTAAATGGTTCTTAGACGCGTTGGGGCAGAACTGTATTTAGAGGGATTTGGAGGAGGAGGGAAGTGAGAAGCATCACCTCCGCCAAGCGGTGCCCCCAGCCCTCCCCCCACACCCCAGCTCTGCCTCATCTTGCTCTGATGGAGTGATGGAGACCAAGAGAAGGCACTGCTCATGCTCTGTGTCTCCTTAGGGCTCCCATCTGGCTGGTGCAAAGGGAGAACCACCAGCCTATCTTCAAGCTAAACAGCCTTCTTTGGAGGAACCACCCAGACACACATGATGGAAGCAGGCTTGCCAGGGCTGGTCCCAGGAAAAGAAGATGTAGAGGAGCGTACCTGGCACCAGGTATTCAGAGGCCTCAGGATGTCAGGGGTGGCAGGAAGCAGACTGCAGTGTCAGGTGGGCGGAGGAGGCACTGGGAGAGTGGGAGGGTGAACAAAGGTGTGATGGAAACAGGCATTTGGCCACGTGCATGTGGGCAAGAGTGACTGAAGCAGAGGGACCAGCTCAGTGGTCCTCCCCACTCCGTGTTCCCCCGCCCCTGCAGCCATGAGGCTCCCTGCTGATATGCTTGCCTGGTCCCCAGCTTCTTCCTTTTCTGTCCACACCCTTTTCCTTTCTGATGCTACCTTGCCTTTCCTTCTCCATCCTTCCCCCTCCCCGCCCTAAGTTGGGCTCAGTAAGGAGGCCTGCATGATGCGTGGATCAGAGCGAGAGGGATGCTGGCGTGTGGCAGGCAGAGGGATGTGGTCAGAGGGGAGCGGTGTCAGCTCAGGGCAGCCTCACACTTTGGCTTTTATTCTGAATGAAATGAGAACTGCGGAAAGGTTTTGAGCAAAGGAGTGATGGGCCCTGGATTTTGTTTTCAAAAGATCACTCTGCTGCTCTGTTGAAGCTAGACTGCAGGTCTCAGGGGCGGAGGCCGGGAGACTTGTTGAGTGGCCACTGTGGGGAATCCAGGCCATAGACTACGTGGCTTGGCTTTGTGAGAAATGGGTGGATTCTGTGCCATGAGTGGGCATGAAGAAAATAACTGATAGAGGGGGTCACTATGGTAGGGGGTGAGGTGCGCATCCCCAGAGGCTTTGAGGTGGACAGTCCTAGACCAGAGGAAGGGTGTGGGTGTTACTCTGAGGCACCCAAGAGCTAAGATGGGGCTGATTGGGCCATTGAGGAACCCTGGGCCCTGTCTTGGACAAGGGAAAGACCACATATGTCCCCAGTGGCTGGCACTTCATAAGAGTTTTCTGTAGACAGAGCCTGATGCCCAGGAACCAAGAGCACAGTGCTCAACAGAGGGTAACAAGGCACCCCTCTTAGCACCTTGAGGCTATGATGACATCTCACACTCCCCATGTTAGGAGGGAGTGTCTGGGGAGACCCTTGGAAGAAGGAGCCCTGAAAGTGACTCTGAACTTTGAGAGAATATTTACCCCCAATGAAACAGATTTATTTATTTATTTATTTATTTTATTTATTTGTTTTTTGGCTGTACTGGTGGCATAGGGAAGTTCCTGGGCCGGGGTGGAACCCATACCACAGCAGTAACCAGAGCCACAGCAGTGACAATGCCAGCTCCTTAACCTACTCCAAACTCCACAGTGAAACTGCTTTAGGTGGGAAGACACTTAACCTAGCAGATGTATTATTCTTCTCCTCTGCCTGGGACTGGGTGCTCTGGAGCACTTTTAGTTCAGATACAGGAAAAGAAGGTTTCTACACAGGAGAGTGGTAGTGAACTTCAGACACTGTTACAAGTGTTACCAGTTAGAAAAAACAATCAAGGCCCCTTTTGATCACGGTGACAAATTCTGGCTCCTCCATTTATTCTGGTTGGCTTCCCTGCCTGAAGGAGTGACTGAATGGTGGGCATTTCCTGCAGGAGGAGAGATTTAGGTCAGCTGGGCCTTTCCAGATGCTTCTGTCAAACCAGGTGAATCCCGACTGCACTGGACCTGGACAGAGCTGGTCATCCACAGCAGAAGGTGCTTTGGGGACTCTGGGGGTGTCACACAGGGGCTTAGAAGTAACGAGTCAGAAGGGCACAGCGATACCGTTATTTTAGTTTTGCACACATGAGGAAAATCACCATGGGTAACGTTGGTGTAACAAGCACTGAAACAGGACATGTCCTCTTCTCTATAAACATTCTGTCCACTTTCCCCGCCCCTGCCCCCAGCAGCCACAGCACTGGGAGCTGCCCTTCCATCTTACCTGCTGAGTTCCCCAGTGGAGAGCAGATATGCTGCTCTCAGCTTCATAAACCCTCCCTCGGAGGGTATGAAGCTGCTCTGGGGGGGTCCAGTGGGGAAGAGAGACATTTTCTTGGATCACAGCCCATTCATTACTGCACACTCTGGGCATGCTGTGATGTCAGACTCTACCCTGAAGCCTTGCAGAGGGATGCAGCCACCCCGGGAAGCTGGGCGTCTAGGGAGGGGTGGTCTGTTCTGGGAGCTTTGGGGGAGAGTTAGCCGTGAAAGCAGGGCTTGCATTTCTGACCCCTAGTGGATGGGAATCTAGCACCTTCTGTTAACATCCTAGAGGAGGCCGGGAAAGGCGGATGGTGGCACCCTGGCCACGTGCACTGTGGCAAGGAAGGCCCTCCCCCTCTCACTATTCAGCAGAACCCAAGAAGCATGGCGCTGGCTGCCCACTCAGAGCTGGGAAGAAGGCAGGGTAGGGGCTGCGGCTCTGCCAGCAGAGCCGGGTTGGACCTGTTCCTTGGCGTGTGCCTGGATGTGATTTGCTTCTCTCAGCACCAGACTGTGGGCTGCGTGTGAACAGACAGAAAGTAAGAAACTACCAGCAGAAAGCATCTTGTCTGGCTCTTTTCCAGACACTGTCCTTGTGAGCCCAGCAGGGTGCCAACATCCTGCTGTTTTGTGGGTTAGAAGAAGAAAAGTCAGGGTGCACCCTGCCTTGTTCCAGAAATAATTTAAGCCCACTTGGAAAGTCACACTGAACCCAACAAAATGGCATGTGACTCACTGTAAATGTTTGGTGAAGGTGGCTTGCAGGGAGAAAGGAATAAAGCAGAATACTGAAGGGAGTCAGAGATGAAGGGAGTTATGAAGTCCTTGGCTTTCTTTATTAGGTGCTATTTAAATGGGGCTATGTTTGCCTCTGCCTCCAAGGGCTGGTGGGAGAATAAAGTGAGTTCAAATGAGAAGTGCTTAGTGGTAACTCAGAAAGTGAGCACTCCCTGTACCCTAACTAGCACTATTGTGATGACGATTTCTATTGTGAGGCCTTTCTAGTGGTTAAGAATGTGGGCTTTGCAGTCTATTCATTGGAGACTCGAGCCTGATGCTGGATTTCCTGCCTCTGTGGTCGCAGACATAGTAGGCAGTCTCTCTGAGCTTTGATTTTCATACCTTTTCCATGGAGACAGTAGTACCAACTGCATAGGGTTGTTGTGGGAATGAAAGAAACAGGCATGCCATGTTGTATTTTTGTCTTGGACCATGTAAACTGGGGGACTTCAACAACAGGAAGGCATTGCTCAGAGGTCTGGAGGCTGGAAGCCCAAGATCAAAGTGTTGGCAGGGTACGTTTCATTTGGAGCCCTCTTCTGTTGTCTTGTAGGTGGCTGCACTTTGTTGTGTGCTCGTGCGACCTCTGTGGGCAGCAGAGAGAAGGGGAGAGAGAGAGGGAAAGAGAGAAAGAAAGAGAGAGATAGATCGAGCTCTCTCTAGGCAATAAGCTTGAAGAACTTGTCCCATCTAGCCCCACTTTTATGGCCTCCTTTAAGCTTAATTACTTCCTTAGAGGCTCCATCTCCAAATACAACTGCACTGGAGGTTAGGTCTTCAGCATGTGACTTTGAGGGACATAGAGCTTCAGTTCATAATGCATGTCTGTCCGGCCACGGAGTCCAGATCATCTGGGTGGTTCCAGAAACTCAACGTAAGGTTTATTGAGTGTTGCCTGAGGACCCACTGCATGCAAAAGCCTGGGATTGAGCTCTGTGGGCAGAGGATAAAACTGTAGAGTGGTGTCCTCAGAGCAGTTTACTATTTAGTGTGATAAGCAGATAATATGCAAAAAGACCAGGGAGCAAATAGAGTGGGCTGCTGATGAGAGGGCTGAGCACCTCATGGGAGCCTCTGAACCTGAGCATGAGTCCCAGGGAAGAACTTTTCAGTGGTAAGATTGTGCACCCACAGGGCAAGATCTCAGTACACAGGTGCACAGCTCAATTGGTTGCTAAATGCGGAGAGACTTCAGTCCTGGTTGGTGAATGGTCTGAGCACCACCGGGGTCTCGAGGACCCTATTGAGTCTTTTGCTGAGTGCTGTCTGGCTGGCTGTTGGTTGGTAAGTGTTTCGAACATCAGAGCACATTCTGGGGAGAGATTCTGATTAAAGTGCTCTTCGGGCAGGAACAGATATTGGGGACACACCTGTTGGGCTTTTTATACACTTAGTTTTATATTTTTTGTTTAACTTTGCTTCTGGGTATTTGTGTAAAAACAAAACTCTATATTATGCTTATGTTTGCTTACAGTATTTTATAATCTCTCAATCTCTAAGACTATAACATAAATGAAGAAATCAGACTGAGGGCAGGGGTCTAGGACCCAGATTTGGAATCTCCCAGTTTTAGGCCACTTAAAGGTTTGGAAGCCAATGGAATTGCATGTTGTGTGGAGACCCAAGGCTGTTATTTTTGAGGAAGGCCCAGAGGTGGGTCTTGCTGGTTCTTCTAGCAGTGTAGAGGGTTGCTCTGGACATTCTCTGGGGCTCTGTTATAGACTGAGTGCTTGTGTCTCTTCCAAATCCATAAGTTGAAGCCCTAGCCCCACCTCAGGGTCATGGTACTTGGAGATGGGGCCTTTGGTAGCTTAAATGAGGTCGTGAGGATAGGGCTGTCATGGTGGGATGAGTGCACTTATAAAAAGGCACTAGAGAGCTTGTTTTTTCTTTCTCCCCAGTCCCAGGAAGAGCTCTCCCTAGAAACCAGCTATGCTGCCACCTTGATCTTGGACTCCTGGCCTCCAAAACTATGAGAACATAAATTATATTGTATAAGCTACCCACATTGTGGTATTTTGTTATGGGTCAGGGAGAGGTCTTGTTAGGTTTTCTGTGCTTTCTTGTCCACTTCTCATAGGCTTTTATGATCATCTGTTCCCCTGTCAATGCCTGTTCTCAAGAAAGGCCTGATTCCATCAACCATAAAATAGTGGGGATGGATAAACATTAAAGAACCACCTCAGAGTTCCCATCGTGGCTCAGTGGTAACAAACCTGACTAGGATCTATGAGGATGTGGGATCCATTCGTGGTCCCACTCAGTGGGTTAAGGATCTGGTGTTGCTGCGAGCTGTGGTGTAGGTTGCAGACACAGCTTGGATCCCATCTGCTCAGATCCCGAGGCTCAGATCCCTGGCTGTGGCGTAGGCCAGCAGCTGCAGCTCTGACTTGACCCCTAGCCTGTGAGCTTCCATATGCTGCAGGTGGGGCCCTAAAAAAGAAAAAAAGAAAAAAAAGAAAAAAAAAGAAAAAAAAGAAAAAAAAAAAAAGAACCACCTCTGTTAAGAGGAATTGATTGGAGCAGACACTAAGATTTTGGCCAGTGTTTTCTAACTGTGGTATGCCAAGCATCGGCTCCTTTCAGTCATGTATATGAAACTAAAGTTTAGCCAGACTTATGATCCTGCTGGGCACACAATAAGTACTCAAGAGATGTTCGAGGGTCACTTAACTGAGCATGTCGGGGCCTACGACTCATCAGTGCCTTAATTAGCAGATCCTGTGGAGGAGGAAGAACATTTCTTAGGGTTCCCACTGTGGCTGAGCAGGTTAGGAACCCGACATAGTTGCCATGAGGATGCGGGTTCAATCCCTGCCCTCACTCAGTGGGTTAAGGATCTGGCATGGCTGTGGCGTAGGCCAGCAGCTGCAGTTCCCATTCTACCCCTGGCCTGGGAACTTCCATATGCTGGGGGTTCGACCCTAAAAAGAAAAAAAAAAAAAAAGAAAGAAAGAAAGAACATGGCTTTAGGGTCATTCTTGTCTCTTAGTGGAAGAAACAACTACCAGGGCTTCCAGAGAGATGGCTTTCTCTTGTCTCCTCTGAGCCAGTTGATGGATACTGTGTAATCGACCCACCTAACCAGGGAACTGGAGGAATCTGAAGGGATTGAGGTTTCCCCAACCTGCCTGACCTTTTGTTCTCAGCTGTCTTGCATATGTAAACAATCTCTGTTGTTTTCTCAGAGCTATTCTCTGAAGCACTGGAAATAAAAGAAACACCTTTCAGCATGTCTAAACTCAGAATTAGGCCACAGAGGAAAAATCAACACAATCCAGTGAACTCTTAAAATACCTTCCTGCCCAAGCATTCCTCTCTGAGCCAGTTTCCTTCTAATGCTTTAGTCTTTCAATGATTAAAACAAACACGGAACTAGGTTCTAAGGGAAGGGGGCAGTTCTTTCAAGGGGTTAGGCTACCAAGGTGCCAAGCTAAGTGATGTCCTTGAAGCCTGAAAGGGCTAAGTTGGTTTCTCAGAACACTTCTCTGTGGCATAGATGTTTAGACTTTTCAGAATCTTTTGAGATCTAATATCTTGTTTATCTTAATGACAACCTTAGGTTGAAAGGGCAGAGACATTTAGGGTCAGAGGCAGAGGGCTGTTAAATGCTTCCTTGAAGATCCTATAGCTGGTTGACAATCAGAAGCAGGTCGAGAGAGATGACTACTGGGGACGTGAAAGCCCACAGGCCTCTGACAGTCTGGAGAGTCCCAACCAGTCTGAGGCAAATAACAACTGTTTCTCTTTGTCCCCGCTTACTCAGGGCACAGGGAGGGACAGGTGGAAACTGCTGGTGGAAGGTACATTGTTTACCCACAGTGAAAGACATGACACAGAGTGTGGGTGGTTTGGGCAGGTCAGATGGCTCAGAATTACCGAAGCTTTTGCTTTTCATCATTGACAGCAGCAACAAACATTTATTAAGTGCTAACTCTGTGCAAGGCCCAAGGCAGGATGCTGTGATGAATAAGACGTGATGTTTGTAGTTTCATCTGGGGAGGTTAAGACACAGTCGTTTGAAAAAAACACAATCGGCAACCACAATCGGTGGTATTAGGTGGATGCTGACTGAGTGGTAGAGAAACAAGAGCTCAAGGAGTTTGAAAGTGGGAGATGGGAAGTTCTGAGATGGTCAGGGGAGGTTTCTAGCGATGGGATATCCAAAGGTGCAGAAAAGCAGAGGGAGCATTTATGGTTGGGTTGCATGATGCTGTCCAACATGTGCAGGGAAACATACAGCATCAAGAGAATGTAAGGCTTCTTGGCTGAGGGGCATGGGTACATCAGTTTATTGGGAGGAAAGAGTTGATTTAGGAAAAGAAATGGAAAACCAAACTGCAAAGGAAACTAGAATGGGGCTGGCATGTCAGGATAACAAGAACTTGGACTTCAGAGTATGGATCATGGAGAACCAGGGGACATTTTTTTCTTTTTTTCTTTTTAGGGCCACACGTGTGATCTATGGAAATTCCCAGGCTAGGGATCAAATCAGAGCTGTAGCTGCCGGCCTACACCACAGCCACAGCAATGCAGATCCGAGACTGGCACCACAGCTTAAGGCAATGCCAGATCCTTAACCACCCACTGAGTGAGGCCAGGGATCATGGATATGCATCAGGTTCTTTACCGCTGAGCCACAACAGGAATTCTCACCAGGAAGCATTTTTGAATGACACATCAAGGCAGAGTATAGGGAGCTCCTTTGTGAAGCCTGTTGTCATAGTCCTGGCTTCCCAGGATGCATACACTGTACTTTCATGTACTGACTTGCTGCTGTGCTCCAGGCACTGTACTGGTTCCTGGGAGATGCAGAGGAGAGCAAGAGCAGTTCTGTCCTCAAGGAGTTTTTTTTGGTTCAGACGCTGGGACCACAGCAAATTCTTCTTTGTGAGGAAGAGTTACCACCTACTGTCCCTTTCGTCGTCCCATTTCATATCAGACTCCCATTTACATTCTTCTTTTAGTTCCGTCAATATCTTCCATTAGGTTCTAGTGAAATCTCTTCGAGTCTTTGAATTACTCTGTCTCTTCAAGGTGACTGAATATTTCTGGTCTCAACGCCAGCAATGTATGTTGGTTGTGTTAGATAACCCTCAAAGGGAAGCCCTATTTATTTTATCTCTAAATTATGGAGGCATGCTCCCTTGCGGTGCCCAAGCACTGGATACATACAGGTTCAACCATAAGCTTGAAAATCTATAATTTCTGGAGTATATGTTTTATTCTAGTTTTGAAAATCAGGATCAGAAGTTGTTCACTTCCAATCTTCAGATCTCATCATTTTCTCTTTTTTCTTCTTTTTTTAAAATTATGATTTTTATTTTTTCCACTATAGCTGATTTACAGTGTTCTATCAATTTTCTGCTGCATGGCAAGGCGACCCAGTTACACATACATATATACACTCTTTTTTCTCATATTATGATCTAACACAAGTGACCAGACATAGTTCCCAGTGCTATACAGCAGGGTCCCATTGCTTATCCATTCCAAAGGCTATAGTTTGCATCTATTCCACATCCTATGTCGGTTAACTGATTGTGGCAGATTGTCTTTGCATTGGGTGTGGGCTTAATACAAACCTGCAGACTTGAAACATTTTTAAAGCTGTTAAATATTCTCTTTTTCGCTTCTCAACTACTAGGGTCTCCATCTTTTCTCTACCATCATCAGTGCCGCCATCTTTATTTTTGAACAGTTACAGTTTGCTAAGAAATATACTAGCTCTTTTTTTTTTTTTTTGTCTTTTTAGGGCCACACCTGCAGCATATGGAAGTTCCCAGGCTAGGGGTCAAATCAGAGCTGTCACCCCTGGCCGACACCAGAGCCACAGCAACGCCAGATCCGAGCCACGTCTGCGATCTACACCACAGCTCATGGCAACAGTGGATCCTTCACTCACTGAGCAAGGCCAGGAGTTGAACCCTCATTCTCATGGATACTTGCCAGATAGATTCCTTTCCACTGAGCCATGACAGGAACTCCAAAAAAATATGCTCATTCCAATGTAAAAATATCTCAAGTTTGGGTGTAAGAATTAGAAGCTTTAATGTGAAAATCCATAGTCCTTCTAATAACTCTGGAAGGTAGGTATTGATATTTTCATTATACAGATAAGTACACTGGAATCAGATTATGTGATTTTCCCAAGACCACATAGCTCCTTACTGGAGAAGCACAGATCTGAATGCAGGCCTATCCTGCCTCCAAGCTGAAGCCTGAGTGAGCCTCACTACTGCAGTCCCTCTTGGT
Source organism: Sus scrofa (assembly GCF_054392235.1). Taxonomy (NCBI): domain Eukaryota; kingdom Metazoa; phylum Chordata; class Mammalia; order Artiodactyla; family Suidae; genus Sus; species Sus scrofa. The sequence continues at coordinate 41,287,715 of NC_139386.1, read as the reverse complement.
CTGTGTGCCTTACTGCTTTCTAGCCACATGCTCCTCTTTGTGGTTTCCCTCAATCCTTCTTTCTGCAGGTTTCATCTTTACAGTGGGGAATAGGAAAGCTGACTGGGTGGGTGATAAGAGTCAAGCCTGGGAGTCAGTCATGGGTTTAAATTCTGAACCTAGCACTTAATAGTTGTCATGGTGATATGACGTCATCTCCTTGAGCCTTTGTTTTCATTTCTGTAAAAGAGAGACAACAGTTGCCTCAGAGGATGTTGTGTGTTTCAGAGAGACATGTATAGCCCCTAGGATGGGGTTGGAATAACAGTAAGTGCTCAATAAACAGGGCTGTTAACAAGGTCTGGATTCACGGTCCAGGGAGTGCCAGTGCCTTGGCACTGCTCCAGGGGCTCAATTTCGCCTCTTGACTTTCCCTTTCCTTGTCAACTTCTTCCACTCACCACCCCTTCAACTCTGGTTCTGATTCTTCTCTATTTTATGAGCTTTTTTCTTTTTAGGTTTTCCATGTCAGGCTATTTCCTATGTTCTGTCCCATTAACCAAAATGGCTTCTTAATTCTTTTATCATCTCCTTGGGCTCAAGAATCACTCAGATGGATAGCACACATAAGTGGAGACCGGCTCAAGGAATTTTTAAAAAGGCAAACATAGTACAGACCCTACAGGTCATTGGCACTGATTCCTTGCTGTCCATGTGTCTTGGGGTATGTGTATTGTGCTTTCTCTAAACTGGGGGTTGCTGGACCAGCAGCCTTAGCATCACCTGGAAACTTGTTAGCAATGTAATCTCTTGGTCTCTACCCCAGAAACTCTGAGGGTGGCCAGCTATCTAGGGGATTCTGATCTATATTAATATTTGGGAAGCACTGTTAAAACCCTCTGGAGAGTCCCATATAAATTGGGTCCTCGATTGCATGCCTTCAGGCTGCCCAGCTGCTCCCTTCCTGGGGCTCACCTTAGCCTGTGACCAAGTGTTAGTTATTGGCATTAGTTTGCATATTCTGATTCGTAAACTTGTGCTGAGACCTTTGCTCTTCTAAGTCACATGCTATGCAGCTTTGTTCTATAGATCAGATAGTTTCTCAGAACTTGCTTCTTTAAGAGTGGCTTATTTTCTCTGATTTGAATTAAATTCAGGTTAATTTCTTCTTTAGAAAATTATGTAGCCTTTTATTATTTAGACTATGTTAGATAGCTTTCTTTTATTCTATAGCCCAGTTGTCCATTGGTTTCTTAAGGATCCCTTTTATCTAGTGTATATGTGGTGCATTAGTATTTTAGCTATTGTTTATGACAAATCTTGGATGAAATCTTGCTTGAGAACTCTTCATATTGTGAAGAGGTAAATACATGGGCTGAACAATGTATAGGGATGATGTGGGCTGAAAGTTGAAAGAGAGTCACGAAGAATTAGCCTCACCAGACTGTGAAACTCTAAAGGAGTGGGATTGTACCTTATTTGTTTTTGTGTTCTCACCATCTCACACCATGACTATCAAATATTTATTGAGCACCTACTATATACAGGATTTGTGCTACAATGATGGAAAAGTTGATGTGGTTCCTGTCTTCATAAAATGTAGTCTGTTGGTACTCAACAAATAGATCATGATTTAGTGGGACACGATATGTATTATTTTTATGATTTTTTGGTCTTTTTAGGACCGAAGCCATGGCATATGGAGATTCCCAGACTAGGGGTCCAATCGGAGCTGTAGTCGCTGGCCTATGCCAGAGCCACAGCAACAAGGGGTGTGAGCTTCATCTGTGACCTACACCACAGCTTTTGGCAATGCCGATCCTTAACCCACTGATCGAGGCCAGGGCTCGAACCCATGTCCTCTTGGATGCTAGTAGGTTTCGTTAACTGCTGAGCAACAACGGGAACTCCAGCAACATGTATTATTAAGGGAGACAGTGCATGGGGTTACTTGGACTCAGGAATTAAAGTTGGGGGAGAATCACCTAGTGAAAGAGTTAATACAACACTTTAAAATAATCTGTAGTAGATGTGAAACTAATCCTAGTTTGAGCCTCTCAAGTTATCTCCATGGGCAAAGAGATGAAAATAAGCTGTTTAATTTAGCACGTTGTGGGAGCAGAAATAATGATAATGGTAATAGTGACAGTCATAGCCAACATTTGTCAAGTGTTCCTGATGTGCCAGGCAGAGTGCTAAGTGCTGGGCAACCCTGATCCAACAGGGTCTTATGAACAGTGGGCAGAGAGAAGCCTCTGCTGTCGTAGCTCAGCCACTGTCCTTCAGTGCGGCGACTCTAGCAAATTGCTTTGCTTCCCCGGGCCTCAGGGTTCTTGTTAATGAAATGAGGGGATTAGACTAAAGGTTGTCTTTGACTTTGAAGATACCAGTTTCTGGAGTTCCCGTTGTGGCTTAGTGGTTAAGAATCCCACTAGTATCCATGAAGATGCAGGTTTGATCCCTGGCCCCGCTCAGTGGGTTAAGGATCTGGCGTTGCCGCGAGATGCAGCATAGGTTGCAGATGCAGCTCGGATCCACTGTTGCTGTGGCTGAGGTGTGGACCAGCTGCTGCAGCTCCAGTTCAACCCCTAGCCTGGAAACTTCCGTATGCCACAGGTGCAGCTGTAAAAAGAAAGAAAAAGAAAAAAAAAGAGAAGATACCAGTTTCTTTGCATGTCTTGTTAACAGTTAGTTAACAGAGAAATATTTGATCAGAGGTTCAGGTCTAAAGCTCACCTATATCCCTGTGTGTAATATTCTCTAATACCGTGTTTGAAGCATGGGTAATCTGTGAAGCTGTAGGCATTTTTTTTGGCCATGTACTTGGGCATGGGGTAGTGTCTATAGAAGGAGATTTCCTTTAGCAGGGCCCTGAGTTAGGAAGATATATGCATGAATATCTCTAGATTCTAACCTGTTCTTTTAGACTGAATTTACCCTACAAACTACACTTTTGCTTCTTATAAATAACAAAGTAATGCATATTTCAGTAAAAAAAGTATGTCTGTGATATCATATTATTTTGCTTGTTAACAGACTCTAGAACTTCTGCTAAATTTACGAGACGTGCAACAGAATGTTACAGCGTTCTTGAGCCACCACTGTTTTACAAATTTGGCATCTGCAGGCCTCAAAAGGCTGAAATGTTTTAAATTTATTTACACCCTGCAGTTTCCTTAGGGAACTGTTTTCCATAAGCTAATGAGGCGCTGGTGCAAGGCCTCTCTGTTATTCCTGGCAGGAACACTGAGACACATCGGCCTGCTGCCCTGCTTTTTTCCTCAGTAGTCCAGTGCAAATAATAAATATGGGAAAATACATCATCCCTTTGAATGTGGGAGCCAAGCTGCAGGGCTGCCAAGGTTAAAACAAAGCAATTGCGAGCTTGGAGTCTGTTCACGTCCTGTACCACATGTGCCCGTGTTTTAGGGACACTCTGAACGTGGCCTTTATCATGTCAGATTACTTATTCTGAGAACATAGGCAGTCTTTGGAAATCTCCTCTATAAAACAGGCCTTTCTGAAGAAGTGTCCTTCGAGTGGATCCAACGCTGTACTGAAGTCAGGGAACTTGTCTTTTAGATGATGGGTCAAACAGAGAATTTACCAGGCACCTCCAAGGTGCCCGGCCCTGTGTTGATGGCAGTTGTGAAAAAAGAGAGGGCAGAGTGTGAAGCTTGAGTTCACGGTCAAGCTGAAGGGTGTTTCATGTTTCAGGTCACTTGAGGGCTGCTCTTATCAAGGGCAGGACACCTCGGATGTCCCAAAGATTTGCTGAGGATTTGGACACGCCCTCAGCACATAGTAGATGCCCAGTGAACGAATGGATGAATGGCAGTTGCTGCTCTGTTTCTGATCTCCCCTGAAAGCAATCTAGCCTGTATTTAACATGGGAATTAAACTGGTATAAATAGCAAAGCCCAAGGATTAAACAAATGCGTTAAATAGCCTCAGGGTTTTCCCAGCCTCCAGACTCAACTCTTAATGCCTACAGCTATTCCCACCTCCAACTGTCCTCTGATATCGCCCCTGTCCAGCCTCACTCCATAGGGGCAATTAAATTTTACTGATTTAATTGGACACGTTTTCCCCCCTTCTCTTTTCTGCTTTGTTTTCTCATCATTCAGAGCTGGTTGAGGTCAACTTGCATGTGTTTCTTGAGTTTGGGGAGGCAGTAAAGAGAATTAAAAAAAAAAATTCATTTGGTGGCTCATAAGAAATCAAGGTCTTTCAGTAACTAGATATAGTCCCATTCTGGCTATAGTTTTTAGGTAGTCTTGGATCTATGGGCAGAGGATGAGCTTGATGGTATTGAAAGCCCCTTTTCAGTTCTGTCCTCCACGTCTGTGGGATCCTGGCACACGTCAGAGCTGACCCTCAACAAGGATGCGGAGGGGGTGAAGCTTGTGGTGTGCTGTGCACATCCTTCCACCCAGCCTCCTCTTTCTCACTTGCGTGGCTTCCTGATTGCTACCCCCAGCTGTGTCTGTAGCCTCGGATTTGGCCTTAGGATCGCTGTCCGTCCTTTGAGGTGTTACTGGAGAAACAGAATGTTGGCTAATAAAGGCTCAAGGAATGGCTAACAGAAAAATGTTGGAAGACATACCCAGCAAAAGGGTGGGTATGTGAGCTAAAGCCCAGATTCAGAATCATTACAAATTAATCCAAAAACGTGCCGGAGGCCTTTGGCTATATTTAGGGCACCCAGGGGCCTATTCTCAGCAATAAGACATCCCCTTGCACTCACTTCTCCAGTGTTTCTCTGAGCCCTCAGACCTGCTTGCTGAGACTTGCTTCCTTTTGCTGTGACTGGGGGTGGGAGTGGGGTGGGGACAACAGTCCTTTCTACTTAGATGCTCCAGATAAAGAGATGGGCCTGGAGAGGAAGTCAGAAACTAGGCTGTGCCATGAATGACTTCTTTGGGTGCCTCTCATATGCTTCTGCTGTCATTGCGTATTTAAGGCAACTTCAGGACAGGTCTGTTTCCTCACCATTTTAAAGGTAAAGAAACTGAAGTTCTGATCATTTAAGTAAATTGTTTCAAGTAACATAGGTTATAGCGGCAGGGCCAATATGCCAATTCATTGCTCCCTACTGTACTGTGTACCTCATTCAGTCCATCAGCTCTGTCAGTGTTTGTGCAGTTAACTTAATTCTTCACTGACCTCTGCAGTGCAGACCATCTGGCCGTATTCCCAGGGCCTCTTTTCCAACTGTAGGAAAATCAGGAGGATGCCTGTTGGTCAAGGCAGGGTGCCCTCCACTCAGACGGAACTCCTGGCCCTGCCCTCCCACCCTCTGGGCTCCTGCACACACTCTTCCCTCTGCCTGAAATCCCTTCCCTGCCCCGTCACTGGGAGAATATTAGTCTTCTGTAAATCTGCTCCCATAGGCCCCCAAGTTTGACTCTAGTAAGGAAGGTATCCTTCACGTTGTACTATCCTTATTTATACACACATTGACCTCTTTATCTAGAATATAAAGTCATGCATTTCATGGAGAACTAAGGCCTCCTTGCCTGGCATGAGACGTGCTCAATAAAGGTTGAATACATGCATGATGTAGAGACAAAATTCTCATCACTCCTCTCTGTGTTTCAGGATGACACACAGCTAATTCTTACCTGAGCGCAGGAGAAAGTGGAGTCTGGTGGATGTTATGGTCTGCGTTAAGGCAGAGGCCACTGGGACCTGTCAGGATATGTTGTGAGGTTCTTCTGGAGTTTCAGCAGAGGGAGTGACGACAGACACTCCCGGCTCTGTCTCCCCAGGTAGCAAGCAGTTCCTTGAGGTTGAGGAGGTCTTTCTTCAAATGGAAGCACCTTCTAGAGTGGTTCAATCTACTGATGTTTCAGTGATGTTTACTTTACACGTATTAGTTATTACTATTTTAGTAATTTTCAAACCTTAGCTGCAAATTGCTTTCAGCCTATCCCAGGTGATCGCTTTGCGGAAACTAGGACAGGGAATGCGATGGTGACTGACCTAAAGCGCTTAGAAATCCTAGAGAGAAGGCACCGCTTTAGGGAGCCCTCTTCTCCCCACGATGAGCACCTGATCAGGAGGCTGTGGGTTGGCCAGAGGCAGTAATGAGGTCCTGAGGAGCAGTGAGGAGCAAGAATAGAAAGGGAGGGAGGGGAGAGGAAGCCTGAGAACTGTGTTATTACTCTCATGGTGAAGACAATCTTGCCAAGAAGGATTCCCTCCCAGGGCCAATGCCTGGGTCAGAGCGAGGCTTGTCAGAACAATGACTGTGTTTGTCGTGATGGGGAGCAGTTGCCTGAAGAGAAGGTCCTTGGCAGGGTGGAAATGGCGCCTGGCACCTTGCATGTCTCAGTGAACATAAAATAACCTATATTCAAAGATGCTTCAATTACCTGGCACATAAATCACTAGAAATTTCAGTTACTATATATAATATATATATATTGTCTTTTTAGGGCCACACTGTGGCGTATGGAAGTTCCCAGGCTAGGGGTCAAATCATAGCTGCAGCTGATGGCCTGTGCCACAGCCACAACAACGCCAGATCTGAGCCATGTCTGAAACCTGCACCACAGTTCATGGCAATGACAGACCCTTAACCCACTGAGCAAAGCCAGGGATCAAACCTGCATCCTCATGGATACTAGTTGGGTTTGTTACTACTGAGCCACAAGGTAAACTCCTTATATGTTTGGTATAATCTTCAATAAGAAAAAGCAGCAAGAGAGAACAAGATGGCTTCTAGGTTATTATAGGGACCAAATTTTAGGTCTAGCAAATTGCCTATAATGCCTACATCTTGCTAGTGAAAACTGATTTTCAGAATAAGAACTCTGGAGTCTTAACAATATTTTCCTTCATAGAAGCTAGATTTTCTGGGAGTTTCCTGGTAGTTAAGGATTTGACATTGTCAATGGGTTCAATCCCTGGCCTGGGAGCTTCCGCATGCCCTGGGCACAGCCAAAATAAACTAGATGTCCTAATGAAGGTACAGCTGGCAGATGATGAGACTGTTCTTAGAACAAATGCATCAGAATTTGCTCACAGATGCCTTTACCCATTAAGTCAAAGTAGCCAATGGAGGAATCTGTACACAGTTTTATCCATGTAATCCCCAGAGTCTTATCATAACCCATCAGGGTCTGTGGTACTTTGTTGTGACTGTCTCTAATGGAGCACATCCTCCTCTACTGACAGTGGATGGCATGAGTGAAAACATTCCAGTGTCTCTGAGCATCAAGGTTGGGGGAGAAGACAGCTGACCAAGCTGTATGACATCAATTTTGACACAGAGGGATATTTGGCTTTGAAAGACAAAGTCGTGGAGAGGCTTAGATGGATCATGAATGTAGTGTATGACAAAGTCTAGCGCTCCCCTGTGGTTCTGAACAGAGGCGCCCCAGACCCTACCCAAACTCTGCTCCAGCGCCACTGCCATGGTGCCTCAGATAGCAGCCCCAACAGCAGCTGGTACCAAGCCCTTTTCTGCACACCTCTAGGAAAACTAACAAGGCACTGCTGGGGGTCTAGGGCCGATACCTGGGCATATTCCCGGGCTCCAGTAGGACCCATGGGAAGGAGTTTGGCTTGCGGAGTAGTGAAAGTGTAATGAAATGTGGCCTTTGGGGTTTGCAGAGCTGGATTTGAATCCTGGCCCTTCTGATATCCCTTCGAGCCTCAGTTTACATACTAGGTAGAGATAACAACCTTGGAAGGTTTAATAACAGAAAACACTCAGAACAAGTGGACTCGTCCTTTGACTAAATCCCAATTACCCTTAATATATATGTATTTTTTCTTTTTATGGCCTCATGTGAGCACATGGACGTTCCCAGACTAGGCGTCAAATCGGGGCTGCAGCTGCCAGCCTACACCACAGCCATGCCAGATCTGAGCCGTGTCTGCGACCTACACCACAGCTCATGACAACTCTGGATCCTTAACACACTGAGGGAGGCCAGGGATCAAACCTGAGCCCTCATGGATGCTAGTCAGATTTGTTACCGCTGAGCCATGACGGGGACTCCCTCCCCACCATACCTCTTAATAACTTGTTTAAAACATTTGTTTTAAACCGTTCCTTCTTCCCTACACACCTCTTAAAACATTTGTTTTCTAAACTCCACACTCTTAGTAAACTCTGTCTTATTCCCTAACACCTATCACAGTGCCTGACACATAAGTGGTTTTCCCCCACTCAGTATTTGTCGAATGAATGAAGTAAATGAATAAATGGTGGATAGTATTTGTTCCAGCCCTTTGGTGACTAAGGGAAGAACCTCTGTGGTGTGGCAGGACAGGTCTGGATAGAAGATTTTTGTGGATTGGACTTGGTGCTGCCAGACAGTGGGGTGCTGGGAATGGTCACCCAGGCGAGGGAGCTCAGGAGTGTCGGCTTGACTCCAGACCCCCTGCTCCCCTTAGTTCCTGTCACAGCTAGGTGTCAGGGTGGACACCCATGACAGAAAAGTCCAGAGGGGACGTGACACCTTTTAAAATACTTGGTCAGTGGTTGGTAGAAGGAAATCTGGAGACTTTCGTTTGTGCCTTCTTTGTCTTCTTCAGAAGTGTATAGGTTGAGCTTTTTTCTTCCTTTTTTTTTTTTACTTAGTGAGTTTCATTTTTTTCCATTATAGTTTGTTTACTGTGTTCTGTCAATTTTCTACTGTACAGCAAAGTGACCCAGTTACACATACATATGCACATTCTTTTTGTCACATTATCATGCTCTATCACAAGTGACTAGATATAGTTCCCAGTGCTATACAGCAGGATCTCATTGCTTATCCGTTCCATATGCAGTAGTTTGCATGTATTAACCCCAGATTCCCAGTCCATCCCACTCTCTACCCTTCCCCCTTGGCAACCACAAATCTGTTCTCCAAGTCCATGCATTTCTTTTCTGTGGAAAGGTTCATTTGTGCCGTATATTAGATTCCAGACATAAGTGAGGTCATATGGTATTTGTCTCTTCTGACTTACTTCACTTAGTATTAGAGTCTCTAGTTCCATTCATGTTGCTGCAAATGGCATTATTTTGTTCTTTTTTATGGCTGAGTAGTATTCCATTGTGTATATATACAACATCTTCTTAATCCATTCATCTGTCGATGCACATTTAGGTTGTCTCCATGTTGGCTGTTGTGAATAGTGCTGCAATGAATATATGGGTGCCTGTGTCTTCTTCAAGGAAAATTTTTCTCCTTTGTTCCTTTCTTTTTTTTGGTTGGATGATTTCCATTTATTTTATGCTTGTGTACTTTTTAGTTTTTGTGAATGTAATGTTCAGTTTTGATTTGTGGTTGCCCTGTTTTTTAAGTATGTTAACCCCTTCCTATATCTGCTCGCTTTAGCCCGATAGTCTTCTTCTTTGCTTGATTCAATTCATCCTGTTGGAAGAGGTCTAGCTGTTGGACTCACATGGGGTATGAAGAGTCTCAGCTTATCCCTGGCCAAGTATCAGGAATTTCAGACATTTTGATCTGTGCTTATCACATGGCAGCTTATCACTTGGGGAATGGACCTCGAGTCAAATGACCTGAGTTTATGTGACATCTCATCTCTCTGCTAGTTGTTACTTAATCCTTCCTACCACCTAATCTTTCTGAGTCTCAGTTTCCCTATCTATACAGTGGGCACAGTAGTGCTGATTTCACAGGCTTGTTGCCAAGGTGAGAGTAGTGTTGTATCAAGGGAAGATATCATGTAAAATAGTAATCTCTGATAGTTGCTCAGGCTGAACCCAATGCACATGGATGGAAGCAGTTTTATCGGGGCAGGTACCAAGAAACTTGGCCCTCTGCTGCTGCTCTTCCCCATGATGAAACTAGCCATCGGGCTCTGGTTGGCTTGTATGTAAATAGAAAAATAATATGACCAAAGTAAATAAAAGTGGGAAATTGCATTTGTGTAATTTAAAAATGGTTTATTTTTTAAAAATTCAAGTCATTTGTTTTCATTCAAGCCATTTCCTCTTGGTTTGAGTGGATTATTGCTTTGTTGTTAATTGCACTTTGCTTAGAGTCCTTCCCCTTCCAGTTCAAGACCAGATACAATTCTTTTGTTGATATAACCACTGACCTTATTAAAAGTTCGTCCAGATAAATCATGATTTTTAAGATAAGAGGGACACTAACACAAACATGGAAAGCTGGTCACCACATGGAAGCCTGGATAAGTAAGTGCTCTACAATTGGTTAATGGGGGCACGTTGTAGTCTACAGTTCCGATTCGCCTTTTCAGTCCATTTGCAGCCTTCCTGGGGATGGGGAGGGCCTGAGAGTTTTCCTGCAGATTTACACGGAGTGTTACATTTTAGAGAAATTTTCAATGCATTGTGATTCAGACAAGCTTTTGTTGGCTGAGAAATTATACGATGCGCCCAAAATACTTTTGCAGACTGTGGTGTTGAGTGCCATTGTATTCCCAGGGTCTGTAAGTTCAGTACAAAAGGCCAGGATTGAGAAATGTAGTCTGACATTGTATGTACTTACATATCTCTCACTTAGGGCTGAGGCACTCCTGAAACTCAAAGTTCAAATTTTCCCAGTATCCTTGGGGGGTGGGGAGGAACCCTCAAAGCCTAAGAGGTGTGGAGGCATCTCATCTGAGGGACGGTTCAGACTTTGCATTCATGTATTATGTGTGCATAATGGAAAGCTCTTTAAATGATGGCCTTTAAGGGATGAGCACTCAAATTAGTGAGTTTAAATATTATTATGTATGTGTAACTACAGCCAGATCGTTTGATAACAACTGCCTCTGACTATTATCAGGGAATACTTGGAAGACTTTTCTCCTGTCTTATGAAGTTTGTTTCATAAGAGGAGGTAGATGTTTTAAAATATGATGTTTATAAAACTTTAGGAGTTCCCATCATAGCTCAGCAGAAACAAATCTGACTCGCATCCATGAGGATGCATGTTTGATCCCTGGCCTTGATCAGCGGGTTAAGGATCCGGCATTGCTGTGAGCTGTGGTGTAGGTCACAGATGTGGCTCAGATTCTGCATTGCTGTGGTGTAGGCCAGTGGATGCAGCTCTGATTCAACCCCATTTTCCCCCTAGCCTGGGAACCTCTATATGCCATGGGTGTGGCACTTAAAAGATTAAAAAAAAAAAAAAACAAAAACCCAAAAACTTCAGAGTCAGATGTAAAGAATGGTTGTCTGTTAGTGAGACCAGAGCATGATAAGCAGAAAGGCTTTTGTTACTTCCATCTAGGTTGACTTACTTTAAGCAGCAGCAGATGAGTCTTTGATACTAGATGGGGAGATTGAGCATCCTCTGTTTTTGTTTTTTGTTTTTGTCTTTTCCAGGGCCGTACTCACAGTGTATGGAGGTTCCCAGGCTAGGTGTCTAGTGGGAGCTATAGCCCTGGCCTACGCCAGAGCCACAGCAACGTGGGATCCTTGCCACGTCTGCAGCCTACACCACAGCTCATGGCAATGTCGGATCCTTAATGCACTGAGTGAGGCCAGGGATCAAACCCGAAACCTCATGGTTCCTAGTCGGATTCGTTAACCACTGAGCCACAACAGGAACTCTAAGCGTCCTGTCTTACTTATCTGCTCCTGTCTTAATTTATCTGCATATTTACTTATTGAGAATGTAATTATCTTATTTAGTTGCGTTTTTCTCAGGTTACAAGGAGGATTTTGAGCACCCTTCCTACAATCCTTTCCTCCTATCAAGGCTCTATCTTCCACTCTTGCATTGACACATGACTACATCAGAGGCATCTAATACAGGGCCACCTACTGCTAGCCATCAGAATAAAACTGACCCATTTCCGGGAGTTCCCGTCGTGGCGCAGTGGTTAACGAATCCGACTAGGAACCATGAGGTTGTGGGTTCGGTCCCTGCCCTTGCTCAGTGGGTTAACGATCCGGCGTTGCCATGAGCTGTGGTGTAGGTTGCAGACGCGGCTCGGATCCCGCGTTGCTGTGGCTCTGGCGTAGGCCGGTGGCTACAGCTCCGATTCAACCCCTAGCCTGGGAACCTCCATATGCCGCAGAAGCGGCCCAAGAGATAGCAACAACAACAACAACAACAAAAAGACAAAAAGACAAAAAAAAAAAAAAAAAAAAACAACAAAAAAAACTGACCCATTTCCAACTGGTCTATAATTTGAATTATTGCATCCCACAGATTTTTATTTTGCAGCATCTCTTGATTCTAATCCCTCTTTCGTTGCCATTTCCAACATCACTCTGCCAGTCCAGGACCCAGGCCACACATGACTGGACTAACGACACATTTTTATAACACAATTCACTGACCCAAGTGCTGTCAGATTAATTTCCCAACATGACACTGTACTCTCCCCATCTCCCTGCTTAAAGCACTGCATAGTTTCTTACTACCTACTGAATAGTGCCAACTTCTCAATCTGGCATTTAAGCTGCTCATGATATGGCTCTAAATGATTACTTATTCATTGAAAAAGAATTTCAGAGCTTTGTTCCTGCACAATGATGGATTCTGGGGACATGGTGACAAATATGATAGAAAGTACCTCTGCTAACATGAATCTTATGTTCTAGTGAGGGAGAATGGAGGGACAGATGTTAAAGAGTTTATGACAAAACTAACAGTTTATTGACCGTTGTGCAAAGAGCTGCAAAGGAGGAGCGTTGTGTGCTTGGGCAAGTGTGTTATAGGAATGGGAAGTCAGGGAAGGCTGGCTGATCTCTGAAAGATGTTCCTGGGGTAAGCACAAGTTAATCGAATCAAGGAGTTCCTGTTGTGGCTCAGTGGGTTAAGAAACTGCTATAGTATCTGTGATGATGCAGGTTCGCTCCCTGGTCTCCTTCAGTGAGTTAAGGATCCAGTGTTGCTGCAAGCTGCAGTATAGGTTGCAGATGCAGCTCGGATCCTGTGTTGTGGTTGTGCAGCTCAGATCCAGGCTGTGGCTGTGGCGTACTGCAGCTCCCATTCAGCCCCTAGCCTGGGAACTTCCATAAGCCATAGGTGCGGCCCTAAAAAGAAAAAAAAGTTATTCAGATGGAGTAAGCTTAAGGGGAGTGGGATGGGTAAGTGAAGGGTAAAAACCAGGCAGGGGGACAGCTTGGGGTGGGGGAATAAAGTCCTCTTGTGAGGGATTAAGAGCTCCCTTGCAGTTAGTGAGCAGGCGAGGCTCAGGAGATTGCCGGAGAGGGACCGGGGCCTTCGAAAGGATGGAGGAGTTCGCCTCAGAGTTCTCCTGCGTCGGCTGAGGCCACCGCTGTTGGACCTGGCCTGTGTTGGCTGGATTGCTGTAGGGTTCAGGGGTCTTGAGTTTAGCAGTGGCTAATAAGATCTCACCACACGAGGAAGATGACAATACACCAGGGACTGGGGAACATGCAGCCGGGCTCTTTGTAGACAGTAGCTGGACCCCTAACTCAGAAGGAAACTGTCCTCCCCAGACTGTGAAGATTTTGGGTCTGGGCTCAAATGTTTGTATTTGGCAAAGGCATCTGTCCCATCTGTTGTGGGTCTGGCGGAGACCCCAGATCAAAGTAGCACTTTAACAGAGGTGTGTTTTATCTCCTCAGGGAAGGAAACTTGGGAGAACAATCAGGTCTGGGTTGTAAATACATGTTTTGTGGGAACATTCTGCTTTTGGGAAAACATTCCTCTAGCTTCCTCTTTGTCTGCAAATTGTGAACCTTTCATTGTAGCATGCCCCGAGTTGCTGACAAGTATTAGAATGTGGAATGAACTACCTCAGGTCATCTGATCATAATGCCTGGACACTGGGGTGCCCAGGCAGCCTGGATGTGTAACTGTGCAGTCATTGGATCCTGTAAGGGAGGGACTCACCAAGGTTAATGGTACTTATTTTCTGTGGTTATATATATATATATATATATATATATATATATATGCACGTACACATCTATATGTAGTTATATATATATAGTTTTATATAGTCGTAGATATATGACTATATCTACAACTATATATATAGTTTTACTCCCTAAACCTTTTATGAAAGATAGAAACAAATAGTAGCAATTAAAACATAGTTGATTCTCATCATTCATGGCAGTTCTGTTCTGTAAATCTCTGTAATCACTGCATGAGCAAAAACAGAACCATTGCTTCTAGGGAAACATTTGGTTGCTCTGAACCTCTGGTCACAATATTTTTTTTCAGTGATCAAAACATAATCTTGTTTTATGTGTGTTTCTGTTTAAGGGCACCTTATTTAATATATACTGTTGATTCATTAACAGGGAATTCATGCTTATCTAATATGAAGCTTATCTAACACGAAGCTTATCGAATACACATGCTTTCTCTGTAAAGTACACCCCAGCTTTCCTGTGCTTAGGATCACTACACAGTGCTATGCTTGAGGCCATTTTAAACAGTGAGATCACCAAGAAAAAGCACAACAATGTGAACAATGTGGCACTAAATATACCACACAGAGGACACTTGTTTACAGTATGAGAGCTGAAAGAAGAAGCCAGGTGACATTCTGTTTGACCTCAGCTAGGAATGCACATATCAGGCAGTTCAAAATTTCCCCCACTCTGTGTTTGTGAATGACTGGGAAAGCAGGGTGAATAAATAAATTTTAAAATCCAATAAATTTTAGAGGGTCAATGAACATGAGCTATGTCAAACCCATGAACTATGAGGACTCCATGCATATTAGCCTATTCAGCTTTTGTGGATGTCTATGATTTGGATTGGTAGAAAGCTGATTATTCTAATTATATAACACATCTTCTTACACTGAGATTCTATCATTGTTCTGGGGGTCAAAACCAAATCCATCCAAATGCCTATACCTTTTATTTATATACATGCAACATGGTGAGATATTTAGAAAGATGATGGAAAGACACCAAAAGGTCTATCCTTTGGCTTGATCTTCGCATGGCTCCCAGGTGGTCGTGGCAGTTCTGGGCATCTTACTCAGACACAAAAGAGAAGACTTTTTCTTGTGTGTCTTCTGTTGGTGAATAATTCTCTGAAGCATTCCAGGAACTTCCTCTCATGTCTCATTGGCTAGGAGTGTGTCACATGTCTAACCACTAATGGTGAAGATAAGGAGACTTTGGTAATTAACTTAAGCCAGTCCTAATTCACCTCCTAGAGTTGGGGATGCACATATCTTCTGAAGCACATGGCTTTGCAGGGAAGGTGATTGTGAACAAAACTGGGCTCTCCCAGAAGAGGAAAGGGACACGAATTTGTGACAATCAGACAATAGTGTCTACCTTACTTACTAATGAAAGAGTGTGCATGAATATGTGAGAAGAATTTTATCTTATTTTATTATTTTTTGTCTTTTTGCCTTTTCTAGGGCCACTCCCGCGACATATGGAGGTTTCCAGGCTAGGGGTCTACACCAGAGCTACAGCAACGTGGGATCCGAGCCTCGTCTGCAACCTACACCACAGCTCACGGCAATGCCGGATCCTTAACCCACTGAGCAAGGCCAGGGATTGACCTCGCAACCTCATGGTTCCTAGTTGGATTCGTAAACTGCTGAGCCATGATGGGAACTCCTGTGGGAAGAATTTTAATCTCAAATTGGGTTTATGCTTTAATTAATGGTAGAGTTTCTACCATCCCTGGCAGACTCTGGGCCAGTTCCACAGTGACGTCCTGGATACCTAACTTCTCCTCGGAAGGAATCTTAAAGAGATTCAGTTTTTCTTCAGACACATATAAACGTTCTCATCAAAACTATGGGGGATGCTAAGTATTACATTTAGAATGGATAGACAGTGAAGTCCTATTGTATAGCTTAGGGAACTATAGTCAGTCTCTTGGATGGAACATGATAGAAGATGATATAAGAAAGGGAATGTGAGTATATATATATATATATATATATATATATGACTGAATCACTTTGCTGTACAGAAGAAATTGGCACAACATTGTAAAATCAACTATACTTTAATTAAAAAAAAAAGTGGGGAAAAACATTGAGCAAGGATTTGTGGGACCCAATCTTGCTATGGTAGAATAAAGAGGAGTCCAGATTTGTCACCACTACTCCTTTTGAGAGATGGGGTCTATTTTCCCACCCCTGGAGTTGCGCTGCTCTTTGTGGATTTACCTAATTAATAAAATGTAGTAGAAGCAGAGTTCTGTGGTGGCTCAGCATATTAAGGATCCGGCGTTGCCCCTGCTGTGGCTTGGGTCACTGCTGTGGCTTGAGTTTGATCCCTGGCCTGGGAACTTCCGCATGCCATAGGCGCCCCTCACCTCCCTACACCCCAAAGAATAGAAAAGCATATGAATGTAGAAGTTAAGCAAATCAAAATCTAGCAAAAGTTAAGTTCTGCAACTTTTGAGGCTAGCTTATATAAGAAATCCTGTAGCTTTCTCCCAGACCTCTTGGAATGTTCATTCACTCTTGAAATAGAGTCACTATGTTGTGAAGAGGTCCAGTTATGCCATGGAGCAATGCCCATGAAGAGGAACCCCTAGGTGACAGCCCTGCCTATACCCCTGGCTGACGGCCAGTGTCCACTTGCCAGGCATGTGAGCGCACCATCTTGGAAGTAGATCTTGGTGACCATCCCCAGCCGAAGCTGCTTGTGACAGAGGTGAGCCATCTCCCCTGAGCTATACTCCAACTGCAGCAGACTCATGAGCAAAATAAATGATTATTTTTCTTTTACACCACTACAGTTTCATGTGGCTTGTCATTAAGCAAAATATAACCAGAACACTTACAAGAGAAAGCAAGACAGACTCAAGTCTGCAGTAATTTTAGCTGGATGCTTTAGAAACTGGTAGACCTTTAGTTAGAGTCTTACTCACCACCCTATCCCCATTACGGTGCTTGTCGAGTGAATAAATGAATGAATGACCATGTCATTCTTGCTGCCTTTGGAATACGCAGGGAATAAGGAGAAACTTTTAGGCTCTTCTTTTCTAGGAGTATGATTTCAAGGTTTGGACATGTTTTTTGGGAACATTCAGAAAAAAAGTCCTAGAATCAAAGGATTGAAAGGGAACATGTGGGATTTGTCACCCTGACCCAGGGTGACATGACACTTCATTTCATAGGCTTTCCAAGCTGGTTTTATTGCTTCTTTAATTTTTCTCTTGCAAATCTCAAGGGAAGGAAGGAAATCATTCGCTTCAGCTTTGTGACATGTGAGTCAATGATAGTAGTCAAGAAAATGGAGAAAAGAAACGTTTTCCCCTTAATTGAGAATAGAAAAGAATTTTAATCCATTTTTTTCTTAAATGTACTTTTTTCCTCATTGAACATAAATGAGGCCCACTGCATTTTGGGAGGATTTCCCAACAGATGACTGAATTCCTGCTTCTTTCATGGGGGTATTTATGATGGTCCACAAAGCAGAAGCCCTCACCTTGGGGGGTGTGGTGGTCCACCTCAGGGGCTGCAGATGCCAGGTCTCTGTGACGGGGGCATTGCCTTGAGTGGCCCCACACTGCAGGCTCCGCAGAAACAAATGCTGATGTTCAGTTTGGTGCCTGCCTGTGTGTATAGTGCGCATGGCAGAGAGGTCTGGACTCTTCAGGTGAATTTTATGTCCAGAGGGCATTTTTCTTTGAGGGGAAGTTATGAAGTCTTTTTTAAGAGGTGATTTCGGTCTATTGAATGACATCTTCAGTTTTTTTTTTTAATTTTTATTTTTTATTTTTTTATTTTTATTTTTATTTTTATTTTTTTTTTTGGCCTTTTTGTCTTTTGTTGTTGTTGTTGCTATTTCTTGGGCCGCTCCCACGGCATATGGAGGTTCCCAGGCTGGGGGTTGAATCGGAGCTGTAGCCACCGGTCTACGCCAGAGCCACAGCAACGCAGGATCCGAGCCGCGTCTGCAACCTACACCACAGCTCACGGCAACGCCGGATCGTTAACCCACTGAGCAAGGCCAGGGACCGAACCCGCAACCTCATGGTTCCTAGTTGGATTCGTTAACCACTGCGCCACGACGGGAACTCTAGACATCTTCAGTTTTAATACTGGATGGCCGAGAGTTAGAATTGAGGAAGAACTGGTAATTCATACCAGTTGGCTCTGTAAATCTTTCTAGTTGTGTATCCCATGTTCTCTACTTAATGTGAAAAAAGAAGTTAGGGTTTGTGCTTCGCTCAGTCCTGAGATCAGTTTTATGGGACAGAGTAACCCGGAGAATTGCTTCCTAAAAGCCAGTGCAGCACCCCTGCTGCTGTAATGCAAGGTTTTCAGAGGGTGGCCTGCAAAGCATTTTACAGAATTACCTGGTATGTGTGTGTGCATGTGTCCTTGTTAAATATTTGAATATCTGGGCCTCACTATAACCATAGTGACTGCGAATGGGTTTAGGGCAGGGATCTGCTTTTCTAATAGATATTTCCTGTTACTTAATAAGTCTTGACAGGTGATTTGTGAGAAATCATCTCAGAGTTTACCTGAGATGAAAGAGCCTTCAGGAGACACTGAGAGATGCATACTTCTTCCTCTGCTGTCCCCAGAATGAGTGTCTGGGTGTTGAGCTACAGAGAGCTCTGTTAATGGTATCTGACAGAGTCTTAGGACAGGGATCTTCAAAATCTTGATCAACCATTTTCTATTTTAAATTCCTACCAATGGTGTTTTCATGCAGAAGGGCTGCTCACTAAAATTTTTTAGCATTTTTTAAAATACTGCATTATCATAGTCCTTGCCCAATCCAAGGGTGAGAAATCAAAGGGGATGGGTATTTGCCTGTTTCAGAGAATATTTTGATACTTTATTATTTTTTTTTTTGATAGGCAAGAAATAGATTTATTAAGATAGGATGCTTGTGAGGGATACAAGCTGGCAGGTGAGGAGGCTCTGCCTGTTTTGATACTTTAGAAGTTGGGGTTAGAATATTTTGTTCCCTACGATGTAATGACAATTCTTGGATACAAAACATTGTCTTAAATTGTTAGAAAATGGCCCCCAATAAGTCACATCTCCCTAAATTGAACCTGGGCCCAGTGACTTGCTTGGGCAAAAACAAATCAATGGAACAATGTATGAATGCTGGGATGGGGTTCATGTTCACTGTGTTTCCTCTCTGGTTGCCCTGTCACATAAAGAAGCTCAGGCTGGCCACGAGGATGAGAGGCCACGTGGACAGAGAGGTTCCGGTGGATGAAGGACCATGAGCCATCTCAGCTGTGGTACCAGGCCTGTGAGTGGAGCTGTCTGGGAATCTCCAACCTCCGTCCATCTGGCACCTGTTGGAAAGGCATGAGTAAGCTCAGAGGACTCACGGAGCAGAGACAAGCTTCCCAGCTAAGCCTAAAGGTCTCAGCTGTGAGCCAGTCAATGGTGGTGGTATTGCTACTAAGTTTGGGGTGATTTGTCACATAACACTAGATAACTTTAGCAAACATAGTGGGAGATGTGTCCTTTGAATCCATGACCCTTAGGCAGGTCAGATGGGAGTGCTTGGAGATGGTGACATTCTAGTTGGGTTGTGGCTATTTCTCTTTTCTTGAGCAATTTCTTCTTCTTCTTCTTTTTTTTTTCTCAATTTTATGGCCACACCCAGGGCATATGGAAATTCCTGGGCCAGGGATTGAATCCGAGCCACAGCTGTGACCTACACCACAGCTGCGGCAATGTGGATCTTTAACCCACTGTGCTGGGCCAGGGATCAAACCCACACCTCTGCAGTGACCTGAGCTGCTGCAGTTCGATTCTCAACCCACTGTGCCACAGCAGGAACTCCAGTGCATACTTCTATTTGGTCCTAGTCGTATTATATGATTTGCTTCTATGCCTGCCTCTCCCAATGGAATGTAGATTCCTTGTAGAAGGAGCCGTATATTAGTTTATTCTATAGCTGTAGTGCCTGGCACAGTGTTTACTACATGGAGGTTACTCAAAATATGTTCGTTTAAACAAAAGCACCAAAAAAAAAAAAAAAAACCCCAAATGAAATGCTAGCTTGTCTTATCAAAGCCTCTGAAGGAAAGAGTGCATGTTTGAATGAATCAGCAAGAAGGATTCTAGAGAAAGGAAAAATTGGTTGTTTCTTTGGGATTCATGATGTCTTTTTGTTCTTCGAGTTGCACTGTGTTTGTCTTTCCTTTCTAATTCCTTTCTAGGATGCTTTATGCTTCTTAAATTAATCCTTCACTTAGTGGTAATTACTGCTGCTACCGAGAAAAAGGATATAGAATTTCATTGTTGGATTCACCACCCCCCCATGGTTGAATTCTGTCAATCTTATTTGGGTGATATGAAGAGAGAATTTCATTTCTGCCTATAGTTGGGAAAACACAATGGAACATGAGATGTCTTTGGTGGCAGTAACTTATAAGGTCACAAAATGAATATGTTACACCATTTTTGAAAGTGGGTATATCCATGTGAGCTTGTTTATGTGTCTGTGGCTACTCTGGGTGTCTTTTTGAGTATATTTCTGTGTCTCTTATTCTATTTTCCTTTCCCTCTCCCTGTTTTTTTGTGTCTGTTTTTTGATTTTCTGTCTTTCTAAATAATTTTTGTCTCTTTATTTTATTTAGCGCTAAAATCAAACTGTAGTAGATTTTACTAATGACATTTATTATAAACCACTTGTGCTTTTTGCTCTTAATCTAATAATCAAATAAATGCAACATTATATAATTATCTTTCTTAAAACACGCCAAATTACGAGGAAGTTTTTTCCTACATAACTATGTCAACTGATTATTTTTCTCTGGGTAGTGGCTCTCAATATTAAAAAAAATTCCTCTCCTTGTGGCTTAGAGGGTTAAGAACTCAACTAGTATCCATGGGAATGCGGGTTTGACCCCTGGCCTCGCTCAGCGGGTTAAAGATCCGGTGTTGCCATGAGCTGTGGTATAGGTTGCAGACACAACTGGGATCCTGAGTTGCTGTGGCTGTGGTATAGACCAGCAAATGTAGCTCCTGTTCAACCTCTAGTCTGGGAACTTCTACATGCCGCAAGTGCAGCCCTAAAAACAAACAAACAAAAAAACTATCCTCTCCACTGAGTGAGATCCTGGATATACAGGCCTGTTTCCTCTTTCCAATCATCTTGAAATTAAGTAACTGGAAAAGAGAACTGAAATTGTCTGCTCATAAGCCCTTAGAAGACTTTCTTCCCTCTGTTCAAGTCAGGATCCCAGCTAGAGTGGAAGCGCCCATGGCAGTCAGTGGCCTTTCCTGCAAACCGGTCAGTAGACTCTTAGGGCCTGCTCCCCAACCTCCCTCTCGAGTTACCCCAAGTATGGAACAGACTCAACACCCCTGCCTGGCCCCACTTCCACCTGGGAAAAGGTAAAGCGTGAGAAACTGTGATCCCCCACCCATAACCATGCTGCCTTGTTTTCTAACTTTTCTCTCTGGTGAACTCCATCAACCCTAAACCCCTGTTCCATCCTAGAGCCCTAACTCTAAGGTTGTAATGTCTAAATGCTTCCTGCCACACAAGCATGGCAGAGGCTGCTGCTGTCCACCAAGTGTCCACCAAGTGTCATTCTTTCACTTCGTAGACTCATTCACAGTCATATGTGTCCAGGTAACTGGATTCTAGCCAATGGAATGGGCACGAATATGATGTAGGGCACTTCTGGCTGCTCATAGCCTTCTGTGTTTGCTCCTTCATTCTTTCCCTCCTCTGCCCACTTGGAAGAGCAATGCCCAGGATGATCTTGGAAGCATCATGTTAGAGGTGACAGAGCTGCCATCAGCTTGGGTCTCTGAATAACTGCATGGGGCAGACCTTCCTCTTACAAATCTAGAACCACCCAGGACTGTTAGGTAAATGAAAAATCAACACCATATGGTATCTTTGCATTTGGTGTATTTATCTTAGCACTTAGCTGACCTTAAATAATAAACCAAGATAACAGAACACTTGTCAGATTGTTCAATAAACAATTTCAACCTAACACATGGACACATTGAAGGTGGCTTTTTTTTGTGGCGAGAATTCTAGGTGAGCATTCCAAAGCATAATTTGTGTGTGGGTATACATTGGAGATGGAAAGCCAATCCTCGTCTGTCAGTTAGCTTATGTTGATCAATAAATCACCAGCCAAATATAATGACTTAAGACAATAGCAGTTTAATTATCTCATGATGCCACAGGTGGCACTCAAATGAATAGTCTGCTCTTCCCTGGGGCTCACTGAGTTGCAACTGCAACTCAGCAGGCAACTTGCTTGGGGCAGAATGGTCTATGATGGCCTCAGGATCAGTTTGATCATCTCTAATCCTATTCCATACTCTAATTTTATCTTTCTTTCCCAGCAGAGAAGTCAGGTTCAAAATATATGTTATGGGAACTAAAACATAATTTTGTGTGCCATTGACTGTGGTACAGGGACGCCCCCTGCCCAGCCAAACCCTGAGCAAGACTCAGAGCTACCTGGATAGATGGCCAAGGCCAAGGGCAGTGCCAGGGCAGAGCTGTGCCAGCCCAGCTGTGGCCACTTCCATCTCCTTTCAAGTTTAACTTGGGTGAGTGGGAGGTGGGAATCCATTTTTATTTCTGGTCCACTTCCTGCTGACTGTGATTCTTCCGTTCTTGCCCTGTGTAAATTGAATCTCACCTCCACTGTCCTCCTCAGGGGCCAGTTTCTCCTTTTATAGGTATTTTCTTTTGTGGGGGTGATGGATTGATGTAGCCACCTTTTCCGAATACAAACAAACCAGAGTGGAAGATGCCCTTGAAAGCGCCAAGGCTTGGAGCCAAGTCCAGGACCTCTGTGGAGCCGTCAGCCTCCTGGGAGAGACAGGTGGCAGTAGATTCCTTAAATCCTCTATTTTAAGACAGCAGCCATCAAACCCCATTGAAACCTGCTTGAAATGACCCTCTTTAAATACCTGAAGTGGGGCTGGGAAACAAAAACAAAACCTTGTCTCCTCAGGGGGTGGGGGCAGAATTATGAATTTTGTCTTCCACCCAAACCCACAGGTATAATGCTGAGAGCTCCTGGGGCTTCCACACTCCCCACACCTTCCTCCACGGGATTCATTCCAGGAGGTTCAGCCAGAAGAGTGCCCTGCGTGCAGCCTCTATCCCTCTAGTTTTGACATGTTTTCTTACAAACAGAAAAGTTGAGTTAAACAGGCAAAGAAAGTGCTGGAAGGGAAAAGGAGCCACAGAAGAGCAGCCTCTGCCTAAGGAGGGAAGAGGTATTCCTGTGGCCAGAGTGGAAGAGTGATGGAGAGTGGGTTTCAGAGCCTCTGGGCTCTTTGAGTCCCTCAGCAGTGACTCTCCTAATTCTTCTACCCCACCGTCTACCCTAAAAACTGGTGCCAGAAGGAAAGCTCAGGGAGTACAACTTGGGGGAGAGCATTTGTTGGCAACAGGAGAACTCAAAGGTGCCAGGGGCTGCAGAGCTGGGCTTAATTCTAGGTTCAAATTGTGATAAAGATGCAGGTAGTGGTGGTGGCCATGGGGGGAAGGGGGGGGGCGAGGGCATGAAGAAGGAGGAAAGGAGAAAGATGAAAATTGATCTTCCCAACCTGGTCCTACAAATGGGAATTTTGGGTCAACATGGAGACTCCTTTTTTTCTACTGTTGCATCTTCTAGTAATTGTAATCTAAAGTCAGGAAGAAAACACCCACCCATAACTGGCAGCCCTTTCCTAGGCTATGAAATTGTTAGCACAATTCCTGTCCTGGTGGAGATCTACAATATGGGCCGGTTTCTTTGAGAATAGAAACTTAAAGAGGGTTATGGCATTTCCAATTACGCTTTGTGTTTCCAACTCTCGTCAACTGTTTCATGACTGTGCTGAGTCAATAAAAAAAAGTGACCGTTGAAAGAGAGATTATAACTGTGAGCGACAATGACCATTATGGATAGCAATCAGAGATAGGTAAGTGTGTATCAATGGATCAATTGAGAGAAAGCCTAAGATGCAAAGTGAAAAAGAGAGGAAGTTGGAGAGGGTGGGTAAATATGGATTATTGAAAGGAAAGTGAGATGACACCACCATCAAGTTTGTCCAGGATGTTTTGTGAGGCTCTTAGGAAGGAGAGGAAAGAAGTGACAGGATGCTTTTTTGGCGTAAAACTGATACCATGGAGGGGCAGGGAGAGAAAAAATGACTGAGAAGCTGATGGGAGAGGGCAGGGAACCTTGTGCAAGAGTTTTGGATTTTTTATGAAAGAGCCATTAAATGAAACTTCTTAGAGGCATTTCATCCAACTACTGCTTAAGATGTTTGTGATCCATTCTGTCCAGGGCTGGCCATGATGAAAGTTTAGACGTTGCTAGTGTAACCAATAAATCCCCAGCCTTATTAGTTTGTGTCCCGCATGTAAGAGAGTACTTTCTTTTAACATCCCAATTAATTTTCTCGAGTACCCATTGGCCTAATTGCAGGAAATTAGTTTCTCTCAAAAGTTCCCCAGCTAATTCTAAGATAACTTCCTTACTGCATAATTAAAAGGACTCAACCAAGTTACTGCTCTGAGAACAAAGGGATAGACTGCTTCAAAGGCAAGTCCTGGGCTGCATCCAAAAGGCAGAAACTCTTTTGTTACTTTCAAAAGGAAGTTCTTTTTTCAGCTTTCAAGCAAGCAGAGTTGACCTCTACAGGTACCTCACTGCAATGCAAACATCGTCATCATTTATTAACTGCCTGCTGGATACCAGACACTTTGTTGGGCACTACATTAGGTGAGATAGAAACCTAGTTGTGGAACTGAGTCCCCCAATACAGTGGCTTAAAGATATAAACTTTATCTTTTTCTGTAAATCTGTCTGGCTTGGCTCTGTTCTGCATAGTCATTCAGGGGCCCAAGATTTTTTTTGCTATTGCGGCTGGACAATCCCCAGGGTGTTGTCCTTGCCTGTGTGTTCCAGTGTGGTTCCCCATCCTGTCACCTGCTAACCCCAGCAAAGTTGAAGGGGGACAAGAGGGAAAGCCCAGAAGTCACCCACATTTTTTCACATTCCAGAACTTAAGTGCATGACCATAATCTAGCTGCAAGGGAAATTGAAAGCATAGGTTTTACTCTGAACGACCACATGCCCAGCTATAAATGCTACTCCAGTGGAAGAAGGAAAAAGTGTATAATGAGTGAAAACCAGTAGCTATTGCCAAAGTTACCCAACATACATTTTTTTTTTGGTTTAATATTTACATCCACTCTGGTAGATGTAATATCCCTAGGAAATCTAGGCTTAAGGAGATGCCTTCCATTGATCAGACTTACCAGGAAGTGAGAGGGCAAGGAAGCCTAAGGAATGTGGGGAATTGGGAGGGAAAAGTCGAGAATGAATTTAAGAGCAAACAGGTCAATGGCCGGTGTATCATCCAGAAGTCACCATGGACTTAGCCTGTGAAAAATCCCAACTCAATGAAACCCCTATTGGATGGATGTGTACCAGAGGGTTAATTGCCTGAGTAAGAAGGCTTAAGGAAACAGAGAATTAGAATAGTTCTAAGTTAGATGGAGTTCCTGTCATGGTGCAGTGATCAACGAATCCGACTAGGAGTCCTGAGGTTGCGGGTTCGATTCCTGGCCTCGCTCAGTAGGTTAAGGATCCAGTGTCACCATGAGCTGTGGTGTAGGTCACAGATGTGGCTCGGATCTGGTGTTGCCGTGGCTGTGGCCTAGGTCTGCAGGTACAGCTCCGATTAGACCCCCTAGCCTGGGAACCTCCATATGCCATGGGTGCGGCGCTAGAAAAGACAAAAAGACAAAAACAAACAAACAAAAAAACTGAATAGTTTTGAGTTAGAGATTATAGGACAAGGTCAGAAGGAAGGAAAATGATTTGTCAGTGCGCTTCCTGAAAATCCTTGTCCCTCTCACCCAGGGTGGAGGGGTGAATATTTGATAGGAGATCAGATTGGGAGTAAATATAAAATTCCACCAAATCATTTTTCCCTGTTGTTCTCACACAAACTCAAAAGGATGCTGGCACATCATAGAAATAAAGCTGTTCCTTCATGCTGTCTAACCTTTGCTAGAGCTGCTCTCAACTTCCCATAGGTCCCCTGGTCCCTCTTCCCTTCTGGCCTCTGCATACTCTCTTCCTCCTGAATCCACTCCCGTATCTCTCTTCCTATCCCAGTCCTCTAAACCCTCTCTCATTTCCCCTTGCTCAGCTAACTTTTTCTCATCCTTTATGTCTCAGTTGAATGCCACTTTCTCAAGAGGCTCCCCCCAAACCTGGGATAGACTTGCTTTCTCTGTATACTACTGCTGTGCTGCTGCTACTAGTAATGAAATCACGTGACTAGTTAATCATTTTTGAGCACTTACCCCCCTGCCACGTCCTGTGCTAAGTGCTTTCTATGCATTATTTCATTTAAACAGCCCAATAAGGTATGTATGGTGATTCTCTGTATTTTATGGACGAGAAAACTGAAGATGAGAGAGGTTTAGAGTATTGGTTTCCCATAGTTGCCATAATGAATTACCACAGACCTGGTGATTTAAAACCTCAGAAATTTATTCTCTTATCATTCTGGAGTCCAGAAGTCCAAAATCAAGGAATGGGCAGTCTCTGCTCCCCTTCAAGGCTCCAACAGGGAAACTTCCTTATATCTTCAAGCCTCTGGAGATTGAATGTATTCTTTGGCTGCTCCATACCAATCTCCATCCCTGCCTTCTCTTTCTGTGTCTGTGTCTTGTCTCCTTTTGTCTTTTATGGGGACACTTGTCATTGGATTTAGGGCCCACTTGGGTAATCCAGGATGGCCCCATCTCAAGACCCTTAATTACATCAACAAAGACCCCTTTATCCAAATAAGGTCACGTTCACAGGTTCTGGGTTTAGAATGTCTTTTCAGGGGGTCACCACTCAACATACCAGACTAAGTAACTCAGACAGTTGATCAGGGTGAACTCAGGCAGTGAGAGTTGAGAACTCAGGCTTACAATCTCTGTGCTATTTTGCTTCCCTGAGTGCTAACTTTATCTTAGTGCTACATGCTTTCATAGTTTCCTGCCGGCTGGTCTGTATCCCTCACTAGACTCTGAGCTGTCTGTGTTGATCCTCACCGTTTTCTCAGCACAGCGCCCGCTTGGGTGCATTTTAGTAACTGAATGCTGAATGAATAAAACAATGCCAGTGACAGTGCAGATCATTCAGAGCACCTTGTTTGATGTGAGTCACTGGCCACAAACCATGAAACTTCTTCATGGTCTCCTTTTTTCTAAAAGTGCTGCCTGCCTCTGGGCTTTGCTGCCTCTCTGGGGCCCTTGCCCAGCACCCTAAGGGGCAGGAGTCTGAGCTTAGAGCCCAGGCCAGCAGGTCCTCCCTCATGTCAGTACCCCAGCTCCATCTGCACTGAGTATCCCTCCACTTTTGCACTTGGAAAGTGCCACTTCGTGGGGGTGAACTCCAGTTTTCTGAGCAGCCATTCAAGAGCCGGATGATATAACTCAGAAACATGGTGGAGTCAGCTCCTTATAGCGTAAACCTCCATCCGTGGGAAGCAGGGCTATTTGGACTCACAGAGAAGGTAGAAAAAGACACTAGAATAATGTCTGCTTCTGTGGATGCCCCTTGACAGGATGTGAAAATTGTGTATCATGTTCAAATAGTTCTATGATGTTTTCAACGAGGTCCAAAAAATTCTTGCATTGTGATGGAAAATTACATTCGTCTAACATGAATGATACGACTGCATATTCAGGGGGCCAGAAACCTCACTTACCTGTTAATAAGCCACACGGTGATCCTAGCCTCTATGTTTCTCATCCTGTATTCAACACATGTTGCTATTATTCCCAAGATTATCGCACAGTTGAGAAAATTAGGATTACAGTGTGAGGAAATGATAAAGGGCAGGGGTAAGGAGGGTGTGATGGGAGGCATGGCCATAATTCGAGGAGGAAGTGATGGGCTTTTAGCGGGGTTGGTCTTGGAGATGGTAGCCTGTGAATTGAGGCTGGAAGATGAGTACATGGAGGGAGGAAGGGAGGAGGGAGGGAAGAGGACATCCAGAGGGAGAAGGGGATGAGGTGGGCCAGGCATGGAGGCTGGGCTCACGTCATGACATTTCTTCTTCCACATGCTTCTTGCCTGGACTCCGTAGTAGTCCTATTAGAATCAAGGTAAAATTCACATTGCATAATGTTCATATAACATAAAATTGTTCACTTTAAAGTGACCTTTAGAGGCATTCAGTGTATGCACAATGTTGTGCAGTCATCACCTCCGTCTAGTTCCAAAACATTCCCATCACCCCAAGGAAAACCCCGTACCCATTGAACAGGCACTCGCCACCCTCTTTCTCCCAGCCCTTGGCAACCACTGCTCTGCTTCCTATCTCCCTGGATTCACCTAATCTAGATAATCCATGGACATGGTATTCTATGACACGTGACCTCCCAGAGGTCTGGCCTCCCAGAGGTCTTTTAATCATATCTTCTATCTTCCCTATCTGTCTTTTCCAGTTTCTTCTCCACAAGTAGTCACGATGCTCTTTCTAAACCACAAAAATGAATCCTTTCTTAAAATTTTCCAAATGTTCCCCCATTCTCTTGAGATAAACTATGTGACCTCGCCTACCTATTTCTCCGACTTCAACTCTCAGGCTCCTTGGTGCATGCGCTGTTCTCACTGGCCCCTGTGTCCAGACCCAACTCTTTCTCATTCTTTGCTCACCTCTAGGTGTCGCTATAGTCAGGGCCCTTTCTTGCGCACTCCCACCTCATTCCCCATCCCCTCCCTTGTACTAGATGTGGCTCCCGCCAGAAAACCTCCAGACTGGGTTATCGCCCTTGTTAGAGCTCCCACGCTCCCCTCTCCTGGCAGCCCCATAGCAGCTATCACTCTCTAGTGCACCTTCTGGTTTAAAGCCCAGCCGCCCCACTGGAATCGGGGCCTCCTGGAGGCAGACACTGGGTGGGCCTTGCTCATTCTTTAGCACATGGCAACTGTCAGTCCTGTTTGTTTAGTGAAGGGAGGTGGGAAGGAAAATATTGTTAAAGGGTATCAGAGAAGTTCAGCTGTTGAGAGGTAGTGTTAGGACCAAACTGAGGAGAGCCTTGAATGCGAGGAGTTTAGAACTCATCCCGTGGGTCAAGGGTTAACAAGTTCTAAAATCTGCTGGAGGCCAGCAGGAGCCAGAGTGAGTGCAGGGCCAGGAAGGGCACAAAAGCACCGGTGGGGATGTGGTGAACAGCAGAGAGAAGATGCCAGGGACGTGGCAGCTGTTCTCAGCACCAGCTGATTATTGCCAGGTGGGAACATGGGCCCAGAGTTGCCAGATTTCTGAGTTTTTAAGAGAAGCCAGAAATCTGGATGTGTTTGTGTGTGCGTGCGTGTGTGTGTGTGTGTGTGTGTGTGTGTGTGTGTGTGTGGACACACATATGAAATCTCTATTTTAAAATGTTGTATTTGAATCAAGTTTTTGGAAAACACAGTGTGAGCCAAACAAAAGCCACCTGGGGCTGGATGCAGCTCAGAGGCTTCCAGTTTTCAGTCTCTGCTAGAGGCATTAAAGGTGCTTGACTGGGAAGTAACAGATTGAAAGTGGCATCATAGGGCAGTAACCACATGGGTGACACACCATGTATCTTGATAGAAGAATCATCTGGAGGCAAGAAGGCCAGTGAGAAGGCTGGCGCGTCAGTTCACGGTTCATTCAGTGTACACTGGGCACCAGGTATGTGCCACCCTCTGTGGTAAGGGCTGTTCCAGAAAAGAACTAAGGCGACACCTGCAGGAAGAAGACATCCTTCTTCTCTCTGCCTCTGCAGCCCACTCCCTACAATGCAGGGACTCCTCGTAGCCTCCGCTATCTTGCCTTGAGCAAAGGGGTGGTCTGCTAGTTAGTTAGTTGGGTGGTCTGACTGTTAGTTTGGGCCTGATCTTGTTTCCTAAATAACATCCCTGGGTCTCTGTCTTTTTTTTTTTTTTTTTAAAAAAAGATTTGAATTTTTTCCGTTATAATTGCTTTACAGTGTCAATTTCTTCTATACAGCCAAGTGACCCAGTCATACATATATATAGTCTTTTTCTCACATTATCCTCCATCATGTTCCATCACAAGTGACTAGATATAGTTCCCTGTGCTATACAGCAGGCTCTCATTGCTTATCTACTCCAGATGCAATAGTTTGCATCTATTAACCCCACCGTCGTGTTCTTGAGTCTCACTTTCCACCTCAGGGCTGATGTCTTGCCATCCTAACTCAGTGACCTTATCGTGGTGACCCACCCAGTACCTTTTCCCTTCTGAGACTGGTTCCATGGCTTAGAGATTTTTTTTTTAACAGCTTTACTGAGATGTTATCAATATGTAACATGGGCAAGTTTAAAGTATACAAGGTGATAATTTGGTATACTGACAGGTTGCAAAATGATTGTCACCTTAGCATTAGCTAACACCTCTATCAGCTCACATAATTACTATTTCTTCTTTGCGATGAGAACATTTCAGATTCATTGCCTTGGCAACTTTCAAGTTTATAACGTGGAATTATTAATTATAATCACCATGCTGTATGTTAGCTCCCCAGAACTTAATTGTCTTATAACTACAAGTTTTTGATCAGCATCTCCCCATTTCCTTCACCCCTTCATCCTTGGTAATCAACATTCTACTTGATGTCTCTATGAGTTGGACTTTTTTAGATTCTACATAAAAGTGACATCATACAATATTTGTCTTTCTCCGACTTTTTTCACTAAGCATAGTGGCGGAATTTCCTTCTTTCTCATGGCTGAATAATATGCCATTACCTATATCTCCATCCTGGGGGCTCCCCTCCACTGCCAGGACAAATGCCTGCCCTCAGGGACCTTCCTGGGAATGTGGAGGGGGAGAAAGACCTCTTGAGAGGGAAGAAATAGTCCTAATATGGAGCTTAAATTTTTAGTGTTCTTAAGAGGCTGCTTTATATATTGTTTTTCCACTATCGGATCAATAGGACTTTAGGCAAAAAAAGAGTTGTTATAGCAAAATAGGAAAAGATTGGAGTTCCCGTTGTAGCATAGTGGAAATGAATCTGACTAGTATCCGTGAGGATGAGGGTTTCATCCCTGGCCTTGCTCAGTGGGTTGGGGCGTTGCCATGAGCTGTGGTGTAGGTCGCAGACACAGCTCGGATCTGACGTTGCTGTGGCTGTGGTGTAGGCCAGCAGCTACAGCTCCGATTGGACCCCTAGCCGGGAAACCTCCATGTGCCATGGTTGAGGCCCTTAAAAAAAAAAAAAAAAAAAAAAAAAAAAGGTAGGAAAATATCTTTTAAAAAATATCTGAATGATAGGGTGCACATTTCCACCCATTCCCCCAACACACACTATATGACGACAGGCCGTTGCAGGAGAAATTGGAAAGATGAGACCTTATGAATGAAGACTATACATACAGTACTTTGTGTTTGGATGCTGGGAACAAGGGAGAAGAAAGGGCCTAAAATGACTGTGAAGGGTCAAGTGTGAATGACTAGCCTGGGAGAATGTAAACATTGATAACATACAAAGGAGAGTAGGGTGTGGTGGATGAAGCTTGTTTGGCACAGTTGGAGTGCAGCTAACTCTTCCATCCTGAAGGTGATCACTGCAAGTCTGTGGTCCTTCCTGTCCCCACCTTGCCCTGGGAGGCCCAGTATCTTGGGCATCTGTCTTGTCACATTTTTTAGCAGAGTTTAATTGGGGTCAGGGAGAAGAGACAAGAGTAATCTGACTGCACCTCCACGGCCTAACCACCTCCTTTAATGGGCATAAGTAAGGTCAAATTGATTTGCCTCATTATCAGTGGCGACTTCTGACACTCTGGCTGCAAAAGATCTTGACAACTTTTCCAGTTAATTTCGAATGTTGATTATAATTGAGAGTTGATTATATATGTGTAAATAATTTGGGAAAATAAGCTAAATTTTTAATGTTCCTATTCATTTAGTCTTAAATGTTATCGTAGAATTAAATAAGCTCAGAATCTTAGGGTTTGAAGACATCTTAGAACTAATTTAATTCAACTTGATCCAACACAAAAATCCTCAGTAATAACACTTTGGCATTTTATCAGTAAAACAGCTCCTTGTGGGCAGTGACTGTCTTATTTATTTTTGAATTTCCAGTGCCTTGTACAGTAAGTGCTGCTTACAAGGTATAGTGGCCGTTGAATATGTTGATGAGTCGGTAAGAGGCAAACCAGAATATTTAAAAACAAGCAGTCTGAGTAAGCATCCGAATCTAGATTTTTTTGTCCATTGTAGACATGAGTTTAGCAAGGCTAAACCACTGCCAGAAACACCTAAATCAGAGACCATAAAGGAGATGTTAAGACTATGTGGAGGTTAATGTTCCGATTTTCTGTGCTGACATGTCAGGGTGAGACACTGAGACACTTTGTTCAGGAAAAGTTCAAATGGTGTTAGACCTAAACTTGGTCTAGATCCAAAAAGATCAAAAACCCTGCAAGAATTTGAAGAGACCTACCCCTTTTAAAGAAAATCACCAGGTATGTCACAGAATCTTGACTTTAAAGTGTGCTTTTACTATTGATACTTTTAAGATGGGAAATATAGATTTCCCATCTGGGAGGAAGGAAAAACCATAATGCATTTTCATTCCCAGAAGTCAGTGATATCCCATCTGAAAAGACAAATCAAGAAGGCTAGTTGGGTCAGCATAATTATAGCAGCAGCCTGGCCTGGAGACTTTCTGATAGGACTGTTCATAGCAGGGTGTGAGCCCAAATAATAAAATTTGAAAAATTTCCAAAAATGACAGGCCCCAAATTGTTGCATCTCCATAGTAACAGAAAATGCAATATTTATACCCTTATTTACCCTTCTATTCAACCCAAAAAATGCTTGGCATTTGCCATGGTAATGCCCACATCATATATGCATGTATCGCTTCAGATATGCGGCCTGCTGTTCTAAAAACAACAAACACATACCAAGACATGAGCGTCATGTGAAACCCCGACTCATATTACAGTGTTTTGATGGAAAAATATGTCCCGCTGGACCTTGACATCTTTTTCTCAAGGACTGTTTTCCAGTTTCAGTGGCAGGAAACCCAGGTGTCTCTCTGCTTCTTTCTCTGCCTCCAAAGTCACACAGAGTGATGTAGATGTGTCATCCGAGGGTGGAGGTGGGAGGAAGTTCATGGGAGGGATGTCAGTGAAGGGATGGGTTGGAGGGGGATTGTGGCTCTGGCCGAAAAGGGGAAGGTGGCGGCACTGTGGCCACCCTGTCTGACCCTGCAGTGTAGGTGAGTGGAGGAAACAGACGTCTGTACCCCCAGAGTGACTTGAGAAGCCTTGGCAGGCCACCTTTCTCCAGAAGATTTCTTCCCTGCCTTTACATCAAGGGCTGAAATTCAGAAGGTCACATTTTTCAATCAGAGTCTCAAGGTGACCTCTTCCACTGTCATTATCCAGGCACGTTAGGCTTTAATTGCAAAGTCCCCAGTAGTCCCACCTTGGCCTGTGTAAGTCAGTGCGTTGGCTTGTCCAAGCCCAAAGAGCATTGGATTTGGCACTGATAATCGGACAGGGTAGAGGAGGCAGAAGGTGGTTGGGGGTGGGGTGCTGTTGGGTGGCTTCAGAGTTTGGGGACTTGAGCAGAACTGGATACTGGGTGGCTGAGGGGTGAGGCTCAAGATACTGAAAGAGGAAAGGGGTCAGGGGAGGGAACAAATAATTTGAGAAATAGTGATTGTGTCAGCTGTGTGGCAGATACCAGGCTCTGCAAATAAACTTTGCAGTTTTGTCTGTGGCTGCCCAAGTTTTCAGCTTTCTAATTTACCATGCGGTTGGCTTGACATAAAAGCCTAGGGTCTGGCTGTGAATCAAAGGTTCCATGCCATAGTGTACAGCCTCCATTCCCATCCTCTCCTGAGCCCTTCATGATAACATCTTTCCCAGCTTTGGGGTGACCAGTATATCCGCAAAGGAGGGCAAACTTCTATTGCTCACCCACATTTCCTATCCTTATTTTCTTTGGCACGTCCCTTCTCTACTTTTCTTTTATTTCCAGTTATACTATTTTTGGTTGCTCTTTTTGTAGCTCCTGACCCAGATAACATTGAGGAAAGGTAAGAGGGCCCTTAGCTGAGAGTCGGGCTGCGACGTTCCATTCCCAGCTTTGAGTCCCATTGAGCAGTAGGTGCTTCTGGCTGCCTGGTCACATTAGTCAGGCCAGGCTCTGCTGCAGTGACGAACATGCTCCAAAATCTCAGTAGCTTAGTATGGAAAGGTTTATTCTTATGCAAGAAAAGTCTGGCGGTTCCCTAGAGCATTTACTTTCCTGGCCTTGGCTCAGAAATGGAGGCTCTCCGACATCCTATTAATGCTTTTATTTATTTATTTATTTATTTATTTATTTATTTATTTATTTATTTATTGTCTTTTTGCCTTTTCTGTGTATGGATCTTGACATTTGCCTGTATGCTGTTATTGCTCCTCAAATAGGATCATAAGTTAAGAGAAAGTCCTATGTATGAAGGAAGATGTTAGTTGGATTTATCTGAGATCTTAAACATGTAAGTCTGGAGGTGATCTTACATGTAGTTCAAGAGCCTCATTAGGAAAGATGTACATTATGATCATAGTTGGAGGTAGAAACGCAGGAAAGATGACCATGGTTTCATGTCCATGAAAGAAGCACCATATTGTAACCGATATCCTTTCTTGTCACGAGTCTCTTTGTTTCTGATTGGCCAATTACGCAATAATGCCAAAGGCCCTTGAGACAGCTCTGCTGTGCCGGCAGACCAGGTAGGAAGAGAGCCGTTGGCAGCAGTGCAGGTTCTCTTTCCTCTCCTGAAAGACCTGGGATCTTTTACTGGGTGAGTATGTCGGGGAAAAAGGATATTAGCAGACTTTTCAGAGATTCCTAGCCACTAGCTCTGAATTGACGCTGATTCCAGGAGACCCCCCAGTGGAAGGCCTAGAGGGCAGGTGATCAATGGATTTTCAACTCAGGTCAATCTCACAGTAGGCTCAAGAGGTCCCCAAACCCATCCTGTGGTTATTTCCCCAGTTCTGGAAGGAATAATTGAAATGGACATACTCAGCAACTGGCAGAATCCCCACATTTTGCAGAAACCTTCCTCTAAGCCTACTCCCCTCCCAGTGCCTCCTGTCCCTCCTTAGGGAGGATCAAGTGCCCTGCAACTTTTGTGGCTGTGCCTGTGGCATATGGAAGCTTACAGTCCAGGGATCAAATCCAAGCCGCAGCTGCCACCACAATGGGGATCAAACTGGTGCCTCCACAGTGACCTGAGCTGCTGCAGTTGGATCCTTAACCCGCTGCACCATGGCAGAACCTCCCAACTTCCCCTTCTTTGTGCACTTTTAGCATTGTTTATTTCTCTGGTCAACATAAACATTACTTTAGCATCACTTTTCGTGATTGTTTTTCCTTCTTGAGGGAGACAGTGAATAAGAAACAGAGGCTTCGGGGGTATTGTGACATCTGTCCAAGAAAACCCAGCTGAGAATGACAGAGCCAGCCTTGAGCCCAGATCTCAATTCCAAGTTCAGGGTTCCTTTTACAATGTCTGAGGCCCTTACCCTAACTCTCCACTTCATCCTGACCCTCTTATTCACACCTTCTAATTTGGTTTCTCAGAGGTCAGTGTTTTGCTGGCAGAGGGGTGGTTATTACCAGAACTGAAAATGTAATTTGCAGAACCCAGTGCAATGAAAATGTGGGAGGCCTTGCTCAAAAATGATTAGAAATTTCAAGACTGGACATCTAGCAGAGCATTAAAGCAAAGACAGCCCTTCTAAGCGTGGAGTCAGTGAGGTTGCACAGGTGGCACACCCAGGAAGCTGGCCCAGGTAAGCACAGGGGTCCTTTCTCCCCTTCAGGAGATGAAGGTCGTGGAGTTTGAGAATGGCTCTTCCTGAGTGGGCTGATCAGCCACCTCCAGCAGGAAGGGTGTGAGACAGACACTTCACAGAACTGAATTCCAGAGAGTAGATCCTGCCTAGCACAGACTGGGTGAGTCCCACACAGCCCTTTGCCCTCCCTGCCCTGCCCCAGAGCCTCCTCACTGGGGACAGAGGGGTAGGAGGAGTCTGATGGGGATGGGAGCTTGCGGGCGCTTTCATCTTGCAGTCCTGTGCCTGGGTTTTCCTCTCTGATTTCACTTTGCACCTCAGGTAATCCATTCACACAAAACCATTAATGAGCTTTGATGTAGGTTTTATAGAGGAAAATTGGGGGCACGTAGCCTTCTCATCTCAAAAAACTTAAAATCTCTCAGTAGGCATTTGTTGGCTCCCTGGTCTCCTATGTCACCTTGAACCCTCTTTTCTCTGCTCCTTTCCTTCCCTACCCTCAACTACCTTGGCCTCCTCCACATCCTACCTTCCCTTTATTTCAGGAACTCCAGACCCCTGACCTCTTTTTTTTCTATCATGCAGCTCAGCCCTGCCCCAGCTTTTAACTCCAAATGGGACAGAGAAACAAAGGGCCTTTCAGCCAATGGGACCCTCTCCATTATATGGTACTTTAGTGCCCATCTTTGTGATTCGAGCATTCCCCTTGGGGCCTCCCTCTTTACCTCAGTGGATGAATCGGTGTCATTTAATGCACTGATGGTGTGTGAGTACCACTTGTTCTTTCCTTGTTACTTTTTCATGACACTTCTTCCATCCTGGCTTTCGCATGGAACGTCCCCGCTGATATCCAGCCATGAAGGCTGGGAAGAAGTTGGTGGCTGTGGCTGTGTGTTCTCCCTACTGAGATGGGTCTTTTCCCTGAATTCTGGTGGAAGGGGACAATATTCCTGGTTCTGGGGCAGATGGTAGTGCTGAGTCTTAGTTCTAGATCACTGTTCAGTGATCCCTCATGCACTGCCATGAGCCTGCTTTTATTTTGTCTTACAGTTTTGGTCCAGGCAAGTATCACCGCCAGCAAGAAATGGTAAACAATTTAAGTACAGAATTCTGTACACTTTGGTATTGTCATGAGAGAATGCTTTACAATTGTCAGGCTTGTGCCTCAAGTGAGAGAAATGCTTTTCTACCAGCACAAGATGAAAACTTGAAGCAAAAAGATCACAGGCAAGAAAAACTAGCCATTTGAGGATAAAGACAGATGCTGTCTGCTCTTCCCTCATGGGAAACATATTACCAGGATTAGTGTTACTAGGTGTAGTCTCATGAAGTCAGCTGGGTCCAAGTTGGATGGAGTCCTGCTTCTTGGGAGAGCAATATTCATGTGTTAATCTTGTATGGTAGTCAGTTTCTTTTTAGTGTCAGTAAAAGTCAAATAAAAACACAAAATCTTAGCATCTTTCCGGACCAAGCTCAGTGATATAGAGTGCCTCTTGGTCTGGGTTTTTTTTCTCACTTCTGGGAGGGAAGGTTCCAATATCCCCTTCCCTGGATAGTTGGGCGTGTGATGCTCTCAGAGGCTCTGGCTCTCCTATTTCAATGCCAGCCCCAACCCCTCTCTCTCCTTGCAGTTTAACCAAACCAGTAGCTACCTTGGGGCTATGCACAGCTCCACAGAGA
The DNA here is from genome assembly GCF_054392235.1 of Sus scrofa. Lineage (NCBI taxonomy): Eukaryota > Metazoa > Chordata > Mammalia > Artiodactyla > Suidae > Sus > Sus scrofa. Next base: position 41,250,387 of record NC_139386.1, on the reverse strand, counting down.
GGACGTTTGTGTGCTGTTAGGATGCTTAGCCTCTTGCAGACTGGTCTCATTTAGAGTAGTGTTCTAGGATTTAGCTTAATGCCTGGCATATAGCTCCTGGCAATATATACTTATTGAATGAAGGAAAAATTAATAGCCTTTTTCAAAGCAATCTCCATGGAAAGCACTGGCCCTCCATTCTGTAGCAACTGAGGAAACTAAGGATTGTTAAGACTTAGGAAACTTTATTCACAAGCTGCTGTGGTGTTGGGTATGGTTGGGGCAGGGGCCCATGCTTATCTGCCCTGGAGTCTACTGATGCTACTTGTACATTGAAAGCCTGTGTCACAGATTCTCTTTGGGAAGAGAGGGACAAGTTGGAATGAACTAAAGGCTATCAGCCCATGGGTGAAACTCTCAGAACTAGAATTGAAGAGTTGGTGTTGCTCATCAAGAAATAGGATTCACTGATTGAAAGGGATCTTAGAAATAGAAGTCATCTTCTCCTTACTCCCTTGTCATCTTTTCTTCTCTGCTCTTCCTTTTCAGAGAGCAACTGAAGCCCAGAGGAGGTAGAGACTTGTTGAAACCACATAGTTAGTTGGCAGCAGATTCAAGAACATATACCTGTTCTGCTCCCAACTCAAGAGCTCATTCTGTTTCTCCTCTGTGACCTTGCACTTGGGCAGTGGGTTTTTAAACATTTTGGGCTCACTTTTTGATAATCTGATGGAAGATCTACACAAAGTTCTGCATATTCTGGGATTCCTATAACTTAACTACTGCTTCCTCCCACTTCTGTTTATTTTCACTGTTGGCATTGGGCAGACAATAGCAATGCCTCTGGAGAAAGACAAGTATGATATTATAACTTATTTGTGGAATCTAAAAAAATGATACAAATGAACTTATTTATGAAATAGACTCGCAAATTGAAAATAAACTTATGGTTACCAAAGGGGAAAGTGGTGGGGGATAAATTTGGAATTTGAGACTAACAGATATGCACTACCATATATAAAAATAGATAACCAACAGGGACTTAGTATATAGCACAGGGAACTATATTCAATATCTTGTAATAGCCTATAATGGAAAAGAATTTAAGAAGAATATGTATATAATTATATATATATAATATTATTTATATATATCTGAATCATTTTGCTGTATGCCTAAAACATTGTAAATCAACTATGCTTCAATTTAAAAGTCACTTGGGAAAAAAAGAGAAATGCCTATGGACTTAAACTAAAACTCTATTCTCACTAAGCATTTTACGTTTGGCTCCATTTAAGGGTTACAGAACCAAAAGGCAATTTTCACCTTCTATGGGGGAGTGGTAAAAAAGCTATAACTGGAAAAGTAAATGAAAGAAGAAAACATTTAAAAAGGACTAGTGGCATTGACTCCTAGGGGAAAATCTTCCTGAGTGAAAAAACTATGAGAATGTGAAGTCTTTGCCCAAGGCTGAGGACCACAGACTCACTGCTCAAAGTTTTGCAAACACGCCTTGGGGAACCATATCTGACTGGCAGGGGGCAGGCTCAAGATGATTTAATAAATCTTTTCCATTTCTAATTTCTATGATTCTGTGAAATGAAAACATTAGTCATCGGCCCCCTAAAAAGCAGGACATTTCAGTGCTGGCCTGACCACAGAGATGAGAATTAAAGTTAATATTCCTATCTAGGGTTTTAAAGTTCCATTCGGGCATTCAGGGAAGGACAGTAAGAGGGATGGGCTGCAGTCTACTGATTTCACCCTGTTGCTTTCCAGCCCTGGGCAGTTCAGAATGTGTAAGAAAACAACAAATCAGTTAGGTCAAATACCTGAGGGTTGTCTGACCTCCTGTTCTGCCACCTGGGGCTGGACCCATGTAGTGTTGAAGAGACTTTGCTGCTGCTTCTGGCCTGTCACATTCTGCTTAGCATCACTGGGATGAGTGGGAGCCCATCCAAGCTGGCTTCTGTGTTTTTTTGGCATGCCCTTGTCATTCTTTGAGCATCTTATTGCTTTCCAGCATGACAGGCTATTCTAAGCTCATCTTCAACTTTTCCTAGCCTAGTCTTGGAATTATCTGTTTTTCTAAGGAACTCTGATTTTGCAGTGGAGAAGGGTGCTTAGAAACCAAGATCTGGGCGCTAGGTATGCTTGTGGTGTCCCTGCCCCAAGGCCTTCTCAGTGGACAGAACTGAGAACTGTATGGATGTATATACCTGTAGATATAATATATGTGTGTATATGTGTATGCATATACAGGTTGCCCCATGCAGCCTATTTTGTTTCTTGCTCATCAGGTCAAGTTGCCCCCACATTTTTCTTACTCTACTTAATCTGTACTGTTTTTCATTTCACTAATTATCTTTTTGTTTCTAGAATTCCTCATATATTTTGAGTCTTTAAAATATCTCAGTGACTATATTTTTCATTTCCAAGGTTTTAAATAAGCTTTTAAAAACCATGTATATCAGTTATTTTATCTTTTTTTCATTTCGTTAGTTTGATAAAGTTTCATTCTTTTTTTTTTTTTCCCTTTTTAGGGCCACACTTGTGGCATATGGAAGTTCCCAGACTAGGAGTCAAATCGGAGCTGCAGTTACTGATCTATACCACAGCATGGCAATACTAGATCTGAGCCAAATCTGCAACCTACACTGCAGCTTGTGGCAACGCTAGATCCTTAACCTACTGAGCAAGGCCCCGGATCAAACTCGAAACCTCTTGGATACTAGTGGTGTTCCTAACCCTCTGAGCCACAACGGGAACTCCAAATTTTTGTTTGTTTTAAATGTGACCTTCCATTTATCTTTCTGAGTATCCTAGGCATGTTTCTTTACTTTTTTGTGAAATTCTTCTATGCAATTTACTTCATTTGTAGCAAATTTATGTTAAGGTTTGTAGGCTGACTTTCTTGATATTAGATATCTTGTGTTTCAGAAATTTGATTTGAAGATTTGTTTTTATTTATTTATTTATTTATTTTTTTTGCTTTTTAGGGCCACACCTGTGGGATATGGAAGTTCCCAGGCTAGGGGTCGATTCAGAGCTGCAGCTGCCTGCCTATGCCACAGCCATAGCAATGCCAGATCCGAGCCGCGTCTGCGACCTACACCACAGCTCATGGTGACACTGGATCCTTAACCCACTGAGCGAGGCCAGGAATTGAACCCTCTTCCTCATGGATCCTAGTGGGGTTCATTAACTGCTGAGCCACGATAAGAACTCTTGAAAATTTAATTTAAGTGGGAGCTTTTGTTTTTTTTTGCTTTTTCTCCTCCTCAGTGTTCAGTTCTTTTTTGTTGTTACTGTTTAATATTTGCCTTTATCTCTGGGCTGTCAGGCCTTAAAACTGAGCTTTGATGATAAACTCAGTTCCTTACCAGGAAGCTTTGTCTCTTTGCTCCCATCTTCCTTGGCTCACAGATTCTTATGAGTCTGTAGCCCTCTGTACTAGGTAAGTACCCTTATATTTTCTAGCTCCTTCCATAATCAAGAAAACCCCAGCTTCATGGTTTCACGCAGAGAACTCGGCTCCATATCTAGATGCAAATAGAGCACCTTTAGTTGTTAGTTGCCTTTAGTTGTTAGTTGCTTTACCTCTGGCAGCTCCTGGATGCTAGTGCTTCTGACCCTAGAACCCAACAGACCCATAGCCTCAGCCCTGACTTTAGATTTTTAAAGATATTTTGAGCCTAGATATGTCTTATGATTGCATCTTTTTCTGTTTTCATCTACTACTTGGAAGAGAGAGGAAGTCAGATCATGAAGTAATAGAATTATCTTGCCTGGGAATCTTATTCTTGTTTTTTATTTTTTACTTATTTTTTACTTTTCAGGGGCGTACCTGTGGCACATGGAGGTTCCCAGGCTAGGGGTTGAATCGGAGCTACAGCTGTCAGCCTACGCTACAGCCACAGCAACGCCAGATCTGAAACGCGTCTGTGACCTACACCACAGCTCCCAGCAACACTGGATCCTTAACCCACTGAGCAAGGCCAGGGATCGAACCTGCCACCTTATGGTTCCTAGTTGGATTTGATTCCGCTGCACCACAATGGGAACTCCTTATTCTTATTTTTTTAAGTGGGATGATTCTGTGAACCATGGACCTTATTGAGTGTAATGGGACTTCTCCATAACTTATGGCTGCATGGAGCCTCTTCATCATGCCCTTGACTTTTGGAAAACAGGCATGTGCGGTCCTTCACTTACTATTCCTGGTATTGGAGGATCTTACTCTTGGGGAATCAAAATGTTACCATTGGGGGATCAACCACATTAGGAGTTCAGAAGGTGATGGAAATCAGTCCTCTTCTCTTCCAGATTATTCCAGTCCATGTTGGGTGCCCTCAAATAAGCCTAAGATGTCTCTCTTCCCTGGTCGTCACTTCCCTTCTTCTTCTTCTTCGTGGTCCCCTCTGCGTGTCCCAAGGTCCCTCTTCCTCTTCCCAGCTGCTGTTTGTTCCTCTCAGTGGAGCGAGGCTCTGGTGCAGGTGGCGATGCTCTGTGTACCTCAGGTCCTACAGAGGGAGGGGAGGTCATGAAGAAAATTGGCTATTGTCAGATGTTCTGAGAGTATAACTCTGGTGTTATTTTGTTAAGCGTCTCAGCCTCTTTCCCCTGCATTTCAAAGACCCTCTTCTGTCTGGCTTTGTGGCCAGGTTCCTGACACGAGATGATTTTGCTCCCAGTCCCAGAAAGGGCATGTGACAGGAAAGTAAATCCTTCCTGCCATGCTTTTGCAGAATTAAGTTGAACCCCGTGAAATGTCACAGCATAAAAACCTTTGGAAAACTTCGGTTGCCCTTTCAAATTTTTTTAGACCCAACAAACTGAGTCTAAGGTTTATCTTGAAATTTCTGACCCATCCTGTGAAATGGGAGCAAAACAAAGCAACTTCTTCAATACTTTTGAGGAGTAAACCAGCAGAGACAAAGAGGTAGAATCCAATTAAAAATGTGTATTATACATAAAAGGATTATGATAGCAGTAGAATCATCTGCCCATTTTCAGACAGAAGACTTCCAGTTTTTGGGAGTCCATTTATTTCTCCAGTTATTTCAGAGCCTATTACTAAGGTAAATACATGAGGTTATTTTATTTTATTTGAGATATAATTCATCTCAGATTTTTCGGTCCTCTCAAATAAAATCTGATTGGTGCCTCCAAAGGCTAGAAAGTCTGCTTTTGCATTTCATATCCAGTTCACATTTTCAGTCTCTCAGAAGAGTCAATTTCCTTAAATTGTACAGTCTTTGGAATCAGGTAATCTTATGTCAGAAATCTCTCCTGGTATTCTTTTTTTTTTTTCTTTTAGGGCCACACCTACAGCATATGGAAGTTCCTAGGAAGCTAGGGATTGAATCAGAGCTGCAGCTGCTGGCCTACATCACAGCCACAGCAATGCAGGATCCTTAACCCACTCAGTAAGGCCAGGAATTGAATGCAAGTCCTCATGGATACTCGGTTGGGTTGGGTTTGTTACTACTGAGCCACAAGAGGAACTCCCTCTCCTGATATTCTGATTTCATTCACTTTGTTCTGAAGAAGAGCCTCTTTTTCGGACAAGAGGGGCTGTGGTAGTAGAAGCAAAGGGTCATTTGTCCACCCTCATCTCGCAGTCTCGGGAGGAAAGAAGTTCTGTTAGAGGAATTAGTTTGTTGCTCCAAAGCATTTGGAGAGTTGTAGCATCAGGTACCCCATTCTGGGGGATGTGCAGCAGATAAACGGCTTTTTTTTTGAGCCATGACCTGGGTAATGGATCATCTGCTAGAATGAACGGAGAAGGGAGGGCATCTGAGATTGGAGGAGACCTCCCTCTTCGTAAATCCAGAGGCCTCAGTGACCTGCAAGACCCTGTCCTAGTTTGGCAGGGGGGGGCTCCTAAAAACAGACCATATTTTAATGACACATGCATGTTTTATAGTCCCATTTATCTAGGTATGACAATATTAATTGAACTGTCAAATTGTTGGAGCCTGAGCTGCTAGGTCCAAATACTTGGAATTACAGAGAAAGAAATTCCCAGGGGGTCAAGGCAGCTGGACTCAGTGTGGAATGCAAAACTCACAGGGGTAGTGCCGCCTGCCCACCTTTATCTGGTCAGAGATTCCAGGGAGCTGCTGGGCTTATTCATGCTTGCATGATTACATTAAAAGCCTGGATCTTGCAGAGGTGTCTTAGACAAACATGATGTGTGCACAGCTGGTTCTGTTACCTTAAAATACCAGTTAGCCTTGTATTAAGGCTTTGATGAAAGATGTCAGTGTTGATCTTGGGAAACTCTCTACACGCTAATTCAAGAAGTGTGTTAGTGAAAGAGTTTGGGGCATAGGCTTGGAGAAGTTCTAAGAGGGAAAAGGGAAACGGGGCATTATTTTCCATGTTATCTGCCTCTGAATGTCTGCCCTTGCCACCTTCTGAAATTTGGGGTGGGGATTAAAACACAGATTACCACTGATTTCACAATGTTTAGTTTATTCCATCATGAAGACAGCATTCAGGAGTTCCCGTCGTGGCGCAGTGGTTAACGAATCCGACTTGGAACCATGAGGTTGCGGGTTTAGTCCCTGGCCTTGCTCAGTGGGTTAATGATCCGGCGTTGCCGTGAGCTGTGGTGTAGGTTGCAGACGCGGCTCGGATCCCGCATTGCTGTGGCTCCAGTGTAGACTGGTGGCTCCAGCTCTGATTTGACCCCTAGCCTGGGAACCTCCATATGCTGTGGGAGCGGCCCAAGAAATAGCAAAAAAAAAAAAAAAAAAAAAAAAAAGACAGCATTCAGCATTTACTCCATGGGCATATGGCAGTGGTGACTCTGTAAGATACAGGAGGGGAAGTAGTTCCTGGTCTGGTAAATAGCAACCTGGAATTCTAACTGCACGGGATCTTCTGAAGAATAAATTCACGGAGTCAGGACAGGTTTTGACGCTGTCATGAAACCACTTAAAATTTTAATATTTGAAAACCTCACCTGAATTTGCTATTTTAAAATGCGCTGTGGTGTGGAGTCCATGTGCCTTAAGGAAACAGTCCTGGAAACTTATTGTCCAAGGCAGGTGAGTTCTTATCCCCTGTGTGGTGCGTCTAAGAACAGTATCATTATATGGAAATTGTAGGTAATGTCTAGCTGCCTGCTTCCGTCCAGAAAGCCATTGGGAGAGTGAATATATCACTTCCCTATTTTCTTTGCCTTTCCAGTTACCCCCCAGCTGGGGTATCATTTCCACAGCCTTGCTACCTATTGTCTCCCTTCTAAATGAGATGACATGTAAAATTACTTTGCAAGCTGTAAGCCTCTTTTCAATTAAGTTATTCGTTTTCTTACTTTCATTTCTTTGTTTACTCCTTTCTCTCCATTTGGAGCCCCCTCTACTTCTCAACATTCATCCAGAATCTTCCTAGTTTTCTGAGGTTCACACATAGCTCCCTGGAGCTAATAAGATTTTCTTTACCACCTAAGTGATAAAAGGTCATCTCAAGACCTAGCCTTTTCATGAAGCATCTCCAAGTCACCTCCCAGGGACATAGCTGTTAGGAACAGGCACAGTTACCATCTGTGAGGCCACTGTTATCTGGGGGCTGCTGTCACCTGAAGCCCCCAGGCTGCTCAGTGCTCCCCGGAGCCCACCATGTATGCCAGAGCCACAGGGTGTGCAGGAGTCACAGGGTGTGCAGTGTAGGAATGGAAGGCATGGCCATGTCCTTTTTGGACTACTGTGCACTTTACAGGCACTACAGTGGCTCTGCTTTGTCTCTTAACCTCTCACTGAGAGTTCAGAGTAAACACAGCTGTAGGTTCTTGACTAACATCTTCTAACCTCCTTGTAATTCAGATAAATCCAAGTTAGACATCTTCCTGTACTCCATTATTTATTCAGAAAGCCATTCACTGGCCCTTCTAAGTGTCAGCCATTGGGCCACATACCTATGATACAACAGTGATTCACACATGGAGCCTTTGCTGTCAGCAAGAGAGAGCTGTGGTGCTGAGCAGACTTTGTGTAGCTGTTTCTTTCATCTTTAGGTTTTCTCCCCCAAGACTCTTGGCATGTGGATTCGTGGCAGGCCTGTCCCACTCTCCTGCCAGGCGAGAGCAGGTGGAATGGGGCTGCAGTTCACAGCTGTCCTGAATGGAGGAGCTGGCGAGTCACATGCCGGTGGGGGGCGGGAGGAGAGGGGGGCTTACCTTTCCATCCTAACCTCTGCCTTGCTCCACGTCAGGACTCCCATCTTTGGTTTGGGGAGGTTTATAGAACTGATGAGCTATTGAAGAGGCCTTGTCCACGTGGGACACTTTGGATGGACAAGGCAGATTCTCGGGGCAGTGTGCAGCTGTAGGAGGAGGCCCTCAGGTGAGAAGGAGGATAGCTGAGATGATGCTGTGCACAGGTGATACAGGAACTCATAGGAGTGGTGGCTGAGGGCCCGCAGCTCTGGGCTCGGTAACCCCAAGGATCCTTGGCGCTAGTGACTGGCCTCAGCTGGGCAAGAGCCTGGCCTTTCTCTCAGAGCTGACCCCAGCTCCTTTTGGGTGGTCTCTCCAGCTCTGGCCTCCTCTGTATAGATTCAAAGAGCTCTGTCTAGCTCAGACTTCCCCCTTCTAGGCTAGGAAGCTCTCCTCTGGTCTCTGTACACACTCTCTGACTCTTCATGCATTTTCCCCTTCAATATGTTAATTTGAGCAGTTTCTCAATGAGAATGCCATCAGCACTGGGAAATTAAATAATACGCTTGTCATAGCAGGCAGATAGTTAGGCATGAGCAGAGAAGGGGTGCATGGGACCAGATGGCAGGAAACCACCCATCATGCAAACAGCAGGGCCCATGGGTGGATAAAGAAAAGCCAGAACCTCCAGACTGATAGGAAACCACACCGTCTGGGGCGATAAGTACCCTGAGTGCAGACAAAGAAAGGTGGAAAAGAGCATGATTCACTAATGTCTGAATGTAACCTGTTGCTCATTATGCCCTCATTATAATAAAATTGTAATAAAATTAGCTATGCAGATAAGAAGTACCCCTCATATACTGACGCCATGACACTTTCCACAAAACTAAATAAGGAGAAAAATCCCTTTTCCCTTCAGGAAGGTGAAGCTGGGATGAAAATTAAGGAATACGACCACCAAACCCCACCTTCCCAGTGAATATCCTGCCCATACAATTAGATGCCCCATGTAACAGGTGTGCCAAAAAGCACAGGACTCTCTGCCTGCCCCTCCTTAAGAGATGTATTTCTTACTTGAATAAATGCTCAATTTTCCATCTCATTTCTGAATTCTTTCTGCCACAAGACGAGAGCCTAACCCCTGGGGAACACCCTCACCGATATTTCCATCTCAGCCCCACTGCCCACCTCCATCATGCTTGAGAAGGAGGTACCTCATCTCTGAGAGATCAGAATTACCCGCTTATGGGTGTAAACTCTAAGCTTTGCTTCCTTCACAGTGTTGCTTTTGATTTTCAAAGATCTTGTTATCTCTCAGAAAGGCTGAGTCCTACAACACAAAATTTTTGGCTTTTCACATTCTTGTTTCCGTTATGGAGTTTAACTGTCTATGTGGAAGTTCAGGAACCGAACGTTAAGAAATTCTGCTCTTTGCATCCCTGCTGTGGTTCTGCCTGCGGCAGTGAATATATCCTGGCAACTCCAAGGAAAATATTTATTTAAAAATTTTAAATTTCACTCAGTGCCCATGGCTGAGGCTTAGCTTAAAAAAGAGAGCTCAGGTTCTTCAGAGCTCCTTACTAGATCTAACATTCTGATTTGCTGCCCCCTCCCTCCGCCCTTTTATCAAGTTAGAAACACGCTTTGTCCAAAGCTGAAGTGGGAAAGCCATTTGCTAGGAGGGAGGGGCACTGATTTCAGATGGAGACGACAGAAGGCATCTCTAATTTGAGACTATCAGGTCTGTAGCAGAAGGCGAGGACAGCTTTGGAGCAAATTCAGAGTAGTTAAGGATCCCAGGTCCTCAGGTCAAAGTTAAGAAAATTATTCCGAAAAAGAGGAGCATATTCTCAGCATTATTTATAATGCGGAAAAATTGGAAAACATCTAAAATGTATATCAAGCAAAGAGTGATTGAATAAATTATGGTATACATTCACCATGATAAGGTTGATCTTGGGAGTTCCCCTTGTGGCGCAGCGGAAATGAATCTGACTAGTATCCATGAGGATGTGGCTTTGCTCAGTGGGTTAAGGATTCAGCGTTGCTGTGAGCTCTGGTGTAGGTCACAGACGCGGCTCAGAGCCTGCATTGCTGTGGCTGTGGTGTAGGCTGGCAGTCGTAGCTCTGATTTGACCCCTAGCCTGGGAACTTCCATATGCCGCAGGTGAGACCCTAAAAAAATGTTGATCTCTATTGATCAGGAAATGTGACCACCATATATTCTTTAAGTAGGAAAAAATTAGACTATAAAGCAGTATGTATAGAGTCACACCGTTTTAGGGAAAAAAATTAAATTATATATGTGTATGCATAGGAAAAAATCTAAAAGGATGCATACTAAAATGCTATCTCTGGACTCTGGGTTTACTGGTGATTTTTAGTCTTGTCCTTCTATTTGTCTCTGTTTTCTGAATATTTAATAAAGAGAATAATCAAAATAAATAAAGCTTTTCTTCTTGAGAGTGCAGTCTATTTTTTTTTTTTCCTTTGATCAATAGCTGGAAAATGACTGAAAGAGAGGAGACAGAGAAACTGCAAAGGTCCTGAGACAGACTTGGAAGCCTAAGATGATGATGCTTTTTCTGGGGTGAAGAAAAAAGAAGATGCAATAAATAGGTAAGTAGAGTTTGAGTTTCTTTTAATTTTTGTTCTGCCTGAGGTATAACCCTGTTAGAAGAAGCCGTTTGTCATACCGTACTGTTTTCTTTCCTTTTCCTTTTTTGATAATGTATACATTTTTACTAAAATGTCAAATTACATCTGTGAAACTTCTGATATGCTCACTATTTCACAACGTTTTCCAATCATTTCCCAATATAATTTGCATTTACAAAATTCCTGCTTAGCTAGAAAAGTTTGAAACTGTTTAGGTTCATTAAGCCAAGATTAGTCTTCTAGCTCCACAAAGGCAAGATTTTTTAGTGGACGAAAAAATTATTGAAATATGACAAGATCTTAGAAACCTTTATACCCTGTTACTTTTTTTTTTCCAACTCACTTGGGGAAAAAGCTAAGCATCTGGAAGATACTTAAACTGAATCTCTAGTGAATTTGCAGGTCTGCAGTTTTTTATCTCTTCTTCTATTGGACCATGGTCTGCATCCTTAAAGAATATTTATCTTCTAAGAGGGAAAAAATAGTAAACAAATTACTTATCATGCTAGGCATAATGCGAAAAACATTATGTGAGAATGGTTAGTGTTCAGAAAAGAGAGGAGTTTGTTTCTAATCGCAATGACCAGGAAAGGCCATTTTGCTGTTTTTTTTTTTTTGTTTTTTTGTTTTTTTTTTTTTTTTAGCATAACAATTTTATTAACCGCAATATTATTTAAAGCTGCATACAACTGGAACTGCAAAATTGGTATCCATAACTTCTATTTTTTGTCTTTTTAGGGCCGTACCCGCAGCATATAGATGTTCCCAGGCTAGGGGTAGAATTGGAGCTGTAGCCACCGCCTAGGCCACAGCCACAGCACTGCCAGATCTGAGCTGTGTCTGTGCCCTACACCACAGCTCACGGCTATTCTGGATCCTTAACCCACTGAACGATGCCGGGGATGGAACCTGTGTCCTCATGGATGCTAGTCAGATTCATTTCCACTGAGCCATGACAGGAACTCCTGTATCTTAACTTTTCATTTCCAAGGTATTTTGTTCTATTCAGACTGTTATAGTGTTTAAGCACTTACAAATTAGTTGCAAATGAAGCAAGCTGAGATACTCATCCACTAATAACCAATTAATTAAACGTATCTAGTGTTAATTCCTCACAACTGCCTGGCAGATAATGAGTCATCATTAAATATATGTTGATTCAGTCATCGCTGTTGAGCCCTGTCTTTTTTTTCAATTTATTATTTTTTGAATTGAAGTATCGGCGATGTCAAATGTTACATCAGTTGACAAGTTTACAATATAGTAATTCGCAGTTTGCAAAGGTTAGGCTTCATTTATAGTATTATAAAATATTTGCTCTCTGATGTTTTATTTTCCTTAGGAGGGAATGATGTATTCTGATGTCCTCACAGAGGTAGTGGAGCATCCTTATTTGTCTCTGTAGGGATGTTTACACTTTTTATCTTTTCTAACAGCATCAAAATGAAAACTGACCCCAAGGGTAACAAAATTGCCTTGTGTTCATTATTTTAGAGGAGGGCTGAGAGGCTGGAGGGAGCAGGCACTGAGGATAAAATGAGAGAGACTGAGCCCTGCAATGGTTAACAGGGCTCAGGATAGGATAGTTTAGAAGTCTAGTTTGTTGTTATTTATTGATTAAACAACAGAAACAAGCACATAAATTCATAGCCAAGTTTGAGCTTGACTCTTCCTTCTTTCTAACCAAACTTCACAGACTCAGCAACAGGTTACTTATGTGGGGATGGTTAGGAATTACAGGAGGGTTATTAGAGTTATGGGAAGTCTCACTTTGAACTGTATATTATAGACCAGTATGTTATTACTTTTATGTCAGGATGACTCTAAAAGTTGTGTTGTTTACATCCTTCAGGGAAGAGATAAACGATGCCACTAGCTTTTGTGAATGTATTTCTGAAAAGTGCAAGAAAATGTTTTATTTGCCTTAAGTAGCAAAATGTTTTATTTGCCATCCTGCAATTTCATGTAAAGGTTTCATTGTATTTCCAGAACCCTCGTGAATACCAAAGGGTCAAACCCAATCTCAGCACACAGTTAGTGACTTTATAGATACGATTCTTATTTGATCATTACAACATGGATGTGTAAATGTTCCTGCACGCCGCCGCCCAGTTTCTTCCTTCCCTTGACCCTGCCAGCCCTTATTTCACTCCAGCTTTGTGCAGTGACCTCCGCCCCTGCCAGCCTCTTTGTCTGGCCAGGCCCACATATGTGTAACTGAAATGTCGTCAACTCCAGATGAGTGGGATCCAAATTTCTGAGGTTGTTCTATATGCTTATTAATTCCCTTGCCCCACACAGGTGGAAATGTGGTTTTGCGAGACGTTGGACCCTGTGAACTTTCGCTACGCCTTGCAAGGATGGAAAAAACATGTGCTGAGTAATAATGAAGCTGACTGACGGTAAAAGCTCATCCCACACAATAGCTCTTAAATTGTTTTTTAGAATGACCTGGCTTACCTTTGGTGGTCTGCTTACTGGGCTTCAGTAATTGTACTTTGGGAAGTCTGAGGTCACATCGTTTTAAGAGTTTTTTAAATGAGTTAATAGCTGGGAGGTGGCCGTTGCCCTTTTCACCAAGGAAGCAGCATTTCCTTGTCTCTGAGCTTATGTTAATGGATTTAAGAGGACAGAAGAGGTTCTGGAGGGAATAAACATGTACTGGACTGAGATTTAAAAATGTACCTAGTAACTGTCAAATCCTGCATCCAAGCTTATGGTAGGAATCTAGGTGGTAGTTTGCAACATCATGTTTGAAAGGACTCCAGCTGCCGTAGATGAGAGCTGTGTGTGTACATGGAAAGTAAAGTGGAAAAGCTGGGTCAGTGTGATGCCAGTTGGTAGGGCAAAGATGGCTTTCTTTTGAAAAAGGGAATTGAAACAAAGTGCTTTTCATCGATTCAATTAAAAGTCCTAATTAGTGAAATGAAGCGGCCTTTCCTTTCGAGGTTCATCGTTAAGACTGTTGGTTCTGGTGTCAGACTATCTGTCTTTAGCTCAGGTTGAATATGGGGTGCGTTGCTGACTTTTATAAGCCCTGTTTCCTTATCTGGTTAGTGGGGATGACAGTTGCATCTGTTTCATAATGTTATGTGTATTAAATGAAACAGTCCTTAGAAATCATTTAAATAGCAGGCTGCCTGGACTCAATGAACACTGTGGCTGCTTCCCCATCCACAGATGGCATTATTTCTATTCCATACTTGAAGGATATGATATATTTTCAAGTTTTTTTCACACAAAATATCTCATTGGATTCTTCCCACTGTCCTTTGAGGAAGGCAGGGCGGATGTTATTATCATCCTGTATTAGTCAGGGTAGGGTAGGCTGTAGAAACAAACAGGGCTGTAGAAACAAACAGGCCCCCAAAACTGTAGTGGCTTAATGTGATCAATATATATAATTTGATCATGGAACATTCCAAGGAAGATATTTTGGTTAAAGGGCAGCTTTCGTTCTTTTTTTTTTTTTTAATATACTTTTTAATTTAACTATAGTTGATTTACAATGTGTCAGGTGTACAGCAAAATGATTTGGATGTATATATTCTTTTTAAGATTCTTTTCCATTATAGGTTATGACAGGATACTTTATAGTTCCTTGTGCTATATAGTAGGTCCTTGTTTGTCTCTTTTATATATAGTAATGTATATAAGTTAATCTCCAATTCCAAGTTTATTCCTCCTCCCTTTCCCCTTTAGTAACCATAAGTTTGTTTTCTATGTTTGCAAGTATTTTTCTCTTTTGTAAATACATTCATTTGTATCATTTTTTAGGTACCACATATAAGTGATATCATATGATAGTTTTCTTTCTCTGTCTTCCTTCACTTAATATGATAATCTCTAGGTCCATTCATGTTGCTGCAAGTGGCGTTCTTCCATTCTTTTTTTATGGCTGAGTAATATTCCATTATATGTATAATATACATTATATGTATGTGTGTATACACACACACACACATGCACACACATACTACATCTTCTTTACCCATTCATCTGTTGATGGACATTTAGGTGTCTTCCATGTCTTGGTTATTGTAAGTAGTGCTTTTGTGAACATTGGGGTGCATGATCTTTTTGAATTAGAGGTTTCTTTGGATAAAGGATGATTCTAGGATATATTTTCTGGCTTTGCTGTCTTCAGTATGTGGCTGTCTGGGTCTCCATCATTAACCAAATGCAATTTATTGGAAGAGAGAAAGGGGGCATGTCAACCTTGGGCTGAAAATGGTACATATCACTTATGTTCGTATTCTGTTGACTAGGAATGAGAATCACATGGTCCTGCCTAACCACAAGGGAAATGAAGCTTTAGTGGTGTGCCCAGGAAGAAGATGGTACAGATTTATGGTGAACAGCTGGTAGTCCCTGCCACACACCCATCTAACAGGATTAAAACTGAGGTCCAGGGAAGCTGAAGTGACTTGCCTGATGTGATGCAGGTATTTGTAGCCATTGTCCAACAGGTTGGGATATGATATGAATCCTGGCTGGAATCCTAGCTGGAGG
This sequence comes from Sus scrofa, assembly GCF_054392235.1. NCBI lineage: Eukaryota > Metazoa > Chordata > Mammalia > Artiodactyla > Suidae > Sus > Sus scrofa. The sequence continues at coordinate 41,235,068 of NC_139386.1, read as the reverse complement.
CAGTGAAGAGGGCTTAGAAGGAAAAGAAGAGACAGCAGAGGGAAGGAGGGCTAACCCTGACCCTGGCATGGAGATGCCCCACCAAGCAGATTCCTTGGGGCTTCTCACTAAAGCTGTGTTTAGTGCCATTGTGCGCTTCAGCTTCCACTTTGCTTGCCTTTCTTGCTGTTTCTTGTTCTCATTTGCAGATGCCCTGTGGGCTGCTAGTCCTGGGTGAGGGAGATTGAAATCTCCACTGAGATAAAACAATAGCACCTCTCCAGCTGCTATTGTTACAGGCCTCCTGGCTGCAGGCTCAAGGAGAAAACCTTGAATCAATTTGTCTGGTGGAGGCCAAGGGGTTGGCTGCCTGCCCTTCACAACTTGTTAAAATGAACACTTAGACTCTGGGGGGTGGGGTGCAGCTAAATCTGGGGGATGATTCTCACCCCCTGATCCTTTCTGCTGATTTTGTTAGGTTTGGGGATGTCAGTATCACAGAGCTGGAGGAGAGAGCAGAGGGCCGAGGCCATCTCTTTTTTTCTGCACCTGAAATGCTTAGTAACACTTCAAATTTGTTGGAATTTTGCCCAGATGCCTTTTTCTCTTCTCAAAGACTCTCCCAACGTTGTTCCTTTGGGACAAGCGTCTCAAAAGTCCATGGCCCCTCCCATTCTGAGCGGTGGTTAATACTCAGGTCACATATGCTTCAGACACGCGCTGGAAGGGGCTCCCCCTCCACTCTGGCCAGTGGCCGATGGGACCAGCCAACAAGTTTTGTTTTGCTTGACATGAAAGCTGGTTGAAGTTAAGCAGGAGACATGTTTTTGTTTCTTTAATAAATAAAAGTAAGGACCCTGTACATGAATAAAAGTAAAAGTTACTCCCCTGAGGTTTTTAGGCTTCCAAAAATAGTCCCAAACTTAGCCAAGGCTAATGCAGCCAGAATTTCCATGGAAAGCTTCGCTGGTGAGGAAGAGGCAGTGCCAGTGGGTGTACAAACAGGCTGCCCTCTCCCTCCACCCCTTCCTGTCTCAGTCCCTGGGAGTTTAGAAAACAGGTTTTTGAAATTGTGTTGTTTTTCTGGTTTGAGATAAAGACAACAGAGGCAGCAGCAATATGTATTATTGCAGAATCTAGTTTGGGGGCTGGGCGGGGGATGGATGAGGGGAGGTGGATTTATGATGGGGGGTGGAATTTGTTCCTGCAGCCAATGGGGACGTGTTTCTTCAAAAAAAAGAAAGATGGGGCAAGAATATTATCATAAGCAAACTGATGTAAAAAAAAGTATGTTTTAAAAAGTAACTTTCTCTTCCTCTGAATAATTGATGATTCCTGGCAAAGGAGAGCTGGTTAATAACACAAAACTGTCCTCCGGTAGTTTTAGCTGTGACCCCCTCTCCCTGGGATTTGCTCTCCTCATCTACCTGCAGCCAGGGCCAACTTTTTCTCATGAGCAAAATGCTCCGAGGTATTAGCATTTGTCTGCTTAGCAAACTTTTCTGAAGTTCAGGGTTTTAGGGAAACTATTAGAAATGTGAGCAAAGCACCTCGCCGGCCAGGGTGATGGCACCCCCTCTGCTGTTGGGCACTTCAGAAGTTTTGACTTGGGGGAACCGATCTGGAACTTTCAGGAACACATGTTTAAAAATAAGTACTTTTTTTTGTTTTTTTGTTTTTTTGTTATTGGGAGGGAGGGAGACGGTAATGTTTTTAGCTATTAAGCTTTCAGCTTTGCTGTGGAAAGAGTGCATAGTGGCTTTAAAACAGATTAAAAAAAATCTATTCTTCACTAAATCTAGTTGATTTTCAGAAAGGATTCAAAAGGCAAAATGAGAAAATCCTCCAAGGGATACCTAAGCTGAATGAAAGAGGCCAATGCGTTTCCCTGCCATTTCAAGTCAGGACTCGATTTTTCTCTGGTGCCTTAATTTGGATGGATGTGTATGGGGGTCGTGATGGTGTGTATATGTGTGTGCAGATTATGGAGGGATTTTATTATGCACATAACCTATCAGAAATTTGCACCATGTGCCTCAGTGTGGAAGACAGAAAAAGCACACTGGAATGGACAGTGATCATAAGAATTGTTTTAATGTTTACTTTTCTGTGGGCCAAATAATCATGGCAATGAAGGACTTTTAGGAGCCAGTCTCCCTAATATCATCTCTGAGTATGATTGGGGAGGGGTCCAGGGAGTCAGGAGCGGGGGCTAGGATGAGAGCGTTATCCTTTCCCACAATAGCTCATCGGCTAAGTTACCTCTTCATGTAGAGATGCTTGTTCAGAGAAACTGAAATTGGATCCCTAGTCTTTCTTTGGAAACTCGATAGCCCTGCTTGGTGAGGTGATCAAGAGTTTGATAGCATAAGAGACAAAAGTGTGTCATCTATTTCCTATGAATACACCGGGGGAATGTAGAAGAGTTTATAACTTAAAAATAATACGAGGCATATTTTCATTCTCTAGTTTTCAAATACATAGTTTTACAAGGACCTCCTCATCCCTTAATTTAAAAAAAATTTTTTTCTTTTGATGGCCGCATCTGCAGCATGTAGAAGTTCCTCGGCCAGGGGTTGAATTGGAGCTGCAGCTGCACTACAGCCATGACAACACCAGATCCAAGCTACATCTGCCACCTATGCCGCAGCTTGTGGCAATGCCAGATCCTTAACCCACTGAGTGAGGCCAGGGATCAAACTTGCATTCTTATGGAGACAATGTCAGATCCTTAATCCATTGAGCCACAACAGGAACTCCCTATCACTTAAATTTTTCAAACAAAACTATAATCACAATGAAAGAACTTCTGCATGCAAAGGAAAATTCTCCTTGGGCAAGAACTGTGTGTTTACCCCTGGCATGCTGAAACCCTGAGATTCTGTGAAAATGTCCATTTTTTTTCATGTTTCTGGTGTTTTTTGATTTTCTTGTTCAGTTTTAGCTACACACACACTTAAAAGGGGGATCCTACCCTGTGTATTCTGATGCCAAACCTTCAGATATTTCTTTTGTTAGAGAATATAGTGTTACTCCAGCAATGTTTTAGTTTGTGAAAGAAACATTTCCCTGTAAATGTTCAAGAACTCAAATCCACCAGTGAATTCATGTCTATGTAATGGGAAAACATCTGGGTAAGGGGTACAAAAATCTGTTTATAAAGGAGATTGTGTTTAACAGGACATCATATTTTGAAATGTTAGTGCACCCTGGCAGTGCACCTGTTGCATAAAGCAATGCTTTCTTTTATATAATAACCCCCCTCCTCCTTTCAGGCTTTCTGTCATAGAATCCTAAATTTCAGTAAATGAGCCCATCTTTACCATATGCTGTGCTTTTCACAACTTTACAGACGTCGGTTTTAACCCTGCCCAGTCCTTGTCTTTCTCACTAGAAGTGGCTCACCTCTTTTGACCTGTTTCCATAAGGATGTTTCTTTCTTTCCCTAGTGAGTTTGTATTGTCTTTAGGCCAGTGTACCTGCATCTCTGGTAATTAGAATCATGGTCTGTTATCTGTCTTGTGGGACACCTAGAGTCACTCCTAATTTATAGTTTAAAAAAAATTGAGTATAGAATGGTAAAGGGCTTCTCATCTCAATGTGAAAATAAGTATCACCTGATGTGGTGCCCGACTCTCTCTCAAGGCTCTCACCACTTCTTTCTTCTCACAACCACTGCCCCAGTTCAGCTTCTATTGCCCTTTTTTTTTTTTTTTTTTGGTCTTTTTGTCTTTTTGCCTTTTCTAGGGCTGCACCTGCGGCATAGGGAGGTTCCCAGGCTACGGGTCTAATCAGAGTTATAGCCACCAGCCTACGCCACAGCTACAGCAACATGGGATCTGAGCCACATCTGTGACCTACACCACAGCTCATGGCAACACCGGATCCTTAACTCACTGAGCGAGGCCAGGGATCGAACCACCTCTAGTCATCTAGCTAATTTTTGCTCATGATTTAATATAAGCAATATTAATATATTGCATTGTTGTCTTTGCCTCAACGAAGTCTTTCTTGTATCCAGGTTGGGATTCGTTCCCCCCTCAGCCTTTTGGGGCTCTGTATGCTTATCATCTGTGACATTCTATTATGTTCCTATATAGGTGTTTGTGACCATCTGTCACTTTTAAATTCCCCCACGTAGATACTGTGCCTTAGGTATCTGGCTTTCTGGTGCCTAACACAGCATTTGGCTCATGGACATGCTTCATTCATTCATTCATTCATTTGCTCACTTTTGAACTGAATGGAACCAGGTCACCAAAGATTACATAGGTAATTGGTGGCAGAGGTGGGAGTAAAACTCAAGTCTCTTGACTTCAGTGTTTCTGAACTAGAAACAGGCACATTCCTCCTTTTCCTCTGTTCCACTCTGATCCTTATTAATTTCCCCCATGATTTGGGTTCTGCCAGACTTCATCATTCCCAGTGGATTCCTTTCCCATATTCCCACAGCCGATGGTTTTAGGAACCCAAATTTGTTGATTTGTAAGCTGTGGTCCTATCCTGGATATAGAATAGGCAAATGCAGAGAACTTTGGGGGCAATATATGCAGCTACAATTTGGCCTTGAATGATTATACCTCGAATTGAATTAGACATCCTTGGAGCACAAGGTCTAAAAGATCAATGCCTTGGCCTGTGGACTTTCTGGCCAAGAAGTGCATGCATTCTTAAGAGGAACATAAACACAGCTCATGCTGGTTACACAGCAGCTTGGGTAGATGGATTTATACTTCATCAGACAGTTGGTCCCTGGGTAGAAATGTGGGCCACGGGCCAGGAGACCCCAGTTCAATTTCCAGTTAAGTCATCTCTGTTTATTTCTCACAAAATACATATTTTAAAAAAATGGAAATTAAAACGTCATGCCTAAAACACTCTACAGTAAACAGAGGTCTTAAAAGAAGAGCTATTGCCAGCACCACTTTTTGTTAAAGCTGCATCCAATTTAAAGTTCTTTTATACCCAGGATACAGAATGGTGTGCAGAGTGCTGCAGAAGTCGCTGCACATCTGATCAGGCACTCTGGCAGGCCTTTTCTCTGTACAGGATACTCACAGGCTTGAGGGCTGGCTCTGGACATTGATGGATGCCTACATGGGGCGTGGGACCCTAGGCATTTACCTCCACAGCCCAGTCCTTTCTGCAGTGCTCCACCAATTCTCTTGGTTTGTAGGTATCTCCCTTCTCTTTGCGTCCTTCCCTCTCTTGGTCCCATACCTGTCACCTCCTGATCTGTCCCTCTGTATCCATTGTTGTTCCTATTCAGTGGATCCTGATCCTTTCACTCGCACCATATACGTCTGCAGCCCCCTGTTGCTCTTGGGACACAGGCAAAAATCCTTAACCCGGAGTTCCCGTCATGGCTCAGTGGAAACAAATCTAACATCCATGGGGACACAGCTTCAATCCCTGGCCTCGCTCAGTGGGTTAAGGATCTGGTGTTTAGCTGTGTACTGTGGTTTAGGTCCCAGGCATGGTTTGGATCTGGCATTGCTGTGACTGTGGTATATACCGGCAGCTACAGCTCTGATTCAACCCCTAACCTGGGAACCTCCATATGCTGGAGGTGAGGTGCAAGCCCTAAGAAGACAAAAGACAAATAAATAAAGTGTGTCCTATTACTATACTTCTTGAGGGCTTAAGCGACTTAATCACAGTCACATGGAGTTGCTGTGAGATGGGATTTGAACCCCAGCAGATTTGCCCTGAGTCATAAAGATTCAGTTGAGACACAGTTGTCTTCTCAGTAGGTGAAGTTTCTCCACCTTTGTTTCATGATTGCCCTTTTAAGAGCCCTTTTACACCTGTTTTTACTAATCCTCTCCTCATGAAATTTTAATGCTACAGATAGACAGTTGTGAGCAGAATAGTGCTTTCACCCCCCTCCTCTCAAGACACCCACATCCTACATCCTGGAACCTGTGAATACATCATATTACAAGGTAAGGGCGAATTACGGCTGCAGAAGATATTAACGTTACTCATCCATGACCTTGAGTTGGGTAGATTATTTTGGATTATTGTGGTGAGCCCAGTGTAATCACAAGGGTTTGATAAGTAGAAGAGGGAGGCGGGGGAGTCAGTGTGAGGGAAATGCAGTTAGGAAAGACTTGACTGCTGTTGCTGGCTTCAAGAATGGAAGACGGCCATGAGCCAGGGAATGTGGGCAGCCTCTTGAAGCTGGAAAAGGCAAGGAAACAGATTCTTCCCTGGAGCATGAGAAGGAACGCAGCCAGGCCAACACCTTGTTTTCAGTCCAGTGAGACCCATTTCAAACTTCCGACTCCCAGGAATGGAAGATAATAAATTTGTGTTATCTTAAGCTACTAAGCTTATGATAATTTGCTACAGCGGCAGCAGAGAACTAATGCAACAAATCCAACTCTGTGTGTATGTTGGTATATGTACACATACCTACAGTTGCATACACTGCATGTACCATATGCAGGTCTGTGATTTATATGTAGAATGAGTACATTTTCCTTCACCACCAGGGAACCACTCCTCCCCCCCAGGGGGGGCGTGCACATTGCCTCTGTTGCTAATACATGTTCTGGACAACAAGAACAAGAATTGTCTCTGGTTTTGATGACTGCTTTAGCTTCCATTCCCAGCATGGTGCCTGGCACATAGTAGGCACTGAAGTATTTGTTGACTTGGTGAGTGCATGAAAAAAATGGATGAATGATGATGAGGGACCTGAATTAAATAAACTTCTTATGAAAAATAAAAAGGGCTAAAGGACTCCATGTTGGAAGGGAGTGAATAAATGTTTTTGATTAACAGTGAGACTATAGCACCGTGAACGCCATTCACCTCCATAGATTTATCAATGTCCGGGAGCATTTGGTTAAAGTGACCAAGGCACAATGAGGCAGACGCTAACCCTCTTCCTCTTCACCTGTCAAGTGTCCATTTGGAAGGCATTTTCTAGGGCTTGGATTTCGGTAGCCTTGCTTTTGCAGGAGAACCCACATCCCCACATGGTTTTCTGGCTACCTCCTCCCTGGGTCTGGGGAAGGTACAGGCTCTTCCTGGGGCCTGCTCTGTGTCTGTCTTGTGGTGATGATGGGAGTATTAAACATCTTTGGAGGACAGGCCATGTTGGCTTTGGTTCTTCCCCTGGCACTGGTGAGTTCAGCACATTCCTTTCTGACTCTCCTAGAGATGCTGTGTGGGATAGTCAGGCAGCACCACCCCATCGGGGTGAATCCAGTGGGAGGAAATGCGGAACGTGCCCAGCTCTGTACTTGCATGCCATCGGGGACCGGGCAAAATCTGGAGGGTTGTTGGAAGGGGGCCCGGGTCTTTGGGGAGGTGGCCAAAGTGAGATTGGGGCATCGTGCAGCACAGGAGACCTCTGTGGGGTTGGGGGGAGTAACTTCCCAGGCACATGTGAGGGGTGGCTGTAGAGCCTCACTTGGCAGAGTTGGTGCCTTCACTTGATCTCACCACAAGGCAGTGCTGGTCTCCAGGGCCTGTGCATGGCTAACAAGGAACACTTGTCTGGCGTTCACATTTGCAAATAACTTTCCTGTGTAAGAGCTCAGGATGATGAGTCTTAAGGGGGTCTGGCCTAACCTCTCTGTGGCTGTTTTGTTTCCATATTTTAGCAGTCATTGATTCCACTGCCTACTGTGTGCAATGATAACAGCAAACACAAACATTTGGGTCAGATTTTCTGTTCAACATATTTTTTGACTTCCATTAGCCAATTCATACCCAATCCTGTGAGACTGCATCTTATGCCTTCATTTTTCAGATGAAAAAACTGAAGGTTAGCAAAGCCAATGAACATGCCCTGTTCATTAGGCCACGGAAAATAATAGTATGATCTACCAGAGTATGTATGTGCTGTAAGTGCTCATATTTCTTGAATTCCCAGAGCACTGGGGTAGGCATTATTACTATCCATTGTCAAATGGGAAAATTGAGGCACAAGATGACTAACAACTTGCCCAAGCTCAGACAGCTTCTAAGAAGAAGGAGGACTTGAAATCAGGTAGCCCAGCTTCATAAACCATAGTATCAACCACTGTGCCACTCTGCATCCCCACAAAATGGTATTTCCAGTGGTGAATCCTATACCCTTCTTTCCTGTCTACCTTGGGTCCTTTCTATGCCACGCAGTCTGAGAAGGAAAATGATATTGTTTCTGCTTATCATCTGGGTGGGAGAGTAAGGTGTGGTGACTTTTCAGGGCAGAAAGCTGTAAGTACTAAGGCAGAGGTCAGGGGGAGCTCTGAGGCACCACGAAGAATGGCCCAGGAGACTTATACCCTGTGGTATCCACAGCCCCCTACCCAGCGGACGTTGCTTATGCTGGCCTCTGTGTCCCAAATTCTTGCTTGAATGGAGTGGTCCTTGCAGTTGTCCTGGATTAGTCATTTGACATCGTATTTAGGGGTTTGGGAGACCATGTTTCTTTTAGAAAATCTCTACCATATGCAGCATGCCCAGTAAACATCAGAGTTCATTGGCAAGCAAACTGCTGAAAAGAAGTACTCTAAGTTGTCCTGCACCAGGTGCCTAAAGACAGAGACCCCTTTGGCTCTGGCTTTCCTTGGCTGGGTTCTCATCAGCTTGGAAGGATCATCTGTTGCTGCCTGGGCTGGGTGCTGTCTTTTCTAATTTTGGATTGAACCCAGTACCTACATGGCACTTTCTCCCAGCCACTAGCCTGATTTAGCCTTTACTCCTACCTCCCCTTGGACATCATTTTCTAGCCTGAGATGCCATCTTTTTCCTATGTTTTACAAACTCCAAATTGTAATATATAGGTTTGGCACATGTTTGTATACTTCTGGGAATAATGATTTATAATATTTGAAATTAGAGGTGTCTTTAATTTCTTAAACATTTTGTCATCACCATACTACCACCATAATTTTTCCAGAATCTTTACTATCTGGCTGATGTAATTATCTCTTTCTTTTGTTAACCATGCAGGAAACTCTAGTTCCTTCATTGGGTTCTCTCCTCATCTTTACTTGCCCATTCTGAGTCTATGCCTTTGTCATCACAGCTTGAAACTCCTGGATCCCTGGCCAATCAATGCCTTATATGTGTATTTAGGGGACATTTGTTTATTTCCTGAGGGCCTTAAAGTTAGTTAGCCCCCATCCCAAACCCAGTTGGCATACAGTTTGTTTGGATAGTTGGAAAATAAGTTACATAAAAGTTTGTGTCTCACTCATTGGTAATGATCTTCGATAGTCTTGCTTTGTGTCTTATAGTAAAAAGGTGATGATTTGCAAGTATGATTGTATCACTAAGTAATAGAAAACCATTTGCTGGCATGTTTTCTTAGCACTTTATTTGTAACCTTTGTATAGATTTTAGTAGCTGTGTTGGAGTTATCTGTTTTCATGTTTGTTTCTCCTATGGATAAGTTTATTACAATCAGAAATCTTTTTCTCATTCATTTTTGCCTTTCTAAGCATGGTGCTAGGAACAAAATATGTGTTCAATAAATGGTATGGAAAAAATCATATTGATGTCTTTCATTGGTTTCAAAATGAACCATTCTTATCACTCACTGAGTCATAACTGTATATTTATGTCTCCTCTACTAAGCATTAGCTTTTAAGCTTGGACCACTTAGTAGAAACCATAGATTAAAATGAACAATTATATGCCAACAAGTTGGACAACCTAGAAGAAATGGATATATTCCTAGAAACATTCAAGCTATCAAGACTGAATATAATGAAATAGAAAATCTGAACAGACCAATACCTCATAAGGAGATTCAAATATAATAAAAACTTCCCAAGAAACAAATAGCCTTACTGGTGAATTATACTCAATATTTAAAGAAGAATTAATACCAATCCTTCTCAAACTCTTTCAAAAAATTGAAGAGGAAGAAATGCTTCCAAACTAATTTTATGAGACCAGCATTACCTTGATATCAAAACTGGAAGAAGACATCACAAGAAAAGAAAATTTTAGGCCAATATCCCCGATGATCATAATTGTAGAAATCCTCAGCAAAATATTTGCAAACTGAATTCAATAATACATTGAAAAGATCACATGCCATGATCAAGTGAGATTTATTTCAGGGATGCAAGGACAGTTCAGTATCCATAAATCATCCCATGTTACGCACCACATTAGTAAAATGAGGGATAAAAGTCATATGATCATCTTGATAGACACAGAAAAAGCACTTGACAAATCAACATCCATTTAACATAAAAAGTCAACAAATATAGAGTAGAAGATAGATGTCTCAACAGAATAGAGGCTATAGATGACGAGCCCATAACCAACACCATACACAATTGTATAATGCTGAATGCTTTCCTCTAAGACCAGGAAAAAGACAAGGATGACCACTCTCACCTCTTCTACTCAACATAGCATTGGGATTGTAACCAGAGAAATTAGACAAGGAAAACAAATCAAAGGCATCCAAATTGGAATGGAGGAAGTAAAACTGTCACTATCTGCAGATGATACAATATTATACAAAGAAAAATTTTGATGTTGCATCAAAAAAACTGTCAGAACTAATAGAGAAATTCGGTAAAGTTGTAGGATACAAAATCAATACACAACAAATGTGTTCCATTTTGATGCACTCCTAATGAACTATCCAAAAGGGAAATTAAGAAAATGATCCCACTTATAGCTGAATCAAGAAAAATAAAATATATAGGAATAAATTTAACCAAGGCAGCAAAAGGATTATATATTGAAAACAAAAAGGCATTAACAAAAGAAATGGAGATGATAAAAATAAATGGAAAGATATTTCTGTACTTCTAGGTTAGAAGAATCAATATTGTTAAAATGTCTATACTGAGTTTCCATTGTGGTTCAGTGGATTGTGAGCCTGACCAGTATCCATGAGGATATGGGTTTGATCCATCACCTCACTCAGTGGGTTAAGGATCCAGCATTGCCATGAGCTTTGGTGTAGGTCACAGATATGGCTCGAATCTGGTGTTGCTGTGGCTGTGGCATAGGCCAACAACTACAGCTATGACTCGGCTCCTAGTCTGGGAACTTCCAATATGCCACAGGGCCTTAAAAAAGTCTATACTACCCAAAATTCCAATGGCATTTTTCACATAAATAGAACAAATAATCCTAAAATTTGTATGGAACCACAAAAGATCCCAAATAGCCAAAACAATCTTGAGAAAGAAGAACAAAACTGGAGGTATCACATTCCCTGATTTCAAACTATATTGCAAAGCTATGGTAATTAGAACAGTTTAGTATTGGCATAAAAACAGACCCATAGATTAATGGAACAGAATAGAGAGCTCAGAAATAAGCATGTGCATATATGATCAGTTAATTTACAACAAAGGAGCCAAGAATTTACAGCGAGGAAAGAGCAGTCTCTTTAACACATTATATTGGGAAAACTGGATGGCCACATACAAAAGATTGAAATTGGACTCCTCTCTTACCCTGTACACAAAAATTAGTTCAAAATCAATTAAAGACTTGAAAATAAGATTGCAAACCATAAAACACCTAGAAGAAACATAGACAGTGATCTCTGCGTAGGTCTTGGTCATGATTTTTTGAATCTGACACAAAAAACAAAAGAAACAAAAGCAAAAATAAAGCAAGTAGGACTACATTAAACTAAAAAGCTTATGCGCAGCAAAGAAATCCATCAACAAAATAAAAAGTCAGTCTACTGAATTGGGAAAATATTTGCAAATCATATCTGATAGGGGCTGATAGCCATATATATATATATATATGGAAGCAACCTAAGTGTCTTGTTATTTGTGGATGGACCTAGAGGGTATTTTGATAAGTGAAATAAGTCAGACAGAAAAGGACAAATACTGTAGATTTCACTTGTAAGAAGAATCTAAAAAATAAAAAACAAAAGCAGAACAGATTCATAGATACATTGAATAAACCAGAGTGGAGGGATTGTGGAAATAAGTGAAATAAGGGAAGAGAATTAAGAGGTAGCTACTCTCGTTATAAAATAACTAAGTTCCAGGGATGTAATACACAGCATAGGGAGTATAGTGAATAATATCATAACATTTTGTATGTGTCAGATGATAATGACTCATAATGATGATTTCATAATACATAGAAATATCTAAATCATTATGTTGTACACCTGAAACAAATGTAATATTGTAAGTCAAATATACTTCAATAAAATATATTAAAAGTGTATAAAGAACTCATAAAACTCAACAGCAAAGACAATCTGATTAAAAAATGAGTAGAAGAACTAAGTAAGTATTTTTCCAAAGAGGACATACAGATGGCCAACAGGTACATGAAAAGATGCTCAACATCATTAATCTTTGGGGAGCTGCACATCAAAACCACAATGAGATATTACATCACACCTGTTAAAACAGCTTTTTTCAAGAAGAAAAAACAAGTGTCGGTGAGGATGTGGCAAAAACAGAACACTTGTACACTGTTGGTGGGAATGTAGATTGGTGCATCCATTATGGAAAACAATACAGAAGTTCCTCAAAAAGTTAAAAATGGAGCTACCATATCATTCAGCAATTCTCCTTGTAGGTATTTATATGAAGAAAATGAACACACCAATTTGAAAAGATATATGCACTCCCATGTTTCTTTGCAGGATTATTTACAGTAGTCAAGATATGGAAACAACCTAAGTGTCCATCCATGGATAAATAGATAAAGAGATTTTGGTGTATTTATACAATAGGACATTTTTCAGAATGAAATATTGCCATTTGTGATAATATGGATGGACTTTGAGAGCATTATGCTAAGTGAAGTAAGTCAGAGAAAGGAAAATTCCATATGTTCTCTCTCATATATGGAATCTAAACAAACAACCGAAAAATAAAAACCAAGCTCATAGATGCAGAGAAAAGATTGTTGGCTGCCGGGGGTGGTGGGGTAGGGGGTTAGGGTGGAAGAAATGAGTGAAGAGCATCAAAAGGTAAGAGAAAAAAATACTTTCCCTGAAATACAAAACTGTAGTCAATTTAACTTTATGTCTTGGGGCTAGTTGCTCAGCTGCACAAAGACAACTTTTTTTATGAGTAAAATGGAAGTCCTGACAGTATCTACCCCATAGTCTGTCAGGAGCATCACATTTGCATGGGAAAGTCTTTTGTGGACTGTATAAAACATTAAGATTACTTGGGTATTTACACATGCTTTTATACACAGAGATGTTATGAGAGGAATGGGATTTCTGATGATCTTGGTAGAAGGGTTAGGAGTTAAATTGGCAGAGAAAAGAGATGAGGTAGGGTGTGGGGACAATGGTATGATATGACAAAGAGCAGTTAATTGAAATTGAGTAAAATTAAAGGAGAAACATGAGAGGCACTCCTTTAAAAATAATAATGTCGACTATTTAATAAAATATATATATATATTTTTGGAGTTCTCGTCGTGGCTCAGTGGTTAACAAATCTGACTGGGAACCGTGAGGTTGCGGGTTCAATCCCTGGCCTTGCTCAGTGGGTTAAGGATTTGGCATTGCCATGAGCTGTGGTGTAGGTTGCAGACGTGGCTCAGATCCCGTGTTGCTGTGGCTCTGGCATAGGCCGAGGGCTACAGCTCCAATTAGACCCCTAGCCTGGGAACCTCCATATGCCACGGGAGTGGCCCTAGCAAAGGCAAAAAGACTATATGTATATGTATATATATATATTTTTTTCTTCTATAGCAGGTCTCTGTTCCCCTCTAAACATGTGGTAGTAAAACTATGTAGCATGCTCAAGAAATTAACTACTTTCACCCCTATTAATAATAATTCTAATAAAAATTATTCACATAATGCTATATGCCAGGTACCATCCTAAGACACTGCCTGGGTTATCACAACAGCCTCATTATCATCTCTACTTTTCCAAGAACTTAAGTAATTTGCCTAAGGTGATGCTGCCAAGTGGTAGAGCTGGGATTTGAATCTCATAGAATGAGCCAGAGGCCAATCGCTTAGCCACCATGCCTTATTTCTTTTTGAGTAACTTACTTAACCTGTACTTCCACCTTCATTTTCTCATATAATCTTAACAACAAAACTAAGAGTTGAGTGTAATTATTACTTTCACTTTTCAATTGACAGAACTGAAATTCAGGTCAAATGGCTAGTTCAAGGTCATACCTCTAATAAAGGGAAGAGTATGAATTAATTTATTTTTATTTATTTTATTTTTTTAATTTTTTCCCGCTGTACAGCATGGGGATCAAGTTATTCTTACATGTATACATTTTCCCCCACCCTTTGTTCTGTTGCAATATGAGTATCTAGACATAGTTCTCAATGCTACTCAGCAGGATCTCCTTGTAAATCTATCCTAAATTGTATCTGATAACCCCAAGCTCCCAATCCCTCCTACTCCTTCCCTCTCCCGTTGGGCAGCCACAAGTTTTTTCTCAAGTCCATGATTTTCTTTTCTGAGGAGATGTTCATTTGTGCTGGATATTAGATTCCAGTTATAAGTGATATCATATGGTATTTGTCTTTGTCTTTCTGGCTCATTTCACTCAGTATGAGATTCTCTAGTTCCATCCATGTTGCTGCAAATGGCATTATGTCATTCTTTTTTTTATGGCTGAGTAGTATTCCATTGTGTATAGATAACACATCTTCCGAATCCAATCCTCTGTCGATGGACATTTGAGTTGTTTCCATGTCCTGGCTATTGTGAATAGTGCTGCAATGAACATGCGGGTGCACGTGTCTCTTCTAAGCAGAGCTTTGTCCGAATATATGCCCAAGAGTGGGATTGCGGGGTCATATGGAAGGTCTATGTATAGATTTCTAAGGTATCTCCAAACTGTTCTCCATAGTGGCTGTACCAGTTTCCATTCCCACCAACAGTGCAGGAGGATTCCCTTTTCTCCACAGCCCCTCCAGCACTTGTTATTTGTGGATTTATTAATGATGGCCATTCTGACTGGTGTGAGGTGGTATCTCATGGTAGTTTTGATTTGCATTTCTCTTATAATCAGCGATGTTGAGCATTTTTTCATGTGTTTGCTGGCCATCTGTATATCTTCCTTGGAGAAATGTCTATTCAGGTCTTTTGCCCATTTTTCCATTGATTGATTGGCTTTTTTGCTGTCAAGTTATATAAGTTTCTTATATATTCTAGAGATTAAGTCCTTGTCCGTTGCATCATTTGAAACTATTTTCTCCCATTCTGTAAGTTGTCTTTTTGTTTTCTTTTTGGTTTCCTTTGCTGTGCAAAAGCTTTTCAGTTTGATGAGGTCCCATGGGTTTATTTTTGCTCTAGTTTCTATTGCTTTGGGAGACTGACCTGAGAAAATATTCATGATGTTTATGTCAGAGAGTGTTTTGCCTATGTTCTCTTCTAGGAGCTTGATGGTGTCCTGTCGTATATTTAAGTCTTTCAGCCATTTGGAGTTTATTTTTGTGCATGGTGTGAGGGTGTGTTCTAATTTCATTGCTTTGCATGAAGCTGTCCAGGTTTCCCAGCAATGCTTGCTGAATAGACTTTCTTTTTCCCATTTTATGTTCCTGCCTCCCTTGTCAAAGATTAATTGACCATAGGTGTCAGGGTTTATTTCCGGGTTCTCTATTCTGTTCTATTGGTCTGTGTGTCTGTTTTGATACCTTTACCACACCGTTTTGATGACTGTGGCTATGTAGTATTTTTTGAAGTCTGGGAGAGTTATGCCTCCTGCTTAGTTTTCATTTCTCAGGATTGCTTTGGCGATTCTGGGTGTTTTGTGGTTCCATATAAATGTTTGGATTGTTTGTTCTAGTTCTGTGAAAAATGTCCTGGGTAATTTGATAGGGATTGCTTTGTAGATTGCTTTGGGTAGTATGGCCATTTTTACAATAGACCTTTTTTTTGTTTGTTTGTTTCTCTTCTTAATTTTAATATAGTAATGAAGTTTTTGAACCTACAGGACCATCAGGCTAAAACACACAATTATAGGAAGGGGTTAGCATACTTAAAAAACAGGGCAACCACAAGCCAAAACCAAACATTGCATTCACAAAAAATGAAAAAACAAAAAAACACAAAAACACTCAAGCAGATAATAACCGGAGACCATCCAACCAAAAAAAGAAAGGAAGAATGGAGAACCATGGAATCAACTGGAACACGAGGTTCAAAATGGCAATAAACAATCATCTATCAATTATCACCTTAAATGTCAATGGACTGAATGCCCCAATCAAAAGACACAGAGCAGCTGAGTGTATAAAAAGGCAAAAACCTTCAATATGCTGCCTACAAGAAACTCACCTTAGGACAAAGGATACATATAGATTGAAAATGAAGGGATGGGAAAAAATATTTCACGCCAATAGACATGACAGAAAAGCAGGAGTCGCAACACTCATATCAGACAAGATAGACTTTAAAACAAAAGACATAAAGAAAGACAAAGAAGGACATTATTTAATGATTAAGGGATCCATTCAAGGAGAGGATGTTACTATTGTCAACATATATGCCCCAAATACAGGAGCACCCAGATACATACAACAAATATTAACAGACATAAAGGGAGAAATTGATGGGAATACAATCATAGTAAGAGACTTTAGTACCCCACTCACACCAATGGACAGATCCTCTAGACAGAAAACTAATAAAGCAACAGAGATCCTAAAGGAAACAATAGAAAAGTTAGACTTAATTGGTATCTTCAGGACACTACATCCAAAAAAATCAGAATACACATTGTTCTCAAATGCACATGGAACATTCTCAAGAATCGACCACATATTGGGACACAAAGCTAACCTCAACAAATTTAGGAGCATAGAAATTATCTCAGATATCTTCTCTGACCACAACACCATGAAATTAGAAATCAACCATGGGAAAAGAAATGAGAAAAAACCTGCGACATGGAGACTAAACAACATGCTACTAAAAAACCAATGGGTCAATGAGAAAATCAAGAAGGATATTAAAAAATACCTTGAAACAAATGATAATGAAGACACAACCTCTCAAAATCTATGGGATGCTGTGAAAGCAGTGCTCAGAGGGAAATTTATAGCGATACAGGCCTTTCTCAAAAAAGAAGAAAGATCCCAAATTGACAACTTAACCCTCCACCTAAACGAATTAGAAAAAGAACAAAAGAGACCAAAAGTCAGCAGAAGGAAGGAAATTCTAAAGATCAAAGAAGAAATCAATAAAATAGAGATTCAAAAAACAACAGAGAAAATTAATCAAACTAAGAGCTGGTTCTTTGAAAAGGTGAACAAAATTGACAACCCCCTGGCCAGACTCACTAAAAAGAGGAGAGAAAGAACTCAAATAAACAAAATTATAAATGAAGAAGGAGAAATCACAACGGACACTGCAGAAATACAAAAAAACCATAAGAACAACTATATGGCAACAAGTTTGACAAACTGGAAGAAATGGACAATTTTCTAGAATCTTACAGCCTGCCAAAACTGAATCAAGAAGAAACAGACCAACTGAACAGACCGATCACTAGAAATGAAATTGAAGATGTCATAAAAACACTCCCTACAAATAAAAGTCCAGGACCAGATGGCCTCGCAGGCGAATTCTATCATACATATAAAGAGGAACTGGTGCCCATCCTCCTTAAACTCTTTCAAAAGGTTGAAGAAGAAGGAATACTCCCAAAGACATTCTATGAGGCCACCATCACCCTCATTCCAAAACCAGACAAGATACCACCAAAAAAGAAAACTATCAGCCAATATCTTTGATGAATATAGATGCAAAAATTCTCAACAAAATCTTAGCCAACCGAATCCAACAACATATCAAAAAAATTATACACCATGACCAGGTAGGGTTCATCCCAGTTTCACAAGGATGGTTCAGCATACGCAAATCAATCAGCATCATACACCACATTAACAAAAGAAAAGTCAAAAATCATATGATCATCTCAATAGACGCAGAAAAAGCATTTGACAAAGTCCAACATCCATTCATGATCAAGACCCTTGCCAAAGTGGGTATAGAGGGAACATTCCTGAATATAATCAAAGCCATTTATGATAAACCCACAGCAAATATAATCCTCAATGGGGAAAAACTGAAAGCCTTCTCACTCAAATCTGGAACAAGACAGGGATGCCCACTCTCACCACTGCTGTTCAACATAGTTTTGGAAGTCCTAGCCACAGCAATTAGACAAACAAACGAAATAAAAGGCATCCATATAGGAAGAGAAGAGGTAAAACTGTCACTGTATGCAGACGACATGATACTCTACGTAGAAAACCCTAAGGACTCAACCCAAAAACTCCTTGAACTGATTAATAAATTCAGCAAAGTAGCAGGATATAAGATTGACATTCAGAAGTCAGTTGCATTTCTGTATGCCAGCAATGAAACATTAGTAAAGGAATACAAAAATACGATACCTTTTAAAATTGTACCACACAAAATCAAATACATCGGAATACACCTGACCAAGGAGGTCAAGGACTTATATGCTGAGAATTATAAAACTTCAATCAAAGAAATCAAGGAAGATGGAAAGATATTCCATGTTCATGGACTGAATAAATTTCTTTATTTCTCTTCTCTTCCCTTCCCTTCTCTTCCCTTCCCTTCCCTCCTTCCTTCTTTCTCTCTCTTTCTTTCTGGTTTACTTGGTTTTTCAGGGCCGCAGGTGCAGCATATGAAAGTTCCCAGGCTAGGGGTTGAATCGGAGCTACATCTGCTGGCATACACCACATCCACAGTAAGGCCAGATCTGAGCCTCATCTTTGACCTACACAGCAGCTCACAGCAATGCTGGATCCTTAATCCACCAAGCCAAGACAGTGATTGAACCCGTATCCTCATGGATACTATTTGGGTTTGTAACCCACTGAGCTACAGTGGGAACTCCCAAGAGTATGAATTTAGAAGCAGATGCCTGACTCTTTCCATTATATCACAGCTGGGTGAAATCAATGAATTAATACCAAGTTCCTGAGGCCTAATTCATCATAATTCTCACTTTGCAAGTCTGAGTCTTAAAAGAAGGGGCTTTGGAATTTGACAGACCTTGGTTTGGGTCTTGTGTCTGCCACTTTCTAGTTCTGAGACATTGGTCCAGTCACATTAACCTCTTTGGTCCTCAGTTTCCTCATCATGAAAATGGGTTTGATGTATGAAAATTAAATGAGATTTGCACGAGTGATGCATGATAAATCTCTGTGCATATTAATTTCTATTCATGAGGCTGGCAGATGGCTACACACATGATCCAGTGACAGAAGGGGAATTTGAACTTGCAACTCTCAGCTTGACTCCATTAGAGCCCTCTTCTCTCTCTTTCTGTTTCTTCATATGCTCTTTGCATCCTCCCAGAATTGCCTTCCTTGCTCAGCAGTTTAATGGGTAAGTGGGGATGGTTGGTGATGAATGCCTCTTGCAGAAATAGCAAGTTTTATTGATGGCTCCTTAATTGACTCCAAAGGTAAAATATTTATGTGAGAACTAAATATTTTGGGGGCACAACATCACCAAGTCAAAGAAGAAGGAACAATACAATTAGGTCTGTTAGGACCTAATTAGGAACTTGTAAGTCTGAGGGCCTATCATCAGTTAAACCCTATCCAGTTTTCCTGAAAATAGCTGCTTAGAACACCACACAACTCCTGGAAATTCAAAACAAAACAAAGCAAAACTTTGAAAGGTCAGATAACTCTAGGAGAAAACAAAGCAAATAAATAAAATTAAGTTAAAGTAAAAAATAGAACAAATATCCCTCTACCCCAACAAAACAAATGCATCTCATATAAAGGCCATCAAACAATGCCTGGAGGAGTTCCCTTCATGGCTCAGTGAAAGCAAATCTGACTAGCATTCATGAGGACGCAGGTTCGATCCCTGGCCTCACTCAGTGGGTTAAGGATCCGGCATTAGCATGAGCTGTGGTGTAGGTCTCAGATGCCACTCAGATTTGACGTTGCTGTGGCTGTAGCATTGGCCGACAGCTACTACTCTGATTTGACTCATAGCCTGGGAACCTCCATATGATGCAGGTTCACCCCCCAAAAAAAAATTCCAGGCACTGTCTGGAATTTACACATTTCTTTTCAGTTCATGAATTTCAAATGTCTTAAATTCGCACACTGGATTATGACAAGTTCTCATTTTCAAGGTAGAGGTAGGATCAGCTTGCAAGGTGAATTTGGATTTCTGGGGGAGGGAAAGGTAGTGATCTGGAAACTCTTCGCCTCCCTGTTGGTCAAGTCGCCTGACAGCTGCTATGGCTTAGACTTGGCCGTGGATACCCCAGCATTCTACTCTCTACCCCCCTCCCCACTAGCTGCTTCCCTTTTGCAAAATCATGATGTTCTTTCCCAGTTAGGGAACAAGAATTTTCTTTTCCAGAACAGACTGTGAAGCTAGGATACAATTACTCATATGGTTTAATTTAAAATGCAAAATCTTTGAAAAATAGGTATTTTTAAAATAAGCGTTTTGGTCTGGAGCTCTGGTTCTCATTAACTTGGCCGAAACCCTTGATGTTATGTTGGAACTGCTTAAACACCCACTCACATGCCTGCTCTCAGGTGTTCATAAACCCGCTGCCTTCCTGGGGGATCCTGGCCAGTGGCATCCTCACAGGCTTGCACCACGACCTGTGTTTCCCTTTGCTTTTGTGCAAGGGAGTGGAATAGTTTAATGTGATGTTTTGGTCCCCTCTGCCACTCCGCTCAAGTGCAGGGTGCAGGAATGACAGTACTTGGGGTCTGGTTCTGCCTTCAAACCCTGGCATGAATTCTCTGGCATGCATGGTTCTCCCTCTCCCCTCTGATCACGTCTCCATGGCAGAGCCTTAACCTTCACTGGGTTCATTGCACGTGAGCCTTTAAGGGAAAACTTTGGCTGTAGCTGAAGAGTCTTTCCAGCCCGATGAGAGTGTTCCAAATATTATTAGAACAAGCCAAATATAATCTCTACACCTACTGTTAAACTTAGAATGCATGGTATAAAAAAGGCATTCCACAGGCATATGAAATTACATGTTTACTTCAAGACATGCCTTTTATCCTTGACGTTCCAAGAACATAAAAAGCATTAACTGCTCATTTTGAGGAATGACCTTCATTAAGGAGGAAGGCAAGAACCTGGTCATCCTTTTCCCACAGGTTCCCAGGAAAGGGAGAGCAGCCTGCAAGCACGCAGATTTCAGGGCCCCAAGCGCTGGACAATGTGTGTGAGACTCCAAGGCCTTCTCTTCCTTGAGCATGTGAGGAGGTGTCCTGCCTTGTAAACGCAAAGCCTCAAGCACCCCGGCCAAACTCAGAAGCTGTGATTCCACAGACAGGGTGCATCTGGAAAGCCTTCCTCACCCCTTAGCCACTTTGGTGAGACTTCTCTTCCAAAGAAGAAGAGGAGCTTCTTTGCAGTTTTCCATTAAGAAAGGATGTAGTCTTCTTCTTATTTATTTATTTTTTTAGGGCTGCACCTATGGCATATGGAGGTTCCCAGGCTAGGGATTGAATTGGAGTTGTAGGCACCGGCCTACACCACAGCTCACGGCAACCCACTGAGCAAGGCCAGAGATCGAACCTGCGTCCTCGTGGATACTAGTCAGATTTGTTTCCGCTGAGCCACCTGAGAACTCCAGGATGTAGTCTTTTATTCTCATTATCTAATACTTCTTGGAACTCATTCTACTCAGTCCTGCAATCAGTTCGGCTGTGTCCATGTCCTCGGTACCTTGGCCCTTGCTGCCAGTACCAACCCTCAAATCAGAGTCCTCCTCATTCTGCCCAGGGCTTCCTCCCTCATCTTCCTTATTCAGGTGTCTCCTTTCCCAACCTGTTTCCATTTGGCCTTCCTGGACGCTTGATCTTCTGTCCTTACCTTCTTAATGAACATCCCTTTCACCATCTGCTCGGCAGGAACCTGTAGTCAATCTGCTCGTAGCATTTCTGTGCTACAAGGCCATGATTCCTTACCTGCAATTCTGAAATAAAGAAATGCACCCTAAACCTCCCTGGTGAACCTTAGAGTGGGACATACAACTTCCTCCTGGATATTGCCTCTTCTGCTGGATCCTCAAACGCAGTGTGTCCCTAGCATGTCTTCCCCGTCTGGATGGATCTCTCTCCCATCCAGAAATCAGAACCTGGGAGCTATTCTCATGTATGACCTTCCTCATCCTTGACATGATCTTCGATAGCATCTTCTGGCCTTCCAGTCTGATAAAAATATTCCTGGAGTTCCCGTCGTGGCTCAGTGGTTAACGAATCCGACTCGGAACCATGAGGTTGCAAGTTCGATCCCTGGCCTTGCTCAGTGGGGTAAGGATCTGGCATTGCCGTGAGCTGTGGTGTAGGTCACAGATGTGGTTCAGATCTGGCGTTGCTGTGGCTCTGGCGTAGGCCGGTGGCTACAGCTCCGATTTGACCTGTAGCCTGGGAACCTCCATATGCCGTGGGTGCAGCCCTAGAAAGGGCAAAAAGACCATTGTCATGCATTTCTCCAAGGATTCCTGGGAACTTTTAGTGGATAATTTACAACCCAATTGGGGTGCAGAGATGTTTGTTTCTTGAGTTGGGCATAGTTTCCAGGCTTTTTCAGAAGCAAAGTTATGAGACAAGGACTTTTTTGAAGATAAAATACATAATGAGCCTGTGGTGATTACTTCCAATTCAAATTTGGGACTACCAGATTTTCACTTAACCTCATTAGTCTTGGAGCTGTATCTACTTTCTTCCATGGTGAAAATTATGGTTCTCAATTGTAACAACATGCTTGCTCAATTGCTTTGTCCCAGAACAAAAGATAATTAGAATAAAACCAACAGCTGTCCCAGAACAAAAGATAATTAGAATAAAACCAACAGCAACACAATTACCTAAATCAGTTTAAGTTGTTGCTATTTGCATGGTGAGTTTTTGTTTTTTGTTTTGTTTGTTTGTTTTGTTTTCATGGCATATCCTACTAGAGATGTATAGTCAAATTGTTCTGATTTAAAACAACTTGGGGGAGTTCTCCTGTGGTGCAGTGGGTTAAGGATCTAGAGTTGTCAGTGCAGCATCTTGGGTAACTGCTATGGTGCAGGTTCGATGCCTGACCTGGGAACTTCCACATGCTGTGCCATGGGTGAGGCCAAAAAAAAAGAAGAAGCAACTTGAGATAATTCCTCTCTATATGGTTAATGCCACCAACTTGTCATGCAGTTAGATTTACTTGTTTACTTTGCTTTTTGATTTTCAAGAATTGATTTGTTTTCTTTTCATTTTCTATAAAATTAATTTGAAAGATATAGATAGCTACAACAGGAATGTTTTTAAAAGCTGAATTTCTCTCCTATCATCTGCACCCTACTCCAGGACCAAACTGATTCACACATGAATAAATGGAGTGATTTAAGTCTATTAACAGAACTATTAGGCATTTCTTTTGGCCTAGAGATACTATGAAAAATTACTGCAGCACTAAGGGGATTATAAATAGAGAAAGTTTGAGATTCAGTGTAGTATATATATGTATATGTATTATATATGTATGCACGTGTATGTATATATATAAAGTCAGTCCTCATTTCTTTTTACTGGTGCCTAGTATCCCTTAGGGTGGCTATACTATAGTGAATTCCACCAGCCCCCTATTGGTGAATCTTTGGGTTGTTTCTAGCTTATAGTTATTGCAAATAAGGCTGAGATGAATAGCCTTATGCATGTGTCTTTGCCATTGTTTCTGTGGGAGAGATTCCTAGAAGTGGTACAGTTGGGTCAAAGGGTGAATGCACAGGACCTTTTGCTAGATACTGCCAAATTCCCCTGCATAGGGTTTTACCATTTTGCATTCCCATCATCAAATTTATGAGAGTATCTGTTCCCCAAAGTCTTGCCAACGCGGTATGATGTCAAAGTTTTGGGGCTTTGCCGACGTGGTAGGTAAGAAACTACATCTAAATACAGTTTTAATTTGCATTTGTCTTACTGTGAAAGAGGTTGAACATTTTTTTCACATGAGTAAGAATAATTTGCATTTATTTTTTAATAACTTGTCTGATTATATCTTTAGTGAAAATTTCTATAGGGTTTTGGTCCTTTTCTTCTCCATTTTTAGCCACTCTTATCTATAAATTGCAAATATTTCCCCAGTTCGTCATTTGTCATATATACATATACATATATATATATATATATATATATTTACTTATTTATTTTATTTTTGGCTGTACCCATGACATGTGGACATTCCTGAGCCAGGGAGTGAACCCATGCCACAGCAGCAACCTGAACCACAGCAGTGACAATGCTGGATCCTTAAACTCCCTGAGCCACTGGGGAACTCCATATCATTTGTCTTTTAAAAAATATTAATATATGTTTTCAAATAGCCTCCAGATTGTCATTTGGCTTTTTATTTGCATATTATGGTGGTGTATTTTTTTTCCTTGCTATGCAAATTGTTACATTTTTACTTTGGTGAAGTTTTTGGATGTTGAACCACTCAATTGGGAACATTTTCCCCTGCTCTATGGCCTTGTGTTTTCTTTTGATGCCCTTTTGACTTTGCCATGCCTCTCTTATGTCCAGAAACTGAAGGTAATCAAAGTAAAATCATATGAAATTCGGAAGGGCCAAGATCTAATTCTTTACCTTAACGTGTCAGGACCTAGAATGACTTTGTGCATTTTGTTATGGATATGTAGCCAGTCATCTTTTGTATTTGGCTTCTAGTCAAAAAATGCCCATTTCTACCTGGAAAGTTAGCTTTCAAATATATTGACTACAGGCAGTTGCCTTTGTTTTATTCAGTAGAAGATAATGAAGTATACTGGTTGCCAAAACAGGAAAGGCATACAAGTAAAGGGATAGTG
Source organism: Sus scrofa (assembly GCF_054392235.1). Classification (NCBI taxonomy): domain Eukaryota; kingdom Metazoa; phylum Chordata; class Mammalia; order Artiodactyla; family Suidae; genus Sus; species Sus scrofa. The sequence continues at coordinate 41,210,318 of NC_139386.1, read as the reverse complement.
AAATTCTAGAGGCAGATTTGAGTAGATTTATTGGTGGTTTGGATCATCTTTAGTGTTCGTGTGTGATGATCCACAGAGGTGCCCTGTAGCACCTTTTCTTTCCCCCAAAGTGATACTGACTTATGACCACTCACACACTGGGTGGTAGAGAAGCACAGGAAAGCTTTGTAGAAGAACGAGGCTGTGCTATAATATTAGAAACTATAATATTAGAAAACACTAACTTAGACTCTAATTAAGCAAAAAGTTATCCCGGTGAAAAAATGCTGTTTTCCGCATTAATAGACATGTATTACCAAAAAATTGTATTCCATTGTGTTTTGAATTTTGTCGACCCATTTTATTTAAAAGTTTGTGGGGAGTTCCTGTTGTGGCGCAGGGGAAATGAATCTGACTAGTATCCATGAGGATGTGGGTTCGATCCCTGGCTTCGCTCAGTGGGTTAAGGATCTGGTGTGGCCGTGAGCTGTGGTTTAGATTGCAGATGTGGCTCAGATCCCGTGTTGCTGTGGCTGTGACGTAAGCCGGCAGCTGTAGTTCTGATTTCAACCCCTAGCCTGGGAACTTCCATATGCCACAGGTGCGGCCCTAAAAAGTGAAAATAAATAAATTAATAAATAAAAGTTTGTGAAAATTTATGTTCTTTTTATCTGGGTACCTACATAACATCCTTGATTTTGCCTCTTGGTGTGTACAGCCTAAAATATATTCCACCTAGTTCCATACAGAAAACATTTGCCAACTGCTGCATTAAATAAACAGTGACACTGTTAAGAGAAAGTTCAATGCATTAGGGAGATTGAACAAATCCACGGCATAGATTCTTACACTTTAGAAGGCAGAAGAATTCTCACCCCACCCACTCCTGCTCCAGGAGTCTGATTCAGCTGTTCTGAGTCTAGTCAAGGTATCTGCATTTTAAATAAGGATCCGGATGATTCTCTTGGTGTTTTACCGTGAGAAAGCTGGTGTGCTGTGGGGCAGGGCTCTCAAAGGAGGTAAAATCTAAACTGCAATTTGAAGACTGAACGGAGCCAAGCTGGACAGTTCAGAGAAGAGTGTTCTGAAGAGAAAGGACAGTGGGCAGGAGTTTGAGAGGAAGTGAAAGAAGGTTGGGGTTTCTGGAGTAGAGAGAGTGAAGGGAACAGTACCAGAGACAGAGGAAACTAGGGAAGGAGGCAGCAGAGCTGTAAGTTTGGAATTGATCCCAAGGACAATCAAAAACCATTGAATATATGCTTTTAAAAAAATTACATTTACCTCTTTGTGTATTTATTTACACATATATATGATTTTATTTTTTGGATTTTACTTCTTGAAAAAATATTTTAAACAAAATAAATATTAAAAAAGTATTTTCAACAATACTTTTATTGAAGCATAGTTAGTATATATGTGTTAATTTCAAATGTACAGCAAAGTGATTCAGTTATACACACAGACACACATATGTGTGTTCTTTTTTATATTCTTTTCTTTTAGAGGTTATTACAAGATACTGAGTTTAGTTCCCTGTGCTATACAGTAGATCCTTGTTGTTTACCTAAGTTACATGTAGTAAATTAGCAGTGTGTATAGTAGTGTGAACATGCTAACCCCAGACAGCGGATTTATCCCTCCCCTCCCCTTGCTCATTGGTGACCATAAATTTGTTTTCTATGTCTATGGGTCTATTTCTGTTTTGTACGAAAGTTCATTTGTATCATTTTTGTTTTAGATTCCACATATAAACAACATCACGTGATATTTGTCTTACTCTGTTTGGGTTACTTTACTTAGTATGATAATCTCCAGGTCCATCCATGTTGCTGCAAATGGCACTCACCATTCCATTCTTTTTTTTAATATACCCATTCTGCTGTTGATGGACTTTTAGGTTGCTTCTGTGTCTTGGCTGTTGTAAATAGTGCTGCTATGAACATTGGGGTTACATATGGGTGATTTTATATAAGTGCCTCTATATACATGCCTTTTTTTAAAAAAGTGCGGTCCTTTTTCTTTTTTTATTCCATGGTCTCCTTCTCTCTTCCCAAGTCTCCCCAAGGAACCTATTGTTGTAGACAGAACTGTGTCACCTCACCCCTCAAATTTATAGTTGAAGTTTAAACTTCAGTACCTCAGAATGTGACTGTATTTGGAACTAGAGCTTATTTATTTATTCATTTGTTTGTTTGTTTATTTGGAGCTAGAGGGGTTTATATATTTTCTTTTATAATGATGTTTATTTTTTCTATTATAGTTGGTTTACAGTGTTCTGTCAATTTTCTACTGTACAGCTAAGTGACCCAGTCATACTTACATATATATACATTCTTTTTCTCACATTATCCTCCATCATGCTCCATCACAAGTGACTAGATATAGTTCCCTGTGCTATACAGCAGGATCTCATTGCTTATGCATTCCAAATGCAATAGTTTGCATCTATTAACCCCAGATTCCCAGTCCATCCCACTTCCTCCCCCTCTCCCTTGGCAACCACAAGTCTATTCTCCAGGTCCATGAGTTTCTTTTCTGTGAAAAGGTTCATTTGTGCCATTTTTAGGTTCCAGGTATAAGTGACATCATATGGTATTTGTCTTTCTCTATCTGACTTACTTCACTTAGTGTGAGAGTCTCTAGTTCCATCCATGTTGCTGCAAATGGCATTATTTTGTTCTTTTTTATGGTTGAAAAGTATTCCATTGTGTATGTATAACACATCTTATTAATCCATTCATCTGTCGATGGACATTTAGGTTGTTTTTATGTCTTGGCTCTTGTGAATAGTGTGGAGCTAGAGGTTTTAAAGAGAGAATTGAGACTGAATAAGTTCATAATGGTAAGGCCCTAATCCAGTATCACTGGTGCCCCTTATTAGAACAGGGAGACTCGACACCAGGGGAGAGGCCCTGGGGGGGACACAGTGGAAAGGAGGCCATCCACAAGCCAAGGGGAGAGGCCTCAAGAGAAACCAGCCCTGCTGACACATTGATCTCTGTTTTGCAGAGAAAATAACTTTCTGTTGTTTAAGCTACCCAGTTTGTGGGAATTTGTGTTGTGGCAGCCCTAGCAAACCAATATGTTCGTATTACTCTCCTAGATTTTATTCATCCATAGTTTTCTCCTTACTCATATAATCCTGTACAGGTATTAATACACATATATCTACACTGCGTATTTCACCTGATTTAAAATGCTCTAGTGTAGGACACACAATTATGTTCTATGTAGAAAGGAAAAAATGCTGCCAATTAAACCATGACACAATGCTTTCTTCACCTTTGTAATTTGTATTTTAAACTTGCTAAATTAGCTCTTTTAGATCTATTTAGATAGCATTCATTTATACACATGAAAGGAAAATAGTGAGTGAAATAAAGTGGCTTAGCTGTCCTTAGAATTTTCTCATGTTCAAAGTTGGACTCTTTGGAACCCTTTATCAAGTTACAGACATTGGGTCTGTGCTTTTCTGTGCACTGCCGTCTTCTGTGCTATCAAGAGTGTTAGTGATGCAGCATTGCCTGTAACGGTGTGCACTGTTGCCTGTGGGGTGTTCCTTGAAGCCTCTGACACCCATTTCTTGTGGGTGCACATGCTTTGATGCGCACCCACAAAGGACAACACTATATCACTGCCGCATGGCATTTGGTGACTGAAAGATGCATTCTCATTTCAGAGATGTTATAGTGGAAAAAAATAGACATTTCAGCATCAAGGAAATACAGTCATTTATTTGATACACATGTATACCCCTTCAGACGTATTTTTAAAAAATTATTTTATTATGGTTGACTACAGTGTTCTGTCAACTTCTGCTGCACAGTAAAGTAACCCAGCTATACACACCACACACACACATACACACACACATATACGTTCTTTTTTTCACATTATCCTCCATCATATTCCATCACAAGTGATCAGTTATAGTTTCTTGGGCTACACAGCAGAATTTCACACAGACATTTTTGAATAGTTTGCTCGCTTTTTTCCTTTTTACCAAGATGGCATCATATTACACACATTTTCCTGCATTTTGCTTTTCTCACTCAGTACTGCGTAGAACTTCCTCCAAGTCACTTAGCATAGCTTTTTTATTCTTTGAGGTAGACATATACTATTTTATGATATAGTTGTATCAGAATATATTTAGCCAGTTTCCCATTTATGAAGATTCACTTTGTTTATAAAGCTATTTGCAACCACAAGCTGTGCTGCAATAAGTATCCTAGACTTAAGCATTAGTGCTTTATATCCCAGGACTGGAGTTACTGAGTTGAAGGATACTATTTATTTTAACAGGTGTTGTAAGATTGCTTTGCACCAATGCTAGGGAACCTCCTCTTTCCACTAGCCATGTAGGAGAGTGCTCTGTTCCTTATAACCTGCATATTCATTTTGGGAGAATTGACATTCAGTGATAATAGATCTTCCCATCCAAGAGACTGGTTATCTTGTTTGTCTTTATTAATAGCTCTAGTTTTCTCCTTCTAGTTACCTTCTTGTTAAATTTATTCCTAAGTATTTCATAATTTTTGTTCCTCTTAAAATGAACTATTTTCCCCATTTCATTCCTAAGAGTTTATTCTAGAAGAAAGCCATTGATTTTTAAAATATTTAGCTTATGTCCATTCCCTTTCCAAATTGTCTTTTAATTCTATTTCAAATATTTGGCCATATAATTACCCTTAAGAGATTTTTAAATCACCTCCCCACCGTAGCCTCTGAAGGCTGTCGGCAAATTGCATTCTTCAAGGCAGTTTTCTCTTGAAGGAAGATGTGGCACTTCCATGGCAGCCACAGCTGCTGTTCTTTCAACTTCCTTTCTGTGGAATGCTTTTAATTTCTGCTTGCCCTTCTTCCTTTCTCTGCCTTCTTGAGAGTACTTTTGCCTTCCTCCTCTCTCCACCCTCCACCTCCAACCCCTACATTTTGAGATAGTACTTTTTCTTAAAATACATCCCTTCTCCTTCAACTGCCCTTATTTATCACAAATCATACCCTATATATGATACAAATAGACATGTGTTTTCATTAAAATTTTAGTTTACATACATATGCACACATGTCAAATATTATTGCTCAATCATTTTTGTTCCTTTTCATCTTCTCCATCTTGAAGTCTCTATTTTGATTCATTTATGAAAGTATTAATTTTTTATTTTTACTTATGTATTTATTTATATTTTGCTTTTTTTTTAGGGCCACACCAACAGCATATGGAGGTTCCCAGGCTAGGGGTCCAATCGGAGCTGTAGCCACCAACCTACGCCACAGCCACAGCAACGCCAGATTCGAGCCACATCTGCGACCTACACCACAGCTCATGGCAATGCCGGACCCTTAACCCACTGAGAAAGGCCAGGGATCGAACCCACAACCTCATGGTTCCTAGTGGGATTCCTTTCCACTGTGCCACTACAGGAACTCCCCATGAAAGTATTAATTTTTTTTCTCAAGTATTTTCCTCATATAGGGAACTTGAATAATAGACTTTTAAAATTTTTTATTGAAGTGTAATTGATTTACAATGTTGTGCCAATTTCTGCTGTACAGCGTGGTGACCCGGCCATACATATATAAACACTCTTTTTCTCATTCTATCGTCCATCATGGTCTCTCCCCAGAGATTGGATAGAGTTCCCTGTGCTATGTAGTAGGACCTCACTGCTAATCCATTCTAAATGTAATAGTCTGCATCTACCAAAATAATATACTTTTTTGGGGGGTCCTTGCCTGTTTTCTAGTATTTTTCATTCATCTGACAAGAAGATAGTTCTTGGCTGGGCATAGTTTTGGTTCATAGTCCTTCCTTTCAGTTGTTTGTAAGTGGTTTTCCCTAACTCCTAACTTTCTAGATTCTGCGTGAGAAGTTAGATTTTTTTCCCCACACTATAGCAGGTAGGTTGGATTTTAACTGTCTGCATGATTATGAGATTTTTTTCTTTCTCCTTAAAGCTGAAGAATTCCAACCTGCTTGTCTGATGCTCCATACACACCGTCCCAATCTGAAGATTCAGATCTTTCTTCAGTTCAGGGAAATTTTCTCTTACTCTTTATTGAATAATTGCCTTTCTTTCATCTGTTCCTTTTCCTCTTTTAGAAACTTCTATTATTTTTATATTAACTCTCCTGCTGACCCCTCCAGTTTCTCCTTTTTTCTTGCATACTTTAATTTCTTTTATCTTTTTGCTTAGTACTTTGAAGTCTATCTTGCATTTTCTCTGCTAGAGCACTAATTAGGGTCTTAATGAACATCTTCTCCTTTAATTTAACTCATAAAATTTCCACTGAGAGATCTTATTTTTTATGCAAGTAAAGTCTTTTAAAACCGCTTTTAGAACTCCTTATTAACCTTATTTTCTACTTAGGTTTCCGTCGATTTTCGCCAGCAGTTCCATTTCACTGAGAATCCAATTTGATGACTACTTGATCTTCCTCTCTCTGGTTGCTGGGATCTCTTACATGGGTTGTTAGTTTTCCCCATCTGCTTTGTAGGTCTCAGGCTTGGTTGTTGAAGTGTCCTTAATGGTGGGAATCCTACATGAAAATGCAAATGGATTTATGGCCCTGTAGGCCTGTATATAGTGTAAAGGCAGATGTTGGTATTCCACTGAGGTACCTGGAAGAAACCTCTGTGGCTTCTCATTCCTCACTCAGCTCGGAGAAGGGAAGGTTTATTCACCTGTTCTTCCTCCTCTTGGCTTTGGAAGGGTCTAAAAGACCTGCACATGAGTTCTGGGTTGATGTCAACTATGAGGAAATGGAAGGTATAGGTGGCATCCACAAATCCCTGATTGACAAGCTCTTCCTCTGTACATTTGCACTCACAAGCCCTGGATATAGGCTCTGCTCTGCTATTGACTGCCCAGACCAAGAGAAGAGGGAATCCTACACCCGCTCTGTTTGAAGGGACTGTGTGGAGTCCAGATTGTCACAGGTCTCAGCATCTGCCTGCTGGAGAAGCGAGTAGTTGGTTCCGGGGGTGCTGAGATGGGCACTTCACTCAGGCTGCATGTTCCCAGATCCCCAATATGTGTCTCTTATTGAAGGATTTTAGGCATAGGCGTGGCATGACTAGATTTGCTATTGGACAGGATTGTAGTGCTAGAGGCAGGGGGACCAGTTAGAAGGTTGTTGCAGGGGTCCAGGAGAGAAATGAAGTGGTTTGGACTGTGATAGTGGCACAGAAGATGGAAAGAAGTGACGGATTTGAGACTTATTGAGAGGTCTTATTTGAGACGGTAGGACAGGTTGATTAATTGGAGACAGTGGCTAAGGAAGAGGCAGGAGCCTGCAAATAACATGTTAAATTAATTAAACAAAATTCAGGAGATGATCAATGCAAACTTAGCTATGCAGAGAATCTGTATGAACTTTGGCAAAAGGAGCATACACATTTAGGCAAAACAGTTTATCCTCATTGTTAAACAGGATCTGACTTAAAAAAAAGGTCTAATAAGAAAAAAAAATAACATTAAATCATCTGCAAAATATTTGTATAGCACCGAATACATGCTAGTCACTGTGCTAGGAGCTGGAACTCTGAGTATGACACAAGAGGCAACAAGATGATCTGGGGTGCATATGGCTGGTCTTCCCTATCAAGATTACTTGGTCACACAACTAGAAAGGGGAAGGACTCAAAGATTTTTATAGCAGGATATTACACTAGAGTAACTAGAGAGGAAGCCTCTCAGATATGAATTTGGGTTTGTCCTTTCATCCGCAAGGGCAACTCCAGCTGCTTCCCAGTATAGGAGGAGGTATAACTAGGGAATCTTGGGGGTACATTCTGGCAGAAAGGCAAATGACCTTGAAATCATCTAGAAGGGCTAGGGCGAGGTGCTTTTGCATCCCTTGCAGGGAGGTGACTGGGTCTAATCCAGTAGATGGTGCATACCAGAACTGGTTCTGTTTAGTGCCCCTGGAGGCCCCTTTATAGCTGTGTTTGTGAACTGAAACAGAATATAACCCAGGCTTGGCAGGGTGTGAGAACCTGATGGCTGAGTGTGACAATGGTGATTGTCTGGCCTCAGTGTCTGGATGAGGGAGGGCAGTCCTCCAGCTCCTGTTGTGGTCACAGTGCCAGAAAGTTTAGCTTCCTTCACTGCTCTCCATGCCTTGCCTTCCAGAAGAGGACCTCAAGCATGGGTCGCCCTGTGTAGACCCACACCCTCTGTCCTGGAGACTTCACTGCCTGGTACTTAGGAGCTGCATTTTACCCAGTGAAGGGTGCCCAACACAACTAGATCCCTGTGAGTTGTGTTGAAAGACTCTAATGATACTTGAGATTCCTAGGCCTGTTTTGATGAAAATCCGCTTCACTGAGGATGTGGCAAGAGCAAGGGCAAGAGCCAGCTTGGCTGAGAATTCGTACCTTGATGACCTACTTGGACAGCCACCACCATTTCTTTGAGAATTGTTTTCAGTTTCTAGCATCCAGATCCAACTTGCTAAGGTCAGCTTTACTTAGTCACAAATAGCCCAAGGGTATAGTCATTGTCTCAAGACAGAACTGAGCTACCCTGGCTACTGGCTGGAAGACCGATTGTGTATGGTAGGGATCTGAGGGCCATGGGCTCAACTGTAGACCCTTGGCTCTCATTGACACTCAGAGACTTGAGAATATACACTCTGAGGACAGAAAAGGTGGACAGGGACCCCATGGTGACTCTTGGAAATGAAGGCACAAAGTTTCTGTATTTCCAGATTCTTTCAGCCAGCTGTTCATGTGAACAAGAAAAGAACAGTCAAGGTCAAGTCATTGCATTTAGAACCCCACTGTGTCACGTGGCTGAAGGGGATCCTTAGTCATTAGAGGGAATTTTCCTGAGAATCTGCTCACTGGCTCTGGAAAGATGTAGCAGTTTTCCATTTGTGAGTTGTGATCTTTAATGCCCAGATGAGTGGGCACAAAACAGTCCCCAAACCAGCTGTGGCTGTGGAGGGAGAAGAAAGGTGGTGATTTTATCAACAGCATGAGAAATGACTCTCCTGCCCACGTGCCAAAGATATGTATACTTTGTTCTTTAATCCCCACTTCTCCCCTCTCCCCCATGTCCCTCCTGTGAGCTGTAGGAATCAAGGCCGAAGACAGTGCCTTGGAAGACCTAAGAAGGCAGTAACCAGACGGTGGGGAAAAAATGGCTCAGGGAAGAAGAGGGAGGTGGGTTTCCGAGGGGCAAGGGGGTGAGCTGGCTGCTGCCCTGGTGGAGGCAGACCCAGCAGCAGCTCCAGCAGGGGCCCCAGGGCTGCTCATCCTTTGCGAACTCCTCCCTCCCCTCTGCTCCCCTCCTGTCACTGCCTGAGCAGCGAGGAATATTGGCAAAGCACTGTCAATAATGGGGATTTGGGTACATTTCTGGTTTTGAAAGTCATCGATAGAATTACTTTTTTGTTCGTGAAATCCTGGGAAATGGCTATATGTTTATTTTATTTTTCTGGATTATTGAGAGAGATTATAGATGAAATGTTCAGAAGTTCTCCTTACAGGAGATGTTCCACTGAGCGAGTCCTAAGCTAGAGTTGGGGGGGACAGGGCACACATGTGGTCTACCCTGTTCTGCATCCATGTGGCATCTCTTTTGTATTCGTGAGGTATTTTTTCTGGTTTTATCTCCTCCACAGTCATGTAGGCCTGATTAGAGCATGGCTCCCACTCAGGTCTGGCTAAGTTCCTCTCTCTGTGTGTCTGTCCTTGCACAGACTCATCTACTTCATAGGCTGTGCCATTTGGGGACTGTGAGAAAAGGAGGAGGAAGTCCTTCTTAGGTATTGAAGCCTAAATTCTAGCCTAGTTCACCAGAGAACCTGTCCTGTGCTTGCCCTGCTATTATTATTATTTTTCTTTTTTGGCTGCCCTGTGGCATATGGAATTCCTGGGCCAGGGATCAGTTCCAAGCCACAGTTGCAAACTAGAGCACAGTTGCTACAATGCTGGATCCTTCACCACTGTGCTGGGCTGGGATTGAACCTTTGTCCCAGTGCTCCAGAGATGCCACTGATCTGATCCCATTGTGCTACAGCGGGAGCTCCTTGCCCTGCTATTAATAAAGTACGGCTCCATTTCCCTCTATGACATTGGTCCTTAAGTGTGTACTCCCTGGAAGTTCAGAACTCTAAACATGGCCTGTGATTCTTTCTCTCTTTCCCCCTGTCTCTCTCTTCTTACTTCCCTCCCTCCCTCCTTTTTTTCCTTGCATCCATAATGTGCCAACAGCTACTATCAAATTCTGTATTAGTTGACTCATTTTATTCTCATGGTAGCCTGAAAGGTAGATACATGTGTCATCACCCCATTTATAGATGAGAAAACCGAGGTCCACGGATGATGAAAACATGCAGTAGAAAACAGGCAGTAGAAAACAGGCAGTTTAGTAGCATGAGCCTAGACACGTAACCCCTTTTCTATATTCTGCAGCAACTCAGGTATGGTGGGGCCAGCTTGAGATTTGTTTATTTTTTATTCTTTTGGTTTTTAGGGCTGCACCCACGGCATATGGAGGTTCCCAGGCGAGGGGTCGAATTAGAGCTGCAGCTGCCAGCTAACGCCAGAGCCATAGCAACACCAGATCTGGGCCTCGTCTGCGACCTATACCACAGCTCACGGCAATGCAGGATCCTTAACCCACTGAGCGAGGCCAGGGATGGAACCTGCATCCTCATGGATATTAGTTGAGTTTGTTACCTCTGCGCTATGATGGGAACTCTGAGAAGAGATTTATTGTAGACCAATACTGATGCTTGCGTTCAGGTGCAGCCAAAGATATGTTACCAGCAAACATGCTTCAAGAGTGCTAAGGGGACACATGGCCCCATTTTTAGAGAGTCCTCCTTCCAAAAAACTACAGCAACTGGAGGAGCAAAACCATGCACACTGCCCTATGATTTTTAAACTTGTGAACCAAACTTGGAAGATTTATTTCCATCTGTTGAGTAGTGACACTGACATGGGACTATAATCATTCTAGAACAGTATTTTTCCAAAGGTTTTCCCAAGGAATCCTAGTTCTGCAAACTATTGGTGGATGTGCAGAGAGTTTCATGGTCAAGTAAATTGGGGAAATTACACTTTAAGTAGATGTACATAGGTTTCTTTATTGCAGGACTTTTCGGAGCCTTTGACACACAAATAGACACAGTGAATCTCTAAGAAGAGACCGCAGGCACCTTTCAACAAACTGATTTGACCACAGAATCCATCTCCTCCTAGCCTCAACACACACTTATTTTATTTGTGGAAGACATCTCCCAGGAAGAGAGGCAACTCTAGATTTAGGGTCGAATGCTAATAAGAACGGCAAATTCCTCAAGAGTAGAATTTTCTTTTCTGTTTGTAACTCTACTTTCCCCTCCAGCACTAAGGGATAATAGCACTAATGTCTTTAATCTGTGTCTTAGGGATTACATGGCCCACATCTTGAAGTGGCCTTATCTAGTTGAGAAACATACCTGCTTTCTTCTCCCTTTGCAAAGTGATTTTAACTATTCCTGGTGACATTCTTGCATTTCTGCAGTTCTTTTCCAAGCAGTTCTTTCAACATTACCTCATTTTAACCTATTGGGTAATTTATTTTTAGCCTCAAATTCAATTAATCCAAAGGTGTTGGGGGACCTGATCCAAACATTTGTCTATTTAACCCTTTCTTAGAGGAAATACTTAGTATTCCCTATTCGGTACCTAATTGCTGCTCTGTAACCATGGCTAATTAAGGAGGAAGGGACATAAAATTCATGTGACAGCACCGTGGTCCCACAGAGGTCACAAGATATTTTAGGGAAGACTCAAAGTTAGAGAGGTAAAGATAACAATAAAAAATGTGTTTCTAATTTAACGTGTTCACAATAGTTTACACATGAGGCTACAACTAACTAGACCATGTTGGAAACAGAATAAGTAAAATAAAAACTTGAAAAATATTTGATTTTGTGGATTGAAACATTTTAGGGGTAATACTTGCTTTAAATTAATTCCAAGGCCCCACAATGAAGTATGGATCTTTTCTCCATTTCTCTTTGGTGGTGGGGGGTGTATGGACCAGAGAAAAACAGATATCAAAAGACCTTTGAAGGGTTTAGAGTGAAACTAACCCTTTGTTGGAGCAGAGGGGTGTGAAAAAATTCACTATTTGGCAAATTCTCAAATAGTATTTCTTTTATCTTTTTTGCTTCTCTCCCAGGTTCTTAATTCATAGACTGGAATGATAAAGGGGCCTCGAAGTGCCTGCTCTTGGAACCAAACTCTAAATAGCGAGTGCTCAGAAACTTTTAAAAACACTTGATCAGTGAGATCAATTTTAGTGGCTCACGCAGTGAGGAGAAGGCTAGAGGAACCATCTGATAGCTGGCACCAGAGACCAGAGTAGGTGACACCCCTGCATAAGGGCAAAGAGAAACACTTTGGTGAGCAGACTGCTTAGGAAGAGTTTGTACCAGGAAAACACCCTTTCCTCCTTCCATCTCCCTCTGCCTTCCTCCCTCCCTCCTTTTTTCCCCTACTTCCTTCCATCCTTTTTCTTTCTTCCTTTCTTCTTTTTCCTAGGACAAGGAAAGCAATCTACAATTCTTTATCCAAAACCTTGAGATAAGGCCTGTTTAAGATTTCGGGGTCGGACAGACTGAACTTTGCAGAACAGATGCTGACTCACAGACATTGAAAAACTTATGGTCTCCGGAGGAGACAGTTTGGGGGGTAGGGAGGATATGCTTGGGGTGGAAATTCTGTGAAATCAGATTGTTATGATCATTATACAATTGCAGATGTGATAAATTCATTGGAGTAATTTAAAAAATCACATCAAAAAAAAAAAAAAAGATTTCAGAGTATTCTAGGAGTTCCCGTCATGGCTCAGTGGTTAGCGAACCCAACTAGCATCCATGAGGATGTGGGTTCGATCCCTGGTCTCACTCAGTGGGTTAAGGATCTGGCGTTGCAGTGAGCTGTGGTGTAGGTTGCAGACGTGGCTGGGATCCTGCATTGCTGTGGCTCTGGTGTAGGTCAGTGGCTGCAGTTTCTGTTGAACCCCTAGCCTGGGAACCTTCATATGCTGAGGGTGTGCCCCTAAAAGACAAAGAGACAAAAAAAAAAAAAAGATTTCGGAGTATTTTAGATTTTAGAAAGGTAATTCAGTGGATATATTGTGTAGTGTGTATATATACCTCCTTCCAATTAGGAAGCACTCTAATTATTTTCAGTTTAATGTGTAAATATTATCACTCAATAGGATAAACATAGACTATGAATATCATATTTGGCTAGGTCGCATTTCACGCTTACCAAACCTTTTGATTTTCAGAGCTTTTGGATTTTGACGTCTTGGGTAAGGGCACATGGACTTTTAAAAATCAACTTTGTTGAGGTGTAATGTGCATACTGGTAGGAAGTGACCGTTTTATAGGTATACTTTGATGAGTTTTGACAAATATACTCACTCAAAATTGAGATACAGAACATTTCAATCACCAACCCCCCCAAAATTTCCTTCTGCTCTCGCATTCCAGGCTCTAGGCAACTGACCTGTTTTCTGTCACCATAGACTAGATTTTTTCTTTCTAGTATTTTCTGTAAGTGAAATGCAGTATTTACATCTTTAATGCCTGGCTTCTTTTTGTCAGCTTAATGTTTGGGGATTCATCCAGGTATGCACAGGTGTTGATAGTTTGTTCCTTTCTGTTGCTAAATAGTATTCCTTTGTATGGTCTGCCACAGTTTCTTTGTCTGCTTACCTATCAATGGATATTTGCATTATAAAAACAATGTTAAAGGTTTGGACTATTATGTATAAAGGTTCTATAAAGATTTGTGTACAAATTTACAAAAATAAAGTCGAAATGGACCAAGGACCTAAACATAGGGCCAGATACTATAAAACTCCTAGAGGAAAACATAGGCAGAATACCCTTTGACATAAATTGCAACAATATCTTATTTGATTCACTTCCTAAAATAATGAAAATAAAAACGAAAATAAACCAGTGGGACCTAGTTAAACTTAAATGCTTTTGCACAGCAAAGGAAACCATAAAAAAATGAAAAGACAACCTACAGAATGGGAGGAAAATCTTTGCAAACAAAGCAACTGACAAGTGATTACTCTCTAAAATATACAAACATCTCATGAAGGTTTATATATTAAAAAAAAAAATCAAGGACTTCCCTTGTGGCTCACTATATAACTACTCGGCATTGCTTCTATAGCAGCTGTGGCTCGACCCCTGGCTCGGGAGCTTCCAGGTGCCACAGGTGTGGCCACCTATTAAACAAAACAGAACAAAACAAAACAAAAAAAACAATCAAAAATGGGCAGAAGATCTGAATAGATATTTTTCCAAAGAAGACAGATGGCCAAAAAACACATGAAAAGATGCTCAACATTACCAATTATTAGAGAGATTCAAGTCAAAACTACAATGAGGTACCGCCTCACACCTGTCAGAATGGCCATCATTAACAAGCCTACAAATAACAATACTGGAGAGGGTGTGGAGAAAAGGGAACCCTCCTTCACTGTTGGCAGGAATGTAAATTGGTACATTTGGAATAGTATGGAGGTTCCTTAAAAAACTAAATATAGAACTACCATATGATCCAGCAATCCCACTGCTGGGCATCTATCTGGAAAAAAACCATAATTCAAAAAGATACATGCACCCAAATGTTCACTGCCACACTATTTATAATAGCCAAAACATGGAAGCAGCCTAAATGTCCATCAACAGAAGAATGGATAAAGAAGATGTGGTACATATGTACAATGGAATATTATTCAGCCATAAAAAGTATAAAATAATGCCATTTGCAGCAATGGATGGACCTAGAGGTGATCATACTGAGTAAAGTAAGTCAGACAGAGAAAGACAGATGTCATATGATATTACTTATATGTGGAATCTAATTAAAATGACACAAAAGAACTTATTTATAAAATAGAAACAAACTCACAGGTTTCAAAATCAATCTTATGGTTACCACAAGTGAAGCCATTGTGGGGAGGGAAGAATTAGGAGGATGGGAATAACATATACACTCTACTGTATAAAATAGATGATTAACAAGAACCTACTGTATAGCACAGGAAAATCTACTCAATAGGTGTAATAACCTATATGGGAACAAAGAATGGATATATTTGTATGTATAACTGATTCACTTTGCCGTACACCTGAAAATACCACAACATTGTGAATCAACTATACTCCAATCAAATTAAAAAGTCAATACAAAATTATAACAAATTTCAGGGTATAAGAATATAGAAAACTTCATTTACAATAGCAAAAAGAAGGTAAAATACACATGAATAAATTTAACAAAAAGTGTGCAAAACCTACATGAGAGAAACATTCAAATACTCCTGAAAGATACAAAAGTAGACTTGAACAAATGAAAAGTCATTTGTTGTTCTCGGATAGGATGATTCAACATTTACAGATGTCAGTCTCTTTAATTTACAAACCTAATGCAACCCCAATAAAAATACCACAAAGGTAAAAAAAAGTTTTGTGTACAAAATTAAAAAATTTTTCCTTTGGGTAAATACCTAAGAGTAGCCTCTGTCAGTTATGGCAAAGACTGGAATTTAAAAAGAATGGAAGTGGTGTCCTGCTGTTGTTGTTTTCCAGAATTCAGTTCATTTTTTAAAAATTAGAATATAGTTGATTTACAATGTTGTGTCAATTTCTGCTGTGGGGGAGGAAGTGGGATGGACTGGGAGTTTGGTGTTGGCAGATGCAAACTACTATATTTGGAATGGATAAGCCATGAGGTCCTACTGTACAGCACAGGGCACTATATCCTATCTCTTGGGGTAGAACATGATGGAAGATAGTGTGAGAAAACAGAATGCTTATGTATGTATGACTGGGTCACTATGGTGTCCTGTTTTTATTTGCTGTGTATTTTGTATGGCCAGATATAGTTGAAAAATCGCTTTGAGTGAATTTTGGAGTGAAAAGTCAGAACTTGTGGATTAACTCTTAATAGAAGCTAATTAAACCTTCCCCTTTGCCTCCTGGAGGTTAGCCTCCACCACAAGTTGAAGAAGTGATCAATTACCTTGGGTTGGCTTGATAGCAGCTAAAGGGTAGAGACTTCTCTGTTCTGCACCCAGTAGCCTCACGTAGGGGCAGACACAGGATAGAGCTCCCTCCTGCTGGGAAACAGCTCTCCCATCTGGAAAGGAGGCTAGAAAGAAAGAAAGGGAAGTGGAGGATGGGCACCAGGGAGTTGTGTGCCAAGCTGCACTGTGCACTGGCTGGTGTCCCTTTTCAGTGGGCACCATTAAGCTGCCGGGCTCACATCAGTCATTTCCAATCACTATCCAGTTCACCCCAAACCCAAAGTTTGGGGTAAGGAAGATGGGTGGCCAAGGAATGAAAAACATAAATGTTTAAGGGAAGTTTATAAAAAAATTGGTCTGGTTCTGTAAAAGGGACTGAAAATTGATTTAATGATTTGACTGAATTTACCAAAAACTGAATGTCCTATCACCTAATTTCTTTTTTCCTCACATTTCGTCATATTTTGAAGCTGTTGTATAGACATACAAATTTGAGATTTTCTAAGACTGTATTTCTTTTTCTAAGTTTCATTCACCAATGCCTCTGTTAAGTGGAAGATTTATAAAACATGGACCTTGCTTGATGTTTCTGAACTTGAAATATGGACTTTTTGAAGAGGAAGGATATTGATGATCTGATGGATTCTATTTTGTGTGTGTGTGTGTGTGTGTGTGTGTGTGTGTGTGTGTCTTTTTAGGGCCGCACCTGAGGCATAGGGAAGTTCCCAGTCTAGGAGTCGATTTGGAACTAGAGCTGCCGACCTACACCACAGCCACAACAATGCCAGATTGGAGCCGCATCTGCGACCTACACCACAGCTCATGGCCATGTTGGATCCTTAACCCATTGAGCAAGGCTAGGGATCAAACCTGCATCCTCATGGATAGTAGTTGGATTTGTTGAGTTCCATGATGGGAACTCCTGGATTCTACTTTAAATGATTACACTAAAAGTTTTTTTTTCCCAAAGGATAGAATTGCTTGATCAGATAATAAGTGGATGCTATGCTTTTCTTAACGGGTATCTGATCGAAGTTCAAGTTGCTCAAAGTTACACCTCTTGAGTTGCTCAGTAGAAAAGATAGGATTTTAAAGTAAATCTCCTTAATAATAATAGCAACAACAGCAACAATAATAACAGTAGCTTCCATTTGTTGAATATGTAACCCATGCCATTCACACAGTACTGAACGCTCTGTGTGGAGTAACTAATCATCATGACATCCCTATGAAATAAGTAATATCATTTTACAGGTAATGAACCTGAGATTCAGAGAACCTAACCAGTATCATACAGCTCTTCAGCTTGTTTTCCCAGCTTTTTTCCAGTCCCTTTTAGGATTCATATTTTAGGAGGAAATAGGTGGAGTTCCACTTGTTTGGTGTGTGAGGGGTGATGTTTCAGAAAGTCTTAGCTGTTCACTGGCTTTGCCAGGTGATGGTGGCTTCTGTAGAAGAAGATTTTAAGAAAGGATTGTGGTCTTCCATTTTCTATCAGTCCTCCAGTTTGTGTGACTATTTTCTAGGAAGTGGGTTTGGCACTTGATGCCAGGGAGTCTTCCCAGGTACTCCCAATATGTTTATAGCCATTGTAATCAAGTTTTTCTGAAAAATGTGGCATTGGTTTTGATTCTTTGCACTTATTTTATGGGTGTAATCTAGGGGTTTGACTTATGATTCCCTACAGACTGCTTTTGGTTTGAAAGGACAATTCTTGCACTGTCTATAGATGTTTGCAATTTACAATAACTTCAAAAGAACCGGCAAATATGGCCTAATGTAAACCTCACTTCACCCTTCCTGTTGGTATCATTTCTCTTTAGTGCTGCATCCCTGATCATTCTTTCTTTGTCTTTCCCTGTGTTTTATTGTAAAGGAAGGCAGTAACTTTTTATTAGCACACTGACACCACTGAAATAACGACAGCAGTTCCCTTTGGTCTCACTCTCATTTTCTCTTATCTCTTCTCTCTCTCTCTCTCTCTCTCACACACACACACACAAACACACACACCACACAGCACAATACAAACACACATGCACCCGTGCACTTAAGAATCAGCAAGCTTCTACACGGGGATCTGTTGTCTTACAATAATCAGACTTCCAGGAGAAGATTCTAAAAGTTGCTCTTCTTTATCATCTCAAAGTGCAAAACTTTAGGTTGTCCTATGAGAACAGGTGACCACTCAATCAAAAATGGGGTTAACTTTATGAAAAATGCAAGATTTTTCATGGGAACAGAGGGCCAGAATATTTGAAAACTGAACCATTTAGGTTAGAGGGTCACCAAATCCTTTTACCTGAGTAAATGATTTGGAACAGTCCAACTCTGGGGCTCTAGCCCTCAAAATTAGTCTTTTCTTCACTGACTTCCTTTTAAAGGGAAACTTGAAACGTAATATTGCTGTGTGAGAGGCTGTGTATATAAGGCTTGCGCTGTCATCATCCTTCAGACTGGGAACACTGTCTCTAAAGTAGTAGATATGGGTGGGATGACGAGAGGCTGTGGGCCCGGATCCTCCTCAGTTTAAGAACTAACCCTGGAATTCCCTTCTTGGCTCAGTGGTTAACAGGAGGATGTGGGTTTGATCTCTGGCCTCACTCAGTGGGTTAAGGGTCTGGTGTTGCCATGAGCTGTGGTATAGGTCGCACTCACGGCTCGGATCCCGTGTTGCTGTGGCTGTGGTGTAGGCCAGCAGCTATAGCTCCAATTAGACCCCCCTAGCCTGGGCATGTATGTTGACTTCCCACTGCATAGCTATGTGAAGATTGTTTGGAGGAAGTCATTTTCTTTTTTTAATCTTGCAAGTGCCTTTTAAAAATTGAAGCAGGAGTTCCCGTCGTGGCGCAGTGGTTAACGAATCCGACTAGGAACCATGAGGTTGCGGGTTCGGTCCCTGCCCTTGCTCAGTGGGTTGACGATCCGGCGTTGCCGTGAGCTGTGGTGTAGGTTGCAGACGCGGCTCGGATACTGCGTTGCTGTGGCTCTGGCGTAGGCCGGTGGCTACAGCTCCGATTAGACCCCTAGCCTGGGAACCTCCATATGCCGCGGGAGCGGCCCAAAGAAATAGCAAAAAGACAAAAAAAAAAAAAATAAAAATTGAAGCATAGTTGAATGATAGTATTGTATTAGTTTCAGGTATACAACACAGTGATTTCATATTTTTATAGAGGATATTCCATTTAAGGTTATAAAATATTGGCTATATTCCCTGTGCCTGTACAATATATCTTTGTAGTTTATTTATTTTATTTGTAGTAGTTTGTATCTCTTTAATATCCTATCCCTATTTTGTCCCTTTCCACTTTCCTCTCCCCACTGGAAACCACTAACTAATTGGTTCCCTGTATCTGTGAGTCTGTTTTGTTATATTCATTCTTTTGATTATTTTTTTAGATTCCACTTATAAGTGATAACATACAGTATTTGTCTTTCTCTGACTTATTTCGCAAAGCATCATACACGCCAAGTTCATTAATGTTATCGCAAGTGGCAAAATTTCATTTCTTTTATGGCTGAGTAATACGATGTTGTATGTGTATACATATATATACCACCACACACACACACACCCGCATCTTCTTTACCCATTCATCTGTTGATGAATGTTGTCTCTGTATCTATTATAAACAATGCCACTATAAATATTGGGGTGCATGTATATCTTTTTGAGTTAGTGTTTTCATTTTCTTCAGATATATACCCAGGAGTGGAATTGCTAGATCATATGATAGTTCTATTTTTGGTGGTTTTTTTTTTTTTTTTTTTTTTTTGCCTTACCCATGGCATATGGAAGTTCCCAGGCTAGGGGAATCTGAGCTTCAGCTGCCGGCCACAGCCACAGCCACACCAGATCTGAGCCACATCTGTGACCTACACCATTGCTCACATCAACACTGGCTGCTCAACACATTGAGCAGGTCCAGGGATTGAACCTGCATCCTCATAGATACTGGTCAGGTTCGGTTACCACTGAGCCACAATGGGAACTCCTGTACATTTTTTTTAAATGAGTTTTTTGGTATTGAGTAGTATGAGCTATTTATATGTTTTAGATGGTAACTT
Organism: Sus scrofa; assembly: GCF_054392235.1. Taxonomy (NCBI): domain Eukaryota; kingdom Metazoa; phylum Chordata; class Mammalia; order Artiodactyla; family Suidae; genus Sus; species Sus scrofa. The sequence continues at coordinate 41,190,207 of NC_139386.1, read as the reverse complement.
ATTATCAGTCATATCGTTTATTAATATTTTCTCCCAGTAGATTGTCTTTTCATTTTGTCAATGGTTTTCTTTGCTGTGCAAAAGCTTTTAAGTTTAATTAGATCCAATTTGTTTATCTTTGCTTTTCCTTTGCCTTAGGAGACAGATCCAAGAAAATATTGCTGTGATTTGTATTAAAGCTTTAATGTTTTCTTCTAGAAGTTTTATAGTTTCCAGTCTTATATTTAGATCTTTAACCCATTTTGAGTTTGTTTTCATATAAGGAAGTAAATTTCTAATCATGATAGTCCTTCCATTTGTATTTAATTTTTTCTAACACTTCCTGAGAATCCACCCTATACTCACATTTATCCCTCAGTAGGATTTCACTCTGGTGGGTTGTCTCAGACTGTGAAATTCTCTGTACCCAAAGTAATATTTAGAAAAAATGATTTTGGAGAAGACTATTTTATTTTATTTCCATTTGTGTTTTTTTAATTACTCAATGACTTTATTACATTTATAGTTGTACAATGATCATCACAATCCAGTTTTATAGTATTTCCATCCCATACCCCCAGTGCATCCTCCCCCCCCACCCCCTGCAAACTGTCTCCTTTGGAAACCTTAAGTTTTTCAAAGTCTGTGAGTCAGTATCTGTTCTGCGAAGAAGTTCATTTTGTCCTTTTTCCAGGAGAAGACTCTTAAAGAGCAAAGTATTTCACATTGTTGGAGCTTTTTGTCTTTTCCCTGTTTTGTGCATATTTCTGTTTAGAATGGGACTGGATCTGTATTGGGATGCTCTGCATTCAGGACTCTCAAAATACTGTATTAATTCTGAATTTTCTAAGTGTCTGTGTAATCTTTTCAATGGAGTATTTTCTGGAATTACTAAATTTTTCAAGATACATTTGCTAACACCACAGATAAAAGGTATATGTGATTTCTTTTGGGTTTGGCACGTTATTGCATGAGGTAGTAGAAATCTGTTTGATCACATAGAGTAATGACTGTTCACTCTGATAACATTCAATCTTTGTCATATTTCAGCTTACATTTTAATATTTTATATTTATTATTACAAATATATTTTCAAATTGTGAAGAAAATTTAGATATAAGCTTAAAAGATGTGAAAGGCTACATAGCTTTTTGAAGTTATTTTAGAGGAAGTACGAGCGAGAAACCCTGAAGACTGCTGATCTGAGAGACCACGATCAAATGGCCAGTGCTGCCCGACCCTCTGGAGAGGTCCTTGGTGGAAGTGACTCACCTGGGGACCCACCATGCACTTGTATATTGACAGGTGATTCAGTGAGTTGGTAAATGGAGTCGTAGACCAGTGGATAGCAATGACAGGTTGGTAAGTGTTCAAGATAGGAAGTATAGGGTGTGTGAGAACATTACTCAGTCATGCCCTCCAAACATAAGAACTAGAGTTTGAAGTTCCACACAGCATTCTAGGACAAAATATCAAAGGACTGAACTGGAAATAATGAAGGATGATCATAGGGATATCCCGTGACTTCACCAAGTCACCATCACTGACCCTATTTCTCTACTTGACAAGGGGTAGATTGGAAGATCATTCATTTATTCAACAAAACCATGATTATGTGCCAGGAACTGTTATAAGCACTAGGTATATAGCAGCGAATAAAAGAGTCAAAATCCCTGTCTTCATAGAACTTATATTTTAGTGGTGAATAAAGACAACAGACAAGATAAAAAAGTAAGATATGTGATATGTTAGATAATTTTTAAGTTCTAAAACTTAAGTATGGTAGAGGGATTTGAGGTATGTTTTTGTAGGAAGTTGCAATTTTGCTGGTATGGCCAGGCAAGTTCTCACTGACAAGGTGACTGTGAAGTAAGGACCAAAAAGTCATGTGGATGATCTTGATGTGACCATCCAGGAGAAGAGTGTTTGAGGTCAAATGGCAAGTGCATCTGGGAATGGCAAGTGCAAAGGCCCTGAGGCAGAAACACTAGAGAAACAGTGAGGGTGCTGATGGGGCTGGAACAGAGCAAGCGAAGTTGAAAATAGAGTACTTAAGGGCCAGTTCATATTGGGTCTTTGATCACTGTAGAAGTTTGATTTTAGCTCTGACTGGGGTGAGTTTTGAGTAATGAGGATCAATGAGAATTGATGAGACCTGATGTATTTGCAGGATCCCTGACTGAGAGTTGGGTTAGACTGAGAGTCAGGGTGGGAGTAAGTGAAAGATGCTGTTGGCTGGTACCTGGATTGTGGCAGAGGAGATGCTGAAAATATGATCAGATTCTGAATATATTTTGATGTTAGAGTTGCAGGATTAGCTGACTGATTGGGTGTGGAGTGTGAGACAAAGAGAGGAGTCAAATTCTAACACCAAAGTTCTTAGCCTAAGGGGATGGAAGAATGAATTTTCACTTTTTGTGATGGGAAGGCTGCAGGAAGAGCTGGTTTATGGCAATGGCAGTGGTAGGGCAGTTATCGGAAGCTCCGTATTCAACGCATTATGTTTGGAAACCTTATTAGACACTCAAATGGAGGTACCAAGTAGATGTTCAGATATTTAGCCTGTTGTTCAGAGGGGAGCTAGGCTGCAAACATCAGCTGATGCTGCCCAAGCTGTGACCCTGGATGAGATCATCTCAGAGTAGGTGTGGTTAGAAATGAAACAAAGTGCAAGGGCTGAGTTCTGGGTTACTTCCAAATTCAAATGTCAAGGACATGAAGAGGAACTGGAGAAGACATAGTCAGAAATGTAAAAGTGGGTATGGTTTCCTGGGAACCAAATAAAAAAAGAAAGTGTTTAAAGGAAGAGTGGGCGATCAGGGAAAGGCAATAAACATAGAGTACTGGACATCAGTAAGGCCTGTGGCAAAGTCTAATGAAATCCCATCAACATGGGAAAAAACCAAATTGGGTGGAAAAAAAGGAAACAGGATTTATAGTTAGATGTCCAGTGGTATTCAAGGATCCTGATTAATGGAATATTATTAACTCAGGCAGTATGTCTTAAACTTTCAAAATCTTTGGCCCTTATCGGTAGACTTGAAAATCCCTGAAGTTCTTATAATTTGTTATGGGATGTCAATGTTTTTTCAATATCAAATTATATTATGATAAGTAATATGTTTATGCATTCTCCATGCCCCCAAGATGTGGATCTGATATACCTTCTAGAGAGTCATACATTGCTCTTGAGTTGGAGGAAAGTCACAAGGGTCTTTAAGTGTCCTGGGATTCTGTCCTCAGCACAGTTTTTTTTCAAAATTAAAAAAATTAAATCAATGTTTGTTTGGTCTTTTAAGGGCCACATCCACGGCATATGGAGGTTCCCAGGCTAGGGGTCAAATTGGAGCTACAGCTGCCGGCCTATACCACAGCCATAGCAATAGGGGATCCAAGCTGCCTCTGTGACCTACACCACAGCTCATGGCAACGCCAGATCCTTAACCCACTGAGAAAGGCCAGGGATTGAACCTGCGTCCTCATGGATGCAAGTCAAATTCGTTTTTGCTGAGCCATGATGGGAACTCCAAATCAGTGTTTTTGATGGTGCCATAAAGCAAATCATTACACTTATGAATCTTTTAAAGCTTTAACTAATAGCAAATACATCACATAATCAGCTCTAAAAGAATCTTAGTTAGCGTTGGTGTTCTTCTGACAATTTTGAAGTACAATTCAATGTCTGAATGCTGGAAGGTTGAAAATGTAGTCTTGACGTAAAAGAAATTAAAGAATCAGACTACAGAACCTTTATGTGCCATGGATGTGGCCCTAAAAAAAAATAAATAAATAAAAGGCAAAAAAAGGCAAAAAGAATCAGACTGCAAACAGACCACTGAGTCTGGAGTCAAATATGGGCAAGAATCTAGAGTGAATAATTAATAAGTTGGTTTGTAACCACCATAAGGAGGGAGTGTGCCTTAGCAGGTCATGCTATCCTCATGCTATCCCAGGAAATGGGTCCTATACTGGCAGAACAGGAAACTGTAAGTTTTGAAGTTCTACCTTGGATAATAATCTATTATTATATCACCAAAGCATCATCGAATAGTCTAAAACATAGTAATATAGTCACAAAGGCAATGATTTCTAGTCTGAGGACCTGGATTTGGGTCCTAGCTTTGCAGCTTACTTATGTGGTCCAGGAAATTTTTACCTACCCTCTGTAAATCTTAATTTCTCCATCTAAAATTTAAAATAGCCACTATTAACAGATCGCTGTCAGGGTCAAATGAGCTATAGAGATAAAACAATTTCTAAAACATAAAGTGGTTGGTAATTACACATCAGTTACTCTATATTGGAGAATTGTTGCTAAAATGATAGCAGCTACCAAAAGTGCCATTGACATCTTGGCCGAGCTAAAGAAAGAATAGCATGTAAAATAAGAAAATAATAGTCAGCTTTGTCTCTGCCCTGGAACAATTATACCCGGAATCCTGTATTCAGATATTTATTTTTAGAGGGACATAGACAAATTCTTTTGCAACTAGAGAGCCTCATCAGCATATTGAGATTATTGGACAGATAGGACATGGGGAATATTTTAAGGGATTGAAAAGACTTGGAGGTATGATGGTCAGGTGAGATAACCATAGCTTGGGAATGTTAGGTGGTAGAAGAATTTGATTTGTTCTGTTTGGTCTCCAAGGTTAGCAATGGGACAGGGTGGATGAAGCCAGACTCTCAGTCACAGAGAAAATAGTTTTCTGTTAGAACTGGGAGTGGCTATAGCAGGACTGGAGAGGTCCCTATTAATGGTGACTTTCCAGCTACAGACAGGATGACTACCTGGCAGGGAAGAGGATTCATGAATCAGATGGGTGATTAGGCACAATGACCTCTTACTGCCTTCTGACCTAATGGGCCCATCATCCTGTGACAGCCTTATTTATCTTTCTATGTATCCCTGTGCAATATGATATTCATAGTACTACTGTATCGTAATATGTTATGACTGCATTTCCCACATTATTTAATCCTGGGTTAAAAAACATCATTTAAACTGATATGCACCCTTTAATTTTTTTGACACTCTGCCTTGGCTCCCTGGCATTTGTTATGACCATTCATGTGCCTTAGAAACAGCAGACCCCAGAGAGACTTCATATTATGTGAAAGGATTTTCCAAGGCCAAACTAACTGCATTTAGTCATTATCCCAAATGAAGGAACAACTTTGATCTGTCAACTGTGGAAAGTAAACTGGGCATGACCTTCACTCATCACCAATCATCTCACTTAATGACATTTGTTAACTTTATTCTGATATTGGATCATGGTCTTTCTTTGTTCTGTCAGGTTTTTTTTTTTCCATCCAAAGTCTAATTATTTCCATTTATACATGTATGGGAAGCTTGCAAGTCTGAGAAGTGAATGTGAAGTTTATATGGCTCAAACTTTGAAGACAGTTTGTTGTATTTGCTTATATTTACCCATTAAAGGGCAGAAAAGAAAGAGATAAGCTTTTAAGGAAAATATACTTTAAACTATTCACTTCATTGCCCTTGAGAACTTCAGTATGTCTTTTGCTGTGCAGATTATATGTTCTAGCTCCTTTGGTTCTGTTGTGCCTTTTCACCCGGAAGGCCCCCAAATGACAATTATTGCTTCTTAGAGGATGCAACTTCAGAGAAGCTGTCACAGTGAATTAGGCTGAACCTGACTTGAAGAAACCTTCTGGGATCTGAAATGTTGCAAGTGTTTTATGTGATTGAAACTTATTTGCTTAAAAGATATCAGAGCACCAGAAGCAGGTTAATCTTTTCACAGCATGACAGAAGATAAGCTAATCAGTTTTATTACAAATATTCTGAAAGGTAAATATAATTAGTGCTATAGTACTTTATAGTAATTCTCAGGTATTTCAGTACTTCTTAAAACATTTTCCTTTAAATTGATATTTAAATTTTATAATCCAAACTGATAGCTTAACTATTTAAACGTGTTTATATCACACATAGATAGCAACTGGAAATTTAATACTGAAAATATTTGTTCAAAATCTAGGTAAGAAAAGCAGGTCTATCATAAAACTGGATTGACTCTCTACTCATTTGCTAACCGTTGCCCTTAATTCTGAGCCACATCAGTCAGCCTCTGTCCCATCTCACACCAGAAAGTTAAAATAACTCAGAGAGTACACGTAAAATTCCTCACTTCTCCTTCCTCTAAGACTTCTATGAATGGAAAACAAAAGAGAACAAAAAGAGAAACAACATGTGTTAAATTTATTTTGAAAGTTTATTAAAAATATTTTTTTTCCTCAGATATGTATGCAGGAAGGTGGTTATTTTCATGGTTCCATTCCTGTACCTTGAATTAACTGAATCATTAAAAATACTATGAATCAAATTAAGGTTTCAAGTCAGTTTTATTCCATTAAAGTATAAAATTTTATTAAAAATTTAACAAAGGACTTGAAAGGCCTGTTCTCTGGAAACTATAAGATACTGATACGAGAAATTGAAGAGGATACACATAAATGGAAAGATACATTGTGGTTGTGCATTAGAAAGATTAATAAATATCCATACTCCCAAAGCAATCTACAAATTCAGTGCAATCCCTATCAAAATCCCAATGGCGTTTTTCACAGAACTGGAGCAAATAATTCTAAAATTAGTATGGAACTGCAAAAGACTCTGAATAAGAAAGGAAAACAAAGCTAGAGATACCATGCGCCCTGATTTCCAACTATACTACAAAGTTATAGCAATCAAAACTGTATGGTACTGGCACAAAAACAGACATGTATATATCTATGGAACAGAACAGAGAGGCCAGAGATAAACTCACACATATGTTGTCAATTAATTTATGACAAAAGGGCCAATTATATACAATGGGGAAAGGACATTCTCTTCAATAAATGATGTTGGGAAAACTGGACACCCACATGCAGAAGGATGAAATTGGGCCACTTTCTTATACAATATACAAAAATAAACTCAGAATAAATTAGAGACTTGAATGGAGACCTGAAACCATAAAACTCCTAAAAGAAAACATAGATGGTATGCTCTTTGACATCAGTCTTAGCAATTTTTTTTTTGAAATTGTCTTCTTAGGCAAGGGTGGCAAAAGCAGCAATAAACAAGTGGGATTACATCAAACTGAACGTGTTTGCACAGTGAAGGAAATCAGCGACAAAATGAAAATGAAGCCTATTGAGTGGGAGAAGATATTTGTAAATGAGATATCTGATAAAGGGTTAATATACAAAATATATAAATAACTCAATGTCAAAAAATCTAAACAACACAATCAAAAAAGTGGGCAGAGGACTTGAGTAAACATTTTCCTAAGACATACAGATGGCTAACAAACACAGGAGAAAGATAGCATCACTAGCCATCAGGGAATTGCAAATAAAAGCTATAATATCACCTCACACCTTTGAGAATGGTTGTCATCAAAAAGACAAGAAATAACAAGTGTCATTGATGATGTAGAGAAAAGGAAACCCTTCTGCACTGATGGTGAGAATGTCAATCAGTGCGGCCGCTAAAGAAAACAATATAAAGATTCCTCAAAAAATTAAAAATTGAATTACTGTATGATCTAGAAATTCTACTTCTGGGTAGTTATCTGAAGAAAATGAAAACACCAATGTGAAAAGATATATGCACCCGCATATATTCATTGCAGCATTATTTACAATAGCCAAGATATGGAAATAACTTGTGTCCATCAATGGATGAATGGATAAAAATTGTGTGTATATATAATATTATATTGTGTGTGTATATATATTTTATATATCTATCTATATAAAATATATATACACAATGTAATACTACACAGCCATAAAAAGAATGAAATCTTTGTATTTGCAAAACATGAATGGACCTAAAGGATTTTATGCTAAATGAAGTAAGTCAGACAGAGAAAGATAAATACTGTATGATTTCATTTATATGTAGAACCTAAAAAACAAGACAAAGGAACAAAGAAAACAGTATATTTATACAGAGTACAAATTGGTGTTCCCTAGAGGGGCTGGAGTTGGGTGAAGTAGGTGTAGGGGATTAAGAGGTACAAACGTCTAGTTATAAAAAAAATAAGTCACAAGGATATAATATACAGCATAAATTATAGTCAGTAATACTGTAATAACTTTGCATGATGACAGATGGTTATTGGACCATGGTGATCATTTCATAATATATTTAAATGTCAAATCACTGTGTTGTACACTTAAAACTAAAATAATATTGTGCATCAGCTATCCTTCAACGAAAAAGAAATGCAATGCCTAGCAAATTGCTTTTATTAGAATATCTTTGAGAGTAATTCCCTTTTATTGAATAAAGATAAATTCAAATAAACTGCTAGAATTTTTATCAGTAATATGCTAGGAATAATGATCTTCAGGGTTGGGGTTAATAACCTGTGGAAGTGGCTTGGATTTGATACCTTAGTTCTTGAATCCTCCCAGCATGTCACCAAGAATGACAACCATTTGAGACATTTTGACTTGAAATTAGGCTTGAAAATAGCTACTCTCCAGGGGTGAGTTAACATTTAATGTTGGGCAAGTAGAAATGACTGCTGATTTTCATTCTTTATATTAATTCCATGGGGAGGGTGAGCTAGTAAAACATTTGTGTGAGCTAGTCATTATTTGAAATTTATTTACCAAAGTGGCTTACGTAATAATCATCCCTGTGCTAAATCAGTCAGTCAACAAGTTTTTATTGAGTCCCCACTGGATTAGAGTAATGTACAGTAATGAGGTATTCAGTAGTGTACAGATGTATGCAGTACAGATTAGACATGAGCTCGACCCCCAAGGCCTTACAAGCCATTAGAGGAGACAAACAGACACATATCATCAGCTGCAATGTAACCAGATGACTTAACTCCCAGAGCACAGAGGAGGAATGGCTGGGCTGGGATTGTTCTGGTGGGTGATGGGATGGGGTATGTGTGGGAAAACTTACATGATGTAGGTGCTTTGATCTGGGTGAGAGAAAAGTAAGTTAGTGGCTTGGTAGATGAGGAAAGCACTTTGGCTTAAGGAATATGGTGTAATTCTGACAAAGACCAAAATAGAGAATGGAAGTGTTTTTAATTTATCTGGAGGTGCAGCAAGATAGACAAGCATGTGTTCATACCTCCTAGACAGATAATGGATAGTTATTTGAAACCAAAGTTTGAGCAGGGATGGCACTGGACAAGGTATGAGTTGCATATCACAATGACAAGCTCCGTTTTAACTTCGTTACATGTGCAGCACTTCATGAAAAGAAAAGCCCATAAATGAGTGGCTTTTGTTTGGGGATTGTCATGAAGGATTCCTCCCCACATTTACCACATCTTGCCAATTTAAGACACACCCAAAGTTGATGGTCATCACAGAAGTAAAAAATTTGTATGCCACCTGGAGGTTCCTTTTTTCTTTTTCTTTTTTGTCTTTTTAGGGCCACACCTATGGCATATGGAGATTCCCAGGCTAGGAGTCTAATCGGAGCTACAGCTGCTGGCCTACGCCACAGCCACAGCAATGCCAAATCCGAACGGAGTCTGTGATTTGCAGCACAGCTCACAGCAACACAGATCCTTAACCCACTGAGCAAGGCCAGGGATTGAACCCACAACCTCATGGTTCCTAGTCGGATTCGTTTCTGCTACACCACTACAGGAACTCCCCCATCAGGAGGTTTCTGAATAAAGGTCCTGTGCTAGAGGGAACCCACTGGATCCTGCCTGACAATCATCATTCAGCATCATATGACCATTGTTGGTGGACTTTTCCTCTTATTATTAGTTCTTTCCCACACTTAAATACCATCACCAAATGGGCATGTTCAGTACATTCCATGTTTCCTGGTATTCTACCTACTTTTGTAGTTTTAAGAAAATGGCCAGTTTGGGTTAAGAAGACTTTCTAACTTGTCTGATTATAATGAATGATGACAGCTGCTCCTTTGGACAGCCCAGACTTCTTAGCACACTTTACGGTAAGGTCACTCAACCAAGAAGGGCAGGGCCAGCAACAAATACTAGTTGTGGGGAATGACAAATTTGCATTGGTAACTGAGCCAGTCAGCTCTAATCTGAGCCTCATGTGCTAACAAGGTTCAGTAATCACTATGCCCCTTTTTCTTTATTAGATGTAAAATCAGTATCAGTTTGGCCCATGACACTGTTAATGAAATCATCCCCCAACTTCTTTTTTTTTTTTTTTTCTGTCTTTTTAGGGCCACACCTATGGCATATGGAGGTTCCCAGGCTAGGGGTCAAATGCTGGCCTACATCACAGCCACAGCAACGCCAGATCCTTAATCCACCAAACAAGGCCAGGGGTTGAACCTTCGTCCTCATGGATACTAGTCAGATTCATTCCTGCTGAGCCATGACGGGAATTCCCATCCCCTAACTTCTTAATCTTCGATTTAGAGACTCTCTTCTTCTGACTCTTCATTAGATCAATGATTTATGGGTCACTTAATATTTAACAGGCAGCCTTCTTGGACTTTTCTTTTATTATCTCATTTAAATGACACAGTAGGCCTATGCAGTACTTACCATTAGCTCTGTCTTAAAATGAGCCTTGAAAGATGTATTACTTCTGTGGTCAAAAGGCTGGGCTTCAAACCCGGGCTGGTGTAACTCCAGAGCCTATACTCTTTCTGTTATGCCACGTGAACTGTACAGATTTTTTTTTTTAAATTTATAATATGGTAATGTATGTACTTCATCTTTAATGTATTAAGATATATTTTTTTTTCGTCTTTTTTTGCCATTTCTTGGGCCGCTCCCATGGCATATGGAGTTTCCCAGGCTAGGGGTCAAATCGGAGCTGTAGCACTTGTCCTACTCCAGAGCCACAGCAACACTGGATCCGAGCCGCGTCTGCAACCTACACCACAGCTCATGGCAGCGCCGGATCGTTAACCCACTGAGCAAGGCCAGGGATCAAACCCGCAACCTCATGGTTCTTAGTTGGATTCGTTAACCACTGCGCCACAACGGGAACTCCAGTACAGATTTTTATAAATCGTGGTCCTTGTCCAACTATAGCTAATCCTTCCAGCCCTGCTCTTGTCAATCTGAGTCTGAGGACCAGAGAACATCATGGTCCCTTCTTGCTTATGATATTTTTTTCTAGTCTAATAAGCAATTATTCAGGATGGTAAAATCACACATGCTGAGAAATGTGCACTGAAAGAGTGTAAATTATAATGGAAACAAGATCTTTGCTGGAGGAAGTTCCTGGTTGGCATTGGCATCCTCTAGTCACCTAGAACACATTCCCTGTGCTTGGAGCGCCTTCTCCCACTTCTTCACCTAGTTAGTTTCTAAACTTCGTTCAGATACAGCTCAGGGGAAAACAAGGAAACCTCACCTTCCTGGGATATTTTCTCTAGACTGCTCAGATTGATTTGGATGTCTGTCCTCCATGAATCAGTAATGCTCAATGCATAGTTCTGTTGCACCAAGTATGTTGTTATTTTGTTTTTGTTTTTTACTTCTTTCTCTTCCTTTCACAGCTAAGTGTCCCATATCTTAGTCTTATTCATCTTTGTATTCCTATCACTTATCAGAGCACAGAGTGAACAAGAGAAGGAGCCAAGGCAGTGCTGTCATTTGAGGCAGATCTGAAGTAGAATAGAGGTGCCTAGTAGGGAGAAGTCATTCAAGGTCAGTCTTGCTGGAGAAGGAAGCTTCTCTGAGGTGCTGGAACTCTCTCTGGACTTTGAAAGATGCTCTGGATTGGAAGATGGTGAGGAAGGAGAAGGGTACAACCAGTGGGAGAGATGGAGAGTGCCTGTTCTCTCTAGTTTCAAACCCAAATCTGCTTTCCTGTGGCTTCTCCCTGTTGTTCCTGGCTTAATACCATCAGATCATATAACCAGTCTAACCCCCTTTCCTAGACATCCCTGCAATATTTGAAAAAATCTTAGGTTTCCCTGAGTCTTCTTTCCTATGGAAAGGCTCCTCTCAAACTCTAACCGTGGTCCACATCCTTTTCTGAGCTGCTAAGCATTCAGGTGCCCACAGCCTTTGGGGCAGCAGAGGGGGTCAGGACTAATACTTCCATGATGAGATGGAGGCTTGTACTGAACCACAGTTGTTGGTGGTCCCGTCTGCTCACTTACTCATGTCACCCTTAGGAATGATGAAGACCACTGAGTCTTTTTCGTACATGTGATATCACGTCTGCCCTACCTCTTAGTGTTACTTACTCACCACTTATTTACTTTCTTTTTTGGTCATTCTATAAACATTTATTAACCATTTGCTATGTGCTGGGGACACAAGCAGAGTTTCTGGCATAAATGGAGGAACTTGCCTTTGCTTCTGTTTAATATTGTCTTGGTACATTGGGTCTGGAGCTCCAATCTTTCTTTTTCTTTTTTTTTTTTTTCCCATCTCTGTCTCCTTGCCCCCCCCCCTTACCCTCACATATGTAGATAGATGCATTTATAGATAGATAATATAGATAGATATAAAGTAGGTACAATGTATAGATATGTGTGTGTGTATTTCAGATGTGATGCTTTCCAGTCAAGTATTGATGAGGCTGACTATGGTATTAGAGGGGAAGGGTACCATGGTTGTAAATTGCGGATTCTGATCTTAGATAACATTAACAATCACAACTGCTGAGATAGAGAAAAACAATGTATGTAGTGGGGGGACTGGGGAACAAATGTGTGAAGAGTGTAGGCTTTGAGTCAGACTCTCCGAGATCAAATGTGGACTCCCATCACTTCCCTGCTGCACGACTGAGGGCAAAAGTTTAATTTCTCCATGTCTCAGTTCCTTCTGCATGTATCTTAGTATGCTCAAGGATAATAATAGTTTCTGTTCAAAGGGTTGTTGTGACAATTAAATAAGATAATGTATGTAAAGTGCCTGAGGCATATCGGCGACTCAACAGGTGATAGAAAAATAGTTCTTTTTTTAAATTTTTTTTTGCACATTTCAGAAACATTTAATCATTTTATTTTATTTTATTTTTTTTTATTTTCCCACTGTACAGCAAGGGGGTCAGGTTATCCTTACATGTATACATTATAATTACATTTTTCCCCCACCCTTTGTTCTGTTGCAACATGAGTATCTAGACATAGTTCTCAATGCTACTCAGCAGGATCTCCTTGTAAATCTATTCTAAGTTGCGTCTGATAAGCCCAAGCTCCCGATCCCTCCCACTCCCTCCCCCTCCCATCAGGCAGCCACAAGTCTCTTCTCCAAGTCCATGATTTTCTCTTCTGAGGAGATGTTCATTTGTGCTGGATATTAGATTCCAGTTATAAGTGATATGATATGGTATTTGTCTTTGTCTTTCTGGCTCATTTCACTCAGGATGAGAGTCTCTAGTTCCATCCATGTTGCTGCAAATGGCATGATGTCATCCTTTTTTATGGCTGAGTAGTATTCCATTGTGTATAGATACCACATCTTCCGAATCCAATCATCTGTCGATGGACATTTGGGTTGTTTCCATGTCTTGGCTATTGTGAAGAGTGCTGCAATGAACATGCGGGTGCACGTGTCTCTTTTAAGTAGAGTTTTGTCCGGATAGATGCCCAAGAGTGGGATTGCAGGGTCGTATGGAAGTTCTATGTATAGATTTCTAAGGTATCTCCAAACTGTTCTCCATAGTGGCTGTAGCAGTTGACATTCCCACCAACAGTGCAGGAGGGTTCCCTTTTCTCCACAGCCCCTCCAGCACTTGTTATTTGTCGATTTATTAATGATGGCCATTCTGAATGGTGTGAGGTGATATCTCATGGTGGTTTTGATTTGCATTTATCTTATAATCAGTGATGTTGAGCATTTTTCATGTGTTTGTTGGCCATCTGTATATCTTCTTTGGAGAAATGTCTATTCAGGTCTTTTGCCCATTTTTCCATTGATTGATTGGTTTTTTTGCTGTTGGGTTGTATAAGTTGTTTATATATTCTAGAGATTAAGCCCTTGTCAGTTGCATCATTTGAAACTATTTTCTCCCATTCTGTAAGTTGTCTTTTTGTTTTCTTTTTGGTTTCCTTTGCTGTGCAAAAGCCTTTCAGTTTGATGAGGTCCCATGGGTTTATTTTTGCTCTAGTTTCTATTGCTTTGGGAGACTGACCTGAGAACATATTCATGATGTTGATGTCAGAGAGTGTTTTGCCTATGTTTTCTTCTAGGAGTTTGATGGTGTCCTGTCGTATATTTAAGTCTTTCAGCCATTTTGAGTTTATTTTTGTGCATGGTGTGAGGGTGTGTTCTAGTTTCATTGCTTTGCATGTTGCTGTCCAGGTTTCCCAGCAATGCTTGCTGAATAGACTTTCTTTTTCCCATTTTATGTTCTTGCCTCCCTTGTCAAAGATTAATTGACCATAGGTGTCAGGGTTTATTTCCGGGTTCTCTATTCTGTTCCATTGGTCTGTCTGTCTGTTTTGGTACCAGTACCACACTGTTTTGATGACTGTGGCTTTGTAGTATTTCTTGAAGTATGGGAGAGTTATGCCTCCTGCTTGGTTTTTGTTTCTGCAGGAAAAATAGTTCTTAATATTGCCTGAAAAATACCAACCTTCAATGAAACAAAATGGACACAATGAGGCCAAAGTCCATTATAACCAAGTTTAGAGGTCATTTAAATGAAAATTCTACTGGAATTTGACATTGAATTTTGTTGGGCTTTAGCCAGTGTTGAGAATTTTTTTTTTTTTTAACCAGAGTGAAATGGTTCTTGTAATTGTACGTATTGACATAGGATTTCACTTGGATGACTAAGTCATTTTATTAATGGTAGAAAAAATTAATTAGGAATCTCCGAGTATCTTTTTAACCTACTTTTCACACATTTCCTTTTCCATACCAATTAAAACTAATACAATATTGTAAATCAACTATATGCCAATAAAATTAAAAATAAAATAAAAAACAAAATAGAGGGCATGATTTTTCTGCAACGTCCAATTGGCTCCCACTTCTACTGTATTAGTTAAATAGCTGTGTATAACTTGTAGATTATTGAAAGTGACTTGATATGTTCTTATATACTCATTTGAAGGACTTTTGAATAATTCACGGGAGCAACAATTTCTGGAGAATAACTGGCTGCTTATCTTTGGCTTACATGGTTTCAGTATTGTCAACTTGTAGTCTGTTTCAGAGTAAACCAAAGGAATCTACCACTGATGCAAGATTTAAGGATATTACCGAACTTGGTTTTGAAGGTACTTGGGATATTACTTGTAATTTCTTAATGAATTCCAGCAGCTCTTTTTGATAATTAGGGAATAAGCAAAGCCCCCAGCAGCATGCCAGTACGGTGGAGTAATGGCCGTTAAAGACATGAGCTTTGGGACTATTTGGAAACAAATGGTCATTTCACCAGAAAAGTAAAACAAACTGAGTGGTTTTACTCAACTTTCCTTCTTCGGCTCCATGCCATATTTATAGGTCAACTCCAGCTAGTCATTCCTGGTGAGTTTTTTATTTGTCAGTTGTATGAACTTTAACTATGGCAGCCCTTCACTCTGTTCTCACTTTCTGCTCTGATAATAGGTACATGTTTATTTTCTTTCTTTTTGAAAGTACTTCAATATCTTTTTCATAAAAGATAAAATTGTAAAACAATTATGAAGATGCAAAGCCAGTCAGCACCAGCTCATCCTGGATGAAGACGGCAAGTAAACTCATGCAAATTTGTATCTCCCTGTTTTGCTTTTTTTTTTTTTTTTTTTTTGCTGTAATTTATTATTATTTTTTTAATTGTGGCCAACTGCCTGGCTAATCTCATTTCTTCTTTTTACATGCTTTGGAGTAATTTAACTTACAAAATTTCAAAAATAAAAGGTTATTTTAATCATTAACCCTGATATGTCAACTTCAAGGCATGTCAGTCCGTTTATAAGAAATCCCTTTATGTTTTTTTTAAAAAAATTTTTTAATAGTTATTTTCCCAATACAGTTTTTTTTCTACTGTACAGCATGGTGACCCAGTTACACATACATGTACACATTCTATTTTTGCACATTGTCATGCTCCATCATAAGTGACTAGACATAGTTCCCAATGCTACACAGCAGGATCTCATTGCTAATCCATTCCAAAGGCATTAGTTTGTATCTATTAACCCCAAGCTCCCCAACCACCCCACTCCCTCCCCCTCCTGTTTGGCAACCACAAGTCTATTCTGCAAGTCCATGATTTTCTTTTCTGTGGAAAGGTTCATTTGTTTTGCTTTTTGAGTTTTATTAGCAGTTTGGTTTAGGTCATTTATTTCATGTTGATGGAAGCATTGTAAGTAATTGTAAGGGATAGATATTAGTTCCTCTACCTCATTTAGGACTATTTTGTAAAATCTCATGATTCCATAAGAAAAAAAGCTCATTTAATACCGCTTATAAAAATCTACAAGGTGCTAGAGTGTGATGAAAACAAAACAAGAAGGAGGAAAAAAAAAAATCTCAGGGAAAAAAAGACCCTTTCTCAGTTGGACAATTAGAATGAATCTTTTTGCCTTTGTTGAAAATATGCCGAGGAATGAAATAATAAAGCTTTGACTAAAGAATTAGTGTGTGAGGAGGCAGGGGAAATAGAAAGCAGGTGGGCCATCTTTGTGTTAGGTTTATACACCATGCTTGGTGTTTAGTTTTCCTTTTATGTGGGCTGCCTTAAATTGCTGTTGCAACTTTTGGTCAAGTCTAGCTGTTCTCTGTTACATAAATGCTCCCCGTGGCCTCTAAAAGGAAAGGACAGGAGTTTCCTGGCCTGTCGGGTTAATGACCTGGCTCAGGTCACTGTTGTGGCACGAGTTCCATCCCAGGTCTAGGAATTTAACGCATGCTGTAGGTGCCGCCAAAAATAAATAAATAAATAAATAAATAAAAAGAAAGAAAAAGGACAGTCTAAGATCAAGAAAGAATCATGGTAAGAAGAACAGAGCATAAACCAAGAACATGCTTAATGATTCAGGATCCTGTGAAGGCAGCACTCCAGGCACTGGTGCTAAGCGTAGATCAGAAGAGGTCTAGAAAACATAGCTAAAAAGCAGTCTAGGACTTGAATTAGGCATGGTTCTTTCATCAAGGTCTCATAGAGACTTAGGCTCCTAGAGCAGTCAAGAGTAAGGACCTTAGAGTTCCTCTTCATTTTGGAGATGAAGGAACAGAGAGGCTACACATGAAAATGCTCGAGGTCAGGAGGGTGACATGAAGGCACCCAGTAATTTAGGGAGAAAGCTGGCAGGTGCACGCCTTGTTTTCTCACCATCACAGTGTCTTGGCTAGTGTTATAACTCCTACCACAGTGCAGCCCAGGAATACATGTAGAGTTGTAGAGGCTGATGGTAAAAGAGACAGAACAGATAACTGGACTAGACAGCAGAACACCTAGGTCAGTGTTGTTTCCCTGAATCTTTGAGTAAGTCATCAATGCACTAAACATCAGTTTTCTCATTTACAGGCTGGGCATATGACTATTTTCTCAATTACCTTAGTGGGTCAAGTGAAATGTTTGTCAAAGTGCTATGACAACTAATGGCAATTCTCATGTAAGGCATTACAGAATACCATTGGCCATTCTTTCCCTATGGATTTCTTAACAATGATCCCAGGCTACCAGAACATCCCATCTGACTACCACTCAAAGGACATAGGGAATCGCAGACATTGATCTGGCATCGCAAGTGAAACCCCAGCTCACCCAGAGTGAAATCCCCAAGAAGTCTGCTTTTATCTCAGCGAGTTGTGAACATTCATTTCATTTAGTTATGCATGAAGGAATTTACAAAATGAGGCATAAAAAATTAGACATAGTCCTTGCCTTTCTCTAAAGAGGTTAACATACAGATAAATAAATGTGATTCAATGTGGAAAATATTACATGTTAAGGACTGAGGAAGACTAAAAGAAAAAGTAAAGGGTTAGGAAGAGGTTTTAAAAAGAAGTGGTTTGAAGGCTGAGTAATACTGGGACCTGCTGAGAACTTGAGGACATGCTGAGAAGATTTCTACTAGGGGAGGAGCCTCAGTGAAGTTACAGTAATGTGACAAAAGCAACATGTGTGGGAAATGCTGGATTGTCCAGTGAACCAGAGGGTAGGGAATATGGGGAGACTGTTGAGAAATGGGTCTAGACAGGCAGAATGAGGTCAGATCATGAATGTCATACTTTAGTTGGTAGCCTAAGGAAATCAGCCATTGTCCAAAAGACATGAGAGATACTAACATTTATTGTATAACTGCTTTTTTAGTTATGTAAAAATGATACAAGGTAATTATTGAAATATTTAAACAATTTGAACTTATACAGAGAAAGTTAAAAAAAAATCAATGAATCTGAATCTCTGGAAATAACAATCATTATCATTAGGTGAACATTGTTCTAGACCTTTCTATGCACACATACAAATAGATTAAAAGAAAGAAATCCTTTTTAATTTACAAACTCCACCCACTCTTCAATACTACTGTTATGAAGCCAGAGACATGCTAGATACAATGTGTAAAAGTAAAATCTAAATTTATAAATTGGTTTGAAAAAAGATCATTTCTGGCATGATGACCTGTCAGACATAAAGGTAATATTAGATTTGAGCAGTAAACTTTTGATCAGATGCTGTGATGTTTTTGGAAGATATTAGATTGGGTAAGGAGCTTAGACGCTGCAGTTTTTAATGTTCATATAAACGTGGAAAATATGGCATTGGGGAGTTCCCGGTTCCCATTTTGGCATGACAGAAATGCATCCAACTAGTATCCATGAGGACGTGGTTCAATCTCTGGCCTTGCTCAGTGGACTAAGGATCTGGTGTTGCTGTGAGCTGTGGTGTAGGTTGCAGACATGGCTCAAGTCGTGCTTTGCTCTGGCTGTGGCATAGGCCAGTGGCTACAGCTCCAATTTGGCCCCCAGCCTGGGAACTTCCATGTGCCTCAGATGTGGCCCTAAAAAGCAAAATAAATAGATAAATAAATAAAGGCATTGGGCCTGAATGAGGCAGAGATCCCTATTTAAAGCTGGGGTCTTGGAAAGGGAAGGCTACATCCTTGGTAAAAGGAGAAAAATTCTACTTGTTCAAGTAGTGTAGTTGGAAATTTTGTTACTTTTTGGGATTCTGGATGGGAAGATAAGAGAGGAATTAAAGGCTTGGCCAACAAAATCATGTGAAGTTGGAATTGCATCACTGTTTAATGCTAGAATGCCCAAGATGAGAAATTAATATCAAAACTAATCCCACACAAAAGCAAAAGTAAAATGATTTTGTAGCAAGAATTTTACACCTCAGAGTGCTCAGGTATCGCAATAAAAGGAGAAAGGTAGGGAAATAATTAAAACTTATAAATTCAATGGGGAAATAATCTGTCACCAGCCTGTAAACACTGTAAATAGGAAAACTACTATTCCCATGAACTCAATGTAATAGAGCAATCTGAGAAAGAAAACTAAATAACTATGCTTCAAATGGCTAAAGTGATAAAAGAAAAACTGGTAATTATAAGGAGAGAATACCACACTATGAAGGGATAGATATGAAGAAAAAATAAAGCTTCTAGAAATATAGACATGGCATCATGTTGTTAATATCTCTATGAATGAGTTGAGTTAAATACTAGATTATATGCAGCTGAAGAAAGAATTAGTGACTCGGAAAACAGAATGCAGGAGAGAGAGAGAGAGAGAGAAAGAGGCAGAGAAGATGGACAAGGGTTTAAAAGATATAAAAGACAGAAATAAGAAGAGAGAATGGAGTAAGGGAAATGTTTGAAGATATAACGACTTAGAATTTCCCAAACTGATTTAAAAAAAAAAAGAGAAAACCACAAGCTCTTAATTAAAAAAAAATATACTCAGTGGTATACTGATAAACATTTAACAACCAGATTGCCAAGACAAAAAGTTAGCTCTGCTTTATAATATTTGCTGGTTGCTGTGCTGTAAATACTATCATTGTGGCTAATTTAAGATTACCAGCTGAATTTAGGTGAATTACTAGCTGAATTCAGGTTATTTCATTGAATGCAGTGTTGGGAAGAGATAGGCATAACTGGCTCTTATGGTCTGGTCTGAGCTGACTCCAGCACACAAGTGCACACACTGAATCTTTATGAAATATAAATAAAAATAAATCATTGGTGCATTGTACTGAAACTTTGGAATACCCATGACTAATATAATACCTTAATTATAGAAGATATAATACCTTAATTACAGAAGATATATTCTCTTCCAAAAAAAAGAATGCTATTCCCCACACTCCCATCCTGCACACACACCTTGATAAGTCTTATAGTGGAGTGCCTTCTGTGTGACATCTACGTGTGAATAACTTTCTCCCATATCCTAGTGGGTGTATTTCTAGCAAGTTGCAAAAAATATTTTGAAATATAAATATTTAATTTAATATATCCTAAATTTATCAGGAGAGAAAGTGAAGTGAAATAAAAGAATTTATATACACACACACATTTATGGTAGATTTCACTGTAACAAATATTTCTAGAAGTTCTCTCTAGAGTTCATATTTCATGTAATATAGAGTAATTTTTCTTCATTAGTCCAAGCAACAACCTTAAAATTTACCTAATTTGACCCATTTAGTTCCCATGCCCAGACCTGAATCAAAATCTGTATACAGGGGAGGAGAATTTACAAGATTGGTTTAAAACAATCAGAACCAACCACTGGCACAAAGCACT
Organism: Sus scrofa; assembly: GCF_054392235.1. Classification (NCBI taxonomy): domain Eukaryota; kingdom Metazoa; phylum Chordata; class Mammalia; order Artiodactyla; family Suidae; genus Sus; species Sus scrofa. The sequence goes on along the minus strand of NC_139386.1, from coordinate 41,169,581 downwards.
TGGACTTTAGAATATTCAGTCTAGTATAGAGTCCTATAGTCTTTATCGCTACCAAAAAGAGCCAGCTCTCTTTCTTCACTTCTTACCATTATCTCCCCACAACAGGCCTTTATTCTACCATGAGGAGTATCTGTAGACATTTTCAAGATTTTATTAAATTACCAGTACCATCTCTAGAACTCTTGGGCACATTTTGTGTCAGAATATTGTTTTCTCAACTTTCAGTTTTTGACAATTATGGCAGTAGGTTTTCCCTCTTTGTTTGCTTTGTTGATATTTATCTTCAACAATGACCCTCAGGGCTGCACCCTGGGCATACAGACATTCCCAAGGTAGGGGTTGAATCGGAGCTGTAGCCAATGGCCTGCACCACCACAGCAACACCAGATCCAAGCCACATCTTCGACCCACACCACAGCTCACATCAACACCAGATCCTTAACCCACTGAGTGAGGCCAGGGATCGAACCTGCATCCTTGTGAATACTAGTTAGATTCATTTCCTGCTGAGCCACGATGGAAACTCCCATTGGAGGGTTTTAATCAGGGGAGAGTTCTGTTTTTAAATCATGAACACAGGCACATGGAAATGATTGGAACTGTGCATAAAATGAAGAAAGGAAGGAAGGAAGGGCAGAGGTACATAAATGAAAATGTGGGTAGAGTTGGAAGGGAAGACGTAATGGGTGAGGTGGTAGAGGAAATTGCTAATTTGACTTTGAAACACTTTCAGCTAGATGGCATTCATTCATCTGGTCTCTACCTTTGGGTAGATAGTAATGTTTTACAGAAGCAGGAGTCCTAATCCACAGAGCCAGTTGTTAGAAAAGGGAAACAACTAGTGATATAAATGGAAGCTCATGGACCTAGCTAGTCACACTTTCATTTTGTTAGTTGTATGATTGACCCTGTCTGGCTGTGAGCAGGGCCCTTGGTTGTGCCTTGTCTTCTCTCTCCTCATCCCTCATTCTCTCCTGTGCAGCTGTCAGCACGTGGATCATGATTGACAGATCGACTCAGCACAGAAAAGCACATTAGGTTCTAGTAAATTGCTCCCATAAATTTGGTGCCATGAATCTGAAAAGCTACAAATAAATTAATTGGCTAGAAGTAGGCTTCCTTGAGTCAGAGAATCTGGTTCCCTCTCATCCTTCTGAATATTATATGAATTTGCTTGATGTCCAGCAGGCTGTAAAAATGTAGCCCTTAGAGTAGGTAGGAGTTGACCAAACTCTTTTCCTTGAAAGTGTCAGAAATCCAATCTGAACTATCATAAACACAGTAAAACATAAAAGAGAGATATTCTTGCTTGTGCACCGAAATGATGGGCTGAACAGAGGAGAGGCTGGCCTCAGTGTGATTTGGTCCATCAGGCACATCAACACTCCCTCTTCATCTCTCATTTCTGCTTCTCTTTGCTTTTAACCCTGTTATCTCCAGCTGACTGATTTCATGAGACTCCATGAATCCAAAATCCTTGTATTCCCACAGTCTAGTGACCTGAGAGGGAGGAAAGCCTTTCCCTCCAGATTTTGTGAGAAATCGGGAGGAAGGAAGATTCTGATTGGCTCATACTGGTCATGTGTCCATCTGTGGAGTGAGATTGAGGAATAATAAACTGGCAGCTCCCACCAGAAATAGATGTTACCTAAAAAAACAAAGGAGGAGGTGATAGTCTGAGCACATAAAATAACACATTTTCACTGAGAGGAGGAATAAAGTCCTCCATATGCTTTGCAGGAATGAAATTCACCCCTGCTGAGTTGTCAGGGGATATGACCCTTCATTCACATCCAAATATATGAGTGCCATTTGATACCTTTACGTTGCTCCCCTTTGCCAAGCCCAGAAAATGGCACTTGTTGATTTTGTAACCTCGAATAAAAATGAACCCCAGGATGTTTCCAGGTTCGGCTTAATTCCAAGCAGTTGTTACTTCTTTAGCCCAGGAGCTGAAATGGAAATAGGTATTAGGCCTCTGCTGCTTTGTGTTATGGCTAATGCATAAGAGAGATGCTTTTCTAGAACCAAAGGGCCCTATCTACCCTACTGAGGATGAAGAAAGACTGTAGGGGACCAACTGGTTTTCGTTTGGACCCTGATTAAGAGAAGGCTCCCTTGCTCTAATGCTTTTAAAATCAGCTCCGCTCCAAAGCACTTGGGTTACGTAGTTGCCATCTTGCAGAAAGACTCTGCGTTTGAGATTCAAGCCAAGTGCTTTTCAGCCCCCTTATAAAAGACACTGCTGCCCTGGGTCCTGCCGGCTGCAGGGGCTGACTGGGCTGGAAGCCAGCTCTGAGGCTGACCATGATAGCACATGCCATTTAATTCGAAGGGAAGAATGGCGACATGGTTTATATTAGGAGCAATGCTAGCTATTTGCTGGATACCTTTCACATGGCCCAGGCACTTTTTTAAAAGCCAACTTTCTCTCATTGTGAAACAGTAAAATCTGACACTTTAAGAAGCACAATTGCTTATATTATTTTTCTGTTGAAAAAGTTGGTATGTACCATATTGTTCCCCCAGATTCATAGATCAATGAATCGATGTCCTGGAAGAAAAATGTAGCAGAATTATAAAGACTATGAATGAGGAGATAGGGAGTGCTAATTTGGTGACTTTAAGTTTTATGAGGGAAGAACGCTACTTTCTTGTTTTGTTTAATTCTATCCGTTTTCTGTCTAGTGTTATACACAATGCCTGGCACATAGTAGGCACTCATCAGATATTTACTAAGTGAATGAATAAGTGAATGAATACATAAAACCTTTTGAGAGGAAGAACTGACCAAAGATTAGAATGAAAAGTCAGGTGAAACCAAGTCTAAATATGAGCTTCCACACAAAGACTGTTGATCACATGAAAGTTTAAGTCTATCTCATTTTCTCTATACCCTGTGATACCCGGAGTAGGAAGTGGGTGTTCCAAACCATCAGACAAAATGTCCATCCCACATGTCTATCTTACCAGAAGTTCCTAGACATTGTGTGAATCCAGCTTGCCAGTTTTCCAGCTGTAGTTTATCTAAATGGTTTCAAGGTAAATTTGGTTAACCTGTAGTCAAATGCTTGACCCAAGTGACTATATGTGAACAGTAACTTTGAATTTTTACATCAGTTTTGGTGTTTATAAATTTGCACCATTTACATAATTTGTGGGGACCAGTGCATGCTAAAAATGTGGGACCTTTGTTCAAAAATGATCAAGAATTTCAAGACATAAGCAGCAGAGCATCACATCAAATGTTGGTCCTTCTACTGTGGGGACCTGTGTGACTGCATAGGTGGCTGCTCACGAAGCCAACCCTATATGAATTGCTTGTCTTTTGGGGACTCTTGAAGCTTTGGTGAGTTCATACTTGCAGCAAGACCCCATTGAAATTGCTGAGTTATTTGATTATTTCAAACATGAAGATGAGAAGTATGGAGAATGTAATGTATTGGCATAGATGGGAGTAGAACTTAGGGCCCCTGGTTCTAAGTCTGAGGTATCTTTCAGCAGAGAGATTATGATTAAAAATTCCATGTATGTAACTTGCTTCCACTCATCCCAAAAGTTTCCTTCAAGTCCATTTGTAGATAATTCCTTCTCCCCAGCCCAGCCCCTGCAAATAACTGATAACAATTTCTGTTCTTTTGGTTTTGCCTTTTATAGTATGTCATATAAAGTAAATGACATATTAAGTTATTTTGAGTTTGGCTTCTTTTACTTGTGTTTTCCTTGTTCCACATTCTCACCAGCAATGTTTGGTAATTATCTTTTTTTAAAAGCCTGTCTAATAAGTATGTGGTGGTATCTCATGATTTTAATATTAATCTCCCTAATGACTAATGACATTAAGCAATTTTTTTTCATGTGCTCTATGTATCTTCTTTGGTAAAGTATCTTATTCAAATCTTTTCCTGTTATTTTCTTTTTATTTATTTAAAATATTTTTTGTTTTGTTTTTTTCAGCTTTATTGAGATATAATTGCTTATAGCATTGTATAAGTTTAAGGTACATAACATAATGATTTGATATATGTATATATTGCAAAGTGATGACCACAATAAGTTTATTTAACATTCATCACCTTACACAGTTAATAATTCTTTTCATATGAAGAGAACTTTTAAGATCTACTCAGCAACTTTCACTTATCTAATACATATTGTTAGCTATAGTCATCACACTCTACATAACATTTCATAGCTGGAAGTTTGAACCTTTTGATCACCTTCATTCAGTTCCCCTGCTCCCACTCCTTGCCTCTATTTTTAAATTATTTCTGTGAAAAATGACATTGGAATCTTGTTAGCCCTTGCATTGTATCTGTAGGAGGCTTTGGGTAGCATGGACATTTTAACAATGTTAATTCTTTCAATACATGAATACAAGATATCTTTTTTATTTATTTGTGTCTTCTTTAATTTCTTCCATTAATGTCTTTTAGTTATTGGAGATATTTAGAGATAGGTGTAGAGATATTTCACCTCTTTAGTTAAATTTATTCCTAAGTATTTTATTGTTTTCGATGCTATTATAAATAAGATTTTTAAAAATTTCTTTTTTAGATAGTTCATTGTTAGTGTACAGAAACACAACTGATTTTTGTATCCTCTAACTTTATTGAATTCATATATTAGTTTTAACTGTTTTCTTTTTGTGGCATCTTTATGATTTTCTACATATAAAATCATCTCATCTGAAAATAGAGATAATTTTCATGTTTATTTCCAACTCCAATGCCTTTAATTTATTCTATTTTCGTGCCTGATTTTTCTGGCTAGGACTTCCAGTACTGCCTTGAATAGGAATGGTAAGAATAGACAACCTTGTCTTCTTCCTAATCTTAGAGAAAAAGCTTTCAACCATGGAGTATATTAGTTGTAGACATGTCATATATGGCCATAGACTATATTAATTATGGACCTTCACCATAGATTATTTAGTTGTACACTTGTTTCTTCCATACCAATTTGTGAGAGGTTTTTTTAAAATCATGAATGGATGTTGAATATTTTCAAAGGCTTTTTTCCTGCATTTGTTGAGGTGACCTTATGACTTTTATCTTTCATTCTATTAACATGATGTATTACATTTAGTGATTTGTGTATGTTGAACCATTCTTATGTCTCAAGGACTAATCCTCTTGATCATGGTGTATGATCCTTTTAATGTGCTATTAAATTTGGTTTACTGGTGTTCAGTTGAGAGTTTTTGCATCTATAGTCATCAAGGATATTGGCTGTTATTTTCTTTTCCTGCAGTGTCCTTATATGGCTTTGGTATCAGGGTGATGGTGGCCCCATAAAATGACTTTGGGAGTGTTCCCTCCTCTTAAATTTTTTTGAAGAGTCTGAGATGAATTGACATTAATTCTTCTTTAATCATTTGGTAGAATTCACCAGTGAAACCATCTGGTCTTGGGCTTTTTCTATTGGGAGCTTTCTGATTACTATTTCACTCCCCTAGCTCATTATCAGTCTTTTTGGATTTTCTATTCCATCATGATTCAGTATTGATATGTTGTGTGTTTTCAGGAATTTATCCATTTATTCTGGGTTGTCCAGGATTTGACACATAGTTTTTCTCAGTCGTCTCTCATAATCCTTTGTACTTCTGTGGTATAATGTTTCCTCTTTCATTTATAATTTTACTTAAAAACTTATTGTGTTCTGTGTTCTCTTTCTTTCTTGGTTAGTCTAGCTAAAGGTTTGTTTATTTCATTTCTCTTTTCAAAGAACTAACTCTTGGTTTTATTTATCTTTTCTATTGTTTTCACATTCTCTGTGTCTTCAATTCTGCTCTAATCTCAATTATTTCCTCCCTTCTGCTAACTTCGGGCTTAACTGGCTCTTTTTCTAGTACCTTGAGGTGTAAAGCAAGCTTATTTATTTGAGAATTCTTTTTTTTTATTGATGTATGTGCTTATCACTCTAAACTTTCCTCTTATATCTGATTTTGCTTCATCCATAAGTTTTGGTATATTGTCTTTAACTTCTGTTTATCTGAAAATAGTTACAAATTTTTCCTTTTAGTTTTTTCTTTGGGGTATTGGTTGTTCAGGAGTATGTTAATCACCATATCTGATTTTCCCGGTTTTCCTTCTCTTACTGTTTTTTAGTTTCATTTCGTTGTGATTAGAAAAGATACTTGGTATGATCTCAATCCTCATAAATTTGCTAAGACTTGTTTGTGGCCTAACATGATCTATTCTAGAGAATATTCCATGTATGCTGGAGAAGAATGTGTATTCTGCTGGTTATAAGATGCAGTGTTCTGGGAGTTCCCACCATGGCACAGCCAAAACGAATCTGACTAGGAACCATGAGGTTGTGGGTTTGATCCCTGGCCTCACTCCCATGAGGTCGTGGGTTAAGGATCTGGTGTTGCCTTGAGCTGTGGTGTGGGTCACAGATGTGGCTCAGATCCTGTGTTGCTGTGGCTGTGGCATAGGATGACAGCTGTAGCTCCAATTAGACCCCTAGCCTGGAAACCTCCATATGCTATGGGTGCGGCCCTAAAATGCAAAAAAAAAAAAAAAAGATAAAGTATTCTGGATAGGTCCATTCAGTCTATAGTATTGTTTAATTTTCTATCAGGATAATCTGTCTGTTGTTGAGAGTGGGATATTAAAGTACCTAACTATTATTGTATTGATATTTATGTCTTCTTTTAGTTCCATTCATATTTGTATTATATATTTAGGTGCTTCAATGTTGCAGGCTTAAATAGTTACAATTGTCACATATTTTTGATAAATTGGCTCTTTATGTTTGGCTCTTTTCATCATTTTTAGCTTAAAGTCTATTTTGTGTACTATAAATACAGCTACTCCTGCTTTTTTTTGGTTACCATTTGCTTGAAGTAACTCTTCCATTCCTTTTCTTTCAGTGTTTGTGTCTCTAGTAGGGAACCTATGGCTGAATTTTTTAAAATTATTCATACATGTCTTTTGATGGGCTAATTTAGTCCATTTACATATAAAGTAATTATTGGAGTTCCTGTCGTGGTGCAGTGGTTAACGAATCCGACTAGGAACCATGTGGTTGCGGGTTTGGTCCCTGCCCTTGATCAGTGGGTTAAGGATCTGGCGTTGCCATGAGCTGTGGTGTAGGTTGCAGACGCGGCTCGGATCCCGCGTTGCTGTGGCTCTGGTGTAGGCCGGTGACTACAGCTCCGATTCGACCCCTAGCCTGGGAACTCCATATGCTGTGGGAGCGGCCCAAGAAATGGCAAAAAGACAAAAAAAAAAAAAAAAAAGAGTAATTATTGCTAGCCCAGGACTTACTATTGTCATTTGCTAATTATTTTCTGAATGTTTTGTAGATGTTGTGTCTTTTATTCCTTACTCCCCATTTGACCCCCTCTTCTGTGATTTGATGAATTCTTATAGTGTGTGCTTTGACATCTTTATCATAATCTTTTGAGTAACTACTACAGGTTTTTCCTTTGTGGTTCAGTGAAGCTCACATAAAATATGTAATATTATATTTTAAGCTAATAACAACTTAACTTTGATAGTATTTCTAAACTTTACATTTTTATTTCCCTACCCCACTCACATTTTAGGTTATTGACACATTTTTTATTTCGCATATACAATGACAAATTTTTGTACTTATGGTTATTTTTATCACATTTGTTGTTTTAATTTTAAGCTAGAGTTGCAAGGTGAATTACACACCACTGTCACAATATTAGAGAGTCTGACTTTGAGTATATATTTACAATGAGTTTTACACTTGCATTCCTATGTTTTTATGATATTAGTTACCATCCTTTTATTTTTGCTTGAAGAACTCCTTTTAGCATTTCTTGTGAAGCAGATCTAGTGGTGATAAATTCTGTCAGTTTTTGTCTGTTTGGGAAAGTCTTTATTTCTCCTTGATTTCTGAAAAATAGATTTACCAAGTATTCTATTCTTAGTTGACAGTTTTTTTCCTTTCAATATTTGGAGTATATCTTTCCATTCTTTCCTGACCTGAAAAGCTTCTGTTGAAAAATCCACACATAGTTTTGTTGGGGCAGGGGTTCTCTTGTATATGACATGTTGCTTTTCTTTTATTACTCTAATATTTCTCTCTTTGTCTTTGACTTTTGACAATTTAATGATAATGTGTCTCAGTGTAGCCCTTTTTAGGATGAATCTATCTGGATTCTCTGTATCATGAATCTAGATGTTTATTTCTCACCCCAGGTTTGGGAAGTTTTCAGCCATTACTGATTTAAATATCTTTATTTTTTATACCTTTCTCTTACTTTTCTCCTTCTGGGAATTCCAGTAATGTGTATATTGTTTCCTCAATGGTGTCCCACAGGTCGCATAGGCTCTCATCACTCTTCTTCATTTTTTTCCCCCTCTAACTAGATAATTTAAAATGATCTCTCTTCCAGTTTACTAATTCTTTCTTCTCCTTCATTGGTCTGTTGTAGAAGCTCTCTATTCAAGTCTTCAAGGCAGTCATTGTAGTTTTTAGCTCTTGTATTTTACTAAATTTCTTAAGAGGATTTCCTGAATTCTTTGTCAGACAGTTTATGGATCTTCATTTCTTTAGGGTCTATTATTGGAGCTTTATTAGTTTCTTTTGGTGGTGTCCTATTTACCTGATCCTTTGATAATCCTTGATTCCTTGCATTGATATCTGGACATTTGGATAAGTGGGCCCCTGCTCCAAACCTTACAAGTTCACTTTGGCAAGACAGTACTTCACCAGTCAGTTCAGCTTGGGGTTCTGTACTAGTAAGCTTGCAGTGTCTTTAGGCTGTTGGGGCTTGCTACTGTGGAGTTTATATTTGGTGACGTTACTTCCCAAGAACTGAACTCCATGGGAATGTTGTTGGCTGGGAATTGTTGAGTAGGACTGCTGACTTAGTTCCTTGCCCTAGTTGGACTATATGAAGGACTCCATGGTTACCCAGATTCTCTGCTCAGGCTTCCTAGTCAGGTGGGACTGGATGCATACTTGGCAGTTTGGCAGGGCTATCAACTTGCTTCCTTGCCCAAGCAGGGCTGTAGAATGGGCTCCATGGTCATTATTGCTCAATGGCTGGGAACCTGAATCTGACAGGGCTGCCACCAAGCTTCCTGGCAAGATGGGACCATGGTCTCAGCTCTGCCAATGGTCAGGGCCATTGCCTGGGCTCTCTGCTTAGGTGGCATTATTGGTGAATCTACAGATGGGCCTTGCATCTTCCCAGGTGTTCTGGTAAGGGTTAAGGTGGATCTGGAGGATGTGATTTAGCTCTGGGCAGGGCTCTGAATTTCCTTCCCAACTGGAGTGAAGTATAACATGTCCCTGGCTGGCATGGTTCACTGCCTGGGAGCAGAATCAGGTAGATCTGTCCACTGACCTCCCTGGTCAGATAGGACCAACAGCTCAGCTCTTCAGATGTGCAGAGCTGCTGACCTGGGCTCTCTACTTGGATGACTCTGCAAGTGGGTTATAGTGTGGGCCACACAGCCTTTTTGAAACTGAGGGCTATATTCAGCATTTGGCAGTACCATGAACCCGCTTCCTTGCTTGGATGGGCAGAATGGCTTGCTGGCCAGCAACTCAAATCATGCAGAACTGTGCACTGAGCCTCCTGGCCAGACAGGGCCACCAACTGAGCCCTGCAGAGAGGCACAACTGACGGCTGGGCTCTCTGCTGAAGTGCCACTGGGCTAAATTGCTTCACAGGTGCTCTGGTCAGGAAGAGTGAGGTCTGTGTGGGGCTGTGAATTGGCTTCCTTGCCTAGGTGGTGTGGCAGCATAGGCTCCAAGCCCAAGTAGGCTCATTGTTTTGGATTCTAAATCAGACAGAACTGCACACCAATTTTCTTGGCCAAATGGGACCACTGGCTTGGCTCTGTAGATGGGCAAAGCTGCTGGCTGTAATTTCTAGTTGGGCACTGCTGTGACAAGGAATTTGGTCTACCAAGATCCAAGCTCTGGTTTCTGTAAGCCCTGCCCACCTTCTTTTTCACAGTCTGATCTCCAGTGGTCAAGCCCCACAGATATACCCTGTAATCCTTGTGAATCGACATTCAAGTATACCTCCTGGGAAATGACCCACAACACATGGGGAGCTGAATGTCCACCTTGTGCTGTCTTTTTCCCACTGGAGACACCATAGGCCTGGGGATCTTCTCAGTCCAGTGCTGTTCTGGCCTGGGGGAGGGGCAATGCAGTTAGGGTATAGCTGCTCTTCTACCCTCTTAGTCTCTGTGGTGCTTCAGCCTCACTCTCCATGGTCTGGTATTTTCACAATGGTGTCTTGTCCATGGACAGTTGCTAGTTGGTCTGTTTGTGAGGGGGGACTGAAGGTGGGAACAACCTATGTTGCCAGCTTGATGATGTAACTCCTTTAAAAAAAAAAAACTTTTTAAAAATTACTAAATTTAAAAAATCCTTATGAATTTTTGTTCTTGGCCCTTTATCAGATATATGTTTTGCAAATATTTTCTCCTAGTTTATGTCATTTTTTTTGATTTTCTTAACTTTGTCTTTCAAAGAGAAGATGTTTTTAACTTTGATGAGAGCCATTTTATCATTTTTTTTCTTCTTTTATGGTTCATGGTTTTATTTTTATTTTTTGTTTCTATGTAAGTAATCTTTACATAAACCAAGGTCATAAATATTTTTCCTATGCTATCTCCTAGAAGTTGTATTGATTTGTGTTTACACTTAAGCCTATGATTTTTTAAAGTTAATTTTTGTATATGGAGCAAGGTGTGGGTCAAAGTTTATTTTTTTGCACTTGGATAGCCAATTGTACTGGCAGGATTTGTTGAAGAGACTGCTTACCCATGGGCACCTTGTCAAAAACAATTGTCCATATATGTATACGGATCTACGTCCGGACCCTCTATTTTGTTCCGTTGCCGTATGTGTTCGTCTTTTCACCAATATCATGATGTTTGGCTAATATACCTTTATAGTAAGTCTTGAAATTAGGTTCTACAAATCTTCCAACTCTGTTCTTCCTTTTCAAAATTACTTTGTCCATACTATATTCTTTTGCTTTTCCATATGTATTTTTTTGAATTACCTTTTTGATTTCTAAAGCATTCTGTTGGAATTTGGATTAGGATTGGTAAAATTTTTATCAGTCATAGAAATTGCCTTGGATCTCTTAAGAGGCATTTCTGCAATTTTCCCCTAGTGTTTGCCTCTTTTTTCCATTTCCATTTACCCCTATACCCTGAGACTACTATACAATTGACCCAGAATGACATTCAGCCTATGAAGGTAACCTGAAAGTGGTCTTACAGTTGGAATTGGGTCCTGGGACTCAGGCTGCCTTTACATATGGGAAAGTAAGTGTTAAATATTAATTGGAGGCAACCAGAGGTGGGAATGTGAAGGAGGCATACCAACTTTGTGTTATTTCTTTGATTCTTGAGTAGATTGGGCTAACTTCTTTGGCTTGTGTTACACCCCTCAGCCGAAACGCATGACTGAAATGTGAGAAACAGTACTAATTTCTTTGATTGTTTTAAAGTCTTCTCCTCTCCTTGTTTGCTGCTATTTTGGAAATCTCCCTCATTCATCGTTTACTCTAGTTGTCTCTTATTCTATCCCCTTTATCTTTTCCATCCCTCACATCAAATTTTTCCTTAAATTTCTGATGCTGATTAAAAAGTGGTCCTATAAAGATTAGAAAGGTAAAGTAAATATATTTTGGTAGAAGTTTTGAAATAAAAAAAATTCGGCATAAAATTAATCAAAGTTATTGGAATGTGCTGATTATAATCAATTGTTGGATGGTGTTCCGACAAACTAGGAATGTTTGGCCTGGTTTGACTCCAGTGTTAATCCACAGCTTCATCTCCAAATAGCAGTGTCTCTGTAGTGCATCTTTTACAACTTAGTGGAATTACTGAGTTTCAGATTTTCTTTCTTCTCATGCCTGGCAGCCATGGACCAATTAATCTGAAAATATGAACATTTGAGGAGGATATTTTTCAGTGACTCAGCAGGGCAACAGATGGCAAAATGTTTCATGTTTATTTCAAATCCATTTCCATATTGGATTCCCATCCAGGAATACTTAAAAACATTTTTATTTGGACAGAGACTGTTGTTCACTGTCAGACAACAGTCTCTGCTGAAACCACCATCATTTGAATTACAACTTATTTGACAGGCATGAGGCAGACATTGCAGCCTCAGCCATTGCAAATGTGGCTCTCTATCTTTCCTAACTGACACTCTATTTTACACCAAAGACATATTTACAAACATCGCTTTTTAATAGCATTCATTGACTCATGTACTCATTCATTCATTCACAAAACTTGTATTGAGCGCTTACTCTCTTATATGGGTATTTAGTTACAGATGAAAAGACACAATAACATGGTTTACAATCAAGGACTCCAAAATCTACTGGATTTGCTAATTTCGTGAATAAGATTTAATTCTATCAAAACATTTGTTTTCCTAGATAACCCCGCCTTTGTTTTTGTTGGGCATGCCTTTCATTCTACAATGTCTGGAAGATAGTTTAGGGAAGCTGGTTTGGTGACTAACTATCAGAGGCAGATTCACCTAGAAGGGAATAAAATCTATGTTTCAGATTCTCTCTTGCTTGCACAGGTCACATCCAAGTCTCTGAGAAGAGGCTGATAAGTGTGTTTATATGGTCACAGTCTTTGTAAAATTCACAAAAGTAAGATATTTTAACTGCAATTGGTTGAGAGACTCCCTATTTCCACTCTGAATTTCCCTGTATTATTCTTCTCATACTAGATGGTAACGGAGGGACTGTGGACATTTTGAGGTTCCACCTAAGTGGAAATTGAGAGTTAAGGTTCACTTAGTTTGGGTTTTGTAAGATATATTTATAGCTTGTAATCTATTTCATGAACTGTTTTTCTAGCCACCCCATGTAGAAATAACAATAGAAATATATCTACTACTCACTGAAATGACTCTCCCAGTATTTTAACATGAAATTGCAAGAGGAAAGTCATATATACATAGTGCACAGCAGTACCCAACGTGAGAAGCCTATGGAGGAGGAACAGTTTAGAATGTGGACAGCTAGAAGCAACTGAAAATTCTTTCACAGTGTAGATGTGCAAAATTGTAAGCAACAGATTTAATTCTCATTAATGCTTAAACAATATGGAAGTTTTCTCTCTTGAAATTATATTCCTTAACATAGTACATGCGATTATAAGACTATACAGTCGTTTCTTTTTATGAATGAGAACCACATGAAATAGAATTTATCACACTTTCTATATTTGTAGTTCCCAAGCTGAAGCTGTACTATAAACAATAGGTTTATGTAGCATTTTATGCAACATGTGTTCCAACATATTGAATAGCATTTTAGCATATCATTACCCAATAGTTATGAAGCCCAAATAAATTATTTTAAGCTATTAAATATGAAAAATAAATCTTGAACAATTATTCTAGAGGAATTTAAGTTTTTGAGTTGAAAAAATTTCTGCATAGAAAATAGTATTACAATATTTTTGTCATATTAAGAGACAATCAAACGAACAGCCAAAAGATGTAGGACAAAAGTATTATACAAGTGTGTCCATTTTCATTATAAAAATACTTTGAATTTCTGAATTTTGTAATTTTTTTCGTGGCTTACAGTTTGTTGTTCTTAGCTTTATAGTTTGTTGTAATTTCTTTTCTCATTCTAAATACTTATATGTCTGCATAATTTTATATTAACAATTTTGTACTATTTCCTTTAAAGATATCTCTCAAAATATATAAGCCTCAGTCTTCCCAAAACCTTGATGTGCTCTCTATTTGCTCCAGATTTCATTTTGTTTGCCCAGTTGCTTCCTTAAGGAAGAGTAAATCTGGAGGAGCCTATGGAAGGAAATAAAGAAAGGGATTAGGGAGTGGTGCAGTGAAGATGAGAGTAGGATAAAAAGAAAGACAAGGGAAGTTAATGTGTTGAACATTTCTATGGCTGATTGAAGATTGGTAGTGAATTAAGAGAAGGGAAATATGGGACAAAGAATGGAAATGCGGAATAAAGGGAGACAAATGGAATAGCAAGTTGATTTTGATTAGTAGAAAGAACATGGAAATTGGAGTCAAAAAGCAGTTTCCTTAATCTCTCCAGCTGTAGGTGTGACCTTGATCAGTTCATTTATTGCCTCTGGGCTTCCTGCTCCTTCTTTGTAAAATGGAGATAATAACACTTATTCTGTGGGTTGTCAGGATTAAAAACAACACCAGACCTTCAGCCCACAGCAAGGTCTCATAGCTATTATCACTGCTGTTGATTCAATCAGACATTGTGAAAGAGGGTAGGGAGGTTCAGCAAAAGGCAGAATCCCAGATCTCAACAAAAACCTGAGGGAGGAATGTGCAGGCCTTGTTCACTTATGAAGGGAAATATCAGGGAAACTAAAGCATAAAAAGAGACCAAATTAGAGGACGCAGAAGGATGATTTAGGATATGTAAGGTAAAAAGAGGAGGACTGAGAAAACAAATTCCTCACAACCTAATCCCTACATGATGGCAAAAGAAGAAAAACAGATGCTTCTTTGATAGAAGGGGCAGAGGAGGTGCAGGAAGAAAATGGGCAAAGTCTTACAGGGCTTCTTAGGCTAAAAGTTTGAAATTGGTAGTGCTGACAGTACATGGCCATTTGGCCAAAACAGTGATTGTCAGTGTATCTGCCTCAATCAGGCTGATGAACGGCCAACTCCAGGGCTCTTAGACACACACTGGGAATACCTATGGGCCCAGGTCTACAGGAAAATCCAGAGGCTCTATTCAGATAATAAAGACTCTAGAGTGCCATGGAATTGTCAATGAAATACTGGGGTCAGCAAATAAAAAATTCAGTTTGTATCTCATCAGTTGCCGTTTTGCTGGGTTGGAGGAAATAATAATAAAAGGGTGGAAAATGGGAATTGCCGTTGTGGTGCAGTGGAAACTAATCCAACTAGGAACCGTGAGGTTGCGGGTTCGATCCCTGGCCTCACTCAGTGGATTAAGGACCTGGTGTTGCCGTGAGCTGTGGTGTAGGTCACAGACGTGGTTTGTATCTGGTGTTGCCATGGCTGTGGCGTAGGCTGGCATCTAGAGCTCCGATTAGACCCCTAGCCTGGGAACTTCCATATGCTGCAGGTGCGTCCCTAAAAAAAGAGTGGAAAAGAAGAAAGTTCATTACAAGAAAAAACCCCAACACATTACCTTTAGGGATTAAAAAAAAATGTGCTCCAGGTGGCTTCTGCTTTAAGGAAAATTAAGTTTGAAATGTCGACTTCTCAGTCTGTAAATTAAGACTACATATCTACATGTTTCATTTACAAAGAGATGGAGGGCTGAATTCCAACTTGCTTACGGCACTTCAAATGTCATTCAAATTCTGAAATTTCAGTTCATGGTTGGCTCTCTGGGTGACATGTGTTGCCTAAACTAGGGCCCAGGAAACAGTTATAGTAACAAGGGGTATGTGTGTGTGTGTGTGAGAAGAGGCAGAAGGATGGCCAAAAATGGAGACCTGAAGCTGAGTGTTACCAAGTAATGTGACTCTCCCCATGACCAGATTTGACTCAGGCTCCTCTGAGCCCTGTTCTCCTAGGCCTCAGTCTTGGGCCCAGTCCCCAGCCCTAATCCCTGTCCTTCCTGGGCCTGCATAGGCCAGTTTTATCAACAATCCTGCTAAGTCATTCAGAGGGAAACCCCCACCTTCGGTATCTGATCACCCTGGCCTAGCCTGCCTTCAGCGAGGATCAGGTTAGATCATTGAAGCCAGAGTTGCCCTCACCTTCCATGTCTTCTCTCAGGAATTTTCCATCCATCACCCCTCCTGTCCTTTCCTGGGCTTATAAATCCCCACTTGTTCTTGTCATAGTGGGAGTTGAGCCCAGTTCTATACTACAGTCTCTTTTCCTCTCTTGCAGTTGTTCCTGAGTAGAATCTGTTTTTCACCGCTTTAACTACTGTCTGGCCCTAGTTTTTTGTTTTTTGTTTTTTTTAAACAAATAAAGACCATGACTGAAAACCATCATCATTCTGAACTGGTAACCACAGGGTTGGCAAGCAGTCTGCTGTGTGCAGCAATAAGGACACTCTACCTGAATAATTTTAGCAACACTCATAATTGCCACTTGTGTACAGCTAAGAATTTCAAAGGCTTTCACATATATTGATTATATTTTCCTCACAATGGCCCTTGTGAAGTAGGCAGGGATTTTACGGATGAGGAAACGGAGGCTCAGGGCTGTTGCCTGTCTCAGAGAGGGTCACTAGCCAGCGACGGCAAGGCTAGAACTGAAGCTTTCAGAATCCTCAGTGCTTTGAGTTCCAATTTGAATTTAAAACCTCAAAGAGAAAGAGAGTACATTGTTCGAGCAGAAAGTGGATTGTTATGAAGATAAAGAATTTGCAGACTTTTAAGCAGGACAATTAAGGAATGAGGTGGTGAATCAACGGCTTGTCTGAGGCATTACACTGATTAATCACTTCATGGATATCTTTTGAATAATTTCTTTCACACAGAGTCAGAATTTCAGTAGATTTAAATTATAGCAAAAGATACTTAGATGCATTGGGAACAAACCTTGGTTGTGGAGGCGATTATAAGCGCAACGTACAGCATCTTCATTATTCAACAACCTCAGTGCAGGATCTGCGATTCTCAGACACTGGGTAAAATGCTAGAGGGAAAATGATGGACACGACACAGGTCCCTGCCATCTGAAGCTCTTGGCCAGTTTGTGCAGGGGTGACGTGATCAGACGTCTAGTTACAAAACAGCCAGGAGAGGTGAGCTGTTCAAGCAAGCAGAGTGTGCTGATGGAAAGCAGCCCTTGGTCTGCTTAGCGGCGTACCTGTCTATGACAGGAGGCTGGCCTTGCTCTTCTCTGAAGTTCTTTTCGGTTCTTTTCTCGCAGCGAATCGCGAATCCTGTTTTCACAACGGCTGCTGTTTCCATTGCTATGGAAATGATGGTGAGGTATATCACAAATTCAAATACTATGACATGACTCCAGGACTCAAGAGGAGGAAAAGATGAGCTGTAAAGGGGCACAGTTTCCCTCCAAGCCAAATACCTTTGCTAATGAGCAAGTATGTTAACAAAAAATAGATGAAAAACATATGAGAAGGCCATCGGCTGGGAGAATAGGATATGTGAGTGAGGTTCCTCAACAGATGTGCCTGGGGTGAGCTCAGGAGATAAATCTTAGCACCTTGCGTAGGAACATTTCTCAAGCCAAAATGCTGCTCCCTGGACAGGCCAACAGCTGCAGTCTCCTGATGTAGGAGGAGGCCGATAGGTCTCTCTCTCTGGATAACGAGGGAGGGTAATGACCCTTTACCCCCAGAGCCATGTCCCCTCAGGTGGGAGGCGATGCTTAGCCTTAGAGCAACTGAGTTGGCATCAGGACAGATGCTGGTGTGATGAGAAAGACCACTCTCCCTTTGAAGCGCTTTCAGATGAATCCTTCTTGGCCTGGGCTTAGGGGGAAAATTGGCCAAGTACCACTGTGACCTGCTGCATCTTTGCTTGTTGCAACCTATCTTGGGGACTCCCTCCACCCCTGCATTTGCAGAGAAATTCCCATGCATTTGGCATCCGTCTGATATAGGGTTTGGAGGGGCCTGGAGATGAGGCTCCAAGGTCAGCAGCAGGGCTTTCCCAGGGAAGCAGCAACCTCACTTTTTGAGCAGAGCTGGCTGTGCGCGCTCATCTTCCCCACCCTCTGGCCTGGCCTTTGAGGATGTCATGGTGAAAGTAAAGGGAACTTTGTTTAGTCTGCACTGCAGCCTTGAATAGGCCATAAAAACTCCCCAGGCTGTGACCGACCAGACTTGGAACGCAGGCCTCTGCTCGTCACTTACGCACCTTCTTTGTCACTTCGTATTTTGTGTGTTGTCTCTCTCTCCACCCTGGTGGCCTGTAAACACACACATCCCCACCATCTGGAAGTTGCTGTGCGGATTCTGTGTTCTCCAAAGCGCCAATGCCTCAATGAAGTAACAGGATGTGTGCGGTTGCTGTTACCTTTAGGGGATGGGATTAAATACGGACATTGGGAACTCAAGAAATAAGGTGAAATGTTTCTAAGATAAAATCCCCTCTCCTGAAATGTACCCACTTCAAAAATACTAGTGGCTTACACATCTTCTTTATGATTCCAAGGACACAGGCCTTAATTAGAAAAATCTTGAATTCTAAATAGTTTCTGAAAACAACCTCAATACCTGAACACTTAAAAACATATGCTTCTGGGGGAAGTGGCTGAAAGATTCTGCATGTGCAAGTCCACTTGTAATTTAGTTAATCTAGAGCAATGTTTTCTTTAAAAAACAAACATTTTCACCATAGGAAGAAGAAAGAGGAGGAGGAGGAAAAGGAGGAGGAGGTGACAGTGGGAGCAGACAGGAGAGGTTGGAGATGGAGAAGATGGAGAAGGAGAAGAAAGAAAGAAAAAAACGAGTTTGCCGCCGAGCAGAGAATTTGACTAGAAAGCCAAGGCCCAGCTTGGAGCAGAGTTTTATGGTTGAGTTATAAACTCTGAAAATAGGGCTTTATAATGGAAATGTTGACAGACTCTCAACTATAACTGAGCTAGCGGATGCCCGCTGTAATGTACTGTGTAATTTATAGGAGTCACCTGTTAAGCCATCTGGGAAAGAAAATTTCCCTTTTAAAATGTTAAGAACTTGATTAACCTTTTGAACTTCATCATTATTCCAAAAGGAGTCCCTGCAAGCCACTTGCTGCTAGCTGGCCAGTTTGTATTTGTAGATAAAATTTGGGATTACAAAAAAAATCCTGAGTGGCCTTCCTATTCTGACCCTGTAGGAAAATGAGTTGTAAGGGAGAAGCTGCACCTTGATGGACTGGTTTCTGCAAGCTAAAACCTCCTGTAAGTCAGAGCAAGCTTCCGTTCTCTGTATTGGAATCTGAAGGTACCTTTATCATCTCTCCTTACCTTTCTCCCCCATTGGTTTTTCAGGCAAGAAACCAGGAACTGAGATCCCTACTACCCTTGGGGAGACTACATATTGTTTGCTCTGGGAACCTTGATTCTATAACTGGTTAATGGATTGCTAGATGGCTTATATATATGGTTTTATGACATTTATACTTGCGGTATTGAAGGTGCCCATACATCAGCTCCCCTGTTTTTCAAAATTCTCCTTTTATTTTTAGTATTGCTATTATTTCTTATCAAAACATTTTTATGGAATCTCTCTATTGTCAACATTCATTCCATAAATGACCAGTGTCCAGGCTGGGCTCCGCTAGCTTGCCTCTGTAATTCTCAGGATCTATCCATGGGGCTTTTGACCCGTACAGAACAAATCTATCTCACTGAGAAAATCGAATAGGGTTAGAATTCCCTCAAATTCTGGGGCACTTTAATGAATACTAGATCCGTCTTTGTTGGAGGAAGATTCAGTACGTTCTGAAAATGAAATTGCTCAGTTGGAATTTTCTGATTTGGGAATGTCTTTTCAAACACAGACCAAGGCCCATGTAGATGTCTTTTGGCTACTTACTTTCTCCGGGCTGACTCTTTTACTGTTAATCCAGGTTACAAGTGTTTTTCTACGAGAGGCACATTGTTGTCCGTAACATATGCGATTCCCATGGATTAAATCAGGAGATCCTTTTCTGTATTTCCCCCAGAGCACTAAAGCATTGGTACTCAAACTAAGTCAAATACAAATGATTATATTAAGAAATATAATCCCAGAAGAGCCAATCATGTTAAGCAACAGCACCACAATTTCCTCCAACCCTTTGTTCTGAGAGACTGTGCTTACGAAAAGGACACACTGCCCAGAAAGATTGTTGTCTGATGGGAGAGTAAATACATGAAATCCTATTGCACTTTCAGGTCAGTTCGTCTTTACTTGTTCTTTTTTTTTTTTTTTTCTTTTTATGGTTGCACCTGTGGCATATGGAATTTCCCAGGCTGGGGTCCGATTGCAACTGCAGCTGCCAGCCTATGCCACAGCCGCAGCAACACTGCATCCAAGCTGCATTTTTTACCTACCCTGCAGCTGTGGCAATGCTGGATCCTTAACCCATAGAGCGAGTCCAGGGACCACACCTGCATCTTCACGGACACTATGTTGGACTTTAAGAACCTGCTGAGCCACAATAGAAACCCCTACCTGCAAGGAGGTTGTGGCGGAGGATTCCTACTTTGGCAGGAAGACTGGACTTCATGATCTTTGAGTGTCCTTCTAGTTCTAAATTTAAAAAATCCTATTGCTCCGAAAGGCAGAAACATGACAGCTATAGGTGGACACCAAGAATCTTAAATTCTGGTATCTTTATGTACTTGGTATAGGTTTTACATTTTTATGTTAACCTGGTTTTGTATCTTGCCTGGAGCTCTACTGCATGGGTGTGTATGCTACTATTCTATTTTGTAACCACCTGGATTCTAATGGACTCTGCTGTGATTTTCAAACACTCATCCCTTGATGGGATGGAGCCTGGGATCGTCACTGGAATCTAATGCTTATTAATGCTTTGACCGCTTCTCCACTGGAACCATGGTTCCCACTTGCAGTTTGATGTCATCTTTCCTTCACACACTCTGACACTTGTATACATTTCACAGATGTGTCAAGAGAGTCCTCAAGATGTTGAGAGGAAAAAATTGCCAAGGCTACAGTGAGACTGTGTGGTATGGCCAAAAATGAAAAAGTCAAAAGTCTGGTTCTGAGTACTGTTTTCTAATAAATAGGCACCACTCTCTCAATGGAACAGATTTGATTTTAATGCCTTAAAGGGGCACAGAGAGCTGGCTAGTTTACAAAACTGAGAAATATTCTTCTTGCTGGGGCAGCAAAACCTTCCCTGCCACCACCTTGAGGGAGCTTTTGCCCTTCCCTAATAGACAAATTCCCTCTCCTCTCCTGTCCTTTCTTCCCATACCTCTTCCTCCCCAAATCCCTCCTGAATTCTCTAGATGGAAACATATTCTCATATTAGTTGTTTAAGAGCAATAGAAATTGCTAAAGTGCACAAAAATGTTTACAAGTACATAGAATGATACTGAGTCTAGACCAGGAGATGATTCTTTGGAGTTTATATCTCCTTGATGTCTCTATTGAGATCTCAGAGAAGAGGATCTGGAACCAAAGATACTTCTTTTTTCTTAGTTGAGCTTGCCCTCCTTGAGTTGCCAGAGGAACCTCTTGCTTTACTGAACCTAAAACTTCCTGAACTCAATTCCTTTTTCTCTCCTTGTCACCCCCTGTCCTTCTATCCAACCTTCCAGATGGTTGTGTTCTCTTTGTTTATTTTTTAATTTTTAATTTTATTTTTTAAATTCATATTAATGTATAGTTGATGTACAATGCGGTATTAATTTATGCTATACAGCAAAGTGATTCAGTTATACATATATACATGTTCATTCCCATGTGTGGTATCACAGAGTATTGAATAGATTTCCCTGTGCTGTACAGCAGGTCCCCATTGATCATCCATTCCATATACGATA
Source organism: Sus scrofa (assembly GCF_054392235.1). NCBI lineage: Eukaryota > Metazoa > Chordata > Mammalia > Artiodactyla > Suidae > Sus > Sus scrofa. The sequence goes on along the minus strand of NC_139386.1, from coordinate 41,148,137 downwards.
GTGTGTATATGCCATTCTCAGTCCTTCCCTCCCCACCACCCTTCCCTTTTTTGTAACCATAGGTTTGTTTTCTACATCTGTGAGACTGTTTCTATTTTGTAAATAAATTCATTTGTATCAAATTTTAGATTCCTTGTATAAGTGATATCACATGATGTTCGTCTGATTTACTTCACTCAGTTATGATAATCTCTAGGTCTATCCATATTGCCGCAAGTCACATGATTTCATTCTCTTTGATATTATTGTAAGCCTTTCCATTTATTCATTAAGTATTTACTTAACACCTACTATATTCTGTGTAGCATGCTGGCTGGAAAGAGTAAAATAAGTCATGTCCCTATTGTAGCCTTGAAGAACTCACTTTGTATACGATGGAGGTGAGAATTAGAAAAACCCTTCCAAACAACTAACAATGTAATTTGATGTGTTCAAAGCTTTAAACTGAAAGCCATTTAGACTTTCCTAGAACAGGCAGAGAAGCAGTTGTTCTTTGTCTTCTGGTCATTTAATATATTTGCCCTGATGATACAAACTAAACTATGTAGGAGACGAGCACATTCAAGCTCATGAAAGCTGCCTTTCAATAAAGCCAATCATCTGAAACACTTTTAATGGACTGTATCAGCGTCAACTTTCTTTAGACCTGATTTCTGATCTTTTCTTTGATGTGATGCTCATATTTGGGGACATCATTTAAAAAGTCCCCATGAAACTTGTCAGTAAAGGTATTTTAAAAATATACTTTATAAGAGGTTTCTGGTGCTATCTTTAGGGTTTTCTAGGTATAGTATCATGTCATCTACAAACAGTGACAGTTTTATTTCTTCTTTTCCAATTTGGATTTATTTTATTCCTTTTTCTTCTCTGATTGCTGTGGCTAGGACTTCCAAAACTATGATGAATAATAGTGGTGAAAGTGGACATCCTCATCTTGTTCCTGATCTTAGTGGAAATGTTTTCAGCTTTTCACCATTAAGAATGATGTTAGCTGTGGGTTTTTCATCTGCGTTTTTTATTATGTCAAATAGGTTCCCTCTATGCCCACTCTCTGGAGAGTTTTTAAAGAAATAGGTGTTGAATTTGTCAAAATCCTTTTTTGCGTCTATTGAGATAATCATATGGTTTTTATTTTTCAGTTTGTTGATGTGGTTTGTTACACTGATTAATTTGTGGTATTGAAGAATCCTTGCAGCCCTATGATAAATCCCACTTGATCATGGTATATGATCCTTTTAATATATATTTGAATTCAGTTTGCTAATATTTTGTTGAGGATTTTTTCGGTCTGTAATTTTCTCTTTTTGTATTATCCTTGTCTGGTTTTGGTATTAGGATAATGGTAACCTCATAGAATGAGCTTGGGAGTGTTCCTTCCTCTGCTATTTTTGGAAAGCATTTCAGAAGAATAGGTGTTAACTCTTCTCTGAAGGTTTGATAGAATTTGCTTGTGTAGCCATCAGGCCCTAGACTTTTGTTTTTTGTGAATTTGGCAAAGTTGTAGGCTACAAAATTAATACACAGAAATCAATTGCATTTCTATATACTAACAATGAAAGATCATAAGGAGAAATCAGAGAAACCATCCCATTCACTATCATATCAAAAAATAAAATATGTAGGAATAAACCTACCTAAAGAGACAAAAGACCTATTCTCTGAAAACCAAAAGACAAAGAAAGAAATCAAAGACAACACAAACAGACGGAAAGATATACCATGTTCTTGGATTGGAAGAATCAATATTGTCAAAATGACTATACTGCCCAAGGCAATCTACAGGTTCGGTGCAATCTGTATCAAATTAACAAGGGAAATCTTCACAGAAATAGAGGAGAATATTTTAAAATTTGTATGGAAACACAAGAAACCCTAAATAGCCAAAACAATATTGAAAAAGAAAAATGAAAATGGAGGACTCAAGCTTTCTGACTTTAGACAATACTACAAAGCTACAGTTAGCAGAACAATATGATACTGGCACTAAACCAGAAAAATAGATCAATGGAACAGGATAGAAAGCCCAGAAATAAACCCAGACATCTATGGTCAACTATCTATGATAAAAGAGGCAAGAATATACAGTGAAAGAAAGTTTCTTCAATAAATGGTGCTGGGAAAACTGGAAATCTGCATGCAAAAGAATGAAAAATAGAATACTGTGTAGCACCATACACAAAAGTAAACTCAAAATGAATTAAAGACCTAAATATAAGGCCAGATACTGTAAACTCCTAGAGGAAAACACAGGCAGCACACTCTTTGACATAAATCACAGCAACATCTTGTTTGATCCACCTCCTAGAATAATGACAATAAAGACACAAATAAACCAATGGACCTAATCAAACTCAAAAGCTCTTGCACAGCAAAGGAAACAATTAATAAAATGAAAAGCCAACCCACAGAATGGGAGAAAATCTTTTCAAATGGTGCAATGATAAGGGACTAATCTCCAAAATATATAAACAACCCATATAATTCAACAAAGACAAAACCAAACAACTCAATTAAAAAATAGGTAGAAGACCTAAATATAGACAAATATCCAAAGAAGACATACAGATGGCCAATAGGCAATGAAAAAATGCTCAACATCACTAATTATTAGAGAAATGCAAATCAAAACTTCAATGAGGTACCACCTCCCACCAGTCAGAATGGCCATCGTTAAGTCAACAAATAACAAATACTGGAGAGGGTGTGGATAAAAGGTACTCTCCTTCACTATTGGTGGGAATGTAAATTGGTACAACCTCTATGGAAAATATTATGGAGGTACCTCAGAAAACTAAATATAGAACTGCCATATGATCCAGCAGTCCCACTCCTGGGCATATATCTAGATAAAACTTTCATTGAAAAAGATACATGAACCCCTCTGTTCATCACAGCAGTATTCACAGCAGCCAAGGTATAGAAACAAACTAAATGTCCACTGACAGATGAATGGATTAAGATGTGATACATATATACAATGGAATACTACTCATCCATAAAAAGGTAAACTAATGCCATTTGCAGCAACATGGATGGGATTAGAGATTCTCATAGTTAAGTGAGGTAAGCCAGAAAGAAAAAGACAAATACCATATGATATCACTTATTTGTGGAATCTAAAATATGGCACAGATGATCCTATCTACAAAACAGAAACAGATTACAGCCAAGGAGAGCAGACTTGTGATTCTTAGCAGGGAGGGGGGGCGGGAGTGGGATGGACGGGCAGTTTGGGGTTTTTGGATGTAAACTCTTAGATTTGGAATGGATGGGCAATGGGGCTCTACTATATGGCACAGGGAACTCTGCATGATTGGGTCACTTTTCTGTACAATAGAAATTGAAGAAACATTGTAAATCAACTATAGTGTAATAAAAAAGATATTTAGATATCAGAAAATATATATACTTTATATAGTATCTTCTCTATCAGGATTCATGGGAGAATTTTTTTCTAGGTTCGGGATTATAAATAGTTACATATTTTTGGAAAACTGATTTCTTTTTATCTTATGGATATTGTGACCATTTTAAGTGACTTTTCTGTTTTAAGGTAGGTCTTAATAATCATGTAGTTCAATCACTCTCCAATTATATCTACTCAACTAGATGTCTAAGACTGTTTTTCAACTTTTTAGACTGTATCCCATTCTAAAAATGCATTTTGCGTTGTGACCTGGTGCACACACACATAATTAAGATTAAAGTTTCACAAAACAATACTAATTTATATTGTAATGCCCTATTTTTAAAATTCTGTTCTCTTCTGTTCCATCCTATCCCATTTCATTTCATTACAGCTGGTTACAACTCTCTAAATGATTTCATAACTCTTTAGTGAGTTGTAATCCACATTTTAAGAAATACTGATTCATTCCTTTCCTTGAACATTTCCAGCTACAGAAAACTTAATGCTTCTTGAGGAAGGCCATTTTATCATTGGAAAACTTGGAGATCCTCCTTCAGTCGAGCTTACTGCGTTGTTGGTGGATCTTGGCAAGTGTCTTCCTTGTTCTCTTTTTCAGTTTCATGCACAACAGTCAAATCCTTCTCATTCCTGAGCATCTTTCCAGTATTTGAAGAGAATATGTCCCCCTGAAAACTCCTCACCTATTTATATTTGGTTGTGGCTCCAGCAAGAGGCTTGGTGGCCAGACGTCAACAGCTGAAGAAAAGTGTTAGGCCAGGGCAATTACAAATGTTCCCTGAAGCATTTGAGTAATTTGAAGGAAAGTGTTGCTTTTTAAAAATGTGCTCAATTTAACTGAACAATTACCCCAATTCCCTACTTTACTTCGGCTTTGGGAAACCTGGCCCAACTTCTGCTGCACATTGATTTTGCTCAGAGGTGGCAAGTGACAACACAGCCATTACATAAATGACATGAGAAAACAGCCCTCTTCCCCTAAGGTATTTAGCACACTCCACAGATGGCGACGACCTAATTCAGTCAAAGAAGAAACAAGTGAAATCATTCACTCAATTACCTTCACTGGGTAGAGGCAGTGTGGCTCTCTCGACTCTCCCAGAAGAAAAAAAAAAACCTTCCTGAAACTGCCATGCACGGGCAATTTCATTACAACAGAGTTCCAGTCACCTCTTGTTTTCTTAAACTTCTATTATTGAAAGATTAGTCTTCTGTTTATGGTTACATTGCCAAGTATCCAAAGCAGAACTCTCTCCTTCATTCGAAGTTAATCGAACTGAAATGGACATGGCATTACCAAGGCCCATGGCCCTATGAGATCAGAAGAATTACTCAGTCTGTACCACTTAGGACAGAAATTTTTGAAAGACGTTAGGATAAATTGACAGAGCTTACTTACCTCAGCATACAGAGTTTAAAATGTAGTTCAGAATGACTTTATTATAATTAGATGCTGTAATGGGAAAGATTAAAATGTTGTGTGGCTGGATAATAGTACTCACTTAAGTGATGGCTAAATCTAATGTTGAGAGGTGGTCAAGGGTAACCATTCTTTTCTATTTACAGAAGTAAAGGGCAAATCCATGTCCTTGAAGGGAAGTGTTGGAGCAAATGAGTCCCTAAATGGATGGCAAATTCCCTAAAATATGGTGATAGTGAGAGGAACATTGTTGTCTTGTCCAATTGTTTAGCTGGATTCCATAACTGAAGCTCAAGAATAAAACATAGATATTTAATCAAACTGATAAAGATGACCTAAGTTAAGAATTTGCCTCTTATTTTCTGTTTTCATAGGATTTCAGTTCTGAGACAGTTCTTTTGTATTTTCAGATGCCTTTATTTTAAGGTGGTTTCATTCAGAAAACATACTTAAAGAATGAGTAATCATTCCATAAACTATCTTTTCTTTTCTTAGTGGTTCTCTTTTTCTTAGTGGTTTAGCTCCTTCTCATTTCTAATTTACACCATTTTTTTAAAGTCTTTCTCAATTTAGTCTCTTCTCAGCTAAGATTTCTTATATTTAATTTCTTTATTAATTGAGTTTAAGCATTTCAACTTGGAGCTCTTGTGGAAAGTGGCAACCAAGCTGGAAAGTGACTCCAGCTTACTGAAGTCTTGGCTAAGCTTTCAGTCTTTTGACAGCACAAGGCCAAGGAAGTGTGAGAAAGGTACTAAGTAGGAAAAGAATCAAAATCTGTGTTTTTCCCTATGATTTCATTTAATGTAAGAGAATGGTATTGCTGGGATTGGCAAGAAATGACAAGTAGGAAGATACTGCTATTTGAACATAGACGGTACAGTCAACTGTGTGAAACTTCAATAAACATGAAGGATAAAACTATGGTGATTTAGGAAGGATGATGAATATTATTAGTTTCCTCTGCAGTTAGTAGCTTTTTTCATTCCATCTTTATCTCTTATTTTGAAATGGCTGGAAAAAAAAATCGTGATTTGGACAGACTCATTGTAAGAGTTGCAAGATGCAGACCTGAAGGCTGAAAATATCCTGCAGATGGATTTTATTTGATATATACAATGTTAAAAAATAAATACACTCATTCATAAAGTGTTTTTGTACATAAAGAACATGTACGAAAACCTACAGCTAACATTATATTAATGATGAAAGACTGAGTGCTTTGCTCCTCAGATGAGGAAAAAGGCAAGGATGTCCATTCTTACCACTATTATTCAAGAGGGAACTGGGAGTTCTGGCTAGTGGAATAAGACAAGAAAAGTAAATAAAAGTCATACAAATTGGGTAGAAGAAGTGATACTGTCTCTCTCTATTTGCAGATAATGTGATTGTCTATGTAGAAAATCGAGAGAAATCTGCCAAAGAACTCTTACAACTAACTACGTTTATTAAGGTGATAGAATACAGGATAAACATATGGTAGCAACTGTGGACACTGAAATTAAAATACCTTTTACAACTGCTAGAATTACTTAGGAGTAAATTTAGTAAAACACGAACAGGACTTATAGAATGAAAAGTTAAAAAAAATTGATGAAAGAAATAAAAGAAGTGTAACTGGGTCCCCATGCTGCACAGTGGGGAAAAAAAAAAAAGTGTGTTGGGGGAAATAACAAAAAATAAATTAAAAAAAAGGGAAAAAAAGGATAATTACAGAAGTCACAGAAGCTCCTAATGTTTTGACTGACAACATGTGAAATGTCTAAATAATTAGGAAAAGAATTGATCTCTTGACTACATTGACTCATTCTCCAAGGGAACTAGAAAATATCAGTATTTATTTAGGTCTTTGATATTCTTCAGTAATTCCTATGTTTTCATCACATAGATCTTTCACATTTTCCTTTATTTTCATATATTTAGTAATTTAGTTGAGTTTATGAAAATATTATTTCTGCATTCTATTTTATAAATAATTATGGCTAGTATTCAAGAAATATACTGAAAAATATTTTTAAGTTTAATCTTTTTAAACTTAATTTTATTGGAATTGGACTGAACTTTATATTTTAATATGATGGATTTTCAGGTAACATTTTTGGATTTGCTAGATAGATAATGATTATGATCTTAATGACTTTTCCTTCAAATCTCTTTCTTCAAATATTTTATATCATATTTATCCTTATTATATTATTCTATTACTTGATATAAGAAAACATGGGTAATAACTGTAAAAGGGGAAATCTGGATTCATTTTTAGCTTCAATGGGGATAACTGTGGTATTTTCCCATAAAAAAATTGTTCATTAAAAATGGTCATCCTTAAAAAAAAAGAAGTTCTAAATAAATAGAGATATAGTATGTTCATGGAAGACCTAACATACTAAAGATGCCAGTTTTCTTCAAATTGACATACATTTTTAATGCAATTCAAAATGCCAGCATGATATTTTGAAGCTGTAGAAAAGATTATTCCAAAATTTTATGGAAAGCAAAAGTGACCAATATAGCTTATAGTCTTTGAAAATAAGAATAATAGTGGGGGAGGGGAATCAGTCTACCCAGTCCCAAGACTTATATAGTTACAACAATCAAGACTGTGTGCTATTAGCAGTGGAATAAACACATCAATACACAGAGTAAAATTTAGACCCAGGAATAGACTCATATAGATATTTCCAAGTAATTTTGACAAGGATGCAAAAGCAAATGGTGCCAGAGAAAATAGATATTGAGGCTTAAAAAAATAAACCTCACCCTAGATCTCACATTTTTTACAAGTATTAGCTCAAGAAGACTTAAATGTAAAATATAAGCCTCCAATAATCTTGAAAACAATATAGGAGAAAATCTCTGGGAAATAGATCTAGGCAAAAAGTTCTTAGGGTTGACATCAAAAGCATGGTCCTTAAAAAAGCTAAATTGGATAAATTGAACTTCATCAAAACAAAAACTTGTGCTCTATGAAAGATTCTGTAAAAGGAGGCTAAAAGGTAAGCTAAAACTGGTTGGACATAATTTAAAAGCACATTTCTGACAAAGAACTAGTATATAGAATATACTCTAAAAATCTCAAAACTCAATAACAAACAAAACCCAAATAATTCAATCAGAAAAAGAGCAAAAGACGGAGTGTCCATCAGGCTCAGTGGAAACAAATCTGTCTAACATTTGTGAGGACACAGGTCGATCCTTGGCTTTGCTCAGTGGGTCAAGGATCTGGTATTGCTGTGAGCTGTGGTGTAAGTCACAGACACAGCTTGGATCCCCCGTTGCTGTCCCTGTGGTGTAGGCCACCAGCTACAGCTCCGATTTGACCCCTTGCCTGGGACCCTCCATATGCTGTGGGTGCAGCCCTAAACAGACAAAACAAAGACAAAAAAGGTAAAAGACATAAAGAGACATTTACCTATTTACCAAAGAGGATATATAGATAGCACAGGGGCATGTTAAAAGATGCTCCACATCATTTGCCATTAGGGAAATGTGAATTAAAACTACAATGAGATATCACTACCTACCTCCCACAGTGACTAAAATAAAAATAGTGACATAGATACTCATGTTGCAACAGAAGAAAGGGTGGGGGAAAAACTGTAATTGTAATGTATACATGTAAGGATAACCTGACCCCCTTGCTGTACAGTGGGAAAATTAAAAAAAAAAATGCTGACAAGATTACAGAGAAACTGGATCACTCCTACAGTGATAGAAGTGTGAAATGGTACAGACTTTCCGGAAAATAGTTGGGCAGTTTCTTAAAAATTTAACCATGCAACAAACGTATAACCTGGCAATTGCACTCCTGGGAACTTTTCCCAGAGAAATGGAAAATTTTAATCATACAGAAACCTGTACATAAATGTTTATATCAGCTTTATTCATACTTTAAAGGGATGAATGGTTAAACAAACTATGGTTCATCTGTATCATGGAATAGTAGCTAGCAGTAAAAAGAAACAAAAACATTGACAAATGCAATAACCTGGATGAATCTCCAGAGAGTGATCCAGAGTGAAAAAATCTAGTCCTTAAAGTTCATAAGCCATGATTCTATTTCTGTAACATTTGTGATATGACAAAAAATACGGAAATGGAGAACAAATGAAGAATTGCCAGGCATTCAGGAAAGGATGGGAGCAGCAAGTGGGTGTGGCTATAAAAGGGTGCCATGAAGGGTCCTTGTGGTGATGGAAATATTTTGTATTCTGACTATGTCAATGAAAATATCCTGGCTGTGATGTGATACTATAGCTTTTCAACATGCTACCTTTGTGGAAATCTCAGCAAAGTGTACATGGGATCCTTGTATCATTTTTTACAATTGTGTATGAATCTATAACTATCTCAAAAGAAAAAAATAAGAAAAGCCTTTAGACAAGATCTTCCATTCATCAGAGCCTCCTTATTTTCAACTTAATCCATTAAATTAAATTAACCCCACCAACTTCGATCTAATTTCAACTATTTTCAATTTAATTTCAAATCTGATAATTTGCTTTACACGGTTTCATTATCTATCTGGCACCTATAGGCCTAAGAGAGAAAGAAAAGAAAGGGATCTTGCTAACAAAATGCACAGGAGAAATGTCATGTGGTACTCCTCTTTGGGGATGGGTGAATTCATTTTAGAAAAATTGGATGGGTTTTAACATTTGCAAACATTGTGTTCTCACCCTAGTTCGGAGACCCACAGTGGATAATGGGACCCATTGTGCCATAAGGATCTCTGCATGTCTCTTTTCTCCATTAAATTCCTTGAAGGCAGGGACCATGACTTGTTTTTTTCACTCCTTTCCCCTCTCCCTTCTTCCCTCCACCTATCATAGAGGCTTAATCTAGAGTTTAATAGGGGAGAGAACAGATTTCTAAGTTGGTTAGTAAACAGAATGATCACCACACTAACCACAAATACTCATGACCTGGTAACTACTGTTCTAACCTTAATTTACACGACTTCCCTTCAGGTGCCTAATGATTTAGCCAGCTTGAACTGCTCCAAGCTGCATACATGCTGGGGAGTTTTCACTGCCTTTGCTCACGCTACTCCTTTTGTCTGGTGTTCCTTCCTCTATGCCTGTAGGTCCAATTTATATTGATCTTTTACTGTTCAGTCTAAGGGATGCCTCTTCCAAGAAGTCTTCTATGCTGCAAATACTATCTGACAGTTTGTATCTCTTGTCGATTTCAACCTTGGAGGAGCACTGGGATCGCTTTGTGTGACTGCAAGCCACTTGGGGGCCAATCTGTCCTGGTCCTTCTAGAACTTCACATAGAAATGGGTTCAGTGCACTGCCCACAGCAGATCCCATAAGTGCACACTGAAAGAGGAAAGAAAGGAAAGAAATTAGAATGCTCAGGCTAGTTTAAGGAGGCTCTTGGGGTAGCCAAATAAAAATGATAGGAAGCTAGAAAGGAAACCTGAGAGTGGATCAGAAGCAATAGTAGACAATGCTAAAATGTTGCAAGGCTGATTTTACCTGGCATTGGTAGAGATTAGGCTGCTCACCACAGCCAGTTTCACTGTAAATCATGTAACAGACCTTGTAGAAATGCCAAGATAGTAGAAGTCTGCTTAAAATGCTCAACTCCAAGACACGCTCGACTTGAAACATTGTTTACTTTCCCCATTAGGAGCTAAAGGGAAGCAAGCACAAGGCAGCGGGCAGCAATTACCTAATATCTTTGCAGAAAGAGGGATTTTTCAAAATGTGCTTTTCTCACTAATCCTTGAGGGGAAATGAGGTTTATTTATGGTGTCAGAAGAGAACAAGGCATTAATAGTAAAAGATTTTATATGACTTCATGTTTTTAGGAAAGTCATTTGTTTACAAATCCAAGTCAATCAAACCCAAAGGTATTTAATATAGTCCAGATTTGAATGTCACCCGAATTTGCACCCAAATTTTAGGTTAAAGGAAGTAATTATGGCAGAGTGTATATATTGATGTAAGAAGATATCGACTATGAATATTTCCTTTTCATAGATGAAAATCTTAGACCATCCTATGGTCCAAGGAAAGAATGAAATAATTAGGGACATTTCTTCTCTCTCTAGTTTTAATTAAAATTATGTGAGGTTAATGGAGATGTCTAAAGTTACTTAACTATTTTGTTTGATAATTCAGGATAACAGTCTTTTGACCAAGAAATAATTTCTGTAAATAAGACAAAATAGGTTGAAGTCCAGTTATATGAAAATAGTTATGATTAGTTTCTTCTCTTTCATTTGCTTACCAGGTCTTAAAAATGACCTCTAGTCATTCGAAGTGATGTCTTATGTTTGGACAAAACTTTGTGTTTTTCACCTGCAATCTTAAGAGAGTACTCTGAACAGCTCTATGCCAACAAATTGGATAACCTAGAAGAAATGGATAAATTCCTTGAAATACACAATCTTCCAATATTAAATCAGGAAGAAATAGATAATCTGAGCAGACTGATTAGTAGTAATGAAATTGGATCTGTAATCAAAAGAGAATTCCCCAAAAGAAAGTCCAGGACCAGACAGTTTAACAGGGGAATTCTAGTAAACATTTAAAAAACCTAATATATATCCTTCTCAAACTATTCCAAAAAAAAAAAAAACTGAAGCGGAGGTAACACTTCCAAAATTATTTCATTAGGTCAACATCATTCTGATACCAAAAAAGGAAAATTATAGGCCACTATTCCTGATGATCATAATTGCAAAAATCCTTGTAAAATATTAGCAAACAGAACTCAACAATACATAAAAAGGATCATACATCATGTTGTTAAAATGTCAGTACTACCCCAAACAATCAGAAGTTCAATGCAATTTTTATCAAAATACCCATGAACTTTTTCACTGAATTAGGACAGAATAGTCTTAACATTTGTTTGGAACCACAAAAGACCCCAAAAGCCAAAGCAGTTTTGAGAAAAAAAGAACAAAGTTGGAGACATCAGGATTCATGATTTTAGATTATACTAAAATCTACAGTAATAAAAAAGGTATGGTACTGGCATAGAAACAGACATATAGATAGTGGAACAGAACAGAGATCTCAGAAATGAAATTACACATATATGGCAAATTAATCAGTGACAAAACAGCAAGAATATACAATAGGGAAAAGACAGTTTCTTCAATAAATGATGTTGGATAGCTACATGTATTAGAATAAAACTAGAATATTTCTCACACCATTTACAAAAATAAACTCAAAGTGAATTAACCACTAAATGTAAACCCCCCAAACCATAAAACTCTTAGAATAAAACATAGCTACTATGCTCTTTGACATTGGTCTTAGCAATATTATTTTGAAACTCTCTTCTCAGGCAAGGGCAACAAAAGCAGAAATAAACAAATCGGGCTGCATCAGATTAAGAGCAACAATAAACAGATGGGACTACATCAAACTAAAAGCTTTTGCACAGTGAAGGAGACCAAACTTAAAAAGGTAACCTACTGAAGAGAAGAAGATATTCACAAACTGTAAATCTTATAAAGGGTTAATATTCAAAATATATATAAAGAATTCACACAATTTAATATTTTTTTAAAAACCAAGAAACTAGCAGTGGACCTGAGTAGGTATGTTTCCGAAGAAGATATACAGGTAGCCAAGAGGCATGTGAAAAGATCTCAGCATTACTAGTCATTGAGGAAATGCAGATTGAAACTACAATGTCACCTGACACTTGTCAGAATGCCTATCATCAAAAAGACAAGATGTAGCGAGTATTGGCAAGGCTGTGGACAGAAGGGACCTTGGTACAGCCACTATGGTAAACTGTATAGGAGCTCCTCAAAAAATTAATAGAACTACCACATGATCCAGCAATTCCAATCCTGGGTATTAATCTGAAGAAAACAAAAACACTAATTTGAAAAGATATATGCACCTCAGTGGTCATAGCAACATTATAGCCAAGATATAGAAGCAACCTGAATGTTCATCACTAGGTGAATGGATAAAGAAAATATCTCTCTCTCACACACACAGAGGAATATTACTCAGCCATAAAATATAATGAAATTTTGCCATTTGCAACAACATGAATGAAACTGAAGAGTATAATGCTCAGTGAAATAAGTCAGACAAAGACAAATACTATATGTTTTCATTTATCTGTGGAATTTAAAAATAAAATAAATGGATAATTGTAACAAAATACAGACTCACAGATACAGGTAACAAACTAGTGGTTACCAGCAGAGGGAGATGGGAGGAACAGCAAAATAGATGAAGGGGGTTAGGAGGTACAAACTACCAAGTATAAAATAAGTTACAAAGATGTAATGTATAGCACAGGGAATAAGGTGTATTTTAAAATAATTTTCTATCAAGTATAACCTGTAAAAATATTGAATTACTATGTTGTACACCTGAAACTAATATATATTGTTTAAATGTTGTACTTTTCAAAATATATTTACTTTATCTGATCCTCCTTACAATAAATCTTGTGACTCAAGCAGGGGTTATTACTGTTTGTTTTACACAAGAGAAAACTGAGACTCAAACAGAGCAAAACACAACTCCCTAATAAATGATATATTAGATTATAGAACTGGAAGGAATCTTTTGCAATAACATTTCTGCAAGCATTATCATGTGCAGAGTTGATTCTGCAGTCTTTGGGTCTAGCTATCTAGCTTTAAGTTGTGTGCAGTTACTCTCCTGTTTTTGACTTTTTTTTTTTTTGGTCTTTTTAGGGCCACACCTGCAGTGAATGGAGGTTCCCAGGCTAGGGGTCCAATTGGCGCTGTAGCTGCTGGCCTGTGCCAGAGCCACAACAATGCCAGATCAGAGCCGCATCTATGACCTACACCACAGCTCACAGCAACGCCTGATCCTTAACCCAGTGAGCAAGGCCAGGGATTGAACCTTCAACCTCTTGGTTCCTGCTCTGCCATGATGGGAACTCCCACTCTCCTGTTTTTGAGATAAGGCATATAAAGTCTGATTGGTTTGTGTCTTGGCCAAGATCACATGACTGAGACCCCATGGCAGCAGTGTACACACTGGACAGTGGGGAAGGGAACTGTCCATAGCTTTTACTTTATATCTTGGTTAAGGGCTGGTTCTAGGACATCCAAACTCACTTATGCATCACAACTTCCTATCTTTTTTCATTTTTTTTTCTTTTTGGTCTTTTTAGGGCCACACCGGAGGCATATGGAAGTTCCCAGGCTAGGGGTCAGGCAGAGCTGTAGCCGCCAGCCTACACCACAGCCACGGCAATGTGGGATCTGAGCTGCATCTGTGACCTACACCACAGCTCACAGCAACGCTAGATCCTTAACCCACTGAGCGAGGCCAGGGATAGAACCTGCATACTCATGGATGCTAGTCAGATTCGTTTCCTCTGAGCCACGACGGGAACTCTACAACTTCCTATCTGTATCTATGGGGAGATGTGAGATGGGAACAAAAGCACCTGGAACCCAGAGCAAACAGCAAACCTTGGATGTCAGAGAAGTGGTGATCCATCATGATGAGAGGAATTCTACGCACTAAAGCAGGTGGCATGGCTTTGCATGAGGTCCCAAGGCAAGGGAGCTACTGGCTAACTAATTCATCAAGCAGGGGCCTCTACTGTCAAAGATACCACACCTTGACTGAGAATTCTTGGGGTACTGATGAAGGTCCCACAACTCACTGAGAGCAGAGAAGTATCACGGAGTCTTCTAGAGAATAGCTAGGACAGCACACTTAAATATAGTGGAGGGGTAAAGAAAAGTGCATTTTCCTGGAGCAAAAGTTTCCTTCCTTTGAACAGTGAGAGTCCACGACTACAGATTTCTTCAGTGAATTTCATGCCTATTTTAAGAACAGAATCATCCAGCCAGAATCACATGAGGGGATTTTTTCTACTGTGATAAGTGTGGCAAGGATATTGAAAGAGTTTCTTTATGTTTTGAACTAGATGAACCCTCTCAAGGGTCCTTTTCAAATTCCTAAGCTATAGTTTCAGGAGTCATTTAAAAGAAAGCTTTCACAGGAATTGCAGTCAACTGCATTATGGTAGGTTTCCTATTATTCCTTTATCCTGATTATTGTTTTAATAATGATAACATGGCAGACCAATTTCCAGGGTTGTTAATGTTTGCTTTGTCCTTCTCTTGGCTTTAGGAAGGTGCCCAGGTCTTTCTGTTCCCTTATCTTGGGGTCTTAGATGTTGCTTGGAGAACTTCCTGGGAGGAGACTGTGCTATGCTTGTTCAGAGATGGGGGGAAAGCACACTGGCGAGGTGGAGCTGATGGTCAAGTTGGGGAAAGAGAGAACCATTTCCAAGGCTGCCAGTGGATGCAAGCCTGTGGGTTCTTGAGCCATGAATAGCACTCTGGCTCCTCACAGTGCTGCCAGGCCCCCAGCAGGGAAAGCTTCGTGGCCCATCTGGGCAGCTGGGCCTTCAGATGACAGAGCTCCCAGCTGAGACAAAACTGCATGTCCAAGGTCAGCTGGAAGTGCAGAGCCTCCAGTCTTCATGGGGACCTCCCAGCTTGGACCTTAGGCATATTCGCAGGGAGGGGTAGGCACCAAAGATGAGAGGGCCCGCCTCAGACAGGACGACCAGGGAAGGCCTCTTGGCACCTGTGACTCATCCTGAGGACCTGTGGAAATTGAATTTCTTGCCATTCAGTCGCATCTGGTAGAGATTAAATTTGATTTTGGGAAATAAATGTGACATTAAATCTATCGATCATCATCATAAAAATAACAGTATCTGTATAGTTCTTTCAAGTTTACACTTTATATTCACACCTACTATCTCACCAGGTCCTAATAACCCCGTAAAGGGGTTAATACTGTGGTTCTATCCATTTTATAAGTGATTTTCCCAAGATCCCAGAGCTTGTAACTGGCAAGGCAGCTCTTCTTGCTGCGTCTCGCAAGAGGGATTCCCCTCCAGGTCTAAGCCATTTCATTCATTCCCCCTCCGCCATCTGCAATTGAAGTAATCATTTTACAAATATTCCCTGAGGAACTATAACATATTGGACACTGTATAAAGCGTGGGGATCCAAAATCTAATAAGACATGGTTCCTGCGCTCAAGGAATCTTAGCCTTGAAGGGGAGAACTCCCGGGGAAGAAGGGGGGGTGGCGCTGGGAGATGAGGCTGAAGGGAAGCCAGGAACCAGATGATGAATGGATGCACTCTGAGCTTTTATTCCAGGAACTGTAAATAGCCATTTCAGGAATTTTGACTTTTTAATTTCTTTTTAAAATCACAGAAATCATTGAATTATTAATTAATAAGCCAATTCAAGAAGTAAGTGTCAGGCCCTGTGCAGTGCTAAGGGGGTAGTGGGTCTCTGTCTTCATGGAAATTATATTCTGTTAGAAAGACATGGCGTTCCCATTGTGGCTCAGCAGGTTAAGAATCCAACTAGTATCCATGAGTATGTGGGTTCAATCCCTGGCCTTGCTCAGTTGGTTAAGGATCCGGCATTGCTGTGAGCTGTGGTGTAGGTCGCAGAAAAGGCTTGGATCCTGTGTTGCTGTGATTGTGGTGTAGGTCAGCAGCTACAGCTCCAATTTGACCCCTAGCCTAGGAACTTCCATGTGCTACAGGTATTACCGTAAAAAGAAAAAAAAGAAAGGAAAGGAAAGGAAAGAGATAGACAGAGACCATGTTAGAAATAAACATAAGAAATTTGTAGTTTTGATTTGCATTTCTCTAATAATTAGTGATGTTTTTATGTGCCTATTGGCTATCCATATGTCTTCTTTGGAGAAATTTATTGAGGTCTTCTGCCCATTTTTCAGTTGGGTTTTTGTTGTTGTTGTTGAATTGGATGATTTGTTTGCATATTTTGGAGGTATGATATCAATTACATGTGGAATCTAAAATATTACACAAATATATAACCTGTCTATAGAATGGAAACAGACGCACAGACATGGAGAACAGACTTGCGGTTGCCATTGGGGAGGGAGGAGAGAGTGGGATGGACTGGAAGTTTAGGGTTAGTAAACGTAAACTATTACATTTAGAATGGATAAGCAATGAGGTCCTAACGTACAGCATAGGGAAGTCTATCCAATCTCTTGGGAAAGACCATGATGGAAGATAGTATGAGAAAAAGAAGGCTTGCTCAGGGATCTGAAAGAGGTTTGGAGTTGTCAGAGTGTGTAATGTGTGGAGGAGGTGGTGGAGCATGAGATAAGGTTACATAACTAGACCTAGATCAAGACCCATATATATATGACTGGGTCACTTTGCTAGACAGCAGAAATTGCCACGACATTATAAATCAACTATATTTTAATAAAAAATACACTTTAAAAAGGAAGAAATTTGTTATAGGGTTGTAATGATGGCATTGCATGAAGAAAATAAATAGGGTCCTGGGATAAGGAGAGATGAGTGTTAGACAATCTGGTATGTTAAAAATATATATATATCTTCTTAAAAAAGAAAGAACAAAAAAAGTTTCAGGGAGGATGCGTTTGAACTGAGTTTTGAAAAAAGAGAAGAGGTCAAGTGACCCAGAATATGCTTCTAAGTGTGGGCTTGTGTATGGATATGGGATGGAAGGGGAGGGCCGGAGGCCATGGGCCAGTCACCAGGCGGAGGGAGAACCCGGTGCAGAAACAGGCAACAGCCTGGCTTGTTTGGGGATCTGAAAGAGGTTCGGCGTTGTCAGAGTGTGTGATGTGTGAAGGAGGTGGTGGAGCATGAGATAAGGTTACTTAACTAGACTTAGATCAAGGCCAAATCACAGATCATCTTGTAAGCCATGCTTGGAGGTTTGGACTTGACCAAAGGGCAGTAACAGCCAATAAAGACAAGTGATGTGAAATAATTAATTAATTAAAAAAACATCTACCCCCTGCCTCTTTCCCCCCACCCTGTGATACATGTTCTTTCGCATATTTATTCTAAAAGAAATGTGTGCAAAGACTGTTTAACGTTCACAAACATGGGATGAGGCTCTACACATTATTCTGTAATCTGTCATTTTTTAAATTAATAACACCTTATGGATACCTTTCTATGCTAATATATGGTGATCAGATTCATTCTTTTTTTTCCCCGCCTTTTCTAGGGCTGCTTCCCACGGCATATGAAGGTTCCCAGGCTAGGGGTCGAATCGGAGCTGTAGCTGCCGGGCTCCACCACAGCCACAGCAACGCCAGATCTGAGCCACGTCTGTGACCTACACCACAGCTCATGGCAACGCCGGATCCTTAACCCACTGAGCAAGGCCAGGGATCGAACCCGAATCCTCATGGTTCCTAGTAGGATTCGTTAACCACTGAGCCACGACGGGAACTCCAGATTCATTCTTTTAAATAGCTGCATAAGGTTGTTCCATAATATGAATGTACTTGATTTAACTTTTCTTCTATTGATAGTCATTCAGGTTGTTTCTAGTTTTTCTGCTGTTACAAACAATGTTGTCATAAACACTCATATACATGCCTTACATATTGGCACTTTTCTTTTTGTTGGAATAAGCCCTAGGTAGGGCAGATGCTCCTATCAGTCCATCCCCCCTTTTTTTAGTTGAAGTATAGTTGATTTACAATGTCATGTTAGTCTCAGGTGTACAGCAAAGTGATTCAGTTATACATTATCTATCTATCTATCTATCTATCTATCTATCTATCTATCTATCTATCTATCTATCATCATCTATCTATCTTTTTTCAGATACTTTTCCTTTGTAGGTTATTCCAAAATATTGAGTATAGTTTACCTGTGCTATACAAGTAGGTCCTTGGTGGTTTATCTATTTTATAATCCCAACTTCCTAATTTACCCCTCCCCATTCTTTTTCCCCTTTGGTAACCATAGGTTTGTTTTCTATATCTGTAGGTCTATTTCTGTCTCATAAATAAGTTCACATATATCTTTATTAATCACCCAGCCATGAAAAAGAATGAAATACTGCCATTTGCAGCAGCATGGATGGAGCTATAGATGATCATACTAAGTGAAGTCAGTCAGAGAGAAACAAATATCATGATGTGATTTATATGTCATTCCATTCCTTTTAAAATTTAATATATCCAGGCAGACTACTCTTTATAAAGATTGTGGCAATGTGTGAGTGTGCCTGAGTCCTCACACTCTCTTAGTCCTAAATGTTCTCAATCTTCCAAATGTTTGCTACTCTTACAGGTGAGAAAATAGAATCTCATTGTTCTCTTTGTGTTTGCTTGACAATGAGAGGCCACAAATTTCATAGGTTTCTTGATCATTTCATTCCTAGTGGATGAAAGGCCTGCTTGTAGTCTTTGTCCCTTTTCTGTTTGTCTTCCCACCAGTATATGAGCACCTTGTATTCATGAGGGAGATTAACTCTTCATCATATATGATGCATGATTTCCTCCCATTTTATCATTCGCCTTTGACTTTGTTTTATTAGACTTCATCAGAGGGTTTTAAACAGGGGAGTGGCCAGATTGGATTTGCATTTCTGAAAGCTCTTTCTGTGAGGTGTAGAGAACTTGATGGGAGGGAACAAGACTGATGGAGATTAACTGCTGGGAGCTTGGAGGTGATGCTTTACTCCAGGAAATGAGCGGTGAGGGACTGAAGTAATTCAGTGCGGTGGGAGTGGAGAGGGAAAAATAAATTAGAGACTATAAGGAAATGAAACCTATATGATGCCATGACTGATTGGATGGGGTTGCCGTGAGTTGGACTTCCTGGTTTCTGAGGCATGTGGCTGGAAGGATACCGGTGGCACATTCTGAGAGGAAACAGGGCATGTGTGAGAGTGGAGGTATCCAGTTTGGGTTCAGATAGGACTTGAGGGCGTTTAAAGGTGTGGAGATGTGCAGTAAGCTGTTGGATTTTGGGGGCCAGCGCACAGGAGAATGTCTTGGGCTAAGCAGTGGGTGGGGAGCTTTGGCGGCACACACATAGTGACTGATCACAGTGACCAGTGACCAGAGTGTGGAGGAAGCTACCCTGAGGGATGGGAGCTCTGAGGAGCCCAGAGGTCTGTAGAGAAAGCGCATGGGACATCCACATGCAAAGGGCTCACCAAGAACAGACGCTGGCAATAGAGGCCTGGAGGCCCCAGAAGCCTATGGGCACTCATAGGAACAAAGGCGCCCTCAGGTCTACTCCTTGCCCTTTGTGGGGGCGTCTCCAGTCCAAGAAGAGGGCTGTGATGCTAGTCACACCTCCTCGACCTGCAGACAGTGCAATTCCCTCCCTTCTCCTCTTTCCCCCACTGCAGCCTGGGTAGGATCCAGAGATTCCCACCAGTTCTTCTCCCACTGAAGGCAAGGGGCCTGTGGCCTCACTGGCCACTCGTTTGAGTCTCCCTGGCTTCCCGCCAGAAACCCAATACACCCCATTGGGTCCTGCTTCCTCCACATTCTCTAGAGAGCCCACGTCTCTTTCTGACCTCCACCGCACAACTCAATTTACCATCTCAGTGAAAGGTGGTGGAATCTTTCACTCGCTCACTACAGCTTAATTTATGCCAAGGAAGTGAAATGAATTCTCCTTAACAAAGTTCCAGTGAATGAGCTCACCCCACATTTGGTTTTTGAGTTAAAAGACCACTCTGTGATCTGGCCTGTCCTCCAAATACCAGAAAACTGGCTCCTGCCCATATGGAAATATTTGTTGTGTAAACTAGACTGATACGCAGCAATTTTCAAAATTACCTATACTCAATTTTTGTCCAATGGGATTAAAGGAGTTCTAAGGGACACAGAAAGAGAAAACTTCAGTATCTGTCTCAGTTGATAGTGACACAGTTTACAGAAGGACATGTAAGCGTAGACATGATCTAAGAAGCCAAAGTTTATGGAAGAACAACACACACTATGTAAAACACCTGGTCCCCCTTAAACAGGAACCCGATACTTTCTCATTTATCCAAATGTGGTTTGGCGATTAACTCATAGTCTCTGGCTCAGTGGCTGTTTGTCTCTCCACTTTGATGCAGTGTAAATTTGGCATAAATCTAGGGCCATCCATAGTTTAAGACTGCCATAGCCAATGAGTCATAACCATTGAATGTTATGGTTGGAAGGGGCTTTAGAGACCATCTAGGCCCACCCTCCTCATTTTTCAGATGAGGAGACTGAGAGTAAAACCTTGTCCATGATCACGTGGCTAGCCGATACACTGGACATCACCTGGGATTCCTGATCTCTGGACTTGTGGAGTTAGTATACCTCCATGCCATCACTCAGTAGTAGTCAGGAGGGCCGGCTTTTGACGCCTCTTTCTCCCCACCTGCCCTTCTCTACCTCCAGTGCCTCCAAATCAAACACACAAGTTACACTGTTGCCGTTGATAAGCAAATTGAGCCTTAGAGAAGGCTTCTGACATCCTTTCCAAGCAGATGGGTGCTTCTAAGAAAGATCCTCTTACCCAGAAATTTTGGAGTCACTGCTGACTTTGGCCATGAATGTTTGGATGATGGATCTGGCAGGAATGTGAAAGATAACTATGGAGTGAAGAGAAATATTTAAAAACATTGGAAGCTATTATAATGTACTAGACATTAGAGAATAAAAAGGGACATCAGACCACAGGGCTGTCCATAATTCACTTCCACTTTCTTCAACTCTCTTTTTATACCTAACTTCAGTGTCATTTATAGTACATTTAACCCTCATAGAGAATCATTAAAAAAAAAAAAAAAGAAAAAAACCTCTCTTTTCTAAGCTGAACTGATTAATGAACTGAAAAATAACAATGGCCAAAAAAGAAACACAATGAAAATTCCATTTTCTTGATGTATATGTATATAATGAACATTATAGTCCCCAAAAGGAAAAAGTAATGGAGTAATATGTTTAACTGTTTTGATGTATTTTTGGGGGAAAGGGAAAATCCTTATATTGTTCTGAAACTCTAGCAAATAATAGTATTACAGTTTCTATTTTTGAGCTTTAACTTCTGCAGATTTGTCAATGACAAATTTATCTTTGCATATTCCATTCCATAGAGAATATAGCCAGCTTTCTATCCTATTTTCACTTATAATTAATGGAAGAATATTTTTTAAATTTTAATTTTTTTCCATGTGAAGCAATATATATACAAATAGAAAAGTCTCACATATAGGGATAAATTTGGTAGAAATTCACTAAAATCACAATCACAATATTCCAGAAATTGCAATACTGTTCATATCTTTTTTTTTTAATTCAGGCACATTTCTGACGGCTTTCAAATACTTCTCAGCAGAAACATTTCCACTAAAATATCTTCATTAGAAAATTTATCAGAAATCTTTATGATTTCTAATAAGAACCTCAGAAGTTTTAATTCTTCTGTGAAAATAATTTAAAAATGGCTAAACGACAAAAGAAATTGGTATTTTTTTGACCCATGGTTTTAGAGTAAGAGTCTAGTTCTTGTGCAAATGATTGCAGGATTCAGATGTTTATTGTCTAATTGCTTCTTGTAAGAGCAGCATTTTTTATGGTTTGTCCTGGAAGTCTTCAAAATTTCATTCTTTTTTCTAAGAAATATCCATTTCCTTATAATTTTTGTTGCATAGTTAATAGCCTTACATGATGAGTGTAAGCTGATCTAAAAGAACCCATTTTAAAGCTTGATGTCTGACTATATATTGTTCAAAGCTGATGCTGGTTGTTTGCAAATTGTTTTGTGTTTGATTAGCCTCATCTAAAACTTTACATCAGAAAAAAAAAGCAGAAAAGGAAAATTACATCAAAGAGAGAATAAAATTTTAACTGATTCTCTTGTGCCATATTTTTGTGTGTGTGTCTTTACTGTGGTCATAGCTTCGTGTACCCTGGGAAAGCCTTTTCACTGTTACACCTACATTTTGTAGCATTTTTTCCAAGGAAGTAATACTATAGTGAAGGAATTTCTTTTTTCTGAAAAGTCGCAAAAAGTGAAAACTTCAAGTGCTCATACAGAATCCCAAACTGAAGTATTTCAAATTCTCTTTCTTTGCCTTAACAGTCACTCTACTATTGTTTATTTTTATTTACTGTATAAACACAGGAATATGTAGTACTGTGGGGTTGGAGAATTGAATTGTGCCCAAAGTGAGGACGAAAGATTCATTCTGAACTATTACCAACTTACTCTCAAAACAAATGTGTGTAGCTGAGTCTACATGTGCTGAGGGCTGACTATATAATTACGAGGTTTCTGAATTAACTTTCATGCATAATACAATAACTACTAAAGAATAACTACTAAAATGTACTAATTTGAGGCTGACACATTAATGTCAAAACTCAACAGAAACTATAGTAATTGTTTAGAACTGAGGCAAAAGATTTTTGGGGGGAACAGTAGCTTCTCACATTGTTTAGAGTTGTCAACACATGGTGATAATAAAAAGCAGATCTGCTTTTTTGTCAACTTTATTATTGTTTTTAAATTCTCTTCAGGAAATGTGCCCACAAAGTAGCATCTACTTACTTTTCTGCCCTCCTCGGCCCACTGTGGGGAATTCCTTATGATTCTAATTGTGGGAGAGACCTGTGTGCCTGGTGCTTTGGTCCTCCTGGTCCCATTCTTGACTTAACCTTCATGATCACACTTATTCCCATTACTTTGATTTCCTTGAGGAAATGGTGGGAAAGGAGAAAGAAAGTCAAGTTGTCATAGTAGGTTAGGCAATCCCACCATACCACCTTCCGCCTTTCTGCCTTCTCCCCTGTACCAGCTACAGAAGATGTGATGCTTAAGTGAGTTAATACAAGTCAAGTATTTAGATCTACACCTAGTATATAGACATGATCAATAAGCTTGCCAATACTTGCAGGTAAATAGAATGAGAGGCAGGCCATCTGGCGATGGCAGGTCCTTGAATGGCAGCGTAACTAGAGTTAGATCCCTCCTTATGTCTTCTTCTCTCAGGACTCTTTTGAGTTTACAACACTGAGTCTTCAGCAGAAGTTACTTCCTCTACTATGTCTAAGGAGTCATAACATTCTGGGTGGGAACATGAGGCATTTTGGAGGGGAGCCATTGCAAGACTTTGCACTGGACATTTTCCTCCTGTAGGTGGTGTCATCTCTGGAGGTGGCTCACGGGTCACTAAGGTTTCTCTTCAGATCCTTCAGCATCAACACATGGTTACAGAGCCCAACCTGAAAATAGGGCCTGAGTTTCTTTTAGTATTGTCCCAGCAGGTGGGCACCCCATCAAGGGAAATAAAATCATGTGCCCCAAAGAAAATTTCCTAATGGATATAGGGGCTCTTCGTTTATTTATTTTTTATTTTTTGGTCTTTCTGCTATTTTCTTGGGCCGCTCCGGTGGCATATGGAGGTTCCCAGGCTAGAGGTCGAATCGGAGCTGTAGCCGATGGCCTACACCACAGCCACAGCAACACGGGATCCAAAACTCCTCTGCGACCTACACCACAGCTCATGGCAACGCTGGATCCTTAACCCACTGAGCAAGGCCAGGGATTGAACCCGCAACCTCATGGTTCCTAGTCGGATTCGTTAACCACTGTGCCATGACGGGAACTCCTGTTTATTTTTTTTAAAAAAATGAGGTATACTTTACATGCAAAGAAAGCGTAGGTATCAAGTGTTTATTTCAATGAGTTTGGAAAATTCTAGAAACTTCTTTTTACTGCTCAAAGCAAGAAATCAGATATTTGCACCATGGTGGAAAGTTCCCTCATTATTTGTTCAATTCAGAATTTGAATCCAGGTCTCCAGACCTTGACTATTGTACAAGGAGTCCAGGGCAGAAGGGAGATAGTAGAACTGGGTCTGACAGGAGGAGCAATTGGGTGATTTGGTATCTTAACTTACAAAAGAACGCAAAAGACTTCCTGACAGGTGGATTCATGAATGGCCTTTGTAATCAAAAGGGAACGTTTGTTCCAAAAAGAAAACTCTGCTGAACTGAAAAGTTTAAGAAATAAAAATGTTAATTAGATGCAGAATTTTCACTGGCGTTGAAGAAGTATTTTCTTTTTATTTTATAATGATTTTTATTTTTTCCATTATAGTGGGTTTACAGTGTTCTGTCAGTTTTCTACTGTACAGCAAGGTGACCCAGTTACACATACATGTATATATTCTTTTTTCTCACATTATCATGCTCTATCGTAAGTGACTATAGTCTCTTGTTAGAACAGATAGTTTGAGCTCTGAGTCTTCCAGATTCGGTAAAGAAAGCGTATGTATGTAAATATCATTACCTCTTGGGTGTAGAACTCTGGACCTAAGTTCCCAGAAGCAAGGATTTGGGGTCTACCTGTGGACAAAGGAGCAGAAGTAGCTTTTGAACAGACCTGGGGCTCCTTCGGTGATGCTTGTTACCCACTGAAAAGCTAATGATCTTGGAACATTTGCAGTTCACACTGATGTGATAAATCCTAGTGCCAAACTAATTAATGAGATACTGATTCAAAGGAAAGCCTTTGAAACCCCTATTACTTGCCATGACTCAGTGCGCTTCTGCTCAGCACCTTCTCTTTTCATGTCTTTTTAAAAAATCTTGATGTTATATAGCTGTGAAATTGTGTAATCTACATTTGTGTAACCTTTGTTACTTGAATCTGAACTAAGGGAGAATGTTCTATCTTGCCAAAAACTTTTAGATCACTTAAATGCATTGAGATAACACTACACCATTAACACTTTATATGCTGTGAGAAATTTGATGTTCAGTAGCCCAAAGGTTAAGCCTATGATGTTGGGGTTTTGTGTGTGAGTGTGTGTTTGTGTGTGTATGTCTGTGTGTGTGTACAGTAACTAATCTTTATTTTAAGGAGGTAGTCATTTCAGAATGAGGCAGTCACTCTAGATTTACATAGAGCTTTTCTAAAATTTTTATTTTTATTTTATTTATTTTTTTAAATTTTATGGCCGTATCTGTGGCTTTGGAAGTTCCTGGGCCAGGGATTGAATCTGAGCCACAGCTGTGACCTATGGCATAGCTGTGGCAATGCTGGATCCTTAACCCACTATGCCAGGCCTGGGATCAAACCCACACTTCCATGGTGACCTGAGCTGCTGCAGTGGACTCTTAACCCACTATGCCACAGTGCAAACACCCTACAGAGAGCTTTTAGGGAGAGGAGTCAGTATGAACATGTTAAGTTTCTCCTTTGGTTTACCAGAAAGCTTATTAAATCATTAACTGGAGGAACTTCTGACAGGGTATGCTACAGTGGAGTAAAAGTGCTGACAGGAAGGTCTGGGCTAGAGGATATTGCTCCTGGTGACCTTGTTTCAATTCAAGGTTAATTATGAAAGTTTCAAAAATCTAGAATTACTTGTTCTGAAACAGATGAGCAAACTCAGGGTTGGATTTCTAGCCAGGGTTTCATCCCAAGAGAGTGCCTCCATTATGTCTAGCCAATATCAAGACCCAAGTATAACAGAGCAGCCAGAGGAATTAAACAGGGAGCCTGCCTCAATGTACTCCCATGTCCTGGGCAAGATTTGCAATTGTCAATTTATCCATTAATTTAGAGAGGAAGAAAAGTACCATGCCTCCAAAATCGGTAACTTGGGACAGGCAGACATATGCAACAGAGCTGGACGGGGTGCTAAAGACGGGGGGACTTGGTGTGTGTAGTATAGGACAACTCATTTTCCCCCAATAAGATATTCCATGTATGCTCTCTCCCTTGACATGAGAATGAAGTGATTTCCATTCAAGAGTGGTTTTTGCAGGTCATATAGAAAATAATGGAAGCAGAACTGTGAAATATTAAATGTGTTTTCAGGCATGATATGGATGCCTCAGAGAGTGAGCCAGAGCTCCAATGTTAGGATTTTAGACTACTTTGAAATTAAGTTTATTTTGTTTGAGGGTCTTCATTTCCACTTGGGTGCTTTTTCTGCAATTAGAGGGTTCTAACGCCAGATGGCACCTTTGTTATAACCATAAAGATCTGAAGAGCTGGACTTCTTATCCAGTATATAAATGTGTGTGCATGAGTGTGTGTATGTGGTATGAATATGAGTATAAGTACCTCTGTGTAAATGTATTTATGCATGTTATTAAGTGTATAGTTACATATGTATATGTAAATCTGACTGTCCAGAATCAAAACCAAGCTCAAAAATCAAAACCTACTTGCCTTGATTTTGCCCCTCCCCCCAAAAAACCTATCTATGCCTCAGTTGCCTCATTTGTAAAGTGAAGTTAATAATAGTGCCGATTTTATGGGAGTTCCCATTGTGGCTCAGTGGGCTAATGACCTGACATTGTCTCTGTGAGGATGTGGTTTCAATCCCTGGCCTCATTCAGTGGGTTAAGGATCCAGTGTTGCCATAAGCAGCAGCTTAGGTTACAGATGTAGCTTGGATCTGGCATTGCTGTGGTTGTGGTGTAGCCTGCAGCTGCTGCTCTGATTTGACCCCTAGCCTGGGAACTTCCATATGCTGCAGGTGCAGCCATAAAAATGGAAAAAAGAAAAAAATAATAATAGTGCCTATTTTATAGTGTTATTGTGAGTTAATGTATTTAATGAGTTAATTATATTTTAATGGATTAATATACTGAAATACTTAGCATAGTGTCTGATATATAATAAATGTCTGGTGTGTGAGTATTAGCTCTTATTATTATAAAATTTATTCAAAAGTTGGTCTGTGACCATCCTTCCATCAGCAATTCCACTGCTCCCTTGTTGTGTGGTAGCCATATGGTGTGGGGAAGGATTTAACCCACCACCAGCTACAAGCGAGGGACCCAACTTGTCTAATTTAATGAGATGATCCCTTTTGCCATAGTGACAGGTCTGGGTAACCAAGACACAAGTCAATCAGTATATGGCATTTTCCCAAACACTGAATTTTCTGTGGGTACAATAAGGGGTGTTGACTCGCATTAGATCAACAAAATATGGGTGGAGTTTTTTGAGGGGAAAATAAGATCTTTTGTAAGGTATGGGTATGAACCCTAGAACTGCTGCAGTTCTTGCTACCACAGTAGAAAGCAAACTGAAGATGCTTCTGATTTCACAGGAGGAAAAACAGAGAGACCAAAAGACCAGACCTTGGGGACATCATGGAACTGTTGGGTCAAACAAGAACTGAAGTTTGCCTACCTCTGAGACCAGTAATTCCCCTTCATTTGAATTGCTTTTTCTGATAGAGTTCTAATTGCTACAAGGTCATGCTACATATTTTTATTAAAATAGCTGAACAAGGCCATTATTAGTAATTACTATTCCTGTGTGATGGTTTTACGTGAAAAGAGAAAATAATGCAGCGTTAAAAGAAATTTAGGAGTCCCCATCGTGGCTCAGCAGTTAAGAAAACTGACTAGGATCCATGAGGTTTGATTGATCCCTGGTCTTGCTCAGTGGGTTAAGGATCTGGGTTGCCATGAGCTGTGGTGCAGGTCACAGACGTGGCTCGGATCCCGAGTTGCAGCGGCTGTGGTGTAGGCAGCTGCAGCTCTGATTCAGCCCCTACCCTGGGAACTTCCATATGCTGCTGGTGCGGTCCTAAAAAGAAAAAAAAAAAAAAAAAAAGGAAAAAAAAAAGAAAGAAATTAGACCCTGTCACCACACTCATCCCTTCTCACTAATCCCTAGCTTCTATGTATGATTCTAGCTTCTTCCCTCCTTTTACTTTATTTTTTCCTCCTTAAAATAACTTTGAATTTAATACTCAGATTTATATGAGTGGCTTTATATAAAAACTAACATTTGGGGACAAGAGGGGACACTCTTTTCTTTTGACACCCTGTGCCAATGTCCTGTGTAAGTTCAAACGCCTCAGATTCAGCATTTGCTGTTACTTTCTAAGTACTCATGCATACCGTAAATCACAGGAGAGTTGGATTCACCATGTTCAGAAATAGCAGCATTCTAGAGACTTCTTCATAGCTCATGAAATGAAATGTCCAGACCACTTTGATGATGGGAGGGGTGGAATGAGCAGTCATTTCCTACACGGTTCCCGCCACCGCTTCAGTTCCTTTCTCACTGACCTCAGTCATTGCTCTTTGGAAAACCTTGGATGTTTAAAGATTTCTTACACTAACTGAGAATTCACTCAGGTCAGCTCAGGGTGAGAAGATTCTCCTGATTCCCATGTACTTAAGCAGTTCGTGCACCTCATACATCTGATCTGATTTGAACTTCAGAAAGAAAACTTCCATGTTTCTGATTTTCATGTTTCTGAGTCACATGTCCACCAGATCTGTGTTCAGGTAGTCATTAAGGGTGAGGTGGCCACCCATCTTCCCCATGAAGACCACTGGTATGTGGCATTGCCACAGTAGGGCAATTTGAGGATGTGACAATGAAAATTCTTTTGGGAGTTCCCCGTTGGCCTAGTGGTTAAGGATCTGGGTTGTCAGTACCATGGCTTGGGTCACTGCTGTGCTATGCATTCGATCCCTGGCCTGGGAACTTCAATGTGCCACAGGAGGGGCCAAAAAAAAAAAAAAATTCTCATCAACTGTGGAGGCAAACTTGTATGCTTTATACATCATGGGCACCTTGACTGCCTTGCATTTGTCCAGATGGAAAGTGTTTGTCTCGATGTAAACAGGGTCAAAGGGGGTCATCCATTTCCCTCTTGGATAAACTGAGGAAATTCTCTTTGATGTCAAAGTCCTTGGGTATGAAGGCAGAACTCTCCAGGGCCATTCCCAGCTCCCAGTTGCGAGAGAGGCTATCTTAGAGCTTCTTCCTCAAAGAACATGCCTCTGTTCTTGGCACTCATCTACTTAATTCCGTGTTGAAATAGCTAACATAGCTCTACGGGTGAGTTTATAATGAAAATCCCTGCTGCTAACCCTAACTCTAGCCCTAACCCTAACCTTAACTAACTCATTGTCAACCACTTGCCATAGCTTATTTCTTAGTCCTCCCTTCTTCTAGTTAGAAGTCTAGGGGAGTATAGTCTTCCCTAAAGAAACACATGGGTTTTCTCAAATTAGAAAACTAATAGTTCTACTAGCTAATATTTATTAAAGTGAAAGCAAAACCATAAAGGCTCTGTGGTCAAATAAGAGGAAAAACTGAGTTTAATGAAAGTAAACATGATTTTAAACTGTCATACTTTTCAGACATTTAAAATGAAAAGCCGGAGCTCCCGTCGTGGCGCAGTGGTTAACGAATCTGACTAGGAACCATGAGGTTGCGGGTTCGATCCCTGCCCTTGCTCAGTGGGTTAACGATCCAGCGTTGCCGTGAGCTGTGTTGTAGGTTGTAGACGCGGCTCGGATCCCGCGTTGCTCTGGCTCTGGCATAGGCCGGTGGCTACGGCTCTGATTTGACACCTAGCCCGGGAACCTCCATATGCCGCGGGAGCAGCCCAAGAAATAGCAAAAAGACCAAAAAAAATTAAATAAATAAATAAATAAAATGAAAAGCCTTTTATTAGTTAGGATAAATACCTAAAGTATTGTAATAGAAAAAAAATACTGAAATCTTAGCGGCTTTGCAAAATAAGATGTATTTCTGGCTTATGACATTGGCCAGTGGGAGCATTCTGGTTAGGCCTCACAAAGGTAATTCATAAAGCCACTCAACATCCATCAATTTTATCATCCTCAATGAGGAGCCCCTCAAATTATGTGTGATTTATTCCATTTGAGACAGTTGGAAGGGGCAAAGAACAGGGAAGATGGTTCGTGGAAGATCTTTAATGGGCCAAACCAGGAAGTGGCACATGTGACTTCTACCCAGAACTTAAACTTCCTTGTCCAGAACTTGGTCATATGGTCATACCCAACTGCAAAGAATGCTAGAAAATGTGATCTGGAGAACAGGCAAGTGTATTTTAATGGACACATAGTAGTCTCTGCCATACATATATTTTAACCCTCTAAGAGAGACCTGTAGTGTAAAGCTTTTCTCAGACTTACTTACCTGACTCCCTCCCACTCATCATTTTACTGTCTATCCATTCAAGTATTCTATGGAACTCACTTTGAGAAATGTGTTGGGCCCTTCTCCTAAAGAGTTGCTGTTGAGTTTCTTGCCTTCCAAACATGTTGTAGAAATAGAAAAAGAAATGCTGCAGTTAGAGCTATCTCTAGATACTGACTCTTTAAGGATCATATTTTTGATGAAAAGATGGTTAATTTTCTCAGCTATTTTATATTTTATTTTTTGTTCAAGAAGACCTTACTTGTGTTATTTTCCATATATGTGCCTAGCTCTTAAAAGCAGAGTTTGAGCCCAACCAGCAACATCCCCCCTCATGCAATTATGCCACAGAATGATTATAACTCCACTTAAATAGAATTTGTGAGGCTTTTCATTGGGTTACTTGCCTTTCCAGTGCCTTCTCTTCTTTTCCTGTGCCTTCCCACACTCCCCAGGGCCCTCTTGCATCTTCTAGGGCCTTTCCCTTTACTAGTATTTCCCTTACAGGTGATTATTCCAAACCTAATTCACTTTTTTGTTAAAAATGCATCACCATGAAGACAGAACTGACTGACAAGCTTCATGTATTATTATTCTCTGTAGTATTTATGTTTTAGAATGGGACAAAATATAAAAAGGAAGAGAATAAATTTCTAATGGTGGAATTTAAGGTCCAAGTAATAGACACTGGGGAGCTGTTTTGAGAAAGATAGCATTGCTAGAGTTTTAAATATGCAGATAGTGTAGTACCTGCTGGGCCCATTTGCAAGATTAGCCCTTCACCCAAGGTGGCCCGGTATTTCTTCCAGGGAAGGCAGATCAACCCTTAATTTGACCTTCATGCCATTTCTCTGCACGTACTGACTTTATTACAGGAGGTCGGGATTTTCTTCCTAGACAAGTTTATGAGATGTCACTTCCCATTGCAACGATTACAAAAAATTTAACAAGTTTCATTTCCTTACCTGTTTTATTCCACTTTGGCCTCAAACCAAATTTATCAAAATGTAGGAATACTCTTAGATTATTACCCTGAATAAAAATATGACCCCAAATGTGATCTCTTTTCAGTGCATCTATTCTAGATATTCAGATATATTTGTACCTAAACATTTCAGGTTTAACAGGAAATGAATTATTTCACACATGTAATGAATTTCCAATCAAAGCTTCCTTTTATCAGTAAAAAAGGAATACTTCGGCAAATAAGCATTAAATTTTACATTAGAAAGTGGAGAAGTCACTTGTCATTCTTCAGACTCCTTTTCAGTGGAGGAAGTTATTCTTTGGAAGTGCTTTCCTATGGAAGGTTGCATTTGATTAATTTATTCCAGAAATTTTGCCAAGAAAAATTACAAAAGTGAGGTCATAATTTGTACACGAATTTTGGGGAAGCAAGATTTTATAGAAAGTTTTTAGTTTATTTAAAAAATTGAAAAAGAATTTTGGATTCATGATTGGCAGGGTACGTGCTCTGGCAGAGCAATTGAGGAAAGTTTTTTTAGTATCTGTACTACTTGATGCTGTATGTTTATTTGAAGAAAAATTAAATTTGAGATCAAATTCAAGATAATTGATTTATAGCAAATATATTTTTTAAAAAAGACCAAATCATGTTTAATATATTGTTTGATCTTAAAGAAGCTAAAGGTTGTGGCAAAAAGATCAGTAATAGGTGGAGATTCAAAATATGCATTTTTTTCTTTCTTGCCATTGTAAGAGCTATTTATTTTTATCCTGTATAATTTTAAAACCTTATCTCCCCCCACAATTAGAAAATGGGTTTCATATTAGTTCGACTGGAAATTTTCTTCCTATAGTTGCCTAGAGCTATTTATTTTTAAAAACAAAATTAAATTTTTGGTTAGGAATACAATTCTTGAGTAGTGAATTGAAAAAATGAAAAGAGCAAACTCTTTCCATTTAATTCATAGATAATGGAAGCTTCAAACCCAGAGGTAACCATAATTCACCATAAGTCACCATAATGTATTATGGTTTCAATAGCAAAATATGTAAGAATCTGCAATCTCAGATTTCTAGGAAAAGTGTCTATACCTTACTATTTCCTACCACCTCTAGCTATAGATTTTCAGTGAGTACACAAATCCATTCAAGAACCAGGGATGATAATCATAAAAGACTCATTATATTTTTAAAACAACACGGATGCAAGACTTTTGGTATCATATTTATCATATCATAAAGAATATCATATTTTTTAATGAAATGACAAAGCTGACAAATTCAATTAGGCTCCTAATTTCCTGCCTGCATAATATTCTCTATGCAGGTACATACACACATAGCAAAACTTGATGTCACTAGAATCTTGAATTTACATCTACTTCTGTCCAGCATATAGATTACCTAACACCCTCATCCTGGGGAGAGTTAGATTTTCCTACCATGATTTATTCATTTTTTAAAGGCCAAGGCATCAAGAGTTAAAAGCTTACTATGAAACCTATGAAAATAAATGTGTTCAGCTGGGCCCATCTTGACTCCTCTCTGCTTCCCTTGGATTCATCTGAATCTTGGTGAGTTTGAAGTGAGAATGAGACACATCAATTCAACATGGAGTTGGGGTGTGCTGAAGGTTGCACAGCTCTAATTAAAAAAGTCACTGTGTTTTTATGGCAGGATTCTGGAGGGCTGCACTGATTTCCTGATGAATGTTGACAGGGCTATTAAAGCTGTGAAACAACATCACTTGAACATGGCATTGAATGAGAGAACTAGCTTAGCCATGCTATTCTTGGGTGTCATTAGCTGATTAAAACTGAAACCACAGAGAAAACCATCTTTCGGCTATGCATTTATTTTCTCATATTTTTTTGTTTGTTTATTTCTCAGCAGTGATTTCACAAGTTTGGTAGCTTTCTTTCTTGTGGTCTTTAAACCTTAACTATGATGTAAAGGATGAGCTATTGTGTCCTTGGGTCCTTCATTGCTCCAAGATACCTGGTACGCTGCACAAAAGAGACCCCCCCCCCACTTTTGAGCCATAACTTTGACTAGCTGTGCATGTATACATATTTCTGTAGAGGAAGACTTGACTTTGACCAAATCCATTTCAACTCTGATTGCACTTTTTACTTTCCCATGACACTTTAACCTCTCTGAAACTGTTTTCTTCAGCTACGAAAAGGGCAAGATGTTATCTTACAAGTTTATTTTGGGAGTTAGAGATCGCATGAAGGGCCTAACATAGTTCCTGGCATAAATTAGGAACTCAATAAAAAAGCTTTTATTATTGTTATGGAAACAATCTAGTGAGAAACAATGTATGAGTTATTGCCTTTTTTTGCTATGTAGAGAGGCACTTGAGAGAAAGAAACAAAGTGGTGTTTCCACAAATGGAAATGAAATGAAATCTGGACACTTACTTGGAAGTAAGTTTTAGGCCTTTGGTAAAAATTGGTATACTTCTTTTTTTTTTTTTTTTAATTTTTGTTGTTGTTGTTGTTGTTGCTATTTCTTGGGCCTCTCCCACGGCATATGGAGGTTCCCAGGCTAGGGGTCGAATTGGAGCTGTAGCCACCAGCCTACGCCAGAGCCACAGCAACGCGGGATCCGAGCCACGTCTGTGACCTACACCACAGCTCACGGCAAAGCCGGATCGTTAACCCACTGAGCAAGGGCAGGGACCGAACCCGCAACCTCATGGTTCCTAGTTGGATTCGTTAACCACTGTGCCACGATGGGATCTCCAGAATTGGTATACTTCTTTCAAGAGTTAATTTAGATAGATTTAGGTAATTTTACTTTGATTATACTTTTGAAAAAATATTCTAAGGGAAATTGGATGAATTGGTATAACTTTTTGAAGCATTAATTTAGATAGATTTAAGTAATCTAATTTTGTAGTACTTTTGAAAACTTCTTAAGGGAAGTTGGATGAGATTCTTTCAGTTATTACATAAAATATGGTGAGTATCTAGGAGCTATTTAAACCAAGAACAGATAATATGAAAATGAGAACATATCACAATAGGTGAGATATAGGTTAGAGCTAAAGTATCACATGACTTTTCTTTTTTTCTTTTTTCTTTTCTTTTTATGGCCACACCCATGTTATATGGAAGTTCCCAGGCTAGGGGTCGAATTGGAGCTGCAGCTGCCCCTCTAAGCCACAGCCACAGCAGCATAAGATCCCAGCCGCATCTGCAGCCTACACCACAGCTCACACCAATGCCAGATCCTCAACCCACTGAGCAGGGCCAGGGATTGAACCCACAACCTCATGGATACTAGTTGAGTTTGTTATTCCTGAGCCACAACTGGAACTCCAGTCACATGAATTTTCTGATGAGGTATTGAAATACCAAATCAGGAAATTGAGAGAGACCCCAAATACTTCTTTTCTGATATTTTAAATCTACAAGTGGAAGTGTAATTTGCTGATAGGTAATAAGATTCTTCAAAATTTTAATCTTTAGAACGAGCAATTTCATTTCCATTTATCCATTCTAAGAGAAAATACAAAATTCGTAAAATAGCTCTATGCACAAAGATGTTCACTATAGTATTAGTTATATAAAAACATGGAAACAATTTAAATGTCTGAAAATAGGGTAATAAAACAATTATCCTAAATATTATGTATATAATTATTATATAAGCAAGCTTTGTGAGAAGTTTAATGGGGAAATGTTTCTTCAAAGAAAAAACATACAAGATTTTATTTAAACTATTGTTTTAACTGTATAATACAGTTATTAAAAAAGACTGGGAGGAAATATTTCTTTGAACCATAATTTTGACCTGTTGAAAGAGTATTTCACATGGTTCAACATAATAGTAATACATGAATATCTTTGGGAAGTGGTAAAATTTTCAGCAATATTCTCTTTCTATGAGGTTTTTGTAATTTTCTATTTTTACAGAAACATTTTTCTTATAAGGAATTTTTAGTAGAAAATAACTTAGTCATCTGAAAAGGAACTATGCTAATTTAAGCAAAATTTAAGAAGAATAAATTAGATTTCCATTTCTGGCAGTATTACAGACTTGATATTCTGAAAAGCCTTACATTACAGAATAATCCTAAACACTATATAAAGTGTTTGGAAAAACTTTTCATTGCATGGCTGAGCTGGCAACAGAGTAAGGAAATCCCCAGCAGTCAAACATGAAGCAAAAACATAAATCCTGAGGGAAAAGTCTATGACTGCTCTCTCGGCACCTGTGGGTTTCTGGTGATCCAGGGATTACGTTTTAATGGCCTCACAGGGAGCAGGGAACAAATATTAGTCCATATAATGTAGGGAGTCAGATCAAAGACCTGCCTGTGAAGTCAAGACCCTACCTACCAAAAAGATGTACTATCTACCTTCAGTGATCAGTGAACTAGAGGTAAATTTTAATTTACAAGGGACACTTGCTTATTCTATCTTAAAAACAAAATTATTAGAAAATAATAAGTGTAAAGGTGGATTCGAGAAGCAGCTATAAATCTTACATGGCTGAAAGAACTCTCCACTTCATGCCTCTGAGAATTGCTTCAGATAAAACAGTATCAGATAAAGGTCTCAGCAGTTCAAACATTACAAAACAGATATGAGAATAAGAAACAGAGCTAACGGAGTTCCCATCGTGGCTCAGCAGTTAGCGAACCTGTCTAGTATACATGAGGATGTGGGTTCGATGCCTAGCCTGGCTCAGTGGGTTAGGGATCCAACATTGCTGTGAGCTGTGGTGTAGGTTGCAGAATCATCTCAGATCCAGCTGTGGCGTAGGCCAGCAGCTGTAGCTCGATTTGACTCCTAGCTGGGGAACCTCCATATGCTGTGAGTAAATTCTTTTATCTTTGTATTTTCTTTTTCTTTTTCTTTCTTTTTTTTTTTGTCTTTTGTCCCCCCCCCCCTTTTTTTTAAGGGCCATAGCCATGACATAGGGAGGTTCCCAGACTAGGGATCCATTTGGAGCTGTTGCTGCCAGCCTATGCCAGTCACAGCATTGCTAGATCTGAGCCGCATCTGCAACCTACACCACAGCTTACCTCAATGCGCTATCCTTAATCCATTGAGCAAGGCCGGGGATCGTCAAACTCACAACCTCATGGTTCCTGGTCGGATTCGTTTCCGCTGTGCCAGGACAGGAACTCTAGCAACTGTCTTTTAAGAATGTGAGCACAATGGGGAGTTCCCTTTGTGGCTCAGCAGAAATGAATCCGACTAGGAACCATGAGAATTGTGGGTTTGATCCCTGGCCTCGCTCAGTGGGTTAAAGATCCACTGTGGCCATGAGCTGTGGTATAGGTCAAAGACGCGGCTCAGTTCTGGCATTGCTGTGGCTGTGGTGTAGGCTGGCGGCTATAGCTCCAATTGGACCCTTAGCCTGGGAACCTCCATGTGCCCAGTGTGGCCTTAAAAAGCAAAACAAAAAAACAAAAACAAAAACAAAAAACAAAAAGAATGTGTGTAAAATGAAGACAGTGTCAGGCAAACAAAAACTGTTTACCATCAAATATGGTGTTTATCACCATCAGTAGAGGAACTACTGAAGGATGTACTCCAAGAAGATTGAAAATAATCCCAGAGGGAAGGAAGGTCTGAGAAGCAAGAAAGAAAGGAGAAAGAAAAAGAGTGAACATGTAGGTAAATCTGGATAAGTATGTACTGTATAAAACAATTCTTAAAATAACAATGACAATAATAATGTCTAATTTGTGACTTTTTTTTTGGCTTTTGAGGGCCACATCCACAGCATATGGAGGTTCCCAGGCGAGGGGTCAAATCGGAGCTACAGCTGCCAACCTACATGGCCACAGCAATGGAGGATCCGAGCTGCATCTGTGACCTACACCACAGCTCATAGCAATGCTGGATCCTTAACCCAATGAGAGAGGCCAGGGATGGAACCCACGTCTTCATGGATACTAGTCAGGTTCATTACTGCTGGGCCACAATAGAAACTCCAACAACTCTTTTCTAATGAATACAGTATGGAAGACCTGATGGGGTGTCACTACTGTGGCTTCTGTCTGAGTGCTCTCTCACTCTCTTGCTCACTAAGGAGGAAGCCAGCTTCTGGGTCTTCAAGCTGGGGGTGACTGAACTTGGAAATGGATCTTTTGAGGCCTGCCAACAGCCACATGAGGGAACCTGAAGGTGACCCCTCCCAAAATGCCTGAGATGACTATCCAGCTCTTGCCCATGGCTTTAGGGCAGTCTTGTGAGAGACCCTGAACCGGATGTCCCAGCTAAACCACTCCTGGATTCCTGGCCCACAAAAACTGAGATAATAAGTATGTCTTGTTTCCAGCCTTAAGGGAATAATTTGTTTTGTAACAATAGATATCTAAAACAAATAAAGTGCATTGAGAAACATTTTAAAAAAAGAAAGAAACAGGAAAACAAAGGGCCATGAATAGTTGAGGCATTCCTAAAGAAAAACGAAGTAGGATGTAGCCTAGCTGATATCAAGATTTATTACAAACCTCTAGTTATTACAACCCTACAGGGGTGTGGTTTTGGCATAGAGAATTAGGTTGCTAGAATAGGATATCAAGACTAGCAGCCCATTCACACCTATTTGGAAGCTTAATTCTTACAGAACCGGCATTGCAGCCAGGAAGGCCAGGATGACAAGGGTGGCACTTGTGGATTTGGAGGTGCAATATTTCCAAATGGTGTAAAGATATTAATATTTAACAAAGAGTTTGTCACACCCGTGTGAATCATCTGACTGCCACCCTGGTTTCTTTATTCTCACCTCTCTGATTTGGGATAAGTGGGTCTGCTCATTCATCTGGCTAAGGCAGTGATTCATTGTATTGATCCCGAGTTTAGCAC
Source organism: Sus scrofa (assembly GCF_054392235.1). NCBI lineage: Eukaryota > Metazoa > Chordata > Mammalia > Artiodactyla > Suidae > Sus > Sus scrofa. The sequence continues at coordinate 41,109,734 of NC_139386.1, read as the reverse complement.
AAGAAAAGGACTCAACCCAAAAACTGCTTGAACTGATTAATAAATTCAGCAAAGTAGCAGGCTATAAGATTAACATTCAGAAGTCAGTTGCATTTCTGTATACCAGCAATGAAACATTAGAAAAGGAATACAAAAATACGATACCTTTTAAAATTGTACCTCACAAAATTAAATACCTCAGAATACACCTGACCAAGGAGGTAAAGGACCTATATGCCGAGAACTATAAAACTTTAATCAAAGAAATCAAAGAAGATGTAAAGAAATGGAAAGATATTCCATGTTCCTGGATTGGGAAAATCAATATTGTAAAAATGGCCATACTACCCAAAGCAATCTACAGATTCAATGCAATCCCTATCAAATTACCCAGGACATTTTTCACAGAACTAGAACAAACAATCCAAACATTTATATGGAACAACAAAAGACCCAGAATCGCCAAAGCAATCCTGAGAAACAAAAACCAAGCAGGAGGCATAACTCTCCCAGACTTCAAGAAATACTACAAAGCCACAGTCATCAAAACAGTGTGGTACCGGTACCACAACAGACAGACAGACCAATGGAACAGAATAGAGAACCCGGAAATAAACCCTGACACCTATGGTCAATTAATCTTTGACAAGGGAGGCAAGAACATAAAATGGGAAAAAGAAAGTCTATTCAGCAACCATTGCTGGGAAACCTGGACAGCTGCATGCAAAGCAATGAAACTAGAACACACCCTCACACCATGCACAAAAATAAACTCCAAATGGCTGAAAGACTTAAATATACGACAGGACACCATCAAACTCCTAGAAGAAAACATAGGCAAAACACTCTCTGACATCAACATTATGAATATTTTCTCAGGTCAGTCTCCCAAAGCAATAGAAACTAGAGCAAAAATAAACCCATGGGACCTCATCAAACTGAAAAGCTTTTGCACAGCAAAGGAAACCAAAAAGAAAACAAAAAGACAACTTACAGAATGGGAGAAAATAGTTTCAAATGATGCAACTGACAAGGGCTTAATCTCTAGAATATATAAACAACTTATACAACCCAACAGCAAAAAAACCAATCAATCAATGGAAAAATGGGCAAAAGACCTGAATAGACATTTCTCCAAAGAAGATATACAGATGGAGTTCCTGTGGTGGCGCAGTGGTTAACGAATCCGACTAGGAACCATGAGGTTGCGGGTTCGGTCCCTGCCCTTGCTCAGTGGGTTAACGATCCGGCGTTGCCGTGAGCTGTGGTGTAGGTCGCAGACGCGGCTCGGATCCAACGTTGCTGTGGCTCTGGTGTAGGCTGGTGGCTACAGCTCCGATTTGACCCCTAGCCTGGGAACCTCCATATGCCGCGGGAGCGGCCCAAAGAAATAGCAAAAAAAAAAAAAAAAATTAAAAAAAAAAAAAAGAAGATATACAGATGACCAACAAACACATGAAAAAATGCTCAACATCGCTGACTATAAGAGAAATGCAAATCAAAACTACCATGAGATATCACCTCACACCAGTCAGAATGGCCATCATTAATAAATCCACAAATAACAAGTGCTGGAGAGGCTGTGGAGAAAAGGGAACCCTCCTGCACTGCTGGTGAGAATGGAAACTGGTACAGCCACTATGGAGAACAGTCTGGAGATACCTTAGAAATCTATACATAGAACTTCCATACGACCCTGCAATCCCACTCTTGGGCATCTATCCGGACAAAACTCTACTTAAAAGAGACACATGCACCCGCATGTTCATTGCAGCACTATTCACAATAGCCAAGACATGGAAACAACCCAAATGTCCATCGACAGATGATTGGATTCGGAAGAGGTGGTATATATACACAATGGAATACTACTCAGCCATAAAAAAAGAATGACATAATGCCATTTGCAGCAACATGGATGGAACTAGAGAATCTCATCCTGAGTGAAATGAGCCAGAAAGACAAAGACAAATACCATATGATATCACTTATAACTGGAATCTAATATCCAGCACAAATGAACATCTCCTCAGAAAAGAAAATCATGGACTTGGAGAAGAGACTTGTGGCTGCCTGATGGGAGGGGGAGGGAGTGGGAGGGATTGGGAGCTTGGGCTTATCAGACACAACTTAGAATAGACTTACAAGGAGATCCTGCTGAATAGCGTTGAGAACTATGTCTAGATACTCATGTTGCAACAGAACAAAGGGTGGGGGAAAAATGTAATTGTAATGTATACATGTAAGGATAACCTGACCCCCTTGCTGTACAGTGGGAAATGAAAAAAAAAAAAAAAGAAAAAAGAAAAGAAAAGACTCAGCTCCTCCAAGAAACTTTGCGTGAATTTCAATTCTGGGCTCAGTTCTTTTTTTTGTTTTGAGAGAGCGTTTTATATGTAACCCTGCTATAGTACTTACCTTGCCCTATTAAGATGAGGGAACCTGATAAACTGGGGAACAAGATTGGCTTGGTTCGAGTTTGACCTTGGGCAAATGACTTAATCTCTGTCTTCTCACTATAAAATAGGGATGATGATTAAAAACTGTCCTCTAGATCAGAGTTTTTGTCAGGATAGAAAGGTTTGTTCAGACAAAACATTTGGAACAGCCTCTGACCCTGGAATCAGTAATGCATTTATATGTTTTTAAATTATTATTATTATTATGTTGGTCTTTTTGTCTTTTTAGGGTTGCACTTGTGGCATATGGTGGTTCCCAAGCTAGGGGTCTAATCCGAGTTGTAGACCTATACTGCAGCTCACGGCAATGCCAGATCCTTAACCCACTGATCCAGGCCAGGGATCAAACCTGCATCCTCATGGATACTAGTCAGGTTTACTAGCTGCTGAGCCATAATGGGAACTCCTAAAATTATATTAAAATTAATGTGTATTTCCCTTCCTGGGTTGAAAACTCCTTAAGGTCAGAGACCGCCCTAATTATCTTCAGGTGCCAGTACCTAGAAGATATCTGGTGGTAGATGCCCAATAAATGTTTGTTGAACTGAAGAGGGGCAAATACTGTTGGGAAAATTATACTGCAGGAAATGGTATCTTCTAAGGTCTTTTATGACCTTGATTCACTATTTAATTAGTTATTCATTAAACTGTTTATTGACATATTAACTATTAAATAACTAACAATGACTAATTTAATCATTTATTCATGGAGCTTTGGTGTAAGAGGAGCATTCCCTCTAGCCTTGGATCCTTCACTGAAGGAAGTGATAATAACCAAGCTAGACCCATGGAGCCCATGAGAGTCAAGACCATCTCCATCACTGCTCTCAGGGCAATATCTGTTCCATTGCCCTGCCCAACATGAAAGAAAGAAGAAATGGGAGTCAGGAGAAAAAAGAAGATAGTGGTGAAGCATTCTAGGTGGGAAAAATATCACATTTAGCCTTTCAAAGGTTGATCTGTGGGTATCATCAGGTGGTTCAGCCCAACTAGAGAATCAAGTAGGAGTTGGGAAAGAGGAGAGACAAAACTGGATAGAAAGAGGGGTAGATCTGGTGGCACACAAAGGAATTTGGACTTTTTTTTGACACTAGGTCATTGGAGTCATCGAAGCAGAAGAGTGATATAATCATATCTGAATTTTAGGGTAATCAGTGGTCACAGTGGGAGGAATCGTGTATAAAAAGGACTTTGGAAACAAGAAGATCACCTAGGAACAGTTCAGTCATTCCCTTTTTCACTTGTCCTGTAGTTATCCAGCTATTGTCTTTGTATACCTCCTGCTCTTAGAGAAATATCATAGTGCTTTAAAATCCTTTTCCACATTTTTCCTTTCTCCTTCCACTTGGTGACTCTATGTGCTTTTTGTGGGCATTCCATTATTTTCCTTCATTTTCAGAGTACATAGTCACTAAACTTTCCATAATTTACTCTAAGGTTCTTTCCATTAATATCCAAACCAGTGTCTTTTGTTCAGTGGATCACACATTTTTCCAGATTCTGCTTCACTGAAGTTTAATGTCTTATTTTTTCCATTTCTGGGACACTCCTTGCACTTAATGGGAAAAATGAGGCAGCACATTCAAAGACCCATTTGGCTGCCTTGCAACCCTGTTGATTTATCATCAATAGGTAAATAGAAACTCTTCTTTTAAAAAAAAATTCATGCTTGAAATCTTTCTTTTTAAAATAACTCTCAGACAAAAATTGTCGGAAACATTTTTGCCGATCCTCTTTGGAGCTGTTTGCTTCCATTGATCTAACCTGGGTACCTTTAGTCCCAGTCTGCAAACAAGAGGGGCTCAAAAACACCATGGTGCTCCCTTCCCATCAGACATGGCCCGCATCCCTCTCCATCTGCACACCTGCTACTCCCTAAGCTAACATCCTCTAACTGTAACCTTACTTGAGAGACTCTCTGTATGAAACCAGTGGGTGTAGAAATAGCAGGTGACTCCATTTCAGCAGATTTGGTGACCAGAGAAGAATTATTGCTTCCTTCACTTTGTGGCTCTGGTAAGTGCCCAAGAGGTGTAGTCAAAAAATCAACACATTAGTAATCCAGCAGGACTGATTCCAGCTGTTTAACATGGCCCAGTGCAAATGTCACATCCTCGGTGATGCCTTCCCTGACCCCCTTCTTCTCCAAGTCACAGTTCCACTGTGCCCTTTGTGCTCCTATAGCCCTTTGTTCAAACTACTATTAGGAGAGCTTTTATCATCACTGTTGCTTTAACTTTTTGAAAATTGCATTTGAATATGGTAGAGGACCAAGAGAATAGATTTTTCAAGAAGAAAAATTCTGGGTGCCCATCTTATTATGCTACACTCAGGTTTGAGACTTTGGGTGAGTAAACACTCTTTTTGAACCTCAGTTTTCTTATCTGTAAAAGAGACTATAGGACTAAAGAAAGGAGAAATGATAATGCATTATAGCACAGAAGCTGGCTTCCAGCAGATATGTAACAAATACGTTTCCTTTTTTTCCCCTTCCTTTTTAAATGTAGACCTATCTTTCCCCCGGACCATAAAGTCCTCTAGGGAGACACTTTGACTTATTAATCTTTCTAGCCTCCAGCCCTAGTACAGTGCCCAACCCAGGTGTTCAATGCAAGTGTGTTGGCTGATGGATGAAAGGAATGCCATACTGAACCCTGGAAAACTTGGCCCAACTTATTGGCTAGCCTCCTCTGACAATGCATGTGGACCTCTGTTTTGGTTTACCTTGTTATTGTATCCAAGCCCATGATTTGTGGGTGATGAAAGGAGACAGGGGAGCTTAATGAAGTCCATATAGTCTTTGAACTTAAGATAGGTAAATGTAGACTCCTTGTTAAAATTCCTACTCTTTGGAAAGCTGTGAGTTATAAATTAGAGGACCTGCTTTACTGGAAAAAAATTGGGGCTAAACCTTGAAGCCATTGGAGTTATTTAGGGAAGGTTTTTACTATAATTGAGGTGTTCCCTCAGGAATGGTCCTGCAATACAAAAATGGATTCATGAGCGAGGACTTTTGGCCTTCTACTGTGGAAAAGCACATGCTTTTGGCTAAAGAGGAAAAAAGTAACTTGGCAGGTACTGTACTGCTTTAAAGTCCTTTCACTATCTGAATTAATTCCATGTCACCACATTTTGCTTCAAGCCAGTGTTTCATGTGGACCATATCCTGGTACATGTAATGCACTTAGTGGTATGACCAAGATAAGTTGATGGCATCAATCATACAGATACGTGATGTTGATGACTTGTGAATACTTTGCACTTACTGGACATCTTTTTCTTTTGATCATCTTTCCCGTGACACTTTCCAGACCAGGGCCCTGTTTGGATCTATATACAAATCACGCATACCCCATCTTTCTAGTCAAGTCAATACCCACTACGAGATAAACATTGTTCTGGGTATTGCGGCTATAGTGAGAGGCAAGACAGACAAAGCTCCTGCCCCCAGGAAGCTTACATGTTAGTGCACCTCTCAATCCTTTCTATTTACTCCTATTTTTACTGTTTTGGCTTTCATATCTTCACCTTCAGTTTTTCTATCTGTGAATTCTATTACATGCATCTGGCATGCTCCATTTTGCTTTTTAAAGTCTTTGACTTCCTTCTATTTGAGGGCTTATTTTGTAAAGCTATGAGATGGCATAGACTTTCTGGGCTAGATGAGCTTTGAGTCCAATTGGTCCAACAATAAACCACGGAGATGTATTGATTTGTCCTCTCACATGGCAGCACTCTGGTGGGTGGAGCCCAGCACAGACTGCCAGTTCATTGCCTTTCATTATTCATTATACCGCCTCCTGGATTTCCTACCTAATTTTCTGATGCTTACTCTGATCCAGATTTCTTTTATTCAGCAAAATTTATTAATTCCAAATTCATGCCAGGCCCTACTCTAGCTACTGGGGAGACAAAGACATAGATCCTTTCTCTAAGATCCTAGTCTTCCGTCTCTTTGCTTATTTCTCTCATTTTATTGTAAATATCTTCATATTCTAAGAAGATTTTCTGGCTTTTTAAGTATTCCTGACAAATTTCTCAGTGTTTTTATTTCATATAGTTTTCAACTTTAAATTTCAGCTTTATTTTTATTTACACATACGTATGTCCTCTATTGATTCTCTTGGATGGGTTATTCTCCATGGTACATAGCTTTATATAAATAAGCACTCCATTAGACTTCTCTTACAGATTGATCCTAAATTTTACATTTCAGTCACCTTTCTTATTTCCTAGCTAACACCTATGCAATTCCTTCTTACCACCAAGTGACTCATGAGAGTGTAGCAGTGGTTTTAACCTTGACCCCACAGTGGACTCCCCTGAGGAGGCTTTTAAAAAATACTGATGCTAGGACCTCACCCAAAACAAATTAATTTGGAATATCTGGAGCCGAGGTCTAGAGGCTGGTATGGTTTAAACAGTTCCCATAGGATTCTAACATACTGCAGTGGAGGACCACTGGTCATTAGGATAAGTATAATTTCCCCCCATAATCGACCTCTTTCTCATTCCTTTTGGGATGATAATATTTTACACACTAGCGCTTTTCAATTCAAAGCCATAATTTGACCAGAAGTGCCATAATTTTCAAACTTTCATTGACCACTATGACCTGTATTCCCTAGACCAGTCCATATGCAGAGAACCCTTCTTGGATTCTATATCTGTGCACTGTTTAAACTCCATGTCTGGAGTTGCTACTATGGCACAGTGGGTTAAGAAGCTGACTGCAGTGGTTCAGGTCACTGCAGAGGTGTGGGTTCGATCCCCAGCCTTGTGCATGGATCCAGCATACCGCAGCTGTGGCTCAGATTCAGTCCCTGGCCCAGGAACTTCCATATGCCACCAGTGTGGCCATAAATAAATAAAATAAACCCCATGTCCAACTTGATGGCTCATTTTCTCCATATTTGTGCTTTTCAGGTTTTATTTAATTTGGGGGCTCCCTTTGAGTGAGTGGCCCCCTTCCTTTTACCCTTTGGTGTCTCAAGTTCCGTATCACTACTCTCTCCCCATAGATTTGGAATTTAGGTTTCCTACAGTGGGCTGCTGTTTTGTTTGTTTGTTTGTTTGTTTGAATCATTTTTATCTTCCCCCCTTTTATTCATTTCCCCAAAACTTTCCTGCCCTCTCTTCTTTTTTTTTTTTAAATAAAATTCCTTCTTTTGAAGCCAGGATTTTGATCTCCACAGTTTTGATATACAAAAGAAGTAGCTTTCTTTCTCTGTGTTATTTATTCCCAATGATTTTGTATTTTCTTCTCAATATCAAAACTTGAAATGCACATTCATCTATTTGCTTCCTTTTGTCTCATCTGAAACCCATTCTGCTGTCACTTTTCAATCGTAGCTAACTACACGACTCTTCTTCCCAGTATGTTACATTTGTATGACTTCTCCAGCTATGCATGCAACACATAACCCCCTTTTATTCCTGTATTAAAAGTTCCTGGAAAATGCTTAACTGTCTTCTGTCCTTATCACAGAACTCACTCACAGCCATATTTTTTCTCTTGCAGATCCCTAGTCTGTTACTCTCTGTGCGACTGTTAATACGTCATCCTATCTGTTTGATTATGCCACACACTTTCTTTTATTCACTTTCATTCATTCTTTTTTTTTTATTTTATTTTCCCACTGTACAGCAAGGGGGTCAGGTTATCCTTAGATGTATACATTGCAATTACAGTTTTTCATTCATTCTTTAATTAAGTGAGCTCAGGATCCCAACTGCCTAGAAGCATCTTCACATAGTTGTTTGCACTCATGTAGATCCTTCTTCTCCTTGGTAAATTTCTGTAAGCAAACCCTGAATCTCTGATTCTCTGGGAGTCACTGCTCAGTCCTAACTGTAGGTGATTTGGATTCCTGCAAATGCTTAGATACATCCTGGTGTCCTGTAATATTACTCTTGAAGTAGACACTGCATTTCATCGTGTATACACCATCTTGTCCTCAATTTACTTACTTGGATTTCTTTCCATCAGTTTTTGTTTTCACAGGGTATCTTTCTCCTGCCCTTGGTCCTTGGTCCTTGTTCCCCTATCGATGATTGCTTCCTGTGTGAAACTGGTGAGCTGGCTGTAGCTGACTCCCAGCTGCACAAACTAATTCATCCCTGGAGCTTGGCATTCATGGGCACTTACACATTGTTTTTCTTGTTCACTCTACTCAGAGCTGCCAATGTACCAGTTGTCTTGGATTCCTTCTGCTTTTCCTTACTAGCATATGGTATGGTTTGACTTGGGGAAGCCAGGTTTCAATATCCCTGAGAAAAGAGGTACTCTGATGTAAGCTGAACATGGAAAGTGGCGGAACAGAGACCCCACTCTCATTTATCCAACAGCTTTGTGATAAGCACTTGATCTAAGCCAGGCACTTGCCTAGTTAACGCTAGAGTAATATTTTAGCACTGATCCCAAGGAATGTTCAAATTAATGGAGGAGAGAAAAACATTCCCATAATTAAAGCATATCAGCAGATATACTTTAATTATTAGAAAATGTAGAATAATTTAGTGCTAAAGAGGACTGGCTTTGATGTCAGGCAGAACAGAATTTTGAATTCAGACCTCATCACCAGCCTGGCCAAGGGAAAGTTCCTTAATGTTTTTATGTCTCTTCTTGTCTGTAAAGGGATTTTAAGCAACAGTGGTTTTGTTTGTTTATTTGTTTGTTTTGTCTTTTTATGGCTGAACCATGGTATGGGGGTTCAGTTGGAGCTGTAGCTGCTGGCCTATGTCACTGCCACAGCAAGGTAGGATCTGCGCCCCATCTGTGATCTACACCTCAGCGCATGGCAACGCTGGATCCTTAACCCACTGAGCGAGGCCAGGGATCGAACCTGAGTCCTCATGGATACCAGTTGGGTTTGTTACCACTGCACCACAATGGGAACTCTATAAGCAACAGTTCTTTTGACGAAAGATTGTCATGAGGATTAAATAAATGAATAGAAGTCATGTGCTTAACCCAGTGCTTAACTCTTAATAAGTGCTTGGCAAATACTGGTTTTATGTAGTATTTATAGGCTGCTATGGGAGCACAGGGGAGAATCAGGGAAAATTTCTGGGAAGACGTGACACAAGTTGAGTTTTGAGGGATAAGCACTGGTGGTAGCTAAATAAAGTGAAGGAAAGGAATCGTTAAAAAATTTTTTAAATTGAAGTACAGTTGATTTACAATGTTGTGTTAGTTTCAGGTGTACAGCAAAGTGATTCAGTTATATATATGTATTTATATGTTTATATGTACATGTATAAAATCACATATACTATTTTTTCAGATTCTTTTCCATTGTAAGCTATTACAGAATATTGAGTAGAGTTCCCTGTGCTATACAGCAGGTCCTTGTTGGTTGTCTGTTTTATAAATAGTAGTGTGTATTTGTTACTCCCAAACTCCTAATTTATCCCTCCCCCTTTCCTTTTTGGTAATCATAGGTTTGTTTTCTATGTCTGTGGGTCCAAGGAAAAGGAATTCTAAGCAGAGGGAGCAGCACATGCAAAGATATGGAGACATGAAATAGGTGATGAATGCGTGAACCCCACATAGTTCACTGTGTGGCTGAAGCAGAATAATCCATGACCAGAAGAAGGGAACGATGAGAGTGAGGCAAAGAAAATATTAAAACTCATTTCAGCAGAAGAAATTCTTCAACAAAACACATATATCATTCTGTCTATAAATGCCAAGATACAAGAGGGAGATGCAACCTCAAACTTTCAAAGACATCTGAGAAGAACTCCCACTGAAATAGGAGGCAGGAAGAACTGCAGAAGGAAAAAAAGACGGAGCAGAAATGATGACATCCTGACAGTCAATTAGAAATATGTCAAGCAAAAGACTGTGGTGTCATGTCTGAAGGGTCAGAAACTTGCAACCTTTACCTTTCCTACACATCCACAACCCCAAAGCCCATCTCCATCTACGACGACATTAAATTCGTAGCCAGTCCCCCTCCCTGCTTTTTGTTATCAGACACATAAGTGTGTAGCTTAAGATCTTAATGAAAGAACAGAGCAATGTGGTGCTATGACACCTGAGCCCAGCAGCTGTGTGTGAACGACCTGCAGACAGAAAAGCAATACTCCTTGTCCAAGCAACGTAGACATGGCTGTGTTGTGTCCTGTAGACACCCAGGGTTGAATTTGCACAGTCACTGCCAGAAAAGCACACCACACCCACATGTCAAAACAAACATGATATCCAGGAGAGGAAAATCAAGGTTTCAGTTGTTTCTTTTCTTCCCTCTCCAAATCCCAAGAATCCAGTGAGTTTTAATAACACTTCTAAAATGTCAGGAGAAAAAACCCTTACTTTTAAAAAAGTTGGAGCCACCAAGGGGGTCTTTTACAGAGTCTGGTTTCACTCTCAGCCCCTTGGGGATGGCATGGGGTGCAGGTGTGCCTTGCTTTAAGAAAATGCAATGAAAAAAAGTCAAGCAGAGAATAGAGACTTTAGGAGGTGATTATTCATAATGTAATATAGGTTTCTAATTTTATCTGAATCATAGTTTTGCTTTAAAACAGCAGTCCCTCTCCTGTGAAGCAGTGCCCATTTTCAAATTGCTAATTTGGTGTAGTTGGGAAGAGAGTGTTGAGAAATTTAGTGTTCAAGGATTAAATAATTATTTTTATTTATGGAAGATATATCAAAAACAAAGACTAAGCATGCATGAAATGTTGGGAGTCACTGAGAAAGGAAATAGTATGTATCAGGTATTTATTATGTGTAAGGCACTTTACATATGTGATGGGGACACAATTTATTAAAGCATAATTCCAATTTTACTTCCTTCTTCTCTCATCTCTGCCTGAGTCTTTGCAACTCCTCTCGTCCTCTCTCCTGTAAGAAGAGATCTGAATTTGTGGCCATGGTCTTGTGATTTTTAAATACAGCATTAGGAAGGGAGGTAGGGAGAGACAAGACTGAATGGTTCAGGAGGAAGAGTGGAAAGACAATGAGGACAAGAGCAGGGGAGGACCAGAGTATGAGGAGAGTTTGGGGAGCTGTAGTACTCATGGGGAGCTTGGATGGGGAATCTCGAGAAGCTATGGGTTATGAGGAAACTAATTTTGAGAAGTCATGCTTTAAGCTATGAATTGAATTTCTTTTATGTTCTTTAAGAGATGCAAAGAAAGATTAAAGTTCTTTTAAAATTGCTTTTGAATCCTGCACTGTGCTACTTTGCATGTGAAAACATATTGCCACCGTGCAATAGGAGGCTGTCCAAGTTCATCCAATCTCCTTCAATCTTGCGATAATCATATGAAGTAGGCATTTTATTTTCATTTTACAGATGGGAACACTGAGTTACAGAGATATTCAGAGACCGCATCCACAACCCCAAAGTTGTGGGTTGGACAGTTACACAGGTGGGATATCCGGAATCTGGATTTTAAAATAAGCTTGTTTCCAATATCAAAAAGACAACAGAGAATAAGTGTTAGCAAGGGTGTGAGGAAAAGGGAGCTCTTGGGCACTTGTTATAGCCACTCCAGAAAACAGGAGGGAGGATCCTCAAAAATTAAAAACAGAACCTCTATACAATCTGTGTGGTCTAGCAATCCCACTTCTGGGTATATAACCAAAGGAAATGAAATCAGGATTTAGAAGAGGTTATCTGCACTCCCGTGTTCACGGAAGCATTATTCACAAGAGCTGAGATATTGAAGCAACCTAAGTCCCTGTGGATGGATGAATGGGTAAAGAAAATGTGGCATATATACATAATGAAATATGTAGCCATAGGAAGAAAGAACTATTGCCATTTGGAAAAACGAGGATGAACCTGGTAGATGTTATGCTAAATAAGATTAACCAGACACTGAAAGACAAATACTGAGTGATTTTTTGTATATGTGAAATCTAAAAATGCAAAACTCTTAGAAGCAGAGAAGAGAATGGTAGTTACCGGGGGCTGGGGCCTGGGGGAAATGGGGAAATGTTGATCAAAGGGTACAAACTTTCAGTTGGAAAGTGAATAAGTTGTGGAGAACTAATGTATATCGTGGTGACCATAGTTAATAATACTGCATTCTATACTTGAATTTTACTAAGAGAGTAGATCATAAGTGTTCTCACCACACACACACACACACACACACACACACAGTTACCAGGTGAGGAGATGATGGAGGTTTTAATTAACTTGATTGTAACAATTTCACAATGTAGACATAAGTTAAATCACCACATTGCACACCTTAAAAATCATGTTGTATAACCTAAAAAGATACAGTTTTTATTTGTTAATTATACCTCAACAGAGATGGGGGAAAAAAACTCTAGGACATTTAAAAATAGGTAAAAATAGGCCTTTTCTTATGTTGTCTTTATGTATTCAGGTCAACCGCCCTTCTTTATTTTCTGGTATTTCTTTTTGCTTTTCTCTAATCCTTCAGGAAAGAATAATCTCCATTTAATTCTTTTTATGATTATCTTTAAGTTATTCAAAAGTGTATTTTCTGTTAAACAGAGTAAAAAGCATGTGGATTTTGATTCTTTTCTGTGTCAAATGAATATTTTGACATGTTTTTCCTCCTGTCATCACCCCACAACCTCCTTTCCCTCCTCTTAAGTTTGTGTAATTTTATTAGTGTATTTGTTTAATATTAATCCTCTTTTAATATTTTTTGATATTTACATTCAGATTTTATCAACTGTAATTCTTAGTTCATCTTTGTAAGGAGAGAACTATTTCCTCCAGATTCTAGCAATAGACTGCTTGGCAGTCAAATCACTGTCCTACCTTTCAGGGCTGTATTTTTGTCTTTTATGTGTTTTCATAACATTTTTAATGGCAGAGGGGACAGAAGATGAGGGAAATATAGTAGAGCTAAATACACATATTTCATAACAGAAGGGTAATAGATAAATCAATAAACAGCAATATAATCTTATTATAAAAGAAATGACTAGAGTATTTAAAAGTAGTATCTTTGGAACTGGTAAACGTGAGATAAAAGCTGCTGTTCTGCATTACATACATTTTTTAAATTTTATAATGATTTTTATTTTTTTCCTTTATAGCTGGTTTACAGTGTTCTGTCAATTTTCTACTTTACAGCAAGGTGATTCAGTCACACATACATGTATACATTCTTTTTTTTCTCACATTATCATGCTCCATCATAAGTGACTCGATATAGTTCCCAGTGCCATACAGCAGGATCTCATTGCTTATCCATTTTAAAAATAAACAGTGATACATATGCCGAGGTCCTGGTCTGAGCTATAAATATGGAATAACAGTAGCCGAATATGTGATATACCTGGGCTGCTCTGTCAGCTGCTCTCTGAAAAGGGTTTAACCCTCAAATCTGGGGGTTGAGGAGGGTTGGAAAACACTAGGATCTGGTGACTGTCTTCAAGAACCTGGCCTTGCAACCTGCCCCTCTCCTATGCTGGATTGAATCTCGGGGAATGGCCATAGAAGTCCCAGAAATTTGGGGATCCGAATTTTGAGGAGTGCTATGTTCCACTTCTTGCCAGGATCCCACAGTCCCTTGTGCCACTATGGAGTAGACAAAAGAAGCCCCAAGGAAGACACACCTCAGATCCTCCTTATGCTCTCATGTGGGGCAGGGGCAGCAGATTCTCTCCATGGGACTGGCACTGTCCTGCATCTGAGACTGAGGCTGGAAGACTTGCAGGCTGGAGATGCCCATTGTGAATGTGGTGTGAACCATAAGACCAGCGGCCAAATGGGAACAGGAACATCTTGGGTGTGGCTGGTATGGAGAGACAATGATGAATAAGGACTAGATAGAATGATGGATGTCTCCACAGATGCCTCTGTGAAGCTTATCATGACCAGTGTCCAGGAATCCCCACTGGATGAGCTACTGCCTTGTTAAGCCCTCTGGAGCTTGGGTGCCTCACCCCACCACCCTCTCAGGGAGATTCCAGGAGAAATACTTAAGTGAATTGTCAGACTCCCTGGTTAGAAACAAAGAAACAACTCTAGTTCATTTAAGCAGAAAAGGAATTTATAGAAAGGATACCAGAGAGTTCTCAGAATCAGTGGGCTCAGACAAAAGGATGAACTACTTCCCACCAAAACCACAATGCAGGAAGTTTCTGGTAAGACGTGGGTGGCACCACCCCTGCATCACCCCTGTCAGAAATGGACACAAGACATCACTGCTGTCAACCTCTGCTACTCCCAGAATAGGACTTTGATGCCCTTGCTGCCGCTGTTGCCAGAACAAATTCCCTGGCATTCCTCACGTCCTATTCACTGCTGATTTGATGCCCCGAGTGGGTCTAGCCAGCATCAGCCATGTGCTCACTCTCCAGCTGCCTGGAGCAGACCTGTCTTTGGCTTTGACCTGGAGGGGCATGGTTCCTGCTTCCATTTACTGTGGCATCACTGACCCCCTGCCTCACTCAAAAGATGAAGGTTCAGACTGTGACAGTGTCTAAGCACTGTGATAATACTTTGAATCAACCTGTGTTACCTGGAAAGGACTAGATTTCATTTCTGCCACTAGAAGAAGAGGTGGCTTAAGATACTGTCTAAATTCAACTGTAGAAAAGGGTAAACTTAATTTTCCCACACTTGAGCTTTGGTCTGAGGAATTCATATCTACTTCATTCAGTCAAATGAATAACACTGATGCAAATGAATTCCCCATTTAACCATCACAACCACCCCAGACTGTGTTATCAGCTCACTAGCCTGACTTTAAAGTCAGGAAGCTAAGGGTCCAGGAAATTAATAGGCTTTCCCACACTAGTAATTGGCAAAGCCAATATTCAGTCTTGAGTCTTAGATTTGTCTAAAGCCCTGAATCCTTTTGAAACATCACACTGCAATTTGCTCTCAAGATGCTAGGGCCAGGTGGTTACTAAATTATACTTTCTAGATCATTTCTTCTGAGCCCTTGGCCTTGTGTTGTGTCATTTTTCTCCTCTGTTAGACGGAAAAGAGGAGTCTGTGCACATGTCTGAAATGCTGCCTGTCTCCTCCAAACATGGTACTGAAATTTAATAAACCCTGTAGAATTCATCCCTTTTGGGTCACAGTCCTGTGCCACCAGAGAAACAGAATTAATCAAAAACAAAGAAGGAAGTATTCTTTGTCAACTCACCCCATTTTCCTACCCTCAGCTCCTTTCTTTGTCTTGCATGCCTGAGTGGGAAGGGAGGCGTAGGGAAAAAAGGCATTATCCAGGTAATCGTGTCTGCTGTGCTCCATCCTCTCTGCACTTGGAGACATCAAGGATCTCCTCGCCTTTTCCTGCTTTTAGCTGAGCAGGGTACTTAGCGGGCAGGAAATGTTTAAGAGCAGAACTGTAATAGGTATAAGTAAGAAACATATCTGTTTTCCATTAAGGAGATTAACTTCTCTGTTGGGATTGTTGTTATAGGACTAGGTCAGGGGGCTGCTTGGGGCTGTCTGGTACCTTTTCTGACTGGGTGGGCATTGCCCCTGCTCCAGCTCCCTCTCTGAAGTATGCAATCTCTTCTTCCAAACCTGCTCTCCTCCAAAAGAGTCAAATTGATCAGAGGTCCTGCTTTAAGTAGTGACACAATAGAGTAATAGTAGTGGGTTTTTATTTTCAGGACATTGGAAAATGGAGAAGGAAGCACTGTGCCCAGGAACTTTACAGCTCTTCACTGAGGCTGTTCCATGGTGAATTGCAGAGTAAGTGTATTTTATGGCAAAAATAACATCTTTGTTGGTTTCCTACACAACATGTTTATCTGTTACTTATATCAACCCAACCCTAGCATAGAGTCCCACACAAGGTCACCAGGTAATAAACATTTGACGTGTAGAAGAATGAAAACTCCAAAGGCTTAGAAACAGATGTAGATTCCTACGTCCAACGAACTGGATTTAGAGTAGACTAAGAGGGTGCAGTGAACAATGCAGTGAAAAATAGTTGGCAACTTGTTGCAACCCTGCATGTGTTTCCCGAGTGGGCTTCCTCCCTCCCTCCCTTATTTCCTTCCTTCCTTCCCTCCCTCCCCCTCCCTCCCTTCCTTCTTTCCTTCCTTCCCTTCTTTCTTTCTTTTGTCTCTTTCTTCCTTCCTTTCCTTTCATTTCAAGCACACAAGGGAATCTTCTATTGAATTTTCATGCACATATCACCCAGTTTTATAACTGTCCAATTTTCTGCTTCATTATTCTCACCCCCCCTTTCGTCATACATTTTGGGGAGTATTTTAAATAAAAATTAAGACATTCCACCCACAATAATTCTATCCACCATTATTTTAGTATGTGTCTCAGAAGATGACTTTTAAAAATCTACAGCCACATTCACACCCCTCCCAAACTAATAATCAGTTTATAATATGATTTAAGATTTAACTTGTGTTTGGCTTTTATCTCCTCTAGGCTTCCTGTAAGATTTTTTTCTTAAATATTAATTTGTGGCTTAAGACTCTTCATGGTAGCCTCTAACACCTTTCCCTTCAAACCACCATTGAGTATTTGTGATTGTTAAATGGATAATTTGTATCTCAATTAATTTGCTCATTAAAATGCATTCACCATTATGAAAGACTCTGGAACTACCAGGGTGAATAAGACAGATAGTGTCCTTGGTCTCAAGGAGCTTACAGTCCCAAGGGCGCATGTG
Source organism: Sus scrofa (assembly GCF_054392235.1). NCBI lineage: Eukaryota > Metazoa > Chordata > Mammalia > Artiodactyla > Suidae > Sus > Sus scrofa. The sequence goes on along the minus strand of NC_139386.1, from coordinate 41,092,698 downwards.
GCCAGCTTGGATGTTCCTCAGATGATTTAGTTAGCATGCTAAAATCAATCTCATTCCAAAAGATGAGGTCTAAGTTTCCAAAGTCTGATGGTGACCTTGTTATTCTTCATACCTCCCAGGCTCCTTACTACTAATTTCTTTATCCTGTCAGTTACGAACCTGGCTACTTTAATTCTGCAGTGTTTTCTTGGGAGTTCCCATTGTGGCTCAGTGGTAACAAGTCCAACTAGTATTCATGAGGATGCAGGTGTGATGCCTGGCTTCGCTCAGTGGGTTAGGGATCCAGTGCTGCCATGAGACACGGCTGTGGCTGTGGCATAGGCTGGCAGCTGCAGTTCCGATTCGACCCCTAGCCTAGGAACTTATATATGCCATGGGTGTAGCCATAAAAGACAAAAAAAAAAAAAAAAATCTGCAATGTTTTCTATATCCATCTTTTTTTTTCCCCCTTCTGGAGGACATCTTTCTGTCATGAGGAAAGATAGTTGAACTGTGTTAGAACTTATAATGGTCCTGCTGTTGGGGTAAGCTGAGAGGGAGTTTAGCAGAGCTCTGAGGGTCTGGAGTCCAATGTTGTGCTGGGATAGGCTTCATATGAGGTGGCTCCAAGGATCAATGTCAGGCTGGAGATACACGGGGAAAGGAGCCTTAGAAACAGTACCATACATCCTATGTGATGGGCGTGGCAAGTAGGGAATGGCTCAAAGGAAGTAAAGCTGCGACCAGGAATGTTAAGAGTGAAAGCTTCGACCATGAATGTTAAGAGTGAGATAGGGCAAGTGGGAGGCATGATTGGTCTTGTTCCATTTGGAATTTTGTTTAGAAGCAGAAAATCAGAGTTTGATTACCTCCTTTACTTAATTGCCATGTGTCAAATTATTACAATCGCAGCAGTTTCAAACAAAACTCTGATTTTCTTAGAGTTTTACACGTCAGAAATCCAGGCAGCTTGGCTGTGTTCTCTGCTAGTGTCCAGGTGTTGGCACCAGGGGTCTTATTTGGAGGCTAGGGAAATCAGCGTTCATTTCCCAGGCTATCAAATAGAACAAAACCATCTTCAAATGATGGGGAGGACTTTTTTCTTTCCCTATGGTTTTCTCCATTGTGGTTCTGATCCTAACAATGGATGTAAACTTTGTTCCTGTTTCCTTAACTTGAACAATAGTTTAATCTTCTTACTTAGGAGCCCATGCTCTGTTTGTGAACATACACACACGCACACACACACAGAATTCTTTTAAAGGTTTAGTGTGTGTGCATATGTTTTTATTTACATTAGGTTCTTGTAACTTCATGACCTCACTCCATTGAAAATTGAAATGCTAAGACATACTGTCTTTTCTCATTGATCCCAGGGTCATCTGAAATATGTGGTGTATTAAATACATGATTATATCAACAAGGAACTTTCTAATTGGTTTTCAAGAATGCTTTTAAAAATTAAAAAAAAAAAATTATCCGGAGTTCCTGTCGTGGTGAAGTGGTTAATGAATCCAACTAGGAACCATGAAGTTGCGGGTTCGATCCCTGGCCTTGCTCAGTGGGTTAGGGATCCAGCGTTGCCGTGAGCTGTGGTGTAGGTTGCAGTCGTGGCTCAGATTCCTCGTTGCTGTGGTTCTGGTGTAGGCTGGCGGCTACAGCTCTGATTAGACCCCTAGCCTGGGAACCTCCATATGCCACGGGAAGCGGCCCTAAAAAGGCAAAGACAGTAAATAAATAAATAAATAATAAATATCCTACTTTTAGCTTTATAATGTAATTCCCAGGCTCTCTTACTGACTGCTTTTTCTCAAAAAATTCAGGAGTTTGCTAATTGTAATGTTCATTTCTGAGGTTAGCATGTGAAAATGACTTGAGGATTTTTCAATAGGCTATGTGATTAGACCAACTGTGGAAATGGACATTCATTAACATGCTGCTCAGAAAAAGAAAATAATTCTCAATTTTCTTTCAAACTAATGGGGACAGTTATATTTTCTTCATATAGGATTGCAATTAGTACCTATTTATTTTTTAGTGTTTTAGGAACAATTTCCCCTTAAGCTTTTTTAGGATCAAATCATTTTCCTTTATAAGATTTGAAGAATAATCTGCTAGAAATTAGAATCTGATCTAGTACCTCGAAAAATCAATGGCCACCTTAGAGGAAGAGTTTTTAGAAAAACCATAACAAATACTTACATATGTTAAAAGATAACATTCACAGGGGTAAAGGCTACTATTTGATCAAAGTAAGATGACAAAATTGGCTTCTCAATTTTCAGATTAATATTCCAACTCAGAATCATTTGACCTAGTGTTGACTAAAGAGATAGTACCCTACAGAAAACTTTTCACTCTAAAAAGTACTTCTGCTTAACCTATATTCTCAAATTTATGTCCCATTTTCTTCAGTACTTGAATTGGAGAAGGAGGGTGGGATGGATTTAGTGCACGTGTGTTTCCTCCAGTCCTCTTGTCCTCTTTGCCTTAGCAGATCCAGACAGGATAAAAGCAGTGCGGTAGGAATTCCTGGCCTATAGTTGGTGATCCATAAGTAGGTTTTGAATACATAAATGAATGGCCGAATGAATGAGGGTAGCGCAAAAGCAAGGAGGCTGAATTCTTCTGGAGTGGCTTTTACGCTCTGAGACAGCAGGTGATTTGAGGAACCAAGAACAGAACAGCTGCTTCCCTTCACCTTCCCCCAAACTCCAACAGTGGGTGTTGCTGTGACCTCAGTCTTGCTGGCACTTAATGCACAGGGAGGACGTGCAAGTTCAGAAATCTTGTGAAATAAAGTCAAGAAAATTTACAGGATGCCTGCGGGGCAGGGGGTACCAAAAAGACCAAATGGGAGTTTATGTAGTGACTGTACCGGTAAAAACTTCCCCTGGTGGCTGGCTGCGAAGTCTAGAATTTGGCTCCTAATGTCATCAAGAGTGACACATGTTATTAATGGCACTGCTTCCTGGAATCTACTTGATTCTTGCAAAATTTTCTCTCTCTCTTTCTCCCTCTCCTTCTCTCCCTTTCCCTCTTATTCCCTTCTCCCCACCTCTCACTCATACTCTGCATCTTTCCATGGTGGTGATGGACAGGCATAGAGAAGGCAGCATCATTTAGGGTCTGCTGAGGTGCAGGGCCAATTACTCTTGTGATAGGCACATTCATGAACTCAGGGTCGTACTCCAAGAACACCTAAAGATGATTCAGCATCAGCATGAGGTACTTTGGGTTTTTTGGCAATTTCTAAGCTACCGGGGTGGGGGGACAAAAAAGTGGAAATGAATCACTTCATGTAAATAAAACTTCAATAGTACTTTTCTGGGAAAAAAACAGAAACAGCCCATCATAGAAACAACAGTTTCTGTGCCAAGAGGGAAGTGAGCAGGGAGCAGTTTGAACACGTACCAGGTCACCTCCTGGACTAGCCTGCTCTTACCCATGGGCAAAAAATGGGATTATTCATGCAAGGGAAAGTGAGGAAGACAGATATGTGAATAAACATCACAATGAGAATCATGATCAGTAGTCACCAGAAGGGTGATAAAGCAGCTAGGCAGAGCCATGTTAAGAAATTTCTTACCTCCTAGAACTTTAAGATAAGGTTGTGAAATTACTGATCTTGTTATTATTATCATTTGCATGGAAAATTTGCAGTGGCAAGGGTGTGCTCCTTGTCCTGATAGGGTTGGTTGGAGTCTTGATTTGTTCAAACAGTTTCATCGCTTGACTTTTATTGTAAGACAATAAAGTGCCGTCTTGACATATTTAAAACTGACAAGTCCCCAGAGGCCTCATGGTGAATTCTTCTGCTTTCCCCAGATATGTCCCCCACCCAGTGGAAAAGACTCATCACCTGATGAGTTCTTCCATCAGCCATATCAGTTGCACTCCACTCCATCTTCAACCTAGCAGGATTCACGTCCTTGCAAGATGGCAAAATTATTCAAACAGGCTGCGGAAACCAGGGGCACCTCACCCTCTTGATACTACAAAGCCTGTCTGCTGCAGGTTGTTTAGTCTATTCCCAAGTGCAGCTCCTGTGTGGCCCTGCCTGGCATGCGGTGTCTTCCTCCCGCAGACGGTGAGTATATGTGACTAATAAATGCTGTTGATCTCATTTGTCCAATGTCAGGGATTGTTGGGTGTTCATCCATCTCATACCATTTAGGGTGGGGTACACCTTCTTTACTAACAGTGTGGTAATAGTGTGACTTGGCAATGGGAACATCTCTTATTATAATATTTGGTCTCTTTACTTCAATTCCTAAAGTTGCTTCAGAACCATAAAGGTAAAATAAATGTCCCCTTTCCACTACAACGGGGTTTATGTTAATGAGATGACTCCCAGAAAGCACCTAAGGATGGAGGCTTGTCATCAGGGGATCCAACCATGGATAGAGAGTTAGAACTTTCAGTTCCACCCCCTTCCCTGACTTCTAGAGTGGGGAGAAAGGGGCTAAAGTTTGAATCATTCACCAGTGGCCAAAGATTTAATCAACAATGCCTATGTAATGAAGCCTCCATACTAACCCAAAATGTTTGAAGAACTTCCAGGCTGGGGAACCAGAATGCTCCCACGTGTCACTGTGCCGGATTCTAAACTCCACCCCAGGACCTCACCCTATGCATCACTTCATCTCTCTATTGATTCGTATCCTTTAATATCCTTTGTAATAAATTGGTAATCTAGTAAGTAAATGGGTTTCCAGAGTTCTGTGAGCCACTCTAGCAAGTTAATTGAACCCAAGGAAGAGGTCATGGGAACCTCTGATTTATAGTCAGTCTGACAGAATTACACGTAGAATCTGGACTTGTGACTGGTCTCTGGAGTCCAAGGAGGGGTTCATGGGAACCTCAAATATGTAGCCAGTCGGGTAGAAGCACAGGTAACAACCTGGACTTGTGGATGGCATCTGATGCAGGGGGCAGTTTTTTAGGACCGTGCCCTTAACCTGTGGAATCTGATGCTACTTTCAGGTAAACAGTGTCAGAATCCACCTGAGTTGTAGGACACTCAGCTAGTGTTGGAGCATTGCTCATTGATGGTGGGGAAACTCCCACCCACACATATTGAAATATTGAAATAGGTGCAATACTCATTTTTTTTTTTGAAAGTTTTCTCAGTCTCTTTCAGGTAAATGAGCCACTAATGGAAAGCTCAAACTGCCCTGGGGCTGATGTTTTCCCCCTTAGAAAGTCCCTCCTTTCTTCCTGGAGGACCCACAGCCACGCACTTGTTTGGATCTGCTCTTCTGCCAGGACTCTCTTTACCCACCTTTGTCTTAGTCTTAGCTTGACCCGTCTTGCTTTTTTTTTTTTTTTTTTTTTTTTGGTCTTTTTGCTATTTCTTTGGGCTGCAGCATATGGAGGTTCCCAGGCTAGGGGTCGAATTGGAACTGTAGCCCCTGGCCTACGCCAGAGCCACAGCAACGCGGGATCCGAGCCGCCCCGCGTCTGCAACCTACACCACAGCTCATGGCAACGCCGCATCGTTAACCCACTGAGCAAGGGCAGGGACCGAACCCGCAACCTCATGGTTCCTAGTCGGATTTGTTAACCACTGCGCCACGACGGGAACTCCACAACACTCTTTTTAAAGGTGAATAGAAGGTTATCAGAACAGATATGTTCATAACTCTTTGGTATTGGCCAGTGCTTGGCTCCTCCAAATTTCTGGGGACATCCACCTGCAGATGCGTGGGAAGACAAAACATATTTAGAATTAGGAGTCAGTAAGCACAGAAATGACCTGATCCTTTGATTCTTGGAGCAAACTTTATGATCCAGACACCGGGCAAAGATCAAGAATCTGAACTTATCCAGTGAAAACTGACTTTCTCACTTTGTCTCCACACACCTATCTTTCTACATAGTGAAGCATGGTCTTTAAGAATCACAGTGTTCTGCAGTCAGCTCTTATTTTATATTTGAGAACTGTGGTTCTTGAAGTCCCTTGATTGCATTGCTTAAGATGAATTTAACATAGAAATAACAACATGGAAAAACAATGAAAATGTTAATTAAATTAAACACCAATTCAGAAACAAGGTACTGGTTTAGATGTTTTCATCTTAAAAACAGCCTCAACACTAAGCAGAGCTTGACTTACATTGACTTCAAATATTACTTTATATTTGGCTGGATTGTTATCAGTGTCCAAGAATTTGATTCTCTTCTCTATTGTATAGAACTTTGAATGCCATCAGCCCACAGAATAGTTTCCTTAAACTGGTCAGTTGGTGGAGTAATTTATTTGAAGTAAGTTTTTTTTTAAAAAAAATAGAGTTTTCTCTTTATTTCACAAAATGAGTAATGCAAGCTGGGATGTGGAGCTATAAAGTCATTGCAAAAAAAATTACACAGCAAAACTGCTATTTTTGGCTTTTGATTCCCACCAGTTTGCCAACTTGTTGCAAGTTATACTTATCAAGGGATCATACACGTTTTCCATCTTGTTTCATCTTGAACCCTAAAGTGCTAACAGAGACCATGGATGATATTTGATTTAATTAGCTGGTGTCGCTATTGCTTGCTAATCTCCTAGCTCTAAATACCTCTAAAAAAAAAAAGGCTTCCTTTGATTCCAGCTTTCAAGTGATATAAATTGTATTCACAGGAGAGAAAAGCATTGCTGAAGTTATTTATAATATATCTGTTTATATTTCTAACAGGTATGCTCTATTACACAGTCCCTGGTTTATATTATAAAAGGATGGATCTATAAGTTAGCAGAAACCACGGGAATTCCTTTGAAATAACTCTTAATGGGAAGTGTTTTTTAAAAAGAATAAACTTTACAAAAATGAACTTTTAAAAAAGTAATTTTATTTTACTCTGTGAAATCGGAGGCATTGAAATTAAAAATATTGTAATATATAGTACACAGGTGCAGTTGCTGTTTTTTCTTTTTTTTACAGAGGAGGTATTTAGTGAATATCACTTGGGTCATTGAAATGAAACAATTTTAACTGATTTTATGCAAAGAAAGACCTCCTCCAAACAGGGGATAGATTTATGTAAAGAATGTTATTTAATAGTCAAGAGCCTTTATTGGCCAGAGTTCAAAGGAAACGTGCCAAATTCAGATATGAAATTCAGTACAGCATGTAGTAGGCAGAATTCTAAGACAGCCTCAAAGATTCTCTCCTCCTCAACCTCCTATGGAGGACATGGCCATGTATTACCTGGGTATTTGAATATGATAGATTTTACTCTGTGATTAGGTTATATTACAAGGCATAGTTGTAGGGAGATTATCCATCTGGGCTCGACCTAACCTCATGACTTAGGTCGCAGAAGAGGAAGTCTGAGATTTGAATCAGAAGGATTCTATGCATTGTTACTAGCTTAAAGATGAAGGAGGCCAAGTGGCAAAAAAAACTATAGAGAGAGCCTCAGAACTAAAAGGAGGCTCTGGCTGACAGCCAGCAAGGAAACAGGGACCTTGGTCCTGCTATTGCAAAGCGTTGAATTCTACTAACAAGAATGAACTTCTGAATAAACTTTTCCCTTTAGCCTCTAGCCAAGAACTCAGTCCAGCCAACACCATGATCTTGGCCATGGAGTACCCTAGGTAAAGAACACGGCCACACCACACCAGCCTTCTGACCTAGAACTGTAGACAATAAATGGGCATTGTTTTAAACCGCTAAGCTTGTAGAAATTTGTTACACAGAAATGCAAAACTGACACAGAGCATAAAATTATATTTTATGGAAAATGTAGGTGGACAAATTTATATTTATTATGCATTATCATTCTTCATAGGCAAATTGGTGGGGAGACAAGAGAGGGCATAGACTTGTGCTCAACATCTCAAACTATTTGCGGTGAAGTGCTGGTTTGTTTATTTTCAGTCTATCATGGACTGATTCTTTTACAAGGTATGCTGATGAATAAGTATAGAAATGAAACAAAAACACAAGGGTGTAAAACATCAATCTTAAATTTGCTATTATTAGATTCAAATAAAGCTACATTGTTGAATTACTATAAATGTTTATAAACATTTATATACAATTTTTGTGCTTTTCATAGATCTGTAACAAACTGTCCATGGGCCAGGGCTGACTGCAGATTGTGTTTCGATTAACACTGACTTAGCTCATATTAAACTTGAAGATTTCCAAGATTAAAACACTGGCCCGTTTTAAGATTCACTAGAAAATTTTGCCATTTGTGTGTTCTCAGATGCTTTTATTTTATTTTATTTTTAGGGCCATACTTGTGGCATGTAGAGGTTCCCAGGCTAGGGATCCAATTGGAGCTGCAGATGCTGGCCTACGCCACAGCCAAAGCAATGCAGGATCCGAGCCGCATCTGTGACCTACACCTCATCTCATGGCAATGCCGGATCCTTAACCTACTGAGTGAGACCAGGGATCGAACCCACATCCTCATGGATCCTAGTCAGGTTTGTTAACCACTGAGCCACAAAGGGAGCTTCCTCAGCTGCTTTTAAATCAAGATAACCAGAGGAAACTGGTATTTTGGCCTCATAACCCTTTTATCACTAAAGCACTAAACTAAATGAAAGTGGAAAGGTGATTTATAAGCTTGACAGAAAAAGACTAAAAAAGTATTGTCATGGAGTTCCCTAGTAGTTCAGTAGGTTAAATATTAAGTGTTGTCACTGTTGTGGCACATGTTTCATCCCTGACCCCATAACTTCTGCATGCTGCAGGTGCAGTCAAGAAAAAAATGTACTGTCATTTTTTTGGTCTGAGTGTTTTTGTGCCTTGAGAGTCTAGAGGAAAACAGTAATTCACAGGTCTTTTCAAAATCTGAAAATTCCTCAAGTTGACCACTTACAGTGATAAGAAGTGGTTCCCTGTCCCCACCTCTATTTCTGAATTTAGCTATATGTATGGAAAACCACTTGGGCATAGGATTGGCATGTACAGATACATTATGCCCCAGGAAACACTTTTCTGTTCATCATCATTACTCACTGATATATTTTGGCTTTCTTTCTTTCCTTCTCTCTCTCTTTCTTTCTTTCTTTCTTTCTTTTTGCTATTTTAGAGCCACACCCCAGGCATGAGGAGATTCCCAGGCTAGGGGTCCAATCGGAGCTGTAGCCACTGGCCTACACCATAGCTACAGCAATGAGGGATCTGAGCTACATCTGTGACCTACACCACAGCTCACCTAAGCCGGATCCTTAACCCACTGAGTGAGGCCAAGGATCAAACCCATATCCTCATGGATACTAGTCACAGTCATTGACTGCTGAGCCATGGCTTTTTTTTTTTTTTTTTTTTTTTGTAAAGAAAGCCTATTTTGGCTTTCTTTACGAAATCTTCATTGAATTCTCAGGTTCTAACAACTTGATTTTTTGATAGAGTATACTCTAGTCTGTCTCTCTGTCCGTCTATCTATCTACCTATCTATCTATGTGTGTATATATATATATTCTAGGTTGCTTCTCTAGACTGGAATAGTGCTCATGAAGCACTGGTGTCATTTGAAAGAAGTGGGGAACTCTTCCCACCCCAATTTAGAAGAGTGATACAGAGGTTGAGTTGGGGAGAGGACAGTTCATAGAACAGAGAGCTGTGAGCTCTTCCCAAAGGAAGTGACTTTATTTAACACAGAATGTGGGGAAATTCATGCCTAAGTGTATTCTTATAAACAATGGAGGCCATAAACAATGGTAGCCAATTAAGAGAAATTTGGTAGCTTTATGAGAGCATCAAGCTAAATTTTAAGCCAGTTAGAGGCTCACTAGTGAAAATCAAGGAAAGAGACAAGTAAAAAGATCCCTCAGACAAAACCTTAACTCACCAGTGGGCCAGCAGCCACTGCATTATGCACAGCCTGGCAGCCAATGGGCTAGAGGCCAACCCTTCCTACTAGCAGCTTAGCACAGGCCCAGGATGTAGAGGCCCAGGCAGCAATCCATGTGGGGACCCATCCCTGTCCACCAGCATGCCTACAATAGTTAGCCTTGCCATAGCAGAAAGGCCCACACAGTTCAAACAGGGTTCACCTCTAGAATACATAGCTCTGGTGACTGGAGAGGAGTATGCTGCTGAGCCCAATGGGATGCCTCCTACATGAAGTCACTTCTCCAAGATCAGGAAGTACAACAGACCTATTTAATATATAAAAATAAAGAGACTTAAGCAAAATGATGACACAAATAAATATGGTGCAAATAAAGGAACAGACACAACCCCAGAAAAAGAACTAAGCAAAATGGAGATAAGCATTCTACCTGATAAAGATAAAAGATAAAGATAAAGATAAAGATAAAGATAATGACCATAAAGATGCTCAAGGAACTCAGGAGAAGAATGGGTGAACACAGTGAGAAGTTTAACAAAGGGTTAGAAAGTATAAAGAAAAATCAACAGAACTGAAGAATACAATAACTGAAATTAAAAAGAAAAACTAAAAGTAACAGTAGCTTAGATGATGCAGAGGAATGGATGACTAAACTGGAAGACAGTGTAGTGGAGTCACTAAAGCTGAAGGGGAAAAACAAAAAAAAAATGCATTAAAAACAAGGATAGGAAACCATTAAAAAAACAAAAAGACAACCCACAGAATAGGAGAAAATTTTTGCAAATAATACAAATGACAAGGCCTACTCTCCAAAATATATAAACAACTCATACAACTCAACAACAAAAACCCAAACAACCCAATTGAGAAATGGGCAGAAGACCTAAATAGACAATTCTTCAAAGAAGGCATACAGATGGCCAGTAGCCACAGGAAAAAATACTCAACATCGCTAATTATTGGAGAAATGCAAATCGAAACTTCAGTGAGGTACCACCTTATGCCAGTCAGAATGGCCATCACAAACAAGTCAACAAATAACAAATTCTGGAGAGAGTGTGGAGAAAAGGGAACCCTGCTTCACTGTTGGTGGGAATGTAAATTGGTACAACCACTATGGAAAGTATTAGGGAGGTACCTCAGAAAACTAAATATAGAACTACCATGTGATCCAGAAATCCCACCCCTGGGCATATGTCTGGACAAAACTTCCCTTCAAAAAGATACATGCACCTCTATGTTTATTGCAGCACTATTCACAATAGTCAAGATGTGGAAACAACCTAAATGTTCATTGTCAGATGAATAGATTAAGAAGATGTGGTACATGAATACAATGGAATACTACTCAGTGATAAAAAGAACAAACTAATGCCATTTGCAGCAACATAAATGGAAATAGAGATTTTCATGCTAAGTGAAGTCATTCAGAAAGAGAAAAATACTGCATGATATCATTTATATGTGGAATCTAAAACATGGCACAAGTGAACCTATCTACAAAACAGAAACAGACTCATGGACAGAGAGAACAGAATAGTGGTTGCCAAGGGGGTGGGGGTAGGGAGTGGGATGGACTGGGAGTTTGGGGTTGGTAGATGCAAACTATTAAATTTAGAATGGATAAGCAATGAGCACAGGGAACTATATCCAGTCTCTTGGGATAGACTATAATGGAAGATAATCTGAGAAAAAGAATGTGTATATTTGTATGATTGGGTCACTATGCTGTACAGAAGAAATCAACACAACACTGTAAATCAACTATACTCTAATAAAAATAAAATTAAAAAATGAAGATACTGGATACAATATCAAGTGTACTAATATTCACATTATAGGAATCCCATAAGGAGAAGAAAGAGAGAAAGGGAAGAGAACTTATTTGAAGAAATAATAAATGAAAACTTCCCTGACCTGGGAAAAGAAACACCCAGGTCCAGGAAGAACAGGGAGTCTTCTTCTATTTGGACCCAATGAACCCAAAGAGGTCCACACCTAGACAGGTTATAATTAAAATGGAAAAAAATTAAAGATAAAGAGAATCTTAAAAGCAGCAAGAGAGAAGCAACTAGTTATGTACAAGGGAATTCCAATAAGACTATCAGTTCACTTTTAGCAGAAACTATGCAGGCCAGAAGGGAGTGGCATGAAATACTCAAAAACAATGGAGAAAATCAACAATACTGAAAAGAAAAGAATCAAATTTAAAAAATCAGGAATGGAAGAGAGAAACTGTTACTGATCTTGCAGGAGTAAAAACAAATTTAAAGGAATACTATGAACAACTGTATGCCAAAAATTAAATTTCTAGAAACCCACAATTTTCTGGAATGACTAAAGAAGAAATAGCATAATTGACAAAAGAAAAAAATTGATAAACTGATATTCATCAAAATTAAAAAGATTTGTACTTCAAATGACACTATAGAAAAGGTCAAAAAACCATCCACAGGATGAGAGAAAATGTTGTCAAATCATGTATCAGCTAAGTGACCTATACACACAAAATATAAAGAGCTTGCACAAAACAATGAAAAAACAATCCAATTAAAAATGATGAAAGGATCTACCTAAAGAACCAAAAGACCTGTGCTCTGAAAACTATAAGACACTGATGAAAGAAATGAAGAGGACATACACACAGATGGAAAGATATACCATGCTCTTAGATTGGAAGAATCAATATTGTCAAAAGACTGTACTACCCAAGATAATCTATAGATTCAATGCAATAACTATCAAATTACCAGTGACATTTTTCACAGAACTAGAACAAACAATTTTAAGTTTTGTATGGAAATGCAAAAGATCTCAAATAGGCAAAGCCATCTTGAAAAGAAAAATGGAACTGGAGGAATCAGACTCCCTGACTTCAACTATACTACAGAGTTATAGTCATCAAAACAGTATGGTACTGGCATGAAAATAGAAATATAGATCTTGGAACAGAATAGAAAGCCAAGAAACAGACCTGTGGACCTATGGTCGACTAATCTATGACAAAGGAGGCAAAAATATACAATGGAGAAAAAACAGTCTCTTTAATAAGTGGTGCTGGGAAAAATGGACAACTACATATAATAGAATGAAATTAGAACTCTCTCTAACACCATACACAAAAATAAACTCAAAATGGATTAAAGACCTAAATATATGATCAGATACTATAAAACTCTTAGAAGAAAACCTAAGTAGAACACTCTCTGACATAAAATACAGCAATAACTTTTTGGATCTACCTCCCAGAGTAATGAAAACATAAAGAAAAACAAATGCATGGGACCCAATTTAACAGTATGGAAGTTCCTTAAAAACTAAAAATAGAACTACTGTATGATTCAGCAATTCCACTCCTGGGCATCTATCCGGAGAAAACCGGAATTCAAAAAGATATATGCCTCCTAATGTTCATTGCAGGACTATTTACAATAGCCAAGACATGGAAGCAACCAAAATGTCCATTAACAGAATCATGGATAAAAACATGTGGAAATATATACAATGGAATATTATTTAGCTATAAGAAAGAATGAAATAATGCCATTTGCAGCAACATGGATGGACCTAGAGATTATTATACTAAGTGAAGTCAGACAGAAAAAGACAAATACATGATATCACTAACATGTGGAATCTAATAAAAATGATACAAAATAACTTATTTATAAAACAGAAACAAACTCACAGATTTCAAAATCAAACTTATGATTACCAAAGGGAAACTGTAGTGAAGGAGGGGAGGGATAAATTAGGAGTTTGGGATTAACATATACATACTATTATACATAAAATACATAACTAAGAAGGACCTACTGAATAGCACAGGGAGATCTAAATATTCTGTAATAACCTATATGGGAAAAGAATATATAAAAGAATGGGTATGTGTATATATATGTAAAACCAATTCACTTTGCTATACGCATGAAACTAACACATTATAATTCAACTATACTCTAATAAAATTTAAAAAACAATAATTTTACAATTAAAAAAATTAATAAAAATGGTGAAAAGATCTTAATAGACATTTCTCCAAAGAAGAGGCACAAAAGAGGAATAAATATATGAAAAGATTCTCAACATCCTTAACTATCAAAAAATGTAAATCAAAACCACAAGGAGATATAACTGCACACCCACCAGGAAGGCTATGATCAGAAGGCATATTAATGAGTGTTGGTGAGGGGACGAAGCAATTCCCAAACATTGCTTGTGGGAATGTGGAATGCTGTGGCCACTTTGGAAAATAGTCTCACAGTTCTGCAAAAGATTAAACACAGAGTTGTCATAAGACCTAGCATATACCTAGCAATTTCATTCCTAGGTATATGCTAAGATAAATGAAAACATCCATTCATAAAAAAACCTAGTACCTAAATGATCATAGCAGCATTATTCATAATTAACAAGAAAGTGGAAACAACTCAAATATTCATAAATTAATGAATGAATAAATAAAATATATACTCATACAATTAAATATCATTTGGCCAAAGAAAAGAATGACACATTAATAAGTGCTACAATAAGGACAAACCTTGAAAATATTATGCTAAGTGAAAGAAACAAGTATAAAGAGCTTATATTTAATGATTCCATTTAGATGAAATGCCCCGAAGAGACAAATTTATTGATACCAAAAGTAGACTAGTATTGGCCCAGGGCTTGGGATAGGAGGTGGATGGAGAATAATTGCTCTGAGTATCAAGGTTGGCAGGGGGGAGAAAAAAGAAAAGTTCTAAAATGAGATTCTGGTAACGGTTTTACAGCTAATATGAGTATACTAAAGCCCATTGAGCTGTACACTTTAAATGGATGATTTTTATAATGTATAAAATATAACTCAAACTTTTTTAAAGTAAACGAAAATAAAGGTGTGATTAGAGCATTTTCGCTGAGCAACTCAGTGATAATGTTCATTCGGGAAAAAGAGAAAATCTATGATCAATTGAAAACAAAAGATAATCAGAGGGAGTTCAGTGGAGTTGTAGTCCTTGATCTGGTTATACTGTCTTCAACAAAGAATTAAAGAACATTTATTCATTCATAAATCATGTATTTAATTAATGTATTCATAATGTATTCATTCATTCAATCAACCTTCAGTAAGTATCTGCCATGTATTAATATCAGGCTTAAGTCCAGAGGCTGTACCTGGGCATAATTCTGCCTATTTGTCTTTACTGAATGATAGAATTTAAGATCTGGAAGCACTTGGGCATTTTATTGCTCTCAAGTGCCTCATTTCATAGGTGGTAAGAATGACTTCGGTGAATATCTAGAAGCATGTTGTAACTGAGTAGCAGAGCTGATTTCCTAACTTCAGTTTGAGCAGCAATAGTTTTTTATTTACTATGTCGGTAGGTTTTTTTTGTTTTTTTGTCTTTTTGTCTTTTTAGGGCCACACCCGTGGCATATGGAGGTTCTCAGGCTAGGAGTCTAATCGGAGCTGTAGCCATTGGCCTACGCCACAGTCACAGCAATGTGGAATCCGAGCCGCATCTGCGACCTACATCACAGCTCATGGCAACGCCGTATCCTTAACCCACTGAGCGAGGCCAGGGATCGAACCCGAAACCTCATGGATACTGGTCGGATTTGTTAACCACTGAGCCACAACAAGAACTCTGGTAGTTTTTTTTTTTTTTTTTTTTTTTTTAATCTAGCTAGGACCTTGGGTAAATGGATTCACAGTGGGCAAGTGGGCTTGTTCCTAACTCTAGGGAGAGCCCTGCTCTTTATATATATATATAAATAATTTCTTTTTGGCCTTACCTGTAGCAGGCAGAAGTTCCTGGGCCAGGTATCAAACCCATTCCATAACTGCAACCCAGGCTGCAGCAGTGACAATGCTGGATCCTTAACCCACTGAGCCACAACACCCGGGAAAGCTCTGCTCTTAAGAGTTGCTGTTACTTCACCTAAATATATGGATGAAGATGTTACTGAAGTGCTTTTTTTTTTTTTTTTTTTTTTTGGCAAGAGAGAGAGATATTTGCCTTCCTTTTAGTCTTTTTCTATGAAATCATTGATGAAGAAAACTTTCTAACTAGTGTAAAGTGGAAGAATGCATCTGTCTTCTCATACAGTGTCTGTGGTCTCAGGGCATGGGAATAAATAGGATTGTGGATATTGGGCCAAACAGTGGACCGAAACTACATGTGTGTACATTGTAATGATCACATGTACTTCTGTATTAAATTTCATTGCCTAAAATAGACAGTTGCCATTTTTTTTTTCTTCATTTATTCTGGTTCAGCATCTAAACGCTTAGTAAAAAGGCCAAGGGAATGTTTAATTCCCCATCCTCTGTATCTTGGTGAGGAACAAAGACTGTCTTTTACTATAGTTGCTGAAAATGATAGATTTTTTTTTTGCTTTTCCAGCTTTCTTTGCAGTAGAATACAAGCACCTAGCACATCAGTCAGCGGTATCTATACCAGAACTTCATTCAGGAGCTTGTAACTCAAGAAGTAAAGAATAAGAACCTTCTCTTCATGGCTGCAGGGCCAATCAGCTGAAGCTGTTTCCTCACTGAACAAGATTCTACATTTGGGTGGATTTTCCATAGCTGGCTAGCTTCAAGCTCTTCCAGTGATTCTGTGAGTTACCTGATAGTTTCTTAATTAACTCCTTTTTCTTCTTACCTCTGCCACAATCTACCTTTGTTGCTTGCAATTAAAAGCCCTGACTGACAGAACAGTCATAGCACGTTATGTAATTATGTAGTTATTCTCAGTGCTAATCAGTCACCAGAATGGGCTGCTTTTCTGGAATGTGAAGGGAAATTATATTAACTGGAGGACATGTAACACTATTAAAAGGAAGAAAGCCATTTGTAATTCTTCAAACACATTTTAAAATTTTAAAAATTATTTTTAATAAATGTATTAATTACAAAAAACAAATTGTATACACACAAAATTTATCAGGTTTTTTTCTAATGGAAAGATTAAAAGATACTATATTATAGCAAAATAGAGAAATTTTTTTTTGCTTTTTAGGGCCACACCCATGGCATATGGAAATTCCCAGGCTAGGGGTCAAATTGAAGCTACAGCTGCTGGCCTGTGCCACAGCAACACCAGATCCAGGCTGCATCTGTGACCTACACCACAGTTTATGGCAACGTCAGATCCTTAACCCACTGACAGGCCAGGGATTGAACCCACAACCTCATGGTTCCCAGTTGGATTTGTTTCTGCTGCGCCACGACAGGAACTCCAAGAAATTTTTAAATAAAATAGAAAAATGAGGGAAAGTAAAAATAAAGTTAGGAAAATAAGATGGAGGCTTTTATGGAGGTTTATGTGCAAAATGCAAACTATGAAGTCTAATACACTTACTAATAGCATGCATTTGTCCTACCATGACTGTATAGTTTGTTGTGTAAACTGAGACACTTTTTTATAATGAAAGGAAACATTGTGATTAATTTTCAGGGCAATAGGGGTTAACCTGAACTCTGGATAAAACAGGAACATAACTATACTGACTAGTGCTTGAGGACCCATTTAATAAACTTCACACACATCACACATGCACAAGCACACACACATATGCACAAAAAAGTGTACTCAGTCTTGGATCCCACATTCCATCTAAAGTCCTGCCATATTGCATGAGTATATGCTCAGTTATGCTATGGGGAAAGCAATTCTCAAAACTCAGTGGCTTAAAAGGGAAAGGTCCATATCTTGATTACAAGGCATGTCCACTGCAGGCCACAGCTGGGACTTTACTTCTCCATCATCTTTGGTCATGATGATGCGGTGGAACATCCCCTTGCTAGAACATTCTCAAGTCCTGTGGCAGAGGAAAAGCAGTGTCTTACTATAATGCCAGGAAATACTTTCAGCCCCATTCTTTGGCAAGAGGTGGTCACAGGGCCCTATGAAACTTCAGGGGCCCAGGAAGGGCAATCCTACTGTGTGCCTGGAGTTTGAAGAACTACACGTATTTGTTTGGTAGCATTAAAGCTAGCATATAGAGTGTTTTTAATTTTTTAAAAATACCTTGTCTTTTTGGGGAGTTCCCATCATAACTCAGAGGAAATGTATCCGACTAGTAACCATTAGATTGCAGGTTCAATCCCTGGCCTCACTCAGTGGGCTAAGGATCCGGCGTTGCCTTGAGCTGTGGTGTAGGTCGCAGAAGTAGCTCAGATCTGACATTGCTGTGGTTATGGCATAGGCTGGCAGCTATAGCTCTGATTTGACCCCTGTCCTGGGAAGCTCCGTATGCTGCAGGGGTGCGACTCTAAAAAGAAAAGAATATACATTGTCTTTTTTAAAAAAATAAACGTTTACTTTAGAATAGTTTTAGATTTACAGAAAAGTTGCAAAGGCAGTAGGAACATATCATTTTATTTTATTTTATTTTATTTTATTTTATTTTATTTTATTTTATTTTATTTTATTTTATTTTATTTTATTTTATTTTATTTTATTTTATTTTATTTTATTTGCTTTTTAGGGCTTCACCCAGGACATAAGGAAATTCCTAGGCTAGGGGTCAAATTGGAGCTGCTTCTGCAACCTACGCCACAGCTCAAGGCAACACCAGATCCTTAACCCACTGATGAACCCACGTCCTCATGGATCCCAGTTGGGTTCATTACTGCTGAGCCATGATGGGAACTCCCAAACATGTCTTTTTTAAAATGTTTCTTTATAACTAAGGAAATGGTGATGCTTATTCTAATGACACCAAGAATGAAAAACAAAATTGGAATATGTTGTCGCTGAAACTCTGATTTCTATTTTAAGTGCCTGCATTCTGCCAACCCATGTTGAAAATGGCATTACTCAATCCTAGGGCTTGTCTTGCGACTTGGAGCTCTGTCAATAACTGCCTCCATTGCCTTCTAGCAATTGGAGGAAGAATTGTATCATATCCTTACACTGATCAGAGACTAAGTAGCCATGTGCCATTTGAAGTGACAGCTTTCTGTGACTGCAGAACCAATAAAACTGACCTTTTTTATAAATAAACAAAGGAACAGGAAGAAGAGACTAGTTACAGGAATAAACTCCCCAACCAACTCCTCATGATGGCATAAGCCATGAGTTTCATTTCTTGACTGTCCTCTGGGAGTGTGTCACTCATGCAGCAATGGTAAGACACAAGTTGCTTAAAGGGTGTCTTGACAGATACAAGGAACATTGGCTGACATCTATAGCATTCTTTTTGTAGTATGCATCTTTTTAAAAAATGAATTACTTGCAATATTTTCTTCATCTCTGTATCCCCACAGAGCTTTTCACCATGTCATATCCATAGGTAAATTAAAAGATTTTGAATTCTGTGTCAAAGCAATTGCTTGAGAAGCTTGTTAAATCAAGCAAATCCACACAAGTTCAGTTTCAGAAAGTCTCATGTGGGATCACACATTTAACAGTTATCCAAAAGACACTAATGCAGATATTCCCAGAATCACACTTTAAAATGGCACAATCACAGTGGTCCATAAACATAGGAAAAATAAATGAACAAAGAATTCTCAAGTGAAATTAATTCTAGTATGATATTTTGAGGATGGTCTGCAACAATGACATAATGTGTTGATAAAGAAGCTAAGTTTGGCATCATAGTTATTAAATGCAACTCCCCCTGGCTAGAGCTCTTACAACCTCTACATTTTAGAGTTTGTTTACATTACATTTCAGCAATATGTATCTTTTGGAGAACAGAAATCTTATTGTTTAATGGTGATTGATTGGGATGATGCTTCTACTATCTACTATTTTTAAACACGTTAAGATGAAAAACAGGAGTTCCCTTCTTTGCAGAATAGATACTGACCCACAGACTTTGAAAAACTTATGGTTTCCAAAGGAGACAGTTCGGGGGGTGGGAGGATGTGCTGGGGTTGTGGGATGGAAATCCTATAAAATTGGACTGTGATGATCATTGTACAACTATAAATGTAATAAATTCATTGAGTAATAAAAAAATAAATAAAAATAAATAAATAAAATTGTTGGGGGAAAAAAAAAGAAAAACAAATTCCCGTCATGGCTCAGTGGAAACAAATCTGACTAGTATCCATGAGGATGAAGGTTCAATCCCTGGCCTCGCTCAGTGGGTTAAGGATCCGGCGTTGCCGTGAGCCATGATGTAGGTTTCAGACACAGCTTGGATCTGGCATTGCTGTGGCTATGGTGTAGGCCAGTGGCTGCAGCTCTGATTTGACCCCTAGCCTGGGAACCTCCATATGCCATGGGTGTGGCCTCCCCCCTAAAAGAAATGAAAAACATGCATTTGCATTTTGAAGGGGAGGTACAATGGGAAATTATAGACCTTATAATTTATCTCCAAGAACTCAAGGACCATATTTGGACTAAAGATGGATATCATGGTTGGTTCTAAGCATCTACCAATGGCTGAATATAAAGTGAGAAATGGGACTTGTTCTGCAATTGAGTCCAGGAGACAAAATTACACCAGATACCCAGGAGAAACACAGCTACACTGTAAATGAGACCAGAGAGAAATGCCTTTTATGAGCTCTCAGAGAAGAACAACATAAGATGATGGACAGCACCCTTAGCAAAAACTGTAATGAAACGCATTGAGCCATGTCATTTAATGCTCTTCAATACATTCTGTTGCATCAAAACACCATTTAATTAAAATGAGTATAGCTTATTTAACTTAAATAAATGGGTCTTTAGGGTGACATATAACTTATCATTCCAAATAATGGGGCAATTTTTGAGAGTAGAAGGAGCCACCCATTAACCATTTATAATCCAGACAGTAAGAGTAAACAAAGACTATCTCAGGGACAATGGGAGAAAGGCTCACGCTAGTTTCAGTGGACTCCAGTGTACCCAGAAATTCTGAATGCCTTGCCAGATGTGAACCTCTACCAGTCTTTTCAGGCTGTCACGAGTTTCTTAGGAGCCAGTCAGACATGCTGAAGTCTCAGAGATCTGGAACTAACATGATTTTAATGTAAAGTTTTTCTCATTGATCTTAAACCTTAATCCCTTACTGTCCTATCATACAATCTTACCTCTTTCAGGGCTGTCCTTGCAACATAAGACGTGTGTGTGTGTGTGTGTGTGTGTTTACCTTTTCTAGGGCCGCTTCCCGCGGCACATGCAGATTCCCAAACTAGGGGTCTAATCCGAGCTGTAGCCACTGGCCTATGCTAGAGCCACAGCAATGCCAGATCTGAGCCGCGTCTGCAACCTACACCACAGCTCACTGCAATGCCGGATTCTTAAACCACTGAGCAAGGCCAGTGGATAGAAGCCACAACCTCATGGTTCTTAGTCGGATTCATTAATCACTGCGCCATGACAGGAACTCCACATAAGACATTTTTAACAACTCTGAGTGTTCGGCCCCAGCATTGCTATAGAAATGTGTGGATGAAAATAATTGTATGGAACAAGAGCCTTTACCTACTGAATTTGCATCCCAACACTATGTGTTTCCATTAAGAAATCCAACCAAAGTTCCCATGTGGCTCAGTGTTAAGGGCCTGATGCTTTGAGAATGCTGTTGTGAGAATGTGGGTTTGATCCCTGGCTTTGCTCAGTGGGTTAAGGATCTGCTGTTGCTGCAAGCTGCAGTGTAGTTTGCAGATGCAGCTTAGATCTGTTGTTGCCGTAGTGTAGGAGTAGGCCTCAGCTGCAGCTGCAATTCAACCCCTAGCCTGGAAACTTCCATATTCCACAGGTGTGCCGAAAAAAGGAAGGAAAGAAGGGAAGAAAAACAGCCTTTCCTATAAATTATGCTCTTATGGTAAGCATATTTGTGTCTGCATTTTTGCATAATTTAAAAATTATTGTCCTAGGACAAGCGTCCAGCATTTGGATATCTAGCTCAAAAAATATGGTATTTGTAAGGGTCTGGATGCATGTTTCTGATTGCTTTTCAGAAATTACCACTGTAAACTATCGGTAGTAAGAGATGGGGAATCCTATCACTACACCATCGTCACCTCTACAGCATCTGAGTTTTTCTTTACTCCCTGTAAATATGGTAGGTAAAAATTGCATCTTATCTTAATTTTCCTTTGAAATACTGGGTTTTATACTATATCCACCGATTCTTCAGTCGTACATATTTTCATATGGTTTCTTTTGAATTTCTTATAGGTATCCTTAATCTGTTTTTATTTGGTATGGTCATTTTTCCTATTTAATTAAATAAAAACCATTTGCCTAGTTACTGTTATATATACATATATATATTTCCCATTGCTATTATATATGCTATAGATACTTCTATCTTTTCAATGGTTTGTCTCTTGTCAGTATACTTTATGGTAATTTTTACATCATAAGTTTATTTATTCTCATCCTCCTGAAGTCATATATAACTACCTCATCATTTTTATATTTTGAGTATGCTTTTGCTTATAAAGACTGAGCTAAGCAAAAAATTCCCTTTTATTGTTAGGGAACATTTTCTCTGAATAAATGAATATTCCATTTTGAATGTTAACTCTTAAAATTTATTACATTCTTATGTCTTCTTGGATTTAAAAAAAATCATAGTGAACTCAGACTGAGTTCTGTGTTAGGAAAGAAATTTTCTACTTGTTATAGCTCTTTTATGCTTTTAAGTTATATCAGTCTTTCCCCACCCCAAATTTTGTTGAGTTTTTTCACTTGCTTAATTTACCATGGATTTTCAAGAATTTTTAAAATTTATTTTTAAAATTTTATTGGATTATAGTTGGCTTACAATGTTGTGTTAGTTTCAGGTGTATAGCAAAGTTAATCAGTCATACATATAAATATATCCACTCTTTTTTCCATATAGGTTATTACAAACTACTGAGTAGATTCTCCTGTGCTATAGTGTAGGTTCTTGTTAATAATCTATTTTATACAGTAGTGTGTATATGTTATTCTCACCCTCCCAATTCTTCCCTCCTTCCAACAGTTTCAACTATGGTGACCATAAGATCGGTTTTGAAATAGGAGTGTTTGTTTCTGTTTTATAAATAGGTTCTTTTGTATCATTTTTATTAGATTCAACACATAAGTGATATCATATGATATTTGTCTTTCTCTGTCTGACTTCACTCAATATGATTATCTCTAGGTCCATCCATGTTGTTGCAGGTCAAATTACTTCACTTTTTATGGCTGAATAATATTCCATTGTATATATGTACCACATCTTCTTTATTCCTTTGTTGATAGACATTAGGTTACTCCCACATCTTGGCTATTGTAAATGGTGCCGCAATGAACACTGGGATGTACGTGTCTTTTCGAATTATGATTTTCTCTGGACAGATGCCCAGGAGTGGGATTGCTGGATCATATGGTTGTTCTATATTTATTTTTTTAAGGAACCTCCCTACTCTCCTCTGTAAGGATTGCGCCAAATTATATTCCCACCAACAACATTGTTCCTTTTTCTCCACATCCTTTCCAGCATTTATTGTTTGTAGACTTTTTGATGATGGCCATTCTGATTGATATGAGGTGATACCTCATTGTACTTTTGACTTGCATTTCTTTAATAATTAGAGCTATTTTCTAAATAGATGGGAAAAAACCCCACATCTTTTCATGTAGTTTTTGTCTATTTAGAGCTTCTGTCCATTTTTTTACTAGAATTTTTGCTTTTTTTATATAAAACTCCAAGAGATGTTTGTATATTTTGGACATTAATCCCTTATTGGATGCTTTGTTTGCAAAGATTTTCTCCCATTCTGTGGGGTTATATTTTCCTTTTTTTTTCCCTTTTTTTATGACTGCACCTGCAGTATATTGAAGTTCCCAAGCCAGGGGTTGAACCAGAGCTGCCGCTGAGGCCTACACCATAGCCATGGAAACACCAGATCAGACCCAAATCTGTGACCTACACCACAGCTTGCAGCAACAACAGATTCTTAACCCACTGTGGGAGGCCAGGTATCCAATCTGAATCCTCAACAGAGACAGTATTTGGTTCTTAACCCACTGAGCCACAATGGGAACTCCTCTTTTCATTTTTTTCGATGGTTTCCTTTGCTGTGCAAAAGTTTTTACATTTGATTAGGTCCTATTGGTTTATTTATTGTTTTTATTTTCATTATTCTAGGAGGTGGATCAAACAGGATATTGCTGCAATTTATGTCAAAGAGTGTTCTTCCTCTGTTTTCTTCTGGAAGTTTCATAGTATTTGGCCTTATATTTAGGTCCTTAAGATTACTGTCAGCAACTATATGCCAGTAAAATTGACAACCTATAAGAGATGGACAAATTCTTACAAAGGTACTACCTTCTAAGACTGAACTTGGAAGAAAGAAAATATAAATAGACCAATTACAAGTTCTCGAGTTGAAACTGTGATTAAAATACTTCCAAAGAACAAAAGTCCAGGACCAGATGGCTTCACAGCCAAATACTATCAAACTTTCAGAAAAGAATCAACACCTGTTCTTCTGAATCTATTCCAAAAAGTTGTAGAGGAAGGAATACTTCCAACCTCATTCCATGAGGCCACCATCACCCTGATACCGAAACCAGACAAAGATAGCACAAAAAAAAAAAGAAAAAATCACTGATGAACATAGATGCAAAAATCCTCAACGAAATATAAGCAGACTGAATCCAACAATATAATAAAAGGATCATATACCGTGATCGAGTGGGATTTATCCCAGGGATGCAAGGATTCTTCAGTATCTGCAAATCAATCAGTGTGATACACCACATCAACAAAATGAAGAATCAGAACCATATGATCATCTCAATAGATTCAGGACAAGATTTTGACAAAATCCAACACCCTTTTCTGATAATGATGCTCCAGAAAGTGGGCATAAAGGGAAACTATGTCAACATAATAAAAGCCATATACGACAAACTCACAGCTAACATCCTTCTTAATGGTGAAAAGCTGAAAGCATTTCCTCTAAGATCAGGAACAAAACTAAGACGTCCATTCTCATCACTTTTCGTCAATATGGTTTTGGAAGTCCTAGCCATGGCAATCAGAAAAGCAAAAGAAATAAAAGGAGTCCAAACTGAAAAAGAAAAAGTACAACTATCACTGTTTGCAAATGACATGATACTATACACAGAAAAATCCTAAAGACATTATCAGAAAACTGTTAGAGCTCATCAATGAATTTGGTAAGGTTTCAGGATACAAAATTAACACACAGATATCTGTTGCATTTCTATATACTAACAATGAAAGATCAGAATGAGAAATTAGGGAAACAATCCCATTTACCATTGCATCAAAAAGAATAAAATGCCTAGGAATAAACCTACCTAAGGAGACAAAAGACCTATATTCTGAAAACTATAAGATGCTGATGGTAGACATCAAAGATGACATAAACAGGTGCAAAGATATACCATGCTCTTGGATTGGAGGAATCAAAACTGTCAAAATGGCTCTATTACCCAAGGCAGTCATGGAATTTAGAATCATTACATTTAGAAAGATACTTTGATTAAGATAGTCACAAAATTACAATGGCAGTTTCTCTAAATGTAACTATAAATTTGAGGAATAGTAGATTGTATTTTGAAAAGAGAATTAGGTTTAACATGGAAGTTTCCCTCATTGAAATTCTTCATGCAAGGAGAGATGCTGTAGAGAAAATCATTCTAACTTATTACAAGAATCCCCAAATGATAAAATGGGAGCGATACACTTTATAGACTCTGTCACCTGATGATGTTATAAGGCACATGTAAAGGGAAGAAGAGCTAAAAAGTGTGTTTAGGACCATCGTGTCAAGGAATGGTGAAATCATGTGTAAGAGTGCTGTCCAAGGATTGGCAGAGGAGGGAGTTCAAGACCAAACTGGCTGCATCAGAGGAGGATGCTATAGAATTTTGCATCATTGGTATGGCCCCTGGATTTTTATTTTCCCTCTGGGATGTGGTGATCAACATCAGGGAATGGTAGACCTGAAACTCAGGAAAGGAGACGTCACCCTGGCCTTAGGAAGGCTAATCAACACAAACACACAGTAAATATAGGTCCCCTGGGTCCTCCAAATTGGGAAGAGAGTGCATGCTGCCAGCTGGGGGAGCTTGGAGCAGCCAGCAGAATCCTTTGCCAAGATTCACAAACCAAGATTGAATTTCAGCTGAATTTCCAGGAAATTTGAGCCCAATTGTAGAGAGACCTGGGCTACGTGGAATGTCAGGTAGGAGACATGAGAAAATCATTTAATTCCAAATTGTTTGTTTGATCCAAAACCAATAAAGGGGGGCAGTCTAGGAAATACAAATTCATAGGAATCCCTCCCAAATAAGAGCCTCCTGATATCTGCTTTATATGTCAGTCTAGGGCTTTTCAGGACATCATTCTATTCGTACCCTCAAATATTCTTGAATGCAAGAGTTACCAATCCATGAGTTCACCCAGAATGCAGTGAAAAATTAATGTCCTTGTTAAAGTAATAGCGTTAGAAAGTTAGAGATGCTGTAGAATTCCTTTCTAGGTAATTTTTTGAGAAATGGGAACTCTTGACTCTGACTTCCTCACTTTTCTTTTTAAAAAAAATTTTTTTTGTCTTTTTAGGGCTGTACCCACAGCATATGGAAATTCCCATGCTAGGGATCAACTTGGAGCAGAAGCTGCTGGCCTGTGCCACAGCCACAGCAAAACCAGATGTGAGCCACGTCTGTGACCTACACTACAGCTTGGGGCAACACTGGAGCCTTAACCCAGTGAGCAAGGCTAAGGATTGAGGCTTGTTCCCTGATGTAAAAAAATGTTCTTAAGTTTACATCCTCATGGGTACTAGTCGGGTCCTTAATCCACTGAGCCACAACAGAAACTCCCTACTTTTCTATCATGGAGACTAGGAGAGGAATAAACTGATGCCATCTGGATGTAACTTTAGCTCTTTCTTTAAAAAAAGAAACAGTTTACTTATGTTTTGCTAAGCTATTAGGAAACCACATTTATTTAAATGTTTTACAAATAGGTATGTTAATTCTTATCTTTACGCTCCAATTCTATCTTTTAACCACTGTGGGACACACTATGACATGGTGCTTTGAGCAGTGGAGATCTTAGTTCTAGATCCAACTCTGCTGCTAACTAGAGAGGAGTTGGGACAAGTCACATAACTGGATGGGCTTCAATTTCTTCAGTTTGGAAAATGAGGTTGTTGGACTAGACAGTTGGGACATCAGCTTTAAATTTCTAAGATTATATATGTCCACTTAGAGATAGGACAAGTGTGTGCAAACAGAAGGAAAGAGTTACTGTGTTTATTTTGTAAAATACGAGTGTTGCTATTGCTTATATACACTACTTACATTATGCTTATTGTTTTACTATCAATGCCAGTAATTTCTACCCCTCTCACCAGACGTTTAAATGCAGAATTATGTAAACTCATGCCTAGACCTTAGTGACATCTGCTGGGAATGTACTGAGTGTGCCTTTGTGTGTGCACAGGTGTTTTTCCTACAGGAACTGAATCATCATCTTCAACCAAGGATATGATTCTTTAACAATTCAAAAGTATTAAGTTAGTTCTCAGGTAAAAGGGAATGTTCTTAAGCAATTTACAGCAGCATAACTGCAGCTCTGCTTTCCACCTCACTCTGGAGCAGTTAGGCTTGGGTTTTCTTTAAAAAGCCTCTTTGCAATGTAAAATAATTATAGGTGTGTCTCTTCATTTTTCTCTGAAATTTCTTTTGTCTATTAATCTTAGTTCAAACAAGGGAAATAAAATGTGAAATACAGAAAAGAAACAAGCTCTAGAAAGAAAAGCAAATGTTTTATATAAAGTGTGTGTGTGTGTCTGTGCGTGTGCGTGTATGTGAAGTAGGAAAAAAGTGCTAACACAACTTTAGGAATATTTACTTTTCTTTGGATAAGTATTAAGTAAAATGTAGGATTGACCAAAAAGAAATATATAAAATTTTATTTTTATCTTATCATTAAAACCTAAGTCTGCCTATTACTGTTGAAGAAATATGTCATCTTTATAAATACTCACAGCTGAATTCTTCTTTTAGTTACATCTGGGGTCTGAGAGTGTTAAGAAAAGAATTAGGATGATGTAGTACAAGTCCTTAATTTAATGAAAAATTTACAGACAAAGGAAAGGATCCCTAACAAAGTACCATGACATCCATTAGAATGACAAATGACTAAAATTAGAAAAATCTAACAGTAACAAGTATCTATTAAAATGTGAAGCAGCTAGAACCCTTATACATTGTTAGTGGGAATTTAGAATGGTACCACTTTGGAAAACAGTTTAGCAGTTTTTGTAAAGTTCAATATACACTTACCATATGACACATAAATTTTAGCAACCCTGGATTTTTACCCCCCAAAAGTAAAAAATCATGTCTATACAAAAATTTGTTCAAATTAGCTTTATTTATGATAGCCTAAAAATAGAATCAACCCAAATATTTATCAACAGGTGAAGAGATAAACAATTGTGGTATATCTATACAATGAAATACTGCTCAGGGTTTAAAATTGACAAACTACTGATTTGCGTAACATAGTGGATGAATCTCAAGAACACAGTATGCTGAGCAAAAGAAGCCAGACACAAAAGAATATATAGTATGTGGTTCAATTTATATGAAACTCTAGGCAAGAAAAATCAAATCTGTGATGGAAAGCAGATCTGTGACCAGGGTTGGAGACTTGGGAAGGGATTCAGAGAACCATTTGCTGATGAAAATGTTTGATATTTTTATTATGGTGGTGGTTTCATGGATGTATGTATTTGGCAAAGCCCCTTGAACAGCAGTCTGGTTGCCCACCAGAGGCATCCCAGGAGTGGTGGGAGTGGTCCACTGGAAAGTACAGGCAATAAGGGCCTGTGTAGCCTGGAAAGAATCTGAAAAAATAATAAAACTGACTAAAAGTTAATCTCATTTTTATTATCCCATGCACTGACAATCCTAACAATGTTCGTGATGAAATGCTTCCCTCTGAAAAAAAATCTTTTGTTAGGCTAAATTCTAAACAGTCGTTGCTGTTGCTATAGATTTGGTGAATAACATATGTCCAAGCTTCAAGTTAGCATCTATAGTTAAGGTTTTCACTAACTATATACTAGATTCATGCAGAAGCTTCCAAAGGCAGTTGTTCCCATTTTATTTTCTTCTTATTCCAACTTTTCCTTCATACCACCACCAACAGCTCTAAAGACTCCTCTGGTTAAAAGTACCAATTATTTCCCTTCCCAGAAGTATGAGGACAATTCTCAAGCTAGGAAAACTGGGACCTTCAGGTTCTGGATCTAATGTTTCCTTTCTAGACCCTCACTGGCTACTTCTCACACTTTCTATTTTAATATATCTCATGGTGCTCTCTAAATCTCTTTTTTCTTATTTTTAAAAGGAGAATAAGAATTTCTATTCTAAAGGATTGTGAGAATCAAATAAGATAATCCATGATTCTACGTTTTCACTTTGCTGGATATCCCCTCTATCTACGGTAATCATGGAGGACCCCCCCACACACATATCCATAGGACCATCTTGCCTGAGGAATTTTAATTTCTCAGGCCACACATCATGTAACGTAATTCTATCATCCAAGCCTACTTCTCTTTCAATTGTTTTTTTTAAGCAGACAAATGCAAACTTCATAAAGAAAAAAATCAAAGCAATGCCATTTATATGAAACTAAGAGCTAAAAATGGCTAAAGCCTTTGTTTAATCATTTTTTTTTGTTTTAAATTCCAAACTTTTGGAGAGTATACACAAGCTTTCACATGCACTAGGTCTCAGGGCAAGCAGGGAACCCATGAGAATCTGGGCCAGTCTAACCTGTGGGTCTTCAAGGGTCTCCTGGGAAAGCAGGGGTTAACTGTGGCTCACTATGGGAGAAGGACAATGGAAGTGGAGATCCGAGAAAATAATCATTGGTGTGAGCTCCCTTGGAGCCTACCATTTTGGAAAATTCTGTCCCCACCCATTAGTGATGAGAAGCTCCAGGTTAAATAACAAACAGGGTGGGAACGAGTCCCACCCATCAGCAGACAGGCTGCCTAAAGTTCTGCCAGCCACACAGCTGCCTCCCAGTGATATGGCCCCACCCACCAGAAGGAAAAGACTTAGCTCCACAACCAGTGGGCAGACACCAGTCCCACCCATCAGGAAGCCTGTCATGAGTGCCTGTATCAACTTCACCCACAAGGGGTTAGACACCAGAAGCAAGAGAGGATACAGCCCTGCAGCCCACAAAAAGGAAGCCACAAATTCATGAAAATGCATAGAAATATGCTCCAGGTGGAGGAACCAAGCAAAATTCCATAAAGAGCTAAGTGAAGTGGAGATAAGAAACCTACATGAAAAAGACTAGGGTAATGATAGTAATGATGATCCAAGATCTCAGAAGAAACTGGAGGCAAAGGTCAAGAAAATTACAAGAAATGTTTAAAAAAGAAATAGGGAGTTCCTGCTATGGCTCAGTGGTAACAAACCTGACTAGCGTCCATGAGGATGTGGGTTTGATCCCTGGCCTTGATCAGCGGGTTAAGGATCCAGCATTTCTGTGAGCTGTGGTGTAGGTTGGATCTGGCATTGCTGTGGCTGTGGTTTAAGCCAGAATCTGTGGCTCCAATTTGACCCCTAGCGTGGGAACTTCCATATGGTGCAGGTGCCCCCCCCTCCAAAAAAAAGGGCAAAAATTTTTTTTTAATAAAAAAGAAATAGAAGATTTAAAGATTAAACAGTGGAATAAGTGAAATGAAAAATTACTAAAAGGAACCCATAGCAGAATACAGGAAGCAGAAGAACTAATAAGCAAGGTAGAAGGCAGACTGGTGGAAATCACTGATGAGGAACAGAATAGAGAAAAAAGAATGAAAAGAAATGGGACAGTTTAAGAAAACTGTGTTTAATAGAATAGTTTTCTGGGACAACTTTAAACACACCAACATTCCTATTCTGGGGGTGCAAGAGGGAAAAGAGAGAAAAAGGCCAGAGAAAATATTTGAAGTGATAATAGCTGAAAACTTTCCTAATATGGGAAAGTAACAATCGCTCACTCAAATACAGGAAGCACAATAAGTACCATATAGAATAAATCCAAGGAGAAACACCCTGAGACACATATTAATAAAAAATCTACAACAGATACACAAACAAATAAAAAATACAATCAGAAAACAACACTAAAGTTAGTCATCAAACCACAAGAGACGAGGACAAAAGAGGAAATGAAGAAAAAAGATCAACAAAACAAATACAAAACAATTAACAAAATGGCAATAAAGACATAAGTATCAATAATTATCCTAAATGTAAATGGATTAAATGCTCCAACCAAGAGACACAGACTGGCTGAATGGAGACAAAAATAAGACATATATATGCTGTTGACAAGAGACCCACTTCAGTTCTAGGGAGACATATAAAAGTGAGAGAACGGAAAAACATATTCCATGCAAATGGAAATCAAAAGAAAGCTGGAGTAGCAATACTTATAGCAGACAGAATAGAGTTTAAAATAAAGACAATTACAAGACACAAAGAAGGACATTACATAATGATCAAATGATGTAACAACTGTAAATATATATCCACCCAACATAGGAGCACCTCAATATATAAGGCAACTACTAACAGCCAGAAAAAGAGAAATGGACAATAACACAATAATTGTGGGGGACTTTAACACCAAATTACAGTAATGGACAAATCATCCAGACAGAAAATCAACAAGGAAACATACGGGCTTTAAATTATGCATCTGACTTAATTGATACTTATAGAACATTCCATCAGAAAGCAGCAGAATGCACATTCTTTTCAAGCACATACAGAACATTCTCTAGCATAGATCACATTTTGGGCCACAAATCAAGCCTCAGTAAATTTAAGAAAATTGAAATCATATCAAGCATCATTTCCAACTTAACTAGAAATAAGACTAGAAATAAACTGCAAAAAAAAAAAACTACAAAAAACATGAACATATGGAGTGTAAACAGTATACTACTAAACAACCAATGGATCACTGAAGAAATCAAAGAGGAAATCATACAATACCTAGAGACAAATGACAGTGAACACACAATGATCCAATATCTATGGGATGCAGCAAAAGCAGTTCTAAGAGGGAAGTTTATAACAACACATGCTTACCTCAGGAAACAAGGTCTCAAACAACCTAAGCTTACACCTAAAGCAACTAGAGAAAGAAGAAAAAACAAAACCCAAAGTTAGAAGAAGAAAAGAAAATGTAAATATCAGAGCAGAAATAAATGAAATAGAAACAAAGAAAACAATAGGTCAATGAAACTAAAAGCTTATTCTTTGAAAAAAAAATTAGCAGAATTGATAAACCCTTAGCCAGACTCAATAAGAAAGAAAGGGAGAGGGGAGGGCTCAAATCAATAAAATTAAAAATGAAAAAGGAGCAGTTACAATGGACATCACAGAAATACAAAGGACCATAAGAGATACTACAAGTAACTCTGCCAAAAAAAAAAAAAAAAAAAAAAAAAGACAACCTAGAAGAATGGACAAATTCTTACAAAGATACAACCTTCTAAGACTGAATTAGGAAGGAATCAAAAATATGAATGGACCAGTCACAAGTACTGAAATTGAAAATGTGATTTAAAAAACTTCCAAAAAACAAATGTCCAGGACAAGATGGCTTCACCGCCAAATTCTGGTGTTTGTTTTGTTTTGTTCTGTTTTTCTTTTTAGGGCTGCACCCACAGAATATGGAGGTTTCCAGGCTAGGGGTCTAGTTGGAGCTGTAGCTGCTGGCCTATGCCACAGCCACAGCAATGCCAGATCTGAGCCAAGTCTGTGACCTACACCACAGCTAATGGCAACACCAGATCCCAAACCCACTGCGTAAGTCCAGGGGGCAAACCCTCAACCTCATGGTTCCTAGTCAGATTCGTTTCTGCTGCGCCATGACAGGAACTCCCACCACCAAATTCTGTCAGACATTTAGAGATGACTTAACTCTTATTCTTCTGAAAATCTTCCAAAAAATTGCAGAGGAGGGAAAAATCCCAAACTCATTCTGTGGGGCCACCATCACCCTGGTACCAAAAGTAATAATACCAGAGAAGAAGAAAGTTGCAGGCCCCATATCCCTGATGAACATAGATGCAAAAATCCTTAACAAAATATTAGGACTGAACCTAACAATACATTAATAGGATCATACACCATGATCAAGTGGGATTTATCCCAGGGATGCAAGCATTTTTCATTATCCTCAAATCAATCAGTGTGATACACCTCATTAACACACTGAAGAATAGGAACCATATGGTCATTTCAATAGATGCAGAAAAAGCGTTTTACAAAATTCAACACCTATTTACAATAAAAATAAAAACCTCCAGAAAGTGGGCATAGAGGGAACCTACCTCAAAATAATAATAGCCATATATGACAAACCACAGGTGACATCATTCTCAATGGTGAAAAGCTGAAAGAATGTACTCTTAAGATCGGGAACAAAACAAGGATGTACACTCTCACAAGAGTGAGACATCCTCACAAAACAAGGAGTCACTCTCTTAGTTGACATGGTTTTAGAAATCCTAGCCATGGCAATCATAAAAGAAAAAGAAATAAAAGGAATCCAAATTGGAAAAAAAAGAAGTAAAACTATCACTGTTTGCAGATGATAGGATACTGTACATAGAAAACCCTAAAGATGCTACCAGAAAACTACCAGAGCTCATCAATGAATTGGGTTAAATTTCAGGATACAAAATTAATACACGAAAATCTCTTACATTTCTATACATTAACAATGTAAGATCAGAAAGAAAAATTAAAGAAACAATCCCATTCACTGTCTCAACAAAAACAAAATAAAATGTCTAGGAATACACCTACATGAAGAGGTAAAGGACCTATACTCCCAAAACTATAAGACACTGATTAAAGAAATCAAAAAGAATAAAAACAGATGGAAAGGTATACCATGCTCTTGGTTTGGAAAAATCGATATTGTCAAAATTACTATACAACCCAAGGAAATGTACAGATTCAGTGCTATCCCTATCAAAATACCAGTGGCCTGCATCTATTAACCCCAAGCTCCCAATCAATACCACTCCTTCCCTCTCCCCCTTGGCAACAACAAGTCTATTCTCCAAGTCCTGTGGTACAGCACTGGGAACTATGTCCAGTCACTTTTGATGGAGCATGATAATGTGAGAAAAAAGAATGTATACATGATTAAAGTTTTATAGTTCTCGGCATATAGGTCCTTTACCTCCTTGGTCAGGTGTATTCCGAGGTATTTGATTTCGTGAGGTACAATTTTAAAAGGTATCGTATTTTTGTATTCCTTTTCTAATGTTTCATTGCTGGTATACAGAAATGCAACTGACTTGATGTAAAGAAATGGAAAGATATTCCATGTTCTTGGATTGGGAAAATCAATATTGTAAAAATGGCCATACTACCCAAAGCAATCTACAGATTCAATGCAATCCCTATCAAATTACCCAGGACATTTTTCACAGAACTAGAACAAAAAATCCAAACATTTATATGGAACCACAAAAGACCCAGAATCGCCAAAGCAATCCTGAGAAACAAAAACCAAGCAGGAGGCATAACTCTCCCAGACTTCAAGAAATACTACAAAGCCACAGTCATCAAAACAGTGTGGTACTGGTACCAAAACAGACAGACAGACCAATGGAACAGAATAGAGAACCCGGAAATAAACCCTGACACCTATGGTCAATTAATCTTTGACAAGGGAGGCAAGAACATAAAATGGGAAAAAGGAAGTCTATTCAGCAAGCATTGCTGGGAAACCTGGACAGCAACATGCAAAGCAATGAAACTAGAACACACCCTCACACCATGCACAAAAATAAACTCCAAATGGCTGAAAGACTTAAATATACGACAGGACACCATCAAACTCCTAGAAGAAAACATAGGCAAAACACTCTCTGACATAAACATCATGAATATTTTCTCAGGTCAGTCTCCCAAAGCAATAGAAACTAGAGCAAAAATAAACCCATGGGACCTCATCAAACTGAAAGGCTTTTGCACAGCAAAGGAAACCAAAAAGAAAACAAAAAGACAACTTACAGAATGGGAGAAAATAGTTTCAAATGATGCAACCGACAAGGGCTTAATCTCTAGAATATATAAACAACTTATACAACCCAACAGCAAAAAAACCAATCAATCAATGGAAAAATGGGCAAAAGACCTGAATAGACATTTCTCCAAAGAAGATATACAGATGGCCAGCAAACACATGAAAAAATGCTCAACATCGCTGATTATAAGAGAAATGCACATCAAAACTACCATGAGATACCACCTCACACCAGTCAGAATGGCCATCATTAATAAATCGACAAATAACAAGTGCTGGAGGGGCTGGGGAGAAAAGGGAACCCTCCTGCACTGTTGGTGGGAATGTAAACTGGTACAGCCACTATGGAGAACAGTTTGGAGATACCTTAGAAATCTATACATAGAACTTCCATATGACCCTGCAATCCCACTCTTGGGCATCTATCCGGACAAAACTCTACTTAAAAGAGACACATGCACCCGCATGTTCATTGCAGCACTATTCACAATAGCCAAGACATGGAAACAACCCAAATGTCCATCGACAGATGATTGGATTGGGAAGAAGTGGTATATATACACAATGGAATACTACTCAGCCATAAAAAAAGAATGACATCATGCCATTTGCAGCAACATGGATGGAACTAGAGAATCTCATCCTGAGTGAAATGAGCCAGAAAGACAAAGACAAATACCATATGATATCACTTATAACTGGAATCTAATATCCAGCACAAATGAACATCTCCTCAGAAAAGAAAATCATGGACTTGGAGAAGAGACTTGTGGCTGCCTGATGGGAGGGGGAGGGATTGGGAGGGATCGGGAGCTTGGGCTTATCAGACACAACTTAGAATAGACTTACAAGGAGATCCTGCTGAATAGCATTGAGAACTATGTCTAGATACTCATGTTGCAACAGAACAAAGGGTGGGGGAAAAACTGTAATTGTAGTGTATACATGTAAGGATAACCTGACCCCCTTGCTGTACAGTGGGAAAAAAAAATAAATAAAAATAAAGAATGTATACATGTATGTGTAACTGGGTCACCATGCTGTACAGTAGAAAAAAATAATAATGTATATGGGAAATCAAAACTAAAATAAAAGAATAGGAAAAAAGAAATGACCAATGGCACTTTTCATAGAACTAGCACAAAACAATTTTTTTTGTCTTTTTTTCTTTTTAGGGCTGTACCCATGTCATATGGAGGTTCCCAAGCTAGGGGGTCTAATTGGAGCTGTTGCCACCAGCCTACAGCACAGCCACAGCAATGCCAGATCCTTAAGCCACTGAGTAAGGCCAGGGATTGAACCCACAACCTCATGGTTCCTAGTCAGATTTGTTTCCACTGCACCACAATGGGAACTCCCAAAACAAATTTTTAAATTTGTATGGAAACACAAAAAATCCCTGAATAGCCAAAGCAATCATGAGGGGAAAATAATGGAGCTGGAGGAATGGATCATACTCCCTAATTTCAGACTATACTACAAAGTTATAGTCATCAAAACAGTATGGTACTGGCATGAAAACAGAAATATAGATCAGTGGGACAGGAAGGCCTAGAAATAAACCCAGACACCTATGATCAACTAATCTTTGACAAAGGAGGCAAGAGTATACAATGAAGAAAGGACAGTGTCTTCAATAAGTGATGCTGGGAATTTTGGGCAGCTCCATGTAAAAGAATGAAATTAGAGTACTAACACCATACACAAAAATAAACCAAAAAGTGGATTAAAGACAAAAATATAAGTCCAGATACCATAAAACTCTTAGAAGAAAACATAGGCAGAACACTCTCTGACATAAACCACAGCAATATCTTTCAGATCCATCTCCTAGAGTGATGGAAATAAAAACAAACCACATGAGACCTAATTAAACATAAAAGTTTTTGCACACTTGGGCTGTGGGATGGAAATCCTGTGAAATCAGATTGTTATGATCATTATACAAACTACAGATGTAATAAATTCATTTGAGTAATAAAAAATAAAAATTAAAAAAATAAATAAAAGATCTAAAAAAAAAGTTTTTGCACAAAGAAGGAGTCAATTAAAAAAACCAAGAAGACAACCCACAGAATGGGAGAAAATATTTGAAAATGAAGTGATTGACAAGGGATTAATTTCAAAATATGCAAACATCTCCTGCAGCTCAATATAAAAACCCAATCAAAAAAATGGACAAAATATTTAAATAGACATTTCTCCAAAGACATACTCATGGCCAAAAAACACATGAAAAGATGCTCAACATGTCTAATTATTAGAGAAATGCAAATCAAAACTATGATGAGTTATCACCTTCGGCAGTCAGAATGGCTATACACAATAAATGCTGGAGAGGGTGCAGCAAAAAGGAAACCCTCCTGCACTGTTGATAAGAATGTAAGCTGGTGCAACCACTATGGAAAACAGTATGGAGGCTCCTCAAAAAACTAAAAATAGAACTATCATATGATCCAACAATACCACTCCTGGGCATCTATCTTAGAAAAACCATAATTTGAAAATATGCATGTTCATTGCAGTAGTATTTACAATAGTCAAGTCCTGGAAGCAACCTAAATGTCCATTGGCAGAGGAACGGATAAAGAAGATATGGTACATACATACAATGGAATATTATTCAGCCATAAAAAAGAATGAAAGAATATCATTGGCAGCAACGTGAATGGACACGGACATTATCATATTGAGTGAAGTTAGAGAGTGAAAGGCAAACATCATATGATATAACTTATATGTGGAATCTATTTTAAAAAGGTAAAAATGAACTTATTTTCAGAACAGAAACAGACTCACAGACTTTGAAAACAAATATGGTTACCAAAGAGCATGGATGGGTGGAGGAATGAATTGAGGGTTTGGGATTGGCATATACACACTGTGGTATATGAAATGATTGGCCAATGCAGAACTGCTGTATAGCACAGGGAACTCTACCCAATATTCTGTGATAATCTATATGGGAAAATAATATGAAAATGATTGTGTGTATACATATCCCTGAGTCACTTTATTGTACAGCAGAAATTATCACATTGTAAATCAACTATACTTCAATAAGACTTTTAAAAAGCTATGTATTAGCTTATTAAATTTTTGATTGACCTCAGAAAACAGTAATTTTATTCTTTTTCTTCTCCCACATGGTAGCTAAAATAGTTGTTTTTTAATTAGGTAAACAGATAATCAATTATTAGTTTGCTCCCTATGGCAAGAGCTGTGGATCCTGTGTTGGGTTCATGGGATCTCACTGACACAGGAACAAAACATTCAGATACAGTTATCTAGTATGTGCTTCCTTCTATGTTTTATATCAGTCACTGGCTTCAAATTCAACCTTATCTTTGCACTTAAGATTCATGCTTTCTTCTGAAGGTTCTCAAGATCCCCTCATATGCATGTCCGTTGTGGGACTAATAGTCAGCCCACCATCCCTCACCTCACCTCACCTCACCCTGGCATCTGCTCCCCATATCAGCCTATTCTGTCTTTGGTTTCTGTTATACCTGGTTTCATCACAGCTCCCATAACCCAAAAGAGGCACCTCCTTTTTGCTGCCTTGCTTCCCCCACTGTGTTCAAGACTTATATAAGTGAACATCACTCCCTCTTATTTCCCTCACCTGCTTGAGATCTGCTGAAAATAACATCCAAGTGTGGAACTTATGGTCCAAAGTGCCCTTTCATACAGGAAGGTAGAGTTTGCACTTAGTTGACATTGGAAAGTAAACTTTATTTTGGCTGTTGTTTAATCAGCTACATGATTCTAAATTCTTTCATCTTCCTTTTCCTTTGCCCCCTGGTTAAATGTACTGCAGAACAATTTCACACATAGTTATCTCTTTACATCTTGGCAATATGTACAGGCTAGAATAAAATTTGACCCAGGTGGGATTTGATGTTTTCTTATATATTTAGCTAGGCAAGGCTTCAAGTGAGAAAGCAATGCCACTGTACTGCTGAGAATGTTTAGATATATAATTGCTCAGATTCTCACTTGTGGCAAGGCGGGTTTGTTCTTCAGGACTTTCTTCAGAAAGTCCTTTTTATTCCCCTGGTCACATTCAATTTAGGCTGACCTGGCAAATGACCAGATTGCTTCTACAAGGATTACGAGTTGTTGATGTCACTGCCTCTTGCACTGTACAAAAGTTTGCTGTATTTCAAACAGCAACCAGACAGCACTTAGACGCAACTAACTATCCTTTAAGGTAGAGGACCATGTCCATTTGACATCAAGATCTGAATCCTCTCCTGTGTTTTCTGAATGACTAACTTTACTTTTGTCCTTAAATTTCCAAGTCAATAGAAAAGTAAGTGCCAAAGAACACCTAGCACAGAAAAGGCTCTGTGTGCAAATTCAGCTGCTGTTCCCCAGGAGCTGTACCAAGATGGGCATTTTTGCCCTACATGTGAGCGGCAGGAGGGATGGAACTTCTGCTGGGTTTCAATTGGACTTTTCTTTGTGACCAAGTGATACTAAGGTCCAGTAAATATAACTTCCTACTTGGATCTGCACTTGCATTGCCTTCTTCCTCCAGCGGCCTTCTTCTACCAAATTCTTTGTTCTCAGCCACTTGACTTTTCTCTCACAGGTATTATAGGCACAGGTATATAGGAAAGAACC
The DNA here is from genome assembly GCF_054392235.1 of Sus scrofa. NCBI lineage: Eukaryota > Metazoa > Chordata > Mammalia > Artiodactyla > Suidae > Sus > Sus scrofa. The sequence continues at coordinate 41,053,260 of NC_139386.1, read as the reverse complement.
AGGGAGGCTAACTGAAGTTTTTATGTTCTAGGCAAGTGATTTTTAGTGGTGAAAAGCAGATGATCTGTGTAGTCCAATTGAGTTGGGACTATCATAGACTTAGAAATGTATCTTGGCATATCTGCTCAATAATTATTCCTGAATATCATGTATAAAAAAGGGCAGAGCTCCTCATGACTGAGGTTCTATTTTCTGGAAAGGTGAGACTTGTGGAAATCACGGGTCTTACCAGAAAGTCAGAATCATGCATCGTCCTGAAGGAATGCCAGGTACGGCGTTCCCATTGTGGCTCAAGATGGGAGTTAAGAACTCGACTAGTATCCATGAGGATGCAGGTTTGATCTCTGGCCTTACTCAGTGGGTTAAGGATCCAGTGTTGCCATGAGCTGTGTTGTAGGTCACAGACATGGCTCAGATCCCACGTTGCTGCGGCTGTGGCTTAGGCTGGCAGCTGCAGCTCTGATTTGACAGCTAGCCCGAGAACTTCCATATGCTCCAGGTGCGGCCCTAAAAAAAAAAAAAAAGGGAATGCCAGGTGTATTATAGTTACTCTTTTCCCACCACTTCTTGCTATTATAAAAGTATAGCAAAAATTTTGGGTTATTCTCAAATGAGTAAGAACTAGCTGCCTGAGAAACTATCCTCGTTTCCTCTCTAGGGTGGGTAGAGTATCTGGAAGTTGGTGGGATAAGAGATTTCCTTTAAAACACATGTGCCTCATTACAAGTTAGGAGAGATCTTAGTTTCATGGTTGACAGATTGTACAACTTGAGGTTTAGTGGTTTAACTTTCCTATTCTTTATTTCCTTTTCTTATAAAATGGACAAAATAATCCTTGCATCTATAAGAAAGTATGTAAAATGATTGTGGTATTGCACATTTTACAAACACATCCCAAAACTTTGCCCAAAAGATTTCCCTCAATTAAAACAGACAGTAGTGTAATCATTGTAGGATATTTGAGTAGTTATTTAATTCTTGGGTGGGGTGGATTTTGTTTCAAACCCCTACATCAAACAAGAATTTAAAAGAAAATTCTATTTTCTCTAACAATAATGACTCAATTTTAAGTTCATTGTTACTAATATGTTGCGATATTGTGTGCATGTATGATCTGCAATCCCTCAGCCAAGGACTGGGAAATATCATTAGTGATTAAGTGAAAATGAATCTCTCTTTGGGAATAAAGGAAATAAGTATGTTTGAGAATACCTTCAACATTTGTGCATGCGTTTGGAGCAGGACTGCTTTGATGTTGTAATCCTTTTAAAAAGGGTCTAAGTGAAGTGGATAACTAATTTGTCTTGCAGAAAGCTTTCGCAGATGACTTTCTGTGTGCACGGAATGGTTCTGAACACTTAAGGACTTTACTCTTCAACACTGTGCCCATAATCCAAATGGGACTGGGCTGAGTGGAATGAGGGAAGGTTGAATGGAAGAGCTGTTTCATTTTCAGACAGTCCTTATTTTTCTAGGAAAGTGAATTAGGAAGCGAAACCTCTCCAGTGGGCAGGGTGCATTGTTGGCTACTAGGGCATGGTGACAAATAGTCCTGAAAAGTCTTCACTTGCTTTTGTAAACACGAAGGTAAGGAATTTGCACAAAAATGCCCTGGTGAAGATCTGCTTTTCATCATAGCCTAACCACACAGTAAACAACAGAAATAACTTGTTTTAATAAAGCGTGGTGTTGAAACATTTATCAGCAAGTCCTTTCTACCAGCTTCAAAAGGTATATTTGGATAAGAGAAACCCTTGTGCATAAGAACACAATCTGAAATTTAAATTATAACATTTTCATGTCAAAAGTTTGACTTCTGTGTAATCATAAATTTATCTCTTATTAGGCTGAGATAGTACAATTAAGTACTTATTATTTAGGGGTAGATGTGGTTGGCAGAGAGAAAAAAAAAAGACTGCAAAATGTTTGCTCTGGAATGGTTTAATGAATTCTATTATTTAAGTACCCACTTCCTTTTCTTCTGGATAGCAATGTGCTAGATTTCATGGGAAGAACCTTCCTAAGGGGAAAAAATATGTATATTATTATGGTGAGAAAATATAACAAGATTTGGACTGATCTGGCAGAAAGTGTAGGAAATGCTGTGTGGCAGGACTGAGCCTGGCCCAGGGGACGTGGTGAATTGAGATGCAAAGCTTAAGGAAGTGGGATCGAGCAGGACAGGGAGCCAAAGCCTAACCAAAGAGAAAGGAGAAGAAGGAGAAAGTTGACATGTTTCCAAGTTGGGGATGAGTGCTGAAAGCTTCCAGGAATTACTGAGAAATAAATACACTTGGTTTTTAATCCAGTAGCACCTGCTGAATTCTTGTTTTCTCTCCTCCAAGTAAGGGGCAGAACCTCCTAAGAAGGTTGTATAGTACTGACCAGTAGAACATTCTGAGATGATGGAAAATGATCTTCTGTGCTGCTTAAAACTGTGGCTGCTGCACACTTGAAATATGGCTAATGGGACTAACTGAATTCTAGATTTTATTTATTTTTTTGAATTTTTAATATTTTATTTAATTTTAATTAATTTTCATTTTATTTATTTTTTTTAATTGTTATTTCCCCAATACAATTTTTTTCTACTGTACAGCATGGTGACCCAGTTACACATACATGTATGCATTCTATTTATGTCTAATTGATTTTAATTTTAATAGCAATCTATGGTTAGTGGCTATCGTATTAGGCAGTACAGCTAGGCTTCACCTGTTCAGACTTCTCTTTATCATGACCTAGTGATGGGCTTTGTCATAGATCAGAAAAGATAGTTTTGAGAAACTTTGTGTGCAAAACTGAGGAAGGACAGCTTCTTGTCTAAAGCTGTGACTCTACCAAGCCCCTCAATTTGTACTAAGGCAGATGTTCCCTCCCTGTTCATCCCAATTGTATACTCAGGATTGGTGGTGGACAAACCCCACACCTGCCTGGAATGTCTGCACAGGCCAAAGGAAGAGGGAGGGAAGTGCTCCAGCAGAGAATTAAAGGGCATGCTTTTTTGAACTGAATTAGATGGAATCTCAGAGTTTCCATCTATTTTGGACTTTGAATGACTGCTGAATTACCCAGATTCCACAAAGAGTAGAATTTGTTGAATATAAAAAATATAGGGGTTTTTTGGCACAAGATTATTAAAAATTTATTATAGTGTGTTATTTCGGTTGAATTTCAGTCATGGATTTTTGTTAGTGCTGTTCTTAGAATGCCTTCTCTTTTGTTCCTGGACAATCAATGAAATATGGTGTTTCTACATGAATAAATATCTTTACAAGTTGATATACCTAGGTAAAGCAACATTATGATAAAGGGACAACGTATAGAGAGAAAGAGACATCAGAGGAATAAGAGGGAAATGTGTGGGCTCAAGTGTTTGTACAAATATTGAATAACATCTAAAGGTTAATTATCTCTAAGCATTGTAGGCAAAAACTTGCATGATGAGACTTGGAGAATACTTAGATTGCCATCCGCGTGGCTATAGTCAGCCAATTATGTACTGAGAATTATTTTTAGTGGATACCTTGATACTTGAAAGGTTTTCCATACCATCAGTATAACTCACTTTACCTTGACAAAATCAACCAACCTAACAATTCAAGCAATTAACCATCCATGTCTCCATCTTTTCAGTGTCTTTTCCTTTGTTTTTTTGGTTTGTTTGTTTCAGCAAGAATGTGCATGAGTGGTTGAAGGATTATGGCAGAGAATCAGTGAGGAAAGTCATGGTTTCCATTGTGATAGCATGTTTAATTAATCATTTCACCCCATTTTCTTTAGCTCTGATGACTTATGCAATCTTAATTCCTGTAAGAATGAATTTTCAATTTATGACCATAATCCTTATTGTTAATATATGAAACAGAATGTTATTGAAAACAAGTTGCTCTGGCTTCACCACCTTGTTCCTGGTATAGTTCTATCCCCCCTAATCCCCATTTGGAACTCTCTTCATACTTTTTTTTATTATCATCTTCTTACTCTATGAAAAACATGTATTATGTATGCCTCTACAGTGTAATATCCCCAGTAACCAGATTATGACTGGAAAACAATTGTTGCTAACTAGATATTTACTAAGTATTGTTTCCTTAAACAGTTGTTGCTAAATAGATATTTATTAAGTATTGTTTTCTGATTTTTCTGTAATCTTTTAGAATTTTGTTGTTTAGTAGAATGACTGTCTACTCAGAAATACTCAGCTATACTGAGGACCTTATATTTTATATAAATTTCTAATGAAGCATTATTTAGAATTTTTTATATAGTCAAGTTGAAAGAATATCCAGAGGACATCTTAAACTACGTCTTTGCAAAGAGTTTCACAAAATATGACTTTCAAAATTGTGTCTGAGGTGATTGTGTCCCATACTATCCAAGAGTTGTTGGTATTCTTTATCCATTTCTAGTTCCCATAGAATGCTTGGGTTCCAGACAAAGGAAGCAAGCTGAACTTGGTACATTAATTGATCAGCTCACCAACAGGCCTTGAGTTTCTCATATGTGCAAGTGATTATTTGAAGTGAGTTGACATTGGAGTGCCTGCCTTTGAACCGAAGGCCATGTTACTATACAAGTGTAAATCCCTGGGCCTCCTTTTTCAACACACCTGTTTGGTTTAAAAACAAATATTAGATCTACAGTCTATAGAGAACAGAAATTTTCTCTACTTTTTAATGACTTCCCAAATGTCTGGAGAATTTCATAGTATTAGTGAATATCATGAAAGAGAATGGGAAAATTTTTTTAAAGTGGGAAAAAGAAAATTTTACTGCTTCAAAAACAGTGGCAAGACCCCTGAAGTGGTAAATGGACCATCTGTGTGCTCTGGCACCAGAAAAATGTATAATTTATTTTAAAGCTCCAGGTATATATCTGTCCTTCTAAATGTCCATCTGAAATAATGTGCGTATTGTATATGAAAACGAAGCAGGGAAACAAAGTGGACTTTTTAAGCACAGTGTGCTTATTTACTTCAAAGTTATTATTCTTCCTGTCAACAGGAATACAATTTATTCACTCAGGTAAGTATAAAGAGTCAGGCATTTCCTTGCAATAAAGAGGGTAAGTAGATCACACCTTGAAAACCTGTCTGCTCCCATTTGGAAAAGCACTGCCTTGATTCCTAAACATTTTATTTGAAAGTCTATAAACATTGCAGTGGGAAAGGGAAAGCTTAGGTTCTTATGGAAACCACTTACCCTCTCAGTAGTCCTAGGATTTGTATCTCTGGGAACACCCAAGCCCACAGAGTTTATCTAGGTGTTCAGCATTACACAGAGTGAAGGCAAAGGATTTGTTATTTCCTCTGGCTAGTTCCAATCTCTTCCTTATTTTCAGTACTAGCTTACTACTTCTGAGGTTTAAAGAAACAGAGAAAATTAGAGATGAAAAATCTCTGTGGGATTACAGTACTTTTCCGCTATGAATGCAAATCTCTTGTTCATCTCAAAACTGTGTGTGTGTAGGGAGGAGGGTGGAGGGCAGTTAATGGAACACAGTAGAGATTCACCCAATAACATTTTAGCAAAATCCAAGCTTCTTAAATCTCTTTTCTCCAACCTTTGCTCTTCAGACAGTCTTGTTTCAGTAAATGCCATTGCATTTCTGCCAAAATGGCCTCCTTTTAGTTTTGGGGATGAGTTTGGACCTTTTGTACCTCTGGACCTTCCCATTGGCTGCCTCAGCCTGGAACACTCTTCCGGAGGCTTATTCTGGTTATCTTCAGATCACAGTTTAAATATCTCCTCCTCCTAGGAATTGCTTGTCCTTTGACTTGATTTGTGTAGTGTGTATTTTGCTTCTAAAACATATTTGTCAGAGTTAGACTTTTGAAGTTCAACTGAAGAAAAACTGTCTCTTATGACTAAACCCGAAAGTTAGCTGTTAATTTATTGCTCATTTTAAAAACTCATCGCTCTGCTGCTGAATGATATTTAAGACATTATAATATTTTCATTTTCAAGGGTGGGTCTTCTTTATCTCTGGTATTGAATTTCTTCTCTTCACTTTGTGGTGATTTTTACTCTTTCTTCCCCAGGGTTTTCATAATGTAACTTGGTTGCTAGATAAATTATCACTTACAGCTATCATTTTTGGCTTTTTCATATTTCTGTTGTATATATAATAAGTTATATATGATTATAATATATATTAAAATTTCCATTATATGTAAATGTAATTAATATGCTGAAAACACATGAAATATGCAGATACTGTTTAACAACTCATAGAATAAAAAGCATTTTTATAATTGTTATTTTATAACAACTCATAGAATAAAAATAGCAGCCACTTCTTGAAGCAATCTTTTTTTCTTTCTTTTTTTTTTTTTTTTTTTTTTGGTCTTTTCAGAGCTATACCCACGATATACTAAAGTTCATAGGTTAGGGGTCAAATCTGAGCCAGCGAAGCCAGATCCAAGCTGCATCTGACCTACACCACAGCTCAACACCAGATCCTTAACACACTGAGTGAGGCCAGGATTGAACCCAGGTCCTCATGGATACTAGTTGGGTTCGTTACCACTGGACCACAACGGGAACTCCATCCTGAGTTTTTATTTTTATGATTTCCTTGCTTTTTAAAAACTATTTATGCATACCCAAACAATATAATTTAGTTTTGCTTCTCTTTGAAATTTACTTAGGTCAAGAGTCAATATATGGGTGGGTCTATTTCGGAGCTCTGTATTCAGATGTTTTATTACTGTTCGTCTCTCACAGTGTTAATACCACATCCTTCACATTGTAGTCATATATAATTTGTATATAGTTTTTTAAATGATGTATAGTTGATGTACATTATTAAGTTAGTTTTAGCTATACAACAGTCAATATTTTTATAGATTATATTCCATTTAAATTTATTATAAAATATTGGTTGTATTCCCTGTGTTATATATTACATCCTTGTATCTTATTTATTTTATACCTAGTTATACCTCTTAATCCTCTTTGCTTATCTTATCTTTCCCCTTACCCTCTTCTCACAGGTTAACATTACTTTGCTTTCTGTAAACAGTAGTCTGTTTCTATTTGATTATACTCGATTGTTTTATTTTTTTTAATTACACATGAAAGATACAATATTTGTCTTTCCACCTCTGACTTCACTAAGTATATTACCCTCTGTGTCCATCCATGTTGCTGCAAATGGCAAAATTTCTATTCTTTATTGTGGTTGAGATGTACATACCTCACAGCTTCTTTATCCATTCATCTGTTGACACTAATATTGCTTCCATATCTCGGCTATTATAAATAATGCTGCTGTAAACATTAGGGTGCATGTATCTTTTAAAATTAGTGTTTTTGTTTTCTTTGGATATATACCAAGGAGTGGAATTGCTGGATCATCTGTTGGTTCTATTTTTAATTTTTTGAGGAACTTTTGTACTGTTTTTGTACTGTTTTCCTGTACCTGTTTACATTCCCACCAACAGTGAACTAGGGTTTTCTTTTCTTTATATCCTTTCCAACATTTATTATTTGTTGTCTTTTTGATGATAGCCATTCTGACAATTGTGAGATGATATCTCATTGTAGTTTTGATTTCCTCTTCCTTAATGATTAGTGATGTTGAGCATCTTTTCGTGTGCCTATTCGCCATGTGTACGTCTTCTCGGGAAAAATGTCTATTTAGGTCTTTTGCCCATTTTTAAAATGGGTCATTTGTTTTCTTAATATTGAGTTATATGAGCTCTTTATATATTTTGGATATTAACCTATAATCAGATGTGTCATTTGCAAATATCTTCTCCCATTCAATAGATTGTATTTTCGTTATGTTGATGGTTAAAGCTGTTAACCATTTGCAGAAGCTGTTAAGTTTAATTAGGCCATATTTGCTTATTTTTCCTTTTGTTTCCATTGCCTGAGGAGATATATCCAAAAAAAATATTGCTAAGATTTATATGGCAGAGTGTACAGCCTATGTTTTCTTCTAGGAGTTTTATGGTTTCCTGTCTTACCTTTAGGTTTTTAATCCCCTTTAGGTTTATTTTTATATATGGTGTGAGAAAATGTTCTAATTTTATTCTTTTATATGTAGCTGTCTAGTTTTTTTTTTACCACTTATTAATGAGACTCTTTTCTCCATTTTAAATTTTTGCCTCCTTTGTCATAGATTAATTGACCAAATGTGCATCAGTTTATTTCTGGGTTCTCTATTCTGTTCCATTGACCTGCATTGTTTTTGTGCCAGTACTATACTGTTTGATTACTCTAGCTTTGTACTATAGTTTAAAATCAGAGTGTGTGATATATTTGGTTCTGTTCTTTTTCTCAAGATTGTTGTGGCTATTTGTGGTCTTTTGTCATTTCATACAAATTTTAAAATTATTTGTTTAAGTTCTGTGAAAAATGTCATGGCTATTTTGATTGAGACTGAATTAAATCTGTAGAGTGTTTTGGGTAGCAAGGACATTTAAATAATATCAATTCTTCCATGACCAGGGGATATCTTTCCATTTATTGTATCATCTTCAGTTACTTCATTAGTGTCTTATAGTTTTCAGAGTATTAGTCTTTCACCTCCTTGGTTAAGTTTTTTCCTAGGTATTTTGTTCTTTTGGATATAATTGTAAGTAGATCATTTTCTTGCTTTCTATTTCTACTAGTTCATTATTAGTGTATGGAAATGTAACAAGCTTCTATATATTAATCTTGTATCCTGTGACTTTACTGCATTCATTTATTACCTCTAGTAGTTTTTAGTGGAGACTTTAGGGTTTTCTGTATCCATATATGTATCATATCTGCAAATAGTGACAGTTTTACTTCCATCCCAGTTAGATACCTTTTTTTTTTTTTTCCAATTAGTATGGCTTAGGGTTTCTAATTCTATGTAAACAGAAATGGTGAGAGCAGGCATCCTTGAGTTATTCTTGATTTTAGAGGAAAAGCTTTCAGTTTTTCAGCACTAACTATGATGCTATCTGCAAGTTTGTCATAAATGACCTTCATCATGTTGGAATATCAACTTTGTTGAGCATTTTTATTATAAACATTATTGAATTTTGTCAAATGCTTCTTCTGCACCTATTGAGATGATCATGTGTTTTTTTATCCTTTGTTTTGTTAATGTGGTGTACCATGTTGACCAGTTTGCAGATATTGAACCATTTTTGCATCTCTGAAATAAATTCCACTTGATAATGATATGTGATCCTTTTTGTGTATTGTCAAATTGGGTTTGCCAGTATTTTTGTTGAGGATTTTTGCATCTATTCTCATCAAGCATATTGGCTTGTAATTTTTGCTTGTTTTGTAGCACCTTTGGTTTTGATATTTGAGTAATGATAATCTTGTTGAATGAATTTGGGAATGTTCCCTCCTCTTCATTTTTTTGGGAGTGCGGGGGGGGAATAGTTTGAGAAGGATAGGAATTAACTCTTCTTTAAATGTTTGATGGAATTCTGCTGTGAAACTCTCTGGTCCTGGATTTTTATTTATTCAGAGTTTTCTACTTACTGACTCACTTTTAATACTAGTAATTGATACGTTCAGATTATCTATTTCTTCCTTATTCACTCTTGGAAGGTTGTGCATTTCAAGTAATTTATCCATTTCTTCTGTGTTTTCCAATTTGTTCATCTATAACTAGTCATAGTACTCCCTTGTAATTGTATTTATTTCTGTGATTTTGATTTTAATTTCTTTCATGTCTTACTCTGTTTACTGGAGTTCTCTCTCTTTTTTTCTTAATGAGCCTGGCTAAAGGTGTATCAATTTTTTAATCTTTTCAAAAGATCAGCTCTTGGTTTTATTGATGTTTTACATCTTTTTTTCCTCTATATTTTATTTATTTCCACTTTAATCTTTATCATTTCATTCCTTCTGCTGACTTTGGGCTTTACTTGCTCTTCTTTTGCTAATTTTTAAAATAGTAGGTTAAGTTATTTGACATTTTTCTTGTTTTTTTTTTTTTTTTGGTTTTTTGTTTTTTGACATAGGCTTGTTTGACTATCAACTTCCCTAGAGTTGCTTTTGCAGTGTCTCATAGATTTTAGAAAGTTGTGATTTTATTTTTTGTTGGTCAAGATATTTTCTGATTTCTTTTTTGGTTTCTTTGTTGACTCATTGGTTTGTTAGTAGCATGTTGTTTAGTCTCCACTTGTTTGTGTTTGTCCGATTTTATTTCTTGTGATTTCTAGTTTCATTAACATTGTGGTCAGAGAAGTGTTTAATATAATTTCTGTTCTCTTAAATTCATTGAGACTTATTTTGTGGCCTAGCATGTGCTCTATCCTGGAGAACATTCCATGTGCACTCAAAAAGAATATGTGTTCTGCTGTTTTTAGATGAAATGTCCTATAGATATCTATTAAGTTCAGCTGACCTAATGTGGATCACTGTTTCCTTATTGATTTTCTATCTAGATGATCTGTCCATTGATATAAGTAGACTATTAAAGTCCCCTACTATTATTGCATTATTGTCAGTTTCTCCTTTTATGTGTGCTAACATTTGATTTAAATATTTAGGTGCTACTATATTAAATGCATATATGTTTACAAATGTTATAACCTCTTCTTGTATTAATACCTTTATCATTATAAAATGGCCTTCTTTGTGTTTTATTATAGACCTTTTTTTTAACATGTACTTTGTCTGATATGAGTTTTGCTACCCAAGCTTTCCTTTTTTAATTAAAAAAATCTTGAAATATAATTGATTTGCAATATTATATTAATTTCAGGTATTCAGCATGGTATCTCAGTATTTTTAGAGATTTTACTCCATTAAATATTATTATAAGAAAATGATAACGTGCGAAAGTAGAATGTGTACATGTATGTGTAACTGGGTCACCATGCTGTACAGTAGAAAAAAATGTATTGGGAAAATAACTATTAAAATAAATAAATAAAAGCAAAAAATTGACAAAAATTTTTTAAAAATGGCTATTACTCCAAGTTTCTTTTCATTTCTATTTGTGTGGAATATCTTTTTCTATCCCCTCACTTTCAGTCTATGTGTGTCATTGGCTCTGAATTGAGTCTCTTCTAGGTTGTATATAGATGGGCTTTTTATTTATTTATTTATTTATTTATTTATTTTGTCTTTTTGCTATTTCTTGGGCCGCTCCCGTGGCATATGGAGGTTCCCAGGCTAGGGGTCGAATCAGAGCTGTAGCCACCAGCCTACGCCAGAGCCACAGCAACATGGGATCCGAGCCACGTCTGCAACCTACACCACAGCTCACGGCAACGCCGGATCGTTAACCCACTTAGCAAGGGCAGGGATCGAACCCGCAACCTCATGGTTCCTAGTCGGATTCGTTAACCACTGCACCACGATGGGACCTCCTTATTTTTAATCCAGTCAGCTACCTTACGTCTTTGGACTGGAATATTTAGTCCCTTGACATTTAAAATTATTATTGATAGGAATGTACTTATTGCCATTTGTTTTCAAGTTGTTTATTTAGTTCTTTTCTTCTTTTAGTCTCATCTCTTGAGGTTTTATGATTTTCTTTAGTGCTACATTTGTGTTCTTTTTTCTCTAGTTTGTGTATATCTATTGCAGGTTTTTGAGTTGTGGTTATCATGGAATTCATATATGTTGACCTATAACTTTGTTATAATATGTCTTGGTGTGGGCTAATATGCTTGATCTTGTCCCAGAAGTCCCTTTAAGCTATTCCCACTTTTTAAAATTTGTTTTTCTTTTTGATGTTCTGATTGGATGATTTCGATTATTCTATCTTTCACATTGCTTATACATTCTTCTGTATCACCTAATCTGCTCCTAATTCCCTGTAGTTTTTTTTTTTTTTTCATTTAAGTTAATGTATTATTCAGCTAAGACTGGTTCTTTTTAAATATTTTCTAGTTCTTTGTTAAATTTCTCACTGTGTCTATCTATTCTGTGTGCATGCTTTTTAACAGAGTGTCACCTTCTTACAGCCCTCTGGTAAGTAAGCTCCAGTGATTTTCGAATCAGCTAAAGGGGCTTGTCTTCCTGGCGTTGGACTCCAGGACTAGGGTGCTTAACATGTAGTTTAAATCCCTTGCTCTTTAGGGAGCATTCCTGAGCCTGTTAAATCCCCTCCTCTTCTGTGTCCCCCACTAGGGGTGCAGGTCCAGACTAGATTGTGTCTCCTTTCCTATCAGAGTCTGTGTGGATCTTTCTTTCCAGCCTGGATTGTAAAAGAGCTATCCAGTGAGACTTGTTCTACATGTCTTTGTGGTTCTGATATGTTCACGAGGGGAGATGAACCCAGTGCCCTCCTACTCTACCATCTTGATATCCTAACTCACAATGACTACAATTTCTTTTCTAAAATGAGAAACTGAGAAATAAACCCCTGTATGTAAATGCTTCACTTGGATCTTGATCAATGTGTTTAACTATTGTCTGTTTCATATCTCTACAATGGAGGGAATAAATAGGCAGATAAAATGGTCGATGAGTTAGCTTTAATTTATAGAAGGTACTGTTTATATTAAATAGACTTCACATTATTCAGATCCACAGGTACTTATAGTTTATTTTTCTATTTAAATTATTTCTTCTAAATATTAAAACAATTTAAATGAACAATTTAGTGTGTTTGACTTATGATAGATCATCACCTCTTTCTGCTGCACAAACTAATGAATGTATTTTCTTGGAAAAATTATTTAACATGAAGCACTCCCTCTTGTAAGAACTTTTGAGTTGTTTGTATTCCTAGTCATTTATGTCTTTCTTTTCTCACCCTTGTTTGATTTCTGAAAGTCTTTATTTTTATTTTTTTAAATTTTATGATGATTTTTATTTTTTCCAAGTGGATTTATGGAAGTCTTAATTTCTCTTAAGAATTTGAATAGTATTCATTTATTTAGAATAATCTTCAACCTTCTTTGCTAAAAGCTCCATTCCACTGTTTTCTCAGTTAGTTCCCCTTCCTTTTTCTATTTAATTTTTTTAAATGATTCTTTTTGCTTTTGCATCTTTGAAGAGTCCCCTATGAATGCACAGAATCTATTTCTTGGTCCTTACTTTTTTTTCCTTTTTCTTTTTCAGTGAAACTATATCTTATTTTGTCTTTTTGCCATTCCAACTCTCTTCTACACTCATGCATTTTTATTGCTTCCTCCCCCATACCAGTGGTTCAGCACCTGTTCCCTCACGAGCCATGAGTGGCTCACAAAGCTGTTTCAGGTGGCCCATAAGCTGCCTGGCAGCTCTTCGCTCCTGCCTTCACAAGCAAAGTTGTCACCAACAAGGCCTATGCTTCCCAGCCACTGTCAGAGCTCATGCTCACCTGTTCCATAGTTTCTCCCTCCACCACGGAAATAAACGTTCTTTCAAGTTTATGACTCATAATGCTATAAATGGGTCATATCCGAGTACTTGGAATAATAAAGAATTCCCTAACAAGTCACACCATACCAACAGGAAGTTCACATTTCCTTAAGACTTGGAAACTTATTGTAAGTTTTATAGTCACAAACTCAAGTATACCAAAAAAAGATAATGGATTTTTTCTGTCAATAAAAAAACTCATACTAGATTTAAAAATCCATGCTGGATTGTTGGTCGAGAATTTAATCTTGCCAGTTCTAGAAAATTTACTAATTTCTTGTCTAACACTTAATCCCATAGTGGGGAGGGAGTGGTAATTAATCATCCAAATCAAGATTCTTCCCTCTATCTAGATTTTTCTCTTCTTCCTGAGTTGAAGGGGGGCATATATCACAGATGGTGTGCAGTGGATGTGTGAGGAGGTTGGTGTGCATCTCTGATCACTCCTGTTCTTATTGGCCTCTTCCAGATGTAACCATCCTATCAGACCTTGGGCATTGCTGTCTAAGTTGGCATCACTCACTGCTGATGTCAGAAGTTCCTCTGTGGTCCAGGTGTTGACTTCTCTCACTCTGTCCTTTCTTGACTCTGTGCTGTCCTCATAACAACCATAAGGCCTTTTCTGGTCTATTTCTGAAAAATAAGTCCCTCCAGCCACACTTGTGTGCATGCTTGAATAAAGGGAGGGAGGAGGTAAGAGGGGAGGGCTGAAGGTTTTCCCCACAGCACTTTGGAATGGTCAGGATTCTGTAAGTCTTCTTGGAGGTCTTTCTTCCTAGAAACTTACTTTGGTCATTGCTCAGCTACTGCTTAGGGACCATAGGAGAGGCAGAGTTTACTTATGTCTTTTTCAGTCCTCCAGCTTATTCACTGGGAAGCCTTTAGGAAATGGTATTTTCTGTTGGGGACCCCTCAAACTTCTCTGAAGTTTCTGTGATCCCACTACTTCTGTGGTTCAGCCTGGGATGGTGATGCAGCTGCTCTCTTTTCTCTCTTACAAGGTGATGAATCTCTCTTCCTTTTAGGTGGGTGGATGGCATTAAATCACTCTGCATTTGTCCCCACTTTATGGTATAAATTACACGTTCTGGGTCCTCTAGGATTTGGCCCTTGGTTCTGAAGTCAACCTTGTGAATTTGAATTTGAAAAAAAAAATTTCTGTTTCAATTTCCTGACTCTTATAGTTGAAATCCATGGCTTCTAAGACTGTTGTTTCTGCCATGGATTTACATAAATTGATTTCAGAACTAAAAAGCCAATTGTGTACTATTTAATTCTCTCTCTTTAGTATCTTCCCTAAGGGAAGTGCATAGTGAGAGATCTTACTGACACTTGCATTAAGGGGAGTGGTATGGAGAAGAGACACCTCCAAATTGTTTAATATTAAAATAGCACCCTTGTAAATTTGTCTTTCTTCATATAAAGCATGTGATAATCACTGCATAAAGCTCTTTTCCTCCATCATTTTCTCTGGTAGTGCTATCATACTGGGAAAACCTGTGACTTGTAGGTATGTGAAAAGACTAAGTAATTGTAATGAACCTGAAAAATCATGACATTCAAATATTTAGCAATATATCATTTCATTTGTAATTACAATATTGCTCCACAAGTATTTTATTTTATTTAGTTTTTGCTTTTTAGGGCCACACTCACGGCACATGGAGGTTCCCAGGCCAGGGATCCAATCAGAGCTACAGCTGCCAGCCTACACCACAGCCACAGCAATGCCAGATCTGAGCCACATCTGCAAACTACATCACAGCTCACGGAAATGCCGGATCCTTAACCCACTGAGCGAGGCCGGGCATCGAACCCGCAACCTCATGGTTCCTAGTCGGATTCATCTCCCATGAGCCACGCCAGGAACTCCACTTCACAAGTTTTTTATTTTTTTGTTTTGTTTTGCTTTTCGGGGCCACACCCATGGCATATGGAAGTTCCCAGGCTAGGGATTGAATTGGAGCTGTAGCTGCTGGCCTATACCACAGCCACAGCAACGCAGGATCCCAGCCACATTTGCGACCTACACCACAGCTCACGGCAACGCCAGATCCTTAACCCACTGGGCGAGTCCAGGGATCGAACTCACAACCTCATGTTCCTAGTCAGATTCATTTCCACTTTGCCACGATGGGAACTCCCACAAGTTTTTTAATGGACATAATGTAATGCAATAGTAGCTTTGGAGTTAGATTAGTTTTTAAATCCTGGATCTGGCACATATTAACTGTGTAACTTTGAGTAACTTATTTAAACCCTCTGAGCCTTTACTTCCTTATCTGTAAAACTGGGGGTAACATCTTTTCAATAATGTTCTATGGCACACTGCTTAGGGAGAGAAGATTGCAAAAAAGAGAGGTGTTATAGGCAAATAAAATGGGAAGCACAGAGAAAAAGCACAGTTAAATAAATATCTTCATTCTGCTACCTCCAAAATTCTGTGTTAATGCTAGTTTGCTGTTTTATTATACAGGAAGGGAAACACTAGATAGCAGTTCTTAGTTGCAAGCAATACAAGCTCATTCTGATATAAGTAGAAGAGGAATTTATTAGAAGGCTATTGGGTGGCTCATAGAAATGGCATGAATACCATAGAGCCAGGTTTAGAGAAAGAGCAGAAACAATGAAGGTTGAGGGACATCAAGACCACCTCAGCAGAGTAAGGCAGTCTGTGGAACACGCATTGCCCTTGTCACTCTGCTTAGTGGACCTGCTCAGCTGGCTCTACTGTGAATGCTGACACTGGGTCTTGCTGCCACCCTTATGAACTAGATGGTGCCTCTGGAATCACCATCTGCTCCTATTATGGATTCTCCACAGCTCTTGTTCTTTGTTTATTATCTTCCAATTTTAAGTCTTGGGGTCTATAGTAAACTGAAAAATGACCCCCCCATATCCATGTCCTGCTCCCTGGAACCTGTGAATGAATACATTATCTTGTCTGTTGAAAGAGATTTTTCAGATATGATTAAGTTAGGAATTTGGAGATGGGGAAATTATTCTGAATTTTCTGGGTGGGCCTAATATAGTCATCAAGGTTCTCATAAAAGGAAGGTATGAAGATCACTGAACAGTAAGAAGTGTGTAAATAAACAATGAGGACCTACTGTATAGCACAGGGAACTATATTCAATATCTTATAATAACCTATAATGGAAAAGAATCTGAAAAAGTGTGTATATGTGTACAGACAGATATATCACACACACATACATATATAACTGAATCATTTTGCTATGCACCTGAAATTAACACAACTCTGTAAAACAACTGTACTTCATTTTTTTTTAAGTAAGAGATGTGATGACAGAAGCAAGAGTGTGAAATGCTGTGAGGTAGGGGCCATGCCCCAAGGATTGTAGGCAGCCTGTAGGAGCCACATAAGGCAAGGAAACAGATTCTCCCCTCAGAGCCTACAGAAGGAACCAGCACTGCTAACACCTTGACTTTAGCCCAGTGAAACCCACATTGGACCCCTGATCTACAGAACAGCAAGAAAATACATTCAAACTGTTTGAAGACACTAAATTTGTGGTAATTTATTACAGTAGCTATGGAAAACTAATACAGAATCCTTAAATTGATTGGCATAGTCTAGGCTCTGTGTCCAAGCCCCAAATGGGAAGATAAGGAAAATTTGTATGAGGAGTGGGAAGTGTTCTTTCTTTCTTTATCTAGTGGGAAGTGTTCTCTGTTGTCACTAAGATGCATAAGAACATGAGAAATGGGTTCTGATGCAGGTAGCTTACCCCATCCATCCAAAGGCAAAGAATCTATAAGACTATTAGTATTTCCCCAAAAGTATTAGATAGCAGAGCCTCTATTTTCTACTTTTTCTTGGATCATTTCCATAACATCATCAAGGTTAGATGAGAAAGAATGATGATAGGAATTCTTGTTGTGGTTCAAGGGTAACGAACCCAATTAGTATCCATGAGGATGGGGGCATTGATGCCTGGCCCCACTTAATAGATCCAGTGTTGTCATGAGCTATGGTGTAGGTTGCAGACATGACTCAGATCTGTCATTGCTGTGGCTGGCAGCTGAAGCTCTGATTTGAACCCTAGCCTGGGAACTTCCATATGCCATGGGTGCAGCCCTAAAAAGGAAGAGCGAGAGAGAGAAAGAAAGAAAGAAAGAAAGGGAAGGGAAGGGAAGGGAAGGGAAGGGAAGGGAAGGGAAGGGAAGGGAAGGGAAGGGAAGGGAAGGGAAGGGAAGGGAAGGGAAGGGAAGGGAAGGGAAGGGAAGGGAAGGGAAGGGAAGGGAAGGGAAGGGAAGGGAAGGGAAGGGAAGGGAAGGGAAGGGAAAGGAAGGAAGGAAGGAAGGAAGAAAGAAGGAAAGAAAGAAAGAAAAAGAAAGAAAGAAAGAAAGAAAGAAAGAAAAAGAAAGAAAGAAAGAAAGAAAAAGAAAGAAAGAAAGAAAGAAAGAAAAAGAAAGAAAGAAAGAAAGAAAGAAAGAAAGAAAGAAAGAAAGAAAGAAAGAAAGAAAGAAAGAAAGAAAGAAAGAAAAAGAAAGAAAGAAAGATGATAAAGCCTATGGCAGAGTACTCTCTCAGAAAATGGAGATCTTTTTGTGATTGCTTCTTGGTAGCTGTGCTCAGCTAAAAACCAACATGTTTGATGACTACCATTCTATTAGTCTTCTTGTGTAAGAAAAAAAAATATACTGGTGCAAACCATGGGAAAATTGAGGCAAAGGAGCTTCAGCAGAGAATAAAGAAGGAAGAAGGAAAGATGCAGAGTAGCATGGTAGTGATGTCCAGTTCTTCATGTGGGGAAAGAATGGAGCCAGGGATCAAGAGTGATAGCTATGGAAGTACTCTTGAGGCAGTGAGGGTCTGGGTCCCCATAGTGACAGTGTACACGGAGAAGAAGGGTCATATAGGAGGGACTCTGTGAAGGAAGGGGTCTCAGGGTTGGTGACTGACTGCCATAGGGAATGACTTTGGGAGAGAGCCATGATGCCTGTTGGATTTGAAGGCTAGGGGCCACTTAAAGAATGATGGTGCTAAAGTGGAAACTTTGAAAAAGTTGCTATTAGGGACAAATTTTTTATTTGTTTTAGATTTCCCTTAGGACATTTGAAACTGGACTACACTCAGTTAAAGGCTTACAGATTAGCTTTGGGTGCCACCAGGATGAATAGACTCACTTAAGCTCAAAGCGTGTGTGAACCAGGGGAGTGACAAGTAAAGAAAGTAGATGCATGGCAATCTTAGTATAAGAATCAGAACTTCAGAGTTCCCGTCGTGGCGCAGCAGAAGCGAATCCAACTAGGAACCATGAGGTTGCGGGTTCAATCCCTGGCCTCACTCAGTGGGTTAAGGATCTGCCATTGCCGTGAGCTGTGACGTAGTTTGCAGATGTGGCTCAGATCTGGCATTACTGTGGCTCTGGTGTAGGCTGGCAGCAACAGCTCTGATTCAACCCCAGCCTGGGAACCTCAATGTGCCGCGGGTACAGCCCTAAAAAAAGACGAAAGACAAAACACACACACACACACACACACACACACACACAAGAATCAGAACTTTGAGATCATTTGACTCAGTTTACTCTACCTATAGATAAGGAAGTGAGGCTCAGAAGTTTTAAGTGAAAAGGAAAAAATGATCAGTAAAAGAGACTGAAAATGAGTGATCAAATGTGTGACAAAACAGAGAGGTTCAATATTACAGAAGCAAAGGAAAAGGGACACAGATGCAGCAAAGAGGGACTTGAAAGAAACTAATGCATTCTGAGCCCAACCCTAGGTGTGGTGTTAGACATTTTAAAACACAGATCAGCCCAGCTTATTCTCACAGTATCCTCGCAGTGTAAGATAATTCTGCCATTTGACAGTTGGTGAAACTGGGGCTACAGAGATTAAATGCCTTTCCTAAGGTTATGCATTTTATGAGTTGTAGAGCTGGGAGTTGACTCATTTGCCTGACTCCAAAGCCTTTTTCAATAGTAGGAAATCTTTAGAGTACGGGCATATGTGGGAGAGATCTCTGACTGGGGTGGGGGTGGGGCAATGGCTTAGTTTAGGAAATGTTTCTGGAACTCCCTAAAATTAAATTCTGTGGACAGATCCTTACATGGCTTGTATGTCTGACCTAGTCTGGAATATTTTACCACTGGCTGAAAATTCTCAATGTACATACTCTAAATACAGATGTGCAAATCTCAGGTACACACTGGAATTAAAGGGCTGCTTAGCCTCATTGGAAGAAGGTGGCCTTGGTGGTTGATCCTCTTGGCCTAATTCCCCGAAATTTTTATTTACTGAACCAGACCTTTCCAAATCAGTCTGGTTTGTCTTTTGGATCTCCAGGACAGACCTGGAACATTTCATCTCCCTCCTCCTGTATTGTCCATAGAGTCGTGTCCCATCTGCCTGAAGTTCCTGGTTCTACCAAAATCCCCTTACCAACAGAAGTCCTCTTGTGCCAATTTTTCTCTGGATTCTTCTATTTTCCAAACTTCCTTTAAATTCATACCCCTACTTAAAAAGTAGCTTATCTTCAGTTTATACCTATTTTACATTTACTTAAGAATACAGTTCATTAACTGTTCAGCTGAGTACAGTTCATTGTATTCCAGAAATACGCACTGTATTCTGTAAAAGGCATATATGCAATTTGGACACAAATAAGACCAAGGGTGTATTTCAAAGATCAATCAATGATAGAAAGAGACAGCATAGGAGTTCCCACTGTGGCACAGTGGGTTAAGAATCCAACTGCAGTGGCTGTGGTTGCTGCAGAAGTGTGGGTTCGATCCCAGCTTGGCACAGTGATTTAAAAGATCTGGCACTCCTATGGCTGGCATAGGTCACACCTGAGGCTCAGATTCAATTCCTAGCCCGGGAACTTGCATATGCCACAGGTACAGGCATAAAATTTAAAAAAGAAAGAAAGAGTATATTGAAAGAAGTCATAGATTTGGAAATGAGATTTCAGAGTGACAGTGAATGGGTAGCATGGAAACTCCAAAACCAGGTATAAACTATTTGTCAGAAAAAGTTGGCTGAGGGAAAGAATGGAGTAGTAGTTGGCAGAGCCCTTAAGAATCTGTCCTTTTGTTATGGTTGCTCTTGTTTACTTTTGAGTAGAGACTGCTGTGATGTGTGTGTGTGTGTGGGCACGTGCGCATGCGTGTGTGATGGGATTGGGAGATAGGAGAGCATGGTGGTTAAGAGCTGGAGTTCTAGAGTTAGGAAATTATGGGCTGGAAATACAGGCTTAATAGTTGGGCATGTTTCTTAACCATCAAAGTCTTTGATGCGCAAAATGTGGTCTATGGACTAGCATCCATCTGCATCACTTGGAGGTTATTAGAAATGCAAAACTTCATCCCTGCCCAGGGCTCATATTTTGAAAAGATCTCTGAATGATTCATACACATATCATGGTTTGAGAAGTACTGCTCTAAGCCATAGTTCCCTCTTCTATAAGAGAGGGATAAGGGTGTTGTAGAGCAGCAGTGAGGAGGGAAGTGGCATGATGCATGTGCATGTTAGGCACATAGTAAGAGCTTGAGTAATGCTTGATTATTATTACTGTTGTTATGATTAAGACTGAAGCCACTGAAGAGAGAATAAATTGAGCAAGACTCTTCCTTAGCAGAAGGATAGGGATAAGCTGAGGCTGTAGCTAGAGGAGTTGTCTCTAGGGAGAAGCAAGACTGACTATTCCACAGGATAGGATGCTTCTCCCCCAGACCACTGTTTTTTTCTAGAAGAGGGGTACTTTCTGAGCCCCAGCTTCTCTTCCCCAAGATATTCAGTCCTTCTGATTGATTCCCTACAGGGTATTAACATTCCAAAAATTATGCAGGCTCTATTTAAAGACCCCTGCAGAATGTAAACTGATTTACTAAAGACATTTTAATTAATTTAATCATCAGGATTTAGTATTAAAAGTGGGTAGAGACACCCTTTTTTGACCTGGTACCTAAGTATTCCTTTGAATTGTGCTGAAGTTGGCGGCAACTCAAAATGCATGGTTTTGTGAAGGAACAGACAGTAAAGACAATGTTATTTCTGTTGTTTCCATGACAACGGACATGCTTCATGGAATATATCCATCATGCATAGTCTTGAACCATCTGGTTTCTAAGTCCTTGGTGAAAACCCTCTAGGAATGAAGTGTAGGTAAACTTTAATCAGTTTTATAATTACTGTAGTCCTTGCAGAAATTATTTAACTTGATTTTGCAGCTGCTGCGACATAAGGCCCAGAGGTCTTATTAGAGTTTTTATTGCCACTTTTAAGAAGCAGTTTAAGAATCATTATTGTACTTTAGCTGCAGATGCCACTGTCTCTGTTTTAGGTTCTGAGACTAGGTCTTAGTGACATCACACAAAAACGGAGAAAGGTCAAAGTTATTTTTTCCAACTGGCTCTGTCAAATATAAAAATTAACCATACTTTGAGCTGGGTTTCATGTATTGGTAATGTATGTTTATGTTAGAGTTTCTGTCAAAACAGGGATTAAAGATAAATGTAGCTAATTAAAAGAACATTTGCTTAGAGCTCCTGGTAATAGATACCTCTTTGTGAGGTCTTGAGGTATGGCTTTCTTTAAGAACTGATGCAATTTGTGTGACGGAATCTGAAGAGGAGAGGAGATTCGACTTTCTGAAAATCATGCATGAGTCTAAGAACTAGCCAGTGCCTGCTCTAAGGAAATAGCACAAGTAATAATTAGATAAAGTTTGCTTATGTGGTGAGCTATATAAAATGCACATGTCTAACCTACTTCTGACCTTTTACCCTAGTAAAGCCTTTGAAACAAATCTGTTCTGTCAGGAAGTGATACCCCTTTAATGGGTACTGGATCAGTCAACATATTTCAAACTGAGCCCTGGATGATTACAAAAAATAAAACAAAAACTTTAAGGGTCAAATTATGCAATTGTTGACTTTTTTATTCCTTGTTTCTACCAGGCAGTTGGAGCTTCAGTGCTAATGACTATGTTCCTGTCATCTGTGTTTTCTTGTTTTTCTGTAGTGAGGGGAGGGAAATATGGGAACCAAAGGGTGTTTTTTTTTGGCTTCCTGTCAATTAACAAAGCCAGTTGGATTTATGGTCCAAAAGATATAGGTCAATTCCTAGGAATTAGAGGGAATCTTATAAAACTGGTAGGATCTGTGTGTGTGTGTGTGTGTGTGTTTCTATGCAATTTTATGCCATATATGGATTCATTTTTGAGGGATATTTTTGCTGCATATAGAATTCTGGGTTGACATTTTCTTCATCATTTTGGAGATGTTAGTTTGTTGTCTTCTGTTGGCATGGTTTCTGTTAAGTCTACTATAATTTTTGTCTTTTTCCTCTGTGTGTAATTATATACTTTTTCCTCCTCTGGATATGTGATGAAAAATGTTATGTGTCAACTTGATTGGCCCAGATATTTGGTCAAACATTATTTGAGTGTGTCTGTGAACATGTTTTTGGATGAAATTAACATATAAATTGGTAGAACAAGTAAAGCAGATTGCCCTCTTTAATGCAGGTGGGTCTCATCCAGTTAGCTGAAGGCCTGAAGAGAACACAAAAAGGCTGAGCATCCCTTGAATAAGAGAGAATTCTTCCTGCTTGATGGCCTTTGAACTGGAACGTTGGCTTTTTGCCCCCAAACTTCCAACTCAAACTGAATGGTCTGCTTTTCCTGGGTCTTAAATCTGCCAGCCTTTAGACAGGAATTTCTCAATTTACTTACCTAGTTCAAGCCTTCACACTCAGACTGGAACTAACCCCTTGACTTTCCTGGATCTGCAGCTTGCCAGTTCACCCTACAAATCTTGGGACCTGTCCATCTCCAGAATTGTGTGTGAAAATTCCTTATAATTAATCTCTTCCTCCCACAAGAAGAAAATGATGGCATAATTTATCCCAAGAAGCCCATTGAATCCTAGAAGCTACATTTTACATGGTGTTACACAAAAGACCAGTTTCATCTACCAATGAAGAGATTTAATTGTTGGCTGTAAGATGCAGTAAAATTTGTAAATAAACCACAATGTTGCAAGAGGTTTTAATATTTGAAACTATTTTATATTTAAGGGTGTTCAGGACTATCGGAGTGACATTCTAATCATCAGAGTGACTCTAGAGCTCATTTCTAACCTCTAATTTCACTTTGACATAATTTAGGAAGTGCTAGTCATGGATTTAAATATTTAATAGCTTCAAACCTTTTCCCAGGAAAACATACACATGCCACAAAGAGCTATATAAAGCAAAAGGCTGCATTCACTTTTAATAAGAGGCTCTTTTGAAGATTAAGAATTGTCAAGTCTCTGATTATGAAATGCAAGTTTTTGCCATTAGATTACTGAGAGGTTTACGTTAGGGAGCTTAATTGTGAGTGTGGTACTTCTACCACCAGAGGGCTCCATATTTTTTCTTGAAAGCAAACAAGAAAAAGAGATTGAGTCTTGATGTTTAAGGAAGTTTCTTATTTTACATGCCCAAGCCATATATTGCAACTTAAAAGCAAATCTGTGAGTTTCCATTCATCTACCCCAAGTTTTAAAAATATATGGGGACAATTTTGCTTCCAGGTTTCTAGGGCAGTTTTATTTCCTTTACGGAGATTAAAAAAGAAAAATCAAAGCAGGCTCCTTTTAGTGTATAAGAAGTTGAGATTCTGATTTTCTGGACAAATGTTGAGGTCCCCCTCAAGATTGAGTCCAAAAAAGTGAGGAGAATGAAGAAGGTGCTTTTTGTTAAGTTGGGTGACATATTAGGAATTCCAGGAAACTGGGAACAGCTGAATGGAGAATGTAGTGGAGTTTCTTTATCTCTGGGAAGCTGTTGGGGACCAAAGTGCTCACTGAAGCAGCAGTAATAAGCTGAGGAGGGCAGCCCATGTAGGAAATGAAGACCTAGATCATAGAGATCTTCCAGTGTGAGCTGAGAGATTGGATTTCTGCACATGCAATAAGAATGAACCATACTGAATAAGAGAGTAGACATTTCAGAACATAAAGATCCTGTAATAAAATTTATGTTTGAATATTATCAACTCGAATTTATTTTATTTATTCTAAAATACATGTCTGTTTATCTGGTCACGTTTCCATTCATTTATCACCAAGTTATACCTCACATTTTCTCCAAAAATTATTTAAAGCTATTTTTTCCTTTTTTTTCAGTTGGCCTATGAACCTTAGAACCTTCATGGTGAAAGTCCATTGGCTGGGACCTCTTATTTCCGGTTCTGACTCTCATGGAGCTAGTTCCAAAATCTGAAGTAAATGCTTTCCCTCCTTATTGTCTCAACAGATTTATCGAGAGATTATGTATCCTAAAATTCACCCACTGTGAGTGTAAAGTGCAATTATTTTTAGGAAAGATAGAGTGGTGCAACCATCATCACAATCCTGCTTTAGAACATTTTCTTCAGTCCATAAAATTGCCTCCTGCCTGTTTTCATTCCATCTGTGTTCCCACTCCTAGCATAAGGAAATCAGTAATCTACTCAGTGTCTCTATGAATTGCCCTTTCTGGAAATGTCATATTAATAGAATCATCCAGTATGTATTTTGCTGTGAGTGGCTTCTTTCACTCAGCACAGTGTTTTTGAGGTTCATCTATAATGCAGTACATTTCAGTGCTTTTCTCCTCTGTATTACTGAGTAATATTCCTTTGTATGGATATGTCACATTCAGTTTAAAAGTATTTGAATTGTTTCCAGTTTGGGCTACTATCGTGATATGCAAAGCTTTTTGTGAATACGTATTTTTACTTCTCTTGGGTATATGCCTAGGAATGGAATTACTTTGGCATGCAAGAAATTTGTATTTCCCTAATGACTAATGATGTTGAGTATTTTTGCACATTTAATAGCTACTTTTGTATCTTTTTTCATGAAATATATGTTCAAATATTTTGTCTATTTTTAATTGTGGTTTGTCTTCTTATCACTAAGCTGTAAGAATTCTTTACAGATTCTAAATGTCTTTTTAATTAATAAGATTTCTTTTTTAGAGCAGGTTTAGGTTCACAGCAAAATTGAGTGGAAAACACAGAGATTCAGTATATTTCCTGTCCCCATATGTGTACAAACTCCTCCACTATTCACATTCCACACCATAGTAGTACCATTGTTTTAACTGATGAACCTATATTGACCCATTATTATCATGCAAAGTCCATAGTTTACATTAGGGCTTGTTCTTGGTATTGTTGTATAGCCTATGGGTTTTGACTAGTCTAGTATATAATGACATGTATCCACTATTATAGTGTTACACAGAATAGTTTTATGACACCACCTCCAAAAAAAGAGCATGAACCTACAGATGTCCAATGTTCTTTTCCAAACTTTGAGTAGCTTGTCATGAGTTAATGCATTTTAATATATTGTTTATTTATTATGACTTTCCAGAACCCTTGAATGACTATTTTTGACAATTTTGTTTAAATTTGTTTTCTGGGGAGAAGATTTGCCAACCTCTTAACTCTTCCATAGCTGGAAGCCCCATCCTGAATCAAGTTTAGATTAATAGTTATTGATGCCTATGTTTTCTTCCATAAAATATTCCTTTGTACTCTGGAAGCATTAATGATGCATTATTTTTTAATGTCTTGCTATGGTATCTTCCAGCCTTTAATGCTTACTCTATAAATTTGATACTGGAACTTGCTTGATCTGACCATTAGGTTTTAACAAAAGATGGTCAGACAACAACCAGTGCTCATATTCTTTCTTCAAATAGTTAAGTAATTTGTTAATTAAACTGTGAAGTTGCCATTGTTCAGTTGTTCCATCAGGATTAACTAAGCTTTTTCATATGTCTAAAATGACAACCACATCACAACTCTCAGAAGACAATAATTAGAGAGTCACCTCAATTACGGATATATTAAAATGTGAAAAATGTACCTCTTGGAGTTGATGATAAACATTAATATTGTAATCCAGTTTACTCTAGAGAAGAATCTAAAATTAGATAATTTTTATTGCATCTTATTCTAGCTAAATAGCCTGAAGAAAACAAGAGGTCTTTACCTATAAAGCTTTTTATACATGGGATTATTTTTCAGAATGAGCTCAGAAAACAGTCATAAAGATAATCTTGTTTATTGTTTCTTCATGTTCATTTTTATTGAGACTATGATTTTGTTAAAAACACAATAAAAAAAATTTTGCTGTGATTTGAATCAAGGAAAAGGGCAAAGTCATTAGAACAACTTGAACTGAATCAAAATCCTGCCTGTTGGTGAACTTTCAAATTGCAAGTTGTCTTTAAACTGTGGAATGAATCTATTTTTGTCTTTGAGTATTAATACTTTTTGTTTTTAAAATTATCTGACATTCGAAGAACTTGAGAAGGGTTCATATTCATCTTTTCCTTTATTTTGTACTTGGTAATCAAAAACTCTTATAAAGTTTAGATTATAGCACAGAAAACAAAAATAGAAGAAACAAGCATGTTTCTCCTTATCAGTTGCTTCTGCACATAGGAAAGTATTGTCTTTGCCCCACTCCCAAATGGCTTGTCTTATATATCAGTTCTAACGTCAAAACAGAAGACTGTAAGGAGAACTTGGTAATTGATAAGAGAAATGAGGAGGGCACATTGCACAGGGGCCTGACTTCTGGCCACACTGATAACCATCATCAGACTGTAAATTTATGGAGTGGGAAGGAATTGTAGAGATCATTTAGACTTGGTGACACAAATGCAAAGGCCTCCAGAGGCCAGAGAGATGATGCAAATAAGAGGAGAAGGCCAATTTTATAATCTTGCCCATTTTTCTTGAAACACGTGATCCTCTCAGTATGTGTACATGTATTTTTCCCCCACTGTTAATAGTGACATGAGGAGAGAGAAATATTACTCTGAGAAGAATAGTAGTCCAGGTGAAAAGAGATAAAAATATATGGTGGGGGTCAGTAAACTATAGCCCGATGGCCAAATTCAGCCTCCTTCCTATTTTTGTAAATGAAGTTTGATAGGAACATGACATTTATTTATGTATTGTCTGTGGTTGCTTTCATGTTATGATGACAGATTGAATGCCTGCAAAACCTGAAATATTTTACTGCTTGTCTCTATTGAAAGAGTTTGCCGACCCCTGATAAATGACAGCTCAACCAGTTTCTTCGGTAATGGAAAGCTAGAAAGTGGTGGGGACTGTGGCAGACTAGAGTGTGGGTTCCATCTGAGCAGGCTGTTATCGTGTATAAATTAGCTCAGTGTTGCCAGGTCTCAATTTATAAGAGAAGCTCAAAATTTGAATTTTATGTGAAATCTTCCTATTTGAAAAGATTGGTTCAAGATTTTATTTAAACACTGTGGGCCAAACCTTCAGAATCGCCCATTAGTATTCAGGCTAGATTTGGCCCTCAGACTGCCACTTTATGACTTATTTCTTAAGTTTGGCTATTCTATTTTTTTTTTTTTCCTATCTAGAAGTTATATTGAGTTTTTAAAAGTCTGCTATGCTAACTTTCTTATAGTTTCTTTCCTCCTTGCATGTATATTCAAGCTTATTTTTCAAGTTTGGTTGTTTTATAGTATGCAACTGATAATTTTAGTGTTTGAAGTTTTTGTGGATATGGTTTCTAATGCCAGTTATTTCTGCTATTTGTCACTTACGGTGCCTTTTTTCCTTAAATGGTTGGTTATCATGGATCTTGATATATTCCTAGGAATACTCAGGTGTAGGTTAAAGACACTTTTTCCTGAAAGGATTTTACTTACTTCTCTCAGGCACATGAATGAACTAAAGTCCAGGGCTACCTTCACTCAAGTTTAAGACTTCAGATTTTCTGAACTGTGGAAAGTGGATTGCAAGAGCATGGGAGAGTGGGTTTCTCTTAAAGTTTCAGTTTATTAAATACTTTACATTATGTGGGACTAGGATTTTAAGTTTCTATCTCCCATTGAGGCCAGCAAAATCAAAATTTGTTGGAATTGCAAATACCGTCAAGGTACAAGCAACTTTTTCCTGCTTGCATGGGTTTCTTGTTTTCTTTCAGTTTTGTCCTAATAATTACTCATTCTCCTGTTAGGTCTTCGATGTTTTTAAGACTATATATTTTAAAATATATTTTTATTCAGCGTTTTTAGGTTCTAGTGGGAGGGTTATCCAAATAACAACCCATCGTTATCAGAAATTGGAACCTGATCTATTTCAATCCTCTTCTTCTATAGATGAGGAAACCTTAGGCCCAGAATGTGAATTATTCAAGACCATGCAAATTACACTTTGCAAAGCTTGGATTAGCATTCAGTTCTCTTGACCCCTAAACAAGAAATCTTTCCAACCATCCACATTTATATTTTCCTTTAGGATCTTAGTCAGTGGTATACTGGCAAATGTTTAACAATTGAATTTCCAGAAAAAAAAAAAAAAAATCCCCATCATTGTCTTTGCCAATCTCTGTGGTGTAAATATTCCTACTATAATGAATTTCAAGCTACCAACTTGATGTTACTGAATACAGAGTTGATAAGAGGTACACGTAATTGGTTCTCATGTACCGGTACAACCTGGCTCCAGCACACTACTGTATCTACTTGAGAGAGAATTAACACTTTAAAAAATATTCCTACATGTCATGCACTCTACTTATAGCATCTGATTTAATTTTCACAGCAACTTTACAAAGCTGTTAATAACATAATCATGTTTTTATAAGATAAGAAACTTGAGATTTAGAAAGATAAAGCTACTGGGAGTTCCCATCATGGCGCAGTGATTAACGAATCCGACTAGGAACCATGAGGTTGCGGGTTCGGTCCCTGCCCTTGCTCAGTGGATTAACGATCGGGCATTGCCATGAGCTGTGGTGTAGGTCGCAGACGCGGCTCGGATCCCGAGTTGCTGTGGCTCTGGCGTAGGCCAGTGGCTACAGCTCTGATTAGACCCCTAGCCTGGGAACCTCCATATGCTGCGGGAGCAGCCCAAGAAATGGCAAAAAGACAAAAAAAAAAAAAAAAAAAAAAAAAGACATACAAAGCTACTAAAAACAAATAATGAAAACAACAACAACAAACAAATGAAAAGATACTCACTCAAAGTCACATGGCCAGCAAGTGGCAGAACCCATATTTGAAACCAAATCTGTGAGATTATAAAAGCCAGTGCTATTCCTGATAAACCAGCCTTATTCTCTGAGTGATGTAGTGGACTTAATATCTCCTTGTATGGTAGAATAATTGGGGGCATGATGGAGATTTTCTTTCCAAGTGGTTCCAAAAGGTACTTCCTCTCATCTTCTGACTCATTTTCCCTTTCCCTTGGTTCTATTACCCTTTTTTAAGAAAGGGTGCCCAAGTTAATGTACACATTGTCTCACCCTTATTCTGTCTATGAAGCTTTTCAAGGTTACTCTGTAGTTTTAAACTAAAATCTAATTTCCTCCTAAGTACTGTCCATGTCTCTTTTGCAATGCATATTTGGTCCTAGTTTCATAAGAGCATCTATGCATCCATCCATCCATCCATCCATCCATAAATGTGCCAGATCTCATGCTAGGTTCCGGAAGACAGAAATTAATCTGGGAGGTTAAAAGTTTCTGTCCTAAAGAATTTCCCTACCTAATATCCAGAGAATGTCAAGAATGTTGATATTTTTTTTTCCTCCAGAGGAATTAAAAAATGACATCGTGTTGTGAAATCCATGGAGTTTTTTAAAGCTGAGGAGTCAAAGTAACCCAGCTAGGAAGCTAGTTGTTCTTTTCTCCCATTTTCATACGTTCTCCACTTTGCAAGAGACTCCTACACCAAAAGGGAAGGAACATATTTTAAGGTGACAGGTAGACAAACTAGCCTTCCCCAGCAGCCCTCCCACTTCCAGCTGCAGAGGATGCCCTCTTTGACCTACTTGGAGACCCATTTAACACATCCATTGCAAGGGATAGGGACTAAGTTCCCTTTGCCCTACTCCCAGCTGCAAATTCCTGATCTGGTTTCCTATTTTCAGAAATGATTTAATGTAAATACATTTAAAATAATAATCATGTCCTCTTTCTGCCCTCCCCTTCACAGCTGTGGCTTCCTTACCTTGAATTGCATCTGAAGTGTGATTAATACATGTGTTTAAAGAAACAGTCATTCCTCCCCTCTTTTTTTCTTCCTCACAGCTGTATTTTTCCCACCCTAGCAATTCCTTTCCTATACTTATTAGCCATACATATTTCAGTTCCAGACCCACAGAAACATGTTTTAAGTGGATCTTGTAACTGAGCTCTCTTCCTGCTCCACTAGTGCCCTCCCAATGTGATTCCACCCTGAGACCCAGAAGCTGCTTTAAAAAGTTAAGTGCTTAAATAGCAAGGGAGTAACAAAGTCCTGATGACAAATGCCTAGTGATCACAGCTCTTCTTTGCCTTGGCAATGCCAACTTTCCAACTTCCTTTTTGTCACCGAAGTATATCAGCAGAATGAGTGCCACAGTTCAGGCATCCTGAGAATTTGGGGTGCATGAAATCATATTTTCTGTTAAGGGGACATTCTCCTCTTCATGTCACCTAGGGTCATTTTCTGTTTTGGCTGCAGCATACAGCAGCTTGCTGTAGGATCTCAGTTCCTAGACCAGGGATTGAGCCTGTGCTGCAGTGGTGAAAGTGCCAGATTTTAATCACTAGACCACCAGGGAACTCCCTAGGGCTATTTTTCAATTGAGGCAAAATTCACATAACATAAAATTAAGCATTTGAAAGAGTATAACACAATTTTATTTTGTACATTCACAGTGTTGTGTAACCATCACCTCTATCTAGTTCCAAAATATTTTCATCACCCTCAGAGTAGATCCTCATACTCATTAAGCAATCAATTCCCAATTCCCCCTCCCCTCAGCCCCTGGCAACCACTAATCTGTTTTCTGTCTCTATGGAAGGGCCATCATTTGGGGATAGAAATGTCAACCATACTATTTATTTGAACAAACTTCTGAGCATGGTTTGTTCCACAGCTGAATGATGAAGTTCTCAAAACCACAACTATCTGACAATAGGATGGCACTAGCACTTTAAGCTCTTACAATAAGAAAATATCTTGGTGACTAATTCAATGCATGATGGATTGGATCTGGATTTGATAAGGACTAACCTCCTTGTAACCCATATTTAATATATGACAATGTGTATGTTGTAAAAAAAAAATTTCTGAACCTCTTCAACAATGACTGAAGACCTAAAAATAGCCATCGAGGATGGTTTGAATGACACCAAGCATCGAGACGTCAGAATAGGTTCCGGGAAACGTAAAATTGGGACGGATAGTGTGGAGGTGGAGTGCATGCAAAAAGTTTAGAAATGCCAAGGACAGTAATTCTGTAATGTCTCCATACAAGAATAAACTAGAAGGAGAAAGATGCTGTTAGCTTCACTTCTCTCCCCTAGCCTCCGTCATGACACTTGTGCTTCCCTCTTACTCAGCGAGTGCTGGAAGTGCATGAATCAGGGTGGAGGCTGAGTCTTGGCTTTCCCTCCCTGGAAACCCCCAAGTATTTCCCAGGGCATTAGCTCTAGGGATTTTAATAGGTATTATGTAAAAATAGTTTCATGATTTGTTCATTTCATTCATTTTCTCATTCATCCATTCAACAAATGCTTCCTGAATTCCTCTGATAAACTTAGCACTGTTCCAGGTTCTGAGGACAAAGGAGTGAACAGCACAGACAAACTGAGTTTCTTCATTAAAACAGCATTCCTGGAGTTCTTATCATGGCTCAGCCATTAACCCACCCCACTGGTATCCATGAGAATGCAGGTTCGATCCCTGGCTTTGCTCAGTGGGTTAAGGATCTGGCATTGCCATGAGCTGTGGTGTATGTCGCAGATGCAGCTCAGATCCCATGTTGCTATGGCTGTGGTGTAGTCCGGCAGCTACAGCTCCCATTGGCCACCTAGCCTGGGAACCTCCATGTGCTGCAGGTATGCCCTAAAAAGACCATAAAAAAAAAAAAAAAAGGCATTCCTTATTACAGGCCTCCCAGGACCTACAATGAATAAGACAATGTGAATGGTGAATTTAAAAGAATTCCTCTAGGAAGGATTTGACCACATGGGACTTGTTCTTTAAGAACACCTTGGGAAATGCACTATTATTAAGTGTGAAAAAAAGTTTCTTTTTCTGGATTCTTCCACTGCTGCAATAACCTAATTCCCCAAGTAGTTCCCTCTATTATTCTCTATAACAGAGAAAGAACATGCTTTTTGGTTTGTTTGGCTTTGGTTTTATGGTTTTTTTTTTTTTATTTCCTTTAAATAACATACTGCCTTGTGAAGTTGTGTATTTGTTTTGGGGTTTACTCATTTGGGCCCATCTCTGCTGCTATACTGTTAGTTCCATGGAGACAGAACCTGGCACTTACTAGGCACCCAGTGAAGAGTCTGAATTTGCTGAACGGATAACTGAAATAATAGATTCGTTTATCTATCAATTTTATTAATTTTACCCAAAGTTTGAGCCCCTCACCCCCCAATTTCTTCATTTCTCTAACATACTGGGACCTCTAGAACAATACAGGCAGGCTAAACTACTCCAGGTAAGGGCTGCATATAAGGTCATGTTTATTTCATTGGGCTTGGGGATTGCTGTGGAAGATGACACTCTAGAAAAAGCCCTTATACCCAATAGCCTATATTGTGAAAAGAAAAACCGACATTTTGGACCTTATTGTATTTAGCAATATTTTAAGTACTTTTACAAAGAACAACTCATTTCATCATTTAAACAGTCTGATAACAGAAATGTTAGTACTGTCTCTTTTTTGCCTGTGAGGAAAATTAACACGAAGGTTAAGAAATTTGTTCGAAGCAACACAGCTGGTAAACAGCAGAGCTAGGATCCAAACCCTGAGGTTAGGGTCCTTACTGTAAGCCACTTGCTCTAACATTTGTGTCTGTAATATGCTCAGAGTCTCGGAACCATATTCTCATATTCTTGGAGCAGAATCTGTTTTTATGGTGCTACGATATTAGTTAAGAAAGAGAGTCACGTCTTTGGAGTTCCCGTTGTGGCTCAAGGGAAACGAATCTGACTAGTATCCATGAGGATGCAGGTTCAGTCCCTGGCCTTGCTCAGTGGGTTAAGGATCTGGTGTTGCCATGAGCTGCGGTGTAGGTCACAGACATGGCTTGGATCTCGTGTTGTTGTGGCTGAGGCGTAGGCCAGTGGCTACAGCTCTGATTCGACCTCTAGCCTGGGAACCTTGATATGCCACAGTTATAGTCCTAAAAAGACCAAAAAAAAAAAAAAAAAAGAAAAGAAAGAAAGAAAAGTGTTGCTTCTTTGAGTGTTCTAATGACCAGCTATTTCACAGGATACTCCTGCTCTTAAGGTAGGAGTTCTTAGGAGTTAGTTATGTTTTAATAATTATTCTGAAGTGTATCAGGAATAGAACTCTGGTAGTCTGACTCCAGAGTGGTCCACACTCAGTAACAATTAGATCATACTGCCTCAGGACATAGGTGCTTAATGCTATGCAGAACACTTATTACTCTCTTGATACAGTTTATCTCTTTGCTTTTTAATCTTCCTTTTTGGTTTTGATATTTTGCTTGTTTCGTTTGTTGTAAGTGTGCACACATGAATATGTTTAAGTTTTAACACTAATTGTGAAAAGATTTGAAGTCACACATGCAAGCTTTAGTTCCTCTTGCCTTGGGAAGAGTTTCTGCTGGGCTTGATTGGAGAAAAGTTGCTTAGTAAAGTGGAAAGGGGGAGAGACTGGTGATCAGAAGGTTGCTTAGGATCTAAGGGACATCATAGCAACAGGTCTAGGACCCAGGTAAGGAAGGAATCAGGAGCTTCTTTAAATAGAGGGAGGAGACCATGTCTCAGAACAGATAGAGTAGGACTCAAGCAAATGAGTTAGGATATTGCATTTGTATCTCGATGTTCCTGAAAGGAGGCAGAAGGTGCTACATGGAAGCACAACAACATCTGGCAAGGAGAATGAAATTCACAGGAGCAGGATGACTGGAAAGGGCAGAATGGAGTGGAAGGTTATTTGAATATTTTTTTTTCCATTTTAAGGAGGCCAGAGCTGAATCTCATTGAGATGCTGCCTGGGTTGTTGACACATGGCTGATTCATTATTTTAACTATTGGTAAAGCAGAGTTTCTCAAACTCTACTGCACATCCAAATCAGTCTAGAAGGTCCTGAGATTCTGCATGTCTAATGGTTTACCAAGTGAGGCTGCTGCTGGTGGTCTGCAGAGCACACCTTAATTAGCAAGGTAATTAGCATGTGGTTGACTCAATTTTCAGATGAAAAATAAGGGTTATCAGGTATGAACATCTTTATGTAAATGGGCATGCATATATATATATCTCTCTCCCCATCTCAGAATGAGGTCTTGATGGAAGTAACAGAGAGAGAATACAGAGAGGATACAGAGAGAATTCAGAGAGGATACAGAGAGAATGCAGAGGGAACTTGAGAGTCCCTTGAGAGCACTAAATTTTTTTGAGGATGGCTTTATAATGGGAAGCCAGGGGCCAGAAGAGCTACATGGAAAGTCCTGAGAAAACAAAACAAAACAAACAACACTCCTCCTCACAGTCTAGGTTATAACAAAGGACACACGTTAAAACACAGCTCTTAATAAGATAGCACCGTGTGGCATGTGAATATGTGTATAGTATGCCTGGTGTCTTAGTCTACTTCAAGCTACCCTTAAAAAATGCCACAGACTAGGTGGCTTAAACAGTAGAAAGTGATTTTTCACAGTTCTAGGGGTGGGGGAGTTGGAGATCTAGATGATTGCTAGCAGGATAGGTTTCATGTTGAAAAGTCTTACCTTGCTTGAAGGGAGTTATGATCTTGCTTTATTTTTGCTCATATGACTTCACTGTGTGTGTGTGTGCATGGAGAGATCTCCTCTGGTGTTCCTTTTCTCATAAGGATGACAGTTCTATCGGATTAGGACCCCACCCTGATGACCTCATTTAACCTTAATTCTCTCTTTGCTGGTCTTGTGTCCAAATACAGTTACATTGGGGGATAAGGCACATAAATGGGGGAGAGGGGCACAATTCAGTCCCGAACACTGAACCTATAGTAGATATTCAATATATTTTAAGTGGATTAATATCTTCAAGAGTGAGGACTGTCTCTCATGCATGTTTGCATAACCACACAGTGGCACGCACATGGTAGGTATTTAATAAATATTTGAGGGAGTTCCCATGCAGCTCAATGAGTTAAGAATCCGTCACTGTTACTGCAGTGGCTTAGGTGGCTGCTGTGGCATGGGTTCGATCCCTGGCCCAGGAACTTTCACATGCTGAAGGCTCAGCAAAAAAAAAAAATTAAGATAACCATAATAATAATAATAATAATAAATGTTTGATAAATAAACAAATGGTACCCTAGTCTTGAAGACCAGTATCTCAGAAACAAAGATAATACATTGTGTAGTGTGGGTGCTCAGTGCGAGTACCTATAAAACCAAGGGCCACCTTTAGGAAGCACAGTGTGGAAAGGACTCTTGGTTAGTCATACCTCATGTCAAACACCCAGTCTACAAGGTCATCTTTGAATAAGAAGGGCAGTTATTAATGATCTACTGCCAGAGAGTGGATCACTCCCATTTACTTTTACTCATTTATCTGCAGTGTGTTCCTTTTGGTCCTTGGCATTCTGTCCTCTTGAAGATGTTTTCAATGTGTGAAAATAAAAATATGCATATTGGTAGGCTGGTTTTTGGTATACATTGCACTAAAGCAAACCATCTTCTAATTTTCTTGTCAGGCTCTCTGGCCCCAAATCATTCCTGATGCAATGACATAGTAGTTTATGTGCATAGAGCGAGGGCTCTTGAATACTATCTTCTGGAAAACATGCTTGGTATACGTAATGAAAGAGACGGGAAAGGAGAGCTGGTTCCTAACATCAATGTCCTAGGCCACAGGAGCAGCCAGGATTGAATTTTGAAACTGGCTGAGCCTGATTATCTGAGTAGCTCTGGATATGCCATGTTTTCCTTCCTCGTAGAAGACTGGACACCATTTAACAACTGCCCCTTTGCTGATTCAACAGGAAAGGCGAGAGACTCCATCCCACCCACAAATACTGCAGCTGATCCCAGGAATGTGAAGGGGGTGGGGATGGGTGGTTGTGCCCAAATCTTTTCCAAAGAAGAAGACTCAAGGTTTAGGAAGGGACTCTCATTCTTTGTGAGAGAAAGGAACAAGAATGGGGGAATTTCCATATTCTTTCCCTGCTAACTTTTAAAGGAGGGTTTTTCCCAAACCATCTCTCTAGATGTATTTATTTATTAGCACAAAAAGCTTTTAGTTAGACAGGATAATTTTGGGAGCTAGGGAAGTAGGATTTTCAGATTATATGTACCGTACCAGTACAATTTCAAACTTGGTGTGGTTGGGGGTAGGGCAAATAGAGTATTGCCATAATTTCAGTTTGCCAAGGCATGAACACACACACACACACACAGAGCTAACATCTGCTATAATTAGCACTTCGTAAGATAAAGGGCATTATAATGTAATAAAATAGACAATTATTTCTAAGAAACAAAAGTTGGCAAACATGCCACACAGGTGCACACACATATGGATGCACACATGAACAGCATCCTTATTTTTCTCATTTTGCCACAAGCCTGTTAGAATTCAGTCTTGGACAGCTCTAGTCAGTGCATGGCTGTTCTGAAACCCTAGGCATATGCTTTTTCAAAGGATGCTTGAGAACTAAGATTCTACAATCCATTGGGTTATCCTAATGCTACCGTCCTTCTAGTACTGGTCATGACTACCTCAGGCAGGAGAGTTATACCCAACTAAAACATGACTAAACATGACACAAAGAAGTAAAAAAATGGAAAATGTAAAGAGACTACATGGCTCTTAACCTATGGTTTTTGGAATTTTTTTTGCCAGGACACAAATTCATTCATTCAACAAAGCATGTAATTGACCTTTTTCAAGTTCCAGTAGATGTGCTGGTTCATACCAATTGCTTCAAGTAAAAAGCTTTGCTCAAGACCATAGGGTGGCCAGAGCCAGAGTAAATTTCATCTAAAGAAATTTCATAAGGAATTTGCAACACGGTGTGTTTATCATAGAGGCAGAATTTTTCCCACATGAGATATTTAAAAACTCACTACGTCTGATCTAGCTCCCCTTCAAAGTCTTTCTAGATGCTTTTTCTTTACCCTAATAACACGAATACGTTAGTATTTCTCCCAGTGTACACCAGTGCGACATTTACATGCCATCTGCACGAGTTTCATTATTGTCATTCATTTTCTCAACTAGGTTGTTAATGCCAACTAAATTTTGGTCAGGAATTCTGTTGTATTATCTATCATCCACAGTCACTTTTCCTAATTAGACTTCACCATGAAATACCAGGAATCATATTGTGGTTCTCCCTGGAAGAACTCTTGAAATCCTCTTGCTCTGTTTGTGTCCTTGGCCATAACATTCTTAAGCTTATTGTCATAGTTATTTAGTGAGGTTTCTGGTAATGGACATTTCCTGTGTATGGAATGTGTATTAAATGACCAGCTGGCTCGGAAGTGCAAGAGCTCAAAGTCTCATCTGAACCAAGTAGTGAAATTATTACCCTTTTGAATGGGAGATTTCACTATGGACAGTTTGTAACTACTCAAATTCCATGTGGTCAGATTTTCCTGACCAGTCCAATCCTTTGGCAATTTTAAATTGTGTAGAAGATGCTCAGTGAGAGGAAGGTAAAAGGAGATGGCTGGTGAGAATGTGTCCTAGACTCAGATGGATTGGTAGCTAATATGATATGATGAAGAATGCAGAAGATCAAGGCCCAACAATAAATGATAATGTGGTCCAAACTCATAGGAATATAGTGAAGTTGAATTAAATTATTCTGGTCATTATAGTCATGGGCTCATTGGCTTAAAAGGGACTCCCAGGAGTTCTTGTCTTGGCGCAGCGGAAATGAATCCGACTAGGAACCATGAGGTTGTGGGTTTGATCCGTGGCCTTGCTCAGTGGGTTAAGGATCTGGTGTTGCCGTGAGCTGTGGTATAGGTTGCAGACACAGCTCGGATCTGGCGTTGCTGTGGCTCTGGTGTAGGCCAGCACCTGTAGCTCTGATCAGACCGCTAGTCTGGGAACTTCCATATGCCACAGGTGTGGCCCTAAAAAGACAAAAGACATAAAAAAAAAAAAAAAAAGAAAGAAAGGGACTCCCAAACATCTCTCCAGAAGTATCTTCTCAGGACTTCTTAGAATGCACCAATACTTAAAGTGTCCCAATACTTTTGAGTAATTGTGGAATAGAATTAAGGAACTTCGTCAAAAAGAATCAGAAAATTTCTGTATCTCCTTTCAACAGCACAGTCTTCCAGAAGTGGATATATGGTTTGGAATGAGATTTTTTTTTTTTTTAAAGGAACTTCAAGTTAAATGAGAGGAGATTGAGGACTTTATTAGAGAGATCTAAGGAGGTAACAAAAAAGTAAGAGTAACTGGGGAAGTCATGATTTTTTTTAAAGAATCATTTCTAATGCCTTAAAGCAAGAAAGGGCCAAAGATCAGAGCATGATAAATGGGATCAAAATAGGAAAAGATGTGCCCATTTAAAGTAAAAAACAATGTCCTTAGTGTAACAATAAAGACGAGATCAGAGACTATCAACAAAGCTTTGTTTGAGAGGAAATGGAGTAAACAAGAAGACAGCACACATGTTTAGCATTTCACAAGGGAATGAATGAAGCATTTGCTCCTAAACCATCTTACATGATTCAAAGCATAATCTTGGGTGGTAAAAGGACAACTAAGGTTTTTCTTCAGGACAAGAAACTAAGATTTGGAAAAATGAAGTAAATTCCTCAAGGTCATGAGGCTAGCAAGTGCTTGGCTGATAAGTTCATTTTCCTGAATTAGAAGCCCTTTATGCATTCCTCCGTGCCATGCTGGAAATCTGGGACTTTCCTTCTTGGCTTCAGTTCTTTCTCATCTGAATGAATGCACAATATTCTACACCAGAGTTAAACATTTTTTTTTCTGCAAAGAGCCAGAGAGTAAACACTTTAAGCTTTGTGGGTCATAATGCTCTCTAATGACTCTTCTTTGCCTTTGTAGCCTAGCAAAGCCCTAGACAATACATAAATGAATGGATGTGGCTGTGTTCTTATTTATTTGCAAAAACAGGTGGTAGGCTGGATTTGGACTGTGAGCTGACCCCAGTTCTATACTGTAATATCCCTTGAATCTTGTTGTATCCTTGCATAGGAAATCCTGTGTTTTATATATATCTTTCCCACCTGGCCAATTTTGGCCCTTTTAGTTCAAAGATCACATTTGTTTTATTAAAGGATTATGTTTGGCTCACCATAATTCTTAGTGGGGTCTAGCACACACAGGGTATTTCACAATTATTTGTTGAATGAAGGGTTTCTATATTAATTGTACAAAGGTTGCCCTCCTCTTCTGCATCTATTCTTCCTTCTTCCCTGTTCAAACTCTTCCTCATCAGGCAATTTTATCTTGCAGAAATGGCTGCAACAATATCTCTGGTCCTACATGCTTTTCTTACAATGTAATGTTTATACTCTTTTCATCAAGAATTGGGAGCTTGTGTTCCCTCCCCTTGAAATACATATGGGCTTATGACTACAACAGCAGTGATGTAAGTTCTGAGGCTAGGTCCTAAAAGGCCATACAGCTTTCACCTGGTTCTCTTGGGACCTTGAGCTACCATACAGAGTCTGACATTCCTGAAGCTTCCATGTTATGAGGAAGACCAATCTGGCTCACATGCAGTGATTCCCAGGGAGAGGACCCAAGGCTACGTGGGCAAATAGAATGCTTGGCCAGCCCCCAGCTACATTAATTTCCCACCCCCAATACCAGTTATTTAGGCACTATCTGACTGCAATGGCTGACCCAGGATCCCAGGCAAACTTTTCCTAAATTCCTGATCCCCCTGAAGCTATGAGATATGAGAGGATAATTGCTGTCTTGACCCACTAAGTTTTTTGCCACAGTGCATAGCTGGATCACATCTTTCCTCCTTTTCTCTCTTCTCTTCCTGGGGAGACAGAATCCATAGCAGTTAAATACGATGATTTCAGATTCAGTCTTCTTTACTTCAGTCTCAGTTTTTACGCTTTCTGACTATGGAACCCTGTGGAAGTTGCTTAACCTCTGAGCATCTCCATTTCCTTATCTGTAAAATAGAACTGATGAAGACAGTATTTTTCATCTCAGAAGGGAAGCATTAAAAGTAACAAACAAGTTTATGCTATGGAGCATCTACAATAGTGGTTGACAATAGCCTTATGACTGGGTATTATTATCATACCATTTAATCCACCCTTCCCAATTCTTTCAAGATAGGATGATGAGGGGCACATAGATAAGATTGTTTTTTGGGGGGTTTTTTGTTTTTTTTATTTTTTTGTTTTTTTTTTTTTGCTTTTTAGGGCCACACTCACAGCATGTGGAAGTTCCCTGGCTAGGAGTTGAATGGGAGATGAAGCTGTCAGCCTACACCACAGCCACAGCAATGAGGGATCCGAGCCATGTCTGTGACCTATACCACAGCTCTTTCCGATAAGGTCATTAACGAAGGTGCCAACTTGTTGATTCCCGAGTAGAAATTTCCAGCATTGGCCATGCTACTGCACTCCAGATACACATATCCACTGACCTATTTGCCTTATGGAAATGTCTCACAGTATTCCAGCTTTAAAGTTCAAGGAAGAATTATTAATTCCTCATCTCACTGCAAAGATAGACCTAACGCTTTACTTCAGCAGTCTTGTTACGTAAGTAGTTCTACCATCCATCCACTAGTAGGAGTTATTATCCACGATTCCTCTCATTTCTGCACCTTCATTTGGCATTGAATCCACCAGGGAGCTGATTGGATCTATCAGTAAATATCTGAAAAGTTTATGTGCTCACATCTCTCCATTTTTACTATTAATATCTGAGTCCAAACAGTCATCATTCTTCACCTGGACCTCTGGAGTTGCTTTGTAACAGATCTTTTCATGTATTTCCATTTCCTCTACCAAAGATTCTCTTCAAAGCAAAATAAACTTTTTTTTTTTTCTGGGTCTTATTAGGGCATATGGAAGTTCCCAGACTAGGGGTTGAATCAGAGCTTCAGTTGCCAGCCTCCCCCACATCCTCAGCAACTCGGGATCCAAGCAGCATCTGCGACCTACACCACAGCTCACGGCAATGCCAGATCCTTAACCCACTGACTGAGGCCAGGGATTGAATCTGCCTCCTCAGGGATACTAGTCAGATCCATTTCCCATGAGCCACAATGGGAACTCCAAAATGAACATTTTTAAAAAATTAGAAAGAACATGGTACAGAAGTGAATAAATTATAGATTCATTTAAATAAATTAATGATTTATTAATTGATACATCATTTAATTAAATTATAACATATAAATTACAAAATCACAATCCTAACCAACACTTAAGTCAAGAGATAAAACATTACCAGACCCCTAGATACCATTCAACCTTGATACCTGCCTATCATTACCCTTTTCTTCTTCCCCAAAGGAAAATATTATTCTGACTGCTAGTGCCACAAATCAGTTTTTCCTTTCTTTGATATTTACATGGATGGAAGGGTACATATATTCATATGTATATGCCATTGTACCCGAGTTCCTTTGTTCAACATTATGTTTATAAAATTCAGCCATGTTGCTGTACGTAGCAGAAGCTTTACCAGTTCTATTTTTCTATATTATTTTGATATAGGAATATACATCAATTCATTGATCTAATTTATGGATAGGGGACTTTTGGTTTGTTTCCAGTTTGGTGGTCTTATGAAAGATGCTTCTATAAATATCTGTGTGTGTGTGTGTGTGTGTGTACGTGTGCATGAATACGTACATTCTTCGATGTGTGTATATGTACACATTTTGGTTGGATATAGGCCTCATTGTGGAATGTCTGATCATAGGTTGTGCATAACAGCTTATATTTCTACCAGCAAGGTATGAGTGTCCCATATGCTTCACATATTTGTCAACAGACTGAACTTCTTTGCAGAACCGATGCTGACTGACAGACATTGGAAAACTTAGGTCTCCAGAGGAGACTGTTTGGGGGGTGAGGGGATGTGCTTGGGTTGTGGGATGGAAATTCTGTGAAATTGGATTGTGATGATCATTATACAACTACAGATGTGATAATAAATAAATAAATAAATAAATAAATAAATGGAAAAAACAAAAAACCTTTATATTATCTGTCATTTTCATTTTCTTTGTGCTGGCAGATGCGTATTGGTACAGTGAAATTTTTATTTGCTTTACTCTTATTACTACAGAGGTCAGTAACTTCTTCAAGTGTTTATTGGCTATTTGGACATCCTCTTTGGTAGAGTACTTGTTTGAGTCTCTTGTCCAGTTTTTTATTGGGTTGTCCACCTTATTATGAATGATACTGCTATAAATATCTGTGATATCTGTGTGTGAGTGTGCATGTGTATATGTACACTCACATGCATGTATATGCATTTGGATTGGTATATGTACCTGGATGATCTGTAACTACATCTGAGATGGCAGTTATTTTATTTTATTTTTTTGTCTTTTTAGGGCCACACTCACCGCATATGGAGGTTCCCAGGCTAGGGGTCAAATCGGAGCTACAGCTACCCACCTATGCCACAGCCACAGCAACACAGGATCTGAGCCGCATCTGCAACCTATCCCACAGCTCATGGCAATGCCAGATCCTTAACCCACTGAGCAAGGCCGGGGATTGAAGCCGCAATCTCATGGTTCCAGTCGGATTTGTTTCTGCTGCGCCACAATGGGAACTCCGATAGCAGTTATTTTTTTACTGGTATTTTAAAGGTTTTATTCAACTATGTTCTAGATTTCATGTGTCTGTTGAGAAGTCAGTTATTTGTCTTATTATTTCTTTTCTAGTTCTGAGTGGGAAGATTGATCCTAAACAACCTAGTCAGTCATGGCTGAATGGAGAGCCAAAGTGATCTTTTAAAAGCACATATCAGGGAGTTCCCATTGTGGCTTAGCAGTAATGAGCCCGAATGGGATCCATGAGGATGTGGGTTCAACCCCTGGCCTTTCTCAGTGGGCTAAGGATCCAGTGTTGCCGGGAGCTGTGGTATAGGTCGAAGATGTGGCTTTGTTCCTGCATTGTTGTGGCTGTGGTGTAGGCTGGCAGCTGTAGCGCAAGGCCAAGTTGATAAAACAGAGATTTATTAAGGCATCTGAGGTGGATGGGCTGAACTGACAATGGCGGCAACCCTGGCTGATAGGAGATATTAGATTTATAAAGGATCTGTGGCAGGAATCTGTGGTAGGAGTTTATGGCAGGAACTTGTGGCAGGAACAATGAAGAAGGAGGAGGGGAAGGTCAAGGGAGGGGTGGGGGGTTGATCCCCTGGCAGAGGGCAGTTAATGCTTGTAGGTGGTTAATCAATGCAGGCAGTTGTTCTCCTCAGGCCATTGTTTCTTACTGCCCAAGTTGAGCATCCACATTACGACAAAGTGTGTAAATCTGATGCCAGGCCATATCCATGTCCACAGCAAGTGTCCAAGGTGAACAGCCACATTGGGGGGTGGGGGTCGGGGGGTCTGTCACCATCCTCCTGGGAACTTACCATTCCAGCCTTTTGTTGTATGGGATGGGGCAATGGTTCTCTCTTCTGT
The DNA here is from genome assembly GCF_054392235.1 of Sus scrofa. NCBI lineage: Eukaryota > Metazoa > Chordata > Mammalia > Artiodactyla > Suidae > Sus > Sus scrofa. The sequence continues at coordinate 41,009,327 of NC_139386.1, read as the reverse complement.
AGCTACTTCGAGGTGGCTAGGGGCAACGAGTACTGAGGGCTGGACATGGTAAGTTATACTTCTTCCCCTCATACCTCCCTTTATAGTTCTTCTCTTAATATTACTCCTTGGCCCTTGTCTATTATGTCTCAATCAATTTCTTACGAAACACAGTCCAGATCGTGGTCAACAGAACTACGGGAGAAATACTCTTTCTTCAACAGTACTGATATCAGTCTACACCCCAAACTCCTATATAATCTTATTTTTCTTTTCTTCCTATCCTCCATAGTAGGAACCTACCATATCCAGAACAATAGCTGGAATATTGTCACTGCTCAATAAATATCATAGAATCATAGAAGGTTAGAACAAACACTTCCAGACGTGTTTTATGAAGCTGAAAACAAGAAACTAAATTTAGAGCGGTCAACCTGACCAAAAATGGCTTAAAAAAAGATTTCATATGAGAAGTAGTTCAGACTTTACAAAATACTTTAATATATATTAATAATTCTCATTTGTTTCTGATTTAAAAAAGGGGGCAGGAGCCAAAATATGGCAATGTAATTGATTTCTTTTAAAAAAACTGAAAATTTTTTCCTAGATTTTGATTAATGTTCAACTATGTGTTTTATCCCTAGTGGATTATCCCTATTTTTATTTTGGTAAAGACTCCTAAATTGTACTTTGATTTACAATGTCCAAAGTACAATATTGCTTTTGACTATTGTATCTAATGTGTAATAGCATTCTTCTCCTTTCCTATTTTATCAGAGAAGATTTTATGAGACACTTCAAAGCTATGCAAGGCTCAAGGCTTCAGGTTTGCTCCACAGGACCACACTTTCAGTTCTGTGTTTCACTCTGAGGCTTTCCAGCCTTCTCTCTAGTGGTGGCACAAGAAGCAGTGACCAGGCTCAAGGGCAGGCAGGTGAAGAGGAAGCCAGATCAAGGGCTGCATGGTCAAAACCCACTCTGTGTTGACCACATTTAGTCTGTCATAAATTTCATGAGATATTTCAACTTTCATGAGATATTTATATTTCTCCCTCCTCCCTTTTTCACTTAGGAGGTGCATTTCCCTCTTAATTGGTTTAGCCCAGAGAGGAAGTAGGAAAGTGGGAATAATCATTTAAGAAAAGCAGCCAAACCACAACTACACCTTGTTCTTCGGGAGTCTTTGCCTGACCTCCTGTTTGAAGTTATGTAGGTCGTTCCCTCTTCCTTAGAGCTGTGACTTGTAAAGTGGCAGAAGTTGGAAACTAATAAACATCTTCTTCTTAAAATGAATAGATTTCTTGTGAGATCAGTCTGTTCCTACAGGATACCATTGCCAGTCTAATCTTCTGAACCAATTTGGAGAAGCCACAGATTTTCCTTGGTAGTATAAAGCAGCATCCCCACCGCCCCCCACCAGCCCCACAGATTTGTTTTCCTGGATTTGGGACAATATACTTTATGGTCCAGTAGGATCTTTATTCACTTGTTAATAATACTTGATAATAACACATGTGACAACAAATTGCCTTCTCATTCCACAGAAATCTGACTCAGGCTCTCAAACACCACAAGTCTAACTTTAGAGAGTATTTTGCTTCTCCGTTTTCTGAAAACAGACCACACACTTGTAGTGGCTGAAGAGAATCCAAAAATTGAGTGACCAGGTCTAGGCAAATTTCCTCTCCATGGAATGTTTTTTCACAACCTTTCCACTTGCTTGTCATGCATAGAACTCTGTTCATGAAAATAATGTGGACGCTGAGCCTTGAGGGTAAGGCAGGGAAGAGAAAGCAATTCTTTTATTATTATTCTACTTGAGACCCAGTGCTCCATTTAAAAAACAGAAAATGTAGATTTGAGCCCTTTAGCATGCAAATGTTGGTGCTGACTAGATTTTTTTTTTTCTTTTATCTTTCTAGGGCCACACCCGCAGCATATGGAAGTTCCCAAACTAGGGGTCCAATCAGAGCTTTAGCTGCTAGCCTACACCACAGCCACAGCAATGCAGGATCAGAGCTGCATCTGTGACCTACACCACCGTTCATGGCAATGCCCGATCCTTAACCCACTGAGCAAAGCCAGGGATCGAACTCTTATCCTAATGGATACTAGTAAGGTTTGTTAACCACTGAGCCGCAAAGGGAACTCCTCACCTGCTCATTCTTTATGGCACAAATGACTTCTGTTATCACTAGAGAATCCTGACTCCTCTGTTGCTTTTCTTTCTTAAGGTGGTTTTATCAGATTGCTTCCCTGTAGTGTTCATTTAAACCCTTGAAATCCAATCACAGTTTATTTTCAACTTTTTTTTTAAGCTATAAATTCAGGCTCTTTCAGTAGCCTCATAGCTGAGCCAGGTTTAGTGACCCTTATACCTGGTTTCTATGAAACAATTGCCTGAATTGCACAGTGCACCTTGGAGTAAAATGTTAGACTTGAAATACCATCGAGAAGATTCTCTTTCCCAAATGCCTTGGTGTAGTGAAACAGTCAGATCTGAAACTTTGGAGAGTGAAGTCCAGAAGAAAATGGAGGCCAAGGTTGACTGTTAATTTGATATTTAGAAGCAAGATTTCAGGCCCTGACCATGCTGCCAAGATGAAATTTATTTTCTATATCACAGTTGTTGGTTCAGTTGAACCTTGGGTATTGTTGCAAACGAACAATATCCTTTTGAGGCTCCCCTTGCTTTCTGTTCTTTCTTCATTTTTCTGTCTATTTTGGACAGTTTTTATAGTTAGTACTGGTTTTGAAGTTGCCTGATGATGACTTGAGACCTTTCTGGCTCGCTACCATATCAATCTTGATTAAAATTCTAAAGTCTGGAGTTCCTGTTGTGGTGCAGCAGAAACAAATCTGACTAGGAACCATGAGGTTATGGGTTCGGTCCCTGGCCTTCCTTAGTGGTTAAGGATACAGTGTCGAGGTGAGCTGTGGTATAGGTCACAGATGCAGCTCGGATCCTGCATTGCTGTGGCTGTGGTGCAGGCTGGCAGCTGTAGCTCCCATTCAATCCCTAGCCTGGGAACCTCATATGCCGCAAGTGCAGCCCTGAAAGGCAAAAAGATTTTTAAAAATTCTAAAGTCTTCCAGGTCAATTACCAATGGCAAATGACAGGCACGAATTCAGTGTGATCTATGCTGTCTTTTTGTTTGAGATGCTCTCCCATAGTTGTCTTTGGTCATTGAATATATAGGAGAATAGCATAATATGCACTTTCACTCTTATGGATCCAACTTCTTTCTCAAGAGAAATGTCTATGTAATTTTTTCTCTGATTCTCCTATCTGTCTTCTGGCACACACCTAGAGAAAGGATAAGACATAGTAAATACCAATTAACTTGGTGTCATAACACATATGTACTGATAAGTAAGTATTATTGTTTTGGAGTTCAAGAACTGTTTTGCTAATTTATGGATGATTTAAGGGATTTTCAAGCATAATTCTATCTACAGGCAATTCTTACCTTAAAGGCTGGAGCTATAGAGTGACCATCACTTTTAGAACCCCATTCATCTGTCTCTGCTTGATCCACTTACTTTATTTACATTGCTTTCTAGGCCTCTATGGGTTTTTGACCCTTATTCTAAAGGTGGTCTCCTCTATAAGACATCTCAAATTTATCCACATGAAATTGGTATCTTCTTCATCTAAATCCTACTCCTCCCCTGACATGAACTTCTATTATGGCACTTAAAACTTTCTACCTTTAAGAATACATCTTGAAGTTCCTGTTGTGGCTTAACGGGTTAAGAACCCAACTAGTATCCATGAGGATGGGTTTAATCCCTGGTCTCACTCAGTGGGTTAAGGATCTGGTACTCCTATGGCTGTGGTGGCCGGCAGCTGCAGCTCCAGTTCGACCCCTAGCCCTGGAATTTCCATATGCCAAGGTGTGGCCCTAAAAAAGAAAAAAAAAAAAAAAAAGAAGAAGAAGAAGAAGACGGCATCTCAGCCGTCTTTATTCATAACTATTTTTCTATTCTCATGACTGCAGATGAACATTGGTTCAGGAAAATCATGGATAGAATAGGAAATCAAGATCTAGGGGTGAAGTGGAAGAATTAAAAAGGAAATTTGCATGCCACAGGATCTGTTATATTTATCCAAGGTTAATTCAAATGTTTCTGCTGTCAAAAATAAATAATTGCCTGATTCCCATAGACGCCCATAAAGAAAAAGCATGTAAATTCCTTAGGGAAAGCAAATACTATCTAATAGTTGTTAGTCTCTTGAGTGCTAGGAACAAGTCTTTTTTTTTTTTTTTTTTTCTATTTTGTATTGACCCACATCTTCCATCACAGTGCTATGCTCTGGATAAGGTTCCAATAAATATTTGTTGAATATTTTCCTCAGAGATTTCATTGACCTGGGAAATGGCTGGTTTGCTACCTGACCTTTGTGAACTTATAAAGAACAGTTCATCCAAGATACCATCAGTTGGTCACCTTGGAAGTTCTTGACTAACAAAAGCCTTGAAAAACAAACAGCCAATAACTGACCTTTTGTGACATTTTACCCCAAATGCTCACTACTTCTAACTCCTTAATGACTGAAATCGCTTTTTATCCCCTTGTCCTTGAGATACTGTTATGCTTATTTGAACATAATTTCAGATTTTCCTCTCATCTTTTTGCTCTTTATTTTTCCTGCCCAGAACATCTATAAATCTTTCAAATAGTTTTGTCACAATTGTGTATTTAAGTTAACAGGAGGTGGTTGTGTTGGGGGTATCAAGCCCTTCAAATTTATTGGCCCATATTCTTGGTTTTGTGTGTTTGTATGTGAATCCATTTAGTTAGAGGCATGAAGAGGCCATGAAGAACTAATTATAATGAAGACAAAGGCAGCATAATCCAGACAGCCACAAACCATCCTATTTGTCCATGCTTTTTATTTCCCTGGACTCTTTTCAGGGTTGTCTCAGGGAAACAGAAGAAGAGCTTGGCTCAGCAACTGCAGTTGGGAAAATGCCTGCCATACTGTGTCGCTGTGTCCCTGCCATTCCCTGACAGGTAGGAGTTGTAGACCTGGCTCCCTGCCTGGGCGTCTTTGTTCACAGCTCCCAGGAATCTATCTCTGTATCCATCGCTTTCCCTTCCTTTTCCACACTGCCTGTGGCCCACAGCCTCAACCTGAGAGCTTGTCCTGGCTGCCAATGAGTAGTACCAATGCCAGCTCACTCTTTCTCACCCAGTGGCTTAGAGACCAGTTTCCACATGAAACTTTTCCCAGAAACACAGAGCACTTCAGCACCTGTCAAGGCTTTTGTAGTCTGAGTTGCTGGGATGGGGCAGAGCCTCCAGGAATACAGAAGGTACTACAATGGAAAGCTTTCTTTACTCCTAGTTATAACCTCCAAGAATTCTAGCCTATCAAGGAGATATGAATGGAATTCTATAGCTTCCTTTCTTATCTTCCCACTTCTTGCCACCGCCTCTTCATGTTTATACTCAACTGTTGCATAATTCTTTTCAGAGAGTTTATCATAGCCCTGTTCAAAGGCTGGCTCCCTTACTGCCTACTTTGTGAAATGCTAAAATGTCAGCTCAGTGATTATATTCCTCAGCTTTGCTATATCGAAAACACAAAGGATATAATAACTTGAAAGAAATTCACAGTCAGCAAGTCTATTCCCCTGAAAAGGTAACAGATTGAAACCCAGAGGGGTGAAAAGAGTTACTCAGGACCAAACAGTTGTCAATGAAAAGCATTTTTGGTAATGGAGAGAAGAGTTCAGATTTCCAGCCAAAGGATCTTTTCCTTAAAGCACATGTGCCTCCTTAATCACAACCTAATGAGGAATTTCAGCTGTGGTGCATCAGGTTAAGGATATAGTGTCATCTCTGTGGCAGTGTGGGTTTGATTCCCAGCCCAGTACATTGGGTTAAGGATCCCACATTGCTGCTACTGTGGTGTAGGTCCCAGCTGCAGCTTGGATTCATTCCCTGGCCAGGGAAATTCTATATGCTGCAGGTGCAGCCCCCCCCCCCCCCCGCAAAATCATAACCTTATGAGCAGAATATAGAAATATAATAATATATAATTATTATTGAGCTCTGTGTGCATATGTGAGGAACTGATGGAAGTTTGAGGCTTTGGAGTTTGTATTTATGCCAGCAGTATTACCAAGTGATTAAGTCTATAGACTTTAGGGTCAGAAAGCTTTCTACATTATTGGACAAGATGCTTAAACTCTCTGATCCTCAAAGTGCTCATTAGTGAGGTGGAGTCATGGCTTTCTTTAAAAGTGTTATGATGACATTCCTAAGGAACAAGAGTTGCTGAAAATAATAATGATCATTAAAATTATTCCTCATTGGAGTTCCCGTTGTGGCGCAGTGGTTAACGAATCTGACTAATAACCATGAGGTTGTGGGTTCGATCCCTGGCCTTGCTGAGTGGGTTAAGGATCCGGTGTTGCCATAAGCTGTGATATAGGTTGCAGACACGGCTCAGATCCCGCGTTGCTGTGGCTCTAGCGTAGGCCTGTGGCTACAGCTGGTGGCTACAGCTCCTATTGGACCCCTAGCCTGGGAACCTCCATATGCCGTGGGAGCAGCCAAAGAAATGGCAAAAAGACAAAAAAAAAAAAAAAAAAAAAAAAATTATTCCTCAGTGCTTACATAGCACTCCTGTCATTCAGGATGATGTGTTATCACCCTCACATATCCTTTCTCTCCCACCTTCTAGCTACCTTTCTCCTCTTTGCCTTTGAATATACCACTCTCTCTTTCTCTTAATACCTCCTCCGTTCCCCCAGTATGGCACTGTTGTCTTTCTCACCTCCTTCATCATTCAGTGAAGCCTTGTTTAACCAGAATCTTTGAAAGCACAGTAAGGTAAGTCAGTGGGAAAATATACCTATCAGGACTTCCCGTGTGGCTCACAACATAACTACTTGGCGTTGCTTCTACAGTGGCTGTGGCTTGACCCCTAACCTGGGAACTTCCATATGAAAGTTAAAAAAAAAAAAAAAAAGGGAGTTCCTTTCATGGCTCAGTGGTTAACAAATACAACATGAGGTTGAGGGTTTGATCCCTGGCCTTGCTCAGTGGGTTAAAGATCCAGCATTGCCATGAGCTGTGGTGTAGGTTGCAGACACGGCTCAGATCTGGCATTGCTGTGGCTCTGGCATAGGCTGGTGTCTACAGCTCCGATTGGACCCCTAGCCTGGGAACCTCCATATGCCGCAGGAGCAGCCCAAGAAATGGTAAAAAGACAATATGTATACCTACCAGTTTGTTACCTGTAAATTATGTGATTTTACCAGCGTATCAATTAATATTCTTTTAATGTAGTGACAGCAAACTGGACTTCACTTGCTTAAATTTCTTTATGGTAATAGTTTACTATTTCTTCTATAACAAATTGACAACAAATTTTAGTAGCTTAAAACAGTCCAAATATATTCTCTTATGGTTCTGGAGGTCAGAAGTTTGAAATGAGTCTCACTGGGCTAAAATCAAGCTGTCAGCAAGGGTGTGTTCCTTCTGTAGGTTCTAGGACAGAATTTGATTTTCTTGCCTTTTCCAGCTTCTAAATGCTGTCTCTATATCTTGGCTCATGGCCCTGCATTCTTTTATCTTCAAAGCCAGCAATAGCAGTTTGAGTCATTCTCATGTTGCCATCTTCTGGTTTCCTCTCTTAAGTCTCCCTTTTCACTTATAGAGGACACTTGTGATCACATTGGGCCCACCCAGATAAGATTATTCTCCCCATCTCAAGGTCAGCTTTATTCCCCGTTGCCACATAACCTAACATATTCACAGGTTTTGTAGTTTTAGGACATGGACATCTTCGTGTGTCATTATTCTGCCCATCACATTTATACATAACCTTTGGTTTAACTTTTTAGGTGTTGGTTCTATTTTTAGAACCAGCCTTATGGTGGCAAGATGTTTTCCAGCAATTCTAGGAATACATCTCTCCAGGTTCAAGTCCAGAAGAATGTAACAAACATCTTTACGAATCTACTATTCTCAGGAAAGACATTAACATTTACTTTGACTAGGTCCACCAATGTGCCCATGCCATCATTGCAGCTAGTGAAAGATGTACTGGTTGGCCCAGGCTTTTGATTGGATCTGAGAGCATTGAAGAATTTGGTGAGAATTTTAAAACAGAATTATTTACAGATGTGCATACAAGTGTAGGAAAACCAAAAGGAATAGCAAGATGTCTTGTGGCTAGTAGAAACAGGGATTGTTAAGAACCATGAGCATGAAAGTGTGATGGGAGGTGGTGATTACCAATACCTGGAGGCAGAGAGGCCACCTGACAGCAGCCGAGACCTTTAGAGGAGAGATATAGCCAGCCTATGATGACCCTGCAGGAAGGAAGCTGGAGAAATGTGAATACAAATGTCTCCCTTAGCTCTCCCAGCTATGTTCTCAAAGTTAGGGAGAGCCTGTGGTGGAGTTCCTATAGGTTAGTGTAGGATACATAGCAGAGTGGGATGGTAGGAGAGTGGATCTGGAAGAGCATTGGAAACTCAGCTTAACCATTATACAAAAGTCAGAACCATAGTTGGAAGAAAAGGGAATCATTGCTAGGGAGGTAAGTGACAATACCCATTACATGTGGGCAGAGGAATCTGAAAGCTTTTGAATTCATTAAATGTGCAAATGAATCATGTAGCCATTTTCCATCACACTAATTCAACCATATATAGAGAGTTTACTGTAGAAATGTTCTTTGACTAGGAGGAATGACAATTTTCTTCAGCCATCTTTACAAGTTTCCTGTGTGCACATATAGCATGTAAAATGTATTCTTTATGAACCAAATGTATCTTAAGAATTTTCTGGAATAGCTCTGACAAGAATAAAGGAAGCTTCTTCAATTAAATACAGTAAGTCCATTAAGTACCTCCTCTGTTCAAAACAATGTGGTAGGCATTAGTGGTGGGGTGGGTGTGTGGAAGGGACATTGCTATAACAGATTAATGCCTGTGCCATATCAGTTATGAAATATTATGAATTTCAACCCTTGTTGTATATTCTAGGCAATATTTCAAGAAGCCTATGTTTTTATTCACAGGCCAATTTATCATTAGGATCAGTAGACTGGCAGACTTCACAACAAATTTCCTTTGATTCACTACTTTGTAGCTACATCTAGGCCAGAACTACACATTTCTAATTTGTTTTAATGAATTCTTCTACCTTCTTCCAGTTTTATCATAGCCAGTAGGAATTCCCATTACCATTTCAAGAAAAGGGTGGATTTTGTCCTGTTGTTTTGCTCTTATAGCAATCTAATGCCCATCTTAAGTGATGCTAAAAGGATGAGAGAAAAATGCATGGTGCTGGGCTCTGGGCACTACCAAGGACATAGTGTAACATACATGGCACCAAATGGCCCAAGTCCTAACCTCCTGAGCATCAACTGTGATGGAGCTGAGTTCCATACTCTCCTGGCTCAGAGAGGATATTGAGATGGCTCTGCTCAGCTCCTCCTTGGGTCCTGAGGACTGTTTTACCCAATACCATTAAGTCAGTAATTTTAAAAGACTTGTAGGTGTCCTAAGAAGTTACAAGGGAAGAGTTTCTTTAGTTGTGGATTAGCATTGCTTCCATTTGATGATTACCAGAAGAGGTTTTCGTTTGTTTGGTTGGGTTTTTTTTTTGTTGTTGTTTTTGTTTGTTTTGTTTTGCTTTATTTTGCTATTTAGGGCCACACCTGTGGCATGTGTAAGTTCCCAGCCTGGGGTTCCAATCAGAGCTACAGCTGCCAGCTTACACCACAGCCAAAAGAACACCAGATCTGAGCCATGCCTCCAACCTACACCACAGCTCACGGCAACACCAGATCCTTTAACCCACTGAGTGAGGCCAGGCATCAAGCCCACATCCTCATGGATACTAGTCAGAGTCTTAACCTGTTGAGCCACAATAGGAATTCCCAGAAAAGTTTTAGATATATTCAAAGTACAGTCTTCTGCAAGCACTCATGAGTCTAGGTTAGCTGGTCTTGACCCCAGAATTGAGGGAATAAAGGCTGGGCTGGTCTGGAGGCTAACTTAGCTCCCACGGCTCCTGGGGGCTCTACCCAGCACTCCACAACAGCCCTTTGCTAAAACAACTCTTGATCCTGTCAAATGACCCAACCATCTTTCTGCTCTCCTTATCTCCTTGTCTGTTTCATCCTCTGCTTCTTTGTTTAACTTGGGGAAACTCTATCTGATGTGCAGAAATTATCCTGCTCTCTCTCTCTCTCCTGATATTTCTCTCATTTATCTATTTCCAGAAATACTTCTCCAAGTGCTGAGGCTTTTGTGAAGAGTGTCAGGAATAATCTGTTTGCTTTCTTTCTTATTGCATGTTTTTCCTGACTCCTTGAGCCCAGAATGGCCTAGCTGCTTGTGCACAGAAAACATAAAATAAATATTGCTGGGGGAAAATATCCATTCAATTTTCAAAAAACAGTATTCTATCACTTTGAAACAATTCTAAAAACTCTTTTAGAATTAGCCAACGATTTTCGAATCTTGTTCCCCAGACCCATGAATTACCTTCCCGACAGATATATTAAATGTGGATGGACTATATTGACTAAAATCCTGTACACACTAGTGAGGTTCTAGATGTGACCTTTGCAAGGCAGGAGTGACATCTGTGTCATTAATTTGGGACAACACCTGGCACATGTGAATTCTCAAAAATGTTTCCTTGTATTGATAGGGATGGAGTAGGGTAGTTACACAGGTAGTTTGTAGAAGTCCCAGTAAGAGACCATAGAGAAGACCATAGAGAAGAGACCAGAGAGAAGAAAGCCGTCAGAAAGAGGCAGGCTTGCTTGACTAGTGGAGGTGCGAAATATGCCTCAGGTCATTGTGTGGGGGATGGGTGATACCTGCATTCGGTTTCAGACCAAGGGCAGGAGTTTAAGGACCACCCTTCTTCTGATTTGAATAAGCACCATGACAGTCCTAGTTTGACCTTATAGGGTCAAATATTCTATTACTGGGTACCAAGGAGGAGCTACTATTCAAAGAAAGAGGAAGAGGAGGTCTTTTGCCACACTTACTCCCCTTGGATTATAAAACTGTAGCCCACTTAATCCTCAAGGCAGAGCCTTCTTGCCTGTCTGCTTGCATCTCTCACAAGCGTCCTATCTTAATAAATCTATTTCTTTCCTATCACTTTGTCTGTCGCTGAATTCCTTCTGTGCAGAAGCACAAAGAACCTGAACTTCAGTGAGTCCAGACACCAGTGGAGTGATTCTAACTTAAAAACTGTGGACTCAAGTCCCAATCTGGGTTTAGGCTGGGTTTGAGTCCTGGCACGTGGGTTCTGGCTAGGTTCAAGTCACAAGTGCTTTCAGTTTCAGCGTCTCTGGATCCTCTAGGCCTCAGTCCACAGCCCTATGAACCTTGCCTGGGATGGAGATCTGTTTCCTCTTTTCATGAAAGACATCTAACAGTTTGGGACCAGCCGTAGCATTGAAGCAGATGGGGAAAGTCAGCAGGAAATAAAGATGAGTGATACCCAGCTCACAACTTATAAGAAGGGAAAAGTCTCCTTTGCTATGACAATTTCGTCTGCTTATCCCAACTTGATGTACAGTCAGCTTCTTATTCTGATTCTGTCATGAGACATCCATCTCTGAGTCTCCAGGGTGTTGCTTTCCTTCTGTCCTCCCAGATGGGAGGTGGGGTGACTCTGGTGCGTGGATTATGGACCCATTATAAATGGCTGCCTGGCAATGCAGCTGTGCAAGGCTTTCAGTGCTCTTCTCAGTGCAACAGAGCCTCCGGCTCCCTTATCATTTGTTGCTTCCTCTTCCCTGTAGCTGTTACCTTACTTTTCCTTTTAGATCAAACAACAGTCTATCTTTCTTTTTCGCTTCCTGGATCTATTCCTATTAACCCCTATCAGCAGCTGAGGTCCACGAAGGCAAAAAGTCTCAGCGGAGATGGCTTCAGCTCCATCAGGCCATGTGTGGCTCATTTTCTTCCACATTTTTCTGTCCTAGACCACAGGGGAAACTGCTGAAACTCTGCAGCTTGCTGCAGCTTGCAGGTTGGAAAAAGGATTAGGAGACCATCTTTTATATATTATGAACTTACTTGGTGTTTTGGAGAACATAGCTTTTGACTGATAGAACAAAGGCATGAATGTGAAACGGTAGATCTCACTTTGGGTTCTCTGTTACTGAGGTCATTCTGTCCTAGGTTAACATGGCAAGGCAGTCACATTCACATCCGATCCTAGACTCTTACTATGAAAGAAAATTTATATTTAAAAAATCAGCGATCTCTCTTTATAAATTGTGTAGTCAGGCTTGGACAGCCATTGTCTCACTAATCCTTCTCAGAGTTCTTATTTTATCTCCAGGAGCACTGCTTCCAGTGATAAATCTGAGAAACTTCTTCTGTTTGATGTCTGGAATATCACTGCTAACACAGACATAGGAACAACTGAAGAGCTCTTCTCGTGCCCCCCTTAACAGTTACTAATCCTCCAACTACTCTCTTTTCTGTCTTAGGCACTAAATTTAGTTCTCGCATCTTTACATTTTTCCTTTTGGATTAGTGTTATCTTTTTTTTTCATGGTAAAACCATTTTATTATCCACATACCTTCTCCATTTAAAATAAAAATCCAACATTCTTATGAGGTGACCCGATAGTGTGTGTCTCTGTTATGATGCAATACATCACCTATGGTTGTTCAAGCCAAAAATGTTTTACTTGAATCCTTTAAGCCTTGAGCTGCAGAAAAACAGTTCTGTGAGTCAGTGTCATAAAACATAGTTGGATGAGGCGATGTGCTAGATAACGAGAGAGGTAACAGACACAACAGCCAGATGCAACAAGTGGTCCTGGATTATTAGCCTTGGTCTGAACCACTCACCTCTAAAGGCATAATTGGGCAAACTCAAAACTACATTAGAGATTAGATAATGTAAACATTCACTGGTATGAAAAGATAGAGATTGGTAAATGAAAAAGTAGATTACAATATAGCATGTGTGATGTGCTCTGATTTTGAACTGAAAATATGCAAGTATTTTAACATACATACATATTATGCATTTACACGTAATATGCATAAAAAGGTCTTTAGCCCTATACAGTGCTTAGTGTTATTGTAAATGTGTTGTGGTTTTATTATTCTTATTGATCTTAATTTTCAAATTCCTACAGGATATTCCCTTGCAATAATTATTTTAATCAATTGATTAATTCGGAGAGGAAGACATCTCGTTAGTAAAGACAGGATGACTTGCACTGCTTTGGATGAGCCATCAAAGAGTTGTGAGAATTTTAATAAATATGATAATTCAATTAACTTAATTATTGTGATTCTTAAGCATCAGGAGCAGATAGTTCTTCTGGGACCCGGGTCTTCATTTATTGCTACTCTTCAGCCCATTAATTAATGTTTTGAAACATTCACCCACTTATTAAAAAGGAATGAAAAAGATAATCACTAATAAAAAAATAATCCAAATCCTGATGTCTGAAGCTTTATTGTCATTCACGTATCTTTTTTGTTGTTGTTGTTAAAATAAACTATTAAGAGCAAAAAGCTCTAAGAACGCCATCCGACTATCTGAAAAAAAATTCAGAAAGTAGATGATGTCTAAATGACAGAAGGCTCAACTCTTGACTTTCAAATTTGGGCTATAATTTCTGTAGGTTCTCAGGATAATTGATATTGTAATCTCAGTGTTAAATGCTGAGTTATAATCAGCACTGATCTCATCTCTCATTCAGTGGGCTTTTTTGGGAATGCAGAATCATACCCATGTGTATTCTTAAACTGTGCCACCTTTATTGCATTATGTTTTATGTGTTCCTTACAAAATCCATGCAGTGTTATACATCTTAGCTTCCAACTATTTAAACTTATGATCAGTATGCCATTGATTAAAAAGCTTAGTGGGATGTGGTTGAAGAAAGAACCCTACTGTGTGTTGTCAGAAGTCTCCCTATAGGAAGAGAGAAAAAACTATCATTAAACCATTTCTTATTTTGTCTTTAAGGATGCCTTGAGATTCTGTTGCGGAGCTTGCTCAAATTCAGATGCACTGTGTTTGTTATGTGTTCCTTTGATTTATTACTCTAGAAACCCTATGACAAAAATAATGTGAGGCTTTTTCTTTTTATTTTTTGGCCACACCCACAGTACGTGAAAGTTCCCAGGCCAGGGATCAAACCTATGCCACAGCAGTGACCTGAGCCACAGCAGGGACAACCCCTGATTCTTTTTTTTTTTTTTTTTGGTCTTTTTGCCATTTTTTAGGCCCCTCCCATGGCATGTGGAGGTTCCCAGGCTAGGGGTCCAACCGGAGCTGTAGCTGCCAGCCTACGCCAGAGCCACAGCAATGCAGGATCCGAGCCGTGTCTGCAACCTACACCACAGCTGATGGCAACGCCATATCGTCAACCCACTGAGCAAGGGCAGGAATCGAACCTGCAACCTCACGGTTCCTAGTCGGATTCATTAACCGCTGCGCCATGACGGGAACTCCAACAACCCCAGATTCTTAACCACCAAGCCACCAGGGAACTCCTGATATAAGACTTTTTAAACAGGGTCTTCCCTCAGAAAACTCTTACCAACTTCATTCAATGATATCTTCTATTATCTTGCCTTATGCCAACATCAAACTCACTGACCTATGTTTAGCAGAATCAATATTCTGAAAAGATTTTAATTCCTCTAAGTAGTCTCCCACTCTCAGTGATGACTGACAGAAGTTAGCTGATCCCTCTTAGTCTCTGGGATGCAGTTGTTTCTAATTAGGATCCTTGAACTCATTAATGCACTTAGGCTTGTCCTTACAAATACCAGGCCTGCACTGAGCTTCAGTTACATTCTCCTTTTCCAGTATCTTTTCATTCTTTCCAACTGAAAGATCAGTTGTCTTGGCAGAGGAGATGGATGTCTCACAAATTTTGCTCTCTTTCTGTCATCAATAAAAATCACAGTTCTACCCTTTCTTATTATTCTTACCCCAACACTAAAAAGTCCTTTCCATGTTCTCCAGGTTTGTAAGTTTCCGCTCATTCTCAGCATTAATATTCTGGACACCATTCCTGCTGCATTCTTTTGTTGATCCTTGGTTATGTGCCTTTATTGCTATTTTTTGAGCATTCCTTTTCAACTTTAAGCTTCTTGAAAAGTTCTCTGTGTAGCCATTAATTTTTAGGCTGCTTCATCATTTCTTCCTCATCAGAGGCATTTGCAGTTGCCGAGTCAGAATTATGGTTTGGAGAACAGCCTGACCCCCTGGAATGGCTTCGACACCATTTCACGGGACCGAAATTCCATTTCAAGGATCAATTCCTTCAAATTAATCGCTGCTCCATGGGGGCTCACCTGGGGGCTGGAAGATCTGTTTCAAGATAGTTCGGTCATATGACTGGCAAACTGATCCTGACTCTCTGCTAGTAGCCCAGCTAAGTCTTATGCTAAATGTCCTCAGGTCCTCTCCTTATATGCCTTTAAGCAAGTTGCTTAGTTTTCCTCACAATATAGTGTCCTGGTTTTGACCATGTTCCAAAAAGTACAAAGTGCATGGCATTTTTTACCTAGCCTTGGGAATTACACAGCATCTCTTCTACTGTATTCTATTGGTCAAAGCCATCAACAAAACTCATCCAGGTTCAAGGAAAAGAGATCCGGAAGCTTGGTTGGGGGAGGGGGATAGTAAGGGTCTAGAAGAGCCTGTGGGCAGGCAATATTGTTGAAGATATCTTTGGAAAATATCTGCCGCAATAGCCAGCTAAGTCTGTCCAGTGTCTACTGTCTCTTAGTAAATGAAAAGCTGTTGAGTCACATGACTAACTTACATGGCATTAACACTGCGATTGAAAGAACATCTCTTTAGTTCCTCTCACTCATTCAACCAGCCGATATCCACAGCTGACTCTATGTCACCACTGTGTTAGGCAGTCTAGTGACTCTTAAATTCATATCTGAATTAATTGAAGTCCACTTTCATGATATCCTCACCCTTAAATATTCAAAGGGATTTTGCCACTTCTATCTTTTATTCTCATAGAACAAGTAGTTTTTAAAAATCTGCAATTCTTGACCTGGAGCTAAGAGGATAGTTCCTGCAGCTGTAGTATAACAACTGCTCATTTATTAATAGACTAGTGTTTAAGATATTTGCCCACTGCTTTGGCTCAGGCACTGACTGATCATCATGGATTCTGACCAATCAGATCAGAACCTGATCTTAAACCACTGATACAGTCTTACTGGTCATAGTAAGTGTAACAGTTGAGTACCTGCCTACTTGTGTATTTTTCCTTCTCCTTTCAAGTAAATGAAAAAAATGTTGATCATGGACTACACTCAAGTTCCTAGGGTTGGCACTGAGAAAACAAAAATGAATAAGCAGATTCTGTATGGCCTTTGCAATTAATATGTCCTCTGCCTAGAATGTTCTTTCCCCAAATATCCACATGGCTCACTCCTAACTTCCTTTACTTCTCTGTTCATGTGTTCCCATATCAGAATTTTTCCTTGTTCACCCTAAATAGAGTAGTACCCTTCTCTTATTTTATGTTCTTGATGTATTTTTTTCATAGCACAGATAACCACCCAGAATATGGTAAATTTATTTATTATTTACTTCCTTCCCAAGAGCTATAGTACACGAAATCATCTCCTTAGTGCTGAGAAATACCTGGCACACAGTGGGTGCTCAGCAAATGTGTGTTGAATTGAATATTTGTTGAGATGTAGAAATAGAGGGAGATGGCAGAAAAAGATAACTGAAATTCAAGCTAGGAGGAATTACTATTCAGGAGGAATAGTAATGCCATGAACAGAAGTAGGGAGGATGTAGGGTAGAAATGTTTTCATTGTAATTATTCCTTTTGCACCCTACCAAAGATTTGTCTCTGTAGAGGCATGTATTTGATTGCATTTTGGAGTATCCCACAGATATAAAAACAAGCAGCTAAATGTTCCAGATTATTTCCTGACAAGCACAACACTTTGTTAGCCATTTGGCCTGTTGCCCCTTTACAGTTCAAAATCTTTTGGGACGTCTTTACTACAGGAAATGCTACTCCAACTGTCTTAGGATGACCAGTCTCCATGGTTAGTTATTAATCAAAGAAAAATGATAATGACTCATGTTAGCCTTTTATCCTTGGCAAGGCTGTTTCCTAGAAGTAATATCCGAACATAATGAGGTGTAGAATCTCAATTGCCTAGCCTAGAGAAGGTTAATGTTGGTCTCAGTTCCCACACAGGTGCATGGGGTCAGGGGAGATAATGAAAAAGGGCTGGGAATCCTAGACACAAACAGGACCTCAGGGTCAAGGAGGGCTTCCCAAAAATAACAACTGTTCAAGAGCCAGGGCCTCTCTGGGTGTGAGCCAGTGGACATCAATAGTACATACAGCACTCAAGTGAAAGCAGAGGTAAATGATTTGGCAGTTGTCTCCTGACCATATAAAACTATGAGAAAAAGTCTCTATAAAGCTAATAGAGAGGTTTTTGCAGCTGTAATGTGACTACCTTCAGATCTAATTCTAGAAATAGTGGATTCTAGGTGGAAGTGATTAACTTTGATTTTCCAACTTGGGTGATCCTAAAGACAAAGGAGGTATCCAGGAGTGACTACTGGGGAAGAATGAAAGGTGAATACAATGTGCTTTAATGAATTTTCTCTACCAACATCAACCTAGATCTCCTGAATGGCAGTGCTCAAACTCTGCTGCACATCATCTTCAAAAACTTGAAAAATGCCTATTCTTAGGCTGCTTCTAAGACAAATTAAATCAGAATGTCTGGGGCTGGTGACTTATGTACATTAAAACTTGCTATATGTATTAGTTTATTAGGGCTGCTTTAAAAAGTGCCACAGACTGAATGGTTCAAACAACATAAATTTATTGTCTCAGCCCTGGAGGCTAGAAGTCCAAGATCAAGGTGTCAACATGGTCGGTTCTTCCTGAGAAGTATAAAAGAGATTCCATTCCATGCATCTCTCCTTGTTTCTGGTAGCTTCAAGAGTTCCTTGGTGTGTAGGTGGCTTCCTTCCTGTGTCTTTATATCATCTTTTTCTCTGCACAGGTCTGTCTCAGTGTCCAGATTTCTTTTTATGAGAATTCCAGCCATATTGGATTGAGGCTTGGTCTAAGATCTCATCCTAACTTGATCATCTGCAAAGACTGTATTTCCAAATAAGGTCACATTCATAGGTACTGGAGTTTAGGACTTCAGCATCTTTTTCAGAGATACAATTTGAATTAGTCACAGGTTTTCCACTGCACAGCCAATGCGTGTCTCTAATCTAAATCTGACTTGGGCCTCCTACCACCCAGCCACTCTGAGAAGCAGCAGGAAGGAGAGGGGAAAAGAAGAGAAGAGAAGGGAAAATCGAGGGAGCTGTCCAGAAAATCTTATGTATGATTATCCTTGAAGAGGTAGAAGTACTGCTTGTCCTCATGCCTCTCCCATTTCATCATCCCCAAGAGATGATATGCTCCTGAAGTTAAGCACTCTCTGGTCTCAGCCTCTTCTACTTTTTCTCACCACATGAAACTGATCTTTCTTACAAGACTGATGCAGGAACTTCCTCCAGATTTTGGTCCAGAATAAACATTAGGATAATCTGGGGAACTATTAAATACAACACCAAAGCTCAGGCTCCATCTCCAGCAAGTAAGTTAGAATTTCTGTGGCTGTAGCCTGGTCATAGATATATTTCAAAAGCATCCCAAGTTTCTGTCTTTGATGTAGTAACTGGAACTTGACTTTGCCTTCTGCAGTAAACAATTAGAAAACCTGACAAAATATATGAAGTAATAGTGCTTAGACATTGGACAACATGAAACACAGAGCTATGATTCCAGAGAGAAGGGAAACTGAAGGGATGAGCCCTCTATCCCCAGTTTTCTTCCCAAAGACACCTTTGAATCTGGCAGGAAGGAGGAATCTGAAGCATCACACACTTATTTAAGGAGATAAAAATCAGAGTTCAGGAAATCTGGAGCAACAAGAATTTGTAAGGCAAAGTATCAGAGAGGAGGGAGCTATCCAGGGAAATCTGCATAAGGTTTCTCTTGAGTGCTGCTGGATATGAAGCCATGCACATGCAGGGAGAAACTCTGTATGTCCAAGCATGACCTGTCAAACAACAATAAAACTGGACAATTCCTAGAGCGCCTGCATGATTGGGAGACATTCGCTTCTGCCCAGCAAGAATTTAAGAGTCCTTATTGAATACCCCGGACATTCAGCAGAGACTCCAGATGGAGTATGCTTTAGAAATAGTGCCAAACTAGCCCCAGAGTAAGAGATAGTCTATGTCTATCTTAACAAGTCTGAAAAACAAGCCTCAAGGGAGTTCCCAAAATGGCTCAGCAGAAACGAATCTGACTAGCATCCATGAGGACTCTGGTTTGATCCTGGGCCTTGCTCAGTGGGTTAAGGATCTGTGTTGCCATAAGCTGTGGTGTAGTTTGCAGATGTGGCTTGAATCTGGTGTTACTGTGCTGTGGCATAGGCTGGCAGCTACAGGTCTGATTCAACTCCTAGCCTGAGAACCTCCATAGGCAGCCTCAAAAGGATCAAGCCTATCCACAAATAACTGCCTCTCCAAACAAAGCCTGATGTTTTACTCAATGATTTAAAATATATAGTGGCTACATCCAATAAAAAATTTCTAGACCTGTAAGTAGCATGAACATGTGACCCAAAACAAAGAGAAAAATTAGTCAATAGAAACATCCTCAGAAATGATGGATAAGAACTTTAGGACAGCTATTATAAATATGCTCATGGAATTAAAGAAAAATAAAAATATAATGAAGACAGGACTTAAAAATAAAGTGGAGTTCCCGTCATGGCGCAGTGGTTAATGAATCTGACTAGGAGCCATGGGGTTGTGGTTCGATCCCTGGCCTTGCTCAGTGGGTTGAGGATCCAGCGTTGCAGTGAGCTGTGGTGTAGGTCGCAGATATGCCTCGGATCCCACGTTGCTGTGGCTCTGGCGTAGGCCGGTGACTACAGCTCCGATTCCACCCCTAGCCTGGGAACCTCCATATGCCACGGAAAGCGGCCCTAGAAAAGGCAAAAAGACAAATAAATAAATAAAAGTTACCCCAGATGATTACAGTATGCAGCAAAGGCTGGAGGAGACAGTAGATGTTCTGTCCTAAGGCAAATAGGTGAAAACAAATTTTATTTTTGGAGGAGCTTGTGGGGAGAAATTGAAAGGGGTAGATAATAGAAACTACTGTGGCTCATGTTTAAGTCCATTCCTGGAAAGCAATTTATATCTCCCAGCTCAAGAATATACAGCACTTTGCATATATAGTTACTTGACAAGGGGATATTGACCCTTGAGTTGATAACAATCATGCAGAAATGCTTTCAGATTAGTGTGTGTGTGTGTGTGTGTGTGTGTGTGTGTTCTCAGCTAACAATGTGTTGTGTCTAGCATGAAAGGATAACTTAACGGATTTCAATTCTTTAAGAAAGTATACATTTTTACACTTGTCATAGTATTATAACCACATTTTAAATCCAGTTACAGAAAATGAAATGTGAACATCTGAAGACCCAATTCATGGATGTTCTCCAGTATCTTTATAGATACATAAAACTTGGATCTCTGATAAGAACATTATGATAAATATCATGTGCTCTCAATTGAAAAAATTAATGATATCTTAAAGAGATACTCCAGGAAAGAAGAATGCCTTATCTGAATACAAAGATGGAAAAGTTGGCCGTTCGAGAATATATTTCCCACAGAGTATTGAGGTCAAGTCACCAGCTTTAGAAATGAGAGCACTGTTCAATTGCTTTTGAAAAATGCAGTGGCTATGCAGACAAGTAACTAAAAGTGTTATTTCAGAGTTAATCAAATCATGATGTGTGCTTAAGGTACTTCAGGTTTATTCTTGAGAGTTCCAAACTTAACACTGAAGCAGTATGTGGCAAAGAACTTATATTTAACTCAAAAGTTCCCCATATATATGAGCTTAATTGATCATTATTATAATCTTGTATCACTAGATAAGCAACAAGAGTGGGGATATTTTTAATTCAAGCAAAACCAACATTAGCTGTATTGGCAATTTGAAGTTAAAAGTTCAATGACTCATGAAAGAAGTGATAATCACAACAGAATGATTTTTATGCTTTTAAATGGTTGCATAAGACATAAGACTCAAGTTCATGCAGCTCCCTGCCTGGAATGTTGCAGAAGATCTCGTGATATTTCACAGACTCCAAGAGAAAAATGTTGAATTGGAAAACATTCAATGAATGACACCAAGGTTAATCCCAAAAGGAAAAACCATGCTGTAGAGAATATTTATATCTGAATAATGAGGAGCAAGTTTTTGCCTTAAAAATAATATCATGCAAGATCCACTGAAGTCCACTGGAGTCCAAACTCTTTCAGATGCCCTAAGGCCACAACATTTTTTAGGGGATGCATCGTATTTTATTTTGAATTAGGCAGGGGGTTGAGGGGAAATAATGAGAAAACTGAACCTCAGCTGATGAATTCTTTTCATGGGAAAAATGTGAACCCCAAGTAATATTTTTATCTGATATAGATAATAAGACAAATAGGTACTCAGAAACAAAGTAGAAAATTCAAAGCAGATATCAGGAAGTGGGGATTAAACCGAGAAATCACAAGTATGTGAGGAAGATTATGGTAGAAGAGGGCTAAGGTGTGGAATGAGAAGAGAGAGAGGGAGTAGAGATGTGGGGGGATGTGGGCCTCATGGAAGAAATCCAGAGATCCTGCAGGGGGGAAGATACAGACTATGCAAGACATGCACAACCTTTTGTAGTGTCCATTCTGACTATGTAATTTTTCATGTCTCCAGCTCTTAGTCAACAGGACTTTAACGGATGTCGTTATGTTTATCTCTCTCCTCATCACTGTATCAAAATGTCACTTCTCAGTCTGCTAGATTTGCTGATAGAAAAGTTATATCTGTGACTAAGCAAAGATAGTAGACATCCACTCTGCACAAAGAAGCGTCTTATTAAGACATTATTACCGGTTAAAAACCATATTTTCTTCTTTGATCCTGATCGTCATTGCACTGAAATGAATCCCTGAACACAGTAGAGAAGCTTCAGTATCACAGGTCTCATTTTTCTTAGGCTTGTCCATTAAAAATATCTGCAAAAGTGATGGCCTTGCCCCTAAAAACATCTGAAAAGTTAGTCTCCAGACACTATTATGGCCATGTTGAGTGAGAATGTTCACATCTCTGGCTCTTTAGTTTGCTCTCCTGCTTTGCTGTCTGATGCTGTATCAATGTGAGTTCATGGCTCTTCGTGTGATTCACTCACCATAGAATATGTACTGAAGCCTCCATCACTGGGCACAATTCAGGCCTTGGTAAAAAGAGTGCCCTCTGGACCTTCAAAGGCTGTAGTGAGGAGATCTTCCATGACAAGTGCACTCTGACTTTCCAATCTCTCGAAGCCCTTGGGTACTTCCTCTATAATGTACCAAGGAAGTTTGGATTTTTTAAATCCTCAGCTCCTCAATGAATTCTCATATTTGAGCCAGTTTGTAACCCCAGAGCTCCATGAGTAAAGAGGAATCTGTGTCTTCTTGAGGAAGGACCCTGCTACATTGCCAAAAATGTACCCCATTATTTGTTCTTCTAACTTTCCCAAAAGGAACCTCTCTTTCTCCAGTTACCAAGGTGTCTGTTCATTGGGAGAGGGGAAATAATTAGATTTTGGAGGGATGATTGAATACTTGCTTTAAACTAACTCTGATTTCTACCCCAAATACTACTATGGTCTGTTAATACCTACCAGTCAGAGCAGGGGCTTATGGAGATCAGGTAATCAATGGAATTTTGGTAAGGCACATCACAAAATGGGACCATTGGTTCCCTAAATCTAGCCTGTGGTTGTTTCCTTAGTTTCTGATGCATATTTGGAATAGACACATTCGGCAATTGGCATATCCCCATATCTGACCTGTGGAGTGAGAATTATTGTGGAAGGAACTGCCAAATGGAAGCCACTAGAACTTTCCTACCTGCAAACATAGCACACTAAGAACAGTAGTGCATTCTTTGAACAATTTCAGAAACTAGTGCCACTATCAAGGACTTGAGAGATGCAGTGGTTATTATATCCACCACATGCAAGTCACGTATTTGGCCTGTGCAGAAGAAGAATGGGTTTTGGAGAATTACGGTGGACTGCTCTAAATATAACCAGAGAGTGACTGTAATTATAGCTGGTGTTCCAGATATGGTTTTATTTCTGCAAATTAAAACATCCCCTGGTAATTCATTTGCAGTTATTAAATCTGTTTAATGCTTTTTTTCTCTATACCTGTTAGTAAAGACCATTGGAAGCACTTTGTTTCAGCTAGCAGGGCCTTTACTCTCTTACCTCAGAGGTATATCAGCTCTCCAGCTCTATGTCATGTTACAGTCCACAGGGACCTTGATTGCCTTTCTGTGCCATGAGACATGATGCTGGTCCATTTCACTGATGCTATTGAGTTGCTTGAATTTGATGAGCAGGAAGTAGAAAGTACTCTAGGCATGTTGTGAAGATACTTGCATGCCATCAAGTAGAAAATAAATGCCGCAGAAATTCAAGGGTCTACCATGTTGGTGAAATTTCTAGGACTTCAGTAGTCTGGAGCATGTTGTTATCCTTTCCTTGGTGAAAGACCGGTTGGTGCACCCAGTCCCTCCTGCCACTAAGAAAGAGACACAGTGTTTAGCAAATTTTTTTCTTTTTTCTTTTTTTTGATTTTGGATGCAACACGTAACCTATTTAGGCATACTATTCCAACCCATTTTCCGCATGATTTGAAAAGCTGCCTGTTTTAAATAGGGCTCAGAATAAGAGAAGGCTTTGGAAAAAATCCAGGTTGTTATGCAGGCTTCTCTGCCACCTGAACTGTATGACCCAATAAATACAGTGATGCTTGAGGTGTCAGTGGCAGATAGGAATGCTGCATAGGGCCTCCGGGGGGTCCTCTCTATAGGGGAATCATAATTCATACTCTTGGGATTTGGGAGCAAAGCCAGGCCATCCTCTGAAGATAACCAGTCTCTTTGTAAGAAATGTTTTTTGCTTATTATTGGGCATTAGTAAAAACTGAAACTGACCATAGGCCACTATGTTATTATGTGACCTGAGATGCCCATAATGAACATCATGAACTGGTATCCATCCCTGCTCTGGCATTAGATGTGAAGAAAACTGCTCCCATTATATTAGGTCAATGACCTGTAACAAATTCATATATATATATATTTCTTCTAGTGGCTTTCCTTCTTTCATTGAACTTTGATTAATACCTAACCATACTCCCAGACAAGCCACAGGAACTTGGGGACTGGTTAACTCAACTGGGTCAAAGATAGAGCTGAGACTAAGTTCAAATTCCACCCTAAACTGACAAGGAACTCACTTATGTGTCATAGCTTTAGATTATCTGACAGTTCTACTTCTTTCCTAATCCCTATCCTATGGAACTTACAAGGATTTTCCTAATGAACTATGTATATCCTTATTGACTTAAATGCTTAAGTGCATGGAAGGGGTAACCAGTTTACAAGTTAACTATACGTGTAGATTAATTTTCTACACTAATAAGCAAGCTGCTGCTGTAACATTTTTATAATACTAAATGGCTCAAAATATGTATGTATTATGTGTGTGTGTGTATATAATACCTAGAGTATAGAACTATAAAATCTCTTCCCTCCTTTGACTTTTTTATGAAGAAACATTATTTTGTAATCATAGAAATCTTACATTAAAAAGAAAAAAGTGTTATATCCTCTGTGATCTAAACAGAAAGTGGGCTCCTAGGTCATAGTCAACACAGACCACTTGGTTTGGCAGGACAGGGGGATATTAGATAGAATATGGAGATTTTCTGTACCTGGTCAAAATCCCAGTGGTAGGAAGCTGAGAGAAATTACTTCACTGGGAAGATACCAGTTGACAGGGAGGTAAGAGAGGCAGTGCTGTTAATCACACAAACTTTGGGGCCAGCCTACTTCTTAGGGATAACTCCGCATCTTATTTGTTGTGTTCTCTGCCTCAGCTTCCTTAGCTGTGAAATGAGGATAATGACAGCAGCACCTCCTAGGATTATTCTAAGAATTAAATAAATTAATATGTGTATTTTCTCAATAATGAGAGCTGTTGTCATCATTGTTCCCAAATTTGGCCTTGAGCTTGTTATGAGCTAGTAGTGGCGGGACTGTGCACTGGAAGGAAAAGGTGCCAAGGGTCATCCCTTCCTTAGCTTTCTTCTAACCTGTCCTGGCTTCCTCATATGCAGGGCAGCCAGGCAATCTGAGCTAAACGCTGTGTGAAGTCAGCATAAATCTTTCTATTGGTCTCATGGAATAAAATGCTCTCTGACCACTGCTGATTTTTATCACTGTTGTTACTTTTAAGAACCTTTATGAAGCACAGAGTTATAGATGATGTTGTAAAAAAAAAAAAAAAAAAAAAAGGAAATCACCAACCAAGGAGCCTAACTCTCTACAACCAAAACTAAGCCACTGGAAAAAAAAGGTCACAGTGTAATTTTCCTTTCTGTTCTTTCCTTTTACATGTTTTAAAATGTTATTTTTAAATAAATTTTTATTTTGAGGAATGTTAAGCAAGACCAGACCTTGCTTTTTTTTTTTTTTGATTTTTAGGGCTGTACCCATGGCATATGGAGGTTCCCATGCTACAGCTGTTGGCCTATGCCACAGCCATAGCAACTTGGGATCCAAGCTGCATCTGCAACCTGCACCACAGCTCACAGCAATGCTGGATCCTTAACCCACTGAGAAAGTCCAGGGATCAAACTCGCAACCTCATGGTTCCCAGTCAGATTCATTTCTGCTGTGTCACAATGGGAACTCTGGTCCTTGCTATTTTTAACATGGACACTTCAATATGAGAATAAGAATGTACATTCTATGAGAGCAATGACCTTATCTGTCTTTTACATTGTTATGTCCCTAGTTCAAGGGTGGTACATGCTATAGGTGATTTGTTAATAAATTTTAAAATGAAAGAGTATAGTTAGTTATATTTTTTTATTTATACAATTCTTTTTTTTTTTTTTTTTTTTTTTTTGTCTTTTTGCCTTTTCTAGGGCCACACCTGCAGCATATGGAGGTTCCCAGGCAAGGGGTCTAATCAGAGCTGTAGCCGCTGGCTTATGCCACAGCCACAGCAAAGCCAGATCTGAGCCGCATCTGCAACCTACACCACAGCTCACAGCAACGCTGTATCCTTAACCCACTGAGTAAGGCCAGGGATCAAACCCGAAACCTCATGGTTCCTAGTTAAATTCGTTAACCACTGAGCCACGATGGGAACTCCTATTTATACAATTCTAAATGAAATTGTGAAAATAATCCCATTTACAATTGCATCAAAAAGAATAAAATACCCATGAATAAATTTAACCAAAGAGGTAAAAAACTTGTACACTAAAAACTACAAGGCATTGATGAAAGTAATTAAAGACACAAGACACAAATAGAAAAGACACTCTGTGCTCATGGGGTGGAAGAAGTAATATTATTAAAATGTCCATACTACCCAAAGGAAGCTACAGATTTAATGCAATCCTTATCAAAATTCCAATGGCATTTTTCACAGAAGTAGAACAAACAATTCTAGAATTTATATGGAATCACAAAATATCTCAAATAGCTAAAGCAATACTGAGGAAATAGACCAAAGCTAGAGACATCACACTTCCGGATTTCAAACTGCATTACAAAGCTATAGTAATCAAAATAGTGTAGAGTTCCCGTTGTGGCGCAGTGGTTAACAAATCCGACTAGGAACCATGAGGTTGCGGGTTCCATCCCTGGCCTTGCTCAGTGGGTTGACAATCTGGTGTTCCCGTGAGCTGTGGTGTGGGTTGCGGACGAGGCTCGGATCCCACGTTGCTGTGGCTCTGGCGTAGGCCAGCGGCTACAGCTCCGATTGGACCCCTAGTCTGGGAACCTCCATATGCCGTGGGAGTGGCCCAAGAAATAGCAAAAAAAGACCAAAAAAAAAAAAATAGTGTGATATTGGCATAAGAACAGAAACATAGACTAATAGAACAGAATAGAGCACCCAGAATTAAACCCACATGTATATGGTCAATTAATTAGAAAATCCAAGTATATAAATAAGGAAAAGAAAGTCTCTTCAATAAATGGTATTGGAAAAAAAAGAAAAAAACTGGACTCCTATCTTACACCATATACAATTGAAAACGGATTAAAGACATAATTTTAAGACCTGAAACCCTAAAACTTCTAGAAGAAAACAATGGTGGTAAGCTCCTTGACAAAGTTCTTGGCAACAATTTTTTGGATTTGACACCAAAAGCAAAAGCAGAAACAAACAAGTGGGGCTACATCAAATTAAAAAGCTTCTGCAAAGCAAAGGAGACCATCAACAGAATGAGAAGGCAATCTACTAAATGAGAGAAAATATTTGCAAATTATATATATGATGAGATTAATATCCGAAATATTATATACAACTCAACTCAATAGCAAACAAACAAACAAAAAGTCTGATTAAAAACAGGCAGAAGAGTTGAAAAGACAGTTTCCAAAGAAGACATACAAATAGCCAACAGGTCCATTAAAAGGTGTTTAAGGAGTCCCTTCATGGCTTAGCAGGTTAAGGATCCAGGATTGTCACTGTTGTGGCTCTGGTGTGATCCCTGGACCTGGGGAAATTCCACATGCTGCAGGTGTGGCATGA
Source organism: Sus scrofa (assembly GCF_054392235.1). Classification (NCBI taxonomy): domain Eukaryota; kingdom Metazoa; phylum Chordata; class Mammalia; order Artiodactyla; family Suidae; genus Sus; species Sus scrofa. The sequence goes on along the minus strand of NC_139386.1, from coordinate 40,981,616 downwards.
AATAAATTAAATAGTGTGCAACATCACTAATCATTAGAGAAATGCAAAAAAAAAAAAAAAACCCACAAACACAAGCAGATGCCACCTCACACCTATGAGAATCATTATGATCAAAAAGTACAAGAGATACGGAGTTCCCATCGTGGCGCAGTGGTTAACGAATCCGACTAGGAACCACGAGGTTGCGGGTTCGATCCCTGCTCTTGCTCAGTGGGTTAAGGATCTGGCGTTGTCGTGAGCTGTGTTGTAGGTTGCAGACACGGCTCAGATCCAGCGTTGCTGTGGCTCTGGCGTAGGCTGGCAGCTACAGCTCCGATTAGACCTCTAGTCTGGGAACCTCCATATGCCGCAGGAGTGGCCCAAGAAATGGCAAGAAGACAAAAAAAAAAAAAAAAAAAAAGTACAAGAGATAAGTGTCTATGAGAATGTGGGAAAAGGGAACGCTTATGCATCTCGTGTGGAAACATAAATTGGGCGCAGCCGCTATGGAACTAGTATGAAGGTTCTTCAAAGAATTGAAAATAGAACTATCACCTGATTCAGCAGTTCCACTTCTGGATTATTCACCTTGAAACCAAGCAGGACCCTGGGCACAAAAGCCTTTCTGTATCTCCTGCTTCTTGTTTTTAGGAAATAGGCATCTTTCAGGTTCCTGAATGCTGAAGGGCAGGTTCAGGTTCAAATACTTGCTAATCAGGGGAGGGATGGGAGGCAGAGGCAAGGGGAGGAGTAGTAAAGAAACAATTTTGGGGCAGGGCCCTAGTTCCTCCTCAAGGAATATATAGAACAATATCTTCGAGTTCTTCTGTAGAACTAAAACCCCCATAACTGGAAGATATTAACTACTTGATGAAGCATTCTTCATTCCAGAGAGGTCACAGTTTGATATCCCTGAAAAGCACAGAAGCCCATCCCAAGACCACCTGAGGCCAGATGATCTTTAGATTGAGGGTCCTGCACAGGCCTGATCTTATTGGCAATCCCACCCCCTGCACTCTGTCACAAACTCCCACGTGACCGCCTTTGCCTGGCAAAGCAATAAAGCTATTCTTTTCTACTTCACCCAAAACTCTGTCTCAGAGATTCAGTTGGTGTGAGATTAAATTCAGTGCCAGTACACAGAGGCCAAGTTTCAGCATCAATCTGAAGGAAACAAAAACACTAACTTGAAAAAGATATGTATACCCTTATCTTCATTACAGAATTATTTACAATAGTCAAGACATGGAAACAACCTAAGTGTCCACTGACAGATGACTGAATAAAAAATGTGGTATATATACACAATAGAATGTTATTCAGCCCTAAAAAGAAGGAAATCCTGCCATTTTCAACAACATGGATGGATCTTCAGGGCATTATGCTGAGTGAAATCGGTTAGATAAAGATAAATACTGTATGATCTCACTTATACATGGAATCAAAAAAAAAAAAAAAAAACTCAGTGATACAGAGAAAAGATTGGTGGTTGCCAGAGGTGAGAGGTAGAGGTGGGGGAAATGGATGAAGGTGATCAAAAGGTATAATCTTCCAGTAATAAGATAAATTAATCCTGGAAATTAATGTACAGCAAGGTGACCAAAAAATAAGTAAGTAAAATCAATTGTGAAATGGTATGATTATTTTGATTATAGTTATGATTATATATGGTAATTTAAAGTGAGAATTTTTGTTAGGAGAACTCAGTGTTCAGACATATATGCATATCATTATCTCTACACAAACATACAATTATATATATATGTATGTATATACACATACACATATATGTATGTATATTTATATACACACACATTTTTTTTGTTAGGAGAACTCAGTGTATATGTGTGCTTGCAGTTAATTTTTATTGTACATTTACTAATTTCCAGAAATTGGGTTACATACTTCATTTGAGCCTCTTTGGGTTTTTTTTTTTTTTTTTGCATTTTTGGGCCACACCTGAGGCATATGGAGCTTTCCAAGCTAAGGGTCAAATCGGAGCTGTAGCTGCTGTCCTACACCACAGCCATAGCAACATGGGATCCAAGCCATGTCTACAACCTAAACCACAGCTCACAGCAATGCCGGATCCTTAACCCACTGAATGAGGCCAAGGATCAAACTCTCAACCTCATGGTTACTAGTTGGATTCATTTCCACTGCACCACAACGGGAACACCCGAGGCTCTCTGTTGAAGCCCACTAAAACACCTTGAGGGTAGATAATAGTCTCCTCACTGAACAGTCAAAGAAATAGGTATCAAGACTTGGGGAAGCTGTCTGGGATCCCAGAGTGAGTCAGGAGGTAGGTTAGACCTGAACCCAGACATCTAGCTCTAGGCCTTGGTACACCTCTTCTCCATCTATGCTCTGCTTGCTAGTAAGACAACTATGAATATGCACACTATATTCCAGACCTTGTGCACAGACCACCTTGAGGATGTTAAGACAAATAACTTCTTTGCATTTTCAGTCTATAGGGAATCACACTATCTCTTAATGCCTTATTGAGAGTGTAATTTCTCAGATTCGATGACAGGAAGCCCAGTTTTTTCCAGAGTCTTCCTTCCAAGGTTCATTGCCCTATCTTGCTTGTCCTTTATCAGGCCTGCCTCCTGACCACTGCTCCACTTCACAGGATATATGCTCTTTTTCACTCAGAAATCAGCTTGCCCTTATGCTGCTCTTCTTTCTGCCCCTTTGCTCCAAGTGTGCACACAGATCTAGTTAAAACCCCATATCTTTCAGATGAGGCTTTGCTCAATAGAAGGGGAAAAAAGGCTGGTGACAGAGTTGGAAGAGTGAGCAGACATAAACACACTATCTGCCGCATAGTAGGTAATTAAATGCTGGCTTACCTTTTTAAAAACTCGCATCTTTATGACCTTTCAGTTATGTAAACCTGCATTTTGTAGGATCATGTTTGTTAACTCCTTTTCCCTCTGATTTCTTTGAAAGAGGAGTGTTCTTCTATATATAAAGGTAAAAGTCTCTGGTACGTACTTAGGCATTTCTTGCTTTCTGTGCCATTCCATTGAGATTCCTCTATTCTGCTCCAAGTCTCTCTGGAGCCCATCAAGTGAGCTAACTTGTACATTCTCGGTTGGTAAATGTTCTCTGTGAATAAATTCAGTTTGGGACAAAGTACAGCTTTCACTTCTAGGATGAAAATCAATCTGCCAGAAGAATTTCTTTACTGCTTAATATGCCTTATGAGTCTAAATATGTGAACACCAGTGCATAAATCATTGTTCACAAATCGCTCTTTCCATTATCTCTTCCAAGAAGTTGTTTTCCAATTCTTAAATTAATGAAAAAGGCTTTTCAAGTGTAAGACTGCAAACCCTAACTTTTTTTGCTCATTGGTACCTTAAATGACAGATGAAGTGTTTGTGGATGGCACCTTTTTCATGGGTCAGATGTTGCTCCCACTCAGTCTGCAGAAAACTTACAGAAACACTTTCAAAAAAGGGGAGATGTTCAGATCACAAAGTGGAGATGCAATGAACTGTGTGTGAAGTTCAAGGTCAAGAAAACCTGTAAATATAATTACATAAACAGGTCCTAAGCTACTGCTGTATTCTGAGCTAGCCTATTTAACTGAGATGATGCAGATAATTTAAAGAAATAGAAACTATTCCAGTTTTCTGACAAACACAGCCAGACCCAGCTCTATCCTATGTTGAATACTAGAAGGAAGTATACATTCTATTGTTATTGAATTTCCGAAGACCTCTTGAAGTTCCTTAATTGTCATACGAATAACTCCATTCCATGAGTTCCCTTTAGACCTTCACATAGGAACTATATGATGACTCCCATGGTTTAAAAACAATATTTTAGTTGGAAAATAAAGCAGATGGATCATGCCATCAACAGGTGAGAGTCAGTTGAAGTTCTAAAGAATAAATGAGCGTTTTAAACTTGAAGAGTGATGGATACAGGATCTTACAACAGCAATCCAGTACCTGAGGACTCCCATTCAATTTAATATACCAGTCATGACTAAAGACTGAGGTGTTTTCATGTCTTGCTTTTAAAAATTGCCAAAGTATAGTTTTATTTGCCACCTCAGATATTTACGGACAAACCTACCCTCCACTTAGGCATTTCCTTTTTAACTAAGGAGTCCCCCTGCCACCCTGCCCCACCCTTCGGCTTGCTTTTAAGATTTTATGATTTTTTTCTGTGTTTTCAGAAGTTTGCATATATGTGTGCATATGTGTTTGGTATTTATCTCTCGCTAGGTTTTCTCAGAGTTTCTTGGATCTGTCTTTTGGTATCTCTCACAAATTTTGGAAAGATTTGGGTTATTATTTCTTCAAGTAGTTCTGTTCTCCTTTGCTTCTCCTTCTGATATCTGTTATGCACATGTTACACCATTTGATATTGCTTCACAGCTCTTGGAAGTTCTATTATGTGTTTTTATTTTTTTAAATTTTAATTCCTTATTCTCTTGGAATTTCACTTTAGGTGATTTCTATAGACCTATCTTCTGCAGACCTGAATTTTTTTTCCCCAGCTGTATGGAATATACTGATGAAGCCATCAAAGGCACTCCTTATATCTGTTACTTTCTTTTAGATTTCTAGCATTTCCTTTGGTTTTTTTGTTACAGTTTTCCTATCTCTGCGGACTTGCCTATCTGGTCTTGCATATTGTCTATCTCTTCCATTAGAGCTTTTAACATGTTAAACATAGCTATTTTAAATTCCATCTGACAACTCTAACATCTGTGTCATATCTGAGTCTGGTTCTGATGATTGCTTTGTCTCTTCAGACTCTGTTTTTGGCATGTCTTTTAAGTTTTTGTTGATAGCTGGATGTATTATTTTATATGGCAATAGATAAGGAGGATTTATGTCAAGCTGACCAGGATTTGGGCTATGTTTGATGTTTATTGAATCTATGGATGCCAGAGGGTTCAAATTCCTATAACAGCCTTATTCAGTCTCCTTTCTTGGCTTTGGGCTTTGCTTCATGCCGTTCTTTAGAGAGAATCTGTCTCTAGCAGTTCTCTTGGTTGTATTCTAGTGCTTTAACTGGAGGTTTATCTGTGTAGTATTAGGAAGTGTGTACAGATGGTGGGGGCCAGGTACACATGTTCTAATCTTCTGATTAAGTCTCAGTCATTGAATTGCACAGTGGACCTGTGTCTCAGGGGCATGGCCTTTGCAAGTGTTTCTGTCCCTCCTCAAAGAATAGAAATCTCTTCCTTTAGCCTCTAATCCCTTCTCTGACTATAGTGGGTCATGCTAGTCTTCCCAGTCTATGTCCTTGAAGCCTTCTCCCATATGGATTGTGGATTTTTTTTTTTTTTTTTTTTTTTTTTTAGGTGAACTGGTGTGGAATAGAGTTCCCAATCCCCACTGAGAAGGGATTTCACTGTTATGCTCTGGAAGTGTCCTCCCTGGAGCTTAAGCCTGAAGAAGAAGGGTCTTGGTGGAGTTCACCATGATTATTCTTCCATTCCCCCTGCCATTGCCCAGGGGAACTTCCTCCATTCTCACTTTATTCACCCTATGAGAGCCTGGTGGCCTTCCTAGAAAGGTCGCTTATGTCTGGAGCCCCCAGGAGCTTCTCACTCTAATGCTATCCCACCGTTGGCTTCCAGCAATTCATCAAATTTTCTAGTTAACATTCCAGAGGCACTGCTTCAGGTAAGCAAATGCTTAGGTCCTCTGTCTCCCTGCTTCTCCAGATTTGTGGAGGTGGTTTTCTCTGTGATCTCAGTTCTCTGAAAGGTCTAAGAAAAGTCGCTGGTTTTTATTTGTCCAGACTTTTCTTATTATAAGGATAGGAATCATGACCTCTAAACTTTTTCTATAGCTGAGCTTAAACTAGAAGTCTCCACACACTTTGGTTTTTAATTTCCTTTTTGATCTGATTTTAGCGATTGCATTGAATTTAGGTCCAGCTGCAGGCGACACAAAAGTCAAAATAACAGTGGCTTACACAAGATAGAAGTTTATTTCTATTTCAACAAAAGGTCATCCATGGAAGCACTAGTGTCCTTGAGTCATGGATTCAGACTCCTGCTACTTTTTGCTCCACTTTTTGCAAGTGAAATCCACACAGTGGTTCAAAACCAGTGCTAACCTCCTGCCATCATACCTGTGTTCAGCTCAGCATAGAGCAAAAACAGGTAAAAGAAGGTGTTCCATTTAAGAATATACTTCCAAGAAGCATGTGACATGATAACTTACATCCCACTGGCTAAAATTTATTTCCATTGCCACACCTAGCTGCAAAGAAAACTTGGAAGTGTAGTTTTTATTCTCAGTGGCTTCTACACCAAGCTAAAAACTTGGCATTTTCTTATCAAGGGGAGAAAAGGAGAATGGATATTGAAAGACAATTAGCAGCAGTTTGAGTGAAAGTGTATGTGGGTGAGTGTGTGTGGGTGTTTTTTTTTTTTTTTTTTTTCGGTCTTTTGAGGGCCACACCTGTGGCATATGGAGGTTCCCAGGCTAGAGGGCTAATTGGAGCTGTAGCTGCCAGCCTACGCCACAGCCACAGCAATGCCAGATCTGAGCCACGTCTGCAACCTACACCATAGGTCATGGCAATGCCAGATCCTTAACCCACCGAGCAAGGCCAGGGATTGAACCTGCAGACTCATGGTTCCTAGTCAGATTCATTTCCGCTGTGCCACGATGGAAACTCCTTGCGTGTGTATTAATGGTATGCTACCTTTGGAACAAACACCATCTTGGGCATATTTCTAATAACCAATTCCCCATTTTCTTTCTTTACCCCAGCATTTGACCAAGTCTGTCTATATACTTCTGCTTTTTGGAAGACTGGGTTTTCTTATCTGAGAAACAGAGTTCCTGATAAATAGTGTGCAGCACTTTATCAATTAAACCAAAAATAAGAGTTCTGATACAAATGCAGGCAAGAAGTGGAGAAAGGCAAATGGCTCATGGAAAGGAAGGATAATGCTATGAACCAGGTTATTATTTCATGGAGAACTCAGCCTGCTGATTGCTTCTACATCAACTTTTCTTAGACTCGGTTGAATCAAATGACAAGAGCAAAGTTAATTGAGGATTTATGGTGTTTTCAGTTAAGAACTGGATATAAATAAGAAATAAAATACATGATTCTTTTCCTCAAGGAACAAAGACTAACAGATAAAACAATTTGATCTAGTTAATTGCATTTATCTGTGTTTACAGAGGATAAGTATTATAGTAGTCATAAAAATGGGGCAATCAGTGGAGGCAGGATAGTTGGGGTCACTCCTGGGCTGGAAATGATCTGTGCTGTGGGAATAAAGATACTCTCATTCTCTACCAGACAGGGTAAAAAAAAAAAAAAGATTATACCAGGTATATAATAGTTTTATAAAATACAAGGTAAAACACAAATATGAAGGAATTGTCATTATTATTGAAAAGCCATGAAGGCCATTGCTTACTTCAGACTTGTTCAGAATTCCAGAACCTGCAAAGAGTTAACATGCACTCCCTGGCCACACAGCAATTGAATTATGTCTTAAAGTAGTTACTAATTATAATAGACTTTTATTCAGAAAAGAAAAATGTAAAGACAGTCACTCACAGAAGGAAAATTATTATCTTAGTTTCCATTAAGTAATCCCCCCTGCCTCCCACATTCTTACAGTTGGGTTATGGGCTTCCTGCCTTGGTAGGCTCTACTCCTTTGAGTCACTTCACTGTTTCTAACATCTCTTACTAATCACAATCACAGAAATGACAGGTCCAAACTGGACAGCTGTTTCTTGAAAATAAAATGTCTAACGGCAAAAACGATTGCCCTTGCCAATGAAAAAGCAAAGGCATCTGTACTTCTCAACTAAAAGGGGCTGTTTCTTGGTGTTTCAGTTCCTTTGTAGTTTCAGGCCACATTTAGATGAATCCGTTTTGCTAAAAAACTGAATTTTCCAGTGAAATCAGTTAGGTATTAGCCTTTTGTTGGGCATAGCAGAAACACAACATGTATAAAGCTCTGAAACGCTGAGTGTAACAGTAATGTAGTTTTATTCATTTTTCTTAAATTCTAAGAGAAACAAGATGCCACAGTCTGATTGTTTGGAGCACTCTGGGAGCTGAAAAAGAACCTTCTTTATTACCCATTTGTGTCCATAGTGAAGTCTGATGTGTTTCAGGAGATGTGGCAGTGCAAAGGAACTCAACTGGAGCAGCCCAACACCAGGGCAGAGAACACTCCCATGAGCTATCAAGGGCCACAAATGTAAAGAGAAATGTGGTTTCAGTTTGTTTTTTTTCCATGCTGCACCATGTGGAAGTTCCTCCAGCCAGGGATTGAACCCACACCACAGCAGTGACCCAAGTGGCTGCAGTGACAATGCTGGATCCTTAACCTACTGCATCACAAGAGAACTCTTAGTTTCAATTTTTAAAAAGAGAAAACTTAGACTATTCTATGTTTTAATCAAGATGAGGAAACATGCAGAGTTCCTGTCACGGCGCAGTGGTTGATGAATCCGACTAGGAACCATGAGGTTGCAGGTTCGGTCCCTGGCCTGGCTCAGTGGGTTAAGGATCTGGTGTTGCCGTGAGCTGTGGTGTAGGTTACAGATGAGGCTCGGATCCCACGTTGCTGTGGCTCTGGCGTAGGCCGGCAGCTACAGCTCCGATTAGACCCCTGGCCTGGGAACCTCCATATGCCATGGGAGTGGCTCTAGTAAAGACAAAAAGACCAAAAAAAAAAAAAAAAAAAAAAAAAAAGATGAGGAAACATGCAAATCTAAAAGTACTATAATAACAAATGGTATAGTAAGCAGCTTGATGCAGGATCTTAGTTCCCAGACCAGGGATCAAACCCAGGCCACAGTGGCGAAAACACTGAGTCCTAACCACTAGACCACCAGGGAACTCCCTAAATGGTCTAGTTTTTGAGGAGAAAAAAGGTGATAGGAAGAGAGAGATAATAAATAATACAAGGAAGAAAAGTTAAAGAATTTTTTTTTAAATCACCAAAAAAGACCCATTAATGAAAGTCCAAAGAGACACTTTCATGGAGTAATTGCCCCAAGATTTGGCTTTTCAGAATGTATGTTGTTAAAGACTTTTATAACTACATGTGGTTTTTGTTACTCTTGTTTTAATGACAGCAATACTATTATTTTTTTTATATTTGCCTCTTCTCAAAGAAGTACTTTGGGGGCCTGATTTGAACCATCATAAATTCCTCATCCTGGCCTGCAATTTTTACTTTAGTCTACCTTACAGACTGCTTCAAACTCTGTGAATAATACATGGGAGTTAGTGTTTGGGCTGTTATATAAATGTCTTTTGTCCTTAAAGTCTCCCAAACACATCAAAGACACTAAAAAAAGCAAATAATAATAGTGTTTTAGAGAGAGTGGTCCTTAACGTGATTCTAGCACAATACATTCACTTTATGAATGAAAATATCAGATCCCAAACAATTGAAATGACTTATTCAAGGCTCATAAAGGTCAATGGTATCGTGGAACTCCATTTCTATCTTTCTGCCTCTAAAAATGTAATAAAACTATGGTACATAGGTACCTCCATAGTTTTCCACTACATTCCACATTCTACTCAAAAAAAAGTCCCCTGGGGAGAGTTCCCACCGTGGCTCAGCAGGTTAAGAACCCAACTGGTATCCATGAGGATGTGAGTTTGATCCCTGGCCTCACTCCGTGGGTTAAGGATCTGGCTTTTCTGTGAGCTGTGGTGTAAGTCACAGACACAGCTTGGGTCTGGTGTTGCTGTGGCTGTGGTGTAGCCTGGCAGCTGCAGCTCCAGTTGGACCCCTAGCCTGGGAACTTCCATATGCCACACGTGCAGCCATAAAAAGGAAAAAAAAAAGTCCTCTGAATAACTGAGATGGGGGCCTAGTAGAGGACAAAATTGTACTTGCTTTTCCTGAAACCTCTGTATTAAAGATATTAATAACATTTGGATACATGTTCTCTTATAAATGGCTAGTAATAACTGGAATTTCCCTTCTTTCCTTCCCATGCCAAAACCAAAAAGTAGAATTTTTATTTTCATTGAGGCCTCTCAAATTCTGAAGAATTGGTTGAGGAAAATGAGTGTGTCATTATAATAAAACCACTGATTTCTCTTTCCCCTCTTCTCCGGATTGGTAATAATAATTTACATCTAGCCCACCAGCAGGAGAAATGAGGAGTGACTGTTAAATAGCTGAAACTCACAGGTCAACCTGGCCTCATACATATACTGCAGCCAAATACTTTTTGATCAAATTGCAAACATTCTCTTATTGGAACACTCAGAACACATAATCAAATACATCTTTTTTCAGTGAGACCACTTCCAGTTAGCTGAGAAATATATTTTTAAATTTGATACTGATAGGACTCAGAGCAAAACATTTCAGGGAGGTCCCTGGTGGTGGCTCAGTGGGTTAAAAATATGGTGTTGTCATTGCTGTGGCTTAGGTCACTGCTGTGGCTTGGGTTGGATCCCTGGCCTGGAAACTTCCACATGCCATGGGTGCAGCCAAAAAAAAAATTCAGGACTATGTGACTAAGTTTCCTCATCAGTAAGGTGGATATGACTTGACTTTATCTCACTTGGATGTTGAAACGATGAATGACAGAGTCACTGTTCTGAACACCTCTGTCCACGTTAAAGTAACGTGCTAAATATTATAATAAATTGAGGTGAGAGCCACTCTTTAGTTCAGTAAACTCTAATTCCATTAAGGACATATAAATTGAATTCCCCTAAATTGAATTGCGTGCTGCCACTTTTGTACAATTGATAAGAGTATTAGAAGGTAAACTTGTTCATATCCCTGTACACACTCCCATGTTCCCAAAGTCCCAAAGAGGAGATAAAATATTGTAAACAGTATTATTGGTCTACAGGAGTTTATAAAAAACAGCTCCCCCTTTATCTAGTAATAATGCATTAAATTATCCATAAATCTTGGAAAATCATAAGATCAAGAAACACACCATATGAAATCACTTTTAAGTCAGCATTAATCACTGTGAAATGCATTTCGAAGAAAGATGTGCAATAAAATTGGCAGGGTACTGAACACCACAGTCAGAAGGCCCTTATTCTCCATTTTGTATTGCTTTTTTCTTTTCAAGAGCAGACATTTGAATTTACCCATGGAAAGAGAAATTACAAAGTATTTTCAATTTGCAGAACTATCAGGACATGGAAAAGGAAACCCCTAAGTTCCTAACTCTAAGCAACCCTCCAAAATTTGACAGAAACTACTTCTGGCTAGGGCTCAAGTAAAGGTGTCCAAGAGCTGTGAATGAAGGAACATTTCTACCACACATTTTGGACCTTTTGACCTTTGCATTGTTTATTTAAATTTGCATTAGTAATTATTCTAATGTGCCAAAAAAATCTGGAGTTATCAATTACAGAGTTTAGCTCATCAACTGGATAATTCATTCAGTTCTCAGAAATTATCTGGTTTGATTGTGTATATTTATTGACACATAGGAACTAAAATTACACTTCCTTTTTTGCTTTAGGGACATGATGTTGATAAATGGGTGAATGTGGGACTCAAGAAAATGTGATGAAGTTCACTTAAATGTTTTTTCTTTTTTGCATTCTTTATGGACTAAAACACAGAGAGCATGTGAAAACTTTGTCTCTATTTGCTTACAGGGGAGTGTTTGCATTTGGTACACATATCTAAAGTCAGGTTTTATTGAATCCACTTGATATGGTAACAAATCATATATTCCACCAAAGCATTTTGGAATAATAAAAGCTAAAGATAAGCCTGGACTGGAGGAGTTCCCACTGTGACGCAGCAAGCTAAAGATCCTGCGTTGCCATAGCCATGGCATAGGTCATGGCTGCTTCTCCACTTTGATCCCTGGCCCGGGAACTTCCATGTGCCATGAGTGCAGCCAGGGGAAAAAAATGGTCTAGAGGGGAAGAGATGAAACTTCATTAATGTCGACCAATATTAAAATACAAAGATCATTCTTCATACTTATATTCTGCATTAATCTGGGATGAATAAAAACCAGTCAACTCTAATACTGTACCATGTTCTCAGTAGAAATTCAATTAAATCTATGTTCTTCTTTAGTTTTTCCTCCATGCATCCATCTATTTCACATAGTATTTGAAAGATTTGTATTTGCGATATTGAAAACTTGTTCAAGTTCACTTCTGATGGACAGATTTTAATTCATAGAGGCAAAAGAGTCTAAGCAAATGGGAAGAGAAGTAGTTTCCTGTCTTACAATGTATGGATCTGTCTGCCTGCAGTGGACGGGTCTGTGTGTACCCTTCCTGTTCTTATGAGCAACGATGCTATTTCATCCCCTTTATTCCATCCCCCAGTTTTAAATGTCATTCTTATTCATTCCTACTTTCCATTTAGACACTTCTGGGTCTGACAGTTATAAAAATAGACCCCTTGCAAGTCAGTTACCTATTAATAGATAATCCCTTAGTTCCCCAAAGATCTGAAAAGCTTTGAAATGACCAGTTCTAGGGAGCCTATCAAGTTTTACCCAAGACCCAGCACCCCTTAGTTGGGAGTTGGATGAGATTAGGGCCATTAAAAGTGGCAAAGCAAAGCAATAGTTTTGTTATTCTGCTTTCCAGTAGTTCATTTAATAACTATTTGACTGTCTAGGGTGTGCCCAAGACCATTCTAGGACCCATGAAGTCATCTTCTCCAGCTTTTTCTCCTCAATCCAGCCCTTTAAAAATGGCACATTTCCTCCAGAGTCTGCTTTGATTCCTCTTTTGCTCATTACATATGGACTCTCTAAGCCTCAGTACTGAAGCTAATGATTCTGTCTTCTTTCACCATCTATAATCTGTTAGTTCAGAGTTGAAAATGTTTAGGTAGATAGTTATTAAGAGGTAACTACCTGAAACAATTTTATGTATTTTTCTCATGGAAGCATTAGAAGTTTTAATAATAGATAAGTACAATGTAATAGGTATATATGTGTATGTATATATATATGTATATAAATAATATGTATATGTGTATAATATTACATGTACTTATTACATGTACTAGGTATGTGTGTATATATATCTATATAAATATAATGTATATATACACTCTCATATTGCTCATATATATATATATATAGTGATGTAATTTCAGGTCCTGGCTGTGTAGCTAAGGGAAGAGAATTTTCTGCAGCAGGAAGCTTTCCCCATCCCTGCAGCACATGCCACCTAGGCCATCATCTCTAGAAGCCTAACCCTCTTTCCTCATCTTGCAGGGGAGAGTGGGACTCTTTCCCAAACCAAGGTTGTAATGGGGTTAGCTTCTGGAGCTTGGAAGGAGATAACCTCTTTTTTTTTTTTAGCAGGAAAACTGTCTCACCAGCCTCTGAACAGTAGCTGCACCATGGCCTGGAAACATTAGCAACCTGTTTATTTAAGAAAGTCACAGCAAGGGCTCCTATTATAACAATATCCTCCCATTTCATAAGCCTTTCACTCTACCATTTCCTGTGGTAAATGTGTTACTGGATTCCAGAAAGAATAACTGGAGAGAAATTAAGATTTCTAGATAAGATTGGAAAAATTCAGACTCACTCTCTGAGACGAAAATGCCTCTTTAGAACAGAGAGGAGGAAACTGGCCCGATGTGGAAAGGCTCCTGGCCCACAGGGAAGGACACGCTGCCCTGCTGGGCTGGGTCAGCACGGTTGTCTCCGCAGGCACCTTGTGGCCACCCGAGGCTGCAGGTGGAAGCCTGCGGCTGACGACGTGACTCAGAAGTGGTGGCCAAAATTCCATGAATCTGTTCTCTCTGGCAGGTGGTTGAGGTACTGAAAGGGCTGGGCCTTGACAGCCGGAGAACCTGGGCCAAAACCTGAGGGAGGCTTAGCCTGGAAAAGCTGACACTTGGCTTGGAAATCAAATTCCAGGCACATGTGGCAATGTGGTTGCTTTTTTACAAGAATGCTCAGGAAAAAGTCTTCGAAGCTGCCAGGCTCGGGTCATCTGCTTCCTGCCTGGGCTGGGCTGAGGGTCACAGGCAGGAGAGAACACTGGGCTTCTTTCCCCCACACGCCTTGTGTACTGGACCGATAGGCTTCATGCTGCCCAGCGCCCCCCAACTCCCGCCTTTGCCCGAGTTCTTTAGTGCCGTGCTTCACTCTGTGCCATCACCCCTGTTGCAGTCAAGAAGGTCCAGGGTCTTCTCATAATCATGTTTTTAGACACAACAAATATAATGCATAGGATGACCAATTTTGTGAAAATTGAGTCATCAAAATATTTTTAAATTTATGAGAGAGGAAAACATAGAGAAAACTTAAGAGATGAGAAATGTATGTGCACAATTTTCTATCAACTCATTAATCAATACGATTCTATGACCAGTATCTAAATAATGGGTCCTTTCAAAGTAGTGATGAAGGTTAAAAAAAAAATTCAAGATATTGGTAATAACTAAAATATGAGCTGACAATATCTGATTTGTACAGGTGGCCAGAGGCACAAGTATTCTGTCATGTAGGTTTGCTGCTGATGGCCGGAAAACAAACAAAACCACCTGCTAATTCTTACTTAGAGGTCATCAAAGACCAAAATGCGATTTTTCCCCTCAAGCTCATAGAAGCCCCTGTTTGGAATCTCTGCTCTAGTGCTGGTTCTCCTCGTTGCTATTAGTAATCAGCGATCACTCACTTTCTGAATTCTGCAATCTCAGGGCCTGGAATGTCTGCTTCACAAATAGGCACTGATATTTGACAAAAGACAGGAAAGAGATCAAACAGTTTTCTTTTTCTGGCCATGCTCTCAGCATGTGGAAGTTCCCGAGCCAAAGATCAAACCTGTGCCATAGCTGTAGCAAGCCGGATCCTTAACCCACTGGGCTGCAAGGGAACTTCCAAGGTCAAACAATTTTAAGGATCTTCTGCGTGCAGCAAGTTTTGCTGACACTGTCTCTCTGAATTCAATCTTCACTTTTCCTGAGAGGCAGATGGCTGCCCTGGTTATAGAGATGAGGAAACTGAACCTTAGAGAGCAGCCCAGCCAAGGATGCTGCTGGTGAGCATCAGAATCAGGATTTGAACCCAGAGCTCTCCCAAGTCACATTTCCCCCTCACAGGTATCTCATCACCTTGGGCAAATTCTTTTTAGCACCTAAAGTCAGGTGCTATGCAAGACTTATTAGAGATGTACTTCCAGGCTAACATAATAAGCAATACAGTGTTGTGGTTAAGCCTCTAGTCTCTGAGCACAGACTATCTGAGTTCAAATCCCAGCTGTGGTACTAACTACATAACTCTGGGCAGGTTACTTAAATTTGGTAAGTCTGAATTCCTTCAAGTGTTAAAGATCTTACCAGGCTAGTGTGTTAGTTCAGGGAAATATTAGCTATTATCATTTTAAAATCACTTGGAAAATATCGCATTACTTTACAGCCATGCTGTATGTTTCTTTATATGATTCTGTCATCAATCTTGTCTCATCTGTTCATTCTTCATAACAAAGCCATATTGTTATTTCCAAGATAAAAATCTTAAATTGTATCTTTTCCCTGCTTAAAGTGGTTCCATGGTTGAGTGGCTCCCTATTGCCTTCCAGAGGAAATCTAAATTCAGAACGTGACTTAAAAAGTCTATCATGATCTGGCCTGTCCCATTTTTGTTTTGTTTTTTAAGAATTTTATTTTTTCTATTATAGTTGATTTACAGTGTTCTGTCCATTTCTGCTCCATCTGCTTTTTCACTCACCTCACTCCTGACCCTGTCCTTTGTATTCTAAACACACTGAATTATTTGAATTCCCTGAGTGTCTCATGATTTCAGTAGCAAACACTACTGATTACAGGAGCCATTCTCCCATTCTTCCTTGGTAAAAATACCCTTAATGTATTTAATGGTCCTACAGAGGAGATATCTTTTGAGAAGGTGGAGTTCTTAGGAATAAATCTTAATTGTTCTAAGAAATAGTGGTCGGCTCATTACCTTTTCAAAATAGTTCATTTAGGCCACTCATTGGCATTAATCACTATTCTGAAAGAAAGTCTTTTGGGGGCTCTTGGGATCCAAGACAGGAACAATTCCTATTCTTACCTCTGAAATTTGATATGTAAAGATATGGTGCGTAGAGGTGCTATAGCAAATATATGGTCATGAGTGGAGCTGCTAGCCTTTGAGAATGGCAGAACAGAAAGATAAAATTATATAGATCCTTAGTGATTTTGTGGTCTCTTTAACCTACTCCATCCTTCCTCCACATATCTTATTATGTGAGAGAATAAATGTGACCTTATTGTTCAAAGAGTAGTTGGTTTTCTGTTTCTCCCGAAAGTTTGATATGACTTTGTCTTATCTATTGATTGTCCTTTGCATTTATTTTTTCTTTGCCTAGATCATTCTTTACCTGTCACATTTATTCCTTACCTGATCAACTCCTACTTAGATAAGTATCGAATTTCCTACCCTCCCTCACTGCTGGTGGTGGCTATATGACAAAATCTGGTCAATCAAATAAATCTGGAATGAGTTGAGAGGTTTTGGAGAGCAATGGTTTTCCAAGTAAAAAGCACAGTTGACTGTCATGGCCCTTCCTTCTGTGTTCTTTTTGCCTTGAATGTGGAAATATTATTTGAAGCTGTAACCATCTGGTGACTTTGAGATGAGATGCATTTGGGAAATGCCAAGAGAATTTCAGAGACATCATCAACACTGACATCATTGAGCTGCTGAAACAATATTAGTTACTGCCTAACTCTTGAGTTCTTATTAAATGAGCAGGAGAAACACTTGTTTCTTTAAACTACCATAGTCAGACTTTCTGTTACTCGCAGCCAAATGTATTCTTTATTGATATGAAGGTATTCAGTAAATATTTAGTGAGCACTGGATTAAACACAATGCATCAACTTTGCTCACCAATAAAGAATAGCCTTTCAAGAGATTTCTACTTTCAAGTAAGATAAAGTAGGTTGTGAAAGGTCCATTGTAACAACCGAAAAAGTCAGATAAATTACAAACATTACATTTTAAAGTCATCACAGAGCTGTGAAAACTATGAAGATTAAATGAAATAAAATTCTGAAGAGTGGAGAACTGCTTAGAGATGAATTGACAATCACAAGCCATTTTTTTTTTCCTTGAGGGAATTTGTTGATATTGGGCACAGACTGAGGATCAGAACCTCTTCTTGAAATAAAAGCTCACAAAGTTTTTTGGTCAGTCATTAACAGGTTGGAATTTTGGAGGTTTTTTCCCATGCGCCATTCTTGAGCTCTGGGACTGAGCAAAAGGCTATAAACTAGACCAAAACTTCTAAAACACAGAATAAAATTTCTTACAGTCTTTCAGAGTTTAGGAAATGAAGACTTTCCATCAGGATAACACCTACTTTAAATACACTTTCGGTTTTCACTTTAAGATACTTGCAAAATTTTGAGTCTGTTTAGAGTAAGAGGTTGAAGAATTAGGACAGAGCCTCTGAAAGCCAAAGCCGAGTCTCCTGTAATCACTGAAATTTGAAGAAATTGAAATATACTAGGCTCTCAATCGAAAGTCTGGAAGGTCACTACATAAAAACAGGAGCAAGTCAGAGGAAGATAGAATCTTACCAAAATACAATCTTGGTTGCAATTAGCTCACCCCTTTCTTTACCCTATCTGTCTAAAAGGAAAGGACCACTCATCTCTGGTAAGATACAATATTATCTGTATCCTTCAGAATTGTTCAGTGTCTAGAATGAAATAAATATTACAAGTCAGAGGAAGAGACAAGAAAATATGTACTGATAAGAGGAACAAAGCAAGCAGATTTTACAGCTAGCATGCAATGACTTTAAAATAATTATGGTAAATATGTTTACTAAAAATTTTCAAATGACAAAAAAGATGAAAGAATTAAAATGTAATCAAGAATTGAATTTATACTATAAAAAATAAATGAACACTATAGAACTGGGAAACTACAGCATCTGAAATTAATGGGTTTAGTAACAGATTGATCATAGCAGATAAAAAAGGTAAATGGTCTAGAATATAAAATATGTAAATAAAATATACCCAATAAAATATACCTAAACTGAAACACAGGAAGAAAGAAGAATGAAAAAAATATTGCATAAAAGACATGCAGGAAATGCTCAAGTGGCATGTATAAATGGTATTCCAGAATGAGAGGAGACAGAAAAAGCATTTTCTAAAACTAAAGCATTTCCTAAAAGTAACACAAGGTATCAATCCACAGTCTTAAGCAGCTCATCAAACCTCAAGAAATATAAACCACTTATAGGCACATGAGTGTGAAACTTCTAAAATTAAACACAAAGAAAATTCTAGAAGCATTACAAAATAAAGAAAAACAAATTCAAAGAAACAAATGACTTACATCTGATTTCTCAGAGGAAATGGATAAAGCAAGATGAAAATGGAACAATTTATTTAAAGAGCCACACAAAGGATAAAAAAGTGAATTCTTCAAAGATGAAGGTAAAATAAAAATATTTTCAGAAAAACAACTACAAAGGAAGTTAATCACCAATAAGGCCTTCTTTACAAGAAATACTCAAGGGACTTCTTTAAGCAAAATGAAATGACTCTGGTTGGATAAAAAGAAGAGAAGGGGTTAAAAAAAAAAAAAAGAGTACCAGAAGGATGTATATATATGGGTAAATAATATGTGTAAATATGTATGTGGCTATATGAATAAATATTGTCTATAAGAAATGGTTATTATGATGTCTTTTGAAGTTTCAAATATGTACTCAATTAAAATATATGACAAGATTAATAAAAAAGGTGGGAAAGAAGCAAATGCAATTTAAAATGTCTAAGTATATCCGGGAAAGGGTAAACATAAATTTGCATTAGAATCTAATAAGTTATGCCATAACCTCTAGGATAACCACTGAAGGAAAGCAAAAATGTTTATATCTAACAAATTATAGGAGGTAAACTGGAATAATAAAAACATATGTGATTAACCAACAAGGAGATAAGAAAAAAGTGAAGTAATGTAAAACAGATGGCTTAAATAGGAAAAAAAAAAAGTTGGTAAGATGGTAGATACAAGCCCTACTATATCTGTAATTACATTAAATATAAATAGACAAAATACTCTAAGCAAAATAATAAGATTGTCAGACTGGATAAAAAACAGAACTTCACAATGTGTTGTTAACACGAGATGAATTTTAAATATGAAGAACAGAACACTTAAGAGTAAAAAGATGGAAGTAGATATATCATGCAAGAAAAACCAAATGAAATTGTAAGCTACACTTTTATCAGAAGATACGGACCTTAAAGAAAGAGTCTTTATTAAAGATAAATTTAGACACTTCATAATGATAAGGAAATCAATATAAAATGAAATAATCACAATTTTAAAAATGCATGCACCTTACTATACAAATTCAACATACATAAACAAATACATAACCATGATAGAAATAAAAGGATCCAAAGACAAATCTGCAATCATGGGGGGGGTGTGATGAATGCAGGTATATATTGTCAACCCTAGAGCAGAGTTTGGCAAAAATTTTCTGTCAAGGACGCAAAAAAAAATATTTTTGTTTTTGCAGGCTATTTGTTTTCTGTCACAACTATTCAATTCTGCTGTTGTTGTGTAAAATTAGCCATTGACATAAGTAAATGAATATGTCTGTATTCCAATAAAACTTTGTTTAAAACAGACAGTGGGAAGGATTTGGGCTGCAGGCTATAGTTTACTGTTTTTCCTTTCTCCAAAGGCAACCACTTAACCCAAATAAAAAAAGAAAAAATGCACAAAAATGCGAAAGCCAATATTAGAGATAGAAAGAATCCTCAGTTCATCTAAAAGAAGGCAGAAAAAGAAGAAAAACCATATGACCCCAAACAAAACAAAATATTATAAAATGCAACAAACATCACTAATGAAAGTGATATTTTGAGCTCTGGTTTCATGTCTGTCATGTTTCTCTCTCAATTATTTCTGACACTTGATAGAGAAACAAGAAGCATTGTTTATTAAATTCCTAAAAAGTTATCAACCTCCTAAACTGAACTCTATCCTCTTTTCACACTCACACACATGCGCGCACACACACACACACACACACAAACACACACAAATCCTACTCACAGAAGCCTCTGCGTGTACAGTAAGAGTTTGTTGAAAGTTTGGGAAAGAGAAGGTTAGCACTCTAAGAATTTCAAATTACAGATCAGCCATGCTTGTTCTTAAAAGCCCTCTGGTAGGGTTCTGCTCCAAGCTAGGATGAGCTATGTTGTATGGACCACTTATCTCATTGAAGAACTAGGAATATTAAGTAAATTACAATAATTATGTGTTTAAGGGGTTGGTAAAACTATAGGCCATAGGCCAAATCAGCTATGCCTATTTTGGGGGGGTATTAATTTATGCTGTAACAGCATAATTAAGTAGCTGTGACAAAAGCCATATGGCCTGCAAAGCCAAAAATATTTACTATCTGGTCTTGACAGGAAAGTTTGCTGACTCCTGATATATTTAAAAAGCACAAGAAGGGAGTAAAATTTCAGACAGAGGAGAAATATTCAGAGAAAAGTTGAGGAACCTCAGCTGTCACTAGAGATATATTCAGATTCTTTTCTTTTCTTTCTTTTTTTTTTTTTTTTTTTTGGTCTTTTTAGGGCCACATCCCCATCATATGTAGGTTCCCAGGCTAGGGGTTGAATTAGAGCTATAGCTGATGGCCTACATCACAGCCACAGCAACTCAGGATCTGAGCCACATCTGTGACCTACACCACAGCTCAAGCAATGCTGATACTTAACCCGCTGAGCAAGGCTAGGGATCGAACCTGTGTCCTCATGGATGCTAGTCAGATTTGTTTCCTCTGCACCACAATGGGAACTCCTCTATGCAGCTTCTTGATGAAGGCGGAAGACAGAGAGGTTCGGTCTGGGCAGAGGACCATGATGAGGGCCAAGAAAGCCGCAGAGATTTTGGTGCTCACTTGGCACAGAAGAAACACAATTGGAGATTTGGGGGGCCTTTTTTTTCCTGAGTTTCAAAACCATATGGGGAAGAAGTCTGAAGACTAAGCCAAAACCTTGACCAAGCAGTTTGCCATTGCATGGGAGACAAGGTCCCACTGAGGGAGGAACCTGCTGGCAAATGGGAGGTTCTGAAGCCCTAGATTTTCAGGCTGTTGACATTGATGATGCACAGCCCTTTCTCCTGAGGCTCAGGGAACTAGCTCAGCAGGGACACCCTGAAGGAAGAAGCCAGACTTGGATAGGTCATTGCTTGGGACAGAGAAACAAGACTGCCCATAGTCAGCATCTCCTTTGATACAGTAAAGGACCAGAAGGGGACTAAATGGGGTTAGTTATCGATAATGTTTTTCTTTCATAGTCTGGTGTATTCATTTTCTAAAAAGTCTTTGAATTGTATACTTGGGATTCATTACGTCAGTGTTACACATGTTTTATTTCACTTAAACTTGCCCCAAAATTAAGTCCTTAAACTCACTATTTTCGGCTCTTCCCCAAGCTACAATTTCTATTAGTTTCCAAGAAAGAATAGTTTAGTCTGCGGCTTACTTGACCATCACTAACTTATGCCTTCAAGGTCTCGCCATCTCCCTCAAGCTGCTTACTGATTTAATTTCCTAGATGCAGTTTCTTCCTTAAAAAAAATTCTGACATTAGCTATGAAAGGACTTGATTTCACCCCTCTTCAGAAGTTATGGCCACATTGCATTCTGCATGGATCAGATTACCAGAGTGTCACATTTAAAGAAGAACATGGAGAGACTAGAACATGTGCAAGTAGGATGATGAAGTGTATGGAAACGATGCTGTATGTGAAACATTTGAAGGGATTGGGGATTTTCAAGCTGAAAAAATAATGGACTTGAGTCAAAGGAGTAGTGCCATCCCTGCATTAAAACCCATAACATATTTTGAGGAGAAAGGATCCATTTTATTTTTATTTATTTATTTAGGCTGCACCCAAGCATGTGAAAATTCCTTGGCCGGGAATCGAACCTGTGCCACAGCTGTGGGAATGCCAGATCCTTAACCCACTGCCCCAGGGAGGAACTTCCCATTTTTATTCTATTTTGAAGGCAAAAGGGGATAAAAGCATGGACTCTTATGGGGAGCAAGTTTCCTTTGACTGCTCAATTATCCATTCGTATAAAAATGGTTGTATTCTTCATTAACTCATTTAACAAACATTTATGGAATAATAAATATATTACAGGCTCTGGGACCAACAAGGTCCGCTGCTAACAAGCTGAAGACAGGCGTATACAACTATGAAACAAAGTAAAGATCCAAACCATGGTCTGGGATTAGCAGATACAAACGACCATGTATAAAATAGATAAACAACTAGGACCTACTGCAAAACATAGGGAACTATACTGAATATCTCATGTAGTCTTATATATCTAATCTACGTAAGAAAAGAATCAGAAAAGACCTTTTATATCTGAATCACTTTGCTGTACATTTGAAATTAACTATTTTATTTGAAATTATAAATCAACTATGCTTCAAATAAAAAACAATAAATAGTTACAAAAATAAGCAGGTGATTAAGAAGTAAAAGCTATTAGCTATAAAATAAGCTGCAAGGAAGTGTTCCCACTGTGGTTCAGTGGATTAAGAACCTGACTAGTGACCATGAGGATGCAGGTTTGATCCCTGGCCTCACTCAGTGGGTTAAAGTATATGGTGTTGCTACAACTGCAGTGTAGGTCGCAGATGCGGTTTGGATCTGGTGTTGCTGTGGCTGTGTCGTAGGCTGGTGGCTCCAATTTGACCCCTAGTCTGGGAACCTCCATATGCCATGGGTGCAGCCCTAAAAAGACAAAAAAAAAAAAAAAGCCATAAGGAGTATAGCCAAATTTTGTAATAATTATAAGTGAAGTATATAACCTTTAAAAATTATGAATCACTAGATTGTACACTTTTCACTTAAATAATATTGTTCAGCAAGTATATCTCAATAAAAAAATAATGAAAGCTAAGAAAAAAGATCCAAACCATAGTATCTCATGATGATGTTGGGGCTCAGAGGAGAGAGGGAGAGAGAGATGGGTGAGAAGACGGAAGTAAGGAGGTGAGTTGCAAAGCAGAATTCAGTCTTCTTACCCCCGGCTCTCCATTCCATATTCTTGAGGAAAGTGAACAGGACCAACATCCACTTACCCCCAACCCTCACCCTCACCCCCAACCCAGTCAACCTCTCAATTCTGTCAATCCTAGTACTAAACATTTCTCCAACAGATCTCTCCAACAGCTAAACACAGCTGACTTTAGGCTCTCTCACCCCTTGTCTGTAACATCCTACCGTTTTCCTGACTCCAACATAGCCTCTTTCAATCTGATATCACACAGACCTTAAGATTATTCTCCGAAATAAAAGTTGGGTCATGCAGATGTCCTGTGTGAAGGCCTTCATAGACTCTAGTCATGTAGAAAAGGCATCACCCTGTGGTACAGGACGATGTGAGCCCCTTTCTTCTGGGGCTGCTGCCCCCGCCTCCAGCCAGCTTATCTCAGACCAGTCTCACGTCTGTATGTGCCCTACATTCCAGTAGTCCCTGACTCACTGGAGTGACCCCGTCACTCCACGCTCTTGCACACATCCACATCTGTGTTGACCACGTTCCTTTTATCCAAAACGCCTTTCCTCAGCTCATCCATCTGGAAATGCTACACACTCTCCATGTGTCAGTTTTAGCATCAATGCCATGCAGACCTCCCCGACCCCCAGAACTGGAAGATGAATATCTTCCTCCTTTGTGCATCTGTTTTTTTCTTCCAGGTCTCTAAGCTAATCTTGATTTGCCTCTCTTCTTGTCAGGCTATGAGATCCTGAGGAGCATCAATAAAGTTGTATAACGTGGTGGACTTGGGAGTCAGGCTTCCTGGGTTTGAATTCTGGCTCCATTTCTTATTAGCTGCATATTTTTGGTGTCTTCGCCTTTGAGTTTTCAGTTTCTTCATCTGCACAATTGAGATAAGGGTACCTACCTCATAGGGGTGTTGTAAAAATCAAATGAGATTTTCACAGTAAAGTGCTTAGAACAGAGCCTGGCACATTATAGTTCCTAAGTAAATGTGCTCTATTATTATTATTATTATTATTACTACTACTACTACTTTCTCTGTGTGGGAGGTATGTAACTCAGAAGATAGTATATAATAGATCCTTCATAAATATTTAATGTATTTTTCCCAGGTCTACACATTGCAAGAAAACTCGACATTGGAAAACAGACACACACACCCCTAAGAATTAGAGTCTGAGAAACTTACACATCACAGGTATTCCTTCTATCACAGTGGTCCATTCCTGGCCCTCAAAAAGGAAATTTTTCCTCACAGTCTAATATCTGAGTAATACAATTTTCTTATTGCCCTGCCTGAGCATTTCTGGAAAAATGCAGTGTTTTAAGCTAAAGAGGTGGTTACAGAGGTCCCTCCTGACATTTATCCATAAAATAATAGCAGGTAGGAGAAAACTTAGAGATGAAAATCTATTTTTAGGGCCACCTCAGTGGCATATGGAAGTTCCAGGCTAGGGGTCAAATTGCAGCTACAGCTGCCAGTCTACACCACAGCTACATATAGCAACTTGGGATCTGAGTCTCATCTGCAAACTATACCACAGTTCACGGCAATGCCGATCCCCAACCCACTAAGCAAGGCCAGGGATCGAACCTGTATCCTCCTGGATACTAGTCGGATTCATTTCTGCTGCATCACAACAGGAACTCCTAGAGATGAAAATCTTAACCCACGGGCAGCCATTTGACTGCTCCCCTTACCAGTAAGTTTTCATATAACGTGCACTGAATTATTTCTGTGCTCCAATCTGAAGTGTTAATACTGTCTTTCAAACAAAACCAAGTAACCCTGAGCATTCATAACACTGGCATTTGACAGAAGGGTCCTATAGTGGTCTTAGTAATTAATGGTGGCACTATTCCTTGCTGGCTTTTATTACCTCACTACACCAAGATCTTCTAAGACTAATGGGTACAATTTTATTTTTCAACCCCAGATTCTGAAATTTTCTGTTTGAGATGCAGAGTGCTTCTTTCTTTATATTTCTGAGGAAGCTTTCATAACATGATGGCCAAATTATTTGAAAAATGTTTCCTTGTGGTGATGTCATTTTGAAGGGAAAACATACTTGGGATATGAAGTATTCCCATCAGAAATCTTCAAGATCTTACATCTGTACTCGTAACCCCAAGAGGTTATCAAATGATAGTAGATGATTATAAAAGAGATGACCTCTAATGGAGTGTTGGCAGGCAGGCTGGCCAACAGTCATAGGTCACTGCACAAATATTTATAGAGGAAGTGAAAGCTTCATTTTTGCTTTCACTATCAGACTGCTTTCACAAATGTACAAAGACTCATGCTCAGGATTAAGATACCCCTGTACATGAGAAAAACCCAGAAACCAATAGTTCTGTTGGCAGAGTCTTACATGATGTCAAATGCCAGCCTATAATGATAAAGTGTGAGCTGCCTAAAGGATTTTCACAATGAAAGGGAAAATATCCCAGATAAATACACAAAGCCAGGCCAAGAAATTTGAAGAAAGAATGTATCATCTACCCAAGTAGAACACAAAGAAGCCCTTTAGAATGTGTAAACATTAATGATAAGCTGTATGAAAACATTTATTCATTGATAATTTCAAGATGGTTGCCAATGTCAGACTCAAGAGAGAAACATTTTTGTTTTTTTCCAGGGCACAGTATATTAGGGCAAGCCTTTTCATTAGCTTTTCATTCACAGAGCAAGATCTATATGATCATAAGCATAGGTAGCTGACAAAAAATGGAAAGAAAAAAGCAGATTTTGGTTTCAGGTGGTCCTTTGATGGGTTCATTGGGGAAGCAGCATGGAATCATGGTTAAGGCAGACTTTAAACCAGGAAAGAGTCAAGCCTTTTTCTGCTCTCTTAGCTCTGCCTTGCTTGGGTTTCTTCTTCTTCTTCTTCTTCTTTTTTTTTTTTTTTGCTATTTCTTGGGCCGCTCCCACGGCATATGGAGGTTCCCAGGCTAGGGGTCGAATCAGAGCTGTAGCCGCCGGCCTACGCCAGAGCCACAGCAACGCGGGATCTGAGCCACGTCTGCAAACCACGCCACAGCTCACGGCAATGCCGGATCGTTAACCCACTGAGCAAGGGCAGGGACCGAACCCGCAACCTCATGGTTCCTAGTTGGATTCGTTAACCACTGCGCCACGACGGGAACTCCTTACTTGGGTTTCTTAACTTCTCTAGTTTCCCTTACCCTCTTCTGTAAAATGGGACAATCCATAGGGTCATTGTGAGGATTCAATGAGATCATGACGATTAAATCTTTGGCATGTTTTCTGGCATTCAAACATTATTCCAAAGTATTTCATTGTTACACTATGGAATCAATGACTAGAGGAAGAGGTCACCTTCCATTTCGTTAAGTTCATTAAGAGAAACCTGACTTTGCTAATAATGTTGACAAGTCATCTCAGGAACTGGTATCCATGCCTTCAAGCCTAATAGGAGAGCCAGAAGGATCTAGACACCAGACTTCCCAGCTAGAAAGTAGGAGAAAAGGCTTATGAGGTCAAGAACTGCCAACAGTGAAGGCTGTGAGACTGACTTACCAAATAGTTTATATTGATTCTTTGATTCATTGCTATGGGTGATGACTACTACAAGAAGGACAGGATTGTGGCGAGGGCAGCACAAATGAGAGTTCTAGGGTGAGTCACAGAATAATCACAGCAGACCAGAGGGGACTGCATATCCCTGCCAGACAACTGACTTCTCTCATTGTACCCACTGCAAGACTATCCCTTAGGATTTATTTATCTTTTTCTATGTAGCAAAGAAAACACAATCAATGAATGGCAAGGCTTACAGGTGATTGGCAGTCCATGAATCTGGGTTTGGTAGTACTAGAAGAATCACAAAATACCAATTTCATGGGTCAAATATGTTTACATTCATTCATGGGCCAAATACTTTCTTGGCCAAATACTTTCTTCACATATATCACAATTAGCTGACAACAATGGAAGTAAAATATTAACTAGGTACTCTCTAGGTTGAGAAGATCTCAAATCTTTCATATAGTCCTAATTTAATTCCTAATTCAATTCCGCCTGCTAATTTTATTTTGAATTGGCAATTTAACAAAGAAAAAAGTGACAGCTTGGAGATGGGCTGTTTATTAATGTGTATTATATGCCTTTACCATCCCATAAATATATACTACACTGATAGAGCATTGAAGATCTGAAGTTTTCAAAAGACTAGACCAAAAACCAGGTTTTGTTCTTTGTACTAAATATGCAAGATTAGATATCTTTACCTAGTCATAATCCAGAAGATGCAAAAAGTATACAGCAAACCCAGATAAGCCTTTACCTCAGAGTGTTCTTTTCAAGCAATCCATCACCACATGATTCAGCTATGAGTCTTATATGCATCATCTGTTCATGTGCACGTTTATGCATAACTGGAAGTAAATATGCAAAGTAACCTGGTTATAATAAGTAGTGGCCATTATAGAAGATTCAATTGCCCATATCCTTACTTTACTACATTATTACTGTGTCACTTTTACAGTTAAAATAATGTAGAGTGATAAAATACCTTGGCCCAATTTTCTGCCTCAATAAACAAAATTTAGTGACAGCTCTTTGCGATGATCTAGGATTATGTTGGGATGTGCTGTTAATATCTTGTGCATCCACATTCATATGGAAAGCAGAAAAGAAAGGGAAAAAATGAGGGAAATCCCAGAATATCGTGGCCTCGTGTATCTGTTTTTGTGGTTGCTGTAATGATTTACCATCAATGAGGAGGCTTAAAACAACAGAAATGTGTTTTCTTATCTATCTGGAGACCAGAAGCTCAAAATCAGTCAACATTAGAAGCCTTGAGGGAGAACCTGTCCCATGCCTCCTGGCTCCTAGCTTGTGGTGGCTGCTGGCAATCCTCAGTGCTCCGTGTCCTGTAATTGCATCACTCCAGTGTCTGCCTCTATCCTCACATAAAGTTTTCCTCTGTGTGTTTTCTTCTTTTCTCTTCTCTTATAGGGGCAATTGTCATTGAATTTAGGTTGTGTCCAAATCCACAATAATCTCATCCCAAGATCCTTAATCACACCCACAAAGACCTTTTAACCCAAATATCATTGCATTCGGAGATTCTAAGTGACATACCTTCTGTTAGTTCACAATTCAACACACTATACCAAACAATTTTGTAGTAAACCCATTTTACCACTCTCTCAGCATTATATTCTAGATGATGTCCCAAGTAAAACAAAGCTGTGTCATTGGCCTGATTTCCCTTTTTATGTTGACCATCTAGAAGCTTTTAGATAATTCATAGGGCTACCTGATATTGCTATAGAAGGTGTGATAGAATGCCTTTATTGACCTCACTTTTATTTTCATCTTGTGACCTCGTTTTTATCTTCTCTTTCCTATGTTTTTAATTTATGTGATCATTGATGGATTCTTGGGAGCCACCTTAATACCTTCCTGGGAAAAGACAGAGTATAAATATCATATATGCCATTATGGGATGAATTGTGTCCCCCCAGAATTCATATTTTGAAGTCCTAATCCTCAGGACCTCAAAAGGTAACTGTATTTGGAGAGAAGGCTTTTAAAGAGATAATTAAGTTAAATGGGATTGTTGGGGGGGGGGGCCCTAATCTAGTGTGACTGGTGCCTTCATAACAAGTATGGATCAGGACACAGAAGGACATGCAGAAGGACAGCTTGTGAGAGGACACAGTGAGAAAGTGGTCATCCACAAGCAGAGGAGAAAGGCCTCAGGAGAAGTGAAACCTATTGACTCTTTGGGCTTGGGCATCCATCTTCCAAAAGTGTGAGAAAATAAATTTCTGTTGTTTGAGTCACCCAGTCTGAAGAATTTGCTATGGCAGCCCCAGAAAGATAATACAATGCCCAGATATGAGGCAAATTTTCTCTCAAAGCTAGTACTCAGAAACAGAGAACTGGCCTTATAGTGAAGACCTGAGACTATTACAGGGCACTCTGTCATGTATTTAATATGAGGTATAGACTGGGGAAAAAATATTAACTTGAAATATCTATAATAAGTGCTAATTTGGGATGTTTTATGAAGGTCACCTAACAAAATTGGTTAAAAAAATCATGACAAAAGGAAATGAATTATTTCACAATTACATTGCAGTGTATGATCTCACAATTGCAAAAACTAAATGATACTTTAAACAATTTTTAAAATAATACTTTGAAAACCAACACATTAAGTAGTTATGTTCCAGAGAGAAGAATGAATAGGATGTATATCTGTTACAGCACTACATCCATGGTTTGAGAGTCTTGTGGTGTGGAATAAAATTTCTAGTGACAATATAATATAAAATCCCAGAAGTGCCAGTGTTCTATCTCAAATGATCTGTATGGAGGTAAAGGGGAAATTCTGCTTTAGAAAACTGTTAGAGTACTGCAGTTGCACTTTATGGAGTAATCTTAAGTGCTGTGATACACTGCAGTGACCAGCTTCTAAGACGGCCCCCCATGATTCATGCCTTCTGGCATTCTTTTACATTGATGAGCACTGACTTGGGTAACCAGTAAAATACTGTGGGAATGATAAAGAGTAGCTCCTAGGGCTAGGGCATGAGAAAATTACAGCTTTTACTCTGTAGATCACTCTTAGATCACTCTTTCTGGAGAGAGCCATCTTCCATGTCGTGAGAACACTCAGCCCCGTAGAGAGGTCTGCATGATGAGGAAATGAAGTCTCTTGACAGGATTCCTCACCCACTACCAGGCATGTGGATGAACCAGGTTGAAGCAGATCCTTCAGCCCCAGACAAACAATTCCACCTGAGCTCTTGCCTGCAATTTCAAGAGAGAAAATGAGCAGAAACTGTGTGGAAAATGTTTTATTGTTTTAAGCCACTAAGTTTGTATTAAATTGTTATGTAGCAATAGAGTGTGTAGAGCATGTCTTAGAAATTTAGTCGTTATAATTCTAATGAGCTGTTGGATTCTGGAGAGAGCTAAATTTTCTCATTTGCCATTTTCTTGCTATTTCCTCATATTATAGAGAGAGGAGAAAAGAGTACTCTGGTCTCGTCTTTTAAGGGCACTGACCCCATTATGAGGGATCCACCTTTATGATATAATTACCTCCAAAGGTCCACCTCCTAATACTATCACATCGGGTATTAGAGTTTTAATGTATGATTAGTGTCGGGGGTGGGGGGACACAAACATTCAGCTCATAACAGATAGCTAATACAGACTTGGATATATTGTATCAATTTTTTTTCCCCACTGTACAGCAAGGGGATCAAGTTATCCTTACATGTATACATTACAATTACATTTTTTCCCCCACCCTTTGTTCTGTTGCAACATGAGTATCTAGATAAAGTTCTCAATGCTATTCAGCAGGATCTCCTTGTTCATCTATTCTAAGTTGTGTCTGATAAGCCCAAGCTCCCGATCCCTCCCACTCCTTCCCCCTCCCATCAGGCAACCACAAGTCTTTTCTCCAAGTCCATGATTTTCTTTTCTAAGGAGATGTTCATTTGTGCTGGATATTAGATTCCAGTTATAAGTGATATCATATGGTATTTGTCTTTGTCTTTCTGGCTCATTTCACTCAGGATGAGAGTCTCTAGTTCCATCCATGTTGCTGCAAATGGCATTATGTCATTCTTTTTTATGGCTGAATAGTATTCCATTGTGTATAGATACCACCTCTTCCGAATCCAATCATCTGTCGATGGACATTTGGGTTGTTTCCATGTCCTGGCTATTGTGAATAGTGCTGCAATGAACATGCGGGTGCACGTGTCTCTTTTAAGTAGAGTTTTGTCCGTATATATGCCCAAGAGTGGGATTGTGGGGTCATATGGTAGTTCTATGTATAGATTTCTAAGGTATCTCCAAACTGTTCTCCATAGTGGCTGTACCAGTTTCCATTCCCACCAACAGTGCCAGAGGGTTCCCTTTTTTCCACAGCCCCTCCAGCACTTGTTATTTGTGGATTTATTAATGATGGCCATTCTGACTGGTGTGAGGTGGTATCTCATGGTAGTTTTGATGTGCATTTCTCTTATAATCAGCGATGTTGAGCATTTTTTCATGTGTTTGCTGGCCATCTGTATATCTTCTTTGGAGAAATGTCTGTTCAGGTCTTTTGCCCATTTTTCCATTGATCGATTGGCTTTTTTGCTGTTGGGTTGTATAAGTTGTTTATATATTCTAGAGATTAAGCCCTTGTCAGTTGCATCATTTGAAACTATTTTGATTCATTTGTATTCATTTTGATATAACTTTTTATTTCCTTTTGGATTTCTTCTTTGACCCAGTGAATGCTTAGAAGAGTATTGTTCTGTTTCCACATAGTCGTAAATCTCATTTTCCTCTTTTTGATTTCTTGGTTCATGCCATAGTGATCAGAGGAGGCAGTTGGTATTATTTCAGTCTTCTTAAGTTTGCAAGGTCTTTTGGTTTGTTTGGTTTTTTCTTTTTGTTTGTTTTTTTGGCTTTTTGCCTATCATATGACCTATCCTGGTGAATATTCCATGTACATATAAGAAGTATGTATATTCTGCTGCTGTTGGATGGAATGCTCTATATATGTCTATTAAGTCCATTTGTTCTAAAGTGTGGTTCAATATTTCCTTCTTGAATTTCTGTCTTGTATGATCCACGTATTTCTGATAGTGAGGTATTAAATTTCCCTACAATTATTGTATTGTTCTTTATATCTCTCTTAAGATATGTTATTATTTACTTAATATGATTTGGTGCTCAGGTGTTGAGAATATGTGTGATAAAATATATTTTCTTGTGTACCATCCCTTTATCATTATATATAACCATCATTATCTCTTGTTCTCTTTTTTGGCTTGACAGCTCTTTTCTCTGATAGAAAGTATAGATACATCCACCTTCTTTTGGTTTCCATTTGCTTGTAATGTCCTCTGACCTTTCACTCTGAGTTTATGTGTATCTTTAAGGCTGTAATGAGTCTTCTGTAGGCAGCATACTCTTGGGTCCTGGTTGGGTTTTTTGTTGTTGTTTATGGTTTTTGTCTTTTTTTTAAATTCATCTACCCACTCTTTTTGTGCCTTTTCATTGTTGAGTTCAATCCAGTTACATTTAGTGTGATTATTGATATGCAAAGATTTTTTATTGACATTTTGTCTTTAGTCTCCTTGTTATTTTGTTTCTCCATTGTGTCTTTTTCCTTCTGTTTCTGGCTACCTTTTAAGTTAGAGGTTTTTCATAGTGGTTTTCTCAGTCTCCTTTTCTTTTCTTTTACATTTCATGTAAAAATCTCTAGATTTTTGCTTTGTGGTTACCATGAGGTTTACATTAAAATTTTCATAGCTAAAAATAGTTCATTTTCTGCTGGTAGCAATTTATCTTCATTTGCCTGCAACAGTTACATTTTTTATTCTTCTCCTTTTATATTTTTGATGTTAGAAATTATCTTTTTATGCTATGATTTCATTACTAAATTATTGTAGCTAGAGTTGTTTTAAAAACTTTTTTCCTATAATCTTTATGTTATAATCAAGAGCTTAACATACTATTCTAAAGAAGAGTTGTGGTTTTCAAATTTTGACTATTTATATCCTTAATCAGAGATTTTTGTTGTTTTGTCTTTTTGTTTCAGCTTGAAGAACTCCTTTTAAATTTCTTGTGAGATGGATCTAGCAGTGATGAACTCCCTCAGCTTTTGTTTGTCTGGGAAAACCTTTATTTATTCTTCATCTTGGAAGGAGAACTTTGCAAGATAGGCTATTCTTGACTGGTACTTTTTAGTCTTTCAATATTTTGAATATGTCATTCCACTCTCTCCCAGCCTGCAAAGTTTCTGCTGAGAAATTCTCTGGTCTAATAGGGGTTACTTTGTAGGTTAGTATATTTTTTTTCCCTGACTGCTTTTAAAATTCTTTATCATTGACTTTTGAAAGTTTTAATATAATGTATCTTGGAGAAGGTCTTTTTGTGCTGAGATAATGAGGTGTTCTGATAGCTTTGTGTATTTGTATATCTAGTTCCTTTCTTAGATTTGGGAAGTTATCAACTAATATTTCTTTAAATAAATTCTTTGGGAGTATCTGCTGTGGTGTAGTGAGCAGGTAAGGGATCCAGCATTGTCTCTGCATGGTCTGGGTCACTGCTGATGTGTGGGTTCAATCCCTGGGTTAAAGATCCAGTGTTACTGTACCTCTGACATAAGTTGTAGCTGTGGCTTGGTTTTGATCCCTGGCCTAAGAACTTCATATTCTACAAGTGTGGCTAAATAAATAAATAAACTTTCTGCTTTCTTCTCCCTCTCTTCACCTTCTGGAATACCTATGATTCTCAAGTTGGTTTTTCTAATGAAGACTGATAACTCCCATAAGGTTTCTTCATTTTTTTCAAAATCTTAGTTCTCTTTCAGTATCAACTTAAATCATTTCTAGATTTCTATCCTCCAACTCACTAATTCTCTCTTCCATCTGATCTGTTCTATTTCCAATGCATTCTAATGCAGTTTTCAACTCATTTATTGAGTTCTTTAGCTCCAGAATTTCTGTTTGGCTCTTTTTAAAAACTTAAATCTCTTTGGAAAAGTACTCCTTCCCATGTCTCAATTTTACTTATGAGATCATTGTATGACTTATTTTTCTTGTACTTTGTTGAATTTCTTCATAATAGCTCTATTTTGAATCATGTCTCAGATGGCAATATTACTTGTCCTTGGGTTCAATTGCTAGAAAATTGTCATTTTCTTTTTGTAGTAACATATTGGTATGATTTTTATGGTCTTTGATGAAAAGAGAATTTGAAATAGTGAACACATTTCTTATTTAGACAAGGTTTTGTTTACGTTGATTCTGACAATTCAATAGGTTGGTAATTAGGGGCCCTTCTTTTATTTTCCAGAAGGTGGAGCTATAGCACAAGTTTTTGGTTGATTTGCCAGTTAAGATTGGGAGCATGTGTATTTAAAAAAAAAAATTTTTGATGAAGGGGGGAAAAGGGAGGGATGGCAGAGTGGGGGGAAGTACATACTTAGGACTTCGGCTCTGGTTGTTCCTGTGGCCCAGTAGGGGGAATCCTTGAGTAAGGGGTCCCAGAGGTCAGTGGGTAGACCTTTTCACCAGAACCCTAAGGTAGACAGCAAGAGACATTTTCCTTCAGTTCTCTTTGTCCACCTACTTCCCTTTCCTTTCCTTCCTTTCAGCCACTATGGTCTCTCCTCTGAGAGGGCAATGGATCCTTCTAGCTATAGAATGTGTGGCTGGGAAGACCCCCACTCACTACCCTCACCCTTACCTCCTCTGCCAAAAAGAGCATACTGAGTAACAGTTGGACCTGCCTCTGCCAGCTTTGCCTCTGCCAGCTCTACCACCACTTCCTTCTCTCTGGAGCCTCCTCTTCTATCCAATCCACTCACTTTCATGTGCATAAATGAGTAAATCTCTCAGGCATCCTGGTACTCTGTGCAGAGATACTGTTTTTGGTTATGGATGTCTCATTGGTTATAAATCAAAGGAGATAGAAAAAAAGGAATGACTTATGCCACCATGATGCTGACCTCAATCCCAGTTCATTCCTTTATATTATTGAGTAGTATCCTACCACAGTTTGTTTGTCCATTTTCCTATTTGTGAATATTTGGGTTATTTCAAATTTGAAGCAATCTTGACTAAAGCTACAAGGAGCATTCTTCTAGAAATATTTTTGTGGACATATGTCTTCATTGGAGATTGCAGGGAAAGTTACCTAGGAGTGCAATTTCTGTGTAATAAGTAGATGTGTTTGAGGTTTATCAAACAGTTTTCCAGGATGGTTGTACCACTTTATATTTCCATCAGCAGTGTATGAGCATCCTAGGTGTTCCATAGCCTCACCAACATTTGGCATTATTTATCTTAAAATTTTATCAGTTCTAGTAAAATAAAATTTCATTGTAGTTTAATTTGAATTTTACTGATGACTAATAATGATTATTCATAAATTGCCTTTTGTCTTCTGACTTCTGCGACCTCTGATGAGAAATTGGCTATTATTCCTATCACTGTTTATTTGTATAATCCTTTTTGCTTGCTTTTAAGATTTTTCTTTATGTCTTGGATTTTTAGCCAGTTTATCATAATATGCCTAGTTTTGTTCTTCTCTGTGTTTATCTTGTCTGGCATTCATTTAACTTGTGTCAGTGGATTTTTCTTTTTCATCAAATTTGAGGAATTTCAAATATATCTTTGCCCAGTTTTCTCTTTGCCCTCCTGAGATTCAAATTACACAACAGTTTGTTTGGCTTTGTCTCACCAGTCATTGAAGCTCTTTTCCTTTATTTTTCCATCACTTTTCCTCTCTGTGCTTTGGTTTGAATATTTATTTTCCTGACTTCAAGTTCACTACTCTTTTTTAGAGCAGTTTATGATGTTACTAAGCCCATTAATAAAGATTTGTTTTCTTATATTCAATTTGTCTGTCAGTTCTAAAATTTCTAATTATTTTCTTTCTGAAATTTCACATCTCTTCTGAAATTGCCTATCTCATCTTCACTATAGCCATCTTTTCCTGTAAATTCCTTAACATATTTATCATAATTATTTTAAAGTTTTTATCTGTTAATTTCAGAAGCTGTCTCATCTAAAGGTATCCTTCTGTAGACTATATTTTCCCTAGACTTATGGGCCACTTTTTATATCTTCTTTGCCTGTCTAATAATGTCTGTATTTTTCCTTTGTTTTATCGAAATATAATGATGCACAGCACTGTATAAGTTAAGGTATACAGTGTAATGATTTGACTTACATACATCATGAAATAACAATCACAAGTTTAGTGAACATCCGCTGTCTCATACAGATACAAAATTAAGGAACTAGAAAAAAAATTTTTCCTTTGGATGAGAACTCTGAAGATTTACTCTTTTAAAAATTTTCATATAAAATATACAGCAGTATTAATTATATTTATCATGTTGTATATCACATCCCTAGTACTTATTTATCTTGTAACTGGATGCAATAATTTCTTATTTTAAATTTGACAATATGTTTTATTGCTGAAGATGCACCATAGAGTTCTGGATTTTGTCATTTTAAAAAACTGTTGAATTTAGTTTTAGCAAGTACTAAACTATTGACAGATGATCTCATGTCCATAGAGGCTCAGCTTTCAAGCCTTAGTATGGAAGGGCTTATTTTGATTCCATCTTTAGTCACAAAAATACATCTCTTAGTCCTGGGGTATGGTCCTTACTTCTAAGGCATGGTCCTTCTGGGGCTCTAGTGGAAAGCCCAAAGTGTTTACTATTACCCTCTTATTTGGTGAGACTTGAACTCCAAGTCTCTCTCCCCAACATTTCACTTGTTGACACCTCTGCTCAGCCCTTTTGCTTCCAGCTGTGCATTCTACTGACTTCTGCTTGAAGTCACACTCAGCTCATTCATAATTTTAGTGTCAGCCAAGAATTTGAGATGAATATTTATGCAGAAATGTGCTCCTTTCTCCATAACTACCTCCTTTCCAGGATATCCTCCCCCCCCCCTTAATTTCCAGCTGTACTGGCAGCCTCAAATTCAACCTCCAACTCCTCAGCCCGGTAAGGTCCATTCTTTCTGTCCCTTATTCTACGCAAACTAGGGAGTGCCCTTAGGGGAAAAGTTGGATAAATGTGAATCTCACCTGATTTGCAACCCATCTTTCAAAGATTGTATCTCCATCATTGTCAGCTTGCTTTTTTTTCTTTTTAATCTCTAGTGCTTTCCAAGAGACTTTTTTTTGGTCTAGAATTTATAGTTTGCATTGGTAAGAAGGCTAGTTCAAGGCAAATTACTCTGCCATTATCAGAACTAGAATTGCTCTAGTTACCTGAGTGTTATTTAAGTCACACTTTCTAAATAAATAAATGAGAAGGCATATTCAGGAGCTACATCTAACACTACAATTGCGGTTCCTGGTTTATTTTCTAGCACATGTCTCCATAAACATTACATAACTTCCTCTGAGTCATTTCAAACCATAAAAAAAAAAAATCTCACAATGAAGTGTAAAGACAAACCTGTTTTGAAGTAGTACAGAACCTCATTCAATATGTCAGTCCTGGCTGCCCAGAGTTTAGTTTATGTATCAAGAGAAACAACAGCAGTTTTCCCATTGACTAGGAAGCCTCTACCACCAAGTTCCTCAGCAATATCATGTAGATCATGGAAACATTTTTGGAACCCACACATGCCCAGAGTTTATTGTACACTTGCAGCACTCATTAAATTTTCCACAAAACACCAACAGGTTATGTTAATTGTTCTTTTCCAGAAAATCCCATTTTTCTGCATAGCTCTTTTTTTGAAGCCAAAAAATGAATTTACCTTTTGAAATTTAGTTGTCCCACAGCTTAAGTTCATGCCATCCAAAGAGGATAAATAGAGAATATCCAGCTTGGGACTGAGATTGTTGAACTTTGTGCCTCACCTGGACTCATTCTGCTTCCCATCTTGGTCAGTTTAGATTTTTAGAACTTCATTAGTGCAGTCAGTTATGAATTTGTGTATCTCCAAGCTAGGAGCTATTTTAAGTATTTACACCTGTTAATGTATTTCATTCTCACAACAAATGCATTTTACAGTTGGGAAAGTGGGCACAGGGATTCACTTATTTCTCAAAGATTACACCCAAGTGTGTTATTTCATTGAGGATCCAGGGACCATGCTGTGATTTGAACCCATATTCTGTTTTCCTTCTTATCAACTGCATTCTGTTAATACTCAGATCCTGTTAATGCCTGTATGCCATGTGTAATCTGTGGAGGGTACAAATGGCTATGCCAATTCCTAACACCTCTTTGATTTTACACTTTCTTCCTCCGTATTTGTGTGGTCATTCTGCCAAACCTCAGACATGCCTAAGTGTTTCCTTCAGGATCATTCCATTCATCTTGAGAGCTGAGGTGGTATGAATCCATCTTCTTCCTTGGAATGGGTAGAACCTGACCTCTTCTTAGTGAAGTTCATCTAATATATCTCTAGTAAGTATCTCCTCCATGCCAGGCATTACCTAGATATTGGTTAGAATAAGGTTGCTGTTGCCCCTGAGAATTTTAGGGTCTAGAGGGAAAGAAATATATATAAATATACATGAACAGATGATAAAATTCTGTGGTGGACACATGAGCAAAGAGTCATGTTGTCACAGAAAAGGAAGCAACTAGATCTGAAACTCATCCTGTTTGGGGAGGTGGGGGAGGGGTCCACAACAAAAGTGTTTTATAAGCTGAGTCTTGGGGTGCGCATAGAAATAAGGTAGGGGAGTTCCCGTTGTGGCGCAGTGGTTAACGAATCCGACTAGGAACCATGAGGTTGCGGGTTCGGTCCCTGCCCTTGTTCAGTGGGTTAACGATCCGGCGTTGCCGTCAGCTGTGGAATAGGTTGCAGACGCGGCTCAGATCCTGCGTTGCTGTGGCTCTGGCATAGGCCGGAGGCTACAGCTCCGATTCGACCCCTAGTATGGGACCCTCCATATGCCATGGGAGTGGCCCAAGAAATAGCAAAAAAGACAAAAAAAAAAAAAAAAAAGAAATAAGGTAGGTAGGTAAGGTTGGGAAGAGCATTTCACAGAGGGAACAGCATGTTTAAAGGTATAAGGCAGAAATGGGCATGATTTCCAAGAGGTCAGTGAGAAAACAGCATAAGTAAAAGAAAGTAGAGGATGGGGCAATGTTTGTGAGCAGAAGACATATAGTGAAGGAGTTTGAGTTTTATCATAAAGGAAACAGTGCTACAATTATCTATAATCTACAGCTTTATTTTATCCCAATCCCTTGACCAAACCCTACCTACACTTCTTATCTCAAATGCGTACACACACACACACACACACAAACACACACCATCCCCTCCTTCCCTCTAGGATGAATGTACAACTTGATAAGAGAGTATTCCTTTAGCCCTATTAGACTTAAGAATGAAGCTTACATCAAAAATATTTCATAATTTACTGTTGCCCATCCAAATGGATTTTCCAAGGCTCTCAGGGAAAGATCAAAATGGACAAAAACTAAAAAACTGAAAGTCTTAGAGAAATATCATTCATTATTTTCCTTTCTCCTTCTCTTTTACCTTCCTGCCTCATCTTCAAAACAGAAAGAAAAAGAGAAGAAGCTTTTAGAATGCATGATTAGGTTTATGCCAAATAACCTGTGGCTTATGCTTATTTAAGCTAGGCATAATTTTTTCTCTGTGTTTTATTTAATGTTTATTTCTGTTAAGAAATAAGGTGTTAGGGAGTTCCCATTGTGGCTCAGTGGTAACAAACCCAACTAGAAACCATGAGAAGATGGGTTCAATCCCTGGCCTCACTCCATGGGTTAAGGATCTGGCGTTGCCATGAGCTGTAGGTCAAAGACATGGCTTGGATCTGGTGTTGCTGTGGCGGCTGTGGCAGAGGCCAGCCGCTGCAGTTCTGATTCAACCCCTAGCCTGGAAGCTAAAAAGCAAAAAAAAAAAAAAAAAAAAAAAGCAAAAAAAAAAAAGAAAAGAAAAGGGTGTCAGTTTCAACCAGTTATTGATTTTTTCTTCATGCTATTTATAAAGCCATCTGCCCTTTGCCGCAACTGAAAGGCTAAACCGGGCCTTTTGACTTCTCTACCTTCCCAGATGTGTAGCTTCAGATTAGACTGAGGTCCAGAATAAATGTTGTTGTAGGCTTCCTCTTCAAGTCTCATCCTTTTTTTCCAGAAGCTAATAAATTCTGAAAGTATTGCCATAGTTGCTGCTGAAGTCAGTCTCTGAAAAAAGACCTGGTATGCTTGACTTCTCATTTGACCACTGTAATCATAGAGAAGATAAATAAAGTGAGGACAGAAAGGACAATTTCTGACTCATCCTATCTCTTTATTTCTAATTAACGTCTCCTTCCCTCATTCCTTCCTTCCTCTCATATCCCCTATTTCCTTATTCTCTTCCTTTCTCCCTCTTTCTTTTCTTATCCTTTGTTCCAATCTCTTCTACTCCCCCTTTTAAATTTCTTTCTTATGTTTCAAAATATGATTTATTCATTTAAAAATAAGTTGAGTCCTTGCAATGTGCCAAATGCTATCATTAGAATTGTGTTAAAACAAAACAGAACAAAACAAACAAACCAAAACACAAACAAGGAACAAAAGGAGCAAAATAGAGAGAGTTCTCACCCTCAGGGAGCTTCCAGTTTAGCCCAGGGTAGTCACAATCCAATTATTAATAAAAATGTCAATTTGAAAGGTGTTTGATTCTCTTTACTCCTCTGTGGCTTATTTGAAATGATTTTAGTTATAAAAGCTTTCTGCAGTTTTCTAACTATAAATTCTATGATTCCATACTCTGCATTTCAATTTGAATTTTGTCTAAATAATATTAAATTAGAATTGCAGGAGTTCCCGTCATGGTGCAGTGGTTAATGAACCTGACTAGGAACCATGAGGTTGCGGGTTCGATCCCTGGCCTTGCTCTGTGGGTTAAGGATCCGGCATTGCCGTGAGCTGTGGTGTAGGTCGCAGATGCGGCTCGGATCCCACATTGCTGTGGCTCTGGCGTAGGCTGGCGGCTACAGCTCCAATTAGACCCCTAGCCTGGGAACCTCCATATGCCGCTGGAAGTGGCCCTAGAAAAGGCAAAAAGACCTAAAAAAAAAGAAAAAGAAAAAGAATTGTGACCAAGAGGTAGATTATCTGCAAATGACAAGATTTTTTTTCTAAATTTAATACATTTTCTCCTTTTTTAAAATTTTACTTTTCCGTACGTTCCAAAATTCATACAAGAAAGTTCTGAAACTTTATCAAGAAAGTTATTTTCTGATTATAAAAACCAATAGTGAGCTTTCTTATGGTGAAATAATAGAAAATGCATTTTATTTCTCTTTGAGAATTTCTTTCTTAGAATACTGAAATATAATTTATGTAAAATATTCTCAAACAATGGCATAAGAGTAAAAACAAAGAAGTAGAAAAGGAAAAATGATCCAACTAATTTAAAACATTGTCTGTGTCCCCTACATTCTTCTCTAGCTCCTGTCTGTAAGCATATACATAATAGCAGAAGTGACATTTTTACAGTCCTAACATGGGCATAACTTGTCATTACCTTATTAAATAATTCCAAAAAAGTAAAGAAATACTTAAATAGATGAAAATTTAGTTTCCTCCCATTCTTCTCCTCAGAGAAAAGCACTGTCAGCAGTTTATTGTGTTGATTCTAACTTCTTAATAGACAAGTAAACACTTAATGTTTTGCTTTTCCTTAAGTTCACCTATTTACTTAGTAAATTATTATGGGATGGCTACTGTGGCCTGGGCATTGCTGGGTTCCAAGGATGCTGTGAGAACAAAGCAGGCATGGTTCATACCCTTACAGTTTTGCCATCTAGTCAAGTCAGGTGCGATGGAGACCTTTGAGTGAGAAAGTTAACATTGGTGGCTGATATGTTTTTGTCGCAATGGGTATCTTTCTGTGCCAACTTAAGTTGAGTTAGTTCATCATTTTTAATAGCTGCATGGTCGTCCATAGGATGGTTATAATAATCATAATAAAAAGAATCATAGCACTTATTGAGTGCTCACTGAATCCTGGACACTGTGCTAGGTGATTTATTTGGCTTATCTTACTAAAGCCTTGCTCATAGCCACTGATAAGCAGGTTATGCATTTTCCCTATTTTACAGGTGAAAAAAAAGGTTTATGCAAATGAAGTCTCTTGATCAAATCCTCACAATTAGGGGGGACTAAAATCCAAACTTCTCTTCTGACTTCAGAGCCTATCCTCTGACTTCTCTGCTCACTTCCCATCATTTAGATATAAGAATGTATAAGAAATTGTCATGTAAACTTGCATTGGAATTTTTTTTTCCCTTTTTTTGGCTGCCCTGTGGCATATGGAGTTCCCAGGCCAGGGATCAGATCCAAGCCACAGTACCAGCCTGAGCCGCAGCTGCAGCAATGCTGGATCTTTAGCCCACTGAGCCAGGCACCGAACCTACTTCCCAGGGCTCCCACAACGCTGCTGAGCCCCTTGTGCCACAGCGGGAACCCTGGAATTTTTCACTTGAACTGGAATTGAAATGTTTGAATTGAATTAGAATTTTTAG
The DNA here is from genome assembly GCF_054392235.1 of Sus scrofa. NCBI lineage: Eukaryota > Metazoa > Chordata > Mammalia > Artiodactyla > Suidae > Sus > Sus scrofa. The sequence goes on along the minus strand of NC_139386.1, from coordinate 40,939,565 downwards.
TTTAAAGAAGCATATATAATTTTTATACCTATTGTCAAATCCTCCTTCTCAAAGCAACAGCCCCAAGAGTTCAAACAGACAAAACACCCTTTCAAATAACCATTTTTGAAAATTTCTAATTAAATTTTAAGCACTACATATTGCTCACAGGATTAATGAGAAGATAAATCTCTAATGCACAAAAGCACTTAATAAACATTACCTATCATCATCATCACAACAAATCAAGAGCTGTTGTTCTCATTATATTCATGATACTCCAGGGACTGGACATGTTGCAGCCCAAACTCAGTAAGTTTGGATTATAACTGTTAGAGTCAGTCCATTGTCCATGGTCAATCTTCCTATTTGAAATATTTCACAAGTTCAGTTTAAACAGAAGGATTCATGAATTGTATTCCTAAGAAGGGTTGCTTGCTCCAATAGATTCAGCAGAACAGTTGGGTCACATGTGGATCAAAGTGGGTGCAGCTTATCTTGCTCTTCCCAAAGATGTGATGCTTTTGGCTCTCTTTGTATTCTCCCTGATGGACAGCCTCTGGGTTCTGTCCTTTTCTTATTGCAACCTGAAGGGAAACTTGTAACTCCAACTTGCAATGAATTGTTGGACAGCAATAGTGAAACTTCCCATATGAAGCTAATAAACCTCCCTTAATTCTGCAAACTCAAGGAACCACCACCTGTTTATTCATTCCATGATCGCTATTGTATAAGCCACATAAACCATGAGAAGGAGAAATGGGGTCTGGAAGTTCTTTTACAACACGCTTATAATCTCAGTTACTATTAACACCTGGAAGGCATCTCAATCCATATTCATCCCTTTAACACTTTTGAGAAGGGCAAGTTAAGTTCCCTGCTTGGTCTTGAATTTTTCTTTCTTTCTTTTTTTTTGTGATTTCTTGGGCCGCTCCTGCAGCATATGGAGGTTCCCAGGCTAGGGGTCTAATCGGAGCTGTAGCCACTAGCCTACGCCAGGGCCACAGCAACGCAGGATCTGAGCCACATCTGCAACCTACACCACAGCTCATGGCAACGCCGGATCGTTAACCCACTGAGTAAGGGCAGGGACCGAACCCGCAACCTCATGGTTCCTAGTCGGATTCGTTAACCACTGCGCCACGACGGGAACTTCGGTCTTGAATTTTTAAAATGAATCTTTCAGAATTTTTCAAAATGTATAATCAATTTAGTTTTTTAAAATTTATCTTTTATGGGGGATGTGGACTTAGTATTAACTTGCTGAGCTTCAGATTTCTCTTTCATGAAAAAGAACATTTTATGAGAGATCAACACTTCTCCTGTTAATATGCATAGCACAGAAGTAATAAAGTGTAGAAAGCTGACAGGCAACAAAGTGAAGAGAATCGTTTTGGAGCAAGATGGATCTACCTTAGTGAGGAAATGCTTGTCCCCTACAATGAAAGGGAACGGCGGGGTGCTTACAGCCAAAAGGAGAGAGTATTGTGAAAGGAGGCTTTCTACTCACAGCAGCACTATTTACAATAGCCAAGACATGGAAACAACCTAAATATCAACAGATGAACGGAAAAACAAGTTATGATACATATATACAATGGAATACTATTCAGCCATAAAAAATGAAATAATGTCATTTGCAGCAACATAGATGGACCTAGATATTATCATACCAAGTGAAATAAGTCAAAGACAAGTATCATGATATCACATATGTGGAATCTAAAAAATAGTACATGTGAACTATTTACAAAACAGAAACAGACTCACAGACAGAGCAAAGAAAGTTAAGGTTACCAAAAAGGAAAGCTGGGGGGGTGGGGGCGGAGGATAAATTTGGAGCATGGGATTAACAGAGGCACATTACCACGTATAAAACAGATAAACAACAAGGATTTACTATATCGCATAGGGAACTATATTCCATATTTTGCCATAAGGCATAATGAAAAAGAATCAAAAAAGAATATATATATACATACATGTAGTTATATGTATATAACAATGTCTTTGCGGTACACCTGAAGCTAACACGATATTGTAAATCAATTTTACTTCAGATTTTTTTTAAAAAAGGAGCCTGTTTAAATGCTTGGGCTATTTTTTGCTGTCATTCATGACCTCTCTGACCTACTCTCTCGATCCTCTTCTGGCCTCAAACTCAGTGATTTAACTAAATGTTTCACTTTTCAGCAAGTTATGTTTGTGTTACGTAGAGACAGCTTTAATTAAAATTTGTATGTGGTGAGTGAGAAAAAGAAGGGCATATCAACTCACTGAGTCAGGTCCTGTTAGAAAAAAAAAGAGAGTGTCAGAATGACACAAGGAAAAGAAAGGAGGTGCAAAAAGCCATTTGGTTTGAGCACCGTTAACTCAGGCCAGGGAAGCAGTAATGCCGAGGAGACCCAAGGGGGTGAGTTAAGGACAGGCTTTCTGCCTTGTCTCTCAGTGTGCTAGGTTTTATTAGTTTAGGCCAGGCGGCTGCTAACATTATTTTAGTATCTATTTTGTGAGTGATTATGGTGTAGGCATGGGCAGGAGGTCAGGCAGGTCAAGGCTTTCTGCTCCAGACCATCTCTGCATGAGCTTTTTGCCTTTAGATCTCGCTGAAACTTGCCACCTGTAAAAGCAGACAACCTAATGGGAAAAAGAGCAGCACTTAAAATGCTGTTTTTTCTCCACCGTGCTCGAGTGTAAAGAACGCTGTAAAAATATTTCAAACTGGATTTTTTGTTTGGGTTGTGTTAACTCTTTGTTTGACCATCGTCACCATTTTCCCACAAAATTGACTTTCGGTAACCAGAGATGTTTTGGAGAAACTGAATATTATGTCTGCAAACAGAGGGAAGCAGTCGGAGAAACCCAAAGGGAGGCTTGCTAATGCTCCAAGCACCTCAACTCATCTGTTGTATCGCACGCGATGACCACAGCTTTGGAAAATTAACAAACCGGTTCATTTTCTAGGGGCTCTCTTTCATTTCTGTTTGAAAGAAACATCCGTGAGACTTGGACCAGCTCCAAGCACAATGTTTAGGATAGCCAACACCCCAAAGAAGAAGGGAAGTAGTCTAGATTTGAATCCTAATTTCTGGTCCAGTTGCCTGCCTGGCCTTGGGCTCATCTTTATGTCTCAGTGACTCAGTTTTACCTTGAAAAGAGCCTACTTGCCTCACTGTTTAGGAGATTGAACTCCTGTGTTCACTATTATTGAGAGCTGTTCGATTCTTAGGCAGGAATCATGGGCCAATAATGAGGCAAGGGGGCATCAGTATAGATGGTCCATGGATTTCTACTCTTTCAACCTTGGCTTTGCCCAGAAAAAGTCTTCACCGTAACCATCAGGGGCTCAGGGCTGGTGCAAAACTGAAGGTCAAGGTGCACATTTAGGAAGACGAGCCACTGGTCTGGCTTCTTTCTAGGTTGAATCTGGGCCTTGATGCTCTGAAACCACTCCAGCCTTCCCTCTAACCCCTCTGCAGAGCTCTCTGGATGCTTGTTCCTCTAATTACTCAACAGTTACTGGTGGGACACCAACTCTGCTCCAGGCATCGCCCTGAGGTGCTCTCATGGCCCATACCGTATTTCATGGACCTTCCCCCCAATGAAGATAATCCATGTTCAATAAGTGGATACATATGATGTGAAGGAGAGCTTAGCAGGATAAGAAAATGGGAAGGTACATCAACTTTGATGAGGGGACAATAAGCAGACTTGGAATACGTGAACAGTTGAGTCATGCAGATCTCTGGGAGAAGCATTCCAGGCTAGGAGAGGAACAGGCACAAAGACCCTGAGGTGGGAAAAGTTTGGAACATCCACAGACATTGAGGGGTCTGCCTTCATTCTCAATGTGCATTGTGTGGAATGTGTCACTGTGTGGAATCCAGAGTAAGCAAGGACAGTGGTGGGGGTGAGTTTAGGGAAGTAACCAGGGGCCAGCTGGTAAGGATTGTATGGGATAAGTTAAGTACTTTGGACTCTTAAAAAAATGTTATTGAGGGAGTTCCCGTCGTGGCTCAGTGGTTAGTGAATCCGACTAGGAACCATGAGGTTGCGGGTTTGGTCCCTGCCCTTGCTCAGTGGGTTAACGATCCGGCGTTGCCGTCAGCTGTGGTGTAGGTTGCAGACGTGGTTCGGATCCAGTGTTGTTGTGGCTCTGGCGTAGGCTGGCAGCTACAGCTCCAATAGGATCCCTAGCCTGGGAACCTCCATGTGCCTCAGGTGCAGCCCTAAAAACCAAAAAAAAAAAAAAAAAAGTTATTGAAATATAGTTGATTTCAGGTGTACATAAAGTAATTTAGTTATATATATAATATATAATATTTTATATTTAATATTCTTTTATATATAATTCATATGCATACATATGATTCAGCTATATATATTAATATATACATGTAAATATTAATATAATTTATATTGATATATATTATTTTATATTAATATATACATGTAAATATTAATATAATTTATATTGATATATATTATAATATTATTGATATATATATAATATTATATATATTATAATATATATATTATTTTATACATTCTCTTCCATTATAGATTATTGCAAGGTTTGAGTGTAGTTCCCTGTGCTATCCAGTAAGTCCTTGTTGGCTGTCTATTTTATATACTGTAGTGTGTATATTTTAATCCCAATTTCCTAATGTATCTGTCTTCCCCCTCCCCCCTTTGGTAAATATAACTTTGTTTTCTGTACCTATGAGTCTGTTTCTGTTTTGTAAATGAGTTCATTTGTACTATTTTTTATTTATTTATCTTTTGTCTTTTTAGGGCTGCACCTGCGGCATATGGAGGTACCCAGGCCAGGGATCAAATCAGAGCTACAGCTGCCGGCCTACACCACAGCTGTGGCAACTTGGGATCCCAGCTGCGTCTGCAACCTACACCACAGCTCAGGGCAATGCAGGATCCTTAACCCACTGAGCAAGTCAAGGGATGGAACCTGAGACCTCATGGTTTCTAGTCGGATTCATTTCTGCTGATCTAGAAATGAATCTGACTGGCATCCATGAGGACTCAGGTTCCATCCCTGGCTTCGCTTAGTGGGCTAAGGATCTGGCGTTGCCGTGAGTTGTGGTGTAGATCGCAGATGTGGCTTGGATCTGGCATTGCTGTGGCTGTGGCTTAGCCCAGCAGCTGTAGCTCTGATTTGACCCCTAGCCTGGGAACCTCCATATGACATGGGTGCGGCCCTAAAAAAATAAAAAAATAAATTAAAAAAAGGATAAAAGACAGATTAGTTTCTGCTGATCCGTGAAGTGAACTCCCATTTGTACCAATTTTTAGACTTCACATACAAATGATACCATATAGTATTTGTTTTTGTCTGTCTCTCTTACTCAGTATGATAATCTCTAGGTCCATTCATGTTACTGCAAATGGAAATATTTCATTGGCCATCATCAAAGTCTACAAATAATTAATGTTTAAGAAGGTATGGAGAAAAGGAACCCTCCTAAACTATTGGTGGGGATATAAATTGTATAGCCACTGTGGAGAACAGTATGGAGATTCCTCAGAAAAACTAAAAATGGAACTATCATATGATCCTGTAATCCCACACCTAGTCATGTAATCTGGAGAAAAACATAATTTGAAAGAAATACATGCACTCCAGTGTTCATAGCATCACTATTTACAATAGCCAAGACATGGAAGCAACCTAAATGTCCACTGACAGATGAATGGATAAAGATATGTGCTACACACACACACACACACACACGTGCATGTCCACACACATACACAGTGGAATATTACTCAGCCATAAAAAACACCTTTGGATTTTATTTTGAGTGAGATGAGGGAAACCATGGGACTTTTTTGATCAGTGAAGTGTTATGATCTGATTTCATCTTAAAAAGAACCACCTGGTGCTCTCCAGGGAATGCACTAAAGAGGTCAAGAATGGAAGCCACCGACTAGTTAGGGGTCTAATTCAGTGGGACAGGTGAATGAGAACAGTGACGTAGATTAGAATGATAAAGATGGAAAGTGGTGAAAAGCAGTCTGATTTGGCATGCATTTCAAAAATGAAGGTCAAGGGACTGATGATGATTTGGGTGTAGGACCCAAAAGAGAGAAGCCAGGAATGATAGCTGAGTGGTAGGTGAGCGGTGATGCCATTAGAGAGAAAGAGCATCATGGGGAAAAGGACAGGAAGGATCAGGGATCTTGGGAGCTGATGGGAAAATCCAGAAGTGTATTTCAGGTGTGACTCACAGGAATTAATCTGAAAAGTAGGGTGCCTGATTTTTAAGGTGAAGCCTATTTATAGTGGATAAAGGGTTAAGGATGGTCTCATGTGGGCCAGAGATGAAATGGCTTCATAGGGAGGAAGCCATATGTGAACACAGGACCCCAAAGGCTATGGAGTCTAGATAGAGGTGGACCTCTGGTTAGGGTCCTTAGTGCCTGGGGTTCCAGTTGCTGTTCTAACAGCATCTTGATCAGAGGTGAGACAGGCCGGGCTGACCCCAGGATCTGGAAGCTCTGCCTCCTACCATCTGCCCTATCCCCACAATGCCTGATTGCCCCCTTCAGAAGAGTGGCAATGAGCAAAGTAGGTGGGGAAAAGGGTGGCAGAAAAGCCCAGAGTAGGCAACACTCAGGAATTTGGCTGCCCATAACAGTAGAGGCCCACATAGGTAATTTGCAGATGGAAGTGTTCCATCCGGGGTTGGGACTGGAGCATGAGGTTAAAGGACATTCATTTGCTCCTTCACTTCTCCCTCCTCTCCCTTTCTTGCCTTTCTTTCCCCACTCTTCTCTTCCTTCTCCCCCCTCCCACCCCCCCCAACTTCCATCCCTTGCATTAAGTACTCCTGCTTTCAGGAAATATTTGTTCAATCCTGCTGGGTGCCAGTCACGGTGCTGGGTCCCAAGGACACCTAGAAAAAGCATAGGCTTGACATTTCTAGAATTGGGAATGCCCCCAGTTCTCTCCTGGGTTAGTGGAGCAGGCAAGAGTGGTCAGCAGGGACTACACAGGTTACCTGACCACACACACATTTGGAATCTGTTTCAATGTAAAATGGGTAACCACCCTGCTTTAAGCTCTCTTTGTTCTCTCTCTCTCTCTCTTTTTTTTTTTGTCTTTTTGCCTTTTTCTAGGGCCACTCCCATGGCACATGGAGGTTCCCAGGCTAGGGGTCTAATCGGAGCTGGTAGCCGCCAGCCTACTCCAGAGCCACAGCAATGCGGGATCCAAGCCATGTCTGCAACCTACACCACAGCTCATGGCAATGCCAGATCCTTAACCCACTGAGCAAGGCCGGGGATTGAACCCACAACCTCATGGTTCCCAGTTGGATGCTCTAACCACCGAGCCATGACGGGAACTCCTTTGTTCTCTTTTATGTTTCTGTTCAGTGAATGATAGGCCTTCCTTCTCTGCAGGTTTATTCAAAGTCTTCTCATGCATACTATTCTGAGGCTCCATTTTCAGAGCAGAATAAATAGACTTATGATATGAAAGGACATTATTATTTGTTTGATGCCTTAGAAGAAAGTCTTCAGCTTGTTTTTGTTGAAGAAGACATTTTTATTGATGTCCTAGGCAGGAAAGCATAGTGGTGAAGAGAGTAGATTCTGAAACCAGACAGATCTGGGTTGAATCTAGGCTTTGGACTTTTAACATTTTTCTTAGCTTCAATATCCTCATCTGTGAAATGGAAATATAATTACACCTAACTCATGGTGTTGTCAGAGATATTCAATAGAATGGTATAGATAAGTGTGTGGTACATAAGTAACACTCAATCAATGGCTCATCTGAGTTAATAAACTCCAAATCCACAAAGGCAGGGTTTTCCTGTGCTCCTGCATCTTCTACCTCTCCACATGTTTATTTAATATCAGTTGCTCAATAAACTCATTTTGTGTGCCCAAAGCATCTTGTATCTTGCCTCATACAATAATAACTAAAGGGAAAAATATGAGATGAAACCAGGGGAACCACTCTAAATATGGAATTAGCAGCCAAGTACAAATTAAATCTCAATTACAGGGGCCCGATCAGGAACAACAGTTTGGGGAAGACTACAATCGTTGCCTAACTGTGGGAGGAAAACTGCCCAACATACATTAAACCTATGTTTTGGCAAATAAAGTCACTTAAGAACAAAGGTCCTCAAAATTTTCACCGGAAGCTTAAAACAAGTTTTGCATCCCACATTTTAGTTACTGTTGAGCTAAAAATGCTTTAACAGATTTGCAAAGGCAAAGGAATTTCTTAACATGTACCAATTCCAGCTGATGGTAGGAGCTGCTGGGAGAGCTGTGATGAAAGCCTCTGAGGTTGCGCATGATAAAGAATCCATGATAAAGAATGCTGTGATCCACTGGCAAAATCTTGGATGGGCGGAGGCACAAGGATTGCTGTTGTGAGTGTTCTGTGGTTGTCTTTCCTAGTGTACACTTTGCTAACCTGGGAACAGTTTCAGTTTTGGTGATGCTTAAGATGAAACAAAGGTCTCTGCTAATCCGAAACTATGGTTAGGTCTTATTATCTTGATTTTTTTGTTGTTGTTTTTGTTTTATTTTGGTTTGGTTTGGGCATAGATTTATCCCTTTAATAGAAAATACTTTGGAATCTGTGTTCTGATAGAACCTAAAATTAATTCAACTCAGAGAGGCATATAAGTACATTTATAAGTATGTTCGATACGTGTACAGAAGTGGCAAAGCTGAAATAAAATATCTAAAGATGAAGGTGAACTGGTCATCCAATGGGGAGAATCTTGAAATGGAAAAGAAGAAAAGATCAAAAACGATTCAAAAGAACATTCTTGACGTGGAGGGAAACAGAGCCCAGCTTAGAGTTAACAGGTATTTTCAGAGAAGAAACTGGAACAATTGGAGAGAAGACAAAAATTTCACAACAGAGAAACATCTTAAGTTGAAAAGGAAAAGAAAAAAAAATTTGAATCTCTAGGTCAAAATATATTGCCTTGGGAAAAAATACTAATTTTAATGTTGGCTATGTACAAAATCATGATCTTCTTTACATTTTCATATGAGTGAGCAGTGAACTGAGAGCAAATATCCCATTAAATAAATCAGTCAAGGCAGAATTATTAAAGCACTTGACTAATCAGTCAGTCTTTACAGAAGGAAAGCATTCATTGCAAATGTCAAATAAAAAGTAATTTAGAAGTTCCTGTCGTCGTGGTGCAGCAGAAACGAATTCGACTAGGAACCATGAGATTTTTGGGTTCAATCCCTGGCCTCGCTCAGTGGGTAAGGATCTGGTGTTGCCATGAGCTGTGGTGTAGGTCACAGACACGGCTCAGTTCTGGTGTTGCTGTAGCTGTGGCAACATAGGCAGGCAGCTACAGCTCCAATTAGACCCCTAGCCTGGGAACCTCCATATGCCACAGGTGTGGCCCTAAAAAGACAAAAAAAAAAAAAAAAAAAAAGGTAATTTAGAAAACTTTTTGTTTGCTTTTTTTATTTTTAACTTTCCCATTGACAATTTACCATAAGCTGGATACCCACTTGATTGGGGTATTATCAAGTGAACTCTTAAGGTCAAAATCTCTATCACTCCTAAGAATTTATATAAATATAAGTGATGATAAGATATAAAAATAAAATGATTATACTGGGCTGCCATAAGTATACTTACTTATACTAAGCAAGCTAACAACTCCCCACATTTATCTCATTGTCCTTTCCAGTTAGCCAGTCAAATTAGTGTTATAAACTCCATTTTAAGATAAAGACATGAGGGCTTTGAAAGAGTTAGAATAAGAATCAAACTTCAATTTTATTCCAAAACCTGTAAATTTTTTTTTTTTTAATTACAAAGGATTACCTTTTTTGTTGAAGTCTAGTTAATTCTAATGCTGGCTAGGTACTTGTTTTTCTCATATTATCTTCCATCATGTTCTATCCCAAGAGATTGGATATAGTTCCCTGTGCTATGCAATAAGACCTTGTTGCTTATGCATTCTAAATGTAACAGTTTGCATCTGCTAATCTGACACTTCGAGTCCATCCCACTCCCTCCCCACTCCCCCTTGGCATCCACAAGTCTGTTTTCTAGGTCTGTGAGTCTGTTTCTGTTCTGTAGATAGGTTCATTTGTACCATAGTTTAGATGCATAAGTGATCCATATGGTGTTTATCTTTCTCTTTCTGACTTCATTTAGTATGAGAATCTCTAGTTGCATCCATGTTGCTGCAAATGGCATTATTTTGTTCTTTTTATGGCTGAATAGTATTCCATTGTGTGTATGTACCTCATATTCTTAATCCATTCATCTGTCGATGGACATTTGGGTTGTTTCCATGTCTTGGCTATTGTAAATAATGCTGCAATAAACATAGGGGTGTGGGTATCATTTGTAATTATATTTTTTGTCTGGATGTGGTAGTTCTATATTTAGTTCTCTGAGGAATCTCCATACTGTTTTCCATAGAGGTTGTATCAATTTACATTCCCACCAACAATATAGGAGGGTTCCCTTTTCTCCACATCCTCTCCAGCATTTGTTATCTGCAGATTTATTAATGATGGCCATTCTGACTGGTGTATAGTTTTAACCCCAGTAACAGTAGGCTGTCTGTCCAACTGGAGAGTCCCTACAGCTAAGAAGACCCCCGGTGGCATGAACCATAATCAAACTAAGGTGATCATTCTTCAGGACCTGTGTTATATCCTGAGGGCCCTTCTCATTGAAACCAACCACTTCTGCCAGCTATGAACTAACAAATTATCCTGGCTAATTGGGGAAAGGGGGACACACTACCTTATTGTTTAATGCTTGGACAAATAAACTCTTTACCTGCAACTTTGTTGAAGGTATTGCTATCCAAGGCAGCCCTGCTGCTTCATTTTCTCTGTCTCTGTGTTCACTCATTGAAGGTACAAGAGAATGTCTCTAAAACTCCCATGAGCAAAGAACTCTCCAGGCTATGGAAGAAGGCTCACACTGAAGCCATCCACTTAGCCACTCATTTAGGAATTTATTTCATGCTAAATCTACCTTTTCTGTGCCATGGAAGAATCAAGTCAACTCTTAGCCAGTTTTGGTGTTTTATCTTCTCAAATTGTACTAGATCAGCAGATTAACAAAATTGCAGTATAGCTCTGTGTAACCCTGTGATTTACACATTTATAGCACCAGACACTACAATCCTTTAATGTGTCAGAACATGTAGCTCAATAAAATACAATAGCTTCTTATAAAGAGATTTTTTTAAAATTGTGTTGACTGGGGGAGGAAAGGGGACTGGTAAACACTTTCATATATAGTTTCAATAACATTCAACTTTGTGTAAGTCACCCCTCCCCACCTTGATTTCACAGTGGCTTTGGAAAGAATTTAAATCTGATACCAAATCATGGTATTAAATTTCCAAAGTCCCCAAATTCACCTTTAAATTCCTTTCATCCTTCTCCGCTGGATTATGACTTTCATCCAAGAGTTCCCCCCACAGCTTTGTGGTCCCAGAGTCAAGAAAATTCTTCTTTACGTTGAACTGATATCTTGGCCAGTAAAGTAAAATTTGCCTGGCTATTCTTCTCCAATCATACTGTTATGATTAGTTTGAAATGGAAAGGACCACACTTCATTTGGACTGCAAGAGAAACATTCTCTTTAAAAAAAAAAAAGGGAATGAAAACAAAATGTAGGGAAATAACAGTGACTCCTGCCCCAGCCTGTGTTTGTAGGACCCACAGACAAGGACTGAAAATTGGGTCTGAGAGCTGGTTGGGGAACAAAGAGTCCATCAGTTTTGCTTAAGATATTGCCAAAGAATTGGTTGGAATACGTTTTTAATGTGGTTTTGGCTTTTTATAGACACAGTTCTGGTGATATTTTCTGAGTGCTTGAAGCATTTACTCACAGCCAATTGAGTATACTGTCAGCAGGCTATACACATTGTTCCTTCGACAAATATTTACTGAACCCTCATGCATGGAAGGCTATTATGCTAGCTCTGTGGAATCTCTTGATGAGTAGGAACCTACTCTATACTATGATAGGCACTTATGTGGTACTTTTAAATAACTTCCTGTGTTATGCTTTGTAGAAAAAGAAAAAATTGGGTCTTTTACATGAATGGCCATAGTAATTTAATACATCTGATTTACAGCAAAGAGGTGGCTAGTAGCTTGGTGGGCTCTGATGCTCAGATACCAAATGGCTGAATAAAAAGCTTTCAAGACATCTCATCTCCCACATGTTCTTCAAAATGTAGGGAACTTCAAAATATACTGATTTGCAGAAGAGGTGAAAAACTGAGATGTGCCAGTATGTCAAATAAAAACAACAAAAAAGATCATATTTTCTGCCTTTGTGCTTGCATTTATATATGAGTGTTTTTTAGTTTGGGCAACTCATTCCAAATGGAATTCTCTAGTCATGCTGTGAAGATGACTCGGGAGAGGCTGGCCACTTTCCAGTTTCCAACTCCTGCCTCTGCCCAGCAATACCTCCAATGCCATCCACCCCAGACAAGTCCACCCTCTCTCTGATTGAGACCAAGAGCCCATATACAAATGTTTCGCAGAGTAGGAAGTCACTTAAAAGTCTCGTTTTTCAAAGGCTTGCTGAGCAAGCAAAGCAAACGGGGAAGTTGATTGGATTAGTAAGGTTGAAATTAAGCAAATTAGTTCCCAAGTCTTAATAGCAGCTACCCAAGATGTCAACAAAGCAGGGGTCAGTGTCAGTAATATTAAAGCAAGGCTAGCAGTGCTCACTCTAACACATATAATCCAGTGGCATAGAGAAAATTGCCTCTACGCTCCCGGCTTCTAAAGGTCTCCAAGAAAGGAAATGATTTTTGATCTTTCTCTCTCTGAATATTCCAGTTTGGGAACTGGAAAAAGTATTGCTATTCAATAATATTGATAAGAATATCGATAATGATGATGTTGATTTCTTTGTCTGGTGCAGTGTCAACGGGAGAAACACTCTAAGCCTTTGCTTTGCTTGCTTCACCCGTCCGTGTATTTCCTTCCACCTACATTTTTGCTGTAAGCTAACAGGTATTCTCTACCAGAAATAATTCTTACTTACAAAGTATGTAATTTCATCCATAAAGAAGTCCAGCTCCCTGAAGAAGCCTGGGTTTACCGATGGTCGAGATGTGCTGATGACGCCTCCGATTGTACTCTCTCTCTTGATTGAAAGCAGAAGGACCTCCCCTCCTGCCTGCCCTCCTCACTTATGAACAGTGTCGATCCATTTCCTGTTCCCCTCGGTTAATTCATACCAGGACAGACACAAGATCAGAATGAGGGACCCTGCATTTCGGCACCTCCTTAGAGCAGTGTTGATGGGAATAAGTGTTTGCAGACTGCAGATTCCTGTTCAGGCTACCGGAGGATGACTTTTCAATTCTTGGTTAACCAGTTCCATCCCAGAAAATAGCCACTGTACACCAGCCCTGTTCAATATTGGTGTTGTTTGATTTCTCCCCCTTCAAGTAATGGCCACCCAACTGTTATCGCTCCCAATTTAGAATGAAATAAAGAGTGCCTCATCTGGGTTTCAAATGAGATGCAATTGTCCCTTTGTTCTGCTAAAATCAATCAGAATCTTGCCCACATGGAGTGGGGGTGGGGTTTCAGGTTACCACAAGGAATGTGTTTCCAGGGGGGGTTTGCTCTGAAATAAAAAAAAAAAAATGTGATAATCATTACATGGAGAGCCAATAATTATAAGCATTTCCTCTTAGAATCACAGAGAAAAAAATACAAGGAACATATCAACCTCAGGAAAAAAAAAGTATCATTGGATTTCTGTTTGGTATATGAAGGCACCTGGTGGGGGCTATGGCCACACTTCCTTTGAACGCTGCTGTGTTTTAACATCATTGTAACCCTGATTGAATCTGCCACACTGTTTTGCTAAAAGTAATGCTGAATTTGTCAAGACTTTTTTTTTCTTAAAGTGAAACACTCTCTAGCCGAAACATAGCTGAAATTATTTGTCTAAAAGGCAATGTTACATTTGGTTTGTCAGGTATATTCTAACCCATAAGAGACCATAGATTTAAGTTCTAGGGAAAAGTCAAGATTCAGTAGAAAATAGAATCCCTGAAAGCAATTACGGGTGCCATCAAAAGTATGGTCATAGATATGTACCTTATCTATGTACCTTATATGTACTTCTAAGGGGCATGCCTGGTGTTTCAGAGACAAATATTTCAAAATAGAGTAGGTTATTTTCCACTGTACATCCTTATATTCTTTGCTAGACCAAAGGAAATGGCCCCAACGGTTAGGCACTTACCCCTGCTCAAATCAAAAATTACTGTCTTAGGTTTTTCTTTTGTGGATTTATGCCCACACTATTATTTGAAAGACCAAGTTAACTGATCTTTAAGGCAGTTTGCCATCAAGTTAGGATGCTCTAAAATGCTGGTAGAATCTACCCTCAGATTGTACTCCTGAGAATCTCTGTTCCCCTTCAAGCCCAAAGGGATTAATCAAGCAAAATGGATCAGGCTGGTAGCGCTGAGTTGCTGTGGCTGAAAGGGTAGCAGAACACCAAAGACTGCTTGTAGAGCAATTAACTTCCACAGCTGTCTCTGGGCTGTTTCACCAAAGGTTCACGATTCTGAATTAAAACTTTAACTCTCCACCTGCTTCTGCTCTAGAGAAACCCAGGACATTGTTTTGGACACTCAGATTAAAATCTGTACCTACTTTTCTCTACTTATTTTTATCCTCATCCTGACTACACACAGGTAAATCCTGCACGGGGTAACTGGTAAGCCCTGCTAGAACATCCAAGCCTAGAGGAGGAAAGGAAGAAAATAGACCTTTATTACACATTTTCTATGTGTGTTTGGTCTTTTGTGGGCTATCTCATTACACTATCAGGAAAACCTCAAAAGACAGGTGTTTTTTTGGAAGATGTGAAAACCCGATTAGAGGAAGAAAGCCACTTTCTCTAGGCCATTTGTTGGTGGCAGAGCTGGGATTACATTCAGCTCTATCCCTTCCCCTAACCCAGCAGCCACCCCATTCATGGCATCCAAAGACATCCACAAAGGAAGAGGCCTTGATAACATCTAGCAGAGCCTAGGGCTTTAGATCCGAGGAATCTGAGGCTTGAGTGACTCATCTAAGCTAGCCGATTTAGGAAGACAGGATGTAGTTGACCTTGCCATGGTGACTAAGCAGGTAGTACCATTTAAGGGCAAAGCTGGTTTTAAGAAAAGCTGGTCCTGCTAACCCCACATGTGCTCACTTACCATACTTTTCTGAATATTATTGCCGACCCAACTTCTAAACCGCCTTATATATAAATCTTTATATATAGAGAGATTTATTTGTCCTTGATGAATGCACTTGATAGCTTAGAATCAATGAGAATTTCTGCAACTTCATAGTTAAGAACTGAGCTTTTGCAAAGGCAGAATGCATTGCCTTTAAAATATGGGCATGATGATGATGCTGGAGGTGGCATTTTTACGCTCATGTACTTGTCTCTTCCTAAAACTTTCACACATATTGTCTGATTTTATTCCCCCAAAGAATCCATGATTAAAAAAAAAACTGCAACAAAACAAATTTTGGCATTTCATACTATTTTTGCGGATTTAAAATTTCTCCTTTTAATTTGATATAATAATGGGGAAGCAGGTAAAAGTAAGAGAGTGGGTGAAAATGTGCTTAGAGTGGGGGGAGGGGAGGAGAGACGGACATCAGATCTATGGTAGATATTTATATAAGAATTTGCATGTAGAAGAACTAGACCCAGATTAATTCCTGATAAGCATCAAAATTTAGTCAATTTATGGAAGGAGAACCCAGGGCCAAATGGAGATTAAATATGGGTCAGGACATAAAAGGCAGGCAGGTGGGGCCGATAGAACTTTTACAGTAGCATGCTAGAAAAACTTCAGCTTCAGAAAAACAATATGCTTGGTAGCTCACGCCAGGGTCTCTGGGGACCCTTTAGATGCACATATGCCAAGAGCGCCCTCTATTGTCTACCAGGAGTACTAGGGAGCTTCCGGAAACCCATGCCTATTGGAGTTTTTGGTTCTTTGCCCACAAAGGTTTTTCCACACCTGGCAAAAGGTCTGAAATATGAGTTATGCCTGAGAATTTATTTGCTTATTAAGTCCATCGTGGAATATTAGAGAATACTTTAAAAATACTTAGAACTTTTAATAACAAGTCTCCCTCTATCATTGGGAGGGAAAGGGGCTCAAAAACGGGAAGTATTTCACTTAAGTACGTGTCAAGTTAGTGACAGACCTTGATCTTGAACCCAGGACTCCAAGTTAAGTGCCAGCACTTACCTAGCCTCCTGACCTTTGATTTTGCCTCCTTTATCCTCTTTAAGGATGGCTGATAAACCTGTGAAACAGAATAACATGCCCATGGAAGGCTTGACTAGCAGGAAGCTCAGAGATAGTATCTGATATATCCATAGTTTACTTATAGGAAACTAAGGTCTGTGTGGCTTCCAAGAAGATTTAAGGAGGTGGGTAGACCAGAACTCCAAGTTCAGTCACTTTCCAGAAAAGCTATTAAGGGAAAATAATGCTCTCCTTTCTCATTTAAAGATGAAGGTCTTCCTCCACTTTCATGTGTATACTCCCTACCCTGCCCCTTCAGTCATGACTCTTAGGCTCATGAGCTCAGGCCACACCCCTGGGTTCAAATGGGAATTTAGCCTGAAACCAAGGGATGATGGCTTGAAACTCTAGGATGAGGATTGGTGGGACATAGAGTGGGGACCATGGTCGTCATTCAGGATAGGATGGCAACAGTTGATGAAGTATGAGTGCTCTGTTTTATAAGGTTGGGGCCCATGCAGGTACCATCAGACTCTTCCCCAAGATAAAGGTCAGAGTACTTGTCTCTGCTTTTACACAACATGTAGCATGGAGGCAGAATGACCAATCCTGGATGCCCCAAAGTATACTCCCAAGCAGTGATGGAAATTGTAGGTTGCAGCACACCTTGGGTCTGTTCATCAGCCCCACCAATCATTGCTTCTTTTCTTATTTTATGTCATAGGGCCAGGATCACTGTCAAATTGGATCTTCCCAAAGAGAGTGGAAAAAGAAATGAAAAGTCTTTAGATTTCTAAGAGCTTACTGTATTCCAGGCACTGGGCTAGGTGTTTCTTGTGCAATATTCCTTCTAATCTTCACTTTTCTTCCATCAGGTGGTGCCATTAGCCTGAATATGCAGATGAGGAAACTGGTTCTGAGTGGGGTAAGTTACTTTGTCCCAAGTCTCATAGTTACATTTGATGCAGTGCTCTATTGGAAGCCAGTCCTCCAGAATCTAAGTCATCTTTTTCCCTTATGCTAAAGACAAATAGAGTTTGGGTAGCACAGAGTCTCAGCCTCCTACCCTTCTTCTCACCCCTGACTTTCTTCCATCTATCCAAGTCGTGGACCCTGTGATAACCCAGACAGAGGATTTATGCTCATCTCTTTCTGAACTGTGTGTCTGGCCTTTAGCATATTTTTTTTTTCCCAGCTGCACAGCTCAGATTGTCTTCCACTTCCTTCAGTCCTTCTTACCTAGCTGACACCTTGAACCAATCTCTCTTACTAAATGGTGAAAAATCAAGAGGGTCTTCTGCTGCCCAGATGTCAGCCTAGTAGCCACTGAGAAGGAGGCAGTGGGGATGGTGGGGAGGTGGCCCTGGACCAATTTGAGAGGGAAGCTGGAGGTCAACATCACTTTGGTGGATATGTCTCATACCCAGGACACTGTGGGTCCAAATGTCATTGTTGACACCAGCTAAAGGTCTTGGGTAAAACACTGGCTCCCTATCACCTATGAGCTCTGTGACATGGGCATAAGGATAGCTGCCTCTCAGTGCTATCCTGGAAGTAAATGAATTAAATTAAATGAATCACAGGGTCACAATTTGGATGGATGGTCAAAAGCCAGGGGTGAAGAGAAGGGTAGGAGGTAGAGACTCTGTGCTACCCAAAGGGTTGCAAAGTGCAAAGCGCACACAGTAGGGACTGGGTCCGTGACGGCTCCTTTCCCTCTTGCGCTCCTGGGAGGCAGAGTCCGTAGCTCAATTAACTGACAAGGATAGTTGCTTTTCTTAGGTCATAAAGATGATCCAAATCTATTTCCTCCATGTTTTGTCTTCCTCTCGGGTCTCTCCGGAGATGTGTGTTACGGACAGAGATTAGATGCACAAGCCCTTTTTGTTCCAGGGGGTCTGTGCAAACGGTTTACTGTTGAAGCAGATCCCAGGCCCTGGGTTTCTCATGCGAGCCTCAGACTACCTGTGTTACAATAGAAAATCCACTTGAGAAATCGGAGCCGCCCGAGTCTCGAGCAGGTGCCCCCCCACACTAATTTCCATCCCTGTGCCATTTACTAAAAGTGAAACAGGCGGGTGGAAATTGGGTGAGGCCTGCCTCGGAAGTAACCAAAGATGCCCGCACACCTCCGTGGATCACTCGGCCTATTCTTCCTGGGGAAGCCAAATGCAGTCAGCTGTGAGGCCTGGGCTTGTCAGGATACCCAAATATTTTCTTGGAAAGTAATCTCGGTTTATTAGTGTTCCTTGTCTCAATTCGGAGTATAGATTTTTGAATGCGTTTGCTGACAGATTGACCCGGACTATGTTTTCCCCTTATTCAGGGACTGATCGATCTTTATCAAAAGGATTTGTTGACTGATGGGCTTTCACGGTTCTAATGGGCTGTTTGATACTTTTAAGAGACATATGCCCCTTTGTATAACGAAATTATCTGATAAAGGAGGGAATGAAGCTCAGGTTCTCAGAAGCATCTCAGCTCTTGGCTGCCTTGGTGACTGCCAGCCAGGGAATTTTGTTTTTATTTGCCTGGGAGGGAAACCTTACAACCCGGGGTGAAACTGTTTTCGAATATTCAAGTTTCTAGACCATATACTGTGTTTCTAGGCCTTGGGGCCCGAACTAAACCAAGATTGTGTTTCCCTCAGGTAAGCACTTCCAGACACTCTATCCTCTGTCTTTACAAGCCTCTTCTCCTCGTTACTGTACTATGTAACACGAGACGCACATTATATTCCACATAAAAAGCCATTTCTGTAGCATCTTGTCATCGTTTCATCGACACCGCTTTGAAGCCGTGTTGAGTTCTGAACTCAGAGCCTAACAGCAATGGCTCAAGTGCCCTGCCCCGTATTATTTACCCAGATGGGGTTAATTGTTGAATAAAAGAATGGTCCCTTTCAGTTTACCTTTTCGCAATCTCTCTCATACTGGTTATGGAAGACAGGGAAGTCGATGATAAATATCAAACTTTCTAATCAGAAACGAGTCCAGTTGTATTTGAAATCTTGAACTTAATCCAGAATCAGGAAATGTAGCCACTTGTGTGACTGCGGCTGAAAGAAGAAAATGACCTTTTGATTGTAGCTTACATTCACTATTGTACTTGGGAGCCACGGCGAACGGGACGGAGCAAATAAATGAAAAGGCTTAAGGAGATTTTTCCTTTTAACAGGAAGAGCACAGCTTGATGTGCTGGAACCATCATCTCCTTATATGTTCAATAGATTTTTTTTTCCCCCTAAAGCAAAGCCTGTACTGAATGCTAAAAACAAAAACAAAACCTTTTTATCTAAAGCTTTAAACCAGATCCCTTTAGGCTTGTGATTACTCTGTGGCTAAATGGCTACTACTACTGGCCTGATTGATTGATTAGGTGTAATTTGCAAAGAGTAAATTTCAAAAATCTTAAGGTATCGGTTGACAGCTTTTTTATATATGTATAACCCCATATAACCACTGTCGAGATCAGAACGTTTCCAGTGTCTCAAAGGATTTCTTAGTCCTCTCTTAGCCAATGCACTCAAGGGTAACCACTATTCTAATTTCTATCACCATGGATCATTTTTGTTCCTTTTTAAATTTTATGTCAATGAAATCATATAATACATGCTTTTTTCTGACTGGCTTTTTTATTAGGATTTTTTTTTTCATCCATGTTGTTGCATGTATTATAATGCTTTTCAGATATCTTATTATTTTGGAGAATAATAGTTGAAATGCCATCGATTTTCGGAAGAGGGGTTTTTAAGGCAATTAAAGAATGAAGGAGATTTTTCTTCTGATGTTCTGGTCTACTGAAGTCATTGGTCTTACTTTGGAAATATCATAAAGAGGTTCAGAGAGGCTTTTACATAGAGGCATGCATAGATCTATAATCCAAATCTAAATCTCTTTATACATATAAATAGAGAGAGAGAGAAGGAACGAGAGAGTCCCTTTCTCGTGGAGCTTACCTTCTAGCTGAAGGGAGGAGACAATAAAAAAGCAAAAGTAAACAAGTAAGTAAATTAGGGAAAAAAATTCATTTCATATAGTGATTGGTGCTAAGCACATAGAGTGGTGGAATTGGGACTGTTTTAGGTAGGTGCTCAGAGGAGACTGCCTCTGAGGAGGGGCTATCTGAGCAGAGGATAGGGAGGAGGAGCTGCTTATGCAGAAATCTGGGGGCAAATGTGTTCTTGGCCCAGGCATAGCAAGTTCACAGGGCCAATACAGAAACAGACTGGTCTGGTTCAAGGACAGGAAGGAAGTCAGTGTGGCCAGATCCTGATGAAGGAAAGAGGCGGTGGTGGCGGTCAGATCAGGGAAGGAGGAAGCAGGATCCTGCAGATCTTAGCAGGGGACATAGCACATTTTAGTTTCAAGTGTGATGAGATGCCCTTGGGGGGTTTTAAATAAGGGTAATGATGTGTTATGATTCCATTACAAAAGTTCACTCTGGCTGCTGTGTGGAGAAAAGAAGGTAGAGGGAGACCAGAATGGAAATAGGGAGACCAGGTGGGAGCCTGTTGGAAGTTGGCTTTGACTTACACTGGGATAGTAGCAGTGATAAAGGAAGACATGGTAGGCTACGGCATGGTTTATTATTATTTGGGGAGACAGTAGAGCCACGAGGATTAGCTAATGAATTGGATGCAAGGCAGGAGAGACAAAGTAGTTATTGTTTCAGTTGTTGGCCAATGCAAGTGAGTGAAAGATGGGACTATTAAATACAATGGACAAGACTGGAAGAGTAACAGTTTGGGAAGAAAATACCCCTGAGTTCTGTTTTGGCTCTGCTAAAGCCCAGATGCCTATTAGATTTACACTTGGAGGCCTTAAGGAAACAGTTGAATATATTCATCTGGAGCTCAAGGGAGAAGTCAAGTGAGACAAAAATTTTGGAGTCATCAATATAAAAGTAAGTCTGAGAGCCATGGGCTTGGATAGGATGACTTAGGAAGAGCTTAAAGGAAGACCAGATTGAGTCCTGGGACTAACTGCTCTCTATTGGCTATGTCATCATTGGCTTTTGTCTTCACCCCCATCATCATGGAAATCATCAAAATCACCATCATCAGTTACTGAGCACAAAATGTTTTAGGTACAGTTGTGCTGGGCGCAAAAAGAGGAAAGAGAAAGAGGAATTTCTACTTTCAGAAGGAAAGAGGAGAATAGAATAATAAAGGATCTGGTTCGCTCAGGGGGCAGTGGAAGTCACAGACTCAGAAGGCCAGACAGTCTTTGAAGAAGAGATGACATCTATATCTTCAAATCAGGAGTTCCCGTGGCTCAGCAGCCAACAAACCCAACTAGGAACTATGAGGTTTTGGGTTCGATCCCTGGTTTTGCTCAGAGTGTTAAAGATCCAGTGTTGCCATGAGCTGTGGTGTAGGCCAGCGGCTACAGCTGCAACTCAACCCCCAGCCCGGGAACCTCCATGTGCCACGGGAGTGTCCCTAAAAAGCGAAAAATAACTAACTAAATAAATAAATAAATATTCAAATAAAATTGGAGTTCCCATTGTGGTACAGCAGAAACAAATCTGACTTGTATCCATGAGGATGTGGGTTTGATCCCTGGCCTCGCCCAGTGGGTTAAGGATCCAATGTTGCCGTGAGCTGTGGTGTAGGTCGTAGAGGTGACTTGGATCCTGAGTTGTTGTGGCTGTGGCTGTGGCTGTGGCCGGCAGCTGTAGCTCTGATTTGACCCCTAGCCTGGGAATTTCCATATGCTGCAGATGTGACCCTAAAAAGAAAAAAAAAATTTAAAAAAAAATTAAAAATAAAAATTTAAAATTTAAAAATTAAAAAAAAATATTCAAATCGAATGTTTGGATCCAAAGTTGTGTGAATGTTGGGATCCAAAGTTGTGTGATTCATGGAGAAAGAGCTTTCCAGGTAAAGACCAGCATTTACCAAAGCAAGAGACACCAAAGGGCCGGGGATGTTCCTGAAGCTGAAAGCAGCTCCGAATGAATGGGTGCAGAGAGTGAATGTGGTGGAAGGTGAAGCTGGAAAGTAGCAGTAGCTGGATCATCACGGCCCATGGACACCCTGCTGAGAATATTGATCTCTATCTTCGAGGCAGTGGGAGAGGGACACATGTTAAGGCAAGAAAGGTTTTAAACCAGAATAGGATCTGAATCTAGGGAGAACCAGAGTTCAAGCCCTACTTTCTCTACTTACTAGCTTGGTGACATTGGAGCTATGGGGTAACCTCTCTAAGCCTTAATTTCCACATCTGTTAAGTGGGTAAAACAATAAGTGATGTTAGGAGAACTGAAGATAATAAGTATAATGAACTTGCACTCAATGGAGGAAAATAAATGGTTGTGATTATTTTTGTTGTTACTATCGCTGTTATTAGTAGGCATATAATTTTTAAAATTTTATTGTGGAAGAATTAGAGGATGCCAGAAATGATGATATTAATGTGGATAAAAATGATGAGCACTTGGTGGTGGGGAGGTGGCGACAGAAGTGAGAGGATTTGCTAACTGGTGGCCAAGGAAGGAGAGGAGGGTTGGGAAGGGAGGACTCGAAAATTACTCTTAGTTTTTGAAGTAGGCAGTTATCTAGGGTGGTGGTGTAGCTCTTGAAACTGGGGATGTTAAAAATGATCTGGAGTTCCTGTTATGGCTCATCAGGTTAAGGACCTGACATAGTCTCCATGAGAATATGGGTTCAATCCCTGTCCTCACTCAGTGGGTTAAGGATCTGGCGTTGCCGTGAGCTGTGGCATAGGTCACAGACACAGCTCAGATCCCATGTCGCTGTGGCTATGGTGTAGGCCGGCAGCTGCAGCTCTGATTAGATCTCTAGCCTGGGAACTTCCATATGCTGCAGGTGCAGCTATAAAAAGAAAAAAAAGAGAGCACATTTTGTGGGGACGGGATGAGTTTATTTGTAGATATATTCCTTTAAGAGGCCGGCGAAGGCTTCTTTGTGGGTCTGAAGCTCAACAGAAAGAACTGGGCTGGAGATGCAGATCTGTGTGGGTAAGATGGACGAGAAGACTGTATTGAATGAGAAGTAAAACATGTGGATTATAGAGCCCTGGGGAACACTGAAATGTGGGAAATGGAACAAGAAATGTCAGGATAGAGATCCAGAGAGGCAGGAGAGAGGTAGAGGAAAAGCTCAGAAAGCAGCCCTGAGGGGTGTTCCTCATCCCAGTCACAGCAATGAGATGCTCACACATGCTGGCCCTCCAGGCACTTGCCCCTTCTCAGAGCAAGAGATATCTGCTCCCTCTTCCTTCCTTTAAGTGTGATGGATTCAAGGTCAGACTGGGAAGAGCTGCACTCTGGCAAAAACTGTAAAGAGGCCCCTTCCAGCTTCCCTTTTAGTCCCACTCCCCTTCTGTCCTTTGCATCCCAAATGCTTGCTCTCCCAGGTCCCATGCGTACACGGCCAAGGGATTGTCTCAGAACCGTCAGTGACTTTGTAGATCTTTTACCTGAACTGCTAACTCCCTTCTATGAACGTTGAGGACACTGAGCCTCAGAGAAGGCAAGATGTTCCATCAACTGATATTTTAACTGAACATAATGAAGGTATTTTCTCAAGGACCTCTACTCAGCCATGCCACTGCTTCCATTTATTTGGTGATAATGGCTTAAATGAAAGTCCTGGAATGTTACGATCTAAGTCAGACTACAGTCTTGCCAAGTCCAAATCTAAAGGTGGTCTTCTGGACACAAGAGGCCAAAATCAGGAAAGAAATGGGAGCGATGAGGCTTGCCTCCCCCCGCCCCAAAAAATGCGCTATTAAACTAAACATTAAGCATAGCTTATAAAATAGGAAGTGCAAGGAGAATTGTGATTTCCTTTCCGGGATCATTCTTAGTGGAAGATGATCCTGCAAAGCCTCTGGAAGGGATGTTGAACAACGAAAAGGGAAAACAACATGTAACTGATGCTGCTTCTGAGATCCACAGAGTTAGAGATTGTGCTCTGTATCATCCAAAGCCTTCCTTTTGGGAGATGAGGCAGGAAAGGGACGATGGCCTAAATTATCTCATGGATTAGAAGATTTGTAGACTAGTCTAGACCTTCGTCTTTATGGCAGAGATAGTTAGTTGCCTACCCCAAGTCTACTCCCCTCTTCCTCCTTAGAAAACAGAAGCTTGTTTTTTTTGTTGGACATATTCTTTTATAACCGAAAGACTCCATTTTCCAGGATCCTGATAATCTGATGGGTATATAAATAGAAAGAAAGTCTTCTTAATGGAAAAGATATCCATGCTTTTTTTTTTTTTTTTTTTTGCTTTCTCCATCCACCAGCTGTCTTCATTGTGGGCATGACGGCCTTGATGATAGTAGCCGTCTTGGTTCATGAAACTGAGAAACACAGAGGAAGTTCCCATCCCAGCCCTGTGCTTCTCACTTCTGAACTCCCTTATGCAAGAAAGGAAGAAACTGCTACTGAGTTTAAGCCATATTGTTTGTCCTACTAATGCAACCTAGCTGAATCCGATCTTATGAACTTGTTTTCTTTTAATGGGTTTTAGGCACTTAGAGTAAAAGCCATTTTTTAGCTTAAAGAATGTGACCAAGAAGTAATTTTTAACACAACTAATGATGTGTTTGCAACAGAAAAAGAGTACCTTAAATTTGTAGAGTGATTTACATTTCATAAAGCACTCTTCTTGCTTTAAATAACGCCTTACATTCAAGATGAGTTGTTTAAAATTGGACTTTTAATAATAAAGTATATACTAGTGTTGTTATGGTGAGCTCCAGTTTAGTTACTTATGACCTGCGTTCTAGACAAAGAGCTGTAATCTCTAAGGCTCATTTTTTTCATTGGTCAATCAGGAATGAATAATTTCTTATTTAAAGAACCAGGATAAATGAAAAGGTAATACAGCATAGTGATTGAAAGTATTAATCTCAATGAATTCCCAAATAGCCGTGTGACCTTGAGCAAATTACTTCTCTGTGCCTCGATTCTCTAATCTGTAAAATGAGAATGATAAAGCAGAAGTCACTTAAGGATTTTTTCAAGAGTAAATGAAGTCATGTGCATGAATCAGAGTCCCAAATACATAGTAAGGGCTCAGGAAGTGGTAAGTTAGTTTTCCCAAACTACCTAGGATAGACCCTTGACAGGTCAGGGCCCCTCAAACTGTATTTTTCCTGCTGTGCATCCTTGGCCATGTTAGAAACCTCAGAAAAAGACTTGTATCCTGGTGAGTACTGAGCTCTTGGAGTAAGTGGAGGTTCTGGCTCAGTGCAGTGGTTCCTGAGAAAAAGAGCAGGGGCTCGAGGCTGGAGTGAGGGTGGCAACCTGGCCACCAGCCATTCCCCTCTTCCAGCCATGGAGCAAGTTTTGAGTCCTGAGCCAGCAAGAGCTTTTCAGGACAGCAGATAAAACCCACTGTGCCCCATATTTTTCATGCTTCCCAGAGAAAGCCAGACTTCTTTTTGGGATTGAGTCAGCCTCCAAGGTCCTTCAGGGAATGATAAAGACTTTATGGGAATCTCCAGCCAGGATGGATGACAGGGGCAGATGGGGAAGTCAAGCAAAACCCCACAAGGACAGAAGTGACACTGTGAAACTGGGAGATGGGTGCCTGCAGAGGCAAGCAAGAGACTTTTAAAGACACACATGCATGTAACAAATGAAGGCGAACATCTTTGGTGGTATCTGGTAACCTCAGGATTGAAACCAGATCAAGAAAGTGCCAGCGATGGGGCTCGAATGCCTAGCATCAGAGATAAGGCTTGAAGGGAAGGGTCTGCTGTGAGGCTACAACAGCTTTCCCTGAATTCTCAAGGTGGTCTCTGACCAGGAGCCCCTCACCTTCACACAGCAGTAGCATATCCTTAGATAAGTCACTGAGTGTACAGCTCAGAGCTGTAGTTAAGAGCGAGGCTCCTGGACCTACTGCATAAGCTATGTTACTTTTATTTGGCAAGTCACCTAATCAATCAGAGCCTCCCTTTCCCCATCCATACTTTGTATATCATAGTGCTTGGCCCCACCTATGGCATTGCTCTGGGGCAGTGCTGATCAGGAGAACTTTGAGCACTCATGGTAATGACCTACACCTGCCTTGTCAAGAGAGTAGCCACTAGTCACATGCAGCTATTGAGCACTTGAAATGTGGCTAGTGTGACTTGAAGTATTGATTTTGAAATTTTATTTGAATTCATTTGAATTTCAGCTGCTGCATGTGACTGGCTGTTACCTTATTGGACAGTGCAGCTCCTCTAGGGATTAAATGAGATAATGCCTTGTATAACCATGAAGGGAATAACTGGTAGCTAGTATGGCTATTAAACTTCCTGGAGTTCCCGTCGTGGCTCAGTGGTAATGAACCCAACTAGTATTCATGAGGACACCGGTTCGATCCCTGGCCTCGCTCAATGGGTTAAGGATCTGGCATTGCTGTAAGCTGTGATGTAGGTCACAGACTCGGCTATAGCTCCAATTTGACACTTAACCTGGGAACTTCCATATGCCGTGGGTGCAGCCCTAAAAAAACAAAAATAAATAGGTGAATAAAAATAAACTTCTTATAGCCTCAATTTCTTCATGATATGGGGTTAAAGATAGGACACAGTTCAGGAGTTTGTTGAGAGGATTAAATAAAATATCATGGGTGAGGCAACAAGCACAGTGCTTGGTTCAGGGTAGGTACTTAGCAAATGTGAGCTCCTTTCCCTCTTTCATTTCAAATTCTAACTTGGCATTACCACGGTACCAGTCCAGGGATGTAGAAGGACATTGAGAAACCATAGTGAGATGCTCAGCAAGCAGTTGGGTCGCTCCGTGGTCACTTGCACATCTTTAATGTGCTGGCTTTGGCTGGGAAAAAAAAAAAAAGTCCACTTGAGCAAGCAAGGAAAAAAACATTGGCAGTGATAACCCCACCACGAGAATTCCACAAATATGCATTTGGCAGAAGCCTGATGGTCCAGACAGATCGCAAACCACTAGGCAACACACCTGCTAGACGACAGGGAATGTTATTGCTGTTATAAAGATATGATTTATGAGTAATCTATACCCCAGGCAAAGACTCGCTTATAGCAGACCTATTGTCCAGACTAGTCATCGACCCTCCAACTGGGGAAATGACAGCGCTGATTGAAGAGACAGCAGGGTAGGCCCTGGAATTAAGCACAACACTTGACCCTGTGGTCAGTGGGAGGCTGAGACTCGAGACAGGAAAAGATGCTGTGGTGTAGCTACTTATCCAGATGTTGCAAAATGCCTGACATGACAGAAGAAAACAGAACAACTGCAGGTGTGTTAGTCTCTAAAGGGGTGGCTGTTTCTGCCTTCTAACAGCAAGGGGGTTTGGAGCGATGTCCTGGGGGTAAAAGGTCCGAAAAAGAGAAAGGATACAATCAGAGATAGTCTTGGGGTGAGCAGCTTTGCTCTTTCCCCCTCCAAATTATTGCCAGTATTTGCTCACTGATTCTTGAAATTGCAGCGAGAGACTGGCTTCTTTCACTGAAAGATGTCCTCTCAAAGGTAAGCTGCTTTTAGATTTGGTTGCAATTACAAAATTTAACTTTGGGGCTGTGGTACCTTCAGATCCATTGAGTTATTTTTTAACTTATAGAGGCAAGTAAGGCAATAGCCTGAGAGCATGGAATCATGGAAGAGGCTTGTGTCCTGGAGGGGTGCTGAGTGTCATGAGACGGTGGAAACGTACCTGTTGAGAGAGAAGGTTTCCTACCGTCGCTGTACCCAGGGACCTCATAGGAGTGACCAAAATGCTTTATAGTCACACCACATTGTTTTTGAATCTCCTCATCCATCTGTCCCTCCTCGTCCTCACCATCACCATCATCATCCACTGTGCAGCAGACAGTCTGCTAGGTGACTTACAAACTGTGGTCCTCGTAGCGAGTGGACAACACAGGTATTGTTAGTCCCATTTTACAGATGAAGAAACTGAGGCTCAGAGGGTATAACTTGAGCAAGTCAAGGTCACATAGCTAATAAGTGACAAAGCCTAATACCTCCCAGATGTGCTATGATCTCTAGCACCCAGCCTGCTCTTCAGTATGTACCTGATATGGTTGATGTAAGTGAAGAATTTTTAATGTTATTTAAAGTTAATTAATTAAAAGTTAAATTTAAATGGCCACATGTGGACAGTGGTTACCTTCCCTAGGGATCAAACAAGATAATGTCCCTATTATCATGTCTGGCACCTGGTCAGTGCTCGACTAGACCCAAACTGCTGAATCTTCACTGGGTTCTGATTTCTAGAATTTGCTGAATACACTTGTGGACAGTTTCACTCCAGCCAATCTGTTATTTTAATAACTCAATCACACCAGATCATTAATAATAAGGTGCTCCTGCTCTGTGCTCTTTCTCTCCCTCATCCCGTCTTATCTGTCCTGTCTTATTTGAATTTGTAACCTAGGACAGCTAACTGCTTGAGGCAGCTGTAAACTCTGTGGTGTTAGAGCCAAAAGTAGTCCCTGAAATTACAAAAAAATGGCATTAGGCAAGGTATGAAAAATGATAGGATGGCACACTAACTCAAAATGGAAAGTTGGAGGTTTTTAGAAAAAGCAGTATTGGCATAACATCTGTGTTACTTGCAGACACTTGAAATCTTTTGGTACCATTGATTGCGTTCTCTACCCATTTCCATGTCCACCAGTACTTTTTTGCCTTTTATTTCAATGATCTCTTCTTGCTAGAGACTGAATGCTTGTGTACCCTCAATTCATATGTTAAATTCTAACACCCAGTTGTGATGGTATTTGGAGGTGAGGCCTTTGGGAGGTGATTAAGTCATGAGGGTAGAGCTCTCCTGAATGGCATTAGCGCCCTTATAAAGAGACCCCCAGAGCGCTCTCGCGCCCCTTCCCCCACGTGAGGACAAAGTGAGAAGATGGTCATTTGTGAACTAGGAAGTGTGCTCTCTCCAGACACTGAAACTGCCCCCGCCTTTGTCTTGGAATTCCCAGCCTCCAGAACTGTGAGAAATGAATTTCTGTTATTCATAAGGCATCCAGTCTACGGTACTTTGTCATAGTAGCCTGAGCTGAGACACCTCTTTTATGTGTCTTTTATTATAGATCACTTCTTATATTTAAGGAAAAAGTCAAACTCAACCACACCACACCAACCAAAAGAAGTAAACGATCAACAGGTTCATTAAAGAAAAGGAGAAACGTTAAGACGGGATATTGGACTGGATCCCTCTTGACCTGGCTTTGGTAGGCAGTCCTAAAATAATATTTACAGTAGAGAACAAATTATTCAGACAAAGTCTGAATTATCCCAATAGATGAACTAACATAGCCAGAGAGAGATTTCTGAGTCAGCCACACCCACGAGGGGTGATTCAGCTGCCCAGCACCTGGCTGGATCAGCGCCAGAACCCTAGTTTCCCCAGAAGCTTGTCTGCCAGGAGAACAAAACTGTGACCCCAAACCCAAAGGTCACTGCTTATTTGCCGTTAATTGCTGGGGTCCCCTGGGCATTGATTGTGCTGTTGTTTCCTTTAAAAAAATTTTTTTATTAAAAGTATAGTTGATTTACAATGTTTTGTCAATTTCTGCTGTACAGCAAAGTGACCCAGTCATACATATACATACACGTTCTTTTTCTCATCTTATCTTATATCATGTTGTTAATTGTTTTTTTGCTTTTCAGGACCACAACTGAGGCATATGGAGGTTCCCAGACTAGTGGGACCTACAGCTGTCAGCTCAGAGCCACATCTGCAACACCACAGCTTGCAGCAGTGCTGGATCCTTTAACCCACTGAGTGAGGCCAGGGCTCAAACCTGCATCCTCATGGATACTGGTTGGACCCATTGCTACTGGGCCACAAGGGGAACTTCCTCTTCCATTGTGTTTTATCACAAGAGGTTATATATAGTTTCCTGTGCTATACAGTAGGACCTTCTTTCTTTCTTTCTTTCTTTCTTTTTTTTTTTTGTCTTTTCTAGGGCCGCACTCGCAGTATATGGATGTTCCAAGGCTAGGGGTCTAATCGGAGCTGTAGCCGCCAGCCACAGCCACAGCCACAGCCACAGCAACCCCAGATCCAAGCTGCGTCTGAGACCTATACCACAGCTCACAGCAAACACCATATCCTTAACCCACTCAGCAAGGCCAGGGATCGAACCTGCAACCTCATGGTTCCTTGTCTGATTCGTTAACCACTGAGCTACACAGGAATTCCAGGACCTCATTTCTTATCCATTCCAAATGTTATAGTTTGCATCTACTAACCCCAAATTTCTTGCAAAGAGGTAGAAAACACTCCTCTGAATTACTTCTCAGATTTTGGTTTTGCACCTTTTCTTACCCTTTAGGCTGTTTGTTCCAAAGCATTCATTCTATTTAATATCATCAATATTATGAGAGCTAAGGGCTCTTGCATGTGGTCTCTCAAACACCTGTCAAACACATAGAATTATTATACATTATTCAGTGAGGAAACTGAGATAAGAGGTGTATTCATTTATTTCATTGGACCCATATCTTGTGCCTATTTTATGTCAGGCCCTGAAGTCATTGTCTACCCCACAATGTCTCCTTTGATCTTCAGAGCCATCCTATGAGGTAGGTTTTATACTCTTTATTTTAGGAACTGACCGTGAGGATATTTATATGGTGTTTCCAACTCTCAAGCATAGTAAGCTAGAATTCTAGAATTCATGGAATTCATGTCTGTCTAACTCCAAAGGCATGGTCTATTTATGTTGCCAGATATGAGGTAGAAGAAATATACTTGGATTATTTTTCCCATTCTGTTATTTAAATAAATATTATGCCCCAAACCTTCTTTGGTAGTAGAATGGGTTTCTCTTCCCCTATCTAGCAATGTTCTGATCTTATTCTATAATGCTTCTGAGGTAACCAATTATTCTTCCTAATTACTTTAATTCAGTTCGGTATTTCAGTAAGCATTAGACATCTCTTTCCAATGTGGAAACTCTGTGACTCAAACTGAGGCTAAGAATGGCCAGAGAGTCTATTCTTTCAGACTGCATAGCTCAAATCATGCTAAATAAAGATTAAGGCCAAACTACACCATCCAGATGCTAAGAAGGCCATCCAACTGAGTGATAAAGACCAGAAGTTCCTACAAACCTCTGAGAGCCACTGGATGCAGATAACAAATTTGGCTGCCAGCCTGTCCTTCAAAGTGGCCGGCACTTTGTCCTCTCTATGCCCTTTTCTCTTCCAGATCAAGCTCTCAACCCCTCACCTCTGGGCCACTGCAGGGGCCTGAGAGACTTCTCTGCCCCCAGTCTGGGCCCCCAGGAGCTCTGACCTTGTGAGTCTCTGGTGAAAACCTTCCTCTTAACCTAAACTCTTCAGATCATGACCTCCCAAAGCAGAAGCTCTAAGTAATACAACTCCAGGGGCACCACCACCTGGAAGGGAAGGGGAAGGAGGGATCCATGGCCTTGACCCTAACTTAAACCAGAGCAACCATTCTTTTGCCAGCTTTTTGGGTTGGGGCTCCCTGTGACATTTAGTTAGCAAGAAGAAAAGTTTGAAAGCCACGCATCACCTGCATCATGTCCAGACATTTGCCTTTGACCCCCCAAGGCCCTCCCTTCTCAGGACCTCTTCCCATAGTCATCAGTTAGACACAGTAATAAGGCTGATGTCCCATTGTGGTTCATGGGAATTGGTTTTTATATTTGGGGCTATAACTAATCACCTTGCCTCCCACGACCTGAGACCCAAAGCCATCACACCCGACAGCCGAGCAGGTCATTAACTGTTCACAGGCTCTCATAATCAGTCCCATGTCAGAGCCTTTGCTTATCCAATTCCGCTACTTGTGTGTTTGCCAGAGTGCCCACTGCAGCCTTTCTCATAAGGACCAATCTCTATTGTGTCCTTTGGTTCAAATTCCCTTTAAGAGTTAATTAATGGTGGAATTCCCATCGTGGCTCAGTGTTAATGAACCTGACTAGTATCTGTGAGGACACGGGTTCAATCCCTGGCCTTGATCAGTGGGCTAAAGGATCCGGCATTGCCGTGAGCTGTGGTGTCTCAGACATAGCTCGGATCTGGTGGTGTTGTGGCTGTGGTGTAGACTGGCAGCTGCAGTTCCCATTCCACCCCTAGCCCAGGAACCTCCATGTGCTGCAGGCACAGCCCTAAAAATAAATACATAAATAAAAGAGTTAATTGATAGTTTATGTCCATTGCACTGGTAGGATGAAGGTCTTATATTCATGCTGGACCAGTCATCTGTGGCCAGCAAGTAGTCCTGTGCTGTAATTTGGACACCTAGGCTTGTTCCTTCACAAGTGTAATGGAAAAGGGAATTTCCTGACATTATTAGCAAGGTAGACATCCAACTATGTAGCTGTATAAAGCCTATTGCCTTTATACTTGTTTGTCCACCCTTGCTATTCTAAAACAGTCCTTTTTTTAGAGTTTGTATCTTGCTTGTTGTTGCATCCCCAGTTCCTAGCATGAACCTGGTATATTCCAGGTATTTATTAAGTGCGTCCCAAGCGAATGGATAGAGTGACGGATAGAGAAGCAGAAAGTACTGATTAGTGGATAGATGGAGACAATGTAGCATAGTGGTGGAGGGTGTGAACTCTATAGCCAGACTGCTCAGGCTTGAATCTTGGCTCCGATGCTCACTAGCTGTGTGCCGTTGGCAAATTACTTCACTTTTCTTGGCTCAGTTAGCACATCTTAAAGCAGGAATAATCATAATAGCAGCCTCATAAGGCTTCTGTGATAATTAAAATAAGTTAATCCATGGAAAGCACACAGCACAGCACCTGCATCTGGCACACGGCAACTGCTCAATCATTTTTTGCTATCATTATTATTATACTATTATTATTGATGGATGAGGTCCTAAGACAGCAGGCAGATTTAAAAGCCAAGAAAAAATGATTTGATGAAATGGTTTATGAAAATCAAAAGCAATCCCAAACTCATGGAGAAGAAAAACAAGGTGGAAACTTGTTCCCAGTATCAAGAAAACCATGAATTTAAACCTGCAGCCCATTCCTCATGTAGCAAGAAAATGTTGGTAAGAATACCTTGGGGGAAAGAGTGCTCAGAGGAGAATTTGTATTGAAACTGTGTAACCAAAGAGCCAGTCATTACATCACAGAACAGGACGGTATAACTAAAATCAGTGTTAGTGTGTTCGTTCATTGGTTCTATTTGATGTTCATCAGTATCTCCGAGGGGATTTTGGATGCTCAGTGTTGGTTAAGTGCAGAGGATCAAGAAGGTGGATATCAGGAAGAGGACTGGGTTAGAGGAATTGTGTTCCAAGGAAGGAGACTAGTCAGTGCCAGTTTTGTGAGCCACAGAAGAGGTTTTGCAGCCATGGCCAGCAGGCATCGTGGGGTCCGTGGCGAGGGGAGCACACAGAGGGGCCTGCAATCCAGACTGTGCTCCAGCTGCCAGCACATGCCTGGTTCAGCCTGGAAGAAGGCACCCTTCACCCTGTTGGTCTGCCTGGAGGGGGCATCTTTCTGCAATTCTCCCACCCAGGAGGGACGTCTTTTTCTAATTAGCACAGAGGCCGTTCAGGGCCAGCGAGCAGTCCTATGAACAGCCCTGGGAGGTTTTTAAGCCAATTGCAAGATAAGTTGGTTTTCAGGAAGAGGGGAGATTAATGGAGCCATGGAAAGATGGATGTGAGCTTGGCGCTGCCTCTGCCTCCCTTCACACACGCTGTGGCTAGCAGTGAGGCCAACGCGAATGACCCTGAGTGGAGTTACATATTTTTCACACCTCCTACTAAAACTCAGCAAATGCTTGACTTGCTGTTCCCAGCACAATTTTTCTTCCTGCAAAACGTGTTGGGATTATCGCTTGTAGCCACATATGGGCTGGAAGTACTTTGTAGGAGCCCCACGGGCCACAACTGTTCAAATCCCATCCCTGGGAGGGAGCTTGGGGAAGCAGAGACCCAAAGTGCCTGTCCGAGAGCTCCCACTGAGAGGGCTCGTTCCTGCTAATTAAGTCCAGTTTCCAAGACAGCATCAAAGCTGCCAGCCAAGTGATTTTGAAAAGTCAGGAGGTAAAAATACAAGTTTCAACCCCGACACCTACCCCTTATCCATCTTCTTGAGCCACTTCGGGACATGGGGTAACATATGACTTTTCTTTCAGTCAATCCTAGATATTATCTGCTGAAATAGTTCTACTGGTATGGGAGGGGGTTTCAAAATATGGAACAGATGCACAGCTGCCACCCGAGATGATGCATTATGAATTCAGAACTGTCATCACCTCCCCCACCACTCGTACCCTCACCCCCAAGCACATATTTGTTCATGTGGTTTACACCTGTGGGATCACGGGATGCAGGACAGGAATCTGATTACTGTTTGGGAGACAACCCAGTCTCTAAAACGGGTTCACGTATCTTTGCTCCCCTGGAGAAGCTTGAAATCTCTTGCCAACTCTTCATGTGGTCCAGCTGGGTTAACGCTCCAGTCCAATTTTTCTGGAATTTCTGGTACCAGCGACTAACCCTGAAGCCTTCATACCATGTCTTAGAAGTCTGTCTGTGTTGTTCTCCCATTCGTGCCTGCCATGACAGCAGGGTAATTTTTCAGCGCCTTTGGATAAAGGCGTTGTTGTTAAAAGGGAAATGGAAAGCCCCCAGCTCGTGATGCTCTGAGGAAAAAGACTTGGGGGATAAAGGGGTCCTAGCCATTGTTGGATGAGAAACCTCCTCTAAGTAAGCATCTGAGGGGGAAAAAAATAACTCAAGAGAAGAGAAAGAATAGCAGAAGGCTGTTCCAAGGGGTTGCTGTGGGCAGGAAAGAGAGAAGTGCTGGAGATCTGATTGGAAAAGGCCCTCTGGGTACAAATTGAAAGGCTTCTGCTCACTGAGACCCTCACATAGGAGTCTGCACATGGCACAAGTGGGTTAAGAATCTGACTGCACTGGCTTGGCTTGCCATGGAGGTGTGGGTTCAATCCCCACCCTGGCATAGTGGGTTAAATGATCTGGCATTGCTGCACCTGTGCCCATAGGTAGGTTGCAACTGCAGCTCAGATTCAATCCCTGTCCCAGGAATGTCTATATGCTGCGGGTGCAGCCATTAAAAAACAACAAACAACAAAAACTCACTTCATATAGTTTTTTAAGGTTATGTTGAGTTATGCTGATGTATTTACTTGATGACTATTGGGTTATTCCACTAAATTATAAAATCCATGGGGCAAAGAATCTTTGTTCATCATTATACAGCTCATGCCTAGAATAGTACACAGCCCAGAGTAGGAGCTCAATAAAATTTGTGGAATGACAGAATATTCCCTGAACACATGCTGCACATCTGGTCTCTAGAATAAACTTCCCTCTGGCTGTAGACATGAATGTGGTGCTAACTCGGCAATTCAAGCTTTGTCACATCATGCACAGGCAGTGAGTGGTACTGACCACCACAAAGTCCACTCGCCTAGCCTGGGCTCCACAGAGCTCTCACCTCCCCTCTGTCCTCATGGAGGAGGATCTGATTCTGACCCACACTGGAGTGAAAGCTCTTTCCAAGCCATTCTTATTCTTCACTCCTAGAGATGGGGCAGGAAGTCTCCTCTCCTTTGCCCTTAGCTACATAAGCTGCCATTTCCATCACGTGTAGCTTTGGTGTGCTGGCCCAGCTCTGTCAGCTGGGGCTCAAGGTTCACCAGTTGAGCCCCCTGAGAGTCCCAAAGCAAAATCATTCTTGGCTTCCCTGAAGCATCTTGAAGAGGCATTTAGTCCCATCCCTTGTCAACAGCTCCTACCCTTAATCAGCTCATCAACCTAGACTCTGGTCCACATCTATTTGATTCTGGTCTCAATCCCACATCTCCCTCTCTGTTTCTCTTCATCAGAAAAAGAGAGGTTGGTGGCAGGGTCCTCTCTAAGGAATTGAGAAGATAGGCACAGTTCATTGTGGGTTAGACCTTCCTCTTTCCCACATGGGAGACATTAAACTAGGGGCTTGGCTTGGAATGTCAATAAACAAAGAGTCAGAAGTAAGACAAGGGGTTTGGTCTAGATGCTCAACTATTAAAGCGATGAAAACAAATGTCTCATCATTACAGATGCATTGAACATATTTCTTTCGTTTTTAGTTAAAGCACCATTTAGGAGAAGAACTAGAGAAATTCAAACATGCGGGTATAAGCACATTCCTTACTCGTTGATCCTTAACTATTTTAATTTTCCTATTTTTTCCTAAACTTAAGCGTAATGTTGTTCATCTCAATTAGACCCTGGAAAGTTGGAATAAATAGTCACTGGGCCATGGAGGTAGACAAGGGAGGCTAGAGAAGAATTTGCTGTTAAAAGCCTTTGCTGGAAGCTGCCCTCAGATGTCTGTTGCTTTCTTTCCTTCACTGGCTTATGGATAAGTCACCACAGCACTAATAGAGGCAATTAAAAATGTCACAGTTCTCCCTGGATCCTCCATTCCTAGCTTTTTTCTTGCTCCCCCTTTCATGCCACATGCTCAGTGCCTTCTCCCAGCAGCAGCATCAATGGCCCAGTTACCTTCTCGCCCTCTGCACTTGCTGTGGAAAATTCCCTCTTGCTCAAAACATCTGGTGTAAGCAGTTGGTCTCCATAACAGCAAATTCTAGTGCACTCTTGAGATACAAAACTCTTCTCGTGAGGGGATCAGACCCCCTCCCCTCATGCAATTTCAGATGTATCAGAGCCTAATTTTAACCCATTAAATTGGAACATGACAGGGTTGCTGTTTCACCAATCCAAGAGTCTGGCAAAATTTGTGTTATTTAGCCTTAAATATGCATTCTTTGTACCAGCATATTATGCACTGGGATAGGAGGTACATAGTATGTTTTTGAAAAAGAAAAAAAAAATAACTGAAATTTTAATAAAGATCGTTCATCTCCAGTTGTATTTAATGCCAGATATCATTGTTCATGTATGACACCAGCTAGGCAAGTAGTGGATCTCTTTCCTCTCATTCATAAGAGATATGGACCACATCAGTAGTTTTCAAATGGTATTTCCAGAGTCACAGGATATCAGGGGAGTATCCTCAGTGGCCATGGAGTGGGGTAGGTGGACTTGAGGAGCTGAGTAGGTAGTAGTCACAGCCCCACCCCCCTCCATCATCCAGAGGAAATCTACTTTTTATCTGTTTTATACATATCTGGAACTTCTGGATAAGATTTACTAAAACCAAGTGCTTCATAGCTTTACCATTCCTTTGAGAACCACTGGCCCACCTTATCTCTAAATTTTGCCCTCTGACTCTAAATTTTTAAGAGCTTGATTAAAATCCTAGTCCTCTTTGACGTAGGCACTGTGAGATCTCAGTGAACTGGGGGCGAAGGAGTGAAGATTCGAGCAGCATTCAAGAACTGGGCTTTAGAATCGTAAAGTAAATTTAGGCCATGAAATAGTCATGCTTACCTACTAAATATTTATAGTCGACAGAAAAAAATATCTTGCAGCTGCTCAAGTAGTCCCCCAGAACCTTCTGAGTGAACTCTTGTACTGTTATTGTTGTTGAATCTGGAAACCAAGCATTTCAGGGACTTCCAGTGGGGACATTGAAATGTGATCTGGAGTTTGAAGTTTTCTTCTGCCCAAAAGAAAGAAAGGGAAATGTCAGTCATGTGTTAGACAAAATGCCCCTGCCGATTAAAAATAAATAGGAGTTCCCACTGTGGTGTGGTAGGTTAAGGATCTGGCATTGTCTCTGCAGCAGCTCAGGTCACTGCTGAGGCTCGAGTTGGATCCCTGGCCTGGCACGGTAGATTAAGGATCTTGTGTTGCTGCAGCTGTGGTGCAGCCCGAAGCTGTGGCTCAGATTCAGTCCCTGGGGTTGGGAACTTCCATATGCCAGTGTGACCAACAAATACGTAAATAACTAAATATGCAAATAAATAAAAATAGAATTTGTGATGTTTGAGGTCAGTTTTCCACATGGTAATGCCACAGCTTGTTTGCCTGCGTAGCTTGGCCTTTCCAAGCCTAGTCTTGACCTAAGCACACAACCCATTGCTTCCCAGACACCACCCCACCCCCACCAGGTCCTCCTGAGTGCTAATTGGTCCTTCACAGGCCTTCAACCCTCTGTTGTACTAACTGAACCCTGACCTCTAGTGGCAGGAAAGAATTAGCAAGAGGGAGAATGGGGTGGTGTCAGTGAAATCCTGACCCATGGAGGTTCCTGTTGTCCCTAGGGCCTGCAGTGGCCCAGTTGCCAAGGCAGCTAATTTGGGAAGCTAGTAACACACAGGTGGATAACCTGTGAAAACCTCAGTCCAAAAGGGATCGAAGATGTTACAATCCCTAGCCCCACTGAGAAGGTGAAGCTATAACCCAAGGATGGGATTTTTTTTTTTTTCCCTTATCACGTAGCACTAATCCATAAGAGACTAGGGGAAGGAGTTGGGGGTGAATGGGGAGAGAAAATCCATCATGGACCATCCTTATGTACAAGGGACCTCAATTTGGTTGGCAATTTTAGAAAGAGAAAACTTTTTCTTGGGGACATAAAACTTTTTTTTTTTTTTTTTTTGTCTTATTGCTATTTCTTTGGGCCGCTCCTGCGGCATATGGAGGTTCCCAGGCTAGGGGTTGAATCGGAGCTGTAGCCACTGGCCTACACCACAGCCACAGCAACGCGGGATCCGAGCCGCGTCTGCAACCTACACCACAGCTCATGGCAACGCCGGATCGTTAACCCACTGAGCAAGGGCAGGGACCGAACCCGCAACCCCATGGTTCCTAGTCGGATTCGTTAACCACTGCGCCACAACGGGAACTCCCATAAAACTTCATTTTAAAAAAAAATGCTACTTGCTACAGGCAACAGCATAAATAAATCCCTTAATCCCTTCTTTTGTAACCAACCCTTCTTGTAACATTAGGGTTAGATACAAAGGAAAGCACACTGGATTCTAATCACATGAAGTTCAGTTCAGAGCTAAGTGTATTGACCAGGAAGGGGCAGGAAAGAGCCTGCAGAGAGACTGGAAAGGTCCTTTGTCTTGACTTGGTGGTAATTACAGGGGTGTGGACATGTGAAGGTTCTTCAAGCTGTCCATGTAAGATTTGTGCACCTTGATGTGTACAAATGACACTTTGACACCAGCAAAGAAATTGTAATCCAGATGTGTTTAGCACATAGTATGAGCTTCCTAAACATTCACTGAGGATTTGATTAATTAATATCTCTGTTCCATTTTATCACCAAAAGTAAAGGATTGGGTTAGAGGAGGAATAAGAAGAAGAGAAAGAGAAGAAAAAATCAGGAAAGAGAACAGTCTTGTTAAAACAGAGAGTGGAGGCAAGTGGTGGGGAGAGGGTAAACAGAGAGGATGCAACAAGGAGAGAGAAGATGGAGCAAGTTAAAGAGAAAGAGGAAGGAGTTCCCGTGACGCAGCAGAAGCGAATCCCACTAGGAATCCTGAGGTTGCAGGTTCGATCCCTGGGCTTGCTCAGTGGATTAAGGATCTGGCATTGCCATGAGCTGTGGTGTGGGTCGCAGATGCGGCTTGGATCCTGTGTTGCTGTGGCTGTGGCTGTGGCCAGCAGCAGTAGCTCTGATTGGACCCCTAGCCTGGGAACCTCCATGTGCTATGAGTGCAAACCTTAAAAAAAAGAAAGAAGGAAAGAGCAACAAGAATGGGGAGCTTTTCACATTTTTCCTTTTCTCTGTGGCTGCCCTTTAAAAAATAGTCCTTGTGGAGTTCCCGTCATGGCGCAGTGGTTAACGAATCCAACTAGGAAACATGAGGATGCAGCTTCGATCCCTGGCCTTGCTCAGTGGGTTAAGGATCTGGCGTTGCCATGAGCTGTGGTATAGGTCTCAGACTCGGCTCAGATCCCGTGTTGCTGTGGCTCTGGCCTAGGCCGGCGGCTATAGCTCCGATTCAACCCCTACCTGGGAACCTCCATATGCTGTGGGAAGCGGCCCTAGAAAAGGCAAAAAGACCGAAAAGAAAAAAAAAAAAAAAAAAAAAAAAAAAGCCCTTGAGTACACGGGAGCTATCTAGTCTTCTTTTATGTTTAATGTGAAACTTTCTTTTTTAAATATTCATGAAATTCTCCAGTTTTGCAATGTGAAGGAATAATGAAAGCTGATTGACACTTTGAACTGGAGATTGTCTCAGGCATCTGTAAAATGTAGGAGCCATTCCCTGGAAAGACCGTCCCTTTAACACATATTCACTGACCCTCCCCAACCACGTGCCAGACGGAGCCTGGGTGGGAAGGAACAAAGCAGGCAAAATCATTGCCCACCCCTCTGAGGCTGGCAATTGCTTTCCATCTTTACTTCTTAGGAATTTAGGAGTGTTTAATTTTACAATATCTAGCAGTTGCCTTAGAAGCCACCCGGTCTCTCTTAGCTGTTTTGTTGTTGTTGTTGATTGCTTCTCATTAAAGCCAGGTATCGGCATTTATTTCTTCGATGACTGGATATGTAGGAAGTAAAAACACAAACAGACAAAGCAAGAGCCCTTTTAGAAGAGAGGAGTTAATCATATTTTTGAGGCTGTTAAACTGCCCTGTGGAGTACTCTGGCTCTTCCTCCTTCCCGCTGAGTGGCCGGGGTGGCCCACCAGGGCTGGAGTTATGACTCAAGTTCTGGGGCCTGAGCTCTTTCTCTGAACAGGATGACATGAAGCAATAAGCCAGATCCTGGGTGTGGGCTGGAAATACTCCACCCCTGCTCTGAATTGTCAACAGCGAATAACCATCTAAAGTCTTCATGAAGGTCTTCAGTGAGGATTTCCTCACTCGGGTAATGCAAGTAATTACCGGAACGGTAGCAAACACTTGTTTACCATATGCTAAGCCTTATTTTAAGCACTAGATATATAGTGACTCTTTTAACTTACAACAACCACCCTGCGAGGTGGATACAGATGAGGAAACGGAGATGCAGACAGCTGAGTAGAGGGCAAAGCCAGGATTCAAACTAAGCTGTCTGGATCCAGAGTTAGCTTTCTTTGTGTTTCCTTTTTTATCAAGAAGGTTTTCATAATGTTATCGAATTGGTGAGAGCAAGACAGAGGACAGCGATTGCCCGGGGGCCGGCTTTTTTCCCACGGCTGCTTAACAACTCTGTAACCTTAAATCCCTTGACCTCTTTGGACTTCAGTTTCCACATATCAAAATAGAAGGTATTGGTCACTTCCTTGCAGCTCTTCTCCCTGAGCCTGTGGATCTTAGGTTTGGAAGATGCCTTAAATGTCATCTAATCCAACAACAATTTTACCTGGATGATGGTTGAAACCATTTGGGAGAATTTTAAAACTTCTAGAATCCTGAGCCTTACTCCAGATCAAGTCAACCAAAATTTTCAGGAGTGTGGTTTCGAATTCTTCTTGTTTAAATCAACCCCAGGAAAGTGAGGACAAGATGGCGGAGGAGTAGGGGGACACGCTCGCCCTCTCCCACAAACACAACAAAAAAAGCACATCTACAGAAGAAATGACTCGCACAGAACAACAACCAATCGCTGGCAGAGGAACCTAATCTCCAATAACGGCAAGAAATTCGTGACATTATTGGGCAGAACGGGAGAAAAGAGGAGAGTGAGAGAAGGTGAATCCGAGCGGGACGGGCGCTCCCGAAAGGGAACTGCGGAGGGGAAAGGGATCCCGCACCCTGGAAAGTCACCTACCGGGCGAAAGATCAAACGAACCGGAGGAATCTCCAGATGCAGAGAAGAGTGTAGCAGTAAGTTGGAGTACGGAAAAACGATCAAGAACCCAACGGACCATCTGAACTACGGGCACAGTCACCAAAAATTGAGACGCCTGGGTGGGGGCTGGGCACCGAATCCTCGGCTCCAGAGGTTAGTCCCCGGGAAAGGGCCGGGGGACGCCTGGGTGGGGGCTGGGCACCGAGACCTCAGCTCTGAAGGTTGGTCCCCGAGAGGGGGCCGGGGACGCCTGGGTTGGGGCTGGGCACCGAGACCTCGCCTCCGAAGGTTAGTCCCCAAGAAAGGGCCGGGGGACGCCTGGGGGGGGGGCTGGGCACCGAGACCTCGGCTCCAGAGATTAGTCCCCGGGCTAGGGGGGCGGGGAAGAGCGGAAACTGCTTGGGAGGTCTCTAAACCATTTGACGGGGCAGAGACTGCCTGGGAGACTAGAAAACAAAGCTGTCGCAGAGGAAGGGAGCAATACTCTAGGGGCGGGGAAGTGGAAAGCCGCCTCAGAGGGAACCTGGGAGAAGAGCCTGGTCTGCGCCAGTGCTGGGGAGGGGAGAGAAGAAGGGGTGGGTCCCCATAGAATACCCCCCACGCCACAACAAGCTTACAGGCCCGCTAGCTAGCAGAAAGCTGTGCTTCCCAGTGCATTCCCTCCCCCCACCCCCACCACCCCCTACGCTCTCGCCGAACCTGGGGCTGCCTGCCATCCAGGAGGGCTGGCCTCAACAATTGCCTGAAGCCTACCACCGCAGGGGCTCTCCCTGCACAGGCCTGCTTGCCCTTTGGAGGGGCTACACTTCCACAGAGCAGCACCAAACACCACCAGCCCCCTAAAAAAGGCCTGCAGCCCAGAAAAGCTAGAACAAGCCTAGCCAGGCCGTGAATAGATCGACCTAATTCTCTGACGGTTTTTCTGAGACGGGCTCCCCCGGGGAGGAGCCTCTTGAGTCTCCAAGGGCCTTGCTACACGCCCAAGACCCTAGGGGGTGCTAAGACCTAGTGGACCAGCTGCATAGGACTGCCAGCTCCAGGCAGGACCCCCTGCAGCCCAGAAAAGCTGCAACAAGCCTGGCCGAATCGGGAAAAGATCTCAGACGGTCTTTCGGAGTCGGGCTGTCCTGGGGAGGAGCCTCTTGAGTCTCCAAGGGCCCTGCTACCCGCCCAAGACCCCAAGGGGTGCTGAGACCTAGTGGACCAGCTGCATAGGACTGCCAGCTCCAGGCAGGACCCCCTGCAGCCCAGAAAAGCTGCAACAAGCCTGGCCGAATCGGGAAAAGATCTCAGACGGTCTTTCGGAGTCGGGCTGTCCTGGGGAGGAGCCTCTTGAGCCTCCAAGGGCCCTGCTACCCGCCCAAGACCCCAGGGGGTGCTGAGACCTAGTGGACCAGCTGCATAGGACTGCCAGCTCCAGGCAGGACCCCCTGCAGCCCAGAAAAGCTGCAACAAGCCTGGCCGAATCGGGAAAAGATCTCAGACGGTCTTTCTGAGTCGGGCTGTCCTGGGGAGGAGCCTCTTGAGCCTCCAAGGGCCCTGCTACCCGCCCAAGACCCCAGGGGGTGCTGAGACCTAGTGGACCAGCTGCATAGGACTGCCAGCTCCAGGCAGGACCCCCTGCAGCCCAGAAAAGCTGCAACAAGCCTGGCCGACTTGGGAAAAGATCCCAGACGGTCTTTCTGAGTCGGGCTGTCCTGGGGAGGAGCCTCTTGAGTCTCCAAGGGCCCTGCTACCCGCCCAAGACCCCAGGGGGTGCTGAGACCTAGTGGACCAGCTGCATAGGACTGCCAGCTCCAGGCAGGACCCCCTGCAGCCCAGAAAAGCTGCAACAAGCCTGGCCGAATCGGGAAAAGATCTCAGACGGTCTTTCTGAGTCGGGCTGTCCTGGGGAGGAGCCTCTTGAGCCTCCAAGGGCCCTGCTACCCGCCCAAGACCCCAGGGGGTGCTGAGACCTAGTGGACCAGCTGCATAGGACTGCCAGCTCCAGGCAGGACCCCCTGCAGCCCAGAAAAGCTGCAACAAGCCTGGCCG
Organism: Sus scrofa; assembly: GCF_054392235.1. Taxonomy (NCBI): domain Eukaryota; kingdom Metazoa; phylum Chordata; class Mammalia; order Artiodactyla; family Suidae; genus Sus; species Sus scrofa. Next base: position 40,895,642 of record NC_139386.1, on the reverse strand, counting down.
ACTTGGGAAAAGATCTCAGACGGTCTTTCTGAGTCGGGCTGTCCTGGGGAGGAGCCTCTTGAGTCTCCAAAGGCCCTGCTACCCGCCCAAGACCCCAGGGGGTGCTGAGACCTAGTGGACCAGCTGCATAGGACTGCCAGCTCCAGGCAGGACCCCCTGCAGCCCAGAAAAGCTGCAACAAGCCTGGCCGACTTGGGAAAAGATCTCAGACGGTCTTTCTGAGTCGGGCTGTTCTGGGGAGGAGCCTCTTGAGTCTCCAAAGGCCCTGCTACCCGCCCAAGACCCCAAGGGGTGCTGAGACCTAGTGGACCAGCTGCATAGGACTGCCAGCTCCAGGCAGGACCCCCTGCAGCCCAGAAAAGCTGCAACAAGCCTGGCGGAATCGGGAAAAGATCTCAGACGGTCTTTCTGAGTCGGGCTGCCCTGGGGAGGAACCTCTTGAGTCTCCAAGGGCCCTGCTACCCGCCCAAGACCCCAGGGGGTGCTGAGAACCAAGTGAAATCTGCTACCATCGTGGGGTGGACCTCCCAGTCCTGTCTGCCCTCAGGAAGTCCTCCTTTGCTTCAAAGAAACACTGTTAGTCCCATCAACACTCCAGAAAAGCCACACTGCCTCAAAAAAAGATTGACCAACAACGACAGCCCTCAGGAAATATTCCAGGGCAGTGACAAGGCAAACACTACCCGATAACAGAGAGTACAACTCCCTCAGGAGAAAGAAGACAACAAGCAAGATGAAGAAGCTGAGAAACCACCCCCAGTCAAACCAACAGGAGAACTCACCTAAAACAGTCAACAATGAAACTGATCTCTGCAGTCTGACAGACCTGGAGTTCAAAAGAGAAATAGTGAAAATACTGAAGGAATTAAGAGAAGATATGAACAGCAATGCAGATACCCTCAGAAAGGAGCTAGAAAATATAAGGAGGAGCCAAGAAAAACTAGAACATTCATTTGCAGAGATGCAAACTGAACTAGGGGCAGTAAAAACCAGAATGAATAATGCAGAAGAACGAATCAGTGATATGGAAGATAGAATAATGGAAATCACTCAATCTGGTCAACAGACAGAAAACCGAATCAAAAAACTGGAAAGCAATATAAGAGACCTATGGGATAATATAAAACGGGCCAATCTACGCATAATAGGAATTCCAGAAGGAGTAGAAAAAGATAAAGGAATGGAAAATATATTTGAAGAAATTATCGCTGGAAACTTCCCAAATCTAAAGGATACTGGATTCAAGATACAAGAAGCACAGAGGGCCCCAAACAAACTGAACCCAAACAGACCCACACCAAGACACATCATAATAAAAATGGCAAAAGTTAGTGATAAAGAGAGGATCCTAAAGGCAGCAAGAGAAAAACAGAATGTTACCTACAAGGGAACCCCCATAAGAATATCAGCTGATTTCTCTACAGAAACACTACAGGCCAGGAGGGAATGGCAAGAGATATTTAAAGTGCTCAAAGGAAAAAATATGCAACCTAGAATACTTTATCCAGCAAGAATATCATTTAAAATAGAAGGGGAAATAAAAATTTTTCCCAACAAACAAAAACTTAAAGAATACAGCAACACAAAACCCAGGTTAAAGGAAATATTGAAAGGGCTTCTCTAAACCAAAAAGAAAGGAAGGAAAGGGAAGAAAAAAGAAAAGAAAAAAAAAAAAAAGAAGAAGAAGAAGAAGAGGAAGAACTAGGACTGAGGAAGATACAATCAGAGAGCAGTCACTCAAATAAGCCAGCATACAGATTTAATCATGAACATGCTTCAAACAAAATAAAATTAAAAAGAAAAAAATAAAAGAGTCATCAAAACCATAAAATGTGGGCAAGGGATGTTAGGAGGTAAATAATCCTTTTTGTTTGTATGTATGTCTCTCTTCTTAATTTTAATATAATAATGAAGTGTTTGAACTTACAGGACCATCAGGCTAAAACACACAATTATGGGAAGGGGTTAGCATACTTAAAAAACAGGGCAACCACAAGCCAAAACCAAATATTGCATTTGCAAAAAATGAAAAAAAAAAATACACTCAAGCAGATAATAACAGGAGACCATCCAACCAAAAAAAAAAAAAAAAAGAAGAATGGAGAACCATAGAATCAACTGGAACACGAGGATCAAATGGCAATAAATAATCATCTATCAATTATCACCTTAAATGTCAATGGACTGAATGCCCCAATCAAAAGACACAGAATGGCTGAGTGGATAAAACGGCAAAAACCTTCAATATGCTGCCTACAAGAAACTCACCTTAGGACAAAAGATACATATAGATTGAAAGTGAAAGGCTGGGGAAAAGTATTTCATGCCAATAGACATGACAGAAAAGCAGGAGTTGCAACGCTCATATCAGACAAAATAGACTTTAAAACAAAAGACATAAAGAAAGACAAAGAAGGACACTATTTAATGATTAAGGGATCCATCCAAGGAGAGGATGTTACTATCATCAACATATATGCCCCAAACATAGGAGCACCCAGATACATACAACAAATATTAACAGACATAAAGGGAGATATTGATGAGAATACAATCATAGTAGGAGACCTAAATACCCCCCTCACATCAATGGACAGATCCTCTAGACAGAAAACCAATAAAGCAACAGAGATCCTAAAGGAAACAATAGAAAAGTTAGACTTAATTGATATCTTCAGGACACTACATCCAAAAAAATCAGAATACACATTCTTCTCAAATGCTCATGGAACATTCTCAAGAATCGACCACATATTGGGACATAAAGCGAATCTCAATAAATTTAGGAGCATAGAAATTATCTCAAGTATCTTCTCTGACCACAATGCCATGAAATTAGAAATCAACCATGGGAAAAGGAAAGAGAAAAAACCTACTCCATGGAGACTAAACAACATGCTACTAAAAAACCAATGGGTCAATGAGGAAATCAAGAAGGAAATTAAAAACTATCTTGAAACAAATGATAATGAAGACATAACCTCTCAAAATCTATGGGATGCTGCGAAAGCAGTGCTCAGAGGGAAATTTATAGCAATCCAGGCCTTTCTCAAAAAAGAAGAAAGATCCCAAATTGACAACTTAACCCTCCACCTAAATGAATTAGAAAAAGAAGAACAAAGAAGTCCTAAAGTCAGCAGAAGGAAGGAAATTGTAAAGATCAAAGAAGAAATCAATAAAATAGAGACTCAAAAAACAATAGAGAAAATTAATAAAACCAAGAGCTGGTTCTTTGAAAAGGTGAACAAAATTGATAAACCCCTGGCCAGACTCACTAAAAAGAGGAGAGAAAGAACCCAAATCACCAAAATTATAAATGAAAAAGGAGAAATCACAACGGATACAGCAGAAATACAAAAAACCATAAGAGAATACTATGAACAACTATATGGCAATAAGTTTGACAATCTGGAAGAAATGGACAATTTTCTAGAATCTTACAGCCTGCCAAAACTGAATCAAGCAGAAACAGACCAACTGAACAGACCAATCACTAGAAATGAAATTGAAGAGGTCATAAAATCACTCCCTACAAATAAAAGCCCAGGACCAGATGGCTTCACAGGTGAATTCTATCAAACATATAAAGAGGAATTGGTGCCCATCCTCCTTAAACTCTTTCAAAAGGTTGAAGAAGAAGGAATACTCCCAAAGACATTCTATGAGGCCACCATCACCCTCATTCCAAAACCAGGCAGAGATACCACCAAAAAAGAAAACTATCGCCCAATATCATTGATGAATATAGATGCAAAACTTCTCAACAAAATCTTAGCCAACCGAATCCAACAACATATCAAAAAAATTATACACCATGACCAGGTTGGGTTCATCCCAGGTTCACAAGGATGGTTCAACATACGCAAATCAATCAACATCATACACCACATTAACAAAAAAAAAGTCAAAAATCATATGATCATCTCAATAGATGCAGAAAAAGCATTTGACAAAGTTCAACATCCATTCATGATCAAGACCCTCGCCAAAGTGGGTATAGAGGGAACATTCCTGAATATAATCAAAGCCATTTATGATAAACCCACAGCAAATATAATCCTCAATGGGGAAAAACTGAAAGCCTTCTCACTCAAATCTGGAACAAGACAGGGATGCCCACTCTCACCACTGCTCTTCAACATAGTTTTGGAAGTCTTAGCCACAGCAATTAGACAAACAAAAGAAATCAAAGGCATCCATATAGGAAGAGAAGAGATCAAACTGTCACTGTATGCAGATGACATGATTCTATACCTAGAAAACCCTAAGGACTCAACCCCAAAACTCCTTGAACTGATTAATAAATTCAGCAAAGTGGCAGGATATAAGATTAACATTCAGAAGTCAGTTGCATTTCTGTATACCAGCAATGAAGCATTAGAAAAGGAATACAAAAATACGATACCTTTTAAAATTGTACCTCACAAAATCAAATACCTCGGAATACACCTAACCAAAGAGGTAAAGGACCTATATGCCGAGAACTATAAAACCTTAATCAAAGAAATCAAAGAAGATGTAAAAAAATGGAAAGATATTCCATGTTCCTGGATTGGAAAAATCAATATTGTGAAAATGGCCATCCTACCCAAAGCAATCTACAGATTCAATGCAATCCCTATCAAATTACCCATGACATTTTTCACAGAACTAGAACAAACAATCCAAACATTTATATGGAACAACAAAAGACCCAGAATCGCCAAAGCAATCCTGAGAAACAAAAACCAAGCAGGAGGCATAACTCTCCCAGACTTCAAGAAATACTACAAAGCCACAGTCATCAAAACAGTGTGGTACTGGTATCAAAACAGACAGACAGACCAATGGAACAGAATAGAGAATCTGGAAATTAACCCTGACACCTATGGTCAATTAATCTTTGACAAGGGAGGCAAGAACATCAAATGGGAAAAGGAAAGTCTATTCAGCAAGCATTGCTGGGAAACCTGGACAGCTGTATGCAAAGCAATGAAACTAGAACACACCCTCACACCATGCACAAAAATAAACTCCAAATGGCTGAAAGACTTAAATATACGACAGGACACCATCAAACTCCTAGAAGAAAACATAGGCAAAACACTCTCTGACATCAACATCATGAATATTTTCTCAGGTCAGTCTCCCAAAGCAATAGAAACTAGAGCAAAAATAAACCCATGGGACCTCATCAAACTGAAAAGCTTTTGCACAGCAAAGGAAACCCAAAAGAAAACAAAAAGACAACTTACAGAATGGGAGAAAATAGTTTCAAATGATGCAACTGACAAGGGCTTAATCTCTAGAATATACAAGCAACTTATACAACTCAACAGCAAAAAAACCAATCAATCAATGGAAAAATGGGCAAAAGACCTGAATAGACATTTCTCCAAAGAAGATATACAGATGGCCAACAAACACATGAAAAAATGCTCAACATCGCTGATTATAAGAGAAATGCAAATCAAAACTACCATGAGATACCACCTCACACCAGTCAGAATGGCCATCATTAATAAATCCACAAATAACAAGTGCTGGAGGGGCTGTGGAGAAAAGGGAACCCTCCTGCACTGTTGGTGGGAATGTAAACTGGTACAGCCACTATGGAGAACAGTTTGGAGATACCTTAGAAATCTATACATAGAACTTCCATATGACCCTGCAATCCCACTCTTGGGCATCTATCCGGACAAAGCTCTACTTAAAAGAGACACATGCACCCGCATGTTCATTGCAGCACTATTCACAATAGCCAGGACATGGAAACAATCCAAATGTCCATCGACAGAGGATTGGATTCGGAAGATGTGGTATATATACACGATGGAATACTACTCAGCCATTAAAAAAGATGACATCATGCCATTTGCAGCAACATGGATGGAACTAGAGAATCTCATACTGAGTGAAATGAGCCAGAAAGACAAAGACAAATACCATATGACATCACTTATAACTGGAATCTAATATCCAGCACAAATGAACATCTCCTCAGAAAAGAAAATCAATCATGGACTTGGAGAAGAGACTTGTGGTTGCCTGATGGGAGGGGGAGGGAGTGGGAGGGATCGGGAGCTTGGGCTTATCAGTCACAACGTAGAATAGATTTACAAGGAGATCCCGCTGAATAGCATTGAGAACTATGTCTAGATACTCATGTTGCAACAGAAGAAATGGTGGGGGGAAAAACTGTAATTGTAATGTATACATGTAAGGATAACCTGACCCCCTTGCTGTACAGTGGGAAAATAAAATAAAATTTAATAAAAAAAAAAAAAAAAAAAAAAAAAAAAAAAAAAAAGAAAATGAAAGTTAAGCCACAAAAAAAAAAAAAAAAAAAAAAAAAAAAAATAAATCAACCCCAAAGAAGCCTGCTATGTCCTGAGAACCACTGGTTTAGTTCATTTTCCCTCAGGGCTGGAGTTCTCTCCCTATCACTTTTTCTTCTCTTTATTATGAAAAATGTTAAGTGAGAAATAAGCAGAGAGAATAAGATAATAAACCCATCACCCGGCTTCCAAAATTATCCACTCTGTTCCAATCCTATTTCAGTTGTATTCCCATGCACTTCACAGCATTCTTCCCTTTAAGCCCCTCCACAGATAGAGGTGTCACTACCTCCTCAAACTGCTAGTGGTAATTAGAATCCTTTGAACTGAAAGTGACAAAAACCCAATTCTAATTTAGGTTAAGAAATCATCCCTTTGGAAAGACAGTAGAGTATTTCACAAAATCCAAGAAAGAGTTGAGTGACCAAGTTGTGGGAGGATGAAAGCATAGTGAAACTCAGCAATACCTGGAATTCAAGACTCAGACACTTCTTTTGGTTTTCCCTCTGTCTCACATCCTTTCCTCTTCTTTCCTCTTCTTTCTTACACTTGCCATATATCTCCTCCTCTTGGTGGGAAACGCCTTCCTAGTTTTACCTCTGTCAGAGCTAGCCTGAATCCTCCACACTCCTAAGTGCCAAAATCCCAGGGAAAGGACTCATTCATCTGAATTAGGTCAGAGGCAACTTTCAGTGTGTTTCAGTGATAACCTTGAGGGAATGGAAAGCAATTCCCCAGAGGTCAGGGTAGGGGAGCTAAGATGCTAAAACACTCTTTCTACCACCCATACTGTGTCCAACTCACAGAGTTTTCAGAATTTATTGACTATTGGAAATGTGTCCCTGTAGAAGGCTGACTTCTCTCTTCTTCTGATTCCATCACTAGGTCTTTTCCTCCTCTTTGGAAATATGCAGACCAAGTCTATTTTTCCTTCCAAATGATATGATTTGAAAACAGCTCTCAAATCCTCCACTTAATCATCTCTCCTCCAGGCTAAAAAGCCCTGGTTCCTTCAACTCTCTCTGGCTTGACATGATTTTGAGTCCTTTCTTTGTCCTGGTCACTCTCCTCTGGATGGGCTCCAGTTTGTCACTTAAAAATTGGCACCCAGAACTGAAAGTAATAAATGTTCCAGATGTGGACAGGCCTGCAGAGCCAAGAGCAGGACTAGGCAAGCCCCACACACCACACACACACGTGCACATGTACACTGTGGACAGAACACTTTCATCATAGCCCCAGCTTGCACTCCTCTTCTTGAGCCTCAAGATGCTCAGTTCACGTCAGGTTTGCAGTCAGCTAAATCCCAGCTCTCTTTATGGGAAGGGCTGTTAATCCAGCAACCTCCCATCTTATGGTCCCCAACCATTTTATTGAGCCCAAATATTGATCCCATATTTTAAATGCATCTGTTAGTTTGGCCTGAATATTCCAGGCTGTCAGACTTTTTTGGAATCTTTATCTTACCCTCTCAAATACTAGCTCTCCCTCTCAGCTCTCTCATTTGCCAAAAGTCTTCTGTATCTTCATGCCACTGAAAGGTTGTTGAAGAGAATCAATCTGAACTTTGGGACACAGGTTGGGGATCCCTCACTGTTGGGGATCTCCTTCGTATTGACATAGCTCCATTGATCAGCTTCCTTAGTGTTAACTGTTTAGTTGCCTTACTAAACTAAAGTCCATAATTCCTTATTCTCAATTCTAAAGAAAACAAACCAAAAAATAAATTGAATTTGAAACTCTCTCCTCTGCAAAACACTAGCAAACCAAATCTAAGAGCACAAGAAAAAGATTATGCAGCACGACCAAGTAGGATTTATTCGAGGAAAGCAAGGGTGTTTCAACATAAAAAAAAAAAAAAAAATCAGTGAAATACATCACATTGGTAGAACAAAGGGACAAAAAAAAAAACCCCTCTTATGATTATCTCAATTAATGCTGAAAAGCGTTTGACAAAAATTCAACACTCTTCCATGATAAAAATTATCAGAAACCTGGGAATAGATGGGAACTTCCTAAGCATTAGACAGGGCATTTATGAAAAAGCCACAGCTAACATCATACTCAATAGTAACAGACTGAAAGCTTTTATTTTAAAATCAGGATGCCTGCTTTCATTACTATTATTCAACATGGTACAGGAAGTTCTAGCCAGAGCAATTAGATAAGAAAAAGAAATAAGAAGCATCTAAATTGGAAAGAAGTAAAATTATCTTTATTTGCAGATGACATGACCCTATATATTAAAAGCCCAAAGAAAGCATAAGAAAGCTTCTAGAGCTAATAAATCGTTTAGCACAATTTCAGGGTACAAAATTAACCCTTAAAAAATCAAAAGTGTTTCTATACAGCAATAATAAACAATGTGAAAGGAGCATAAAGAAAACAGCTCCATTTACAGTAGCACTGAAAAAAATAAAATATCTGGGAATAAATTTAACCAAAGGAGTCAAAGATTTGTACATTCAAAAGTATAAAATATTGACAAAAGAAAGTAAATAAGACTTAGGTAGATGCAAAGACATCCTATTTTCATGGATAAAAAGATTTAATATTATTAAGATGGCAATATTATCCAAAGTACTCTATAGAGTCAACACAATCCAAATTCATGTGGAATTGTAAAAGGCTCTGAATAGCCAAAACAGTCTTTTTTAAAAAGAACAATGGTAGAAGATATATATACTTTTCAATGTCAAAACTTATGACAAATTTAGAGTTTTTTTAAAAAAAAAAAACTGTGGTACTGATACAAGGACAGATAAATAGACCAATTGCACAGAATTCAGAGTCCAGAATTAAAGGCATATATCTATGGCCACTTGATTTTTGACAAGAGTGCCAAGCCCATTCAGTGAGTAAAGAATAGCCTTGTCAACAAAGGGTTGAATTTCCTCTAGATTGCCACACGCAAAAGAATAAAGCTGGACCTCCTACCTCATATCATATGCAAAAATTAATTCAAAATGGATTAACAACATAAATAGCTAAAACCACGGAACTCTTAGGAGAAAATAATAGGAGTAAATCTTAATGATCTTGAATTTGGATAAAAAGGATAAAAAGAAAGTCCTTTGGCAAATGCCCATCTGAGACACTGGGGAAGATTTAGAGAACAGGAAACAGTTAAAGCTACATTTCCCTTCCTAGGTATTTGCTCAAAGAGGGAATGAAAATAAAATATGTCTACAAAAAAATTTGTATAAGAAAATTCATACCAACTTGATACATGATAGTCCCACACTGGAACCAACCCAAATGTTTATCAACGTGCTAACAAATTGTGTTATATCCACACAAAGGCATATTATTCAGCAATAAAAAGGGATGAATTACTTATACAAGCAACAACATGGATCTCAAAGACTGAGTGAAAGAAGCCAGACACAAAAGAGCACATACTGTATAGTTCCACTTTTATGAAGTTCAAAAATAGGCCAAACTAAGGAGAAGAAAAAAAAAAAAAAAAAAAAAAAAAGGCTGTCTCTGGCAGGAGGCGGGGAATAGGCTGGCAGGGACAGAAAGGAGATGGAAATGCTCTCTATTTTGATTGTACTAATTTCACGGATATTCATTTATCCAATAAACTGTACACTTAAGATCTATGCATTTTAGTGTATGTAATATCTCAAAACACACACACACACACACACACACACACAAAACACACGGAGGTGGTAAAAGGAAACACCCAAAAAAGAACCTACTTTAGGGTTGTTCGAAATTATGGAAAATATATATGCAAAGGCCTTAGCAATACATAAAGTGTTCAAAAACTGTTGGCTGTTAATATTAGGCTGAGCACATCTCCCTGGATTGCAGTGCAATTATCCAGGCAAAAAGGTTTTCAGATATTTATTGGTAAATATACACATGTTGCTTTGTCTCAATCTTTTGCGCTATTTTAATGTTTTACAACTAATTTAAATTCTGATGTTACAAAGCAAAGGCCTAGGAAGGGCACCAGTTACGGACATTATGGTGATACACAATTGATAGAAAGAAAGAGATTTTCTTTGGGCTCATTTAAGAGGTCTTAATGAATTAAAAGAAAAAGAGAACAGATTTGGAGGCGGGGAGGGCTCAGTAAAATTTACATTTCCTACAATTATAAGAAAAATCGCTTTATGGTTTACATATCTAAATAGAAACTAACCCTCAGAGAAGTTAGGTGATTTGCCTAGGACCACACAGCTAGAAATGAGGAAGATATTAGACCTCGAGATCCATGCTGTTTTCATTATCCTATGAGGTCCTACCCAGGACCCCATTAACCCCAGGTGAACTCCCTGAAATTTGGATTTCTGGGGAGGAAGAGGTCTACAGCTTTCAACAGATTTTCAAATGTCTCTCTAACAAAAAAAACAAAACAAAACACATGCCTTTGTAAAAGAGAGTATTCAGAATCAAATATTCAGAAATTTTAATTACCAAGAATTTTTGGTACTCGATTTTAGAAGAAATGGCAAATACCAGTCAAATAAACTCATACCGGGGTTTTATTCCAAAAAGTGACACAGTCAACTCTGCCCCCTGCACCTTGTGTGCCAACATCAACAACAGGGACCATAACAAAACATACTCCATCGTTCGGCTGGACCCTCCTAAACTTCCTCCTGGAGGGTTTCAGGTAATCGATGTCTTACTATCTAAGTAATATTTGAGATAATCACACTCCTTTTTCAAAAGAATATGTAAAGCCACTATGAATGCTGTTGTTACTCCTCTGCAAGGAGTAACTGGATATTTATCAATTTCATACTTCTGGGAGCCGCTAGGGACAGGAGCTGAGGAAAGCTACACTCAAAGGAATGCAGACCTTCATTTTCAAGGGAAAATGGGATTTACATAGCTTTTGGCTCTACACATCTCTGTTTCAATTCATTTGAATATGGAATATTCCCAAGTTTCTGGTCCTGATGAAATAAATGTACTAGAATCCTGTTGTATATTCATTGCTTGTCATGAGTGATTGCATCTTTGGATCTACTAGATACCTGTGTAGTGAAAGAAAGACCCAGGGGATTCCAAGTGATTAGTCCCAAGCTCTGTAATAATATGCATTTCAAAAAGTCCTCTTGAGCATAGCTGAGTACATAAAATAGCCTTTTCTATCCTATTGACGCTAATCTGGAGGCTGTGGGAATTTGAGTTTTACAACATGAAGAGAACAGTTACAGCTTATACAAGGCCAAAGAAAGAACAAAAGTCAAGTTCAATTTCAATGTCATAAATGTGATCATTCAAACATCTCCCTGCCCCCTTATTCCCAAGGGAAAAAAACAACAGAAAACCCAAGGGTGGCATCCTTCCTGGACTATCCTTGACATTGAAAAGAGGACTATTGGTTAAAGACTTGGTTCTCCATGGAATCTTGTCTAAATTTATGAAGAGATAACCTTGATTATGAGATTGTTCAACTATTTTTAAGGAATGTTATTTTACTCAGGTAGAACAAAGTGATTTTAATCTCTCCCATGACTTTTCATATGGCCCAATTACAATGGTCAGAAAATAAAGAGTCATTATTTTTCCTAATCCAGACATGCAGGCTGTAGTTCTAAGGCTGAGATGTTAGTAAATAAAATGAAAAGTCTTCCTTGGAACCACAGGCTTGGTCTCTATCAGTGACAGCATCCTCTGGCCTCTTATAGGTGCTTCAAGACTTGGTGACAGTCAGCAATGTTAGACATTGATTAGCTCATAATAATTTAGTAGCTAACATAGGCACACTTATTAGGAATTGTCAGAAACTAGAGTGATGACCACACAAAAATCCAAACCATCTGACCCATAATAGAGTATGTCCTTCCATAGGTTATATCTTGCTTTGGCAGTAATAAATTATTCTATCACATTCCCAGCAAAGAGCTGGAGAGGAGGAGGCCAGGTGACCCTGAAATCTCTGATTTAATTTGAGATTCAGTCTCTGCAGCTTCATAGTCTATCCCAATCCCCAAAGTAGAGGGGCATTCTTTTCTTTTCCTATTGGCCTGACAACCAAGAATGCTGTTAGGTGAGTTATAGGAAGGGTAGAAGCATTAGTCAAACCCTGTTCCTATGGGCAGGTGCGAGGAAGGAAGGATGCGGTGTAGATAATTGAAGAGAGTTGTTTCCAAACCTGATTGATTATCAGGTTTTTAAAAACACAGATTCCTGAACCTCAGAGGGTGGACTTCGGGGGGCTTGGTGTGGATCCTGGTTTACCAGGCAGCTTTCACAAAGGTAACAACCCCCTTCGACATCTCAGTGGCTCCCACAGCATCTGTGTTCTTGTTTCATGAGGGCTGTGAGTAGGGGCAGCTCTGCTGGGCATGCCTGGGCTTGATCAAGCAGCTTGTGTATTCTCATTCCAGAAACCAGGCAGAAGGAGTATCCGCTAACTAGGGCGTGCCGTTCTCATAACTGAGGGCAGAAGCTCAAGGGGGTGCCAAACCAGACCATGCCAACGCCTCTCAGGTTTCTACTTTGGTGTGGCATGCATCATGCTTACTTATAACTCATTGACTAAGGCAAATCTATGGCCGTGCCCAGAATCTGTGGGATGAAAACTAAACATCACCTACAGGAAAGCAGCTGAGGGTGGCGAGGGGGACAAATAAATGTGAACAAGCAATACAGCTTCCCACATCTAAGAATATACAGTTTTTAAAAGCTCCTTCTCAGGCAGTTCTGATGAGCCTCCGATCCCTGGTATTTCATGGGAAAGGCACCTCCCTTTATGCACCTGCCATGACAACTGAGCATCCATTAGTAGCCTCTTCGACAGAGTGGTTGAACTAAGTAACAGATTAGTGCCACCCAATCATTCATTCCCTCAACAGATACGTGGACCCAACACTTACTGAAATCTGATGCTTCTCTAAAGCTTAGCAGCTTTTGCAAAGCACGTTTATATCTTCTTCTCATGTAATCTGTACAACTCTTTCATTAAGTGACTATTGTTATTCCCATTTTGCACATCTCAAAACTCAGCTGAGGGAGATGTGTTGCCTGGTAGCAAAACACCTAGAAAAGAGTGAATCTGCATTTGATCCCACTCCTAAGTCAAGGTCTCCTTCTACAATGAATGTCCTGGGTACCCAGCCCTGTTATTGCCATCGCTTCCTTTCCAAGATATGTTTGCGCAGATATTGGGATCTGTCATGTACATTTTAATTAATGTGTTTATTTGGCAGTATTTATTAAGCACTTACTATATTCCAGGCATTATCCTAGACACTAGGGAAGCAGCATGAACAAAACTGATGACAATCCCTGTCTACAACATAACCAGGAGAGATGATGTTAAACAATTAAACACGTAAACTCAGGTCAAATAGCAACAATTGGAACATACACCAGGTGAGGCACAAGGGCCGAGGGGAAAAGCAACAGGTGTTTGGCACGGTCAGGGTCAACCACAGCTAGACTGAACAGGAAGTAAGCCTTTTTTAAGACATGAAGAAAGATTATATTTTCAGTTTTGATCCTCAGACTTCATCAGAGGGTAAAATATTTCTAGAACCTCTCCAAATCATTCCTCTGTTTCACAATGCAAACAATAAACTCACATTGAATTCTATGACATAAAAACCATGTTTCTTTTGACAGGTTCACGGCTAGAATTTAATTCTTGTAAAAACGATCCATGTGGTCATTCTAAAACCTTAAGCGCATAGGAAGAGTAGACGTCAATAAAATACGAGCACATTTTTCTTCCTATATCATAAGCTGAAAAGGGACATCACATTTAGCACATTGCATCTACGCCTCAGGAGGAACACCTGTTACAGTGTTGAGCAGGTACCCTGAAGCATCTCAAGTTTTAATTCAAATACCTGTATTCAGCATAGTTATTATCTGCTTATTTCTATCAGGAATTCTCTTCCCTTGAGAAAAATTAAGGAAAGACATCACTGTTGGCTTCTTCTTTCATTCATCCATTTAACAAATATGAGCTGAGTCCCTGTTCTATACCAGGCACACGTCTATGAGTCAGACCTAGAGCTATAAACAAAATAGACCAAATGCCTGGCCCTTTTGCAGTTTCCGTCCCAGCCAGATGAAGACAGATGATTAACAAACTTGTTTGCTTGTTTGATGGGGGCATGAGGGATCATAGGAAGAATAGTCCAGTCCAGACTCACAACTGCTCTGAAGTCCTGAGGTCATTCACAGGCAGGAAGCAGTGAGTCTTTCAGCACTTCCCGGCCTCGTTACCACCGACACAGTTGTTAGGTTGGGCCCGTGCACATCCCACGCTGGCAAGTGGGTTGTGGGGGATGTTGCACTTTCAGCCTTCTGGCCCCAGTGTGGAGCATCTGTCAGACGGTATTTCTGTCCAACTCTCCGATGTAGTTATGGGAGTGGGACATGATCAATCGCTTGCAGAATAATTTGTTTGAAGAGGCATCATGGGGCCACAGCTGGAAACGAGCACATTAAGAGTGACAGGATCTTGGCAGTCACAGAAGCTGAGACTTGGAGTCTCGCTTTTCAACCAAACCAAGTGGGGTGGCTGGGCATTCATTAGGAAGGAACGCCTTCCTCACACCGTGGCGCTCACATTGCGTCACCCCTCCCCCCAGGGACTGAAGAGTGCAGCTTCAAGGTTCCAGTTTATCAATGTATCAAACGTGGGATTGGGCGGCTGTCCCTGCAGGAGCAGAATTTATTTAAAGAGTCTTAAAATGATATCAAGTATTAATAATTCTAGAGTGTTCACTTTATTACAAGTAGTTTCAGTTGTACCATAAGGAACATATATGCAGAAGAAAATTCCCATAGACACCTTGTGTTAAAAATCAGCAAACTCTTGAGGTTCCCAATGTAGCTCAGTGGAAGTAAATCTGACTAGCATCCATGAGGTGCGGGTTAGATCCCTGGCCTTGCTCAGTGGGTTAAGGATCTGGCGTTGCTGTGAGCTGTGGTGCAGGAGCAGATGTGGCTCAGATCTGGCATTACTGCGGCTGTGGCATAGGCCAGTGGGTACAGCTCCAATTCAGCCCCTAGCCTGGGAACCTCCATATGCCCTGGATGTGGCCCTAAAAGGGCAAAACAAACAAACAAACTCTTGGGAGTTCTGGTTGTGGCTCAATCCACGGGGATTCAGGTTTTATCCCTGGCCTCACCCAGTGGGTTAAGGATCAGGCATTGCCACAAGCTGCAGGGTAGGTTGCAGATGCGGCTCGGATCTGGCGTTGCTGTGGCTGTGGCACAGGCCAGCAGCTGCAGCTCTGATTCAGCCTTAGCCTGGGGAACTTCCATATGCTGAGGGTGAGGCCCTAAAAAGACAAAAACAAACAAACAAATAACACACTCTAACGAAGAGCTTATTCTATAAATTATATGCCTGAAGTCTAACCATTAACTCAGTGAGAGAAAAAAAAAAAGTAGATGTTGGGGAATTGTCTCAGCAGCTGGTAATTTTTTGCAGCTAGAAAAACTCTAGTATCTGCCATACCTGTGATATTCTATTGGATGCAATTATTCAATGCCTGCTGTATCCCATGCGCCTTGCTGAGAGCTTTACCTACATACTATTTAAGCCTCTCCAAGCTTTATGACTCAGTGCTATCATCACCCATTTGACATCTAGGAAGCTGAGAATCAGAGAAGTTAAATAACTTGCCTAAGATCAAACCTGAGATTCCAGCCCAGGTTTGTCTGGCTCCCAACTGATGTGTTCTTTTCACTATTTCAAACTGACCAAAGTCCTATTTCTATCTCGCCATGGCAGAGACCAAGAACCAAGCCATACCTCCCTCTCTAGCCAGCTCTTCATTGAAGGCCAAGGGCTATTGGCAATCCCTTGAAGGCGGAATTCCAGGGCAATCTCATTTTTGACATCATACACTATGCATTATTTTTCTTTTTAAAATAAGGGCCATATAATACTTTTATAAGAAGAAGAAGGTAACTTGCACTTCAGAGTTCTACAACAAAGCACAATACCCTGAAATGTATTCAGTGTCTCTCTTCCCTGTTGATTGCCCCCTTTTTCTTTCTTTCTTTCTTTCTTTCTTTCTTTCTTTCTTTCTTTCTTTCTTTCTTTCTTTCTTCCTTCCTTCCTTCCTTCCTTCCTTCCTTCCTTCCTTCCTTCCTTCCTTCCTTTCTTTCTTTCTTTCTTTCTTTCTTTTCTTTCTTTCTTTCTTTCCTTCTCTCTTTCTTTCTTTCTTTCTCTCTTTCTCTTTTTCTTTCTTTCTTTCTCTCTTTCTCTTTTTCTTTCTTTCTTTCTTTCTTTCTTTCTTTCTTTCTTTCTTTTCTTTCTTTCTTTCTTTCTTTCTCTTTTTCTTTCTTTCTTTCTTTTTCTTTCTTTCCTTCTTTCTCTCTCTCTTCCTTCCTTCCTTCCTTCCTTCCTTCCTTCCTTTCTTTCTTCCTTCCTTCTTTCCTTCCTTTCTTTTTTATTCTTTTTATGGCACCTGTGGCATATGGAAGTTCCTGGCTAGGGGCTGAATTGGAGCTGCAACTGAGGACTACACCACAGCCATGGCAACCCAGGATTCAAGCCTCATCTGTGACATACACCACAGCTTGTGGCAATGGCGGATCCTTACCCCACTGAGTGAGGCCAGGGATCAAACCCACATGCCCATGGATGCTGTCTGGTTTTCAGCCTGCTGAGTCACAATAGGAATTCTGACTGCCCCCTGTCTGACCTGGGTTCAGGAAGGGCCACACGCTGCTGTGCACAGGACGGACGGTTTATGTATGAAGGAGCCTAGGGGCCTAAAGAAGACTGACATTGCAAATGGGAATTTGTGTTCTAAATCTTCAGAGAACTATTGCTGAATCAGACCACACCAAGAGGTCATAGGGCTTCTCTACCTGGAGGCTTTAGAAGAAAGGAGAAGCATCTCTGCTGGTAACTCAGGAATTCACATGAGCACTGGACCAAATGATCCTTTACCTGTAAAATGGAAACAACATCCCAGCTCTAGAATTGTGGTGAGGATTAAATAAAATAAGATGTAAAGAATAATTACTGTAGTGCCTGGCATGTAGGATGAGCCCAATTAATGCTACCTCTGTCCTATTGTTGACCAATGGTTTATGAAGTACAAGAAGCCAGGAGTTCCCACTGTGGCTCAGTGGGTTAAAAATCTGACTACAGCAGCTTGGGTCACTGCAGAGGCACAGGTTCAATCCCTGGTTGGTGTAGTGGGCTAAAGGATCCAGCAGCTGCAGCTCAAATTCAATCCCTGGCCCCAGAACTTCCATTTGCCACAGGTGTGGTCATAAAAATGAA
Organism: Sus scrofa; assembly: GCF_054392235.1. Taxonomy (NCBI): domain Eukaryota; kingdom Metazoa; phylum Chordata; class Mammalia; order Artiodactyla; family Suidae; genus Sus; species Sus scrofa. The sequence goes on along the minus strand of NC_139386.1, from coordinate 40,878,095 downwards.
CAAACGAGAACAAAAATGGAGTTCCTGTTGTGGCTCAGCAGGTTATGGATCTGACACTGTCTCTGTGAGGATGCAGATCCAATCCCTGTCCTTGCTCAGTGGGTTAAGGATCCATGAGCTGCAGTGTAGGATGCACCTCAGATCCAGTGTTGCAATGGCTGTGGCATAGGCCTGCAACTGCAGCTCAGATTTGACCCCCTAGCCTGGGAACTTCCATATGCCACAGAAAGAAAAAGAAAAAAAAAAGAAGAAGAAGAAGTCATCTCTAAGGGGAGAGATCTGTTTAACTTATGCTTGCATGTCTCAAAATTGTGCCAAACTGAATTTGATTTTCAACTTAATATTTGTGAGTTAAAAGTTGGCACAGATAAAAAGAGGCCAGAGAGGTAAGCGAACAGGATCTCCTTGCCTCTGTTGTGCAGATGGGCTCTGAAATTGCTTGGTTTCAATCCCCTTTCCTATTTTCCAAGACTTTGTCGCTTCCTCAACACTCAGAGGTTGTGCTGGAGCAGGAGGCTTTTTTCGTGTGAAAACCCTCAAAGCAAAGATAGTTCACCTTTCCATATAGAGAACCCACTATTACTCAAAACAACACTTGGGATCATTCCAATTAGTTATTTATTTGAAGTCCCACCACTTCTTTCTGTGACTACAGATAGGCTCCGGGGGGCATGATTTGTTTTTTCCTTATGGCCGTGATGATATTAGGTTTCTTAACGTACTGCGTCAGGAATGTTCCACTTGCTAAACTTTTTGAGGGCTTCTTCCTTCAGTAACATATTCAGCTAAACATGAAGTCCTCCAAAGAGGTTTTCTCGTTCCCTATCTTATTTCTCCCTGAGCTCTGAAATGGAAATATATGCACGAGTAATAATACATCGTAAGGTTCTTTGAAGCATCTATAATGTTTCTCAAGGGCTCGTGTCATTCAGCTTCACTTCTGCTCCTCAAGGTCTGAAAAGCTCGAAAAGCATCATTCTTATTTGGCCAGTCTCTGTGCATTTTCTCTCTTCAGAGAGGAAATGGTGAAGAGATGAGCAAATGGAGGATGGCGGAGGGAGTTGAGAGAGGGCAGAACAGGCTCAGAGACAAGAAAGGAGGCCATAGAGACCTGACAGCCCAACAGTGATGGGATCCCAAGCCCCTGGAAACCCTGCCGGTGTGATGCTGAATGAATCTGTTCTCACTTTACCTGGAAAACCAGTTTCTTCCTGAGCCCATGAGTCAGTTGCTAAGGAGCAGAGTTGCCTGTGAATAGCGGAGTCCCTAGCCAGCAGGGAAAGAGCTCATAAAGAAAGTCAGATCAGGAATAAAGAGATTTCCTTCCCATATATGAATGCTCATGGCTTTCTTCATGAGCCCTTTACCTATTTAAGTAGCAGGAAAATAACTACATTTAGTGCAATTTAGTCTTTTTTTTAAATTGAAGTATAATTGATTTATAATATCATGTCAGTTTCAGGTATATAGCATAGTGATTCAGTTATACGAGAAGTATATGTATATATGATGGAGAAGTATATGTATATACTTTTTAAGATGATTTTTCCATATAGGTTGTTATAGAATATTGAATATAGTTATTCAATATAGTTCCCTGTGCTATAGAATAGGTCCCCAATTTAGTCTTAAGGTTAGTTCTGCCCAATCATCTGCACAGAATCTTTATTTTTATTTTTTCATTTTTTTGTATTTTTAGGGCTGCACACAAAGCATATGGAGGTTCCCAGGCTAGGGGTCCAATCAGAGCTGTAGCCACTGGCCTACACCACAGCCACAGCAACGCGGGATCTGAGCTGCGTCTGTGACCTACACCACAGCTCACGGCAATGCCAGATCCTTAACCCACTGAGTGAGGCCAGGGATCGAACCTGCGTCCTCATGGATACTAGTCAGATTCATTTCCGCTGAGCCACAATCGATGGGAATTCCTACACAGAATCTTTAGATTCACTTGTTTTTCTACTAAGTTCTTCATAGCTCTTGTCTCCCTCTCCTGCTCCTCTCTCCAGATCCTGGGACCCATGGCACTGGGGGAAGGGAACTCCTGGCTTTGCACTTGTGCCTGGGTGTGAGGTGCCTGGTGTCTGCTGAGGAATGCTCAGCCCCACCCCGATGGCTGGTGTCCACAGCTGGCATCTGTGGCTGAAGTACTTGTGGTCTATTTCTGCTTGGCTTGTTCAGAGTCTAGGTGCCCTCCCTGAAGACTTACCCCCACTGCCCACTCCACTCTTGCGGGTAAAGACCCTACTGGGTCTTTGCCATAGCTGCAATGTCTGGCCCTAGCCATCAGCTCTAGCACTGATGCTGGGGGGAAGGGGGGGGTCATCTCAGTCAGCCCAGCAGCCTCCTGCAGATCTGTGGATTCCCAAACGAGCATCCACTCCAGATGAAAACAGGAAAAGCTGAACCCTACAAGCAGGTCCTTTTTTCAACCTGAATATCCCACTCCACGCTCTGAATATGTAGGGCCCTCTCTATAGTTTTAGGGTTAGTTGTCTCCATTCCCAACAAAGGGTGGGTCAAAAATCCTTGAGCTCTCACTGTGCTCCCAGCCTATCCACCACCCCTCCTCACTCCATGGAGCTCTGATGACCTAGACAGGAGAGATGCAGATAGCGATATTCTTCCTTACTTCTCTGAACTCATGGCCCCAGGATCTTCTCTCCATGATCCTTAGGCCAGGATGGGCACACTTTTCTTTGAGGTCCCCTTCTTCTCTCCATTACATTGTAGAATGTGTTTTTACCAATTATGAATGTGTTGCACCAGGACTAATTACTAGAGAAATTTAGAAAATTCTAGCTTCCTAATGCCTGCTTTAAAGGCTGTTACCTTGCTTCGAATCCTATGTTGAACATCAAAAGTCCAATAACCAATTTCCCTTTATTTTTACTTTCCAATAACCTTCCTCTATTGACAAAGAAGCTGATCACAAATACTGAAAAATAAAACAGAAAGAGTATTAATATCATTCAAAATATCATGCTCACTCTGTGTGTTCTGAGGAAGAGACTGAATTGCTGGGAGCAGGTTAGCTTGAGGGAGAAGCGATGTCCTTCCGGGGCTCCCTCCTCCACTGCTTGGGCCTCAGAATGGCTAATGCTTCTGACTGGTATTGGGTTAGCAGGGTAGCATCTCCCATTCCATCCCCTAGAAATGATCTGTCCCGACCAGCCACCTTCCCCTGGGATGCCACCAAATCTTGGGGCTGAAAATGAAATCTTTGGGTTCTTCCATTCATTCATCAGACATTTATAAAGTGTCTACGATGGGACATATACTGGTCAAAATGCTGTAAGACACAGAAATAAGATAGGAGTTCCCACTGTGGTGCAGCGGAAATGAATCTGACTGGTATTGATGAGAACAGGTTGTATCCCTGTCGTCACTTGGTATGTTGAGGATCCTGCCTTGCCGTGAGCTGTGGTGTAGGTTGTAGATGCAGCTCTGATCTCGCGTTGCTGTGGCTGTGGTATAGGCTGGTAGCTGTAGCTCCAATTTGACCCTTGGCTTGGGAACTTCCATATGCTGCAGGTGCGGCCCTAAAAAGCAGGCAAGCAAGCAAGCAAGCAAGAAGGAAAAGATAGAATAAAATAAATCTGCAAGAAAACATTGTCGCTAAGAATTTGCGCCTCTCTCCCAATATCTTTTATCCAAAGAAGCTCAAATCAGTGAAATGAATTTCTTTTAGTTTCCTCTACCTGCCTTCTGAGGACCAAGAGGTGTTTAAACCTTATTCATTCATTCATCCCTTCAACAAACATTTATCAATTATCCATTACACGCTAGACACAGTGCTAAGTTCTGGGGACACTGAGGTGATGAAGATGTATTATCTTCTGCAAAGCTTTCTAGATCATTATGAATATAGACATTTCAATGGCAAGAGTAATGCAGTGTTATAGCTCTTCCTACCACCCCTTGTTTATGAACTTTATACAGCATCTATTACACCATCTGCAGTAAGTGCCAGGAGAGGCATGGTCAAGTTGATCTTCAATTGAGGGAGAAGGTAATCAGGAAGGAGAAGTGAAGAAGGTCATGGCCTAATTGAGACCTCCGTTATTCAGTTTATTTGTTGGTCTGCTTGTTTTCTTGTAAGCGAGGACAGGTTGCTAAGCAGAAGTTTTTGCAAGCGCAAGACCTGAAGGGGATCAGCAGTACGAAGGTTCCAGGAGCGGTACGAAGGTTCCAGATGGACTGAGAGTGGAAGGAGCCTGTGGAGCAGAAGGAGGCTGAGGCTGGCTCCTTGGGCAGATGCCAGCCAGTGGGAGGGGAGGCCATTTCCTGGGTCTTTTCACATCGCACCCCATCAGCTCATAAAGCCAGTCATAACCAAGGCTTCAAAAAGAGGCCATGGGCAAGGGCCAGAGAGAAGCAAGAACTGGTAGTTCCATAGTGAACAATCAAGCCTCAGGCAATTTCAAAAAATCTGAGTGTGACATCTGCTGCTTTTGCCATGACATTTATTCTGTATTCTCAGCCCCTAGAAACCCCAACAAAACCATCTCCCTAGAGAGGAAGAAATTTTCAGTACTATGAAAATTCCTTCAATCTTTTTTGTGTGTGTGTGTGTCTTTTTAGGCCGCACCCAGGGCATATGGAGGTTCCCAGGCTAGGGGTCGAATCGGAGCCACAGCTGCTGGCCTATACCACAGCCACAGCAATGCCAGATCTGAGCTGCATCTGTGACCTACACCACAGCTCATAGCAATGCCGGATCCCCAACCCACTGAGCAAGGCCAGGGATCGAACCTACAACCTATGGTTCCTAGCTGGATTCGTTTCCGCTGCATCACAAAAGGAACTCCCAATCATTTCTAATATCCATTTGAATCAGAGTGACTTTTATACTATTCACTTAATTTTGCTCTTCACTTTAAGTCTGTTTATATTTGATTCTCATAAGCTGCTAGTGTCTACACATAGTAGGTCCTTCCTAACTACCTACTTCTTTCAGGATAGTTGAACAAGAAAGATGTAGCAAATGCCAATTTTCATGTTTTTACAGATAGAACATGAGAAAGCAGAGACAAAGTCTAGTTAAGAAAGAGTAATAGCTAGTTATCGAGCCCTTGTATACACAGATAGTATGATCAGCAGGTATGTAGATTAGTGCTTCAAAACCTTATAACAATTTTGTAAGGCAGGTACCAGTATTATTATACCTATTATATAGATGAAGAAACTGGAGTTCCCATCATGGCTCAGTGGTAACGAACTTGACTAGTATCCATGAGGATGAGGGTTTGATCCCTGGCCTTGCTCAGTGGGCTAAGTATCTGGAGTTGCCGAGAGCTGTGGTGTAGTTGGAAGGCGTGGCTTGGGTCCTGCATTGCTGTAGCTGTGGTGTAGACCAGAAGGTTTTGCTCCAATTTGACCCCTAGCCTGGGTACATATGCTGCGGGTGAGGCCCTAAAAAAAATAAATAAATAAAAATAAAGAAAAAATAAGCTAGTTATTGAGCCATTGTATATACAGACAATATTCTCAGAAGCTATGTAGATTAGTGCTTCAAAACCTTATGACAATTTTGAAATTGTTATTACTACACTTATTATAAAGATGAGGACTGAATCACAGCAAGTTTAAATGACTCTTCCAAAGCCACATACCCAGGTAGTGACAGAGTAGGCATTCAGATGTTGGCAGCCTGCTCCAGGGTCTAAACTCTTACTGATGACTTCCTCTTAGGCAAGTGAAATGTCCATGAGCAAAGAGGCAGTGACAGGGCAGGAAAACACAAAGTTAACGCATTTATTAGATCTGGGACAAAATGATTTCTGAGAATCATCAACAATATAGTGAATAGGGAATTGCAATGAACCTTGGTTAAGCACCTTCCATGAACGGACCCCTGTGCTGGATGGTTTAAGAAGCTGTCACACGGGATGCTCTCAACAGCCTGAATCTGCACGAAGAGGTGAGGCCACTGGCCAAGGCCATGTGCTGGGAGTGGTGATGCAGGGTCTACATCAGGTGTCCTCACTCCACAGCAAACCCCACTCCCACCCCTGCCTTCTACCTGCTCACTATGTGTGAGATTCAGAGAGAGGCCAGTGGTTCTGCAGAGTCCCTATCAGATTTTAGGTGAATAGGGGAAGCAAGAATGAAAAAAAGGCAGATTCCCTCTGAAATAGTTTTTGTTTATAATGGATGAGGTCCAACCAGACACCAAGCCCTAACTGCATGTTTTTATTTTTGTGAGGTCCCTGTTCTCTTTCAAGCTCAACTTGGCACAGAGGAAATGCCACACTTAGAGGAAAGATTTGAGGAGGGCAGGGAAATGGCAATTTGGTTACATAGGCCTGAGGAACAGCATAAAGTAACCATGGAAAGATGTGGAACTCTGGGCCTTGGGTTGGCCAACTTCTCACCTGCCTCACTCCAATTATGACCATCCTACTGAGCTGAGAAAGGCAGAAGCTGTTTTGGAACTAATTGTTATAGAGCTCAAGCATAATTTTTCTTATTCTTTCTTTTTTTTTTTTTGGTCTTCTTAGGCTGCACTCTCAGCATATGGATGCTCCCAGGCTAGGGGTCAAATTGAAGCTGTAGTTGTTGGCCACAGCCACAGCAACCTGGGATCCGAGCTGTGTCTGTGACCTATACCACTCACAGCTCACGGCAACACTGGATGCTTAACCCACTGAGTGAGGCCAGGGATCGAACCTGTGTCCTCATGGATGCTAGTTAGATTCGTTTCGGCTGAGCCACAATGGGAACTCCCAGGCATACTTAAATGCCTATTTGCTTGTGTCCCAGTTCTGTGCAAAGCCAGTGGGAATGACTTGGTCCTTACCCTCTTTGACCTCATTATTCAAAACAGATACGAATAAGAGTTCCTGTTGTGGCTCAGTGGAAACAAATCTGACTAGCATCCACGAGGACACAAGTTCAATCCTTGGCTTCACTCAGTGGGTTAAGGATCTGGCGTTGCTGTGAGCTGTGGTGTGGCCCAAATCTGGAGTTGCTGTAGCTGTGGCTTAGGCCGGCAGCAGTAGCTCTGATTCAACCCCTAGTCTGGGAACCTCCATGTGCCATGTGTGTGGCCCTAAAAAAACAAACAAAAAATCCCAGACACGAATTGTAGGGTATCGCCAACAGAGTCAGTTCCCAAATGGGTCTCAGATCTTAGGCATATCGCCTACACGCCCAGAAGTTTCTCCTTCTGTACATGGAAAGTAATGAGATCAACCTTGAAGATGCTAGCTCGATAAGAGTTAAATGTTTAAGAACAAAAGGAAATCAGACTTTTTGAATCTCAGCATTCCATTTACAAATGGTTTATAAGAGTTCCCTGGTGGCTTAGAGGTTAAGGATCTGGGGCTGTCACTGTGGTGGCTCAGGTTCGATACCTGGTCTGGGAACTTCCACATGCCACAGGCACAGCCTAAACAAAAACAACAACAAAACCCACAGATTGCTTATAACCCTTAAGTCTCTGATTTCTCATCTGTAATGTGGACGTGATTAAAGCATCCACTCACAGGGGTGTAGTCAAGTTCAAATGTACAAAAGATGTATACTAAGCTAATGTATTAAAAAAAAAAAAGCCTGAGCACAATTCTGTGCTAGATTAAAGGGTTGTACTATTCTCTTTTTACAGCGAATAAGTCATCTTTATTCTACTTATCTGCAAAGAACTTTTATTCTTTATTCTTTCTATAGTAGGAAGCAATAAGGAAAATTTACAGGTCAGATTATCAGAATACATTAAACAGAACACTTGGCATTAGTAAAACACACACACAAACTTGAAAACAAAGTATTTTTATTGGCTTTCAAAATGGCCATCATTTTAAGAAAAAAAAAAATCCCCAAATGGGGTGATCCTTCATAGGAAATCTATAAGCGAGCAGAACAGGCCATGGTTTTGATATGTGGCTGAAGAATGCTGCACAGGGACAGGGAGTGAAGGAAGAGATGTCAAGAACTGAATGACCTGAAGTGCGCAGGGTGTAGGAGAATGTACGTGAGCTGGTTGAAAGCCTTTGACTTGGCTTGGGTTTACCAGCCAGTCCTGAACTTGTACCAAGTATCTTCTATTTTCAGGTCAAAGAGCAACGACGGGAAATCTATCACTTGTGCCTCTGAAACATCCCCCTGAGAGTTCACATAAAATTTGCATACAACTAATTCAATCCTAAGGGATGCTGTGATAAATCCTTTGATAAAGACATAGCCAGATAGCGCTGGAACACAATTCAGAGAGTGGGGTTGAGTCCTGACAAGGACAGAAAAAATAGCAGACAAGACTGTAGTTCTCTAGGGGCTTACAGTCTGGCTAGACAGACAAGGCAAAAGGGTTAGAAAAAGTTCAACAACTTAAAGGCACGTTAAAGCTGAAAAGATCCAGGAGTTCCTGGTGTGGCATGAATGAATCCAACGAGGAGCCGTGAGGGTTGTGGGTTCTAATCCCTGGCCTTGCTCAGTGGGTTAAGGACCAGTGTTTCCTTGATCTGTGGTGTAGGTCACAGAGGCGGCTCGGATCTCGTGTGGCTGTGGCTGTGGTGTAGGCTGACAGCTGTAGCTCTGATTAGATCCCTAGCCTGGGAACCTCCATATGCCATGAGTGTGGCCCTAAAAAAAAAATAAGTAAGTAAAAAATAAAAAGATCAAAAGCACAGAGAACCTGTATGTTCTGGACTTGGGAAAATGTTTTTTGGTTAGCAATATTTACTGAATACCCACTATAAGTGCTATTGTAGACCTACTATTAATAAAAATGTCAGATTAGGACAGAGCTAACCTACATGTAGAGGCAGACCGTCTCGACGCAAAAGGAAACCACTGTGTGTTGGCTGTAAGCATCAGCACTGGGAGGTGGCTGTCTATGTGTAAACCTGATGCTCCTACTCACTAAATCTGTGACCTTGAACCAGTCACTTAACTTCTCTGGGCCTCAGTTTTGTCTTCAGTAAAATAAGCACAGTAAGAGAAGCTGCTTTATAAAATTGTTTTGAGGATTAAATAAAGCATTTAAGGCTTTTAGTAGTGCCTAGTGTATAGCAATGGTTCAATAAATGTATGAATAATATTATGATTGCAATACAATGGTCTTAGAATGCTTATCCTTTGTCTTTTATACACACACACAAAAATTAATATATATATTTTTTTACTATCGCAGAACCCACAGAACTGTAGCTTCTTAGAATACTGCCTCCGCTTACCCTCCACATAGCCTGACAATCTCTGCTTGGTCCTTTCAGAGTTTTCCAAGATCCTTGCAAAACCAGGGCAAGTGGCTATTTTGTGTATCCCCATGGCCCCATTGACTTAGTCTTGCCATAGCAATGTGGTTTGGGGGATGTGTTACGGGATGTGATTTTCTGTTCATTTGCCTGTCTCTGCTTCACTCACTCCTGCACCAGGAGGGGCAGTTCCTTGAAGGAAAGCACTGCATCTTGTTTTCCATTGTACCTCCAGGACCTAACATGGTGCCTGACATAATATTGAATATATACGTTAAGGGGGGGGGAAGAAGAAATAAGAGAGGAAGGAAGGAAGGAAGGGAAGGAGGGAGGGAGGCCCAGGGAGGCTCAGGGGAAAGGAAAGAAAGAAGAAGAGTGGGTAGAGGTGCTCTGGTCCTGGCAATGTGACATTTGCCTGAGTCCGCACACCCCCTTCCCCCTCCCTCTCCCGTCCCTCCAGTCCTATAAAGTGAAGGGAAGTCTGAGCAATGAGAATGTTTTACTTACCCCAAATCACCACTGGAGAAATCCATTGCATTACTGAGCACTTGTAATGGGTTGGCCCCATTTCAGAATATAGGGTTTTGCTGCCCCTGCCAAGCAGGCTTATCCACGTGAAGCTTAGACAGTGCCTTTGCCCGCACCTGTCTGGCTCAGGGAGCTTGTTGGGCTGTCAAGGGGAGAGCTGGGCATTGAGAAAGGCTGATGGGCTTTGATGAAAAAGAGAACTGGGCACACAGGTCTCATTTATAATCCATTCCAGCTGCTCCTCTGCTGGGGGAAACTGGCATTCTGTTTTGTTGGCCCCTTTTCCATCAGGACAGCTGTGAAACCCTACTCAGTGAAGTAATCGCAATAACAACCACCACTTTGCATGTTGATGCCTTTCTTCCAAGGAACTCAAAGTTCTTTGGAGACATAACCTCATTAATCCATCCTGCACGAAGTGGAGGCTTGATGGGGAGGGGTAGGAAATCTTACTCATATTTCCAGGGCTGGGGGATTGAGGAGGGGAGAGTGGAAAAGGAAGAGAAAGACATTTCAGAGCTAGGAAGGATAAGGCATGGTGTTTTCCCCCCTGAATCCCACTCTGGCACAAATATAACATTTCACAGGACAATACTCGCTTAAATGTCTGAGTTATAGATTCACACTCTATGTTTACCATTGTCCCAAAGGTAGAGAATGCTAGGTGAGGAGTTAGGAAATCTGATTTCTAGCCCTGATATTGACACTAAATAGCTGTGTGACCATGAGCCAACCCCACCCTTGGAGCAGTAGTTTCATATTTGAGCACGTGACTGTGTGATAATGTTGGAAGGACACGGAGCCAAGAGGCAGGAGACTGATGCCTGCCCTTCCAGCAGCATGATTCTAGGTATATTATTTCAGCTCCCAAGGCTCACTTCTCATATCTGTGAAATAAAGAAATCAGACTCGATTATCGCTAAAGTTCTTTTCTTTCTAAGGCCTGCAGGTGTAGCATATGGATGTTCCTAGTCTAGGGGTCGAATCAGAGCTACAGCTACCAGCCTATGGCACAGTCACAGCCATGCCAGACCCCCAGCAATGCTGGATCCTTAACCCACTGATTGGGGACCAGGGATCCAACCAGCATCCTCATGGATACTAGTCGGATTTTCTGCTGAGCCACGAGGGGAACTCCTAAAGTTCTTTTAGATTTCAATAAAATCAGTGATTCTGGAGCTGGTGGATGAGAAACATCAGCTCTAACCAGGGCTTAGACTTCAGGAAAACCAATAACTATCCACATCAGTTTTCTATGACTGCCACCCTGAAACAGTTGCTCCTATAATACTGTAATTTGTGATTGTTCACCATTCTGTGACTTGCCTGGGCTTTTCTGTGGCTTCTCATGGTTCATTTATGTGACCAAATTCAGCTTGAGGTTGGCTGGACTCAGCTGGGACATCTGTAATCTCTGGGCCTCCCTTGCCTTGCAGTCCTTTCATCCCCATAGAGGCTCCACGAGGCTTCTCACCCAGGGGTGCCAGCCCTTCAAGAGGGCTTAGCTGCTCATCATACCTGTTCCATGCCGGGGTCAATACTATACTGTGGCTCAAAGAAAGTCACATGGCCCAGAATCAATGAAGAAGAGACAACCCAAGGACATTGTTACCAGCCAAATAATGGCCCCCCAAAGGATGACTTGAAGTCCTAACCCCACAGACCACAGTACGTGGCCTTATTTGGAAATAGAGTCTTTGCAGATACAGTCAAGTTAAGATGAGTTCTCCTGGAGTAGTTTGGACCGCTAAACCAATATGATTGGTGTCCTTACAAGAATAAAGAGGGTCCCCAAAGACACAGAGGCCAGATGGACATGTGAAGAGAGAGAGCTTGCAGCAGTGCTGCCACAAGCCAAGGAATACCTGAGACGACCAGAGGCTGGAGAGGCACAGAGGGATTTTCTCCTAGAGCTACGGAGGCAACGGTCTTGATTTCAGACTTCTGGCCTTAAGAACTGTGAGAGGATAAATTTTTATTTTAAGCCAGGCAGATAGTGAGACAGCAGCCCTAGGAAATTAATGCAGGCATGAACACCAGAAGACATGGTTCTTTGGGGTCCTCTATTGTAGCAATCTAGCATACTATCTACTTTTATGAACATAATTACACAAGTATTTTGTGACTGTTGTCCAAAATCTGAGGAAAATACAGGTGTGGTAGATTGCAATAATGATATCAACTCTTTGTCCTTCCCCAAGTCCATGGCTCCTGCCATATGACTTGACACCACCCTCCCAAACAGGAAGAGTGTTTTCCTCTTCCTCCTTTGTTATGGTCAGGTAACTTGCTTAAGCCAACAGAAGGAAGAAAGGCCATTTTGCCAGTTTCTTTTTTCTTTTCTTTTTGTCTTTCTAGGGCTGCACCCACAGCATATGGAGGTTCCCAGGCTAGGGGTTGAATCAGAGCTGTAGCTACTGGCCTACATCACAGCCACAGCAACTCGGGGTCCAAGCCTTGTCTGCAACCTACACCACAGCTCATAGCAAGGCCGGATCCTTAACCCACCGAGCAAGGCCAGGGATCAAACCCGTGTCTTCAGGGATACTAGTCTGGTTCGTTAACCACTGAGCCACAATGGGAAGGAACTCCACTAGTTCTTAAGAGACCTTTATATTTCTGCAAGCCACTGCCTATTTTCACTGTTCTTTGTGGCCGAGCTGTTCTGCCTAAGTTGCTGTCTCCTACTGCTCCCAGAAATGTCGTTAGGTATGTATGAACTAGGACCTCCACTCCCACCACACTCACGGATTCAGAGCTGTATGTTACTCTTGGTTGAAACTGAAGAGAATGCCCCCATCTCTTTAGGGATCAAACGTATACATAGGCTGACCAAGGCCTTCTCCTGTTTTCTCTCTTTATTCCCTGAGCACAAGTGTTCTTAACACTTCTACGTGTTCTTTTCTGCTATGCTTAACAGCATACCAATGAAATTGGGATTCAGCTTTTCAACTCTGGTTAGGCAAATATATGCCAGTGTCTTTATTACTGAGATGGGATCATTGGTCTTTCTTTTTAATAGCTGCATATATTTCCATATGCATATGAATACCCATATGCATATCCATATTTTATTTCAACGGTATCCTATTACCAAACATTCTATTTGTTTCCATTTTTGCTTATAAATAATTTTGCACTAAACATACTCTTACATTAATCTTTGAGTACTTATTGCATTATTTTCCCTGGATAAATTCATAGAGATAGAATGGCATACAGAAACTTTTTTTTTAAGGTTTTTGCTATATTTTTCCACATTGCCTTCTGGAAACACTGTATTAATTATTCCCCACCAATGTGTAAGAGTGCTAACTTTTTCATTCCCATTTAACCACCATGATTCTTTATAACCTTTGCCAGGAAATAGAAGACAAAGTTTGCATTTCATAGTGTGTTCCTTAAGCCCCTTTTAAACAATTGGGTTGCTTAGAAATGCATGTCTAAAACTGAATAGGACAGAGACAGCAAAAATAGGGGATGCTGCTGAAACCAGAAATGAGCTCACAGCAAGAAACTGAGAGCAAGGAAGGAGCAGATATGCAGTGTTACTGCACTATCAGTAATGGTAGGGCTTCGTGGATTTTTATTTGGCACATTCATTTAAAATGGCTCAGATGTTCCATCCATGTTTCTGCAAATGGCATTATTTTGTTCTTTTTATGGCTGAGTAGTATTCCATTGTGTGTGTGTGTGTGTGTGTGTGTGTGTGTGTGTGTGTATACACACCACATCTTCCTGATCCAGTCATCTCTCTGGAATCTAATATACGTCATAAATTAACCTTCCCACAGAAAAGAAAATCATGGACTTGGAGAATAGACTTGTGGTTGCCAAGGGGGAGGGGGAGGGAGTGGGATGGATTGGGAGCTTGGAGTTAATAGATGCAAACTGTTGCTTTTGGAATGGATTAGCAATGAGATCCGGCTGTGTAGCACTGAGAACTATCTAGTAATTTATGATGGAGCATGATAATGGGAGAAAAAACAATGTATACATGATGTGTAACTGGGTCACCATGCTGTACAGTAGAAAAAAAAATTGTATTGGGGAAATAACAATAAAAAATTTTTTTAAAAAGAAAATAAAAATAAATAAAATAAAATAAAGTAGCTCAGCTGTGAGGGAATTCAAATTCAACGCAGTGTCACTGTAAGTTGACACACTCACAGAGCTAGAAAATGTGGGATAGACATACCCAATAAGGGCATATCTTGGGAAAAGTGAAATAATATATCAGTGATGAAAATTATCCCCTAAACATGATATTCAGTAGGAGGGAAATGCCAAAAACTGTACTGAGGAGGAACCAAGTTAGATATAGACTTGCAGAGTGGAGAGGAACAAGGCTAGATAAGGTTAATGACATATACACAGAGTAGTTGCTGCCACGTTGGTCTAAGACTGGGTGCTACAAGTGTGGACAGATCTAATTAGTTTAACACCTTCGTGTTCTCCACTGTAGGTGCTGGTTGTAAGAAAGGGAAGGGGTTACTCTCTCCAGGATGTCAACATGGATTAAAAGATTAACATTTCATCTGCCACTTTCACTGAGTGCTCATAGGAATAATCTACTTTGGTATATATATATATAGTTCATTTCACATGTCTTAAACATTTGTATTCCATATCATCCACAATTCCACTTCTAGGAATTCATTTAGTGAAATAATTTAGCATATACCCAAATATTTAGCTACAGGATGTTCACTAAACCACTGTCTATAAATAAATTATGGTAAAACATATACAGAAATCATTTAACGTGGTGATATTACAGAAATCTATTGACTCACCTGAATCAATGATCATGAAGTAGTATATTAAAAATATTATCGAGTATGATTCAGTATTTGTATCTGTGGTCGAGTGTCAGCAGTCTATGGATATTCCATTCAGAAAAATTCCCATTAATACCTGAATTTTACTAGCTCTTTGAGTCCCTTTTCATACATAGTTAAAGGAATCCCACAACAAGGTTGGTTGGAACCTTAGAAGTTAAGTTCTTACTTTTGCTGGCTCAGTGTTCTGTTCTCCAGAGGGCCCTAACCTGGGGCATTGAGAGAGGGCTTATTGGGGATTGAAATTATAACTACTCCCTGAATCCAGAATCATGACAGTTCTCCTTCAGTCCCTGTTTCTATGTTTGGCTCAATGATCTTGACACTTAGGATGAATTCTTTCTTAGGAATTCCTTTGTTCCCCTTTGATAATTTGGTTTCTATTGGGGGAACAACACCCCAACCAGACACATAGTTTGCCAGACGTAACTATCTATGTCTGGACCTCAAATTTGGACATGTCTTAATTCCATTCTCATAAAGCTCTCCAATTTCCACTTGAATCATGTGGAAGGAAATACATATGTGGGAAAAGGAGGAGGTGGGCATGGGTGACACCTAAGAGCTCACACCAGAGGTATCTGAATCTTTGCTTTGGCTTACTCAGCATGTCTTGTCACATGTGTCTGTGTATATAACTGTAAAATATATTAATATGAAGACCTAAAAAGCCAATACCAGAAACATCAACAGCCCAGTGTTGGGATTATCAGTAACTTATTGTCTTCTAGCTGATCTATGTGTTCTAGTCTACAATGATCGTGTTTCTTGTGAACCATTAAACAATGGAAGTAATTTCTTAAAGGTACTGCCAAAAAAAAAAAAGGAATATGGTTTTGAACAAGCACTTTGAGGTATCTATTAATTCACCTCCAATCATTCTATAGTGTCAGCTATCATGTTGATTCTTGATTCCAGAGCCACCAACTCAATGCTTTTGCATTACATAGTAATTTTTCGTAATTGTTTTCTGATCAACCCCATCATTTCACAGTAAGCCCACAGGTGGCTTGTTTATTTGGGAGTGGTACTTTTGATGAATAATGTGGAAAGAAGAAGTAAGGTATCTACATTTGAAAAATACAAGAGAAAGCTTTCTGGAGAAGATTCATGAAGCATTTAGGAAAGAAATTGGGTATCACTGTAGGATTATAAGGGGGGGGGGTTACCAATTAGATGGTTTGTAGTGTGATGAAAGTGGCCAGATTTACTGTCCAAACCCTGGCTTAAAGTCTGGGAGATGGAATGTGATACAGTTGTACAAAGAGAACAAATATAGACTCCAGTTAAGTTTGGGAGGTAAGGTAAAAGATAACGGCAGATTCCAAATTTACTCTAGAAAGAGGAGAAGAAACTTGGCAGCAACCATGGGGTGACTCCTCCAGTTTCTATTCAGTTGTTCCCCAACATTACAGCCCCTTCCTCTATATGTCGTGCCCGGTGGGCTGCCTTGCCCCTCAAATCCACCCAGCCTTGATTTCAGGAGCGACCTCCACGTTCACAAAGGCATTCTGCCACTATTTGGTCCAGTCTCAACCCCACCAGCCTCCTCAGAGATGGGGCATGCCAAAGTTCTTTTGCAAGTATTTAATAGTGAGAGTTTGAGTCACACTCTTGCTTAAGAGGATATTCTATGCATTTTCAGACATATGACTAACTGGGCAAAAAGTTTAAATAATATAACTCGGAATAACACAGTGTCCAGCAGGAGAGTCGTTCTTTGCTTTTCATGTTGTTTGGAGGCGATGGGGGGAAGGGGAGTAGGATTGGCCTGAAACAGGGAACACCATAAAGAGACAGATAGACAGAGAATCAAAGTCCCCAAATGGCATTTAATTCCATGTTGCTGTTTTTCCTGGTCTGGTTTCAGAAATCCTCTGACAGTTGGACTGTTTGCTATTTAGTCATTCTTACTGTACTCATTTTACTGACAATCAGCAGGCCTTGCCTAATTTCACACTCAAACTAATAAAAAAGACCAAAGTAGACTACCACATCAAGTATATACTTAATTTGATGGGGTTTTTTAGAAAACATTTCCAAAATAACATATAAGTGGTAAGAGCAGCAAATACATAGGGTTGGAAGATATTTAAGTACATTCGAGTTTTAGCCAAAACAGCTGGCAATAGCTAGATTAAAAAAGAAGAAGAAAAAGAAGCCTAATTGGAGGCTTTCACATTAGGTTCTGAAACACATTTTTTGGTCCCCTTGTGCCTTGTTTCCAAGATGGTAGCACCTGGAAAAACATGCAGCTTGATTTTCGTAATAG
The DNA here is from genome assembly GCF_054392235.1 of Sus scrofa. Lineage (NCBI taxonomy): Eukaryota > Metazoa > Chordata > Mammalia > Artiodactyla > Suidae > Sus > Sus scrofa. The sequence goes on along the minus strand of NC_139386.1, from coordinate 40,861,254 downwards.
ATATGAGCTCAGATAGTAAGGACTGCATTACACCAGTTCCTTTGAAACGGGTGGCAGTTATTGCTGGAGTCCAAGAGGCTTGGAAATAGGAGTATATTCATCTGTTTGTGAAAATCACCAGGCATAGACTGTTTCGACCCAACACACCGTAGAAGTGCACAAGCCTCCTGTTACCAGCAAGAATTGAAACCAGAACTCAGCAAGAGCAATGCCAGATGATTGCTGCTGTTTTCCTGCAGACTTGATGGTGAATGCTGGACACTGTGTTACCATAAGGCTCTTTCCTAAGTGAGAACCTCTCTCAGGTCCTCCGTGAGGCAGTGACAATTTTCACTGAATCCCACCCCCCCGCCAAAGTGTCCAATGTGTGCTTGCTTTTCATTACAACTTGATTAATTACCCCAAGAAACTTCATTTCATTCTATTTGCTAAAATGAGAGTAATTAGAGCAGCCTTTGACCCTTTCTTCTCTACCCCTCTTAGTTTACAGCAAGCTGTGAAATGTGATAAGTTGATTCTTAAATATATACTTTCATGCCAAGAGTAGGTATCTCCTATTTGACTTGCGGTTCCCACCCATGGGAATTTGGTATTGTTTATTTAAGAATTTAACATCCAGAGTTTTTGTCAGATAAGATTGAGAAGAAACGTCCTCCAGATGACACCGCTGCCCTCTCAATAGAAGGTTCAAAACCTGCCCCTTATCTTAATAGCCATAGTAATAACTGGACCCTTTTGCTCCATATGGAAGGTACAGTTTTCACTCTTAGTTTGAACTTAAAGTGCCACAGGGCTGGAGATACTCTCAGGATTCCCTGTAATAAAATGCACAAGCACCTAAAGGATCCTGTTTGAAAGTCAAATACTAAATTTTTCAGGTGTTTTGGATCAGAACCTTTGGTACATTTGGGAACGCATTGTGGGCTAAATAAAAGCCATCTTGCATTAACCCCAAAGTAGGAGGTTTCAGACTTTTATTAATGTAATTTTAATTACAGCTTTTACAGGCAGTTTATGTGTGCTGTAGAAAATCTGAGAAATAAAGAAAAATTTAAAGAAGAAAATTAAAATTGTCTCAATCTTATCTACAGAAGATAACCACTTCTCAAATTCCAATATATTTCTTTTCAGTCTACTTTTTATACAATTATATAAATAGATTTTCACAAAAAAAAGAAATCTTGTGCTATAAGCAGTTTTTGATTTTTTTTATTTGACTTTTTATGATGAGCTTGTCCTCTGTCACTAAACGTGTTAAAAAATATGATTTCCCATGGCAGCAAAGACTCCATAGCACAGGAACTCTTTGGCATTTGGGTTGCCCGCATTCTTGCTGAAACACAGTGACCAAACAGCATCGTAGAGCATTCAAGACCCCTCAGTTGCAAGAGATATACACACAAACAAGGCAAATTCATTGACTCCTAAAACAAAATCTCCCTTTAGGCACCCCTGTCTTCAGGGCTTCAGCCTTTGCCCTCAGGTCTCAAATCTGTCTGTCTGTCTGTATGTCTTTCTGCCTTTCTCTCTCCTCTCGCCCTCCATTCCTCCCCCAGCGCAGCTCTACTTACCTCTGCTTGGCTTTCTACCCAAGCAGACAAGTAGTCGCTTTCTCTAACTGGAAGCAAATATACCACTAACATCTCCAAGCCAAGCCTACATCCACTCACAGATTGAGTGAGATCAGAGAGAAGAAAGTACTTTTCTCACTGGTCCCCCCACTGCCCATGGAGGTCTCTGATTGGCCTTACAAGGATCACATGCTCATCTCTGAGGATGGAGTGCTCTCACTGGCCAAGTCTAGACCACATCAGGGTCACGTACAGGGGTCAGCTCCCTGGGATGGGGCCCCAGGCAGGGAGGTTGAAAAAGATCCTGCATCATCTCTTCACTGCATTTCTTTCCTTTCCTTTGCTCTGCTCTGCTCTCCTCTCCTTTCCTTCTTTTTCTTATGGCTACACCCACAGCATATAGAAGTTCCCAGGCCAGGGATTGAATCCAAGGGGCAGCTGCAACCTATGCTATGCTGCAGCTGTGGCAACGCCAGATCCTTTTACCCTCTGTGCCAGGGCGGGATCAAGCCTGTGCCTCCACAGCCACCTGGCTAAGTTGAATTCTTAACCTACTGCACCACAGCAGGAATTCCTTCCTTCCTTTTCTTAAAATTTGTCCTTACTAAGCATCAACATCCCTTCGGCAGTGTGATTCAAGCCTTGCCTCTTATATGCTATCTTAAGATAAATGTACTACTCAGTACATGTAGGAACAGTGGCCTAAAACCAGCATGTTATCTTCCCTGGACTCAGAAGGAAAATAATTCCAGAGCCATTTCATGAGAAAACCAGTTATCTTTGCATTGTCTAGCCTTGAATCTGCCATTAAGATCATCAGCTGATTGGCAAGATATTAAGTGAATATGGCTTGATTCTAGGATGTTGAATGGAAGCTAATGATCCAGTAACTCTGAAGGAGAATCAAGACTTAGAATTACAGGTGCACTTTATTTAGTGCTGCCACCATCACTAAGTGTTATTCTTCTCAGAAAGAGAAGTTAATGCACAGGTTCCCGTGGCTTCTCAGCCAGGACGAGAGAGAGGGCATGTCTTACACTCTCACTTGTGCCAAGTGTGCCAGATAAAGTGCTTTCCCCCAGTCCTAATGGTGCTGAGAAATCTTTTTCTTACTCCTCTGGGGGTAGCTGTTTCTGCTATGTTTGATGAAGTGAGCCTGACAAAAGGATATGAGGAATGGGTTGAGAGACACTGTGTGAGACCTTATTGTAAGTTAAAAAATGCAAGTTCTACAGCAGCTTGAGGTACCTTCAAGGAAATGGTCACGGACATAGGGACTCATGCTCATCAGTGTGTGCAGGAAGGCTTTGACCGTGTTATCTTCATAACACAGCCTGGGAAGACAGGACAGTAATGATAAGAAGGCCAGCTGGAGGACAGCACTATTGGTGGCATGTCATGGCTTCACAGGCTTTGAAGAAAACAGAAGAAGAATTACCAACCTATCATTCCAGGAACACCTCCTCTCAGAGACTGGCCCTGCTGTGCCAATCCCACTTGGCTCCAATCCATTTAGCACTCTCATTTCTGGAGTGAGTGCTCTGAGCTAGACTCTCTCCATCAAGACGGCCAAGAAGCCAGTTATTAACCAGTGAGGATAAAAGAATCCACAGGCAATTGACTCCACTCTGGATCAAGCTCCCTTAGTATCCTGGGTAACTGGTAGGTAGTCTTCAGAGGTCACTCGAGCAGAATACACTTATGGGCATCTGGACGTGTGAAAGGAACCTTGACAATGTTAGCGTTGAACAAAGTCCAGACAGTGCAGCTATCGCAGCACTTATGACCCTCTTCTGGAATTGTCTATCTCCTTTTCTGTCTTCTACCTTAGATTGTGAGTCAAAGACTGAGATGGAGTCTTACCAATCTTTGGATTCCTATGATCTTCCTGCAGGAAGAAAGCATTTAATAAATATTTTTTGAGTGAGGGAATAAATGGTAAAGTTGGAAATCTGGGGGTCATTTTCCTCCTTGTCCTCCACGCTGAACTTGCACTACATTCTCTTAAAGAAAAAAATAGCTCTTTAATCTGCCCACTTTTCTCCTTCCCCATGTCACTTCCTCATCTACGCTGCCAATATTCCTTCCTCAGACTCTGCAACTGCCTCAGAAAAGCTTCCCTGCTTCCCCTGGTGCAGAGCACACATTTCATTTTCATAAAAACCATAGAATGTTCAAAGATAGTAAAATACCTCTACTGACTTTTCATTCCACGCAGAGAAAAATCTAGAATCCAACTGCCTACTTCTCCAGGTATACCTCACTCTTCTCCTCTATGCCGCTGAGTCACGTTGGGCTTCTTTCCATTTTTGTAGCTCATTGAAATCTACTCTGCCTTGTGTTTTTGCAAAGGCAGCTCTCTCTTTGAAGCCATGCCCCACATTCTCTCCTAGCCACCTTTGCTCATTCTGTAGGTCTCAGCCTAAATGTCACCCCTGAATGTCAGCTGCCCTCACCATCCCAGTACAAGGTAGGCTGGGCTGTTCAACTCTATCCTGGTTCCTGTCCTTGGCCTTCATAGTAGCTTATCGACATCTGTAATGATGTCGTGTGTTCATATATTGAATATGCATCTTTCTTACTCAACCATAGGTTTTTTCCCTTGTGTTCACTTAACTCCTTATATCCAATATCACACTCACCACCTCACATCCTCTTGGCTTCAGCTCACGGCTCTGGCAAAGAGTTCCACAAGGTTCAAACCCCTCTCCACTGACAGTGCACATGTCAAGCCTGCACCAAACATTTGTCTTCCTGCCTGGGGACTGCCTTCATTCCCCAGAGTGCTGCACCTGCAGGTGCCTGCTTGACCCTCATGCATGTGCAACCCAGAAGTGAGCAAGTGCTTTGTGGGATAACCCCTGACCAAAGCAGACCAGGAGCCCATGGACAGATGCTTCTCCCTCTAATCCTTCTGACACTTCTCAGAAGGCGTCAACAGATTGACACTAGCCACTTGCAGGTGGCCAGCTCTATAATGTGTCCTTATATTGGGACATATTGGCTTTCCCCCTCCCCTGTTCCACTCTTCTAGGTCCTCACGTCTGTCCTTTCAGATCACTTCCACAATAAACCATCTGCATGTAAGCGTTAGTCACAGGCTGTTCTAAAACAGCCCCCTGCTCACCAACTGCCTAGCACAGTGCCTGGCTAGGTCAGGTACACAACAGGTTTTTTGTGTTTTGTGGGTTTTTTTTTTTTTTTTTTTGGCTGCACCCATGGTTTACAGAAGTGCCCAGGCCAAGGACTGAATACAAGCTACAGCTATGACCTATGCCACAGCTGTGGCAACACTGGATTCTTAACTCACTGTGCAGGGTCAGGGATCAAACTTGACGTTCTTCAGGGACCTGAACCACTGCAGTCAGATTCTTAACCCACTACACCACAGCAGGAACCTCCCACAAGTATTTCTAAGTTGACAAGTAAGCCAAGTGTACATAACTTAAAATTATTACCAAAAAAAATCTAAGGAGCACCCATTGTGGTACAATGGAAAACGAATCCAACTAATATCCATGAGGATGTGGGTTCTATCCCTGGCCTTGATCAGTGGGTTAAGGACCCAGCATTACCACAAGCTGTGATGTAGGCCAGATCCCGCATTGCTGTGGCTGTGGTGTAGGCTGGCAGCTACAGCTCCTATCCCACCTGTAGCCTGGGAACTTCCCTATGCTGTAGGTGTGGCCCTAAAAAGAAAAATAAACAAATAAACAAACAAAAAAGGAGAGGCAGGAGAGGAAGCAGGAATAAAAAGGCCATTAATACAATTTAGTACATTAGTACAATTTAGTTGCTAATTTACCAATTTAGCAACTCAGCAGAGGCCCTTACTACCCCATGCTAGTGAGAAATGTGCTTTCTCTGTAAGCAGGTCAATTTCCACCAAGACTTAGCTGTTTAATCCTCCCTCTCCCAGCTTGAGAGAGCTTAGGATAGTGGAACGAGAATGAGGTTTGGCATGACACCTAACTGGGCTTGGATCACATTGTCGCTATTTTCTCCCTCTAGGACCTTCCCATGTTCTTCGAGGTCCTGTTTGCCTGTCTGTAAAATAGGAACATGAACAGTGCCTTGCCATATTGTTAAAAAGACTAAAAAAATATTGATTTCCTCTCCTTGAACTCACTACCCTCTTTTGCTCCCTTCTCTGATGAGACACACGCATTGCATTTTGGACCTTGTTTCTGAACGTGTGGCCCAGGACTCTGAGCTGAAAGTTTGATGCAACAATCCTCTGACCATATTTGCTTGTCTTCACTGTCTCTGCGCTTAGAATGTACCAGCCAGCCCCATCATTTGAAAGAATATCGTCCTCAGGTAAAGACTTTTATAATGATACAAAAAGGGTTTCAAAGGCATTGTGGTCCTAGGGGTGTCCCCAGAGGAATAGCACAGGCCCCTGACAAGAGGTGTCTGTGTGGACGCAGGTGTCCTGTGAGCCTGGAGCTCTCCACCCTTCCCTGGCCACAAATGCCTTCTGTCCGCTTGTGCTCTCAAAGGTCAGGCCCTTGTGAAAAATACTTGCTCTATTAATCATCTTGGAAGGCAGCTCCAGACACATTTGCAGAAGGGATGCTGTAAGTTTTGTCTGCACGGTGCACCCTGGGAAAAGAGTTTCCCTTTTGAAAAGCAATCTTGCTCTGAGCCAAGTCTTTTTTCCCTAATTTTTTTTAAAGCAATGAAATTATTACATGTTCTGAAGGTGTCGGGAGGCACGGCCACCCCTTTGGCACAGGCATGTTTGTGTACTCAGGAGATATGTGCCCAATTAGTGGATTTCACATGACTGCTGGTGTTGGCAAGTGACCTACCCCCAGCTGCTGCTCAGTCTTTGGGGGGAACAGTGGAAGGTGAAATCATGATTTGACACAGACTTGCTCAGTCAGAGACAGAGCAGTTTAAGGATAGCTATATGCCCAGAGCGAATGAGAGATGACCCCGCTGTTAAACTGGCTCGCAACCTGGGTGATAATTTTTATATTCCCAATTAGATCATAGAAATCAACAGAGGGGGACAGATTCCCCCTCCACCACCACTATGTTGCACAGGAGGGGTCAGTATATGTGACGTTCCCTTCCCATTTTCTCATCCGAACATTACAGCTTTAGATCGTCAAACATGGGAGAGGCACTTTCACCTGCCCGGCTTGCTATTCAGAAAGGAATCAGGAGTTCTCGCTGTGGCTTAGCAGGTTAAGAACCTGACGTAGTGTTTGTGAGGATGCGGGTTTGATCTCTGGCCTTGCCCAGTGGGTTAAGGATCTGGCGTTGCCACAAGCTATGGTGTAGATCCACTGCAGCTGCAGCTTTGATTCGACCCCTGGGAACTTCCATATGCTGCAACTATGGCCTTAAGAAAAGAAAAGAAAAGGCATCACTTCATGTGTACAATGGTGAAGCAAGCACACAAGATAGAAATTCCAGGGCTTGCTTCTGTCTCATGCAGAATTTTCATCTTTTACCTTTTCCACTTGTGTCTTCCTAGTTGTCACATGATCTAATATTCTGTTCCTCATGGCCAACTCTTAATAGCAATGAGAAAGAAGTCTGGATAAATGTGCCATTCATTCATTAAGATTCCCGTCCTATAAGGATCTGGCTTTTTTTCCCCACAAAATCATGGTAATATCTATTCTACTTCATAAATAGTTTAAAAACCCTGTGTCCTGAGTGAACACAGGATTGAGTTTTATAGTAAATCTCAATTGAGAGGAGAAAGAAGTGATTAACAATGTCTCACTGGAAGAGACCCCTCCCAAAACACCAGGCCAATGAGGTAGACTTCCATGTTCACTGAAAATATTTAACGCCCCAGACCATTTCCCAGTGGAATCAGACCAGACAAGAAGAACAATACAAGCTGCTTAGAAGACTGTCTGGGGATCTTTAGGAATGGCATCTGCAATAGATTGATACTTCTCTCCGCTCCGATTCCTGCTCCTGTGCATACACAGGACTTACAACTGAGTCATATTTTTCAGGAATGAATGTGGGTGTCACAGTCAGTGACCTGCGGTCTATAACTTCATAAATAGCTTGCTCCAAAAGTTCCCTAGGCACAGCTGAGCCCAGACAGTCCCCTGAATGGCTTCACTCCAAGCCCACTTCCATATGCCTCTTTTTATTGTCCACACCCCCTTCTACTACATCTGCCTCGCCTAATTCCCACAGTCATCTAAAGAGTTTTCAAGTGAAGAACAATCTTTGAACAAGAACAAGAAGAACTGGGAAGTGGTAACCAACTTGTAACTGAGGTGTTCTGAAAATAGTCCTAACACAATTCCCAGACCTAAGCACGTATGATAATTTGGTAAGTCAACAAGTAACTCTCATGCAACAGACCGCAAGCATCCGTGAAGGGGCCAGGCATGGTATTAGGGTCCGGCCAACAGAAACGCGGAAGGGCACAAGTCTTCACCCCACCCAGGAGGAGATCTCTCAGGGAGAGAAGACATCAACTATCTTTCTCACCACAATGACACTTGAGCAACCATCTCAAGTGAGAACTGGAGAAGGTGCCACACAGGAACTGGTCTTTCAGAGGGAAGAGGAGCTGGTCTGTTAGGAAAGAGAGGGCAAGAGCTCCCGTCATGCTCAGCGGTTAAGGAACATGACTATCCATGCAGGTTGGATCCCTGGCCTTCCTCAGTGGGTTAAGGATCTGACGTTCCTGTGAGCTGTGGTGTAAGTCTCAGACATGGCTTGGATCTCGAGTTGCTGTGGCTGTGGTGTAGGCAGGCAGCTGTAGTTCCGATTTGACCCTTAGCCTGGGAACTTCCATATGCTGCAGTGTAGCCCTTAAAAAAAAAAGAAAAGAAAAGAAAAGAGAGGGAGAGAGGGTATAGCCATTCCCAAGAAGAACAGCTCTGTGTTCAAAAGCATGGAAGGGTGAAAACTCATGTGTGTACAGAGAACTGTATTGCTTTGTGTGGCTGGAGAGTGAGTTGTGGGTGGGCCAGGGCACAAAATGAATTTGTCAGGCAGCTGCAACTAGCTGATACTTTCTGAACTAGATCCATGGGGGAGATGTATTCGAAGGAGGTACAGAATTTTTATTCAACTCAAGGGTGAGAGGTACAAGTAGGCTTAGGAATAGGAACACTATCAGGAATTAACACTAGAGTCGCCCTCCCTACCTCTTTCTTTCTCTTTCTGGGCCACAAGTTCACTTATTTCTGCAGATAGACAGCTCTGAACTGATCTCTCTATTCAACAGGAATGAATGTGTTGCTGCAAATGGCCTTACTTCATTCTGTTTTATGGTGGAATAATGCTTTGTTTAAAAAGCAGAAAATAGGAACTCCCAAGTGTGGCTCAGTGGAAACGAATCTGACTAGTATCCATGAGGACGCAGGTTCCATCCCTGGCCTCGCTCAGTGGGTTAATTGTGTGTATGTACCATATCTTCTTTATCCATTCCTCTGTCGATAAACATTTAGGTTGCTTCCATGTTGTGGCTATGGTGAATAGTGCTGCAGTGAACATTAGGATGCATATATATTTTCCAATTATGATTTTCTCTGGATAGATGCCCAGGAGTGGAATTTCTGGATCATATGGTAATTCTATTTTTTGTTTTTTGATGAACTTCCATACGTTTTCCCATAGTGGTTGTATCAATTTACATTCCCACCAAAAGTATAGGAGGCTTCCCTTATCTCCACGCCCTCTCCAGCATTTATTGTTTGTAAATTTTTTTTTTTTTTTTTGTCTTTTTGCCATTTCTTGGGCTGCTCCAGGCTAGGCATGTAGAGGTTCCCAGGCTAGGGTTGAATCGGAGCTGTAGCTGCCGGCCTACACTAGAACTACAGCAATGCAGGATCCAAGCCGTGTCTGCAACCTACACCACAGCTCACGGCAACACCAGATCCTCAACCCACTGAGCAAGGCCAGGGATGGAACCTGCAACCTCATGGTTCCTAGTCGGATTCGTTAACCACTGAGCCACAACGGGAACTCCTGTTTGTAAATTTTTTGATGATGGTCATTCTGACTGGTGTAACCAAAACCCCATACTGTGTTTTTTTTTTTTTTCTTTTGCTTATTTTCTGCTTTTTTTGTTTTGTCTTTTTAGGGCCACACCCACAGCATAGGAGGTTCCTAGGCTAGGGGTTGAATCAGAGGTACAGCTTCGAGCCTATGCCACAGCCATGGCAATGCCAGATCCGAGCCTTGTCTGTAATCTATGCCACAGCTCATGGCAATATCAGATCCTTAACCCAATGAGCGAGGCTAGGGATGGAACCTGCATCCTCATGGATACTAGTCAGATTCGTTTCCACTGAGCCATACTGCGAACTCCTATTTTCTGTTTTTTGAACAAAGCATAAACTCTATACATTTATTTTGCACAAATTGCATAGCCAGCCATATCCTGGAGTTGCGGTGGCAAACAAAATAGACATGGTGCCTCTTGCCATGGAGTTTACTTTCTGCTGGGGGGAAAAATCAAAAATAATAAGTAGTGAACAAGAAAAACCTCACTAACTCACTATTTTGATACAATAAGCAGGGTGACATAATTATCAAGGGAAGGTGATTTTCTGTAACTTGGACAGGAAGGAAGACCTCTCCAGGAAAACCTCTCGGTTCTTTCAGCTGAGACCTGAAGCAGGAACAGTTAATGAGTTTGATGCAGTGAAATATTCCTCTTCATCCTTGGACTCTGTTCCACACTTTGCCATCAGCCTGAAAAAGCCCTGCCCCCTCACACAGTTTTGCAGATGACCCCAGTTCTCCTCAGGTTCTCCACTTGTCTCTACTGTGCCTCTGCCCGTGGGTGGCCCTCCTCTTGACCCTTCTCATCAAGCTACCAGTAGACAGGACAGGTTGAAGCAAAAAACATGAGAGGCACCCATTTCTGCCCAAGAGTCCCAAGGAACCTAGAAACACAGTCCCTGGAGGAAGAATTCCCCTTTCCAGTAACTTCTGGGAAAAGCTACAGGACCAAATCCCCTGCCTTTGTCAGTCAGGCCAAGAGAGTCACATCAGAAGGAAAGATGATTTGAATGAGTCCAGATGTTTCACGTAAAACCACAACCAGGCTTAGCATTTGAGGGTTTTTTGGTTTTTGGGGTTTTTTTTTTTGTCATTTCTTTTCATGTCATGTACATGCTCAAAAGTGGTCTAAGGGGAACAGCATGTCTTAAAAGAGGGCAATTGCAAATGGCAGAAAATAGCAAACACGATAATAACTTGTCATGTTGAACACAAAGTTGCAGCAAAGGCAAGCTGTCTCCAGGAAGCAGATGTGGACCAAAAGGGAGATTGTGGAGAGCTAAATGCAGCAGGTCACAAAGCATTTTGGTAAAGATTATAAAATGCTACCTATGGTAGAACATATACAGCAAATATAAAATTTCAAGAAGGATTTAGAAATGTGCCAGATTTATTATGTGAGAGTTTAAGGGGGGGGGCAATTGATGTCTCAATTAAAGGAGTGAAGAGTTTTGCCAAGTGAAGCAGAATATGATTATATAGAGGATTTTAAACTAGGATTTATTTTTTTTCCAAAAGAATGCTGCACTTGGCAGTAACCTCAATTCCAGTGCACAGAAGTTAGTAAACTGATGACATAGCAGGGGATTCTTCTAGAGAGGCTAATTGCGACATCACTTTCTGCCAAGACCATTTGAAAATAAACCCCTCTGTGCCATTTGTTGCCGTCATTGGAAAGAGATTGAGGTTGACAATTAAAAGCTCAACAAGTAAAGGGTAAATGTAGGCATTTAAGCCTGGTATGTTCTCACTAAATATTTGTAGAATGAATGCAAGGATAACGAGCCTCTAGAAGTTTAGATTGCAGGACTGTCTTCTGGGCAAGGCTATGGGAACGCTATATGGTTTACAAGGACACAGGCATGGGACCCTTACACAAGCGTGTGCATACATATGCATTATCTGACATTCTTGAGCTGTTTGGTCTATACGTGGAAAAGATGAGTTCGCTTGCAAGGGGAGAGAAAGAGGAAGAGGCAGCTTGACATTTTATTGCAGTCAGTAGCATAGGCTGGTCAGCCAGACCACCATTGCCTCATCCTGTGAAGGTTGGGACCATGACCTCTGTGGGCAAGTCCATTTTATGACGTGATGAAGCAAGTGACTCCGATTGTGACTATTCTCCAAGCCAGTCCCCAGAGCCATTGCCAGTTTATGAGTTACTTGGAACAGTTAAAGCAGCATAGGGCTGATGCTGTTTATTTTTATGCCATCTGATGGGGAAACTGGATGACCAGATTTACAAAGCTGCTTCCTCAGATCAAAGGCTTTTGGGAATTGAAGGACCCAACTTGGCAGAGCGCCTGTTTACACGATGATCCCTTCTTACAGTTGTGACAAAATGTGGAAATACATTGAACTTGAAATGTCAAGAGAGAGAAAAGCAAGAAGCGTCACTCTGCTTTCAGAAGTTTGGTTATCTATGTTAAAACTGGACAGATCACTTTTGAAGAAGGTAATTGTTACACAATAAAAGAAAAAATGAATGAACACAAAATTTAAAGGATTATAGAACTGTTGATGAAAACAGAGTTGCAACTTCAGAAGCCAGTGGTTAGCACTGTTGAATTAGTCTCGATTTTAAGGAATAAACAAAGATTTACTCTGAAAAGATAGCACGATTTAGGAGCATTTTGTAGATTTGGGAGCGAGGCAAGTCCCCTCGACAATTTTGTGGATAAGCATATGAAATCAAAAACTAATATTTCTACTGTGTGTCAAAATCTGGTAAATGTTTGGATCCCCTTGGGTCTGTTTAAATGCATTATTTCTTCATGCTTCTGATAACCCAAGCAGAGAGTCCTCATCAATGCCTGGAGTGCGTACTGACTGAGTGTTGAAAATGATCATTAAGTGAAGTATGAATATCTTCATTAACATGCTCAAAAAGGACCAAAGATATGATGGGGCATATGCCGTGCATGCATGCAGGAAAGAAATGGTTTAAACTATTGTTATTTGGAGGGACTTAAAAAATTACCACAGTTTTAAATCTCTGATAATTGTGAATAGCTAATGAGCATTACCATTGTTTTCCTTACATTTACCCCTTGGAATTTCTAATCATGTGGCTTACTATGAAAAAAAAAAAAAAAAAAAAAAAGGAGTTTTCTAGCTCTTGATGTTAACATATGCTGAAAACGAATCTTGCCTTAGAATTCCCTCCTCTGAGGCCACTTTTTGCTCCTTCTGGGCGGGGCGTGAGGTCCATCTGTTTTATCTTTAGCCTTGCTCTCCCTGGCAGACTGGCTCACACGCTGGCAAAGTGCTGTCTGTCACCTTGTATTTCATGGAGGATTTCACCCCCATCCCATGAGTCCCATGACCTTTGTGACTCAGACATTGATGATCGATTCTCTTCCATGCTCTCTGCGTCCAGGATACTGGGGAGTGATATAAATGGCAAGTCATAGGCTGGTTCTGAGAAGACTTCCAAGAATAACTGCCACTAAACTGTTTTAACAAAGCCCTGACTTTTACAGATCTAGAATGTTGTTTGTCAACCGAGGTCTAGAATGAAGACTACGAGTGGCCAAATCATTTCACAGGCATGTTTTGCTTGGCCAGGCTAGTGCTGGCCTGCAGAGTATTTAAGAAATATTTAATGAGTTCCTAACATTTGAAAATCAGGAGATGTCACATAAAAATCCAGCTTTCTGGCATCACTTGATTTGGTAGCGGAGAGTCTGCATGCCCACTTGGCAGTAATCGATTATGCAGTCATTCCATCTAGATGGGGCAAGATCCCTCCAGTTCACCGTAGTCCCCACCAGACCTGCTTCATCCATATCCATAGCATGCCTACCTTAGCAGGCTTTTGAGGTTGAGATCTTAACTTTAGAACTACAGTGTGCCTGGTACTCTGCTAAGAACTGGGGGGAAAACAGGAAAGGGATTAGCACTTGTGAGCCTTCCTGGCTCATCACCTGGTTAGAGAAAATAATAACAAAAATAATAAAGCTAAGTTATGGCCAACTAAGGTCTTAAGTGTGAGATATCAAACATAGAAGTGGCCCCTGACCTACACAGAACACAAATATGTGTCCTGTCTGCAGCAGTGATCATCAGCCAGAGACAGCCCTGTATGAGACCAGTTGAAGAGTTCACAATTTGTCCAGTTAGGCCAGGAAGTTGCATCCAGCATGGACTTCAGAGATTCATCCATATGTTTATCAACTTATTCCTTTGTCAATATATGTCTATACACTGTAAACCAGCTATAATGGAAAAAATAATAATCATTATATAAAAAAAGATGTGGAAACTGAGGGGAAAAATGTATATATCTATCTATCTATATAGATATCTATAAGTGGATGTGGAGGCCATTCAGCACTCAGATCACTCTTTAAGAAACCATCATGGGAGCCTCAGATGCCACTCCTTTGGATTCACTGTGGATCCAGCCTCCCCCAGACCACTTTCAGCCACTGTCTGAGCATGGTAGAGCTTCTGGAGCCAGGACATTCCTGCCCAACATGGAGACATGGGACTTCTCTAATGGGTGGACTTTGTGTGGGCCACCCTTTTAGTCTGGTCCAGACTTGCCCACGACTGCACAGTGGTCTGAGGTTCTTCCTACCCTGTCTTCCTCCTTTCCCTCTCTCCTTTCCCAGGCATTCACAATTATCACAGTCTAAAGTCTCTCTCAGCCTTCTTTTCCTCCTTCTCTCATAGTCACTTCCACTAAGAAGTTGCTTGCATGTCTAATCCTTGGTCTCTGCGTCTCAGAGCACTCAGACTGATGGAACTGCCTATTGTGTGTCAGGCATAGTGCTTGGTGTTTGGGACACAAGGGTGGATAAAACAGACAAGATCCCTCCATTCATGGACTATGCAATATAGTGGGCATAGACACATCATAAGCAAGAGAGTAAATCAATTAAAGAAAATAGTGGAAGGCTAGAGAATGACTTGTTATCGATTGACTGGATGGTCAGGGAAGATTTTTCAGAGGAGAGGATGCTCAAGCTGACATTTCAATGATGAAAAGGAAGTGGTTGAGTGAAAGTCCTGGGAGGGAACATTCCAGGTGGAGGGAAGAGCAGGTAAGAAAGGGTGGCAACAGGAACATCTTTGGCATATTTGAAAAAAATAGAAAAGTTCAGTATGGCTGAATAATAATCACAGAGCAAAAGAATGAGTAAGCAAGGATATTGGAGAACTAGTGAGGAGCCTGCTTGCTTGGGGATTGGCAGCCACAGTAAGGAGCTTAGAGCAGGTCAGGGAGCAGACCATCCCCTACTTGCAAGGTCAAATAGGGTACTCTTAGGTCAAGATAGAATGCAGAAGGCTTGTGTCAGCTGCTAAATGTTGCTTTACAGACAAGGGTTTTTTTACACTACAAATACAAAACTTTAGGATGCACGTACATTAGGCAGGCTCGTAGGCCGTCCTGAGAAACTAAGTACTACACAAATATTACATCTGTACAAAGTGCAGGGCTCGAAGCTGTAAACTCTCTCTCTCTGTGTGTGTGTGTGTGTGTGTGTGTGTGTGTGAGAGAGAGAGAGAGAGAGAGAGAGAGAGAGAGAGGGATCAGTTTCTAAGCCAAGCACCACTCCTATGTCCTTTCAGAGTTCAGAGAAGGAAGAGAGGGCTGTGAACAGGAGTACATTCAAGAAGTCTTCTTAGGAATGGGAAGTAAGATTATCAAAATCATGTAGCCTGCACGAGCATAAAAAGCATAAAAAGCCATATAATTTCTTTTGCGAAAACTGGCTGGCTGGATTTCCAATCTAAGGCAGTAAGGAGGCATCAACACCCGTGGCAACTATACCACCACTCCACCTGACTGATGGGCCACTAGCAAGCCCAAAGGAGCCCCTGAATGGATGCTAAGATGAAGTGAAATTTGGAAAGGGACTCTTGTGCCTCGGTCTAGAGAGATGTGCAACTTGTTTGGGGAATGTTCTTTGGATACTTGCTTAAAGGGTTGTCACGTCAGGCATAAGCTACTGCTCTTGTCGTGGAGGTTTTAGGAAATGTTTTTTTGACCAGGGGACTTGTCAGGCTATTGTTAGCTTCTGCTCCTGCCGCTTCCTAAAGTATGGTTTGAGTTTTAAGAGGCTTTGCCTTTTCACCTTGCCTCCCACCCCATCAGGGGCAAGACAGTGAGAAGCAGATCTATGAGAGCTCACCAGCCCTCTCCTTTGGAGAGTCACTGCCCAGTTACACACAGTAGGAAAATTTCCTGAAATAGAACTGCATTATCTGAGGACTGGAAAGGATGATGGAAAAGCTCACTTAGCTATAAGGAAACTGATGAAAGGCCTGGATGCTTTCCCATTGTCTAAGGAGCTCAAATTCTCTAAATAGGCCCCAATACGTCCATCATTCGCCCCTTGCTAGGATGGGTCAACTTGATGGCAGACAGCAGCCCTGAGCATTGAAGAATCCAGCCTGCTATCTCATGAGACAGTGTCAGCTATTTGAAATGTGTGTTGGAGTTTTTACATTTTTATCCGCATAGTTTTAAATTAACTTTTTGTTGATACCTAACATACAGAAAATTATACTTGTTATAATTCTTTAATAAGAGATCAATACATTTTCAAAAAGTGAATATGACTATATAATCACACAGATCAAGGACCAGACATTACCAGTATCTCTGAAGTCCCCCAGTTACTCCCTCCCTGCAGAAAGCAATCATCATTCTGGATTCTAACACAGATACATTAACTTTGCTTGTTTTGTATTTTATATAAGTTGAATCATACTATATGCTCTCCTGATCTCAAGGAAAATTTCTTTAGTATGTCACCTTTGACTATTATACACCATTTTAATATATCAAATTAAGGAAGTTCCCTTCTATTTCTAGTTTGCTATCAATTTTTATCATGAACAGATGTTGAATTTTGTCAAGCTCTTTCTTTTAAAAAAGAGGTGGTCTGATTTGTTGGGGTTTTTTTATGTTAATGTAATGAATTACATTAGTTGGTTTTTCTAATGTTAAATCAACCCTCCAAAACCAGGAAAATATCTGTGGGCCATATTTGTTATGTATGTATATCACTGGTTTCAATTTTCCGATATTTTGTTTAAAAGTTTCTGAATTTATGTTTTTGAGAGAGTTCATCTGTAATTTTAATAACAGATTTCATTTTTAAATATATCTTAGACTACTCAGAGTTTAATTTTTTTATTGTAATAAGTAATATTCATTTAAGGAATTTGTACATTTTATCCAAATTACCAAATATGTTGGAGTAAAGTTTATCCTAATGCCCTCTTACTATCATTTGATGTCTATAGGATTTGTGATCATGTTCTCCTATCTAATCTTGATATCAATCATTTGTTTTTATGTCTCAACAAGTTTTCCTGGGGATTTATCAACTTTATACATCTTTCAAGGAAATAATATCTCATGATGATCACAATTTATCTATTTTTGGTGTTAGTTTTGCCAATTAAAAAATATTTTGAAGATTTATGGAATGTGGAGTTCCTGTCGTGGCTCAGCAGTTAGCGAACCTGACTAGCATCCATGAGGACACAGGTTCGATCCCTGGCCTCACTCAGTGGGCTAAGGATTTAGTGGTCTTACGAAATAGAGTGACAAATTGAAAATCAGAACCTTGGAGTCCCCATCATGGCACAGAGGAAACAAATCCGACTAGGAACCATGAGGTTGAGAGTTCGACCCCTGGCCTCGCTCAGTGGGTTAAGTATCCGGCGTTGCCATGAGCTGTGGTGTAGGTCGCAGATGCGGCTTGGATCCCACATTGCTGTGGCTGTGGTGTAGGCTGATGGCTACAGTTCCAACTGGAGTTCCCTAGCCTAGACACCTCCATATGCCACGAGTGTGGCCCTAAAAGACAAAAAAGACAAAAAAAAAAAAAAAAATTTATGGAGTGCAACTAGATTGAGGGATATGCTTTCTTTGAAATGGAACAAACCCTTTATCATCAGAAAAGGTCCCTTTGGGGAGTTCCCACTGTGGCACAACAGGTTAAGTATCCATTATTACCCCAGGTATGGCGTAGGTTGCAGCTGCATCTTGATTTGATCTCTGGCCTGGTAACTTCCATATGCTGCAGGTATAGCCAAGAAAGAAAAAGAAAAAAAGAAAATACCCCTTTAAAATATCCAAATAATTGTTCTTTAATAAATTCCAATTATATATATATATAATACTTGTACAGACAAATGATGGATATATTTATATCCATATGCATACATACGGAGAACAGAGAGATAGAGATGATGGAGTTAGAAATCCCCCCCTTCTGTTTCTCTGGAATTCTGATACTCCAGCATTTCATGTAGTCCCAGAACTCATCAAATATCCTGTGAGGAAAAAGGTCATGTGTTTGAAGGTTCTGATTTTCAATTTGTTACTCTGTTTCATAAGACCACTAAAATCTTTACTCTTTTCTCATTTCCCCAGAAGGATTCATTCCCATATATTTTCAGGACTCCCTGTCCTTTCACAGGAATCTCCCAGTGTTGGTAATGCCATCTGTGCCTAGTGAATAATAACTTTGCCTAGTGACTGATTGAACATTAAAACTAGGACCTCAGATACTTTTTTTGTTTTTGTAGCACGTTGTTCGTAACTTTATTCATCCATGCATCAACTTCACAAATATTTGTTGAGCTTCTGTGATATCACGAAACTTCCTGATGTTAAGGAGGTTTGCTTGTTTGTTTGTTTCTATTAGAACAATTAAACCCCAAAACAAGGACTCAAAAGGTTTTTACCTGTACACGTTGAAATGGGATAAATATGGCATAAAGTACATGTCAGTATAAAAGAATTAATTTCCTTTTTCTTTTGGAAGACCATCTCTATTCTGAGATCATGCTCTTAATGTTTCCTTTTTTAAAATTAAAGTATAGTTAATTTACAATGTTGTGCCAATTTCTGCTGTACAGCATAGTGTTCCAGTCATATATATTTTTTTTCTCATATTATCCTCTATCATGTTCTGTCCCAAGATATTAGATATAATTCCCTGTGCTATACAGTAGGATAACATTGTTTACCCACTCTAAATGTAGTTGTTCACTTCTATTAACCCAAACTCCCAGTCCATCCCACTCCCTCCTCCCTCTGGCTTGGCAACCAGAAGTCTGTCCTCTATGTCTGCGAGTCTGTTTCTGTTTTGTAGATAGGTTCATTTGGGCCTGTTTTTAGACTCCACATATAAGTGGTATCATACAGTATTTGTCTTTCTCTCTCTGACCTCCTTTACTTGGTATGAGAATCTCTAGGCCCATGTTGCTGTAAATGGCATCATTTTTTTAATGAATGAGTAGTATGCTGTTGTGCATATGTACCACATCTTAATCCATTCATCTGTGAATAGAAATTTCAGATGTTTCCATACCTTGGCTATTGCAAATAATGCTGCAAAGAACATAGGGGTGCATGTATCTTTTGGAATTATATTTTTGTCTGGATATATGCCTAGGAGTGGGATTTCTGGATAATTCTGAGGAAAGTTCATAGTATTTTCCATAATGGTTGTACCAATTCACATTCCTACCAACAGTGCAGGAGGGTTTCCTTTTCTCCACACCCTCTCCAGCATTTGTTATTAATTATGTTGATTAATTAACGTTATTAATGACTTATTGAGGATGGCCATTCTGACCTGTATGTGGTGGTACTTCATAGTAGTTTTGATGTGCATTTCTCTAATAATTAGTGATGTTGAACAGCTTTTTATGTGCCTACTGGCCATCCACATGTCTTCTTTGGAGAAACACCTATTTAGGTCTTTTGCCCATTTCTCAGTGCCACAATATGTAAGGCAACTGCTAATAGCCATAAAAGGAGAAAATAACAGTAACACAATAATATTCAGGGGACTTTAACAGCCCACTTACACCAATAGATAGATCATTCTGTCAATAAACAGAAAATCAAAAAGGAAACACAGGCCTTAAATGATACCCTAGACCAGATAGACTTAACTGATATTTATAGAACATTCCATATACAGAATATATGTTCTTCTCAAGCACACATGTAACATTCTCCAGGATAGATCACATCTTAGGCCATAGATCAAGCCTTGTTAAATGGTTAAAGATTGAAATTTGATCAGGCATTTTCTCCAGTCGCAACACTATGAGACTACAGTGGCAACTGACAGAACACTGTACATCAACTATAATGGAAAAGATAAAATCATAAAATTAAAGAAAGAAATAAATGTTATAGAATAACACTAAATCAAAAAAATAGAATACTTACCTCTAAATTTGAAAGGATTAAAATTTAAAAAAAATTAAACCTAAAGCCATCCAAAAAAAAAAAAAAACAACCCAACACTATTACACTAGAAATCAATAGAACAAGGTAAATCAACTGTAATAAAATTTTTTTAAAGAAAATAAACTACAAGAAAAAAACAGCAAAAAATACAAACTCCTAGAAGCTATACAATATGCTACTAAACAACCAATGAATCAATGAAAAACTCAAAGAGGAAATCAAAAGATACTTCAAGATAAATGACAATGAAGATATGACAATTCAAAACCTATGAAACAGAGCAAAAGCAGTTCTGAGAGGGGAGTTTATAGCAATATAATCTTATCTCAAGAAACAAGAAAAAGCTCAAGTAAACAGCCTAACCTTATACCTAAAGCAACTAGAGAAGGAAACACGCCCTTAATATTTTCAATGCTAAATGTCTTTTCTTGCTTTGCCTTCCAGAAATCATATATTCATTATAATACTTTCAACTACCAGAAAAAGCCTGATTGCTTTTAAAAATCATATTTTTAAAAGTTTCAGAGAGCTATGGAGGTAACAAGGACTAGGTGAACTATAATTCAAAAGAGCAGATAACATTTCTTAGATGGCCTGAAAGCATTTGTTGATTGTGAGTACGGACTCATGATTGGTCTTCACCTGGGGAGTGAATCATGAAAATATATGGAACATTTAGATGTTCTGAATATGTCTTTACATCTTTAGTACAGGCTAAGGGTGGAAGAGCAATGAGAGATGAGGTTGGGAAGGGTACAGAGGTGGTAGGGGAGGTACAGATGCCAACTTCACCATCTGCTATGAAATATTTCCTATGGCAAAAGAAAGCTATTGAGGAATTGTCAATAGCTAAGTAACACAACCTCATTTATACCTATTGTGTTTGATACATCACTTTCTAGATGAGAGCTGCACTTAAATACAAGTGGTTACTATAAAATGTATAATAATAATATTCTTTTTCCCCCCAGTGTACTAGGGTGTGCCTCTCTTTCCAAATCCCCTTTCAGTTGACTTCTGGTTGATAGTGGAACTATTTACACTATGGAAATGGGCATTCGCTGCAAATCATGGCTTTCCCTCCCTATCTCTGGAGAGCAAGTTACTAAATATCTACCTGCAGATACCAGATTTGGGACCTGCAGTTTTATTAGGGACCATGATAATATACAAAACAAAACAAAACAAAAAGCCTGTGCATTTTGGAATGTCATGGGGCCTCCAAATGAGAGTCAGCAAGTCCCCTAAGTGACCACCAATGCCTAGGGCAGCTGCTTGGGACTCAGTCTTTGGCTCTAGCCGTCTCATCCAATCAGGGATGTAAGGTGATTTTGGTTCTCTCTGCTTCTCAACCTAACATCAGAAGATAATCATCCTAAAGAAGTGGGGTAGATTTGAGACAATGGCCATGCCTCTTCCTCATCAGCTCTAAACTGCTGCAATCAAACGCCTAACTTGTCAGGCCAGGGTGTATGCTATGATTTCCAGTGATGGATGGATCCAGGTCTCAATGCCAGAAAAAAGCTGCTTTATCAACCGAAATAATAGAAAAGTTTGTCAGACTAAGATGTTGATGGAGGGCAGTAATTGGGGAAAAATAAGTAGTTGAGATGCCCTGTAAATTGAAGAGAAGTAAACCTTGTAATTCAGAACTCTAATCACCCAGACTTCAGGATCATTCAAGTTTACCAGAATCTTAAAAACTACCTCAATATGAGAGGGATTTTGAGAGATGACTGTTTACCAAGAGGAAGTTAGATGTACCAGTGAGCTGAACTGATTTCCCCAGTAAGTTCTCCTTCCCACTCCTAAACCCATTTGTACCATAATTACACTGCTATAAATTGTTCCCAATGATTATTTGTATATTTTAATTTTTAGAGGATAAAAATAGACCAAATCCTTTTAATTTATAAACATTTGGAAATAAGAATCCAGTTTGTGAATTCTCTCTATATCCTTTGTCTCCATGTCTTTAAATATCTGCTAGTTAGTATTGATTCCAAAGAGGAATCTTGCTAAAAGAGGAAAAAAAGGAAAACCAAAATTTTGCTTTGTATTGTGGCAACTAACTAGCTCTGTTAAATGCTTAGTAGGAGAAAGGACTGCGGCTAAATTGAGTTTTAAAAAGTTATTTACTGATACTCTTTACCTATGCTATCTTGCCTTATCATGAATCACTCACAGTAGCAAATATTAGTGGAAAACAATTACAAATAATGAATATGTACTCTGTGGCTTCCAGGGGCTTATTATTTGTCATGTCATTAAATCTTAGCAAGGACCTGTTGAGGTAGGTGTTTTTACCCCCATATTACATTTCAGGAAATTGAGGCTCGGAAAGGTGATGTGACTTGAACAAGGTCAAAGAGTAAATGGCAGCATCTGCTTTAACTCCAATTGCCCAGATTTCAGGTTCAATGATTTTCCTACTACAGTGGCTCCGTCTTGATATTCTACCTTGGTTTTGTATTAATTGTACTGTTGGTCATGGTAAGGATATTAATGAATACAATTACCAATGATTTAGTAAGGGAACAATTTTAAAAGAGTAAGTTTATTAGAAATGGCCAATTTAATTTTATAAGGGATAGGTCATACTGAAATAAGTAACTGAGTTTTTCTAGGATATAGTTTCCATGGTGACCATGGAAAGACTGACACTATATGCTTGGAATTCCAAAAAGATTTTGGTAACATCTCAGAGATCATTAGCTCAGATCTTGGACTGAGGGTAAAGTACCTTGCTAGACCAAAACCAGGCTCAAAACAGCAACTGAACAGATAGATTTTCCTAGCTGGAAAGAAGGCATAAGTAGGGCACCCTGGGGTCATATTGGGCGTTCTTTTTGTGATTTACAGAAATATTTAGAATTGTAAATATGATATTCCCGGTGCGTTGTCAATATATAAATTATGAAAAACATCATCTAGCTAAATTCAAAAGAATAATTATTACAATTTATCTAAAACCTTTTGCAAGAGATAATGGGCCACTTGGCCAGACAAGTATCTGAATGTAACGACTAGCTCAGAATAATCACCAAAGAAAGAAAGTACATGAGGCACTCTCATGTTCATTGTGTTTTGTTTAGGTAGTAAGAAATGTATAAATAATAAATATTTAATAAATAAAAGATAATCAGAAATAAATATGAATATATACAACTCAAAGTCAAAAGAAACACTTGAATTGTCCTCTAATTTTCTTTTTTTTTTTTTTTTTTTTGCTGAACCTAAGTCTTGATTCAGTACTTTTCTCATTCTTTGGAGCCCTTGAGAATTTTTTTTTTCAAAAGTAAAAAAATATGGATAGTCTTCCAGAACAGACAACAAAATATCTTTTCCAAAACATTAGATTATGCAGACTGAGGATCAAAGCAGTTCTTTTGTGTGCGTGTCTGTGAGTGTGTGTTTGTGATTCAATATTTTTTATATATTGCAAAATGATGGCCACAAATGCTTCTAGTTATAATTTGTCACCATACAGAGTTATTACAATATTATTGACTATATTTCTTGTGCTTTACATTACATCCCCATGACTTATTTTATAACTGCAAATATTTACCTCTTTTTCTCCCTCAGTAATTTCACTCATTCCTCTACCTCCACTCTCACCCCCTCTGTATCGATGTATCTCTGTATAGTCTATTCTCTGTATCCATGAGTGTGTTCTCATTTCATTATGGTGGTTTATTTATTTTTGTTTTGTTTTTTTTTGTTTTTAGTTTCCACATACACATGAAATCATACAACATTTGTCTTTTCTGTCTGACTCATTTCACTTAAGAGTCATACCCTCTAGGTCCATCCGTATTGTCACAAACGGCAAGACTTCATTCTTTTTATGGCTGAGTAGTATTCTATTGTATATACAAACCACATCTTTTAATCCATTCATCTATCTGTGACCACTTAGATTGCTTCTGTATCTTGGTGATTGTAAACAATGCTGCAAAGACTATCAGGATACCTATCTCTTCAAATTAGTGTTTTTGTTTTCTTTGGAAAAATACCCAGAAGTGGAAGTACTGAATGCATGGTAGTTCTATATTTTAGTTGTTTGAGGAAACTCCATACTGTTTTCCATAGTGGTTGCACTAATTTACATTTCCACAATAGTGCACGGAAGTTCCCTTTATTCCACATTCTCACTGATACTTTTTGATAATAATACTTTTAACAGATGTGAGATGATATCTCATTGTGGTTTTGATTTGCACTTCCCTGATAATTAGTGATGTTGGGCATTTTTCATGTATCTGTGGCTATTTGTGTATCTTTGGAAAAATGTCTATTCAGATATTCTGCCCATTTTTTGATCGAGTTGTTTGATTTTTTAAATATTGTTATGTAAGTTCTTTGAAGATTTTTGATATTAGCCTCTTATCAGATATATAACATCTAAATATCTTCTCCCATTCAGTAGATGGCCTTTTTGTTTTATTGATTATTTCCTTCTCTGTGCAAAAAAGCTCTTTAGTTTGATGTAGTTCCATTTGTTTCTTTTTGTTTTCACTTCCCCTGCCTGAGGAGGCAGACACACACAAAAATATTGCTAAGACTGTTCCTGCTATTCCATTTTTTGGCAGAATTTGAGAAAGACTGGTGTTAATTCTTCTTTACACTGTTAGTAGAATT
This sequence comes from Sus scrofa, assembly GCF_054392235.1. Taxonomy (NCBI): domain Eukaryota; kingdom Metazoa; phylum Chordata; class Mammalia; order Artiodactyla; family Suidae; genus Sus; species Sus scrofa. The sequence goes on along the minus strand of NC_139386.1, from coordinate 40,836,804 downwards.
CATCTGTAAAGCCACCTTGTCTTGGGTTTTTCTTTGTTGGGCATCCACCTATTTTTGAGTGACCTGTGAGCTAAGATAGTTTTTATACTTCTAATGGTTGAAAAAAATAAAAAGGAAAATAATATTTTATGACATGTGAACATCATGTGAAATTCAAATTTTAGTGTTCATAAAGTCTTTTTAGACCACAGCCATGTCCATTAATTTATGTTTTATCTATGGCTGCTTTCACACTACAATGGTAAAGTTAAATAGTTGCCACAAAGCTCAAAGAATTAAAATGTATGTAGTTTCCACAAGTGCCAAAAACTATACAGAGCACTTTGTGTATGATATTTTTAAAATTTTATCTATGTATTTATTTTGACTGCACGCATGGCCTATGGAAGGTCCCGGTTCAGAGATCGAATCTGAGCTGCAGCTGTGACGCATGCTACAGCTTCAGCAACATGAATCCTTAAGCCACTGCACCGGCAGGGGATCAAACCTGTGTCTCAGCAGTGGCCCAAGACACTGCAGAGATAACACCAAATCCTTAACCTGCTGTGCTACACCAGGAATCCCTTCCATATGATGCTGTTTTTAATACAAAATCAAGAGTTTTGCAAGATATCATGTCCACCTTTTCATAGCTAAGGAAAGAGAGATGCAGAGAGGCTGGCAACTTGCCCATGTCACATACTTGGTAAGCAGTGGATATGGGAGTCTTACCAGTGCTACCTGACTCCAAAACAGATATTTTTCTGTACTACACAGTCTCCCAAATTGCATTATTCAAGGACTCCTTTTCTGTTTAATCCTCCTTTTTTCAACTTTGATACCTTAAAGATTAACAAATTCTAAGTATATAGAGTAGTTGGTGTCAAAAGATAGATTAGTTGCCCAAAGTTGTAATCAATACAGTTTAGCTCTATTCCAAGTAAGAATTCTACAGAGAGGTGATCTACAGCTTATCAGCCCCTAGTAGGCTCCAGCTAATCAGAACTTTCCAAAAAAAATGAAACTTTTTTTGCAGGGTGTCTCTGTATAATGAGAACAACTAAAACCTCCAAGATCTTAAAGTATTTCTTTATTCCTAGAGTAAAGAATAAATTATATGCAGCCTAATTCCAGTATCAAGTTTTTTTTCTAATTGTATGTAATTGTAATGCTAATAGAGATAGCATAAATATTATTTAAAAATAAAATATTTTATAAATCAAAGCATCCCATTCCACATCCATCTTACATTGAAAAGAGTTAATGAATCAGGACTTAAGACTAAGATCTATTTCTAGGTCTTGATGCCAATATCCTAATTATTAGTTCAGCTAAGAAGATACAATGCCTATTTATTACAAAGCTACAAGACTATTTATCTTGACAATAAGTAGTCAAGATAATACATCAACAGAAAAGTTGTAGTAGAAAAGAGATCACTTACTGGTGAAAGTATACTTCCAGTTCATCTTGGCTTTAGCAGAAAATGACTGTCGTCTAGTTTTTACCTGCATGCCCAGGAGTAGAATATCTCCCCTCACCTCATTGCTCTGCCCACTACTTCAGTTGCGTCATTGAGGATACTTGAGGGATTCACTCCCAAAAGTCTAGCAACCTCAACCAGAAAAAGAGTCAAGGATTATGGTATGTTTCAGTTTGAATATACACTTTTAGTATGGGAGAGTTAGAGAAAGCGTCATGATATTGGGAAGAATCCATTTTAATATCCTGAGGGAAAAACTAGCATATTTTCCTAAGACTCTATCTTGTTTAATGACGGATGTTACTCAGTTATCTTTGGATTTTTCATATGAATATTTATCTTCTCTACCTTCTAAATGAAAACCCCTGTTTCATGGGTTTGCAATTCATTCCAATTGCTCACTCTGTTCTATCCATTGCATTAGATGAAAGAATATTGTTAATTTAGATCTATTTGCTCTTACTCCTTGTATATAGATACAAGAAAATGAACGCTGTACTCATAAGGAGAGTCTCATCCCCAAACCCTTATACTATTCATTGGGGCTTTGACTATTGTTAAACTCCAGTCAAAATCCATCATGGAAACATACTTTTTTCAATAGTAGGAAAAATTTAAGAAATAAAGCAGCTATTGCTGAGTCATATATATATATTCTGAGTCATATATATATATATATATATATATATATATATATATATATCTGTCTGCTCATCCATTTTGATCTGCTTTTCTTTAAAATTAAAAAAAAAAATCCTGCTGTGGTGCAACAGGATCAATGGCATTTTGGGAGCACGGGGTCACAGGTTCCATCCCTGGTAGCACAGTGGGGTTAAGGATCTGGCGTTGCCACAACTGCAGCTTATGTCACAGCTGCGGCTTAGATCTGATCCCTAGCCTGGGAACACCATATGCCACAGGCTGGCCCCCTCAAAAGCCCCCAGAGTTCCCTGGTGGCTCAGCAGGTTAAGGATTCAGCATTGTCACTGCTGTGACTCTGGTTACTGCTGTGGCACAGGTGCAGTTCCTGGCCGAACCTGAAACTTACTTAATATTCCTTCCTTGGAAACAAATTTCTTCTAAAATTTGGCATTTCTGTCATGGCTCAGCAGAAATGCATTGGACTAACATCCATGAAGACACAGGTTTGATCCCTGGCCTTGCTCGGTCGGTTAAAGGATCTGGTGTTGCCGTGAACTGTGGTGTAGGTCTCAGACATGGCTTGGACCTGGCGTTGCTGTGGCTTTGGCTTGGGGGTTTGCTACAGCTTCTGATTCAACTCCTAGCCTGGGAATCTCCATATGCCATGGGTGCGGCCCTAAAATGACAAAGTAAAATAAAATAAAATAAAATAAAATAAAAAGGTATCTAGCCCAATGTTCCATTTATAGTGCTCAGGCCCTATTTCTGTTCTCTATGCTATTTATTAAACCAACAGATAGCTCCATTCTTAGAGAGAAAAAAATATGGCTAATGGCTTTCAAATACCATTGCTATCAACAGACAGAGGTGAAGAGCTATGGACAAAATCTCCAAACTCTAAATTCCTGTATAATCTCCAATTCCCCTGCGAGGTGTCTGAAACTATATATTCAAAGACACTCCAGGTGAATTACACTTGGATGGGAGCTTTGCTCCCAAAACTCTCTCTGGTTTCCTACCATGTATGATTCTCAAGGACCCTATTGCTTCTTTGGCACTTGCACTAGATCAGAGGCAGAACAAACAGGTCAGCTCCAGGTCTCCTATTCTCGTGTTCTATGCTGGCTTTGCCTGGACTTCTAAGGTGACAGCACGTTCTTGCTCCAGTATCTCATTGCCAAAAATTCATCATGAAATGGAAGAGAAAAGAGAGCATAGATAATACTCTTATTTGCTTTTTATTGGATTGTATTTGACTTACAATATGGTATTAGTTTCAGGTGTACAGCAAAGTGAATCAGTTGTACATATACATACATCCATTCCTTTTCAGATTCTTTTCCCATATAGGTCACTACATAGTACTGAGTAGATTTCCCTGTGCTATTCAGTAGGTCTTTGTTACTCATCCATTTTATATATAGTAGTATGTATATACAAATTGCAACCTCCCAATTTATTCCTCCCCTCAACATTTCCCTTTTGGTAACCATAAGTTTGGTTTGAGTCTGTTTCTGTTTTGTGAATTAGTTCTTTTGTATCATTTTTATTAGAGTCCACATATTAGTGATCTCATATGATGTTTGTCTTTCTCTGACTTACTTCACTTAGTATGATAATCTCTAGGTCCATCTAAGTGGCATTATTTAATTCGTTTATATGGCTGAGTAATATTCCATTGTGTGTAGGTACATCTTCTTTATTCATTCTTCTAGGTTGCTTCCCTATCTTGGCTGTTGTAAATAGTGCTGCAACGTCATATTTTTTTTTTTGTCTTTTTGTTTCTTTAGGGCTGCACCCGTGGCATATGGAGGTTCCCAGGCTAGGGGGCTAATTGGAGCTGTAGATGCCGGCCTATACCACAGCCACAGCAACGTGGGATCCGAGCCACATCCGCGACCTACACCACAGTTCACGGCAACACCGGATCCTTCACCCACTGAGCAAGGGCAGGGATCGAACCTGCAACCTCATGGTTCCTAGTCGGATTCCTTGACCACTGCGCCACGACAGGAACTCCTCTACTTACCTAATTTTTTAAATTGAGCAAGGCCAGGGATCGAACGCACATCCTCGTGGATGCTAGTCAGGTTCGTTAACCTCTGAGCCATGGTGGGAACTCCACAACATCATTTGTTGCTTATTTATAATCCCTTTATTCCTTCCTCTAAACTTCCATTTTTGGTTAATACTATAGGGACCACTAAGAGCTCTGTTTGTCCTTGAAAGTCTTCCTCTTTCTCTCACCATGTATATGCCAGGCACTGTGCTAGGCACATGGAATAATGGTGGACAAGGCAGCAGCATTTGAGCCCTTGCAAGGCTACAGTGATGCTCCAGACTCCCACATTTATCCATATTTTCTTTGATGGCTTGGAAAATATGATTATCATATTTCCAGTGCAAAGGGTAGCTGGAATAAGTCTTAAATGATTATAGAATAAGCTAGATACAAAGCTCATTCACACATTTCTCTCCAGTCAACACACTTTGAGGAATACCCTCCATGACCCAGGCACTGTCCCAATCACTGGGGATAGGTTGACAAAGGTCTGCCCTCTCTCGAATAACCCGTAGTCAAAGAAGTAGATGATATAAAAGTACACAGGTAAATGAATAAATACAATGAATTCAGAGAATAATATGGGCTATGAAAGAAATTAAAGTGGATCATGAACCCAAAATTGACGAGGCTGGAAAAAGCCAGCAGAGACAAGGAAGAGAGAGTACATGAACTGAAAACTCACCTGAGCAAAGATCTGGGGTCAGCATGTTCTGGACAAAGAGAACAGCAACTGCAAAAGCCTCAGGCCAGAAGAAAACTGCCCTGTTTGAGGAATAGAAATATCCCTAGAGAGAAACGTATTGATTAAGAAATGGGCTGCTGGTGCAAGATGAGTTGGGGGGAGGGGTGGCAGGAGCTGGATTGTGTAGGACCTGCTAGACCAAGACCTGGCCTTTGGATTTGACCCTAAGTGAGATGGGAACATCTTGGAAGGTTTTGAGTAGAGGGTTAAAAACACCCTGCAGGCTGCTGTGTTGCTTTGTGGGGAAAGAATGTTAGGGAGGTAAGAGCGGAAACGAGGTTAGCAGATACAACACAACATATGACACATCCGAAGTTTAATAGAGCGACCATTTGCAGACAGTGAAAGAGATGAATGCTGACTTTGTCATGTCCAAAGACAGGTCTAGAGGTAGAGGACCTTAGTCTGCTGCAAGATGCCTGTAAATCCACCTCAGGAGCTTTTCCTATAGACTATTCCTCTCTCCAAGTGGACCTGTGTGACGAGGAGGGCAGCTAGCTTTCAAATAAGTCAGGCTGTATCGGAACCCCAGCTCCATCACATCACCTCTCTAGCCTCAGTATTTCCCTCTGTGAAGTGGATCTAACGGACCCTCCTTTCAGGCAGCCTGTGGGAGGAGGTGAGAGAACACTTGGGAGATGTTGGCTTCCTTTCTCTCGGAGGTGGCAGATTTCCAGGAGGTGTGCAAAGAACAGCAGTTGTCCTCAGCATCCCAGACTAGCAGGGGCCACATTTAGAAGGAACCGTTGGGTTTCCCACTCTTCCACAAGAAGCATGAAGGTAATATGACTAGGGAACTTGAAGGGTCATTTGAACCTACTTTATTCAATCAGTAAGAAATCAGAACTGAGAAAGAAAAAAAAAAAAAAAAAAAAAAAGAATCACGAAAAGCAGTCATGGAAATGGTTTGCCCAGCTCCATGCCAAACCAAACCTTCGCATCACACCTTCTCCAAGACAAAGCTGTGAGGACTGACGTTTGCATAGTTGCAAACTGTTTCCGAGTCATTCTGCAACACACCGTGGGAATGTGATTTGAACGGTGAAGCTGATTTGGAGAATTTGGACCTGCATGTAAAGAAAGGGCCAAGATGAAGGCTGGAGTAATAACTTTCACCTGACAGCCAGTGGAGGGGTTTGCTTGGGTAAATGGTTTTCTAATTGACAGTTTTAGGCCCTGGCAACGGCAATAGAAATGGAGTCCAAATCCTTTTGAGGGACTGTAACTCTAAAAGCTGTGTTAATGCGATAGATTAAATGTACCAAAGCTGAGGCAGCCGGCAGCAGAGCCTGGGGCTGGGGATTGCCTTTTCCTGGTTTCACAACTGTTTATTTTGATTGCTTTAAGTGTTGCAAAGCCCTGTTGCCTTCCTTTCAAACTTCTGGCCCACCTCTGCTTACACTGCTTGTTCATTTGAGCTTCTTTCCAACTTTTGCTTCCTCATAAAACCTGTGCTAATTACACGGTCAAAGATTTTGAGTGGTCAGGTTTGGTTATCCTGCACAGCCATGGCATCCAGTATTTGCCCTTTTCCACACATTTTCCGAACTTGTTCACACACATTGCATCTACAGTAGTCAGTTTATACTGCGTAACAAAACACCTCAAAGATCTCAGGCCCTCATGGGTTGGGAGGGGGACTATGTTTTGGCTAATTAAATCTGAGCTCAGCACACTGAGTGGCTGTACTTTGGGGTGCAGTTTTGTTGGGTTGGCTCCAAGTTCTGGGTTGCATTCAGATGTGCCCCCGCCATGTCCTTTTGCACAGTAGGAAGAATAGCTAGTTGGGCTCTGTCCTCCAGGCGAATGGAAGACATTCAAGAGGGCAACCAAGTATAATTTCAAGCCTCTGCTCACATCACCTCTTCCCACACCCCATGGGCCAAGGCGAATCATATGGCCAGACCCCAAGTCAAGGAGCAAGAAAGAAAACTCTTCCTCTATTGGAAGGACAGCAAGCCTCGTGGCAAAGGGCATGGATATGGGATTCTAACATAGGGATGTTTGAAGAGTTGGAGACCAACAAGTCAATCTTCTACAACCTTCTTCTCCAAGTCCTGGCCCTGCTCCTGGTCTTGCAGAGCAGTGGGAAGAGGGGGTATGGAGAATATAGAGTTTCTATAGGGCATTACGTTCATTTCATCACCTTCTACTCCATTTACTCTCATATCTGAGGTTTTTCTGGGTGTTACCAGTCTATGTGTACTGATGAGTTCACTTAAAAAGTCATTCTAGGGAGTTCCCATTGTGGCGCAGCTGAAACTAATCCAACTAGGAACCATGAGGTTTCGGGTTCTGTCCCTGGCCTCAGTGGGTTAAGGATCTGGCATTGCTATGAGCTGTGGTGTAGGTCACAGACATGGCTTGGATCTGGCATTGCTGTGGCTGTGGTGTAGGCTTGTGGCTACAGCTCCAATTCGACCCCTAGCCTGGGAACACCCATATGCCGCAGGCACAGCTCTAAAAAGACAAAAAGACCCCCCCCAAAAAAAATTTTAGCCATCAAATAAACTACTACACCTAAATTATAGGGTCAATTTCTGGGAAACCAAACCAAGGCACTGAGTCCCTGATCGAATTAATTTCTTCAAGGTTTGCCTTTAGCCTCTCTCTCCACAGCGCTGATTCAGATAACTCCCAACATCCTGTTTTCCATATACCTTGTATTCCTACCCCTCTTGCTCAGATAAAAGCACCTTGCTATAGACCCCTTTGCCCAGATAATTGCAAGGATCTGGGCAAGGATGGTCTCATAGACCCATCAGGCAGACTTTCCCAAGGCGATGCCTAGACCTAGCATGTGCACAACTTGACTCAAATGGACAAATCCACCGTATTGCCAATCACATTCATCACATTCTGTAATGTTTCTTGAGTCACTTCTATGTGCAAAGAAATGTGATAGAGGCTAGAAACATCAAGTCATATGAGAAACAGTCCATGACCACAAGATAAGAGTGGTCTAATCAAGAGTTCTTCAAATGGTGCCTTCTGCACTTTCTTTTCACTCTTCCCATGATATTTTTTTCATTTTTAAAAGTTATTTAAGTATAGTTGATTTACAGTGTTGTGATCATTTCTGCTGCACAATAAGTGATTGAGTTATATATGTACACACATGCATTCTCTTTCAGATTCTTTTCCCATATAGATTATCACAGAATAATGGATATAGTTCTCTGTGCTCTATAGCAGGTCCCATTGACCAACCATGCCATATACCTCAGTGTGCATATGCCAGTCCCAAACCCCCAGTCCATCCCTCCCAGATACCCCCTGCCCCCTTTGGTAACCATAAGTTTGTTTTCAAAGTGCATGAGTGTGTTTCTGTTCTGCAAATAAGTTCATTTGTATCCTTTTTAGATTCCACATATAAATGACATCATACAATGTTTGTCTTTCACTCTAACTTCACTTAGTATGATAATCTCCAGGTCCATCCATGTTGCTGCAAGTGTCATTATTTCATTGCTTTTATGGCTGAGTAATATTATACGTTGTTTAACCGATGATCTAGATTCTCTGGTTCTGGAGCAGAAGTGCTTCACTGTCCCCGTCTCCTTCTCAGCATCATCCCCTTCCCTGTCACCACCTAGCCATCACCAGGCCCTTTGGCAAGTGATATGGTGGAGGGTTTCTGTTTTGGAGGTTGGATATCTACCACATCTTCTTTATCCATTCCTCTGTCAATGAACATTTAAGTTGCTCCCATGATTTGGCTATTGTGAACAGTGCTGCAATGAACATTGGAGTGCATGTATTTTCAAACTATGGTTTTCTTTAGATGGATGCCCAACACTCTTCCTTCGATATTTTGAAAATAGAATCCATCAATTTCTGTAACTGCAAAAACCCTAAATTGTTAAATTGTGGTTAACCTAGCAAGTTGAATAAATGTTCTAAGACAACGCAGGGCATGGAATGGGTCCTATTTCCCCTTGTTTTCCTGTGACCAGAAGTGGGCTTTGCACAGACAGGCTGGCAGTGAATGTTCATTCCGTGGATAAAGTACCCGGTGCAGTGCTCTGTGGATCCCAGGACTCCCTTGAGGAAATTATTTCACTTCCAAAAAGAGTGCGGCGGCACTGCAAAATTAAAGCGCTGAATCCAACTGACTCTAAGGTTCAAACATTCCATGGATCTGAATATTCAGAATATTATTCTTAAAGGAGGGGCGTTATTGATATCATTTTTAGAATATTTTCTTGGGCCAAAGAGGGAAACTGCTAAATGATGCTAAGAGTGGGGAAGTCACTTGGGAGAAGCGTGAAATTTTCCTGTTAGATTTTACTGAGTTTGTCCCAAACTGATTGTGGGTCAGAGTCATGAAGAAGAAGAAGAAAACCCAATACTTAGCTCATCATGTATTTATTCAGTGCCTACTCTTAGCCTCATGATGCACCAGGCACCGAGGATACACATATCAAACAAATAGACAAAATTTCTGACCTCATGCATCTCACTGTCATTTCAAAGCTCAGTGTGCATGAGCCGGCAGGCTCACTTAGCCACACATCCATCCCAATTCCGTCTTTCTCAAGTTGCTCAGAATGAATTCACACATTTCTGTACACCACTTTATCCTATGACCTGTTTGGAATTCAATGCTCAACTCTCAATATTGCTCAAGCATCTCCTGAGAACAAGAGACATACCCACAAGTTATATCCCAAGAGAGTTCACAGGCCTGTTGTAAAAAACAGTTGTTCAAAGCAGATCGAAGACGTGTAGACAAGGCAATGCCCATCTCCCTCGTTGGTGATTTCCCTTAAGAATATTAAAAAATAGGCATTCCCTTCATGGCTCAGTGGTTAAAGAATCTGACTAGGAGCCATGAGGTTGCAGGATCGATCCCTGGCCTCACTCAGTGGATTAAGGATCCAGCGTTGCCGTGAGCTGTGGTGTAGGTCCCAGACTCGGCTTGGATCTGGCGTTGCTGTGGCTGTGGCTGTGGCATAGGCCAACAGCAACATCTCTGATTAGACCCCTAGCCTGGGAACCTCCATATGCCACGGGTGCGGCCCTGGAAATGACAAAAAAAAAAAAAAAAAAAAAAATACTTTACAAGAAATATGGAGTCAGAGTCCTCAGAGCAGCTGATGACAAAACAATGAGCAGGGAAGGAGAGGGGTGGGGATTAGAGAATGATTAAAATATCAAAAGAGAAATCAGTACATTTGAAACCCCAGACCTGGAAACAATTAGAGGTCAGCTGGCAACTGTCAAGAATCAATATAAGAAAGATGTAATTTTTAATAACTCAGAAATAAAGTATGCTGTTAACATGCTAGGAATTGGGGTAGGGGGTGAAAAGAGAAGGAAAATGTCGTCTGTTAGCAATTACTGTGGATGCCAGGACCAGCTTAAAGGAGTCACTCTCACCTTCTCAGTGCTGTGCTCTGCATTTCAGCCTCAAGGCAGCACCCGGCAGCCTCTGCCTGGCACCCCCAGGGCACAGCTGGCATTTCTGCGGCTCTGCTAGTTCAAAACATGACCTAGCCAGGATTCCTCTATGTCCTTAATCCAAACACTTCACCGAAGAAGTTGGAGCTATTGAGAAACCTTTGATTAAATCGCCCTTCCTTTTTACATAAATAAATGTTTACCTTTCCACCAGTTTATATACCAAATTGATATCTTTCCATATTAAAAGCTTAAGCAAGGATTTTTACATTTGGCAAGTTTTTGTGGATCTCACCATAAAAATAGGTAGGAATGAGAAGCCAAAGTGGAAAACCTATTTTCTAAGGAATTGAAGATGCATACAACTTGACATTTACCTTGTAGATGGACACTTCTCCAAAGGAAGAAAGAATGAAAACATTCTTGGCTTTGTTTGTTTGCTTGCTTGCTTCCTTTTTAGGGCCACACTCACAGCATATGGAGGTTTCCAGGCTAGGGGTCAAACAGGAGCTACAGATGCCAGCCTATGTCACAGCCACAGCAACATCAGATCCGAGCCACGTTGCAACCTACATTACACCACAGGTCACGGCAACGCTGGCTCCTTAACCCACTGAGCAAGGCCAGGGATGAAATCCACAGCCTCATCGTTCCTAGTTGGATTTGTTTCCGCTGTGCCACAACAGGAACTCCAAAAACATTCTTTAAAGACCACAACACACAAGCAGACAGAAAGAACCCTGTCTTTCCAATATGTCCTCTGTGGAATATTAGTTCTGAGTGATTTTAATAGGCATTGCATTAAAAAAAATTTAAAAACCCAAGCAAACAAAACGAGTCCCAATATCAAGTAAGTTTGCAAACTGCTGGGTTACACAAAGTCAATTAGATTCCTTTAGTGAAGGATTTTTCAGATCCTTTATGAGATCTGAACAGGACTGTGAATCTCGGAATTCACGCTTGGGCTGGGATCTGTTGTCCAATCTTTGTGAAGTTATCTCACCATGGACCATTTTCTTGTTGATCATCTTGCTAAATTCAAGTTCCAATCGGCTTGAGTTTTCCTCTAACTCAGCGGGTGTCACTATCTTAAGCGCGCTGAAATTTAAATGGATCATTACAAGGACAAGGATTACAGAGAAAACCTCTGGCACCTTTTTCAAATTTCCTTTCTTCTAATAAGACTTCCAGGATAAAAGAACACTCTAACATTGCTTGCTTTTGAATCCCTCTGATCTTTGAAACTGGATCTATTTCATTAGAGCCTGGTTAGTTTGATCCATTCCGGATCCCCGTCAAGCATCAGGCGGGTTCGTCTGAATGCCAGCCTCATCTGATGTTGGAGTACAAGTCATTGCTCCTTGCTCTATTTCCCTGTAGCTGAAAGCTTTTACGAGGTGGAAGGGGACTTAGAGATCGCCTCTCGCAGCAACTTTATTTTCCAGTTGAGGAAACTAAGGCTCCGAGCTGCGGGGGAACCGCCGTATCACCACATGGCCACTTCTTTCAGAGGCCAACCCTGGCAAGGGCACCTGCTCCCAACCCTGCCCCTCTCAGGCATAAAGACCCTCACGTTTCCTCCAACTTCAGATCCCACTTGACTCTTCAGGAGTCTGAAGCAATTTGAACGAGGCTCCCCGTGCCCTGTCACAGACTGGAGCACATTAAGGGCAGGAAATTAGGCAGGGGCGTGTTTGTAGATCCGGTGCCGATTACTCTTCCCCTCAGATTGTACATCCACCAATACGGAATGGATTTCTCTCTAATTTATGAAAGGTCGGTCAGCATGGAATGATAAAGGAAAGGCCATGTCTGATAAATTCACCTAAATTGAATTCTTGGGCCACATTACCAAATCAGCAGACATAATTTATCTGGATTTCAGGAAAGCATTTAGCGCTGTACCATATAACAGATGCACTTACTAAGGCGAACCATTGTGCGATGGTTAAGTGTCAGGTGGCAATTCTGGAAACAGGTTTAAAATGGCCCAGAACCCAACACTGGGTGCGCCACCAGGAGACATTTAAGCATACAGAGGGGTCAGTCTGGGGGTCATTATTTCAAAGTCCTTGACCCTAATTATAATTTAATTTCCATAACAGTCGTATCTCTTGAGAGCAAAATTGGGACGAAGGTTGGGGGAGGGTGCAGTTTTAAAAGGAACAGACTGAAAACAAGTTCTGTATTTCTTTTTTCAATCAGACTGGCTCAGTGAGGGATGAATGAGTTATTCTTCTACTAAATGAAGACAAATAAACAAAGGAACAAAGGAAGCCAAAGTCCAACAGAGCGATGCGGTGACAAACTCTGAACAGGACAGTGATGGAGGGCAGTGGGTTTCACTAACACTCCAAACTCAGAGAGTCTGAATTGATGCCATGAATAACAAGAGCGGTGGAGTTTAGGGTTATTGAGATAGAAATATGCTCAAATAATTACATAACTGTGAGTCATTAACAGCCTTGCTGTGGCCTCAAAAGGCACGAGCTCCCAATTCTGGTTTGAATTTACCTCTTCTAAAAGTCAAGATTTATGCATCAGCCTTACATCTTTATCCAGGCAATGTGGAATGGATTTCTGTCTAATTCATTAAAGGTCGGTCAGCATGGATTGATAAAGGGAAACCCATGTCTGATACATTTGCTTAAATTGAATATTTCCTCTGGGCTACTGCAAAGGTGACCCGAGGTGACCGTCATCAAGAATTCACCCAAGCAGTCTTAAACTGAATCTCTGCCTTACGTCCTCACCAACTCCCTGGGAATCCAAGAAGAGGGCAGTAGCTGAATGCAGGCTCATTCTTTTACTTAGGAACAGACTTGTTTGGGCTCGGCCTCAATAACCAGTTTCCAGGTCTGCCCCAAGGTTGAAGCTGAGGGTGTCTGCAAAGGCTGAACCCCTCACAGCAGCAGTGAGCACTGCAAACTTGCACACATTTGTTCTGTCTCTATGCCTCCCTCTCCTATTCCACCCTGGATACCTATTAAAGCCAGCCAGCATCTCAGCCATCTCTGGCCAACACATTTTTCTCTCTGGGATGTCTCTTCTTGCTCAGGACTAGGTACCACAGAGTGTGATGGTTAGTCATATGCGTCAAGTTGGAGAGTATTTGGGGATGTGATTAAATTTAAATAGGTGAACTTTCAGCAGACTGCCCTCTGTGGGTGGGCCTTGTCCAATCAGTTGAAGCCTGACTAGAACAAAAAGATCAGCCTCTCCAAGCAGTAGGGAACTCTCCATCAGACTGCCATCAGCTCTCCTGGGTCTCCAGGATGCTGGTCCATGCTGTAAATTTGGACTTGCTGGCCTCCATAATCACAAGACTCAATTCCATAACTTATAGTAAATCTCTTTCTACATAAAAAAAAACCCATCTTAATGGTTCTCTTTTCTCTGGAGAACCTTAACTAATACACAAGGGTAGCAATAGTTACACTTTTAGCTAGATTTATGGAGTCTCTAACTTGCAGTGAGGTCTCCACTTTCACTTAATTCTCTGTTTCTAGGGAACTCTCTGATCTACATGAAAAAAAAAAAAAATGCAGGCCTGGAACAGTAATGCCACAGGCTTGCAGTAGCAGGGACTATGATGCAGATCTATTCGAAGACTTAAGGGAAACTTTGGGTTCTTCAAGCAGGATATTCCGTGAACTGATATCAACAGAACCCTAATATCAGAGAGGAGTTTAGAAAAAGTATACAGTAGAACCCTGACACTATTACTGTGTCTGTCATTACAGACTTCCCCTGGCCTCATCAAATCTTGTATCTCATGGAATTTGGTAGATGAAATGAGGTGCAGGAAAGAATTAAGGTAATTAACTCAAGCACATTTTTCTCTCATCAACTGAAGCCCCTAATTGGGTCAGAATTTTACTGATGCAAGTTTTCTCAGTCTCAAGTTAAACCCTTATCATATTCAAAGGGAATTTTTAACCACAGGCTCACAGGCATTACATAGGAGGTTCATTCATTGATTTATCCATTCAACTAACTAGCATATGTTATGTATCCAAAGCCCTATACCAGGTGCTGGGGGAAGAGCTCTTGTTATCCCTCTTAGGGTTAGAAGCCATTGCTCTTTCAACATTTTTTTTTTGCTATTTCTTGGGCCGCTTCCTTGGCATATGGAGATTCCCAGGCTAGGGGTCCAATCTGAGCTGTAGCCACCAGTCTACGCCAGAGCCACAGTAACGCGGGATCCGAGCCGCATCTGCAACCTACATCACAGCTCACGGCAACGCCAGATGGTTAACCCACTGAGCAAGGGCAGGGACCGAACCCGCAACCTCATGGTTCCTAGTCGGATTCGTTAACCACTGCGCCACGACGGGAACTCCTCTTTCAACATTTAAATGGCATAGTTCTTTACATCCTCTTCCCAGCTTTTTGAAAACAAACTTGTACTGGAAAACTGTGGCATTTCCCAGAGTGTGTCCTGAAAGTATTTGAGGCCAGTAGCCTGAATTTCCCTTCTACCAGTCTCCATGGAACCTCACCAAACCCTTCTCAGGAGACCATCATTCCATCCCTAGGCGTCAGAGGCAGTTCACATTTCCTTTCTTTAACTGAGAGGTTTAATTCTCTTGTCCCAGAGGTTTTTGCTATTTCTCCCATGGTATTTGGTATCAAAGGTTGCCCTGGGAAGAAGGTCCTGAGCACCAAGCTAAGAGTGGACTGAATCAATCCAGTTCCAGGTTTGTTATTGAGAACCAAGGGGCCATCTGGGCCAGTGAGAAGGGACAGGGTATGATTTTTGAATGAACAAATTGGAGTTCCTTTCAGCGTCAGTGACACCTTGGTTCATTCCCAAAACAAGGTAAAGAAGAGCAGAACAGGCTCAGCTGGGATGAAGTCAAGAATGTCTCCCCCCACCTTCCCTCTGCCAGAGTAACCCCAAGGACCCCAAGAGACCTAGGTGGAAGTGGAGTAGGCAGAGCCTGGTGCCCCACACCAGGGATGTGAAGAGTAGGGAAATGCTGCCTCCTGACAGCGCTGGGGCAAAGCTGTGGCACCTCTGTCCTCAGGTCTAAGTCTCTATGGTTTGTGGATTGAAGACTCTTAGAACATCTTTCGTTGGCTGCAGAAATAAAATGGACCACCTCAGAATAATGGTTGCTCCTTCTTGAAGTCAAATGAGGTTAGAACGGGACCATTTCACAAGCTTTTGTGAGAATGGGATTTCTGAGCGTCTGAACTGATTATCCCAGAGTGTTGCTTCCTCTACCCACCCTCCTCAAGTGATGAAAGCTCTTTTCTTCTTGCCAGGTCTTCAATGTTCTGAGTAGTTTTTTTTTTTTTTTGGTTGTTTTGTTTGTTTGTTAATAAATCTGAGTGAAAGATACAGAGCTCTAAGAACAAATATAAGCCTAAAAGATTTTTTCAGCCAAATCATCCCCTCGTTCCTTTTTCTTTAAAAAAAAAAAAAATCATAGTAAGATGGAGTAATAGAATGTTTGGCTATATTGGTTTCTTAGCCCCCCCAATGGTTAACCTGAAATGTTTCTGAGCTCTGAGCAGAGATTTAAGAACTGCTCCCCTGATCCCACATGCATCCCATCAAGACTTGGACGAGGCAGACAAAGAAAATTGCCCATAAACATGATCTGGTCTTTCCTTGTTTCTGCCCTCATTCTAAAGGTCTGCCCCTCTCTCTTTGACACCCAATATGATTGACAGTGTTGATGTCCAATTACAGCATTTCCTTTCAAATATATTTGGAGCTCAGAGAAGTAGGTTTCTGTAATTCTCTACCAGAGAACAATAACTCTCTAATTTTTGTAACATCTAATAGAGATGTTACAAATGAGCAAGCTTGCCAGAATGTCTCTTGACAAAATGCAGGACATGAAGGCTGGAAACCAGCCTGTGCTCTGTTCCTTCCCCTCATTATCATTATATAAATTATCTCTGGGGGCTGGAAACACCAATCTTTATTTCAAAAGGACAGTTTTCCACATCCATATGTGGACAGATGAAGAAAATATTGGCCATGGGAAACTGGCCAGGAGAATCATCGACACAGATCTGTAGGGCTGCACCGGGCTCGAGGCCCATGTGGATGTGCACAGACAATCACACTGGCACCTAGACTACACTCGTGCATCCCAATGAAATGAGTCATTGGGTGCCCTTGTGCCCACTGTACTGATAGTGAAACTGAGGACCAAGAAGGTGAGTTCATGCATCCAAGTTAATGTAAGCTATTTCGAAATGGGCCTGAAGGGATTCACTCCTGGGCTGCATCATTAGCTAAATGGATCTTGGATATGATCACAGCCTGGCCTTCCTCTAGAGGAATGTTGTCATTGAGAAATTTTGAACTTGACTTAGAATAGAGACTCCTAGTCATTCCCGTCATGTCTCAGTGGAAACAAATCTGACGGGCATCCTTGAGGACACAGGTTCGATCCCTGGCTCTGTGGGTTGAGGATCCCTGGCTCAGTGGGTTGAGGATCTGGTGTTGCTGTGAACTGCGATGTAGGTTGCAAACATAGTTCGGATCTGGCATTGCTGTGGCTGTGGCATAAGCCAGCAGCTGCATCTCCAATTCCACCCCTAGCCTGGGTACCTCCATATGCCACAGATGTGGCCCTAAAAAAACAAAACATAACAAAAAAAAAAAAGAATAGAGTCTCCTAAACCACCCCTGTACCTTATGCAGCTAATCGCCAATAGAGAAAAAAAAGAAAAGAAAAAGGGGGAAATTTCATGTCTTCTTGCCCTTCTTAATTCAGTCACGGTCTTCAAGTTTTCCATGTGATGTTTGTTTTGACCTAGTAGATGAATAACTTCCTAAGCAGCTAATGTAATTATTATTATCATCGTTATCATTGTTATTATTTTGATTTCACCTGGGAGGCAAGGAAGAGAGGGTATTTACCTCAGTGATGCAGTGAAGACACTTGGGTAAGGCCACACGTGTAGTACCCTACACGAGCTTCCTAGTGCCATTTGAAACACTGCCAATTCACTTATCACTAATATTTTCCTGAAAAAGAGTTCCTCTTCTTTTTCTGTCAGCTTGCCAAAAAGCATTATCTTGCCATAGCCAGCTACAAGATGGGATAGAAGTGTGCATTAATTGTGTTCTGAAGCCTGCCATAAATTCACTGCCATGAGTCTGGATGGAGAGATTAAACAGCATTTAAGAACATTTTCCAAAAAATTACTGGAGTACACAATAATGGTTTGGGTAGGACAGAAAGATGACATAGGATGACTCTGATTTATGGATGTTTCATGTTGGGTCACTACTCCTCGAGGGGAGGAGAGGAGTCTGTCTCTGTACAGCTCCCCACTCTGTACTCTGCACACAATGCACGTCCATGGAATGAAACCAGTGCCTGGTGGCCCATAGCCTGAACTGGACTCTTTCGGGGCACCCAGAGGACATAGAAAGTGTCAGGTTTGAAGAAAG
Organism: Sus scrofa; assembly: GCF_054392235.1. NCBI lineage: Eukaryota > Metazoa > Chordata > Mammalia > Artiodactyla > Suidae > Sus > Sus scrofa. The sequence goes on along the minus strand of NC_139386.1, from coordinate 40,819,067 downwards.
AAGTGACAAGTACTTGATAAGAAAGAGACTGAGAATGTGAGAGAAAGTTACAAATAGCGGAGTCAAGAGTTTAACAAATTTGGGGTGACCTTGAAATTTACGGTCCTGAGACACTTTTGAGAGAAAGGGTGGGGGAATGCTGTAAACATTATGCCCAGGACAGCAGGTGTAAACTGGAACTATCCTGGCAAATGATCATGTGTGACCACCTTAAGCACAGTATTCTTTGGTGAAAAAACTCAAAACTGCAAAGAAACTATTATTTTTGTTTTTGTTTTTTGTTTTTGTTTTTTAGGGGCATATGGAAGTTTTGGAGCATATGGAAGTTCCTAGGCTAGGGGTCCAATTGAAGCTATAGTTGCCAGCCTACATCACAGCCACTCCAGATCTGAGTTGCATCTGAAACCTATACCACAGCTCATGGCACTGCCGGATCCTTAACCCACTGAGCAAGGCCAGGGATTGAACCTACATCCTCATGGATACTAGTCAGATTCATTTCCACTGTGCCACAATGGGAATGCCAAGAAAGTGTTATCTTTGAATTAATGACAAGGTCAGGAAGAGGTACTATATTACTTTGCCTCCATACCAAAATACCACAGACTGGGTGGCTTAAACAATGGAGTTGTATTTTCTCACAGTTCTGGAGGATAGAAGCCTGAAATCAAGGTGTCGGCAGGGCTGGTTTCTTCTGCAGCCACTCTCCCTGAATTGCAGGTGGCCCCCTTCTTCATGTGTCTCATATAGTCTTCTCTCTGTATACGTCTATGTCCAGACTTCTTCTTGCAAGGACTCCAGTCCTACTGGGTAGGGCCCATCCTTATGACCTCATTTTAACTTTATTACCTCTTTAAAGACCCATCTATGAATATATCACATTCTGACCTATTAGGTGTTAGAATGTCACCATGAACTGAGGGTTGGGGAATGGACACAATGCAGTCCATAACAGGTACTAACTCCGAAACAAAAACTAAAGTTTTATGAAAGCAGTTCATGCCCCTGAGAATGGCTGGGCTCTTCAAAAGATCAAGAATCCAAGAGTCTGAGATGCATAGACTCACCAACTAGAGATCACAGAAGGTGTGGTCACATCCATAACAACATAGCAGGTGAAGAAAAGTTTTATAATTAAGAGTGAGAGTGGGAGTTCCCATCATGGCGCAGTGGTTAACGAATCTGACTAGGAACCATGAGGTTGCAGGTTCGATCCCTAGCCTTGCTCAGTGGGTTAAGGATCCGGCAGTGCCATGAGCTGTGGTGTAGGTCGCAGACGCGGCTCGGATCCCGCATTGCTGTGGCTCTGGCTTAGGCCAGTGGCTACAGCTCCAATTAGACCTCTAGCCTGGGAACCTCCATATACCGCAGGAGCAGCCCTAGAAAAGGCAAAAAGACCAAAAACAAAAACAAAACAAAACAAAAAAAAGTGACAGTGATGTTTAAAATATCTATCTGAGGAGTTCCCTCTGTAGTGCAGCGGGTTAAGGATCTGGCATTTGCTACAGCTGTGGTGTAGGTTGCAGCTGTGGCTTGAATTTGATCCCTGGCCTGGGAACTTCCATTTGCCATGGGTGTGGCCAAAAAAAGCAGAAAAAAATTTAAGTGATATACTACAGACAAATCATGAATATCAGCCACCACAAAGCTGGAGCAGGGCCTGGAGGTTGCCTGCTATGTCCGGGGCTAAATTTAGTTGAAGGATTATGAGGGAGGCTTGCAGGTAGGGTTTGTCCCCAGGCAAAGCCTCGGGGAACAAGGGCAGCAAGGGCTCAAGGAAACAGCTATTTACTATGATATAGAAGTATTCTAGTATTTTAACAATGAGTACAGCTACGCTTGTGATCACCGGCTGTATATCAGCCACTCTTAGAAGATAAGCTGTTTGAGTCTGACCACTGATGAGCTCTATGGTCTTGTCTAATAGTGTTACCTCTTCGGCTTTGGTTTACTGATCTCTGTGAAAGCTGCATGTCAATTAGGCTCAAATACTTGAAAATTCAAGGCATTACCATGGTCATGTTAGCAATTTTTCCTTAGGTTTACTGACACCAAAAGCCCTGCCTTCTAGAGGGCACAATGGTATCAATTTCCTTTCACTTTCTTCCCCGTGTCCCTTCCTGTTGCTCAGAAACTATCTGGGAGGGTAAGGGAAGCCTCTCTCACGTAATTAGAGCCACTACTTTTGGCTTGATGCTGGGAAGTAAGCTTTTGAAAGTGACCAGTTGATACCTTGAAAATGTAGTTGAGGATTAAAATCCAGAAAAATTTTCCATGGACCAGGAAGAGTTTTCAGTCTCATTCAAGACCCTCTTACATGGACATTTACGGTCTTTTAGTGAACAAAAAATTGTGCACTAACAGTTTTGCATGTATCTAGATTGAACTAGGCCCTGTTCCCTGGGTTTCCTCCCCTTGTGATCTTGACATGGGATTTTTCAAATTTAAAAAGAAGAAACAAGTAAGGGATAGAGTGAGGGGCATGACTAGCCATCGTTGGCAGGGCTGTGGTGAAATGTTAGTAACCCCAGCTTGGAAGCAACTTATCTAGAAAATATTTTCATTACATCAAATTATGTCTTCCAGAAAACAATGGTAATCTATTCACCATTTCTTCTGTAACCCAAAGTAATAAGAAATGGGCATGCAATCATCATAAGAACGTGTTCCTGAGGTACCAGGGTTCCTGAATGAAATAGCAGAGTTTTGTGCTTTTGCAATATTTAAAATTAGAGCAAAATCTCCTCTCTGGGGATGGAAGGATGAACAAATGACTTTTCAAAGTTCCATCTAGCTTTAGATGGTAAGGATTAAAATGAATGAAGACAGGAAAAGCTAAGAATTCTGTGTGAGGTTTTTGTGGGCAAGAAATAGGTATCAAACCTTAAATTAAAAAAAAAAAGCCCACGATTTCCTTGCCTAGATTTATTGTAAAGCCATTTGCAGGGAATTTGGGGAAAACCCTAGAACAGGAGATCATTTTAGGTAGTAAATTACTCCAGCCATAGGCCAGACATGTATCTCACCCCAGCCTGACAGAGAGATTGGAAAACCCACCAAGCAGAGAGCATTATGCTGTAATGGAGCTAAATCTCAGAAGAAAATATTGCTGTGAGGAGCTTCATATTTTGTCTCTAATTTGGTGGATGGAAAGTGGGGAAGATAATGGCCACCAACCGTGGATAGGAAAATATAACTAAATATGGCAACTCCAAGAAGATAGATGGGCTGTGGAATCCCAAAGCACTCAGATTCACTTTAGAGTTTACAGGTGATGATTCCATTTGATTCATGGCTGCAGTTCTTAAGGGCAAAAGACCTTAGTTAGCTGGAGATGGGATGCAAACAGAAAGAAAGGCTTCTCCAGCTGGGAAAACAAAAGATGTTTGGGATGATGTTGATGAAAGCTTTTTTAAAGTGAGAGGTACAGAGAGTGTAAGAGGAAGGCAGCTGGAGCTTTTCCAGGTCCGCTAATGATGCATGGCGCTGCTGACACAGCAGTTCATCCAGCCAGTGTAAGAGAGAGCTGCCTTGGGGACCTGCCCTTTTTCTTAGGGTTGGACCCTAAGAGTCCAGGTCGGGGGAGGCTTCACCACTTGGTTTATAGAACTTTTTTTTTCTTATGCTCTAATTTAAATGCCTACCACTGGGACACACTTGACTAAAGCTTAGCTTAATTTTTTCCCTTTTCAGACTTCATCCCCCTTAGCAGGTATTTGGTTTCTAAGATCAGAAATCAACAGGGGAGAGGACATTAGTCCAGGTTATAAAATGAAATGAAACGCCTCCACTTCTTCATCCGCTTTTACAAAAATGCTTGGTGCTTTGCTCATGAGACAGAGAAAAACTCAACCTGGATGTAAAACAGCCACCTATTTGGGGAGTTCCTGACATGGCTCAGTGGTGATGAACCCGACTAGGATCCATGAGGATGTGGGTTTGATCGGTGGGTTAAAGATGCATCCAGAGTTGCCATCAGCTATGGTGTAGGTCACAGACACAGCTGGGATCTGGCGTGGCTGCAGTGTAGGCTGGCAGCTGCAGCTCAGATTCAACCCCCTAGCCTAGGAACTTGCATATGCCATGGGTGCGGCCCTAAGAAAAATTTTAAAAAAATAGCCACCCATTTAGTGATCATTTCTGTCTCAGGGACCCGGGAAACCATGGGCCTTGATAATTTTGTCTGCCACTTTTTTTTTTTGTTTTTTGTTTTTGCTTTTTAGGGCCATACGAGCAGCACATGGTCGTTCCCAGGCAAGGGGGTTGAATCCGAGCTACAGCTGCCAGCCTATGCCACAGCCACAGCAACTTGGGATCTGAGCTGTGTCTGTGACCTACATCACAGCCCACAGCAATGCCAGATTTCCAAGCCATTGAGCAAGGCCAGGGATCGAACCCACAACCTCATGGATACTAGTCGGATTCCTTTCTACTGCACCACAATGGGAACTCCTGTCTTCCATGTTTGAGGTTGTGCCTATGTGATCTGAAATGTCAAGTCTTGTGCATGACAACATGATGCATTTTAGTCTCTCTTTTTTTTTTTCATGTTGTTTCTCCAAATTGAGGCAAGATGGTATGTGCCACAAAGTCATCATCTGTGATGGTCTTAGAATTTATAAATTCAAGTTGCAGATTCCATACCACCTTCTCCCCATTATCACCAGGTGACCTCTAACCTCTCCTTACCTAATTTTATTATGGGAACCCCCCTGTCTCTGGAAGCAGTTCACTCCATCATCATACTTTAGTGTGAGATAGACTCTAGATTTGACAAAGTTCTTTCCAAGTGATAGCAACAAAGCTGATGTGTTAGCCTTCTAACCCACACCACAAAAACTGTCCTCCTGTTTGTGATCCTTACCTACAACTAAGCTCTTTCCATGCCACCGAGTTCTACGGAGAAACAATTCAGATGCATTAGTGTTTGGAGTTTGGTCTCATTTGGGGGATACAGCCTCACCTCTAACACAATGGACTGAGTTTAGGCATGGGGAAGAATGGCCTCAGATGAAGGTTTCTGCACATTGAAATGGGTCATGTGGGGAAGAGTTAAGGGCAGGGAATGTCTTTCTCTAAATATCTTTCGCTATTTTACCAAGTCTAATGCCTCTGTGAAAGCACTATGCACAGTCACACCTGAGACAAAGAAATGCACTGGTTCTCTCTCTTCCATGCAGTGAGGCTCTTCCCAAACAATGACAAGATGGCCCTAGAGATTATTTCACGTCTGGAGTCAGCAACCTATGGACCATGAGCCAAATCTGTTCCATGCCTGTCTCTGTAAGCCCTGTGAGCTAAGAATGGTGTTTACATTTGTTAATGGTTGAAAAAAAAATTGAAAGAAAGAATATTTTTGTGACATGTTAAAATTACATGAAATTCAAATTTCAATGCTCATAAATCAGTCCAACTTAAAAGGCAAATGTGCTCATCATTTATGTGTTGTCTATAGTCAATTTCACATTCAACATGTCAACATACAGTAGTGTTGGAGTAGTTGTGTTAGAGACCATTATGACCATACAAAGCCTAAAATATTCTCTATCTAGCCCATGATGGAAAAATTGGCTGACACATGATGTATATATCCTCCTCATGTCTTCCTGATCTAATTGCCTTAAATTCAACAGTCTGTTTCTTTGCTGGGACCTGTATCCTCAACTCATCATTTACAAAGCCTTCTGTACAAGGCCTGGCACATACTATTAAGCAATAAATGCTTAATAAATGAATACAACCAACAATTACATTATAAAACAAATGAAATGGGATATTGGAAGATCCAAAGATGAGAAGCCAGTGGTACTTCTGGTTATAAACAGCCCAACACAGTTTTTTTTGATGAATGTGCACGAATTGCCCTAAAATGTCTGCTGTTCTCTCTTTAAGATCTACTGGTTCTAGACTCCCGGCTTGTAATTACAAAGCAAAATCTTCTAATGCCAATAATAAGACCAGCCTCTATACCTTTTAAGTGCAATCTTCTTGATTATAAGCAGCCACTGACTAAAGATGTCAATTAGAGAGGGAGATTTCTTAAACCCTGGGGCAAAAGTTTAGTTAAAAACAACTTGGAAAGTGGTTTCATTCCTTGAAGATCACCATCCCCCAGCACACTGCATTCAAAGCAAACCCATTATTTCCCACAGTGTTGAAGAAAAGCATCATTCTGTTTCTTGTTGGGTGGCTCCTCTTTCCTAAATACCGTCACCATCACCGGGTTAAAGCAAATATGGAGGAAATGGGGATAGTGGAGATAGAGCTCTGCTTGTTCCTGTCTCTTTATCCTATTTCCAAATAACTGGTCCTGCCAGGATTTAGAGCTTTGGGAGCTTCAAAACCCTTCGGAAGTTTACAGACATAAATTGAAGCTATGCCTGCCTAACCAAGACTCCAAAGGACTGCTTATCATACACTATATCTCAGGAAGAGCCAAGCATTCCTGCACAGAAGCCAGCCAGGCTGGGAAATAGAACAAGGAGAAACCTAGAGAAATTCCAGAAAGAAAATTGAGAAATGTCTTATCTCACAAACAGAAATATATATCCTATAGTTTATGTGTATTTTCAAATATTCAGAATAAAAACAAAAAGTGTGCTATTTGGCATAAATGAAAGCAATGCAACACCTACATATGCCCATTCATTCAATCACTCACTCATTCATTCTGTCATCTTCTCAACGAAGTCTTCATTATTTTGTTAGGCTAGACCAAGTAGTCACTGTCTCTGCATTCTTCTCATAGTTTTTCACTCTTGGCTTCCTTTCAGCCTCTATGCATTATATATTCTAATGACTTGCTCTTAGTGGCACACTTCAGCCTCTAGAGGGAGCTCAAGCCCCCAAATCACCAAGAGGAAGAGTTCTGTTGTGATGTGTGGATCAACTGGACCAAGGTGTCTGGGGTGGAGCTAGGAGAAGCCATGAAGTTAAAAGCTCTTGCTCCTGGCTGGAGTGAACACCAGGACTTCCTCTCCTTTCAGAGTCTCCTTTGTCCTCTTAGGTTTCTTAGAAAAACCCTTGGTAAAAATTGCTTCACTTTTTTCTTCCTCTTTGTGGCCGTGTAGCTGCTACCATAGTCCAGACGAAAGGACACTCCCAGCACAAACTCCCAGAGAGACATTTCATAAAAAGTTCCAATTAGTAATAAGTGACAAGATGAATATCAGTGCTGCCACTATAGAAAACAGTAGGTAGATTCCTCAAGAAATTAAAAATAGAATTACCATATGACCTGGCAATTCCACTACTTTGTATTTTCGTTAAAAAAAAGTAAACACTAACTCAAAAAGATATACGCACCCACAGGTTTGTTGCAGCATTGTTCACATTAGCCATGATGTAAAACAACCTGTGCCCATTGATGGATGGATGAATAAAGAAAATACATGTACAATGGAATATTATTTGGCCATAAAAAAGAATGAACCCTTGTTATTTGTGACAGCATGAATGGACCTTGAGGGCATTAGGCTACATGAGTTAAGTTAGACGGGGAAAGACAAATGTCATATGATCTCATTTATATGTGTGATCTAAGGGGAAAAAAATAGAAAAAAACTGAGCTCATACATACAGAGAAAATATTAATGGTTGCCAGAGGCAATCAACATTTTATTTATACAACTTTAACTTGTGCCATAAATTAATTGCCATTAATATGATAAACTGTACTTCAAGTGATGTATAACGAAGACTTAGTGCCTCTACATTTGATTGTGAAAATTGAAAACATACCCCAGATTTCCTGTAAAACATTCATAAAATGGATTCATCCAGCAAGAACATTAAAATGATATTATGGCAACACCACAGAATTTTTGAAAAAAAATCTCTACTATGAAAACCTACTAGTTTTTATTGCATTTTAGGGAGTATGGATTATTAGAAATTATTGAGGCAGAAAATATTTAAAGCACAAAAAGATGTTTAACAAAAGTATCATAATCTATTTTGATGTGGCCATTTATTTCCTACTTATCTAAATTTTTTTCTCCTCTTTTGAAGGTTATAAGTGAAATCCACAGTCTTTGTTCAGTTTATCACTATCTTAATAAGGTAGAGAAGGCGTTCAAACAGACCCATAGAGTGCAGTGTGCCTGGAAGAGGCAAGAACAGGGAGGTAAGGAGGGGAGTGGGCAAAATGAGCAAAGGGGTCAAAAAATACAAACTTTCAGTTATAGAATAAGTTATGGGCATGTATTGCATAGCATGAAAGAAAGAAAAGCAGAAAGGAAGACAGGAAGGAAGGAAGGAAAGGAAGGAAGGAAAGGGAAGGGAAGGGAAGGAAGGAAGGATGGAAGGAAGGAAGGAAAGAAAGGAAAGGAAGGAAGGGGGAAAAAAGAAGGACAGGGGAGGGAAAGAGGAAAGGAGGAAGGAAGAGAAAGAGAAGAACTCTTGAAATAGCAATGTTCAGAGACTCAAACCCCTACCTTCCCACCAAAGAAAATCCTTTGTCAACTCAATTTCCGAATAAAGGAGTCTTCTGTCTTCTGGGAAGCAAGGCTAAATTGATTGACCTAACGAGGTATGATGGAGGTACGTATAGGAATGGAAGTGAGGACAAAAGAAGACTATGTGGCCTGGAAGGGAGGTGCATGACCAGGGGGAGTGGATGAGAGGAAAGGGGTTTTGAATAAACATTTCTATGGATCCCCTTTAATGTTAATTGGAGCATAAAGATTGGAACTCCCTTTTATTTACTCTTGGCTTTCAATTTATTTCTGAGACTGGTGGGTCTCCAGGTTAAGCTACACAAAAAATATTCATTTGTGTGTCCAGTCCTCTTTGCATATTTTCTTTGAAGCCCATAGTTGGTGGCTGGCTAAAAGCCTTCAGGTTTTGGAGGTTTGCCTCACTCATCATGATGAGCATCTGACACAATCCGGCAGATTTGGGCAAATACAGGCATGGGGGACTAGGATCTGGGTGGCAGGTCCACTTAGGGACAATACACTAAGGCAACAACCCAATCTCTCAGTGCAAACTCCCAAGAGGGCAGCAAGACTCTTCCACTGAGAGTGGATCTGGAGAAAGTAATCCTGTGTCAGCATGGATAATTATTCATTCCAGAGCAGAAGCAGCTTGTCTTTTCATGAGCAAAATTCCAGACAAACTATGAGGGAGACTTTAAAAGATGGAGTCTGCAACTGATAGGTGTTCTCTACCTATAAGTACAAACTGCATGGACTGTTGGGTGACACCTCACAAATATCGAAGGAAATCTGATCTTGATGTTAACAAGAGCTCAGTTGGAAATTCAGAGCAAGGTCATCCATAGGCTCTTGGTTTGGTAGATGGTACTGCATTTGACTTCTCAGTTCCCCTTTGTCTCTTTAACTCACCATGGATCCCTAGGGCTTCAGGATGAATATATTAATCCAGAAAGAACAGATAGGATCTACTTTTTAACAGGAAAAGGGTATTTCCTGAAAGAAAGGTCTCTGCCACCACTGATGTAAAAGAGCTTAGCAAGACAGCATAGCTTGACTAATAGGGACCTCATATCAAGAAAATTAAAACTTTTGCTTATTTAGTAGGTATATGGTTACACCTTGTTTTAATGATGTCATTGACTATTAACGAAATTTAACATTTTCCTTTGTGTTTAATAATTATATCTTATTTGGGCAAACTATGTATACTTCTTGCCAATTGGCTCATAACTCTCGTTATATTATTAAAGAGTTTCCCAATTTGTGATATTTCTTTTGATTGCATGTTAGCTATTTTTTACTGTACAGTTTAAAAATTCTTAGTCAAACCTGTTAAATTACTTTACTGCTTCAGTCTGACATATTTACATTTATGATACTTGTCCAACTGTAGTAAATATAGTTTCTACTCTTTTCTTTGGGATGATATCTTTGTAATGAAGTCATTAGTCTGGAGTTCATCTCGTGTTATAAGATGTGAATCTAAAGGATTTGCTTTGATTTGGTATCTAGTTATTCCAATGGCATTTATTAAGTAATCTTGAATTACCATCTATTTTAAGGGAACCTCAGAGTGACAAAATATTATCCCTAGTTATATACTGACCTTTGACACTGATAGACAAGTCTTTTTGTTTTGATAGCCTGCAGTTTTTGCATCTCTCAAATGAGTGGACTGGGTTAAGGTCTCTTCCAGAATGAACTTTTGATAATTCTCTGAAATCCTAACTCAGAAAAAGACAGGGGCTCCAGGAGCATTCATCTAGAACGTGATGATCTACCACTTGGGCTGTTGCTATTTGGATTTCTAAGATAATGTACAAACACCCCTGACCCCACAGCCATGCTGGAAGCTCAGGATCCAGCATATTTACTTCATTTAGGAAAGCTGCACAGGATATGCCTGGCTGACATGAACGGTGCCTAATGGGCTGTAAATAACTTTTGACCACTTGACCTTGATCATGTTGATATGACCCCATCAGGTCTCCTCAACAGTGGGAGCATGCAGATGCCCAAGAACCACTTCATAAATGAACAGAGTATTTCCCCTAATTGGGGAGAGGAAGCGCGGTAATGCAGGGCAGGGGAGTCACGCGTAGCGTGAATGCGTGGCCCGATGGCATGCCACAGTAAATCACCCACAGCCTGGCCCTGTCACTTTCTCTTTTGGGGCTGAAAGACCCTTCAGAGCCACTGCTTTGAATTACTTGACTAAGCATCAATTTAGCCTCACTCTTTACCCCCACACAACCCCTCGCCCAGCAGTATTTTTCTACCATGTTTGTGTGCTTTGTTCCTGTCTTCTAAACCCACTTTTCCTCTCACCCTACGTACCTCACTTTTTTTTTCTTTCCATGGGATGTTTGCTCAGAACCCAGACTCCCCAAGAAAAGTTTCCTGTGTGATGATAATAAGCACTACTGCTACTTTCACCACCACCATCAACAGCAACACCACTGTCATAAACTGAGCCCTTATTTGTATGACTGATACTATGCCATATGCTCTACAAACCTCATCTTGCAGTCAGGCCACCTGAGTCTGAATCTTACCTCTGCCATTTATTAGCCGTGTGATTTTATTTGAATCATTTAACCTCTCCGTACCCCAGTTGCTATCTGGAAATTGGGAGTATTAATAGCACATATTTCATAGGGCTTTTGTAAGGTTTAAATGTGAAGTACTTAGAACCATGACTGGCCCACAGTAAATTTTTAATAAATGTGAAGCAGAAATGATATTGTTGATGATGGTGGTACCTCCATTAAACCGATGAGGAAACTGAGCTATAGAGAAGTTAATTTTTTGCCCAAGTGTTTAAGTTATCCATGGCTGCATAATTACGTACTCAAAAACTTAGTTGTTTTAAATGACAGTTTTATTTTAGCTCATGATTTTGTGTCAGAGGTTAAGACCAGGCTTTGCTAGGTGGTTCTTCTGTTCCACTTGGCACTAACTGAAGTGGCTGGTGGCTGGGCTGGGCTAGAGGGTCCAATCTGGTTTGAATTCACATGTCAGGAGGCTGGGACCAGCTGGGCCACTATCCCTCTCCATAGTGCCTCAGGCCTTTACCATGTAATCTCCCCATCAGACTAGTCACGCTTTTTAAGGGCTGCTTAGGGCTCCAAGGAGGAGCTGCCAGTCCTCTTAAAGGTTAAGCCTGGGAGTTCCCATCGTGGCTCAGCAGGTTAAGAACCTAACTAGTATCCATGGGGATGTAGGCTTGATCCCTGGACTTGCTCAGTGGGTTAAGGATCCAGCATTGCTGTGGGTGTGGTGTAGGCCAGAAGCTGGAGCTCTGATTTCACTCCTAGTCTTGGAACTTCCATATGCTGTAGGTATGGAAAGAAAGAAAGAAAGAAAGAAAGAAAGAAAGAAAGAAAGAAAGAAAGAAAGAAAGAAAGAAAGAAAGAAAGAAAGAAAGAAAGAAAGGAAGGAAGGAAGGAGGAAAGAAAGGGGGGGGAGGGAGGGAGGGACGGAATGGAGGTTAAGCCTGAACTGAGATGAGTGACAGAGTCACTTCTCCACTCTGTTGGTCAAAGCAGTCAAAGTCCAGTCCATGTTTAAGAAGAGGGGATTTAAACTCTACCCCTTTTTGGAAGAAGCATCCAAACTCATACTCATAATTAATCTCATACACCAAAATCCCATATTAGTAATAGAAGTTTAAATCAGATTTTACTTTAAAGGTATTAAGCATAATATCTAGCACCTATTGAGCAGTTCACAACTGACAGCTATTAATAAATGGAAATCTTTATCTCTCTGACTCCAAATGCCCTGCTCTCAGCCCTATGTTCTTCCCATGTCACGGAGATAACACCTAATTAATGTGCAGCCTGGGTTTCAGCAGGTTTTTACTACAAACTGTACATAATCCTGTCTTATTTCCTCACCCAGGCCCAAATGTCCCTGAGATAAGGATCTCACTTTATTTTTTGTTGAGTTCTTCACCATGCCTACAATAATGTATTACATTCAAAAATAATCCAACAACATCATTCAACAAATGTTTATTAGTCACAAAGTAGTAAAAAGAACTTTTTAGTAAGGGTATTCTTTTTAAGCACATTGTTCACTCATTTACTCCCCTCAATAAATGTTCATTAAATGCATACTCATTTTGCACAGAGAAATTGAAGTCTGAAGAGTTTAACTAAACTGAAGTCAGCAGAAAGTCAGGTCTCCCGACTCTTAGGTCACCATCTTTCTACTATGTCACCTGACTCTTCCCAACATGTAGCATTCTATTCCTATTCTAAGAATTTACAGTTTGTTGGGGTTAACTGTATAGGGGGTATGATATTAAATTTGAATTGGAAATATTAAAATTAACACATAATTTTTTGTCTTTTTTTTTTTTTTTGCATTTTAGGGTCACACTCATGGCACATGGAAGTTCCCGGCTAGGGGCCAAATCAGAGCTACAGCTGCCAGCCTACACCACAGCCACAGCAACACGGGACCTGAGTCGCATCTGCAACCTACACCATAGCTCATGGCAACACTGGATCCTTAACCCACTGAGCAAGGCCAGGGATTGAACCCGCATCCTCATTCTAGTTGGGTTTGTTAACTGCTGAGCCACAGAGGGAACTCCTTTGTCTTTCTTTTTTAAAAAATGTACATTTTCTAGTGCTGTCCACTTAAAAGATTCAGATCCAGGAACAATCCAGTGGCAATGAGCATCCTTAGCACCCAGATTAAACAGCCTGTAATACCATTTCCAAGCAAGAAAAACAAGAGATCTTTGAAGAAATGAATGATTCCTCATTTGGAGCATTTTGTTTTGTGCCAGAAAGCTAGAAAGTGTTAAGACTAACTGGATCATGTCAAAAGGACAACTTGAAGAGGTTCCCAATAACAACAACAACAACTTTTTAAACGACCGTAATGGACTTACAACACATCAAAAATATACAATTCCATGAGTTAGTAATACCACATTACCGAAAAAAAAAAAAAAAGAATCCAAATAAAGGTAAAGGTAACATTCCTTATAGAGGAATTCCAACCGAGAAATAAAGAATAATGGAATTAGAGCATCACTATAGTGACATTCCTAATGAAATCATGGCTCCAGGTAGTGATCCCCATTGGATGTGAAAACCATTAGGAAGGATGTGACTGACTTAGCATTATTAAAATCTATAGACATCATAAGGTGATGTAGTAAGAAATGTACAGCACTATTTGGGCAATGTTATTGACTAAAAAGTTAAAACTGACTTTTTTCTCACTGTGATGTTATTAGAAATACGTATTTTAGACTTCATCCCCTACTTCTGGCTAGAGCTCCTAAAACCCTTCAAAGATCCTAAGTGATAAGAGCAGTGGGAATATCTTTTGTTATACTATTTGGGTTTTGTTCCATGTTCCTAAAACAATTCTGGAGTGATAAAGATATATAAAGAGTATCTTCGTGAGTCATGTTAAACCCCTTTCAACCACTCCTGGGTTTATGTTAATGAGATGACTCTTGGAAAGCCTCTGTGGATGGGGGACTCATTGCCAGGGAAACCAATCTTCTGCTTAGAGGGTTGGAAATTTCAGCCCCACCCATGACTTTTGGGGAGGGGGAAGGGGTTGGAGGTTGAGTTAATCACTAATAACCCATGATTTAATCAGTCCTGTCTGGGGATGTTGCTCTAGGCAAGGACCACTGAACACTTTGGAGAAGGATAGAAAAAGAGGAACTGATGAAATTAATGTTTTAGGAAGATTAATATAATAAGGTCCCTAATTCTAACTACCAATCTATACACATTGCAGTCATCCTTCAGTATCTGATGGAAAGACTGATTCTAGGACAATCCCCACCCCAGCCCTGTGGATACCAAAATCCTCAGATGCTCAAGTCTCTTATATTAAATTGCATAGTGTTTGGGAGTTCCCTCGTGGCCCAGTAGTTAAGGATTTGGCATTGTCACTGCAGTGGCACAGTCCAGGAACTTCCTCATGCCATGGGTATGGCCAAAAAAATAAACACACCTAAAATGACATAGTGTTTGCATATAACCTATGCATACCCCTCCCTTACACTTTAAACCATTTCTAGATCATTTATAATACCCAATGCAATATAAATGCTATGTAAATAGTTGTAAATACAATACAAATGCTGTGCACATAGTTGCCTGGAGTATGGAAAATTCCAGTTTTGTTTTTTTTTTTTGGAACTTTCTGGAATTTTTTTTCCCTGAATACTTTTAATCTGAGTTTGGTTGACTAAGTGGATGTGGAACACACAAATATGGAGGGCTGACTATACAGAGGAATCAAGTTAAATACCACCACAAGAAAGTAACCAGCCAAATTCAGGATGGGGAGAGAGTCAACAGGACAAATAAAAATCAATGTTTTAAAAAGGACAGTAGAGAATTGGCTCAAGAAAGAGAGAATTGCGTGTAATGTGTGGACTTTGAACCCTGATTCAAACAAATCATCTGGGAAAAAAAACCTTTGAGGTGATTGCATGCATTGGAATATGGAATAACTATTAAGTAATATTGAAGAACTATTGTTAATTTTGCTATGGCATGGTAGTTAAAAAGGAAAACTATGTTTCTCCTTTACTATTCTTATAACACATCTGGTGATTGCATATGTATTAGTTACATATCTAAATGTCTCTGTCTTCCTTCTTTATTACTAAGCAAATCCCAATTTCAATCAAAGCCACTGTATGCCCATCTTCAGGAGCTGGATCATGAGAGTCTAAGCCAGTCAACATAACACCACATGCCCAGACTTCCTCCACATCTGGCCAATGAGAAATAAGAGCAAATCCTCTGGGGAAATTCCAAGGGAACATAAATGTTTTGACAGACGTTCATAGATGCAGCTGGCCACGCCCTGCATTCTTCCTGTATTGAACATAGATGTGGTGAAAGTAGCAGTAGTAGCCATTTTGCTATCATATGGCAAAGTTCAAGAGAAAAAAACACAGATGTCAAGTCTAACATTGTTGGTCTGCTAAATCAAAGCCCCCAGTTGCCTACCTATGAAATAAACTTCTATTCAAGTCACTGTGATCAAGTTGAGGCCAAATATGTTAACAAAAATTAGTTTGGAGGAGGAGTTAAAATGGAGTTAATGAAGGCACTATTTAGAGGGCAAGTGAGATCAAGATTGTGGTGCTGGAAAGGTACTATTGGATGTGAAAAAATCCAAAGGGAGTATTCAGAGAATTGAGTTAAACTGTAGGACACCTCGTCAGTGCCTTGCAAGAATTAGAGAATTGCTTGGTGTAGAAAAACCCACGTATTTGGTGTCAGATCCCTGGATGATATGTGGCACCATCCAGAAGCTGCTGGCATCAGAATGGCCACTTGAAGGGCAGCTAAAGCTTTTATTTAGAGATAACCCTGCAATGATGATGGGCCATCCTTAAGGGTGTGGTATATATCTTAAACCAATTACCATCACATGGTGCTATGTCTCCAATAAGAATAACACATAGGGAGAGTTCCTGTCGTGGCACGGTGGTTGGCAAATGCGACTAGGAACCATGAGGTTGCGGGTTCGGTCCCTGCCCTTGCTCAGTGGGTTGACGATCCAGCGTTGCTGTGAGCTGCGGTGTAGGTTGCAGACGTGGCTTGGATCCCTCGTTGCTGTGGCTCTGGCGTAGGCCGGCGGCTGCAGCTCTGATTCGACCCCTAACCTGGGAACCTCCATATGCCGCGGGAATGGCCCAAGAAATAGCAAAAAAAAAAAAAAAAAAAAAGAATAACACATAGGTCTGAGAACCATGACGTGGAAGTAAGAAGTCACCTAGCTGACCATCACTCCCGGGGACCCATTGGAAGAACTTCGTAATTCCTATCTCCAAAACATTAGGTTATGTGGGTCCCAAAATGCTAGGTCTTGTAAGAGAGATACTTCAATCAAGGGATACAGTACAAGTTCCACTAGACCAAAAGCTAGGACTGCCACCTCATCTCCATGGGCTGTTTGTTGCAGGAGGCCAGTAGGCATAGAAAAAATTTACTACAAAAGCAGGAGTTACTAACCCTGATCATCATGAGGCAGTAGAAAGAAATATGTTGGGCACTCATGATCCACTGGGTCATTCAATATTCCCATGCTAGGCTTTCACTATAAATGATTAAGTAGAGCAACTGAGACTGGATAAGGGGATGGTAGGCAGAGAAGCTTAGACCCATCCCCCCTCAAGCTATTTAGATCAGCAGAAATTCTAGTCGAAGAGTAAGGGGCATGCAGAGTGAGAGAGTTTATGAAAATCAGCTACAGCCTCAGCATCAACTACGGCAGCCACCAACCACTAGTCCTCATAAGTTTTAACGCAAAATAGGACAACTAGAATCTGGAGGAAATTGTGCCTGAATTGAGGGACCTTATTATAAAAGGCAAGCAGCTCTGGGTAGGATGGGAAGTGGAATGAGGTGAATTCTGCTAGAGCCACATCAGGTCCCCCTCACCAGGCCACTGTCCCCAGTTCCTAAGCAGCTGTGCATGTTGGCTACTGGCTGCTCACAAATGCCTGCTGGTCTTGTTGGAGAACTGCCTTGGGCCAGTGGGAGCAGCATCACCTGGAAGTTATGCCCACTTCTTTGACTGGCTTCCACCCTCGCCCTAGCCTGATTACCTCCCTCGCCCTCTCCTGAGAACACCACCTTCAAAACGCATCTTCTCACAATTCCCTCTTCCAGGTTCTGATTCTAAGAAACATGATCTAAGATATTGTCTGTTTCGGTTTGGAATGCGTCACCTGAGAAGACAGGTTCAAGTCCTAAGACTTGGTACCTGTGAATGGGACCTTATTTGGAAGTAGGGTCTTTGCAGATGTAACCAAGTTAAAATGAGGCTGTACTGGGTTGGGATGGGCCCTAATGCAAAGTCTTGTGTCCTTATAGGAGAGACACAGAAATACACACACACACACACACACACACACACACACACACACACACAGAAGTCTTCCACATCATGATGGAAACAAAAAATGGACTTAAGCTGCCACAAGGAACTGTCACAGGTTGTCTGCAACCATCAGAAGCTGGAAAAAATAAGGGCAGATTCTGGCCTATAGCCTTTAGAGAGAGCATAGCCCAGTTTTAAGCCACCCAGCGTTTTTGTTAGAGCGTCCACTGGAAACAACTCACTGTCACTGGAGACAGAGCTTCAATTTAAACTCCTCTGTGAAGGCTTCTCTGGTTGCTCCTGCCTACCTACCCCTTTGTCTCCTCCAATCATCCACAGCACACATTTTTGCCTCCACTCACTGCCACTTGCCATGCACAGACTACAGGTGTGCTTCTACTTCCATGGGTGCTAGACTGTAAGCTCCTGGAGAGCAGAGCCCAAGGATGACATTTGCCCTGATTCCCAGTTTAAGGAATCTCTTTGCAAAAATGTGTTTTACTGGCACCTCTTATTGTAGAAAATACTCCCTGTACCTAAAATATAGGAAAAAAGAAAGTTGAGAATCCTTAAAACATGTTACTGTATTACTAAAGGTTTTCCTTTCTTTCTTTCTTTCTTTTTTTTTTTTTTTTTAAGGGCTGCACCTGTGGCACATGGAAATTTCCAGGCTAGGGGCTGATTCAGAACTGTAGCCAACAGTCTAAGCCACAGCCACAGCAATCCAGGATCTGAGCCACATCTGAGACCTACACCACAGTTCATGGCGACATCGGATCCTTAAACCATTGAGAAAGGCCAGAGATCGAACCCATGTCTTTACAGATACTAGTCAGGTTCATTATTAACCTCTGAGCCACGACGGGAACTCCCTAAAAGTTTTATTTTCTTTGTGAGTCAGACCGCTTTGGTTCAGAAAGGAAAACTTAGAGCAATGACATATCTAGAGAGATAGATTGAAAAACTGTGGGCTGGTAAAAATATTGATAGATGCATAGAGTATTTGACAAATTTGCATTTGTTAACTTCCTTGCTTAAAAAGGCCCTAAGACTATTTGATCTCCTGAGTTCTAATTTTCAAGAGTCATGCTTTTAAATTCTTCTGGAGGCCGAAGCATATCTAAAACAAACACAGGTGAATGGAAAATGGTATTTATGAATTTAATGGAAAAACAGAAACATGCTGGCCTCATTTGCAAACTCCTTGATTTCAGCATCCAAGAACATTTATTCATTAAGGAGACATTCTGACCTGCTGATTGCTTGTTAGTGTTCTTAACTCACATCTGGAAAGTTTCCTTTGAGAACAAGTATCCTACAAAATGCCAGTGATCCCTCAAGACAGTATCTGGGACTATCCTCTTCTGATTAGACCGTTCTAGAAGGGTGGAGGAAGGGAGGTCACAGGAAAGTACTGCTAGCCTATAGGGTGAAAGATCAATATCAATGAAAAGATCTTGGAGTTTTCTGTTGTGGCTCAGTGTTAGGAATCCGACTAGTATCCATGAGGCTACAGGTTCGATCCCTGGCCATGCTCAGTGGGTTAAGGGTCCAGCATTGCTGCAAGCTGCAGCATAGATCTCAAATGTGGCTCAGATCCCATGTTGCTGTGGCTGTGGTGCAGGCCAGCGCTGCATCTCTGCCTGGACTGCTAACCTGGGAACTTCCATATGCTGCAGGTGCAGCCCTAAAACAAACAAATGAACAAACAAACAAACAACAAAATCTCATTCCTGGGAGCCATGTTGGGAGTTTTTGCTGCCTTAGAATATGCTTTTCAAAAACAATTTCTACAATCAAACTTCAGGATGGAATTCATCAGTTAAGGTGGATAACTACGAATCTTTTAGCCTAGTCAAGTAAAAAAAACAAAAACAAAAACAAAAAACAAACCAAAAAACCCTCCTAAAAAATCAAATGCAATGTTTGTCTTCTTCTAGGTCCTCAGAGAAAACGTGAGAATGATTCAACTATAAACCACTAGGATACATTTAATACAGCATGACGAGTCATTGTCAGAGTCAACCATTGATCCGAAGTAACACACAGGTGATGAAAAGAATAAAAAGCAAGATCCCTTACCGACATATCCAATTTGTCTTCATAAAAGAATTAAAAATAAGAAATCCCTACTGATTATTCTGGAAGATTTCTTTCTTTTTTTTTTTTCTCCCTTAAGGCTTTTCTTGTTTCCCCCCTTTTTCCTAAAATATGTCAAATGTTAACAAAATAAGGACCCTGTTCTTCTGCCCTAAATGTCTTAGATTCAAAATATTCAAATGTAAAATCTGATCAAAAAGGAGCTCCCGTTTTGGAAGGCAAAGAACATGAGACTGTTTAGAGGATCCGGTGTCATGCTACAAAAACCTTTTCTTTCCCCACGAGGGCCTTTGATACGCTGCCCTGGAAAACCCGTACACACTATTGTACAATTTGATAGTGTGCACACATGACTCTGTGAGAAGCTGGCAGAAAAAGGAAAGGGAAGAAATAATCCTTGTCGTTTTAAAGGAAAAAAATAAGGTCACCGTGGGTGGAATTTTTTCCTTTGTTAAGTCTTGGTACCCATCATTTGCCTAAGATTGGATTTCATTTGCATTTCCATCCTGGATGAGAAAACTTCATATTAGTTCTATCAGCTCACTTGCCTGTGACAATCTCAAGATCTTAAGAGCCAGACCACCAAACAGGAAGTAGTCATGCAGATCAAGTTTTGAAATCTATCGGTCCCCAACCCTACTTTCCAGGAATATTTTTTAGACCCTGTTCAATATTTACCATTAAAATATATACATTTTAAAGACAGGTATTTTACATCTTTTTATAGAGCTCGGAAAGAAGATCTGTCCTAGGGAAATTAATTCATTCACAGTATCAGCTTATGTATTTGCATTTGTTCATTCATTTAATTATCATTCATTTCCTCAACTAACATAAGTTAGGAACAGTGTGGAGTGATGAAAATATGAAGATGGATGAGATACTGTGTTTTCCTCCAAAGAGCTCCTAGAGATGTAGGTGGGCACCTGCTAAGACTGAATGTGATTGACAAAGAGATGCATCCAGGTCCAAATAGGCCAAAACAGCTCCACCCAAGTGGAAAGAAACACTTAGGGCCCCAAAGAACCACTGGGACAGTTAGCTCTGATCGTAGATAAGTCAGGAAAACAAATCCCCACTTAGCTGGGCATTTGGGCTTCAGTGTAACTTTCTACATCCTTGAAAGCCAAGCTCTTCATTTTCTTCCTTGTTCTCATTCTAAGAGTGGGTAACTGCATTTGCTTTGCCCAAACCCCTTTTTCCAAGGGCATTGACAGGTCGACTGGTTTTAAGTAGCTCTCCAAAGACTTTGTTTTTTGCGGTTTTGTGTTTTTTGGTTTTGCTTACTTGTTTTGTTTTCCAGGGCTGAAGGGAAGTGGGGCAAGGGCAGCACTGCATGTCTTTAAGGCATTTTAGCTATAGTGAGTCAAGGAACATACTGTCTCACTCTCCTAACCTGGCCTTCCAATATTATGCAGCTCTGGGGTCCTTTACAGGACAGGAAGAAGAAAATGGTTCTCGCCAGCCCCATCCCTCCCAAATGTTCCTGCCCCATTCCTCCCACCCTTGCTGACCCCCAGGTCCTGGCCTCTGAGCAATTTTGCATCATACAATAGTTTAGTTCCTCTGCTTGTCTCTGCTTCCTCATTCTGAGCATGGATGACTATGTGTTAGAGAGTCTCCACCTTATTTTGACGTTTATAGCTCTCTGACTTTTATATTTCACTGCTACTTTCTTTGTTCTTGATACCTGCCTTATTTTGGTATCATGGAAAGAGCCAGGCTTTGGAGACTGTCAGAACGGGTTTACCTCTTGGCTGGGGCATTTTTTAAGCTGTGCAACTGAGCAAGATCAAACCTCTCTAAACCTCAGTGTCAAATATTATTACCTTATCAGGTTTTTCTCAGGATTCAATGGTACAGCAGTCATAAAACATCTAACATCTAGTACAACACATACACAGTTGTATAATCGCCATTTGGTGATTATTGTGTGAACTCCTTGCTTATAACCAAGGCTGGACATGCCCACTTACTGTAAAGTATATCCATCCACTTGCGGTGCGTCAAGAAGCATGTAAGATTCTGGGGCTACACTGTGAGGTGTGTGCAAAGGGTTCCTGTCCTAAAGGAGCTCACGGATCTTGCAGAAAGGACACATTAGTACAAAAAGTGTTATGGTCCTAAGTAATCATACCACTGTAGAAATGAAGACAGTGCTTTGGGAATATAGGGGCTAAGAAGACTCTGTGGCACGTGGCTCACCAGAAAGGAATAAACTCTTTTAAGACAGAATTGCAGAAAGGACATTGTGCACAGGCTTTTGCCAATTTTTGGCACCAGAATCATGATAGACATCCAGTTAGTATACAATGAACTATGAAACTATACAATGAACAATGAACTATGAAAGTTACACATGCCAAAGCCTACACAGCTACACATCCTCCTGAGTGTATCAGTCAGGATTAGGTCAGAAAAAAACAAATCACTCTAGGTATTTCAAGCAGGAAGGTTTTAATGCAGGAAATTGGCTATTTATAAAATCACTTGGAAGAATGGCAAAAGGAAGGTTGGAGAAAGCCACTGCTAGATTTCAGGGGTGCTGTTAGCTTTTAAAGAGTCAAGAAATTACAGAAACTCCAAGAAATTCCAGGCAGTGATCAAAGCACCAGGATGACTGTTTAACAGGCACTGTCTCTGAGGTCGCCACACAACCTCACCTCAGACAATGCCTACACATCTGCGTACTGCTGCCAGAATAACAGAACATGACATCAACTTCTGCTTAGGTTGCTAAGTCTCATGTTAATGCCTGTACTTTGTGTGTGTGTGTGTGTGTGTGTGTGTCTTTTTGCCTTTTCTAGGGCCGCTCCTGCGGCATATGGAGGTTCCCAGGCTAGGTGTCAAATCGGAGCTGAAGCCGCCGGCCTATGCCAGAGCCACAGCAACTTGGGATCTGAGCCGCATCTGTGACCTACACCACAGCTCACTGTAACGCCGGATCCTTAACCCACTGAGCAAGGCCAGGGATTGAACCCGCAACCTCATGGTTCCTAGTCAGAGTTCGTTAACCACTGCGCCACGATGGGAACTCCTGCCTGTACTTTTTGATGCTCTAACATCTTGGGGCTTGCTGACCCAGGAATGAGTGCCCCTCTCAGGACTAGCTAATTTCTAGAGACAGGAAAGGAATCACTTGTGAGCATCCCTTTCACATGCAAACCAACCAGTCCAGAGTCCCCACGCCAGGTCACCTCCTTTACTGGCTCCGAACTCTGGGGCCACCATCCACCTGCCAGATATCACCTTAGGCCAGATATCAAAAAAGTAGAGGCAACCCCTATGACCTAGAGCTCACTGAAATTACTCAGATTAGCCAATCCTAACCTTATTTACCCTGCTTTCCCCCTCCTTCCCATGGAAACCACATCGAGTCTCTTCCCACGTTTCCTCCTGACAGACATGGGCTTCCCCATGGGCTTCCCAATGGTGTAGCATATCCCTTCTCTTGGGGTCTAGAAGTCTAACCAACTGGTGTTTTTGCTTGTTTGTTTTTTACTGAACAAATTATCTTTTCTTTCTTTCTTTCTTTCTTTCTTTCTTTCTTTCTTTCTTTCTTTCTTTCTTTCTTTCTTTCTTTTTTTTACAAATTATCTTTTTAATGGTAGTTATCTCCTGATCTGTTCTTGGCCTCACCATACTTGAATTAAAGAAAAAAAAAACCCTCTACATCATTTTTTTGTTGTTGGTTTTGTTTTTGTTTTTTGCTTTTTTTCCTTTCCTGTCTCTAGAAATTAGCTAGTCCTGAGAGGGGCACTCATTCCTAGGTCAGCAAGCCCCCAAGATGTTAGAGCATCAAAAAGTACACTGGTGGCATGTAGAAGTTCCCAGGCTAGGGGTTGAATCGGATCTACAGCTGCCTGCCTACACCACAGTGAAAGCAACACGGGATCTAAGCTGCATCTGTGACCTACACCACACCTCAGGGCAATGCCACATCCTTGACCCACTGAGTGAGGCCAGGGATCGAACCTGCGTCATCATGGGTACTCATTGGGTTTGTTACCACTGAGCCACAACGGGAACTCCTACAAAACCTCTACCTCTTAATACAATGTCTCTCATTGAAAAAAAAATCTAATCTAGAATTTCCTGGCAAGGATTTGGAAAATGTGGTTCCAGGCTCCCAACCACAATACTAGAGGGGAGAGAATGGAAGGAAAAAAAATGCTGTTGTGTTCCTGAGAGACAGTCCAGCATCCTGAATCATGAACTGGTGACAAGCATCATCTACATTGGCTGAAGGACATCTGATATGGTCTAGTATGGTCTGGCTTCTTCGATCTGAGCAGGGTTGGCTCTGTTTTGCTTTACAACCCTGGCTACTAATTTCTTTTTAAGTTTTTAAACATTGATTCTCATTGCTCAAAGCCAGCCTTTAAATACTCATTGGTGATCTCCTCAGAAGGTTTTGGAAGCCTTTATGTCCTGCGTGCTGCTTGCTCCACATTTCAATTGCTAACTGAAATGGGTGAATAGTGACTCAGCCTCTCAATGACCACCATAGATCTGTTCTCTCTTTTGTCTCATCTGTACCATGTATGCCGTAGCAATAAAAGAAAAATTTAGAAATTCTTTTGGCAAGAAAGGCACTTCCTGCTTAAAGTAGAACCTGAAAGTGGATCCCCAGGAACACAATGAACACTTCACTCCCCATGTAATATCTTTAAGCCTTCTCCACCCCAATAGCAAAACCTGGGCTTTAGTGTTTCATTGATCCTGGCAGAAAACTCAGCAGCCAGAGAGATTTTAACCTCAGACACAGGTTAGACACCAATTTTCAGAGAACATCTTTATAGAAGGATGTTTTAAAACCTCTTGGGGAAGAGGCATGACTTCCAACTTGGATTTCAGATAAATCATGACCCCACCTACCCCTGGACATTGCAACAATTCCTGTATAACAGTGTTAAGCATCCCGCAGGGGGCAGTAGTTCAGAAGAAGCTTCAGATTTTTTTTCATTCATTCAAGAAATGTTTACTGCTTCCTCCTCCTCTTCTCTTCTCTTTCAGAATGATTTAGCCACAAAGCCATTTTTATGAATTGCGTAATGTTGGTGTCCTCACCAGGATGGAGGGAGTAACAGCGACCTAGAACCAGAGCCTAACCAGTGAGAAAGGTGGGGAGGTGACCCCAGGGGTGGATGTCAGAGTCAGGTGGGCTGAGGACAGTATCAGCAAAGGAGGACATTGTGCATGGGGATGTGAGACCCTGAGCAGTCATTCTTAGGTAGGGACAGCACCCGCCTAAGGAAAGGCCTCCTGCTGCCTGGGAGCCCATGAGGGTAAAGGGAGCAGGGATGCAGGGAGATAGAGCCTGATGGGGTGTCATCCCTGAGCGGGATGATGGGGGACCGAAGTGGAGCATCGACACCCAAGTGGAGGTCATCATGCCGGGAGTGGGAGGCAGTGGTTACAGGAGACTGTTTGCACAAGGAGTATTGATCAAATTAGGTAACATATTAAGGATGATAGGTGCTCGACTGTCACTATTACCAACAGGGAAAAAACTAGAATGAGACCTGTGAATTTTGAATTAGAACCAAAGATCTCAATGAGTACCCATTGTCTTCAGTGTGTAAATATATTCTTTTCGGTCCCATATTTTCTTCTAGAACATATACCTTTTTTCATTTCTTAAAGTTCTATTGAAGTATAGTTGTTTTACAATGTTGTGTTAATTTCTACTGTTTACCACAAAGCGGTTCAGTTATACATGTACACATATCATACAAATATATCCTTAAAGTCTGTTCACCAAGAGGGCCTGGGAGCAAGGCCAATGGGCCAGCTGGCACCCAATCTTATTTTCCAAATACCATCCTCCACTGAAAAGAACTAGGATTCCATGGGGAAACTGCTGATTGTGGTGGGACTTGAATGGAGTCTGTGGATTAAAATGTAGTGATACATCAATGTCATTTCCTGACACTCATGGTTGAGTTGTGAGTTTGTAGGAGAATGTTTTTGTTTGTAGCACAATTACGCACTCGAGTTTCAGAGGTGAGGGGGCATCTGGGCGCATCATCTCAAGTGGTTTAGGAAATAAAAGAACTCTTTGTACTAGCAAGTATTCTGTAACTTTGAGATTGCTGTAGAGCTTTTTAAAAATCACTTTTTAGTTTTAATCTACAGAGAAATTGTGAGGATAGTACAGAGAATTTCCATATACTCCATACCTAGATCTCTTATGATTAGCATCTTATATTAACTTGGTGCATCACTCATATTTAATTGACCAATTGGGTGTATTATTATTATTAACTGAAGTCCATAGTTTGTTCGGATTTCCTTAGTTTTAACTTTTTTTTTCTGTTCCAGCATCTCATCCAGGATATTCCATCACATTTAGTCATCCTCTCTCTTAGGCTCATCTTGGCTAAGAAAGTTTCTCAGCCTTTCCTTGTTTTTCCTTTTTTTTTTTTTTTTTTTTTGTCTTTTCTAGGGCCGCACTCGCAGCATATGGAGGTTCCCAGGCTAGGGGTCTAATCAGAGCTGTAGCCGCCGGCCTACACCACAGCCACAGCCGCGCCAGATCCTGAGCTGCATCTGCGAACTACACCACAGCTCATGGCAACACCGGATCCTTGACCTGCTACACAAGGCCAGGGATCAAACCTGCAACCTCATGGTTCCTAGTTGGATTTGTTTCCGCTGCGCCACAGTGGGAACTCCCCTTTCCTTGTTTTTCATGACCTTGATAACCTGGAGGAGCATCAGTAAGGTACTTTGTAGAATTGGAATTTTTCTGATGTTTTTCTCATGATTAGACTTGGGTTATCAGATTTTAGTTGGAAGACTACATAAGTAAAGTGGCATTTCTCATCACATCACATGTCTGCTTCCAGTTTACAGTAATTATAAATAAAACTGCTATAAATATTTGTGTGCAACTGTTTGCATAGACGACAGTTTTTTAATTGGTTGGGTAAATATCTGAAGGTATAACTGCTGGTTCAGACCATGTTCAGCTTTCTAAGAAACTGTCAAATTGTCTTTTCAAAGCTGTTTACCATTTTGCATCCCTACCAGCAATAAGCGAGAATTCCCATTGCTTCATATCTTTGTCGGCAACTGGTACGGCCGATTTTTGGATTTTTGCCATTCTGATAAGTATATAGGAATATTTTGCTATTCTTTTAACTTGAATTTCCCTAACAATAAATGATTTTGAGAATCTTTTCATAAGCTTATTTGCCATCTCTGTTTCTTTTGGTTAGATGTTTATTCATTGCTCACTCTTTAATTGGGCTGTTTGTTGTTGGGTTTTGTTGTTGTTGTTTCGCTTTTTAGGGCCTAACCTGGGGCATATGGACATTCCCAGGCTAGGGGTAGAATCAGAGCTGCCACTACAGGCCTACACCACAGCCACAGAAACACCAGATCTGAGCCACATCTGAGACCTATACTGCAGCTCACGGAAACACTGGATCCTTAACCCACTGAGCGGGGCCAGGGATTGAACCCGCATCCTCATGGATTCTAATCAGGTTAGTTACTGCTGAGCCACAATGGGAACTCCTTTTTATTGTTTTAAAGTGTCTGGAAAGAAAGAGAGGAAGGAAGGGAGGGAGGGAAGGAAAAGAAAGAAAGAAATAGAGCAGGAGAGAAGGAGAAAGGGGGAAGTCTATGTGTGTGTTTGGTGTGAGCAAGAAAGAGAGAATTCCTGTGCATATACTAGGTGCAGACACTGTCCTGGGCACTTGAGATACACGAGGGAACAAAGTAAAAAATACTCTGATGAGGGAGCCAAGTCTAGGTACAGCTCTGGAGGCAGAAGAAAACTTGAACAAATGTCCTGAGGCAGAATATGCCTAGAGATTTTGCGAAAAAGGAGCAGGTCCCAAAGTGGCTGGAAGGCAGTGAGTGAGGAAGAGGGAAGCAGAAGAGGTCAAAAAGGCCTAGAGATCTTTGGTCATGATGGGCTTTTCGGCCAGGGTAAGGACTTTGCCTTGCATCTGAGGAAAATGATGAGGCATGAGAAGTTTTGAGTAGAGGAAGGACAAAATCTGACTTACATTTTAAGAGGATGACACTGGCTGATCATATGTGTTGGACATAAGAGTCCAGTGGGGCAAGTTCAAAACTGGAGACTTGCTAGAAGGCGACTGTGATGGTCCAGATGAGAGGGGCTCTGGGACAGGTGGGAAAAGTGGAGGCAGTGAGAGGCAGATTCTGAATATATTCTGAAATACCTCCCGTATGATTTCTTGATGGATTGAATAGATGTGACAGAAATAGAGGAGCCAAGATTCCAAGATTTTAGCCCCAACCTTGCAAGAGAGACCTGCTATCACCTGACATGGAGACAGCTGTGTGGGGAGCAGGATGTAGGCAGAGGATCAGGTGTTTGGTTCTGGACATATTTTGAGATGCCAATTGGACATTCAAGTGGAGTTATCAGGCAAGCCGGTGGAGTGGGATTGGGAATTTCGGAGAGATTCGAACTAGAGATATAAAATTAGGAGCCTTCAGAACACTGAAGAGCTTTAAAGCCACTGGGGCTGATGGATCTCCAAGAGAGTGAGCGTAAACAGAGCAAAGGACCAAAGACCAAGCTTTACATCATGAGTGACCTCGACAAGTGTGGTTTGGGGGTAATAGTGGGGGGCAAACCTAGATTGATGTCGATTTTAGAGAAAACAGGAGAAAAAAAATAGAAAAAAAGTGACTATAGAAACCTCTTCTGGGGAATTTTACCAGAGAAATCAGATGGGGAGGAAAGCGTGGTCACTGAAAAGGGTTATCTTTTAAGGAGAGTAACAGCTGGTGTGAATACTGATAGGAGTGATGCAGTAGAGAGTGAAAAAACTGGTGGTGATAGAAAGAGGGGAAGGATTGCTGGAGAGCTACCCTTCAGCAGGTACTGTAGGGTGGGAGCAAAGATACAGACAGAGGCACTGGCTTTATACAGGGGCATGCGGTGCTAACCTGTGGTTACAGGCATGCAGACAGAATAGGTCAACTGCACGGGGGCAGATTGCGATGGTAGAAAGATGTAGCTGGAGTTCCCTTTTGGGCTCAGTGGTTAACAAACCCAACTAGGATCCATGAGGATGCTGGTGCGATCCCCAGACTCACTCAGTGGGTTAAGGATCCAGGGTTGCCATGAGCTCTGGTGTAGGTTGCAGATGCAGCTCAGATCCTGAGTTGCTGTGGCTGTGGTGTAAGCCAGCATCTGTAGCTCTGATTCAACCCCTAGCCTTGGAACCTCCATATGTCATGGGTATGGGCCTTAAATAGAAAAAAAAAAAAATGTGGCAGTAGGATTATGGGAAAAATCCCCCTTGATTGATCCAATTTCCTCAGTGACACTGGAGGCAAAGTCATCATTTGCAGATATTTAATTTAGTCGTGCCACACTCATTTTTGTATGGACTACAACTTTGAGATAGAGAAATGAGAATGCATTTTCAGAAGGGAGGATATTTATCTAAACTGTAGGGATGGGGCTGAGAGGTGAGGGATGCAAGAATCCCATGTACAAAGGCAAGGAGACCTAACAGAACAATGAAAACTACTTTTCTGCAACTAGAGCATAGAGTGAATGTTTGGACAGGAATGGGAGAGGAAGCTGGAATGGTATTTAGGGCTGGATAATGTGATAGTTTGAACATAATTCAATATTTAATAGATGGCTAAAATAGGAGAGTGGAATAATATTTGCACTTTACATGGATAATTGGTTGGCCTTGTGGAAAATGAATTCCACTCAAGAGAGAGGTTCAAGTCAGGAAGACAGGTTAAGAAAATATTGCAATTATGCAAATGAATATGATGAGGACAGAAACGAAGGCAGTTCAGAGAGAAGCATTAAAAGAGAATTAGTAACAAGTAAAAAAATATGTATATATATAAAGAAAAAAGGATTAGCATGAGATCCTGCTATGTAGCACTGGGAACTATGTCTAGTCACTTATGATGGAGCATGATAATGTGAGAAAATAGAATGTATACATGTATGTGTAACTGGATCACCATGCTGCACAGTAGAAAAAAATGTATTGGGGAAATAATTTTATATATATATGTGGATAGAGAGAGCGAATTAGTTGATACATGCATAGGAGAAAAGACATGCCTTGGTAGTTATTTAAATGTAGGGACGGAATGGAAAGAAGAAATCATCCAGGATGTGAAGGCTCCTAAGTTAAGTTACTAAGTAGATGGTAAAAAACAACCTTGACCATAATTGATAAGCTTGAGAATACGCTTGGAAGAGAAATGTGGGGATAGGGAGGAAAACCTGAGTTTGGTTTTAAACATTTGACCTCAAGGTGCTCTCCAGGCATCCACAGTCAGAGTGGATGTCACTGGAGAGAGCTGGGCTAAAGATTCACATGCGGGAGACATAAATATATAACTGAGAACATCAAGAAGAGATTAGAGAAGGAACTGAGAACTACATCAAGGGGAATACCCACATTTAAGAGGAAGAGCTATCAATAAAGGGGATGAAAGGATAATGGCCAAGGGGAAAGGGAAGGACCAAATAAAGTGATATCATAGAACTCAAGTCATGGAGAGTTCTAAAAAGGGGGAGTCAGGGTAAAGGACTTGAATGGTGCCAACCTCAAGGTAAAGTTGGCCGATCAACACAGCCCTGAGAAGTGACCCAAGAAAAGTTGTTGGAGAGTATTTATTTATAGCATGCCCAGATCTGGCTGAAAGGAAAAATTTCTAATTTTTCATTCATCCTGAGGTTTAAACAGTTGATAATAGCTTAAACTGCTAGGTTTCCTAGAGTGAGGGAATGGCATATTCAGTTCTGAGGTCAGATGTTATTCAGCTCAGGTTTAAGAGGGCTTGGCAGAAGGGCAGGGGTCCTAGAGTCTTTCCTAAGACTCAGAACTTCACCACATTACTCACTTATGTTGTGTTATAACTCGACAGTGAACTTTTTTACTCTGTGTTGGTGATGCTTACAATGATTGCTCTCTGTTTCCTGGTTTGTGCCGAAGATCCTTGTGTGGTCAGACCCCTCTCCATGTTGGGCACATGTGCATGCCGATGTGTGCTTGGCAGAGGCATTCCTGATTTGCACAGCCTCTTGCAATTTGTCTCTTATGTTCACAATCTGCCTGTGGGTTTTGCTCAAAAATAACTATTTCATTCCTTGGAATTGCACCCCAAGACCACTTCTTTGCACTATATTTATCACAGGAGGTTCCTTAGTGCTTTAAGGTTTCCAAAGCACTTTCATATTGAATATACTTAATTCAAGCTTCACAGCAACCCTATGAGATAGATGAGTTAGTTGTTAGTACTATTCCCATTTTATAGTAGATAGAGAAAACCAAGGCTCAGAGAAATCATATGACTTACTGAAATCTGCATAGATTTTGATATTTTGAAATATAATAAATGCTAATAGTTCTATTGCTTTTACCATGAGTTGGCACTGTTCTATGTAGTCCATATATTAACTTATACTGTAACTCATTTAATCCTTATAACAATCTTGCAAAAGAGGTACTATTAATACCCTATTTTATACCTGTGGAAACTTAGGCACAGAAAGAAAAAAATGACTTGTCCAACCTTGAGAAGAGGGATTCAGATTCAAGTAGTCTAATTTCCAAACCAGCTATGTTATCCTTGAAACTCACCTCCAATTAAACCAGTGTTAACTATATTGTGTGGCCCTAGCCTTAATGTAGCAATAGTGTTTCTTCCAGCACCTGCTTGAGTCAACCCACTTAACCTCCTTCCTCCATATATACTGAGTTTCACAGAAGTGTCATGAGATAGACAATGAAGGCTATATTACAATACCTAATTTTCGAGACCTCTTTTTTTTTTTTTTCCGTCAAATGTTCAGTCCCACCCAAAGAACTCAAAGTTGCCTGTGGTGTTGGGTGTGATGTGTGAGGTGGTTTGAGAGCTCAGTCATTTATGAGTTCTTTCCTTCTTTGTATTTCTGTCTCTGTCTTCCTCTCTCTCTCTTGTTTGTGGCATTTGCCAACTTCCATAGGGTAACTACTCCTGCCATGGTTTATTTCAACCTACCATGGTATCAACTGGCTCGAAAAATTCCTGAATATTTAATGATTAGCTTTGGTTCCATCCTAAAGTGATTTTATGTGAGGCACTTAAAATAACAAACTGGTAAGGAAGAATATATTTATTAGCCACATTCCACATATGAGAACACTGAGGCACAATGAGGGTAAATAACCTATCCAAGGTCAATGTTACCACATATACCAAGGGGCAGAGTCAGCTTTTGGATGTGGGCACAGAGCTCCAGCATCCCCATTCTTATCCACTCCATTGTGCGGCCAGCCCCTCAAATATTGGCTGGGCCTTTCAGTTTCATTTTGGTGTCTCTAAAAAAGGAAGGGGAAAAAAGTCATCAATTGCTTTCCAAGTTCCTTGCCTGGTTGTGCAGCCTCCCATCTCACCCTTCCACTTTAAATGGCTATTAACAAAATTCTATTTCTAGAGAAAAAAGCTGAACATATATCATTCCCCTGCTCAAATGCATTCAAACGGTTTGCTGCTACTAAAAGGATAAAACATAAACTCCTCATGTTGGTATCCACGTCCTCCACGGTCAGCTCTTCTAGTCTTCATTTACAGCTCCCCTGAAGATTTTGTCTGGTTCGGTGACCATTTCTCAAACAAGCCATGTGTTCCCCTTACCTCTGGGCACAGGCTGATCTCTCCATCTGTCAAAGTCCTACAGTTTCCAAGTCCTATACAAATGCCACTTTCTCTGCAAGGTCTTCCCACCTGCCTCCAGTTGGAATAAATTTATTTTCTGCTTCCTGTTGTCCCACTACATTTGACTTGTCCTACCTCCATTATAGCACGTAGGACGATCTGGTTTTTATTAGAGTTATATTCCATAGTGTGGGAGATACGTCTGTCTCCCCTACCACAGAATGAGTCTTTGTGGGCAGGGGCCATGATCCATTCCTCATTATATCTCTCCCTCAGAACTCAGGAGAATAGCTGTGATTTTTATTGCTGAGAACAATGGAAATCTGAGCTTGGTGTAAACTGAGTATTTACTCTCCTCTTTCCCATTTATGGGTTACTACCCACTCTGGGTCATCCCCTGAGGACAGGAATGCCAACCCCCTCAGTCAACTAGGGAAGCAATGAGGGAACACCTTGTACCATAGCCACAAGGGGGCAGCAGTGAGAGTGCAACTACTGACCTGGAGGTCCTATGCCAGGTCCTGGACCTGAGCCTGTCCTCCAATAATCTGGGACAGCAGTGATGCTTTCCAGGGCAGTTCTCCCCCTGGTCAAAGACACAGCCCCCTCCCAGACTCACATGCATCCTAGAGGGTGGAGACTTTCCACCTTGTGGACCCAGAACCCAAAGCATCATCTTCCCTCTCCCATTCCCTCTCTACCTTATTGGTCTCTGCTTTCACATGTTAGAGCCTTCAAAAATACAACAGAGCCACCTGTCTACTCCCCCAATGTGACTACCTCATTATCTAGAAAGTCTGTACGCCTGCCCCTGCAGCAAGGTAGAGTTGATTTAGTGTCTACAAGGACTCTTAGGTATGGTCAGATGAGTTTCTGGGACTTTTCTAGATAGAGCAGAAGAATGAAAACAATCCTCCCACTTCAACACATGTACAACCCATCCAATCCCCGGAAGGCCTTCCTATCTCAACATCAGCACTATTGGTACTCGGGCTGGCTACATCTTTATTGTAAGGGTTATCCCACATGCTGCAGGATATTTACCGGCATTTCTGACCTCTACCTGCTAGATGCCAGTAGTACCACCTGCCTCAGTTGATACCCCAAAATGTCTCCACATATTGCCAAAGACCCTTGGCTGGCAAAAACTCCCCCAGTTAAAAAACCACCGATACAGGTAAAATTGCCATGTAAATGACCCCTGTCCATTTAGAATTCTACTGGACCCAGCTCCAGCCTTCCAATGAGTCCTCCATCAGCTGCATGTTGTTTCTGCGGTTGGTGCCTGAGTTCCAGTGCCTGCATGGGGACATTCCTGGATGGCTGCCCTGGGCTGGGTGGCAAGCCTATCATCTTGATATTAGTATTGGTTTCCAGATAAAACAGAAGGTGAGAGGGACATATTTCCAGCAGATGGTCTGTTGAGGTTAGGTATGTTCATTTGAGAATTCTCTTGCCTCTGAGTCTGGCACTCTGAACAGGGCCCAACAATGGGGGGAAAAATATGGGCAAATAAGGTCAACCCCAAGGCTCTTTTTCTAATTAGGCTGCATTTCTTTGTAGAGAATAGTTTTGGAAGGATCTCATTTTATGGAGTCTTGCCCTAAATTCAAGCAACATAAGACATCCTTCTCAGCTGCTTAAAGAAAACACCTCAAAAGGTCAATAAGGCATTTGGGGGAGGGGGACTCTATATAAAACCTCCTGTTGTCAAATTTCCATCCTTCTTCAACACACTCACACACACACCCTTTCCTACCCAGATCCTTCTTTCCCCTGTTGAAAGGTTTAATGTATATATTTTTAAATGAAGAAAAAACATCTTGTCAATGAACATTAGAAATTATGCACAAATCTCCCAATAACTTGCTTTTCTGTAAAATGCAGGAGTACGAGTTTACATTATATTAGTGCTCAGAATGTTTCTTTATGAAGCGTTTTCCTTGGTGTTAAATAGCCTAAAGTACCATATGTTTCTTAATAAAAAGCCATGTAAAAACCGACATTAATAAACCGAACTCAAAGAAAAGCTGCCCCAAGACAGCTCTAACCAATCCTTTTTATGGGCTTGCCAACAATTTCAAGATTGTTTTAATGAAAAAAATTTATGTTCCTGTCTTTGTGGACCCCAGCACACCAGTTCCCCCTGTTCACCCTCGCCCCCCCCACCCCCCCGGGGCCCAGCCAATTCTCCAGTGCCCTGCGGAAGGGCACACTCAGACCTGGGCAAGCAGTTCACTGGGAGGGCTGGGCTGTCTGGAAACTCCTGCATACACACATGGCCCAGCAGCCATGTCCAAGTCCACGCCTGTTAGCAGTCCCAGGTACTGCACTGCCATCTCCCTGGCCACTCTGGTCCCTCATGGGGCTACACTGTGCAGGGTAAGCCAGGGAGTGACTTTAAAAGGGAAAACTCCTTGGAACCCAGCCTGAGGAGCCATGAGCATGTTTCCAGATGCTCAGTAAGTTGCAGGGGAAAGAACACGACCTTTAGACCAACATTTATCATTTGATATTGTAATTGCTTTTTTGTAAGCTGGTCTCAGCTACTGGATGATGAGTTCCTTGAAAGTGGGACTGTATTTTGTTGATCACATATAGTACTTAGCATTATCTTGATTTTGCAATAGGCCATCGGTCTATATACATTGAAGTTTGATTGCTTTCAAATTCTAGTTTGGCCACGTATTGCCTATAGGTTACAGACTAAATGTTTGTTGATTGAATGACTGACAATGAGAGCTTTAAGTAACTGTTTTATGTAACTAGTAATATGATAGAAGTCACTCAATAAATGCTATCACTTTTATTTGCATTTGTATTACAATTATTACTGTTACTAATGTTATGTGTGTCTCAAGCAAGTTACCCTCTCTGAACTTTCATTTTTCTGTCTGTAAAATGGGTTCCATGATACCTGCCTTCTTACTAGGTTACTGTGAAGATTAAGAGGCCCATATTGGGTGCTCTGTAAACTGATTCTTCTAGTTCTTTCACAGTAGAGGTAATGACCTTTGCTTTCTAACACCTACGGAACATAAAACACCACCCCCCTTACCCAATACACATTAAAAGACTGCCATAATCCTTCAAAGAGAGGATGTGATTCCACTGAAGCCACCTGCTCCCCATCTCTAGAGACAGCCTGTAGAGGGAGGCACCCTGGCTTGAAAGGAACACCAGCCAAATGTGTGGCTGTCTACTGATCCTAGGCTATGTGCATCACCTTTCTTTTGTATTTTTTCTCTTTCTTTCTTCTGTCTCCTAATACACTTATTTTAGAGACATGCTAGCCTATCTCCATAGAATAAGAAAAAGAAAGCACTGTTAACTCTTCAGGGTTCTGGAAAGACAGCGGGCACTGCTTGCGACTTGATATGGGAGTGGTATCAGGGAGGGTGACCTTTTCTTAGCTTGAAAATTGAAAGCAACCCTGGACTACTGTTGAGCATATGCTCTCTCTTCCCACCTTGAGTTCTTTCCCTAATGAGCTCTGGATTTGTTTGCTTGTTTTTTCTTACCTCTTAGAAAATGTTACATTTTAGATAATCTTAACATCTTCACCTCTTACAGACTGTTATGTAGAAAAAAGGGTAGGTGTGTTCTCATGTGACCACCAAGATAGAGTCAGGACAATGGATAGCAGTCATATAGATGAAACTTTACAAGAAGGAACATTCTGGCAATCAGAATGTTGTAACCAGGAGTTCCCGCTGTGGTGCAGTGGGTTAAGAATCTGACTGCAGCAGCGTGGGTCACTGCAGAGGTACAGGTTTGATCCTTGGCCCAGCACAGTGGGTTAAAGGATCCACTGTGGCTGCAGCTGTGACTTGAATCCAATCCTTGCCTGGCCTGAGAACTTCCATATGCCATAGGTCCTTAAAAAAAAAAAAAAAAAAAAAAAAAAAAGAATATTGTAACCAAAGGAAAAAGCTGGCTAGAAGGTGGCAAGCTCACCACCCCTGGAAATGTTCAAAGAAAGATTTGGATAACCTAGTCAGAAGTGCCGCAGAAGAAATTCTTGCTTTGAGTAGGGAATTGAACTGAAGACTTGTAACAAAATGGAAGACCCTTTGCCCTCGCACCCCCATGATTAATTTAAATCTGTTTTTATTTCTGCCCTCATACATCTACTTAAGCAGGAGGTACAGACATACTTTCTCCGATGACTGGGACTAATAGGGCCAATATTAAGTTAGTTCCTTTCTCTACTGATGCCATCAAGCTACGATGGAAGATCTCTTTCTGTCAAAGATTCTTTGTGGCTATGGCCTTACAGTCGTTCTCCTAGCCCCCTTGTTTGTCTAGCCAAGTTTATTTTTTTTTCTTTTATCAGACCAGTTTTGACCCCCTCTCTGGTTTTCATCTACATGAAAGGGTTCTGACCCTTGACGTCTCCTGACTCCTGGTTGCTCAGTACATGCCCTGAATTTTGCTTGTCTGCTTGGTGTCTGAATTTCTGCTTTGCCTTGATCTCAACTTATATTTGCCCCCAGATCTTAACTACCTATAAATTTACTATGATAGTCAAGTGATGGAATTCTGAATTAGCCCGGGTTCAAACCCTGCTTCTTGTTAACTGGTACACTTCGGACAAGTCACTTTAGTCCTCTAAGCTTTGTTTTTCTCAACTATTAAATGGAACTATAGTACCTCTGTCATAAGGGGTTGGTAGGGTTTGTGCCCAATAAATGTTATTACAATTATTATTTCATAAAGACCCTGATTCAGTCTTTACTCTTAGGCCCCAGATTCCCAGTCCTTCTCAATGCTTTGACACCATCAACCACTATCCCAATACATTCAAAATCTTGGTTTAGGCTTCCTTTGCTTAATCAAATGAATATGTTCCAGCTAAGTTGGCTATAAATCATTTCCATAAGGTGAGTCCTATTTGTCCATTAAATTTCATCATAAAATCCAGAGCATAATTCTTTCAAAAATCATTTTGAACCCTGAGTATAACAAAGTTGAACTTCAGAATTCAGAAAATCTATTAAAATAAAAAAAAACCTTACCAGTGAGCAGTTATCCATATGCAAAAGAGTTGTCACAATCATACACTGTTTGCACGGTTACAATAGGAGACAAGACAGCAAGTTCAAGAAGCATGGAACTCCCAAATTCCATCTATCTGTGATGGCCAATCCTTTAGAATGAATGTGTGACTAAATTCATGAATTTGTGAGTTTAGAAGTCTATCCAGCAAAATGAGATCATTTGTCAGTGTTGCAAAATCACTACTCACTACTATGTTTAGCATTGTTATTCTGTCTCAGGACAGCCAGCTTAAAGAGAACCAGATATCATACGGGTTCAGACAAGAGGGCCATGGAAATGTTTTTGATGAAGCAGGCACAGTGCATTCTTGTTAGCCATTGGCTGTTTCCTGAATATGTCCATCAATCTAAAATTCACCAGACTCCTGGAAGGACTTGAACCAAACCTAACTCCAAACCAAAATTCAAATAGAACTGAACCCAAATGTTAACATTTCATCAAACCATGAACTCAACCAACTTTCATGGGGGAAAGGGGAAAAAAAGCTACTAAAGCAGTTTGATTTGAAGCCAAAGTTATATGTTTTATGAAACTATTGAACTGGAACAAAATCAGATCAAAATATTCCCTAAACTAAATTTAAACTAAACAAATAACTTTTTACTTCTTTCAAACTGAATCCCTGACTACAAACAAGGCGTACTTTAGTGCATTTGATATTTAATTTAATACATGTATAATGTATCATGGGCAGTTTTTTTTTCCTCTGTGAATTTTCTGTTTAATACAAAGGGGATAATAATCCCTACTTACTTCACTAAAGTTACTGTGAGGATTCAATGAAATAATGAGCAAGAATTTCCATTATCACCACCACCATAATCATCATTTTCTGATCTGCATTGTGTCCAGCACACAAGGGGTCAACTTTGCATTTTGAGTCCTCCAATATGTTTGCTGGCCACCAGAGGGCAGCAAAAGGGTAGAAACCCTTGCTGGAACTGACTGGAATTTGTCTTACTTAAAAGGACAGGCTGTGAGGGCTTTCCATGTGCCAAACACTGTTCTAAGCATCTTGCATATATTAACACATTTAATCCTTAAAACAATACCATGAAGTGAGTCCTGTTATTATTCCCAATGGAGCAGATTAGGAAACTGAGGCAAAGAGGTCAAGACATCTGTCCAAGGTCACCTAACAGGTGGCAGAGCCAGGATTTGAACCCAAGCAGCCTGGCCACAGAATTCCCCACTTTAATCATCATATACTGCCATCTGATATTAATTTTGGAGCGTGCTAACCTGGGAGAGGTTCGGATCCTGGCCTAATTCAAAGGCTGGGTGGACCTGCAACCCAAGATGACTTTATAAAGTTCAAGACCCAGAGCACAGAGAGTCTAAACCTAAGCCAGAAGACTGTGGTGTGGACAACAACAGTATTAGGGACTGATTCAGGGCACAAGCATCAACCAAGTAAACAGAAGAATGCTCAGCGATGGGCGGGGGGCAAGAGAGGGTTCAGGCATAAATGTAGGAAAATGATCAGGACAATTGCCTTTGACAAAAGATAGTTATTCTCATGGTGGCTGGATCCAACTGGCTCATCCTTCTAAAGCTGCAGTTTGTCTTGAGGTTTCAAGAGCCAATACTAAAACAAGACAACAGGGAGCTGACTTGATTCCATTTTCACAGCAATGTCCAACTCCTGGGTTTTTGTTGGTTTTTTTCTTTTTTTAGTTTTGTTTTTGGTTTTTTTTTTTTTTAGTTTTTTAATAAAAAACAAAACAAAGCACAACCAAAAAATCTACTATCCTGCTCATCACAGCCAAGTCTCTCAAATGAACAGACCATACTAACATCCCAATGTCTTCATTTCCCACACTTACCCCAACCCACTGCAGTCAGACCTCTGCCAGCACTTCAGAGAGACTAACCTCACCAAGATTGCCAGTCATATGCCAAATACCAAATCCAATAGCCACTTGGCATCTGCAGACGTGTCTGCAGCTTTTGACTTTATCAGCCCCCCCTTCCTTCCTAACCCTCTCCACCCCTTCATCAGATATGCCTTGTTCGACCACCCTCCATCCAGATCTAACCCTGTTTCTCTGAACACCATTGTGCATTCTGTTTATTGACTTCTTTTTTCCACCATCTCTTGTCAAAAACCATGTGATGGTTTTTAACTGGCCTCCTTACCTCCACTTTGGACAGCTTAATCTAGCCTTAACATCGCTCTAAAGAGAACATCTCAAAATACTGAAATACTATTCTGATTGGGATTCTTCCTTGCTTCAAATCATTCAATGGTTCCCATTTCCCCATTAGGAAAACTTAACTACTTTTCCACCTACTTTTCCATGGGTTCTGGCAATGCCTTTCCACATGCCCTTTGTCTGCTCCCACTACTCAAATGCCATTCAACTTCCCACAGTTTCGCAAGCCTGTCCTTTGCATTCTTCAAAGTGCAGCTCAATCATCTCCTTTCTCCTCAACAGACTTCCCTCAAGTCCTTTTCCCCTAGACAGAGCTGCTGGTTTCCCTCAGAGCTCCCATGCACATGAGGCACTGGATGGCTGTGGTTCACTCACAGCCACGTGTCTCTACTGCTCCTTTTGCATGAAGGACCATGTGGAATGTAGCCTGGCATTCTCAATACCTAGCAGAGACAGGCACTTATATATCTAAGAAATCAATGGCTTTTTTTAAACAGGCATTTTCTCACTAGAGCACCTTTCTGAGGAAGTTATCTCTATGTCCATGATATCCTCAGTGTTGAGAGCACTGAAGACTCTCATGACATGAGCACAAGACAGTAATGGCAGAGCACCATGTCATGAAGGAAAAAAGACCGAGATACAATACCTAGGGCATCCGTGCTCACCAAACAGTAGATGACTGGGAACTGGAATTCTGGTTTTGAATATATCTTATTAGTTCTTGAAGACTGGAAGGACTGAGGCAATGCTGAAAGCTGCAAATTATAAGTCAAGTGAGAGTTATCATATCGATTTTATTTCTTTATCAATGACAAGGTACCAAGAATGTTAATGAGAACCAGCAGGGGCTTGCTGAACAGCAGGCCCTGGCCAAGCAGGTCCGCAGGCCCCAAGAGCTGCCCTCGGGACTGGCTTTCCTCACCACGTACCACTCAGTGGAACAGGGCCTGACAGTTTAACATGGAGCATAAAATGTGCTCTCTCTGGGTAGCAGGCCACTTAGCATATTTGACTAGAATCATGTGGACCAGATTTTTTATTGTTGTTGGTTTGTCTTGCCAAAAGGAGCAGAACCTGTTCACCCTACCTTGCTCTTAAACCTCTCCTTCAGTAATAATTTAATAATCTGAGAAAAATTTTCTGTACAGCTTCCTTATTTGTTTGGTAGAACTTCACATGATCACCATTTCTCCAATCTGTCATCCTAGCAGAGAACGGGGCCACAGCCAGGAAAGGCAAAAACTGCGGGATGCGACTTCATGGCAGCTGCTCATCTGCTGCGTCCATTTTTATTTTTCACTTTGACTCTGAGAGCTGATAAGCATAAAGGAGAAAAGCATGAAATGCCAGTTCTTGGTCTATCCTCTGACTGCAAGGTGGGATGGGGAGTAGAGCAGGGTAAGCTTCTATCATCCCTGTAAGTCATCAATACAGGTTATTTGATGCTTTACCACTGGACTTACTTCCAGTCTCTGGTGCAGCATGGGGATGAGACAAGTGCCTTTGCATCCCTCATTCTGGGTTCAAATCCTAGCTCTTCAAGCAAGTAGCCATTTGACTTTCTGACAAATTATTTAATCCCTTGGGTCCTCAGTGCTCTCAGCTGTATCATGGGGATAGTAATAACTTCCTTAGAGAGTTTCTCTAATGAGAAAATGCCTATAAAACACTTGGCATCAAGCCTGAATCAGCACTTTGTAAATGTGAGCTGTTATGACTCTCAGTTTAAATTCTTAGAAGTTGGATTGGCTTTCATGAAGCTCCAGATCAATCCTAGCTCAGTATGCCTTCACATCTGGCCTAAAAACATTTGGAAATCTCAGGATGACTGCCATGACAGTAATGGCAGAGCACCATGTCAGCTGACGAGAAAGAACAGATCTGCTCCCTGTGGCTGAAGGTAATCGCTCTTGCAATCACAAGCAATTTTTGCTACTGTCAGCATCACTGAGCCAAAGTGGGTCTGGATGAGAAAACCGGATCACTCTGAGTTGGTTCCTATATAAGCCAATCTATCAACAAAATACCAAATGCCCCCTCTTCTGAGTGATGAGGTAACAAAGGAGTTGACAGGCCAGGTCACTGGGTCTGGAATCTTGCATCCAACTGTGTCCTACATGCTAAATATCAGATCAAAGTAAAAAAGAAATCAGGAGAGAATTGAGCCAACTTTCTATGTGCAAGACTAAACATAATTTAATTTTCAAATTTTACACAAAGTTCTCAGGACTGACCACCACTGGAAAATTTCTTTCTGAATTTTCTTCTCTAAAATGACACGTATAAATCATAAAATAAATAAAGCTGTTTCCACAGCTACTCTATTAAGCATAATATTTCGGTAGATAGAAAATAGACTGGTCAATAGAGGGACACTAGTGGAGAAGAGCGTATTTAGGAGAGGTTAATAAAAGAGGCTTGGAAAGCTTCCCAGATTTCACAACTGCAGCTCTTTTAAAGTAATCCCTCAAGGGAGGTGCTGGAAATCCACTACAAGGGCACTTTCACTAACACAGCTGACCCAAAATGAAGAATGTATTTCAACAAAAACAATAACAAATCTGAGCTTTCAACCCAAAACTCAATACCAGTGTGACAGAGAGAGGTGGTGTTATCAGGATTCATGCAGAGCACCAGAGCCACAGGGGCCGGTGCACGCATGCACACACGATTATACATACATGTAGAGCCTGCGGTTCAGCTTCTCTGAGTGACTCTTGACTGATCTGTATGTGTGTGTGTGTGAGAGAGAGAGAGAGAGAAGGGAAGATGGATATAACGCAGGTGGAGAGAATCCACAAACACAAGCTAGATCCCCCAAAACATGTACTGGAACCTGTGTCACTTCTTGTTGCCTCTGACTTTAGGGGTGTGGATTTCTGGGACCCTTCATCATGGAACTCAACATACATACTTGGCCTAGGAGTTAGAAGAATTGAAGGAAGATCTGGGGAAGGTGAGGCAGCTGCAGATCTACCTACTACCTCACACCAATAAGGTGAGTCAGCCCATCAGCCACAATGCGGTGAGTGATAAAATGGCTGCTGCTCCACTTCCGTCCTGCCCCATCACCCACATCCCTGTGTGGCCTCACTTACCGGAAACACAAGAAGGGGAATTCTGGGAAATGTAGTTCAGCCTTGCCAAGCCGACACCTTATGAAGCCACCACAAATAGATACTAGATCTCTCTGCCTCCTATTTCTATGTAACTCCTCTTTAGAGAATGACTTTTCTGCTCTTAAGTGGTTTAAAAGTCTGCAGAATAAAGACTCTTTACTCACTTCAGTGTATCACTCACAAACTAAAATTATTGTTGCTTTCAAAAGTGATTTGGATATTCAGAAATCTCAGTTGAATTCTCAATGTCTAAGACGGCCTGTTCTAAGGGCTTTGGTAGAAGGTGATCTATTATGTCAAGAAGAGTCCTCTCCATTCTACACACATGCGTGTATGTGTATGTGCATACACACACTCACACACTATAGTTCATAAATAATTTCACAAGCTTCATGTATTTTCAACATTCATTAAATGTCAAATTTTAGCAGGGATGTGAAATTAATGTGCCTGTCCTCATTGTCCACTCTGAGTACCAGTGGCTTTGAGATTGAGAGATCATTTTGCCTGACACTGAGTCATCTGGAAAGCATCAAACCTGAGCTGCTCAGCTGCTATTTAAAGTGTGTGTCTCTCAGTTTTACAATAACCATGGTTTACTGAGATGGTAGAGGTGAACATTACCATTTTAACCAACACTTTAAGAAAGAAAAAAAAATGTAGGGAGCAATCACATGGCAATATTAAATATTTTTTTCATTATATTTTCTAATAACTCTCAAGCACTGGTAACCATAAAAGCCTTCATAATGTGTTTATTGAGACCAGTAATCAGTGCAGGATGGAATTTTCAATATAACACAGGCAGGTTTTCTATGAAAGTGGCATAGGGAACTCTGCCCCTTTGCTGGAATATAAACTTGACTCCCTCTTTAGGGCATTGAGGTAGTAAAACACAAGAGAACTTCCTAATGGAAATGAGACTATTCTCATTAAATTAAATGAGACCATTTAATGTGGGTGAAAGTGATTTAAAAT
The DNA here is from genome assembly GCF_054392235.1 of Sus scrofa. Classification (NCBI taxonomy): domain Eukaryota; kingdom Metazoa; phylum Chordata; class Mammalia; order Artiodactyla; family Suidae; genus Sus; species Sus scrofa. The sequence continues at coordinate 40,775,657 of NC_139386.1, read as the reverse complement.
TCACACACCTCCTGCAAATATGTTCTTAATTTACTTTTTAAAGAGTAAAATGGGTTTGGTAAATATTGCCAGGTATAATAAATCATAAAACATTTAACACCGATTTGTCAAATGTAGTTTACATGAACTAGCACTTAGTGTTATTTATGCCAGACTGAATGAAATGGCTGATATGTTAGGAAGGTTTTCAGCCAGTTAGGAAACATACAGCGAGCAAAACATTGTGCTGGGTGGTATGTAGGTTATAGAAATACTACACATTATCCTCAAAGTGCTTACAGTTTGGATGGGGTACTCAATCAGCGATACAAGACAGGATACGAGAAGGGCCTGTCTAAACTAGCTTGGTTTCAATTAAACTACCCAATGAAAACCATCCTTTCTTATCTGATCCTACCCATCCCCCCACCTGGCCACCATCCATTAAGAAGTCCCGGCCTTTTAGAACTGTTGACCTGAATCTCCCACCCCAAACTTATCTTACACTATCCTGCACTCTTTTTCTAAAACATTTAGGTTTTCGGCACTTGATCTTTTGTCTTGGATGGCTTCACAATCTCTTATGGGACCAGCTCTTGCTTCAAATAGAACTGTTACTTACTGCTTAGATATGTATAACTTTAGCTACTTAGAGTAACATCCTGATGTAATTTAATTCGTACCTTGGGACCCTACCCTAGTATAGGCTGATTTGGCTAATGTCCTTACTTGATCGATGTCTTTCTGACAATTGTACAAGTTCATGAAGGTGCTATAAGAGTTTCATGTTCTGATTTTAGGAGGCAAGCTAACACTCATACTCACCCAGAAATCCTCCCTTGTTCTTTCCCAAATGCACACACACAAACACAACATACACACACAAATGCACCCAAAAAGGCATACAATTTTCATAAGCCATCCTAATATATTGAAGCAGAATGCACTGCCCTCGCAATTATTGGGCTATCAAAATTTATCTTTAAAAGTAAGGAATAGGGAACATTCACGTTTTCCCTTGAAAGATTTATTGCTATGGCTGTCTTAATAGAAAACTGTATATAAAATACATATAAAGCAAATAGCTGGTTTTGGACATTAGTCAGCAAGTAGCACAGCAGTGATTCCTGACAAAAAGGAATCAATTCAGATAAGCCCTGCAAGTGCAACAATTCATTACTGGAGATAGTTTTGAGAATGCAGCTGAGAGAGTGTTAACTCTTACTGAATAGAGGAAACAGATTATAATTCAGGGAGACTAAGATATCTATAACTTGCAGGGGTCAGGGAGACTAAGATATCTATAATTTGCAGGGGAAAGTACCAGGAGAGAGTGATATGCCCAGTGAGAGATCTGAAAAATCAGCAGAGGATAACCTTGAATGTTGGTTGAGTAGTGATGTATACATTCAAAAATAGAAATTCCTCAAGGCTGCAGCGCGGCTGGGGGGGGTGGAGGGTACACTATGACAGAGCAGGTCTAACAATTCCTGGAGCTCACAAAGGTAAGTCAGTGGGGAGAGACTTTGTGATTTAGAGGGAATTTGTTACTATCCTCAGAAGTCTTTCACTTTTGTAGTAGAATTAAGATATCACTAATAAAATTATTTATTTGACCTGGCTTAACAAAAATTAAAAGCATGCCTCAAATGAATCCAACTGATCCAAAAATAAGTGTATACCAGAAAAAAGATCAAGACTTAAAAAAAAAAAAAAAAAAAATAGGAGTTCCCGTCCTGGCGCAGCAGAAATGAATTCGACCAGGAACCATAAGGTTGTGGGTTCAATCCCTGGCCTCGCTCAGTGGGTTAAGGATCCAGCATTGCCATGAGCTGTGGTGAAGGTCACAGATGTGGTTTGGATCTGGTGTTGCTGTGGCTCTGGCATAGGCTGGCAGCAACAGCTCCAATTAGACCCCTAGCCTGGGAACCTCCGTATGCCACGGGTGCGGCCCTAAAAACAAACAAACCAAAAAAAAAAAAAAAAAAAAAAACAACCAAACAACAACAAAAAAACAAAATACATCACTGAACAATGTAAAACTCACAATGTTCAGCATCTAATCAAAAATTAACACACATGGAGTTCCCATTTCGGCACAGTGGAAATGAATCTGACTAGAAACTGTGAGGTTGTGGGTTCAATCCCTGGCCTAGCCCAGTGGATCAAGGATCCGTGAGCTCATGAGCTGTGGTGTAGGTCACAGACATGGCTCAAATCCTGCGTTGCTGTGGCTCTGGTGTAGGCTGGCAGCTTGTGGCTCTGATTCGATCCCTAGCCTGGGGATCTCCATATGCCACAGGTGTGGGCCTAAAAAGCAAAAAAAAAAAAAAAAAAAAATGTAATACACACATGCAAAGAAGCAAGGAAAGATGAACCATAGTAAAGAAAAAAAAAATCAAATCGCTATTAACAGACCCAGACATGACCAGAGGATGAATTAGTACCCAAGGCTCTTTCAAAAGGTATTATAAATATTACAGATATGCTCTAGGATGTAAAGAAATGCATGAACATTGCTCAGCGGGAAATAGAAGATCTTTTTAAAAGACCCAAATGGATCGGTAGAGAAGAAAAATGAAGGGTCTAAATAAAAAATACACAGATGAGATTAATCAGAGATTACACAGTAAGAAGAAAAGATTAATAAACTTGAGCAAATATCAATAAAACCTATCCAAATGAAACACAAGAAAAAAAAGCCAAAGGAAAAAATGATGAGAGCAGCCATGCCCTCTGAGACAATATCAGGTGGTCTAATATAAGTACAACAGGGGTTTCGAAGATGAAGGAGTGAGGGGAAGAAAACTGGGGAAAAAAAGGTGGCTGAAATACTTCCAAACCTCACTTTTAAAAACAGCTAAAATACTTCCAAATTTCATAAAACCACAGGATCAAAAAGATCAATGAACAACACACAAAATAAGTATAACAGAAACTAAACCAAGGCACATAATGACAAGATTGCTTAAAAACAATGATAAAGAGAAAAAATTAAAATCAGCCAAAGGGGGAAAAAAAAGACACATGGGGCAAAGAAAAATAGAAATGGCAGCAGACCAAAATCAGAAATTATGCACCCCAGAAGAGAATAGAGTGACATGTACAAACTGCTTAAAGGAAAAAACCAAACGCCAAACTAGAATTCTCCACCAAATGAAAAAATATCTTTCAAAATTGAGGGAGACACAAAGACTTTTTCTGACATCTGACTTGCACAAGAAATGTTCCTAAAGGAGGAGTTCCCGACGTGGCTCAGTGATTAACAAACCCAACTAGGATCCATGAGGATGTGGGTTCAATCCCTGGCCTCGCTCAGTGGGTTAATGATCCGGTGTTGCTGTGAGCCATGGTGTAGGTTGCAGACACCGCTCAGATCCAAGCTGTTGTGGTTGTGGTGTAGGCAGGCAACTGTAGGTCCAATTTGACCCCTAGCTTGGGAACTTCCATATGCCATGGGTGTGGCCCTAAAAGGCAAAAAAAAAAAAAAAGTTAAAGGAGGCTCTTTAGGCAAATGGAAACTGGGAACAATACAAAGAACAAATGAGGCTGGAAATGGTAACATGTGGATAAATTATGGTATTTATCTCCTGTTGCTGCTATAAACAAATTACCACAAACTCAGTTGCTTAAAACAACATAATTTTTTTCTCATAGTTCTAGAGATCAGAAGACTGAAATTGGTCTCACTAGGCCAAAATCAAGGTGTTGACAGAGCTACATTCCTTTCTGGAGGCCTTAGGAGAGAAACAGTTTTCTTGCATTTTCCAGGTTCTAGAGGCTGCTCACCTTCCTTGGCTCAGGGTCCCCATCCATCTTCAAAGCCAACAAAGATGGATGGAGTTTTTCTCCTGATCCTTTCTCTCTGATTCTGACTTGTCTCCCTCCCTCTTCCTCATATGAAGAGGCCTTACGTTTATTTTGGGCCCACCTGGGTAACGCAGGCTTCTTTTACTAATTTAAGGTCAGCTAATTAGCATCTTTGATCCAATCTTCAACCTGAATTGCCCCTTGTCTTGTAATATAATATTCATAGATTCTGAGGATTAGGCTATGGATAACTTTGAGAAAACATTATTCTGCCTGCCACAAATACAAATTAAAAGTTTCCCAGTTTTAATCCTCTTAAAAGACAATTCACTGTTTAAACAAAAAATACATAATAGGAAATGCAAAAAAGTACATTTAGATGCAGACTTATTAAAAAAACAAGAAGAGGGAACTTGTTAATGCAAAAGGGTACCTCTCACAATGAAGCTAAAACAGTGATGAATCTCTTTGCACTCTAAACCTGATCACAACAAAACTAGAAATCTAACAATACATCTAAATTTTATACCCAAATCTGAAAATGAAAGGCCCTTTCTTCCTGAAAGTTAAAAACAAAGAGAAATTGAAAAAAAAAAAAAACTGTCACCACCACCAAAACTATCTTAATTCATGTGTCAAAAAAGGAAAGAAAGAAAGTAAGAAAGAAAGGGAAAAAGAAAGAAATGCAAAGGGGTTTCTGGGAAGATAAGAACCGTCTTACCACATATTTTTAACTTCCAAATTGCTACCTTAAGAACAGAGCAACTAAACGGCAAACCAAATTCCCGTGGACAGCACTGATGTTAAAAACTAGATGACAAGGTCTTCCTTGAACTCCCAAATGCAACCAGGTGTGGGCAAAGTACCAGAAGGCCAAATTGAGAACAGCCGCTGACATGGTGAGACCTTCTCTTCAATTCAGTAGTGAGTGGATGGAGGGGGAGCAGAGATGATTTGAAGGAGTGAGTCCAAATTCTGAAAAAGTTCAAAACTGACCATCTAGGGCTCCTTCCAAGGACAGAGCTCTAGTTTGAGGAGCACCATGGAGCATGGAATTGACACTGTACAGGAAAGGGGCAATAGAGGCGAAGCAAGAGAAGACTCAGATAAAAGCGAGAAAGGAGAATCCAGCCAGGAAATCTCAGAAAAGAAGCCGGCATATCTTTTCTTTTTTCACAGCTGCACCTGCAGCATATGGAAGTTCCCAGGCTAGGGGTCGAATCAGAGCTGCAGCTGCAGGCCTATGCCACAGCCGCTGTAATGCCAGATCCTTAACTCACTGAGCGAGGCCATTGATGGAACCTGCATCCTCACCAAGACAGTGTTGGGTCCTTAACTTGTTCAGCCACAATGGAAATTCCCACCACCTTATCTTTTAGTACTGCATATACCTCCCAAGACAAATGACTAAATGAATAAAAAATAAAGAGGAGGAGTTCCCATCGTGGCACAGTGGTTAATGAATCCGACGAGGAACCATGATGTTGCAGGTTCGATCCCTGCCCTTGCTCAGTGGGTTAATGATCCGGCGTTGCCATGAGCTGTGGTGTAGGTCAAAGACGTGGCTTGGATCCTGCATTGCTGTGGCTCTGGCATAGGCAGGTGGCTGCAGCTCCAATTGGACCCCTAGCCTGGGAACCTTCATATGCCGTGGGAGCGGCCCAAGAAATGGCAAAAAAATAAAATAAAAAAATAAAGAGAAGGACAAAAAAAGACAAAAGAAACAATAAGTAAAAAAAATAGAAGTCTGTGAAATTTAAAAAGTTACCCTTGGCAGAACCTCCTTGCCTGCCTGCTCATGTCTCTCACAAGCATCTTAATAAATCTATTTCTTGCCTAAACAAACAAATAGCTAACCCTCAACTGTCTTCTGGGAAGACTAACCTTACATAAAAGTGAACATAGGAGTTCCCCCCGTGGCTCAGTGGTTAACGAATCTGACTAGCATCCATGAGGATGCAGGTTCGATCCTGGCCTTGCTCAGTGGGTTAAGGATCCTGCGTTGCTGTGTCTGTGATGTAGGCCAGTGGCTACAGCTCTGATTCGACCTCTAGCTGGAACCTCCATATGCTGCAAGTATGGCCCTAAAAGAAAAAAAAAAAAAAAAAAAGCGAACATGAGTATAAAAGTCAACTCCTAAATAGTTATCAGAGAAAGACATAGACAAAGACAAACACGGAGTTAGAGAAAGACAGAAACAGAGAGAGGCAGAAAGCGGTAAAATAACATCCTTATACTAGAAAGACCTGCTCATATATAGGATCAAAATTGCAGTGCACTATTTCAAAACAAGCTAAAAAAATTAAGAAAAGTATGTAAGATGTAACATGTATAAATATAAAATAGTGGCATATAACACAAAATGTATAATAAATTACACAAGATTAAAATAAATCAGAACTATAAAATATCAGAAATGAGGAGTTCCCGTCATGGCTCAGCAGTTAACAAACCCAACTAGCATTCATGAGGACACAGGTTTGATCCCTGGCCTTGCTCAGTGGGTTAAGGATCAGGTGTGGCCATGAGCTGTGGTGCAGGTCGCAGATGTGGCTGGGATCCCAAGTTGCGCAGATGTGGCTGGGATCCCAAGTTGCTGTGGCTCTGGCGCAGGCCAGCGGCTACAGTTCTGATTCAACCCCTAGTCTGGGAACTTCCATATGCCACAGGTGCGGCCCTAAAAAGAAAATAAAATAAAAGACAAAAAAAAATCAGAAATAAAAAAATAAAATGCGTGTCAGGAATAATACTTCAGGAGAAACAGAAGGTGCTATAGATTGAATGTTTGTTTCTCCCCAAAATTCATATACTGAAACCTGTTCCCCCAGTGTGATGATGTTTGGAGGTCATCTTTGGATGGAAGTCTGGTCTTTGGTGAATGATTAGGTCATGATTGCAGAACCCCCACAAAGACACCCAGAGAGATCCTTGGCGTCTTCTGTCGTCTTTTCCCTCTAACCTCACATGACAGAAGAAGGTTAGAGGGAAAAGACCACACCTATGAGCCAGGAAGCCAGCTTTCACGAGACACCAAATCTGCTGGTGCCTTGATTTTGGACTTCCCAGTCTTCAAAACAGAGAGAAATAAATTCCTGTTGTTTATAAGTCACTCAGTCTATAGTATTTTTTCATAGCATCCTGAACAGAAAAAGAAATCTTTTTTTTTTTTTTTTTTTTTAGAAAGGGGGAGAGATTTTAAAATAGAAAATAAATGGGGAAATGAAAAGAATTTTAGGAAAAATGTAATCCATTGAAGAGAGACAACAGATATTTAGTAGATAATAGACATCCCTGAAAAAGAAAACTAAAACAAGGAAGCAGAATGAATCCTACATTCTATAATTCAAGAAAGCATTACTGAAATTTCAAAAGTAAAAACACTTAAGATTGCATACTGAAGGAATATACCATGCATCTGAAAATACTGAGGCAGAATGAGCAATATGAAAACATATTCTAGTTAAGTTATGGACTTTTTTCAAAAAGAAAAAATTCTTTGTGCTTTGGGCAAAAAAAGCATATGTCTTACATAGGCAAAGTTTAACAGATTTTTTATTAGTAACCCTTTATGCTAGAAGACAATGGAGTAACATATTCAGGATGTCCAAGTAGAGAAAATGTAAGACAGATTTTACATTCAGAAAAATTGGCTTTCATGCATAAAATGCTCAATCAACTATTATATTAGAATGCAGAAATGAAGTTCTCTTGTGGCACAGTGGGTTAAGGATCTGGCATTGTCACTACATTGGCTTGGGTTGCTGCTGTGGTGTGGGTTTGATCCCTGGCATGAATTTTCCTTATAAATTTAATAGAAAAATTAGTATCAGAAGAGAATACTAAAATGAAAAGTGAGATATTGCAAAGACTGGTGGTGAGCATTAGACATCTAGGTGCTTATAGTTGCTTAATGTTTTCAGGTTTAGAGGGAGTTAGTGTTTTATATATTTTTTTCATACACACATACACATTGTATTGTGAGTATTATATAATGGCTATGTGCTCAGATAACATATATAGTGCAACTATGAAAAATAGAAGAATTATGAGACCATTTGCAAGACCATTTTTAAACTGTTTTCAGTAAGTGTATTGATATGATATAGTTTTTCAGAGACTATTATTTATGTCATGTTAGTCAAAGTAAATGGGTAATTATGGAATATTCTAGTTCCATCATCCCTTGTGTCCTTGAGAATTTAGATTTTTACTGTGGAAGAAAGGAGATGTAACAGTGAAGTGTTTTAGAGGAAAAAAGTAATACTGAATTTGAATTGAAGTTATCATTTGAATCCATGAGGCCCCCATCAGTCCTGCCTCTGTCCAGTGAAGACACACCCCCATTAAAAGCACCCACACGGTGGTCTTAAAATGTAGTTTCTCACTAAAAGAGACCAGGCTTTTTTTTACAGGACTTGTTGGTTGCTGGTCTGAGGAAGGAAATGTACAAAATGAGCTTGGAGTATCTCATCATATCAGAAAGCAAAGAAGCTATCAAAGACTAAAAGGATTGTGTCCAGAGGACCCAGGAGTCAACATGAGGAGATGCTTTGGCCAAACATAGAACAATTTGAACTTCTCTATAATTGATTGAAACCCAACTGGTTGATTGAAACCCACCAAGGAGGTTTAAATATATGAATTGTGGTGATATTAAAAAAAAAAAAATAGTTGGTCACTCTCAGAGGATAGTAGTAAACCAATTAAAACTAGGAAATAGAAGGAAAGATCTGAGGATTTATTTCCTACATGACTGGCAAAGAAGGAAAAACATCTCTTTATCAAGGAAGTAAAAGTAATAAATGAAAAAAGAAATAAGGGGATTAGATGATCCTTCTTATCACCATTCAGAGCCCCTGTGAATTAATGGAACATCAATGGCTGCCAACAACCGCAAAAGGAGAGGTAATCAGGGCTATTTGTCTTCTGATAAAAAAACACACCATCACTTAATTGTCATGCCAAAGGGATCGAACACGAGGCTAGTCCAGCTGCCAATTTGGAGAAAAGATAAAGGTCAGAGGGATGTGTTGAACTGCACCACAAACATGTCAGCAAAACCTAGACTGTGGGAAAATCTACAAGTCACACGCTCCAACAGGTAAACTACAAAGAGGAGAAAGGCATAAAAGGCCAACATGTAGATTAAAAGAATTAAAAGAAATGCTTTTTTTTTTTTGGTTGTACCTGTGGCCTGCAGAAGTTTTCCAGGCCAGGGATCAACCCATGCCACTGTAGTGATAATCCCAGATACTAACTCCCTGAGGCACACAGGAACTCCAAAATGTCATATTTTTTTTGTTGTTGTTAATGAGTAAAATTAAACTAGGGCCCTAGCATGCATGTAAGTGATAAACTGTAAAGATAATCAAAGAGGTGAAAAGATTCAAATACATTCTGAACTCAGAAAAAATAATGGCAATGAAAATATGTGTCAGAACAGCTAAAATAGTATTCAGAGAAAAATGTATAGTCCACAGTAATTATATTAACAAGAGCTTTTAAATGGCTTAAGTATCTAATTCAAGAAGTTACTTAATAAAAGCAGGAAATTATTAAAATCAACGCATAAACTAATTTGAGAATATAAATTATTAAAATATACACATTCAAAGGCTGAATCTCTGAGACAACCTATAGAATTAATGAGCTGTTTAATAAAATAAAAAAATAATTCCACAATTAGTTGAACTGTTCCAAAGCACAGAAAAAGGAAAGCCACTACTTTTTTATCTAGCAATGTGTATAACTTTGATAACAAAATTCAACAATGGTTGCACAAAAAAAATTTATAAAGCAATCTTACTTACTATTATTGATTCAATTACTAAAGAAATATTAGAAAACAGATTCCAAAGGTTATCAAAAGAATAATACACTGTCATCTGATAATTTAATTCAGCAATCTAAAGATAGTTCAATAATGAGAAAAATTATTATTATAGTTTATCATATGGGCATTCCCGTTGTGGCTCAGCAGGTTATGAACCCAACAGGCATCCATGAGGATGTGGGTTCAATCCCTGGCCTCACTCAGTTGGTTAAGGTTCTGGTGTTGCCATGAGCTATGGTGTAGGTCCCAGATACAGCTCAAATCCTGTGTTCCTGTGGCTGTGGCATAGGCCAGCAGCTGTAGCTCTGATTCGACTCTTAGTCTGGGAACTTTCATATGCCATGGGTGCGACCCTAAAAAACAAACAAAGATCATATTAATAGATCTAAGGAAAACAACCTTGTAATTTTTCCATAGACTTTGAAAAGGCATTTGGTAAAATTCAACATCTATTCTTTACCTTAAATAATTGAAGAAAACTGTTCATTGATTAAAAGAGATGGAAATCTTCTCAATATGATAAAAATCTCTTAGAACATAGGCCAGTTTAGTGGCAAGCACTAGAAATATTGCACTTAAAATCTGAAAAAAAAAGATCGTGGTTTCCAACATCACAACAATATTTAACTTAATATTGTTTCTTGGTATTAGCCAAAGACATTTTCACAATTACCACATTTTGCTTATGGCTAAGTGAAAATTAATATATAATCTATACATTTCATATAGACAACAAGTAGGGAAGATAATATTCCACTTAATAATAGCAACAAAAAAAGAAAAATAATAGAAAAAAAACAACATGAAGTGTGCAATTCTCTATTTGAATAAATATTTTAAATGTTTCTAAGCGACAGAAAGACTTGAACAAATGGCAAGTCATACCATGTTCTTGGGTAGGAAGACCCAGCATTATAAAAAGTGTCAGTTCCTGCTAAATTAATCTGTAAATATAACATAATCCCAATTAAAATAGCAACACTTTTCCCACAATTAGGCAAGCTGATTTTAAAGTTCATACGGAGAAATAAACAAGCAAAAATAGAAAAACTGAAAAGAGTAATAAAAATGTACTAGAGAGAAAAAAATCATTAAAATACATTTTATAACACATAATTATAGACTTGAGAATTAAAACATTAAAATACTGAATTTTAATGAATTAAAATACTGGCTCTTGCATAAAGAGATACGTTTTTGCACCATAATAAAAAGCCAAGACATAAATACAAATATATTGATATAGTATCTCATATTTGTTGGGAAAAATAGTTACATATTAAGTACATGGTAAGAAAGCAAAGGGAAATCCATTTGGAAAACAAACAAAATAATGGATTCACCCCATACACATTATTTAAAACAGATTCCAGAAAGATCAAATATTTAAACATACACATTGAAACCACAAAGCTTCTCTAAGAGTGAAAATTTTCTTAAAATCTTTGATTGGGTAATGCTTTTCTAGTTAAGATACGAAAATCCATAAGCTATAAAAGAAAAAGTTGATAGATTTGGATACCTAAATTTTTTTTTAATTGCAAAGCAAAACTGTCACAAGCAGAGTTTGTGTTTTGTTTGTTTTTTAAGTGCAATTGGAGGAGTTCCTGCTGTGGCTCAGTAGGTTAAGAGCCAAAAATAATTCCATGAGGATGCAAGTACAATCCCTGGCCTTGCTCACTGGGTTAAGGATCCAGCATTGCCACAAGCTGCAGCGTAGGTTGCAGATGCAGCTCAGATACTGTGTTGCCATTGCTGTGGCATAGGCTGGCAGCTGCAGCTCTGATTCAGTCCCCTAGGCTGAGAAATTCCATATGCCGCAGGTGTGCCATAAAAAAAAACAATAAAATAGTTTTCTGGTAGAGTCTTTAGGATTCTCTAGGTATAATATCATGTCATCTGCAAATAGTGATAGTTTTACTTCTTCCTTTTCGATTTGGATTCCTTTTATTTCTTTTACTTCTCTGATTGCGGTGGCTAGGACTTCCAGAACTATGTTGAAGAGTAGTGGCGAGAGCGGACATCCTTGTCTTGTTTTACCATATGAGGAAAATATATACATATATACACATACTATACATACGGGTACCACATATATACACACACTGTACATATAACAATTCTGTGCATACATATATAACAGATACATATATAGGTGTTATGTGCATAATGTGTGTCTATCCCTTTACTTATACACACAAACCAGCTCTCGATCAATTATCTCCAGAGAACTACTCAAGAAACATGTGGAGAGGGGAATTGTAAGGCTAGAGAATAATGGTAGGAAAAGACTTATAACCTATATAATTTTTTGAAATTGTCTTTTTCTCTTTTAGGTTTATTGAGGTAAAATTGATATACCAAAAAAAAAAAAAAAAAAACAAAACTGCACATTTAGCGTATACAACTTGATGGGTTTGGACCTCTTCATGCACCCATGATGCCATCACAACCAAGGTACTCAAACATCGATTACTTCCAAACTCCCCCAAATTTCCCTTTGTTCTTTTGTGGTGTGTATGGTTTGTTTGGTTCATTTGGGGGAAGAACGCAACATGAAATTTGTCCTCTAAACATATATATATATATATATATATATATATATTTTTGTCTTTTTAGGGCCTCACCCACAGCATAGGGAGGTTCCCAGGCTAGGGGTCAAATCAGAGCTGTAGCTAGTGGCCTACACCACAGCCACAGCAACACAGGATCCGAGCCGTGTCTGTGACCTACACCACAGCTCATGGCAACGCCAGATTCTTAACCCACAGAGTGAGGCCAGGGATCAAACCTGCGTCCCATGGATGTTAGATTCGTTTCCACTGAGCCCTGACGGGAATTCCCTCTTAATATATTTTAAAGTGCAAAATAAAATTTCTATTATGCAATATAAGTAATTTCTAGAGATCTGTTGTACAATATTAGTACCTATAGTTACCTTTTTGAAATTTAAACCATGTGTATGCATGAACTTAAAAAAAACTATGTACATGTGTATATATGCATAAATGAACCTAATAAATACATAAAAATTGTATATGTGTACATATATATACTTATATATGAAAAACTGGGAGTTCCCGTCGTGGCACAGTGGTTAACAAATCGACTAGGAACCATGAGGTTGTGGGTTCGATCCCTGCCCTTGCTCAGTGGGTTAACGATCTGGCATTGCCGTGAGCTGTGGTGTAGGTTGCAGATGCAGCTCAGATCCCGCGATGCTGTGGCTCTGGCATAGGCTGGTGGCTACACCTCCGATTAGACCCCTAGCTTGGGAACCTCCATATGCTGTGGGAGCGGCCCAAGAAATGGCAAAAAAGACAAAACATATACATATGAAAAACTGAATATTAATAAAAAATGTCTCCAGTTGATAGGATTATTGTTGACTTTTACTCTTCTACATTTTGAAGGCTTTCTGCAATAGCATTACATTATAATCACAGAACTGTAAGTGTCATAGCTGAAAGACCAGAGGGATGATCTTGGTGTTACTGAAACAGAAAATCAAAAGACCTAGGTTTGGTTCCAGATCCAACACTTCCCAGCTGGGTGCCATTTGTTATATATTCTAACTAGTTTAGAGTCTTAGATTTGCCATCCGTAAAATGGGGCTTGCCTTGGTTTTCCTGAATTTAGAGGAAAATCAGTGAGAAGATACTCTTTATTTATTTATTTATTTTTGCCTTTTTAGGACCGCACCCGTGGCACATGGAGCTTCCCAGGCTAGGGGTGTAATCGGAGCTATAGCCGCCGGCCTACACCACAGCCACAGCAACTCCAGATCTGAGCCATGTTTGTGACCTACACCACAGCTCACGGCAACGCTGGATCCTTAACCCACTGAGAGAGGCCAGGGATCGAACCCGCAACCTCATGGTTCCTAGTCGGATTCCTTAACCACTGCGCCATGAACAGGAACTCCCAGAAGATACTCTTTAAATGCTTGTAAGTCATCATGCTACAGAAATGTGCAGAATCATTCTAGTTAATGATATAAGAAGCACTACTGAAGTATTATATTTCTCTATTTCTTACTTAAGACACAAATTGGCCAGTGCATTGAGCAAAACCGCTAAGAGTCTCTAATAACTACAAGGCAACTGAGCTCTGTCCTCCACTGTTATTTCCATTTACAATGTAGAAAGAAGAAAAAACAAATTAAGAAAGTTCTACAGGAAGATTCAAAGAGAAGAAATTCACACCTCCAAGGAAAGAGCATTGTCTTATGCTCTCCTAAAGCCAGATGTTATCCCAGTAAGAAACATCTGCTACACAAACTGGCTGTGCCATGAACCTGGTGTTTGGGGTCTATCTGCTTTGCTGTCTGTACTCAGAAAAATCTGAATGGACTCAATACGCAGTCCAGACAATTCCCAGGAAAATTGGCAATTATCCTGCCAGTCTCCAAACCAACACACACACACACACACACACACACACACACACACACACACACACACACACACATGTACATACACGTGTACCCACATATTTCTAGATATTTTTTAAAATTATGCATAGAGTTACAGAGAAGATGCTGAAACCATGAAATAATAATAGTTATGTCAGCAGGAATGTGGGATTGGAGCTCAACACTGCTTGTAAAACAATATATCGTTTCAACAAAAACAAGGCCAAAAGATCAAAAACAGTTCTGAATCAGTGTCCAAAAAGTTCCATTTTTAAGTAACGGTTTCAAAAGATTTTTCCCTTAACATCTGAGGCAACAAACCAGACATGGGCAAGCAGCTGGATTCCCCTCACCTTGGCCAGCTTGCTGGCTCTCCCTCTCCCTCTCTCTTTTTTCTGCCATCAGGAGCTTTCAAAATGTTTTCAGTGGAAAACCTCACCATTGTAAGTGCTCAGGAAATTCACTCACTTGAGGTCACAGACCAGTGCCCTCCTATCTGCTTCACCACTCAGTGGGGTATCTCCAAATATCTTGAGGGGTGTTGCAAAATGCTGAAAATAAATGGAAAAAACCTAGTTAATTGGTTCAAGTTTTTCCCTTTAATTTATTTATACCATACACAGTGCTTTAGGGGAAGTCAGGATGAGTTTCCAAAAAAATCAGCAACCGCAGATACTATAAAAGTTTGGAGATTGTTGCTTCAGGCCTCTAGGAGATAATTTAGTGGTGCTATAATGGCTAGAGTATGGTCCAAAGTTATACATCTCCTGAGTTCAAATCCCAATTTCAATACCAGCCATGTGGCTTTGAAAGCGTCCTTATTAACCCTTCTCTACCTCTTTGTCTCATCTCACAGAGTTACATGAAGAATGTATATTATCATTCCTGAAAAGCATTGCATTCAATGCTTAGCACATAAGAAACGTTCAAGGAATGTTAGCGGTTATTTTCACTATTGTTAGTCGTACCATGACAGAAAATTACTAACTGGTCCTTGAACACCTTGCAAGAGTTCATGTTCTTCCGTGAGTGCCTACCCTAAGCATTTACTATGACAGAGATGCTTGGGTACTTCTCAGAAAAATAAGCAACCTCTAGCATCTTGTCACAAGTTCAGAGATTCTGCCTCTCAGCATGGACTGTTTAATGTGTGCTCAAAAAAACAAACAAACAAACAAAAAAAAGCATGCAAGCAGGCAAAAACTATGTCTTCTATCTTGCAGTGAAGGATGCTGCCGGGTTGTTATGCCACATTCGATTTTTATTAGACTGGCTCTTTTCTAACTGCATTCCAACTCATTTCTCAGCCTCAACAGACGAGAGGGCAATGCAGGAGTAGCACGGAACACACTGCTTTGTTCTGGTGTCTTAACACTTCAGACAGATGAAAAGAATAGTCCTTAAACTGGCCCATCTCTGTAGACTGTGTCTTCAGAAGAGCATAACTTCATTTTTTCCATTCGTATGACCAGATGACCTGTTGGTAAATGTTTTAGGGAACAGCTCATAGCAAGAAGAAAACTAAAGGCATATTTGAGTTTATGGAGATACCTAATTTTCCATCACTGAGAGATGTTCTTCTTTATCTCCATGTATGTTATTCATCAAGGCATCTTGACACTATTTACTGGAAAGTAATGGCACTGTTTACCAGAAAACTAGCATAATCTGCTACTCATTGTTTTCATCAGTTAAATAAAACTGACCTTTCATCTTTAGTATTGTGCTTCCAACAAAATCCTGCCAAAATCCCTAATGATCTGTGTTTCTCAGACAGCTGCAAGACATTCTCATGAGCTAAGAAAATGGTGGGATGGCCACCCCATCCAGAGATAGAAGGGCCCAGCCTCACAGGCAGAGTTGACAGGTAGCACTCCAACCAAGCCATTGGGATCCAGGGGAAAGAGTAAGTGAAGGTAAGGAGCTTGGAAAAGAGAATCCCCAAACCTCGTATGGAACCCCTAAATCAAAAGCATTTAATGGCCACTAGGATTGAATTGACAAAGCTCAGTCAAGGGTAGAGTTAATAATCAACGGATAAAATCAGATTTTGTAGAATTTCACTTAGTAGAGTTAGGGTAAATATTCCACCATAGAGCCTAACTTTCCCTAATCAGTATCCTTCAGTTACTGAAGAAGAGCTGAAGAGCCGCCAACACTCCCTTTCATGAAGAATGATAGCGGTATGGCCAGAACTTGATTTTACTGCTCACACTGATAAAGGTGCTCAGTCTCAGTTTGTCTCTGAAAGACCAACATTTACCCATGCATGGGTTGCAGGCTTGTTATTCTCAATCTAACTAATACACCAACACACTATGAGCGTTCTCACACAGTTCAAATTACACAAGCAATCATTATATTTAAATGGGAAAGGTCTCAGATCTTGAGTTTTGTCTGGTTCTTTTGCTCACCTACCATCATCCATCCTTCCTGCAGCAATAGCACCTTTTTTGGTTCCTTTGAGAAACTGTTTCATCTCTACTCCCATGCGTATATTAATTTGTACCCCAAGATATATATACAGGAATGTTCCTTGCAGTGAAAATTTAGGAAAAATCTAAATGTTGGATATTTAATAGGTGAATAGTTAAAGAAATCACAGGGCATTCATACTAAAATATGAAGAATTTAAAAGAATATGAGAGATTTATATGTACCAACATGGAACAATCTTCACTATTATTAAGTGAAAGAGCAGCTGCAGAATAATATATGTAGCTTGATTTCATCACATTTAGGCCCATGAATATACATGTAAATACACAAAAAATTATCTCAATAGTTACACACTGGACTAAAAACAGTGGCTACCTCCAAGGAGAGGCATATGACTAGAGGAAGAAGAGGTGAAGGGAAACATTAACTTCAGTTGTATTATTCTGTATTATTTGAATTTTTATAAGAAGCATACAGTTATAAAAATGTAATATTTAAAGTTCATAAAAAATCTCAGCTGAAAACATAAGCCTTTTTAGAGAAGTGATTTATGTCCTCAGAACTTGGAAAGGACTTTGGGTTGTTATCAAAAGTAGTAGCTATTAATGAATATGTGGATCCAGCAGTTATGTTCTTTTCAGACACAGACCATTGAAAGAGCAAGTTTTCAGCATATTATTCACTCATTGATGCAGTAACATAATGTGTCTTTCAAACAGCTCAAACGTAGCTTGTGTCTTCCTTGTCCTAATCCCACTTCCCATGCCAAAGTATCCATTGTTGTTAGTGTAGTATGTATCCTGACAGATTTACAAACACATGTATGAATATTAGAAATTATGCATAGTTTGGTTACATCTTTAGATTCTTGGATGGATATCAAACACCTATAATCTGGGCCCGCAATCTCCAGGAAATATATCAGCCTCTCCAAGTCGTTCTCTTATAGTCTCTCTCGCAAAGAAACAATGTCTTCAACGTTCAACTTCAAAATTTTAATTCTTCTATACCTCTGAGTTGGGTAAAATATTCAGGAGTCATAGAACTAGTTAGTCCTTTTTAAAAAAAATTATATGTGAAAGGTTGTTTAAACTTTATTTCATTTTGTCTGTATTAGGACCGCACCCACAGCATATGGAAGTTCCCAGGCTAGGGGTGAAATCAGAGCTGTAACTGCTGTCCTACGCCACAGCTACAACGCGGGATCCCAGCTGTGTCTGCAACCTACACCACAGCTCATGGCAATGCCAGATCCTTAACCCACTGAACAAGGCCAGGGATAAAACCTGCATCCTCACGGATACTAGTCAGATTCATTTCCACTGAGCCACGACGGGAACTCCTTAACTAGTTAGTCCTTTATGAGTGATCCAGCACCAACTATGGAATGCGGAAAATATTTCCACTTACTTCTTCAGAACCTCAGCCAAAACCAAAAATGTACTGCATTTATTTTAATATCCAGTTAGATTTCTTAAGCTAATTGATTTTAATACGTGGTTCCCATATTTAACCACTTTGCTTAACTCCTTCATTAGTTTTATTAATTACTTTTCTTCAATTTTTATTATAAAAATATCTTTATATATAATAATTCCTCCTTTCCCATACTTGCATCTCTTATTTCTTTTTCTTGTCTTAGTGCATTGGCTAAAATTTTCAGTACAAAGTTTAGATTCTCAGTAATAGTAGACAGCCTTGTCTTATTTCTAACTTAATTTTTTAAATATCTAATATTTCACCATTGGTATGATGTTTCTTTTAAACCTCTATTAGATACTAGTTAAATATTTTTTTAATTTGTTATATTTCTATCTGACTAAAAATTTTTTGACATATGGGTCACTGAATTTTATCAAATATTTTTCTGCATCTATTTGAGATGATTGTAAGGATTTTCTCCTTTTAATCTGTTGATAAACATACTAAATTATATTGGTAAAAATTTCTTGTGTTATCTCTGCGTTCCTAGGTCATGCACTTTATTCTTTTAATGGAGAGTTGTGTTCGATTTGCTGATATTTAAAAAAATTTTGCCCTGTAATTTTAAGTAAGAATGTTCTATGCTTTTCTTTTCTATTTTTTTCCCTTGCCAAGTTTTTGAAATCCAGTTGAGTTACATAGCTTTCCAATTAAAATATATATATATGGGAATATAGTTGACTTACAATGTCTGTGTTAGTTTCAGCCATACAGCAAAGTGAATCAATTACACATAAAAATAAATTCATTCTTTTTCATAGTCTTTTCCTGTGTAGCTTATAGAGTATTGAGTAGATTTCCCTGTGCTATAAGAAGGTCCTTGTTACTTATTTATTTTATATATGGTAGTGTGTGTATGTTAATCCCAACATCCTAATTTATCCCTCCCTCCAACACTTCCTCTTTGGTTTGGTTTCAAAATCTTTGAGTCTGTTTCTGTTTTGTGAATAAGTTCTTCTGTATCATTTTTTATTAGATTCCACATATTAGTGATTTCATATTTTATTTGTCTTTCTCTGTCTGCTTCACTTCACTCCGTATGATAATCTCTAGATCCATGCATGTTGCTACAAATGGCATTATTTCATTCTTTTTATGGCTGAGTAATATTCCATTTTATGTATGTACTACATCTTTTTTGAATTATGGTTTTCTTTGGATATATGCCCTGGAGTGGGACTGATGAACCATATGGTAGTGCTATTTTTAAGGAACCTCCCTACTGTTCTCCATAGTGGTTGTACCAATATACATTCCCACCAACAGTGTAGGAGTGTTACCTTTTCTCCACACCCTCCCCAGAATTTATTGTTTGTACACTTTTTGGTGGTGGCCATTCTAACTGCTGTGGAGTCATACCTCATTGTTTTTATTTACATTTCTCTAATAATTAGTGATATCGAGCATCTGAGTAATTTATGGATCATGGAGATTATTTATTTCTTAAAGATTTGGTAGTAATCACCCATAAATCTCCTTGGATCTTTTACCATTTTTTGGCTGCACCTGTGGCATGCAGAAATTCCTGGGCCAGGGATTGAACCTGCACCACAGCAGCAACCCAAGCCATAGCAGTGACAGTGCCATATCCTTAATCTGCTGAGCCATATGAAAACTCCTCTTCTACTATTTTAAATATCAGTCCTTTGATTTCCTTTTCAATTATACTGTATCATAAACATATGCAGTTTTCTACTTTGTTTTGATGTTTGTATACAATTCACATCTTCCTAGAAAATTATTCATATTAAGCAGTTTTCCAAATATACTATTGTAAAATTTTATATATATTCCAATATTAACTCTTTTCTTTTGACAGTTATGGCCCTACCTCTTCTCTAATAACATTTCATCTGTCTTTTTATTCTCAGTAAGATTTTCCAAAAGGTTGTAGTAATGTTTTTAATGTTTTCAAATAGGCAACATTTTTATGGATTAGTTTATGAATTATTATCTGTACCTTTTAATACACCTTCCTCCTACTTTATAAAGTCTATTTTGTTATACTTTTCAAAGTTTTTTTGGTTCAAATAGCATTTATTTTCAGTCAGTATTACCTTATAATATTTGGCTTTATAGTTATAAAGTTTTTGTGACCACAGTTTTGTTCATAAACTTTACTGTGTTGTGCTTCATCACTTTTAAGTTTATCATTTATATTTTTCTTTATTCTATAACCCAAAACATATTTATTTATTTATTTATTTTTTTGTCTTTTTGTCTTTTGTTGTTGTTGTTGTTGTTGCTATTTCTTGGGCCGCTCCCGTGGCATATGGAGGTTCCCAGGCTAGGGGTCTAATCGGAGCTGTAGACTCCGGCCTACGCCAGAGCCACAGCAACTCAGGATCCGAGCCGCGTCTGCAACCTACACCACAGCTCACGGCAACGCCGGATCGTTAACCCACTGAGCAAGGGCAGGGACCGAACCCGCAACCTCATGGTTCCTAGTCGGATTCGTTAACCACTGCGCCACGACGGGAACTCCCCAAAACATATTTAAAATTAGTTTTAAATTTCAAATATACTTTTTTACTCTTCATTTCACATAAATTTTAATTTTATTGTCATGAGCGTGCTTGGTATACTTTTGGCTCTTATAATTTATTGAGGTTTCTTTTATTTTAATATGTCACTAATGATTTTTGTATGTGAATTTTCTATATGTGCGAAAAAAAGACGTTTATTCTTCTAATGGGATGCAGTGATTGTAAATGTAAATAGATATAGAATCAGGATTATTCACTGGGTAATTGGGTAATTTAAATTCTGTACGTAATTAATCTTGTCAAAAAATTCTGAGAAGATGGAGTTCCTGTCATGGCTCAGCATAATGAACCCAACTAGTATCCATGAGATCACGGGTTTGATCCCTGGTCTCGCTTAGCAGGTCAAGGATCCAGTGTTGCCATGAGCTGTGGTGTAGATCACAGATACGGCTCAAATCTCGTTGCTGTGGCTGTGGCGTAGGCCAGCAACTGTAACTTGGATTTGACCTCTAGCCTGGGAGCTTCCATATGCCACATGTGTGGTCCTAAAAGGCAAAAATATTCTGAGAAGTGTGTTAAAACCTCCCAGTATGATCAAGGTTTTATCCATTTCTATTTATATGCTTCTAACAGATGTTGTTTTATATATTTCAAAGCAATGTATTTAGATGCAGGATAGATTATGGCTTTCATACCTTTGGTGGATTGTTGCTATCACTGGTATTTTATATTCAGATGATTTTTCAATCTTTCTCTTTTATCATCTATGTCTTTACTTATTTCTTGGTTTGTTATCTCTTTTGTGTCCTTTGGGATTTATGTTTCATTTTGTTGGAATGCACCTTCCATTGATAGTCTTAGGGGAAGTTTGGAGGTAAAAATATCTTGAGTAGTTGAATGTCCCAAATATCTTTAATTTCCCTCATGTTTAAATAACTGTTTGTCTAGATACGGAATACTAGGTTCTAATTTTTCCTCAGCCCTTTGAAGATATCATATTATCTTCTTAGGACCAGTATGGCTGATGAGAAATACAGTTATCAGTCTACTACTTCTTCCGATATAGAGGTTTACTTTTTTGTTCTGGCAATTTTTAGGATCTTTTTCTTTAGATTTGGTGTCCCCAAATTAAACCATACTCTGTCCAGACAGTCATTTTCTATTCATATCATTCTGCAGTTAGTAGACCCTTTGGGTCCACCACTTCTTTATAATTTCAGAGTTTACCAGTCATTCATTTCATTAAAATGAAAGGATATGTTCTTTTGTTATTTCTTTCACTTTTACCTTATTTTACTTATTTTAAGGATGTAGACATAATACATGTATATATTCTTATAAAATTTTGGACAATTCACAAGCATATTGAGCAAAAACTTTGGATAAAATTATAATCCTTTTCCTTTCCCTAGGCAAAATCACTGTTATAAATTAAATATGTATCCTTTCAGATATTTTTATTTTTCATCTACTTTTTATCAAATTAACACATATTTATGGCTTACAAAATTCAAGATCAATAAGGTTTCTAACGATAAAAAATTACAAAATCACAAATCCCTGTTCCACTCACCCCCCCCCCTTTCTGATTCCCATTCCTGTGAGAAAAACACTTCCTTTTATCGGAGCATAATTTCATCTATGAGCTCATGCATCCCCTAGCTGAGCCACCAAGGCATTTTCTCAAATTTTTTAAGGATCACCCTCTTGGAATAACCCCATTCAAGGCTCCAGTTCCCAAGCCCCCTTTCCTATTTCCTTCACAACATAGATAAGAATGAGTTTACCGGGAGTGGTCCTCACTTCCTGGAAACCAGTGTGGGGAGCAAGCTTGGGGTTCATTTTCATACAACCAATGCACTCCTTGTGGTTTTAGTTAGGCTTTGTAACAGATGGAGGGATGCTCAAAAATAAATTTATCACCCACTGTGTGTAAACCTCTAACTAAATTTACTTAGTTAAATTAAACATGACAACCAGTTTCAAACATGCAAGTGTGAATTTACTTTAATCAGCAAGGCCTGGACTTCCCGGCTTGGTGCAGTGGAAACGAATCTGACTAGGAACCATGAGATTGCTGGTTCGATCCCTGGCCTCGCTCAGTGGGTTAAGGATCCGGCATTGCCATGAGCTGTGGTGTGGCTCAGATCTGGTGTCGCTGTGGCTCTGGCGTACACTGGCAGCAACAGCTCTGATTAGACTCCTAGCCTGGGAACCTCCATATTCCACGAGGGAGGCCCTACAAAGACAAAAGACAAAAACAAAAAAAAAAAAACAAGGCCTCCACCTCAGAGAATTGGTAAATGCTCTCTAGAAAGAATCAGCTGGGTCAGTATCTTCATCATGATGTGCTTTGGTCCTTTATCATGTGTGTTTCAGAAGACACACTGCCATTCTTCTCATGCATTTAGCACCCACACATCATAACATGACAACTTTCTCCCACAATTGCATATCCTTATAAACTCCTTTTTAAAATTTCTAGCTGGAGTTTCCATCGTGGCTCAGCAGAAACAAATCTGGCAATCATCCATGAGGATGCAGGTTCAATCCTTGGCCTCACTCAGCGGGTTAAGGATCTGGCATTGGCATGAGCTGTGGTGTAGGTTGCAGATGCGGCTTGGATCCCACGTTGCTGTGGCTGTAGTGTAGGCCAGCAGCTGTAGCTTTAATTTGACCCCTAGCCTCAGAATCTCCAAATGCCGTGGGTGCGGCCCTAAAAAGACTAATTAATTAAGTAATTAAAATTTCTATCAGACCCCAGTTTTCTTGATTAAAGAAATTGTATCACAGGGACATCACATTCAAGTGAATCCAACTCATTAAGTTCACTATTTGTGTTTCTCAGCTTAGGCTTAACACAGAAATCATCAGGAAGATTTAAAAGTACTGATACCTAGGGGTTCCCGCTGTGTTGCAGTGAGTTAAGGATTCCACTGAAGGAACTCAGGTCACTGCAGAGGCACATGTTTGATAGCCAGTCCTGCGCAGTGGGTTAAGGTTCCAGCACTGCCGAGCCATAGCTAGGCTTGGTTTTGTTTCCATCTGTGGCCTGGGAACTTCCACATGCTGCAGGTGCAGCTGAAAAAGAGGGGGGAAAAAAAGTACTGATACCTGGATTCTACCCCCCAGAGATTCTGATTTGATTGCTCTGGAGTGTGGCCTGGGTGTGGAGAATCACCTAAGTGATTCTGAGGTGCCCCTAAAGTAAAGAATTACTGAAAAGGATGCCCACGTGGGAGATACCTTTTAACAGCAAAGTATTGTACTCAGTTTTCTTCTTTTCAAAACCTGGATTTTGATACATTAAGCTTTTTTTATAAGGTGAATTTGGTTTAATTCCATTGTATTTATTCTACAGTCAAAGGAGAGGATAGATTTGATGCACTTGAGGCTTAAAGATACCATAAAGATCAATTCATCCCACACATTTTGTAAATGAAGAGACAGTAGACTTCCTGCCCTCCCAGAATTATCACCCTGGTGCATTTTCCTCTGGTGTAGAATTCTCATCTACCTGTCTGTCTCTGACATCTGACTCAATGCAACTTCAGCTGTATTTAGACATCCAGGCATCAGCTTGATGACTTGTTTCGGAATTTCTACCCTGTCTCAATCTCCAGTTCACACACCTCAGGCTCCTGACACACTCAGTATAGCACCAACTTCCCTGGCTTCAGCAGAGACCCTGGGACCCAACTTCCAGCTCATGTCAGCCACTGCCCTGGCTCAGCCCTGGGTAGGTACCTCTCCCACCTAGGAGATAAAAAATAGGGGTTTCCTCATTTTTAAAGAGAATTTTAGGTATATTCAAAATAATTCTCTCATTTACATTTTTTTACATTTTATGTCCATCCCAACCATAGGAAAATAACAATGATAGCTAACGGAATTCACCATTGCGTTAAAATGTTTTTATTAGACTGAAAGTTAAGTGCTTTTATTCTCAAAGAGACAAAATTGGGGAATCCTCTCTTCAGCAGGTAAAATCTCACAATAGACATTGAGCATTTCTTTCATCATTGTTTTCACCTTTATTATTGTTATATGTGTATCAAAGGGTCTACTGGAAAATAAGTCCCCTGTCCCTTTGTCCCTGCTCCCCAGGTTCTTTTCTTAGAAGCAGCCATGTCAGCAATTTTATGGGTGCTTTGTTCTAGAGGTACACCCTAAATACTTCGAAAGGACACCCTCCTTCAGGTCGCTCACACACTTTAGGAAAACGCAGATAGCATGTAGGGTCGGGTGAAACCCTGGTAATCCAGAGCATGGCATCCAAGTATTCAAGCCATCACTGGTGGATAAAGTATGGGAGCAGGACAAGGCCCTGGGCCATCAAGAAGTTGTGGTGCCTGATTGCTTATGGCAAAAAAAAAAATAGAATAGTAATTATAAAGTAGACCATTTTCAATTCTCTAGTAAGAATGCAAAGGGAAAGGTGAAGGTAGTGAATATTCTACTCAGAACAAGAAAGAAAATCGAAACTGTGAAGGATAGCATTGAAAGAGTCTTAGGTCCTGTGGTCACAGAATAGATACAGTGAGGATCAGATGTAATGCCTGGGAGTAAGGGTGCAGGGCTACGGCACAAAATAGATGCTCAACCCTGTCGGGTCTCCTGCACTAAGGCAAGGGCATCATGGAAAAGTTATGGGACCTTGACATTTAGACAGACATGATAGAGGCTTAGACTGATAAATCCGCATAACCTTCCTGGCCTGTGTGGGT
The DNA here is from genome assembly GCF_054392235.1 of Sus scrofa. Classification (NCBI taxonomy): domain Eukaryota; kingdom Metazoa; phylum Chordata; class Mammalia; order Artiodactyla; family Suidae; genus Sus; species Sus scrofa. Next base: position 40,750,487 of record NC_139386.1, on the reverse strand, counting down.
AGCCCCTGCTGCCCCCAAGCAGGCTCCCCATGCTTAAAGCATTGCAATAACTGCACCTGGGCAGATGCCTCACAAAACACAAGGCTTGCTCTGTACTCTACACCAAGAGGTTTGCAGGAACTCACCAGTTTCTATCTGCAGGAGTCTGAGGTGCGCATGGGAACAACTTCAAAGGGTGTTTGAAGAAGGAGGACAAATTATAAGGCTTGCCTGTGCAGAATTTATTGGCATGCACATACCTACCCAGAGTTTGGATGTAGTGCATTGGCTCAGGCACCTGGCAGTGGCGTTAACAGTCTGCTAGGTTAACTGCCAGGGACCATGAAATGCCAGAACTTCCCTGCATGTAGTGGGAGCAGAAGTCTGAAGGCTCAGGGAGATAAGACTGTTGGCAGATCTGCTGTGTGCAACTTACTTGGCCATTCCTGAACCAGCCCTCAATTATCCCCCTACATTCCCTGCATGCAGTCTCAGAGAACTACCAGCAAGATAGCTGTTCCAGAATATTATTCAGCCTTAAAAAAAAGAATGACATTCTGGAGTTGCCTTTGTGGCTCAGTGGATTAAGAACCGGACATAGTGTCCATGAGGATGTGGGTTTGATCCCTGGCCTTTCTCAGTGGATTAAGGATCCAACATTGCCACAAGCTGTGGTGTAGCTTGCAGATGCTTGGATATGGTGTGGCTGTGGCTGTGGCATAGGCTGGCAGCTGCAGCTCCAATTCAACCCTTAGCCAAAGAACTTCCATATGCCACAGGTGCAGCCCTAAAAAAAAGAAAAGAAAAAATGACATTCTGAAACATGCTAAAACATGTACCAAAACCTTGGAGACAATATATTAAGTGAAAGAAGCCAGACATGAAAGGGCCAATATCATATGATTGTGCTCATACCAGATACCTAAAATAAAAGAAATTCATAGAGACAGAAAGTAGAACAGAGGTTACTAGGGGATGGGCTGAGGGGAGGATTGGGAATTATTGTTTAATGGATACAGAATTTCTGTTTGAGATGATGAAAAATTCTAGAAATGAATAGTGATCAATGATAGTTGTACAATACTGTGAATGTACTTAATGCCACTGAATTGTACACCTGAAATGGTTAAAGTGGTAAATTCTATATTGTATCTGTTTAAATACAATAAAAAATGAAATATGTCCATTCTTCCCAGTCAAAGGGTGAGCCTATGACCCATGACCCAAGCTAGGGCAATCCAACTGGTCAGCCTGAACTCCATAATGAGCTAAGGTTCACCAAATGAGTGTCTTAGTTTGGGCTGCTGTAACAACACATGTCACACACTGGGTGACTTATAAACAACACACATTTATTTCTCACCATTCTGGAGGCTGGAAGTCTGAGATCAGCGTGCCCAAATGATGGGGTTCTGGTGAGAGCCCTCTTCCAGGTTCCAGACTGCCCACTTCTCACTGCATTCTCACCTAGCAGAGGGCAGAGGGGGGAAGCCAGCTCTCTATGACTCTTACAAGGACCCTAATCTTACCCTCATGACCTCCTTTAACCCCAGTCACCTCCCAAAGAGTCCCTCTTCCTAATACAATCACACTGAGTGTCAGGGTTTCAACATATGAATTTGTGGAAGACAGTCTATAACAATGGGCATAACTTAGAATGAATTCATTCTGCTTATTCAGCATTTTTCATAGCATTTTTCATAGCTTTTAAATATCTGTTTAAAGAAAAGGCCTCCATGCCACTCCACAGCTGTTATGTTGCTCTCCTTCCTTTTATAGACATATTTCTCAAGAGCAGACACCTCTCATGGTCTCTGATTCCTCATGCCTCCTTTAACCTTCACCCCACCCTGGTCTAGCTTCTGCGTCCACCAAGCCCCTGAGATAGCTCTTACAAGGTCACAGTGACCTCCATATCACAAGATCCAGAGCAGAGTTGAATCCTCTCCCTTCTTCCTGAAGTATTTTTTTTCCTTGGCTTACATGCCATTTTACTTCATGGTTTCCCACCTTATTTTCTAAACAGTTTTCCAGTCTCCTTTGCTGGCTTGGTTTCCTTTTCCTAGTTTTAAAATATGCTCATTTTATTAGCTGATCCTAAGTTGTTCCATCCATAATTATGAATGGCTTCAATTACTGTCTACATACTGATACCCAAATATATATTATTTCTGACGTAGCTTTCTTGGGCTTTGGACCCTTATACCCAACAGCCTACTTCATATTTCTCTTTGATGCTGCAAAAGATCTTCAGATTTAACATACTTCAAATGAAATTTATTATTTTATTCCAACCAAACAGGATCTTCAGTGATTTTTTTTCCTTTTTTAAATTTTTTTTTTTGGGGGGGTCATTTGTTTTGTTGTTGTTGTTGTTGTTGTTGTATTGTCTTTTGTCTTTTTAAGGCCGCACCCCAGGGCATATGGAGGTTCCCAGGCTAGGGATCTAATCTGAGCTACAGCTGCCAGCCTATGCCACAGCCACAGCCATGCCAGATCCGAGCCTCATCTGTGACCTACACCACAGCCAAGCAATGTGAGTTCTGAGCCAGATCTGCAACCTATGCCTCAGCTTGCACCAACGCTGGATCCTTAACCCACTGAGCAAGACCAGGGATCAAATCCACAACCTCATGGTTCCTAGTCGGATTTGTTTCCACTGCGCCACAATGGGAACTCCTGTTTGTTTTGATTTTTATTTTAGTGAATGGTACTACTATTTCTCTCTCTCTCTCTCAATCTCTCCCTCTCTCTCTCTCTCTCTCTCTCTCTCTCTCTCTCTCTCTCGCCATCCCCACCCTGCCCACTTACATTATTCCAAATTTTGGAAGCCATCTTTAACACATTCTCTTCCCCAGGCCATCACCAAGATTGACTGATTGACTCTACTTCTTTAATGTCACTTGAATCTGTCCATTTCTGTACATTTGCATTGCTATTTCTCCAGTAGAAGCCATTACCTCTCACCTGGACTCTGGCAATTAACCAGTCTTGCCAGGCAACTTAGTCTCTTATGGGTTAAAACTCAGAGTGCTTTATGTAATGCAGCAAAGATTTTTAATTGCTGACCAGGGTTTATTTTGCCTTTCATCATTTAGGTGCCCATCATCTTCAAGAGAATGTTGATTTTACTTGCAACTCTACAAAAGGACCACATTTCTCGGTATCTTGATGCTAGTATGGCTATACAGGTAAGTTGCTGTCAGTGAGACTCAAGTTGAAATGATGTATGGGACTTCCAGGAAGACTTTCCTGGAAAAGAACAATCATCAAAAGGAAAATGTCTCAAGTGGAAATTGTACTACTCTTCCTTCTCCTCTTTACCCTTCTTGGAGTCTGGACGACAGATGTGATGACTGACATTCCGACAACATGGTTGCCACAATCACCCAGCTGAGCCCTTCCTGAGTTCCTGACACACAGCAACCATCTCTGATGATAAAATTATTGCTCTTGTTTTAAGCCACTGTGTTTTGGAGTGATTTTTCACACAGTAAGAAATGGCTGATAACATCCGCTGATTAAATATGGGACTTTTTGAACAGGTGGTGTCCTTGCTCCCTTAAGGAGATAGCAAAGGATGCCATCTGCCTTGGGATTCCTCCTCTATCTTACCTGGAGCACTCATTGCCCTTCTTTTCAGGAATCCTTCCACACTTTTAAAAATGACTAAGATGGCAAGTTTTATGTTATGTGTCTTTTACTATAATGAAAAAGTCTGGCGTCTTTGTACTCCACGTATTAAACCTACCCGAGAACACTGCATACAGAAAATGTATAGTAAACAATGAAAATATATAATTTGCCTTGTATACTCTTTAAGTGAATTCACATTAATTAACAGTGAAATTTTGATTATTTAATCTGACCTATATGACTGTATAATAGGGTCCTGGCCTGCTCTTCCAATTTCATGCTGAATCACTGTTCCCTTCACTCAACATCCAGCCCTGTTCCCTCGCAGAGTCTGTGCTGTGTCAGACTCCTTCTGGCCTTGGGACATACGGTTCCCTCTGCCTATATCAGTCTTCCCTACATCCAGAAAAGTCTTTTTGATTCCTCTAAACAAGGGAAGTGTTTTTCCTATTTGATGTTCCTTCAGTAATTTGTATTTCTGACTTTTTAAGATCGCACCCCTGGCATACGGAGGTTCCTAGGCCTGGGGTCAAATTGGAGCTATAGCTGCCAGCCTATGCCACAGCCACAGCAACATGGGATTTGAGCTGTGTCTATGACCTACACCACAGCTCAGAGCAATGCTGATCCTTAAGCCAATGAGCAAGGCCAGGGATCAAACCTGTGTCCTCATGGATGCTAGTCAGATGTGTTTCTGCTGAGACACGATGGGAACTCCAGCAATTTGTATTTCTATGTGATGAAATAAATTCCCGTGTGTATAGCTGTTTCATGTTTTTTCCCTTCCAAATCTGGGAACTCCGTGAGGGGGCCACATCTATCCTGTTTACTACTCCATCTCCAGTGCCTCTCATAATACTTAATGCATAAAAGCTAATGAGTAAATAGTTACTGAATGAATACATCAGTGACTAAGTTGGTAGGTGGCTTTGTAGTTCTTGGATCATACCAGGGGTTGAATCCCTTGCACGATGTCTAAGATCCATTCTACATCTAAAATTACATGTTTCTATGATTCTATTCCCATGCGAGTAAGGGCCATTAATCACCAGCTTCGCCCATATGTATAACAGTGCAAATTTAGGCCTATGTAAAGTTTATATTATACAGATGTTCTCACCAGTACTTGCCTTTCCAGATGCTTGGTTGATGCTATGACTACAAATATAGCAGGAGATAAGTGTAAGATGGAGAGGGTCAGCCAGACTGCCAGGTAGAGCCTGCCTCCAGGACTATGCAATAATGGAGACCCAAAGAATGAAATGCCCCAAACCTTTCCTCCTCCTGTTGGGAAGTGTTGATTTTTTTAGACTGCCAAGTTTGTGACATAGTCTAGGTTCTTGTTGATCACAGTCAAACAAGCAATGAAAATGGAACCTGAAAGAGACGAGCTATTCAATAAATATTTGGTGATGAATAAATGAGAAGCCTGTAGCTTGTGAACACACACATGGAAGCCTGTCCACATATGTTTGTAACCAGCTTGTCAAAATTCGCAGCAGCATCCTACTGACGATGAAGGATGGATGACCCAAGGATCTCTGGAAACCCACCCTTGGTGCCTTGACTCAAGTGAAATTGCTTCAGGAAAATGTGTTGACCCAGTTAAGAACCTCGGCAGGTCTTCCAGTTATCAAGCTGAAAGGGACTTAGAGTGTTCAGGTATAATATATGCTTGGTGAACTTCAGAATCAGGGAGACTCACACTGGGCCTTTCAAAACAGGTCACTTGCTACTACAAAAGAATCCGAGTGGAGTGACAGGGGTAGGAAGGTACAGAGACTAAATGACCCATCACCCCTTCAAATTCTACAATTTGAAATGGCCTTACTTGAAATCCATTTTCTGAGTGTAATTCCTAAGTGGAGTAATAATACTCTTTGAGTAGACAGTGGGGAGTAGGCTGGCAACAGGCATTTTTTTTTTTCAACACAGCTTGAGTAACTAGAGAAACCAAGTGCAAATTCTAACACTCACAATATTACATGGACCACCGCCAATTTGTCATGGATTTGATTCCATAAAAATGAATTTTGGCAGCTCAAGTCAGTGAGATATTGCTTCCTTGCTCTTAAAGGAGATTATATCTAGGGAAACCTTCTTTTCTTCCCCCACTGATCTCCTAAAATTTCAACCTCTACGTGATCAAGGAAGAAATGCCTGTGTAGGTTCATGCTGAACCTCAGGGGGTCACAGTGCTGTCAATTTCAATAGTCTAATGAGGCGACAATGAGCGACCTTGTTCTAGAGCAAGAAGTTCAGGTTTTCTGAGATGTGCCGATCCATGATAACAACCACCTAGCATCCCAGAGCTGGTGCTGGAAATTGGATACATTTCAGAAGGCTGCTTGGAGACTCTGGGCTCTGAGAATGAAAAGCAAGCATAGGAAGACCAGCCGATTTCACTGGAGAGCGAGAGATGCTTCTTTAGAAAAAAAGCTGAAATCTTAGGACATGGTCTAGATGGATATGAAACATAAAATGAGATCCTGAAGGCTGGAAGAGATGCAAAAAGGAAAAGAAAAATTAATCAAACTGCTCTGAAACTGAGCACTAGAAAAAAGAAAGAAAGAAAGAAATGGCTTAATTGCAATTATATGAGGAAAAGTTACTAGAACCCACAGCCATCTCACAGATGAGATGCGGTATCTCAGAGGCAGAATCTAACATGATTTGTCCAGAGAGGGACAGAATCCAGGTAACCACTCAAGTGTGCACCATGAGTAACAAGTCCATGGTGAAAGCAATCAGAGAATTGCAGTGGGAAGACTAGCAGTGCTGTGTTAAGTGGTTGCAGAATATCTGGCCACCTTTGAGAAGGGAAGGAGAGGACAAGGAGTGAACAATACTCAAAGCACGATTTGTGAGTTTTGAGATGTGCAACCATTGTAAGGAGAGATAAAGGTATTGTCTAAACTCTAAGAAGGAAAGATAAAGATATAGTCTAAACTCTGAGAGAATCTGTCCTAGAAATCCATGGAATCTAAGGAAAGACACTTATCAGAAGTTCCCTGGTGATCTAGTACTTATGACCTGGTTCTTTCACTACTGCAGCCCGGGTTCAATCCCTGGTCTGGGAACTGAGATTCTACATTAAGCCACTGCATGCCGTGGCCCCCCAAAATTAATTAATTAAAAGAAAAGAAAGACACTTATCTAAGAGATGAGACCTAATAAAGGGGAACCAGGCAGAAGACTAATAGAGCAAAACCAAGCCTGTGCTCAGTGTTTGTCTAATGGTTGGGAGGGTGTCTCCTGTCACTGCTTTGCTTACAGCCCTCCCTTTCACGTCACTTAGAGGAAAAAGCCAAGCCCGCAGGTCAGCCTACACCCCCTGGATCTGTTCCATCCCCTTCCCTTTCTGCCTATCTCTTGCTACTCCCCTTGCCCACCCCTTGCACACTCCAGTCTTGGCACACTGGCCTCCTTGAATTCCTGCTGTCATTGCAGGGCTTCTTCTCTTGCTGGGCCCACTACCTGGAACACTTCCACAGATGTGGGCCTGGATCATCCTTTTCTTGCCCTTCAAGCCTCCACTCCAGTGTTTCTTTCCCAGCCATGCCCACCCTGACTATCCTGCTTTCAACTACAGCAAGCCCCACCCCAATGCCCAGGTCCTTGCAATACACTCCTCCACTTTTATTTTTCTTTAACAGCATTTTTCATCATCCAATATACATACATGTACCACTGTGTGTTTCTTGCCCATTTCCCTCCGATAGAATATATACCCTTTGAAGGCAGGAGTATTTGCATCTTTGCTCCCCTAATTATTCAGGGCAAAGAAAAATGTCTGATATTTAGTAGATGCTCAAAATATACCTCCTGACTCTACCAAAAAATTTTTTTGAATAATAGATGCTTTCCCGCAGACCTGACATTGATCCATGCCATAGCTTTCATGAGGGGGGAACTTGTCTAAAAAAATCTCAAAGAAAGTACCAGGAAAACAAAGATGTGGGATTAAAAACAAAGAAAAAGTGTAAGGAAGAAAGGTGGTTTCTCCCAGCCAACAGTTCTCGCCCTGTATATAGTAGAGAGGAAAGGCCTTCAATTGTTAGAAGTTCAAGTGAGCTTTGCTAGAGGAGGAGAGAACGAGAAGGCATATTCAATCCAGTATCACAGAGAACGATGCAGCAGATTGGAAGGCTCCTCAAGGCCTGAAATATTCAAAAGTCAAGGAAAACAAAATCATGCCTGATTGTCATTGTTGAAACTATGCAATGTATAGATGAGGGATTCAATATGCTGTCTACTTTTGTGCATGATTGACATTTTCCATTAAAAAGAGGGACAGTGCTGAGTTCCCTAGTGTCCTAGTGGTTAAGGATTTGGCATTGTCACTGCTGAGGCTTGGTTCAGTTCCTGGCCAGGGAACTTCTGCTTGGCATGGGTGTGGGCAAAAAAAGAAAAAAAAAAAAAAAAAAGGAAATGGCATTATTTTGTTCTTTTTTATGGCTGAGTAGTATTCCATTGTTATGTGTTAACATATGGCAAAATGAACCTATCTACAGAAAAGAAGCAAACTCAGGGACATGGAGAACAGACTTGTGGTGGTCAAGGGGAGAAGGGGAGGGAGTGGAATGGACTGGGAGTTTGGGGTTAGAAGACGCAGACTATTGCATTTGGAGTGGATAGGTAATGAAAACCTGCTCTATAGCACAGAGAACTGTAACTAATCAATTGTGATGGAATATGATAGAGGATAATGTGAGAAAAAGAATGTTTGTATATGAATAACTGGGTCACTTTGCTGTACAGCAGAAATTGACAGAACATTATAAATCAACTATAAGAAAATTTTTTAAAAAATGGGACAGTGCCCTGATAAGCCTATTGGCAGAGGTATTAGAAGTCACCAAGTTCTCAGAGACACAATCTTCAGAAGCAACCATAATTGCTCTAGTTCATCATCTGCCGGGGCAATTCTGCAGGTGAATCAGTGTGGGCAGGAAGGAGGCAACTTCTGCAGAGGTAGGTGTTACAAAACTAAAGTATCCCCTAGCAGCGGGCAGTGAAGCCACCAGCATGACTCCCAGGAGACACAGTGGATGCCATTTTACCATGCCAGCCCACCCCCGAGACAGTGCAGAGTGTAGAAACTAGGACTCACACACAAGCTGAAAAACAAGTTTGGAATATTGGTTAAAACAACAAAGTTGGAGTTCCCCTTGTGGCACAGGGGAAACGAATTTGACTAATAACCATGAGGTTGCAGGTTCGATCCCTGGCCTCACTCAATGGGTTAAGGATCCCACATTGCTGTGGCTGTGGTGTAGGCCATCAGCTACAGCTCTGATTCAACCCCTAGCCTGGGAACCTCCATATGCCGTGGGTGTGGCCCTAAAAAGCAAAGGAGAGAGAGAAAGAAAAACTAAAATGTAAATCAAATGTAAAATCAAATAAGATCTGGTGACTTGGGCTGGCTCCATTGAAAATCTCAAAAGGTTGCAAAGAATCAGCAGTGTCTCAAAGGGAAGAGTCAGCACCCACAAATGAGTGACCTCCAACCCCACAACCTATCATCACGGAGTACCTCCTTCCTAGGAGAAGATTTCCCACATCTGAGTCAACAGGTCATGGATTCCCTTTGAAGATATTGAAAATGCTTCTGTCCTCAAATTGCCATTAGTCCTCGGCACTCACTGAGAATTAGTTTCCTGAATATGGTAGGTAAGAAACCCCTGTGATCCTAAACTTGGATCTCCTTGAATCCTTTTCAAAGGAAATCAATTTAGAAACATGGCTTCGGGGAGTTCCCATTGTGATCACTGGGTTAAGAGTCTGACTGCAGCATCTTGGGTTGCTGCGGTGGCATGGGTTCAATCCCCCACCTGGCACAGTGCATTCAGGATCTGGCACAGCTGCAGCTGTGGTGTAGGTCACAGCTCTGGCTCAGACTTGATCCCTGGCAGGGAACTTCTATGTGCTGCAGGTGCATCCATAAAAGAAAAAAAAAATGTTAGAGACATGGCTTCAGAGGTCCTGAAGGAACTCTACTCCAGAAAAACACAGCCCAGCCCAGGCAGCATCTGCTGGAAAAATTCCAGCTCCTCACCCTATAAACGAGAACCCCTCAGTTGAGAGCAGAATAAGACATTGGGCAAAGGGCGAATTTGGACTTGAATTTCCTTGAGCCCATCAGGGAAAGATAATTCGATTTTATTCTTAATTTCTTTGGACTTGAATGTTTTGAGTCTTTAACTTACAAGAAGAATTCACTTGGGGGACTTATGTACTCCAAGGACAGTGGATAATAAGATAGCTTTTCATATTCGAGTTTGGGATCCTTCTATTCATTGGCATTTATTATTAACATATATGTATGCATTTTAGTTTTGGACCATCTTAAAGTTCCATTTTGATCCTGAAGCACAATCTCTCATTGCCTGTATTTTATACATGCTGGAAATAATTTGGAACGGGAATGTGTAATATGTTTTAGGTCTTGGCTACAATATTGCATATTAGTGTATTCTGTTCTGACCCATTTCAGAGCTTTCTGAGACAAAGTCCAGGGGCATAAAACTTCTTGGCTGCACAAAGTTATAATACTACACAGTGCATAGAGCTCTCAGGACAGAAAACATGCAGCGTTTGACCTTCATTTTGCTTTTCCTTATCAGACTGCAAGCGTTTTGGTAGGGCAAGTATGGGGATAAGAATAATACTAAGATAATAAAATTATGTTATTAACATAATAAGAGCATTAAAGCAAATAATTCATATAAAATGCTCAGCACAGTACCCGTTATATAGGAAAATCTCAAAATTGCTATTGTTATGATTTACCTTCTTTTTACACGTCATAAATCTGACTTTGTGAAACCTCGTTTATTTTCATTTTTGCACTCTGGTTATAAAAATAAAATGTACTGGAGTTTCCGTTGTGGCTCAGAGGGTTAAAAACCCAACTAGTCCCTGAGGATGAGGGTTTGATCCCTGGCCTCGCTCAGTGAGTTGAGGATCTGGCGCTGCTGTGAGCTGCAGTATAGGTCACAGATGCAATTTGGATCTGGCATTGCTGTGGCTGTGCTGTAGGCCAGCAGCTGCAGCTCCAATTCAACCCCTATCCTGGGAACTTCCATATGCCTCAAGTGCAGCCCTAAAAAGCACGCGTGCGCGCACACACACACACGCACAAACACACGTAATATGTATTTGTTGTAGAATTTTTGAAGTTCCCATTGTGGCTCAGCAAGAACGAGCCCAACTAGTATGTGTGAGGATGCAGATTTGATCCCTGGCCTCAATCAGTGGGTTAAGAATCCAACGTTGCTGTGAGCTGTGGGGTAGGTCACAGACACGGCTAGAATCACATTTCTGTGGCTGTGGTGTAGGCTGGCAGCTGCAACCTCTAGCCTGGGAACTTTCCATATGCCACAGGTGTGGCCCTAAAAAGAAGAAAAAAAATTAAAATTGGAGAACTTTTAATAAATATAGCATAACATAACTGGGAAAATAAATCTTACACATAATTCCGCTGTCCACAGATTTAAAAAAAATAGTTTCACAATTAACTTATCCTTTCCAATTTCTAAAGGCAGGGGCCATCTGATTTTATTTGTGCAAAGTACCTGGTACACATAGTAGCTGCCTGTTGAGTGAACAGGAAGATCTCATAGTCGGGAACAAGTGTCTGACAATATTGCTGTGTTTAAATATAAGTAAAAGAAAACATTCCAAAGGATGATCTGTGGGCAACTTTCAAAGTAAAATATTCACCCAGAACCCATGAAAGAAAAAAATAAAAACAGAGTTTCCCCAGGTTATATGCAGGGCTCCCAGCAGCCTGCCTGAACATCGTAAGTATTATGTTCTCCTTGCTCTGTATAAAATGCATGAATTTGCTCTCAACCATGTAATGATTCTTATATATCCCTATTCTTTTCCTTTTACTCTTAAATCCTTTTACACAGCTAGATTGAAAAGTGCATAAAAGCAGGCATTTATAGCCTTTCTTTCCTTCCTTCCTTTTCAGGGCCAGGCACACCTGCAGCATATGGAAGTTCCCAGCCTAGGTGTTGAATAGGAGCCAGCGTCACAGCCACAGCAACACTGGATCCCAGCCTACACCGCAGCTTGCAGCAATCCTGGGTCCTTTACACACTGAGTGAGGCCTGGGATCGAACCCATGTCCTCACGGACACTACGTTGGGTTCTTAACCCACTCAGCCACAACGGGAACTCCTTCTCTTTCTTTTGGAATCTCTGTTATCTCCTAGTCCCAGTCTTGGCACGCCGTGGTCACACCCTAACCTCAGCACCCATTCCGGATCCCTGACTTATCCCAACCAGGTAGGGACAATTTATGGAAAGCAAAATTTTTTGATTTTGGTTCAACTTCACTTCCATGTAACCCCACCTAAAAAAAAAAAAAAATGTAGAGGACAGCCCCACTGGCCATTAGTCATTCTTGCTTAGTCTCTTGCATCGTATCTGAAGCACACTGTTGAGAAACTGAGTTGCTGAGCAAGATCCTCTGTTGGGTCTACCAACCCAGGGTCAGTGGCCCTGCGTGGCTGTTCTGTCCAGTCTCTTTCATGATCACAGTAGAATTAGGAAAGAATATGCCCTTTGGAGCCTGGACTCAGAGATCCAGGAGGCACCGCCTATTCCCCAGTGTAGGAACGTACTGAACGTTGCCAAGCCTATTTCCTCGTGTGCCTGGCATGGGTCAAACATTAAATACATGCAAATTACCATTGTTAGTAGTAGTAGAAGTAGTAATCAAATCAACCCTGGTCATTGGTGGCTTAGAAATGTCCCCAAATATCAGTACATGAAATCAAAGATTACATGGGTATAATCTGAATCTCTCCATGTTCCATAGCTAATCATTCATTCATTTGGTCATTAACAATTTTTTTTAAATACCCATGGTATTCTGATCACTGATCATTAAGAACTACAGGCAACCGAGGAATGAATAAAACATACATCTTGCCTAATAGTTCCATAACGCAGTAAGAGAAGGCTCAAAGACTGAAAATCCCAGATCCCATTAGGTGATGTCTTTCAGAAATGGATAGTGCTATTAGTTCCATATGACAAGATGTATAAAACACAATTTAAGACCAAAGTAATCAGAGAAATGGGCTGCCTTCCACCCCTGCAGATAGTGGTCAATTCCCAGCTTATTAGTGTCATAAAGTTGCATTCAAAAAACTGAATGCCCAAAGTGTTAAAAGCATACATGTGCTATAAAAAGGATGTAATCAACATTGTTATTAAGTGTGTTCAGAACAGACAGACTCAGCACTGCCACATCAAAAGGGGTTTTTGCATTTTTGGTTTTTGGGTTTGTTTTTTTTTTTTTTTTCTCTCAATGGGAGGAGAACAGAAACTTGGAACACACCGCCATGCTGTATATATATTTAGACGAAAATGCAGAGACAGAGAGCCAAAGACACCCAAACGCACACTGAGCCCCTCCTAAAAACATTAGGCTCTGCTCTCTAGGTGGGCTTCCAAGTCAGATTGACATGGTTTCAAATTCTAATCTTATCACTCACCAGCTTCTTGAGCTGGTATACATTCCTGAACTTCTCTGAGCTTTTCTTCATCTGTATAACGGGAGAGATGTGAAGACTGCATGAGACCTGGTCTATGTATGTAAATTGCCTAAGAATGTACATAGCACATCCTTAGTGCTGAATAAAAAGGAGCTATGATATTGGTGAGTTTATCGTTCATGGTCATTTTCAAGCATTGATGCCGGAATGACTAGCCACTATATTTATGCACCCTTAGGTCAGAGCAGACATGCTTGAGACCAGGGCAACCAGGTTGCCAAGGTGTCTTGAGCTTGAGCCCCCACTGCTGCCTCAGTAGCTGCCTGGGGTCCTCAGGTTTGGTGTCATGCCTGACTTCAAGTGTCTCCTTCTCCCTGGTGTGAACGCTCCTCCTCTACCTGCTTGCAAATCAACTTCCAGATCCTAATGAACCCCGAGGTCTGGACTTTGATCCCCAGGAACAACCCAATTCCTACCCGGACTCCCTCTTTGTCACACTGTCTCTGCCCCGTGTCTCAAGAGAACTGGCTGTGGAAGGTTCTGGTAAGACCCATGTTCATGTTAGGTTGGAAAACCCTATGGCTTGCCAACCTGGGTTCCTATGTTGTCGAATACATCTTGGCTGCACGTTTATGTCTGAATCAAGTCATTCCCCCCCCCACCGCAAAGCAATCACATGCCCATTTCTAACCTCTGGCTTCATCTCTCTGCAGTTCAGGGCCCACAACACAAACGGAAGGAAGTGGCAGAGGGAGGAAGGAGGCCTCATTGGCAATTCCTGCTTAGACCAATAGACTCACACTGTTTGCCTTGGAAGGGAAATGACTTGAACGCTTTCCCCACTGTTTGCATGAACCTACAAAGCATCTGATCCATCCAATTTCATCCCATAGTGAGGGCTAATGGATATGAAAATTACACGGGTCAGGGCTCAAATACAAGTGCAGTTCTCTCGGTTTGACTTAAATCAAGTATTTACTTTGAGACCAAAAGTACAAATTCTGGGCTGTTGAATCAGCTGGAGTTCTCAAAATAGAACTTGACCTGAATGGAGATAATTCCATGAAAACACTACTGGAAACCAAAATGCTTATCTAATCTGTAAGTCTGGCAACATGTACAGCATTACTGATCGCTGGTACTGGTGAAAGAGTCTTAATTTTTATGTCTAGAGGAAATGAAGCCAAGAAAAAGAGTACCATTTAGTTCAGAGGAAAGATGTTCATACATTTTACATTTTAAATGATTCCATTTGAGCACTTGGAAAATTAAAGGGCCTTTAGCCAAAAACAGCTCTATGTCACTTGGCTATGTGGAGCTTAACTAAAGCTTGGCCTTATCTAACTTCTCAGAAATACACTAACCAGAGACTCTGCATAAGAGTTCCAGAACTAGCATATGCCTACAAGGGATTAGAGAGAAACTAAAGTGAAGAAAAGCAATTTACTCATAATGGAGAATATAATGGTTATAGATACCAAGGAGGAGAAGGGCTATTCCAGATTGTCAAAAAGAGTTTCAGGCTTACTGTTGCTAAGAGACCATTCCCTGTAAGGGCAGGAAAGAACTTTGGTAATTCCTAATAATAGTGAGAAGTGGAATTCCTCTTGGGGGTCTTTAAAAGCCCACCTTCCTAACTGTTAAAGGCACACAGTTCCAATGAGGAAGAGAGAACCATTACTACTTTGCAGAAAATTATGTATATTCTTTCCCTTATTATTATTATTATTATTATTATTGACTTCTTAGGGTCACACCAATGGCATATGGAGATTCCCAGGCTAGGGGTCCAATGGGAGCTGAAGCTGCCAGCCGATGCCAGAGCCACATCAACGTGGGATCTGAGCCACGTCTGCGACCTACACCACAGCTCACAGCAATGCCAGATCCTTAACCCACTGAGCAAGGCCGGGGATTGAACCTGAGTCCTCATGGATGCTAGTCGGGTTTGCCAACCCCTGAGCCACGACAGGAACTCCTCTTTGCCTTATTAACCAAGTCCCCAGATTTAATATTAGTAGAGTGAGCTTTTCAAACAGGCAACTAGCTGGCAAGTATGACTTGAAAAATACCTAGAATGCTTTTCCGTGACCTCCATCCTACCTCTGCGTACTTATACTGAGTGAGGAATGTTTGTGTGTGCAGATTGTCCAGGGCCTCAAGGCCTAAAATTATCTCCTACTTGAACTTGGTTTCCTTTGTCTGAGTGAAATAGGAAATGGGTCCCTACAAGGGGGTCCTCATTGACCTTTATCAGTCATTTACACCTCAATGGGAAGGGAGTCTTTAGCTGTTTTTGAAAGAACCAGTGTGAGCGCTGTTAGGGGAAGCTGGAGTTTAGGGCCATAGTCAAATGTTTAACTATGTGTTGGGGAAAGAAAGTGGCATAAAAAGGAGAGGCTGATGGATGATAAACCAACACAGCCTTCCGAATAATGCTGACAAAGGCCAGTGTAGGCATAACTGAAGACCAAAAAATTCCAGAATTCAGAAAAAAAAACACCAATCTCTAAATGATAAAGAAAATATAAGCATATGTGTATATGTATAATACATATATATATGTGGATATATGTCTATTATGTTTATGTGTGTACACGTATACAAATATACAGGAGTTCCCTTGTGGCTCAGTGGGTTAAGGATCAGTGTTGTCACTGCTACGGCTCAGGTAGCTGCTCTGGCAAGGGTTCAATCTCTGGCTCCAGAACTTCCACAAATCATGAGCATGGCCAAAAAAAAAAAAAATGGAAATAAAGAGACATATATAGACATATATGATCAATCTTTATTATTCTCAGAATTCACATTTGCTAATTCTCCTGCTCACTAAAGTTTATTTATAATCTCAAAATCAATACTCTTGGCTCTTTCACAATCATTTTGGCCTGTACAGAGCAGCAAGAATTCGAGTTTCTCTATTCACACTTTCCCAACTAAGATCAGACAATGCAATGCCCTGCTTTCTTGTTCCACTTCTCATATTGTCATACTGTAAACAAGCGTTCTTTTTGCCAACTAATTAGTGCCAATTTTTCAAGTTCCTGTCCCTTTTTGGTGATTTCACTGTTTAAAATGGCCTCAAGTGGAGACTCCATCATGGCTCAGCAGGTTATGAAACTGACTAGGATCCATGAGGATGCAGGTTCGGTTCGAACCCTGGCCCTGCCTGGCGTTGCCATGAGCTGCAATATAGGTGGCAGATACAGCTCGGATCTGGCATTGCTGTGACTGTGGCATAGGCTGGCAGCTGTAGTTCCAATTCGATCCCTGGACTGGGAACTTCCATATGCTGCAGGTATGGCCCTAAAAAATATTAATAATAATAATAAAATACAGTGGCCTCAAGCATAATGCTGGAGTCCTATCTAGTGCTCCTAAATGCAAGAAGACCATGATGTGCCTTATGGAAAAAATACGTTTTTTTGATAAGTTTCATTCAGGCACGAGTTATAGTCTTGTTAGCTGGGAATTCAATAAATATTTAAGGTGTCTTTAAACAGAAATACACATAAAAACAATCTTATATATTTTTGTTTGGTTGGTTGGTTCGTTTTTTTAGCCATGCCTGCAGAATGTGGAATTTCCTGGGCCAAGCTGCTACAGTGACAACACTGGATCCTTAACCCACTGAGCCATAAGTGAACTCCCAAGCTTATGTCTTGATCAATCACTGAAATGTTGTGATCAGAGGCTTGCAGACGCCTAACCCTGTATTTCCTCTGGGAGCAATGGGTCAGTGCTCAGTGTTCACAGAAAATTTAAAGAGCATAACTACTGCAAATATTGAGAATCGACTTAATGTACATTTTTATTTGGAAATAGTTTAACTCTCACCAGAAGTTGCAAAAATAGAAGAGTTTGTGTGTGTGCTTCATTCCGCTATCTCAGATAAAATATATTATTTTCAAAACCAGGAAATGAATGTGGCTATAGTACTGTTAACTCAAGTACAGACCTCATTTGGATAGCACCAGTTTTTATATGTATTTTATATATATATATATAGTTCCATGGAATTTTATGACATGCAGATTCATGTGATGGTCACCACAGCCAGTATCCAGAATGATTCCATCACCACAGGAAACTCCCTCATGTTACCACTTAATAGTCACGCCCTCCCCCTTACCCCACCCCCTAACCCCTGGCATCCACGGATCTGTTCTCCATCACCAGAATTTTATTACTTTGAAAGATTATATAAATGAAATTACACAGTGTGTAACCCTCTGAGACTAGCTTTTTCACTCAGCCTGATGCCCTTGAGGTCCATCCAAGTTGTTAAATCTATCAATGGTTGGTTTCTTTTTATTGCTGAGTAGTATTCCATTGCCTGGGTGTATTTCAGTCTGGTCATCCATTCACTCACTGGTGAATCTATTTAGGTTTCCAGTTTGGGGCTGTTGCACATCAAACTGCTCACTCTGTCTTTTAAGATTTAGTTAAAATTGGCTTAAAGTTCCCTCTTGGCTCAGTGGGTTAGGGATCCACCACTGTCACTGCTGTGGCTCTGGTCATAGCTATGGCATGGGTTTGATCCCTGGCCTAGGAACTTCCCTCACACTGTGGGTATGGCAAAAAAAAAAAAAAAGACTCAAGCATCACGCGTAGTATAGTAGGGATACCCTTTATTTCTCCCTAGGGATAGTTGGAATATGAGGTGTAACTGAACCCTTAAATTTCTAATAATTGCCTTTATGTCTAAGATTCTACCTATGTGTTGAATTCTTTTTTTTTTTTTCCTTTTTGCCATTTCTTGGTCCGCTCCCGCGGCATATGGAGGTTCCCAGGCTAGGGGTTGAATCGGAGCTGTAGCCACCGGCCTACACCAGAGCCACAGCAACACAGGAGCCGAGCCACATCTTCAACCTACACCACAGCTCACGGCAACACTGGATCCTTAACCCACTGAGCAAGGTCAGGGATCGAACCTGCAACCTCATGGTTCCTAGTTGGATTCATTAACCACTGAGCCACTAAGGGAACTCCTGTGTTGAATTCTTAAACTCCATTTGGCTTTTCATTTTGTGTGTGTGTGTGTGTGTGTGTGTGTGTGTGTGTGTGTGTACTAGCTTTCTTCATTTCCTGTTGCCCTACTGAGCCCTGCAATGGCTTTTTTACTCTGCAAAGTACTACCTTCCCACTGAAGCTATGGGTGAGGGGGCTTCCAAAGATTCCAGGTTATGGAAGGAGATTACAACCCCATGAACTATAGCAACAAGGTACATGTCCCCAACTCTCAATGTCTTTGGACCATTCCTGTACTGAGGATGTTGAGTGGTCAAGGCGTTATCGTCTTTGTCTCTAGGCATGTCTCTCTCCCACTCTCTGAGATGAAGAGGGGGCCAGGAAGTGGGGGATGTGCAGAAGGCAGTCAAATCTGATGGACACATATCGGATGCTCAATCACTGCTAGTTGAATAAAATACCATTTGGAACTCATAAGAGGACTGGGGCTATACCAAGGAATTTGGGGCTGCAAATAAGATCAGTTGTCATCCAAGCATCTTTTTGTCCCCAAATTACATCACAGTCCTTCCCTTCTCCTTTCCATGCCCCTCTGCAAAATCCCTCTTCCCTTCATCCTGTGAGAATACTGGATAATGATCCCTGAAATACTTAGAAGTCACTCAAGCATCTATAATTTAATTACTCGTATTATTTTTTATATAACTGTACCTCTCTACACTATTGCATTTTTGAAAATAGTATATTGAGAAAACTGTTCTTGAACTTTTATTCCAATCTTATCTCCTCTCGATGAAGTCATTTCTGTATCTAAAGACTCCTCTACCACAAAACAGCAGGATTTTCTCCAGCTGTGAGTCCTGTCACTTGACATCTTTGTTTTAATAAGTGCTGGAATTAGCTACTTATAATTCTTCTTCTTCCTCACTCTTTCTTAGATAGATTAGCTAGAACTAAATAGGGATATGAAATAAAGTTTACATTAAAAAAGAAAACAAGAAAAACTTCTAACAACTTCGTTAATAGCTGGAATCAACAGCAAAAGGGATTTTAGATGAAATTATGGACTTCTTCCCTTTTTTAAAAATTTATTTTGTTGAAGTATAGTTGTTTACAATGCTGTGTTAATTTCTACTGTACAACAAAAACTGACTCAGTTTTATATATATATACATACACACATACACACATACACACACACATTCTTTTTCATATTCTTTTCCATTATGGTTTATCACAGGATATTGAATGTAGTTCCCTGTGCTATACAGTAGGATCGTTCTGTTTATCCATTCTCTATAGAATAGTTTGCATCTGCTAATCCCAAACTCCCAGTCTTCTGTCTCCACCCCTTCTCCCCCTTGGCAATCACAGCTCTGTTCTCTGTGTCTATGAGTCTATTTAGACAAAGTTAGATATTAGCCAGAAGTTTCTACTTTCCTCAAAATCATACCTTAAAGACTGCCTATTTGCTTTTTTTGTTTTTTTTGTGTTTTGTTTTTTAGGGCCGCCCCCACGGCATATGGAGGTTCCCAGGCTAGGGATCAAATCAGGAGTTGTAGCCTCCTGCTTACCCCACAGCCACAGCAACGTCAGATCCAAACCACATCTGTGATCGACACCACAGCTCATGGCAATGCTGATCCTTAACCCACTGAGTGAGGCCATGGATTGAACCTGCATCCTCATGGATGCTAGTCAGATTCATTTCCGCTGAGCCACAACAGGAACTCCAAGACTGCCTGTTGTTTAACTAAATTCTCTATCATTGGTATTCTTACATTTTCCATGCATGTCCAGAATGGCTCCTGTCTTAAGGGATAGCTACTGTGCACCTGGCAATCCTTTCAGAGGTGTTTACCTGAATGAGGCTTTCTTCCATGGCATCTCAGGATGCTATGTCCCCATGTCATTCCACCCTGTCCCTCACCCTCTTCTGTGGAGAGAAGTGCTAAGGTGCCACCATCATCACAGCTGAAGAGAGCCACAGCTCCTGGCAGATGAGAAGAGAGATCCAGGTTTCTGTTCCAGAAGGTCTGAAGTGACTCTGCCTCCAGGTACCCCAGAAGGAGAGAAGGTACCACCCACTGGCCCAGGGCTTCCTTGACCATCTCACTACCCCTTAGAGATTAGAAATCAATGTAGTTGGGATTCTTAGGGGCTAATTGGCCTGATCATAGAGAAAAAAGGAACAGCAGTTCAGTCCTCCCGTCTTTGGGGGAGAGACAAGCCAGGAACCACAAATTTTTCTTTTTCCTCCCACTTTACAAGCCCATTGCTTACCCAAGTTAACTCTAGACATGCTTTGACTCTAGAAAAGGAGCTCCTTTTGCCACGTTCACACGCGCCTTATTAAATTTATTGTGAATTTTATTTGATGACAACTTGAATGTGTCTTTTGCTCACTCTCTGCTATTTGCTGTGGATACATGTCTATCTCGTACTTTTAAAAAATAGACACATTGAGACGGTGAAAAGCAACCCAAAAGGTTTATTAAAATAAGATTCTTCTCTTTATAATTTAAGTCAAAAAGTTTCGAACATTGCCTATACAATATTAGTTAATTAGTGAATCTTAAAGCAAAGAGGGTAAAATAGAAAAAAAGAAGTGAATAAAACGCATGAAACGCTTTGGTAATTGTCTTCGGGCAGGGGCGGGTGGACTTTGGGTCAATTTTTTTTTTCCTTTCTTCTCCATTTTTCACTTTTTCTTTAATGAGCATGTGTTTCCAAAGTTTCTGCCTCCCATTTGCTCCGTAAGTAATGACATTCGTGTGCCCTTTTGACTCTCTTGCAATGTTTTGGAATCGCCCCCAGGTTCCTCCAAAGTCTGGTTTCTCCCTGCTGCTGGGATCATGTGGGAAGCCGATGGTTTGGATGAGGGTCCAAGCTGATGCTTCTGTAGTTAAGAATGAGGATGAGTGAGAGCCTGCGTAACAAAGTCACTGCAAAAGGAGAAAAGCGATCCCAAAAAGGTACCTAGATAGCCTCTCTTGCTCACTTCTCTAAATGCCCCTCCACGTCTTAGCTTCAATTAACATCTCTGTGTTTTCCCCCGAGGGGCCAGCACTGCTGAGGTCAGCCCCGTGCTTTCCAAGTCTTTGAAAGAGGCCGAATCACATCCTTAGTCCAAGAGTGTAGACTGCTCTTTAACATAATCCAGAGGCTTTTGGGGTCCAAAGACATTTACTTTATTGCCCATTTTCTGCCAGTCCTGTGGCCTTCTGCCTCCTCTTCCTGAAGAAAATATTTCATCTGTGTATTTCCAGGGGGGAAAAAAATTAGAAAGATATAGACAAGAACTCTAAGGTCAGCTTCAGTGATTCCCAGCCACATTCGCCGTATTATGTTTCAGAACTGGGCGTAAATACAAAAGATGGCTCCTAAGATCAAGGTCTAAAAGGCAGATTGCTAGGAAGAGCAATTAAAATATCCTCTAGAGAAAGTGACATGCGGATAAAATAGAAGCTTTAAGAATATATAGGAGGGGAGTTCCTGTTGTGGTGCAGTGGTTAATGAATCCAACTAGGAACCATAAGGTTGTGGGTTCAATCCCTGGCCTTGCTCAGTGGGTTAAGGATCCGGCATTGCCATGACCTGTGGTGTAGGTTGCAGACGCGGCTTGGATCCCGAGTTGCTGTGGCTCTGGCATAGGCCGGCGGCTTCAGCTCCGATTTGGCACCTAGCCTGGGAAACTCCATATGCTGTGGGAGCGGCCCCAGAAAAGCCAAAAAGCCAAAAAGCCAAAAAAAAAAAAAAAAAAAAAAAGACTACATAGGAGGCCTGATTCAGCAAAAGTGAAGGGATGGCCAGAGAAGATTTCGCAGAAGAGAATGTAAACTGGTACAGCCACTATGGAGAACAGTTTGGAGATGCCTTAGAAATCTATACATAGAACTTCCATATGACCCCGCAATCCCACTCTTGGGCATATACCTGGACAATACACACTTAAAAGAGACTCATGCACCCGCATGTTCATTGCAGTACTATTCACAATAGCCAGGACATGGAAACAACCCAAATGTCCATCAACAGATGATTGGATTAGGAAGATATGTTATATATACACAATGGAATACTACTTAGCCATAAAAAAGAATGACATAATGCCATTTGCAGCAACATGGATGGAACTAGAGAATCTCATACTGAGTGAAATGAGCCAGAAAGACAAAGACAAATACCATATATCACTTATAACTGGAATCTAATATCCAGCACAAATGAACATCTCCACAGAAAAGAAAATCATGGACTTAGAAAATAGACTTGTGGCTGCCTGATGGAGAGGGAGGGAGTGGGAGGGATCAGGAGCTTGGGTTTATCAGACACAACTTAGAATAGATTTACAAGGAGATCCCGCTGAGTATCATTGAGAACTATGTCTAGACACTCATGTTGTAACAGAACAAAGGATGGGGGAAAAAATGTATATATGTAAGGATAACTTGATCCCCTTGCTATACAGTGGGAAAATAAAAAAATAAAAAATAAATAAAAAAAAGAAGATTTCCCAGAAGAGGCAAAGACCTAAAGGAAAAATAAGAGTTCAAGGGGAGTTCCAGTCGTGGCTCAGTGGTTAACGAATCCAACTAGGAACCATGAGGTTGCAGGTTCGATCCCTGGCCTTGCTCAGTGGGTTAAGGATCCAGTGTTGCCATGAGCTGTGGTGTGGGTCGCAGACGTGGCTCAGATCCGGCGTGGCTGTGGCTCTGGCATAGGCCAGTGGCTACAGCTCCGATTAGACCCCCAGCCTGGGAACCTCCATATGCTGCAGGAGTAACCCTAGAAAAGGCAAAAAGACAAAAAATAAAATAAAAATTAAATAAATAAATAAGAGTTCAAGGGTGCATAGAGGGGAACAGGCATTTTAAGCAGAGTGAATGGCATGTTCAAAGACCAGAAGAGAGGAGGGGAGAGAGACTGTGATTACTCAGGAGGGTGTAGCTACTGAAAATAAAGGAGAGGGGAAAGACAGAGCAGGAGAGGCAGACAGGGTCCTAACATGCGATGCTAAGGGTGACAGGCAGTGAGCAAAGCACTGTAGGATTTTTCATCAGATAAGAGATGAGCTCAGATATTGGGCAGTATTTTGGGGCGGGAGGTGGGGGGAACCTCATCTGCAGCCTATAGAAGTTCCCAGGCTAGGGGTCGAATCATAGCCACAGCCACAGAAAAGCCAGATCTGAGCCACATCTGAGACCTACATCACAGCTTGTGGCAACGCTGGATCCTTAACCCACTGAGCGAGGCCGGGGTTCGAACCCGTGTCCTCACAGACACTGGGTCGAGTTCTTAACCCGCTGAGCCACCACAGGAGCTCCTGGGCAGTCTTAAAGCTGACCAAAAAAAACCCTTAGAATTTAAAGCACTATCTTGCAGTTCAAGACACTGAGATCCAGAGAGGTTAAGTGCGTGGCATGATACCACACAGCTTGTTAAAGGTAGAGTGAAGTCAGAGATATGCATCACTCTTTCTGCTCTCTCTTGTTGTCTCTCCCCAAAGGGGGCTGATCAAAGTCCTAGGAGTCAAACTCCTTCCTCCAGAGTTTTACACATTCGTTGCCATCAAGAATAAAGGTTACCTACTCATGAGACAGCTGCGGTTTGCAGTTCCAAAACCAGTGCTGTGTTTCCGACAGAAAGAAATGGGATTTGAAGCAAGAATGAAAAGTGGTTTCAGCAGGACAGAGGTCCTATTCCCACCGTATCTTCTGCTCCCCTGCTTTCTGTCCAAATGACTTCAACCCTCTACCTCCCTCTCTCCTTTTTGCCATCTTTGCCTTCCTCTCATCTTCTTTTTCATCCTTTCCTTCCCATGACTCTCAATCTCCTTTGCTAGGTGGACAGACATGATGAGAATTAAGTGCTGAGGAAGGGATCAGACTCATCAAGAAGCAATTTAGAATATCACAGGCCCCTTTCTTTTCCCAATTTGAGCTCGTAGCTCAAATATAACCTTTTTCTGACCCATCTGCCATCATGCGGTGGGCACCCCAGCCATGCCGGGTGAAACCCTTGATCAATGCCGCCCTCTTTCCGGGCCTGAGCGTTTGATGGTCAGTTCCCCTGATCCTCCCACCAGAGAGGAAGGGCCATCCAAACACTAAGCAGACCGGAATTCCAGCTTCCGAGCCATCTAGGTGGGGTGGATGGAGAGAAGCAAGGCACTTGGAAGTCGGCCACTCCCAGCCCCTCAGGCTCTGGCTGCCGAGCCTTGGCGAGCAATGCCAGGGAGAGGCTGAAACCGCTCTCCCCCAACAGCCAGGCTGGGCTTCCAGACCAAGCCGAGGCTGGACCAGTTGGAGAAGAGAGGCAGCGCCTGCCTTATCCCTCCGCCCTTTTGAACTTGTCTGGCCGCCAGCGGGCAGGCGGCCAGGGGATCAGGGCACTGCGCAGAGAGAAGATGATGCTCCTTGGGCGGGAGCAGCTCTGTCTCGCATGATGCATCCGCCAGCGGAAGCCAATCTCCCTCGCAGATAAAGCGCATTTGTTTTGTCCAGCTTGGAGCTGACAAGAGGAGGTTTGCTGGCGGGATAGTTTCCGGCCTATTCATCCTTCTTCTGGTAAAACCACCTCTTAGGGGAAGGTGTCTAGGTTGTTTCCTTTCCTCTGGGGCTGCTGGGCACCTGCTGGCTGTGGGGCCTTCTGCTCCCTCCAAAAGGCCTGGGCCGCCGGGGACTTCTCCCGGCAGCCACCTGAGCTGTACAAGGCTTCTAGCAGCAGGCCTGTTGACAGGGAGCAAATGACTGATGAGACAAGAGGAACTCATCCCCTTCCAGGAAGAAGATGAAAGCAGCGTGGGGCGCAAATCCAGCAGTGACAACGTCTGCTAGGCCTGGCAGCACTGGTGGCCCCTGATAGAGGGCGGGGAAGGAATGTGCCAGAGAAAGTGACTGGGGGAGGGGTGCACAGGGGGAGGGGCCACACTGGGCCTTGCCATCAGTTCAGCAACTTTCTTTTTATCTTCAACATCTTTATTATTTTTTTGGAAGGCTAGTATCTTTTATTCTTCTCAGTGGTTAAAATTCTTCCTGTCCTAAGATTCGCTTAAATGTCGTGCTAGAAAATCCCAAGAGGAGAGGTCTACCTCCTACAATCTAGCAACTGTTAGTGTCTCCGCATCGACGGGAACATTGACTCTAGGGTTTTTATTTTCTGAGTGAGCACAGAAAGCATTAACTCCTAGGTGCTTCCGGCATCTGCATTTAACAGAAATGGCCTGATAAACACGTCCCTCTTTTGTACACCGTTTTGTTCCAGGTCATACTTTGTATGAGTTCACATCGGAGGATCCCTTACTTCATCATTTGGAGATGCTTCTAAGTACTGGCGAGTGTCTGCTATCTGCAGGCTCTGGGAACACAAGGAGGAGGGAGCCTGGAGCCGGTCCTTGCAGAGTCCACAGTTCAGAAGGAAATAGAGCATGTGAGCGAACACATCGAACTAGAGCGGGATAAAGACTTTGGGCAGGAGTTGAATCACATCCTTTGGAGCTCAGGGTCAGTCCGAGACAGTTCAGGGAAGCTAATATTGGACGAGGGAAAGGAAGGATGAGTAAGCAGAAAGAACAGAGTCAAAGGCAGATGGGCTTGAATGGTGAAGTGTGCTCAAGAGATGTGATGAGTCCATTTGGACGGAAGCAAAGATTTCTTGTGGAGCCACACTGGGAGAGGGCTGGAGAGAGCGGAAAATTAAGACCTCCTCCCCCCATGAAGGGCGGTGTCTGCTGTGCTATTGGCATTTGTGTTTCAGCTTATGGACCAGAGCGTCCCAAAGTTTTTGAATGTGAGGATCCCTTTTTTGACATCAAAATTTTAGCAAATGGGGAGAAATCTGAGAAGTTTTTTTTTTTTGGCTGCTCCCACAGCATATGGAGGTTCCCAAGGCTAGGGGTCAAATTGGAGCTGCAGCTGCCGGCCTACGCCAGAGCCACAGCAATGTGGGATCGGAGCCGCATCTGCAACCTACACCACAGCTCACGGCAACGCTGGATCCTTAACCCAGTGAGCAAGGCCAGGGATTGAACCCACAACCCCATGGTTCCTAGTCAGATTCATTAACCACTGAGCCACAACAGGAACTCCAGAAGTTTTTTGTTCAGAGCTGCAGCTGCCAGCCTACACCACAGCCACAGCAATGCCGGATCTGAGCCATATCTGTGACCTACCCCACAGCTTACAATAATGCCCTAACCCTCTGAATGAGGCCAGGGATCAAATCCGCATCCTCACAGAGACAACATCAGGTCCTTAACCTGCAGAGCAACAACGGAAACTCCTAAATGGAGGTGCCAGCACAGAGTTGGCTCGTAAATATTCTGAAGGAAAATCCATTCAATCTACTCAAAGTCCATTCAACCCACTACACGGGAGTTTTGAAGAGAGTGACCTACCTCAACCAGGCAGGGTCCTACAACTCTGTCACCTGCAAGTCAAACAAATCTTCCAGTAAAGAGTCGTTCCAGAGCCATGCAGTCTATGCCTCTGCCTCCCGGACCAGGTGGCTTGAGCAAAAATGATTCTATCTTACACCAACTTGACAGAAGCTTCATGAATGAAGGGTTCATGTCTCAGGGTCAGCACTGTGTTTCTGAATCCTAGCTTCACACATAGTAGGCCCTCACCTTTGTTTAACAAATAAATGATTCTGTGTAAAAAGAAACCTCACCACTACCCTCACAACATTTCAGGTCACTTTTTAGTCCACATAAAAGCTAATTCTATCTTTATGAGGTCACCCTAAGTTATGGTAGAGTTAGAATACAATGCAGGCAAGCCCTACAAATTTGCAGGAAATAAGACAAATTCTCAAAAATCATAGCTCTAGGCTTCAGAACATCAGACCACTGGAAAATAATAAGGATTTTTACCATAGAGTTAGCCCAATGTGCCTACCCTCAATGTCAGCTTAAAGGACCTTATAAATAATGAGATATCTCCTTTCATCTCTGGCCAGAACAAGGAGTGGATGGATTTTCTAGAACTTTCTAGAGCGTTCCTAAGCTGAAAGACAATAAAGATGGCAGAAAGATTTACTCTTCCTTCTTAGTCTGGTAGCTACTAGTCTCACATGGCTATTGAGCACTTGAAATACAACTACTCTGAACTGATATGTAGTGTAAATACAAAATGCACACCAGGTTTTTAAAGCTTAATATGAAAAGAAGACTATAAAATATCTCACTAATAAATTTTAATCTTGATTACAGTTTGAAAGGATAATATGTTTGATATATTGCATTAAATAAAATACATTATTAAAAGTAAAGTCACTTATTTATTTTTACTTTTTTTACTGTGGCTATTAGAAAATTTGAAATTACATACGTGGCTTGCATTTGTATAAAGATTTTTACCATAGCATTGTATTTCTGCTGAAGACTTCTGGTCTAGAGCATCATGAATTCTAAGGCTGGAACAAGACCATATGGGAAATTGTCAATTCTAACATAAGCCTATTTTCCTTCATTCATTCCACCATGCCCTAGGTGAGGAACTTGTCTCTTCCCTCTTAGGAATCAGTACAGATCAATGAAGAAACTTCGAAACTACTCTCCTTGCCTTCACTCTCACTTTCAATCCTTGGTGATTCATTTAGTCATTACAAACAACTCTTTGGGGGGAGATGCTGTTATTATCCCCTTTGCACAGGAAAAGCAATTTAAGCACAAAAAGGGTAAGTAGCAGTCAGGGGATATAACGTGTAAGTGGCAGAGCTGGAATTTAAACAAAGCAATCTATCCCAGAGTCTCTGTTTTTAACCACTGCACTGTTGGCCTATGACTCTTCCTATCCTCTTCCCTCTGCTCTTTCTTACCTTGTCAATCCAGCACACCCATTTGCATACTTTAGTACCCAGATCAACTACCATATCCCCTATGAAAACTTCATCACTCCCACAGGAAATTACTTTCTCTTCTCAGCAAACATGTCACATTCCTTTGTTACTACACTTGAGTTGGATTCCACTGTCCTCTTGAGATCTAGATAGCATTGGTTCATACCTCCAGTTTTCCAGGCAATGGGAATCCAAAACAAAGGTATTGTATTTCAACGCATGAAGACTTTTATGGTCACAATCAACTCAACATCTTTGGGCCTCTGTTATTGTGTGGCTTGTCTTTGTTCCTGACAGCCCTGACCAGGCTGTGTCTCCAATTTTTGCAAAAATGTCCCTCCCTTAAAACATTTGTCCTGATAGCAACTTACTGAATATATGCATACCATGGTGGGGAATTGCACTGCAGTATTCTGAAAAATAAATGACAGTTTTGTAGTATTTATTACTGTTCTTAAAATTCATTTTAGGATACCAAAGGGCTACTTCCCTTTATTCTATGCAGTATCTAGCCTTTTGCTCTTGTTAGTAGTATCCCTTTCCTCCCCATTCAAGGCTCAGCCCTCTATTCACTCACCTCAATCTCCCCCACCCCCATCACTTTTACTTTTTTCTTTTTATGGCCACACCTGCAGCATATGGAAGTTCCCAGCATGGGGGTTGAATGGAAGCTGCAGCTGCAAACCTATACCTATACATGGCAACCCTGGATTTGAGCTGCATTTGCAAACTGTGCTGCAGCTTGTGGCAACACCAGGTTCTTAACCCATTGAGCAAGGTCAGGGATCAAACCTACATCCCCAGAGAGACAGCATTGGGTTTTTAACCCTCTGAGCCACAACAGGACCTCACTGTCACTTTTTTTTTTTTAAAGAAGGACTTCACATTTTCCCCTGTGGAAGAGTTTTGTTTGTTTGCTCTTCACTTAGGATATCTTCCACCTAAAGGAATTTAATTTGTCAAATGCAGTTCACTCTCTGAGAGAAATTTAGGTAACAGCTGTTAAAATAATTAAAAAAATTTCACTGTACTGGAGAAGTATTTCCTTGCACATCCACCTTACATGCCCTGTTTATTCCAGAACCAAAGTAGATGTCCAATTTGTTGTTGAATAAATTAATGATTGAT
Organism: Sus scrofa; assembly: GCF_054392235.1. Classification (NCBI taxonomy): domain Eukaryota; kingdom Metazoa; phylum Chordata; class Mammalia; order Artiodactyla; family Suidae; genus Sus; species Sus scrofa. The sequence goes on along the minus strand of NC_139386.1, from coordinate 40,721,415 downwards.
TAATTAGAACTTTCCTCCTACACAACTACATGACCACCTAATAAACATGAATTTAAAATTTTTGTGGCCATTTTGTCCTACAAAGGATGGAATTCCCACTCCATAGAAAATCCTTCTTTAGGACCAAGAAAGGCTGAGTCACATGTGATTCCTGAACGCTGTGGAGCATCTCGTACCCGTGTGGGGGTGGGGAACCACATAGCTCAGGAAGTAAACTATTCAAATCATGATCTTCTTTGCCTCAAACTTAAAGCCCGTAATTCCTAAGGTCAGTAAATGTTAATGAAAACTAGTTTGTGTGGATCCACTTAAAGCCAAAACATTTGCTTCTGTTGAGAATGTTTAAACAGATTTCTTCAAAGATTTATTTACTGTGTTTATAAATACAGAAAATTACAAAAAAAGATACATCAAAAATTCATTTAAATACCATCTGGATTTCTTAAATGTTATTATTTTTTGCCATGCTTGAGCCAGATCTTTTTTCAAAGGAGAGAAAGCATTACGGATAGAGCTGAAATTTATTGTAGGTTTATCTCATTATAACCACAATTATAAAAATTATTATTTTCCTTCTTATCCATGTTTTCAACTTTAATAACAGTAATTTTATGTGTGTGTTTTATATATAGATTAGTGGTATAATATCAACTATGTTTTTATTGTTAAGTTTTCACTCAGGTTTATGCTTTCAAGATGTATGTGTGTTACACACATAGTCTTAGTTCATCCTTGTTAACTATAGTACAATAAATATTTGACTGTATGAATATGATAAATTTTATATATCAGTTCTCCTAGTGTTTGACATTTAGATTGTTTGCATGATTTTGCTACTACAAACAACATTACATAGATTTGTGTATGTCTGTGCATGTGTAAAAAGTTTTTGTCCAAGTTATGTACACAATGTCTTTACTCTCTGAATACCAGTTTTTTTCTTAAAATATATTACAAATGTATTCAAGCTTGTGGCATCCATTTTAACTTTGTATATTGTTTCTTTTGTTGTATAAAATGTCCAGTGTATATTTAATGTATAATTTTTAATCTATCAAATACTTTCTTCTATGGTTTGTGCCTGTTGCATCACATTCACAAAATCCTTCCTTACCTTCAACATCATAGTAATATTCTCCTACATTTTCTTTTAAAAGTGATAAACTTTACTTTTCACATTTCACGAATGTGGAATTTATTTTTGTGTATGTTGTGTGGTTAGGATGCACTATTTTTTTTCTGTCAGATTGACTGGACCACAAAGTGCCCAGACATTTGGCCAACATTATTAAGAGCATCACCTGTGAGGTTGTTCCTGGATGAGATGAGCATTTGAATTAGTAGACTGAGTGAAGGAGATCCTCCTAATGTGGAAGTTGAAGACCTAAACAGAATGTGAAGATTGAATAAGAAGAAACTTTGGCCTCACTAGTTGAGATGAATCGTTGGTCTTTTCCTGCCTTTGAACCGAAGCATGGGTTTCTACCATGATTTCAGACATATCAGCAGCTCTCCTGTTTCTCGGGCCCTTGAGCTCAGACAGAAATTACACATCTAAGAGAGCTTCTTATCTACCCCTAACCTCTCTCTTATTGTGTTCTTTCTGTAAGGGCTAGAAAGAAACAGCTTCTCAGGCCCAGTGGTTGTGATTGGCCAAAAGAAAGGACTCTGACTCAAGCTAGGTCAGAGTTCTGTTTTAGGATTTTTCAAACTGGAGCTGAAAGAAATGTTTGAAGGGAGGTAGGGGTAGAATAGGAAGTGACTTGGAGGGAGACTTTTCCTCTGTGAGGAGAAAGGTGAAAACTGATGTGACATCTGCTACTCCATGGAGAAATTCAGTCTGCAGTAGGAAAGAAAGAAACCGACACAAAGAAGGAAACAGGGACAGGACAAGGACAGAGAGGTTTCTGGGAAATTTGACTCCTCCCAAACAAAGTCCATCCTTCATTTGTGGACCAATGAATGTTTCACATTGTTCCAGCTAGTTCAAGTTGGATTCATTTTCATCCAGATGACTCCTGAATAATATTTATTTTAATGAGGATATATATCTGTATGACTGGGAGTATGAATACAGCTTTTGCTATGTTCTTTAAGTTTTGCTAGAAACTATTTGCATTATTGTTAATTTCCAAATTATGTAATCAAGAGTTACTTAAGAAAATTTTTTCCCCAAAAAAATATACGGTTCCCTCTGTTTTTGTTGTTTACAATTTATGCCATTACTTTTGTTGCCTTGTAGATAAAGAATATAGCCCACGGTTGGTTTTGTTTGTTTGGTATGTGTTCACATTTTCATTGTGGTCTGAAATGAGATTATTTTTTTGTAAATGGTCCATAAGTGTACTTTTCAATGGCAGGATGAAAAGTTAAATTGGTACATTTTAGTAATATCAGTAATAATAAAATTATTAGTTAACTGAAAAGATAACTTTATTAGTCATATTTAATGTCTCATTCTCATTCTTAGTTTACTTAATCCATCACCTTCTAACAGTATGCATTAAACTCATTCACTATAATTATGTTTCTGGTGATTACTAATAGCATATATAAATTTTCATATGATTTCTGTTTACATGTGTTTTCTGGTTATATTTCAATATTGTTAAGTTCAAAACATTTTCATGACTGTAATATCTTTCTTGTTTATTTTGTTGCTTATGAACAACATAAAATGAACTGTGTTCCATCTGATGTTTTTGCAGTTAATTTTGATTTGTCTAAAGTAGATATTGTCAAATCAATTGCTTGTGTTTTATTATTGCCTTATTTTTTTCCCCTTCTGATACATTTAACAGCTCTTTATCAGTTGCTTTTTACTTGTATGTAATAGTTAATTTTATTTGTCAACTTATCTGGGCCCCAGTGTTCAGATATTTGGTCAAATACTATTCCAGATGTTTCTGCAGTGTGTTTTATGAAAGAGATGAACATTTACATGAGCAGCATTTAAGTAAAGCAGATGGCCCTTCATAAGGCAGATGGACTTTGTCCAATCAATTGAAGGCCCCAGTAGAACAAAACTGACCTTCCCTAAGCAAGAAAGAATTCAGTCCTCAGTGGACCTTCAAGCTGGTACTGCTATGTGGGCTCTTCCCCGGGTCTCCAGTCTGCCAGCTTACTCAGACTAGGCCACCAAGCATCCACAGCCATGTGAGCCAATCCCTTAAAATGAATCAATCTCTTTATATCTATCTATCTAGGTTTACAGCATAAGGATTTGACCTATGCTTATACATCATGAAATGAATATTGCAATAGGTTTAGTGAACATCTGTCATCTTACCTAGATAAAAAATTAAAGAAATAGAAAATTTTTTTTCTTGTGATGAGAACTCTCTTAAGTCTCTCAGGATTTACTCTAACAACTTTCATATATAACATACCACAGTGTTAAAGATAGCTACCTTGTCGAACATTATATCTTCAGTACCAGAAGTTTGCACCTTTTGACTGTTTTTGTCTTACTCCCCTTCTCCCTACCCCTTGCCTCTGGGACCTAGACATTTGATCTCTTTTTCTATGAGTTTGTTTATTTGCTTGAAGTATAGTTAACCTATAACTCTCTGTTAGTTCTCCTTACAGATATTTCTTTTCTTTTCTTTTTTTTTTTTTTTTTTTTTTTTTTTGTCTTTTCTAGGGCCACACCCACGGCATATGGAAGTTCCCAGGCAAGGGGTCTTATCGGAGCTGTAGCCACTGGCCTACGCCAGAGCCACAGCAACGCGGGATCCAAGCCATGTCTGCGACCTACACCGCAGCTTATGGCAACACCAGATCCTAACCGACTGAGCGAGGCCAGGGATCGAACCTGCAACCTCATGGTTCCTAGTCAGATTCGTTAACCACTGCATCATGACAGGAACTCCCAGATATTTCTATATATTTCAAAATGATCACTACACTAAGTCTAGTTACCATACAAAGATATCACAGAGTTATTGATCATATTCCTCACACAGTGCATTATGGTACTGGCACAAAAACAGACACAGAAATCAATGGAGCAGACTAGAAAGTCCAGAAATGAACACATATGGTTATGTGCAATTAATCTATGACAAGGGAGGCAAGCGTATACAATGGAAAGAAGAAACCCTCTTCAATAAAAGGTATTGGAAAAACTAGACATGCAAAAGAATCAAACTTGACTACTTTCTCACACCATGCACAAAAAAAAAAACCAAAATGGATTAACCTTAACTGTAAGCCCTGAAACCATAAAACCTTGGAATATAATATAGGCAGTAAGCTCTTTAATATCAGCATTAATAATATTTTTTGGATATGCCTTCTTGTGCAAAGGAAACAAAAGCAAAACTAGCAAATTGGGTGACATCAAACTAAAAACTTTTGCACAATGAAGGAAACTATCAATAAAACAAAAAGGCCACCTACTGAATGGAAGAAGATATTTGTGAACAATATATCTGATTAGAGGTTAATATCCAAAATATGCAAAGAACTCTTACAACTCAGCATCAAAAAAATCCAACATGATTAAAAACTGGGCAGAAGTTCTAAATAGATATTTTTCCAAAGACATTTCAGATGGCCAACAGGCACATGAAAAGATGCTCAGTATCATCATTCATGAGGGAACTGCACATCCTAACCACAAGAAGATATCGCCTCACAGCTGCCAAAATGACTATTACCAAAAAGGCAATAAATAACAAGTGTTGTCAAGGATGTTGAGAAAAGGAAACCCTCCTGCACTGTTGGTGGGAATGTAAATTGGTACAGCCACAGTAGAAAACAGTATGGAGGTTCCTCCAAAAATTAAAAACAGAAGCAGCGATTCCACCTCTGCATATTTACCCAAAGAAAAGATAGATGCACCACATATTTATTACAGCATTATTTACAATAACCAAGACATGGAATCAACTTAAATGCCCAGCATTAGATGAATGGATAAAAAGATGTGGCATGTATATACAGTGGAATATTACTCAGCCATAAAAAGAACAAAATCTTGCCATTTGTGATAACATGGATAGACCTAGAAGATACCATGCTAAGTGAAATAAGTAAGACAGAAAAAGACAAAACCACATGATTTCACTTATATGTGACATCTAAAAAACAAAGCAAATGAACATTATAACAAAGCAGAAACAGAATTACGGCTACAAAGAACACACAGGTGATTGCCAGAGAGGAGGGAGCTGCGGGGGGTGGGGGGGGGGGGAGAAATACATGAGGGAGGTTAAGAGGTACAAAATTCCAGCATGTTTTTAAGTACTGATGTTTAAGACTCGAAGATTGAAGCAGAACTTTGTCAAATACCCCAGAAAACCTTCCATGTGTCCCATTCCAACCACAGCCCCTAAGATCCCCTCTAAAACATAATTCTACCTAGGATTTTCTTGTAATGCAGTCATGTATGCTTTTAGAATGTTCTCACCCAAATCTTTAGGATGTCTCACCAAGACATCCTTTGGTCTTGTCCATCATCTATCTTTTAAATCTCTTTTAACTTAATTTCCCCTCTCATTCTTTATTTTCTTTACAGTTAATATGCTGAAGAACCAAATATTTTAATGCGTAGCATTTCCCACAGCCTGTTTTTGTGAGTACCTACCCATGGTGCCATTCAACATTTTTTTTTTTTTTTTTGGCTTTTTGCTATTTCTTTGGGCCGCTCCCGCGGCATAAGGAGGTTCCCAGGCTAGGGGTCGAATCGGAGCTGTAGCCCCCGGCCTACGCCAGAGCCACAGCAATGCAGGATCCGAACCGCGTCTGCAACCTACACCACAGCTCATGGCAACGCTGGATCATTAACCCACTGAGCAAGGCCAGGGACTGAACCCGCAACCTCATGGTTCTTAGTCGGATTCGTTAACCACTGCGCCACGACGGGAACTCCTCAACATGTTTTTGGTCCTTCGTCTCTCCTGCATATGAGCAGCTGGATCTGAAACAAATTCAATCCCATTGGTCAGACAATCAGAGGCACGTAATGTCTGATTTCTTTCCTCTTCTGATGTTAGTAGCCATTGGTGGTCAACATTATAGTTTGAAACAGTAACGCTAAATTCTAACATTTTATTTTCATTCATTAACTGGAAATAATTTCATTTCTCCCTCATCCACCGTTTGATTACTCTGTCATACAATTTGTACAGAAAATGCAGTTCACACAGGATAAACTCCTGATTCTTTTCTTTCATCACTCATCTTTCAAGTTAATGAGTTGGCTCCCTGTCACCAGCAGGTGACCAACTGTTTTTTCAAAAGATATTCCATGTATTTGAAAATATTAGACGTGTTTTGCTCTGTTACAATTTTTGTCGTTAATAAAACCTAATTTTGAACTCTACATATATCGAGGTTTTTTGTTTGTTTGCTGATTCATTTTTTTATTTTTTGGCCACACTTGCCACATATGGAAGTTCCCAGGCCAGGGATCAAATCCAAGCCAGAGCTGCAACCACAGCTATAGAAACTTGGTGGGATAGAACCAGGGACTCCACAGAGACAAGCTGGATCATTAACCCACTGCATCACAGCGGGAACTCCAAGTGATTTTTTTTTTTTTTTTTTTTTTTTTTGCTTTTTAGGGCCACACCCACAGCATATGGAAGTTCCCAGGCTAGGGGTTGAACTGGAGCTACAGCTGATGGCCTACACCACAGCCACCAGCAACATCAGATCCGAGCCACATCTGTGACCCACACCACAGCTCACAGCAATGCCAGATCCTTAACCCACTGAGTGAGGCAAGGGATCGAACCTGCAACCTCATGGTTCCTAGTCGGATTCATTTTCACTGCACCACGATGGGTGCTCTGATTTTTTTTTTTTTAATTCAAAATGTTCTAACTTTGGCCAGAAGGATTCTTTTCTAATTGACTATTAAAATTTGGGGTTTTTATCTCATTCTAATAATCTTTGACAGTTCTCTTGCTATCTAGTATGATATATAAAATAATTTTATATTTAATTGTATAGTTTTCATATATTAAAGTAATTTTTAGGATCATACTGATATGTCTAATTTAAATTTAAAACTACAAGATTTTGCTTAATCTCTTTTATATGACATCTGTGTCTCCTTTTTTCCACTCTGAGATTCCTGGTTCTCAAAGACACAGGGGATGATAGAATTAGAGTATGTAATTATTCTTTTGCTTTATCTCCTTTTCACTGACAACAAACTTATAATAATGATTTAATATTACCATCACCAATTAATAATTCCTGAAAACAGTTAAAATTTTTGTTTGCCTGTGTTGTCCCCCTTCTCCTCCACTTTTTATGGTTGGATTATACCTGCATTCTCATATCATTTAATCATTGCCTATTATCACCTCTTCCTTTTAAACTACATCTACTCTTATTTCTGCAGTAGCTATGTGTTTAATATTCAGCCACAAGCCTTTAGGTCAATGTCTCACTAGTCATATGGCTGGTCTGATGCTTGTTTTCTGGTAGATTCTTTAGTAAAATCTCATGCGAATAATATTTCCTGAGTTCTTGAATGTTGATAACAGTTTCTGTGTCCTTTGTATTTGAAAGCCAATTGTTTTGGACATAAAATTCTTGGCTCATATTTTCTTTCCTTGACTATCTTAAATATGTTACTTCACTTTTTTCTGACATAAGTGTTAATATTAAAAAGTCCAATGATAATCTTTTTTAGTTCCCCTGTAAGTTACTTGCTACTTTTGCCTAAATGCTGAAAGGAATTTTTTTTTTTGTCTCCATGGTTTAATAATTTTATTAGAGTGCGTTTTGGTGTCAGTCCCTCTTCTTAGGTATACAATGTACTCTTTCAATGTGTCATTTAAATTATTTCAGCAAAATATCCTTGAATTATAGCCCTCATTATTTTCCTTTTTCTTTCTTTCCCTTCTTCAGAGACTCCTATTATCAGTATTTTGTATCTTCTTTTCCTATATTCAGTATTTTTCATTTTCTCTCAACCTCTTTTCTGTTTCTCTCTTATTCTTGATTTTGATGGTTCTATCTTTTTGTGTTCTATTTCGCTTTAGATACTTGTGTTTATCATTCTTATTTTCCTCCTCGTTTAGTCATTTCTAAAATAATATTTTCCTATATTTTTAATTCTTTACTGAATTTGTCATCTCATTCCTTGGGGTTTTTAATTCTTATTAATGTTATTCTTTCATGCCAGTATCACTTTCTTAATCCTTTTAGTTTGTTTGGAAATAACCCATTACAGTTTTATCTGGTTTTTGAACATGTTTTTCTGGCATGCTTTCCTTGTCAATGGGATGTTATTCTACTTTTTAATCTTTTTCCCCCCTATAATAACACTGCATGGGATTTGGCCCCAGTACTTTTCTGTTGCTTATTTTCATGTGAATTTAGTTTTCCTGAATTTTAGAAGGAGGCTTTGTTCAGAGAATTCTTCTAATGGCATAAAACAACCTCTTCTATTGTTTTTGTATAGTATTTTAAAATATGGTAGCTCATTTTCTAAACACTCCTGGGTTCTGTTGCCTCTTCATTTCTCTTCCCTATAGTTTCTCCTTGGTGGGGAACCCTAGCCTAAAAGGAGTCCTGGTGGGTTTGTTTTGAGGTTTGTTTTGAGCATGAGTTATCTTGCTTCAGTCACTTTAGGCTCAGAGTGAGCCCCTTCTGTTCATTTACTACCTTGGTGGCAAAAACCTGCTGACTTGGCCTCCCTGTGAATGACTTGGGCTGTGCATTCTTCTGCTTACAGTCCCTCTGCTCTCCAGCACAGATGTGGATTAACATACAATCATGCGACTATGATGACTTGTTACCACTCACTTATATTTGGTTTTTGGAGCTATCTTGTTCTCTAGTTTTTCTGTAAATTATATCATGAAATTCAATTTTCTGTGGAGATTCAGGAAGATTCAAAACCTATGTAGCCACCACCAAAGCTCAAGCACATCTTCTGTTAGTGTGTTTGAGTGTTTGTTTCTGGAAGATATGTAAGTGATTTATTTTCTGAGCTCTTTCTTGGAATTTCATTCACATAGGACAATTTTCTGAGTACAGAATTCTTGAATCTGAACCATTTCCTTTTAAGTCCTGTGTTTGGTGTTTCACGGTCCACTAGTTTTTATTTTGCAAAAGAGAAATCCATACAAGGTTTCTCTCTTCTTTATTTTAAAACAATTTTTTGTGTTGTTATTGGTGTTGCTTCTGTTTATTCAATAGTGAGGTGTTTTCATAATTTAAAAATTATACTGGAATATCCAAATCAGCTTTGTCAAAACTGCAGCAGTGATGTTCAAACTCAAGTGCACATAATCCCAGCTGTATAGACTTTCCAAGATACATATGAAAGATGAATATCTTTCAGGGAATCAATTTGCAGATGCTCAAATTCTACATGTAAATTTTCCTAATAAATTGATCCACCTAGAAAAAGACGTACTGCCAAAACATCATGAGGCTCTTCTTTCCTTTCACAATTGCCTTTCTCCCCCTTTAGAAGAGAAACATATCTCTCACTCATCTGAATTTTAATAAATGTTGTGGCAGTTTTCAAAAATTGCTATAAGCTCTCTGATATTCCTTCCAGAGAGAGGTGGAGTCTCTGTGTCCTCCTCTTAGATTTGGGCTAAACTATGAATGCTTTGGCCAGTAGATTACAGCAGCAGGAATGTTATAGGACTTTCAAGGCCAGGTCATAAAAGATAATGCAGCTACTGTTTTGTTTGCCAGCTTATATATACATACTCCAGATACTTGCCCTGGAGCCTTTAGTCCTGTTAGAAGTCTTATTACTCTGGCCTTGATACTGTAGCCCCAGCCAGAGGAGAGGCTTTGCGAGAGCTGGTTTCAGCAGAGCTCGGCCTTTAGTCATCCAGCCCAGCACCAAACATAGAAGTGAAGGAACTTCCAGATAATTCAAGTCCCAAGTTTTAGCATCACCTAGGCCTTTGATGCTTCTCATCTGAAGCCCCAGACATTATGAAGTAGAAACAAGACCTTGCTACCTGCTGACCAAATTCCTGACCCACAGGATCTGTAAACACAACAAAATGGTTGTTTTGTGCCTCTGAGTTTGGGGCAATTATGCAGCAATAGTAAATGAATCAGGCCCATTGGCCTAGGGCTTAAACACCTCCAAGGTGGCAAACAAAGGGAGAGTTCGAGATACTGATCTAGATGTTGAGAAAGGAAAACACTCAAGAGACTGGGCAGCACATGGCATTGCATATTATGCGGTTCCTGATTCTTTGCCTTCCATAAAATTATAAGATATGGATTTATCAGCAGCTAGGATAATTGAAATAATTTTTGATATTTGGTAGCTAAATGCTTTTGAGTGTACAAGACAGAGGGATTGAAAACATATATGATGTTGCTGCTACAAAAGTTCTTTTAGGAGTTCCCATTGTGGCGCAGTGGTTAACGAATCTGACTAGGAACCGTGAGGTTGTGGGTTCAATCCCTGCCCTTGCTCAGTGGCTCAAGGATCCCGCTTTGCCGTGAGCTGTGGTGTAGGTGGAAGACACAGCTCGGGTCACACGTTGCTGTGGCTGTGGTGTAGGCCGGAGGCTACAGCTCCGATTAGACCCCTAGCCTGGGAACCTCCATATGCCGCAAGCGTGGCCCTAGAAAGACTAAATAAATAAATGAATTTCTTTATTAGAAATTTATCTAATATTTTTGAGATTTTGAAATCTCTTCCTACAGCTTAAGCAGCTCCTTTTCAATCTTGGTCTTAATGTCTTATCATCTTCTCTTTCCCCTTTTGTTGGATAGAGGACGGGTTTTTGAGAATTTTATTGAGAACACAAAACAGATGCTTCGAAAGATTTACTTCGTCGGATCCCTCTCGTTAACTGTTTTTAATCTTATGCAAATTTTTTTCTTTTTATCTTTAATGAACCATTCACCATTTCTTACATTACATAATATTTTCACAAGCTGTTGTTGATTTTTTTTCCCTTTCTTGATTCAAAGCCTCTGATTGTCCGCTTCCTCCTCCGGAGGGTGATTGTATTAGCTGTGAATGTAGGCACAAGAAGTTGGGAATTCCCAATGCATCTTCCCAACCTTGCTCTATCTTTAAGGCTCCCGTAGGTGATTAGGTTGGTGCAAATTCTCCCAATAGACTAGAAGAGCTTCAACGGTATTCCTGCTGATCTTATTGGAATACTGCACGGCTTTCAATGATTTTGATGACTGTTCCTATAACAAAGCAAACTGGGAACTATTACCCAGTCACCGTGATCAGCTTCAAGTTAGGGATGAGAAGCTTTCAAGTGTTTATACCAGCGTGGCAATCCTTGTTTGCACAGAGTTATAGGGGGATGGAGTCTGCAGAGAATGTTGCCATGTTGACCACACTTGAGTGACAATGGAAACGTTGGAGAGCAATGACTCTCACGAGTGGCAGGAAGAGGTCTGTGGTAATGAATCCCAGCTCACAGTTCACTGAAAATCAGCATGCTACAAGATGCTGATTTTTTTTTTTTTTTTGTCTTTTTAGGGCCCCACTAGCAGCACATGGAGGTTCTCAGGCTAGGGGTCGAATCGGAGCCACAGCCACAGCCACAGCAACACCAGATCCCAGCCGTATCTGTGACCTACCCCACAGCTCACGGCCATGCCAGATCCTTTCACGGAGCGAGGCCAGGGATCAAACCCACGTCCTCATGGATACTAGTTGGGTTTGTTGACTGCTGAGCCACGACAGGAACTCCTATAAGGTGCTGATCTTTGATTGGAACGTTCTCTCAGCCCAGCTGCTGCCTAAGAGCTTTTAATGAGAAGAAACGCAATACTCTTCCAACCACAGTGTTGGCTAACATCCATTTGTTTTTGGTTCTTACTGAAGCCTGTATTTAACGCCATCAGAGCTCACTCTGGGGAGAGTGTGAGCCTAACCTCCTAGAGCCAAAAATATCCCTCCAGGCACAAACACAAACCTTTAGGGAGGGTTTCATTCTTCCCTAAGTTGAAGAAATATATTATTTTCCTATAATCAGCAAAGTTGTAAGGAAAACAAGCACTAAAGGCAGTTCTCCAAATAGTTTTGAACTGCATAGACAACACCTCTGGTATTTTCTGCTCAGTCTTGCCTGGATCTGCATGGCTAACATGAAACTTCCGTGTAAGTACAATGCAACTCATACCCTCTGCCCAAAGTGGATTGACCCAGTGGTGGGCACCAGACCCCAGGAAGGGCCAATCCAGTGTCCCATCTCTCCTGCTACAGCTGGTTGTTCGGAGGTAAGCACCTGCACCAAGCTGTGCCAGGAAGTCCCATACCGCCCAAGATCAGAATCTTCTCAGTGGTGAAAAGTGAAACCCATACCATTGTGTCTGCCATATGGAGAAAGCCAAACGGCATCAAGAGAGATGGTTCCAACTGTAATGGGGCCCCCTCTGCATTCTGGCCACTTCTGTAGCTGGAGTCTTTAACTCTTCTTTAAATTCCCCAAGAAAACCCAAAATCTTTAAAAGAATTGCCATTTTTTTTTCTTTGAATTTGGTTTGAACTTGCCAACAGTGGATTCCTGATTTTATCAAACCTCACTGCAAATGAGTTACCATCCTTTAGTTTTATGAACTAGAAAATGGTATCAGTCCTCTTGGTCCCTCTCTAGAGGGTTTATCTAGATAGGACTGTTTCCATATGCACAGGGTTTGATTGATACATGCAGTAAAATATCCAGCACTGTGACTTTTACTGCCAAAATCCTCTTAGAAATGGAAACCAGAACTGCCTTTTTTTTTTTAAAGATAGGCTATGTGCCAAGATCCTTTTTTTTTTTTTTTTTTTCATTTAAGGAAGACTATAGGAAGTAAAATAAATGAAAGAAAAACAAGTCACAGCCCCAGGAAAAATTGTGCACTGCTGTGTAGCAGCTGTGACAAAGGAACAGGGCACAAGGCCACCACACAGTGTGAGGAGGGCTAATCAGGAAAGCTGAGCATTGCCCTGCCTGCCTCAAAGGTGGAGGCCATAAGGATGAGCATCCCTATAATGAGAGAAGGAGATGGAGAGATGGGGGTGTGTGTGTGCACACACATGTGTGCGAGTGCACTCAGTCTCTCAAGCAATTGGAATTACAAATAAAAAGAGAAATTTCCACCAGGAAATTAGCAGAAGCTAATGAAGGCAGTGGGAAGGGGGAGTGGTGGTCTCACTGTTCTAAATAGTCTAGGAGTTCCCATCGTGGCTCAGTGGTTAACGAATCTGACTAGGAACCATGAGGTTGTGGGTTTGATCCCTGGCCTTTCTCAGTGGGTTAAGGATCCGGTGTTGCCGTGAGCTGTGGTATAGGTTACAGACGCAGCTCAGATCCCGTATTGCTGTGGCTCTGGTGTAGGCCAGTGGCTCCAGCTCCGATTAGACCCTTAGCCTGGGAACCTCCATATGCTGCAGGAGCAGCCCAAGAAATGGCAAAAAGACAAACAAACAAAATAGTCATAAACAGCCAAATGCAGTTTGGCCATAGCTGCTCTGCCGTATTCTTGCCTTGCCATTTCATCCTCCAGTTCTCAATTCCATTTCACTATCACTCTCGTGCACATGTGCTATAAGAAAAGAACCTTCTCCTGGGGATACTTTCATGTTCACAGGAACTCCTGCTGGAAATGTGGTTCTCTTGTAAGACCTCCGCATGAACAGAAAGGGGGTGGCCCTTTGTCCCATTCCTTCTGAAAGACAGCAGGTGCTGAGATATCCACTCTCTTCTCCCATTTGAAGACAGATGTAATGAAAGCTTTCCTTCTCGTCATCTACACACAGGTGCTGGTTAGCTTGTACCTCTGAGAGTTGCTTGCACACACTTGGAAATAAATACCAGTCCCTGGATATACAGCCGTGACGCCTATGCACCAAGATCTCAGATCCTTTCCCCCGGCCTTTTCTTTTCTTCTGTTCATCCAGAAGATGCTGCTCTTGCTGCAGATGCTGATTGCAACTTCCAGCACATGGAACTAATTAATTGCCAATTTGGTCAAAACAAGCAGACTTGCTATATTTATTTTAGATTTTTCTCCTTTGTAGTTATTTACAGAGGAAAAAAACCCGTAGAATTAAGCACTGAGGAGCAGTTACTCTATACAAAAGGACAGTCACAGCCACATGTGGGACACAACAGAAGTTTGGTGTTGCCACTTACAGAACTGGAACTCAGGAGCCGAGCCCGATTGCGCAATAAGTGTTTGGAGAAGTTATCAGAGCATGCCCAGGAATCACTTCAGGAAAATACCTTCTGAAATTGGTTGGTCTTTGTCCAACTTTGTCCAAAAAGTTCCTAAGTACAAAACCCAGAACAAGAGGCCACAGATGACTGGCATGGGAAGTTCTTTTTTTTCCTCTTTGGCTTTTTAGGGCTGCACTGTGGCATATGGAAGTTCACAGGCTAGGGACTGAATCAGAGCTGCAGCTGCCAGCCTGTGCCACAGCCACAGCAATGCGGGATCCAAGCTGTGTCTGTGATCAACACTGCAGCCCACAGCAACGCCAGATCCCTAACCCACTGAGCAAGGTCAGGGATCAAAACCGCATCCTCATGAATACTAGTCAGGTTCATTTCTGCTGAGCCACTAAGGAAACTCCTTTTTTTGTTGTTGTTGTTGGCTGGACTCTTCAGTTCTGGTAGTTAAGTGAAAGAGAAAATGGGTAGGGCTGCATGGGTTTTAGCCTGTCTATAGGTTTCAGCAAAGCTGCAAATATGGTCCCTACATTAGCATTACAGCATAAAATATGACTTAAGACAGGGAGTTAGAAAGCAGCTCAATTCAACCTGAGGTTTCAATTAGGAAAGGTCTTGATCATCTACTACTAACATCAGACACGGGGGTTCCCTGGGGGTTCATCGGGTCGAGGATCCGATGGTAGTATCACTGCTGTGGTTCTGCTTACTGATGTGCCACAAGTTCAATCCCTGGCCCAGGAACTTCCACATGCCACAGGTGAAACCAAAATTTTTTTTAAAAATCAGACCATATCGATGAACATGTTGGCATGGAAGAAATCCTTTTGAAGAGTTTGAATCATTTAGAAACAAAGTTCAATGATTCTATCAAGCAGCAGAGCAAAGCAGCAAATATTTGAGAACCAGGCTGGAATGAAGTTCAGTTCCAAGAACTTCCCTTTGAAGAGCAGACTGTGTGTGGCAATACTCCATGGCAGTGGCTACCCCTAGGCCCTCGGTGTGCAAACCAGAAGCTAACCCCAGAAACACCACACTTCCTTAAGGCATAGCAACAGGCATGGGGAAGGGTTAGTCAGGGTTAGGAATTATTCGGGGGAGTTTCCGTTATGGCTCAGCTGGGTAAGAACCTCACATAGCCTCCATGAGGATACAGGTGTGATCCCTGGCCTTGCTCATTGGGTTAGAGATTCATTGTTACTGTGGCTGTGGTATAGGCCAGCAGCTGCAACTTTGATCCAACCCCTAGCCCTGGAATTTCCATATGCTAAGGTGTGGCCCTAAAAAGAAAAAAATAAATAAATAAAAGAATTATTCAGGGCTCTTTAACAAGCAGAGCTTAAGGGAGGGGGAAACCTAACCTAACCTTCATCTCTATGGTCTGCAGCATTTTATTTACTCCTCTGACACTGTTTCCTTAAACATAAAAGGAGGGGATTGAATTAAATGATCTCTAAGGACTCTTTCTGCAAGGAAGAATCAAGATATTTCATTATTTAGTAGATTTCAGGGAACTCAGTGGCATATGAGATTTTTTTAAATTCTTTCTGGGATAAAGGTCATACTTGGAACAATATTATTTCAATAAGCAGGTGCTGAGCAGCACACCACATACTCATATTTTCTCTTGAGTCTTAAAAAGTGACGTGGCAAAGATATCACTATGTAGATAAGTTCATTACTGAAAATATAATGTGTATTTTAGACACCCCTGTTTATGACAAGGTATGTTTTGGTTTTGTCTTACACTGGCTCTTAGCCAAAAAAAAAAAATTATTTGAGCTTAAGAAGGGGGATATAACAAAGATTATTTAGATACTATAGCAACTCTAAGTGAAGTCAGTTAGGGATTAGGAGATGAGTATTTAAATACACAATGTGACCACTGAATCATTGGTGCAAATGAGAAAAATATGAGTATAATTTGCAGGCAGTCTTCTCTGCATGTGTTTGCCAACAAAAATACAAGCGCTAAATGCACACTAAGATTGGGCTTTTAAAAGAAATTCAGGACTGATTTAGAATGAATAAAACTACCACCTAATCATCATCAAAAGCAGACACAATCAATGAAACTAAAAGCAGTTCTTTGAAAAGATCAATAGTTTTTGATAAGCCTCTAGCCAGGCTAAGTAAGAAAAAAGAGAGAAGATACAAATTACTAATAATAGAAATGAGATGAAAGAAGGGATATCACTACAGATCCCACGGAAGTTAAATCATAACAAAGACACTATGAACAACTCTATCCCCGGAAATTTGATAACCTAGATGAAATGGACTAATTCCTTAAAAGACCCAATCTGCCAAAACACACACAGAAAACCAGACTAGCTGAATAAGCCTGTACCTATGAAAGAAATTGAACCAGTAATTAATAACCTTCCAAAACAGAAAACACCATGCCCAGATGGGTTTACTAGTGAATTTTGCCAAACATTTCAAGAGGATATTACATTCTCTTCAATACTTTCCAGAAGATAGAAGCAGAAAGAATACTTCCTAACTTATTCTATGAAGCCAGCATTACCCTAATACCAAAACCAGACAAAGCCATTACAAGGAAGGAAAACTACAGACCAGTATCTCTCATGAACATGATGAAAAAATCTTCAGCAAAATATTAAGTCAAATCCAACAATGAATAAAATAATTATACACCGCAACCAAGTGGGATTACATGATTTGACAATTGTATGACTAATATTCCATTTTCTTACTGGCAGGGAACAGTCTCAATTCCTATAGGCCACCTGCAATTTCTTCCTATGTGATCTTCTCACAATAGCGTGGAAGCTTATCTCTTCACACTCACAAAGAGAATCTTTTAATTTTAAATTCTCTAAAAGAACTTTTTAGTTAACCAAAATTAATTAATATATTAACTAAAATCATTAATTTAATTAGCTAAACTAATTGAGTTAATGTTTTACTTTTCTAATAAATTTTCATGAGAGTGGCATCTCATTACCTTTGCCAAATTCTATTGTCTAGAAACAAGTCACAAGTCGCAGCTACACTCAAGAAGAAGGGATTGTACAGGGTGTTACCACCAGCAGGGGCAGATCATGGTGCCGTTTACCTCTGCTTCTCTTTGACTTTGCACTGGAGGTCCTCGCCAAAGCAATGAGAAAATAAAAATAATACAAAATAAAGGGATTAGAAAAACAGAAATAGTTCCATAAATCACAGAGCACGCTTTTATACTTATACCTCAAAGGAAACAAGTTATTGAATTTAATAAGAGTTGAGTGAGAGAGTTGGATATAGAATAACATGTAAAAATCAATTACATTTCTTTATTCCAATAGCTAACTGTGAACCAAAAAAATACAAGGTACAGAGGCAACTTGAAAATAGCAATAAGTTACCTATCAAAGAAAAAAAAAGTCTAACAAATAATGTACCCGAACTCTATGGAGATAATTAGAAAACTATAGGAAAATATCAAAGAAGAGTGAAATAAGCGGAATACTACATTAAATGATAGGAAAAGTCAATATTGTAAAAAATGTAAATTCTCCCAAATAGTTAATCTATAAAGTCAATGGAATAGCAATCAAAATTCAATACTTTTGTGTATATATATGCATGTGTGTGAATCTCTAATAGATGGATACATGTCTTAAGTTGTACCTTCCCAAAGAAAAGGACCAAATAATCAAGACAATCTTCAAGAACAAGATAGGAACATTTATTCTATCTAATATAAAGGTATATTTATGTTATAAATATTATATATATTTATATATTATATAATATTATATATAGTATATTTGTTATTTTTATATCTGTTATTACAAAATTATATTTATTTATTAATTTTCTGTTAAGTCTGGTGTAAAGTTTTGTTCATGAATGAAGTGCATTTCTTCATGTGAAAATAGACACACCAAAAGGACCAGAATAGAAAATAGAACCTTAAGTACATGGATTCAGATCACTGGAACTAAGCAAATGATTATTGACAAGGGGAAAAAACCCACATTCTTAGCACAAAAGTAAATTCTAGGTCTAACAAATGGTGTATCTAAGGCCTAAATATGAAGAGCAAATTTTTTTTTAACTTTTGGAAGAAAATATAATGTCTTTATGACTTGAAGTAAGGTCATACAAAAATATTTTAAATTAAAATTTCGAACTTCTGTTTAACAAAAGATATTATTGGCAAAGTTAAAAGACAAGTTACAGTCTGGGAAAAGATATTTGCAACAGAGAATTGCTTCAAGATAATTTGGGGTGAGGTGGAAGGTAAAATTGACAGATGTGGAGATGAATTGGTTATGAAGCACAAAGAAGACAGTTAAGTAAAAATTGATCTCATTTTTCCAGTTGAAGGAATCCTGATTTGTTCCACTTCTGCAAGCTATTGTAGAGCTTGTATGATAATATTTTGTTTGCTTATAAATCTGGAGTTACCATCGTGGTGCAGTGGTTAACGAATCCGTCTAGGAACCATGAGGTTGTGGGTTCGATCCCTGACCTTGCACAGTGGGTTAAGATTCCTGTGTTGCCATGGGCTGTGGTGTAGGTCGTAGATGCGGCTCAGATCCTGCATTGCTATGGCTCTGGCCTCTGCAGGAGGCTTCAGCTCCAATTGGACCTCTAGCCTGGGAACCTCCATATGCTGATAGTGTGGCCCCAGAAAAGAGAAAAAGACAAAAAAAAAAAAAAAAAAAAAAAAAAAAGTCTGCCTCCCCCATTAGATTGGGCTCCTTTTCATCTAAGACTCAAGTGTTTGAATCCACAGCCTTAATAACAAAAGGGCCATAGAATTGTTCTGGAGCCTGAGTTTCTGCTTGGCTCAAACATTTGTTGGCTGTGGGAACTTAAGTAGATTATTTTCTTATCCTGGCCCCGGTTTACTCACTTTTGTGATGATGGGAATAATAATAATAAAGCCTGACTCAATGGTTGTTATATCAAATGAGTTCATACACATAAAGCATTTAAAACAATGCCTGGCCCATGGTAAGAGCTACACTAGCATTTGTGGAGTAAATTAGCCATACAGGTAACATGGACAAACTTTTCTAAATGTCCATCTGAAGGAACTTAAACTGCACCATTTCTGCTGCATTTCACCCACAGCGCAAAACAAATCAGTACCTGAAAATATTTCCTTTCTTTCTTCCACTCCAGAAATCACCAAAGATGACAAAGATCATATAAGGTTTTTTCAGAATTTTGAGGAAAAAGTAAAAAAAAAAAAGTGGTATGGTACCTGGAGTTTGCTAAGATTCAAGGTTAAGGACACAGTCCTCCAAACTGCCAATGCTAAATAAAACTTCTTAAGCCAAGGAGTTAGGGTCCAACTAAAAAGTTGGAGAGAAGAGTCCACATAAAGCATCCTCATTTCTGAAAATGAAGTTTGAGGGTTTCCCAAAACCATGCTCAGAGTCCATAATCCACTAGAAAGACTCACAAACTATTATAGTCAGAGCAGTTCCATTTATTACAGGGAAAGAATACATTAAAATCAGCCAAAGGAAGAGCGGCATAGGGCAGAGTCTAAGAGAGTCCCAAATGCGACATTTTCACAGTCCTCAGGAGGTCTCAGCATTGGTGTGTGAAAACCTTTTTGAGTGTTGCCACCCCTGGAAGCTCAACCTGAGCTTCTGTGTCCAGATTGAATTGAGGCTTCATTGTGTAAGCATAACTGATTGATTGATGGCCCACATGGATAAAGTCCATCTCTAGGTCACTGATCAATCATAAGTTGGTCTTTCTAGTGTGTCCAGCCCTTACCCTGTAGAAAGGAGGAGGAAGAGGAATGGGAAGGGAGGGGAGAGAAAAGGACAGGAGAGGATGGAAGATTTCCTGGGCAAAGAAAAGTGGTCAATCAGCTTTTCATGATCACCACTAAGTAAGTTTTGCATGCTTCACAACCACATTTTGAGATGTTTGGGGTTTTGTAGATGAGGAAACGGAGACTCAAGGAATCCAAGTAGATGGGCCTAAGTCCCCTAAGATAGAAAGAAGACACACTGGGACTGGAGACCAGGCCTTCTGGCCCCGAGTTCCTATTCTTTCCAACACAATTCATACTCTTTGTTTTCTGTATTTATGTCAGTCTTTTTTTTAACCATCTTTTAAATGGAAGTATAGCCAATTTACAATGTTGTGTTAGCTTCAGTTATACAACAAAGTGATTCAGTTATACACATATGTATCTATTCTTTTCCATATTCTTTTCCACTACAGATAATTATAAGATATTAAGAATAATTTCCTGTGCTATAGAGTAGGCATTTGTTATCTATTTTATACACAGTAGTGTGTATATGCTAATCCCAAATTCCTAATGTATCTGTCCCCTGTCCTATTATCCCCTTTGGTATAACCATAAGTTTGTTTTCTATATCTCTGTGTCTATCTCTGCTTTGTGAATGAATTCATTTGTATCACAGTTTTTAGATTCCATGTTACGTGATATCCTGTTATCTTTCTCTGATTGACTCACTTCACTTAGCATGATAATCTCTAGGTCCAGTCTTCTTCACGTTACACCAATTCTTCAAATTTTAGACTTTTCCTGAAAGTGCTCAGAACAGTCTTTCTTATCCTATCTGTTAAGTTCTTAGACCTCTCATAAAGTTTTGTGATAAATTAAAGAGATGCATGTTAGCAACTTTGGAATATGGGAACAATACTTTTGGGCCAAAATTTATTGTCAACAGGATATGCAATTTTTTTGCTTTGTTCTGGAACTTTGTCATAATGAAGCAGTCACTATGCCTTGGACCCTTCCTTCCCTGCTCCCCACCACCCCTTCCTATTGGTAAAACCGACACCTATGTCAAAGATCTTCCTTACAGGCCTCACTGCATGCAAAGGGTTAATGGGCTCAGACATCATGGCAGGCTGGTGAGAGGCAGGATGGGCCAAGTGCAAGACATTGACCCCTTTAGACTCTCCCCTGCATCCAGTTCCTAAGATTGTGCTTTTTTGCCCATTGCACCAATAAAACCTTAACAACTAGCAGCCTTGTAATTCTTATCAAATGGTAATGGAAAATACAAACCAAAACAAATTAAAACTAACTAAAACTGTATGTGGTAAAATTTGTTACAGAAGAAAAATTGAAGAATTAAAAGTGGGAAACAGACTTGGTAGAAATGTTTAAAAAAAAACAGATATTATCTAAAATTGCATATGATTTTAAATGCTCATTAGCCACAAGTTATTAAGAATTAAATCTTTACATATTTACAAAAATAGCCTGAGAAATAAGCTTGGTAGAAATCATTTCTACAAAAGAAAACTCATAATCACAGTATGTACAACTAGGTAAAAGCTGAGTCAGAGTAAATTAGTCCAACCAAAAAATTAATTGATCCTAATGATGATCTCTTTATTCAAACAAAGATGAAAATGGTTTTAAGTGTTTTATGGAAACGTTATCAGAGAATTGGACTGGCTTAACCAAGACTGATATTAAAAAATTTTTTTGCAATGAAAATCCGTCAATTTTGGTGTAGTTCTTATTAAAACAGTTGTGCCCATAAACAAGAAATTAAATATCTATGAGATCTATGCAGAAATCCAAAACAGTGAGATTAAAATATTATTTATTCTTTTGTCCCTTTCTGTGTGACTGATGTAAAATTATACAACCATTAACTTTACCAAATGCAAAGAGTTACAGTCGAGAATAAGATCAATATCTACAAAAAGATTGTCGACACAGATAATTTGGGTTTGGTTTCTGCATCACCTGAAATGTAGGAAAATGTGTTTAATCTCATCTTGTGGGTCTTGCTTGGACCTGGGGACAATGCAACATAAAAGGGCAGACAGTGAGTTAAGCGGTTGCAGGCCCCCTTACTTCCCAAGTTCTCACAAAGACCTACAAAGCCCTACCTGATCTAGAGCCCCTTCTTCTGTGACTCCGTTTCCCTCCATTGCCCCAGGCCCTTTCCAGCCACATCTGTGGCAGAGAGTTGGAGGAGGACGATGAAAGGGAAAAGAGGAGTGCATTAAGTAGTTCTGTTCTAATTCACAGATGAGGCAGCAACAGTTTACCTGATTTTGAAAAGTTTATCAGGTGGGCATCTGCCAGCTGTTAAAACTAAGTTATCGCCCTGAAATCCATATAAACCTGTATGCATCCCCTCTTGCACTTGTTATTCCAGCAGCACCACCTTTACCATTGCATCCAACCCAAACTGACCTTTAACACATAGTGATCAGAATCCAGCCCCCAAACTCCAGCCCCATGGTTGGGCAGCCATCCATTCGCCACCCGGCCAACCTAGGCTGACCGCCAAGATGGCCGTCTGTCCAGTGCCTCCGCCTGGCCCAGGAAGTCACCATTTTTGCTCTGCTCACACCTCTCTGCCTGGGCTACCACCATAATCCCCAGGAAGTGGATGTAGTCTATACAACCAAACTTCTATTACCATCTGTCCCAACCCAGTGGACATGTCTGAGTCAATGGCCAAACCCCTCCTGTCTGCCACAGCCCTGCTCTCTCTCAGTCCAGTTGTAACAAGATGACCCACAGCCTGGCCTCCTTCTCATGATAACGTTCACTGTCCAGCCATTGAAACTCAGCCAGGCAGCCATCCAGCAAGCCCAGACAGATAGAGAGGGAAATAGAAATGGCAGCAAAGTTCTTGTCGGGGATCTCTGAAGGATAAGCAGAAACTGCAAATCACATGAGTTGAACAGGTCAGCAACAAATTCTTTCTAAACACACATTGTATCCAGACAATGCCTCAGCACCAAACCTTCCTTCTTGAAAACAAAACAATTCTCTTCTGGCCTCCCCACACCTACTCCTAGCTATTCCTTCTCTCCTTATTCCAGTCGGATTCACCACAATTGGTTTCCCACCAGACTCCATTTAAATCTCTCGGTCCCAATGTACCTGGCAATTCTAAATCCACAAGTTGTTCTGTAGAGCTCGCTTTCCAAAGGAGTCTTGTGTTTCACAATTAATAGACACGTTACAAAACAAAAATAAAACAGAACATCGCATTGGGTCGAAGCCATCTCGTGGATCTTTTTTTTTTAACCAGAAGTGTGGATTTGTGATACAAACAGCTGCTACAAAACCAAACAAACGACAGGACTCAGCTCAGAGTTTGAGCCTATCCAGGGGCTGAATTATGTTTGCTTTGAGGTTTTGTTAAAGGTCACAAGGCCTAACAAAGTTCAGATGAAACTTGGCTGTTTCTCCGTTAGGCTCTGGCTCAGAACTTGTGGCGTTTCATGTGGTTTGGGGTTTTCAAAGACTGCGCTTTGCACAGTGCTAATAAATGATTCTTTCTCAGCATGAAAAGCAATTAAATGTATGGCCTCTTGGGTTTTGGTCTTAGCATCAGTATTTATTTATTAAGAGCTGCAAGAAGGGCTAAATGGCCTAGAAGAAGGATCACCCATAAGGAGGGGGTGAAGTTGCTGAAGACACCACATTTTAGAGGATCAGAGGCCTGAAAAGTGAAAGAGGAACTCCTGAGGAATTAATAAAATTAGGCCACGGGAAACTTGCTAATGAATGGAATTTAGCATCAGCTGACAAAGAACAAGTTAAAACTTCTTGCAAAGCTCCAAGGAAGGCCACGTCAAAGGACCAGAACTCTCTGTCTGCAGCCTGCACTGGCCACGCCGAAGAGGTCCCATGAGCTTTCCAGTATGTGCAACTCTTGGCGCTTCCTCTATGGGCAACCCTCTTCCAGGCAGTCAACTTGGATTCCTCTGACTCACATTGGGAGTGGAGCTGAGAGTCTCTCCAAATAAGTTTTCCTCTAGCTGTTCTCTTGTACTGGTACAGCCACTATGGAGAACAGTTTGGAGATGCCTTAGAAATCTATACATAGAACTTCCATATGACCCCGCAATCCCACTCTTGGGCATCTATCCGGACAAAACTCTACTTAAAAGAGACACATGCACCCACATGTTCATTGCAGCACTATTCACAATAGCCAAGACATGGAAACAATCTAAATGTCCATCGACAGATGATTGGATTAGGAAGGCATGTTATATATACACAATGGACTATTACTCAGCCATAAAAAAAAGAACGACATAATGCCATTTATAGCAATATGGATGGAATTGGAGACTCTCATACTGAGTGAAATAAGTCAGAAAGACAAAGACAAATACCATATGATATCACTTATAACTGGAATCTAATATACAGCACAAATGAAATTTTTCACAGAAAAGAAAATCATGGACTTGGAGAATAGACCTGTGGCCATCTGGGGGAAGAGGGAGGGAGTGGGAGGGATCAGGAGCTTGGGATTTTCGGATACAACTTGGAATGGATTTACAATGAGATCCTGCTGAGTAGCATTGAGAACTATGTCTAGATACTTATATTGCAACAGAACAAAGGGTGGAAAAAAATGTATACATGT
Organism: Sus scrofa; assembly: GCF_054392235.1. Classification (NCBI taxonomy): domain Eukaryota; kingdom Metazoa; phylum Chordata; class Mammalia; order Artiodactyla; family Suidae; genus Sus; species Sus scrofa. The sequence goes on along the minus strand of NC_139386.1, from coordinate 40,696,907 downwards.
AAGTGTATTTTGGCCCCCAGTGTACAGTGGAAAAATAAATTAATTAATTAATTTAAAAAAATGTGTGGTGGGGGGTGGGGGGGGTGGGGGGTGGGGATATACTAATTTGGTAGGGCTGCCCTACAAAGTAGCTTAGGCTGAGTGGCTTAAAAGAAGTCAGGAGTTACCATCATGGCTCAACAGAAATGAATCTGACTAGCATCCATGAGGATGTAGGTTCAATCCCTGGCCTTGCTCAGTGGGTTAAGGATCCAGTGTTGCTAGGAGCTGTGATGTTGTGTCACAGACTCGGCTCAGATACCACGGTGCTGGGGCTGTGGCATAGGCCAGGAGCTACAGCTACAATTCAGCCCCTAGCCTGGGAACTTCCATATGCCGTTGGTGTGGCCCTAAAACGACAAAAAAGAAAAAAAAGAGAGAGAGAAAGCGAGAGAAGTCTATTTTCTCACAGTTCTGGAGGCTGGAAGTCTGCACCCAAGTGTTGGCAGGGTTTCTTCTGAGGTATCTCTCCTGGGCTTCTAATCTCCTTTTTTTTTTTCTTTTTAGGGCCACACCTGTGGCATACGGAAGTTCCCACGTTATGAGTATAATCAGAGCTGCAGCTGTCGGCCTACACCAGCACCATGGCAATGCCAGATCCAAGCTGCATCTATGATGTATACCACAGCTCATGGCAATGCCAGATCCTTAACCCACTGAGCAAGGCCAGGGATCAAACCCGTAACCTCATGGTTACTAGTCAGATTTGTTTCCACTGCAGCATGACGGGAACTCCTCTCCTGGGCTTCTAGGTGGCCACTTCTCCCTGTGTCTTCATGTGGTCTTTTCTCTGTGTGTGTCTGTGCCCTAACTTCTTATAAGAACACCTGTCATGAATCTGGTATTGCTGTGGCTGTGGCTGTGGCTGGCAGCTACAGCTATAATTCAACCCCTAGCCTGGGAACTTCCATATGCCGCAGGTGTGGTCCTAAAAAGCAAAGTAAAAATAACATAAAATAAAATAAAATACACCAGTCATATTGAATTAGGGCCCACCTACATTAACTCATTTTACTTTAACATTTTAAAAACCCTAGCTTCAAATACAGTCACTTCTGACACACTGGTGGTTAGGATTTCAACATGCATGCATTTAGGGGGGACATAATTCAGGCCATCACAGAGGTATCACCGCCTTCTGTCGAGTGATGTCATCTGTTCATGCTGCACAACTATCCCAACTCCCCTGCTCCCACTAGAGAGGGATGGGGGTGAGACAGCTTGTCTTTTTCTTAAGGTTCACCCAGCTTGATCAAAACCTGAAAGAAAGAATGTGAAACATCAGGGCAGCAAGCTTACATGTGTAGGAAGAAACCATATTTATGCTCATTTACCTTTTAGGGACAATTTTCTGCTTATGGGGACTTGGTTGACCAGAACAGATTCATAAAGGCCATTCTCTAATTTTCTTGTGAACTGGCAGCATGCACTCATGGCTCCAATGAAAATTTACTGTAAGCACATATGTTGGGGGCACTGGAGGTACAGTTGTGCTCCATCAGAGCTGACAATTTAGTGGGAAACTCTGACAATAAACAAATACATAATTTGATAAATAAATCATTCTCTGTGGCCTGGGTTAATGTGCCGTAAACGACTGGTGGATTGATTGCATCATTGGTGCCAGTTCTTTATCATTTTGCCATGTGACTTTGCAGTTTCATCCATCAAGAAGTAGAGTCTAGTCACTGACTCACTTTGACCAACAGGATGATGGCAGTTGTGACAGAAGCAGAAGCTTAGTGAAGAGGTTGTGCGTTTCTGATTCTGCTCTTGCACCTGGGCCGCTGTGCTCAGAAGCAGCCTGGGCTAGCCGGAGGAGGTGAGAGACATCAAAGATCATTTGACCACCAGCTCATCTCCAGAAGTATGAGCCCTCAGCCAATAGACTTCATGACCCCCAGATTTGTGAGCAAGCCCAGCTGAGACCAAAAATCTCCCCAGCCTACCTCACCAAACTATGGACTTCTGAGCTAAACAAATACTGGTTGTTTGAAGCCCCAGAGTTTGGAAGTGGCTTATAACACAGCATAGATATGGCAATGACTAACTGATCCAGGGACTGAAGCCTTCCAATACATTTAAACTTATCCAAAGGAGGTAGCATATTAGGGAATTTTGGGGGCATTAACCTCTTGGCTGACAGAGTGTATAAGAGCAGCCTGTGAAGCTCTGAGGACTGGGATAAGGACAGGAAAATGGCAGCCACCCTGTGGCTCAGCCAATTGAGGATCTGGCGCTGTCACTGCTGTGGTTCTGGTTACAGCTGTGGCTCTGGTTACAACTGTGGCATGGATTCGATTTCTGGCTCAGAAACTTCTGCATGCCACAGGTGCAGCCAAAAAAAAAAAAAAAGTGAGAAGATGGAGACTACATAAAATCTTTGTCCTATGGGATGAAGGTCATGTGGGGAAGGGGATGGTTAACAAATCTATAGAAAAGTTCAAAGAGCCATTGATCAAACTGCCTGCGATAATTTTTGGGCTCCCTGTGACCTTTGGTATAACATTCAGATTCTTTATGCACAACCTACAAGGTCCTCCTGTCTGGTCCCTGCAGTTTCCCCTCTAGAGTCACTTCTTTTTGAGTCACAGGGATCTCAAGTTCATGCACTGTGTCTACCAGGCAACCCTGATCCCCTGGCCTCTGGTTGGATTGACCAATGAAAGGCAAGAGCAGCAAACGGGAAAGTGGAGAGACTAAGACATCAGAATTTGTATTCCGGATTGCTCCCTGCCAGGCTGTGGTTTGGCATGGCTCTGTTTGTCTGTTAAAGCCCACAGCTCCCGCAGGGTGCCCCCCTCCCCTCCTCCCATCATCTCTCGGTGGCTCCTGCCCATTGCCCCCAGGCCTAGGGCTGGTAACACTCTGTTGCCCTTCCTGGGGTGTTTCTTCACTCCTTGTTGCTTTCCTTCAACCCAACACAAACACTGTAAAAGTCTCCCTCATTCAAACATTGTAAAAAAATTCTCTTCAATCACCCTCTTTGAAAGTGCCATTTATTTCCCAGCAGAATCTTCCAGTGCATGACTTTTCCAGTCTTCTCTCTCATCCACCATTCTCTTCCCCCCTCCTTATACTCTAGCCATCGTTTCAGTCCCTGCCATGTCACCATACCGTGGCTTCTGTTGTACCCTTTTCCACTTTCTGCAACCTAAACCACAGCTTTCGGCAGCGCCAGATCCTTAACCCACTGAGCTAGCCCAGAGAGAGAATTTAGAATGTCTTTTCCTCTTTTTTGGCCAGATTCTCATACAAACTAAAAGTCTGAGCTCACACTTTTTCCAGAAAGACTGTCTCCCTGGTGCCCCACCATCACACCATCCTCCCACACTAGACCAGCTGCTCTTCTTATAAGCTCCCATAACTGCCTCCTCTGTGCCCGTGTCAGAGCACCAATCTTAGTGTTTAATGTTCGAATCTCCAAAGTAGGCAGAATGATGACCCTCCCAAAAATGTCCATGTGCTAATCCCCAGAACCTAGAATTAGGCTAGGTCACATAGCAATGGGGAATTAAGTTAGCTAATCAGCTGGCTTTAAAATGCAGAGATTGGCCAAAAAAATTTTAAGGAGTTCCCTGGTGGCCCAGTAGGTTAAGGATCCAGGTTTGTCACTGCTGTGACCTGGGTTCAATCCCTGGCTTGGGAATTTCTGCATGCCACAGGCATGGCCAAAAATAAATAAATAAAATGAAGATAGTATTCTGGAGTACCCAAGTGGGCCCAGTATAGTCACAAGTGTCCTTAATACTGACAGAGGGAGAGAGAATGGTAAAAATCAAAAAGATAAAAACTGGAGAGAGACTTGACTGGCCATGGCTGTCTTTGAAGACAGAGGAAGAGGCCACAAGCCAAGGAATGTGGACAGTCTTCAGATGCAAAGATAAAAGTAAGAAAAAAGATTATCCCCTAGAGGAGTTCCTGTCATGGCTCAGTAGTTAACAAACCCAACTATCATTCATGAGGATGCAGGTTCTATCCCTGTCCCTGGGCTTGCTCAATGGGTTAAGGATCCAGCGTGGTGTAGGTCGCAAACGTGTCTCAGATCCCGAGTTGCTCTGCCTGTGGCATAGGCCAGCAGCTACAGCTCCAATTAGACCCCTAGCCTGGGAACCTCCATATGCCAAGAGTGTGCCCCTAAAAAGCAAAAAAAAGGGGGGGGGATTATCCCCTAGATACTCCAAAAGGAACATAGCCCTACCAGAACCTTGTTTTTAGTCCAATGAGATTCATTTTGGACTTCTGACTTCCAGAACCATTAAGATGATAAAATGTTCTGTTCAAGCCATTACGTTTGTAGGAATTTGTTAAAGCAGAAATAGGAAGTGAATATGACCCCCAGGAGAAAGTCAGATCCTTGGGGACAGGGATCATGCCTCTGCTTTGTGTCTTTCAAGCTTCTCTCACAAAACTTGTCTTGGAGCAGTTCTCAAATATTTATGTTGAAGGAAAGAGAGAATACAAAATTATCTTGTCCATCTATATTTTCTGGGTTCTTCTGGTGGTCTATGGTTCATTAGCAATAGTTTATCTTAAGGAAAAAAATCGGCATTTACCCATAGAATTTTTTTTTTTAAAAAGTAGCATTAAGTTATTCATCTACCATATCATCATTGAGGAAAATAATTTAACCAGTTGCCAAGGAGAAGGATGCAGGATGTGATGGCACTCCGGCATCCCCTGCCTCGGGAAAGCAGCTGTGGTGACTGATGGGGGCCTGCCTCGGAACATGCCCAGCTCCCCACATGGGCAGGGAAAGAACAGATTGTTCCTTCCCCTGGAGCAGCTGGCCCTGGTTTGGCTGGATTTGGATTCCTGGGCACTGGTTACTACAGTCTGGCAAGAGCTGCCCTCCAACCCTGCATTTCCAGAAGGGCTGTTCAATTACTAATCTGGAGCGGACACCTCCTATCATCACCACAATCTTGTTCCTACAGCAGCACCAACAACAGATGATCTGCAAATCCCACAACCTGTTGATGAAATCAGAGCTAGTGCCTTGGTTTAAAACTTCGTTGACAAGTCTCCCTACATGGCTCAGAGCTCAGGACCACAAGCCTGGAGCCCTGGGGTCTAGCCTGGTTCTGCCTCCCTCTCTCTTGATTGAGTCACTTTCTATTCATCACCCAGGAAGTAAGGAGAGTGGACTTCTGTGCCCCCTGCAGGCAATGGCCTCCTCAGAGTCTATGACAGACATTTTCTCATTGGAAAATGTGTGACAATTTGGCTCCACTTCATTAAGACAGAAGATAAGAACTAGAGCCTGAGGGAGAAGAAACGAAGAGAAGGGAGGGAAGGAGAGAGACAGGACGGGGGAGGGAAGAAGAAAGAGGAGGGAGGGAGGGAGGGAGGGAGGGAGGGAGGGAGGGGGGAAGAAGGAAGGACGACTGAAGAGTCTCTCTCACTTGCCTCAGCTCACCCACACCCCAGCCCAGAACCTCACAAAGTTTTCCACCAAAGTACCTCTGCCCTCAGAGGAGAGTGACAAAGTCCCCCAGGAATCCAGTCTGAAGCAAGCAGGAAATCTGAAATTTCACTTGATCTTCAAAATTAATGAGTTGTGTGTTCAACTCCATATACAGTAGCTACTTCTCTGCCGTGGAGTACACCTGATGTTACCGGAAGACGTAGCAGGCTGCTGAATCCCATGGTCTGGAAGTCCCAGCCCACATCTGCCTCTCTCAGATGGGATGCTCCAGGGTCAGACACAGGATCTGGGAGGTTAGAAGTGGGGTTTACTCACCCATCCCACCCAGGTCATAAGAAGCCTGGGAGGGTCCCCAAGTTATTACAGCCAGAGAAACCAAGCAAATAAAATAATTGGACTAGTCCAGAAATGTTTGTCTCCAGAAAACTGTGATGATAGGTTTTCTGCGACTGTCCTGCCTCCCAGGCAGACTTGGCCAGAAGAAGTCGTCTCTGTTTATGACTCTGTTTGTGACACATTAATATTCTGTGTGTAGCATTGTCAGTAACTTGTTAAGGCAGATTTTTGGGTGTTTGTTTTCAAAAGCAGAAGTCAGGGCAAAAGTCCCAGGGAATAAAGACCACATGCTTGGGGTTTGGACAGGAGGGTCCAGGCTGAGAGAAAATTTTAGCAGCCAGCAGGAGGGGGACCAGCTGGGACTTAGCCATGGACCCAGCAGAGTAGGGAGTCAACCCATGTAAGAATCCTGGAACCAGTTGCAGCCAGGACCAAGTGCAGATGCAAAAAGAGCTGTCATGAGTACAGCAAGCCCATTAAATTATCTGCAGGGCTACTGTAGAAAATGACTAGTGCATGCCCAACACATAATAAGCACAAGTGCTTTGATTGCATTTATCATCATCATCATCATCATCATCATCATCATCATCATCATCATCCCGGAGTGATATTATCTGTCTTAGGGGCAACACTGACAGTCAGGAGAGGAATCCAAAACCATTCAGTGGGTGGGAGACAGGAAAAATCGGAACATACCCAGCAGCCAAATCTCAGCATAAATGTTACCTCCAACGGGAAGTCTTCTCTGACTTTGTTATGTATACATTTAGGCATTCCTATAGCCTTTTTTTTTTCTATAATTCTGTTGCAGTACTTAATATTTTGTGTGATTATTTAAAATATGTGTTTTTCCAACTGGAGGGAAAGCTTCTCAAGAGCAGGGATGGGTTGTATGCATCATGGTATTATCCCCCAGTATCTAATAAAATGCCTGAATAGAGTTTAATCAGTGATGATTGGTTACAGGGATAATGGAAGGAAAGGATAAATAAAGAACATTTGGAACACGAGCATAGTTATACATATGAACCGAATTCCAACTAACCATAATTTCAACTGACTTAAAACAAACTAATGTTTACCTCTCTTATATTTAGGAAGAGGGAAATAAAGAGCTCATCTAATATATACAATGGAATACTACTCAGCCATAAAAAAGAATGCAATAATGCCATTAGCAGCAACATGATGGCTCTAGAGATTATCATACTAAGTGACGTAAGTTAGATAGAGAAAAACAAACATATGAGATCACTAACATATGGAATCTAACAAAAGTGACACTGAAGAACTTACTCAAAAAATAGAAACAGACTCAAAGATCTCAAAACCAAATTTATGGTTACCAAAGGGGAAATGTGGGGAGGGATAAATTAGAGGTTGGGATTAACATACACACATTACCATAAATAAAATAGATAAGTAACCAGTATAGCATAGGGAAGTCTACTCAGTACTGTGTAATAACCTATATGGGGAAATAATCTGAAAAGGAATGGATTTATGTATAGGTATACCTGGTTACTTTGCTCTATACCTGAAACTAACACAACATTGGAAGTCAGCTATACGCCACTAAAAAAAACCAAAATTTAATTTGTTTAAATTTTTAAAAAATTTTAAAGAGCTCATCTAGAGAGCCCAGCATCCATTTAGGTCCTGCCACCAAGGAGACAGAGTCTAATGAGGTCACTATCAGCCATCAGGATCTGTTGGCAATCCTAGAAATTCCACTTGGTCTGTGTGCCCCATGGTGCTTGAGTTGGGGAGGATGCCAGCTTATTAATTAACCATAAAAGTATAACTGCCAAAGCCCTTAATTGCCAGCTTTCTATAGTCAGCACTTTCTCAGTGTAGATTCAGAAGAATCTACAGGGAAACCGAGTTTCTAATCAGAAGTTTGGCTTGATAAGCATGGAATAAGCAAGGAGCCAGTCCAGTTTACTCACCCACCCAACCCCTCAGCACAAGCTCTCTATCTCTGATGACTGAAGACAAACAGAGTGCCTTCATTTCTGGACAGGGAAAAAGAGCTTCTGGAAGATTCTATCCCTCTAATGTCTCACTTTCTAGATCACTTTCTAGACTTATGAAGCCAATCCCCTTGGGTTGACTGGACAAATACCACCAACCAAGTCACAATTTTCAACAGATTAGTTAAGTTGGATGCATTCCTAAGACTGCACTCTGGTTAACTAAACATTTCAGACATTTATGTTCAAATCATTCCTTAGGGAAATGGACGTTAGAAAACTAATCTCATGAAGTTTTGAGGGGGGCCTTTTTGCTATACCTTTGTGCTGAATTTGCTACTTTTGGAGATAAAAATATTCTGGGTTACTGAAGCTTTTCTCTAGTGGGAAGCATTTAACACAGAATGGAAGGGTAAATAGCAAAAAAGATACTAGGTAAAAGTAATAATATAAATTCACCTGATCCCTTCCTCTATTATTTACAGGGACTCAGTTATAGAGTGGGAGGATTCCAAAGTTTCTAAAAAGAGGAACTCACCACAGTAGACCAAGATTTGTCACTCTCTCAACCTGGAGGTATCTGTCTTTTCTGCAGCATCACATGGAATTTGTTCGGGGCTGGATCGGAAGAGGAGACAAGCTGACTTGGACTATAGAACAGCAAGCAACCTCTTACAAGAAGGTCTGGATAGCTAGATGGTGAGGCAGGGCCATTGGAAAGGGGACAGCCCCACGGCTGTGATACACAGGGGAGTCGGAAACATACATAGGTGGAAACATGCACAGGGTTGCTCATGGTTTGGACTCAGGATTAGAAGGTCATGTTCAAAAAGTAATTCCTTGGATGAAGAAGATGTGGTACATATATACAAGGGAATATTACTCAGCCATAAAAAATGAAGTGATGCTATTTGCAGTAACATGGATGGACCTAGAGATTATCACAGTAAGTGAAGTCAGTCAGTCAGAGAAAGACAAACATTTTATAACATCACTTATATATGGAATCTAAAAAAAGGGGGGGGGATACAAATGAACTTATTTGCAGAACAGAATCAGACTCACAGACTTTGAAAATAAATTTATGGTTGCCAAAGGGGACAGGTTGAGGGAAGGGATGGACTGGGGGGGTTGGGATTGGCGTATGTACACTGTGGTATATGGAATGACTGGCCAACAGGACATGCTGTAGAGCACAGGGAACTCCACCCAATATTCTGTGATGATCTACATGGAAAAAGAATCTGAAAAAGAATGGATATGTGTATATATATAACTGAATCACTTTTTTATACAGTAGAAATTATCATAATATCACAAATCAACTATATGTCAATAAAACCTTAAATGTTTTTAAAAAAAATAATTCCCAATCCCAAGTAACCCTGAAAGAAACAAACTTCAGGTTAAAGCATCCATCCTCCCAAGAAACTCAGAGAAATTTCCTCTCTCATTGAGAGAGAAGGTCAATAAGGGACTTTCTTTCCTTTGGATTTTTGTCTTTCTTCCCACTTCGTCTTTCCAGATGCTTATAGTCACAGGATCTACTCAAATGAGTTCTAACCAAGGTGTGATGGGTAGATCCAGGTTTTGTAGGGCCTGAATATAGTGGAGAATTCCAGTTCACTAAAAATAGGATAAAGTTACTGTTTTTATTTAAGAAATATTTTATTTGTTTGTAATGTAACATTTATAGAATGGTGAATATTTAGAATGAGAAAAGTAATTCTAACATCTAAATTTGTAATTTCTAAGAAATTACAAATTTTTTCCTATGGCCACACCCATGGCATATGGAACTTTCTGGGCTAGGGTTTGAATCCAAGCTGCAGCTATGACTTAACACTGTAGCTGCAGAAACATCGGATCTTTTAATCCACTGCACCAGGTTGGGGATCAAACCTGCACCTCTTCAGTGACCTGAGCCACAGCTGTCAGATTTTTAACCCACTGCACCACAGTGTGAACTCTAACAAATTACAATTTTTAAGGTGACAGATACTGCAGGCATCATGAAATCCAGAAAAAAATAACATAATAACAACGTGTTATATCACTATTACAGTATTATTTAATATTATTACAGCATTTGTTTTAACTTCTGATATTAACTTTGGGCAATGAAGAGACATGACATGTTTTAAGCAGAGGAATCACCTAATCAGATTTACATTTTAGACCTACCTGGGGTCACAAAGCAGAAATTCTCCTTGAAACTAAGTCTTCTGCTCATGGTTCTTTCATGGAGAATGTTTTGTGGCAAAACTTACTGAAATGATTGCATTGTGTTGTCACTTGAAGAGGAAGGACACTGACTTTTTCCAATGAAATGTATTTAAAAATAATTTTAAAATATGTTTATTTTCTTATTTAGGAAAATGTCTTTCAAAGCCAAACAGCAGGCACAATGCAAAGCACTGAATCCCTGATCAAGAGGTCAAATTGGATTAAGACTCAAGTTGGCCACAGACACAAGCCTGTGGGACAGCCTGGCCTTCAGACCCAGGAGAGACATCTGCTGGTGGGACTCAGTGACAGGCCTGAGTTCCCTGAAGGAATGGAGAGAGAGAGAGAGAGATTGATTTGCCCAGCAGGGAATGTAGATGGCCATGCCATGCTGAGTCAACCAACAGAGCCCTGCCCTAGCAAGCTCAGCCCTTGGGTCTAGGCTGCCCCAAGGTGAGCCTTTCACCTCCAAGGAAAGCTTCTATCACCCTGATGCTCTTGAGCTTGAGAAACCTATATTCCAACGGGACACAGAAAGAAGATTTCACCTGTGTCAGTAAGGAACCAGATCTTCCTGGAAGATCAATGCTCTCTTTCCCTCCTGGATTTTCATCCATCAGCTCAGAACAGCTCTAAAGAAAGAGAATGGGAGTTCCCGTGTGGCTCAGTGGTTAACGAACCTGACTAGCAACCATGAGGACGCAGGTTCAATCCCTGGCCTCGCTAAGTGGGTTAAGGATCCAGCATTGCCATGAGCTGTGGTGTAGGTCGGAGATAAGGCTCGGATCCCTCATTGCTGTGGCTGTGACACAGGCTGGTGGCTACAGCTCTGATTTGAACCCTAGCCTGGGAACTTCCATATGCCACAGGTGTGGTCCTAAAAAAGTCAAAAGACAAAAAAGAAAAGAAAAGAAAGAAAGAATGAAATTGATTGCAGACTTCCATTTCCTAAAGTTAATCGTACTATTACCTGTGGTGGCTACATATCAGCTCTAAGCAATATGCCCTTTAAGGCTGTTTTCCATTCACTTGTGATCTGCTGCTTATCCGTTCTGGATACCCCTTTCACTTTCTGGGCATTTTCACATGAAACTTATTATAAGAGAGAGTTCCAGGAGTTCCCTGGTGGCTCAGCAGTTTAAGGATCCAGCGTTGTCACTGCTATGGCATGGATTTGATCCTTGGCCTGGGAACTTCCACATATTCCTGGAGCAGGACCCCAAAAGAGAGAGAACAGGCTCGTGGTTGCCTAGGGGAAGGGGGAGAGAGAGGGAGTAGAATGGACTGGGAGCTTGGGGTTAATAAATGCAAACTCTTGCATTTGGAGTGCATAAGCAATGAGATCCTGCCGTATGGCACAGGGAACTATATCTAGTATGGTGTGATGGAGCATGGGGGAGGATAATGTGGGAAAAAGAATGTGTGTGTGTGTGTGTGTGTGTGTCACTGGGTCTCTTTGCTGTACAGCAGAAAATTGACAGAACACTGTAAACCAACTATGATGGAAAACACAAAAATCATTTTTAAAAAAGAGAGAGAGACTTCCATTTCTTTCCTTGCTCCTGTCAGAAACAGAAGTAGGAGAAATGCTTTGTACTGAAATGTTCATTTCTATACTTCACAAACCTGAGATTCTATATGACAGTTATTGCCCTCAAAACATGCCCTCCCCCAAAGTAACTGCAGCTCTATAAACTGCATTCAAATTGGGAACTTTGGGTTCTCATTGTATCATTACATGCACCGGATAATAAATTCTACATGTTTGAATATACAACTAAGGATTTTGATTTCAAGTGTTAAGTCCGATTACAAAAGTTCATCTTTTCTTTGAGAAAAGGATTTGCATTATAGTCCTAGGTACAGAAAAGCTCAAGAAATTATGCTCTAATATAGCATAAAATATATTTTTAAAGTATAGATATCTACATTTTTTGGGTCTTTTTGTCTTTTTAGGGCCACACCTGCCACATATGGAGGTTCCCAGGCCAGGGGTCCAATCAGAACTGTAGCCGCTGGCCTATACCACAGCCACAGCAACACCAGATCCTTAACCCACTGAGCAAGGACAGAGATCGAACCCGCATCCTCATGGATGCTAGTCAGGTTTGCTAACCACTGAGCCACGACGGGAACTCCTACATATTTTTAATGAAACTGCACTATGCCAGCCTGAGGACATGGTCTCCTAAGAAATAGCATCATCGCTTATTCACACCAGCCACACATTTCATAAATTTCTCCCAGGTTTATAGCTACTTCTAAGGCAGTATTAGCCACTTCTAATGGAAGTTCCTGTGCTAGGGTTTGAATCAAGATCTTCAGCTGCCAGGCTACACCACAGCCATGGCAATGCAGGATCCAAGCCTCATCTGCAACCTACACCACAGCTTGCAGCAATGTCAAATTCTTAACCCACTAAGCAAAGCCAGAGATCAAACTGGTATCCTCACAGACATTTTGTCTTGTTTTTAACCCACTGAGCCACAATGGAAACTCCTCCATGCATTTTCTAATTGGCTTCGTAAGCTGTCTACTTCCTGCCCAGATCTTTCACTGTTGTTCAGAGGACTCTCACACTCAAGTGAGATAGAGTGGATTATCACAACAACCCATTAATTTGACCAAAACACCTCAGTCTTAATCTGTTCAGGCTACCATAACAAAAATGCAATAGATTGGGTGACTTAAAGAACATTTATTCCTCATGGTTCGAGAAAGTGGAAAGTCTAAAATCAAGGCACTTGCAAACTCAGTATCTGGTGAGAGCTCACCCTCTGGTTCGTAGATTCCATCTTCTGGCTGTTCCTCACATGACTGAAGGACTGAGCGAGCTCTTCTATAAAGGCATGAATCCTATCTGGCAGGTCATCATTTCCTTCTGCTGCCATCGCTTGGGGGTTAGGATCTCAGCCATATGGATTTTAGGGAGACACAGAGAGCCAGTCCATAACACCAACCATGATTTTAGCTGGCTGTCAGGGAATCTCAGTACTCAGGTCTCTAGAACAGGCAACTCTGGATATAAGCTCTTGAGAGCTTAAATGTGGCAATGCCATTCTGGAGTGTTCTGGTCCTCTCAGTAGCCTGTTTGAGGCTACACAGCATTCTCCACTTGGGAGGAAGGCTGAAAGTGCTGATCACCAGAGTCCTTTGTCTCCTCTGAAACCAAGGCATTAAGCAGTCTGATCTATCCCAAGATGGCAAACACCAACCTCAAAGCAAAAAGCAAAGATAGCACTCTGCTTTTGGTAAGAGAAATTAGAAAAAAGACAGAGGATTTACCAGATCACCCTGAGAAATATACTCTTTAATACACAGGGAAAAAAAAAACGTATTTTACTAAGTTTATAAATGACAAATGTGCTGTTTTCATTATAGAAATTTTGAAAAATACAGAAGAACACAAAGGGAAAATGTTTATTTTTGTTTTTGTTTGTTTGTTTGTTTTTTGGTCTTTTTGCCTTTTCTAGGGCCTCTCCCACGGCATATGGAGGTTCCCAGGCTAGGGGTCTAATTAGAGCTGCAGCCTCTGGCCCATGCCACAGCCACAGGAATGTGGGATCCAAGCCACGTCTGCAACCTACACCACAGCTCACAGCTCAAAGCTGGATCCTTAACCCACTGAGCAAGGCCAGGGATTGAACCCGCAACCTCATGGTTCCTAGTCGGATTTGTTAACCACTGCACCATGACAGGAACTCCAGGAAGATGTTTAAAATGAACCATAATGCCATATCTCAGATATAATCACTATTAAAGTTTTAGTGAACTGTATATCTTTGAAATGCTTTTCTGACTATTCAATAGATACATATTATTTTAAAAAGTGGACTGTTACAGTACACTGTGTCTTATAATCTACTTTTTTCACTTAATATATTGTGATTATTTCCCCCATACTGCTATCAAGTAACATTTTACCACATATATTTCAATAGCTGCAGAGTATTTAACATATGACTATAGAATGTTTCTCAATCAAGCTCCTACTGTTGGGCTGAGAAATGGTTTTCTTTTTTTTTTTTTTCTGTCTTTTGTTTTTTCTAGGGCTGCACCCACAGTATATGGGGGTTCCCAGGCGAGGGGTCTAATCAGAGCTGTAGCCACCAGCTTACACCAGAGCCACAGAAACACCAGATCCGAGCTGCATCTGCAACCTACACCACAGCTCTCTGCAATGCCAGGTCTTTAACCCACCGAGCAAGGCCAGGGATTGAACCTGCAACCTCATGGTTCCTAGTGGGATTTGTTAACCACTGAGCCACAGCGGGAACTCCAGAGAGATTGTTTTCTAATGTGGAACTAGTATGATGCTACAATGAATAATTCTCTAGCATCTGTTTGTCTACTGCAAACTCCCTGAATTAGAATTTCTGGGTAAAAGAATGTTAATATGTTTAAGGTTTTGCTATTCATTCATTTGTTCAACCAATATTTATTGAGACTAAACAATCCCTGGCTCTGCCAGGCTCTGGGGATACAGCAGTAAACCAGTCTGGTGATATCTCAGCCCACATGAAGGCTACACCCTTGGGGCAGGCAGACAATTCACAAGTGAAAGATTACATTCATGATGTGATTTCAGAGAGCAGTGAGTGCTTGGAAAAAAACTAGAGAAGGCAAGGAAGAGACTGGTATTTTCCAGAGGATGGTCAGGGGCATCGCCGAGGAGATGACACTTTGGCAGAGTCCCCCTCTGGGGGAACTTGTTCTAGGTGGTGACAACAAATAGGAAGATTTGCAGGGTGGACCGAGTGTGGCTAGTTTGAGGGCTTGTAAGGCTGAGCTGGCGAGAATGGAGTGGATGAGAGGAGGAATACAGGGGAGGCAGGCAGAGGTCAGATCACACAGGCTCTACCTGTGACCAGAAGCCATTTGCACAACAGAGGGATGTGATCATAATTACGTGCTAAGAGCATCACTGGCTACTGGACAGAGACTGGATGATGGGAAGCAGGGGTTCAGTTGGGTGTGTGTAGTAATAGTCCAGAAAAGAAATAAGGGCAGCTCACATGGAGGGAAGGGGATAACAGGGTGGTTTCTGAATGTGTATTTCAAAATAGAGATGGCAGGAGTTCCTGTTGTGGCTCAGTGGTTAACAAATCCGACTAGGAACCATGAGGTTGCGGGTTCAATCCCTGGCCTTGCTCAGTGGGTTAAGGAATTTGGCGTGGCCGTGGCTGTTGTGTAGGCCGGCGGCTACAGCTCTGATTGGACCCCTAGGCTGGGAACCTTCATTTGCTGCGGGTGTGGGCCTAGAAAAAGACCAGAAAAAAAAAATAGAGATGGCAGGACTTCCAGATGGAGTAGAGAGAAGTAGAAGGTGTCAATTGAGGACGCCCTCTAGAAAAGTCAAGGCACTCAACAGGGGGCGTAAATGCTTTTTCCCCACAACCTTACCTGCATTATGTTTTTCTCTTTGCCAAACTGATAAGCAAAAAATGCTAAATTGTTTTACATTTCTTCATTACTACTGAGGTTAGATATGTTTTGTGTTTATAAGCCATGTGTGTTTCTTCAACTGTAAAAATAATATTTTTAGGTAAAATTGCTTTTTTGAGAAGCAAAAAGAATAGGTGTCTGTCTTCCCCAATAGAATGTGAGTTTCACAAAAGCAAAGGACAAAAGGACTTCATGTCTCTTAGTTAGTACTCTATTGATGGTATATAGAGCAGTGCCTACCATATAATGATGATAAAAATCGCTAACCCTTGGATGTTTTAATACGTGCTAGACACTGTCCTACGTGCTTTTAATGCAATGATTCATTTATAATAACCCACTTACAGATGAAGAAACTGAGCTACAGAGAGGTTAAGTAACATGTCCAAAGTCACACAGCTGAGCTAGGATTTGAATCTGAGGCACTCTGGTTCCAGAGCGCCAGCTCTTCACCAGTGCTGTACTGCCTTTCGATAGTAAGCAGCAATACAGATTTGAGTACTAGTTCGTTAATTTTCCAATCTTTAAAAGGTGAATAATAGTGCATGTTGAATCTCAAGTGTTTGGAAGAGTAAAGGAAAGGCAATGTGATAAATAAAACTAAGCTAAATTAAAAAAACTCACTACAGAAATGGAGGATATATCTATTATACAAGAAAAATCATTTAAAATCAATTTTGGTAGCAAATTAAGAAGAGGGTTAATGCAGTATTTCACTCTAGGATTATGCTTCAAATTCTCAACAATGAAATCATCCATGGGTAGTGACCTAGAGGTGTTAAGTGAGACTCTAGAATGAACATTAGTCTCCCGGCTGTCTCCTACCCTTGACAAAACTCAAATCCATTCCATACTCCCTGCTAATTAATCTTCCTGAAACATACTGAACACGCACTCCTGTCATCCTTTCCTTAATAACTCTTCATCACAGAACAGAAATTCTCTCGTGGAAAGAAGGGTGGTATGCAGGGGAAATGATTCCAGGCTTGGCTTTGAGGAGTGCTGAGTGTGAATCTCAGCCCTTCTGGTGACAAGTAGAGTGACTGTGAGAGAATTATTTAATCTCTATAACCATCCCTATCTCAGCTATAAAATAAGAATCATGGGCAGTTTGTAAGGACTGAGTAAGGCAAGGTGTGTCTAATGGTTAATATTATGTCAAATTGGGCCATGAGGTGCTCAGATATTCGGTCACATACTGTTCTAGGTGTGGCTATGAAGGTGTTTTTGGATGAGATTAACATTTGAATCAGGAGACTGTGGAAAACAGATTGCCCTCCATAAAGGGGGTGGGCCACATCTAATCAGTTGAAGACCTAAACAGAACAAAAGTGCTGATCTCCTCTTAAGTAAGAAATAATCCTTCCTGCCTAATGGCCTTTGACCCGGACAGTGACTTTTTTTTTTTCATGCCTTCAGAATTAAACTGAAACATCTGCTCTGCCTTGGTTTCAAGCCTGCCAAACTTCAGACTGAAACCATACAATCATCTCTGCAGGTCTCCAGCATGTTGACAAATTCTGCAGATCTTTGGGCTCACTAGCCTCTAGAGCACATGACCAACTTCTTATAATAAAAGGAAATCTTGTTCTGTTTTTCTGAACTCTAATACAGTATGCTACCTACTCCTTAGTGCATGTAGTAGCTGCTTAGCAGAGGTGCTTTGTGGCCAGATGTTTCTGGATTTCATTGCTGCTCTGCTACTGTTAACTGTGTAATGAGGGAAAGTTAAGGTCATTTGTCTGTGCCTCAGTTTTCTTATTTTTAAAACATAAGCAATGCATAGTGTTTAAATCTGTTAAGAAGATTAAATAAATAAGTTACATAAAGTACTCATAACATGGTTAAGTTCTCAGTAAATTGCATAGACTATTATTATTCCTTTTCACAGGACTCCGAAACAGAAATGCCTCAAGGGGCCAGAGGAATAATATAAATGAGTGAAGGAGACTGGCAAGTATTTTTCCTCAAAAACAAAGCTGCCTTTTTTTTTTTTTTTTTTTTTTTTTGTCTTTTTTAGGGCTGCACCCATGGCATATGGAGGTTCTCAGGCTAGGGGTTGAATCGGAGCTTGAGCTGCCGGCTTACACCACAGCCACAGCAGTGCGAGATCTGAGCCTCATCTGAGACCTACATCACAGCTCATGGCAACACCGGATCCTTAACCCACTGAGCAAGGCCAGGGTTCAAACCCACGTCCTCATGGATGCTACTCGGGTTCATTAACCACTGAGCCACAATGGGAACTCCCAAAGCTGCATTTTACAGCAGCATTACTAGGCTCATTCATATTCAACAACAATTGTGGAAATATTGGCTTTTTCAGATTAATCAGTGTCATAGATCTTACCATGGTTGGCTTCATAAGGAAACATTAAATTATATTCTTTCTGTTTTTTAAGTTTATTGAATATAGTTGATTTGCAATGTGTGCATTTCTGTTGTACAGCAAAGTGATTCAGTTATACATATATATATAGTCTCTTTCATATTCTTTTCCATTATGGTTTATCAAAGTATATTGAATACAGTTCCCTGTGCTACATAGTAAGACAACGTTGATTATCCATCTTATATACAGTAATTTGCCTCTGCTAATTCCAAACCCCCTGTCTTTCCCGCCCCTACACCCTCCCCCTTGGCAACCACAAGTCTGTTCTCTATATCTGTGAGTCTGTTTTTGTTTCATATATGTGTTGATTTGTATCATATGTTAGATTCCACGGACAAGTGGTATCACATGGTGTTTGTCAAATAAATTATACTCTTTAACACAGACGCATTTTGATTGCATACTGAATAGATAGATGTTCTATCTCCATCTCATACTTACCATCTCAGGTCCTCTAGGCTTCACTTATATTTGGGATCTGTGACATATTTGGGATCTGTGATCATTTGTTTCACCCTAGATTCTTCATCAGTGGTCATCTCTACATGGACTCCACTCAGTTGCCACCACAGTACTGAACTTCACCAAGCCAGAAATCCAACTGCACTTTTACTCATTCCCATGTCACCTGCCTCTCCCCTCCAGCCACAGGCTGTCTTCATTGCTGCAGAGGCACGAGATGACATGGGACCTGTTTGGTCTCTGTACATTCCCCATGCATGCCCAAACCAAAGTATGGAGAAGTCAGTGTCCATGGGGCAAGAACTTGACCACAAGAGATTAAATCATCTCCACAAGTGGACTATCCTTGGAACAGAAGTTCATACAACTCTTAGAAGTTGGTCTTGTGAGGAGTTCCTGCTGTGGTGCAATGGGATCGGCAGCTTTTTGGGAGCGCTAGGATGCAGGTCCTGGCACGCTGGGTTAAGGATCCAACATTCCTATCTGTGGCTTAGGTCGCAACTACAACTCAAATCTGATCCCTGGCCAGGGACCTCTATGTGCCACAAGGCAGCCAATAAAGAAAAAAAAAAGAAGAAGAAAGAACTTGGTCTTGTGAGATTGAATGGTCAGGTGCCCTTGACATCAGGTGGAAGACAGTGATTTACCTTGTATTTGCACCCTCTTCTTTTCCTGACTACTCCCATTTCCCCAAATTCCTGTTTCCCAGGGACTTCACTTCCTAATAAAGTGGAAGCACACAGCCTTTTATTTTGTGCTCTGCATCCAGTGGATCCCAGTATAAAACAGTGGCCACTCTGAGTGACCCGAGAAAGCTGACTCTCAAAAAGGGATTGTGGAGGTGAATTACACAGTGGTCTGAAAGCCATAAGGACCTCACTGATGGTTAGCAACTGGGGTGGTGACAACCCTTGGCTTGCAATGGCATCACAATCATTAGGGATTTTACCTGTGTTTATTCGGGATGACTTAATGCAAATAGTAGTTCACGTAGAAGGTAAGATGTTGAGTTATCGAGTACTGTGGCACTTGAATAATATGTAAGCCATGAAGATAATGGACTTGTGCAAGGCTGACTTTTTTGTGATTACATTGGAAGCTTTGAAAATATAAATTGAGGGAGTTCCCGTCGTGGCGCAGTGGTTAACGAATCCGACTAGGAACCATGAGGTTGCGGGTTCAGTTCCTGCCCTTGCTCAGTGGGTTAACGATCCAGCGTTGCTGTGAGCTATGGTGTAGGTTGCAGACGCGGCTCGGATCCCGCGTTGCTGTGGCTCTGGCATAGGCCAGTGGCTAGAGATCTGATTCGACCCCTAGCCTGGGCACCTCCATATGCCACGGGAGCGGCCCAAGAAATAGCAAAAAGACAAAAATATATATATATATATGTATATATAAATTGATATATATATCATCTGCTGAAAGCCAGAAGGTCTTTATGGCTGCTTTAAGGAGACTTTCATCTCTTTTAGCTGTTGTCTTTCAAGGCTGTGCAGAAAATCAGATCCAGGAGAGTTCCCTTCATGGCTCAGTGGTTAACGAATCTGACTAGGATCCATGAGGATATGGGTTTGATTCCTGACCTTGCTCAGTGGATTAAGGATCCGGTGTTGCTCTGAGCTGTGGTGTAGGTCGCAGCTGCAGCACCAATTCAACCCCTAGCCTGGGAACTTCCATGTGCCATGAGTGCGGCCCTAAAAAGAAAAATAATAATAATAAAGAAAATCAAGCACAGAATCTGATGGGAATAATGGCAGAACTGCAGTAGGGGCTGGACATGTAGACTTGACAGGTTTCTAACATCAAAGATAGGGTCCTGAAAAGAAGCATGGTATCCAAAAGTACAGACTGAAGATATCTGCATGGAAATGACAGAATCTTCAAACCCTCAGTTCCCCTCCACTCCAAGGCCAACAGAAGTGGGTGCCCGCTCATTGCCAGAGGAGAACGTTCCCCTTGCCTGAATAACAAGGAATGAGCTCTGCTGAAGCAGAGGCCTCACAAGGTGATACTTGTTCTCCCCCCAGTGTCTCCCCACCATCCTTCATTGCCTCCAGGCTGTTAACAAGAGTTAGGTCTCAGAATAGTGCAAGAGAGGTGGTAAAATCCTTGAAGGATGAAATGTCTTTCACACCACAAGAATTGTAGAGCCTGCTTAATAGGTATGACGGGAAAATGGAGAATATGTTTGGGTAGACTTGGGGGATATTGGATTTGGGAGTGGACTATAAAACTTAGTAGTTGAAAACTCATTGATAGAGGGTATTCACTTTTGACTCCATATTCAATGTTTGGCAAGAATACCTACAGCTAGCCTTAATACTCTGAAGGGATGGATATGTTAATTGCCAAAGTATATGAGGTAGACGTGGTAGGATTTCCTTGGATGGCAAGAAAGTCTCTCTACTTGACCAAATTTTAGTCAGGTTCCTCTAAGCCCTTTACTCAACTAGCCCTTGACTTTGGGCTAGTCTGTCCTCACAGAATCCAATTTTAGTAAAAATTCCGCTAATGCAGTTTAGGAAGTATCCACCCATCCCTGATATCAGATCCAATTCTTTATCCTTGACATTTGATCACCATAGCTTTTCTTCATAGCTTTTCTTTCATAGCTTTTCTTCAGCAAGAATCCATTGTGGTGCAGCAGAAATGAATCCAACTTGTATCCATGAGGATGCGGTTCCATCCCTGGCCTTGCTCAGTGGGTTGGGGATTCAGCGTTGCTGTGAGCTGTGGTGTAGGTTGCAGACATGGCTCAGATCCCACGTTGCTGTGGCTGTGATGTAGGCTGGCAGCTGTTGCTCCAATTCGACCCCTAACCTGGGAACTTCCATATGCCGTGGGGGCAGCCCTAAAAAGCAAAAAAAAAAAAAAAAAAAAGAGAGAATCTGGTTAAGTCGTCTTAGCGAAAATTCCCATACTGTTGGTGTCTCCTCATAGTAATTTTCCATCCACCGATCCCTTCATTCTGCCTGCAGGCTATAGATCCTCAGCTGTCTTTGCTGTATTTGGAGGTGAGCCTGCTCTCTCTTCCTCACTGCAAAGCTCTTACTGCAATAGTCCTGCATAAAGGCTTCCCCTCCATTTTACCAAGTGTCTGAATAATTTTTCTTTAACAATAGTATTGAGAAAAATTTTGGATGGCTGAAAGAGGTGGGATGTAAGAATGCACTGATTATGTACAGTTAATTTAATTTCAACATGCATGCTTTGTTGAAACTTTTCGATAAATGGTGCTGGGATCACTAGATATCCATATGCAAAAGAATGCTGTGACACTATCTCACATCACATACAAAAAAATTAACTCAAAACGAGTGAAAGACCTAACTGTAAGAGTTTAGAGCTAAAAAGTCTTAGAATAAAATATCAGTGTAAATCTTTGTGGCCTTGGATTAGTCAATTAATCAATGATTTTTTAGATATGATACCAAAAGCAGTTGCATCAAAAAAAAATAGATAAACTGGATATTATCAAATTGTAAAATGCTTGTGATTCATAGGACACCATCAAAAAAAGTGAGAAGAGGAGTTTTCTTGTGCTGCAGCGGATTAAGGAACCAGGGATGTTCCTGCAGCAGCTTGGGTCTCTGCTGTGGCGCCAATTTGATCCCTGGCCAGGGAACTTCCATGTGCTGGGGGTACAACCAAAAAGAAAAAAAAATAAGAAGACAATCTAAAGAATGGGAGAGATTTTTACAAATGATATAGCTGACAAGGAATTTTATCTAGATTATTCAAAGAACTATTAGAATTCCATAATAGAAAAATAAAAACATAAAATAATTTAAAAATTGGCTAAGAATCAGAAGAAACAGTTCTCCAAGGGAGATATACAAGGTCATATGAATCAATTATTATCATCCATCAGGGAAAAAGAAAATAAAAACCAAAATGAGACACCATTCCGCACTTACTAGAATGAACTTAAAAAGATAGATAATAACAAGTGTTTCTGAGGCTTTGGAGAAACTGGAACCCCCATATACCTCTAGTGGGATGCAAAATGGTGCTGCCATTTTGGAAAAACAGTCTGATGTTTCTTCTAATAGTTATAAACAGAGTTACCCCGTGATTCAGCAATGCCACTCCTAGGTATACAGCCAAGAGAAATGCAAACAGATGCAAACACAAAAACTTGTCCATAAATGTTCATAGCATCATTATTCATAACAGCCAAAAGTGGAAACATCTCGAATGTCCATCAACTGAAGGAATAAATAAAAGGTGGTATATTTATACAACGGAGTATTAATCCAAAATGAAGTACTAATACATTCTACAACATGAATGAACCTTTGAAACATTATGCTAAATGAAAGAAGTCAGCTACAAAGAACCATATACTATGTTATTCCATTTATACAAAATGTCCAGAATATGTAAATCTATAAAAACAGAAACTTAGTGATCACCTGGGGCAAGTGACATGGAGAGGATTGAGGGGTGATGGCTAAAGAATGCAGGGTTTCTGGGAGTTCCCATTGTGGTGCAGTGGTTAACGAATCCGACTAGGAACCATGAGGTTGCAGGTTCGGTCCCTGCCCTTGCTCAGTGGGTTAACGATCTGGCGTTGCCGTGAGCTGTGGTGTAGGTTGCAGATGCGGCTCGGATCCCGCATTGCTGTGGCTCTGGCGTAGGCCAGCGGCTACAGCTCCGATTGGACCCCTAGCCTGGGAACCTCCATATGCTGCAGGAGCGGCCCAAAGAAATAGCAAAAAGACAAAAAAAAAAAAAAAGAATGCAGGGTTTCCTTGGGAGGCAATGACAATGTTCTAAAACTGATTTAGGCGATAGATGCATGTTAATATACTGAAATCCACTGAATTATATACTTTGTTGGCAAACTATATCTCAGTAAAATGTAAAAAAAATAATCATGCATCAGCTATGCTCTTTGAGTTACCTGAGAACCCTCTACAGGACAGTGTTCTTGGCAGGACGCAGAGAACATTCTGTTCACTAAGGCAATAAGGTTTAATTTGGTTTAAATTGGTGAGAGGGATGTTGGCATAACTAAGAAACTAGGCGCTGCTTGTTCTCTATAAGCTAGTGTTAATAGGAAGGGATCAATGGTACTGAGTATCAATGAGAATGATGGGATTCTAGAACAGCAGAGATTGGTAGGAAATAAGGTGGGTGTAATTATCATGATGACTTAATCTGCAGATATCTGCCAATAGAAAATAGATCACATTGTTCTGGAAGCAGGATAAATGGAGAACTACTGAAGTGTGTCTCAATTTGTGTCATCAGGAAGAAAAAAAAAAAAAAAACTATCTACAGAGCAGAAACAGACGTGCAGACAAAGACAGACTTGTGGTTGCCAAGGGGGAAGAGTGAGATGGACAAAGAGTTTGGGGTTAGTAGATGCAGACTATTACATTTAGAATGGATAAGAAATGAGGTCCTACTGCACAGCACAGAAAAACTATAGCCAATCTCTTGGGATAGAACATGAGGGAAGATAGTATGAGAAAAAAATATGTATATGAATGGCTGGGTCACTTTGCTGTACAGCAGAAACTGGCATGTTGTAAATCAACTATACTTGAATTTTAAAACATTCAAAAAATAAAAAACAAGGAACGATGGGTAGAAGGCTAACAGCAGCCACCACAGTGAAAAACACAGTTTTTAGCTCTCAAGCAGTTCACAGGCCTGGAGCCCATTGATTAAAGGGGGATAGGGGTTGGATTCCCTTAAAAGGGGGCATTTCAATGTCACCACAAGGAGGACTGGTCAGTAGTCTTCCCATCCTTCCACAAAGGTTGTCTGTGGCCATTTGCCAGGGTAACTGCCCTGGGGAAAAGGGAATGCCCAGACTATTTTGAGGACTGTTAGATGACCTGAGATGATACTAATACCAAAAGACCCAAAATGCCATCATAATCCTCCAGTAGGGTGGGGCTTATGGCATCATACCAGAAAGAGAATTTTGGCTCTGGTCCTTGATTATACATTTCAGATTTAATCATCAACTGGCAAAATCCTCGTGCTTGTTCACTGGTTTTGTAGGCCAATAAATGATTCTGGGTTCCTTTGCTTCTGCTTCCCTGGAATGATACATATTTATAAAATAAGCTAAGGCTCTGATTTCTGTAGAACCCAAAACAGGTATATTCTTCATGCCAAGAAAGACATCTATTTCCTCTTTTTTCTTGAAACATACTATTCTCTCAATCTTTCAGTTTATCATTTTTTATAAATATGTGAGGATAAGAAATATTACATTTCTTCTTTACTGAAAGAAAAAGACAACCCAAAAGCAACAGGCAATTTAGCATCTGGCTGGGAAACAACTGGAAAATGGTAGATTTGGGCAAATTTGAGAGCAAGTTCTGGGGACAGCCAGGACTCAGCTCCAACTGGTTGTTTTCAAGTGAAGAGCATGGATCAACACTGCTAGAACTTTTCACTTTTCAAAAGAGGCCAGAATTCCAGTTTTTCATGTGGAAATTCTTCATTGAAAATTTTTGACCAGTGGGGTTTTTTTATTTTTTAATTTTTTTTTCAAGATACTACAGGCCAAATATATCACATCTGCTGGGTGAATCTGGCCCAAGGATCCACTAATATGAACCATTTGGACTATGTAGTAAAGCCCTATTTCTTTAGCTTTGTAGGGTGGAGGTGGGAGAGGGTATTAATTGGTTCATTGCCATGTGTCTGTTCCCTGGTGTGGTGCCTAGATCACAGCTGGTGTTCCAAAGACACTTTCTGAATAACTAAACATTATTTAAAACATCTATAAAAATCAATCTACATAGCAATAATCCATGCAGCAATAATAACTTAAGAGAAAATAAAGCCCACATTTTTTTGGTCTATAATAACATAGTTGTATAGTTCTGAAAACTCAGCCTAATCTTTCAGCTAACCTAACATCTCTATACCTTAGGAACTCATGGTTCTTAAACTTAAGCTTTCACCAGAATTACCTAGAAGGTTTGTTAAACAAAAAAATGGTTAGTTCCCACCCTCAGAGTTGCTGATTCCGAAGGTCTGGGCTGGGGCCCAGGAATCTGCATTTCTACCAATTTCTCAGGAGAAGTTGATACTGCAGGTCTAGGGCCCACATTTTGAAAAGTGTGGCTGAAAAATCTTCTTAAAAATCTCTTTATGTTGTCATGGAGCCTTGACCATTCCAAAGGGTCCTTGCTGACTTTTGTTGCCTCAGAGGACTTCTGCAGTCTTCTCCAGAGCCTCACAAAATGGCAAGAAAAGGTGGCCTTCCAGCCACGGCAAAAGGCCCCAATGAACCCAAGTCAAGCAATGCTGTGCTCTCAAATTTCCCTTTCTGGAGGCATTTTTTTTTTTTTTTTTTTTTTTTTTTGGCCATGCCTATAGCATGCGCAAGTTCCCCGGCCAAGGGGGGAACCCATACCACTGCAGCAATCCGAGCTGCAGCAGTGACAACACCAGACCCACTGAGCCACCAAGGGGACTCCTAGAGGCCTCTTTTTTTTCATTTTTTTTATTTTTAGGGCCACACCCATGGCCTATGGAGGTTCCCAGGCTAAGGGTGGAATTGGAGCTGTAGCCACTGGCCTATACCACAGCCACAGCAACACCAGATCCAAGCCAGGTCTGCGACCTACACCATAGCCCACGGCAATGCCAGATTCTTTTTTTTTTTTTTTTTTTTTTATTATTATTTTCCCACTGTACAGCAAGGGGGTCAGGTCATCCGTAGATGTATACATTGCAGTTACAGTTTTTTTTTCCCCCACCCTTTCTTCTGTTGCAACATGAGTATGCCAGATTCTTAACCCACTGAGCGAGGTCAGGGATCAAACCCGTGTCCTAATGGATACTAGTCAGATTCCTTCCTGCTGAGCCACAACAGGAACTCCCTGGAGGCCTCTTAAAAAGCAGTCTATTTTTAGAATCCATGAGGATGCAGGTTTCAATCCCTGGCCTCACTCAGTAGGTTAAGGATCAGGCATTGCTGTGTCTGTGGCAGGCAGGCAGCTGCAGCTCCAATTTGACCCCTAGGCTGGGAACTTCCATATGCCACCAGTGTGGCCATAAAAAGGCAAAAGAAAAGAAAAGAAAAGAAAAGGAAATCAGTCTATTTCACTTTCCAGCTTCTGGAGCTGAAGCTCCTAGATAACTGCCAAGCCTGATTGCCTTCCTGGAGCCACCACGATAGCAGTCAGAGCTCAGGGAGTGGAGTGCAGCCCCCCCAAAGAAGCAGCCTTGGACCTATGGTGGCTGCTGCAGAAGCCCCTGCCTTACACATCTCAGTTGTGGTCCTGGTCCCATAGCAGAAGGGAAGCACACACCTGTTCCCATTCAGAATGTCTAGTAGACTCGCCCTTCTAGATCAGCCAGGCTCCACCCACAGAAAAACTCCTTTCTCTCCAAGTTCCTTGCCAGGCATCAATAAATTGCATATTGGGGAGTTCCCGTCGTGGCGCAGTGGTTAACGAATCCGACTAGCAACCATAAGGTTGCGGGTTTGATCCCTGTCCTTGCTCAGTGGGTTAAGGATCCGGCATTGCCGTGAGCTGTGGTGTAGGTCGAAGACGCGGCTCGGATCCCGCGTTGCTGTGACTACAGCTCCGATTCGACCCCTAGTCTGGGAACCTCCATATGCCGCGGGAGCGGCCCAAGAAATGGCAAAAAGACAAATAAATAAATAAACAAACAAACAAACAAATAAATAAATAAATAAAATTGCAAATCAAGATCTTTAAAGCAGGTGAAGGTACAGGGAGGGTAGGAGTCTGAGTCTGAACCTACTATATTGCCCCTGTTGTGTTGCTGGCAGAAGGAATGCAAATGTGGACATGGATGCTGGAAAACTGACCACAGGAAGATTATTGAAAGGGAGTAACACTGGATTTTAAAATGTCATTTATCCACAGGTCACTTAGAGTTCCGATGCCTTTAAATTCTCTGCATCCTCGGGAACAAAAAAATAAACAAAAGGAAGGGGAAAAGATTATTAAATATATTTCTAAAGAAATTTTTGTAACTCAAAGTAGAAGAAAAAAATCTTCAAAAGCAGCAAGATAAACATCTGCTCTGATATAAATTCCCCAAAAGTATTATTTACAATTTTGAATATATGCATTCTTAGGAGCTCAGTAACTATATTTAGTACTATGTCCAGAAGAATACCTGAAATCATGAAAAACATGGAAAATAACAGAAATCCGATGTGTAAACTATAAAATCAATGAAGACTTGAATTCATAATCAAAGTAAAATTTTTCAAAATCTAGAACTTTTGGAAGAACGGAGGCTATGAATTAAAAGAGCTATCACTATCTCGAGTTAAATAAATAAACTAATTCTGACTGAAAAGTAATTACTAAAATGCTTAAATTTTAGAAACTCTTAAATTGTAAGAATAAAGTTTTCACAGTTTTGAATGAGCCACAGTTAAAATCTATTCGGGTTTTTTATTGCTAACCCACAATAATGGAGTCAGAGCTTTAGAATTCTTAAAGACAAAAAGATCAACCTAAGAAAGCAATACACAGCCAAGCTCCAAATCACAGGTAAAGGCAAATTCTTAAATGGTCAATCTTCTAGAAAACCTACTGAATACCCTCTCTACAGAGGTCACATGGGCTGTTGAACAGCTCACAAAGCCCTGAGGTAGGAGTTCAAGAAGGAATCCGTGAATGAGAACATTAATGCAGAACATGATGTACAGTATCCAATAAAGTCAGCTCTCTCCTTTTTTTCTGTTTTAAAATAAAAGCAAATGTTAACAGGAAAGGGGAATGAGGCGATACTGATAAAGCAAGAGTAAATACATAAGGAAAAAAATAGAGGAGAGTGATATTGCTGAGACATCTCACTAATTGGCGTGATTGTTTAAATAAAAGTAGAACAAAATAAATCAAAAATTTAATGAAGGCATAAGAAGCTCAGATTAAACAAATGATGAATAGAAAAAGGGGGGTTGGATCAGAAAGCACAAAAATGTGTCATCGGCCACAGAGGAGAGACCAAAGTAATTCCATTTAAACGGACAGATCTAAATTAACAATGGGGCTACTAAACATTTGCTAAAATATGATAGCAATAAATTAATGACTACCACAATTAAAAATGTTTATGACCGGTTCTAAAGTAATCGTAAGTCATGGTAAGTATAGGATGATAAACTTTTAAATTATTCTAATATGAAAAAGAATACATTACAATCCACTTACATGAATGTATAAGGGAAAATAAAAGTTCTACTTTCAAAAACATAAAATAAAAAAAGAGGACAGAACAAATAAAACAAAAAACAAAGAAAATAAAATTACTTAGTTCACTTATCAAAAGACATAGTACTTGATTATCTAAATTCATGTATGAGTTTACAGATAGATATACAAAAAGCACAAACATACTGAAGGATTGAAAATATAATATGGGGAAATACTATTAATAAACTCATGCAATACAAAAAAAGATCATTATGTTAAGATAGATATGTAATTATAAACATGTGACTTTTTAAAAAAATTATGTATATAACAATTTACAACCAAAAACACGTAGAAAAAAAAGTTAAAAAGAGATTTAACAAAAATCATATTATACTTAGACATTTTCATTTTATAAATATACAAAATCAAAAATTTTAGATATATATACATACATTCTTTTTCTCACATTATCCTCCATCATGTACATTTTAATCAAGATTTTAACCATCAAATATAATTCAACACAAATTTAAAAGAAAAATATCACAACCAACTACTGCAGAAATGCAACTCTGATTCAATATTTTAAAACTTATAAAATAATCACGTCAAAAATCTTTCAGAAAAAATTCATTTGTTCAGCACGTTTTGCAAGTGGCCAGTTGTATTCCCCTCGGTGTACTCACACTGAAGAACAAAGCAAAGAAACCCACCACTACCACTTTTATTCTAATATCGTATTGGAGATATTAACTAATGCAAACTATTCAGACAAGTAACATGCATATGCATTAGAAAGGGAGAGACAAATTAACAGTTGAAGATGATATAATTGTAAACATGTATTAGGGGTCTTCAGAGACACAGAAACAATGGACTGTGTAAAGTTATATATAAAAGGAAATTCATCATAGGCATTGGCTTGTGCAAGTTATGGAGGCAAAATCATGAAAAAACCCACGAACGTCATTTTAAAAATTTAAGTAAAAAGCCAAGTTCAAGATAAATTCTGAAAGAGCAATATCACTCCCTTTACTGGTAACAACTATTTAAATAGTACCGCATCTTTAGAGAAGGATTGATCCTATAAACAATAGCCAGGAAACAATAGGAATAAACTGAGAAATTTGGGGGCTTATTCTAAAATCTAAATATTACTTGTATTTTTAAAAATTTAAATATATAAAGAGATTTATTATCCAACTATTTTGAAAATTACCAAAATTGACTTTTTCTGCCCATATTATTTTGTGATTGAATGCAGTTATCAATATGGAACTTGAGAGAACACTGATATTTTATAAGGGAAAGTAAACATGTGAGGATGACAAAAAAATCTGAAAAAAGAACAATACAGGTATTTATTTACCTCTGCTACTCATTAAAACATCATAAAGAAATGATCATTAAAATAGAGAGGCAAACTTAAAGCAAAATAAAAACCATTCAACAAGAGTCCAGAAATAGACTATAAAATATCTATAAAAACTCAATATGTGACAACATAAGCACTCTCAAATAATCATAAAATAAATTTTCGTAAGTGATTTGAAACTCAGGTACGCGTTTTACAGGGAAATGTATTAGAGATA
This sequence comes from Sus scrofa, assembly GCF_054392235.1. Classification (NCBI taxonomy): domain Eukaryota; kingdom Metazoa; phylum Chordata; class Mammalia; order Artiodactyla; family Suidae; genus Sus; species Sus scrofa. The sequence goes on along the minus strand of NC_139386.1, from coordinate 40,666,851 downwards.
TCTTAAAGCATATACCAAAATAAACTGCAGATGTAATTAAGGAGATAAATAGAAAATGATGAACCAAGTACATGGAGAATTGTTAACAAAGCTCACCATCACCACCACTACCAGGATAAAGAGACCTAAAAGCCGTTGATAGGATGAATTTTTACATAACAAAAAGTGGTAGCTTAAAAACATGACTACAGTCCTTTCAGCAAGCAGAGTCTTTTTCCCCACTCCTTGAATCTGGGCTTGCTTGGAAACCTGCTTTGGCCAGTTGGCTCTCAAGATGCCTTACCTACATGCTTCCTCTCTGTCAGAGTCTCTGCTACCATAGCCATGTGAGCAAGCCCAGCCTCGCCTGCTGGATGATCTGACACCACGTGGAGCAAAGACAAGTCATCCCAGATGAAACTCCTTAGACCAGCCAATTCCCAGCTGACCAGGCTGCTACCAGCACATGCTTGAGCAGGCTCCATCAGCCATGATCAGCCCAGCCACCAGCTGAGTCAGCCCCAGCCGCTGACGTGTGAACGAATTACGAGTCTGCGTCTTAAGCTACCCAGTGTTGAGGGAGTCTATTACGCAACCATATATAACTGATATCCTAAATTTGCAGTTGTTCTCAAAAGTCAGAGGGAGAAAGTATCAGCGGAGCATTTCCGAGAGACAGGTGGATTTATTATACAAAGAAAAGGTCATTCAGAATATGTGCAGGAATCCTCAGGAGGAGATTATCTCAAAGGTAGAAAAGGCTTGGTTCGCACCCAGAGGGAGAAAGCCAAGAACAGGAAAAGGGGGAGGGCAACTGATTATAGGGCTGGTTGTGGTACTGACAGGACACTAGAAGGTCATTTAACCTCTTCCCTAATCCCAAGGGCCAGTTAGTAACAGAAAGAATGAATGATTCCTGATAGCAGCCATGTTTAGGGCAGAGGGATTGAGCAATACCCCCGACATGGCTAGTTTTGCCAGAAGTAACAGGGAGCATCCAAGGCCAGAAGGGGTGCGACTCAGGTGCCCTGACTAGCAGCCACCCCACCAATCCCCTCTCGATGAAATCAATGTGGAGAATCAGCCCCTGTGATGATTCTGCCCACTTTCTCGGTAAATTTCTGTAGGGAAAAGAAAATGTTCTCTCTGTCTGGCAGAGAAACTCCAGCTATTCTGGGACTTTTCATAAGAAATATATGAATATGGTGCTATTTGTAATTTCTCCTATTAAGGATGAGAAAATTGAAAGAGGCATACTTAAGGTAATTAGAGTAAATTTTATAATTCTAATGAATAGCATCACAGTCGTAAAGGTGAGTATCACCTATAGGAAACAGGAAAAGATGATTTTAAATAGAAATATCAAGTGGAGATATTGGAAAAGAAAATCATTGAAATAAAAATTCAATATATTTGCTGGCACATTTGAGGAACAAATGAGTGAGCAGAATTAGTCCTAAAGATTTGCCTACAATGGAAAAGAAAACAGGGCACTTTCAGGGGGAAAAAAAAAAGGTTAAGATATGAAGATGATATATATATTTTTTTACTTCTTATGTCGTTTTACTTTTTTTCTAATTTATAATGATTTTTATATTTTCTGTTCTAGCTGGTTTATGCTGTTCTGTCAATTTTCTACTGTACAGCAAGGTGACCAAATCACACATACATGTATACATTCTTGTTTTCTCACATTATCATGCCCCATCAGAGGTGACTAGATATAGTTCCCAGGGCTATACAGAAAGGATATGGAGATTAGATCTTGAATTTCCACTGTCACTGGAAAAATAAGGCAATAGAGAGTAGGTGCTATTTCATGAAGTAATTGCTAAAATTCTCCAAACTAAATAAGGCAAGAATTCTCATATTAACCTATTCTATCGAGTTCAGAACCATATAAATTTTATAGAACAAACACTGACCTATCACAATGCAATTTCAGAACCTGGAAGACGAGTTTGAAAATTAAAGAGACCCTTTATGTGTGAAGTCTAAAGAAACCAAACTCATAGAAACAAAGTTCAGACTGGTGGTTCCCAGAAGCTGGGAGTGGGGGGTGGGGGAATTAGATGGAGGTGATCAAAAGGTACAAACTTCCAGTTATGAGTTTTAGTGATATAATGTGCAACGTGACGATTATCATTAACAATACATACCATCTATTTGAAAGATGTTAAGGGAATAAATCTTAAAAGGTCTTATCACAAGAAACAAAATTTGTAACTATATAAGGTGATGGATGTTAACTAAACTTATGGTAATCATTTTGATATATATATATATATATATAATCATTATGTGATACACCTAATGATTATACAATGTTGTATGTCAAGTATATCTCAAAAAAAAACTGGGAAAAGAAGAAAAGATGCAAATCGATGATCTAAATTTCTACCTTATGAACATACAAAAAGAAAAGTGAATTAAATCCAGAGTAAGCAAAATAAAGAACAGAAAAATAATGAAAGAAAACAATACAGATATATCAATGAAACTAAAAGCTGGTTCACTGGAGTTCCTGTTGTGGCTCAGAAGTAATGAACCTGAGTAGTATCCATGAGGACTTGGGTTCAATCCCTGGCCTCACTCAGTGGGTTAAGTGTCTGGAGTTGTCATAAGCTGTAGTGTATGGTGCAGACGAGGTCAGATCCTCCCTTGCTGTGGTTGTGGCATCGATGGGCAGCTGCAGCTCTAATTTGACCCTTGCAGAAACTTCCATATGCCGCAGGTGCAGCCCTAAAAAGCAAATAAAATTAAATCAAATTAAATTTTTAAAAAATCTGGTTCTCTATGATTAATAACTGATAAACCTCTAGACAGATTGATCAGGGAAAGGGGGACTTTGCTAGGGATCATACAGACATTCAAAGGATAATTTAAAAATATTAACTTGACAAATTAGATGAAATGGACTAATTTCTTGAAAAACACTGCTTACCAAAACTGATACAAGAAGAAATAGAAAGACTAAATGATCCTCTATTTAAATGATTTAATTTATGAATTAAAAGTCTTCCACTATATAGCACAAGAAATTATATCCAGTCTCTTGGGATAGATCATGGTGGAAGACAATATAAGAAAGGGAATGTAGAAATACAGATAGGCGAAATGGCATAGAAAGCCCAGAAATAAATCCACACACCTATGGTCAATTAATCTATATACAACAGAGACCAGACAGCCTCTTCAATAAGTTGTGCTGGGAAAAATGGACAGCTGTATGTAAAAGAATGTGATTAGAACACTCTCTAACACCATACACAAAAATAAACTCAAAAAAGATTAAAGACCTAAACATAAGACTGGATACTACAAAACTCTTGGAGGAAAACATAGGCAAAACACTTTTTGACATAAAGCACAGCAATATGTTTTTGATCCATCTCCTACAATAATGAAAATAAAAACAAAAATTAAAAATGGGACCTAACTAACCTTAAAAGCTTTTGCACAGCAAAGAAAACCATAAACAAAATGAAAAGACAACCCAGAGAATGGGAGAAAATCTTTGTAAACAAAGCAACTAACAAGGGCAACCTAAATGTCTATCAGCAGAGGAGCAGATAAAGAAAATGTGGTACATATACACAATGGAATATTATTCAGCCGTAAAAAAGAACGAAATAATGCCATTTGCAGCAACACGGATGGACCTAGAAATTATCATACTAAGGGAAGTAAGTCAGACAGAGAAAGACAAATATCATATGAGATCACTGATATGTGGAATTCAATAAAAAAAATGATATAAAAGATCTTACAAAACAAAAGCAGACTCAAAGATTCAAAAACCAAACTTAGGGCTACCAAAGGGAAAACATGGTAGGGAGGAAATAATTAGGATGTTGTGATTAATATCTACACACTATTATCTATAAAATAGGTAGGTAACAAGGACCTGCTGTATAGCACAGGGAAATATACTCGGTATTCTGTAATAATCTATATGGGAAAAGAATATGAAAAAGAATGGATATATGTATACGTATAACTGAATCATTTTGCTGTACACCTGAAATTAACACAATGTTGTAAGTCAACTATACTCCAATAAAATCTTTTTTAAAAAAAATATAGTATTTGGGAGTTCCCACTGAGGCACAGCAGAAACAAATCTGACTAGTATCCATGAGGATGCATGTTCGATCCCTGGCCTCACTCAGTGGGTTGAGGATCCAGTGTTACCATGAGCTGTGGTGTAGGTCGCAGACATGGCTCGGATCCCTGGTTGCCGTGGCTGCGGTGTAGGCCGGCAGCTACAACTCGGATTTGACCCATAGCCTGGGAACTTCCATATGCCGCAGGTGTGGCCCTAAAAAGCAAAAAAAAAAAAAAAAAAAAAAAAAGTTTTTAAAAAGATAGGATCTTTTATTTTGCAGTCCTACCTAATTCAAATGGAATGGGAGAGAAATTGTTCTCCAAATGAAAGGATGTTGGATAGACAGAAAAAGTTACAACTGACCACCATGGAAAGAAAAGGGCAGAGATGAAGACAAGAAAGAGCAAAGTTCCTTTTGAGAAATTGGGGGGGGAGGGGTGCACTAAATGGTAAAAGACGAAGAACTGACATTGGACCAGAGGGAGGGTATTTGCTCTTTTTTGATCTATATACGTGTTAAGCCGCCTCAAACCCTTACTAATGAAAGATGATAGTATCTATAACAAAAATGAGTACAAGGACATTGTGTCCTTGGAAAGAAACCATTTTTAAGTATCTAGCATCTCACCTACTTGCACACTTGCTGATCAACAGTTAATATGACATGTAGGAATATTACTAATGAAATTTCTGTCATCACGAACCCATGCGATTCTCCTTTGGCACCCTATTTCACTATCTTGAGTAATCCTAGGTGCCAGAAATAAGCAAATAAAGTGTATAGATTGCCATCGGGGCCACATGCATAGTGGTTAAGGATACAGTCTTGGAAAGAGGCAAACCTAAGTTTGAATATTGGCTGCACTGCTTGCTACCTACGTGACCTTAGGATAGTTACTGAATATTTATGTAAAACAGTCCCCAGAGGGCCTGGAACAGGGTGAGTTCTCAATGATACATTTCATCCATTGTGAGTACCATGGTCCTAGACCTTCACAGCCAATGCATTGAAGACATCTCTCAGCTTCCCATCATTCTGATTCATGTTCTAATTATACTTGGAATTAGCGAGATTTGACTATAGAGTGTAGTGTGTAAATGTTGAAGATGGGTCATGTAAGTAAAGAACCATGGTGCCTTTTTTAAAAAAAAAAAAAAAAAAGAAAAAAAAAAAGGAAAACCTCCTCTAGATTTCCTCTACCCAGAAATCCTTCCCAGCCAGCTCCTTTGGGAACTGTGGTCATCCCTCCCAGCTCTCACAGGATTCCACACTATATAGAAAGAATTCAACCATATGTCTGTTGTCCAGTCAAAAAACTTGGTAGTTCCCACTTCTAAGAGCATGTTTTCTAAACATCTCTGGTAAATGGAGATTTTGACTTTATGCCCGGGACACCCTGAGAGCTGCTCCTACAGAAAGAAAAAAAAAAAAAGTAATAGGATAATAAATCCCAAGTCCTTCCCCCGACCCCGCTCCCGGCTCAGAACAAGAGTTGTTTTAGTAAAACCGGCCTTCGCTTTCCTCTGGACGCTGCCCTCGCCCTCGTCAGACCAGGGTGTTTAATACAGGACTTTTGACTCAGCCATCATTACTCACACTTTACTGATTTTACTTTAAACACTGTTGGCTAAAACGATAATTTATCACGACTGTTTTGCCTAGCTGTGGGGGGATAATTTATTTCCCTGTTGAAGGGTTTGATATTTATTAGCGCAGCCGCAGGCTGCTCAGCAGAGATGCACGCTCCAGGGGATGCGCTGGTCCAGCCCCTGCTCCATCCTCTCTGCTTCAGCCCACTCGCTGTTCCTCTCAGGCAGGATCAGCCAGCGCCCCAGGGCACAGGGGACGGTAACTCTGGGGAAAAGGAAGCAGGGTGCTTCTCTCCACCCCGACCCCAAAGCAGGACCCGAAGCTGTGAAGGAGGCTCCAGGCGAGCCCACAAGCCTGCTCTGGAGCACCCTCGAGCCTGGAGAGCAGAGTGGAGGACAAAACACAGAAATGCAGGCATCCTTGAAGGACTCACTGGAGGGTGGCCCCCCCAGACCCCCGCTGCTAAAGAGCGTCTGGTTGGCAAAAGATACTCAAGGTAAGAAGGGGGCCTGCCTGAGAAGCAGAGGGTCCCGGGCCACTAAGGCCAGTGGAAAACAACCCCTACAGCACTCAGGCAGGCAGCATCTCTGCTGCAATCACAGTGCTTGGCCAAGGCAGACATCTGCTGAAGGTTTATTGCAGCAGCAAATGAGTAAAGGAACTCGGGTTTATTGTGTGCCTAGCGTGTGCCTGGCATTGTGCTAGGCATACCTGCATCTTGGCATTTCATCTTTGCAATAAAAATCCCAAAGATGACAATGATATTAAAAAAACAACAACAAAAATAATAGTAACGCCCAAGGATGAGTGTTCACATCCAGTGGCCTTTGGGAGGGTACCTAAATGGCCTGCTTCTCCAGGAACACCCCCAGATCTGTGTGACCAAAAGGCCCTGCCCTGCTGATATCCCATGTCATTTCCCCGCTGAATGAAACGTACTGGAAGCTCACCCCCAGGGTCTCAGTGTGGTGCCTGGAGTTCCCAGCACCAGAGCCACCCCTTGACTCTGGGCATTATCTCAAACGGAAGTGTGTTATCTGGGGGACATAGCTATGTAATCCATTAGCACTTAGGCCACATTAGTCAGAACTTATTGGACCCTTTTTTTTCTTTTCCAGAATAGCAGGAATGGGACATGGCACAAAGCCTGATATTTTAAGTCAAGGACCCTCTTGGGGGTGAGAGCGTGGTGAGTGTCTTATTGAATGCTACTGGGGTGTTGAGGGGATCCCGTCAAGGCACAGGAGCGAGAGCATGTGAACACACACACCTAGAGGAGGAAAAAAATGGAAGAAAAATGCCAATGGACTAAAAAAAGAACATCAGACCATAACTTTTCATGCCCTGTCCCACCGGGTATGCTATGCTTGAAGGGTTAGAATTTCCCATCATTTGTGGTGCGCCCATTATATGCCAGGCATTGTGCTGGAATAAAGATTACAAAACCAGATTGGAATACAAAACTTCCCATCCCAAGAGTTTGCTATCGCTTTCCCCCTGAAACTTGAAATGCCTAGGATGTCAGGGTAAAAACAGGCATGGGGGAGTTCCCGTCGTGGCGCAGTGGTTAATGAATCTGACTAGGAACCATGAGATTGCGGGTTCAGTCCCTGCCCTTGCTCAGTGGGTTAAGGATCCGGCGTTGCCCTGAGCTGTGGTGTAGGTTGCAGACGCGGTTCAGATCCCGAGTTGCTGTGGCTCTGGTGTAGGCCAGTGGCTACAGCTCCAATTAGACCCCTAGCCTGGGAACCCCCATATGCCGCGGGAGCGGCCCAAAGAAATAGCAAAAAAAAGATAAAAAACAAAACAAACAAACAAAAAAAAAACAGGCATGGAAGAGACTTGGGTCAAAAATATTTTTGAGGAGCACTCTAGGAAAGGAGGTGAGAGGCACTGGAGATAAAGTCCCATCTTTTGTTCTTTTTCTTTTCTTTTTTTTTTTTTTTGCTCTTTAGGGCCCCATGTGCAGCATATGGAATTTCCCAGGCTAGGGGTCAAATCAGAGCTACAGCTGCCGGTCTACACCACATCCACAGCAATGCGGGATCCGAGCTGCGTCTGTGACCTACACCACAGCTCACGGCAATGCTGGACCTTCACCCACTGAACGAGGCCAGGGATCGAACCTCATGGATACTAATTGGGTTGGTTACTACTGAGCCACAACGGGAACTCCTTAAGTCCCACTTTTCCTGGTCCTCTGTGGAGACACCCATGACAGGGCTCCTGCCCAGGTAAAGATAAAGCCCACCCACCAGAGCAGACTTGGCATTAAGAGGGAGGCTGTCAGGCTCAGCCAGTCCTCAGGCCCCGCTGGCTGGTGTAACCTTCCTTACTCCCTAAGAGCCCCTTTGCAGGGCATGAAGGATGGGTGGAGAATGGGAATTTCACTCTGCCTCAGGGCATGTGAGGAATGTGACACTGGCACACAAACCTGGATGGAAGAGCCCTCCTTGGCTTGTCACCCCCACCTTCTCTGTTGCTATTGCTGCCGCATGTAGACCCTTCCTGTTTGCCCCTCAACCAACCAAAGCAACCCCCAGCCCAGATGATGTGACATCGCCATCAAGAAATGAGGTAGGGAAATAAGCCTCCACTTGGGATGAAATGCCTCAGAAAATAAATCCCTGGAGGGAGAAACTCAGTGGTGAGAACTTCAGAGGAGGCTTACTTAGGACTTCCAGTGACATCAGCCCTAAGGCCAAGCCACAGAGAGTGTCCAAGTTCCACCATGATTGCGTCACTGTGGAAAGAAGTGGCGCAGCCTCACCCAGCTTGACCAGCAGTTATCAGGGCTCCGGCTCCCAGGCCTCCCCCTCTGGCCAATCACCAGAGGGCCCAGCTCATTGTTCTGTTGAGTCCACCACGGAAGAGAATTTTTTCCAGGACCTTGATTAACCTTACGAAAACTCATAAAAGTCAAAGTATTTCAGCCTGTCCAAATGCCTCCATGTTCTTCTAGATGTTTGTGGTTGCGAGCGTGTTGGTTGTTTTGTTTTGTTTTGTTTTTGCTGTCAGTTTTCAATTAGTATGGAGATGTGGCAAAAAGAAAAAGAAAGAAAGAAAAGAGGGCAAATTAGAATTCAGAAGCATTGTTTCTGAAAACCCTGCGAGAGGCTGCCACATGGGAGTTCCAAGAAGCAGGCAAGGTATAGAGAACACCTCCAGCCTTTTCATGTCCAAGATCACATCAACTGCTGGCTGATGGGATGCTGGTCATACAATTGCATGACATAATGAGAGCCATTTTATTCCTGCCACAAACTGAAAATCATGCTGATGTGTGGCTGTGTTGATTGGGACCATTTCTGTTCCACGGCTTGTGTGTGGTCATGGGCTGTATGTTATCCATTAATGATGGAAAGTTGACCCTGGCTGTGTCCTGGGATCATTGAACAGTCTGGTAGGGTCCAGGATAGCTCTTGGCTCCCCAACCCCACCCCTCCTCTGTAATTGTAAAACCCACGTGCCTTTTGACAAAAACCTCATCCATCTGTTTCTGATTCATTTACACTTAACTCATCAAACCTCCTTCTGTCGGGGCTGTCATGTCCCACAAGGTCTGCACTGGCGCACCATGGTGAACCCTGCTTCCCTGAATATCAAGAAGTCTGGTTTGGCCAAGAGATGACATGCTCCACTCCCTGGGGTTGAAGGAGGGCAGTGAGGAGGGGTGAGAAGAAAGATGTTCTAAATTCCAAACCCCCAAGATCTTCAGTCCACTGTGGGCTTGGCAAAATGTCTCCTCTCATTCAGCGTGCTGACTTGATTGAGCTATTATTGTTATGGTGCGCGGGTGAGAGCTCGTGTGTGTGTGTGTGTGTGTGTGTGTGTGTGTGTGTGTGTGTGTGTGTACCTTGGCTGTAATTAGACATGTTTTGTGGCATTACTTCAGACTATGGGTGGGCTTCCCTTTCGTGTAATCAGACCAACTGGCTGGCTTCGAGAGTGTGCAACAGGACTGAATTCCTCCTCTGATTTCCACTGCACTGGGTTTTATCCACCTGTCAACCAGGAGCAGAAAAATGAGAAGCAAGAGCCCTGAGAAACAGGAGGAAGAACTCCAGTTATGGGAGCCCTCCCAGCATTCTCCTGTCCAGGCAGCATTTTTTTTTTTTTTCCCAGATGAGAAGAGGGCACATCAGTGACCCCGGCATGGACAAGGGAGGGGGGCCATAACAGCACTGCAGTAATAGGAGACTCTTACTTCTCCTAATAACCTGGGCTCTGGCTTTAATTGCTGCTATCAATCCTGTTTTCTATATGAAATTGTTTTCCTATAAACCCAGATCATCTTATCTCTTCACAGTTTTTGAATAAGTCAGGTACCAGGTAGGAAATGTAACATGAAATTGTGTTTGTGGAGTAATGTGGACTATTTGGACTCACATGTTAGAGTTCCTAAGGAAATGACTTCGCCAAATCAAAGGCAATGCTATCTACTAATTTAAAAAAAAAATAGATACTAGGGTTAAATAAGGAAAACAACTTCATTCTGGAAACAGTTCTCAACTGTGGTGGAATGGCAGGAACTGGTGGAATGGCAGGCTAGTGTACCACAATCGGTTGTGAGATACATTGCAAGGGATCTGTTGCTAAAAATAAAGGGCTGACTTTTGTGAATGACTCACTCTTAAATAAAACTTAGAAGTAAGTAGCCTTGAGGTTATCCCTATAATCATGTCACTTTAAACCACCGCATTCCTAGAGACTTCCCAGATATTGGGTTGGGGAGAAAGGGTTTATGTTAACCTCAAGGACCCCTGGAATTGCACATAGAGACACAAAGGGCACACTCCTGGGCAGGTGTCCCGCATGTAAACATCATCCATCACATGTGTTGTGCCAGAACAGTTGGAAATCACTCTGGTCATGGTCCCGGTATGTGTCATGGAGTAGTGTGGCTCTTTGTCATTTGTTAACCTATAGGGATCCCTTCCCAGTATTCTTTTTTACATTATGTAAAGCAAACTTACCCTCAGAAAGGAATATTCAAGAGTGTTAGTGTCCAAAGCCTTGTTCTTTATAGCATGATCTAGACTTAGAGGCCAGCATTGACTTTCATCCCATTTCCTCTCTCTTGCTCTCTCCCTCCCTGCTTCTGTGTGTGTGTGTGTGTGTGTGTGTGTGTGTGTTCACGAGTATGTTTCGTTGGTTGGTTGTTTACTGCAAAAAAATAGTGGTTCTGTGAACCATAGGAACAACTGTGCCTAAGGTCTCCCCTTAGCGATGGCCCTAGATAGAGAGCTAATGAGGTCAGGGTTGGGGCTCTATGTTCAGTCTGGGCCCTGAGATTTTGCAACTTCATGACACAGCCATAGCCTAGGGGGCCCTTAAGCCCCATGCCTACCTCAGCCTTCAGCCAGCATCTTCGGCCATGCTATGTTCATAATCTAGACCAAAAGATCAAACCTGACAATTGATATGGGTTGCTGAGAACTCAAGGCACTTCAAACTCCTACTTATAATCAAAAACTCCTATTACCAACAAGATAAGGAAAGCTCTCTGCAGAGACATGTTAATAAAACTCCCAGGCTCTAGGTAGCTGTGTCAATCCACATTGTGGACTGAATGTATACTATGCACCCAGATGAAGAAAGAGATCATACTGTTTTTCCAGACCAATTGGCAAGCCATGTCATGTTTCTTCTTCCAGCATGCACTCATCACCTCTGTTCTTTTCTACTATCTGATCTTGATAGGGAGGCTGTACTTTTTTTTTTAAATTTTTGTTTTTTGGCTGTGCCCATGGCACATGGAAGGCCCCGGGCCAGAAGTCCAACCTGCGCTACAGTCGTAACCCAAGCCACTTCAGTGACAATACTGGATCCTTAACCCACTGCACCATGAGGGAACTCCAGAGTCTGTACTTTTACATTTGGGCAAATCCTTGGTCATGATCCACTAGGCAATGGAAACACTGAAATCTACCATTCCTCCTGTCACCTAAAGTCACTAATAAAGAAAACATACAGGGTAAGATTGACTAAGGGTCCCACATGGGAGTTCCCATTGTGACTCAGCGCGGATGAACCCAACGAATATCCATGAAAATTCGGGTTCGATCCCCGGCCTCGTTCAGTGGGTTAAGGATCCAGCTTTGCCGTGAGCTGTGGTGAAAATAGGTCAAAAGTGCGATCTGGATCCCAAGTTGCTGTGGCTGTAGTGTAGGCCAGCAGCTGCAGCTCCGATTCACCCCTAGCCTAGGAACTTCCATATGCCACAAGTGCAACCCTAAAAGGCAAAATAAAGTAAGTAAGTAAGTAGAGCCCCGAATGTACCAATCAGCTATTTAAGGTGAATTTTATCTTGTTTTTCAGGCCTCCAGTCTTCCTTCTCACACTCTTCTGTCACCTTAACTGTCAGCTACCACGTCCTTCTCTCTCTCCCATGTTATTACCAATTGCATGGTTTATCAGTCCAAAGGTTTTCAGGTGTTGGTAGTAGAAATCCAAATGCTAAAACGTCAAAGAATTATGTTGGCTGAAAATCCAAAGTGTGAGGCTCATGATACACGCAGGGCTCCATTTCTCTGTGAGTCTCTCTGCCATCTTCCATCTGTTAGCTTTATCCTGACTCTGCCCTCTCCTCCAGCCATGTGATGCCAGCCAGCAAGATGTATGGAACATTCTTCCTTATCCATATCTCTTGAAAGAAGCTGCTGACTTTTGTCCCACTCTCTTAAGGACGAGGAGAAACTTTGCCTGAGGTCTCCAGCCACCCTCTCTCCTCTATGAGAATTAGGTCATATGCCCATTCACAAAGCCTTCATTGTGAATGGGCATAAGAGTAGAGAAGATTCGTTTCCTTTGATTAGGCGGGATGAATCAGGTCTCACCTCCAAAGTTGGAAATGGGTCAATTTTCCCCTAAATCATATGAACAAAACTGAGATATCACTGTGAATAAAGGAGAGAATGGGTGCTGGGTATAGGCAATTAACAAAGTCCACTAGAGATCTTCCATATCTTCCATATTAAATTCTGTGTCCATTCCCTCTATCTGTGTTTTTGGTTGTTGTTGTTTTTAGGGCCACACCTGTGACATATGAAATTTCCCAGGCTAGGGGTCAAATCTGAGCTACAGCTGCCAGTCCACAACACAGCCACAGCAATGCCAAATCCAAGCCACATCTTTGACCAAAACCACAGCTCGCAGCAATGTGGGATCCTTAACCTGCTAATCGAGGCCAGGGATCAAACCCGAATCCTCATGGGTACTAGTTGGGTTCATTTCCGCTGAGCCACAACAGGAACTCTCCTCTATCTGTTTAAATGATACATTGATGTAATGGATGAATAAGAATTAATTAACCGTGAACCTCTACTCTGTGGCCTTTTTGGATCCTGGAGGATCCAGAGAGCTTTGTTTGACCACATATGAAAGGTATTGTGGTCCTTGGGTTCATTTCCCTCCCAATGGGCAGCAGTTACATAATGAAGTAAGAACCAGGCCCCAAAGCTTGCCTGAACTGAAGCTCCCTTCCTAGAAAAGTGGCCAACACTGCATTCCCACGTCGCGGGCACGCTGGCCTCTGCGTGCAAACTCCTCATTCCTAGTATTTCAAAAGGCAGGCCATTCCTCAGATGCGGAAGGCAACTGGGCAGGACACAGGCACATGGCTCACATTTTCCTGCTCACGATAGTTTTTTTCCATTGACTCAAGCAGCAGCTGCTTTTTGAAGAGCCATGTTTGCTTACGATGACACGGACAGTTTCCAAACTCTGCAGCGGTCATCTTCAGACTCGTCAGTGTGATATAATCTCAGACTTTTGTTGCCCTGATTGCCCTTGTGATGCTAAAATAGGACCTGCCGTTGAAGAACCACTCATTAAAATGTAGACGTAGCAGTTTCTTCCAAGCAAAAGAAGAAAGGAACCAAGATCATTATCATTGATCCCTTAGCATTGGCTGGTCAAGAGTGGCCCTTATTTGGCTAATTCATTCCTTATGTTCATATCCTGTAAGGTTCCTACCCTGATTGCCCTAAGCTACAACCTCAGGCAACTCCAACCCTCTAAACTCTGCAAAAAAAAAAAAAAAAAAAAAAAAAAAAACAAACAAACAAACAAAAAAAAACAGTATTAGTGCTACTATTCTTGGATTCCTGACTTTCACATGAGCAAGTCCTAGTTCCAGCTCTGCTATTTCAATATGAAATTCTGTTCTTAGGACATTGGTTTGTACAATTGAAAATACTACACAGGGTTGGTATAAATGTGGCCTCCATCAGTTGCTTACTATGTGAACTTAAGCACATGTTTTTGCCTCTCATCACAGAGTCATTGGCTATTTATTAGGGTTATCAATGTGACAGGCACTGTGCTTGGTGCTGAGACAGTTCCTGAATCTATAAAAAGGAGCATTAAGGAGAAAACACATCTCATAGGATTGTTGTAAGGGTTAAATGAGATAACACATGCCAGATGCATAGGAAACTCTCATAAATGGTGGCCGGCATAGCTATGACCATTAATAAGAATGTACCTTGTCCTTCTGAAACTCCCTACAATACTACCCTTCTAAGGAATTCAGGAATTCCTCAGTCTCTTCTGCATTCATCCCAATTTGTCACCCTTCCCAGAAATCCTATAGCTATAGGATGTACAGCTACTTAAAATAGATCTGCTGGAGATGTAAACCCAACCGCCTCCCCACACATGGTGTGTGGTGCAAGCTAGAGTCCCTGGGCCTGCTCCCAATGGGGGGCAGTCACAACACACAAGGCCCAGCCAGCCGCAGCTCAAATGCCAAGCGCTGTGTCCCTGGTCTGTGCTGGAGTGTGAGCGGTGTGCCTGTGTAAGGGGTGCACATGTCTTTAGCCATAAATGTCGTATGGCTGTTATAAACCATGAGGTCTGGTAACACCAGCAGCAGCTTATCAGGTTTCAAATGCACCACACTCTTCCAGATTTCCAGATGCTCTTCTCTCTTTCTTTCTCTCAGCCCCCTTCTATCCCTATCCCAACTCTGAAGTGCCCCACATTGCTTACTGCAAGCTAACAATTTGAAATTAAGTTGAATAAAACTTCAGCAGAGAAGAAACCAGCTGGAAGTTTATATTTAAGGAGAAACAGGAGTGGAAACTTACCACATGCCTCACTGTGCCATGCAGGTCTCAGAGACCGTTCATGGCATTCAGGCAGGCCAAAAGCAGGGGGCTCAAGGCAGTCCAACATAAAGGGAAAAAAATGAAGGAAAGGGGCTGGCTTAATACCATCACAGATGCACAACTTATCTGAAACTCCTTGAAGGAAAGGCATACATTTGTCAGTAAAGAAGATCTATTCTGTTAACAAAAAACAAACCATTCAAAGGACCTGCTTACTGGAAACCACATATGGGAGTTCCCATTGTGGCTCAGCAGTAACGAACCTTTCTGCTGTCCATGAGAATTCAGGTTCGATCCCTGGCCTCACTCAGTGGGTTAAGGATCTGTTGTTGCTGTGGCTGTGGTGTAGGTTTGCAGCTACAGCTCCGATTCACCCCCTAGCCTGGGGACTTCCATATGCCACAGGTGCAGCCCTAAAAATACACACACACACACACACACACACACACACACACACACACACACACAAAGGAAAAAAAGAAAAAGAAACCACATATGGTCTCTTGACTGCAAGGGAAAAGAAATCCCTTCTTCTGAGAAAAACCTGCCCTTCTGAAAAGCCGCCCTGGTTGAAGTGTTACTACGGAGAGGGAACTTGGGTAGGTGGCTCTTCCTTGACTGTGTCTTCTCCTTCATAAAATGGAAATAAAAGTCCAGCACCACCTCAAGCCCATCAGGGTGTCTGAGAGACGTCATCCGTGCTTCTGAAGAAAATTCTTGGGATGTCTGGTTAAGGCAGCACAGCTCTTGGAAGGAATATCATGGAGAAGTCACCCCACTATGAAGTTATTTTTCCTGTTAAATGATTGCTATTCATTGGCAGAGGGCCAGTGGGTGGGGACAAGAAATCAGGAGGCCGAGCACCTCTCCTCGAAGTGGTGACAGCAGAACTGGGAAGAGCATCAGAAGACATTGGGAGGAAAGGAACAGGGATGGGGATTTGTATCAAAGGCATGCAAGAATGTGATTTGCAGAATTCCCCTGTGCTTTTCTGATCCTTAAGTCACACAAGGAAAATTAAGCCTCCCGGTCTGTGATACGTTGTTACAACAGCCCTAGGAAAGGAACGCAGACGTTGGTACCCAATATGGGGTAGCTTAAAACAAGAGAAATTGATTTTCTCACATTTCTACAGACTACACCTCTGAAAGCAAGTTGTCAGCGGAGGGCCCTGCTTCCCCTGAACCCTGTAGGGGATAAACTTTCCTTGCCCTCTCCTAGTGCCCATCAATCCTTGGCATTTCTTGCAGCTGCATCACTCCAAGCTCAGCCCCTGTTGTCACATGGAATTCTCCCTGTGTGCCTGTGTCCAGATTTCCCTCTTCTTATGAAGACACCAGTCAGATTGGATGAGAGCCCTCAAATGACCTCATCTTGTCTTGATTACATCTTCAAAGACTCTAATTCCAAATAAGGTCACATTCACAGGTGCTGGGGGTTAGGACTTTAATTTTTTTTTTTTGGTGGTGGAAGGGACACAGTTCAATTCTCAATCAACCTCCCAGTAGACAATGTCATAGTTCTTCTAGTTAGCAAGCAGCCACTGACAGTGACCTTGATTGAACTTTCAAAGACTAACTTGCAAAGGGAAAATGCCATGAAAACGGATGCTGGAAATGGAAGACCTCCAGCCCATGGGCAAGATCCCCTCTTTATTTACCCGATAGTTTTCCAAGCTCTCGAGAGAGCCTGCAGAGCTCCAAGAGAAGTAAGGGAACTTTGGCTCTCAGTGAAACAGATGTTAAGTTGTGGAAAAGTGGTACAAGGTATCAAGGGCTTTCATGGGATGCTGGATGCTTGATTTCCAGCAGGCAGTCTAATCTCTTGAACTCAAAACACTGAATTTCCCAAGACACTGGAGAGACATAATCACAGCTTTCAGATGTACAAGTCATTCTGGCAATCGGGTTTCCAAGATGCAAAGGATCCAGCGTCTTTGCTGCTGAAACAAAACTGTAAGTGATGATCCAGAGGAGCACCAGGACCTTGTGTGTCTGTCATGGCCAAGGGGCACGTGTCTACCTCTTCTGGTCCAAGTGTTTTCAGGTGACATTGCACCTCTGAGGTTTACAGTTTTCTCGCTTTGAGCAGGGGTGGGCTATACGGGAGGCACTTTCAGCATCTGGCAACATGGATTTCCTGACCACAAAGTAAAAATGAAATAATGCACATACCAAAACATAAACACATTGTGAAGTGCATGTGGCCTCGGATTCCAAAGCCAGCGACCCTGCCTGAGTTAGCAAAGGGGAAGCCAGACTTCTGTCCCGGAGGGGGGGAGAAACAAGGCCTCCAAACTGACAGCTGCTATCATTCCAAAACAAGTCATTGTTTATAAATGAATATTCTTTGTGATAAATTATTGAATTACATGAAAACTCTATGATTGCCTGCTGCTGCCAGATTTGGTTTTGGTCTCAAAAGCCAGCATGGAATGTACTACAGACAGAGAGTAAAATTAAAAACTGCTGGTTTTTTCTCACAAAATTCTCCTCTGAACTCTCAGTTTCCCACTAACCTGGAAGGCTGGTTCTGGCTTTGGGTGCCCAGAAGTCCCTCCAAAACCTTTATAATATGCATAGGTTTAGATTGGAGACATTTTTACCTGTTCTAAGAAAATCATAGGTATGAATCACAGCGCGTGATTTACTTATCATAATTACGATCTCAAAATCTAAAGGCAAAGAGGGACATAACTTTCCAAGAATATCCATTCTGTGCCAGGCTCTGTGCTGCTTGCATCACATAGGTATGTTATTTAATCCTCACAAAGGCCTGAATGATCATCACAAACCCATTTTACAGATGACAAAACTGATGCAAGCTACAGTTAAGTGATTTGTCTAAGTTAACATAGCAGTACAACAAGAAGACCAAGTCTGGCACCAGGCACTGGATTCCAAAACTTATGCTCTTCCTTTGAAGGACTGTTTTCCAAGCTCTCATATTTATTCCTTGCATATTACCTTTTAGGTAAGCTTGTTTTAGAAAAGATATCATTGAAGATGAAAAAATTACTATCTTCCTTGATTCCATCTTCCCCTTCAGAACTGGGTTTTCTTAATTTTCTTCCCTGGCCTGTGTTTCTAGGGAAACATGGTTGATTCCTGTGGAATTAGCAGGCATTAAAAAATAACAGTCCTGGGAGTTCCCATCTTGGTGCAGTGGTTAATGAATCCAACTAGGAACCATGAGGTTGCGAGTTCGGTCCCTGCCCTTGCTCAGTGGGTTAACGATCCGTGAGCTGTGGTGTAGGTTGCAGACGCAGCTCGGATCCTGAGTTGCTATGGCTCTGGCGTAGGCTGGTGGCTACAGCTCTGATTCGACCCCTAGTCTAGGAACCTCCATATGCTGCAGGAGCGGCCCTAGAAAGGGCAAAAAAGACAAAAATAAATAAATAAATAAATAACAGTCCTGGCTTTGGATCCCAATTTTGCTTCTTATTCACGACGTGCCTCGATAAATCTCAGCTTCTCTTACACCAGGGGGATGATGAGACTTGCTCCGCCTATTTCCTGAGTTATTAGAATGCTCATATTATATAATGTCCAGGAAAGCATTTTGTAGCTCATGAAGTTCTGAACTGTGTAAGTAACTATATTATGCCCTAGATTCTTCTCTGATAGTTCAACAAGAAGGAAGAAGATTGAGAACAGCAGCCCAGCGTTAGTTAGTGGTCTGCTGAAAAAAAGGATCTCTGGAAAAGGAAAAAAAAAACAAACAAACTGTTTTTAGTTTGCTGATTTTCATGACGTAACACTTCAGTTTCAATTTCAAGCTATCGATATGACATCACTGAACACAGAGGTGGGAAGAGATGCTCTCAGAGCTAACACAAACCAGATCTTGCATAGCACTAGTTCTTAGTTTCAAAATAGCAGTACCTTTCATAAAGCAGCTATCAAAGTTCCCATCGCGGCTCAGTGGTTAACAAATCCAACCAGGAACAATGAGGTTGCAGGTTCCATCCCTGGCCTTGTTTAGTGGGTCAAGGACCTGGCGTTGCCATGAGCGTGGTGTAGGTTGCAGGCTCGGCTCAGATCCCACATTGCTGTGGCTGTGGTGTAGGCCGGTGGCTACAGCTCCGATTTGACCCCTAGCCTGGGAACCTCCATATGCCGCGGGAGCAGCCCAAGAAATGGCAAAAAGACAAAAAAAAAAAAAAAAAAAAAAAAAAAAAAACATAAAGCAGCTATCATATGGGAGTCATGCTGTGAAATGCCCAAAGTATATCCCTCTCTTCATGTGCTTCCTTCACGGAAATAAGACTGTGCCCCAGCCTGGGTCAGAAAGCCCAGACCCCTACGAGAGCGACTGCATAAAGCCCAACCAAGCAATCTTGCATTTGCCGCTTTGACTCATCTAAGGAGTGACTGTCTGCCTTGTATAAAACTTATATAATGCCCAAGAAAAAAATGTGCTCTGAGAAAACCTTATTGCGGCAAGCAGACTTTGGGTCCCCAAAACAAAAGCTTATTTTATCCACTCTTTCCCTATTCACGGTGTAACAGTTAGCCCTAGATTTGAATACCTACCAAACATACACGGTGGCTGACACAAGATTATTTCCCTCTCATGTGAAAGAAGACTGGAAATACATCCACCTTAGCTGACCTACAATAAAGACCCACACTTTTTCAGTGCCCCTCTCCGCTGTCTTCATGGTCCAAAATACCTGCTGCAGCTCCAGCCATGACATGTAAGTTCCAGCCAGCAAGACGGAAAAAGAAGGGGAAGAGGAGGCACACTCTCTCACTTTAAGGGGAATGCCTGAGAACCCCACACCACATTTTGCTTACACATCTTTGGCTAGATACTAATCATATGACCATATCTAAATACAAGAGACTTAAAAACATAGCCCTTCAACTTGGAGGCAATATGCCTGGCTAACATGAAGTTCTTTTACTATGAAGGAAAGGAGAATGGATGTTAGAATAAGCAACTAGTAGTCTCTGGTACATGCTCACATATATCTATACACTAATTCATCAAAGGATAGAGAAAGAAAAGGAAATGAGTGTTTTTCTTTTTTCTGCCTATGGCTCAGCCTTCTCTTCTTCCCATTCTTATCCTGTGGGTAAGAGAAGTTAGTAGTCTCATTTAATTTGCATATCCATCAAGGGCCAAGTTATAAGGAAATACATTAGTTTCTGGGATGTGTGTACAAAACATATGGTGATGTTCTGACACTATTTGGAAGATAAGAGACCATTATATATGGTCATCACTAATATTATATTAGAAGTGGATGGAAGTTCTTTAGATACATTTGTCTAGAAGCAGGGATAGTTTTCTACTTTGATAAAAAATAGCGAGGGAGGAAATCGTTTTCTTTTCTAATATGTCCATCTAGACTCTGTGGCATGGAAGTTGGAGATCTGTTTATTCTATGAGAAGCATTCAGAAAGTTTCTATGAGAGACCTATGGGCATGCAAATATCTGCCTGCAGCCCTGTGCCTGCATCCTCCATGTCCTGTTCCCATTGGAGCTAGAAAGTAGCTGGTCTGGCATGAAGAAAATGTGCCCTGACTCCTCTAAAGACATCTTCTGCCACCAAACAAGGATCTTAATCTCTAGCCTTTCCAAAATGGCTTGGGAATAGAACCAGAGAGACACATTAACCTACAGAGAGGCATTCCAGTGACAAGTGCAAAAGCCAAACAAACATGCAAGGCAGGTATGAGAACATAGCCATTCTTCTGAGGCTGATTCTCATACCACATCCAGAGATGAGCTGTAACCTAGCAACCACCGGCCCACTCTTACTCCATTTTAGAGCCAAAGAAACACACCTGCTACTAGACATTTCATTTAAATATCCTATTTGCAATTTAATTGTAATCCTATTTAATGTACCATTCCATGAACAGACATACCAACTTCTCCCACCTGCATTCATCCCTGTGGACCTACAATCCTTGACCCTTCTAGGTTTTAGCTATCTTTTAACACATAGATAACCCAGTGGATGAATCCAGACCTAAAATTTGTTTAGAAGTCAAGGAGCTGTATGAGATTTAGTGGTCGATTCTGCAAGAAGGAGTGTTTACAGTAAAAGTTGAAAATGCAGGAATATTATACCGTTGGGCAAGCCCATCGTAGATCCCAAACTCTATGGCTTCAGATCCTGCCTGCTGCGCATTTATTTACCCTTGGACCATGACTCACAATGAACCTAGAGACTGAGAGAGGAAGCTACTCTTTTTTTTTTTAAGATATAGTTTTTTAGTTGCATCAGGATTACTTTCTATAGCTTTGTGGTGCTATGAGTCCCCAGGCAGTCACCCTTTAGCAATAGTTCTCAAGTCTAGCTTTAACCACTTTAATCACTGTTGCTAGGGAAAGCCCAACTAGGATGACCTCGTCTGAATGGTCCTTCTGAGGGGAGTATTAGAATCCTTTCGATGTTTGTCCTTCAAGTCATTTAGACATATAGCCCCCATTTTTTTATTGATTTGCAATATTGCATTAGTTTCAGGTGTACTGCAAAGTGATTTGGTTATACATGTATATATGTAGATATCTATATTCTTTTTTCTATTCTTTACCATTATGCCATTAAGATTTATTAAAAGATATTGAATATAGTCATCAAATCTATATGATTTATTAGAAGATATTGAATATAGCTAACTGTTCTTTATCAATTTAAATATGGTAATGTACATCTGTTAATCTCATACTCTCAATTTATCTCCTCCCTTCCTGTCCCCCCTGGTAACCATAAGTTTATTTTCTATGTCTATCAGTCTGTTTCTTTTTTGTAAATAAGTTCATATGTACTATTTTTATGTACTATTTCTTAGATTCCACACATAAGTGATATCTTATAATTATCTTTCTCTGTTCACTCAGCATGATAATCTCTGGGTCCATCCAATGCTTCAAATTGCATTGTTTCATTCTTTTTATAGCTGAGTAGTATTCCATTGTATATACACACATCTTCTCAATTCATTCATCTGCTGATGGATACTTAGGTTGCTTCCATGTCTTGTCTATTGTAAATAGTGCCTAGACACATAGCCCCTTGATGAGTTCCAGTTTAATACAACCTACCAGCTTTCCATGAGAGGGATAGTGGGCCCCAAAGGAGAAGGCAGGATTCATACTGGAAGACTGAGGAGTATGTGGCATGGTGTTTCTAGATGAGGTTGCAAAACAGGGGTCGGCAGAGTGTTTTGCTTCTCCCTCAGGCATGGAAGTGAAGCAGAAAAGGAGAGTTTAGCTTTTAGCCTTGACTGATCAACAGATAAGAAACTTAACTACCCTAGAGACGGGTTTCCCCTTGCGTTACAAACCAAGAGCAACTTTGAACCAGGAAATATGTATACCCAAGTTATTGTTAAAGAAGGAAAATATAGATGACATCCACCAGTCCAACTCCACAAACAAACAAATAAAAACAAAGAAGAAAAAGATTACAAATTACAGTATCTGCAACATGGCAAACACCATCCTGAAGGCACAGGCTGTCCAAGTATGTGCTCCTTCTTCAAATTTTCCATGTAGGTTGGCTAAAGCCAAGTCCTGGAATGTTAATTGGGACCTGATCGAAACTAATGGACCAGAAATTATGAAATGCCTCATGTTACCAGTCATTTTAAACCAGATAGTTAAGGTTGCAGTTATGGTAAGGTTCAAACTGAGGCTTAAATCTAACATATTTATTGCAAGGAACACTGAACACTCAAGCACACTTATTTTAAATCTAAACGACAGCGTGTATCGTAACCATTTCCTGCATCTTTGAACCATGCTGCAGCTGAATCTGTCGTCTTTCTTGCTCATTTGGGAGTATTCAAAGTGACATCTCCTACTATGTCACTCTACCTGGGAGAAAATAGAGAGTTTGGTTGCCATGCACTGTTTTACATTAGAAGAATTTAGTCTGGGAATCTAACACAAAGCTGGTAACCAACTGCCTAAGTTATAACCATGGTGGCATATCAGTGTCATAATCATTCTTTTTTTTTTTCCAGTTTTAACTGATATGCTTCATAAAAACATTTTTACTTTCCTTTCATGATGCCAATTCGTCTTCTTCTTGTCCTAGAACTATTCACTGGGAATAGGCAAGAGATGTGGAAACACAAGTACAAACTGTCATGGTCCTAGTGTGGGCCAGAAGAAGAATTTCTAGACTCATAGCGAGGTGAAGAGAAAGAAGAGTTTATTGGGATCAGAAGAGTTGCTAGCACAGTAGGATAGCTTCCTGGTGGTCAGGGAGTTCTCACCCCAATGGAAGTTGGCTGCTTCTTTTTATAGCCAGAGGGTAAGGGAAAGAGTGGTGGGGCTTTGCTGATTAGCCAGGGATTTGAAACTCTCCTCATCCCTGATAAGGGCTTGCTCAAGCAAGCCATCCCTTTACTGAGACAAGGAGAGCTTGCTAGGGCAGGCTACTTCTTTATCAGAAGAAAGCCAGACTTGTTTCAAGCGTCAGCTCCAGGTTCTGTCCATCAACTTCAGGTTTTGCGTTTGAGCCCATATGCTGCAGCTTGAGTTCCACACAAACCAGAGCTAACAAGGCTTGTATCCCCTGATGTCAAGGTTTTTATAAAGAAAAATACACAAAAGTAGCCACGCCTCACTCTGGCTTCCTAGTAACCCCAGAAAAAATTCCAGAAATGTGCTTTAATTCTTTAGCCTGAGTGACAAAAAGGTTCAAATGTTTCCTAAAGTCCACTTAAGAATCATTCTGACCTTGGGAATGGATTTTGGTCTCCCTAAAGCTTATTAAGATTAATGGCAAGGGGGACTCATTACTCTGCCAGAAAAAAAAAAAACTACACATGAATCTGAGAGGGGAGTTCTATTCAGTCCCTTTCAGAGATAGGGGACCCAGAGGGGCTGACAAACCCCCCACTGAGTTTGGGATGTACTTGAGATACGTGGCAGGGATCCAGGGCTGGGATGTGCACTTGAGGTGATCTCGTACAGGCCAAGAAAGATCTTCCAAGGGATTTCTTAGAGAGAGAGGTCCCTCTACTCTCAATCGTGAAAGCCACCACCTTAGCCACACAACCAGGCTTTACGGAGCCCAGAATCGTATTCAGAAACTGGAGCCTTATTCACATATAAACAACTCTCATGCCTGCTGACCTTGTTGCCCCTCCACAGCAGGGGCTAGTGTTTCCCATTCAAGTGCTCAATCATTGCAGTGACCTAACCACCTCTCGGCTTCTGCTGCCCCTGCTTCTGCCACTGATGACCAGCTGATTCCCTGTGTGCCTTAAACAGCAACTCAAAGGGAAGAGCCTTGTAATCTGCTGGTTCACCAGGCGGTACCAGGAATCTCCGTGGGAAGCACCCTTGGACTGGCTGCCTCACAGGCTCCTGAACAGTCATGAATGGTGGCATTTTAGCCAGGTGCTCACCCATGGTCATCTTGGCAGGGCAGAGAACAGAAGTCTGTTGCTAAGAGACAGGAATTCCCAGACTCAGGGATGCCTACACAAGAACTCTGGCTTTGATTACTAGCTCATGGAATTGATGGGAGGCATAGATGCAGGAAGCCTTTTGAGTTTTTAAAGGAATTTGTTTCAGCTCAAGAAACTCAAGGTTGGCTGACAACAGTCTGCAATTACTCAACTCCTAGGGCAATTCCCACCCCATCCTCTGAAATTTGCACCAAAAGGTAATGACCTCCAAAGAAGTACAGAATCCAAAAAGGGCATATGCACCAATATCCATCTCAGATAAGTGAAGAAAGGCAATGAACAAAGGGAGATCCTTCCCAAGAACACAGCGAGGGCTCACCCAATTGGCTGACCAAGGAACTCATTGCATTACCAAGTCCAGCAGTCCCTGATAAGCAGGTTGTGATGAATGCAATGAACCAACAGCCCTTAGGTATTGTTTTCTTATTGTCCACTTCAAATAAAAATTGTCTTTCAGTTCTCCTCCACCTTTTTATATTTAACGTGCTGTATTTAAAAAGGTCTAGGCTTAGCAGTTACAACAAAAAGACCTAAAAGACCAAAAAGCCATACAGTGGCTCACAAAAGACAGAAGTTTCTTTCTCTTTCATATGACAATCCAGAGCAGCATTGTCCAATAGAAATAGAATGCAAGTCATATTTGCAATTAAAAATTACAGCCACATTGAAAAAAAACAGGTGAAATTAATTTTTAAAATATACTTTATTTAGCATAATATAGCCAAATATTATCATTTCAACATGTAGTCAATATAAAACATTAAGCTATCTTCCATTATCTTTTTGGTACTTATTTACAACCCATCTGAGTTAAGACTAGCCAGCTTCAGAGTTATGGCTTTGGCACAATGGGATCGGCAGCATTTCTGCAGTGCCAGGACACAGGTTCAAACCCCAGCCCAGCACAGTAGATTAAAGGATTCCTCATTGCTGCAGCTTCAGCATAGGTCATAACTGCAGTTCAGATCTGATTCCTGGCTTGGGAACTCCATATGCTGTGGGGTAGCCAAAAAGACTAGCTAATTTCAAGTGCTCAATAGCCACAGGTGGCAAGTGGCTACCATGTTAGACTGTGCAGGGCTAGACAAGGGAAGGCATCTGGGTAAGTAGATAGTTCTGCTCCTCAAGGTTAGACAAGGACCCTCAGTTTTTCTACTTCATTTTACTGCAGAATAATTGTAAAACAGAACAGAGCTTCTCAACCATGGCACCATTGCCATTTGAGATCGTATATATATATGGGGCTGCCTAGTGCATTATGGAATGTGTTCTTAGACACAATTATTGTGTCCCTTACTCACTATGTCAGTAGTGGGTAAGTAGTGCTATCTACCCCCCCCCATATTGTGACAATCAAAAATATTGGCAAATGTTGGGGAGTGGGGGACAAATCACCCCTGTTCATGATTCTCAAACTTCATTATGTATCAGAATGACCTGGAGAGCTTGCTAAAGCAGAGATTTCTGAGCCTCAGTCCCATAAGTTCTGAGTCAGTAGGTCTGAGTGGGACCCGGGTGAGGTTGGTGTTCTTTGAGACGCCCTCCCTTGGTTGCTGTGCTCCTCTGCCCGACTGGCTACCACATATGACATTCTTGCTGTCAGGAAGGAAGACCAAGAGGAAAGAGAAGACAAATAATATATTTTCGGGACGTAATGGGGAAGTTGAACATCTGACACTTGCTCACTTTCCACTGTAAAGAATTTGGATTTATGACCACATCTAGATCCAAGGAAGGCTAGGAAATGTAGCAACTTGCTTGCTGGGTAGCCATGTGCCCAGTTAAAACTCAGGAATTCTATAACTAAAGGGAGAATTGGGAGATTGGATAATAGGCTCTTCCAAAGGAATGGATGATTTTATTTAGCTGTAAGGTACAAACCTATGAAGAATTCCATGCAAAAACTTACGTAGGGGTAGGCACACCAGCGACGCAGCCTAGATTTGAAGCTCAAGGTGAGGCTTGAGGGGTCTCCCTTGAGTGAAGAGATATGTGTGGCTCAACAGGCACAAACTCTTGAAGGTGTACGTATGGGAGGAAAAGAGGAACCAAAGGAGTAAATGTGCCAATGGATTGTCTCCTCACTATTCATTTCTCTCCCTCATTCCTAACAGGATAATAAACTCCTTGGTTTTGTGGTTTGAAAAACTTTAATTCCACCTCCCAGCTCCAGAAGTTAGCCCCGATGGAGCTAAGGCAATCAAGGAATCAGATTTCCCTAGTCATAGTGATAGGTTCAGTGATGAGCCCATGACCTAAACTGACCCAACCAGAGAGAAGTTCATAACTGTTGTTTAATGTTTGGGGCAGGAGAAGCTGTCTTTTCCTTGAATGTGAATGAGGAAACAATAGCCCTGAAGTAGCAGGCAGCCATGTGACATGAGAGAAGCCAAAGTTGATAAAGCATGAAGGAGGGCCACAATCTGGACAACAGCCTGAACCTCTGGATCAAACCACACCTGATGTCCCACCTCTGGAATTTTCAGCTAAATAAGCCAATAAATTTCTTATATTATTTAAACCAGTTTGGTTTAAGCTTCCTGCCATTTATAACTAAAAGTATTCCCAATACTAGTTTGACCTAAATGTGTTTCTTCCTTGGCACCTTAAAGTCTCTAATAAAGTCAAGGGCAAGTTTATCTCCTGAGCATCTACTATAAGCACCTCACTGCATGACCCCCCCCCCACCCGCTGCCGGCATGCATTAGCTCACATAAGTCTCACAATAACCCTGGAGGTAACCACAAATCAAGAAACTGAGACTCCAAAAGATTAGCTAACCTTCCCAATGTCACTCTGAGAATAAGTGACTGAACTGAGAATTGAGCTCAACCAACTCTAAATCCAATGCTCCTTCTACAACTTTGGCCTCATATATTATTTTTTGAACCATGTATATAAATAACAAAGGTTTATATGTTTACTCAAACTCCACGTGGAAAACCATTCTGACTTTTGAAAATCTGATTCAATGATCAAAAACACATGTAGAATATTAGTTAGAAGGTGGTGTAGACTGTAGTAAGGTTTTATAGGCATCTTGGGCAGGTCCTTCAGAGTAATTGGGATGTGGAATGTGGAAGTCATTTTTATGGGAAAGTTGGGACGTGGCCTCCTGTAGGCAGCCTCGGGCTAAAAAGTGAGCATATCAAGAAAAAAAATCATGTTGAACCTGGTGATAAGGTTCATGAGGATGTTAATTAAAAGAAATCTCAAATTTCAAGGCTATATTGGTGATACACTTTCAAGCAAGGCCATAGGAATATACAGAACAGAAATAAAAGGTTTTGCCCCAAGATGTCAGTATTCTTTTGAAAACAGTATGTATGGTTTACAAATCATCTGTGAAATTCCTCCCCTGCTCACCTATCTTATTACAGTGCCTGCTTATGTTTCTCCTCAAAGAGTCTGGCTCAGCCACAGAAAGTGGAAAGATGCCTTACATTTTGCTTGAGGATGATAAAGTTTAGCTCATGCTGCTGTTTTAACCAACTCGAAATCCTCTTATTTGTATGTTATTCAAAATGATCATTCTCTTGTCAGGAACAGAAGTAAAAATTGTTCACTTTTATATCCACAAGAGCACTGGGTTTATGCTTAAAAATTAGGCCTTGGATGGATTTTAAATACCTGATCTGGCATTCCTGTCATGGAAAGGAATCTGACTAGAATTCATGAGGACACAGGTTCGATCCCTGGCCTCGCTTAGTGAGTTAAGGATCCGGCATTGCTGTGAGCTGTGGTGTAGGTTGCTGACGTGGCTTGGATCTGGCTTTGCTGTGGCTGTGATATAGGCCAGTGGCTACAGCTCCAATTTGACCCCTAGCCTGGGAAACTCCATATGCTGTGGGTGTGACCCTAAAAAGACTAAATAAATAAATAAATAAATAAATAAATAAATACCTGATCTATCCCCCTAAAAAGAAGGGGAAAACCCACATGCCCTTACCCTTCCTCTAGGCTTTCCCAGGCTTAGGTTCTATTTTCCTTTCTAAGGTTTATACTGAAAATGTCCTCCAAGTTCCCAAATTTGGCCTAAGGAACTAGGTTCCCCAGTGTCCATCTAATGGTAAAGTGATTCTGAACTCAGCCTGGTCCAGAAGTCTGTTTAGAAGAGGTTGCTTTTACCACCTAAACAAGCACCCAATATATCTATAAATAAATTCTAAAATATTCATGAAAGAGGCTTGATGGGATCCTTTAACATCAGGTGCTGAGCTATAAAGTAGATTTAATACCTTTACCATCTCATTTGTGTTCTTAATTTGTCTCTTTTGCAGTAAAATGTATTGAAAAAATTTTTGTTTCTGCGCCCGGGTTTTGACGTTCTCTCTGTTTAAAAAGTCCCCTATATAATTATGCTATTTCCCCCTTCCAACCTATGGCAGGGATTATTTAAAATTTGCATGCTCACTAGACCTGGTTCCCCTTCTTGGCTCCTCAGCTAAACCACATTTTCCACCTCCCTTGTATGAAGGTGATGCCACATGAGTGATATTCACCATTGACACACGAGTGGAAGTGATGTACCACTCTTGGATGGAGGCAACTGAGACCAGGGGATCCTTTACACACTCTTTCTTCACTTGCTGGCCAACCAGATGCAAAGGATCCTGAGGCCTGAGGGGATGGAGAAGCTGCTGGAAAGAAAGGGCCTGGGTCCCTGCATGACAGCATGGAGCAGAGCACCCAACTCTGCTGATCAGAGTCCAACTCCAGCTGATCCCCACTGGACTGGGACTTAAACAAGAAACAAATCTGTGTTGGATTAGTTGCCAAAATGTGGGAGCTGTTTGTTATAGCATTATTTACACTGACTAATTCATTGCTCTATTAAGAGAGCAGTTGAGTATTATCCCACTTGAATATTGTCCAGTTGAATTCACTGCCTTACTGAGGGAGCACTTGAGAATTTTGGAAGGCCAAAAACAGACAGGGCATCAACTAACCAAGCAACTGCATGGCTCTGAGAGTCTGAAGCTTGACACTCAGCTTTTACATTCATCCTGTCTTGCATTAGCTTTGCATCCATAGCTCAACTTAAGCACCTGGGAAACAAAGATCTTGTCTTATTTTCTGCTCAACATTGCTTCCTGCAACTGGCATCATTTTGAGTAGTTAATCATATTGGTTAATGAATAAAATGGATGGAGGACCTGCTTAAATTGAGTCAGAAAGGAGCTGAGATAGAGGAGAGAGTAATATTTACATAGGTCTACTGTACGCTTGGTGCCTCGTAAGCTGAAGTGCAGATGCTGTCACGTAGGTAAGATGCCTCAAGCCTCCCATTCCACACCTTGAAGAAGTATCAATTTCTCTCTGCAAATTTTCCTGCAAGTTTCCAGGACTGGGGATCGCACTCCCTTGGTCATCCACAGCTCTGAAACCCTGCCCCCGCCCCATTCATCCAGTTTATGGATCATCTTTCTATCCACCCACCCTGCAGGTGGTCCACCTCTAATTAACTCAAACATGAAATTCAACCCCTCCTTCAGTTGCTACTCAAAAGAAAAAAATCTCATCTTGAAAGGCATTGGCACGTGTGATAGACTTGATCAAAGATTCAGTGAGAGCTCAGACGGCTTCATCCTACCTAATTTAAACACCATCATTCGGTTCCTCAAGGCTCCTGACCATCAGGAATTTTTCTGTGGTCCTTCTTACAACCCTGCCTCAGATCCTCTCAGTAACCTCCCACACCCTTTCCTCTTTCATCCCTTCTCCTCATCTCTTTCCTTCCAGGTTACCCCCAGCCAAATCCCCAGTACAAACCCTTTTCACTCCATGAAAAGGATCCAGTTTACCTCAGATGCTACTACCTAAGGCTCCAGGAACATGCTTGCATATATTAACCTAGACTCAGCAGACCCAAAGGGATGGATTTCCATTCAGTGAAAAAGAACCTTCTTAGAAGTTCATTATGGCTCATTTTTTTTTCTTCCTCTATTACGTACATAATGACATATGACATATGGCAATGGTATATGACAACAAACCCGTTCGACTTCACACTGCAAATTGCAGTGGCCAATTCTCAGATCTCATCCTACTGGACTTTTTAATAGCATTTGGCCCTAATAGTGCACTCCCTCCCCCTTGAATGCCTCCCTCAGTTTTGACTTCCAAGATCCCACATTCATTGGTTTTTCCTCCTCCCTCCCTGCCTACCAGACTCCTCTGTTGTCATTCTCTCCCACCCCAGCCTCTAAATGTCACTCCTTGGATCTACGCCTGTTTTTAAATCTAAGCTTAGAAACATTTGACTGGATATTGTTCTCCTCCAATCTCATGGCTTTAAATACCATCATTTTGCAGACAATTCCAAAACTTTATCTCCAGCCCAGACCTCTCTCACAAACTCCAGACTTCCATATCCAGTTGTTATTGGCTACCTCTCCCTGGCATCTTAAATTTAAGATGCCCCCAAATGAAGTCCTGATTTCCACTCCATATGCAAAACCGAATTCTCCCTAAATCTTTCCATCTCATTCTTCCTGTCATTCAGAACTCACCTCTGAGGCCCCTCTATCTTCATTCCCACATCCAAGTCATTAGCAAGTCTGCTCTATCTTAAAAACACATCCAGAAGCCAGTCGCTCCTCACCACTGCCACTGACTCAAGCCACCAGCACCTCTCATCTTACTGGTCTCCCTAGTTCTTTCCTCTCATTCCTACAACCCATTCTGAACACAGCAGCCAAGGTGATCCATTACAGTGCAAGATGCACCTCTACCCAGAATCCTCCTCAATCAACCACCCAGTGACCCATAAAACCCTGCATGTTATCTGGCCCCTTTTCAGACCTCATTGATTACAACCCCTGTACCCCCTGCCCACCATATAAATGCCTCTCCAGTCAGCTAGACCACCCTACTCTCTATTCTCAACTGTGTCAGGTATTGCATAATGCTTATGCTTTAAGGCCTTTGTACTTATCTTCCTTCTACCTAAAATGCTCTCTCACTTTCATTTCTTCACTTAAATATCACTTTCTCAAATTACACACATCCTTCCTGCTGAACTTTTCTTCTTAGCACTTACCACTGTCTAACACATAGATGTTTTACTTATTGCCATACTTCTTTTCTGTCTTCCCTACCAAAATTTGGGCACCTACTTTTATTAATGTCATTCACTGCTATATTTCCAGTGGCCAGAACAATGCCTGGCACATGAAAGGCACTCCATTAATATTTGAATGACTATTGACAACAGCCCTGTAAGGGATTATTGTCCCACTCTGTAGACGTGGAAAGTGAAGATCAGAGAGGTTATGTTTGTTCAGTTAGTAAACAAAGCTGGGATTAAAATTCAGCTTCAGTGCAACTCTAAGTGCCGTATTAATTTCATAAAACATTATTGTCCTCCAGAAGAGTCCAGGGCTTCATAGTCTCAAGAGGTCCCTGACACACTTCTGAGAGCTGTGAAACCAACTGAAGATTGAGCACTTGCAATTGCCTGGCATATTGCATACAATAAATACAATCTGCCTACAATACAATTCAGTCAGTCAACAAATCTTTAGAATCTCCTATGTGACAGGCAGTGTACCAACCATGAAGAACTCAAAGAGAATAAAAACTGTCCTTTTTCTGACCACCTCTTCTCACTTTACTTCCCCATACCTTTCTTCGGTTATTTTGGGTTAAGATGGTATTTAAGCACAAGTTCTGGCTAATTCTTTGAGTTACTTATGCCTGCATTTCTCCCACATATATATAAGTATACATATTAATAAACTTCTATTTTTAAAAAAAAGCAATTAATTCTTCCCAGATCCATGTCCCGGGAGATGAAATTGGGTCTTTTAAGAATTAAAGTGCATAGTCACCACTGTATGTTGTTGAATCGATGGTCCACAAGGACCTGCTGTGTAGCATAGGGAACTCTACTTAATATTCTGTGATAACTTATATAGGGAAGGAATTTGAAAAAGAATGGATGAGTGTATGTGTGTAAATGAATCCCTTTGTTGTACAGTGGAAATTAACACAACATTGTAAATCATCTATACGTCAATAAAATTTTTTTAAAATGAAAAAAAAAATTAAGTGCCTGTATAACAGACTTGTGGTGGCCCAGGTAGGTGGGTAGGGGAGGGAAGGACTGGGAGTTTGGGATTAGCACAGGCAAACTATTATATATAGGATGGAAAAACAAGCAGGTCCTACTGTATAGCACAGGGAACTATATTCAACATCCTGTGCTAAACCATAATGGAAAAGACTATGAAAAAGAATACATGTGTATAACTGACACATTTTGCTGTAGAGCAGAAATTAACACCACACTGTAAATCAACCATCAATAAAAAATCAATAAGTAAAAAAAAAAAAAAAAAAAAAAGAATTAAGTGGCATGCTCAAGGTCACATGGAGGGCAACCAGCAGAACTAGAACTTAAAACCAGACAAGCCCAATTTTAAAGCCCATGGCTTCTCACCAGTGAAGAAGAAATGGACAGAAAGGCTGAAGAAATTGACATTTGCCCCTCACCTGGGGCAAGATGCATGGGGAAAAAAAAAATCCCAACCACCTTCGGGATTCCTACAAGAACCTCTGTGCTCCGTCCTTCCTCACTCATCTGCCCTGAGGAAGGGGACTTTGCCTCAGCTCTCTGACCCCTCAAGGCTGTTCTTACAAATCTCTGGGGCCATGCCAAAGAGCAGGTACCAACGGAGATTTCCAGGCATTGGTGGGATTAAAGAGACTGGTAAGTAGAAGATCAAGATCAAAGAATCATGAAGTTCCCATTGTGGTTCAGCAGGTTAAGAACCCAACATAGAGTCCACAGGGATGCTGGTTCAATCTCTGGCTTCCCTCAGTAGGGTTAAGGATCGGGCATTGCCACAAGCTGCAGCACAGACTGCAGATGCAGCTTGGATCCAGCATTTCTGTGGCTGTGGGGTAGGCTGGCAGCTGCAGCTCCAATTCGACCCCCAGCCTGGGAACGTCCATAGGCCACGAGTGCAGCCCTGAAAAAAAAAAAAAAAAAGAGAGAGAAAAATCAAAGAATCTCAAAAGGTCATCTAGTCTAAAGAAATCATAAGAATAAGATAGCTCAAATATACATTTCGCTCGGCTTGCTTTTCAGAGGGGAAGGGAAAGATGGTTTTGCGGTTTTTTGTTTGTCTGGATGATTTTTGTATAAGCTAGGAACAGCAGAAAGAGCCTTGGATTTGGAGCAGAAAGCCTTGCTTTCAAGTCTTAGCTCTGCCCTTTGAAAACCCGAGCTTCAGTTTAATAACTGAGGACGCCTTACTGGGTTGCTAGGAGCATTAAAATATGTAATCCACCTGAAAGTGCTATTAATAACACTTTAGACAGGAGACCATTCTTGTAGATAAATGTCCACCTTTCCCAGTATTACAGGACACTCCTATCACTGTGTCTGTTCTAGGAACACAGTTATATGTTTGGTTTCCTTTGCTGGCTCCTCCTCCAGCAAGCTGCCCCCTTGAATGACGGTCTGCAGAAATGCTATCCTGGTCTTCTTTTCTCCCTCTGATCTTTATGGGTGATGGTATCAGGTCCCAAGACTTAAGTACTGACAGTTTCTTTTTCCTTTTTTTTTCTTTTTTGTCTTTTTTTGTGATTTTTTTCGGGCCGCTCCTGTGGCATATGGAGGTTCCCAGGCTAGGGGTCGAATCGGAGCTGTAGCCACTGGCCTACACTACAGCCACAGCAACTCAGAATCCGAGCCGCATCCGCAATCTACACCACAGCTCACGGCAACGCCAGGTCTTTAACCCACTGAGCAAGGCCAGGAATCGAACCTGCATCCTCATGGTTCCTAGTCGCATTGGTTAACCACCGAGCCACGATAGGAACTCCAGTATTGACAATTTCAAAACCTCTCCTAGGAGATCCACAGCCACTTGCCACCTAGATATTTCACACAGAATTCTGCAGATACCTCAATCCTTAAAAATGGAACACAGTGTCTTTTTCCATCCCTTCAGAACCATGCATACATCTTAGCAAATGACATCATCAATCTCTCTCTCCCCACCTCTTCATTTTTAATTTTGAGTCAGAACGACATAAGTGTTCTTTATGAAGAATTTACTAGCTGCCAGGTACTGCGGTAAGCGCGTTATACTCATTTTCTGATTTAACCATTAAAGCATCATGAGATGTCAATGCATTAGCAGCCTGATTTCACAGACAGGCAAAATCAGGTTTCGAGTGGTGTTAAATCATCTGCTCATGGGTCCCAGGGCCATGTTACTTCAGAGCCTGGCTGTTCACCACCATGTAGTGTAGCCTCATGCTCCCCGAATCCATGTCTCCCACATCCAACTGGTCACCAATACCATCTAAATTGTACCTCAAACGTAAATATTTCTCAATTCCAACCAGCTCCTCTTATTTCTACTGCCAATGACTTAGTCTTTTTTAAAATGTATTTTATTGAAGTATAGTAGATTTACAATATGGTGTTAATTTCTGCTGCACAGCAAAGTGATTCTGTTAGATGCATGTATATATATATATGTATGTATATACATATATATATATATATTCTTTTTAATATTCTTTTCCATTATGGTTTATCACAGGATATTGAATATAGTTCCCTGTGCTATATAGTAGGCCCTTGTTATTTACCCGTTCTATATATATAATAGTTTGCATCGGCTTACCCCAATCTTCCAATCCCCCCTCCCCCACCCTCCTTCCGCTTGGCAACCACAAATCTGTTCTCTATGTCTGTGAGTCTGTTTGTGAGTCTGTTTCTGTTCCACAGATATATGTTCATCCAATTACTTAATCTTGACCTTAGTATCTCTTTTTTGGGGGGAGGGTCTTTTTAGGGCCGCACCTGTGGCATATGGAGGGTCCCAGGCTAGGGGTAGAATTGGAGCTGTAGCCACTGGCCTATGCCACAGCCACAGCAACGCCAGATCTGAGCCGCATCTGCGACCTACACCACAGCTCACAGCAATGCCAGATCCTTAACCCACTGAACAAGGCCAGGAATCGAACCTGTGTCCTCATGGGTGCTAGTCAGATTCGTTTCTGCTGAGCCACGACGGGAGCTCCTTGACCTTAGTATCACTAAGATTTATTTATTTTTACTTAACAATTATCCACTAATACACATATTATGTACCAAGCATTATTTTAAGCACTTTAAAAATATTAAACTCACCTGACACTCCTAGCAATCCCATTAAATGATTTTTTATTATCCACAATCTATAGACTGGGAGGCTAAAGCACAGAGCAAATAAGTAACCTGCCCAAGATCATGTAGCTAATAAATGACAGGGTTGGGATTTGAACCTAAGTGGTCTGGCTCCAAGCTTTACCCCAAGGTGTCCCTTCAATACAACAGCAGTAGTATGCTTGGTGGCTTCCCCACCCCTACCCCCAGTTCTCTACACAGTCTCAAGAAATTCTCCAGAATTTGAGTTCCCATTGCAATTCATCTGGTTAAGAAACTGACATAGTGTCTGTGAGGATGCGGGATCGATCCCTGACCTCGATCAGTGGCTAAGGATCCAGCATTGCCACAAGCTGCAGCATAGGTTGCAAATGCTGCTCAGATCCAGAGTTGCTGTGGCTGTGGCATAAGCCTGCAGCAGCAGCTCCTATTCAACCCCTAGCCTGGGAACTTCCATATGCCACAAGTGCAGCCCTAAAAAGAAAAAAAAAAAAAGAAAGAAAGAAAGAAATTCTCCTGAATTTGCTTCATAAAAGTATAACTCTGACCCTTTCCATCACTGTAGCTCCCACCGACTTTTCTTTGGCCTTTTGTGACCTAGATGCAAAGTAACATCCAGATCTCCTTTCCCGTCATGCACTGTGCCAATCACTCCAGAACCACTGCTTTGCCATTTTCCACTTCCGTGGGCTTGGTTATGTTGTAACCCACTATGAAATGTCCATCCCTCATGAAATAAGTCCACTCAGCTTTCAGGACTCAAATGTCCTCTCTTCTTCAGGAAATTCATTTGGTTTGTACTTGATCACATTGCACTCAGTAATTTGCAACTGTCTCCTCTGCACACCTTCCTGCCCTGCCTCCCCCACAGTTGAGATGGGGCCAATAAACACTCTAAAGCTGACCCAACATGGTGCATCATTTGAGCCTTTTCAGTGACAGCAGTAGGCTCACGGTCCCTATGTGCTGCATGAAGCTGTAGGCTTTGTGTGATTTGTCCAGAGCCTCAAAGGAGACTATTAGAATATTGTTGGTCTGAAATTCCACCTTGAGCCATGGGTGAGTAGTTTAAGAAAAGTAAGGAAAAGCTTAACAGCTCGCATGTCTCTCTATGGACAAGAACAGAGTTAAGTGCGGCTACACACTATTTGAGAAATAATTAGAGTCATCTTTTGGGAGAGTTTCTTTTTTCGTTAATTTTATTTTATTTTATTTTTTCCTGCTGTACAGCATGGGGATCAAGTTACTCTTACATGTATGTATTTTTTTTTCTTTTTGTTTGACATTCTCTACATAACCACAGCATGCTGCCTGGTAGCTGAAACACACACACGACTCCCTCCCTCCCTTTCCTGGGGCTTATATTTCTCCAGAGAGTGGGACATCAGTATGGAATTCAAGCCCACAAACATTAACTGATGTCTTTTCATGGTTGGGTAGCTCTGCAGGTTTCCTTTTCCTGTGTTTGTGATTGCTGTCTTTTGTTTTCTCCTTTTCACGTCATCCCTAGTTTTCCAATAACGGG
The DNA here is from genome assembly GCF_054392235.1 of Sus scrofa. Classification (NCBI taxonomy): domain Eukaryota; kingdom Metazoa; phylum Chordata; class Mammalia; order Artiodactyla; family Suidae; genus Sus; species Sus scrofa. Next base: position 40,629,921 of record NC_139386.1, on the reverse strand, counting down.
AAACATTTCTTGAGCACTTTCCATGAAGCTGGCACCCTTCTGAGTTTCTGAAATCAGTTTGTGGACTTCTGTCTTGTGAGCATCAGAGTGAAATAAAATTGCCGAATTTGAAGGTTTGTCAGAAAGTAAACACCATTGAACATATATTTGTACATCCTGGTGCTCTTATTATGTAGAATTCCAAATAGGGGATTTCGGTGTTGGGAGGATAAGCAGTCTTGTTTTAAAAGACAGCAGTGCATCACAAAACACATTCCCACTAATGGTACACAGGAGCATCCACTTGCCTTATCCTTGCTACCAATCGGTGTTGACAGACTTTTTCATTTTTATTAATCTAATGAATAAAATCTACAATGACTTGTTTCCCTTTGCAGATCTGTGACTCTCAACAACTGAGCATCTTCTCATGCACATGTGGACATTTTCCGTTTCCACCTTGTTGACTCTACTTATAAAAAGTGCCTATTGGAGTTCCCGTCGTGGCTCAGTGGTTAATGAATCCGACTAGGAACCATGAGGTTTCCAGTTCAATCCCTGGCCTTGCTCAGTGGGTTAACGATCCGGCGTTGCCGTGAACTGCGGTGTAGGTTGCAGACGCAGCTTGGATCCCGCGTTGCTGTGGCTCTGGTGTAGGCCGGCGGCTACAGCTCTGATTCGACCCCTAGTCTGGGAACCTCCATAGGCCGTGGGAGCAGCCCAAGGAAATGGCAAAAAGATGACAAAAAAAAAATGCCTATTTACTACTGGATTATATTTTTCTGACCAATTTGAGGATGATTTTAAGACTTAGAGATGATCATCTCCACCCCTTGGGGTTGAGGAGGGGGGTCTGGAAATAACTAAATGTCCATCAATAAAGCATTGGTCAAATACATTACAGCACTGCTGCACTCTGGAATATTGTACTAAAAAAGAGTGGGCTAGATCTGTTTGTATTGACATGAAAGGTGTCTGGGACCTATTGTAGGGAAAAGATGCAAGTTATAGGTAATTTATTTAGTATGATACCATTTTTTTTGTCTTTTTTGTTTTTAGGGCCACATCTGTGGCATATGGAGGTTCCCAGGCTAAGGGTCTAATCAGAGCTGTTGCCACTGGCCTACGCCAGAGCCACAGCAACACCAGATCTGAGCCGCATCTGCGACCTACACCACAACTCATGGCAACACCGGATCCTTACCCCACCAAGTGAGGCCAGGGATCAAACCTGCAAGCTCATGGTTCCTAGTTGGACTCGTTTCCACTATGCCACCACAGCAACTCCAGTGTGATACCATTCTTGATCATGGAAATTAGAGAATAAACCCTACTATGTGCATTTATATGTGTGTGTGTATACATATATATATGCATATACATTTTACTACCTACAAATGATTAATTATATACAAATGTATTTGCACATTTAGTTTGTATATATAAATATATATGTATGCATATATAATAGATCATATATACAATAGATATGCTTGTGAGAACACAGGGAGAGTTGTGAAAGTTCACACAAGGGAGTTCCTATTGTGACTCAAAGGTTACAAACTCGACTAGTATCTATGAGGATGCAGGTTCGATCCCTGGCCTCCATCAATGGGTTAAAGATCCTGTGTTGCCGTGGCTGTGGCATAGGCCAGCAGCTGCAGCTCCAATTCAATCCCTAGCCTGGCAACTTCCATATGCCACAGGTGTGACACTAAAAAAAAAGAGAGAGAAAGAGAGAGAGAGTTCACACCAAATTAATATCTTCAGGAAAATGGATTTCAAGGGAAGGAGGACATAGACACTTTTTCCCTATAAGCCACTGTATTTGATTTCCTTCCATAAGCATGTATTAGTGGTACTTTTTAAAAACCTAACAAATGCAACGAATTTTAAAAGAACACTGATAACCCTACCCAAACCCCCTTATATAAAGGTATACAGCCCCAGAATTTTTTTTTATGCACCAGAAACTAGAAAATGTTTAGGTCATTGTACTTTACCCTAACTTACCTTCAAAAAAAACCCATTTCAGGAGAGGACTAGATGGCGGAGGAGTAGGGAGATACGCTCGCCCTCTCCCACAAACACAACAAAAAAAGCACATCTACAGAATAAATGACTCACACAGAATAGCAACCAATCGCTGGCAGAGGAACCTAAACTCCAATAACGGCAAGAAGTTCGTGACATTACTGGGCAGAACGGGAGAAAAGAGGAGAGTGAGAGAAGGTGAATCCGAGCGGGACGGGCGCTCCCGAAAGGGAACTGCAGAGGAGAAAGGGTTCCCGCACCCTGGAAAGTCACCTACCGGGGGAAAGATCAAACAAAGATCTGGAGAAATCTCCAGATGCAGAGAAGACTGTAGCAGTAAGTTGGAGTACGGAAAAGCCGATCAAGAACCCAACGGACCATCTGAACTACGGGCACAGTCACCAAAAATTGAGATGCCTGGGTGGGGGCTGGGCACCGAGACCTCAGCCCCGGAGGTTAGTCGCCAGGCTGGGGGAGCGGGGCGGAGCGGAAACTGCTTGGGAGGTCTAGAAACCATTTGACGGGGCAAAGACTGCCTGGGAGACTAGAAAACAAAGCTGTCGCAGAGGAAGGGAACAATACTCTAGGGGCGGGGAGGTGGAAAGCCGCATCAGAGGGAACCTGGGAGAAGAGCCTGGTCTGCGCCCCTGCTGGGGAGGGGAGAGAAGAAGGGGTGGGTCCCCATAGAATACTCCCCACGCCACAGCAAGCTTACAGGCCCGCTAGCTAGCAGAAAGCGGTGCTTCCCAGTGCATTCCCTCCCCCCACCCCCGCCACCCCCTACGCTCTCACCAGACCTGGGACTGCCTGCCATCCAGGAGGACTGGCCTCAACAATTGCCTGAAGCCTACCACCGCAGGGGCTGTCCCTGCACAGGCCTGCTTGCCCTTTGGAGAGGCTACACTTCCGCAGAGCAGCACCAAACACCACCAGCCCCCGAGAAAAGGCCTGCAGCCCAGAAAAGCTAGAACAAGCCTAGCCAGGCCGTGAATAGATCTGCCTAATTCTCGGACAGTTTTTCTGAGTCGGGCTGCCCCAGGGAGGAGCCTCTTGGGTCTCCAACGGCCCTGCTACCCACCCAAGCCCCCAGGGGGTGCTGAGACCTAGTGGACCAGCTGCATAGGACTGCCAGCTCCAGGCAGGACCCCCTGCAGCCCAGAAAAGCTGCAACAAGCCTGGCCGAGTTGGGAAAATATCTCAGACGGTTTTTCTGAGTTGGGCTGCCCTGGGGAGGAGCCTCTTGGGTTTCCAGTGGCCCTGCCACCCGCCCAAGCCCCCAGGGGGTGCCCCACTCCTGCGGAATAGCTGCTCAGCACCACCAGCCCCCTGGAAGAGCCCCTGCAGCCCAGAAAAGCTGCAACAAGCTCAGCCAGATTGTGAAAAGATCCGCCTACATTCTCAGGCTGTCCTTCTGAGTTGGGCTGCCCTAGGGAAGAGCCTCTTAGGTTCTCAGTGACCCAGATAGCTGCTCCAGCCCCCAGGGGGTGCTGCACTCCTGAGGAACAGCTGCCCAACACCACCAACCCCCTGCAAGAACCCCACAGCCTAAAGACACCAGAGCAAGCTCTGCATGACCAAGTGAAATCTGCTACCATCGTGGGGTGGACCTCACAGTCCTGTCTGCCCTCAGGAAGTCCTCCTTTGCTTCAAAGAAACACTGTTAGCCCCATCAACACTCCAGAAAAGCCACACTGCCTCAAAAAAGATTGACCAACAACGCCAGCCCTCAGGAAATATTCCACGGCAGTGACAAGGCAAACACTGCCCGATAATGGAGAGTACAACTCCCTCAGGAGAAAGAAAACAACAAGCAAGATGAAGAAGCTGAGAAACCACCCCCAGTCAAACCAACAGGAGAACTCATCTAAAACAGTCAGCAATGAAACAGATCTCTGCAGTCAGACAGACCTGGAGTTCAAAAGAGAAATAGTGAAAATACTGAAGGAATTAAGAGAAGATATGAACAGTAATGCAGATACCCTCAGAAAGGAACTAGAAAATATAAGGAGGAGCCAAGAAAAACTAGAACATTCATTTGCAGAGATGCAAACTGAACTAGGGGCAGTAAAAACCAGAATGAATAATGCAGAAGAACGAATCAGTGATATGGAAGATAGAATAATGGAAATCACTCAATCCAGTCAACAGACAGAAAACCAAATCAAAAAACTGGAAAGCAATATAAGAGACCTATGGGATAATATAAAGCAGGCCAATCTACGCATAATAGGAATTCCAGAAGGAGTAGAAAAAGATAAGGGGATGGAAAATATATTTGAAGAAATTATCGATGGAAACTTCCCAAATCTAAAGGATACTGGGTTCAAGATACAAGAAGCACAGAGGGCCCCAAACAAACTGAACCCAAACAGACCCACACCAAGACACATCATAATAAAAATGGCAAAAGTTAGTGATAAAGAGAGGATCCTAAAGGCAGCAAGAGAAAAACAGAATGTTACCTACAAGGGAACCCCCATAAGAATATCAGCTGATTTCTCTACAGAAACACTACAGGCCAGGAGGGAATGGCAAGAGATATTTAAACTGCTAAAAGGAAAAAATATGCAACCTAGAACACTCTCTCCAGCAAGAATATCATTTAAAATAGAAGGGGAAATAAAAATTTTTTCCAACAAACAAAAACTTAAAGAATACAGCAACACAAAACCCAGGTTAAAGGAAATATTGAAAGGGCTTCTCTAAACCAAAAAGAAAGGAAGGAAAGGGAAGAAAAAAGAAAAGAAAAAAAAAAGAAGAAGAAGAGGAAGAACTAGGACTGAGGAAACTGCAATCAGAGAGCAGTCACTCAAATAAGCCAGCATACAGATTTAATCATGAACATGCTTCAAACAAAATAAAATTAAAAAGAATAAAATAAAAAAGAGTCATCAAAACCATAAAATGTGGGCAAGGGATGTTAGGAAGTAAATAACCCTTTTTGTTTGTTTGTATGTTACTCTTCTTAATTTTAATATAGTAATGAAGTGTTTGAACTTACAGGACCATCAGGCTAAAACACACAATTATGGGAAGGGGTTAGCATATTTAAAAAACAGGGCAACCACAAGCCAAAACCAAATATTGCATTTGCAAAAAATGAAAAAAAAAAATACACTCAAGCAGATAACAACAGGAGACCATCCAACCCAAAAAAAAAAAAAAGAAGAAGAAAGGAAGAATGGAGAACCATAGAATCAACTGGAACACGAGGTTCAAATGGCAATAAATAATCATCTATCAATTATCACCTTAAATGTCAATGGACTGAATGCCCCAATCAAAAGACACAGAGTGGCTGAGTGGATAAAAAGGCAAAAACCTTCAATATGCTGCCTACAAGAAACTCACCTTAGGACAAAAGATACATATAGATTGAAAGTGAAAGGGTGGGGAAAAATATTTCATGCCAATAGACAAGACAGAAGAGCAGGAGTCACAACACTCATATCAGACAAAATAGACTTTAAAACAAAAGACATAAAGAAAGACAAAGAAGGACACTATTTAATGATAAAGGGATCCATCCAAGGAGAGGATGTTACTATCATCAACATATATGCCCCAAATATAGGAGCACCCAGATACATACAACAAATATTAACAGACATAAAGGGAGATATTGATGAGAATACAATCATAGTAGGAGACCTTAATACCCCCCTCACATCAATGGACAGATCCTCTAGACAGAAAACCAATAAAGCAACAGAGATCCTAAAGGAAACAATAGAAAAGTTAGACTTCATTGATATCTTCAGGACACTACATCCAAAAAAAGCAGAATACACATTCTTCTCAAATGCTCATGGAATATTCTCAAGAATCGACCACATATTGGGACATAAAGCCAATCTCAATAAATTTAGGAGCATAGAAATTATCTCAAGTATCTTCTCTGACCACAATGCCATGAAATTAGAAATAAACCATGGGAAAAGGAAAGAGAAAAAACCTACTCCATGGAGACTAAACAACATGCTACTAAAAAACCAATGGGTCAATGAGGAAATCAAAAAGGAAATTAGAAACTACCTTGAAACAAATGATAATGAAGACACAACCTCTCAAAATCTATGGGATGCTGCGAAAGCAGTGCTCAGAGGGAAATTTATAGCAATACAGGCCTTTCTCAAAAAAGAAGAAAGATCCCAAATTGACAACTTAACCCTCCACCTAAATGGATTAGAAAAAGAAGAACAAAAAAGTCCTAAAGTCAGCAGAAGGAAGGAAATTATAAAGATCAAAGAAGAAATCAATAAAATAGAGACTCAAAAAACAATAGAGAAAATTAATAAAACCAAGAGCTGGTTCTTTGAAAAGGTTAACAAAATGGACAACCCCCTGGCCACACTCACTAAAAAGAGGAGAGAAAGAACCCAAATCACCAAAATTATAAATGAAAAAGGAGAAATCACAACGGATACAGCAGAAATACTAAAAACCATAAGAGAATACTATGAACAACTATACGGCAACAAGTTTGACAATCTGGAAGAAATGGACAATTTTCTAGAATCTTACAGCCTGCCAAAACTGAATCAAGTAGAAACAGACCAACTGAACAGACCGATCACTAGAAATGAAATTGAAGAGGTCATAAAATCACTCCCTACAAATAAAAGTCCAGGACCACATGGCTTCACAGGCCAATGCTATCAAACATATAAAGAGGAATTGGTGCCCATCCTCCTTAAACTCTTTCAAAAGGTTGAAGAAGAAGGAATACTCCCAAAGACATTCTATGAGGCCACCATCACCCTCATTCCAAAACCAGACAGAGATACCACCAAAAAAGAAAACTATCGCCCAATATCATTGATGAATATAGATGCAAAAATTCTCAACAAAATCTTAGCCAACCGAATCCAACAACATACCAAAAAAATTATACACCATGACCAGGTTGGGTTCATCCCAGGTTCACAAGGATGGTTCAACATACGCAAATCAATCAACGTCATACACCACATTAACAAAAAAAAAAAAAAGTCAAAAATCATATGATCAACTCAATAGATGCAGAAAAAGCATTTGACAAAGTTCAACATCCATTCATGATCAAGACCCTCGCCAAAGTGGGTATAGAGGGAACATTCCTGAATATAATCAAAGCCATTTATGATAAACCCACAGCAAATATAATCCTCAATGGGGAAAAACTGAAAGCCTTCTCACTCCAATCTGGAACAAGACAGGGATGCCCACTCTCACCACTGCTCTTCAACATAGTTTTGGAAGTCCTGGCCACAGCAATTAGACAAACAAAAGAAATAAAAGGCATCCATATAGGAAGAGAAGAGATAAAACTGTCACTGTATGCAGATGACATGATACTATACATAGAAAACCCTAAGGACTCAACCCCAAAACTCCTTGAACTGATTAATAAATTCAGCAAAGTAGCAGGCTATAAGATTAACATTCAGAAGTCAGTTGCATTTCTGTATACCAGCAATGAAACATTAGAAAAGGAATACAAAAATATGATACCTTTTAAAATTGCACCTCACAAAATCAAATACATCGGAATACACCTGACCAAGGAGGTAAAGGACCTATATGCTGAGAACTATAAAACTTTAATCAAAGAAATCAAAGAAGATGTAAAGAAATGGAAAGATATTCCATGTTCCTGGATTGGGAAAATCAATATTGTAAAAATGGCCATACTACCCAAAGCAATCTACAGATTCAATGCAATCCCTATCAAATGACCCATGACATTTTTCACAGAACTAGAACAAACAAGCCAAACATTTATATGGAACCACAAAAGACCCAGAATTGCCAAAGCAATCCTGAGAAACAAAAACCAAGCAGGAGGCATAACTCTCCCAGACTTCAAGAAATACTACAAAGCCACAGTCATCAAAACAGTGTGGTACTGGTACCAAAACAGACAGACAGACCAATGGAACAGAATAGAGAACCCGGAAATAAACCCTGACACCTATGGTCAATTAATCTTTGACAAGGGAGGCAAGAACATAAAATGGGAAAAAGAAAGTCTATTCAGCAAGCATTGCTGGGAAACCTGGACAGATGCATGCAAAGCAATGAAACTAGAACACACCCTCACACCATGCACAAAAATAAACTCCAAATGGCTGAAGGACTTAAATACACGACAGGACACCATCAAACTCCTAGAAGAAAACATAGGCAGAACACTCTCTGACATCAACATCATGAATATTTTCTCAGGGCAGTCTCCCAAAGCAATAGAAACTAGAGCAAAAATAAACCCATGGGACCTCATCAAACTGAAAAGCTTTTGCACAGCAAAGGAAACCCAAAAGAAAACAAAAAGACAACTTACAGAATGGGAGAAAATAGTTTCAAATGATGCAACTGACAAGGGCTTAATCTCTAGAATATATAAGCAACTTATACAACCCAACAGCAAAACAACCAATCAATCAATGGAAAAATGGGCAAAAGACCTGAACAGACATTTCTCCAAGGAAGATATACAGATGGCCAACAAACACATGAAAAAATGCTCAACATCGCTGATTATAAGAGAAATGCAAATCAAAACTACCATGAGATATCACCTCACACCAGTCAGAATGGCCATCATTAATAAATCCACAAATAACAAGTGCTGGAGGTGCTGGGGAGAAAAGGGAACCCTCCTGCACTGCTGGTGGGAATGGAAACTGGTACAGCCACTATGGAGAACAGTTTGGAGATACCTTAGAAATCTATACATAGAACTTCCATATGACCCCGCAATCCCACTCTTGGGCATCTATCCGGACAAAACTCTACTTAAAAGAGACACATGCACCCGCATTTTCATTGCAGCACTATTCACAATAGCCAGGACATGGAAACAACCCAAATGTCCATCGACAGATGACTGGATTCGGAAGAGGTGGTATATATACACAATGGAATACTATTCAGCCATAAAAAAGAATGACATAATGCCATTTGTAGCAACATGGATGGAACTAGAGAATCTCATCCTGAGTGAAATGAGCCAGAAAGACAAAGACAAATACCATATGATATCACTTATAACTGGAATCTAATATCCAGCACAAATGAACATCTCCTCAGAAGAGAAAATCATGGACTTGGAGAAGAGACTTGTGGTTGCCTGATGGGAGGGGGAGGGAGTGGGAGGGATCAGGAGCTTGGGGTTATCAGACACAACTTAGAATAGATTTACAAGGAGATCCTGCTGAATAGCATTGAGAACTATGTCTAGATACTCATGTTGCAACAGAAGAAAGGGTGGGGGAAAAACTGTAATTGTAATGTATACATGTAAGGATAACCTGACCCCCTTGCTGTACAGTGGGAAAATAAAAAAAAAAAAATTTCATTTCCCTTAAATTGCTCTTTAGAGGATGCCGCGGTTTTCTTCTTCTGGGTTATCAATGACCCATACATACACCGAGTTCCTCCCCTCCATGCAAAGCTAAGGGCATATTTAGAAACCTGAAAATCTCAGAATGCGAGTGAGCTAAAGGAGGACAAAGAGAAAAGTCTTCAAAGGGTGCGTCCTGCCACCGCCCAGCTGGTGTCACACCACCCCCACCCCATGCCCCCCCACCCTCGGAAGTAGCTGGATGCTCATCAGAGTCCCTGCACAAGTTTCCCAGGTGAAAATGGGAACTGCCGCTGATTGCAAAAGTTCTGCCAGGAGAGCTTTTCATGTCTTTTGCTTAAGTCTTTCTTTCCCTCTTAGAAAAAGAACATTCCCCTAGGAGAGGCCATACACCAAGACTCAATGAGCAATTTGCACCTCACTGCAAATGAGCTTATCTGTTTTTTTCTCAGGAATAGGATTTAATAAGAGGGAAAGGCTTAGGAGGCACCTATAAATGGGTAGGGCATAAGGACAGCACTGGAGGAAGAAATTAGAAGCCAGGGACACAGGGAAATAAAACTGTACCTAAATCACTCTTTCACCTGCGGTCAAACAACTCTCTTTGACACTAGCCTATTGTGGCGGGAGTGGAGAAGCAGGGTGGTTAAGAGAGGAGATGCTCTCATGTGACTCATGAGATTTAAACATGCTGATAGCGAATAGATTTGCATCCTGAGTGGATGAATCACCAAAGATCATCCTGCCTTTCTGTGCTTTTGTTTTTAATCCACCATCATTTAACATCATCTTACATGTGTCAAGAAAAGAGATAAGAGGAGTTCCTGTAATGGCTCAGTGGAAATGAACCTGACTAGTATCCATGAGGATGTGGTTTTGATCCCTGGCCTTGATCAGTGGGTTAAGGATCCGGCGTTGCTGTGAGGTGTAGTGTAGGTCGCAGACACAGTTCGGGTTCTGAGTTGCTGTGACTATAGTGTAGGCCGGTGGCTGTAGCTCTGATTTGACCCCTAGCCTGGAAACTACCATATGGCATGGGTGCAGCCCTAAAAAGGAAAGAAAGAAAGAAAGAAAGAAAGAAAGAAAGAAAGAAAGAGAGAGAGAGAGAGAGAGAGAGAGGGAGGGAGGGACAGAGGGAGGGAGAGAGAGAGAGAGAGAGAGAGAGAGAGAGAGAGAAAGAAAGAAAGAAAGAAAGAAAGAAAGAAAGAAAGAAAGAAAGAAAGAAAGAAAGAAAGAAAGAAAGAGGAAGGGAGAAAAAGAAAGGAGGAAAGGAAAGAAAGAAAGAGAGAGAGAAAGAAGGAAAGATGGAGTTCCCATTGTGGCTCAGTAGTTAACGAATCCAACTAGGATCCATGAGGTTTCGGGTTCAATCCCTGGCCTTGCTCAGTGGGTTAACGATCCGGTGTTGCCGTGAGCTGTGGTGTAGGTTGCAGACGTGGCTCAGATCCCGCGTTGCTGTGGCTCTGGCGTAGGCCGGTGGCTACAGCTCTGATTAGACCCCTAGCCTGGGAACCTCCATATGCCGTGGCAGCGGCCCAAGAAATGGCAAAAAAAGACAAAAAAAAAAAAAAAGAAAGAAAGAAAGAAGGATAGAAAGAAAAGAAGGAAAGAAAGAAGAAAGAAAGAAGATAAGGTATGTAAATATATATATCCATATATATAAATTCTATAAAATAAATATAATCCTAGATCAGCCAAGATACTTCACGGATCTCGATAACAACTCTTTTCAAGAGTAACGTGAGCATCAGACTACTTCCCTCCCAGAACTTTGAGGAGAACTATATGCCTGCGCCACTCTCAGTAGAAGTTAGCGCCATCCCTGTTGACCTGGGGAGGTCCAGGCCATTCAAGGGAAGGTCAAAGATTAGGACAACCGCCCTCCTTCTCGACTAAGGCCCAAGTATTTTTGGATGCACCATCCATGTTAATTTGCGTAATCTCTCCCCTCTTCTGTGCTTATTCTGGGGATAAATAGATGACTTCAGCCGTCAGCTCTGTCACTCCAATGAGTGCCAGGAACATGTATCAAAGAAAGAAAGAACAAAAGAAGGAAGGAGCGGAGAGGAAGAATAAAACTGCTTTGTTGAGCAAGCTGCGAGGCGAACTAACTCTTCCTCTTGCATCTTGACCAGCATTCACGTAGCACATCACGCCAAAAACAAAGGACCCCAGCACGTCAGGAAGAAGGAGGGTCTCTGGGGCAGCAAACACGTTCTCGCTCCCTCCTCACTGCTGTCTTTTGCCCACAGGCACAGGGCTGGCACTAGACCAAGAAAATCTTATTTGTTTTCTGTTCAGATAGTCCCTTCACGCTGCCACATGGAGAATTGCAAGCGCTTTGTGTTGCGTAGAAGATAGGATTCCACAACCAGCTGTGTCATTTTTTTAAGATCCCCCATCCAGGCATGAGTCAGCCTGAGAATGAGTAACTCAGCCTGCTGGGCAGATCACTTTCAAACTGAAAGGAGAAAGTACCCACCACATCTTAAATAAATCTGGCAAAAATCAACTTTAAAAAATCTTTTTTGGAGTTCCCATCCTGGCACAGTGGAAATGAATCTGATTAGGAACCATGAGGTCGCGGGTTCGATCCTGGCCTCATTCGGTGGGTTAAGGATCTGGTGCTGCGGTGAACTGTGGTATAGTTCACAGATCCTGCGTGGCTGTGGCTGTGGCGTAGGCCAGCAGCTATAGCTCAGATTAGACCCCTAGCCTGGGAACCTCCATATGCCACGGGTGTGGCCCTAAAAAGACAAAAAAAAAAAAAATCATCTTTGGTTGAGGACGGGTGGGGGAGGGGAGGAGGTATTAATGGAGGGGGAGAGAAAGATCTGAAGTTGAATTGTTTCTGTGGTTATTCTGCCTCTCATGTATTATCTAGATGTCATTCTGGCTCATTCTTTCTTACTGGCTTTTTGCTCTTTCATGCATCAAAAGTCTCTTTACTTTCCAACATTAAGCCCTCTGAAACACAGACACAGACACAGACACACACAGACACACACACACACACACACACAGACACACACACACACACACACACACACGTTCATCCACCATCATACTCTCTATTTTCCTTTGCTACAAACGTTCTGGAAGATTTGCCTGTATGTATACTGTCTCCTCCTCTCGATTTCCCATCTACTCATTCCTCCACTAAGGTTTCACCCATCATTTCTCAAAACCTCCCTTGTCCAAGTCAGCAATGATTTCCTTGTAAACCCACCCAGAAAACACTACCTTGTCTCCACAGCCTTTGACACCGTGACCTCTGTCCTTTCTCTCCTTTACCCCCTGGCCACTCTCATTGTGTTTTCTGCCCAATCCACAGACACTCCTCCTGCTACTTTAGCTGGCTCCTCCTCGGATGGATCTTTCCTTCATTTCTTGTTCTTTTAAATCTTTGTTTATTTCCTATCGAAGTATAGATGATTTACGATGTTGTGTTAGTTTCAGGTGTACAGCAAAGTCTTCCTTTCTTCTTTTCCTTTCTTTCTTTTCCTTTCTTTCTTTTTGGTCTTTTATTCTTTCTTGTGTTCCTTCTTTTTTTTTTTTTTTTTTTTTTTTGCCTTTTTGCTATTTCTTTGGGCCGCTCCTGCGGCATATGGAGGTTCCCAGGCTAGGGGTCGAATCGGAGCTGTAGCCACCGGCCTACGTCAGAGCCACAGCAACGCGTGATCCGAGCCGCGTCTGCAACCTACACCACAGCTCACGGCAACGCCAGATCGTTAACCCACTGAGCAAGGGCAGGGATCGAACCCACAACCTCATGGTTCCTAGTCAGATTCGTTAACCACTGCGCCACGACGGGAACTCCGTTTCTTGTGTTCCTTCTCTCTTTCTTGATATATGTTCTTGGAACACCTGGGAAGGTGGGATCGACAGTGCTGATGGCTGGAATCATCTGTTTATCCCCAGAATAAAGTTAGGATTCCCTGGGCTCTTCCCTAATGACACTCTTTATAGGATCTCATTCATTCCATGGCTTTAAAAATACATCTGGGTTAATGATTCCCAAATTCATAGATCTGTCTTCACATTTCCCAATGTCTTCATGTTAGTTGTATTTCATAGCTGTTTCAAAGATGCCACAGCCGAGGAGTTCCCACTTGTGGCACAGCAGAAACGAATCCAACTAGTATCCATGAGGATGCAGGTTCGATCCCTGGCCTCACTCAGTGGCTTAAGGATCTGGCGTTGCCTTGAGCTGTGGTGTAGGCCGGCAGCAGTGGCTCCAATTCGACTCCTAGCCTGGGAACTTCCATGTGTCATGGATGCAGCCCTAAAAAAAAAAAAAAAAAAAAAAAAAAAAAAAAAAAAAAAAAAAAAACCAAAAAAAAATACCACAGCCAAAAAGGATGAGACTCTCAGACACTTAACCACTAATACCTCAAAATCTCCCACTCAAACCCTCCCAACCCACTGTTCTCTGTTTGACTAAATGTCACCAACAGAAATTTGGGACTCATTCTTCATCCTGTCCTTACCCCTACATGAGTGTGCATGCACACATATACACACACACACACACATACACAGAATAATTTCAATCCATCAGCATATCTTGAAAGCCCCTCCTCCAAAATACAGCTCTCAATTGCCCAGCACTTTCACCTCCACTGTCAGCAACTTGTACCTGGCGTCCCGTCTCACCTGGACTATGAACTGTTAAATAACTTGAACACCAGTCTTCCTAAATCTACTCTTGCTCTTCCTTCCCTCTCTCCAGGCACCAGAAAGGCCAGAAAGTTCTTTTTCTTTATTTATTCTTTTTTGGGGCCACACGTGAAGCATACGGAAGTTCCCGGGCTAGGGCTCGAATCAGTGCAGCTGCCGCCTGCCTACACCACAGCCACAGCAATGCAGGATCCAAGCCTCAGTGCTGCGACCTATACCGAAGCTCATGGCTATGCCAGATCCTTAAACCACTGAGTGAGGCCAGGGATTGAACCCTCATCCTCATGGATACTAGGACTAGTATCCACAGAACCATGACGGCAACTCCCAGAAAGTTCTTTTTAAAATGCAGTTCGTGCCTGTGTCCACTTAAAGCTTTTGAATAACCTCCTGCTCCTCTGGGAAAAAAATGCAACACCGTCTTTCCATGGCTTCATGGCCTCTGTGATCTGGCCCCTGCCTGACCCTCCTGTGGCATCTCAAGCCACCCTCTCTCCCCCGCAACATTACTCATTCACACCATCCCCCTAACAGCACCTGGAAAACGCTAACCTCTTTCACCCTGGAGCCTTTGCACCTGCTGTTGCCTGCCTCCACCCAGGTCCCAGTGCTCTTCCCTGGACCGGCCTGAGTCTGGCTCCTTCTCTCCCTCAGAGCCCAGTTTAGGAGTCACTTTCTTAGAAAGGCTATCTGAATTAGGGCCCACACCCTGCTCCTCCTTATCACAGCACCCAAGGAGTCCCACCTCCTGCGATTTATATCTTGTGTAGTTCCTGCCCACGAGAGCAGGCTGATCTGCATACCAGTGGAATATTGCAGTGATGATTATGGCCCTTCTGAGACAAGATTGTGAAAGACACTTCAGCTTCCTTCTCTTTCTTCCTTCTTAGATACCTTGCTCTGGAGGAAACTAGGTGCCTGCTCATGTTGTGAGCAGTCTTATGGAGGATTCCACCTGCTAAAGTATCAAATACTGGAGTTCCCATTGTGGCAGAGTGGAAAAGAATCCAACTAGTAACCATAAGATTGAGGGTTCGATCCCTGGCCTCGCTCAGTGGGTTAAGGATCCGGTGCTGCCATGAGCTGTGGTGTAGGTCGCAGATGCCGATTCGATCCCGTGTTGCTATGGCTGTGGCATAGGCTGGGGGCCGTAGCTCTGATTCGACCCCTGGCTTGGGAACCTCCATATGCCGAGGGTGCAGCCCTAAAAAGCAAAAAATAAATAAATAAATAAAGTATCAAGGACTGCAGCCGACAACCACATAAGTGAGCTTGGAGGTTGATCCTGAGGCGAGTCAGGCCTTATATGATGGCTACTGAGATGACAACTTGACTATAACACCATGTGAACTTCTGAGCCAGAATTACCACCAAAAGCCACTCCTAGAGTCTTGACCCACAGAAGCTGTGTTAGATAATAAATATTTGTTGGTATAAATTGCTAAGTTTTGAGATCATTTGTTACTTAACAAAAGAATATCTATATAGATATCTATAGATAGATAAATGGATAGATAGAAGGATAAATGGATGGATGGAGAGCTGATAGGTAGATAGAAAGGTAGATAGATAAAGAGACAGATGATAGGTAGACAGATAGATGATAGATGAATAGATCTATAGATAGATAGATAATCATTACCTATTCATTGTCTGTCTTCCCCACTGGAAAATCTAACATTTAATCGTCTCATCAGTGCCTAGAACTTTGTCCTGCACACAGTAGTCATTTAATAAATATTTGCAGCAGAAATGCTACTATTTTGATCATTGATTTTTTTTTTTTTTTGCTTTTTAGGGCCCCACCCTCAGCATATGGAGGTTCCCAGGCTAAGAGTTGCATCGGAGCTGCAGCTGCCAGCCTACATCACAGCCACAGCAATGAGGGATCTGAGCCACAGCTCATGGCAACACCAAATCCTTAACCCACTGAGCAAGGCCAGGGATCAGACTCACGTCCTCATGGATCCTCGTTGGTTTTGTTACCACTGAGCCACAACAGGAACCCCAAAGGTAAATCCTTTTTAAAAGAAAAATGGTCGATACCCCATTTTCCTGATAATTCCCATGATTATTTCTCATGCACCTGGAAGAAAAGCTTGGCTCTGATATAGAATTATTTTAATCAAATTAGAATCCCAGCTTTGCTTCAAGATCATTCTTGAATATGTTGCTACCAATTTATCATACATAAAATGGGAATAATACTATTCCCACCTCATAAGGTTGTTATTGTGAGAATCAAGTCAGCAGCTAATACCTGGCACAATTTTAATAGTAAAATTGCTATATAACTGCAGGCTATTGATGTCGTTCTAGTTATTATTATTAATACCATCACCATTATTATCTATGTCTTTACTTCCCTATAATATATATATATATATATATGAGGATTTTTTAATTAATTTTCTCCCACGTAACATCTACTCAGGACAGCTAAATATATATTCCCTCCCAGTTGTTTTCTCCTTCAAGACTATTCAAAGCAAATCATTCCTAAATCTTCGCTCATTCACATCCTAAACAAAAACGTTATTTAAGAAGGATCTTGGGCATTCCCATCGTGGCTCAGCAGAAACAGAATCTGACTGGCATCCATGAGAACACAGGTTCGATCCCTGGCCTTGCTCAGTGGGTTAAAGATGCAGCGCTGCCGTAAGCTGTGGTGTAGGTGGCAGAGATGGCTCAGGTCCTGCGTTGTTGTGGCTGTGCTGTAGGGTAGCAGCTATAACTCAAATTCAACCCCTAGCCTGGGAACCTCCATATGCAGTGGGGGTGGCCCTAAAAAGACAAAAAAAAAAAAAAAATAAGAATTGTGGAGGGTCCCATGTGATATTTCTGGTTGCACACTGCCTTCCTGTGTCATTTTGATCAAGTAATGTCTCTAACCATCTGCTGCCAGAAAATGTCATGATGCCTGACAGTGGAGTGAGAGGTTAATGGTGATTTCCCAGCTGAGAAAAATGAATGTTTTAGCTCTTTGTTTGAGAGGTGCTGCGTATAAAACTTAGTTTCATTCTTTCTCTGTGCCCTGAGGCTAAAAAAAGGGGCAAGGGAGATAAGCATTATTAGCTTCTCTGAGTGGCTTCCAAGGTAAAATCTAAATTACCTTAGCATGGAGTTCCCAGAGTGGCTCAGTGGTTAACGAATCTGACTAGGAACCATGAGGTTGCACGTTCAATCCTTGGCCTCACTCAGTAGGTTAAGGATCTGGGGTGGCCGTGAGCTGTGGTGTAGGTTGCAGACACGGCTCTGACCTTGTGTTGTGTCGGATCTCAGATCTGGCTGCGATGCAAGCCGGAGGCTCCGATTAGACCCCTAGCCTGGGAAACTTCATATGCCGTAGGTGAGGCCCTAGAAAAGAAGAAAAAAAAAATTGCCTTAGCTCACACACCCTTAGATAAGAGGGAATATTTATAGAACAATAGAAACTTTGGAACTAATTCAAGATGTGTTCTCCTATATGACAGATTTTTTTTCCCTTATCACCAGAATTTCGCTCTCCATCATCTCCATTTAGGAAAGTAACACTTTCAGTCATTCCAATTAGATAGCCAGATAGGTAGGTATGTAGATGGATAGATAGATAGATAGATAGATAGATAGATAGATAATCTCATTAAAGAAGCATTAATGATATACAATAAAGTAAAAATCCATTTTCACTCTTAATAGAAATCAAATAATCTGCCCAATAAAAGCAAATTCTCTGAGTTTTGTATACATTTGTTGACATGGGACATGAAGTATGTATACCTTCAACCAAAATAATGTAACATAAGCCATAATTAAGACAGCTCTTTTAGAGAAGAGCTCTTTTAGAGAAGAGCTTTTTTAGAGAAGATATAAAAAAGTATCTAACAGAACAGGATTTTATTCCAAATAGTCTAACTCAAGAAGCTGGATTTTTAAACTCTGTGCTACACCATGTGCCATTTTGGTAGATGCCAACAACAACCTCTTCATCAAAGACCAAATTCTCCAGCTCAAGCTCCAGGCTCTTTCTTGAGTCCCAGGTCTATATTCCTCACTGCCTACAAGGCATTTGTTCTTGACTACCCAACAGAAAACCTCAAACAATGTAACTACTAATCAATCACTCTCGCCTCACTATTTCCCTAACCATTTGGATAGACCGCCATTGCCGTCCTTATCAGACTACAATCTGATGACTACCTAGGTTCAGTCTCCTTTTCCAGAACATGAGTTCCCAGAATTCAGAGACCTTTTGAAAAATCTATATGTTCCTAGTTTTAGCACAGGACAAGTATCTGAGAAATGTGTATTGAACAAAGACCTGACTTCATAACTACATCTATAAGTCAGTTAATGGGAAGGAAAGTTGGAGAGGGGCTGGCTGAAGGGGTGGGAGTGGGAAGGAGGATAAGTAAGTACAAAAGGCCAAGGCATAAAGCAGCCATCATTACAGGTCTCTAGCCTACCTTTACCATGCACCTGATACTTGGGTTGAAATCATATGAAGCTCCAAACTGTCATCACTGCCTTCATCACTTTTATGTCAGATCTCTTGGCAATGGGTTTTGCTAGAGTGTGGAAGAATTTCATGTTCAAAGCCTCAGAGAAACTGGATACTTCTTCCTTTTCCAATGGGTCAAATGTCAAGCAGCGAACAGAAGAGTAGCTCAGATTTGCAAAAACTGCACCGAGATATTCTGGCCCCTTAAAGTCTCGCTCAAGGCAAAAAAGGTCTGAGCATATTGAGACAACCACAGCTGTCATCTTCCAAAGCTGTAAAATTTGAATCTCCTACAGCTCCAGGACATTGCAGCAGGAAACCACAGGAAAAGAGTTCACCCTGGTTGAACCAAGTGCCATTCCAATGTAACAGAATCTCTAATGTTTAGAAGAATGTATAGATTCAGGAACATAGAGTTGGAAAAGGTGCAATCGATAGGGGTGACCAGATAATTTATTTTCCAAAAGACACGCTTTGAAATGGGAAATTATAATGACACTGGGGCATAAACTGGGACTGTCCTGGGCACTCCAGGACTTAAAGTTACCCACGCTGGGGAGAAAGGCTCAAGGGACTTGGACCGTCTACAGCTCTGTCCCCATGCAGTCCCAGGCTGATGAGCAAACACAGAGAGTTCTAAGTTGGACCCTATAAACTCCAAGTTTATGCTAAACACAGAAACTTCCATTGATTTTCATACCTAATTTGATTACTTAACCCCCGAGAGTTTGGAATTTGGGGGGGACAGAGGCATGGTGGCTTTGGACCAGTCTATATAAATCCTCTTTTTCCGATTATTCTTTCAGTCTTTCAGCAACCGGTCAGTTGAGCACCCATTATGATTTGGGAACTAATCAGAGCTCTGGGCAGGGCAATTACGACAATGAATGAGACGTACCTCCCTTCAAAGAGTCTGTGTACAATAGGTGAGATACCTGAAACCAGGGAATTGTGAATGCAATATATTCAAATGCCAGAAGCACATATTTCCCAAGAGGGCATATATGACTAGTTAAAATTCCTGAAGCTGCTAGCATCTCTCATTTCACTATGGCATCTTATTTCCTGTAAACTATCATTCTCCCTAGCCTCACTTTTCTTACTGAGGTCTACTTGTATCTTAGTTCACAACGTATACTTATGATTTATAAAATTACATGTATTTAAATATCTTCCATAATTCAAGTTGTTTTTAAGTTTCAGTTCTTAAAAAAAAAAAGAAAAGAAAAAAAGAACTGTCTCCCTTCTTCCCTTTCTTCTAGCTTTAAATTACATGGTTCTGTGATTGTCCCTTTGCCTTTTCTTCCACATGAGTAAAGGTTTGCTTCGCAGGAGTACTCATTAAGAAAGTATGGCCATTTCAGCCAAATTGCGAAACACACCACACAGGTTTGAGTGGGAAGCCTGATGAATGAACAATCTGAAAGCCCCCCTCACGTCAGTACCACTGAAATGCCTCAGCTTGCGAGGCAGCATTTTTTACGAGCGTCTCTTTTTAAGAATTTCAAATTCTATCCTGCAGATCCGATTAATTCCCGTCTGAGAGTGTCTGCTTGTGCTTATATTTTCCCTAATGGTTTTAGAAGTAATTAACACCTCAGGATTTTGTATTTACCTAGTCATCTAAGGCTTGCAAGACATACCACGTACCTTGGCTCGCTTATCTGGCTTCGATGGCTTTGAAATCAAGAAAGCTCTCAGATGGGTACACTCGTTTGAGAAAAGTGAACGGTGAAATTAACTCGTGCATTCACAAATCTGATGTCTTATATTATTGCCCCCATTTTACAGACAGTTACGTAAAAGTCAATCAGCATCTGTGACATTGCCTATGTGGCCACGCCCTCTATTCTCCTGGGATCTAATGCCTTGCTCCCCTCCCCCCTAACCTGAGCACCCTTGGTTACTCTCAGAGTCGCAGAGTCTTACCTGACACTACTCCCTAGCCAGATGACCAGAGGGCACATCTCCCCAAACTGAGCCAATCCTAGCACCCTGCTCTCTGTCCACCCACCAGCCTCGCCAAAACTAATCAGTTTGGGGTAGGCATTGGCCAGTCTTGGGCCAAGTGAAGTTCTTCAGGATTATTTGAAAAGTATGGAGAGTCATCCTTCTCCGGCACAAGAGACTATAACCTGTACAATCTATTCATCCATCTATCTATACTCAGTGTGTTTGAGAACTCTGTGTTCTTGCTACCCGGGAATTATCAATCTTCTTATATTTTTACATTCTAACTTTTGCTATTTTCTTTCTCACCTGATTATTCTTATTATTATTTTAATTTGCATTTCCTGAATATTAAAAAGGTCGAGTTTCATGTCACATGTTTTTTGGCCACTTAATTTTTCTTTTGCTATGAATTCCTTACACCCCTCATGCATTTTATATTAGGATGCTGGTCTTTTTCTTACTGATTTGTTCTTCAGAGTTTATGAATATTCATCTTGTATCAGCTTGACAGATTGTTTCTATGATTATAAAATAACTGACTGCTTGGAGTTCCCATTGTGGCACAGCGGAAATGAATCTGACTAGGAACCATGAAGGTTGCAGGTTCGATCCCTGACTTCACTCAGTGCGTTAAGGATCCGGTGTTATTGAGATTGTGGCATAGGCCGACAGCTGTAGCTCTGATTCGACCCCTAGCCTGGGAACCTCCATATGCTGTGGGTGAGGCCCCGAACAGCTAAAAAAAAAAAGAGAGAGAGACTGTCATAGTTAGAATTCAGTGATATATTGTTAAATTTAATTAAAAAGAGATGATTGGAGTCAGATGGCTCTCTAAGGCCACGGTTGCCTACATAAGCAAACCAAAATCTAAACTGGTAACTGCCTCAAGGATGTAAAATCAAAACACTAATGACCACCAATCACAAACAACCAACTAGGCTTTAAGCTACAGCCAATCAATAATTTCCTTACTTCGCTGCCCTATTTTCTGTGTAAAACTCTCTCCCTAGCTCCTGCTGTCAGAGCACTGCTACCCACTTCCTGTCTGGTATGCCCAAGTGGAATCGATTTTTCCTCAAGTAAATCCTTCAAGTGTTTAATATGTCTCTGTTTATATTTTTACAGTTATCATTTAGAATAGACACACTTAAAGCAAGTAATGGAGAAAGGTTAAAACATAAAGATGGAAATAGAGCTCCTGCCGTGGCTCAGCGGAAACGAATCTGACTAGCATCCATGAGGACACGGGTATCGATCCCTGGCCTCACTCAGTGGGTTTAGGATCTAGTGTTGCCGTGAGCTTGGTGTAGGTCGAAGACATGACTCAGACCCTGCATTGCTGTGGCTGTGGTGTAGGCCAGTGGCTACAGCTCTGATTAGACCCCTAGCCTGGGAGCCTCCATATCCTGAGGGTGCCACCTAAAAAGAAAAAAAAAAAAAAAGGAAGAGAGAAAACTATCAACTAGCTTCTATTCTTAAGAACAAAAAAAGTAAAAATCTTAAAAGAAACAGTATTAACTCAAAACCAGCAAAGTATAAACAAATACTCTTCAGGAGTTCCCTGGTGGACTAGTGGTTAGGGATTCAGTATTGTCAGTCTGATGGCTTGGGTTTGATCCCTGGCCTGGGAACTTCCACACGCCAAGGTAGCAGCCAAACACTAAGTAAATTTTAAAAATAAAAAATACTATTCAAAAAACCAGTGAGAGTTTATTCCAGAAGCACAAATATGACTACATATTCATTTAAATCTGAATTAATGTTAACAGAATTAGGGAGAAAATCATCATTTATGCATTGAAATTTTCTATGCACCAGCACTCCTGTAGACAATGAGGATATGGTAATGAACAAAACAGAGGAAAGGCCTCCCCTCCTGGAGCTTACCTTCCAGGAGAGAGACAACAAACAAATAAATTAAACATAGAATATGTCTGATCGTAACAAGAGCAGTAGAGAAAACCTACACAGAGAAGCAGGATCAGGAAGCGTAGGGTACTGTGAACGTTTAAATGAGGTAAGCAAAAACGCCAAAGAGATGAGGGGGGGAGGACGAGAACATGAGTCAGAGATAAAGAGGACAGTTCCTGGGGCAGGGACGACACGGAGGGATGTTGGCTTTTGTTCTGAGGGATTTGAGCAGAGACATGACTTGAGTCATAATTTTTTTTTTTTTTTTGGTCTTTTTGCCATTTCTTGGGCCGCTTCCCCCGGCATATGGAGGTTCCCAGGCCAGGGGTCAAATCAGAGCTGTAGCCGCCGACCTACGCCACAGCCACAGCAACTTGGGATCCGAGCCATACCTGTGACCTACAACACCACAGCTCACAGCAACGCCGGATCCTTAACCCACTGAGCGAGGCCAGGGATCGAACTCGAAACCTCATGATTCCTAGTCAGGTTCGTTAACCACTGCGCCACGATGGGAACTCCTTGAGTCATAAATATAAAGAATTCTTCTGGGTGCTGTGTTAAGACAAAGGCAGAAGGAAGGAGATGAGGAGGGTAATGCAATAAGCCCAGCAAGTGAGGCTGAGGGCGAGAGTGGATGTACAATTGGTAGAGGGATGGGGGCAGGGAAATGATGCTGCGTATAGTTTGAAGGTAGAGCTGGCAGGGGTGTCTTCAGAGTGGGTGTAAAATATGAGAGGAAGATGAGAGACAAGAATGATGCCTAAGGAAAAGATCTTTAGAAAAAAAAAAATCAGACATTTGGAGGAGCCATTTACTCAGATGGGAAGAGAGCAGGACGAGTAGGTAGAACAGGGAAATCAGCCCGACTACACACATAATAACGGAACATTTAAAGCGGTTCCAAAAATAAAGAGAAAGGAAATAACTTTCAATTGTGATTTACTCACATGGTTCCTAATCTCCCAGCCAATGCAATAAGATTAATGTATACAGAGAAAGGGCATAAACTTTGGAAATTAAAATATCCCATTGGCATTATTTGAAGACGTTGTAATTGATTACCTAGAAAAATCAAAGGTAATAAAGACAAAAACTAAGTCCAGCAAGGTACAGAGATAACAAAGATCAACATGCAAAAATCAATAGGCGTCTTATATGCCAATTTAACTGAAAAAGAGACTGTTTGCGATGGCAACAAAAACTATAAAATATCTATGAATAATCTAAGAAAAAATAAACATAGATGTGAAACTATAGGAGTTCCCTGGTGGCCTAGCAGTTAAGGATTCGGCTTTGTCACGGCTGTGGCTTGGGTTCAGTCCCGGGCCCCAGAACTTCTGCAAGCTGTGGCCAAAAAAATAAAAAAGTGAAACTGTATACTAAAAGTATAAAAGAACAGCTAGGGAGAAAGTGTAATATTATTAATATAGCAATTATTTTCCAAATAATCTACAAACTCATTGAAAGGCCCATCACAATTTTTTTTTGTGTGTGTGTTTTTAGGGCCTCACTCAGGGCATATGGAGGTTCCCAGGCTAGGAGTCTAATCAGATCTGTGGCCGCCAAGCCTACACCACAGCCACAGCAACATGGGATCAGATCCAAGTCTGGGATGTACACCACAGCTCATGGCAACACCAGATACTTAACACACTTGTGTGAGGCCAGGGATCGAACCTGTGTCCTCATGGATGTTAGTCGGATTCATTTCTGCTGAGCCACCTCAGGAACTCCCCCCATAACAATCCTAAGACAATGTTTTAATGAAACTTGGCAAGCCAATTCTAAACTTTACTGGGAAAAGGAAAAACTGCAAGAGGTGCCAATAACTTTTGAAAAAGAAGAAAATTGGCTCAAGGAAGGAAACTGGATCAATGAAACCAAGTGCAGAAACAGACCTATATATACATGGGGATTTGATACATGATATAAGTGACTTTTCAAATCTCAGCCATGGTGAAAAATAAGGGTGATTCAATAGTGTTAGAATAATAGAACACTCATATAGGAAAAACAAATTTCAGATAAAGATCTGTGTCATTCAATATGTAGCCTCTATCCATATGTGGCTATTTAAATTTAATTTTTTATTAATTAAAATTAGGGAATTCCCATTGTGGCTCAGCAGTTATGAACCCAACTAGTATCCACGAGGATGCAGTTCGATCCCTGGTCTTGTTCAGTGAGTTAAGGATCTGGCATTGCCATGAGCTGCGGTACATGTTACAGATGAGGCTCAGATCCTGTGTTGCTGTGATGTAGGCAGGCAGAACCCCTAGCCTGGGAACTTCCATATACCTCGGATGCAGCTAAATAAATAAATAAATAAAATTAAAACCTCAGGTTTTCAATTTCTTTAGCCACATTTCAAGTGTTCAGTTACCGCTTGTTGCTACTATTAGGTCATGTCCACCACTGCAGAAAGCTCTTTTGGCATTGAAATAGTTTAAATATTATATAGTGGTTAGAGAAAATATAGAAAAATATATTTTTTATCTCAAGGTGAAGAAGATTTTTCTAAAACTATAAATCCCAGACATCATAAGAAGGAAGATTGCCAGTTTGACTCTTCAAAAAAAGAACTTCTGTTTCAAGAAAGGACAAGTGAAAATAGAATGAAAATATTTGCAATTTGTGTAACAGAAAAACAGTGAACTGCTAAAAAGCAGCGAGAAAAAGACCAACAACCAAATAGAGAAATAGCTAAAGGATATGAATACATAATATGTAGAAAAAAATTAAAAGGTGTTCTATAAATTTAGTTTAAAAAAAAGTACAACTAAGACACCAATGAAACAGCAAAGTTTGCTCATCAGACAAACCCTTCTTGGCACGTCAGTAGCAAATTAAATTATCTGAGAAGTCCTGTGGTGCACAAACAAGTTTCAATATGTTTAATCCAACATGTTGAAAATTTGTTTCTCAGTTCTCCTTCAGCCCAACCCTTTTAGCTGTAGCCTAAAAAATATGACCCAGCAGAGATCCATAGCAGTTCTATTTTAATTATATGGGATTCTTTCTATGTAAATGATAGTACCAATATGCTTGTAAATGATCAAGGTGCCTGAATAGTTTAAACAAAATACTTTCGTTAAAGGGAACCTTCCTACACTATTGGTGGGAATGTAAATTGGTACAACCGCTATGGAGAACAGTATGGAGGTTCCTAGAAAACCTATAAATAGAGTCGCCATAGGATCCAGCACTCCCACTCTTAGGCATATATCCAGACAAAACTATAATCTGAAAAGAAACATGCACCTCTGTGTTCACGGCAGCACTATTTAGAATAGTCTAGATATGAAAAAAGCCTAAATGTCTCTCAAGAGATAATGGATAAAGAAGATGTGGTACATATATACAATGGAACACTACGCAGCCATACAAAAGAATGAAATAATGCCATTTGCAGCTACATGGATGGACCTAGAGATTATCATACTAAGTGAGAAAGAGAAAGAGAAATGTCATATGTGGAATCCAAAATAGGGCACAAATGAATTTATCTACAAAAGAGAAACAGATTCATGGACACAGAGAACAGACTTGTGGTTGCCAAGGAAGGGGGGGTTAGGGGAGGGTTGGATTGGGAGTTTGGGATTAGCAGATGCAAACTATTACACAAAGAATATAGAGTGGATAAACAAGAGCCTGTTGTAGAGCACAGGGAACTATATTTGATATCCTGTAACAAACCATAATGGAAAAGAATATGAAAAAGAATATATATATATGTATGAGTGAGTCACTGCAATAGACCAGAAAATAACACACCATTGTAAATCAAATATATTTCAATTAAAAAAAAAAAACAGCAAAACAAATACTTTAGTATTTTTACTGTAGTTACTTAGTAAACTTTGTTTTCCACAGAAAATGCAGAGATAATCCTTAACTCTTCACTAACTTACCAATTCTGATTGAGTGTGATTTTTTTTTTTTTTTTGGCTGTGGTTATCTTCCTTTATTTAGTCTCCAATGAGAGGGGACTTTTATTCACCATATACCAGGAGGGAAATGAGGAGGTGGGAGGACACCACAGAGACTTGTAATTTGAAAGCCTCAATGAAATTGTTTTCATATCTTTGGGAACTTGCCTCCACCTCTAGCTGAGAATCACTGATTAAGAGGATGAACTTTCAGTCAAAACAAATTTTTTTCTTTCTTTTTTTTTGCTTTTTAGGGCCGCCCCCTCAGCATATGGAGGTTCCCAGGCTAGGGGTCGAATTGGAGCTGCAGCCGCTGGCCAACACCACAGCAACAGCAACGTCCAATCTGAGCTGTGTCTGCAACCTACATCACAGCTCACAGCAATGCTGGATCCTTAACCCACTGAAGGAGGCCAGGATTCAAACCTGCATCCTTGTGGACGCTAGTCAGATTCATTTCCATTGAGCTACTACAGGAACTCCTCTTTTATTTTCTATTAATTTGCCCAGAAGTCTCTCATCGAAGTATTGGTCCAGCCTATTTTCCTACACAGCACTGCGACATTTTACTCCAAAATGTTAAAAAAAAAAAAAAGCCGTCTTACCTGAAATTCAGCCATTTGCAAAAATGTTTTCTATGAAACCTTATTTTTATCTGTCAAGAAGTATGTTTTTTACTTCCCAGAACAATCTTGAAAGTTTCCATCAGACTTTTTCCAAATATCATCTTTGTAAAGAAATGTGAAAAGTGGAGGTTTTAAACTCCATCTGCCTTTCTTCAGAATTAAGACTTAGCATTTCTTAATAACTTGAATTGCTAAACTGTTTAATAACACGTGTCTTCAGTAAAACAGAAACATGTTATTTATTTGTCAATTGCTTTGTAGAAAGAGTATTCTGGTATGTTAATACTGTAACCATTTAATAATTTTAGATATAACTGGTTATGTTTATGAATGGAAAATGAAAGATGATTATTTTCATTGCCCCCCCTTAGAATCCTATTCAATAATCTTTTTAAAAAATTACTTTATGTACTGAAGATCATTGAGTTGTGTATTTTTTTGCCACTGAATTATATACTTCCTTTTTTTGTTTTTTTGTGTGTGTGTTTTTCAGTTTTTTTGTCTTTTGTCTTTTTAAGGCCACACCTGAGGTATATGGAGACTCCCAGACTAGGGGTCCAATCAGAGCTGTAGCCACTGGCCTATGCCACAGCCACAGCAATGCCAGATCCGAGCCGCATCTTCGACCTACACCACAGCTCATGGCAATGCCACATCCTTAACCCACTGAGCAAGACCAGGGATCAAACCTGTGTCCTCATGAATGCTAGTCAGGTTTGTAAACCGCTCAACCAGGATGGTTACTCATGTGTGTGTGGTTTTTTTAATTTTTTATTGAAATACAGTTGATTTACAATGTGTTAATTTCTGCTTTACACCAAAGTGACTCAGTAATACATGTATATACTGAATCATATATTTTAAAATGGTGGATTTATGTCATGTGAATTTCATCTCCATTTTGAAAAATGATTACTTCATTATCAGTCAGATCTTTGAAAATTAGCTTAAGATGCTAAGACAAATTATCCCTCCCTAATAACTGGCTTTTAAACAACAGACGGTCCCTTTGAAGTGCCAAGCTCCTCCACGTACGCCCCCCTCCCTGCAGTTCTGTAAATTACAGGCTATTTATTTTGTGTTGAACTCTTCCCACAAACTCCGTATTTTGGATACACGGTACTGTAAAACTAGCATTCTTCACTGCCGATGGTAAAGCCACTGTCCTAAGCTGCAGTTCAGTTTAAAATCTGATAATAATGGTTACTTTACCTCAAGAGAAATCCTACAGGCAAACATGTCATGAGTGGCCCAGTTTGACTGAGAACAGATCCAAGCCACTGGTCATAAAGGGTAAACACTTAAGACATTTAACCCAGTCCAACAGTACTAAATGGAAGGGGATGGTCATCTGGATTATGAATCACCTAATTGACATGTCAGAAAATAAGCATTTTATTGACAGAAGGTGATTTAGGGGAGAGTCATTTTTCATGTAAATAGCCAGATACCTTCCTTCGCTCTCTTTGTATTCATACTTGGGAGGTGGGGGAACGGCGTGTGGGGGTGGGAGGGAGAAAAGAAGTAATCGTCCCATACCATTTACAATTTAGGATCACTTGATACATAATAATTTATTCCTTGTTTTGGCTCTTGTTTCAGTAGCTCTCCAGAAATCTGTAATTGTTCATGGCTTCTAAACAGATCTCAGTTTTTTACAAGAGACCTTTAACTTTCTCTGTGTGCCTCTCAGTAGTTTAAAGATGTAATTTACAAGGAAAGGTGGATAATACTCCTTTGTCCATCTCTTTCTCAGTGGGACACCTTTCACTGGTTAGTATAACAATGCCATTGTAAAAACACACACCCTACTCTTGCCCCACAACAAACACACCCCACCACACACACACCCCACCCTACCACACACACACACACCCCATTTGTTTATAACCCATAAAATACCTGAAATTAGTAGCCTGCTGCTACTCATCTTTACATCTTCCCCTACCCCTATTCTACCCCAACTATGTTTAAAACCATTCTTTATACAGAGTTGCTATTCAATAAATATTTGTATATTATGATTTGTTAATTAAATGCCTGGTAGTTTGATTTTAACCCATTGATGCACCGATTCCATAAAATGTTATGAGGCACCCTCATGACAGGATTAAGAACAAGAATAGTAATATTTAAATTGAGCCAAAGTATTGCCCTGATTTCTGGGTAAAAATAATAAATTATTTAAAATCTCTCATATGTAGTAGACCTTCAATAAATATTGAAGGAAGTCAAGCTGACAATTCTCTTATGTGATTAGGATTTCAAACCAACTCCCTCACCTCCAAAGAGATGTCGCATTCTGTACTTTACATGGATGTATTTTCTACATTTAAACTCCTTTTCTGGGAGGAGTAGAGCTTTAGCCTAATTTCCTTCTCTATTAGTGAGAGCTGGACTGACCAAAGTCCTTAATGGACTTCATTTTACCTTGTAGATTATTGTTCTCAGCATATAAGTAAATTCGTCAGACTCAAAGCTTAAACCTTTGGCTTTACTCATGGCCAGTAACACAAAGGGGAGAAGCCCACTGTGTAAACTTAAATAAATAGTAAACTAAATGAGAAAAAAAATGTGTATATATATATGTATGACTGGGTCACTCTGCTGTATAGCAGAAATTGGCTCAACATTGTAAATTAACTCTATGTTCATAAAAAATAAAGAAAAAACAGTAAACTAAGTAACACATAATGTAGAATTCAGAACTGTAAATATATTTGTGGGAGAAACTACCTATAGTTTTGAAATACTAAGATGTAGCTTAGTATTATTTTAATTTACCCCAAATTACATTTTTAAAATTTATTTTGTAATTTATATAAATTGTTGGATTATGGGTTTGTCTTTCCCCTCCCACCTCACCCCCAGCAGGGAGCATCTAGCAGTTTCTGCTCTTTTGTTTGTGTCTGTGAGGGGGGATAATATAAATACATACTGAAAGATCTAGTTTGTTCACAATTGGCACATTATGGTCCCCAGGAATGTTTGACCTCCTCCGATCTTGCCTTTCTCCTTTAAAGAAAGCAAGATTCAGGAATAATGCTCTTAAAGCGGGTGTTCCTTTCTTGATGTTTTTTTGTTTTGTTTTTTTGTTTTGTTTTTTGTTTTTAGGGCAGCACCCATGGCATATGGAGGTTCCCAGGCTAGGGGTCCAATTGGAGCTATGGCTGCCAGCCTACACCACAGCCACAGCAATCTGAGCTGTGTCTGCAACCTACACCACAGCTCACGGCAATGCCAGATCCTTAACCCACTGAGAGAGGCCAAGGATCAAACCCACAACCTCATGATTCCTTGCTGAATTTGTTTCTGCTGTGCCATGACGGGAACTCCTCCTTCTTGACTGAAATAAGTCAAAATTCAGCCTTGCAGTGAGCAAAATGTAGCTGAGAGATAAAAGTGAACCCAAAGCAGAACACAATCTGAGAAGCAGGCACAATTAATACCAAGCAATTTCTAGATCCTATGATTGGCTGGATTAGGAGGATTTAAAACGTCTTAATGTCACAGGTATTTGTTATAAACCTCAAGGATGGCTTCCTGAGTCTGGGAAGAACCAGGAGAAGCCTGGAGTCTAGCTGATCCCAGTGGGAGGTAAGGCTCTTTTTCCCAAATCATCAAGTTCCTTTTTGTAAAGACCGTGATGGCTCAGAGATCCTAGCTGAGGCTTTAACCCTTTCTGAGAAGGGGGTGGGGGTCATGTCATATTTCTTTGTCTCCCAATCATTGCACAAATTAGTTGATAGGACGAGTATAAGATCAATAAACATTTGGTATTAATGTCTTAGAGAGTAGGGGGAGTCTGAGAGGGTTCTCTGATTTGGGACTAGGGAATCTTATTACCTAAGACAGGTGCAAGGAAATGCTCCTTGTCTCAGTAGCAATAAAACCCAGAACCTCCAAAGGTAGCATTGGAAGGAAAACCTCCTGGAAATTGGGGAGAGCTGGGCCACTTGCCATCAACTCGGTTCTCCCGAGATGTGCCTTCCTTGGGGGCAGAGTTGCTCAGTCTTGGAACTGTGGACCTTTTGAGCTGTATGATTCTTTGTAGCAGGGACTGTTCTGTGCACTGCAGGATGCTTCACAGTATCCCTGGTCTAACCAGTAATGCCTGTAGCATCACCACCCAACCCCACCACCACCAGCACCAGTTATGATGATCCAAAATATCTCTAGATGGAGTTCCTTGGTGGCTCAGCAGGTTAAGGATCTGGCATTGTCACTGGCTCGGGTAGTTGCTGAGGCACAGGTCTGATCTCTGGCCAGGGACCTTCCACATGCCACCGTCATGGAAAAAAAAAAAAAAGTCTCCAGACAAATGTCTGGAATGGGAGGCAAAATTGCCCCCAGATAGAACTGCTACTTCAGGGTCTCTCCTTGATTAACTCTAGCCTCAGAAGAAAACTGTTCACTCCTTTGAAATTGGCCAAATATGTCCCAAATACCTTGCTTCTGAGGTATAGCCAAAGAAATAAATTCAGAGAGGAGCATGAACCTAAAGCACCTAGAACTTGGTTTTACAGGCTGTGGCTGACCAAAGCACAGGGAAACACAACATTCTGAGATTTCTTCCCACCTCCTGGTTGCTTCCTCTCGATGGAAAATCTTCACAGACACATGGAATCCTTGAAGACTGGACCAAGCATTCTTTATCCAGCCTGTATTCCTAGGGTCTCAATTCCCATGATTTGTCTGAGGGTATTCCTCCTCCTCCAGGTAACTGAACAGGAAGGAGCTCATCAGGAAAACCTTATCTGAATACAATCAAATCACTGTAGCATCCATTCAATAAGAGGCACACAGCATAGTTTCAAGGGAGTTGTTTCCTCGTGTTATACATTACAGCCTAATCTAATTATCTTAAGTCACACATACGCTCACATTATTTATCTGAGCTCATCCACTGCTTTCTGCGATCTCTGCAAATCACTGTAGAGGACACAGTAACGACGGGATTGGATGCTCAATTAGCTGTTGCCTACACAACACATCTGCATTGGCATGCGGTGATGGACGTGTTAGATGACTGGAGACTGACATGTCCGCTGTAAAGGCTTTCATTTGTTTTCCATCACAGTGACACACCATTTCCTGCATTCTCTGCCCCTAGGGTGTTTTCTGCAAAGAGAAAACATTACTTTTGACTTTTAGCATATCTGCCCTAAATTAGCCTCATAAGTTCTCTGTGCTCTCCAAGACCAAGGGAGAAAGAGTAACAGAACATAACCTAAAATTAAGTAGAACCAAAAAATGCTGTGTTTCCTGGAGAAAGTTTCTGTAGAACAATTTGGGCTGGGAGCAATTCTCCAAGCAGCAACAAATGAATAAGACCAGTTCTAACAGGTGACTGAGAATGAATTCTTGGGGAGTTTAGGAACCATGCTAAAGTCTCACCAAAATTTGGAAATATGCTTAGGCTCAAAGTACCTATATATTCTAGTTGAATACAAAAGAAAGCAAAAACTAGAACAATCTTGGACAAGACACTTAACCCTTCAGATCTCTGTAAATAGATTCCTCTTCTGTAAAATGAAATCTAGGTCTTTCTTTGTTGTCCCAGGATCCTATGTTGCTGTTTTGGATTGGAAGTTCTCAGAGCATTTTTTTTCTTTTATTTTTCTGGCTGTACCCATGGCATAAGAAAGTTCCAGGGCCAGGGATTAAATCCAAGCTGCAGCTGCAACCTACATTGCCATTGCAGCATCACTGGATCCTTAACCCACGGTATCCGGACCAGGACTGAACCCATGTCTCTACAGTGACCTGAGCCGCTACTGTTGGATCCTTCACCCACTGAGCCACACAGTGGAGACTCTTCAGAAGCATTTGTTTTTAATAAGAAGGTGTGGGGTGAGGATTTTGTTGTACAAACTCTTTTCCACAATACTACTTGATTTTAATTTTCTTCCCCTCCATTAGAGATGATATTCATCTACTTGACACTCTCTACTCTGCCTAAATATTTTCTGGGCAATTATTTACCTTTTCATCAGCTCCCACCCCCACCATCTTTGCCTGGCTGATGCCTTCACTTGTTAAGTCTTGGCTCAAGTATTAACTCCTTCAGGCACCTATTCCATTCACCTAAGCAGAGTATTAAGGTTTCCTTTCTCTACATATATCTATTTTTGCACTTAGCATAGTATGTTAAAATGAAACTATTTCCAGAAGCTCTTTAAGTGTAGGAACCTATCTCTTTCATCTTTGTATCCCAGTGCCTAGCCTGGTGACTAGTAAAAAGTAGGTAAGTGGAAAAAAAATAAAATAAAATAAAATAAAATAAAATAAAATAAAATAAAAAATATATATAGGAGTTCCACGACGGGAACTCCTATCTACTATTTATTTTTTCCCTCCATCTCTGTTCTGGCTGTCAGAGACACAGTCACACTCCCATCTCAAGGCATTTCTGTTCAATATTCCCTTGACTTGAATCCCCACTCGCCAGTCATCATATATATATATATGATGACTCTTGTTTAATGTATCTGTGAATATAGCACCCAGCCTTGAAGAAACAACAACTCTAACCAATGTGTTTCTATAGGAAAAGCTGATCCTATCTATTTTATATTGTGTCCTAAATGAAGAGAGAGGGGCTAAGGGAAAATTTAGAAAGTGAGCGAATTATTCAACTTTCAGAAGAGAACTGTAAGTAAACTTAAATTGCACAACACAGGTAAAAGATGAAATCTTTACAAAGGTCTATAAGGGCTGTGTGGTCTGGCTTGATCCTCACCCTCTGTAACCTCATCTACTATTTTTTTTTTTTTTGTCTTTTTGCCATTTCTTGGGTGGCTCCTGTGGCATATGGAGGTTCCCAGGCTAGGGGTCGAATCGGAGCCATAACCACCAGCCTACACCAGAGCCACAGCAACACTGGATCCTTAACCCACTGAGCAAGGCCAGGGATGGAACCCACAACCTCACGGTTCCTAGTCAGATTCGTTAACCACTGAGCCACGACGGGAACTCCTATGTACTATTTATTTTTTCCCTCCATCTCTGTTCTGGCTGTCAGAGACACAGTCACACTCCCATCTCAGGGCATTTCTGTTCAATATTCCCTTGACTTGAGTCCCCACTTGCCAGTTAGCTGCATGTCTTTGTCTTCACCTCCTTTTAGGTTTTTACTCCTAAGTCATCCCCTTAGTGAGGTCGTCTCTGAGCATCCTATTTGTAAGTTCATTAGCCACCCCAACCCCAGCCCCTATTCTCTTTCTCCATGTTATCTTCTCTGGACTTTATCACCATACAATATACCATGTCTTTTACTGACTTATCTTGCTTAATGTTTGTCTCTGGTGAAATAGAAGCTCTAAACATATGTCTTATAAGGTGCTATTTGTCCTATGCCTAGAACATACCCAGTACATAGTAAGTGCTCATCAAACATATATTAAATAATGAATAAATAATAGGCAGAAAAGACACAGTCAATACACATGGCCTTGCCCAAATTATGTAGATATTTCCTAGTGGTTTATATATTTGACCCAACCCTGACGTTGGCACTTAAATATCAAACTCCCACCTGACATCTTTACCTAGATACCTAGGCATCTCAAACAGAGCAAGTCCAAAACCATTTATTTGCTCTCCTCCCACCAATTTGTTCCTCCTAGAGTTTCCCCACCTCCTGGTACAGACAGTGCTGGCGCCACCCTGCTCCTCGCTCAAGCTAAAACCAGGTTGTCATTTAGGGCAGAGATGAGGCTATATGCTCACAAACTGCTTTCATTTTCTTCCTGAAGAAACAGCCAGAGTACACTGCCCAGCACTCCCAACACCTGCAGTTCAGCATGGTTCTGCCATTGAGTTCTGGCCAATGATAGCGGTACTGTGTGCCATCCGCAGCTGGCCCCTTAAATGTTCCACGTGGTCCTCCATGCTCTCTCTTTCTGTCCCTGGTAATTTAGGAGGACACCTTTGAAAACAGAGGCTCTATAAGATGTAAGAAACTGAATGTGGTATGACTGGGGCACTTTGCTGTACAGCAGAAATTGGCACAACATTGTCTAGCAACTATTTACATTAATTTTTTAATGTAAAAAAAAAAAAAAAAAGAACCTGAATGTGAGAAAGAGACCTCCCTCACTCTGCTGACCCATACTGGATGGTGCTGTGAACAAGAAATAGTTTTTAGTGAGCTAAATTAATGACATTTGGAAGGGGCTATTTGTTACAGCAGTTATCACCCTAATACATATTTTCTTTCTTTTTGGCCACAAGAGTTCCCCAGCCAGCAATGACAACACAAAATCCTTAATCCTCCCTTTCCTTACCATATCCAATCCCTTGTCTGAATTCTTTCTTTACAATATATCCTCAATGCTTCCTCTCCTCCCACCTTCATTCCCAATACCCTAATCCAAAAAGGTCTACTATTTCTTGCTCAGATATTTGCAGTAGTCCCCTGATTTTCTTTTTCTTTTTTGCTCTTTTTTTTCCCCAGCCTTTTTTTTTGTGTGTGTGTGTGCCACACCCTCAGCACATGGAGGTTCCCAGGCCTAGGGGTCAAACAGCCTACACCACAATAATGCAGGATCTGAGCCACATCTGCAACCCACATCACAGCTCACGGCAACACTGGATCCTTAACCCACTGAGTGAGGCCAGGGATGGACCTTGCAACCTCATGGTTCCCAGTCAGATTCATTTTCACTGCACCATGACGGGAACTCCACCCCCCCACTCCCCCCACACCCCCACCTCCGATTTTCATTCTTGTGCTTCTCAAGTTTATTCTCTGAACAATGACCTTTAGTGGTGTCCTACTGCACTTGTAATTCAATCTGCTTCTTTCTCATGACTTTACCCCTCACCCTCCTCATTCCCCTCATTTGCCACACTCCCCTTCTTTGGCTTTTTTTTTTAACCACCTCAGGATCCTTATGGGTTCTGTTGTTCCCTCCACCTCAAGTATACATGCAGTGACTTCTAATGTGACAGGTCCATTCTCAGCCTTCAGGTCTTACTTTAAGCCTCACCTTTCCAGGAAGAGCTTCTTTGAGTGCTCGGTCTAAAGTAGGTCTCCAGATTATTCTGTCAGGACACTTTGCTTTTTCCTTCATGGCACTCAACTGTTAGCAATTACTCACCCATATTTCCTTGTCTAAAAATCTGTTTCCATTATGAATTATGTAGTAACATCTGCAAGTGTTGGGGCTTTGTCCATTGTGGTCAGCACTGAACACTCGGCACCTAGCACAGTGCCTGGCAAATGGTGTATGCTCACTAAATACCTGTCGAATTGATGAATGGATTGATATAGATTGACCATTGACTCTGGCTGGAATTCAGCATTTCCTTTTCCACCCAATACAACTTATGCCTCCAAATATCTCATTTATAATTGTGAGAGGTTTATTCTTTTTAACAGGCAGGCTCACATCCAATTTGACCTTCTTTATGTTTATGACAAGCATTAATAAATCATGACGCATTTTATCAATCAAGGTGGTGTTTTAAAGAAATAAATCCATGTTTCACAACCATTCTTACAACAGAGTTCAAGACATTTTTGTCTTAAAAAGTTTTAAGACTTTTTTTCTTATTTCTAATATGAAAAAATTATAAGCATAAATGCCCTACCATATTTCGAGAACTGTTCTTGTTTTGTTGCTCATAGTATGAGGAGGTCTATGCCATGGCAAAGGACTGCAGAGCAGGTGATGAATATCAGCTACAACAGAATGAATTGGTCTGCGAGCTGAGCAAAGAGACATGTATCAGCAAGGCATATATCATGAACATGTATGTGTATGAACATGGCAAGAGATTTCCTTAAATACCTTTTCAGAAGTTACCAAAAAGAGTCAAAATACAGGGACAAACCTGAGGTTGGGAAGTGGAATTGAATCAGAAACAGACTTCTTAGCAGCAATGCACAAATTCTACCAAAGACCTTCCTCATCATACTTTGGTTGTGTGGTTGTTTTTTTTCTTTTGATCCCCCTGGGGTCTTTGGTCTCAGCCACTTTTCCCTGTTACCTCTCAGTCTTTATTTCCACTGTATATATTGGATACAGTTTAAATCACAGGGTCATGAAATTTACATTCCATCTTTATATCACTGTGCAGACTTTATAATATTTTAAAGGCTAAAGAATAATTCACTAAGTTGCTATACTATCCTTTTATATATAAGGCAGCATAGCAGAGAGGTTAAAGTCCTAAACTTTGTAACTGCCTGGGTTCAAACACCAGCTCCCCTACTTATAGGGCCTTGAAAAAGTATACCTCTCTGTATAATCTTTTCCCCACCTATAAACTGACACTAATAATAATAATACCTATTTCATAAGATCACGATGAGGATTAAGTGAGGTATTAAGTATAAAAATATGTAGATCAGTACTTTACAAATAGAGCTATTTTTATTGTTGGATATTTCTGTTCCTAGTTTTTTAGAATTATACATGAAACTATGATAAATATCTTAAGGCATAAAGCTCTTTTCTTCCTTGTTAACCATTCCCCAAAAAAAGCCTTTGCCATGTTGTATTCGAAAGAGTAAACCATATCCCTCCCACAGTAACTGCATTTCCTTTAAATAAGTGACAACGGGAAACCAGACTGAACACCCTTCCACTGGGCCAGTGTTAAGTAGCAAAAAAAAAAAAACACCCGTTTATGCTGGGGCTTGAATTCTGAGGTTGGACTCAAAGTAAACAGGCAGGTGAAGAGGGTGGGATGATGAAAGACAATGGACCATTACCCTAGACTAATGGTGTTGTAAAGGAGATAAATGTCTTTGAAGTCACACCCTTAAAGCTTGTGACCTTCAGGGTGACCTTTCCTTTCAGATTATGGCATGCAGGTTGTTTTAGAGTCTGTGCAAAGTCTGCAATTAGAAGGAAGGACCTTGAGAGCAACAGGTCTTTGAGGAAAGGTGCCAACCTGGGGGTTAGAACTCCCTTTTCTTCTACCAAGTTCCCAATCACTTTCCAAGCACTTTGGAGCTCTATGGCTCATGCACTTACAGGTATACTTTTTCATGGACAGTAGATGTGTTTAGTTCTACACTATTGTGCAGTCCAAGCTGTGAGCATAGGGAAAAAAATGAACAGTGGGATTTGGACACATTTCCCCTTTCCGGTGAGGAGTGAGATAAATGCAATGGATAGTTACCTACCCTAAACACAAGTTGCCTGCAAAGAAAATGATATTGGTAGGAATTATTCATTTGACTGAGGGTAGTGTAGATAACAACTTTTCTAAAAGGTACCAGAAACCAATATAATCAGAATGAATGATTTAACAGGTATTAAAGTGCTGTGGATAGTATTTGGAGCAACTGACAGGTATACAGTATGTTAAAGTTTCTGAAAAGCTTTCCCTTGAGACAACGTAATCTTCACACAGAATTAATAAAGCAGATGTGTTTATTCTTTTCTCGGTACCGGGAATACTTACTATGTGTTAAACAGTGCCACGCTGAGCCGTATTAGAGCCTGACACGAAAGATTCAGTAATACAGCCCTGTTTTATTATTAAAATTTTTGATATTTTGCTCCTCGTAGATTTTTGCATTAATTTTGATCTTTAAATATTGCGTTAAACTGTTACTTTGATTACTGAGGTTTTTCTGGTATACCTTTTTAGCTAATTAATTGGTCTATCACAATGTCATTAGCCTTTTAAAATGTATTTTAAAAGGCATCACCGTTGCAACTCAATATTACTACTTGGTTAAATAGTGTAGAACTGTATCTAAATTTTTGCCCAGGCCATATGCTGTTTTACCTTGCACAACTCAGATGCCAGCGAGAAACTCTAAGAAAATTTCCTCTTATTCAGTCCTCAGTTAAAATAGAGAGTAATAGGAGATACAGCTATTTTCAGTTGAGTTGCTTTCATTTCTTTTTTAAAAATATATTCCTTTCCATTATGATTTATTACAGGATATAGCTCTAGGTGCTATACAGGACTCTGTTTATCCATCCTATACATAATAGTTGGCATCTGCTAATTCCAATTCCCCGCTCCATCCCTTTACATTGCTTTAATTTCTTATTTAAAAGAATACATCGAGGAGTTCCCGTTGTGGCTCAGTGGTTAACAAACCTGACTAGCATCCATGAGGACTTGGGTTTGATCCCTGGCCTTACCCAGTGGGTTGGGGATCCAGTGTTGCCATGAGCTGTGGTGTAGGTCACAGATGCAACTCGGATCTGGCATTGCTGTGGCTGTGGCGTGGGTCGGCAGCTGTAGCTCTGATTTGACTCTTAGCCTGGGAACATCCATATGCTGCCAATGCAGCCCTAAAAAAAAGACAAAAGACAAAAAAAAAAGAAAAAAAGAATACATCTAATACCAGACTACGGTGAGCTTATATTGGAGAATATCCATCCTCCGATCCACTCTGTCCTGTTCCCTCTTCCTAGTGGAACACCCAGCAGCAACATTTTTAACTTCTGGAAACTATTTCTTCTGATATTTACCTCCATTATTTTCAATAACACAGAGTGGCCCTCTCTCTTTTTTTTCTTTCTTTCTTTGTTGTTGTTGGTTTTTCATATGCTTTTGATCCAGGCACAGAGACTGTACTATCAGGTGGCTACACACCTCAATAGAAGACTAGCTCCTGTTACAGCTTCAGCAAGTATCTCCAGCATCCCCTGTGGGGCCAGATGGGGCTGCTCTGCTCAGAACTATTACCCCACCTCTTGATTTATCAAAAGATGCATTGTTTACTGATGTTAAGAAAGCTATTAAATTCTCTTACACCAACATATATTACTAAAAAATATACAGCGATCGTATACTTTTTTGTAAAACCAGCAACCACTGTTTCCATTACTATAACAACATAAAATATTGTTATCGGCACAGCCAAACAATATAATACAATTTCACTTCTTAGACAATTTTTTATTTTTACTGCATCACCTAATTACCTCCCTTTTATCTCATAATTATCTATAAACATATTCTTAGATAGTTCAAACCTCTCCATCCATCATGTGCCTATGTTTAAACACATCAAATGATGTATCACTTGTATTTTGCTCCTGGAGGCTCTCGCATGAAACTGTCCCTCCTTTTGTCCAATTCCAATTTGGTTGCTCTCTGGGTCCACGGACAGCTGTCACCCTGAACTTCCTTTGGACAAAACCTTGTGCATTCTGAAGCTCAAGTTTTCCCTTCCTTGTTTTACTCCTTAATTTCCTTTTGTCTCTTCCGAAAAGTAAATGAAAAATATTTAGTGTGTCATTTAATTCCCACTTATTTGTGAATTTCCCAGATTTCTTTGTGATTTTGATTTGTAATTTAGTTCCATTATGGTCAGAAAACAGACTTTGTACCACTTGAACTCTCTCAAATGTATGGAGGTATATTTTATGGTGTAGAACCGGGCCTGTCAAGATAGAATGTGTGTTGACTTGTTCTGTGCATCCTTGGTACTTGACAGACCTGTTCTCTGTATCTTTGAAAAATTCTGCTCTTGTTGGGTGTCCATAAATGTCAGTTAGATCAAGTTGGTTGATGGTATTGTTCAAGTTGTCTTCATCCTTCTCGACTTCCTTTTTTTTTTTTTTTTTTTTTTTTTTTTTTGTCTTTTCCAGGGCCGCACCCATGGCATATGGAGTTTCCCAGGCTAGGGGTCTAATCCAAGCTGTAGTCACCAGCCTACAGCAACAGCTGTAGTCACCAGAGCCACAGCAACGCCAGATCCGAGCCGCATCTGCAGCCTATGCCGCACAGCTCACTGCAACAACGGATCCTTAACCTACTGAGCGAGACCAGGGATCGAACCCGAAACCTCATGGTTCCTAGTCAGATTCATTAACCACTGAGCCACGACGGGAACTCCGTCCTTCCTGATTTTCTGTCTTTTTGTTCCAGAAGCTAAAAGAAGGGTATTGAAATCTATGACTAAAATTATGGATTTGTCTATTTCTTCTTGCAGTTGTATGAGTTTTTGCTTTACATATTTTGAAGCTATGAATACTTAGGATTGTTATGACCCTATAAGTTATTGACTACTTTATCATTAATAAATGACCTTCTTGTAGTTCCTGCTGTGGTGCGGGGAGTTAATGATCCAGCTTGTCTCTGGGGCATTAGCAGTTCCATCCGCAGCCCAATGCAGTGGGTTAAGGATCCGGCATTGCTGCAGCTGCATTGGTAGGCTCAGATTCAATCCCTGGCCCAGGAATTTCTATATGCCAGGGGTATGGCTGAAAAGGGGAAAAAAAAAAAATTTAATTTAAAAAATTTTTAAATAAATTAAAAAATGATCTCTTTTATCCCTAGTTATAGTTTTTGCTCTGAAGTTTACTTTTTCTGATATTAACATAGCCGGTGCAGATTTCCATGATTAGTTCTGGGATAGTATACCTTCTTCATCCCTTGACTTTTAACCTGGATATTTACACTTGATATTTACACTGGGTTTCTTATATTCTTGATATTTACACTTATATTCTTGATATCTTATATTCCTGATATTTACACTGGGTTTCTTATAGGCAACATAACTAGGGTCTTGCTTTTTTATACAACCTGATTATACCTGCCTTTTAAGAAGTTTAGACCATTTATACTTACATATTTATTGATATGGTTGAGTTTAAACTTACTTTCATGCTACTTATTTTCTATTTGTACCAGCTGTTCTTTGTTTACTATTCCCACCTTTTTCTGCCTTTTTTTGAATATTTTTATGATCCCATTTTATGTCCTTTGTTGATTAATTAGCTATAACTCCCTGTTTTGTAATCTCAGTGGTTATTTTATGGCTTACAGTATACATATTTAAGTTATAACTGTCTACCTTCCAGCAGTATTTATCACTTCACATATGGTATAAGAATCTTAGAATAGCATATTTATGTTTCTCCCTTCCCAGCCTTTATACTAGTGTTGTCACTCATTCTACCTTCTACATGCATTACAGACTTCACACTACATTGTAATCATTTTTTTAAAGTAGTAAATTATATTTTAAAGAGATGTAAATCCTTTTTAACTCATATCTACTCATGGAGTTATCATTTCTAGTGCTCATCATTTAAAAAGAAATGATATTTTTTGGCCTGGTAATTCTTTTTTATT
Source organism: Sus scrofa (assembly GCF_054392235.1). Classification (NCBI taxonomy): domain Eukaryota; kingdom Metazoa; phylum Chordata; class Mammalia; order Artiodactyla; family Suidae; genus Sus; species Sus scrofa. The sequence goes on along the minus strand of NC_139386.1, from coordinate 40,587,915 downwards.
ATTATGAAAGTATAATTGATTTACAATATTGCGCCAATTTGTGTAGAGCAAAGTGACCTGGTCTTTATTTAGATCCATATTTCCTTCTGCCTATAGGGCTTCCTTTAATACTTCTTTTTTTTTAATTACTCAATGAATTTTATTACATTTATAGTTGTACAGCAATCATCACAACCCAATTTTATAGCAATTCGATCCCAAAACCCCCACAATCTGTCTCCTTTGGAGACCATAAGTTTTTCAAAGTCTGTGAGTCAGTATCTGTTCTGCAAAGAAGTTCATTGTGTCCTTTTTTTAGATTCCACAGTTAAGTGATAGTATATGATGTTGGTGTCTCACTGTCTGACTAACTTCACTTAGCATGATAATTTCTAAGTCCATCCACGTTGCTGAAAATGCCATTCTTTCTTTCCTTTTAATGGCTGAGTAATATTCCATTGTGTATATGTACCACATCTTCTTGATCCACTCCTCTGTCAATGGACATTTAGGTTGTTTCCTGTCTTGGCTATTGTATTAGTGCTGCAATGAACACTGGAGTACATGTATGTTTTCGAGTCATGGTTTTCTCCGGATAGATAGATGCACAAGAGTGGGATTGCTGGATCAAATGGTAATTCTATTTGCAGTTTTTTGAGGAATCTCCATACGGTTTTGCACCAATTTACATTCCCACCAATGGTGTAATAGGGTTCCCTTTTCTCCACACCTGCTCCAGCATTTATTGTTTATAGACTTTTTGATGATGGCCACACTGGCTGGGGTAAGGTGGTACCTTATAGTGGTTTTGATTTGCATTTCTCTAATAATGAGTGATGCTGAACATTTGTTATGTGTTTTTTGGCCATCTGTATGTCTTCTTTGGAGAATTTTCTGTTTGGATCTTCTGCTCATTTTATGATGGGGTTGGTTGTATTTTTGTATTGACCTGCAGAAGGTGTTTATAAATTTTGGAGATTAATCCCTTGTCAGTTGCTTCATTTGCAAATATTTTCTCCCATTCTGTGGTTTATCTTTTCATTTTGTTTAGGGTTTCCTTTGCTGTGCATAAACTTTTAAGTTTAATTAAGTCCCATTTGTTTATTTTTCTTTTTATTGTCATTACTCTAGGAGGTGGATCTGAGATGTTGCTGAGATTTATGTCAGAGAGTGTTTGGCCTATGTTTTCTTCTAATAGTTTTATAGTATCTGGTCTTATATTTAGATCTTTAATCCATTTTGAATTTATTTTTGTGTATGGTATTAGGAAGTGTTCTAATTTCATTCTTTTACATGTGGCTGTCCAGTTTTCCCAGCACCACTTGTTGAAGGGGCTATCTTTTCTCCATTGTATATTCTTGCCTCCTTTGTCATAGATTAGTTGACTATAGGTGCATGGGTTTAATTCTTGGCTTTCTATCCTGTTCCATTAATCTATAGTTCTGTTTTTGTGCCAGTACCATATGGTTTTGATGACCGTAGCTTTGTAGTATAGGTTGGAGTCAGGGAGCCTGATTCTTCCAGCTCCTAATATTTCTTATAATGTGAGTCTGCCGATGATTGATTCTTTAAGCTTTTATATGTTTGAAAAGTTGTTTAATTCAACTTCAGTTTCTACATAGGTATTTTTTGTGTCTTAATTCTTTTGGTCTGCTGTAACAGAATCCAATAGACTAGGTGGCTTATAAACAACAGAAACTTATTTCTCCTGGTTCTGGAGACTGAGGAATCCAAAATCAAGGCACCTGCAGAGTTAGTGTCTGGTAAGAACCCACCTCCTGGTTCATAGCCAGCTGTCCTCCTGCTATGTCCTTACATGGCAGAAGGGACAAGGAAGTTCTCTGGGGTCCTTACTGTTAGGGCACCAACCCCTCCTTATTGAAGATTACCTCCCAAAGGCCCCTCCATCCTAGTACCATCACATTGTGTGCTAGGATTTCAACGTATAAACTTTGAAGGGACACAAACATTCAGATGACAATAGCACTTTGGGTATTAAAATCTAGGTTGAAACTTTTTCTTTTAGTACTTTAAAAATATTACTTTCTTCTTTCTAGGTACTCTCTTTCTTTTTTTTTTTTTTTAATGCTTTTTAGGGCTGCAATCTCTCAGCATGTGGAAATTCCCAGGCTAGGGGTCCAACCAGCGCTGCAGCTGCTGGCCTCCGCCACAGGAACAGCAACAGCAACACGGGATCTGAGGCATGTCTGTGACCTACACCACAACTCACAGCAATGCTGGATCCTTAACCCACTGAGCAAGGCCAGAGATCAAAACTGCATCTTTATGGATATTAGTTGGATTCATTTCTATTGTGCCATGATGGGAACTCTAGTACTAGCTATTTTTGCATCCTTATAAATATTGTTGAGCTTTATCCCAGAAGTTACTCAGAAATCCTTTTGGGTGTTGCTTTTAATATTTGACAAGCAGTATCAGAGCAGCATTTCATTTAGGACTAATTTTTTTCCACCAACAAGGAGAAATCCTTCTGAATATTCTAACTAGTGAGGTTTTCTAGTCTATATGGCCAAGACAGGAACTATTCCCAGATATGTGAGCCAAGGAACTCTTCCCTCTAATTCTTTTACATGTGGTGGTTCTTCCCCAGCCTTCGAGAGGACACTGATCAGTACTTTGCTGGATACTTGAGGAAGTTCTTACTCTGTAAAGCTCTATTCTCTCCAGGACTGTGTCCTGTGAACTCCAGTTGCCTTAATCTCACCACCCTCTTAGCTTAATCCCCTTAACCCTTAACTTAATCTCCTTAAATTCAGTTCCATCCCCTGAAGACTCTCTCAAGGTGGGAAGCTAAGGCAACTTTGTCTTTTTCCCATCTCTCAGGAATCGCCATACTTTGCAGCCTAGTATCTAATGTTCTGACAACATTGTTTTGTAGATTGTACCTGGTTTTGCAGTTGTTTTGGGGAGGAAGATAAACTCGGTTCCTCTTATATCATTTTGGCTGGAAGAAGACCCTCCATTACATACTAGCGTTTAATGTTGAAAAGTCTGAAGAGTTCCTCATTTTTGTTTCTTTGTATGTAACTAGGTTTAGGGAATCTTTCTCCTTGTTTATGTTCTGGAACTTCATGAAATTTCATAATGCTGTACTTTGATTTGGGTCTATATTCATTCACAGTACTTGGTTCTTTTCTTCCTATTTTTTTTTTTTTTATATGGGGAAGTTCCCAGGCCAGGGATCAAACCTGAGCCACAGCAGCGACAACACAGAATCCTTAAACTCTAGGCCACCAAGGAACACCATTTCACTATACCTGGTTCTTTGTGGACCCTCTCAGTCTTAAGGTTTATAGTTTTAATTTTGGTAAAGTTGTGGGGAGGAGTGAGATGTTCTTTCAAAGTAATTTGCTTCCTTTGATTTCTCTCTAGACTATTCTTCTGGTCTGACAATTTGTTGAATGTTGGACTCAAGCATGATCTCTTTGCCATTTGTTTTCCTTGTATTCTTCTTTTTCCCTGGGAAATTTCCTTTGCTTTATCTCCTATCCTAGCAACGTCACTAAGGCCTTTTGGAAGATTTCTCTGACTTTCTGCATTATCTTTGCTTCCTTTGAATTTCTCTTTTGACACCTTTTTTCCTGGTGAACAGTTCCCTCCAATGACTCTGAGATAGAGAAAAAAAAAAGTCTAAGTAAGCCTGGATCATTCTGTCATTTCATTCTCTTGATAACAAAGAAGCTACTAATGATTACTAACGTTATGTCAGAAGGATTCAGTGGCTAAACTCACTGGCCAAAAAAGGGACGATTTAAGCTTCAATGGGTTACTAAGATCAATAAACACATTAAATATGTTTACATCCACGAATTCAGAAGAACGGTGAGGCAAAACAAAACTTAACTGATCATCTCTGGGGGATATTAGTGAATCGATTCATTATTTAGAAAACTGCAAATAAAGAGAGAGACTCAAGCATTTATCATATTTTTACTGTATGTAACAAATATTGAATGAGGGAAGCTTCTCTTTATAGAAGCACTCAAACTAGTAAATGAAAGACTAATAGAATTATTTGTGTTTCCAGAGGGGAAGCATCCTAGAGGGCTCCACATTCACTATGGAGGTTTCACTGCTTCAGTTCGACCTCCTCCCTCCCTTGCCTGTATCTGTCATCCCCAATGCTTCCAAAGAATAAACTTTCAGTGTCACTCTCAGGGGTGGCATCTCCTACTGAGGCAGCATCAGGGAGGAGCTCTTGGGGTTCGTTGGTTCTCTTTATAGAAATTCAGTTCAACACATCTCCTACTTTGGGTACCATACTTCCTGCTCATCTCCAGACTTTCCTGGAACTTCTAAATCTTTTAGTATTTCAGGAGGAGGGTTACAGGGGCAATTGATTTCCTGGCTGTCAATATCCTTCTCGGTCTCCTATCAGCATCCTTCTGAACGGGTAATTGAAGTTGTAATTTCCTCTCTTCACATCAGGTACAATTCCTTGTTCAGTTCCCAGTCTTCCAAGATTTAGTTTAAATTTCTCATTCTTTAATCGTTTCTCCTTCCTTTGGGGGGGGGGGTCTTAGGCAGTAGAAGGAAAGGAGGAAAACCCATGAAGTTAATGCATCAATTTCACTGCAAGACTAGTTAGGATGCTGTCTTAAAAGCATTTCCTGGAAAAGACTGTATCTGTTTAGCTTGTTTCACCATCACACCTAACAGTGTGGAGGATGTGAGTAATTTTGAATCCTGTTTATGGCATCCACATTTTTTTTTTAAGATTGTGATGTGTGGCAGGAGGTCAAAGGCACAAGAGCAAAAACTCTTCTGCTCTACAAAGAAAACAGGAAAATGTCCAGAGCTCAGACCCTGAGCCGTAATGTATGTGCCATCCCTCTTTTTAAAGTCACATTTGAAATATTTGGGGCTTTAACTTTCCTTCCCTTATACCAATCATCTTAGTTGTTAAGTTTGTTTAGAAAGTAATTTTTAAAAGATTACACTGATAACCCCAAGCCAGTTTGAGACCGGGTAAGTCTGCTGATGCGGAACTCTTAAAATGTCCATTAGTACGCTGCTCTTGTCACTTATCACTCAGGGGTCAAGCCTTTGGTATGAAAGTTGTTTATAAACTAGTAGCTTTATTTTTAAAACAGAAAGGAAGGACTGAGGTGGAGCTGGCCAGAAGATTGTACACTCAAAGTTTTTAGAGATCCATGCACATTAGGAATCAGTAGGGGGCTTGTGAGTATTTCATAACTCAAACATTAGCCACTAGTCTTTTGTTGGAACTTGATGCGAAAGTTTTTCATCTCTTTCTAAAACTATGAGGTGCTGTTGGAAGCCAATTTTTTTCTTATATAATCCCTCAACAAAAAGAAGTAATAATAACTTTTATCTAGGTGACACAACTTCATGAAGCTTATGATTATCTGTTTCACAATTATTTTGGCATTATTGAAACTTTCTGTGACATTTCCCAAGTTTCTGAAACATGTTTAAAAATATTGAATTGACCTAGTTTAACCAGGCTTCAAAAATCACAACTTCTTGGAGTCCCTACTGTGGCTCAGTGGGTTATGAACCCGACTAGTATCCATGAGGATGCAGGTTTGATCCCTGGCATCACTCAGTGGGTTATGGATCTGGCGTTGCCCTGAGCTGTGGTGTAGGTCACAGATGTGGCTCAGATCCTGAGTTGCGGTGGCTGTGGCTGTGGCTGTGGCTGTGGCATAGGCCAGCAGCTGCACCTCTGATTCAGCCCTAGCCTGGGAATTTCCATAGGCCACAGGCACAGGTCTACAAAGCAAAACAAACAAACAAACAAAATTACACCTTCTTTCAAATAATGACTTCCTTCACAGGTATAGTGGTTATTGGTTATTTGTGAACCCAGCATTTGTTCAGCCCTATAATATGTTCATCTATCAGCATCTTTCTCCTACTCAGGTGTCCATCCTAGAAGCTGACCTTCCCTCGAGCTCCAGCTTTAATTGGCTTAAGCAATTTGTATAGTCCTTTCCTCTGGCCATTATTATTGATACAGAGGCAAGTGGCATCAGCTGAACGAATCTGAGTGATCCTAAGGACACTTGCTTTGGAATAGTGAAGTCTGAAGCCCTACAGTCACTTCTGCCACCATGAGGTAGGTCAGCCTGAGAAGTACACTAATAAATGATGAGAAGCAGAAACAGCAAAATGATAGCGAAACAGAGCAGGGACCATGATTATTCATCCATTTTTGACACCTGACCTACTCTGGACACGTTCTATGATAAAAATTCCCTTTGATTGTTTAAGTCTATCCGGGTTAGGTTTTCTGCCACATACAACAAAAACTGCCTGGATGCTTATAAGAATCTATTTGGGGTCTACACTTGGGGACACACCTTTCAAATTCAACTTGATTTGGTGCATGTGGCAAAGGTGAGGACAGGTGCCTTGAAGTTCAGAGATGGGCGTGGAGAGGCTGAGCAATACTCAAGACTGTAGCGTGAGTCAGGAAAATAAACTTGATTTCTAGGCTACTTTCTAGATGCACACATGCTCTCTCATACGAGCAGGTTTCTGGGTATGGTAACATATACTGCTCACCCTTTTAACACACCCCTCTGCTTCGTGGATGTCCTAAAAACTCATGTTAAATGTTGAGATATCCTTCCCATACCAATCAAAGTAGTCTTAAGGGGAGGGAGGAAATAACTTCATCAGCCAATTTTGTGGGCACCTCGGCGACGCAACTTCTAGGACCACGTAATAAGCAGAACAATGCCCCTCTCTCAGCCCCCATGATGTTCACGCTTTAATCTCCAGAATCTTCGACTATGTTAGGTAATATTGTAAAGGAGAATTACGGCTATAGCCGGAATAGATAGATGAGCAGGCTCTTGGATTATCCAGGAGGCTCGACTTGTCACAAGCATCCTTTTAAGCGGAAGTGGGAAGCAGCAGAGTGAGAACCAAAGAAGTGACAGACCGAGTGAGAAGAACGAGCCTGAGGTTGCTGGCTTTAAAGCTGGAGGACTCGGACCTTAAATCAAGGAATGTGGGCAGCCTCTAGAAGCCAGAAAACGCAAGGAAACAGATTCTCTCCTGGAGTTTCCAGAAGAAACACAGCCCTGATAACATCTTCGGTTACTCAGTGAGACCCATTGCAGACTTCTGACCTCCAAAACTGTAAGACAATAAATTTGTATTTTTTCTAAACTTTATTGAAGTATAGTTGCTTTACAGTCTTGTGTTAATTTCTGCTGAATAGCAAAGTGATTGCATCATATACATAAATATATGAAAAAGACTATAATCTATGTTACATATAAATTCTTTTTTGTTTTGTTTTCCACTGTGTTTTATCACAGGTTATTAATAGAGTTCCCCATGCTATACAGTAGGACCTTGTTGTTTATTCATCTTATATATACTAGTTTGCATCTGCTAAATTTGTGTTGTTTTAAGCTACTAATTTTTTGTAATTTGTGTTGCTGCTAGCGACTCATACAGGATGCTACTGTGCTTTTTAAAAATTGAGCTTTCTACTTATATAAAAGCGCATTTTGGTTGGTAGGATGAATGCAGGGAGGGTGAGCAGGATATCTAAGGTTGGAGTTCCTGTCGTGGCTCAGTGGTTAACGAATCCGACTAGGAACCATGAGGTTGTGGGTTCGATCCCTGGCCTTGCTCAATGCGTTAAGGATCTGGCGTTGCCATGAGCTGTGGTGTAGGTCACAGACGCGGCTCGGATCCCATGTTGCTGTGGCTCTGGCGTAGGCCAGCAGCTGTAGCTTCGATTAGACCCCTAGCCTGGGAACCTCCATATGCCGTGGGAGTGGCCCCAGAAAAGGCAAAAAGACAAAAAAAAAAAAAAAAAAAAAAAAAGGATATCTTAGGTGGTTTGAACACTGGGCCAGTTTGGACACATCCCTCTACTTATCTTTGGAACATGGCTCAGCAGCAAAAACTAGAAGGGGGTTCCTTTTTTTGTTTGTCTGCATTTTGTTTTTTGAGGGCCACATCCAAGGCATGGGGAAGTTCCTAGGCTAAGGGTCCAATCAGAGCCACAGTTGTCGGCCTACACCACAGCCACAGCAACCCTGGATCCCAAGGCTGGGGATCGAACCCACATCCTCATGGATACTAGTTGGGCTTGTTAACTGCTGAGCCACAACAGGAACTCCAGGGGTTGCTTTTTAATAATTAGAGAGACAACTTGTGTAAGATTTTCTGAATGTTCTCCCTCACTTGTGCATAATACGAAATGTCTGATTCTCTATAGAAATCTGTACCCAGTACATTATTTTTCCATAAGCCCTCTCGTTCTACCACATAATCCAAGTGGAAGCATTTTGGTTGATTTTTGTATAAAACATTATTATCGATAGTCTTTCCAAAATATCCATTGTTCTGCTTTTATAAATAAAGAACGCTGGACTTAGCTTTTGATACTTAGATCTAATGGTGCAAAATATTTTCTTTCCACTGTCAAGAGACTGTTAATCATAAAGTTAATGCAGCACTTACCAGGTGCTAGATATCATGTTAAGCCCTTACATGTGTTATCTCAGTTCTCAAAGTAAGTAGTTATCCATTTACAGTGGAGAACGCCAAGGCTTAGGCAGGTAAAATAATTTGTCCAATAAATGGAAGCCATGGGACTTAAACCCAGGTCTCCTTAACTCCAAACCCCAAATCGCTCATTCTCTACATAGCCAAGGTGTAGAAGTTTGAACCGAACTCCATATTAAATCATTTGTGAGAGGTCCTTTTCAACTTTTGTCTGTTTCCTCATTTGGGTTTTCTTCTTCAGTTTGCGTCTTGCTTGTTTGTTTATTTTACTAAAAGCCTGACCTTGGTTTGTGCCTTCTAAGATTTACTTCTTTCTCTGGAAAGGGAACTTCAAGTCTTGGTTATTTGAGGATTCAAAGTAGCTGGGGTTGGAGTCTCTGTCGTGGCCCAGTGGCTAACGAATCTGACTAGGAACCATGAGGTTGTGGGTTCGATCCCTAGCTTTGCTCAGTGGGTTAAGGATCCAACGTTGCTGTGAGCTGTGGTGTAGGCTGGCAGCTCCGATTAGACCCCTAGCCTGGGAACCTCCATATGCCGAGGGAAGCGGCCCTAGGAAAGGTAAAAAGACAAAAAAAAAAAAAAAGTAGCTGGGGTTTTGACTTAACTGTACAAATCCAGAGCAGCACTGCTGCTAAAAAGAGCGGCAGGCTGATCACTGGAAGCGGCATCCACCAGGACCTTAGCCGCACCTTCAGAAGGACCACGGTTCTTGCAGGAAGCAGAAAGGCCTCCGCCTAATTCCACTGTTGAATGGCTTTCATGGGTCACGTGGTTCATCTATTGAATGGAGAGCAGGTGGTTTCTTTAAGAAACAGGGATCATCCATCACCAACCAGATGGTCACTGTGTGAGCTGGGACCCAGCCTCTGTGTCATCCCACCGATCTGGTTTGAGAGTGTGGCTGATGACACATTGCCCAGCCAGCCTCATCCTCCACTCTTTGACCCTGATTCCCAGCCCTCAGTCAGAACCTGGCCTTTCTATGATGTGTCCATTGCACTTTGATGGATTCAAGAATGTGGGAAGAAGGGGAGTTCCCGTTATGGCTCAGTGGTTAATGAATCCGATTAGGAACCATGAGATTGCGGGTTCAATCCCTGGCCTTGCTCAGTGGGTTAAGGATCCAGCATTGCCTTGAGCTGTGGTGTAGGTTCAGCCACGGCTCAGATCTGGCATTGCTGTGGCTCTGGCGTAGGCCGGTGGCTATAGCTCCGATTCGACCCCTAGCCTGGGAACCTCCATATGCCGATGGAGCAACCCTAGAAAAGACGAAAAGACAAAAAAAAAAAAAAAAGAATGAATACCACCTACCATAGAGCTCCTTCCTGCAGGTTCTGGACAGAGCACTTTACCCACCTGGTCTCAATCCCCATGGAAATCCTGCAAGGAAGATGTTATTGTCCCCACTTTGCAGATGAGGAAACTGAGTCTCAAAATATTAAATAGCTTTCATTAATTCAATCCACAAATATGTGTTGAATTCTTAATACTCCGCTAGGCATTTTGCTAAGCCCTGGGGAGAGAGAGATAAAATGCCACCACCTTCAAGGTGTTCAAAATCTAGTGGAAGTTATGAACACAGAAACAGATAATTATATTACAGGAAGCCAAACGATAGAGCTACTAACAGGGTACTGTGGAAGCAGAGGGAAGCACAGGGAAAGCTTCCTGGAGGAGGTGACACATGAGCTGCGTCTTCACATTTGTATAGGAATCTCCTAGGTAAAGATGCTGAAGGGAGGAAAAGAGATACCCAGGAGTGAGCAGGCTGAGTAGAGGCAAAGCTGGAGCAGAAAGGGAAGAAAGGCAAAGGTGGGGAATGAGGCAGGAGATGCAATTTTTGGTGGACTTCATGTTAAGGAATCTTTAATTTTTCTTGCAGATTTTTTTTTCTTTTTATGGCTGCACCTGTGGCATGTGAGAGTTCCCAGGCTAGGGGGTGAATCAGAGCTGCAGCTGCCTGTCTACACCACAGCTGTGGCAGTACCAGATCCTTAACCACTGAGCCAGGAATCCAACCTGCATCCTTTAAGAGACAATGCCTGGTCCTCAACCCACTGAGCCACAACAGGAACTCCTCTTGTGGAATTCATTTTAAGCTTGACAAGAATACAACATACCAGGAGTTCCCATCATGGCGCAGTGGTTAACGAATCCGACTAGGAACCATGAGGTTGCAGGTTCGATCCCTGGCCTTGCTCAGTGGGTTAAGGATCCAGCATTGCTGTGAGCTGTAGTGTAGGTCGCAGACGCGGCTCGGATCCTGCGTTGCTGTGGCTCTGGCATAGGCCAGTGGCTATAGCTCTGATGAGACCCATAGCCTGTGAACCTCCATATGCCACGGGAGCAACCCTAGAAAAGGCAAAAAGACAAAAAGACAAAAAAAAAATGCAACATACCATGAAGATGAAACACCTTCCAATGCTAAAGTTTTATGTAAAAATTAGGATGTGGGAGAAACCTCAGTGGCATTGACAAAGAAAATGTGTTATACACATACAATGGAATATTATTCAGACTTGAGGAAATTCCGTCATTTGCAATGTGGCTGAAACTTGAGGGCATTATGCTGAGTGAAATAAGCAAATCACAGAAGGGCAAATACTGCAAGATTATACTGATATGAGATATCTAAAATAGTCAAACTCAGAGAGGGGAACAGCTGTTGTCAGGGGCTGGGTGAGGGGGAGATGGTGTGTTGCTGCTCAAGGGGTATAAAGTTTTAGTTGTGCTAGATGAATAAGTTCAAGAGACCCACTGGACATATGATACTGTGCCTGCAGTCAGCAGTCCTGTTTGTGCATGTGCAGATTTGATAAGAGAGTAGATCTCACGTGAAACATTCTTACCCAATTTAGAAAATTAGATAAGTAGAGGAGTTCCTGTCGTGGCACAGTGGTCAAGGAATCCGACTCGGAACCATGAGGTTGCAGGTTCGATCCCTGGCCTTGCTTAGTGGGTTAAGGATCCGGCGTTGCCGTGAGCTGTGGTGTAGGTTGCAGATTCGGCTTGGATCCCCTGTTGCTGTGGCTCTGGCGTAGGCCGGCGGCTACAGCTCCGATTAGACCCCTAGCCTGGGAACCTCCATATGCCATGGGAGCAGCCCTAGAAAAGGCAAAAAGACAAAAAAAAAAAAAATAGGTAGATAGATGATAGGTAGACAATCCAGGTAGATAGATAGGTAGATAGATGGATAGACAGAGAGACAGATGATGGATGATGGATGATAGATAATCACAGATAGATAGATAGATCTTAGGAACGGGTCCTTTTATTTTCTGACTCCTGATTTGCAGGGAACCTCAAGGAGAATTTGACTTGGAGTCTATTGACAGGTCACCATGTCCCTTTGGAGAAATAGCATTGAAATATTATTCATGCTTGACCTGCGTGTTTGCTGCTATCCATACGCCTGCCCGGAGGGTTGTTTGGGGTCTTGGTAGCCCTTCTCCTAGTCTTGCTTTTGTTTGCTACAAACTCTGCATCTGTGCAACCTACAGAGAGACCCTCACAGAGAGACCCTGGCAATATATGTACCTACGTTCTTCAAAGGGAAAAGAGCTAGAAATAAAACAGGTCAGATAAGGCAGGGCCTCATCAACACACCTTTCCGAATTGCCTTAGCAGAACAGTGGCAAAAAGGTGTCACCTGGGGGAATACTTGTGGCATAAGAAAACTGGCATCAAATCCATCGAAGCTTGTGAAACAACTCGGAATAGTGCAATCCAGATGTACGGCTGTGCAAGAGACACAGAAGAAAAAGAAAAAAGAAAAGGAAAAAACAAAAGAGAGAGACAGGCACTACGTACTGAGGGTCCTGTGTGCTGAACATGCTCTGAAAGGGCAAGATACATATCTTATGTTTTCTTCTTCCAGGGTCCAGCACTTGTCTGCAAAATGAAGTGAAGCAGATACTAACAAGTGAATGAATGGGCTGAAGGAGCAAATGTCACAAAGGCTGTGGATGCAACAAAAGCAACAAGCAAAACAACTGTGTGGGACCCAAAGGGACCTATCTTAGAGATAAATTTGTGCAGCCCCCACCCCACCTTATCAGCGGAGGAAATAGAGGTCATTAAAGGGTTTTCTTATTCTTATCTGTAAAATCATCCCAGGGCCCAGAGAAGTCAGCTAAACCAGAGAAAGTGTCCTCACCAAGCCTCAAAAGAAGAGAGCCCTATGAGCAAAGTGAGTCATAAAAACCCCTTCTAATTGTGGGAAGCAAACAGTGGCACGTTGTAAAAGGGAAATGCAACTTGTTCCCATAAACCATGGGATGAGTCCCAGAGACAGTGTGTAACAGGCTTTCTGTCTTATCAACCATGGTACCTCTCCTTGCGGAGATTGTAGTCTAGTTACTACAACAAAATATACACTCCTCTCAATGACCTTAAACTCACTCAGAGAGCCATTGTCAATAAAGAGCAAGTTAATGCGAGCTATGAACAGCCGGGTGGCTTCCAGGAATAAAAGGACCTTGTGACATCTTTTGATAGACACATTGTCACTCGCCCGCAAGCAGGACACCTCTGGCTGCCCCTCTACTAAAGATCCCTCTCAAGAAGTTCAAGTCATGCCTTAGCGGGTTAAGAACCTGACTAGTATCCATGAGGACATGGGTTCAATCCCTGGCCTCACTCAGTGGGTTAAGGATCTGGCGTTGGCTTGAGCTGCAGTGTATGTCGCAGATGCAGCCTGGATTTGGCATTGCTATCACTGGGGCATAAGCTGGCAGCTGTAGCTCTGACTCAACCTCTAGCCTGAGAACTTCCATACGCCGCAGGTGTAGCCCTAAAAAAATCAAAAAAAAAAAAAAAAAAACAACCAAACAAACAAAAACACCTACCCACTTCAACCACACTCCCAGTACCAATAAGTAAATAAATAAATAAATAAATAAATAACACACTTCAGCCTATTTTCCATCCCTGCTCTCTTATCTCAGCCTCATGAATACTGGTTTATGCATTTTAAAAAGGCTTTTTGACCCCTGTTAAAGGTACAGCCCAGAGCCAGACACCTTTGTCTGTCTTTGACTCTATCTGTCCTATTGAGAGTCCAAATTTGGCTGTGGTCAAAATACCACGCTCCTCCCAACTGGGCTCCCAGGCTGAACTGGAAGACGAACCTAAGAGTCACATCAACGTGCTTTGACTTGCTCTCTCCCTGCCCAAGTCTGTCCCGGAAAGACCCGTCGGGGATTCTCTAGCTGTCAGAGGAGTGCTTTCCCCAAGATCACTTCACATCTCATTCGTTGACAGCACAGCGTTGTGTATTTGTCAGAAGGGCACTCGTTCATGCTCCCTGCTTTGAGCTGGGCCCTGAGCTGTACTCCGGTGTGAGCGAGAAAGTCTGGGCTGCACGACTCAAGAGGGCGGGCTTTCCAGGAGAACGATCCATCCTAGGGATGGGGCAGAGGGGCTCCACATAAGCAGCATCCTGGGGTCCCCACTTCCCTGTGCCCGTGGGATTAGACTCTCAAAAGAGAAGTGCCACAGGCCTGGGATGCTATAATTATCTCAGCCATTTAAGGATTATGCTCCTGGGAGACTATAATTATCCAAATATTGTTGCATCCAGGGATATTTTACTTACAAGGGAGTGCCTTCATTTTTACAGGGTCTTTCAAGGGGACCCAAAGGGTGTGTCCTCTCTAATGTGGTTCCTAAAAGAAGCTGGAAATAAACAACCGCATCTGGCATGAGGGTGGGGCCCCGCTGAATCCAACCCAACCGAGGACTTTGGTTGGGGGCAGAAGCAACCCCCTTCCTGTGTCTCCTTAAAAAGGAGTTCTCGGTCACCCTTGGCCGAAACCTGGGGACGTTACTGGGTGTTTGGTTTTTTTTGTTTTTTGTTTTGCCCTTTTTAGGGCTGCTTCTGCAGCATATGGAGGTTCCCAGGCTAGGGGTCTAATAGCAGCTGTAGCCATGGTCTATGCCAGAGCCACAGCAACGCTGGATCCGAGCCACGTCTGCAACCTACATCACACAACTCATGGCAACGCCAGATCAAGGCCAGGGATCGAACCTGCAACCTCATGGTTCCTAGTCGGATTCGTTAACCACTGCGCCACGACAGGATCTCTCCCGTTATTGGTTCTTAGTCCCACCCTTCTCCTCCTCCCCACCCACCCACAAATACTTGTTCAGTCTGAAGACCATCTATTTTGAGATATTGTGAAATTTCTGGGCATAGAACTCCTTCCCGAGGTCTATAGATGGCATTATTCACATCATAATATCCTCCTGCCCTGAGGGTGGACCTTTTATTTCTTCCTCTAAATCCAATAAAATACTGCCTGCTATAGAAAATGATGTAGCCTGAAATGGGATGCAAAGTTTGGAGAGAAAAAAAAGAGGGCTTTACCAAGTGGGAAAGAGATGCTTAATTCAGTTACATTAATTTCCTTGATTAAAATATCTAAATGCAGTTTTTACTCTGTGGTAAGCATTATTCCAAGCTCAGTGTCTCATTAATCCTGACAGCGTCCCTGTAAGTAGGTACTGCTACCATCTCCATTTTGCAGATGATTTAAGGAAAAAACAGAGAGGTTGTGTAACTTTCTCAATATCCCCCAGCTGGTAGGCGACAGATGAAGAACCAACACCCGGCAGTAGGACTCCAAGCCCACTCTTAGCCACCTAGCCATCGTGCCAGACCCCTTCCAATTTTCAGGGGCCTCTCCCATGCTGGATCTTGTAAGCAATGGGATGGAAGGAACCGTGAAAGGACACGGTGCCTGCTCCCCAGAGCCCTCTGAGCTCTGAGGAAGGAGGTGCATAAAAGTCACTGCAGTGCAATTCAAAATGTGACAGACACGACCGCAGAAGCATGGACAGACTGCTGCAGGAGCACAGAGAAAGGCTAGAGGGATGGCTGCATAGGGGGTGGCATTTGACGTGTGAATACATGCATAGAAGGCATGGGTTGGCACCAGTGCAGAGGAGAAAGCGGCATCAGATGCCCTGGGAGCTCCGGGTGGGCTGGGACAGAGCGTGCATGTGCATGGGAACAGCTGTGAGAAGCGAAGTGACAAGAGCCTGCTGGAGTCAGGATGTGAAGGGCAGGAGGTGGCTGAGAAGAGGGCAGGAAAGGACCCGCTGTGGCTCAGAGGGGAGGCCAGGATGAAAACATCCATTGATTTTAGGATCTGGCCAAGTTTTGACTTGCTGTGATCTAGGCAAAGACCTTCGCATACCTACAAATTCAGCCAGAAGGCTGAATTTTTCTCTATCTTCTGACTCCTTTTCTCATTCCCTCTGTCCAGGCTTTGAGTACAGTTGTATAAACAGCTGTTGAGTTCCTCCTTGGGTTACTGAGTATGAACCAGCACAAAACTTAGTGGTTTAAAACAACACTCCTTGGGAGTTCCCATCATGGCTCAGGGGAAACGAATCTGACTAGGATCCATGAGAACACAGGCCCGATCCCTAGTCTTGCCCAGTGGGTTGAGGATCCAACATTGCTGTGAGCTGTGGTGTAGACCAGCAGCTACAGCTCCAGTTCAACCCCTGGCCTAGGAACCTCCATATGCCATGGATGTGGCCCTAAAAAGACAATAAATAAACAAACAAACAAACAAACAAACCAATAAAATACTCCTTGACTAGCTCTCAGTTCTGCCACAGGGGCAGGTCTCAGTAAGGACAACTCATCTCTGGTCCACCAGCTCAGGCAGCTTGACTGGGGCTGGAGGATCCACTGTCAAAGTGGCCTCGCTCACACAGCTGACAGAACACCCTCTGGGAGCTCAGCTGGGACCTCATTTCTCTTCCAGCAGACCTCCCCACGTGACCAAGTTGGGCTCCTTACAGTACAGTAAGCTAGATGTCAGACTGAATGAATGAATGCGGGCTGGCTTCCCCCAACAAGTAAACCTGGAAAGCACCAGGCCTTTTGAAGGCTTAGTCTCAGAAGTTCTAGAATATCATGTCTACCACAGATGGATGGATAAAGAAGCTGTGGTGTATATGCTCTGTCCATATGAAAGCATGGTTTTTTGTAGCTCTTGTCATTTTGGGTTTTTTTTTTTTAATTTTGTATTAAAGTATAGTTGATTTACAATGTTCTGTCCATTTTTGTTATAAGTTCATTTTATCCTCCACTCACCCTCTAAACATGCACACACACTCACACGTGCATGCGCACATACATAGTATTATTAATATTTGCTCCTCCCCTGGCTTCCATGATATTATCCTCTTTTGAACCACCTTCTATTTTGGGGATCCTTTCTGCTCTGGGTTTTTCTCTAGATCTTTTTCCTTCTTAAATGAGCTGTTCACTGAGGATGTGTTTTGGTTTGGTTTGGTTTGGTTTGGTTTGGTTTGGTTTGGTTTGGTTTGGTTTTTGGGGCCACACCTGTGGCACCAGGGAATGAACCCATGACACAGCCAGACCTGAGCCACTGCAATGATAGTGGTGCCAGATCCTTGCCACAGGAGCACTCCAAGGATGTGTTTTTATCACTACATTGATAGTTTTCAACTCTGGCTGAATGTTAGAATTACTCGTGTGAGTTCCTATTGTGGCTCAGCAGGTTAAGAATCCAACATAGAGTCTGTGAGGATGGGGGTTCAATCTCAGGCCTCGCTCAGAAGGTTAGGATCTGGCATTGCCTCAAGCTTGCAGTGTAGATTGCAGATGTGGCTTGGATTCCCCAATTGCTGTGGCTGTGGCGTAAGCTGGCAGGTGCATCTCTGATTTGACCCCTAGCCCAGGAATTTCCATATGCCGCAGGCACAGCTGTAAAAAGAAAAAGAAAAAAAAAAAAAGAATTTACTTGTGGGGCCTTGAAAAGCCCTTCTCTGAAGTTACTGATTCACTCTGTCTGGGATGGACAGCAGCCCTCCAATTTTTTCTTAAGCTCCCAAATGATTCTGACACACACCTCAAATGGAAAGCGTTCTTCTTCTCTTTCTCTTCCCTGAGAAATCTCATCAAGTACATGATAAATAATTGAGGGAATGAGGGAATGAATGGCTTCACATATTAAATAGGTTGATGACATCCGGTCAAAGAAACCACAACTTTTCCCAGTATATAACTTTAGTATTTTAAGGAAGTATTTACTAATTTTCTTGCGCCACAAAGCTGAGACTTAGCTCCAGCTTTAAGCACACTGTTGGTTTCCAGTAAATAAGTATTGAATGACTAGTGGAGTCATGGGATTTATAGTCCTGACAACTCTTATAAGCTCTAGCTTGACATGTCCAACTGCCTACTGGACTATCCACATGCTTCTCAGACATAGATGTAGGGTCATATGCATGTCAAAATAAATTTGTCTAAAACGGAACTCACTATCTTTCATGCAAAAAAAAAAAAAATGAGTTTCCAGTATCATCACCATTTCAATGTCTCCAACTGGAAACTTCAGCATCATCTTTATCTCCATGTATACAAATAGTAGGTCTGACCAGTTGCCAGACCTTTTAACCCTTTTCAGCAGGGTCCTTTGCATCTTGGGAGTAGAATACCTGGCTGTGAAACCTGCTCCCTCCAAGTGCTGGAGGCGATAGGTTGCCTTTATTTTGAAGAGGATGTCTCGGCATGTTCTAGACCACTGGTCCTTGAATCTTCTAGGATTTACCTCTTGTCCTGGGGAGCCCACATGTTTTATCAATACTCTAGTATACTTGCCACTTTTAGTCATTTGGTCTGATTAGCATGTTGTCATCATTAGAGAAAAAATAAGTGTTAACGTTCTGAATGTCCGGATGGCCCAGGTTTCTTTGAACTATATTATGATAGAGAACAGGAGACTTACCGTAGCCCTGGGGCAAGACTATAAATGTGTCTCGTTGTCCACTCCAAGGGAATGCCAACTGTTTCTGATCCTCCTTTATGATATGTGTGGGACAAAAAATATGTCACAGTTCAGGAGATCAGTGGCTGCATACCACATACCTGAGGCCAGGTCACACAGCTTCAGCGAAGATACCACATCTGAAAGAGCAAGCTTGATGGGAGCTTCTAATTGGTTGAGTATGTGGGATCTTCTGTCATCTTCCACAATCACCTGGTTTTTGTAAGGGTCAGGCTGATTGAATTAAATACAGACATAATAGGGACCATCACCTTTGCACGTGTCCGACCCTGAAAACTGGCACTAATTTCTCTCATTCCCCAGGAGGCAATAATGCTTTTGATTTGCTCTCTTGGATTGGGGGATGGGGTGGGGGCATCCAGCAGTTTCACGGGCTTCCACTTGGTTTTTTGCACTAAAAGAGCTCTTATCCCGGAAGCCAAGGAACCACTGTGCAGATTGTGCCAACTACTCAGTTTGTCCGGGAGTCTTCCTGGCCCCATGGATCCATCGTGAACCAGATCTGAGACAGGATTCCATACTCCTGAGTAGATGTGTATCTTTAAGGCAGGCCAATGAGGTCCCTTTGGGTCCCCAGGTATAGAGTCAATCGGGACTTGAAATGTTTGGCAATTTCCCCAGTATACAGTTACAGCATCCATGACAGAGGCAAAGTTCCAGCTAATAAAGCAGAAAGAATAAAGCACCATTTTTGCAGCCTCTCATGAAAGAATGCATGCCGACCCCATCATCAACCGATACTAAAACAATTAATTAAATGGGTGAGGACGAACTTGATAATGAGCAGATGAGGCTGACAGCCCCCAGACCCATTGCTCAATCTTAGCATCACTAACAGAGGAACGCTTAGTGATTTGGTGCCTGCTCACAGAAGAGGAAGTACACTGCCTTTCAAATAGTCTTGCCGAAATAAAATGAATGTGAACTGAATTCATCCTAGGCCTAACTACCAGTTTAAAGGAAAATAAAAAGGAATAAAATAACAAATTAAAGGATAGCAAAAGGAAGCAATCAGCCAAATTTAGAATGTGGGACAATCTACAGAACAGACAGCCCAGCGCCTTTAACAAATAAACTGCACGGTGGAGGGAGAGGCGGGGCGAGGGTAGCCTGATTGAGATGGAAGAAGACCCAACAAAACGCAATCTATGGGCATTGTTTGGATCTGTCTTTGTATGAACCAACTGTAAAAGGACATTTTTGAAACAAGGAAATCTTAAAAGAAATTGTGCATCCAAGATATTTAGTGCATTTTGTTCATTGTGGTAGGTGTGCTGCTGATATTGTGATGGAATTTTTGAAAAATCAGCATTTTGGTTAAATGATATGGAGTTTGTTTTAACATATCCAAGCAGGAGTTCCCATTGTGGGGCAGTGGTTAACAAATCCAACTAGGAACCACGAGGTTGCAGGTTCCATCCCTGCCCTTGCTCAGTGGGTTAAGGACCTGGTGTTGCCATGGGCTGTGGCGTAGGTTGCAGACACAGCTCGGATCCCCCGTTGCTGTGGCTCTGGTGTAGGCCGGCATCTACAGCTCCGATTAGACCCCTAGC
Organism: Sus scrofa; assembly: GCF_054392235.1. NCBI lineage: Eukaryota > Metazoa > Chordata > Mammalia > Artiodactyla > Suidae > Sus > Sus scrofa. The sequence goes on along the minus strand of NC_139386.1, from coordinate 40,568,033 downwards.
CTGGGAACCTCCATATGCTGCAGGAGCGGCCCTAGAAGAGGCAAAAAGACAAAAAAAAAAAAAAAAAAATCCAAGCAAACTGATGCTGGATATGTCATTTTTATTCATCTTCTACATTTTCCTACATTCTGCTTCCTTCCTTTATGAAGTACCAACTAACACATGCCAAACAAAACGTAACTAAAAAAATTCCTGGAGTTTCCATTGTGGCTCAGCAGAAATGAATCTGACTAGCATTCAAGAGGATGCTGGTTCGATCCTTGGCCTTGCTCAGTGGGTTAAAGATCCAGGATTGCCACTAGCTGTGGTGTAGGTCACAGACTCAGCTCTGGTCCAGCGTTGCTGTGGCTGTGGTGTAGGCTGGTGGCTACAGCTCTGATTCAGCCTCTGGCCTGGGAACCTCCATATGCCACGGGTGCAACTCTAAAAAGACACACACACACACACACACACACACACACACACACACAATTCCTATAGAATATAGATTCTTCAGGAGGAATTACATTATTTTTAGATGAGATTCAGTCAGTTAAAGCAACAGGTATCCAGCACAAATTCATGGTCTGGTTCAGCAAGCTGAGAGCACCCAGAAAGCAAATCAGCATCAATGAACTGACCACGAACTCAAATACCTTCCAAGCTTTGAATGATGCTCATGGGAGCAGATCTTCCTGCCTGTCACTTTAGATTTTTCTAAAATTTAATGGTTGTGAGCCAGTTTTGTGCAGTGTGGCAAGTCGCCCTTGAAGAGAGTTTCATGCATGTATTTTGCAAACAAACACAGGATATAGAAACCCAAATTCCCAGAAACAGAGACTATCTTTGGATAGCACTCCATCTCCAAATATCTGAATTTCCTCCAAATGATAATGTGAAACTTTCATGTGATATGATCTACTGAAAACCAAGACCTCAAGAGTGAAACCAATGCACAACTATTTAAAACAGCCACTAACACGTCTCTGTGCATACCTATATAATTAATCTAAACTTTGTGACCCACAAAATGTCTGCAGATTGGAGGCCTTCACAAGTTAAACCCTGGTAGGGAGAGGACCTTTAAAAGATCCAAACAAATACAGACTAAACACAGCGATAGATCATAATCACCCATTTTATATAAATATATTTCTGTTTACACACCCATTTTATCCCAAGCAGATTGCTGTGCTTTATGCATTTGCCCATCAATAAATATTTGTTGAGTGAGTGAATGAATGTTTAGGGCGTTGTATTCGTTTAGACTTTCTCAGTATCTGGTGATTTATAAAGAAAAATTCAAACTGGTTTGTGAGTTAAAAAAAAAAAAAAAAAAAAGCCACGGAGGTGGGATTGATTTTCTTGTGTAACTAAAATATTTCAGGGCTAGTCTGATTTCAGGCCCAGATGAATCAGGTGACACAAAAAAAAAATCATCCATGTGGTTTTTCCCCATCTCTCGGGTGGCTTTCCTCTGAGTGTGTCTATTTTCAGGCATCCTCTGTCCCTGGCCATCAGCAGTCCAGGAATGTATGCTCTTCTCTGCAATCCCAGCTGAAGAAAGGATTACACTAAACTTCACTCTGATTAAATAGACCTGCAACCTAGTTTCACGACTCCTCCAACCAACCGGAACAAGAGAATGTGCAGTTTAGTTCACTTCTCAGAGGCAATTTTTCAGACTGAAGGTATCTGGCTCTCTGATTGGCCAGCCAGTGTCTCTGGTCTACTCCTAGATTGGAGCGTGGATTCCTACCAGCGTCACATGACAGAAAAGGGGCGGGGCAGTTCCCGTCGTGGCACAGTGGTGAACGAATCCGACTAAGAACCATGAGGTTGAGGGTTCGATCCCTGGCCTTGCTCAGTGGGTTAAGGATCCGGCGTTGCCGTGAGCTGTGGTGTAGGTTGCAGACGCAGCTCGGATCCCGCGTTGCTGTGGCTCTGGCGTAGGCTCCGATTCGACCCCTAGCCTGGGAACCTCCATATGCCTCGGGAGTGGCCCAAGAAATGGCAAAAAGACAAAATAAATAAATAAATAAAGTTCAAAAAGTTTAAAAAAAAAAGAAAGAAAAGAAAAGGGGCGGGACACCCACAAAGGGAAATTGGAGTTACTTAAAGCAAGAGGAAATAAACACAAGGCAGCTCACATACTTTTTGTTGCATACGTAATTTCATGTTGCTATGAAAGAAGCTGCTGCTAAGGTCAAGATATTTTGCTTATCCATCATCTGAGATGATTCCATATCATTGAAAAGTTTGGCCACAAGGTAGTGAGTGACAGGACATTTCAGAAAGTTTTCCCTGAAAGCACAGTGAACATCATGATCCTGCCTGACGCACAGAGAGTTTTCTCCCCGACTCAGTACAAGGTAAACCCAGTCCTGCTACCCCCTCCTACTACTTGGAAGCACAAATCTAACAGGACCTAACCCAGAGGAGAAAGCTATGAAGGGCACAATAGGCATCTAACTAAAATAACAAACTTGAACGAAAGTCTCTAAATAAGTATTCTCTTCAAAGCTGCCACAGCAAGGAGAACCTTGACCCCAGGAGAACTGCCCGTACAAACCCCTTTCGAAATCACCTTCAGAGTCTGTTTTTCAGAATCTCATGGAGGCCAGGGACCCTCACTGACTGTGGAAGCCCCGGAAATGAGCACAATGCCTGGGACATATGAGGTGTTCGATGAATACTTTTGAATAAATAAATAAGAAGCTTCAAATCCCCTTAGTTTACATTTAATTTTAACACCACCCTCCCTGAAAAAGGACTTCGTTTTAGCTAGCTTTTGTCTGTTTGCAGCATAGGAAAGAGGAGAAAAGTTCCAGAATTTTAATCGGGTCTCTCACATAGTGTATTGTATAGGACTTCTAGCATGCTATCACAGATATTCTCATTTAAGATAACAGGCATCACTTTTATTATGATGTGGAAACAACAGAAGCTCCTAGAAGGTAGATTCTAAGGTTATGTGGCTGCTTAAGTGGCCCAGCAAAGATAAATTTCTCATTACTGCTCTACCACATCCTCTCAAATCCTTACGTTGCTATGATCTATCTGTGTGACCTGCAACACATCTCTAGAAAATTGGTCCATCTCTAAAGTAGTCGAACTCAGTTGATACAGTGATTTTCAAATATTTTGTAGCAACAGAACTTATTTTTCAAAGAAAATATTAACCAGAACCCCAAATACATACATACACACATACATACATACACACATACGTACAAACATATGTAAACATGAGTCCTCTCTGGTTGAAGGAGAAGGGGGTACCTGGGGAGTCCTGAGGCATTTTTGCTAACCCTGAACCTACAGAACAAAATTTGGTGATCCTTAAGTTTCTTTCCAACTCCATGTGCGAAGAAAGAAAAGGAAGAGAGATTTATTGCAATGGAAAATATCAATGGCCATCTCCACTGGGTTTTAGAGAGTGTCCCATGGATTTCAAAGGCCCTCAAAACCAATACGTTTATCAAACCTGCCTGCAGAACAGAATCACTGGGGGAGCATTTGTAAATAGTGATGTTTGGGTCCCACACTGGACCATTTAGATCAGAATCTCCAAGGGGTGGAGCTGGATGTGTATTTTTCATGCTCCAAGTGATTCTCTTCTGCCTTGAGGATTGAGAACCTCTGCCTTCAGTCTAATATTCGAATCCTTCCTACCACCTCTAAGTAAGTCCTTCTCAACCTGATTTCTCACACTCTCCAGCTGGCCAGCTAAGCCCACTGCTTGTCAGCCCCTTCAAAGACTTGTATAATTACAGTGACAAGTGGCACTTCCCCTGTGTGTCTAATAAAACCTGGTGCTGCCTCTTGGATCAGAAGAGTCTTAAATTAAGTGTGAAGGACACAAGTAGTCAATTTTTCCACACATGGATCCCAGTTAGAGTGCAGGTTGCAAATGCCCTAACATGTGGAAACATCAAATAACTGGAGAAAAGGAGATAGCCATGAACGAGGAAAACAATGGAGCAGAATGTTCTCCAAGCCACTGGAGCACATGATGCAATGGGCATTGAAAATCAGTGAGGTTAAAAAAAAAGATTAGATTATCGTAGAAAATGAAGGAGGTGAAAATAAACAAGCCTCTAACTTACATTCCCTCTTGTGTTTGCACCTGTTGCCAATAGTCAGTGTCCATTTCACCCCCACAACTGCCTACACTGAACTAAAAATGCAAACTCCCCCAGTTCCCTGACCCTCAGGCAACCTCCATCCTTTCTCACCAATTCGGGTCCCCCCAAATCCTTATGAGTTTAAAAATAGACCAAATTCTTCTCATTTTTGACGTGTTTAGAGTCAATGCATATATTTAACTTAAATGTAGTCACCCAACAAATGTATCCTGAGGGCCTATTCAGTGCTGGACACAATTTAGGCCTCATGATTCAGTGCTAAGTAGAATGCCGCAATCTTCCCTAAGCCTGGTCCAGGTAAAATGGGAGAGGGTGGCATATAAAGAATGACAGTTGCATGAGAAGGGCCACTACAGAGGGTTCCCGGGGAGCTCAAAGAAAGACACCCCTAAACCTGCCAAGGAAGTGCCTTCAAAGAGGAAGAGATGTCCAAAGGGAAAGTTGAGCAGGAGTTTCCTAGCCCGAATGGCAACTCCATTTCTCTGCCATCGTGCAATTGACATGGGAAGTGATGTTTTGTGTCACTTCCAGGCGGAGGCACATAAGAGCTGGCAGCCACTCTGCTGTTGCAGTGATCTTGGAAAGACCTGGTTGAGAAGGTGTCGCAAGACGGCAGAACCCTAAATCCTAAGGAAAGCTGTCCAATAGTCCCGACCTCTTCTTGCACACTTCATCAGCGTCTGCATGATAAAGAAAAAAAAAACTTACTTGTTGTGCTGAGATATTAAGTAAAAGACTTCCTTTGTACCATCGAGGACCTTGTCTATTAGGAAGATGGGAAAAAATACGGGTGAGTCAGTCCGAGAATAATACCAGCCCATACACAGTTGCAAGCCAAATCAGATGGATGGGTTGTCATGGGAGGGGTAGTCTGGAAGGCTTCATGGAATAGGTAGCCTCTGTAACAGCCTCGAAGATTAGCACGTAGAACTTGAAGAGGTCACAGAGGTCATTCGGCAAGTGGTGGAAAGGCTCATCACAAATATGCCAGCTTTAATTGGGAAATGCTTGGCTTCTCATGGTGCAGGAATCTATAAAAGGATGATGATAGCTCAAGTTCCATCTGATTGTTTTTCCAAGTGAGGAAGATCGAGCCGGGTTTGTTTTTTTAACAAACCATATTTTTAGTGGAGTCCATTATGAATCTACATTTTTCAAGCTGTCTCAAAGCTTATTTTATGTTGACATATTTCAAAGCTTGCAAAATTCTTGCTCAGGCCGCGATGGGGAGTTCAAAATAAAAGAAAAGTGCATAGACAAGAGCATGACTTCATAACCCATTTAAGAAGAGAGAACTTGAGAGAGAAAAGATCATTTGTGGAATCCCTCATGTTATCATCCTGCTATTTTAAAACCCTCCTGTTTACAGTAGGCCCTGCTGGGTGAGAATTCACTGCAGACCAGGTGGCCACCTTCTGCTCAGTGCCCTCCTCCAAGTCTACTTCAAGACAAGCCACCAGTTCTGACTGCTGTTGGCAGATTGGAAACCATGAAACACAGGGAGTTTTAGGATTCTTATATCTTGGCATCCTATGGCTTCGTATACTACAGGGCAAAACAATGGACTCCTAGACTTAACACAAGTCTTGGCTCTTCTAATGTATTTCGGCTTCTAATACCTGATCCTAATTGACTTATTTGATGATTTGTTCAACATATGTTCAGTGATGAACCACCCTATACAAAGCATGGTGCTAAGTGCCAAGGAACAGATGAAAATGAAGATGTGGCTTTTATCCTCAAAGACCCCAGGATTCTCTCTTCTCTTAGTTTGTGTTTGGGTCCCGAGCTTTCTGGAGATCGCTGCTCAGGTACATTGGAGTTTTCTCTGATGTTGGGATAAATCAAACTACATACTCTGATATTGGAACAATGCCTCTAGCTAGTGCTTGGGCAAAAGCCAAGCTAAAGTATTGGCCGCAGCCAAAGCCATCACCCTCTCTTCCAGCCAGAGTTGGAGTGCCAGGGTGGAACCTCCAAGAGGCCCAGAGATTGCTCTGGATAACAAACCATCTCTAGGAGTTCCTGCTATAGTGCAGTGGGTTAATGATCCAGCTTGTCTCTATGGAGATGCCAGTTTGATCCCTGGACCAGGGATCCAGCGTTGCTCCAACTGTGGCGTAGGTTGAAGCTCCAGCTCAGACCCAGGCCCAGGGAGAGACTGAGGTTCCTGTCAGGGCGAGGAAGCTATCTCCCTGGGCCATGAATTCCATTGGGTCGCCCCAGATTTTCACACAAAAGTAACTTAAGAGAGCTGTTTTCCTTTTACTGGCCTGCTGGATGGGAGCCGTACTCAACTGTTAGCAAGTTGGTTAACAAACTTCCTAACTAGGCCCGGTGGCCTGAAAAGAACTTAAACAAAAGGAGCTCCGTGGTATCCAGAGGGAAGAAAGTGTTCCCCTTAAAATCTGGTAATTGCCAGTCTTAATTTAATCATCCGAAACAGCAAGAGCAATAACTCGTTTCTATCCCTCCATTCAGCTTCCAAATACACCAGATGTTAATCGGAAAAGAGTAAGGTTGGACTCAGCAGTAGAAATACGCTACAATTTAAAGGCATCAACTAAGCAAATCAAAATACTGGCGATCATCTTATCCCATGAAAGAACACGGGCTTTTATTTTCAGTTACTGCTGTTTTCTTGAGTTGCATAAATCCATCCATAATTCTTCACATAACAGTAAAATACATTAATTCCACAGAAAACCTGAAGTCGGCAGTTACAGCTAAGGGAATAATGGGTGGTTAGTAATACTCTTCTTCAGAGCCTTTTCTTTTGGCTTTTCGAATGCATTTCATTCTGCAGCCAGTATGTCTTATGTAGTATCTAATTTATTGGCAGGTGATGTTTTCGAAAGTGAAAACCATTTCTTTGGCTTTGTTTGTGAAAGAATTGCCTTGCAAAACACACAGGTGTTCTGGGACATTTAATTGCACTGGCATCATCCTGTTTTAAAACATCACAGTGTTAAGTAAACTTGACCCGTGGCACCAAAGCGCTCGTTGCTCCCCAGCTGTGCCATGCCACCGAAACTCATTTGCACATATGTCATACTGTGACGTCTCCAGCTGAATGAGAATAAACTTCCCTCTGAAAAATAATTAGGACCTTCTCCTCACCTACACAACTCTCAGAATTATACCGCTTTGGGGTGCAACAGCCTCGCACCAAAAGTAGAGGATTCCCATTTGATACTCCGTGGGCAAAGTATTTTCCCTGGAATTAGCTGCCAGAAGTGAGGGTCCACGACAGAGCTGGACTCCCCTCATGTACCATGGGGCTGTCTTAAATGAGGCTGTCCCGTTGTGGCTCAGCAGTTAACAAATGGCCTCGGATTTTTAAGAAACTGACTTGGATCCATGAGGATGCAAGTTCAATCCCTGGCCTTGCTCCGTGAGTTAAGGATCCAGCAGGGCCGTGAGCTGTGGTGTTAGTCACAGACGAGACTTGGATCCCGAGTTGCTGTGGCTGCGGCATAGCCTGATGGCTACAGCTCCCCTTTGACCCCAAGCCTGGGAACCTCCATATGCCACAAATGTGGCCCTGAAAAGCCAAAAAAAAAAAAAAAAAAAAAAAAAGAGGAAACGTCTTCAAGAACCTTAAGAATCAGGCAAGGGTTTATGCACAAACATGTTCGCTGCAATTCTTCATAACTGCAAAAGAAACAAAATGCTCCACGTTAGGAGATGATTGAGTAAGTGATAGTAATTCCTATACTGGAATAGTATGTCTCCTTTAAAATTATGTTAATAGAAGAAGGTTTAGATGAGCTGTGGAAATGAGCATTATGTAACAAGTTTAAAAATCAGAATATGGAGCTGCCTGGTGGCCTCACAGTTAAGGATCCAGCATTGTCACTGCTGTGGAGGGTTCAATCCCTGGCCTGGGAACTTCTGCATGCCACTGGTGAAGCCAAAAAACCTCAGGATGCAAAGTAGAAGTAAAAATAGAGGGGAAAAAAACCTACTGCAAGTAATAGACTAAAATATGTTTCACTGTGATGGGGTGGGGGTGGAGATTGTGATTTAATGGTGATTATCCTATTCTGTATTATTTACTTTTCTCAAAGTTTCCACAATTCCATAAATTACCTCCATGTTTGGTTGTTACTGTTTTGTGTATATTAAGGCAAAAAAAAAAAAAAAAAACCACAATCCAGCAGCTCCCGCTGTGGCACAACAGGATCGGCAGCATCTTGGGAGCGCTGGGATGTCGGTTCGATCCGCAGCTAAGCACAGTGGGTTAAGGATGCAGCATTACCGAAGCTGCAGCTTAGTTCAAGGCTGCTGCTCGGATCTGATCCCTGGCCTGGGAGCTCCATATGCCTCAAAGTGGCTGAAACACACACACACACACACACACACTTCTATATCCCTGGAGCATAACCTAATTATCACCATGACCAAATTCTATCTCTTCTTTTTTCATTTTTTTGAAGTTTTATTGAAGTATTGTTGATTTACAAGGTTGTAATCATTTCTGCTGTACAATCGAGTGATTCAGTCGTACGTATCAACACATCCATTCTCTCTCAGATTCTTTTCCCAAATAGAGTATCACAGAATATTGGGTAGAGGTCTCTGTGCTATACAGCAAGTCCTGTTGGCCAGTCATTCCATATACCTCAGAGTGCATATGCCAGTCCCAAACCTTCAGTCCCTCCCTCCCCGAAACCTGTCCCCTTTGGTAACCATAAATTTGTTTTCAAAATCTGTAAGTCTGTTTCTGTTCTGCAAATAAGTTCATTTGTATCCTTTTTTTCAGTTTCCACATATAAATGATATCATATGTTTGTCTTTTATCGTCTGACTGTTGTCATTTAGTATAATTTCTAGGTCCATCCATGTTGCGCTGAATGGCATTATTTCATTGTTTTTCATGGCTGAGTAATTCTAACTTCTTTTAAGATGGTTCTGTGATCCTGGAATGGCATAGTAACATCTTGTTGGGGAAAAGACTGAGTTTGGGGAGAATTTAGTGAACCAAGTACTTTGACTTTAAAATGCATACAAATGGAGTTCCTGTCGTGGCGCAGTGGTAAACGAATCTGACTAGGAACCAGGAGGTTGCGGGTTCAGTCCCTACCCTTGCTCAGTGGGTTAAGGATCTGACGTTGCCGTGAGCTGTGGTGTAAGTTGCAGACGCGGCTCGGATCCCCCATCCCCCGTTGCTGTGGCTCTGGCGTAGGCCGGTGGCTATAGCTCCGATTCCACCCCTAGCCTGGGAACCTCCATATGCCATGGGAGCGGCCCAAGAAATAGCTAAAAAGACAATAAATAAATAAATAAATAAATAAAATGCATACAAAGATCTAAACAGGAATCATCACCAAGAAGAAACAGGCATCAAAGCTATGAAGGCACCATGGCACAACCTCGTGCGTGGGCAGGACCAGAGTGGCAGGTTTTGTAGGGGTTTTTGGTTTGTTTTGTTTTTTGCTTTTTAGGGCCACACCCATGGAGGTTCCCAGGCTAGGGGTTGAACTGGAGCTACTGCTGCCAGCCTACATCAGAGCCACAGCAACACAGGATCCAAGCCGTGTCTGCAACCTATACTACAGCTCACGGCAACGCCAGATCCCTTAACCCACTGATCAAGACAAGGGATCAAACCCACAACCTCATGGTTCCTAGTCGGATTCCTTTCCACTGCGCCACAACGGGAACTCCCAAAGTGGCAGGTTTTGAATTCACAACTAGCACCTGTGTGTCTTAGAGGAAAAAACACACAGAACACTCAGGCTATACACACACTCACTCACCCTACTGCAAAGACCTTTTTTCCCTTCAGGGTACCTAATGCCAAGATTTCCAATGCTGGTCCCCCTTACTCAATGCTTCAAGCAATCAAAGCTTGACCAACTCCCATACCATAAATAACCCTTCCTGCCCCTCCCCTATTGAGAAGGGCAAATAGACACCACCTAGCAGAGAAAATGAGCTTTTCCAGGCCTCTTTAGGGTGATGAGAAAGCTGGGGATAGAATCCAGCATTTGAGTCCCAACCCTTGCTCAAAATATGCCAAGATATGTGAGAATTTCCTAAGAGCAAAAAGAATGAATGAAGAGGAGTAGATAATGATTTAAAGAGAAATGCTCTCTTCTTAAATTTGCTGCACCTCTGGGTTGTTAGGTTATTTTACTTAAAAAAAAAAAAAAAAAAAGAAAGAAAGAAAGAAAAACACAGAAAAGAGCCCCTTGTGGTTACAAAAATCACATAGCTATGTTATGAGGACCAATAAAACTATTAGCTATTGGCCCAAAGCCAAGAATCCATTAATGACAGACTGGTATCTATCCAGGAATGTAAAATGTTTTACTAAATAAACACGAGAGCAGGAAACAGTCAACTTCTGTCATTATGTAAAACTGAAGTGTGATTCTATCCTGAAGTGGAACAGCGAACTGGCCAGTTCAAAAAGAAAAGCAGCAGCAGCAGCAGCCGCAGCAGCCGCAGCAGCTCTCTGGTACCAGGAGGAACCAACAAAACTCAAAATATTCTGCAGAGGAACTTATAGAGCCTGCTAGAGAAAGCATGATGCTATTGTTGGAGAATGCCAAGAGTGGCATTTAACAACGAAATGAAAGAAGAAACTTGTTTAGAAGGAAATGGAGTTAGCCACCCAGGATAATGGTTAGTAATTAAACTATAATGACTGATTTTTACAGCCTTTCAAGGCTACACAAACAAAAGATTAAGGCTAATTGAAATATGAGATTAAAATAATGATTACTATTTGTTACTTGAGGCTAACTACAGCTTTCTCACACATATGTACATATTTCTTCAGTGTAACGAAGTCTTGGAAAATTACCAATAAATATATAGTAAATTCCCTGAAAAGAGAGAATATCTATGGAGTTCCCATCATGGCTCAGCGGAAACAAATCTGACTAGCATCCATGAGGATGCAGGTTCGATCCTTGGACTTGCTCAGTGGATTAAAGATCTGGCGTTGCCGTGAGCTGTGGTGTAGGTCGCAGAAGCAGCTGAGATCTGGCACTGCTGTGGCTGTGGTGTAGGCTGTCAGCTGTAGCTCAGATTCAACCCCTGGCCTGGGAACCTCCTTGTGCAGTGGGTCCAGCCCTAAAAAACAAAACAAAATAAAAACAAACAAGATAAACATTTTAAAATCTGCTTACTAAAACTGCTTTTCTAGTACAGTAAATTCAGAGGCAAACGCTTTAATTAAAAAGAAGAATAAATTCTGAATTCGTGAAAATTCTGAAATGATAGAATTTTAAAATAAAGTCTGTTTTTTTCATATAAGTAAACATCTTGCTATTATAAATAACATGTTTAGAATTTGAAAAATCCTGGAGTTCCCGTTGTGGCACAGTGGAAATGAATCTGACTAGGAACCATGAGGTTGCAGTTTCAGTCCCTGGCCTCGCTCAGTGGGTTAAGGATCCGGCATTGTCGTGAGCTGTGGTGTAGGTCACAGACGCAGCTCGGATCTGGCGTTGCTGTGGCTTTGGCATAGGCCGGCAGCAACAGCTCCGATTAGACCCCTAGCCTGGGAACCTCCATATGCCGCGGGTGCAGCCTTAAAAAGACAAAAGACAAAAAAAAAAAAAGATAATAAAATAAAGTAAAATTTGAAAAATCTCTGCAATCCTAAAGAACCACCATGAAAACTTCCATTTCTCTAGATCCTATTGAGTTTTTGCTGCAACCTGCTTTTAGAAGAATGTATCGACTTACCATACCATAAGCCTGTATCAAAAAATGTCACTTTAAACTTCCACAGACCCGATATCTTGAGAACTAACATCTACTGACCCATGTAGATCTATGACTATTGCGCAGAGTAATATCCCTGAGGAAATATGGTTGAACTGAACTAAATATAGTTAAATTGAACTGAATTCAATTACCATATTAACCAAAATAGAAAATGGGGATGTATTTTTACAATGTTTGACCAAAAAGAATTTTGTGATGCAAAAAAATTCAATGACCCTATCAAGATGTCATCATGCGAGGCTAATGTTCTTAGAACTATTTGTTCTCTGCAATATGATTTAGACCATTATTTGCTTTGCAAACCGTTCATTCCACAACAAGGGTATATTTAAACCCAGTTCAGGATGAATTATTACAAAGTCTAAATGAAGGAACCCTTAATTAATGGGTTTTTACCATGTAAAGATATCTCTGCTTATAACCTATTTTATCAAAACCCGCTACTACCTATTGCTGGTAACAACCATACCTGATTTGACCCTAAAGTTAGGGAAAACATTTCCCAAGCCCTGTAACATCAGTGTGACCGTAAGTAAAGAAAAGATATTTCCAAAGCTTGAATGATTTCTAAAAAAATAAACTCAGGAGTGAAGGAAATTTTTGTGACATGCTACCACAGCATAAAATTGACAGTAATTAGGAAAAGAGGAAAGATTAGGCTCAATCTGGAAAACCTCAGAACAAAAGTATCTAAGATTAGGAGTGGAAGCTGCTTTGCTATTTGAAACAACAAAAAGAAATAAAATAATGGGCTGCATATTATAGATAACACTTGGTAGCCCAGATGCATAGAATTTTTTACATTCTTCAACATTTGTGATCTAATTATTGGATAAAAAACAAAATATGAACTAATTAAGCAATTATTTGTGATATGTACCAGGAAGGCGCTAAAATAACGTTGAATTTGAAAGGAATGCAATGCACTAGTTTGGCTTTTTTGATTACACAAATGAAAATATACATGAAATATTTACACCTACAAGTGCCAGAATAGAGCAACGTCCTTCTTAGGTTTTTGTATCAATAGGAGTATGGGAATATGGGGGCGGGGGGGTGTGCATGTGTGAGCATACCAACAACTGGCAACAGTATTCCACAAACAGATAAATGCTGAGGGTAGGAAATGTGAAGGTGGAAAAGTGATAAAGTCCTAATGACTCTCTTAAATGAAGTTAAGATCTATTAGGTCAAACCCTGCTGGGTAAATAAACTAGTCCCTGGTGTAAATTAGAAACTTTTGGAGGTGCATTAACTTTTTCAGGCCCCTAAGGTACCGTTTAGTAAATTACTGTTCCAGTGAACTAAATGATACCCTGGGGACCTGAAAGACTTAATGCACCTTCAAAAATGAGCAATTGACTCTCCTCTCACCAGTAGGATATCACACACCTGTGCACCGTGCCTTACCAGCTGAGTACTTAAGATAAAACACATTCGCTCATTCATTCATTCACTCACTAATTCACTCACTGTTCACCAGGCTCCAGCTCTGAGCCAGGCAACATTCTAGGTATTAGGAATACTGCAGTAAAAGGACAAAAAAAGAAGACAGACTTTCACAAAGTTGATGTTCACGTGGGGAAAGACAAACCCTAAGCAAGTAAAGAAACGAGACATATCAGAAGTGATACCCGCAAGAAAGACAATAAAACAAGGAGACGTGCTGGAAAGGGACTGAAGAGCTACTCTGTTCTGGGCGTCTGAAAGCCTCCAGGCAGCTGTCTTGTAAGCCAGAGCCCAAATGCTAAGAAGGAAACAGAAGGGACTGACTTGGGTATAGTTGTTGCAGGCACCACAAGCTTCACACACAAAGCTCAGAAGGAGTCTCCTCATCAAAGAGCATAGAGAATGTCAGTGCAACTTTCATGAGAGTGGCCTGCAAGGGAAGGGGCAGACACTGTGGACCAGAAACTCCCAACTTTGTCAAGTTCACTCTTAGAAAGCAAGCTAAGGAGGAAAAGGGAAGTGGAGGAAAACTGTAATTTTTTTTAGATTTGCAATTTTTTTAAATGTGCAATTTTTTTTAGATTTCCCCAATACATTATTTTTTTCCTACTGTACAGCATGGTGACCCAGTTACACATATATGTATACATTCTTTTTTCTCACATCATCATGCTCCATCATAAGTGACTAGACATAGTTCCCCCGTGCTACACAGCAGGATCTCATTGCTCATCCATTCCAAAGGCAATAGTCTGCATCTATTAACCCAAGCTCCCATGCTGTCCCACTCCCTCCCCCTCCCTCTCCCCCTCCCCCTTGGCAACCACACGTAATTTTCAAAAATTAGAAAAGAAAAACGTCTTTGGGATTCTCAGTAGTACTTGGCCAGAACTTTCCAAGAGGAAGGAAATAACAAGCAGCAGGAGATCCTAGGGGAAAAGTTTGATGATCACTAACAGTTTTTTTTTTTTTTTAATCCTATTCAAATTTGGAAGGGGTCCATACGAGTCAGGGTTCTCCAGAAAAACAGGACCACCAGGAGATAGATTTTATACATATATACATGCACACACAAATACATACATATGTATATATGTATGTATATATGGAGAGAGAAGAGAAAAAATGATTTTAAGGAATTGGCTTATGCTATTATGAAAACTTGGTAAGGCCAAAATTCTCAAGGGAGGCTGACAGGCTGGAAACCCGGGAAAAGAATTGCAGTTTGAGTCCAAAGGTGGTCAGCTGGCAGAGTTCATTCTTGCTCAGAGGAGGTCAGTCTTTGTTCTATGAAGAACTTCGACTGCTTGGGTAAGACCCACCCACACTATGGCAGGCCATCTGCCTTACTCAGAGTCTACTGATTTAAATGTTATCGAAGCTCCTTCGAAAAAAGAAAAAAATATCCTCACAGAAATATTTAGAACAATGTTTGAGCAAATATCTGTGTCCTTGTAGCCCAGCCACATGTATACATAAAATTAATGATAACAGGTTCACAAGAGGAAAGGAAAGCAATGATTCATGCCAGGGATATAAACCCACGTCAGCATTTCCAGGGCCATGAGTATCCACTGTCCTCACAGACCACGCACCTGGTGACAGACTGAAGGTCCTAAGGCAATTCTGCCATGGCTCAAGGTCAGAACTCTAAGAAGCCTGGAGCCCCAGGCCCTGTCATCTTGATGGGAATTGGACTTCAGAGTCATCCAACCCAAGGCCTGAACTCAAGCTCTGTCACAGAACAACTGTAGGAGCAGGAGCAAGTTATGTCATCTCTTTGAGCCCCGCTTTTCTCATTGGTCAAAGGAGGCGATAACTGCTAACACCTCGGATGAGAGTGTTAGGATGATGACAAAATGAGATATAAAATGAGATCCAACGGTTCATAGTAGGCTGCCAATAAATGCTAGTTCTGATCATTCACTGTATAATCCATTCTCCAAAACCTTGAACTCTTGTGCATGTGTCCTGCGTGTGTATGTCGGCTTTTGAGTGTGTGCATGAGTGTGTGTGTGTGTGTGTGTGTGTGTGTGTGTGTGCAGGCATGCATATAGGTGTGCATTTATACACATAAATGGCAAAAGCAGGGATATGCCCACAACAAAATTCCCCTGAGCATATAAGGAAACCACAAGTCCCCTGGTGACTCAATGCATTTCAACAACCAAGGGAAAGAAGAAACTTCCTTAGAGTATACATCCCATGCCTCCAAGAGCAAAGTAGTTCTTATCACTCTCTCCTCTCTCCCTCCCCCAGCCCTCTGAATGTTCTCAAAGCCCCTTTTTTCTAAAGGTTTCAACAATTCTAAAGGCACAAATTTTGTCTTTGCATCCAGAAAAATCAAACAAGCTAAATTGATTTTCTCAAGGGTACTGAAGGAATTGGTGGCAGAGAGTCTTTTTAATTCACCTGCAGAGAAATTGGGGGATAAAATAATATTTCTAAAAACTTTCAGAAAAGAACTTGTTAAATAGTTCAATCTTGCTGTTAAACACCCACATAAATCAGGTGTTTTATAAGTAGCATAATAATCAACCCAATAATAACATACCTGTAAAATCAACATCTTGCTGCTAAAATACCACCAATAAATGTGATGGGTTAAACCCCCATGGAGATGTGTCTGAAGAAGGATGGAGCACTGGGTCTCTCCCCTCCCATCACTCTCATGTTGTTCAGTGCCCAGTGCCTGACAAGAGAGGATGTCTTTGAGTGAGGAGAGTAAATGCACCACGCCAGTCATGTCAGGTTGGGCAGACACCTCAAGCTTCAAGGTCAAAAGCACCCACATGTTGCAAGGCAAATCCTTGCCAGATTTTGTCCCCAATCCCTTTGCTGGCAGTCTTCTAAATGAAGCTGCTTCACTTAATAGGACAGCTTTTTAAATAGGTCACCCCCATATAAAAGCGAGGGGAAGAGGCCATGATGCCCAAATACTGAATATTTAGCAGTTACCTGTGGGTAAAGAGCCATTGTAGAAAGCCAGGGACAGCCAACTTGCCACTGAGCAGAAGATAACCTGATACCATTTTTTTAAGTATTCTTTTCTTGCCCAGTTCAAAAAAAAAAAAAAAAAAAGGTTGGGATCTAGGGTCTTAAAAAAAAAAAAATTGGGATCTGGGATAGAGTGGTTGCCTTATAGTAGTAGTCCCACAGCTCCCAAGCTCTTTGTTACAATTGTTAAGAAGGGAGAAAGCTCTGGGATGCCAACCAAAACTGATGCTTTGAGCTCTGAGTCTTAGCTAATTCACTGCATTTTGTGTACTTTAAAACTGAAGTTTAATGGAAAATACCATATATGGACCAACAATGCCAGACTTAACGACATTTTCTGATTCCTACTCACACCCATAACAGATTCCTAAGATAAAGCTGGGCTAAGGGTGGTGACACCCATTTAGTCTGTCCAAAGTCTCATGACTGCTACACGATAGAATCAAACTGAAGCCCTTATTTTCAACAGCAATGCTCATCTGCTAAACTACACTGCAAACAAACACACACTTTGAGGGCCAGCATCACATGCCAGAGTCCATGTGAAACAGGTGTCCATGACTGTGTCTGTCCGTCTCCATCCCAAAGTATCAACAGGAAGCTATCACTGAGTGAGTGTTTTGTTTTTGTTTGTTTTGTCTTTTTGCCATTTCTTGGGCCGCTCCCATGGCATAGAGAGGTTCCCAGGCTAGGGGTCTAATCGGAGCTGTAGCCACTGGCCTACACCAGAGCCACAGCAACACGGGATCCTAGCCCCGTCTGTGACCTACACCACAGCTCACGGCAACGCTGGATCCTTAACCCAGTGAGTGAGGCCAGGGATCAAACCCGCAACATCACGGTTCCTAGTTGCATTTGTTAGCCACTGAGCCATGACAGGAACTCCCCTGAGTGTTTTGTATCCAAGGCAAGTTTAGGACAATAAACTTGTGTAAAGGACTGTTTAATATGAATATTTGATGATTTTGGAAAATGTGCGTGGTCTTGTTAAATCAAAACTTTACATAATGGTATGTATAATGATTCCCGTTTTGGAAGAACTAAAATACAGGCACATGTGCTTGTGTGTGTGAACAGACAGGCATATTCATAGAAAGCAAGACTGGGGAGTTCCCATCATGGCACAGTGCAAACGAATCTGACCATGAGCTTGCGGGTTCGATCCCTGGCCTCGCTCAGTGGGTTAAGGATCCAGTGTTGCTGTGAGCTGTGGTGTAGGTTGCAGACACGGCTCGGATCCCATGTTACTGTGGCTGTGGTATAAGCCAGCAGCTACAGCTCTGTTTTGACCTCTATCCTGGGAACCTCCATATGCCACAGGGGCGGCCCTAAAAAGCCAAAAAAAAAAAAAAAAAAAAAAAAAAAGACCAGAAGGTAAATGTCAGCCTGTGAAGAGTGGCTGTCCTTCAGTAACGGGATTATTAGTGATTTGGGGTTCTTTTTTGTACTTTTCTACATTTTCCAAATTTTCCAAAAATAACTTTTTGTTTTTGTCTGCACCATGGCATACGGAGTTCCTGGGCCAGGGATCAGATCCGAGCTGCAGTTGCGACCTCCACCACAGCTGTGGCACAGAGGGAACTCCCATATTTTGCTTTTTTAATCAAAGAAAAAAGAACATGTGTTATTTGCAAACCAGTGAAGTTTAATGGTTTATTATTTGTAAACCAGTGCCATATATGGACGAACAATGTCAGACTTAATGATATTTTCCTATTCCTACTGGCACCCATGACAGACTCCTAAGATAAAGCTGGGCTAAGGGTGGTGACACCCATTTAGTCTGTCCAAAGTCTCATGACTGCTAAACGATAGAATCAAACTGAAGCCCTTATTTTCAATAGCAATGCTCATCTGCTAAACTACACTGCACACAAACACACACTTTGAGGGTATTTTCTTCAACCATATACTAGTAAAGTCATTTGGTGTTGAAATCATGTTTAATTCTAACAGAGAGTTCTTACAGATGACTTATGAAAGCACACAGTCCTGCAAAGCACTCGGAAAGGAACCTGGCAATGTGTATTATGGGAATTAAAATTGTTCGTACCTTCTGACCAATATTCCCACTTCCGGAACTGATTCGAAACCGGTCATCATCCTAGGTGTTTGTGCCCAGTGACATACACAGCATTAATTATAACAGCAAAAAATTGGAAATAACCAAGTGTTTAACCATAAGGGATTGGTTAAGAAAATTATGATATCCATTCAATGAAATATTAAGCTAGTATTAAAAACAATGTTTAGACAGAAATATTTAAGTTAATGGGAAAAATCAGTTTACAAAATAAGTTTATAGAATGGGACAGATTTTAGTCCACGAATCCAAAGGTGAAAAAATATTTTTTCTATAGCAATTTTCTTTTTCTTTTTAGGGCCACGTCTGTGGCATGTGGAAGTTCCCAGGCTAGGGGTCGAACTGGAGGTGTAGCTGCCAGCCTACACCATGGCTACAGCAATTTGGGATCCCAGATGCGTCTATGGCCTATACTGCAGCTCACGGCAACATTGGATCCTTAACCCACCGAGCGAGGCCAGGCAGGGATCAAACCCACAGCCTCATGGATACTAGTCAGGTTCGTAACCCACTGAGCCACAACAGGACCTCTGTACTTTTTTCTATAGCAATTTAATTTCCTTTTTAACATATGTTCCTCAGAATGCTAGAAATTTAACCTCAGAATCCAGGGTTGCTTCTTTTGTCCTAGTGGCTCCTTGGGCATCTGTAGAGAAATCCATCCCCGAGTCTGGCCATGAGCCTCATTTCCAGCCAAAGTCTTCTTCCAATCTTGAGTCATTCTGATGCTTCCTGACCATAGAGCAGGACAGGACATTTCTTGAGACTGGTTTAGGCTTTGTGGCCTGGACCCAGCCATCGTCATTTCCTCCCCATCATTTGGCCACGTCCTCAACTCCCACCTGGAAAATGATCCTACTCTCAGATCTGACAATCCATCTTGAGTTGTTGCCATTTCCCCTGGAGAACAAAGCCTTAGACCCTTCTCTGAATCCTTTGGCCATCTCAGGGGAGGAATCGTGTGTGTGTGTGTGTGTGTGTGTGTGTGTGTGTGTGTGTGTGTGAAGATGCTATAATCCTCCAGCCCTGTTCTCAGAACCCTGGTCTGTGATCTCTACACACCTAAGCACATCAGCTTTTCAAACCCCAAAGACGGGAACAGATTCTTTTTCTCTGCTTTTTGCTCAATCATATATTTCTGCAGAAGCAACGAGCACAGAATAGTCCAGCTAATTAGAAGGCATTAATAACTTATAATATTATATTTACATGATCATTAATAAGTAAAAAAGGAATTAAATCTAGAAGGAAAATCCACTAGAAGTAAACATGTTCTAATGTTAGTACTGGCTATCAATTCCAGAAAATGGCCTTATAGGTGAACTGGCTTTTTAATTTCTTCCCTCCTCTACCAAGTTTTTCTGAAAGTCTGAGACTATGAGGGGTGACACATGGAATAGCTCTTAGGGAAGGAAGGAAACCAAAAAAAGTACAGGTACTGTAGGAAAAATATAATTAAGATATTACTGAAAACACCATGTCAATTTTTCAAATCTTAGAAGATAGATTAGGCAAAGTATAACAGGCAATGCATCAAGAATGCCATTGGGCCAACTGCTAGGTGGCCTAGCAGTTAAGGATTCAGTGTTGTCACTGCTGTGGCTCTAGTCACTGCTGTCGCATGGGTTCGATCCCTTGCCCAGGAACTTCCAAGTGCCTCATGCACAGCAAAAAAAAAACAGAATGTCATTTAAATGATAATGTAGGAAAAACTTTTGGGAGTTGCCGTCATGGCACAGTGGTTAACAAATCCAACTAGGAACCATGAGGTTGAGGGTTCTATCCCTGGCCTTGCTCAGTGGGTTAAGGATCTGGCATTGCCGTGAGCTGTGGTGTAGGTCGCAGACGCGGCTCGGATCCCGCGTTACTGTAGCCCTGGCATAGGCTGACAGCAACAGCTCTGATTAGACCCCTAGCCTGTGAACTTCCATATGCTTCGGGAGCAGCTCTAGAAAAGGCAAAAAGACCAAAAAAAAAAAAAAAAAAAAAAAAAAAAGACGCGTATTTCACATCTCTTAGGTCTTCATTTTATAGATAACGCCCGGTTGCAAAACACTGTTTATTCTACCTGGTGGACTGAGAATTTCTACAACCCAAAACACTTCCAGGTATTTTGATGGGACTGGTCATTTCAAAGAGTTTGGAGAAAATGAAAAGCTTTAAATAGGGCGGAGTAGAGAATATTTCTGAAGCAGATTTGAAAGTTAAATTTGGGAGCTCCCTTCGTGGCTCAGCAGTTAACAAACCCGACTAGGATCCATGAAGCTGCGGGTTTGATCTCTGGCCTCGCTCTCAGTGGGTTAAGGATCTGGCATTGCCATGAGCTGTGGTGTAGGTCACAGACATGGCTCCGATCCTGAGTGGCTGTGGCTGTGGCCCACAGCTACAGCTCCAATTCGACCTGTGGCCTGGAGATTTCATATACTGCAGGTGTGGCCCTAAAAACCAAAAATATATATATAATAATAATTTTAAAAATAATAATAAAATAAATAATAATAATAATAAAATATTTTTAAATAAAAAAATAATAAATAAAGTTAAATTTATAATTGTACCAGTGCTGCCAGTTTATTAACTGTTCAACTCCATGAAGTCGCCAGGGACCCACAGTCAACTCTTCTTTCCTTGGGCTTCACTTATTGCAGTGTCAGTTTTAGAGTGTTTATAGTGTATTGTCTAATTACGAGGTGGTTCGGATGAGCTTCCAAGAACTTTTCAACTTCACTGAATGTTTGTTCTCCACCCTCATTAGATTTAGGTGTTCCTGACGTTCCCAGTGTGGCTCAGCAGTAATGAACCCATCTAGTGTGCATGAGGAAGCGGGTTCGATCCCTGGCCTCGCTCAGTGGGTTAAGGATCCAGCATTGCTGTGAGCTGTGGTGCAGATGTGGCTCAGATCTGGCGTTGCTGTGGCTCTGGCGTAGGCCAGCAGCTGCAGTGCAGCCCAGATTCGACCCCTAGCCTAGGAACTTCCATATGCATCAGGTGGGGCCCTAAAAAGAAAAAAAAAAAAAAATGGGTTTTCCTGTTTCAGGCTTCTGAATAGGCAAGTTCCTGTGAAAAGTACTTCCTTTGAGCTTGTCATTGCAACCTCGGTGACTTGAGTACCTCACCTCTCTCCTGAGGCTCAGTTTTTCCTTATTGTTACAACGCAGATGCACATGCTCCATTCCGGAGCTTCTCTGCAGACTGTGGGCTCTGAACACAACTGCATCCTATGCTTGTCGAGCTCCTCCTCTGGTCCTTCTTTCTCTTTGGACTTATTAATGTGTCTTTGGGGCTTCTCCTTTCTCTCTGCATTCACTCTGAAGGAAACGCCTCCAGAATTTCCATGGCCACACATGCCTTTCAATCCACAGCATTTACATGCTCATGGCTCCCCAAGGGATGTCTCCCACTGGGACCTCCCTCCTAAAGTCCACTTACGTTCCCATTGAATATGTGGTTATCACCTCTGACATAGCATGATTAAAGCCAACACCCTCAAAAACCTACCTCACCGGCCATTCACCCCAGTTCAGTCAACAGCCACTCCATTGTTCCTGTTGCTCAGGACAAAAGTCTTAGGATCAACTTTTTTTTTTTTTTTTTTTTTTTTTGTCTTTTTAGCGCTGCACCTATGGCATACGGAGGTTCCCAGGCTAGGGGTCAAATCAGAGCTATAGTTACTGGCCTACACCACAGCCACAGCAACTTGGAATCCGAGGCTCATCTTCGGCCTCCTCCACAACTCATGGCAATGCTGGATCAACCCACTGAGCAAGGTCAGAGATCGAACCTTTGTCCTCATAAATGCTAGTCAGATTCCTTTCCACTGAGCCATGACCGGAACGCCCCCTGAGGATCATCTCTGATTCATTTTTTCTCTCACACACCATTTCCAATGCATCAGGAAATTCACTTGACTCTACCTTCAAATTGTATCTGGAATCTAGTCACTTCACAACCCTTCCACTGCTCCCACTTGAGTCCAAGCCACCATAATTCTTTTAAGTGGGTGGATGCTGTAGCCTCCAACTGTCCTCCTGACTTCCTATTGTGCCCCCTACAGTCCTTTTTCAGTACAGCAGACAGATCGACCCCATCAAAATGCCAGCCAGCTCACTGCTCTTCTCTTCAAATTCCTCCAGCAGCTTTGTTTGCCCTCACTCAGAAGAAAGCCAGATTTTGTAGTGAGCCCCAAGGCTCAGAACCACCTGCTGCTTCTCCTGCTCCTCTCTCACTTGGCTCAGTGCTCCCTGGACTCCTGTCCCTCAGACATGTCAAGCCACACGTTGCCCTAACTGCACCCTCTGCCTGGAACACTCTTCCCTCAGATCCACGCGGCTCATTCCCTCACCATACACAAGTCTTTGCTCTAATGTCACTCTCTCAGTGAGACTTACCCTAAGTGGCAACACTTAAGTTTTAAGTTGCAACACCAATTCATTCTGCACATCCACTCCCTGTCACCTTGCCTTGTCTTTGTGACACTCATCACTTTCTAACAAAATAGTCATCATTTACTTGGGTTTTTTTAAATTGTGGTAAAATACACATAACACAAAATTTACCACCTTACCCATTTTCTAGTGTATAGTTCAGTAGTATTAAGTACAGTCACATTGTCATGCAGTCAATCTCCAGAGCTCTCATCCTACAAACCCCAGACTCTTGGAGTTCCCATCGTGGCACAGAGGTTAACGAATCCAACTAGGAACCATGAGGTTTCGGGTTCCGTCCCTGGCCTTGCTCAGTGGGTTAAGGATCCGGCGTTGCCATGAGCTGTGGTGTAGGTTGCAGACGAGGCTCAGATCCTGCGTTGCTGTGGCTCTGGCATAGGCTGGTGGCTACGGCTCTGATTAGGCCCCTAGCCTGGGAACCTCCATATGCCACGGGATCAGCCCAAGAAATGGTAAAAATACAAAAAAAAAAAAAAAAACCCAGACTCTCTACTCATTAAGCACCTCTCATCCCCAACACCCGACCGTCCCTAGCAACCACCATTCTACTGTCTCTGTGAATTGATGACTAGGTACCTCATATAAGTGGAATTATACAATATCTCTCTTTTTGTGACTTGCTTATTTCACTTGGCATAATATTCGCAAGGCTTATCCATGTCAAAGTATGTGTCAGAATTCCCTTTCTTTTTAAGGCTGAGTATTTCAGGGTATGTATATACCACATTCATTCATTCACTCATTATCCATTCATCTATGGATGGACACTTGGGTTGCTTCCACCATTTGGCTACTGTGACTAGTGCTGCTATGAACATGGGAGTAGAAATTTTTGAGACCTTGCTTTTGATTCTTTTGAATATCCTACATACCCACAAGTGGAACTGCTAAATCAAATGATAATTCTATTTTTACTTTTTTGAGGAACCACCATCCTGTCTTCCAGAGTAGCTGCGCCATTTTACATTCACGCCAACAGTGCACAAGGGTTGCAATTTTTCCACATTTTCACCACTACTCATTATTTTTTATATTAGCTATACTAATGGATGTGAAGTGGTAGCTCATTATAGTTTGATTTGCATTTCCCTAATGACGAGTGCTGTTGAGCATCTTTGTGTGTGCCTGGCCAGTTGTACACCTCCTTTGGAGAAATGTCTCTTCAAGTCCTTTGCCCATTTTTTAAGCTGGTTGAGTGTTTTTGTTGTTGAGCGGTAGATGTTCTTTATATATTATGACTATTGTCTTCTCATCAAATATATAATTTGCAAAAATTTTCTCCAATTCCATAAGTTGTCTTTTCATTCTGTTGATTGTGTCCTTTGATGCACAGAAGTCATTTATTTATTTATTTACCTTACTGTTTTCGTGGCTGTTTCCCCCTCTGCTATGCAATCTTCACGACGGTAAGGCCGTGTCTGTTTTGTCCGCAGTTGTATCCTTGGTGCTCAGAACAGTGCTTGGCGCTTAGTGGGGTCTCAGCAAGTTGTTGTGAATAAACGAATGAGAGCGTGAACAGATCAGAGATGTGGCCCAGCCTTTTGGCTGTTCCTAAAACCTGCATGCGCTGAAAAAGATCTGAATCGTACTGAATACTTTATCAAAAAGAAAAATGCTCTGAAACAATAATACACAAGTAGATCTCCTCCTGAAGCACTTTTTAAAAGTTCTTCTCTGGAGTTCCTGTCGTGGTGCAGTGGTTAACAAATCTGACTAGGAACCATGAGGTTGCAGGTTCAATCCCTGGCCTTGCTCAGTGGGTTAAGGATCTGGCGTTGCCGTGAGCTATGTTGTAGGTTGCAGACACGGCTCAGATCCCGTGTGGCTGTGGCTGTGGTGTAGGCTGGTGGCCACAGCTCCAATTGGACCCCTAGCCTGGGAACCTCCATATGCCGCAGGAGCGGCCCTAGAAAAGGCAAAAAGACAAAAAAAAAAAAAAAAAAAAAAAAAAGTAAAAAAGTTCTTCTCTCCTCAGAAGTTGGTTTCCCGGGTTATCTGGAGAGCATGCCTGCCTTCTTTTTTGGGAACCCATTAAAGTGACAATCAGGGATGTGTATGAACGCAGACCTGCTCCATATCCCCCACTCCCTCACTGGCTCTCCCCACCCCCACCCCACCCCACCCCGTCCTGGTCCTGCCTCTCCCCCACTTTCTCTTCCCTTTCCTGCTCAGCCCCCTGTGGTCCTCTCTCACATTGCAGGGCCCTGGCAGTGCCTCATATCTGCTTTATGTCGAAGGGCCCAGCCTGCTCTGTCAGGAATTACTTTGCCCCATTGTTCCGCTGAGGACCACACACGGGGGCAGGGCACAGGTACCTTCACTTTAAGGAGGCCTGTGGGAATCTGGGGGGGAAGCACGAAAAGTGCTTAGGAGAGGGTTGTTCATGTCAACGCCGATTAATGATAATGGTAAATTAGAATCCGCTTAGGCTTTCCATTGTTGGGTTTTGCCAGGAAGTTTCCAAGTGGTGTTTCAAAGGGTTCTGGGTCTGGCTGATGCCGCAGGGATTTCAGCGGAGCAGAGCGTGTGTGCTTTAAGAGGAAGGCCATGGAGTTCCCATTGTGGCTTAGCAGGTGAAGAACCTGACGTGGTGTCTGTGAGGATGCGGGTTCGATCCCTGGCCTCGCTCAGTGGGTTGAGGATCTGGCATTGCCGTGAGCTGTGGTGTAGGTCGAAGATGCAGCTTGGATCCTGTGTTGCCATGGCTGTGGTGTAGGCTGGCAGCTGAGGCTCCAATTCAACCCCCAGCCTGGGAACTTCCATATGCCACAGGTGTGGCCCTAAAAAGAAAAAAATATGAAGAAGTCTTAATTTAAAAAATTATTTTTAGGGAGTTCCCATTGTGGTTTAGCAGATTAATAACCTGACTGGTATCCATGAGGATGCAGATTTGATCCCTAGCCTCGCTCAGTGGATTAAGGATCCAGTGTTGCTGCAGTTGTCCCAGACTCGGCTCGGATCTGACATTGCTATGGCTGTGGTATAGGCCAGCAGCTGCAGCTCCAGCTCCGATTCAACCCCTAGGCTGGGAACTTTCATATGCCGCGGGTGTGGCTGTAAAGAATAAATAGAAAAATAAATTTTTTAAAAAAAAGAGGCGGGCCATGCCTGACCCTGTGCCTCCTGGCCTGAACATGGGTCCTGTCTGGTCGGGGGTCTCTTCCTTCGTGTAGACCCCAGTCCAGCCTTTACAGACAGGAAGTCACAAGCATTTCCATCTTAAAGATGAGAGGTTGAGATTGTCCCTTCTCTCTCTCTCTTTTTTTTTTTTTTTTTTTTTTTTTTTTTTTTGTCTTTTTGCCATTTCTTGCGCCACTCCCGAGGCATGTGGAGGTTCCCAGGCTAGGGGTCTAATCGGAGCCGTAGCCACCGGCCTATGCCAGAGTCACGGAACACCAGATCCGAGCCGCACCTGCAACCTACACCACAGCTCACCGGCAACGTCGGATGCTCAACCCACTGAGCAAGGCCAGGGATCGAACCCGCAATCTCATGGTTCCTAGTCGGATTCGTTAACCACTGAGCCACAGCGGGAACTCCCTGAGATTGTCCCTTCTCTTTTACTTGTTCTTCTCCAGAACAACAGGTTTCAGCAAGCCTTGTTGCAGGAGGAAGAGTAGAACAAAGAGATTAAGTTGCAGTTCAGATTCTGACACAGCTGCCTTCTGAGCCTCGGGACTTTCAGCAAACCTCTCCATCTCTCCAGGATTCATTCTTCTCATCCACAAAGAATGTAGAACCTACCTTATCATGTGTGATGAGAAATCAGTGAGATACCATCTAAGCACCCTAAGAAGAGGGTCTGACCCCCGGCAAGGGCTTAACAAATGTTAGTTTTCACAACCACTGCAGAATCCATGAGGGTCAGTAGTCTCTTCCTTTGGAACAGGATCTCTCAACCTCAGCATGATTGACACTTGGGACCTGATAATGCTCGGGTGTGGGAGGCTATCTGTGTAGTGAAGGATGTTGAGCTGCAACTCTGATCTCTGCCTGTTCTGTAACGATCATTTCTTCCCTGCCTCTGCCTACCCATCCCAGTTTTTTCCTTGTTCATTTGTTGTTGTTGTGGTTTTTTTGGCCACACCCATGGCATGCAGAGGTTTCTGGGCCAGGGATTGATCCAGAGCCACAGCAGCAACCCGAGTCACAGCAGTGACAATGCCAGAGCCTTAATCCTCTGAGCCACTGGGGAACTCTGCCCACCTGTTTTGACAGTCAAAAAAAAAAAAATGCCTCCAGACATTACTAAATGTCCCTGAAAGGGGGTAGGGAGAGGAAATATAACTTTCCCTGGCTGAGAACCACTGCTGTAGAAGCAGCAGCAAAAATTGTACAAATATGTGTATCTGTGGCTATGCCCCACTAGGGAAAGCTGTTGCCCTTAAAATGGGAATTTCAATCCTCCCAGAGGGGCTTTGAAGAGTTCTAAGGTCATAGAAAGTAGTCTCAACACATTTCCTATCCTTACAGTCTTTTTTTTTTTTTTTTTTTTTTTTTTTTGTCTTTTTCCGCTTCTCGCGGCATATGGAGGTTCCCAGGCTAGGGGTCTAATCGGAGCTGTAGCCTCCGGCCTACGCCACATCCACAGCAACACGGGATCCAAGCCAAGTCTGCAACCTACACCACAGCTCATAGCAACACCAGATCCTTAACCCACTGAGCGAGTCCAGGGATCGAACCCGCAACCTCATGGTTCCTAGTCGGATTTGTTAACCACTGCACCACAACAGGAACTCCCCTATCCTTACAGTCTTGATTGGCCACTTTTAACACCTCCACTCAGCCTTCATCCCTGCCCTCCACAGGGTGGCCCTCATTTCTTAGCTCCCCTCTGGCTCGGCTCCCACTGCGGGCCATGTGGTGTGTGTCGCTGCTAAGATGCCCAGCACATACCAGGTACTTAAGGACAGCTTATGGGATGAAAGCAAAAGTGAGTCTAAGTGCTTCAGCTCAGTTTCTTTTCTTTTTTTTTCTTAATGACTTTTATTTTTTCCCCTGTAGTAGGTTTACAGTGTTCTGTCGATTTTCTACTATACAGCAAAGTGACCCAGTCACACATACATTTATGCATTCTTTTTCTCACATTATCCTCCCTCACGCTCCATCATAAGTGACTAGACACAGTTCCTAGTGCTCTACAGCGGGATCTCATTGCTTATCCATTCCAAAGGCAATAGCTTGCATCTATTAACCCAGATTCCTAGGCAGTTTGTTTTCTTCTTCCATGTTCTGTTTGGTTTAGGCTCAGAGAACAAGATCATCTTTCCAGGAGTTCCTGCTGTGGTGCAGTGGAAACGAATCCAACTAGCCAACTAGTATCCATGAGGATGTGGGTTCAATCCCTGGCCTTGCTCAGTGGGTCAGGGATCTGGCGTTGCCGTGAGCTGTGGTGTAGGTCACAGATGCGGCTCAGATCTGGTGATGCTGTGGCTGTGCGATTGACCCCTAGCCTGGGAACCTCCATATGCTGTGGGTGCGTCCTTAAAAAAAAATTAAATTAAATTAAAAAAAAAAAGAACCACCTTTCCAAAAAGCAGCACATTTCCACAAAACAGAATCTGAGTGGCAGATCAGGAAAACAGGAGTCAGAGAAAGGCCTTAGCAATGAAAGATAAAGAAAAATGGAGAAAGAATTGACGGTGGTGTGTCCTCTGATTCCCCCCTCTCTCTGGGGAAAATTTTACCCTCTTTTTAGCTCTCAGCACAGTCCTTTCCCTACTTTAGGGATGTACCAAGCAAGGGAATGGGAGGCGGGGAATCCTTTCTAGGGGCTTCGAGAGAGATCAGGCAGTTTTCTCTCCCCCATCCTGGCTGCCCTGAGAAAAAGGCACAGAAGGGGAATCACCTCGAGAGTCAGACAGTCTCCTCCAGAGGAAAGTGAGAGCTCAGAGTAGAACCCATAGAAGAACGTAACATGGCAATACCACCACCAACTCCTGGCCCTGAAGCTGAGGTGGGCCAGAACGAGACAGGCAATCCTCGGAAGCCAAGGACCCTCTGGAGATGGTGCTGAAGGGGAAAGTCAGAGGTGAGTCTGAGGCTCTTACTTGCTGAGAGTGCATCATCTTGTTTCTCTTTTTCTCTTGGCCATAGTCTGGGCTCAGATAGGGCCATCTGCACCGGGGACACTCCATATGGATTTTGAGGTGGGGAAAAAGTCCCAGATGGAAATATTTTACATGGAGTTCCCATTGTGGCTCAGCAGGCTCAGGACATTGTGTTCATGAGAGTGCAGGTTTGATCGCTGGCCTCGCTCAGTGGGTTAAGGATCCGGTGTTGCCTCAAGCTGTGGTGTAGATCACAGATGTGCCTCGGATCTAGTGTTGACATGGCTGTGGCCCAGCCATAGGCCTGTGGCTGCAGCTCCGACTTGACCCCTAGCCTGGGAAATTCCATGTGCTGCAGGTATGACCATAGAAGAGAGGGAAGGAAAGAAGGAAGGAAGGGAAAGAATTTAATGGATTTTTTTGGGGGGGGGGGTCTTTTTTTGTCTTTTTAGGGCCACACCCACGGCCTATGGAGGTTCCCAGGCTAGGGGTCAAATTGGAGCTGTAGCCTCTGGCCTATGCCAGAGCCACAGCAATGCCAGATCCAAGCTTCATCTGTGACCTACACCACAGGTCACGGAACCGCCAGATCCTTAACCCACTGAGCAAGGCCAGGGATCGAACCAGCAACCTCATGGTTCCTAGTCAGATTCATTTCTGCTGCGCCACGACGGGAACTCCTAACTGATTTTTTTAAATGGCCAAACCCATGGCATATGGAAGTTTCCAGCCCAGGGATTGAAGCCAAGCTGCAGCTGTGACCTATACCACAGCTGTGACCTACACAGCAGCTGTGGCCACACAAGATCCTTTAACCCGCTGCTCAAGGGCTGGGAATCAGAGATGGAATCCTTGCCTCCACAGCAACCAGAGCCACTGCAGTAGGATTCTTAACCCACTGTGCCACGCAAGAACACCAATATTTGACTGCATTTTCACAGAGATTCCCTCCCCTGAATTCAGTTCCCCAAGAGAAGAAAGAGATAAGTTCCCCACCCTCAACAAAGAAAGACAGGGACAGAAAACATTAATTCTGAGGGGAAAGGGGGGCCATGCTGAAAGCTGGGTGAACGGAGATCCGGCCTCTTTGTTGAAATTCCCCTCTCCTTTCTTGCAGTATCCTGATTCTGCTGATTTTCTGAATCAAGGGTGTTCTTGCTTCTCTCATCCTCCAAGAATTCCATGCCATCCATTCCTTTCCCTGTGCTCTTGCAGAGAAAGCTTTCAGACAGGACCTGACATTGAACCACGGAGACGAGGAGATTGCCTTGATGAGCTCTTGGATAGTGCAATTTTGCTGATGTCACCTTGAGCCCATGGGTCTAATATGGTGGACAGTTGTTTCAGTATTGTTGGGAATCTCTTCTCTGCAGTTGCTGCTGCTCTTGTTCTTCAGTTGAGCATCAGCTTATCTACTTCCGTCATAGACACCTGCCCTCAGAAAATGATGGCAATGCTATTACCAGCATGGCACAGGTCACATGCTCCCATCTTGCACTGGCATCGAGGGTTTGCTGGTTAAGCATTGGTTCAGTCAGAACTCAATATTGCCAGTAGGCTAGGCTGGTGGGTAAGACAAAACCTGGCATAGAGTGAGGTAAGAAACCGGAACCAGGGAGTTCCCATTATGGCTCAGTGGTAACGAACCCAACTAGCATCAGTGAGGACTCAGGTTCACTTCCTGGCCTCACTCAGTGGGTTAAGGATCCTGCGTTGTCCTGAGCTGTGGTCTAGGCCATAGATGTGGCTCAGATCCTGCATTGCTGTGGCTCTGGTGTAAGCCAGCAACTCTAGCTCCGATTTGACCCCTAGCCTGGGAACTTCCATATGCCGCAGATGCAGCCCTAAATAGCAAACAAACAAACAAAGAAATAGGGACCAAGCAGACCACCCACTATGGAAGTTAGTATTGAACTGGCTAGGAGTTCCCATTGTGGCGCAGTGGTTAACGAATCTGGCTAGGAACCCTGAGGTTGCGGGTTCAATCCCTGGCCTTGCTCAGTGGGTTAAGGACCTGGAGTTGCCATGAACTGTGGTGAGCTGTGGTGTAGGTTGCAGACATGGCTCAGATCCCACGTTGCTGTGGCTCTGGTGTAGGCTGGCAGCTATAGTTCCGATTAGACCCCTAGCCTGGGAACCTCCATATGCCGCATGAGCGGCCCTAGAAAAGGCAAAAAGACCACAAAAAAAAAGTATTGAACTGGCCAGGGAAATGGAGAAATGGAGACAGGCAGAGCAAGAAGAAGTGGCTCAAGTGTCTTAGTTTGAGCTGCTATAACAAGAATACGATAGACTGGGTGGCTTAGGCAATGACCCTTTATCTCTGACAGTTCTAGAGGCAAAGAAGTCCAAAATCAATGTAATGTGTAGGCCAGTTCCGTTTCTGGTGAAAGACAGATGTTTTCCTGGTTTGCAGACAGATGTTTTCTTGCAGTATCCTCACATAGAAGGCGGGAGGGGGAGAGAAATCTCTTTTGTTTCTCTTCTTTTAAGGGGACTAAGCCGCCCATCATAACAGCCCCACCCTCATGACCCAATTACCTCTCAAAAGTCCCATCTCCAAATACCATCACACTGGGGATTAAATCTTCAACATATAAATTTAAGGGGGATAGAGACATGCAGGCCATAACACACAGGTCCCAGGTTGAAGATTGAGGAGCATCGGAGCACACATTATTGATGGTCTCCACCCACCAATGGACAGAACAGTTGGTATTTGGCCAGGGTGCCTGGGACTTTGGACAAGGGAGGCCAAGGTCCTGGTCAAGGTCTTGCACATGAGACGGGTGCCCACCCCAGAGGCCATGTCCCCCCACCCTGAGTTGGTAGGAGACCCCAAAGCCTATAACAGCTCTCCATACCCTGGATACCTCCTCATGATGGAGTTGCTTCTCCCTCTTCCTCCCGTCTGTGGTCCTGGCCTACTCCAGACAGACGGAAGACAAAATTGTATAGCCTCAAGATCCAGCCGAAAGGACTTGAGCAAATGTATTTCATAGTCCTTGGTTCATAATTGTTGTCGTTGGCATGAGGAGCAAACCAACTTCCTGTGGCTTCATTGCAACACCTGGCAGGCTGGTCTAGCTACAGGTGAATGTTCCGTTGTGAGTGCTGGGGGCCATCGCTGGACACCAGGCAGAACCTGGCACCACGTGATTGCGACACGGGACAATTTAGACAGGCAAGGCTTCCCTCCAGGGCAGAATTTATTTTTATTTTTTACTCACCTCAAAGTATGCGGAGAATGACAGAATCATACATTTTTTTCAGCTTATCACACACTTTAAGAATGGCCCATGGCCCCGGAAGCTGCAGCCACTCTAGCTGAGTCCAAGGATTCTGAGATGGTCTGCAGCTCTTTTCATTTATTCTCCTTTTTTTTTTTTTTTTTTTTTTTTTTTTGCTCAATTATATGTTAGAAGCCTCCGAAGGGCAAAAAGAGTGTCTCCTCTTTTCTATGAGCTGTCACTATACCCAGAAGAGTCTTCAAGGCTGACCAAGGATTCAATGATCATTGACTATCTACAAGGAAAAAACTACTCAGACTGTCAACTTAAAATTGTGCTCTTCATTTCTCAAACATGACACGTGGATGGATTTGGCTTGAAAGAAGGAGAAATTTCAGTGGTATCAGGACAGCAATTTTTCAGGGCTCCATTATTTTCTGATGCTCACTTTTCTCGTTGTCAGAACTGAAGAAGCACCAGCTCCACATACATCAAGATAAGCACTGGGCTTCCATTAATGAAAGGGGAGGGTCCGCTGGGAATCAAGGAGTTTTGTACGTTACAAATGGTAAAAGGGAATTTGTTTCAGGGTCTTATCTGGCTTTTGATCATCTGGACAGGCTTACAGAAGGAGAAAAGTTGGTGTTTATTTTAAAGACAAAAATTGCTTTTTCATGGCATCAGCATCAAATACGCGTTGCAGCTGCTCAGACACACTGCTCCGAGAGGAACATAGGATGAGCCTGTTCAACTCAGGAATACAACATAGGCAGGATACTGATTTTTAAAATTAAAAAACAAAAAGATTAAAGACTGTACTTCATGCAACCTGCATGGGAAAGTCAAGATGACTGTGGAAATCCACATCTCTGATTGCCTGAATGAACCCCATCCTATACTAAGCAGAGGTTGACACAGTCAATAAGTCAGTGTCTGTTCCCATTAAGAGAAACAGAACAGGAAAGCACGGAGAACCGCGCTCATCTGGTTCCTCTTTTCCAGCGGGAGACCAAGACTCCAAGAGAGAACAAAGTTCACCTAGACTGCCAGTGCCAAAACCCAGTCGTTGCTTGGGGTTTCTGATAGATCCCCAACATTTAGTGATTACGATGGCCGTGTAAATCCCTCCCCCTGGCTCCCTCTGAGCTCCACCTCATGGACTTTTCCCCATTCTGCAGACCATCCTGAACCCGAGTGCTATCTAACTTTATCAAGGAGGCACTTTGGGGGAGAAGAGTGTGCCTTTTCCCCCTTCTGAGTCTCAACATAACATTTTGCAGTTGCTAACAAAATTTTACTATGAATGAATGAATGAAGTGAAAAGTTTTCTATAGTATTCCAGAGCGTGATTATCATCACTACAAGTTGTTCTCTCTGTGTTCACAAGAGAAAAATATTTGAATCCCCAGAGCAGCTCCTATTCCCAGGCTGATGAAATACACTCTAGTCCAAGGGTGACCGTCAGAGATTAGATGTCAGGTCAGCCCTGGTCCGGCCACCCTTTCGTTTCATTCCCTATCAACTTTATTTTGATAAACTCCAACAATCTCTTTGCTTCTGCCTCTCTTCCATTCCCACACTCAACTATTTCCCTTCTTCAATCACTTTTTTTTTTTTTTTTGCCTTTTTGTCTTTTTAGGGCCACACCCACGGCATATGGAGGTTCCCAGGCTAGGAGTCAAATAGGAGCTGAAGCTGCCGGCCTACACCACAGCCACAGCAACACAGGAGCCGAGCCACATCTTCAGCCTACACCACAGCCACAGCAATGCGGGATCCTTAACCCACTGAGCGAGGCCGGGGATCGAACCGGCAACCTCATGGTTTCTAGTCGGATTCATTTCTGCTGCACCACAACGGGAACTCCCAGTCACCTTTTTTTGTCTCCATAACACATCCCCTATATCCTTTCATCAGCTGTAACTCTTTCTATTGAAAGTAAGGAAACTAAAACCAAATGGCATCCAGGGAAAAGGCTGTCTTCAGGCTTGGGGCTCAGATGGTATGGTGGGGCTCGGTTTCTCTCTCCATCTTTTTTTTTTTTTTTTTTTTTTTTGTCTTTTTGCCTTTTCTAGGGCCGCTCCCACGGCATATGGAGGTTCCCAGGCTAGGGGTCAAATCAGAGCTGTAAGCCACCAGCCTACACCAGAGCCACAGCAACGCCAGATCTGAGCCATGTCTGTGACCTACACCACAGCTCACAGAAACGCTGGATCCTGCACCCACTGAGCAAGGCCAGGGATCAAACCTGCAACCTCCTGGTTCCTAGTCGGATTCGTTAACCACTGCGCCACGATGGGAACTCCTCTCTCTCCATCTTTTAACTGTGCCAACCATAGCCTCTGATAGGCTCTTGGGTTGGAGTTGTGAAGCATCTGTACAGCTCCAGTTTATATTCTCCTGGGTTCAAGCCCAGCATTAAAGAAAGAGTCCTCTCCCTCAACAGCCCCATAATGAATCCTAGAATTGAGTGTCTCTTGCTCTGACTTGGCTGTGTGCACACACATGGGCTGATCACCATACCCAGGGGTGGAATACAGGGTTAGGATCTGACCAAGTCTCATGTTCCTGTGCCCAGACTCAGGGCACTCAACAAAATGCTAAGCACATGAGCTAAACATTGAATAAGGGTGGTTTCCCCAAAGAAAATGCAGATATGGTATGAATGTCAGGTGGCAAAAAAAAAAAAAAAAAATCAGCACCCACGACTGCCCTTATCTTTTCTTGTGTCATCAACACCCACAGGATTCCACATACTCCCTTTTCTATTGCCACATCAGTCCCTATCAGACCCACAGTAGTTTCATTTTTGTCCCTGGCTGCTCTCTGGCTCTTCAGCAAAGACTCTTTTTCTATCTTCCTTCTCCAATTTTCACCTGGATTTTCACTCAGCAGCCTCATCTTCAAGAATTGGAATACTGGAGTTCCCGTCATTGCTCAGTGGTTAACGAACCGGATTAGTACCCATGAGGATGAAGGTTTGATCCCTGGTCTCGCTCAGTGGGTTAAGGGTCTGGCATTGCCATGAGCTGTGGTGTAGGTCGCAGACACAGCTTGGATCCCACATTGCTGTGGCTGTGGTGTAGGTCAGCAGCTACAGCTCCGATTCGACCCCTAGCCTGGGAACCTCCATAGGCTGTGAGTGTGGCCCTAAGAAGACAAAAGACAAAAAAAAAAGAATTGGAATACCTGCTGGTAGCAAACCTCCTACCAGAACTGGAATATCTGCAGGAACTGTTTGCTTTCTCTTGTGACCACAGAATCTCCCTCATTTTTCATCAGCTTTTTCCTTCTGTTTCTATAACCCCATCAAAAACCAAATATACCCAGGCTTCCCCATCCATCTTAGGAAACAAGACAAAACCACTTTCACTCAGCCTTGGCAGCGTGCCCGCCCCCACCCTTCCCTTCCCGTTCTCAGTCTCCTCCCCCCATCACACTATCACCCCATCTCAACCCCTCCAGGCTTAAGCTCTCTCAACCTGTCTCTGCTTTCTTTCACCAAACTCGTTTCTTACATCCCTGAAGCTCTGTTCCTGGGGCTGTCTCCTTTCGCCACCCTCAAAATTTGCTCATAGTCAAAATACTTGGGTCCTCTCTCTCCTTCACCTTCCACAACCAAATTGCCCCTGAGAACTTCCAAGAAACCCCACACATGTCCCCAGGCTCCATCCCCTCCTACTTCTGCCATATCAAGAATTCACTCATGGAGTGCCTGTCATGGAGCAGTGGAAACAAACCCATTGGGGAACCACGAGGTTGCCGGTTCGATCCCTGGCCTCGCTCAGTGGGTTAAGGATCTGGCATTGCAGTGAGCTGTGGTGTAGGTCGCAGATGCGGCTCAGATCTGGTACTGCTGTGGCTGTGGCATAGGCCAGCGGCTACAGCTCCGATTAGACCCCTAGCCTGGGAACCTCCATATGCCGCAGGTGCAGCCCTAAAAAGACAAAAGACAAAAAAAAAAAAAAAAAGAATTCATTCATAGCCCACCTGCCTCCCTTGTTCCAGCCTCTCCATCCTCCACTCTATCTTTCCATTCAGTCCTGAGAGTTAATTTGTGAAATACTCCCGTTCTGTAACAAC
Source organism: Sus scrofa (assembly GCF_054392235.1). Classification (NCBI taxonomy): domain Eukaryota; kingdom Metazoa; phylum Chordata; class Mammalia; order Artiodactyla; family Suidae; genus Sus; species Sus scrofa. Next base: position 40,531,823 of record NC_139386.1, on the reverse strand, counting down.
TTGTCATGGGAGCCTCGGGGTCAAATCTATGTGCTCTGGCTTTGAATTCAAGACCATTCATCCAGTGCCCTCATCTGCTGTCTGATCCTAGAGATACTGCGGGCATCCACTGCAACTCCCCACGTGTGCTCACACTGATCCCTCCCCTGGATCGATGTTCTCATCTCCCCTTCTGGCCATCTCTGCAACTGGAAAATCCCTATTCTTTCTTCAAGGTCCCCATCCACCATCTTCAAGAGTTGGACACTAGCTTTAGCCCCTCCCCTGTTGGACCCTCTCCCCACCATCCTGACCCACCTCTTCTAGCATTATCACTTTGATTTATAACTATCTGTCAGCATCTTGAAGTGCCAGACCAGGGACACGGTGAGAGCTGCCTCCGTGCATCTCTGGTCTCCGTCATTTATGTCTGGCGTGGTGGCTGGCACATACCGGAAGTGATAGCGTCACCACCTCTCCATTCCCGAAGCTTCCTCTGCTCTGTATCTCTTTCATCTCCCAAATCATTGCCTCTGCATTTCTCTTCTGTCCGCTGCATCCACCCCACTAGGAGCGAGCATCCACAGAGCCCTCCACGCTTCTTCCTGGAAAACCAGTTCTGTTTCCAAGGGCTCAGGTCTCTCCTCTTGTTCACATCAGGCTCTACCCTCTCCACCTGTGTGCAACTTCACTCACTTAACAAAAGAGTACGCTTTGTCCAACATTTTTTATTTAATAAATATGACTTGTTCCTGGGCATCTTGCTATCAAATGGAGCAAAGCACTTTTCCCGCACTTTTCCCTCACGGTCCTTCCCCCCCAACACACACTCCCCTGACATAGTGTCTGTGAGGATGGGGGGTTCGATCCCTGGTCTCGCTCAGGGAGTTAAGGATCTGGCCATTGTGACAAGCCGCCAGAAAGGTGGAAAATGCAGCTCAGACCCAGAGTTGCTGTGGCATGGCCCTCAGCTCCTCTCCAATTCACCCCCCTAGCTGGAGAACTTCATATGCCTCAGGTATGGCCATAAAAAGGGGAAAGCAAAAACAAAAACACACTAGCATGTATCTTGACTGTATCAAGGATGTTGAGGGTTTTCTCAAATAATGAGCAATGAAGGGCAGCTTTTTGCACATTTCCAAGTTGCCCAAAATGGTACCTAGCGGCTCAGAGCTACCAGAAAATATTGATAGCTTCCTGTCCTCGGTGGCATTTTTTTTTCAACTGGGCAAATGTTTTGCAAAGTCTGAGCATTTGGGGAGACAGATGCCCATTACAACCTGTGCCTGGACGCCTCACCTTCCAACGGAAGCTGCTCCCTCTTCTGGCCAAGGCGGAGGCAAAGCGAAGGAAGGACCCACCGACCCCTCTGCCCGCAGCAGCTCGGAGGTGGACTGAGACAAAGAGTTCGGTGCGTTTTCCTTTGGCAAGACAAACACAAAGATGTGAGAGAGGCTCAATGCAATTATCACATTTGGTTTAATCAGCTTGGTGAGGCTTTCACTCTAATCAGGGAGGCAGAAAATGCCCACCATCCCTCTCCGCCACTCCGCAGAGCGAGAACAATCCCTTCCTTTCTCAGAAGAGCCTGCAGTCCTGCCAGCCCCCTGTATCGCTGGAGCTCAGGGCCCACCCCGCTCTTGTCAGCTCCGCACCGGGGAGCCCTGCCAAGCGGGAGAGGAAGGAGACGGCAGTTCGGGTCATCAGAAAGACTTGCCAGAAAGTGCTCAGAAAATGAACAATTAATTTCGGCTGTCAAAACAGATACTAGAGGAGCCCAGTTAAATTGCAAGCATTTTTTCTCTACCAGCAAATCCAAGGCTTTGTCGGTGATAAGAGATGGAGCAGATTCTGGAGATGTTTGTGAGACAATATTACATAGTGGTTAAGACCGGCTGTGGGCTGTGGGATCAAATTGCCTGTGTGGATCCCAGCTTTGCTTTATTTTTCTGGCTGTCTCCACAGGCATTTTATTTAACCTCTCCGAGCCTCTGTTTTCTTATCTGTCAATTGGGGATGGTACAAGTAAGGAGGATGTAGGGAGGGGCAGGATGCAGAAAAAGGACACAGCATCGCTCCTGTAAACAATCAATAAATGGTTGCTGAGAGTTCTCTAGTGGCTCAGTGAGTTAAGGATCTGCCTTTTCACTGCTGTGGCTCGGGTGGCTGCTGTGGCGGGAGTTCAATCCCTGGCCAGGGAACTTCTGCATGCCGTGGGTGGCCGAAAGAGAAAGGGTTGCTGGTTTTTATCATCATTGGTAGTGATAATATGATCATGCAACAACTCCTGCTTTTCTCTTGGAAGCTAATGGATTCATTCTGCTGTTTCCCTCTTCCTGAATAATAAGTCCTTTGCCCAAATTTCAGAAAACTTTCTGAAGATCAGTTCCTTTGGGAAACCCTCACTGGTAAGCAGCAATTTATTGACTCCGTAAAAACGTTCCATGTAAATGTAAAACCTCAAAGAAAAGAGAAATCCCTTTTTGTTGTTGTTCTCCCCTGGTGAGGCTGTAGCGTAGATGACACATACATAAGTAAAATGGAATTTGAAAAGCAAGAGGCGGGGTATTTTGAAAAATTAAAAGTTTCTTATAAATCTTTACAAAAATGCATCTGTGTCAACACAATAAAAATAATATCCCAGCCTACTGGTTTTCATCTTCTAGCCCCCAGTAAGCGCTAGCTCGTTAACCCTTCCTCTGCTGTTCACAGGATAGGAAACCCAACTGCTACTGCTCTTTCAGGCACATAAATGAGCACTCCACCCTCATCTTCTGTAACAGGAGCTTTCTCCTCTCCTCTCACAGGCTCACAGTTTTCCAGATAGCTGCAGAAAGCAATATCTGAAAGCACATGGTACAATAGCACAACAAGATTGAAGATAAATCATCTTCATAATTCAGAAAAATGGCAATTTTTCTGGTTTCCCTTTTTTTTTTTTTTTAGGGCCACATCCGAGGCATATGGAGGTTCCCAGGCTAGGGGTCGAATCAGAGCTACAGCTGCCAGACAGCCTACACCACAGCCACAGCCACGCCAGATCCAAGCGGTTTCTGTGACCTACACCACAGCTCGTAGCAATGCCGGATCCTTAACCCACTGAGAGAGGCCAGGGATTGAACCCATGTCCTTCTGGATGCTAGTCGGGTTCGCTAGCCACTGAGCCACAACGTGAACTCATGGAAACCATATTTAAATGATGAAAAAATAAATTCCCTGATGACTAAGAAATCATCACATCAGCCTGAAATGTCAAATTCCATTTTTTTTTACGGGAGAGAAATAAACTATCTGTTACTTGGGGCTTTCTATTTAAGCAGATGAATCTAATCCTAATTAACCCACCTATTTTTTTTATTCATTTTTGGCCCCATAATGAATTATCTGTATTGAGTCATCTGAATATCTGTCCTCAAAGTTTGTTCAACCCAAAATAACAAGGCAAAGTTTATTATAATGCTTATGCCATCACTTTTAAGATAGCTTTTCGAGGAGTTCCCTGGTAGCCTAGTGGTTAAGGATTCAGCATTGTCACTGCTGTGGATGGTTGTCACTGCTATGGCGTGGATTCAGTCACTGGCCTGGGAACTTCCATATGCTGAGGGCAAGGCCAAAAAAAAAAAAATAGCTTATTGAAATATAGGCTCCAGGTGAATTTTCTCAACAGTGTTAAGATGAGGCATAGTTCATTTTAGACAGAGAAAAAAATACACTTCCCACTAACCAGGCAACCTACCTCACCAGTATAAGAGATTAGTGGATGAATGGCTCACTAAAAACTCAAGGGAATACCACATATGTATGGAGACCCACTTCCTCATCTTTGGCATGTTGCTCAAATTTCTTTCTTTTTTTTTTTTTTTTTTTGGTCTTTTTGCCATTTCTTGGGCCGCTCCCGCGGCATATGAAGGTTTCCAGGCTAGTGGTCAAATCAGAGCTGTGGCTACCAGCCTACACCAGAGCCACAGCAACGCAGGATCCGAGCCGCGTCTGCAACCTACACCACAGCTCATGGCAACGCCGGATTGTTAACCCACTGAGCAAGGGCAGGGACCGAACCCGCAACCTCATGGTTCCTAGTCGGATTTGTTAACCACTGCGCCACGACGGGAACTCCTGTTGCTCAAATTTCTAATGATACTTACCACGTTGTGCCCCAGGGATTTTAGCAAGTCTTCTCTTCCACAGAGACTTCCCTCTTGCTAAACACAGCACCTGGCAAATAATAGATGCCAAAAGAATAGTCACAACTTCTTCATGAATAAATGCTTTCCCTTATAGAAGATTGGCTCATTGAAACTATCATTTCCATCACCAGTCAAAAATTAATGCAGGAGTTCCCATCATGGTTCAGTGGGTTAAGAACCTGACTGGTATCCATGAGGATGCAGGTTCCATCCCTGGCCTCACTCAGTGGGTTAAGGACCCGGTGTTGCCAGGAGCTGTGGCATAGGTCACAGGCACATCTCAGATCCGGTGTTGCTGTGGCTGTGGCGTAGGCCAGAAGCTGCAGCTCCAATTCGACCCCTAGCCTGTGAACTTCCATGTGCCACAGGTGTGGTCCTAAAAAGAAAAAAAAAAAAAAAATGCAGCTTTCGAAAATCTATCCAAAACCAATATAATAATGCTGATAGCATTAATAATTACTGAGTACTTTCTGCATACTAGATCATTTGTTAAACTGAAAAAAAAAACCCTGTGAGCGAGATATACATATGTGTGTGCCTATTTCTATGTTATAGCCATGTCCACAGTCCGTGCTTTCAGATCATATATACTCTCAAAAGAAGCCATGTTATTTGGTGCCTCGATCACTGAAAGCCCCTCCTCTCCGCCCTCCCACCCACACTCACCTAAACTGGCCTCTGCACTTCTTTCCATTTTTTTTTTGTTTTTGTTTTTGTCTTCTTAAGGTGGCACCCTCAGCATATGGAGGTTCCCAGGCTAGGGGTCAAATCAGAGCTGTAGCTGCTGGCCTACACCACAGCCACAGCAACACCAGATCCTTAACCCACTGAGCGAGGCCTGGGATCAAACCTGCATCCTCATGGATGCTAGTCAGATTCTTTTCCACTGAGTCACAAGGGGAACTCCTGCACTTCTTGTTGAGCATGGTTTTTGGAAGAAATATGTGTTGTCCAATCTACCTTTAAGAGCAAAATGACATATGAAGTCATTGGGCACCCAAGGCTTAACCCATCAATGAAACTCAGCTGCTAACATTCATAAAAGTTTACCATTTTTCCCATCTATATAATAAAGATCGAAGTGTTAAATAAATAGGGTAGAATGTCTGAGATGTGGGGCAAAAGATGCCATCTGACTGCATGTGGGCTATTTACAGGACTACACAAAACCCCACTGGAAACATCCAAGGAGTGGAATTTTGCTTTTGGTTTTATTTTTTATTATAGAAAATGTCACATATATCACTGTCATTATAATTTATTGGAGTACCTTGGTCTTTTCATCTATCTCACTTAAAGACCTTTGGTCTGGAGGTTAAAGTTTTGGTTCGCAACTCTGGTTAGGCCACCTAACCAGTGGACAGTTCTCACCTCTATCCACTGGCCATTTATCAAAAGCTCAGGTCATCCCTGCATTTCAGTCAAAGTCGTCTGGCTTGGCACCTGCCACTAACTTGAGTTTTTATTTATTCCCCATCATTGATAAATGATGATTAAAGTGATAGTCTCATGGCACGTACCATGTCATTGCCTAAAATAAGCTAACTTATAGCAGTGCTTGCCAGCATTTTTGAGCTAAAGCATATATTGAAAGTGTTAATGTCTGTGGAACACGCTGGAACAAAAAGTCTGCTATTGGATAGAAATGATCTGTACAGGCTTTGGCTTCCCCAGGCCCAATATCTTGGTGCACCTGTAATCCTTTTAAGGCTGCAGAGCTCATTTGTAACACTATGCATTACATTATATACAGTGCATGGAATATATAGAGACTATATCTGTGTGCATTAATAATAGGCTTATTCGTACATCTAAAACTATCTATGTCTAGATACACATACAGCCTAATAAGAACACCTACAGTAGGAAGGTGAAGGTTGAGATGGGACCTCTCACCTATGCCCTTTCCCTAATTAGTGCTTTCCCACAGGAGGAGGAGTTCCTAATCTGATGGGTCAAGGTCACTCATTTGCCTTCTTGGTCAACATTTCCCTTAATATGTACTTGCTCTCTTCTTTCAGTTTAACCTTCTTCTTTTTTGGTCTTTTTAGGGCTACACCCACAGCATATGGAAGTTCCCAGGCTTAGGGTTGAATCGGAGCTGCAGCTGCCAGCCTATGCCATGGCCACAGCAATGCCAGATCTGAGCTGCATCTGTGACCTACACCACAGCTCACAGCAACACCGGATCCTTAAGCACTGAGCAAGGTCAGGGATCAAACCTGTGGCCTCACAGATACTAGTCAGGTGCATAACCACTGAGCCAAAATGGGAACTCCAGTTTAACCCTCTTTGTTTCTGCAATTAAGGTTGGTATGCATTTTCAGTTCTGGAGGAAGAGAGCAAAAAGCTTTAGTCTTCCAAGCTTCATCTGGTTTCCCAGCCAAGCTTTTACTGGAGAGCCTACACATCTCAACCATCACTTTCAGGACACTTGGTTTCCCTTATGGTTAACTGTGCTCAAAGAGAGGAGCTTTTAGGTCTAGGAAACCTCCAGGAAATAAGAAGTATAAGTGAAAAGGTGGGGTCCATGCCTCAATAAAATAGTATTACAAGGCTACTTGTTGCCTAACTGAAGAATGGCTGTATGTTATACTGAGTAAGACTACATCTCCTAGTCTCCCTGGAAGCCAGCTCCAGGTATGGTCTCATCAATGAAAATTATAGAGAAATGTTGTTTTAAACTAGATAAATGGGTGTTCCCATCGTGGCTCAGAGGAAACGAATCCGACTAGCATCCACAAGAAGTCAGGTTCCATCCCTGACCTCCCTCAGTGGGTTAAGGATCCGGCATTGCCGTGAGCCATGGTGTAGATCACAGACACGGCTCAGATCTGGCGCTGCTGTGGCTGTGGTGTAGGCCAGTGGCTACAGCTATGATTCAGTGCCTAGCATGGGAACCTCCATATGCCGCAAGTGCAGTCCTAAAATAAATAAATACAAAAAATAAACAAATTATATAACTAAAAAGGACCTACTGTATAGCACAAGGAAATCTGCTCAATATTCTGTGATAACCTATATGGGAAAAGAATATAAAAAAGAGTGGGTGTGTGTGTGTGTGTGTGTGTGTGTGTGTGTGTGTATTAAAACTAATTTTCAGAGTTCCCGTTGTGGCGCAGTGGTTAACGAATCCGACTAGGAACCATGAGGTTGTGGATTCGGTCCCTGCCGTTGCTCAGTGGGTTAAGGATCCAGCGTTGCCGTGAGCTCTGGTGTAGGTTGCAGACTCGGCTCGGATCCTGCGTTGCTGTGGCTCTGGCGTAGGCCAGTGGCTACAGCTCCAATTAGACCCTTTAGCCTGGGAACCTCCATATGCCGCGGGAGCGGCCCAAGAAATGGCAAAAAGACAAAAAAAAAAAAAAAAAACTGATTCGCTTTGCTGTATACCTGAAACTAACATAACATTGTAAATCAACTATACACCAATAACTTTTTTTTAAATAAAATAAAGAGAAATATCATTTGGGACCTTTGGGAAAGCTGCTTAAAGAGAGCTGACCCAGCTAAGAAAAGCACTTTTTTCCCTTCTGGTTTTCTCCTTTCCTCTGTAATATAGCTGGGGTATGAAGACTGGACTCTAGCTGCCACCTTGGGCTATGAGGTAACCTTCAATATGAAAGCCACGCACTAGAATGGTGAAGCAAACACGGAGGAGTCTCAGGTTTTGAAGACATTGTGGAACCCTCATTAAACCCTGGACTGTCCAAAATTAAATTTTCCTTTTTTTTATGTGGGAACTAACTTTTCTTATTTAAGTTATTCTTAATCTGATAGTTTCTGTTAAATTAAACCGAACAGGCCTAAGTGATACAACCATCTATTATTGTTAAACATCTATCTCTAATTTCTAATGGTTAAAATACCTGACACAGTAACTACTATTACCACCACCGTTACCTATACATTATAAGAATAGCAGAGAGTTGAAACTCACCATCCACCACAAAATCCACCAACATGCCAGCAAGAGGGAGCAGAGTTCCTTTCCTAATAACCTGTCCCTCACACTCTTGACTTGCTAGGGAAGATACAAATTTTCCTGGCTACTTCCCTGCTAGAGAACAAGGGTGGACCTACAAGGACCCAAGAAACCTGATAATAGAGTGACTAACTTCAGCCTGAGTCACACCAGGAAATTGGAAGACCCTCATGTGAAGGAGCTAGATCTGTCTGTACCTGCACCCCACCTCTAGACAATTAGCTCAAAATCAAAGATTTGGGGTAATCTGGAGGAAGTCAGAGTTTCAGTGGCTGTTCAGATCATGCTTCGAATGGGTCTTCTTCAGTCACCCTGCTGCCTCTCTATTCAATCCAGGACACTCTCAGCGCCAACTAGGCAAAAACAACTACCAATGTTCTGGCTAGAACATCACTTTCCAATTAATTTAAGTAAACTTCAGAAGACAGAAAATTGTTTTATAATGAAATAATTATCTGTTTATTTGGAAAAACCATTTGTTCACTGCCATGGCAGGGGGTCTTGCTCACTGGCAACTCATTCCCAATAAATTTCAGTAGTCAGGTTTCAGGAAAAGTTGCAATCTGGAGTGAAGACATACAGTATTATTTAAGCCTAAGCCAAACATTCTCATAAGATGAATTTTGTCCATTTGTTCTGGACAGCAATTTTAAAGTGAACAACACTAAAATTCCTTCTGATGTGAATAAACTATGAACTGAGTCCTCTAACAAAGAACTATGAATAGATTTAAATATTCTACCATGATTTGAATGCTATTGGTGTCCAATAAACATTAACCACTAGTAAGGGCAAAAATGATGATATAACTCAGAAGTTAATTATCTCCATGGTTCGCTCAACTTACTGGAGATTTTAAGAATACAACTGGAGATAAGGGAAGAAATGAAAACTGAAACTCTGATACTTGGACGGCTGTCTCAACACAGACAAGTAAAATATTCCTCCATGTAAATGAATGCATTTGTTTCAAAAGAAAAGAGTGAAGACATTTGGCAATCCAAGAGCCCCTTCCTTCCAACACATTAGAGCACAGCATTTCCCTAGAACTTACAAAAGAATTCTAACAAAGTAGGGATCAAATCAAGAATTTTCTTGTCTAGCTACAGCTCCGATTCAACCCCTAGCCCGGGAAGCTCCATACGCCACGGGTGCAGCCCTAAAAAGACAAAAGACAAAAAAATTTAAAAAAAACAAAATTTTCCTGTCTTTTTAGGGCCACATCTGTGGCATGTGGAAGTTCCTGGGCTAGAGGTTGAATCAGAGCTATGGCTGCAACGTAGGATCCCAGCTGCGTCTGAGAGCTGTGCCTCGGCTTGAGGCAATGCCGGATCTTTAACACTGAGCGAGACCAGGGATCAGACCCACATCCTCATGGATATGGGTTGGATTCTTAACCCGCTGAGCCACAAAGGGAACTCCAATCATGAATTTAAAAAAAAAAAAAAAAAAGCTTAAGGCACAACCGGCTGCCGTTTGCCCCTTGGCATTCCCAAGTAAACCATTAGGTCTTCAGGATAAAGGTACCAGATTCTTTCTGTTCCAAAGAAGGCCATCAAACATGGAGCTGTGGATGGCCAAATCTCTGCATCAGGGATGTATCCCATGCGGTCATTGCCCTAGGTCAAGAGTAAATAATCCTGTTGAACTAGTTTTAAAAGTCCCTGGGCACATACTGTTGGTTTCCTGGCTGTTTTGAGGAGGGAAAGCATATTAACTAGTTTCACATTCCTGCTACTGAATAATTATCATGCTTAGGAACTCCCAGTAGAGGTAAAGGAAGAATGACTTGGAAAAAAAAAATGAATCGTCAAAAATCTAAGTTGCATCAAGAGACTCTAGTTTCCACTCATGTGATCATCCTCAGTTACGTCTGATGAATTCCACCTCCAGTCACAGACGACACTAATATATAATAAGTATTTATTAAATTCTTTCTTTTTAAATCAAACACATCTTATTACTAATAAGTTTGGACTTTCTTGGAAAGGTTAGTGTTACACCCTTTGTAATTTTGAACATCTGAATGCTACAGAGAACCCCGGGCTGCAGATGTCATCCTTGTCCTCATTTCTCAGCTCCTAAACACCTTCTCCCTGCTTCCTCAGCAGTTCGGGGGGAGGGACGGGGGCGGGGGGAGGATTCAGCCTTCTGAGAATTTGTGAGTTGGAAAGGAAAGGAATAAGCCAATAAAAGCAGAACTTAGGTAGAGAGAGCAGCCTGCCTTTAGGAGTCTGCAAAGTCTTGGAGGTTCAGCTCAATTTTGGAACTTCCTTTACCTCTAGTTCTATTTATAAAGTTTCCCAGAGCCTCAAATAGAGCCTGCCAGACTATGGGAACTTACTAAATAACTGCCAAATGACTGATATGCTCTGGATTCTGCCAGATTAAATCCGAGCTTCTCCCAAGCAACTGAATGAACCTATCCAAGCCCCCATTTTCACATCTGTAAAGCAGAGCAATCATAATTAGAGCTTTTATAAATATTTACCTAATGAGATAATAGCAAAAATCACAATATTAATATTTCTGTGAACCCCTCAAACACAAGGACTGTGTTTTCATTATCACAACTTTGTATTGTGACCATAGAACCAGGCAAGGAATGAGGATATGCAGTTTCCATTAGACATCTCTCTTTTTTTTTTTTTTTTGGCTGTGCCCGCAGTATGCACAAGTTCCCAGGCCAGTGGTAGAACCTGTGCCACAGCAGTGACCCAAACCACAGCAAGGGATAATACCAGATCCTTGACCACGAGGCCACCAGGGAACTCCCTAGATGTCATTTTAATATCTGAAAAAGTTGTGGGTTTTCCAGACAGGAAGAATACATAGAATCCTGACTATAGGAGTTTAATGATAAAATTGGAAGAGGTTGTGGAAGAATTATGTAAGGACAGAATAATTCAATAAAGTGGCAGTGAAGTATTTTAAAGCCAAAGGTGAAACCAAGGAAATGTCCTAAAGGCATTAAATAAATGTCAAATCCAATTAATCAGTGAAGAAAGCCACAATCTTAATGGGGAGCATGGAATTCAATTTACCCAAGTCAGGAGGAAAGATGAGTTAAGAGCCTCTCTTGAACCCAGGAGAGACCAGCTCATAAGATATGGGTTTGGGGTTCCTGTTGCAATGGTGACTGATAAAGGGAGTTGACATGTTGGTCAGCGTCCCAGGGAGAATCTATGTCTTTTTTTGGTGATTGGGAGGGACACTGGGACATATGGAAGTTCCTGGGTCTGGGTCGGGGATCAGAATCCGAGCTGCAGCTGCATCCTATGCCTTAGCTGCAGCAACACCAGATCCTTAACCCGCTGCAGCACAGCAGGAACTCCTCTATCTCCTTTCTCAACCAAAGCCTCTGGTAGACTTGTAGCCACAGGCTATTGACATAGTCTCCCCACCTTGCTTGTGACACTATGTCTGTAGTGAGTTAGTTTTTAACACAAAGAAACTTTGGAATAGAATACAACGATTAAGTCAATCAAATCTAAATTATTTAGTATAAAGCTATTATTGTATTACATTCAAAATGGTATTTTTAAAATATGAATTTGGTGTTCTAAGTGCTTGTAAGTTTTTTAAAAATGTAGTTTATTAAAGTATCTAATGTCTTAGTCTTCTGACATTTTTTTTTTTTTTTTTTTTTTTGTCTTTTGTCTTTTTAGAGCCACACCCGAGGCATATGGAGGTTCCCAGGCTAAGGATCCAATCGGAGCAACAGGTGCGGGCCTACACCACAGCTCACGGCAACACCAGATCCTTAACCTCCTGAGTGAGGCCAGGAATCGATCTTGTATCCTCATGGATGCTAATTGGGTTCATTTCCGCTGCACCACAGCGGGAACTCCATCTGACATCAATTTAGGTGGCCAACTGAGTAACTTTATTTATTTATTTATTTATTTTTTGCCTTTTCTAGGGCCGCTCCCACGGCATATGGAGGTTCCCAGGCTAGGGGTCGAATCGGAGCTGTAGCCACCAGCCCACGCCAGAGCCACAGCAACGTGGGATCTGAGCCGAGTGTGCAACCTACACCCCAGCTCAGGGCAATGCTGGATCCTTAACCCACTGAGCAAGGCCAGGGATCAAACCCGAAACCACACGGTTCCTAATTGGATTCATTAACCACTGCGCCACCACGGGAACTCCAAGCATCTGAGTAACTTTAGATTCCTGGTGTTAAATCAAATGGTATAAACAGTATTTAAATGCTTACTAAAACTTAAAAATCACCACCTTTAGAGTGGTTTAAGTATATGGGAAGATTTTTCCTGTAGAAAAATGTGAAAGGCTTTGGGGGAAAAAAGGAATATATTAAATTGACAAAAGCAATCCGCAATACTTAAAAGAGGTATATTAACTAGGCCCGTAACCAGAATTGATTGATTAAGGGAGGTTGGTCCACTCAACTCAAGTTGAATAGACAGAAATCAAAGGCTCTGTTGCAAATGTTTGTTAAAATTATGACATTTACAAGTAAAATAGGATTTTTAAACATTCATTCAACATATTTATTGTGTATGCCATGTGTTGGGCACCAGTCTAGATGCTAAGAAATATAGCAATAAACAAGACAAGGGCAGGAGTTCCCATTGTGGCTCAGTGGTTAACGAATCCGACTACCATCCATGAGGAGCAGGTTTGATCCCTGGCCTCACCACTCGGTGGGTTAAGGATCCAGCATTTCCAGGAGCTGTGGTGTAGGTCTCAGACACGGGTCAGATCCCGAATTGCTGTAGCTCTGGTGTAGGCCTGGGAACCTCCATATGCCCAGGGTGTGGCCCTAAAATAGCCAAAAAAAAAAAAAAAAAAAAAAAGACAAGGGAAAAAAAATCTTTGTGGGGCCTACATTCATTACACTTAATGAGCTTTAGAAGAAGAACTAAGTTTTAAGTGTTTTGCTTTAATACATTGGATATTAATTTTTACACAAGTTAGCTATAAAATAGTCTCTTTATTGCACAAAATGTCCCCCAATGGACAATAAAAAATTCACACTGATAAGTGTCTCCATTCATCCTTGTATTGTTAGTTCCTAGCTCACATACAACACAAAACTGTGGGTCATGTGAGCACTGAATCCCCTATATTGACTTTCACAGCACTCACAAGAAATCTGAGTCTAGCAAGGTGTTTTTTTCTTAAACTGAAAATGTCTCCAAGGCGAAAGAGATAGGAGATATTTACATCTTCATGTTACTCAATCAGATTGTGTTTCTTCTGACATCTGAGTTAAGGACTACACTTTCTGATGGAGAGAAGAGAGCAAATTAACTTTGGGGGTGGAAATACGGGTGCAGAAAAAGGAAATCTCTGGATTGGGGGTGTATTAAGGGCAGAGTTGGGAGTCCTCAGGGCAATTGGGAGGTTGAGGGAATTGAGTGTGGGGCATAGAAAAAGCGGTGGGAAAATGTAAAGAATTTTCAACTATCTCAAAAAGATCCTCCACCCAAGAAAGAGAAAAGAGCTCCTTTTTGGCCCAAATAGCAAAGTTCCATTGGGGTAAATAAAGCTTTTGCAAAATGACCTGGAAACTCAAAGGAACAATTGTTTCCAAAGGCAAATGTTTCTCAGTTCTAAACAGCCCACTACCACAGTCTATTGAAACATAACCTATCTGCAAATTGATCATTACTTTGATAACCAAAATTTACAAAAACCACACTCAAGGCAGCTCCAGAAAACTGCAGAGAAGCTACAGAAGCCCAGCAATGCCGTTGCTGAAGAAGCAAGCCCTAAGCTGAGAACCCTCGGAGCTTTGCAATCCAGACTCATTTTTCAGCTTCCTTACCCCAGCGGTCCTAACTCACATATTCCAAAACCGCAGGCAATGCTGGTGGCCCCTGTAGCAACAGCTCTTCCTCCAGCTGACCACACCCAATAATGGTGGCGAAGTGCAAATTCCCCACACTGGCATTTAGGGACCAGTTCCAGCAAGTAGCTATCTCAGAGCAGAATTGTATAGCGGTTAATTCCTCAGGCTCTAGAGTCTGAAAGAAGTAGGTTTAAATACTAACTGCCACTGGTAGATTACTTAAGCTCACCAAACCTCAGTTTCCTCATCTGTCATAATACCTTTATGTTTTACAATAATACCTGCTTCAAGGAGTGTGTAAGGGATGTGAGTGAGATAAAGCATGAAGAGCATTAGGCCTGAAGTACAGTCAGAACTCAGACTGACACGGGTACACAGGCATCCGCCACTTGTAGCAAGTGAACAAATAAAACAGCATTTCCTATGTTCTGCTCCCACTCTGCCAAAAAGTCAGTGGTAATTATGGACATCTTGGCTGGTCTAGGTAACTTACAAATTTTTTCACCATTAAAGAAACGAAGAAATAATCCAGTTCCTACTTGGGCTCTTGGGATGCTGGAATGAGTTACAGGCTTATAAACACTGTTCTAATAGTTGACAAGGATTTGCCTTTAATCTGGTGAATGAAAATTTCATGAAAAAAAAAAGAGAGTTATGGAAGAGTTGTAAAGAAAAACTGCAGTGCTCGGAATGATGGATTTCAAAATAATCATCAGTGCCTTTTCAGAAATTTAATCCCATGCTGGACCAAAATACCACTGGCAGGAATTCCTTGAGAAAACGATTTTTCTAAATAGATCCATATAAACCAGGCTGATATATTAAGGGGAAAAAATGAGTTTAATAGTACAGTCTTTGATCGAGTATCATCCAGGAAAAGTGTGCTGTAAAAAATGTTTTGAATATTAATTGACCTCTGGTAATTTGAGGTTGTAAATGCTTGTATTATAGTGAGGTAGACAGTTTTTTTAAAAAAAAAAACTCTCCATTAGACAGACTTAAAATTTTGTAATAATATTTAAGAAAATGATAACATTATGAAAGAATGAAATATCTGATTAATGCTTAACTTTGTACAACTCGAATATAAACTTTAAAAATATTAGAAATTATAACATTTGAGTGCATATAACGTTTTGTACATTAAGATGAATTGCATGGTGTCCATTTCTTCTTTGCACTTTCAGTCACCTTAAATAAACAAATATATACAGCCTTAACAGAACAACAGTGCATCCAAAGCAAATGTGCATTTTAAATTATTTTTCCTGGCCAAGTCTTTTTTCATTTTACTTAGCATTTTATATTAGCATTTATTATCATTCTCACCCTTTCGTGGACAGTTTGTAGTTCTCCGAACCAAACAAGCAACCGGTTTAGATCAAGAGAGAGCAAAACCACTTAGGAAAAACAAAATGTTTTTGTAATGGTTGCTACTGGTTCCCGTGTTTAAACCATTTCATGGTCAGTGATGAGAAGGAAGCTAACTCTTCAAAGGGCCTACTTATGGGCCACGTTTGAAAATAATACTGGTGCAGGCTGGGGGAAAAGTCCTGTTCTCGCCTCAGTCTGGGAATGGGTATCTAACTTAGGCTGTGCTCTCTCCTGCTTCCGGAAGATGAATTCCATCCCTGCCTCCTTCCCGACACCCAGTCCCCATCTCCCACCCCAAGCTCAATGTAACACTTTGCTCTTTTCAGTTTCTCATTACTGTTTTAAAAACATTGCCTAACTGGTAATTACAATCTGAAGCAATTCTTTGGGGGGAGCCCTGGGCTATTGCTGGCTGGTAATCTTTCAGGAATGTCAGCGAGAGGGGAGGGTACAGAGATTTTAAAGAAACTTCGGAGACAAGTACTTGGGTCTCCTTTAATCCCTCTCCTCCCTGCTCCTGGCCTGCACCTCAATCCCCATCCTTGGGGGAGGGAGGAGGGGGAGGAGGTGAAGGGGGGAGGGGGTACCTCCCCTCCTGACCTCACCCTTCCTTTTCTTGGCTCACTTTCCCATTCTCTGCACCTCTCACCTTAGTTCTATAGTTCCCCACCCCTACCCATTTTTTTTGTTTAGGTGGGAAATCATCTTCCACTTTAAGGGGGATATCTGAATTTTGGCAAATTCCATTCCAAGAAATCAATGAGAAAAAGAAGGGCCTTTCCACGGGTTACCTCTAGCCTGGGTTAAGGCACCTCTTTGTCAGCCCGTGGAGGCCGGCCTTGTGGTTTCTCATTATCCTTCAGGGGGTTCCATTTGGACTCATTCTTGTCATTCCATCCATACCAGCTCCCCTTTCCCCCAGAAAAAGCAATAGTGAAGGCAGTGACCTGAGCCCCCTGGAGTGAGATGCAGGTTGCCGCTTCCCTCTTCAGGCAGAGGCCAGGGCAGAGCTGGGTCTACCATCCAGCGATAAAGGTTTGCTCGGGCCCACCCTCCCGGCCTTGCTCTTCCTCTACCTTAACACTTTCTGCTGGGGAGGTCGCACGGAGCGGGCTAGGACCTGGCCGGAAAGACCCCAGCTTCTTTACACAATCAGACCCAGCTGTGGTCAAAGGTGATTCTTCCTCCCTCAGTTTCCCTTCTTAAACCATGATTTTTTTTTTCAATCCGCGGAACAATTGAGAAACATGTATGCGTCTCCCCTGCCCCCATCTCCCGTCAAAACCTGTGGGGGCACACAAGGAGATCCATAGCCACAATAACAGAGACAAAAACTAAAAGAAATCCTCCTTGGCTTGTTTTTCCGGGCAAGGTGTGAAAAATCCGTCTCTCCCTCTGGGCTGGCAGGTGGAAGGCTCTGGGAGGGCGGAACGCCCTCGTCTCCCACCCGGCTGAAAAGTCCAGGCTGATCCCCTCTCCCTGCCTCGTCCAAGGCCAGCTCCTCCTCCGCCTCTCTGCAGTCAGGCCTCCCCTGCGGTCCCGGGCCCAGGCGGCAGGGAAGGCGCCGCTACCTGCAGCCGCAGGACTCCACCACCATGTCCTCGTACTGCTTGTAGACCACGTTATTGCCCGCGTCGATGTACAGGATACTGATGGGAGTCAATTTGGTGGGCACGCAGCAGCTGGGCGGTGTGGAGCCGGGGTCCATGGAGTTCATCAGCGTCTGGATGATGGCGTGGTTGGTGGGCTCCAGGTGCGAGCGCAGCGGGAAGTCGCACACGCCCTCGCAGTGGTAGGCCTCATACTCAAGGGGCGCGATAATCCAGTCGTCCCAGCCCAGTTCCTTGAAGTTCACGTGCAGGGGCTTCTTGCTGCAGCGCAGCCTCGACTTCTTGCCGTGCCGCTTGCCGTGGCGGCTGGCGAAGGCCGTGCGCCGCCGCCGCCGGCCGGGCGAGGGCAGCCAAGGCCCGGCGTCCGGGGTACCCGACGGCGGCGGCCACGACCCCTCGGCGCCCGGGCCCGCAACCTCGGCCGAGCCCAGCTGTTCGCGCATCTCCGCGAACAGGTTCTTGCGCTGGGATCTGGTGAACACGACAAGCAGGGCGCGCTCCTGGGGGGTCCGCACCCTCCGGCCGAAGCCCAGACTCCGCAGGTCCGGGGACGGCGGCTGCTGGGGCCCCGGCACGCGCGCCTCGGCCTCCCCGGCTCCCGGCTCGCCCCACGCGGCCCGCAGCTCCAAGCACAGCTGCTTCCGGGGCTGGTGGCGCAGGCCCTGCCACACGTCGAAGACTTCCCAGCCGGCCCGGGGCGCCCCCTGCGGGTCCAGGGTCCGCGCGTCCAGCAGCAGGGGCGACAGGCAGGGGAAGAGCTGCACGTGCAGAGGCCCGGCCGGCGGTCCCCCGGGCGCAGCGGGCGCCTGGCGAAAGAGCCGCAATTCCGCGCCCACCAGCTCTTCTTTGTCTGAGAGCGTGGACACATCAAACAAATACTTCTGTCTCCGGAGAGGAGTGTGCGAGAGATCGTCTGCGAGATAAAAAATAATTACAGTCAGTTTCACTTAAGAGGGAGATCAGCCCGGTGCTCTGCGGCCGCCCCTAGGAGGAAAAGGGCGGGGAGGGAGCTGGGCAGGCCGGTAGGGTCCCGCTCCGCAGCCCGGGGCTGACCACCCTTGCTCCCAGACGGCCGATGCGCAGCGAGGGAGCGGAGGGGTGGGCACCAGGACGGCCCCCTCCTCCCCATCGGTGCCGGACTCCCGAGGCGGAAGTCGGTAGCTGCTGGAGACGCGGCCGCGGTAGTGGCCACCCGGTTTTTCCCCCCCAGGAGCCTGCGCAACCACTAATGTGTCTTTTTGTGGTCGCAGTCCCGGCCATGCTTCCCCCAGACCTCCTCTCCGCTGGCTTCTTCTCATCATTCACGACTAGATTCAAATGTCACCTCCTCCGAAAGGCCATCCTCGACCACCCTGATCTAAAGTAGCCTCCCTCGGTCACTATCGCCAAGACCCTGGTTTATTATCTTCCCAGCACTTAGCACTATCTGCAATGACCTCGTTTGTATTTGTCTCGGTCGGTAGTGGTCTGTCTCTCCCAGCAACACCCCGCCCCCCTCCGTCGGCCCTTAGGCGCTCAGACCCGGTCCTGTCCATCTTACTCACCGCTACGCCTACAGGCGTGCCTGACCTAGGATACTCGCTGATCAGTAAGTGGGAAACTTCTAGAACAAACCTTATCAGTCTGACTGCCCTTTATAACCATCTAGAGAATTTTAAAATTACCAGCAGCCAGGGCATGCTTCAGCCAATTGAATCAATATCTGAGGACAGGCTCCAGGTCTTAGGGTTTTGTTGGGGGTTGATAACTTTTTTTTTTAAGCCCCAAGACGTTGTAAACTTGCAGCCCTAGTTGAGACCCACAGGTCTAGGGGAAGACGCTGCCCAGCAGATAGTTTTGCTGAAGCACTTAGGCCCAGTACAAAAACAACAAAATAAGGAGCTGCAACGTGCTTTCTTTCTTTCTTTCTTTTAAAAACTCATCACCGCAACAAACAAAAAGAGCAACGTGAGGCTCTCAGAAGTCTGCAGAGGGGCAAATGAAGCAACACAAAAACCAGGCACCTATCCACTAAGAAGATCCTGCAGCCAATGAGAAATAAATACATGAGTAAGGAGAAAACCTCATCCACAGACACACACAGACACAGACATATGCAGTCACATTCTCCCTCCCGCACCCACCCACCCAATCTGAAATCTAAGATTGCAGCTAATCCTGAAGATAAAATTTTTGGTTACAAGTGAGAAAAAAATGGGGGCATATAAGGGGGAGGGATGATAACTGGCTTCTAAAATCCAAGGCGAATTCTTGGGGACTCAGGCAAAACTGGACTCCTTTTTTGACACATGTGTGCATGAAGCCAATCGCAGTTCAGTGTGCAAGGCGGAAAGCTAACCAGATTTTCCTGGGCTGCCTTCTCATAAAATATTTACAACCCAGCAAATACAAAAATCCCCAAAGCCCCTAGCTTTCCCCAGAAGCTAGTAAAGTTTGGGTGGATTTCGACAGTAAAAGTGTCACCGGGTCCCGGGTCCGACCCTCACTGCCTGTCCAGATGTGGCCCCAGGGCACTGGCTCTGGAGCCTCGGCCACACCCAGTCCCCACACTGGGCTGACCGCAGGGCCGGCTGCCTCCCTCTAATGCACAAGTCCCAACCTGAGATGGAGCTGTGGGAAGGGTTAGAAAGGTGAAAAGGGAAAAGCTGCTGGAGGCAGTTGATTTATGGAAACCAAGACCTTCAAACCAACCAGGGTCATGTTAAAATCTGTGGGAATTCAGCACACTTTCTTCTCCTCCTTTAAAGAAACCCGTGTCTGACATCATTTGGGCCACCACCCAGATCTCTGGACCCATTGCCTTAGGCTTCATTTTCCTGGCTCTCATATTTCTCTCTCCACAAAGTAAGGATGTGATGAGAGGGACCAACCTAAGGCACTTGTTGCACCAGCTAAATGTTTTCTTCTTTATCTTCGATCACAGATCAGTTCTACAAGATAGGTGTAAAATTCTTCCCATTTTACAGATGGGAAAACCAAGGCTTGGAGAAACTAAATTACCAAAGTCTGACACCTAGAAAATGGGGGTCTTAAGACCCAAACCTAGGTCTGTTTCATTCCAGAGTTGGAGCATTTAGCCCATAAGCCTCATTGTCCCATTGCCCCTCTGTTAGTTTCCAGGTCCTAGAGCAACCAGAAGTGGCCAGAGTATAAGGGGTGGAGGATACGGTCCAAATAGTATATTCAGGACCTGCTGGGAATAAAATCTGGGCTCTTTTAGGAAATCATTTCCATCTCTGCTTACAGAACTCTTGGGATAGTTTGTCACTGGCTGGAGAGCATTAGGCAGGTGTAAGATTGATTTATTTCTCCTCACACAACATGGAAAAATCAGCCTGCTTTTGTTTACATTCTTTTTTAAACGTGGGCTAATAAATGGTTAGTCTACACAGCTGAGTCACATTTCTCTAGTCCTCTAGAGTGGTCAAAACAGAAGACAGCATCTGTGTAAAGAGGGTTCTATTCGTTCTGCAGTCCTGGGATTTCTGATTTTTCTAGCAAGATCACTCTGGATCTTGCTCTTTCCAGGGCTCAGGGAATGAGTGCAAGCAAGGGCTTCATTCAGACTGTATCCTGCTCCCTTTTTGTCCCATACCAGCTTCATCCCACAGTTCAAAGGGCCTCACCTGCATGGATGTGGACACCCCTGCCCACAGGTCCGAGCTTCCCAGGCTACAGGTGCACAAAAGGGTGATGTGATGCACCCTTAGGAGGACAGACCCAAAGAAGAAGCTGCCCAGGCTCTGGAAATGGGCTCAGGGTTATTTGGACAAGAACTCCGTGGCTCAGGTGCCAGAGTAGAGTAGCAACTCACAAAGCCACTGCAGTGGTCCCTAAATCTGCACCATCAGCATCATGCAGGAACTTGTTAAAAATGCAAATTCTCTTGGGCCCCAGAGGTTTACAGTGGGATCCCAGAATCTGCATTTCTCCTAAGTTTCCCAGTGATGCTGATTCTGCTGGTTGGGGACCCCACTTTAGGAACCATGAATTTAGATGAGCACGTCCCCTTGTTCTGCAGATTCCCCACCATTTGGGGAGGGCGCCAAGGGAGGTGGGACAAAACAGTGCTCTCCAAAGCACAGGGCCCAGGACTGAACCTAAGGCAGGACTCACCAGAACCAAGTTGCTATTGTTCCCTGCACCTTCCTGCCTCCACCCCACCCCATTTTTTTTTTTTTTTTTTTTTTTTTTTTTTTTTTTTTTTTTTACTCTTTCAGCCACAGGTATTCCCACTGGGTCTCCAGAACCTCTAACCCATGGGGGTGGCTGCTCTGCACAATTCCCCTACAGACCACATTCTCCACCTGTCTGGACCTGCTCTGGAGGCATGCATCACAGAAACAGCCCCAAGGAGAGATCCGACTGGGGAAGTGCACACATCACCATCCACTGTGACCCTGCAGACACTTTGCCTGCTGACCTGGCATCACATGGCCTGGCCCTCATCCCATAAGTCTCCTCTCCCATTAGGTCCTGTATAAAGGAAGGTCCATGTCATCATATAATCCTCTCTCCCATCCCCCTGCCTAGAAATACGTGCTTTTCATTCCCAAATCTGTTGGTGGCACTTTCCAGTATCCTGGAAGTGAATCCTATGCTTCAAGCTCTTAAATTGAAATTGAGCAGTAATAAATGATGGAAGCTATCTATGTTTGCTTTTTAATTGTATCAGCCTGGTCTGTTACAGCTTGGCTTATACCCAGTCAATTCAGTGTTTGCTGAGTATTAGGCATATAGACCTTTCAAGTTATCATCGCTGGATTTGCGCGTTCAGCTCACTCTGGTGGGTGGGCAGACGAAGGAGGGGAGAAGAAAAAGGAAGGAATAAACCACCTGCATATTTGAAGAAAATTCCTCATAAATGGGTCTGCCCTTCTTTTGAGTTTAAGAGCAAGTTGCTAAAAAGTTGGGAGTACCTCAAACACGTACATTTGGTGTGGTATTGATTTAAAATATTAAAAATAAAAAGTCAGTAAGAGAATAAGAACAAATCACTGCGGAGTAGGGATAGCCTACCCATTTTAAATGAGGAAACTGGCTTGAAAATATAAAGCCTTCAGTTTAAGGTCACAGTACGTGGCTGAAGGAAGCTAAGAAGCAAACGCCAGATCGTAAAAGAGAAGGATGCCAGCGGCGCCAAAGTCCATTCACCGGGAACCACGCGCGCCCCACGAAGGCTGCGAAAAGGGAGGCGCGCGCAGCGGCGAGAGCCAAGTCTCCGCCGCCCACCGCCCTCCGCAGGCTGGAGACAGCTCTCCCGAGACACCTTGCAGACATCTTCTGAAAACCCCAAAATGTCGTGCGGTTTGCGGCGGAAAAGGCCCGCACTGCGTTTTCTCCAAGACGTCTGTGATGTGTAAGCAGCCCGAGGTCCCTCTTGAGAGTCCTGGCTGGATAGTATGTCACTCGCCTGCCCCGGGGGCGCCTTGGACCCCGGGCTCCCCGACGCTGCCCAACGCACGTCTTGCTCGCGTCCCCTGAACTTGTCATGACCTGGGCGGCCACTGGCAGGCATCTGGCTGGGCCCCACCGGCCTCCACCCGCCGCTCCGCCACGCTCCCTGCCGCACGTCTTCCAGCGACCCGTTTCGACTCAGAAAGCCGAGATGACAGTGGGGGCTCTCCCACCCCCTCTGTCTTAGGTGGGGATGGAGGAGGGTAAAATCACCCGTCTTCACAAGGAAAACTCCAAACGTCTTTGCAGCTCAGCTTTCCCCCCAACCCCCAAAAGCAACAGTGAACGCGCCTTTGTGCCGGGCACGAGCTGAGGATTTTGGTGGCCTCTGTCCGTGAGTCCTCACCGAGAGCGTCCGAGGCCCGTCCGACTGTTACACTCATTTATAGATGAGGTAGCGGGCTCCATGAGATGTCTTCACTTGTCCAATGTCTTGCATCTTAGAAGCGACCAGACCTGAGGGTCTTTATTCCAACCGAGCCCCTCCAGCATAAGGCCACGCCCCCTTCCGGGGTTCTGATTGGACCGTGGAGCGAAGAGGGCGGGAGGACGTGGGACACACGTCCATCACCGAGGCCCTAGATGCAAAGAGAGCTGGGTTCCGCCAGGATTTCCTTTTTTCCTTTAATAGAAGACCTCAGCAGGGAGTTTCAGAGCTGGCTTTGGAGTCACTTCTTCCTAGGTCCCTCGGCCCTTAGGGTGCCCTGAGGGGCCAAAGTTCAAAAGTTCGTCAGGTGTACCGGTGAGTAAAAATGAAGCACTAGCCCTCCCCACCCCTAGGGTATGAGAGTCTCTGAGTAATTTGTGCTCCAACTAGTACTCTCTCTTGGGACAGTAATCTCCTGTACTCCTGTTCTGAGGCCCACCTTCATTGAGATCCCAGCCTGGCAAACTGCTGGCCTTAAGCAACCTCACTGAGGCCCAGGTTCAGGATGCAGCCCACACAATTCACCCTGGGGTGGGGGCAAAGGCGGGGAGGGCTCCTCCTCAAATCCAGCACAATCATAATAGCCTACAGTGGTGTAGCACTTACTATTTGCTGGGCATGATCTAAATTCTTAGCTTACAATAACCCATTTAAGCTTCAAAACGACCTATGGAAAAAAGAAAAGATATCATTATTATGCTATGGATCAGAAAACTAAAACACAGCTCAAGTGTATCTTGTCCAAGATGGACAGTCTGGCTCCGGTATCTGTGCCACCACCCTGGACATCCCAGCTCTTGATCTCTGTGTCTGGGAGAAATGCTGAGAAAGCTCCAGCTCTTTCATGCTGCCATGGCTGCAGGGAGGGCAGCAATTCCTAATCTCCAAGTGTCAATCATTCCTAATCAGCAGAACTGAAGGGATGCCAATAATTGGACTTCTGAAGGAGAATTGACAAGGAAACTTAATTTTCTCATCTGCAAAATGAGAATAATAACGCCAGCTTGCAGTCACCAAGGAAGGGGAGGCAAATGGAGTAGGAAAGGCATCTGAAGAGGTGTGCAAATGTTAGTAACAACACAGAATGGGCATGGGAATCCAGAGCCTGAGAGACATAGATGTGAATCCTGACCTGTAATTGATTGGGTGACCTTGGATGGACTGGGCCATGTAATCTCTCCTGACCTCATATGCTTCATCTGTAAAATGGGATAATGACCCCACCACCTCACTTTGCAGAGACATTGTAAAAGACAACCAGAGCAGGCCCTGCTGGACTGACAGAAGCACCCAATGAATGCAGCCGATAATACAGTAACTATCAGGCCACGTAGGGGGCCAGGTAGGGGGAAGATACACCTGTCCTTCTTCTTTGAGGAGATGCCGACCAGGTCTCTCCACAGGGTTTCCAGGAGTGAAGGAAAGGTTCTGGGCAGAGGGGTCAAGAGGGAAGCAAGGGCTTCCAGCAAAGGATAAGGCCCGCAGGGGTTTCAGCCTTACCTCATCACCTTCATCCTTCTCAATTCCCCAGGCTTTATCCACCACTATGGTCCCTCCTACAATGCCGGGTGAACAGATGATTTGTAGCTAGAACCTCATCAAGGATCGGCCCTTTTTGCAGGGGATCTCCTCCTGAGTCAGCGGTACACAACCCCTTTGGCTCCCTGGCCCAGCATATTCAGCCCAGAGAGGCCTAAATAAAGGCTGGTCTCCTTGCCTCATCCCTCCCACTTCCCCTGATGTGTCCCTCATGGGGCACGAACTGTCCACAGAGTCAATCTTGGGTGCAAGAGCGATGTTCCCTATCTTCCTTATCTGGCAGGATGGAAGAGAGAGGGGCTGTAGCAATGGCCTTCGGGCTGTAAACCCTTGGGTGTGGCCTCTGAAAAGTCCCCCAGAAGGGCCCCTGGGCAGGTGTCTCCTCCCCACGCACGCACCTGCCCTGCTTTCCTCTAGGTCTCTTGGCTTCCCCAGTGTTTTCCCCAATAGCCTGCCTGCACTTCTCAGCTTCTTTCCTCCTTTGGAAGACCAGAGAGGCCCAAGGGGAGTCCACCATGGAGGACTCTGCTACCCTCTTTTCGAGACTTGCGCATGCGCACCCTCCTCACACATCATCAAGCCTGGGCCTTGTGAACCACACAGGATTAATCCAGTCTGGTGGCCTGCCTGGATCCCACAGAGAAACCACAGTGTCCCCTCAGCAAGCTCTGGCTCTGAGAGCAGCAAACCAGTGAGGCTGGGAGGGGAACAGAGGGGGAACCCCGATTTCCACAAGCCCAGCCAGGGAATAACTTCATGGCACCCGGGTAGCCTAGGCACAGCCTTCAATGACAGTAACGGTGGCTTCTGGCATATTGGGACCAGCGATCTCCCCTAAGCACTGGGTGCTAGTACCTCTAGCAGGAATCTGAAGGAGTTTCAAAGAGACTGGTTTTGTCTCTCTAGGATGAAATGGATTCATTTATAAAGTTGTTTCCATGAACTTTGAAGCAAACTCTCTCCGTGGCTGAGCAGAGAGAAGCCCAAGAGCCAGAGATACAAAGCCCAACTCAAAGACACTTCACCGAATCACTCTTTTCACACACACACCCCCCACCCCGTTCCACCCTGGGCTCGCAACCACAGTGGCTCAAATCTTAATTTGACAGCCCTGCAGATGTAAATCAAACTGAAGCTCAGTATCTTCCCCTCACGCTGGATCTTCTCTCCCCATCTCTCCGCTGTAACCAGGCAGGCTGTGCGCCTTCATTCTCAGCTCTGTGGGGTTACCTGGGAGCCCCGGGGAGCATCACAAGCCCTGAGAGATTGGGTGTAGAGGCCATGAAACCGCTCTAGGGTCTGGAACAGGACCGAGGCTTTTTGACTTGAGAGCATGGAGATGAAAACAGAAGAAACGGTTCCCATTTTATGTTGTTTCTCTTCCCAGACCAGTTCTGAGCTTCCAACTGGAGACCTGGGTTCACACTGGCGTGTTGTATGGGCAGGATGTTGGACCCTCAACGCGCAGGGGTTCTGTATAGGAGACACCTCAGCGATGCGTTCTTTAAAGTGCTAGGCAAGGGCAGCTTCTGAGGAAGAGATCGCGGCAACTCAGCTCCACTGTGTTTATCTCCGGCTGACTCCCTAGATAACGCTTTACCAAACAGAGAGTCGCGACGGCAGCTAGGGCCACAGTCTAGCATCGTTCCATTTCCCTCCCCACGGGGCGTGGGAGTGGCAGTCAGCTGGGAAGTGGGATGGGGACTGGACCAACTCTCCTGGAAGCCAGATTTGCAAACCAGGCACTTGGATTCTCTTTGGTTCCTGATTTAGTTAGTCGGGAAAGGGGGGCAGGTAAACCACCCCCACGCCGAACAACCCCAAAGACAACCCTCCGCGCTGCACCCGCTCCTGCTTTCCGCACGGCTCCAGCAGCCAAACCCGCGCCAGGCTGGGCCAAAGGCCCGCCCCTCTCCGCTCCTGCACGCCCACTAACGAGTCCCAAAACTGTGCCCCGCCTCCGGGCCCGGGCCACTCGCAGCGCAGCGCGCGCGTCTCCAGGAACGCTGGTCAGCGCCGCCCGCCCACTCCCAGCGCCTGCAGCCTCTCGCCCCAAGCGGACCCAACTTTCGGGCCCCCAGCAGCGCTAATGGACTGTCCTGGAGGGCAGAGAACAGCAACCCTGGAACCCATTAGGCGAGGACCAATTTAATTCCTGTAAACAGGAGACACCATTTAACCGACTTTGAGCTTAAAAATAAACATCCAGGTTTTAAGGGCGGGGGGTGGGTTGAGGGAGGTGACAGATGCCAAGCAACCTAATGACGTTGTGGATCCACATTCCCGCTTGCCCGACCTCGCTGCCTCGGCTCGAATCCCATGCCCGGGTCCAGAGAGCATCGTTTGACCAGGGTTAGTCCATATCCGAGGAGTTATCGAACCAATGCCCTCCACTTTGCCCCAAAGCCCCTAGGGATTATTGTTGATTTGCTCCGGATCCTTTGACGAAGCAAAAATTTGCAGGAAACAGACTGTTTGAAGGAAGCAGACGTTTTCGTTCTGCGCTACTGCTGTCGTACCTTCTATCCCCCACCTCTCTGTTCAGTTCCTGTCTCCTCCCCACGCCCAGGAAGACGTCACCAGTTTCAAGGAGGTGTGTGGCCAGAACCCAGAGAACTCCAGCTGGGAAAAAAAATAAGAGTTGCACTAGGGCCTCCATCAATGCAACGCTCTGCGTTCCCCGCGGGTCCAGACGACACGCATCCCCTCTGGTCGGAAGGGGGAGCTTTCATGTCCTCATTCAGTTTGCTCAGGAAGGGGTTCACAAGGCCTGTCGTGGGCTTTGGCTTGAGTAATTTTTTTTTTTTTTTTTAATGCTTAGAAACGACAAGGATGTTTGAGCATGTTTTTGATCCCCTCCCCCACCAGCAGCTCTAAGGCGCGCAAACTCCCAGAGCCCGAGAGCCTCCTGCACCAGGAAAAAGCTCTTTAGCCTCCCCCGCCAAGGAAGCTGGCCCCAGAATTCCGGCGCTACTTGCACTCTCGTGGCGGAAGATGCTAGGTGTTCTTAGCTTCTGGCTAAGGCGGCCTTTGTAAGGCAGCCTTTAAGGCCTTAGGGAAGGGAGTGACAATAACTGCTGTTTAACAAGCCAATGGCTAAGAGTTTAGTTTGTGGCCTTTAAAAAAAAAACGTTTTAATCATTCCAACTAGAAGAGCAGAACAAACTACTGAATTAAGGCTTCCTTCTCTTACCCCCAGGTTTGTTCCAGGACCTGCCAGTTAACCGATCTGGAGCAGGATCCTGACCCTGGACGGCGACGCAACCCCCGCGCGGTGCTCACGCGGGCGCGTCCTCACACGCACGCACTTGAACGCTTCAGCAATCCTTCTCCAAGGCTGTTCCCTCTTTCCGGGGAAAGAAAGCCTAGATTGGAACCTTCTGCCGGCTTCCTCACTTGGCCGTCTGGTCTGCATTAGTGTTTTTATAAGGGACTCAAACAAATCGAATACAAGGTCACCAAATAATTAACAGTTGTGAATTCCCTCCGTCCCCATTAAAATACTTCCCTGCTTATATTTCATTTTCCGTTTGCCAACGACAACAGGGTCCCTGGCAAAACCGCCGCTGCGGTGATTGCACCACTCTGCGGCCCACGTCCACCCAGAAACCCGCTGTTTGCCGCACCGGCCGAACTTAAAGAACTTCAATCCGAAGGGCCTATGCAGCTCTTAGCAGGTCCTCTCAGCCGGCCTATCCCCACAACCATCCTGCCCTGCCCCCACCCCCTTTCTGACCTCCCCCCAATCTCGACCTAGATGGTAAAGCTAGAAGCCTACAATCAGCCGCAAACTCCCCTGAGGTTCGTTTCTACGTGTCTCGTTCCTCAAAGATGTTCCAACCTCGTTTCGTGTTTCTATCTGTCCCCACTACCTCCTCTCTGAGGGTGCTATTGTACCAACAACAACAACCAAAAAAAAATTTTTTTTTAAAAAAGTACTCTTATTTCAAAATCATCTGGAACTCACGGCAATATTCATAAGACTCATTCTGGTTTCTTCATCCGTAAGAGGCTTTCTTTTTTCCCTTCCCTTGTAGGGATTATGTGGTGCTTCTCACTACAGAAACTAAAGTCTGAGTTTTGCTTCTCTCTCCCTCCCCCTCTATCTCACAGCCACGTTCAATTCATAGAAGTTCTCATTGTCTGCCTTTCCCAGGGCCCAGGGTTGGGGATCCAAGCCTCCAGCACTTGTGGTCTTTTAATGAGTTCTATCATGTGCTAACTGTAATTTCTCTGTATCCAACCTGGTCTGTCCTGATGCTATGACTGCATCAACACACACTGGCACATATTTTCTCATCTTTATGGATCCAAAATCATTTTTAAAGCACAATGCGGAGGCGTTTTTAAAAATCAGGGGTAATGCAGTGTGTGCCTTTTACAGAGAGTACAAAGAGGAAATAAGGCACAGCACAGTTTCAGACCCTTGAATCCAAAGTTTCACTCCAACCCCTAACTGGGTCTTAAGAGAGACAGAGGAATATTAGACAGGGTGGGAAATCTGTCAATTTCTTTGACTTCTGCTTCTCGCTAACATCTTTCAGAAACCTCCTCACCCTCTACCCTACCCATGCAGTGAGTGGCATAAGGTAAGAATGCAAGAGCTAGAATTAGATGTGTGCTTCACCTCTCACTAGCTGTGTGACCTTGAACAACTTGCTTAATCTCTCTGTCTTCTTCCTTAATACACCTGTAACACAGTCCTTATAACACTTTCCCCGGGGGAGTTGTCATTAGAATGAAGTGAAATAGTTCACGAAACAGATTTCAGCCCAGTACTTGGTACACAGTAAATGCTCAATATGTCAGTATAGCTTGGTTATTATTATTACCCCTCGCTGTATGGAGAGCAAACAGAATGCGGGACCATATTGTTTAAAACTTACAATAAGGTTTCCTCATGGGAGTTAGGAGGTGGAGGCAGGGGCGAGGCAGCGGGGAACAGCGCTGTCTTTATAGACCTAAAGCGCTCTTCACTCACTCACATTGGACAGTTTATTCCCGCCCGCCCTCCCACTCTTAAACACAAGCCTTAGGTGAAACTTTGGGGTTCCAGGGTCCCTGGCAGAAGGATTTTTCAAATACTGTACAGAAGTAGTTCATGCCTCACGAGTCAAGCCGGCTTCAGGATTCCTTCCATTTTCTTTGCTCCTCCCCTTTGAGGGACCCCTGCTTCTCGAAGCCAAGCCTGCCACACTCGACGGCGATTTAAACATCCCCAGGCAAGGCGCCAAGTTAGCGCGCGGCTGGCCCAGCTCTCGGTTGGCCGCCACTCTTTCCTCCTTGTCCTGCCATCCACGGTTGGGGGAGGGGATGTTGGAGAGTTTGGCGCGGTTTAAGAGTCCCCACGTGAGAGGGGCGGAAGTCCTCGCCAGGAGCCGGGGATGCGCGGCTGGCGGGTCCCTTCCATCACGGGAGACTAGACACCGTTTGATGTGTTATGACATGAACCCTCAATTAGATCGCTGAGTTGAAACACTCCAATCAGGGGCCCGATGCTAAGCAAGCCCCGGAAGGTCCAGCCCGAGGTCACCGCCGGTGACACATCAAATCAAAATCAGTGAGAGGGAAAGTGAGGCTTTCCCTTTATCAAGCTGGGGCTGGAGCCCGCAACACACCCCCTCCTCTGCGCGCCCCCTCCAGCCTGCGCCTCCGCGCTCCTTCGCCCCCGCGTGGCGTGCGACCAGCCGCACAGCCTTCCCAGTCAACTCACTGCCTTTCTTCGTGTTTTCTGGGAACCTGAGGGCGTGGAGGAGACCGCGCCTTTGAAGCTGCGGTCCAGGTGGCCACACTGTCTCGTCCAGCTGAGGGCTGCGTTCCGGAGTGGAAGCCGGACGTCTGGATCTCGGTCCCGCTAGCCTCGAGAGCTTGGCTCAGGAACAGAGGCCCCCCAGCCTGGGCGCACGGCCAGTCTCCTCCCAGCCTCCTCCGGTGCCCGGGGGCACCCAGCGCGGTGCCCGGGGAGAGGCTGCGGCGCAAGCCAGGGTGAAGCGAGCCCGCGTCTGCGCGGGACCTGAAACCCCTAGAGACCTCCCACACTTGCCGAACGCCGCAGGCTTTGGTGGATGGCTCCCAGCAGCCCCGAGGGTCCCTTGGTCCCGTGCCACACTCGCAGGGCGCAGCTTACGAGTTAGAGGGTGTCTGCTTGGGGGAGGGGCGGAGGTTCTGGCCAGTACCCTTGGGGAGAAGAAAATGCGCGCCCTACGGCCCGCCACCCCCGGCCTCTGGGATTTCTTCCCCTGGGGCAATGGCCTCTAGAGGGATTTTCTCCGCGCGCCCTTAGTCTTTGACTAGGGAAATCTAGGGTAGGCTTCGACTAGGATATTAGAGAAGGCAAACGATAAACAGAAGATTTGGAGGGAGGGAAAAAACAGAGGCAGTAGAAGGTGGGAAGAAGACGCGCTGTGCTGGCAGCAGGAAGGCCAGGACCCAGATGCAGCGCTGCGGAGAAGCCACTTGTATTTGCCAAGGTGACTTTAGTAGTCCTAAAATCACCATAAAATACTTGGCGTTAATTTGCCGCCCAGACCTTTCAGCAGCTCGTGAACCTCGCTGACCTCCAGCTGCAGCCGCGAACCGAGCGTGGGCAGGACCCATGCTCGCAAGGAAGGCGGCTGCAAGGGAGGGGGCTTTGAGGCCGCAGCCTGGTCAGAGCCCCGGGGCTCGGGGCCCTTAGCCTGCTTTGAGAACGGGCGAGTCCCCAAGGCAGCCTGGGCAGAGCAGCCCTCTCAGGAACCCCCGCGCTCGTCGGTTCCTGGGCGACCCTACTTTCACTGACCTGGAAGTGGGAGGCGGGGAACCGGTCCAAGCCGAGGAATTAAGTCCGGGCAGGGTGGCAGAGTGGACAGATCCCTAAACCTCTTATCTCCTCCTTCCTTTCTCCTCCTCACCCATCTCCCCTTTGCCCTTCCTTTGCAGTCTCTCCCTTCCTTTCCAGATTCCTTCCACGTTATTGTCTCTTCTCTTTAGGAGCTGAGTTCTGGGCGCCTACGGATCCCTCCCCAATTTCCGGAGCTCGGGGTTCTCTCGAAGGCACTTGCCAAGCTGCAGGTCCACGCGGGTGGCAAAGAGAGGGCGCAGGGGTTTCCGCAGACACCCACACATGCACCTGGGCCCGCAGAGGGGACCAAAGACGAGGCCCCTGGTAGAAGCGCAGAGAGAGGAGAGTTGCCTGGCTGAGAAAGGTGCACAAGCACACCCAGGCACCCATGTAGACCAAGTACCAACAAACACCCACATTTAGTTCACCTGCCTCTGCCTCTCGGCCCGCTCTGCCAGATCCAGCCGCGACCACGGCAGAAATGACCCTGTTGCGGTCCGGGTGTGGCAGAGAGCGCGCTGCAGGAGCAAAAAAGCCCGAGGGCACGGGGCTCCTACCCGGCTGCTGACCATCGCTACACTCAGCTCGGGGGTGAGCCGGGAACCCGTGCAGCAAGCGGCTGGGCCCGGGCACTGCCAGACGCCTCTCGCAGACTCGCTCCTCTGACCGCGGAACGCGCTTCTGCACGCTTTTCCCGGAGCGGACGGGAGCTCTGGGCTTCCAAAGGCTCACTCAGGCCTCAGGGCCGCCCGGTCCTCCACGGCAGCGCTGGCCTTGGACCTCGCATCCTGTACAACCCGCGACCCCTTTCCACGGGTTCCGTCAGTGCCCGCCGCGACCCTTCTCCAGCCCCAGGCATTTGTCCGCCACCTCCCGCCCTCCACGCTTCCTCCACCAGCCACCAGTCGAGCGGCCCCCACGCTGCTTTCTGCAAAAGGCAAGAGGAAGAAAGAAGGAACGGAGAGGAAAAGGAAGGGAAAGAAAGCCGGGCAGAAGGAATTGCACAGTGGAATAAAATCAGCAGCCGCATTCGGAAACTTACTTGGGCTTGAGAAAAAACGATTTAGGAAAAGAAAGGGGGAGGTGTCCAGAGCGGGAAGGGAATTCACAATTGCAGCCGCCAGCTAGAGCCGGAGCTGCGCCTTAGCTGAAGCTCCAGGGAGAAGGGAATCGGGCGTCTTCTTTGCCACTTACCTAGTCCCCTGTCTACAAAGCTAGTGATCGTATTAGCCGACTTGGAAGACTGGAAAAAGCTGGCATTGATACCCAGCTTCTCGGCGATGGAGTAAGTCCTGTAGATTGACAGCATGTACTCGTGGGGCACCACGCGCGGGCCCCTGCCGGGAGGCTCTTGAGCCTCTGGCTGCTGTGGCGGCCGCCGCCGGGGCTCCCCCTGTGGCCTCGGCTGTGGCTCCTGGCGCTCCGGGGGCGCCTGGGCCGTGGCACTCTCTCGCGGCGCCCGCGGCATCTTCCCTTCCTTGCGGCTTCGCATTCCCTTGGCGGAGTCCAGCTCGGCGGACGACGAGGAGGATGAGATGGAAGCTTGCTGGAAACCGGGCAAATCCCACAGGAAACTGATGAGGAAGACGGCCGAGAGCAGGACCTTGGGGGTATCCATGGCGAGCGAGTGGCAGCGTCTCCCCGAGAGGCGGCGGCAGCGGGCGCGAGGGGCACGGAGCGGCTGGACAGCGGCCGGGGCCCGGCTCCTCGGGCGGACTCGGAGTGCGAGGAGCCGGGTCCCAGCCACACAAACCCCAGCCCTGCCACGCCCCCTCCCGCCCCTCGCCGGGAGGGGAGGGGCGGGAGGGGTGGGGAGCGGAGGGTGGGAGGAGAGGCCGGGCGGTGCGGGCCGGAGGTGTGGGGGAGAGGGGCCGTAGTGAGCCGTGGTGGCAGGGGGACGTAGCGCCCCCGCGGGACGCGCTCGGGGTTGCCAGGCGGTGCGCGCCAAGCGGGCCTGGAGCGCTGGGCAGGGGCAGGCGGGCGAGGCCGCCCAGCGGCGAGGAAGCCAGGGGCATCCGCAGCGCCAGAGCTCCCCAGCTCTGTTCGAAGCTTGGTCTCCCCGCAGCGCAGCGCCGGCTCTCGGTTCTTGCCAGCCGCCTCCACTTTCCCTGGAGCTTGAGGCCCCGGAGGAGGGAAGCTGCGGCGGCGCCCCCCAGAGACAGTTCGGAGCAGGCGCCTCGGCAGCCGACTGCTCCCGGGCTCCGGGTGGTGGTACCTTCCTTCTCGGCCCCAACCTCCAGGCCAGTCGATCGCTCCTCTCAGGGGCCACCCCTGGGCCAGAGAAGCCTCGCCGCGCGCCGGGCGTAGGGCCCAGCCCAGAACAGCCCCATTCTCTCCGTGGGGTACCGCTCTCCGCAAAGACAGGGCGTCTGTTCCCAACCCTCGAGGTCAGGCAAAGGCCAGGAGTCTTTAGAGTCTGGATGGATGCTAAAAGCTGCAGCGCTCTCCTGCAGGCCCCAGCCCCTCTTCTCGCAGTCCCCAACCTCTTCTGACGCTGGCTTTAGCCGATTCTTTTCTCCTCCATCTGTTCCCGGGGTCCACTTCCCTCTCGCGACCTGGCCCCCGCCTCCGCTGCACCCCAATTTTCCCTCTCTTCTTTCCCTCCCGCCTTCAATTCTTCCTCCTTCCCCAAGTTCCTTCTGCATTCCAATCCCTCTTTTCCCCAGCCTGCTTTTCTTCTCACACTCTGCCCTCCCATCTCTCTGCCTTCCCACCCTCTCCCTCCTCGGGCTCCCCCCTCCCCTTTCGGTGGACCCCTCCCTTTGCAGCTCTTCCCCAATCTGTTTCTCTTCAGCCCAGCCTCGCCCCATCACGAGTTTCCTTTATCTGTCCCCAGATTCCTGGTGCCTGTCTTCCCCGCCCACTGCCTCGCTCGCTCCCGGGCCTGCAGCCTGGAAGTCGAGGCGGAGAGCTGCTCCTCTCCCTCCGAGCTCCGTGCCCGGAACGCTGTGGACCTTGAGTATTCTGCATGCGTTTCCTGGGTGCTCAGCCACCAAACCTAAAACGCTCCCCTTGAATTGCCCCAGCTCCTCCGGGGGGTTGGCCTTCCCATTTGCACTTTCGCAGATTTGAACAATGAGACTGAAAGGGGAGAAGTGACTCTTCCAAGGACACTCAGCCAAAAGGACCGGAACAAAATCTAGGGCTCAGACTCCAGACCCAGTGCCCATCCCAATTCTGACCCAGAGGACGCCATCCCTGGGCTCATGTCTCTATGTCCTGCTTGCCTCTTTCTTTCCTTCGTGGTAGTATTTGATCTCAGATGCTTTCCTCCTTTGCCCCCACTGCTGTGTGTGTGTGTGTGTGTGTGTGTGTGTGTGTGTCCAGTCTCCCTATTCCCCAGCCTCTCACTTTCTCCCCCTTCTCCCCTTTGCTATTTCTGTCCTGCAAGGACCAGTTACCTGACTGCAGGAGGAGGGAGCTTTGCTTCCAGGCTCCCTTCATTCCTTAACTTCCTTAAGTTCAGGGCACTGGCTTCCCCTAGGTAATGGCAAACACTCAAGAAAACTTGTGTGTGTTGGGTGGACATCTTATTTCACATCTTATTTCATTTAATTGTGAAAACAATCTTAGGAGATAAGGGTTGTATTATCCCTATTTTACAGACAGGGAAACTGAGGCCCAAGTTCACACGGCCCCAGAGTCTGGGCTCTTAACCACTGAGCTATGGAGCTGGCTGCTCTCCTCTTGACCTCCTCCCTGGGTGTCCTGGGCCTATCCCAGTCCTGCTTAGGTCCCCCAGCCTTCAGCCTCAAAACCATGCCTTGTCTTCCTTTCTCTCTCTGTTTGTATTTTACTAACTTAACAACAGACACGGAGGTGGAACTGAAAATAAGCTCTGTGTTTCAGATTTTTGCCACTACCACTGATCAAAATGTTGTTTTGTTTTTTTGAGGTTTGGTTTTTTTTTTTTTTGCCATTTCTAGGGCTGCCCCCATGGCATATGGAGGTTCCCAGGCTAGGGGTCGAATCGGAGCTGTAGCCACTGGCCTACAACAGAGCCACAGCAACATGGGATCTAAGCCGTGTCTGCGATCTACACCACAGCTCACGGCAATGCCAGATCCTTAACCCACTGAGCAAGGCCAGGGATTGAACCCACAACCTCATGGTTCCTAGTTGAATTCATTAACCAGCGCGCCACAATGGGAACTCCCAAAATGTTTTTTTACCTGTCTGGCTTTCCTTCCAGTTCCGTCTCTATGTTTTACGTGTGTGCA
The DNA here is from genome assembly GCF_054392235.1 of Sus scrofa. Classification (NCBI taxonomy): domain Eukaryota; kingdom Metazoa; phylum Chordata; class Mammalia; order Artiodactyla; family Suidae; genus Sus; species Sus scrofa. The sequence continues at coordinate 40,496,410 of NC_139386.1, read as the reverse complement.
TGTCCTTTGCATAGCATTACAACCCAGGGACAGATGCTATGTCATAACTTCCCCTTGTCCCTAACATTATGTCCAAAGCACATCTGCAGGTCTTTCTTTTCATGTTTCAGTTTGGTTTTGTATTACTGCCGAGCCCGTCTGCCTTGAGCATCTCTCCTCTGTGCCCTCTGCCTCCTCTCAGGTCTTCACCAGCCCCTGCTGGCCTGCACCTGCCACTTCTGCCAAATCACAGGCTCAAAACTCTTCATCTGTCACTTGCAGAAGGAACATCCCCCCCCCCCCTTCACCTAGCGGTCACCCCTGGGATGCGTGTGGCCTGGCTCGCACCGCTTTGGACATCCGCTTCTCAGGTGTCGTCCAGGAGAGGCTTCCTCCTTGCGGTCTCTCTCCATCCTTTCCCTCGGGGAAATGAATATTGTGGTTTGTGTTATCCATGTTTTAATTTCTATCAGTATGGAGTCTAGTTCATGGTAATTCATGGTTTCAAACAACCTCCTGCCCCACCCCAGCCAATAAGAAGGCTTCCTGCCTGCAACATCATTCCTGTAAGTTTTCTCTTCTTTTTGCTCCCAGCAAATATTATCTGCCATGAGTTATCAGTAAACAGGAAACAAAGTAATGAGCCTATTTGCTGTGGCTTTGCTGCAGCTCCTCAGCACACTGGATGGAGTCCTGTGTATGAGTAAATGACACTGGGACAGGGACCGCAAAGGATGTGGTCTCTCCTCCTGCCATCAGGATTCCCCTGGGGCAGAGTTTGTCCTCCTTCAGTGCCACCAGCCTCAAGTCCAGGCAAGGAAAGTGCTGGGTCTCCTTTGCTCGAAACTGTTGCAGCCCTCACATCCCAGGTGAGCAGGGGCTTAAGGTCACAAGCCACTCAGAAATATACTCAAGAGGCAAGTCTTTCTTTCTTTCTTTCCTTCTTTTTTTTTTTGTCTTTTTGCCTTTGCTAGGGCCGCTCCCGCAGCATATGGAGGTTCCCAGGCTAGGGGTCCAATCGGAGCTGTAGCCACTGGCCTGTGCCAGAGCCACAGCAATGCCAGATCCGAGCTGCATCTGCGACCTACACCACAGCTCATGGCAATGCCAGATCCTTAACCCACTGAGCAAGCCCAGGGATTGAACCCGCAACCTCATGGTTCCTAGTCGGATTCCACTGAGCCACGACGGGAACTCCATGGAGGCAAGTCTTTCTGATTCATGATCCAGTGCTTTCCTTACATTAAGAAAAGTACATATTTCAAACAGTGTGACAATGACCCCCTGTAAAAAGCCCTACCCCTACCTCCCTCGTGGATCTATTTCAAATAGGAATCCACTACACTGTTACCAAGGCCACACCAAGGCCTTTGCCGGGTGTGTGCGAGCAAACAACAAGCCGCAATCTGCCTGCAGACCTTCTCAGAAAGTTTCGAGAAATGGAAGTAACACGATAGACATTTTCAGTCTTAGCTTCTCTTGTAATTTCTTCAGGAGTCTCTTCTATGAAGAACATCCAGAAGGACAGGAGGATCTTGCGCTGAAATGAGAAGGTCTGCTGAAGGCACCTTGAGCAGCTTCACAGGCATTCTTTCCACAGTTAGATTTTTCCCCCCAAGTGGAAGGAAAGACAGACAACTGTGCAGTGTGGTATGTCCTGCCCCCTTGTGGACGCTGAGGGAGTTACGCACGGAGAATCAAAACAGTGCTGGCCTTGGGACCGTTCTCAAGGGCTTGCAGGATGAGAAACAGTGACATCTTTTAACATTATTTTGAGAAATTAGAGTCAGGCATAAGTTTTATGCAGCCTCTGGTAACAAAACGTCCATAAAGAGAGATCTATTTTCCCAGGGATACAGAACAGAATTGTCCTGTTACTATTCCAAGTTCGTGCTGGGTGGTCTTCTAAATAGTATTTCATATTAACTCAGGGAGAGAGGAGTCTCTTAAGTAAATAAAGGAGTTTATCTCTTTCATCGTGTCAATTTTATTTTTATTTATTTATTTATTTATTTATTTATTTATTTATTTATTTTTGTCTTTTTTAGGGCCTCGCCTGCGGCATATGGAGGTTCCCAGGGTAGGGGTTGAATTGGATCTGCAGCTGCTGGCCTACACCACAGCCACAACCATGCCAGATCCGAGCCGCATCTGTGACCTACACCACAGCTCACAGCAACACCAGATCCTTAACCCCCTAACAGAGGCCAGAGATTGAACCTGTGTCCTGGTAGATGCGAGTCAGATTCGTTTCCACTGAACCATGATGGGAACACATTTTGTCATTTTTTATTAAAGGGTCACTTGAGAAGCAACTTTTATAAAAGTAACTGAGGAGATTTAACTGTTCATATAGGCCCCCACACAGGTGAACCAAGCATTCTGTAAAGTCTTTGGAAATATATCGCAGGAAGATAGTCTAGCACCTGAAATTTGCACAAATGAAATCATTCCTTAAGTTTGAAGTTCTGCTTTCATAAGGTTCCATTTAAATTTTACTACCACTATTATACTTTTATTTTATTTTATTTGGCTGCACCTGAGAGATGCGGAAATTCTGGGACCAAAGACTGAACCCATGCCACAACAGTGACCCAAGCCACAGCAGTGACCAATGCTGGATCCTTAACCCACTGAGCCACCAGAGAACTCCAGTAGACTATTCTGAACAGACTGACAAACGGATCATCTGATAACAGTAACTGGTCAACCCTTACATGGTTCAAGAAAAATGAGACATGTCTGGCAGTTTTTCATAAAAAGAAAGTGAAGGATAAAAAGGACTAGGGAATGGGTTTAAAGTTCTGTTCCTTTTTGCTTCTAGAGCTTTTGGCAAGAGGAATGAGAAAGAAATCACCCAGTGGGGCTCCTATGTCCCACACTCACACCAAGATGAGCCCTACTCTGTGTTTTTGACCCTTTCATAAAACTTCACCTGCTGTGGAGTTCCTGTTGTGGGGCAGTGGAAACAAATCCGACTAGTATCCATGAGGATGTGGTTCCATCCCTGGCCTCACTCAATGGGTCAGAGATCCGGCGTTGCTGTGAGCTGTGGTGTAGGTCACAGACATGGCTCAGATCCTGCGTGGCTTTGGCTGTAGTATAGGCTGGCAGAGCTGTACCTCCAAGTCGACCCTTAGCCTGGAAAATTCCATACACCACTGGTGCGACCCAAAAAAGAAAAAAAAAAAATCACCTGCAGAGTAAGTCCCTTTAAAAACAGTTAGAATATTGAGCAATCCTCCTCAAAGGGGGTCAAGGGTGAAAAATATATGGAGTCCTGAGCAGCAGGAAGAAAGGCAAGGAGGACTTTCTGAAGGGCGGGGGAGGAAGGAAGAGGCAAAAGAGAAAAAACACCTCTTGGGAAAGGGCTCACGTGAAGATAAAACTACTCCTTCACAACTAAGCCTGGGAGGTACCAATCTCAAATTCCTCCTGCTTTCCCCAGAGTATATAGAGACCAATTATTCCACTGCCTCTGCTGGCTCTGCCACTCCCATTCTTTCACAGAATGGTTTACACCCAAGTTAATGGAATGAAGGATTATGCCCTATGATCTAACCCTCATGGTTTCTCTGGGTCTCAGCGTCCCCTCTCCATCAGCTGAACCCATGATTCATTTAGTGGGTCGGTCCCCCGCCTGGCACCAGAATGACTGTGCTGAGATTGGCAGGGAATTTGAGCTCCGGTTCTGGTTATTGAAAGAAGCATAAAAACCCACCAGGGGTGTCCAGGCAACCCCATCACTGTTGTCCTTGCTGGGCTGCACCTCGGGGCACGTAGATGTCCAACCATGTCCAAGTTTGCCAACACCAGTGGTTCTCAAAGGGTGCTCCCTGGACCAGCAGCATCAGCATCATCCGGAAATGTGTTAGAAATGCAGATTCTCTGACCTCATACCAGATCTATGGAATCAAAACCTGGGGCCCAGAGAGCAATATGTTAAAAAGCCTCATGTGGATTCTAATGCAGGCTGATGGGTCTACATCACGAAAACAGGGGCAAGCTCCCTGCCAAGAACTTCAAGAAGTGCTTTGTTTTTGTTTTTTGGCCAAGCTCACAGCAGGTGGAAGCTCCCTGGCAGGGATTGAACCCACACCACGGCAGGGCAATGACCCACGCCACGGTAGTGACAGTAGCCACAGGAAGGACTGGATCCTGAACCACGAGGCCACCAGGGAACTCCAAGAAATGCTTTGATTTTTAAGAGAATGTTGTAAAGGCAGCACCTTTATTCTTAAAAGAATGATTCTTGTTCCTAAAGAGCAACTAATTTTCATTCCGCTTGCGAACCAAGTGTATTGAATAACCAGGATAAATGTGGCTGATCTGGCCAGATCTCTAAAACTAAGTTGGGTCGGGCCTGTTGAGAACCGAGAACCAGGAAGGGACACAGCAACTGTATCTGAATGAAGCCGACTGCAGCCATCGTTTTATTTGCTAGGGATGCTAAAGGAAAAAAATCAGGGCATGGAGGGCATGGAGGGCATGGAGGTGAATCTCAGCTCTGTCACTTCCCACCTATATGAACACAAACCCTTCTCCATTAGTTTTGTCACCTCAGATAGAGATGAAAATACAGCCTTCTGGTTTTTTGTTTTTTTAATGCAGATGACATACAATAGTATATGTAAATTCTTATTACAGATATCTGTTAAGGAGGGTGACCATTAAGTATGCAACCACTTGGATTTTTTAAATATCAAATAATTCTCTGGTAATTTTAGTATTTCTCAATCTTTATACTTTCGCTCTGGAATTACATTTTAAAACATCAATTTGGCTCGCTTTCCTATCCTCTTAAGAAGTTACTTTCGTTAAGTAGCTTCTCTAAAAAAGCTAAATGTGTTTGACAGAGTGAACTTTTACTGTATCTCACTGTGAATTTGTGGCAACACTTTTCTCCTATAACGATCTGACATGTTTTATGTTTGTCCAAATCGTTTAGATTAAAAACACATTGCTGTTTTCAAATAGGTACGGAGACACTTAAATTGCGCAGACAGCGTGCCTTCTGAAACAAGCCTATAGGATGCTTATGAGAATAAAGATGATGAGATTCTAGGAACGATTTGATCTTTGCCAAATCTTGCATAGAAAATTTTAATTACATAGGAAATTGTCTTTCCTGTTTAGGATCAGATCTGGCTTTAAAAATTACTACCAACTTAGTAAACATTAAAATAAGAGCAATAAAGATGTGAAATTTCACACAGGGGATCTACAATATTTGGATAATTATAAGCATATGGCTACTTTACATGAGATCTCTGTTAATAGTGTATTAACTAGGGCTCTGGGAAAACAGAGGTTCTCAGATGCAGGGTTTATTTCCATGCCCTCAGAAAGTCACATTTACTATCAAGGTATCATAATCTATTCTTGCTTCAGAACTTTAAGTAGAATGAGCCAAATGATGGTGGTGTCTGTTGTTTATTGCTCTCTTGTCTGTGTGTTAATATCGCAGGCTTTACTTGTAAAAGATACTACAAATAATCAATTACACCATCAAAAGTGGCATGCCTCAATCATTATAGAAAAAATTCATATATTTTGTGTTAATAGTTAGGGTGTGAGGCTACACTTATCAGTTTCAATAGATTCTAGTCAAACAGAAGTGATCGATGTGGAGTTCCTGCTGTGGGGCAGTGGGTTAAGAATGCAACTGTAGTGGCTGGGGTCGCTGTGGAGGCACGGGTTCGATACCAACCCAGTTCAGTGGGTTAAAGGATCTGGTGCTGCTCCAGCTGCAGCTTAGGTCACAGCTATGGCTCAGATTCAGTCCCTGAAGTGGAAACTTCCATATGCCATGGGTGCAGCCATAAATTTTTTTTTGAAAAAGAAAAGAAATGATTGATGTAGTGACAGTTTAATTTCATATCCTTTTTGAAAATACTTCTATGTATCTATTCCTAGGAATTACTAAAAATAAAGACAAAATTTTTGCCTATTTCTCTAGAAATAATTAAATGAACACTTTACATCTGACAAATGGTCAAAGCTTCTTTTGGAAATGAATAAATATAGGATTTGAGAGTTAGAAAAAAATCAGTGGAAGCTCTCCTCACAAATCCTTCCCTTAATGACTTTGCTTCTCAAATGCTAAGATTATGAAACGCCACCATTACAAGTTATAATAAATCTAGTCTTAAAAAACAAAGCACAGGAGTTCCCATTGTGGCGCAGTGGAAATGAATCGGACTAGGAACCATGAGGCTTCTAGTTCGATTCCTGGCCTCAATCAGTGGGTTAGGGATCTGGCATGGTCATGAGCTGTGGTGTAGGCCACAGATTCGGCTCAGATCCCAAGTTGCTGTGACTGTGGTGTAGGCTGGCAGCTGTAACTCTGATTCAACCCTTAGCTTGGGAACCTCCATAGGCCATGAGTGTGGCCCTAAAAAGCAATAAATAAATAAATAGATACGCACAAAGCTCAGAGACAGAAAGAAGAATAGTGGTTGCCAGAGACTGAATGTGGAGTTAGTGTTTAATGGGTAAAAAATTTCAATTTGAGAAGATGAAAAAGTTCTGGAGTTGGATGGCGACAATGGTTACACAAACACTGTGAATGTGCTTAATGTCACTGAACTGTACACCTAAAAAATGGCTAAAATGGGAGTTCCCTGGTAGCCTAGCGGGTTGAGAAATCTGTGTTGTTGCTGTTCTGGCTTGGCCTCTGCCGAAGCACCATTCGTTCTTGCCCAGAACTTCTGCATGCCACAGGTGCTGCCAAAAAAAAAAAAAAAAAAAAACCGCTGGAGTTCCTACTATGGCACAGCGGATTAAGACTCTGACTGCGGTGGCTCAGGTCACTACGATGGCACCAGTTCAATGCCCCCGATCCCCCCCCAAAGCACAGTGCATTAAAGGATCCAGCATTACAGAAGCTGCTGCGTAGGTCAGCAGTGGAGCTGCTGCGGTTTAAATTCAATCTCTGGTCCAGGAACTTCCATATGCCTAGGGTGTAGTCATAAAAAGAAAAGAAAAGAAAAACCTATAAAGGTCAATTTTTTTGTAGAGTATAGAAAAAAATGTACAAAGATTTAACAAAACATTTCAGGGAACACCCATTCATAAAATAACATGTTTAAAGACACAACTTTCTAGACAGCTTTGTTGACTATTTTGGGCTTTTTATTTTATTTTGTTTTATTTTTTATTTTTATTTTTTTAATTTTTTGTCTTTTTACCTCTTCTAGGGCCGCTCCCGAGGCATATGGAGGTTCCCAGGCTAGGGATCGAACTGGAGCTGTAGCTGCCAGCCACAGCCACAGCCACAGCCACAGCAGCATGGGATCCGAGCCTTGTCTGTGACCCACACCACAGCTCACGGCAATGCCATATCCTTAACTGAGTGAGGCCAGGGATCAAACTCGCAACCTCATGGTTCCTAGTCGGATTCGTTAACCACTGCGCCACGGCGGGAACTCCCGGGGTTGGTCTTATAGAAGAAATAATGCCCCATGGCTACATAGCACAGACTTTTCCTCCAAACCCACAAGGAGGGTAGTTTGAGTCTTGGAGGAACTCCCAACCATCATGACAAGGAGAATTTCAGACGGATTTGAGAAGGGCCTGGGAGATCACCTGTTTTAATTGGCCCCAAATAGGTGGTGAATGATAACAGCCCAGGCACAAATTCTGGCTCTCCCATTGCAGGCCTCAGCATGTAGACTCTAGCCTAACCCCTCCTGGGCTGGACTTCCACAGCTGTAATGTGAGAGCCAACACAGCATCAAGCGCACAGACTGGCAATGAGGATTAATGAATTTGTGCATGTTAAACACAGAATAGTGATAGGCACATAGAAACATCTTAACTCTTAATAATATTTTGCAGAACCGGAGTTCCCATCATGGCACAGCAGAAATGAATCCGACTAGGAACCATGAGGTTGCAGGTTCAATCCCTGGCCTCGCTCAGTGGGTTAAGGATCCAGTGTTGCCGTGAGCTGTGGTGTAGGTCCCAGACGCGGCTCGGATCTGGCGTTGCTATGGCTCTGGTGTAGGCCATCGTCTACAGCACAGATTAGAATCCTTGCCTGGGAACCTCTGTATGCCATCGGTGTGACCCTAAAAAGATAAAAGAAAAAAATTTTTTTGCATAACTGAGAAAGGGGGCTGAGATGGGTCCTGTGCAAAGTCTCACAGTGGCAGAGCTGGGACCAGAGCTGGATTGAGAAACCAGGTCCTTCTGCCTTCCACTGAGCCAGGGAAGAGAAAGGGGGCTGCTCCTTCAGGAGGTGGTTCTTAAAGGATGATTCCTTAGATCAGCAAGAGGACTGATTAGAGAGTAGAAACTTTTTTTTTTTTTGTCTTTTTGCCATTTCTAGGGCTGTTCCTGCGACATATGGAGGTTCCCAGGCTAGGGGGTCTAATCAGAGCTGTAGCCGCCAGCCTACACCACAGCCACAGCAACGCAGGATCTGAGCCACATCTGCAACCTACACCACAGCTCATGGAAATGCCAGATCTTAACCCACTCAGCGAGGCCAGGGATCGAACCCGAAACCTCATGGTTCCTAGTCGGATTCGTTAACCACTGAGCCACAACAGGAACTCCAGGGAGTAGAGATTTTTATTACTGCTTTCCACTTTCCAGGCATGCTGGATTTTTAAAAAATTGACAATTTTAAGGTTGTGATGCATTGCCAAATACTCTAGATTACAGTGGTTTATAAACTGTGGACTGTGACACATTGGTGGGTTATCACATCAACGTAATGAGTAATTGGCGGTTTTTTAACGGAAAGAACAAAATGGAATGGGATAGAATAGGATGGAATGGGATAGAATAGGATGGAATAGAATAGAATAGAGTAGAATAGAGTAGAGTAGAGTAGAGTAGAATAGAATAGAATAGAATAGAATAGAATAGAATAGAATAGAATAGAATAGAATAGAATAGAATAGAATAGAAAATATCAGAATGTCTTGTGCATAGTACAAATATTCTCTTGAAAGCTTTTGTTCAAATTGTGTGTGTGTTGTGGATTGTCCTTGTAAAATTCTAAGGTATGTGCTAATATTTTAAAAATACTTCTTTAGAAAGATTCTCTAACACTTTTGCAAGGCTTATTGCTATTCCTTTGAATAAATGGCCTCTTCTACTAATTCTTTGCCTGGGTTCTTGCCTACTTCAATGAAGTCATTCCTTCCATGCAAAAGAACAGGAGAAATGAGGAGTAAGGGAGCCTTAGGGCTTCCAGGGCTGGGGAGAGGGGCACAGGGAGGGAGGGGACTGTGCTCTTGGCAGCCAATCTCCAGAAAAACCCCTGGGGACCAGACTGGACCTTAGTCTCCTAGTTTCCAGCAAAACAGGTTGCATTGGCCATGTGCTCGATGGCTGAAAAAATAGTGGAGGCATCAGTTCGAATGCAAGAAGGATTAAAAGCTGGAGTCAGTGTCTCCCAGGACTGAGCTCACCCAAGATAGCCCATGAAACAAGCAGATGCTTCCTTAAAACTTGTCTGCAAAATGGGCGAAAGTGACAAAATGTTTACAGAATCCCTAGTTTTCCACCCGTTGAGTTTACAATTAACAAATCATTCCTATGGCTCTATAATTACCACCATGCTGGGGTGTTCTTTCTTACATGGCTGCAGATGAAAGAAAACCAATAACTGATGCCAATTAATTCAAGATACCATTTCCCCCCTCCAAAAAAAAAAAAAAAAAACAAGAACTGAAAGAGATCTTCACAGCAACTGTCCAAAATGATTATTTCATTCAAGTTCATTTATAAATTTCATATACATAAGCAGCAAATTTTACCTGGTTCTTCTTGGCTCTTTCCCTGGCTCCCATCAAATCACTGTTTCTGAAATTCCTTCATTTAGAAAAACTCAGTCTGTGCCAGATATCCTCAAGGTGCACTATCATGCTTTAGAGCCAGATGGTTGAATGTCTCTAAGGAAATTAATGAAGTCCTAGCAGAGAGCCCGAGGGACAGTCAAGTGCCTGAAGAGCCAACCCTCTTGGTACCCCAGAACCTCACTGCCTTGGAGCATCGTTTCATTAATAATGCACCTTTAAAAGTCTGGAAACTAGAGTTCCCACAGAGGGTTAAGAGTCGGACTGCAGGAGTTCCCGTCATGGCTCAGTGGTTAACGAATCCAACTAAAAACTATGAGATTGCGGGTTCGACCCCTGGCCTTGCTCAGTGGGTTAAGGATCTGGCACTGCAGTGAACGGTGGTGTAGGCTGCAGACGCAGCTCGGATCCTGCGTTGCTGTGGCTCTGGCGTAGGCCGGCGGCTACAGCTTGGATTAGACCCCTAGCCTGGGAACCTCCATATGCCACTGGAAGCAGCCCTAGAAAAGGCAAAAAGAAAAAAAAAAAAATCCAACTGCAATCTCTGTGGAGGCACAGGTTTTATCCATCCCCAGCCAGGCACAGTGGGTTAAACGATCTGGCATTTCCCACAGCTGCAGTGTAGGTCACAGCCCTGGCGTGGATTCAACCCTTGGCCCCAGGAACTTCCTTATACTGGGGGCGCAGCCATTAAAAGAATCTGGAAACTGCATCTCCCACAAATGCTGCAAAAGCCAGCATTTTCCTGCTCCCGCTGTTCTGGGGGACTCTCAGAGGAGTAGGTTTTCCCATTCCCCCGTTACTCCAGGATCCTATTCAGTCAAAATTCTCGTCTCCCACGTCCTTCTATGACTGTCTCTTCTGGCCCATCTTGCCTTGAATGCAGCTGTCATCCCGTGACCTCTGGTTCCACGCAGGCGCAGCACGAAGAACGCCACGAATGGCAGGCATGCTACACCAAAGCTGGAGAGAAGTTGTACGGCCACGCTGCCCGGAAGATGGCATGTAAGGCAACGTTAGGGATCTTTGTCCTTAAACAGTCCCCATCAGAGCACACCTCCGAGACTTTCTCACAGGTCCCCTCTACTCCCCATCCCCAGGCTTCTGCCCTGTTTCCTCAATAGCACCATGTCTTCGTCGACTGTCCTGGGAATCTCAAAACCCCATTTTTTTTTTTCCCACTGTACAGCAAGGGGGTCAGGTTATCCTTAGATGTATACATTGCAGTTACAGTTTTTTCCCCCACCCTTTCTTCTGTTGCGACATGAGTATCTAGACATAGTTCTCAATGCTATTCAGCAGGATCTCCTTATAAATCTATTCTAGGTTGTGTCTGATAAGCCCAAGCTCCCGATCCCTCCCACTCCCTCCCCCTCCCATCAGGCAACCACAAGTCTCTTCTCCAAGTCCATGATTTTCTTTTCTGAGGAGATGTTCATTTGTGCTGGATATTAGATTCCAGTTATAAGTGATATCATATGGTATTTGTCTTTGTCTTTCTGGCTCATTTCACTCAGGATGAGATTCTCTAGTTCCATCCATGTTGCTGCAAATGGCATGATGTCATCTTTTTTTATGGCTGAGTAGTATTCCATTGTGTATATATACCACATCTTCCGAATCCAGTCATCTGTCGATGGACATTTGGGTTGTTTCCATGTCCTGGCTATTGGGAATAGTGCTGCAATGAACATGCGGGTGCATGTGTCTCTTTTAAGTAGAGCTTTGTCCGGATAGATGCCCAAGAGTGGGATTGCGGGGTCATATGGAAGTTCTATGTATAGATTTCTAAGGTATCTCCAAACTGTTCTCCATAGTGGCTGTACCAGTTTACATTCCCACCAGCAGTGCAGAAGGGTTCCCTTTTCTCCGCAGCCCCTCCAGCACTTGTTATTTGTGGATTTATTAATGATGGCCATTCTGACTGGTGTGAGGTGGTATCTCATGGTAGTTTTGATTTGCATTTCTCCTATAATCAGCGATGTTGAGCATTTTTTCATGTGTTTGTTGGCCATCTGTATATCTTCTTTGGAGAAATGTCTATTCAGGTCTTTTGCCCATTTTTCCATTGATTGATTGGTTGTTTTGCTGTTGGGTTGTATAAGTTGCTTATATATTCTAGAGATTAAGCCCTTGTCAGTTGCATCATTTGAAACTATTTTCTCCCATTCTGTAAGTTGTCTTCTTGTTTTCTTTTTGGTTTCCTTTTTTGTGCAAAAGCTTTTCAGTTTGATTAGGTCCCATGGGTTTATTTTTGCTCTAATTTCTATTGCTTTGGGAGACTGCCCTGAGAAAATATTCATGATGTTGATGTCAGAGAGTGTTTTGCCTATGTTTTCTTCTAGGAGTTTGATGGTGTCCTGTTGTATATTTAAGTCTTTCAGCCATTTGGAGTTTATTTTTGTGCATGGTGTGAGGGTGTGTTCTAGTTTCATTGCTTTGCATGCAGCTGTCCAGGTTTCCCAGCAATGCTTGCTGAATAGACTTTCCTTTTCCCATTTTATGTTCTTGCCTCCCTTGTCAAAGATTAATTGACCATAGGTGTCAGGGTTTATTTCCGGATTCTCTGTTCTGTTCCATTGGTCTGTCTGTCTGTTTTGATACCAGTACCACACTGTTTTGATGACTGTGGCTTTGTAGTATTTCTTGAAGTCTGGGAGAGTTATGCCTCCTGCTTGAAAACCCCATTTTTCATTACATAAATCAACTCCCGTTTTCTCCCTTACTGGTGTTCAAAAGACACAGGTCTCATCACAACGCCTTGCAAAACAACGGAGTTAACCATGACAGCCCACCTCCATCCAGTATACATAAAAGCCTGCAAACATGTTGAAATGTACAGCCTAGCTTTTCTTTGAATTGGGCTAAATTCTTGGGTCAGTCATCCTTACCTTGATTTGAATATGTGACCCAATCTTTAAACGAAGAAATGATACTGATCTTGTAAAAATTTGTTTCTAACAGCACTTTTTTCCCTTTTCAACATTATGGATATTTAAGAAGCTTTAATTTAATTTTTAAGACGTGACATTTAGATTTTATACAAATCATATTGAAGGAATTTTTTGTGCAAGCAGCTATGTGGTCCATGCATCATTTTGTTGGTCTTGTTTTTTTTGTTTGTTTGTTGGTTTGTGGGGTTGTTTTTTTTGTTTTTTGTTTTTTGTTTTTTTTGTCTTTTTTTAAGCCTTTTCTAGGGCCAATTCCACGACATATGGAGATTCCCAGGCTAGGGGTCGAATCAGAGCTGTAGCCGCCAGCCTACACCAGGGCCACAGCAACACAGGATCCAAGCCGCGTCTGCAACCTATACCACAGCTCACGGCAACACCGGATCCTTAACCCACTGAACGAGGCCAGGAATTGAACCCTCAGCCTCATGGTTCCTAGTCAGATTCTGTAACCACTGAGCTACCACAGGAACTCCTGTTGCTCTTGTTGTTGCCAGCCCAGCCACATTTCCAGCATGAAGTTCAACCTAAAACAAATGGGTAACTTCTCCTTGGCTTAAGGGAAACTCCTTAAACCAACAGCTTTGGCTGAGTCTCTAAGCCTTTAGCTGAATTAGTTGGGGGTGTGTTTCAGCCTTTGCCTGTGGTACAATTGCTTCGAGGCAAGGAGTGAGAACTGGACTGGATGATGTAGGTACATGCACGGAACCTAAGCAGAAGGCCCGGATGGATACTCCGGTTCCTCTGCTTCTGCTCTTGAATTGTCTTAACCAGATAATTCAAAATAAGGATGAGGACACTTGCTTCGGTTTATTCTGTGTCACATGTGGTCCATAAGGAGAAAGCCCGACAGGTACTAGCAGTTTTTCACAAGAGTTGGGGTGCTCTACACCTGAAACTAACACAGAATTATAAGTCCCTATAAGTATGATACACTCCAGTAATTTTTTTTTAAGAGCTGTGTTAGAATAACATGGCACTAAGATTCCCTAAAGGCAGTAATGAAGGTTCCATATTGGAAATCTTCTTCTTGAAAAATAATTGTTTTAAAACTCCATGCTCGGAGGTGTGGCCATGGCGAAGTGGGTTAAGAACCCCAACTGCAGCAGCTCAGGTCATGGAGGGTTCAATCCCTGGGCTTATTTGGACCTTAAGCAATTAATACAAGAAACATTCCAGTGGTAAAATGATAAACCATCATAAAAAAGAGACTTAGAATCCATCTCAGGTTTATAGCATGGGCTTTTCTTTCTTTCTTTCTTTCTTTCTTTCTTTCTTTCTTTCTTTCTTTCTTTCTGTTTCTTTCTTAACTTTAACGCACTCATGGCATATGAAAGTTCCCAGACCAGGAATTAAATCTGAACCACAGCTGCAACCTGTGCTGGATCCTTTAACCCCCTTGATGGGCCAGGGATTGGACCAGTGCCTCTGCAGCAACCTGAGCCAGCTGCAGTGGGATTCTTAACTCATTGCCCCACAGTGGGAACTCCAAATTCTCTAAATTTTGTAAACTGCCTCTCCAGTCGATTCCTCTAGTACAGTTTTCTGTTTGTTATGGCGCAGTTCCCCTTACTTCTCCTTCTGGTAATAAAACCTCATCCTTTTAGGAAATCCATGTTTTTCCAAAAAAAAAAAAAAAAAAAAAAAGGCAGGAGCGAGTGCTGGACCAAGGTTGGGCTCCTACCTGCCCCCACATCTCTGATTGGTCCAGAGTTGAATAAAGATGGGTGCTGAGCCAATCAGGATCTTCACCAAGATTTCTCTGAAGGGGGTGGGGAAGATGACCCCTTTACACGCTACTGGCAAAACTGAAAAGATGCCAGCGAAGACCTTCCAGGAGCCTTGGTTCCAGACCCTCAAATAAAACTAGACCCTGGGAGGAGAGAATGGGGCCCACATGCCAGGGTGGGAGGAGGATGAAAGGTCTTGGAGTCTCTCCTGCCGCCCACCTGTGATTCTGTGATTCACTCTGACCTTCTTTTTTTTTTTCCTTTTTAGGGCTGCACCTGTGACATATGGAAGCTCCCAGGCCAGGAGCTGAATGGAGCTGCAGCTGCCAGCCACAGCCACAGCCACAGCAACATGGGATCAGAGCCACGTCTGCAATGTACACCACGGCTCATGACATCACTGGATCCTTAAGCCACTGAACAGGGCCAGGGATCAAACCCAAGTCCTCACGGATACTAGTTGGATTCGTTTCCCCTACGCCACAACAGGAGTTCCACTTCTGCCCTCTTTAGCTGAAGCTAGTTTTACTTTTGACTGTGTCACTTGCAACCCAAAGAGTCTGGCTAACACGGAAGTTGCTTCACACCTAATCCCAAGGCTAGCATGGTCAGACGTTCTTTTGCTTCCACGAGCCCTACCAAGTGTCATTCTGGCAAATTCCAATCCTGGGTTAAGCTGTTTCAAGCCGGATTTCTGGAACTTGCATTTGACTTTTCCAGATTCATTTCCTCTTTCCTCAATATCTCCATGAGTGGGTGGCCCTGAGGAGAGGAAAAAAGAAAATTTCTCTCCTCCTCTAAAGACAAACGATCCATGTAGTTCTAGGAATATGGTCAAAAAGAGAAAAAGAAACACCTCTCTTTCAGGCCAAAAGGAAAGAAAGACATGTCCATGTCCACGTGGGTGGGAGGAATCTTCCAGAAGTTTCTCCTCAGTGAAGGACTTGTCTTGGACCTTGGTTGGTTAGTTCTGAGAGTTTTAGGGTCCGCATCGCTCCAGGCTGTTCTGACTTTGTAATAAACCCCTGTGTCCTTGCCTGCTATTGGTGTGTGCTCACTGCTCACAGCACCTGCTACCTGGATGCCCCATACTGAGTGTGTGTGGCATGAATGAGTGCACCACGAGGCAGAGAATGAGCAAAGGAAAGGCATCTTTCACCCTCCAGACTGATTTGTTCTCTTCCCATGTTCCATAAGCACTGTTTACATTCCAGTCTTCACCCTACCTGCCATACAGCAAATCCCTGTCACACATATTTACACACACACACACACACACACACACACACACAAACCAACAAGAAAACAGCCCAGGGCAAAGGGCCACACCTGATTCATCCCCCACAGATGTGGGCCACCAAGGGGACACAGTGCAAAGTAGCCAGTGTTCAAAAAAGTAATTAATTGGATGGTGGATGAATAAACAGAGAGTCTCTGAATTACACATTTTTTAAAAATGTGGTTTTTGTTATTTTCAAAACCATAACTGCTACCAGTGTTTTCAAGTGAGTGCCCTGTGGAGACCGTTTTTATGACCCTGGGAGACTCATTTATAAAGTCAATCTATTTACTCACAACAAAAAAGTCGTGGATGGAAAGCTTTGATCCCACTGCCACCAGCCCGCCACCCCCACGCCCCACCCCTGAGCTCTTCTTTGCAGTTTTCATTTGCTTAACAAATGTTTTCTCCATAAGCGTACTCTGGATCAGGCAGATTCAAAAAGATTCCCGATGGCAGAACCCTGATGGCTGCTATTGATCCCTATGGAGAGCTACTTGCAAAGGGGGCTCTGGGAACAACACCAGGCTTTACAGAGCAAAGAGATCTGCTGCTTAGTTTTGAGACGAAGTGGCAGATCCCAGGAAAGCATCTCACTGAAATTATTTGAAAGACTTCAACTTCCATAGAAAGTACCTTGCTTTTCTGTGCCCAGAATCTATTTCTTGTCCTTATGCCTGGATTTCCTTAGAAACCATTTAAACCAACCTCCTAGTTACTTACTCATTTTAAGATAGGGCATTAAGAAATCAAGGAAATACTGCCCTGTGTTACTGTTGGTTACTTTAATTCACAGCGAGGAGCCAACTACTGGCTCTAAACGGATCTTAAAATATCGCTTTATTTCACAGTGTCACACCTTTGATCAGAGCTGTGGGAACTCCAGAAACCAAGCTAATGGCGCCCTCTGGTGTTCAGACAGCGACGTGAGCCCTTTTAATCCTGGATGTTCTGGGCAGAGGCCAGGGACAGTATTACTGTCACCAGGAGAGGACCAGTCTTGGAAAAGCTTTGATTGTCCTGTTCTTGTCTGAGATATGGAGGGTCCAACGCCGCTGTTCTGGAAACTTGGCCTGGTCCTCCAGCATCATCCTGGAGATTCGCTGTCCTTGAAGACTTTGGTCAAACCAGACACATGCTGTGATTAAAAATACAGAATGTCAAAAAAATAAAATAAAATAAATAAAAAATAAAAATACAGAATGTCATTCCCTCCATTCCTCTCCCGGTTTGGAGAGAACAATGCCCCACGGACCCACACGCAGCATGTCCCTCCCATCCCAGCTAAGAGGAGGCTAAAGAGAATTTGTGTAGCCTGTATCACACTGTTGGGTGTAGTGTGATTACACACATAAACCCTGGATCTGGGGAGGGGAGGGGAGGGGCTGGGGAGAGAAGAAGCTGGAGGGGCTGGGCATCTCCATGGCAACCACAGGGTAATCCTGTCCCCTCCATTTCTGAAAATTGGGGCTCTGATGATCCAAGAAACAAGGAAGGAGCCGTAACTTACACTGAACTCTTACAAACATCGGAGAATGCAGCCCAGAGCAGACTTTCATTTAGAAAAGGAAGGAGAAGGGAGTTCCTGTTGCAGCTCAGCAGTAACTAACCCGATTAGGATCCATGAGGATGAGGGTTCGATCCCTGGCTTCATTCAGAGGGTTAAGGATCCGGCTTTGCTGTGAGCTGTGGTGTAGTTCACAGACCTGGCTCGGATCTGGTGTTGCTGTGGCTGTAGGGTAGGCCAGTAGCTGCAGCTCCCATTTGACCCCTAGCCTGGGAACTTCTATATGCCGCAGGGGGACAAAAATTCCAATATGTAACCAAGAATGAGAGCCAGTGTTCCAAAGAAAGCCATATTTCAAATGCTGGCCGTAATAACATCATCATTATCATCTCCATCCTTATTTTTTTAATTTCTTGCCACATCTTCTCCCAAGGCTACATGTTTTGACAAAATAGAAAAACCTCTTGGCCTGGGTGAAAGCCTCTAGGGCTTTTTGAGATTCCATTATTAACCAGCTGTGTGATCTTAGCTAATAGCACAATTACTAATGTCAGGGATGCTGCTGGCTTACCTTGACTGCACCCTCTCTGAGTGCCAGAAACTTTGCTAAGAGTTTTACATCACTTCATCCTCACCATCACCCAGAAAAGTCACTATTAGTTTACAGAAGAAACAGGGGTTCAGAGAGATCAAGTCAGTTGTCCAAAATCACAGAATAAGTAGCGGAACCAAGATTCAGATTCAAGTTGTTGCATCTGGAAGCTTCTATTCTTTTGTTGGTTTGTTTGTTTGTTTGTTTGTTTTTGGCCTTTTTAGGGCTGCACCTGTGGCATAGGGAGGTTCCCAGGCCAGAGGTGGCATTGGAGCTGTAGCCGCTGGCCTATGCCACAGCCACAAGCAACGCCAGATCCTAGCCACATCTGCAGTATACACCACAGCTCACAGCAATGCCAAATCCTTAACCCACTGAGCGAGGCCAGGGATCGAACTTGCGTCCTCATGGATCCTAGTCAGATATGTTTCCGCTGAGCCATGATGGGAATTCCTAGAAGCTCATATTCTTAACTGCTCCCCAAGCCCACCTCCCTCAGTAACCTGCCCTGATTAAAGCTGGCGAAGTAGAGATGCAAAACCCCCTTCCCCATCTGCCTCACTTCAGAGCTCATCCCTTAACTAGGATGCTGTGCTACCCATGTAATTGACACAAATGTTAAGTTAGGTAGGTCTTTCTCCTCCTGACCTACTCCCTCTCCTGAAAGAGATAAAGATGATGAGGAAAAGCATTTCATGGTTAGAGGGATTTCAACAATCTAATCCACTGAAAAGGGTCTCTGCTTTGAACTACAAGAGGACAGGTAAGTGAATCCCCCTTTGAATGTTCAGTCGTTTCCATTTGTAAGAAGAAAAACATACTTCACGGGTAAGATTTAAGACCAGAAACTGCAGGTTTGCAGGCTGGTAAATTTTTCTTGCACTATATTCCATATGGTAAGAGCAAACCGAGTCTGATTTCTTTCATTTCTTTAGAGACTATTAAACACCAAGGTATACTTTCGCAAAAGTCAATCTGTGTTTCCTTTTCTGCCATTTCACATGATAGGCAGACACGACCCTCTGTCCCAGAATAGACATGACATTGTGTTTTCAAATCATCCGCAGAAATACATACAGAGCAATGTCTAAAGTCCTCCGGCAGTTTAATTGCAAAGTGCTCTGGTGTCCTGGGTCAGAATCTCACGGGAATGTATATTCCGATGGTTCCTGGGAAACTTTGTGGACATCTAAGGCCACGTCTGAAATTGATTAGAGCTGTACATTCCAGGAGAAATGTTTGGCATGACCTTCCTGGAGGAGATTGTCATCACTCCAGGTGAGACCTGGGAGGTCACAGTAATTCACACCTGACAACAGGACCTGGTAGGTAGGACGGGCAAGAGGCCCATGGTCATCCCACTGGCATGAGGCCAAGTGACGGGTGTCTGTCCCTTTGCAACCAGATGAAGAAAACACCTTCCAAGGCGGTATGAAAAAAATGGCAGCTCCCATTGTGGCTCAGCAGTAACGAAGCCGACTAGAATCCATGAGGACCCACGTTCCATCCCTGGCCTCGCTCAGTGGGTTAAGGATCTGGCATTGTCGTGAGCAGTGGTATAAGTTGCAGACATGGTTTGTATCCCTCGTGGCTGTGGCTGTGGTTAGGCTGGCAGCTATAACTCTGATTCGACCCTTAGCCTGGGAACTTCCATATGTGCCCCCCGCCCCAAACAAAAGGAAAAGAAAGAAAGAAAAGAAAAGAAAAACACAGGATGCCTAGAACATTTCCTAACAGGTTTACGAGAAGCAGGGCAGAGAGAGGAGGAGGAGGACTTAGGAGAGAGTCTACTGGAAGTTTCTTCCCTCGGGATCCTGGGCCGTATCTGCCATTTGTCATGTGAGAAGTGAGAGAAGTAGGGGGAGAGAAGAAGGAAGAGGTCATGGACAAGAGAGAAAGAAAGAGATGCCGGTTCGATATCACTATGGGAAGGACAGGTACCTAAAGTAAGGAAAAAGAGGAGTTCCCACTGTGGTGCAGCGGAAACGAATCCAATTAGGAACCATGAGGTTGCGGGTTCAATCCCTGGCCTCGATCAGTGGGTTAACGATCTGGTGTTGCAGTGAGCTGTGGTGTAGGTCGCAGATGCGGCTCAGATCTGGCGTTGCTGTGGCTGTGACGTAGGCTGGCGGCTGCAGCTCCATTTGGACCCCTAGCCTGGGAACCTCCATATGCTGCGAGGTGTGGCCCTATAAAGGACAAAAGACAAAAAAAAAAAAAAAAAGAGAAAAGAAAAGAAAGAAAGAAATGTTCAAGCTGTATCCGCTTAAGCGAGGAATCAAATTGAGCCCCCTTATTTATTCACTCATTCGTGTGCACATTCAACCAACGCAGAGTCTCTATGTTGGAGGGACAGTAATAAACAGAAGCCCCGTCCTACGAAGCTTGTCGTCTAATAAGGGAGATGGATGATAAGCAACTGTGCACACACATCCTCTGATGTCAGGTGGTGACAGGTATCATAAGTTCAAACAAACAAACAGTAAAGCACTGAGTGTGGGGGCCAGCAGGCCATTCTGAAGGCAGGAATTTTGAGCAGAGCCCTACTCTGGTGGAGAAGCTCTTTTGTTGATTGCTTTTTGTTTTTTTAGAGCCACACCCACAGCATAGGGAGGTTCCCAGGCTAGGGGTCTAATCAGAGCTGTAGCCACTGGACTGCGCCACAGCCACAGCAACACCAGATCTGAGCCATGTCTGCAACCTACACCACAGCTCACGGCAACACAGGATCCTTAACCCACTGAGCAAGGCCAGGGATTGAACCTGTGTCCTTTTGGATGCTGGTCAGGTTCGTTTCCGCTGAGCCACCATGGGAACTCCGGAGAGAGCTCTTTGGACAGAGGGAACTATGAGGGCAAAGGCCTGCAGGTGGGGATGGCTGGGCTCCTTAGCAGCAAATCACTGCAGCCAGGAACTCACAGACTAGCTTAGGAAAGCACAGCACTGGATCTAACACCCAGGCTCCTGCAAGTTCTTCCCTCACCATCAGTACCACAGTGCTTTTTTTTTTTTTTTTTTTGGCCACGCCCACTGCATGCAAGTGTTCCCAGGCAAGGGATTGAACCTGCACCACAGCAGTGACAATGGCTGGATCCTTAACCACTGGGCCACTGGGGAACTCCCATGGGGCTCTTTTGTATATTGCTACGTATAATGACTTGGTGTCACAAAAACACAGTTGGGGAGTTCCCATTGTGGTATGGTGGAAATGAAACTGACTTGTATCCATGAGGATGCAGGTTCGATTCCTGGCCTTGCTCAGTGGCTTGTGGATCCAGGGTTGCCATGAGCTGTGGCGTAGGTTGCAGATTTGGCTCATGTCCCCCATTGCTGTGGCTGTGGTGTAGGCCAGCAGTTGTAGTTCTTACTCGACTCCTAGCCTGGAAATTTCCATATACCCCAGATGTGACCCTAAAAAAAAGGAAAAGAAAAAAAAGAGAAGAGAAGGTATGAAATAGTTGTCTTGGAGGAAAAAAGAATAAATTGAGGAGAGAAAGCAGATAAGATCACCAGATGGTGCTGAGGGCTTATTGAGATTTCTGGGTCCTCAGTGTAAAGAAGGAAAAATCAGGGAGTTCCCATCGCGGCGCAGCGGTTAATGAACCTGACTAGCATCCATGAGGACAAAGGTTTGATCCCTGGCCTCTCTCAGTGGGTTAAGGATCTGGAGCTGCTGTGGCTGAGGTGTAGGCCAGTGGCTATAGCTCCAATTCAACTCCTAGCCTGGGAACCTCCATATGCCGCAGGTACGGCCCTAAAAAAGACAAAAAAAGAAAGAAGAAGAAAGAAAAACCAGCAGGCTGAGTTAACTGCTGGGGTACAGGCACGGAAGAGTAGTCAGAGAGTTGGGTTTAATTAGACCTGGGGTTTTTCCAGTATTACAGAGGAAAAGAAAGGCCAAGGATTTGAGGGCGTATGGAAGAGAATGACTACCATCCTCGAAGGCAGAACCCCTGCTGGGTAAAGAGGGAAATGAAGAGGCTGGGGGAGAAAGAGGCAGTGGTGAGGGACAGTGAAAAAGTAGTGATGCTGATGGTGTGGAGGTGCTGATAGCAATACAGAAAGTGTGGTGTGGGAGCACCAAGCAAAGGAATGAATGAGGGATACTGGAAATCACGGTTTTGGAGGTGGTGCACTTATGGAGAATGGCAAGATTTACAGTAAGACCATGGAAGGAGGTAGTTCTCAGGGGTTGTGGAAAAGGGTCATTGGAAGTGATGAGGTCAAGGGACTGAGGCCAGAGTGTTGAGTGGATTATCTCTGTGGATGCTGAAGCCACCAAATGTGATGACAGAAGTGAAGACTCAGAAACCCCAGCTTCAGAGATGCTCTGAGCCATCTTTGGCTCTCCCAGACCTGCTTATGCCACGTGTTTTGTGGTTTCAATGATGTTCAGTCTTTATAATAGAAATCTCCATCTCTAGAGCTGTGCCGGGAGAGGTTCCATTCCTTGCAACCGTAAAGCCACAATCAGAGTTCACCAGGAGTTCATCCTATTTTCTGCTAAAAAAAAAAAAAGAAAAAAATCTACTTTCTATTTTATTTCCCCTGAAATATGCTGACAGAACCTAGGAGCTAGCATGAGAGATGAGATGCAGCGGGGTCCTGGGGTAGACAAGAAAGGGAGAGGAAAATGAATACCTTCTTCCAGATTTATTTTTGATCATAGACTGGCCAGTTTGCTCTAGAATTACCCTGAAATTTACTGTTACAAGATACTTGAAATCTCCTTTATTACACCCTCTAGCCACACTGGGCACAGACAACACTTAATACATGTAGGTCAGTCATATTGTGCTTTTCAAAGTCTACTTTTATTCTTATTTTTGTCTTCTTAGGGCTGCACCCACAGCATATGGAGGTTCCCAGGCTAGAGGTCCAATTGGAGCTGTAGCTGCTGGCCTATGCCACAGCCATAGCTATGCCAGATTTGAGTCGCATCTGCAACCTACACCACAGCTCATAGCAACTCCAGATCCTTAACCCACTGAGTGAGGCCAGGGATTGAACCCACATCCTCATGGATGCTAGTCAGATTCATTTCTGCTGAGCCACAAGTCTACTTTTAAACTTTGATCTCTGTCTTAGATTCCTAAATACCATCTTTTTGCAGAGGAACTACAAAAGTTTCCCATCAGATCATGAATTTTACTGGTTTCTCTTGACTCTGGGACAAGATTGATGATGAGTTATAACTCAACAGAATCACCTAGAAAAATTCATTTTCAAAAAAAAAAAAAGAAGAAGAAGAAAGGAAAGAAGAAATAAATGAAAAAATGTACACAATGACATAACTTGACAGATTTTGCTTCATTGGCACATTGTTGAAGGGGACTGAAATTTTCAACAACTCCTAAGTTTGGGCTGCCTTTGATAGAATATAACCTGCAGGGAGACACAGCTGTAGCTCTAGAATTACCCTGAAATTTACTGAGAAATCATTCTCAGAAATGAATCCCTAAAATTGTGGTTTAATGTGTGGTAGATGTGCCTCACAAGCTAGAATATCATCCAAATGCTGGTCTCTTCCCTGTTTCTCTGCAGGAAAACCATGTAACAGAAATGGATTTATCAGCTATATTATCACAAGTGTTCTCTAGATGCTTAAGAATCCCTGTGGCTTGGCCCAGATTACTTAGAAACAGCTGCTGCCTGACAGGACATATGGAATAGATGAACAAGTGTAGGGTATCATAAGAAAGAAGCAAAATCCTAAATAAAGGAAGATGCCCCCAACCGCATCCTGATCATCCAAAGTCACCTGGTATATGGAATGCTCTGCTTTCCTGCCCCACAACAGCACCAGCATTTGAGAGAACTGTTAGAACCCAACGCTCCTGTGAATTGGTCTGCCTTTTCCTCACCAAAGATCCATAAAGGGATTTTAGACATAAGCCAGAAAACCTGCCTACAGATTTTTATGTCCTAGGATTAACTATGCTGCCACTCTAAGAGCCAAAGCACCACCAGGTCTACCCTAACACAAATCCTGGGAAACTGAGATGTGAAAATCCAAGTTAATATCTGTATTTATCTGAAGAAAGCTAACACCTAATGGAGAGTTCCTTAAAGGTATGAACTGTATCTTATCCATCCTTGAATCCTTACTGTTTAGAGGATTAAGAAATAGTGTATGACTTGACTACAGATTACATGCTCGAGGAATGTTTATTGAAACTAAATGTGTTATACCTATGATGTTCTGGGTATATGTATTGTCTCATGTGATCCTGGAAACTATTCTATAGGATAGATGTCATCACCCCCATGTTATAGATAGGAGAGAAAACTCAGAGAGGTTCAGTCACTTTTTCAAGGTCATTCACAATTGGTAACAATAGAAATCACTATCCTGGGACTAGTGTCTTATTTACCTTTGTATCCTTAGTGTCTGGCTCAAGGCTTGCTTGGCACATTGTAGGTAATAATATAAGTAATAGAAACTGAGTGAATCACTAGGCAAATTGCTTGTGAGTCTAAAGCTGTCTACACAGAAACAGAATTCTTGATGCAAACCGTGTTTGGGAACTCCATACATATTACTTCATGACTCTGTGGGTCTCACCATGAAAACGCTTTCTCAGTAATTGATTCTTCCATTCCTCCAGCCATGTACTGTGATGGAACCATGACCAGAAGAAAGAAGGCTCTCTTTTATGAATAGAACTCTCAAAGTGTTAATGCAGAAGAGTTCTGGAAGGACCCCTCCAAGCATGAGTGGACCAGATGGTGTAGCCTTTGTCAACCTCTCCAGCTCCATCTCCCCAAACTGCCTGCTACTGACTTTGCCATCTCTGATGTCCCAAAGGACGTGTCGTGCTCCACTCCTGGAGCCACAACACCATCAGCCTGTCTCCCACTCCTTTATCTTTGCCCACACTGACCTCTTTGCCCTGGATTCCTTTTTCCTTCTCCCTCCTCTGCCTACCCACCCCCAACTCCTATTCAGATCTAATGACTCAGATGAGATGCCACCTCTTTTTGGAGGCCTTCCTGGATTTCCTACCAGGCTGGCAGATGCAGCTCTGTTTGGTGTTCCCATGTGTTCTCCTGATCATTACATTTCTACCTCCACTAGGCTGTGAGTGTCTCAGGGACAAAAACTGTGACTTACTCACCTTTGTGTCACTACATCAATGGGAGCTTAGGAGTGAAAAGAAGGGAGGGAGAGAGAGGTCTTCCATAGACAATGAATTTGGGACAATGAAATATAAGGACAGAAAGTAGCAGTTCCCCAAAGTGGGGGATGACTTGAGGAAGGACGAAGTTGGCTGGAACATTTTAAACTATCAGAGGAAAGAATGTAATTACAACAGGACCAGCAGAGGGAAGAGGCAGGAGAGAACAGAATGAACTTCCTTGGTATTTGCTGCCTGTAGCAAGGGACAAGCAACTGTGGAAGCAATCTGATTCTCTAGCTATAGACATTGCTGGAGGTTTTTTTTTTTTTTTTTTTTTTTTTTTTCTTGTTACTTAAGTAATTCTTACAGCATGTGCTGGACTTTTATAAGTTTAAGCGGCTGGGCCAACTTTGCATAGTGCACATATTCTGTAGAAATGAATATTTATGCTGAGTGAGTTGGACAAATACACAGCCCGTTGGAGTTTCTTTCCCCACAGCTGTCAGACTGAAAGAAAAGTCAAATCCATGTATAATGGGATTTGCTGAATGTTCATCCCAGGGCTGTGCCAACGTGGGACAAGGAGAAAAGTAATTCTATGTCTATTAGGTGGTTAAAAAGCAGTTGCATAAAATCATCACCAAGTATCATTTTCATAGGGCCCCAATTCACTCACACCAAGTAATTCTAGAGTTAGGAAGCTTTCCAAAGAATTCCTGCAGAGCTATACTGGGATAAAAATCTGGCCCACTGTGAATATAAAATGGCGATTTTATTTAAACTGTTATAGCTCCTTGGGTCTCTTCTGGATAACTCTAACATTGCCCCTTGTCTATTAACTCTGGACACATTTTCACTTTCTTCTAGAAAGAGTTTTACTGCTTAATCATCTTCCTTTTGCCACCCCTCCCTTCAAGTGAATTCTGGGTTAGAATGTTTTCTTGGTGGTCTGTTGTTGAACTTCACGGCAAAGTTATCCCATTTTTTTTTTTTTTTAGGGCCACACCTGAGGAACACGGAGGTTCCCAGGCTAGGAGCTGAATTGAGCTACAGCTGCTGGCCTATGCCACAGCCACAGCAATGCGGGATCTGAACCGCATCTTCGACCTATAACACAGCTCATGGCAACGTGGGATCCTTAACCCACTGAGCAAGGCCAGGGATTGAACACACATCCTCATGGATCCTAGTTGGGTTCATTAACCACTGAGCCATGAAGGGAATTCCCAAAGTTATCATTAATAATCTCTAATATATGCCCCTAAATTTGGCCCACTGACCAAGCCACTTCACTTTCCTATGTCATCATTTCCGAAGCTGTAAAATTCAATTAAGTCTCAACGCCTCAAGTTTCTCAACCACAAAGGGTTCTGCTGCATAGACTTCCCACCATTGCTTTGCACACAATGAGTAATGACTTTGAACAGCCAGATTTAAAAGGCTGACCTCATTTATTGTCCCACCTGTGTCACTTCTCTGGCAAACATGGACAAATAAAATGCATGTGACCTAAAAAATCTGTAGTAGTTTTTTTTTTTTTCTGCAAGATATTTCTAGTTTATGAGCAAGAATTGAATGGACTATATGTTGGCCAAAGAATCTTGTCATTGGATTTAGCCATCAGGATGAGTTTGAGCTTCATCCAATAATAGATTATGATTTAGTTTTTGATTAGAGGAAAACAGATTGATTTATGCAGCCAAGAAATAATTGTTGGGTATGTGCAATGTGCCAAGCTTGGTGAAAGATGGTGAGGGTGCTGACTGAATTTTTGATCTCTAATTGGTGAAATGAGCTAACCAAAGAGTAGAAATCACATGCTTTAGGGTTACTGGCAGAGCAGTTTCCCTGACAACGGGTACTGACACAGATGCTTCTTGGAGCCAAAGAGGGCAAGGTCTCTGTCCTTGTCCCACTCTTTTGTGTCATCTCAGAATGGTGATGACTTTATCCTTTTTCTCTACCAACCTTGGCCAGAGTAAAGGACAGAACCCTCTTTGTAATTGAATGGTATCCACCAGGGCACATCACAGCAGTTGTATCAGCCTAGATGTGCAATCTTCCCTAATGTCTGTCTTAAAAATTCCCCTCAAGTAATCATTCAGTCTTTCCTTCCCTCTGCAACCAAATGTCTTGCAACAGAAACCAGTGTTTACTGCCTTATTTGTTACCCGACTTTGTCCCTTCTCCAGCTCATCTTCAACGCCACTCCCCATGAGATCTAATCATATTACTTTATTGCGCAAAGAACTTTTTTGGGTCCCTTGGGTCTACCGTATCAAGTGCAATCAATTCAAACTGTCCGTGTGAACTAAGGTCATTTCGACCTCTTTAATGAGATGTATTACAATGAGAAGAAAATAGCTAACCTTTATGGACAACCTAATATGTGCTGGGCATTGTGCTAAATGCTTATTAACTCATTTTGTCCTCACAACAACAGTGTGAAATTTATACACTTATTAGCCCAGTTGACAGATGAGCAAAACAAAGCCCCAAGAGGTTTAGTAATGGGCCCAAAATCAGCTGTCTCAGGGCAGAATTGGAAATCAGACCTAGGTGTATCTGATCGAAGTCGAGGCTTCTGTACCTGCTGCCTCTTGTAACTTTCTCAGCAGACCCACTAACCTGTCCCCTCTCCTCCCCATCTCCCATCTTAACAGGATGGCCCAGTGCAAGAGGACTCGTGGTCATCCCCTAAAATAGTATCCCTTTATACCTCCTTATAGTTCTCGGTGTAGACAGAAGCCTATAGAGCAGCTTCCCAGCTGGAAACCAAAATCATCAGGGAACAAAAGAGCCGTATGGAAGAGAACCACCCCTGTTTCTAAAAGACACCAACTGCTACACTCATCCACACCCTCATGACAAGATACAGCCTGAGTATATTGTGTCATGTTGGTGTCTCTTCTTTAGAGTAGAGGATGTGTAATGTGTAGCTTTGAATTAATTTTAGCAAATGCTTACATCTTTTACCCTACTTAGTCTCCTCTCCAGGTCACCAAGGCCACTCACTGTGGGATCCAATCACATTACAGATCAAAAGGTTTTCTAGCCCCCCACTGGTCCACCATAGGTGGTAACCCCACACCTCGTGCCACTGATCTCTCATGGTCCCCACTCATCCTTTGTCAGGTCTAGTATTTTTTTTTTCACAATCTCTATGAATGTAAACCTCGTAAGGGCCACCACTGTGTCCTGCTGTCTTTGCTCCCAGCATTTAGCAGAGCCTGAGGATGTGGTGAAGGGCTCAGTTCCATTCCCAGGTCTCCGAGGCGCCTTTGGTCACACCAACTCACCTGCCCCCTCTCACTCCTCCTTCTTGTCCCTAAAGCACTGTGTTGGTACCATCAGCGAAGCACTTGTGTTACAGAGTGTCTGTCTGCCCCTGCCATCTGACTCCTGGCTACCCTGCCAATTGCACATACCTCCTTTACTGTCCCCTTGCTTCATCCGCTCTGGCCACACTGGCCTCCCATCCAATTCTCAACTAAGCACATCCTCACTTCAGAGCTTTGTACTTTCTGGGAACTCTCTTCCCCCAGAGCCATATGGCTCATTCCCTCACTTCCTTCAGGCCTATACTCAACGGTCCCTTCCTCAGAGAGGCTGCCCCCAAGCACCCTACCAAAATAGCAACCCTGACCATCATTCTCCAGCCTGCTTTCTTCACAGCTCTGACCCCGACCTGCCTGATATTATCTACAGATGTGATCACTGTCACCTCTGGTAAGATGTAAGCTCCTTAAGGACAGGAATTTTGTTTGTTTGTTTTTTAGGGCTGCACCCACAGCATATGGAAGTTCCCAGGCTAGGGGTCGAATCAGGGCTATAGCTGATGGCCTACGCCATAGCCACATCAATATAGGATCCAAGCCATGTCCATGACCCACGTGGCAGCTCACAGCAACACCAGATCTTTAACCCACTGACTGAGGCCAGGGATCGAACCCACATCCTACGAATACTAGTCGGGTTCGTTACCACTGAGCTACAACGGGAATTCCCAGAGGACAGGAACTTTGTCTGTTCTCTCTTAGAACAGTGCTTGACAGATAATAAGCACTTAATGATATCTGTTGAGTGAATGAATAAATGAATGACTTATTTATTCATTCACTCAATAAGGGACTGCAAGAGCCTCAAGAGCCAGGCATTTGTCTTAATTTTTAACCTCCAGTGTCTAGTAATGGTAGGCCTAGGACAGAACAGGAGTTTGTTACTTGATTTATGATGCAAATTACAGTTATGTGCAGAAAAGCAACTGGCCTTCTCTGAGTGTCTACCCTGTGATAGGTCCCTGCTTCGTGCCTTGGATAGAATGCTTTGCTCCATCCTCAAAACTTCCTGAGCTAGTTACCATTGTGGTCTGTGCACAGGTTGGAAGAAGAATTTCCAGACTCATAGCAGAGTGGGGGTGGGGGGGAGATCAGTTTATTTATTTATTTTTTGCTTTTTTTTTTTCCTTAACCCACTGAGCGAGGCCAGGGATGGAGCCTGCAACCTCATGGTCCCTAGTCGGATTTGTTTCCACTGCGCCAACTCCCAAGATCAGTTTATTTAGATAACGTTAACAGGACTTGACTTCCTAATAATCAGAGAGAGCTGAACCTGAGTTGTGATCATGTCTGTTTTTATAGCCCAGGGAGAGAGTAGAGGTCTTATGACACACTTGCTGACTTGCTGATTGGCTGGGAAAAGAGGGATCTTACAATACACTTGCTGGTTGGTTGGAGTATATAATGCCCCTATAGGGGTGGGGTGAGGAGTGGCCAACATCCCTTTCCTTGTAGGAGGCAGGAAGGAGGAGGCCAGATTGCTCAAGGTAGGGGAGAAGGCATTACAATGATATGGGTGGGGCGATAAGGGTCTGGTAATTCCTATCTCAACCAAAGGCTTTGAGTTTTATCTCCTTGAAGAGCTGCGAGGTCCCACAGTTGCTATGGCCCCACTTAAAAAGTGAGGCGACTCGGTGTCTGAGAGTGGATGCGACTTGCCCAAAGTCATAGCTAGTGAAGGGGCAGAGTTGGGATTCAAATCCAGTTCTCAAATCAATACCTATACACCGTCTTCTGCTTTGTGGCCTCCCCTGAGGCCCCAAATACATTTAAACAAATGGATGTTTGACTCGTACACAGTCCTGTAATTAATGAAGTAAATCAGAGTAGAAAACTTGGAAAACTTTTTTCTACGTTATTTTACTTTCTCTAATTTTTAAATTTATTTTCCCCATTGGTCAGTGATATGTTCAGCTTTCCTTTCAAGAGGCAATAGAAGGGAAGTGATTATGATAATAAACACGACAGTCATTGAAACCAATGGTGAATATAAAGCACAGAGATTGTGAAGCTAATGTCATTGTTATTGCTTTCAAATTAGCTACATCTTTCTCAGAAAAAAATTAACTTGTTCTTGCAGTGCTTTCAACTTAATCTAAATTTATCGCTGAAGAAAACCAAGGGATTTTTAAAATACATGCCACTCCCCAGGTTTCAATGAAAGATTTCCTTTTCTCACAGGTGGGCTGTTTGGGATGTGCCCTTCTGGAGTGTGAGCCACAATCAGTGCCAGGCAGAGATCTTGTTCAAACTCAGTTCAGGGAGGACTGTTTGGAGACCCAGGGGGTATTTTGCAAGAGGAGTGAACCTTGGACTGATTTTATAAAATTACTGATTTTTAAATATTTTGCATTTTCCTAAGTCTGAAGTCAGTACCATTGCCAGATGACGCCATTATACTGGTGGTTGTGGTCCATTAAGTCAATTAAGGACACGTCAGGAGCCAATCATTCTGAATGGAGACATCTAGAGGCAGTTTGTGCTGCTTTGAGTTAGTAAAGGCTTTGCAGTGTGGTGGTCCTGTCAATTAAAACAAAACAACATAAAATGAAACAAACACTTGCCCCCACTTGTTTAAGAGCTAACTTGGCTTGGCTTTAAATACAACCTGTATGCTGTTGATTTGTCAATGACCTTGACAGCCTGAACCCATCACATGGAGCTGAACCCATATATCACCTGCTACTCAGTATCTCCATCTGGGAGTCTAACAGGCATCTCAGAGATAACACAACCTAAATCGAGCACTTAACTGGCCCTTCACCTCACCGACAAAGACTAGCTTCAACTGCTGTCTGCCCCATCTCATAGTGGCACCTCTACTCTTCCCAAAACTAAAATTTTGGCATCATCCTTGACTCCTCTCTTCTCCCACACAATACATCTGGTCTACCAGAGACCCTGCTGACTTTACCTTTGAAATATATCAAGAATCCAGCCCCTTCTCATAACCTTCACTCTGCCGTCCTGGTCCTACCCACCAACATAGCTCACTTGAACTCCAACAATTGCCTCCTAACAGATGTTCCTGTTTCTGTCCCTTGTGTCCCACATCCCAACGTAGTCCACAGAGTGATTTTTTTTTAAGCAAATGTCAGATCATGTTGTCCTACTACTCAAAATCTCCAATGGTCCTCATATCTCTCAGAAGATAAGTCAAATTTCTTAGTTTGGCCTCTAGGGTCTCTATGACTTTCCCAGGTCTTCTGTAACAAACTACCATAAATTGGTGGCTTAAAAACAGCAGAAATGTAGTCTTTTACAGTTCTGGAAGCCAGATGTCTAAAATGCAGGTGTGTGCAGAGCTGCACTCCCTCTGGAAACTCTAGGGCATATTGCATTCCTTGCCTCTTCCAGCTTTCTGGTGCCTGCCAGCACCCCTTGGCTTGTGGCACATCCCTCTCTGCTATTTCTTTCTGTCACCTTCATCTCTGTGTGTCTGTGGTGTAAGGATACACATGACTGCATTTAGAGCCCACCTGAATAATCCAAAATAAACTCCACCTTTTGAGACCCTTAATCATATCTTTGTCATATAAAGTAATATTCACTCTTTTGACAATGAGGGAATAGTTATAGATTCCAAGGTTAGTCCATAAACATATTTGGGGGGCCATCCATCATTCAATCACTATAGGGCCCCACATGACCTCCCCTTGTCACCTCTCTGGCCTCATCTCCTGCTCCTCTTCCTCTTTCTCTCTCCTCTTCATGCTCACTGGACTCTTTTTTGTGTCTTATACAGACCAGGCTAATTTCTGCCACAGTAACTTTGTACTTGCTGTTTTCTTTGCTAGAATTCTGGCTCTACTTCAGGTGTTTTGTTTGTTTGTTTGTTTGGTTGGTTGGTTGGTTAGTTTGTTGGCTTTGCTTTTTAGGGCTGCACTCGTAGCATATGGAGATTCCCAGGCTAGGGGTTGAATCAGAGCTATAACTGCTGGCCTACAGCACAGCCACAGCAATGCAGAATCCAAGTCACATCTGCAACCTATGCCACAGCTCACAGCAATGCCAGATCCCTGACCCACTGAGTGAGGCCAGGGATGGAACCCACATCCTCATACCAGTCAGGTTCATTTCCACTGAGCCACAATAGGAACTCTTCCACTTCAGGTTTTAACTCAAAAGTTATCTTCTCAGTGAGGTTTTCCCTGGTCACCCTATCTGAAATTTAAATACCCCCTAGCATTTCACATACCCCTTTCCCTGCTTTCCTTGCCCTCCTTAGCACTTATGTTGTAGATTTTACCATTTTATCTAACTTATTCTTGATTTTACGTAATTGCTTATTGTCTGTCTTCCCCTACCAGAATGAAAGCTACCTGAGGGCAGGGGGTTTGGTCTGTCTCATCCACAAATATATCCCCAGCACCTAGAACAGTACCTAGTACAGAGTCTTTTGGTAAATTTTTGTTGAAGGAATAAAGGTATAGATCACTTAAGTACTGGCTGCACATTGTGCTAAGGGTCTTATTACTTCATTTTAATCCTCAGCATAATACAAGGTGCAAACTGTTATTCCCATTTTGCAGAGGGGGAAACTGAGGCTTCCAAATTTAGTAAGTCAGCCAAGATTGCAAGCCAGAAAAAAGCCCAGCCAGGATTCAAACCCAGTCTGCCTGACCCCAAAGCCCGTGGGCACGATGATTAGAAATACCACTTGTTTTAGTTTGCTTGGGCTGCCATAACAAAGCACCACAGATCGCATGGCTTGAACAACAGAAATTAATTTTCTCACAATTCTAGAGGTTAGGAGTCTGAGGTTAGGATGTTGGCAGTGCTGGCTTCTTCTGATCCCTCTCTCCTTGGCTTGTAGATGGCTGTTCATTCACTGTGTCTCGTGTGACATGGTCTTCCCACCATGCCTGTTTGTGTCTTAATTTCCCCTTTCCCTGTCTTTCTTATCCTTCCTTCCTTTCTTCCTTCCTTTCTTCCTTCCTTTCTTCCTTCCTTCCTTCCTTCCTTCCTTCCTTCCTTTCTTTTTTTAGGACTATACCAGCAACATACGGAAGTTCCCGGCCTAAGGATGGAATTGGAGCTACAGCTGCCAGCCACAGCCATAACAACATGGGATCTGAGCCAAGTCTGCAGCCTAAACTCACAGCAATGCCTGAATCCCTAACCCACTGAGCAAGGCCAGGGATTGAACCTGTGTCCTCATGGATACTAGTTGGGTTCATTACCACTGGACCACAACGGGAACTCCTAAATTTCTCTTTCTTCTGAGGACACTCAGTCATATTGGATTAGGGCCCTCCCATGGGACCTCACTTTACCCTAATTATCTCTTTAGTGACCCTATTTCCAAATAGTCACCTTCTGAGGTGCTAGGAAAGAGGACTTCAGCACATGAAATTTTGGGCACACAATTCAGCCCTTAGCACCGCTTGTCCATCAGACAACTGGCCAAAGGAAGGGCTCCTCTATCCTTAAATCCTTCATCATACTTCATTTCTCTCTGACATCATCAATCTTTCTATCATTAGTGGCTCTTTCTCTTCCTCCCACAAAGAAATATAAATTCATATTCCTTTTTTTTTTTTTTTTTTAATTCTGAGGTTTTCCATCCCCTTCAAGTTCATATCCACTCTCCTTCAAACTTAAAAGAAGTCTCCCTTGGTCTCTTTTCATCATTTAAATCGCTCTCCTCCCAACACCCATTGGCATTCGTTTTGCAAAAGTCGCAAAGCCCAAGCCGGTGGTTTCTTTGCAACCTGCCAAAGCACAGTGCCCAGCATGCCTCTGGCTTTCACCTCACGCCACGTGTCCATCTCTGATGAGATGATGCTCCTTGGCTGGCAAAGGGAAAATGAAGTCAGTGGGTAATTTCTGGTTGTTGGAGTAAAAGCAGTGATGTTTATTTAGGGTTTAGTATTTAGGGTTAGTACTTAGGATTGTCAGGTAAAATACAGGTTACCATGCAATATTTGGGAAATATTTATACTAGAAAATTATTCTGAGTTCCTGGGTGGCTCACTGGGTTAAGGATCTGGCATTGTCAATGCTCTGGCTGAGGTTGCTGCTGTGATTTGGATGCGATCCATGGCCTGGGAACTTCTGCATGCCATGGATGAGGTAAAAAATAAATTAATAATAAATTAAAGATAATTAAAACATTACTCATAGTTTATTTGAAATTCAAATTTTATTGACAGTCTTATGGTTTTACTTGCTAAATCTGGCAACCTCATTAGTATTTAGGTGAGTGGCCTTTGCACTTTCAGCAAAGTCTGCTCTCACAGTCAATGGTAATTTGGAAATTAATTTGCAGAATTAAGGTCTTGTCCTAAACGGGCAAGGATTTAAGGAAGGGAGAACACACTGGAAAAATTATAAATTCAGAGAGAGTGGTTGACTAGGAGAGAGGTAAGTCCACTCAACAAAGCCCCAGAGATTTAGAAAAAGGTATACCACAGTACCTACCTTATATGAAAAAGAAGTTCAAGCCCAGAGTTCCCATTGTGGCTCAGCGGAAAAGATTGCAACTAGTATCCATGAGGATGTGGGTTCGATCCCTGGCCCCACTCAGTGGGTTAAGGATGCGGTGTTGCCATGAGCTGTGGTATAGGTTGCAGACACAGCTTGGATCCCACATTGCTGTGGCTGTGGCGTAGGCTGGTGACTACAGCTCTGATTTGACCCCTAACCTGGGAACTTTCATTTGCCCAGGTGAGGCCCTAAAAAGTAAAAAAGATAAAAGTTCAAGCCAGTTGGTTTCAATATGAAAGCAAATGATCATTCATATTGTTTGTAACATAATTTAGAATAACTCAGCAAAGAGTGATCTACATGTAATCAAGTGCCCCAGGGGGACCCTATCAGAGATACTGTCAGCCTTTGGAAGACCCTATTTAGACACCTGTACTCTACAAAATAGGATTACATCCACTTTAGTAGAAACAGTTACTACAGCAGTTTCAATGTCACAATCGGATTTGTAAACTAGCATTAAGAATGCTGTAAGGAGTTCCCTTTGTGACTCAGCAGTTAATGAATTCCACCAGGATCCGTGAGGATGTGGGTTCAATCCCTAGCCTCACTCAGTGGGTTAAGAATCTGGCGTTGCTGTGAGCTGTGGTGTAGGTTGCAGATGGGGCTCAGATCCAGCATTGCTGTGCCTATGACGTAGGCTGGCAGTTGTGGTTCCAATTCACCCCGTAGCCTGGGAACCTTCATATGCCGCAAGTGTGGCCCTAAAAAGCAAAAAAAAAAAAAAAAAAAAGAATGCTATAAAATATGTTACTAGAGATAGGAGTAGTGCTCAAGATATGAGAAATGGCTTGAAATGCTGTACAGGCACCTTGTGTGAGTGGGATGTCAGATCTGGTGGATCCAGCAGCTTAGTGCCTCTGGAGGGGCCTATTTTAATCACCTCCTATTCTCCCCATTGGTGATGGAGATAACCAAGCATATGACACTCGACACTGGACAGGGAAGATGGACAGCCACAGCTTTGGAAGAGGACACCCAGCAGCCACATGCGTCCACGCGGGCATTCACACTCAGGAACAGAGTGAACAACCAGAAACTGTGGGAGGCAGCCTTTGCGGTACCAAGAGGGGGAAGTGGCCCTGGCTTCCAGCTCCCTCTGGAGGATACGGTTGGCCTATTTGCATAATTCTGTGGGCTGGCAGGGAACCGAAGCCTGATGCTTGGAAAGTCCACAGGAGCAGAGCAGGGAGAGGAACTTGCAGGCAGGCCATTCAGGACCCTCCTGATTTTATAAGATGTCAAGACAGCAGGAGTCCCCACTGTGGCTCAGTGGTTAATGAAGCCGAATAAGATCCATGAGGACACGGCTTCCATCCCTGGCCTTGCTCAGTGGGTTAAGGATCTGGTGTTGCCATGACCTGTGGTGTAGGTTGCAGATGCTGCTCGGATCTGGCATTGCTGTGGCTGTAGTGTAGGCTGGCAGCTACAGCTCCTGTTTGACCCCTTAGCCTGGGAACCTCCATATGCCGCAGGTGTGGCCCTCAAAAGACAAAAGACAAAAAAAAAAAAAAAAAAGACAACACAAAATAGAGGACCTTAATTTTAGACTGCATGGCTCTCCAGCCTTAAGGCTTCACTTGGTCCTTCTTCATGGAGGATTCATCCCTCTAAAATGTGACACAGAGGAGCTTATCTAAAAAACAGAAACAGACTGACAGCCATAAAGAATAGACTTGTGGTTGCCAAGGGAGAGAAGGGCTGAAGGGGGGATGCATTGGGAGTTTGGGATTAACAGATGCAAATGCAGAGTGGGTAAAGAAGTCCTACTATATTCAATATCCTGTGATAAACCACAATGGAAAAGAAAATGAAAAAGAACACACACACATATATAACTGAATCGATTTACTGCTATCAATACACCACTGTAAATTAAGTACATATCAATAGAATGAATTTTAGAATAAATAGGGATTCATCCCATTCACCTTGAAACCGATCCCACCACCATTGTCACCTCTGCCTCAAGAGAATATTAACATGCAAAGTATTGTTGGAGATGTAGGACCTCACCAAACTTAAAAGAAAAGGTTGTGTGTGTGTCTTTTGCTGCATCTGCTAATACACGCGTGTGTCGGAATTCATCTGAGACTCACTTTTTCTATTGTAACATACCTCCTGATGGAGATATTTTGTGGGAGATACCATATATTTCTCATGTTCTGCTAACCCTCACACTCAGATGTCTTTTTTTCTTTTTTCTTTTTCTTTTTTAGTCTTTTAAGGGCCGCATCCGAGGCATCTGGAAGTTCCCAGGCTAGCAGTGAATCGGAGATGCAGCTGCCAGCCTACACCACAGCCACAGCAAGGTGGGATCTGAGCTGCATCTGCAACCCACACCACAGCTCATGACAGTGCTGGATCTCTAACCCACTGAGTGAGGCCAGGGGTGGAACCTGCATCCTCATGGTTACTCATCAGATTCATCTCCACTGAGCCACGACAGGAACTCCTAACTCTCAGACTTCTATTTAAACTAGACTGGCAACTGTGAAAGGCCAAGAGCAACCCTTGTGGTCTGGAAGGCTTAGAGACGCCCAGGGTGCTGACCTAAGGGAAACATAGCAATCCCCCAAATCTCAGCACCCTTCTGCCCTCACTCTTCCATGTATCTGCTCCCAGGGCTCCAATTATAATTTTTCTGCAGATTTTCCCAGGATCATTAGATCATGGCCTTCTCTGGAGCATTAGGTAACTTTCCCACCTGTGTGGTGAACATTTTCACGTGGCACCATTAATGCATCGGTTCAACCATTTGTCAGACATGTATTGGATAATAAGTGTTCTAGATACAAAAATACCTGAGAGGTCTTGCTGACTCGATGGAGTTTATGTTTGACACATACACTCAACACCTCTGATATATTATTACCATCTTCTATTCCCAGATCGATTCCTTCTTTTTCAATTCCAGACATCACCACCCCACCACCTGCTACAACCCAGAGTCATCCCTATTTCCAGTCGCTCTCCATCATCCTCACAATTCCTGGTGGGGCAACAACACAGCAGTATAATGGCAATAAATACAGTCATTTTACTACAGCCCCCTAACCGCCATCTCCAAACTTCCTACTCTCATATTTTATTAAGTTATCATTCTTGGGAGTTCCCTTCGTGGCTCAGCAGAAACAAAGCTCACAAGTATCCATAAGGATACAGGTTCCATCCCTGGCCTCACTTAGTGAGTCAGGGATCTGGCGTTGCCATGAGCTGTGGTGTAGGTCACAGACTTGGCTCAGATCCCACGTTGCTATGGCTGTGGCTGTGACATAGGCCGGCCGCTGTAGGTAGCTCCAGTTCGACCCCTAGCCTGGGAACTTCCATATGCCTTGGATGTGGCCCTAAAAAAAGCAAGCAAACAAAAAAAGTTATCATTCTTAAGGTTCCCTTTTAACATAGATTATCGTCTACAAAGATTTATACTCTGTCCTTTATTAATATGTGCCTGCTATCTTTAAAACATCTTTCCATCAAGGTTCTCACTCTTTTGCAGGTGAAGCTTCGAAAACTTCAAAAAGTCTGAAAATGCTATTGTCTAGAAGACCAAAACGAGCCATCAGATTGGGTCTGGTTTTTTAAGGCCAGATCTGAAGTAGGGAAAGAAACATCTCTGCTGCTTCGAAAGATGCTGATAGTGCTATTCAGAAAGGGACTCTAAGGATTCCAGTTTTAAACAAACTCTAATAACAAAACATTGTCAGCCAAGAGAGAAAGCTGATCTCCTCAACTGAAAGGTGCCAGCGATACCACCTTCCTCCCCTCGGCGACGCTGCTGACGCCCAATGACGCACCTTCCACCCGATTTGTGGGAGAGCCAATCAGTTCCCTTTGAATGAAATCTTTCTTCAACCTTTTAAACACTCCTGGGGGAAGGGAGGGAGAGGGCAAGAGAAGTATTTCTGAAACAAATGGAGACCCCAACGCCAAGTTTCTGTTCTTGTTACTGTTCAGGTTTTGGCCCAGGGAAGCCAGTCTCAATTCCATGTTTTTCGTTCAGCTGGTTTGTTTGGCAAAATCCAATGATAAATACAAAAGTCTGAGGTCAGTCTCACCTTACTCGGAGAGCTGGAGCTGGGAAGGTCAGCTTTCTGTGGTCGGGGAAACTTTGGGAGCCACGGTTCGGCTGTTGACAACGGGAGGCAAAGATATGGGCCAGATAATTTCTTTTTTTTCCAAATGTATGAATCTAAGTCTTTTTTTTTTTTTCCCCTGAAAAACCCCACGCACAAGCAATCCTTTGTTGACAGTTCGGTACCAGTGGTTAGGTGGGGGAGGGGAAGGCAGGGTAGAGTGAAACTGTGGAATCCTTGCAGGTCAAGAGCTGTTCTTTAGTTAATAAACATCCCAGTGGACCCCTGCCTCTCCTTCCTGTTTTTCTTTTCTTTTTTTTTATTATCAAGATTTTTTATTAGAGTTGATTTACAACGTTCTGTCGATTTCTGCTGTACAGCGAAGTGACCCAGTTATATACATACATACATATATATATATATATATATATATATATATATATATGTATTTTTTTTTTTTTTGGTCTTCTTGTCTTTTTAGGGCTGCACCCTTTTTTCTTGTCTGCTTGTCTCAGGCTAGGGAAGTTAGAGTTGCCAGCCTACACCACAGTCACAGCAACACCAGATCTGAGCCACGTCTTTGACCTCCATCACAGGTCATGGCAACGCCAGATCCTTAACCCACTGAGCAAGGCCAGGGATCGAACCCACAACCTCATGGTTCCTAGTTGGATTTGTTTCCGCTGTGCCAAGACAGGAACTCCCACATACACACACACACACACACGTTTCTTCTCACACTATCCTCCATCATGTTCCATCACAAGCGACTAGATATAGTTCTCTGTGCCACACAGCAGGACTCCCTGTTTTTCTGTCCACTCATGGACAGTCACAGGCCTACAAGGGGAAAGGGAAGGGGCAGGACCAGACCGCAGCTGGTCACTCTGGGAGACTCCATGTGGATTTCGTGGGACCCAGATCCACTTTCCTGGCACTGCCCCCCAGGTCCTGGGCCTCTGCAGCTGTTTTACTCCAGGTCAGTAAAAATAAGCCCTCTTTTCTCCTCCTGCTATTGTCAGCTCCGCTGGCATAAAAATAAGAAGTTACAGGGAGTTCCCTACGTGGCTCAGTGGTTAACAAACCCAACTAGAATCCATGAGGATGGGGGTTCAATCCCTGGCCTCACTCAGGGTTAAGGATCTGGAGTTGCTGTGAGCTGTGGTGTAGGCCGGCGGCTACAGCTCCAATTTGACCCCTAGCTTGGGAACCTCCATATGCCATGGGTGTGGCCCTAAAAAAAATGTGAATGAGATTGGAGTTCCCGTTGTGGCTCAGAGAAAAGGAACCCATGAGGACAAGATCCATGAGGACAAGAGTTTGATCCCTGGCCTCGCTCAGTGGGTTAAGGATCCAGTGTTGCCATGAGCTGTGGGGTAGGTCACAGACATGGCTGATCCTGTGCTGCTGGGGCTGTGGTGTAGGTCGGCAGCTACAGCTCTGATTCAACCCCTGGCCTGGAAACTTCCATATGCCACAAGTACGGCTCAGAAAATACCAAAAAAAAAAAAAAAAAAAAAAAAAAAAGATGTGAACGAGATTGATGTGCCAATACTGGCATTTTATGTATATGTAAAATAGATATGTTTGTATGTCATCCAGTGACCACCAAAATAGGTCGCTTGGATTCTGTTTGTGGACTTGATGGTCATAATACAACCAAAGGTTCTCTTGGTTGTTGTCTTAGTTCGGGCTGCTAGAACAGAATGCATTGACATAGACTGAGCAGCTTAGACGATAAACATGCATTTCTCACAGTTCTGGAGGACTTGATGCCCAAGATCAAGGTACCAGCAGACAGTGGGTGGTGAGAAATCACTTCCTGGTTTGCAGACAGCCCTCGGAGAGCAGACAAGGAGGAAGGAAGCTCTCGGGTATTTTTTCTTAGAAAGGCACTAATCTCATGATGACGGCCCCACCCTCATGACCTAATTACCTCCCCAAAGCTCCAGCTCCAAATGCCATCACGCTGGGGATTAGGGTCCAACATATGGATGGGGCTGGGGGCGGGGATAAAAACATTTGGTCCAGAGCAGATGCCATCCTATTCATCCTGCAAGTCTTCACAGGCACCATTAAAGATTAAACACAGGAGTTCCTGTCTTGGCACGGTGGAAATGAATCCGACTAGGAACCATGAGGTTATGGGTTCGATCCCTGGTCTCACTCAGTGGGTTAAGGATCTGGCATTGCTGTGAGCTGTGGTGTAGGTCGCAGACGAGGCTTGGATCTGGCTTACACCCTGGCCGACTGCTGTAACTCTGATTAGACCCCTAGCCTGGGTACCTCCATATGCCGTGGGTAGGGCCCTAAAAGGACAAAAGACAATAAATAAATAAATAAATAAATAAATATAAACACACAGAGAATGCAAAGAGAGTTTTGCCTCACTGATGCACACCTCCCTCCACCCAACCCTCAGGCAGCCAGAAATTTAATGAATTGCCCCATTGCAGTCACAGTGTCACTGTACTATCTCCTTAATATTCCATTGCCTAGAATATAGAAGTACTCAGCTAGAGTTGTTGAATTAATTACTCAGACTTTCCCATTCCTCCACACAATCAATGTCTGTCTGTACCTTCCTCCAAAACTTCCAGTGTGTCTAGACCTCATGCACTGTCTCTAGGTTCTGACTAGAATAAGCCACTTCTGGGGACTTATCGCAGAGGTGGCTACAATTTGTAGTTATTGCTGTATATTCATAATTGAAAGGAAGTAAAGATTCCAGAGAAAAGATAATACTGGGTCAAGATGAATTTAAAGACTTTTCCAAACCAGCAGAGAAGAACCTAAAAGCACTGTATCTCTATTTTTGTGTAACTCAATCACGACCCCTACATTTAAAAAACAAATTTGTTTGTCCAGTGAAAGAATTTCTTCAAATATTTAAACAGCTGCCTTCATCAATCTCCCTATTCTCAGACCCCTATCTTAAATCTCTGGACCAAAGTCCATAGAGCCTTTTCTCCTAGGAATGATGGAGCTATGGAATTAAGGTTATAAATTCAGTCAAGCCCCAAGTCCAAGTTCCAAGTTGAAGTGTTAAGGTCTGATGTTGATATTTTACTTTTTAAATCAACCAAGTCATAATTTGAAACAGTTGTTCATCGGCAATTTGATTTTCTGACATTCCCCCCCCCCCCGATCATCAGATAACGGTCTCCACAATTAAAAGATTAAAATGTGGGTCAGTGAGCTGAGCTATGTTTTAAGGGCTCCATACTCCAGTGAGTTAACTAACAGAATTTTATACCAAAGTTTCAGTGTGGGTTGGAAAGAAAAGCAACGAGAAGAGAAAAAAGAAAAATGAACAACTGCCCAAAAATGTCTGTTCCTTCTTTTGGCTCACCCATTTGTGCTGTAAATATTTGAATAAGGTAAAGACATGAGGTACTCTCTCTAACCCCAGAGACAGGTTCCAGCCAATGAGTCAGCATACTCTTTGCCTTCTCAATCAATTTCCAGTAGGGAGCTTTCCCTCTGAGAAAAGGCATCTGACGGTGTTGCTTTCATGCCAAATCTTGCTCACCAAGTTAAGTAAGTGGGTCTTGCAATTTTCCAGTTAAAGGCAGTAAGAGATGACCTCTGCTCTGGAGGGCAACTTATGACTTATTCTTTCTGCTGTTGGCAAACTTCCAAGGAGGGACTACGAAAGCACCTTTGTCCTAGTTGGGTATTAAACATCATAGAAATGGTGGCAAAGCAGCAATGGCTTATATACTGAGAGCTCTGCCAGCAAGTTCAATCCAAAATACTTCATAGATGATAACAGTGACACAAGACTTATTAAAGGGTGAGAGATTTCCAAGATTTAAGTTAGGATAGTGCTTTCTGGTAAGATGCATGCTATTAAGAGGTAAAAGAGAGGTGAAGAAATGAAACTAAGGACTGGAGAATCATCAAATAGCTTATGAAAAAAGGAAGAGAGAGAAGGCACTACTGCTGAGGGAGGTTTGGAGTTTGCTTTTTCGTATGGGAAACACATATACATACGTGTCTGAAACTGATGATCCTTAAGTGGGGCACCCAGATAACTTTGAGGTTTTTTTGTTTTGTTTCGTTTTTTGGGTTTTTTTGTTTTGTTTTGTTTTTTTAACACACTGAATCATCAGAATCTCTGGGGAGGGCTCGGGATAGATGTGTATTGTGTGTACTGTGGAAAAAGCACTCTAGGAATTTTTTTTTTTTTCTTGTCTTTTTAGGGCCGGACCCATGGCATATGGAGGTTCCCAGGCTAGGGGTCAAATCGGAGCTGTAGCTGCCTGTCTACACCACAGCCATAGCAATGGCGTGTCTGAGCCTCGTCTGTGACCTACACCACAGCTCACGGCAGCGCTGGATCCTTAACCTACTGATCGAGGTCAGGGATCAAACCCACGTCCTCATGGTTACCAGTCGGGTGTGTTAACCACTGTGCCACGACGGGAACTCCTAGGAATTTCTAACATACACCCCTGGTTAAGAAAATTCATGCTGGGAGTTCCCCTCGTGGCTCAGCAAAAACAAATCTGACTAGCATCCATGAGGATGCAGGTTCAATCCCTGACCTCACTCAGTGGGTTCAGGATCTGGCATTGCTGTGAGTTGTGGTGTAGGTCGAAGATGTGGCTCAGATCCCGCTTTGCCGTACCTGAGGTGTAGGCCAGCAGCTACAGCTCTAATTTGACCCCTAGCCTCGGAACCACCATATACTGAAGGTGTGGGCCCCCCGCCCCCAAAAAATTTGTGCTGCTTACCCATTTTTCTTCCTTATTTTCTCCTAAACTATGGCTTAATTTTTCCAATGCCAGGCAATTTTTTTAAATGTTCAGATTATAAAAACAATTCCTTGAAAATTTGGAAAACATGAAAAATGCACATTTAAAGCTAACATCTCCAAACCCATTAGCCAGAGATATGATTTTTAGTCCAGGGAATCTAAATCCAGAACTCCTTGATGGGTTTCAGAGGGTCCATGGCCTAAACCTCTGAAAATTTATGGAAAATTACTCTTTCCTTTTTTGCAAGCATATATATGGCTTTTAAAAATATTAGTAGCTTGGAATTTCTGTTGTAGCTTAGCGGGTTAAGAACCCGACATAATATCTGTGAGAATGCGGGTTCAATCCCTGCCCTCGCTCAGTGGGTTAAGGATCTGGTGTTGCTGAAAGCTGCAGTGCAGGTCACAGATGTGGCTCGGATCCATTGTTGCTGTGGCTGTGGCATAGGCCGGCAGCTGCACCTCCCATTCAACCCCTAGCCTGGGAACTTCCATATGCTGAAGGTTCGGCCCTAAAAAGAAAAAAATTAAAATTAAAATAAAATATTAGTGCAAATTACATATTTTGAAATGGCTTGGAGTTCCTGTCATGGCTCAGTGGAACCATGAGGTTGGAACTATGAGGTTGCGGGTTCCATCCCTGGACTCGCTCAGTGGGTTAAGGATCTGGTGTTGCCATGAGCTGTGGCGTAGGTCGCAGACATGGCTTGGATCCCGAGTTGCTATGGCTGTGGTGTAGGCCAGCGGCTACAGCTC
Organism: Sus scrofa; assembly: GCF_054392235.1. Lineage (NCBI taxonomy): Eukaryota > Metazoa > Chordata > Mammalia > Artiodactyla > Suidae > Sus > Sus scrofa. The sequence continues at coordinate 40,452,018 of NC_139386.1, read as the reverse complement.
TGTTTAGACCCCTACTCTGGGAACCTCCATATGCCGCTGGTGTGGCCCTAGAAAAGACACAAAAGACAAAAAAAAAGAAATTGCTTTTCTTCAGTCAACATATTCTTTTTTTTTTTTTTTAGCCAAGCCCAAAGCATGCAGAAGTTCTCAGGCCAGGCATTGAACCCATGTCACAGTAGTGACAACATTGGATTCTTAACCCACTAGGCCACTAGGGAACACTATACAAAACATATTCCTTTTTTAATTAATTTTTTTTGCATTTTAGGGCAGCATCTACAGTATATGGAATTTCCCAGGCTAGGGGCTGAATTAGGGCTGCAGCTGCCAGACTATGCCACAGCCTGGATCTGAGCCACATCTTCAAACTACACTGCAGCCTGCTGCATTGCTGGATCCTTAACCTACTGACCGAGGCCAGGGATTGAATCTTCATACGCATGGATACCAGTCAAGTTCTTAACCCACTGAGCCACACTGGAAACTCCAAGACATATTTTTAATACCCCATATCCTCAAGTCCCCTTTGAGAATATCACTTTTAAACAGTGAATAAAATTCCAACAGCCACCTTGTCAGACACTGATATTATCCATATTTTCTAGTATAAACAAGGCTGGAATTACCACTTGTGTACAGAAATCTCCACCTGTTTGTCTGTTTCCTTTTTCTCCCATTCTGAGATGTATCTGAGATGCCCCAGAATCACTGAGTAGTTCCTTTTAAAGACCCTGACATCTATTGCTTTTGGGCAAAGATCCTGTCAATCTGCACACCCACCAGGAGTGAATGAAAGTGTGAGTGACTCCAGTTTTCCATTTGTAAGCTTTTAAAAGAGATTGTACTCTCTGACATCAACATCATGAATATTTTCTCAGGTCAGTCTCCCAAAGCAATAGAAATTAGAGCAAAAATAAACCCATGGGACCTCATCAAACTGAAAAGCTTCTGCACAGCAAAGGAAACCAAAAAGAAAACAAAAAGACAACTTACAGAATGGGAGAAAATAGTTTCAAATGATGCAACTGACAAGGGCTTAATCTCTAGAATATATAAGCAATTTATACAACCCAACAGCAAATAAACCAATCAATCAATGGAAAAATGGGCAAAAGACCTGAATAGACATTTCTCCAAAGAAGATATACAGATGGCCAACAAACACATGAAAAAATGCTCAACATCGCTGATTATAAGAGAAATGCAAATCAAAACTACCATGAGATACCACCTCACACCAGTCAGAATGGCCATCATTAATAAATCCACAAATAACAAGTGCTGGAGGGGCTGTGGAGAAAAGGGAACCCTCCTGCACTGCTGGTGGGAATGTCAACTGGTACAGCCACTATGGAGAACAGTTTGGAGATACCTTAGAAATCTATACATAGAACTTCCATATGACCCCGCAATCCCACTCTTGGGCATCTATCCGGACAAAGCTCTACTTAAAAGAGACACATGCACCCGCATGTTCCTTGCAGCACTATTCCCAATAGCCAGGACATGGAAACAACCCAAATGTCCATCGACAGATGACTGGATTTGGAAGATGTGGTATATATACACAATGGAATACTACTCAGCCATAAAAAAGGATGACATAATGCCATTTGCAGCAACATGGATGGAACTAGAGAATCTCATCCTGAGTGAAATGAGCCAGAAAGACAAAGACAAATACCATATGATATCACTTATAACTGGAATCTAATATCCAGCACAAATGAACATCTCCTCAGAAAAGAATATCATGGACTTGGAGATGAGACTTGTGGTTGCCTGATGGGAGGGGGAGGGAGTGGGAGGGATCGGGAGCTTGGGCTTATCAGACACAACCTAGAATAGATTTACAAGGAGATCCTGCTGAATAACTTTAAGAACTATGTCTAGATACTCATGTCGCAACAGAAGAAAGGGTGGGGGAAAAACTGTAACTGCAATGTATACATCTAAGGATAACCTGACCCCCTTGCTGTACAGTGGGAAAATAAAATAAATAAATAAATAAATAAATAAATAAATAAATAAATAAATAAATAAAAGAGATTGTGTGTCTTTGATTTCTTTTCAAGTCTTTCATTAATAAAGTTCATTTGGAAAATGGCAGCCTAATCCAGGGCCCAAGAGTTCTTAACTGAACCACCTGAGCAGCAAGGACAGACAAACTCCCCTGAGTTATTCCTACACCTTCTTCAGGGGTCCAGTCCAGGCTTCTCTTCCTCGAGGGTGATGCCCCTTGGTGATTAGTTCCTTCCTGTGGTGTAGACGTGGTCCTGTGGCCATATCATAGCTCCCAGCATCTGAACACGTTCCTGGCAGGTGGTGGGAGGGAATCCTCTAGTGTGAGTCCTGGAGAAAGGCAACCTCTGCTTCTTGTCACCAGAGCATCAAGGCAATACGCCCTCTCCTAGCAGTCAGCCTGGGGGGTGGTGGGGGGTAGGGGCGAGTAAGTCAGGCTCCACCAACTGGATGTTCCAACTCATGAAGTCTTGTAGGGGGGTTCCCATTGTGGCTCAGCAGAAATGAATCTGACTAGTATCCATGAGGATGCAGGTTTGATTCCTGGCCTCACTCAGTGGGTGAAGGATCCGGCGGTGGGGTGAGCTCCCGTGTAGGTCCCAGATGCAGTTCGGATCCCACGTTGCTGTGGCTGTGGTGTAGGCTGGCAGCTACAGCTCCAATTCGACCCCTAGCCTGGGAACATCAGTATCATAAGTGCAGCCCTAAAAAAAAAAAAAGAAAAGAAAAAAAAGGAATCTTGAGATGGGGAGATTTTCCAGGATTATCTAGGGGAGCCCAATGGAATCACAAGTGTTCCTGTAGGAGGAGGTGGCGGGGTGGAGGTGGGGGGCGGTCAAAGTTAGGAGAAGGCTTTGAGCTGATAGCAGTGGAGATGGGAGTGATGTGGCCACAAACGTGGCAATGCCGGCTGCCTCTGAAAACTGGAAGAGGAAAGGAATATATTCTTGCCCAGAACCTCCAGAAGGAACCAGCCCTGATGACACCTTGACTTTAGATCCCGGAGAATTATGGGCTTCTGACCTCCAGGATGATGAGACAATAAATTCGGGGGTGTTTTGTTTGTTTTTGTTTTGCTTTTTTAGGGCTGCACCTGCAGCATATGGAAGTTCCCAGGCTAGGGGTCCAACTGGAGCTTCAGTGGCCCACCTACACCACAGCCTCAGCAAAGTGGGATCCCAGGCAAGTCTATGACCTACACCACAGCAGCTCACAGCAATGCCAGATCCTTAACCCACCGAGCAAGGCCAGGGATCGAACCCACATCCTTATGGATACTAGTCGGGTTCTTAACTCACTGAGCCACAAGGGGAGTTCCCAAATTTGGGTTGCTTTAAGCTAGGTTTGCCATGATTTGTTACAACAGCAAGAGGAAACTAATATACCTTCCATTGATTCCATGCTACTCTCCCAGTACAAACATCTGCTTAATTAGCCACAATTCACTCCAGTTGCCTTTCACTCACCTTCAGCTCTTAGTGCAGGGCTATGTTTGTCCTCTGGGCTCCCACTTCACCCCCTGCTTTCCACAATGAAGCTCTGCTCGCCCTGAGTTGTGACTCTCTACCAGCTGGGTACCTCTCCCTCCAGACTGCGAACTTAACAAGGGCAAGTGTTGGAGATTCCGCTGTGGCGAAATGGGGTCAGGAGCATCTCTGGAGCACAGGTTCTATTCCCCGCCGGGCACACCAGCACAGTGGATTGAGGATCTAGTGTTGCTGCAGCTGTGATGTGAGTCACAATTGTGGCTCAGATCTAATCCCTGACCCGGGTTAGGGTTAGGGGTTAGGAGTTAGGGTTAGGGTTAGGGTTATGCCTTGAGGTGGCCAAAAACAAACAAACAAGCAAGGGTAAGGGTCGAAGTTGCCCCTAGTACAATCTATGAATAAACATTAGTGACAGGAACAGATCAGAATTTGTTTGTATACATGAGTTCCCGTCCTGGCACAGCAGAAACAATTCTGCCTAGGAACAATGAGGTCGCGGGGTCGATCCCTGGCCTTGATGAGTGGGTTAAGGATCTGGTGTTGCCATGACCTGTGGTGTAGGTGAAGATGAGGCTTCAATTCTGCGTTGCTGTGGCTGGGGTGTAGGCTGGCAGCTGAAGCTCTGATTCAACCCCTAGCCTGGGAACCAACGTATATATCTCGGGTATGGGCCTAAAAACAAAACCAAACCAAAAAATTTATTTGTATACAAACATGTGCCCCAAAGGTGAAAATGCCTTGATAAAAATTTTTTAGAAGATTCGCATAGATAGAGAAACACTTTGCATTAGGCTCCTTTTCTTTAGACCATGGAAATGATAAAAAAAAAAAAAAGTGGTGTACTTATCTAAAAGGGAAATTCTCTTCTGATTTATGACAGAATGTCTAAAAAGCTGACTTTCATGTGAACATAAAATACTAAACATACAATATGTGAGCTAAATCACTTGGATAGAACTGAAAGCAGAGCGAATGTAATCAATTTCTGATATTATTAAAACCTAAGGGGAAATGAAATGTCCGTTTCAGTAATGCTGGGTGTGTCCGCGTTTCTCCCACTTCAGTGTTATTGTAGGATACTCCAGCGGCTGTTTGCAAAATCTCGATGGTCTGCTAAGCCTGGCTTTATCCAGGCTGGTGTGGAACACACATTTGAGACACTTGGGTTTAAGAGCTCTCTCTCCCTCTCATGACAGGGAGTTTTAAAGGATTTTCTCCCTCCCCGCCACCATGTTCCCTGTCTAAATGTTTTAAGCCTCTGGACTCCATCCTACAAAAATGCAAAAGCACAAGTGCACAAGGATATTCGCTGCAGCTTTATTTGTAATAGCATTCTGTTGGAAGCAACCCAAATGTCAATCAGCTGAAAAGTGGTTGCATAAATTATGGGACATCCAGAATCTGGAAGGCTAGGCTATCCTTAAAAAGAAGGAGAGAGTTTTATATAGAGGAGTTGCTTTCAGATCATAGTTCACTGCTCTGCTCAAAACCCTCCAGGCCTCTGAGTTGCATTTACATAAACTTCAGATTCCTTCACGGGATAAAATGCCCTCCAAGGGGGCTGTGCCAGCCTTTCTGACTTCGAGGTTGGCACTCTCTCTCCTCTATTCGGATTCAACAGGGTGACCTTCTCCATCCGCTTCCCCTCACTGCTCCCCGCTCATGCTCGGTGCTACCACAGGTCCTTTGCACATAATATTTTCTCAGCTGGGAATGTTCCTCCCTTTTTTTTAAATTTTATTTTTTATTATTATATTTTTTGCAATGTTCTTCCCTTGACTACTGTTTTGCTGCCTTAGCTACACAGTAAAACCATCTGCATTCCAGGCTACATCCCAAACCAATCAATCGGAATCTCAGGAGGGGTACCCAGGCATCAATTCAGAAACTCTGGAGTGGTACCCAGGCACCCAAGGGGTTTTGGTTTGAATTGCTTGTGCGTTTTTAACCTTTTCAGGTGGTTCTGGACACAGCCCAGCTTAAGAATGAGGGTGGCTTCACCTGGTAGCTCCTCTCCAACATTCAGAGAGTTGTTCAAATGTCACCTTCTCAGAGAAAGGATGATTACACGACTTTTCTTACCAAAGATAGATAACTAGTAGAGTTAAAAAATATATAAGCAGGAGTTCCCATTGTGATTCAGCAGTTAAGAACCTGACACAGTAAGGAGTTCCTGCTGTGGTCCAGCAATAAAGAATCTGACTAGTGGAGTTCCCGTCGTGGCTCAGTGGTTAACGAATCCGACTAGGAACATGAGGTTGCAGGTTTGATCCCTGGCCTTTTTCAGTGGGTTAAGGATCTAGCGTTGCTGTGAGCTGTGGTGCAGGTTGCAGACACGGCTTGGATCCCGAGTTGCTGTGGCTATGGTGTAGGCCGGCAGCTATAGCTCCGATAAGTCCCCTAGCCTAGGAACCTCTATATGCCATGGGACCAGCCCTAGAAAATGCAAAAAAAAAAAAAAAAAAAAAAAAAAAAAGAATCTGACTAGTATCCATGAGGAGGCAAGTTCAATCCCTGGCCTCAATCAGTGGGTTAAGGACCTGGTGTTGCTGTTGCTGTTTCCACGCCAGCAGCTGCAGCTCCAGTTTGACTCCTAGCCTGGGAACCTCCATATGCCACAGGCATGACTTCCATAGTCTACAAGTGTGACTGTAAAAATGCAAAAGATGAGTAAAAAATGCATTTGTAAATGTAAAGATAGTACGTATGAGAGGGCATACATTGAAAAGACAGCAGAGCCATATAAAGGCAGGGGGAATTTAAATTTCGGTTTCCTCACTAGCTGACAGTGATCTTATAACAGTTATGATCTCTGAGCCCGTATGAAAAGCGAGAAATCGTACCCATGTTGAAGAGTTTTCTTAAGGAATAACAAGACCATAAATGGCACACAGGGAATGCTAGGTAAATATTATTAGCTATCATTAAGTAACAAACGATTTGTCAAAGCAGTAATACTTTGGAATTCAAAGAAAATAGAAATGTCAAGTGTCTGGGGATCAGAGAGGGCTTCTCCAAGTAAGTAGAATTTAATTTCTTGTCTTAAAGTAAAGCCGGAGGAGTTCCCGTTGTGGCGCAGTGGTTAACGAATCCAACTAGGAACCATGAGGTTGCGGGTTTGATCCCTGGCCTTGCTCAGTGGGTTGAGGATCTGGCGTTGCCATGAGCTGTGGTGTAGGTCACAGATGCGGCTCAGATCCCGCGTTGCTGTGGCTGTGGTGTAGGCCGGCAGCTACAGCTCCGATTCGACCCCTAGCCTGGGAACCTCTATATGCCACAGGAGCAACCCTAGAAAAGGCAAAAAGACAAAAAAAAAAAAAAAAAAAGGAAAGCTGGAACTTGGGCAAGTGGCGAGAATGGGGAGGGCAGCAGGGAGGGCGGTGGGACAGAGACTGCGAGTAGCATCTGGGGAGATAGGGAACAGGAGGGACAAAGGCAGAATCTGGCAGAGTGCGTGCGTTTGGGGAAGAGGGAGTTAAACATGAGGCAAGAGCTTGCCCGGAAAGACAGTGCAGCAGTATGTCAGGATGGGCGAACCTTCTGTTTTCTGTCATACAGCATCTTTTTAGCACTGGCATTTGCCTGAATTAAATTGTGTAGAAGAATAAGTCTCTGATTGGAAGCAGATCCATCAGGCAGAGAGGCAGAGAGGTGGGGGCGGGTAGAAGACACTGCCTTCCACAGGATCTTGTTGGTCTCTTGGAAGCTGACTCTGGGCCATGAATCAGCCCACCTCAAAGAAGCAAGCTTGTAGGGTTCCCCAGGGACAGACCACAAACCAGTTCCACAGCCCTTGGTGCTCTCATGGGAAACCCCAACTATCCTTGGGGCCGGGGGTGGGGAGCCCAGCTCTGTCTGTGTTAATCAGGGTCCTTAGTGGCCAGGTGGGGGCCTGCAACCAAGGCACATTCAATGAAGGAACAGCTAACACAAGGCAGGCAGGATTAAGGGGAACCATTGAGAGATGGATGTGGGGAGGGAGAGAGCTGCAGAGTCCTGAGAGGAACTGTCAACCCCTAGCTCAGCACAGGCAGGTGGGGGAATAAATACTCCGTCCCTCTGCTTGTCTGCCCTCTTTGGCAATTGAAGACCAAGCCAGAAGCCAGAGGGCAAAGTTGTCCACTGATGTCCATACAGGTCAGCCTCCGGCATGCAAAGCAGGTTGTATGCTGAAAGTGGATTCGGAATACCCAGCCTAGTGAATAATCTTATGGAATGACAAGCCCAGAGAGGGAGCTGATTACCAACCAGCCTGCGTTCTCCTTAAGGCATCCATCCCCCTCACTGGGTCCCCTCCTCCCCTCCCTCTCTACTTCCCACTTCCATCCCCTACACATGTAATTGATCATCCATTCTTGCCAGTTGGACCTCCTAGTATCTCTCAAAAATATACTCGGCTCACACCATATACCTAACTCTACAGGGATTGAAGATTTATGGTTTTACTTCTTACAGCTAAAAGGACTGGATAAAAACCTCACTGGATATTTATATAAACTTGGAATAAAGGGAGGACTTCTCCAACATGATCTTAAAGGCAAAAACCACAGAGGAAAAGACTGATAGATTACACTACATGAAAATGGGAAACTTCCATTTGACAAAAACCACCATGAACAAAGTTGAAAAGACATCAAAAAATAACTGAAACAAAATTCGAGCAATGAAATCAGAAATATCATTTCAGCAAATTTAAGTAAAAGAAGTGCTGTCTAAATATATAAAGTTTTCATACAAATAGATAAGAACTGACCCACATTGTGGGGGTGGAAGGGGAACTAAGAAGAAAACTAAATAAGGAAAATGCTGTGAAAATAAAAATAGATGCCTAGTCAAAGAACACGAGCAAGATAGACTGGGGAGGGAAAACAATTTGATAACAGCCTATGGGAAAATGTTTAACCACTCAATCCAAGAAATGCAAATAGCTCCTTCTCCAACCAAATTCAGGAAGATCGTTCTTGAGAATACTCACTGTAGGCACAGTTGCAATGAAAAGGGCCCTCACGAATTGCTTAGAGGAGTTTAAATTATTACGGTCTTGAAAAGCAAATTGGCAGTTCAGTATTGAGAAACTTTAACATTCATCCCCCTTAACCCAAGTTGAAAATTCGGGGAATTTTTACTTGCTAGAATCTACTCACTTTCCTACTCACAAGGTGTAGGAATCTCAACATGACATACACTTTCCAAGTTTCATATCCCATACCTCCCAGCTGACATGTGCCACCCCATCAGTGTGAAACTACTGGTTCTTCCCTAGGCATGGGCCCTGCACATTCGTGTCTCTGAGCATTTCCTGTTTATTTTCCTCTGCTTGGAAAGCCCTTCACCACTGGCTGGCTTTGCTTACTCTTTTGGAATCAGCTAAGTTGTCAGAGGGTCTGCTCTGATCACCTGCCAGGTTGAGTTAGTTTTCTCTTCTCCGTAATACCCCAATACCTGGTGCATATATAGTTTCACAGATCATTTACATATTTATTTACATATTTACATATCTATTTACATATCAGTCTCCACCATCTTGGTTTCTTGGTAGCCCCCCTGTAGAAGTAGAGGCAACTCTGGAGGCAATTCTGTCCCCCCAGAGGGACACTTAGCAACAGCTGGAGATATTTTTGGTTGTCATAACTGGGGGAAAACCAGGATGCTGCTTAACACCCTACAGTGCACAGCAAAGCCCCGGCCTAAAATGCCAATAGTGCCAACATTCAGAAATGCTATCCTATACCTAGCTTCTGTCTAGCATGAAACATAAAAAGCACATACCCAAAAAAAATTTTAGCTACATAATGAACAAGGGTAAAATGAACTTTTAAAGCCCAATTTCTTCTTCCATACAATGGGTGTAATTATATCTATGCAAGAAGGCTACAGGGAGGATTAAGACAATGGTATGAACAATGCCTGATACAAAGCTGATAACTTCATCAATCTTAGTTTATCCTAAGAATAAATGCATAAAAAATACAGCCCCAGTATGTTTCTGTCCTGAAAGAATGATTCATTTCATAAACCACTTTATTTTATAGCTGAGAAGCCCCACTCTTTAAGGGATAATGACTTGCCTAAATTGGTATCATATCCGAGTTTCTAGTTTAGCTGTGAACCATATTTTAAATGCACGCATAAGAAAGGAATTAAAAGCTGACTCTTGTAAAACAAATAATTATCCCTTTTTGGTTGGATTTATAAATACAATTTTCATAAATATGCATAAAATTTTCTTGAAAATACTTAGAATACTAACAGAGCAATGATTCAACTGAATAATGTTACCAGCAGTTTCACAGGGATTTATTTTGAAATTACATTTTTGGCATATATGCAAAAATAGGCAAATGTATTAAAATACAAAGTTAAACAAATAATGCATTCTTTCGACTATAGGAGAGACATAGAATCCAGAAAAACATTTTAAATAGTTTGTCATAATACATAAGCCATGTTAATACATATTAACAAGCTTTCTGGAATCTGTGCTAAAAAATAACGATCCTGCAATGATTGTTCCTTCTCACTGCTCATTTGTTAATACATACAATGAAATTTCTTAGCAAAATATAATTCAGAGGCACCATCTGACCTGAGATCTCAGATTCTAACATGTTATGACTTTTAATATGAACACCAGTATAACCAGAATTTAAACAAATTATGGCAAATAAATTAAAACATATATATTTTAACATCTATAGACTTTATTAGGTGTTCCTCATACAGTCATCTGGTATGTTTAAAGAGTGAGCAATCATATAAAAGGAAATATGGTCAAAACTGATTGAAGTAATAAAATCCTGAAACTAAATAGCATCTCATAATTCATCGCACAGCATATATTAGATTTCATTACATCAGTATATAGCTTAGTAGTAAATTCTCCTGATGGTCATAAACCTCTAAGGTGTTGTCATCCTGAAAAATGAAGGGGAGGGAGTTGGTGGGGGTACAGAAAGGATAAATCTTGAGCAGTGCCGGTGCAGTGCACCTTTAAGGAGTAAAGTTGTAGTGCATCGCCACCTAGTGGCTGAATTTAAAACCTTATTCTGATAAAGGGATTTTTTCCTGTTATGTCTCACTTACCCTTTAACTAACTGTATTTATCTGATACTGTGGTTCCTAAAATTCATGTTGCTCAAATGGGTAAGGCCATTTGCACTTCACCCATCAGGCTGTCAAGGATTTGGTTGTGTTTTTGTGTTCATCTAATCTTTAAATTCTAAGTATTTCGGATATTTTCAAAGCCACACAATGGATGTCAATATTAGCAAAATACCAGCCTCTGTGTGCAAAGAGAATTATTATGGCTATAGGAACCTTGGGCTTTGGATCAGTTTTTATTCTTATTACTGAATCTCTTAACAAGTCAGAATAATGCTTACTGTGTGCCAGGGACTAAGTTACATACAATGAAGCCAATTAATTTTCACAACTCTGTAAAGTAGGTCATCATTACTCCCATTTTAGGGCTGAGGAAACTGAGGCACAGAAAAGTAAACTATGTTCCTAAAGTTACCCAATTAAGTGGATGCATTTAGATGTGGGTAGTCTAACCCAGAATTAGGTCTGACTCACTCTACTATTCTGTCTACAAGATGATGAGCCAAATGGTTTGTATGAATATAATATCCACCGGCAATGTATGGGATTCAAATTCATCTGAAAAGATCTGAGAAAATAAAGAAATTGGAGCCCTAAAATTCTGGGTGGTCCTTGGTTCTGTAAGAATTTATCTTAAGTTACCTAGTTAGGTCTAATAGGGAAGCATCATGACACAGAAGTATTTACCTTAAGCACATATTCCCCAGTTTCTCTGATTTGCAATACTGTTCCAAAAGTGTAATTTGAATCGACTGCAGTCAAATCACAAATCTTACAAAAATACTAAGCATGTTAAAGAACTGCTCTTATCATGACCAAAACCATTATCAAATGAGGATCTAGGTAACTTGGAACAAACCGAAAAAAAAAAAAAAATCCCCAACAAGAATTTTGGGATAGACAGTTCAGAAAATAATCTGAATACCAAAAAGAGAGGCTCTCAGGGAACTGAATGAGGCTTCCTAATAATACTTTAGCATTTTTTTAAAAGCCTTTTTTTTTTTTTTTTTTTTTTTTTTAGGGCCGCCTCCGTGGCACATGGAGGTTCCCAGGCTAGGGGTCAAATCGGATCCTTAACCCACTAAGCAAGGTCGGGGATCAAACCGAGTCCTCATGGATACCAGTCAGGTTCGTTAACCACTGACACGACAGGAACTCCAAAGACACTTTTATGTACATGTTGCAAAAGTCAAATACAAATGTTTGTCAAAATCGCGTCTGTGAATAAAACATATGCCAAATGTGCATACACCCTCCTTTTTGTCCACACCTCAGCATGTGGAAGTTCCCAAGACAGGGATCGAACCCACACCTTTAGCAGTGACCTGAGCCAAAGCAATGATGCAAGATCCTAATAGCTAGGCCATCTGAGAACTCCCTGCTTTAGGAATTGTAACTACAGGCGTACCTTTTATTGGGCTCCTCACATATTGTTTTTTACAAATTGAAGGTCTGCGGCAACCCTGCATCCAGGGCAGTGACCTGCGCCACAGCAGTGACACCACCGGATCTTTAAACTGCTGTGCCACCAGGGAATTCCAGCAAGGTTTTGTCTTTTTAGGGCCACACCCGTGGCATATGGAGGTCCAAAAGGAGCTGTAGCCACTAGCCTACACCACAGCCACAGCCACGCCAGATCCGAGCTGCGTCTGAGACCTACACCACAGCTCACGGCAACACCGGATCCTTAACCCACTGATTGAGGCCAGGGATCAAACCTGCATCCTCATGGATGCTAGTCAGATTTGATTACACTGAGCCACGAAGGGAACTCCCCCAGCAAGAGTATTAAATGAGGTATGTACAATGCTCTTTTTAGACACAATGCTATTGAACTTGATAGACTAGTTATATTTATTTTCGTATGCACTGGGAAACCAAAAACTTCCTATGACTCACTTTATTTTGGTATTTGCTTTACTGTGGTAGTCTGGAACCAAAACTGCAGTATCTCTGGCAGATGCCTAACACAAAACTTGGTTTTTGTTCTTTTGTTCAAGGTAGACATTCCACCACACATAGCAGTGGCTTATGGAATACCATGAAGGCTGCAGTTTCAATACTGGCCCTCCCTACAGTTCCATTTTTCACTTCGACCAAAGAAAGCACTTTAGAATTTAGTGGTGGGAATGTTATTACTTTTTTGTTTTTTCTTTTTTTAGGGGCGCAACTGCAGCATACAGAAGTTCCCAGGCTAGGGGTCGAATCGGAGCTACAGCCACCTGCCTAGGCCACAGCGACAGTAATGTGGGATCCCGGCTGCATCTACAACACTGGATACTTAACCCACTGATCGAGGCCAGGGATCAAACCTGCATCTTCATAGATACTAGTCAGGTCTGTTACTGCTGAGCCACAGTAGCAACTCCAGGAATCATGACATTATTGAATAGCTCTAATTTACATTAAAAAATTAGACTATAAACTTAAAACTTTTAAACATTATTAGCATACCATGCTTACAATAGACTTTTTATTTTTTTGTCTTTTTAGCTATTTCTTGGGCCGCTCCCACGGCATATGGAGGTTCCCAGGCTAGGGGTCGAATCGGAGCTGTAGCCACTGGCCTACGCCAGAGCCACAGCAACGCGGGATCCAAGCCGCGTCTGCACCCAACACCACAGCTCATGGCAACGCCGGATCCTTAACCCACTGAGCAAGGGCAGGGACCGAACCCGCAACCTCATGGTTCCTAGTCGGATTCGTTAACCACTGTGCCACGACGGGAACTCCCGACAAAAGACTTTGACAATCATTTCCAAAGTGGAAAAGTCACTGGGGTCTATGAAGAAAGTATGATTTGACTTTACAATTTTTGCCTGTTTTTCTAGTCTACTTTTTGTTTTCTAATACATTAGCACAGGAACACAGATATATAACTTATACAGGCCCACACTGGGGTTGCATATGTAATTTTTTTAAGACAGAATGCAAAATCTATTATATTTGGACATCAGTAGCGGAAAAGGGCTGTTTCCTAATCCTGGCAAACTAGAAGGTGAATGCTCTCCCATTTCATTTGGAAACTTTTGAAGCTGCAGAGCCAGTCTGCTTGTACTATTTGCTTCAGGTAAAATAAAGTCACTGCTGCTTGTGTCTCGTTCCATTCCATCCTTGCAAGGGAGGCCTTGCTAGGGCTTTAACCCACAAAGGCAATATAAATATGACCATCCTACTGTTCTACTATTCTAAATGATTAAAGTGGCTTCTCTGAGCTCAGGACGCAGTTAACTACTAACTGAAAAGTATCCTAAAAGTTTAGAAAGAATTGTAACAGATACATAAATTCAGCAGTTATTAGGACAAGGTTTAGAATTCCAAAACTCCAATGATATTTATAATAGATATTTATTTAAAGTAATACATTTACAGCTCAGATAGGTCTACATTGTACATTTCGGGTTTAACCAAGTTCATAAAAATAGTTTGACGACTGCTGCATCCACAGATTTAGACTATACGATTATTTCTTTGCCCATTCTTCTCTTTCTTTTCTTTCCCGGATAACCTCTTTCAGATATGGTTCAAGGTAGAATTTATCCTAAAGAATGAATAAAAGAAAAATAATATAGACTCATCATATACCATAAATACTTAATAGATCTTTAACAAATCTATCAAAATTAAATTCCAACTTAAGAAACTATATTCTCAAGCAGTCTAAAAAATGTAAAAACTCATAAAAGATATTGTAATAAACTGCTTTGATAGATTATTACAAGAAAGTCTGTCAGAAAAGAAAAAAGAATGAGAATCTACAAGCTTTGGCCTCATTTCAGTGCAGTCCCAGGTTTAGGATTTTCTTCATAGAGTTCTTATTGAGCTAGAAGGCCACTCAATGGAATCACAGGAACACCATTGTTTTCATCTGAGCAGAAAGTATGCAGGAGAACAATGGCCCGGAAGGCAGAAGACCTGGATCCTAGTTCTGGATCCTCTATCAAGGACATGCTTGGCAATTTTGGAAGTCACTTCCCCTCTAAGACTCAATGTGTCCATCTCTAAAATGGAGCTAGCATTTGCTTTACTAACCTCACCAGATTGTCCTAAGGATACTGATTTGACACAACTTTAAGAACTCTAAAGCACTACACCAATGAATGTCTTCTCTGTGTCCAATACTCAATTCCTTTTCTTTCCTTTTTTTTTCTGGCTGATCCCAAAGCATATGGAAATTCCCAGGCCAGGGATCAAATCCGAGCCCTACCTGTGACCTACGCCACAGCTCCGGCAACACGGATTCTTAGCCTACTGCGCCAGCTGGAGATTGAACCCGGGCTGCCACAGAGACAATGCAGGATCCTTAATTCACTGCACCACAGCAGGAACTCCTAAGAGTCCATTCTTAACGGCCATTATCAGATACATAAAAGCTGTACTACCTCCTCATATTTTGTCCACTGCTCTTTAGGCAAGATCTGCTGTCTCATAGTCAGGTCCAGTGCTCTCTTAATGCGAAACACCCTGTCGTTATAAAGGTTCTCAGGAAGCCTTCTTATGGCTTCTTTTACATCGTCATCCTCATATATTGTATCATCTCGCATTAAGCCTATGATAAAAAAACAAGAGTGTTTGATTGAATATGCATCTTAAAAATAACGAGTAGAATATCTTTATGACTTAATAACTTAATTTCATTCACCCAACGGGCAAAATATCAAGAGTTAGGTATGATGGAAACTCAATGCATTTCATACACACTAATGGGTTATTTCTTAAATGGTACTGTGGAAACAATACAAGCTTTTTAAAATCTACTGCCATAAAATTCACACTTTATCTACAGTAATTTAAAAAACATTTAAAATGTCTACCTTGTTTTTATTTTTTTTAATTTATTTTTTATTTTTTGTTTTTTAAAGGTCACACCCGCAGCATATGGAGGTTCCCAGGCTAGTGGTCTAATTGGAGCTGCTGCTCCTGGCCTACGCCAGAGCCACAGCAACACCAGACCTGAGCCGCGTCTGTGACCTAGACCACAGCTCACAGCAACGCCAGATCCTTAACCCACTGAGCGAGGCCAGGGATTGAACCCGAAACCTCATGGTTCCTAGTAGGATTCATTAACCACGGAGCCACGATGGGAACTCCAAAAAGTGTCTACCTTGTTTTTAAACACATATCAATAAACCACATCTCTACTTTCTTTTACTTTAATTCTGAGATCAAGGTATTAAAGAATCTTAAAATGACAGTGTTAAGGAACCAGTAACATTTCATGATGCTTCAATTACAACAGATGAAGTTCATAGCAAATTATGAAATTCCAAAAAAGTTCAGGCATCAAACAATTGTAAAGATGTCAGACAATATTAACATTTGAAAAATCTCTTCTTTCAAAGTTCATATAACTTAAATTTTAAAATGCAAAGTGGAGGAATTGAGAGGGGGAGCATATAATAACAAAAAGGTTCTGCTACCATATTTCAAGAACAGAAATCATTTCCACCTCAAACATTTGAGACAATTCCATCCTTCTCTTCTCAAAATAATAAAAAAAGGAAATGGACTTAAAAAATGAAATGTAACCTATTATTTTTTGCCACACCAACATCATATGGAAGTTCCCAAGCCAGGGATCAATTCTAAGCTTCAGCTGTGACCTACACCCCAGCTGGGCAATGCTGGATC
Source organism: Sus scrofa (assembly GCF_054392235.1). Lineage (NCBI taxonomy): Eukaryota > Metazoa > Chordata > Mammalia > Artiodactyla > Suidae > Sus > Sus scrofa. The sequence continues at coordinate 40,435,777 of NC_139386.1, read as the reverse complement.
CTTAACTCACTGTGCCAGGCTGGGGTTCAAACCCACACTGCAACAGAAATAACGCCAGATTTTTAACCTGCTGTGCCACAGTGAGAACTCCCAGTGTGACCTAATTTTTTTAATTTTCTAATGTACACAGGTGCAATTAATTAGCACATTTTGGGGATCCATAATAACGCTTGCAAAAGCACTACTCTCGGGGGGGGGGGGACAGAGGAAGAAAGAAAGCACAAATACTTACCCAGTTTATTAAACCCGGCGGCATTATAATACCATTTTCGTATACCCTCCAGCCACTTGCTTGATGCTGCAACTGATTTTATCATACCATTAGTTGCTAACAATTCACGTATAGTATACAGTAAGCCAGAGAATGAAAACAGGAAGGAATTTCTTTTAAAAGCATATACTCTACATATTACAGATAACTTCTTATTTTATCTATGAGCAAGAGTGACTGCAGCCAAAAAATTGGGAAGTCATGGGAAAAAAGGGTAAACTCAAATAACTAATGTACAAAAGATCTATAGACACAATTACAGCCCCTAGATATCTACAGGGGATTGATTCCAGGACACACACACACCCCGCCAACCAATACCAAAATCCAGAGAGCCTCAAGTCCCTTATGTAAAATAGTGTAGTGATAACTAAGCACATCTCCCTGTATACTCTTTTTTTTTTTTTTTTTTTTTTTTGCTTTTTAGGGCTGCACCTGAGGCATATGGAAGTTCCCAGGCTAGGGGTCAAATCAGAGCTGCAGCTGCCTGCCTACACCACAGCCACAGCAATACAGCAACGCGGGATCTGAGCCACATCTGCAACCTACACTAAAGCCCACGGCAATGCCAGATCCTTAACCCACTGAGCAAGGCAAGGGGTCGAATTCGAAATCTCATGGCTCCTAGTCGGATTCGTTTCTGCTGTACAACGGGAACTCTGTCATGTATACTTTAAATCATCTCTAGATTGCTTATAATACTTAATGCAAAATAAATGGTACGTAGATGGTTGTAAATCCAAAGCAAATGCTATTTCTATTTCGAACTTTCTGGAATTTTTTCCCCAAAATATTTCCGATCATGAGGGTGGCTGAATCCCCAGTGTGGAACCAGTGGATGTGGAGGGCCAACTCTACTGCCGCTCCAGCTTCTCAAAGTCCATTATCCCATTCCCTTCTGTTCCCCTGTTACCATCAGAACTGAAGGGGTGGGGGATGGAAGGGAAACTGGGAACTCGGAACTTGCCCATCATTTGTAGTTTCAGAAACAGATTACAGAAAACAAATGTAAACTTTCCAAGGGAGTTGGAGCTGTATGAAAAGGTGAGATTTCAAGATACGCTGGCAGATTTAAATGAGCCCCAGCCATATTTTTATTCCATATTACCTTTATGTCACATGGCCACTCTCTTTTAAAATACATATGTATTTCTGGGAGGGCTGTGATAACATTAGTAAGTCACTTACTATTAAGGAGGACAAGTAAAACAAGCACATTATCCTCCGCCCAAGTAGCTAACTTTCCACCGAGGGAATGGATATTTGAGAACAGATGAGAAGAAACAGGTAATGTTAAAACTCTTTGGGGGTAGTTTCCATTGTGGCTCAGTGGAAACGAACCTGACTAGCATCCACGAGGATGCAGGTTCGACACCTGGCCTCACTCAGTGTTGTTATGGGCTGTGGTGTAGGTTGCAGACTCGGCTTGGATCTGGCATGGCTGTGGCTGTGGTGTAGGCCATGGCTGTGGCTGTGGTGTTGGCCAGTGGCTACAGCTCTGATTCGACCCCTAGCCTGGGAACCTCATATGCAGAGGGTGCAGCCCTAAAAAGACAAACGAACAAACCAAAAAAACTCTTTGGGAACAGGACTGTGCCTGATGGGTTACCCAGTAGGGGCGGAGAGCAATGCGAGAGTGCCTGAGGTTTCAGGAGAGGTATGATACAGAAGAGGAGGTATGGTAAGTTTAAATTTTCTTTTAAAATTCCTGTCTTGGAGTTCCCGCTGTGGTGCAGCCGGTTAAGGAATGCCGGAGGTGCAGCTTGGAATCAAGCCCTGGCCCAGAAGTGTGGCCAAAAAAGGAAAAAAAAAAAAAAAAAAAAAATGTTGTCTTAGGGCTAGCCCCTTACCAAGGAAGGAAAGCAAACTCTTTAATCTCAAACCCTCCTTATTACATCCCAGATTACACAGCTTTGGTAAATCTCTTTGCAAATTAAGCACCACATAACTGCACTGCTTCTAGGAAAACAACTACCAAAGAGTCAACAAACTACAAACATATTTGTAGGAGACAACTGTATTTACCAGTGATGGTAATAACGATTAATATTCACTGTGTGCCAGGCACTATTCTATCTGCTTTAACTCCCATTCGCTAGTTATTTACAACACTCTTGTCCTTGCATAAGAGGAGTAAGATTTATTCAAGATCAGAAGCAGCTAGTGATAGGGTTTAGGCCAGGTCTACCTAGTTTCCAAACGCAGCACAGAAGCAGAACGCCTTAAATAGCTGCCCAATTAATGAAGTAATGAATTCTTAAAAGTTTCCACCACCTCTGAAAAGCTCAATGTGATTTAGATAACCAACTTATCTGGCAATCTGATGTTTCCTTACTAGCTTCACAATTGCTGGGGCAGAGAGAAAACATTTTTTAAAAGTTAATTCCAATTCACACCGCCAGAGGGCAGCGATTGGCCAAAAAAGAGAAAAAAGAAAACCCTACCTTAGAACGTCCTGTTTTAAATATTCCGGTTGTTTCTGCATTCTATTCCATAATATACGTTCATCCCAATGCCTACAATAAATGAAAATTTCTCCAAATCCACAGATCAACTTGACGTTCCAGATAAGCCAAGGTCAACCTGAAACTTCACTATAACCCTTGCTCAGCTGCCTCTAACTCCCAGTCTGAGAAGAGCGAAAGGTGGAACAGGTTTCCAGCCCTATTTCCTCCGGTCACTTTGCCTCAGTTATCTCACCAGCCTAAAAGGAAAACTAACCACCGTCCCCCTCGCGCCGGCGGGAGAACTGATCGAGCGAACGCACATGACAGCGCTTGGCTCACAATAAGTACTCAGTTCATTTGGGTTCAAGGTCAGCCACTGATTATCTCCTGGTGCCCTTGAACTCTTTTAAGGCCGAGGGGAAGGGCTGCCGAGCACGAGAAGCCTGAACACCAGGGCTGTGGCAGCCACCGCGGGTACCTTCACCACAGCAGGTCCTATCCCAACCCTCTGGGCGAGCCCGGCCTAGCGACAGCAAGGGGGTAGGACCCAAGCGTCTTTCAGGCGGGCCGCCGCCGCCTTCCCTTATGCCGCAAACCTAGCCACTTAGAGCAAAGGAAGACGAGCAAGTTGCTGCGAAAATAGGTTAAGCGCTGCGACGTCAGCCAGGCAAGATGCCACTCACTTACCAGCAGGCCTGCTCGCCATTTTGACCCGAGACAGAAGCGTTGCCTGATGGGTAAGTCCTAAAGGACGCGCAGGGTCCAGTGCGCAGGCGCGCTACGTCACGTCGCGAGGAGAGGGAGGACGCTCGCGCAGGCGCAGTTTTGGCGGCCGGTGTTTGGTTCCTGCCCTGCACACCTCTCCAGCCCCCTGGGTTTTATCCATCCAGCGGGTCTGGAACTGGTCCCGGTTCCAAGAGGCGGTACTTGTGACCTGATGGGGGAAACACTAGGCAGGGAATTAGGACACCAGGGCTTTAGCTTGGGTTGTGTTACTGACGAGCTCTGAGAGTTGAGGCAGTATGAATTGCGCCCTTTCTGCCAAGCACCATGCTAAGCAGTTTCTGGACGTATTTTCATTTAATTCTAAATCTGTAAGATAAATACTACTGTGATCGTACCTATTGTAGGGAAGAGGAAACAGGCTCAGAAAGCTTTCATAAATTGTCCAAGGGCACACAAGGTAGGGAGAATCCAGATTCATCTTCCAGAATCTGAGACTGGATAAAACTGTGGCACTCCTTAATTGTAGGGCCATGTGCTACCCCACTAATCCAGGAGACACCTTCTCTGACCTTCAGTTTCTCCAGGTGAAGTTGTACATCAAGACTTTTTAGTGGAAATCTAGTTAAGAGAATTTGAGTGCCTTGTGATTTTTTTGTTTGTTTTTATGGCTACACCTGCGGCATATGGAAGTTCCCTGGGCCAGAGTTCTAACTGGAGCTTCAGCCAAGGCCTAGGCCACAATGGATCCGAACTGGATCTGCAATTTAGGCTGTACCTTTTGGGCAACACCAGATCCTTAACCCACTGAAGGAGGACGGAATCCTCACAGAGACAACGTTGGGTCCTTAACTCCATGAGCCACAAAGGCAACTCCTTGAATGCAATTTTAAGGTAAAATAACTACTTTCACTGTCTCAATTCCAACATGTTTCATCTGAGGTATAAAAACCCAGGGGCAGCAGTGTCACAAACTGTTAAGGGAGAAGAATTTTACTAAAGGATGCAAAGCAAAATAAATGATTAATTAGTGGGTGAGGCAGAGAGGGGACTATCCAAGTAACTTTTCCCTGCAAAAGAAGATATGCTCCACAGTGACAGCTCTCCACATATAAGCAAGTTCTCTTGCTGAACACAGTCATGAGAAGAGTCAAAGGTTAAATCCCTCTCATCATGCTATGTTTTAAAAAGAAATTTGTATTTGGGAGTTCCCATTGTGGTGCAGCAGTAACAAACCCGTCAAGTATCCATGAGGACGTGGCTTCTATCCCTGGCTTCCCTGTGGATTAAGGATCTGGTGTTGCTGTGGCTGTGGTGTAGGCCAGCAGCTATAGCTCTGATTCGACCCCTAGACTGGGAACCTCCATGTGTCTTGGATGCAGCCCTGACAATACAACAAACAACAACAACAAAATACTTGTGGTTTTAGGACTGTTCATTACAGCAACACAGATAGCCCATTCTGAGAGGGTTGTTAATAAAGGCAAAATGAGGTTCTGAGCCAAAGAAAGGCTAGGCAGGATGGCTCCATGCTTTGCCTCCTAGCTCATCCTTCTTCCTTGTTTCCTGTTATGTGATCTCATCCATTAGAGAACTCCATGAAGACACATATCCCTGCCACCCTAGGTACTGTATTTTAGGAACGCAAATGTCTGCTGGGCAAGTGAATAAAATTCCTCTAACAGGAAGGCCCTGACCCATTATAAATTTAGTTTCTCACAAGGTTTCAGGATACCCAACAGCACAAAGCCCTGATACACAATAAACTACTCCCAAAGTTAGTGGTTTAAAACACTTTCTGAATTCCCAATTCTGAATTCGGCTGGGAAATTCTGCTCCCTGTGGTACCTACTGAGGCTGGAATACACAAGACTGGCTCTCACTCACTTATCTGGTGCTCACTTGGAACAGCTGAGGTTTGGTCGGGAATCTCTTCCCGCCTCATTTCTCCAGTAGTCACCAGGCCTCTTTCCATCCTGGCCCAGGGTTCCAGGACAACTGCAGATGTGCAAGTAGCCCAGGAACCAGAGTGCACCAGTCAGTGTGGGAGGGAATAATACGAGTGCAAATACCGGATGTGGTTCCTTGGGGGTCTACTCAGTCTCGTGATCCTAAGGCAGATAACAAACCACGATGGCTCATCTTACAAATAAGCAGACTAGAGGTTAAATAATTTGCCCAGGATTACATGTTTAAATGGTAAATGGAAAAAAGGAAATATTATCTCATGCTATAAATCTTTACACCCTGCCACTAAGTCAAAGATTTATTGTGCCCTTTTATATTCTCATTGCTCACCTTCAAACGACTTTCCTTCCTTTTCCTGATTCTCAGTAACTGACTGTGGGCAATTTTTTTTTTAAATTAAAGTATTGTTGATTTACAATGTTGTGTTAGTTTCAGGGGTACAGCAAAGTGAATATATATATATATATATATATATATGTACTTTTTCAGACTCTTTTACACAAGATATTTAATATAGTTCCCTGTGCTATACAGTAGGTCCTTTTTGCTTATTTTTGCTATAGTAGTATGTATCTATTAATCCTGAATTCCAATTCATCCTTCCTCTGGCCAGCTCTGAATGTCTGTGCTCAGAAACCTAACAGTGCAGAAAATCCAAAATTGAGTAATTTTTATAGCATTATCTAAGTGAGTAGGTGGAATATAGTATGCTCCAGAAACTTTAAATAGAGCTGTCTTGTGATAAAACCCCTGTATTTATTATTTTTGGCCAGACCTGTGGCATATACTAGTTCTTGGTCCAGGGATCAAATCCAAGCTGCAGCTGTGACCTACACACCACAACTGTGGCAATGCTAGATCCTTAACTCAGCATGCTCCCAAAACTCCTTGAAAAGACTTTGAAAATAGGAGTTCCCGTCGTGGCACAGTGGTTAACAAATCCGACCAGGAACCATGAGGTTGCAGGTTGGATCCCTGGCCTCGCCCAGTGGGTTGGGGATCCAGCCTTGCCGTGAGCTGTGGTGTAGGTCGAAGAAGTGGCTTGGATCCTCCGTTGCTGTGGCTGTGGCAGAGGCTGGCAGCTACAGCTCTGATTAGACCCCTAGTCTGGGAACTTCCATATGCCTCGGGAAGTGGCCCTAGAAAAGACACACACACACACACACACAAGAAAATAGGAAAATCTTCCACTGACCTCATCTGCGCCAGGACAACATACCAGCTTCAACATACCAGCTTATACTAAAACTGACTCTGTTCTTCTAAGCTTGCTATATAATTTATTTATATGTATATATGTATTTTTTTTTCTTTTTGTCTTTTTTTAGGGCTGCGCCCATGGCATATGGAGGTTCCCAGGCTAGGGGTCTAATCAAAGCTGCCAGCCTACGCCTCAGCCACAGCAACACAGAATCCAAGCCATCCAAGACACATCTGTGGCCTACACCACAGCTTGCAGCAACATTGGATCCTTAACCCACTGAGCAAGGCCAGGGATCGAACCCACATCCTCATGGATACTAGTAGGGTTCATTTCTGCCAAGCCACAACGGGAACTCCTGAGCTTGCTATATTTTTAGTAATCTCCTTCCTAAGGAGAAAGGAATGGCTGAGTCAAAGATAAATTCAGTTACCAGGAACTTGTAAGAAACATCTACCAGAAGTATACCCAAATTTACAATGTCAGGACATTTTTTTCAGTATCAATTGAGGCTTGAGGCATTTATTTAAAAATATATTAATTTATTCATATAAACATTCACTTTACATTATTACATGGTAACATTCATCAAAAATTAAAGAGTTTTTAAGAATTTTTCAAAGTCCTGTACTGAGGCCTTGGCCATCTCTTCACAAAATATTTCATCAGGCATAGATACCAGTTTGTCCAAAGAGATGTAGTTAGGCTTTGCTGGATCATACTGTGCTCTTCCTAAATAGGCAAGAAACAAATGTCTTTCTTTGATTTTAAACAACCTTGTATTAAATACCTAGAAAAGAAAAAAAAAGTCGTTTAAAAAATATTGTGGGAATTCCCTGGTGGCTCAGTGGGTTAAGGGATCAAAATCCAAGCAGCAGCCTGGGTCGATGATGTGGCATGGGCTCAATCCATGCATGGCCCAGGAACTTCTACATGCAGTGGGCATGGCTAATAATAATAATGATAACATTTGCACTAAAAGATGAAAATGTTTATTATGTCTAAAACTATTAAAATGTTTATTTGGCCAAAAATTTAAACAGGCTGTGAAGCTTCCTATCTTTTTTTTTTCTTTCCTTCTTTTTAAATTCCTGTTGCTCTCTGTGACTAGTATCAAAAGGAAATGAACCTGGACTTCAGGGGAGCCACTCACCCACTTCGGGAGTTAAAGCTCCCAAGGAGCAGAGTGAATATAGTTTACTGTAAAAAGGAATTAGAAGCAGGCTAAGTCCCAAAAACCAGCTGCAAGAAAGAAGGTATTACTGGGAGGTCAGGCCACTTGAAATAGAGTCCTAAGCTGGATAGACATCTGTGAGGCCCCCAGGCAAGGCCCAATGGACCACATTCAGTGTTAGGTCTCAGGTTCTTCTCTTGGCTCTATTTCAGATGCACTGGGGACACTCTACATGACACATAACCCCTGGGAGTCTTTCTTTATGTTCAAGTGGAAACAAAATATTAACAGGTCATTATGAAAAACAACTGTTGAAAACTAATGTACCTTAAGAATAGTGACCAAAAAAAGTATAGTGTGCTAACTCAACATGGGTTTGGCTTGCTTTGGGAACAAAACATCTTTTTCTCTCTCTGCAGAAACAAATTACATGCTGTTCTGCCTTCATTTTGGCAACTAAATTCCCATTATCCCATTATTACTGTTCAGAAGATGCAAGATGCTTTTAGCTGTATTTCTTTAGAATGTAGGACTCCTGGCTCACAAAATTACTATCCAACATACAGACAAGACCACAAATGACTCTGAAGCACCCAAACTATCATATATTTATTTATTTATTTATTGTCTTTTTTTGCTATTTCTTGGGCCGCTCCCGCAGCATATGGAGGTTCCCAGGCTAGGGGTCAAATTGGAGCTGCAGCCACTGGCTTTCGCCAGAGCCACAGCAACGTGGGATCTGAGCTGAATCTGCAACCTACCACAGCTCACGGCAACGCCGGATCTTTAACCCACTGAGCAAGGCCAGGGATCGAACCCGCAACCTCATGGTTCCTAGTCAGATTCGTTAACCACTGCGCCACGACAGGAACTCCCCAAAGTATTATTTATTAATTTCCTAAATATAATTACACTTTGAAGCATTGATACAGCTTCTAACTAGATCATATTACTTTTCAGTGGTTCAAGGTGAATTTATTATCATAGACTTGTGTAATCTTTTTTTTTTTTTTTTTTTTTGTCTTTTAGGCCCGCACCTGTGGCATATGGAGGTTCCCAGGCTAGGGGTCTAATCGGAGCTGTGAGTGCTGACCTACACCAGAGCCACAGCAACGCCAGATCTGAGCTGCGTCTGTGAACTACACTACAGTTCACAGCAACGCCAGATCCCTGACCCACTGAGCGAGGCCAGGGATTGAACCCGCAACCTCATGGTTCCCACTTGGATTCGTTTCCACTGCACCACGACGACGACGGGAACTCCGACTTGTGTCATCTTTCAAATCCTCAAGTCATAGCTCAGATTGAGACTCTCTCTTTTTTGTTGGCGTGCTTGTGCGGTTGACTACCAGGGGCTACCTTACAGTGTCGGAAGGGTTCCATCCTGTTAATGATCCACTAAATTCTCTGGGAGTAAAACAAAAACTCCTCACTTGAGAATTACCAATCTCCTCTCGCCCTAAACATGGTCTCCAGCTCTGGCTTCAAAGAAACCCCCAGGGGAAAAGGAGAACCAAGGTTTCAGGGGATCCTGAATAGAGCCTCTTTCCTGAACTAGGGGTTTCCTCACTTGCATCACCCTCACTGCTTCCGTCATCCTTTACTTTCTGTGGTCGCTGCTTTGAAATGACTCAATCATAGTTATGAAGTTATCAGTTTCCCTGTTTTCTTTTTTCCTTTTTAAAATTATTTATTTTATGACTCAATGAATTTATTACATGTTTAGTTGTACAATGATCATCACAACCCAATTTTATAGGATTTCCATCCCACAACCCCAGCGCATCCCCCCACCCCCTCCCCATTTTTAACTAACCATAAAAATATGTACCAAGCAGATCTGTTATCTACATGAGAAAACTGTTTCACCCCATGAAGTTTTTACAGCACCAGCCAAGAATTTAAAGTCTACATCAGTTCCCTTGCAGCCTTGCCGTTAGTTAATGTGTTTTTCCATTAATGAGGGTTTTTTGTTTTGTTTTGTTTTGTTTTTTTTAAGCAATACTACCCAGACTCCTGCAAGTCTGAGAGTTCTCTCAACATGGAAGCCATACTTTCACAACTGGGCTTCCCAAAAGCTAGCTAGGATTTGGGCTGCCTGAAATCTGTTCTTAGGGTGTTCCTTGGTGGCCTAGCAGGTTAAGGATCTGGTGTTGTCTCTGCTGTAGTGTCGCATGCCTCGGATGTGGCTGAAAAAAAAGAAGCCGTGTTTCTTTGCCATCTTTACATTAAGAATACATGCAGCAAATGGAGCAGCAGGATCACCTTAATGAAATTCGACCTTTCATTTATCCAGTGAATACTCACTGAGTGTCTATTCACACGCCAAACGGGAAAGAAGGATGACTTTTATGAGATTCAGTTATTCATTTGTTCGACAAATATCTATCCAGTGCCTACTAATTGGCCCGGTATAGTTCTAGGCTCTGGGAATTCAGCAGTGTATAAATCAAACAAGATTTCTGCTTTCAGAGCTCACATCCTTGTGAACAAGCAGATAATGCCATTCACCAGGTAACGAACAGTAAAGTCTGATTACCATAGAAAATATAATTATGGTTTTGCCAAGACGGCTCACTGGAAATGTTTTATGCTTTGGCAAGAGATCATTATAATACGGCTTGTTGGTTAATGGATTTAGAGTGTGAATAAAAAAGTACATTTAGAATTGAAAGGACCTTTAAGAGAAGTGATTTATTTCAATTTTTTTGGCCATACCTATGGCATATGGATGTTCCTGGGGGTCCAGTCGGAGCTGCAGCTGAGGCCTATGCCGCAGCTTGTGGCAATGCCAGATCACTAACCCAATAAGCAAGGCCAGGGATCAAATCTGTCTTCAGGAGTTCCCATGGCGTAGGCAGGCAGCTGTAGCTCCAATTCGACCCCTAGCCTGGAGCTTCCATATGCCGCACCTACAGCCCTAAAAACAGACAAACAAACAAAAAAAACAAACCCACATCCTCATGAACACTATGTTGGATTCTTAACCACCCACTGAGCCACAATGGGGACTCTCTATTTCAAAATGAAATGGAGAAAAGCACAAGAGAGAACATGCTGGAGTCCAACAGGCAGAACGAGGACTAGGGACAAACTACAGGAAAGAGATTCATCACTTATTTCTCCTCCAGAGAGATACATGTGTGCCCTAGGAGTGGCAGACTTTTTTTTTTTTTTGTCTTTTTGCCATTTCTAGGGCCGCTCCCGTAGCACATGGAGGTTCTCCCGTAGCACATGGAGGCTAGGGGTCTAATCGGAGCTGTTGCTGCCGGCCTACACCAGAGCCACAGCAACGTGGGATCTGAGCCGAATCTGCAACCTATACCACAGCTAACGGCAACGCTGGATTCTTAACCCAATGAGCAAGGCCAGGGATAGAACCTGCAACCTCATCATTCTTAGTTGGATTCGTTAACCACTGAGCCATGACGGGAACTCCAGAAGTCGTAGACTTTTAAAGGGATGCCTCTACTACATTTCTAGATGTGTTCTTGATTAAAAAAAAAAAAAAAAAGGCAAAAAGAAATACGACCTTAATGCAACTCTCAGAACTGTAATGCCTTTGGTCTGATTCCTTCACAAATAGCAAGGGATCCTCACAGGCAGAGAGCACTGTGCACAGAGAGCATGGCAACGATGCTCCTGCAGAACAGGGAGCAGGGTGCTTCTTACCTGGGGGAACCTGACAATGACGTGGTGGGGAATTCGCATCACATTGTGCACGTAGTCGAAAGTCTCAGTAAGTTTCCTTTTATTTGCAGTTAACATCTTGGGGATTTTGGTGACCATATGTTGGATTTCATTATGTTTAAAACCTAGTTCAAGCCGATAAACCTAAAAGAAAGAGCTGCTATGAATCACAAATAGAAACAGTTATTTTGGGAGTTCCTATCATGGCTCAGCAGAATCAATCTGACTGGCATCCATGAGGATGCGGGTTTGATCCTTGGCCTCACTCAGTGGGTTAAGGATCTGTCATTGCAGGGAGCTGTGGTGTAGGTTGCAGACGCGGCTCGGATCTCGCGTTGCTGTGGCTCTGGTATAGGCCGGTGGCTGTAGCTCCGACTCGACCCCTAGCCTGGGAACTTCCATATGCTGCATATTCGGTACTACAAAGCAAAAACAATCCCAAAAAACAAACAAAGGAATGATAAAAAAAAAAACCCAAACCCAACCAAATGCATGCATCCATAGAGTCCTATGCTTCCCCACCAGTCCACTGCTTCTCTCACTCTGCAGGTGATCCCCCCACTGCATTGTAAGCTTAACAGCAGGACTGTCTCCCCAGCACACAGCATGGGCAGGTGCTCGATAAAGGTGCGCTGCGTATGAAACACTCCAAGCACCTCAGAAAACAGGCTTTGTATAATAATTTTGAATACTACTCCAGCTCAGTATGCTAAGAAGTCATCTGGCTCTCTACTGCTCTCTTGGAGGGAGGACAATAAGGAGTATCTGTCTGATGCTTTCTATGCTAAAACTAGAGCTGCCAACTTGCACAGGTTCCAGGAGAGCAATGTACCACTGGCTACTATTTTCTTTGAAGAGGCCTTTAGAGGAGTTCCCTTGTGGTGTAGCAGGTTAAGGATCTGGTGTTGTTAAAGCTCTGGTGGGGTTCAATCCCTGGCCCAGGAACTTGTGTATGTCTCAGGTGTGGCCAAAAAAAAAAAAAAAAAAAGAAGGCTTTGGTTCCAGGATCCATAGCTTATCTTCCACTTAGGAGATAAAGACACAGACCCACATATTGGGCAAAGGAAGCAGTTTCCAGGTAACACCCAGATACCTAACCTGCTACTCTTAGGGTTATGGGTGTCAATGTCTCTAAGGCATCTTACTCATGCTCAATATATGAAAATATTATAAACTAAAATAAATGGCTTGCTAGATATTTATTGTATCATTACTTGTGTCCACTTTTAATTTTGTTACTTTTATTTTTTAGCTTTTTAAGGCCACACCCATGGCATATGGAAGTTCCCAGGCTAGGGGTCGAATCGGAGCTACAGCTGCCAGCTTATGCCACAGCCGCAGCAACACGGGATCCAGGCCGAGTCTTGGACCTACACCATAGTTCAGCGCAACGCCAGATCAGATCCTTAGCCCACTGAGCCAGGCCAGGGATGGAACCTGCATCCTCATGTGTACTAGTCGGATTCATTACCACTGAGCCACCACAGGAACTCCCTTCTCCATCTTTTTAGAAATAACTTCTTTTACAACCTAGTTTTCTTTAAGATGATGGGAGTAAATCTATCATCTTCAAGGGGCTTAAGCACCTTAAAGAAGCTGATTTCTCAAAAACTTACAGTCATCCTACCTTCATATTCTCTTTCACAGGCTCCAGACTTCCGGTTAGTAGTCTTGGGAGACGAATTATCAGATCTCTAGTCTGTAGTTATAAAACAATCTATTATTAGTATATATGCATATTCAACTAGTTTGGAAAAAAAACAAGACATTACTAGGAATAGAAAACTAAAATTTAAAATATGACCCAGTAGAGAAATGCTAAGGAGCCTAGAAATATGTAAATGTAATATTGTTGGAGGAAAATAAAGGAAACAATTTGATGTAATTATTATAAAATTATACAGCTATATGATTAACCTAGCAAGAGAGTTCATTCCAGTACAGAAAATACCAGGCATTTATAGAATTCATACGACTCAGGCATTTGTTCCAAACATGAGATTTAACAGTTACTAAATGTAGCTGACAGGGAAACATACACAATCTCCCCTTTTCTTTACCTTCTTCACACTAAGTTCAAGTTCTTTTTGAAAAAATCCCAATCTGTTGTCCAATCTTTCCACGGAAAAACTCAGCAAAAATGGTGCATTTCTGACCATCTGTGCAATATCTGCCTTACTGAAATTTTTTGACTGTAGATAAGCAACCCTAGAGAAACAAAATACATGTACATAAGTATTTAGTGTGTCATGCTGTTTTCCAAAGTAGCAACTGTTTTTTGTTTTGTTCTGTTTTTGCTTTTTAGGGCCACACCTGTGGCATAGCAAAGTTCCCAGGCTAGGGGTCCAATCGGAGCTACAGCTGCCAGCCTATGCCACAGCCACAGCAACCCACGATCCCAGCTGCATCTGTGACCTACACCACAGCTCACGGCAACACCAGATCCTTAACTCAATGATTGAAGCTGGGAATTGAACCCACATCCTCATGGATACTAGTCAGATTCATTACTGCTGAGCCACAATGGGAACTCCCAACAGTTTTTAAAGATCCCACCACCTCTCCCCAAAACAAAACAAGCATCCACCCAACCGTATGATGGTTTCCATTTATATTTTGAAACAAAAAATATTTCTGAAATTCACTAACACACTCCCTTTTCAATTAATCTGCCTTATTGGTTGATAGAAAAAAAATAGCTTCTGTTTAAGTTTGTTTTGTTTTGTTTTTTACTAAGAAAACACAGAAATTAAGAGGAGATTCAGAACTCTTTTTACAAAGAAAGACCATCAAACACGGCTAAGATTGAAAAGAGGAATTTTTTTTTTCCTTTTTCAGGGCCTCACCTGAGGAATATGTAAGTTCTCAGGCTAGGGTTAAAACTGCAGCTGCAGCTCCCGGCCTACATCACAGCCACAGCAATGCCAGATCCAAGCTGAGTTTGCCACCTACACCACAGCTCATCGCAGTGCTGGATCCTTAACCCCCTTAACCCACTGAGTGAGACCAGGGATTCAACCTGTGTCCTCATGGATACTAGTCGGGTTCATTACCACTGAGCCACAGTGGGAACTCCTGAAAAGAGGAATTCTTTTTTTTTTGTCCTTTTGCCTTTTCTAAGGCCGCTCCCTAGGTATATGGAGGTTCCCAGGCTAGGGGGCCTCATCCGAGCTGTAGCTACTGGCCAACGCCAGAGCCACAGCAACTTGGGATCCGAGCCACATCTTCGACCTACACCACAGCTCACAGCAACTCGGGATCCGAGCCGCATCTGCAACCTACAGCACAGGTCACAGCAACGCCGGATCCTTAACCCACTGAGCAAGGCCAGGGATCGAACCCGCAACCTCATGGTTCCTAGTCAGATTCGTTAACCACTGCGCCACGATGGGAACTCCAGGAATTCTTTTAGTAAATTTATTGAGAGTATATTTTCATTAATAATTTTTACTATGGTCTTTCAATTGTATTTTGTTAATAACTGAGAAATTTTTTGCTAAGTTTCTGGGAATCAAAATGAGGTTGTAAAATACAGAAGTTTGACTCTTAAAAACCAGTATGGATTTTTGGGAGTTCCTACTGTGGCTCAGCAGGTTAAGAATACAACTAGTATCCATGAGGATGTGGATTCGATCCCCGGCCTCGCTCAGTGGGTTAAAGGATCAGTGTTGTGGTGAGCTGTGGTACAGGTCACAGACTTGGCTTGGATCTGACATTGCTGTGGCTGTGGTATAGGCCGGGAGATGCAGCTCTGATTGGACCCCTAGCCTGGGAACTTCCATATGCCACAGGTACAGTTGTAAAAAAGCAAAAAAATAGATAAAAAATAAAAAAAATGTGTTTTTAAAAATCTATAAACACAGTTAAAGACAGTTTAATTAAATGCCTAAAACATTCCAGGACATTATCTTCTTTAATTCTCATCAGAAAAACAAAAAAAGCAAACAAATAACCCTTGTGAGCCAGGTAAATTTCCCACATGACATTTGAAGAGACATAGATTCACAGGGAAGTTAAATAACTTGCCTTAGACCACCAGCTAATTAATGACAGAGCTGAAATGTGAAATCTGGCATGCCTACTGCTAAAGCCTACGATATTTTTAATACCATATATCAGAACTTACGTCTTATACTACAATGACTATCACTCTTTTGTCCCTTAGATACGATGAGAGAAAAGACTGATACATTTAACCACATAAAATTTTTTAATGCAAGGCAAAAAACCTCACCATCAAGAAAGTCAGACGAATGACAATCTGGGAAAAATCTTAACAACATGTCAAGGAAAAGAACTAATTTTGTTAATTTAAAAAAAAGAAAGAAAAAGGAAAAAAAAAAAAAAGAGAAAGGCCCAGTTAAAAATGTCAAAGGACATATAAATACTTTATAGAACAGAAAATGGAAATAGATATTTGATATATGAAAAGAGTCCCCCAAACCATTTGGTGTTCCAAATATCATTTCCAAAATAACAAGGCATTGTTTTTATTTTTTATTTTTTTGTCTTTCTGCCTTTTCTAGGGCCGCTTCCCGCAGCATATGGAGGTTCCCAGGCTAGGGGTCTAATCAGAGCTACAGCTGCCGGCCTACTCCACAGCCACAGCAACGTGGGATCCAAGCCGCATCTGCGACCTACACCACAGCTCACGGCAACGCTGGATCCTTAACCCACTCAGCAAGGCCAGGGATCGAACCCACAAGCTCATGGTTCCTAGTTGGATTCGTTAACCACTGCGCCATGACGGGAACTCCAAGGCATTGTTTTTAATCTATTAAAGGAACTGAAATCAGTTTGATGACACCATATTAGAGAGGATAAGAGGGGTACTGGCACTTCTGTACACTGTTGGTAGGAGTATAAACTGGAAAACCTACATGAAGGACAATTTGTCAGTATCTTTTAAAATTATAAATCCACATACCCTAGCGATCGACCTAGCAATTCTACTTCGAAAAATGTGTCCTGCAGATAGACAATAGTATATGTGAAATGAGGTATATATATATGGAGTCACTACAGCTTCTTTGTGATAATAAGGACCAGAAACTACCACGTTTCCCAAAAGGGGACTAGACAGACCCATTGTATGAACTGTAACAGGATTAAAAAGAACAGGAAGAGCCAATTCAAAAACTCTCGGCAACATACAGTGAAGGTAAGAATGGGGGATGCAGCATATAGTATGTATATATGCTACCAACTGTATGTATGTACACAGGTGCACATACATGCCTGCCTACAACAGAACAATCTCAGCAAGGTGAACAAAGAACCTGACAATAGTAGCTGCCTCCATTGATGGGTCTTGCAAGGCTGATGAGGGATGGGAAGAAAGAGGTTTGGAGGAAGATTACCATGTTTTTCTTTTTTTGGGGGGGCAGGGGTTGCAGCAAAGATCAGTATCTCATTAAAACCTCCTGAGCTAGGGGTCAAGCCACAGCCACTGTAGAAGCAACACCACGTAGTCACGTTATGAGCCACAGGGGAAGCCTGAAACTGTTACCTACACCGTGAAAATTCTCCCAATAAAAAGATATAAGGCCCAGCCAAAACCAAAACCAAAACCAAAACGAACCTCTAGTCATTTAAATGCAGATTATTCATTTGAAAATTCTTGAAAAGAACCAACCATGTAATACATTTCAAATTCTCTTCATTGAAAAGAAAACGAGTGTATGAAATAAGTGCTACTATAGAAATTCTAGAAAATAAGACTGCTGTACATATCAGAGCCAGACGCTAAGTTCAAAAAAAGATTATCATACCCACGTCTCTTCCAGGAGAAGGTTATTTTTCCTTGTATATCCTTTTGCGTACATGCGGGTAAATTACCTGTTAAAAAATTCCAAGTAATTTTGAAAAATGCTCCACAATTTAATTTGGCAGTCAGCCAGGTTTAGGAACCATTAGACTATTTTCTCATATTCTATATGAGAATATTCTTTGTTAGGAGCATGTGATTTTGAACAAGTTTATTTAACTGAAGCTCCTTTTAGAGTTCCCGTCGTGGCTCAGTGGTTAACGAATCTGACTAAGAACCATGAGGTTGTGGGTTCAATCCCTGGCCTTGCTCAGTGGGTTAAGGATCCGGCATTGCCGTGGGCTGTGGTGTAGGTTGCAGACGAGACTCAGATCCCCCGTTGCTGTGGCTCTGGCATAGGCCGGTGGCTACAGCTCCGATTGGACCCCTAGCCTGGGAACCTCCATATGCCGCGGGAGCAGCCCCATAAAAAAGACAAAAAAACCGAAAAAACCTGAAGCTCCTTTTAAGCTTCTGTTCCTTCCATAAAATTAAAAGTAGGGAGACAGAATGGTGTTGTACCAGGACTCTGGAGTTAGACTAGATGGATTTTTTTTTTTTTTTTTTTTGTCTTTTTTGTCTTTTGTTGTTGTTATTGTTACTATTTCTTGGGCCGCTCCCGCGGCATATGGAGGTTCCCAGGCTAGGGGTTGAATCAGAGCTGTAGCCACTGGCCTATGCCAGAGCCACAGCAACGCGGGATCCGAGCCACGTCTGCAACCTACACCACAGCTCATGGCAACGCCGGATCGTTAACCCACTGAGCAAGGGCAGGGACCGAACCCGCAACCTCATGGTTCCTAGTCGGATTCGTTAACCACTGCACCACGACGGGAACTCCGGATTTGTTTTGTTTTGTTTTTCCCTGCTTTATAAGGCTGCATCCCCGGCACATGGAAGTTCACAGGCTAGGGGTCGAATAGGAGCTACAGCTGCTGGCCTACGCCATGGCCACAGCAAAGCAGGATCCGAGTTGAGTCTGCAACTTATGCCACAGCTCACAGCAATGCCAGATACTTAGCCCACTGAGCAAGGCTAAGAATCAAACCCTCATCCTAATGGATACTAGTTGGGTTTGTTACCATTGAGCCACAATGGGAACTCCCACAGATGAGGTGGACTTGAATCCCAGCTCTGCCACCTATACTTGCCCGATAATCTGGGGCAAATTATTTAAACTCTCAGTGCCTCTCCTGGAAGATGAAAATACTGATAATAATGTAAGGTAGGTAGCCTGTAAAATGATTCCCAGTCATCTCCACCTCCTGGTATGGACTCTTCCTTGGACTATGTCTTGAGCAACAGGGCAGGTTGGTTTTGAAATGTGGAGAGAATTAGTGTTCCAGGCGGTCAGGAGGAGTAGAGCTAACATGTCAGACTGAGTCTCCTGGACTCATTCTCCCCTGCATGGTAACAGCCTGTCTATGTTACACTAGACTGCAAGTCACAGGAAGGGAGGGTGTGTCTATCTCCTGTGGTTTGGGTCTAGCTAAGTGCCTTGCATACATAATAAGGCTCAAATTATTCAATGTAAGAAATTCAGTTTTTTGTTCTGTTTTGACCTAGGAGAAGCTCAGAGGCAGCCCAGTGGAGACTGCTGCAGTATTTTTCGTCATGTGAAACAATGGGGACCTGAGACAGAGTATTCAAAGTGAAGACTAAGAGAAATGCATTGGCTGATTTGAGAGAGAGAAAAATAGTACCAACAGGCTGTGGAAAGCTATGGAAAGCTATTAGATGTGGATGGAAGGGAAAGCCAAAGTTAATACCAGTATTTCTTTCTTTTCTTTTCTTTTTTTTTTTTTTTTTTTTGTCCTTTTGCCTTTTCTAGGGCAGCTTCCTGTGGCATATGGAGGTTCCTAGGCTAGGGGTCCAATCGGAGCTGTAGCCACTGGCCTACGCCAGAGCCACAGCAACATGGGATCCGAGCCGCGTCTGCAACCTACACCACAGCTCACGGCAACACCGGATCCTTAACCCACTGAGTGAGGCCAGGGATTGAACCTGCAACCTCATGGTTCCTAGTTGGATTTGTTAATCACTGCGCCACGACACAGGAACTTCAATACCAGTATTTCTGATGTGGGCAATGGGGTGAAGGATGCTCTCATTCAGGGAATCTGGGAAGACCTGATTTAGGTGAGAGGTGGGGGCGATGGTACGTCCAAGACGTGAATTTGGGACACAGGGACTTTGTCTTCCTCTCCACTGCCCTGCAGGGTTCCTACCTCACACACCGATGCTCTCTCACTCTATCAGTTCTCACAGAGTCAATACATTCTTTGAATGCTGAGTGAAGTCCAAAGAGGTTTACGGAAGTGCTATTTAAGAAGGAAAAACCAAAATAACCCACAGAAATGGTTAAGCAAATTATATAACAATTTGCCAAAGAAGGTCAAATGTCTACCATCAAAAATTGGCCAGAAAGAACAACAGCGAAGGTCAGGCTTGCACAACTTTAAGTGTACTCTAGTATCATCTACACATTTACTAATGAATTAAAAAAAAAAAAAAACTAGTGAAACTAGAACACACCTTCACACCATGCACAAAAATAAACTCAAGGTGGCTTAAAGACCTAAACATAAGACAAGGCGCTATTAAACTCCTAGAAGAGAATACAGGCAAAACATTCTCTGATATTAACTGTACAAATGTTTTAAGTCTCCCAAGGCAACAGAAATAAAACAAAAATACACCAATGAGAGCTAAATACATAAGCTTTTACATAGCAAAGGAAACCACAAAAAAAAAAAGAAAGAAAGAAAAAACAATCTATGGAATGGGAGAACATAGTTGCAAACGATGCAAGCAACAAGGGCTTAATCTCCAAAATATACAAACAACTCATAAAATTCAACAGCAAAATAAAACAAAACAAACAAAAAACCCAAAGAAGACACAGGGATGGCCAATAGGCACATGAAAAAATGCTTAACATCCCTAATTATTAGAGAAATGAAAATCAAAACTACAGTAAGGTAGCACCTCACACTGGTCAGAATGGCCATCATTTATAAATCTACAAATAATGAATGGTGGAGAGGGTATGGAGAAAAGGGAACCCTCCTACACTGTTGGTGAGGAGGTAAATTGGTACAACCACTGTGGAAGAGTATGGAGGTTCCTCAGAAAACTAAATATAGAACTACCATATGATCTAGCAATTTCACTTCTGGGCATATATCAGGACAAAACTTTCATTTAAAAAGATACATGTATCCCTATGTTCACTGCCACACTATTCACAATAGGCAAGACATGGAAACAACCTAAATGTCCATTGATAGATGAATGGATTAAGAAGATATGGTACATATACACAGTGGAATACTACTCAGCCATAAAAAGTGCCATATGCAGTAACATGGATGAAACTGGAGATTTTCACACCTAAGTGAAGTTAGGTCAGAAAGAGAAAGACAAATATCATGATATCACTTATTATGTGGAAACTAAAATATATATAACACAGATGAATCTGCCTACAGAACAGAAACTGACTCACAGACATGGAGAGCAGACTTGCAGTTGCCAAGGGGGAGGGAGAGGGAGTGGGATGGACTAGGAGTTTGGGGTTAATAGATACAAACTATTACATTTAGAATGGATAAGCAATGTGTGTGTGTGTGTGTGTGTGTGTGTGTGTGTGTGTGTGTGTGTGTGTGTGTGTGTGTATGACTGGGTCACTTTGCTGTACAGCAGAAATTGAGAGAACATTGTAAATCAACTATAATAAAAAAATTAAAAAAACCCCACTTCATTTGTTTCCAAAGAGAAACAGTTAAGTATTGACTTAGCAGTAAATTGAAAACACAGAAATAATAATGGGTACTTGAGTTCCCGTTGTGGCACAGTGGTTAACAAATCCGACTAGGAACCATGAGGTTTCGGGTTCGATCCCTGGCCTTGCTCGGTGGGTTAAGGATCTGGCACTGCCGTGAGCTGTGATGTAGGTTGCAGACGTGGCTTGGATCCTGCGTTGCTGTGGCTCTGGCGTAGGCAGGCGGCTACAGCTCCAATTCAACCCCTAGCCTGGGAACCTCCATATGCCACAGGAAGCAGCCCTAGAAAAGGCAAAAGGACAAAAAACAAACAAACAAAAAACCCAAAAAACAAACAAACAAACAAAAAACAAAAAGAAATGGGTACTTGAAAAAAGAACTGATTTAGATACTTAATTTTTTCCATTATAGATGGTTTAGTGTTCTGTCAAATTTCTACTGTACAGCAAGGTGACCCAGTCACACATACATGTATATATTCTTTTTTTTTCTCACATTATCATGCTCCATCATAAGTGATGATTTAGATACTTAGTTTTGATCAAAGAAAGTCTATAACAAAAAAATAATATTCACAGTTTGTTATGTCAGTAGATCCTTGTGCCATTGAGATTTTAAAAATAACTTGCATATATATTTCCTTCATAACCACTTCTTGAGTTTCATGAAAATCATTCTAGAGGCTGTACCTGGTCTTAAGATTTTCAAGGTCTTCAGAAAAAATAGCATAGTTTTTAGTCAGGAATGTTCCCAGTTGGTTATCCTCCATACCCAAATCTTTAAGAAACAGGAGTATTTGCTTAATGTCTTTTTCAAAATCCAGCCGCAGGAGGAGGTTCGCTGCATCTGGATGTTTTTCTATCTTGGACAAGTCCACCCCTATAATAAAATACAAACACTGTTTCAAGATAACTGCTTGGCTGAGTCATTAAACTTCACATATAGAAACACAAGGAGTTCCTGCTGCGGCACAGTGGAAACAATCCAACCAGTATACATGAGGATGCAGGTTCGAGCCCTGGCCTTACTCAGTGGGTCAGGGATCCGGTGTTGCCATGAGCTGAGGTATAGGTTGCAGACGTGGCTCAGATCCTGCGTTGCTGTGGCTGTGGCTGTGGCTGGCAGCTGTAGCTCCGTTTCAACCCCTAGCCAGGGAACTGGGAACTTCCACATGCCATGGACACGGCCCTAAAAAGCCAAAAAAAAGAAAAAGAAAAGAAACGCAAGATATTACTAATGGAGATCAACAACCTATCCAAAGGAGACCTGAGACAGGCCAAAAGAACCTTCCGAGTATTTTAAAGTAATAAAAATAAATATAAAAATGTACTATTTATTTCAAAGCCAGGTGTAAAGGAGAAGAGTGCATCTGGGGCTAAATTTCCACTCAACACAAAATCACTACAGCACATTGACCTCGGATTATCATCTTTTTCTACAGTTTCTTAAATGCTGTTGGCAGGATGTTTGTGAGCCCCTCAGGATCTCCACAGTAACTGCTCACCTGGTCAGTCTACAGGGTAACAGTCCCTGTGAATAACTTGTTACTTCCTTTGAAGTTTCTAATTTCTTTAGTTACAGCATTCTTTGACTTATGATCCCCTCTTTGGAGGAATAAAGGTGACTCTAGGTCTTATTTATTGGACTGTCCAGAATTTTAGCATAAAGATAAACACCTTGAAGAAGAAATGTCTCTGTGGAACAGGTGCAACACATCCAGCCCTCAAGTACACCACAAAGCAGAAAGTATACCACCTTCACATATGCCTATAATCTTAAGTAATCTAAGTAAATGTGACAAGGGACAGGAGAAAAAGGGTTAGAAGGGGGAGAAAGCAAGTTGTCACTTTTCTTTGGTTACGGATATACACAAATATCCACATTACTTAGGCAGGGACTCTAGTAACCTTTGATTCAAAATTCTCATTAAAACTGAGTGTTTTATTCTCTTGTTTTTTTTCCCCCTTTTATCTGATTTTAAAATTTGTTTGTTTGTTTGTTGTTTTAGGGCCACACCTGTGGCATATGGAAGTTCCCAGGTTACAGGTCAAATGGGAGCTATAGGCACCAGCCTGTGCCACAGCCATAGCAGTGCCAGATTTGAACCGTGTCTTTGACCTACACCACAGCTCATCACAATGCCAGATCTTTAACCCACTAAGCGAGGCCAGGGATGGAACCTGCGTCCTCATGGATGCTAGTCAGATTTGTTTCCACTGAGCCATAACAGGAACTCCTGATTTTCAAAAATTAAACATGAATAGGAAAGGCCTAGTCCTTATCTTTAAGAATAAACATGTGGCATGGCAGTAAGGATCTCGTGTTGTCTCTGCAGCGGCTTGGGTCCCTGGCCAGGAAACTTCTACATGCTGCGGGTGCTTCCCTGCCCCGACCCCTGAAAAACACTCAAAGATGATGTAAAGCTTTCTTTTCTTTATGTTTTTGTAAATTTTATGGCTGCACCTGCAGCATATGTAAGTTCCCAGGCCAAGGATCAAATCCAAGAAGTAGTGCGACCTACACTGTAGCTACTGTGATGACAGATCCTTTAAACTGGGCCAGTGTGCCAGGCCCAGCTTTGAACCCACACCTCTGCAGCAACCTGAGCCACTGCAGTCACTGTAGTCTGGCTGTGCCACAGTGGGAACTCCTTAAATTCTGTATTTTTAAAAATATTTCTCCTAGTTAAAAAAAAAAAAAACTCTCAAATTGATTTCTAGATGCAACTTTACAGTCTTAGATATAAAAGCAATGAAATAAAAATACCTTTTTAAATGGTGTTTGCAACCAGAAAAATAAATTATAATTCCATGTATTATTAGATCCAGATATAATTCCAAAGCCAAATTTGATAGTAAACAGGTACTGATATAAGATGATCATGAACAGAAAAAAAGGTTATACAAACACACATACACAAAGAATGAAGACCAGAAAGATCCAGGATGAACTATAATAATGACATTTCAAATCAGTGTGGGAAAAGATGGACTACTCATTAATATATAATGGGATTTCTAGTTATATACTTGAAAACTAATTCAGAATTCCTTCTATATCTGATACAAAAATTAATTTCAGATAAAAAATCTAAATGGGTACTAATGCCAAAGCCACTAGAAGAAAACAAAGAATTATAAAAATATTAGGAAGATGGACAACATGAAGATATGAGACCCATTCTATGGCTTTCTGTAATATTTGCTTAGAAAAAGGTGGGGAGGAAGCCGCTCAACAAATTGGTGATGGTGGACCTTTAAAAAGCAGACCTGGAAATGCAGAGAAGGTAAGAGTTCTTTCTCTGGTAACAGTTGCATTTTCAACAACTAGATAGAATTCTTTTGTAATTTAAAATAATACTTAAAGAAAAATAAATGATTTTTGATTTGGAGGGATGGATAAATAAGACAGAAACTAGTTCCAAAAATCTGTGATAAATGTGGGAAGGGATGCTTTAAAAATAACACAAAGGGTTCAGACTTCAAATTTAACTCAATATTACAGCTGACATGTGCTGAAGTGCCTTGCTCAGCATGAGCTGTCACACCCCGACTGGGCCGAAACAGAATTCCTGAAAAGCTGCTTCTTAACAGCTATAGGAGAGCAGAATCTCACCGGGAGAGCACACTGCTGTCAGCACAAATCACTTGGGCTTACTCACGATTTCATTAACTTGAAAAAATAGTCACTGAACACCTCCTATGGACCAGGCACTTCTGGGGATATAAAAAAATGAATAATACATGATTCCAACTTCTAGGTGACCGCAGCCTAAGTTGGCTCGATGCCATCGGTTCACTAACTACAATTACCAGTGTGTTCACTTATGGTTACACATATTTAGTGTATCAAGCAGGGTCTGGCAGGCAACAGAAGTTGCCCCAGAAAGTTCAACTGAAAAGAACCTTAATGAAGGGCCTCTGTACCTCGGTGTGACAGAGTCAAGGGAACGAACAAGGGCACCCCTGGCGCTAAAGAGACAAGGAGGAAAGTGTATAACGGAACCCAGGGGGAGCTGGAAGCTATTTAAGAAAGGGCTGCTCAGTAGGAGCTGTTGTCATGGAGCGAGGCAGTTACATGACCCAGGGCAGGGAGGAACAGGGAAAAATACTCCCACCTGCCCTTCTCTCCTGCAAGTGCTTCCCACTGCGGAAGCTGCCCAGCTGGCAAAGAAGCCTGAGCGCAGACGCTAGCCTCCTGGGATACAGAACAAGCAGAGAAAGGCAGAAAACAGGTCTGAGAAGCAGAGAAGAAGCGGGTCACCCGAGTCCCCAAAAACACTGCTTGACAATGCAATCAGGGCTCCTCTAAGGTTCTGTGGTTTAAGTTCCTGCCAAGATGTGTTGCTGAAAAGTATCAGCATACAGTGAAAGGAAGGGCTGAGACACATTTCCAAGTATATTTCTAAGTACATTATCAACTATTTAAAGGTAGGGAAACACACGGGTCTAATGTTTATTGTGCACTACAACTGTCAGAGCTGGGGAAGTTGTTCCAAAGGGAAGGTGACTGGCCTTCCTGCTTGCAGCAGATGTCATCTTTTCTCTCTCCTTTGAACACACAGAAATCTTTATTTCTATATATATGTATTTTGCTTTTTAGGGCCGCACCTGAGGTATATAGAAGTTTCCAGGCTAGGGGACTAATTGGAGCTATAGCTGCTGGCCTACGCCGCAGCCACAGCAATGCCAGATCTGAGCCGCTCACCAGAGCTCACGGCAACGCCAGATCTTTAACCCCCTAAGCGAGGCCAGGGATTGAATCCACAGCCTCATGGTTCTAATCAGATTTGTTTCCACTGCGCCACGACGGGAACTCCTATTTCTATTTCTTACGTAGGATTTATCACTTTACCTTTCATTTTTGGATTTGTTATTCTTCTATATGTGTATTTCGATGCTTCTGAAGACCTGAAGCTTCTTGAGAACAAAAGCCATTCCCTATACATTTGAGTAACGTGTACAAGGACAGATGAGTAAACAATTCTAACAATGCTATTAGCGTTGGGACTGAATTAACCAGGGCATGATGCAAAGAGCCCAGAGGAGGGTCAGAGAAGACATTTGGAAAGTTACTTGAACTCAAGTTCTCCAGCTGTCAGACCTGGTCAACAGAAAGGAGGGAAGTGGCAAGCAAGTGAAGCAGAAAGGGTAAGCAAGGGCCAGACTGGGAAGAGCTTTGAAGGGTTTCAAGCGGCTCACTGACACAGGCAGATGTGCATCACAGAAAGAGCACTAATGTTAGAGAGATTACCAGGGCAATACTGCCGAAAAGAAGACGATCAAGTTAGAAAGCTCTAACTTTTCACTAAAAACTGAGGACTTAAACTAAGGCAGTGACTAGGAAATGAGAGAAACAGATGGATTTGAGACAACCCCTTACCTGACTTGTTCCTCTCAGTCCCCCAGTGGAGGTTCATTATCTGGGAAAATCAAATAAAAAAGCGCCAGATGCAGAGAGGATGGAAAAAGCAGAAAGCTGCAATAGGGAGGTCCCATTGTGGCTCAGAAGAAACGAATCTGACTAGGAACCACGAGGTGGTGGGTTCAATCCCTGGCCTCGCTCAGTGGGTTAAGGATCTGGCGTTGTTTGAGCTGTGGTATAGGTCGCAGACACGGCTTGGATCTGGGGTTGCTGTGGCTGTGGCGTAGGCTGGCAGCTGCCGTTCCTATTAGACCCCTAGCCTGGGAACCTCCATACGCCACAGGTGTGGCCCTCAAAAGACAAAAAAAACAAATATATATATATATATATAAAAGCTGCAATAATGTGCTAGACTAAAAATAAGAGGACTAATAAAAGTTTGCGGTGAGATCTCCTGGCTGCCTCCAACCATCCAGATCTAGGTGCATCCTACCAGTCAACAAGCTAAGAGAGTCACGGAGCAGGCCTAGAAAGAAACCTTCTAAACCAGGAGGATAGTGGGTTCCAGAAGGCAGGTCAGGGTAGTAGGGAAATAGACTACATCATCCGATAGCTTTGACTATAGGAAAACTGTTCTGAGAGACCACAGGAAAGCATGGGAAATTTTACAGAAGACTAATCGAATGGAAAACAAAACAATTAGGAACTCCAGGAAAACAAAAGGCTGTACAGGAAGGAAAGCAATCACAGCACACTTTCGAGAGAAGAGTGAGCAATATTTAGAATTATAATGAAATCAGTGACTAATAAGTTATCTAAAAATTATTAATTTAGCCTATTGGGAGAATTGAAATGAATTAAGGGGGAAAGTATATATAAGAGATTAACTGATGTCTAAAACTGATGAACCAAGCATTATATACAGCATTATACACAATTATATGCACATTTACAGGTTAAATGCAAACAGAAAGAGCTATAAAATTAGATACTCTGGGGAACAGGATGCAAGGTCAGGAAAGATGAAGCTGGGAGTAGGGTTTTTCACTAGAAACCTTTCACACTATTTGACGTCTATGCATAATGTATAAATACTTTGATAAAGATTTAAAATGTTAATTTTAAAAGGCAAAAAAAAAAAAAAGTGTAGGTTACTCAACTTACCTAGAAGCACTAACTTCTGCAGAGTCTCCGAATGATCCACGTAGTCTCGAAGTGTGAATGAAGAAGGGGGCAGTGGAGGGTCTGCAATAATCCGAATAGCCTCCTCCTCGGAAACCGGCTGCAATGGAGACAGTGCGGGCAAGTCGTCCAGTCCTTTGAAGCCAGGATGTGGAAGAGGAGAAGCAAGTTAGCTCTCTAGTGTGTACTTGTAAAGCTCCTTCTTCAAAGATAGCGTCTTGCCTAGTTTGCTTCTTTTTAAATCTTGGTATCGTTTCTGATTTAAACATCTAAGAATTCTGTATATTTTCTACCTTCTAAGAGGTAAGGTTAAGATTCTTTAGAGACATCAGCCACTGTTCCTCTGAGATTAGAAATTTGTTGGTGAAGTCCTCTACAGAATCCTTGCCTTTCCTTCATTTGGAATCAACAGATATGAATGCTGAAGACCAATGGACCTCCCAGGACATTCTGAGAAAGACTCTGAGTCTACAATAGCTTGTTAACTTGGCCAAAAGTACACCTTCTACCTGAATTGCATGGGTTAACCTTCATTTTGATCCAATCCTTTTTCCTCCAAGTTAATCTCAAATATGTCTATATGAAGACTCCTATGATTCTGGTTCTGTCACCCATAATCCTTTGCTAAGGATGCGACCCTCTCTAGTACACCCTTGATTCTGAGGTTTTGTTTTTAAGTCAAAAACAGTATAAAAGATGCTGGGAACTATAACCTACCTTAGGCTAAGGAATCAGGGTTTTTTGTTCTTTTTTCTCTTTCATCATTTCTCACAGCCAGCCTCCCTCCCTGTCCTCACCCCTCAGCTTGCTTTCTTCATATTCTTTTTTTTTTCTTTTCTATTTTTAGGGCTGCACCCGCAGCATATGGAAGTTCCCAGGCCAGGGATCAAATCTGAGCTAAAGCTCCGGCCTGCGTCACAGCCATAGTAACGCAGGATCTGGGCCTGGGCTACGACCTACACCACAGGTCACAATAACAACGGATCCCCAACCCATTAAACGAGGCCAGGGATCAAATCCGCATCCTCATGGATACTAGTCAGATTCATTTTCAGTGAGCCACAACAGGAACTCCTCTTTCATATTGTACTTAACCTAATAATACCTCGTTTGAGGTGAAATATTTCTTGCACAGGAATATTCCTAGAATAGGAAGCACATGAGAGTGAAGGCTGATGAAAAAATAATAACACGAGGGAACTTTGTGGGGTGTTCTATTTTTCTTTTTGTTCTATTTATTGATTGTGGTGGCTGTTACACTAAACGCATCATCAAAATTTATACAACTGTATACCTAAAAGGATGACTTTAACTTGGGTAAAATCATACCCTAATTAGCATGTAGAATAGGGAAATGAGATCCTAATAAACCTGGTTACCACCAGAAAAAAGTTTAAAGAATCTAAAAAAATAATTTAGAAAGCAGATGCTATTCATATACCTATAAAATAACCTTGTACATCTTAACCTATAAACTTCTTAGTAAAATAGAGGCATAAGAGAAGCAAATTGGGGTATTCCCACAGTGGCTCAGCAGAAACGACTCTGACTAGTATCCACGAGGGTGCAGGTTCAATTCCTGGCCTCAAACAGTGGGTTAAGGATCTGGCATTGCTGTGAGCTATGGTGTAGGTCGCAGACTCGGCTCAGATCCCTCACTGCTGTGGCTGTGGCTGTGGCCAGCGGCTACAGCTCTGACTCCACCCTTGGTCTGGGAACCTCCATGTGCCTCGGGTGTAGCCCTAAAAAGACAAAAAAAAAAAAAAAAAAAAAAAAAAAAAAAAGAAGCAAATTGGATGCAACTAGAGATCCTCATAGTAAGAGAAGTCAGAAAGAGAAAGACAAATACTACATGATATCACTTATATCTGGAAGCTAAAATATAGCACAGATGAATCTATGTATAGAACAGAACTGACTCAGACATAGAGAGCAGACGCGTGCTTGCCAGAGGAGGGGGAGGGAGGGGGATGGACTGGGAGTTTGGGGTTTGTATATGAAAACTATTACATTTAGAATGGATAAGCAGGAGTTCCCGTCGTGGCTCTGTGGTTAACGAATCCGACTAGGAACCATGAGGTTGCGGGTTCGATCCCTGCCCTTGCTCAGTGGGTTAACGATCCGGCGTTGCCGTGAGCTGTGGTGTAGGTCGCAGACATGGCTCGGATCCTGCGTTGCTGTGGCTCTGGCGTAGGCTGGTGGCTATAGCTCTGTCTAGACCCCTAGCCTGGGAACCTCCATATGCCGCGGGAGCGGCCCAAGAAAGGGCAAAAAGACAAAAAAAAACAAAACAAAAACAAAAACAAAAAAACAACAACATATATATATGTAAAACAGGGAGCTTGTTCAAACTACCAGAGTGGAATAAAGGCGAATTAACTGAAAGTTCAGATAATTCAGATTACCTTCTAGAGACAGTTCAGAATCAATGTTGGGTGTCTTTTGTGTCTTTGGTGACTCCTCATTCACGGAAGGAAGCAGAGTGCTCTGGGCAGAATTAATCTCTTGCCTACTTGAGTTGGTAGACTGGGAACTATTCCATAAGGAGGAAGTCCTGTAAGTCTTAAAACCCCACTGGAGAAAGCAATTGTCAGAGGACAGCTGAGGCTGAGCAACACAGCCATGCAACAGCGTTCTCCCTGGTCTCTGAAAACGTGCTCTGAGTTGTGCAGCAGTAATGAAGCCACTCAGCTTGAGCCATCTGGGTATCTGTTGGGCTGACAGGGCCATTTTTCTTAAAGTAGCCTGCAAAAGAAATGTAAAACCATCAAAAAAGAGAACGGTGTTCAACCAACAAGAAGATGAAGTGGAAATTATTTTTTCTAATTCAAAGTTGTTTAAAGCAGTCAGATGTTTTCAGGCACAGGAAAAGTCAAACAAGACAGTTTCAGTTACAAACCAAAAGACAGGAACTTCTGGGAATTCCCTTCACGCCTAAGTGGTAAAAACCCAACTAGTATTCATGAGGACTCGGTTTGATCCCTGGCCTCACTCAGTGGGTTAAGATCCGGCCTTGCTGTGGCTGTGGTGTACGCCAGCAGCTGTAGCTCTGATTCGACTCCTAGCATGGGAACTTCCAAATGCTGCAGGTGCAGCCCTAAAAAGACAACAACGACAACAACAAAAACAAAAACCAAAAACCCAAAAGACAGGAACTTCTGAACTGGGAAAAATAAAGATATGCTTTACAATTTAAATATGAAAAGTAAAATCAATGGTGTAAGAAAAATATTTAAAACAAAAATCTCTAAATGTTCAAATTACAGTTGAACCTGTTAACTTAATAAAGAAAATAAGATGCTGTAATTAAATGCTCTTGAAATTTGGTTTGAAGGACATTTAAGCAGATTGTTGATCAAAATAACAATGAAATATTCAAATGCATTTTATGTATACATTAGTCACAAAATAAAAACTGGAAGATTCTTAAATGAATCATCAAAATATGATTATTGCTATATAGAAGGCTGTTTCTTGCTTCATCCTCAGTGTTGAGCACTATTATTACATAATCACTTTTATAATATTATTAAATTATTACTTTCTTATAGACAAAGCTTTTCCTCAAAAGGGAATTAGACAAAACCAGTTTTGCCAATTCTGTCTGACTTAAGGAAAAAAGAAAAAGCCTTCAAAAAAATAAAACAGGGTCGGCATTTCCATTGTGGCTCAGTGGTTAATGAACCCAACTAGTATCCAAGAGGATGAGGGTTTGATCCCTGGCCTTGCTCAGTGGGTTAAGGATCCAGCATTGCTGTGAACTGTGGTGTAGGTCAGACAAGGCTGGGATCCAGTGTTGGCAACTATAGCTCCTATTCCACCCCTAGTATGGGAACCTCTACATGCCTGGGATGCAACCCTAAAAAGACCAAAAAAAAAAAAAGAGTTCAAAACTAATGAGCAAAATGGACAGAAATATATAAGCAACCAGTAATGAATGTTTATATTTTTTGACTGAAAAAGCAGTTATTTCTAAGAAGACTTTTTTATCAGGAAAAGCTGCCACTACATTAAAGTCCAGAAATATGAAGGACTTTTATATTTAGCCAGCTTAAAGGGTGAATCTGATGCACATTATTTTATATTAAATAAGATAATCCATAGTTCCTGTCTTGGCTCAGTGGTAACAAATCTGACTAGAATCCGTGAGGATGCGCCTCTGATCCTCCAAGGTTCAACGTTGCCATGAGCTGTTGTGTAGGTTGCAGACACAGCTCGGATCCTGAGTTGCTGTGGCTGTGGTGTAGGCCGGCAGCTGTAGCTCTAATTTGACCCCTAGCCTGGGAACTTCCATATGCTGCAAGTGCTGCCCTAAAAAGCAAAAAAAAAAAAAAGGGGGAAAATGCTCAGTATTAGCTATCATCATTTTTTCATTCTTATTCTTTTTTTTTTTGGCGGCGTGGGGGGGCTATGCCTGTGGCAAGTGGAAATTCCTGGGCCACTTCAGTGACAACGCTGAATCCCTAATGTGCTGAGCCACAAGGCAACTCCCATCATCGCTGATTACACAACCAAACATAAATGAATTCTGAATTAACTGTTGCATACAATTTTTGGTTTCTCTGCATACTGAAATTCAGCTTGTCATGCTCTGAATTAAATCAGATAAATACTGGAGAGTCTAACCTCCTCTGGGAGACTGGCAGTTTAGGGAAGCCTCCTAAAAGGGATTTACAAAAGTGAAATATGTTATTCCAAAATGATTTTAGAAAGGAAAAAATATTCACAATAGCCTTGTGGGATAGGTGATTTTTGTTAAAATTTTGCTAAGAAATGAGCCTCCAGATCTGTCATGATTTCCCTCAAACCTACAACATTCACTCTCTGCACAGCAATGTCTTAAGGGCATTAAGTTGGAAGCCAGCAGACTTCAGTTATGCTACCTTAAGACCATCTTTCTCATGCTGGAGCAGCACAATGATCGGCCTATGATGGGGGATTCAATAACCATTCCTTAAATGACAAATTTTAAAAGGTTATAGGTACAATAAAATGATTCTTAGGTTCCAAAATATCTTGTCTTCTAAGTTTCAGTTTGTCTAAGCAATTTGTCCTACTTCAATGCAAACTTTTCTTTTGGTCTTTTTAGGGCCATAGCCGTGGCATATAGGTTCCCAGGCTAGGGGTCGAATCAGAGACAGAGACGGGTCTTGGCCACAGCCACAGCCACACCAGATCCTTAACCCACTGAGCTAGGCCAGAGATTGAAACTGTGTCCTCTTGGATACTATCGGGGTTTGTTAACCGCTGAGCCAGGACCAGAACTCCCAAAGAAAACTCTTGAAATCCCAAATTCACTCCAAGAGCCAGGCTCAAAACTCCTCCCACATTAGACAGATCCGCTTTTGAATTCTACCCATATTTATTAAAAGATTTTTATGCAAACATCTCATGTTTATCCTTCTGTTTTTATTTGCAAGTGCACTGTCTTCTCCACATCATTCCATTGAAGTGTATACTTCTTAACAACTGATTAATTGTTCCTTCACTAGAGCCGGGCTGAGTTTCATCTCTGGATCCACCCTCCCAGTGACTATTCACCTGCTACCCCTGAGCCTTGCACTGCTCCAAAGTTTTGGGGACAGAAATCAATCAATAGCAACTATGGTTAATTCATTTGCCTACACAGTATTCAAAATCTGGGAAGGCATTTGCGCAGGTGTATAAAAGCCCTACATCGTGATTACAGTCTTCCAACACTTTTCCATCAGGGCGGTTAAAATAAAAAGCCTTACGTAATACTGAAGTCCATTAAAAACAATACACTAGTTTTCAACTGTGTGCTTTAGTATTTCGTTAGGAGGAGGAACTGGCACTTAAATATGCTTCGACACGGGTTCAAGATTTCGAACTCTGTAAGGTTACTAAATGAAATCAGGAGATGAAAAGTGGGTGGGAGAATGGCTTCGTAACAAGAGGCCCCTCATCTATTGCTCGACGCCCTCCCTAGGCCATTTTAACTAGTCTGTTTTAGTTCCCCAACCGAACTTCCGGAGGAAACCCGTTGACAGGCTGGGCCTTCTTCCGCGTCCTCCGCCAAGCGCTCTAATAATCAGGCATGGTTGCGTTTTTGTCTCATCAGCCTAGAAAACAAAACAAAATTATTCACCCTCAATTGGGCTGGTTAAGGCCTAGAGGCCATGAGGCCCGGGGGCGCGGCCTAGACACAGATGGGGTCAGACCCGAACCCCGGCCAAGAGCGCGCCCTTCGCGCTCTGGCGGCTCCCGCTTTACCTGTGCCGAGGCCTATGCCTCGTGGTCTCTCTCGCGGTGGCCACCAGACTGGCCCCCGGACTGGCCCAGCCGCGCCTTTGCCCGGCACAGCAGCTTGCCCGCTTGTCTGCCTGCCAGCCGGCGCCGCGGCGCTCCCTCGCCCACGTGGGCTGCGGCCCACGTGGGCGAGACCATCTGGGAGGTTGCGCCGGGGGGGAAGCGGGCGGCATGCCGGGGACAGAGCCGGCAGAGGCCGCAGTTTTCCTTCTCTTGCGAGCCGTCTACCTTAAGCCTCTGCTGCTAGTAATCTAAAGCCAACATGAGTCCCTAGAGATGCCCCTTCCGGAACGCCAGCCGGGTCACTGCGAGAGGCCCCCCCCGGCCCGAGGCCGCGTTGGCGGCGCCGGGACCCCGCCCTCCCGCGCCTGTCCTTCCCTCGGCTCCCAGCCTTTGCTCCGCGCCAGACCCGGCCCTGCCGTCCGCCTGCCCGCCCGCTGCGGCTCGTCATCTCCGGGGTCCCAGCCTCCACGGGCCGGGGCCGCCGCCGCCGCCGCAGGACGGGGAGGCGGGCCATGGCGTCCTGCGTGGGGAGTCGGACCCTGAGCAAAGATGATGTGAACTACAAGATGCATTTCCGGATGATCAACGAGCAGCAAGTGGAGGACATCACCATTGACTTCTTCTACCGGCCGCACACTATCACTCTGCTCAGCTTCACCATCGTCAGCCTCATGTACTTTGCCTTCACCAGGTGAGGTGGGCCGTGCTGCGCTGGAGGCGCGCCCTTGGGCAAAGGGAAGGGGCGGGTGGAAGGCGGTGGCGGGGAGCATGGCCGGGTTAGGAAGCCGGGTGACTGCTCCACGCGTGAGCTTGCAGCGCCCCCCTGCCCACTCAGCTCTTCCGCCTGCCGGTATCTCACCTAGCACACCCAGCTTTCTCCCCTGTGGCTCCTCTGGACTGGCGTTCGTCCCTACGCTCCAACCCCACTCCCACTCACCCTCCACCACTACCTCTCTCAGTACCACCTTTCCCCATACAGCGACTCGTGGGTCACCCAGCACGATCCCCGCCCCCTCCCGTTCTAGTGCTCTCAGCATCGCTCCCTACACACATCACGACACCAGCCCCCTCCTCTCCAGCCTCCGTCCCTGCCTAGCACACTTCATGAATCATCTGGTATGCAGCACTTCAGCACATACCACTACACACTGAAAACACCTCAGTCCACGGGTACAGCATCTTCCACGCATCACATACAGGCGGAGCACACAGCCTAGACCCCTTCCCGCGGAATTTCTCCGACATTCAGCACTACCGCTGCGCATACAAAACGCACACTTGTGGTGTACTCCAGTATACATTGCACACAAATCATCTAGCATCACCCTTCCCCCAGCCTCAAACACGACCGTCTATACCACAAACAAACTGCCTCTGTGGGCACACATACCACAGCGGACATTCCAGCACTGCCACACAGACAATAAACCCACCACACATCACACATGCTCTGTTCCATCATCCCCTAATATACTGCTGAAATGAGACATTGTCCGGCAAGTGTAGTGTGCCAGGTGCATCGTATATGCTGTGTAAGTGTTAAGTAAAACACACAAACCTCACACACAACTCTCTTATCCCCCTGAAAACACACACACACTTTTAACATATACCTATGCATAGGAGCTACCCCATCCAACTCTTGAGGGCATCCAACTCTTGACGCTAACCCATTATAACTCTATCTCGCTGAACACATGGTCCCTCAACCATACGCCAGGGAACTGATACTTGCCTAAATGACAGGCACACCATGGGTCCTCCTTGTAAGGATTTATATTTTCTGAATGAACCTCTTTAAAGAAAGGAAATGCGTGCCTACCACGCCACTGTGGCTTAAAAGACCAACCCAGAGTAGTTTGGGAGCCAGAGTGTTGGTCTCAAGACTATTTGTGTGACCTTGCTTAAGTTATTTAACCTTTCTCTGAGCCTCAGGATCCACCTCTGTAAAATGGGGATACTTACCTCATACGGTGTTAGGAGAATGAAGTGAATACGCGTGACTGTACTTAGCAGAGTACCTGGTGCATGATGCACAATTAGCATTAGTTACTTCTCTCCCAGTGTGTTTATCCAGCAATCCATGGTTCTTGGTCCAGATCCACAGAAACTGCGGGGGTATATTTGGTGGCGCCAGCATTAGGGAACTTCCTGGTATTTAGTGGGTAGGGGTTAACGATGCTACGTGTTTACAATGCAAGGGACGGCATTGTACAGCAAAGAATGGTCCCCTACACACAAGAACATGTGTGCACATACACGCTTGTATATGCACAAGTGCTAGTGGTGTCTCCCTTGAGAATCAAGTGCTCTTTTTCAACCAAATAATTTCCTCTTACATATCCTTGTTCCTTACCTCCATAATCCATTTGGTTCACGGTATTTTGTAAGTGTTTATCTATTTGCATGAGTCTCCCTAAGGCCATAAAACATATGTAACAATTACCCTTAATGATTAACAGATCCAGTACTAATATTGTAAAATCTTCTGCTTATGCTCTGCAGTGGCATGAGACCAGACCTTCCCACAGTATCCAACCAAGCACGTATTTCTAGCTTTGGTGAGAAATCACTCTTGTCTCTAGTTATGATTATCTTCAAATCCTTCATCATGTGATCTGGTTTTAATACCTAATAGCTGTGTGGCTACTTAATTTTGCTAAGCCTCTGTTTCCTTATCTGTACCTAAAATAAAAATATCTGGTAATACCTCCTAGGATTGTCCATCATAAGGGTTCAGTTCACTTTTTAAAAATAATCTATATTTAGCTCTGTGCATGACAGATAGTAAGTGCTCGGTAAACATTAGCTATTATCATCATTACATCATTTCATTGTTTGCTAATGCCTTCTAAATTATATTTGTCATTGAGTGAGGATGTCTTATGCTCTATAATTGAGAAAAAAGGATAAAGACCTTGGGGAAATGGACATAGATTTGCTTGGATAACATACATGCCCGTTTCATTTTAACTTCAGTTTCACTTTATCTCCTGTGGGTTGGCAAGGATGGAATTAGTGCGGGAGTTTCTTTGGAAATTAGAAAAGTAATTATAGTATTTTATTTTAAATAATGAGAAGCAAGAGTGAGCAGTTTGTGTCAACTTTTTGTCTTTAGTATTATTCTAGGCCCTTTTAACATAGGTTTCTCTTCCTCTTTTGTAATACAGAAAGTCGCATTCTTCTGGAATTTCCCCTTCACAGCATATTCTGCCAAAGCAGTCAAAAATTACAGCAGTGAAAGTATAAGAAATGAATATGAATTTTAACAGCTGTCAAAAGTAATGGAAACGGCATAATCTGAACCTCAGACTATGGCCTTTTCCAAAAATGATGATCATTTTATTTCTTCCACTAATTTCATAAAGAGACAAATCACATATTAAAGAACTGCTTAATAACAAGTTTCATCTTATGTAAAATCATGAGCACCATTAGTACAATTCGTACTTGCTGTATCTTGCTCATTTTTTGTATTGATTTGTGACCCTTTAAACTGAGACGTTACAGTGATAGCTTTGTCTCCTTCCATAAAGATGGGAACTAATGACTTCTTCGATGAAAATTATTCATTCTGTGCTCTTTTGCACTGGTTATCTCTACACTACCTTATTGTATAACAGGATTTTAGTTGGATGGCCGTTCAGTGCAGTTCTTTCAGTAAAACTTTAAAGATACGTCTTAAAGTTTGTTTTCCTAA
The DNA here is from genome assembly GCF_054392235.1 of Sus scrofa. Classification (NCBI taxonomy): domain Eukaryota; kingdom Metazoa; phylum Chordata; class Mammalia; order Artiodactyla; family Suidae; genus Sus; species Sus scrofa. The sequence goes on along the minus strand of NC_139386.1, from coordinate 40,398,193 downwards.
GACCGATAGTTGAAGAGAGAAGATGATAGAATACTTTTGGGGTGTCATATTACCAGTGTGTGTGAAACTGCACCTGGGTCATGTGACATGCTGCAGAGACCCAGCAAGAATTTAGGATTGGGAAGGATTAAGTGCCTCGCACAGAAGTCTGAGACAAGTTTGAATTTGTCAAGTAGTTCTTTTGTTAAATAGCAACTAGGCCAACTCGCTGTTAAATCATAGCGTTGACATCTCCAGTCTCTATCAGTCTCATTCACAATAAAGCCAGATGGTATTGAATCATTCCCCCTAAGATGGGGAAAAGCTCTCGTTTTGCCACATTTTAGGGTAAGTATTTTGAGAAATTAAATGCTTTGGCATATGTCTTACAAGCTTGTTCAGCCAAAGTGGGGTAAGGAGAGAGCCTTTGTGTTAAGCTCAGACTGCCTCCTATTTACTCTTGTTTTCTAGGTTGGTAAACTTGGAAGTGTTGAATGGCCTTAGTTTCAAAAACTCAGGCTTTAGATTTGAAAAAACACCAATATATACTAACTCATTTGAAATTTTTTTTCTTTTTTCTTTTTTTTTTTTTTTTTTTGCTTTTTGTTTAAAGCCGTACCTGCAGCATATGGACTTTCCCAGACTAGAGGTCAAATCAGAGCTGCACCTGCCGGCCTATACCACAACCACAGCAATGCCAGATCTGAGCCACGTCTGTGACCTATACCACAGCTCATGGCAATGCCGGATCCTTAACCCACTGAGCGAGGCCAGGGATTGAACCCGCGTCCTCATGGACACAAGTTGGATTCATTTCCACTGCACCACAAAGGGAACTCCCTATACTAACTCATATTCGGAGAAGCCCATTCTCTCCTCAAGAGGCACCTGGCAGTGAAACAGAGGAATCAAAGTCAGTTCAGTGACATTTGTTTATCAAAAAAATCATCTCTTAACCCAGCAGAGATTGCCTTCCTGCCACTTCCTGCCCTCCAGGGACCATCCACTTACCTAGGTTTCTTCAGGACTTGGAACTGAGGACAAATGGACCGAGTTTTGGTTTATTGAGTTTTATTTATTTGTGATAGTGGTTTTCACTTCATTTCCTTTCGTGGCTTTGGAGCTCCAGCTCTTCATCCAATCTCGGAACCGGAGTTCTACCTTCTGTGTCTCTTTTCTCCTGGATCCCTGCCAGCCTTCCCCAGTCTTTCCCTTTAGACCATATCCATTCCCATTAGGACACGTCTCCTGATACTGCTAATTCAGTTGTCTCGAACCTATTTCCTTTATGTACATCGTGTTCTTTCTCTCCCAATAACAGAAGGCCTGGCTGTCCTAAGTCCGTGACACCAGCAATGTTAAGTGACCTTCCATAGCAGCTGTGTTCTGGGGTCACATCAACCCAGGGGGTGACCAGAGTGCATGCCCTGTGTTAGGGGATGCCCTTTAAAGAGGTCCAGAAAACAGCAGTTGTAACAGTTCTCTTCCTCACTTCTTTTGAATCGTATTTCTTATTGGATTTAAATGAGCGTCTTTTTATACCCTTTCTTATCCTTATTTCTGACATTTTATGTTCTTAACTAGAGTATATATATATTTATTTATTGTCTTTTTAGAGCCACACTCGCGGCATATGGAGGTTCCCAGGCTAGGGGTCTAATTGAAGCTGTTGCTGCCGGCCTACGCCAGAGCCGCAGCAACACCAGATCTGAGCCGCATCTGCAGCCTACACCACAGCTCACCGCAACGCCAGATCCTCAATCCACTGAGCGAGGCCAGGGATCGAACCCGCAATCTCATGGTTCCTAGTCGGATTTGTTTCCTCTGCGCCACGACGGGAACTCCCTAGAGTATACAGTTATTGAAGGGGAAAAGGTGTCTTATATTTCTTTGGGGTCTTCTGTAATAAATAAGCACCTGGGTGAGTTGCATATTTATTTGATTTAGAGGATGCTTACCTCATGTAAGCAACTGCTGCCTAGTGCTCAGCGTTTTAGATATAATTGTATTAGCAAATGCAATACCGTTTATCTTCTGATAGAATCCCTTTAGCCCCCGATTTCTGTAGGGAAGTTAACAGATTTTTTTTAGTTTCGGCAAATCCAGAAGCCAGGACTCATCCAGGCAGCTAGGACTGTGTCCTGGGCCCTAGATCCTGGCATCCCACTTAATTTAGTTCCAGCCCAGCTTTCTGCCATCCTAGAGTTCTCCTAGTTCCTCTTCACCAGTTCCAGTTGGTCCTTACTAGCTCCTAGTGCTGCGCTCCTCTGCGCACGACCAGGCTTTAGATCAGCAAACCCCCAGCTCTTTGGGGCTCTCCCAGGCCTTGACTCCGTCTCCTTCCAGCCCATCCTCTACGCTGCTTTCTTCATGACCTTTCAATGTCAAGCTCATGATCTCGAGTCAGAGCTCCACCTGCCAGCCTGCACCACAGCCACAGCAACTCAGGATTCCAAGCTGCATCTGTAACCTACACCACCGCTCACTGCAATGACGGATCCTTAAACCACCGGAGGGAAGGCAGAGATCGACCCCACATCCTCTTGGATACTTGTCGGGTTCATAACCTACTGAGCTACCACGGGAACTCCCCCAAGACACCTTTCTTAATTGTTCTAGGAAGCACAGAGGAAGAAATGTTTATATACTTCCAAACAGCTTTGATTATTGTAGCTCTCCTGTTGTATCTGTTTCTGTGTCAGTTTCTCCAGGTCACATCATTACAGAATACACACCCAGGAAGTGTTAGATGAGTCAAATATTAAAAAAAACAATAAGAAAATGTTTTAATAAAATCACTCTTTTAGTGGATAGCTGAGCTCTGATTCTTAAAAAGGATCATGACTTTCTCTAAAATGAAACGAGTGTCGTTCTCAAAAATAATTCCAAAGCTAGTCAACATCAGTCCATCTTGTAACCTGGGACTGAGGTTTCCATGGGGAGGGAGGATCGATACGACTAGCCTCATAAATATGACCCTACCTGTGTGTCTCGGTTTCAAAGATTCCTGCGAAAGAGATGGAAAGGAGAAGATGAGGTGGCTGAAGCAGGGATGGGGGGGTCGGGGGAGGGGAGGAGTCAAGTTAACAGCCTTAGGAGTCGGGATAAAGAGTTCTTACCCTGCCTGGCCTCCTGGGGACAGACAGTCTGGTCTAAAGATTGTAGGTGAAAGAATGGAGTTTGTCTCGTCCCCCTACCCCCGACCCCATCTCCTTCCTTACCCATTGTCTGTAGCCTGCTGTTCGAGGTTAAGAGTCTGAGCTCAGGAGTTCCAGTCGTGGCTCAGTGAAAATGAATCGGACTAGAATCCATGAGGACGCAGATTCGATCCCTGGCCTCACACAGTGGATTAAGGATCCGGCATTGCTTTGAGTTGTGGTGGAGGTCGTAGACGCAGATCTGGCATTCCTGTAGCTGTGGCGTAGGCCGGTGACTATAGCTTTGATTCGACCCCTGGCCTGGGAACCTCCGTATGCCACAGGCTCGGCCCTAAAAAGACAAAAAAGACCCCCCCCCCAAAAAAAAAGGGAATCTGAGTTCAGGAGTTCCCCTTGTGGCGCTGTGGAAATGAATCTGAATAGCACCCATGTAGATGTGGGTTCCATCCCTGGCCTCGGCTCTGTGGGTTAAGGATCCGGTGTTGCCATGAGCTGTGGTGTAGGTCACAGATGTGGCTCGGATCCCGATTAGCTGTTGCCTGTGGTGCAGGCTGGAAGCTGTAGCTCTGATTTGACCCCTAACCTGGGAACTTCCATATGCCTTGGGTGTGGTCCTCAAAAGCAAAAAAAGAATCTGGGTTCAGCACTTTTTCTTTTTTTTTCTTTTTTTAGGGCCACACCCGTGGCAGATGGAGGTTCCCAGGCTAGGGGGTCTAATCGGAGCTGGAGCTGCCAGCCTATGCCACAGCCTCAGAAACATGGCTGCGTCTGCAACGTACACACAGCTCACGACAACGCTGGATCCTAAACCCGCTGATCGAGGTCAGGGATCGAACCTGCAACTTCATGGTTCCTAGTCAGATTAGTTTCTGCTGCACCACGATGGGAACTCCAGCACTTTTTCTGAGTGCAAAGTTAAAAACCTCAGGGTTTTCCATCCACTTGTCCTGATTTTAGGATTCTCTCTGGATAGTGACATGTACTGAAACAGGGATGACAGGAGTTGAAGTCTTTGAGTATTTGATTGGTCCCTCAGCATGGGGACAGGAAAGTCACTGTCAGTGGACCTGCGGGCTCAGGCTGTGATTCCCCTAGCCACTTGCTCTGTCTGGCACCTCCACATGGAGAAGGTCTGCTCTGTGCCAGGTGAATTGCTGGACACCAGAGGTACCACAGGCGAATAAGACGGAACCTTAAATTACAGTCTTACTGTAATCTGTCCATGTGGTATTTTCACTTTATATGGTCAGGGCTATCCTAGCCAGCCCGCTTCTGGAGCTCCTCCTAAATTTAGCAGCACAGGGAAAAGGACTTTGCCTCTCTAAGCTCGTGTGTCTGTATCATACCAGTCAGTGTAGCAATCTTGACCTAGAGCCAGATTCCAGAAGCCCTGGCACCTGCTTGTTCTCTGCCTCTATTTGTGTGCAGCTGGGCCAGATAAAGCAAGAGCTTTATTTTCCTCATCCTTCAAGTAAAGATTATACCCCCACACAGAACGGTGGAGCAGTTAAACAGAATGCGAGCTGGGAAAAGTCTTAGGAGCATCTAGAGACCCGGAGGCTTGTTGTTAGGTGTCTCAACAGCCCTAGGAGAGAGGTCAGGGCGTTGTCACAGCATTGCGCTGGGAAGCTTGACGTTCTTGTATCGATTTATTTTTCTGTTTCTATACAGCAAAATGTCTTAGTTGAGCAAGAACGCTGAGGCTAGGGAAAGTCAAGATGGGGCCGGGGAGGCGTCTGGCGGAGTTCCTGTTGTGGCGCAGCGGAAATGAATCTGACTAGGAACCATGAGGTTGCGGGTTCGATCCCTGGCCTCGCTCAGTAGGTTAAGGATCTGGCATGGCCATGAGCTGTGGTGTAGGTCAAAGATGTGGCTTGGATCCTGTGTTGCTGTGGCTGTGGTGTAGACTGGCAGCTGTGGCTCTGATTCAGCCCCTAGCCCAGGAACTTTCGTGTGATGCAAGTGCAGCCCTAAAAAGCAAAAAAAAAAAAAAAAAAAAAAAGAGAGAGAAAGAGAGAGAGAGATGGGGGCCTGGCAGCTCTGACCGAAGGTTAGGATCTTCCTTGGGAAGTGGGAGCCACGTTGCTCCCTGGCAAAGCCTGAGGAGCAGTAATAATCCCTGAACAGGGGCCAGTCATGTGTGAACAATCGAGGTGTTTGTTTTGGGGGAGTTTGTTAGGTTAATCAGAGATTGTTCCAGCAAATTAAAAACTTTTCTCCCAGCCCAAAGTTATACTAAGATAGGGAGTTCCCCTTATGGCACAGTGGAAATGAATCTGGCTAGTATCTATGAGGATGTGGGTTCCATCCCTGGCCTCACTCAGTGGGTTAAGGATCCGGTGTTGCCATGAGCTGTGGTGTAGATCACAGATGCGGCTTGGATCCTGTGTTGCTGTGGCTGTAGCATAGACCAGCAGCCATAGCTCTGATGTGACCCCAGCCTGAAAGCTTCCATATGCTGTGGGTGCAGCCCTAAAAAAAAAAAAAAGAAAGAAAAAGTTATACTAAGATAATAATTTAATTTTATTTATAAAATTTATTTATATGTTTACTTATTTATAACATTGCTCAACATTTATAAAATTTGCAATTTCATTATCACGCTCTCAAGTTCTTATACATTGAATGTTGATGTATCATTAACTTTTTTGGAAAGTGACATGTCTACATTGCTTAAAATCCAAGGTACCCCAAAGGGTATATGGTGAAAAGTCCCCCCCCCCCCCACTCTTTGATTCTCTCTGGAGAAAACCACTGTCACCATTCGTTGGGTGGATTTTTGGAGACGCACAATGCAGCTGTGAGCACAAGTTACCAGTTATGTATACATACACATGCTCCCAGATTTTGCACAAGTGGCTTTCTGTACTCGCTCTTCTGCAACTTGCTTGGTTTACTTCATGACTACTTAAATTATTCTGTATCAGCTGATGAGCAAAATGCTTCTTTATTCTTTTTTATGGCTGCCTAATACTCATCACGAGGCAGAGCCATTACTGACTTCATTAATTCCCATTTGGGCAGACATTTAGTTGTTTCCAAGTTTTGCTGTCTACAAAGGAAGGATACGTTGTACCTATGTCACTTTTGCAAACATGACAGTATGTTGGTGAGATAAATTCCCATGTATGGAATTCCCGAGTCCCAGGGTATATGCATTTATAAATTAATATGTTGCCAGATTACCCTCCAGAAAGGTGATGTTAATTTATACTACTACCAACAGCACCTGCTTATTTCTGCATATCCCCACCAGCTCAGTCTTTAAATTGTTACTTTTGTCCATAAGGTAGATGAAAAAAATGGTCTCTCTGTGTTTTTGTTTTTTTTATTTTGTTTTTTAGGGCCACATTTGCCCCATATGGAAGTTCCTAGGCTATGGGTCAAATCAGAGCTACAGCTGCCACCCTATGCCACAGGCACAGCAAAGCAGGATCTGAGTTGAGTCTGCAACCTACACCATAGTTCACGGCAATGCTGGATCCTTAACCCACTGAGCGAGTCCAGGGATCAAACCCACATCCTCATGGATACTAGTTGGGTACGTTAACCTCTGAGCAATGAAGGGAATGCCTCTCTGTGTTGTTTTAATTTGTCCATCTCTCACCATGAACAAGGTTGAGCGTCTCTTCTTCACTCACCTGAGAGCAACTGGATTTTTCTACTCTATGAACTGTCTCTTCAAATCCTTTGCCCATTTTTCAGTTTGTTTTTCTTTGTCTATTTGTTGTTCTTTCTTTTAATTGATTTGGGGGGGGGGGTTGAAATTAGGGGAATTAACCCTTTGCCTTCGTATAAGTTGCAAACATTTTTTTCCAAGTTTATCGCTTTTCCTTTGATTTTGTTACTGACTTATTTGGCATGCAGATTTATCCACTTTTTCCTTTATGACTTCAGGTTTTGTGTCATACCTTAGAATGGTCTTCCCCACTCTGAGGTGGTTGTGTTTGAGGTTTTTTTTTAGGGGGGCACACTTAAAGCATATGGAGGTTCCCAGGCTAGGGGTCCAAACAGAGCTACAGCTGCCAACCTATGCCAAAGCCACAGCAATGCCAGATCTGAGCCACGTCTTCGACCTACACCACAGCTCGTGGCAACACCAGATCCTTAACCCACTGTGCGAGGCCAGGGATCGAACCTAAAACCTCATGGTTCCTAGTCACATTCATTTCTACTGCACCACAACAGGAACATTGAAGTTTTTGTTCTTTGTTTTATTCTTCCATCATTTCTTCTAGAATTTTGTTTTTACTTTTAATTCTTTGAATCACCTGGAGTGTGTGTGTGTGTGCGTGTGTGTGTGTGTGTGTGTGTGTGCATATTTTAAAAAATTTTTTATTACTATTTTTTTTGATGGCCACACTTGTGGCATATGGAAGTTCCTGGGCCAGGGATTGGATCTGAGCCTCCACAACACTGGATCCTTTAACTGACTATGCTGGGCTGGGCATTGAACCTGCCCTTCCACCGCCACTCGAGCCACTGTATTTGGGTTCTTAACCCACTGTGCCACAGGGGGAACTCCAAGAATATATTTTGCTATAAAGTATGAGTTATAGGACTCCCATCTTCTTTTCCTAGGCAACAGTTATTTGTATTAGCTTTGTTTTTATTTTGTAACTCACAAGTTGCGTGCCTGTCAAACTCTCTCATGCCATACCTGCGCATCTAACATGAGTCAGATTGATTTAAGATGACAGAGAGATTTTATGGAGCAGTTTGGCAGAGAGGAAAGATTGTCATCTTCAGCGTCCGGCAAGCCTGGTTTTCAGTGCTGGCTCTGCAACTTCTTACCTACACTATCTTGGGCAATTTACTCAACCCGTCTGAACCTTTGTCACCTCATCTGTTAAGATGGGGTTGATAATACCCCGTTTTGCAAATGGGTTATGACAATTAGAGATAATGTTTACTAGCTGCCTGTTCAGTGCCTGGCACACAGTAGGCATTTGATAAACAGGAGCTGTTGTTATTCCTGTCATCATTAGGTGGTGTGGGTCTGAACGAGGTCATTGCATCCCCACCCCACATGGGTAGCCGTTCTTCAGCAAAAGCTGGTGTGTCTGAAAATTGCTTATGAGTCTTCCTTGCATAAGTCCAAGGGCATGGCAGGTGCCCCACTAATGGTTGGACTGATAAGTTGCCTTCCGAACCGCTGGGCGGTTTCATTGGTAGGATGTCTGTTAAAGTAAGATTGCACTTTGCTGCAAGAGAAAGTCTTTCTGATTGTGTAGTTTGGTTTTGTAATCAGATCTTTGGCGTTAACAGTCTAGCACTATTTCACCAGAATTAGTTTAGTGCTATTTATTTGAGTGCCATATGATGATCTTAGAAATGTCTAAGAGCCGTATGATCTCTTATTGCAAGCCTTATGTTCAATCCTGCCCTAAGTTTAGAACTCATCTCATCGGATGCAGAAACTTAGCATCCTAAACAGAAATTGATATCTAAGTTAACTTCTGCTTTTTTTTTTTTTTTAGGGCCACACCCACAGAATATGGAGGTTCTCGGGCTAGGGGTCTAATCGGAGCTGTTGCTGACAGCCTATGCCACAGCAACTGGAGATCCGAGCCGCATCTGTGACCTACACCACAGCTCCCGGCAATGCCAGATCCTTAACCCACTGAGCGAGGCCAGGGATCAAACCCACAACCTCATGGTTCCTAGTCGGATTTGTTTCCTCTGCGCCACAGTGGGAACTCCAATTAACTTCTGCTTTTTAACCACCATCCCGGAACCCAGTCCTTAACTGGGTAATTCATTATTGTTTCATTCCATACCTCTTCATACATGTTTTCTGATGCTCTAGATTTTTTTTCTCTTAAGCAAACTTGGTTTTCATTTAAGATTTTGGGGACCTGTTTCTTTTACTAATATTTAATCTAAATTTAGTATCTGTCTTTTGAAAACTCTTATAGTACAGTCCTTCTCCAGATCAATCTAACTTCTTTTCTCATTTTTAAATGTATTGTGACTAGTCTCAATATTGCTAAACTATCTCCTTCCATTCTGTTTTGTCTCACATTCTCTTTCTAGTCACCTGCATCTTTTTTAACTGCAATACTGAACTTCCCTCTCCCAAACTTCTGAATAATTTAAAAGATCTTAACTGTCTTATATTTCTTACTTTCTTTCTTTTTATCTTGCTTTTTTCCTTTTTTGTCTATTTAGGGCCACACCTGCAGCATATGGATGTTCCCAGTTGGAGCTGTAACTGCTGGCCTACCTACAGCACAGCTCACGGTAACGCCGGATCCTTAACCCACTGAGCAAGGCCAGGGATCAGACCTGCGTCTTCATGGATACTGGTCAGATTTGTTTCTGCTGAGCCACGATGGGAGCTCCCAACTGTCTTATATTTCTATTTTCATACTTTTGCTTGCTTCTCTGAGCCCCAAATCTAGACTCCTTTAAATATAAATTGTCAAAGCCTAAATTTCTCACTAGCAATGTTAAGAAAATGTCTGTTTGGGAAATTTGACTTGGTTTTAAAACAATAAATTTTCTTCTGTAATCAGTAGTCAGTCCAGAAATATCTATCAGGCGCCTATTGTGTACGAGGCCCTGAGTAACTCCCTGGCTTCAGGAATTTACTTTCCACAGGGAGGACAGATAACATATAGACCAAAAAATGGAATCCTTTTGGTTACTGGGGTTAAGGAGGAGTTAAAAAAAGTAATACATTAAGAGCGACCAGGCAGGAGTTCCCTTGTGGCTCAGAGGTAACGAACCCGAGCAGTATCCATGAGGATGTGGGTTGGATCCCCCACCTCACTCAGTGGGTTAAAGATCTGGCATTACCATGAGCCATGGTGTAGGTTGCAGACACGGCTCTGATCCCGAGTTGCTGTGGCTGTGGTGTAGGGTGGCAGCTGCAGCTCCGATTCAACTCCTAGCCTAGGAACCTCCATGTGCCACAGGTGTGGCCCTTAAAAGCAAAAAATAAAAAGTAGAAATAAAAGACTAGGCAGGGAAGGAAGAAAGCGTGTCTCCTTTCTTATTGATTTTTTTTTTTTTTTTTGCTTCTGCTCTGAGTTTCAGTCTTGTATATTGTTTCCTCTTCACTTTTACCATTATTTACTGGTGCTTTCTGATTACGCTGTTTTGCCCTGCTTTCATTCATCCCTTAGGTAGCCAGCTGCCCATATGTACTATATTGACTATGTAATCTCCTTGAATTATGCCCTTCTTCCTTAAAGCCTTATCTTTCCTTTCTGATTTTCCAACAGTTTCTTTGCCACAGTCTGTATAATGAAAGTCATCTTTAGTTATCTTTTGAAACCAAAAGGCATATCTCCAAAATTAACCCTACCTTTTGACATCCTGGGTATGTATGTATGTATGTATGTAGTTATTTATTTATTTATTTTTAAAGAATGGTGACTCTTAAATACTTTGTGGAAGTAGAATATGTGTTGGTGTATAAGGCTACCAATCCCCTTTCTTATAGGAACTGGACTTTACTTTGAGATTGCATTATTTTAGGAAACGATGGCACATAGTCAATAGTGTGTATCAAAACTTAGCTCAGCCAAATCAAATTAGCCCTCCCCAGGTTTTTTTTTGGGAGGGGGGTGTTGTTCATTTTTGCTTTTTAGGGCTGCACTCGTGGCCTATGGAGGTTCCGAGGTTAGGGGTCGAATCTGAGCTATAGCTGCCAGCCTACACCACAGCCACAGCAACGCAAGATCTGAGCCGTGTCTGCAACCTACACCATAGCTCATGGCAACACCAGATCCTTAACCCACTGAGCAAGGCTGGGGATCAAACCCACAACCTCGTGGTTCCTAGTCAGATTCATTTCCGCTTCACCACAACGGGAGCTCCCATCCCCCAGTTTTTAGAACATGGAACTCTTATTCCTTCTAGGCTGACTGTTTAGATTCGAAAATGAATACTCAGTGTTCCTTTTCTGTTTTCAGGGATGACTCTGTCCCAGAAGACAACATCTGGAGGGGTATCCTCTCTGTAATTTTCTTCTTTCTTATCATCAGTGTCCTAGCTTTCCCCAATGGTAAGTGATGTCATGCTTTATCATATTTCTCATGTGCGTTGTGCCCTTGTGGGTATTTTTGACATGCATGTCATCTGGCAGGTGAAACTAGAGGGTGGAATTAAAAAAGACTCTGAGTGTTGCACGGTGCTCAGGGGCACAGGCTCTGGGGGCAGACCGCCCATTCTGCCACTTCCCAGCTCTGCCCCTCTGTCTCTCTGTGAATCAGAGAGAAGTGCTGTTGTAAGGGTGAACTAAATGAATACATGCAAAATGCTCTGACCAGTGACTGACAAACCGTAAGCTCTCAGTGGATGTCAACTGTTGTTGCTATTTTGGTTATGATCGGCCAAGTCCTAAAATACTCAATTCCGGTTCAGTTACTCCTTTTTGCTAAGGGCAGTCAGTGCTCTAATGAGCATTTAAGTAATATGTTGTCCTAAGTGATCTTCTTATCACCATAAACTTTGCTGGAATGTGAGTTTTCTTGATCAGGTAAGGAAAAAAGTGCAGTTATTACCATGAATTTTTCCCTGATCATGATCATAGAGTGAGGCAAAAGCCTTGGTTTAAGAAATTAATTTGATGGGGAGTGCCCTCTGTGGCACAGGGTTAAGGATCGGGCATTGCTGCAGCTGTGGCATAGGTTGCAGCTGCAGCTCAGATTCTCAGGATTCTCAATCACTGGCCCTCGAACTTCCATAGGTCTCAGGGGTGGCTGGAAAAAAAAAAGAAGTTAATTTGGTGGGATTTCCTGGTGGCCTAGCAGATCCAGTGTTGTCATTGATGTAACTTGGCAGGAAAAAAAAAGCAATAGAAACCAGTTTGGTGTTCTGCCGTACTTAAGATTCATCCCTTTTCTCTGAATTGTTCTTTATAGGTTGCTTTATTTTTTTCTTATTCCCCTCCCTGGAATAGTGTCTCATTATTCTCTGCAAGTGATTCCTAAATGCTCACTTTTTTGTATCCTGTTTCTTTTGCACTTAGAATGTTTTGTGACTGTTTCAGTCTTTTTTTATGAGCTGTGCTCCAGGGGCCCAACTCAAGTTTTAAATATGATTCTTTAACATGTGCTTCTTTGGAGTTCCTGTCATGGCTCAGCAGTAACGAACCTGATTAGTATCCATGAGGACACAGGTTCGATCCTTGGCCTGGCTCAGTGGGTTAAGGATCCAGCATTGCTGTGGCGTAGGCCAACAGCTGCAGCCAAAGAAAAGAAAAAGAAAAAAGGAAAAGAAAAATCGACAGCTAGATAGAGATAGGCAGGGTAAAATATGTGGGAAGGGGTGAGGTGCCTTCATGCCCTGTTCCCAGGGCCACTCTCCCCAAGTCTCCACCAACCCAGCAGCTTTCTAAACCCCACCTTTTTGGTTTCTATGGAGGCTTCGTTACATAGATTTGATTGATTAACTCTTTGGCCATTGGCAATTGATTTGACCTCCAGCTCCTACCCCTCCCCAAAGTTCAGGGATGTGGGATTTTGAGGGTTCCTGCCTTCTAATAACATAGTTGACTCCATGGCCACCAGCCCCCATCCTGAGCTGCTTTCCAAAAGTCACCTCATTAACGTAACAGAAGACACTTACCACTCTCATTACTTAGGAAATTCCAAAGATTTTGGGACTTCTGTCCAAAAAAGGAGACAGGGCCAAAGACGAAATACTTACCTCTTAATGTATAAATCACTATATCACACACGGCAAGCCCTTCAGGCTTTCCAAAATTCTGGCAGTGGGATTTTGTTCTGTATTCTTGTGGGGTTATGGGGTAGCATGATAATCTGGCCAGTAAAACTGTGACTCTGAATCCTTCAGGGAATGGCTTGTTCTTGATAGCCAAATTATTTGGCAGCTGAGTTTAGCTCTCCAACCACTCAAGCTTTTAGATTAAATTTTATTTTTATTTCTTTTTTATTTATAGTGAAAACTTCTCAAGATATGAAAAACCTCTGTCTTAGTGCAGCTGCTGTGGTAGAATACCATAGACTGGGTGGCTTAAATAGCTGTGGCAAGGATTCCTCTCTAGCTGTGAACCAGTGAAACCAAGCAAGTTCTGTGCTTAACTGAATACAATGCTGGGTGAGACATTCTCATCCCAGGAAAGAGAAACAGGAAAGAAGGAAGGGGTGACAAGTCCCAGGCAAACTCTATGAGATCTCAAGGCTCAAGAATAACCCTGTTTGGCTTGATGCTCTGCCTTCCAGACCCACTGGGGCTGTGGTCTGACTCCACAGCTCTGCTGAATGCAGGTCACACCCCCATGGCTCCAGCAGACTCTTCCTCCCTGGCTCTGCTGGGTGTTGGGTCCTTTGAAACCAAAGCAGGGGCCATTCTCCTCCCCTCCCCCGATGGCCCTGGGGTGGAAGCGACAGCCTGGATGATCTCTGAGTCACCTCGGAGTCCTTCTTCCCACATCCCTTTTTTTTTTTTTTTTGTCTTTTTGCCATTTCTTGGGCCACTGCTTAGGCATATGGAGGTTCCCAGGCTAGGGGTCTAATCGGAGCTGTAGCCACCGGCCTACACCAGAGCCATAGCAACTCAGGATCCAAGCTGTGTCTGCAACCTACACCATAGCTCACGGCAACGCCAGATCCTTAACCCACTGAGCAAGGCCAGGGATGGAACCTGCAACCTCATGGTTCCTAGTCGGATTCGTTAACCACTGAGCCATGACGGGAACTCCCCTTCTTCCCACATCTTAAAGGATAACATAGTCACAGCCAAGTAGCTCTATGTTTTGGCCCTGTAGGTTCTGGGAGGTCCAACAGTCTAACCCTTGGAAATTAGAATTTCAATGTATGGGAGTTCCCATCATGGCTCAGTGATTAATGAACCCGACGGTATCCATGAGGACTTGGGTTTGATCCCTGGCCTTGCTCTGTGGGTTAAGGATTGGGCGTTGCCGTGAGCTGCGGTGTAGGCCGCCATCTGTAGCTCTGATTTGACCCCTAGCCTGGGAACCTCCATATGCCGTGGATACAATCCTAAAAAAACAAACAAAAAAAAAACTTTCAATGTACGAATTTGGGAGGGATGCAGACACTCAGTGTATAGCATCTGCATACCTTATGCAGGTATGACCAACATAGTTTGGCCTTTCTACAGTGGTGGAGAGTTTTGATAATAACATAGTTATTGGGGTATGAAGGTCAGAGAGTCATAGTGGGACTAGGTCATGCAATGAGGGGGAATTGACTATGCTCTGGAATCCGCTTTCTAGGACACGTCCTCAGTGTTAAAAGCTTTTTTAGCTATTTGCCAGCTTTCTTTTTCCTCCTACTTCCAACACACAGCATCTCAGGATTTTAGGTTTAGGGAGAACTTGGACCTTATCGGACCCATCCGCTCCTTCAAGGGCGTCGTGTGGTAGTGCAGCCCAAGTGGCCACATGGGGCATCAAGGGAACCCCCCAGCTGCTGGTCCCCCTGAGCTGTGGAACCTGGCCTCACGAAGGTGGCCTAAGAATACAGCCCAAACAGAGCAGGGAGGAAGCTGCATCTCAGGTCGGATGCCACCTCAAGGCCTGTGGCCCCCTAAGCCCTGAGGGAGGGTGTGTAGGTGACCTTCAGGGGGTGGGGACCTCAGCCTCCTCAGCCATTCTGTACCCCGTGAAGGTCTGCTGGTACTTCCCCACCGTCACTAGATGTCATGACCGATATTGTCTGTGTCCTCTCTTCCTGTTTCTTTCTCATCTCATCTGTCCTTACTGTCCTTTTTAAAAATGTTTATCTTATTTAAATCAGCCAATTCAGAGCATAGTATGTGCTTGGGAAGGTGATCAATCCAAAGCCATCAGGTCTGTTCTTTAAGTCTGCAACTTTCTTTGGCTATGTGTTAATTGTTGCTTAGTTCTTCATGCTGCTGCCTTTGTGTGTGTGTGTGTGTGTGTGTGTGTGTGTGTCTTTAGGGCTGCACACGCAGTGTATGGAGGTTCCTAGGCTAGAGGTCGAATCAGAGCTACAGCTGCTGGCCTATGCCACAGCCACAGCAACGCCAGATCCTTAACCCACTGAGTGAAGCCAGGGATGGAACTTGCAACCTCATGGTTCCTAGTCAGATTCATTTCCGCTGCGCCATAATAGGAACTCCTCTTCATGCTTCTTGAAGGTTTCTTTTTGCTTTTTTTTTTTAAATTAAACTTTATATATATATAGAGAGAGAGAGTTGATTTTTCTATATAAACCTTATATATATGTGTGTAGTTGATTTACAGTCGTGTTACACAAATATATATATATGTACACAAATATTCTTTTGCAGATTCTTTTTGCCTATCACAACCTGTGCAATAAGTATAGTTCCTTGTGCTATTCACGAGGTCCTTGTTAAACTTGCCTTTTTTTTGAGTATAATTAATTTACAATGTCATGTTAGTTTCAGGTGTATAGCACAGTGATTCAGTTTTATATATGTATATATATATATTTTTTTTTTCTGGTTCCTTTCCCTATAGATAATTACACCTATGCTCTATCTAGTATAGTTCCCTATGTTCCCTATGCTATGCAGTAGGTCCCTTATTTTTTTTTTTTTTTTGGTCATTTTAAGGCCGCACCCACAACATATGGAAGTTCCCAGGCTCGGGGTCTAATCGGAGCTGTAGCTGCAGGCCTACACCACAGCCATAGCAGCACCAGATCTGAGCTGTGTCTACAACCTACACCACCGCAACACTGGATCCTTAACCCACTGAGTGAGGCCAGGGATCAAACCCGAAACCTCATGGTTCTTAGTCAGATGCATTTCTGCTGCGCCACGATGGGAACTCCCAGGAGGTCCTTGTTAAACAACTTGCTATTTCTAAGAAGCATTTTGGAAGTTTGAGGGTTCCCTACCATCAGTGTCTTGGTAGCTGTGATTGTATCTTCATCCCTTGCACGGAGCTTTGGCAGGAGCTGGGCTTTGGGGCTTCATTCGTGGACATTTTTCTTAAGGTTCCAAAAGCCCTGAAGGTTGGGGAGTTAAATCTGTTGGACATCATGTTTTGCATGACTTCTGCTGATGTTTTCCTCTCTTCCCCATGAAGCCCTTGTGTCTTCAAAGTCCACTTAACGGGCTCAGTCTCTCGTGGTGGGACTGGGCTTTTGCTTTCCTTTTGGAAAGATAAACCTTGTTTGTTTTATGCTCTTCTTATCCTGGCTTCCCCAGACTTTGGGAGGCACACCAAGCAGGGAGGACCCACAGGGCTCCTCCAGTTCAGCCTGCTTGGTTTCCTGCTGAGAAAACCGAACCCAAGGCCATCAGTCATCCCTGAGCACCACCTGGCCGGGGATGCCAGCCTGGTGGTGGGGCCCCAGCGCCCACCCATTCCTATAGGCACCCTGGTCTTTTCTCATAGTAGGCCCATCATGAGGTGTTTCATCGTTGCTTTCTCTATGTTTCAGTCTCCCTCTGCTTCTCCTTCTCTCGGTCACTCTCTGGCTTTTCTCATCTAGAAGCACAGTCCCAGGGCCTTAGTTGACCTGTGCCTGCTGTGCGCTGGACCCCGTGCCCAGCGACCGGTGGTTGTGCCCTGGCTTCAGAGTGCCCGCAGATTGGCAGATTGAATCCAAAGCTTGCCTGCCACCTGTGTGAGCTCACACAGCACTCGTGTCCCAGAGCGGCCAAGGCCAAGGGCTCAGATGTGGGAAAGGACAAAGTCCATTCAGTATCTGTGCACAAAGGATGAGGAGGCCAGGGCAGTGGTGCCTGGAGGGACTCTTGAGGCCACGTGTCCAAAGCAAGCACATCCTGCCTCGTTCTCTAAAGATCCCCTCGACTCCCGCTTTACCTAAGATTAGGAAAACTCTTAAGTTTTCCACATTAACGAATGCTGTGATTGAATAGTTTTAAATTGGGGGTGGCCTTGGGAGGTGCTACAGAGACGATGGGGAGAGCTGGCAGGGCCCCTGGGGAAGGATACCCCTGAGTGTGCAGCTCTCCCCCCATAGCCAGAATTTGGACTCCGGCCCTTGCAGGAGCCACTGTGCCAGGTGGCTCTGAGTGGAAGAAACACGCCTCTTCTTGTCCCAATCTTGTCACCTTGTCTTCCATGCTCCCCACCCTCGGCACGCATTCTCAAATTAAGTAATGAAATGAAGGGGAGAAAGGGAGCCCAGTGTTTACCTTCTCCTTGAAAGGCAGTGCCTTTCAAAGGCACTGGGAAAGTGCCTACAGTGGATGGTGTTCCCAGGATGGCTCTGTTTTGGCAATCTCAAATGCATTTGTCCTTGACCTGGCAAAGGCTGCCCTGAATGTGTAAGTATAGGCCTAAATTTTTTTTTTTTTTTTTTTTTTTTGTCTTTTTGCTTTTTCCAGGGCTGTACCCATAGCATATGGAGGTTCCCAGGCTAGGGGTCTAATTGGAGCTGTAGCTGCCAGCCTATACCAGAGGCACAGCAACTCGGGATACGAGCCGCATCTGTAACACACCACAGCTCACAGCAATGCCAGATGCTTAACCCACTGAGCAAGGCCAGGGATCGAACCTGCAACCTCATGGTTCCAAGTCAGATCCGTTAACCACTGCGCCACGATGGGAACTTCGCCCTCCCTCCTATTTAATCAGGATTTAGGCCACAGGCCTCTTCTCCAACCAGACCTGAGGACAAGCCTTTACAGAGCCTGGTGGGCATCAGAGGCACATCACAAATCTGCAGTGAAGAAACAATTAAAAGAGAAAATAAGATTGTACCTCCTTTGGCTTAGAATGTACCGCTTAGTTGTATGGGGGAGGAGTGGAGACTCAAACCCAAGTCCCCCCTGCCACTTTTTTTTGGGCTGTGCCTGCTGCAGGCCAGGGACCCAGCGCACACCACAGCAGTGCCTGACCCTTAACTACTAGGCCACATGGGAACTCCATAAGTATAGTGTCATTTGATAGTCTACAGGGGAAGTGGCTGGAGTGGGTTCTAGAGTTCCTTCCTTCTGTCCTATAGACAGATAAGGAAGGAGAGGCCCAGGGAAGAGTGGCCTCCGACCTACACATCTTTCCTGCCATCTTCTCTTCTATTCTCTTGGTTCCCTTGAAAAAAAAAAATTTCTGTGCTACTCCCACCTCCTTGTAGCAACTGACACTCCAGGGTCTGTGTCATTTTAACTGTACCACCAGTGCCATTGGAGTGTAATTATAACTGTATCACTCTGTCACCCGAGTGACATTTAGAAACCTGTTGGTCTCCAGTTGGCTGGGAGATTTCTTTCAACAGGTGACCTCTGGGTGCTTGTCCAGCTTCTGAGGGCCTCGTTGAACTGTTCCTCCCCCTTCCCCCGCCCAACCCTCACTGCCCTGCCCTATCCTGTACTCCCAGGTTCGCCCACAGTAGCCTCCCAATAAATGCATGTTGAATTAAGCAATGAATCTGCCAGAAAAAAAAATCACAGAATTAGCCCTCTCCTTTCCTTTGCTCCTCTGCAAGAGAAACACAGCATTTTGAAGAGAGTGAGAGAACTAGTATTTCTTTCTTTTTTTTTTTTTGTATAAAACAGAACTAGTATTTCTTGATTTCTTTCCTAAGTTTATCCTCCTATTGTCCTTTGGCCTCTTCTGGTCTCTCTGAGCCAAGATAGTGCTAATCACATCTCCCTGAGCAGGAAGGCCATCCCGAAGGGGTTCACTAAAGTAAAAAAAAAAAAGTTTTCTTCTCCCCCCACCCCACTTGCCTGCCCCTCAGCCTCCTACTCCACTATTTTTTTTTTTCTTTTTTTCTTTTTAGGGCCACACCTGCAGCACATGGAAGTTCCCAGGCTAGGGGGGTCAAATCGGAGCTGCATCTGCAACCTACACCACAGCTCACGGCAGTGCCTGCTCCTTAACCCACTGAGTGAGGCCAGGGATCAAACCCACATCCTTATGGATACTAGTCGGGTTCTTAACCTGTTGAGGCACAATGGGAACTCCTCCACTACTTTTTTGTGGAAAAAACAAAAATTCTTTCTTAGGCTTGAAATTTGCCCAGAGGTAATTTCATTCACCTTTTCTGGGTTTTTCGTAGAGGAATTTAAATTTTCAAATAATAGTCATTGAATATCCCTCAATTTTGGTTGTCAGTTACACCTCATAAAACTGAAAACGGACAACATTGTAAATCAGCTATATTTTAAATAAATTGATAAATTATAAAAAGCTGAAAAAGGGATAATAAAGAGAAGGGACAGGAGTTCCCGTCGTGGCTCAGTGGTTAACAAATCCGACTAGGAACCATGAGGTTGCGGGTTCGATCCCCGGCCTTGCTCAGTGGGTTAAGGATCTGGCGTTGCCATGAGCTGTGGTATGGGTCACAGACGCGGCTTGGATCCTGTGTTGCTGTGGCTGTGGCATAGGCTGGCGGCTACAGCTCCAATTAGACCCCTAGTCCGGGAACCTCCATATGCCACGGACGCGGCCCAAGAAATGGCAAAAAAATAATAATAATAATAAAAGATAAAAAAAATAATAAAGAGAAGGGACAGAGGAGAGGGCCCCAGGGCACAAATGTGCCATAGCTGGAGAGGCAGCTTCTGACTTTTGTTCAGAATTCCACCTCCCCAGGGTTGGCCCCCAGAACTCAGTTATTCATGGATACGTACTAGCAAGTCTCGCTGTGGTCTTATGTTTTTATTTCTGAGGAAGTGTTTTAAATGCTCCCTGTCTCATGGAAAAGACATTTGGTTTCTGTTTTCTTTTGAAATCAAACTTGCTCTGAGTGTCCGATTGCGAATGATGTATTGTAGACACAAAAACTGATAAGAAAGTAAAATGTAGTTTTTCAATGTGCCTTATAGGAAAACCGCATTTATGAACAAAACCAGCACTTGTTTCTCATTAACCACCCTAAGACACCTTCCCCATCTCTCCTGCATAGCTGAATGGAAGACCCAGACTTTTCCTCCTTTTTTTTTGTCTTTTTGCCTTTTCTAGGGCCGCTCCCATGGCATATAGAGGTTCCCAGGCTAGAGTCGAATCAGAGCTGTAGCCGCCAGCCTATGCCACAGCCACAGCAACACAGGATCCGAGCCGCGTCTATGACCCACACCACAGCTCACGGCAACGCCAGATCCTTAACCCACTGAGCAAGGCCGGGGATCGAACCCGCAACCTCATGGTTCCTAGTCGGATTTGTTAACCACTGAGCCACGACGGGAACTCTGACTTTTCTTTCTTTTTATTTGTCTTTTTAGGTCCGCACCCTCGGCATATGGAGGTTCCAAGCTAGGGGTCAAATTGGAGATGCAGCTGCCGGCCTACACCACAGCCACAGAAACTCCAGATCTAAGCCATGTCTACCACCTACACCATAGCTCATGGCAACACCAGATTCTTAACCCATTGAGTGGGGCCAGTGATGGAACCTGAGTCCTCATGGAAACTAGTTGGTTTTGTTACCGATAAGCCACTGTGGGAACCCCGACCCAGAATTCTCTAGGCCACTTTTACCAAATCAGAAATAAAGTATGGAGTTCCCGTCATGGCTCAGTGTTTAACAATCCGACTAGGAACCATAAGGTTGCGGGTTTGATCCCCGGCCTCGCTCAGTGGGTTAAGGATCCGGCATTGCCGTGAGCTGTGGTGTAGGTCACAGATGCGGCTCGGATCTCCAGTTGCTGTGGCTCTGGCATAGGCCGGCAGCTCCAGCTCCGATTCGACCCCTAGCCTGGGAAAACCTCCATATGCCACAGAAGTGGCCCTAGAAAAAAGGCAAAAAGCAAAAAAAAAAAAAAAAACAAATAAAGTACAGGCAAGAAGGACCCCCATGAGATGGAACACCCCTGCTCATCACCTGACCCTAACACTGAGCAGAGGAGGACCTCTGAGAAAATGGTCTGCTAGGGAATAAGACCTGTGCGAAGACACCACGATGAGGTCAGTGTTCCAAGAAGGCTGTCCACACCTGGGCAGGTAGATGCTGTAGAATGTATGGTTTTCAGGGTGACCTGACTGGAGCAGCCAGGTGTGGATGTCCTAGTGAGAACAAGTATCAAGGTTTATTATATAGGATGCGCTGCCTCGTCCTTGATATTTTACAAAGCAAAATAGTATTTTTAGCAATATTATTGTTTTTGACAGTGAAGAGGCGATCCTAGTGAGAAATGCTACTGGAAGGTACTTTGGAAAATACTTCGCGAGGAGTTCACATTGTGGTTCAGTGGGTTAAGAACCCAATTAGTATCCATGAGGATATGGGTTCGATCCCTGGCCTCACTCAGTGGGTTAAGTATCTGGCATTGTCACAAGCTGTGGTGTAGGTTGCAGACGTGGCTTGGATCTGGCATTGCTGTGGTTGTGGTGTAGGCTGGCAGCTGCAGCTCCGGTTGGACCCCTAGGCTGGGAACTTTCATATGCTGCAGGTATGGCCTTAAAAAGAAAAAATAAACTACATGAAGCATTCAGGGTTTCTTTTCAGGATGAAGTAGACAGTTTGATAACTGAAGTAAGGCCTCGATTGGGTTTTAAATTTCTCTACTGAGGAGTTCTCATTGTGGCTCAGCAGAAATGGTTCTGACTAGCATCCATGTGGATGTGGGTTTGATCCCTAGCCTCGCTCAGTGGGTTAAGGATCCGGCATTGCAGGGAGCTGTGGTGTAGGTTGCAGACACGGCTCAGATCCCATGTTGCTGTGGCTGTGATGTAGGCTGGCAGCTGCAGCTCTGTTTGGACCCCTAGCCTGGGAACTTCCATATGCTGCAGGAGCAGCTCTAAAAAAAAAAAAAAAAGTTTGCTACTGAAAGATCACCTGACTTTCCAGGGCCTTATCTCACATTTCATCATTAAAAGGCCCCAGTGATCTATTCCCCACTTCAAGAACCTTGGTGGTCTGCTTTCACTTCTGAAAGCCACTGCAGCAGATTTTTGAAGCCTTTCTCAGATCAAATACAAGGCAGAAAGGACACTTTTTTTTTTTTTCCTTTTTAGGGCCACACCCACAGCATATGAAAGTTCCCAGGCTAGGGGTCGAAT
Source organism: Sus scrofa (assembly GCF_054392235.1). Lineage (NCBI taxonomy): Eukaryota > Metazoa > Chordata > Mammalia > Artiodactyla > Suidae > Sus > Sus scrofa. The sequence goes on along the minus strand of NC_139386.1, from coordinate 40,376,149 downwards.
TGGAGCTGCATCTTCCATGTTACGCCACAGCCACAGCAACATCAGATCCGAGCCACATCTGGGACCTACAGCGCAGCTTGTAGCAACACCGGATCCTTAACCTACTGAGCTAGGCCAGGGATCGAACCCGCTTCTTCACATCAGGTTCCTCCTATGTCAGGTTCTTAACCCACTGAACCGAAACGGGAACTCCAGGAAGGACACTTTTAAACATCATATTTTATGATGGAATATTATGACATCTAAATGGGATACCAATCGAAGAGGGGTAAAAATTAATGAGTTAAGATAAAAACCAAACTGCAGTGCAATGAGATGAAAATTCTCTTTCCAGTCTCTGGCACTTGGCTCTGTCTCAGGAATCACAGCTGGTCAGAGAGAAAAACCCTTGGGCAGAAGCAGTTACTCTTTAGGTGAAGGAGAGTTTGAGGCCTCATTAACCCCCAATTCCTCAACCACCGAAGCACGGTGATTAGGGTGCGATAAGGATGGGCTGAGTTCTGTTTTCACAAGGCCACTCCTAAAGTAATCACTGGCTAAGGGGAGGGACCTTGTATCAGTTCCCTGCTCTCGCGTGCGCGCGCTCTCTCTCTCTCTCTCTCTCTCTCTCTCTCTCTCTCTCTCTCTCTCTCTCTCTCGTTCTTCTGTCTTTCCTGACTTGGCTTCTCAATTCCACGTCCCAGCAACGCTAGACACCACTCACCGGCTTGCTTCTCTCTGTCCCATCTCCTGGCCCCTGGACAGTCCTGGGTCCCACTCGTGACTCGTTCCCTGCTCTGCCCCTCCTCTCCAGCTGGCCCAGTTCTGACAGAGCTGATGGGGATGGACGTGTGGGCTCTTCGACCTGAGGTGGAGTCTTTATCTGTAAAATGGGAATGGTGGCAGCATCGTCATCCCACAGTCGGGAGAACTAAGAGATAGCCTGGCTCATCCCCCGACCCAGATAAGCACTGCCGACATTAGAATTTTATGGTTACTCTTGAGCACAACACTGTAGGATTTTAAATTATTGATTGGGGATGGACTTCTCTTGTGAGCCAAATAAGAGGTCATAAAATTTCAGAGTTTTACCTTAAAAGACACCATAGATAAAGCTGGGGTCCCATGTTAGGACTGGACGGTTATTAATTCAGTGGCTTGGATGAAGTAACAGGTGCAAGCCAGATCGATACTGTGATGCAGAAGTCATTCCTGGTGACAAGTTGCGCTGTTATTACCTAACATCAGTGAAGAAGAGCATTTGGAGGAGAAAATTACTGAAAAGATGACAGTATTGGCCAACAGTTTTCCAGTAATTTGAAAAAGTTAACCAGGTTATGTTACCTAGAAGGAGATTCTAGTTTCTATGCTTGGTTGTGCCTTTTTTTTTAGAAAAAAGCAGCTGAATCAAAAGAAATTGGGTAATGGAATTCCCATTGTGGCTCAGCAGGTTAAAAACCTGACTGGTAACCATGAGGATGCGGGTTTGATCCCGGACCTCGTTCATTGGATTAAGGATCTGGGGTTGCTGCCAGCTGTGGTGTGTGGCTTGGATCCCTCATTGCTGTGGCTGTGGTGTAAGCCAGCAACTGCAGCTCAGATTCAGCTCCTAGCCTGGGAACTTTCATATGCCGCAGGCGTGGCCCTAAAAAGACAAAAAACAAAGAAGAATTCAGGTATCTCTTACTGTCTGAGCCTTTGCTGTCAGAACTCACAAATCAGATACAGATAAACTTTTAGACAAATCTCCTGCTACTGAGCTCTCACCACTTGCCATCCAGAGCTCAGACACCATGTAAATTTGGATAAAACAGAGTCCCTCATGAATTTAACTTGCTCGTCTTCTGAGCTCTCAGCATTTAAACTCAGGAGCTGAATGGATTTGGAGGGTGAGGGGTACTTGCACTTTATATCCCTGTCATGAACTTGACTCATCCCTAGAAAGCAGTTAGTAATACAATGTAGTCTTTTTAAGAAGAGATGGGCCATTTAAAATGAGTTCCAGAATACAAATTACAATGTAATGTTTGCTTCAGGGATTCTTGGTAGCAAGCAACAGAAGTGGATGATGAAAAGCATGTTAGGAGTTCCCATTGTGGCTCATTGGAGACGAATCCAACCAGTATCCATGAGGTTGAGGGTTCGATCCCCGGCTTTGCTTAGTGGGTCATGGATCCGGTGTTGCCATGAGCTGTGGTGTAGGTTGTAGACTCGGCTTGGATCCCAAGTTGTTGTGGCTGTTGTGTAGGCCGGCACCTGTAGCTCTGATTTGATCCCTAACCTGGGAACTTTCATAAGTCGCAGACGCGGCCTTAAAATGCAAAACGTGGCAGGAAGCCAGGCCCTGGGCCAGGCTTCCAGCAACTGGTCTAACAAGTGAGTGCTGGCCGTAGTCTGGTTCCTACTGTCACTTTTGCAGTGAACCCTCAATGGAACTGCCTCTGCCACAATCACTAGTACCACTTTCACTGGCGTGAGGAGTGTCACCTCCCCACTGCCCAGGGCCAGAGGGAGGGGAGAACCCGGCAGACTTAACCTCCACTGTCACCAGCTCCTGACATCGTCCGGCATGGGTGCGACTAAAGGACTGAGCCCCTCTTATAAAGAAGGCTAGGCAGCAAGCTGTGGCATCTCTCCTGGAGACGGGGGGTTCCTCTCACTGGAAGAGGAGGGCGTGGGCAGCCCCAAGTAGGTCAGGTGCAAATAGAGCAGTGGTCCCGCTTGGGAACTCCAGCCCTTTGATGGTGGCAGATCCATTTGATGGATCAAGGCCCAGCTTATTTGCTTTCTTTTTCCATTACTTTTTTTTTTAAAGGAAATAAAATAGAAGACAAAGTATTGTTGTATTACTAGCAGTAAGAGTAAGTTATGTTCTGTGAAACTTTGCTTTCCATTGTATATGGGTATCTGAATTGGGTCACCATGTAGGAAGTAATGTGTTACCACAGGTGGTGATCTAAAGCCCCACCCACCAGCATGTTCCAGTTCTCCAGGGCTTTGCCTTCAGGGTCATTCCCCACCTCACTTGTTTTCCAAGCACAGGGCTTCTCTCTGTCTCTCTCTTTTATTGTCAGAATCTCTCTCTCTCTCTCTCTCTCTCTCTCTCTCACACACACACACACACACACACACACACACACACACACGCACGCACACACACACACAGAGTCTGGTCCAGGAGACCTTCTCCTGTAGTGGCTCAGCGGAAACCAACCTGTCTAGTATCCATGAGGATGTGGGTTCGATCCCTGGCCTCTCTCAGTTTAAGGATCCAGAGTTGCCATGAGCTGTTTTGTAGGTCGAGGAACAGATCTGGCATTGCTGTGGCTATTGTGTAGGCTGGCAGCTGCAGCTCCGATGCAACCCCTAACCTGGGAACTTCCATATGTGCAAGTCCTGCCCAAAAATAAAGGACCAAAGGGAAAAAAGAAAAAAAAAAACAAACAAAAAACCCACAACAGAATACCTTTTCCTCAGGCTTCTGGGAAGCTGTGAGGTTTCTTGCTAAGTCACAGTTAAGTATTACACACAGTTAAAGGCTGGCCTCCTCACTGTTGTAACATTGTTTCCATGGGAAATAAATTATGGTCTAAGTTCTGAAGACAATGCTTACAAAACAAAGAAACAAACAAAAAAACCCCTCTGTTGTGGAGATTGGTGCCTGTTAACAATTGTGGGGATGGTTGTTACAATGTGGATAAAACATTCCAACCTTGACTCTGACCTCAGATTATTTATGGAGGAAAAATTGAAGCGTAGAGAGCTTTTTCTTTTAACCCTTTATCTCTGTGGGGATCAGGAGCACTGTCTTTATTTTAGTCTTGGTTTGAAAGCAGCCTGTTCTGACCTTGTAACATTATCTCTGCAGGTCCGTTTACTCGACCTCATCCGGCCTTGTGGCGAATGGTTTTTGGTGAGTTACGCATTAGTAGATTTAAAAATCCATTCTATTTTGAGCAAACTTTTTCTGTATATTATTATAGCCGTTTTCCTTACCACTCTACTGTAAAACTTCAGAGCTTTTTAGCTGTTGGTGTTCATAATAGCAATGTTTTATTAAAATGCACTGCCACAGTCTAAAGTGCTGGTGACAGCTGAAATTGTCGCACACATGAACTGTCCCGCCCGCCTCTCCCACAGTGGTCTGTGAATGCACACAGGATATGACTGGAGGGAACGTGGCTTGTGTTTGTGGATGTTGCTCTTCACTAGTGCAATCCATGTGCATCATATGAGCACCTTTGTCTTGTCCACATCCCAGAGAGAGACTGAAAACCTAGCCATCTCCCTAGTGTTGTGAATGGGAAAGAACTTGGAAAAGGAGGGAGTTCCCGTCGTGGCGCAGTAGTTAACGAATCCGACTAGGAACCATGAGGTTGCGGGTTCGATCCCTGGCCTTGCTCAGTGGGTTAACAATCCGGCATTGCCGTGAGCTGTGGTGTAGGTTGCAGACGCGACTCGAATCCTACATTGCTGCGGCTCTGGCATAGGCTGGCAGCAACAGCTCTAATTAGACCCCTAGCCTGGGAACCTCTATATGCTGCTGGAGTGGCCCCAGAAAAGGCAAAAAGACAAAAAAAGAAAAATTATGGGAGGTGGTTTTTAGGATACCAATTACGATATGATATGATGGTAACACAATGCCCCCAGGGTTGACGCGGGGCATGAGACGGTGATGAGTGACCCTGGGCTACCTCTGACCTTTCACACCTGTCACTAGCTGGGACTGGCCCATCCACCCAGCCTTGTCCATCTCTGGTCCATGCTCCACACAATGTCCAGAGTCCATTTCATGAACTGTCACCTAGGTTGTCTTATTTTCCCATTTGGAACTCATCAGGTGCTCCTCCTCTGACAAGTTCAAATCCGAGGTCATTGCGGTGGCCCTGAACCTTGACCTTCAGAGCCGCCTTGCTCTGTTCCCTCTCCGCCAGCGCCCATCTGCAGTCTGGCTCCTAGAGCTCCTCCTGGAACCTGCTTGTCTTCCCTGCCTGCAGGCTGCATCCACTCCCCACCCCTCGACCTTAGTCGGCCTCCCCTCCAGCTCTCAGCTTCAGCACCGTTTTCTCAGAGAGTATGACTGACTCCCCTCAATCTGAATTAGGATCATGAGTCAGACCCTCATCAAAAGAAAGACCAGCTCCTAACAGGGGTCTCTCCCCAGCCCATGTCTCTCCCCACCAGTGTCTGCTTCTGGCCGTAAGCAATTTGAGTCGAATACATCTTGTGCGCGTCTAAGGCACCTGTGCGTCTGATGCGGGCCAGGTCCCCTCTCCAACGTGAGAATGTTTTTGTGTCCCTCAGGGCTCAGCGTGCTCTACTTTCTGTTCCTGGTGTTCCTCCTCTTCCTGAACTTTGAGCAGGTTAAATCCCTGATGTACTGGCTGGATCCAAATCTTCGCTATGCCACGAGGGAGGCAGATGTCATGGTACGTACTTGTCAGCTGTCTCTGAAAGGACACGGTCGACTCTCTCGGGTGTGGGGGAAGTTGACCTCCCATGTGGAATTGCTTCTCCTCCAGGTTCTTCCGGAGCTGCCTAAACCCCACGTCTCTGGGCAGGTTGGGGTGGTCCATGATTCCCTGGGCGATCCATCCAGGGAAATGAATCTTCTCCTGGCGCAAAGGGGGTGGTAGGAAGATGGGAAAGTAGCCAGGCTTGGATGGAAATTCCATTTCTGACTCTTGTGAGCTGTGGACCTTTGGGCTATGAACTTGTAGCCTGTTCTCTTTTTTGCAGAGTGAGATTATACTTACCTTGGGAGTTTATTGTGAACTCAGTGAAGGCTCCACCCAGTGCCTCGCACACACCAGGTCCTCTGATGGTAGCTGCTCCTGCTCCATCAGGGTCACCCTTGGCGCCTCTGCTCCCCAATCCAGCCCTGACATCCTGCTTCTTCCCACCTGCTTGCGGTGAGGGGGCCCACTGTCATGATACAGGCCATTTCATTCATTATTTTTATTAAGCCACAATAAGTCAGAGTTCCTGCTGTGGCACAAAAGGATCGGGGGTGCCTTGAGGGGCGCTGGGACATAAGTTCCATCCCCCAGCCCACCACAGTGGATTAAGGACCTGGCATTGCGCAGCTGTGGCTTAGGTTGCAGCTGTGTCTCTGATCTGATCCCTGGCCTGGGAACTTCGTATGCCACAGGGTGGCAAGAAAAGAAAACACACACACACACACACACACACACACATACACAATAAGTAATTTCGTTCTTGGCTATACAAACTCTGGACTTCAGCTTTTAGGGAAGAGACTGTTTTACACTGTAATACTGTTCCTTCCTTTTTTGTTTTTTGTTTTTGTTTTTTTCTTTTTTTTTTTTTTAAGTGCCTAACATTTTAGTGCACATTGAAGAAAACCCTAGGGATGATCAGAAAAGGGGAACAGGCATTTGGGGTCTGTTTAACAAACAAACAAAAAAAGCAGTACAGAGGAATTTAATAGAACGTCCAAAAAGTGGTCATTCCAGCATCGTTGAGATGGGTCAGACCCTTTGGACGTTGTTTCCAGGTTTTATCTTTCACTTTTATGCAGGGCGAGCTAACAGCAAAAGTAAGAATGCCAAAAATGATTGAAAAGTCTGAAGGAGAAAATTCTGTAAGGAAGAGAATGGTCCAGGGTGACTTAACAGCTTCTGATGCTACTGATCTTGATGGTTGCGGTGAGGATGGCAGCATTTGCTGATTATGGATTGTCTGCTCCACCAGGCGCTGGGGGGGTTGTTATATGTAGTCTATAATATGCACTTAAAATCCCCATTTTGCTGAGGAGGAAATAGATCCCTCTGGCTCCACAACCTACACTTTCCCTTAGGACTGTGCCTCAAGCACATAGTTTTGTTTTGGTTTTTTTTTTCTTTGTCTTTTCTCGGGCTGCACCCACGGCATATGGAGGTTCCCAGGCTCAGGGTCTGATCGGAGCTGTAGCCACCAGCCTACGCCACAGCCACAGCAACACCAAATCTGAGCCGCATCTGCGACCTATACCATAGCTCACGGTGATGCTGGATCCTTAACCCACTGAGTGAGGCCAAGGATCGAACCTGCAACCTCATGGTTCCTCGTCGGATTTATTAACCACTGAGCCACGACAGGAACTCCTCAAGCACATAGTTATAATAACGACAAGTATTTGGTACAGAACCCTTATAAAATATAGATTGGGAGAAGGATATTCCAGATTATATCCCCCCACACACCATTTTGGGGGGGGGGTTAGGCAAATTTGGTCACATTATGAAGTAAACTAACGTGCTGGTGGATATGCTGCTCTGTCTCTCGATCCTGCTCTCACAGCCAGTTGTGGGAGGAGGTTGACCCCAATAATGCTCTGACATCTACCTTCCTTGGGAAGCTGACGTCATAGGGACATCTATTATCACAGTTACAGCCTCCAAAAGAGCTGAAACTGGAGTTTAGAATCTCGTTTTCAAGGATTGACTAATTCTTTCTTGCCAGGCAAAGCCAAGCCCGAGGCAGTTTTCAGCTTCCAGACTTCCAGCTGGTGCTAGACCGGTCTGTCTTCTCCACCTCTCATGCTTCAGTGCTTTTACTTCCTCCAAAACATCTTTCCCAGTCCTAAGGACCTGTTCATTGATGGCGCTAGAGAAACGCCTCCCCTTTGTAGAACTTTGGTAAGAAGAAGCGCCTGTGTGCAGGACGGAAGCCTGTGCTTCCCCAGTTTCTGGGGCCCTCAGTGGCCACCTTTTCCTAATCTTTACAGGCTCTAGTCCATGTCCAGTGTTGCACATTGAAATGGAGACTTCCTTTTCCCTTATAATTAATGTCATAACTTGGGGTTGGGGAAGGTCCCTGAAGTCCTATTAGACGTAGTCTTTTGTGTAATTGTCTAGAAAGTTTGCTATGTCTCTAAATATTTCTTCTATTCAAAAATATGTGTTCTGGGAGTTCCCGCCGTGGTGCAGCACGAACGAATCCAACTAGGAACCATGAGGTTGCAGGTTTGATCTCTGGCCTCGCTCAGTGGGTTCAGGATCTGGCGTTGCTGTGGCTGTGCAGCTGTAGCTCTGATTACACCACTAGCCTGGGAACCTCCATATGCAGCGGGTGCGGCCCTAAAAGGAAAAAAAAAAAAAGTGTCCTGGAGTTCTTGCTGTGGTGCAGTGAGATGAGGCTCTCACTCATCCCAGTCCCAGTACAATGGGTTAAGGATCTGGCATTGCTACAGCTGTGGCGTACGTAGGTCACAGCTGCAGCTTGGATTTGATCCCTAGCCCAGAAATTTCCATATGCTGTGGGTGTGGCCATAAAAGAAATGTGTTCTAAGCTTCAGATAAGGTTTTAGAGCAAATCTGATTTGTAAATTGAGTTATCTTCAAGTTCCCATTGTGGCTCAGCGATAGATAACGAATCCTTCACATACCTGAATCCTTCACATACCTGAAGGTGCAGGTTTGATCCCTAGCCTCTCTCAGTGGGTTAAGGATATGGTGTTGCCATGAGCTATGGTGTTGGTTGGAGATGTGGCTCAGATCCTGCTTTGCTGTGGTTGTGGTGTAGGCCAGCGGCTACAGCTTCAATTCGACCCCTAGCCTGGGAACTTCCATATGCTGTGGATGTGGCCCTAAAAAGCAAAATGAATAAATAAAAATAAACTGCAGTGCCCTGTGTCCCTCTCAGGACCAGGACCTCAGGATCTTCCAGATGCCATCACTGACAAATTTGCTCCTAATAAGTATAACGCCAGCAGACACATTTGGCTCTTTATGGTTTTCAGAGTGTTTTCTCTCATTTGTCAAAGCACAGGAACATTCTCATAGAGAATCCAAGGTGGTCTTCAACCCAGGGTTACTTTAAGAGCAGCCTTATGATGGAGCTCCCATTGTGGTGCAGCAAAGATGAATCTGACTAGGAACCATGAGGTTGCGGGTTCGATCCCTGGCCTCACTCAGTGGGTTGGGGTTCCGGCATTGCTGTGAGCTGTGCTGCAGGTCGCAGATGCAGCTCAGATCTGGCGTTGCTGTGGCTGTGGCGTAGGCAGCTATAACTCCGATTAGACACCTAGTCTGGAATCTCCATCTGCCGCAAGTGCCGCCCTTAAAAAAAAAAAAAGACAAAAAGCTAAGAGCAGCCTTATGAAAACAGGCCTTTCTTATCTAACCCTAAGCTGCAGGCTTGGATGTAAATCAGGGGATAGGGTGGTTCAGGAATTTGGGGCTGACCTGGCCTTAAGCTCTCCTTAACCTTTAAACTCTTCTTAACCTAAAGTGTAACTGCTTTTGCCTGCGGGTATTTCTCTCTGACTGATTCTGATTCCTGTGACAGGCACATGCCTCAGAGCCTGGAAAGAGAATGTCCATCTCATTACAGTGCACTTTGTTTTTTTTTTTTTTTCCAAGCCTTATCTTGACTTATCCCTATAGATTTTTTTCGCCTCTTTTCTCTAGATTTCCCGCTTACCCATTCATAATATCACATGGGAATGTTTCTCAAAAAATACTGTTTTAAAAAATGTCCTGGAGTTCCGGTCATGGTGCCATGGAAACAAATCCGAGTAGGAACCATGAGGTTGCGAGTTCTATCCCTGGCCTCGCTCAGTGGAGGACCCGGCTTTGCCTTGAGCTGTGGTATAGGTCGCAGACCCAGCTCGGATCTGACGTTGCTGTTGCTGCTAGGCCGTGGGTGCAGCCCTAAAAAAGCAAAATAAATAAATAAATAAATAAATAAAAATATCCTTTTAAGCTTCGCAAATTAAAATACACTTTATTTGAGAAAGCCTTCAGACATCGGCTGTGGTGGGTTTCAAAGAGATGGTGGGAGCACAAGATGCTCTTTTTTTGCTCCTTCAGAAAATATTTTTTCCGGAATTTGAAAATATCATACTTCACAGGAATTGTGTCGGCTGGCTGAAATCTTACTCCTTCCTCTCTGATTAATTTGGGGGGAAATGCATGTGGAACATAGCGCTTCCTGAGGAATGTCATATGATAACTGCTTTCATCATAAACACCAGTATAAGGAAGTTGACTTAAAATTATACTGTTAGGTTCCTGTCGTGGCTCAGCACAAACAAATCTGACTGGTATCCTTGAGGACGCAGGTTCGATCACTGCCCTCACTCAGCAGGTTAAGGATCTAGCGTTGCTGTGAGCTGTGGTGTAGGTCCAGACACGGCTCAGATCCCTCATTGCTGTGGCTGTGGCTGTGGCCAGTGGTTACAGCTCTGATTCCACCCCTAGCCTGGGAACCTCCATATGCCTCCAGTGCCCTAAAAAAAAAGACAAAAAAAAAAGTTGATGTATATTAAAAACAAAAAGATATTAGACATGAAACCTAAATTTTTAAAAGCTTTGTACTATTTTAATATTTAGATTATGTAATATTTGATACATAATCTGGGAATAATTGGGAATAATGCTGTTTTCTTCTAATTTCTTTCTTTTTTTTTTTTTTTTGTCTTCTTAGGTCCACATTGAAGGTATATGGAGGTTCCCAGGTTAGGGCTTGAATCAAAGCTGTATCATCATTTAATACTGAATATAATTTTCTATGGTGATTTCTTTTTTTATTCCATAATATTTTGGGATGTGTTATTAAATTTCTGAACCTATTTATTCTTTATTTATTGGGGATTTATTTATTTATTTATTTATTTTAGGTCCCCACTCATAGCACAGGGAAGTTACCAGGCTAGGGGTTGAATCAGAGCTGCACCTGCTGGCCTACACCACAGCCACAGCAACGCAGATCTGAGCTGTGTCTGCAACCTACACCACAGCTCGTGGCAACACCTGATCCTTAACCCACTGATGGAGGCCAGGGATTGAACCTGAGTCTTCATGGATCCCAGTCGGGTTTGTTACTGCTAAGCCACAATGGGAACTCCATTTTTTAAATTTTTTTGACTTTAACACAGTTGCCCTGTCGGCAAGCAACATGGGCTGTGTGATACCACTTTCTTAAAATGGGTTAAGGGAGTTCCTGTTGTGGCCTAGCAGCAATAAATCCAACTAGGAACCATGAGGTTTTGGGTTCCATCCCTGGGCCTTGCTCAGTGGGTTAAGGATCCGGTGTTGCTGAGAGCTGTGGTGTAGGTCGCAGACTTGGCTCAGATCTGGTGTTGCTGTGACTCTGGCGTAGGCCGGTAGCTATAGCTCCAATTAGACCCCTAGCCTGGGAACCTCCATATGCTGTGGGTGCGGCCCTAAAAAGCAAAAAAAAAACCAAAAAAAACAAAAAAAACAAAAAGATGAGTTAAGCCTTTGTAAAATGATTTTGCTTTCTCCTTTAACTAAGCCTCTGCAATTCAGAGCAAAACAGTTCTGGTTTATAAACTCTAATACTCGGTCATTTTTTCCTCAAATGTTCTCAGTTACTAAAACCTTTTTTATTGGGCAGGACATATGTTCACTGTCAAGGTCCTATCAATTCTTTCCATGATTGTCCCAATCCTGGGAGCAAGTTGATGTCTAGGGTACCACTTATCACTCCCCGTTTTGTATTTTGCACAGGAGTACGCTGTGAACTGCCACGTTATCACCTGGGAGCGGATTATCAGCCATTTTGATATATTTGCATTTGGACATTTCTGGGGCTGGGCCATGAAGGCCTTGCTGATCCGTAGCTACGGTCTCTGCTGGACAATCAGTATTACCTGGGAGCTGACTGAGGTAAGATGGGGGCGTGGGCTGCTGTCTCAAAGCTACAGTGTGGGAAGTTTCTTTTTTTCTTTTTTCTTTTTTTTTTTTTTTTTTTTTTTGTCTTTTTGCCTTTTCTAGGGCTGCTCCTGTGGCATATGGAGATTCCCAGGCTAGGGGTCTAATTGGAGCCACAGCCATCAGCCTATGCCAGAGCCACAGCAATGCGGGATCCGAGCCACATCGGCAACCACCACCACAGCTCAGGGCAACACCAGATCCTTAACCCACTGAACAAGGCCAGGGATTGAACCCGCAGCCTCATGGTTCCTAGTCGGATTCGTTAACCACTGCACCATGACGGGAACTCCAAGAGCTCTGTTCTTTAAACTATTCGCGAAATGAAATCTTGGAAACTTGTTTATTCATTGACCAGTTATATCATTCTTCGTCATTCCCAGGGAGCAGAATTTGGCCATGGGCATAGTTATTTCATGATGCCAGTTAGTGTCCTGACCCTCACCTTGAATGAAACATGCCAGGTAGATATTGGCTGCTATCCACCTGCCTCTCATGGCCCCAGAGGCTAGGAAGCCCAAGTTCAAGGTGGCGGCCGGGTTGCTTCCTTCTGAGGGCTGTGGGGAGGCTGTCCCAGGCCTCTCTTAGCTGCTCATGGATGGCTGGCCATCCTTGGTGTCCTTTGGCTTGTGGACGCGTCACCCCAACCTCTGCCTTCATCCTCATGTGGCCTCCTCACTGTGTGCACAGACAAACGAGATGTTCTTTTTCTAAGGACACCAGTCATATTGGATTCGGGATCCAGCCTGCGCCAGTACGACCTCATCTTAGCTGATTACATCTGCAGTGACAGTACCTCCAGATTAGCTCCCCTTATGAGGTACTGAGGTTGGGGCTTCCAACCAGTGGATCTGGGTGCACAATTCACCCCATAAGAGTACCCACTGAGGCACATAGGACCTCCCGAGTCTTTACCATAAACTGGAACGGCAGTGTATATCCCCGTGTGCCCTTAGGAAGCAGAGCTCAGAGCCATGCATGGATCCAGATGTTCCTGCCTGGCTCCACGCTCTGCCTCTGACTCCCAGGCGTCCCCAGACCCTCGCCGCCCTGTGGCCCCTGCACCACAGCTCACGGCAACACCAGATCCTTAACCCACTGAAGGAGGCCAGGGATCGAACCTACATCCTCAAGGATGCTAGTCAGATTTGTTTCAGCTGAGCCAGGACAGGAACTTCCAACTCGCTTTTCTAAACCTCTCTCCAGTCATCCCACTGCTCACACTCATATCTTATCCACCCTTCCCTCTTATCTGAATCCCTCATCTCCTCCTTCCACACTATCCTTTGCCAAAGTGATCCTTTCAGACCTCAACCAATCATAGCCTTCTACCAAACACTCTTCCCCATTCATCTGGTCTTCTGAACCAGCCCACAAGGCTCATGTTAGTCCAGCCTTCACCGGTGCTCCATCTGCCCTGTGCTCCAGCCAGCGTTGCTTCCTTCACTTCAGAGATGCTGTGGCCTTCCCCCCCGTAGAGCTGTCCTCCGAGTTCCACCCGCTCTGTCCTGCTCCCTCCATTGGCTAGGCTCACATCTGTACCCCTGGAAATAGAGCACCTGGTCCTTCTCCTTGGAAACACTCCACACATGTTAGATTCTTGCTTAGTGTCTCTTTTGTGCTAAACGTTCTGCTTCAAGAGGGCTGGGCCCGTTTCTGCCCATCCCAGAGCCTGGCAGATGTTCCCAGATCCTTAGTGAGTGAACGAATGTGGTCCCTTCCAGCCCCTCGACTCTGCTCTCTCCCCGCCAGTGCACCCCCAAATCCAGTACTTTCCAGGAAGTCTCCTCAGGCTGATGCATGTCCTCCAAAGCTGCTCCCTCACATAGCATTGTTCCTAGCAGCTCTGTGTCATCGGCGGCGGCGGCGGCTTCAGCTAGAGTTTGTCTTTCTGGGAGAGTTCATGCTCCTTCTCATGGCTCGGAACCTGGGAATGCAGCTCGAGGTGGTGCTCGGCCCGCCTGGGGTCAGCCCGAGCCCCTCGCCATCACATCTGGTAGCTGTCCTGTATCTTCTCGGCAGCAGACACATCAGGAAAGCAAACTCCTTGTATTTGCATTGTTTTATAGTCTATGAAATGCTTTCATGAGTAGGTTTTTTTTTTTTTTTTTTTTTTTTTTTTTTTTTATCTTTTCTAGGGCCGCTTCTGCAGCATATGGAGGTTCCCAGGCAAGGATTCAAATCAGAGCTGTAGCCTCTGGCCTAGGCCAGGGCCACAGCAACACGGGATCCGAGCCAAGTCTGAGACCTACACCACAGCTCATGGCAACGCTGGATCCTTAACCCACTGAGCAAAGGCCAGGGATTGAACCCACAACCTCATGGTTCCTAGTCGGATTTGTTAACCACTAAGCCACAACAGGAATTCCTTCAGGCTTTCTTTAATCGGGCCTTCACACACTCTGCGCTGCTCTGAATTCAGCCACAACTTCTGTTCCACGCTGAATCTCACTCTGCCCTCTTTCTAGAATGCCCATCCCTTCACCTCCGTCTCTTGAAATTCCTGTCCTTACTGACCCCACTCCAAGCTGTCTTCCTTCCAGAAATCTGCCACAATAGCTTCCTGTCCAAATGAGTCTCTCTCTTACTGGTCCCGCCCTTGCCCCATGGTGACACTTGGCACTGCTTACCTGATTTTGTGGTTCTAAATAAACGTCTGGTTCCTGCCCCCTGAGGTTAAGAACCTTGATGCATTTTGTCTCATAACCTTGCACATCACTGGCACTTGATAAAAGATGATCGTTGTGAATCAATCAATTTGTGTAAGATTTCCTATTAAGCTAATTTACAGCTTACTCACTGTTTTGCCCAAATATCTATAGACTGTTTCTAAAATGTATAGCTTCAGGAGTTCCTTGTGTGGCTCAGCGGTTAACGAACCCGACTAGGATCCATGAGGATGCAGTTTCAATCCCTGGCCTCACTCAGTGGGTGAAGGATCCGGCGGTGCCGTGAGCCATGGTGGAGGTCGCAGACGTGGCTCGGATCCTGCGTGGCTGTGGCTGTGGTGTGGGCCCGTGACTGCAGCTCCAATTCGACCCCTAACCTGGGAATTTCCATATGTCTCGGGTACGGCCCTAAAAAAAAAAAAAGCAAAATAAAATCTTGAGCAAATAAAATTAGCTCAAGCTGCTAATTTTGTGGGTTCTCTGTAGGCAAGTAGGAAAACCTTTCTCCCTTGCCCCTCCTGGATCCATGTCAAGATGTCATTAGCCAAGATTGTTTGCTGGTAGTACTTTTCAAGATGGGTCATCATTCATCATTTCTTTAAAGCCCTGTGTCCAAAAAGAAAAAAAAAGAGCTGTTGGGATTAGCAGCATTTGCAAACCATCCATGAAATCAAAAATAAGAACCTAATAATAGGCTTTGGTTTTACTTTTTTTTTTTTTTTTTTAATAAATTGGGAAAACCTGAAATGTCAACAGCTTTTGCTAAAAGAATGTACTGTTTAATGTATGTATCAGTTAAAGGCGCTTTCTGCTGAAGCCCTAGCTTTGTATTTTATAACCGTCATCTCTTGTGTCTCTCAGCTTTTCTTCATGCATCTTCTGCCCAATTTTGCCGAGTGCTGGTGGGACCAAGTCATTCTGGACATCCTGCTCTGTAACGGTGGCGGCATCTGGTTGGGCATGGTCGTCTGCCGGTTTTTAGAGATGAGAACTTACCACTGGGCAAGCTTCAAGTGAGTCATCTTCCTCCTGGTCACGAATCAGTGGCTCTCGGTGCAGATTTAACTGTCTCAGTAGCATGCACCCCGGGTACATTCCTGAGGATGAGGAATAAATTACACATTTGTAACTGGAACTCAGAAATGATTATAAGCCCAATTTTAGACATCGAGCCAACAAATGCTAAATCATTTATGATTTTCTCGAAACCACCCCTTCCTTTTTTTTTTTTTTTTTTTTTGTTTGGTTTTTAGGGCTGCACCCGAGGCATATGGAAGTTCCTGGTCTAGGGTTCAAATTGCAGCTGCAACTGCTGGCCTACACCATAGTCACAGCAATTTGGGATCTGAGCCTCATCTGGGATCTACACCACAGCTCACGGCAAGGCCAGATTTTAACCCACTGATCGAGGCCAGGGATTGAACCCCAGTCCTCACAGATACTAGTGGGGTTCATTATTGCTGAGCCGCAAGAGGAACTCCCCATCCCCTTCTTTTTTTTGTCTTTTTTGTCTTTTTGCCTCTTTTTAGGTCCACACCTGCAGCATATGGAGGTTCCCAGGCTTGGGGTCTAATCAGAGCTGTTGCTGCCAGCCTATGCCAGAGCCACAGCAACACCAGATCCGAGCTACATCTGCCACCTACACCACAGCTCATGGCAACACTGTATCCTTAACCCACTGAGCAAGGTCAAGGATCAAACCCCAAACCTCGTGGTTCTTAATTGGATTCGTTTCTGCTGCACCACGACAGGAACTCCTAAGATAAAATCTTAAATGGCTTCTTTGTATCCCATCATATGGATAAATCAAAGTATTTAACCAGTTCTCTTTTATGGTTATTTAGTTGTTTTGAAGCTTTCACTTTGCATTTATAAAGAAAGCTAGACTAAACATTCTTCAACATGTATCATTATGTGCATCTCTGATTTTTTTTTCTGTAAATGAGTTGTTAGAAGTTGAATACACCAGATTAGATTCTTGCCTACATATGTCAATGTACATATATATCCACATCACTGTTTCTTTGAATTTTATTTTAAAACCTTTGTCAATTGCATCCTACATAAGATTGTGTTACATTGAATTTCTAGTCTCTTTTGGATTTTTCCTCTTTTTTTTTTTTCCCTGCTTATTATAGATTAAAGATATTAGCACTTCATCCATTTTTTTTTTTTTTTTTTTTTTTTTAAGGGCCACACTTGAGGCATATGGAGGATCAAAGGCTAGGGGTTGAATCAGAGCTGTAGCCACTGGCCTAAACCTCAGCCACAGCAATGCCAGATCTGAGCCACGTCTGCAACCTACACAACAGCTCACAGCAATCCTGGATCTTTAACCCACTGAGTGAGACCGGAGATCAAACCTGTGTCCTCATGGATACTAGTCAGATTCATTTCTGCTGAGCCACAACAGGATTAACGTGACTATTTCCATTTTGTCATTTTCCCTTTTAATTTCATTTGTGGGAGGTTTTTTGTTTAAATTTCAGAAGCTGTTAATCTTTTTGTTTACATAAGTGTTAACCTGTATTTTCCTTGAGGTTCTTTTTTTTTCTTTTTCTTTTTAAGGGCTGGACATGTGGCATGTGGAAGTTTCCAGGCTAGGGGTCAAATTAGAGCTGCAGCTGCTGGCCTGCACCACAGCTTGTGGCAACACCAGATCCTTAACCCACTGAGTGGGGCCAGGGATCAAACCCACATCCTCATAGATACTAGTAGAGTTCGTAACTTGCTGAGCCACAACAGGAGCTCCTATCATAAGTAACTTAATTTCTCATCTGAAATTTATTTTGGTATATAGCATGAGAAGGAGATTTCACAATGTTATTATATTTCATTAACCAGTTTTCACCATCCCTTTCTTTAATAATCCTTTCTTTGGCCACTGACTTGACACTTTTTAACACATAATGTTACAAAAAAACCTCAGTTGTGCTCCAAGCAAGCTTCATAGGCAGTATCTCATTTGAGCCTTACATCAATCCTCAGGGTAGACACTACCATTCTGTTCATTTTAGGGATGATGGTACGGAGATTTCTGTTTAGGAATTGCCTAAGGACACCCAGCGAGCACCCGAGCCTGAATGCGCATCAAGCTGTCTGGCTCCTTAAACATTCCATTATGTTTCCATATTTTCATACATTTATGCTTCAAACACAACTTGAGAATTGTCAAGTTCCCAAGACATAAGCACACTGAATAAACAGAAACATCCCGCCGGCCTCTTAAAGTACATGAAACCTATGGATGGTTATAGATTAAGCTGGATTCACCTCTTCACTACATTCAGTGTTTCATTTCTCCATCACACTGTATCATTATTTAGTCCCATCTTCCTCTACCTCTTTCCATGAAGCTTCACTGATTTTTTTTTTTTTTTAAATACAGGTTTTTCATCACTCATTTATTTTTGGGTATTCTCTATATCATTGTTACCCTGGTGCCTTGAATCTTCTTGCTGGGAGATTTTCTGCTGTGTGCATGTTGATGGGTAGGTGAGTGAGTGAAGGAACAAACCTGGTTTCCTTCTACTCCCTCCCCCCTCCCCATCTCCCCCTTCCTCAAGAATGAAAGGCTTGACCTGTTCATCCTTCCCAAAAAGGCACATCCTTGTGCCTTCAGCACTTAGCACAGTGTCTGAGACCTAAAGGTCATTGATACACATCTTTGTTGAATTAAAAGATCTTTACCAGGAGTTTGCTTCCTGGCTCAGTGGTTAACGAACCCGGCTAGTATTCATGAGGATGCGGGTTCGATCCCTGGCCTCGATCAGTGGTCAGGGATCCAGTGTTGCCATGAGCTATGGTGTAGGTTACAGATGAGGCTCGGATCGGGCATTGCAGTGGCTATGGCATAGGATGGCAGCTGTAGCTCCAATTGAACCCCTAGCCTGGGAACCTCCATATGCAGCAAGTGCAGCCCTAAAAAAAAATTTTTTTTGTTAAATGCTATTACCCTTGGGTCTTGGCTCTCCTGGTCTAACACAAGAAGGCCAGGATATACCCACAGCTCTGAGGCTTTGAAGAGGAGCTGGCATCAGCCAGTTCTTCTCTGAGCCTCACTGTTCATTTGCGAAATGGGGGACTCTTTGCTTCTGTCATGGGAATGTGATTTTTTGTTGTTGTTGTTAAATTGTCTGACCTGCCGTATATGGAAGTTCCCGGCCCAGGTAGTGAATCCCCAAGACACAGCTACAGTAACAATGGATCCTTTAACCCACTCTGTGGGGCTGGGGATCGAACCCCCACCCCCACAACCACCCAAGCCATGCAATTGGATTCTTAACCCACTGTGCCACAGCAGGAACTCCTGAAATTTTTAACTGAATGATTTCTAGGATTAAAACCAAGAAAAGTTAAAGATCACTGTTCATCACCCCAAACTACTCACTGATACTTAACTGAGGAAGAAAGAGGGTAAAGAGATGCTCATGTCAAATAATATGGAGCATGTTCTCTGTTTTATACCGAAGTGCCCCATGGTGGGGGATGAACCGTGGATGGCAGTTGTGTCCTGCTGACATCCTCACTCTTCCTGGCTTTGTTCCAAGTGGTTGTCTTTTTTTTTTTCTTGCCTTTTGTCTTTTAAGGGCCACACCCACGTCATATGGAGGTTCCCAGGCTAGGGGTCCAATCGGAGCTACAGCTGCTGGCCTACACCACAGCCACAGCAACGTGGGATTCGAGTCATATCTGCGACCTACACCACAGCTCACAGCAATGCTGGATCCTTAACCCACTGAGCAAGGCCAGGGATCGAACCCGCAACCTCATGGTTCCTAATCGAATTCGTTAACCACTGAGCCACTATGGAAACTCCTTTTCTTTTTTTTTTTTTTCCCCCCCGGTCTTGTCTTTTTAAGCCTATACCTGCAGCATATGGAAGTTCCCAGGCTAGGGGTCTCATTAGAGCTATAGCTGCCCATCTACACCACAGCTCTTGGCAACACCGGATCCTTAACCCACTGAGCAAGACCAGGGATCAAACCTGCATCCTCATGGATATTAGTTCGAGTTCTTACCCTGCTGAGACACAGCAGGAACTCCCAAGCGGTCATCTTTAATGTCCCCAGCATCTTTCATCACCAGTTCACAAACTGAGGGCTGTGCTGGCCCCGCCACAGCCTGACCTCTCTCATCACTGATGCTCCCCTCTGGGTGTACTGTTCTCAGTGCTTTGCCTGTGAATAGAGACCCTCATTGGAGAGACCTTCGGATAGAAAGGAATCTGTTTGTTTTGGCACTGCTTATGAAATAGTCCATGCCAATGTGGTTTTTTGTTTTTTGTTTTTTCCGTCTTTCTAGAGCCGCACCCGCGGCATATGGAGGTTCCCAGGCTAGAGGTCTCGTCAGAGCTGTAGCCACCAGCCTACGTCACAGCCACAGCCACACCAGATCCCAGCCACGTCTGCGACCTACACCACAGCTCCCGGCAACACTGGATCCTTAACCCATTGAGCGAGGCCAGGGATCGAACCTGCAACCTCATGGTTCCTAGTCAGATTCATTAACCATGGAGCCATGACAGGAACTCCCAGTCCATGACGTTTTTTACTTTTTTCTCATGGTCCCCCTCTTCCCATCCAATCTCTCTGGATTTTCACCAGAGCCGTTTTCTTCTCACAGGGATATCCACACCACCACCGGGAAAATCAAAAGAGCCGTGCTCCAGTTCACTCCTGCTAGCTGGACCTACGTTCGATGGTTTGACCCCAAATCTTCATTTCAGAGAGTGGCTGGAGTATACCTTTTCATGATCATCTGGCAGGTATTTTGAAAGATGCTCAGAAATAGGGAGCAAACACCAAATAGCCAAAACCATCCTGAAATGTGGCGTTCATGCTCGTTGACATGACTTATCAGCTCCGTGCTTTAGAAGATGTAATATTCTTTCCGCAGCTGATAGGTAGAATAATTAAACAAAGTAATGCTATTACAGCCAAGGTCTTGCTTCATCGCGAGATGTTTTAAAATATGGATCTTTGAATTACAAATGGGAAACATTAAAATTCCTGAAACGTTGTGCTCAGCATCCTTCACCCAGTGAGTTAGGTGTTGGATTGCTTTCTCGAATGGTCATCTTTGGGACCAAGGCAGCACATGGATGGCACTTTCTTAACAGTCCGAATTCAATGTTTGATTTTTTAAAATTGTGTCTCATCTGTTACCACTTTGGGTAATTTTGTGGAGTGCTAGATAAAGCAGCCCTCTGCTGCCTGTGGGGACTGGAGCCCTTTGGGAACCCAGGTCCTCTGGAGCCATGTCAGCGGTGGAGAGAGCCTCTCTTCCAAGCAGACGGAAGTGATTCACACAGCCAGGGGTCTCGGAAAGGGATTACCAAGTGTCTGTGTTTTCCAATCCTATTTTATTATTTTATTTTTTTGCTTTTTAGGCCACACTGGTGGCATATGAAAGTTCCCAGGCAAGGGCTACGCCACAGCCAGGCCAGATCTGAGCCGCATCTGCAACCTACACCATATCTCAAGACAATGCCGGCTCCTTAACCCACAGAGCAAGGCCAGGATACTAGGCACATATTCGTGGATACTAGGCGCCTTTTTTTTGTTTTGTTTTGCTTTTTAGGGCCACACCTGAGGCATATGGAGGTTCCCAGGCTAGGCGTCGAATCAGAGCTATAGCTGGCAGCCTATGCCACAGCCACAGCAACTCAGGATCTGAGCTGCATCTGCAACGTACACCATAGCTCATGGCAACGCCAGACCCTTAACCCACCAAGCAAGGCCAGGGATCAAACCCACAGCCTCACAGTTCCTAATCGGATTCATTTCTGCTGTGTCACAACGGGAACTCCCCACCAGCCTTTTTTATTGACCCTCTTGTCCCCTGGTTAATTGCTTCAGAGCTTTGGGAAACTAACTGAGGGAAACCATCTTTCACCTGAAGGGTCTTTTAGAATCATCAGACGTTATATTTTGAACACATTTGTATCAAATACTCCCAATAGAATGAGAAAATCGGCATGTGTCACTTGAGAGACAGACAGTCCTTGCTCACAGATGGGGAATAATAACACCCATCTCAATAAATGGAGTTTGTGGCTACAGAGTGAAAGTGAATGTGAATAGTTAAATAGTTAGGATAGTTTGCAGAAGTCATTAGGTATTAAAAACGGCATGCAGGAGTTCCCACTGCAGCGCAGTGGGTTAATCTGACTGCAACAGCTCAAGTTGCTGCAGAGGTGTGCGTTTGATCACTGGCCCAGTGCTCTGGCTTAAAGGACCCTGGTGTCCTTTATCCTGAGCATAGGTGGCAGCTGCGGCTCAGATGCAGTCCCTGGCCAGGGAACTTCCACTTGCTGAGGGTGCAGCCCTAAAATCTTTTTTAAAAAGTGCATGTAATTGGATTGTGATTAAGATTTACTTTACTGGGCAATGTCAGGAAAGGTAGAGGTTTTCTTGTATTATGAGGACCTAGGAGGAATTTGGATTTGTCCTAGAGAGATGGCACTGTGCACACTGGGACAGAGGCGTTCCTCGGAACCCACTGTCCCCTCGGCTGTGGGCACTGCTGGGGTCAGCTTTCCCTGTGTGGTGATAACGAGTGAACCGTTTTTATTTTATAACCTTCAGGTCAGCACTGTGGGGAAGGGTGCACATTTTATGTCACTGAAATGCATCTACCAGTCCATGGCATGTGCTCTTAAAGCAGTGACCTTTCCTAATCTCTGCCCTTTGATTAATCTGGAGGGGACACGCAGGAGCCAACAGGCATTGTGCACATCCGGTGACATCTCTTTTGTGCTGCAAAGACTGGTCATGTGACGAGTGACCACAGGCACCATCCCTGGGGAGCAGTCCCCCTTCCGGGTGAAGGCTGGACCAAAAGTGGAGACACCGACTTTTTTTTTTATTGCTTTTTAGGGCCACATCTGCGGCATATGGAGGTTCCCAGGCTAGGGGTCACATCAGAGCTGTAGCTGCCAGTCTATGCCACAGCCACAGCAACTCAGAATTCGAGGCACACCTGCGACCTGCACCACAGCTCACAACAATACTGGATCCTTAGCCATTGAGAGAGGCCAGGGAATCGAACCCGCATCTCCATGGATACTAGTTGGGTTCTTTACTGCTGAGCCACAACGGGAACCCCTCCATACCCACTTTTAAGAGCTGCCGTTGATGGAGGATCCGCTCAGTTCCAGGCACATGCTGAGCAAGTCCACAGTCATCTCTCAGGCACATACCTCCAGCTTCCTTTGATTATTAGACAGTTTGCTTTGCTGCAGGCAGACCTCTCTTAGACCTGGCCTAATTTCCGTCAGGCTGCAGAGATGTTCCAAGGGGCATAGATTAGTTTTCGGGATTTCACTGTCCTTAAAGCATCTCTCTCCCAACTGTCCCAGCAGATCTCACACATGAGCTAAGTGACAATCATGCAGACTTGGAAACGTGGCAGATGGTTGGCGACTCCTGTGCCCCTCTCACCACCCAGCACCTCCCCCAGACCCCTGCCTCGTTGGTGCTCATGTTGTCCTGGCTGTTACCTGGTTTAAATGACAATCCTTTGAGACCCAATACCTTTTTTTTTTTTTTTTTTTTTGTCTTTTCTAGGGCCACACCCGCAGCATATGTAGGTTCTCAGGCTAGGGGTCCAGTCAGAGCGGTAGCCACTGGCCTCCACCACAGCCACAGCAATGCAGAATCCTAGCCGCATCCGGGACCTACACCACAGCTCACAGCAACGCCGGATCCTTAACCCACTGAGCGGGGCCAGGGATCAAACCCACATCCTCATGGATACCAGTCGGGTTCCCGACTAGTCGCTGAGCCTCGGTGGGAACTCCCCAGTACTTTTTCTGAAAATGCTTTGAATGTACCAGTTATTTCCAGCTATAGACTGCCCACTGGTGGACTAGGTGATCATGACTTAGCAAGAAGCATCAAGCTGACTCACGCCTCTTCTTTTGCAGCTGACTGAGTTGAATACCTTCTTCCTGAAACACATCTTTGTGTTCCAAGCCAGCCATCCGTTAAGTTGGTGTAGAATTCTCTTTATCGGTGGCATCACGGCTCCCACAGTGAGGTAATTCTGTGTTAGTCTGACCATCATTTGAGTGCGTTCACCTGCTTTGTATTCTCCTGTGTACATAAGGGAAGCCACATGAGGAGCAGATTTTTCCATGAAAATATCGTTCTAAAGAATTACGAGTCCAGGAGTTCCCATCGTGGCTCAGCAACTAGTCGGGAACCCGACTAGTCAGGTAACGAACCTGACTAGTATCCACGAGGATGCGGGTTCGATCCCAGGCCTCGCTCAGTGGGTTAAGGATCCATTGTTGCCATGATCTGTGGTGCAGGTCGCAGACGCAGCTCGGATCTCCGTTGCTGTGGCTGTGGTGTGGGCTGGCAGCTGCAGCTCCAATTAGACCCCTAGCCTGGGAACCTCCATATGCTGCGGGTGTAGCCCTAAAAAGAGAAAAAAAAAACAAAAAAAGAATTATGAGTCCAGGCTCTCAAGAAAATGTTTTGCTTCGCAGACCTCTGTAACATGAAGACCTCACACCATTATGATCTTCACTGCTGTTCTTTGTTTTTTAGGGAGGGAAGGTCGTTAGTTTCTTAGGGTTTTTTGGCTTGCATGTGTGGCATGTGGACATTCCCAGGCCAAGGGTCAAACCCCTCCCACAGAAGTGACCTGAGCTACTGCAGTGACAACAGTAGATCCTTGGAGTTCCCATTGTGGCTCAACGGTAACGAACTCAACTAGTATCCATGAGGACACGGGTTCGACCCCTGGCCTCACTTAGTGGGTTAAGGATCCCGCATTGCTGTGACCTGCAGTGTAAGTCCCAGATGCAGCTGGGATCTGGCATTGCCATGGCTGTGGTGTAGACCGGCAGCTGCAGCTTCAATTTGACCCCTAGCCTGGGAAATTCTGCATGCTGCAGGTGCAACCCTAAAAAGCCAAAACAAAAACAAAAACAAAAACAAAAAAAACACAAAAAAAACCCCACCAGATCCTTAACCAAAAGAGAACTCCCATTCTTTTTTTTTTTTAAATCTCGTAACATCCTATTTAAAATAAAATGAGTAACAGAGATCTGAGGTTTCTTTAATGAGATTATTGAAAAATACAAATGTTTTTAATGGTGGATTGAAGTCATGCATGATGTTATTTTTAGAATGAGACTTAGCTCTTTCAGAGGCAATTCAGTTCATTTCCTTTTAAAAGTGTCCTTCCTGTAGTCCTCCAGGGACAGTGGGGACATGCCTGGGTATTCATGCCACCCCTCCCCTGGCTGCATGACTCACGCAGGCCGAGGGATGAGGCGCTATTCAGAGGTGTCCCTCGTATGGACCAGTCCCTGTGAACTTCAAAGCAAAACACTTTGTTTTGTTTAATTGTTCCTATTTCAAAATGGCATTTGGGTTTTTTAACTAGTATGCAGTATTGGACTTGATTGGTACAAACGCCCTGGGTCTCTGCTCAGCTGATACAGACACAAACTCAGCAACTGAGTTCGCTCTTCAGAAGCTGTAGAAAAACTAAATTCTTTTTTTTCTTTTTTTTTTTTTTGCTTTTTAGGGCCATACCTGGCATATAGAAGTTCCCAGGCTGGGGGTCCAATCTGCGCTGCAGCTGCTGCCAGTCTACACCACAGCCACAGCAACATGGGCTCTGACCTGTGTCTGCGACCTACACTGCAGCTCATGGCAATGCTGGATCCTTAACCCACTGAGCGAGGCCAGGGATCGAACCTTCGTCTTCATGGTTCCTAGTTGGATTCATTTCCACTGAGCCATGACAGGAACTCTGACAGGTATTTTATTATATGTGTAAAAACAGCAAAGTAACAGTTGGTAAACTGCATCCTTTTGGCACTTTATAGACCAGTGGACTGTTGAAGTGGTCATCTCACAAATGCTGTTTTCCTTTGGTGGCTTGGAGCCTCTCTGCCAAATTTAAAATCTGATTTAATTTGAGGCTTACACTCATTTTCAGGAAAGATTAGCAGCCATCTCTTCATGAAATTAGGAGCAATCAACAAGTCATTAAGCAGGGAAAGAAATCACTTATTAAACGGAACAGCAGATCACATGTGATTTATCATAAAATTTCAAAACTGTTAGACATTTCATTACAAAAACTAGAGACTAAACCAGAGACTGAAAAATCCAGTGTTTGGACTTTCTGAGAGCTCCTCCAAATTTTTGCCAAACCCTATGGGTTTTCACACTATTTGTTTTTGTTGAAAAATTAGCCACTTTCTGTGTTCTTCCCCTTCTTAAGGCTCTTTATGTGTAAGGAGATCCTTTGACAAGCTTCTTGGAAAGGTGGAAGTGTGGGTTTTAACACAGCCATCCAAATAGCAAATGCCAGGCCCTAAATAAGGAGAGAAGGCTCAGTAGGCTTCAGTATAAATCGTTGCATACGCACCAAGAGTTCCTGCTGTGGCGCATTGGAAACTAGTCCAACAGGTATCCATGAGGATGCCAGTTAGATCCCTGGCCTTGGCCAGTGGGTTAAGGATCCGGCATTGCGGTGAGCTGTGGTGTAGGCTGGCAGTGTAGCTCCTATTTGACCCCTCGCCTGGGAATTTCTATATGCCACAATTACAGCCCTAAAAGGGGAGGGGGAATCATACATACGCACCATGTCTCTGTTTTCTTTCTTTTTGGTTGGACTTTTTGGCTCTGCTTTGAGAAGATCTTTGAATGAATTTTTTTTTTTGTCTTTTCTAGGGCTGTTCCCGTGGCATATGGAGGTTCCCAGGCTAGGGATCTAATTGGAGCTGTACCTGCTGGCCTACACCAGAGCCACAGCAACTCGGGATCTGAGCCGCATCTGCGACCTACTCCACAGCTCATGGCAACACCAGATCCATAACCCACTGAGCAAGGCCAGGGATCGAACCCGCAACCTCATGGTTCCTAGTCAGATTCGTTAACCGCTGAGCCACTATGGGAGCGCCAAAATACTTCTTTATAATGTTTTAAATATATTGGATATATATATAAATGAATTTCATCTGTTCCTTTTTTTTTTTTTTTTTTTTTTTGTCTTTTTTAGGACCACACCTGTGGCATATGGAAGTTCCCAGGCTAGGGGTCAAATCCGAGCTGTAGCTGCTGGTTTATGCCACAGCCACAGCAGTGCCAGATCCGAGCTGCGTCTGCAACCTACACCACAGCTCATGGCAACTCTGGATCCTTAACCCACTGAGTGAGGCCAGGACTCAAGCCCACACCCTCATGGATGCTCGTCGGGTTTGTTAACCCCGAGCCACAACAGGAAGTTCCATCTGTTCTTTTTTTTTTAACGTGGTTATTAAAGAAATCTTAAGTGGCATTTGTGGCTCATCCTGCATTTCTTTCTATTGGATGGATGCTGCAATGAGCTTTCATCTCCATGGCATCGCCCCTTTCCGGATCCTGTCAGTAACATTCAAAGTCATTGCCCTCCATGAAAGTGAGATGCAGCTCCAGTCCCATTCCAGCTTCTGAGAACCAAAAATGAGTCTATTTCTTGCCTGCTTAGGAACAGCCACCTTTGTCCTAGAGGAAAAGCCAGAG
This sequence comes from Sus scrofa, assembly GCF_054392235.1. Taxonomy (NCBI): domain Eukaryota; kingdom Metazoa; phylum Chordata; class Mammalia; order Artiodactyla; family Suidae; genus Sus; species Sus scrofa. The sequence goes on along the minus strand of NC_139386.1, from coordinate 40,349,287 downwards.
GTGACCATGCACGTGACCTTCTGAAATCACCTCCCTGGAGAGAGACAGAAGCACCCACCTGAGGTGGCTTTGGCTCAAGGCTGTGGGAGTCTGCGTCTGAATCAAGACTGCCTTTGCCAGTCATCTGGCTCTTTAAACCATGTGCCCCTCGCACCAACCCAATCCAGATTCTTAGCCTCTTACAGGAATGTTTTAACAGGCACCCGCTTCCTGCTCCCTTGACTAGAACTAGACCAGGCAGGCTGAGTATGTGGAACAAGGCAGGCATTTTTTTATATTCCTGCTGTCAGAGTGATTTAATTCTATATTGACTTGCTGGTCTTCCAGAAGCTCTCAGTGAATTCCACCTTTGTTCTTTCAGACAGTACTATGCTTACCTCACCGACACGCAGTGCAAACGCGTGGGAACACAGTGCTGGGTGTTTGGGTGAGTAATTTGTTATTGTGGGCGTTTAAATTTTAGCCTCTAAAATTCATTGGTTATACCTTGATCCTATTATATTAAGTGCCTTGGCAGTGCAGCTTTCCTGGGAAGGCTAGATGTTGCTTTTGTGTGTTTTTTGTTTGTGTTTTATGATTTGTGTTTTGCTTTTTAGAGCTACACCTGCGGCATATGGAAGTTCCCTGGCTAGGGGGTCGCATCAGAGCTATAGCCGCAGGCCTACACCACAGCCACAGAAACTCGAGATCGACACCACATCTGCAACCTACACTGCAGCTCACAGAGACGCCGGATCCTTAACCCACTGAGCGAGGCCAGGGATCAAACCCTCATCCTCATGGATACTAGTCGGATTCATTTCCACTGAGCCACAATGGGAACTCTTAGATGTTGCTTTTGTATAGCTTTCATTTTTTTTAAACATTCCTTTCCTGATTTCAGTTTAGAATAGTTAATTGTCAACTTCTAGAAAGGGTGTAGAAACTGCTTTTTTAAAAAAAAAAAAAAAAAAAAACAAAGTTAGGAAATCAAAAGATATTTCCCACATAGAACTTGGAGACCTTGTTTCTTGAAATAAATTAGACAGAAAATGAATTGTCTGAATTCCCTCTGAAATCGATGGTGAGTTTGGAATAACATCTCATGATGGGCCTTCCCACACTTCATGTTACTTTCACACCAAGAAGACCCCCCCAAAACAGCTGCTTGTTGAATACCAGAGTCTGCTTTTATTGTCCCAAAGAGAACTAACACAGTCACATGGTCGCAATTTATTGTCTCGTGACAGATAAAAATGCTGTACCTCAATTCATTAGTATTCAAATAATTTGAAGGAAACCATAGGTTATCCGGTTAAAGGCCCAGTGTTACAGGTAAGACCCTCTTCACTGTCTTAGACAAGTGGTCCTTCTCCTTAAACACCATCAACACCTTCCTATCCAGCAACCAAAGCTCCAGAGATGTCTGTATGTGAAGTTCAGTCTTCAGAGAGCTTAGATTCAGGACCTAATCTAGGTTCTAAATTGAGTGTGATCCGTATAAAGAAAATCTGATGAAAACAACAGATTTTTTTTTTTCTCTTTTTAGCCACACCTGTTGATATATTTAAGTTCCCAGGCTAGGGATCAAATCCCAGCCACATCTGCGACCTCCACCCCTGCTTGTAGCAATGCTGGATCCTCAACTCACTGAGCAAGGCCAAAGATTGAACCCACATCCTCATGGACACTGTGTTGGATTCTTAACCTACTGAGCCACAATGGGAACTCCTCCAACAGATAACTTTTCTCCCATTAAAAAGTAATACATGGAGTTCCTATTGTGGCTCAGCAGAAACAGGACTAGCATCCAGGAAGATGCAGGTTTGATCCCTGGCCTCACTCAGTGGGTTAAGGATCCGGGGTTGCCATAAGCTGTGATGTAGGTCACAGATGTGGCTCGGATCTGGCATTGGTGTGGCTATGGTGTAGGCCAGTGATTGGTGTGGCTGTGGTGTAGGCCAGTGGCTACAGCTTTGATTCAACCCCTAGCCTGGGAACCTCCATATGCTGCAGGAGAGGCCCAAGAAGCAACTGCTTGGGTTGCTGCAGAGGTGAGGCTTCGATCCCAAGTCTAGTGCAGTGGATTAAAGGATACAGCATTGCGACATTTGCAACTTAGGTTGCAGCTGTGACTCAGATTCAGTCCCTGGCCTGGGAATCCCTCAGAGGAAAAACCCTAATATCTATGAGGACACAAGTTTGACCCCTGGCCTCACTCAGTGGGTTAAGGATCTGGCCTTGCTGTGAGCTGTGATGTAGGTGGCATATGCTGCTTGGATCCTACATGGCTGTGGCCCTGGTGTAGGCTGGCAGCTGCAGCCCCAGTTTGACCCGTATGCTGGGAACTTCCATATGCTGGGGGTGCAGCCCTAAAAAGACAAAAAAAAAAAAAAAAAAGAAACAAAAGATCATCCAAAGACATCAACTATTTAGCGATAATTGCTGCTAGTATTGCATTGTTATTGCTTCCAAACATTTTTCTCTGTGTGTGTGTGTGTGTGTGTGTGTGTCCAGTTCTCATTCCAGATTCTGAGGGGTTACTCAAGTTAGATTTAGGCAAGTTTCCCACTGCTCTCTGCCCAAAAGACAAAGGGCCATTGTCACTCTTTCTCATAAATTCTGTGATGTACGCTAATTTTCCTACCCGAAGTAGCTTGAAGGGTGATAGTATGGATTGGATGTCTCTGTTTAGTGATCCAGAGGGAGAGAGAATTTTCACATCTGCTAGATTCCTAGTATATTTGTGTCATGGGGCTGCGGTGGTGGGGGGAGGCTGCGGTGGTGGTGGGGCTGCGGTGGTGGGGGGAGGCTCCCCTCTGCCTTCTGCCCTCTTACTGTCTTATCCAGGGAAGGGGGATCTTTCCTCCTTTTGAGTTCTTCTGCCACTCACATCTACCTTTTTTTCTTTTCTTTTTTTTTCTTTTTTTTTTTGTCTTTTTTTGTCTTTTTGCCATTTCTTGGGCTGCCCTTGGGGCATATGGAGGTTCCCAGGCTAGGGGTCTAATTGGAGCTGTAGACACCGGCCTACACCAGAGCCATAGCAACGCAGGACCCGAGCCACACCTGTGACCTGCACCACAGCTCACGGCAACACCGGATCCTTAACCCACTGAGCGAGGCCAGGAATCAAACCTGCAACCTCATGGTTCCTAGTTGGATTCGTTAACCACTGTGCCACGATGGGAACTCCCTCACATCTTCTTTCTACATGCATTTTCTCTTCATGTTTTAAAGTCCTTCCCTGAGTCTTCTTCGTGCTGTAAAGCTGCCTCCAGCTTCTTCTCTGATGTTTGTCCCTCAAGGCCACCACTTCTCCTCTTCTTCCCTATCCCCTCCCTCCTTCCTTGTTGCCCTCATTTTGTCTTTTTTCTTTTTCTAATGAACATTTTTATTTTATTATTATTATTATTATTCGCTTTTTAGGCCTGCACCTGCAGTACATGGAAGTTCCCAGGCTAGGAGTTGAATCAGACCTACAGCTGCCGACTTACGCCACAGCCGCTGCAACACCAGATCCGAGCCAAGTCTGTGACCTACACCACAGCTCACAGCAACTTTGGATCCTTAACCCACTGAGCAAGGCCAGGGGTGGAACCCACGTCCTCATGGATACTCGTGGTGTTCCTTACCACTGAGCTACAGCAGGAACTCCAAAAAATTTTTCTATTATACTTGAGTTAGTGTTCTGTCAAATGCTGCTGTACAGCAAAGTGACCCAGTCATACATATATATACATTCTTTTTCTCACATTTTCTTCTATCATGTTCTATCACAAGTGATTAGATGTCGTTCCCTGTGCCGGGACCTCATTGCTTATCCATTCTAAATGTAATAGTTTGCGTCTACGAACCCCAAACTCCCAGTCCACCCCACTCCCTCCCCCGCCCCCTTGGCAACCCCAAGTCTGATCCCTGTGTTGTGTCTGTGAGTCTGTTTCTATTCTATAGATAGGTTCATCTGTGCCCTATTTTAGATTCCACATATAGGTGATATCATTTGGTATTTGTCTTTCTCCTTCTGGCTTACTTCACTTTCTTTTTCTTTTTTTTTTTTTAAATTTGAATGTGAACCTGTTTTGTTTTTTTAAATGTGTCATTCCATTTATTTATTTTTTTAAGTTTTTTTTATTACTCAAATGAATTTATCACATCTGTAGTTGTATAATGATTATCACAATCCAGTTTCACAGGATTTCCATCCCACAACCCAAGCACGTTCCCCCACCCCCCAAACTGTCTCCTCCGGAGACTGTACGTTTTTCAATGTCTGTGAGTCAGCATCTGTTGTGCAAAGAAGTTCAGTCTGTCCTTTTTTCAGATTCCACATGTCAGTGAAAGCATTTGATGTTGGTGTCTCATTGTATGGCTGACTTCACTTAGCATGGTAATTTCTAGGTCCATCCATGTTGCTAAAAATGCCTGTATTTCATTCAGAGGAGTGGATCAAGAAGATGTGGTGCATATACACAATAGAATATTACTCAGCCATTAAAATGAATGAAATACGGGCATTTTTTTTTTTTAACTTCACTTTCATTTTGTCGGTTTTTTCATCCATCAAAATAGCAAGCACATAAATGTCTGATTTCCGTTAACAATTCCGTATACCTATAAAGATGCAAAGCCCTAAAGCTTTCTTTTCACTAACTTGGAAATGACTTCGGCCTTATCAGGGTGTGGAGGTAGGAGGCAGCAGAGGAGGAGCCCAGGTTGTGAGTTGGATTTTGCCTTAGGGGAGGCAGGAGGGGGAGGGGAAGGGTCAGCAGGACCCCCTGAGGCTGTGCTTCCCAAGGAGAGAATTGGGCTGCCTTCTAAAGAAAAGGTGTTGGAACCCTTGTTCCTGGAAGGAAGGCTTCCAGGCTTTGGCCTTAATAGGAGTGAGCAGACTCTTTTTCTCTTCTGGAAAGTTCTTCCTAGCCAAAGCCTCACGCCTGAATGTCTGCAACACTTCTTGGCTACTTACAGGATTGTATCCTAGTTGTGTCACATGTATAGACATCTTGGTTCTATTGTTGGAGTGCCAGCTCCTGGCTGGCAGGAGAGTGTCTGACCCATGCCCTGAGGCATCTCACCTGTGGGGCAGCATCTGTGGGATGCAGGCAGGCTGTGGCAATCGCTGAACCCCAGAGCTCATTGTGGTAGCAAATGGAAGCTTCCTCCGCTTCTCAAGGTTGGCTTTTGCACCCAGCTTACACATACCAAGCGGAACACTTTGGTACCCCAATTTTCATAATAACCTCCTCACATTCTTTTTGTTTGTGTTTTTAGGGCCACACCTGAGGCACATGGAAGTTCCCAGGCTGGAGTTCGAATCGGAGCCACAGCTGCTGGCCTACACCACAGCCACAGCAACACTGGGTCTGAGCTGCCTCTGTGACCTGCACCACAGCCGTGGCAACTGTGGATCCTTAATCCACCGAGGGAGGCCAGGGATTGAACCCACATCCTCGCAGAGACTATGTCTGAGCCTCCACAGGAACTCCCCTGCTCACATTCTTATTCCACTCACTGAGGACCTCCACACACCCGGCTCTACGTTAATGCAGACGATGATAATATCATCTTCATTCTGAGAGAGGAGCCAAGTGAGTCCACGGGCCGGCCTCACCCCTGGCAGAAGCACCTCTGGATCCCAGATGTTTGTCTGCCCTCTGCCCTTGGTGGCTCAAGATAAGGGTAGCCCCAGCACCAAAGCAGCGGGGGAGTCCTGACTCAGTCCCATCAAACCACAGCTTGGCCACCTTGCTCCGTCTGGTCAAGATCCACAATTGAAATTGGCGCTATGTTAAAAGCAAAGAGCTGTGCCGGGGGCAGCCCCGGCTCAGGGGTTGGTGTTGTCTCTGCTGACAGGCTTTGTCCAGGCTCCCACGGTGCCCAGAGCTTCCACTTCAAGCTTTAAACCAGCAGACATGTGAGTCTTGTACAGAAGTAACATTGACCTTCCAGAAGGATGTTATTTATGAGGATTCCCGCTAAGGGGTAACGGGTAGAGGGTCCCTGTGATTGTTGGCTTTAAAGACATCCTGCTTGCTGCCTCTTCCCACATCTCCATGGCTCCACCCCTGAGCCTCACCCTGGATTAGAAGCCTCCCTCCTTCACTCTAGTTCAGCTGCCAGAATGATCATCTTAAAATGTGAAATGCATCGTATTCAGCCCTCTGCTCCAAGGACTCAGGAGCTCCCATGTCCTTCAGACTAAAAGCCAAGCCCTGGTCCCATGTTACCTTAACCACACGGGGGAGGGAGCCCCTTCCCCTCCCTCCACCTGGTCTCTGCTCCAAGGTCACTTTCTCACTGAGAAGGCCACATGCATGACAGCCACCTTGGCTGATTCCTTAGCATGTGGGATCCAATCATCCTGAAGCTCCTGATGGAAAAGCGCTGGTCTTTAGGACAGACTTCAGGTCATTATGAAGTCGATTGAGTGGTTCCTGACCAGCATTTTCTGAAAATCAAATGGAGCCAAGAAAATGTCAGAGCAGGGAGACAGATGTTTTGTGTAACTTTTTTTTTTTTTTTTTTTTTTTTAGGTAGGGCTGCACACGTGGCACATGGAGGTTCCCAGGCTAGGGGTCGGATCGGAGCTGTAGCCACTGGCCTACACCACAGCCACAGCAACACAGGATCCAAGCCACATCTGTGACTTACACCACAGCTCAAGGCAACGCCAGACCCTTAACCCACTGAGCGAGGCTAGGGATCACACCCACAGTCTCATGGTTCCTAGTCAGATTCGTTAACCACTGCGCCACGACAGGAACTCCTTGTGTAACTTTTGTTTCATTGTGTGTCTGTGTGTGTCTGCTGGCTCCAATGAAAAACGTGTTTCCTGCTGCGGGTCTCAGATTCCAGAAGTTTGAGAAACACAGCTCTAGTTTGCTGGTCACCAAGCTCTTGAAAGCTGCCTCCATCAGCTGAATATCCAGAGATCTCTCAGAGTAAACTCAGGCTGTTCTGTCTGGTTAAGGGCAGGTGGGCACACAGCTTTCCTGGACGGGACACTTTGTGTTGTGGCCCTCTAGAGGCTGCCTCTGCTTCCTGCACCCGCTGCCAGCCCCCTTCCCCTCGCTCCTCTGCTGCCCTCTAGTGTCGGCTCGTGGTCTAGCCTTGAGGGGAACCGCGGACCCTGCTCTCCCAAGCCCTTGTGCATCTCAATTGAAATGGACCTTTCTTACGTGTGCTGTGCTTTGTTGGGGCCGGGAGGTGGGGCTTCTTTAAAGGTTCAGGCAACCACTCCTCAATCTTGTTTGGTTGTGGCTGGGGGACAAGACAGCCACACACTCCAGACACAGATTTGAGAGACTTTCTGCTCTGTCCAGGTGGTTCTGATTCTGGGCATTCAGTTGTTTAGAGTCATCCACCCTTTTGACCATGGCAGTGACCTCTGTGTCTGCCAGTGGGGAGGGGACCCAGGACCCTCTGGGCCCCTTCCTGCCTTGTTAAGGATGATGCTGTGGACTGGAGCTGCAGGACCAGTCTCTGATTGTCCAGATTCCATCTCGGGCAAGGAACACCTAAAATGGCATTGTCTGAAATCGCTATTCCAGAGCAGTCTTTGGGATTACATGACCAGCCATGTCCCTCTCGCCTCATCCATTCTTACTGTCAAGCCCTGAACCTTAATAAAGGGCTGATGCTAATATTCACAAATGAAGATGTCTAGTACAAGATTGGCTTTTCTCTTTGATGTCTTAATTAAAGAGTAAAATGAAGTTTTTTTATTTAGCAGAATTGCTTACAGATGAAGAGAGGATAAAGGGTTTTTTTATTGTCAGTAGAACTGGGGCACATGACATCTGGAAATTCTTAGATGCCTGGGAGGGAATGCGATTCCTGCCTTCAAGTTATTGAAAACTCACTTGCGGAGCTCCCATGGTGGCTCAGCGGGTTAAGACCCCAGCTAGTATCTATGAGGATGCAGGCTCAATCCCTGGCCTCATTCAGTGAGGGTTCAGGATCCATCATTGCCATGAGCTGCAGCATAGGGCACAGATAGGGCTCAGATCCCGAGTTACTGTGGCTGTGGCAGAGGCTGGCAGCTGCAGCTCCGATTTGACCTCTAGCCTGGGAACTTCCATATGCCATGAGTGCAGCCCAAAAAAGAAAAAAACAAAACAAAACAAACTCACTTGGAAGGTTCAGACTCTCATGTTCAAATTGCAGTGGGCAGTCAGGACCCTTGTTTAGAAGGAGGCAGATACCAGCCTGAGACAAAGAACCACTTCCCAACAGCATAAGAGATTGAGCAGCAGCAGAAGCTGCCCACAGAGGTGGGCTCCCTGTCCCTGTGAGGGTCCCAATGGAGGGGGTGACTGTCCACCCCTTTGTGATAGGCTCTCGCTTCCATGACACCAGGTGACCTCCAGCTATGAAAACGTATGACTTGAAATTGTGGTCTCTGAGGAAGGAAGATGTAAAAAAATATTTTATTTCTGGAGAAGGAAAGAGGGATGAATAGGCAGAGCACAGAAGGGCTTTAGGGTGGTAAGACTCTGCTGTAAGAGCCTATAGGGGTGGCTCTGTGTCACTAACATCTGTTCAAACCCATAGAATGTACATCACCAAGAGGGAACTCAGAGGTCACCTGTGCACTTTGGGTGATGAAAGTGTGTCAGTGCAGGTTCATCCGTTGTGACAGATGTACCCCTCTGCTGGGGGATGCTGATCCCGGGGGGGGGGGGGGGGGGGGAGTCTGTGTCAGAAAAGGGGGCAGAGGGTATAGGTACTCTATACCTTCCCCCAGGTTTGCTGTGAACCTAAAAAACTTCTCTAAACAAAAAAGTAGTCTGAAAAAAAGAAGAGAGGAGTCACCGTAAAATAAACTTTTCAAAATTAAACCTAAATATATCTAAAATATACGTAATAATAATAGTGGGCTAGACCAGTGTCTTTTTATGGGGAACCTGCTCCTAGTGTTTGGGGCAGAAATCTTCGGACCAGTAGAAGCTGTTGATGGGATTATGCAATTTCTGGTAATGCCTTTTGCTCTGGGAAGATGAATGGGTGTTTCACCTCCTGTTCTCTCTAACAGGGTCATTGGTTTCCTGGAAGCTATTGTCTGCATAAAATTTGGACAAGATCTCTTCTCTAAGACCCAGATACTCTATGTTGTACTTTGGCTTCTTTGCGTGGTAAGTCATGTCGTCTTTGCCTCAAAGTATAAAGCTAAACTCCCCGCGGTGTCTTCTAAAATAAAACAAAATTCTCTTGGGCACCAAGGTTCTTCAGAAGTTTACAGACAGGACGTTGCACGTGTAGTAACTCAAGATTGGCCCTGAGTCTGAAGCGTAAGAATAAATACAGAGAGGAGTTCCCGTTGGGGTGTAGCAGAAACAAATCCGACTAGGAACCATGAGGTTGCGGGTTCGATCCCTGGCCTCGCTCAGTGGGTTAAGGATCCAGCGTTGCCGTGAGCTGTGGTGTAGATTCCAGACACAGCTCGGATCCTGTGTTGCTGTGGCTGTGGTGTAGGCTGGCGGTGGCGGCAGCAGCTCCGATTCGACCCCTAGCCTAGGAACTTCCGTATGCTGTGGGTGCAGCCCTAAAAAGACAAAAGACCAAAATAATAATAATAATAATAACAAAGAATAAAAAAATTTAAAAAAGAATAATTAAAAAAAAAGAGTAAATAAACAGAGGACCACATGGCCCCCAAACTTGGTCACCTTTGCAGGTTCTGCTCTGATGCTCTGAGCAGGTGCATCATACTCTTATTGCTTTCACTTATAAGACTTCGTCTACACTTGCTGAGAGTTTCTGGCCTATCATGAGAGGACAAGGACAATTACAGTGCCCTGTAACGAATGTATATGTCCATATGTCCAGGTGTCCAAAGGTTTATGTACAGAATGATGGACTGTGGTTTAGAGGCCACGTGAGATGTTGAAGGTAATCAGAGCACCGTTTTTGCCCCATAAGCTGACTTTATAGGCCAAGCCTGTGCCGGATGAGTTTTTCTCTCTGAGGGGAAGAGCCGGGGGGCCTATAGCTCCACTCTTCTGGGACTTTTCCCTCATCTTTCAAATGAAGCAAGCTCTTTACCTTGCTTAAAATCCTGTGATTGTGCTTCTGTTTTGTTGATGTGGAATCTCAGTTCCCAGACCAAGGATTGAACCTGGACCGCCGTGGTGAAAGCACCAAGTCCTAACTGCTAGACCACCAGGAAACTTGCAGTGATTGCCCTTCTTACTTATTTATTGTTTTTATAACTGCACCTGTGGCACATGGAAGTTCCCAGGCTAGGGGTGGCATCGGAGCTGCGGCTGCTGGCCTACACCAGAGCCACAGCCACACGGGATCCAAGCTGTGTCTGCGACCTGCACCACAGCGCACAGTAATACTGGCTCCTTAACCCACTGAGTGAGGCCAGGGATTGAACCCACATCCTCATGAAGACTAGGTCAGGTCCTTAACTCCCTGAGCCACAACGGGAATTCCTATACCACCCTTTAATTTGTTTTGTTATTTTGGAGAAAAGTCTTATTTTTACATTTAAGATTTTCCACTTTGACTTCACTTGGTCCAGAAAATCAACTTGGGCTTTTTTTATACTCAGAGAAAATTTCAGATGTCTGGAAGTAGATAGAGTAGCTCACCCCTCCCGACCATGTCACCCAGTTTCAACAGTTATCACCTCCTGGCCAGTCTTGTGCCCTTATATTCCATACCCGCTGTCCTCACCCCAATTCTTCTGAAGCAGATCCACCTTTACTATTTCAGTATATTTCTCTAAAAGAAGGTAAGAATGCTTTTTTGTTTAATGCAGCCATCTTATTATCATGTCTGAGAAAGAATTAGTCCCTTCTTGCTGTCAAATATCTGATTGGTGTTCACATTTCTTTTTTTCTTTCCTGGGCCTCGCCTCATGGCTCATGGAAGTTCCCAGGCCAGGGAAGAAACCTGAGCCACAGCAATGACCTAAGCTGCTGCAGTGACAACACCAGATCCTTAACCCCGTGTGGCACAAGGGAACTCCAGCATTCGCATTTGTAATGCTTCCTTAAATTTTTTTTTTTTTTTTTTTGCTTTTTAGGGCCGCACCCACGGCATATGGAGGTTTCCAGGCTAGAGGTCGAATCAGAGCTACAGCTGCCAGCCTACGCCACAGTCAGAGCAATGTAGGATCCAAGCTGCATCTGCAACCTACGCCACAGCTCATGGCAACGCCAAATCCTTAACCCACTGAGTGAGGCCAGGGATTGAACCTGAAACGTCATGGTTCCTAGTTGGGTTTCCACTGCGCCATGATGGGAACTCCCTAAATTTTGTATTTTTTAACAGTTTATTGGAGTCAACTCACATTGACTTATTGTGATTGGTTGGCATGCCTTTTTTGCTTTGTTTTGTTTTTTAGGGCTGCACTCTTGGCATATGGAGGTTCTCAGGCTAGAGGTCAAATCTCAGCTATAGCCGCTGGCCTATGCCACAGCTCACAGCAGTGTTGGATCCTTTACCCCACTGAGCATGGCTAGGGCTCGAACCCCTGTCCTCATGGATGCTAGTCAGATTCGTTTCCACTGAGCCACAACGGGAACTCCAGTTGGCATGCCTTTTAAGTCTCTTTGAATCTATCCTTTTCCCTCTGTCTCTAGCTCTCTCTCCTTTACAGTTTATTTGCCAATGAAACAAGCTCTTTTGTCCCATACATTTTGCCTCACTCTGGTTTTACTGATTCCACCCTGACTGTAACTTTACAGGTTTCTTTGTCGTCTGTATTTTCTGTAAATTGGGAGCTGAATCTACAGGCTTAATAAGATCCAGGTCTTTTAAAAATTTTTTTGGCAAGACTACACTTTGTGTTTTTAAAGTGTTTTTTAAATTGCCTTTCATGGTGTCTGTTCTTAGGGTTAGGTGTTAGCAATCCTCACTATGCCAGGGCCCCTTGAACCTGTCCTGTCCTATTTTATCTTGAACATTAAAAGGGAATCATGAGCTCCTTTGTACTCAAACTCCAGCATTCATGCTCAGAGGTATCTTTCCATCGCAGAGAGACTTGACATAAGCACTAGTTAGCAGAGTGTGTCAGATGAGCCAGGAGGTCCTAACCGGCCACTCCAGACATTTCTCTCTGGCAGGTGCATCCCAGATCTGAATTGTAGCTCCGCCCATGCAGGGGGGCGGGTGGGTGCCCCCCTCACCTGGCTCCACAGGGCCTCAGGGAGGTTGAGGCAGGCGAGACACGTGGGATGGGAGCAAAAGGCCCTTCTCAGAGCAGCACGTTTCGGGCCTCCCCCTGGGGTATCAGAGGCCAGAAAGGTCTCCCTACGATTCTGTCCAAGGAGCCACCTCTGGCCCCCAGCCAGCGGGGCCCCTCTAGTCTCTCTCTAAGCTTTAGAGACTTTCTCTCTGTTTGACTGATTAGATACTTAGCATCCTCCTCCTTGTCCGGGTGACTTTTGCTCTGCCTTGGTGTCTGTGTGATGGTAACTTTACTGAGGACAGGACCCATTTCTCAGTCTCTCCATCACTCAGCGTGGTCCCCTGTGTTGCTGAGTGCTCGCCAGAGCTGCCCTGATGCTGGAGCCACACACGCAGACGGTGGTGCCCATACAGTTGCTTCATGCTTACAACGTGCCAGATACTGTTCAAAACACTTTTCACAAGTTGCGCATTTGATCTTTTTTTTCTTTTTTGCTTTTTAGGGCTGCACTCACAGCATATGGAGGTTCCCAGGCTAGGGGTCGAATCAGAGCTACAACTGCTGGCCTGCAGCACAGCCACAGCAACGCCAGATCTGAGCTGTGTCTGCGACCTACACCACAGCTCACGGCAACGCCGGATCCTTAACCCACTGAGCGAGGCCAGGGATCAAACCCGAAACCTGGTTCCTAGTCGGATTTATTTCCACTGTGCCACAGTGGAAACTCTGCATATTTAATCTTTATGCTTTGATGGGAGGTGCTTTATTATCCCTCTTTTATAGAGAAATAAAGGCGCAGGAGGTTCACTAGCCTGTCCGAGGTCATGTAGATAGTCAATGGCCGTGCCAGGGCTCAGGACCCGGATAGTCTGGCTGGAGTTTCCTGCTCCCCCTCTGAGGACCTCCGAGTCCATGTGGGAATTACATGTGCAGACTGCTCATGTTACTGTGTGATAAACACCCCGGGAGGTGTGTGCACAGAGCCTGAGGAGCCCTGGAGAGAGCAGCAGACAAGCTGGGGGGAAGTGCCCAGAGGTCACATGTGCTCAGTATCAGGGGGTTCCCCCACCCCTCAGCGCCCCACCCTGAGACCTCAGCGGCTGCCTCCTCTTCCGTCACCCTCCGAGTCAGCGGAGTTCATTCAGGCATGTGACCCACCTCCATCCCCTCCCCTCTGTTCCACTGCCTCTGCCCCTGTCCAGACACCCATTTTCCCCTGTGCTGCCCTTCAGATCCATTGTCTACACTGCTGCCTATGTGATCATCCAGAATCCAGATGGGAATCCCTTTCCCCTGCTTTGACTCGTTCCCTGTCACTGGGGCTTTGCAAGAACCCAGTAGTACAACATTCTCCCCTCCCAGGTTCAGAGCAGTTAAGAGGTAGGCAGCGTGGATGGAGGCTGCGGAGATCAACACAGCATCTTTATTACCGAGAGTCTGCATCTTTCAGTCTTAGCTTTAGATGCGTGCCAGCAGGGGCTTCAGAAAAGTAGCCCCCAAAAGCAGACCTAGGACTCTCCAGCCCCGGGCACAGGCCTCACACCCAGATGGGAAGGCAGGAAACACCCAGCTTCCTCATCTTGTGTTCCCTCATCAGTTAAGATACAGTCTTTGCCGGAGGGGGGGGGGCATGAGGGATGCAGAGAAGCACAAGTGTTAAACCAGGAAAACTCCTTCCAGAGACAGAAACAGCCAGAAACACGTAGGATCCACCCTACCCCACCCGAGACTCTGACACAAACCTCCCAGCTGCAATAGGGCGTCGTGCTTGCGTGTTTATCTCAACCATTCACCACACCCACCTCCTGTAGCAAAGTGCTCCCTGTTGCCTGGGCTCAGCATCCTCCCAGATCTGTCCTGCCTCCCTCCAGGATGCTTCCTCTGCCAGCTCGCTCTGAGTGCTTTCCCCAGCTTTCTCTACATGGTGAACCTTATCCCAAGACCAAACATCAACCCATGCCTTCCATGAGATTCGCTCTGACCTGCAAGGCAGACTAGACAACTCCTTCTTGGGGGACCAGCTGCATATGTATGTATTTCTTTGAATTCTAACCCCAGGACAATGTCAGCTCTGGTGGTTGTATCTGTCTCCTTAACATGGTGCTTCCTGCTTGCAAAGAATAGGCTTCTGTCATCCTTTTGTCCCCATGGAGTCCAGTGCAGTGCCTGGTACACAGGGAACAGGCGGCAAAGGCAGGGAGGAGAAGGGAACAGGGGCAAGAGGCAAAGACACATGGGCGGGCTGAGACAAGTGTGGGTGAGGGCGGGGGAAAGAGTGAGAGGCCAAGGAGGGGATGGGCATCTCAGGACAGGCTCTGTGTGTTGCAGTTGGAGAAGGACAGGTTTAAAGAAATCTCACAGAGCAGGTGGAGGTGAAGAGTGTGGAGGGGCAGGGCCTGGAGCAGGGGGGAGCCCAAGGGGGTGGCAGGGACCTCAGTGAGAACCTAAGCAAGGCAGCAGCTTTGAAGATGCAGAGGAAGGGCTGGATCGAGAGCCCAGCTCAAAGCTGGGTGGGGCAACTCTAGGCTTTCTTGTGTGTGCCATCAGGGTGGCTTTTGGTGCTGGGAACAGGTTGAGGGATATCAGAGAAGCCTGTTGAAAGGAGATGATTAGGTTTGAGGGACCCTTAGATTTTTTTTTTTTTTTTTTTTTTTTTTTTTTTGTCTTTTTGCCTCTTCTAGGACCACTTCCGCAGCATATGGAGGTTCCCAGGCTAGGGGTTGAATCAGAGCTGTAGCCACCGGCCTATGCCAGAGCCACAGCAATGCCAGATCCAAGCCATGTCTGCGACCTACACCACAGCTCATGGCAACGCCGGATCCTTAACCCACTGAGCAAGGCCAGGGATCGAACCCGCAGCCTCATGGTTCCTAGTCAGATTTGTTAACCACTGTGCCACCAAGGGAACTCCAGAGGGACCCTTAGATTTTACAGGTGAAGGTGTCCCTTGTCATTGGAAATTCCGGTCTGTCCAGTAGCTTTGGAAAGACTCAGCCCGTGGTGGAGATGAAGGAGTCGGGATGATCCGTGTGTAGGACGTGGTTGGAGCCATTGAGTTGGTAAGAGTCAGGGAACATAGCATGGAGAGAGCAGCTGGCTGAGAACGGGTTCTGGGGAGCAGCCACAATTTAGAGGCCAGGCTGAGGCCAAGAAACAGCCATAGGAAAGGGGACATTAAAGATGAGAATATCCCAGTGAGCAGTATCAGGGATGCGGGCCATGGAGGGGGGACCCGGCCCAAAAAGCAGCTGTTGGCTGGGATGACTAGGGATCCCCCCTGCCTTGTGCATTTCCCAGTTAGAGAAAAAGCACAAACAAGGTCCTGGCACTTTTTCATCATTGTGGCCTTTATTAATGATCAAGATTGGTCTCTGTCTCAGGAATGCCCTCTGGTGGGCAGGATGTGCAATAACATTATTCAGTAAGAGAGCCTTGAGTCAACACCACGTCTTTACCCTGAGAGAAGCAAAGCCCCCAACTCTCCGCCTTGCTTGGTATGACAGCATACACAGAATTTGAGATTAGTGTGGAAGCAAAGATCCCATATGCTGGGTAATGAGCTGCCCCAGCGCCCATTGTCCGATCCGTCTGGGTGCCTTCCAATGCTTGTTACCATGACATAGATGACACGCCCATGGCTCTGTGCCTCTTTGGCTCTCCGCCTTCACGTTTTTCTTTCCTTTTCTCCTCCCTTTTCCTCAAACAAAATCCGGACAATTGCTGTTTTAAATCCAGGCCTTGGGATTTCAAGTGGGTATGTGCCTAGATGTCCACAGGTGTGATTGCAAACCCATAAATTTCAAGCTTCTTCCTCCTGGGACCAGGGAAAAAGGGGCCTCTTGTACCCAAGCGAAGTGCTAAATTTGGCAACCGTGGCAAGCCTCTTGCATGGTGATTGTGATGAGCAGCATCTGTCGCCCAGCACCTGCCAGACTTCTCCTAGCCCAGCTGCAAAGCCAGCTCTGCCCAGCTGGCAGCAGCCAAAGAGCCTCACTTGCCTCGCCTGCCCTCCCAAGGAAAGGAAGGAAGCTGGAGAAGAAGCCCGGGCATGCTTGCCCTCTGGTGGGCAGGATGCGCAATGACAGCCAACCCAGCCCTCACTGCTACCTTGGTCTTAGCAGAATGATGTCCTTTGGCCAGCCTCCCCACCAGTACTGCCTAGCCACTGACTAGTCTTCGGAGGTAGAACTTGTCCTGCCTGCCCTCTGTGTGCAACCTAGGCCAGTCTGTTCTTCTCTTTGTAAAGGCGCTAAAACATTTGTAGGTTTCCATGTGCAGATCCTCCAGTTTTCCTACTCTTGCTCTTCTGTGAAATGATGTATTTATTTATTTATTTTATTTTTGTCTTTTTGCCTTTTCTTGAGCCGCTCCTGTGGCATATGGAGGTTCCCAGGCTAGGGGTCGAATCGGAGCTGTAGCCACCGACCTACGCCAGAGCCACAGCAACGCGGGATCCGAGCTGCGTCTACAACCTACAGCACAGCTCACGGCAACGCCAGATCCTTAACCCACTGAGCAAGGGCAGGGATCGAACCCGCAACCTCATGGTTCCTAGTCGGATTCGTTAACCACTGCGCCATGACGGGAACTCCATGAAATGGTGTATTTAATAGTGGTGTATATCAGAATCTGAACAAGTACTAGAATATGTTAAAGGTTAGAAGTGGCTTTTGTGGGAGTTCCTGGTTGTGCCTCAGCGGGTTACAAACCCAGCTAGTATCCATGAAGAAACGGGTTCAATCCCTGGCCTCGTTCAGTGAGTTAAGGATCTGGCGCTGCCATGAGCTGTAGTGTAGGTCACAGATGTGGCTTGGATCCTGCATTGCTATGGCTGTGGCATAGGCTGGCAGATGCAGCTCTGATTGGACCCCTAGTCCGGGAACTTCCCTATGCTTGCTGCAGGTGCAGCCCTAAAAAGCAAAAACCAAACAAACAAAAAATATGTAGCTTTCATTTTATAATTTTAATGTATCTATTCATTGCCCAGTATTTTGATAGAGGTATGAACTTTTTTTAATGCCCATAGTACACCAGTTTGCATACGGATTTAATATAAAATGAACTAGGGAGTCTTCTTATATTTTATGTTATCTCTCCACCATGCTGCTAGTCCCACTTCACTGATGTGGAAGAAGAATGGCCAGCTGGAGCACTCAGACGCCTTTCTTTTTTGACACTTGAGGACTCTGTGCACCCAGCAGACACTCCGTGAATATCACTGACATAAAGGAACTGGGCCAGGGCTAGATTCCAAGCTGTGGAGTTCCTATCATGGCTCAGCAGTTAACAAATCTGACTAGCATCCATGAGGATGAAGATTTGATCCATGGCCTCGCTCAGTGGGTTAAGTAAGAATACACAGCCCGGCCTTCCCTGTGCTCTTGGCTTCACCCTCCAGGCTGTGGGCTCTGCAGAGGGATGCTGCTGGGATTGAGATCTTCCCAGGATGCTTTTCTTCCTGCAGGAATGGATGCCTGGACAGATAAAGGGATAGAGCTATAAAGATGTACAGGTATAAAATCAATAGTTGTCTTAATAGCCATCCCTGAAATGTGCCAGGAATATAAAGAGACCTTCTGGCTTCAGTCTTGCCATGTACTAGCTGTGTGTCTTTGAGAAGGCCATTCACCTCTCTGAGCCTTTATTTCCCCACTGTGAAATGAGGAGAGGTGCTGACATTAATGGTCTCTGAGGCAGCGCCTCTAGATGTAAAGTTATGGCAGCTTTTGTTTTTGTTTTTGTTTTTTTGTTTGTTTGTTTTTTTGTTTTTTAGGCTAGCATGTGCAGCATATGGAAATTTCCAGGCTAGGGTTCAAATCAATGCTGCAGCTGCCATCCTACACCACAGCCTCAGCTACGCCAGCTCCAAGCAGTGTCTGCAACCCGCACCACAGCTCACAGCAATGCCAACCCACTGAGCCAGACCAGGGATCGAACCCGCATCTTCATGGATACTAGTCGGGTTCAAGCCACAATGAGAACTCCCTAAAGTTATAATTCTTAGGATTTAAATTATTTATGATGAGAAGATTCCACCATGATTTCACAGCTATTCTGGGTCAAGGTGACGGGTCCCCAGCAGAAAATGCAGTGGAAGAGATGAAAGTTAGACTTGGGGATGATTTGCTGTCAGTAGTTTCCTGCTGCAAGGAATTCTGAGGCAGTGTAACAGCAGGATGGGTGGTGGCTTGGTTTGGTTTGGTTTGGGTGAACCACTTACAGTTTCAAGGGGAAAAGAAGCCTTGGCTGGGGGCCTGGCCGAAGTTCCCTGTCCTGGCTCTCCTCACACACTGTCGTCCAGCCAAGACCTTTTGTCTGACTTAAAGGGTTTTTTTTTTACACATTTTATTATTATTATTATTATTATTATTATTTTGTCTTTTTTTTTTTTTTTTTTTTTTTGCCTTTTCCAGGGCCACTCCCGCGGCATATGGAGGTTCCCAGGCTAGGGGTCCAGTCGGAGCTGTAGCTGCCAGCCTACACCACAGCCACAGCAACACGGGATCCGGGCTGCGTCTGTGACCTACACCCCAGCTCAGGGCAATGCCGGATCCTTAACCCATTGAGCAAGGCCAGGGATCAAACCTGCAACCAATCTCATGGTTCCTAGTTGGATTCGTTAACCACTGAGTCACGACAGGAACTCTGACACATTTTTAAACTTTAGACTCTGAGATGCTATTCTCTCCTTAGAGGACAATTTAGAGTATGGGGGCTGGGGGGGGCACTAGGGGTGAAGGGGAGGTGATACCAGCCTCTGGAGAAGGACCACACCCTTCTCACACAGGGGCTCACAAGACATTTTTATTTTCTCTTTATTTCCCTATCTTTTTAAAAAATTAGAGTTAATTTATAACGCTGTACCAATTTCTGCCATACTGTGCAGCAAAGTGACCCAGTCATACATATATATACATTCCCTTTCTTATATTATCTTCAATGGTCTATCCCAAGAGACTGGATATAGCTCCCTGCGCTATACGGCAGAACCTCTAAATGTAATAGTTTGCATCTACGAACCCCAAACTCCCGGTCCAACCCACTCCCTTCCCCTCCCCCTTGGCAACCCCAAGTCTGTTGTCTATCTCTGTGAGTCTGTTTCTGTTTTGTAGATAGGCTCCTCTGTGCCCTAGTCTAGATTCCATATGTAAGTGATATCATATGGTGTTTGTCTTTCTCTTTCTGACTTATATATTTAACCGGGGGGTGGTGGGGGGAAGGCCATCAGAACTGGGGTCAGTTAGCCCACTGAGATTAAAAAGTGCCAAGCCAAAAAAACAAAACAAAACAAAACAAAAACCCACAACTCATGGACCATGGACATGGAGAACAGATTTGTGGTTGCCAGGGGGAGGGGGAAGGAGTGGGATGGACTGGGAATTTGGGGTTCATAGATGCGAATTATTGCATTTGGAGAGGATAAGCAGTGAGATCCTGCTGTATAGCCACATCTAGTCACTTGTGATGGAACATGATGGAGGATAATGTGAGAAAAAGAATGCATATGGGTGTTCTCATGGTGACTCAGTGTTTAACAAACCCAGCTAGGAACCATGAGGTTTCGGGTTCGATCCCTGACCTTGCTCAGTGGGTTAAGGATCCGGCGCTGCTGTGAGCTGTGGTGTAGGTTGCAGATGGGGCTTGGATCCTGTGTTGCTGTGGCTGTGGTGTAGGCCGGCGGCTACAGCTCTGATTTGATCCCTATTCTGGGAACCTCCATATGCCGCGGGTGCGGCCCTTTAAAAAAAAAAAAAAAAAAAAGAATGCATATATATATATATATACATATATATATATATATATGTGTGTGATTGGATCGCTTTGCTGTACAGCAGAAATTGACAGGACATTGTAAATCAACTATAATTTTTTTTTTTGGTCTTTTTGCCATTTCTTGGGCCGTTCCCGCAGCACATGGAGGTTCCCAGGCTAGGGGTGGAATTGGAGCTGTAGCCGCCGGCCTACACCACAGCCACAGCAACACGGGATCCAAGCCGCATCTGCAACCTACACCACAGCTCACAGCAACGCCGGATCGTTAACCCACTGAGCAATGTCAGGGATCGAACCCGCAACCTCATGGTTCCTAGTCGGATTCATTAACCACTGAACCACAACGGGAACTCCCAAAATCAGCTATAATTAAAAAAATTTTTTTGTATAAAAAAAATAAAAGAGCCAAGTCGAGGGTAGCGGTGTCCTGCTGGGTTCTGCCATCTCCCCGTGGGCATTTGTCCTCTGTGCCCTCCAGCACCTCTGACACTCCGGACTGAATGAAACTTTTTTGTCATTCACGAACCCTCTTCCCCTCAGGAGCTGACAAGCCAAGTCCTTTTAATTCTGTCCTGTGATGGGGGGGGGGACAGGGGAGCAAGGTGCAGAGGATGGACCATGAAAATCAGAAATACAGTATAAAGTCCTGTATGTCCTCTTAGGCACACCCTCCAGAGCCCTTCAGAAAAGGCATCTCACCTTATCCCACATCTAGAAGTGAGCTTCAGGAGTTCCCGTGGTGGCTCAGCAGTAACGAACCCGACTCATATCCATGACGTTGCAGGTTCAATCCCTGGCCCCCCGCAGTGGGTTAAGGATCCTGCCTTGCTGTGAGCTGTGGTGTAGGTTGCAGATGTGTCTCAATCCTGCGTTGCTGTGGCTTTGGCATAGGCCGGCAGGTGCAGCTCCCGTTTGACCCCTAGCCTGAGAACCTCCATATGCCACAGGTGCGGCCCTAAATTAAAAAAAAGAGTTCCCATCGTGGCTCAGTGGTTAATGAATCTGAATAGTATCCATGAGGACACAGGTTCAATCTCTGGCCTGGCTCAGTGGGTTAAGGATCTGGCATTGCTGTGGCTGTAGTGTAGGTCAGCCGCTGTAGCTCCAATTCGACCCCTAGCCTGGGAACCTCCACATGCCGTAGGTGCGGCCCTAAAAAGCAAAAAAAAAAAAAAAAAAAAAGAAGTGACCTTCACTCTGCCAAAGCCTTAGGGCTGCTTCCCTGATGCTTCCTGGGTTCACCTGTGCCGTGTCCAGCCTTTCTGTAACGGGCACCCCGGGAAGAAGGCTGAGTCCCATAGAGCCATCGTGTGTGATTCCCACTGAACCCTGAAGTTCTGGGAGATGGACTTGTTTGGGGCAACCTCACTTATCAGACGGTCTTGTGCTTGTTTTTCTCTTCCAGGCTTTCACCACCTTCCTGTGTCTGTACGGCATGGTGTGGTATGCAGAGCACTATGGGCACCGGGAAAAGGTAGAGAAAAGAAGACAGACGTCTTTTTTTTTTTTTTTTGGTCTTTTTGCCTTTTCTGGGATTGCTCCCTCGGCATACGGAGATTCCCAGGCTAGGGGTCTAATCGGAGCCATAGCCATCGGCCTACGCTACAGCCACAGCAACGTGGGATCCGAGCCATGTCTGCAACCTACACCACAGCTCATGGCAACGCCGGATCCTTAACCCACTGAGCAAGGGCAGGGATCGAACCCGCAACCTCATGGTTCCTAGTCGGATTCGTTAACCACTGCGCCACGACAGGAACTCCCAGATGTCTTTTATTTAAAAGAATCTCATCCTGCCTGGTGCTTGAGCACATTCATGCGAGGGTGCGGTGTGGACGACACCGTGAGGGCCGGGCGTAGACATGCAGCCAGTTCAGAATGCATTTCCTATCAGTTGCCTTCCACGCTTGTGACTGCCTTGTTCAGGAGGACAGTACTTTTATCCCCATTTCTTCCTCTTCTTTTTTTCTTTTTACAGCTGCACCCCCCACATATGGAAGTTCCTGGGCCAGGGATTGAATTCAAGCCGCTGCCACGACCGACACCACAGCTGTAGCAACTCCAGATCCTTTAACCTACTTGCACTGGGCCAGGGATCGAACCTGCACCCTGCACCCAAGCCACTGCAGTCAGTTCTTAACCCACTGTGCCACAGTGGGAACTCCTATCCTTATTTCGTAAGGGGTTTAAAACTTAAAATGTTGATATATATGGAAAGCTGGTTCTCTGCTTCTTCCTGCATCCCAGCCTGGGGCTTCCACCCTGAAAGTCCTGCCCGCCCACATCGTAGTAAATACGGGGATTAAGTAGACGACAGACACGAGCGAGCTTAAAATGCTATAGCTGTCTTGTCAGCTGTACTTTCTAAGTAGAAGCAGCTTTCATCCTCTATTCATGCTTCTAGTCCAAGGAGCTAGAGGCGCTTCCTGAAAGGCTTATTCTGCGTCACCAGGGAGGTAGCCTTGGCTTTATAGCTGAGAGCAGAAGCATGAGGGGTTCTGTACTTGCAGCTGGGGATCCCCAGCCTGGGAGAGGTGGGGTGGAGCCTCCACCCGCGTTTGCAGGCACCCCTCCTCCCGGCAGCATCAAAGTTCCACCGCTAAGCCTGCCTCTCTTCCCAGACCTACTCAGAGTGTGAAGATGGCACATACAGTCCAGACATCGCCTGGCCTTCCGGAAAAGGTACAAAAGGTATCTCCTCCTTGCCCCTCCTTAACCCTCCTGGGTCCTCTCCCTCCCAAGGCCCAGGAAAGGGATTTAGAATCTGTATTTATCTTTCTTTTTGTCTGTCTTTTTTAGGGCCGCACCTGTGGCACATGGAGGTTCCCAGGCTAGGGGTCGAATCGGAGCTGAAGCTACCGGCCTACACCAGAGCCACAGCAACGCTGGATCCTTAACCCATTGAGCAAGGCCGGGGGTCAAACCCGCAACCTCATGGTTCCTAGTTGAATTCGTTTCCACTGCGCCACAATGGGAACTCTTAGAATCTGTGTTTATCCTTGGAATGTTGATCAACATATGCCCCAAAGGGTCTCAACCTACCTGTTGCCTGTCTCCTGTTACCCACTGGGAAACAGGCAAAGGGCTTGCAGGTTCTGTCCAAGAAACTCGCTTTGTCTGAAGAGGTGCCCCGTGGTTCTGCCTTTTCTGAGACAGGAGGACATAAGGAAGCCCCCACTGGCTCAAGCATCCCGATGGGGGGTGTTCTTCCTCCCGGCTTTCACCGTGAGTGAAAAAGGGTCAGGAAGAGTCGGGTGCCCATGGGAGAAGCCCCTTGTGGGAGGTGGATCAATTTAATGGCATTTAGTCCAGACACAGCGCAGCCCGAGAGGGATTTCAGCAGTGTGGTCAGGGATCTCCCACTGGCCTCTGCCCGTGGAGCATTTTGCCAAGACTTGGGGCCGCCTGGTTATTTTCAAGAATTAGGCTTGTAGCCTAACGACCCCAAGGAGGCTGCACTGGACAGTAATTCCTTGTCCGTTGTGAGCTGATGGTGGGGCCTGACCGAAGCGAGAGCACTGTGAATGCCAGAGACGGTGAATTTTAACTCACAGAAGTGCTCAGAGAAGCCGTGGTGAGGACAGGGAAAGCACTGACGAGGCGGTTACTCTCCTGAGCTCCTCGGAGGTCAAGTTCGTCACAGCCTTCTCTGGGGAAAACACTCCCCCCATCCCGGTCACCCTTTCTGAGATAGTTTCTCCTGAGGCATAGATCTGTGGAGGAATGCTGATGGAGCATCCCCCTGGGCTCCAGTCCTCAGAACCTCCCTCTTAGGTCAATCCCTGGCGCTTCCAGGTTCTCCATGGAAAAGACGAAAAGAAATAGGCAATGGTGCAGACATATGTAAATGGAAGGTAGACAAATAGTTTAAAAAAACAAAAACAAAAAACAACTGAGCCCTGGAGCAGAGAACCTTTTGGCCTGGCTGCTAGGTCAGGGGTTGTCCAGTGCTCAGCCTGAAGGCAGAGCCAGCCTGGTGCCAGGAAGTCCCGAGGACCCTCTACGCCTTACCCACCCCTCCCAGGAATGCCCACCCCCACCCCGACTCCGCTGGCTCCACCCTCCACCTGGCGGATGCAGAAGGCAGACGCCAGCTAATGCAGAAGGCTTTTTCTGAGCTCCAATCAAATGACAGAGTGCAGTCCCTGTAGGCGGTGAGCATCTGGAGAGCGCCTGCGGCATCTCCGGGGCTGCGGGGCATAAGTAGCAGCGCCCTGATTTGTAAAGGTGCCTTCACATCAGACCGTAGAGGGGAAGTAAGATCTTTGATTTTTGTCCAGACAGAAATCCTTTCCAGTTTAGAGATTGAGAAACAATGGTGCATAGCAGGCAAGGCGTGGAACAACCTAGGTTTTGGGAGGTAGACCCGTGTGGGTTCCGCTTTCATCGTCCGTCCTCGGTGCTTTGATTTTTAACTGAGCTCTCACTTCCGGTCCCCCTCACCATGACCACGGTCCACGCTACGGTGTGAGTGTAAACATCCATCAGGACCCTTCCCCCTCCTCCCGACTTGGTGGGGTCGTCCCTTGCACACCCAGATCCCAACTGTGCCGGTGCGGGGGTTTCGGTGCCTTGATGTATTGATGAGGCCACTAGATGGGGTGCAAGGATCAGCGGAGGAGCAGCAGCGGGCGGGTGGCCCCGGGGCAGGGAGAGCCGGATTCAGAGGCTTCAGAGCCCGGGAACCCTGCAGCCCTCGGTGATGGTGTGTCCTGATTCCCTTGGCTAGGTTCTGAAGACGGCCCACCCAAGCACCCGGGCAACAACGAGAGCCATTCTTCCAGAAGAAGGAACCGACATTCCAAGTCAAAAGTCACCAACGGAGTGGGAAAGAAATGAAAGCCCCTGGTTAATCAAGGACGTGCCAGGGAGTGCCTAGAACTGGGAGGGGACAGAGTCGGCCGGACCTCCCTGCGAGGAGATGGAAATGCAGGGCGCAAACGGGAAGGAGCGGGGGCTGGGGGGGGGGTCATTAATCGAGAGCCTGCGTCTTGTTTCCCACAGACCCGGCCGTGTCCAGCAGGCCATTGCCTGGGGTCCTTTGCCTCTCCGGGGTCTCTTGTAACTTCAGCGCTTGGCACGCAGTCACCACAGGTAGCAGGACAGCGTAGGCGGGAGAGGGTGGCTGTTTCCTCACCGTTGCCAGGGGCAGCTTTGTGCTTGCGTGTGTGGTGGATGCACTTTAAACATCTTCCTTCAGACAGGGCATCAACCAGGCAGTTCATGGCCAGGTTTTATTTTTCCGCATCTGCCTTTCTGTTTGACAGACTGGTTTCAGTCCAGACCCCTTCTCTGTCTTTTGTTGTCCCTTGTTTTTAAGTGAGGATGCTTAAAAACCTTCAGAAGCCACGGTTAAAGTTGAGCTGGGGGGAGGGCTCCCCTCTCTTTTAGAGGACAGAAGAGGGGAGCAGTGTACCTTACTGTTTGGCAACCGCCCCCACCCTGCCCCTTTTCAGAATCTTCAACCACTGGGCGGGTGGAAACCAGGCTGAGGAAAAGTTAGCGACCCACATAGGATCCTGGGCTCCAGATCAGAACCTTTCTGTTCCCTGTCAAATGTCACACGTCCAGACTTCTCCACCATGCACAGGCCGGGGACCTGCCGAGAGGCAGGGCTCCCCTCCGCGGCACCCCCTAACCCCACCCCAGCCAGGTGCCTTTTCCATTTTGTTTGTTTTTCCTTTCATGGTGTGTTGCTGACATTGTCTTTAGTCCCATGTGAGGTGCTGGTGAGTATTACCTTCCGACTGTGCCATGCTCTAGAACATTGACCCTGGTAGTTCACCACCTCTGATGGATCCCTGTTTTAAATAAAACAATTCACATGAAAGCCCATCAAATTCTGTCTCCGTAAAAGCGCTCATTTCTTTGCATCTTATTGGTATTTTCCACTCGTTGTAGGCAATCACCGTATTTTTCAAGTGACTTTAGGGTGATGTGACTGTGTACGTGTTTTATATAGGGAGAAGAAAGAAAAAAATGAGCACTGGAGATGGCCTGCAGACACCTGTGTCTTGTTTCCTAAACTTTCTGAGTGAACAAGATAATCCTTGTTTTGTTTACTATGGTGAGGGTTACATCAACCAAGTTGGATTTATTTTCTCTAACTAGTGGCCTATACCCAGTTGATTTTCCTTTTTTTTTTGAGGGGGTCTTTTTTTGTTTGGTCTTTTTAGGGCCACACTTGGGGCATACGGAGGTTCCCTGGCTAGGGGAACCAATTGGAGCTGTAGCCACCAGCCTACGCCAGAACCACAGCAATGTGGAATCCGAGCCACATCTGCAACCTACGCCACAGCTACACCAGCAACGCCGGGTCCTTAACCCAGCAAGTAAGGCCAGGGATCGAACTGGCATCCTCATGGATGCTCGTCCGGTTTGTAACCGCTGGGCCATGATGGGAACTGCTCCCAGTTGATTTTCTTATAGATATAAATTTGCTGAAAGCAATCCTTTTGTTCCCTCATTTCACAGAGCACAAAGGTTTCCATGTCTTTTCCCCCTTTAAGGAAATCTTTAACCATGGACGTGTCATGTTTTTCTTTTTCTGCAAAAGAATTCTGGGGTGAAGAGGTTACATGAATCATACAAAGCTAGGGTCACTTCCTTTGCCCTGGGCCTCTGGCAACCACTTGGTTGACAGCCTCACACACGGGCTCCAACAGCAGATGCGTTGCTAGTAGATAAGCATCGCCAACTGCTGGGCTGGCGCGGGTGGCCGAGGGAGTTGGCTGTGCCAACCATAGTTCTGAGCTTACACATGCTGTCCCAACAGCCACATCCTTCCCGTGAAAGTCCTAGACAGAGCCAAAGAGGTGCTTGTTCCATGGACCCACTTGCACTTTTATAGCCCAGCAAAGAGGCCCTTCTTTTTTTGTCTTTTGAGGGGCCACACCTGCGGCATATGGACGTTCCCAGGCTAGGGGTCGAATCAGAGCTGTAGCTACGGGTCTGCACCATAGCCACAGCAACTCGGGATCCGAGCCACATCTGCGACCTACTTTGCAGTTTGTGGCAATCCCAGATCCTTAACCACCAAGTGAAGCCAGGGGTCAAATCCCAATCCTCATTGGATGCTCATCAGTTTCTTAACCCACTGAGCCACAACGGGAACTCCCAGTGAGGTCTTAAACAGAGGTACAGGGTAAAATTTGTTTTACTTGGACAGCAGGCGAGTTTGTTTTGTTTCGCTTCTCTGAGGCTTCTGTGTGTCACGAACATTAAGCATCATGTGTATCATCTGCCTCTGCTTCGCGCTGGGCCACATCCCTGATTGTCTCCAAGTTTGTTTTCTGGGGGGCGTTGGGCCTCGTGCCTTCACACTCTGATCAAGAGCCGGGTCCCACGAGGAGGAGGACGTGTTTCTTCTCCAAGGCTGGCCTAAAGGAGGCACGTGCCCCAGGTGCAATGTCTTGGGTTTCCTATGGGATGCTCGAAAAGCAACGAGCATAGGAGACAGTCTCTCCTCTTTGGCTTTGTCCAGAATGGCCAGGAAAGTCCTCAAGAGGCTTTCTGTGCCGTTCTCGGAGTTTAAACTTTCTTTTTTCCTTTCAGCAAGGGCTCTTGACTGCAGTGGTTCCAAACCTGGTGCTTTCCAATGACCAGCCAGAACCACAGCTGCCATTCCTTCTAGAAACCATACCCCTGGGTCTGATCTACTTTGTCCAATCATTTCTACGAAAATGGGCCTCACATGGATGGAACTAGATCAGAGTGGTCATCTAATAGCAGAAACGATTCGACTGCAAATGACCTCACATAGGACCCCATTGTTTTGGATGTCGCCGTGCACCAAGAATGCTTTACATATTTTTTTCTATAAGTAGCATCTCATCACATGTTAAGTACTTTTTCCTTTTTATCATCCTTGATCTTTCCATGGCCTCTCTCTGCTTTTCTTGTGTCTGTTTTCACCACTTGTAAAAGTCTGAGCCAAACTGCTCCCACAGCAAGAAAAGGACACTTCATAGACCTGTTTTTAAGCATTTCGATGATAAAAGGCATCCTATAAACGCCAGTCTCATTTTCACTATGACCGCTTCTGTAGTGAGCTCATGAGTAAAATACTCACCAAGGAGAAATAAAATAAAATTCTTTACCAAATACATCAGGTTCAGCCCTATGGTCTCCCGCTCCGAAGCCGCTGGACAGCGTCTCTGTGGTACCTCTTTTTGTCAGGGGTCTCCCTTTGGAATCAGACCCCTATTTAATGCACTTGGTCAAGCTCTCGTTGGGAGGGGGGTTGCTAAATGCAGGGTGGAATAGGAAAAAAATGTAACCATTGGAAACCAAAGGAAAGTGAGCGCTTTTAAACAGAGGAAGGGGGAATGATCCCTTATGCATTCTTGGAATTCTGTTCAGTGAAGGCTGCAGAATTCCTGAGGCCACTGAGTGCTCACCGGGTGGGCTTCATTTATAGAGTTCTTACTGCTATGAAAACGGATTCCCCCAGGCAGGCAATCGCAATCCTCCATGAATTTCCCACTTGTATGATTGAAATCAAGATGTGAGGAGAGGCATTCCCATCATGGCTGAGCAGAAACGAATCTGACTAGGAACCATGAGGTTGCAGGTTAGATCCCTGGCCTCGCTCAGTGGGTCGGGGATCCAGCGTTGCCATGAGCTGTGGTGTAGGTCACAGACATGACTTGGATCCCGAATTGCTGGGGCTGTAGCTCTGATTCAACCCCTAGCCTGGGACCCTCAATATGCTTCAGGTGTGGGCATAAGAAGACAAAAAAAAAAAAAAAAAAGATGTGAGGAGAGCCAAGACTTCTGTTAATCAGCATTTCATTACAAGTGCATCTCTTGCCTTTGTGTGTGTGGTGGGGGCAAGGGTTAAATTTGAGATTTGGGTCTTTGTACGTTTCAGCATTCGTCATGGCTAAGACTAACCAGCTGTGGAGTCTCCTTGCCAACCCCAGAATAGATTTTTACAACATTTCACTTTATCATATTTTATTCAAAACCTGATCCTAGAACTATCATAGGTAAAGGAGTCAAAGTTTTTTTAATTGAATGTGGTAATATCTTTGACGCAATAAATACCCATGGCTTTTTCATTTCACTATCATCTATGAATTAAAGGACTTATTTACTAATATCTACCAAAGAGGGAGGAAATAGTTGGATGTGTGTGTGGTTTTGTTTATTTGGCTTTTGAGGTTTTTTTGGTGGTGGTGGTGGTTTTTTAGTGTGTGGGAAGGCTGAAATCTTCCTTGTCTCCTGTGTTGCCTAAAAACTGTCTTTAATCCATTTCAGAAATTCACCTGCAATTTTGTCTCTCTGGACATTCCCTTTCTTGCAGGTTGGTTGGGCAGGTTTTATAGCTGCCTGTCCTATGAGAAGGTATTGTTTGTCACTGTCTAGCACGGTCAAGGATTTACAGCGGGTCCAAGTGGCTGGCTCCCAGGCCTCTCACACGGCTAAGCTCAGCTTATCCATCGTGATACCCTGGTTGAAAACTGGTCTCTGTGTACAGCAGCTGGCTGGAGGGGTGGGTGACGGGCAAGCTTCCTGTCTGCAGTACTGGTAAAAGAGACTCCTAAGCCCCAGCATTGCCTTCTTGGAGCAAAGAGAAGGGTATTGGCAGATCCATCCGCGTCTCATAAACCCAGCGCCAACACGAACATCTTTCAGAAAATACAATTGGGGAGTTCCCGTCGTGGCACAGTGGATGAATTTGATTAGGAACCATGAGGTTGCAGGTTTGATCCCTGGCCTCACTCAGTGGGTGAAGGTCCAGCATCGCCCTGAGCTGTGGTATAGGTCACAGACGCAGCTTGAATCCTGTGTTGCTGTGGCTGTGGTGTAGGCTGGCAGCTAGTAGCTCTGATTAGACCCCTAGCCTGGGAACCTCCATATACCGCAGGTGCAGCCCTAAAAAGAAGAAGAAGAAGAAGAAGAAGGGGGGAAAAAAGAAAATAGAATTGGTCTGAGAGTTTTGCTATCACGACTGATGCAACCGGACCCCCAAGCTCCTTGGCCATTCTGGGCTCGTGCTTGGACCTCTTTGCCCTGGGAGTTAGTTTTGTTTGTTTGTTATTGGAATACTCTGAAAACATCATTGCCAAGGGTCTGCAAATTGTGGGTGCTAATGGCAGAAGGTATTCCCCATATGCCTGACCTCCTGACCCCCACAAATCTCCTCAGCTCCTCAGACACCAGTCTTCCTGTGTAGGGTGTGTCTGTCCCTTTTCTGGACGCTGAGTAAAGGGGACTCATGTGGACTTTACAACCATGGGAAATAAGATTTGTTTGCCTTTAAAAGTAAAAGAAGGTAAATCAGAGACCCAAAACCTAAAATATTGCATTCACATGTCTGAAGTATACACACAATAGCCTTAATTACAGCATCAAATTGCAGGCATGGTTTATGTAACCATCCATGCTGGAAAATCTGGACTGTAAACCTTACTGTTCCCACTCGCCTGACTCATCCGTCAGTCCATCTGCACACATCATGGGCTGATTAGGTATTTTACGGGTGCAACCTGGGAAAGGCACGCCAAGATCCCCACGTTTCAAAATGTTTAAAATCCTCTGCCTTCTCTCAGAGGGAATGAAAGCCAGGCCAGGAGTAGGCGGATGAGTTCACCAGGGCCCCTGCCGACAGATCTTCCAGACAAAGGCATTCGGGCGACTGGGGTGCTTCAAAAGACCTCTTGGAGAGGTGGTGTGTCTTGAGACACCCTCCCTCCCCTGAATCTTCCTGGATACCACTCAGCTGGGTTTGCTAGGGAGCCAGGTGCCAGAACAGCACTTCCAATTCTAGATAAGGGGCGTCGCTTAAGACCCCCTCCCCCGCTCCCCTTTGCATCCAGCCCCAAATGTATGTGTATTCTTCAATCCTGTGAGTTTGCCTGTTTTCCACGTTTCCCTGGCTCTGAGGCTCGAGTACTTCGCCCAAGAGCACATGGCCACTAGGGGGCGTCAGATCAACCCTGATGCTCTTCCTCCCACCCCAGGCTCCTTGATTTAATTCTTGCGCACACGTCTTCTGCCGGGTTCCTGGACCCGAGCCTCCACCTATTTCCACCCCCCCGCCTGGCTCTCAGGCAGCCTCTGCTGATGGAGGGTAAGGAGCCCCGGGGGGCTCCCCTCCCCCTGGTGCGCACTTAGCGGTGGTGCCCGCAGCGACTGCAGATGTTGATCTTCCCTGCGTTTTCTGCTGCTTCCGTGCTTGGTGGCGGGACTAACGGGTGTCTCGAGCTTCCTTGAAGCAGAGCCCCCCCTCTGTCTGTTTGGGTTCTTTTCCTGACGTTTCCTTGCCTTCTGCAAACTGTCGGAAGGCGATGCCCCCTGCCTGTAGCAGCTCCCTCAGCCCTCAGGAATCTGATTTACGATCTGGCGAGGCCGTAAACCTCTGCTCTTCACTTCTGAAAAGGACTGCAAAGTATGGGAAAGAATGTAAATTATAAATACTGAATTCCTACGGTCAGCAATCATGTAATGGCCTGCGTTGTTGTGTTTTGCGTTCTTTTTTTTAAATATGGTATCCATATGGCTTTAATTTCTAAGGGTCTGGGTTCCCCCACTGCCACCACCATATTTTTAGGGAGAACAGATAACAGTGAAATGTCCCACTGAGATCAGGTATTTTTCTTTCTTTCTTTTTTTTTTTTTTTTTTTTTTTTTGCTTTTTCTAGGGCCGCTTCCCGCGGCATATGGAGGTTCCCAGGCTAGGGGTCCAATTGGAGCTGTAGTTACCTCCTGACGCCAGAGCCACAGCAACACCAGACCCGAGCCACGTCTGTGACCTACACCACAGCTCACGGCAACGCCGAATCCTTAACCCACTGAGAGGCCAGGGACCGAACCCTCAACCTCATGGTTCCAAGTCGGATTCGTTAACCACTGCACCACGACGGGAACTCCTAGGTATTTTTCTAAAATGAGAAATAACATTTTCTGATGACTCACTGGCCAAAGACTGAAATGCCACACTCTTCACAAAGAGGGATGGGACTGGAGGTGACCGTTCTCTGCCTGCTGATCTGGTGGCCCAGCTCTAGACCAGCCCCTGGTGTGGTCAGCCTTACCCCCCTCCTCCCCCGCCCCAAACCCCGTTTTGACTTTCTCAGAGGTGGTTTTCCGGTAAGATTTTTTGAAATTCTCTTCCTGTCCCTCTTACGAGTCAAAGTCTGCTCACTCGGTGGGAACAGACTTCTCAGCGCGGCTGCAAGCGGTGAAGACAGCCGCAAAGTCATCCTCAAGACACAATGACCGCTGGGTTTGAATGTTCATTCCAGCTGCGGGTCGGCTCCCGGCTTAGATTTCACATGCGGGGCGGAAGGAGCTCCACGCTCTGCCGAGGCAGGAAGGGGCCGCTGGTCACCGCGTGAATTCCTGCCGCCCTTCCCGGACCACAGAATCCAGTTCCTGAGATCACAGTGCTGGTGTTCAGCATTTTTGCCCTCAAACCCAACCTCGTCCTGCTTCCAAATGATGGGTGAAAGCTGCAAAAACACCCGGCGTCTTGAAGTTCTCAAGCCACTGTTTTAACAGCCCCAGTCTGGCCGAGCATCTATTAAAGTGGATGGGATTGTGTTTCTCTTCGTGTGGTCAGGAAGTACGCCGACGGCAGAGCGTGGTGCGTGGGAATGTGATGCCGGAGATCACAGGCGTGTCCACCCACAGAAATATATAAGCTCACAAGCACCTCTTCACTCCCACCCTCACCTTCAGGTCTTCCTGCTGTTTTCTTTGGACCACATTTGATTCACAAAATGCCAGGCTCAGCTCCGACGTGGGACTAGCCAGACCACACAAGAGGGCGTGGAGGCCCTCAAAAATGTCTGAGGGGATGGGTACAACTGGGCCACAGGATATCCTCAGCCGCAGGTCCATTCCTGAAAATTATGCCTCTGCAGATGGTTCTGCCTCTGTACCGCTAAGTCATTGCAGCAGAGATAAGCCCAACAGCGATGGCCCTCAAAGATGTACGTGACACTTAAATATGTGATGCCCAGTACTTAATATAATCGATGGTTCGCTTTCTGTGTCAACTTGCCTGGGCTAAGGAGTGCCCAGACAGCTAGGAGAATATCATTTCTGGGTATGCCAGTGAGGGTGTCACCAGAAGAGACTGGCGTTTGAGTTGGTAGGTTGCCTTCAAGGATGTGGGTGACTCTCATCTGATCTGTTGAGGGGCTGAGGAGCACAAAAGTACAGAGGAAGGCTGAATTTTTTTTTTTTTTTTTTTGCTTTTTAGGGCTGTACCTGTGGCATATGGAGGTTCCCAGACTAGGGATCAAAACGGAACTACAGCTGCCAGTCACAGCCACAGCCACGCAGGATCCAAGCTGCATCTGTGACCTACACCACAGCTCATGGCAATGCCAGATCCTTAACCCACTGAGTGAAGCCAGGGATCGAACCTTTGTCCTCATGGATACTAGTCGGGTTTATTAACCACCGAGCCACAGTGGGAACTGTTCTCTCTCTGCTCCATCTGAGACATCCTTCTTCTTCCCTTGGACATTGTTGCTCCAAGTTCTTGGGCTTGCAAACTCAGACTAGGACTTAACACCGCTCCCCCACCCCCCGCCGCCGTCCCCATACACACATACCAACTGAGCCCTTGGACTTGAACTGAATCGCATCACCAGATTTCCTGGTTCTCTGGCTTGCAGACAGCAGCAGACTGTGGGATATGCAGGCCTCCCTAGCTATGTGAGCCAATTCCTCTAATAGCTCTCCTCATATGTATAGTGTATATATATATATATATATATATATATATATATATATATATATATATTCTATTGGTTCCATTTCTCTGGGGAACCCTGACAAATACAGCCAGCCTTGTATTTGGACTAGGGTTTGTAAGTTAAACTTATCAAGGGAAATGAGGAAATCGGAGTCCTTCAGTGAAGAATGCTCCAAAACGTGATTTGCTGGCATGTAAATCCACTTGCTTTGTCGCTGGTTTTTCAGATAGCATTGCTGGAAACAGCAGCATTGCTTTTTAAGTTGAGAACAATGGCGTGCAGACGACTTCTGGTGTGCTGCTGAGGAGATGGCCAGCGTCATGAAATCTGTCCCTGGTGGGGGTACTAGTGTTGGCCCGAGAACAAAAGCAAAAGTCCACATCAGACACTGGACTCACTACTTCAGCACAGCCCCCACCCCCAACGCCCACTTGTTCTAGCCCGACCCCTGATTTTCAAACAAATCATTATAGTTAGTTGTATCTTGTTTAAGAAAATCCTTTAAGGAGCAGCTGCTCAGATGGGGAGAGGGAAAAAGAATATTTAGCTTTTCCAAATAAACTTCTTTATGTGTAGGCATCACCCATCTTCTTCTTCTTCTTCTTTTTTTTTTTTTTGTCTTTTTTTTAGGGCCACACCCACGGCATATGGAGTTTCCCAGACTAGGGGTCTAATCAGAGTTGTTGCTGCCAGCCTACGCCACAGCCGTAGCAATGCCAAATCCAAGCCGCATCTGCGACCTACATCACAGCTCACGGCAACACGGGATCCTTAACCCACTGAATGAAGCCAGGGATCAAACCCGAAACCTCATGGTTCCTAGTCAGATTTGTTTCCACTGCGCCAAGACGAGAACTCCATCACCCATCTTCTTCTGCTGAGATGCTGACATGACTGGCAGGTGATAATATTGTCCTACATGGCAAAATTAATGATAAAAACTAATGCTAATTATGTGCCAGGAACCATGCTTGGTGCTTTCCAGGGATCACGGGCTCTGCCCCTCGCAAGATCCTCATGGGAGGACAGACTTCCAGAGAGAAGCGGTGGGGCTGGTGCCTGATGAGAGAGGAGTTAAGGGATCAAGCCCAAGCTGCTTGTCATCTCAGGGTGATTTTTTTTTTTTTTCTTTTTTCGGCCACCCTGAGGGTATGGAATTCCCGGAACAAGGATTAGATCTGAGCCACAGTTGTGACCTATGCCACAGCTGCGGCAACACCGGATCCTTAACCTGCTGTGCCTGACTGGGGATTAATCCTGCACCCCAGTACTCCAGAGACACCGCTGATCCCATTGTGCCAGATCAAGAACTCTCCTTGGCATCTCAGGCATCAGTGTGGTCCAGCCCAGCCATATGTCCAGCATCGGCTTCTGCTCACCCCTGTACCCCCCTCATGCCCCCCATCTCCTTCTGATAGTTAACACTATGGCACCCCTAGCTGTTCCCATGGCCCACCAAGGAGCCTCAGACCCTCAGCATCCAAGACTCCCCCAGGAACGTCTGCCCCCAGCACTCTGCCTGGTGAGTTTCAGCATCCTGCAAATCTTGGCCCAGATACCCTGTGCTCCGTGAAACTCATCTGAGCCCGAATGTGCCTGGACGTGCTCCTTCCTGTGTGCCGTATCCACCCCTGTATGGCACTTGGGTCTCAGGTCTCCTCCACTCAGCCCAGGCTCTGAGCCCATCCCTGTCCTCTAGCCCACAGCAGGCGCTCAATAACTGCCCTGAAGGAGCACATGAGTGGGGGGGTTGTGGGAAAGAGGCCACAGACCACTCCTTCCAGAATGGCCCTGCAGTGTATGGCTCTTCCACTTGCCTGTGATTCCACGGGAGTCTTGGATGTGGTCCTTGGGTCCAGGAGCGCCTTGGCTTGCAGTTAAGGCCTGGTGCCTCCACTCTCTAAAGATTTTTTTTTTTTTTTTTTTTTGTCTTTTTGCCATTTCTAGGGCTGCTCCCATGGCGGCATATGGAGGTTCCCAGGCTAGGGGTCTACACCACAGCAACACGGGATCTGAGCCGCGTCTGCAACCTACACCACAGCTCACGACAACACCGGATCCTTAACCCACTGAGCAAGGCCAGGGATCAAACCCGCAACCTCATGGTTCCTAGTCGGATTCATTAACCGCTGAGTCACAACGGGAACTCCAAAAGATTTTTTTTTTTTTTAAGAGGAGTTTTAGTTCACTGTAAAAATGAGCAGAAGATACAGAGAGTTCCCATCCACTCCCTGCCCCTACTCAGGCACAGCCTCCCCCATCATCCCCATCCCCAGAGGGGTACTTTTGTTACAGCCGATAACCTACACTGACACATCATGATCACCCAGAGGCCACCGTCTGCCTTACAGTTCACTCTTGGCGTTGTACACTGTATGGGTTTAGACAGATGTATAATCGACAAATATCCACCTATGTAGTATCATACAGAGTATTTTCACTGCCCTGAAACTCCTCTGTGCGCTGCCTATGCTTTCCTCCCCCTAGGATTTCAGGCAACAACTACATTTCTACTGTCTCCATAATTGTGCCTTTTCTTCTTCTTTTCTCTTTTTTTTTTTTTTTTTTTTTTTTTTTTTTTTTTGTCTTTTGTGTTTTAAGGGCCACACCTGCAGCATACGGAGGTTCCCAGGCTAGGGGTCGAATCAGAGCTACAGCTGCCAGCCTATACCACAGCCACAACCACTTGGGATCCGAGCCTTGTCTGTGACCTGCACCACAACTCAAGGCATCACCAGATCCTTAACCCACTGAGTGAGGCCAGGGATCCAACCCGCTTCCTCATGGATACTAGTAAGTTTCACTAACCATGGAGCCATGACAAGAACTTCAGTTTTGCCTATTCCAGACTGTCATATAGTTGGAATCTTTCAGCACCTAGCCTTCTCAGAGTGCTCCTTTCTCTTAGTAACATGCATTTAAGATTGCTTCATGGCCTGATAGCTCATTTCTTTTTGGCGCTAAAGAACATTCTCTTGCCTGGATGGACAGCGTTTTGTTTATCCACTCACCCACTGGAGGACATCCTGGCTGCCCCTGAGTTTTGGCAATTACGACGAGAACTGCTATAAATATTTGTGTGCCGGTTTTTGTGTAGATGTACACTGCTAACTCCTTTGGATAAATACCAAGCCACACAGTTGCTAGATCATACAGTCAGAGTGTATTTATTTTTGTAAGAGACCATCAGACTCGCTCCCCAAGTGGCTGGTACCATTTTGCATTCCCACCAAAATGAATGACAGTTCCATTGCCCCACATTTTCGTGAGCTTTTGGTGTTGTCAGGGTTAAGGCTGTTGGCCATTCAAATTCGCGTGGTGATATCTTTTTTTTTTTTTTTTTTTTTTTTTGCTTTTTGGGGCCACACACATGGCATATGGAGGTTGCCAGCCTATGCCACAGCCACAGCAACGTGGGATTCGAGCCGCATCTATGACCTACACCTACACGGCAACACTGGATCCTTAACCCACTGAGCAAGGCCAGGGATCGAACCCACCTCCTCTCGGATACTAGTTGAATTTGTTTTCCCTGTGCCATAATGGGAACCCTATAGTGATATCTGATTGTTGCTTTAATTTGCATTTCCCTGAAGGCCTGATAGACTTGCCTCCACTTCTTCAGCGAGTGCTGTTGTTACCTCTGTTCACTGGGCTTACTCCCTGTCGTCTGCAAGGGCTGTCTGGCTTATTTTTTTTCTCTTAGAATTCTACCAGCAGTGGGAACTGGTAGGCCCCTTTGGAGTGGTAATCAGAAAATACCTTGTTTTCAAATTTCTTAGAACAGCTTTCCTTTGAAGGTAATGACTAGGCGCTACCTCTTGATTCGCAGCCCAGGGGCTGAGACAGGACCAGAGGCATCCACTGTCCTCCCCAGGACCTGTGTTGATATTACAAAATCACCAAAAATGCTCCGATTTTCTCCCTTGGAGCCTGGTTCATGGGTATAACTCAAAACCCCAAGATTTGTGAGGTCCTCCCTCTGGGGTTCCAAGTTGTAGAGGTTCTTTAGAAGGAAAAGAGTAGAAAAAGCTCTTACTCTTGAACTTTGATTTAAAAAGCAAATGCCATATGATCCCAGTGCTAGGCTACCTCCCGGAGATGTGAAAAGAGCCGGGCCAAAGGAGAGGGGGACTCCAAAGCCTAAGTGTCGTTAACTGCAGCAAATCTGTCTCCACTGGAACCAGCATGCCATGCTTCACCTGCTGGGGGTTCAAATAAACCACATCTCGGATTCTTCCAATTATTCCTCAAACTGTAAGATGCCATTATCCATAGGAAGGATATCGTTTCCCCCTGAGGCTTTCCTCCACCCCTCCCCAGCTCCCCAAGAACATTCAGGATTTGTTCTGCACACTGTGTCAGACAACTGAGCGGTCCCATCAACCCTGGAGCACTGATTCAGGTGCCCTGCCTCACTGGGCAGTGAACACTCGGCTAAGATACTTTGAACCCATCCCCATGTAGCAGGGTCCTGGCAGCCAGATATCCCCATGCCTGAAGGCCATTCCAAAGCAAGAGACTGCCAGAGACAGGGAATCTATTAGAGGTTCAAGCCTCAAATATAGCCTGCTCCAGACCCAGCTCTTATTCCCATGAAGCCCAATTCACCAGTCAAGCCCCTCTTTCTCTCATAATGGATCATCCTTTGGAGCCTCAGCATCCATGGCTGCCAAGGCTAACTGCTCCATCTGGGAGATTCCCATAAGTACTGCCCTCAAAGGAAAGAGTGGAGCTCTCGGCCCCTCTCCTGCAGTCCCTGCAGCTCTGTCCCCTCCTGCTGGGAAGAGCTAATGGGGGTATTGCAACGGGGTGCCTTGCCAGGTCACAGAAGCTGAGCTAAGTTCCGCTGCCGCAGATGCTCGGTTTCCCAGTGCTGTGGTTCTTTCCCCGCAAGGAGTGACCTGGATGGATAGGCTTCACCAGATCTGAGAGTATGCAGACGGATTCCGGTTCCCATTTCTTCCTTCCAGACGCGATCTACAGTCCCTTTGGTTTTCAGATGGTGATGGTGGCATTCGTGGGGGTTCTTTCCAGAGCCATAGGGTCTGGGCTGCCAGGAGCTGCATCTGCTGTGTGTCTAGGAAAGATGTTCCTTTTGGATCTTGCAAGGCCTGGTGACAGCTTTAATGAGAAAAGAGCCCCAGAGAAAGGACTCTTCCATTGGTGGTTCTCTCCCCAAACTGAAATCATTATCTTTCATCCCGGAGGCTAACTTTGTCCTGCTGGGACCAGTTTAGTCTGGGGAACTATTTTGCCTTTGGAACGCAAGGGTTCTTCCCCCTCCCATCTGCTCATCGCAAGCTTTCCACGCAGGCAATGGGCAGACCATTGAGGGAAATGTCTTAGCCCCCGAATAAAGCACATGGGTGTTTTTTGAAAATATGTTTGAAGAAAACTACCCCCCACGTGGAATATCTGCCTTTTCTGAGCAAGTCTCTACATCAATCTGCCTTCTTTCTGGGGGTTACGTGAGCCAAAAAGGAATCACTCACCTGGTGGCGGGGAGAGGGCAACCTCCCATTCTGCAAGATTACAATCCCGAAATCAA
The DNA here is from genome assembly GCF_054392235.1 of Sus scrofa. NCBI lineage: Eukaryota > Metazoa > Chordata > Mammalia > Artiodactyla > Suidae > Sus > Sus scrofa. The sequence goes on along the minus strand of NC_139386.1, from coordinate 40,310,127 downwards.
CTGGCCTGGACCTTCTGATAGAAGCCAGGAGGCTGGGCTGTGTTAAAAGAAGACTGAGGAAATGACACAGAGGAATACATTGTCACCTCCTTTCCAATCCCGAGAGACTCGTTCCCAGCGGCTGTTTCTGCCACCCCGTTTTGGACTCGCAAACTGTTGGAGAAGAAGGTTGTGGGCTGGATGGCAGAGAGCCTGCGTGACATAACTTTCATGCTGTGACACACACATGCAGACAGAGGAGACAGACATTGGAGATGGGGGCTCAGGGTCAGTCTGTGGTTGTCCCCCCGCAGTTCATAGGTCAGGGCACCAAGGTCCTTCTCAAACCATTATGATGGCTGCAATCCAAAAAACAAAAACAAAACAAAAAATAACCAGGGTGGGTGAGGATGCAGAGAAAGTGAAACTCTTGTGCACAGTTGGTGGGAATGCAAAATGGTACTGCTGCTGAAAATCTGTGTGGTGGATCCTCAAAAAAGAGAAAACAGAATGACCATGTGATCCATCAATTACACTTCTGGGTCTATATCCCAAAGAATCAAAAGAGACTCAAAGAGGTATTTGTGCACCCGTGTTCACAGAAGCGCTATTCATAATAGCTGGGAGTTCCCTTTGTTGGCACAGCAGAAATGAATCCGATTAGTGACCATGAGGTTGTAGGATCGATCCCTGGCCTCGCTCAGTGGGTTAAGGATCCGGCGTTGCCATGAGCTGTGGTGTAAGTCAAAGACACGGCTCAGATCTGGCATTGCTGTGGCTGTGTCATAGTCCAGCCTCTGTAGCTCTGATTCGACCCCTAGCCTGGGAACTTCCATGTGGTCCGATAAAGCAAACAAACAAACAAACAAACAAACAAAACAAACCAAAAACCAACCAAACACAAACACTTAACTGTACGCGTACGTTGTTGTAGGTCACAGATGAGGCTTGGAACTTACATATGCTGCAGGCGTGACCCTAAAAAAAAAAAAGAAAAAGAAAAGAAAAGATGGTGCATTTTACAAGTAGTTTACCTTAAAAAAAAAAGACCCCGAGGCCCAGAGTAGTGAAGTAACTTGGCCAGGGTCACACAACAGGCTGTACAGGAGCCAGAGTTCAGTCTGCCTCCAGATTCCTGCTGTGACATTCCTGCCCTGGGACACCACACCCTCACACAAATTACTGCTGAAGACAAACTGTCTGTTGCTTGTGCAGCTGCCAAGGCTTCATGCACTGAGGGAATTTGTCCTTTCTATACATTTCTTTGTTCCCTTCCCCATGACTTCGCACCTTCAGAATCCAGCTCCACGCTCTGAAGCCTTCTAGCACTGACTAGCAAGATCCGAATTTTAAAGTGCATAGATACCCTTCCCAGCAGAGCCTGATGCAGAGGAGAGGCAGAGTGGGATTGGGGTCCTGGGTGTGCATGCCAGCTTTCCTGGCTCTGCCACTGGGTAGCTTACAAACTTGGATGCCCATTTTCTCTGAGTCTGTTGCCTCATCTTCTATCCAAAGGGGATGAGAATAGGCCCTACCTCATCAGGTCCTTGTGAAGATTATATATGTGTGGCAATCACTGAGTTTAGTGCCTGGCCAGACCAAACACTTAATAAATGGTCTCTCTGGAGTTCCTGTTGTGGCTCAGTGGGTTATGAACCCTGCTAGTATCCATGAGCATGCAGGTTCAATCCCTGGCCTCATTCAGTGGGTTAAAGATCCAGCATTGCCATGAGCCATGGTGTAGGTCACAGGTGCAGCTCAGATCTGGCATGGCTGTGGCTGTGGCTGTGGCAGGCAGCTGCAGCTCTGATTCAACCCCTAGCCTGGGAAGTTCCATATGCCCCAAGGTGTGGCCCTAAAAAGCAAAAAAAAAAAAAAGAGTCTCTCGTTTTCTTCCAATCAAAGTTGAGACTTCATGGAGTTCCCTCGTGGTGCAGCAGAATAAGGACTTGGCATCGTCTCTCTAGCTCCTGGGTTGCTGCTGTGGCTCAGGTTTGATCCCTGGCCCAATAACTTCTACATGCCATGGACGCAACCCCTCCCCCCAGAAAAGACGTGATCTCTTAAACCAAAAAGAATAGCATGATGGCTAAGCAAAGACGCTGGAGTCAGCTTGTCTCTGTCACCTTTGGGCTTCTCCCATACCTACCTAGCAATGTGTTTTGAGTAAGTTAACTTACCTTAGCGCTCCTGCTTTCCATCTGTAAAATAAACAATGCTGCCGAAACTCAGCCTCTGTCCACCATTGCTAAGAAAGAGCATGTACACAGGGAGAGTGCACACAGCCAAGGATGCTTATTTATTTATTTATTTTTTTGTCTTTTTGCCATTTTTTGGGCTGCTCTCAAGGCATATGAAGGTTCCCAGCCATAGCCGCCAGCCCACGCCAGAGCCACAGCAACAAGGGATCCGAGCCGCGTCTGCAACCCACACCACAGTTCATGGCAATGCCGGATCCTTAACCCACTAAGCAAGGCCAGGGATTGAACCCTCAACCTCATGGTTCCCAGTAGGATTCGTTAACCACTGAGCCATGACGGGAACTCCAAAGATGCTTATAAAAGATAGCAAAGTCCTCGCAAAAAGTAGAGTACCCAAAGTGGCCAAAGCCTAGGGGTGACCTGAGTTGCTTGGAAGTGGCAGAGAATAATTTTTCAGTTTTCCAATGAAGATGGAGAGGGCTTTCGAAAGTCACCTATAGGACAAGAAGGGAAAACAATAAAATCGTGTCCGTTGTTTGGAAAAAATTATTCAATCTGATGATGTCTTTCCCTGCCACAGGTCCTTCTGTGATTTCTCTTTACTCTTCATAATGGTTCACATATCAAGCTCAGGTCCTTCTGTGCATCCTCCACCCCCCACCCCATCTTTGTACTTCAGCCATTCTGACCTCTTTTTTTTTTTTTTTTTTGTCTTTTCTAGGGCTGCACCTGTGGCATATGGAGATTCCCAGGCTAGGGGTCAAATCGGAGCTCTAGCCACTGGCCTACACCAGAGCCACAGCAACTCGGGATCTGAGCCGCATCTGCGACCCACACCACAGCTCAGGGCAACACCAGATCCTTAACCCACTGAGCGAGGCCAGGGATCGAACTTGCAACCTCATGGTTCCTAGTCAGATTCGTTTCCATTGCGCCATGATGGGAACTCCCTGACCTCTTTTTATTACTTAAATACTTATCAGGGTCTCTCCCATCACGTCCCATCGCCCACCATCCCCCTAGTCAATTCATCCATGTCCTTTTATTCTCAATGTGCACATCTCTCTGGTAAGAAGACCGTGTCGACACCCAACCTAGATTATCAGCTCCATAGCACAGCTGTCTCCTTTGGTAACCCTTAATTCCGGTTCCACAGTTGTCTTCCCTGTCAGGGTATTAACTTCAAGACTGTTTTGGCCTTGGCCACCCTCAGACACCCAATACCTAACACTATAGGTACTCAGCAAATCTTTTTTGGATGGGTGAGTTCTTTTTTTTATTTCAGGCAAGGCTTTATGGGGACCCTGCTGTAGCAGGGGGAGCAAAAACAAGGGACAGGTTCCCATGCTCACTTGCTCCCCCACAAGAAGTGAGATGGTTCCTTATTTGGAATGAGGGTAGGGGCGGGTCCAGGGGTCAGATTAGAAGGGTGGCTTAGGAGGTCTGCCCATGTCTTTGGTGGTGGTATTTGCAGGGGGCATGGGCAATACCCTTGGTCTTGGCTCTTCAGGAAAGGCTGCAGGTTTTTGAGATTTTTTTGTTTCTTGTTTTCCATAATTTTCCCCAAGGGCACATGCACACAATTACTTTGTATTTTGTTGTTTCAAGGAGACATTTGTCCAGGTACAAGCAGTGCAGCTACTGCAGCAAAGGGTCCCAGGTTCCAGCCTGCCTCAAAGGCAGATCCAAGACACTCTGACAGGCCTGTTCCTACTTTTTTTTTCTTAATTGGAATACAATTGACTTACAGTGTTGTATTATTTTCAGCTGCACAGCAAAGGGAATCAGTCATGCATATAAATATATCCATTCCTGGGAGTTCCCGTCCTGGTGCAGCAGAATCGAATCTGACTAGGAACCATGAGACTGTGGGTTCAATCCCTGGCCTTGCTCAGTGGGTTAAGGATCCAGTGTTGCCATGAGCTGCGTTGTAGGTCACAGATGTGGCTCGGATCTGGCGTTGCTGTGGCTGTTGTGTAGGCTGGCAGCTGTAGCTTCGATTCAACACCTAGCCTGGGATCCTTCATATCCTGCAGGTGCAGCCCTAAGAAGCTAATATATATATATATATATATATATTCCTTTTTTCCCATATCGCTTATTACAAACTATTGAGTAGATTTTCCTGGGCCATACAGTAGGTTCTCATTAATCATCTATTTCACGCAGTAGTGTGTATATGTATTCTCTCCCTCCAAATTCTTCTCTCCACCCAACAGTTTCAACTGTGCTAACCATAAGATTGGCTTTGAAATCTGTGAGTTTGTTTCTGTTTTATGAATAAGTTATTTTGAATCATTTTTATTAGATTATACATATGTGATAACATATGATATTTGTCTTTGTTGTGCTTTGCTCAGTGTAATAATCTCTAGGTCCATCCTGGTGAATGAATTCTTTAACAAATCAATGTCAGAGAAAACAGGACAAGTCGATATACCTGTGACAAAGAAATAAAGGAAGGGAGAGATGTGGTTAGTTAGGAAAGACATGGATGAAATGAGAGAAGGTCCTTCCTAGGTTTAGAAGGAAGAGATATGAATGAGAAGAGATTCAGGAAGTCAAAGCATGGAAGTCCAAGGCTGGGTCAGTTAGAAATCTGTCTTGACCATGAGGCTGAGTGATTTATATTTTTTTTGTCTTTTTTTGTCTTTTTTTTTTTTTTTTTTTTTTTTGCCATTTCTTGGGCCGCTCCCGCGGCACATGGAGGTTCCCAGGCTAGGGGTCGAATTGGAGCTGTATCCACCGGCCTACGCCAGAGCCACAGCAACGCGGAATCCGAGCCGCGTCTGCAATCTACACCACAGCTCACGGCAACGCCAGATCGTTAACCCACTGAGCAAGGCCAGGGACCGAACCCGAAACCTCATGGTTCCTAGTCGGATTCGTTAACCACTGCACCATGATGGGAGCTCCTATATTTCATTTATAGAGTTTCCACCAACAGAATGACATTCAACCTGAAAAATGACAGAACATGCATTGGTGGAAGAGAACTGAAGCCCAAGATGGCACCTAACTGTGTTTAAAAAATATCACCTCTGAGTAAATGTTGTGTAAATATCATGGTGCTGAATTTCAGAACTGTTGTGGGTTCAACCCTGAGAAACAAGAAAGTGTCATTAAGAGAGAAAGAAAGGTAGATTTTTTGAAAACTGTGGATCAACAAGCCTGGTATTAATACACAGTAAAATTCTAGAGCAGGTTATTAAAGGTGGTCTGTGTCAATACTTATAGAAGAAAGCATTCATCTCTGGGCATTAGCAGAGGTTCACTAAACAAGATAGACAAGGCTAATGTGTCCTTTGTCACAGGATTGCCAGATTGGGAGATCAAGGGACTATCAAAAATGAGCAAATCTCAGAGCATAAACCTCATATAAGTTAAAAAAAATCAACACAACAACAAAACTCCACCTTACCTTTGAGAAACCCAGTAGGCTATTACAGCTTTTTTGAGAGTCATACTACACATTAACTCATTAAAGGCTCTGAGAAGTCCTGCACCAAAGAATCTGACGTTATCCCACTGAGCAAGTGATCCACAGAACACACTTGGAGAGAGGATGTTTTGAACTAATTTCAGCAAGGTATTTTGCTAAGTTTATTATTCAACTGTGAAGGAGGTGGAGAAATGTGGGGTTAAAAATAGCTTGCTATAAATGATACAAATGAACTAATTTATAAAATAGAAACAGACTCACAGATTTCAAAAACAAACTTAGGGTTACCAAAGGGGAAAGGTTGGGGAAAGGCACAAATTAGGAGTTTGGGATAACATATGTACACTAATACATAAAATAGTTATCAGAAAGGATCTACTGCACAACACAGGGAATATAAAAACCTACCTGGGGAAAGAATCCAAAAAAGAATGGAGATACACACACACACACACACACACACACATATATATTTCTGAATCACTTTGCTATATATTTGAAACTAACACAAAACTGTAGATCAACTATACTCTAATATAAAATTAATAATTGAAAATATAAATAAGTAAAATAAAAATAGCTTGTGGTCACAGCTAGGTAAACAACTTCACCTAAAGAACATTAATTAACTGATTGATTAATAGTCACCCTATGCAGGGGTCTCCAATGCAATATCTTAAGGCTCTTCCCCATCTCCTAGAATATCCAATATTTTATCACAACACTGAAGACCTGCTTTTAAATTTTTCAGATAACCTAAAGTGAGAGGGGCAGCTAATATGCTATATAACATATTGAAATACTGTCTAAAAACCAAGAAAGAACTCCAACAGAATCCCACTGAGACTTGTTAGAATCCATAGTGTGAATAATAGATAGATGAACTTTGCCTTGAAACTCTCTCATAAGAAAAAGACTTGGGGTTGCAGCTACACCACAACTAGCCCCGTCCAAACGTGTGATAGGACTATGGTGCTTCTGAAGTCGTTGAACCACCCTTGGCAGATAAGATGGCTTGGAAGGCAAGCAGGCTGGCAAGGTGGTCTGGCCATATTGGGAATGGTATTCTGGTCTTCTGTTCCATGTTGAGGGGGCCATTGACAGGTTGGAGTAAGTTCAGAGAACGACCAACATCAGGAGGATTCTGGAGAACAGGTGATCTGAGGAGGAAAGTCTGCAGAAACCAGGGCTGTTTAGATGGTCTCTAGAATGGAAAACAAGAGGCATGTTGATTACTTACTTTGCGAGGCAGCATAGTAGAGTAGAAAAGAAGTGAATCTGTGCTCAAATCCCTGCTCTAGAACTTCTGGATGGTGTGACCTTGAACAAATTTCTCAACAATTCTTAGCTTCAGAGCCCTTAGATAAGAAATCATTTTCTCTATTTAGTGGAGTTATTGTGATAGTCCTAGAGTAGAACAGGTGGTCAATGCATGCATCTTTTCCCTTTCACCACGTGAAGAAGGGCATCACAGCCATTAGAAAGGTGATTGACTTGATAGAGACCCAGGGGGTGAAAGTGAACCAATGGGAGAATTCTCTCAAAGGAGGGGTCGATTTGGCTGATGAAAAGTCTGAACTTTGTAATAATCAAAAGCTGGAAATCAAAGAGATTGGCTTGGCCACCTTTAGGTTGGTGGAGGAACGATTGCAGATTCTACAGAAGAGATCTCTGCTTTGGGTGGGAGATGGGATTGAATGACTCCCAGACGTCTGAGATTCCATGATTCAAAGACTCAGCTAGATGGCTTATTGTTCTCTTCCATATGTAGACAATTCATATGATCAACTCCCATTCACATATATTGAATAGTTACCTGTACTTATTTAATATTATTCTTTGGCCATTCCCTATGTATGGGTTCTTTCTTATTTTGGGGTCTTATTACAACCTAGTTCAGGGATTTGTCCTCATTGGGAACTTAATGTTGATGGTCTGATAAAGGGGTCCATGGTGGTCTGATGATCTCAGACTCACACTTTGGATTCATACAGGCCTGTGTTCAGATCTTGGCTCTACTTCTTGGTCATGTGACCTCTGGGCCTCCCATTTCCTCATCTATAAAATGGAGGTAATAATAATGGCTTTATGAGATAAAATGAATAGGATATTCAATGTCCTTAGAAAAACAGAGAGTGTACAATAGGAGTTCCCGTCGTGGCTCAGTGGTTAATGAATCTGACTAGGAACCATGAGGTTGCGGGTTCGATCCCTGGCCTTGCTCAGTGGGTTAAGGATCCAGTGTTGCTGTGGCTGTGGTGCAGGCCAGCAGCTACAGCTCCAATTAGACCCCTAGCCCGGGAACCTCCATATGCCCCAGAAAAGATCCCAAAAAATTAATTAATTAATTAATTAAAAATAAATAAATAAAAAATAAATAAAATAGAAAAACAGTAAGTGTACAATAAATATTATTTTTGTCAGAGTGAGCTTAAATCTACTTAATACTTTTCTTTGGCCACATCCATGGCACGTGGAAGTTCCCAGACCAGGGATCACACCCAAGCCATAGCAGTGATAATGCCAAGTCCTTAACCGCTGGGCCACCAGGGAACTCCTACTTAATACTTCTATAGGGTTTTCTGACTACACTGTAAGAGGCTTTGGGATGAATTGAGTCTTCCTGTCCATATTTATTTAAAAATATTTTTCTCCTAAACAGTGTTCTTGGTTATCATGCCCCAAAGCCTACTTAAGTCTATTACCCTAGTTTTTCCAATATTCATGATGGGGGGAAGAGAGCAATCAAACAGGAATAAGCAAAAATGAAGATATTAAAGTGGAGGCAATTTAGCCTCAGCTAAAAAAAAAAATCTATGACAAGGTCAGGGCTGTCTGAAATGTTCCCATGGGGAAACCCTGGCATGCAGTCAGCCCACATGGGAGACCCAGCAAGCCTCCAGCTGTGGCCACTTGGGAAATGGCCCCACCTCATGTCGTTGTGCTCTTTGGAACAGGGAGCATCCAGCAGGCATATGCCATGGGGGCCCTGTGAGCCCTGTGAGCATCTCCATCAGGGCTTGCACCTTGGTGAGGGGCCCCACCCAGCATGGGCCACCACCTAGACTTAGAGATACTCAACCAGGAAGAAAGGGAGGGAAGGAAGGAAGGGAAGGAAAATGAAGAAAAGATGCTCTGAAATTTCTTCTTAAGTTGTGATTTAAAAAAATATATAAGATTTAGACTTTATTTTTCAGTGTGCAGTTTTGTAATGTTAAGCATATTCGCAATTTTGTGCAAAAGATCTCCAAAACCTTTTCATCCTGCAAAACTAAAGCTCTCATTAAACAAGACCCCATTTCCCAGTCCCTCCAGCTCTTGGCAACCAGCATTCTACCTTCTGTTTCTATTAATTTAACTACTTAAGATACTTCATATAAATGGAATCATTCCTTTTCAGGGATGAATAATATTCCGTGTGTGTGTGTGTGTGTGTGTGTGTGTGTGTGTGTGTGTGTGTGTAGATAGATAGATAGATAGACACAAAAATCTATGTATGGATGTGCACGTGCACACACACACACACACACACACACACACCACATTTTGTTCATCCATTCATTCTTTGATGGACACTTGGGTTACTTCCGCCTCTTGGCAATTATCAATAATGCTTCTATGAACATGAGTGTACAAGTGAGGAAATGCTTTTAAAGGGATACAGAAGTTAAGAGGTGAAAAGGTTGGTGGGGGGATTCGGAGAAATAAATACACGGAGACAAAGAAGCTATTCATGCCCAATAATCATTGGTTTGAAAGAAGGAGACCAATGAACGGCTGAGAGAAAAAATCGTTGGTCATGGATTGTTGAGTTGGAAGGAACAGGACCCACTCAAACTAGCTCAAAAAATAAAATAAATAAGAGTTTATTATGAGAACACAGGGGTGTCTCATGGAATCCAAGATGAGACCTCAGGGAAGATGGGATCCAGAAAGTGGACTTAACACAAGTTTCTCTCTTCATCTCTCCAGAACCCACATTTATTCTGTCAATGGTTCTTATGCTTCAGTGACACAGCTATAAATAAAACAGGCTTTACACTGGGGAAGATGGGTGATAAACAATGAAAAATAAACAAGAGATTCCGAATTCTGTAAACTGTATGAAGGGAGAAGCAAATGCTGTGAGAAAGACGAATGGAGGTGGGGTCGGGTGGGCAACTTTGCTCTCGTTGATCACTGATTGCTTCTCTGAGAAGATAATTGCAGCTTGAAGAATTAGGACGTGTCAGCCGCATGAAATTCCAGGCAGAGGAAAGGACGTGTTAAGGAAGTAAGAAGAGAAGGCTGGGAGCCATGAAGGGTGTGAGCAGGGGGGAAATAACAGTTGGAAAGGAAAGAAGTGCAGTGGCAGGCACGCCCGCATGGAAGCTTGTGGAGCATGGAACGGAGTTTGGGTTTCTTTTCTAACACAGTGGGAACCCATTGAGGAATTTTAAACCTGGGAGTGACATCATCTGAAATATTTTTCTAGAATATCATTCTGGAGGTTGGGTGGAGAGTAGACTGGAGAGGGAGAAGGGTGGGAGGGGGCGGGTGGAGAGACTGGGTGGAATTCCTACGGAGGGTGGTTTAGACCAAGGTGGAGACAGGACAGGGGGTGAGAAGACCCGGGTCAGACATCTCTGGGACACATGAATGGTCATAGCAGCACTATTTGTAACAGCCCAAAGGTGAAAATGACCCCAATGCCTAGCAGCCAGTGGAGAGATAAACAAATATGGCATATCCATTTGATGGTATATTATTTAGCCGTAAAAAAGACTAAAGTCTCTATACAGGCTACCATGTGGATAAACCTTAAAAGCATTAGGCTGAATGTAGGAAAACAATCACAAAAGGCCTCATAGTGTATGATTCCATTCATATGAAAGTTCAGAATAGGAAAATTGATGGAGATCAGTGGTTGATCTCTAGATCTGCAGTTGCCTAGGGTTAGGGGCAGGAGACCACAGGAAGAGAAGAGGCAGCTGGGGGGTGGGCATTCTTTCTGAGATGGTGAAAATATTCTAAAAATGACTGTGATGATGATTGCACATACCTGGGAATATACTAAAGCTATTGGTCTGTACACTGTACTCTTATTTTTGTTTTTATTTTTTTTTTGCTTTTTAGGGCCACACCCAAGGCATGTGGAGTTTCCCGTTAGGGATCTAATCAGAGCTACAGCTGCTGGCCATAGCCGCAGCCACAGCAATTCGGGATCCGAGCCCCGTCTGCGACCTACACCACAGCTCACGGCAACGCCAGATCCTTAACCCACTGAGTGAGGCCAGGGATGGAACTTGCAACCTCATGGTTCCTAATCAGATTCCTTTCTGCCATGCCACAATGGGACCTCCCGTCTCTAAACTTTAAAGGGATAAATTATATGGTGTGTGAATTATATCTCAGTAAAGTTGTTTAAAGAAAAAAAGACACAGGGAGTCTGGGTCCCAGGTTGCTGTGGCTGTGACGTAGGTCGGCAGCTGCAGCGTCCATTCGACCCCTAGCCTGGCAGCTTCCATATGATGTGAGTGCAGCCCTAAAAATAAAAATAAAATAAAATAAAATAAAAAGACCCAGAAGTTCCCACTGTGGCACAACAGGTCGGTAGAGTCTTGGGAGCCCTGAAACACAGGTTCAATCCCCAGCCCAGCACGATGGGTTAGGGATCTGGTATTGCTGCAGCTGCAACTACAGCTCAGATCTGATCCCTGAACCAAGAATTCCATATGCCGAGGGGCAGGCGAAAAAGGAAAGAAAGAAAAAAAAAAAAAAAGACCCATACTTGTGACCCATTCATGCTGGTTTGGAAAAGGAGCCTCTCATCTGTATTTTCCTTGTTGCCTCTGCTTCGTTTGCCTTCCTCTCTGTGCACAGGGAAAAGGGGGCTGTCCTAGGGCTTATTCTACGTTCCATCCCACCCAGCACCCAGACCATAGAGCCTCTAATCCCATTTCAGATCCCCTGGGTGGAAACTTGTTTGTCCGGCATGGATCAGTGCCAGAGAGGCTGGATGCCTGGTCCTTACAGCCAGGCCCATCCCTTAGCAGGGCCATGCGTGGATGGGCAGTTCCCATCCTCAGAGGTCATAGGAGATGTTCAGATTTTTCAGGCAGAACGAGGGTACCCTGTACACCTCCGATGTGCCACATCCAGTGTCAACTGCCTTCACATCCCTGATCCCGCTTCATCCCTTATTGACACTGGGTGAAAGCTTGTGCCAGACTGAAAGAAAACATTCTCCAAGGAACTCAACTTGAGGCATATGCACAATATCGCATCAAGGCCACAACTGGTAGGAAGAGGCTTCCTTGAAATGGGATTGCCAGTCACGGAGTCCGGTTTCCAGAAGGTGGTGTCTTCAGCACCCAAACACAGGGCTCGGAGCTCCTCCTGGCTAGTGGCCAACAAGAGAGATGTTTCTGAAAAATGCTTTAGAACCATCTGATGAGAAGAGGATCTGTTGCAAAAAGAATTTGGTTCTTAAACATGAGTAATCTGTGAATTTCCTGTGTAAAAATCCTTCCTGGCCTTTGTTATCTGATGTTACTCTTTGGAAAGAATGATTGCTAATGCCTGAGGCTGAAGGTCCATGTTCTCTCTCTTCTTTTTTTTTTTTTTTTCTTTCCTTTTCCTTTCACCGGCGAACCTGTAGCATATGGAGGTTCCCAGGGCAGGGGTCGAATCAGAGCTGCAGCTGCCAGCCTATGTCAGAGCCATGGCAACACCGGATCTGAGCGGCATCTGCGAACTATGCCACAGCTTACAGCAATGACGGATCCTTAACCCACTGAGCAAGGCCAGAGATTGAACCCACGTCCTCATGGAGACTTCGCTGGGTTCTTAACCTGGGGAGACATGAGGGGAACTCCCCATATTCTTTAACTTCATCAGCATTTGCCGACCAGGCAGAATCCAAATCTAAACCATATTTTCCAAAAAAAAAAATTTTTCCTCTTAATTCTCAAATCCATGTGTTTTATAGGAGAAATCTAATCCGTATGTTTCTTATTCATATACATTGAACTCATCAAAGTGTTTCCTCTGAAGAATTATTTGATGTCCAAGAAGACTTTAGAGGCTTTTTTCCTTTCAACAAGCCTTTGTTCTTGGCAATAAAGAAGTTGCTAAATTTGTATATGCAAAGAATAAATGAACTTGAACCCCAGAAAGGTTAAACTTTGTTTCAAGTAGATTCTCTATTCAGAAGAAACAATGTTAGGAATGAGCTCTTTTTCTTTTAAATTTTTTTTAGGAGAGGCCTCCAAATGGATGTCCCAATTCATGCCAAAAGAATATCCTCTTCAGCAGTTGGTAGACATCATTAGATAAAGTGCATCGTCTTTTTTTAATTTTAATTTTAATTATTTTTTATTTTTGGCCACACCCATGGCATATGGAAGTTCCTGAGCCAGGGATTGAACCTGTACCTTCAGAGCGACCTGAGCTGCTACAGTCAGATTCTTTTTGTTTGTTTGTTTTTTGTTTTTTGTCTTTTTGTCTTTTCTAGGGCCACTCCTATGGCATATGAAGGTTCCTAGGCTAGGGGTCTAATTGGAGCTGTAGCCACCGACCTGTGAATTGCCTGTGTAAAAATCCTTCCTGGCCTTTGTTATGCCACAGCCACAGCAACTTGGGATCCGAGCCGCATCTGCGATCTACACCACAGCTCATGGCAACACCAGATCCTCAACCCACTGAGTGAGGCTAGGGATTGAACCGGCAACCTCATGGTTACTAGTTCAGATTCGTTAACCACTGCGCCATGACGGGAACTCCATGCTGTCAGAGTCTAACACACTGTGCCACCATGGAAACTCCTTTAACTTTTATTTTTTAATTTCTTTGGCCACGCCAACAGCATGTAGAAGTTCTCAAGGCCAGGGATCACCAAGCTGTAGCAGTGACCTGAGCCACAGCAGTGACAATGCCAGATCCTTAACTACTAGGCCCAAAATGTGTCTTCTTTTTTCTTTTTTGTCTTTTTAAGGCTGTACCCACAGCATATGGAAGTTCCCAGGCTAGGGGTCAAATCAGAGCTGTAGTGCCGGCCTACACCACAGCCATAGCAAAAATGGATCCAAGCCACATCTGTGACCTACACCACAGCTCATAACAATGCTGTATCCTTAACCCACTGAGCAAGGCCAGGGATTGAACCCTCATCCTCGTGGATACTAGTTGGATTCATTACCACTGGGCCATAATGGGAACTACAAAATGCATCTTCTTAAGTCATTCCGAGGTGTTCTCCCACTTTTCCTTGGAAAAGACTGCACCTCATTTTGAGCACTATCTCATAATTTTTGGCAAAATCTGCCCAGAGGAAGACAGATGTATCTGAGAGTCCCAGCATGTGTTTGAAAGAACAAATCTCCTGATGAAAGAGGTGCCATGGAACCACAGGGCTGGGCCGCCACCTAAGCCATCCAGCAGGATTGTGCCTAACAACCTCTATGGTCCCCTACACCCTGGAATTTCTTCCTTCACTTGCTAAGATGTGTCTTTGTCCTTCATTCTTTTTTTTTTTTTTTTTTTTTTTGCTTTTTTTTAGGGCTGCACCTGGGGCATATGGAAGTTCCCAGGCAAGGGGTTGAATCGGAGCTAGAGCGGCTGGCCTACACCACAGCCACAGCAACACGAGATCCGAGCCGTGTCTTTGGCCTACACCACAGCTCATGGCAATGCCAGATCCCCAGCCCACTGAGCGAGGCCAGGGATCGAACCCGCAACCTCATGGTTCCTAGTCAGATTCGATTCTGCTGCACCACAATGGGAACTCCTGTCCTTCATTCTTGTCACATTTCTTGTGCATCTCTTGGCATGGCTGTGTCTTGGGGCTGTAGGAGGGGGAAGGGAACAGAAGACTGGGAGAGAAAGCAATCCCAGTGAGAAATGTATCCAGAGTGTGCTCGGATGGGATTCCAGGCCTTCTAAGAAAGGAAGCCTGCTCAAGGATGGACAGAGCAGGAAAAACATCCCAGAGCATGTGGGCCCTGGGGTCTAGGAACAACAGGCTGAGTATGGATGTGGCCAAACCCGGATGAATACACAAAGGCTCCCTGGGCTGGTGTTAGTTGGACACACCTCCAAATGGATGTGCTAAAAATATTTGCTCCAAGTTTATCTGGACTAGGGGTGGAAGGTGTGCAGGATCAAGGTGGGCAGGGCTCAGGGCCTCTATGGTCTCTGTAATTCCCCTCCACCCAAATGCACCCACCTTGCCCAGCAAGTAGCCAAACCCTCAGTGACCTGGCCTGCTCAGTCACCATCAGCTGCAATTTCTCATGCCCCTTGGGACTCCTACCACTCATCAAAAGGGCTCTTTCTACCTTCTAATACATATAAATGTCTCCATCTTATTCTATTTTTTTTTTTCTCTTTATGACTGCACCAGTAGCATACGGAAGTTCCCAGGCTAGGGGCCACATCTGAGCTGCAGCTGAGGTCCACAGCCCAGCCACAGCAACACCCATGTGTCTGAGAGCTATGCCGCAGCTTGCAGCAACACCAGATCCTTAACCCACTGAGTAAGGCCAGTGTCCCCATCCTCATGGAGACACTGTCGGGTCTTTAACACGCTGAGCCACCATGGGAACTCCTCATTCCATTTCTGATGAAGTTTAGCTCCCCTCTGGTCTTTGCTGCCACAACTGCCTGTTTGGAATGATATGAGATATGGGCAGGTATTTAGCTCGGTGCATGGAGCAAAGGAACAGGCTGAAGAAGAGGCAAGAGGGCCTAGGGAACCCACGTTTGCTCATCTTCTTCTATGTTCCAGGCCAGGGCTTGGAAGCACAAGCACACGCTGACAAGCCCACTCTCATTTATTCTCTATGACGGAATATGGAGGTTCCCAGGCTAGGGGTCTAACAGCAGCTACAGCAGCCAGCCTATGCCAGAGCCACCGCAATGCCAGATCTGAGCCTCATCTGCGACCTACATGACAGCTCACGGCACTACTGGATTCTTAACCCACTGAGCGAGGCCAGGGATAGAACCCGCAACCTCATGGTTCCTAGTCGGATTCATTTCCGCTGCGCCATGACGGGGAATTCCCAGGAGTCGAATTCTTAGAAACAGAGAATAAAATGCTGCTTGTCAGTGGTTGGGGAGAGAAAGAAAAGGGGAAGTGTTATTTAATGGGTATTGAGTTGGAGATTTGCAAGATAAAAAACATTTGCAAATCAGTATCACAGAATGTGAACATAAATACCACTGCTGAACAGTACACTTAAAAAGTTAAGATTATAAATGTGTGTCATGTTTACGCTTTTTTTACCAAAATTTTTTAAAAAATAAAAAAAGTGAAATTAATTTTTTCAATATTGAATTTAATTGTAAATATTGTTATTTAACGCAATATTACCACAAAATGCTATCATTTCAACCCATGATTGAAAGGATCAACTTCAATCAGTCAATATGACAAATGTCAATGAGATATTTCATATTCTTTTTCTTATGCAAAGTTTTGAAATCTGTGTATTTTACCCCTATGGCACCTACCAAGGCAGACTGGCTCCATTTCTAGAACTCACTGGCCACATGCGGTTCGTGGTTACCATCCTGGATGGCAAAGTCTTAGATAATAGCGAACACTTGTTGAGCAGACTTTAAGTGCCAGGTACTGCTGGGAAAGCTTCCCAGAGAATGACTCACCTAATCCTCTTAACGGCCCTATGACATAGACACAATTATTGTCCCCGTTACCCATGAGGAGACTCAGAAAGCTTGAGTCAATGGCCTGAGGTCACACACCCTTGTGACCCCGAGTGGAAAGCAGAACACAGGCACTCTGGCTTCAGAGCCCTGCCTTAACCACTGGGCTACAGCTGCATTTGTTGGACTTGTCTCTCCGATTCCTTTTTCCAGCAAATGGGAGTCTGCACAGCCCTGGCAGGAACCTAGCTGACCCACCAGGTGGGCCTGTCTTCCTGCCATTGCTGAGGAGCATGGCAGAGGCACTAGCCAGCCCTTCTGAGAAGCAGAGAGAAGCCTGTGCTTACTGCCCAACACTTGCAACGATCTCTATTCTCTGTATTTCCCTTGGGAGAAGTGGTAGGTCTGCCAGAGAAAGACAACCATCACGTGATATCACCAATACAGGGAGTCTAACATAGGATACAAATGAACTTATTTACAGAACAGAAACAGACTCACAGACATAGAAAACAAATGTATGGGTTACCAAAGGGGAGAAGAGAGGGGAAGGATAAATTAGGAGTTTGGGACAAACAAATACCTGAGACTGTATAAAAAAGAGATCACCAATAAGGACAGGCAACTATATTCAAATATCTTACAATAAATTATAATGGAAAAGAATATATATGTGTATAACTGACTTGCTTTGCTGGGCATCAGAAACTAACACAACAGTGTAAATCAATTCTAATTCAATTAAAAAAAAAAGGAGTCCCATTGTGGCTCAGTGGTTAACAAATCCAACTAGGAACTACGAGGTTGCGGGTTTGATCCCTGGTCTCTCGCAGTGGGTTAAGGAACCAGCATTGCCGTGAGCTATGGTGTAGGTCGCAGACACGGCTCAGATCCTGCGTTGTTATGGCTGTGGTGGTGCAGGCCGGCAGCTATAGCTCTGATTAGACCCCTAGGCTGGGAACCTCCATATGCGTTGGATGCGGCCCTAGAAAAGGCAGAAAGACAAAAAAAAAAAAAAAAAGTATTGGGTCCGGCAAATCAAGACAAAACACAGATGGGGCAGCATGGCTGTCCCCAATGCGTGCATCTAATAAAGACTCGCTAGTGGGACCTCGCTGGTGAATTATCTGCAGCCAATAAATTTTCTCCTGGGTTTTCCTTAATAAAGACAGATTTCTTCATTTCCTGGGACTCCCTCAAGACCCTACAGACAATTCCCCATTCATTATCAAATTACGTCCGTCACAAAATGATTATATTTGCATCCTACCTAAACAGCTCCCCTCATTGATGAAAAGTCTCATTTAAACTAATATGCTTTTAACTTGCCTCATTTCAGCACCTCCATAGAGGCTACTAATGAGCTGACTCCATGCCCAGCTGGTCCCTCCGCCCTTCCTCGTGTTCGTGTTCTCTGTTCCAAGACCAATTTAGATCTGGCGGAACAGGAAAGGGGACGGCTCACCCTTTGAATCAGAGGCTTGGCCGGCGCCTTCTGAGGGATGAGTACTTTTAAGCATGCGACCTTGAGTCTGAGCCCCCCACAAAAGACTCCACTTGCTGCTTCCAGCAACAGGAAAATTGCCCAAGACTGTGGCCACCAGAGTAAAACGGCCTCCCAGTTTCGACTGGGCAGCACAACGAGTTAGGTAATTATACCCAGATCCCCTTTGCAGGGGCCTCTTGATTATTATTTAATAGAGGGATGATTCCACGCTGGGACCTGCAGGCTGGCGGCATTATAACGATCATGCTGGAGAAGTGTCTCCCCTCAGATGGTGTCCTCCTCTGGCAGGACAGGGAGATGGGGTGCTCTGAAAGGACCCCCTCATGCCTGCTTCTGGAGAATCTTGTGTGCCCAGCACCTCCTCTTCCTGGCACAGTCTCATCTCGGGTGTCAGATGGGTCGCTTCACTGGAGTGCCATGAATCAGGTCAGTCTGTTCCTCTGAGTAGCCCTGATTTCATTCTGTTGGCAGCGGGGCAGTAGCCCGAGGCCCTGCTGCCTTCCAAAGGCTGTCTGCTCCTGCCAGAGCTACTGGGAGCAGGAAGAGCTCGCTGAGCTGCCACTGTGAGCCAGGCTCCGTTCTCAGTGCTCTCGATGCCTGTCTCCTTACATTTTCACATAAGCATCATGATACCTACACCTCCCCTCCCCATTTTATAGATCGTGAAACTGAGGCCCATTGGGCTTAGGCTCATTGCCCAAGGCCACACAACCAATGTAACTGGGAGAGCGGGGATTTGAACCTACATCGATGTGACTCCAGAGCGTAAGGGCTTAACTCTTGTACTGTACTGCCAGGGGTTAGCTGCCCAGGGACCATGATTTCATGGCCAAAACTTTGATAGAGTATCTAAGAACATCCATCTTTATCAAAGTTGATGGCACATCACGCTCTTGGCCCCTAACCAGGAACAGACAGAGTCGTCATGATTTCTTGTCCCCATCCTCGCAGTAACCATTAGACTGGGGATGGGCCCATCATCCGGGGCCAGACCAAGAGGTTTTCCCTGGAAATTTTCAAATTGGAATTAAAGAAAAGAGGAGCCTGGCTCACTCTAGGGGTACCAGCAACTCAGTAGATAGGAGCTCCGAGTGGCCAGGGGTCACAGTCCAGGCTTGCAGAGAAGGGCAAAAAGAATGCGGACAATACCCAGAGAAAGAGAAAAAATTCCAGTGGTATTTGAGTCGCTGATTCAAATTCCAGGGACACAATCTGTGTATTTCCAACAATCCAGCTGTATAAGCCAACACATTTCCCCTTTCATCTCAAGTAGTCCTATTTAAATTTCTATCACTTGTAATAAAACTGTTCTAATGCATCATGCTTTGGAATTTGGTCCCCTAAGGACCATGGGGAGCCTCTTAAGGGTTTTCATGTGTACTGCAGAGAGGCAGCTGTGACACGGCAGAGAGGCAGGCATGGGGAGGGGATGCTGTGAGCTAGGAGACTGCAAGGAACCTCTTGCAAACTGGTCTCATGGAGAAATAATGGGGGCCAGAACCAAGGTGACTGGGGATGGTATCAAGAGATATTTAGACGGTGAAGTTTTGAGAGGTGATTGATGAAAATTGGGGAGATGATATTGGAGGTGCCCAAGATGATTCTAATGTGGATGGCTATTGTTATATTGATCAAGGGAGGAACCAACAAGGCCAAGTGGGTAAAGCAAGGGGGATTTATTAAGGTATCCGAAAAGGACGAACTGCACTCAAAATAGTGCCAGCAGCGACTGCAAGGAGATGCTAGGCTTATAAAGGATATGTGGCAGGAGTTTATGGAGGGAATAATAAAAAAAAAAAAAAAAAAGAGGGGAAGGTTACACATTGCAGGGGAGGGGGAGGGGGTCGAGTCCCATGACAGAGAGCAGTTAATCTTGGTAGGTGGTTTATCTGTGCAGACAGCTGTTTTCACCGGCCGTTGTTTCTCACTGCCCAACTCGAACAGCCACGTTCGGGGGTAGGGGTAGGAATGGGGGTCTGTTGCCATCCCTCTGGGAACCTATCAGGGATGCCATTAGCTGGACGGGGAACACAGGAGGCAGAGTGCACGCAGGGGAGCTGAGTGGAGAAGCAGCAGGTGATAAGCTGGACCATGGATTGTTGACCGGTGACCAGCAGCATGTGGCTCCTTTAAGCCAACATATTATGTTCGGGCATATGACAAAGGTGTGCTCTGGCAGTCACCTGCTGGTCACAGCCTCAGTCCTGACTCACCCTTCCTACTGTGTATCTCACATTCCTCTCCATCCTGCTCGAAGCTCCCAGTCAAGGAAAGGTCTTCTTTTTGACCCCGTATCACTTTGCAAATTTGTCAGAACTGGTATTGTCTTCCCGATAGAACTTGGGCTGCTTTCCATGGGATTCTGTCCTTCCTGTCACTCAGTTGAATTGAGCCACCGTGGATAACTCCCTCCCTGGAGCAGTAAGGAAGGATGGCTCGCACTGGGAAAAACAAAGGAATCACGATGCAGGAAACTGACTCCAGCCAATTTGGCTGCTTATTAGGTTTTTTCTGTTTGTTTATTTTGTTTTGTTTTGTTTTGTTTTGTTTTATGCAGGGTATCTAGAGCCTCTCATAGTTAAAGGGAGCTGAGGATTATAGAGCTCTTCTACCACGACTGCTCATCTAAGGGGCTGGTAGCACTGAGTAGGTTGCTTTGAAAGCAAGACCCAGGCCAAATTCTGCTATACATACCAACATTTGCCAATAAGCAGGCACTACAAATACGCACAATCTTTTTTTTTCCTAAGTTTGATGAAATCTTTGCTCTCTGTGTGCCACACCATGTATGAGGAGACAGTATTCTCTCGGCAGAATTCATCTGGGATTCTAGTCAGAATCAGGCAACAGGCTCATCTGTTAAGTGAATCTTTGGCTTTGAGCCATTAGTAGGGTGTAAGCTCTTGAGCTTGCAAAATTTTTATACTCTGTTCCTGTAAGCGTGGAGGGCCTATATGGTGTTTCTAGCTAGCCACATATCTTTTCCACCATTCATTCAACCAGTGAAAATTATTCTAAATCTGCTATGCAAATGAACAATCTCTCTAGTACTGATGGAAGAGAAAGACAGTGGAAACTCTACCCAGAAATAAACCCGCCCATATACAGCCACCTAACATTCGACAGAGGAAGCTAAGAAGATTCCTCAATAAATGGTGATGGGAAAACTGGATAACCACATGCAGAAGCATGGAGCTGGATCCCTATCTTACACCACTCACAAGAAGTAACTCAAAATGGATTAAAGACAAATGCAAGACCAGAAACTATGAAACTGCTGGAAGAAAACATAGGGAGAAAGCCCCTGACATGGGCCTTGGCAAAGATTTTTTGGATATGACACTAAAAGCACAAGCAACGAAAGCAAAAACAAACAAATGAGCCTATGTCACACTAAAAAGGTTTTGTACACAAAAATGGGAAGGCTCATCAAAATAAAAAGGCAACCCATGGAATAGGAGAAGGTATTTGCAAACGGTCTATCTGATAAAGTGTTAATATCCAACATATAGAAGGAACTCGTATAATTCAACAGCCAAAAACCCAACAATCCAATTTTAAAATGGTTAAAGGACTTGGAGTTCCCGTCGTGGCACAATGGTTAACGAATCCGACTAGGAACCATGAGGTTGCGGGTTCAATCCCTGGCCTTGCTCAGTGGGTTAAGGATCCGGTGTTGCCATGAGCTGTGGTGTAGGTCACAGACGGGGCTCGGATCCCAAGTTGCTGTGGCTCTGGAGTAGGCTGGTGTCTATAGCTCCGATTAGACCCCTAACCTGGGAACCTCCATATGCAGTGGGAGTGGCCCTAGAAAGGGCAAAAAGACAAAATAAAAAAAATGGTTAAAAGACTTGAGTAGACATTTTTCCAAAGAAGATATACAAATGGTTAATAGGTACATGAAAAAATGTTCACCATCACTAATCATTAGGAAAAGGAGAATCAAACCACAATGAGATATCACCTCACACCTATTAGAATGGCTATCATTAAAAGACAATGGATAACTGTTGGCAAGGGCGTGAAAAAAAAAAGGAACCCCCAGGACACTGTTGGTGGAAATGCAAATTTGTACAGCCACCTTGGAAAACAGTATGCTGGTGCCTCATAAAATTAAAAATAGAGCTACCATATAATCCAGCAATATCCCTTCTGGGTATACACCCAAAGAAAATGAAAACACTATCTCAAAGAGATACTTGTGTCCCCATGTTCATTGCAGCATTACTCACAATGGCCAGGACATAGAAATGATCAAAGTGTCCACATAGATTGACTATATAAAGAAAATGTGTATATCTCTCTATATATGATAGTTATATATATATATATATATATATATATCTGTATATATAGATATATAAATATTATTCACCCACAAAAAGAAGAGAAATCTTGCCTTTGCAATATGGATGGACCTTGAGGACATTGCACTAAGTGAAATAAGTCAGACAAATATTTTATGTTTTCACTTATGTGGGGAATCTTAAAAAGCCAAACTCATAGAGAATAGAATGGTGGTTGCCAGGGGTCCTGGCGAGGGGGTGAAGGGGGCATGAGGGAGGTGAGAGATGTTTGTCAAAGGTACAAACTCCCAGCAATAAGATGCATAAATTCTGGAGATCCAGTGTACCACGAGGTGACTAGATATAACGAGATTGTATTACATATTTGAAAGGGGTTCATAGGTTTCAAATTTTATCACCACAAAAAAAAAAAACCAATGGTAATTATGTGAGGGGATGAAAGTGTTGTAGTAATTATTTTGTAATATATACATGTATCAATTCATCACGTTGTACACCATAATTTACATATATTATATCAGTAATATCTCGATAAAGCTGGAAGAAAAAAAAGATGGCTGAAGCTCTTGTAGAAGGTACCTCTGGAGTGTGATGTCCAGTTGGCATCTATCAAAAGCTTACAAAGCCTTCTGGAATGTGCATTCCTGATCAGGGTACTTCAGGTGTTAATAAATTGCTCCTAGGATGTAGATTAAAATTTACACATGCAACTCTCAGTCTAGGCCAAAGTATTTGAAAATAAATTATATGCAACGTAATTCATGACACGTACTCACCTCAGAACACTTTGCAGAAGTATTCTCTGCATACAATTTTTCACCCCTTCTCAACTTTTTGCCTGGGTAACTTTTTTTTTTTTTCTTTTTAGGGCCTCACCCACAGCATATGGAGGTTCCCAGGCTAGGGGGGAATCGGAGCCACAGCCACAGCAGATCCGAGCCACGTCTGTGACCTACACCAGAGCTCACGGCAATGCCAGATCCTTAACCCACTGAGAGAGGCCAAGGATCGAACCTGCAACCTCATGGTTCCTAGTCAGATTCGTTTCCGCTGTGCCACAATGGGAACTCTGAGCCTGAGTAACTCTTATTCAATCTTCAGGATTTAGAATAGCTATCACCTCCTCTAGGAAGCCTTCCCTGACCCTCCTTCAGCCCCATCAAGGCAGAGTTGAGTGACTCTCAAGTTATCTGTGCTAACTTATTATCACTGAGAATCAACTGGTCTTTCTGCAGCACTTGGCTGTAATCCTTAATCCTTTTATCCCTAGTATCAAGCAGAATACCTGGCCATTAGCAGGAGCTCAGTTTGTTTGTAAAATTGAATTTAACTCAAACAAGAAACCAGTTTTGTTTTTCTTCCTCCCTGCTCCACTCCATGTATTCGAAAAGGAATCACCAGTGATCATTTCTTCGCCAAAGAAAGATAACCGGGAGTTCCCATTGTGGCTCAGTGGGTTAAGAACCCGACGTTGGCTCTGTGAGGATGCAGGTTCAATCCCTGGCCTTGCTCAGTGGGTTAAGGATCCAGCATTGCCATGAGCTACAGCATTAAGTCGCAGATGCGTCTCAGATCCGGTGTTACAGAGGCTGTGGTATAGACCTGCAGCTGCAGCTCCGATTTGATTCCTAGCCTAGAAACTTCCATATGCTGCATGTGCAGCCATAAAAAGAAAGAAAAGAAAGATAACTGATGAGACACAGCCCTGAAGAGACCATAAGTATGAGAATAATTTGGTCACTTTAGTTTTTTTGACTCAGTGCTCCAGGTCTTCACAAAGTTTGCTCTCGGGGTGAGCTTTGGAGCTGGAGTAGCGGCAAGTATCTTCTGTGCCAGCTGATCTCTGATATTTATCCAGAAGAGAAAAAAGCAGCCCAGTGCTTCCCTAAGAGTCCTGCAATTCTTCGTGGAGAGAAGGTCTGTGAGGTGCTGTCCGCCAGACAGCCGGTCAGGAGGCTGCTGACCTCATTTTGTCCACCACAGTCCAAATACACAGACTTGGACTTGACATTGGCCAAAGTGCAGCTAGACAAATGGTGGTACAATGACGCCCCACCTATTCAGCCCACATCAAAGTGGCTGCATGGGGTTTCAATGGTAGAAAAGAGACTCAGCAGAAATACTGAGATACAGCCCATTTATTCCAAGGGATTCTTTTCCTTTGTAGCTCTAGACCTGGGATTTTATTTTATCTTTTGCTTTACCATATGTTGTTAATTTCTGCTGTACAGCAGTGACTCAGTTATACACATATATTCCTTTTCATATATTTTCCATTATGGTTTATCACAGGATGTTGAAGTAGTTCCCTGTGCTATATAATAGGATCTTGTTTATCCATTCTATATAAAATAGTTTGTATCTGCTAATCCCAAACTCCCCAGCCATCCCTTCCCCATCCCCTCTCCTCCTTGGCAACCACAAGTCTATTCTCTATGTCTGTGAGTCTGTTTCTGTCTTGTAGATCTGTTCATTTGTGTCATAGTTTAGACTCCACATATAAGTGATATCATATGGTACTTGTCTTTCTCTTTCTGACTTACTTCACTTAGTATGAACATCTCTAGTAGGCCTGTGATTTGATTTTATTTTTATTTATTTTTTTTTGTCTTTTTAGGGCCACACCTGAGACACATGGAGGTTCCCAGGCTAGGGGTCAAATAGGAGCTGTAGCTGCTGGCCTGTACCACAGCTGACACCAATGTCAGATCCTTAACACACTGAGCAAGGCCAGGGATGGAACCTGCATCCTCATGGATACTAGTCAGTTTTGTTTCCACTGAGCCACAACGGGAACTCCAGGGCTATGATTTTTTTTTTTTTTTTTTTTTTGTCTTTTTGCTATATCTTGGGCCGCTCCTGCGGCATATGGAGGTTCCCAGGCTAGGGGTCTAATTGGAGCTGTAGCCACAGGCCTACGCCAGAGCCACAGCAACGTGAGATCCAAGCCGCGTCTGCAACCTACACCACGGCTCACGGCAACGCCAGATCATTAACCCACTGAGCAAGCGCAGGGACCGAACCCGCAACCTCATGGTTCCTAGTCGGATTCATTAACCACTGCACCACGACGGGAACTCCAGGGCTGTGATTTTAAATACAACCAAGCCTGTATCTCATTGGACATTTTGTGTCATTTAAATAAATAGTGAGAAGGAGAGAGGATGACATGGAATTTAGGTATTCAAAACATATAAAGTTAGAGTTCCCATTGTGGCGAAGCAGAAACAAATCTGACTAGTATTCCTGAGGATTCGGATTTGATTCCTGGCCTTGCTCAGTGGGTAGGGTATCCTGCGTTGCTGTGGCTGTGGTGTAGGCCGGCAGCTGAAGTTCCAATTAGACCCTAGCCTGGGAACTCCCATATGCCACAGGTACAGCCCTAAAAACAAACAAACAAACAACAACCAAAAAGTAAAAGCTTTTGGAGATAGTGGAATATTCTGTGAGCAAATGATTGCTGGCCCCAGGAAGGGAACTGGAGGCTGGGGAGGGCAGAATTCCTGTTTCTCTTCTGCACCTCTACCCACAGCCCCAACATTCTCGCCATCTCTACCTCCTTAGCTCAAAACAACACAACCCACAATGGTATGCCAGAATCAGCATCTGGGCGGGAAAATTATGCAGGACAATTCCACAGCACAGAGTGGAAGGCCCCAGTTCTGGGAAAGAGATTAGGTAGCATCCACTGAGGACCCTGGGCTTACTTTTACATAGAGCTGGATGGGTATATATGGCCTGGGGCTGATTAGTCTTCCCTGTGAACAGGGAACAGCTCTAAAAAGCTCTTAGATAAAAGTGGTTTTGGGGAGTTCCCGTCGTGGCACACTGATTAACAAATCTGCCTAGGAACCATGAGGTTGTGGGTTCGATCCCTGGCCTTGCTCAGTGGGTTAAGGATCCGGTGTTGCCGTGAGCTGTGGTGTAGGTTGCAGATTCGGCTTGGATCCCAAGTTGCTGTGGCTGTGGTGTAGGCCGGTGGCTACAGCTCCGATTGGACCCCTAGCCTGGGAAACTTCATATGCCGTGGGAGTGGCCCAAGAAATATCAAAAAGACAAAAAAAAAAAAAGTGGTTTTAGTTTTGTTGTTGTTTCTGTTGTTTTTTGAGGATTTTTTTTGTTTGTTTGGTTGGTTGTTTTGTTTGTTTGTTTGTTTTTTTGCAGCCCAAGTGGCATGTGGAAGTTCCCTGGCCATGGACTGAACCCTTGCCATGGCAGTGACAATGCTGTACCACAAGGAAACTCCTGGATAAGGTCTCTCTCTCTCTCTTTTTTTCTCTTTTTATGGCCACACCTGTGGCATATAGAAGTTCCTGGGCTGGGGTCAATTCATAGCTGCAGCTGAGGCCTGTGCCATAGCCACAGCAACACTGGATCTTTCACCCACAGGGTCCTTCCAGAGATCAAACCCATATCCTCCCAGAGACTATGCCAGGTTTTTAACCACTGAGCCACAGCAGGAACTCCGATAAAGGCTCTTGAAATGAAGATCATTCATGAATGAAATCTAGCGTGTCTGTGTTCTTTGCTCTGGTAAGTAGTAAAAATGGTCAGAGATAATAATGAAAAGCCCCCAAGCCTTCATCCGAAATTCAGGATTCCTCGGGTTTTAGAGAGCTAACTCAGTAGCTGACCCCTCAGAAAAAGATCACACGAACACTGCTGCAGCAAACAGACGACTGTTCCTCCCTTTGTGAGGCGGCAAAGACGACAAAGAGCTCACATTCATTCGGGTCAAGCCAGAATTATGCATATCTTTGGGTTTTCAGAGCTGTTTGAGTCAAAATGTTTGAATGAGAGACCATGGATGGTAATAACATTTTCCTAAAGGGCTTAGCTGTCTTGAGAAGACAGACTCTGATTTCCACTCTCCCATACAGGGAGTCACAAACCAGCACACAGCCTCAGGCTCAGAATACTGACCCCCTTAGGGTGAATCAGGGGCTACCCCCTCCCCCTTGCATTTCCTTCCCAGAGACTATAAGACTCCGTGGATGATTTTTCATTGTTTTCTTTCTTTCTCCATTACCCTGAGGGCAGTGCTGGCTTTATCACTCCCATCCATACCCACAATGTGTGACCGGCCAGAATGATGGTTAAAGGCGAAGACCTTGTGGTCAGAAGGAGCTTGGGTTAAATCCTACCCGTGGCACCCTTTAGCTGTTTGGTGGATACCAGGAGGCTGCTTAAGCTCTGGGAACCTCAGCTTATTCAGCTATAAGCCCTCTTGCAGGGCTGTCCAAAGAATTAGATGAGGCTACACAATTACTGACATTTATGCAATGCTTGCTCTGCAGCAGGCATGTGTCAAGAGTTCTACCTGAAGGATTATTCTATAAAACAGATACCATCCTTATGTTAATCCTGAGGAAACCGAGCCTTGGAAAGCTTGAGTAACTGGAGCCGTATTGCTATGAAATGGAGAAGCCATTCAACGCTGAGTTTTCTATTCTCTGGTGCTCTCAACTGCTCTGCTCCGATGGCTCATTTGGTGGCCAGTGAAATGTTTTGCATGGTTTCTGAAAAAGGGTCAACCCTCAAGGTATGGTGACTATGATGTCATAGTGATGATGACGGTGATAAAGGAGAACTTCTTCTTCTTCTTCTTTTTTTTTTCTTTTGGTCTTTTTGTCTTTCTAAGGGCCGCTCCTACAGCATATGGAGATTCCCAGGCTAGGGGTCCAATCAGAGCTGTAGCCGCTGGCCTACTCCAGAGCCTCAGCAACTCGGGATCCAAGCTGTGTCTGCAACCTATGCCACAGCTCCCGGCAATGCCAGATCTTTAACCCACTGAGCAAGGCTGGGGATCGAATCTGCAACCTCATAGTTCCTAGACAGATTCGTTAACCACTGCGCCACGACGGGAACTCCTGGTTTTTTATTTTTAAATCATTTTTTAAAATTTGGTTTTGGCTGCACCATGGCATATGGAAGTTCCCAGGCCAGGGATCAAATCCAAGCCACAGCTGTGACCTATGCCACAGTTATAACAACACCGGATCCTTATCACCGTGTGTCGGGCCAGGGCGTGAACCCATGATGCTACAGAGACAATGCCAGATCCTTAACCTGCTGTGCCACAGCAGGAGCTCCAAGAACTAAGTTTTAAAATAAGCTGAATCTGGAGACAGACCATTGAGTGATGTGGTCGTCATTGTCAACAACTACCCATGAGGTGCTCTTGACTGGACAGCCTAGGGATGACCCCTACAGCTCTGGCAACATCCTTTTAAGTAGAGTCTCACATATAATTGGCTCAGGGGTTTTTAAAGTGTTACTGATCTGTCCCCAGTGCCCTCTAGTTCAGTGATACAGCAGCACAGCTGTCTTAGGCCAGGTTCTTTAGGAATGAGTCAACGGCAGAAAATGTATTGGCCAATGCTCCTGGGGTCAAGGATGGGGAATGAAGGCTGAAGGATTGAGCAGAGAGAGGAATTGCACACTGATGCCGTCCCCCAAAAGGCCTCAATCTATTCCACCAGGAGCCCTGGCCTGAGATGGTCTTCGGTGGGCAGAAATCTCAGGTAGACCCAAGATTCCTGCCCTCTGGTGTACATGCAATTCCTTTATCTCAAGTTCAGGCAGAAGCTGTGAATGTGATGGGCTATCATGGCCATGGTTAGGCTATTAATCAATTGGCTTGGAGTTAATATAAAGGGCGAGTATCTGGGTGGGCCTGACCTAATCAGGTGAGGCCCTAAGTGGACCTGGATCCTTCCAGAAAGTGGTATTCAAAGCATGAGAAGGGATATGGGAAGGATTGTATAGCAGGAAGCAGCAGGAAGGTCCTAGAAAGCTGATAATGTTACCTGGATTACAGTCAGCCAGGAAATGGGAGAGCAGTCCTACAGTCACAAGGAACTGAGTTCTGCCAACTCCTAACTGAACTTGGAAGAAGACCCCTAAGCCTTAGATTAGACCACAGCCCTGGCTGGCACCTTAGATTCAGCCCTGTGAGACATGAGCAGATGACTCATTTATGCTGTGCTTGGACTTCTGACATACAGAACTATGAGATGATAAAGGGACATGGGGTTTACATTTTTTTTTTGTCTTTTTGCCTTTTCTAGGGCCGCTCCTACAGCATATGGAGGTTCCCAGGCTAGGGGTCCAATCAGAGCTGTAGCCGCCGGCCTAATCCAGAGCCACAGCAACTCGGGATCCAAGCTGAGTCTGCAACCTATACCACAGCTCAAGGCAATGCCAGATCCTTAAATGAGCAAGGCCAGGGATCAAACCTGCAACCTCATGGTTCCTAGTCGGATTGGTTAACCACCGAGCCATGACAGGAACTCCAGGGTTTACATTTTTCAAATTAAACTTTATCTCCCTATCTGTGGATAATTGTAGATTCACATGCAGTTGTAAAACACCATACCGAGAGATCCTGTGCACCCTTCACTCAGTTTCTCCCAAGGGTAACAGCTTGCAGAGCAGAATATTGACATTGAGACAGTCAAGGGGCAGAACAGCACCATCCCCATATAGATGACTCCTGTGGTCCTTTTACAGCCCCCTGGCCTCCTGCATCTTCTTCCTCTGCTCATCTTTAATCTCGGCAATCACTAATCCAGTCTCCATTTCTGTAATTTTGTCGTTTCAAGGATGTTCTATAAATGCAGTAATATCGTATGTAACATACTGGAACTGGATTCTTCCACTCAGCATAAATCCTCAGAGATTCATCCACATTG
The DNA here is from genome assembly GCF_054392235.1 of Sus scrofa. Lineage (NCBI taxonomy): Eukaryota > Metazoa > Chordata > Mammalia > Artiodactyla > Suidae > Sus > Sus scrofa. The sequence continues at coordinate 40,280,350 of NC_139386.1, read as the reverse complement.
CTGTGTGAGTCGCATGTTCATTCGTTTTTTACGGCTGAGACATAGTCCACGATATGAATGCACTGCCGTGTGTTTAGCCATTCACCAGTTGAACGGGCTGCTACCAGGACAGCTGCTTTGGACATTTGTGTACTGCATTGTATTTGAACACGCCATTTCTCTGCAAAAAATACCTAGGATCATATGGTTGTTGCATTTTTCATTATTTAAGAAACTGCCAAACTTTTCCAAAGTGGCTATACCATTTTACCTTCCCATCAGCAATGTATGAGTGGTCAGGCTTAATACCATCAATATTCTTTATTTTAGACTTTCTGATATGTGTTTAATGATAACCCACTGTGGTTTTGATTTACATTCCCTCCATGTCTAATGATGTTGAACATCTTTTCGCATGTTTATTTACCATCTCTATATCCTCTTCAGTAAAATGTTCCTTCATGGCTTTTCCCTCAAATCTAATTGGATTGTTTTTCTTTTATTATTTACTGCCTAATTTTGAGGGAACTCTATGTATTCTAGATACTAGTCCCTATGTTGGAAATATGGTTTGCAAATATTTTCTCCCTGTCTGAAGGTTGTCTTTTCATTCTCATAGCAGAATATTTGCAAAGCAAATTTTTAAATTTTGATGAAACTCAACTATTTAATTTTTTTCTTTTATGGTGACAAATCTAAGAACTCTGCTTAATCTTGGAACCCAAAGATTTTCTCTGATACACTCTTTTCTAAAAGTTTCATACTTTTACAGTTTATATTTAAGTCCACAATCCTTTATGAGTTAATTTTTTAATAAGATAAGAGCTTTAATTCCAGGTTCACTGAAAAAGGCAGCCTTCCTCCCCTGAACTGCTTTTGTACTTTGGCAAAAATTCAGTTGGACATCTTTGTGTGAATCTATTTCTGGATTCTCTATTCTGTTCATTGTAAGCATCACACCTCCGTCTTGAAGTCAGGTTTGTACTCTTCTTTTAGAAAATAATTTTAGCTCTTCTGGTTCATTTGCATTTCCACATAAATTTTAGAATAATTATGTCTATATTTACAAAAAAATTCTTGCTGGATTTCGATAAGAATTGTATTAAATCTGCCTATAAATTTGGGAGATTTGACTTCTTAATTATGTTGAACTTTCCAATCCAGGAACACACCATTGCCACTTATTTAGATCTTCTTTGGTTTCTTTCAACAGTGTTTGTTGTTTTCAGCATAGCAATCTTGTAGATGTTTTGTTAGATCTACACTTAAGTATTTATTTTGGGGGGGAGAAATTGTAAGTGGCATTCTGTTTTGAGTTTGGACGTCCACCTCTTCATTAATATATAGAAATACAATTGATTTTTGTATGTTTGTTTTCTATCTTACAACTTTGCTGACCTCATTTATTCTAAGACTTGGGTTGCTTTTTGTTGTTTGTTTGCTTTGTAGATTCCATGGGATTTACCACAGAGACAACCACGTCACCTGCAAGTAGGGACCATTTTATATCTTCTTTTCTGCTCTGGATGCATTTTATTTCCTTTTTGTGCCTTATTCAGTTGGCCAGAACCTCCAATACCACATTGAATAAGAGTGGTGAGAACAAACATCTTTTACCTTTGCTTGATCTTAGGGGGAAAGCACTCAGTCTTTCACCATCAAGAGGAATAGTAGCTGTAATTACATGTAATTAAATACTAAATGTATTATTAGCTTTAGCATGTCTTTCCTCCACCTAAGCTGCTCATTTGTTCTTGTGGCCTTTCTTCCAAGCGGACTAGATCAGGACTGGCACCCAGGGGCACCCAGGATGTACTTGGTGAATTGACCTGAATTGAACATAGTTCAGCCAGGTATATGCTTTATTATTATTTGCAATCTAATCTGCATTTCTGGGACTTTTCTTCTCCATGCTCCTGCTTACCTCAGTGTTAGAAAACCCTTCTCTTCTCCATGCTTTACCAGGCCTGGCTTAGATTTATGGGAGGCAGGAGCCCCAGCTGTCGTGTGGCCACTCAGGACCCTCGCACATGGACTCTGCACCAGGATGATCCTGCCAGGCTCTCGGGGCACTTTGTGATCTGGATTGTGACATTCTTAGGGACAAAGATCAAGCTGTCTTTGTGATGAGGATAGGGGGCATGATACTCCAGGCTTTGCTTGTCCAGGGACAGAAGAGTATTTATTTAGTAGATGAATGCTAATATTTGGTTAGATGCAAAGCTCTCAGGAAGTCATTCCAAGAACACAAACAGACATCCCAGCCTTCGGGTTCCCTGATCCAGTCTGTCACCACCCCCACTACACACCTAAATGCCAAAGACTGAATTCTTTATCTTTATCCCTTAGCTTCCTTTCAGTTCTACACCCTAAGCTCCCTCTAACCCCTTTCTATGTCCCTGCACAGCCCAGGCATCCACTCCAGGCATTATCTATGCCTAACTCCTCACTCTTCCCCTCTCTGTCCCAGGTTGCTCGTTCGAACCTGTTGTATTTCCATTTATAATAGCTATTCTGGAATTCCTTTCCTATCCCAATCTTCCCTGCCTTTGAGTACTATTTGCTCATCTCTTGATCATGATGGCCTGCTGGTCTTGGCTCATCCTGCCTTACGTGTCAGGAGCAATGGTGGTGGTGTTAACAGTGAGAGGAGTGGCCTCAAGGTGGTTCTAGGGAGTTGTGAGGATGTGCTGGATGCTTGAATGAAGGACAAAAGGACTTCAGAAGGAAGGCTTTTCAGAGTCGCCTTTGGGAGGGACTAGAAAGACACAAAGGCACATCCCAGATTTAGCTTCCATGACACCCTATAAAAATCTAACCATGGGAGTTCCCGTCGTGGCTCAGTGGTTAACGAAACCGACTAGGAACCATGAGGTTGCGGGTTCAATCCCTGGCCATGCTCAGTGGGTTGAGGATCCGGCGTTGCCATGAGCTGTGGTGTAGGTTGCAGACGTGGTTCAGATCCCGCGTTGCTGTGGCTCTGGTGTAGGCCAGCGGCTACAGCTCTGATTGGACCCCTAGCCTGGGAACCTCCATGGGAGTGGCCCAAGAAATGGCCAAAAAAAAAAAAAAAAAAAAAAAAACCAAAGGGGGAAAAAAAAAAATCTAACCATGGGGTATGCATTGCAGCTCAGCAGACTAAGAATCTGACTAGTATCCATGAGATGCAAGTCCAATCCCTGGCCTTGCTCAGTGGGTTAAGGATTCCATGTTACTATGGCTGTGGTGTAGGCTGGCAGCTGCAGCTCCGATTTGACCCCTAGCTTGGGAACTTCCATACGCCATGTGTGGCCCTTAAAAGGAAAACAAAGTCAAACCTATATTAATCTCACTGCCACTCCTCTAAGACCGACAGTGGAAGAGGGGCCCCTATGTAGATAAGGCGCCTGGATCTTATGCCATGGCTCCCAGGAAACAGCTGCCTCTTTAATGTGTTGCCCAAGCCCTGCCCACAAAATGCTACTCTCTATCCAGTCCATCCAGTGAGATGGGTTGGAGAATGGACACCCCTTACGGGGACACTTGGACCTCAGACAGCCTGGGCTTCCGTGTTATGTGATCTCACGGTGTCAACATTTCCCCCATGGAAATGACATAAACAACCACTTGAGCATAAATAAGTATAAACATAGCTGTGATGGGTCTGCTTGCCCCAGACTGTCTCTGTGTCACATGTCCTCATATTCTCGATCAGAGCTCCGTGACTGCCACAAGATTGGTGCTCAGTAAATGCGTGTGAAATAAATGAATGAATGGGTGGATGAATGGATGGATGAATGAATCTATGAATAGGTTTTGCTGAAGGTTCAAGGATAGCAAGAGAGAGAGCAGACCCAGAAAGCGAGTTGTAACTAAGGAATCTGGCTGACCAAGGGTCACATATTCATCTCCAGCTTATGTTCCTCTCCAGGGCCTTCCTGCCTAGCTGGAGGCATACCCCCCATCTCGCCCTTCCTGCCTGGTGTGCTCCAGCACAGCTGGACTTCTCATGACAGACCCACGGGGCAAGAGAGACAGGAGATCCCTCCATGGTGATCCAAATCCACTCGCTAAGGGTCCAGATTCCTGTATGAAGGGCTACATTTCTCTGGATGACATGTCCACTACCTTGGCAGGGGCGGGGGTGCTTCCTCTAGAGCTTTCTCCTTCCTGATCAGTGTTCACCAGTTTCTCCTAAAATACTCTATTGAGAATTTGCAAGAAAGAACAGGTGATCCAGGAGTTCCCGTCGTGGCTCCGTCATTAACGAATCTGACTAGGAACCATGAGGTTGCGGGTTCGGTCCCTGGCCTTGCTCAGTGGGTTGAGGATCCGGCGTTGCTGTGAGCTGTGGTGTAGGTCACAGACGTGGCTTGGATCCCGCGTTGCTGTGGCTCTGGTGTAGGCCGGTGGCTACAGCTCTGATTCAACCCCTAGCCTGGGGACCTCCATATGCTGCGGGAGCAGCCCAAGAAACGGCAAAAAGACAAAAAAAAAAAAAAAAAAAAAAAAAGAACAGGTGATCCATTGACAGGTTGGCCGTGGGTGTGGCAGGGAGGAAAGAGGGTTTCTGTGACTGTGTATTTGCCTATGGCCTCAGCAGGACCACCTGTCTTTATGCAACAAATAAGTCTCAGAGCCACACTTAAGGGGCTTATTTCATATGTACTTTTAAAAGAGTTAAGGTTTTCAAGCCCCCTTCACACCTCTTACTCCACTATAGAGGCTTGGGGAGGGACATTTGTGTGCGTGTCAGTTTCCAGTGTGATTTTTTTTTTTTCTTCCCAGATGCAACAGAAGCTGAAAGAAGCAACTGCAACATGATAGCATTTCTGAAACTCGATTTAGTCATTATTATTTTTGTGTTTATAAGACTTTATGATGCTATGATCTTTGGCAAGCATGGTTCCTGCACTGGAACCTTGCAGTGGTGATGGCTAAACCCGAGACGGTGTACTGTCCTGCCTCTTACTCCCCGTGGGTCTGAAACACATCTTCCAATTGGCCCCAAAGGGAGTTTGGCTCAGCATTTACACCAGAACACTCAATATTGGAGCTCTTGATGGGAAACCAAGAAGGTGAGCCCAACTGCTGGGCTTTGTCGTCTTCTTTTTTTTTTAACTGCCTCACTAGTGGCATATGGAAATTCCCATGCTGGGGTAGAACTGGAGCTGCAGCTGCAGGTCTACACCACAGCCACAGCAATTCTGGATCCTTAACCCACTGAGTGAGACCAGGGATTGAACCTGCATCCTCAGAGAAACAATGTCAGGTCCTTAATCCGCTAAACAACAACAGGAACTTTCGGGCTCCTTTCTTTTAAAGAAGCATCTTCAGAGCACCCACGAGGGCCATGGGTGATGGCAGCTGAGAAAGGATTTAGGTGGGTTCTGGAATTGAAGCAACACAGGCATGCTGAGCTGAGGAGGTGGAGGCCAGTCTTTGCCTCATCAGCCCCTGACGGTGATGTACATACAGATCTAGAGAAGAGCAAAATGCCAAGGAGAGCAGAAACCAAAGATGGGGAGACAGAGGCCACAGAGAACAGGAGAAGGAGTCATTGACAGGAACGAGAGGGGAGAGGCAGCAGAGACAGAGCACATGTGCCCTGCCAAGTCGAATATTTTCTTTGGAGGTTCAAATCACCCCCTGATTTTTTTTTTCTAGTCCTTTTCCATAACTCCGGGACTGAACATGTGCACATGACCAGTATAAAACCATGGCGTGTTTAAAGCAGTTTTTGGAGACCTGTCAGAAACAAGAACAGATAGAGATAAGCTTCCAACTTTTCATCCTGGAAAGGGAGGGTTTCCTCTCTGACTCAATAACATGACCAGTTCATCAAAACAAAGCAAGCATCAGTGCGTCCCCTGGCTCAGAAGGCTTCAGCTTACCTTCCTACACGGCCTTCAGCTGTTTCTCAGACTCAGGAATATTGATGCTTTCCTTTCTCAATGGGCAGCATATCTGACTTAAGGTGAAGAGCAGCATCCTGTGTGATGGGCAAAGATTGAATATCTAGAAGTGTTTATTTTCCTACTGTGTGAAAAAATCATTTTACTAAGGAGTTAAGAGACACAAATCTTTATGGATGATTTTAATTTTTTTAATTTTAATTTTTATTTTTTGTCTTTTTGTCCTTTTAAGGCCACACCCGCAGCTTATGGAGGTTCCCAGGCTAGGGGTGGAATCGGAGCTGTAGTCCCCAGCCTATACCAGAGCCACAGTAATGCCAGATCCGAGCCACGTCTGCGACCTACACCACAGCTCATGGCAACACCGGATCCTTAACCCACTGAGCAAGGCCAGGGATCGAACCCACAACCTCATGGTTCCTAGTGGGATTCGTTTCCACTGAGCCATGACGGAAACTCCCTATGGGTGATTTTAAAAGTGTATTGAGAATGAATTGAGAAAAGAAAACCCATTCTTGCTTCCTCAGTTGTCCCATGACTGGATGACACACAAGAATATTGTTTTTTGCTCTCCCTCCTCATCTTTCCATTTACTGATGGAATTTATTAAATTACAATTTAATATGCAGCATATAGCAGTACAATATTTACAGTGATCATGTAATTTATTTATTTTATTCTTTCTAGGGCCACACCCATGGCATATGTAAGTTCCCAGGCTAGGGGTCAAATCAGAGCTGCAGATGCCAGCCTACGCCACAGCCACAGCCACAGCAACAGCAACAGGGGATCCATGCCGAATCTGTGACCTACAACACAGCTCACAGCAACACCGGATCCTTAATCCACTGAGCAAAGCCAGGGATCGAACCCGCATCCTCATGGACACCAGTCAGGTTCGTTACCACGGAGCCACAACAGGAACTCCAATCATGTAATTTTTTATCCAAACTGGGACTCTTCTGAGAGTAAAAGAGAGTGCTAATAGTTAGTAATTCAGGACAATAGGCTAACCAAGACACATGGTCACCCTAATAACAGAAATAGCACAGATTCCGGAGTTAGACCTAGATTTCGGTCCCAGCTGCCCACACACCTACCTGCTCTATGTGTAGGTTGTTTCACCTTCAAAGCCCCCCTTTGCTCAACTGATATTAATACTTACTTTGCAAGAGTGTTCTGAGGGTTCAGTGAGACAGCACATGTGGCATCGCCCAGCACGGCACAGGGCTGGCCTCCCTAATATATCCGTAGTCTTGTCTTCATGAGAGTATCCCAGGAGGAGGGCATTCATTCCTTTGCCCATTTATCATGGACTCGCAAGTGAATTGGACAAGCACGAATTGAATGGAAGGGGTTCTCCACGGGGGATGTTATGGAAATTTCTGGAGGTGTATTTGGTTGTCTCCATGAGTTGCGGGGTCACTACTGGCATTTAGCCAGAGCTGCCAAAGACAACAGACACCCTGCGATGTACAGAAGAGCCCTGGACAACAAAGGCTTGTCCTTCAACCCTCACAGCCTCCTAGTGTCCCAATGGATATTCACATTGGTAGAAAAAATTCTCTTCATACACCCGAGCCTAGAGACCAATTTTATTTAACACATAAATGCACAGTATTTGTTGCAGAGTTCTAACATGTACTGGATTTTCCAAGAACATATCAGCTGTGTACATTAAGGGGTGACTATACTTTGTTCAGCGTCTTACCAAGATGAGTTCCTGTCATGGCTCAGCAGAAATGAATCTGACCAGCATCCATGAGGATGCAGTTTCGATCCCTGGCCTCACTTAGTGGGATAAGGATCTGGCGTTGCCCTGAGCTGTGATGTAGGTTGCAGATATGGCTTGGATCCTGAATTGCTTGGCTATGGTGTAGGCCAGAAGCTGCAGCCCCGATTTGACACTTAGCTTTGGAATCTCCACATGCTGCAGGTGCAGCCCTAAAAAGACCAAAAAAAAAAAAAAAGAATCTTACCAAGAGTTGCTCACCATTTCAGGAACTGTCATTACTGGAAGTGGAAGCAATACCTCTGTTTGACTGTGACGGCAAAACGAGGAAGGATCTGTCAATCATTAATACACCATCACTGTCTTCAACGGCATTCACGAGATTCTTCATATAGGACTAAGCATCTGACGCTCATGTCTGCTAGCATGGCCAGGCCTAAAGATTTACATAATGAAAATCACATTTTTTTTCTTATATATTCTTTTCTTTTCTTTCTCTTTAACAACAGGATTTGGTACTGCAGCAGAAAGTACTAGATACCCACCAAAGGCTGTTTTCTCCTTTCTCTCCTGGCCTCCCAACTAGACTCCATTTCCCAGACACCCTTGCAGTTAGTTGTGGTCACGTGACTGAGTTCTAGCCAATAGCACCTGAGAAGTGATGCAGGACACTTCTAAGGGCCTGGCCCAGGAAAACCTCCTACACTCACCCCTCTTCTCCTCCTCCCCACTGATTACTTACCTGCTCAGTCCTGTGATAGGAGCTAGAAATAAAATTCTATTGTATTCAAGCCATTAAATATAAGGTATACTTGTTTTAGCAATTAATGTACCTCAACTTAAATACAATGTTAAGGAGTTCTCATCATGGCTCAGTGGTTAACAAATCTGACTAGGAACCATGAGGTTGTGGGTTCAATCCCTGGCCTTGCTCAGTGGGTTAAGGATCCGGCATTGCTGTAAGCTGTGGTGTAGGTTGCAGAGGCATCTCAGATCCTGCATTGCTGTGCCTGTGGCGTAGGCTTGGCAGCTACAGCTCCGATTAGACCCCTAGCCTGGGAACCTCCACATGCCGCAGGTGCGGCCCTAGAAAAAGGCAAAACAAATAAATAATTAAAATGTTTATTTTTTAATACTTCATGTATGTTTCACTTTAAGATAGTAAAGAGGACATTATAAAATATTCACTGTAAGGTGCCTCAGATGTGACAAGGTTGAAAGCTACTGGCTTAGACTGCGGAAGATTTTTTAAGAACTACAAAGAAGAAGAGCATGTGATCCAGTTCATCATAAAGTTTATCCAGTTTATCAAGTTCATGTAAAGTGTATGACTACACAGACACAAATGGGTTTGGAGTTAATCACTAATTTGAGGGGGTGTGTAATGAGAAAGAACTGAGTTGTGCAGAACACGTGACCTCTTAACTTTTTTCATTTTGCAATCTCGTTCATTAAAAGCTTCTTAAGCAAGCACACTATATTTCATAGAATTCGACACCATCAATTGCTTCTTACACCATTATTGTATATTCCATGAAGAAAGAAAAATACTGTGGCCAATGGAATTGGGACATAAGTCTTTCTTTAGGCATCAGTTGTAAAATATACCCTAATATGAGAGATGTGAAAATGAAAAACAATGTGTCTTAGAACTGATGAAAATTAGTCATATACCTCTCAATAACCATATTAGGTCTGTGTAAAGCCACACACAAAAATGGGTGTTTTCTAAGGTTGAAATTTTTTTTTTTTTTGTCTTTTCTAGGGCTGCACCCATGCATATGGAGTTTCCCAGGCTAGGGGTCCAATCAGAGCTGTAGCCACCAGCCTACGCCAGAGCCACAGCAACACCGGATCCGAGCCACATCTGTGACCTACACCACAGCTCATGGCAACACCGGATCCTTAACCCACTGAGCAAGGCCAGGGATCGAACCTGCCACCTCATGGTTCCTAGTCAGATTCATTAACCACCGCGCCACGACAGGAACTCCTAAGGTTGAAATTTTATAAGCAAATTTCCACTACTTTCTTGTTGCACCCCAAAGGATTGCCACTGACACCTGACTGTGGAGACCACTGGCACAGACACAGGTTCCCCCCCTCTCTGTGGGTTTAGGAGAGTGAAGGCTAGTATTGGCTGTGCCTGCAAGGATCTGAATAAGTGGAGCCACATCCAGATGAAAGATGCTTTCAGGGTACAGAATAAGAATGTATGTATATGTGTGACTGGGTCACTATGCTGTATAGCAGAAATTGACAGAACGCTGTAAATCAACTATACTTAAGACGGAAAGAAAAATGAAGGGAGGAAGGAAGGAAGGGAGAGACAGGGATGTCTGAGTGGTTTGGGAGGACAGTGAAAAAAACCACAGGGCTGGGAGCGACTGCAGCTCTGAGCCTCCGTGTTACGGTTAATGACATAAGTAAGGTAGCCAGGAGAGGAAGCTAGTCTTGGGGGAAAAGATAAAAAAATGTTGAAAAGAGGCCATCCAGGGGGAGTTCACCTTGAACAAGGTAAGCAAATGATCGCTTCATGTCCACACGGGAGAGAAAAAACATGAGATTTTGGTAGGTGCCACTTAAGCCAGATGTAGTGTGGTTTGGAGAGACAAGACAGGAGTTCCTAGCTCAAAATCTCTCCCCTCTGGACTGTCATTGTGCCTGAAATTTCTCCTTTGAAAATTAATCTTCACAGCAGAAATTATCACATTGTCAATCAACTATACTTCAATAAAGCTTTACAAAATAAAAAAATTAATAAAAGTAAAAGGAGTTCCCGTTGTGGCTCAGCGCGTTAAGAACTCGACACTGTCTCTCTGAGGATGCCGGTTCAATCCCTGGCCTCACTCAGTGAGTTAAGGATCCAGCTGTGGTGTAGTTCGCAGATGTGCCTTGGATCCAGTGTTGCCACGGCTGTGGTATAGACCTGCTGCTGAAGCGCCAAGGCAACTCCTAGCCGGGGAAACTTCCATTTTCAAAAAAGAAGAAGAAAGAAAGAAAAAAGAAAAAGAAAATTAATCTTTGTCAGTTAAAGGGCTGATGGCCCCGATTTATATACAATTATCCCCAACAAAAGTAAGGTCTTTGTTTTTTGTGAGTTAGCACTTCAAAGGGGACAGTTTGCTGAGAGGAAAACAGCATAGAAATAGAGTTGGGATGCTGGAGGTGAGAGAGAGCAGGGACCTGAAGAGGAGAAAGGGTGTATTAACAGGAGAGGTGGGAGGGCCTGGGATCTACTAGGAGGACTTCTATGCTCATAATCTGTATAAGGAGGCCTGGATTCTTCACTGTATTATACATAAAACCTAGTATATAATTAATATATACAATTATAGGAGTTCTCGTCGTGGCTCAGTGGTTAACGAATCCAACTAGGAACTATGAGGTTGCGGGTTCGATCCCTGGCCTTGTTCAGTGGGTTGAGGATCCAGCGTTGCCATGAGCTGTGATGTAGGTTGCAGATGCGGCTCGGATGTGGCATTGCTGTGGCTCTGGCTTAGGCCAGCGGCTACAGCTCCGATTCCACCCCTAGCCTGGGAATCTCCATATGCCTCGGGAGGGGCCCTAGAAAAGGCAAAAAGGCAAAACAACAACAGCAACAACAACAAAAAACCAATTATATATGTTATCCACCTTGTGAGAAACACACACATATATATATTACATAATGCAATCATATAACACAACCCATACAATGTATATGTAATTATAAGTTATATATGTATTTCTAAATATATATACTATACTTCTGAATTTTCTTCCAACTTTTCTCTTGTGAGAAAACACACATACGTATGTTATATATAATTATTATATGCAATTATATTCAATTGAAATAATAAAAAGCATAACATAATGATTTTATTATAATTGTATGTGTCATATGTTTGTGTCTATTTTCTCACAAGGTGGGTGGAGAGAGAAAAATTAGAAGGAAGCTCTGAAACAACCACTTTTAGCATTTTCTAAGTCTAAAAGCAAGAGAAGAAATTATAAGGGAAAAGAACCAATAGATTTGAATAGATAACTTCAAAATTCTGCAAAAAAAAAAAAAAAAAAAAAAAACAGGGAAAGCACCATGAAAATTAAGATCCAAAAGCAAACTGAAGAAAACATTTGCAGTAAATAAGAACAAGAGAGCCGCTCACTTTGCTGTATAAAGAACTCAAGCAATTCAATGAGAAAAATGCAAAGAACCCTAAGCATAATCAAGCAAGGCTATATACTAACAGTTTGCAAAAGAGGAATTCTCATTAGTCAATGATTACAAGGTCCATGAAGAAGGGACTGTGTCTGTGTGTTCACCATTGCAGCTCCTGGGTCAGTGATGTGTGACCAATCAAGTAAATATTTGTTGAATAACTGATTTAATGAGTTAATAATAAATACAAGAAAAACTCAATCTTGAGGTAATCAAAGAAATGGAAATTAAATTTTTTGTCCATCACTGTAGCAAATTTTTTTTTGTCTTTTTTTTTTTTTTTTTTTTGTCTTTTTGCCTTTTCTAGGGCCCCTCCCACGGCACATGGAGATTCCCAAGCTAGGGGTTGAATGAGAACCATAGCCACAGCAATGTGGGATCCGAGCTGCATCTGCGACCTACACCACAGCTCATGGCAATGCCGGATCCTCAACCCACTGAGCAAGGCCAGGGATCGAACCCGAAATTTCATGGTTCCTATTTGGATTCAATAACCACTGAGCCACAACGGGAACTCCTGTAGTAAATATTTTTTAAATGGAATAACATCCAATGAATATAGTAAATCAGTACAGTGAAAGGGACTTTCTTTTGGGACTTGATGGTGTGACTCCATGGGAAAGCTTTTGTCAATGATATTGACCTTGATGCATCAGAGCCTTTCAGTGCTCACCTTAAAGGTGGGAAGATCACACACCCACCCACCTGCACCCCCCATTTTACCTCCTTGGAGTCGAACTAGCAGTGTAAGTAGTTCTGCACATTGGGGTATGGGCAGAGGTGATGTGTGATGCTTCTGGACTGAAGCATATAAGAACCTTCCTCTGAAGATGTGACTACAGAAGAGGCCCCCGCAGAGAAGGTGGAGGCAAAAGACCCAACAGCCTGGATTCCTGAGTCCCCAGAAGGAAGACAGCAGCTTCACAGAGTAACCTGGACCCAGAGATGATTTTATACAACTAGAAAGTAAATTCTTGGGTTTTTCTTTTTTTTTTTTTTTTGGTCTTTTTGTCTTTTTAGGACTGCACCCAAGGCATATGGAGGTTCCCAGGCTAGGGGTCTAATCAGAGCTGTAGCTGCCAGCCTACACCACAGCCACAGCAATGCCGGATAGGAAGTAAATTCTTATTTTGTTAGGTTATTGAGATATTAGAGCTGCTTTTACCATGGTACACCTATCCTATTTGGATTAATATACTTATTTCACTCTGTTCGTGAATAGCTACTGAACTTGTAAGACAGACCCAGAATTTCCATTTATGAGGCAAAAGAAAATAATCCTAAATATGGAAAAAGATATTTATATGTGAAGATGCTCATTGTAAGGTTATTTTAAAACCAGCATTCCCATAATAGAAGGGTTAAGTTGCAAAAGAAAAACATATTACATACACTTAGTGGATATTTATAAAGAAGATGTAATAACATGGGAAAATATTTGTAGCTGTCAACCTTCTAAATTTCCTATATATGTTAAAAAATATATTGAAATAAAAAACACCAAAAATGTTGAAATGTGGCTTTGTTGACTAAGAAAAATAAGACCATTTCCCCTCCTCATTTCTTTCTGGAGTTTAAAAAATTTCAAAATATTTAAAAATAAATTAGTATCAATTTTCATAATGAAAAGAAATCCTTCTCTCCCAATTTTTAGATCTATAACCAGCAGGTCATTTTATTATATCTTATTGGCAAGATTCATCTTAATATTGGAAACAAACCATTCTCAAGTTGCTTTAGGGAGTTCCCATTGTGGTGCAGCTGAAACAAATCCAACTAGGATCCATGAGGATGCAGGTTCGATCCCTGGTTTCACTCAGTGGGTTAAGTACCTGGTGTTGCCGTAAGCTTTGGTGTATGTCACAGATGTGGCTCGGATCTGGCATTGCTGTGGCTGTGGTGTAGGCTGGCAGCTGCAGCTCTGATTCAACTCCTAGCCTGGGAACTTCCATGTGCCTGGGGCACAGCCCTAAAAAGCAAAAAGCAAACAAACAAACAAAAACCAAAAAAGTTACTCTACAATTCAGAGGGTGGATGATCTTTACGCTTTTTTTTTTTTTTTTTTTTTTTTCCTTTTCAGGGCTGCACCTTCGGCATATGGAGGTTCCCAGGCTAGGGGTCTAATCAGAGCTGTAGCTGCCGGCCTACACCACAGCCACAGCAATGCCTGATCCAAGCTGTGTCTGCGATCTACACCACAGCTCATGGGAATGCCAGATCCTTGATCCACTGAGCGAGGCCAGGGATTGAACTGCAACCTCGTGGTTCCTAGTCGGATTTGTTACTGCTGTGCCACGATGGGAACTCCCTATGCTTTATATTTTTGCTATATTTTTTGTTTGTGTATATGCAGACATTTTAAAGAAAAACATTTCTATCCGTCATCTCTTTCAAAGGCTTTGCAGACTGCTTTTGATGAGTTCTCCTCCTCCTCCTCTCTGCACCCATTGTCTCTGTCTGAACAATGGGCGGCTGGATCTAATAATCTCTAAAACCGCTGCCAACTCCAGCTGTCTGTGATTCTATGTTCAAGTGGAATGAGAAGTTAATCATTTCATATGCCAGACATGTCATTCAAGCAGATTTTGGCAAACACTTGTCTCATTAGTTTTGTGCACAGGTATCTATGGTAACAACGTATATTGGTCCCCAAGGGAGATTATCATTTATGAATTTGTCTCCAGACCATCTTCACAAAGGTAAGTTGTACTGGGGCTAAGCTTCTACCAGTATGTACAGGAAGATAGAGTTTTATGCCCTTTTCAGTAGAATCAAGGAAAAATCGCCTGATAAACTGAGGTAGCATCAGAGTATCAGAGACTGGAAGGTTTCACTTGAAAATATACCACAAGGACCTGGAGAGTCATAGCGTTCAGTAGACATCATTTTTTTAATTTGAGAAAAATACTCTGAGATGGTGGCAGAACTAGCCAAGGAGTTGAGTGAAACTTGTTTTAGCTCTGTTTATTTAAGCTGGACTACCGTTGTGAGTGAGCAATTTTTTTTAACCCTGTGGTGTTCTGCTTTGGCAGAGAAAGTGTCCGTGTTGGGGGCGGGGAAGGGGGGGATTTGAATTTTGGATTTTATTATGGGGAAAATCTCCCATGATACCTTGCGACTTTACTTCTAGGCGGTAAGTGGAGATTCCTTTCTAAATCATCAAAATTCACTGTGCAATCCAAGAGCTACTGAAGGTGATGAAGCCTCGAGTTTAAATTTGTCAAGTATGTTCTAGTAGCAAAAAGACTATTCACACACACACACACACACACACACACACCTATGTCTGCTGCTGTCTGCTGTTGTCGCCGTTTTGTCCGAGGATTACTTAGTTTAAAAAGTCCACCGGGCACTAAACACTTCCTATAAAATGTCCTAGCCAGGCAGTTGGCTATGTGATAAGAATTTCCATATATGGGAGTGTGACTAAGCCCTGAGAGAAAATATGGCAGAGATGGCTGGCTACAAATCTTGGATAATTCCCTGAGAAGGGGAAAAAAAAAAAAAAAGGAAGGATCGCAAAACCCGCGGTGCACAGGAAATGCCTAACTCACGGAAGGGAGAGCACATTTGTGTGGGAAAACTCAGCCCAGCCAGCGCCAGCTCCTAGTGGGAGGATGTCTTCAGAATCTGCTGTCTCCCCATTTGGACCGTTTCAGATGCCTCAGCGCTTCTTCAGGGACCTTTGAAAAAGACCTTGACCCTTCAGGCCAGGACATTTTGAAGAGCCGTTCTCACCGGCTGAGCTCGGGGTTCCTTGCACACTGCAAAATCCCTCAACCTCTGAATTTTGTTTTGAAGTCATAAATTTCTCTCCAGGCGTCTTGCTTCTCAGAAACCAGCACAGCTTGTTTCATTTGTGAACAACTGGAAGCAAGCAACTTCATGGCCCCCCCAAAATTTTTTTTAAGATTTTTTTTTTAAAACCTTTTATTGGTTTTTAATTTTCCATAAAAGTATGCCCTGTCTGCCAGATGTAGAGAATCGCTGCGGAATTAAAGGAGCTGTAATCCTCCGAATTGCACTGGTTTGCTAGTCTAAAAATATCTCAGCCTGCTACAATGCTGGGCTGAATTAACAACATATAAATGAGAGGAGATGAAGGTACTATTCCTCCTTCAGCTTCAAATATTCAGCTGCACAAAGCATTTAGGGGGTTGTCTACTTGTAAGTCAACTTGTAAGTCTACTGGTCCCAGCCTCAGTTTCCCTGCAGATAGGGCCTTTGGGAGGATGGGTTTATAGCACCCGGGTGACAGTCCCTTGCATCTGGTATGTTTAGGGAAAGTCACATGACTGAACTTCAAGATTCTCACCTGAAAAGTGAGAAAAATAGGCAATCTTCCCCCAGAGATGGGTAAAGATGAAATGAGCTGACAAACGTGAAGCACTGATCACTAAGTTCCCACTAAATAAACACTTATTATTACGATCCTCTGACTGCAGTTTGGGAGGACAAACTGATCAGTGGGCTTCACTCAGCTTTAGGTATTTCTTTCCTTTCCTTTTCTTTTCTTTTTCTTTTTCTTTTTTTTTTTTTTTTGGTCTTTTTTTGTCTTTTTAGGGCTGCACCTGCGGCATACGGAGGTTCCCAGGCTAGGGGTCTAATCGGAGCCATGGCTGCCAGCCTATGCCACAGCCACAGAAATGTGGGATCCGGGCCGCATCTTCGACCTACCCCACAGCTCACAGCAACACTGGATCCTTAACCCACTGAGCAAGATCAGGGATCGAACCTGCAACCTCATGGTTCCTAGTTGGATTCATTTCCACTGCACCATGATGGGAACTCCAGTTTTAGGTATTGCTGATTTAACCAAATCATTGCAAATGTCAAAGCCAAAATGAGTTTCTTCAGAATAACTTAATATATACAGTCTGAAGACCTTTGAAACCATTCACAGGGTTTCAATAATTGACAACATAGGAGTTCTTGCTGTGGTACAGTGGGTTAAGAATCCAACTGCAGAGGCTCGGGTCTCTGCGGAGGGGTGGGTTCGATCCCCAGCCTGGTGCAGTGGGGCTTCAGTGTTGCCCCAGCTGAGATTCAATTCCTGGAGCACAAACTTCCATATGTCACAGGAACAGCCATTAAAGAAAAAAAAATTGACCACATATATTTTTAATATATCCTTCAATATCCATGTATCAATCTTTTTTTTTTTCATTTTGTAAAGTGTTTTTTTTGGGGGGGGTTGGGGTTTTTTTGTGTGTCTTTTTGTCTTTTCAGGGCCGCGCCCATGGCACATGGAGGTTCCCAGGCTAGGGGTCGAATCAGAGCTGTGGCTGCCGGCCTACACCACAGCCACAACAACACCAGATCTGAGCTGACTCTGCGACCTGCACCATAGCTCACGGCAATGCCGGATCCTTAACCCGCTGAGCGAGGCCAGGGATCGAACTTGCAACCTCATGGTTCCTAGTCCGATTCGTTTCCTCTATGCCACAATGGGAACTCCTCATTTCGTAAAGTTTTATTGAAGTATTGTTGATTTACAATGTTGTGATAAGTATCAATCTTTCTTGTAAGTCCCAGGTTGAATGTCAAGATCACTGCCCCCGACTGCCTGCCTCAGGCAGACAGATAGGTGGCTGGAAGCAGCTCATGGCACAGGGACATTTGCTATCCATCATCTTCTGTCTGTTTTCTATTCCTGCTCATATTAATTCCCATTTCTTTCTTTTTCTTCTGGGTTTCTCTCTGTCTCTCTGGTACTGAGAGACATTAAATTTTCAGACTAATGCTGCCACTGCAGCATTTCCTCTTGAGAGTGACTGCTTGGGTTCCAATCCTGTTACTTAAATCTTTTCATCTCTCTGTGCTCTTCATCTCCCTATCTGTAAAATGAGTTGGAGATAGAAAAGTTCTGCTTCTGGATAGTGTTAGGAAGGGCGCTCCATCTGTGCTGCGTTCAAGGGCCACAAGGCACCACGGAAAGAGCGAGAGCTTTCGGCCTGGAGAGGCTGCCTTCAGATCTCAGCTCCACTGTCTCCCAGTTGTGTGGATGGAACAGTTGTGTCTCTTGGCCTGATTTCTCACTGGTAAACGGAGCAGCAGACTGTTGCTGCTAACCCAATATCTATCCTCACCCCCCTTTTCTTAAACCAATAAAACTCTGATTTTATTGGGAGCCGAAATATGCCCAGCTTGAATGGTTCATTTCCACTCTCCCATCTGATATTGGCCGTTGAGGTGGACGCAGAAACTACGGAGTACAGCTAATAGAAGGTTGTTCCTAAAAGAACAGGCTGAACTGGCATGGACTTCTGCCTTTGCCTTTTCTCTTCTTCCCCCTAGAACCTGGACACAATGCTTAGAGGGACAGCAAGCCACCCCATAACCATGAAATAACCAACAGGATGAAGCCTATATGCCAAGAATGGCTAAACAGAAGAAGGAAAACCCTTCTCTGATGGCCTCATGGGATTCTCAGCCAGCCCTGGGCTGCCCGCCCCCAGGCTTGCAGGAATAAGTTGCCATTCAAATAGATCCCTATCTTTTAAGTCTCTGTGGGTCAGTTTGTCTGTTATTTGCCATCAGACTCTTCTCAAAACAGGTACCACAGGAATCCTTGCTTCCTAGGAAGCCTGTGAGAGGAAACCAGGTTAGGTACATACAGCATTTAGCGTGATTCTTGGCACACGGCAGACCTCCAGTAATTCGATCCTCCTTTTGATAGGCATTTTGAATTCTCCTTGATACATGTAGTTATCAGAGCTATTGGGCAGGGGGAGGGCTTCTTGGGTGTTTTGCTTCTTTTTTCTTTTTTGGGGCCATACCTGCGGCATATGGAGGTTCCCAGGGAAGGGTCCAATCGGAGCTGTAGCTGCCAGCCTACACCACAGCCACAGTAACACCAGATCTGAGCCAACTCTGTGACCTACACCATAGCTCACAGCAACACCAGATCCTTAACCCATTGAGTGAGGCCAGGGATCGAACCTGCATCCTCACGGACACTAGTCAGATTCATTTCCTCTGAGCCACGACAGGAGCTCCAGATGTTTTGCTCTTAATGTGTCCCTAAGTGTGGGTCACCCGACTGAACATGATCCCACCATCTAATGTCACTTTTATTTTTTTCATTTTATGGCCATACCTGCGGCATATGGAAGTTCCCAGGCCAGCAACGTCAGATCCTTAACCCACTGAGGAGCTCCTAATGTCACTTCTCTTTCTTTTTTTCTTTCCTTCTTTCTTTCTTTTTTTAGGGCTGCACCTGCAGCATATGGAAATTCCCAGGCTGGGGGTTGAATCAGAGCTGCATCTGCTGGCCTACACCACAGTCACAGCAATACCAGATCTTTAACCCACTGAGCGAGGCCGGGGTTCAAACTGGCATCCTTATGGATACTAGTCAGGTTCATAACCCAGTTCGTAACAGCTACAATAGGAACTCCATAATGTCACTTTGCAAAGCACAGGCGTTCCTTGGCTGCCTTCCTAGAGCAGAGTCCCGGGAGAAGGAGAGCTAATAGTCAGGAATTCTGTTCACACATTTCTGACAAATTCCAACCCTACTGAGAAAAGGTTCTGAAACCTGTCCTATTGGCTATCTTTATACGTTTAGCTTAAAAAGGCAAAGCATAAGGGGAACACGGCATCTTTCTTCCAACAGCACTTGGGCCCCTAGGGAGACCTAATCTGCTAGCTGTGGGCACTTGGACACAGTAGCTTCTGAAAGCCCTTCCAGTTCTAGCTGAACTGTATCATGGATCCCAGGCTTTGAAAGGATGACGATGACATAGTCTCAGGAAGTGTTCCCTGAAATGATTAATTCGTTAAAGATTTAGTTATTTAGGGAGTTCCCTTTGTGGCTCTAGGGTTACAAATCCGACTAGTATCCATGAGTATGTGGGTTCGATCCCTGGCCTTGTTCAGTGGGTTAAGGATCCGGTGTTGCCAGGAGCTGTGGTGGAGGTTGCAGATGTGGCTTGGATCCTGTATTGCTGTGGCTGTGGTGTAGGCAGGCAGCTGCAGCTGTGATTTGACCCCTAGCCTGGGAACTTCCATATGCCACAGGAGTGGCCCTAAAAAGAAAAAAAAAATTAGTATTTAGCCCTGAAGTTTCTATGGGTAAGAGCAGCTTGAGTCACAATACCCAACTTATTGGTGAGAATGTGCCCTTGTGTGAAATGGGGGTCCCTGGGCTTTGGGATTATCTGAGATCCAGCCTCACCCTGATGAAACCCCTTTCTTGGTATGTCTAGGGAAAACCATCTTGAAGAAACAAGACCCACAGCCATCCCCAGCCTGACTTCAAAGGCAGTGGCTATGCAACTGGAATTGCTAAGGCCAGAGGGGCTGTTTTATACAAAAATCATTTTTCTGAGCCAACTGTTTTATTTCAGCTGAGTTCGCATCACGCATTTTTGGCATCTCCTCCAAGAAGACTATCCAGTAGGGCAGAAGCGTATGAAATGGAGCCTTTGCTCTCAGAAGTGGCATGATGCCTGTACTTAAAAGTTATTAAATCTTGACTATGTGGAAGAGAGAAAGGCATAACATTACCAGTGGAGAAGAGAAAGCACGCATAACATCCAATGTGAAGACAGCATGTTGGGAAATGAAGCAAAAGGGACATTTTCATTACTTGTATCTGGGTTTTATGTTATGGCAGCAAGTATCCGGCTACTACAGTTGGTTTTATGTACACCTCATCTATAACTACCTAAGCACTCCATTGGGCAACAGTTTAATCAAATATCTTGGTTTCTAGTTAGTAGATTTGTGGCAAGCATCAGTGACAAAAAAAAAAAAAAAAAAAAAAAAAAAATCCCAACCCCATCTGAAGTATTTCCATCTACTTGGATGCGATAAATGTTCCTTTCTCAAATTCAGGTTGAAAAGAAATTCTCTAATGGAAACAAGGGAATGAGGTCTCACTTTTTACTTTTATTATTTTTTTTTTTTTTACTTAGATGACTCATTTATTTTATTGAGACCCAGCATTACATTTGAAGTTCCAAAGCATTGGAACTCATGTTTGAGGCGATGTTGTAACGCAGCACCTCATTTTTTAATGAACTTTTCCCACTACCCATAAAAGTCAGTGGAAACTTTTGCCGTCATTCCTCACTCCTACACCCTGCCCCCAACTAACCTCTCAGGTCAAGTCTGTCAAATTTCAAGTAAAATCTTCTTTCCCAAATTATGAAAAATTTTGAAAAGTGACATTAAGACACAGGAGTTCCTATTGTGGTGAAGTGGAAGTGAATCTGACTAGTATCCAAGAGGTTGAGGGTTCGATCCCTGGCCTTGATCAGTGGGTCAGGGATCCAGCGTAGCTGTGAGCTGTGGTGTAGGTTGCAGACGCAGCTCAGATCTGGCGTGGCTGTGGCTGTGGCGTAGGTCGGCAGCTGCAGCTCCAGTTTGACCCCTAGCCTGGGACCTTCCTTCCATATGCCACAGGAGTGGCCCTGAAAAGCAATAAATAAATAAATAATTTAAAAAAAAGAAATTAAGCCACATGACTGGCAATGAAGGGAAGGATGGGAGTAAACCTGTACACTTATGATTGATTTGGATCATCTAAAAAGCCCTGTGTTTTTTTATTGTTTTTTTTTTTTTTTTTTTTTTTGTCTTTTTGCCTTTTCTAGGGCCACTCCCGTGGCATATGGAGATTCCCAGGCTAGGGGTCTAATTGGAGCTGTAGCCACCAGCCTACGCCAGAGCCACAGCAATGCCAGATCTGAGCCACATCTGCAACCTACACCACAACTCACGGCAACACCGGATCCTTAACCCACTGAGCGAGGCCAGGGATTGAACCCGCAACCTCATGGTTCCTAGTCAGATTCATTAACCACTGTGCCATGACAGGAACTCCAAGCCCTGTGTTTTATTTTCCTGTAAATCTTATAAAAGTGGGTCGCATGCATCCTTTCACAGGAAGAGGTGTGAAAATGAACGGGTTTCTCAAAGGTACGTCGGAGCCCTAAGCCAGCCCAGCAGTGTGTGACCAGCACTCCTGCAGGAAGAGTGGGGACCACAGAGCCACCTTACTTAGAACCTGTCAGATAACACCAGGATCCTTGTGTTCAGCTTCTTAAAACCAGAGAACCTCCAGGGAGGTTGAAGCGCAGAATCCATGTCAGCTAAGATGGGCTTGAAGGAGCTGCTGTTGTCCAATAAGAAGAGAGGCCCCATGGAGGCAGAGTGGCAGCCTGATGCTTGATGCTCTGCCCTGGAGGAAGGGCAGCATGGTCAGGGTTAGCATCCAACGGCAGCACGATCAGAGTGGAAGGAAGATACAGGACATCTGGAAGCTGTGACCCGCAACCTGCATCCAGCTAATCAGAGGCTCCCCACCTCCTCCCTGGTCCTTGGAATGCATGTTCTGCCCACTGTTCCCACAGTGAGAGCTCTTCCAAGGGTATGGCCTTGAAAGAGTAAGGTGTTATTGAGACCATCTGGATGGGACATGTGACCTGAGCCCAGCAAGGCTTCTTTATCAATTTTAAGGTTCCGGCAGGCAGGTTCGGGGATCTGCTCGTCTTGCAGCACCTGAAACAAGACTTCTAAGTATGTCCCCTTGGGTTTTGGGGGTGGTTTTTTGTTTTGTTTTGTTTTGTTTTAGGGCCGTACCCATGGCATATGGAAGTTCCTGGCTATGGGTTGAATCAGAGCTGTAGCTACAGCCACAGCCACACAGGATCCAAGCCGCATCTGCAACCTATACCACTGCTCACGGCAACACCAGATCATTAACCCACTGAGTGAAGCCAGGGATGGAACCTGCATCCTCATGGATACTAGTCGGGTTTCTTACCGCTGAGCCACCGTGGAAACTCCCTGTCTCCTTGTTTAACCTGCCAGGTAGCAATCTGGAGGGTGGCTGCTCTGTCTTGTCTTCTCTCCTTGCTGTATATATATGGGGGCTGGTTTGTGAACCAACACATGCCAAAATGAAGAAAGCTGTTCTGATGTGGGGAATTGCCCCTCACCCTAGGAGGTCATCCTAGTGGCAGCTGAAGTCTGGACCTCACTTTAAAGCCTACCATGCACTCTCACATCTCACATGAGCTGAGAGGTGTTATTACCCTTGTTTTACTGAGCAGAAAACAGAGAGGCTGAGCGCTCAAATGACTTTTCCAAAGTCATAAAATCATCCTGGAGCCTTAGAAGATGCAAAGCATATCATCCAAAGAAGGTAAGTGACAGTCTTGAGATTGAAACCAGATCTCCCAGCCCCTTGGTCCAGGCTTGTGGATTACATCCCATGCCCTTTCATCCTGTTCTTTTTGCTGGGAGTTTTCAAATTCTGTCTGGGGAGCTTGCTGGATCATTTTTCATCCCTCTTTTCCCACCCTCACCCACAGCAGTACGATGCAAGAGTTAAGAGTTATTAGCTGGCTTTGCATCCTACGTCTACACTTAGCCGTCTATGTAAACTTGAGTTTCTTCCTTTTTTTCTTCCTTCCTTCCTTTCTTCCTTTTTTTCTTTCTTTCCTTCTGGCTGTGCCCATGGCTTGTGGAATTTCCTGGGCTGGGGATTGAACACTTGCCACAGCAGTGACCTGAGCCACAGCAGTGACAACGCCAGATCCTTAACCACTAAGCCCTCCAGGAACCCCTTGAGTGAATTTCTTGACTTTTCCAAGAGGCAGTTTCATCACTTACTGATTGGGGGTCACAGTAGGACTCACCTCATGGGTCTCGCACTGTGAGTTAAAGGAGATGATGCGTGGACATCACTTGACACAGAATTAACACAAGCAGATTTTCAGCTTGATTTTACCTCTGTCGCCACTGACGCTGGGCCTCTGCAATTCCTCCCTGGGAACCATAAGAGCCTCCCAACTAGTCCTCCCCTGTTCATGCACACCCGGTCCAGTTGATTCACCACATTGTAGATGAGGGACCCTCCCGAAATGTAAATCTGATCATGTCACTTCCTGGCTTAAAACCCTCAGTAGATGCCACTGATTTGGGGATAAAGGCCAAGACCTTTGATAAGGCCCAGTGTGGTCTGGCCTCAAGGCACCTGTCCAGCCTGGGCTCATGGCCACCTTCTCTACTTGGGCTCTGGCCACACAGGTCTCCTTCTCACACCATGCTGGCTCTTTCTCATCTCAGAGCCTAGAATGTTCTCCCACATGCTCAGGAAGTTAGGTAGCCCCACCCCAAACGACAGACTCTCAGAGCCCCATTCACATCCCTTGGTGGCGCTAGGTCTACGCACAGCTGTGTCTTTGTGAGTATTTCACTCTGGTCTGTCACTAAACTATAAGTGTCTTGAGGGTCTTGCTCACATTCCCAACATCCAGTGTGAGGCCCGTCATTGAGTAGGTGCTCAAAAGAAATGCAGTGAGGGCAGTTCCCGTCATGGCTTAGTGGTTAATGAACCAGACTAGCATTCATGGAGATGCAGGTTCAATCCCCAGCCTTGCTCAGTGGGTTAAGGATCCAGCATTGCCATGAGCTGTGGTGTAGGCTGAAGATGTGGCTCAGATCCTGCATTGCTGTGGCTTTGGTGTAGGCCGGCAGCTGTACGTCTTATTAGACCCCTAGCCTGGGAACCTCCATATGCTGTGGGTGTGGCCCTAAAAAGACAAAAGGAAAAAAAATATACATGCATTGAGTGAACAAATGACTCTGGAGGGGGACACGTCCACCTAGATTTCTGTGAGGCTTAGGCGGGAAGGTAGGACTAGGTTGACCCCGGGAGCCCTCCTTCTCTGAGATTCCATTCTTCCTTGTATATCCTGTTGCCCTTCCCTCTCCAGATATTGTTGCCTTTAAATGAGCCTACAGGAGTCTTTCAATAAATCCTTGCAAACTTACAAACACTTGATCTAGAGAAGTAGAAAACAAACTTTGAACTGAATTCTGTACAAATTCTCATCTTGACATTATCTTTTCTCCCCCACAGGATGTGAAAAATGCCCACTCTCATCACTGTTGGTGGGAGTGCCCAGTGGTACCAACCACCTCTGCAGTCCCTCTGGCTGTATCTTATGAAACTCAAGATGCTCAAACTCTATGACTCAGAGGTTCCATTCCTCAGCAGACATCCAAGAAACTACTGAGCCTCTACCCAACACAATGCAATGACTGGCATAGCAATCAAACAAACACATAATCACTAATTGTCCATCAACAGAAACATGAATAAATACATTATAATATAGGCAGACAATGCAATACCCTAGACCAATAAAATAGAAAGTAAACCAGAACTTCATGTGTTAGCATGATATCTTTTTTTAACATGTTTAATAGGAAAAGCAAGTCTCAGAAGGATATACACCACATAATCCCATTTAAAGAAATTTTTAAGTAAAATGAAACCATAAAACATGTTGTGTAGGGATTCATATACATATGATTAAAAATATAGGAAGTTTCTGTTGTGGTTTAGGGACCCAGAATTGCCTCTGTGAGGATGGGGGTTCGATCCCTGGTCTCCCTCAGTGAGTTAAGGATCTGACATTGCAGCAAGCTGTGTTGCAGGTCACAGATACAGCTCTGTTCTGGTGTTGCCATGACTGTGGCATAGGTGGAGTGGAGAGAGTTGAATATGATTTGAACACAAGGGACCCAGGGGCTTTAACCATCCTGGTAATAGCTTACTTCTTAAGATGGATTGTGGGTAGGGAGTTCCCTGGTGGCTCAGCAGGTTAAGAGTCAGGCATTGTCCCTGCTGTGGCTCTGGTTACTGCTGTGGCACAGGTTCGATCCTTGGCTTGGGAATTTTTGCATGTGGCAGGTGCAGCCCAAATAAAAGATGGATGGTTGGTAAATTGCCAGCCGTTATAATAATATCTGCCTCTTTGTATATCTGAACTATCTCATAATAGAAAAAAAAAAACACTTTAAATATATTTGGAATGGCTAGTTCAACCTAAAACAAGAGTGGCCACAATGGGAGTTCCTATTGTGGCTCAGTGGATTAAGAATCTGACTAGTATCCATGAGGATGCGGGTTCAATCCCTGGCCTCACTCAGTGGGTTAAAGGATCTGGCTTTGCTGTGACTGTGGTGTAGACCAGCAGCTACAGCTCCAGTTCGACCCCTCGCCTGGGAACTTCCATATGCCACAGGTGTGGCCCTAAAAAGAGTGGACACAATGGGTTTTATGGGGTTCCTCTGTAGGTGCCTTACTCAGGTGAGTCTCCTGTCCCCTTTCTGAGATGAGGGGAGCCAGGCAGATTCCAAGCGTCCTTGCCACAATCCCATGGTACCCTCCCTAGGCTTTTTCCCAACAGACCCCAGTGAGCACTTAGGCCAAAAAGTTTGAAAGAAGGTGTTTTGCCTTTAGACCGAGGACCACATACAAGATGCTGTATGCCCCTGCAGAGACCTAGCAGGAGAAAGAGCTGAAAAGAAAGGATGGGGCAGTTAGATCAAATTTAGCTCCAAGATAGATATTATTGTAGATGAATGCTTACCATGTCCAGAAGAAAGGCCACAGCTTTTGGTCTTTATATCAAGTGTGAAGATAAAACCAATGTATTCCACCATCCAGAAGGCCCATGAGCAAAAGATGCTTGGCCTCCTATTTCTTGTCCAGTCTACGCACCACGCACCTAACTTTCTGCTGCTGCCACAGGGGGGACATGACATCATAGACCAGTGGGACATTTTATGGGTCTCCTGCTGATAAGCTGTGTGAAAAGATGTCAACACCAGGTCTGCTCCTGAAATCTATCGTCCTGTTGGCCCTCTGCTCCTTTTAAGGAAGAGCATAGGGAGGCCACAGAGTCACCGGAGAATAGCAGCCCCTGCCTGCGATGGGACAAGAAGGGCTCTGAGCTGTGAAACCAGCCCTGGAAGGGTGCGGCTGGCAGGAAACTTGTTGAGCCGCTGTCAGCTTGAACTCCAGACCAAAACAACAGTTCTCACAAATAAACCTCACACACAGCTCTCTGGTTTCCTTACCATCCTGACTCAACACCTAAAACTGGTCAAATCCACTACCTTTGGGCGAAACACTTCATAACTAACTGAAGCCCAAAGCATGGGAAAAACACTCCCAGCATGGCTGGTTTATCCTGGGATCCTGGATGTGGGATCCGTTTCCCAGGCCTGGCCTGTGCCCTGGAGTTTACTGTGGCCTCCAAAAATAGTATCTCATGGTGAAAACCCCCTGTAAGCTCATGTTTTGTTTTGTCTTTTCTAGGGCTGCACTCACGGCATATGGAGGTTCCCAGGCTAGGGATCTAATTGGAGCTGTAGCCACTGGCCTAAGCCACAGCCACAGCCATGCAGGATCCGAATCATGTTTGCTACCTACACCGCAGCTCACGGCAACGCCAGATCCTTAGCCCAGCGAGCGAGGCCAGGGATCGAACCCGAAACCTCATAGTTCCTAGTCATATTCGTTAACACTGAGGCATGATGGGGACTCCCTAAAAACTCATGTTAATGTGAGCTTTCTCCTTGCTTTCTGTCGCAAGGCAGCCCTGACTCAAAGGCAAGGGGTGGGAAACAGTGTGGCAGTCTCTTCCCTGGCAGGCAGGGAAGAGACTGGGATTGGGGTTGCATGGGGGGTACCCTCTTCTACTGTGATTCTGGGAGCAGGGGGACAGAGTGGCCGGGCCTAGCAACACTGTAAAGTCACCCTGTGCAGCCACTCACTGTCTGAGGCACTCCTGTGACAGGCTTGCAATCTGCCTTGCCTCTTCCTCAGTCCCCCACTCTGTGTCATACATATATGCGTGCGCCACACACACACACACACACACACACACACACACACACACACACACTCCTCACAGCCTGATGGCTGGGAGGGTAGCCTCTGGTGCCACAGCGGCTGGATTTAAACTCACCGGCCTGATGACCTCTGCCACGTTATCAAGCCATTGGGTAGCTCAGTTTCCTCCTGACCCCAAAAGAACAATAATGGAAATGACGGCACTTGTCTCATTCTCATGGACAGAAGGATGACATGAGCAAATATGAGTTATGAATTTAGTACCTGCCTACGGTAAGTCTGATGTCAGGGTTTGGTTCATCAAACTGAGGTTTCCTATTCCTCATCCTCTCCCCACTTGTCCTGCCTTAATTCAGCCCCAGTAAAACTCGTGAACAGCCGTGTGCCTTCAGGCTGCTGCCTGCTCCTCTCCCTTAGGCAGTAAGAAACATTACTGAGGAATCAACCGAAATGTTCAGAACGATTGGCACTGTGCCAGCAGGAAGGCCCAGGGTCCCTCTTGCCTCAGGTACCGTATTTTCTTTCTCTCCTTCTGCTCCTCCTTTTTCTTCCTCATCTTCTTTTGCCTCTGCCTGCAGCAGGCAGAAGTTCCCAGCCCAGAGTCTGAACGCATGCCAAAGCCGTGACCCAGAGCCACAGCCGTGACAAGGCCAAGTCCTCAACCTCTAGGCCGCCAGGGAACTCCCAGTCATCATGTTTTCTCTACCTCGCTCAGGACCCCTGAGAAAGGGACACATGGCAGCTCTTGACCATTGTTGGCGCCCTCTCTGGGGGATGCTGCTTGGACACTGTCCTGGGTTCTCTTACTGGTGTGAGGGGGTTTATAGAAATGGCAGCATCCCACATTCTTCCTGTCTCTGCCCTGCAGCCCTGATCAGGGCCCTTGCCCCACGTCTCCAGAAATATTGCTAATGTGTGTTAAGTGATTAATCCTCCCAAGAACCCCATGAAGCAGGTATTAATACTTATTTTACAAGTGAGGTCAAATGCGGGCTAGGGAGTTTAAGCAACATAGCATGGTCTTAGCTTCCCTGAGACACTTCATATTTAGCCCAGAACTGGCTTGAATCTGTTCTTCCTTATTTGTTTGGGGGGGGGCAGGGGAGGGGGCTCTCTGGCAGGGTGGGAAGATGGGGAGGGAGGGCGTGGCTCTTTTCCTGTTCTATTTGTCTTGAAAGCACATAGAATGTATTCTGTCCTGATGAAACTGACAACACGTAAGACTTGACCCTAGCCAGAAGCCAGATGGGGACTTGTACCAGGACTTTTTAAATCGGAATCATTCACCTGGTGTCAGGACTCACTGAAGTTCAGGTTCTCTGTGTTTCAGTGCAGAAGAAATTCAGGGAGAGACAAAGTGACAGGCGAGAAATAGATTTATTAAGATAGGACGCATGGGAGTTCCCGTCATGGTGCAGCGGAAACGAATCCGACTAGGAACCATGAGGTTGCGGGTTCGATCCCTGGCCTCATTCAGTGAGTTAAGGATCCAGTGTTGCCGTAGGTTGCAGACGCATCTCAGATCTGGTGTTGCTGTTGCTGTGGCATAGGCTGGCAGCTGTAGCTTCTATTAGACCCCTAACCTGGGAATTTCCATGTGTCCTGAGTGTGGCCCTAAAAAGAAAAAAAAAAAAAAAAAAAAGATAGTGTGCTTGTGAGAGATACAAGCGGCCAGGCAAAGAAGCATTGCCTTGAGTATTAGGTGGGCTACACTTTTATAAACCAAGGAGAGTGGGGAGGGGAAAAGACCCCCTTCTTCCTTGTTCTCTGCGTAGATGTCAGGCTTACATCATTAGCTCCTCCTTTGTTTCCTGTCTGATAAGAGAATATTTGACCCTATGAGGTCAAACTGGGACTATCATTGAGCTTATTCAAATCAGCAGAAGGGTGGTACATATGCTAAAACACGTTGAATCATCTCAGGTTTCCGTTTAATGAGGATCTCCTACTTTGTTTTTTTTGGGGGGGTTGTTTTTTGGGGTTTTTTTCCTTGTATTTTTAGGGCTGCACCTGCCGCATATGGAGGTTCCCAGGCTAGGGGTTTAATCAGAGCTGTAGCCACCAGCCTACACCAGAGCCACAACAACGAGGGATCCAAGCCATGTCTGTGACCTACACCACAGCTCAGAGCAACGCTGGATCTCTGACCCACTGAGCAAAGCCAGGGATTGAACCTGCAACCTCATGGTTCCTAGTCGGATTCGTTTCTGCTGTGCCGCGACAGGAACTCCGAGGTTCTCCTACTTTGGAATGTCATCTTTCCCTTAAATTCCTGTCCTACTGGTCATTGTCTTTGGGGAGGGGTGTCTTTTTTTCTTTGCAGCAAATGGAAGTTCCCAAGCTAGGGGTCGGATCAGAGCTGCTACTGCTGCTGCTGGCCTACACCAAAAGCCACAGCAACACAGGATCTGAGCCGTGCCTGCAACCTACACCACAGCTCAAGGCGATGCTGGATCCTTAACCCACTGAGGGAGGCCAGGGATCAAACCCACATCCTCATGGATACTAGTTGGGTTCATTACCCCTGAGCCACAACGGTACTCCTCTAAGGGTCATTGTCTTGCTGAACTTGAATGCAGGCCTCCTTTAATCTTTCACTTAATGACCTGAGGCATATCTCATGCTTTTATTTATAGTTTTATAGTTAAGCAAGCCTGCTTTGTTGTGATGACTTTCTTGAGCCATCATTAACTTATAGGGCTCTCCCAAAGTCCCCTAGGTTTCCCTCTCTATCTGTGGCCCCCTACTGGGATTTCTACAACTACCTGGGTAACTCTCTGACTCCAGCCCTATCACTGAAAGCCCATAAATGCTTAGCACAGAGCTGAGTATATAGCGAGCAATTAATGAATGTTAACATATATGCTATTATTATTATGTAATATTTATTCTTTTTTATTACGCAAGGAATTTTATTACATTTGTAGTTAGTTGTACAATGATCATAACACCCAATGTTATAGTATTTCCATCCCAATGTAATAATTATTGAATACACCGTACTGGGTCCTGGGGGTGGGCTAAGCCATGAGGACACAATTTGTGTCTTCCAAGTGCTTACATCCTCATTTGGGGAAGGGTGAGATAGGAAAAGAATGCTCACACCAGAGCAACTTTCAAATGTATTCAGTACCTTCCAAAAGAGAACAGATGGAGAGACACTTCTGCGCTGAGGGCATCAGGGAGACTTCCTGGAGGAGGCGGCTGGATGGGGAAAATTTCAGAAAGAATGGAGGTTGTCTACAACAGGATGGAACGAAGCAGCCCTCAGGAGCCCCATTCTTAGAAGCTCAGCAAGACGAGGGTCAGAGCAGGGAGGGATTCACAGAACAGAAGTACAGGCTGAGATCAGAGTCACTGGGCGAGGTAGCGAGTGGGAGCGGGGGGTGCCCTGCGTCGCTGTGCCGGGAGCAGGGCTTGGGGTCTGCCCAGCTTATGATGTGGTGTTTATTGGCTACTTTTTATCACTCAGAAGTACCATAGTTTAACCATTCATTTTTACTGGGCTGTTAGGTTGTTTCTCAACTTCCCGCTATTACATATAATGCAGCAGGGCAGCATGGTAACAGACAGACTTGACCGTCAAAGAGGCCTGTGTGTGAATTCTTTCTTTGCCACTTACAGGGATGTGACCGCAGGCAAGTTATATAACCTCTCCAAGCCTCAGTTTCATTGTCTACTAAATTAGAATATTAATGCTACCTAACTCACTGAGTTGTTAGAGAAAACACATTTAAGTTAAAAAAAAAAAGGTATCTCTAGGAGTTTTCTTCAGTGCTCAGCAGTTAAGGAACCCAATCTAGCATCCACGAGGATGCAAGTTCGATTCCTGGCCTCACTCAGTGGGTTAAGGATCCAGCGTTGCCGTGAGCTGCGGTATAGGTCGAAAACGCGGCTCGGATCCTTTGTCGCTGTGGCTGTGGTGTAGGCCAGCAGCTGTAGCTCCACTTGGACCCCTACCCTGGGAACTTCCATATGCTTTTTATTCTTTTAGGGCTGCACCTGCATGCAGCACATGGAGGTTCCTAGGCCAGGGGTACAATTGGAGCTGTAGCCTATGGCTTATGCCACTACCACATCAACGCCAGATAAGAGCTGCATCTGCGACCCACACCACAGCTCACAGCAATGCCAGATCCCCAACCCACTAGGCAAGGCCAGGGATAGAACCCTCGCCCCTGTGGCTAAGTCAGATTCGTTTTCTGCTGAGCCACGATGGGAACTCCTCTAAGTGTGTTATGTTTTCATGTATACATCTTCACACCTGCCTTATTAAGAAGATACTGTTAGTCATATCCTCATGTTCAGTGTTACGTGGAGACTTCAGGAACCTGTCCAATAGCACTGGTTAGAAGGATGGTCTTGAATGTGAGTTACCAGCCAGGTCCCAGGGCTCACATTCTTTGTCATCCTTCTATTCTCCTGCTCAGTACGTACTCCTTGTCACTGCATTTAGTATTATCATGGCATTGTGACAAGGTCTTTGGGAGGCTGGGGGAGGCTAGAAGTCACTTTTAAATTTCTAAGCTCCTAGTAAAAATAAGGAAACGCCAAAATAGGGGTTTTTGAAAATGTGGTGTATTTTTTTTTTCTTTTAACAGTCACAACCATGGCATATAGAATTTCCCAGGCTAGGGACTGAATCACAGATGCAGCTGCAGGCAACACAGGATCCGAGCTGCGTCTATGACCTACATGGCAGCTTATGGCAACACCAGATCCTTAACCCAGTGAGCAAGGCCAGGGATTGAACCCTCATCCTCCTGGATATTAGTCGGTTTCATTACCATTGAGCCACAAGAGGAACTCCAAATGTGATATAATATAAATGTTTATGTTTAATAAATTCACTACTAAATGCTTATCAAAAAATATAAAATACAATGCCTTCAGGAGCAATAGACACAAGAGATGAGTTCCAGGGCTGAATTTTCCTCCAAGGCTGCGCTGAGGCTTCTGCCTCCCTGACACCCGCCCCAGGATCTCACCCAGAGAAGCAGCCTGGGGGCCAGGGGCTGGGAGTAGAGGTGGGAGGCTTATCTTTGGGCTGTGGGAGGTGAAATCCACCTCCACCTCCACCTCCACCCCCACCACACTGGACAGTCCGTCTGCAAACCAGTCTTCGGCTGGTTTGGAGGAGGAGTCTGAACGTGGCGGGGACTTGGCATGCGAAGTAAACCCTGAAGATTCATTGTATAAAGATTAACATTTTAAGATCATGGAAATAATGCCATCCATGTGTTTACAAATACACCCTCCTCTAGCTGGTAGTTATTATTTATTTATTTACGGGTTTTTTAAATTTTTTTGCCTTTTCCAGGGCCGCACCCAGGGCACATGGAGGTTCCCAAGCTAAGGGTCCAATTGGAGCTGTAGCCGCCTGCCTACGCCAGAGCCACAGCAATGAGGGATCGGAGGAGTTCCCGTCATGGCTCAGCGGTTAACGAATCCAACTAGAAACCATGAGGTTGCGGGTTTGGTCCCTGGCCTTGCTCAGTGGGTTAAGGATCCGGCGTTGCCCTGAGCTGTGTCGTAGGTCACAGACTCGGCTCGGATCCCGAATTGCTGTGGCTCTGGTGTAGGCCGGTGGCTACAGCTCCAATTGGACCCCTAGCCTGGGAACCTCCATATGCCACGGAAGCGGCACTAGAAAAGGCAAAAAGAAAAAAAAAAAAAAAAGAGGGATCTGAGCCACATCTGCAACCTACACCACAGCTCACGGCAACACCAGATCTTTAACCCACTGAACAAGGCCAGGGATCAAACCTGCAACCTCATGGTTCCTAGTCGGATTCGTTAACTACTGCACCACGACAAGAACTCCAGTAGTTATTTTAAATTCAAGCAAATCTTCTAAATGTTTTGAATCCTTGCCATCCTATTTGTTCTTAGGTTCCGATGCTAAAATCACCAACACCATCTCCTTCCTTCTTTCCAAATGAATGTATAGACTAGAACGCAGCATTGAACAAATGCCATTTGCAAAGTCCCGTGTGTGGGGCTATACCAGCGGCATTTCCTGAGCACCTGCTCTCCACCAGCGCAGGCCTAGTGCTTCCCTTACACTGTTTTTATTTAATCCTAATGACAGCCTCATGATATGAGGTCAGTATATTGCTATCATTATCAGTGGATTACTCCATCGTGGAAATGGAGGCTCACAGAATCGGTCTATCAGATTCTAGGTCTGTTGCCTCATTATGGACTCTGCTGTTATTGATTTTTTTTTTTTTTCACAGCGTCACCTGTGGCATATGGAAGTTCCCAGGCCAGGGGTCCAATCAGATCTATAGCTGCCAGCCTTTGCCACAGCCACCAACACAACAGAACTGAGCTGCATCTGCAAACTACGCTGTAGCTAGTGGCAATGCCGGATCCTTAACCCACTGGGCAAGGCCAGGGATAGAACCTGCATCCTCATAGACACTATGTCAGGTTCTTAAGGCACAGAGCCACAACGAGAACTCCTTCTGTTCATGCTGAAAGGCCCAAGTTGAAGTGACAGACAGATTATCCCTTTATAATTAAATTCTGTCATCTGTAAAATGTGAGAATTGGACTTATTTTTAACATCACTTCAAAATTCTGGTTTTCTATCAGAAAAACAGACATTTCCTATAATCTGGACATTTGTCTTCAAATTGTACTTTCCTGTGGACTTCTGTTTTTCTAACTTTTTAAAAAAATTATGACATACATAGAGAAAAATGTTGATAATGAACAAAATGAATACCTGTAACTAGCACCTAGAAAAAAAATGATAGGCTTCTGCTTTAATTTCAGAGATCTGGTGTCATTAACTAATTCATTCATTTAACCAATATTCACTGAGCATCTATACTGTGCTAAAAAGATGGTGCAGAGTCAAGAGAATGAGAAGGCATGACACAAGCTGGGAGAAAACATTTGCAAAAGACATAACTGATAAAGGACTCGTATCCAAAAGACACAAAGAGGGAGTTCTCTTGCCCGGCAGGTTAAGAATCTGGTGTTGTCACTGCAGCAGCTTGCGTCACTGCTGTGGCTCCAGTTTGTTCCCTGGCCCAAGAATTTCTGCATGCCATGGATACAGCCAAAAAAGAAAAGAAAAAATATACATTTGCAAAGAGCTCTTAAAATTCAACAAAAAGAAAACAAAGGCTGTAACAGATACCTCATCAAAGAATATGTACAGATGGCAAAGGAGCACATGAAAAGATGCTCCACATCATGTGTCATCAGGGAAATGCAAATAAAAAGAGATACCAGGACACACCTGTTAGACTGGTAAAAATCCAGAACACTGACAACACCAAATGCTGATGAGGATATGAAGCAACAGGAATTCTCATTCCCTGCTGGTGGAAATGCAAAAAGGTACAGTCACTGTGGAAGAAGTGTGGCAGCTTCTTACAAACCTAAGCATATGCTCTCAGCATACAATCTAGCCATCGCACTCCTAGGAACTTACCAAAGGAAGTTGAAAACTTATGTCCACTTGAAAACCTACATGCAGACATTTATAGCGGCTTTATTTATCACTTTCAAAACTTGGAAGCAATTAAGATGTCCTTTAGTAGGTATCTGGATAGATAAACTGTGGTCTGTCCTGACAATTCAGTGCTGAAAAGAAAAGAGTAAGTCATGAATAGACACAGAGGAAACTTAAACGCATATGAGTAAATGAAAGAAGCCCCATCTGAAAAAGCCACATACTCTATGGTTGCAATTACACGGCATTCTGAAGAAAGGCAGAACTATGGAAACAGTTACAAAATGGCTGTGAGGGGTTAAGGGAAGGTGGATAAATCGGGGGAACACAGAGGTTTTTAGAGCAATGCAACTACTCTGTATGATGCTCTAAGGGAGGATGCATGTCACTGTCACAACCCCAGAATATATATCACCAAGATTGAACATGAAGATAAACTATAGACTTTGGTTGCTAGTGATGGGTCAGCATAGGTTCATAGACTGTAACGATATACCAATTCGGTGCAGAAGTTGATGGCAAGGGAAGGTTGGGGAGTGATGGGCAGATGGAACTCTCTGCACACTCCGCTCAGTTTTGCTGTGAACCTGAAACTGCTCTAAAAAATAAAGTCTATATATATTTTTTAAATGGCTCAGCGTGGAAATTGTCATGAGGAGAACCTAGTTCTAACCCCGCTACTTCATTCTGGAAAGTGAAGAAGACTTGATAAGATCAGTGCCCCTTTTAGCTCTAGGTCTTGTGTAATAAAAACTATACTCAGGAACTTAAACTCATTCTACAAAGCATTTTATCTTTGCCCGAACTGAAACTTCTTCATGTTTAATTTTCTCCCTTGAGTCTATCAGGAATAATTAATTAAGGAATTCGCATCGTGGAGCAGTGTAAACGAATCTGACTAGTATCCATGAGGATGCAGGTTTGATCCCTGGCCTTGCTCAGTGGGTTGGGGATCTGGCATTGCTGTGAGCTGTGGTGTAGGTCGAAGACGTGGCTTGGATCCCACTTTGCTGTGGCTGTAGTGTAGGCTGGCAGCTGTGACTCCAGTTTGACCCCTACCTTGGGAATTTCCTTATGCCGTGGGAGCAGCCCTAAAAAAGCAAAAAAAAAAAAAAAAGAAAAAAAAAGAAAAAAAAAAGAAAAAAGCAAAAAGAAAGAAAGAAAGAAAGAAAAACAATTAACCCAATCAATCAGACTATGATCGTGTCTCAATCCTTCTACACTTGTTTTGCTTTTTGCTTTTTAGGGCTGCATATGGAGGTTCCCAGGCTAGAGGTCCAATTGGAGCTGCAGCCACCTCCCTACACCACGGCCACAGCAATGCTAGATCTTTAACCCACTGAGCAAGGCCAGGGATCGAACCCGCACCTTCCTGGTTCCTATTTGGATTTGTTTCCCCTGCGCCAGACAGGAACTCCCCTCAAACCTTCTACGCTTGTTAATAGTACACCGAGCACAGACTTTACACAAACCTGTGAAGGAAGCAAATCTCCCGTTGTTGTCCCTCAGCTTCTACTTTCTCTCTCTTCCTTTTCACCACTTCCATCTTCCTGGACACTAGGACCCTTGGTTCTTTTTCTCTCCTTTAGAGAGACCTGCTTTCAAGAGGGGGTCTCTGTGGTTCTCCCTGACATGCTTGCTTCTCCAGGTCCATGAGGAATCGATGTGGTCCCTTCAGGTGTGCCCTGAGGTGTCAGACCCTGCTCTGTGGTGGCATCATGTGTGCAGGCATCTGCTCCCATGCCCAGCTCCCTAACTAGACTCTGAGCTCCTTAATCACAAGAACCACATCTTCCTCTGAGCACAGGCTCAGGTTATAGTTTGTGAAGAAGGTCTCTTCCCATAAAACTTTACATTGCTGGTAAAACCTGCTTTGTTCACTTACTACGGAATATAGTTGCTCCTCATTGTTCGTGGATCCCGTACCTTCAAAATTTCCTACTCACTGGAATTTATTTGTCATCTCACCAGCACTTTTGCAGGTATTCACAGACCTGGGCAGAGCAAAGAAAAAGGTGGATTCCTGACACCCACCTGTGTTAGAGGAGCGTCATTCAGGCATAAGTCTCAGTGCTGTTGACTGTGAGTTTTATGTGAATGAATCTACAGCATATACCAAGAAAGGGGTCAACAGTACATATCTCTAAGGCTGATCAGTTGCTGAAAATGTGACCAGAGGCTTGTAGGAACCTAATGTTGCACTTCCCCTAGGAACCCTGGTTTCATATTTGCTAATTCCGTGTTTGTGGTGACTTTAGAGAACACCTAACTAACTGCAAATAATGACCATCAACTGTATTTGCTTTTTTACAAGGAGAAAAAGGATCGAATCTCTTTACAGGAATCCTCTGACTG
Organism: Sus scrofa; assembly: GCF_054392235.1. Lineage (NCBI taxonomy): Eukaryota > Metazoa > Chordata > Mammalia > Artiodactyla > Suidae > Sus > Sus scrofa. The sequence continues at coordinate 40,243,054 of NC_139386.1, read as the reverse complement.
GTGCAAACAAGTGAGTTTATTTGGTATGCAAACAAGGGAGAGAGCCTAGCCCTTGAACTTATGGTCCTCCACTGAGTACACAGAGTTTACAGCATTTTGCTCCGTTGTCCCTGGAATCTTTTCCAGAAAAGTAAAAAAAGCAACAAAGAGTCTTAGTGCTTTCCAGCCTATGATTTTACTGTGGGAAATCTAAACTTGAGTAAAGTAAAAGCCAATTGTTTTAAATACTTAACTCCATTAAAAACATCATGAATAAGTAATTGGATTTTTAAACAACTTACCATGAGAAAAAGAAAATAACTTCTTACATAACCCTCAGATCTGCAAAACTCTAAATTCCAGTTTCTTTATTAAAGATTAAAACACAAAGTAAGTATTAAAATGTAAATTGTGCCGAAGCTCCGTAGAACTCATTAGAAGATTAATAGTGAGCACAACAACTCTTTACTGCTCAGTATATGCAAATGAAAAGGCATCAAAATTTGCTGCTTATAACTTGAATCTTGGATCCATTAATTTTGAATGCATCCCCCCCCGCCCCCCCCCAAAAGGACATAATAAATGAGGGCAATAACTTTAAAAGCAAACAGAAAAATTAAAAATTATAAGCACAGCTACTGCAATAATTCAACCAGATAGTTAAGTGGTGTATGACTTTCCAGGGGCTGCTATAAACACAACTTGGTGGCTGAAAACAACACAAATTTATGCTCTCCCAGTTCTAGAGGAAGTAAGTCCTAAAACCAGTCTCCCTGGACTGAAATAAGGTGTCGGCAGAGCCACACGCCCTCTAGAGGAGAAACTATTTTTTGTCTTTTCCAGCTTCTGGTGGTTGATGGCATTCCTTGGCTTGTGACTTCATTACTTTGTGGTCACATTGCTTTCTCCTCTTCTGTGTGTATTAAATCTCCGTCTTCCTCCTTCTTATAAAATATATGCGATTGCATTTATGGTCCAGCCGGATAATCCAGGATAATCTCCCCATCACAAATTCCTTAACTTTATTATATGTACAAAGTCCTTTTTTTTTTTTTTTCTTTGCCATTTAAGGTGACATTCGCAGGTTCAGGGATTAGGACATAGATATCTTTAGCGACAGGATGTTATTTAACTCACCATGAGTGGTTAAGCCTAATATTAACTATATGTATGCACCAGTGATCTAGCATAAGGAAAAACTCAGAGAGGTGCCTGTGAGAATCCCCACTTCTATTCCTGACCCCCCCTCCCCCTTCTTCATGGTCAGCTGACTCTTTTATAACTGCGAGGATGAGGGGTAACCTGTATCAAGCACCTGCCATGTACCTGCTCCATGTTGTTAAGTTCCCATGATTTACTCCCAAAGAATCCTCACAACTATCCTATGAGCTGGGACCCTGTATTTCCACATAAATTCATGTTAAGAGAGAGGCAGAACCAGGGTTCAAAATGAAGGGTGCCTACCTCCCATAACCTCATCTCTGGTTCATTGGGGGTGCCCCGGACACCCCGGGAAAGAGTTTCACAGGCAGGAGCATGTGCCGTTGCTGCAGGCGTTAGAGAAATCAGCAGCTACAAAACTGGCTTGTGGACTCCAGCTCCACAAGCTCCACATGCAGTAAATAAAACACGGCCCTGAGAGATTAAGACTATCCCTTGAAGTTGCAGGGATAGCATTGCAACTTCAGTTGCCTGAGCATTCCAGCCAACCTTACCTTTCTGAAGACGAATGGAGCAGCTCTAACACACCGACTCCCTTTGATTTTGGATCCTAGCAGCCTGTGAATAGCTATGGATGAGCAGAAGCGCTAACTGAGACTGCAGGGGTTAATGATGTTCACAGAACAGGGGGTACGGAACTGAAGGTTCTTTTATAGTTTATTTTTGTATTGCAGGAGCAGGAGGGACCAGGTAAATGCCTGTTATTGAGAAGACCTGTTATATAAGCCAAACTTGTCCCTCCAATGGATTAAATGACCTGTCAAATGATTTTTTTTCTGAGCCAAACAGTCCACTCACTATCTGGGAACCCACCACCTCCTAACCTGTGCTCTCATTGCTCTTCTGAGTCTCAATTTCCTCCTGCTTTCTGGTCATCCATCTTCACATATTGAGCACTTAGTCTCTGCAAGGCTGGGTGCTGCCCATAAAAAGGTACTTAATTAGGATCCCCCAACAGTGGACTCTGGAGGTAGGGAATGAACAAAGAGAAGGAGCTAGTGGATGCCAACCCTCTTAAACTAGTTAGAAGTATTCACATATTGACTCATGCATTCAACAAATAGTTATTAGACAACTTCTTTGGGCAAGGTAGTAAATAAGTAAAAAATAAAAAGGTATCCAATCCGATCTGAGAGAGAGGGTAGCTAATGCTTCTAGGTCAAATTACAGACTTTGCTTAATCTCAAAGACTGATAGGAATACTCTAGATTCAATTAGAAAAGGGTTTTTCAACATTTTATTTCCACTGTAGAGCAGGTCTATAAAGCTGGGCGTGCGGAGACCAAACAAGGAGTGACAATGGATAAGAGTGGGGAGAAAGGGCCACAACTTGGAGGGGCTTGAAAGCCATGTAAAGATTTCCAGACTTTATCCCAAGGGGCAAAAAAGGTTCTTGAAAATTTTGGGTTTTTGGAGTTCCCATCATGGCGCAGTGGAAATGAATCCCAGTAGGAACCATGAGGCTGCAGGTTCGATCCCTGGCCTCGCTCAGTGGGTTAAGGAGCTGGTGTGACTGTGAGCTGTCGTGTAGGTTGCAGATGCGGCTTGGATCCTGCGTTGCTATGGCTGTGGCACAGGCCGGCAGCTACAGCTCCAATTGGACCCCTGGCCTGGGAACCTCCATATGCTGCAGATGCAGCCCTAAAAAGATGAAAAGACAAAAAAATTTTTTTTGTTTTTGTTTTTTAATAAATAAAATGTTTGTTTTCATTACAAGAAGCACACTGACTCTGTACAGTACCTACCAGCAGAAGTAAAAAGAGTGCATTGTGCATCTTTACTGCAAGTTCACGGTATAAGAATTACTGCCTTTGAAGAACACAATGTATCTACAAAAAGGAAAACAATAAAAAATTTTCAAGTTGATGTAGATTATATCAATATCAATCTTCTGATTGTGATACTGTATAAAAGTCAGCCAAGATTTAACATTGGAAGGAATTAAGTGAAGAATATCATTACCATTTTATTTTTTACAACTTTATGTGAATCTACGAAGAGCTCAATACAAAAGTGTGCTTTTTTTTTTTTTTTCAATGCACACACACACACATAAAGTCAATGAGACTGGGAAGGAAAATATTGATATAGTACCCCAACACAATGAAACCCACTGGTAACTTTTTTTTTTTTTCGTCTTTTGTATTTTTTAGGGCCGCACCTGAGGCATATGGAGGTTTGCAGGCCAGGGGTCTAATTGGAGCTGGAGTTGCTGGCCTACACCACAGCCACAGCCATGCAGGATACGAGCTGCATGTGCGACCTACACCACAGCTCACAGCAACACCGGCTCCTTAACCCAGTGAGAGAGGCCAGGGATCGAACCTGTGTCCTCATGGATGCTAGTCAGATTCATTTCCGCTGAGCCATGACAGGAACTCCTCCCTGGTAACTTCTGGAAGCCAATGAGAACAATTCATCCTGTGGTGCTTTGGAGGTGGCTAAAGGTTCAGCTGTGGGTCTGTAACCTGCCTTTTCTTTGCCAAAAAACCTGGGAATGCTCAGAGCACTGATACAGGAAGGAAAAGTGGAATGGCTTAGATGGCAATGCAATTCTACTAAAGATGAGTAAGATTGTGTGATTGGGGAAAGAGGTGCCTACTGGACTATGGCTCATAAGTGGGTTTAGCTGTGGCCGGTGCCCAGCTTCCTAGTAAATAACTTTATGCCCTTTATTTGGCTATTGGGGGATACAGTGCCAGCCAGCGTCTTCCTCCCCGGTAGGAACTTCCAGTGATGTTTCTAGTAATGTTGCTTGGATGCTTCTGAACACATGGCATAAAACGCATAGTGAAATAAACACGAATATGGAGGAGTTCCCATTGTGGCTCAGTGGTTAACGAATCCGACTAGGAACCATGAGGTTGTGGGTTCGATCCCTGGCCTTGCTCAGTGGGTTAATGATCCAGCGTTGCCATGAGCTGTGGTGTAGGTTGCAGACGGGGCTCGGATCCCGCGTTGCTGTGGCTCTGGCATAGGCCAGTGGCTACAGCTCCGATTCGACCCCTAGCCTGGGAACCTCCATATGCTGCAGGGGTGGCTCAAGAAATGGCAAAAAGACAAAAAAAAAAAAAAAAACCAAAAAACACGAATATGGGGTAGTTGATGCTCAGGTCCTAATATTCAATTCCTAAGACAGAACAGCATATCACAAAGAAGTTAGAGCTTACCAGCCTCTTGAAAGGCTTTTAACAGTGGAAGTATATCATCAAATTTGTCATTTAGAAGGTCTCTTTGGCAGCATTATAAATAATTTCTCAGAGGAGGTAAAGACTCTAGGAACAAACAATAAACATCTATCCATTTTAAACCATTATTATTTTGAGTTTTCAGGTTTTACAGCCAAATTTGACCCTCATAGATTCAAGGGCCAAGCTCTAACAAGAAGGACTTCCATTCAAGGGGCAGGGGCGATGAAGAGATTCCAGAACTATTAAGAAAGCAAAAAATCACTATCTTAACCCTAAGAAATCCCCATTAGAGTCAGTACGCATGTCTAGAGCATCCTCTGCCTCCTTTCCGGTGTGCAACCATTTGGGTTTGGATAACTGGACCCTCAAGCTTATTAAAACTGTGTGTAAAGGGAAGAAAATGGGGGAGTTAATGTCGTGGAGCAGTGGTTTACGAATCCGACTAGGAACCATGGGGCTGCGGGTTCGATCCCTGGCCTCGCTCAGTGGGTTAAGGATCTGGCGTTGCCGTGAGCTGTGGTATAGATTGCAGACTCGGCTTGGATCCCGAGTTGCTGTGGCTCTGGTGTAGGCCAGCAGCTACAGCTCCGATTCGATCCCTAGCCTGGGAACCTCCATATGCCGTGGGTATGGCTCCCCCCAAAAAAAAGAAAAGAAAAGAAAAGAAAATGGCAGCTGGAAGAGAGCCGGGTCTTCCTAGATAGAAACTGCCTGAGTGCCCGAACCAAGGGGACTTCCACTGTCTCCAGCTCTGCTTAGAGCCTTTGGGGGTTTCATTCTTGATTCTTCGCTTGACGCTCCAGATTGGTGAGCTATGATTCTAAATGCAATAAATAAGAGAGGGAAAAATTACTTTAACATCGAGGCATTTCTTGCTCTAACTCAGAAACTAATTCTCCTTGCTCTGTCTGGGGCTTACAGCAGTTCGCCTCAAACTGCCTCTCATCACAGATCCCCTTCCCTCTGGCAATCCATCTGCCCACTTGGGAAAGCTGGTCCACGCAGACGTTCACTGAGGATGAAAAGAGATCACCTGGGCACCCAGTCGTGTGTGAGGCGTGCTCATGACACGTGGAGGGAAATGTCAGAGAGGGGCCAGAACAGCGCCACCATCCAGTCCTCCAGCAGGTGGTCCTTCATCGCAAGGCTCTGCCTCTTCACCAGCGCATACAGGGTCTGCAAACATTACACTGCCCCCAGAACTTCGTCATTAGCAATGGTTTTTCATGTCCATGACTCAGAGCAAAGCGTATTCATAGTGTACCTCTGAATACACCCACTTCTGGGAAATAAAAAAGACAGAGAGAAATTTGTGGCAAGAAAAGAGAAATTTGCCATTGTGCAGTTTAGATTCTGGGTGAGGAAGCAGCGGCCAGGAGAGACCTGAGCCTGCATGCTGTGTGGCTTTCGAGGCTCGCCCATTCACAGATCCTCTGGCTCTTCCCATTGGTCTCTGTCAACCATCGACACCGCAGTCTTTATTCATCCGTATATTTAAAAATCGAATTTGGGATGGCACCTTTGCTCGCAAAACACTTTACAGGGCAGGGTGGCCAAACCGTCCGCAGCAGTTTTCTCCCGGTTTATTTCAGAGAAAGGGAAGGAAAAGATTCTCTTCCTTTGAAACACATCAACCGAACTCACAGACGTCTGTGAATGTGTTTTCACAGAGACGTGTATTCATCTTTGCATCCGGAGTAGGGTAGATATTAAACGTTTGCTGAATGGATGCATGAATGAGTGACTGAATGAAGCCAGGAAGTAAATGACAATTATTGAGTATGAATAAGTGAATGAGCTCAGGATACTTACTGGTAGGAGGATAAACTTCCAAGAGAGATAACAGGAAAGACCGAATGCTGTGAAGAGGTGGGAGGCATGATCCCACAGGTGAGATCAGTAATAATCTGGCTGTGGGGAAGAGTCCCTGGGTGGGTTTTACAAACCCCCGAGCCCAACCTGTTAAATCAGAGGCTTTGGGGGTGGATCCAGGTATGGATGGTTTTTAAAAGCTCCTCAGGATATTCCAATGTTCAGCCAGAGTGGAGAGCCCCTGGGACAGGAGGATCAGGAAGGGATTCATAAAAGGAATGGTTTTTGTGAATAACCTTTAAGGATGGATAAGGTTGGAGTTCCCGTCGTGGCTCAGTGGTTAGCGAACCCAACTAGTATCCATGAGGATGTGGGTTCGATCCCTGGCCTCGCTCATCGCCGTGAGGGGCGGTGTAGGTCGCAGACACGGCTCGATCCTGCACTGCTGTGGCTGTGGGGTGGGCCGGCAGCTGTAGCTCCGATTCGATTCCTCGCCTGGGAACCTCCATGTGCGGTGAGTGTGGCCCTAAAAAGATGAGAGACAACAACGAAAAAGATGAATAGGGTTTTGATTTGTAGAAATTACCAGGAACTGGGGAAGATGTCCTGACCTCCCTCAACTCCAGACTGAATATCTTACCGAATCCAGATGTCAGCAACTGGTCAGGGGGCACCTGGGAAGTTACACAGCTTTCTCCCCTCTGAGCCATCTAAGAGCCTGGCATTAGCGTCTGAGGGACTCAAGTGAGGGTCTGAACACAGTATCCCGATGGCCTGAGGGATAGCCCACCATGGGGAAGAGCTGTATGCCCTGATCTATCCCATCCCCAGGGCTGAAAAGGGAGGTTGTGGCCTTTTCATCCTTAAGGTGGGGATCTCATGAAAAGATGGGAAATACGACATCTTCCTTCCCGTGGTGCCTTCTCAGGGACCTGACAACCCACCCTTTGCTCTGCTGACAGCCCCGGTAACAGAGACCACAGAGCCTTTCCGCGCTCTCAGACATGATGCAAACAGAAGGTTCTTAGCAGCTACACCCGAGCCCCAAGGAGTAAACAAAGAAAAACAATACATCAGAGAAGGACAACAGCTGGAGAGAGCAACAGATCTGGGAGAAAAATTAGAACAAAAAAAGCAATCAGAACACAAAAAATCGAGACCAAAAAATACTACTGCTACTAGAGGAGAGAGCCTACAAACTACACCAAATAATAATAATAATAAGAGGAGCAGAGGAGATTTTTCAAAACCTTCAGAAGGCAGCCTGCAATTTAAACAGACAAATGTGATTTTCAAATAAAAACAAACTGAATTAGGTAAAGAGTAGGATGGTCAGCATGGAGACTCAGTTCAGGGCTGGGAGGATCAAGTCGAAGAAACAACTCAAGTACAGAATGGATGGCTTCCGTGAGGGAAAATCCAGTAATCCCAGAAGGAGAGGGAGGAACAGCTGGAGGAGAGGCAAAAATTAAACAATGATGCAAGAAAATTTTCTGCAGATGAAGAAAGATCAGTACCGCCCTGGCAAGTTTTCACCAAATTCTGCACCCATGTCTTGGTAAATTTCCAAATTCCAAAGGGAAAGCAATGAATCGTTCAGGTTCACAGGTCAAAGGAACAAGGAGGGAGCATCGTATTGCCACTTGACTCTGCTGTATTGAAAAGTAGAGAGTAAAATTTATGGACCTTTTTTTTTTTTTTCCTGCCTCTTAGGGCCACACCTGCAGCATATGGAGGTTCCCAGGCTAGGGGTCGAACAGGAGCTGCAGCTGCTGGCCATAGCACAGCCACAGCAACACCAGATCTGAGCCAAGTCTGCAACCTACACTACAGCTCACAGCAATGCCGGATCCTTAACCCACTGGACAAGGCCTAGGATTGAACCTGCATCCTGGTAGTTACTCATCGGATTTGTTACCACTGAGCCACAACGGGAGCTCCACATTTATGGACTTTTGAGAGAAGAGATTTTGAGAAATCAGCCTAAGATTTCTATGCTAGACAAATTAGGCTTCATCTATCAGCAAGAAAGGAAGATACTCTAGGTATGCCAGAATTCAGTGGCTATATTATTCTCATAACTTCTCTGGGGAAAATACTAAAGAAAGGACTCTAATTAAACAACAAAGGAATCATAACAGAGAACCCAAGATCAGGAAAGAGAATAAGTAAAAGGAAATACTAGTGAGCTATGACGCTTGCTATTTATATAAGTATGTGTAATATCCAAATCCATAATGGTAGGCTGCCTGAGAATGTGTCATATAATTCTAAATACGGATTCTTGAAAAAGGCAAGGGACAATCCAAGGAAATTCTAACAATAATAATAATCCAGAGTGAAAAGATCTTCTGTATCTCAGCAAAACCTAGAAGTGGGAGAGGGATGGAGCAAAAAAGCAAAAGTATTTCTTATGTCTTTTCTGGAGAGGGAACGGGGAGGGAGGAAGAGAAAGTCTTCTAAAGGAGAATTCATAAGTATGAAGCTGAGTGAACTAAACAGAACGCAGAAGCATAGGAGACACTATGAACAAATCCAAAGGCTGGTTCTTGAAGAGTTCAATGAAACTGATAAACCCTTCCCAAATCTGATTAAAGAAGAGAACAAAAAATAAATAAGAACACCTGAACATCACATTAGGTGTCAATGACGCCTCAATAAAAAAAATTGGACAAAATTGGGCCTGAAAAAGAGATCCATCACCACAGATACAGAAGAGATGCAAATAATTGTAAGACTTTTTATAGGCTAATTCTATGACCATACACTTGAAGATCTATAGGCAATGACCAAACTTAATCAAAGGAATGAACACTTACATAATTTTAGTGGGAGAGAAGAGAAAGGTTGTTAAAGATCAATCAGTAATAAGAGTATCAGCACAGATGGTTTAATAGCTCAGTTTTCTAATCTTCAAAGACTAGATAATATCAGTGTAAATGAATTTATCCTAGACCATGGAAAAAGCTGAAAGCTTCTCTAGTTTATGAAGCAAGCATAATTTCAATGCTAAAGTCTGATACAGATAGTACAAAAAAAGGAAACTAGAGGCCAATCTTATTTCTAAATAAAATTGTAACAAATAGAATGCTAGCAATGAGGCAAAAAAAGAATACACTGTAACTAAGCAGAGCTTATTCAAGGATTACAAGGCACATCAAGAAATCTATAAACAGAGTTCCTGTCCTGGTGCAATGGAAATGAATCCAACTAGGAAACATGAGGTTGAGGGTTCGATCCCTGACCTCACTCAGTGGGTTAAGGATCTGGTGTTGCTGGGAGCTGTGGTGTAGGTTGCAGATGTGGCTTGGATCTGGTGTTGCTGTGGCCCTTGTATTGGCCAGCAGCTGTAGCTCCGATTAGACCCCTAGCCTGGGAACTTCCACATGCTGCAGGTGTGACCTTAAAGCAAAATTTTAAAAAAATGTATAACATAAATATTTTCACTACTAAATTAAAGGTGAAAAACCAGATCCTATCAAAATTTCCTGAAAAGGCATTTGATAAAATTTAGCAGCCATTCCTATTAAAGCTTTAAGGAAAATAAGAATGAAATGATATGATGGTTTAAATATAATAAAGTCTCTTTATCAAAAACCGGTAGCCAATATTCTAGTTGGCCAACCACCAAAAGCATTGTAATTAAAATCAAAACTTGACAAGAATGCCCACGAGGAGTTCCCGCAGTGGCTCAGTGGCAATGAACCTGACTAGTATCCATGAGGCTTCAGGTTTGATCCCTGGCCTTACTCAGTGGTTTACAGATCTAGTGTTGCACTGCTGTGGCTGTGACGTAGGCTGGCAGCTGCAGCTCCATTCGACCCTTAGCCTGGGAACCTCCCTATGCTTTGATTGCAGCCCTAAAAAGAAAAAAAGAAAAAAAGAAAAAAGAAAAAAGAATGCACACCATTGCCATTTAAACTCAGTATTTTCTTTGAAATTTAGAGATTCAAACGGATGTAATAAGAAAATAAAGTGATTCGTATAAGCATGCGAAAGAAGAAATAAAGGATTGGAATACTTATTTTTGCTCATGGTTCTATCATTTCTTTTCCAGATTTATGCCTGCTATTAACATTACCATTTAACATTGCCTTAGAGGTTTTTAGAAAATACAATAAGAGCATGAAATTATGTAACTAAATAAATATTTGATAATATGGTCTTACGTTAATGACATGATTCCATTCCTAGAAAATCCACGAAACTCTAGTTTAAAAAAAACACTCAAATTAATGAACAATTTGGTAAGTTGGGAAAATTACAGAAATGCATACAAAAATTAATCACTTCTCTAAGCTACAGCATGTTCATTTAAAAATAGAAATGAGAAAAGTATTCAGTTAATTTTAGTGACAAAATCTATAAAATATTGAAGGATAAATATCAAAAAAATATATAAGACTGTGAAAAAAACCCCAAAACCTGAATAAATTTTAACACTATACAATTTGTTAAGAGGAGTTAATGGCAAATTCATTCTGCCCCCAAATATAAATGTAATGCAATCCCAACTATAATCCCAGGGAGTTTTTGATTGTAAGTAATTTGTTTTGAAGTATAGTGTACATACTAAAAGGTGCACAAACCATAAGTGTGCCCATGTAACTAATATCCCCATAAAGAAATATAATATAGGAGTTCCCATCATGGCTCAGCACAAACGAATCTGACTAGCATCCATGAGGATGCAGGTTCGATTCCTGGCCTCGCTCAGTGGGTTAAGGATCCGGCGTTGCCATGAGCTGTGGTGTAGGTTGCAGACACGACTCAGATCCCACATTGCTGTGGCTGGTCTAGGCCAGCAGCTCCAGCATCAGTTAACCCCCAGCCTGGGAACTTCCATAACGGCAGGTGTGGCCCTAAAAAGACAAAAAAAGAAAAAAATATATAACATAACCAGCACCCCAGAAATCCCCCATCATGCCCCCTCCCAATCTCCCCCAATACCAAGAGGAGACCACATATTATCACACTTCTAATGGCATAAATTTATTTTGCCTCACACAGGTTTTGTTTTTTAATTGAATAAAATGTGCTCGGACTTACACAGACAACAAATGTTCAGAAAAGAAGAAAATAAGAAAAGGAATAACAGTAAGAGACGCCTAAACCTATCGCTATCAGAATACCCTCAAAAGCCATAGAAATCAAATCATTGTGTATTAATATAGGATGAGACCAACAATGAGAGAAACAGAAGAGGGGATTAAAAAAAAAATCAATCCCGGCACATGTGAACATTTAATATGTGACAAAGCTTTTTTTTTTTTTTTTTTTTTTGGTCTTTTTAGGGCCACATTTGTGGTGTATGGAAGTTCTCAGGCTAGGGGTCAAATCAGAGCTCTAGCTGCTGGCGTATGCCAGCACCACAGCAACGCAGGATCTGAGCCACATCTGCAACCTACACCACAGCTCAGGGCAACGTGGGATCCTTAACCCACTGAACAAGGCCAGGGATCCAACTCACGTCCTACTGGATGTTAGTCGGATTCGCTACTGCTGAGCCATAATGGGAACTTCTGTGACCAAGTTGATAAATCAACAGGGAAAGAATAGATTATTTAATAAATGACACTAGCTCAACTTACGAGAACCAGTTGAACTGCATCTTATGCCACACACAGAAACACATTTTAGACATATTTAGGACTTGTACATTTCCATAGAATAAAATAATAAATCACTTAGAAGAAAATCTATGTAAATACATGGGCTGGGGTATCTTTTTATCAGGACAGGAAACCCAGAACTTCTGAAAGAAAGATATGTTTTACTTATTTAAATTGAAACTGTGACTAAGAGAATAGATAAGTGAGAGTTTGGGAGAGATGGGGAGGGGAATAGTACGGATAATAGATACCTGATACATAACAATACTATAAAAAGAGCTCTTACAAACTGCCCAATCAAAAAAATGGGCAAAGAATAGGAATAGATAAGTCACAGAATAGCAAATCCAAACTCCCAACAAACTTGCAAAGATGCTCAAGGAGTTCCGGTTGTGGCTCTGGGGTAACAAATTTGACTACTACCCATGAGGATGTGGTTCCACTCAAGCATTGCCATGAGCAGGTCGAAGATGTGGCTCAGATCCTGAGTTGCTATAGCTGTAGCATAGACTGGCGGCTGCAGCTCCTATTTGACCCCCAGTCTGGGAACTTCCACATGCCACATATGCGGCCCTAAAAAGCTAAAAAAAGAAAGAAAGAAAGAAAAAAAGATCAATAATGGATAAATTACGAAAGTCTCATCATGAACATGCAGCCAAGACAAAAAATAAATTAGAATCATACGAGGTGATAAGGATTGCTACAAGGTATTTTTGAATGAGAACTAGACGATGCACAAAATCTATGATCTAATTCTTTCAGAGGAAGCAACTGAACTCCTCAGAATCCTACATATATAGAGATTCTTTTTATCTATCTGCCTGCCTGTCTGTCTGTCTGTCTATCTATCTATCTATCTATCTATCTATCTATCTATCTATCTATCTATCTATTATCTCTCTAACTAGCTAGCTACCTATCTAGCTAGTTAGTATATAATCTTATATCATTATATGAACATGGAAAAAGTTAAAAGGCTATTAGCATCTGGTTATCTGGGGGCAGGGGACTGGGGAGAGATGGTGGGGTGTACACTTGAGAGGACAAAGACATAGGAAGTTTCAGGGAATGTATGGTTGGGCGTGCATAGTTCCACTCGCCTGAAGGGTATTTCAAGGGTCCTGGGTATACTCAAAGCTTGAACTCCAAGGCTGCTGGTGGGGGCCTTCCTTGCAGGATACTGAGGCCAGACTCTCCTTAGAGGATGTGGGTACCAGATCTATCACAGAGAAGGCCTCCTGTCTCTCCCAGCATTGGCCCTGGTGCCATGATATCAAAATGCATACATACCAAGGACCTTGTAGGGAGCCCATAGTCTGGGATGTAAGGACCTCGTGCTGTGTTTAGGGTGATGTGCTCCTACAGGTATCCTGCCAGAGGGCAGTGAGGTAACCATGCAATCACTGTCTGTGTGTACAGAACCCAATAAGCTCTAGGGCCCTTAGTCCTATGAAAACCCACAACTCAGAGTTATTAAGAATAAATCCCAATTTTCACTTGCATCTTTTGCAGTACATTAAGGGACCCAGTTCCTAATCCACATCAACACAACTCAAACTCCCCCTTCTCAGGGTTTTAATTTGAGGTGGGGAAAATGTTTGGGAACTACACAGAGGTGGTGGCGCACAACAGGTAACTAAACGCTGCTGAAGTTTTCACTTTAAAAAGGCTAATGGGAGTTCCCATCGTGGCACAGTGGAAATGAATTCGACTAGGAACCACGAGGTTGCGGGTTCGATCCCTGGCCTCACTCAGTGGGTTAAGGATCCAGCATTGCCGTGAGGTGTGGTGTAGGTCGCAGACGTGGCTCAGATCCTGCGTTGCTGTGGCTGTGGCGTATGCTGGCACCTGTAGCTCCTACTCCACCCCTAGCCTGGGAACCTCCACATGGGGCTAGTTTGGCCCTAAAAAGAAAAAAGAAAAAAAAAAAAGAGGCTAATGTTTTATTTTGTGAATTTCACCTCAATAAATTATTTAGGGAACCCCCCCCCGTCTCTCCCAACTGCTTTTACATCTTATTCTCAACTCCACCAAGAATGTCCCTCCAAGTCCAGTCTGCAACTCACTCTGAGGTAGTTCCTTCTCCTCCCTCCTGTTTCAAGGTCTGTCTGCACTGATCCCCCACCCAATAATCTCAAAATCCGGGGAGACAGACTGGTAAACATGGAATTCTGCGTGTGGGTGAGGAAAGGGGGAAGCTTGAACAGGTGGCGGGAATGGGCGAGGGGAAGGCTGGTATTACTCATTAGTTTTGTCTCTTTCCCATATGGGAGCCAAAAGTAATTTGGGGACCTGCCGCCTCCAGCAGCCTGTCTTCCCCCACACCCGGAGTCGCTGCCTCCGCCTGTCACGACAGCTGTTCTCAGCCCCCCAAAGCCAAGGCCTTGTGACTGGGAGCCCCCATCTAGAAGTTGCTTTTGAAGGGGGACAGAAAACCTCCTTCCTCTTTGGCGGGAGGGAGGGATGGATGGAAGATGGGAGAGCTTCACTTGGCAGCGCGCGCGGTCTTGCAGAACAGGTGGTTTTGTTTATTTTCCTCTATTTCATTTACAACAGTGTACCCTTTACTAAAACAGCCTCAGGGCTCAAGCACAACAAGTACGGGCACAGTGAGATGGCATTTAATTAAAATACAGACATATCAGCAGTCGACATCATGATGGAGCAGCAGAAATTGCCACAAAATAAACATCCAAGCAGCCACTGCCATTTGGCTGCTCAGCAACAGAGAGGATGGGAGCCGGGGCGTGTCCTGGGCTCAGCCCCTCACCCTGCTCACCTAGGGCAGGTCCAGAGGCCAGGAATGGGCCAGTCTGCAGGGTCTCGGCCCCCAACGCTTCGAAATGCACAACTCCAACCCCAGCCTCAAATGGAGGTATATTTCCCTGGGCTATGTTATGGGTTCACTGTGGTTTTAGGGAATCATTCTGTTAATATTACTAATACCAGAAAAACATTTCTTTGTGATGCTCATTGTGCAACTATAAATGTAATAAAATTCATTGAGTAATTTAAAAAAAGAAAAAAAAATTCTGAAAGTCATTCTGGTACAGGAGGAAGAAGTTTCTACTCCCTCACCCCCCCAAATTTTTTTTTTTATTAAAGCATAGTTGATTAACAATGTTGTATTAAGTTCTGCGGTACAGCAAAAATATTCTTTTCCATCACAGTTTATCACAGGGTATTGAATATATGTAGTTCCTGTGCTATACAGTGGGACCGTGTTGTTATCCAATTTATGTACAATAGTTTGCATCTGCTAACCAACCACAAACTCCCACTCCATCCCTCCCTCATCCCTCTCCTTGACAACCAGAGTCTGTTCTCTATGTCTGCGAGTCTGTTTATGTTTTGTAGATCTGTTCATTTGTGTCATAGTTTAGATTCCACATATAAGTGTTATATGGTATTTGTCTTTCTCTTTCTGACTTACCTCACTTAGTATGATAATCTCTGGTTCCATCCATGTTGCTGCAAACTCATTTTTTTTTTCTTTTTTAAAGTCAAATTAGCCTGGGTTCAATCCTGGCTCTGTCACTTAGCAGTTGTGTTGAACTTGCACAGATCACAGAAATTCTCAAGGCTTCTGTTTGCTCATGTCTGGGGCAAGGTCAAAGTGATGGAACTGGTTTACTGGAAGTCTCACTCTCTGGTGGGATAAACATGAAAAGGTTGTATTCGCCTGAAATCGCTCCCAAACTCTCAAGCCCCCCATTTCTCACGGATTGACAGATCTGTCCAATTCCACAATATTTCACTTGCCTTTTATCATTAGTTACTTAGTATTCAGTGTTGTTCATTGTGAAATCTCATCTATTACCAGTTTCAAAATTTTTTCTTCCCTCTTAAAATTGCCAGATAAAATAGAGAATGCACAATGAAATTAGAGTTTTAGACAAATAATGTTTTAAATATAAGTACTAAATCTTTGGTTTTTGGCTTTAAGGCAGTAGTTGCCAGCCCAGGATGCTCGTAAAAATTTCAGTGCCTGGGTTCCACTCCAAACCAGTTAAACTTGAATATCTGGGCATATCAAGAAACTTTTTTTTTTTTCTTTTCAGGGCCGCACCTGTGGTTTATGGAAGGTCCCAGGCTAGGGGTGGAATTGGAGCTGCAGCTGCTGGCCTATGCCCAAGCCACAGCAATGCAGGATCCGAGCCACATCTGCCACCTACATCTCATGGCAATGCCAGATCCTTAACCCACTGAGCAAGGCCAGGGATTGAACCTGCATCCTCATGGATACTAGTCAAATTCACTACTGCTGAGCCATAAGGGGAACTCCAAGAATTTATTTTAAAAGTTTCTCCAAGTGATTCTAATGTGCAGCTAGAATTGAAAGACTCCAAGGTTCTGCAAGGCGGTCTGGCTGCTTCTGGTTCAAGCTAAACCTCCCACTTCCCAGCATGCATTTCTTTGGCGTTGGGGGTGGAGAAAGAGGATCCTGGTCTCTTTTTACGAGATTACCGTCTGTAAACTGGTAACCCTCTCCATAGGTCATCACAGTGCCTTCATTTGACCCAGACAGGCCATTAGTTCCCAGCGTATGGCTGGCATCCAAATATGGGCTCTCCTGTAGAGGGCATCTGTTGGTGTTCTGGAAAGCCCTGTGAGGGTCTTCTCTGTGCTCCCTGATGTGGATGTCAGGCGCGGTTTGTCTCCCTCCAAACAGCTCTCTACCGGGAGTAACCACAGTCTCTTGCTGCTGAGAGCGCCTCCGCCCCCGCCCCCATGAGCCGCCCTTTGAAGGGGAGGACCCTGGCAGCGTAGCCCAAACCGCGCTGCCTTCTGCAGGGACCAGTCTACCTACAAGGCTCATCTCAGCAAGCCTGCAAGGATGGGGGGAAGGGGGGCGCCTAGCACCTGTTGTTCTCAGGTGAGGACCCTAGTTCTCAGTTCCAGCAGTCCCTCTGCACCCACCACCAGGTCGCACTGATAACAGCTCATGTTTGTTGAGATTCTCTTTGTGCTGCGCACCGTGCTTGGCTATTTCAAACGCTCTCCTCTTTAATCCTCAAAAGAAGGCAGGGAGAGACGGCTCACTTGCCCACTTTTCAGATAAGTAAATTTTGGCTAAGGGAGTTTAAGCTATTTGTTAGAGGCTATGAAGCTAATAAGAATCAGAGGTCAAAGTTAACTCCCAAACCTTGCCTTTACCACCATAATTTATAATACTCCCACTGTGATGTAATTTATGAAATTTATCTTGGTGTCTAATACACAGCAGGTGCTCAATAAATGTAAGTTCTCTTCTTTTCCTGTTCAGGTCCTCTACCTTTTTTTTTTTTTTTTTCTTTTTATGGCCACTCCTGTGGCATATGGAAGTATGGATGTTCCTGGGCTAGGGGTCAAATCGGAGCAGCAGCTTCAGGTCTATGCCACAACCACAGCAATGGAGGATCCAGACACATCTGCTGTGGCAATGCCAGATCTTTAACCCACTGAGCGAGGCCAGGGATTGAACCCCCATCCTCACAGACTCCATGTTGGGTTCTTAACCCACTGAGCCACAACAGGAACTCCTTCAGTTCCTTTTTTTTTTTTTTTCTGCTATACAGCATGGGGACCAAGTTACACATACGTGTGTACCTTTTTTTTTCCTCCCATTGTTCTGTTGTGATGTAAGCTTCTGTCCATTTTTAAAATCTGGCTCTTTTGTTGCTAGATTGCAGGATTTATTTAGACAGTCTGGATATTAATCTCTTATCAGACAGATGACTTGCAAATAGTTTCCCCCACTCCACGGGTTGTCTTTCATTCTATTGCTAGTGTATTTTGATGCACACAAGTTTTAAATTTTGATGAAGTCCAATTTTTATCTATTTTTTCCTTTGTTGCCCGTGTTCTTGGCGTCATAGCCAAGAAATCATTGCTCAATCTAATGTCATGAAAAATTTCCCTGTATTTTCTTCAAAGAGTTTTATAGTGTTAGTTCTTACATTTAGGTTCTCGATCTGTTTTGAATTAATTTTGGTATATGTTATAAGGTAAAGGTCCAACTTCATTTTTTAACGTGTGGATATTTAGTTCTGAGTTTTTAATTTAAATAAATTTAGATATATGGAGAAACGCACTGCATCGTCTTTAATTTTATTTTTCCCTGCAGATTAGTGCACACTTCATCAGAGTCTGCAGGAGCATATTTGGAAAGTCCAGTCCAGGGGAGAGACAATTACGACCTGAACTAGAGCTGCATGCAGAGTGGCCAGGGGTAGGGGGTGGGGGGGTGGAAGAGGAGGGGCTCCGTGGGGGCGCTTTCTCTGATGCAGATCAATAGAATGTCATGACTGATGGGATGTGGCGTGCTAAGCCAGGGCAGAAGTCCATTGAGTGATTGGTAGATAGCATTTTCTTTAATAGTCTAACATAAGAAAAAAAATTCCGGGGGAGTTCCCATCCACTCAGTGGTAACGAACCCCACTAGTATCCATGAGGATGCGGGTCCCTGCTCAGTGGGTTAAGGATCCCACATTGCCGTGAGCTGTGGTGTAGGTGGCAGATGTGGCTCAGATCCCATGTTGTTGCGGCTGTGGTGTAAGCGGGCAGCTGTAGCTCTGATTCGATCCTTAGCCTGGGACCTTCCATATGCCGTGGGTATAGCCCTAAAAAGCAAAAACAAAAACAAAAGAAAGAAAAAGCTCTGAAAGCTGGATGCTACTTGAGAGTTCCTCTTAACAAGCAAAGACGTTTTGGTTTAGAAAACCTCTTAACTCATTCATTGGGGGCCTAGAGGGATGAACATAGGCCTTGATATAAAGAAGACGTTAAAGGCAAAGGGAGGCTGACCTAGTTTGCAAAGGAAATGAGAATGTTTTCATTTTTCTGAGCAGGCAAAGAGGAAGAAGGCTTAGGAAGATGGAGAGAATAAAGAAGTTTCAAGGAAATTGGACCAGAGAATGGGGTGTTGAACCAGATGGTGGCTGCCATGTTGGACGGGTAGCACAAAGACTTGGAAGAATGGGCCCCTATCTTATGTTGGTTATTGTCCTCTGTGGTCTGCAACCACCTCTATTATTCTTAACTTCCAGTAACCCTCTGTTACATACTCTGTTTTGTGTTCCTAGTTCTCTGGGAAGGTAATTCACAGAGAAGGGGACTAGGTACCCTTACAGGTCCAAGGTAGGGAGGAGAAAGGTCAGATGCAAAAGAGAGCGTTTTTCTTCCACAACTAGTAAAGAATCAGGTTCTACGCAAGTTTACCCATTCACTGTGGCCAATGAATGGAAGGCACTGATGGGTTTAGAGCATGGTTACCCCTTCTCTATAAAACAATCGCTGAGACAGGAGGTGAGGTTGTGCTGACGTCTCCAGGGCCTGCCCCCGAGAGAGTGGGCAGGGTCAACGTTGCTCAAACCGATGGTTTCCACACATGGAGGAAGAGGGGCTGTGCATGGATGCTGATGAGGCAACCACAGCATTCATGCTGGGGTTTGAGCGAATTCTTACAATATTAAAGGCAAAGCTGGAAAATCTGAGGACACTCTGGCTGCTGGTACTTGGCTTGCATAAAACTACATAGAAATACTAAAATCCAGAGAAAGAAAAAAAAATGCTCTTTGATGTTCTTTGATGCTTATGTTTGAGCGTTTTTCCAAGCAATCTAATTTCCAGAGATAAAATTCAACATATTCATGGAAGCAAGGTGTCGCTCTTCAAATTCCAGTTCTGCCCTTCCTATGACTCTGTGACTTAGTCTCCTCATCCATAAAATGAAGTTAACAGTAATACCTGCCTCATAGAGTTGGTAAGAGGATTAAGTAAGTGGGTATTAGTAAAATCTTTAGAACCATGACTGACACATGGGAAATGTTGGTTAAATAAAAAAATTAAAGACCAGAAGCTTCTGGGGTCCCTGATGATCACCTAGATTTTATCCCTCTGCCAGACACGAATCTGTCTCCTTCCTCTCCTGACCTGGAGCAAAGTTGACTAAAATCAGAAGGCAATCAGTTGACTCTCCCTCACCTCCACAACATAGATTCATCTCTGGGGACCAAGAATAAATAACTGGCCTGTTGTTATTGATTAGACTTTGGGGTCCCTCTTTCCTCCCTCCCTCCCTCCTTCCCTCTCTCTCTTTCTGTCTGTCTTTCTTTCTTTCCTTTTTTCTCTTTCTTTCTCTTTCTCTCTTTCTTTCTTTCTTTCTTTCTTTCTTTCTTTCTTTCTTTCTTTCTTTCTTTCTTTCTTTCTTTCTTTCTTTCTTTCTTTCTTTCTTGTTCTTTCTTTCATTCTTTTGTCTTACAGCCACACTTGAAGCATATGGAGGTTCCCAGGCTAGGGGTCAAATCAGAGCTGCAGCTACCGGCCTACACCACAGCCACAGCAGCAAAGGATCCAAACCGCATCTGTGACTTGCACCACAGCTCACGGCAATGTCTGATTCTTAACCCACTGAGCGAGGCCGGGGATCTAACCCACATCCTCATGGATACTAGTGGGGTTCATTATTGCTGAGCCACAAGGGGAACTCCCTGGGGTCCCTCTTTCTTTCCACTGACTGTTGATTTATTTAGAGCAATGAGGAGTCAGTGATTTACAGAATGGCATCCTGAGCACACAGAGGAAAATAACCCCTCTAGAACGGTTAAGTTAGTGGACAGAGCTCTGGCTGGATAGAACCCTTTAGGTGATGCAGCCTTTAAAATCATGTGAGGAGGGTGTTCGTTCTGTGGTGCAGCAGGATCTGTGGTGCCTTTGGAGCACTGGGACATGGGTTCGATACCCAGCCTAACACATTGGGTTGAGGGTCCGGCGTTGTCTAAGCTGCATCGTAGGTTGAAAAGATTGCAGCTGTGGCTCACATCTGACCCCTGGTTTGGGAACTCCATGTGCCATGGGGTGGCCAAAAAAAAAAAAAGGAAAAAAAGTGAAAAGGTAATGCAAAGACCAGAAGAAAATATTCATAAATCATATATCTAATAAGGACCTAGTATCCAGAATAAAAAAAAAAATCTTACAAGTCTACCAAGAAAGAAAGAAAAAGAAAGGAAATGTGAGGTTTCTGTCTTAAATGCTTGGTCATAGCCTTCTTCTTAATCATAAATTCAGACAATGATTCCATATATCATGATGTTTATTACAGTGTAGTTTATAGCACTGAAAAATTGGAAAAGGCTTAAATGTCCACACTAGGGGATTGGTAAATAAATTAGAGGCACCACATGATAAAATCATTCAGCCCCTAAAAGTCATATTTTCAAAGAACTTTCAAAGTCACGTCAGTGTTTACAATGTTAAGTGAAACGAGCAAGACACAAAACAATATAAAGTGTAGGAGGAGCTCAACTTTGAGAGAAATATACATCCTCCACCACCCACTTACAGATATAAGACGGGAAGAATACACATGAGAAGCGTCACAGTGGCTGCTCCTGGGAGGTAATCTCTTGAGTGGTTTCCATCTTCTTCTTTATATTTGCTGGGGTTTTCTACATTTGCTTTAATCCAGATGAGAGAGGCTATCCCTGCTCCCATTTACCCCCATGCATACCCCACATGACAAATCTCAACAGAGAAGCTCCGTGTTCCTGCCCCTATAAGGTCCCCAGGCTGCCCTGGATTCTGTACAT
Source organism: Sus scrofa (assembly GCF_054392235.1). Taxonomy (NCBI): domain Eukaryota; kingdom Metazoa; phylum Chordata; class Mammalia; order Artiodactyla; family Suidae; genus Sus; species Sus scrofa. The sequence continues at coordinate 40,221,670 of NC_139386.1, read as the reverse complement.
GCTGCATCCTGGTTGTCAAACTCTCCTTCAATTTTGTGTGGTTCCCTTGTCGCCCCCCAGTAATTTCCCCCTTGTGCTTAAGAGGGAAGAGCTGGTTTCTGTTGTCTGAAAATAAAAGAACGTTAATTGATACTGGACCCTAATTGCTTTAGGTACATACATTTTATATCCTCAACGAAATGTTAGCTCTTTCATGCTAATGGCTCTATCGTTGTTTTCTCTGTATCTCTTGGACTAGAACTAAGCCAGTTCTAGGAATACTGGGTTACAAACACTATGGATTTCCCTCCAACAGGTGGGGCACCTAATAAACATTCTGAATGATACCAACAGTAGTCACTGGGAGTCTTCAGGTGTGGGGAAGGTGTGATGGAGAATAATGAGTATCTTCCCTTTAATCATCTGCAGGAGGCAGGACCAGGGCTTTTCAAGGACAGAGCCAGCTCTTTGGAGGAGAAAACATCTTGTTATCAACATACTCTCTTCACGGCTAGTCATTAGCTGGCAAGTCCAGCTCACTGAGAGAGTGACCCTCCATGCTGGCCCAAGCACAATCCTACCTGATCTCATTAGAAGCCTGAGCCACTGAGCCTGGGCTCCACATAAACAAGGATTCTGGGAACATTTCAAGGGACCTTTCTGAAGCCAGAAAATGCAGGCTTATGCCTGCTTGCAAACTGAACTCCCTCCCAACCAGGCTTTTCTTTCTTTCTTTTTATTTTTCTTTTTTTTTTTGTAGTAAAACAATTTCATAGATGATGTGTCTATACTATGCAATTAGTGCAACTGTTTTTTTAAATCTACCTCCTCAAAAGAAGTAAATTCAGACAAGGGGTAAAGCTCCCTACCTCTACCAGGAACTTGGCAGCCTGCCTCTCCCATCTGTGTGTCTCTATCCCCTTGGGGTCTCTGCTGCTCTGCCCCTGACTCTCTTTGGGGTCTTGGCTCTGCCCCCTCTGGCAGGAACGACTATGCTCAAATTCCTCCCTGCTACCACCTGACTGACACCTACCTGTGCTTTTGCTTAGAGGCCACCTCCCCAGAGAGCCTTCTCTGACCACCCCCCTATCTTCACGTGTCTTCGTCACTCCCCTACCTTTAAAGAGGGAGCGATACACTCCTGGGGACCACTGCCCCTGATCATGCTCTTCCCAGCTCTTTTGGGGTGAATAGCAACAGTCTGCTTGTCTGTCTCCCCACTAAGCTGAAAACTGCATGAGGCCAGGGACTGGATCTTATTCCCCACTGCAGTCACCATGTTGACACTTGATGTGGAGCTCACTCATTGAGTGAATGAGTAGTGTTTGTTGACTGCGTCTTGTGTGCCAGGCACTGGGAACAGGTAATGAACAGCAAGACAATGCCTATGCCTATGGAACTGACCTTTTAGCTTGGAAGACAGAGATGAGTCAAAGAAACACAAATAAATAACAGGAAACATCTATAAGGTGCCAAGCTTTGTCCTAGATGCTGGGGACACAACAGTGGATCCCTCCCTTGGTGGGTCTTATATCTCTAATTACACTGTGACAGGCAGACAGTGGAGAAATTCCCAGGTCCTTATGGGGCTTATAACAGGGGATTTGACCTTGCCTGGGTGAAGGATGATGGGGGTGCTTTCTTGAGGAAATAACCATTGTAACTTCTTAGGCCTGTGCTTGAGACACAGTAAGTGATGTGTGTGTGTGTGTGTGTGTGTGTCCAGATCTACTTCTCAATCTAGATACAAAGCTTTGGCTAGAGATAGAGATATAGAGATGATAGAGATAGAAATATAGACAGAGATAGGGATAGAGTTTAGATAGTTATTAGATAGAGACAGAAGATAGAAATAGAGATAAGAGAGATGGAGATAGAGGTAGAGATGATAGAGATGGAGATAGAAGATAGAGATGGAGATAGAAGATAGAGGCAGAGATAGGGAAGACTGAGATAGAGATGGAGATAGAGATAAAAGAGGTAGAGATGATAGAGATAGAGATGGAGATAAGAGATGGAGATAGAGACAGAAGATAGAGGTAGAGATGATAGAGATAGAGATGGAGATAAGAGATGGAGATAGAGACAGAAGATAGAGGTAGCGATAGGGACGACTGAGATAGAGATGGAGATAGAGATGGAGATAGAGATAAAAGATAGAGGTAGAGATGATAGAGATAGAGATGGAGATAAGAGATGGAGATAGAGGTAGAGATGGAGATAGAAGATAGAGGTAGAGGTAGGGATGATTGAGATAGAGATGGAGATAGAAATAGAGATGATAGAGATTTGGATAGAGATAAAAGATAGAGATAGAGATGGAGATAAGAAAGGGAGATAGAGGTAGAGGTAGGGATGATTGAGATGGAGGTGGAGATAGAAATAGAGATGATGGAGAGAGATGGAGATAGAGATTTAGACAGAGATGGAAGAGAGAGGTATAGATGATAGAGATGGAGATGGAGATAGAGGTAGAGATAAAGGTGGAAATGGAGAAGGAGGTAGACATTGAGATGATGATAGAGATAGATATCCTGGGATGGGAAGGTGAGCAGGAGTTAGCTAGGCCAAGAGCAAGGAGCATTCCTGTGAGAACAGCTTATGCAAAAGCTCTGAGGCAGAAGGGACTATGGCGTATTTGAGGATCTGTCTGGCATATTGAACACGATATAGATGTGGAGTGTGGTGGGGCTGGAGAGACCAGAGGTCAACACCTGCTGAACGACCAACACATAAGCAGCACACACTCACTGCGGGAGGTGTGGCCTCCATGTGCACCTGCTACCCCGGTTGGGGATGGTCCCTCCTCCAAGCATGAGTACATCTCCTTGCTTTCAACCTCTGCTTCCCTGATGAGTTGCTGATTTATTCCCGTTGGTTCATGGATGTGGCCTCCTGGGGTCCAGACTCACCTCCATGGCCTTGTTGGTATTTCCCACATACACTGTGCTCTCCTTACACCCATGGCCTTCTGCTGCCTCCTGAATGCCCTTGTCACACAATCTGTGCTGCAGAGTAACCTCAGGGAGCCAGGATTTGTTATACAGATACTGTGTAAGTGCATTAAGGCTTCAGCCACGCTCCTTAAACAAACAAAAATGAGTCCGAATCATTTTATAATTTTGCTCTCAAAAATCTCTCTCCTACCTAATTTAAGAGAGAACTCTTTAAGAACTCTTTCAGATGATAACATGAATTTCCTTGAAGGAGCTAACATAATGCTTTCTAAACCAGTCTTGGGCTGTTGGAACAAACCAGGGAGCCACTCTTAACCTTGTTTCCATCTTTGTACATGTCTGCTTTACAGATCAAATAATGTCTAGACCTTAGCACAGGCTCTAATTACTTCTTTACTTTGCCTTTGCAACTCATGGGCTCCTGGTCAGTGGGCCAGTTCACTCAAGTCTAGTGTATGACCTCCACTCCTCACCATCTAGGAAGCTCAGGAAGAGAGAGCACAGGAACAGGAAAGATGACAGGATGACAGCCCCCTCGCCCCCCCACAAGAGCAAGAGACCACAGTGACAGAAGTCGTATGTCAAAGGAAATTGGACAGTGAAAAATGTGCCTGGGGCACTAGCCTCTGGGCACCAGAAGGCTTACTTCTGCTGCAGATGGCTCACTCCTGTGGGACAGTGATCAAGGGAATTCTGGAAAAAGATGAGATGGCTCCAACCTAGGCTGAGTCTGAAAGCTGAGATGGGAAAATTGTGGACATCACTAAGCAGTTGGCCACCTATGGGTTTCCTGGGCAGTATCCTTCCTGGCTTTAAGAAGGTATTTTGAAATTAAAGACCAGGTTAAACTGACATCACTGAACAGACTGGTGTCTTCATTTTTTAAAATTTTATTAATGTATAGATGATTTACAATGCTCCTTCAATTTCTGCTCTACAGAAAAGTGACCCAGCCACCCATAAACACCCATTCTTTTTTTTTTTTCCTAACTCAAGAGACTGGACACAGTTCCCTGTGCTGTACAGTAGGACCCCCATCACCCATCTGTTCTAAATGTAACAGTCTGCATCTACCAACCCCAAACACCCTGTTAGTCCCCATCTCTTCCTCCTCCCTCTGGAAAACACAAGTCTGCCCTCCGTGTCCATGATCTGTTTCTGTTTTGTAGATAGATCATTTGTGCCATATTTTAGTCTCCACATGTAAGTGATATCATATGATGTTTGTCTCTTTCTGACTTACTTCACTTAGTATGAGTCTCTAGTTCAATCCGTGTTGCAGCAAATGGCATTAGTTTATCTTTTTTATGGCTCAGTAGTATTCCATTGTGTATATGTACCACATCTTCTCAATCGGTTCATCTGTCAATGGACATTTAGGTTTTTTCCATGTCTTGGCTATTGTGAACAGCGCTGCAGTGAACATGGGGGTGCATGTATCTTTTTGAATGAAAGTTTTGTCCAGATAAATGCCCAAGAGTGTGATTGCTGGGTCATATGGTAGTTCTATATTTAGTTGTCTGAGGTGCCTCCATACTGTTTTCCATTGGTAGTACCAATTTGCATTCCCACCAACAGTGAAGGAGGCTTCCCTTTTCTCCACATCCTCTCCAGCATTTGTTGTTTGTTGATTCATTTTTTAAGATGTATTTTTCTGTCATTAAAAAGTTGCACATACAAAGGAAAAACACAGAAATAAACATCGAATCCCATCACCCAGAGAGCACAGTAGAGACTCTGAATCTTTCCCTAAAGTTTGTTTTGAATCTGTACATTTAAAAGCACCCTCAAACTTTTCCCTCAGATTAGGAAATCGCATGGCACAGTCTATGTTCTATCTTGCTTCTCCTCACTTAAAATATATATAATGATATTGTCCCATATCAGTACATGTAGATTTATATGACTTCTTATGATGAAATAGCATTCAATCATATGAATTTTGAGTCATTTATGTAATTCCCTATGGTTTATTAGAAATTTGTCTTTTTGCATTTTTAATCATTTTAATCAATGTTTTGTTTTGTTTTTGCTTTATTTAGGGCCACACCTGTGGCATATGGAGGTTCCAAGGCTAGGGGTCTAATCAGAACTACAGCTGTCAGCCTATACCACAACTCACAGCAACACCAGATCCTTAACCCACTGAGTGAGGCCAGGGATCGAACCCGAAAACTCATGGTTCCTAGTCGGATTCATTTCCGCTGCACCACAACAGGAACTTCAATTATTATACACAATGTTATCATCTCGTCTTTGCCAGTAAACTTAGTACATCGCCATGATGTAAATTTGTAAATTTCCACAGGCAGAATTGCGGGAACAAAGGCATGCCTATTTTTAAAGAATTTGAATAGCATTCCAAATTCTCTTATAAAGATGATGCCAATATATACTCCTGGGACTTGCTTGCAGTGTAAAAGCATTCCCACTTTCTCACATTCTCAATAAAGTGTATCTTAGGAGATGTTAATTCAGGAGGACATTGGCCATGCTAATTAGACAGGTTCGAAGAGACGTGTGCATCAAAACTTTATCATCCCAGTTGCCCTTCATCCTCAGCCCTCTCATACTCCTCTATTCTGTCTCCTTGTTTTCTCCTTGGCATGATTTGGGTACCCATCTCTCTCTTACATTAAGTCTTAACAAGTTTGAAGATAAGGAACATGTCTGATTTAATTTATATTACATTCTTCATTACTCAGAGTCTAGCACAGGGCTTTGTTGGTGATAGATTTATTAAATATTTGTTAAACAAGGTAAGTTAGCTGAATCCAAGTGTATCATTTAGATCCAAAATAACTCAATAAATAGAAAGTGACACAGTGTAGAAAAATAGCATTTGGTAAATTATAAAAAGAGTGAAAATGAGTGTTTGATTTTGAAGTCCAAAAGGTGCTTAGCAAAAATCTTTACCTTTGGGTTCCTAGAAGAACCCTTGCTAATGTCCTCCACAGTCAACACGCTCATCTAGTTATTTCTTCAGACACTTACGAGGAGCCTGTGGAGCACCAAGCACATGAGTGAAATAAACATAGTCGCTGCATTCAGGGATTTTACAAGGGAGATGAAGAGCTGAAACATACACATTGATTCTACAAGCACTCATGATGTGCAGGGCCCTGGGGATACAGAACTAAATAATACTTACCTGTGACCTCTAGGAGCTTATGACCCCGTGGAGCAAAGAAACTGTGGACAAATAATTTCACCATTGTGTGATGAATGCCATGCATATCACAGCACTGTGACAGCGGAGGGCACCACGGCCTGGAGGGAAAAGCATGGGCTTCAGGATCAGGCTGACCTACATTTCAAGGTATGACCTTCTGCTTTCTAGCTCTGCGACCCTGGGCAAGCCACTTCCAACTTGGGTTAATGTGCAGATTGAAGGAAACTATGTAAAGGGGCTTCCACACCTGCAAATGGTAAATGATGGTTGTCAGCAGGATGAGGTCATGGAAGGATGCACAGAGGTGCTGGTGCTGGGACTGGACCAAGAAAAATGGTGTGACATTATTGGGCACAAAACATGGAGAAGGGCATTTCAAGGAAAAGGAAGAGCATGTGTGAAGTGGAGGCATAAAAACCACCTGGTCTGTTTGGAAAATTATGGTTGCTTAGTAACCATAAAATAAGGAACCAAGAAGGACAGGAAATGAGGAACAAAAAGTGGGCAAAAGATCACCAGAGAACTTTGCATGTCAGGCGAAGGGCAGGAATGATATTTCCTACAGCTGGGCTGTCCAGGACAGCAGCCATCAGCAACATGTGGCAATTTAAATGTAAGTGGATGACAGACACAGAAAACAAACTTATGGTTACCAAAGGGGTAAGTGGAGGAAGGGATAAATTCAGAGTTTGGGATGAGCAGATACAAATTCTATATATAAATGAGATAAACAACAAGGGTCCTACTGTTCTGCACCAAGAATTATATTCAGGGAGTTCCCGTCATGGCTCAGTGGTTAACGAATCTGACTAGGAACCATGAGGTTGTGGGTTCGATCCCTGGCCTTGCTCAGTGGGTTAAGGATCCGGCATTGCCGTGAGCTGTGGTGTAGGTTGCAGACGCGGTTTGGATCCCGAGTGGCTGTGGCTCTGGCGTGGGCCAGTGGTTACAGCTCCAATTAGACCCCTAGCCTGGGAACCTCCATAGGCCGCAAAAGCGGCCCTCAAAAGGCAAAAAGGCAAAAAAAAAAAAAAAAAGACCAAAAAAAATTATATTCAGTATCTTGTAATAACCTATATTGAAAAAGAATCTAAAAAAGAATATATATGTGTAGCTGAACAACGTTTCTATACATCAGAAACTATACCTCAATTAAAAAAAACCAGAGATAAAAAAATAAATACCTGCAAGTGAGTGAAAATGGAATAAAAGGTAAAATTCAGTTCTTCAGTCACACGAACCATCTTTCAAGAGTCACATTTCATCATTTAGTCCCAAATAGTCATGAGAGGTTAGTGGGCTGCCATATGAGGCGGTCAAGATAGAGAACATTTGCCTCATTGTAGGAAGTTGTCTTGGGCAGTGCTGCTCTAGAACCCTGCTCCTCAAAGTGGTCAGGAAACCAATGCACTGGCTTCCCCTGGGAGCTTGCTAGAAATGCAGAATCTCAGATGTTCAGACCCAGTGAATTAGGATCTGGGTGTAACATGCTCCAGCGCACTCTTCAACCCCACCCCTGGTTGCACCTGGAAGTTTGAGACACACTGCTCTCTAGAATGGGGAGCCACTGAATGGTTTAAGCAGTAACATCATGGTCAAATGCACTTTATCTTTTTATTATTCTTTCTATTCAACATCTCCCCACTTTCCTTACTGCTCCGCCCCATCCCTCCAGCAACCACCATTCTATCCCCACCTCCATGAATATAGATAGAATTGTCTTTCTGTGCCCACTTATCTCACATAACATAAGGTCCTTCAGGCTCATCCATGTTGCCCCAAATGACAGGATTTCTCGCTTTTTTAAGGCTGAATATCATATAATACATAATATATATATATCACATTTTCCTTATCTTTTCATTCATCCAAGGACACGGGTTGTTTCCATTCTTGGCTACTGTGAACAATGCTACAGGGAAGACAGAACTGCGGATACTTCTTTGAGATACTAATTTCATTTCCTTTGGCTATATTATACTCAGAAGTGAGTTGCTCGATCATAGGCTAGTTCTATTTTTAACTTTTTGAGGAACCTCCACACTGTTTTCCATAATAGCTGAACCAATTTACATTCCCACCAACACCGTGTTCCTGTTTCTCCACATCCTTTCCAACATTTATCTTTTGTCTGTTGATAACAGCCATTCTAACAGAGTCGAATTTGCATTTCTCTGATGAGTTGGCCATCTTTTCATATATCCGTTGGCCATTTATATGTCTTTTTTTGAGAAATGCCTATCCAAGTCCTTTGCCCATTTTTTAATTGGGTGGTGTGCTTTCTTGTTATTGGTTAATTGAATTCCTTGTATATTTTAGATATTAACCTTTTATCACATATATGCTTGGGGAATATTTTTCTCATTTTGAATTTGTTTCTTCATTCTGTTGATTGTTTCCTTTCCTGTGCAGAAGTTTTTTAGTTTAATGGAACTTCATTTACTATTTCTGCTTTTATTCTCTATGTTTTTGGGGTCTTCTCCAAAAAACAATTGCCCAGACCAAGGTCAAGAAGTTTTTCCTATGTTTTCTTCTAGAAGTTTTATAGTTTCAGGTCTTATAGTCACATCTTTAATTCATTTTTATTTGACTCTATGTGGCGTGAGATAAAGGTCCAATTTCATTTTTCTACATCTTGATATATGGTTTTCCCAGGACCGTTTACGGAAGAGACTGTCCTTTTCCCATTATGTGTTCTTGGCATTCTCATTGAAGATCATCTGGCCATATATGTGAGGGTTTATTTCTGGGATTTCTTCTTCTGTTGCATTGGCCCGTATGTCTGTTTTTATGCCAAAAACCATACTGTTTTGATTCCTATAGGTTTGAAATTAGGAAGTGTGATTTCTCCAGCTTTATTCTTCTTTCTCAAAATTGCTTCAGTTATTCAGGGTCTTTTATGATTCCTTGTGAATTTCAGAATTTTTTTTTTTCAATTTCCATGACAAATGCCACTGGTGTTTTGACAGGCATTGTGTTGTATCCTGAGATTACTTTAATAGTTTAGTAATATTAATTAATTTAGTAAGTTAATTAATATTAATATTAATACTTTAACAGTTTGATAATATTAATATTAACTACTTTAACAGTTTAATAATGTTAATATTAATATTAATTCTTATTAATTAATAAGAATATCTTTCCATTTATTATGTGTCTTCTTCAATTACTTTCATCAATGTTTTTAAACCTGTATTTTTTAAATTTTTAAATTTTCCATTATGATTTATCATAGTTGTCTGTGCTATACAGTAGGATATTGCTGTTTATCCCCTGATGTGTAATAGCTTACATCTGCTAACTTCAACCTCCCACTCCATCCCTCCCCCAACTCCCTCCCTCTTGGCAACCACAAGTCTGTTCCCTAAGTCTGTGAGTCTGTTTCTGTTTTGTAGATAGGTTCATTTGTGCCATATTTTAGATTCCACATATAAGTGATATCATATGCAAACCTACATTTTAGAAGTTTATTCTTTTTTTTTTTTTTTTTTTTTTTAATGGCCACAGCCATGGCATATGGGAGTTCCTGGACCAGGCATTGAATCTGAGCCACAGCTGAAACCACCCCTCTGCTGAGGCAACACCAAATTCTTTAACCCATGGCATCCAGGCCAGGGCTGGAACCTGCGCCTCCACAATGACCTGAGCCACTACTGGTTGGATTCTTAACCCACTGCGCCACAGCCAGAACCCCTAGTTCATCCTTGAATGAGGATGAATAAAAGGAGGGAAAGAGCAGAGGAAGAGACATGAGTCAGAACACAGGAGCAGCAGGGCTGCTATTGCCCCTTTTGAACAAATTAGAAAGAAGCAATTTTTCATAAGCAGCCCAGACAGGCTTGGTGAGCAGAGTGCAGGCTAGATTCAAGCCTTGCTTCAGCCCAGGCGCCCTTGTCCAATGAACCCAGTGCATGATCATATGTGGATGCGTGGTGGCAGTTGTCCAGATGAATGATGAGGAGAGCCGAGCTACACAGCTTGAGGATATTGATCAATCGCAACAAGCACCATTATATGGGGTGTTGCTTTGTAGCATGCCATGTGCATTTTATATACACAAAGCAAGGGCAGTGGCAGTCGGAGAGAGAACAGAACTGTACTGCAAGGAGCAGGAAGGACGGTTGGCCTCTTCACATCATGTGTTAATGGGCAGCCCTGCCCCATAGAGTCCCTGTTTCATTTCACATCAGGAAAGTGATTAAACTAATTGCCTTACACCAGTGCTGTATTTCATGTGTATAATACCCATAATTTGGGGTTTGAACACAATTGCAGTAAATTATACTAATCACAGGAAAACTTCATTAAACTAATATAGGTTTATTCAAAAGAGTGTCGTTTTAAGCAATCAGTATTCCCAAGTGGAAATGTGCCTCCTTGTTTTATAATAAAAGATATTGTATACTTCAAAACTCTGTTAATTGGAAGTCCATTTTTTTCTAAAAGAATGGGAGTTTTTAGAAAATGTTAACCCATTTGGAGAATGGTCAGCTTTTAAATCATGGGACATAATGCTAAAAAAATTTTTTTTTAAATTAGAAGCAAACCTTAAGTGGAAAGAGTCTTTAAAACTCAATTCTCTCTGTTCTGAGTTCTTCTGGATTACTCAGACAAGGCAAAGTTTAATTTATGCATGTCCAATGGCTTTGGATAACATGAGTTGGAGCAGAGAAAATGTCTATCATTTGCAATACAGTTTTTTACACACACACACACACACACACACACAAATATGCACACACATCCCATATTGGTCAGGGTTCCCGCAGGCATCCAATTGGCATACCCAGCCAGGGTAATTGAGGATCGTTTATTATTTTTGTATTTTTTTTTTTTTTTTTTTTTTTTGCTTTCTAGGCCTGCACCTGCGGCATATGGAAGTTCCCAGAGTAGGGGTCAAATGGAGCTACAGCTGCTGGCCTACCCCACAGCCACAGCAACCTGGGATCCAAGCTGCATCTGTGACCTACATCACAGTTCATGGCAACACAGGATCCTTAACCCACTGAGCGAGGCCAGGGCTCCAAACCGCATCCTCATGGATTCTCGTTGGATTTGTTAATTGCTGAACCACAAAGGGAACTCCCAGGATTGTTTAATAAAAAAGTTCATTCACAGCCATGTAGGTAGGGTTGAAAGGAATCAACAAGGACTAGAGCAAGCACTCTGGGTCTAGCAGCAGTTGGGACCTCTTCCTACCATAGGCCAGAAGGGGAAACGGGAGAGGGTAGTTTCTGAAACTCTGCAAGGGAAGGCTGACCACAAGGAGCCCTGGCGTTTGGTGGAGGGATGACACCAACTTGTAAAAGCTGGCAGAAGGGAGTTGAGGGAATAAATGTGCCAGCTTCACATTCCTCCTCATTCCCTTCTCCTGGCACCTCCCACTGGTCAAACCTAATAGGAAGCCATAAGGTAAGGGGGTCTAATGCAGTAGTCCCTGTCGACAGCCCCCCAAACCACAAAGCGAGGGGGAGCAGGCTGAAGAGTGAAGGGAAAATACCCAGCCCTCACTCCACAAACAGACACAGTTAAACATATATCCTACAATTTCATAACAGCTTACAGTTAGCAAGTACTTTCAAAAATGTTTCAGGAATTCCCATCGTGGCTCAGCAGAAATGAATCTGACTAGCATCCACAAGGAGGCAGGTTCGATCCCTGGCCTTGCTCGATGGGTTAAGGATCCGGCATTGCTGTGAGCTGTGGTGTAGGTCACAGACATGGCTCAGATCCCGTGTTGCCGTGGTGTAGGCCAGCAGCTGCAGCTCCAATTGGACCCTTAGCCTGGGAACCTTCATATGCCACAGATGACGCCCTAAAATGACAAAAAAAATATGTTTCACATATGCACCTGATTCCTAGGAGGTACTCGAAAAATAGTTATTGAATAAATCGATGAAATATAACATTTTCAACTGATCTAATTTTTTCTTATTCCCAATAATTAGGTTTCTTTATATATGTATATATATTTATATGTTTTACATATATAAACATACATATAATATTTATTATTATATTATATGTTTGTATAGATATTTATGTTTTTTATATATTTATATATTTGTGTATATTTGTTTTTTTATTATGGAAAATATACATAATTCACCATTTTAGCCACTTTAAAGTAGCATGAAATACATTCATGATGTTGCACAACCATCATGATTATCCAGTTCCAGAACTTTTTCACTATCCCAAATGGAAACCCCTTACTACCAATTTATTTTTAAAATGACAGACTTGTTTTGCATGCCAAGATTTGTGAAAGATAATTGGTATATAAGATCTATTAAATGGTGTGACAATATTCCTATTAGAAAAGTATAAAGGATAGTTCATGTTGTGGTGCAACGGAAACAAATCCCACTAGGAACCATGAGGTTGTGGGTTCAATCTCTGGCCTCGCTCAGTGGGCTAAGAATCCGGCATTGCCGTGAGCTGTGGTGTAGGTCACAGATGAGCTCGGATCCCGTGTTGCTGTGGCTGTGGTGTAGGCCGGCAGCTACAGCTCCGATTCGACCCCTAGCCTGGGAACCTCCATATGCCATGGGTATGGCCCTAAAAAGCAAAAAAAAAAAAGGTAAAGGATAAAAAAACCTTCAGTATGAGTCTGTCTAGAGGAAACAGTGAAATACACAGAGTTACGTAGAATTCACACAAAGTGTAGTGGACATTTAAGGAAATAACTTCCTTGATGAGCAAATCGGCCAGGAAGTTGATCAATTCTTCACTTCAGCTTGACTCTATAGAGACTAGTTGCCCAGAAAGCACATCCTTCTTCCTCCTCCAATGAGGAAATAGCCAGTTTTGATTCCCGAACTTTGCCAATGAAGCCCGAATAAATTCTTGAAGAGTTTAGGGCAGGCATAATTTCACAGTGGCAGTTGGCCCTCTCATGGCAGGTGGGAGGTCCGCCCTGGATCTGCCATTTGTTAGCTGCGTGGAAGCAGAGCCTGCCAACCTGGTCTCTCTTATCTGTAAAACAGTGGGAATGGACTTTGAACCCTAAAGCCCCTTGTGACACTAGGCTCTGCCCGAAAACCTCCAAAGCTTTTCACAGAAACACTCTCTCAATCTGAGGACAACAAATAGCTAAACACACAGTATTTACCCTTCTGATGAAATGGCCAGTGTGGAATTTGACCCTTTTGACAAATCCAACCGATATGAGAGCCAACATTCTGTGCAGGTAAAGCAGGTTTAGCACTTGGGGAAGCAATAAGCCAGATTCACTGACTAACATCCCTTTTAATGGGTATTTTAATGACACAGAGAAGCTAGTTCTGACCTTTTATCTATAGCACAGTTCTCCCCATGGTGCTGGCAGACTGGCACTGATCCATCCTCACCTGGTCTCCTTGGTAACCAAGGGCCTAGATCTGTGAGATGCTTGCAGGACATCTGGCCAGGATTAAGGTGTAGACACTCATTAGAGATCAAGTCCACAGCCCTGGCCTTTGAAGACCCTCTGCTAATGAAAGTATCAGCAGCCACGGACTGGGACATGGCGTGCGCTGCACTGTTGGCCGTCAGAGTGGCACAGTGGCTGAGAACATAGGCTCTGGAACCAGACTGCCTGGGATTAAATACCAAGCTGTCTCTCGCTAATGATGGAAGCTTGGGCAAGTTTTAAGGTGCTTCTCTGGGCCTCGATCTCTTCACTTAGTAAAATGGGTTTACTAAAAGTACCTTCCTCAGGAGTTCCCGTCGTGGCTCAATGGTTAACAAATCCGACTAGCAACCATGAGGTTGAGGGTTCGATCCCTGGCCTTGTTCAGTGGGTTAAGTATCCGGCGTTGCTGTGAGCTGTGGTGTAGGTTGCAGATGGCTCAGATCCCACGTTGCGCAGCTACAGCTCTGATTAGACCCCTAGCCTGGAAACCTCCATATGCCACAGGAACGGCCCAAGAAATTGAAAAAAAAAACAACCTTCCTCTTGCAGTGGTGTCAGGATTAAATGTATTTAAGTGCTGAAAGTACCTAGAGCTATGTACAGCCAGGGTTCAAGGTGAATTAACCAGCAGTAGTAACAATGGGATGATTATGTAACACCAATAAGAAAAAGTGCATTGTTTTAGGGAGATCTGTAGCAAAGGTGGGACTAGAAAAACAGGCTGGGAAAATTTCTGCTCTGATCCTTAACAAGTGTTCAAAGTTACACTAGCAGGGCAGGGATTTGAACAACATGAAAAGATTGCAAAAGTTGAGATCGATGACCTTGAGATCGCATCAGATGCGAGTCGGGATCCTAGCTCTGCAGATTACTAGCTGTGCAAACTCCAGCAACTCAATCGGTCTGAGCCTTACTTTTCTCAAACGTGCAGTGGGGAAAGCAGCAAAGGGCTGTGTGGGTGATTAAATGGATGACGTCTGAAAAGTGCTCAGTACACTGCCTGGAATATAGCAAGTGTTCAATAAATGTAATGACTGTTATTAGGAGGCCCTATCCTGTTCCATCTGGCCCAGTATTCTCCCATTTCCCTAAATTTACACACTTCTTTATTCATCTCATCTGTCACACATGTACCACAACCAGCTCTGTGTCTCTTCCCAAACCTGACACCAGGGATTCAAAAATGATTCTGAGATGAGGTTCATGGTCCAGAGACAGGCTGGGACCTGGGACCCTTTGCTGCAGTGTTTGCACCTGGACGTCTCCTTGAGCCGCAAAACACAAAGAAACTATAAGGGACTAAAAGTAACCGCATGAATGCATATTTGGGATAAATTACAAACAACAAGATACAAAAAGACCAAAACAGCCAACTGCTACTCCTGAAGAGCCAGGTACTGGAGTTCCCTGATTGGTCTAGTGATTAAGGGTTTGGTATGGGAGCTGGTTAAAAATCAGAGCAAGAACAAGGTGCTAGGCAAGCCCCCTGCCCCACCAAAAGCTTGGGCAAACCACCTAAGCCATCCCTCTGGCTGAGCTCTGGACCCACCCCTAATCTCACCCCATATAAGGAACCAGCTCACCACTGCTCAGGGATCAAGGAAAGGCAACGATTACCTGTTCTCACTCCATTCTGCTGTGGAGCATAAAGCCCTGCTTGAATTTCTTATCTGACCTCTTATCAATTTCTATTGATTTAGGAAGGCTAAGAACCTTGGTGAGCAACCCTCCAAACTATCTAAATGGCATCCATATCCTAAATATCCCAACGTCACCGTCTAGCCTGGAAATGAGTCATAGATCCACCAAGTAACAGGAGAGCCACCTTGGAGCATCCTGTGTACAGGTGTGAGGTGACAGGAGGAGCAGTGAGGTGGGGGTGGACAGTGAGGCTGGTCAGGACTAAAGGAGGCGTCTGGAAGGCGTCGGGATGGCTGAGGGGAGGCAGTGTGGTCTGGTGGTGGCGGTACTGGCCCTCATCTCAGACGTCTATGTTCACAGTCCCAGATCTGCCCCCATGAGCTCATATGACCTTGGTTAAGTGGCTTTGTCCCTCCCTGCCCCAGGTTCCCAGCTGTAAAATAGTGAAATGGTAATACTTACAGAATTAAATAAGTCAAAACCCAATGAAGCATAGGGACTGCAGTAAAAGTGATTGCTACGGCATGGGTAAGAGAAAGGGAGACTTTTCCAGGCACATAAGAGATCAGGACCTTTGCTTTTTGGTTTGTTTTTATTTATTTTTTTTTGTTTGTTTGTTTTTTTAGGGCCACACCCACGGCATATGGAGGTTCCCAGGCCAGCGGTCCAATCGGAGCTGTAGTCGCCGGCCTACACCACAGCCACGGCCATGCAGGATCTGAGCCGAGTCTGCGACCTACATTACAGCTCACGGCAATGCCGGATCCTTGACTCACTGAGCGGGGCCAGGGATCGAACCCGCGTCCTCATGGATGCCACTTGGGTTCATTAACCGCTGAGCCACGACAGGAACTCCTTTTGTTTTTAAATTAGACATTGCCCACGTAATGCCACCATGGCGCCCCTTGAAATCTAGAAAGATGGAGGACCTTAGATTACCTCGGAACAGCCCAATCTTAGTTGTAGCGTATCAGAAACCCATGGGGCTCCTGAAGGCCCGTGTAGACACTTACTTACCTTCCCTTGGGGCCACTGTTCAGCAAGTGCCGGCTCAGTGTTCTGTGGGCATCCAGTAGCCCCTTCTCCTTGGTCACTACCCTTCCCCCTCACTCACTTTCACCTCCCCAGGGTTCCAGCTTCATCCTGTCCTTGGCCCTGAACTGGAGCTAATGAATGTCCTCTTTCAGGGTTCCCCACAAGTCCATGACTGAGGTCCTGTTTGCCTGTGTTTTAAAATTCTTCAGGGAGGGGAGTTCCCGTGGTGGCTCAGTGGTTAACGAATCCAACTAGGAACCATGAGGGTACAGGTTCGATCCCTGGCCTTGCTCAGTGGGTTAAGGATCTGGCGTTGCCGTGAGCTGTGGTGTAGGTCATTGCTGTGGCTCTGGTTTAGGCCGGCGGCTACAGCTCTGATTCGACCCTTAGCCTGGGAACCTCCATATGCCGTGGGAGTGGCCCTAGAAATGGCAAAAAGACAAAAAAATAAAATAAAATAAAATTCTTCAGGGAGGCCACTGATTACATCAGCCAGCCTCTTTGGAGCTAAAACCAGGCACCTCCCCTAGAATAATTTGTATTTTATCTTAGCCCTTCGCTGCTAAAGTAGAATAGGGAAGGACAATGGGTGGGGTAGGAACAGTGTTGACCCTACATAAAACACCATAAAGTTCCCCACTCCATTCCCCACACTGAAGTCTGGCATAGAGACTATTTCAGTGGCTTGCTTTATATGGTCACCCAGTGCCAAGTTTAAGCCCCTGAGGTCTAATTTAGGAGGGTTAAGGGTTTAGCAGAGGCTTTGCATTGCTGAAGAGCAGCTGGACAGAAGCCGCACCCTCTGTCCCGATTGGGATTCTGATTCCAGCAGCATCCAAAATCATGTCATGCCAGTGATTCAGCGAGCAGCCCGGCTCAATGTGTCACCACGAAGCTTGCCCCTGGATGCATTGCTTCTCCGGCCAAATGGCATTTTGGAAGAGTTCCTTTATAGTTTGACAGTCTGGAAACAACTAGGGCTCTCTTGGCATTCTGGGTTGCTGGCTCGTTTCTGTTTGGGAAGAGCAGATTTGCAAGGGCTCCCTTTGCCCTTGACACTGCTGAAGGAGACTTATGGACTGAGTCCTTCCATCACCAGAGCAGGAATATCTTAACATGTAAGGCAGATGCGTAAGGACCAGTTTAGAAGCACTTAATCAGAAAGCAGAATTTCTTTTTTTTTTTTTTTTTTTTGTCTTTTTGCCTTTTCTAGGGCTGCTCCTGCAGCATATGGAGGTTCCCAGGCTAGGGGTCGAATCGGAGCTTTGGCTGCTGGCCTACGCCAGAGCCACAGCAACGCAGGATCCAAGCCACATCTGTGACTCACACCACAGCTCACGGCAACGCCAGATCCTTAACCCACTGAGGGCAGGGATCGAACCCGCAACCTCATGGTTCCTAGTCAGATTCGTTAACCACTGCGCCACAACGGGAACTCCAGAAAGCAGAATTTCTTAAACAACTCATGTAAACACTACAAATGGCTTGGTCAGGGAGATGGGGGAGATGAGGAAAATGCCACTCACCATAAAATCGGGAAAAGACCAGAGGCGAAGGATATGTCAGTGGCCACAGGAGGAAGAGAGCCAGAAATAGCTTCCAAAAATAAGTGCAGGTTGAGTCCGGAAAGAGTGTCATTTACAGAGCACCTACTAAGCCCAGGTCCTGTCCTGGATGTTTTACTTATGTCATTTTAGTTCATTCTCTCACCAGAGTCACAGCGCTAAAATGAATCGGAACTGGGGTTTGAATCCAGGTCGGTTTGAACCCAAATGCATTTCATGCCATCTCACTGCCGAGGAACCAGGCAGCCCTGGGCAGGTGGGTTGGGAGATGGGATCTCAGGCTAAGGGAATCAGATTCCCAGTGGAGAGAAACCTTTGTGGACATGAAGTGAGATGGAAAAGGCAGTTGTAAATGAACACAGCATTATATATTAATTAGACATCAATGAAGTTTAAAAAAAAGAAAAAGAAAAAAGCAGGTGTAGAAATCCCTTCCCAGGTCTGAGGCAGACATATGACATTGTTAGTTGCTAGATAGACCCTGAGGTAACCTTAGAATCCTTCTCCATCCCCCAGTCCAGGACCACCACGGATCCAATCTGAGACCTGTTTGCCACTTAGAAGAAGGGACTGGATCTGGAAGAGCCACATGTGCTAAAAAAAGAACCTCACTGAGCCAGAGGTTCAGGAAGGATGACTGGAATTTTCTCAAGTTCTCAGTTGCCTTAGGGGGAAAAAATTATTAACCTGCAAATTCTACTGCTAGACATCGAGGCTTATGCTTACCAAGGAAAAGGACCTCAGTTCAAGGTCAGGATGGCTCTTTGTTGTTGTCCTGATACTGAAATTTCCCCATTACTGCTGGTAAACACTTGTTGACTATCCCAAATTCAGACTCCAGAATGGTGCAAAAGCTTAGTAAAAGGGCCCTAAATTGGGCCTTGGCATTGAAAACTTAACAGCGGAAGAGATTCACACCAGCTGCTTGCTTTGCTTTCTCTAATTAAAGCACTCTCTAGTTAAGGAGCGATGCGAAAGGCTACCCAACTTGGTTGAAACGCCTATGTTAGGCTGAACTAACCCAGAGCAACACTAACTCAGCCAGAACTTTGATTAAAAACCTGCAATGGGAAGTTCCCATTGTGGCTCAGTGGTAACAAGCCTGACTAGGATCCATGAGGTTGAGGGTTCAATCCCTGGCCTCGCTCAGTGGGTTAAAGATCCCATGTTGCCATGAGCTATGGTGTAGGTCACAGATTCGACTTGGATCCTGTGTTGCTGTGGCTGTGGTGTAGGCTGGCAGCTGTCGCTCCAATTTGACCCCCAGCCTGGGAGCCTCCATATGCCATGGGTGCGGCCTTAAAACAAACAAAAAACACCTGTGTTTTTTTCTGCCTCGAGTTTCTGAGCATTGGCTGATATCTGAAGCCTAAATAAGGTTCATCTCTACACCCCATTAAGAGAAACAACTATTTCTCAGGGTTTTGTTTTGTTTTGTTTTCTGGCTGCAATATCTTTGTACTATCCTTTCAGGGGCTCCTCTGGGCTTACATATATGACATTGGAAAAATAATCTGTGAATGAATTTCTATCCATTTCACCCAGGGAGGTTCTTTTGTTTGTTTGTTTGTTTTGCTTCATTTGTAATCTTTTTGTAGGATTTTATTCTTCTTGCAGGAAACAGAAGTAGAGGTGAATTCGGGCCATATGTGTAACTCTGGGATCAGCTCTCTGTGATGAAACTGGAAGCAAATCCCAGATGAAAGCCCCAACTGTTTCAGAAGAACATTGCAAAGCCCAGTGTTCTCACCAAGTTGTCACACACAGGGCAGAACTATGGATGAGAACCATAACACATCTGTTGCCTGGGTAACCATCCATTCACTGAGCCAGCCCTGAATCATCAACGGCATGGGGAGAAGGTCTGCCAGGATAGAGGGCAGAGCAAACTCTTCTCATCCTTCCCTACCTCCAATAGTGTGGTCTAAGGCTACCATACTATATTAATAGAAACCTACTAGATTCCTAAAGGTTAAAAGATCTGTCTTTCCTTAACCCTCCTTTAGAGGTTCCTCGACCTGCATTAGTCTCATCGTAAAAGCTTCCCAGATGCTTATTGGGCCTTAGCACATATGCTAAGCAACATTGCTCAAAATGCTAGTCCCTGGCTGGTACCACGTTGTTCACATACCAGCAGGTGGCTCCTAGCCTGCGTAATGAGTAATGCTGGATTAGAGCACTCACCCCTAAGGACCACTGAGGCAGCCCACCAGAACTCACATGCTGGCCTGTGGGGATGAGAAAACCTACATATGGCTCTCCGTTCATGTACTCCATCACATTCAAGATGAAAGAAAAATGAATAACTAATGCCTTTGCTGAGAAACTGGTCACAGTCCTCTAAAAACACTCCTGGGTATATTCCCCAAAGAACTGAAAAGCGGTATTCAGACAAAAACTTATACAAATGTTCACAGCAGCACTATCCACCATAGCAAAAAGGTGGAAACAAACTGAATGCCCATCCATGGACGAATGAACAAACAAAGTGTGGTATATCCATACCAGGGAATATTATTCTGCCATGAAAAGGAATGGTGCACTAATACATATTATGATGTGAATGAACCTGGAAAACATACTAATGAAAAGCCAGGTGCAAAATGTCACTTATTGTATAATTTCATGTAGGTGAAATATCCCAAAAGATAAATATACCCAGATAGAAAGTAGATCAATGGTTGCTAGGGCCTGGGGAGGAGGGAGACATGTGAGGGGGCTCTCCTGTGGAGGTAGGGTTTCCTTTTGGGATAATGAAATGCTTTGGAACCCCAGAGAAGTAATGGCTGCACAACATCGTGAATGTACTTAAAGCCACTGAATTGTATACTTTAAAAAGGTTTAATTCTAGGTTATGTGAATTTTACCTCAGCAAAGAAAGAGCAGTACAAGAAAATGTATAAAAAAGAAAAGGAGAAAGAAAAAAATTCTCCGTTCAACTTTGATCCATAGTAATAATTCTTATCACACTTGTAATTTATGTTTTCTTTTCAAACTCAATGTTATTTCTAAAGTAGTATCTATGGTCCATTAGTTTTGTGAGCTTAAACTACTGGGTAAATTTTTTGGACTTTTTTTTTTTTTTTGGTCTTTTTAGAGCCACACCTGTGGCATATGGAGGTTCCCAGGCTAGGGATTGAAGGAGAGCTGCAGCTGCTGGCCTACACCACAGCCACAGCAAGGTGGGATCCAAGCTGCATCTACGACCTACACCACAGCTCACTGCAACACCATATCCTTAGCGCACTGAGGGAGGCCAGGGATCGAACCTGCATCCTCATGGATGCTAGTCAGATTTGTTTCCACTGAGCCATGACGGGAACTCCCTTGATGTTTATTTTTTAATTTGCTTCTTAATATTGTATTAATTTATACCGACAACTGCAACATAGAAAAATATCTATCCCCGTACATCCCTGCCAATACTGACTAGTCTCCTAAAAAAGAAAAAAGGAGACTCCAGTGCTGGTCATTTTAATACTCTTTCATTTGGTTCTTAGTAAAGCTGTTGCCCTACAACTTTTTTTCTGTCTCGTAATCATAAATAAATGTTTAATTGAGACTTCTCTCCACTTTGGCTTTTTTTTTTTTTTTTTTTTTTTTGTCTTCTAGGGCCGCTCCCGCGCCAGGGGAGCCCGCTCCCAGGCTAGGGGTCTAATCGGAGCTGTAGCCGCCAGCCTACACCACAGCCACAGCAACACAGGATCCGAGCCACATCTGCAACCTACACCACAGCTCAAGGCAATGCTGGATCCTTAACCCACTGAGCAAGGCCAGGGATCGAACCCGCAATCTCATGGTTCCTAGTCGGATTCGTTAACCACTGAGCCGTGATGGGAACTCCTCTCCGCTTTGACTTTGTTAGTGTAGAGAGTAACTAGCTAGTATTGTTTGGCAGAGAATTCAGTGGTAAAGGCTTTAAAAGTCTAGACTAGACACAGTTATCTCTGAAGAAGAAACTAGAGAATTGGAAGTGTAATACGATCAAATAACTTGAAACGTAACACCGAGCAGAGACAGAAAATATGAAAGATGAGAACCTAGAAGATGAAATTTTACAATTCTGACAAAAATCGAATAGGCAGCCTCTGTGAAGGCTTTGACCTTGTGCCATTGAGGGAAGCGGTTAAACACTCCATCAGGCTATTGTCTTCTGGAAGGAGGTTGGAATAGCTACTATTTTAGCCCTGACAGCCTCCACCAGAGAGTCATAGGAAGAGTCCAGACTGGCACTGGGATCGATCCTAAGATGTAGGCTGTTCAGTCTTTTTTTTTTTTTTTTTGTCTTTTTGCTATTTCTTGGGCCGCTCCCTTGGCATATGGAGGTTCCCAGGCTATGGGTCGAATCGGAGCTGTAGCCACCGGCCTATGCCAGAGCCACAGCAACGCGGGATCCGAGCCACGTCTGCGACCTACACCAGAGCTCATGGCAACGCTGGATCCTTAACCCACTGAGCGAGGCCAGGGATCGAACCCGCAACCTCATGGTTCCTAATCGGATTCGTTAACCACTGTGCCACGATGGGAACTCCCAGGCTGTTCAGTCTTATGCACAATTACCTGGTTATACCTCCAGGTGTGGAGCCAGGGACAGTGACAACAGGTGCTGTGACTGTGGAGGCCATTTAGTCTTTCTTCAGGAATTAATAGATACTGAATTGCAAACCAGAATCTTAAAAATAATAGCAATATAAATTAAAAAAAATCAATCTGTGACATTATTGTGTTGAGTTCCTGCTCAGATGGCAACACAGCAGAAAGCCATCAAGGTCATATTAAAAAATTAAAACTTGTTAGTGAGTCACTGGGGACGAGAAATAGGACCACCACATCACTAACGAACTGGCTTCAGACCTTGGTCCATCGTCTTTCTGCTCCTCAACTCTGCCTCCTTGCTAAGCATCCTTTTTCAGGAATGCAAAGAATGGCTGAAAAAACAGAAACATTTTAAAGAGTATGATGAGCATTGCCCAGGATTAAGCTTGTCTCTGCTGGTCTTTAGTAAACCCAGGGGAGATGCTCACAAATTAACAGACTACTGGGGGTGGTAGTCTGCCAAGGTGCCCCCCTCTCTTTCCAATTTTTAGTAAAATTAACAGGAAAACTGGGTTCGGCTTCAGTATGCACGAGGAGCAACTGTGATTGAACTGGGACAAAATTTATTGAAATAATGAATGCCTGACAGATGGGCTTCCCCTCTGGTGCGAAGCAGCTGTGTTCTCAGTGGTCATATCTTAGTCCTTCAATGCCTGATTGTGATGCACTCGAGCGGTTTTTACCCTGCATCCCTCACGGCATAAGGCTCTACAAGCCAATCCTGCCCTTCAACCAGAGCAACTCTGCTCATATTCATCTATATATTGGTGTTACATAAAGATATTGCTTGGAGTTCCCTGGTGGCATGGTGGGTTAAGGATCCAGCATTGTCATGCTGTGGCGTGGGTTTGAACCCTGGCCAAGAAGAAAAAAGGGTCTTTTTTTTTTTTTTGTATTTTTAGGGCTGCACTTGGGGCATATGGAAGTTCCCAGGCTAGGGGTCAAATCAGAGCTACAGCTGCTGGCCACACCCACAGCCACAGCCACGCCAGGTCCTTAACCCACTGAGCAAGGCCAGGGATCCAACCCTTGTCCTGGTGGATGATAGTTGGGTTCTTTAACAATTGATACACGACGGGAACTCCCAGAGTCTTAATTTTAAAGTTCGCTTGCAATTCCACTGGCATAAAGAAAGGAATGATACATATAGTCTATAATCAATTGGTCCGAGTTTCCATTTTAATTTCTACAAGCTTTGTTATCTTAGGCTTGCTACCTGTTATTTTGCTTCTCAAATTCCTTATTTGAAAAATAAGAATAATATGAGTTCCCGCTGTGGCACAGCAGCTTAAGGATCTGGCATTGTCTCTGTAGTGGCATGAGTTCAATCCCCGACTGGGTGCAATGGGTTAAAGATCCAGTGTTGCCTCAGCTGTAGGGTAGGTCGAAGATGCTGCTCAGTTTTGATCCCTGGCGGGGAAATTCTGTATGCTGTGGGTGTTGCCAAAAAAAAAATGAGACTAGTATACAATTATTCACTGACGGTTATGTGGATGAATATGCGTGGGAAGACGTTTTGTGACCTGTATCACCATATAAGCATTAAGAATTATCACCTAGGAGGAGTTCCCGTCATAGCTCGGCAGAAACGAATCTAACTAGGAACCATGAGGTTGTAGGTTTGATCCCTGGTCTCGCACAGTTTGTTAAAGATCTGGCATTGCTGTGGCTGTGGTGTAGGCCAGCAGCTGTAGCTCTGATTCGACCCCTAGCCCGGGAACCTCCATATGCTGTGGGTGCAGCCCTAAAAAACAAAACAAAACAAAAAAAGAGTTAACATCTAGGAGTTCCTGTTGTGGCTCAGCAAGTTAAGAACCCTACTGGTATCCATGAGGATGCAGGTTCGATCTCTGGCCTGGTTCAATGGGTAAAGGATCTGGTATTGCCACAAGCTGTGGTATAGGGTTGTAGTGTAGGTTGCAGATCCTGCGTTGCTGTGGCTGTGGTGTAGGCAGGCAGCTGCAGCTCTGATTCGACCCCTAGCCTGGGAACTTCGATATGCCATAGGTGTGGCCATAAAAAGAGGGGAAAAAATTATCATTTAGTATCAGTGATTATAGGATTATCAGGTGAGAAATGAATTTGATCTCCCTGCTGTCACAAAAGATTGTACAGCAGGGTAGTAAATGACCAAGTGTTAATCTTAGCATTTTTTTTCCTGTTTTGAAGGATGATTAGCCATTGAAACAACAAAAAGAGAAAAGACTGAAAATGAAACAAACAGAAGCTCAAGACTCTATGGGACAACACCCAAAGGCCTGATGACTTTGTCATCAGAGTCCCAGTAAAGGACGGAGAAGGATGTATACATTTGAAAAAATAATGGTTGAAAATGTCCCCAAAATGAGTAAACTCAGGATTCGACACTGAGTTTCAAGAAGCCCCAGACAAGATAAACTCAATGAAATTTATGCCTATAGGTATCATAGTCAAGCTGCAGAACACTAGAAAAAAGGGGATAAATTCTTGAAAGAAGCCATAGAAAAATGACACTTTTACTTATAGAGGCTCAACACTTTGAATGACTGTAGGTTTCTCATCAGAAACCATGAAGCGGGAAGGAAGCCACACCACATGTTCAGAGTGTTGAAAGGAAGGAATAGTCAACCTAGAATTCTGTATACAGTGAAAATATCCTTCAGGAAGGCACATAAAGACATTCTCATGAGGAGGAAAACAAAGTGAATTTGTCACCAGCAGATCTTTTCTAAAAGAATTGCTAAAGGCGGTTTGGGGATGGAAAGGAAATGATATCAGAGAGAAACTGGAAATGTCAGGAAGGAAAGGAAAGCAATAGACGTGGTAAATATGCATATAACTATGAAATTTTATTTTATTTTTTATTTTATTTTATTTTATTTTTTTTTGCTTTTTAGGGCTGCACTCATGGCACATGGAGGTTCCCAGGCTAGGGGTTGAATTGGAGCTGAAGTTGCTGGCCTACACCAGAGCCACAGCAACACCAGATCCAAGCTGCATCTGTGACCTACACCACAGCTCATGGCAACGCTGGATTCTTAACCCAGGGATCAAGGCCAGGGATCGAAACTGCAACCTCATGATTCCTAGCCGGATTCATTTCTGCTGCACCACAACAGGAACTCCATTACAACTGTGAAATTTTAACCATAAAAAACAGTTGAAAGCAAGAATAGTAACTCTTTGATGAGGCTTTCAATGGATATAGATGCTACACATATGGAAATGATAATGTAAAGTGGGGAGAGTAAAGAGACATAGGATGATAAGTTTGCTCAACTCCACCTGTATTGCCAAAATAGTTATTCTAAGTAGATCATGTATGTGAAGTTCTAGAACGTGCTCTCAAGAATAACCACTAACAAAATTATACAAAAATATGGTCCCAAATCTCAGTAGATAAGTGCGAATGGATACGAAAAATTATTCAAAGAATTAAAAAGACAGCAGGACAGGGGAAGATGAGGAACAGAAATATGCACAAATTTATCAAGTGGGACAGGCAGAGGAGGAGAGGCATTTTGGCATGGCAACAGCACGCACCACGCCACAGAGATATGACAAGGTATTTAGGGAAAGAAGCATAAAGCGGATCTATTGTGCCATGTTACACACACACACATACACACGCAGACACACACACACACACACACACACCTATATATCTTGTACAGGTATGCACTAATTCAAATATAAGCTTATTTCCTACCGTTAAGGTGAAACTGATAAATGACCTAAACTTAGACAAAACTTGACATCAAGAAAGAAAAGAAAATATTTGAAGATAAGTTCTTATTGAGGAGGAGAAATCTGGGGAGTAAAAATTGCTAAAAATAATTGTTTATACCTCAACTGATATCAGGATTTTATTTTATTTTATTTATTTATTTTTGTCTTTTCTAGGGATTTTAACATCATACAAAATCATGGCAGGCAGAAGCAGTCACTAAATCAATAAAGCCCACTGGAATACCACATTTTGTGTTCAGCCTGGACCTATTTGGGTTTTTTTCTCAGGGACTTGTTCTCTCCTAGCTTCCCGTCTCAATTCTGCCCAATCTCTTCCTGCCCCCCGCCCCCAATCACTTTACACTTTATTTTTTAACAGCAAAACACTGAACAGACTCATTTCCCTACTTTTTGCTTTTTGTGCCTTTGCTCACGTCACACCCCTTGCCAAGATGGTCTCACTCTTGCCACCCCCCGCCCCTTGACCCTGGGTAACTCCTACCCATCCTTTCCTCCTTGGTTCAGATACCACCTCTTCCAGGAAGCCTTCCCTGAATGCGAGTGCTTGGATTGAGCCTTGAAAATCCTTTAAGACTCTTTTTCATAAATTCAAGATTCTGTGCATGTTTCTGCGTTGTCTTTGGATGTGCAGTAGAGTTTTACAGTTTTATTCTTTCTTAAATTCTAAAGCACAGGTCTGAAAGAGATTCGAAACCGTGTATGCCACGTCTGAGACTTGGTGGAGCCGCTGGACTCCTCTGCTGCCCTTATTTTGCAGGAAGCAGATTTGAAAGGTTGTAGCAAACTGGCATTTGTTTTTCTTGGGTATTCCAGGAAACACGGAGGAGGGCTTTGGAAAACAGCTCTAAGCTGTGGCAGGTGGTGTTATTTCAGAGAGGAAAGCAGGCATTAATAAGGTTGGTAACACTAGATCTAGGTGAGTATCTCCTCTCCATCTTGGGGAGCTGCTGGAAGGATGCCAGGGTATTGAGTGGACAGATCCTAGGTTCCGCAAGAAACAGAATTGCATCCCAAGACAGACTCACAGACTCAGAGAACAGGTTGCCAAGGGGGAGGGGGAAGGGATGCACAGGGAGTTTGGGGTTGGTAGATGCAAACCATTACATTTAGAATGGATAAGCAATGAGGTCCTCCTGTATAGCACAGGGAACGGTGTCCAATCTCTTGGGATAGATCATGATGGAAGATAGAAGGACAAAAAGGAAATATACACAAAACTGGGTCACTATGCTGCACAGCGGAAATTGACACAACACTGTATGTCAACTATGCTTTAATAAGAATTTTAAAAATAACACCAAAAAAAAAAAAAAAAAAGGAGTTCCCGTTGTGGCGCAGTGGTTAACGAATCCAACTAGGAACCATGAGGTTGCGGATTCAGTCCCTGCTCTTGCTCAGTGGGTTAACGATCCGGCATTGCCGTGAGCTGTGGTATAGGTTGCCGACGTGGCTCAGATCCCGCGTTGCTGTGGCTCTGGTGTAGGCTGGCAGCTACAGCTCTGATTAGACTCCTAGCCTGGGAACCTCCATATGCCGAGGGAGCGGCCCAAAAGAAATAGCAAAAAGACAAAAAAAAAAAAAAAAAAAAGTGAACATACCATTAGGGAGTTCCCATTATGGCTCAATGGCTCAGGAATCCACCTAGGAAGCATGAGGTTGCTGGTCCCATCCCTTGCCTCGCTCAGCAGGTTAAGGATCCGGGGTTGCCGTGAGCTGTGTTGTAGGTCGAAGACTCGGATCTGGGCCTTGCTGGGGCTCTGGCGTGGGTCGGTGGCTACAACTTCCCTTAGACCGCAAGCCTAGGAACCTCCATATGCCACGGGTGTGGCCTTAGAGAAAGGCAAAAAAAAAGTAACATACCATTAAACTTCAGTGAAGGGGGACTTCCCTTGCGGTGCATGACCTAACTATTTGGCGTTGCTTCTACAGTGGCTGTGGCTCAAGAACTTCCATATGCTGCAGGTACGCCCACAGGTTAAAAAGGGGGGGGGGGATGAGTTTTGTCAGTTGTAAAGCTTTGAACTGAAAGTGCCAATCCACAAAAACATTGATTCTCCCTCTCCCTGTGGCAGAGGATGGAACGAGAAGGCACACAAGTCTTAACAGAATAAAGATATTAGCTGGCAGTAGGACGGCCATTGGTGGTGAGAGTTTCTAGGATGAGGTATTAGGACTATCATTTGGGATGGAACTGCCAATTGCCCTGCTTAAATCACAGGAATGTGTAGGAAGAAGGCTATGCTTGATAAGATGGTATGTGAAAATAAAACTACAGAATACTATATTTAATGATGTCCTAACTCTACTGAAAAACGGGGACACATGCACCTTACAAAAAGAGTGGTGAGGCGTGTCATTGATCTTTCAGCGGTGATTCTCTCTATTGAGACCACAGGTAATTGTTTTTGCTTGCTTGCAGTTTTTGGCATTTTCTCTATTTTCTGTACTGAGCACATATTGCTTTTATAATGGAAAAGAAGTCAGCTTTATTAAATAATAGGAAATAAATAATAGCAAATTCAAACATGAGGCTGTGTGTGCAGGACAAGGGCACTAGCTAAACCTGAGGATCAGACCAGTCAAGCTGTGAACATGCAGAGTTGAAGGCATGGATGAGGTCATTTCTTATTATTTGCCAATTTGACAAATGACAGGGATATTAACTCAGTGTTGTTCATTTTTATTACTTTGACATCAGTGTTGTCGAACACCTCTCTTTTGGAAAAAATGCTGAGAAAGCGTTTTGAGCAGAACAGTCTGATAGCATCAAAGGGGGACACTCATAGGGTTCTCTGGACACACAAAATTCACATTTCTACCCTCAGTGACCTTTCCTTTAAAACTGTGGATGAGGAGTTCCCTGGTGGCTCAGAAGGTTGAGGACCTGGTGTTGTCACTGCTGTGGCATGGGTTCTATCTTTGGTTTTGGAATTTCTGTATGCCAAGGGTACAGCCAGATTAAAAAAAAAAAAGCTGTGGATGAATATCCAATGAATGCATAAGTAAGGTTTGTAGAATTCTGTGTTCCACCAGGCAACCATTAGATTCCTGTAGGAACTCTGGTAGGTGAGGAGGGTGGGTTTTGGAGAAAAACTGAAAATCCAAAGAGGAGAAGGTGGTCCAGTGGGTGCACTTTTCATATACAACTGGTATCAGGTACCTCCATGCCCATTTGTCTTTCACCACTGGGCTAGGGCCAACCATCTGCCATCTGGAGGCACCGGCAACAACATTACCCAATTACCGGAAGCAGGATCAGCCACTGACAAAGAGTCAGGGCTTGATTAGAAAGTGACAAGCCAAAAGGAGATGAATCAAGCCTCATAGTTATTTCTTCGGCTTCCACTCTCCCGTGCAGACCCACTGAGAGTTTTTCCAGGAAGTCATTCAGTTCCCTAGAATCACACTGATGTGTCAGCCTGGGGATCCCCCAGGACGTCCTCAGCACATTTTGAGCCATGACTTCCTGATGTTCATGCCAATGGGAAGAGTTAATGTGAATATCTGGGAGGCTCTTCCTACACGTATGAATCATTGAGAAAACTCTCCGGAGCTTCAGAACGATGTTATCATAATCAGCCACATCACTGTCATCATTACTAACTTCAAGGAAATCAACTGTGCAATCTTTATAGCATTCGATAGATTATCGTTTGCTGAACCAATTTTCTGAACAAAATCTTCCTAGTCTGACCACGGGATTGAATAAGGTTTGAGAACACAGCAAGGAGTTGGCATGAGCTTAATGGCAGGTTTAGCAGGGTATGGGAAGTGAAAACGAGGAATACTTAAAACAATTAGACAATGATCAGTGGCAACAATTATTTACATAACAAATTCTCATGATAAGCAAAAAGGAGGTGAATCAAGCCTCACAATTATTTCTCTGGCTTCCAATCTTCCATGCAGACACATTGAGAGAGAGACCTCTTGCTAATACTATAACGTCAATGACTTATTTTAAAATTGGTTTTATTTTAAAAATACTCATGTAGTGAAATCAACAGGTGTGTGTGTGTACGGTGCCATGTAATTTTTTCTTTCTTTCCATACCTGTGACTTATGGAAGTACCCAGGCTAGGGGTCAAATTGGAGCTGCAGTTGCCAGCCTATGCTACAGCCACAGCAACCCAGGATCTGAGCCAAGTCTGCAACCTACACCACAGCGCATGGCAATGCCAGATCCTTAACACACTGATCGAGGCCTGGGATCAAACCCACATTCTCATGGATGCTAGTTGGGTTCATACCACTGAGCCACAATGGGAACTCCAGTGCTATGCGTTTTAGTGTATATATGGATTTGTGTATCCACCACCACGCAATTAGGATACAGAACAAATCTATCACCTCAGAAACAATCAGGATACAGAACAAATCTATCAGGATACAGAACAAATCTATCAACTCAAAAAACTCCCTTGAGCTGCCTCTTGTAGTCACCCTCCTTGACCCTATCCCTTGGACACAGATCAGTTCTTTATCACTATAGTTTTTTCTTGTAAAGACTGTCATAAAAATGGAATCATAGAGTACATAACCTTTTGAGATTTTCTTTCACTCAGATTCATCCAAGTTGTTGCATGTATTAATAGCTGGTTCCTTTTCATTGCTGAGTAGTATTCCATTGCGTGCACATACCAACATATGTAGCATATGTTGAGGGACATTTGGGTTGTTTCCAGGTTTTTGCAATTAAGACTAGAGCTATTGGAGTTCCCATCGTGGTGGCGCAGTGGTTAATGAATCCAACTAGGAACCTTGAGGTTGCAGGTTCAATCTCTGGCCTTGGAATTTTTGCATGAACACAAGCTTTCATTTCTCTAAGGTTAAGGGGGATTTCTGGGTCATATGGTAAGTCTATGTATGTATGTATGTATGTATGTATGTATGTTTAAGTCTGTATTTAAATTTATGGGAAATTTCCAGAGTGGCTGTACTCTTTTGCATTCCCACTAGCTACGAATGAGAGTTCCCAGTTGTTCTGCATTGTTATCAGCACTGATGTTGTCAGTAATTTTTATTTTAATTATTCTACCTGGCATGTAGTAGCTTGTAGGAGCTCCCCTCGTGGCACAGCGGAAATGAATCCGCCTAGCATCTGTGAGGACGCAGGTTCGATCCCTAGCCTTGCTCATTGGGTCGGGGATCCTGTGTTGCCTGAGCTGTGATGTAGGTCGCAGACGTGGCTCGGATTCAATTTGCATTTCCCTGAGGGTTAGTGATGTTGAACATTTTTTCTTATACTTATTTACTATCCTAGTATCCTCTTTGGTGAAGTATCTATCTGTTCATCCTTTGCTTGTGTTTTAATTGGTTGCTTTGTTTTCTTACTGTTGAATTTTGAGGGTTCTTATATATTCTGGGTATAAATTACTTGTAAAACATAAATTGCCAACATTTTCTCTCCATTTCTAGCTCCTCTTTTCATACTCTTAACAGTATATTTCACAGGAAAAAAGGTTGGTTTGTTTTGGTTATGCCCGCAGAATGCAAAAGTTCTCAGGCCAGGGATGAATCTGAGCCACAGCAATGACAATGCTAGATTCTTAACCCCCTGAGCCACCAGGGAACTCCATAAAGTTTTTAATTTTGATGAACTCTAACTTATGATTGTATTCTTTTATGGATTGTGCTTTTGTGTCATGTTTAAAAACTAGCCCCAAGTTATAAATATTTTCTCCTGAGTTTTCTTCTCGAAGTTTTATATCTATGATCTATTTTGAGTTAAGTTTTACATGAGTTGTGATGTTAGGTCAAGTTTCTTTTCTTTTTTTTTTTTTTTTTTTAACCTGTGAATGTCCCATTGTTCCAACATAGTTTGTTGAAAAGACCATCCTCTCTCCATTGAACCTCTTTTGTGCCTTTGTTAAAAAAAAAATCAATTGGATATATTTGTGTGGGTCTATTTCTGGGTTCCCTATTCTCTTCCATTGACCTGTGTGTCTACGTCTCCCCACTAATACCTCCGCTGTCTTTGTATCTGTAGCTTTGTAGTAAATCTTAAAAATCAAGCTGTATGATTCCCCCAACTTTATTCTTCTTTCCCAACATTTCATCAGCCAGTTTTCAATGAGATTTTTGCTATGACTCTAACACTCTGCCAAGCGCTTTATGGGCATTATCTCCATTTAATCCTCACAAAAATCCTTTGAGGCTCTGTGTCAGTTCAAGTCTGCCAAGACGCAGATGTCAAGGTGAATTTAAACGTGCACAGGATTTGGAGCTCCCCTCGTGGCACAGCGGAAATGAATCCGCCTAGCATCTGTGAGGACGCAGGTTCGATCCCTAGCCTTGCTCATTGGGTCGGGGATCCTGTGTTGCCTGAGCTGTGATGTAGGTCGCAGACGTGGCTCGGATTCTATGTGGCTGTGGCTGGCAGCTGTAGTTCCAATTCAACCCCTCGCCTGGGAGCCTCCATATGCTGCAGGGGCAGTCCTAGAAAGCAAAAAAAAAAAGCACAAGATTTAATGGGGGAAATTTTAATTTTAGATGAAGGGGAGAGGGAGCAGGAGTAACTAGGGGAAAGCCTTCAGATGGTGATGCTGGGAAAGGTGTGACACCTCGAAAAGCGGGAATAAGGAAGGAGGCTTAAGCAGAGGAGATTCAGACTGTCGCACAGTGCTAAAAAAAATCTCAACCAGGTTAATGGGGGAAAATCTCGAACAAAACTGTCCCACTAGAGGATCACCATGTGGGGCAGTTATCAAAGGCTCTCATTACCCCCTACCCCGTGCTCAGCTGGGAGCAGCCTGGGCAAGGTTGGGCCTCCCTGTGCATGCTGCAGAGGAATTAAAATCCAGAATGATCTGATTCTAACTCTTATTGTTTCCCCAAGGGCAAATTTCATCTCATGGTTAAGTTTAATTATAATCTTACAAACGTATAAAATAATTTGAACCCTCACTTGCTCAAAAATGAAGAATTGGAAATTTTATAGCATTTTTTCTGTTCTGGCAAGACCCCTCCCCTTTTTTTTTGCTTTCTTTTTTTTTTTACTACTATTATAGATGCTTTAAAGCACAAATATTGAGAGAGCTCAAGAGAGTGCATTTCTTTCTTCCTTTTTTTTTTTTTTTTTTTTTTTTTTTTTTTTGTCTTTCTGCCATTTCTTGGGCCACCCCTACGGCATATGGAGGTTCCCAGGCTAGGGGTCGAATCGGAGCTGTAGCTGCTGGCCTACACCACAGCCACAGCAACTCAGGATCCTTAACCCACTGAGCGAGGCCAGGGATTGAACCTGCAACCTCATAGTTCCTAGTCGGATTCGTTAACCACTGCACCACGACGGGAACTCCGTGAGAGTGCATTTCCAATTGCATTTGGATCCATGTCCCTGGACACAGACAGAGGACTGGACTTGGAATCGAGTCATTGATGTTTCTTTCTGTAATATCATTGCTCCATCCTCTTCTTCCTTTCTTAGCCCTTCGAATAAATTTCTTCAAAAATCAAAGTCCCTATCCATCCAGAACCCCCATCTGATCAACAGAGGTCAACTATCTTCTGCTTTATCTATCCATAAAACAGAAGCAGACTACAGACAGAGAACAGACCTGTGGTTGCCAAGGGAGAGGGGAGAGAGAGTGGGATGGATGGGGAGTTTGAGGTTGGTTAATGCAAACTATTACATTTAGAATGGATAAGCAATGATGTCCTACTGTACCGCACTGGGAATTACATCCAATCTCTTAAGATAGAACATGATAGAAGATAGTATGAGAAAAAGAATATATATATATACATATATATAACGAGGTCATTTTGCTGTACAGCAGATATTTTAACGTTGTAAATCAACTATACTTTGAATTAAAAGACACATATTCAGCATCTCTTTAATCAATGTCCTTATTTAACTTTTGTAGTCAAGCACTAAAAAGATGAGGCCTCGATGCAATGCTTAAATCATTGGCAAAATGGTCACTGCTCTTTGATACCCTATGGCACCCCCTTTGAGCCCCCTAAATCACCTATTTGTACAAGATGTTTTTGGTGTGATTTAAACATATATACTGGCCAGCAACTGGCAAATCAAGACCCCTTTTCCACCGATTTTTTTTCACCAGTCTTTCTATTCTTTAAGAAAGAAAAACAGCTTCGTGTAAAAGCGATTCTTTTTTAGTATTAGCCATGATAACATCCATGATATCTTCTGCATTTTATAGATGAGAGAAAATTAAAGGGACATCCAGAGCAGAACTGGGATGAGAAACCTAAGTTTTATGTCTCAAATCACGTATTCTCTTCTCTATACATGAACGTCTGAATCTTAGTTTGTAAACATAGAAGATAGACAAACCTTTAAAAAAGTAAATAGTTGACCAAAGGTTTTGAGGGTTTGTGAACATGGAACATGCTGGGCATCCTATGTTTACATAGGACCCCAATCACTCATGCCAGTGAGAGAGTGACCTCAAGAAATTTTAGAGACAGTTGGGTGAATGCATTCATGAGTGAAGGCCTGCCACAAATCCAGGCAAAGCATCCAAAAATGCCAACATTGGGGTCCAGAGGGTAACCACAAGGTTCCTCCTGTTTCAGAACATCTCTTCCTGTGTTATAATGTCACATTTCCCTCCCGTTTGCCCTGCAGGCCTCCTAAGCAACCTCTGCTAAGACTTAGGCAGTGAAGGTAGAATGCTTTCCCCAGCCCTGGACCAAATGCACTTCCATGATCTGGGAGGAGAGGGAAATGATGGGTCAGCCTTTCCAAAGAGAACATCTCAGGAGGCCCATTCAGTTCATCTAGAAAAAATCCTCCCTCGGGAGTTCCCGTCGTGGCGCAGGGGTTAATAAATCCGTCTAGGAACCATGAGGTTGAGGGTTCGATCCCTGCCCTTGCTCAGTGGGTTGACGATCCGGCATTGCCGTGAGCTGTGGTGTAGGTTGCAGACATGGCTCAGATCCAGTGTTGCTGTGGCCCTGGTGTAGGCCAGCGGCTTCGACTCCGATTAGACCCCTAGCCTGGGAACTTCCATGTGCCGAGGGAGCGGCCCAAGAGATGGCAAAAAGACAAAAAAAAAAAAAAAAAGAAAGAAAATCCTCCCTCTCTCCGGCTCCCTGCCACCCCCCCTCCTCCATCATTTAATTCACCACATTGTCTATGTGTTTGTCTTCATCATGGAGTGAGCGCCGTGATTTCAGAAGCACACTCATTCATCTTTATATCCTACAATGCCCATCACAATTCTCGGTAGAGGTGACACTTCTTAAGCGATTGTCCGAATGAAGGAATCAGAACTCTGTGCTCAGTGTTAGGGTTTGGTTTTCTAGCATTCTGATAAGGAAGAAGAGGAGGAAAATAATAATGAAGATGAGATGATGATAATATCAGTTTCCATTTATCAGCACTTATTATGTGCCAGGCACTCCATTACATCTCTTACACACATACACTTATTTAATTCTCACATCAACCACTTTGAGATAGGAATTTCTACTAGTCACATATCCTAGGAAACTGGGGCTTATTGGAGTTAAATAATCTGGACCACACAATAAGTCCGTGGCAGAATTATATCTATTGGACTCCAAGGAGCGTAATCTCAACTTTTATGTTATTCTGCTGGCCATACTGTCCAATCTAAAAAATGAGTACATGGTCTAGACCATGGTCTTTTAAACAAGACAGGAAAGATTCCTCGAAAAATCTGGGAACCAAGCCAGCTTAGTAATGAGATAAAAATTAAGCACAAGGCAGGGTTTCATCTTCAAGGAACTTACAGCCAAAATAAGGAGATGAGATCAAACTATATAATAATGAGAGAGTCACTCATACACATGAAACTGTTTAGATATGCACTCATTTGCCCAACAGCCATGCCTCAACCTGTTGGTAAGTGTACCCTGTACGGCCCCCATTGTGCTAAATCTTTTACATCTTTTTTTTTTTTTTGGCTCTTTAGGGCCACACATGTGTAGCATATGGAGGATCCCAGGCTAGGGGTCACATCAGAGCCACAGCTGCCGGCCTTCGCCACAGCCATCGCAACAGTCAGCGACCTACACCACAGCTTGTGGCAACACCGGATCCTTAACCCACTGAGCAAGGCCAGGGATCAAACCCACGACCTCATGGTTCCTAGTCGGATTCGTTTCTGCTGCACTGTAAGTGGAAGTCCTACATTTATTTTTAAAATAATCCTTCCAATGACTTTTAGAAAGTACATGCTCTCTTCTTCCATTACAGATGAAGAAGGTCAAATTAGGAAAAGTAAGTCATTTGTGCCAGACCACAGAGCTAAGAGCAAATGGTAGGTGTGGCTTTGGGGACCAGGTCAACAGCACAGCAGAACCAAGATCGCAAACCCATCCTCCCTACACCCTGAACCAGCAGTGGTAGAGATTTGGCAGTTACTCCACAGGAGGAGAGTGTTTCCAAAACACACTGTTACATGGAGACAACTTTCTGAAAAAAAAAAAAAGAATTCTTAGCAAGGATCTTGTAGATCCGGTATAAACAAGCTCTTTCAGATTAGCTAATAATTCAGTCAGCATTTTAAGGGCATGGGGCATGGAACAGTTGTATAAGATGTATATTTTATTTTATTTTTATTATTATTTTTTGTCTTTCGCCTTTTCTAGGGCCACTCCCGCAGCATATGGAGGTTCCCAGGCTAGGGGTCTAATCAGAGCTGTAGCCGCCGGGCTACGGCAGAGCCACAGAAACGCAGCATCTGAACCATGTCTGCAACCTACACCACAGCTCACGGCAATGCCGGGTCCTTAACCCACTGAGCAAGGCCAGGGGTCGAACCTGCAACCTCACGGTTCCTAGTCGGATTCGTTAACCACTGAGCCACGACAGGAACTCCTAAGATGCATATTTTAGCTTCTGCCTGAAGATGGTAGGTCTGTTTGAGGACACACGAAGCATCCGAGGAGTATGGTGATGGGACGTGAGGGGATGGAAGGACTCTGCCCGGGGACTTTGAAGTCTGAAGAGAAGCAGGTCTGCAAAGAGGGTAAGGGAACGATATAGATCAAGTCCACAATTTTACCAGGGACTGGCCCTGCTTGTGGACGTGGACGAATTATGTCGTAGAGACATATTCTTGGAGGTTATTTTGCTTATTTTATTATTCTGCTTATAGAAGCAGAGTATTGTCTGATAAAATAACTAACATTTTCGAGCACTTAATATACGTGCCAGTGTTCTAAGTACGTTTTACGGGGTTTCTAATTAACTTTTGCATGAGTTATACCTCATTAAACCCTCATAACTAGCTATTAGGCAGTTCACACTCAAAAAAATATATATAGGTTGAATAAACGAGTGCTATATGTATTCACCTGTGGTTTGCTTTTTTATTTAACTTAACAATATGTTTGGAGCTATTTCCAGGTGAGAATATAGTGATCTGCTACATGCTTTTATTTTTTTATTTTATTTTATTTTATTTTATTTTATTTTATTTTATTTTGTCTTTTTGCCTTATCTACAGCCGCTCCCGTGGCATATGGAGGTTCCCAGGCTAGGGATCTAATCAGAGCTGTAGCCTCCTGCCTACGCCACAGCCACAGCAATGTGGGATCTGAGCCATGTCTGCAACCTATACCACGGCTCACGGCAACACTGGATCCTTAACCCACTGAGCAAGGCCAGGGATTGAACCCGCAACCTCATGGTTCCTAGTTGGATTCGTTAACCACTGAGCCATGACGGGAACTCCAGCTACATGCTTTTACATGGACACCCATTCGTCTGTGGTACAGCTGTATCATGATTTAGAGAACCCTTCTCAGATTCTTGGCTTGGATACTATTGCTGAATATTTAGGGCATCTCTGTCCCCCCTTTCTTGATTGTTTGTTTTTTAGGGCCACACCCACAGCATATGGAAGTTCCCAGGCTAGGGGTCGAATCGGAGCGACCTCTGCCCGTCTACACCGCAGCCACAGCAATGCAGGATCAAAGCTGCACCTGCAACTTATACCACAGCTCAGGGCAACACCAGATCCTTAACCCAGATCCCTCGAAGCCAGGAATGGAACCCACATCCTCATGGATGCTAGTCATGTTCATTACCGCTGAGCCATGGTGGGAATGCCTCTGTCCTCTTTATACACACAATAATCCAACAAACATCTCTGCTCATACCGCCTTGTATATCTCTGCCAACGTTTTTGTAGTATGGATACCAAAAGTGGAGTGACATTGTTCTTTTTTGACAACTAAATATCCAAGCTTTATTAATTGTTAAGTTGATGAAACAATTCTAACTTCTGACCTAAACTGGCTTTTGAAATGTTTTTTTCTGTTTTAACATAAAGTTGAAAAACATCTTTTTTAAAGATAAGAGGAATAAATTATAGGCCTTCTATTCTGGATAATGCAGCAAAGAGCTATGTGTAATCATAAAAGAGCTATAAAGTCTATTCTGTTCTTCAGCATGAGGCAAATAAAAATGTTCAGAGTAATGAATATAATTTTGGGTGTTTTGATGTCACGTTGAGGCTTTACATCTTATAGTCATGCCCGTCATTACTCATATTTCAAATGTTTTTTGGAGACTTGGTTTTTAACACATGGAACCACAAATGTGGGGGGACATATACTAGTGAATCCTCAAGTACTTTTTTAAAACCATATTTTGTACAGCCTTTGCTTCAACTACCATTCCTAATTGCCTGAAGTTGTCATTGCAGAATTAGAATGCAGTTGGTAGAGGGGGGAGAGGGAGGTACAAACTATTAGATGTAAGATAGACTCAAGAATGTTACTGTACAACACAGGGAACATAGCCAATATTTTGCAACAACTATACATGGAAATAAACCTTTAAAATTGTATAAAAATTAAAAAAAAAATTTAGGACGTTCCTGCTGTTCCCACTTTGACTCAACAAATCCAACTAGTATCCATGAAGATGCAGGTTGGATCCCTGGCCTCGCTAAGTGGGTTGGGGGCCCAATGTCGCTGTGAGTTGTGGTGTAGGTCACAGATGCATCTCAGATCCCAGGTTGCTGTGGCTGTGGTGTAGGCTGGAAGCTGTAAGCTCCGATTCGACCCCTAGCCTGGGAACTTCCATATGCCATGGCTACGGCCCTAAAAATCAAAAAACGCCAAACAAACCAAACAGCAACAACAACAACAAAAAGATTTTTAAATAAAGATGTGGAAGAGAAAAGAATGCAGTTGGCAGCAAGAGTCTGCAGGAGGTGAAGCTAAGAAAAGTTGCCTATGGGGTCCTCTTCCTGCAAAGATGACTCCTAGACCCCGAAAGAATTACAGATAAGCAACTCAAATGCACATCGACAGATGAGTGGATAAACCAAATGAAGTATATACATACAATAGAATATGTCAGTCTTGAAAAGGAAGGAAATTCTGATGCCTGCTACAACATGGATGAACCTGGAAGATATATGAAGTGAAATAAGCCAGTCACAAAAAGGTAAATTCTGCATGATTCCACTTCCATGAGACATCTGAAATTGTTAAAGTCATTGAATCAGAATGTAGAACAGGGGTTGCTTGGGAGGAGGTGGGAGGAAATTGAGAACTGTTGTTTAATGGGTGTAGATTTTTGGTTTTGCAAGTTGAAAAAGTTCTGGAGCTCTCTTTCACAACAATGTGACTATACTTGACACTACTGAACCATATGCACACTTAAACATGATTATGATGGTAAATTTCATGTTATGTGTGTTTTATTAGAATTAGAAAAATTATACATGATCTAACCCAATAACAGGAATCTGCTAGACTTTGAGTAATCTTGATTTTGAGGGACCTATCTTCTAGTGCTCATACTTAGAGCAGCACTCTCAAACCTAGTTGTCTTAGTTGGAGTACCCTAGACCCCAAAAAGTTGACGTCAAAATGGAAAATGGCTAAAACATAATAGAAGATCATTTCTCTCTCATGTAACAGTCTATGGCAGGTGGTAAATAAATGTTTATTAAATGAATGAATGAATAAATATGGATTATAAGATGTGAATACAAACCATAGCACCAGGTATGAATCTCAGTTTATAAACTCAGATGTGAAAGAAATGTGAGTATATTTTTCCATAATTTTTTCTTTTTTTTTTTTGGTCTCTTTAGGGCTGCACCAGTGGCACATGGAGGTTCCCAGGCTGGGGGTCAAATCGGAGCTGCAGCCACAGCCATAGCAATGCAGGATCCGAGCCGCATCTGCAACCTACACCACAGCTCACCGCAATGCTGGATCCTCAACCCACTGAGCAAGGCCAGGGATTGAGCCTGCGTCCTCATGGATGCTAGTCAGATTCGTTTCCACTGAGCTGTGGCTGGAACTCCTTCTTCCATAATTATAATTAAAATATATTAAACTTTCTTCTGCTGGGTTAGCTGGCCAAAACTAAATTTGAGACAGCTCCTTCCCACCCGGTTTTTGGCCAAATAGTTGCCCCCCAAAATGTCCACATCCTAATCCCCAGAACATACAAATGTCGTATCTTAGTGAAAGAGACTTTGCAGATATGATTAAATTAAGAATCTTGAGATGAAAAGATTGTCCTGGATGACTTGGGGGCCCAGTGTGCTAACACAGTGTTCAGATCATTGAATGAGAGAGGCCGGAGAATCAGAGTGAGAGAGAGATTTGCAGATGCTACACTGATGTCTTTGAAGAAAGAGGAAGGGGCCATGCACCAAAGAGGAGGCTTCTAAAAGCTGGAAACAGTAAGGAAACAGATTCTCCCCTAGATCCTCTAGCAGGAATCCTGCTAACACCTTGATTTTAGTCCAATGAAACCCACTTCAGATTTCTGATCTCCTGAACTGCAAAATCATAAATGTGTGTTGTTTTAAGCCACCCAGTCTGTAGTAATTTGTTAAAGCAGCAATAGGAAACTAATACATACCATCCTCACTTTGCTGCTGGGGAGCTAAATTCTGGATAGGGGAGGCAACAATGATGCAGAGAGGTCCTCTAGAGGACAAGGACTCAGAGTAGAAAATGCTTGGATTCAAAACTCAGCTCAGTCACCTGTTTGCTTTGTAACCTTGGTGAAGTTATGTAACCTCTCTATGAACGGCAACCTCCTCATCTTTTTTTTTTTTTTTTTTTTTTAATGGCTACTTCCTTTCCTATACTAAATATTCTCAGGAGTCTTCACCGTGAGAGGGCTAAGAATCTACAGAGGTGCACATTCGATCCCCAGCTGGTGCAGTGGATTAAAGGATCTAGCATTGCCGCAGATATGCCACAGGGTGTGGCTGCAGCTCAGATTCAGTCCCTGGCCTGGGAACTTCCATATGCTATGGATGTGGCCATAAAAAAGATTAATGTTACCATCTGTAAATTGGGAATAAGATCACCATCTACTTCATTCGGTTATTGTGAAGAATAAATGTGTTCATTTAAGTAAAGGGCTTAGAACAGGGCCTGGCATGCAGCAAACACTAGATAACTAGTAGCTGTTATTGTGGTTACTCTGATCATTATCATCTGGGCTTAAGCTTTGATTAGTCGCTACTAGTTCCTGCCCAGCGAGCCCTCACCCTCGACCCAGCTCTGCCTGTACATCAGTTGGTTCTGCTCCAGAATGCTCTCCCCATTCTTTTTTTTTTTTTTTTTGTCTTTTCTAGGGCTGCTCCTGGGACATATGGAGGTTCCCAGGCTAGGGGTCTAATTGGAGTTGTAGCCACCGACCTACACCAGAGCCACAGCAACGTGGGATCCAAGCCATCTACAACCTACACCACAGCTCACAGCAACACTGGATCCTTAACCCACTGAGCAAGGCCAGGGACCGAACCCGCAACCTCATGGTTCCTAGTCGGATTCGTTAACCACGGAGCCATGACGGGAACTCCACTCTCCCCATTCTGATGCTGATTCCCATGCTGACTTGAAACGGATATTGGACCCTCACTCAGATCCTGTGGGACCCCTTTTTCCTGCCGGTTGGTGTGCTCGTCCTCCTATCTTCTGCTGGGGTTTTCACTGAAGGCTCAGCCCTGCAACCTTGCCCAGAGGATTGTCCTCGGGCAATGGAAGCCACCTTTCCCAAGGTTAAGTTGCCTTCATCCAAGGTCAGGAACCCATGGGAAGAGTATCAAAGTCTTGCTCTCTTGTTTCAAGGCAGGGCAGACTCTGAAATGAAGTTATGCTCCAGAGATTGAGAGGATCTGCTGGAAGACACATCCTTCCCTTTCTTATCCTGTTGCTCCCACTCCCCTACAGATGTCTCTTGAAAGAACTCCTTCAATATGCCACTTGCACTTGAAATTCTGTCTTTGGCTGTCTTTCTAGGGAACTTAATCTAAAATGTGGCCATGGAGTTCCCCCTGCAGTGCAACGGGAATGGTGGAATCTTGCGAGTGCTGGGATGCAGGTTTGATCCCCGGTCTGGCAGAGTGGGTTAAGGATCTGGCATTGCTCCAGCT
This sequence comes from Sus scrofa, assembly GCF_054392235.1. Taxonomy (NCBI): domain Eukaryota; kingdom Metazoa; phylum Chordata; class Mammalia; order Artiodactyla; family Suidae; genus Sus; species Sus scrofa. The sequence goes on along the minus strand of NC_139386.1, from coordinate 40,179,233 downwards.
ATGGCTTAGGTTTTGCAATTGCAGCTCGGATCTGATCCCTGGCCTGGGAGCTCCATATGCCACGGGGCGGCCAGAAAAAGAAAAAGTAAAATAAAATAAAAAGTGGCTAAAGTTCTCAAGACACTTAGTAGGGGCTGTTTAGGCCACATGATAGGTGACCTGAGATGATAATAAGAAGCTGTGGGATTGCAGGGGAAGGAGTGATCTGAGCAGGAGGAGGACAGAGGGCGACACAGAATGGCCTGAGCCAACATTCCGTCTGTATGCACCTAACCAAAAAAGCATGCTTTTAGACCAGGCTTTGTTCTATCGGCCACCTTCAGATGTCATTGTGTCCTGTGCACACAGAATGTGTAATGCTATTTTCAACTCAACCTTAGTTGTCACAAAGTCAATTTTTTTTTTCTTAAAAGCCGTAACACGTCTACCCCTTAAGGCCTCCTTATGTCCTCGATGTTAAAAGTAAAACTTTAAAGCTCACATTTTTGCTGCACCTAGAAACCAAATAAAAAGTTCCTCAGATAAGTAAAATTATGCTCGTAGTTTTTCCTGAATAGATAAAAAAACGGAAAAGACCAAATAAAACTTTAAATTTTGAGACCTCTCAGCAATTCATCCTGTGAGTTTTTTGTTTTATTTTCCCTTTAGGTGATATACTGCTTAATATGTAAGCATTTATTGCCGCAGTGTCTCAGTACTTCAGGGTTTTGTTTCATTACATTTTCTGGGGCTTATATGTTTATTCTCCCCTGACCCCCCCTACTCTCCAAGACAACTCCTGCCCCCCATTAAAGCTCTTCTCTCTCCCATTATCCATACAAAAGCTTCCCTCACACAACTTGTTTCTATTTTTTAATAAAGGAACTATGGCCGTTGGCAGGCTATTCTGGGAGCTGTAAGAATATTATATGGACTCACTGAAAACAACACTGACTATATGTTCCACTGGCGGCACAGATGACAAATGCAAAGGATAGTGTCTTCCCAGCACATATTAGTGTCAAATTAAAGGAACAATCAACAAGGACCAATCATTTGCCACGGAATAGGACAAGAAAAATGGCAACCTAGTGACTCTCCACCCCCCGTTTGCTTTTTGACCTCCTTCCTTTGCTTTAATTTATTTTCATTTTTAAAATTGAAGTATAGTTGGACTTCCCCTGTGGCTCAGCAGGTCATGAACCTGACGAGTATCTGTGAGGATGCGGATTGGATCCCTGGCCTCACTCTGTGGGTTAACGATCCGTTGTTGCCATGAGCTGCGGCGTAGTTTGCAGACACGGCTCGGATCCTGTGTGGCTGTGGCTGTGGTGCAGGTTGGCAGCTGCAGCTCTGATTTGACCCCTAGCCTGGGAACTTCCATATGCCGCAGGTGTGGCCCTAAACACACACACACACACACACACACACACAGATTGAAGTATAGTTGATTTACCACATAGTGTTAATTTCTGCTGTACAGGAAAGTGATTCAGTTATACATACATACCTACACTTTTTTTTATATGTTCTTTTCCATTATGGTTTATCATAGGACATTGACTATAGTTCTCTGTGCTATAGAGTAAGACCTTGTGGTTTTCCCCTTCCTTCTTATCCACCATTTCCTTATCTTTCTGGACAGTTGCCAGGAACCAAACACAAACCCAACTGAATTGTGGGAACTGGCCCAAAGCTGACTCAGTTCAGGAGCACAGCCCCTCCAGCCTTGGTGGGGACCGTCTGGAGAGACTGGCTGCAGGTCTTCCCTCAGGACCAGAGGCACCGAACATATCAAAGGAGACTGAGAAGGGATCCCTTTCCTGCCCCTTTCTGTCTACTTCTCACTTAGAAACACCCTGGTATATATATTTTGACAGTTTGACATGCATGGAAAGTCTCCAGTGTAATTCTTTGATTTCTGTGTTCTTAGGGTATAAAGTTGAAATTTGGAAGGAAATGACAAAAAAGATGCTTTTAGGAGTTCCCGTCGTGGCGCAGTGGTTAACGAATCTGACTAGGAACCATGGCCTTGCTCAGTGGGTTAAGGATCCAGCATTGCCGTGAGCTGTGCTGTAGGTTGCAGACATGGCTCGGATCCCGCGTTGCTATGGCTGTGGTGTAGACCGGCAACAACAGCTCCAATTCGACCCCTAGCCTGGGAACCTCCATATGCTGCAGGAATGGCCCAAGAAATGGCAAAAAAAAAAAAAAAAAGATGCTTTTATGCTTTCGTCTCATTGCTCTCTTAAAAATATACATTAATATATGCTTTGGGGCTTTTGTGTAGTCTTTTTTTTATAATTCTTTGCTTCACTCTTTTTAGTGCCTAACTGAGAAGATAGACCAGAATCCAGATGGCTCCTAAATTACTTCCAGATCTAATGAGGAATCGTGCTAGTGAACACATCATGTAGCAGTTCATCATACTGAAGTATTTGTATTTCTAATAAAAGCCTCATAAAAAGTGTTGGTCATCTCCACTTAAGATAGTAACAAAGGCAGAAGTTTCTTTGGGGCGTTAAGGATCTAGTGTGGTGACTACAGCAGCTCAGGTTTCTCTGGGGATGCAGGTTCTGTCCCTGGCCTGGGAACCTCTACATGTGATGGGTGTGGCCAAAAAATAAAGTTAAGAAAAAGTGTAACCAAAACAGATGAAAAATAGGGTGATTCGTTCAAAACTCATCACGTCGTAGCAGAGGCAAAACAAGAAACCAAGAACTCTTTGATCTGAACCCCAAAGAGCTTGCCCGGCTTCCAATTTAATGGGGGTGGTGGGAGGGGTGAGTGCACATCTTTGAACATTAAATGAAAACAGAAATATACCTTCTAGTCCATTTACTAATTCCCAGAGATCAGAGATTGCAGCTTCCAGTTTTCGAGTTTTAAAGTCTGTCTCAGCATTTGAATGGTTTTCACACCAGCCTCAATTAAGGCTTCATTTAGATTGCTATTAGCAGCCCTACCATCTAAGAGATTTTTCTAAATAAGAGAGAAATTAAGGCGTTCCCATTGTGTCTCTAGGGGACGAACCCGACTAGTATCCATGAGGATGTGGGTTCAATCCCTGGCCTCGCTCAGTGGATTAAGGACCCAGCATTGCCACAAGCTGCAGCATAAGTCACAGATGAGGCTCGGATCTAGCGTTGCTGTGGCAGTGGCACAGGCTGGCAACTGTAGCTCTGATTCCTCCCCTAGCCTGGTAACTTCCATATGCTGTGAGTGCAGCCCTAAAAAGCAACAAACAAAAAGTAAATTAAATGTTTATGTATCTTTTCCCTATCCCCACCCCTAAATGTGTGTTGCTATTTCCTATTGTCCATAAAAGCAATAAAGCCATCATCAACAATTTCCACCTAAAACTGATGTGTGCCTTTATGACTCACTTCTTGGGTCCCTATCTTGAGAGCACTAAAGCTGTGTAGGAGAACCATAACTCAACCCTGCCCTTAAAAAAAAGGATCATCAGCTTGTGACAAAGGATCTGCAGTGAGAATGTTAAAAGCAAGCAAACTGAAAGGTACCAAAACGAAAATTTTGCCAGGGAAAAAACATTGGAATATGGTATAAAGAGATGCAAATAATTTATGGCCTTCCTCAGAATTACTGGGTTGGGGTAGGTTTCCTGGCTTAATTTTATCTTAATTCTTTCCAAATATGAAGACAATTGTCACTTTTATCGCTGGATAAAATATCTATCTGAAAGAATGATCTTGTATTTGAATTGCAAGAAGGGCTTTCTTGTTCCAGCTTCCGCATGTAATTGGCCGAAATGGAACCATAGTCTGTTTATTTCCACCCTTTGTTTCCCTGTTATCCACAGAAGTTCAAACAGCTGAAAACTAGATTTAAACCCAGCGTGTGCAATTCGTTGGTTTGGTTTTTGTTGCTGTAGTTATTGCTCTAAACAATTACCATTTCTAACTTTATCCATATATATGTATTCCCTCCCCTAGGAGGGCAAAAATAAATTGTTAGACTTAAATAAAATTAAATGAGTGCAATATTTTTCAATGGAATAAACCCCATCAATATTCTTCATGCTATTAATGACCTCTGCCATTAGAACATCAGTGCTCTGACGTGGTACAAAAGAGAGACAGATGCTTTATAGGCCAGGGAAAGTTTTTACGGACAAAGATTCAATAACTTTATCTACAATGCTAATTTGGACTAATTTAAGTTTATGATCTTTGGGGAGATTTGTGATCCATGAGCAAATTATTATCACATTATATTATTTTCCAGTAAGGTAACATATGAAGAAAATGAGCGTGATTCTATAACAAGGTAGAATCAAAGGTTAGAATGAGAAATCTTTTCCCAGCAATATCTTAAAATATAAGTCAGATACTAATTTGTCCTGAGTGATTTAGTTGAAGCATCTCTGAAGGCTGAGTGATGAATTACATAACTCTGAAGGCTTTCCCCATTTCTACAATCTGATGATAAACCTGGGCATTACATTAGATTTGTGTTCTTTCAAATGGGTGACACGGCCTTCTCCCCTTTGACTCCAATGAGAAAATTGTCCATTGAGAGATTTTCTTCTTGGGCTTTCTGTCACTTTTCCTACCTGAAAACAAGGAAGACAGATATAATTACCTATAAAGGGGAAAAAAAGTGAAATTGGATCTTTTCCTCATGTCAAACACAAAAAATCATTTCTATAATGAATTAAAGATAGACATATAAAATGCAAAACTTTAAAACTTCTGGAGTTCTGTAGGTAATTACCTTTCCGACCGTAGATCTTTTAAATGTATCAAAATGTTCTGGTCAAAAAAGAAAAGCTTGAAACATTCAACTACATTAAAACAAAGAACTTTGGCTCATCAAAAAAGGCTCTTGGAGTTCCAGTCGTGGCTCAGTGGTTACCGAATCCGACTAGGAACCATGAGGTTGCGGGTTCGATCCCTGGCCTTCCTCAGTGGGCTAAGGATCCAGTGTTGCCGGGAGCTGAGGTCAAAGACGAGGCTTGGATCCTGCATTGCTGTGGCTGTGGTGTAGGCGGCAGCTACAGCTCCGATTTGACCCCTAGCCTGGGAACCTCCATATGCTGCAGGAGCAGCTCTAGAAAAAAAAGGCAAAAAGACAAAAAAAAAAAAAAAGAAAGAAAGAAAGAAAGAAAGAAAGCTCTCAAGAGTGAAAAGATAAAGCACAGACTGAGGGAATGTATCTGGAACACAGGTAACAAACAATATTTTTATTAAGGCATTGACAGAACTCTTTCAAGCTAATAACAAAAAGACAATAGAAAACAGGAAAAGTAAGTGAAGAGGCATTTTACAGAAGAGGTAACATATCTGATCAATGCAAATCATGATACCATTTTCTACCTATTTCATTAGCAAAAATTAAGAACTGGAAAGGAGGTGAATCGAGGGGACCACTGGTCCTTTGCAAGTTGAAGTGTGACTTGCTATACCTGTTTTGGAAAACAGCTTGGTATTATCTTGTAAAGTCATGTCTCATGACCTGGCAGTTCTACTCCTATAGGCATGTGCTTGTCACTGCCCAATACTCATATCTGGAAGGGTAGAAAAATGGATGTTCACATTAGCGGAATAAATTATTCTGCTTTGCCCAACAGAAGGAGTGAATTATAGGCACCTATAATAACATCGATGAAATTTATGTTTTTATTTTTTATTTTTTAATTTCTTTTCTTTTCTTTTCTTTTTTTTTTTTTTTGGTCTTTTCAGGGCCACATCAGAAGTATACGGAAATTCCCAGGCTAGGGGTTGAATCGGAGCTGTAGCCACTGGCCTATGCCACAGCCATAGCAATGCCAGATCCAAACCACGTCTGCGACCGACACCACAGTTCATGGCAATGCCAGATCCTTAACCCACTCAGAGAGGGAGGCCAGGGCTTGAACTTGTGTCTTCATGGTTACTAGTCACATTCATTTCCACTGAGCCACGATGGAAACTCCGTGTGGATGAATTTTAGTAACATCATATTGAGGGAGAAAAGCAAGTCTGAGATATAAGATAAGCAAAACTAGACAACATACTGTTTAAGCATATATTAAAAATGATAAAATTCAGGGTAATAGTTTCTGGAGCTGAGGAAGATAGCACATAGGTAAGTTTAATTTAGGGATACTTATAGATCTTAGGTTGGATGGCAGGTTCTTAGGTTTTCATTAAATAATTAAACAAATAAATGCGAAGAAAAGAAAGTTAGGCCCAAAGATGACTGTTTGTGAACCAAGGGTGGTGATTAACCAGGTTTTGTATATATTAGGTCCCCCTAAGCTTCTAAAAGAAATAAACATAAAACTTGTGTTTCCACGAGTGGTTTCTTTGAGATTTTATATTTCAGGTATTATAAATAATCTTACAAATCTCAATTCCTAGACTCTATACTGCTTAACAGTATTTTTACCCACCTCCCCTCACTTTATTTCTTCTTAGTGTTGCCTTTTTTGGAAACAATTTTTCCATTTTGAAAAAAAATGGGAACTTCTTCCATTTTGAAAAAAAATGGGGAAAAAATAAAATGCGGAAGTGTTTTTCTCAAAAAATCAATGTTGAGCCTAGCAAAATGACTTCCTAGGCTTTTAGCTCTATAGCCAACAACACACCAGGGCACACTTCTCCTGATTAGCATCAGTGAATGTGTAGTTCTTTGTGTTTTTCATTTTTGCTTATGGGGGCTCCTTTTTTGCTTAATCAGTCTTGCTACGGGGTTAATACTTTGATTAACCTCTTCAGAAACTGACTTTTTGCCTTATTAGTTTTTGTCACTGTTTGTCTATTTTCTCTATTATTAATCCTGACTTTACTCTTTTCCTTCTTTCTACCCATTTGAGTTATTTTGCTTCTTAAGTTGGAAATGTAGGGAGTTGATCTGAAACCTTTCTTTGTTTCTAACATAAGTATGTAATGTTACACATTTCTCTCTAAATGCTGCTTTAGTTATATTTCACAAATATTAATACAGTATTTTCGTTCAGTCAAAAAAATCTTCCTAATGTGTCGTGATTTCTTCTTTGACCTATTGGTTATTTAAAATTATATTGTTTAATTTCCAAATGCTTGGCCTTTTTCTAAGTATCTTATTGTTACTACGTTTCTTTAAGGACAGTTGATTTACAATGTTTCTTCAATCTCTGTTGTACAGCAAAGTGACCCCATCACACGCAATTCCCTATGCTGTACAGTAGGACCTCATTGCCCATCCATTCCAAACATTTATTGTGACTACTTTTAAATTTGTTATTAATTTCTAATTAGTTTACACTGTGGCCAGGGAACATACTGTGCATGATTTTAAATCATTTCTGAAATTTATGGAGACTTACATTATGTCACAGGCTGTGATGTACCTTGGTGAATATTCCATGTGTACTTGAAAAGAATGTCTATTTGGCAGTTGCTGGGTATAATGCTCTGTAAATGTCAACAAGGCTAAGTCGATGGCCAGTTTTGTTCATATCTTCTACACCCTTACTGATTTTTAAAATCTATTTATGCTATCAACTACTGATAAAAGAGTGTTAAAATATCCATCTATGATTATCTCGCTTTAGTTCTGTTGTTACTTCATGTCTTTTGACACCCTGGTACTAGTTAGATACCATACTCAGGTTTATCATGTTTCTCTGATGAATCAACACTTTAATATTATGAAAAGTCTTTTTTAATCTTTTGTAATTTTTTTTGTCTTAAAGTCTACCTTGATGTTAATACAGCTACATTAGATTTCTTGGGCTTACTGTTTACCAGGTATATTTTTTGTAGTCTTTTAATTACAATCTCTTTGGGCCTTTATGGATGGATGGATAGATAGACAGACAGATAGATAGATAGATAGATAGATAGATAGATAGATAGATAGATAGATTACAGATAGGTAGAGAGATCCTCATGTTACCAATATCTAATCCTAATTAATATTCTATGACTTCTTACTGTAGAATCTTACTGTAATTCTCTTTACTACTCCCCTCCATTCTTTTTGCTATTTGTCTCATGGATTTTACTAACACATACATTATAAACTAAAATAAAACTATAATTACTTTAACTAATCAAATGTCTTTTAAAGAAATTAAAAGAAAAAAAGTCTTAAAATGTATACAATTGACCCATGGGTTTGAATGGTATGGTTCCACATATGTTTTTCAATAAATACTACCCTACTTCACAATCCATGGTTGGTTGACTCCATGGATGCACAGCCAGAGATATGGGGGGCTGAATGTGGGACTTGAACATCCCCAGATTTTGGTATATTTTGGTGGGTCCTGAAACCAATCCCCCATGGATGCCAAGGGATGACTACATGTATTTACCATTCCTGGTGTTCTTTCATCCCTGCATGTAGATTTGGTTTCCATTTGGTATCATTTCCTTTCAACATGAAGAATTTCCTTTAATATTTCTTATCGTGCATATCTGCTGGCAATAAATCCTCTCAGGGTTTGCTCATCTGATAATGTCTATTTCATCTGCAATTTTCAAAGATATTTTTACTGGATAAAGAATTCTGAGTTGACAGTTATTTTTTCCCTTCTAACACTTCATAATTTTTCACTATCTTCTGGCCACCAAAGTTGCAGAAGTCAGTCAAAATTCCTATTGCTATTTCCCTGTGACTGATGTGTCTTTTAATTTTGACTTTTAAAAGATTTTTTTCTTTCTTTTCTTTTCTTTATTCTTTTTTTTTTTTTTTTTTTTTTTTTTTTTTTTGGTCTTTTTGCCTTTTCTAGGGCTGCTCCCTCGGCATATGGAGGTTCCCAGGCTAGGGGTCTAATCGGAGCTGTAGCCACCGGCCTACACCAGAGCCACAGCAACACAGGATCCAAGCTGTGTCTGCAACCTATACCACAGCTCACGGTAACGTGGGATTCTTAGCCCACTGAGCAAGGCCAGGGATCAAACCCACAACCTCATGGTTCCTAGTCAGATTCATTAATCACTGAGCCATGACAGGAACTCCTATTTTCGTTTTTTATCAGCTTGACTGGGATATGCCTACACGTGGTTTTCTTTGTATTTATTCCCCATGCACTATTTGTCGAACTTCTTGAATACAATTTTTGAAAAAATTCAGACACTGTTTCCTCAAATATTGTTTTCTGCCACGTTCTGTCTGCCTCTTTTCCTCTTCCTCTCCCTCTTCTCTCCTCCTCTTTCCTCTCCTCCCCTCCTATCTGCTCCTCTCTCTTCCCCTCTTCTGCCCTTTTCTCTTCTCAGACATTAATTCTAGATCACTTGACATTGTCCCATAAGTTAATGAGGCTCTGTTTATTTTCACTGTCCTGTTCTAGAATTTTAATCTGACTTTAAAATTTTTTTCCATTTATGTACTGAAGTCTTTTTTTTTTTTTTTTTTTTTTTCTGCTTTTCAGGGCCGCACCTGTGGCATGTGGAAATTCCCAGGCTAGGGTTTGAATCATAGCTGCAGCTGCCAGCCTACGCCACAGCCACAGCAACTCCAAATCCGAGCCATATCTGCGACCTCCACCACAGTTTACGGCAGTGCTGGATACTTAATCCACTGAGCGAGGCCAGGGACTGAACCCAAATCCTCATGGATACTAGTCAGATTCATTACCCCCTGAGCCACAACAGGAACTCCCATTTATGTACTCTAGTCTTTATTTGTTTATTCTTTCTGTCCATCTCTTCCTTCCAGTCCTTGACATGTTTATAGTACCTATTTTAAGTCCCTACTGGTTATATCTAACACTTGGCCACCTCAGTGTCAATTTTTAAGGGTCACATTTTTCTATTTCTTTGCATGTCTAGTAATTATCAAAGGTATTCTGAATATTGTGAGTAACCATGGTAGGGAGCCTGGATTGTTCTCCTTCCTTCAAGCAGTGTTGAGTTTTGTTCTGGCAGGCAATTACAAGGGTGGTAGATTTTCATGGCAGGCTTGGTTTTACCCTCTCAGAGTACGTCTATTTTGATCTTATCTTTTGTCCTAGGCAATGGCTAGAACTTATGCTTAAGATGTGGTCTTCTTTGATTTGGGTGATGTTTCTCTACTCTGGCTGGTCCAAGACTCCACATCTGCTGGCACCATGCATTCTCCAGTATCTCTCTTTTGTCCTTAACTTCACAATAGCTGTCTTCTACGAGGCTGCCAGCCCTCCCCAGGCACCCATGACGAATCCCCACACAGAGCTCTGGGGTCACCCTTGGCTTAGTGACTTCCTTTCCAGGATCCTGCTCACAGATTTCAGCCTTCTGCGGCCCAGTCTCTCATCTCACCTCCTCAGCTCGGCTGTTTGGGCTTTCCTTCCCTGAACTATGGTCCAGAAATCTCCCCCAGGCAGAAAACTAAGGTAGCCATGGATATCCTTTTGTGTAATTCCCTTCTCCCAAGAATCAGAGTCTCTGTACTTCCTGTTCACCAATGCCTTAAAACAGCTACCTCATATATTTTCTCCAATTTTATAGTTGTTTATGATGGGGGCAGGGGCAAACCCAGTAGCTGTTACTCCATTCTGGCCAGAAGAAGAACTGATATTCTTTGGTTCTTATAAGCTTTCATTTTGTTTTTATAAACACTCTGAATTTTTTATAGCGTTGCAAAGGAAATTGAATTATGACTTATATTCACATCTCAGAGATCTAATTTCTCATGTTTTTGCAAAGCTGTCACATCCCAACTGCTGTAAGTTTTTTCCCCTCAGATGTCAGAATATTTCTCTGGGTCATTTGTGACCTATCCTCCTACTGTCACTCCAGTGTTTCCTTTCTCCTGCCAAACTTGTGCCCTCCACCTCAGTTTCTCTCTCTCTCTTTTTTTTTTTTTTTTTGGTTTTCTTTTTTCTTTGTAGGGCCGCACCCTGCAGCATACAGAGGTTCTCAGGCTAGGGGTCCAATCAGAGCTACAGCTGCTGGCCTATACCACAGCAACTCAAGATCTGAGCCACGTCTGAGACCTACACCACAGCCCACGGTAACACCAGAACCCTAACCAGCTGATCGAGGCCAGGGATTAAACCTGCAACCTCATGGTTCCTAGTCAGATTCATTTCTGCTGCGCCACGACAGGAACTCCAACCCCAAAGTTTCTTATCATTGACATCTTCTGGAACAGTCACCTCAAAACATAAATTCCCAAAATCCCTAAAGTCTTTAAAATTTCGATATTCAGTTGTCATTTGCGCATGATGAAAATGATTCTTGAATCTGTTTATATTTTCTTTCTTCATTTGTTTTTTTAGAGCTGCACCTGCAGCATGTGGAAATTCCTGGGCTAGGGGTCAAATGGGAGCTGAAGCTGCCAGCCTGCACCACAGACACAGCAATGCGAGTTCTGAGCCAGATCTGCAACCTATGCCTCAGCTTGCGCCAACGCTGGATCCTTAACCCACGGAGGGAGGCCAGGGATCAATCCAGCATCCTCAAGGATACTAGTCAGATTCTTAACCCTTGGAGTCACAATGGGAACTCCCTATATTTTCATTCGAAGCCATGTTTGGGGGAATAACTTCAATATGTAATTCTCTTTGTGTGTGTGTTTTAAAAAATTATAATGAAATGTTATAACAAAAACAAAAAGAAAAAGACCAAAAAAAAAAAAAAAAAAAAGGAGTTCCCGTCGTGGCGCAGTGGTTGACGAATCCGACTAGGAACCATGAGGTTGCGGGTTCGGTCCCTGCCCTTGCTCAGTGGGTTAACGATCCGGCATTGCTGTGAGCTGTGATGTAGGTTGCAGACGCGGCTCGGATCCCATGTTGCTGTGGCTCTGGTGTAGGCTGGTGGCTACAGCTCCGATTGGACCCCTAGCCTGGGAACCTCCATATGCCGCGGGAGCGGCCCAAGAAATAGCAACAACAACAACAACAAAAAGACAAAAAAAAAAAAAAAAAAAGAAGAAAATTCTAAAATTTCACATTTAGTTCTCTCTCACTGTCTTAAAACTATTTCCTCCAAGAACTAGGTTATGCACTTTAGCCCCAGATCTAGGACTTGATGGACTAGTAATGAGATAACTCTCATTACTCTATAAGCATCAGCACTTTCCTGCTATCCTTCACCTTGTTCAAATGTGACTGTTTCATTTAGTCTTTCCTCATTAGACAACTCCTAAATCTGTAAGCATTGTTGCTGCCTTTTTTTTAGGACTCTCTAATATCATTTTATGTCTGTTTCTGAAGCACAGCAACCCCAGCAGCATCTGGTCCTGCAGGTGAGTGTCTACAATGGAGCCACGTAAGAAGAAAATAAACTTCGCCAAGGAGGTGCTGAGTCCTCTTTTGCTTGATACCCATAAAAATATCCCAATTATGTTCTCTGATGACAAGTCATGTGGCACTTGATATTAAAAATATAGGTTACAGGAGTTCCCGTTGTGGCGGAGTGGTTAATGAACCCGACTAGGAACCATGAGGTTGCAGGTTCGATCCCTGCCCTTGCTCAGTGGGTTAAGGATCCGGCGTTGCCGTGAGCTGTGGTGTAGGTCACAGACAGGGCTAGGATCCCGTGTTGCTGTGGCTCTGGCATAGGCCGGTGGCTATAGCTCCGATTCGACCCAAAGCCTGGGAAGCTCCATATGCTGCGGGAGCGGCCCTAGAAAAGGCAAAAAGACAAAAAAAATAAAATTAAAAAAAATATATATAGGCTACAAAATCTACAAATATAACAACCAAAAATTACATTAAAAAACAAAACTAGGAGATCCTGTTTTGGCTCAGTGGAAATGAATCTGACTAGTATCCATGAGGATGCATGTTCAATCCCTGGCCTCCATCAGTGGGTTAAGGATCTGGCGGCTCAGATCTTGAGTTGCTGCAGCTGTGGTGTAGGCAGGCAACTGCAGCTCTGATTTGACCCCTAGCCTGGGGACTTCCATGTGCTGCGGATGCAGCCCTAAAAAGACATACATACATAAATAAGACAAGGTAAGGAGGAGAAGAGAATACAGGAGAATAGTTAAGAATCATGAGACAACCATCATCTCCCTAAAAGCAAATCTTTGGCCACAAATGTCAAAGTCTAGAGGATAGCAGCGACTTTCTGGCAAAATAGAAATGACTGAAGATGACACTGGAAGAAATAGTAAACTTGAATAGGCCAGTTACACAGAAGAAATCGTGATCAGAGAGCTGCTGTTTAAATAGGCACCAAGACCAAATGGGTTCCTAGAATGGGTACTATCTAATCTCTGAAGAAGTGATCCTTTCGGTGTTATCCGAATTGTCCAGGCCAGAAGGGAAACAAAGGAAACCCTCCAAGCCATCGCATGCAGTCAGGGCAACTTGAATGCCACCTGATCTAGTAGAAAGTATTGAAAAAGATGTCAACCTATATCACTTTCAAATAAGATACCCCAAATTCTAAACAAAATATAGATGGTTCTGGACTTATGGTTCGATTTAGGATTTTTTGGCTTCATGATGATGTGAAAGCTCTACGTGTTCGGTGGAAACTTTGGCGATGTGTGATGTGACTCTCCTGTGGTGCTGGGCAGGGTGGCAAGCTGCAGCTCCTAGCCCTTCCCGCCATCACCAGGGTCCACAGCCAACACACTTAGAACTGTTCTATACCCAAGCAATCATTCTGGTTTTCACTTTCAATACAGTATTCAATAAATTACATGAGATATTCAACACTTTATTATAAAATAGGCTTTGTGTTAGATGATTTTGCTCAACTGTTGGCTACTGTAAGTGTCTGAGTACATTTAAGGTAGGCTGGGCTAAACTGTGAGGGTCACTAGGTTAGGTCTATCAAATGCATTTTTGACTCATACTTACAGTTTACAGTGGTTTTATCAGCCCATAACTGCATCCTTTTGAGGAAGCTCTGCATTAGCAACTACGAGCAAGTTCTCAAAAACTGATGGACTAGGATCAAAAAAAATTTTTTTAAAGGCACATGGAGGTTGTTTGCTCTTTTTTAAAAAATCGCTCTCCGGGAACATCAGCACAATCTATTACATCAGCCAGCTAAAGGACAAAACCCGTTGAATGGTAGCAATAAATCTCAGAAGGGCTTTCATCAAATTCAACAATCATTTCTAATAAAACCTCAGAATAAGTAATGAAACATTTTGAGCTACCAAACCTGCAAACCAACTGTCATTCTAAATGATAAAACAAAATACACTAAATTGTTTTCATTAAAATCAGGAGCTAGATTAGGAGGTCTTGTTATCACCATTATGTGTACAGTACTTCAGTTGTTACATAACTGGCATAAACATTAGGAAAGCTATTAAAGCCATACTATTTGCCAGTGGTGTGACTGTATGCCTCAAAATCCAAGAGACTCTAGTAAAAAATGTACTAGATAAACTAAAGAATGTTGTAAGATTGTAGTATACAGAATAAATATTAAAGGATAAGACTGTCTTCCTCTAGCAATAACTTCCCAAATGAAAATGGGGGACGCTCTGTTTATAGCAGTGACAAGATAGATATAAAATAAAAATGGGACTGTCTATTACAAGAGGTTCACAGGATCTATAGGAAACTATAAAATCTTCTAAAAACACATTTAAAGATCTGAACATAACAAAAGGTACAACAACAGCAAAAGATCTGAAGAAAGTTGAATATAATATTTTCTGGTTTGATATGACAATATACTATCTTATCACATTATTGGTTGTCTCAAAACCAATAATAAATTTACTTCCATTCCAAACAAAATTCTTAAATGGTTTATTTTAATTTGCTAAAAATCATTAGAATTTATCTGGATGAAAAAATACCCAAAGATATCCAAGAAAAGTGTGGGGGGAAGAAAAGAAAACAATGTGTATTTAGGGAGGGTAGGAAGATTGGTTTTGGAAATATTAGAAGGTACTATATGGAGTTCCCGTCGTGGTGCAGTGGTTAACGAATCCAACTAGGAACCATGAGGTTGCAGGTTCGATCCCTGGCCTCGCTCAGTGGGTTAAGGATCCTGCGTTGCCATGAGCTGTGGTGTAGGTTGCAGAGGCATTGCTGTGGCTGTGGCGTACGTAGGCTGGCGGCTACAGCTCCGATTAGACCCCTAGACTGGGAACCTCCATATGCCGTGGGAGTGGCCCTAGAAATGGCAAAAAAAGAAGACAAAAAAAAAGAAGGTACTATATCATCAAAGTAGTCAAAAGACTATGGTGTGACATGGAAAGAGATCCGTGGATAGAATAGAGAACTGGAAATAGATTGTAGTATATATTACAAAATACAGTTAAGATGGATGAATACCGCAGCTGTAGATGAATATATTTATAGCAATCATATAAGAATGCATAAGAAAGAGGCGTGGTACCATGTGGAAAAATGGGAATAAGATATAAACAGATAATCCACAAAAGACCAACTCCAAACATAACAAATACAGAAAAAAAGATGCTCTAAAGCACTCAAACTCCGGAAAATACATGTAACACTAGCAATGAGCTGTCACTTCATACTTACCAAATGGGCCAAGAAAAAACCTGACACCTACTGCTGGCTGGACATGGAGAAAGGAAAAGCACAGTCTCAAACGTCACTGTTCGAAGTGTGAGAACTTTTTGTTGTGAAACTGTCAAAAACATCTCATAAAATTAAAAGTATTTATACTCTCCAACCCAAACAGTCTCACTCTTGGAAATCTAGACTTCAGAAAGAAAATCACCAGGAATTAAGGAAGTATGCACTAGATATTTCCTGCAAGATTGCAGGAAACAACTGGAAACAGAATGCATGCCTAGTCCAGGGAAATGGCTGGATGGAGTATGAAATACTCACACCAAAGGGAAATAAGCAGCCATTAAAAAAAAAAAAAAAAAAGAGAACAAAAGTTCTGTCTAGTGACTTGGAGCAATTTCTGCAAGAAAAAGTGTTGGAGTTCCTGCTGTGGAACCCTGGGTTAAGAACCTGACTACAGTGTCTGGGGTCCCTGTGGAGGTGCCCATTTGAACCCTGGCGGTCTCAGTGGGTGAAGGGTCCGGCATTGCCACAGCTGTGGTGCAGGTCACAGCTGCGGCTCGGATTCAGTCCCTGTCCTGGGAACTTCTTTATGCTAAGGGCATGGCAAAAAAAAAAGAGAGAGAGAGCGAGAGAGAAATTGTCTAATGGAATCCTATTTTGTAAAATAAGTAAGAACAAGATACAGGGTTGTAAGAACAGGGAGTGAAAAGGAGACATTCAGTCTGGGCTGTTCACAGAGATCACCTTGGGGTGCTGGGGTGTGGTGGGTGGGTGGGAAGATATGCTTTTACAATGCAACGCTGGAATGAAATCTGCTGACAACTCCCCTTCCTTTCCTGCCTTACTAATAGCTTTGCAAAAAAGGGCAAAAAGTAGACATACTGAATTCTGACTTCGTGATAGACTGTATTTTTTCCTTCCCAGAAGAATTTTCCTTATTTCTCTCTCTCTCTCTCTTTTTTTTTTTTTTTTTTTTTTTGGTCTTTTTGTCATTTCTTGGGCTGCTCCCGCGGCCTATGGAGGTTCCCAGGCTAGGGGTCTAATCGGAGCTGTGGCCACTGGCCTATGCCAGAGCCACAGCAACGCGGGATCCGAGCTGCCTCTGCAACCTACACCACAGCTCACGACAACGCCTGATCTTTAACCCACTGAGCAAGGCCAGGGATCAAACCCTCAACCTCATGGTTCCTAGTCGGATTCGATAACCACTGAGCCATGACAGGAACTCCATTTTCCTTATTTCTATCTGAATTCAAAAGAGTAATTTTTGGTTTGTTTTAACAATTGGGTTCTCTTTACTTCCATTTCAGATCTTACAATTTTGGATTTTTATGCTCTTCCTCTAAGTTTTTATTAGAGTTTAAACTTCTTAAGATGCGTTTTTTGTTTTAGAGGTAGAATGACAAGAACACTTGTTTCTCATGCCCCTCCTCATGCTACTTAGCTTTTTGTTTGTACTTTTCGCCACAAGAGAAATACTTCTATGAGCAAATGTTACTAATTCTCAAATAGTCTATCCTAGGTTATAATTAGTAGGTGAGAATTAGTGTCTTAAGTTCTCTTATTCAGTCGAGGAGGGTCAGAAAGGCTACCTGGAGCAGGTGTATGCCACATACTAGGCATTCAAATATTTGCCAGTAAGGACATTTCTAAACTGACATTTAAGGGGCAAGTGAGGATTAACCAGAAACTTGAAAGAACAGGCAGGGTAAATACTAAAAATGACAACTGGCATTTATTGAGACTACTGACATTTATTGGAAATTCCCTACGTACAAAGTAACTCGATAACTCCTTTGATGTTAGCTCGCAGATTCCATGCCATAACCCTATTATTTCCAATCTGCAGATGGGGAAACTGAGGCTTAGATTTGGTAGCTTGCTGGGGCATTAAGATTTCTTAAAACACCATAAGGGGTGGGACTGGGAGTCACACTTCAGTATGTCTGTTGCCAAAGCCTGAGCTGTTACCCACTGCAGTGTTCAGCTTCCCCTAACAGCCAGTGTAAGAGGCTACATGTTCTGTCTCTTTAATATATTGGGTTATTTAACAACTTACCCAAGCCTGATCATGCTACCTGTTTCGCATATCACCACCTGAAATAATTTAGTAACATTTCACACCTGGATATTTGTGCACTTTGCCTTCTAGAGCTTTAGAAGAATGTACAATGAAGCAATTTCCAGGATTAGCCTGCAGGTGGTCCCAGTATTAATACCATTCTATTCAGAGAACTGTCTATGTATTCTATCCTACTTTTAGAATTAAGATACCTCATTCAATTCAATAATGAGGTAATTTAATAAGGTAAACCTTTTTCCTAAATTTTTTTCTGAAGATCAAAATATTTTTTATAGGAGTTTGTCTTCGCTAAAATTGTTCTTTACTCATATATGCCTGTAAAGCACTAAATGGCAAGGGTTCTTTCTATTCTATTCCAAGAAAAGGTAAGGTAGTCAAAACTCTGCCTCCTTTTCAGCTCTGTCTGGGATCATTTGCTTATCAGGTATAGAAACCCTCTTAAACTGACTAAGGGAAAATGGAGAATTTACCTTCAGGATACGAGACTAGCTTGTAAAGGAATAAAGTTGATTTGGGTCTCAAAAGAGGAATTGAACAAAGAAAATCAGGAACCTACTAATCTGGAGTTACATGCTCTCTATTTCTTTTCTCTTCTTTTTTTCTTCTTATGGTTGCACCTGCAGCATATGGAAGTTCCTGGGCCAGGGGTTGAATCCAAGCTGCAGCTGAGGCCTACGCCACAGCCATGGCAACACCAGATTGGAATCGCATCTGTGACTTACTATGCAGCTTGCTGAAACATTGGATCCTTAACCCACTGAGCGAGGCCAGGGATCAAACCTGCCACCTCACAGAGACAGCATCAGATCCTTATCCCGCTGAGCCACAACGGAAACTCCATGTGTTCTCTGTTCCTTGTTCTCTCTGTTCACCTGCTTTATTCTTTCCACTGCAGATCAGCTCCTTTCATTTTAGCACACGAGCACCACTTACCAGTTTGGGATGACTGTACAATTGAGTTAGACTCTGAGTGCCTTGGTTTAATGATCTGAAAGGTGGATTGGATTGCAACTGGACCACTAATAAATTGTCTCTCTTCACATCCAGTCCTGCTCTGTATAATTGTGAGCAAGGAGGTGCGAGACCATTTAGTATAGAGTATGCAGGGCTTTCCTCCAAGGCCTTGGAGACGGTGGATCTCTAAGAAGAGTGAAGGGGTAGGGCTTGCTGCTATTAAATACTAGTCCACAGAAAGTACCATTTTACATAAAATCAGACAAGATGAGATAGTCCTGTCCAAGTGGACATTCACAAAGGCCATGCAAATAATTTGAAGATGTCTTTATGGAACCTTCCTGAGTCCGCATGTCCAAGTCTGGCTCTTAGGAAAATGATGCCCAAGAATGATGCAGTCTATAAATAATGTTTTCTCTCAATTTTCATATCTGATTTTAGGATAAAATTCAACAAGGACCTTAGTCACAGATTTGTAACTTGAGGATAACTCTTAGTCTAAAATGTATGAACTCTTAACATGTTTCAAGAAAATTTACGCAGAGTTCCCATGGTGGCACAGTGGTTAATGAATCCGACTGGAAACCATGAGGTTGTGGGTTCGATCCCTGGCCTTGCTCAGTGGGTTGAGGATCTGGTGTTGCCGTGAGCTGTGGTGTGGGTTGAGGACGCAGCTTGGATCCTGCGTTGCTGTGGCTCTGGCGTAGGCCGGCAGCTACAGCTCTGATTCAACCCCTAGCCTGAGAACCTCCATGTGCCAAGAGAGCGGCCCTAGAAAAGGCAAAAAAAGAAAAGAAAATTTACGTGTCTACTCCATGAGCACCCGGCAAGAGGCAGTGATCCATGTATGTTAATCAAATGAATGGCTATCAGGTTTTGCCAGTCTTTGAAGAACCATGCCACTCTGTTAGGGAGACCAATAAGGGTGTTTTGCCTCCTGTTTATTCAGGGGATAATTCATGTATTCTACAATTTTGGCTTTCCTGCCTGTGTCCTGTTGCTTAAAATGTGACCATTTTGTTCCATATTAGCACCGAATCAAATTATGAAACCCGTATCAGCCAACTTCCCTGGAAAAGGGTGGATGAAAGTGAGTGGAAAGATTGAGCTTAAGAATAAATTTGGGGAGTTCCCGTCGTGGCGCAGTGGTCAACGAATCCGACTAGGAACCATGAGGTTGCGGGTTCCATCCCTGCCCTTGCTCAGTGGGTTAACGATCCAGCGTTGCCATGAGCTGTGGTGTAGGTTGCAGACGCGGCTCGGATCCTGCGTTGCTGTGGCTCTGGCGTAGGCCAGTGGCTACAGCTCCGATTAGACCCCTAGCCTGGGAACCTCCATATGCCACGGGAGTGGCCCAAAGAAATAGTAAAAAGACAAAAAAAAAAAAAAAGAATAAATTTGGGGGGAATTGCCTGTAGATTTTCATCATGGCCTCCACTCACTTGCCATGATTAGCATCAGTAATTAATAGTTGGCAGGTTGGATTTCCTCTGAGGCTCAGGTTCTAGCATCTTCCAAATGAATCTAGTCAGGTCTGATCCTACTAAATGGATTTCTAGCATAGACCCCTGGGAGAATTCCAGAGGATGGCGAGTGGAAGAACAACCGAGAACAACCAAGTGGCATATGTGCCTTCTGCAGGTTCCTGCTCTGACAGCTCACCCTGGGACACAGCACCTGCTTGTCCACAGTTATAATATGATATCCTCAGATACCATAATGACAGAGGCCAATGTGTCAGCTGAGGTTTAAAAATACGTCTCCACTAGTTTTCATTTCCATGACATCATTTTGTCTCGTGAGCATTATTTCTTAATTTTTACATTTCTGCCTCTTAGGTTCTCTGTGGGTCCATTTGTTATATTTTCTTCTTAGATTCTTGACGTAGAGTGTTTCTTCTGTAGCAATCAGTGAAGCTGTTTGGGAAGGGATTGGTGGTGGTTGTATTTGCTGTGCCCGTCAAAACATGGTCCTCAAATGAAGACCCTGAAAGCATATATTAGACAGGAGCCTGTGGCTCTCCTCACAAGCTACACTTAGCATATTAGATAACACTCCACAGAATTCTACCTTATCAGTCCTCGTAGGGTTAAAAAAAAAAAAAAAAATCCAAGCGTTCCCATCATGGCACAGCGGAAATGAATTCGACTAGGAACCATGAGGTTGAGGGTTCGATCCCTGGCCTCACTTAGTGGATTAAGGATCTGGCATTGCTGTGAGCTGTGGTGTGGGTCGCAGACATGACTTGGATCCCACATTGCTGTCGCTGTGCTGTAGGCCAGCAGCTGTAGCTCTGATTAGACCCCTAGCCTGGGAACCTCCATATCCTGCCAGTGTGGCCCTAAAAAGACAAAAAAAAAAAAATCCAATTAGCAAAATGAATAAATTGGTGGCTATAGGCTGAATGTCTGTGTTCCCTCAAAGTATATATGTTGAAATCCTAACCTCTAAAGTCATGGTATTTGGCAGTGGGGCCTTTGGGGGTGCTCAGGTCATGACAGCCTAGCCTTCACAGATAGGACTAGCAGCTTTACACGAGGTTCCCCAAACCTCTCTCACCTCCTCTCCATATGAGGACACAGAGAAAAGACAGCCATCTATGAACTAGGAAGATTGCTCTCACTACACCCTTGAATCTGCCAGCGCCTTGATCTTGGACTTCCCAGCCTCCAGAACTATGAGAAACAAAATTGTTGTTGTTTATAAGCCTCCAAGTCTACGATATTTTTCTTATAGCAGCCCAAACAGACAAAGACAGGGCCTTCACCATTGCCAAGTTTAGCCATGTTTCTAAGGCCAGGAGACATCCCCCACTCCCACTCAGCATGGGTAACTTTTTTGTAGCCAGCTCTTGTGTAAGTGGTTTCACTGTGGTTTTCACACAGTCAGATTATCCTTTTGACTACACCTGTTCAGGCATTTTGAGCACAAGATCATGAACATTTGTTTATCATATTGCTGATATTCTATGACTCTCAAAACAGCACCATGGCCTTGTTGTACATGCTCTCAAGGCTACATGACCATTGTGAAAAATACCAAGTCACCGAGAGTCTCATAAATGTCAAGAGCCTTGGAATATGTCCTCACGTGCACAGATATATTCCTTCAACAGATGCATCTGCTAATTCATTTTTATCACTGTCCACCCCAGCTGAATCAGAGAGCAGTCGCCATGCCTCTCTAGCTGGATGCCTCAATAAACAGCAATAGCTGTGAGAGCCAGCAGAGAAATGCCTTTTCCCCTTTCTTTGGAACTCTAACTTATTTGATGGGTTCTTAACTGTTGGGGAGAAAAGGGGTGTGGCCTTGCCCAAAGCCTGGAGAATAGACTGGGTCTCTAAGAGGCAGAGTGACATTTTATGGCTCTGTGCATTTCTCTCACCATTGCTCCTTGTCCTTTGGAAACTCCTTCAGAAGTCTCCCCATCTCAAGAAATTCTATGACTCACAAATGAATTCTTCCAACCCACAGGTTTGGAGATCCATAGAATTGGGTTTGAAGCTCCCTCCTTAGAAGCTGCTAACTTAGGGTGTGTAGCCTGATCCTCTTTTACAGCAGGGGGGCTGTTAACACACACTCATGGAGGTTATAGGATGACCATGACGCCTGGACTGGAAGTTCTGCAGAAGTGGGAATGGCCATGTCTACCTGTGTTCAACCCACAAAGAATCTATTTTAAAAATATATAGTTCATTCCTCCAAGACCCAAGCCAGACCCACACTGACCCACAGGGGCCAGCTCAGTTTTGGTGGAATCAGAAGCGTCTGATGTTACAATGCTCAGTCCCTTGATATTTTTTTCTTTTCTTCACTTTTCCATTTTTCCATGTTACTTTTTGGCTGCCAATACCTTAGATTTGCCTGTTGGGAGCTTGGTAGTTGGGACTTAAAACCCAAAGAGCTCAATGTCTCAGACTTAGCATTCTCTAAAGTTCTCTCTAGTTCTCTAAATTTCTTTCTCTGAGATTTCTTATGGTGAGAGGTTGCTAAGACATTGTAGTTCGCACTTAGAGTATGACTGTAAATATATATATTTACAGTATATATATATATATATAAATGCTTTTTATTTTTTCCTTTATAGCTGGTTTACAGTGTTCTGTCAATTTTCTACTGTACAGCAAGGTGACCCAGTCACACATGCATATATACATACTCACAATATCCTCCGTAGAGTATGACTGTATATTATTCTAAGTTCAAAAAGTATCAAGGTCTGGTGTCTATATATCTACATCTAGGTTTCTTAAAGGCTCACAACTCTTATGCAGTATAGAGTTTTAGATCAAAGTTTATCCAATAAATATGTATTGTATATCTTTAGGCAACAGGAATGAGAATACAGTGGTGAACAAGACAGAAAAGTCGCTGGTCTCCTGGAGTGGGCATTCTAGGACCAGACTGGCTCTACAATTCATTTACTCCAGAAATTAGAGAGAAAAATAGTGGTAGAAACTGGCAGGGAGTTTGCCATGTCCGGTAGTGCACTAGAGACACAGAACTGAAAAAAAAAAAAAAAAAAAAAAAGACTTCACCACAAAATACTTGGGACCAATTACTTCCATTCAGGAAACACATGCTCATCATTTTCTTCAAACTAGAAATTACTTTATCCTGCTTTTCTTTGAAGTTCTCTTCAATCTGTTATTGTTCAGGGTCTCTATCCAATTTCTCATCAAATTGCCCTATTTGTAGCTTCCAAACATTAACACCTCTATGTTGAAATGGAGCCTATAAAATGCCTTCGGGGCTTAAACCATGTGTGAGGCAGAAATGGTATTTAAGCCCTTAATGAAATTATGAGCTTTTAAAGGGTTGCGTTTTGGGTTTATGGGAGCTTTCCTCCAGATTTTTTTTTTGGGGGGGGGGCGTTAGGGTGGGTGGGAAATGCTCAACACACGTTTATTACGTTTATTGTTTTCGCTTTTAAAATACAATTTTCATGAACTAGCGATTTATGAACACTTTACACTGCTTGAAAGCATCTGTAAACTTGGTGTGTGTGTGTGTTTTTTCCAACTCTCAAAGCAGCTTCTTGCTACTGGTCGAATTCCAGCCGGCAGAAAAGCTAAATATGTCTCGTCGCTTCACCGATCTTTCTCCAGAAAAGTGAAAGAGAATAGAAAATAGAGAAGGAGCAAGGGGGAGGCGAGAGGAAAAGGCGAAGGGGTAAGGGGAGAAGGAAGCCAGAAAATAAAGGAGCGCCGGAGCACAGATTGCAGACGAGCAGACCCAGAGCAGCCACAGCGCGGAGCTGCCGGCGGCCACTGGTCCCCCGAGCTGCCAATCGCGGTGTAATCCTGTAGGAATTTCTCCCGGGTTTAGCAGGGAGTCACACAGCCGCCTCCTCTCCCGAGTGGCCCGGAGAAGCCCAGAGAAGCTGGCTGGGGAGGGAGGGAGGGAGCGGGAGGAGAAGAGGAGGTGGAGGAGGAGGACCCTGGGAGGGAGGCGGCGGCGCGGGAGGAGGAGGGGCGCAGCCGCGGAGCCACTAGCCCTGCCGGACGCGCTTCTCTCCAGATACTCCCAGAGCTCCAGCCGCGCGGATCTCGCGCCCCCACCGCTCTGCCCCCAAACTTCAGCTGCAGCTACATTCCAAGCCATCTAATTTATTCCTCAAAAATCAGAAACCGAGCCGCGACACGGGGAAGGAGTCCGCGGAGGAGTAAAACTACAGCAGAGCAAGAAGGGCTCCAGAGAGCTGCCTCCCCGGAGCAACAACTCGGCGTCGGGAGTGTAGGAACCAACAAGTGAGAAGGCGCCGCGTTCCCCCAGCGCAGCCGCGGGCAGCGGGAGCAGGCGCAGGAAGAAGAAGCGAGCGCCCCGGAGTCCCGAGCCCGAACCCCCGAGCCCCCGAGCCGGAGCCGCGGTCGCGGAGGCTGCTCCGCTCCGGATTCTTCGGCGCGGGCTGCGCCGGGCGCTGAGCAAGAGGTTCCGCTTCTCTCTGGTTGCAAGCGGCGGCTGGGAGCAGCCGATCCCCGGGGAATATGCGGCGCGTTTGGATCCTGCTCACCTTGGGCTTGGTGGCCTGCGTGTCGGCGGAGTCGGTGAGTGGGCCAGGAGGGGGACGCGCGCGCCACATAGGGTGTCGAGGCCGAGCGGGGTGCGCAGAGCCCGCGGGGAGTCGGGGAGCGCCACCTGGGGGATGCCCCCCACTCCCAGCTGTGTCAGCTCGGCCCCCGGGGATCTGCTGGGACAAATGCGCTCGCTCCTCCGCCCCTTCCCTCCTCCCTTTCCCGCAGAAAAGCGCCGCTCCCTGGAGTTGCCTGGAGGTCCCCCGGGATCAGCAAGAGAGTACGGCAGTTTTGTCGAACCGCAGAGGCCCCAGAAATCTCTCCCAACTTCTTCGCCCTCGGAGGGTCTTTCTTTATGGCCGGGAAGGACCGATGGGGAAGGGTGGCCGGAGAGAGGATGTCGGGAAAGGGCAGCGTGAGAACTGGTCCCCTCCGCGCGCTCCCGGAGACCCAGGAACGACCTGGAAACTTTGGGGTCCCTTTGTCAGCACACACACACCCCCACGCCAGCTTTCCTACTCCATTGAATGCACGTTCTGGGGAGATGGGGCCCAGCTTTGAGAAACCCGCGAGTGTCCGGAGAGGAAAGTTTGCAAAAGTTCTTTTGTTTGATGTTCCGGGTGGCTGGGGTAAGGGAGCAGACACTGCGTGGATAAGCTACCCGCGGAGGCACAGTCGTCGGTCCCTTGGGGGGTGAGCGGGATGCGCCCCAAAATGCCAGGATGCGGACCCCTGGACTCCAAGTCTTGCAACGACCCGACCTCCTTGAGGGTCGGGGGGCGGCTTGCGGGCCCTAAGGAACAGGAGGGCATTTTGGTAGGGGTTGCGCTCAAGTGCAGCAGCTGGGCGAGGTGAGGTGCCTGAGACACTGAGCTTGGCCTCGGGTCGCCTGGCTGCTCGGAGAACCGGGGCTTCCAGCCCGCCACGCTCGTCCTCGCGGGCCCCGGCTGGGGTGCACCGAGGCTTGGAGGAGTCTCTTCTCCCACGGGCCCGAAAGCGGGCATCTAGCTTCCCTCCCTGGCCTCGGCGGTGGGAACTTGCTTTCTCCCCCTTTGGGTCGCGTTTCGGGGGTTGGAGCTTGTTTCCCTCCGACACCCAATGAGCGCCCTCTAAAGGGAACTGCCTCCTGGGTTTTGATTTGTGCGTGACGGCCCCTACCTGGGCGCTCTGAGCTTTGTCCGGCTGGGTGGAATCCCAGCACCCGGATCACGTCTGCAGCCTCATTGCGGTCTGGGACCTCGGTTAGGGAGTGCAGCTGTTTCTGTCCCTTCTGGTTCCTCATATCTCCTCCTTGTGCCACCAAATAACTTGTCCATTTCTAGTAATCTGAACTGCCTTTTCGAAGACAATTAATGTCATCTTTAAGGTGGTTTCATGAGTTTCCCCCCCCCTCGCCTGTTATTCCCCCCCACCCGATTTGGAATCGGGAAACCTCTTTGGCCCTGAGCAGCAGATGGGCATTTTTTCATCGGTGTGGGAGCCTCTGTGTATGCTATGGGGTCCTCAAATGTTACTCTGAGATTGGAGAGCAGGTAGGATTGTAAACGGAATAGAGTAGATGGAAATGTGGGTGCTCCGGCTGTGAAATAAAACTCTGAGCCTTATCAGCATTTCTCTGTGGCAAATGATCGTTTTATCTGTTAGGATTGGTCCTTTCCCAGCCAGTTATGAACTTTGTGCTCTTTCCACCCCAAAAGGGAAAAAAGAATCCCTGTTTATTTCAGAAAAACATTATTGCTCATCTTGTTGCAAAAGAGGGCAAAGGGAGAATTCCAACTAAAGATATTCAGGAGAAGCCTGCCTAAAAAGCAGGACAGGGTTAAGGAGGTCCCTTTTTGCTGAGTCCTGTTCAGGAATTGTTACTGTTTGGGGATTCTAAAAGAAGAACGTCTCTTTGGGTTTTTGCGTCAATCTGACCTTGCATCTTAAGGAAGCTTTTTGGCTGAATGATACTTGTCTTCTCTGGTGGTATCTTTTCCCCCCAACCCTGTCTTTAGGGTCTGAATATTTCTCAGTTCCGACCAGAACTGGATGCTTTCCTAGTGAGCTCTTTCACTGTGGCAGATACCATTTTCAGTAATTGGTATATCATTCAAAAGGGTGATTAGATATTTTTTAAAATGTCAACTTGGAGACTGTAGCCGGCAATCTTTGTTAGCCAGTGAGTCAGTTTTTCTCCATAGAAGCAGTTTCCAAGCTCAGGATGGCCAATAATCCATTTAAATGACTTTTCAGTCTCTTGTTTGTTTCACGTATAGCAGCATACATGTAGGCAAAGTTGAAGGACTGCAGTTTTTCAACGTTCAGCCATTAAGGTGCATTATTTCCAGTCCTGTGCATTTTAATTTGAAAACTGCAACTGTTGCCTGGGAATTAGAAGTCGTGATCATCTGAGCTTAGAAAAGGCCTCTCTTTTTTAGAAAAGGAAAAAGGAAAACTGTCCACAGTTAGTGAATTCTGGAATTTTATACTGAGTTCAAGAGGGGAAAAAAGAGGTCTCAGCAGTCAAGGCTCAGAGCTGTCTGTGGGAACTGGAGGTGCTTTATTTCTGGGCGCTGGAGACAGCAGGGAGAGCGTGATCACGGCAGTGGATTTAGCCTTCCCACCGCCCTTGCGAGGGGAAGGACTGACAGAGTGTGGCAGTAGTGATATGCTGTTGGTTTTCTA
Organism: Sus scrofa; assembly: GCF_054392235.1. Lineage (NCBI taxonomy): Eukaryota > Metazoa > Chordata > Mammalia > Artiodactyla > Suidae > Sus > Sus scrofa. The sequence goes on along the minus strand of NC_139386.1, from coordinate 40,152,157 downwards.
TCAATTTTTTACAAGAGACTGTTTATCTTTAGAACTAATACATTGCAGACGGCTATAAACACGTAATTGGACCTGGGAATATGTTTAAGAAAAGGAAGCGTTTTGAACTAGTGGAATTTTCTACACATGCTTAGATGTGTTTAAATTAAAAGAAACTTGTCAAGTCATTTGGACCCATGCATTTCCTCTCGGTGTATTATGAAAGACAGGCATTGGAAAGTTTGCATTCGAAGGAAAAATTAAATTGGCACCATGTAACCTTTGGCAGTTCTTTAAAAATACATATTTGGGCTGTTGTAGTAATGAAGCAAACTCTGTGGGGAATCTTAGGGAAACAAGAGCCCTTTTCTCTGTTAGTTGGATATTAGCAGTTGGTAGATGTCATTTAGGAAGGAAAGATCTTATTATGATCAGGTTTGCAGAAGGTGGGTGAGCAGAGGAATTTGAGTACACGCTCCAACGCCGCCTCCTGGGACCGGGAACATAGAGTTTTGATGGTGTTTGCCATTTGAAGGACTGTGTAACATGATTATACACATGGCACCTTGAATAATCATTAGTTTGGAAAGCATTTCAAAAATTATCTAGAATTTTTTTCCCCCCCTTGGGCAGAACTAGTTCTCAAGTCTCCAGAAACCCCCAGAGACAGGACTGGCCAGCTTCAGGGGGCCTGGCATCTGCCCAGGTTGCTGGAGCCGGAGGCTGACCCAGCCACACAGAGCCTGGCCAGCTCTGTCATTAAAGTTTATAGGGAGTCCGGTTAAGCCACTGTGCTGTCCACATGTCAGCTGGCAGTGATCTTGGGTCATGTGAGGAATGTCATCTGAGTTTAGATTCTCACGAGATTGTCTCTGCTCATTGCCAAAAATCAAACTAAGAGACCTGGCCCATCGTTTTCTTCTTCCCAAGACAGAAGACCCACTGTTCATGCCACTGTCAGTGGTACATTCCCGTATTTCAGAATCACTTGATTTTTCATGCACCAGAAGCCCAAATAAAGTTTGAGTGAAAAGTTAAGAAGTAGTGAAAGAAGCTCATCTTTTTTAGTCACCTCTGCCAGTACCATCATCCTTTTTTTTTTTCTTTCTTTCCCTTTTTTGGCGGCATATGGATCTCCCAGACCAGGGATCAGATCCACCACTGCAAACTAAACTGCAGCTGCGGCAACCCCGGATCCTTATCCCACACTATGCTGGGTTGGGGATCAAACCCTAATCCCAGCACTCCCAAGATGCTGCCCACCCCGTTGCGCCACAGCGGGAGCTCCCAGTACTGTCATCTTAATGCCAGGCTTTGGGATTTGAGTCTTGACGTCAATTCCTTGATGAGGCATCTTTGTTGACTTTGCTGACTAGATGGCCACAGAATGCACCTATGTGTTGTTCATTCCACGATGTTTATTCAGCATCTCCTACGTGCTCAGGATCAAGGTGAGAGCAAACCAGGTAGCCCCTTTGTCTCCTCGGAGCTCACATTCTGGCAATCCAGGTGGCATTCCCCTTCAGATGTTTCTTTGTTGGGGCCTTACCAGCTTGTGCCCTACGTCAACAGTCTTATCATTGTCCATCCTGGCCCAGATGCTCACCTCACCTGCTGTTTGCTTTATCCTGTACCACTTTGATCGTGTTTCCTTGCTCTCAAGGTGTGACCACGATATCTGCCTGGTGTATCCCTCCTGATCACCCTCCATCATGTCTCCCCACGCTCACCCACCGTTCTCACTGTCAATGCTCCCTGGATATAGCCACCTCTTCAGTGTTGCTCTCTTTAAATTCTGTTGATTCAAATCCCAGCTCCTGATAGACTTTCATGACTGATCTGCCATTGTTTTTCTCTTTCTGTAAGGAGTAAGGCAGACTGATGATCAGAATCCCTGGAAGTATGTAAAAATAGAGATTTCAAGGTCTCCTACACAGTCAGAAGCCTGCAAGGGGGGGAGGCTGATCTGTATTTTTAGGAGACATCTCAGATGATGCTAATAAATTAGCCACATTTGGAAACCACTGGTCTAGTTACCCACTTTTACCCCTTTATTACATACTATTTTGTATGAGTCCTGGGGCTCCCAGTGGTTAGAAGCTACGTGATGCTGGGGACCAGATAGAGACATAGGGCTTGGATGGGGGAGATGTTGGAACTTTGCCATTTAACACCATGTTAGGTCTTGGACAAGATACTATGTAACTTTGAAATGCTTAAAAAATACATACATGTGTGCGTGCATATGCTTATCAGGTGCACCCCAAAATGACTTTATAGCGTGACTGTTGTGAGGGTGACCTGAGGGACCATAGGAATGATACCTGAGGCACAGAAAATGCTTTTTTTTTTTTTTTTCTTTTGGGGCTCTGTTTTCTTGGCTTTGAATTGAAAGAGCCATGTATGATGTTCTTAAGGCCTCTTCGTCCTTGGATGTTCTAGAGATTGGCATGGGGACAGTTGGGTGGTTGGGTGGATGGGGCTTGTTTCCATTTTGACCCCTGCAGTAAACACCTGTTGATGCTCCATATTTAATGGCAGGTGCCCGTGGCTTGGGCAGTTGGAGTTGGTCTGTCCCTAGCTTCCCTCTAGCCACTGAAGGCAGTGTGGTCTGGGGTCAATTGAATCCACCAGCCTGGGGGTAGACCTGAGCTCGTTTGCATGTTTTGACTGTTTTGACTCTCTCAGCCTGAGTTTCATCAACACTACAGAGTTGGTGTGAAGAATAAACAAACTGTTGGAGTCCAGTGCGTCCCATCTGTGTGCATTCCTGCTTCCTCCCATGTCCACGTCTTCCAGCTGGGTTGAGATTCTAGCACCTCAGAAGGAAAGAGTTATAGCAGCATCATATGCTTGAGCACCACTGGGCATCTAGAATGAGGTGGCCTGGGAGGTGAGGGACTGTTGGGAAGCTGTGAGTAGAGGTAGGAAGTATTTTATTTTAATTTAATTTAATTTTTTTTTTCTTTTTAGGGCTGCACCCGAGGCATGAGGAAGTTCCCAGGCTAGGGGTCAAATTGGAGCTGCAGCTGCTGGCTTATGCCACAGCAATGCTAGATCTGAGCCACATTTGCAACCTGCACCACAGCGCACAGTAACACCAGATCCTTAATCCACTGAGCAAGGCCAGGGATTGAACCCGCATCCTCATGGATACTAGTCGGGTTTGTTACTGCTGAGCCATGATGGGAACTCCCTATTTTAATTTTTTAAGTGTAGAAATGCATGGAAGAATTTATCCTTTAAGCAATTTGAGTTGTGGGTCCTACTATTAAAAATCTCCATTGCATTTTGACTGTTTCCAGGGCAACATTAGGCTAGAGGGGGATGGCCTCCGAATAGGAAAGAACACTGTTGAAATAAATTTTGTATGTCTCTTTTTCTCGGGCATCTCCAAATGAATTTGGTAGGACTGGGAGAAGGTGAGAAGCCTTAAAGTCGTTGGAAATCTCCCATTTGAATCAGCAGAGTGAGGACAACTGGTATACCTGTTGATGATGTGAGAGCCAGGTCATGCTCTTGGAATCCACGCTATAGAAGAATGTTATTAAAGACAAAATATATTCTCACATTTCTTTGCTCTGCTGTCGAATCTGGTGAACAATGCTGCAAAGATGCAGTCAGTATGTTCTTTACAAAACATTTTGCTGTTGCTTATGATTACACAGGTATGTTAAATACAAACAGTACTGATGTTTCAGGAATATGTGCAGTTAATAGAGTTTAGTCTTACGGTAAGAATGACACATGGGACAAGATATCCAGTTATTAAAGGAAAACTCTTTTTCTCAAGTTCATACCAAAAAAAGAGTAAGAGTTAAATATGTATTTTTGTAAGACTTTCTGTTGAATATAAAGACAGCAAAAGTAGATGTACAGTGTTGAAGGCAGAAGTGATTTTGCATACATGTAATGAACAATTTAATCCCAATGAGAGCTCAGCTTCCATCTATAAAATGATGACATCAACTAGAAAAACTTTGTTTTTAATATTTATCTTTTCTATATGCTTCAGGCTGTGATTGGAGCAAGGTTATGATTAACCTAATCAATAAGTGATTATTAAGCTTCTGCCAGATACTTACTATTTTATTACTGGAGCAAGGAATTTATTCACAAAAAGGTGAGTCTCCTCGCTGGTGGTGATCAGTTAATTTGAGCTAAGTATTCATCAGGTACTAGGATTATATACATTGTTCTGAATATTCATGATCTAATGTCTAATGTTTTCCCATCTTTTCTTTTTTTTTGGGGGGTGGCCACACCTGCTGCATATGGAGGTTCCCAGGCTAGGGATTGAATCGGAGCTGTAGCCGCCCGCCTACGCCAGAGCCACAGCAACGCGGGATCCGAGCCGCGTCTGCAACCTACATCACAGCTCATGGCAATGCCGGATCCTCAACCCACTGAGCAAGGTCAGGGATCGAACCCACAACCTCATGGCTCCCAGTCGGATTCATCTCCACTGCGCCATGATGGGAACTCCCCTGTATCTTTTCTAATGTAAGTCAATGTGGCACCAAGAGCAGCTGAGGTGGTGGAATTCACTTTCATTCTAGAGAGATGACAGCATGACTTGTTGATGTAACTTGGAGGCTTTTTTGAGGCATAAGTCACTAAAGGGGTCTCAGGCTCTTTTGGTTTCAGGCCTTGATCTCCATTTCCAGAGAAGGGCCTTGAACTGCCTTGCCTTTGGTTCCTTCCTATAGCACTGGAACCCAGTATCGGTGCTGTGGGGACCATGGCCAGAATCTAAAGGAGCAGGCAGCGTGGTAGAGTGACTCAAAGCCCAGGCAATGGATGTAAGAGTTGCCTGGGTTAGAATCCACTTACTGTGTAACTTGGGCAAATTTCTTCTAACCTCTCATCAATAAACTGGAAGGCCCTAAAATAGGTCCTTAGGATCAGGTGAGACAGAATAGGTAGGAGCTTTTAACACAGTAGCCTATCCGTGCCCTGTGTCCCATGTTAGTTACTGACATTCTAATTCCTCCTTTCCTGCCTCCCTAAAGAGTAGGGGCTTGGCATACTATATGGGCTCATCTGATAAACTCTGGCTCAGAGGGTAGCCCTAGAATATACATGATGAAGCCTGCTTTTTCAAAGAGGTTCTTTCTTTGACTTGGGGAGGCCTAGCTCTATCTCAAGATACGGGGGCTATTTTTGTATAGTATCCTCTGAGATAGCATAGATTTGGTTTCAGGCCACCAGCGTAAAACAAACAGTACCATAAAGTGACTATCACTACAAGGTGAGCCACACAAGTTTTTTGATTTCCCAGTGCACATAAAAGTATGTTTACACTGTACTGTGTTCTCGTAAGTGTAGTCTGTTATGTCTGAAAAAACAGCAAATGTACCTTAATTTAAAAATACATCATTGCTAAGACATGCCATAACTGTCACCTGAACCTTCAACAAGTTGTGATCTTTTTGCTGGTGGAGGGTCTTGCCTTGATGTTTGTTAATGACTACTGGGGGTTGGGGGCAGCTGTGGCAGTTTTCGTAAAACACAACGATGGTGAAGTTTACCGTAATGATTGATTCTTCCTTTCATGATTTCTCTGTAGCGTGCAGTGCCATATGATAATTTTACCCACAGTAGAACTTGCAAAACTGGTGTCAATCCTCACACAGCCTGCCTCTGCTTTACCAACGAAGCGAAGGTCATGTTCGAAATCCTTTCTTGTCATTTCAACACTCTTGATAGCATCTTCAACAGGAGCCGATTCTATCTCAAGACACTACTTTCTTTGCTTGTCTTTAAGAAGCAACGCTTCATCCATTCAAGTTTAAAAAAGAATGTTTTTTATGGTTTCCTTTGCTGTGCAAAATCTTGGCAGTTTGCTTAGGTCTCATTGGTTTATTTCTGCTTTTATTTCTGTTGCCTTGGGAGACTGACCTAAGAAAAGATGTGTATGGTTGATGTCAGAGAGTGTTTTGCCTATGTTCTCTTCTGGGAGTATGATGGTGTCTTGTCTTGCATTTAAGTCTTTAAGCCATTTTGAGTTTATTTCTGTGCATGGTGTGAGGTTGTGTTCCAGTTTCAGTGATTTACATGTGGCTCTTCAGTTTTCCCAGCACCGCTTGCTGAAAAGACTGTCTTTTCCCCATTTTATATTCTTGCCTCATTCTAGTTCTCCTGCTATTTCCACCACATCTGCAGTTTCTTCCTTCCCTAAGTTTTGAGCCCCTCAAACTCACACAGAAGGGCTGGAATCCATTTCTTTCAAACTCCTGTGAATGATGTTTTCTTCACCTTATCCTATGTCATGATGTCATCTAGAGTGGTAAAAATCCTTTCCAGGAAGTTTTCAATTTGCTTTGTCCAGATCCACTAGAAGAATCACTGTCTGTGGCCTTACAAAATGTATTTCTTCAATAGTTAGACTTGAACGTCAGAATGACTTCTTGATCCGTGGACTGCAGAATGCATGTTGTGTTGGCAGGCATGGAAACGACATGTGTACCTCTTCCTCAGAGCTCTTGGGTGACCAGGTACCTTGTCAGTAGCAGTAATAATTTGAAATCTTTTCCCAGGCAGTAGGTCTCAACAGTGCGCTTAAGATATTCAGAAAACCATGTTAGAAACAGATGTGCTGTGATCCAGGCTTTATTTTTTTCATTTATGGAGCACAGGCAGAGTAGATGTTGCAAACTTCTTAAGGGGCCTAAGATTTTCAGAATGTGAAAGAAGCGTGGGCTGCAACGTAGAGTCACCAGCTGCATCAGCTCCTAATGAGAGTCCGCTTGTCCTTTGAAACTTTGAAGCCAGGCCTTGACTTCTCCTTGCGAGCTATGAAGGCCCTAGATGGCATCTTCTTCCAGCAGAAGGCTGTTTTATCTTCATTGAAAATCTGTTGTTTAGTGTAGCCACCTTCATGAATTATCTTAGCTGGATCTTCTGGATAAGTTGCTGCAGCTTCTGCATCAGCCCTTACTGCTTTCCCTTACACGCTTTTATGTTTTGGAGATGGCTTCTTTCCTTAAATCTCATGAACCCACCTCTTTTAGCTTCAGACTTTTCTTCTGCAGCTTCCTCACCTCTCTCAACCTTCAGAGAGATGAAAAGAGTTAGGGTCTTACTCTGGATTAAGTTTTGGCTTTAAGGGAATTTTGTGTCTGGTTTGATTTTCTATCCAGACCATTACACTTTCTCCCTATCAGAGAAAAAGCTGTTTTACTTTCTTATCATTTGTATGTTCACCCGAGTAGCACTTTCATTTCCTTCAAGAACTTTTCCTTTGGAGTTCCTGTCATGGTGCGGTGGTTAACAAATCTGACTAGGAACCATGAGGTTGTGAGTTTGATCCCTGGCCTTGTTCAGTGGGTTAAGGATCCGGTGTTGCCTTGAGTTGTGGTGTCGGTCGCAGACTCAGCTCGGATCCTGTGTTGCTGTGGCTCTGGCGTAGGCTGGCAGCCACAGCTCCGATGAGACCCCTAGCCTGGGAACCTCCATACGCCGAGGGAGCGGCCCAAGAAATGGCAAAAAGACAAAAAGAAAAAAGAACTTTTCCTTTGCCTTCGTTTACAACTTGGCTAACTGTGTGGCGCAAGAGACCCAGCTTTCGGCCTGTCTTCGATTTCAGATATGCCTTCCTCCCTCAGCTGAATCATTTCTAGCTTTTGATGTAAAGTGAGAGATGTGTGACCCTTTCTTTCACTTGAATACTCAGAGGCCATTGTGGGGTCATCAACTGGCCTAATTTCAATCTTGTATCTCAGGGCATCGGGAGGCCCAAGGAGCAGGAGAGAGATGGGGAACCAGCTGCTCAGTGGAGCAGTCGGAACACACAAGACATTTATGGTTTGTTGTCTCATGGGTGATGTTCATCTCCCAACAATTACAGTAGTAACATCAGAGATCACTGATCACAGGTCACCATGACAAACATCATAATAATGACAGGTTTTGAAACACTGTGAGAATTACCAAAAGGTGACACAAAGTGAGTAAGTGCTGGTGGAAAAAATGGCCAGTGGACTTGTGTGATGCAGGATTGCCCCAAACCTTCAATGTCTAAAAAAAATGCTGTATCTTTGGAAGACAGTAAAATGAAGTATGTCTGCACTCCAGACTTGTCGCTAAATGTGGGCAGTGTGAGAGACTATGGCATTGATTATTTCTGGTCCATGAAACGCTTCTCCGGTAATTTTCTCTCTACAAAGCTCTCCCAAGGAAATAATCATAGCTGGGTAAATGTATTCATTGAAGCCTTACTTATCACAGTTTAAAAATGGAAAACAATTGCAATGTCCAATAATAGATGAATGGTTAAATGCAAGATTCTGAATTATACACTAAATATCATACAGCCGTTAAAGAAGTATTTGAAGAATGTTTATAACTTGGAAACTGTTACAGTAGACAAAAGGATAATAAAACTCTGTATAGGCAACACTGTAAATCAACTATACTTCAATAAAAGAAAAAACTACATATGGTAAAACCTTGGTTATGTTAAATATATATATCTGCACAAATACGTATTTACTATGTGTATATGTAGCCATAAACCCGTGCATGTGATCAAATTGTGTAAACAAAATACAGGCACACAAACATAAATGAGTACAGTTAGCACTGGGGAAATCTGAAGAATGTCAGTGTCTTGTATGAGTGTCAGTATCTTCCTTGTGATATTTGCTACAGTTTTATAAAATGTTACCATTGGGGGAACTGGGTAAAGGGTGCAAGAGATGTCATCCTATTGTTTCTTACAATTGCATGTGAATCTATGGTTATCCAAACAAAAAATGCAGTTAAAAAATGGCACCAGACCTAGATGGTTTTACAAATAAGTTATGCTGATCTTTCAAAGAACAGATAATTTATTCTCTGCCAAAACCAGACCAGAAGAACACAGGAAATAAATCTATAAGTCACTTCACTCGTGATCAAAGATGCCAAATTCTTATTATTTTATTTATTTTTTTGCTTTTTAGGGCCGCACCCATGGCATGTGGAGGTTCCCAGGCTAGGGGCTGAATCAGAGCTACAGCTGCCAGCCTACGCCACAGCCACAGCAATGCCAGATCCAAGCTGAATCTGCGACTTGTACCACAGCTCACGGCAATGCCAGATCCTTAACCTACTGAGCGAGGCCAGGGATCAAACCCACAACCTCACGGTTCCTAGTCAGATTTGTTTCTACTGCACCACGATGGGAACTCCTTTAAATAGAATATTATCAAACTAAATGCAGCAGCTTATTATTAAGTACAGCAGCTAATTACAACAACATTATAAGAAGAATAATGATGAGTCCAAGTAGGGTTTATCCAAGGAATGCTTCAACATCAGAAAGGTAATGCGGTTATTAATGGGTTAAGGGAGATAACAGCATGATTGTCTCAGCAGATGCAGGAAAGCATCCGATAAAAGTTTACCAAAATGTTAATGTAAGGATCTAATTTCTGGTGAAGTGAAGGGCTACTGTTAGGGTTAGTGCATCTGTGCTGAAGGCTCACTTCATTTGACATGTTTGGGAACCAAAAGGCCACTGTTTACTGGGTTGTTAGGCAACAGTCCCTGCTTCCATGGATGACAGGTGTGTGACAGGCACTAAAGTATGGGTCATAAGATATATAGATCCTAATTCGTATGAGACTGTAGTTCTAGCCTTGTCACGTTTCACTTAGGTGTCCTCCCAAATTAAGATGACACAGGAGATGACATCAAAGCTTTTGGAATCCAGTATATTATGGTCCAGTTTCTGGTATTATCAACTAAAAGCCACATGGGAGGTTTCATATTGTCTCTGAGCTTTTTTTCTTAGGGCAAAATTGGGAATTATAATATTTTGCTTTTGGGTTAATTTAGAACCTGAATAGCCTATTAATATTTATATCAGAGGAGAAAGAAATCTTACATTTCATCCAGTTTAGTTATCCATACTCTGTAAGCTTGGACTCTTAAAGGTGAGAGCTGGACTTCTATTTTGTGTTTAGTTAAGGCAAATAGTTTTAGGAGTTTCTGCTATGGCTCAGCAGAAATGAATCTGAGGATGCAGTTTGATCCCTGGCCTCCTTCAGTGGGTTAAGGGGGGGATCTGGTGCTGCTGTGAGCTGTGGTGTAGGTTGCAGACTTGGCTTGGATCCAGCATTGCTGTGGCTGTGGCATATGCAGGCAGCTGTAGCTCTGATTAGACCCCTAGCCTGGAAACCTCCATATACCTAGGAAGACAAAAAACAAACAAACAAACAAAAAAACCCAAATAGTTTTAGCCAGTGAATGAAAGGGGTTGGAAGTGTTGAGATGATTTCCATTGTATTCTTTTGGATTCTGCCTTTTCAGACTGTAACCATAGATTTTAGAACTGGAATTGACTTATCCGAGATCACATAGGTAGGTAGTGGTAGAGATACAAGTTGGGCCCAGGCCATATGATTTTCTTACCCTTTCTGGCTCCTTCTTCTCCCTCATTCCCTGTACTTATGATTAGCCCTTACTTTTGGCACATGTTTGATGACTCCATGAAATTCCAAATGGAACATACATTGTATGCTATATACTCTGCATCACTGGCTCATGTGCTTTGTGCAAGATGCATAACGTGATGTTAAGATCATTTCTCAATTTCCATCAAAAAACGTGCCCTGCTAATTCCTTTATTGTCTGAACCTTCTGGCTGATTGGTGGGGAGGGCTGAGAGCCCTGGGATTGGGAAGCCCCAGAGAGGTTAACAACCAGAGTCCAGTTGATTTATACGTCTTGGGAAGGTTGTGGAGACTTGTAGGTAGAAAAGGAGATAAAAGCTTCTTGGAGATAAGAATCAAAACTAGGAGCACAATCCTCATGAATTGATACCACATTTTATGGGCGAGCAAACTGCTCTTCTAGGAAGAAGAGCATTTCTTGGATTTTTTATACTAAAATTATGTCAGTGCCTTCAGCGAAAAGGGTCCTTGGTGCAGCCCAGGTGGAGGCACCTTTTGCCAGCATTGGATGTAGGTGTATCTCTTCTCCTAACATTTTTCTCTTGAGGGCTGATGTTGTATATCTTAGTATAATAACAGAAATATATTTGTCATAGTTCTTCAGGAAATAAGTCTGTGAGATGATATTAAGAAACAAATTTTATTAAAAGACAACAGCATCAGAAATTACTGATCTTCTGCTCTGTACTTAGAACTATGATAGGCACCTCCCAGTCATTGCCTGCAATTGTCTCGCAACTGCTAGGCGCTGTTACCTGCCATAGCTGCATTTTAGGTGACTGAGCAGAAGTCAGGTCCACAATTTTTCTAGCTTTAAAGAAGTGGTAGAGATACAAGTTGGGCCCAGGCCATATGATTTTCTTACCCTTTCTGGCTCCATTTTAGGTGCATTGCAATGCAGCTGCATTTTAGGTGACTGAGCAGAAGTCAGGTCCACAATTTTTCTAGCCTTGACATGACACTGCAATCTTTTTTTTTTTTTTAATGGCTGCACCTGCAGCATATGGACGTTCCCAGGCTAGGGGTTGAATCAGAGCTGCAGCTGCCAGCCTACAGCCACAGCCACAGCAATGCCAGATCCAAGCGGCACCTGTGACTTATGCTGCAGCTTGAGGCAGTGCTGGATCCTTAACCCACCAAGCGAGGCCGGGCATCAAACCTGTATCCTCATGGACACTATGTCAGGTTCTTAACCAGCTAAGCCGCACAATGGGAACTCTGATACTGTAGTCTTTGAAGAGAGCACTGAGCATGTTCCAATGTGTAATCACTTTTTAATGCAGTCTGATGGGTGCAGCCCCCCATAGTGATGAGTTAGACCCTGCATTTGCATTAGTTGGCCTGATAGTCTGGGTCACCCATTTCCTGATTTCCTTTCCAACAGGTAGCATCTTACCTTGAAGGCTTCTCTCCACAAGCTTCTGTCTGGTGATGGGAGAACCAAGGAAAAAAATGAACAGGCATCTCTTTAAATACTAGCTCTGCAGCTCTCTGGCTCTATGGCTTGGGACAGGTTAACTGAGTCAGAGGCTCAGTTTTCTCACCTGTGAAAAGGAGGTGCATCACAGCAACAGCTCACGAGATGCTGTGAGGATTAATGAGGACTGCATGTCAGGCATTTAGGTCCGTACCTGGTATAGAGGTGGCGCTGGTCTTGCATTGACACTGATTGAAATGGATGGCTAATTAGATATGCTGATTAGAGAAGAAAGCATTCATTCTCTTTTGAGGTTTGCGAAGCTGAGACAGGGAAGAATGATGGGGCCAGGTAGGAAAGAGAAGGAGAGGGCGAATGATTATTTTCCCTTTCTTTCTTGCTTTCATTCTTTCTTGCTTGCTTTCGTTCTTTCTTTCTTTTTCTATCTCTCTCTCTTTCTGTTTTTTAGCTGTTGTGTTTTAGTGAAAAGAGGAGGCGTTTTGCTTCTCTAGCTCTTAGTTCTCATGCGGATAGTGAAGAGCAGATTCTAGATCAGTGGTTCTCAGTGCTCCCTGCACATTGATTTCGCCCAGGGAGCTTTTAAAAGCTGTGCCTGGACCCCCACCCAGGACCAATTAAGCCAGAATCTATGGGGGCGGGGCCCAGCCAGCTGTGAAAGCTCCCCAGGTGACTCTTAAACTTCCAGAAGGTCTGAGAACCACTGCTCTGGTTGTTTTTCTTGGTCTCCCCCTCCTGCTTAGAAGGAAGTCTGGCAGGTAAGATGTTTGTCTTCTCAAACCATGCTTGCTTCTGCATGTGACAGCCACATGGAATGCGATGGTTTCCCAGGACAGAGTCACAGCCTGAGATGAGTAGAACTGGGAGATGCTTGCTCCCTCCCAGCTTTTTCCTTTCCTCCCCTTCATCTTTTCTCCTGGTTCATACTCTTCTGATAATTCCGTTGGTGGATTCGGATACGTCTGAGAGCTCTTTAAGGCGAATGATGCTACCAGTATAAATTCAGTGTATCGGAGGATGTCTTTAAAAATTTGGAGTATTTCCCTTTCCTTTGGAAAACTCTCCTTAGGGGAACAACGCACGCTTGTCCTCTTGGCTTGGTTGCAGAAAAGTGTGTTTGGTCAGCTTATTAGATTTGCCTGAGTTCGTGCTTTGAGCAGAGAGATGCTGTGTCGTACTGATTGGAAATGTATTCTAAGATTTGTCTCAATGTACTGATCATGTATAAGCCGTTCACACGCGCCTTCACCATGGCTCACTTCTTGTAACTGCTCTCTAGTTCAGCTCCTTGGACCTGGTTCAAGTCGCATTAATTCCATGGAACTCTACTGTTTCTGGTTGGAGTCGGGAAGAGAAAGTGCTTTAGGCTGTCCTGTGAATAAGACATCTGAGTTGTCTTTAGTGCTTGCTTAAGTAAAAAAGCAGCGGCCCATTATCTAATCTATTCATAGTTTACTTGGTTCAGATATCTAATTTGGGAGCATGTTTGCCCTCACTCAACCCTTGAGACCCAGTTTTCCACCCCTTGAATAAAGGGGGGGGGTATCTTTAATTGACTTGGGCGGGGAGGGGGAGCCTGGTTTAAGAATTCCCGAGTTCTCAAAGCTTTTAAAAACGGCTCTGCAGGATAACATTAAAATGCTGACCCTTTAGAAACTGCCACTCAACATGTATCTGTCTCACAATAGAGTCTGAAGAAGCATCATTCTGAGGGAGCTGTTCAATAAGCCATTTGCTGTGATTCATAGGCTTCTAAATCCATTGAGTTTGTAACAGCCAGAATAAAATTCAGCATTACTGCTTATTATGTTGGCAACGATAGGGTTAAAGGTGTCTTTACAGAATACTAAGCATGCACAGAGACCAATCTTCGAAGGTGAGGAAGTGGAAGTGTAACTTCTGCTCCCCTCTCCCAGTGTATCCCTGATGGGTAGCCATTCCAGAGGACTGATAGGATACAACTGGCAGATAAAGGCATTTGTTCTAGGTCTGTGGCAGAAGGCATTCGCACTAGCCTTTGGTCAGAGGTTTGACCGACAGCAGCATCTACATCACCTAGGAACTTGTTCGAAATGCGAGTTCTGGGCCTTACTCCAGACCATCAGAGTCAGAACTCTGGGGGGTGGGGGGCAGGCAGCAGTCTGGGTTTTTGAAAGCCTCCAGGTGATTCTGTGGACCTGCTAGAGTTTGAGAACTAGTGAGTGAGGGTCCTCATCCTTGATGGAGCAGGACCACATAAAGAAGGGCTCCTGAGTGTGGGCTTAGTGTTTTTCTTTCTTTTTTATTTTTATTTTTTTGGCCTTTTTGCCTTTTCTAGGGCCGCTTCCATGGCATATGGAGGTTCCCAGGCTAGGGGTCTCATCGGAGCTGTAGCCACCAGCCTACACCACAGCCACAGCAATGCCAGATCCGAGCTGCATCTGCAACCTACACCACAGCTCATGGCAACACTGGATCCTTAACCCACTGAGCGAGGCCAGGGATCGAACCCACAAACCTCCTGGTTCCTAGTCGGATTCGTTAACCACTGAGCCACGAAGGGAACTCTGTGTTTTTCTTTTTTAAAGCTGCCTTGGTGATTCTCCTGTGTAGCCAGGCTTGCAGACCACTGCTGTGGGGCATCACTAGTCAAGATGTAGGCGCTGGACCAGCAGCCTGAGCATCACCTGGGAGGTCATTAGAAATGCAGAATCCTAAACTCCACCTGGAGACTACTGAATTCTCCTTTGCATTTTAACAAGACTCCTGGTGACTCAGAGGCACATTAAAGTTGGTGAAACACTGCTTTATAGAGAAAGTAAGTTTCGTTTATAGAAGTCAGTCAATTGACAGTTCTGTGAGAAGGGAGAATAGCTGCGTTGGCTTCTGCCTGGTGTTGAGTCAGGGAAGCAAGTGTTGACTGGGAAGAAGGGGTTGGCTCGAGAGTTAATGCTGAGAAGATCCTGGGACCAGTAGGTGTAACAATAGCCCATTAAGCCATCATCGTTTGAGTGATAGCAGTTAAGACACTTCCATGTGCAAGTAACAAACACCCCAACTCAGACTGGTGTAAACAGGAACTGCTTGGCCAAGATAAGGGAGAAGTCAAGGACTAGTTCTGTCTTCAGGCTGGGCTGCATCAAGAGGCTCAAGTGTGAGGCCCCAGGTTTTACATGTTTCTCAGTGCAGCTTTCCGTTCTTAGCTTCACTCCCAGGACTTATGCTAATTAAGGTAACAGCTCAGCTGTTGTAAAAAGAGATCCTCAAATATAGTGGCTTAAAGTAGACATTTTATTTCCCTTTGACATAACAAGCCGAAGACAGGGCTGGTGGGGTGGCTCTACCATGCACACATGCAGCTCTTACTTGTGGCTTCAAGATGGCAGCTTCATCTTTGCTGTCTCCTGGCCAGGAGAAAGAGCCACAGGGAGGACATGTCCATGCCTCTTAAGGCTGCAGTCTGGCAAGTGTGCACACACCTGTTTACATCCCATTGGTCAGAACAGAGTCATGTGGCTACAGTGCAGGTTGGGAAGTGTAGTCTTTACGTGGGCAGCCATGAACCTCCTAAAAATCTGGGGAAGTCCTATTTCTAAAGGAGGGAGTATTTCATTTATTTATTTATTTATTTAGTCTTTTTGCCATTTCTTGGGCTGCTCCCTCGGCATATGGAGGAGGATCCCAGGCTAGGGGTCGAATCAGAGCTGTAGCTGCCGGCCTATACCAGAGCCACAGCAACGCAGGATCTGAGCCGCGTCTGTGACCTACACCACAGCTCACGGCAACGCCGGATCCTTAACCCACTGAGCAAGGCCAGGGACCGAACCCGCAATCTCATGGTTCCTAGTCAGATTCACTAACCACTGCGCCACGACAGGAACTCCAGGAGGGAGTATTTTAGATATTGATGACAACCAGGAGAGACCAAGATGGGGTCTGGCAACTCCAGCTTAGCAGTCTGTGGTAGACTCAGTGGTTATGGTAGACAGAGCTTCTCTTTCCCAGTTATTCAATAACTTGTCATTGCCATTTTTTTTTTTTTTTTTGGCTTTTTAGGGCCACACCTGTGGCATATGGAAGTTCCCAGGCTAAGCGTTGAATCACAGCTGCTGGCCTATGCCACAACTTGTGGCAACACTGGATCTGAGCTGAATTTGTGACCTCTGCCAGATCCTTATTAACCCACTGAATGAGGTCAGGGATCGAGCCTGCACTGTTATGGATCCTAGTCGGGTTCTTAACCCAGTGAGCCACCGTGGGAACTCCCTGTCATTGCCTCTTGATTGGCTTGACCTGACTGCCTCTGGCCTGGGTCACGTGCATCTTCCTTGGACCCTGATAGGAAAGGATTGGTTCTCTAGATAAAAATGGAGGACTTTACCTGAGGGAGGAGGATGAATGCTGTCAACATGGGACACCTGTTCTTCCGTTCACCTGTGCTCTGACTCTTACCATGGTAACGTCTCCTCTTTTAAGCCTCATCTTCAGAGTTCCCATCGTGGCTCAGTGGTTAATGAATCCGACTAGGAACCATGAGGTTGCGGGTTCGATCCCTGTCCTTGCTCAGTGGGTTAAGGATCTGGTGTGGCTGTGATGTAGGCTGATGGCTACAGCTCCAATTAGACCCCTAGCCTGGGAACCTCCATATGCCGTGGGAGCGGCCCAAGAAGACAAAAAAAAAAAACCCACATCTTCACCTTACCTGATTTTGCCAGCATATGTATGATGTTTGGCACACATAGCAGTTTACCTCGCGGCTTATACTCCTGAGGACCACATCTTGGAAGTGGGTTCATACCTTGGAAGTAGATCCGTCATATCTTGAAAGTGAGGGTTATATCTCAGGTGCAGAGGTATAACTTGGAAGGGGGGTCATAACTTGCAGGTGGATTCAGACATTGTCCTTCTTCCAGGTGAAAGTGCCTGCATGTGTCTATTTAGTGACAAATTAAATATCAAGATGGTATAGAGTGAGCTTTCTCTCTTTTTAATGACCACATGTGTCATATGGACGTTCCCCATCTAGGGACTGAATCCCAGCTGCAGCTGCAACCTGCACAGCAGCTGCAGCAATGCCTGATCCTTTAATCCACTGCACTGGGCTGAGGATTGAACCCAAGCCTCTCCAGTGACTTAAGCTGCTGCAGTCAGGTTCTTAATCCACTGCACCACAGAGGGAACTCCAGAGAGAGCTTGCTCTTTTAACTGATATTTGGACCTAGACAAGAGAAGGTAGAGAGCTTGAGGGTGCTAAAGCCAGGGAGGGGGGGAGTATTTACTCTCAGTTTATAGTCTAGTAGAGAATATTTGAAGATTATTAGCACAGTAGATAAAAGGCATTTAAGAGTTGAATAAACATAGGAGACTGTTGCAATGTGCTTTTGATGTCTTAATAATTGGTAAATAGTAATAAAGGAAAAGATAAATTTGTTTATCTTTGATTGGGAAGTGCTTTTTTTAAAAAACATTCTGTACAAAATGGTTTGCAGCCTTAACTGCTGAAGATTGTATAATAGAGGCCATTAATACATCAAACAATGATGACTGTTATAAAAATTGCGAATTGCGCCTCTGTCTACCTCTCCTTCTCAAGGTTTTGTTTCCTTTAATATATGTGTTTTTTATATCTTACCCATTGCATAGAAGATTTGAGGTAATTTCCAAGAGTGCGAACTTCTCCACAGACTTTAGAAGAAATGATATTTCTTGAATTATGTGCAGCCAGAGCGTTTCCAAAGCATTTTTTTTAAAAAGCATTTAAAAAAAGTCTTAACAGAGTTAAATGCTAGAAAGATAATGCATAATATTCAAAATAACATGCTCTTTTCAAGGCTTCTTAACTGAATGCTTATTGTCCTTTTTAATAAAAATGTGGATTGCAGACGCATTTGATGTAAATGAATTAAAATTTCATTTGCCCACAACTTTGTGTATTACGTTAATAAGATCTACCCAAAACACTATTGTTGGTTTAATAAATATTAAGAGAGCATTTGCGAGATGGCCTCCTGCTGTTGGCTGTTTCTCTCCTTGGGCCTTAACCACTCTTGTGAGTCTTTACCAGACTGCTTTTGTTGTTCTGTGCCTGGAGGTATAAATAGAGACAGAAAACCCAGAAGATTCAGACAAGTTCCTTACCATAAACTATTTGCAGATGTGTGTAGTATTCATTCAGAGAGCTTTTTAGTCTACTTAATATAAAACGACTTTCTTTTAGCATCTACATGTGCAAGAGGTAATATTTGTTTTACTGGAAATTTAAAAAACAATAAGAAAAACATTTTCTGGAAAGCATCATTCTCTAACAGGCACCAGGAAGATACAGTGTGAGGCCTTCCATCTGACCCTTTGCCTCCTTGGATCTTCTGTTCTTTTTGGACAGCTAGGGATGAAAGGGGTGGTAGCTTCCAGGGAGACAGATTTTGATTGAATGAAAGGAAGCCCCTCCTAAAAGACTTCTTCTAAATGATTGAAGAGACTACTTCAGGAGTAGTGAGGGCCCCAGCCTGGAGGTAAGTAAGCATGTGTTTGAATGGCCCTTTGTTGGAGATCTTTAGAGAGATTCAGAGCATCAGCTGGCTGGGAAATAAGCTGACCTTCATAGCTTTCTTCTAACCTTAGAGTCTGTTGTTCTGATAGTATTTTGAAGTTGAATGCTGAGCAACTTA
Source organism: Sus scrofa (assembly GCF_054392235.1). Lineage (NCBI taxonomy): Eukaryota > Metazoa > Chordata > Mammalia > Artiodactyla > Suidae > Sus > Sus scrofa. Next base: position 40,133,657 of record NC_139386.1, on the reverse strand, counting down.
AAATAATTTTCTTTATTGATAACTCGTCTTAGACATCATTAGTTGCCTTAGTTGACGAAGGATGGCATCCTAGGACCAACTTGCTGTTAAATGGGTGGCAAATTTAGGGGACAGGGTAACTGTTGAAACTTGACCTTGCCTCAAACTTCATGTGACCCTGACAGGTACTTAGGTCAGGTAGAATGGCCAGCTTGACCGTCTGATGTGAGCCAGAGTGGTGTGTGCTTGGGAACAAGGCACACTTATTTTGCAGTGAGGGACCTTGAGGGGGACAGAAGAGTCCTCAGAGGAGGAGATGCACACAGTCTCCAGGTCAGCATCACCACTCTCCAGGAAAGGGGCTGCTGTCCCAGTCTATCCAGGGTGGGGGAGGTAGGCTTAGCCTCCCAGGCCCCCATTCCTGCACCACTTTGTGACAAGCACCACTTCATAGACTGGACGAGATAGTCGTGCTCTGTCATGATCACTCACGATCCAGGAGGCATAGCACAAGGCTTTCCTTCTGAGGCTCAAGCAGCCACTGTGAAAAACGCGGAAAGAAATGATGGGCAGACAGCCCCTAGGTTAGGGACCATTTCTCTAGCCCTTTCCTGTTGTCCAAAGAGCACTGCCTTTGTGTTGGCTTCTTTATTCTGTCTGAAGCAAGAGAATGCTGGACAGGTAGCCGGCCGACTTGGGGTCTCATACGCTGGCCTTCCTCTGCCAGTAACCAGCGGTGACCTCTGGCCGATCGCTCAGCCTCTTTTGTCTCATTTTCCTAATTTGTCAAACCCATTGATCTCTGCCTCCAAATGGGAATGACTGCACTTTTTTTTTTTTTTTAAGGCCGTAATTGTTTTTCTCCTTTCTATCTACTGCCCTGGAATAAAGTTTTGCAGATTCCAGTCCACATTCTAACATGGTGATTTATTCGCTTCTCCTTTGTCGCCAAGTACATCGGTTACAGTTGTCATTTAGAACGTGGTAATCTTTCCTGACTAACCATTTCCTTTCCGAGATGCCCCTCCAGCTTGCTGCTGGAGCTCAGATTTCTTTCTCCCCACAGGAGGATGGAGGCTGCTTCTGAGTATGGGAAATAGACGTTGGAGGAGGAGGTGACGTTCTCACAGTGGGGAGAATGTTGTCCACCTGTTAGGGACAGGAAACAACTGGGGTGTGAAGGCCAGCTGTCCTTGTTCTGTCGATGACAATTCCCAGTGGGTTTTTTTTTTTTTTTTCCATTCCTTTTAGGTTCTGAATGTTACACATTAGATATATGGTTTCATTGTCCTGGGATGTATGATATTTCTATTAAAAACTGTGCAAGTGAACGCCCTCCAGAAAGATCTCAAGGCTTTGAGTAGCTCAAGTATGGTGTTCCTGGGGGGGGGGGTGAGGTCCAACGAGGGTTTGAACCCCCTTTTCCAAAGGCAGGCATTTCACCCAGTGCGATCTAGCCGCAAATGTCCAAATTTGGAAATCTTCCAAATGCCTGTGAAAATGATGGCCAGAATTATTATGAGGCGGGTGAAAAATGCTGCCCAGGTGTGATCATGACACACCCACTGATTTACGGCTCCTGAGCCCCAGGACTACCTAAAGCCACCTGTCCGGGTGGCTGGGTCTCCTTGCCCCAAGTTCAGTCCTTACAGTGCCTGTGTTAGAATCATCTTGGGGGAGCAAAGTCGTGGTTTGTTAAAGATGCACATTCTTTGTTCCCACCCTTGACTCTGCATGTTTATGTCCAAACACACCAAAGTTATATAATAACAGCTTTAGGCTGAGAAACTAGAAAGCTTGGATTGACCTTGAACCCCGCTCCTATGCTTATAACCTTTTTTATGTTTTTAGTCCTGGTCTGAGGTCCTCTGCTAAATGCAAAATGTGACACTGAGCTCAGGGTCAAAAATACCTTGCATTATCTGAAAATTATTTGGTTTTTTTTAAAAAATGGTTTATTAGCCATGCAATAGGATAACTGGCAGTCTTTTCTTTTATGCACCTTGCAGTTGACATTTATTTATACATTCAATTGAATAGCTTTCTTAAGATATAACTCACATGCCACAGAAAGTCACCCATTTAACATGTTCAGTTTAGTGATTTTTAATATTTTCACAGTGTGGCATAATTTGATTTTAGAACATTTTCATGACGCCCAAGAGAAACCCTCTACCCACTAGTAGTCATTTCTCATTCCACCCCCACCAAGTCTTGGGCAACCACTGATCTACCTTCTGTCTATATAGATTGCTTCCTTAGATTTGTCTATTGTAGACATTTTGTATAAGGGAAATCATGTGATCAGTGGTCTTTTGTGATCAATTACTTTCACTTGGCATAATGTTTTCAAGGTTCATCCATATTGGTATATGCGTGTGTACTGCGTTTCTCTTTATTGCCAAATAATATTCCATTGTATGGAGGTACCAGTTTTGTTGACTCATTCACTAGTTGATGGGCATTGGTTGTTTCAGCTTTTTGTTTTGAAAATTCACGAACAGAATTCTGTGTGGACATATGTTTTCATTTTTCTCAGCTATGTACTTAGCAGTGGAACCGCTGCCTCTTAGGGTAACTCTGTGTTTAACATTTGAGGAATTGCCAAACTGTTTTCCAAAGTAAGTGGAATATTTTATGGTCCCACTAACAACACAGAAGTTTCTCTCCATCCTTGCTGAGACTTGTTATTGTCTATCCTTTTGATCGTAGTTATTCTCCTGGATGTGAAATGGTACCTCATTGTGGTTTTGCATTTACCTAGAGACTAATGATATTGAGCATCTTTGTGCTCTTATTAGGCATTTTTTTTTTCTTTTCTAGGGCCACATCTGCAGCATATGGAGGTTCCCAGGCTAGGGGTCTAATCGGAGCTATAGCCTCTGGCCTACACCACAGCCACGCAGGATCCAAGCCGCATCTGCAACCTACACCACAGCTCACAGTGACACCAGATCCTTAACCCACCAAGCGAGGCCAGGGATCGAACCTACAACCTCATGGTTCCCAGTCGGATTTGTTAACCACTGAGCCACAACGAGACCTCCTTATGAGGTATTCGTATTTTCCCTTTGGAGTAATGTCTGTTTAAATCCTTTGCCTATTTTATGTTATTTTTTGGCCATACCTGCAGCATGCGGAAGTTTCTGGGCTAGGAATCGAACCCAAGCCACAGCAGTGCCCGGGGCCATGGCCGTGATAATGCCCAGAGAACTCCTTCCTTTGCCTATTTTAAAATTGGATTATTTGTCTTATTATTACTGAGTTTTGAGAGTTTTTTACATGGTCTTCAGGCAAGCTCCTTATCAGATATTCAGTTTGTAAATATTTTCTCCCATTCTGTGGGTTGTCTTTTCATTCTCTTGGTAGTGTCCTTTGAAGTACAGAAGTTTTTAATTTTTGTGAAGTCCTGTTTATCTCATTTTTCTTTTGTTGCTTTTGGTGTCATATATAAGAAACCATTTCCTCACTGAGGTTGCAAAATTTTATTTCCTATGTGTTCTAAGAGTTTTGTTTTTAGCTCTTACATGTAGGTTTGCCATCCATTTTTGAGGTAATTATTAATTTTTGCTTGTGTTATAGAGTAGGAGCACAACTTTTTTTTTTTTTTTTGGCTTTTTAGGGCTGCACCTGCAGCACATGGAAGTTCCTCGGCTGGGGGTTTGAATCAGAGATGCAGCTGCCAGCCTATGCCACAGCTGGAACAACACAGGATCCAAGCCATATCTGTGACATACACCACAGCTCACAGCAGCCTTGGATCCTTAACCTGCTCAGTGAGGCCAGGGATGGAACCCGCATCCTCATGGATAGTGGTCAGGTTGGTAACCCACTGAGCCACAACAGGAACTCCACAGCTTTTTCTCTTGCATGTGGTTTCTAGTTGTCCCAACACGTTTTGTTGAAAAAGACTATTCTTTCCCCCACTGAATTGTCTTAGCACCCTTGTCAAAAATCAGTTGACCATAAACATAAGGATTTATTTCTGTGCCCTCGATTTTATTCCATTTATACGTATGGCCTATATGCAGTACTGTGTATTCATATTTATGTGCATGTAGACACACAGAGAAGGGGGTCTTCAGACAAACTTGGTTGTGATTCATGTCTTTCCTTTGGCTTTAATTTAGTTGGTTAGGAAATAGGATGAATTAAAAAGCAGGGAATTTAAGGCATTAACTATATCAGGAGACTCGGCTAGGAGGTCCCTTAAATCTCAGTTGAGAGCACTTGCCAGGGATAAGCAGAGCAGGTAGTAGAAGGGTTGGATTGCTGTTAGTTTTTTTTTAATTTATTTGTTTAAATGAAAATATAGTTGATATACAGTGTTGGGCCAATTTCTGCTGTGCAGCAGAGTGACTCAGTCATATATATATATATATATATATATATATATATATATATATATATTCATTTTTTATATTCTTTTCCAACATGGTCTCTCCCAGGAGATTGGATATAGTTCCCTGTGCTATACAGCAGGACCTCATTGCCTATCCATTCTAAATGTAATAGTTTTCATCTACTAACCCCAAACTCCCCATCCATCCCACTCCCTCCCCCGCCCCCTTTGCAACCACAAAGCTGTTCTCCATGTCTGTGAGTCTGTTGCTGCTTTGTAGATAGGTTCATTGGTGCCATATTTTAGATTCCACATACAAGTGATATCATGTGGTATTTGTCTTTCTCTTTCTGACTTATTTTACTTAGTATGCTAATCTCTAGGTCCATCCATGTGGCTGCAGATGGCATTATTTCACTCTTTTTTATGGCTGAGTATATTCCATCGTATGTATGTACCACCTCTTCTTAATCCATTTATCTGCTGATGAACATTTAAGTTGTTGCCATGTCCTGGCTAGTGCGAATAGTGCTACTATGAACATAGGGGTGCATGTACCTTTTTGAATTACAGTTTTGTCTGTGAATATATACCCAGGAGTGGGATTGCTGGGTCATATGGTAATTCTATTTTTAGTTTTCCGAGGAACCTCCATATTGTTTTCCATAGTGGTTGTACCAATTTACATTCCCACTAACAGTGTAGGTGGGTTTCCTTTTCTGCACACCCTCTCTAGCATTTGTTATTTGTAGAATGAGGGTCACGCTGACCGGTGTGAGGTGGTACCTCATTGTAGTTTTTATTTGCATTTCTCTAATAATAAGTGATGCTGAACGTCTTTTCATGTGCATACTGGCCATTTGTGTGTCTCCTTTGGAGAAATGTCTCTTTAGGTCTTCTGCCCATTTTTCAATTGGTGTTTGTTACTGATTTTGTTGAGTTGTATGAGCTGGATGACTGTTAGGTTTTTATTTTTACTTTTTATTCTTGTTTTTCTTCCTCCTGAAATGGAATGCATTTCTGAGTGTTTGGAGTGGAGCACGTTTTAGATCTCCCGTCCTTGGCTTGGCCCTGCCATTAGAAATTTGGTGAAGTGGCCTTCGTGAGTTCTGACTGCCCTCCACCCTGCATGCAGATTCTCAGAGCATGCGTTTCTTCCGCTGTGAAATGAAGGAGCTTGACTAGATTCTGATGCTCCCCCTACTCCCCAGACAGCTTGTAATTCTATGATGTGTGTGCCTGGCCACCCCTTAAAAAATGGTATCTCTTACCATTGTATCATACCCAAGGGAGTAAAGACATATCCTGCTAATGTTCTCATACTTTCTTATTGAAGAAGAGACTGGGAAGCAAATAAATGGTGGGATTGACGTGGCCAGTTCTCTTCATGAAATGGTATAAAAAGCCTAGTCATGTGCTCTCATAATACTCCTTGGATATTTTAATTCTTAATGATAAAATGGATGACATAGAAAAAGGGAAACAGGAGATTCTGCTGTGACACTTGTATGCTTTGGGAATATAGTTAGACTGCCTTATCTTGAGAGCAGTTAATTTATGGATAAATAGCTGAAACTTCTTTTAGAAATGTCTTAATTTTATTCTTGGGTCTGTGGGAATTTTAGAAATACGGGCTTGTAATTGTTCACAGCTGATGCATGAATAGAGTCGTGATAATAATTAGGAGTAATACGGTTCACCTCTTAAGTTGTTAGTTTCAATCCACTAAATTTTTTTTTTTTCCTTGATCTGAAGTCTGGCAGCATCTTCCAGTGGGACATTTGGAGGGAGTCCATCTGCTTTTTTTGGTCAGGAAGTGTGCTGCGCCTGCCTTGTCTTGCTAATTTGTTACAGTGCTTTGGATGGTTTGATTTTAATGTCTTCCACCTAAAAGCACACACACAAAACCAGCCCACACTCAACAAACTCCATCCAACAACCTCACTGCAGAGCCCTTGAGCAGATGCAGTGAGTCCCAGGAGCCTGTATCAAGCATATTTGGGGAGGTTGTGGCTTCAGGTGTGGCCCTCTGCAGTGGGACTGTTACCAGCCAGGGTTCTTGTTCACCTTCATCAATAGATACTTATATTGCAATAGAACAAATGGTGGGGGAAAAATGTATGCATGCAAGTGTAACTTGGTCCCCATGCTGTACAGTGGAAAAAAAAAAAGAATTATAAAAAAAAAAGAAAGAAATTGATAAGAGCCCAGGCAGGAAATGCAGGCAAGGCTTTATTGGGGCTCCTACTGCAGCACAAGGGAGTGAAAACAAGTGAAAGCTTTCTTTGCTTGCTCCCCCAAGGTGGGGCAAGCTGATTCTTTATATGCGGTGAGGGTAGGGGTGGGTCTAGCGGGGAGGCCGAAGGGGTGGCTTAGGTGGTCTGCCCACCCCCTTGGTGGTGCCGTGTGCATGAATAGTACCTTGCTTTTGCACCTGACTTCTCAGAAGTGACAGATGAGTTTTTGGTCTTTTTGTTTCTTGCTCATAATTTGCCCCAAGTGTGCATGCATGCAGTTATTTTTAGTCCCTTGTAATGTTTTTGTGTTTTGTTGCTCAAGGGGACGCGTTTATCCATGTGCAAACATTGCAGCAAAGGGTCCCAGGTCCCAGCCTGCAGGCCCTGCCTGTTGGCCGTGAGAGCCTTTTTGGGAAGGGGAAGGGAGTTTCATTTAAGCACTTGTGAATGGAGGCTGAGCCCCAGTACGGCATTCATTACTTCCTTGGGATAAAAAGAACTCTTCCAGTTCCCTAGATAGTAGACCCAGATCATGAAATTGACTTTATACGTTATTTATCCTCCCCCTCTACTTTTTGTAAAGTCTTCAAATTCTAACGTATCAAGACAGTTTATTGGTAGAGTTTACTCCCCATGGTTTCTTTTTCTTTTTTGCTTTTTTTTTTTTTTTGTGGCTGCCTCTGCAGCATATGCAAGTTCCTAGGCTAGGGGTGGAACTGGAGCTGAAGCTGCTGGCCTACAAGCAACTTGGGATCCAAGCCTCATCTGCGACCTACACCACAGCTCAGGGCAATGCCAGGTCCTTAACCTGCTCAGCGAGGCCAGAGGTTGAACCCTCATCCTCATGGATACGCGTTGGGTTTGTTTCTGTTGAGCCACAATGAGAACTCCCTCTCCATAGTTTCTTCATGCCCCACCATGGAGAAATCTTTCTAAATGATAAATAGTTTTTAGCAAGGAAGTATTTTTTTTTTTAAAGTGTATTCTTGAACAGTGATTTGAATGAAAGCAGGATTCTGGGAAAATTTAAAGCAACAGCAAAATAGATTTCATATATTGTTAAAAGATACCTCTTTGCCTTGGATACCTCGGGGAGAAAAAAAAAAAATCTAAATTTACATTTTATGGAATTCCCATTGTGGCGCAGTGGAAATGTATCTGACTAGGAACCATGAGTTTTCGGGTTCGATCCCATGCCTCGCTCAGTGGGTTAAGGATCCGGTGTTGCCATGAGCTGTGGTGTAGGTCGCAGATGCGGCTCGGATCCTGCATTGCTGTGGCTGTGATATAGGCCGGCAGCTGTAGCTCTGCTTGGACCCCTAGCCTGGGAACCTCCATATGCCATAGGTGTGGCCCTAAAAAGCAAGGTATATAAATAAACTTACATTTTCTATGTGAAAGACATACTAATTTATGTTATTTTTAGAAGGAGTAGTGTAACATTAATTATATGAACAAATTGATAGGTTCTTAGAATTTTTCCTGGCCACTGACATGGTCCACAGTTGTTATCTGCAACTAAGTGATTCTCATAACACATCCTCTTCATTTTTCTCATAGGACTTCCTGGAACAAGAAGACTTTTGCCAGGTAGAGTTGATAGAAGTGTCCTGCCAAGAAAACCTTGCAATGACAACCTTTTTACTTTTAAAAGCACACCTTGTAAAAAGCTCTCTCGAACCTACAAATAGAGCCCGTTTTACAAAGTTTAGCTGTTAGTCACATTCTCTTTCCTGGAAAACCAGGTGGAATTGCTTTCACTTCAGAGGCTGGTGGAAGTGACATTGAGAAAGGTTGTGATTTGGTGGAAATACTTGATCAGTATGAGGAATTAGTATGGGATCCATCAACGTAGCCATTCCTAAATAGGTGATTTGGGGGGAGTTCCCGTTGTGGCTCAGAAGTAATGAACCTGACTAATATCCATGAGGATGAGGGTTCGATCCCTGGCCTCGCTCAGTGGGTTAAGGATCCGTCATTGCCCGAGAGCTGTGGTTTAGGTCACAGACACGGCTCAGATCCCGTGTTGCTGTGGCTGTGGCATAGGCTGGCAGCTGTAGCTCTGATTCGACCCCTAGCCTGGGAACCTCCATATACTGTGGGTGTGGCCCTAAAAAGCAAAATACATAAATAGGTGATTTTTGTTCTTTTCCTCGCTTTTGTTGCTTCATGAAATAGTGTCGTCAGAGTGAACAGAGGGACAATAGTAATCCCTTTGTAAGGAGACCTAGCTCCTTGCCCTTCCAAGAGTCTCTCTTTTTTTCATTCCCAAGCTGTTTAGCTATCGATCAGGCAGTGGACACTGTGCGTGCTTATGTTTTTTAAGTATTTGCTTCTGGAGAGCCAGCTTGCAAAAGCAAAACAGAGAAATCCATTGGCATTTTGAGAGTTGAATCCACTGAAGATGTGGTTTGCCATGTGCCGAAAACATAAGGTCCAAACAGCCGGAACAGGCCTGGTGCCAGGCAGTTTCACTGTGAGAGAAAGAGGAGGACTTTTAGGATTAGCTCCAACTCAGCAGCTGCTGTCTGAGTTTGTGCACGTCCTGCTCCCAGAGAGACCTGCCTTAACCCTCGGGCCCCTGGAAACCATTGGGGGCTCTCTTTTACACAAAAGACTCTTCCTCTGGACACCCAAGGGCAAAAGCCAAAACAATACGGAGGTTAAAAGAAGGTGGAGCTTTTGAAGATTGGATTTGAGAGAACAATCTAGGAAGGAAACTAATTGCAGAAGTTGGGAGCTGCAAGTGCCGTAAGCCGCGTTAATTTTACAGATGAAGGAGCAGAGACTTGGGGAAGTTAAGTGGCGAAAATCCAGGCCTCTTCGTCCCGTCCCCAGGTTACAGCTGTTTTGTAGAGTACCCCCCCCCCTTTTTTTTTTTGGTCTTTTTGCCTTTTCCAGCGCCGCTCCCGCAGCATATGGAGATTCCCAGGCTAGGGGTCGAATCGGAGCTGTAGCCACCAGCCTACGCCAGAGCCACAGCAACGCGGGATCTGTGACTTACACCACAGCTCACGGCAACGCTGGCTCCTTAACCCACTGAGCAAGGCCAGGGATCGAACCCGCAACCCCATGGTTCCTAGTCAGATTCGTTAACCACTGCGCCACGATGGGAACTCCCAGAGTACTTAAGTGACATGATTCTCACCTCAGTGGCAGTAATCCCTTGTATCTTTGGAAAACTGAGGTGAAAGAGAAGACACTTTTAAAAAAGCATTTGGAGTTATGAGTTAACCAGGCAGGTTCAGACTTTTCTTTCCAGCAGTTGCATTTCCTCAGTGTGTACATCTTAATAGGTGGACCAGGACATAGATGATTCCAGTGGCCTCCAGTCTGAAGAAGGTGGGTGGGCGCACATTATGTGTGTGGAAGAATGAGTGTGGGGTCCTTGAGCCTAAGGCTGTCCAGGTCACAAAAGGCTTTGTCAAAGAAGGTGGCTGTCTGGAATTCCCATCCTGGCGCAGTGGTTAACGAATCTGACTAGGAACCATGGGGTTGCGGGTTCGATCCCTGGCCTTCCTCAGTGGGCTAAGGATCCGGTGTTGCTGTGAGCTGTGGTGTAGGTCGAAGACGAGGCTCGGATCCCGCGTTGCTGTGGCTCTGGCCTAGGCTAGTGGCTACAGCTCTGATTCGACCCCTCGCCTGGGAACCTCCATATGCCTCTGGAGCGGCCCAAAAGAAAGAGCAAAAAGACAAAAAAAAAAAAAAAAAAGAAGGTGGCGGTCTGGAGTTCTTTGAGAGTACTCTGTGGCTGTTTGTTTCCCATCTGTGTTGGGAAGTGAGAATTTTCCCTGCTCTGCAGGTGTACCAAGATCCCCAGTTGTTTTCCTTTTCAAGGCTGGGAAGCTAATTTCTTTCTTTTCTTTTTTTTTTTTTTTAATATTTACCTATATTTAGTCACTTTATTAGGGATTTTTATTTCTTTGGATGAATTTGAGTGGCTCTCTAGTATCTTTTAATTTCACTCTGAAGGATTCCTCTTAATATTTATGGTAGGGCAGGTAGCTAATTTCTTGCAGGAAATGATAACATGAAATCCTGGGCTCTTCTGAACACGTGGGTGCTTTCTCGCCCAATTAAAAGGCCGAGCTGGTAGTTTTGTTTGGTGTAATGGAACCGCGTAACATTGTTGCTCTCAAAGAGTTTTGCCGAAGTCAGAATGATCTTATTCACTACCATGCCAAATGGATTTGGAACCTATTTTTAGACGTGTTAATAGTGGGGATTTTAATTACTTTATTCATTTTTAAAGGTTATGTTGTGTGTGAGCTGCGTATCCTTTTCTGTGTCCCACCATCCTTTTGGCAAACTTGAAAAGACATCTAGGACTTTCCGACCTCCCTCAGTGGTTAATGAATCCAGGAGGATGCAGGTTCGATCCCTGGCCTTGCTCAGTGAGTTAAGGCTTTGGCGTTGCCATGAGCTGTGGTGTAGGTTGCAGATCAGGCTCGGATCCTGCATTGCTGTGACTGTGGTGCAGGCCAGCAGCTACAGCTCCGATTTGATACCTGGCCTGGGAACCTCCATATGCCGCAGGTGCAGCCCTAAAAAGCAAAAATACAAAGAAAAAAAGACATCTCCTAATCCCAAACTCTCAGTCCATCTCTGCCCCATGCCCCCTTCCCCTTGGCAACCACAAGTCTGTTCTCCATGTCTGTGAGTCCCTTTCTGTTGTGTAGATAGCTGTGATGTTTAGGATGGATCAGCAGCGAGGTCCAGCTGTACAGCACAGGGAACTATACCCAATCACTTGGGATAGAGCATGAGGAGGAAGCTAATAGAAAAAGAATGTGTATGTATATACTGTGGACCTGGGACACTGCTCTACAGCTGAAATGGACAGAACGTTGTAAATCAACTACACTTGAACAAAATAAAACAAACTTCCAAGACAATACTACCCTTAGGATACTCTATTGAGGTACAGTGGAATGTTTTTCTTTGCGTTTACTCTCTTGCTAGGATTTGTGTGATGTCTCTAGCTGAAAATAAAGGGATGATGGGAGGTCTGGAGGACACCCCAAATAAGCAGACATGAGAGTCCTCTTTTGAGAGCTGTGTCTTGGGAATGGCTTTTATTTAGTGGCCTAATGAGGACATGCCTGTGTCTGCTTGTTGATGGACGAACTTTCAAAGTACCAGTTGCCTGCGAGTGAATTTTTCAAGGGATTTCCTAACTTTTTTTCCCCTCTGACTAGAGAAAAGTTAGGGCACAAGGGGAAGCTATATATTATTTTCTTGATTCTTCCCTAAAGACAGTTTTGGGTACTTTGGAAAGAGATAGTTATCAAATGGTCATTCATCCTTTGTTTGCCTTAATTGATGGCAGTGCCTCTTTGTCCCGCAGGGAAACACTCTCTTTATGCCTTTCTGATGCTGTAATGACAACAAAGGGGGCAACTAAAGTGATGTTCTCTGTAGGCAGGTATTCCAGTTTATGACATCTTATAAAACTTGCAAGAGCTGTTTAGTAAGATAGGGGAAGTAGCGTAAGGATGAAAGATCGATATTTGAGGAGACGCAATGAGATCCTGCTGTATAGCCCTGGGAACTGTATCTAAGTCACTTATGATGGAGCATGATAATGTGAGAAAAAAGAATGTATACATGTATGTGTGACTGGGTCGCCTTGCTGTACAGCAGGAAATTGACAGACTACTGTAAACCAGCTATAATGGACAAACTAAAAATCATTATTACCCAAAAAGGATCAATATATGAAGTGGGTTATTAATCTAATTGGATATTTAGAGCAAAACAGGAGGTTTTCAGTGTAAGATAAATTTTATGTACGTTCTTCTTCTGAATGGTCACCTCAACCCTAAGTAGCATTCCTCAGGAGGTGGCTTTTCTTGGAAAGGATATATATATATATCTGTTTCTGGACTCGTTTCACACAAATGTAGTGTCACCTGCTGCTCTTTGCCTGGGGTTGGAATTTTTCCCTTTCACTGCTTGTCTCTTGGCCTCTGAATGGAAATGTGTCCTCCCTTTCAGAGCCAGAAGATGCTGTGTAATTCATTACGGTACGTTTTCTCCGAGGAATTATTAATCCAGTTGCCCTGTAGTCCGTGGCTCATACCACCATGATAAACCTCTGAATTGGCAATCTCTTCAAAAAACTTTTTTTCTTTTCATCCAAAAATGTATAGAATGGATTTCTGAGCAGCTAAAAAAAAAAAAAAAAAAAAAAAATCCCACATTGTATAGTACCATCATTCTCTGTAATCTCTTTTTAGAAGATTTGGTGGTGTTTGCTGGGCTGCCTAAGCTAAACCACATTAACATGAAGGTCAGGCTTTGAAGTGTAGAAGCAGCTCAGGAATAATAAGGGGAGAGCCTTTCGATTTTCTTGACGAAGAAAGAGGAATGTATGGTGAATATACATGAATTATCCCATGTTTGAAAATGTTACTTATTAATTTTGGTTGGGAGTTCAGCTTGCTCCGGGTGCTCTGAGCCTCTTGGGCGGAGGAGGGGCTCAGAGGCCTCGGTGCTGTTAGACAGGAGCCTTTCATTCTCAGCATTCTGGGGGAGCTTGACATCAGTAAGCTGGATAAAAATACATGGAAAGATGATTAGTTTAATTGGCCCACTGGTATAATTATTCTGTAGGAGGTATGGTGGGACGGCCATTAGAGCCTCAAAAGCCTGGTAGCGGGGGGAGGAGATTCATTGAAAACAGTAGCAATATTTTAAAACGTTGGTTTAAACGTGCATTTAATAACAAATTACCCGGAGTTCCTGTCATGGCACGGCAGGAACGAATCGGACTAGTATCCGTGAGGATGCATATTTGATCCCTGGCCTCTCTCAGTGGGTTAAGGATCTGGTGTTGCCCTGAGCTGTGGTGTAGGTTGCGGATGCATCTTGGATCTGGCATTCCTGTGCTGTGGTGTAGGCCAGCAGCTGTAGCTCCAGTTCGACCCCTAGCCTGGGGAACCTCCATATGCCAGGTGTGACCCTAAAAAGCAAAAAAAAAAAAAAAAAAAAGCAAAAAAAAAACCACACTAGCACTTGAAGTGGGAATTCTTAACTATGTGGGATTAGAATCCACTCCCCCAAAGAGGTGGGCTTTTTTCCCCCCAAGGATAACTGTGGGGAATTCTGCTGATGAGAATTCTCTGCTAAGAGTAGTCTCTTCCCTTAAAAGAGTACCCAGAGTAACAGAATTTGGTGGCTTTCAGATAGTCATTCATTCTCAAGGTATTATGACTGACACGGTGGCCGCAAGGATGGCGTGGCTGCAAAGGCAGTGGTGATTAGCTTCGTTCAGCACCCTGTCTTCATAGCAGCATTGTTCACAATAGCCAAGACATAGAAATAACCAAAATGCCCATCCACAGATGAACAGATACAGAAGATGTGGTACATATATAGAATGGAATATGACTCTACCATAAAAAAGAATGAAATAATACCATTTGCAGCAACATGGATGCAACTAGCTATTCTCATACTAAGGGAAGTAAGTCAGAAAGACAAAGACAAACATCGTAGGATATCACTTATATGTGGAATCTAATTTATGCCACAAATGAACCTATCTGCAAAACAGAAACAGATTCATAGACACAGAGAGCAGCCTTGTGGTGGTGGGGGCGGAGGTGGGTGGAGGTGGGGGGGTGGGGAGGCAGTGGGATGGATGGGAAGTTTGGGGTTAATAGAGGCAAACTCTTACATTTAGAATGGATAAGCAACAAGTCCTGCTGTACAGCACAGGGAACTATATCCAGTCTCTTGGGATAGACCATGATGGAAGAAAATATAAGAAAGGGTGTGTGTGTGTGTGTGTGTGTGTGTGTGTGTGTGTGTGTGTATGGCTGTGTCACTTTGCTGTACTGCAGAAATTGGCACAACATGGTAAATGAACTATACGTTAATAAAAAATGTGAAAAATAATGTAAAAATTTCTACCGGGGGTGGGGGGGAAGAAAAAGCTCAGTCGAGGTGTCCTATGGGTCATGTTGTAAAGCGGAGTATTTTTCTTTCATATCAAAGGGCAGGGAATGTGCTGCAGACAGTGAGTGAAGAAGCAGGGAGCGGGCCTTTCAGAGCTGGGGCTGGGAAAGTATGTGTGGAATGTCGTTGTTCCTGGACCAGGGGCCCCGAAGCGAATCCAGGTGCCTGCCCGGTGCTGTTTTCCTGGAGCCCAGTGGCTGGAGGCAGAAATTGCAGCCAGATGAACTGAAAATAAAATGGATGGCTTTATTGGACATTCTTTTCATGAAATTTAACTTTCTAATGTGCCCATATATCACTCTGGGGATGTCATTATCCGTGGCTGACCTTTCGTTGGGGGGAGTGGCTGCTCGCCTGTCTGTGGCTCTGCTCAGCTTGGCTTTGATTCTGGCCCACATCTGTTGAACATGTGATATATACATATATATGTCCGTGTATATATATATATTTTTTTTTCTTTTTCTTCTGAAACACACTGACAGCTGGCTAAAAAGATTTAATGAAAACCAGTCAGAGCTCATTTCAGTTCGGTCTTCTACTTTAGGATCTCGGCTCTCCTGGTTTCAGATGTAGAACTTACAGCTTCCTGCCAGTTGCTGTTGAGAGACAGTACCAGGAAGTCTCCTTGGGCAGGGGACTGGGTGCCTTTGTCCTTAACCCCCCCTCTCCCCACCCCATTGCTGCCTGGGTTAATGATTGCAGGGTGGCTGGGAATAATGAGCCAGCACTGCAAGACCTTGTTATCAGTGTGCTGGAGCAATATTTAAAAAGCATCCCTCCTCCCTCCCCTCCTTTCAGAGTCAGAGCAGGGCTGTGGTTACACTTAATAAATCCCACAGACTTCACTGGGCTGTTTAATGGGACGTGATAGAGTGTCATCTGTGCACTTCAGTGGGTGGTTCTGATTTTTGCGTGGTGCCTTGCTCACTCTTGAAAAGCTGTGAGGTCTGAGGACTTTCCAACAATTATAGGCTCTTATGGGATCAGAATTTGAGGGAGACAGATTTTGGCTGTTATTTAACAGGTCCTCTGAATTTCCAGACAAGCTTTGAAAATATTAGAGGAGTTGGGTCAGGATAATATAAAATGGTACTTTGTGCTTGAACTTGCTCTGTAGAAATAGCTGGAAGGCCTCCCTCCTCCCCCGTTCAGGCAAATCCCAATCATGATTTCGGCCTCTTCCCAAATGTTCCTGAGTGTTCATGGCTGCCTGTACCCCATCCCATGGCATCTTCTCTTTCATCTTTGGCCAAGCCGGAAGCAGGAAGTGGGGAGGCTTCCGGTTTGGGGGTGATGTCACTTCCGGCAGGAGATGGCAGTTGGCTGGAGCTTGGTCATCCTGGAGAAGCTTCTGCCCCCTGTTTGGGAAGCCACCCTCCTTGATGTTGATGCAGTCTTCTTGCCCCAGCAACCCCACACTCAGCCTCCCATGTGTGTTGGTTTCACACAGTCGGCCTCATTTCCTCTAGCCCTGGGGCGGTCCCCTTAGGTCACTGACAAATTCCTGTCCAGAACCCCTTCCCACTAGAGCG
Source organism: Sus scrofa (assembly GCF_054392235.1). NCBI lineage: Eukaryota > Metazoa > Chordata > Mammalia > Artiodactyla > Suidae > Sus > Sus scrofa. The sequence continues at coordinate 40,117,605 of NC_139386.1, read as the reverse complement.
AGGCTGCAGCCCCTCCTGCCCCCGCTGTCATGTTCTTGCTGACCTGCATTATCTGTGAGCCACTCAGGGGCCAAGGACAAGGTTCTTGCCGTGGGAGACAGAAGGCAGGTCCATTCCTCTAGTCTTTGTCTTCCTCTTCAAGCTTTCTTGCAGCAACATCCTCCTCTGTTGGTCTGCCCTCCAGGCAGGTTTGTCAAACTCAGATGAGAATGTGGTGCTTGGAAGGGTTGGACGCCTCCTCTAAGACCATACCTTACTCCACACTGGATTTCTAGGTCTTTACGGATTTCTGGGGGCTTTCCCTTGATTTGTTGGATTTCCCATCTAACAATTTGTTTGGCCTTCATTTCTCCATACATAAAATCAGAGTGAGACGACAAACTCATGTAACTGAAGAGGGGGCGGGGTGGTGGTCAGCGTGCCTCCAGAGGGAAGGATCTAGAACGTTTGCCTAGCTCTTTATAACTTACAGAGCTCCTCTCCCCCTTGTCAAGGTTCTTCCTCATGGTAACCTATGGGGTGGACATCACTGACCTTGTTTCACAGGTGAGGAAAGTAGTCTCCCTGTGAGGCTGAAGGAGAGGTTTAGCAAAACTGAGCATTCAGGGAGTTCCCTCTGTGGTGCAGTGGAAACGAATCTGACTTGTATCCATGAGTTGCGGGTGTGATCTCTGGCCTTCCTCAGTGGGTTAAGGATCCGGCATTGCTGTGAGCTGCAGTATAGGTCACACATGTGGCTCGGATCTGGTGTTGCGGCAGCTGTGGTGTAGGCTGGCAGCTGCAGCTTCGATTCAACCCCTAGCTTGAGAACTTCCATATACCATGAGTGTGGCCCTAAAAAAACCAAACCAAACCAAAACAAAAACTCCTGCACATTTGGCTTAAGGTTTGTGAAGCATCAAATGGTAGAGACGGTCTTGGCTCTTGGACGTGGCATGTTTTGCCATCTAGTGATTTCTCAGTGTTTGGGGCCTGGTGGCCTCCCTGCAATAGCTTTGTACCTATTTTTGTGTATATCTAAGGAGGTTAGGATTCAGTGACTATGTCCTGATTATTCTGACTCCATATTTAAACACTGGCATCTTTAAAGAGAATGCCAACTTTTAAGTTTCATAGAAAATGAAGCATCAAATATTGTGTCTCAGCAAAAGAAGAAAATGTCTAAATTTACATGCTTGCTATACAGAGCTGATCTCTTTAAAGCAGTTGTTAAAACCACCCTGCTATTATACAACAGTGTCTCTTGTTATGTAGCACATGACCAATAAATGCAGAAACTTCTTCACTCCTCTCCTTGATGTTAAAAGGTGGAGCACATGTCTCTAGCCTGTTTTCAGTGCCATGGGGGAGATAGAGGAAGGTCCTTTGGATTACAGGAGTGCCGAGAGGGTGGTCTTCCGTTTACAGTGGGTAGATTGTGCCTAGATAGCTGTGGAAACCCCACCCCCATCAAGGGAGAATACACAGGGAGCAAAAAATGCTCTTTTTGAGAATTAAGGGCCTTTTGAAGTACTTGGGATGCATCACAAAAGCAAGAGTCAAGCCAGGGAATCCAGAATTGGGTTCTGTATGGACCCCCACATATAGCTGTGGTTAGTGGGAAGGCTGATTTCACTCTGTTGATCCATCTGTGAAACAGGGATGGTGATACTCTTTCAAGGAAGGCTTGAAAGGCACTCCTGGGGCTCCTGGATCTGCAGGGGCGCTGGGGTCCTGGCCTCTGGTCTTGGAGGAAAGAGACAGGTGTCCTTGGAAGGTAATGGCTCCATATAGCAGTCTTCCTGATGTCTGGGTGAGTACAGTTCCTGATGGTTGGCTCTGAGTTTGGACAGTCATATTCTTCGTTCTGCATGACGCCTGCTGATTTTTGGCACTGAACAGTCCAGGATTTATTTCAATAGCTGGTGCAGTGCCTGGCCCATAGTAGGTACTCATCAATACTGGATGAGTGAATGTACCCCAAGGGGAAGAGGGACTTTGTGTCTCTTGACATGTGGGGAGAGACCATGCCTGGGGACAAGTGGATGAGCTTCATTATTTCTGTCCCTGGCAGGTTCAAATGCACCCTCCATAGCCACAGAGGCAAAACCTCAATGGTGTAATATCCTCAGAATCATTCTTTGTGGAGTTCCCACTGTGGCACAACGGGATCGGCAGCCTCTCTGCAGCACCAGGATACAGGTTCAATCCTGGCCCAGCACAGTGGATTAAAAGATCTGCCATTGCCATAGCTGAAGCTTAGATCTAACTGCAGCCTGGTCCAGGAACTCCGTATGCTGAGGGGGGGCCAAAAAAATCATTCTTTGTTTTCCATTGTCCTTGTCACTGCTCATCTAGAACAGCTACTGTGGGAGAGTCCCAGCATTCTCCTGCCTCTGCTGATGCTTTCACTCAGCTAGCCATCCACCTTGACTGTCTTTATCCTTCTAAAACAGAAATCTGATCATGGCCCTCGCCTTGCTACTTAAGTGCCCTCAGCAGCTCCCTGTCGCCTCCAGTAAAGTCCACACTCCTTGCTCTGTGGGCACAGGACCCTGGGGCCTCTGCTGTGTCATATTTTAGGACCTCCTTGGGCAGCCCTGCAAGCTGTTTTCATCTCCCAGGTGGAGTTAGACCTGCTGCATGTTAAAACCAGGGAGTTAAAACCTGCTCTGAGTTGGGTTTCCAAGGAAAATTGAGATGTTAAGGGATCTTTGCATTTGATCTTCGAAAATCAGTTCAATAATGGGAGTACCCTGGTGGTATAGTGGTTACGATTCAGCATTGTCACTGCTGTGGCTTAGGTTTGATCCTTGGCCAGGAACTTCTACCTGCCTTGGTGTGGCCACATGCATAAATAAGTAAACAAATTCAATGAAAAGTGTTTTTTACCTGATTTATAGTTTATCTGGAAGAATATGTATGTGTGTATAGTAACACATATATGCACATATGCATACATGTATATATATATATTTTAATTTGGAGAAGGAATGAGGCAGAGACTTGTACTCCTGGAGATGAAAACTTATTATAAAGCTGTAATAATAAAAGAAGATATGGGTTCCCATTGTGGCTTAGCAGTAATGAGCCTGACTAGTGTCCATGAGGATGTGGGTTCGATTCCTGGCCTCACTCAGTGGGTTAAGGATCCAGCATTGCTATGAGCTGTGGTGTAAGTCGCAGATACAGCTCGGATCCTGTCTTGCTGTGGCTGTGGTGTAGGCCAGAAGCTGCAGCTCCAATTCAGCCACTAGCCTGGGAACCTCTGCATGCTGCAGATGTGACTTAAAAAAAAAAAAAAAAGAAAAGAAAAGAAATGAAAGAAAAGAGAATGATGTGAGTGTAAAAATATACAAACACAATAGCGCCTCTCAAAAGTTTTCAGTGTGTGGAATAACGTGATAAATTCTTGGGGGGAGGAACAGATTATCTGGTAAAGGAGGTTGTGAAGTTGGATGCTTAAACACACACACACACACACACACACACACACGCTCACACACACAACCTATTTAGATCCATGTCTCAGGCCATCACCAAAATATCATTCATGTGGATTGGGTTATGTATTTTTAAAACCCTAAACCAAGAAAAAAAAATGGAAGGTATTTGATTTCTGAGCAAGAGTATCTTTTTAAGCCTGAAAGCAAGAAACTCAGTGATTGCTCAACTTGAGAACAGAAAATTATTCCTTTAACCAAGAAATTACAGATGACCAATAATGATCACTAGGAGCAAAAGCAGCAAACCAAAAACAAATGTTCATTGTTCTATTGTCGTATTAGACATGATGTAGAAAAGGCGAAAACCAGTACTCGTTAGGATACATTTCGACATCCTTTCTATAAAAAATGTAATTTAAGATAAATTTTAGGTATTTTTAATGGTTTGGGTTTACATATACTGGAGGAATATTACTATTTAAAAACTAGTGCAAATTATTTAAAAATGAAAACCTCTTAGTTTAGCTTTATAGTCTTGGTTTTTCATCTTAGTTTTGTTGCTGTCATTTTAAACAACCTTTTGGCCTGTGGGTTGTCCAAAAGAGACATAACTATCATTTACTACTCGTTTTTTTTTTTTTTTTGTCTTTTTGCCTTTTCTTGAGCCGCTCCCACAGCATATGGAGGTTCCCAGGCTAGGGGTCCAATCGGAGCTGTAGCCACCAGCCTACACCAGAGCCACAGCAACGTGGGATCCGAGCCACGTCTGCAATCTACACCACAGCTCACGGCAACGCCAGATCCTTAACCCACTGAGCAAGGCCAGGGATCGAACCCGCAACCCCCTGGTTCCTAGTCGGATTCGTTAACCACTTTGCCACGATAGGAACTCCTCGTTTACTACTCTTACTCACATACTTCTCCATATGCAATACAGCAAAGAGGTAAACCATTGGGGAAGGCATGCCTTGTAAAGGGGATTTATGATCCTTAATATCTTAGAAGACCATAATGAGGCATCCTGTGTAAAAGACAAGTCCTAATAGACTCCAGTTTCTAATAAGTTGAAAGTGTAACTCACAGGGTGACTTGGAACAAGCTGCTTTTGCCTCAGTGCATCTCAGTGACCTCATCTGTAAAATGGGAGAGTTGGATTAGCTCACAGTTTCCTAAATGGGATGCCTTCATAGCTGTGCTGAGATTCTGATATACCTGAGCCCTTGGAGCAGGTGGAAAAGGGTATAGGGCAGCTGGCCAGAGCCCCAGTGGAAGCCACAGATCCGTCACCTCCAGCCAAGGGTGGCCATTTCTTTCCCTTGGCGAGTTGTGCAAATACTACCACAAACCACACGTAGTGCATCAAACGTGTATGCAGCTAGTTGTTCTGCTGTTCATTTCAAGAGGTGAAAGCTGGGTAGAGGAGGAGATACTTTCAAATATCATAATGAAGCATTCATCCTTTTCACTCAGTATTCAATAGCATGTTAAAAAATGAATAGAGGAGAATAAATTAATTAAATAAAAAATAAAAAATGAGGAATAGACATCAAAATGTTATCAGTAATTATTTCTGGTGGTGGGAGTCTATGTAATTTTTACTCTCTCTCTCTCTCTCTTTTTGGCCATGCCTGTGACATCCAGAAGTTCCTGGGCCAGGGATTAAACCTGTGGCACGCCAACAACTCAAATTGCCAATGTGACAACACCAGATCCTTAACCTGCTATGCCACAAGAGAACTCCTTTATCCTTTTATTTATAATATTCTGTATCTTTCAGATTTGCTGTTAGGAATGGGTTACGTTTAAAATAAGAATGGTTATTAAACACGAATTTTCCCTTGTAGCCATCCTTATATTCCAAAATGCCATGTGTCTGAGTGGCTGCCATGACTGTCAGTCTTAATTAAGATTCTAACAAAAATAAAACTAAGATTCTAACAAAAATAAAGTGCTGGGAGTTCCTATTGTGGCTCAGTGGTTAACAGATCCGACTAGGAACCATGAGGTTGTGGGTTCGATCCCTGACCTTGCTCAGTGGGTTAGGGATCCAGTGTTGCCATGAGCTGTGGTGTAGGTCACAGACGTGGCTCAGATCTGGTGCTGCTGTGGCTCTGGCATAGGCTCCGATTAGACCTCTAGCCTGGGAACCTCCATATGCTGCGGGAACGGCCCTAGAAAAGGCAAAAAGACAAAAAAAAAAAAACCAAAAAAAACCCAAAAATGCCAAACCTGGACCCATTTCTCTCGATATAAATAGCCTGGGGGTTTCCTGCTCAGGGCTTAATTTCCAAGGCTGGTTCAAGGTGTGAGAAGTAACCCTTGAGCCTATCTGTTGAGGGTGTCAGAAGCCGTCTCCTTACTCAAGGGTGGTTTACCCCAAAAGTCGTTGTCTTCCTCCCCAAATGCATTCTTCCCTCTCTTTTCCCTGCCCCGAGAGCTGTGGAATTACTGAATAATTCTTCTTTCTTTGTTCTTCTTGATCCCTGGTATGTTTATACTTAGGTATCTCTTGTGCCCGCTCAGCCCTGAGATGGAGATGCTGTTTTTAACTTGTCCTGTGCATGGCAGCCCGTCTCGTTCCTTAGTCATTACTGTTTTTCCTCTCCCTGCTCTGTCCTTATTTACATCTTTCTGATAATGAGTTGCCCGGAACTTTCCAACCTATTAGTTTAAACCAGATTGGGGCATGTGTGTCTTTTTTCCTCCCCTTTGTTGGTTTTGCTTCACCTTGAGGATAATCATTGTAGGTATTAAAGGTTTTTGAACCCTGTGTTCTCTGGCTTCTTAAACAGGTAGTTTTGGCTGACTCCAAACATCATAATTCTCTGAGAAGTGTGATTGTTTTCGTCTAAGTAATGGAGGTGGCGGGCACATGGGGAATTAGAAGTCCCACTGTAATTCTTCAGCAGAATTTTAGAATGGTGATTAATAGTGAGGCTACCATGGCATATAGTAATTACTTTTAAAAGTTAGAATATACTGTAATATTATTTGTATTGAGACCATTCTAAATATAGATTACTTTCTTTTCATTTCTTCTCTCTCTCTCTCTCTCTCTTTTTTTTTTTTTTGTCTTTTGTCTTTAGTCTGTTTAGGGCTGCACCTGCAGCATACGGAGGTTCCCAGGCTAATCGGAGCTGTAGCCGCCAGCCTACACCACAGCCACTGCAATATGGGATCTGAGCCGCGACTACAATCTACACCACAGCTGACAGCAACACCGGATCCTTAACCCACTGAGCGAGGCCGGAGATCTAACCTGCATCCTCATGGATCCTAGACAGGCTCCTTAAGCACTGAGCCACGATGGGAACATCCAGATTACTTTCTTTTATATAACACTTTAGGGTCTTACAGGGTGCCTTGACATTCAGAGGTAATAAGCTAAGATATTATGTACCAGAAACTTCCAATTGGTGGAACCCGAGTGAAGAACATCGTAATTACGTGTTTAATTTTTATGGTAATGTTGTGTTCTTATGGTGGTGCTGTTGCAGTTGGAGCCATTCTAACAAATTCATTGAGTGCTTCCTGATTATACAATGCAGTGCTCTGCATTGCAGCTGATAGGATCAGGTAGTAGTTGGCCACTGGCCAGCCGCAGCTCAGAGTTAGAAAATGTCAGAGCTATAGGGACCCTGAGGTCATCTAATCCAGTGCTTCCTGGCCATTTTTGCATCGTGGTGCCCGTGGAAGCGGTTTGCACAGCTCACTGTGGAGCAACGTGTGACCACTTTAGGCTGGAGGCGGAGGACCACTGCTGGAGGTGATGGTTCTGGGTGTGGTGGGCTCTGTCCTGCTGCCCTCAGGGCTGACGGGCATCAGAAGCCTGGCACAGCGGTGCCAGTGCATCCCAGCAGAGAAACTGATTAATCCCACCCTCCCATTTCACAAACGTCAGCGTCTACACACACCTAGAGCTGTAAAATGAATAGCTTGTTCAAGGTCATACAGTGAATTAGTGATGTTATAGTAGAGAGAACTTGAGTATTTTAGACACTGGAGTTTGAAATGACTTCTCTTACATAGAGTGTTCTTTTTCAAGGACATTAAGAACTATAAAGACTTTCCATTAGGGTCTTTTTCCCCCCAAAACTGTATCTTTTTGCCTTATTTTATATGGAGAAGTGTATAATTAAGAATAGTAAATTAGGGAGTTCCTGTTGTGGCTCAGTGGAAATGGACCCAACTGGTACCCTTGAGGACGCGGGTTCAATCCCTGGCCTCGAGCAGTGGCTTAAGGCTCAGATCCCACTTTGCTATGGCTGTGGTGTAGGCTGGCAGCTGAAACTCCGATAATTCAACCCCTAGCCTGGGAACTTCCATATACCACAGGTATGGCCCTAAAAAGCAGAAAAAAAAAAAAAAGTAGTAAATTATACATGTATTTCTTTTAGACAATCCAAAGGAAAAAAGATTGTTTAAAAAAACAACAAAATTAAGGTTATGAAACTTAAAAAAGGCCAGTATTTGTAAAAAAAAAAAATCATTTTTAAATATTTTATTTACAAAGATCAAAAATGTATTCAGCTCTAAGTTTGGGAGTTATCTTGCTTTTGAAATTCAAGAGATAAAAGTAAGATGGAAAAGGAGACGAGATATGTAAATATTACAGGGAACCACTGTTGCCTCCATTCTTATGTTTACTGGCTACCAGCCACGTAAGGTCCTTAACAATACGAGGAAACTGTGGTTATCTGGTGTAGTCTTAGGATTCAGTTCTAATAACTTCTAAGTTTTTCCAGTCCATGATAGGACTCACTGATTGTAGTATAGAGATTTTGTTCAGCCTTGGGCCACACATGGTATGTCTGCCTGTCAAGATGCTGCTGGAACTTGGCATCTCCTTTTCAGTTCCTTGATTGAACTGCAGACTCTGTGTATCAATTTAGAACAATTTATGGTGTATGAGCATTGTGACATTAGATGCAGTTGTTCCATCGTTCATTAACCTGCCATATGACCTGGAAGTTCCTTAATCTCTCTGTCTCCTTTATCTCTTCAGTACAGTGGGGGATAACAGTACTGGTCTGACAGGCTTATCGCACAGATTAAATACTTTTTAGAAATGCAAAGAATTAAAAATAACATCTGGCACATACCAAACTCACAATGTTAGCTATTACCGCTTGCCACCACGATTGTCATTGGGCAGGGGGCAGGTGGGGCCTTCAGGTGTAACTTCAGGTATAGCTAAGGGCTACCCTACACCTTTTATAAAAATACTAGTCACCTAACTGAGTCCCTGGGTCACCAGGGAATATGACTCTTGTCAGGCATTCCAACTGTATGCCTTTGGAGGGGGGCTTTTTGTTCTGAAGGGAAAGGAAAGAGCCTACTTCCTGGGACAAGGGTAAAATATGTTTCCCCCAAGTTCACATGAAGTTCTGGTCCTTGTTTTGTAGAATGTCAAAGAATAAGAAGGAGAGAGATAAGATCCCAACTTCTGGCTTTCCTAAGACTGCAAGTAACCAGTATCTAGATGGCCTGGTGCTTTTTCATTCATGTGCTCCCACAGAGGGTGTGAGGGAAAGAGCTGGAGCTTTGAATTCAGACCATTTGGCTTTGGCTCTAGGGCACATATGACGAAGTACATCCTGGCCTGTGCCTTTGCCTTGTCTGAGAGTCCTCCAGGTGGGAGCCACCTGCTACAGGTATTGTGAGCCATCCGGGATATGGTGTAAGAGACAAGCAAGATGCCTGGAACACAGACACTTTGCCATGAACATGACCTCTGTTTTCTGAGTTCATCGCCACTGAAATATGGTTTGCTTTTTTTCACCTGCATCTTTGGGTAGTCTTGGGTAGTGGTCCAGTGGAGGCTGTTTCACGCCGGTGGCCTCTTCATGATGACTTCCTTTCTGTCTGTCTGTCTGTCTTTTGTAGGGCCCCACCCAAGGCATATGGAGGTTCCCAGGCTAGGGGTCTAGGGGTCAAATCAGAGGTGGAATCCAAGCCGCGTCTGTGTCCCACACCACAGCTCACAGCACCGTTCATGGTGACTTTCAATGAATGGTTCTCAAGCCCCTCGTCCTCTGCCCTCTTCCCCCACAAACTTTTTTTGGCATCATCCTAAGTTAGTTCAGCCCCTTTAGTTTGTCACCCACATTCTCAAGCCCCTCATCACAATCTCTAGCCCCACTGTGCACCTTGTTACCTCACTGTTACCTACCCCTCACCTATAACATGGCCAAATAAGATCCAGGATGCTCAGTTAAAATGCAATTTCAGACAAACACCAAATTATTTTTTAGCATAAGTATATCCCATGCACTACGTGGGATATACTTATACTAAAAATGGTTCATTATTTGAAATTCACATTTAACTGAGCATCCCTTACTTTTAAGTCAGGCTACTGAAGGAATATCTGTACCAGTTATGTTGTTGTAACTTAACTCCCACAGTGGCATAGTTTGGCCTTAAGAATGCCAAGAGGAAGGAGTTCCTGTCATGGCTCAGTGGTTAACGAATCCGACTAGGAACCAAGAGGTTTCGGGTTCGATCCCTGGCCTTGCTCAGTGGGTTAAGGATCTGGCGTTGCTGTGAGCTGTGGTGTAGCTTGCAGACGCGGCTCGGATCCCCTGTTGCTGTGGCCCTGGTGTAGGCTGGTGGCTACAGCTCCGATTTGACCTCTAGCCTGGGAACCTCCATATGCCAGGGGAGTGGCCCTAGAAATGGCAAAAAGACAAAAAAAAAAAAAAAAAAAAAAAAAAAAAAGGAAGAAAAAAAGAATGCTAAGAGGAATAAAAGAGGCTTTCCAGGTATCTCCTGAGACCTTGTGGTGACAGCCTTGAAAAGAAAACGCCTGCAGGTTAGCAGGAGAGGCTGACAGCTGGTAGGGAACTCTGTGATGTCAGGGCGTGGGGTGTATCTATTTCCTTTGATCTGGGAGACTGACATATAAAAAGATGGTCCTTGGGCAGTTCAGTGGTACATGAGGCAGTTTTATGAAACGTCGAAATGGCTTTTTCATGCAGCTCAGAGACAGGATGTTGAAGGCGAAAACCCAAACAGAAATGATGTGTGTTTGCCAACTCTGTACACTTAGGGATGTGTCCGTGGGGAGAACCAAAGTCATCAGATGACATGGACTTGCCCTGCCGGGAATCTAATTTATGGGTGAGAAATTTGAAAACAGAATGGCTTACCCCAGCTTTCCTTTTCCTTGCTTTTGTTTCTTTTAACATCCCTCCCAAGAGGCAGAGCTAGGGCTGCCACAGCCACGGGGAGGAACGATCATATGAAGGTTGGTGGTGGCCTGAATGCTCGCAGGTGGAGGTTGCACTGATGGCGCCGTGACATTGCTCGAGTACCTATTGGATGTGGGTGGTCACTGTATTTATGGAGTGCCTCGTGTGTGCCTGGCAGGGCTGTGGGTGCTGAGGCTGCAGCGGCGAGTGACATGGGTGCAGTCCCAGCTGCATGCACCTTGTGCTCCATCAGTGTGGGCGCTTTGAGGAACAAAAATGTGGAGTTCCTGTCATGGCTCAGTGGTAACGAACCCAACTAGTATCCATGAGGATGCGGGTTCAATCCCTGGCTCGCTCAGTGGGTTAAGGGTCCGGCATTGCACAAAGGTCACAGACATGGCTCGGATCCTGAGTTGCTATGACTGTGGTGTAGGCCTGCAGCTGTAGCTCTGATTCCATCCCTAGCCTGGGAATTTCCCTATGCCTCAGGTGTGGCCCTAAAAAGCAGAAGAAAGAAATACAAAGATGTACCATGTCCGGAGGCAATCCTGGTCTCCAGGAGCCTAATTAGTTTTGGATCCTATGTGCCTTCCCTTGGTCCAAGTAGAGGCAGAGACTGCTGTTGGCCAGAGTGCTGGAAACCTGTCTGTGGGTTGTTTGGAAACCTCAGGACCCTCATTGAGGCACTTATACCAGAATTTTCAGTAGCCAGTCCAAGCTGACAGTGGCAGGCTGTAATAAAATAGCAAGTCAACCAAACCATCAACCTGTCTTCATAAAATAATGAGGGAACCCTCTCTTTTATGTCTGATAGCAGGGCTCCTAACATTGGCGCCTCATCAGTACCTTTGTAAAGGTCCACTGTTGAGAAATGGTGGAACTTGACTCATTCTGATGAGACGTGATAAATTGGAGAGGGCTGAAAAGATTGCACTGGGACAGTATGGGTTTTTTTCTTCCTTAGCAGAAGGATTTATAAATGGTGCAGAGTAAGAAAGAAGGCTCATGGTTCTAAAGTTCTAAAAAATTCTTTGGAGGTAAGAGAAACAAAGAAGCCTGATTGGAAGCCCCTTGGAATTTGAACTCTTGCCTGTATTCAGAAGCTTCTTGGGTGGTTTGAGATTCCCCAGCCTGCAGTGTACAGGATCTCAACAGTATCGAGGTATCTCAGAGCTATTGCAAAGTTCTCTCAGAAAATGCTAAAAGCAAAGTACCTAAGGAATAAATGCATGCAGTGGAGTACTCCCCAGGGCTGGCAGGGTTCTCTGTTGGGGAAGATAGCAAATCCACGCAGATATAAGGAGGTTATCATGTCTGAAAGACTGCATGAAAATCCATGACTTTAGGTGTTCAGGGAAGTTAAAAGAAATTAATAACTTTTCTTCTGAAAGCCTTATCCTTGGGGATATTTTCTTTATTTTGTACTGGTTTCAAATGCTATTTTAATGAGCCCCATATTCCGTCCTGGGCCTATAACCTAGTCACGAATGTTAAGGATCATTTAGGGGGAAAAAGTTCATCCTCCCATTCCTTCAGGGCTAATGCACTTAAAAATATCTGTCAGCTTTGTCTTTAAAATCTTTTTATTTACAAGTGACCCCTGACTTCAGGCCTAATTGGTTCCTGAACATTTAGCCTTGAGGCAGGGCCATCACACAGACTCTGATTTCCTGTAGGCTGTGTTAAATGCGAAGCTTTTGTTACATTTTGGGCTTCCATTCCTGGAAAGTCTGTTTTAGAATATTAAAAATAACAAAATGGATATGACAAATATATCAAAAATACAAATGCATCTAAAAAACATTTATTAAATATTTCAAAAACGGGAGAAAAGCTCTTTGTAAATAAATGTTACGATTGGGGAATTTTCTGCTTAGGTTGAACTGATTACATCGTATTCGTCGACTTTCCCTTAAGCAAATATAGATATATTTTCCATTGCTTCAAGGACCTTAAGATTGTGTTCTATAATAGGGTTGTCTGCCTCAAATTCTGTTGTGCATGAAAATTGTAGAGAAGCCACCAAGTTTCTTAATTGCTGAAAGTTGAAGGAGGGGCAGTTGCCATGGCAACTTCTGCAGCCACCCATGCTCTGATACTTCAGAAGGATCTTCTTTGCTGAGCTGTGAATGAAATATTAAGAATTCATTCAAGTCTTCAGAATGAGCAATTGCTAAAGAAATTCATTTCCCCTAAGTACAGTGAAGGCAGACAGCTCGCTGGAGGGGCTGTCCCCGGGTGGTTGGCCATGCCAGTTCCATGACCAAGGCATTGACTTTGGACATAGTCCTTCGTGGGTCTGATGGCCATCGGGCTTGTTATCCCCGTGAGGATCTTAGAAGAGGAGAGGCAGTTGCAAGTTGAGCTGTCTGGGGTTTGCTGCCCAAACACCATTATGATGTTCTCCTTTAATCTGTGCATGTTTGTGTCTCAAAGTCAGCAAAATAGAAATTTCGGCTAAGAGAAAACATTTATGCTGGAATCATTTTCTGGTTTTTCCTTTTAAAGAAGAAAACAAAGCAGGGCCTTGCATTATTCGTAATAACCAGCACTGACCACAGACGTTGCTGCTGAAGTTCTTGCAGAAATGACATTAAAGGAAGATCTTTTATCTCCCATGTTTTCAAAGATGAAACACAGCTCCGCGTGAATGGAATGTTATAAAGGTATTTTCTTCAAACATCCTGGGGTATTTATTTTTTCTTACTGATCCTCTCATCTAGATTTTGTGCTTTTTTGTCGAATTGTAGACATGGTCAATTACTTAAGAACGTATGGGTTCATGATCGGTCAGTCGCGTCTTGCTTTCTGGTTGAATTTGTATGTTTAAAGATTTTCTGAATTATGTAAAGAAAGGAAGAGAAACAATAGTCTTGTGTTACTGCTCGTAGTCAGCTAAACATCAGTCTATAAATCAAGATGTGTCAAGTATAGTGGTCATTTGCCGAGCACTCTGCCACGGGGATCAAAGGGAGAGGTGAAGAATGATCCCTATTCCTTGGGAATCGCCAGACCACTTATTAGTGCTTAAAAAGCCATCTGACATGAGTTTAATGACATTTCACTACCAATATATTCTGCTCCCATTTTTTTTTTTTTTAGTTTTATTCACATGTAGTTGATTGACAGTGTCATTCTACTCCCATGTTTTTATTCATCCAGGTAGATCACGTTGTGATTGTGATTGTATTGGATTCCGTTAGATCACATTGTGGATTGTGTTAGATCACATTTCTGGTAGTCTCCGCTGTGTGGGTCCCTCCCCTACTCAGGTTTTCCCGTTTTCTAAGGTCTCCTTTCTGGATCAAGGTCTAATTTAACCTTTTCCTGCCCTTTAGGACAGCGTATGAGAGGGATGAATGGAAGCAGTCCTGACAAGTTAACGTGGTTGGGAAAATGGGGCCACATGGCCAGGAAGAGCTGACAGAAGAAATGCTTTTTAAAACAAGTCTTTACATGTAGCTTCATTGGGATCATTCAATCCCGCTGCCAAGAAGTTTCACATAATCAGTGTCATGTTCGTTGTGAACTGCATCTGGGAAAATGCATTTCTCCTGGCGGTTTAGAATCTCTAGCTGGAAGGAGGAGGCGGAGGACGCACCTGCAGGTGCAGCAGTAAATGCCTCGAAGACTCAGAACTGCACACAGTTGCTTTCAGTAGGCTTCCCCGTGACACCTGCCAGCCTTGGAAGATCACCCTGGTGGTGACAGTGGCCGCCCAGAGCACCCCTCTCCCTGTTTTTTTAAACTTCTGTGGCTGGTGGAAGTCAGATTTGAAAAGATTTAGCACTTGTTTATTCATTCTGTAGTGGTTTTCTCTTCCCAGATGAAGAGGCTCCCCTCCTAGCCTTTGTGAAAATAGGTTTTATTCCTGCCTTGAAACAGAGGCATTAAAATAGAAGCCAATAAAAGCAAGACACAGTTTACCAGAAAACTCTCAGTTCACACAGGCCAAATGACTTATTGAGTCCTGCCTTCTCCTTGTGTGGCAGGAAACAGAAGAGAGCCTTAAGGAAGCGTTTTCTTACCTGATTTTTTTTTTTTAATTGCCCGTTCATTTCTGTGTCTCTAAGAAATTTCCAGTAGTCTGATCTAAGAATGAGACTCGAAGTGCTCTCATATTTTGTGAGCCACATGGGAAGTCCAAAGCTCGCTCACATTTGAGGAGACCACATTCCAGTCTCTGGGGTGCAGCTGCTTGGATTTAAAAGGTATTTAGTACAGAAGAACAATACATGGTATTTACGTACAATGGGTTATTATTCAGCCTTAAAGAGGGAGGAAATTCTGACCCCCACTGCCTGAACCTTGAGGACATTATATTAAAGCGAAATAAGCCAGTCACTAAAGGCAGGTACTAGTATTAGGTGATTCCACTTTTATGTGAGGAATCTAGAGCAGTCAGATGCAGAGGCAGAAAGAATGCAGATGAGTGGTTGCCAGGGACTAAGGGAAGAAGAAATGGGGTGCAGAGGTTAAGTTTTGCAAGATGGAGAGCGTTCTGGAGGTGGATGTGGTCATGGGCTGTAGAAGATATTAGATGTAAACACTACTGAACGGTACACTCGGAACATGATTAGCTGATGCCTTTTATTAGCTGTGAAGTTACTCTGATTTTTAAAAAATGGTATTTATTGGGCCTCTGTTTTGGGGGTGCCAGTTATACCACAGTGACCGACTCAAAAGCCCCCAGGTTGGAGTTCCCATCGTGGCGCAGCGGAAACGAATCCGACTAGGAACCATGAGGTTGCGGGTTCAATCCCTGGCCTTGCTCAGTGGGTTAAGGATCCGGTGTTGCCGTGAGCTGTGGTGTAGGTCGCAGATGCGGCTCGGATCT
Organism: Sus scrofa; assembly: GCF_054392235.1. Lineage (NCBI taxonomy): Eukaryota > Metazoa > Chordata > Mammalia > Artiodactyla > Suidae > Sus > Sus scrofa. The sequence goes on along the minus strand of NC_139386.1, from coordinate 40,102,150 downwards.
GGCATTACTGTGGCTGTGGTGTAGGCTGGTGGCTACAGCTCTGATTGGACTCTTATTTAGTCTGGGAACCTCCATGAGCCACTGGTGCAGCCCCAAAAGGCAAAAAAAAAAAAAAAAAAAAAAAAAGCCTCCAGGTTTTCGGAAGCTTAGAGGTCAGTGAGAGGGGAGCGAGGGAGAGGGGAGCGAGTGATGGGGTGGAGAGTGCAGGGTCATGTCCTGGTTGAGGATGCATTGGTCCTAAAGTCAGGGGAGCCTGAACTGAACCATAGAAACGGACTAGACATAATTTGCTGTAATTCCCGCTACTGCCTGGCTTCCCCTCGCAATAGGCGGTGCTTCTGCGTCCCCACAGCCGGTGCCTTGGGGAATCCCTTGAACCAGTTTCTCCTTTAACTGGTGTGCTTTCTACTCTGTTCCCAAATGCAGCTCCACTCTTCCTCCTTGGCCTGCATTTTTCGATCCCCTATTTGATGTGTGAGTATCTATTTTATAGCCCGTGTCATTTGCCGTCTTAGGCTGTAAATCCAAGGAGGACGTGGGCTGTGCACTTTGACCTTCGCAGCACCCAGCACAGTCAATGACATTTAATGAATGTTTTGGATGAGGCTGAGCCTCTGAAGTTGGAAGCTGACATTGCTAATGCCTGTTTAATTGAAGGTTATTAATGCCTCTTTAGCCGTGAAGGATAGTCTTCTGTTTATACCAGAGAACAAACAAGCCCTCAAGCTTTTTCCAGTGGTCCAAGAATTTGCTGTCAGATACATACTGACCTGGACTTGCAGCCCAGAGAAGAGGAGCAATGGGGAAACAGGGCCACTTCTCCTTCGGGTGCGTGGTTCAGAGATGGAACCCCGGGCTGGGATAGGTCCACGTCCTTATATGCTGGTTCAACCTATTAAATATGAGATTTCTGGGAGTTCTCGATGTGGCACAGTGGAAACAAATCCGACTAGTATCCATGAGGATGCGGGGTCTATCCCTGGCCTCTCTCAGTGGGTTAAGGATCTGGCATTGCCCTGGGCTGTGGTGTAGGTTGCAGATGCAGCAGGGATCCCGCATGGCTGTGGCTGTGGTTTAGGCCGGCAGTTGTAGCTCTGATTTGACCCCTAGCCTGGGAACTTCCATATGCCACAGGTGTGGCCCTAAAAAGCAAATAAATAAATAAATAAGAGAATTCCTTCTCTTCCTCTTCCTGAGTCGACTTTTCCTTCTACCTAGAATAGTAACTGTAGGTAGGGTGACCATATGTTCGAATTTTTTATACCCGTTTTTCTGGCTTAATTATTAATAGTTCCCCTCTCTCACTCTCCAAAATACCCTAGCTGGATGGTAAATTTTATCACCACTCTGGTTAAAAGGAGGAACAGGTAGAGAATCAGTTAAGGAAGGTGGCGAGAAAGAGGAAAGGGAATTTAGGCTGCTAGAGGTTCAGGAGGTGAGGAATTAAGAAATAGCTGTGTAGTCTGATGTATTAGATATTCTTTGGATGGAAAAAATTATTTGGCTCTTAAATTATAAGCATGCTCATCTAATATGTTAGAATTTGTGTCTTGAGGGCCACATGGGATCAAAGGAAGATTTATTTTAATTAGTCACACTATAGAATCCTTTAGTGCAGGTTTAACAGATTAATATGTTTAGAGCTGAAACTTTTTTTTTTTTAATGGCTGCACCCATGGCATATGGAAGTTCCTGGGCCAGGGACTGAATCTGAGCCAGAGCTGTGGCAATGCCAGATCCTTTTAACACACTCGACCAGGCTGGAGATGGAACCTGCACCTCTTCAGCAACCCGAGTCACTGCAGTCAGGTTCTTAACCTATTGCATCATAGGGAGCTCCCAAACATTGTCATGGCTAATGGCAAAAGAGTTCACTGTGATGTACTACAAACGTGTGTATGTATTTTGCTTTTTCTTTTTTGTCTTTTTTTTTTTTTTTGTCTGTTGTTGTTGTTGTTGCTATTTCTTCGGCCGCTCCCGCGGCATATGGAGGTTCCCAGGCTAGGGGTTGAGTCGGAGCTGTAGCCACCAGCCTACGCCAGAGCCACAGCAACGCGGGATCCGAGCCGCGTCTGCAACCTACACCACAGCTCACGGCAACGCCGGATCGTTAACCCACTGAGCAAGGGCAGGGATCGAACCCGCAACCTCATGGTTCCTAGTCGGATTCGTTAACCACTGCGCCACGACGGGAACTCCTGCTTTTTCTTTCTTTTTTTTTTTTTTTTAGCTGCACCCATGGCTTGTGGAAGTTCCTGGGCCAGAGATCTAACCCATGCCTCACAACAGTGACAACACTGAGTCCTTAACCCCTAGGCCGCAAGGGAACGCCTGCATTTGTTTCTTTAACTATGAAAATGAATCCCAGTCTACTAAAATTCTGTTTTATGCATGTATGAATTTAACTTAGATAATTGTATATAGTGGCTATTCTTTATTGATTGACCCTAGCTGTTAAAAAAAGGCAAGCTGGTCATGAAGGAAATTAGGTTGGACCACAGTAATGTCTTTTTATTAAGGAAACATGATGTAATCTGAAGAATATAAGTGTGTGTGTGTGTGTGTATTTAATTATCATTTAGGAATTTTTTATGTTCAAGTTTCAATTTAGACAAGATTGAGCTGATTTTCTATTAAGGAGATGTCTCCATTTTAAAGTTAAGAGAACATCTAGCTGTCAGGTGCTTTCAGGGTCGGTTTTCCAGTAGCTCAACAATTTCCACACCATTCTGTTTATTTCCATTTTTCTGCTCTGGCATCTCTGGCATCTGCTTCAGCCTGAGCCTAGTGGGCCCCTCGCCTTGGACAGTCATCATGTTATTTGAGTTTTGTTTTTTTTTCTCCTTTGTATCATCACAGTGTGTACTTAAATTTTAAAAATTTTCAAAACTTGGAGTTCCCGTCGTGGCGCAGTGGTTAACGAATCCGACTAGGAACCAGGAGGTTGCAGCTTTGGTCCCTGCCCTTGCTCAATGGGTTAACGATCCGGCGTTGCCGTGAGCTGTGGTGTAGGTTGCAGACGCGGCTTAGATCCCCCCCGCGTTGCTATGGCTCTGGTGTAGGCTGGTGGCTACAGCTCCGATTGGACCCCTAGCCTGGGAACCTCCATATGCCACGGGAGCGGCCCAAGAAATGGCAAAAAGACAAAAAAAAAAAGAGAAAAAAAATTTCAGAACTTATCCAGTAGTATTGCCTTACATTTTGAACAAGCTTTTTACAAATGACTTTTCACATCCATGGTGTTGGATCAGCGGTCTTCCCGGGTGGAGACATTATCGTTTGCATGTTGCTCGTGAAGAAACAGAGGGTGAGTGACTTACTCAAGGTGTTAGGGCAGATGACATGACCTTGGACTCAGACCCGAGTCATCTGACGTTCCGTCCACTGCTCTAGCCCTGACGAGCCCCCTCACTTCTTCCTGCCTAGGTTCATGCGGAACATAGTTTTTTCTCCCCAGTTTCCTTGCCATGTAGGTTTCATTTGAGGTTGTGCCATGCTGTTGTTAGGAAAAAAAATAACCTGGGTGCCTTTGGCCTAATTGCACATGGTGTACCCATCCACCAAGTGACCTTGCTGATAGAAAATTATCCTCATTCTATGGATGTCTCCAAGAGAGGCCAAGAAGCCTCTGTCCCATTATCCTTTTGACAACTCTGCCTCCGATGCCATCCTGCCCCATCATGAGCACAAGGATTTTCCCACCTGCATTCTAAAGCTCTTACCTTCCTGCTTGCTGACTGTCCTCTCAAGTCTAACCTCAGGAACCAGGTGAAATGCTGCGGCCTTGATGCTGTAATCACTTCTCTCCTGAGCTCCTGTAGTACCTTGACTTTCTCTCGTGGCACTCATCACCCACTGCTTTACGCTATAGCTATTTGTCTTTATTATATTCCTTCCTACAAGATTGCGCTGAGCTCCTCAAGGGCAATAACCATTTCTCATTCATCTGGTGTCCCCACCGCACTTAGCACAGAGCCACATCCCTGGGAGGCTTTGCAGTTGAATTTTTTTTTTTTTTTTGAGTAAATGAATGCGGTTAGCGATGGTTATACCCACTCATAAGATTTGAGGATGGAAGCTTTTTTTAAAAAAAACATGTGCATATTCTGGGGAACCTTATTGTCAGTATAATTATCACCTGGTTTGTGCCTAATTTAAAAAAGGAATTGTATATTTTTATGCAGCAGGTTGGCTGTGTAGTTTAAGTCGGCACTGCTTTTTATGGGCCTGTCGTTCAATGAAATTGCATAGGGGTTTTTGAGAAGGCTGCTGTGAAGAAGGGGGAAGGGCAGAGTTGAGGTCTTTTCCAGAAGCTCAGTGAGCTAGCTCATCTTGCCATCAGTATATCCTGTTAGGCTAAGCCCTGGCGCAGCTGTCCCCACCTGACTGGCTTTTCTCCGGTAGCTGGCATCCATGGCATGAGCTGAGAGAACAGGTTTTAAGACTTTAACTCTTCTCTGCCTGGCCTTGGTTTCAGACATATTTTAGAGAGGTTTTGGAAAGTAGACATTCAATAGACAAGATTTTGGTAGTTCTTTTTTTTTTTTTTTTTTTTTTTTTAAAACCGCTGTACCTGCTGCATATGGAAATTCCCAGGCCAGGGGTCGAGGCAGAGCTGCCGCTCCTGGCCTATGCCACAGCCACACTGGGATCAGAGCCACAGCTTGCAGTTAAGGGATCCTTAACCCACTGGGTAAGGCCAGGAATCGAACCTGCATCCTCAGAGACAGCATTGGGTACATAACCTCCTGAGCCACAATGGGAACTTTAAGATTTTGGTGGTTTTGAGAGTTCTGTCTGTTTTTTGTCTATGTTATATTTTTAATGTTTACCTAATTACATGTCACTTCTGATTCTTCCAGTTCTGTACACTAGGACTGGCCTAATAACTCGTATTTTTAAGAACTAGGTAATTCTGATTGTAAAGTCGGAAAAATTCACCTCGAGAGAGACCAGAATGGATCGGTATTGGGGAAGGAGGGACTTTAAGCTAAACCTTTTAGAGTGCCGAAGATTTAGGTAGGTGAGGAATATTTCCATGGAGAAGTAAGAATTCAGAACCAAGTTTAAGGTGACGATGAGGCTGTCCTATGAGGACAGACGCAGGCAAGGAGGACCTTAACCAGGCTTCAGTGGAAGATTATTTGTGAGCAACGGTTCACAAACTGTGGGTGCAGGAGAGTTGTCCACGAGCTTTGGAAACACCCATGTTCCCGTTGTGGCTCAGAGGGTACAGAACCCCGCTAGTATCCATGAATCGATGCAGGTTCCATCCCTGGCCTTGCTCAGTGAATTAAGTTAAGGATCTGGTATGGCTGCAAGCTGAGGTGTAGACTGCAGATGGGGCTTGGATCTGGTGTTGCTCTGGCTGTGGTGTAGGCTGGCAGCTGCAGCTCTGATTCAAGCCCTAGCCCAGGAACTTCCATATGTGGCAGGTGCTGCCCTTCAAAACAAAGAAACAAATAAAATGCACATTTTCCTGCACCCCACTCTGAAATGCTGTCAGTTTAGGGTGTTTCGAGTTTTAGGATGTGGCCTGGGCATCTGCATTTCTGACACACACCCATCTGACCTTGAACTCCTCTGAGTGATGGAACCTCTGGTTTGTGGGGTAAAGAGGGTTAGCTGATGGGTTAGCAGGGACTACATTTTGACCATTCTTCCCTTTGCGGATGAGGTCTTGGGATTTAAGGTGGGGAGATGAGAGCTCTGGCTAGGGGGTGGGGGATCAGTTCCAGTAAACCTGGTTAGGAGATGCAAGCAGAAAGGGGGCGGGGAGTGAGGGGTCAGAAATTAAAGGGCAGAACTTTTCCTCCAAAGAAAGAATTAGCTGAAAAGGGACTTTTCTGTAAACTGCTCAGAAATTGCTGAGGATTCTTTTTACAGGGACTGTTGCAGTTTTCTAGAAGGGTAACCCTTTTATTTACGTATTTATTTTTTGCTTTTTAGGGCCACACCTGCAGCACATGGGTGTTCCCTGGCTAGGGGTTGAATCAGAGCTGCAGCTGCCACAGCCGCAGCAACATGGGATCCAAGCTGCATCTGTGACCTACACCACAGCTCATGGCAATGACAAATCCTTAACCTGCTTAGCAAGGCCAGGGATGGAACCTGCATCCTCATGGATACTAGTTGGGCTTGTTAACCGCTGAGCTGCAACAGGAACTTCCTAGAAAGGTAACCCTTCTAATCCATCCCTTGAAGGGCCTGCCAGTGGTCCCTTACAGACATCCCAAATAGCCCAAGATCAGAGTGGTCCAGTGTGGGGTTTCTGGACTCTCTGAACCCTGGATGGACCTAAGGACTTTGTGAATCAACTCTCAGAAACTGCAGAATTTTGTGTGGATGCCCAGTTTTTTGGGGGCAGGGGCGATGAGGGCCCATCATTTCCCTCATTCACATTCTCAAAGGGCCCCTAACTGGGACTTGGGGAAAGATAAATTTAGTACTTGGCTGATTGGCTGGCTTGCTCTCTGTCTCTCTTCTCTTTTAAAGTCTGAAATAGGAGTTCCCTGGTGGCTCAGCGGGTTAAAGATCCAGTATTATCACTGCTGTGGCTCAGGTCGCTGCTGTGACATAGGTTTGATCCTTGGTTGAACCGCATGCCTAGGGAGTGGACAAAGTAAAAAATGATAACATAGGAGTTCCCATCATGGCCCCGTGGAAACAAATCTGACTGGCATCCATGAAGGCACAGGTTCGATCCCTGCCCTCACTCAGTGGGTTAAGGATCTGGCATTGCCATGAGCTGTGGCCTAGGTTGCAGACACGCTGGGATCCTGCGTTACCATGGCTGTGATGTAAGCCAGCGGCTATACCTCTGATTCAACCCCTAGCCTGGGAACCTCCGTATTCCTTGGGTACGGCCCTCAAAAGACAAAATAATAATAATAATAATGGTAAAATGAAATGAGAGAATATCTGAAACAAATTCCTGTTAGTGAAGACTTTGGCTGGACGAACACAGAAGGCTCCAGTCCATAGGATGGAGTGATCAAGGAGCCATGGACTTCCCTACAGAAGACCCTGCCTTTGCTTTTGTGTGGTGGCGATGCCATCGTCATCATTAGCTGGGGGAGAAGGGGAATGGAGCGCTTTTAGTACCAGGTGTGATGAATTCTTCTGTTCCTCATGGAGCAATTTCAGCGGCCTCAGCTGAAGCCCGAAGCGAGGGCTCGTTTAACGACAGGGAGGTGAATGACTGGTTCTTGCTCTCAGGTTCAGAGCTGAGGGATAAAGCAGCCATGTGCAACAGGGCTATGTGTGAATGGATTTCTCAAGTGTTTCGTTGAAGATTCCTCAGGACGGCTAGCCTTCCAACCATCTAGAGTCTCTCGCCTCTGATGCCTTTGTGAAATTAAAAAATGCTTTTGGGAAGAGGGCTTCAACAAGCCTTTTGTTTGAATTTCCATATATTGATTAATGGGCCCAGCAGGGCATTCTGCTGTGAACTCCCTCTGCTGATGGGAACCTTCACAATGAGCGAAGCTCTTCTGAACTGGCACTTTCCACGCAGCCTATAGGCTGCTCTATTGGGTGTGACCATTTTTAAAAAGCTAAAATGAAAATGGGCCATTCATTTTTTTTTTTTTTTTTTTTTTTTTTGTCTTTTTGCCTTTTCTAGGGCCGCTCCCCGGCCATATGGAGGTTTCCAGGCTAGGGATCAAATCGGAGCTGTTGCTGCCAGCCTACACCAGAGCCACAGCAATGCAGGATCCGAGCCATGTCTGCAACCTACACCACAGCTCACGGCAACACCGGGTCCTTAACCCACTGAGCAAGGCCAGGGATCAAACCCACAACCTCATGGTTCCTGGTCAGATTCATTAACCACTGAGCCACGACAGGAACTCCTGGGTGTGATCATTTTTAAAAAGCCACCGAGCTAGAATGAAAATGGGCCATTTCTACATGGCCTGTTGATTTGCAAAACCTTTTTGTGTCAGATTGAATGGGCTCATATCTGAGTTGAGGGGAAAATGCAAGGCTGTTTTCAATTTATTGTTGCGTCTCCAAGATTTGAGTTGACGACATTTAGGCCATGGTGGTACCCTCCTGTTGAAAGATCTCCTCAACACCGTAGGCCTTGGATATGCGTGTAAAGATCTGGTTTAGTAGCTTATCCTATCAAAGACTCCTCTAGCCCCGCTTACAGTGTGAGTCACAGTTGGTAAATATGGATCTTGATGGTCTAATTATGACTCTAGCTCACCCATAAACTGGGGGACCACCTCCCCGCCAACGCTTGCCACCCACTATAGAAGCAGCCATCAGCAATTGTTAGGGTCTGTATTCATTCACTGCATCACAGTATTCAACCTTGAGGCTAGTCTGGGCTCTACCTAAGAGTCATACATGGTAATAAATGCTGGCAGGGTGTACCTGAGTAGAGTAGTTTTTCTGCCTGCTGATACAGTATATCACAGTGGCTCTTAGGAAAAAGTCTGGGGGTCTGGATCCAAAGGATGCTTGTTTTGTCTTGGTACCTGGTCTGACTTGGGTGGGTCCAGATTTGACTTTTCATGTCAACTTTTTATGCAGCTTTCGTAGCTATTACTAACACAGCCACAACAATAATCATAAAGGTAGTTGAGGTGTCTACTATTTGTCTTTCCCCAAACATGAAAGGTCAAGGAGGAGGAAAGTTCCGAGGATCACAGGTGCTTTTTGCTGCAGACAGACGTGTGATGTGATCCATCTTGCAAGAGGGATTCTTCTTACTTACCTTCAGGCAATCTTCCCTGCAGGGAGTGAGCTGCCATTATTTCACTGGTTTTTAACCTATGTTTTACTCCATCATTTCAGTGCTTCATTTTTTTTTTTTTATTCTTCTTCTTAAAGTGACAGGAGTATTCATGAAAGGTGAAGAAATAGTGGAAGTAGCTATGACCAGAAAAATGGACACATGTGCCATGGTCTGTGCACGCAGGTCTGAAAAAAGAATTTTCCTGCATAGTGAGGTGAAGAGAAATAAGAGTTTATTGAGATAAGAGACATTGCAAGTGCAGTGGGATAAGTTCCTGATGATCAGGGAGTGCAGACCCTGGGTGTGTGGTCGTGTGTGTTTTTATAGCCCGGGGAGAGGAGAGATCTTAGGCTACACCTGCTGACCTGCAGATTTGTTGGGGAAAGAGGGGTCTTAGGATACAGTGTCTGGGTTGGTTGGGGGCATATAAAGTCCCTATAGGCGTGGCATAAAGAGTGGGCCACATACCTTTCCTAGTAAGAAGTAGAAAGGAGCAGGATAGGTTGGTCAAGTTGGGGGAGGGGGCATCATAATAAGATGGACGGTGTGATGATAAGGGTCTGGTAATTCTTGTCTTGGCCAGAGGCCTTGAGTTTTGAGTTCTGTGTCCTTGAAGAGGCCTTGAAGTCCAGCACCTTGAAATTCCCAGTCTGAGACTTTAAACTGCCAATTTCATCGTTGAGAATCTGCTTTGCAGTGAATATGAAGCAAGGAATTTGCAGCTTTGAGGGCATGCATTTCACTGCCTTGATGTTGATTTTAGTGGTCAGTAGAACCATGGCAACCAAAAGCCCTCACCCCCAACTCTAGAGCATCCTAGGCAATGTGTATACCTGGAATAGACTTCATCGGATGGGTGTTTGCAGCCTATTGTACACTGTGTAAAACATTCTTCCTCATCACTGTTCTAGCAAATTGAACTCAAATGTGCACGTGTGCCTTTTATCTCTTGGATCTCAAATTTTGTCAGAAACATTTCTTGGGTCATCTGAGTGTAGAGATCTAAAAATTGAGTGTTTTAACAGAACACTTTTTTTTTTCATTTACTCAATGAATTTATTACATTTGTAGTTGTACGATGATCATCACAATCCAATTTTATAGGATTTCCATCCCACGACCCCAGTGCATCCCCCCACCCCCCAAACTGTCTCCTTTGGAGACCATAAGTTTTTCAAAGTCTGTGAGTCAGGATCTGCAGAACACTCTTAAACTGAAATGGAGATCCTTAGTTCTTCGGAAAAACTTAGGAAAGAGTGTTATTTGAAAATAATTTGGAGTATTTCTAAACTTTCCCCCTATTTATCTCCTTTGCATTTATTTTCCTCCCAACCAGGAGGGGAAAAAAATCCCCCCCCCCCATGATTATGTTTGTTTCCTGTTCTTGAATCACAATCACCCTGAAGGGCTTGGTGGTTTGAGGCGCTCCTGCAGGGTGTGGGATAAGTGACTAACAGAAGTCCTTATCTGTAGAGAACCCTGAAGATGGGACTGGGGTCTTTATCCCTGAGAGCTGTTCAGCAGCTGCTGTGAACTGAGCAGCCTTTTTAGAGATGCTTGGCTTGTGAGTTGTTGGGAAAGGGGAGATTCAATCCTAATAACAGTGACACTAGGGAGCATTACTACATGGTAGATGGGACCAGGTCTCCTTCCCCAAATTGACCCATTAGAGACAATAATTTGGGGGATGTTTATTAATGGACCCTCTGTTCCTCCACGTTTGCAGTGTCTTCATCAGGCTGTTATCTTAGGGCCTCCCATCAGGGAAGACACAGTTTTAAAAGTCCTCATCTCAGGGGTTCCTGCTGTGGCACAGTGAGTGGGTTAAGAATCCAACTGCAGCAGCTTGGGTTGCCGCGGTGGCGCGGGTTTGATCCCTGGCCCAGTACGGTGGGTTAAAAAGGATCTGGCATTGCCACATCTGCAGCATAGGTTGCAGCTGTGACTTGGATTCAGTTGGCCTGGGAACTTCCATATGTTACGGGTGTGACCACTTTAAAAAAAAAAAAATTGTTAGAAAAGTCCTCATATCAGTTTCTTTTCTGAGGGCTATAATCCCAAAATGTTTTTGGGTAGAGGCTCAGTAAGTACTTATTACTGATTTTTTTTTAATTGAGCATTGTTTAAAACAAATAGAATCTATTTCCTAAGGTTAAAGCCAAGCCTGGAAGTGGTCGTAATATAGTGTGTTTATGAGTCCTAGTCCTTTAGCTGAAAGCATAGTGTTAGGAACCTTTGTGACTCATCAGTTTTGAAATCCAGCTCACTCTTGAGACTGTTCTCTCTCTTTTCTGTTGGAAATTTCACACTTGGGCTTTTGGGGTTTCCCAAGGAGTGTATAGTCCTTCCAACGACAGACAACATAGATGGACTGGGGCCTCTCTACTCACATGAAAGTTTGAACCCCCAAAAGGGGTCTCATATTTCTAAGTGTGTGTAATGTAAAATGTAAAAATTAAAATAAAAATGAAAGATGGGATGGTTTCTCCAGTCTCACTTGTAGAATTTTGGGTAGACTCTAGCGATAACTTAAGCAGTTGATGGAGAGTGTAACTTAAGCAGTTGATGGAGAGTGTGAATAGTCATTCCCAGAGACAGACAGATTCTGCTGAAAAAGAAAGCTGACTGGCTGACAATACAACTATTATTGCTTATGAGGAAGGAGTTTGGATACTCCCCATTTCGTAGATGTAATACCTCTGTTGACTTGGGCTGATTCTGACCCAAGGCCCTTGGGAAATCACTTAGTTTCAAACAAGTCCCCTGACCTCTCTTCTCTAGACACATTTTATTTAAAAAAAAAAAAATCTATGGAAACATTGTACAGTGATTTTTTTTTTTTTTTTTTTTTTTTTTTGCTTCTTAGGGCCACATTGTGGCATATGGAGGTTCCCAGGCTAGGGGTTGAAGCGGAGCTACAGCTGCTGGCCTCCACCACAGCCACAGCAACTCAGGATCCAGCGTGTGTCTGCAACCTACACCTCAGCTCACAGCAACACCGGATCCTTAACCCACTGAGCGAGCCCAGGGATCAAACCCACGTCCTCATAGATACTAGTTGGGTTTGTTACCACTGAGTCATGGCGGGAACTCCAACAGTGATTCTTATTTAAACTGGCCAATCATACCAGCCCAGTGTTCTTCTCTGATTATTCCTCATCCATGTCTGGAGTCCCCAGATATGGGTCTCACTCCTGGGGTGACAGGAATCGCATTGCTTCCTATTGATGGGTGCCCTGATCAGTTTTCCAGTCCTGATATCCTCAGCTCTTGGCTCCTACCCTCCATCTCTGTGATCATCTGTCTGTGATCATCTGTCTGGCAAGGTCCCCTGTTGCCCGAGGGCTGTACCTTCCTGTTGAGCAGGGCTTGGAACTTGTCTCCTGCTCAGCCAGTGATCAGCACACTTACTCAAGTCTCCCCATCGCCCGCTGCTGAGCAGGGCTGCTGGAACAGTAGGTGACTGTCCCTTGGGAGCTCCCACTTCATTCTAGCCTGTGAGCCCATTCCCTGGGCCAGGGTTTCTTTGGCCCCCACCCAGCCTGGGGAAGGTTGGCGTAGGTGCAGAAAACACCTCTCTCGTACTTGCTGAGGGATACCTCACATTCCTCCCACAAGCCCCAAGCATTTCACCTCTCACCCATTAAATGGAACTAAGAGAGAAAAGCTGCCTGTATTTTAATTTTCCCTCATCCAACCCACCTCTTCTTCCTGGGAGGGTAGAAAACCGACCCCCATCACTAAATAATTACTGGTAACGGCAGCCGTGTACTGCTTACTTATGTGCCAAGCAGCAGTGCTAAGCAGACTGTGTTTGTTAAGTCTTGGAATCCTCACTGCCGTCTTGGGAGGCAAGTATATGCTGTTATCCGCCCCCCGTATACAGGTGAATTAACCAGAGACCCGGAGCAGGTAGATCACTTGGCCAAAGTCCCTGAGCAGGTGGAACCCAGGATTAACCTAACCTATGTAGCTCCAAGGCTCTGCCTTTACACCGCTTGTACTGCTCATCACCAAGTGCATGCTGGCTTCAGGGTGGTTAATTTTGGCTTCCATTGGACTTTGCAGGTGATTGCATTTGACTTTTTTTGTCATTTTTTTTGTCCTTTTTTTAGGGCTGCACCGTGGCATATGGAGGTTCCCAGGCTAGGGTCTAATCGGAGCTACAGTTGCCGGCCTACGCCAGAGCCACAGCAACGCTAGATCTGAGCAACATCTGCAACCTACACCACAGCTCATGGCAACGCCAGATCCTTAACCCACTGAGTGAGGCCAGGGATCAAACCTGCAACCTCAAGGTTCCTAGTTGGATTGGTTTCCGCTGCGCCACGACAGGAACTCCGAGTTTGACTGTTCATGCAAGCAGGCAGGTCATTTGGGGCATCTCTGGACGAGAGATACCAAGGGGAAAAAAAGAAAAAAAAAAAAAAAAACAGAACAAAAAAGAGTTCTGGACTAGCTCAGTGTGTTTGGCAGGCCCAGTGCTCTGGGACGACTCTCCTTTCATTGTGATTACAACTCCTGTGAACCTGGGGGCCAGTTCCTCTTGTGGCCGTTTCTTTTTTCTTGGAATAGGTTTTCTGAGACATCGCCGTCTTCCTTCACGTCCTTTTCTCTTCCTCCTTCCCTTTTCGTGAACAAGATCAGGCTGTGTTCACTCTTGGGGGCAGGGTGTCTGCCTCAGGCGTCAGGGACTTGAAGGGCAGATGAGGTGTCCGTTCTTGCTGTCTCCCCAGAGGGCTTGATGCCTCCTGATGTAGGAGAGATAACTAACCCCAGCATTCATTCTTCAGCAGAAACTGCAGCAGGTGCAGCTGTGTTTGGGGCTTGCCTCTGACTTGACTGCTCTTCATCCAGCTAGGTTTGGCCAAGACCCCTGCTCCACCCAGACCTGGTTCAAGTTAAAGTCTCAGCCTCCAGGTGACATGAGGAATGAAATACAGATATGAGCATCTCATATAAAGCTGTAACTTGTTTTTACTCCGAGTTCCATCTTGGGACTCTGTTCTAGTCAGAGGTCTTAAGGAACTTATTTTTCCTCTTCTGTTTTGATATATGAAACTTCTTGAAATATATTCCACATTATTGATCTTGGCAAACGCGGGTTTCAGAGTTGAGAGAGAAGTGGGGCCGGGCCGTTGCCATGCATTTGTTTGAATTCTGGCCAACATCTAAAAGAAAGGAATTCTATCCAGCCACTGTCTTTTGACATAATAGCAGTTTGTACTTTGTCTTTTAAAAAATGGATTGATTCACTCAATACATTTGAGGATTGCTGTTATCTAGAATTTATTCTGATTCAGTATCATTATAAAGTCCTAAATTTTACTGCCGACAACATTTTCTCATAGTCCTGCTTATAGGCTGTCTTCCTCTGCTTTCAGGATTAAAAGGCACGAGGGGTTTTTAAGGTTTTTGTCACTAACTTTTAACGTACAATTAAAAGTATTTTTATACTTTTTTGAAGGCTCTCTATTTTGTTTTGTGGTTCTCTTGTTCTGGAGAAGGGATACTTTACAATCGTGCAGTGTATTTAGTTAACTTTTCCTGGACTGTGGCTTCCCCTCCCCCACCCCCTCCTTGGAGGATCGAATGATGAAATTCCTGTGGAGTCTTGAAGCTTCTTGGCTTTGTTATGGGGTAATGCTTCTTCAATTCATTAAGCTTATAAGAGTTTGATGGCATTGAATGCAGAAGTCTTGTAGGTATGTCAGGAATTCCAGAACAGCTATTTTATAATCAGACTGATGGAACAAAAGTAGTTTTAGGCTTTGGGGTTAATATGTACTACAAGTTTCACATGTTAAAAATGATGTAAAAATCTGACGTCCTTATTTCACAAAGTGCTCTTTTACATTGAAGGGGAGACATTGCTAAAAGGCATAAAGTCAGTTTCATTTGATAAACTTTTGCAAAGAAAAGTATTGAGGCATACTTTTAAAATAGACTCAACCCCTTTAAGCCAGTATTCATTTCAGAAAATTGTCATTACAGGCATTCAGTCCTGATAATGAATCTGTAAGTCTACCATCCGCAGGTTGTATGAGAATGCACTTTTATACAATTTTATCCTCTTTGATTATTCTGATTTCTTAAAAATAATTTTTTGAAGCTACCGACAGCAGTTGTAACTAAATGACATAGAAGTTACACTTGTTAATATGCAAATAGCCTGAACAGTGTGCATATGTGTATATGTGTGTGTGTGTATGTGTGTGTGTCTACTGAGCCGTTACTCTTGCTAAATTTGATTGCTTTAATATCTTCCTTTTAGAAAGACATAAGGGTGATAGGAAGTTGTAGAGATAAGCTAACCTTATACCAACATCAGTCTTGGAGCACCTTGCTTTGTTTCCTTGCTTGCTATTTTTTGGCAGCGAGACCTGCACACACCAATCAGAGGGTAGCTGATAAGTCATTTAGAACCACAGATGCCCTCTTTTTTTGTGTGCTTTATTGCTCTACTTTAGAATATTGCCTTCAGACCATGAGAGCCACTTGTACTTCATCTGAGCTGTATTTAATTGTATACAGAAACTGGTAGGCTCCCTGTCTGGTTTGGCTCCAAGCTCTCTGTGTAATAAGATAATTGATCGATAACATACCATCTAGATTTATACCAGGGATATATTTTCTAAGGAGGTTTATTGTACATGATGACTAATTAAGATAGAGGCTTCAAAATATAATATATGAGTATCTGAACAGCTGACCATCCATCCGTAAAGGGTCCTAGCATAGGCTAGTCATCTAAAGTTTAATAAGGTCTCAAGTTTTGTGACTGTCATTCCCATCCGTGAAGCACAAGGATGAGAGTGTGACTCTTCCCATCTCTTTGGGCACGTGTTTCCTAATTTGTGATTTTCAAAAGAGAAAGTAGATTTTATGCACATCGTGGTTTACGTTCTGGCACTTAAACAAATCTTTTATCTTGTATTTCTGTGTGTATTTGCCAAACACTTTACAAAGCGGTTTCACATCCTTCCTCAGAGTCATTCCTCGCAAGGTGCTCTGGGGTAAGTCTTAGTATCTTAAGACTAAGTGAGAATAGAGGTCAGCACCCACCAGTTTTTGATCTGGAACTTGCGACAGAGGGGGAAGGGATCGCTCCTCTGATTTGGGATCCAGCCCACTTTCTGCTGTGCCACATGAAGTTTTTTTTTTTTTTTTAATTTTTTTTTTTTAAGGGCCAAAGTTTGGCATATGGTGGTTCCCAGGCTAGGGGGGGAATCAGAGCTGTACCTGCCAACCTACACCACAGACACAGCAATGGGATCCGAGCTGCGTCTGCCACCTACACGTCACCTCACAGCAACGCTGGATCCTTAACCCACTGAGCAAGGCGAGGGATCGAACCTGCAACCTCATGGTTCTTAAGTTTGTTTCTGCTGTGCCACGACAAGAAGTCCTTTTATTTGTTTTTTAATTAAAAAATATTTTTTTAAATGTTAAGATAAAGACACATCTTTAACTAGATGCTGTAGGTCTGGCCTCTGCCTACTTCTCTGCCTTCTCACCCCATATGGCTTTCCCACCTGGCACTTTCAGCCTCTCCTGTGGGCCTGCTTTCTTTCTCCAGGGGCTTTTGCAAAAGCTTCTATTTCTGCGTGGAACTGTCTTCCCTGTCCATCTCCTTTTTCTTCCTATCCTTCCTCCGTTAAGGCCTTGGCTCCTTCAGGCCTCAGGGCAAGTCTTTTTTGATACCCTGCCTCCACTAAAAGGCTTCTTCCACCCCCACTCTCATAGCTCTGCTCACCTCTTAGAAGCACTTGTTTTCAAGTCTATTTTCAAGGCACCATTATTCACGATTTCTACAGTTTTATTTGGTTTTCTCTCATTAGACCAAGCTCCAGAAGTTTTGCACCCTGAGTTATAAATGGGGGAGTATGGCCACCTTGTGGGGTCTTTAAGGCTCATCACAGATGGCCATAGAAGTCACCCCTGGAGAGGCATATGACTCTAAAATGGAGTCGTTACGGTCACAGGTCCCAAAAGCAGGAGGCACCATGTGCTGTTCGAGGGGCCGTGTGAGCTGAGCTCCGGGGAGCGCACTCAACCAGGCAGGTGGGGGCAGGAGAGGGGACCCCCCCACACCTGGTGCCTTTACAGGGCTCAGTGAGGAGTACATGGGCACAGGACTTGAGGGAGTTCTCTGGTGTGTTTGAATGTCACTGGCTCACAGTTGGGGGAGGGCAAGAAGGGGAACTGGCAGTCAGACCAGCTTTTTTGCAGTGGTGCAACTGGTCACCCAGACAAGGCATTGACAAAAAAATAAGAATTTGGAAGAATTTACTAATATATACATTATGTTCTTAGACCTTAGCATGGTACCTGTTACATCAGAGGTTTCACATACCCGGATGGATGGATGGATGGATGGATGGATGGATGGATGGATGGATGATACAGACTTCATTTTGTCTCCTTTCTTAAGCCATTAGAATCATGGGGAGCTCATGGGGTTCATTTAACATCCATTAGGAGTAGCTGGTGTGGCACTTGGCCAGATTTGGACAAACTGGAAATCTTTCGTTTAGTTCCAGCTGCAATCAGTTAACCAGTATTTTATTGAGTATGAAATAAGGCTGGAAGTCCTGTTGCTCTGTTATCTTCTTTATATCTCCATCTTAGCATTTATTCATCTTTGTAGAGCAATATGCATGATTCAGGTAGCTGGTGGAAGCCGCCAGGTAAAAGTGCACAGCTAATAAATGCTAGTATTTATTTAAAGGAGCTTTATAAACATTTTCATGCAAATGTATGTCACTGGTGGTATTTGATAAAGTAGGCTAGATTAAAATTTTTCCCTTTGGCATATAATAACGTCGTGGTCTTAGAAGGTTCCTGAAAATGAGGCCACTTCTCAGTTACTCCTGACAAACCTTGCTCTTCAGATTTAATAGCATTTTCCGCACCAGTGTCCTTCCTTTGTTCATCTCTCAAACTCGCATTATTGACCCTGCAAGTCACATGACCCATGCAAATCCACATGCTTAGCTTCGCCTGCTGCAGAGAAGGTTTGAGATTGTAGTGTAAACTTTCTCTTGGCCTAAGAATAGTGTGTTTCCAGCGTGAGCTGTAATAAATTGTTAAACTTAGTGAAAGCTGGACCTCAGCTTCCTCCTAAGCTTGGTTGTTAACACATAGTTTGTTTGGAGTGAATTCTCAGAACATCACGCATCCGTATATGTTCGACATGTGATTAAGTGACATACTTGGAAGTCAAACTTGAATTCCAAAATTTATGGCTCGGATTATTTTTGTAATGTTCACATTTTTCACCATGATGTTCCCCTCTGTGGGGCTGATCATTTGAGACGTTAATTATATATAAACCAGCTTTGAGAAATTTTATTATGTTTAAAAGAAAAAGCAACTAAACATGGAAAGTATTCCTCCTCTTTTGCCACGCGACTGCTCCACGCTGCTGAGCACACACGCTTTTAACCAATTTTAGAATTAGATCAATTGAATGTTTTGTCATGTATATAGTCAGTTGGTGTCTTTCTCTAAAGAACGGTGCCATTTCTTGCTAAACAGTATTTTTATCTCGTTGATACTTGCCCCCAAACCAAGAGCACAATAGCTGTGTTGTGTAGTAAGAAGGTCCTAGAATGCCAGGCTTGGATATATATATTTTTTTCTTTTTATGGACACTCTTACAGCATATGGAAGTTTCCAGGCTAGGGGTCAAATTGGAACTGCAGCTGCTGGCCTCCACCAGAGCCACAGCAACGTGGGATCTGAACCACATCTACGACCTATGCCACAGCTTACGGCAAGGCCAGATCCTTAACCCACTGAGCAAGGCCAGGGATCAAACCTGCATCCTCCTGACACTATGTCAGGTTCTTAACCTGCTGAGCCACAATGAGAGCTCCTTGGATTTTTTTTTTTTTTAAAGAGAAGATACACAAGGAGTTCCCTGGTTGTCTAGCAGGTTAAGGATCTCACATTTTCACTGCTGTGACTCGGAATGCTGCTGTGGCATAGGTCCCATGCCTGGCCCAGGAAGTTCCGCATGCTGCAGGCGTGGCCAAAAATCCAACCAAAGAAACAAAAAAGAAGACACATAAGTACATTACACTGATCCTGAGGATAGATGTCAGGGCGTGTCTAAACTGTGTCTACACTCAGTAGACTTTGTAAATAAAGCCCATAATTGGTATGCATGAGTAGTTACAGCAGTTCTAATTGCATGAGACCCATCTGAGAAGGATCCATTCTGTTCTTGGTGGTTGAGAAGATTATAAGTGTTGGGTAGAGCTGTGTGTCATTTAGAAATGGTTTGCTAGGTTGCAGACATGCTGCTTTTCTGGTGGGTGGAGATGGGTAAGAGAAAAATAGCTGGATTGGCCCTGGTTCTTGGGAAGAGGATTTGTGATTCAGGCTCAAGCTTTGGGTAACCGGGAACAATGCTCAAGCAAAAGGGAAGGCTGATCTTGGCTTTGTGGCAGGAAACTGATGGACCTTCATTGGTAGGGATGTTGCCTGTGTAGGTTGCTGTCTTCAGTTACATCCGTGATGTGTATGGTGGAATCTTTTCAAAGTGAGCAACAACAACAACAAATTTCTGAATTTTATTTTTTGAGATGGGCTTAGGGTTCTGATGGCTTAGGGTTCCGGACACCTAGTGAGTGCTCTGGAGTAGCTATTGAATGAAAGAACAAATGTGATTTTTAAATGGGCTAATAAGTCCATATAAATCAAATATCCTTTTTTTTTTTTTTGTCTTTTTAGGGCCATACCTGCAGCATATGGAAGTTCCCAGGCTAAGGGTTGAGTCAGAACTACAGCTGCCAGCCTCTGCCATAGTCACAGCAATGTCAGATCCAAACTGCATCTGCAACAGACACCGCAGCTCAAGGCAACACTGAATCCTTAACTCACTGATCCAGCCTGCATGTTCATGGATACTAGTTCTTTACCACTGACCCACAAGGGGAACTCCCTCAGATGTCATTTTTGAAGCATTTCCGTAAGTCTAACAAAATTTGGTGTAACAAACTAAGTGATTTAGAATAGTAAAGCACCTTAGTAGAAAACTCTTAAATCACACATTATCTTAACCATCACATACACAGATACTTTCAAGAGTGTTTCATGGATTGCTAATGGAGAAGCTGGTTTATTTTTAGACTGTTTTGGCATGACTGATTGGAATTGGGGAGTAAATCCATCCTGGTAACTTAGCGACTAAGTTATCTACTTCATGCTTAGTTCTGGCCCAGGTGCTTGTCCTGTGGGATCTTGTCCCCAAAGAATGATGGTGGAAACAAAGTTTCCAGATTTGGTGCAAGGGCCAATGGGGAAGCAAAACACCTCTCTGAGTTTGGTGCAAGGGCCAATGAGGAAGCAAAACACCTCTCTGAGTTTTGAGGTGTACTCATTTTGATCTTAAAGGTGGGAGGTATGGACGTGGGAGTTGAGAGTCAAGGCTGAATGACCAAGAAGGAGGTGAAAATTTGAGGTGGGGCTTAAAAGATGGAAGAGTTTGGAAGGTAGAGGGGAGAAAGGAAGGCATTTCTTAGAGTATCTCCCCTAACTTGGAGATAGTGTTGAGTGTAAGACAGTGACAGGGCGGTGATTGACCTTGAAGCTGTGGCCAAAGGTGGGACCTGAGGTGGGGTGTGGGACCAGGCAGAGGATTTGGGATTTAATGAATAATAGGAGACCGTTGAACATTTCTGAAAAGGGAAATGGAAGAATGAAACTGTGGTTTAAAGATACGCTTGATTTGCTGTGTTCAAGAGGACTTCTCATGACATGGGTATAATTTTCTCTTTCTATACCCGTAATGACCCATAATGACTTAGGAAAGCTTTCTGAGTGTTAGATTTTTGTCTCGATTTTTAGACCTCTCTAAGTCAGAGTGCAAATAAGCAGTGTGGTCCCCATTCTACAGGAGGGGGCAGAGAGAGGACACGCAAGAGTTTTTCAGCCCCGTTCTGACCACGTTGGAATTAATCCAGGCCTAGGAAGCCAACTTTTCCAGTTACTACTGAACTTGCCAATGTGAAATGAATTGTAAATACGTGGGGAAGCAAAACACCTCTCTGAGTTTTGAGGTGTACTCATTTTGATCTTAAAGATGACAACATACTAAAAATTGATTTCCCTCCTCCAGTTTTCAATGGATTTTTTTTAACAGCATTATTGAGAGATAATTCACATGCCCTATAGTTCGTCCATCTAAAAAGTGCACAATTCAGGGGTTTTTAGTATATTCGGAGTTGTGCAGCCCTCACCACACTCTAATTTTAGAACTTTTTTATCAGGCCCCTGGAAAAAGTACCCTGTATGCACTAGCAGCCACTCCCCAGCCCCCTTCCCCCCTACTCAATTCTAGGCAAGCACTAATCAAATTTCGGTCTTATAGTCCAATTGCTATTTTTTAACCTAGTATTTTACAGAGTGTTATCACTATTTTTGGCCTTGGAAGCCCTAGGTTCAAACCCCAGCTGACTAATACCATAACCTTGAGAAAGCATTTTGACTTTATGTAAGTCTGTTTCCATACTTTGAAAACATGAATAGTCAGAGCTACTTTACATCTTTTTGCGATGATCAAAGGATGTTTATATACAAGTGTTAAGTGATGTATGAGTTTATTA
Source organism: Sus scrofa (assembly GCF_054392235.1). NCBI lineage: Eukaryota > Metazoa > Chordata > Mammalia > Artiodactyla > Suidae > Sus > Sus scrofa. The sequence goes on along the minus strand of NC_139386.1, from coordinate 40,080,790 downwards.
TTGCGGAGGAGGTGTGTAACTGAATTATTAAAGAGTATCAAATATTGATCCTTTGAAATATTTGGTGGAATATAGTAGGGCACATAACAAATACTTGGATATGAAAGGACAGATTTTATGTTTTTAAGGTTATAGCTTTATGGTCTATGTGACTTGAGGGTTTGGTTTTTAGGATGGAAGAAGTGTTTCTGGATTTCCCTGTAGAGCCTAGTATAATGGTACTTAGGCTGTTTTTGGATCACAAACTACTTGGAGAATTTGATGAAAGCTATACAGCTAGACTTGATTTTGCTTTTTAAACAATCAAGAGGCTGATGGATCCCTTAAAACCTTCCATATACGCCCTACATACTAGATTAAGGGTCCTTAGTCTTTTTACAAAGAGAGAGAAAATAGCCCTTCAAAGCTGGAGTGAACCGTCCCACACATCAGGAGAAGACAGCCATCCACTCGAAGTGTATTCATTTACCCTCCCATTTTTCATTTCCACGTTGTACAAGTGTGCCCAGTATGTGTTTGGCCAAGGCAGGTGGATTTTCTTCTAGGTATAGAAATAGACATACGTGGCACCTAGAGAAGAAATGAAGAGTAGTTGCCCTGAAAGAGAGCCGGTGAGAGGAAGGAAAAACAACTGAGCATCTGTCACTTTGCAAGCAGTGCCCCCTGGGGCTGGGCCTGCACATTTTAGAACCTTTGTATAAACAAGTGTTGGAGTCCCAAAGGACCCTGGGGGAGTGGGAATTCCCAGCAGCCTTACCATACAAGGTAAGAGGGATGGCCTTGATGGAGTTTATTCTCCAGATAGCTGCTACTCACGGGCCACTCGATACCACTCCACTGTTGTTTATTTCATCCTGGTTCAGTGGCCCCACGGTGCCATATCCCTCAGTAGAGTTAACAAAGAAGTGCATGCTGGATTGAAAAGAAAAAGCGAATTTCTTCCTTCTCAAATCCTGCTTCTCAAATCCTTAGTTGGAAGGAACTTATTATTCTTATTCCTATTATTATCTTATTATTATTATGCTACTATTCTTCTTATTGTGGGAAGATATTTGGGTACCAGCAGTCAGAGGATCCAACTAAGAACAAAGCCCAGAGGGTTGGGACGGGAGAAAAGATGAGGTGGCAGCAAAATTAACACGCATAAACTCAATGGCCAGGTGGCCCCTGTGTCCAGTAAGATCACTTGCTGCACAGCCTTTGGATTATAATCCTTTCTCAGACATGTCTTCGGTAGATCTTGTCTCCTTCTCATTTTCTTGGCAGAGTCTTTTACAGAGCAGAGGTTTGAAATGTTCATGAATTATTAGCAGTGATTTCTTCCATGGAAGGTGCTGTTGGGGTTGTGCCTAAAAAGTTCCCTTCGTGACTTAGCGATGAGAGTATCCGACTAGGATCCATGAGGATGCAGGTTCGATCCCTGGCCTCGCTCATTGCCGTGAGCTGTGGTGTAGGTTGCAGACTCAGCTCAGATCTCACGTTGCTGCGGCAGTAGCTTGGACCAGCAGTGGTAGCTACGATTTGACCCCTATCCTGGGACCCTCCGTATGCCACGGGTGTGGCCCTAAAAAGCAAAAAAATAAAAATAAATAAAAAATAAATAAAAAGTCCTTGTCATACCCAAGGTTGTTTAGACTTTCTCCTGTGTTACCTTCTAGGAGTTTCATCGTTTTGTGTTTTGCATTTAGGTCTTGTCCTCCATTGTGAGTTAATTTTTGTGAAGTGTGTTACATGGGGTCTAGACTCTTCTTTGGGGGGGCATGTGGGTGTCCATGGTGGTGGTGTTCTAGCACCACGTGTCAGAAAGACTATTTTTTCCTCCTTGTACTCCCTTTGCCCCTTTGTTAAAAAAAAAAATCAGTTGACTCTACCTGATGTAGTTGACCATATCCCTTAAATAACACAGGCTTGAATTCTGCACATCCACGTGTATGTGAAATTTTTTCAGTAGTAAACCCTGCAATACTTCCTGATCCCTGATAGGTTGAATGGTTTGCATGATAGGTAGGGGCATTGATGGATAAGGAAGGACCAGGGATACACAGCGCCAAGTCCAAGTTTACATGTGGAGGGTTGTTGCCCCTCCGTCGTTTGGGGGTCAGCTGTATTCCCATGGGTCTGTTTCTGGGCTGCAACTTTTTAGTGACTTAAAGATAAGTGACAGAGGTGGAGCTTTCCCTGACGCTGCCTTGCCTCCTTTGCTTGCTCTTGGCAGGATTTCTTTTTTTTTTTCTTTTTTTTTTTTTTTTGGTCTGTTTTTTGCCTTTTCTAGGGCCGCTCCTGCGGCACATGGAGGTTCCCAGGCTAGGGGTCTCATCGGAGCTGTAGCCACCGGCCTACGCCAGAGCCACAGCAACACGGGGTCCGAGCCACGTCTGCGACCCACACCACAGCTCATGGCAATGCCGGATCCTTAACCCTCTGAGCAAGGCCAGGGATCGAACCTGCAACCTCATGGTTCCTAGTCAGATTCATTAGGGCTTCATTAGGGAGCCTCCTGGCTCCCCACTGAGCTGTGACGGGAACTCCAGGATTTCTGAAGGCAGTGGTCAGCTGCAGGGTGAGGGAGTCAGAGGGGCAGGGAGCTGGCATGGAGGGTGCTCCCTGTGGGTCTTGGTAGTTCTGGGAGTTTCTGAGGAAAGGACTCATTGATTGCTAGCAGAGTGAAATCGAGAGGCTTTGTACTCGTAGACTAAAGATGAGTCCAGCCCTCGTTTCCTCTTCTGCAGGCTCCTCGTACGTAACGCACTCATTCTCGCAACACACTCACTTTCGCAACACACTCATTCTCGCTGATAAGGTAATTAGAGCTAACTTAGAGATTCCATTGAAACAAATACAATCGGTAATCCTTGCCTTCAAGTCTTCCTTATAGTAAAACCTAAAGTAAAATTAGAGTTGTCTTCAGGCAGAGCTTTTGTGCTTCAATTATGCATTTCCCTCTCTCTATCGGCAGGCTAATCTAAACGCCAGATTTCCCATTTGGGGACTTGGATGGTTCTCCCATGGAGGCCAAGGTTCATTTAGTGCTAGGTTAGTGAATGTGGGAGAATTTTACATTTTATATGTGAAATTTTACATTGAACATACAGTGGAACATTGACTTAAATTATTATTATTTTTTTCCTTTATGTTTACCCCCTTGGCAATGTCACTTAACTTTGTGGCTCCAGGTGATCATTTTCGCATGTATCACCCCTAATTGGTTTTTTCTGGCTCTACACTCTCTTTCACTATCCTTTTTTTTTTTTTTTTCTTTCTTTTTTGAGTACCGAACCTGTGGCATATGGAAGTTCCAGGGCTAGGGGTGGAATCGGAGTTGCACCTGCTGGCCTACGACACAGCCACAGCAATGCCAGAGCTGAGTGGTGTCTGCGACCTATGACACAGCTCACAGCAACACTGGATCCTTAACCCACTGAGCGAGGCCAGGGATCAAACCTGCATCCTCATGGATACTAGTCGGGTTCATTACCTAGAAGCCACAAGGGGAACTTCGAGTTCAATATTCTAATCACCTGAGAGACATTTTCCTTGGACACTGGTGGTACCTCAAGCCATAAGCAACACTGGCTGGTCTTCTCCCACACTTAGCTATTTCATTGCTATTTCTACAACTGATGACAGTGACATGTCTCTGTGGCCAAGTCTTACTGAAATTCCCAGCCCTGAGACCTTATAAATTCCACCCTTGTCCTTATTTCACTACTTGGCTCTAGAATAGCCTTCCATCAAGTCTCCCCACCTCTTCCTAACCCAACTTTTTTTTTTTCTCTTCTGTTTTTTAGGGCCACGCTCATGGCATATGGAGGTTCCCAAGTTAGGGATCAAATCAGAGCTGTGGCCACTGGCCTGTACCACAGCCACAGCAATGCCAGATCCAAGCTATGCCTGCAATCTACACCACAGCTCACAGCAATGCTGGATTCTTAACCCACTGAGCAAGGCCAGGGATTGAACCTATGTCCTCATGGATGCTAGTCACATTCGTTAACCGCTGAGGCACGACGGGAACTCCCCAAACCCACCTTTCTAATGCTCTCACTTCTTGCCCCCAAACTTTCAGGAGCTCACAGTTCCCAGGTAGAATTTGGGCTTCAGTGTCTTAAATTTCCTGCTTTTAAACCTTTTATCTTTTATTTCTGATACATTTCCTCACGCTCTTTGCTACCTGAGCTAAGTGTTCTTTCCGTATCCCTGTTTCCTATAAATATCTTGTACTTTTTTCACTTTTGTGTCTTCATTCTCCTCTGAGCTTGTCCTCAAACCTTAGTGGGCATCACACCTATCTGGGAAGCTGGTTACAGCACGGGTCACTGGGTCCCCCATCCAAAGTTTTTGTTTCTATAGATCTGGGATGGGGTCTGAGCATTTATAGTTCTAACAAGTATCCATTTGATACTGAAGCTGGTGCCCTAGAACCCCACCTTGTACCCTGAGAACCGCTCCTGTGAGTCATGGCCAGAGCTGATATGGAGGTATTAGAGTCCATATCTGAGACATTTAGGTTGAAAGGTAAATTTAACTCATAAGAAGGTTGTCAGTTACTCAGGTCTGTGCACTGGTATTTTTGTACAGCAGTTCTACAGTGGCGTTTTGAACTTAAAAGAAAAACGTGTGCTTTAAGCTCTTACTCTGTGCCAGCTGACAGGCCCTTTGCCTGTAAAAGCACTGTGGAATTGAGGGTTAGACTTCTGTTTCCTCTCTGCATGTTGGAGAAGGACACTTGTCATCTTTAGTCGTGGGCCACCGCTGGGCATGCTCTGTCATTACAGACCGACAGACTCTGCAGTCGGCCAGCTGCCCATTACCAAACTACAGGTTTGTATTCTGCAAGCTATGCCAGCATCTTGGTTGTCCTTCTGTTACCAGGCTGAGGCATAGTCTTGGAGCTCGGTGACTTGGTAATGATGCCCTTTTAAAAACTCAAGTGTCCCCATCTGTCCTGGTGAGCATGTTCTACATTTTCATCATATTTTTAAACTTAGGGGAGTTCCCGTCATGGAGCAATGGTTAACGAATCCGACTAGGAACCATGAGGTTGCGGGTTCGATCCCTGGCCTTGCTCAGTGGGTTAAGGATCTGGCGTTGCCATGAACTGTGGTGTAGGTCACAGAAGTGGCTTGGGTCCTGAGTTGCTGTGGCTCTGGTGTAGGCCGGCGGCTACAGCTCCGATTCGACCCCTAGCGTGGGAAGCTCCATATGCTGAGGGAGCAGCCCTAGAAAAGGCAAAAAGACAAAAATAATAATGAAAATAAAAAAATAAAATAAACTTTGGGATCTGTCCTTGTCCCATTCAAAATGGACACATAAGTCACCTATACCACCAGAAGGGGACAGGAAAATGGCAAGGTGGCGTGTGACAGGCAGTCTGTTAGGGGCACTTTTGTGCTCTTAACTTTGCGAGGGCAGGTCCAAGGGTGAGTGCGATTTGAGGAGGGTGTTTGGAAGTCCTGAGAAGGTAATCAGTACCTGGTAGAAAACTTTTCACACCTCTTCTCATTGCACTTGCATTCTGCGGGGAGAGCCTACCGTCCTTTAAATGGGAAAGCCTGGACCTTGGTTGCCTGTGGCCTGGCCGCACACGAAAAGTAGAGGACCTCTCATTTAACAGGCTTGTTTTCTGAAGGATTCTAAAGGGTGAGGCTGAAGAATGTTCTCTGATGGGGGAATGTACCTAAGATGCTTCCCTTACACACCTCTGGACTTTTGGTAGCTCACCCGAAATGATACATTCCAAGGCAATGCCTGAAGATTCTAGATTTTTTTTTCCTAGTAAGGTTTTTAAATTTTTTTAAATTGAAGTATAGTCGATTTACAGTGTTCTATCAATTTCTGCTGTACAGCCACGTGACCCAGTCATTCAGGTATAGTCATTCTTTTTCTCATGTTATCTTCTATCATGTTCTATCGCAAGTGATTAGATGTAGTTTCCTGTGCTATACAGCAGGACCTCACTGCTTATCCATTCTCAATGTAATAGTTTGCATCTACTAATCCCAAGCTCCCAGTCCATCCCACTCCCTCCCACTCCTTCTTGGCAACCACAAGTCTGTTCTCCATTTTAAGAGTGGCGTAAGGTAAGTAATTAGGTCGACCCCAGCCGTCCTTTGGGAAAGTGCCTTCCCCCATTGTTTTGGGAGTTGAATTTTGTGGTCCTTTAGAAAACTGACTTTCATCTGTTGCATTTGGGTCATTCTTCACTCTGAACTTAGATAAATTAGCAAGCCTAGGGGTGTCCTTTTCTGCCCAGGTGCATTTATTTATTTTTTTAAAATCGTACACTGAGGAAAGGAAAGTAGTTTTTAGGAAAATTACAGTACATTAAACATGTACATTAAAGGCATAAAATGTGTCAACTATTTTAGCTACAGTTTATTATGAATGAATATGATATGAATGAATTATATTAATGCATTAATAAACTAAAGCTCTTATTTCTGAAGTTTGCTTTATTTATTTTTATTTTTATTTTATTTTATTTTTTTGTCTTTTTAGGGCCACACCTGCAGCATATGGAAGTTCCCAGGCTAGGGGTCTAATCAGAGCTGTAGCCACTGGCCTGTGCCACAGCCACAGCAATCCAGGATCCCAGCCACGTCTGCTACCTAAACCACAGCTTATGGCAACGCCGGATCCTTAACCCCCCCGACCAAAGCCAGGGATCGAATCTGCAACCTCATGGTTCCTAGTTAGATTCGTGTCTGCTGTGCCACAATAGGAACTCCTGAAGTTTATTTTAGAAATGAGATTTCTATTTAGTATTAGTTTGGTTATGTGGATACACTTGCTATTTGTCAGCGATGAATTTTTTTTAAATTCTCAGTATTTTTTTCTAGAGGTGAAAGTTTTATTAGAGATATTCAATCTCTCCTCTTATAGGTGAGCAGTGACGTTCTGGTAACTCACACTGATTGCTGAAACCCCCCTGAGTCTGACTTCATCTTTTATTCCAAAGATATCTCAGGGTCCTATGGAAGCCTGGTCCTGAAAAGAATCTTCCTTGTTTCTCTAAGCTGAAGAAATCAGTTGAGGTTGAGTTTTCGTTTGGAAGGGTCTTGGAGAAACAGAATCTTAACCCGTGCAAATCCTAATACCGTATTTGCACGGGGTCTTGTCTGTTAGGATAGGGACAGAGTGCCAGTCTCTATCCTAGTGGGAGTGGAGTGGACAGAATTGAACATCTGTGGCTCCAGCAGCAGCTGCTCCTCTAACTGTAGCATTGAGCGTGTTGGCTATGTCTCCGTTTTCCCTAACACCGTCATACCCACACCACACAAAGGTTGGAGAAAACTGCATTTCCTTCCACGAGCCCTAGGTGTGTCTGATTGAAAAAGACCTCGTAGGAGTTCCTATTGTGGTGCAGCGGAAACGAATCCGACTAGGAACCATGAGGTTGTGGGTTCGATCCCTGGCCTTGCTCAGTGGGTTAAAGATCCAGCATTGCCGTGAGCTGTGGTGTAGGTCGCAGATGCGGCTCGGATCCCGCGTTGCTGTGGCTCTGGCGCAGGCCGGCAGCTACAGCTCCGATTCGACTCCCAGCCTGGGAACCTCCACATGGTGCGGGAAGTGGCCCTAGAAAAGGCAGAAAGACAAAAAAAAAAAAAAAAAAAAAAAAAGACCTCGTAATACCTGAGTTGTTACCCCACGGAAGACCCACACTGTGAGTGGGGAATACAGGGGGCCTGCTGCCCAGAAGACCTGGCTCAAGTCTTCCTTCTTTCTCGCCTCTGTGTCCCTTGTTAGCTGTGTGATCTTGCATAGGACCCTAGATTCATGTTCTTTTTTTTTTTTTTTTCCGAATAAAGGCGTTACATATTCATTACCCAGCCAACCCACTAGTGCAGAAAAATGGAAACAAAGGGGAAAATCATTTTCCCAATAAAGTACATCCAGCTGTCCAGATAGTACTTAGGTTTTCAGAGTGACCTGGTAAGATGCAAGTGACCTTGCTACAGCATAAAATATGGGCCCTGTCATGTGCAACTCCATGTAGACCCAGCTTGGGTCTTATGTCTCTTCATGGAGTTGTACCTGCTTTTATTACAAGTTTTCATCCGAATTCATTGGCGGATGGGACAGTTCTGCTCTTGTGTCTTGGCCAAGAATCCCTTGGTCCTGAGAGTCTCATGAGACCCGGTGAGGAAGAGAATCTCCCACACAAGTCAAGATGGTGGAGAAAAAGAGAGGACATCCTTTTCGGTGTGGATGATGCCACTGCCAGGTCTGCCTCCCCTGGATGCAGGGACCGCTAACTACCTGGATGTTGGGGTGCATCTCACTGGATGACATGAGAGTGTGGCATTAGATATAAAGCAGCAAAATGACATGTCCAGTGTCTTAGCCAGGTTGTATTATAGTATATTGTTGCTTATACTGGTTGACTTTATTGCGGGTTTTTAGATACATCTTTTAAAGAAATATGGAATTTTTATTTAAAAGCGCATTTCAGGTAAGAGCATGGGGATTGACGTTGGTAAATTCACGAATTTAAATACTTAAACTTTCTCATGGCCTTTAATTATTTCTTGATTATTTAAGAGCATTTAATTCATCCTAATGCTGTGGAGTTATAAAACCATTAATAGCATTAGAGCCCTGGAAGCAAAGACTACAGCTCCTTCATTAGAATGGTAAGGAATATTGTGGAAGGGTTTTCAGTTATTCTACTCACAACATTTCTGGGAAAATAATGAAATGCAAACCAGAACAGATTTTAATTGGGCATATTTTACATGTCCAAAGAAGCTTTTATAACAACTATTGTACTCATTAGTTTTATGTGAAAGGCAGCTAATAAACATATATACCATACCAGAAAATATTTTTTTGCTGATCTTACTTTCTCTAAGATGTTAGATAGTGGTGTTTTCTTTTTTAAACTCATTCTGACCTTACAATTTGAGATACAGGGGCATACTTTTCATACTATAATCCCATTGTAAGCATTCATATTGAGAGGGGGTGTGTATATGTTCAGATATAGCTTTCTTTCCCACAGTGTGCACAGAGAAGATTTTTTTAGTAAGATTTCTATCAAATGTCAGCAAAGTCTGACTTCAAGACTTCTAATAGCAAAAAGATAGGGAAGAATTCTCATTTCTCACTGCGGTTTGAAGAGAAAATGGTGTCTTCTTAGGAAAGCCTGAAGTTTTGGCATATTCTGCCATCTTTAATCGGATTGAGTGTTCGGAAGGATAATTTAGTTGTCATAGATATGTTTTCTTAAACTTATCTTTGTCGTAAAAGCCTCATTCCTCAACCGTGTTCTGAGAAGTAGAGCTGGAGTAATATCCCTTGAGTACCTACTATGTACCAGGCACTGTTAAACACTTTATGTACAGGTGTTTATTACACCCTTGTAGAGATCATTTTCACTCTTTAAGAAGGGAAAACTCTTGTAAACTCTTTTTGTTTTTTTTGTTTTTTTTTGTCTTTTTATCATTTTAGGGTTTTACCATGGCATATGGAGGTTCCCAGGCTAGGGGTTGAATTGGAGCTGGAGCCGCTGGCCTACACCACAGGCACAGCAGTGCAGGATCCGAGCCACGTCTGTGACCTACACCACAGCTCACTGCAACGCCAAAGCCTTAACCCACTGAGCAGGGCCAGGGATTGAACCTGTGTCCTCATGGATGCTAGTCAGATTCATTTCCATTGAGCCACGACGGGAACTCCAAAATTCTTGTAAATTTGTGCTGTCATTCAAACCTAGGTCACCTGCACACTGGATGTCCATATTTTTCCCACTGCTTCCTTACAGAGGCATAATCGCCGACCCTTTATCTAATATGCCAGTAGAACTTATTCTAAATTTAAAAGAGAATTGTCTCTTTTTTTTTTCTTTGTTTGTCTTAAAAATTGTACAAGGTAGGGGTTCAGTAAACCCTCAGTCTGCAGTGAAGCTTGTTTTTTCCTCTTGTTCTTAATTATTATTCTTGGCACATCTTGTATTGAAAGAATACATCTTGTGGGGGTGGAGGGTGAAATGGTACCTGTAATGAATAAAATGTTGGACAGCCCAGTGAGGTGGTTGAAACAAAAGGGGGAGAGGGGAGTTCCTGTCATGGCACAGTGGTTAACGAATCCGACTAGGAACCAGGAGGTTGAGGGTTCGATCCCTGGCCTTGCTCAGTGGGTTAAGGATCCGGCGTTGCCATGAACTGTGGTATAGGTCGTGGATGTGGCTCAGATCCCATGTTGCTGTGGCTGTGGTGTAGGCCGGTGGCTACAGCTCTGATTAGACCCCTAGCCTGGGAACCTCCATAAGCATCGGGAGCGGCCCTAGAAATGGCAAAAAGACAAAAAATAAATAAAATAGAATAAACAAAAGGGGGAGGGAAGCAGCTCAAATAAATTTGTTTTTTATAATGTACTTTTTTGTCTTTTTGCTATTTCTTAGGCCACTCCCGCGGCATATGGAGGTTCCCAGGCCAGGGGTCTAATCAGAGCTGTACCCACCGGCCTACGCCAGAGCCACAGCAACACGGGATCCAAGCCGAATCTTCAACCTACACCACAGCTCACGGCAACGCCGGATCGTTAACCCACTGAGCAAGGGCAGGGACTGAACCCACAACCTCATGGTTCCTAGTCGGATTCGTTAACCACTGCGCCACGACGGGTACTCCCATAATGTACTTTTAAAACAGAATCAGAATTTATTGAAGATACTAGACAATCATCCAGTTACTGAAACGGTTGGCTTGGTACTTGGCGATAGAGCCCTGCAGCTCTGTCTGTAGTAACTAGACAGGCAGTATATGTGGGTCAGAGAGGTTCAGTGGTTTGCCTGAGGGAAAACCTGGAGGTGGAACTCTCACTTGGTGTCCTTGATTCGTGGGTGGGAAATAAATACCACAGAGATGAAGTTAGAGCCATCTTTTCTTGTATCTGCAGGTTTGTAGGACGTGAACTGAGTTGATAATGTAAATTGAGCACCGTTCTGCTGAAGCCAGGAGCCAGGTGGTGTGGTTCTGGTCTGGGACCACAGCTCAGAAGGCCATTTTTGGAAAAGTGGGTCTTTACTTGTAAGGGAGAGGAGGGCGAAAGTGAATTCATTCAATAAACATTTGCTGGAGTTCCCATTGTGGTGCAGTGTAAACAAATCTGAAGAGTAACCATGAGGTTGCGGGTTCGATCCCTGGCCTCTCTCAGTGGGTTAAGGATCTGGTGTTACTGTGAGCTGTGGTGTAGATCGCAGAAGCGGCTTGGATCCTTCATTGCTGTGGTCATCGCGTAGGCTGGCAGCTGTAACTCCAATTAGATAGACCCCTAGCCTGGGAACCTCTATATGTTACGAGTATGGTCAAAAAAAAAAAAAAAAATTCTGAATGTTTTCTGTGCTTAGTAGGGAAGCAGGTGATGAGGGGTAGGCAGACATAGGTCAGAATGTAATACAAGTAAGGATCAGGAGAAGTAATGAAAAGTCATTATGTGACCCAGGAGGCATCATGAGTTATATGTGGCTGGCGTTTGGTTAGGATAGTAGAATGTTCTTTCATGCTCACTCGCCCTTCTTTCTTCTTACTATCTCAGCCTAAATATTCTTTCCTCCACGAATCCCTTTCCCTGACCTGCATCCCCGGACTGGGTTAGATTCCCTTGTTGTGGGGTCCTAGAGTGTAGGTGCTACCGACAGCAGACATCAACCCTCTGGATTATAACCAATGACCAACTCTTTTTTTTTTTGTTTGTTTTTTAGGGCTGCACCTGTGGCATAGGAAGTTCCCAGGCCAGGAACTGAATTTAAGCCACAACTGCAACCCTACACCACATCCTTTAACCCACTGCACTGGGCCAGGGATTGAACTTGTGTTTCACTGGCAACCTGAGGTACTGCAGTTGGATTCTTAACCTACTGTGCCACAGCAGGAACTCCTTGTTCTTCAATCTGCCCTGGGAGAGAAGCGAACCATTCTTTTTTGTTGTCGTTGCTTTTTAGGGCCTCGCCCTCGGCATATGGAAGTTCCCAGGCTAGGGGTCAAGTCAGAGCTGTAGCTACCAGCCTACACCACAGCCATAGCACCGCCAGATCCAAGCCACGTCTGCAACCTACACCACATCTCACGGCAACACCAGATCCTTAACCTACTGAGTGAGGCCAGGAATCGAACCTGCATCCTTATGGATGCTGGTCAGATTCAATTCCGCTGAGCCACGACAGGAACTCCAGGAAAGGCCTTTGTGAGGAGATCTCCAATAAGAGAAGATGAATCCTCTGAAATGAGGAGGAATTGACCACACAGAAGCCTGAGGGAAGAGTTTCAGGCAGATGAAGAGCTGGTACAAAGGTCTTTGGGTGCAAACAAATGTGAATGCTTGGGGTGATACGGGGGGAGGTGAGGATAGAAGCGCAGGGGTCCCAGATCATGCAGAGTCTTGTGGGTCGTGGTGAAGAGTTTAGGTACTGCTTCTGCTCAACTTTCAAGAACAGAAAGCACACAACTTAAAAAAAATGCAGATTCTGTATAGATGAAACCATATAAAATTGCTGGTATTTCTGACCTACCAAATGGCAGTTTCATCTGCTTGAACCGAATATTGGGATTTTTTTTTTTCTTCTTTTTACAGCCACACCTGCAGCAAATGGAAGTTCCTGGGGTTGAAGTCAAATCAGAGCTGCAGCTGCCAGCCTACACCACAGCCAGATGGGAGCCGCCAGATCCTAGCCACTTCTGAGACCTATAATACAGCAGCTTGTGGCAACGCCGAATCCTTAACCCACTGTACGAGGCCGGGAATCAGACCCACATCCCCATAGATACTAGTTGGTTTCTTAACCCCCTGAGCCACAACGGGAACTCCTAATATTGGGATTCGTTTCAGCAGTGGTACACACTTTGTGCAAAGAACACACTTCCTTGTTTCTAATTACTTGTGCCTTGGTGGGCGCTGCGTCCTATTGGCTCACGGAGCACAATACCTGACAGCAGATCCGTGTTGGAATGGCCACAAACTGATGCTGTCACAAGTAAGAAAAAATCCTGAAGGCGGTTTCTCGAACATTTCCTGTTTCATAAACCTTTGTCTTTGTCAGCTTGGTGGCTTGTGGAACCCGGAGGGAGAGATAATAGTATCATTAGCACCTTGGGCTTTGTTGTCTCTGTCAAGTCACCAGGGGCATTTATTATGATGGCATAATAAATGCACCTTTTCCTTCTGAAAAGGTCTTGGCTCCGGACAAGTAAATTGAAGGGTCGGCTCTCCCCGCAGGGGAGGGTTGTTAGGAAGGCACGTTGGAGTGGGTTTATCCTTACATGAAAGGCCACAGGTGCCAGCTCAGGTGGTCTAAGGCCATGCTCTCGGGCCACCTTGGCATCCCCGTGGTGTTATTACCACCTCTCCCGGAGCAGGGGGCCTGAGACAATGAGAGGCCACCCCATGGGAAGTGCCGCGGAACAAATCTTTTTCTTAATAGTCTTTGATGCCACAGCCCCTGGTGGAAAATGTGTGTTCATATGAAAGGGAAAGGTGGTTAATACCTAAAATCTTTCATTTCGTGAAAACATTTTCTGCTCTTTGAAATCTCTCTGGCCACCTGTTGGGGACCAATGAGTCCGGCCAGCAATAATGATTACTGCCTTGCGCTCCGGTCTTTTGTGGAGGCGTTCGTTCTGCACCCTCTTTGAACTCCCCAACCCAATGCTTGTTGGGGCTCCGGGCATCTCGGGTGGTATGAGGGGAAGAGGTGAGTGTGGAGTTTGCAAAGGTGATGGGATGCCTCGTGCTCTACTGGGGTGACTAGACCTCTTTTTTTTCCCAGAAGCCTAGGTGCCATGCAAGCTGATTTTCTACAAAGAGTTGAGGCGTGCTGTGTCATTATTGATAGCTGAGCCACAAGGTAGAAACCTATCCGTCAATTTCTGAAAGATCGCTCAGCTCTGTGCGTGTGGTGATCTACTTCTGTGGGGGTCCCTCCTGTGTGTCAGCTTTGCTTACTGGCAAATGGTCAATTAAGAGTCAACTAATAGAAGTTAGTAACAACATTCATCACCACTTTCTAACCACGTGAGGAACTCCGTATTTGCGTTTTTCACTTTTTTTTCTAGTTTTTATTTTTTTAAAAATTTGTATTACAGTTGCTTTAAAATGTTCTGTCAATTGCTGCCGTACAGCAAAGTGACCCCCGTATACCTTTATATACATTCTTTTTTTCCTCATTATCCTCCAGCAACTCCATATCGGGTGGTTTATGCAAAGATGGAGTTGGGCTTACGGTCGTTACAGAGTCTTTCATTTATTTCTCAGTCCTGATCAGCTTCATGTGGTTTGTTTTATGCCATGTTTCACCTGATCACTGTGAGCCTCTGGCTTCATTATGACACCGATTTGGAAAGCGGTGTGTCCTCCCCGGACGTGGCTTGAGTTGGAAGACCAGTCACTCTCTTTAACATGGCATCTGATCTGCCTGAAAGAGCAGATGGCATCTACACAAATATGAACAACCGTGTGGTAGGTTTTTCTTTTACGGTTTACACTCACTGTGTCACACATTACTTCTCTTGAATCTTCCCGTGACACCCAGGAGATGGGTTATTATTTTCTCATCTTCCAGATCAGGAAGCGCAGTCTCCGAGTTTCCATCCAGGGGCGCTGACTTCTGGTTGGATCCCCTTCCACCCCTTCTAACTCCCATATGGCCAAACTTTCCGGCAACTGGCCAAACAGATTATAAATCCAGTTACTCAGTGTAAGGGAAGAAACCGATCATCCATCAAGTCTCATTTCTGATTGTTTCTCAAGTAACTCCCACTGGTACGTCCTGCTTGCTCGTTCTCCAAACTCATCATGTCTCAAATGCTGTCTGAGCCGCATGCCCGCTTCTTCCTGTATTTCTGAGTCCCTGAAGGAGTCTGCCCTTCACTTCAGGGCACAGATCAGAAACCCGGCTATTAGGGATTAATATCTGGGTGTTGGTGGGCACAGCATGTGATTGGTAAGGCTCAGGGTTCCACAGCTGTAAAATGGGGCTAATACCTGCCTTGTTGGGTGTTAGTATTTTGGGGTCTCATCCATTTAAATTTGGCACACACAGGCTCTGTGAGGACAGCAGCTACTGTTGTCATTTTTTCAAAAAGCTATTATACCCTTTATTCAATCAGTTGACAGATCCTGTGGATTCTGCCCTCATTAATACCATTGACTCTGTCCTTTCCAATCTGTCTGCCTTAGACTTACATAATTACTGCCATAATTTGACTCATCACAGTGACTCCAATCTAATCCATCACTTACAGACTTTCCAGCCTGATATTTCCAAAAACATAAAATTGAACTTCTTGAGGTCCCTCATTTGCTTACAAGAATAAATATAAATTCTTTAGTTTTTCCCTAAAGGTCCTTTATGACCTGACCCTCTTCGCAGCTTCATCTCGCACTTTCATTGCTCTTCCTGGTCATACACGCTACCCTCACCCTGGGGCTCCTCTAAGTAATTCCTCATCCTGGGCTGGTCCCCTAGATGCCTGCATTCTCCGTCCCCAGTTTCCCCTCTTTCCTTCCACCCCCAGCTGGTCATCTCACCTTCAGCTCCATGGTCTCAGCAATTTGCATAGCATCCTGCACATAGTAGGTGCTCAAGAAGGGAATGAAGTAATGCTTGGCTTCAGTGGATACCGAGTGGCTGGCATCTTTAGCCCAGGGTCCTCTCAAGTGTCTGGCATCTCCGGGGGGTTGTCAAGGGTGGACACAGACTGGATCTTCAGGGGAAGGTCCTGGGTTGGTAGCAGACTCACCAGGAGATAGCTGGGGGGACAGAGAAATGAGGTCACTGTTAGCATGATTCATCTACTGCAACATCACAGCAAGAAAGCCTACCTGCACTCTATCAGAGTTCAGGTATATACAGAAGCAGCCGTCCCATCAGGAATTTATCCAGAGTTTGCCATCTGACTATTCAGAATGTAAACCATAATTGCCCCCTGAAGATTCCTTGCAGACGCAGCGTCCTACCCACCACCCCACCCAGCAACAACCAGCTGAGGGTGATTATCTGTGGTTGGCAGGTGCACCGTCTCCATTAGCCGAAAACTGACAAAGCCAGGCCTGCCGACCCTATAGGCTGTAGGGTCTTACCCTGTTGTGGTCGGAATCACACCTGTCCAGAGTCATCTGACAGCTTTCCATGGAAGGTTGTGAGACACCAGTCTGGTCTTACTATTTTGTGAGAAAGACATTTAATGTTTGCCTCCATATGTTATGCTCTGGAAGACTCAAGAAGCATGGAAGCTTATTGTATTCCGTGTATGTTTGAAACCACTAGACATCCAAGCCCCTTTCCTTCATGGGAATTGTGGGGATTGGCTTTGCTCCCCAAAGATGCAAAGCCCATGAAGTACATTTCCTGAGCGAGTGTTGACATCCCTTTGAGCTTCATGCTCAGATAGACAGAAGTGCCTGAACAAGAACCACACGATCCACCTGCCGTGGCTCTCAGAAATGCAGACCTGTCGGAAAGACAAGGCTGTGACCAGGGAAAAGGAGTTATTCTCTAAGACCCAGCCTTGCTCTCTTTATGTTGGTTTGTTTTAGTCCACAAACAAACAACTTGAGTGTTTTGCTCAAGTATAGCACCATCAGGAACGGACACAAATCGGAAGTGTCCAGCTTGAGTTTTCAAGTTGCCCTTTTCATATACTCATATATAATCATTAATCGTATAGGATTTGGTGCCACCACCAATTTATTGTTTAATTAAATACAGGGGTCAGTGAGGCTGGAGATGGGATCAAGCTCTGAATTCTGTTCTCTTGCCACAGCTGATTAATAACCTTCCCATTATTACTCAAACATGCTCAGGGAGGCGCAAAGTCATTTTCCTGGTGTGCATGTTGGAGCCACTCACAGCCTGTAATTTTTACCTCCAGTTCTCTTTCTTTAGCCTGTGAATACAAGATGAATTCCAGGAGTTCCCATCGGGGCTCAGCGGTTAACAAACCCAACTAGCATCCATGAGGATGCAGGTTCAGTCCCTGACCTCGCTCAGTGGATTAAGGATCCAGCCTTGCCGTGAGCTGTGGTGTAGGTCGCAGACAAAGCTCAGATCCTGTGTGGCTGTGGCTGTGGGCTGGAGGCTGTAGCCCCCTAGCCTGGGAACATCCGCTGGCCGTGGGTGCAGCCCTAAAAAGACCAAAAAAAAAAAAAAAGAATTCCACTAAAGCCCCACCCCCATATGAAAATAGCCTACTCCTTTCTTTGTCTGATGGGTTTGTCCAAAGAAAGGACAGCAGAGAGTCTGTCGGCCCATGTGGTTCTGATCAGGGAGCTCCTTACCTCGATTAGAACTGCCCCTCTGTGAAGATGCCTCTCTGAGCCCTGTCTTCCCCTTTTCTGTCTTCAAAGGTGGACACTCTCTAGGGCTGTCGTTTATCTCTCAAGATCACGGCCCTCTTTTCTTCTGGAAGGGTGTGTGGTCCCCTCCCCTGTCCCGTGCGGTCTTCTGTGGGTCCAGTTGGTTGAAGCCAACTTACCACCAGCTGGGAAACTTGCAGCGAAGTTCAGTTCACTCTTCTTCCTGGTTAAGAAAACAGCACTTTCTTGGCTTCCTAATGATGAACTGTTTGCCCTTAAGATCAGCCTCCTTGTCGCTGGAGATGTTTTCAACTAGAATTTTCTCCTCCCACACCCCAAAAGTTTTTAAGTACAAAAACTTGTCAAATACACAGAAAAGTTCAAACATATCCTCCACCTAAATTCAGTAATCGGTAATTATTTTACCCTCTTTGCTTTATTCTCTTTATGTGTAGATTTGGGAGAGGGTTTCCTATTGATGGTAAAATTTGGCCCCCAGGCCACTTCATCCCTGAATATGTCAGCATTCACTACCCCCCAGGAATAATTTATAAATACAGTCTTACCCAAGAGAGGTAATTATAACTGTAATATTTTCTCATATCCTGTCCACATTCAGATTTCCTAGATTTTCAGTTGTCCTCAGAATATCTTTCATCTTTTTTTTTTTTTTTTGTCTTTTTGAGGGTTGCACCACAGTATATGAAAATTCCCAGGCTAGGGGTTAAATTGGAGATGTAGCCACTGGCCACAGCCACAGCAACACTGGATCCAGGCCGCACCTGTGACCTATACCACAGCTCATGGCAATGCTGGATCCTTAACCCACTGAGGGAGGCCAGGGATCGAACCTGTGTCCTCATGGTTCCTAGTCAAATTCATTTCTGCTGAACCACGACAGGAACTCCCGGATATTTTAGTTTTCTTTTTTAAACCAGAGTTAGAGTTTCTATCCCCTTTAGTGTAGTTTTCTTTTTTAAACCAGAGTTAGAGTTTCTATCCCCTTTAGTGTATTAATGCCTCAGAGAATATCTGGATAACTGTGACAGCTAAGTGTACAGAACAGTGATGCAGCTTGGTACTCAATCATGTAGACAATTTCTCAGGAGAAGACTACACTGCCTTATCTGTTGTGGGAAGTTTCTTTGCTTGCTTCATGCAACAGTGTGGACCAGAGTGAATGCATAAGCATGAACACAGAACCCCCATCACCACTGTGAATGGGCCACTTAACAAATTCTGCAAGTCTGGAAGGTCTCCCCAGGAAGCTAATTGATTGAGTCTGCCATTGCTGTGAGGTAGCCATGTACTCACATGCTTAGCACCCAAGACCCATCTCGTGTGTGCTGGTCTGCCAGAAACATGTGTTGTTATGCTAGAAGGGAACATGGCTCAGGACAGATTCATAGGCAGGCCTCAGGAACTCTCCAGAGATTTGGACTTCATGATAATGAATAGACTTTATTTCAGGGGAGTACGCATTAAGATTGACAGACTAATGGAACAGATAGTATATAGTTTAATATATCCTCCATTATTACTGCATATATTGTTGCAGTTAATGAACCAATATTGGTACATTATTATTAACTATAGTCTACAAGTTACATGAAGGTTCCCACTTGGGGCTGTACATTCTAGGGTTTTGACAAATGCATGATGTCCTGTATCCACCATTCCAGTGTCCACACAGGACAGTTTCACTGCCCTAAAAATCCTCTGTGTTCCACCTGTTCATCCATCTCTCTTTCCCTCTGAACGCCTGATCTTTTTTCTCTCTCCATAGTTTTTGCCTCTTCGGGAATGTCACATAGTTGAAATCATTATAGTGTGTCGCCTTTTCAGACTGGCTTCTTTCATTGAGTAATCTGCATTTAAGGTTCCCCCACGTGGCTTGAGAGTTCGTTTTATCTTATCACTGAATAATATTCCATGGGCTGTACCACATTTTGTGTATCCATTCGCCCATCTTACTGTTTTATTTTTAAGCAGATGCTAGAACATTTTAGCACACAGTAGATGTCTGGTAAATAAAGAGTTATTACATGACCTAGTTGGATTAAATCCTTATTCTTTCTCACAGGTGTGTAGCACAAAAGGAGTGTTCTGATGGAAAAAGGCAATTATGTGTTAGGCACTCATTTCTGCTTGTATGCAGTTGTTGTTTAAGGAGAGTGCATTTAACCCCACAGAGGCTTAGCCCAGCAGCTGCAAACAGCTTTGATATGCCCAGGCTTCCAGCCACAGTTTAAAAATTCTCCCTAGCATTGCACTAATACGGTAGCTGCTCACCAGCCACATGTGGCTATTTCAATTTACATTGATTAAAACTACATAAAATTAAAAAGGCAGTGCCTCTGTTGCACCAGCCACAGTTCAGCTGCTGGTTAACTGTACATGGCTCTTGGTTACCATTTTGGACCAGACACTTCTAGAATGTTATCATCATCACAGACAATTTTATTGGCCAGCATTCAAATAGAAGGGGGAGGGGGGATTGCAATGAGCTGACCAGGCCAATCCTGAGTCCTCGTCAGTGCTCCGCTGCTTTGTGCTGCCACAATTTTACAATGGAAGAGAGGAAGGCCGGAGGTCTGTTTTCTGGAGAAAAGTTGCTTAAAATAACTTCGTGGGGATCCAAACGGCGGCCCAGGCCACTGAAGCTGTGAAATCCTCCTTGTGTGACAACCCCAGGAGGCCCAGCTGGACAAAGGTTTAGGCCCTTGATCAGCTAGTGTTAAGGAGTTTTACAGAACTCTGAGTTCTTGCCTATTTAGTTTGGTGAAAAAGCAGGGGCCTTCTCTAATTTGAGGGGTTGGGGGTGGGTGTGGAGAGGGAGTGAAACTTCTCAACTAATAAATCTGCACATTGTACGCCCCTCCTTTAGTAAATGCCTGTGCCTGTTGGATACCAAGAGTGTGAAAGCTGAATGAATAGCAGATACTTGACACAGACCCTGTTGCTTACTCCCTTGAAATTGAAATTACTCTTATTTGGGAGCAAAGCAAATGGCAGTTAAGCTGTCTTGGGGGTTTTTTTTCTTGAGGTTTGTTTTTTGTTTGTTTGTGGGGTTTTTTTGTTTGTTTTGTTTTTTGCCTTTTTATGTCAGCTTTTTGGATTTGATCAGCTCTCATTTCATTCACGTGGTAAAAGCCAGGCTCACACAAAGTATCATGGACTTAGATTTCAGTTCTGTATTCATTTTAGGTCTGGCCTTTTAATAAAGTCTTTGAGGTTTTTTTGGTTTTTTTTTTCTTCTAAATAAAAGTACAGATAACAGACATGATATGAAATTGGGCTTTTCCTTCATGTCTAATCTGGAAATTGGCTGTTGATGCTGCTGAGGGTTTGTAATATAATTTTCAGCTGAAAACACCAAATTGCTCTGTTTGCACATTGTAGCTTTAAATATTGACTTTTCACCTTCTGACATGCTCCGGTTCCTGAGAGGCCTAACGTGGAAAGGGGAACGTGACAGAATAACATAGCTACCATAATTCCTGTGAAACGACTTAAAATATTCTGGTATTTAGAAGTCCCGTCAGGACATGAACACTTGGAATCATAACTGTCTATAAACACAGGCTTAGGATTGATAGTTTTCTCTAAGAATAGGCACAGAGAAAATAGTATATTATCTTGCAAATGAAGAATTGGAAATGCCAGACCCCAAATGAAGACAGATTTCCCTTTAATCTTTCGGCTAGTGTCACCTGCTAAACAACTCCCAGAAGAGTTGCTGAGATGTAATCAGCATTTAATAATGCTTGCATTTGTTCAGCCTACTTTTTTTCTTTTTTTTAAGCCAACACATTGGCCCTTGAATAAAAGGCAGGATGACGGGTGGATTTCTTATATTGACCAGGGTTTTCATTGAACTTTAAAAAGTCTATTTTAATTTAGACACTGTTTCATGTTAGCGAAGTCTCAAGAAATTGATAATGGGGTTTCTTCGCATGGGATTGTTTTCTTAAAAGCCACACAAGGGGAAAAGATCAATATTAGGGCTTTCCGAGTGGCAGCTTTTTACAGACTCCCCCACCCCCACCCCAGCACAATTGATTACAGCTGTTTTTGTAAAGGATTTAAAAAGAACAATCTGTATGAAAACCCTCCTTCTTTGCTATGAGTTGAGCAGTTCCAGGCAGGTTTCCATGGGGGCTGCACTGCAGCGTGACCACTTGAAGAGCCTGTGGCTGCACCCGCGGGCGGGTGGGGGCAGCCAGGCGGGGAAAGGCTATTAGGTGAGGGGTTGTGGGCACGCATGCCAAAGAGGTTGCCCTGGCAGCTGCAATCATTCAGCCGAATTCCTCCACCTCCAAAGCAGGAGGGGTGAGACGCAAGTGATTTTTCTACGCACGCGGTGTTGTCAGCGGCCAGGAGAGAGAGGTGAAGAATCTGTGTTTCACAGCATTGGCCGAAGGCAGGTGTATCCATTCCAAGTTAGGAAAGCTAGAAACTGCTAGGCCCCCAGCTTCCACATCCTCACTTGTTGCCTGGAGGCCACAGAGGGGTGGACGCATCTTCCTGGGGCACCTGGAGCCAGTTCTTCTCAGGCTGCCCACTGATCTTGGACCCATAAAATAATAAATGCCACTCTGGAGGCAGAGGTGCTGTGTGGCCACAGGGTGCCTGGAGCAGGTAAATCTATTTGAAACTGGTCCCATCTTGAAAGGCTGTGACAGGACCAAAGTGAGAGACTGGGGCAGGGGCTGGGCTGGACTCCCCGAGCTTTAATTCTCACTAGGACCCTGTGCTCTCTAGGAAATGAAGATGTACCAGGTAGCCCAGGTAGCTGTCATCAGAAAAGGCGGGGCTTTTTACAGAGAGCTTACCATTGGTTGCTTTACAGGAAGCATCTGCAGAATGTGGGGTGGGCCATTAATTTGGGAAGAAGTAAAGATCCTTGGGAATGTGGGGATTTTAGAAGACAGTGTTAGGTTTAGAATCATTCCTTTGTGTTTAGCATCCCTGGGCTTCCATAAATCACCACGGAGGCCTTGGGTATGTATGACTGGCTTCAGAACTGATGGAAATCAGCTGGTAAGCTGCTTTTGGTACTCAGTTCACTTGGAGGAAAAAAAAAATTCCTTGAGATGATCTGATAGGTTTTTGATTCCTAACTATTTGCTTTTCTTCGTCTCCCATATTTTTAGGAAACGAAGTCTCTTATGAAATGGTGCTTACGGATATGTGTTCCCACTGAGGCTTTTCATTATCGCTAGTGAATTACCATGAATCAGCCAGGAGTATACACTTCCATAATGCGGAATGTCAGAATAGCTTCATCTGTAGATTCTGATGGAGGTAGATCAGAAAGACCTAGGCACTGCTGCAGTGGACTAGCTTACCTTTTGGAGTTTTGAAGGCTCTGTCCCCGTGTTAATTTGAACAGCCAATAAAGAGTTTATCATGGTTGGGAAAAAAATTGTGATTACCCATCTCCTTTCCTCTTCCTTTTAGCAAGACCTCAGATGTTATCGTCAGATAAGTAACTCATAAATGACAATTGAGGACACCAACAGGAGTGCTGTCTAAAATGTATTTGCTTGAGAGGTGGCACACGTGACTGTGAACACACTCCTTGTAGCAGGTGCTTTTGTCTGGGACCTCAGCCTCCTGCCTTAAGAGGTGTGG
The DNA here is from genome assembly GCF_054392235.1 of Sus scrofa. NCBI lineage: Eukaryota > Metazoa > Chordata > Mammalia > Artiodactyla > Suidae > Sus > Sus scrofa. Next base: position 40,057,861 of record NC_139386.1, on the reverse strand, counting down.
TGCAGCCCGGGGAGGCTCCATTTCTTGGGGAACTTTATGCAGCGTCCACAGTGGATCTCGTCATGGACTCGAATACCTTCACATCTTTTCCTGCTTCCTCTCTCAAGGAAGTCATTTCTTTTCTTTAAAAGCTGCTTGGCTCTCATTGCTCACTTGGCTGAAAAGTTTGATCAAGGACAGTTCCTTTTGCAAACTATTGCCTTTGGAGTGGATAAGCAATGAGATCCTGCTGTTTGGCACTGGGAACTATATCTAGTCATTTATGATGGAGCATGATAGTGTGAGAAAAAGAATGTGTATATGTATGTGTGACTCGGTCTCTTTGTTGTACTGTAGAAAACTGACAGGACACTGTTAACCAGCTATAATGGAAAAAAATAATCATTTAAAAATAAAATTAATATACTAAGATTATGTGTGTGTGTGTATATATTTTTTTTTGATAAAATGCAACACCCAGTTAAGAGAAAAAAAAGAATATTTCCTTTATGTAATCAAAAGAAATACAAGGCCAGGGGCTATAAGCCTTGGACAGAATCAGGCTTTTTCTTCCAGTAGATAATCAAGAATGTGAATAATCCTCTGGCACACAGGGCAGCCACCACTGTGATGTGGTACTGGGTATTAAAAGCCCACCTTTCAGGGAGTTCCTGTGGTGGCTCAGCGGTAACGATCCCAACTAATATCCATGAGGACTGGGGTTCAATTCCTGGCCTTGCTCAGTGGGTTAAGGATCTGCCATTGTCATGGGCTGCGGTGTAGGTCGCAGACACAGCTGGGATCTGGCATTACTATGGCTGTGTTGTAGGCCAGCAGCTGCCGCTCTGATTCAATCCCTAGCCTGAGAACATCCATATGCCGCAGCTGCGGCCCTTGAAAATAAATAAAAAAGAAAAAGCCCACTGTTCAAAACAGCTTGACTTCTGGTTTTGAAATCCATGGTCTCATCACCTTTGGATGTACCCCTTTCTGTCTAGCTTTGTTACTTTTATTTAGGTAAGTGCTGACACATTTTCAGTCTTCCAGTATAAGGAACTAACTGCAAATGTCATTGTTTTGTTGAAAAACATCTCCTAGATCAGGTAGTCACTGTCAACTCAGAGCTTTGTGGAGGCAGCCACAGGAGTAAGACAGACAAGGCCAATGTAACAGAATAGACACTGAAGCCCAGGAGTCACACAGAGCGTCTCGGGCTCACTGGCAGTTCAGCCCTGGAGCTGTGTTGGGGACACAGCACTCCCAGGTCGTATCAGCCATCGGTGGTGAGGACTCAGCTGGGAAGGAGCTCGTTGACTGGGGCACCAGCAGCCTCACCTTGATGTGGGGTGTCTTCCCCGCTTTATATAAACCAGGAGCCAAGAGTCGCTCATGAGATGGGGAACAAGACCCAGGAAATTTTGGAACCTGGAGTCTTGTGCTTAAATACCCATCTTCCTGGAGCTTTTGCCTTCCTTGCCTTAGATCAAATGGATCAGGTGTGGCCCAAGCACTGTGATGTGACGGTGTGGCGCTTTTCTCAAGTAGAAACTTTTTTTTTCCTGTTTGCCACTTACACACCCATATACTTCCATGGCACCGTCTTTAGATTCTGTGTCTAGGTATGTCCCTGTCTGTTTAACTGCAGTAACTGCTACATAGTCCTGTGGATGTTTGGAAGCTGGTCCCTGGCCATGTCCATCGGTCTTGTGCTTTCTGTGCCTTGGGCCGCATCTACATGTTGGAAAAATACAACAGTTAGGAACAAAATCATCCGTGAGCCACCACCCTCACCAATTCACTCCTTTATCTTCCATCCTCCTCGGATGGAAGCGCTCGGCCAAACGGTGTGAAATCGTAGGCGTTGTGAGGTTAGAAAATATGAAAACAAGATTATCCTTTTTAAATAGAGTGTGTTGTCTCAAGATTTTCCCCTGTTGTTGGGTGGTATGTGCTTTTTAAGGACCGTGTTGAGAAAATTAGTATATCATACCTCATTGGCATAGCTACTGTCCCTCTCTAGTTGCAGTTAGGTTGTCTCAGGGATTTTGATTTTTTTTTTTTTTTAAACTTTGCCTTCTTTTTAGAATATTTCCTTAGGATAATTCGTAAGAGTAGACGTATCGGGCCAGATGGTACAAAAGATTTCATATCTTCTTCAGACACATTGCCAGAGTCCTTGCCAAAGGGCTTGTGCCCATTTCTGTTAGTTGGCATTTTTGAAAGAGTCAGAGCTTCTCGTTAGAGGCCAGTATTAAAGAGTCTCATGTTCCTATCAACATTCAAACTCAGTGCTAGCCTAGACCTGAAATACAGACTTCGTTGGAAATTCCATCAACTAACTGCTGCTCGTGGCTGAGAGCAGGTTCATTCTCCCAACAGATGGAGGCTGGAGGGGTGGGGGCTGCCCTTGGACCTCAGGTCTTTCCCATTTTCCTGTCCCATAGGCTTCCTGTGGCACTCTGTCAGCTCCCATATAGGGTGGGGAATTTATGCAGTTGTGCCTTGGGGCCTAAAATTGCAGCAGTTGAAAAGCCTTTAGAGGGAATTAGTAAATCTAAACCAGAGCCTCTTGGCTTCCTGTGCTTGACTTGGAGTCTGCTCCATTATGGTAGTTTTTAACAAAACACTTCTGAATGAGAAATAAATTCCAAATCTCTTTTTTTTTCCCCCTACTCCTGCCAAACGCCACCAGGAAACAGAATCTCATTATTTCAGTTAGAAGATATTAATACTGACCCTCTCCAGCACTTGGGACTTTTCAGGTTAGGCTCACACAGCTTCTATTTTTACTCTAGTCTAAACTGTGGTCATATGGATGGCAACATCAGTACTGGAATATTCTAGTATGGGAGGGAGAGAGGCAGCAGTGCTTCTAATAACATGGCTGCAAACCTCTTGCTTCCCTCTGTTTGAGATTCCAAAAAAGGAAGAAAGCACAACTGGGAGCACATCTGTAAGTCATGAACATTTTCCTTTTGTGTGTCATGCATATTCAACATAATCCCACTCAATGTCTCAGGCGTTGCTTTAATACACGTTGGCCTCATAGAGCTCTATTTTTGTTGCCAACGAATTTAACTCTAGACAGAGGTGGCTCCCTTCTCTCTCCATATCAAGAATCCGAACCCTTTACCACAAACAGAAGTAAGAATTTGGGGGGGGGGCGGTGTTCTGCTTTTTTTCCTCACCTCCCTACCTCCCTGTTGAGGTTGACGTCGGTATTCGTGAAGAGGAAGACTGGATTTTGTCTAACGTGAGCAGTAAACCAGTGTCATGAAGAGGGGGTTTTCTTGTTTTTTTGGTCTTTTGTCTTTTTGGAGCCGCACCTGCGGCATATGGAGGTTCCCAGGCTGGGGGTCTAATCCGAGCTGTAGCTGCCAGCCTATACCACAGCCACAGCCACACCAGATCCAAGTCATGTCTGCAGCCTACACCACAGCTCATGGCAACACTGGATCCTTAACCCACTGAGCGAGGCCAGGGATCGAACCCGCAACCTCATGGTTCCTAGTCAGATTCATTTCTGTTGCGCCACGACAGGAACTTCATTTTGTTTGTTTGTTTTTAATGTTGATCGAATTTTGTAATACAAACATTTCAGAATTCAAAAGTTAGGAAAGGGCCTAAAGTGAAAATTCTCCCCAGGTGAGATATGTTGCATTGAATTAGTTGTCCCTATAATTTCTTGAGATTACAAAGCATAAACTGTGTCAAGAATTTGGGTGCAAGGTTTAGATTTCTCTCTGCTTGGTTTGTTTGGTTAAGGGCTCTTCTTCATGAAACGTGGCTTACAGAAACCTAGGGCTTTGGAGAAGCTTGGCTTGGCTTATAGAAAGCAGGGTTGGTAGAATGATATGCCCATCATAGGATTGCTGGTGGAGGAGCATTTTCTCAATGAGTCTGTGTGGTCCACGCTGTTCACTGTTAAAGAGAAGTGGGGCTGGGGGCCTGCATCTTGCCTCTGCCGTGTTTCATAATGCTTGGGGGTGGAGGAGGGGGCATCATTCAGTTAAATAAACATACAGGCACTCCTAGGTCCTTCTATATGAGCTGCCGGTTTAAACTGACCTGATAAACCACTTACTGAGCCAGGTACCCTTCTGAAAACTCCGTAGACAAACCCTGTAGGAACAAAAATAATTTCCAAGCACCAGCTACATCAACACGCCTACAGTGAGGCATCTTTTCTGAAAATCATAGTGATTTCTCCTGAATCATAAATATACATTGAGATGAGCCAAGTAATCCTTTGGCAAGATTTTTTTTTTTCCTTAACATGCTGATTATTAGGCTGAGCATTTTATTAGAGAAAGATTTTATGTGAGCTTTGTTGGCTAGGACAACTGCCTTGAATCATATTCAGTTCTTATTTTTGAACAGAGAGGAAAATTTCTACTGTTAAGTACACTAACTCAGTGTTACTTTTTAAAATGCTTTTTAGTCATTTAAATGTTCTCCAGAGACTAGCATTGGGCCTGGCTCATTGGAGGCATTCTTAATGAGTTGGTGGTTTCTTCTAAAGTCATACTTCTCTCTTTCTCTGGTCGTCATCCTCAGAGTATAAGGCTGCATTCCAGATTGCTCTTTTTTCTTTTTTTTGTCTTTTCTAAGGCCGCTTCCACGGCACATGGAGGTTCCCAGGCTAGGGGTCTAATCGGAGCTGTAGCCACTGGCCTACACCACAGTCACAACGACTTGAGATCTGAGCCAAGTCTGTGACCTACACCACACTCACGGCAGCACCGGATCCTTAACCCACCTAGCAAGGCCCGGGATTGAACCCGCAACCTCATGGTTCCTAGTCGGATTCATTAACCACTGCGCCATGACAGGAACTCCCAGATTGCTCTGTTTAAAAAAGATGTAGTAAGGGCACATTGATTGAATTTTCCCTAATGTCAGATAACCAGATAACTTATTTAAAATATAGTGCTTATTTCCTTTCACCAACTGGCTTAAAGCTTGGGTTCAACCTTTCAGAAAAATGTGACCTCGCCTACTCTTTGTTGAACCTTTCCCATGGCTGGCTCTCAGCGCAGTAGGGAATACAGAAAACATCAGATCTGTTCCAGGTCCTTGGACCCCGTCAAGGAATGCACACCCTCAGTGGTGAGATAAGATTCCCATTCTGTATTTGGCTCCAACAGGAAAACCCACCATGACTGGTATGTTCCAAGTTAGTGGTTCAGACTTGAAGGATTGTAAAAAGATACTGTAGGAATTCTGGCATCTGCCCTGCCTTGGTTGGTTGCAAAAGGTTCATGGAACTAGTTGAATTTTTCCATGGTTGCTGATGATGTGACTTTTTACAAATTTATTTTTCAATGTGGCACTTTTATGAGCCGCCCCATCACCTTTTTGCCGCAGGCTTCACACCCAAATGGGATTCTACCTTCACAGAACCTGTTTTTTGTTTTTTTTTCAGAATTGGGTTTTTCTCGTACTCTGCACCAGGAAATAAGTTAAAAACCCCACTTTAGGGAAGGTATGCTCAAGTGTTTCTTGAAATTAGAGAGTTTAGCTTTTTCTGTGATTCAGGACTCATCTAGGTGTTTAAAACAGGTCTGAGCTAAAGATCTTTCTTAAGGATTTCTTAAGTGGGATTTATGAATTCACTTTCATGTGTGACCTCACCTTTGACCTCAGCTTTTGTATAAATTATATACAGGATAGTAGACTAACCCTAGGACATTGTTAGGTACCAGATAGTTTTCTGCAAACAAAACCCTTAAAATAAGAGCTTGGTAAATACAATAGTATTTACCTGTAAATCTGTGATACAGTCATATCTCACATGTTCAAAGACACCAGCGTCTTTTGCCAACAATCAACATAGGTTTCCTTCCTTCTGTTACATCTTTGGTTTGGATGGGACACTTGATAGACATGAAGGCATTACTCAAAATGAATGAATGACAGTTGATAGAAATGGCCCCAGGCATCCTTCATAGAGAAAATTGACAGGACGTTGGGCCGAGAAGAAATTGTTCAGCAAGACCTCTTAACTCTTAGCACAGATTTTTCCTCCCGTCTTTGATGCCAAGAATCTAGTTTTGAAAGATGTTCAATAGATTTTCGGGCGGAGCTGGGGGGAGACTATTCATGGCCAAAGTTTGAAAGTGCTGGATCCAGCCGAGTTCCACAGGATGCTTTACTGCCGTTCTTCTTAGGGTCTTTGTTATGATTCCGTGTGAATCACTAGGAGGGGCGTGGGGAGGGGCCAGGCACAGCACGGCCTTGGCCAGCACTCAGTGAGCCTCCACTCTGAAGCCCAGACTTGGACCCGAATCCCTGCTCCCTACTCTGAGCTGTGTGCCCTTGGACAAGCTTCCATTCCTTGGGCTGCAGTGGAGATTGCTGAGATGATTAAATGTGCCAGTGCTTATAAAACACTTAGCACGAAATGCCTGGCACATAATAAACACTTAACAGTTAGCTGCAGCTAATCCTTTTGAACCCGGGGCTGACTGGCTCTGCTATCTTCGTGTTGTGGGGCTTACAGCGAATAGAAAGAGCCCAGAATTAGGTGGCTCAAGGTAAGGGCTCCCGTCTGGCCACCAATTTGCCTGGAGGATTTTCAGTTCTTTGGCCACTCGGGTGTTCCGTGTCTTCACTTTTGAAATAAATAGGTCATCCTGATGCCTATAATGTCCCATCAAGCTCTAAGATTATGTGTTCCTTTGGGCCCTACCTAAGCCAGAATTGGCAAGCTCGTCTTAAGGGCAAGTCTAGCATCTCTGTGGGACTATGTGGGAGAAAAGTTTCACTATTATTTCATTTACAGTGTGTGTTTGTTAGTAATAAAATAGTTTATTAAGTCACCCCTGGAAAAATAAGCTAAAGTTACAGCCAGTTTGGTGCTTTGTAATCACCATAAAAGTTAATAGACATTTGAGTTTAAATCAGGGCTAGACGTGCCTTTATGCTGAAACTAAGAGGCATCATCTAAGGATTTGTTTTCTGTGATGCGATTCAGAATGTCACATCAGGCCACGTGAATATTTTATCTTTATGTCCAAAGGCCAATTTTCTGAAGTTGGGTCTCGAGGGGGCCGTGTGTGATACCCAGAAAGAGTGAGGTTTTCTACTTTCTGACTTCCTCAACCTAAGTCTGCACTGTAAGGTGAATTTGAACACCTATTGCTTTCAGCTTTAATGCTCTTGACCACTGTTTGTCTGTTGCCCTAATTTAAGGCATTTAGAGGACATCTGTCTGTTAGATAAGGCAGTGTATCTTTCAAGGAAGATTTTGAATTTCTACGTAACAGGTTTCCTCCCTGGCAGTTTGAAACATGGTATTTGTTCAATGTAAGTTTTACCTGCACAAGAAAAATCCAACAAGTAGATTTGTTCAGTTGCCATCCCACATTTTTTTTTTCTTTTTTTGGCTGAGGAAAAGGGCAGGTTTGTGATATTTCATACTAAAACTGAGATGAATGGTCTTGACGGTCTTCCAGGCACTGAATCAGAATTTTCTCTATTTTTAGTGCAAACACCATAGAGGTTTGGGTTGAATCATTTTGTCAGGATACTAGTTTTCATCATCCTGAAGCTGTAAGGCCTAGATCACCATCTGTTTCCTCTATTTTCTTTCCTTTTTTTTCTTTCTTCCTTTCTTCCTTCCTTCCTTCCTTCCTTCCTTCCTTCCTTTCTTTCTTCCTTTCTTTCTTTCTTCCTTTCTTCCTTCCTTCCTTCCTTCCTTCCTTCCTTCCTTCCTTCCTTCCTTCCTTCCTTTCTTTCTTTCTTTCTTTCTTTCTTTCTTTCTTTCTTTCTTTCTTTCTTTCTTTCTTTCAAGGGCCACACCTCCAGCATATGGAAGTTCTCAGGCTAGGGGTCTAATTGGAGTTGCAGCTGCTGGCCTGCACCACAGCCACAGCAATGCGGGATCCAAGCCGCATCTGTGACCTGCACCACAGCTCATGGCAACGCCGGATCCTCAACCCACTGAGTGAGGCCAGGGATCGAACCTGCGTCCTCATGGATCCTAGTCAGGTTGGTTATTGCTGAGCCATGATGGGAACTCTGCTTTCCTGCATTTTCTATCCTTAAGGAGTTTTATTTCCTCTTAGGGATTTTGTATGAAGGAAATTGGTATCACCAGGTCTCTGAGTGGCTTTTTTTGGGTCATGGAGCCTGGGGTTTGGGTAGAGGAAGTGGCAGCAGCTGATACTGGAAATGCGGGTGAAGCGATATGGTAGAAGGATGTCTTTCAAAGCTAAAGAGTTTTTATTTCATCCTATAGGTGATGGAAAGCCAATAAGGGATTTTTGGCAGGGGAGTAATTATAGCCACGTTTAAGAATGTACACACTACTATGTATAGAATGGATAACTGGCAAGGACCTGCTGTATAGACCAGAAGAATCTACTCAGTATTCTGTAATAACCTATATGAGAAAAGAGAATGAATATATATATATGTCTGGTTCACTTTGCTGTATTCCTGAAACCAGTACAACATTGTAAGTCAACTATACCCAATGACATTTTTTTTTTTTTGTCTTTTTGCCTTTTCTAGGGCCGCTCCTATGGCATATGGAGGTTCCCAGGCTAGGGGTTGAATCAGAGCTGGAGCTGCCGGCCTACACCAGAGCCACAGCAATGAGGGATCCGTGCCGCATCTGCCACCTACACCCAGCTCTCGGCAATGTCAGATCCTTAACCCACTGAGCTAGGCCAGGGATTGAACCCTCAACCTTGTGGTTCCTAGTCAGATTCGTTAACCACTGCACCATGACAGGAACTCCCTATACCCAATAACATTTTTTTAAAAAAGAAAGGAAAGAAAGAAAAAGAGTGATCCCTCAGCATACAGTAGATTCAAAGACAAAGACTTGAAGGTGGCTTAGCCTTTGTAATGGTCCAGACCCAGCGTGTTGAGGTTGCTGCAGTTTGGGGACAGGAGAAGAAGAAGACGTGGAGTTGGAAACAAATGTGTATCTTGCCTGCCTTCCAGGCATTGTGGGGATAGAAAACTCCCGGCAGGGTGCCTTCTCTTCTGGGAAGAGCGGCCTCCCCTGTGGAGCCAATTTAGCGCTCAGTTTCCATGGCTGAATGAGGCATAGAGCAGAAACCGCCTTTCTGGTCTGTAGTCCATTTTCCTCCTTGTTGTACCGGGTTGCTTTCCACCACTTCCCTTTGCTCTCCTGGATGCGCATCTTGCATCAGCTAAGGGAGAAAGGTCTGAAAGACCAGCTTTGTTTTTCTTGCAGCTTGTACTCTGAGCCCTGTTAGCCAACAGTGTTGGCGCTACCTCACAGAGATGGCCAGTCCCGGATTAAGCCACCTCCTTAGGAAACCCCCCCATCAGGCAGCACCTCTTCGCGCCAGGCTCTGCCTCTGCATGTTTCTTCTCAGGTCCTTTGTCCAGTGGCTGTGTCTCCTCAAGCACATTGTTCAGGGTGTGTTGGGGTTTTCTGCTTAGGGAGGCAAGGCACAGTTGACTGGGTGTAGAAGCAGTGGTCCTGAGTCTCCCCTGTTCTTGGCTTTCGAGAGATGCACGTCTTGCCCCCGGCCCCCCAGGAATGTTAGTGCAGAAGTCATTTCTCTCCCCAGGCGTGTCAACTGCAGCCACCCTTTATGCACCGACGGTGGCATCTTCACCAAAGGAATTGTCATGATTGCAAAGGTGTTTTTTGGTTTCAAAAGAAAGAGATTGGAGATGATCTTGGCGTGTTACCTGCTGCAGAGTGGAAAGGAGCCTGCTTAGTCTTATGACGTTGGACTCTATGGAAGGATGGATATTGGTCATTCCCAAGCTTGGTCCTCCTGATGTCAGAGCAGGAGGTAACTTTTAGTGTGATGTCGTTATTTTTGCACCACTCGGATGATGGGGGAACAAATCCTTGTAGCTGCCTTTGTGCACATGAAACATCCCATCAGCCCCTAGAGCGAGCCCCACAGAGCTGGAGCAGCTGAGAGTGAGCCGGATTCTCTGGAGGCGTCCTGACCCCCAGTCTTGGAGTAATTCAGGCTCCCCAGCTTCCTCCTAAGAAGCCGATTGTCCTGAAAAAGTCAGTTGCCCCTCTAGCCACCGCATGTGGTTGCATGTGAGGTGGCCAGAATTCCTTAGGAAGATGATTTTTTTGCCCAGTCTGCCGGTTGCTGTGACAGACGCCTCAGGCCAACAACCCGGTCACCTCATGAATAGAAATTCAGTTTATGAATAGGCGTCAAAGATCTTCGTGTGGCTCATGCTGCCGTAAACTTTTTTGACCCAAGCCAAGAGGAAGATGAAAGCCATTCAGTGTTAAGAAAAAAGCAAACAGGTTTCTGCTTTTAAGTCTCAAGGTTGCTTAAGTAGGTGCCGTGCCATGTGTGTGTGGGACGGGTGGGACCAATGATCTCCCACCCTTTGGATGGAAAGATCTTAACTGTAGGAGTCCTGGAGGCCTTGTAAAACACGTTACCTCTGCAGCCTGAGTCAAAGGCCAATTTGTTTTAGGAAATTTCAGTCGGAAAATATTTACCGAGTCCCCGTGCACACTGAGAGGGGCAGGGAGCACACCCGGGTCACTGAGGGCCTGCCTTCACCTGCAGAAGAGCAAGAGCAAATAGACCTGAAATGATGAAAAATAAAAGAGGTTGTTTTAAACTGTTCATAGGCTCCAAAATCCAAAATAGTAGTTTGTTTGTAGGCCCGAGTTCCCGTCGTGGCGCAGTGTTAATGAATCTGACTAGGAACCATGAGTTGCAGATTAGATCCCTGGCCTTGCTCAGTGGGTTAAGGATCAAGTTGTGGTGTAGGTCGCAGACGTGGCTCGGATCCTGCGTTGCTGTGGCTCTGGTGTAGGCCGGTGGCTACAGCTCTGATTTGACCCCTAGCCTGGGAACCTCCATATGCCACGGGAGCGGCCCTAGAAGAGGCAAAAAAAAAAAAAATAGTGGTTTGTTACAGGGGACAGGTAAGGGCTAGAGAAGTCAGAGCCTGTTTTATAGATAAGATTTGAGAGAAAGCACAAGAGGAGAGGGTCCTATAGCTGAAGTTTACAGAACAGGAGTTCCGTTGTGGCTCAGCAGGTGAAGAACCCGACTGGTATCTGTGAGGACAGGGGTTCCATCCCGGGCCTCGCTCAGTGGGTTAAGGATCTGGTATTGCCGTGAGCTGTGCTATAGGTCGCAGATGCGGCTCAGATCTGGTGTTGCTGTGGCTGTGGTGCAGGCCGGCAGCTGCAGCTCCGATTGGACCCCTAGCCTGGGAACCTTCATATGCCACGGGTGTGGCCCTAAAAAGCAGAAATTCACAGGGCAAAGTTTAATACCAGCAGGACCACAAAAAGCCCAAGTGGCACTTACTGAGCATCTCCTATACACCAGGTACTGTGATTATAGGGAGTCGGGGTGGCTTGAAGATATATGAGATACAGTCCCCACCCTCAAAGGGGCTGAAAGTCTAGTGGGATCAGTGATGCCAATGGGCTTGGGAATTACAGCCTGGGATGGTGTGAGCCTTAGAGACCCGTATCCAGCAGAAGGGCCTCAGATGGCAGAGTTAAGCTCTGACTCTTCTAGCAGAAAAGTCCCAGCATACTCTTGGCTTGAGGTGGCCCCTCAGAGCCTGCAGGCCAGGCCACTGGGAAACCAGTCCCTAAGGTCTCAGTTCTCAAAATGTGCTGATACGGTTGCTGCAACAAAGTGGATGCCTGTACCTTCCTGCACGTGGGTTCAGATTGAGGCCACTGGAGCCTCTCCACCCAGAAGCCAAAATCTGAGTGAGGAAAGTGATGCTGCGTTGGGAGGTGGCCCCATCGTGCCAGGCCCAGTGAGAGCTGGAACAGGAGGCTTTATTTTAAGATGAAATCAAATGAAAGACACTGTAGGAAGGGAAACATTTTTTGTCATTCTTGTTAGAAACAAATATTCAATTCGGTTTTGTGTGTGTGTGTCTTTTCTAGGGCTGCATCCATGGCTTATCGAGGTTCCCAGGCTAGGGGTCCAGTTGGAGCTGGAGCCGCCGGCCTACACTACAGCCATAGCAACGTGGGATCCGAGCCAAGTGCGACCTACACCACAGCTTACAGCAACAGCGGATCCTTAACCCACTGAGCGGGGCCAGGGATCCAACCTGAGACCTCATGGATACTAGTTGGGTTCATTAACCACTGAGCCACAACGGGCACTCACCAATTTGATTTTTTTAAAAATAGGACAATAATGACTGTTTCCTATCTCCACATACAAATGTTGAGAAGTTAACTGTTGCATTGATTTCTGGGCTTTCATGAGATATTGGTGGTAAAATATCAATTCACTGAAACTGTTTAAGAAAAGCTCTATGTCTGCTCTGCCTCTGATTCATGCAGGCTCCTCTCTTGGCGGGATTAGGTTGAATTTTAATACTTAAACTCTTACTGAAGAGCTAAGAAGCTGTGGAGCTGGTTGACTTAGTGAATGATCCCTCTCCATAGTCAGCATGTGATTTGCTGTTACCAAGTGCCAGGAGTATGAAAAGAATGTGCTCATGTGGGTTTATCTGCATTTGTCATTAAGGCCCTGCTAAGCCTGTGAGCCCGGGACACAGCTCACCCACATTTCTGGCTCGTGGTGGGCTGTCGCCCTGGTCCGTGAGCCTCCCAGGCGCTGCTGCTCTCGGGGTGTGGTGCTGGCATCTACATGCGTCTGGGCTGTGGCAGGGAGCCCTGTGACAGCCTGCCCCCCAGTAGAAGCTCTCAGCCCTAGTGATGCCTCTCTGAGTGTGGCCAGGCCTGCCGACGTTCAAGTGGATCCCTGGGCATTGATCCCAAAGAATGTCTTAAGTGATTTGAGCATCTGGTAGCTTTTCTAGTATGGGGAACTCATGGTGACTTTGTGGCAAGAAGGCCTGAGATGGTTACAAGTAGCTCTGGGGCCACTGGAACTCAGACGAGTTTTGTAGCATGTAACGTGAATCAGCCCATGATACATGCTTTGGTTTCAGAGCCATCTTCATGCTACTGGATTAGGCTACACAGGCTTCCCTCGGTGGTATTCGTCAGTCATCAGTCCTTGAGGTCATGCAGGTTGTCAGAGGGTCTTGAGGAAGGGCCGAGCCAGAAATTTGGGTTCAAAGGAACAGGGGAGAGGCACGGGTAGTCCTGGAGGTGTAAACCTGAACAGTAAGATGAACAAGCTCGTTTCCTAATCACTCACCATCCTGCATCCCTTCTCTTTCCTTTCTCAGCGGGCAGAGCTGACGTCTGATAAAGACATGTACCTTGACAACAGCTCCATTGAAGAAGCTTCAGGAGTGTATCCTATTGATGATGACGACTATGCTTCTGCTTCAGGCTCAGGTAAGGCTGGCTACTAACCCACTCTTCTCCGTTCTCCACGCTTGGGTATGCACACACATGCACACATGCGTGTGCACACACACACATGCATGCACAAATGCATGCGGTACACGCTCTCCTGGGACTTACCTCGAGGAGATAGACAGCATGCATTATAGTTAAGAGCATGCTCTGTGGAGTCACAGCACCTGGCTGTGAATTCTAGCTCCCTGCCACTTAAGCTGTGAGATATCAGGAATGTATGTGACTTGGCTAAACCTCAGTTTCCTCATTTATAGAATGGAAGGTAATAATAGTCCCTCCCACATACGTTTGAGGCGAGGCTTAAAGGGTTGACACATCTGTAGCTCTTAAACTTTGCTGCTTGGCAGGTAGTCAGTGTTCTGTCAACATTAGCTTTGATTTTTATTATTAAGGCTTTCAGAGTGATGTCATGGAAACCACCCCTCAAGAAATCCCTCAAACACTAGTTTCATAAAACCACCAAGCTACCATAAAATTTATAAGTGAGACCAAGAAGAGTTATAGTTTCTGTATTCCTCAAAAATAGGTCAAAGAAAGTAGCAGCCAGGTAAAATGATTGTACAATGATATCCTAAACTGTGGTATATCAGTTATCTACAACCTCAGTAATGCTTCGTAACAAAATACCCCAAAGTGTAGTGGCTAAAAAACAACCATCATTTATTTAGCTCATTATTCTGCAGGGTGGCAATTTTAGACTGGCCTAACTGCGCTTCCTCACTTGTCAGGGGTCAACTGCTGCTTGAGTTTGCAGCTTTGCTGATCTCGCTGGGCTCTGTCCTGACTTTGGGGCAGCCAGGCAGACTTGGATCTGGTTATACGGCCTCTCATAAGGCTAGCCATTTGTTCTGAGAGAGGAGGCAGAGATTCCAAGAGAGGAAGCAGGTGTGTGCCAAACCTCTGGAAGCCTAGGCTTAGAACTGGCACAGTTTCATTACCACATTTGATTGGTCAGAGCTAGTCATGAGGACCAGCCCAGACTTTGCCTCTTAGTGAAAGATGCTTCGGGGTTGTCACATTGCAGAGCATGTGGATACAAGAGGGAACAAAGGATTTGACCACTTTTGCAGTCTACCATGCTTGGTCAGTATTTTACCTGTGAGGGAACTGGCTCCCAAGGAGCCAAGAAAGAAGCAGAGGTGGTGCATATGTTAATGATCAGGTCAGGCATTGGAGGTCAGCAGCGTGCTTGCAGAGTCTTACCCCGGATTCTCCTTGATTTGAAGGATTTTTTTTTTTTTGGTTGTTTTGTTTTGTTTTTTTCTTTTTGCCTTTTCTAGGGCCCCACCCACGGCATATGGAGGTTCCCAGGCTAGGGGACTAATCGGAGCTGTTGGCGCTGGCCTACGCCACAGCCACAGCAACAAGGGATACAAGCTGCATCTGGGACCTACACCACAGCTCACGGCAACACCAGATGTCTAACCCACTGAGCAAGGCCAGGGATCAAACCCACAACCTCATGGTTCCTAGTCAGATTCGCCAACCACTGAGCCACGATGGGAACTCCGGATTTGAGTTTTCATTGTAGATTCAGCCAATGGTCAAAGTCGTGCTGAAGGTAGATGTCTCACAATCAGATGGACCCTGGTTTCAGAATGACCCAGAACATAGGAAAACCAGTTGTGTCTTTGTTTTTTTGTTTTGTCTTTTTAGGGCCACACCTGCGGCATATGGAGGTTCCCAGGCTAAGGGTCGAATCAGAGCTATAGCCACCAGCCTACACCACAGCCACAGCAATGCGGAATCCGAGCCGCGTCTGCAACCTACACCACAGCTCACGGCAACGCCAGATCCTTAACCCACTGAGCGAGTATTTTTTTTTTTTCTTTCTTTCTTTCTTTTTTTTTTTTTTTTTTTAGCTGTGTCTTTGGTAGAGATATGGCTACCTAAGAATGAGTGTTCTAGGTTAGAAAATAACAGGTCTGAGGAAGATGAGGGGTGATGGCTGACCTGGTAACAGGAGCTTACAATGCAGACCTCATGTAAAGAGAGCCAAGTTATTCTGGGGAGGGTGATAGATATCACACACGTGGGATGAGTGTGAAAAGTTGTTCTCTGTAGCCCACAACTCTATTAATATTGTTTGCTTATGACACCTCTTTTTTTCTTTAGCACCTCAAATGTGCTTTGTAACTGCCTTCTCCAAAATGTCCCAGGAAATCCATATCATAAATGTGGACACTTTTCGGTCCCCATTTCCCGCATCTCAGAATAGAAGTGGCGATGGTGATTCATACATGTCCAAGTCATTGTGCTGGTATCTACCAAGATTGCCCTTTAGTTGAACATAAAGGACACAGGTTCAGGAGTTCCCGTCGTGGTGCAGAGGAAACAAATCCGACTAGGAACCGTGAGCTTGCAGGTTCGATCCCTGGCCTTGCTCAGTGGGTTAAGGATCCGGTGTTGCCGTAAGCTGTGGTGTAGGTTGCAGACTTGGCTTGGATCTCATGTTGCTGTGGCTGTGGTGTAGGCCGGCAGCAACAGCTTTGATTCAACCCCCCAGCCTGGGGACCTCTATATGCCTCAGGTGTGTCCCTAAAAAGACAAAAAAAAAAAAAAAGGATTCCCAGCCCCCCCTACTCTGCACATCCAGGTGCATATCCAGGATTTGAAGTGGATCCTTTGAAATCCCGAACCACTCATCAGACGGGTCGAGCTGAGGCTTCAGGGTGGGCCCACATGGCTTCTGCCTGGGCCCCATCCATGGGCTGATCCATTGCTGCAAAGTGGTGTATCATTCTGGATTTGGGAAACCTTCTCCCGCTGCACTGGGAATGTTGATTTTCACCTTAAAGTTGGTCTAAGTTATAAGTGACATGTGCACAGCACTTAGCCTGTATCAGGCACTGTTCCTAGTTTTATGACATCTCAGAGACCAGTTCCATTAGCTCCATTTTTCACATGAGAAAACTTGAGGCTCAGGGAGATAGAATAACTTGCATCAGATCACACCGTTGGAAAGTAATGGAGCTGGGAGAGGGGCCAGGGAGTTGTTCTTGAAAGCCTGTCCTCTTTCAGTCCTTGGCTCTGCTGCCTCCTTGTGTCATAAAACTCCACTCTAAAATGAAGAGACCCCGCC
Source organism: Sus scrofa (assembly GCF_054392235.1). NCBI lineage: Eukaryota > Metazoa > Chordata > Mammalia > Artiodactyla > Suidae > Sus > Sus scrofa. The sequence goes on along the minus strand of NC_139386.1, from coordinate 40,041,506 downwards.
TGGCCGATGCCCATCCCAGCTGGAACCTGGGATTTCCCCCACTTCTGGGTTTTGGCCAGTGTTCCCTTTGTCCTTACTCCAGTTGGGAACTAGAGGAAACGAGAAGAAAATGGCCAAAGGCCCAGAGGGTACTTCCCAGGGGAGAAGAAGGTACCCTTCGATATATGTGGACTCAAGGGCATGGGCACCAGTAGTTAGAAACACTGTAACCATCCACTTAAACGTTTCATGGGCATTCGCTGTGTGCCAGACAGTAGGCCATGTTCTTGGGACATCAAGATGGAAGCCTAGGAGTTCCCATCATGGCTCAGTGGTTAACGAATCTGACTGAGGACCATGAGGTTGCAGGTTCGATCCCTGGCCTTGCTCAGTGGGTTAAGGGTCCGGCGTTGCCGTGAGCTGTGATGTAGGTTTCAGACGCAGCTCGGATCCCGCGTTGCTTTGGCTCTGGTGTAGGCTTGGCAGCTCCAGCTCTGATTAGACCCCTAGCCTGGGAACCTCCATATGCAGCGGGTACGGCCCTAGAAAAGGCAAAAAAAAAAAGACAAAACAAAAAAAAAACAAACAAGCAAGATGGAAGCCTAAGGTCCTTGTCCTCAAGGCACCAAGAGGCTGATGAGAAAACTGTGTGAACGAGAACAAAATAAGCAGGACACCGTGTCATGGGTGATATATCCTAGGAAGGTCCTATGCAACAGAGAACGGATAAAAGATGGCAGATTGAACACACATACCTGCCAATACCCAACTCAGCGGACAGTAAAGGAATTGGGCCTAAACTCACAAGGACAAACAAAACAGGACAGGAGACAAAGGCCACAAGGTTTTGAAAGCTGGGAAGCCGACAGGCTGGTAGTAACAGACTTGGCAGACCTGAGAAAGACGAGGTAGCCAGCCATGGGGGTGGGGAGTGCCAAGGAACAACCCACTTGTCACAGCAGCATCCCCCTGGGGCCCCCGCATTCATGGCACTGGATGGAGCGTGAAATGGTACTAAACTCAGGATGATGGGTTGAATGTCTGTTTAAGAAGCAAGGAGAGGAGTTTCCGTTGTGGCTCAGCAGGTTACAAACCCAACTAGTATCCATGAGGATGCGGGTTCGATCCCTGGCCTCGCTCAGTGGGTTGGGGATCCAGCGTTGCTGTGAGCTGTGGTGTAGGTTGCAGATATGGCTTGGATCTGGCATTGCTGTGGCTGTGGTGAAGGCCGGCAGCTGAAACTCACTGGCAGCTGAAACTCCAATTCAACCCTTAGCCTGGGAACTTTCAAATGTCACAGGTTTGGCCCTAAAAAGCAAAAAAAAAAAAAAAAAAAAAAAAAAGAGAGAGAGAGAAGCAGCAAGTAGATTTCCTAATTCCTTCCCACCAGAATGCAGCAAAGGGACCGATGCCGAATCCCATATTTATTTCAATATACGCTCACCATTTATTCTTAGTAATGAGGGTACATGCTGAAGACAGTGAAAGTATTAAAATACTGAAAAATGAACCCAGCCATAGCCTGTGCACTATTCCCAGGATCTTACCTCTTAGTTTTTGAACAGCTTGTTATAGTCACATGATTCTATGAGGAATTTGGGAGTATTGGTCATTTGTTCCTGTCTAAGGAAGCACTTTCATTTGAGTTACAGACTTTGAGTTTTTTTGAGTTGTTACAAATTTGAAACACAGTCAACTTAAGAAGTTTCTATTTGAATGTGAGAAGTTCTCCAATGTTATTCTGATAAAAAGGCCAAAACAAAGAAAAAAACGTAGTGCCCAGCCCGTAGTCAGTGGCCAGTCCTTATAGAAACTGGGTCAGAGCCTGGAGGTGTTGGGACTCTGTTAGGCACTCCTAGAAAAAACTAGATACAATCCCTTGGCCATATGGAACTTAAGCCTCTTAGAGGAATCTTCAGTTAGTAGTTACACAGATGCATCGTTACACATCTGCGATAAATGCAATCTTAGCGTAAGAAAGGTGGTGCTTAAAAAAAAAAAGACAACACTTCAGGAAGGCTCTAATCTAATGTGGAAGGGAAACCTTCTCTAAGGAATGACATTTGTGCTGAGGTCTGGAGGTGAGTTAGGAATTAACTAGGCAAGGGCCTCTGGCTGAGGATCAGGGGACCATGACTGGAGCACAGGGGCACAACAGGGAAAATGATGCTGGTGGGAAGCTGGCAAGGTAGGCGAGGACTGGACCGCATGGCTGGGCTGAGGCATTTTATATTCTTGAGAGCAGTGGAGTAGCTTTAAATAGGAGCTTGATGGGGTCACAGCTGAGTGGTGGACAGTGGACTGAAAGGGAGCTCTTAGGAAGAATGTGGGTACAGTGATTCATGGGAAGATTACAGAGGTTCAAATGAGGTCATAGCCCTGGACTGTAGCAGGGTGTCAGAATGGAGACCTGATAAAATGATAAAAGCCAAAGTACTGGGTGATGGATTCGATGTGGTGATAAGGAAGAAGGAATCAGAGCTGTGATTTGGAGGAATGGAGGGGTCCATTCACTGCATGACAACATGGGGAGGAGACCAGGTTTGTAGGGGGCGTCAGGGAGATCATGAGTTCTGCTTTGAATGTGGTAGAGACACATATAGTACTGCTGAGCCATTCAAGAAAAAAAAAAAAAATGTCAGGCCAGTGAATATGTAGGTCTAAATTTCAGAGGAGTGGTACAAACTGGTGATAGCAGTTTTTCATTTGTATTTAGATGCTAATTGAAGCCATGGGTGAGAAAGAAAGTGTAGAGTAAGAAGCAGCCTAAAAAGACCCAAAAAAAAAGCGGGGTGGGGGGTTCCTGTTGTGACTCAGCAGTAACGAACCCAACTAGCATCCATGAGGACTTGGGCTCAATCCCTGGTCTCTCTCAGGGGGTTAAGGATCCGGCATTGCCTGTGAGCTGTGGTGTGGGTTGCAGATGCAGCTCTGATCTCGAGATGTTTTGTCTGTGGCATAGGCTGGTGGCTGTAGCTCCAATTTGATTGCTAGCCTGGGAACCTCTGTATGCCACAAGTGCGGCCCTAAAAGAAAAAAAGAGAGAGAGACAAAAAAACAAAACAAAACAAAACAAAAAACAGCAGCCTAGAGCTCAACCTTAAGAAATGCTTCATATTTTGTGTCCACATAGAAGAGAATGAACCTGCAAAGGAGACCTAGAAATAGCCAGAGAGGTGAGAGGGGGGAGCTTGGAAGTCAAAGTCATAGAAACTCAAAGGTAGTATAGCAAGGAGATGAGACTTGACAAGGATCCAGGGGTGCTAGGCGATTCAGTTAGATGAGGACCATTCTGGAAAATGCCACTAGATATGCAATGACCATAACAGAACTGTACCAGCGGTGTGATGACAGGGGATGTTTGACTAGGAGGGGGTAGAGCAGAGAGTGGAATAGATGGTGAGGGAATGAGCTGGGGAGTCTGCACAGTCTTCCAATCTGCATAGCCATTGGAAGCATCCGGCTATAAAAAGGGTGAGAGGGCAGCAACTCACTCAGATAAAGGGTCAGTGTGGGAGAGTCTTCCTTTTTTATGCTTATGTTTTAAAACGGAAAAGATAGCATGTTTCAACATAGAAGAAATCTCATGGGTAGGAGAAATTGTACATGTACACAAAAGAAGGGCTGCTTGGGAGGGTTCGGATAATACTAATATAGAAAAAAAAATGCCAAGCTCCCTGCAGTTGAAATCACTTCTTCATTGCTATGAAGATTGCAGGAAGGGTTCTCGGTGAGTTCTTCAGGAGCAGGTGTTTAGGAAGAGCATGGCTCTCCCTTGTCAACCTTAGACAGTGTTGTCTGATCCTGCAGCCATCTGTGTCCTGACCCATGTGTTGAGCTCATCTTTGCTCATTTTGCCAGGGGCCGATGAGGACGTAGAGAGTCCAGAGCTGACCACATCTCGACCCCTTCCAAAGATACCGATCACCAGTGCCGCTCCGAGAGTGGAAACCACGACGCTGGACAAGATGCAGAACAAGATCCCTGCTCAGACAAAGGTTTGGTTTCATTTTGCACTGTCAGATTGTTGTAAATGTGCCTTTTAAAAAAATTGTACAGAAGGTGCCTTTTAAGAGGCACCCTTTAAAATTGTGTGAGGACAAATGGTCTTTTCATTATATTGTAAATGGCTCTTCCTTGCTTTTTATGATCGTTTTGACATTTATCCACCTACTGCTTTTTTGTTGTTCAGAAGACTTTGTTTTTCAGAGCAGTGTTAGGTTCAAAGCAAAATTGAGTAGGAATAGAGAGTTCCCATGTACCCCCTGCCCCCATGCATGCACAGCCTCCCCCACTCTCAACATCCTGTGCCAGAGGGGTACCTTTGTTACAGCCGATGCATCTACATTGGCACATCATAGTCCCCCAGAGTCCATAAAATTATGGATTACCTTTGGGTTCACTCGAGGTGCTGTTTATCCTCATGTACCTCCTATGACAAACATATAGGGGGTATGCAGACACCATTGTTTGTTTGTTTGTTTGTTTATAAACAAGATTTTTTTTTGGTTGCTCTAATCTGGTTTCTAATCTTTTATTCTTTTTTCTTATAATCTAATTTTTCTAATCTTTTATTTTTTTCTTATAATAATCATTTTTATTTTTTCCATTATACCTGGTTTACAGTGTTCTGTCGGTTTTCTACTGTACAGCAAGGTGATTCAGTTAATTTGTTTTTATTCATAAAGAATCTGTTCTGAGTTAAAACCACTGTGGACCTCAGATCTGCTGAAACGGGTTATAGACTAGGGTGGCCCAGGTACTGGTCTTTGGTCTTTGGTTTCCTCAGAGTCTTTTCAGGCCCACATCAGGGCTGTGTAAACAAACCTTGACTCCTCCAGTGATCATGATGAATGTGGGTCCATCTTAATATTTCTTGTGAGAGTTGACATATTAAGAAATAAGGTTTTTGGCCTTAGAGCAGAGCAAAATTTCCTATTAGCTGATGGAAATTATGAGGCCGGTCATTTTGACCTTATTAGTCTGCTCTTGCAGTTAGCTGACCACTCACTGATAGGTAAGCTGTTTAAGTTGGAAAATGCATATTAAAGTCTGAAGAAGACCTAGGTTTCAAGTTCTAGATCTGATCAAGTGTCTTGGCTTCTCTGAGGCCATTATTCATGGGTCCTTGAGAAGATTCAATGTGAGGGCATGTAACACAGCATCTGAGACCCAGGAAACATTCTATAATAAGCATTACTAGAACTTGGTTAGAGCAGGAGAGACGGAGCCATTCACCCAGTGGGCGTGCAACCAGAGATTTGCAGGTAGTCCCCCAGTAGCATGCAGTTTATGCGAACTTGGAAACTCAAATGTCCCCTTTGGAGCTCATTTGTTGTTAGAAACGAGATGCTGCCATGCTTTTACAGGCTGTGGAAGGCTGTGTCGTGAAGGTAGGGCCAGGCCTTCTCTGGGGTAAGAAGCCCCCCTCCGCAGGTAGGAACCCAGGCAGGCTTCCTTCCTGCTCATTGAGTCTCCTGCTCTTCCCAGAGTGCATCTGTTCTTTCTCCCACCCTGCGCCCTTGGTGCATGTGCACAGGGTGGTGACTGACATGGCTGGATGGGTTTCTGCAGATGCCAAGTAGCCAGGTCAACCCTTTCCAGATTGGAGTATTGTCTGTTGGAGGGAGACGGGTCACTTCCAGTTAGTGGTAGATTTACTTCACGGGGCCAGGCTACAGGAAAGGAAGGAGAAGAAGCTCTGAGCACGGAGGCAGACACAGCTGGCATGTGCCAGCTCCGTGCATCGTCCCAGCTCCAAAAATGAATCAGTGAAATGAATGAAAGGAAGAAAGGAGAAGAGGAGAAAGGAAAACTTAACAGTTATGGCTGAGGATAAGGTGGCTCAACACCTCACAGTGTGTGTGTGGCACATCATCGGGTGTGGCTGCTGAAAGAGGCATCTGGCTTTACCACATGTTTATTTGACCACTTGTCAATGACTAAGCTCTTGATAGCAGCCACCTGCAGGACTCGCTCTTTTCGAGACAAGAAACTCAGCTTGAGCTTTTTGTGGTAGAGTTTATCTCAAGCAAAACCTGGTTTGATGTCGAGCTCTCTGGTCAGTTAACAACAATGGATTGAAAATCGATTTAAGTGTTTAAGAATGGGCTTTAAGGAAGAAATTGGGTCAGATTGAAATAAAGAAGATAGATGGTTGGCAGATGAGCTCAGAAATCGAGGACCCCAAAACATTTTAACACATTCCTGTTATCATCTGTGTTCAGTATAGTAATAATAAAAATTTGTGCATTCATGGGAAATTTATTGAGTGCTACTCATTGTGTCAAACACTATTCTAGGTACTTATAATAATATTGATAGTGAATAAGATTAATAATAGCGACTAAATGTTCTATTTTGTTGTTGCATGGCACAGCAAAGTTAAACATTGCCTGTAGAATACCATTAATGTAGACTTTGCTTTTCAGTGGGTCTCATGGTGGCGTTAATGTCACTGTTATAGATAGTCTGTCTAGTTTATTGTAAATTTATGTGACAAAATAAAAAGAACACAGTTGTTTGTTCAAGCAGAGCATCGCTCATAATCTTTTACTTCCGTTACATTTCCATGGCATCCACACAATCAGATATGGATATGATGGATCTTTAATTGACATCATTTAGTCATCTGTGCTGCCTTTCCATTATTTCACTTTGCACACATACATTAAGGTATTTCAGATTCATTCTATACTCTAGAAAAAAATTCTTATTAGTCAAACCCCTGCTTTCATACAATAAAAGTTTTCCATTTAAAGGATGAATGTTCTGGAGTTCCCGCTGTGTGGTGTAGGTTGCACCTATGGCTCAGATTCCATCCCTGGCCCGGGGACTTCTATATGCTGTGGGTGTGGCCAAAAAAATAATAATGTCCATCCAGAGCACTTGGAAGCTGGTGCACTGATGGACCATTCCTGTGAGTATGTGGTGGCCCCAGTTTTAGGGGGGACCTCCTGTCTTCACACCTGCAGACCCCCCTGAAATGCAGGCTCCTTATCAGAAGCTGAGTTGGAGAGAATGGAAATGTCAACTCTCCCAAATGATTTTAGGGACTCAAAAGACCTGAGGAGACATCAGGTCCTCTGTCTTAATGATGAGACAAAGATGATATGAATGAGTTCAGCTCGGTCACTAATACAACAGTGGCTACTTCACCTCCTTCGCCCCCAGAACTCACTTACCTCTTTCCCTGCTCACAAAGCATGGGCTTTCCATGAGAAGAATAGGAAACGGAGGCAAAATACTGCCAATGATCTTTTCTCTTTGCTTTACCCTGGTACACGAAAGCTTGGGAAGACCTTTCATAATTTTCTTTGCTCACAGTAATGTAGAGAATAGTGAGATTTGGGGTGCATGTTTGGCCCCAGTAAAATGGTAATTTCTCTGTGACCTCTGCTTTTTGTAAGTCATGGTGGCTTGAGGATTAAGGCAGTATGAGGTTTCCTGCAGCGTGGAAATGTAAGACATTCTTTTTTTAAAATTAAAATATAGTTTATTTACAGTGTTGTGCCAATTTCTGCTGTACAGCAGAGTGACCCAGTCATTCATATATACATACATACACACACACACACACATATTCCCTTTATTATATTAGCTTCCATCATGTTGTATCCCAAGAGACTGGATATAGTTCCCTGTGCTGTACAGCAGGACCTTGTTTCTTATCCATTCTAAATGTAACAGTTTGCATCTACTAATCCCAAACTCCTAGTCCATCCCACTTCCCCCCCCCCCCCGCCCAACAACCACAAGTCTGTTCTCTATGAAGACAGACATTTTTTACCACCCTTTATTATATGCTGTTTTCAGTGGAAGCCTAGTGCTCTGTACACCCCAGGAAGGTGTGAGATCTTTTATGTTATTTAATCCTCTAGACTTAAAGTAGCAGGTTGCCAATTTGGACAAACTCTGGCCTTCAGAAAGGAGTCACTCACTTACTTGGGCCACAGCTTAGGTCCAAATGGAGGTGGTTGGCTCTTCTTAGGCAGAGTAGTAGAGCTAAAAAGGAATTTTGTGTACAGTAATAGACCGATACCAGTAGTATTGGCCAACAAGAACTTCAGCCTGATAGAGAGTAGCCAACTCATTTGAACTGAGCTTCTTTATTCAGTGGTTCTCAAACCATAGAATTATCTGGAGAGCTTTAAATCAGCAACAACAAAAATCAGTGCCAACTTGCTCAGCTCAGACTGATTGTAACAGAATCTTTAGAGGTAGGCTTTTATATATATATATATATATATATATTTTTAATTTTCAAGTGATTTCAGATTTCACTGTAACCTTAGGTCATTCATACAAGATGGTCTGCATTGGTGCTAAAGGTTAGAAAGCCAACAGATGATTTATGTGTTGGTATGGCAGACTAGAAAGTGTTTGGGGGTTTTTGAGAGGTAAAAGATAGGGGAGAGCTTCATGAAGAACAGATGGAAGGTGAAAGAAGTTAAATTTTTGGGTTGGAGTTAGAAGAACTGGGTGAACCAAGGCATAGATGTCAAGAATCAGTTTGGGTAAGTAAGTGGCAGTAGAGATGGCTTTGCAGGGCTTCCTACTGGAGATTAAGTGATGGCCTGGGGGATAAACTGGAAGCCACCCAACACCTGCAGTTGAAAGTGTGCTGCAAAAACTTGGGTGTGATGTGATAAAGACCTGGACAAGGCTGTGAAAACTAGAATCCATGGAAGACTGAATTTGAGAGAATGGTGAAAGGCAGATTGACAGGACTATGACATGACAAAATATACAACTTGAAACGTGTCAAAATAACTTTGGGGACCCAAGAGAATAATTGGTACTATTAATCAAAATAGAGAAAAGTCAATCTGATTTGCTGGTACAGCCAAGGGCAGGAATCCTATCGGCTGCTGGGTAGATGGGAGTAATGCTGCCTGGAAGTGAGGCTGTGAGAGTTGCCTTCTTAGATTTGTATTAGAATTGTGGAGTACTCAAGAAGCTGGGAGTGCCCCTTATTGGACATTTGTAGAAAGTCAGGTCCAAAAAAGTGGTATGACTTGGTCGAGATCACACAGGAGCTACCTATAGAACCCAGGCCTCCTAAAGTTCTAATCCAGGGGTTGCCAAAGATGTAAGAGTGAATAAAAAGAAGGGAGCATTACAGAGTAAGCCTGAGGGCTGCTCCCACAGAGTGATAGCAGGAAGAGACCTGGGAGAACACCTGAAGAGGATGCCTCTTAGGAGGCTGTCAGCACAGTGGCCTATGTATCAAAGAGATGATGAAGGAGTGAGGGGAACTAAGGCCAAGGGTATTGGGTTGGAGCAGCCAGAGAAGATGGTGGCCTGAGGTCAGAATGGTGATGAGAAAGTTAGAGATCTTATGAAATGTTGACTGAAACTATCTAACCATGTCATTAGGATTATTATGAACTCACTAAGTATCCATCCTGCCTGTGCATGGGATGGGTGTTGTATAAAACTGGGAACAACATGGATCCACCATAGGACTCACCCATTGGTATATACATCACAGAAAATGATGATTCCAATGATTTCCTAAACTCAGTGTTTGGGAAAACAAACAAACAAACAAATAAACCTGGGAATGTACTTATCTCTTAGTTCTTCTTTCCAGCACATTAAAAGAAAACCTTTATAATCATTCTCCTTTTTTTTTTTTTTTTTCCTCTTACCAGTCACCTGAAGAAATTGATAAGGAGAAAGTTCACCTCTCTGACTCAGAAAGGAAAACGGACCCAGCTGAAGAGGATACAAATGTGTATACGGAGAAGCACTCAGACAATCTGTTTAAAAGAACAGAAGTCCTGGCAGGTGAGTAGCCTAGTTGGGGGTCAGGTGGGAGGGTCCTTAAATAGGCCTGTGCTTGTGTAAGTGATACTCAAAAGTGTAGGCAAAGCTTGCTGAATGTCACCTTCCTATGGAAAGCCTTCTTGAGGGCCTGTCTCATTCCCAAGTGAGAAAAGCAAGAGTGGAGTTCCCGTCGTGGCACAGTGGTTAATGAATCCGACTAAGAACCATGAGGTTGCGGGTTCGGTCCCTGCCCTTGCTCAGTGGGTTAACGATCCGGCGTTGCTGTGAGCTGTGGTGTAGTTTGCAGATGCGGCTCGGATTCCGCGTTGCTGTGGCTCTGGTGTAGGCCAGTGGCTATAGCTCCGATTCAACCCCTAGCCTGGGAACCTCCATATGCCGTGTGAGCGGCCCAAGAAATAGCAAAAAGACAAAAAAAAAAAAAAAAAAAAAAAAAGAAAAGCAAGAGTTAGATAAATGTCTTTATTTTCTGTCAGCTCCCCCAGGCTACTACCTTGGCCCACCATTTGGGTGGGATGGGTGGTGGCAAGAGGAAGGAAGTTGAGGTCTGAGGTGGTCACAGACAACTGGGCATGGGGGTGACAGAATGTGAAGATCCATCATTCTTTATCCAAGTCATTCTGATTTCAAAATAAATTTAAGAGAAGGACATGTTCTTTGTGGGGAGGTTGATACAGTGCCTAAGAGTGTTGCCTCCAATTTTAACTTCTCTGGTAAAAGTATTAAGATTTGATTTTAAAGGGGAAGATTTAAGGGAGTTCCCATCATGGCTCAGTGGAAACAAATCTGACTAGCATCCATGAGGACACAGGTTCGATCCCTGGCCTCGCTCGGTGGGCTGAGGATCCTGCATTGCCATGAGCTGTGGTGTTTGTGGCTATAGGCTGGCAGCTATAGCTCCAATTCGACCCCCAGCCTGGGAACCTCCATATGCCTCGGGTGCAGCCCTAAAATAATGAATAAATAAAGGGGAAGATTTAAAAACTCTTAATCCTTGAAAGGATAGGCCCAAATCCAAGGCTAGAAAGGACATTTGCATGCTTTTTTCATATTTACCTTTAGAAAATTTAAGTCTATTGTAATGCGTTTTGTGCTTCCATTGAAAAAGCCATTCGAAGATGAGACTACGAAATGTGAATACTGAAAAGACTCAAGAGTTTTACAGAATGGAATTAGTTGAGGTCACAGCCAGATTCTTCTTATTGAGGCTTTGGGGTGCTATTATTAATATTAATCAAAGCAAGTCTCATACCTCTTAAAGAATGTCAGATTTGCATAATTACCTGGTGGCTTCACTGAATCCGGTTTTTTAAAGTCATGGGGTTTTCGCATTAAGCTTTTTAGGAAAGTGTAAACAGATAGGGCTTGACAAAGCTGATTTCTGCCATCCTTGAACCTCTTCTAAAAGTAACCTTCTTTTGGGTATATTTTCAGCTGTCATTGCTGGCGGAGTTATCGGCTTTCTCTTTGCCATTTTCCTTATTCTGCTGTTGGTGTATCGCATGAGAAAGAAGGATGAAGGAAGTTATGACCTTGGAGAACGCAAACCATCCAGCGCTGCTTACCAGAAGGCACCGACTAAGGAGTTTTATGCGTGAAAACTCCCTCTTAGTGTCTCTATTTATGAGATCACTGAACTTTTAAAAATAAAGCTTTTGCATAGAATAATGAAGATCTCTGTTTTTTGGTTTGTTTGTTTGTTTTTTTTTCATTCAAGTGCCAGCATGGCACTTGAATGATAAAACCCCATTGTATTTAAAACTTTTCATGTATTTCTGTCGAACAACATAAAATCGAAACTTCACATCTGCAGTGTTCTGTGAATAGCAGTGGCAAAATATTATGTTATACAGACCCTTAATGTTCATAGGATTGGTTTAAACTTTTACGTGCAAATATGAAAAGATTGTCTTTATCCACTGGTTCAGAGATGAAAGCTGTTTCATTTGTGTCAGCATGTCTCAGATTGACCTTACCAAGCTGGTCTGACTTTGTTAATTTATCTCTTGTTCCCTTCTCCTCTCCTCTCTCCTCTTGTCCCCTTGAAAACAAAACAAAACTCTATGCCTTTTGTAGCTGTTACGGTGCAAGTTGTCTTCGGATAATGCAGATAATGGTAATTTAGTGTATATGTGATTTTCAAACATGTCAACTTTAACCTCCACTTTGTATACATTTTGAAGCGTCAGACTCGCCATTTTACATTTGCTTTGTTTCTCCTTACCTATAGCTTCAGGCAGATTTGCAACAGCAAATTAATGTGTACAATCGGATAATCACCACAGAACTGTTGAGTCATATCTATCTAATCAGATCTTCTTTTGCGAGGATTTGATGCGAGTTCCTGACAAGCCTCAGCAAACCCAAAGATGCTAACAGTATTTTGAGAAGTTGCTGCAGATTCCTTTGGCCACTGTATTTGTTAATTTTTTTTGCAATTTGAAGGTACGAGTAGGGGTATAAGGAAAAATGAGTTTTTGTTCTTAAAAATGCATTTAAGTTGTAAACGTCTTTTTAAGCCTTTGAAGTGCCTATGATTCTATGTAACTTGTCGCAGACTGGTGTTAATGAGTATATATAACAGTTAAACAAAAAGTTGGTATTTTATAAGCACAGACAATTCTAATGGTAACTTTTGTAGTCTTAATAGAAGTAAATTGTAATTTGGGAACATAAAAACTACTGAATAAATCATGTGGCCTAATATGGAAAATGTCACTGTTATAAATTTTGTACATTTTCGATCCAATGTACATCTCCCCTTTGCTAACGACCGCAGATGCTCCGAAGGATGATGTGGGTTTGATTTCGGAGTGGTCCCCGGTGTCTGTAAATCAAAACCAAAGAGCTCATTGATGAGGCTTGTTTATGACCAGATTTCGCTTCTGAATTGGCCAGAGGAAATCGGAATGTCTCGTCCTGGGTGTGTTTGGATGTAGCTGTCGGAAGGCTGCCAAGGAGGGAATTGGGAATTTTGCAACCTTCGTAGGATAGCTGATGGCCATCTTGAGACAGATGTCTGCTTTGGCAAATAGCTTTTAGGACTATAAATTCCAAAGAACTAAAAGGGAGGGGCTTTCCTGACGTTGGGCTCTATGGTTCAGTCCTGTAGATTGTTTATACCTTTGCAACTGGCCTCCACATCGCTCCTGAAGCTTAACTGAAAAGCCCATAGGTGGCATAACCATAGTTCACGCTCTGGGCAAGAGGAGTCTCACAGGGAGGCTCCTTCCCTTAAGAGGAGGGTCTCCCTGCTTAGGAATGAAATGGCTAGAAAGCAGTGCTGTCTGAGGAAGAGATGGAAATATGGGGGTCCCCTGTCTGGGGGCTTCCTCCAAACAGAACATTGCCTTTTTCTCTTGGACCCCCCCCCCATTTTTCTTTGAAACGGTGAGCCGCCAGAGTAGGAAGCAGACAGCAAAACCAGCAACCTTTCCAACATATGACTGAGTTTTAATGGAGTGGGAATACTTCTTTTAGAGACTATTCCCTGGACTTGCCACAGAACTCATTTAAAAAAAAAAAAAAACAAGTTTTGAAGCAGCACTCAGAATATTGTTTACTTAAATTCTTAATGGCCTTAATTCTCAAATTCCTGTCCCATCGCTTACAGAATCAGTCCACTTTGGCCTGGTGAAAAGGAAGGGGTAGCACTTTCTAAGGCTGCAGGCTGTCCCTCAGTTAAGGAGGTGAAGAATGTAGTGGGTGTACCTTGAACTGTGCAAAGCATAGTGAAATTCAGTTCGCAGCATAACAACTGCTTGGGATATCCATGCCAGGAAAAGGAAATTTCTGGCAAATATTTTGTCACTGCTGTAAAGCAAAATATTTGTTAAAGTGCCAAAATAAAGTCTGTCATGCTGAAAGTAAAAAAACATCATTGTATAGACTGACATCCAGTTTTCTTCAACAGTACGTTCTCTGCGTAGTTTTTTGTTTTTGTTTTTTTCAGATGCAGCAAAGAGTACGATAAAAAGTGTTGGTGATGCTTAGCAAGTTCAGGAAAATTTGGGTAAAATATAAATATTAAAGCCAATATGAGAATTTCCTGTTTCCTCAACCACAGCTAAATGATTTCCTGTGAGTGAATATAGCTCTGTTCAGAGACTCGTGATATTCAAGCTGTTCCCTTTTCAGCACGTGGGGGAAATGGTATGAACTCATTTTTTTAAAAGAAGTTTCACCTACAGCTGCCTAGTACCTGAACTTCAGGATTAGGACCTGGTTAATAAAATTGAATTTAGGTTGGATAAGGGTGCAGAAATTGCCCCCCAATAGCATTAGTTGATAGTTTCAGATCAAATGTTTCGTGAGGTGGTATTTTGGTAATGCATTTTTTTTTTTTACAAGTTAGACAACATGCACTTGCTTATTGAAGATGTAGTCTATTTGCATAGGGTCCTAGGAGACTAAGCTAAGTAAGTAGAACATTATTTACTCTGGTTGCCCGAGGAACCAAAATGTCCTGCAAAGGGTGCTAGTTCCTAAAAGAACAGACACGGTAAGAACTTCATAGTTGTTAGGAATTTATTTCTCTCACATTCCAGACATTTTGAAAACTCAAGAAAAAAATGTTGAGCAGTGAAAATATAAAACCTAAAAATATTGCAGGGTTAATTTTATCATTGGGGTCTTCTTTACAGCTCTGTTATTGTTAAACAATGGGATGGTAGAAAAATCTGTCTTAAAATATTTTTGGTTTAAAAAGGCAATGACTTGAAGCAACACCATCTCTTGAGTTTTTAAAGTTCTAAGCCTGTGGCAGACAATGAGACCCTAAGAGGTTTCTAATTAAAATTAATCAAGCTAGCTGATAAATGGAGTTGTCTGAATTGAGTAATCACTAAGGTTTTTTTCAGTGCTAATTTTTTTTTTTTTTTGTCTTTTTGCCATTTTCTTGGGCTGCTCCCGCAGCATTTGGAGGTTCCCAGGCTAGGGGTCGAATCGGAGCTGGAGCCACCAACCTACACCACAGCTCACAGCAACGCCAGATCCTTAACCCACTGAGCAAGGCCAGGGATCGAACCCGCAACCTCTTGGTTCCTAGTCAGATTCATTAACCACTGAGTCACGACGGGAACTCCTCAGTGCTAATATTTTATGGTCATAGTGAAAATGGAGATTTGGCCATTTCTGGGGAATTGGATTTGCCTGGCATAGAAAACTAAAAAAGAACAATTATCTGCCATTTAGAATTGATAAATGGTATCAAAATGAATTTTGTTCCACTCTACCTCCTGACTCTGGGAGACATTACATGGTTATAAGATTTTATTCCTTTTTGTTGATCTAGGACATGTGGTCTTTAGCCGGAATTGGGGGGGGGGAGGCAGTTAGGGGGGTAGGAGGGTGTTCTGACCAAGGAATGGGGGTAGCTTGGGGAAACTCAATTTCCTGTGAATTAGTTGGAAGAGTGTAACCCAAGCAACAGTCCTAACCCATAAATAGCAGAGCTAGGCTAGGCTAGCTCTAGGCTTTGATGCTTCAAATGTGCTGAGTGCAAGACTCATTCATTCTAGTTGCCTTGGCAGAAGAGCACAGAAGCAGCAAATGCTTCTATGTGCAAGGCATTGAATGTTTCATCCACAGATACTAGCTACTGACTTGTACTGGGCTCTCTTCTGAAAGCTGGGGTATAGTGGTGAACTGGGTAAACAGAGAACCTGCTTTCATGGGCTTTGGAGAGGACTGTGTAGGGGAATGAAAATTAATGGATAAAACCAACAAGTAGACATGATAAGTTGGTGGTATTTCCATGATGGACTTGATGCAGGCTGACATAAGGGACTGAGGGGCAGTCTCAGCCCAGACCGCTCAGAGCCTCAGTAACCTAAAACAAGAAAGATGAGTGTCTTGCTCACGCCCTGAGTCTGTGGGTTGCCAGAGAGTTCTGATCTGAACAACTATCACCCTCCGTCCAGGACTCAGGCCAGTGGGGGAGCTATTCTGGAACAGTGCTAGTCACTGTGGCCAAAGAAAAATCGTGGTGAGGCACCCAGTGGCTCTTAAGGCTTCCACCCAGTGGTGATGGATGTCCCTTCCACCCACGTTTCATTGGCTGAAGCAAGTCACGTGGCTACAACATACTGCCCAGTGGAGAGAAGTGTAGTTCTACTTTGTGCCCCTAAGGAGAGAAACAGGGTGTTTCTATAACAGCTATAAACACTATAAAGTCTCTGCCAGGGTAGGGCCTAAATGATGTGGAGCCAGTTGTGCAAACATCAGGGCAAGCGTTCCACGCTGTGGGATGCCTTAAAGAGGGAAGGGGGTTGGCATGTTGGGGGCACAGGGAGAAGACCAGTGGCTCCTGAGCAAGTGGGTGGCAATAGAAGAGGTGGAATAAGAGGGTGGAGAAGTGTAATTGCCTCCTAGCTGGTCTTCTTTCTTCCACTTTTGTTCCCTTATATGTTATTCCCCACGAAGAAGCAAGGCTGATCTCTTTATGATAGAGATTATTTATGCCACGTCCTTTAGTGGCTCCAATAGTACTTAGAATAAAGTCCTGACTCCTTACCCTTGCCCTCCAGATCTTGCCCTGGACGATGCATTGTAAGGAGACACGGGGGTGTGGGGTGGCTACCATAGCCTATTAGATGGTCATTGTTACCTAGGGGAGAATTGATGGTGGCTTAGCCTAAGGTGGTAACAGTCAAGATGCAGGAAACAGGAGAGAGATGGTTGGGGCGGCTGAATCGACAGGTCTTGCTAAAAGATTGGAAAGAATAGGGAGCAAGGAAAGACAGGACGCAAAGATCAGCTGTATTTTTGGCTGAGCTGGGTGATTTACGTTCTGACGAGAATATCGGGAGGTGACTGGTACATCTAGTTCCTTTTTGACCATGTTTAGTTAGAACTATTGGACACCCAAGTGTCAGGGGAACAACTGAGTGTAAGAATCTGGAGCTCAGAGACGAGGTCTGAGCTGGAGATGTTAGTTGAGGAGGCGTGTCCATCGCTTACCTGTTGGCACGCTGACTCACTTCCTTCTCTGCCCTACTCTACCGGGTGGAAGTGGGGGTGGAGGTGGGGGGTGACCCATGCCAACTGCATTTCCCAAGCTTCCCCACCAATTGGACACTGGAAGATCCTGGCAGACTAAAGATCAAGGGAAAAGAATGGTCAGGAGGAAGGGGAAAGCCAGAGATCTTTCTCCTCTGGCTGCTTTGGCAGCATCTCTATTAATGCATCTCCTCTGTGCTTTGAGTTCCCACTGGGCCGACTCTTCTCCAAGTTCCCTGCCCCCACTGTTCCTAAACTCTCGTAACCAGCCCTCTCTTTACCCCCTTGGTCTCTGCAGCCTTGGGGAGGGTAGCAGTTTCCTGCTGTTGCCCTTCTCTGGGTTATCTCATCCTTCCGGTTTGCCCATACAGCTTTTCCAGCATCCTTGCGAGGAATTCCCTGGATTGAATTCCTTCCATTGTGTTACCTGGCATGGGTTCTATTGTCCTTCCTGGATCCCTGGATCTCGACTGATGACACGGGAATGAACAGCAGGTAGATGGCATTAAAAGCCATGGGACTAGATGAGATCGTCTGGAGAGGTACATGGAGAAGGATGATGGCCTGGGCTCGCCCCCCCCCCCCCCCAGCACAGTCTTTCTCTTTAGATGAACCACTGCTAGATTCACTCTAGCACCAGTCCCAGGGCTGCATTTTCATTTTGGCAGATGCTTAGCAGGGAACACAATTTTTAACTGCAAGAGGGAAAAAACCCCATATTGCTCATTTTTGACCACATTAGTAAGCATGTTAAAGTACCTGATTCTACCAGGTCATGAATAACATACACCACGACCTGTTTTTAACATTGAAAAAAGTAGTTGGGAGGAAGAGGAAGACCTATTTGAATATTCCAGAAATATCTCTATCATCTGTGTTTACAACAGGAAAATACGAGCAAACACGACAGTAATTCTCCGACTTGTAGCCTTGTCCTGGAATCACTGAAAGCAGGATTTTGCCTCCTTAATTACATTCTGCTTAGGTAAATACCAGAGTAAGCTGGCATTACTGCCTCTGTCCAGACAATTGTAAGGAGAAGCAGTAAAAGTGGTACAAAAGGGAAATGAACTTGGCTCCATGTCAGAAGTTGGGTTATCCTTTTCTAATAACCCCATATCTTGGTCTTTTTTTTTTTTTTTTCATTTAGTTCACCTTTTCATGTGTAAAATAAAGATGATAACATACACTGCATGGCTTGTTTGGGGCTTCAGGGGGGCACATTCAATGAGATGATGCACTTAACACGATATCTGGCATCTGGTAGAAACTCAGTATAGGATCATTTACTTATTCCTTCATCAACCGTTTCCTGGGTACTCGCTATATACTAGACACACAGTTTCAGGCCCTGGGAATACAGGTGCTAACAAGACAAAGTCCCTGCTCTCAAGTAGCTTACATTCTAGTGGGAAGAGGCAGACCATAAATATATAGTGTATCAACGAGAAGGTGACAGTTGAACAAAGGTGAAAATGGGGAGGGATTGAGCCATGGTGGTAGGGTGGGGGACCTGGGGGGCTGGGGAACATTCCAGGCCAAAGGGGCAGTAAGTGTCATGAAGGGGCAGTAAGTGGTGAAGTCTTGAGTATGGCCGAGGAGGGAGTGAGCTAGAGACTAGAGTGCTGGGCAGTCTGTGAAGGATCCATGGGCCAGAAGGGGAATGGATGGCTTGGTAGCTGTGGAAATGACTTGGAGTGGCTTTGTAGGGTTTTGAGCCAAGGAGTGACACTATCTCATCGCCACTTAGAATTTGTTCTCAAACCTCAGCGGGCATCAGAATCACCAGGAATGCATGTTAAAAACGTAGATTTCTGGACCTTATCATCAGAGTTTCTTGATTCTGCAAGTGAGGAGAACCTGAGAAATTACATCTCCAAACACTCTCCCAGGTGTAGTCCAAGGACTCTACTTGGGGAACCACTGTTTCAAAGGGATTACTTTCATTTCTGTGTTGAGAACAGATTGGTTGTCAGTGATGGATGTGGGCAAAAGCACAAACAGGAAGACTAGCGAGGTTGCCACGGTCCTTAAAGAGGAGAAAGACAACTGTTGTGGGTGGAACTGGTGAGAAGTGGGGGATTCTTGAAGAGCCAAGGTGGCTGCCAAGTCTGGAAATCCAGGTGAATAAATGGCTTTCTGACAGTTTATTATAATATCTGATCACATAACATGATTTACGTTTCGGGAGTCTATGGTGCCACCCCATATTTTGAAGGTGTAGCCAACAGAAATTGCTCCATAACCCTGGGTGACACCCTTCTTTCAGATGGCTGCAAGGTCCAGAGTCTTCCCTTTCTTTTTTTGGTCTTTTTGCCATTTCTTGGGTTGCTCCTGTGGCATATGGAGGTTCCCAGGCTAGGGGTCGAATTGGAGCTGTAGCCACCGGCCTACACCACAGCCACAGCAACGCAGGATCCAAGCCGAATCTGCAACCTACACCACAGCTCACGGCAACGCCGGATCCTTAACCCCCTGAGCAAGGCCAGGGATCAAACCCGCAACCTCGTGGTTCCTAGTTGGATTCATCAACCACTGTGCCACAACGGGAATGCCCCAGAGTCTTCCCTTCTTAGGAAATCAGGAAGCACTGTCATGTTCCATGCCCCAATCCACCCCACTCCCTTCTCTTCACACCTTATAACCTTCGGCACATACCTTGTTCCAGCCTTGTGTTATATAAGGTATCTGCTTTTGCTTTCAGTTCTGTGTGTTGAGGACCTAGATTGGGTTCTATCCATTTGTTGCTTCCCACCCACCCTGAGAACCCAGCTGGTTCCTCGCATGGGATAGTGGACGCATGCGCATACAATCAGCTCTCTTAAGGGCTCTTAACTCCATTCCTCCCTGAAATGCAGTAAAACTCCATATGTCTGGGAAATTCAGCCAAACCAAACAAAACAATCGATATCATGTCAAAAATCAAAACAGAATTCAAGCAAGTAGGTGTTCACAGATATTTGTTAAAACCCTGGGCTTGAATGTCACCTACTTAAAACACAGAATGTGCTCTTGATGGGTTAATGGTTTTCGTGCAGATGCATTTTATCATTGTGTAGATAAATATTTAGCATTTATACAGGGAGCTGATTAGTGTTTTCTTCCTTTGTTCTTTCAATATTTCCCCATAATCACCATCTTGGATCCATGCCGTCCTGAGATCAAAAACTACCCTTTTTATGACCTGCTCTCCCATTTATGTGAAGGAGGCTGGGCTGTAAACATGATCTGAAAAAATTCTTATATGCCATCTTGATTGCTAACATCTGTTCATATTTCCATTCATAAATTTAAAATTCAGGCTTCTGCCGCCATCTGTTTTGTTGCAACAATCTAAAAAGAAGAAAAGCCCAAGGCAGATGTGCAGGTGGGAGACGGGCTTCTGCCTGGCTTGGCCAACTTTCCTGAGTTTTTGCTTTGCTTTCTTTACATGCCCAGCAGAGGAGGGCATGATTTTTCTTCCTTCAAGGGAGGGACTCTGTCTCTGTATTGCTATTTCCTCTCATCCTTTGGAGAAAGAATTAGAAAATGGCCCGAGTCTCCTATTTCTCCCCAGTCCTCTTCTTAGTTCATTTAATCATGTTAATCCTATCTTCTGGACAATTTGTAAGAACGTTGCTTATTTATTATAGCTTTTCAGAGCCCTGTCTCCTTTTCTCTTTCTCGCTGTCTGTCTCCCCTTACTCTCCCTACACACACACACACACACACACACACACACACACACACACACACACACAGCAAGTGAAGTGCCCATTTTATAAACAAGAAGACAGGCCCTGAAATCTTTCTATCAACATGCTTCAAGTCACCTGGCAATCTCAGCAGATGCTAGAGCCCCAAAGCCCATTGCTTGTCTAGATCGTAGGCAATTTTGCAGCTTGCTGGACCACTGGGCCTCTCACTGGGAATTTCTCTGAGGATGTCTTTGGCATGGTCAATGGATATGATTTGGCAGCTGCAGGACCCAGATGCCAAGCTAGGCAATGGCCCTTTTTGATTTTACTCTTGGCATTGTCATCTATGTCTAAGGGACGGCGCTGCTTCTAAAACTGCTTGGCTTTCTTCCAACGGTGCTGTTGCAGCAACTGTGAAATGCCTTCAAAAGCTGATATGATATTTTGGGAGCCTGCTGGGCTACAGTATTCTCTGAAATGCAACCTAGTCTGGGACTCACTTTTAGCTTGAAATAATTGTTTTCTAGTTTATCTTGAGAAATACATTCTCAGCAAACCACATGCAGAGACTGAGATTCTTTCACATCCTAAAGCCCCTGTCTGAAAACCTCAGCAGTAGGGTGCGAGGCTCCACCCAAACCAAACCCCAGTTTCTCAGTCCTGTACGTAAGCGGGTGGTTTGTGGGCTCAACTTGCTGGGTTCTAAGTATTCATTTTCATCCTGCTCTGACATTGCTTTTATATATAACTCATGACTGATCACACTGTGTGACTTGGAATGAATCATCGAGCCCTTCTGACAGCTTCTTGAAATGCCACGAGAGTAGACGGTGACAAAGACGTCCCTCCCTTGGGCTGGCCCATGTGTGGATTGTGGTGGTGATGTGTGCGAGTGTGAGGAAGGGCTAGGCTGGCACTGCTGACACACACATTCTCAACGGGCAAGTTACCCAGAATTCTGAATAGCCACTGTCACCCCATCAGAGGGGTCCCAAGCCACTGATTTCACGAGGCCCTCCCACACAGCCACTGGAAGCCTCAAGCGGGTTCTGCCTCTCCTGTTTGCTCACAGAATCCCTGGCCTGGCCTGGCCTTTCCCTGGACTTCTCAGGGCTCAAGATTGAGATGTACCTTCTCGTGTCAAAGTTTAAAAGGCTCTGGAGTGGAGATGGGGAATGTCTGGCTTTGGGGCCCCTCTTCCTATCTCTCCAGTCAAGGAAGACATGAATTGATCCCAGTACACTTTCCTGCTAAGGAAACCTCCGAACTCTCCAGACAACACTCCACGTTCTGTGCAGCCACAAGTTATCAATTGGAATTGGGTGGGGAGATGAAACCAAGAAGATGTACCATCTTCTGCTCAGAGGGACACCTGTCTTGAGGCCATAGTTGTTCTGATTCAGCCAAGTTGTTAAATACGTTTAGTCTATGTAAATAGGGTGGGCTAGGAGCCAAACCTGATTTGCGGTAACGTTTTGGTGGGAAATGCATTAGAACTTGACATATTAGCTTACACGTGAACTTTTGGAAAGCAACTGGTACAAATATGAACCCGCAACTCCTGTATTTTGGTTCTATGGTTGTAAGAGCAGCCACGTGGGTTGAGGTTAAGAGCTTGGACTATCGGAGTTCCCATCGTGGCTCAGTGGTTAGGGAACCTGACTGGCATCCATGAGGATACAGGTTCGATCCTTGGCCTCACTCAGAGGGTTAAGGATCCAGAGTTGCCATGAGCTGTGGTGTCGGTCACAGACACATCTCAGATCCTGAGTTGCTGTGGCTGTAGTGTAGGCTGGCAGCGACAGCTCTAATTCGACCCCTAGCCTGTGAACCTCCATATGCCATGGATGTGGCCCTAAAAAGACAAAAACACCAAAAAAAAAAAAAAAAAGAGCTTGGACTATCTAGTTCTAATCCTGTCCTTGCCTCTTACTGGCTGTGTGACTTTACACAACTTAACCTCTCTGTGGCTCAGTTCCTTCAAATGGAGAAGGTAATAGGATCACTTTCCTCTGAGGATTATTGTGATGATGAAAAATGCATTATTTGCAAAGCACTTAGAATAGCACCTGGCATACAGAAGGTACAATATAAGAGTCCATGAATTAAAATAAATGTGACTTTCTATTCTGCACTGGAGGGTTACATCTGGTTCCTTTATTCTTTTTATATAAAAAAAATACAAGATCACAAATTTTGTGGTTGTAGAAGTGAAGTGCTCTTGGTTTCTATTAATAATTTAGTTGACACTTTTTACAAATATCTTAACTCATTTAATACCCCCCCAGGAACCTTCTGAGACAGAGTGTTAGTCTCAATTGTACAGGCGAGATAACTGAAATGTTTCTATATAGCTTTAACATGAACTGTAGAGCCAGATACATCCTTAGATGTATCTGTATCCTCAGACACATGGGACAGAGGTGATCGTCCTATGTCAGGGGTAAAGTGATGCTCCTGGGACTTTGTCCAAACTTGTATATAATCAGCATATCCAAGCTGATAAAAATGTGTTATTCAAGGTTGTGCATGCTGCCCCATTGATGCTTTCCCCCCAATTCTATTATTTAAATATTACTTAAAAATTATCTTTGGAGTTCCCATCATGGCTCAGCAGTAACAAACCTCACTAGTACCCATGAGGACTCAGGTTCGATCCCTGGCCTTCCTCAGTGAGTTAAGGATCCGGCGTTGCCGTGAGCTGTGGTGTAGGTCACAGACACAGCTTGGGTCCCTCATTGCTGTGGCTGTGGTATAGGCCAGTAGCTGCAGCTCCGATTTGACCCCTAGCCTGGTAACTTCCATATGCTGCTGGTGAGGCTCTAAAAAGACACACAAATTATTTTTTACCACTCAGAAACATTGTCAAATATTAGAAAATAAAGGCAAACGAAAAGAAGAGAATAAAAAGGTATCAGTGAGTACCAGTGCTAAGGTTAGTATTTATCCTTCTAGAACTTAAGTGGTATTTCTCTTTTTCTGCAAATTTTGATCACACGATGCATACCACTGTTACCTGCCTTTTTTTTTTTTTTTTTTTTTCTTTTCTGGTCAAGGATCTCCCCTTTTCTATTTCAACACATTTCATCTCCTTTAATAATAAACCATATTTACATTACCAAAACATGCTTTGTTGCTGTTTATCCAAAGGTGCACCTCATCCAGGACCACGTTTGCATCTGCTTGTCATGTCCTTCTTTTAACCTATCCTTGTATTCATGACACAGATTCATTGAAGAGACTGGGCCAGTTGTCCTACACCCTTGACCCCCCATCCCCTTCGTGGGAAGTGATCCTAAATTTACAGAAAAGTTGAAAATCAAACAAAATTTTTCTTTTCTGAAGCATGTGAGCACAAGTTGTTGACATGATGCCCCATGGCATCCAGATATCTGAGTGTACATTTCCTACAAAAAAAAAAAAAGAGAGAGAGAGAGAGAGAAATTCTCCTACATAACCACAATACCAGCATCAAATCAGGACCATCACTACCATCTAGTCCTCAGAGCCCCTTTAGGTTACTTTAGCTGCCCAGGAAACCCTTTAGATGAAGGATCCAATCTGGAATAAATGTGTGGAGTTGGTGTCATACCTCTTTAGCCTCCTTCGATATGGAATGTTTTTTCAATCTTTCCTTGACTTTCATGACCTTGACATTTATGGAGATTGGAGGCTAGTTATTTTGTAAAATGTCCCTTCACTTGGATTTGTCTGATGTGTTTTCATTATTAGATTCAGGCAATGCCTCTTTGGCAGAAATATCACAGGACCAATGCCGTGTTCTTCTCACTGCAACCTATCAGGTGTCTCAAGATTCAGATTTGTCCCATTGCTGATGATGTTAACACTGACCGTTAAGGTGGGGTCTGCCACCAAGGCATCTTTCTCTTTGTAATTAGTCAGTATCTTATGGGGAGACATTTTAAGACTAGGGAAATAGCTCGTTATACTATTTCTTCTCATACCTTCAATTTGTTATTTATTTATATCAGTGTATATTCATGGATTGCTATTTTATTTAAAGGGTCATAATCTGTAGTCATCTTTATTGACTGTTATGCTTATATTGTTCCATATTTGGCTTGTGCGAGTCCCTTCGAGCTGGTCTTTGTGTCTTTTGGATGTGACATGTCTCTAAAATCTTTGATCACTTTTTTCCTTTCTGGTAAAAAAGAGGTTTCAGAGTTATCTTGTACATTTCCTAGCCAAGCTCTGGAACCAGCCATTTATCCAAGGGTCCCTGGTGTCTTTAGTGGAGAATGGTGTTTAGAAACCAAAATCTAGGCATTCAGGATGCTCATTGCTACTGAGCATGTACAGAGCCTCTCCATGCACAGAGCCAGGGAAAGTGCATTTGTGCATGTACATATTTACATTTATTTTGTTATCTATCTCTGTATCTATGTGTCTGTCTATCTGTCTGTCTGCCTGTCTACCTACATATCTATTTCTTCTCTATATATTCGTCCTGAAAACTATATGTTCATACCATTATCTCCAACTCTAATCCAACACTACAAGGTTCACTCTGGTGTTCTCCTTTCCATACTTAAAATTTCCTTCTCCAACGATGAGACACATAGCTTCCCTTGTCCTTAATATATTTGCTTATTTAATCAACCCACCTCTATGTCACCAATCTCTCATTCATTGTCTTCTACCACATGGGCTCTGACCGCCCCCACCCTGGAGTGAACTACTACACACACAAGCCCTGCCCCTTCCCATCACCCCACCTTCTGTCTGGGTATCCTCCTTACTCTCTCTGGGTTCCAACACACCATACCAGCCTCCCCTCTGCCCAATATGGACCTCTTCTTCCCTCTGCTCAGTCTTCAATATCTTACACCAGGTCACATCCCTGTGGGAAAGAGACATCCTTCTCACCTTGTTCTGGCTATGACACCCCACACGGAGTCACCCTCCCCCATGGAGACTTGCCTCATTCCACTCAGCCTTCAGCTCTTCACACAAGCAGCTCATCTACATAAATCCCTTCCCCACTCTTCCAGGGCCAGGCTGCACCCTTGTGTGGATTCCCACTTCCTCTCACTCAGATTCTAGCACCTTCCTCCTGGCCAGCACAGCTTACCCTCCATCCAGGCCCCCAATATACACACATATACACTACTTGCTCAGCTCTAGGCAATGGCTTTTGCACAGGTTGTTCAGGAAGGAGAGAGGAAGTGAAAGAGTAGGAAGAGGGGCCACAATTGACTCTGGAGGAAGAGAATATTAGCCCCCTTTTCCATGAGTGATCAAGACCCCAAACCCACTCCTTCATTATTAGCTGGATAAGAAAGTGTTTAGTAGTAATTCCACAAATACCGTGGGTTTCTTTTCTGTGGACTTTTGGTTTTCGGTTTTTTGGGTTTTTTGGTTTTTTTTTTTTTTTTTTTTTTTTTTTTAGGGGGAGAGAGAGAGAAAAAATGAGAGCCAGGAAGAAATTTCTATTGTTCTCTCCAAAAGGATTTGGTGAGGAGAGATGTCAGTTTGGTAATTATTGGTAGAGAACTGATTAGTTTGCAAGGGATATCATTACAAAGTATTACAGGCTGGGTGGCTTACACCACAAACATTTACTCTTTCACTGTTCTAAAAGCTGGGCGCTCAAGATCAATGTGTCCGCAGGGCTGGTTTCTTCTGAGGCCTCTCTCCTTGGCTTGGAGACAGCTGCCTTCTTGCCTTCTTCACCTTGTCTTCCTTCCGTGTGTGTGTGTGTGTGTGTGTGTGTGTGTGTGTGTGTGTGTGTGTGTATGTCCATCCTCATTGCTTCTTCCAAAAAGAACACCAGTCATGCTGGATTAGGGCCCACCCTAATGACTTCCTTTTAACTTAATTATCTCTTTAAAGATTCTATCTCCAGATACAGTCACATTCTGAGGCACTGGGGATTAGGACTTCAACATAAGAATTTTGACTCCAATAAGGACACAATCCCATCAGGCTAAACGTTTCACATAAGGCTAAAAGCAGCCAGAGTGCCTTACACAATACAGATTTTTAAGACTTCTTTGTGGCTCAGTGGAAATGAACCCAACTAGTATTCATGAGGATGTGGATTCAACCCCTGACCTTGCTAAGTGGGTTAAGCATCCAGCGTTGCCGTGAGCTGTGGCATAGGTTGCAGATGTGGCTCGGATCCTTTGTGGCTGTGGCTGTGGCATAGGCCAGCAGCTGTAGCTCTGATTCGACCCCTAGCCTAGGAACTTCCATATACCTTGGGAATGGCCCTAAAAAAGACCTCCTTATTTGAGGGACTAACCTCTTTATAAAATCTTATTCTTTTTTCATCCTTTCCCATCAAAAATTCCTATTAACAAATCTGGGGAAAATAGTCTAAATATTTTGGTGGGCTGTAGAGGAAGTGTGGACATTTGGGTTTCCTGAATAACATAAATTAAAGCCAAAGGCAACAACATCCAAAAAAAAAAAAAAAAAGAAAAAAAAGGCGAACATGTATTACAGTGACCTGGAAGGTTTGCTACAGGGCCTTTGGAAGGAGGCAAAATGACTCAGTGGCTCTTGCTTATGGATGGGTGTCTGGCTCAGGGGTCCTAGGCTGAGTGCATGTTGGAGACAGTAGCCTATGGGATACAAAGGGTGCAGTCCAGGGTTTTTGAAGGAACTACATTCAGGGTGAGACTGAAATAGAAGGCCAGGCTCCATGTACCATGAAGTGTCAATCCAAAGAGATCTGGGTACCAGGCCACAGGACAGAAGCAGAGATAAGAACCAGAGCAAGAGTTTTTAGAGTGGAAAGTACAAAGTGGAACCTGGAGCAATTTTCTGAACCACTGGGATATAACGAGGAACTGTCTCTGGGTCCTCAGCAATCCTAGCCAGGGGTGATGAAGGACCTGTTTGTGGAACCCAACCAAGACGTGCACTCTACAAATCAGGACTCTCTTGGAAGTAAATGAGAGAAACACTAGCTAAAATAAGCTTAAATAAAAAGGGAGTTTATGGAGTTCCCATGGTGGCGCAGTGGTTAATGAATCCGACTAGGAACCATGGGGTTGCGGGTTCGATCCCTGCCCTTGCTCAGTGGGTTGAGGATCTGGCATTGCCATGAGCTGTGGTGTAGGTTGCAGATGCGGCTTGGATCTGGCGTTGCTGTGGCTCTGGTGTAGGCTGGTGGCTACAGCTCCGATTGGACCCCTAGCCTGGGAATCTCCATATGCTGGGGGAGCGGCCCAAGAAATGGCAAAAAAAAAAAAAAAAAAAGAAGCGGGAAGTTTATTGGTGCATGCAGATAAAAGGGGAAAAAA
Organism: Sus scrofa; assembly: GCF_054392235.1. Classification (NCBI taxonomy): domain Eukaryota; kingdom Metazoa; phylum Chordata; class Mammalia; order Artiodactyla; family Suidae; genus Sus; species Sus scrofa. The sequence continues at coordinate 40,013,791 of NC_139386.1, read as the reverse complement.
CTAACTTCAGGTACAACTGGATCTTGGAGTTCAAATGGCATCCGTACACTCTATCTGATGTCTGCTCAACTCTGCCTCTCTCTTTGGATTGGCTACATTTTTTTTAACCACGTATGACCTTTTTAGGGCTAGGAAAGATGTTTTCAAATAAGGCAACGTCCACTTTTCTGTATCTGTCCAGAAGAATCTACCCTCTCTTTCTCAGGGTCTGCATTAAATTTTAAGACTCTAATTCAGCTTGAGTCCAAATACCCATTTATAAAGCAGTCACACGGTCAGGAAGATGGCATACTCTGAGTGGCCATTCTGGGTGTGGTGGGCACAACTCTACAGAAACATGTGGGAAGAGAGAGCAGTGGATCCCTTGAAGGGCAGCAAAGTGATGTTACCAGAGGGAGGGAGAATGGATGCATGGAAGGTGAGCTGAAACACGCATCCATCACTTACACCAAAGCTCGGGGTGGACACATTTTACATGTCCAGGACATCTCCTGTCCTGAAGTGCTCTGTGTGCTGGATTATCTCGAACATGCCCCAGTATGACCTCTAGGTCCGAGGACTCCTAGAGTTTCTTTCTGTGGCCTTGGGATCCTTTTGAGTCAGGCCTGATCGCTACCTGCTAAACCAAGATGCACGCCGATCCATCTTTGCTTGTCATTTGAGTGTCCACACAGAGATGAGTAAGAGTTATTCTGACTCTACATGTAGTAGGCAAAGTACATTCAGGTTTGGCCAAGAAAAGAAATGAGTCTTCAGGTCTCTGGTGAGATGTCTCCTGCCAGAGAGGCCTAGTGACTCTGCCTTTAGTAGAAAATGTTACATTCTGCTGATGAATAAGGGAGATAACATGAGCTTGTTCCTCATTGCATTTCCTTCACCCATTTATCTATCTTCTATCTATCTATCTATTATCTTCTATCTATCTATCTATCCATTTATCTATATTCTATCTATCTATCTATCTTCTATCATCTATAGCATTTATATTGTATTTGCCATGTGCCAGGCACCAATCTAAATGCTTTTGACAAATGCCAGCCCCTTTATTCTGCATAATCTTCATGTCCTAACAGTCCCATTTATGTCCCATGTCAGGAGAGAGTTTCTTCTGCAGGTGTATGAAACTGATCTTACTAATTGATCTGGAAGATTTGGAAAGTCAAACTCATTAATAATTAAAAGTAACAAAGAAAAACTTAGCTTGGAGCAAATCAAGGTGACCCTCCCTTCCCCTCCCCCCAAAGGAGAACATGTTAAATAAGTGTTCACTGAAGCATTTAGTCGCTGGGTTTGTGGAAATTATGATTTACAGCAGACCTCTGGATTATCTTAATGTGATATGAATAAATGGAATTCAGTCTTCTATGTACGAGACCCTATGCTACAAAACAGACTTACTTATTTGTCTTTCACCAATGAGAGATAGTTCCTGCTCTCATGAAATTTATTGTCTAGTGAATAAGAGTCAAATGTGACTGAGACTGATCATTATCTCCCTGTTTACTCTATCCTTCTTCCTTTCAGGAAGTGAATCCCCCAAATTTTAGCTGTGCCTGTGGCTGCCAAGTTAGAAACGACTTTCCCCAGCATTTTTATAACAAAATGTGGCTGTCAAATTAGGTTCTGGCCAATCAGATGTGAGCAGAAGTAATGTATGCAACTCCAAGATCATATTGTTGCAAGAATCTCCTTTCTTTCACTTCTTTTTGTCTCCCTTCCAGTGGATTGGAAGGTGCAGGTATGGTGCTGAGGTCCATCTTTAACCACTGGATAAGAACCACAGGAGAGCAGCCTGTCTCAAATGGGGCTCCTGTAAGAGAAATATACCTTACGATTTAAGTAACTCTTATCTCCATTATTCCAAGGATGGTACAAAGAGAGACTATTCTAGGTACATAAAAGTTAACTCAATTACCACCTTGGATGCTTTCCAGCATTAAAGTTTAACTCCCTCAGTTGGGAAGAGCTGCCTGAGGATGTTGAAGTAAAAAAAGAAAAGAAAAGAAACCTGCCTTCATGGATGTCCACATGGACCACAGCCTCCAACACATTTTGACTGCCTGTCCATCTTCAGACAATATGAGGGAGAAACGGGAGTTCCCGTCATGGCTCAGTGGTTAACGAATCCAACTAGGAACCATGAGGTTGCTGGTTCGATTCCTGGCCTTTCTCAGTGGGTTAAGGATCCAGCGTTTCCGTGGCAGGTTGCAGACGCGACTTGGACCTGGCATTGCTGTGGCTCCGGCATAGGCCGGTGGCTACAGCTCCGATTCAACTCCTAGCCTGGGCACCTCCATATGCCATGGGAGCGGCCCTAGGAAAGGCAAAAAGACAAAAAAAAAAAAAAAAAAGAGGGAGAAATGAATGTCAATGTTATTTGAACTGCTATGCCTTGTGGTGTCTTATACAGCAGATTACACTTTTGCCTATTAAACTTACATCAATAGGAGGAATAGAATTGCCATAGGACTCTAGAGAATTGGGTTCGAAGAGTTGTATGATGTTGGGCCAGTGGGTCTCAGTCTGAGAAGATAAATAAGTATGTTTTGAGTATTGTTTTTGGCACAAAGCTTCAACCAAGGGAGGCCATCTGGACAGAGCGGCAGCTACTGACTCAGGGAGAACATCTCTAAAGCAATGCCAGGAGGAGCTTTTCCCACTTGCCTCCTGCCCGGCTTTGTCCTAGACCCTTCTGGGGTAAATAACCCCCTTAATTCATGAACCAAAAATTCAAATTGCCAAGGAATAAAGTGGATGTGTCAAAGAACTTTCAGACCAAACACTTATTATTTGGCTGGCTTTCTTCTGGGAGGCACATCTTTCCCCAAAGACAAAAAGCTGTGGTTGTCATCAGAGGGAGTATTAATAGTTGTCTTAGGGGAATGCTTGTTCTGGTTCTGTTGAATTTTTGCTTCTCTCCAATTTTTGTTTCTCTGCAGCACCAGAGTCCAATCATTGATCTCTTTCTCCATAGAGCCCTGGAACAGTGCATATAACTTGCATTGGTGCCCAATGTGCAAAACCCATTAAACAATATCACATGCAAGTCTTGTAGTCACAAGGTAGAGGAGGTATCATTTTAGATTTTATGGATGAGAAATCTATGTCTAGAGAATTTTTTTTTTGTCCTTTGTCTTTTTAGGGCCTCACCCATGGCATATGGAGGTTCCCAGGCCAGGGGTCCAATCGGAGCTGTAGCTGCCAACCTACACCAGAGCCACAGCAACGCCAGATTCGAGCCGCATCTGCGACCCACACCACAGCTCACAGCAACGCCAGATCCTTAACCCACCGAACGAGGCTGGGGATCGAACCTGCAACCTCGTGGTTCCTAGTCAGATTCGTTTCCACTGTACCACGACAGGAACTCTGATGTCTAGAGAATTTTAAATCACTTGTGGAAGGCCACAGAGCTATTAAGGGATAGTCTGTCTGGCTCCATGACTGATGTTCTTTCTCTGTACCATGCAGCCCCTAAGTACTGAGTAAAAATGGTCTCTATGGTAGACTGTCTGCCAGTGGTACTTCCAGAAGTTAGGGCAGGGAAGGTCCAGAGGCCTGAAGCACCGTGGTGTGCTGGAGGACCCTAAGCAATTTAGAACTGGACGTGGAGCTGGAACTGCATAGCTAAGAGTTAGCAGTAGAGTCAGAACCCATGTCTTTTGAGAGTTAGCTTAGCTATTGTTCTACTGTAATAAGTAGTCTCTATGAAGTCAAATAAGGCAGCTAGATTCCTTGCTGACCTTGGGGGGAAAGCCCTGTGCTCTCCTTTTCTGCTTCCCATTACCACCACCCCTTATCACAGGAACAGGACAGAGAGGTGAAGAATAGGGGCCCTGGCAGGATGCTCAGAACTTAGACTCTTTCAGCCCCAGTCATGGATGCTTCCTTGGTGCTCTCTCCTTCTAACCCCAGGTTCAAGGATTCTGGTTCAGCTGGCCCTTTAGGGAGATAAGAATGGTGCCGATGACTGGTCATTGCTCCTCATCACGTCTTTCCTAAGAGGCAGAAGATACGAGGAAGCTCCGCCTTCCATTTTCCTGATGGAAGTTGTCGCCACCACCTTCCAGCACAGATTCAATGTTATTAAAGGATTTCCTCTGACTTATCAGTCTATTCAAGGAGACAGTTTTTTTTTTTTTCAATGTAAAATGGTAAAGTTATTTCTAGAAAAATTAGACATTTTATACAGGAAAAAAGAAATATATACAGTCATCTCATCACACAGAGACAACCCCTGTTAACATTTTGGTTCATTTCATTTCCATGTTTTTTTTAACACGGTTATAACCATTTCCTGCTTTAATATTATAACAGACTCTACTATGGTAGCAAAAGCATTTTCCACCGTTTTAATCCTTATGAATATAACATTAAGTGGAATATTACACATAAAGGATTTTATTGCCTACTTAATCATACCTTTATTTGCGGGTAGATGGATGATATATATGAGAAAATATATATTTTACCTAATTAAAACACCATAAATATGGCCCTTTATTAAGGTTTTTAATTTTAAATTATTATTACTATTATTGCTTTTTAGGGCCACATCCACAGCATATGTAAGTTCCCAGGTTAGGGGTCAATTCAGAGCTACACTGCTGGCTTATGCCACAGTCACAGCAATGAGGGGTCCAAGCCGCCTCTGCAACCTACACCACAGCTCACAGCAACTCTGGATCCTTAACCCACTGAACAGGACCAGGGATCAAACCCACATCCTCATGGATACAAGTTGGATTCATTTTCAGTGAGCCACAATGGGAACTCCCATAAAAATTATTTTTAAGCCTAATTTTTATCTGCTGCATATTTCACTATGTGGATGTACAAAAGCTTATGAACTATTGTGATATTATTAGTCATCTGATACATTGTCAGTGTTTTGTTATATGAAATTAATCTGCTGTCTTTATGATTATTTTGTTAGAATGTATTTCTAGAAGTGCATTACTGGGTCAAAGAGTGTGACAAAGGGAGTTCCTATTGTGGCTCAGTGGTTAACAAACCCGACTAGAAACCATGAAGTTGTGGGTATAGACTATTACATGCATACTCCTTTGAACTCTAACTCTGCAGAATGACTCTCAACATCTCCACTGAATCTGGCCAAGGGTCTGTTAATTTCCAGGATCTTGGGTGATTATCCAGAGCATCTCTTCTTTCTTTCTTTTTTTTTCTTTTCTTTTTTTTTATCTTTTTTGTCTTTTTGCCATTTCTAGGGCCGCTCCCATGGCATATGAAGGTTCCCAGGCTAGGGGTCAAATCGGAGCTGTAGCCACTGGCCTATGCCAGAGCCACAGCAACACGGGATCTGAACCACGTCTGTAACCTACACCACAGCTCACAGCAATACCAGTTCCTCAACCCACTGAGCAAGGCCAGGGATCGAACCTGCGACCTCATGGTTCCAAGTCGGATTCGTTAACCACTGCGCCATGACGGGAACTCCAGAACATCTCTTCTTTCTCTCTCTCTCTCTCTCTCTCACCCACCCACACATACACACCTAAGAAAAAAAACAGTTCAAGAAAACTGTATGAACAAGAAATAAACTTCTATTTTGTTTGAGCCACTATACTTTATTGGATAAATGTTACCAGACTGATTTAAAAATGTACATTTAAAATGTATATTTAAAAATACCTTTTAACATTGCACCCCCAAAAACCAAATACCTGGGACTACACCTGACCAAGGAGGTAAAGGACTTAAATGCTGAGAACTATAAAACATTAATCAAGGAAATTAAAGAAGATGTAAAGAAATGGAAAGATATTCCATGCTCCTGGGTTGGAAAAGTTAATATTGTAAAAATGGCCATACTACCCAAAGTGATCTACAGAATCAATGCAATCCCTATCAAATTACCCATGACATTTTTCACAGAACTAGAACAAACAATCCAAAAATTTATATGGAACCACAAAAGACCCAGAATTGCCAAAGCAATCCTGAGAAACAAAAACCAAGCAGCAGGCATAACTCTCCCAGACTTCAGGCAATATTACAAAGCCACAGTTATCAACACAGTGTGGTACTGGTACCAAAACAGACATAGAGACCAATGGAACAGAATAGAGAACCCAGAAATAAACCCTGACACCTATGGTCAATTGATCTTTGACAAAGGAGGCAAGAATATAAAATAGGAAAAAGACAGTCTTTTCAGCAAGTATTGCTGGGAAATCTGGATAGCTGCATGCAAATCAATGAAACTAGAACACGCCATCACACCATGCACAAAAAAAAACCTTAAAATGGCTTAATGACTTAAATATAAGACAGGACACCATCAAAGTCCTGGAAGAGAACATAGGCAAAACATTCTCTGACATCAACCTTATGAATATATTCTCAGGTCAGTTTCCCAATGCAACAGAAATAAAAGCAAAAATAAACCAATGGGACCTCATCAAACTGACAAGCTTTTGCACAACAAAGGAAACCAAAAATAAAACAAAAAGACAATTTACAGCATGGGAGAAAATAGTTTCAAGTGATGCAACTGACAAGAGCTTAATCTCTAGAATATACAAGCAACTTATACAACTCCACAGCAAAAAAAGCCAACAACCCAATGGAAAAATGGGAAAAAGACCTGAATAGACACTTTTCCAAGGAAGATGAACAGATGGCCAACAAGCACATGAAAAAATGCCCAACATCCCTGATTATTAGAGAAATGCAAATCAAAACTACCATGAGATACCACCTCACACCAGTCATAATGGTCATCATTAATAAAGAAATCCACAAATAACAAATGCTGGAGGGGGTGTGGAGAAAGGGGAACCCTCCTGCGCTGCTGGTGGGAATATAAGCTGGTACAACCACTATGGAGAACAGTATGGAAGTACCTTAGAAAACTATACGTAGAACTACCATATGACCCAGTAATCCTACTCCTGGGCATATATCCAGACAAAACTTTCCTTAAAAAAGACACATGCACCCGCATGCTCATTGCAGCACTATTCACAACAGCCAAGACATGGAAACAACCCAAATGTCCATCAACAGATGATTGAATTAGCAAGATGGGTATATATACACAATGGAATACTACTCAGCCATTAAAAAGAACAAAACAATGCCTTTGCATCAACATGGATGGAACTAGAGACTGTCATACTGAGTGAAGTCATAAAGAGAAAGACAAATACCATATGATATCGCTTATATCTGGAATCTAATATACGGCACAAATAAACCTTTCCACAGATAAGAAAATCATGGACTTGGAGAATAGACTTGTGGTTGCCAAGAGGGAGGGGGAGCAAGTGGGGCAGGTGAAGAGCTTGGGGTTAATAGATGCAAACTATTTCCTTTGGAATGGATTAGCAATGAGATCCTGCTATGTAGCTCTGGGAACTATATCTGATCACTTATGATGGAGCATGATAATGTGAGAAAATAGAACGTATATATGTATATGTAACTGGGTCACCATGCTGTACAGCAGAAAAAAAATTGTATTGGGGAAATAATTAAAAATATATATATATACACACATATATATACATCTTTGTATATTTTTTATTTTTTAAAACATTTCTTATTATACTACTATCTAAAAGGTACTAATAGTGTATATTCTCATTTGAAATGTATGAGAGAGCCCACACCATGGTCAGCATTAAAAATATATTTGCCACCTAATATAGAAAGACTTACCATCATTGAATTTGACATTTTTGATTACTGGTGCTGTTGAATATTTTTCTGTTTATTAGTCATTTTAATTTTATGATGTTCTTCAAGTACAGAAGTTGTATAATTTTTTTTAAAGCACTCAAATGTAAATTCCTTCTGTGATGCATTTCGTTGTTCCAATCTACATTTTTGCAGATAATTTGAAATTAATACACTATTGAACTGAAGGGTCAGGTTCAGTTTTCTTTGGCTAGTATTATAGAAGATCCTAAACTCTCAGAATGTTTTATTATTATTTTTTTTTTTTGTCTTTTCTAGGGCCACTCCCATGGCATATGGAGGTTCCCAGGCTAGGGGTTGAATCGGAGCTGTAGCCACCGGCCTATGCCAGAGCCACAGCAATGCCAGATCCAAGTCGCGTCTGCAACCTGCCACGGAAAGGCTGGATCCTTAACCCACTGGGGAAGGCCAGGGATCGAACCTGCAGGTTCCCAGGCTAGGGGTCGAATGGGAGCTGTAGCCACTGGCCTATGTCAGAGCCACAGCAATGCGGGATCCCAGCCGCGTCTGCAACCTGCACCACAGCTCATGGCAACGCCGGATCCTTAACCCACTGAGCAAGGCCAGGGATCGAACCCACAACCTCATGGTTCCTAGTCGGGTTCGTTAACCACTGCGCCAAGACAGGAACTCCTATCAGTATGTTTTAAAGTTGTAGGAATATCCCATGATTAACAAGACCAAGAAAAAAAAAGCCCAACTGGATTTAGTCCTGCAGTTCTGGGAAAACTAAATTGTTAATCAGATAATTGCAGAACGGCACATTCAAAATAAATATCAAGCAATTCCTTTGAAATTCTGGTGTTGGAAAACAGGGCCACCACCTGGTATATTCTATATTTATTTGGTTTTGGGGAGTGTAATTTGGCTGCAATTCACTATAATTAGGAACAATGTTATAATGGAGTCGAGCTAAACTCATACATTGGCTTTGACTTATGTGACACATGTTACCATATTTGGTTTCTTACATGAGCTGACTGCTTTATTCTAAGCATAATCTCCACCATAGGGCTGTTCTTTTCTGGGAGTGGAGGAATGGGTGATGATTAGGATTCTGGAAGTATAATCCATTCCCTTATACTTAATTCTACCTCTCTGATCTTACGTGGCTCTGCAAGTCAACTTTATTCTCATGGTTATCCTAGCCAGCTCAGTCTTAACTATTACCAGGACTTACAACACGAATATTTACTGAGTGCTTACTCTGAGTGAGACAGTATTGCTGCTACTTGGAATATAGTAGGTAAAAAGGAAAAAAAGAAAACTCCCTGTCCTCGAGGAATTTTAAGACAGTATACAATAAACATAATACAACGTGTTATTACATGGTATGCTGGAAAATGATAAGTGCAATAGAAGAAAAAAAGAGAGTAGGGTAAGTGTGATTGGCGGGCTGGGGGGAGGGGCTGGGTGCAGTATTAAATAGGTGATCATGGTTAGCCTCATAGAGAAGATGAGATGTGAGCAAAAACTTGAAGAAAGTGACTCAGGGAAGTTGGGTGAAGCAGATGTCTGGGGAAGAGGAGAAGTGACTCCCTCATGCGAGAATAAAGACTAGCATGAAAGAAAGCAGACTGGCTGGAACAGAGTAACCCTGGGGAAGGGAAGTGAGGATAGAGGCTACATTATACAGCATCTTGTCGGCTGTTATAAGCCCCTTGACTCTCTGGGGACAATGGGAAGCCACCGGAGGATTTTGAACAGAAGAGTGACATTAGCAGATTTTCACAGCAAAAAAAAGTTTTATTCCCATTATCTACTATTGTGTAGCAAGCCACCCCAAAATGTAGTGACTTAGAACAATTTATTATTATATCTCATGTTCTTCTGAATTGATTGGGCTCAGTTGCGCTGTTCTTCTTCGAGTTCTTTCAACCAGAGGGCATTTGATTCTCACTGTTGATTGGGTCCTTAGCTTGGTATTGACTATAACACCCACATGTGGCTTCTTCATGGATGGTTCCTAGGGGGAACATCCCAAAGGCAAGAATTCCAAGAGGCCAAAGCAGAAAGACTTCTTATGAATGAGCTGTGAAAATCCTAGAATGTTATGTCTTCTTTCTTTAAAAAAAAATAAATTTTATTTGGGTATGTTTGACTTAGAAATTTGTGTTAGTTTCAGGTGTACAACAAAGTAAATCAGTTATATATATACATATATATATATATACACACACACACATACATACAGACACACACATATATATATATATATCCATTCCTTTTCAGATTCTTTTTCCTTATAGATTATTACACCGTATTGAGTAGATTTCCCTGTGCCACAGAGTATGTCCTTGTTACCTACCTATTTTATATATAGCAGTGTGTACATGTCAATCCCAACCTCCTAATTTATCCCTCCCACCCCATATTTCCCCTATGGTAACCATGATTTTGGTTTCAAAGTCTTTGCCTCTGTTTCTGTTTTATAAGTTCTTTTGTATAATTTTTTGTTAGGTGCCACATTTTAGTGATCTCATGATATTTGTCTTTCTCTTTCTGACTTACCTCACTTAGTATGATGATTTCTATGCTGATCCATCCATGTTGCTATAAATGGTGTTATTTCATTCCTTTTTATGGTCGAGTAATATTCCATTGTATATATGTACCACATCTTCTTTATCAAAACTCTGTTGATGGACATTTAGGTTGCTTCCATGTCTTTGCCATTCTAAATATTGCTGCAACAAACATGGAATCCAGGATGTTACTTCTACCTCACTGTTCAAACAAGTCTCTGAGGCCAACCCACATTCATAAGAAGTATATTAGACTGCACTTCTTGTGGGGGAATGGCAAGGTCACATTGCAAGAGTATGGGGGGTGGGTAATATTATTGTTTGTGTCTATCCTTAGAAAATATAATATGCCTCAGGGTCCCTCTAGCTGTTGTGATGAGAATAGATTGGGTGGTTGGGGGAAGGATGGGAGTGGCAGGGCCAAAGGCAGACTGCCTAAGAGGTTAATCTAGGCAAGAGAAGAGGGTGGTGTGGACCAGAATGACAACAACAGAGATAATAAAAAGTGGTCAGCTTCTGGATTTCGTAAAGTCACCATTTGCTGATGCCTTGCATTTGGGTATGAGAGAAAGAAAGGAGTTAAGATGTTACTAAAATTTTTGGCCTGGGCGGCTAGAAAGATGGAGTTACCAGCAGATGTGAAGAAGGCTGCAGGTAAAGCAGATTTGGATGTACTTTGAGACATCTATTAGATATCCAAATGGAGAAGTTTGCTGGATATGCAAGCTTAGAGTGAGGATGGAGAGGGATATATTAACCCATTCAAGATACATTATGAGTGTTCTCTGAATGTCTTCTAAGCCCCCCAAAATTCATTTCCTCACTTTATTTTTTAATTTTTGCTTTTTAGGACCACAACCATGGCATATGGAGGTTCCCAAGCTAGGGGTCGTACTGGAGTTACAGCTGCTGGCCTACGCTACAGCCACAGCTCTGTGGGATCCCAGCCTCGTCTGTGACCAACACAACAGCTCACGGCAATGCTGGATCCTTAGTCCACAGAGAGAGGCCAGGGATCAAACCCATATCCTCATGGATACTAGTCGGATTTTTTTTCCACTGTGCCATGATGGGAACTCATATTTTCCACTTTAAAATGCTATGTATAGTACTAATTCCAATAGTCCCAACTAGGTACTTCCTGATTGCCCATCAACAGTAAAATGAATAAATAATTGTGATATATGCACATAATGGAAAAGCAATGAGATTGAATAACACAGCTATGCACAATAAGATGAATGAATCTCTCAAACTTTTTTAAATTAAAAAAATGTTTTGTTAACAGAGTAACATAAAATATATTAAGCATGCATTTGAAGTGTACCATTCAGTAGTGTTAAGTGTATTTTCAATGCTGTGCAACAGGCTGCCAGATCTTTTTCATCCTACCAAACTATACCCAAGAAGCAACTCCCCATATCCCCTTTCTGCTAACCTCAGGCATTCAATTACTTTAGATCCCTCATATAAGTGGACTCAAAGTATTTCTCTTCTTGTGAGTGGCTTATTTCACTTAGCAAAATGTCCTCAAGGTTCATCGATGTTGCTGTATGTGGCAGAAATTCTTTCCATTTTAAGGATGAATATTATCCATTATAAGTATATTCTGCACTTTGTTTATCCATTCCTCCATTGATGAACACTTGGCTGTTTTTGAGGAATCATCATAGCATTTTCTTTAGTGGCTGCACCATTTTACATTCCCACCAACAGGGCACAAAAGTTCCAGTTTCTTCATATCCTTGCCAACACTTGTTATTTTCTGGGATTTGTTTTTATTTTTTAACGGTAGCCATTCTAATGGTGTGAGGTGGTACCTCATTGTGTTTTTGCTTTGTATTTTTCTAATGATTAGTGATGCTGAGCATCTTTTCACACGCTTATTGTTCATTTGCTTGTTATCTTTGGAGAAATATTTGTTCAAGTCCTTCGCCCATTTTAAAATCCAGCTATTTGGGGTTTTGTCGTTGAGTGAATAGGATTTCTTTATACATTTTGAGTGTGAGCCCCTTATCAAATATATGATTTGAAAATATTTTCTCTCATTCTTCAGGGATAAATTTTAACTCTGTTGATTGTGTCCTTTGATGCACAGGGACTTTGAAATTTTGATGATGGCCAATTAATCTATTTTTGCTTTTGTTGCCTGTGTTTTTGGTGTTATATCCAGAAAATCTTTCCCAAACCTAAGGTCATGAATTTTTTCCCCTATGTTTTCTTTTAGGAGTTTTTTGTTCTTAAGGTCTTTAATCTATTTTGAGTCAATTTTTGTATATGGTAAATGTAAGAGTTGAATTTATTCTTTCACTTGTGGATGTCCAGGTTTCCTAGCATTGTTTGTTGAAGAAACTATCTTTTCTTCATTGAGTATTCTTGGCATTCTTATCAAAAAATATTTGGATATATATATATATATATATATATATATATATATATATGAGAATTTATCTCTGGGCTTTCTATTCCTTTTTTTTTGGGGGGGTCTTTTTTGCCATTTCTTAGGCTGCCCCTGTGGCATATGGAGGTTCCCAGGCTAGGGGTCCAGTCGGAGCTGGAGCCGCCGGCCTACGCCAGAGCCACAGCAACACGGGATCAGAACCGCATCTGTGACCTACACCACAGCTCACGGCAACGCTGGATCCTTAACCCACTGAGCAAGGGCAGGGATCAAACCCACAACCTCATGGTTCCTAGTCAGATTCATTAACCACTGAGCCACGACGGGAACTCCTGGGCTTTCTATTCTATTCTATTGTTCTATGTCTGTCCCTACGCCATCAGACGTATTTTTGTCTTTATTTATTTTTTAATTTTTTGTCTGCACCTGCAGCATGTGGAAGTTCCCAGGCCCGTGTCAAACCTGCGCCACAGGAGCGACCCAATCGGCTTCAGGGACAATGCTGGATCCTTAATCCACTGCATCACAAGAGAACGCCAACATATTTTTCCATGAAAGTAGTCAGACACAAAGTAATAACTGTATGATTCCATTATATAAAATTCAAAAATTATTTAATCTATGGTGGTAGAAGTGAGGGGGGATCCTTGTGGGAGTCTGTGGTAACTGGAAGGAGGTATGGAGGTGTTTGGTGGTATTGGTAACATTATTTCTTGATCTTTGTGTTGATTATACAGATATGCTCACTTTGAAAATTCATTGAGTTATATACAAATAATTAGTACTCATAATTACTATCAGACTCTTTATACTATTTAATATAATCTTCATTAAAAGTGGTTGCTTAGCAACAGAGAAATAGGATCAAAATCCATTGATCCTGTATTGCTTTTAATTACTGTGATGTGTGTGTTGTTTTTTCCTGATTGGATTCGCAGTAAACAAGATAAGAGTAACACTGACTCTCGTTGGCTGATAGAGAGGGTTTGACACCTTCCCTAATTTCAATATCCTGATAATGCCAACTGCGACAAAAACAAACAAGCAAACACTTTTCTATAATGCTAAGCTGATCAGGACCCACCAATATAAGGACCCACCAGTTATTCCTGAAAGCCCATGTCCAAGGAAACAAGAAGGTGTAGACCTCTCTTCAGTAGGAGCTATACCAGAGCGTCCCAATCTGTGTGCCTTGGGACACTGGATGCTGGGAATGAATGACATGTATGTGGAGATATGGGTTCTACTCAGCTTTCAAGGGTGGTTGAGCCAGGCTTGAAGAAAATGAAGTTACTGGGCTAGTCATCTTCTGCAATGAGATATCTCAGTCCTTTACCTCATCGTGCCCAACAGATAACATTTTCTCTGTGGAGAGTAATGTACAAAGGGATGGAAAGTCAGTAACGAGAGAAAAGAAGACCCCTAGCACAGTGAAGAATTCCACCTAGAAATAGAGAATTACTCCTAAATTCTGATAGTAACCCAGGTTCCTGGCTAGGCAAAAGGGGCCTCTAGTGAAGAAAAGTAAGATATAGTGGTTTCCAGGGAACGCTCTAGAACCAAGCTTTTTTTTTTTTGTCACCTGAGGCATATGGAGGTTCCCAGCCCAGGGGTCAAATCGGAGCTGTAGCTGTTGGCCTACACCATAGCCACAGCAATGCTGGATCCCTAACCCAGTGAGTGAGGCCAGAGATGGAACCTGTGTCCTCATGGATGTTAGTCAGATTTGTTTCCGATGAGCTATAACGGGAACTCCTAGAGTCAAACTATTTGACTTTGCATGATAGCTCTACCACTAACCAATTGTTTTGTAAAGTACTTAAAAAACAAAATGACACAGTTTAGTGCTTCAGATTCCTCATCTATGATTCATGGAAACCTGCTTCTGAGATTCATGTGAAAATTAAATTGCATTAGGTCAGTGCTGAGATGGTAATAAGTGATCAAGAAATGTTATCTCTTATTAACTTCAAGTACCATGGTGTACCATTGATTGAATACCAGGCTTGAGTACTAGGCTTGCTAAGAGTTTTTTTTTTTTTAAAGGGCCACACCCAAGGCACATGAAAGTTTCTGGGCTAGGGGTTGATTCAGAGATGCCTCTGGGGGCTACACCACAGCAATGCAGGATCCGAGCTGCATCTGCTACCTACACTGCAGCTTGCAGCAATGCCATATCCTTAACCCACTGAGCGAGGCCAGGGATCAAACCTGCCTCCTCATGGGTTCTAGTCGGGTTCTTAAACCAGCTGAGCCACAACAGGAACTCCTACTTCTGTAATTTTCATTGTAAGCATGATAGTTACAAAGAATACAATAACCAGCATGTTGAGAATACTGGAATTTAAAAGTAAAACTGTTCCATCACTCTTCTCAATGTCTCCAGTGGAATTTAAATTCCACAATGAATGCACACTCAGCATCCTCCATTTAAAAACCACTTCAAAAAACTCATAATAGTCATACATTTTACATGTTCCTTTCCTTCTCTGGAGTTATTTTTTCCATCTCAATGCCTCTCTACTAGGATTTCATCTCCTTGGAATTTATATTTCAAAGTATCTTATTGACTGCCCTATCATGCTGCTCTACAGCAAAGAATACACGTAAGATTTCCTGTGACCCTAAGGCCTTGTGTAAAAATGTTCTTTTCTTAATAATTACCATTATAATTACTAGCAGTTCATAATTATTTAAAACAAAACATAGTTCATATTTAATAATTATTGACCAAAAATGTAAGATATTGGAAATGACTCTTCATGAGATAGATGGGGAGATACGGGGATCTATAGAACTCCGATTAAAGGAATTATCTAAATGTCCCTTGGCTTGGCCTCTGGGACATCTTTTCCCTCAGGACAATGCACTTTGGGGGGGTGTGGCATGTGTGAGAGGAATTCTTTCTTGCGTCACAAATGGATCTTATGACTCTCCATACCTGTTTGCCTCTTGGAAAGGCCTTTAGCCCTAAGATTGACTACACACTCCAGTTTATGTCTGTTGTCCTGGCATAATTATTCACGGCACACTTGTAGCTCTGTAAATATCTTCCAAATGGAGGAATAGCATTGGTTACCCCATCAAGTACCCCCTAGGGAAGATTATTCAGATTTGAAGACCACACTTGTAAACCAAGGGGCACCTGAATTACTTCTCTCTCCTGTTAAATTGTAAAAATATGTATTGAATACATATGTGCCATACACTATACTAGCTACTTTATGTCTTATTTTATCATCATAATTACCATCTGAGGTGCTTTTTGCACCCTCCTCTTTTTTAACAAATAAGAAAACGAAAACCCAGAGAGTTTAACTGACCACTCACAGGTGGTAAGTAACTAAACCAGAACTCAAGCGTTGCTCCCTGTTTCTTAAGCCTGTGTTTACTATTAAGCATAGTCCCTGGTCTCCAGCCTTGTGCTGATTCCCTTCCTTGGGGCATGGGGTCCCACCTTGCTGAAATTTGGCCTGCAGTTTAGGTCTGCTCACTGCCAAACTGCCCTTCTGCGCCAGTCTCCACATCAAACACCTCTTCCCAGGCTCCCTATGACAGCTGTCAGCACTTCCTCCACATCCCGATCCTGGTTCCCCAGCATCTCTTTTCTGGGTGGCTGCGCAGCACCCAACCCACTTGGCAAAGGCAATTGGAGCAATCTCTCCAAGACGCTAACATCTGGTGCTTCCCATAAAGATGAAGCCAGGACCTCTTATCAAGATTTCCCAGGCTCTTTTCAAATGTACTAGTCAGTCATATTGAATTTTCTTTTTTTTTTCTTTCTTTACTTTTTTTTTTTTTTTTTTTTTTTTTTTTGCTTTTCAGGGCTGCACCCATGGCATATGGAGGTTCCCAGGCTAGGGGTCTAATTGGAGCTACAGCTGCTAGCCTACGCCACAGCCATGGCAATGCCACACCCGAGCCACATCTGCGACCTACACCACAGCTCACAGCATGCCAGATCCTTAACCCAGTGAGTGAGGCCAGGGAGAAAACCTGAAATCTCTTGGTTCCTAGTTGGTTTCATTTCCACTGCGCCAGGGAGGGAACTCCAAGGGTATTTTTTTTTTTTTTTAACTGATTAACAGGCATTTACTAGCCTGCCCCTCCTATATTTTCAAAACACCCTGAACACCATTTATTTCATTCATTCAATGAATCCTCACTGCCTACTGCATGCTGGATACCATTCTAGTTCCTGAGGATATAAAGGTGAGCAGATAAGATAGTTCCTGCCATCATGGAGCTGACAGTGTTGAAAGGGGGAGACTGACCTTAGTCAAATATCCACATAAATTAAATTTAAAATAATAATTGTGCTAAGACCTAAAAATGCTCCAAAGATCTGTAGTAGGGTATTTGACCTAGTCTAGGAAGATTTTCCTGAGCTAACAGCTGAGGGATAATTTTAAGTTTAGGAAGGAACAAGGATATTCCAGGCTGAGGGGACAATATGTGCTGTGGCAGAAGGGAGCCAGGGAACCTGGTTGGAGATGCAGCTGCAGGGTTAAGGCCACACAGACTTTTGTGGGCCTGACCAAAGAGTTTTGTCTTTATCCTAAGAGCAGTGGGAAGTCACTGCAGTGTTTTGAGCAGGAAGAGCACGTGGCACAGTGGAAAATGAGCATGGTGTGGTGGTTCAGAAATCAACTCTGGAACCAGGTTGCCTGCCTTGGAATGCTGCCTCTGTGATTTATTAGCAACTTCCTAGTAACTTCTCTGTGCCTCAGTTTCCTCATATGACTATCTACTTTGTAGGGCTGTTTATCAGGTGGTAAAGCTTTTAGAGCAGTAATTGATACATCATAAATGCTATGAAAGTGCTTGTTCAATTAAATAAACAAAAACATCTATGGCAAGATACCTGAATACAGTGGGCGGCCTGGGGTCTAACGGGGTACGGATATAAGCAAATAGTTATAAGATAACTTGATGTAAGCACAAAAGAGAGTGGTAGCACAAAGATGAAGATGAACTTGGTTTCCAGTGGTCATTATGAGCAGAGCCAAGGGCATAAAAGATGTTCCAGTTGGAGAGACCACCACTACGAGGTGTGGAGAAACAAAAATGTCACTGTACTCAGATGCTTAAAGCTCAAAGCCAGAAATCAATAAAAACCAATGGATAGTCAACAGGGACCTGCTGTGTACCACAGGGAACTCTAGCCAATATCCTGTAACAACCCACATGGGAAAAGAATCTGAACTAAAACATGGATATGTGTATATGTATAACTGAATCACTTTTCTTGTACAGGAGAAATTATCACAACATTGTAAGTCAACTATAATTCAATAAAACTTACCCACCCCCCCCCCAAATGGGGGGAAAATACTGTGTTAGGACAAGCAAGATGTGACTAATTTCAACTCCAAAGCAAATGGAAAGCTTTTAAGGAGGAGGGCCCAGCATCATGGTTGACTGCATGGGCTATGGAATCAGGCCCACTGAGGTCAGAGTGCTAACTCTGCCCCTCACTAGTTGTGTGTGATTTGCCTTCTCTAATCCTCAATGTCCTCATCTGTAAAGTGGGAATAATAATAATACCTAACTCATAGAGTAGATAAGAACTCACAATTAATGCATGAAAAGTCTTAAAGCATAAAGCAGCCAATAAATAGGAAGCTATTACCATTATTATAACATTATGAGTTGAACTTTGCATGAGAAGAACTTTGATTAGCCCTAAAGGAATAACAAGAAAAGGCCCCCAAAGCAAAAAGCACCTGACATATTTGAAGAATAAGTCAGGTCATCAGACCTGACTAAAAGTATGGTAAGTATGGTCATCAGTGCCAATCTATGAATTGGTTTTACTAGTCCCTGATAAGATAAATCTGGAAACTGAGAATAAACACTTAGACATGCTAAGAAAACAAAAATAAATTGACAGTAATTTTATATCTGTGTATCTGTTGTCTATCTGTAATGAAAATTGGGGCTTGTAGTTTTTTATGTCTTTTTATACTTTTCTAGCAAGTTTTTAATTGCATCTTACAAAAATGATAGTCTATGACTTATTGGAAATAATAAAACTTTCCTTTACCTCACATAGTCTAAGAAAAAAGTAATTCAATGGAGCTGAATACAGAACCACAAAGAGGATCCCGGAAAGGCGGGATCACATTGTGAGGAACTACTTTGTTTCAGAGTTTATATTTTATTCAGTGGGTAATGGGGTTTCTAAAAGTTTAGAGAGATTGTTAACTACAGGTTAAATGTATGTAGGTAAATAGTCATTGCACATTTTGTACTTTTTAAAATTCCCAGTGATTTTTTTTTTATTATTAAAAGTTTTTTTTTGTCTTTCTTTTCTCCCTCTCCACCCCCCCCCCAACTCTTTCTAGCTTTCTGTCTGTCTGTCTTTTCTGGTTAAGAGGAGAGATCTGAATTGCTCCAAGTTTCACAAAGATAACTGCTTGTATTTGCTAAGAGTGGTTAAACAAAGGAATTCAAATTTATCAAAACAGAAAACTTTGAAAATACAAGAGCACACACTTTAGGACCAGTGATGTGAGTCTCCTTGAGATAAGCTGCACCGGGTCATCAGATGAATCCTCCTTTTTTTCTCAGGCATCCTCATATCCTTTGCACATAAACCAAAGAGATAACAACTCTTTCTGATCTGCCAGGTTGGGTCGCCTCATCCACCTCCCATCTTCACCGCCCTCTCTAGCAGTCCTGCCCGCCAGGACAGGAAAATAACGGTTTAATAATCACGTATCCGTGGGCGGCATTTGACAGCTCACCAAGCCTGGGCTCTCCCGATGCCCCATCCAGGCTCAGTTACAGAGCGAAACGTCTCAGGTTCTCCTTTCAGCTCCACTATCCCTTCCTGCCCTGCCCGCGCGGCCACTCGTTAAATCACAGGATACTCTCGGGCCAAGCCCTTGGTCGACCTGAAGCAGCAGCTCCTGAAACCCCTGAGGCCCAGAGACCCAGGCTGTGGGGACCCGCAAGGGGCCTGAGCGCAACATTCAGGCCCTTTGGCAGCTAAATAAAGAAGCACGGACGCGGGGCCCACCACCCAGGGTGTGACACTAATTTTCAATTGGGAGCCGAACCCAGAAGGTGAGGTGCCCGGTCGGCCTGCAGCCCTCAGGCCGTCCGAGGCGCAGCGAGGCCCGCGGACGTCGTGGAGGCGGTGTCCCAACGCCAGCCGGGCCCTCCCGCTGGCGCCCCGCGTCCCGGGCGCTCCGCCCCCGCCTTCCCTCCCGCCACGCAAAGGGCAGGGCCGCGGTTCCCGGTTGGAGGCGCACTGGGACCCGGACGCGTCGGGGGTGTGGCCGCTGCCACCTGCAGCCTGGGCCGCGAGTCTGGTCCCAGGCGCCGCCGCCGCCGCAGCCGCTGCCGGTGAGGCCGACCAGGTGCGTTCGCTGCCGGCCCGGCAGTGCCCGCGGGCGGCTGGGCCTGGCTCCTCCCCTCCCGCGGGCTGAGGCGGGTGTGGGCCCTGGCGGTGGGGGGACTTCCCAAGTCGCTCTTTCCTGCGAGTGACTGAAGGACGGGGTGGGAAGGCCCCTGGGAGACGCAGCAGGCCTGAGGCTTCCGCCACAAGGGCCCAGAAATGGGGAAGGCGAGGTTGGGCGCCAGGATGGAGGAGGATGCTGTACGCGCAGGGCGGCGAGCCAGGCGTGGTGGCTCCTTTTCCCTCTGGTGTGAGGGCAGAGGAAGTCCAGCCCAAGCCCCAGAGGAACCTATCTCGCCCGCATCTGGAGCTAGTTCCTAGTTCTCCTGAGCTTTATCGGGGCTCCTTTGTGGTTCCTCTGGACTTTTATCTTGTACTTTCATTTTTGATGTGCCCATCTGGGCTCAATGGGAGCAGAACCTCTGACTTGTCGGGTACTCAGTAAGCAGCTGAATGAATGAATTCCCAGGAAGGAGAACTGGTGAATTAATGAATAAGTGCATGAGTACTCGGAACAGAGAGCTGAATGAATACATGAACGGATATACATGACATGGAGGCAGTGGAGACAGTCTTAAATCACTTATCTTCCAGTAGTTTTCCAAAAGCTGGGTAAATGTTACACCCTTGTAAAATGGAGTCATTCTGATTGTGACTCCTTAAAAGTAGTATTCTATGCTGTTTTTGAATAGTCACCAGAAACACCCCCTCATATTTGCACTCTAGCTGGATTTTTTGCATATGTGTTGCTCAAAACAAAGTACGCCTAGGCTTACTTTTGGCTTTTGTTTTCTATTTTTTTTTCTGCTTTGGAGAATCATTGTCACTATAATATTTTTAAGTTACTTCTAAAAGATAAAGGTGAATCTGAAGGTAGCGCCTCATGACTGCTTTTAGTAACTTGTTTGTAAAACCAAACACTTCTTTGACTCCAGGATTGTGGAGGATCTTGTTTTCCTGAGATAGGTGCTGCCTGGTTTGTGGGTGAGTGAAGAAGGCTGGATACAGTTCAGAGAGGAAAAGAGAGAGAGTTATCTGTATGCAGACACTTTGGAAGTGACGGAGGTTGCGACTGCTTTAATTCGATTAGTCCCTGCATCGGTTCGGTTCTAGGTTTCCAGACCTGGACTTCAGAAAAGCTGGATGAGGAGTTCCCGCTGTGGCTCAGTGGTAATGAACCCGACTAGTATCCAGGAGGACTTGGGTTTGATCCCCGGCCTTGTTCAGTGGGTTAAGCATGTGGCGTTGCCGTGAGCTGTGGTGTAGGTTGCAGACGCGGGTGGAATCCCGATTGGCTGTGGCTGTGGTGTAGTCTGGCAGCTACAGCTCTGATTCAGCCCCTAGCCTGGGAACCTCCATATGCTGTGGGTGCAGTTCTAAAAAGACAAAAAAAAAAAAAAAAAAAAAAAAAAAAAAAAGAAAAGCTGGATGAATTGAGACTCCTCACTTATCTCTTTAGGTCTCAGATTCCTCATCTCCAAGACGCAGAAGGTCAGGTAGGGCCTCTGCCTGAGCTACACTGCTAGGATTCTCTTTTATTAGGCAAAAGGTGAAATTGCAGGTGATTTCATGAAGCTTGCTCATTTCAGTTACTCTGCTCGGGATTCTGCAGAATCTTGGCCCCACTTGGCTCTGCACATTGCAGCTCATTCTTCTTCCCCTCCACATCTGCTACTAAGGACCTGGAAGACTGAGATGAGAATTAGAGCCTCTGGGCTAAAGGGGAGAAAGGAGGGCAAGATTGCTTTCTGCATTGCCACAGGCTCCTGGCGCTGGGTTTAACTTGTTTCCAATACAACCAGCCTGACAATGCCAGATATTTTCAGTTTATCTAGGGAACTGTATCACTATTAATTTGCCTGCTTTTGAGATTCGTTATCCTAGATCTCAACATTTTGGAAATGGAAAGGCCTTAGGGATTTGTGAAAGGCACTTGACTCATTTTATGTACATATTAAAATATATATATTTTTTGCACGCTTCATTTAATGAACACAAAGTCCCACATGTGTTAAGTAAAATAAAATAATGTTACCTACCTCAGTTGTTTCTAGTCTATTGAGAGAGGGGAAGCCAAACGTGGTGCTTGATGAAAAAACCCAACTTGCTCTCTTTTCTCAAAGATCCAATTATGGGTCACATATGGTTCAGGCATGGAATGTAACAGAAATGGTATTTATGGGGCACTGACCATGCACCAAGCACTGTTATATTTAACTTTTTACTTATATTGCCCCATTTAATCCTTGCTATAAACCTAAGTGCTAGGCATGATTGTAATCCCTGCTCAACCTTCCTAAATAGAAACAGTACTTGGAAAATGGGAAAGACAGGTATTCAAAACACAGGCAGATGAAGGTTGGGTTTGTCCCAGCAACATAGATAATCTCTGTTGGGAAAGTCTGTGTAATGTTGGAAAAATGTGGTCTCTGTGTGTGTTCCAGGATACATATTAAACTCTGGGGCATTGTGGGTAAGAGCATTTAGAACGGGAGCTCAGGGTAGAATGATTAAGATGAATTACAGAGAATTGGTTGTTATATCATTTTGAACATTACTGAGTTCCACTGGTACTCTAGTGGACTCTAGTATTTTGATCCAGGTGCGCAAGCGTCCTAACTTTAAACATGTTCAGACTCACCAATCCAAGGATTATAAGAAGGGTGATGTCAAGAGGGCTTTGAACTGTGGGTACCAAACAGTGTTGTTTCTTGGGCTAGCTTCTGGTCCTTGGAAAGTTGCTGCCTCCCAACCTCTTTCTTTCTAAAAATGACAGTTCCTGAGGCTGACAAAGTACAGTGACTGCCTCGCTGTGATCTAGGGGCACAGATGTGCGATGAGTTTCCAGAACTCCTTTTTTCTTTTTTTTTTTTTTGCTATTTCTTTGGGCTGCTCCCACGGCATATGGAGGTTCCCAGGCTAGGGATTGAATCGGAGGTGTAGCCCCCAGCCTAAGCCAGAGCCACAGCAACACAGGATCCGAGCCGGGTCTGTGACTTACACCACAGCTCACGGCAACGCCGGATTGTTAACCCACTGAGCAAGGGCAGGGACCGAACCCGCAACCTCAAGGTTCCTAGTCGGATTCGTTAACCACTGCGCCACCACGGGAACTCCTTTTTTTTTTTTTTTTTTTTTTTACTTTTTGGGGCCGCACCTATGGAGGTTCCCAGGCTACAGGTCCAATCAGAGCTACAGCTGCCTTCTTACACCACAGCCACAGTAACACCAGATCCAAGCTGTGTCTGTGACCTACACTACAGCTCACGGCAATGCCGAATCCTTAACCCACTGAGCAAGGTCAGGGATCGAACCTGCATCCTCATGGATGCTAATCAGATTCATTTCTGCTGAGCCACAATGCAAACTCCAGAACTCTTATAATTAATTGACAAGAGCAAAAGAGGAAAAGAGAGGCTGGTAGAGTAAATGGGAAATTATTTTGTTTCTTCTTTGTCAGTCAAGTTTAGTCTCACAGAAGGCAGAGACCAAATTGTGGCTGCCTGAAAAACCCAGAGCCAGTGCCAGTTTGATTTAGCTCAGGAGGCTGAAACTTTCTGCCCTGAAGGCTGGTGTGATGGAGTAGACCTTCCCATTGCTCAAAATATTATGAAAAAAACATTAAAGCAACAATTTTTATTACTTGCCCTGGAGCTAGAGCTTTAAAATGTACTTTCTTCTCCCCCCCTCCACCCTCCCTAAACCACTTAGGTTTTAAAAACAAACAACCCATTCATGTGTCGGCCACATCAAATTATTAGTCCATTTCTTTATTCCTGGGCCGTGTTTCTGTAATGCAGCAAAGAAGGAGGATTGGTGTGCCTCTAGGTCTCTGGTATTTTTCTTTGGTTATTCATTCATTCGGCACATAGTAACTTCAGTAAGCATTTATTGAGTGCATACTATGTGCCTGATAAAGATACAGGAGATACTGAGTTTATGTAGGAACGTGATCCATCCACAAGGAATTGCAGCACAGGGTGATGTGGAAGTAGTGGTCACTCATTCTTCCAGGAAAGGGGTGTGATTGGAGCTGAGGGAGACTTCGCAGAGCAGGTGAATTTTGAACTGGATTTTGAAGCCTGAAGGTCAAAAGGAAGGAGAAGGGCATTCTAAGCAGAGGGAACTACGTGAGCAAAGACAAGGAGGCAGTGTGAGCATAGGTTTCCAGGGAGAGATGGTGCGTGTGGGGGGTTCCATGTGGCTATAGTAGGGAGGTCTTGTGAGAGTGGGGCCAGAGGAAGAATGTTCTTGAATGTTGTGTTATTTAGACTTTATCATAGCCTAGATCATCTCTGTTAGGAGATGAATTTTTAAGCAGAGAAGTGTTAGGATTTTCTTTAAGAAAGCAGCCCAAGCAATAATATTTTGGAGGAACTAGGGAGGGGAAAGCCAGGAGGCCAGAGGAAAACGAGGATGTTGTTGCTGTGGCCCAGCAACATCCTCAGATAGGAGAAGGGTCTAAACCTCAGAAAAAAGGAGGGGCAGGGAGTTCCTATTGTGGCTCAGTGGTTAACAAATCCGACTAGGAACCATGAGGTTGCGGGTTCGGTCCCTGCCCTTGCTCAGTGGGTTAAGGATCCGGCGTTGCCATGAGCTGTGGAGTAGGTTGCAGATGCAGCTTGGATCCAGCGTTGCTGTGGCTCTGGTGTAGGCTGGTGGCTACAGCTCCGATTGGACCCCTGGCCTGGGAACCTCCATATGCTGTGGGAGCGGCCCAAGAAATGGCAAAAAGACAAAAAAAAAAAAAAAAAAAAAAAAAAAGGAGGGGCAGGATTTAATGACTATCTGGATGTGGGAAATAAGGTTGAAAGTAATTCTGAGGTTTTGGAATTGTTTAACTGGGTGGATGGAGATGCCACTAATGAGGATAATAAAGAGAAGATGAGGAAGAGGTTTTGGGAGAAAGACAGTGAGGAGAGGCCGCTGGGGAACATCTGGGGAGATCCCTGTTGGAGAGCCTTGACTGTAGCTGTCCTGTGACTTTGTGTAGCCCAGGGCAGGCAAACTTTACAACAGGTCCACAATCTAAAAGGACAAATCAGGAGTTCCTTCATGGCTCAGCAGGTTAAGGATCCGGCATTGTCACCGCTGCCGCTCTGGTTACAGTTGTGCTTCAGGTTAGATCCCTTGCCTGGGAACTTCTGAATGCCATGGATGAGGCCAAAAATAAATAATAAATAAAAGGACAAATCAGTTCAGTAAATCACTTAAAAAAGAAAGAAAAAAACAAAACAAAACAAAAAAACATTAGGAATCCTCTTGTGGCTCAGCATGTTAAGAACCTGACATGACCCTGACTGGTGTCCATGAGGACTTGGGTTTGATCCCTGGCCTCACTCATTGGGTTAGAGATCCAGCATTGGGAATTCCCGTCGTGGCTCAGTGGTTAACAAATCTGACTAGGAACCATGAGGTTGTGGATTCGATCCCTGCCCTTGCTCAGTGGGTTAAGGATCCGGCGTTGCCATGAGCTGTGGTGTAGGTCTCAGATGCGGCTCAGATCCCGCATTGCTGTGGCTCTGGCGTAGGCCTGTGGCTACAGCTCCAATTGGACCCCTAGCCTGGGAACCTCCATATGCCGTGGGTGTGGCCCTAGAAAAAGACAAAAATAGAGATCCAGCAGTGGCATGAGCTGTGGTGCAGGTCGCAGATGTGGCTCAGATCCAGTGTTGCTGTGGCTGTGCCTGTGGTGTAGGCTGTCAGCTGCAACCCCAACCCTGGGAACTTCCACAGGCTGCAGGTGTGGCTGTCAAAAGAAGAAGAAAAATATATATATATATACATATATATGTATATATATATTAGATTTTACTAATGCCCCTTATATTTTCAGTGAGTTTCTTAGAACTCTTAATTCTTTGTGTAAGTTCTAGTGAAGGAAAAAGTTTGATACTCAAATAATGAGGGATTATTATATAAACCATCAAGAGAAACCGAAATAGAGCAGCACACACAGGAGTGGTTGAAAGGAACAAAGATAAGCAAACAGCAGGAGTATAGCATAGAGGGCCGATGGCTCAAGACACAGGGGTAGGCCGACTTGGAATACAGCGAGAAAAGATGAGCTGGCTCTTCCAAGTAACATACTTTAGTGGTAAGAATATCACAAACTCTGGTTTCTCATCCTAATCAACTTGTTAGGGAGAGAAAAATAGGCGACTGTTGAGAGGTGCTGTGCAGAGGGTTTGGTATTATTTTTCATAGACCGTCTTGGAAGTCTTTGACCTAAGGGAAGAATAACAGAGGTGGAGTCAGATGAGAGGCAAAGCACCATGATTAGGAGGAATTTTCAGAATGTTTAACGAATTCTGTGAGAAATGGTTGCTAACAAAGAAAAAGTTAAATCAAGGTAGTGTTCTCTTAGTGTTGTGGCATTAAGCATGCTTGGGAAAAAAAGAATATATTATATTCTTGTAATTTAAAAGAATTTTTGCAGTTCCCTGGTGGCTCAGTGCGTTAAGGATCTGGCATTGTCTCTGCTGTGGCTCGGGTTTGATCACCGGCCACAGAACTTCCCCATGCTGCAGATGTGGCCAAAAAGAAAAATAATAATAATTTTTACATGTAGTTGTTACATGAACCCTCAGAAGCATGTGCAGCCAGGCACTATTATTTATCCTTTATAAAGTGAAAATCTGGATTTTTTTAATTATTGATTTTTATTTGTCCATTGTAGTTGGTTTACAGTGTTCTGTCAACTTCTACTACGGCAAAGTGACCCAGCCACACACACACACATATATAAATACATTCTTTCTCTCACGTTATCTTCCATCATGTTCCATCATAAGTGACTAATATAGTTCCCAGTGCTATACAGCAGGATCTCATTACTTATCCACTCCAAAGGCAATAGTTTGCATCTATTAACCTCAGACTCCCCAGTCCATCCCACTCCCTCCCCCTCCCCCTTGGCAACTGCAAGTGTATTCTCCAAGTCCATGATTTTCTTTTCTGTGGAAAGGTTTATTTGTGCCGTATAATAGATTCCAGATATAAGTAATATCATATGGTATATGTCTTTCTCTTTCTAACTGACTTCACTTAGTATGAGAGTCTCTAGTTCCATCCTTGTTGCTGCAAATGGCATTGTTTTGTTCTTTTTATGGCTGAGTAGTATTCTATTATGTATATACACCACATCTTCTTAATCCATTCATCTGTTGATGGACATTTATGTTGCTGAAAATCTGGATATTAAGAAGGCTGAAGTTTGCCTCAGATCCATGGCTGGCAAGAACCCCAGGACTTCTGACTTTCTACCCACTGCTCTGTCCATTGTATCAGAGCCTCACTTTGCCTGGGAATCTTGGCCCTTTTCAATGTGTCCCCTCCAGGCCCCACCATTTCTCATCGTGTAAGATGATATTTGAGGGCCAACAAAGCCAGGATCTCTGGGGAGAGAGGCAGTGATGGAAAGGATCCTTAGCGCCAACTCTGCTACGTACAGTAAGGATGGTCACGAAAGATGGTGTATCGAGAATATCCGTGGAAATCAAATAATACTCAAAATGCAATAGGAGAGTCTACAATATAAAACCGTCTTATGAGCAAATCTTCTAGGAGGTAAATAACCCCTTTATACAATGAACAATTAATCACTCTTTAATATAGTGTCTGGATAAATCCAAACTTTCGAATATGAAGTTTGCATAAAGCAAGATATACCTGCAGTAAGCTATACCTATACTGATTGTATTAGGTGTGAAGACTTTTCCAAATTGAGTAGCAAATATGAAAATGGGGATCTGGAGCTGGATCCTCTAATTATTTCAGGCCACTTAAACCATATTGAATGAAATGACTTGTGGTAAAAATCCATCTAGTTACCTTTATTGCTTATGAAGCAACTGCAAATAGGACGTTGGGTGGGGCAAAGTTCAGCTGGGAAACAGACTGACAAGCCCAGCAGGAGCAGTGCACCTGCTTTGCTGGTCGGACCCACAAGAGACAGTCATGAGAGTCAGTCCATCAACATAGTGGGTTGGGGTGGGGAAACCAGAAACTTTTATGGGCCTTGAGTTCCCCATCATTATTAAAATGAAAGCAAGTATAATTCAAAGCAAGGAGTATTATACTAGACCTAGAGTTGTTTTATGTTGATAGAAGATAAAATCTATAAGAAAACAGAGTAGTTGTGACTTATTATGGGCCAGGAATTTAAAAATATTTATCTTTAAAGTATATAAAGCAACTGTCAGAAGTATGAGAAAATGACCAAGACAATTCGTAGGAGACTTTAAGATCTGTTGTTTACATGACATATGAAGTAGACAAAAGCCAGATGGTAATGCACAAAATACAAATGGTAACATCTGAATAATGTAATTCATGAGGTGGTCATAAGGGTGAACAGGGATATAGAACAGTTTAATAATATGACATATTAAATGTTGATCAAATACTTATTGGTATCATATAGACTATATATTGTGAGCTATGTTTTATACATATGTGTATATATGGTCTCTTATTCGCAGAAAATTCATTTCTTTTTCTGGGATATTTATGAAAGACTGTAAAAAAAAGGTTAAATGAAGAATTCACTGAATTCCAGAGTTCTGCTGGTCTTGTGCCTCAGTTCTCTGGTTTAGCCAATGCGTTCAGTCAGCTTTGTAATGGATTGATACGATAAAAGAAAACATCCTTCCTTCCATAATGCAGTCAGGTGGCTCATGTAATTCATCTTCCACCTTCTTATGCATATGTCCTTTTTCTTCCCAGACCATCATTCTGAGGTTCTTTTACCATTATCAAAATACTTTGGATCTATGCTATCTATGACTAATCTGAAGATGCATTTGTTACATTTGATTAAGTGTTGTACGTCATTAATGCCATGTGTGTTGTATTGCAGACTTCACCCTCTGAAACTTCTGGCTCTTCCTTTATAGGGTTTTTCTTCTCCTCAGCTTTTCTGCGCTAAAGCTTACAAAGAACCAGGGACTGTAGGAAGACCAGGGAATGAAGGGAGGATCGCAAACTCCTATTAAGTTCTTTGAGAGGCAGAGGGCAAGTCATGGAAGTCAGCGCTATTTGTACTCCAGTTCAGTCTAAAGTTCAGTCTGAATCTTCTTATTCAGTCCAAATTCTAGATCTTATCACTTAAACTAATCACTCAGTAGCACCTTGTGTTCTCTATAGTTTAGCAGTTAAGAAAAGGGGCTTTGAGGCCAGTGTCCTGGGTTTGGATCTTAGCTCTGTCACCAACACCTGTATAACCTTGGACCAATTACATACCCTCTTTCTGCCTCTGTTTCTTCCTATGTAAAATGTGGGAACATTTATTACTGCCTGTGTTCTCCCTGCCACCCAAAGATGCTCATGCCGTAATCCCTGGAGCCTGAATGTCACAGATTCCATGGCAAGGGAGAAGTCAGGTTGCAGATGGAATTGAGATGGCTCATTATCTGACCTTAAATCCATATCCTGGATTATGCAGGTGGGCTCAGTTAACAGTGGACGAGGGGGACAGAGGAGGAATCAGAGAGTTAGGGAGTTGTGACTATGGAAGAAGGGCGGGAGAGATGCAATGTTGCCAGCTATGAAGGTGGAGGAGGAGATGGCCATGAGACAGGGAATGTGAGAGCCACCAGGGGTTGGAAAAGGCAAAGATCCTCCCCTAGAGCCCCCAGAAGGAATGCAGCCTTGCCAACACTTTGATTTTACCTCGTGAGACCAGTGCTGGATTTCTGACTTACAGAACTGGAAGATCATAATTTGTATTGTTTAAATCACCAAGTTTATGGTAACTTATTACAGCAGTAATAGAAAATTAATGCATTGTCTTTTGGGTTTTTGGTAGTGTTAAAAAATATAAACATCGAGGACAAACCTGCATAGTCAGTGTTAGCCATTATCATTATTTCTTTTTATCAGTACTTGAGTTTCCCTCCTGTCTTTGCCCCTGTGTCATAGCCATCTTGTGATTACTCAGATTGTTGGAAACCACTGCCCTCCTTCCCTAAGACCATGGCCCCAGGAGTTTCTCACTCTCAGTGTACTGCATACTATGTCCAGCAATTTGTCCAAATTACCCTTTGAGTGAATGCACCCAGTGGCTTCTGCTCCAGGTAAACAGATCTGGGCTGTGACTCTCTGGAGTTGCCTGTCTCTCTAGATTTTAGGGTGGCGAAGAGACCATCCTGGGTCCATGGAAAGTCGTTGGTTTTCAGTTTGTTCATTTTATCTGTTGCTGTGAGGACAGGAGTGATGATGGGAAGCGAGGGCCATGCTGTCCTTTACCCTGTGGCTCTAATTGAGCTCCTCTGTGCCCCAGAGATCTTCATCTCTCCACTTGGCCTCTTTCCGATGTTTCCTCTCTGATTTTCAACCCCTCAGTTGCATTCCCAGATATGCGTTCCGTATTGTCTGTTTTGGTTAATGGCATCTCAGTCTATGAGATCGTGGGTACTGTGATGTATCTGCAATATGGAGTACAAAACAGGCTCAAAATCTGGGAGGCTATCCTTAACTCTTGCCTTTTCCCCATCCTCCAGAATTAGTAGGCTCCAAATGCTGTTGTGCCTGCCTGTGACAACACCTGAATTTGTCTGTCTTTTTAATCTCCCCATCCTTTCTAGCATGGCTCTAGTTGCACCCCTTGTTGTCTCCTAGTCGCACCCCTTGTTGTCTCCTGCCTTGGCCAGGCAGGATCTTTTGCATCATTTCATCCTCCACGCTGCCTCAAGAGCTGGATTTCAGGCTAGATCATATTACTTCCCTTCTCAAAAGACCTACACTTGAGAAATTCTCTGTGGAAGCAAGTCTAAACTCCTAATATGGTATTTCAGGTTCTTAAAGCTCTGGCATTAATATGTATTTCTCCGTGCAATCGTGGTGCATTCACTAGGGCTTTGAGTTTGTATAAGTTCGCTATGACTCCCATAACACAGACTGGGCAGCTTAAACAGTAGATATTTATGTTCTCGCAGTTCTAAAGGCTGAAGGTCCAAGGTCACGATATCAGCCAATCTGATTTCCTCCGAGGCTTCTCTCCTTGGCTTGCAGATGTCCATCTTCTTGCTGTTTCCTCGCATGGTCATTTCTTTCTGTTCATGTGCATCTCTGGTATCTCTGTGTGTCCAAATTTCCATTCCTTATAAGAACATCAGTAGTTAGCACCCTAATGCCCTTATTTTAACTTCATTACCTCTTTACTGCGCCTGTCTCCAAAAAGAGTCCTGTTCTGAGCCACTTGAACATATGCATCGGGCTGGGGCACAGTTCGGTCCATAAAACCTACTGTATATCTCGATGCGTTCTACGTGTGTATGAGATCACGTCATGAGCACACATCGGGACACAGGAAGATTTGAAAAATACTGATTCCTGGGGCCCACCTGACTCTAGTTTTGAATCACTCTGTCTGATATGGGACTGAGAATACATTTGTTATATGCACGTATGTATGTTTAAATTACTCCCCAGTGCTTAATGTACCCAGTGCTTCTTGTACCCTAGACTTTTTACCATTTCTGGGGAACACATTACAAATGTTCACAGCTTTGCTCATGGATGTCCTTTAACTAGAAATACCCTTCCCACCACACAGCTATGAAACATCGTCTATCCTGCAAGGCTGAGAGGAAATACCATCTTCTGTGTTGTTTTTTCCTTGTTCTCTCCTGTGATAATCCTGCAATACTTTATCATTACAGTTGACCCTTAACCAACACGGGGGTTAGGGGCCCCAAATCCCTGAGCCTGAGGAAGTCTTACGTATCTGTGGTTTTGCATCCTTAGATTCAACCAACCTTAGATGGTGTAGTACTATAGTATTTATTGAAAAAAAAATTCACATATAATTGGACACACTTAGTTCAAACTCATGTTGTTCAAGGATTTATCGTAAGTACTCGAGAATTTATTTCTTTTTTTCTTTTTGTTTTTGTAACATAGTGATTTGCCTTCCTCTTTCACTAGCTTCCTGAGTCCAAGTATGACATATTCTTTATTTCTATAATCTGATGCAGTCGTAATTGCTGTGAGCATAGGAGGCAATCAATCAATGTCTGTAGTATGAATAAATTAATGAACTCATTCAAAAATTCTAATAATTTTCTCATGGCTTTTTTTTTTTTTACAATGGAGACCACTGGATAAAGCAAATAAGCTTATGAAATGTAAAACTAGTGGCACACTTTTATTCTTGAATTAAATTTCCTTAACATGGTATGTGAACAATATTCTTCATATGTATTTCCAATTCAGAACTTTAAACGTGTAAAATTTTCTCTTGAAGAAGGTATTTGATAACGGGAAGAAGATATAGTGAAGGCCTCATAACAATTTGTGATAATGACATCTTTTTTTTTTGCATCGCTTTTTCAGGGCAGAGTGTGGATGGTCTAATCCTTAAAGATGAATGGACTCCCCAGGGTCCACTTGTGGTATATCCTTGTTTACCCTCCCTGTCAAGGGCTGCTTCCTTATAGGGGGTAGGTTAAGGTGGGCTTGTCTATTAGCTGAGCTAATAATACGCTGTGTTTTCCTGGGTCAGTGAGTAACAGAAACAATTCTCGAAATAATTCCATCAGCTAAGACCCAGTTTCCAGGCTTAGGGATCAAGAGTTTGACATTTCCTTTGTGTTAGTTTTCCCCAAACTACCGAAACTTTTAGAGAGGGAGTAATCACCCTCTCAAATAATTTCTCCAAAGCCTTTTCTAAACCAGGGCAGGCAGTGACAGAGATTAGCAGGGGAAGGACTGATGTCTATGAGGGGAGGAAGGGCTCCGCTTTGAAAACGCAGATGAGCCTTTGGATGTGGAAATTTACAAGGCTCAAAGAGCCCTGAAACATCTTTAGAAGCTGAGCCCGGAAGAATAATGGGAGGCTGTGTGCTGCCTTGGCATTGGAGCCTGTCTGGCACAAACTACACTGTAAACAACTCTTCAAACATTTGCATCTGCATACATGACATTAGATTCTCAAAGTGTCCAATTAAACACTTGTCAATGAAAGAAATGTTTGCTTCTTCAGCTGACCTGGTAACAGCCCGGCTTTTCTGATGGGGAAGGAGTTTCAGCTGATATTGTCACATGCTCTTCCTTTCTGGACCCAATCTTGTCCTTCTTGTTCAGACAGAATTCTTCTTGAAAACTGTGGAGACTGTGCCAAGCTGGAAGCCATGGGATTAAGTTAGGTAGCTGGAGAAAAGCACTGAGGCTGTGAGTGCTTTTCTAACCCAAGAAAACCTACTCAGATCTTTAGTTTCTTTTGTACAATTCTAAACTCTTTATGCTTAAAAATTATAAAAGCAATAGTCGCTGAGAGAGTGAGAAAGGGCAGAATATATATATATATATTCTCTTATGGACTAAATTCATTTTTTCAGCATGCATGTGTGTGTGTGTATATGTGTATAGTCTATGTATATCCTACCCTTGTTGACAGATATAGAAATGCTCAATTACTGATCAATGTAATTGGTGTAGCAGTGAAGGTTTTGGACACATGATGTAGAAGCACAAAGGAAGAGAGGAAGGAAAGAAGGGAGAAGAGTCAGATTTAGATTATTCTTTAGAAAATGTGGCATGTATAAGGAAGTAAAACGCTCTGTGACCTTGAGCACATTTTCCAATTCTGCTAGCTTCAGTTTTCTCGTCTATAAAATAGGGCATTCATTGATATCAAGAACATCACAGGTTATTGTCAGGATTAAATAAAATGATCTTTGTGAACTGCTTACAGTGGCACCTGCCACACTGTAAATACTCAAGCAATGTTAGCTAATAATGAAATATTTATAACCTTTTGGACAGGGGAGATGTAAGCATTCCTGTGCGGTGAAGGGAAGGAGCCAAGGAGAGGGAGGAACGTTGGAGAGTTGGTGTGTGGCTGAACCACACTGACTCCATTTTGTCAGTTCCATCTTGGGCCCGCTGTCCTACCCCTCTTCCCTGTCTGCGTGACTGAGCTTTAGCTACTCATAAGGAATTTGCCCAAGCTGGATACATTTCCCATCAACTTCTACCCTTGCCTTTATCTAATGTGAAAACTGGAAGAATCCCTTATGCTGACCCAGATGGTTAGTGGTCATGAGGCCCCTGGGGGATGGGGGAGGAGGGAAGAATCCTCAGTCCCCATCAGTGTGGTTGGTAGTGCTTCTCACTTGGTAGTCAGATTGTATTTTTAGATCTGACCCCTTTAAATCCCCCTGTACCCCTTTCCATGGTGCAAAGTGCAGCTGCAAATGCCTCTGGATCATCCATCCACCGGATCCTTCCAGCCTGTGTGTAGGTGACGCACAGTGAGCTTCATGATTGCACTTGATGGAATTGCCTGCTTCGTTTTTCAGTCTTGAAGGAGACTTCTCGGTTTGGAGGATATTATTCAACATCCCTGCCTCCCAACAGTTGGTTCAGTACGGATAGAGAATTTGGCTTTGGAAAGGAGCTTTCACTCTGATATGAGCTGAGAACTGTATAGATAAAGGGGTAGAAAAGTTCTGCGGTGAGGATGAAGAAAGCCAAGTCATCTCATGGTCATAATATTGTAGTGTCAGGTATGAAGAAGAGGAGAGCTCTAGCTGAGCGTGAGGGGAGTAGGGGTTGAGTCTGGGGCTTAAGGAGAGTGGAAAAACTTTGTGGCAGCTGCTATGGGGAATTTGATGGGGTCAGCTGAAGATAAATATAAAGGTTGCTGAGCAAGGCAAGGGACCCAGCTGAGATCAGACAGCCTTGGTTTAAAGTGGAGACATTGGCATGATTAGGTAAGTGTTGATGATGGTGTTATGGAGCCAGTACAGAGAAAATTCAGAATTAGTGTGGAAGAATTGGCAACTAGGTGAGGAGGAAAAGCAGAGGTCTTCTAAGGTGCTAATGAAAGCCTTGTTGGAATCGTCAACCAGCAAATGAGGTTATGAACCAGGATTCATCTGAAATGATGAGTTGGGGAGCTAAAAGTGCAGTCTGACTGGAGGTGAGGAAGTGTCTTTGTTCTGGCTGCTTTAACAAATTGCCACAGACTGGGTGGCTAATACACAGCAGACATTTACTTCTCACAGTTTAGAAGTCTGAGATCAGGGTACCAGCATGGTCAGGTTCTGGTGGGGACCCTCTGTTGGGTTGCAGACTGCTACCACATAGCAAAAAAGAAGGTGTCTCTTTTGTAAGGGCACTAATCCCCTTCATGAGAGCTCTGCCCTCATGACCTAATAACCTCCCAAACGCCCTCCCTTTTCATATGGCACCATCACATTATGGTTAGGATTTCAACATCTGCATTTTCACTTAGACCGCCAACATCAGTCCAGCTGCTAGTATGTGCCACACATGTGCTGAGTGGTGGGGATACAAGGAGGAAGAAAACGCAGTTCACTTTAAAAGCTCAAAAGCATTTATTGAGCTCTACTAGGTACTGAGCAGGTCATGCATATGACCTTGCACTTTCGCTTGAAAAGCTTTAAGACTGGTGACATAATCTGGATAATCTCACTTCAGGTTGTGGTAGACTTTAAAAGAGGTGCTAGGACCTCATAAAAGGGAACATTCAACACAACCTGTGAGAAGAGGAGCCAGGTCAGGAGAAGCATCATGAAAAAGGTTGTGCCTGAGTTGACTCAAAATAGTTGAAAGAGATTACGGTTCCCTGAGCCGTACAGTAGGACCTCATTGCTTATCCATTCTAAATGTAGTAGTATTCAATCTCTCGGGATAGAACATGATGGAGGATAGGTATGAGAAAAAGAACGTATATGTATGTACGACTGGGTCACTGTGCTGTACAGCAGAAATTGGCACAACGCTTTAAATCAACTCTACTTCAATAAAAAAATAAGTGATTAAAAGAAGAAGAAGAAAAGAAAAAAAATGGGAGTGAAGAAGGGCAGAAAGGGAGAAAAAAGGCAGAGCAAGCGGATTGCTTTGGCCAGAAAAGATGTCAGAGAGAGGGTGATCCTTGAGCTGTGTGATGTATGATACTATTGCTGAATGAGAGGAATAAAGGTGACCTGAATTAAAAGTGGCAAAATTTTTATCGGTAGGGACGGAAGGAAGAGATGGAAGAGAATGGAATGATGAGATTTAATGACTGATTGAATATGTGGCAGAATGGATAGGTGATTTTGTACTTTTGAGCCTGAATGATAGAGACAGTTATGTTTTCATTAACAGAAAGAGGGAAATCCTTTTTCTGGGTTAGAGAAGATTGGGGGGAAGATGCGTTTGGAGACTTTGAATCAGAACATCTGATTGTTAAGTGAAAGCAATCCAACTAAAATGAGATGAAACCAAAAGAAAAAAATCTATATCTTTTATAACTGGAAAGTTCAGAGATATCACTGGCTTTAGGCATGGCTGGATCCAGGGTACAAATGATATTATATAGGTCCATCTCTGTCTCTGTTGTTTCTGTCTCTTGGTTTAGCTTGTCCTGCTTAGTTTAATTTTGCAGAAAGGTTGTCAGCACACAGTAGGCAAAATGGGTTCCTATAGCTGTAGATTCGCATCCTAGCAGTCCCAGTGGAAACAGCTTTTTTTCTCTAATTTTACACATAAACACTTGATTTACCTTTTCTCAATTATAATTTTTAAAATGTAAATTATTGCAAATGTCAAATTTTCAATGTCATCTGGTCGAGTGACAGAAATACTCATTGTCTTCCAATAATTTTAAGTTAATGATATTTGTATTTTCCAAATTTATTTTAATTTTCACCAATCTAGGAAACTATTGCTAAACTTTTTAACATTTTCTATTAAGTTCCTTGAATTTTTACCCCTTCGTATATTTATGCCATGCTACTCGCCATCCCATTCATCGGATTTTTCTGTTAATTTTCACTAACCAGAAGATTCAAAAACATCCTCCCTTTTAAAAATTGCATTTGCATTGTCTTCATTTTCTGTTGCATTTATTGCACTTATTGCAATTAAAACTAGTTCAGCCAGCATTTATTAAGCACCTTTTTGATTCCAGACTGACATATGGAGGAAATCAGAATACATAGATATGTAAAACAGAACTTTTTTCAAGACAGTCGCAGTTTAGTATCAGAGACAAATATGCAGATGTGACACTTCAATGATCTGCAGTGGTCCTCAGTGGGAAAATGAGAGCTTCTTAGAGCAGAGCGGCTTGCTTCTGGTCCAGGAGAGAGGTCCCATGGGCTGCGCAAAGATAGGGCAGAAGCATTGCAAGGGTAGATCAACATGCAGGATCTTGAGGGAGAAGGAAGATGGGGGGCGGTTTAAGGCCACCCACCAAGTTGTGAGAATTTGCTTGTGGAAGGACGGTGCGTTCTGACAGAAATAAAACATCCGGGCAAAGGGGTTATGAATTTAGGCTTTGAAAGCAACCACAGGTCGAGATGCCTCGCAGGCTTTTGAAAATGTAGGTTTGGACTGAGAAGACAAACACAGGGTTTGGGAATAGGTGCAAAGAGACACTGAATATGATTAAATTGGGTGAGAAAAGCAATTGGGTAGGAGAATAACAACAACAAAATCAATTCAGTAGATCTTAGAGGCATTTAATGTCATCACAAAAGGAACATTTAGAAAATGAATCCCAGTGATAGAGGCATATCTGTGTTCACATCATTTACTTGCAAATAGAATTTTCTTTCCTTCCTTCCTCCCTCCCTTCCTTCCTTCCTCCTTCCTTCTCTCTCTCTGTCCCTCTCTCTCTCTCTCCCTCCCTCCTTCCCCTAGTCCTGTGGAGCTCCTACAGTCAAGCCCTACTGGTCTTCAATGCCAAATACTCTAGGGGCTTCTCCTCCTGATGCCAGACCCCCAGGCTGAGGAGCCTGGCCAGGCGGGACTCAGGACTCACTCCTGTGGGAGAAATTCTGTGCTATAGTTGTTCTCTGGTTTGTGGGTGGGCCACCCTGGCAGGTGTGGGATTTGATTATGTATTGCGAGTGTGCCCCTCCTACTGTCTCGTTGGGTTTCTTCTTTACGTCTTTGGATGCAGAATATCTTTTTTGGTAGGTTCCGGTCTTTTTTTTGAACAATCCATGGTTGTTCAGCAGATGGTTGTGATTTTTGGTGTGCTTGTGAGAGGAGGTGAGCTCAAGGTCCTTTAACTCTGCCATCTTGTCCTTCTGTCCACTTGGTTAATACCTGAGGTCCATCCATGTTGTTGAAAATGGTAAGATTTCCTTCTCTTTTTATGGCTTATTTGTATTCCTTTGCATATATATAACAATTTCTTTATCCATTTATTCATGGATGGACAGTTAGGTTGTTTCCATACATGGGCTATTGTAAATAATGCTGCGGTGAACATTGGGAGTGCATATATCAAGTGTTTTTGTTTTCTTCAAGTAAGTACTCAGAGATGGAATTGCTATTCATCTGATAGTTCTATTTTTTAATTTTTTGAGGAAACTCCATGCCGTTTTCAATGGTGGCTGCACCAGTTTACATTCCCACTAACAGTGCACACAGGTTGACTTTTCTCCACATTCTTGCTAACGCTTGTTATTTCTAGTCTTTTTTTAATTTAATTTAATTAAAAAATTTTTTTATTACTCAATGAATTTATTACATTTGTAGTTGTACAGTGATCATCACAATCCAGTTTTATAGGATTTCCATCCCACAACCCCAGCGCATATTTCTAGTCTTTTTGATAATAGCCACTCAAACAGGTATGAGGTGATACCTCAGTGTGGCTTTGATTTACATTTTCCTGAAGATTAATGATGTGAAACATCTTTTGATATACCTATTGGCAGTCTGTATGTCTTCTTTGGAAAAATATTCAGATCTTCTGCCTGTTTTTAATTGGATTTTTTTTGTTATTAAGTTATATGAGTTATTCATAAATTTTGTATATTAGCCCCTTATCATACATATGGTTTGCAGGTATTTTCTTCTATTCAGTAGATTCCCTTTTAACTTTGTGGAATGGGTTCCTTTGTTATATTTAGTTTAATATAATCCCCCTTGTTTATTTTTGCTTTTGTGGTTTCTGCTTTTTGTGTCAGTTTCAAAAAAAAAATCGTTGCTAAGCCTTATATCTAAGAGAACGCTACCTATGTTTTTCTCTAGAATTTTATGGTTTCAAGTCTTATGTTAAAGTTTTTAATCTCTTTTGAGTTAATTTTTGTGTATGATGAAGATAGTAGTTCAGTTTCATTCTTTTGCTGTCCAATTTCCTCAACATCATTTATTGAAGAGACTGTCCTTTCCTCATTGTATGTTTTTAGCTTTTTTGTGGTAAATTCACTGATCATATGCATAGGTTGACTTCTGAGCTCTCTATTCTGTTCCATTGATGTATGTGTCTGTTTTTATGCAAATACCATACTGTTTTAATTACTATGGCTTTGTAAATAGTTTGAAATCATGGAACATGATGCCTCCAGCTTTGTTCTTCATTCACAAGATTGCTTAGGCTATTTGATATCTTTTGTGGTTCCATACAAATTTTAGGGTAATTTTTTCTAATTCTGTGAAAAATACCATTGCATTTTTGATAAGGATTGCATTGCATCTGCATATTGCTTTGGGTGGTATGAACATTTTAACAGTATTAATTCTTCCATTCCATGAACACAGAATATCTTCCCATTATTTGTGCCTTCTTCAATTTCTTTCATTAATGTCTTGTAGTTTTCAATATACATGTCTTTCCCCTCCTTGGTTAGCTTTATTCCTAGATATTTTATTCTTTTTCAGTGCAGTTGTAAGTGGGATTGTTTTCTTAAATTATCTTTCTGATACTTCATTATTAGTGTGTAGAAATGCAACAGATTTGTGCATGTTGATTTTGTATTTTGCAAATTTACTGAATTAATTTATTCTAACAGTTGTTTTGATGGAGTCTTTAGGGTTTTGTATATATACCATGTTATCTACCAATAGTGACCATTTTACTTCTTTTTTCCAATTTGAATGCTTTGTATTTCTTTTTCTTGCCTAATTGTGTGGCTAAGCCTTCCAGTACTTTGTTGAAACAACTTTTATTTGCAACAGCTATATTTTTAAAATCTATTTTATTATTCTATACTATCAAATCTCTTTTATTATTATTCAGGTACAGTGAGGCCAACAGATTAGGAAATGATTGCCATTGAAAATTTGGTTTGTTTCTCACAGTTCCCAGGAGGAAGGGCATGCCATACCCTGCAAGGTGACAAAGGGCAGCACCGGCTCAATTAGGAGGCCAAAGGAACGAGAGGAAAGCATGGCAAAAGGTGGTTTTGGCAAGAGAGAATGGGTTAGACTGGGTAAGCAGGTTTAGCATTGGTAACTGTAAATAATTTCATTGGGCTCTCAGGTACTGGAACTGTCCCAAGTTGTCTGGTGCCTGGCCTTGTGTTGATTAGGGCAGGGGACAATTGATTTGGCCTGTGAGAGTTAGATAAAGAAAGTGATTGAATGGTATGGACTTCAAATTGCTTGGTTTGCATATGTGAGTAGTATTCACTCAGAATTAACTAACCCTTCGGGGGAGTGGGGGGGCGGGGCA
Source organism: Sus scrofa (assembly GCF_054392235.1). NCBI lineage: Eukaryota > Metazoa > Chordata > Mammalia > Artiodactyla > Suidae > Sus > Sus scrofa. Next base: position 39,973,313 of record NC_139386.1, on the reverse strand, counting down.
ATCCTCCCAGTCAGTGAAGTCCCATATGTCAGAACACCAAGAATATAGAAGACAAGAAGCTATAGTTACTATTATACCATATATCAGTATCAGGGAAGATTCTGATTGGCCTTGTTTGGGTCATCTTACCTCTTGTAGTTTGGGTGTGGAGTGTGGGGTAATGAATGGGACTGTGATTGACAGTCAGTCTAGAACAGAGGATAACCCTAAAGAAAATCAGAAAGTGGAAAGTATACTGGGAAGCCCAAAACTATAGCTGCTGTAGTCTACTGCAGATTGCCTGAGCCATTGTCCCTGAGCTGAGCATGTGGCAGTTAAATGTGGCTCTGGGCTTCTAGCCTTCAGAGAGGTTAGGGGGTTTGGTTTGGTTTTAACAGCTCACATTCTACAACATGCACTGTTCCCCGGCTTGGTGCCTTTCCTTTATCCTGCATTTCTACAAGCCTGTAGAGTTACTGAAACTCAGTGTCCACATGTAAAGTCAACATTTATGTTTTCCAATCCCCTTGACTGGGTAGAATGTTTTCTGCAGTGCCTAAAACAGAAACCTTAGATCTTTTTTTTTTTTTTTTTGTCTTTTTAGGGCTGCAACTGTGGCATATGGAAGTTCCCAGGCTAGAGGTCAAACCAGAGCCACAGCTGCTGGCCTGCACCACGGCCACAGCAATGCCAGATCTGAGCCATGTCTATGACCTACACCACAGCTCACAGGAACGCTGGATCCCTGACCCACTGAGCAAGGCAAGGGATCGAACTGGATCTCATGGGTACTAGTTGGACTCTTTTGCGCTGAGCTATGGCAAGAACTTCTTTAGCTTTTTCTTGACTCCTTTCTTTTCCCCTCTCTGAAGTCATCTATCCTTTTCTGAATCTCTCCTAGATTTATTCCTGTCTTACCCATATTTGCTGCTGACTTTCTAGTTAGGATTTTCGTCATTTTGCTAGTCTTCTTTTTAATTCACCTTTCTTATTATTGTCAGTTATATCTCACTGGGGAAAAAAAATCACCTCCTGCTTCCCAGGATAAACGCCCCAGTTATTGGAACATTACATGTAGAGAATGGTGTGTACATGGTGCAGAGGTGAATGTCTGAAGATCTAAATTCAAGTCACTTCGTGTTCTTCCTCTCCATTTCCTCAAAGGCAGTTTGTGGCTCAAATGAGAAAGTACTTGTTTGAAAATCTTTGTGAACTTAATGTTCAGATGATGGTGGTTTCTTTATTTCTCTTTCTATGCTATATTTTCAGTCTTTCTCATTTTCAGCCTTATCCCCCTTTTTGAATGAATTCCTCTCTTCCCCTATGCTTAGCCCAAATTTGCTTCTCTCTGTACTCTTCTTAAGCCTGAAATGCCCCTTCTCTTTTCTCTCCTGACAACTAGATCTTAACAATTCTTTAAACCCTGCCTGAAGTTCTGCCTCTGTTATAAAGTCCTTTTTAATTATTTGGATCACCTGTATTCTTTTTTTTTCTTATACTTCATTTTCACTACTGATTATTTACTCTTTAATTTTTGCTTATTTTTCAGTCTCCACAACATATTTTATACCTCTGAGGTAAGGAATCCCGACTTTCACTACTTCTGTACCGTGCTTATTGCTAATCATATAGTTTAAAATAAATAGTTGGTAATTGATTAATTGTAAATTGGGGGAAAGCACTAATCTGCAATAATTGCACTTTGGATATGCTTTGTGAGCATCTCTTTTCCTCATAGGAAGAAATAATTGTGGATTGTTTAGACTGACAGATGCAGAAACAATTTAGCCCAAATTGACAAACCGTTATGGGTTCTGGAACATATGGCAAGTGTTGAATAAAGGTTCATTTGTTCACTTATTCAGTCAACAAGTATTCATTGAGTATCCACTATTTGCCTCACCCTTTCTAGTTATTGTAATACATGCATACTATTAGACATTCAGATATTGAGAATCCAAACATGAATCTGACACGATCCTTATCCTCAGTTGGCTTTATTTAAATGACCAACAGTGACACCATTGGATGATTATAAGGCATTATAGAAAAGTAAATAATATGCTTTGGGCACACAAAGAAAGGTGCAAATTTATTCTGACTTGGATAGTTCAGGAAAGTATTCACAGAGGAGATAGTATTCAGAAAGAAAAATGAAGTGGGCAGGGAGGTAGCTTTGACATCCATGTTTGCTTTTGAACTTTACACAGTGTGTTGTTAAAAATTAACATGCTGTGGAGATTCCACTTCTGGGAGATGGAGTAGATGTACTTTTTTTCTGCTTATCCTACTAAGTACAACTAAAAAACCCCTAAAACTCTATCTATCTACCTAAATGTCTACCTAACTACTCAAACATAAGAAGGCTCGGAAAGGTGGAAAGAAGGCAAACCAGCAAGGGATATTGGGATCTGAGTTCCTTGTTTTTTTTTGTTTTTGTTTTTTTGTCACATATATCAGACTTGGAGCTGAAAAACTGGCAACTTGGAAATGCCAATGCATGCAGATGAAAAAAAAAAAAAAAACAGCAAAACAAAACCCTTACAACCCAACAGGAGCCTGCTCTCTCTCATCAAAGGACGGGGAAGGGCATAGTCTAACAAGATAGAAAACCTTTAGAAAGTAATCACTCTACTCCAGTTAAACATTACAGAAAAAAAATGTAGCCCACTTGACCCATGCCAACAAAGACTGAGTGGGTAGCTTAGATTTATTCCATCATAAGGCTGCTACAGGTATCTCGACATGCTTGCCCCAACCATACTTGGAGAGTAAGTAGAGACCACATGAGGGGCTAAAACTATGACCCATTTGGCAATAATGTACCCCTCCCCTTTCTGCTTGCAAGGTATCAGAGGAGATATCCTGGAGAATCAGGACTTTTCACAATTGTCAGTGGTAATAAGACCATCTCGCTACATAGTCAGTGGAGACCATGTGGAGTATTTGAAACTCCCACTGTCATTCAGAATTTATAAGGAGACCCCTCTGAGTATCAGTGCCAAGTGGGGAACCTGAAATGCTACCTCCACTGGCAGTGTTGTGGTAGCAGCACCTCCTATCCCCTTCTCTTCCTGTAGAGGTATCAGAGGAAACCAGCCAAAATAGAAGGTTTAAAGAAGATCCAGAGTCTTCTAACTTAATACAACAATGTTTGTGTTTCATTTGAAAATCACTTGTCATAATAGAGGAACCAGTGAGATCTCAAACTGAATGAAAAAGAAAATCAATAGATGTCAACACCAAGATGCTGAAGATTTTAGAATTATCTGACAAAGACTTTAAAGCAGCCAGATAAAAATGCTTTAATGAGCGATTACAAACATGCTTGAAACAAGTGAAAAAATAGCCTCAGCAGAGAAATAGAAGATATAAAGAAAAATCAAATGGAAATTTTGTATATGAAAAATACTATAAACAAAATGAATATCTCAGTGAAAGCTCTTAATAGCAAAATGGAGGTGACAGAAGAACAAATTTATAAAAAGGATGATAGAGCAATAGAACTGTGCAATCTGACCAACAGACAAAATATAGACTTGAAAAAAAATGAACAGAATCTCAGGGAGTTGTTGTACTATAAGAAAAGATCTAACATTTCAGGAGAGGAGAAAGAAATCAGAGTTGAAAAAACTCTCAAAGAAATAATGGCTGCAAACTTTCCAAAGAGACATAAATACAGAGATTTAAGAAGCTGAGCAAACTTCAAACAGGATAAACTCTGCCAACACACAGCATGATTAAACTTCTGAAAACTAAAGACAAAGGGAAAAAACCTTGAAAGCAGCCAGAGCAAAATAACACCTTATCTATGGCAAAACATGATTAGACTTGAGAGTAGATTTCTAATCAGACACCATGGAGGCCAGAAGATGTGGCACAATATTTTTAGGTACTAAGACAAAATAATTGTCAACTTTGATATTATGTCTAGCAAACATATCCGTCAAGAATAAAGGGAAAATCAAGACATTCTCAGGTAAAAGGAACAACTTGGAGCAGACCTACTCTAAAAGAATGGCTAAAAGAAGTTCTCTAAAAAGGAAATGATAAACGAAGGAACATTAGGAACATTAAGGAAAGAAAGAATATAGTAAACAGATACATCAGTAAACACAATTGGCTTTTGTTTTCCTCTTGAGTTTTCTTAATTATGTTTGATGGTTGAAGTGAAAACTGTAACACTCTCTAAATGTGATTCTAAATGTATGTAGAGAGAATATTTAAGAAAACTATGCTATAAACATATGACATAACTATATATATATATAATGTAACACCTAGAGCAATCAGTAAAAAGCTATGCAAAGAGATATACTTGAAATCACCACATATAAGTCAAAGTGGAATTCTAAAAAATATCGAAGTAACCCACAGGCAGACAGGGAAAAAACAAACAAACAGAAAAACAAAAAAGTGGAGAGGAAAAAATAGAAAACAAAAAGTAAAACGGCAGGCTTAAGTTTGAATATATTGATAACTGCATTAAATGTAAATGGTGTAAATAAATCAATTAAAAAGCAGATTGGCAGAGAGGATTAAAAAAATGTGGTCCAACTGTATGCTGTCTACAAAGAACTAGTTTCAAATATAACTATATAAGCAGATTGAAAATGAAAGGATAGAAAAATATAAAGAGTTGATTAACATTATTGTAGTAGCTAATAAAGTTACTGTGAATGCTGAATTAGCAATTACTGAACTGCTGATCCTAAGGGAAATGCAGGATTAGGTTCCTGTTAACCTCTGTTCACATTTTTGTCAACTGATCCATATATATTCTTTTTTTTTTTTTTTTTTTGTCTTTTTAGGGCCACACTTGTTGCATATGGAAGTTCCCAGGCTAGGGGTTGAATCAGAGCTGAAGCTGCTGGCCTGCACCACAACCACAGCTACAGCAAAGCCAGATCCAAGGTCTGTGATCTATAACACAGCTCGCAGCAATGGCATATCCTTAACCCACTGAGCAAGGCTAGGGATCAAACCCACATCTTCATGGATACTAGTCAGATTCCTAACCCACTGAGCCACAACAGAAACTCCCATGTTCTTATTTTATGTGTATTTCTGTTTAAAGACACCTTATTGAGTATATATTGTCACCAGCTGTAGAAACCAAGAAGTTAATAAGGGACAACTTAAAATAAGCAACTTTCCATACATAAATTTGACAGTGTAGATGAAACAGACCAATTCCTTGAAAAATACACACTACCATAATTTACTCAGTATAAAACAAATAATTTGAATAGCCTTAAGTATAGAGGAAATTTAATCAATAATTTAAAAACTCCCATGAAAGAAATTTCTTGCCCCAGAGATGATTTCACTAGGGAATTCTACCACATGTTTAAAGAATTAGTGTCAATTCTATATAACCTAATCCTAAAAACAGAAGGGAATATTCTCCAGATGATTTTATGAAGCTAGTATTACTGTGATACCAAATAACAAGAACAGTACCAAAAAGAGAAGCCAGTGTCAATATCCCTTATGAATAGAGACAGAAAATCTTTTTTTTTTTTTTTTTGTCTTTTGTCTTTTGTCTTTTTTAGAGCCACACCCATGGCATAAGGAGGTTCCCAGGCTAGGGTTTGAATTGGAGCTGTAGCTGCTGGCCTATGCCAGATCTGAGCCGCATCTATGACCTTCACCACGGCTCATGGCAACTCGGGATCCTTAACCCACTGAGTGAGGCCAAGGATCGAACTGGCAACCTCATGGTTCTTAGTCGGATTCATTTCCGCTGAGCCATGACAGGAACTCCAAGACAGAAAATCTTTAATATGATATTAGCAAATAGAATTCAGCAAAACAGAAAAAGAACTATACGTCATGACCAAGGAAGATTTATTCCAGGAGTGCAAGACTGGTTCAGTATTTGAAAGTCAATCAATATAATCTCCCTTGAAGAAAGTATAATAAGATAATTATATCATTTGATGCATAAAAAGCATTTGATGAAGTTCAGCTCCCATTCATGATTAAAACTCTCAGATAAGAATAGAGGGGAATTTCCTCAATTTGATAAAGAACATCTACAAGAAATGTCTAGCTCACATTTTACTTAATGGTGAAAAACTGAATTTTTTCCTCAGATCAGAATAAACTGGAAAGACTTAATCTACTTCAAGTTTTGTTTTGTAGGTACAGTAATCAAGACTGTGTGGTATTGGCTGGATAGACAAATAGATCAGTGGAGCTAAACAGAGAAATTAGGTTCACATAAGTATGTCCAACTGATTTTCCACAAAACAATGCAATGAAGGAAAGGTAGCCTTTTCAACAAATGGTGCTGGAGCATTTGGACACCATCAGCAAAATACGAACCTATATGACCTAAGTTTCACACCTTCTATGAAAATGAACTGAAAATGGATCATGGACTTAAGTGAAAAATGTAAAACTATAAAACTTTTAGGGGAAAATCATGATGAAAGCTTCAGGATCTAGGTGGTGCTAGGCAAAGAGTTCTTAGACTTGACACCAAGAGCACAGTCCTTAAAAAGAAAAAGTGACATATTGGACTACATTTATTTAATTTTAATTTTATTTTTTTAGTGTTAAATGATTTTTATTTTTTTTCCATTATAGCTGGTTTACAGTGTTCTGTCAGTTTTCTACTGTACAGCAAAGTAACCCTGTCACACATGCATATATGCATTCTTTTTCTCACATTATCCTCCATCATGCTCCATCATAAGTGACCAGATATAGTTCCCAGTGCTATAGAGCAGGATCCCATCATGTTCTTAAATGACAAATTATAGGAATGGAGAAGAGATTAGTGGCTGCTGGGATTTAAGGGGGCATGGTAGCAGTGGGAGGAAGAGTGGGTGTAGCTGTAAAAAAGCAAAATGAGGGATGTTTGTGTTGAAGGAAATATTATGTATCTTATCTGTGTCAAGGGCAGTATCCTTGTTCTGATAATGTACTATAGTTTTGTAAGATGCTGTATTGGAGAAAACTGGATAAAGTGTACATGGGATCTCTCTTGGATACTTTTTTTTTTTTTTTTTTTTTGTCTTTTTAGGGCTGCACTTGCAGCACATGGAGGTTCCCAGGCTAGGGGTTCAATCAGAGCTGTAGCTGCTAGCCTGCACCAGAGCCATAGCAATGCTGGATACGAGCCGTGTCTGTGATCTATACCACAGCTCACGGCAACGCTGGATCCTTAACCCACTGAGCAAGGCCAGGGATCGAACCTGCATCCTCATGGATGCCAATCAGATTTGTTTCCACTGAGCCACAATGGGAACTCCTGTATTCTTTCTTATATCTGAAAGTGAATCTACAGTTGTCTCAAAATAAAATGTGTAATTAAAAAAACTGGAGTTTCTGTCGTGGCACAGCAGAAACGAATCCAACTAGGAACCATGAGGTTGCGGGTTTGATCCCTGGCCTCGCTCAGTGGGTTAAGGATCCCATGTTGCTGTGGCTGTGGTGTAGGCCGGCAACTGTAGCTGCGATTAGCCTGGTAACCTCCATATGCTGCGAGTGCAGCCTCAAAAAGCAAAAAACAAAACAACAAAAAACCAACAACTTAGTGAACTTTAGTGTAGCTTTCTCCCTGTGGTTGCTGATCTTAAATCTTTTTGCCAACCAGTGATACACCAGTCTACAAATATTTATTCTGAATTCCTGTGTTGCTCTCAGCATTGTGGTGGCTGGAACTATTAAGAATACAATTCTAGAGGCATATGATTTACAGTATATACAAGCTAACATGTGAGTGAGTGAGTGTGTGTTTTTGAAAAGCGTGTGCAAGTATTTCTAAGGGAGTGGACGTAACTCTATTTTCCCCAATATTTCTAATGTTCCTTTGTGAATTATAACAGTTATAGTGTAGATGGCATTTGTAATCCGCTCCAGCTCTTAACTTGCCAAGAAGAATATCCCCTCTCAGGATATGAAGCTTCGCTACAGCACTAACCATTGTATTGTCAAATCCATGTGAATTATGCAAAACAAAAGGAAAACAAATAGCTTACCTAAGGTTTGGCAGCTGTAACAAGGAACCTATCAATTTGAAGTTTGTTGTAATAATTACATTTAAAATAATTCTTCTAGGTAATTCTAGTGCGTGAAATGAATGAAGCATCATATGAAGAATCTGCAACTTATTCCCGAAAATTGGAGGAAAAAAGAAATTATTGCTAATTTTTCCTTGTTCTGTATCTATGGAGCATGTGAAAGTTTAGCATTTTAGAGTCTTCTTAGTTATCTGTTAATTTGCCTGATCTAGTTAAAAAAAAAAACTAAGTTTTAACTAGAGTGATAATTCACTGCTACTCTGTTATTCAGGGATCTGGTTGAAAAATAGATTCACTCAGATCTTGTGGTTTAGAGGAATTCTTACACATTTAGGTGTAATAGGTTAAGGTTTTTGCTTTTATAGAATCAGATAATTGTCTTTCTATGCAATATCCAATACTGGTTTACTGTGTAAGAAAAATGAAACCATAAAAGCAAAAAAGGAGGCAACAGTAAAGCTTCATGGACACCTGAGACCATTTGTGAAAGCTGCTCTATTGCACATCACAAAACAGGTAGTTAACAAACTCTGAGTGTCTGGACAGGGCTGCACCATCGTAGACCTTGTGACTGAGGTCCTCTGGGGCTGTGTCCTACACGGTCAGCCTGGTTCTATGCAGCAGCCCCGGCATTTACCACGTGTCTGATACTGTTCTAGGTACTCGGGGTACAGCAGGGAACAATGCAGATGAAAATCCCTGTCCTGGAAGAGTTTCCATTCTAGACTGGACATATGGACTATAAGCTAAACAGAAAAGTTCTTTCCATAGCATGTTTAAAAGTGACATGTCCCATGCAGAAAATAAAACGAGGGAGGAAGAGGAAAATGACGCCAGAGCGAGGGGAGTTCTTGGAATCTTGAATCTGGTGATTAAGGAAGAATTCACTGAGAAGCGAATTTTGAGCAGAGCCTTGAAGGTTCCTTCTGGGTAAGAGTGTTCCAAACAGTTATTACAAAGGTTTGAGGTGGGAATTTATTAGCAGGGAAGCCTGAGTGGCTGGAGCAGAGGGAGGGGGCAGTAGAGATGAGGTCTGAAAGTAGCAGGGGCCTTGTGGCGCTCCTAAAGGCTTGGCCTCTGAAGCTGTGCGAGACAGAGAACAATTTGAGGGCTTGAAGCAGGGGAGCATAAGTTTGACAGCTGGTTTTGGTGTGAGCACCACGTTGCCTTGCTAGTAAGGAAGCTGCTCAAATACCACTTTGAAGCAACTTAGCAATAAACTGCTAAGTTGGGCTGTGACGGGGGAAAAGGGTAGTTAGAATGAAAACAGAAAACACACACACACATGCCCCCCCTACACCTGATGAGACTTTTTTTTATTACTTTTAAGAAAGTGGAGGTGGAAGACTGGGAGATACAGTCTTGTAATAAAAAGTCTTCTATCTAAAATAATTGCTGGACTAGAAACAATGAAACTGGCCATAGGAGATCTATCTTAGTAGGTAATGCAATAATATACCAACCATTTACCATGATGTCTTGAAATTTGCAACATCACAAAATACCCCAGATACCCATTGCAACTTGGATTCATCCCGCTGGAAAAACCAGTTGGAAACAGAAAAGGTTCTGAAGAGGAAGGGAGTCTAGGTAGAAGGGACTAAAATGCATGGATTTTCTGAACTTTCTGTCCTTTCCTTAACGACATGCTTAAAAACACTTTTGTGGGTTTATTGAGATTGTTTACTAAATGCACTCATCTACATCTCATTAAAGTCACATTACATGGCTGAATAGTATTGTTTTGTAGTCTCGAATGTGTAAGATTTCATGACCTAAGTAAGCTTTTATATTACCCTGAATTAGTAGTGCTCAAGGTATAAGTTTCCTTAAGAAATGTTTTTGGAAGGAGTTCCCATGGTGGCTCAGTGGGTTAAGAACCCCACATATCTCCATGAGGATGTGGGTTTGATCACTGGCCCTGTGCAGTGGGTTAAGGATCCAGCATTGCTGCAAACTGTGGTATAGGTTGCGGGTGGCGGCTTGGATTCAGGGTTGCTGTGGTTATGGTGTAGGCTGGCAGCTGCAGCCCCAATTCAATCCCTAGCCTGGAAACTTCTGTATGCCACAAGTGCAGCTCTTAAGGAAAAAAAAAAAAAAGAAAAAAGAAAAAGAAATGTTTGTGGAGACTAAAATAATGAAAAGCTACCTATTTCACTTGGCTAAGAATTATTGCGTTCGATTCGTATTTATCTTGATAAAGGTCTGTCAACACATCCATGACAAGCACATATTTTTGGGTTGAAACTTGGCATCGCAGTTCTAAAGAAGAAAGAGATTCAAACAAAATCTTTCTTTTCTTTTGTTTGAAGAGGGAGATGTTGCTTTTGTACCCTGATACAGCTACATCCCACAAAACTTTGGGACTCTTGATTTTTATTTTGTTTTTAGCAAAATAAGAAGTGCCTTAGAAAAACAATTTATCTTTGGATGTAAAGCTAAGGAAAACATCAAAAGGTGTTTGGCAACAGGTTTGGTTAAGAACCGAAATGATTTAAAGGGCTTTTTTTACAAAAGAGCCAGATTTTGTCTACTTTTTTTTTTTCTTCCTGGAGATCATAATCACGCTGAAAATGGAAACACTGGAACTCTTAAGCATGGAATTTATTTGGCCTGTCCCTGGAACAAAACAAAAATACCCACAAAGGTGATACCTTCTTTAGAAGAATAGACACTAAGTGCATATTTGTTGAGAATTTGAGAAGATACATGTAGACAAAAGAAAGCATATTAAAAAGGCTTTACAGTTTTTATAATTTTTGAGGCAATATATACAAGTGGAACACCACTTAAAAAGGGTATATAGGAGTTCCTGTGGTGGCCCAAGCCATAAGGAACCCAACTAGTCTCCATGAGGACAGGGGTTTAATCCCTAGCCCCGGCCCCGCTCAGTGAGTTAAGTAGCTGGCATTGCCGTGGGCTGTGGTGTGGGTCGCAGACACAGGTTGGGTCTGGCGTTGCTGTGGCTGTGGTGTGGGTCGCAGACACAGGTTGGGTCTGGCGTTGCTGTGGCTGTGGTGTAGGCCAGCAGCTATAGTTCTAATTCAACCCCTAGCATGGTGTGGCCCTAAAAAGACAAACAAAAAACGGGTGTATAGTGAAATGTCAGTTTCCCTCTTTCTCCTGATCTAAGGTACTGGGTTACTCTCCACAGAGGTACCCCCTATTCTTAGAAGTATCCTTTGTGATCAGTGTCTTGTGTATCCTTCAGGAGACAGCATATTCTTTTTTGGGGTAATTAAATGGTAGCTTCCTTCCTTCCTTCCTTCCTTTCTTTCTTCCTTCCTTCCTTCCTTCCTTCCACTCCCTCCCTTCCTTCTGTCCTTTTGGCTGTGCTGGCAGCATGTGGAAGTTCCTGGGCCAGGGATCAAACCTGCACCATGGCAGCAACCCAAGCCCCTGCAGTGATAACAGTGGATCCTTAATCAGCTGCTGCACCAGGGAACTCCATGTTTCACCTTATGGATGTACTATAATTTAGTTGGTCTAATATATGTAGGTATTTAGATTTTCCCAAAATTTTGTTGTAACAAACTATATAATAATGAACATCCTTGTGTTTAAATCATTTTCATTCGGTATATCTATAGGATAATTTCTAGAAGAGGAATTTTTGTGTTAAAAAGTACATGCTCCCTATAGAAACGAGACATTTCCAGCAGCAATATATAGCTGTGACAGTTTCCCTATTCCCTTGTCACTACCTTTGTACAAAACCTTAGCTGATGGAGGGAAATTGTACCCTGTTTTGGTTTGCATTTCATTATGAATGATGTTGAGCATCTTTTCCTAAATTTGAGCCATCTGTATTTCCTGTGAACTGTTCATATCTTCTGTCTCTTTTTAAAAGCATTGTTGGTCTTTTCTTATTGACTTGTGAGAGTTCTTAATGAATGTATGAAGTTAGCTTAATGTTTTGTGATTTATAAATATTTTCCTTAGTTTCTTAGTCATTTATATTTTTGAGTTTTGATTTTTTCACCATGTTTTAATTTCTCTTATTATTAGTTAAATTTATCAATCTTCTGTGGATTCTGAATTCTGTGACATAATTAAAAAATTTTTCATGAATGAGATTTTTTTTTTAGTCGTCTTGTTTTCTTATAATACTTTAATGATTTTTATGCTTAAATATATGATCTATCTGGGGTATATTTTAATGTAAGGTATATAGTAGGGATCCAGCTTAATCTTTTCCTGTTTTTTTTTTTTCCTGTGTTTCTGGTTTTTTGTTTTTTATATTACTCTTTGAGTAGTTCACTTTTTCTATAAGATTCAGATTTATTTATCACATTTAAAATTTCTAGCTATTTGAATCTATTTCTGGATTTTCTTTTTTTTGACCATGGCGTGCAGTGGCTTGATGTGGGATCTTAGTTCACAGACCAGGGATTGAACCCTGACCACGGAGGTGAACATGATGAGTCCTAACCATTGGACCACCAGGGAACTCCCTATGTCTGGATTTTCTATCCTCTTTCATTGATCTTTTTAGCTATTCATGAACCAGTAGCTCACCATTTAAAATATTATAGCTTTATATTAGGTTTTAATACTTTGCAATACTAATCACTGGTCATTTGTCTTCTTTTTCAGAAGGTTTCTGGTTATTCTTGTTTATTTTTCCTGTGAACTTCAGAATAAATTTGTCAAGGTTCAAGCACTGCAAATTAGGTATGTGTGTGTTTGGTAACTGACATCTTTAATGCACTGAGTTTTCTTATCCATCAACATGCTTCACCTTTTCCTTGTTCAATTCTTGTATGTCCTTTAGTAACACTTAAAAGTTTTCTTCACATAGATTTATTTGTATTTCTTGTTATACTTTCTAGCTATTTTAAATGCAATGTACTCTTCTTTAAAACTCCTATCAGTGTTTGTATATATGAAGAATAGTTATGTCATTATATTATGTTTATATTTACATACTTTAGTGAATTCTCCTATTGATTATTTCATTTTTTAGTTGGTTATCTTGTGTTGTCTACATAACTAATAATACTAACTGAAAATAGTGATAATTTTACCTTATCCTTTTAAATTTTATACCTAGTTTTTTTTTTTTTATTGTCTGTTGTTATCCAGGACCAACAAAAAATTAATAGTGGTCATAGTAGACATCCTCGTCTTCAACTTCACTTTAATAGGAATACTCGTGGTGTTGTTCCATTAAGTGTGATATGCTGGCTTTCGAGATGCAGTAGACATATTTTATCATGTTAAAAGAGAATCTATCTCTTCTTAGTATGGTATACAATAAGAATTTTTGTCAAAAAGGATGTCAAATATCAGCAAAAGTTTTTCTTTCTTTTCTCTTCCCCTTTGTGCCTTCCTTTTTTCATTCCTTCTTTCCTTCCTTCCTCCCTCCTTCCCTCCTCCCTCCCTTCTTTCTCTCTTCCTCTCTCCCTCCTTTATCCCTCTCTTTCTTTCTTCCTCTCTTTCTTTCTTTCTTTCTTTCTTTCTTTCTTTCTTTCTTTCTTTCTTTCTCTCTCTCTCTCTTTCTTTCCCTCCCCTCCCCTCCCCTCCCCTCCCCTCCCTTTTCCTTTCCTTTCCTTCTCTATCTCTAAATGGCTTTATTCAACAATTCATGAATTGAGTAGCATCCCATCTCCCAGTGGTTGTACAAAATGACAAGTCTGTATAGAAGGAAGAGTGGGGTAAAGTAGCTATGAGTGAAAGGAAAGGAAGGGTTATTTTTAGGTCAGAGCATCTTAGTGAGGGAAGGGATTGGTAAGGGTTTTGTCATGCAGATTGCCTCTTCTTCCTTTGGGGGTCAGTGTACAGGGAGAATGGCCCATGTGACAGATTACTTCAGTGGTTCTCACAGGAAACGTCCAGTCTGATTAAGAGATGACATTTCTGGGGAAGGTTGAAACTGCAGTTAAGTCAGGTATTAAGTCTTGGTTAGTTGACATGGGCTTTGGCACAAGTAACACCATTTTGGGCCTATGGTTTTCTCTTTAATAATTCTTCCCTTTTGGTTAGACTCTCAGCTTACTTGAGAGATGTGATAAAAAATTAAGGCATTAGCATCACTCCCAGCAGCTTTGTTGATCCTTGATGTGACATGATATTTCTGCTTACTCCCTATGACATCCGTAGATCACAGTTCCATGTTCAGATGTTTTAAGTTGGTTATTCTCTTTGTTCCTTTTCCGAAGTTCCAGTCTTAGGGAGATAATTGCCTGGTGGTTTGTGGCCGTGAACATAACATTTAAAGCATTTGAGAGGATACCGTGCTCCAGGGAGATTATTATGATTATAGTAAGCAGAATAATTCCCTGTTTCTAGTGGACTTCAGAGCCAGGGTCCTCAAGATCCAAACTGATCAAAAGAGGATTCAGTTGAAGGAATAAGCCTTTTAAAGCCAAATGGCTCGTTCAGTGATCACATGTGACCGAGTTTCAACTTCCTCAGAAGGGTTACTCTGGGTACAGCAGGTGGTATTGTTTACAGCACAGACACTTCCTTGCTTAACCAAAAGATAATCAAGGTCTATCCTGTTATCAGGAACAACCTTGGCCAGACCGTCTTAAGGATTTTTGTTGGGCTCTAGTATCTTAACAATAGAAACTGAAATGCTTCTGAGAGTTAAGGAAAGGTTCCTGATAATATTCTCATTTATGTTAACTCCTAACCAGGGAAGTAGGGCCCTGCTAAGGTCAGTGAACCCTGAATCATGAAGAGCATCCTAATAGGTCCTTTCTAGAACAGTTAGGGGCACAGCCAGATAACCTCAGAGGCATTGCCCAAGAGTGTACCAGCCATTTGGGCTCAAGGAGAATGATAAACCTGCAGACAAAGATAAATCCTGTTGAGGCACAGTTGTCCATTCAAGTCCAGGGTCAGTTGGACTTCCCCTATCCTGAAATAAAGAATTGTCCCAAGTTCCAGAGGTTACCCCTACTTCCAACCCTTCACTCCCCAGCCATTTCCTAAGAGATACAAATGATGGCATTATCTTTCCAGATCAATGCCTGAGAAAAGGAAAGAAAAAGGAGAGTTTCATGTTTAGTTAAAGTATGAAATCTTGACCCAGCATCTTGGGGGTGGAATCAGCCTACCTCAATCAATCTACCTGCTTCTCTTCCTTGTCAGTTTGATTTGGAGGTATCCAGCATTTGCACAGGACTAGGTGTCAGGTGGAGCCTTCTCTAGCTGTGAGCTGTGTACTGAGGAGGCTCAGTACCTTCTAGTTTTGCAAGCAGTGTCAGTGGTCAGGACTACTTGGTCCCTTCCCCTGGGGCTCAAGGGCTGCCTTGATTCAATGCTTCAAATCTATGAGAAAGACTGTGAACTCAAAAAGGTTCTCAGGGTGTCATGCCTGTGTTTCTCCTTGTCCCCACTGCTGTTCAAAGTTCACTTTGGAGCCTGTCACTGCTGACAACTCTGCTTGACTGCTCTGACCTTTCTTGTCTTGAAGTTCTTGGCAAGGATCTGGTTCAGGCCACTCTGCCTTCACACCATCATTTGGTCCCTTGGCAAAGGCTTTTTCATAGTCTATGGAGATGGTCATTTAATTTTCTTTTTTAAATTATTAATATAGAGAATTATATCAATTTTTAATTATAGAATTGTTCTTTTATTTTGGGAGTAAACTCAACTTGGTAATGGTATATTATACTTTAATAATATGTGATCCTGGATTCTGTTTGCAAATATTCACCTAGAATTTTTCATCAATATTCATCACTGAGTTTGGGCTATAGTTTTCTTTTTTCTGCACTGGGATTTTATGTTTTCCTAAATATAATTTTGAGGCTTTTCTTCTTTGTGCTCTGAAAAACATTCAGTGGCATCTGGGTTATCTGCTTCTTAAGGGTCTGACAGGATTCCCCTTGTGAAACCAACTGTATGTTGAACTGTTTTGGTAGGAGCAAATGTTTGACAGTTTGTCTTCTTTTTGTAATGGACATAGGTCTGCTATATTTCCAGTCCCATCTGGGGTGAGATTTCTTAGAAAATAATCTGTTCCATCTTAACTTCTCTAATTAACTCACATTGAATAAGCAAAGTGGTGTTTTAGGATTCTCTTAATTTCTTCTGTTTAGTGATTTTTTTCTTATCATTATTTTTTCCTTCTTAACTAAAAAATCTAGGCAAATTAAAGATTTTTTTTTGTCTTTTTAGGGCCACACCCATGGTATATGGAAGTTCCCAGGCTGGAGGTTGAATTAGAGCTGCAGCTGTTGACCTACACCATAGCCACAGCATCTGTGAGCTATATCTATGACCTACACCACAGTTCATGGCAATGACGATCCTTAATCCACTAAGAGAGGCCAGGGATCGAACCCATGTCCTCATGGATACTAGTTGGGTTTGTTACCATTTAGCCACAATAGGAACTCCTTAAAGATTTTCTTTTATATTTCGGGCTCCTCCTTTTCATGTGAAATTCTGTGTTTTCTGTATTATGACCCTTCTTCATTACTCTATAAATATCAGTAAAATCATAAAAAATCACAATAAAAATTTGTTGAGTGGATTTCTTGTGGAAACCAGTGAAGGAGTTGGGATTTACTGCATCTTATTAAATGCATGACAGTCCCACTCTTGGGCATATATCTGGACAAAATTTTCATTGAAAAACATACATGCACCACTATGTTCATTGCAGTACTGTTCACAATAGACAAGACATGGAAACAACCTAAAATGTCCATCAACAGATGAATGGATTAAGAAGATGTGGTATATGTACACAATAGAATACTACTCAGCCATTAAAAAGAACAAAATAATGCCATTTGCAGCAACATGGATGGAACTAGGACTCTCATACTAAGGGAAGTAAGTCAGACAGAGAAAGACAAATATCATATGATATCACTTAGATCTGGAATCTAATATATGGTATAAATGAACCTTTCCATAGAAAGAGGACTCATGGACTTGGAGAGAAAACTTGTGGTTGCTGGCGGGGGCGTAGTGGGGTGGACAGGGAGTTTGGGGTTGGCGGATGCAGGCTGTTGCATTTGGAGTGGATGGGCGGTGGGATCCTGCTGTATAGCACAGGGAACTGTATCTGTCCCTTGTGATGGAGCATGATGGAGGATGGTGTGAGAGAAAAAATATGTGTGTAAGTATGGCTGGGTCACTTTGCTATGCAGCAGATGTTGACAGAGCATTATAAATAGACTAGAGTGGAAAAAATAAAAATCTTAAAATCAGAAAAAAAATAAATGCATGACTTGAGGCTATTATTAAGTCCTATAATTTTGGAGAAGGGCAAGTTCTCTGTGGTTGGAGTTATCTCTGGGAGGCGGATCTTAAACTGAGTCTGAAAGACATGGTGCAATATAATTGAGAAAAAGGGCATTGCAGCAGTGTTTGTGACATTGGCAAAGGCAGGAACATATCTCAGATGAGCTTGAAACAACAAATGAATGGTCTGTCTGGCTGGATTTCCTCAGGCTTTCAGTAGAAGTGCAAAACTGCAGACTTGCTCATAGGCAAATATATGGACTATCCTGAATAAAGTTGTTGTTCTTAATAAAGGGTGAGCCTTCCATCGTCTTTGAGTTTTTAACCATGCTTCACAGGTAGGACCACCACTAGTTTTGTAGTGAGACTTGACTGGAATAAGGTGAAAAAATGTGGGAAGGAAAGAGACAGAGAAGAGACTGTTAAGGATACAGGAGCCACTAGACGTGGGAGAACCAGGATAGATTGGTGTCATTGGGGCTCAAATAGGAGAAAATTTTGAGAAGCATGACTTGAGCCATAAAACCCCCATAGGTCAGAGAGGTCAAGGAGAAGGGCCTTTCGGCAACTTGGAGTTCCTGCTGTTTAATAACACATCTCAGCACTGTGGGCATGTGACTGGTTGGAGAACATTCAAAAGGCGTGTTGTGGAGAATCAGGGGGAGGTGGGTGGTGAGACTGTGGCACCATATTGGGAAGCATGGCAGGGACTGGAAGGAAGGGGATGAAGGGCAAGTTGAGCAAGTCATCCGGTCAAGTAACTGTCACCAGGCTGGGAAGATTTTTTTTTTTTTTAATTTAAAAAATTTTTTTCCATTATAGCTGTTTTACAGTGTTCTGTCAATCTTCTACTGTACAGCAAGGTGACCCACTCACACATACTCATACATGTTCTTTTTTCTCACATTATCATGCTCCTTCATAAGTGACTAGACGTAGTTCCCAGTGCTATGCAGCAGGATCTCATTGCTTCTCCATTCCAAAGGCAATAGTTTTCATCTGTTAACCCCAGACTCCCAGTCCATCCCACTCCCTCCCTCTGCCCAGGCTGGAAAGATTTGTACTCACCAGGTGAGAGAGTGACAGGAAATGGTTTAGAGACAGGAACTAGAGATTAAGAGTGAGCAGGGCCATGGAACTGGTAAAGGGTCTGGACAAGTAGGGCTGAGTTTACTTGGCAGAAAGAGGGACATTCTCCCTCTGGAGGTCTCCTTCAGGGTGCTTCTGTGAGCGAGAATGCCAGAGAGCAGACCATTGATCCCCCAGAACCAGCAAAGTATGGGGTCAGGGGCTTCTGGGCTCTGCTCTATGGAAGAGGTTTAATCTTTTGGGAGATACGAATTCTGGCAGACAGTAGAGGCCAAAGAAGATATTAAAGGAAAATACAGGTTGAATGTATTTGATTACTAAAGTTTCGATGCAAGAATAATTGAGTTTCAAAAAGAAAAAAGCATTTGCAGAGGGAGCAGGCAAGGAGAAATGCCATGGCAGACAAACATCCCTTGGGGCCAGGATGGCACAAATGAATGAAGAAGGCTGGTAATGAACTGGAGAGCTCCTGCCCAGGCTGCAGGGAAAAGCCACTCCTCGGCCACTGCTCAGCTTGGCAGCTGTCATCAGGTCGGGGGCGCACGGCCAGTATCGCCCATCCTGGGAGATCTGGAGTTTACATGAAAGCCTCTGATTAATTGGAAATTGTTTCCAATTTTTAAAAATGCTGTGTGGCTCAAACAAAATGCCTCTTGGCAGTTCTTGGCCCCCAGCCACCAGTTTGTCAGCCCTGTTAAATAAGGGCTGAGGAAGCCTTTTGTGTGGCCATTTTGGCTTTTTGATGGCGGGCTTTTATTTGAAACTACCACTTATGATAGACAGTAGGCACATTTCTCTTCCTCAGTTTCAATTCGTGTGATGTTCTTCTGACTCCATTGACAAACTGACAACATTAAAATACAGCTTTCATGGAGGTACTCGACTTTTGACATCTTTTGAAATAATCTGAATCACAACTTCATGTTTGTACTCCACCAAGTTCAACCAGAATTTGAAAGGCATGGTACTTATGGGACAATTGGACAGAATTGATGTTGCAGTGCATTGAGTGTCTCTTTTCCTATTACCTTGAAATTGGTAACTGGGGCTCAGGTATCCAGCACTCTTTGTTTGAAAGTGATATGCCAGTCACTGGGGTCAGATACTTTCTGCAGGGCTCAGTAAGGGGGGCGGGGGGCAAGCTGTTGTTACTGTTCTGAACAATCATCCCACGCCTCCTCCATCCCCTCCCAGATGACAGAAGAAGATGGGGGGAGAGAGGAAAAGAAGCCATTGTTACAGTAGTGAGCTGTTGACCAAATGTCCAAATGTTATAGTGTTTCTCTGGGACCTTCCTGCTTACCCCAAAGCGCTGTGAAAGGTAGCCCCCTGGACGAGGGCCTCGGGATGTCACAGGAGACTGGCTTCTCATTCCTGGTGAGATGGTGGATGAGGTGGTGCAGCAGAGGCCCTGCTTGGTGCTGTCGTTAGCGTGGAGTGGAGCTAAGTGTGGAGAAGAAAGGTGGTTGACTGACATGGGTCCCCGAAGTTAGGGGCATATGTGAACTTGGAAATGGGTGGCTGCTTCTTGCCTGACTTTTGTGGTCTACCAGAGCTCTTAGAGAAGAGGTGACAGGGTAAGGTGTCTAAGAAGGCAGAGGAAATCCTCCACCCCACCTGGAAGGCTCAGAAGAGGATTTTCATGGTTCCTGTGGCTCCTCAGAAGAAGCACAGAATGCAGAATGGGAGGCATGAGTTTGGGGACAATCAAGTGACATGTCCTTAAGGATGGGCCAGGTGGTTGGGGCATGGATGCTGGCAGAGACAACCTGGAAACACAGCTGTCCCGCTCTCTGAGAGCATCCCCAGTCATGGATAGAGATGAGGAGAAGCAAGGCGTCTCTCCAAGTAGACCACATGCGCCTCCTGGGCAGAAACTGCCAAATGAGTGAAGACTACCAGCAGCAGAGAGAACTGGATCCCGCAGAGTGGACAGTGAGCCAGACTCACATAGCATAGCTGCCTGCCCCTCACAGGCAGCCGGCCTGAGAAGTCAAGCCCTGCCAACTCACAGATTCCCCACTTCCCCCTCCAAACACTGGCCACTGAAGCCTGGAGTGGGAAGTGGGGGGAGGTCCCCGGGACGCCGAGCACCTCTCTACCTGTAGGGTGGGGAGGGGAGGAAAGGAGACCAGGGTCCCTCCCTCTCTAAGCCCCGACCTGAGGTGGGGCTGGCCCTGGGGAAATGGAAGGAGAGCTCTAAACTGCATGAGAAACAGGACTCTAAAAAATAAATAGGTTTTGAGTCTTAAAAACTGGAATGATATTCTTTCAATAACTGAAAGTGATCAGGAAGTTGTAGAATCTGCCCAGATGTTATTAAGGGGCTGAAAGATATGATGCCTTGTAGCCCAAGAGGCAGGAGGGATGAGAGAAAATAAAACCATTTCAAGTGTGTGTTCCCTAGAGTGCAGACCATGGCAATTGCCTGGTTATGTGCAATGCAGTAGGAAGGCTATGGATATTAAAGTCAGGCTGACTTGGGTTTTGGGTCCTTGCTCAGCCACATTCTTTGCACATGATTTTTGGCAAATTACTTTTTGCACAGTTTCCTTAACTGTGAAATGGGGATAGTTTGTAACAACAGCCTTTCCGAGATTTGGGGCAAGATTAAGTGCAATCCGTTCTGGGACGTGTCTAATGTGATGGCTGCAGCATAGCTCCTTGAAAGGGAGAATGAACGATTACTATAACGCTAGACAGATGTGGTAAGTCAAGGACTAATGGCCAGAGTAGCTGTCGGATGTCATTTGCAGTAGTTGGACGTATCGAATTTGCTAAGTATTTGATGTTTTCTGAATCCCAAGCTCTCCTTTTCAGTGAAGGCAGTAGATTTTCAAAGCATTCTTCTGCTCAATTTGGAAGTTTAGATGTGTCTAACTGGAATCTAATATGATGAAGACCGTGAAAAAGGGCCTCTTGTCTTGATCAGAAAGATGAGGACGCTCCAAAGAGGAGATCTGAGGCAGGGTTTCTGCCAGCCTCTGAATGCGCCACACACGCTTCACTGGGAAGACCTCTGAATGACATACTCTTGGCCTTGGGAGTGCATCCTTGGCAACCTTGGCAGGAAGGGGTTTTCATGTTGCCAGCTCGGGGCTGGCTTGAGTGTCTCTCTCCCGACCCTTCCTTGTCCCCCACCCAAGGAACTTTTGTTTGTGTGATGGCCATTGTATCTCTTCCCTCCTACTTTTGTTGGCCCTGGCCCAGCCTTCCTTGCCACATCCTCCAAGCTCAGACATGCATGTGGGAGCTTTGCTTGGAGAAGGCCTCCGCCTTGACGTTATCATTCTCATGGGGTTCCTCATCTCTCTTTACTTTGGAACCTTGCTTCCCTGGTGACCCACTGAAAACCGAAGTAATGCTGGCAAGAAGGTGATGCTCTACTTCCTTGCTGGCATGAGAAGGGGCAGTTGCAGAGCCGCGGAGTTAACAAGAAGGCTCCTTCTGCCTGTGGATGGTCGGTTTGTCCTTGGCAGCCAGTGTTGGGTATACGGTAGAGAAGGGTGCTCCTTCCAGAAGCTGTCCAGTCTGTGCTTGAAGGAAGTGCTGTCTTCATTCTGGAATGAGAGCTACTTGCCTGTAGAATAAACTTGGCCTCTGGTCAGCAGACTTATTGTGGGCGGAGGAGCTTTCAACACGCTGTGTGGGCCTCCAGGGGGGTGTGTGGCACAGGCGGGAAGGAAGTGATGAGGAAGAAGAAAAAGGATGGGGAGGGAAGGGGAGAAGAGGGAGGGAGGTGGCTGAGAGCTGCAGCTACTGAGGACCCATCACACATTTTTACTGAAAGAGTGATGATGTCCCAGTACTTTGTGTTTATGAATTTATTTTGATAGCTAACACTTTAAATACTGCTTCCTGTGTGTCAGGCATTGCACCAAACGCTTTATTTGTGTTAACTCTTCATCTTCACTCCACACCTAGAGGTAGGTAGTATAATTATCATCATTTCAGAGAAGGGGAAACAGATATGGAGCCATGAAGTAATTTTTTTTTTTTTAAGATCACACAGCTAGTAAGTGGTACAGCCAGGAATTATATCTTCATTTTCTTTTTCTTCTTTTTCTTTTCGCCACAGCTGTGGCAATGCTGGATCCTTTACCCACTGTGCTGGCTGAGATCAAACCCGTGGCTCCCCAGGGACCCAAGCTGATGTAGTTGGATTCTTAACCCACTGCACCACAGCAGGACCTACTTCTTTTTCTTTTACTCGTCTTTTTTCTTTTCCTTCCTTTTCTTTTCTTCTCTCTCCCTTTCCTTTCTTCTCTTTTTCCTTCCCCTCCTTTCCCTTTCCTTCTCTCTTCACTCATACTGTAAACAAGTGTCTTTTTTTTTGTGGTGATCTATTTGTGCCACATTTTTCACATCTTGGTGCTTTTTGGGGGGTGATGACACTGTTTAAAACGGTCCTCAGGTGCAGTGCTGAAGTGCTGCCCAGTGTTGCTAAGCACAGGAAGGCCCTGATGTACCTTATTGGAAAGTAGCATGTGTTAGATAAGCTCTGTTCAGGCCTTTGAGTTATAATGCTGTTGTCAGTAAGTTCAATGTTAAGGAATCAATAGATGTTAAATACGGTGTCTTTAAAAGGAACACATATAAAATAAGGTTATGTATTGATAAGTAGACAAAAATGTTGTAACCAGAGGTTCACAGGAATCTAGCCTTGTATTTCCTTAGGAGCCATGGTTCAGTATTCTATAGTTTAGTGTTTATGGGGACTTTATAGAATAAAGCAACTGCTGTGAATAATGAGTCCTGATTATATATCTTTTTCTGGCAAAGATGATATAAATATCTCCTTGCCATCTAAGTTTGGCTAGATGTACAGCCATCTCTCTGAGAAGTGTGGTCAATTTGCTGAACACTGCCACTGTACAGGTTTTGTTTTCTCAGTTCTTAAGATCTCATACACAGCATCGTACATGGCGCCTGGGCAAGTGGTTGGTGCTCATTAAATGCTTATTGAATGAATGAGTGAATAAATGAATGCTTCATATCTCTAAGATAACCCAAGCTCGTATTCTTAAGAAAAACATGACTGGACCTGGGTGTCAATATCTCCTTTCTTTTTAAGTAAGTCAGAAAACCTTTAAGTTGCCTTCTAGTTGATCATGAACTACTTAGTGAGCACTGGCTATTGAGATTTTCTGAGTGGTATTTTATAGTTTGCTATACAGATTGTTTATTCCCTTAGTCCCATCTGATATGATTAAGGTGTATTCATCTTGGGTAAGAGTGCCCTCTTGACTTATCAAGAGCACTTTGGTTTGTTGTTGTCATTGTTGGCTTTTCATTTTTAAAAATTTTGGCATATGCACACTGTGGGATATGGAATGAGCACGGTACTGTCTCCTTTGGGCTTGTTCCAAACCCAGCCACTCTATCACAGCACGTTTTATTGTCCCCAAAACATTATCTGAAATTACCTTGCTTTTGGGGGGGGGTCTGTTTGCTTATTTTCTGTCTCTCTTCATATAAGTATGTAGTCCAAGAGAGCTTTTGTTTTTTCTGTTGGTGAATCTTCATCACTTAGACCTACCTTTGGTCTAAAGGTAGGTGTTTAAGAAATGTTTGTTCTTATGTATGTTATAGTTGTGGTAATGCTATGAAGTGTTTTCCTAGAGATTTGATTTAGTGTAGGGAATGAGGAATGTGTCTTTAAGAAAATACTGAATGACTTGAACTCTGAAGAAGTACAAATGAATGGAGGGGCTAGGAGGGTATATTCCAGGCAGAGGAATCAGGACAAAGCGTGGCATGTGGGAGTGTGTAAGATGAAGTCAACATATCTTGAGGTCAAGAGTAGTAGAATTCTTGAGACGAGCCTATGGAGGTAGGAGAGGACAGGACGTTCAGGGATTAACAAGTTTGTACGTAGGGATTTGAAGTTTTATCCTAAGAGCAGTGGGAAGCAATTGCAGAACTCTGAACAGGAAATCAATCTTCTTGCTCCACAGACTGGAGGAAGACAGCTGAGTGTGACCTTTTGTGGTTTTGAAGATCAGACATTCAATTTTTGGAAACTGTATTTGAAGTACATGTAAAGTATCCAGTTGGAGATGTCAAATAGACAATTGGTATACATATTATTGGGCTCAGAGAATAAGGTCTGAGATGAATATTCACATTTGAGTGACTATAGATTGTATTTGAGGTCAAGGGTACTGATGAATTGGCTAGGGAGAGAGTATAGAGTTAGGAAAAAAAGAGGCTTTCCTTTAGTCTTAGCCTTGAGGAACTTCAACTTTTAAAGGCTTGACAAAGAAGGATGAACAGGGAAGAATCTTAAAAGCAGAGGGGGCTGAGTTCTTTATGCTAACTTCTATGGCCTCTCGAAACAATTTGGTTGTTAGTTGCCTAAAGATAGTTGCATCCACCTTGAGCCTTTCTCTCTGATAGGATTCAACTTAATTTACATTTTAATCATTCATTTTCTTGTCTTTTATTGTTTTAAGTTTTGTTGAAGGACAGTTAATTTGTAAGGCTGTGATAATTCCTGCTGTACAGCAAAGCGACTTAGTCATACAAACGCACATACATATCCATTCTCTCTCAGAATCTTTTCCCACACAGATCATCACAGAATTCTGGGTAGAGTTCTCTTGCTATACAGTAGATCCCTGTTGGCCAATCATTCCCTATACCTCTGTGTGCATATGCCAATCCCAAACCCCCAGTCCAGCTCTCCCCCACCCCACCTGTCCCCTTTGGTAACCATAAGTTTTTCAAAGGGATTTTGTCTTTTAAAACCATGCACACTGACTCCTTAGTAGGCAAGGAATAGGTCTGTATTTGAGTGGAACTAAAGATTCTCTTTAGGAAAGATGTGTAAGAATAGAAAGCAGAGTTTTTCTCATATAGCTTCTCTTTGTGGTGACCATACACAATTAATTTTAAGAATTTTGTCTGTAACTGTGAAATGATGACCTTCAGGTGTCAGCAAGCATATGGGAAACTTTCTGGGGGCAGAGGAGTCCATATCCTTTATCTGCGGTGTCGTTGCATGACTTTGCTCCTGTGCTAAGACCTACAGCTGCTAGAAGTTATTTGCTGCAGCAGAGTTTGGTGTCCACCCCCCTTACCAGCTTGGAGCCTGGCCTGCTCAGGTCTACAGGAGACCTTTTCTCTCTTTTCCGTCTTCTTCCTGATGGCCTACCACCACTTCCCCGGATTTTATTTGAATCCTTCTTTTTCCTTTGCCCACAGAATCCCAGGGGCATGTTTCACAATGACAGGCATTATTTTACTCAGAATTTAATAATGTTTTTGTATGGCTAGTGACTCTCTTCTCCATTTTTTTTATTCTAAAATACATTCATTTTTTGTCACTGTTACCTTTGGTAATGGGGTTTTTGTATTCCTTCGAAAATGGATCTGATAATGATGATACTGATGAGCGTGTGAAGGTCAGCGGGCTGTCCTCTCCTCCCATCAGTCCTCATTCTTAAGGGGGCGTCTGTGTCAGTAGAGCCTGCCAGCTCCATGTTTGGGGATGGGGTCTTTTTCCTGTGCTAGAGCAATAGATGTAATATTGAACCATGGCTGTGAGCTAGTAATCCAGTCCCATTGCCTGGACTCTTTGAATGCATGCGCTTTGCTGCTGGGATTTTCTTTTTCAAGGCTTACTGTTTGTTCTTGACCTGTGGAATTTTATGCTTACTTGACCTGTGGAATTTTTCTTAAGTCCCTGGTTTTGAACCATTGACTCTCTTCTTTTAAGCCAGGCTATGTGTTTTTCAGCCTCTGTCTGTTATCTTTTGTGCTGCCTGTTAATATTTCTTGTCTCCAAAGTGACTTGGATGACTGGGCATTTTGTTAGCTTTAGGGAAGAGCATCAGCATGACTTGCATGTGACTGGAGAAGCGAGGGGCTGAGCTTTTGAGCGTGGAGGGCTGGGTACGTGGAGGGCCTCGGGGCAGAGAGTCTTGGTGAAATTGGGGCTACTTGAGAGAGGGGCTTTTCAATGAAATAAATTTCACTATTTTCAAATCAAGGTGACAAGGAAGTTCTGTCTACATGAGTGAAGACCAATTTTTAAAACACTTGAAGGCATACATTTAGGATGACAGCTTAATGTTAAAATGGGAAGTTATGATTCATAAGCAGGAGTATAATTTTGAATAACATGACCTTATTCCTTGACACTTACTGCTTTACATCTTCAGGTTTCATTATATGAGTACTATGCATAAATCCCAGGAAAGTTATAGAGGAGGAAATGATTTTGATTTTTTATTCAATAGTCATTACTTACATCCCTTTTAGGTTTTTGCAGATTTTCAACTGCAGTAATGATCTTGCCGTTCAGTTTGCCTGTTTCTTAAAACTGTAACCTTCTGGAATAGCTGCACATGTGAGAGAAAACTGAAATAAAAACCTTTGCGCTCAGTGAAAATACTTTCCTCAAAGCCCACAGTTGGAGTCAATAAAACCGGAACGGGGTTTCCTTTTTTGTATCATAGGCCCAGAACTTATTCGATTTGGTTATATCTATGGCATTTTCTTTATTTTCTTCCAGAAATATATGGTTTTTACTTTTGACCTAGGAGACAAAAGGAGGCTTATGGCCTTGAAAATAGCCCTGCGCAAAGTTATAGGCCTTAAAGCATAATTGAAGGGAGACGCCGAGGAGATCAGTGCTGTTCAGTAGAAATTTCTGTGATAATAGAAGTGTTTTTCTGCACTCCCTGATGCAGTGGCGGGAGCCATGAGGCTGTTGAGCACTGGAAATGTGGCTATTGTGACTGAGGAACTGAATTTTAATTTTTATTTCATTTTAACTAACTTAAATAGTCACATGTGGATAGTGGCTACTATCAGTACAGTTCTAGATCATTATATTAGTTTCCTATTGCTGCATTTAAGGAATTATTATAAAGTTGGTAGGTTAAATAGCACAATTTTTTTTTTTTTTTTTTTTTTTTGCTTTTTAGGGCTGCACCTGAGGAATATGGAAGTTCCCATGCTAGCATTCGAATCGCAACTGTAGCTACCAGCCTACGCCACAGCCACAGCAATGCCAGATCTGAGCCAAGTCTGTGACCTACACCCCAGCTCATGGTGAGGCTGGATCCTTAACCCACTGAGCAAGGCCAGGGATCAAACCTGCATCCTCATGGATGTTAGATTCGTTTCCACTGAGCCACGACAGGAACTCCAAAACAGCACAATTTTATTCTGGTAGTTCTGTAGGGCAAAAGGCTGCCGTAGGTCTCACTGTGCTGAAGTCAAGGTCCTGGCAAGGCTGCTTTCTTTTCCAGAAGCTCTAGGGTAGAACCCATTTCCTTGCCGTTTCTAGCTTTTAGCAGCTGCCACATTTCTTTTCATGGCCCCTTTCCTCTGTTTTAATGCAGTGGTACTCTCACTGTTCCTTTCTTTCATAGTCATATCTCCCTCTGATTCTTATGTCTCTCTCTAACACTTTTTTTTCCCTTTTTTTTGGCCACAACTGTGGCATGCAGAAGTTCCCGGGCCAGGGATGGAACCTTTGCCACAGCAGTGACCCAAGCCGCAGTAGCGACAATGCTGGATCCTTAACCACTAGGCCACCAGGGAACTCTTCTCTCTTCCACTTTTGATTACATCAGGTTTACCTGGGTAATCCAGGATACTCTCCCTGTTTGAAAGTCAGATGGTAAGCAACCTTAATTCCTGATTTCTATGTAATGTAACATCTTCATAGGTTTAGAGATTAAGAGTTGGACATCTTTGGGGGGGGCATTATTCTGCATAATACATCACCTTGTAAATATGAGGTCGTACAGTGAAAGGGTAGGCTAAGCCCTATATAACATTTCATATTATTTGTTGAGCCTATATCTGTTCTTCATTCACCACAGAACAGAATTCTCATCATGATTTGAGAACAATAGAAATTGAACTTTAAAAGGCAACTTGTACCTAGTCCAATCTTCTATCCCATGTAGTATTTTCTGGCCCTTTATCCTATCCACACAGTAAACCTCTAGTTTTGGCTTTTGGACAAATGTAAACCTGCTTTTTTCCTATGGTGTTACTATCTTAAGAAATGGCACGATCCCCTTAGGGTTGTCTGAGCAGAATTTTTCAAGGGCCCCCCTCTCTGTTCATCACTGTTGGATATCCTAAAATATACAACTCCTAAAATCTCTCTCAGATCTGTCCACTTTCATTTTAGTAGCTGTATTTTTATTTATTTATTTATTTTTGCCTTTTTGCCTTTTCTAGGGCTGCACCTGCAGCATATGGAGGTTCCCAGGCTAGGGATCTAATCAGAGCTGTAGCTGCCGGCCTTTGCCAGAGCCAGAGCCACAGCCACGCAGGATCCGAGCCGCATCTGCAACCTACACCACAGCTCACGGCAATGCCAGATCCTTAACCCACTGAGCAAGGCCAGGGATCGAACCCACAACATCATGGTTCCTAGTCAGATTCGTTAGCCACTGAGCCATGACGGGAACTCCCAGTAACTGTATTTTTAAGTCCTTGATTTAAATTTTTTTTAGATTCAATTTCTTTGCTTAGATTTTCATTTGTTTATCAATGAAGACCCTATTTTTTTGAATTCTCTGAGATATATATTTTCTTTTAATTTCTTGAACATATTTGTAATAATTATTTTAAAGTTTTTTGTTTGTTTTTTGTTTCTGTTTTTTTTTTACAGCCGCACCTGTGGCATATGGAAGTTCTCAGGTTAGGGGTCAAATCAGAGTTGTAGCTGAGGCCTATGCCATGGCTTGCAGCAGTGAGGTCAGGGATTTAAACTTTATGCTCACAGAGACAATATCTGTCCTTAACCTGCTGAGCCACAATGGGAACTCGTACAGTTTTTGATAAATCTAACCCTTGAGCCATCTTGGGATCAGTTTCCGTTGCTTACTCTTTTCTTAACTATGGATCCTTTCCTTTTTCTTTGCAAATCTCGGAATTTTTGATTGTATTCTAGACATTGCACGTGATACATTTTAGATATGTTATCTGTTATCTTCCTCTGAATATACCTTTTTCTGACGGGTATTTTTTAGTTTTAGAAGTCCCTTGATCACCTTGAACTTAATTAAGCTTGGATTATGCTTTGCTAGAATGGTTCTGTGGAAAGCTCTAGGTGTTCTAAGCCTCTAACTCAGTTGGACTCCTCTGAGGATTTTGTTAAGGCTTAGTTTTAGGCTTTTCTTGGGATGGTCTAGAGTAGTCTGTACTCTAAGGCAGTGTTTCTCAATCTTTTGAAATTATTTAAAATTATTTTAAATTATTGCTCACCAAGGAGACTTTTTAGACATTTTCACTCCCTCCCCCCAAGTCATTGACCGCCCCACTCCTCTTGTGAGGATTTAATCCATAGATATAACTGTGTATCTGTTTATGTGCCATGTAATGTTTAGGATGTTTTGCATTCCTCCTCCCTCCCCAGAACTGATTTTCACCCTTTTGATATACCACCACTGTTGAGCTTATATGTCCTAGGGGTTGGTTCACATCCCTAAGATGAAGTCTTTATGGTGTTTCTTCATGAGATTTTTTTCTTCTCTGGTTGTGCCAGAATGTCAGTATCTTCCACCAAGGTTCAAACTCTAGCTTTTCTGTTTCCTTTTTCAACCCTATAGCAGCCACCCTCTGGGAAGCTTTAGGTGGTCTCACCCTGTGTGTGTTCAGTGTGGTCCTCAGCCAGGACCTGCATGGATACCCACAAGGACTTCCAGCCCTCCCCGCCTACCCCCAACACACTCGTACAGCTTCCTCCTCTCTGGTGCAACTTAGGACTGTGCCTTCTCAGCTCAGTGAGCCTGCTGTGCTCTGCTTGGATTCTAGCTCACTTTGTTGTTTTTGCTAAGTTGTTCCTAGGCAAAGAGCTGGACTGCTGGGGTCATTTTGTGAGTTTTTCTTCCTCAGAGAATGCAGTCTTGCACTGCTTCTCTTCCAGCGTCTGAAAAGAGTTGCCCTTTTTGGTTCTATGGCATTGGTGGTGGTGGTGGGTGGTTAGTCCTGTACCAGTAACTTGAGTCTCTCTGACTTTTGTTGGAAGCAGCAATCCTTCTACTTCTTTCAGTCTGCTTTCATAGCTAGCATGGATGATACTCATCCTACTAGGATGAAAACAATAGCCTTTTAACTGGTCTCCTGGTCACCTTGCTTTCAGTCTCCTTATGGCCTCCAGAAGGAACTTTCTGAAACACCAGTCTCTTCTGTAATTTCACTGTTGGAAACCCTTAGGAATTCTCTTACCCTTACGATAAAGTTCAGACTCTCTAAAGTGAGTCATGGTCCTCCCTCCCTCTTTTATTCATTTCCTTCTCCAGCTTTGGGCTTTGTTGCCCTATTGAATCCTTTATGTGTCACACGGATCTTTTCTAGTTGTCAAATGCGCAGTGGTGTTGCTTGCCATTGCACCTTTACATTCCTGTGTCTGGAATCCCCACAGTCCTGACCTCCCACCTTATTTGGCTAACACCTGCTCTTCCTTTAGGTTGCAGCATGGACAGCTTTTTCTGGAAGGCCTCTCTACAGGTTTCCCGCTATCTGAAAGTAGAGCACTCCCATGAAACCTATGAAGCCAAAATGATGGAAAGCAAAAAGGCAATTGCCTTATGGCATATCTTGCTGACAGATGTACAGAATAAATTGAGATAAGCACAGGTAGTCATAGACACAGTTCAAAGCTATGGCCACTTGCTGCTGAGATGCTGAGTGTAGTTCCCAAGCAGGGAGATTGGTGGTGCCACTCTCGCTGAGTCCACTGCTCCAGAGTGCGCTGCTCCAGATAAGCGCTACCTCTATAACAGTTTGCTGCAAACAAATGCCGAACACTAGTTTTGCTTTTTGCCTTTTTTCACAAAAGCTAAAATCCCTTTGAATTTATTTTGGTTAGCAAAAACAAGTACTGATGTAGCTCTTCTGTAAAAGTGGCATAAAACAAACTTTTGAGAAGCAAGGGATATCCCTACCAGAACAGAGCCCCTGCTTTATGCTTCATACACTGCTTTAGTGTAATTAATAGTTCTATTCTTCCTCAGCTCCCATAGGAAATGGCTCTATAAAGGATATAGTCTTGTCCAGTGCTATATCCTGTTTATTAAATGCCTGCTACATTAATGGGCATTCTATTAATATTTATTTATTGAAAGAATAGATAAACAGACCATATCTATTCCCATTTTCATTTGACTGCTCTTTAGAGTAGCTATTGTGGTTCCTTAGTCTTCCCTTCCCTTCCCAGACTATATATCTAGAGATCATAAAGGGAAAGCTTAAATATCTAAATCAGGGACTGATAAACCATAGCCTCATCTGGCTTGATGTCTATTTTTGTAAATAAAGTTTTATTGAAACACAGCTATGCCCATTCTTTACAGTTTGTGTATATCTATTTTTTTACGTTAAAAAAAATTCAGAATCACTTTCTCTTAACATTAGGATCTACTGGTTTTTGAAAATTGATTTCATTTAAAAATATTCAATTGACACAGTTGTCCAAGAATATGTATGTCAATCATGCAAATTAAATGAAATACAGCAGTGTTTTCAGTGACCTGAATGATCTCCCTAACACAAGAGGATTGTTTTATGAAACTTTCTGTGTATGCCCCCAGCTTATGATGGTGATTTTTTTTTTTTAGTGTGAAAGTAATATGCATTCAGTTTTGAGTTTTGATCTTTTCCTGGGTAATGGAAGATCAAAATTCAAAACGGTATTTTCTGGTGATGCTGGGCAGTGATAGAAAGTGCAGCTTGCAGTCAACCATGCAACCATGAGAATAAATAATTGATATGCTTTCAGCCATTTTGTACCCAGACAACCATTCTGTTTTCATCTTCAGCACAGTATCCAATAAGGTACATGAGATATTCAACACTTTAGTATAAAATAAGCTTTGTGTTAAGTGATTTTGCCCAACTCTGGGCTAATGTAAATGTTCTGAGCACATTTAAAGTAGATTAGGCTAAATGATGATATTTGGTAGATTAAGTATATTAAATGCATTTTTGACTTAATGGTATTTTCTATTTATGATGGGTTTATTAGGACTTAACCCCATCATAAGTTGAAGAAGCTCTTTAGACTGAAAACTTGTCCTATTAATTGGACGTTATTGTTTAGAGTGGTAGCTTTTAAGTTCTCCTCCCCCCATTCTATTTGTTATAAACAATGAGCCCTTGTCAACAAATAAAATCTTAGGAGGAGCCACAAATTATAAAACACAGAAAGGGCGCTGCTGTGGTTTAAGAGGGATCCCTGTCTCCTTGATCCCTCTCTGGGCACATTTGTGTATCCTTGAAGAGTGAAAACCATTGCTTCTGGCGTCTACAGAACAGAATTTTGAGTGGGTCTGGTTAGCAGTTCCTGCTTCTGACATGGTATAAAAACACTGCCAGTGCCTCTTCAGATTTATTCTCACGGCTGTGTTCTGTGGTGCCGCCTTCTTGATTTTACTAGCTGCTTGAGTCCTGACTGTTCTTTTATATCTCACCCAGTTTTCTGGCTTCAAGATCCCTAGCTTGCAGCTAAATGTTGTAAAAAAGTAACTCATAGACTCATTTTCTTCCGGACACCTGGTCTTTTCTCACCGTTGGTAGCTGAGAGGTCCTTGAACTGGGAATGACACATGCAAATGCTTATTTGATCCAGGATGGGAACACTAACGAGTCATCTTCATGTTCGTGTGGCACTGTCAGGAGAAGTGGGACTATAGTGACTTGATGATGGATTAGCCGCTTCTCATGGAGATGCTCCATGATCTTCTGATTTTTTTCAGGAAAAAACAAAACAAAACAAAACAAACAAACCAGAAATAAGGATTTTTATGTGCAGTCTCCTGACCTTTTAATGTCACCAATTTATTTGATATTTGGAAAAATACTGTGCATTCCAAACAATGTATATCTATCTGAATGCGGCCCACAGATCACTCATTTGTAAACTTTGCCTCAAAGTTTTGCTTACCTGTCTTTTGTTTGGTTATTGCCTGGCCTCAGCCCTCATCTGGCTGGTCCTGCCAGGGTGTCACCTACCACGTGATACTTCATTGAAATGACTGTCAGGTTAACTTTGATTTCCAAGTCATCTGATACTTAGAACTGGCAGGACAGTGTCTGATTACCAAGCCTTGCTGCTTGCTTCAAGTGCTTTGACTGAGAGCTAGTGCTTGGGAGGCCTGACTTGTTTTGATAGTTTTAGTAGGAAAGAAATGGTATACAGAAAGATTTTTTTTTTAACAATAAAAAAAGTAAAAGAGGCCAGTATTGTATTATTCAGTGACTCTTAAGCTCGATTGCACTTTAGAATTTCTCGGTTTGATTGTGCTCTAATGTAACTCAGGGGGTCCAGTTTAATTAGAAGCTGCATTTTTTTCTCATGCTTATCCTCACAGATAGGTGGGCTAAAAAGCAGTCATTTTTTTTTATTTAGAAAAATATGTTTAACCTTATACCATCTTAGAAAATTTTGCTACCTTTTGATTTATGGACTTTAGGCTTTTGAGCATTTTGGGCATAGCCTTCTTGAAACAGAAAAGCTTTGCTTTCGTTGGGATTATTTGATACATTCTAAGGGTGAATGTGGTCAGCATCGTGTTGGGAAACCAAGAAAGCACTTCATAAATCACAGGGTTTTCTCTGTTCTTGAGTCAGTATCCGACATAGTTTCTGAGCCAGCCCTAGTGGTCTGCCAGGTGCAGGATTATGGACGTGGTCTCTGAGACTGAGCTGGTGGAGTTCCTAACGAACACAGGGTCATATGTTTGATCCCCACAGGTCTAACTTAGCCTAAGGAGGGAATCCTGGCTCAGCCATTAGGGCAAATGTTTGGTTTTAGGCCCAGAGAGAAATGGATAAGAGAGTGAGCAAATCCCTCATCTCTAGGGGGAAAAAGGAATTCAAACATCTGTGTTATGTCACTCGTGGATGGACTCGGCACCTAGACTACCTACCTATAGGGAGAATATTTGCATCTTACGAAGTCTCCCAGCAGGTGTAATACCAGCCACACAGATTTAAATAACCAATGGATGGAGTTTCCGCTGTAGTGCAAAGGGATTGGTGGCGTCTCTGCAGTGCTGGCACGCAGGTTTGATCCCCACACAGCCTGGTCCACTGGGTTA
This sequence comes from Sus scrofa, assembly GCF_054392235.1. Classification (NCBI taxonomy): domain Eukaryota; kingdom Metazoa; phylum Chordata; class Mammalia; order Artiodactyla; family Suidae; genus Sus; species Sus scrofa. The sequence goes on along the minus strand of NC_139386.1, from coordinate 39,938,932 downwards.
AAGGATCTGGTGTTGCTGTAGCCCTGGTGTAGGTCGCACCTGCGGCTCAGATTTGATCCCTGGCCTGGGAACTCCACATTGAGGAGGGGTGGCCAAAAAAGAAAAAAAGAAAACCAGTGGAAACCAATGGCTTCCAAGCAGTCTGGGGAGAGACAGGGAATCTCAGGGCTAAGGGGATCTCAGTGGACTTCATGGAACTCTGTGACGACCATCAAGAGCTCTCTGTGGTTCCTTTTGGGGTGTGAAGCCGGGCACGTGCACTTTGAGACAACACTCTTTTCTCATGCAGGATTGGTGAAAGGGCTGAGAGTGTATTGGGCCTAGGGTCATAGACCCTGCCTTACCTACCCTGTACATTTGTACATCCTGGTTTCACATTTCCTGAGCATTTCCCTATGGAATTCTTCAGTATAGGAAGGACCCTATTCTCTAGCTGTACCTATTTTTGAAGGATGAGAATTTCTAAAAATTATTTTTTATTATGAGACATTTCAAAGTAGTTAGCATCTGATAATGAATATCCATATATACATCATTTAGATTTAATAATTGTCCAAATTTTGGCATATTGGCTTCATCATTTTTGTTTTATTGCTAGTGTTATATCATCCCTGTGATATAAAAAATATGACTCTAAAAATATGACTATTTCCCTTAGTACCATATACTATTATTGCTTTTACTAAAATGAGCTGAAATTGCTTCATAACATCTAATACTTGATTCATAGTTAAATTTTTCTCCAAAGTGTCTTTTGTAGCTTGTTTGTTCAGTTTAGGACCTAGTCAAGGCCAATGCATTTCATTTCGTTCTTAGGGTTTCTTAAGCCTCTTTGAACTTAGAATAATCCTTCTTCATCCTTGCTTGTGTATGTGTGTACACGTGACATTGACTTGTTGAAGAAATAAGCCACTTGGCTTATACCGTGTCTCCTGAATTTGTCTGATTTTTCGCAATGGGTTTGGATGCTTTGTTTGCTCTTGAAAATGGCCTTGGGTCTGGAGATTGGCAGTACCCAGGAGACCCTGCACACAGAGGGCCTTGGTTAATGAGGAGGATAAACACAAAGGCAGTAGGCGAGTTCCATGTCCCTGTGTCTTGCTCGCTGCCAGAGCTGACAGCCACGTGTGAACACACAGGACCATAGTCCTCTCAGAAAGAATCAGCGGATTTTTTCTTTTTGCTAGGCTGTAGCACAGAACTTGAGGCTATAGTGATCTTATTGAGCATATATTTTGAATAAGATGTCCTGAATAAAGTAAGTTAAAACAAAGAGACCGGAAAATGAAAGGAAACTAAAGCTAACAGAAAGCCATAGAAAATTCCCAGTGGCCTGGCATCTTGAATTTCTTCTTTCTAGCTCTTCTCTCTAGGAAGCAGCAAGAACCCAAATTTGGAATAGACAACTGCAGACGACCAAGAGTCCTGGGAGAAGCTGATGACAAACCGTAGGAGATTAGACTTGGAAAAAGAACACAGCCAAAGAGGGAAGCTTAGTACAAGAGACTAAGTGCAAGAGACTAAGACTAACAGTGAGAGTGTCCAGTGCCTCTCTTTTCTCCTTCCCTCCAAAGACTGGTGGTTGTCAGATGACCTGCAAAATTTTCTGATCTTAAAGGTGTTTTGAAGAGGAGTTCCGGTTGTGGCGCAGTGGTTAACGAATCCAACTAGGAACCATGAGGTTGCGGGTTTGATCCCTGGCCTTGCTCAGTGGGTTAAGGATTTGGCGTTGCCGTGAGCTGTGGTGTAGGTCGCAGAGGTAGCTCGGATCTGGCGTTGCCGTGAGCTGTGGTGTAGGTCGCAGAGGTAGCTTGGATCTGGCGTTGCTATGGCTGTGGTGTAGGCTGGCAGCTGTAGCTCCGATTTAACCCCTAGCCTGGGAACCTCCATGTGCTGCAGGTGTGGCTCCAAAAAGACAATAAATAAATAAATAAATAAATAAGTAAGTAAATAAATAAATAAATAAAAGATGTTTTGGACGAATACTGAATCCTTAGCTTTTTTTTTTTGTCTTTTTAGGGCTGCATCCATGGCATATGGAAGTTCCTAGGCTATCGGTCTAATTGGAGCTGCAACTGCTGGCCTACGCAATGCCAGATCCAGGCCACATCTGCCACCTACACCACAGCTCAAGGCAATGCCAGATCCTTAACCCACTGAGCGAGGCCAGGGATCGAACCCAAGTCCTCTTGGATACTAGACCAGTTTGTTGTTGCTGAGTCACTATGGGAACTCCTCAATCCTTAGCATTTTTAACCTGGAGCAGCAGTTCTGATACTTGAATGGTACCACCTAGGAAGCTTTAGAAACTACCAATGCCTGGGTCCCAACGTCAGAATAATACTGTCAGATGTGGCTATGGCAACAGGATTTATAAAGACTCCCCAGGCGAGTCTAATGTGTATCTCCATTTGCAGCCTACTGACCTAGAGCAATAAACTGTGTATATATTAACCTTTTTTAAAAAAAGATATTTTCAATCCTCCCCCCACCCCATTAAACTTTATGGTATTCCAGTGCATAAAAAGGTAAAAGTGGAGGCTGTTTATTTAAGGGAGTTCTAAACCTTCCTCATCAGGCACCATTTGCCACCTCCACTACTAAGTTTTTGCAAACTCATTTCCTCCCTATAGCAGCTCCAAAGAGGAAGACTATTTGAAAAAAATCACCAGATTTGTGTTTACTGGATTTTAATGATCTAGACCTGGATTTAAACCCTAGCTGTGTCACTTAACTTACTAATTGTGTGGCTTTGGACAACTATACCTAAGCTCTCTGACCCTAAGTTCCTTTATCTCTCGTACACACAGTAGTTCCTGGGACAGGGATCAAGCCCATGCCACTGCAGCAACCTGAACCACAGCAGTGATGCCAGATCCTTAACCTGCTGAGGCGCCAGGGAACTCCTCCTTTATCTCTTAATGAAAGATAATACCTAGTTGTCACTGGAAATGAAAACTGGATATAAGCTAGTGTACTCTCCATAGAGTTTCGCTCCTTGGATAGTTCGGTCTTTCCTCGAGGCCACCACAAGCTTTTAGGTCTATTCTCATATGGATGGGATCGATGGTTTGGTTTAACCTGGGAACCTTAAGTTGTCTTTGTATTGTAGTTGCTGTGTAGGATGAACACGGCTTCCCTTTTCATATAATGGATCCAAAATTCTTGATTGACTTGTAGCATCTCAGAACAGATGGGGTGGGAGAGGTGTTGTTCCTGGTTAAGTGATGAAGGAGTGGCCACCAGCTTCTAGGAAATGCTTCAGGAAATGCTCTGTAACTCAGTGATCCAAGATGGTCAGTGGAAAGGGAACCAGGCACAAGCCCATTTTCATGAGAATAAAATCGGTATGCGGCCCCTTAAATGGTGGTTGCAGGTGGGCTGGTGTGGGGGTGCGGGCGGGGGGGGTGGGGAATGGCGGGTAATGTGGGATGAAGTTCTCCATGGACCAGAGGTGCATGTTCACAGATGAAGAGGATTTTTTTTTTTTGATGCAAAATAATTTTTGTTTTTTAAAAAAAGAACCATGGAATTTTAAGGAGACCTGTAACAACGTGAACATATTATTTCCCATTTTGCTATTCCCATATGGTTAAACAGAACTCCCAGGTAATATAGAAACCTCACTTTTCCTTTGTGAACATGTTGCAGTGTTGCTAAGACGTATAACTGACTGATACGGATTTAACTTCCTCCTTCTCCTCCTCCTTCTTTTCACCCAGACATTAGTAGGTAGTGAGATGGCTGGAGGTATTGGGGGGATGACAAAGGAGAAGTCAGAGGCAAGGGGAATTACAAAGTTAGATGATCTGTAATTGAATCATGTTGAGTAGAATATGCAAATCAAAAGTGTCTAAAATCTGTTAAAGAAAAACTCATTTGGGTTTGGCTCCATCTCAATGACACTGAACTAGTGTTTCAAGTCTCATTATGGCCATAGGTGGTATTTCCTGTTTATATTTCACAAAGCTGGCATCAATGCCCACATCCTGTTCTTTGTGCACCACCACCACCCCCCCAGAATGAAAAAAAGCTTTTCAGTTTCCTCAGCTTTCACAATGAAGACCCTTCAGAAAAGCTTTCTTTTCTTTCTGGTGTCTGGATAAATGGGGGAATATCATCCAAGGGTAGGTGTTTGAGCCAGTTAGGATGCTTGGTGGGCTTGGTGTGGATTAACTTCCATCTGTTAAAATTTTTTTGAGTTGTCTTATTGAAATGGTCACCCAAAATATGTGTTTGGTTGCTACCCCATTCTAATGTAGTAGCTGTATTTTAATTTTCCATTCTTCATAGACAGTTGAGAAAACACTCCCACGACGTAAAAAGTGAAAAATGCTTATTTGGGACAAAAAAACCTTTTGGAGATTTGAAATCGTGACCCAGGCAACTTCTGGCAAAATGTGATGCGATCTCCTTGGCGGCCTCTTTTCCTTATCTTCCTGCCATGTGGCAGGACCCCTCCACTCACATCCCCATGTTGAGGGCCCCCATGTGGCTCTGCTGTCAGAGTTCACTTGCCCACAGTGTCCCAGTGAGAGCACCCCTACAAGGCTATGTCCTTTAGCATTTGCCTTTCCAGAGAATTTTTTTTTTTTTTTAACCTTTTCTAGGGCCGCTCCCGCAGCGTATGGACGTTCCCAGGCTAGGGGTCTAATCAGAGCTGTAGTCGCAGGCCTACACCAGAGCCACAGCAACGCAGGATCCGAGCCGAGTCTGCGACCTACACCACAGCTCACGGCAACGCCGGGGTCCTTAAGCCACTGAGCGAGGCCAGGGATCGAACCCACAACCTCATGTTTCCTAGTCAGATTCGTTAACCACTGCGCCAAGACGGGAACTCCCAGAAATTTTTTTTTTTTTTAATGCCTCGATGTTAGTGAGTTGTCTGAAGAAAGAATTTGATAAAGATAGCTCCGACCAAGGTCTGTGTGAGAGATCAGTCAATGGTAAGTCCCAGTGTCTTATCCTGATATGAGTATATACATTTCAAAAGAAGTCCCCTGTAAATGCCAATTCATGCATCTATATGTTAACAAAGGCATTTTCAGGATTTCAGGTATAGATTTGAGGGCTAGGGTCGAGAGGTGTAGAGAAGTCTTCTATGCAGAGTCAATGCAAGACTTCTGTTTCAAACCTATTCTAAACACAGGGTCTATTTAAGTTTTAGGCTAATATCACTGAATGCCCTTTTTGTTATGCCTCCCCATTGTCAGAACATTTGAAAGTCCCTTCCATTCCTACCAAAGATAAGATATTGGTGACATCTCAATTTCTACTCACTTGTGACTATTCTCTATATTAATGAAGAGGTGAAATTTGTGAAATACAGGGATTTTGGTTCCTCACTTTGGATTCAGTTAACGAATGACTTCATTTATTATGGTCCTGGCTTTTCAGTGTGAGGCACATCTTTATTTTCCTTTGACCAGTTTTAACAATGAGTTTTTTCAATCCTTTGTTACTTAATGAAGACATGGATGATAATGACTATGTAGTTCAGGTAGTTCTTAGAACAGCCCCGTTCAATAGAATCAGCATGTGAGCGCCATACCTAACTGTAAGTTTCATAGTAGCTGCCTTAAAAAAATAAAAATAAAAACATGAAATTCATTTTTAGTAATATATTTTGTTTAATCCAATGTAAAAATATTATTTCAACATAAAATCAATGTAAGTAATTCATGAGATCTCTCTCTCTCTCTTTTTTCCCCCTCTGTACTTAGTCTTTGAAGTCTAGGATTTTACAATTTTATAGTTCAGCTCAATTTGCAGTAGGCGCATTTCAAGTGCTTCGTAGCTAGCTGTAGCTAGCGACTATAACATTCATGGATTTAGAAAATTTCTGAGGAAGAAATTTACTAAGCACTGTGCGCTTAGGTTTAGTTTTAACTAGACTGCATTCTTTGTGGAAAATGTTTAAATATAGACTGATTAAATATAGACTTTTCCGTTGTCCTCAGAAATTCAGTAATTGTCCCGTGCAAGCTGGCTCTACATGTTTTTTACAGGTAGGACACTGTCCACCTCCAAGAGGAATTCCTATGCCCACAGTCGTCTGCAGCAGTACTGTTTCAGCAGCACTGCCTGGTCGTAAATACCAGAAAGAGAGCTGTTTGCGATGCTTCTTCTTCTGCACCCTTTGCCTCATCTTCTCCAGTCCCTTCGTTCACTGCATTCAGTTGGTTCTACCTCCACAGTACATCCAGACTCAGACCACAGCTCTCAATGTCAGCTACCATCTCTTCGGAGAGGCTGCAGCCCCCCGGATGAAGGCGGTGGGCTCTGACTGGTCCCCGCCCATCCACCCTGGATGTTCTCCAGTTCATGCTCCATCTGTACTGGAAAGGGCAAGTCTGAGCAGACCTCTCTCCCGCTTAACATCTTCTAACAGCCTCCCATGCTTTTAGGATAGAGTCTGAAATGCTATGGTGGCCTCCGAGGCCATCTGTGATCCTGGCTTCTTCCTACCTCTCTGCTGCTCCTCCCTCTTTATTTTGCTGTGCCCCTCTCTTCCTATTTGAGGGTTTTCACACATTCTCCAGCTTTTGCCTGCAGTGCTTGTTGTCCTCTCTCTTTGCCTGGCTCACTTCCTTCTGCCATCCTGTTTAAATATGACTTCCTAGGGAAAGCTTTTCTATCTTCCTTGACTCTTGGGTTTCCATTCTCTATGTTTTCATAGTACCGCTATTCTCCTTCCTAGCACTTATCACAATTATGACGATTTGTGTAATTTTAGTGTATTATTTGGGTTAACCAATGTAAACATCACAAGAATCTTTAAATGCATGTTCACAGCCTCTTGTTTCTAGCAATTTGGTAGCTTTAGGGTTGCCTCCTCAAGGCTGCAAAACCTTATTGGTATGACTCAGTGTTCTAGCTTCTGTTCCCTTGTGAACATTTTAGAGTGTATCTCTCTCTCTCTCTCTCTTTTTTTTTTTTTTTTTTGGCCATACCTGCAGCATATGGAAATTCCCGGGCCAGAGATCAAACCCATGCCGCTGCAGCAACCCAAGCCTCTGCAGTGACAATGCCAAATCCTTAACCCGCTGCACCACAGGAGAACTCCCTCGAGTGGATCCTTGAAGAGGCTCTCCTTTGGCAAATTGCTGATAAATCTGGGAAAATCACAGTGGGCATTGAGATGATGATCACAATGTCACCAGCTTAGCTTTGTAAAATAAGCATATTTTTACCACCAGCCTTCCTTCATACCAACTCGTGTGGTTGTAGAATTGATAAGTCATAGGTATGTGCATGTTCAAATTTACCATGTAATTCCAAATTGTTTTCCAGAATGTAGAAGTTCTTCTGTTCCATGTTATCTCCCATACTTCTTATCAGACTTTTGTGTTTTTGCCAGTATTAAAGTATAAATGCTGTCTTGTGATTTAAATTTACAATTCCCTGGTTACTAATGAAGGTGAGCATCTTTTAATTTTTGAATTCATCATTCCTGTTTCCCTTTTATGAAGTGACTTTTGCCATTTTTCTGTTGAGTTGTTCATCTTTTCTTCATTGGTTCCTTGAGATTTTTTTTCTGTATTCTGGGTTCTAATCATTTGGTAATATCTGTATTGCTAATATTTTCTCCCAGTTTGTGGCTTTATCCCCTTATTCTGTGCTCTTTTTATGAATCAAGATTATTATTATTATTATTATTTTGCTTTTTGCTTTTTAAGGCCCACGGCATATGTAAGTTCCCAGGCTAGGGGGTCCAATCGGAGCTACAGCTGCTGGCCTACGCCACAGCCACAGCAACTCAGGATCTGAGCTGCATCTGCGACTGCACCACAGCTCACGGCAGCGGCAGATCCCCAGCCCACTGTGCAAGGCCAGGGCTCAGTCTTGCACCCTCATGGATGCCGGTCGAGTTCATTACCACTGAGCCAGGAGGGGAAGTCCCAAGATTATTAATTTTAATATAGCCAATTACCCAATCTTTTCTTGTATGGTTTCTGCTTTTTAAAATCTCATTTAAGGATGCTCTACACTCTTCCAAAGTCATGAATCTGTCTCTAGCTGCATTTCATGCATTTTGATCCATAGTATTTTTGTTATCTTTTGGTTCTGTGTATTTTCTAATTTTCTTTCTTCTATAACCTCTGAATAATTTAGAAGCCTGTTTTTGAATTTCAAATATATAATTTCCTTTTGTAGTTCCTTTTGCTATTGACTTTTAATTTAACTGTTTGCTTTCAGATAACACAGTATGTGAGATAAGAGAATCTGAAATTTGTGGAGATCTATTTTATGGCCTGGAATGTGGTTGATTTTCATAAGCCATGTGTATTTGAAAAGAACATGTATTCTTTTTTTTTTTTTCTTTTTTCTCTTGAAGGCCACACTGGTGGCACATGGAAGTTATCAGGCTAGGGGTCAATTTGGGGCTGCAACTGCCAGCCTGCTGACACCACAGCCACAGCAATGCGGGATCTGAGCCACATCTTTGGCCACACCAGATCCTTAACCCACTGAGCAAGGCTGGGGATTGAACCTGTGTCCTCATGGATACAAGTCAGATTCTTAACCCGCTGAGCCACAATGGGAACTCCAAGAATGAGTATTCTTAGGTTGTTGAATGCAGTGACTAATAGGTACACATGAGATCAAGTTTGTTGTGTTGTTCACATTTTTATATCATTACCGATAATTGCTGTTTTTGCTTGATATGTCAATTACTGAGGCAGTATGTTAAAATCTTCCATTAATATGTGGATCTGTCCATTTCTTTGTAGTTCAGACATTTTTTTTTTTGCCCTATATATTTTTGAATCTATGTAATTGAGGGCATATATATGTAAAATTGTTATGTATTCCTGGTGAACTGAGCATTTTTTGTAGTGATGCTCTTTATATTAATAATCCTTTTGCATTTAAATCTATTTGGTCTGCTATTGATACGGCTTTACCAGTTTTTTCGACTGATGTTTTTTGATATATCTTTTTCATAAACTTTGCATTAAATTCGTGTATGTTAAGTTTTAGATGTGTCCCTTGCAAATAACTTAGAGATGTATTTTATTTTGTAGTCCAGTCTGACAGCATTTGTTCTTTAAGCAATCAAGTGCATTTACAATGATTGTCATTACCATCATAGAGCATACCTTGGAGCTATTTCAGGTTTGGTTATAGAGCACCGCAATAACGTACATATCACAGTAAAGCAGGCTGCATGAAGTATTTAGTTTCCCAGTACATATAACAGTTACATTTACACTATACTGTAGTCTATTAAGTGTGTCTCTAGAAACGATGTACCTACCTTAACAAAAAATTATTTCATTGCTAAAAAATGCTTACCATCATCTGAGCCTTCATTAGGTTGTAATCTTTTTGCTGATGCAGGGTCTTGCTTCAGAGTTGATGGCTGCTGGACTCATCAGGGTGGTGGTTGTTGGAAGTTCGGGTGGCTGTGACAGTCTCTTAAAATAAGGCAACAGTGACCTTGGCTGCATTGATCGACACTTCCTTTCAGGACCAGTTTCTCTACAGCGTGCAATGCTATTAGATAGCATTTTACTCACAGTAGAACTTCTTTTAAAACTGGAGTCAATCCCCTCAAACCCTGCCACTTCTTTATCAACTTAGTTGATGTAATATTCTAAATTCTTTATTGTCATTTCAACAGTCTCCACAGTATCTTCACCAGGAGTAGATTCCATCTCAAGAAACCACTTTTTTGCTCACCCATAAGAAGCAGCTTCTCATGTGTGAAAATTTTGTCATAAGATTATAACATTTTATTTATATTTACAGGCCCCACTTCTTTTTTTTTTTTTTTTTTTTTTTTTTTGTCTTTTTGCCTTTTCTAGGGCTGCTCCCACGGCTTATGGAGATTCCCAGGCTAGGGGTCTAATCGGAGCTGTAGTTGCCAGCCTTTGCCAGAGCCATGGCAACGCTGGATCCTTAACCCACTGAGCAAGGCCAGAGATCAGACCCACAACCTCATGGTTCCTAGTTGGATTCGCTAACCACTGAGTCATGACGGGAACTCCAGGCCCCACTCTAATTTTGGTTTCTTTGCTTCTTCTACCACATCTGCAGTAAACTTCCTCCCCTGAATTCTTGAGCCCCTTAAAGTCATCCACAAGCACTGGAATTCACTTCTTCCAAACTCCTGTGAATGTTGATATTTTGACCTTGTTCCATGAATCACAAATGTTCTCAATGACATCTATCACTATAATCCTTTCCAGAAGGTTTTCAATTTACTTTGCCCGGATCCACCAATGGGATCACTCTCCATGGCTGCTATAACCTTACAAAACGTATTTCTTAAATCGTAAGATTTGAAAGTCAAAATGACTCCTTGATCCATGGGCTGCAGAGTGGATATTGTGTCAGCAGGCATGAAAACAACATTAATCTCCTTGTATATCTCTATTAGTGCTTTTGGGTGACCAGGTACATTGACAATGAACAATAATATTTTGAAAAGAATCTGAACAGTAGTTCTCAACATTGGGCTTAAGATATTCAGTAAACCATGTTGTAAACAGCTGTGCTGTCATCCAGGGTTTATTTTTTCATTTATGGAGCACAGGCAGAGTAGATTTAGCATAATTCTTAAGGGCCCTAGGATTTTTGAAATGGTCATTTAAACTTCATTCAACTTCAAGTTACTAGCTGCATTAAGTCACCCTGTCCTTTGAAGCTTTGATGGCAGGCATTGACTTCTCCTCTCTAGTTATGAAAGTCCTAGATGGCGTCTTCTTCCTATAGAAGGCTGTTTCACCTACATTGAAAATCTGTTGTTTAGTGGAGCCACCTTCATTAATTATCTCAGCTAGATCTTCTCAATAACTTGTTGCAGCTTCTATATTACCACTTGCTGTTTCATCTTGTACTTTTATATTCTGGAGATGGCTTCTTTCTATAAAGCTCATGAACCTACTTCTACTAACTTCAACCTTTTCTTTTGCAGCTTGCTCACCTCTCTCGGCCTTCATAGAATTGAATACAGTCAGGGCCTTCTTTTGGATTGGGCTTTGGCTTAAAGAGCATTGTGGCTGATTTGATCTTCTATCCAGGTCACTCAAACTTTCTCCATAGCAACAAGGAGGCTGTTTCCCTTACCACTGGTGTGTTCTCTGGAGTGGTACTTTTTTATTTATTTATTTATTTATTTATTTTTTAATTTTCCCACTGTACAGCAAGGGGGTCAGGTTATCCTTACATGTATACATTACAATTACATTTTTTCCCCCATGGAGTAGTACTTTTAATTTCTTTCAAGAACTTTTCCTTTTTCACAACTTGGTTGTTTGGTGCAAGAGGCCTAGCTTTCAGCCTCTCTTGGCTTTTGATGTGACTTCCTCACTAAGCTTAATAATCATTTCTAGATTTTGATTTATCGTGAAAGATGTATGATTTTCCCTTTCACTTCAACAAGTACTTAGAAGCCGTCATAGGGCTATTAACTGACCTAATTTCAATATTGTTCTGCCTTAGAGAATAAGGAGGCCCAAGAAAACGGACAGAGTCTGGAGCAATCAGAACACACACAACATTTATCAAATACATTTGCCACCCTAGATGGGTGCAGTTTGTGGTGCCCCCAAACTATTAAAACCATAGCATAGAAAGTCACTGATCACAGATCACCGTAACAAGTATAATAATAAGGGAGAGTTTGAAATGTTATGACAAGAACCAAAATGCGACACAGAGACATGAAGTGAGTAAATGCTTTTGGAAAAATGGCACTGATAGAGTTACTTGACACAAGGTTACCACAAACCTTCAATTTTAAAAAATGCAATATCTGCAAAGTACAATAAAGTGAAGCACAGTGAGGAGTTCCCATGTGGCTCAGTGGGTTAAGGATTGGCGTTACCACTGCAGAGGTTTGGGTTGCTGCTGTGGCATGGGCTTGATCTCTGGTCTGGGAATGTCTACATGCCCTGGATGTGCCTCCTACCCCTAAAAAGGAAAAAAAACAACAACACAGAACTAAGCACAATAAAACAAGGTATGCCTGTGCTTGGATTTATTTCTTCCATCTTGTAATGGTTTAAACTGAAGTGTTGATCTAGATTGTATCACATCCTTTGGTTGAAAGATGTTCCAAATCACTGAATACCCAGCGCCTCTACCTACAGCCCATTATGTTGGACAATCCCTGTGACCCCAACAGCATAGCGACTTGATTAAATGGCGCCATAACACAATGTAGGAACCGGAGAAGTTAAGGAGCAGTGTTTGGAAAGGAAAAATTCATCGCATGTTTAAACCACTATCACATGCGTATAAAAGAGGAATTAAAATAGCCCTTGGATCTGATCCCTGGTCTGAGAACACCACATGTCCCCCGAGTGGCCAAAAAAGAAAAAAAAAAAGGGAATTAGCCAATGACAGAGTTAGGACAAAGGAGTAAAACAACACTTTGTTCATTAAGCAAGTGTTAAATGCCATGTAAATTGCTAAGTGCTTTTCACCTATAACTTACTTCACACAACAAACCACTTAGGTGGGGGGGGTTCCTTAGGTGAGGAAACTGAGGATCAGAGACCTTAAAGAAGACATTCAAAGTCAAACAACTGGTAAATGGCAGAATTGCCCTCAATCCTGTATGACAAAAATTCTTTTTTTTTTTTTTAAACTAAATTATATCACAGGGAGGTGAGCTGGTAAATAGCAATAACTCTCTTTGAATTAAAAGTTATCAAAAATATAATGACCTATCCCTGGGGCATAGTGAGCATTTCTTAGCAGAGAGAAGGTGGTCATATATCAAGACGACGGTAGTGGGAGTTTTACTTTGAATGGGAAGTTGTGCTTTAGAACAGAGGCTTGAATTCGATGACCTGTAAAGTCTAGTTCAGCGTCCATCATCTTACTGCAGTTGTGCCAAGGCTTAACAAGAGTTTGCCTTTCAAAACTCTCTCTACTTTTGGAAAGTAGCCGCAATGTGAACTTGTCCTTTCTTCACTCAGGTTCCGTAACTCACTGCAGTTTTATGTGATGTGTACAGGTGGTGGCTTAATAAGATGCTTTTTGATGATGACTTGATGAAAGTCGACTTGGCCTGTCTAGATAGGAAGACAAGTCACGTGCATTTTATAGAGTGAAAACATGAGTGCAGCATATGGTTGGTTAATTTGAACTCCTGGAGCCAAGAAATACAAAAGCCACGAGACTCCTTTTAATATCATCACTCCTCCTCACGTTAAAATCTTACACGATCAAGCGGTACCCAGTTTTAAATACAGTGTTTTAAAAATGAAATATTATTTCACAGGGAGCTTTTAGTAAATAGCCAAAATGTGAAAAAAAAAAAAAAAAAAAGTCTGTCATCTGTGGCCTCCTTTCTTGGTACATTCTGCCTTGCAAAGGCCAAGCGCCCGTAAGAATTAAAAGAAAAAATTAGTTTCTGTCAGTCGTCTTATCACGCTGCCCGCCCCTGTACACGCTGCTTCTGTCCATCTTGCTTTCCTTATCCTCACTGCCATTCCATCAGTAACCACTTCCCATTCTTTGCAAGCTGAGCCAAAAGCACATTTCTTCCAGAAGCTTCTATTGACCTTGCCTTGCCCTGTACCTCTCCAAATATTCAGTGGTGGCAGTTGAAGTAAACGACAACAACAAAAAAGGATCTTATTTTTTTCCTCTGGTCCTTTTAAAACTTGGGAAAGCAACTTCATCACTATCTGCTTCCTACAACCTGGCTCTGAGGTGTGTAGGAAAGCTCTCACAGCCTTTTCATACACCAAGAAACTGAGGCCCAATGTAAGGAGTGTGAATTGCTGAGTTGTCACAGCAGTTTTGGCATCTTTCAGTTCCACAGCTGTATGAGCCACATGTTGGATTCCAAAATATTTTCCACCAGTTTCTGACTCTCAGATATTAAGTTATGTGACATGGCTGATGCCTGGGGTTTGGAATATTTGCAATTTGCTGAGCTCCATTTTTAGAATGGACCCACCAAGTGCTACCCGATGCAGGGAAAGAAGAAGGGCTATTGACAGCCTGTACAATGTGAACACACTTGGAGAAGGGCCTGTTGCTGAGGTGAATGTGCTGTCACTTGCATTCATGAGACCAGAAATACCCCCTCAAAATTCTTGCTTTCAGAGTTTGACCCTGTGTCTCTTATAGATTGGTCCTTCCTGTTCCTCCTCGTTGACCCACACAGACTTTGGGTTTGTATGGGGCAGGACAGAGATGCGTAAGGTAAAGATTACTGGGAATTGGGAACCCAGGGTTTGAATTCTGGAACTTCCCAAGATTAGATTCACAACTTTTGTTGTCCTGGCCTCAGCTTTCTCATCTGACAGTCAGGGGCCTTGTACCAGATCAGTGATTGTCAGAATATAGTCTTTAGATCCCATGTATAAGATGACCAGGGGGCTTGTTAAAAGTCCAGATTCCTAGACTCCATCTAGGCCTACAGAACTGGAATCTTTGGGGAAGGGACTCAGGTATCTTTTTTTTTTTTTTTTTTTTTTTGGCTGCACCCGCACCCTGTGGAAATTCCCTGGCCAGAGATCAAACCCAAGTCACAGCAGTGACAACCCTGAATCCTTAATCCTGAGGCCCCCAGGGAACTTCTTCAGGTATCTTCTTTTTAACCAGCAACCAAGTATGTGCCCTAAAATTTGAGCACCCCAGAATGAGGTTCCTTCTACCTCTGGATATGTCTTACTAGCCCTTTTCAAGTGCTGCATCAGACCTTATCTTTGAGTTTTTTGTCTCCCAAATTTTCACCCTCATCCATCCATGTATCCATCTACCCATCTCACCCATTTTTTGAGTGAGAAAGACAAAAAAAAGACAGCAGTTCTGGATTTAATTTTGGCATAGATTCCTTTACTTTTTTCTATAAAAGTCTTTTTAACATATGAAAGCGGCACATATTTAATGTATGCAGCTTGGTGGGTTTGAAGGTAAGTTTATGCTCGTGAGACCATCACCACAGTCAACGTCATAAACATAGCCACTGCCTCCAGAAATTTTCCCTCCCTTCTTTCCTTCCTTCCTTCCTTGTGATAAGAACACCTAACATTAGATCTACACTCAAAACAAATTTTTAAGCCTGTAGTACAGCATTGTTAACTATAGGCACTGTGCTGCACCATAGATCTCCAGGACTTACTAGTCTTGCATAGCTGAAACTTTGTATTTTTTAACCAACATTGCCCCATTTCCCCCTCCTCCCAGCCTCTGGTAACCACCATTCTATTTTCTGCTTCCACAAGCTTGACTATTTTAGATTTCCTAATGTAAATAGGATCAGGTAGTATTTGTTCTTCTGTGTCTGGCTTATTTCACTTAGTATAATGTCCTTCAGGTTTATTTATATTGTCACAAATGGCAGGATTTCCTTTTTATAAGGCTGAATAATATCACACTGAATTTAAACACTACATTTTCTTTATCCGTGGACATTCAGGTTGTTTCCATGCCTTGGCTATTGTCAAAAATGCTGCCGTGAACATGAGAATGAGGCTCTCTCTTTGAGATCCTGATTTCAGTTCTTTAAGATAATTACCCAGAAGTGGAATTACTGGATCATATGGTAGTTCTATTTTTAATTTTTTGAAACTCCACACTGTTTTCCATAATGGCTGCACCAGTTTACATTCCACCAACAGTGTATGAGGGTCTCCTTGTCTACACATCCTTGGTAACATTATTACCTTTCTCTTTTTGACAGTAGGCATCCTAGCAGGTGTGAGGTGATATCTCATTTTGGTTTTGATTGGCATTTCTCCAATGATTAGTGATGTTGAGCACTTTTTCATGTACCTCTTGGCCACACTTGATTGCTCTTCTTTCATGTCAAAGATTCTAGCTGTTTTAACATTGCCAGAAATCAACTAATTAGTATGTGATGACAATATATTATTTTCATTATTTATGTCTGTCTCTCCCAGCTAATTATCTCCTTTGGTCTTGTTTCTTTCCTGCATAACTACAGTATCCTTCACTCTCTTCTCTTGTATATTTATCCTTTATGTTCTTAAAAGAGTTTTTTTTAATCTCTAAAATAGCAAACACAAAGAAGTCCCTCACACCATTGATATATTATTTGTTTGTGTTATAAAACATTTAAATTCTCAATATGTCTTATTAGGCCTTTTCAAGTGCTGCATCAGACCTTATCTTTGAGTTTTTTTATCTCCCAAGTTTTCACCCTCATCCATCCATGTATCCATCTATCCATCTCTTTATCCAGGAATCTTTTGGTTCTCAAAACTAGTGTTAGGTGGCTGATTACCTAGAGTCGGTCATCTTGTTTGTCCTTATAGATCCAGGGACAATCTTATTCACAGAGAATATGGTAAAACATTAAACCATAAGCATTTATTAATAAAAAAAAGCAAGCACTGGGTTTAGTTGGGCTTTTTGAGTTTTTTATTTAATATTTTTGTGTATTTATTTTTACTGTTTGCTACTTCTTGCTATTAGAAAATTAGGAACAAGTACAAAAGAATAGGTGAGGGAAATTAAGAGGTACAAACTTCTAGTTACAAAATAGATGAATCTTGGGGATGAAATGTACAGCGTGGGGAGTATAGTCAATAATCATGTAATATCTTTGTATGGTGACAGATTGTAATAAAACATTATGATGATCATTTTTTAATGTATAGAAATATTTAATCACTGTGTCCTGCACCAGGAACTAACATAGTGTTGAGGTCGATTCTACTTCAACAAATAAACAAACTCATAGAAAAAGAGAGCAGATCTGTGGTTATCAGAGGCAGAGGGCAGGAGGAGAAGGAGTTGAATGAAGGCAGGCAAAAGTGCAAATATCCAGGTGTAAGAAAAACAAGTGCTAGGGATGTAATGTGTGTGATTAATATAATTAACACTACTGTGTGCCATATGTGAAAGTGGTAAGAGGATCAATCCTGAGTTCTCATCACAAGGCAGCATTTATTTTTTCTTTTTCTTTTGTATCTATAGTAGCTGATGGATTTTCACTAAACTTACCATGGTAATCATTTCATTATATGTGCAGTGTCAAATCATTTTGCTGTACACCTGAAACTTATACAATACTTCATGTCAATTATATTTCAATAAAACTGGAAGAAAAGAAGTACTAAAGAAATACTTGTGCAAGAGTAACTTAAAATTAAGAATAGCCTATGTATTACTTTAGAAAAAGATCTGTAGCAACAGATTGCCATTCTGTAGCTTAAACAATAAACCGTCTTGATTCAGTTTGTGTAGCACCAGGGTTCTCTGGGAAGTAGCAGGCCCTAGTGGTTTTCTCTTTCTGAAATGCCTTTGTGAAACTTTTCTTTCTCTCTTTCTTTCTTTCTTTCTTTCTTTCTTTCTTTCTTTCTTTCTTTCTTTCTTTCTTTCTTTCTCTCTCTCTCTTTCTTTCTTTCTTTCCTTCCTTCCTTCCTTCTTTCCTTCCTTCCTTCCTTCTTTCCTTCTTTCCTTCCTTCCTTTCTTCCCTCCCTCCCTCTTTCTTTCTTTCTTTCTTTCTTTCTCTCTCTCTCTTGTCTTTTTAGGACTGTAACCTAGACATATGGAAGTTCACAGTCTAGGGGTTGAATTGGAGCATAGCTGTTGGCCTACACCATAGCCACCTGTAAGGCTGGATCTGAGCTGCATCTGTGACCTACACTGCAACTCACAGCAATGCCAGATCCTTGAAGTTTTTCTTCTTGAAGAATCCTACTCATTGTTCAAGACTCTGGATTTGTCACCTTCTCTGCAAAGCTTTCTCTGACCCCTACAGATCAAATCAACTACTCTCTTCTGTATATTTTCCATGTTACTTGGGATATTTGTCTATACTTTTTATAATTCAATTATAATCGAAGCTAGTAATAATAACAACTCTACTACTACTGATAATAATAATAATTATGTTTATATCTCTCTTGCTAGGTAATGTTTTATTCTGTTTTATACCTAATTGCCTCTATAGGGTCCTTCCCATAGTGATGTTCAATAATGGATGTTAAATGAAGGTTTTCTTTTGGCTTGGATATTTGTTATTCAAGAAATTTATCCTTCTTACCTTATCTGTAGTAGTGGGAACACAGGATCTTATATGTACCCACTTAGCAGTAATAGACTGACCGGCCAAGTGATATGGCTTCTCTCTTTACTCTGGGAAATAGTTCAGCTCTGTCAAAGAGCAGTCAAGAAAAATTCATATATTAAGCCTGATGTGATGATGGCTATCTGAAAAGCTTGGAACTACCTTCTTAGTATAACAGACTTGCGTCTGTTTCAGGTCTGGATTGGGGCCAGCATTTTGGTATCTCAGTCAGTAAAGTTCAGAACTCAGAAATTTATAATCTTTCATTTTGCCCTGAAAATTGCTGAGATGACTTGTCAGTAAACAACACAGACCTCTGGGATTAGAAGGAAGAGGGAGGAAGCCCACAGCTTGGAGAGGGTGCTCTGCTGTCCACGTGGAACTCAGGAAAGAGCTTAGTGCAGGTCCCATAAAGAGCTTGAGAATGGAAGAAACAGAAGGGCACAGAAGTCAAGAAACTGTCTTAGTACTGGTGTTGGCTTGGGTATGAGGCAAAAGGCACTTTACACTGTTGCTGAGGACAGAAGTGTGAATTGGTTCAATTCTGTAAATTGGTACATTGGTACAATTTCTTTAATTTCCAGAGTGTGATTTTGCAGTGTATATTAAAAATCTTGAAGGTGTTTATACTTAACTTTTCTTATCAGTTTCATATCTAAGAATTTTTCTTAATGGGAATAATCTGAAAAGTCTACCAAGATGTTTGTATAAGGATATTTACTTGGAAGCAAACTAAAGATCCAAAAATAGGAAACTGATAAAACAAATTGATTCATCTATACAGGGGAATATTACACAGGCCCTTAGATAATAATGTAGAGTTATATTTCTTGAAGAGGAAAAAGGCACTTGAGACATCAAATTTTAAAGTCTATCCATAGGTATATTATGATTAATATTTGTAAAACATATATATTTGTGTATATGTGGACCAAACAATTACTTGGAGTTATACACTGAGAAATTTTTTTCTTTTGATTTATCTTGGTCTTACAAACTTTCTAGAGATAACATGCAATGCTTGAGTTATAAAGAGATCCTTTTTTTTCAAAATTGTAACCTCTAGAAAGGATAATTCCTTCAGTTTAGAATTCTCTGGGTTAAATGAATAGTACTTGGAATAGAATAAATATAGCATACATATTAGCAAATTAAATGAGGGAGTGAAGAGGCAAATGCAGCTTTCCTCCCAACTTGGCAGTATTAGGTAATATAGGGGAGACTTTTCTGAATTCTATTCATTCATCTTTTTCCACTGAAACTGCTTCTAAGGAAAGCTACTTTCAGTTTTTCTTGATTCTTCTTTCCTTTCTGATTTTCACTTTTCAGATACCCATTTATGAGGTTAGATGCCCTTCTTAGGTGTGAGGCTGTGTCCCTTCTTCTTTCTGAGTGTTGCTGGTATATTTCTGGCTAGTCATTAATTTTTTTTGTTCATTTCAATAAAGGTTTTGAGATTCAGGGTTACATGAACCCATGTCATTTCATCACTTTATCCTGTGAGTCCTCCCAGTGCTAGTAGGGCTAGAAAATCCTTCCTCTCTAAAATTTGGCAAATACTTACATATCCTGCTTCAAAAACATTTTTCAAAATTTGTTTCAAATACATTTTTGTATGGTTTGAAGTGAGACCATAAGTTGATGTTTTTTCTTTCAAAATACTTAGCTAGTTTTACACAAATCATTTATAGAGTAGTCCATTTTTTCCATATGGGCTTGTGATATGTACTTTATATATTGTTGTAATATGCATGAGTCTGTCTCAGCCTTGTTTGTTTTGTTGCATTGATCTATTGATTCTTACACCAGTATTGTACTGTTTTAATTATTAAAGGATTAAAATACATTTTTTTTTTGGATTTTTTAGGGCTGCACCTGTGGCATACGGAAGTTCCCAGGCTAGGGGTCCAATTGGAGCTGTAACTACTGGCCTACATCACAGCCACAGCAACATGGGATCCGAGCTGTGTCTGAGACCTACACCACATTTCATGGCAATGCTAGATCCTTAACCCACTGAGCGGGCCAGGGATCAAACCTGCATCCTCATGGATGCCACTGAGCCATGACAGGAACTCTTAAAATACAATTTATTATCTAGTTTCAGTACATTTATTTCCACTGATTTTACTTTTTCTCTCTTTTTTTTTTACTATAACTATTTTCATGCACAGTGTTTGCTATACACAATACTTGGCACTATGCCAAAAATACAAATTTATTTGGGAATAATTGACATTTTCCAAAGTCTACCCTCCGAAACATGTTTGTTTAATTTCCTCCTCTGTTTCATCTTTACAGGTTTTACTTACGTAATTTACATTTTGTAGCTATTATGGTTCAGACCTTCCTCTCATTATATTTTCTAATTGGTTGTTGTTAGTATAAGAAAAACTGACCCTTGAATCTATATAGTTTATAATTAGCCAACTTGCTGAGTGTTATTTGTTTTAACAATTTTTTGGTTCTCTTATTTTTCTAGAAAAATAATCATATCATCTTGTGGAAATAATTATAATTTCTATGCTGTTTTCAAATATATATGTATCTTTTTTCTTTTCTTGAATGTTAGTGGTGATCCCGGACATCCTTACCTTATTCCTGATTTAGTGAGAGCAGTTTTAGTGATTTGCTACTAAGAGGGGTTGGCAATTGATCTAAGAGAGATTAGGAAATATACTTTGCTTCCTAGCTCACTAGGAGGCTTAAAAATCAGAAAGAAAAATGTTGAATTTTATCAAATGATCTATTGTCTTCTTTGATAATTATGTGCTCTTTGTCATTTGACCTAGTGGTGTGATGTGTTATATTAATATATTTTCTAATATTAAATAATCCCTGCATTCCCGAGGTAATCCTTACTTGATTGTGCTGGCTTATTGTTTTAATATACTTTGGCTTAATTTCACTGGTTCCTCATTTAGGATTGTCACAACTGTATCCATAAATGAATCATGTCTTGAATACTGTTTATTGAAGTGTTTTCTAAAAAGGAATATTATGAGGAAAAGAAATGGTTCCATGGTCAAACACCTTTAAGAAAGACAGATTAGAACATTTAAATACGTTTCTTTGCTTATGGCCTCTCAGAGACTTTAATGAGATAATAATATATGCTGTAAATTTCTGAAAGAGTGTTTTCCAAACTAGTGCACAATAGATGTACCCTCTCAGAAAGTGACTCTAGTTTCCATAGAATTCCCTTTGGATTATCCTAGTCATTGTCATATTTTGGCATTACAGTTATGTTAACCTTGTAAAGATAATTGGGATAGCGTTTCATAATGTCATATGTTTTGGAATAGATTATACAAGATGGATGTTAATCAGTTTCTTGAAAACTTTAAATGCCTTGCCCATAGTATTGTCTGGACCTAGAACCAGTTTTTGCTAATTATCTCTTGATAACATTTGCAGTGTCTCCCATAAATATTCAGCTTTCCTATTCCATTGATTGATTTTATTAATTCATATTCCTAGAAAATTGTTCACTTTATTGAGATTTCTAAATTTGTTAAGATATAACTGTGTATAGGATTCTCTCTAATTCTTCAGACATGTTTACTAGTCTGTTGGTAAACAAAAAGAAATGAACTATGCCAAATACTTGAAACACAGTACATGGCACTTCATAAATGGTGAACTCTTTTGTTTTCTACCTCCTCTCAAATTTTCATTCTTTTTTATTTAGATTTGTCAAAATTTTGTCCATTTAAAAGCTTTTTTTTCCCAAATAACTACCTTTCTGTTCATTCCACCTACTTATCCATCTATTTGATTGTTTTAAAATTCATTAGTTTTCTACATGGATTGTTATTTTATTCTTCCTTTTCTTGAAGTTGTTTTTTCTTTTTTAGCTTCTTAAGTTGATTGAATAGTTCATTTCAACAAAATTGTTGATTACTAATAAAAATATTTAAGACTATTTGATTTAAAAATAGTGCGGGAGACAGGATTAAGATGGAGGAGTAGAAGGACTAGAGCTCACCTTCTCTCATGAAAATGACAAAATTACAACCAACTGCTGAACAACCATCAAGAAAATAGACTGGAAACTTCCAAAAAAGATATCCTATACCAAAAGACAAAGAGGAGGACATATCAAGATGGTAGGGGGGCTATTATGCAATATAAGTGACCCCATACCTGCCAGGTGGGTGGCCCACAGACTGAACAGTGATTATATCACAGAGGCTCACACACAGGAGTGAGAGTTCCAAGCCCCACATCAGGTTCTCATGCCTGGGGATAGGGTTTTGGGTGAAGGGGCCCCCAGAGCATTTGGTGTTGAGGGCTACCAGAGACTGTGCTCAGGAGTGCCACAGGATTGGGAAACAGAAACTCCACTCTTGAAAGGAACACACAGGCTTTCGTGTGCACTGGGTCCCAGGGCAAAGCAGAGGCTCCATAGGAATCTGGATCAGACCTGACTATGGTTCTTGGAGCATCTCCTGGAAAAACAGAGGGCAAGTGTGGCTCATCGTGGGGGAAGAACATTGGAAGTAAAGGTCTTAGGAATAATCATCTGTGTTAATTCCCCTGGTGGGGGGGGGGTGGTCATTTTGGAAAAATCTGGCCACACCATCAGGGCTAAGAAGCCCCAGGCCAGACAACAAACTGGATAAGAGCACAGGCCCACCCATCAGCAAACAGGCTGCCTAAGGACCTCCCATACATACAGTCACCTCTAATCACTCCCAGAGATAAAGCCCCACCTACCAGAGGAATAAGAATCAGCTCCACCTACCAATGAGCAGGCACCAATTCCTCCCATCAGGAATCCTGCAGAAAATCCCTGTACCAACTTCAGCCACAAAAGGGGAAGACATCAAAAGCAAGAGAGTCTACAATCCTATTGTCTGCAAAAAAGGAGACCACACAAAAAATCTATACAAAATGAAAATGCAGAGAATTATGACTCAGATAAAGTAACAAGAAAAAACCCCATAAAAACAGCGTAGTAATCTGGAGATTACCAACCTCCATGAAAAAAACCTTAGATTAATGATAGTAAAGATGATTCAAGACTTGTAAATAAACTGGAGGCAAAGATTGATAAATTCAAAGAAATATTGCATGAAGAAATAGAAAATATAAAGATTGAGCAAGGAGAGATGCAAAGTACAATAACTGAAATAAAAAATTCACTAGAAGGACCAACAGCAGAATTTCTTTTATAGAAAGTAGAAGAATAATAAGCAAGGTTGAAGACAAACTGGTGGAAATCACTGATGTGGAACAGAAAAGAAAGAAAAGATTGAAAAGAAATGAAGACTAAGAGAATTCTGGGACAACTTTAAATGCATCAACATCCATATTATAGGTGTGCCAGAAGGAAAAGAGAGAGAGAAAGGGCCAGAGAAAATATTTGAAGAGATAATAGAAGAAAACTTCCCTAACATGGGAAAATAATCTTTCACTCAAATCCAGGAAGCACAACAAATTCCATATAAAACAAACTCAAGGAGGGACGCCCCAAGACACATTTTAATCAAACCGACCAAAATTAAAGGCAAAGAGAAAAAATAGAAAGCAGCTAGGGAACATAAACAAATAGCATACAAGGGAACCCTAATAAGGTTATTGGCTGATTTTTCAGCAGAAACCTGAAGGCCAGAGGGAGTGGCAAGGTATACTTAAAGTGATGAAAGGAAAATAACCTCCAACCAAAACTACTCTACCCAAAACAAGGCTTTCATTCAGATTCGAGGGAGAAATCAAAAGCTTTAGTGACAAGCAAAAGCTAAGAGAATTCAGCACCACTAAACCAGCTTTACAACAAATACTAAAGGAACTTCTTTAGGTGGGAAAGAAAAGGCCACAACTAGAAACAAAAATATTACAAATGATGAGGCTCACCAGTAAAGGCATACAAATAGTAAAGGTAGGAAATCATCCACATGCAAATGTGCTACCAAAACCAGAAATTGTGAGAAGAAGAGGATACAAATGCAGGATACTGGAGATGCATTTGCAATTAAGAGACCAGGAACTCAAAACAATCGTGTGTGTGTGTGTGTGTGTGTGTGTGTGTGTGTATAATTTGCTGTAGTAATACTCATATCAGACAAAATAGACTTTAAAATAAAGAATGTTATGAGACAAAGAATGACATTTTGCAATGATCAAAGGATCAATCCAAGAAGAAGATATAACAGTTATATAAATGCACCCAAAATAGGATCACCTCAGTATATAAGGCAACTGCTAAAAGCCTTAAAAAGAGAAATTGGCAATAACACAATAATAGCAGGGGACTTTAACACCCCACTTATAGCGATGGATAGGTCATCCAGAGAGAAAATCAGCAAGGAAACACAGGACTTGATGCATTAGATCAGATGCACTTAACTGATGTTTATAGAACATTCCATCTCAAAGCAGCATAATACACATTCTTCTCAAGTGCACACAGAACATTCTCTAGGATAGATCACATTCTGGGCCACAAATCAAACATTGGTAAATTTAAGAGAATTGAAATCATATCAAGCATCTTTTCTAACCACAACACTATAAGACTAGAAAACAAGAAGAAGAAAAAAGCAACAAACACAAACAAGTGGAGACTAAACAACATGGTACTGAACAACCAGTGGACCACTGAAGAAATCAAAGTGGAAATTCAAAAAAACCTAGAAGCAAATGACAATAAAGGCACAACAATCCAAAAGCTATGGGATGCAGCAAAAGCAGTTCTAAGACGTAAGTTTAGAGAAATAAAAGCCTACCTCAGTTAACAAGAAAAATATCAACCAACCTAACTTTACACCTAAAGCAACAAAAGAAATAAGAACAGACAACACCCAAAGTTAGCAGAAGGAAAGAAATTGTAAAGATCAGAGCAGAAATAATTTGAAATGAAGAAAACCATAGAAAAGATGAATGAAGCTAAAAACTGGTTCTTTGAAAAGATCAGCAAAATTGATAAACTCTTAGCCAGACTGATCAAGAACAAAAAGAGGATTCAAATCAATAAAATTAGAAATGGAAAAAGGAGAAGTTACAACAGACGTCACAGAAATACAAAGGATCATAAGAGACTACTACAAGCAACTATACACTGATAAAATGGACAACTGTGAAGAAATGGACAAATTCTTAGAAAAATACAATCTTCCAACACTAAACCAAGAAGAAACAGAAAAGATGAACAGACCAGTAACAAATACTAAAATTGAAACTGTGATTTAAGAACTTCCAAAAACCAAAAGTCTAGGACCAAAGGGCTTCACAGGCAAATTCTATCAAAAATTTAGAGGAGTTAACACCTTATCCTTCTGATACTATTCCAAAAAATTGCAGAGGAAGGAACATTCCCAAGCTCATCCTATGAGGCCACCATCATGCTGATACCAAAACCAGACAAAGATATCACACACAAAAAAGAAAATTCCAGGCCAATATCACAGATGAACATAGATGCATAAATCCTCAATAAAATACTAGCAAATTGAATGCAGCAATACATTAAAAGGATTTTACACCATAATCAAGTGGATTTATCTTAGGGATTCAAGGATTCTTCAATAGCCACAATTCAATCAGTGTGATACACTACATTAACACACTGAAAAATAAAAACCAAATGATCCTCACAATAGATGCAGAAAAAGCTTTTGACAAAATCCAACACCCATTTATGATAAAAAAAAAAAACAACCCTCCAGAAAGTGAGCATAGAGGGAACCTACCTCAACATAATAAAGGCCACAGCTAACATCATTCTCAATGGTGAAAAGCTGGAAGAATTCCTGCTAAGATCAGGAGCAAGACAAGTATGTCCCCTCTTGCTGCTACTATTCAACATAGTTTTGGAAGGTCTAGCCACGGCAATCAGAGAAGAAAAAGAAATAAAAGGAATCCAGATTGTAAAGGAAGAAATAACAGTATCACTGTTTGCAGATGACATGATATATCCTTAGGATATTCCTAGAAAATCCCAGTTGCTACCCCAGAACCGTTAGAGCTGATCAATGAAATTGGTAAAGTTTCAGGATACAAAATTAATACACAGAAATCACCTGAATTTCTATATACTAACTTGAAAGATCAGAAAAGAGAAATTAGGGAAACAGTCCCATTTATCATATCAAAAAAAATAATAAACCCTTGGAATAAACCTACATAAATAGACAAAAGACCTGTACTCTGAAAACTGAAAGATGCTGATAAAAGAAATCAAATATGACACAAACAGATGGAAAGATATATCATGCTCTTGGATTGGAAGAATCAATATTGTCAAAATTACTATATATCCAGGGCAATCTACAGATTCACTGAAATCCCTATGAAATTACCAATGGCATTTTGGACAGAACTAGGACAAAATACATTCTCAAGTTTGTTTGGAAACACAAAAAACTCAGAATAGCCAAAGCAGTCCTGAAAAAGAAAAATGGAGCTGGAGGAATCAGACCTTCTGACTACAAATATGCAGTCATCAAATCTTTTGATGATGTGAGGGAGTGTTCTAATTTCATTCTTTTATATGCAGTTGTCCAGTTTTTCATACCATCCACAAAAATAAACTCAAAATGGATTAAAGATCTAAATATGAGTGGATACTATAAATCTCTTAAAGGAAAAGATAGACTGAACACTCTGACGTAAACCACACCAATATCTTTTCAGATCCACCTGCTAGAGTAATGACAATAAAAGAAAAATAAACAAATGAGACAATTAAACTTTAAAGTTTCTGCATAGCAAAGGAAACCCTAAACAAAAGGGAAAGACAGCCCACAGAATGGGAGAAAAAATTTGCAAATGAAGTGACTGACATGGGATTAATCTCTGAAACATATAAATATCTCCTGTGACTCAATCCAAAAAAACAAAAAATCCCATCAAAAAATGGGCAGAAGATCTAAACACAGTTCTCCAAAGAAGACATCAGATGGCCAAAAAACACTTGAAAAGATGTTTAACATCACAAATTATTAGAGAACTTCAAATCAAAACTACTATTGGATACCACTTTTCACCAGACAAAATGCCATCATCAAAAAATCTGCAAACAATAAATGCTGGAGAGGGTGTGGAGAAAAGGCAACCCTCCTACACTGTTAGTGGGAGTGTAAACTGATGCAACCACTTTGGAAAACAGTATGAAGAGTCTGAAAAAAACTAAAAATAGAATTACCATATGATCCAGCAGTCCCACTCCTGGGCATCTTTCTGGAGAAAAGCATGATTCAAAAATGTACATGTATCCCAGTGTTCACTGTGGCACTATATACAATAACCAAGACATGTAAGCAACCTATATGTACACTGACAGAGGAGTGGATAATGAAGATGTGGTACATATGTACACAGTGGAATATTACTCAGCCATAAAAATGAATGAAATAATGGCATTTGCAGCAACATAGATGGACCTAGAAATTATCTTGCTAGTGAAGTTAGACAGTGAGACACAAACATCATATGCTATCACTTATATGCGGAATATAAAAAAAGGCTACAATGAACTTATTCACAGAACAGAAACAGACTCACAGACTTTGAAAAGCTTATGGTTCAAGGTTATGGGGGGAGGGATGGACTGGGGGTTTGGGATGGAAATGTTCTAAAATTAGGTTGTGATGGTGGTTATTCAACTATAAATATAATAAAATTCATAAAAATAAAATAAAACCTTAAAAAATAGTTGTATATTTTGTGGTCTCTTATGCATGTGGCACAGTTTACAAAAAGACTTACAGAGAAAAATCTAGTCTCCTTCCTTCCTCTGCCCCACTCATCTACTCATCAGGAACCAGCTACAGAACCAGTTTCCTTCCAGAGCAAATGGAAGGGGCTTTTTCAGGAATGCATACATTTATACTTAGTTTTAATTTTCATTAGGTTTAAATAGACTCTACATTTAATTTCATTCTCATTTGATACAATAGTAGGAGCTTGGCTTTGAAACTCTTTCAAAGGATATAAAGTTATTTTGTTACTCATTTTTATTTTTATTTCATTGTGATTAGACCATGTAGTCTATAACATATTGTTGGAAAGTCCTGAGATTCTTCATGTGATCAATTACAGCATCAATTTTTATAAATATTTCATGGGTATTTTAAAATATCCATATCTTTAAAATATCTGTGTCTTTAAAGATACAGAGTATATAATTATTAATTCAAAACATTTTTTGTTTATTGTGATTTACTTGATCTACTTTTATAAAGATTAGTAACTGACTTTCCTTTTCAAATTGAACTTTTGTCAATTTTCATTTATTTATATTTTATTTATATTTAGTTATTTATTCCTAATAATTTTTGTGTTTTATATTTTATGCCAGAATCCTTGGTACATAAAGCTTAATGATTCTTATATATTTATTCCAAATTGTAACTTTTATTTTAAAAATAAAAATCCTGGGATTTCCCACTGTGGTGCAGTAGGTTAAGGATCCAGCATTGTCCCTGCGGTGGCTCAGGTTGCTGCTGAGGGCATGAGTTCTATCCCTGGGCCAGCATAGTGGGTTAAGGATCTTCTGTTGCTGTAGCTGTGGCATAAGTCACTGCTGTGATTCAGATTCCATCCCTGGCCTGGGAACATCCATATGACATGGGTGTGGCCAAAAAAAAAAAAAAAAGAAAAAACCAAACCAAACAACCCTGAAAGTAACATGTATATCTGGAAATAAGAATTAAAATAATAGACAAGGATATCAGATGGAAAGTAAAATATTTTTGCAGACTCCCACCTGTAACCTTAAATGATAATTGTTGTTGAATATTTTAAGACCATTTTTATTTCTTCTACTGGTTACTTCCATAACTTTAAATAATATGTTTATATCTTTTGTTCTTCAATATGAAAGATTAAGTTTTAAATTATTTATACTACTTTTACCTCTCAAATCCCTCCTATTTTAATTTTTAAATAAGCTTTATAATTAAAAAAATAAACTCCAACTTCTTGATTCATCAATTTTAAACATTTTTTGACTCTTTGCTATTTAAAAGAGGGAAATGAATTTCCCAATTTAACATTCTTTGCCCCTCCCTTTCTCTACCATCCAACTATGTCATCACTTTTATTTGGGGAAAGTTTAGAGCATTTTGTGATCTAGTTATAAATAAACCTTAGAATACTTTGTTTGTAGGTTGTCTCTGAAAGTTAAACTTTGATAGATGGCAGTTTAATATCATAGTTATGTAAATATTCACTGCATATTTGATGGGAATATTGACTATGTAGAGAAAATAGTGCAATTCAGCATCTGTGCCCCTTTAAGGGGAATGTTCCAAAGGTCAAGGCTAAATGGATTCTTTATCTTTTAGTGTTCCATCTATTACTCAGACTCAGACTCATGCCATGATTTAACTTGTTTCATATGTGAACCATTCTTGGAAAATATTTTAACTTTTTATTTTTGGAGTTTCTGATTGTTTTCTTCTTAACAAAAGACACACATGCCTTTCTACCATATACCAGTATCTTGCAACTGTTAGTCATAGTATTAGTTATATGATTTCCTATGTGTCGACATGTTTTTAGGTCTGTCTGTAGCTGCTAGCACCCTGAGATTTTTCTTCATTTCACTTCTGGATTTGTTCTACTATTCCTGACATCCTGTATGTTCCTCCCTTTTTATTCCTTTTCTCCCCCTCACTGCAGTACATACTCAAGTGATCTTTTCCCCCAGAAAAGTTACATCAAACTTTCTAGGTTTTTGCTCTTCTGAAAATGTCTTTGTTTTGACATGATTGACTGATATTTTGCTAGGTATAGAATTCTAGATTTAAAATAATTTCTTCATAGCAATTTGAAAGTATTGCCCCTTTGTCTTGTCTTTTGCCTTTTAGTGTTTTCTGATGAGTGCCAACCTGATTGTCTTTCTAGGTAACCTGAATTACTCCTTCTGGAAGATTCTAGGATAGATTCAGTATTGTGAATTTTTTCAAAAGGATTCTTCAATTGCTTTTTTGTATTTATCTTGGTGAACATTCCTGGACTCTTTTAACCTGAAGACAGATATTTGCACACTTGACCATTTTTATTCTATTATTTCTTCAGTTATTTTCTGCTTTTCTTTTCTATTTTTTTTTCTACTGTCATTTCATTCAGCTTGCAAGAGGGGAAGGAGTGATTTGTGAGTCATTACTCTGCTTTCCAATATGGAAAGAAATCTACAGTGTATTTTTTTTTTTCAGTATTAAGTAATCTTTTTTTCTAGTTAATAATGTTCCCCTTGAATTCCTTTGTCTTTTGTATCTATAGTGCCATTTCCCCTTCTTTTTTTCTACTTTTGCTTGGTATAGCTTTATTCAACCTACTAGTTTATACCTCCTTTTCTTTTAGGTTTGTCATTTATAAGCAGCCTTGAGTTGGATTAATGCTCACTACCAGTCCTTTAATACTGTGATTTTCTTATTAACCTTAATTTTGATTAAATCCTGCAGGCAAAATATCAGGAATTGTGGATATGTCATATTATTTGTTGAGCATATTCACAACTGAAGATATTGTTCTGCTACCTTGGAACATGCACAGTAACTTGACTGGATGTCATATTCTTTGGGCACAACATTTTGCTCTAAAATCTCTGTGTAAATTTACACCCTTTTGTTCCTAATGTTTAGGGTGGGAAAGTCTGAGACTAGCCTTTTGCTTCTTTCCTTCCTTCTCCCTCCCTATTTCCCTTTGTAGCAATTGTTTTGTTGGCTGGATCTGGTGTATGTGTGTGTGTGTGTGCACGTGCATGTGTGTGCATGTGTTTTCACAATGAAATTCAGACATTTATGTAGGTATGATTTTCTCAATGATTTTAGCTCAAACTGAACACTGCCTTTTTATTTTATCAACTCTTCTAAAGTCAAGTTTTATTTGATTATTGCTTTTGATCTTGTTCTTTTCCATCTAGCATACCTACACTACCTTGGATGTATATATTCTCTGTTCATTCTACTTATCATCTTCCTTCTTATTGTTTTTGTTTCTCTGTATTCTAGGAGAATTTTTCAAGCTTCTTTGCTTAATTTTTGCTGTGTATGTGGTCTGTGGAATAATAGTTTCTACATAACTGGGAGCGTGTTAGAAATGCAGAATTTGCCCCCTGCCCCCCCTCCCAGAATTGCTGAATCAGAGTTTATGTTTTAACAAGACCCTTAAGAGATTTATGTGCACTTGAAATTTGAGATGTGCTGATTGATCATCAATTCTGTTTTCTGTGATGTCATTCTATTCTTCATTGTTGTTAATGTGTTTTTGTATTCCTGATTGCATTTTGAGTTTCTTATATCTTCATCTTTTAGCCAATTCTTTTGGCAGTTTGTTCTCTAACTATTGTGTTCTGATTTTGTTTCTTAGAGACAATGACCTTTTACATCTGTATGAAGATGACAAAATGAGGTTTAATTTTTTTACTTGTTGTAAAAAACTGTTTTCCGTTTCTCTTACTTTGGGGTTTTAGGGTATTATTCATTTTCTTTTTCGCCAGAGGCTTTTGTTTTTCATAAGCCCATTGTTGGCTCTTTTTTACTTTTTTATTCTTGAATTTTGAGAAATCTAGCCAGGCTTTGTTTTTATTAACAAAAATAATAGGTGAATTATTTTTCACTCCACTTAACTGTTCACATTCTTCTGCTCAGATTTAATGTAAAATTTTAATTTGATGTTTTCTTTATTTCTTATTTTTATATCTAGCAGACATTCATCTATCAAGGATTTAGATGGATTACAGTTAATATCCTCTTAATACAACCCTTGCCATTTTTTAAACTATCAGGTTACAGGCGATTTGCACTTATTTAAATAGTGTAAAACATTAAATAGACTTTCACATGCCCTCCCCCATGTGACCTCTTCCTGTCTTTGCTCCTATTTATAAAATGTTACCTAAAAAAATTGTGTTTCCACCTATATTCATTACCTTGCTAAGATAGGAGAGCAAAAGTAGTTTAAGTACTCTTAGCAGAAGTTTAGGCAGGGCTGGTAGAACAGGAAGACGGGTTTGAGTTTGGGCAGGAGCCCACGACTGCACGAAAGAGAGTGCCCATAAAATTGGATGCTGTTGTTCACCACCGTTCTGACCTCTGCAGTCCATGTGTCTGAAATTTGGTGCCCACTCTCTAGGTGATTGAGATCTTTTCCTCTATTCTTAGAACAATTCTTTGTGTCCGTTGTGAAGATGAAGCCTGTGAAGCCTGAGATTCACACTGTTAAAGGATGTACTTCCTTAATCCATTCCCACTGATACTGTATTAAATAGAATTTTTATACATACAGTGAATGTTCCCTCTGATCTTTGGCTCTGTACTTTGCTAGTCATTGTGTATATATGTGTGTGTGTGTGTGTGTTTGTGTGTGTGTGGTTTTTACAATGAGAAGTGAGGAGGAGCCCTATAATGCACATCTAGCCTGTTTCCATGCTAAAAAGACCAACCATTGGTCTGTTACTGAATTTCGATGACCTAGGGAATCTCAGGTGGCTTTTGGCTTTCTTTTTAGGTATTATTATTATCATTATTTATATTATTAGCTTTTCGTGTTTTGTATTTATTTTTGTGTTTAAAATTCATCCTCAGGGGCTAAATTCTCTCTCACTTAACTCATCTTGGGTTATCTCTCAAACTTCTTACCCTCCAACTCCTTTAGGGTCTTTTTATTGCTCCCACATCCTGGCTTATCACTTGCATTGATGATTATCTCAGGTGCTGTATCACCAGTTAGATTGTGAGCCACTTCCTTGAAGGTGAGAGCTAAGTCTTAATTCTTTGTACTTCCGGTACAGTAGATATTCAATCAATATTTACTGACGAGCTTCATGAAGGGGATATAAATGAGCTCCCACTCCTCTTTTCTTCCACCAAAACTAAATCCTGGAAAAGGACAAGGTTTGAGTAATATTTTCTAAGGAGAATTTTGAACCCAGACACCTACTGTGGAGGCCTGATTCCCTGCTTCCTGGTCTCCTGGGGAAGAGGGGGAGACACAACGTGCTCCCTCGTCCTGGCTCCTGGGACCACGGCAGCCAGTGTGCTGCTCCAGGGCTCTGTGGGCTGGGCTGGCTCACCTTGTTTCATCCCTGACCCACCTTTAATCTGCCTTCACGGGGCTCAGCTGATTCTCTTGTCTCCATTCTTCCCTTTCCCCCAAAACTCCAGGGAGAGAAGAAGAGATTTTAGTATTAGAAAAATGGGCTGTTGAATTCGAAAGTCAGAAATAGACCACATAAATATGGATGAAGCATTAAAACCCTTCTTTGAAGTGTGATTTCCTGACTAATGGATGCTTCTGGGTTGATTTTTTTTTTCACTCAGTTAAGCCCTATTCAGACCAGCTTGCTTTTTTGGATGAACTTAAGAACCTTATGATTAGCATCCATTAGCATTTCTGTAATATTTTGTATTATAATAATGATAACTTCTAAAATTTCTATACCTTGTATTTTGCACAGTGCCTTATGCTCATTATTTTATTTGATACTCTCGACAATGCTGTGAAGAACATTGGGAATCTACTCCCATTCCTGTTTTATAGATGAGGAGACCGAGGTGCAGAACATTTAAATGATGTGTCCAAAGTCATACAACGAGGAAAATGGCAGCTTGCTGACAAGGTGCCACGGCTCTGGCTAGCATGACAATGTGTGCCGTCTGTCACTCTTGGTAAAGGAAACGCTCACCAACACTGATTATTTACAAAGACCAGCCACCGTGTTAGGCCCTTTATGTTGTCATTTAATACTCCTCTAACCCTGCAGAGCAGGCCACTACTATTATTCCCCCCAAATCCACACAAGGGAACTGCTGTTCAGAGAGGTTAGGTAACTTGGTCAAGGTCAATAGCTCGTTCTGATAGGGCTGCAGTTTGAACCCGGGTTTCTCTGACTTCATAACCAGGCTCTTAGCCACTTGGCTCCCTCTCAGCTTCATTGGATGGAGCCTGTGAGGATGTTCAGTACAGCCTGTCTTTTTTTCTTTCTTTTTTAAAAATTGAAGTATAGTCGATTTATAATATTGTGTTAATTTCTGTTATATAGCAAAGTGATTCAGTTATATATACACACACATACACATTCTCATATAGCAAAGAGATTCAGCTATGTGTATATGTATATACACACACACATTCTTTTTTACTTTATTTTTATTTCGTAATTTAAAAAAATTTTTTTGTCTTTTTGTCTTTTTAGGACCTCACCCACAGCATATGGATGTTCCCAGGCTAGGGGTCTAATCAGAGCTGTAGCTGCTGGCCTACGTCACAGCCATGGCAATGCCAGATCCGAGCCACATCTGCGACCTGCACCACAGCTCACGGCAATGCTGGATCCTTAACCCCCTGAGGGAGGCCAGGGATCGAACCTGCAACCTCTTGATTCCTAGTCGGATTCGTTTCTGCTGGGCCATGATGGGAACTCCAACGTTCTTTTTTTTTTTTTTTTTTTTTTTTAATATTGTTTTCCTTTACAACATAGCTTTTAAAATGCTCTTCCATTTCTTGTGATTTCCTGAGCTGTGACCGCAAGCTTCATTCTCCTCCCTGTGACGCCTACAGATCTGGGGTCTGTTGTCAGGGGAAGAATGAGGAGCTGCGTGTTATAGGAAGGACACAGAAAGTAAAGGGAGCTCACAGTTACTAACCACAGGTTTTATGCCCAGAGGCTGTTGGAAACTGGTGTCACAAGCACCCTGTGAGTCTGATATTATCATTCCCTCTCTGTGAAGGAGGAGCAAGGAGTTCGAGATGTGAAGAAGTTCATGGGAGTTTATATGCGGAGGAGTCGGATCTTTACCCGGGTCTGCCAGTGGCGATGCTCTCGGGGCTAATGAGGGGGAGCGATACTTCTCAGGGGCCAAAGCAGGACTTTGACCAACGGAGATGAATTTAGCTCCTGCTGGTTGTAAGGCAATCGATATTCCGGAGCCCCATAAAGTGGGCTCTGAAGGAACTCAGAGAATCCAAAGAGGAAGAAAAATTGGCACGTTTGAGGCTACATTGCTTAGTTTTAGATCACAATGCCAGCAGGCCTTTGACTGAAATACATAGGAACTGGGACTTCACCAGCAAAAACGCATTGGTAAACATCATAATGACATACACATTTAGGAAAATGATGTTTTTAATTTCAAATGCTATGCAGCCTCGCCTTATATAGTCAATGCTGGGAAGTTGTGGTGTACCAGGAAATGATTTACATTTTAGCCTTAGGGCAAAAATATGGAACTCGTAATTATGTCAGAGAGAGGCAGCATCGTCTAACAAGAAAAACCAAAGCTATAAAAGTCTCAGGATGTGTGTTGATTAAACTGTTGTGTGGCTGAACATTTTGCCTGAAACTTCATAGGGGATAAGCAGCTGTTAATGACTTTCAGGTTAAAACCTCCTTTCTGAATCATCAGTGCTCTGTTTCCAAAAGGTAGAAGTCCTGGGTGACAAGCTTTTCCCGTTCTTTCCAAGGCCATCATGGTCTGAGGTGGTTCTGAGCAAGGAAGGCCGCCAGACTGGCTTTTGGCTCGTGGGGAGAAGGCTGCCTCTCTGCCTGACACGCCTGAAATCTGCGCTGCCATCACATGCAGATAAACTGCTGGCCGTATAGACAAGTTGCCCACAAATGTGACTCCAGCGCCTCTGGGAGCCAAGGCTGTCTGCACCGCCAACCTGGAACCCCTCATTTCCCTCTCCTAGCAGCCCCAGATTGACTTCTTCAATGGGAGAAGGGTCTGAGGGTGACCAGGGGACTGATTGCCCTACCCCAGGGAACTGGAGTGGAGGGTGACCGTGGAGAGAGTGGATAACTTTTCTGTTTTCTTTGCTCTTACTCTACCCTAGAGGTAGTCTACAGCAGTAGTTCAGAGAACCAGCTCTGCAGTCACGGATCCGGGTGCAAATTGTGACTCTGTCCCTCATTTACTGGGTGACCTTGACCTCCTCATTTATCCTTTCTAAGTCTCTTTTCCATCTATAACCCTATGTTTTTGATACCTGGCACACAGTGCTGTGAGAATTGCATGAAGTAAGGTGATATTAAGTCCTTAGGACTTGATAAAGATTAGATATTATGATAAATATTACCTCCACTAATACCATAAAATCTGATCAGGGCTCAGTCTCTTTCCTTTCCATGTGACAGTAATATATTTATAACCGCTCTGCTCTTCTACCTCTCTTTTGAATACAGGACTGTGAACTAGCTTACGCAGGCCCTTAAACAAATAGAATTTATCAGGTGCAGCCCCCTGTGTGCCGCTGGTTTGATGGCAGGGAAGGAAGGCATGACTGGGAGAGGGGTCTTACCAAAAATATTTGCACACTAGCATGTGCTACTGTAGCTTCATAGGAGGTATATCCTTGATGTTTACAATACGTCTTTTTAGCTAGAGTTTATTTTTCTAGGGAAATACTTTCATTTTGTAGAATAGACTGTTATTTTGTACAACGGGGTTATGTCCACAGAAAGTCCAGGTTCTTATTTCTTTTGTTTGGCTTCAAGATACTGTGTGTGAGGTGTCCCTGAAAAATCATGGACCTAAGGGTGAGAACTGGGTTCAGATTCCAGCTGTGACAGGTGCCCCCTGTGGGAGCCTTAGTTTCTTCATGTGTGAATGTTAAGTAACACCTACCTCTGGGATTAAGAGAGAAAACATATACGAAAGTATCTATCACATTACATAACACATGAATAGCCTCTCAATTAAAGCTCGTGGTTATTATTTTAGGCAGATCCAAACTTCCTGTTAATAAATCCAGTGGTTTCCCCTTTTCATTCTTTGGGCCCTCTGTTCTTCAGAGACATCTTAGAGGCCACAAAAGAAGGTGATAGAAGGACTAAGGAAACTA
The DNA here is from genome assembly GCF_054392235.1 of Sus scrofa. NCBI lineage: Eukaryota > Metazoa > Chordata > Mammalia > Artiodactyla > Suidae > Sus > Sus scrofa. Next base: position 39,902,127 of record NC_139386.1, on the reverse strand, counting down.
TCCAGGACCCTTGCCCTCTTCCAAAGGAGCTCTGCTTATATCTGTTCTGTATCAAGGTGTTCCACCTAAGATTTTTTTTTTTTTTAGGAAAAAATGCTTAAAAAGTGATTGAAGTCCAAGTTATCAATTTTTCCTTTATGAGTCATACTCTTCTTATTGTATCTTAGAAATCTTTGTATAGCCTGAGGTCACAAGTATTTTCTTATAGAAGTTTTTATAGTTTTAAATTTAGGTCTATCATCCATTTTGAGTCAGTTTTTCAGGTAGTGTTTGCTAGGGCAGCCATAAGAAAGCACCACAGTCTGAGTTCCTTAAACAATACATTTATTTTCTCACAGTTTTGGAGGTTAGAAGTCCAAGGTTGAGGTTATCAACAGGGTTGGTTTCTTCCTTGGCATGTGGATGGCTGCCTTCTCCCTGTGTCTTCATATGGTCTCCCCTTTGTGCATATCTCTGTCCTAACTTCCTTTTCTAATAAGACACCATCATGCTGGATTAGAGCCCACCATGTGACCTCATTTTAACTTAATTTCCCTCTAAGGACCCTCTCTCTAAATAACAGTCACCTTCTGAAGTCCTGGAGGTAAGGACTTCAGCATACAAATTTTGGGAGGAAATAATTGAGGTCATAATATGTGGATTGAAGTGGGGTTCTGGGGTTAGTTTTTGTTTTTGTTTGTTTTGTGCTTTGTATATAGATATTCAATTGTTTTAGCACCATTTGCTGAAAAGAACTTCCTCTCTCTACTAAATTGCTTATTGTGCCTCTGTTGAAAAGTAACTGTCCATGTAAATGTGAGTTGATCTCTCTATTCTGCTCCATTGATCTATTTATTTGTTTTTACTCCAATACCATACTGTCTTGATTATATTAGCTTTATAATGAGTTTTGGGGAAAAAGCAATAAATTGGACTTTTTCAAAATTGGAAACTTCTCTTCAAAAGACACTGCTAAGAAAATGAAAAGACAAACCACAAATGAGGAGAATATATATATCTATCTATATAGTCATAGATCTAATATAGGACTTATATCCAAAATATGTAAAGAACTCTGAGATACAAGTAATACGAAAGTAACCCAGTTTTCAAAAAGGCAAAAGATTTGATTACAAATGTCACCAAAAAGGCTATCTGGATGGCAAATAAGCACATGAAAATATACTCAACATCATCAGTCACTAGAGTAATATAAAATTAAACCATAGTGCAACACCTTTATACACCTATTAGGAAAATTTTAAAGAAGACCACACATTGAGTGTGGCAAAGAAATGGAGGAACTGGAACTCTCATATGCTATTAGTGGGAATGTAAAATTGCACTACCACCTCGGAAAACAATTTGGCTTTAGAAAAGTTAAACCGTGTATATGGTCCAGCCATTCTGTTACTAGGGCATATATTCATACAAGCATTTGTACAGAGATTTTTTTTTTTTTTGCCTCACCTGTGCCATGGAGAAATTCCTAGGCCAGGGATTACACCCGTGCCACAGCAATGACCTATGCCACAGCACCACCATGGAACTCCAAAGACTTGGACACAAATGTTTATTGTACACAAATGTTTATAGCAGTTTTACTTATCATAGCCACAAATTGGAGGCATCCTAAATATCCGTCAACAGGTTAATGAATAAATTAACTGTGGTATATCCATACAATGGAATTTTACTCAGTAATAAAAAAGGAATGAACTAGTTATACATGTTACAACGTGGGTGGATCTCAAAATAATTATGCTGGGTCATAGAATCCAGATATAAAGAAGAATACATATTATATGCTTCCATTTATATAAAATTCTGCCAAACACAAACTCATGTGTAGTAATAGAAAGCAGATGAGTACTTTTCTTGGGCCGGGGGTAAAAGGGTTTGAGGTAGAGTAGAAGCGAGGGGTTATCAATGGGCATGAAGAAAATTTGGGGAGTGATGTATATATTCATTATCTTAATTGTGGTGATGGTTTCATGAATTTAAACATCACAAAACCTATCAAATTGTATATTTTAAGTGTGTACCATTTATTGTATGTTCATTATACCTCAGTATAGCTGCATTAAAAGTGACTGAAAATATTTGAATTAATGGTATGAAGACTCAAAGAATAAGGGGAAAAATGCAAGAGTATTAGCCATCAGCTTTCAGGTGTATTAGAATTTCCACTATCCCAACAGCATTCGAGTGCCTTTTTTTCTTGTATACTTTAGGAAATACCCAATCTAGGCAGTCAGGAGACCGAGAAGAGACCCTTTACAATGTTGGTAGCCCTCAAATACAGCATAGAACCACACATAATGCCAAAACAAATTGAGAAGAGTTGAGCTTTGTTCATAAGAGTTCAGTACCTTTGAGTTAAACACATGTTCAGCTTTGTTTCTAATTGCCGGAGGCTACTTTAAGTCCACCATTTGCTATCCCCACTGGGTGTGAAATTCAGTAAAACCAGCCTTTGCACATGCCTTTATTAAAGTATGTACCTAGATGTGTTTGGAACAAGAGAGAAAAGTAACTAGAAGCAGATTTGCTTCAATCTGGACTGAGTTATTTGGCTGACCTCTTTTTGCTGGTTTTCCGGGTGGATTAGACTTTGCTAATTGCCAGGGCTTCAGGGGTGATTGCTCAGGCAGAACCACCCTGTTCTGGACTGGGACTGAGTACAGACATACCTGGTGGTCAAGCCATGTATTTTTCACTTTGGAAACAGGCATTGGAACAGGATTGCTGGAACAATTGCTTGGGTTCTACGGTGCAGAAACCAGAATGACCACCAAAAAGACATGCTAAGGTAATCTGGCTCTCATCTTGTTCCCATCTCTAAAAGAAAAGAAACCAGCAAAGTTCAGAGCACCTGAAATATTTTGAAGCTGTGACATTGAATGTGAATTCCTGGTGTCTGTGGGACTCCAGCAGTGAAAGCAGGGCTTACTAGTGTTTCTCATTACCCTACAGAAAAGAACCAGGAAAAAACCTACAGTCAGACATAAATATTTCCACCTAACATTCATTTTCAACCAGGGACTTGCAAGTAACTGCAGTATTGTGTAGTCACTTGCATTTAAACATCCTATTTCACAAGTCCATAACCATGTTCCACGTAATAGCATTAGCACCATTGAGACTGTACAGTAGGAGCTTGGAAGTAGGACACATTTAGTCTGCTAACTTCTATTTTTCATTTTGCTAAAAGCACCTGGTTAAATTAAAATTCCAAGCAGTATTATTCTGAGACAGCATGAGATGAGGCCTCTCATTTCTGGCCCAGCATTCCTCAAGCACATATAGTCTAGGCATTGTATTCTGTACCAAGGAGTACTGAACGACAGGCTTTGCCTTCCATGAGCCTTCCGCCTAGAGATGGAGATTGAGAAACAGGCAAGCAGAGTGCAGAGTGCTTGGTACCACGGAGAAAGTACTCAGAACAGGGTAGTGCTGAGACCAATAGGAGGATCACCCAGCCCAAACTATCAGGTCAGGCAAGGCTCTTCAAATGTTGAGTCAGTTACCTCTTCAAAAGTTGAGTCAGTTACCTCTTCAAAGAAACAGAGGAAAAGCCTCTGTGGCTTAGTACCCATGTGACAATGAGCCAATCACTGATATCACGTAAGCAAATTACTTATGTTCTCTGAACCTTGGTTTTGGAAGTAATTATTATTTCCCCCAGTGGTTGCTTATGAGGATGAAATCAGATCATATATACGAAAGCATGTAGCCCAGTCACTTGGTAGGGCAAAGGTCAGTACTGGTTGTCTTCTTCCCTAGCAGACTACAGAAATGTACTATCTGGAGGGTTTTCAGCCATCATCTCTGTCACTGGTGTTTATATTCCTGCTTCCAGTTAATCGGGGTCTTTTTCCTCTGATACTGGCTTTTTTTTTTTTTTTTTGTCTTTTTAGGGCTGCACCCATGGCATATGGAGGTTCCCAGGCTAGGGGTCCAATCAGAGCTGTACCTACCGGCCTACGCCACAGCCACAGCAACGTGGGATTCGAGCCACATCTGTGACCTACACCACAGCTCACAACAACGCCGGATCCTTAATCCACTGAGCGAGGCCAGGGATGAACCCGCTTCCTCATGGATGCTAGTCAGGTTCATTAACCGCGGAGCCAAGACGGGAACTCCATCTGATGCTGATCTTGGCGATTCTCTGTACTGTAGGAAGTCTTTCCTGTCCCGCCTGTGATACTTCTTTAGGGGAAGTGGCCAGCCTCTGAGCAAGTGGTGGCGGCAGAGGGAAGATGGGAAGCAAATGTTGCACGGAGGGTGATGCTGAACAGAACACCAGCCTGGCCCTGTGTGTTGGGGGAGGGCAGGCAGCAGCCAGCAGCTGTGCGGAGCAGGAGAAAAGATGGCCTTAGTGACAGAGTGGAGCAAAGAGAGGCCTGGATGCCTGGTCTCAGGGGAAGACAAGGAGGAAGGAAAATCATCTTCCAGTGTAACTCAAGTCTTGTAAGCAGTTCATATCCCTGCTCTTGGCCAGGCCTTGACTGCTGTAAAGGTGAATGGTGCCCCTGCCTTTGGGAGACATGCTGGCTGGTGAGCAGGCATTTCTGATGCGCAGACAGGATGCCTAGAACTCTGCACGCTGGGCACCTTTACTTCTGGAGCTCCCCGTTTTCTCTTGTTCATTTTCCTGCATCCTCTTCCCATCCAAAGACGACTTTGCTTTTTTTCCAAACCCAAATCATCTTCTCATGTTGCAAATCCACCTAACCTTCAGACTTGTTTTTCTGCACAGCTGTCACAACAAACTTCCCTGCATCTGCTACTAAACGTTATCAGACACTGTCGTGCAGGCCACGAGTTGCCGAGTCGTAACCCCGGGGGCTTTGTGATAGAATCTGATGTTATCCAAAACTCCTCATCTGCTTCAAAGGGTACAATTTCCTGCATCCTCTGGAGGGAAATCAAATGTGCTGCATTTAGGAAATAGGCCGATCCTTCACAGATTTGCTAGATCTCTAGGCAATTATGGGACCATTATTCCCAACTTAGTGTTTCCTCACCTCATTTCCCATAACAATGACTGGAGTGACCTGACTCGGGGCTTTTCATCTTTTGAGTCAGATATTGGACATAAATCACCCAAATGGAGACAAGCTGTGGTAACTTTGATTTCTCTGTCCTCCTCCCGAACTGCCTTCGTCTCTCCCCAGAGGAAACCGGTTCTCTTTTCTCTTTTTCTTCTGCAGCTTCTATCTGAGCTCCAAGAACCTTTTTCTTTAAGCCCATCTTCATGATCCTTTAAATCAAGCACCCAGTCTTCTGATAAATGTAATTCTCTTTTAAACATTACTTTTTTCCATTTAGAAATTGCCCTTTAGGAAAAGTCCCTCTCAGGGATTCCCGTGCCTCTTTATGGTTCTTTTCCCTCACTTCTCACCTCTGGCTTAGGATCTATTTCCCCCCACGGTCTTTGTTCCACACTCTAAACTCATCTCTCTTTAAGTGTCTCCCTAATTCCTTTTTTATTTTTTAAAATTACCTTTTTAATTTCCTGCTGTCAAACATCTGCTGGATCACCTTGCATTCTCTACTTCCTCGAAAACTTGTTTTATGAACATTCCTTCTCCCCAGGATAATTTGCCTGGCTGAGCACTGATGTAGTGCTAGAAAGGTTTTATTTTACATTGACTGATTAAGCACTTTGAAGAATTGTTTTAGCTCCATTACTGTGAATCTATTTGGCTTCACTTTTTCCTTTTGCCTCCTTTGATGAATGTCTGACCATTGGGATGGAGTGGGATCAGCGCATTAATTTCCCCTCAACATCACTGAGTAGTGCTCTTTTCCCTGCGTGGGAGCCTGAAGCAACAGATGCTGTGTGTTCCTGGTGTGTGTGTGTGTGTGTGTGTGTGTGTGTGTGTGTGTGTGTGTGTGTGTGCTCTTAGCCTGCGTTTGCTGATGCTGCTGTCTGGCCGCCATCTCATTGCAGAGAGCACATGTTAAGATCTGGGGAAAAGCATAAGGGCAGATCAGATTTTAAAAATGAATGGTGAGTCTCTGTTGTGTTAACAGTGTATATAGCTGGATAGTATTTTCTTTTTAAGCTCATGAAACTTAACAGCTGTTTAGTGAAGCCTCATTTTCATACATGTCTGTTTGACAGGTTTAATAGCAAATTTTGCAGTTAAGTGGCTTGCGGAACAGGCTTCCCTGGCTTGGGCTGTAATAAGAACTGTGTTTGCAGCACGATTCGATGAGGGTCTTTCTGCTTTTGTGTTTATGGAATGGGGAACCTGGCTAAAGTGAGGGAAGCTGAAAGGCATGTTCCAAAGGAAATTGCTAATACCTCTGCCAGAGTGTTCCTTGGAACTTGTTATTAACCAGTTCAGGAAAAGATACATGGGGGAAACATGCTGTTTAGCAATAGAAACACATTAGAACAGCCAGCTTACTGTAACCCTATATTGGCAAATAGTAATTAAATCTATATATCTCCAGCTTTATGGTTTTCTGCAGCTGAGTCTCTGGAAGACTTTGATTCAAGGAAGGTCCATATTCTCTTCCTTGCCTCTGAAAGAGGCTGCTGTGTGCCTTGTAAGAGCCTTTTAATATCACCAGATTGAAGGCAAATATGTCACTGTTTTAACAGACAGAAGTAAAGCACTTCCTATTACTACCCTTAGGTTGGGGGTCCAAGTTCTAGCAAACTAGGACTTTACGAGACTAGAATCCCATGTCCCTTTGTCCCTTTTTTTCAGATCATAGGACCTCAGAATTGCTTATGTCATTGATTACCTACTTTGTATTTGGACCCAAAGTGTATGAACTGCATTCAGTTCATATGATTTATCTATGTTTTTGTTGACTGTACGTGCTCGATGTGACTGCAAGTCTGTACACATGTGGCGGAGTCACAGATCATGGAACCCTGTTGGTAAGAGGCATCTACCCTCATGGTCCGCCCAACATCCACAGCCAACAAAGGGACCAAGAGCTGCCTCATATCCTCTTTGAGTTACAGTACAGATTTTGCAAGCCAAGAATACAAAGTTTTTCCTAGAGTTCATGGTTGATTTCACTTATTGGAATTTTAATCGTATTGCTTCACTTACACAGCATGTGAAAGAGCTTCATATTTATTCCTTTCCATTCCATCATGATGTAGGTCAAAAGCCAAGTTACATTACATTGTATGACAAAGATTCCTACTTGTTTTTTGGCTACACTTGTGGCATATGGACATTTCTAGACAGGGATTGAATCTGAGCTGTAGGTACAATCTACACAGCTGCAGCAATGCCGGATCCTAAACCCACTGTGCTGGGCCGGGAATCAAACCTGTGCCTCAGTAGTGAACCGAGCTGCTGTAGAGACAATGCTGGATCCTTAACCTATTGTGCTACAGTGGGAACTCTCAAAGATGCCTACTTTTGAACAATTGGAGTTTGGGCTTTGTTGTTTTATATGCTCAAGAAACTTGAAAGGGATAAAGAAATCTGGATAAAGAATTAGTAAAGTGAGGAGTTCCTGTCGTGGCTCAGTGGTTAATGAATCCGACTAGGAACCATGAGGTTGCAGGTTCAATCCCTGGCCTTGCTCAGTGGGTTAAGGATCCGGCGTTGCCATGAGCTGTGGTGTAGGTTGCAGATGCGGCTGAGATCCCTCATTGCTGTGTCTCTGGTGTAGGCCAGTGGCTCCAGCTCCAATTTGACCCCTAGCCTGGGAACCTCCATATGTTACGAGTGTAGCCCCAAAAAGCAAAAAAAAAAAAAAAAAATTGCTGAATGTTTTCTGTGCTTAGGGAAGCAGGTGATGAGGGGCCCTAGAAAAGGCAAAAAAAAAAAATTAGTAAAGTGAGCTCAATTAATTTTCTTAAAATTTAAGTTGCTCATTGGTAAATAATAAAATGTCACAGACATACAATGAGTCAGTCCTGTGGCTCATGCCGGTGGGATGAGGAAGGATAAGGGAGATAAGGTCACTTGACGTCTGTAGAGTGGGGTAATGAGTGTCCAGGGTGGCCAGTGGTAGGAGAAGGGTCTACTGGTAGACCTCTTTCAGCAGGTTGTCACCCCCACCCTGCTCTCATTATGTCACTAATCTGCTGTTGCTCTACTAACTTCCAGAAGAAAGGGGAATATCATGCCCTGGGTTCTTTGCACTGCTGTCAGGATTTGCCTCTCTTCCTTCATTTTCCTGCTTTGTTTCCACAATGTTCATACCTTATCTAGGTAGGATGACACATTAAATGTCAGAGACGTTTAATGAAGCCTCCTTACCATGACTCTTGGGGAAATAATGGTGAAATTATTGGATACAGGTGAATCCTAGTGCAAGATGGTGAGAGAGGTGGGCCTGATCCACCTCACCCTATCTTGGAGTCTGATTCTCATAGGTAGGGCCAATTCTGGTTCATTCCTGTGTGTTTTTTTTTCAAGAAGTATAATGAACTTTTTAAAAAAGAGCCATATAAGTAGGACCCTTTCTTTTTTCTTTTTAACTTTCTATTTTGAAGTAAATATAGACTTGGAGAATGTCACAAAAATAATATAGAGAGATCCTATTGTGTCCTTTGCCACCTTCTCCCCATGGTAACGTATATGTAGCCGCAGTATATCAAAATCAGGAAATTGCCAATCTACAGACTTTATTCAGATTTAATTAGTTTTTACTAGGTGGGATTGTCTAAATATTTCAAACTCTATGTTTGTTTGTTTAAAATAGTAAGTAGAATTGAAGGTGCAGTGGAAGCAGAGGTTCAAGATGTCTGGTCTCTTCCTTTCTTTCTCTCTTGTCCTCCTGCCCCCATATCGTGTCAAAAACAGATAACAGAAAATGTATATCAACAAATACAGTCTGAACACTTACTCTGAGAAACAGTAAATTAGGTACCAAGGAGGAATAAATGCTTATCAGAGGAAATGTTGTTATATCTGGGAATTATCTACTGATACAGAAAGGTTTAGCTCAAGACAGGACATATTTACTAAGCACATGAAATATATTCAGCACTTTCTTTTGAATTTAAAAAAGAAGGGTTCTCCTCCATTTGGAGTGTTCTGTCTTTGACGCCTCTCCCCACTCAAATGCCTGCCAGCTCTAAGTCTTCCAAAACCAATCAGGTACCACTCATTATATCCTATCTAGAGTATCTACTAGGTGCTGGATCAAAGCTAGATCCTAGAGGTTCCAAGATGGACTCTATGCAGGCCTTGCCCACATTAATTCCATAGTTTAGTGGGAGAGACAACATTTTGAATGTAGATATTTTAAAGAAAGATAATCACTATGGCAAAGAGAATGTCTGAAAGAAGAGAAGGCCAGGACAGGGAAATCAGGAGAAGGTTGCTGTGGTAGTTCAGGTGAATGGAGTATGGCCAGAAATCAGGGCTTTTTAGGAGTTAAATATGATAGCACTTACTGATTAAGTGCTGGAGGGTTTAAAAGAGAGTGAGATATCCTGAATAGTCCAGATGATGGGGTGATGGAAATGTCATCCATTGATGTGGGAATTCCGGGAGAAGAGTGGATTCCAGAGGAAGAGTCCTAAGAAGAGTTTGGGTTTAATGAGTTAGAGGTGTCTATAGGAAAACAAACTAAGAGAACTTAACATGTAGATGAGCTCATGCTCTAGATGGTAAATGAAGCCTTGGAGTGAACAACCTTGCCAGTTAGAACATGTAGTGGAAGCAGAAGGTCAAGGAGGAAGCCCTAGGAAATAATAAACTTCAAAGGAGAAATGGGAAAAGGGACCCTACAGAAAAGATTGGGACAAAGAACAGAAATATAGGAAGAAGAATGTTTGGAATAGGTGAGGATATCCACAATGTTAAATGTTTCAGATGCTAAGTATGGTAGTAATTTAAGTGTTTCCTTGGTCTTAGGAATGAAGACATCCTTAATGACCTTTGTGAGTTCAATTTAAATTGGCTGGTGGGAGGCGACAAAAAGTATAAGGTGATTTATTCAAGTGTTAATATGGAGTGTGAAGAAAAGTATGATTGATATTAAATATTTCACAAAATCCATAATAGAATGATAGAGCTGAAATGAAACCCTTTATTTTACACAGAAAGAGAGATTTCAAATGAATTGATCAAGGTCCTGCATTTAGGGAGAAAAAGCCAGGACGAAGTCCCAAGTCTCTTGACTTCTTTTATGCAAGAAAGTTGTGAATATGCTGTAGTTTAAAGGAGCAAATTAGTTTTTGATGCAAGAAAAGTCATCATTAAAGTGATGAATCAGAGCCATATTCTTCTGTTGTGAAATATATATATGTACTTGTTTGATGAATTTATTCATTTATTCTACAAATATTTGTTGACAGATATTGTGCTATTTGCTTGGTATACAAAACAAATACATCACATTTATTTCAGAGAACATGCTTGGTGAATTTTATAAAAGTAAAATATTATCGCTATTTAGTGATGTATAGTGCAACAGGGTGTTAGACAGAAAGACCTGTAGCATACAGTGTGCTTTTGAAAAAGCAATGAATGGTTCTGCCTGGGAGCTGGAGACTGATGAGCTGGACCTTGTGTCATCATCATGACTTCTCCAGATGGAGAAAGGAGGAAAGGACATTTTGGTAGGGAGAACAGCATGAGCAACATCAGGGAGGTATAGAGTGTTCCTTTACTTCAAGGAATGGTAAATGCCTGCTAGGGCTGCAGTATCAGAGTGGAGGATCAACAAGGAACGATTATAAAGAAAACCACAACCAGAACACTGAACAGTAAACTTGGGGGGAGCAAATACTTTAAGCCAAAGAGTCATTCGATTTGGGTCCTAGTGGCAATATGGAACACAAATTGGAAAGAGGCCTGAGTTTAAGGCAGGGAGATGTGTGAGGAAGTGTTTCAGATCAAAGATAATGAAGTTCTGAGCCAGGGAAGTGATGTTGAGTGTGGAGATGAGGGAAATGAGTTAAGAAAGAATCTGAAGGTGGAATTGTAGGCAGGATTTGCCAGCTGTTCCCCGGTTCTCCCTGAGAGGAGGAAAGAATTTAATAATACATTGAGTTTCTAACTTACTGACCAGGGACAGGGAACAAGAGAATGTTTGGAAGGGAAGATTGAGTTTGGTGTTGGATATTTAGAATTTAGGTGCATGTGGGAATTTGCCAGGTCCCAGGCCTTGCTTATGTTACTGAGTCCAAGCTCACACTGTTCGTTCATGATAGGCCATGAGAAGAGTTTTGGGGGCAGGAGTAGTGACTTTATTTGGAAAGCCAGCAGACTGAGAAGATGGTGGACTACTGTCCCAAAGAACCATCTTATCCAACTTAGAATACAGACCTTTTTTTTTTTTTTTTGCTTTTTAGGGACCCACCCACAGCATATGGAGGTTCCCAGGCTAGGGGTCGAATTGGAGCTGTAGCTGACAGCCTACACCACAGCCACAGCAACGCCAGATCCAAGCAGCATCTGCAAACTGCACCACAGCTCATGGCATTGCTGGATCCTTAACCCACTGAACAAGGCCAGGAATCAAACCCATGTCCTCACAGATACTAGTCGGTTTCATTTCCACTGCACCACAATAGGAACGCCCAGACTTCTTTTATACTAAAGAGGAAGGGGCTGTGGTTGGTTGTTGCAAACTTCTTGGTGTTGGAATCCTTTGTTCTTGCAGCTGTCTATGTAAGTCAAGTGACAATGTTCCTATAAACCTCCATTGTTCTCTGTTCTGCAACTTTTTAATCTCTTTGTGAGTTGAAAAGATAAAATAGAGTGAATAGAAATACCTTTAAAGGTCAGGGTCTTTGGGATGCAGCTATCCTGTATATTTGAGGCTATAGACAACATCTTAACTTGAAGCAAAAGCAAGAGAATACAAAGGTTAAAGTAAAAGAAATAAACTAATATGGAGTCAGATTTGTTCTTCCCTATTTCACTTATGCTATTAATTATTATAAGCAATGTATTTAATTATGGGTCCCTAAGAAGCCCTGAAAACACTATAGTAGTTGGAAAAAATTCACAGCTCTCAGGAACAGAAAAGCCAACTAACAGTGGCTATAACAAATGGAGTTTATTTTTCTCATGTAACAGACAAATTGGTAATGCTCCTATTTGTTTTGTTGCACAGGGGTGTCAGGACCAATACTTTTGAACTTGTCTTTGTGGTTACAAAGCAGCTAATGCAGCACTAGAATTGTGGCCATTTTCTCATCTGCTGCTTCTGTTTGTGTACCTTTGAGAACTGGGTCTGGGGCCTCCCTTGGCTAAAAGATAGGCTGGAGGAGTGAGGAAGAGAATTGTTGAACTCAAGTAAATCAAGATCTCTATTCTATTAGATGCATTGCCTCTTATTAGAAAAAGAAACAAATCTAATGCCTGCTTTAATATCCTGAATTAAGCATCATAGAATAGATAATCTGCTTCTGCATATTTTCCAGTAGATCAGTGTGCTATTGTAACCGAGTAGGACATTTTGGGGCTTTCTTGGGGCAGACCCTTCCCCCATATCCTCTGCTTTAGCTCCTCTCTGAAGTGTAACATGTGTCTTGTTGGAGGTTTATGGGAATATTGTGACCTGCCCTCTGTGGACAGCTCCAAGAACAAAGGATTTCTGCATCAAGGAGTTTGCAACAGCCCACCACGCCCCTCCCTCACTTTGCCTTTAAAAATGCTTAGTAATTTTGGCTTAGGGCATTCAGGATATTTTGAGGGCACAAGCCACCCATCTTCTTGCATGGTCATGCAATAAACCTTTCTTTGCTCCAAACTCTGACACTTTGGTTTGTTTTAGCCTCACTATGCATAGAGCTTGTGGACTTGCACTAACACTATCCTAACTGTAATGTAAAGAGGACGTTAAAGGAGAATAATTTATAATAAAGCACTTCAAAACATCCATTCCCAGGAACGATGGCACCCTATGACATAATGAAGTAGGTGCTTGCAAGGTGAATGTGACATCAATAAATGCACATAGACAAAGGGCAGTGGTGATACTGTTTCTAAATATGGGAGTAGTGTAGTCATTGGCATTTCACTGAAATGATGAATGGCTCTTGGTAAAGTCCTGAACCAAACACAGCCTAGGCCTCCCTTGATATGCATGGCAGTTGTTTCTTAAAAATGTCATCTTGCATTAAAACTGCTCAAAAACTATTTTTTGTATGTATTTTTACATATAATAGAGTTGGGGTCAAGACTCAGATAATGGTTTTTCACACTGAAAAGATCTAGGTAGAATGTAGAGGGATTCTTAGTAGACAGGGTGGCCCCCCACATAGCAGTATGTCTAGTGTCCCTGGCCCCTGCCAACTAATTACTTGTAGGACCCCCACGCCCTTAATGGCAACCAAAACTGCCCCCCTACCACATATTCAAAATACCCCCAAGGGCTACTACCATCCTTATTAAGAGCAACTGACTTAGATGAATGGAGCTGGGCTCCAAACAGAATTAAGGTTTGATTAGCAAGAAAAGGGAATGATGGGTATTAAATAAGTAATTAATAGTGCCTGCTAATAGTAGGAACTGAGTCTTGCTTTTTTTAATATATTCTCCAAATTCTTGCACAGTTCCTCACATAGAGTAAGTTCTTAATTGAGCTTTCTTAAATGATGGATCGAATGATTGGAATGTAGGCTGTAGAAAGTAAAAGTCCACTATTGTTTGAATTCTGAATTTAACAGAGGAAAACATCTTCCTTAAGGTGATCAAAGGGCTAATCATTATGAATCTGGCAGCCTTGGCAGGAGTTAGAAAGTGAACTTTGATGTGCCAGTGGCTGTGCTAGGGCCTAGTATTTCTGGTCATAATATCTGCTATGAACTCTAGGCTGAAGACAAAGAGTTAAATTTATGTCAGTGAATCTCGTTCAAGCAATGGAAGTTTTAGAAGAAATATTTAAGTCTCCACGTAAGTAGTATATTCAGTCTAGAAGAAAATGTGACACAATTAAAAAATCAATAAAAAGACCTCAGTCCCTAAATCATACTCCTTCTGTCTTTCAGTGCATTCTCTTTTCATTGTGTCCCTTTCCACCTCACTTAGTCTATTCATCCTGGCATTTCTATCATAGCCTGAAAAGCTTTCAAACAATAATATTTTAGGAAAAGGATTTAGAAATAGAAGCAAAGGGTTTTGTTTTGTTTCCTCAAAATATAAACCTATTATTAGAGAGAATGTAATTCACAGCAGAAGAAAAGTTGGTTTTGCTTAAGTTTCCTTCTAGATTTAAATAGAAAAGAATGGAAATGACATTTCAATTTTATCTCTTTTGTGAAAAAGATAATCTGTAACTATGGATCATGAAGACAATAAATGAAAAGCAAGTCTTTTTTTGAATAGTTCTCCACAGTTTCTTTTGCGTATATAACTTTCTGAATTCAAAGGCATGATACAGCATAAGTTTTAGAAGTTATTTAATATTTTGAAGAGTATAACGTTTAATATTTCCACAATTTGAATTCTAGTAAAGGAACAATGACTTCAACCTTTTGTGTACAAAAATAAAGAGTATTTTAAAAACATTTCACAGTTGAAGTTTACGCACTTCCAGTGTCATATAATTGCTCAAGAGTGTGCTAGTTTTTTTTTTTTTTTTTAAGTCAATTGGGTCATTAGTATTTTAGGGATTTTAAATGAATAAAACCTTGGGTCGTTAGTATTCTAGGGATTTTACTGTGTCTTGGTAAATGACACAGTAAAAAAAAAAAATCAATAATGCATCTTTTGTAAGCATGGGTTACTTTTCCCTCTGTGAAAATTCTAAGGAATAACCACATAGGTAATATATAGTGGACCTCACATGCTGTTCTTGCCTGATCTAGAATCTGGGTGGATTCTCTGTGCTAAGGAGAGAGATCGTATTGAAGGTCAGAAGGAAAACTCTCCCTTCTCTCCCTCAATCTCTTCCTTCTTTTCTTTGCCTGGCTGCCTAAGAAGTGGGAACTTTACATTATATCCCCTGTTACAGCATCCTGGGGGTTTTTTGTTCCATATACCTTGGAGCTTCACACTGTGGACCTTTTTAGTCAAATTTTGGGGGAGTAATTCCTTCTATTACGGCTGTATCTTCCACCATTTTCCCCTGCTTATCATCCACCACATTTTGTGAAGCCTCTATGTCTTTGCACGGTTTGTTTCTCTTGTTGGGGTACCTTTCTTTCAATGCCACTCCCACCTTTTTCCCTGCCCATCAGGAAACTCCTCCTAATCCCCTCCTCCACTTTGTTTTTACAAAACCTTGTAACCACCTCAGTCATAGGGTTTTCACATTACCTGACTCTATTATGCTTTGCGGCTCTTTGAGGGTATAGCTGTTATACATTTGTGTCTTTAGTGCTTCGTCGTAAGATGCTCAGTAAATTTTTGTTACATGAATGGAGAAATGAAGTTATGACCCAAAACAAAACACCGTTGACAATTATAAAGGAAAATGTTTGAGATGAGTAATACTGTTTGTCTTTGTTGATCATTGTGGAGTTCTTTGTTCCCTTTGCAGACTGTAGAAACATACCACTGTAGCTTGCTTTATTTTATTTGACTGAAATGACTGTATAGGGACACTTCTGTTTCTGAGCTAGGGCAGACTAACAGTATTTCAGATCAGCAGACCCTTCTGGTGATCCCTTAGGTCAGTGTGGTGCCAGTATTTTGCGGTAGATTTAAAGGAGTTACGCTCCAGTGACTGTATCACTCGTGAATTACCCAATCCTCTTTTTTTTCCTTAAGTAAACTGGAAAAAAAACTTACATATTTATCACTTGCTGTGTAAAATGGTGCATTTTGATTTTCCTAAAATTAGCTCTGAGCTACTAGGGCTATCCCTTGGTACTAGTATGAAAAGATTTGGCAAGTAAATCTGGATTCTTGTTCTTCAAACCCTTCTTGATTTTATGTACCAAACAATTTCACTTTTGGCCTATGTTTTTTTACACTGTGAAGGGCCAGTGTTTTAATCCTTTGTTGGAAATAAACTGGTGTTTTTGATCATCCTTCTCACTTGGATTGACTCCAGATTTATAATGAATTTTTTATGTTATGGTGACCTTAACTAAATCTGTGAATTGGGAGAGAATTTCTCAAAGTTGTCCTTGGTTATTGGTTTTAATTTAGTCTTATTCTGTCTGCATATTTCACTATTTTAATTTCTATTGTGATCCTCTATATCTTACTAGGAATGTACTAATTATATATCAAATTATAATCCCTGTGTTTTAAAATTACATATTATAAGCTTTTTTCTTTAGTGGAATGTGATATAACAATATCTTGTTCCATTTTTTCTTATCTCTCCAAATATAGTCTGTTAGTAATAATTATTATTTTCCATTTATTGATGAAAACATATCTTGGGCTGATGTACCTTTCTAAAAACAGTAATAATAATAATAAAAGATAAAATAAATAATAAAATAATAATAATAAAAGATTCCTATAGTACTCTGTTGGAAAGGCATGTAGTTGTGCATTCTAGCCAAGAATTATGTTAGAATTTTCAGATTATATTCCAGAGAAAACTGAGTTTAGAGTTAACTAACATGTATTTAGTGTTGACTTATGTCAAGCCTTCTGGGTGATTTTTCATTGTTTTGTGCCTTTGATCTTAGTAAACTTTATACCAGGGAAAAACTGATCCATCAAAAGGTAGCAAACCATCACCTTTTAAAATTAATCTACTTTTTAAAATGAGCACTTATTCCATTTGTGGGAAACAGTGTAGTTAAGGTACTCAGAACAACACTCAAGGATACCAATTTCTGTTTTAAAGTAATTATTTTTTTAGTGTCAGAATTAATTTAACTGACCATGCTAAGAAGCATTAGATATTACTATCAAACTGGTGTGTTATCTGGTAATTCAATGGACATATACACAAAAAGATGTAAAAACGATACACACAGGCACTGTTATTTTCTGAACATATCTTTTACCAAGATGTGATCTACAGATGATGTTCTAGTGGCCCTGAGAGGGTGGCCATTCCCTCTTTAGTGCCTATGGAGCCATTCGTTGAGCCTCTCTTGGGATGTTATGTCTTCTCTGTAGCTCCTTATGATGTGATCCCCTTTGTTCTTCTCTTTGGTCCGATGCTGCTCTATGGAGAGGCTGTTTCGGTACATGCATTTTGTTATAGGTATTTCCTTCTCAGACTGCATTTGGATATCCTTCAATTTAATTTCAATTATATGCAAATGCATCTAGTTTCCTATTAGAAAACTGTCCTTAATCCTTCAGGAAGTATGTGCTAGTTAGTCCACCTACCTGTTTGGTTGTAGTTGCTGGTTGGCCTGCTCTATGGGAATCATAACACAAGCCTTGATTAACTTTCTATAAATAAGGGTATGGACTAGGGATCCCTAAGTTCTCCTGTATCTCTCTAATGTTGTCATTATATGATTCTAATCCATCACTAGAAATGTATTATGAAATGGGTAATTAATGTTTACAGAATGCTTAGAGAGTTTTTAATGAGAAGTAGATACTTGTGGTTAGTGTTAATTAATAGATGGCTTATTAACCTTTCTTTTTTTGCCCCAATAACACATTAGAAAAAATGTACTTTTAAGAATAAACTGCAACTTGATGAAATATTTTAATTACATGATAAAAATTTAACATTTAAAAACAAGCATCAGTATAGTGATTGTAGAAACCAAAAACCTATGTGTATAAATACAGTTGACCCTTGAACAAGGAGAAGTATTGGTTCCAGGACCCTCTGTGGATGCTGAAGTTTCCCAGTCAATCCCTCTGGATCCATGGTTCTGCATCCAACAGATTCAACCAACCCCAGATCTTGTAGTACTGTAGTGTTCACGGGAAAAAATATCTGTGTATAAGTGGATCTGGGCAATTCAAAGCTGTGTGGTTTAAGGGTCAACTGTAGTTATAATAAAAAAGGAAATCAGCAGCAGTGTATAGTTTTTCTAATTTTTCAAAGTATTTTAAATATGATCCAAATTTTTAAATTCCTATAGCTTCTTTGTAGGCAAGAAGAGGCAAGACAAGTGCTCTCATACTTCTAGGGAAGCTAAGACCTAGAGATTAAAGGTTTATTCATCCTTCCATCAAAAGGTTTTGAGTGCCTGTATATGGGTACGATGATGAATAATTTATCCTACTTGACTTTGAGAGGAGGAAAGACAGATTTATAAACAAATGTTTTAGTTAATAATATAGTTAATTATGGTAGAAGCCCAGAAAATGGTACATATAACTCTGGGGTGTTGTTTGGCAAGAGGCCTCAGAAATGGTAATTTTTTAATGCATTCTTATTAAAAAATGAGTGGAGACATTTGCCAGAAGGCAAATAGGGTGAGGAGAAGTAAGGGCTTTGCAATAAGAGGGATTGAACATGTGTAGACACCTACAATTATGAAAGGGTGGGGTATTTGAGGAGCAGTGCCGGTTCAATGCAGCTAGCACATTACTATCCAATCTAAATATAAATGTGTAAGTTAAAAATTTCTAACAGCTGTATTAAAAAAGAAAAAAAATCAGTGAAATTAATAATAGTATATTTTATTTACTCCAATGTATTTAAAATATTTATGGTGTTTTTTCATACTTAGGTATGAAGTTCTTGATTTTAAAGATCAAATCAGATGTATATTTAACATGTACAAAACGCCTCAGTTTAGACTAGCCGCAGTTCAAGCACTCAGTTTCTAGAATCTTAGGGCTGTATTTGTGTGTGCATGTGAGAGAATGAGAGAGAAAGAGAGAAAATGAGAATAAAAATGAAAATGTGTGTACTCTAGAGGGGCAGGTGGAGCAATGAGGTTGAAGTGACTCTTGGAACCATGTTTTGAAAAGGCCTGGCTGCTGCCTGAATTTAGAATTTATCCTTATAATAGTTTATGACTGTGCTTCTCAAATTTTCTATGGGGAAGGGCCAGTTTTTAAAATTCAGAATTTGTTGCAGGCTGATCCTTTTGTAAAATACAATAACGGCAAATTAAAAAAATGCAATGAGAGTTATTTGAAGAGAAGAACTTTTTTTAGTCACTAGATATGGCACAGGTATGGCTATTGCCTTGATTATCCAGGTGTCTAAGCCAGTGCTCTTCAATAGAACTTTCTATCATGATAGAAACGTTCTGTCTGTGCTGCCCCATGCCATAGCCACTAGCCACATGTGGCTCTCGAGCCTTTGAAATGCAGCTAGCACGACTCCTGAGAAACTGAATAATTTAATTTAAATTGAAATAAGCACGTTAAGACTATTGGCTACTGTGTTGCACAGCACTGGGTGTGTTTACTCTTAATCTTTGAATTTATCTTTTGTGGTTTAGTGAAAGACAGTTGTGGACTGGCAGTGGTCCACAAACCATACATTGAGTAGCGCTGTTTACAGCAGGGTCTCTAGACTAGAAAGCCTGGGTGTATCCGACAAGTTACTCAGTCTCTTGCTACCCTAGGATCCTCAATTCTAAGATGAAGATAACAATTAAAAACAAAGAACCTTTCTCATGGAGTCCTTGTGAGGAATAAATGTGGAGGGGGTGCGGTTAGGGAGAGCACCAAGAAAAGATGACATTTGAAAGGACCGCGAAGGATGATTCAGTAGGCAAAGAGGAGAGGGAACTCTGAAATCATAAATCATCATACTGTGTTTAGAAGAAGAGGTAGCGGATAACCCCGCCCTAGCCTTATCACTGCTACTATTATTTCTTCCTCTCTTTCCTAGTGATCTTCTTATTTTAATCTTTTGGCATATTTTAAACTGGATTGCTAGGTAATATGTGGTTTTGTGGTTTTAGTCAATGCTGCTTAATCAATAAGGCCAATTATTGCGTCTTTACTTTTTCATTCTCGGGGGTTACGGAGTTTTAACATGGTGGAAACTGGGCTGTGGTTGAGAGGGAAGGGGAATCCTGTTGGAGGAACAGCCCCTGGATTATGGGCAGGTGGCTATGAAGTTCTTGTCCCCTAAAATATGTTTCTCATTACCTAGCTTATTTTAAGAAGAAAACCAACTGGAAAAAAAATGAAGTTCCTTCTCTTCATATTTGTTGGTGGTGTTCACCTTTTATCTCTGAACTCTGGGAAAGCTATTTATGGAAATGGCAACCGTCAGAGGACTTTTCAAGAAATAAAAGAAGAAATAGCCTGCTATGGAGATGTTGCTAAGGCAATCATCAACCTTGCTGTTTATGGTAAAGCCCAGAACAGATCCTATGAGAGACTGGCACTTCTGGTTGATACAGTTGGACCCAGACCAAGTGGCTCCAAGAACCTAGAAAAAGCCATCCAAATCATGCACCAAAACCTACAGGAGGATGGGCTGGAGAATGTCCACCTGGAGCCTGTCAAAATTCCCCACTGGGAAAGGGGAGAAGAATCTGCTGTGATGCTGGAGCCGAGAGAGCACAAGATGGCTATTTTGGGTCTTGGCAGCAGCATTGGGACGCCCCCGGAAGGTATTGTTTTCAAGTCAATTTGCCATGTTCTTTATAAAATTAATGCTATGTGACATAACTGATTATGGGGTATATGATTCCTCTTACAATTTGGGTAATAAAAAGGAAGATATAATCATTTCCCATTTCCTTGGCTTAATGAGTTACTTACTCTTGCATTCCTTTTTCTTCCTTTTCCCCCTTCTCTTTCTGAAAGAAAGCTGTGTAGCATTCCTTTTAAAATGAAGAATCTGTAGCTGTTGGTCCATGATACTTGTAAGTTCTACTACTTAATAATTTCTATCTGCTATAATCATTCTGTAGAGAATTGAGATACAGGTAAAAAGGCTGCAAAAACTGGTGCTATCTTTCAAGTAGCTTCAATGTACAGAATTTCTTAGAATTAATGAGATAAGGAATAGAGCCTTGCACATTGAATTGACTTAATTATTTTTATAGCATTTGAGGCCTCTAATGCAAGGAATTATCCAGAGTGGCATTCTATTTTATCTGGCTCAACTTCATCAGATAATATAAATGCTTTCATCAGTGATATATTACCAGTCAAAATTGGGTTATTAGTCAGTATCAAACTATTCATAAATTGTGCATATATTCACGGACTGTTTTCCAATGGCAAGGAAACTATAGTTGACCTTTGAACAGTATGAGGGTTGGGACACCAACCCTCCATGCCATTGAAAACCTGCATGTAACTTATAGTCAGCCATCTATATATATGGTTTGGTTCTTCTATATCTGTGAATTTTTTTTTTTTTTTGTATCTGTGAATTTTTGCATCTGCAGATTCAGCCAACTGTGGATTGTGTAGTACTGTTGTATTTGCTACTGAACAAAATCCATGTATAAGTGACCTGTTACATTGCTCAAGGGTCAACTGCAGTTTATAAAAAAACAGCTGAGCAGTTCCCATTGTGGTACTAGTAATGAACCCAACTAGTATCCACAGGGATGCGGGTTTGATCCCTGGCCTTACTCCTGGATTAAGGCACTGGCACTGCTGAGAGCTGTGGAGTAGGGTCACAGATGTGGCTTGAATCCCGTATTGCTGTGGCTGTGGCATAGGTCTGCAGCTGCAGCTCTGATTGGACCCCTAGCCTGGGAACTTCCATGTGTAGCAGGTGCAGCCCTAAAAAGAAAACAAACAGTTGACCTTCTCTAAAAAGTTTATAGAAACTTCTGACTTTCTCTAATGCCAAGAGAAGTACCCAGTTGAGAAGTAGGTGGCAAACGTTTTAGAAACATCTTTATTGAGATATAATTCACATACTATACTGTTCACCTATTTAAAACATAAAATTCAGTGATTTTATTTATTTATTTATTTATTTTTTGTCTTTTTTTGCTATTTCTTGGGCCGCTCCCGCGGCACATGGAGGTTCCCAGACCAGGGGTCGAATTGGAGCTGTAGCCACCGGCCTACGCCAGAGCCACAGCAACGCGGGATCCGAGCCGCGTCTGCAACCCACACCACAGCTTGCGGCAACGCCAGATCCTTAACCCACTGAGCAAGGGCAGGGACCGAACCCGCAACCTCATGGTTCCTAGTCGGATTCGTTAACCACTACGCCATGGCGGGAACTCCAAATTCAGTGATTTTAAATATATTCCCAGAATTGTGTTAATTACCATCACAATCAAATTTTAGACATTTCATCACTCCAAAAGAAACTTTATACTCATTAGCAATTACTCTCTATCCCTTTCTTACCACCCTCCTAAGCCTTAGGCAATCACTGATGTGCTTTCTGTCTTTATGGATTTGCTTATTCTGGATATTTCACATGGATGAAATAATACACTGTGTTATCTTTTGTGACTGGCTTCTTTCATGTAGCATAATGTTGTAGTATGCATTAGTACTTAATTTGTTTTTGTTGTTGGATAATTTTCCGTTTTATGGACATTCCGCTTTTATTTATCTACTGATCCGTTGATGGACATTTCCCCCTCCACCTTTTGGCTCTTGTGAATAATGCTGCTCTAAACATTCACGCACGAGTTTTTGTTTGTACATATATTTTCATTTCTCTTGGGTATATACCAAGGAGTGAAATTGCCTGGTTGTTTAGTAATTCTATGTTTAACTTTTGGAGGAACTGCCAAATTGTTTCCAAAGTGGCTGCACCACTTTACATTTTCACTGACGTATTCTGATTTTTACACATACTTGTCAACACTTGTTATTTGTCTTTTCGCTTATAGGTGTCCTAGTGGGTATAAAGTCATATTCATTGTAGTTTTCATTTGCATTTCTCTGATGACTAATGATATTGAGCACCGTTCATATTCTAATTTGCCATTTGTGTATCTTCTTTGGAGAAGTGTATATTCAGATCTCTTGTCCAATTTTAATTAATGCTATTTGAATTTTTATTGAATTATAAAAGCTCTTCATGTATGCTGGATGCATGTCTCTTAGTGTGATTTAATATTTGCTGCAGGAAAATCTTTAATTTAGATTTAGCGTAATTTATCTAGTTTTTTTCTCTTTTGCTTGTGCTTTTAGTGTGACGTCTAAGAAACCATTGCCTAAGGAGTTCCCACTGTGCTCAGTGGTTAACGAATCCGACTAGGAACCATGAGGTTGCGGATTCGATCCCTGGCCTTGCTTGGTGGCTTGGGGATCCGGCGATGCCGTGAGCTATGGTGTAGGTCGCAGACACAGCTCGGATCCCGCGTTGCTGTGGCTGTGGTGTAGGCGGGAGGATACAGCTCTGATTCGATCCCTAGCCTGGGAACCTCAATGTGCCATGGAAGCAGCCCAAGAAATGGCAAAAAGACAAAAAAAAAAAAAAAGAAAAAGAAAGAAACAGTTGCCTAAACAAGATCATAAAAATTTATTCCTACCTTTTCTTCTGAGAGTTTTATAATTTTAGCTTTTACATTTAGGTCGTGAGTTAATTTTAGATGTGAGGTAGGAGCCCATCTTTGTTCTTTTGCTGTAGTGACTTAGTTGTCTCAGCGTCATCTGTTGAAAAAACTATTCTTTCCCCATTGAATTGGGTATATCTAATTAATTGGTTTTCAGATGTTAAATCAACTTTGCATGCCTGGGATAAATCCCACTTGGTTATGGTGTATAATCTTTTTATATGTTACTGAATTTAGCTTGCTAGTGTTTTGTTGAGCAGTTTTATATGTATATTCATAAGGAATATTGGTCTGTAGTTTTATTTTATTTTTTGTAATGTCTTTGGCTTGGTTCTGGGGTAATTTTGGCCTTAAATTGAAAGTTGAAATGTATTATCTTGTCTTCTATTTTTTGGAAGAGTGTGTGCAAGATTGGTATTAATTCTTTAAGCTTTTGGTAGAATTAACTAGTGAAGCCATCTCATTCTTGGATTTTCTTTGTGAGAATATTGTTAATTATTACTTCAATATTTTTCTTTGTTATAGATCTATTCAGATTTTCTATTTATTTTTGAGTCAGTTTTAGTAGTTTGTGGATTTCTTTCCAGGAATTTATTAATTTTATATAAATTAGGGAATTTGGGAGCATACAGTTATTTATAATCTTCACTTATAATTTTTTTATTTTTGTGAAGATAGGAATTCAAATTACTCTTTGGTGTCATTTGCTTTCTGTCTTAAGTTCTCTAGGTTTTTTTGTTTGTTTTTCAAAACAGGTCTGCTAGCAAAAAATTCTCTAAGATTTCATAATCTTTACTTATTTAATTGTCATTTTGAAATATAGTTTTACTGGATGTAAGTTTTTTTTTTTTTTTTTGGTCTTTTTAGAGCTGCACCTTTGACGTATGGGCATTCCCAGGCTAGGGGTCAAACTGGAGCTGCAGCTGCCAGCCAATGCCGCAGCCACAGCAATGCCAGATCAGAGCCACATCTGTGACCTACATCATAGCTCACGGCAAAGCCAGGTCCCTAACCCACTCTGTGAGGCCAGGGATTGAACCTGCATCCTCATGGATACTAGTTGGGTTTGTTACTCATGAGCCACGATGGGAACTCCTAAGATTCTTGATTCTTTTTTTTATTTTTGCTTTAAGCACTTTGTATTTGTCATTCCATTGTTCTCTGACCTCTATTTTATTCTGGTGAGAAGTCAGCTGTTAATATTATTGGAACTCTCTTGTACAAACATACCTTGGAGATACTGTGGTTTGGTTCCAGACCACTGCCATAAAGTGAATATTGTAATAAAGTGAGTCACATGAATTTTTTAGTTTTCTAGTGCCTATAAAAGTTATGTAATCATTATACTGTAGTCTATTAAGTGTGCAATATCAATATATCTAAAAAAAACAATGTACATACCTTAATTAAAAATAATGCTATTGAAAAAATGGTGCCAATAGACTTGCCAGACGCAGGATTGTCACACACCTTCAATTTGTAAAGATCACAGAATCCATGAAGCACAATAAAACATGCTGTGCTTGTATCTGATGAGTCATTTTTCTCTTACTGATTTTAAGATTTTACCTTTATTTTTGGTTTTCGACATTTTGATTTCAGTTTCTGTTGTTGGGGAATCTCTTTGCTTTTTTCTTGCTTGGAGGTTGATCTTCATGTTTATATTAATGTTTTTCATTAGTTTGGGAAGTTTTCACTTACTTTTTCTATGAATATATTTTTTTACCTATTTTCCTCCCTTCTCTCCCTCTGACACTTCTGTTATGGGTATGTTGGTGCACTTAATGGTATCCCACATTTCTCTGAGGGTCTGTTCATTTTGTACTCTTTCTTTCTCTCTGTTCTTCAGATAGTCTATCAATCTGTCACCAAATTCATTAATTCTTTCTTCTGCTAGCTTTAATATACTACTGATCAGCTCTACTGAATTTTTTTTCAAGTTGTTTTACTTTTCACCTCCAGAATTTCCATTTGGTCTTTCCTATAATTTCTGTCACTTTTTTGATATTCTCTATTTGATGAGATATTGTCATCATGCCTTCTTTTAATTCTTTAAGTATTGTTTTCTTTAGTTCCTTAAACATATTTTTAATAGCTCTTTGATCTCTTTGTCTGATATTTTTCTACAACGGGGCACCCTCAGGGTAGTTTCTATTTTCTGCTCCCCCCCCCCCCCGTATTGGTGACACTTTCCTTTTTCTTTCTCAATTTGTTGTTGTTGTTGAAATCTTATTTTAAATAATATATTCTAGTGACTCTAGATACTGATTCTTCTCCCTTCTCCTCCACTGCCCAGTGGAGGTTGGTGGTATTTTTGCTGTTCGTTTTGTTCTTTATTTTTATAATTATTTGGTTGTACTAACCTTGTGAAGTCTTTTTTCTCCCATTGTACATGTTCTGATGTCCCTATTCATACTGCTTTTCTTTTTCCTATTTTTCCTTTAGTCTGGCTCTCTGGGTGTCACCCCAAAGTCTGTACAAGCCACTTACTGGTCAAAGGTTGTGCTTAGGTTCAACCAGTTATATTTTCACCCTTTACTGTTGGATGTTCATTTTGCTTGAGGGCTGTTATTAAAACTTAAAGAATTTATGTGTTTGTCCCAAGTTCAGTCAGGGCCTAATAGCTTGGGAGACCCTCTCCAGCTAATCTTTAGAGGGTACAGCCTTGGGCATGCAGTCTTCCATTGAGGTAGGATGCATATAATTTGATTACTAAGCCTAGCTTAATAACATTTTTCTCCTGTGTCAGACAAAATAGCTTACTTTTCAGTCAGTGTGTATTTGGTTAGAGGTTGTGCTTAAGCCTCTTTTGTCTGTGAGACTTCAACCCTTTGTTGATAGATCTGTGTGCAACTTGGGAAATGTTTTGAATCTATTCGTGTCCATGTCCAGTTTCTTTTTTTTTTTTTTTCATTTTTTTTTTAAGGGCTGCACCTGCACTGTACAGAGGTTCCCAGGCTAGGGGTCCAATCAGAGCTACAGCCTGCCAGCCTATGCCAAAGCCATAGCAATGCAGGATGCGAGCCACATCTGTGATCTACACCACAGCTCATGGCAACACAGGATCCTTAACCCACTGAGCGAGGCCAGGGATTGAACCCATAACCTCATGGTTACTATTTGGATTTGTTTGTGCTGCTCCACAATGGGAATTCCTCATGTCCAGTTTTAATTGTTCCTGAGTAGGAACATGTGCACAGCCTTCCCAATCCCCAGGTTTTATTGTGACCCAAGGAGGGCTTTTCTTGGTTGCTTTCTCCCACTGGTTCTTTCTGTTAAACTTTTGGTTGTTCTGTCATTTTTCTTGTTGCTAGCAGCGTCATGAAGCTACTAGAACCCCTTTACTTGCTCTCTACAAAGCAACTAAATCATTGTTTACAACAACAGCCTCAAGTATGGAATTCTCTATGTTCTGCTCCAAGTAATTCCTGTACCCTGGGTAAGAAATGCAAAGCATTTTATCCTCCTAGTTTGTCTCTTCCCTGGGAGTTCGCAGGAGCTAGGCATGGTGATAGAGGCCTGCTTCTCCTGAATGGTATCTTTAACAGGTGCTAAAAGGGGATGGTAGTAGCTACTGGTCTTCTTAACTTGCCTTTCCCAGCATGGGACTTCTGCCTGTGAATGAGCTAAGACAGCAGCGATCAGGGTCTTAGTTTTCTCCTGGCTGTAGTTTCCACCATACAAGAAGGGGCTGAGTAGAAAAATGATGACCCAGTCCTCTTGGAGTGGAGTGGACATAATAGAGTTTCTGTAACACAGAGGTGGGGATGGGAGGAGGAAGCAGGTCATGGCCCAAATGCTACAGACTCTCATTATCCTAACAGGTTTAGTAGACTTTCTTTAATGACTATTTCTCCACTTGCTGTATATACCCTTAGGACAACTTTAAGAGTCTTTAAGTGATTTTTTAAAAATTAATTTTCCCCAGTTAAATGTTTCATAGTGGGGAAGATCTGCCAGGTTTTTCACTCCACCGTTCTGGAAACACCACTGATGTGGCTAGTTTTGGTCTCTCTGTGAGGCTGCATGAACTCTCTTAGAATCCTCTAAGATATTAGAGACCCCTCAGCTTGGGTTCCATGTGTCAATCAGGACCTTTGTCTTATTGCCTTCTGTTATGACTAATCGGTGTTAAACACCAGAATATATATATCATACTATATGTGTGTGTATGTATATATTTTCCTTGCTTTTTAAGTAAGCCTTTCTATTTTAAAATATTTAGCATTATTTTTAATATACGAGAAAACTAGACTGCAAGAGATTAGGTAATTTGCCCAGGATTACACAACTAGTAAGAGGCCAAGTGTAGGCATGAACAATTGTCAAGCTCCTGAGTTTGTGCCTATAGTCATTGGACTATGTTGCCTCATGTACAAATATTTTGATGTTATTTTTGTTTATAGTATTTCCCATTTTAGCCATTTGGCTGAAACCCATCTACTTCCAAAGTTGTTGATACCTGTACTCTGATGGAATAATATACTGGTATCTGTACCTTATAGCGAACACTTTTCCTTATTCCTATTTCTTTCTTATCCTCATTTCTTATTTCTGTAGCTAGGCCTGCTCTTCGACCTGGCTATTTGCCTGGGAAAATTGAGCCAAGTTACTGGTTGTTCATGGGGCCTTCAGAACTCAGGGGAAGTGAATTTTACTCACTGGAATCTGTTGTGGTATTCCAAGGCTCACTCTCACTCCATTCCTCATTCCATGGGGCTCAAAGTCGATAAACAGTTGTCTGGCAAGTGGACTATTTTTAAGGCTCAGAGGAGACTGGAGAGTAAGACTAGACCAGGTGTGGAAAAATTCCAGTGGAAGATAGTGTGAAATTTGCATACAGGGACCTCTGGGTACTATAGCTCATCTCCCAGAAAAACCCATGTTGTATCCTTGGTTTAGCCACATACTGGTTGTGTGACCTTGGCCCAGTCACTTAAAATCTATGGGCCTTAATTTTCTCATCTATAAAATGGGAGATGGCTGAAATATGAATCTGCAAGATCTCTTCCAGATTGGAAATGCTGTGGTTTTTCTGAGAATTCACATAGGATCAGTGAAGCTAGAGTTCACGAGAGAAGCGTTCTAGGGATCCTCCATGGAGCAGATCCATTATATGACCAGAGGTAATTTTTTTAACTTCCCAGTTCTAGACTTGGGTATTACAGCACATATTGGTTTCTTTGCGTGTCAGGGTTAAGGCTCTATGGAGAGCTGGAAGAAGACTTCCTATCTGCATTTCCAAGAATGACTGATGTCCTGCAAGCCTCCCAAATTCAGCATCTTGTCTCTTCTATGCTTCACATCTTCATTAATGACATTGCCAACCCTCCAGGTGCTCACAGTCAGAGTTCTGCTAATATCTGATATGGTGTCTTGTTTTTGTCCCCTTGTTTAAAGATTCAGCTCAAATCCCCCCTTTATTTGGAGACTTCTTTTATGCTTCCTCATCCCCAAGGAAGTATTGATGACTTCCTTCTTCCTGCTTTTCTTGTACTCTATACTTGCTTATATCATAAGCATTTCTCTACTAGATAATAAGTCTCTTAGAATCAGAGATCCCAGTTCCAGTGGTTCTCAACTGGGAGTAATTTTGCTTCCCAGGGGAAATTTGGCAATATCTGGACACATTTTTGGTGGTTATAACTGAGAAGTGGTGCTACTTGCCCACTAAAGTGGGTAGAGGTCAGGAATACTGCTAAACATCCTACAGTGTACAGAACAGGCTTCCCCTTCCTTCACACTAAATAATGATCCATTCTAAAATACCAGTAGTGCCAAATTTGAGAAACTGCCCTAGTTCTTAGCATAGTGTCCCATACACAGAAAAGTTTTAAGAAATATTTGTTGAATGAATGAGTCTTTCCATTTATCTCACTCAATCACTCAGTTGGGCACCAAGCCTTAAATTTCACATATGACTCCATTTTTCCATCCTCACTGTCACATCAGATTTCAAGACCTAATATCTCCTGCCTACAGTGGTATAATCGCCTTCTAACGGGTCTTCCTGACTCCACTGTCATTTTAATCAATTTCCATACTACAGCTTCAGTTGTCTTTCTGAAATACGGATCTCATTAAGTTTCTCCCTTACTTAAAATATTTCCATTGTTCAAGGTATAGTTCAAATTCTTACGACCTTTTTAAAGGTGACTCCGGGCTTCATTACTAGGTTGATGTCTAGTCTCTCCCTCACCACACACCTTATGTTTCAGCTACATGGGCCTAACTTGTCTTGCCTGCACATGTTAATACTTCCTTTACTTAAAAACTGCTTCCTGGAGCTCTGCTGGCCTAACCCCAATCTGAATCCTACTCCCAACCCAGTCCAACCCAACCCTTCTCTGCTTGGAGAATCCCTGCTCTTTTTTAAAGACTCATTTAAAATGAGTCTTTTCTCTGAAGTCTTTCTTGAACCCAAACCTAAATAAAGATAATTGTTCTTTCATCTCCTTTCTCATTTTTTTTTGGCCTATATTATACAATGATCACAGTTTACTACATAATTATCTCTTCTGGGAAACTGTGAGCTTCTCCAGGGTACAAGCCACTTCTTACTTAACTCTTTTAGCACTACACCTGGTAATAGGTAAGTATTAAATTTGCTGTTGATCTGAAGAGTAGAT
Source organism: Sus scrofa (assembly GCF_054392235.1). Lineage (NCBI taxonomy): Eukaryota > Metazoa > Chordata > Mammalia > Artiodactyla > Suidae > Sus > Sus scrofa. The sequence goes on along the minus strand of NC_139386.1, from coordinate 39,872,283 downwards.
TTGTGATGTATATCACACATATCAGACACAACTTAGAATAGATTTACAAGGAGATCCTGCTGAACAGCATTGAGAACTATGTCTAGATACTCATGTTGCAGCAGAACAAAGGGTGGGGGAAAAATGTAATTGTAATGTATACATGTAAGGATAACCTGACCCCCTTGCTGTACAGTGGGAAAAAAAAATAAAATAAAACAAAAAGGATAATCAAACTTATTACATTCAAACAAGCTTCTTTTAGCCCTATGTGATTCCCAGAGGTCTTTTATGTCCCTGTCATGTCCAAATAACAAGGGATTTGCATCTGAAGTAAAGGCATATAGGGAAGAAGAGGATAAATGAACATCAGTCAAATCATGATGAGGTTGTTTACCAGTCTGTTCTTCCTGAAAACTCCAATAACACGGATCAGGAAGCCTGGAAAGCTACAGCTTAGTTTATTCCAAAATCCTAGTGTATTAATCTCATGGGGACCTAAAATAGCCTTCCTGCATACCCCTAGCACATCCACCAATGAACACATTCTACAGCCAGTACTTTTGATCCATTTCTTACTGAGGTTAAACTAATTTACACACAAGGTCCCATCATCAAATAATTAGTTATTTGCACCTGTCCTCCTTTCCTCCTTTGGTCTCTTCATGGAAGCAGCATTTTCACTGTTTTTTCCAGGGTTTAATCTTTGTCCAATATCTAGTTGCAGTATGAGAAATGCTTGGAAGAGCCTGTATCCACAGATGATACTTGGAATTTGGAGGTATGGGATCAGGTGAAGGATCTGATTCCAAAGTGTCACAGGTTGCAAATTCCCTCTGTCAGCATCAAGTCAGGATTGGGAATGAGGAGGAAGGAGGCCGAAGAACTCACATTTATTCAGAGCTTATTATATGCTAGTCATTGTGCAGATTCTTTCACTTACATTGTCTTTTGGGACAGGTGTTGTTCCCACTTTATAGATGGCAGGCTCTGGGAGGTCTAGCACTTTGTCCAAGGTCACACAGCTTATAATATGTGGCAGAGTCTTGTGCCCTCTTGTACCTCTTGTACCTCATGGTGAATCTTTCTGACCACGTCTTCCAGGTATATTCATTTTCCTCTTGGCTGTTTCCTCAAAAATGAGGCCACCATATCAATCTGTGTGCCTTCGCACTCTCCTGCAAACACAACTTAAAAAGCACATATCGTTTCTGAATATGATTGCATCAGAATTAAGAAAATCTATTCAATGAAGCATACTGTAAACAAAGCTGTTAGGCATATAGAAAAATGGGAGAAGATATTAACACTTCTAAAAATGAAATTAATATGTAGGTTATGAACTACTGAAAATCAACAAGAAAAAGGCAGTAACCCTAACAGAAAAATGGACAAAGGCTTTAAATATGTAGTTTAAAGAAGAAGACTGAAAGCTAAAAAGTGTATAAAGAGATCTTATCCCCCCAGTAATCAGAACAGTGCTCATTTTTAGAAAATTAGATCATTTTACAGCAGAGATGTAAACTGCATTGGTGGTGCTGTGGTGACATGGGAACCCTTCTACATTGATTGGTGGGTGTAAAGCATGGTGCCACCATTTTAGAGATCAAACTGGTAATATTTAGCTAACTTAGTATATTCTTAGACCCAATGAACCAGTGATTCATGTCCTTATTATATTTTCCAAAGAAATTGTTACACAGGTCCCTAAGGGTACAGATACAAGGATGATTATTGTACCCTTATTTGTTGAGGTAGGGTCCATCTGGAGGTGTATCACTGGGAGTGTAGACATGTAAAATGTAATAGATAATCCCCAGAGTATGTTATAAAGAAGTTGGAAGCAAAAAACTAATATATATATAGAATGACATATATAAGTGCATCCATATAAATACATTTTTTTTTTGCATGTACACATAAGCAAAAAATATCTTAGAATGGTTGCCTACCCAGGACATAGGTGGGAGGTAGGAACATGAATAAAAAAGAATAAATAAATTTAAAAACAAGCATATAAAAGAAAGAAATTTGCCTTTAATAAGTCAATGAAGATGTATTATGAACTAAGAAGTATAATTAACCATTACTCTGCATCTGATATTAAAAACAGAAATTCACATGCCTGTTCTTGAGTCATGAGGTTAAAGCAGATATTTGGGTAATTTGTCATTTTTTCCAAGACAGGAAGCCACATCCCTTTTACTTTTTAAACATTATCCAGGTCCCTCTTCATCCATAATCTTATGACAATCACTTAGATTTATGCTTATACAACGTAAAATCTTTACTTTTTACTTACATGGTTTTAGTCTTGTAACATACATCTTTTGCATTTTTATCTTCTAAATTTCAGACAGGAATGATGCCTCTTTTCATTTGCTTTGTACAGCCTTTAGTCCAAGTTGTATAATGATTTTTATTTTTTCCCATTATATCTGGTTTACAGTGTTCTGTCATTTTTCTGCTGTACAGCATGGTGACCCAGTTACACATTTATGTATACATTCTTTTTTCTCCCATTATCATGCGCCATCATAAGTGACTAGACATAGTTCCCAGTGCTACACAGCAGGATCTCATGGCTAATCCATTCCAAAGGCAATAATCTGTATCTGTTAACCCCAGGCTCCCAATCCACCCCACTCCCTCCCCCTCCCCCTTGGCAACCACAAATCTATTCTCCAAGTCCATGATTTTCTTTTCTGTGGAAAGGTTCATTTGTGCCATATATTAGATTCCAGATATAAGTGATATAATATAGTATTTGTCTTTCTCTTTCTGACTTACTTCACTCAGTATGAGAGTCTAGTTCCATCCATGTTGCTGCAAATGGTATTATTTTGTTTGTTTTTATGGCTGAGTAGTATTCCGTTGTATATATATACACCACATCTTGCTAATCCAATCATCTGTCGATAGACATTTTGTTTGTTTCTATGTCTTGGCTATTGTGAATAGTGCTGTAATGATCATGTGGGTGGATGTTTCTTTTTTAAGGAAAGTTGTTTCTGGATATATGCCCAAGAGTGGGATTGCTGGGTCATATGGTAGTTCTATGTATAGTTTTCTAAGGAACCTCCATACTGTTCTCCATAGTGTTTATGCCAGCTTACGTTACCACCAACAGTGCAGGAGGGTTCCCTTTTCTCTACACCCCTTCCAGCATTTGTTATTTGTGGACTTATTAATGATGGCTCATTTTCTTTTTTCTTTTTATTTCTTTTTCTTTTTTATTTTAGGGTTGCACTGCAGCATGTGGAAGTTCCCAGGTTCTAGGGGTCGAATTGGAGCTGCAGCTGCTGGCCTATGCCACAGCCACAGCAATGCGGGATCTAAGCCACATCTGCTGTCTACACCACAGCTCATGGGCAATGCCAGATTCTTAACCCACTGAGCAAGACCAGGGATTGAACCCACATCCTCATGGATACTAGTTGGGTTCATTTCCACTGAGCGACAATGGGAACTCCTAGGTAAACTGTTCTTTTGAAATTCTAAAAGTATGGATAGTGTTTCCTGGAGACTTGATGATGAAATAATGTATGCTTTCTAATAAATACTCTTCTCTAGCTCACATTTCATCCCTTCCTTCCTTTTAGCAAATCTCTTACTCCTTTTTCCTAACAAAAAATATAATTAGTTAATAACTATAGGTTTTTGATGACTGATGTTGTGTGTGAATCTAAGAAATGTGTTCACTAATCAAAAGGCTACAATTAATATTGAACTTAACCATGTAGAATTAGAACATTTAAATATTTCTAATCAATAGTTGTGATTCTCCATGTCTCTTTATTTCTCTTTCTTTTTATACTTCTGTTATTTGCACTGCTTCTCTCTGTGTTTCTCTGTGTCTCTCCGTACTAAGCATCTCTGCCTTATTCTCTATTGTTGTCTTTATTTCATGCTTGCATTCTTTCTCTTGCTTTGTTTTAGACTCTGTCTTTTTGTTTTTGTCTTTTTTCATTTTCTCCTTCCTCATTTCTGGTTCATAGCCTCACCAACAGGATAGTTCAAGGCTGATAAATTTTTAGCAATGTCAGCTTATTGCTCTAGATTTAATTAGAAATTATATCTTTATCTAGTCTGTAAAAGTCCTCTTTGACAGCCTCATTGTATTCTTAGAATTATAGTCACTCGAAGCAAGTTGGTGAGTATATGTTTTGTACTCTTATAGGAGTAAAGATGGAGTTCCCGTCGTGATGCAGTGGTTAACGAATCTGACTAGGAACCATGAGGTTGCGGGTTCGGTCCCTGCCCTTGCTCAGTGGGTTAACGATCCGGCGTTGCCGTGAGCTGTGGTGTAGGTTGCAGACGTGGCTCGGATCCAGCGTTGCTGTGGCTCTGGTGTAGGCCGGTGGCTACAGCTCCAATTGGACCCCTAGCCTGGGAACCTCCATATGCTGCGAGAGCGGCCCAGGAAATAGGAAAAAAGAAAAAAAAAGAAAAAAAAAAAAGAAGAAAAAAGAAAAAAAATGTATGGTGCATTTCACATTGAAAATGGTTTCCTAAGAATCAGTGCCATTTTGAATCAATAATAGTATCAATTATTGATTGATTTTTCCAAGGGGCACTTAATGGGACTCTTTACATTCTTGATTTTCTTTGTCTTGAAAAATTGCATGTAAAATTCCCAGGAAGTTTCTGTACTTAATATCATCAAATTGAAACATTTTTCTGAGGAAACATTAAGAAGATTTGTCTTCCTTAGGAGTTAGAGGTTTTAGATAAACTGCTTTACTACTGGTAAATCGGGGTCCTCAATGCCTGATTGACAAATGTAGGTGATAAATAATTCACTGGGACCAGATGATATCCACCTAGTATTTTTGAAGAAAGTTGATGGTGAAATTGTCAAAACTTGGTTAAATTGTGTTTAATCCTTGTCACTTGGCACTGAGCCCAAGAATTATCAGATTTTCCTTGGGACCACTTCCATAGGACTTCTTCCAGGAAGACCTTGAGAAGTACATTTTGTTGGTGATCTTTATTTCGTACTATGCATATGATGAGGTAATATGTAGGGCACGTATGAAAAGTGCATATAGATGATGGAAGGTGATTTCCAAATAATGGTGGAAACCTAAGGTAGGGCCAGATCATATTGATCACCAGTGGGGACTGGTACATACGTATAAATAGGAGAATTTTCAGAAAAGCATTTTTCAGAGAACATTTTCTTGGCTCTGTGGCAAATAGATAGGGAAGGAGAAAGACCAGGGAGTTCAGATTTTAGGTACTAATAGTTTGGACTAATGACCTCAGAAATGGAGACATGAATTTATTATTTTTTTAACTTTATTTTATTGGAGTTTGGTTGATTTACAATGTTGTGTTAGTTTCTGGTATACAGCAAGTGGTTCAGTTATGTATACATATTCCTTTTCATATTATTTTCCATTATAGGTTATTACAAGATACTGAATCTAGTTCCCTGTGCTATACAGTAGGTCATTGCTGTTTATCTATTTTATGTATAGTAATTTTCATCTGCTAATCCCAAACTCCTACTATATTCCTTGCCCACTCCCTGTTGGTAATCATAAGTTTCTTTTCTAGAGACATGAATATTATTTATTTTTCTTTTTTCTTTTTGGTCCTTTTAGGGCTGCACCCATGGCATATGGAGGTTCTCAGGCTAGCAGTCTAATTGGACTACAGCTGCCTGCCTACGCCAGAGCCACAGCAACGCCAGATCCGAGCCATGTCTGCAACCTACACCACAACTCACGGCAATGCCGGGTCTTTAACCCACTGAGCAAGACCATGGATTGAACCCACAACCTCATGGTTCCCAGTTGGATTTGTTTCTGCTGTGCCACTATGGGAACTCTGACATGAATATTATTAGATAAAGTTCAAGAATACATTTTGGATCGGAGAGATGAGGAGTGGGAGGAATCAAAGATTATAAAGCCTTCAAGTCTGAGTTAATAGAAAAACCATAGTGATATCATAGAAGAAGAAGAGGGCTGGGGAAGGAAGCTGGCTGAAGTAGTGAATAATAAATAGGCTTAGTTTTTTATATGCAGACCTTTTGAGATTGATTCTGTACAAAGCATTCATGTCCTCTTATAGAATATCCCCAAATGCTACCAAATGATAACAGTGGACCAGGTGGTCGCTAATCCCATCCATATGGCATTTCTTATTTTGTTTAAATTCTACAAACCATTGACTTCTCTGTTGATACTGCCACAACAGTGATTCATGTTTGCTTATCTGTCAAGTCAATGTACTGGGAGCTTGAGTCAGACAAGAGCTGCCTCAAATCTTTGTCTCTGTGGCCCCTACACTAGCACCTCTCACCTGGCAGGTACTCAGTAATAGGTTATTGCACTGGCACCCACTGGATGCCCAGCCTAGGGTTAGGTGGTGATGAGACACAGATGAGTCAAAGCAGGAGGAAACACTGGTGTAAAAAAGATGGAAACAGAAGATGGGGGTTAGTTGCATGTGCGGGTTGAAGAAGGCTTCACAGGGGCACCACATCGAAGGATGAAGGATTCACTGGGGCCAAGAAGGAAGCAAAGATGTTCTTAGGAGAGGAAAGAAGAAGAGCAAAGGCATGAGGGTGTGAAAGTGTGCATTGAACTTACCTAATGACTGGAGGAACAGGTTTAGAGAGAAAAGTAAGTGGGTCATGAGAGGACTGGAAAAAACACCTTGCTAAGGTCGTCTTATGTGCTTACCTTTCTTAGGACAGAATTATTTCTAGGTGAGGAAAGGAAGGAAGAGAGATTGGATGGTGACCTAAACTGGTACCTCTTGGTAAAGCATAAAGAACTAGCAGTAAAGAGTTTTGACTTTTCATCTTTGCTACTATATCATGTGATCAGGACAAAGTTATAAGAATTCTCTAAATGATTTGGGGTCAGTTTCTTTGGTATTTACAATTATTGTTATTAGTTGCATAATTTGTATTTGATATGAGAATTCCTTAGAGGTGGTTTTTTTTGTTGTTGTTGTTGTTGTTAAGACATCTAGTTTTTTGGTTTTTAAAAATCTAACAAACCAAACAATAGCTTATACTCTCTTGATCACACGAGATCCATGGAATAATTTCTGGTCTCACCTTCACAGGCAACTGTGAGTCTCATTTCCTCCTAAATAAAGTTCGCCTCCTCCTTTATGCTATCGTTTTGTAGTCTATCTCTGTCAGTCTTATTATGATCCCAATGACTTTAAAGCTAATGTGACTTTTAGTAACAAATGCTTTGCAAAATGCGTGTTTTAAAAAAACCTAGGCTTCCATACTGTGCTGCCCTGAACCTTACCTTTCAAGTGGATTTTTCTCTACCTAGTTTGGGGAAAATTACCAAAATGTTCAGGGCTGTGTTTTCTGAGAAGGCTCTTGGCCATCTCCCTCAGTTCACGGAATAGGCCATTTGCCCGCAGACCACATTTATGTGTAATTTTCATCCTGAAGAGCATTTACTTAGCTCTGTGGGTACCACAGGTGATATACCTGCTCTGAACAAAAACTAAATAATGATGTGCAAGCAGAAAGTCTAAGTTCCATACAGTCTTTTAAAATAATATTTTCCTGATTTTAAAAGTAATGCACTTCTCTTCAAATGTGGAAATTTGAAAAGCAAAGAAAAGCACAAGCAGAAATATAAAATCACATGAAATCCCATTGCCCAAAACATTTTGATCTATCTTCACACACTTTAAAAAAAAAAAAATTATGGCTGCACTCATGGCATTGGAAGTTCCCAGGCCAGGGACTGAATCTCAGCCACAGCTGTGACTTAGACCGTGGCTGTGGCAATGCTAGATCCTTCAACCACTGTGCTGGTTGGGAATCGAACCTGGACCTCTGTGGTGCCTGGAACCACTATAGTCAGATTCTTAACCCACTGAGCTGTGGTGGGAACCCCTTTTTTTTTTAATTTGAATGTTTGTATACATTTACAATATGGTGAGTATTTCTCTGCGTTTTAATGACAGTAGAGAGTATAATTGTTCAAAACCTGGCTTTGAGGTGGTCTTCTGATTCAGTTGCTAATTGGCAATGTGACCTTTATCAAATTATTTGACCTTCCAAAGGTTCTGTTGTGTTTTCTGTAAGATGTGGATAATAATAGTGTTTATAGGATTTGAGTCAGGACAAAGAGAGACAATGTATTTAAAGCATTCAGTGCCTAGCACTGTCGTTTTATTATCTGATTTTTTGGATAGTTCAGTTATTTGTAGGGTTTTTTTTTTTTTTTTCCTGTATGTGATGTTTTCTAAGCTACATGGCACAGTTGGTGCCCTCAGATTCCTGACTGTGCAGTTATTGACTTATGTATCTAATTCAATCACAAAAAAGAACTGCTGAGCCAGACTCTCACCCCATTGTGGGTTGTCCCCTGTGGGAGTTTTCCCATGGATTTCTGACACTTGGGGCTTCTCTCAGTTGTCCCCCTCGTATGGCTTTGGTCACACCATGTGATCTCACTGGACGGGCATGGGGTTTACTTCTACAGTGGTGATGTTCTCTCATGCCCTTCACAGTAGTATTGGTAGAACGAAAGCTGGTTGGCTGGGGCTGGGAACAGAGATGGATGTGACCTTCCATGTGGGTCCAGAGGCTGGATCAGAGTCTGGGCTGGCAATGGGGCCAGTTGTAGAATTTAATATGAGTGACTGTCAGAGCCCTTGTAAGCAGCTTGCTAAAGTCTGGAGATGGAACCAAGTTGAGATTTAGGGAGGAAAGTCAGACATCACCAGCACGGGATAGGGTGGACAGGGAACGAGGGACATAGCTTTAATGCATTTCCTGCTGTTTTAGCTGGAGAGATATGGCTCAGCAGTGTGATCATCTTCTTGTATCTTGGTGATATCTTAGAGCCTCATACTTCTCCCCCACTCCCGACTTATATAATTATCAAAACTATAATAAAAGATGGAGTTCCCGTTGTGGCGCAGTGGTTAACGAATCCGACTAGGAATCATGAGGTTGCGGGTTCGGTCCCTGCCCTTGCTCAGTGGGTTAGGGATCTGGCGTTGCCGTGAGCTGTGGTGTAGGTTGCAGACGTGGCTTGGATCCCGTGTTGCTGTGGCTCTGGTGTAGGCCGGTGGCTACAGGGAGCGGCCCAAGAAATAGCAAAAAGACAAAAAAAAAAAAAAAAAAAAAAAGTATCATAAAAGAGATAATTTAAGTTTAACAAAATTTAAAAAGTTTAACTCTAGCAAAATGCTACAGAGCAGCAGAAACTCTAAGTGTGACTGGAGTATGAGTTGCTACTTGCGTAGAGAGCTGCTACACAAATGAGTAAATCTGATTCTAGACACCCATCCTAAGGAAGCTCTCACATAGTGCTTATGGGGACCTGTACAGAAATGTTTATTGCATTGTTGCTTGTAATAATAAGGAATTATTATTACAGGGAAGTGGGTAAATCAATTGGAACAGATTTATACAATGGAATACTGCAAAGCCATGAAAATGGATGATGTTAAAATGACTGTTACATGTGTCAGCCTGAATTAATTTAACAGATAATGCTGCATTTTAACAAGTGAGTTGATGAATGATAGGTATGTATCATTCAGTTTATATGAAGTTAAAGACCACATAAATAATGCTGTATTTCTACATTTATAGGTAGTGAAGGTATAAATACAAACATAGTTTGAATCCCACATTTAGATAATAAGCGTTATCTCTGTAGAAAAAAAGAGAATGAGATGGGGAAGATAAAACATCACGGATTTGTCTTCTATGGATATTTTTTAAGGAAAAAAAGAACCGAAGTGAAAACAAAATATTAAGATATAAAGAGGTTGAAGTATGCTCTATACTCTCTTTGTTTTTTATATGTTTAACTTATTTCAAGATTTTCTAGAATAGGGGAGAGGGGGCAGAGGAAGCAAATATATGACCACAATAAAGAGAAGTTCCAGCAATAAAAGGGAAAATAAGCCTTTATTAAACTGATCTCTGGTCTCTGTTCCCTGTATCAGAGAAAACCACTTAGCTGTTGCCCATGACTTCTTATGACAGTCTGTAATATAGAAGCATGTTGTGTATTTATTCCTTTTCTACCTGTGCCACTTAATGCTCTTTGCTCTTTTCACTGAACAATATATATCTCGGAGCTCTTTCATCTTATAATTTCTGACACTTTCTTCTCAAGAAACTTGTGCTTCATGAAAGTATGTATAACCAAAATTTCTTTCTTTCTTAATTAATTAATTAATTAATTTTTTATTGTTATTTCCCAATACATTTTTTTCTACTGTACAGCATGGTGACCCAGTTACACATACATACATTCTTTTTTCTCACATTATCATGCTCCATCATAAGTGACTAGACATAGTTCCCAGTGCTACACAGAAGGATCTCATTGTTAATCCATTCCAAAGACAATAGTTTGCATCTATCAACCCCAAGCTCCCAGTCCATCCCACTCCCTCCCCTCCCCCTTGGCAACCACAAGTCTATTCTCCAAGTCCACGATTTTCTTTTTGGTGGAAAGATTCCTTTGTGAAGTATTTTTCTTTCTTTTTTTTTTTTTAAATTGAAGTGTAATTGATTATAATATTATGTGTTACAGGTAAACAGTATAGTGAATCACAGATTTTAAAGGTTATCCACCATTGTAGTTATGATAAAATATTGACTATATTCCCCGAGTGGTGCAGTATGTCTTTGTAGCTTATTTTATACATAACAGTTTGTACTTCTTAATCCCCTACCCTATTTGCCCCCCTCTTCCTTCTCCCCACTGGTTACCATTCGTTTGTTCTCTGTATCTGTGAATCTGCTTCTTCTTTGCTAGATTCACTAGTTGGTTGTATTTTTTTAGATTCTATGTGTAAGTGATATCACACAGTATTTAGCTGACATATTTCATTTAGCACAATACCCTCCAAGTCTATCTATGTTGCTATAAATGTCATAATTAAGTTTTTAATGACTGAGTAGGCTTTCATTGTGTATTTATATTCCAACCATAGTTTCTTTAAAGTTCAATTTTGGAATCGCTGATCTAAAATACCTAGGATCCATTTTAGATACTAAAAGGCAGATTGTACCCAGACTCAGACCAACCTTGAGAACAAAGTATATTGATATTTGGATTTGAAAGTCTCTTATCCCATTTTAGTTGGTCAAACAGTTGAATACATTAAGCTTAGGACCGGAGACAATGTCAGGGTGAACATGTATGCGGGCTTTGAGCCCCTCGAGGGAAAGGGCACTTTTTATGGCCTTGGGCAAAGTCGAGGTTTGGTACTGTTGCTGATTTACAAGTCACTCTACTGAGGCCATGACTGCATCTTGGGGTTGCTGTTGAATCCAGATAATGTTAATTTTTTGTCCTCCTTTGTATTCTATTCAGTTTTACCAAACTAAATGTTTATTAGTTTAGTGATTTTTTTTTTAGAAGGTTGGTAAGATTGTAACCATATAGCTGTATTTTAAGAGAATGGAGGAAAAGTCCCTTTTAAATTACCTATGTCTTTTATTGAGCTAAAGGAAGAAAAATAAAGCCATGAAGCAGTGAAGTGGGGCCTGGTTGTTGAGCTGTCGCTGCTGGGTGTGTGTGCTGACTCTGGGAGAGTTTGCTGTGGGATCACGGTGAGCTTGGATACACAGAGCATGGGAAGTCCCTGATTTTTAGCTTCAGAGAGTTTGGCTCACAGCCCTCTCCTCTCAAAGATGGAGGCTCCTGGCATTTCTGGTATTGATTTCCATTCCTGTCCCCCTTAGAGAGAGAAATCCAGTGTCTTTTTGCTGAAACTCCCTAGAGTTGAATTTGGAAACTACTCCTCATGCAAAGCCTGTGGGAAGAAAGGTACCCTCTTTATCTAAGCAGAGTTCAAATATCCCCTAGGCTCACCTCTTTACTCTTTTGTGGAACCTATAAGATGTGGAAAGGAAAGCTTGGAAGATGTAGGACAGGAGCTTGGAAGATCTAGGTGGGAGTCCATTGTCCTTATGCTTTTCCAGGTCTCAAGACTGTCAAGATCCTTACCTGCTTTGAGCCTCAGTTTCATCACCTTCAAATGGGCCCCCTGGAACCTACTTCAAAAAGTGATATTTTAAATATCTGACAGCCAGTGTGGCCTGGCTGTTGGTCTAATAGACAGCTGCCGTACACATGTGGTAAGGTTGTCTCTGACACTTTCCGGCTAAATATCAACCCAGGAGTATTTTACAGAGTTGCTGCAAGAGTAAAATAGGATTGTCCATGTAATGTACTTTGAAAACTTAAATAATAAATCTGTACTTTTAATGCAAAATACACATGCATTGGGCAGGACATTTGAGAAGCACTTTGGGCTATTTGACCAAAAGATTCTTTGATGAGAATAAATAACTAATGCCCCACATTTCACTTATTGAAAAAGTCATTTCCTATAATGTTAAATAAACCTATGCTTATTATACCATCCAGCTATTCCATTCCTAGGTATTCACCCAAGAGAAATGAAAACACATGCCCACACAAAGGCTTGTCTGTGAATGTTCCTCTTAGTTGAATCATCGTCCATAACAGCTAAAAACTGGCAGCAGCTCCCACGTTCATCACCAAGTGAGTGGATAAACATGCTCTGGTGCATCCATACAGTGGAGTACCACTCAGCAGTACCAGGGAAGGATGATGGATGGACTATCCCAAAAGCCCCACGCTGAGTGGAAGAAGGCAATACAACACATTACATACCCTATAACTCCGTTTATATAAAATCCTGTAAAAGGCAAGAGGTTAGTGACAGATTAATGGTGGCCAGAGGTCAAGGATGGGGGAAGGGACTGACTGCAGGAGGGATGAGAGAATTTTCTGTGCTTTGAAAATAACCTCTGTCTTGATTGTGGTGGTGGTTACATAACCATATATATTTGATAAACTCCTTGGATTGTATACTGAAAATTTACCAATTTTGTCGTATGTAAATTATACTTCAGTAAAAACTTGATTAAAAATTGACAGAGGTAAAAACAGTCTGCACATGAGAAAAAAGAAAATGTAGTGTCGAAAGACAAAGGAGACCTAGAGATTATCATACTAAGTGAAGTTGGACAGCGAGAGACAAACATCATAGGGTATCAGTTATATGTGGAATCTTAAAAAAGTATAAAAATGACCTTATTTGCAGAACAGAAACAGACTCACAAACTTTGAAAACTTTGACTCTGGTTACCAAAGGGGACAGGTGGAAGGGAAGGAGGGGTGGGCTGGGGTTTGGGATGGAAGTGTTCTAAAACTGGGTTGTGATGATGGCTATACAACTATAAATATAATCAAATTCATTGAATTATTCAAAAAATAAAAGAGTAGTATTACAAAAAAAAAAAAGGCAAAGGAGGAACATTCTATTACAAATCAAAACAGGTCCCCTGTATAGTATATGTATGTCAACTTCAGCCTTTAAGTGATACATTTTCCAGCCTCGTCTCTTTCACCGAGCATCTAGTAATAAATAGCAAACTTGCTGAGAAGTCCTCCATACACACTGTATTGTTTCTCTTTCTGCTGTCATTCATTCATTTATGCTAAACCCTTGCCTAGAATAGCTCCTTCTCTTCGTGGGGTGCCCACTTCCTCTCTCCCTCACCTGGCTAACTCCTACCTACCCCTGAGGATTCCGTTTGGAATTCACCTTCTCCAGGAGGCTTTCCTTGATTTTTCCTCACCCCTAAATATTGGGACACCTTTGGGTATCCCCTCTATGTTAGCCTTATCATAACATTTGCCATGTTATACTCTAATAAGCTCTTTATGGATTTGACTTCCCTAAAAGATGGTGATCTTTTAATGGTTGGTTACCATATCATTATTTTTAGTTCTTACTAATATTATTGATATTGCTTGAGACAAAATAGGAGAAAACCTAATGAGATATATAAATTTTGAGATACATTAAGATTTCATTAAAATAATATTGTAGATAATATGACTGTTTTCAAACACAGGAAAAAAATAAATGAAATTGACAAGAAAATGTGAGATGCTGAAATATTTTACTTGTATGGTAAGTTAGGCAAACATTTCAATTTATGAGATAGAATTATAATAGAAAGCAAAAAATTCTCTGTATAGTTGTCATTTTTAATAAGTGAATTTCTATTTCAGGTTGATTTAAACCTGTGTTCTAACCTTGGTAAATAGTTTAAAATAATTTGCTAACTTGTGGGCTCAACTTTTCAAATATGCCAAGGACCACTAACTTCTTGCAGCATTTATAGATATTTATCCAAATGTGTGTTTGGTTAAGATGTGAAAATATTTGGGGAATAAATTCAATACTTGTGTTTATTTACTTCACATAAATCGGAGTTTCCCATGAGTGACTATCTAAATTGGGGGAAGTGGAAAGAAAGAGGAACTTGAAAATAAACCAAATATTTGTTTATGGGCTTTATTTAGAAATCCACATTAGTGACTCTGATAGCTGGGATGTTAACCCAATAATTCCTTTTTTTGTGGATTATTGTTTTCATATATGATTATATATCCTTATGAGGCAATTCTCTTTGGAGTACTCAAAAAGAAACATTTTTACCAAACGTGTTATCTTCGGTACTCTAATACAGCAACGCAGTTGTCCCTTGGTGTCCATGAAGGACCTCCAGTGGCTATAAAAATCTGGGATGCTCAAGCCTTTAATATAAAATGGGGTGGTGTTTGCATATAACCTACACATATCCTCCTGTATGCTTTAAATTATCTCTCAATTACTTATAATACCCAATCCAGTGTAAATGGTATATAAACAGTTGCCAGCACATGGCAAATTTAAAGTTCCTTTTTGGAACTTTGTGGCATTTTCTTTTCAAATATTTTTGATCTGTAATTGGTCGAATCCACAGAACCCATAAATACAGAAAGTTGACTGTATTAGCATTTGGGAGCAGTACTTTATTCCAGTATAGCTTCTAACGTCTCAGAGCTTTGCATACTTTCAAGATGGTTTGGTGTCCTTGCTGGGTTACATGCCATAGCAAATATGTTTCCCAGCCATTCATCTTTAATTACACTTAAATTAACATTAATTTTTAAAGGATTAAAAGCACCTTCAGAAACGATGTGCCTATTCACTAAACAGCATGTATTGCTTTATAGCTGTTTATTGAAAAAAATGTGGTTAGTCTATGTCTCTTGCCTCATGCATAATGAAACACTTCTCTTTTTGAAAGTAATTGCTGTAAAATATTGCTGGAGGGATCGAAATGTTAATGTGATTGGGAGGTGGTATCTTTGCTCTTAGGCTGACTGTTTTGAACATCTCCGGTGCAAACATACAACTGGAATAGTATTGACAAGGTCGAGGAAAGAGAGAGTGGTGGATCCTTAGGCGATGGAGTCTTTGGGAACAGGAATGGGTCTTTTCGATCTTTTGTGTGGGTGCTTTAATCAGTCACATCAGAGGAAGGGTTGGTGTTGCCAGTAGACCAGCCAAGAGACAAATAAGAGGTTGATCTTAGAAAATGCTGAGTCTCCATCTAGATTTTCCTCTCAAGCCGAGCTGATGTTTGGTTTTCTGGCTGTGTGTTATTGCTTCTCTTTATGTAAAAGAAGCAACACACCTGTTTTCAAGAAAGCTAAAATATTTGTCATCTAGGTTGACAGTGATTTGGGGCCCTCACTCAGAATGAGAGACCTCTTCCTGTGATTTCGCTACTGTGGATTAGGTCTGAAGGATGCAGTTATAAAATAAGCTGTGATTTCATTTTGTTCATCACCTACTCAGAGAACTCTGTTGTTTCCCCCTTACCCAGAGCGAAGTCAGGAAACAGTCCAAACACTTCAGTGTTGGTGGCAGGTGAGGCCTTCTAGAATCTGTCTCCAATCTAAGCATAACTTTTACCACTTTACAACTTGAACCTTAATTGTAGCTCAGCCATTCTTCTATCCAGTCAAGAGATATTCTAGGCACCTCTGGTGGGAAGGAAAGAATAAGCTGAGGCTGGAGGAGCCAAGGTCGGGAGCTTGAACAGAGATCATCCCTCAGATCACTGAGGTCACAGAGGCATGGCCTCTGCAAGGTGAGGGAACAGTGCTTGTCCAGGTGACTGTGTTCAGATAGCTGACATTTCTCCATGCCAGGTGTCCTCTTACTCATAGATCAGGATGTGCATTGTGAGCTGATGTATTAGTTTCCAGAAGGAAGAGCCAGTCCCAAAAGATAGATAGGAATACGTAGAGAACTCAGGCTACCAGATTGTCACCAGAAAGGTCTTATATTTATTTTTTTTTTATTTTCTTTAGGTCTTACTCAAGTATTAAGCATTTCCTGAATGAATACCACATTTTGGTCATTATTCTGTCAATTACCTAAATCAAGGGTGAGGCCATCAATAAACCCTGTTTCATTTAAGTTAGTTTTTAACTTTTGCTTAGTGGGCGGAAAAATCAATCCATTTGTTTCCTTAAGCCCCCTGTCCCACCCCGGTCAATGGTCAGTGGAATACAGGGACCCTTATTACTTAGATTAGGAATCGTAAGTGCTGCAAAGGCAACAAAGTGCTTTTTTCCCCCCTGATTATTTTGGAAACAACACATTTTTCACTAGAAAGACTAGAAACTAAGAATCCAAAGGTTTGGGGGCACAAAACTGTGAAGGGACTCTGGATGGATGCATGCTCCCAGAATTTTTCATTCCAAGTTAAGAAATTCAGGTTCTGTCGAAGGAAGCAGTCTATTTGCTTTCTTAAGATTAGCTGTTAGAGCTATCTAGGGGTTAATGAATAAATATACTAATCTGAATCTAAATATTTGCATTTATCTAAATTTTCCCTGCCACATATAATCTATTTTAATAAATGATTGGAACTTCTATCATTCTTTTATTCATTGAATAGACTTATTGAACACCTGCTATCTGCTAGCTGGGTGCACTTGCTACTGATACATAAATGAATAATACACAGTTGCCGACATCAGGGGCTTACAGTCCTCACTGGCCTAAAACATACTCTTACTCTACAATCCACCATTGTACTTGTTGATATTTACCCAAAGGATTTGAAAGCTTATGTTCACATGAAAACCTGCACACAGATGCTGTAGCAGCATTATTTAAATTTGCCAAAAGTCACAATCCACAAAGATTTTCTTCAGTAGGTAAGTACATAAATAAACTGGTACTTACAGAAAATATTCAACATTAAAAGAAAAGAGCTATCAAGCCATGAAAAGACATGGAGGAGATTTAAATGCATATTACCAAATAAAGGAAACTAATCTAGAAAGACTAAATATTGTATTATTCCAACTATGTGACATTCTGGATAAATAGGCAAGATGTACTGGATATGTAAGGCAGTGAAATTATTCTGTACAATACCATAGTGATGGATACACATCATTATACATTTGTCAAAACCCATGGAATGTGTAACACCAAGAGTGAACCCCAAAGTAAATAGTGGGTTTGGGTGATAATGATGTATCAATGTAGATTCATCAGTGGTGTGCGATGTTGATAGTGGGAGAGGTTATTCCTGTGTAGGGGCAGTGAGTATATGAGAACTGTCTGTACTTTACCCTCAATTTTGCTGTGAACCTAAAACTTTTCTAAAAGTAAACTTTATTAATAATATATATATTACAGTAATTATACACACAAGAAGAAAGGGGTTGTGGTCATTAAATTCTGTAATCAGGAATGCCCCAATGGGAAAGGCGTTGGAAACACAGAGCCTAGCATAGGGTTGAGCTCACATATTCAATCAACATATACTGAGAGCTTAACTATGGAGGAATGGTCCTAGAAGACCCAATAGTAAATAAAAGATGTGGTGCCTCCTCTCCATGCATTTTTAGTAAATACTTTCCATTGGCTAATTTTGTTTCCATAATAATTTTAATCCCTGGATCAAGTTTTACTACAGATAAGAATCAGCATTCCAGAATAACAGTAATACTTGGATTGCAACTATCATGAATCTTTTTTTCTAATTGTGGAGGTCAGAGAACATGTGGATTCTCATACTTACAAGTGATGGAAAATCCCAGTTGGCTTAAGAAAATTTCCAGCTGGCTTAAGGAATTGTATTGGCTTATGCCTCATATGACTATCTGAGGACTGGGTTCAGAGAGTTCCTGGCTTCTGGTACTGCCCTCCTTCATCTTTAGCATCTGTGTGATACTCTCCTCCTTTGTAGCTCCAGGTT
This sequence comes from Sus scrofa, assembly GCF_054392235.1. Classification (NCBI taxonomy): domain Eukaryota; kingdom Metazoa; phylum Chordata; class Mammalia; order Artiodactyla; family Suidae; genus Sus; species Sus scrofa. The sequence continues at coordinate 39,854,183 of NC_139386.1, read as the reverse complement.
CTCCAGGACCTCACAACCTTATATTACTGCCCATGGAGAGAGAAAGTGTCTCTTCCAGTAGTTCTGACAGAAAAGATAGAAAGCCCAAGAAATAAGTCTGTTTGATTCATGGGTTATGTGCCCACTCTGAACCCATTGTTGTGGTCTTGGGATGGAATGTGCTGACCACCTTAAGCCAAGCAAGGTCTACCTCTAGACTTGGGTGAGGGACCAATCCCACCCAAGCCAGATAGAGGGTAGCAAACACCAGATGGTCACCGTAGGGGATAGCTCTTGAAATTGCCACAATATGTACACTGTGCTTTTCCCATATTCTGAATTCAATACATGCTTGCCGAGTTGGATTAAATTGACCATGGTTTTCATGATCCATTTTGGCAGAGTAAAGAGGATCTCAGGCCATTCATCCCCAACCGCATGAATTCAGCCAAATGAATGGGAAGGTTTTGATGAGCTTCTGAAGAGCTACCAATTAATGAAAACCAGGCATCCACTTAACACCACTAATAGTTTATTAGTCCATACCAGAAACTTAGGCAGAAATGCTATGGTAATAGAAACATTAATGTCGCAGGAACCCATAGCTTGCATGGTTCCCAAGAATTCATGTGGACCATTTATGATCCTTGAACCATTCCTAAGAAGCTATATAATTCTATACAACTCATGATGGAAAAGTAAAAATTTAAGACTTTCCATTCAATTTTAGGGCAGATGTTTTAAAGAAAAAGACATCTAACATGTCTGTATTCAGTATAAATCCAAGAGGTGAAAGGCAATAACTCTTCAGTTCTAAAGTATGCATGAAACCAATAACAGCAATGTCCCTTATATGCTTACTCTGGCCGGGTATTATACAAAACTCTTTAACACACAGCACTTCATGTAATCCTTATGTCCTCATGTGCTAAGTATGGCTATCCCTGTTTACTGAGATGAAAATTGAGACCTGACCTAGGTCAAAGAATCTGGTATGTTATATTTCTAAGATTCAAACCCAGGCCTAACTGATGGAGACCTCCTGTCTCTACCATCTAATATCAGAAAAGGGTAAATGGAGAGCAACAGTCCTTCTGGTGATTAAATCCTCATCCAATTAACCAGCCATATGTTTGTGTCTATAAGATGCCTAAGACCAGACATGAGATGGCTTAGAAGCCGTCCCTTCTAAGATTTTTAGCATTAGCTTATACAGCACGTGTCAGCTGCTACTTAGACTATAATCTGCAGACGTACGATAATTGTTGATGAGTGGCCTTTAAATGTATAACTTTTTCTTTTACCTTTTCATTTAACCTGTGTCGAGAGTGTCCATAAAACCATCTTTCCAAGATGGTCACCTCGGCAAAGATTCAGTTATAATAAGAATACTTAGTGAACATCTGTACAGCCCTTACAAAGAGCCAGACACTGTTCTACATGTTTTCCTTTAATTAACTCTTGATTCTCTCAATGGTTCTATGATGTAGGTATTTTAATACTCTCACTAAATAAGGGTATTTTATTCATTTCTTGATAATTATATTTTACTCATTTCCTACTTTATTACCGAAAGAACATGAGGAGACTTGCAAAAATACACTGAAAAAAAATAAAAACAAGTGAAGAAAGAAGGTGGAGAAAACAATGCAATAAAATAAAATAACACTAGGGTGAATATTATAGAAGAAAATTCATGTCACGAAGTTTGTGCGTGGGCCATCATAAAGAAAGTGCTAGAGTTCCCGTTGTGGCTCGGTGGGTTAAGGATATGACATGGTGAGGATGCGGGTTAGATCTCTGGCCTCGATCAGTAGGTTAAGGGTCCAGTTTTGCCACACGCTGCAGTGTAGGTCTCAGCTATGCTCCACTTCGACCCCAGCCTGGGAACTTCCATATGTCGCGGGTGCAGCCTTAAAAAGAAAATTAAATTAAAATAAATTAATTAATAAAGTGCCATGTGCTATAATAATGGCCAAGGTTTCATTTCCACAAGTATAATATGTGGGAACATGGTTCCTTTCCCCCATATCCATTATCACCCTCTCCTTTAGTAATAGAACCTTTCAGTATTGCTGGGAACATGACTATCTAGGAAAAAGAAAAAAAAGACTTCATTCCCCAACTTCTCTGCAGCTTGTGTTACTTAATGGGGAGGCCTATCCTTATTCTCCCCTTGACTCTGTCATGGTTGCTCAAATGCAGATGGAAGTTGCCATCGTGCCAGAAGGTAGAGCTGGGAAAGAACATCTGGACAGCAATCTATGTGCCTGACTTGTAGGGGAGAGTAACCTAGAATTTTACATGACAGAGAAAGAAGGTTCTGTCTTGCTTACGACACTATTATTTTGCGTTTTCTGTCATTCCCAGCTAAATGGAGACTGAGAGGGACCAGAAACCGTCTTTGGATTTGGTGATCAGGAAAGACCTTTCTGATGAGACATTCAAATTGAGGACTGAAGGATTCTGCTAAGGAGCTATCACTACGAAGAGTAGCGACAAGAGTCCTTTTTCCAGAAGCCCTAAGGCAGGAAAAATTTTCTGTGGAAATGAGGGAAGATCATTGTAGCTGGAGTGTAGTGAGAAAGCAGAATATGAGTTAAAAATATGGGGAAAAGGCAAGATGATGTCATGTAGGGCCAGGGGTCATGGTTAAGAGTCAGAATTTGTTGCATGGTCAGTGGAAGAACAGTATGTCATGAATATTTGGCCCCCAAACATTCTCTGAATGAGTCTTTTTTTATATCTATTTTAAAAGATAACTGTGTGGTGATAATTTTTCTAGGCCAGAGGACCCACAGGGAGGCATATGATAGAATTTTCATATGAAGAATATAGCTCTTAGAGTTGCAGAGTAGAGGTGAGAGCCTTGAAGGGTAAGACTGGTTGAAAGGAAGGACCAGGATAAAAATGATGGTGGCCCCGCTGATTTCATAGCAGAGGAAAAGAAGTGGATGACTTTGTGATGTATTTTAGAAAGAGAATCAATAGGCTTTGCGGAGTGATTTGATTTGGGGACCAAAAGAGGGATACAATGAGAAAAAGGAAAGAACAATTTGATGAGAATTTAAATAGCAGAGTTAAAGGATGGATTCTTTCTCAAAAACTTGGAGTGAATATGTTACATGTTGACAGTTCAAGGCAGGGCAATACATATTGACAAGGCAGTTGATAGCCTCTCACAAAATCAGGACTAACAAGGACACATAACACCATATTTCTGAACTGATTAGTGGCCAGTGAGCTCAGATTTTCCTCCGAATACAATTGCCCAACACAGGCAAATGGGTAATCAAGGCCCCAGCTGTACTGGGAGGTATCTGACTGTTACAGATATCGCCCTGTCTTCAGGGCATTGAAAATGGATTGGGAATTTGGGGTTAATAGATGCAAACTCTTGCCTTTGGAATGGATAAGCAATGAGATCCTGCTGTATAGCGCTGGGAACTATATCTTGTCACTTATGGAGCATGATAATGTGAGAAGAAAGAACGTATACATGTATGTATGACTGGGTCACCTTGTTGTAGAGTAGAAAATTGACAGAACAGTGTAAACCAGCTACTATGGAAAAAATAAAAATAAATTTTATAAAATTTTAAAAAAATGTAAATGCTTAACTAGTCTACAGAACAATAGCCTACAAAAGAATAGACGTAAAAGATGCTAAAGGTGCTACAGATGTGATTTGGACCATAAGAGTTTCTGGGATGGAGAATTCTAAATTCCTCTCTCTTCACCTGATCTTTCTTTCATCCCTCCTGGATCAACCCTTCCACTTGTGCTCTGCCTCCCTGAAAACTGAGTTTAGTTGCCCATTATGCTTCTTCTTGAGCTGTGCATTCTTTGGCCAGCCACTTAAGCTCTCTAAGCTTCAGTCTCTTTTATGGGTATAATAGCAAATTCGCGGCAGTGTTGTGAGGATTGAAATGAGAACCCATACTTGAAACTGTGGTGTAAGGTAGGTAACCCGTATAGCAATAAAGCATTCCTTTACCACTTCCCCTCATTTACTGGTAAAATGTTTGGAGCGATCTAATCCTTTCATTCCCTCTCTCTCTCCTTCCCTCCCTCCCTTTTCTTATTTTTCTCCTTCCTCCTCCTTTCCCCTTCCCCTCTCCTTCCCAACTCCTTCCTTCTCCTCCCTCTTCTCTTCTTCTTCCTCCTCCCCCTCTCCTTTTTAATAGCAGCTTTATTGAGAATAAATTCACTTAATGTACAATTAACCCATTCAAAAGATACAATTCGATGGGTTTTTAGTGTACACGTGGAGGTATGCAAGCATCACTGCAATAAATGTTAGAACATTTCATCATCCTCAAGACAGGCCCTATGCCATCAGCAGTCATGCCCCATCCCTAACTCCTCACAACCACTAATCTACTTCCTTTCTCTATGGATTAGCCTATTCTGGATTTTTTTTTTATGTAAATGGAGGTCTTTCATGACTGGCTTTTTCGATGTATCCTAATGCTTTCGAGATTCATCCATATTTTAACATACATCAGTATTTCTTTCTGTTTGATTGCCAAATAATGTTGTGTCAATACACTCTTTTTTTTAAAAAAAAATCTATACATCAGTTGTGTAGCTGTGGAACTGCCTTCCAAAGCACCTATACCATTCTTCATCTGCATCAGCAATGAATGAGGTTCTGCTCTTCCACATCCTCGCCAGCATTTGGTGTTGTCAGTGTTTTGGATTTTGGTCATTCTGAGATGTGCATAATGGTATTACTTGCCATCTGTATGTTTTCTTCTGCAAGCTGTTCACATCTCTTGTCCATCTTTTAAATTAGGTTATGCAACAACCTACCTCTATCTATCTATCTATCTATCTATCTATCTATCTATCTATCTATATTTTTTGCATTTTAGGGCTGCACCTGCAGCACATGGAAGTTCCCGGGCTAGGGGTTGAATTGGAGCTACAGCTGCTGGCCTACACCACAGGCACAGCAACACAGGATCCGAACCTCATCTACAACATACACCACAACTCAGGGCAACACCGGATCCTCAACCTACTGAGTGAGGCCAGGAATCGAACCCACATCCTCATGGACACTAGTTGGATTCGTTACCACTGAGCCACGATGGGAACTCCCTATATATTTTTTATATTGCAAAATAAGTGGTATGTGTTCGTAGTTGGATTCCTCTGTGCCTTGTTCATAGGGGACATGATAGAGGATAATGGAGTGTTAGAATCTCCATTCCTGAATTCCCTCAAATGGAGTAAATTTTTAAAATACTTCAAACTTGCAGAAAACTTTTCCCTACTCAATTTAATAATTGTTATATTTGGGGCATATTTACTTCATACATACAGACACATACACATTCTCATATACTTTTTAAAATAAATAAAGTTATTTTTTATTCAGTTGAAGCTTCTTTTGCACTTCTTGCCAATTCCTTTTTCTTTTTTTTCTTTCCAAGGTTCATAACTATTCTGAGGTTGATGTTTATTTTCCCTCTGCATGTATTTATTCTTTTGCCTTGTATATATGTGCTATACATACGATTGTATTCTATGTTTTAAGTGACATGTTAATTGAATAAATTGTTCTGAAGTGATTCTTTTTAAAAACATGATACACGTGGATCTAGTTCATTTCAACAACTGTATTCTTTTGATTAAATACATAATAATTTACATGTCCTTTTCCTATGGATGGACACTTTTGTTCATTTTTTATACTTTTTTGTAGTTGTTTACACTTTTATTCAGTTAAAAATAATGCTAGGCGTCCCTGCTGTGGTGCGGTGGGCTAAGAATCAGATGGCAGGAGTTCCCGTCATGGCGCAGTGGTTAACGAATCCGACTAGGAACCATGAGGTTGCGGGTTCGGTCCCTGCGCTTGCTCAGTGGGTTAACGATCCGGCGTTGCCGTGAGCTGAGGTGTAGGTTGCAGACGCGGCTAGGATCCTGTGTTGCTGTGGCTCTGGCGTAGGCCGGTGGCTACAGCTCCAATTGGACCCTTAGCCTGGAACCTCCATATGCCTCGGGAGCGGCCCAAGAAATAGCATAAAGACAAAAAAAAAAAAAAAAAAAAAAAAAAAAAGAATTGGATGGCAGCCTGTCACGTCCCTGTGGAGGCACAGGTTTGATCTTTGGCCGGTGCAGTGGGTTAAAGCATCCAGCGTTGCTGCAGCTGCTGTGTAGGTCTCAGCTGTGACTCAGATTCAATTCCTGGCCTGGAAATTTCTATATGCTAAAATGTCTTTGTACATTAGTGCACGTGTGTGAAAGTTTCCCTAATTTCTCTAAATTAAATACTTCATTGTGGAATTGTCATGTATTTGGACTTCTTAAAATATGCTTGAAATTGCTAAATTTCTCTATAGCATTTGTATCAATTTACCTTAGCATAGCATAAGTGGAATCAAACAATATTTATGATGGTATTATTTCACTTAGCACAAAATTCCAAGTTTTTGTCCATGTAGCATGAGACGGAATTTCCTTCCTTTTTAAGGCTAAGTAATATTTCATTGTATGTATGTATATACCATATTTTGTTTATCTGTTCATCTGTTAATGAATATTTGGGTAGCTTCAACCTCTTGACTATTGTGAAGAGTGCTGTTATGAACATGAGTGTACAAATATGTCTTGGAGACCCTGCTTTCAATTTTTTTTTTCTTTTTGCTTTTTAGTGCCTCACCCACAGCATATGGAGGTTCCCAGGCTAGGGGTCCAATCAGAGCCACAGCTGCCGGCCTACATTGCAGCCACAGCAACATCAGATCTGAGGTGCATCTGCAACCTATATACCACAGCTCACGGCAACACTGGATCCCCAACCCACTGAGTGAGGCCAGGGATCAAACCTGTAACCTCATGGTTTGTAGTTGGATTTAATTCCGCTGTGCCATGATGAGAACTCTGTTTGGAGTCCCTTGAATTTCCATGTGAATTTTAGGATGAATATTTCTTTTTCTGCCAAAAATGCTGATGGGATTTTACTAGAGATTGTGTGGAATTTCAAAAACTTTTAAAGATTTTCATTTCTTATGTCTTTGATCTCTGTATAACTTTTCTTTTTCTCTATGTTTGAAAGTAAAGGACTTTATATATTTTTCTATAGGCCAGTCATTAAATAACTTATTTCCCCATTGATTTGGAATGCTGTATTATCATATATGAAGTTTCATTAGCTGGGTGGGCCTATCTCTGGACTCTCTTCTTTTCTATTTGTCCATTTTTCTTTACATGTAGTAACAGTATATTTCTTTCATTATTTAAGCTCTATAATAGGTCTTACTGTTTGGTTGTGCCACATCTGTGTTTTGTTGTTGTTGCTGTTGTTGAGCTATTCCTGGCTATTTTTGGCTTCAATTCTCAATATGAATATAAGAATCAATTTTTTCTCTAATATATTTACATTTTTTTAAAAGTCAACTTCTGTTGCCATTAACAATTTCCTCTGTTACATTTTTAAAATCAGGGTCAGCCTGGTATATTGGATGTTTCGATTTATGTATATTTATTTTTTAATTTTTTAATTTTTATTTTGCTTTTTAGTGTTGCACCTGAAGCATATAGAGGGCCCCAGGCTAGGGTTCCAATCAGAGCTACAGCTGCCAGCCTGCGTCACAGCCACAGCAGTGCAGAATCTGAGCCGTATCTGCGACCTACACCACAGCTCATGGCAACACCAGATCCTTAACCCACTGAGTGAGGCCAGGGATCCAACCTACAACCTCATGCTTCCTAGTTGGATTCGTTAACCACTGAGCCACGATGGGAACTCCCTCATGTGTATATTTATTGTGTAAACAGTGTAGCTGATTTCTCTAATATTTCCTCTATGGATTTTCTCAGATTATCTACAGATGATTAAGGCAATTTCAAATTAGGACAACTCGTTTCTTCCTTTTCAGTCCTTAAGTGTTTGATATCTTTTCTTGTTTTGCTTCATTGGTTAAGACTTCCAGTGTATTGCTGGATAGAAGTTGTGATAGTGAGCAACCTTTTTTTTTTTTTTGCCCCTTTTTTTTCTTTTTTTGCTCTGATTTAATGCTTGAAACAAACTTACAAAGCCATTGCCACCTTGGATCAAGTCCTATATGATGTTGAAAAACAGAAGATAGATTATTACTGCTCCCACTAAAAACCTCTCAGTTATTTCCAGCTACTCATCGGTAAGTACCCAAGTTCCTTAAAGTGGTCCTCAAGGAACCTCGGCCTACACTGGTTCCTCTCTACCTTTCCATCTTCATCTTGCATCCCTGCAGCAGTCTGCACTGGACTTCCTTCAGTTCTTTGAATTTCATCTCATTTGAGAGCTTTTGTGTGTGCTATTTAATCAGCCTAGAATATTGTGTTTCTCCCCTTCCATTCCTTCTCATCACCTAGTTAAATTCGGTGTTTTATTTTCTTAGGAGATTTTTAAGATCCTCTCAGACCAGATCAAGTCCCAAGGATTCCAGTTTTAGAGCATCATGTATTTCACTAATTAAATTGTAATTATATATTAATATGCTTGCTGCTTTTGGTGGGAACCAGTCCTCCCCACCAAAATGTGATCTTCATTAGCGAAATCACTCTTTCACTGACTGTATCTTTAGAAATTTGGAATGGCCTGGCATATTGGAAGGGCTCAAATACATTTCTTGAATAAATAAATAAATAAATAAATAAATAGATGTATTTTTATAGCTAAAAATCTCTTTTAAAATGGAAATACACTTCTCCCACTCTAACGTCAATTATTTCAGTTGAGTCTAGTTTGATTGGCTATTTGCCACATCAGATAAATATCTGGCTGAGCATAGATGGGTGGGTTATTTGTAAAATGGGTAGGGGCAGGGAGAGGAAGCAGGGAATAAATGACTTTGGGCATCCTGAAGGCAACACAGGATCTCTGAATATTTGAAAAGTTAATGATACTGATTCACTTGTGAGGAACATCTTTGCCTTTCCTTTCCACCTTCTAAATCCAGGGATTTTTGGATCTAGGGATTTGTGGAATATGACCGGTTGTTGGACTCTCTTCAAGATTATTGGCTGCCTGAGGAGAGAGTCATAGAAAACACACAAGAACCTGCTGATCTAAGTTCATTAGGGGGGAATCTATGTAAGATGGGGTGAGAAGAGCATGGATTTGGAGTCACTCTGACCTGGATACAAATTCAAGTGCTGTCACCTTAGGTTTGGTAAAATATGCAAACTTTGCCGTACTTCCCTAAAACGTCTTGTTTTCTCACCTATTAAAGGCGGTTAATGCTCCTATGCTTAAATCTTTCCTGCTTAAATTGTATGGTGATTGGCTTTGAATTGTAATTGTGGTGGGATTGACATTGAATTTATGTCCTTTCAGCCAATGGACTTTAATAAATGGCATCCAGGAGATTTTCTTTCTTTCTTTTTTTTTTGGGGGGGGGGTCTTTTTGCCATTTCTTGGGCCACTCCTGTGGCATATGGAGGTTCCCAGGCTAGGGGTCTAATCGGTAGCCGCCGGCCCGCGCCACAGCCACAGCAACATGGAATCCGAGCCACATCTGCTACCTACACCATGGCTCATGGCAACGCCGGATCCTTAACCCACTGAGCAAGGCCAGGGATTGAATGCGCAACCTCATGGTTCCTAGTCAGATTCGCTAACCACTGAGCCACAACGGGAACTCCCAGGAGATTTTCTGTGTAATACATGTGGTTCTGATATTTCCATCATGCCTCTAGAAACTTCTTTTAAAGGCAGATTGTTGTGTCAAACTGAATCATGCAACTGAGCCAGGTTTCTTATTATTGAGACAGGGCAGAAATTCTGTTTGTTTATAGTATTTTTCCACCCAAGTTTTACTTCTCTAAGAAGAGCATAGGAGAGTTAACATTTCAAAACATAGTTAAATAAAAAGGCCCATTTTGGCATGCCAAGCTGTCAGAGAGTTATTTTATCTCTGATATAACACTATAATAACATTGTTTTGTGCTTGACATAATCACACCAGTTTCTTTCACTTTTGCCCTTGGTTTTTGAAGATGCAATTTAGAGGGAAAAAGGATTTAGATATGAGATACTGAAATCTACTGAAAGTGTGTAGAATTATTTAACAGTACAACAGGACTGCTTGTTTCTTTAGAAGTGACATCAGGTAGGTTAGCTAACTGAGCTGCCAAGACTGTATTTTAATGATCTCTAGAGTGCATCTCCTATTTAAAATTCTTTGTCATTTAGTCTGCATGTGTTAAATCACTGACACTTGCTAAATTCTTCTTTAGATTTGTTTTCTACTGTTCGGTATTGATCATTTGATCTCTTTGATGTGTGATAGGAGGATGACAGTAGTTATCTAATTTTCACCAGTCTTCCCTAAGATAGTAAATATATTTATTCCATATCTTATCTGTCATCAGCTGCAGATTGTGAACTGCCCTGATAGAAACTTTCAATTCAGGACTCCTATTTTACTCAGCTCAGTAATGCAAGGCTAACACACAGCCCCCAATTCTCTATGGCTTGTGTCAACTGAATAAAAAATGCACCACCTAAAACTTGAGGGTTATGTTTTATTCGTTGGACAAAATCGAGGACTTAAGCCCGGGACACACATCTCAGAAAACTCTGAGAGATCGCTCCCAAAAGGCAAGGAGGGGAGCCAGGATATATAGGAGTTTTGGCAACAAAGACCGGGGTAGTAGGACCATCAAAAGATCACTGTTAATTACAGAAAAGTAGATATCTCAAGTTAAGGAGTTTTGTGCTTTTCTATTATGGGAAGATGCAAAGTCTGGGCTTATTGAAATGCTTCCTTTGATATAAGCACCTCAGCTCTCTGACGCCAGTATCCTGTGTTTTCTCATCTCGGAGGCTCCTTGGGATGCACTGGTGGGGGTGGCAGCAGCTGCTGGCCATTCTGTTTCAATCCCAAGTTCCCTCAGGGCTCACCATCAGGCAGCTGCAGTGTGTTGGCTCACTGGCTGCAAAATCTTCTGTTTGCTGATATGGCAGGTAATATTTTCAACATTTAGGGTGTGTGTGTGTGTGTGTGTGTGTGTGTGTGTGTGTGTGTATGTGTGTTCTCACTTGACACTTGCAACCACTAAGATTAAATTGGTAGTTCCTTTGTTTCTCTCTCACTTCTCTTTTTCACTCCAGTATCCAAGCTGAAAAAGAAACCCCATGGGACATGCATTCTTGTGGTTGAGAGTAAAGGGCTCTTAAGAGACAGGCTCTTATGGCAAAACTTGCAGTGGTGCTCAACGTTCCTGCTCAGCTGTGACCACTCATTCACATTCCATTGGCCAGAGCTGTCTCATGGCCTAGTCCAGTGTCATTATGTTCCAAGAGAGAACATAAGTCATGTTCTAATAACCTATAATGGAAAAGAATCTGAAAAAAGAATATATGTATATATAACTCAATCACTTTGCTGTACACCTGAACCTATATCAACATTGTAAATCTACACGTCAGTTAAAAAAAAGAGTCTTCCTTTTGAATGATTTGATCACGAAATTTCAGTGTACATATAACTTTCCTCAGGAAAACGATCATTATATAGATTGGGCAGTATGGTTGGTAAAGTGCTAAATTCCATAAAGTCCATTTCCCCTAAAATAGTAAATGGTGTCCCCTCCATACTGCTGCCCAGAGTGTTTCACTGTTCTATTCATTACCTCTGCCTCCCTGCCCTAGTCCAAGCCACTGTCACCTCCCAGCCAGAATGTGGCAGTAGTCCTCTAACTAGCCCTCCTCCAAGCCCACCTCCTTTTCTTACTGCTTCCCAGCCTTCCATTACACTAACCCTAGTGATGTTTTCTAAATGTCGATCTCAATTTGCCTGACTACTCTATCCCCACCCAAATTCCTTATGGTGCCTCCCTACACACCCCGAGTCTGCTCTCCTGCTGTTCTGGTCTCGCCCTCACTCTCTGCTAACGTAATCTCAGTGCTCTCCCCACCCACCAACTCCCCTGCCAATGTCCCCCAGTCCATTTGCACTTGTTTCTCAGATCTCACCTTCTCAGCAAAGCTGTCCAGGACCTCCAGGCCATGATAACTAGTCACGAGTCTCCAGAGACTCACCTTGCATATCCCCAATATCACTAAGCCCTGTGGGTTGTACTCCTTAAATACCCCTGGAAGTTGATGAGGTCCGTAGTACCTTACACTGCTCACTTTACAGTGTATTCAGTGACAGTGGCTTTGGCGAAAGCCCTCCCTCACACCAATCCTCTTTTCAAGGGAATACCCAGTGGCTGAGGAGAAAGCAACCACTTCAAACTTGTCTCAAAGCAACCGTGTTCCAAACACAACACACCTCATGTTTTAGAGTATATAGGCTCCCTGTGATCATTGCTAAAATTAATCAGTGTACCCAAAGGTGTGACTGCCTTTCCTGCTGTGGGAGCAGTTTGGGTTCTAAGTGATTAGATTGCTAAGAATTGGTCTGTGCTCTGCCTGTGGCCGCCACGCGTTCCTGAGTTGGATCCCTGTACACCTTGAGTGGCCTGCATTGCATGTTGAAGCAGACGTAATGGTGCTCTGGCAGGCACGTCTCCATTCAGGAACAAAATGTATAACTTCTGTATTTCGGAGGTCAAGGTAAACAAGCTGCTTTGCTTGTGGATTGTCCCCAAGTGCCAGTACCCAGGATGGCTCGTGGTGCACTGCCCTGTTGGCGAAACCACCACCTCCAGAGATGATATTATTGTGTCCATGGATTCTGATGAAGTCAGGTCTGGGCTTGCTTGCAAGGCAGACAGACCAGGTTTGATTTGAGCCAGCTCTCAGGAACCAGTTTGGAGAGGGTGGGTCACAAGCTATGACTTGGAGTTGGGCTTGGCCTCTTGCTCTTCTCACTTTTGCTCAACTCACAGAGACTGAGTTCAACCATTTTTCCCTGAAAATTGTTTCAAGGAGACTGTTTTCCTTGCCTTCTTGGAATTCATAGAATGATGGGGGTCCATAAATAACTTGGATAAAAATGAGAAGATTTTAGATTGTCTCACTGACTGGTTGGGGGCCTGGCAGGAAGCCTCCAATTCACTGTAAAGGAATCCATTTTTTCATCTGTTTTTGTCTTCCCTTCTTTGTTCCTTACCTGGGAATGCCCTTTTCTTTATTTCCAGGTTGTTGAAATCTTCTAAGGCCTACTGAAAATGTTACCTGATGGGAAACTTGCTAGATTTCCCCCAGTCTGAATTGACATTGATTTATGCTACTCTTTCTTGAAATTTTACTTTGTTCTTTCATTCAGCATGTGTGACATTCTGTGCTTTATTTAAAGTTATTGTTTACCTGTTTTCACCCCTCAAGTTTTTAAAGGATAGGAGTGGAACTTATCAAATGTGTCCGGTCTCCAGTGCTCAGCACAAAGTCCACTGGGTAGGAGGCCTGTGAATTTCTCGAATGAATCTGAATCTTTAAGCTTTGTTCTTCCATGAAAAGAATGTTGCACAATCAAAATCTTCTCCGTAAACAGATGGGCACTCAGAAAGGACTGCTCTGGGGTTCTTTTATCTGCTTTGCCATGAATTTGCAATTTCCTTACCACTTCAGGCCAAAATACCAAATTTCCCAGAACAACTCTTATTCCTCCTCCGTAACTGAGTCCAGAAAAAAACAGCCGTTCCATCGGACCTAGTAATTTTGTATAGCGCACTTGTATAAGATTACGTGTTAAGAGTAAGATGCCAAGCTTCCTTTCAGCTGAGGCTGGAGTATTCTTGTGGGGAGGTTAAGCCTCCTGAAATCAGAATCAGTGTCCTCAGACTTACCACGTTGAATTGAGCCCCAGAGACATGTTTTTCCATCGGTAGTCTTTTTCTTCTTTTAATGGTAGAAAACATTGTAAAATTCTCACTTCGCTGTCTTCCTAGTCTTAACTGTTCTTGGGAGGAATCAGGTCAGAAGAAACTGAGATTAGAGTCTGTATCAAATTCTCCATAGAATAAATGATCCGAGAAACACCACCCACTGCTGTCAGCATCTGTTGTCTCTGCAAGAAGACCGCAGCAGTAATTATGCACAGGGTTAAGTCATTTAAAACAATAACTTGATCAATTTTGAAAATTACGTGTGGAGAATAAAAGGGGACCTGAGGATTTTTATACTGTTTTTGTGATGTGATCATCTGTCGCCAGGAGAGTCACTTTGTAATAGGAATATTTTTAGGTTCGTTCTTAACATTTTCTTCCGAACTCACTCCCATAATCCTTTTCATTACTCTTGACAGGCTGGTGGCTCTTGTCCTGGAGGAAAGCACCCCTCCCAGCTTCCCTGTGAATGAATAGATTGGGACCTGGTGTGATAATGCGTTCTGATTAACGAGAGAGATCCTGGGTCGACTAAGAAAAAATAACGGAGAACTTAGGCAGGCTGTTATGTAGTTATTTACTTTTCTTCTTGTTCCTTTGAAAATGAAAATCCTGAGCTTTTCTTCTGATATATTTTATATGTGTGAAAGAAGATAGCAGTGCAGTTACTAGGAGGAGCGTGACCCTTGGATTCAGACAACTGATAATTCGACTCTCGGTTTCAACCTAATGGTTGCATGAACTATTTCTATGCACTTCAGTGTCCTCCTAATAACTACTTTGCAGAGTTGCTGTGAACATTCATATAAACAATCTCAAATATAGCTATTATTTTTATTAATATCAATGTTGCTTACCTACAGAAAACACAAGTTCCTGGAGTATGTATTTTTTGGGGGTGATCAGGGATAACATATTATTATTCTTTTTTGGTTTCTTTTTACTCAGTATATGCACAGTTTTCTCATGTGTGTATTTGTGCCTATGAGTGTATGTGAGTGAATTTCACATATTACATATCAGGTACTATTTCAGATACTGTGATAACATTAATGAATAAAATAGACAAGAATTTCTACCTCCCACAGAGCTTACATTACTACAGTGGATGCAGCTGGAAGCTGATAACTGTTATGAAAAAATTAAGCGGGAAAAGGAGTTCCTATTGTGACGCAGGGGAACTAGGAACCATGAGGTTAAAGGTTTGATCCCTGGTCTCGCTCAGTGGGTTAAGGATCTGGCATTGCCTTGAGCTGTGGTGTAGGTCACAGACGTGGCTTGGATCCCGTGTTGCTGTGGCTGTGGTGTAGGCTGGCAGCTGTATCTCTGATTCGACCCTTAGCCTGGGAATCTCCACGTTCTGTGAGTGTGGCCCTGAAAAGGAAAAAAAAAAAAAAAAAATTTAGCAAGAAAAGAGAGATGGAGGTAGGGAGTGGGTTACAATTATAAACAGGGAGGTCAGGGCCTATGATGCTAGTTTTGTGCTCTCTGAGGTTTTCATGTATAGCTTTCAGAATGGGGGCATGGGAGGAAGGGAGGTGAGGGGGCAGAATAGGAGACTTGCAGGAGAGCAGAAGCATTTCCTTTGTGTAACATGTGTCAAAACAGAAACTAATATGGAAGAGTGAAGTTTTCCAGATGGCTGGTTTTATTTTATTTGAGCAAAAATCTTCCTTCAATATTTTGTACACACCCTGCCCTGCCTTCCCAAACAGTTGGAACTGAATATAGTCCACCTGTTCTGTGACGGCTCCAGGAGGTCCTCGCTGTGACTGTGTCACGTCTGCTCCTGATCTGTCATGAAGCCAGCCCCTTAGGGCCAGCAGAGATGCTTTTGAGTTTTACCTACGTCATGGCAATGATCGCCAGTTCCACATACAAAGGGCTATTTAAATTTAAATTAATTGGAGTAAAGGACACTAAAATGTCAGTTTCTGAGTCACATGGGTCACATTTCAAGTGTTCAATAGCCACATGTGTCTAATGGCTACTCTGTTAGCCCAGATCCAGAACATTCCTGACATTGCAAAGAAACGTCTAAGTATGTGCTTGTCATGTTTCATGATCCTGCCTCTGACGTTTGTTATGGTACTGCCACCCGCTTCCAAACCTATCTCTTCCTTTCGATTTGTTGTTTTTATAGGTTTAAGTACTAGATTTAGAATTGTGTATAAAGTTAACGGTAAGCCGGCTCTAAGAGCAGAAGAGCTGTCTTATGTTCAGGTACCTGAGTTTTCATACTTGGAATTTATATTTCTATTCTGACTGCCCCGAGGCCTTTTTTGCTTGGTTTTGTTGTGTAGCTGTGCTCTGGGTGGTCAGAGAGTCAGACTGCTGAGTCATTGTGGGAGAAGTGCTATCAAACTTTAAAGGTAACATTGCACTTTTATGGAAACGCTTTAGACCCAGTCACCAGCCCCTTATTTGGAGCAGTGCCACTAAAGGAGAGTTTATTGACTGGCTGCCTATACACACCAAGCAGTCTGTTAGGCCAGGAGATACAATCAAAAGTGAACACGGCCCTAAACCCTGAGGAGGTCACCGTTTTGGTGGCAGAGAACATCAGAAATAGGCAGAGTTTCATTGTCTAGTGCCCAGGTATGGCCAGGACACTGAAGGTCCAGAGGAGAGGGGTGCATGAGCCAGCCTTCCTGAAGGTGGTGGAAGGGGGTGAGAGAGATAAAGAGACCAGAGGCCGGGGACGGATTCTTAAATGACATCCTAAGGGACACATGGGTGTTAGTCACATGGTGATGTTGGGAGAATGGGGTCAACAAGACATGATGTGCCAAAGTTTAAGTTTAATATTGAAAGAATTTAAAATGAGAGAAAGCCTGTGTGTACTGAGATAGACAGGCTTTGAAAGGTATGTTGAAGTGATGGGTAATTGGCAGAGGGGCAGTGGGATGGCGACAGAGGCTGACCCGACTTTTTAGCAGTTCAAGTCATACACTCTGGAAGTTAAGTTTGAGGGAGTTGGGCTGGAGGCTGGACACTAGTGGAGGTGGGTGGAGGAGGAGGGAGTCATTGGAGCCCAACAGAGAGATAACGAGGGCCTGATGTGAGAGAGTGGAATGTGGTAGATCAGGGGACCTGCTGTCAATCAGTATTTAAGGGGGTAAGATTAGCGGTGTTTGAGGACTGATGAGACATGGAGGATGTGAGAGAGAGGAATCATCGATAACGCTAAGCTTTTAGGAGAGCAGATTAATTTGAACTCTTCTTCCAAGTTCCTGGTGATAGGTTTTGACCTGGTGCTGCTACTAGTGTTTTGCATCAGCAGCTCTGGTGTCCAGGTTAAAGCTGTGGCTCTATAGGACTCCATCACTCACATTTGTGAAAAGAACTTGAACCCTAGACCATCGTGAAACACTACCCTTGTACGACTTTAATTTTGCAGTGGCCCATGAAAATTTATAGAAATTTGGCTTCATTTCTAGTGGCTGCAATCCAGATGCCAAAATTACCCCATTTGCTGGGACATCCCTTGGGTGGACTATTGAATCTGTTACTCATTAGGAACAGCTGAAAACCATCAACAAAATTCCTGTGCTGTGCCAACAATAACGCCAGTCAAATTTCAAGGTAACTCCAGGTTTCAGAAAGTTATGAATCTCAAAATCTGCCCAGCTGAACCCTTATTTGTATTTTTACACATATTCATCATGTGAAAAACTAGTGGCTTCCTTACTTCACATAATTGTACATGGCTCTTCTTAGATTATAAATGAAATCCTGAGTTCTGAACGTTGGTGGAGACATGCTTATAGATCTGTAGTCAATCACTTGAAAGTAAAAGTACAAATTCAGTCCGATGGTGGTGGAACCAGAAGTCAGAGAGGAGCCAGCCCAAAGGGTCCATTATGATGGAGACCATATTGAAAGCAAGAATTCTTTCATACCTGCAGTACATTTTAAGAGGATTTTCCAAGCCCCAGTGATATTTTAATGATGTCTGTTAAGCTTCCAGAAGAACCCAGTTCTCTAGTTTGTAAGATTAAGGAGGTATGCCAAAATCCATGTTGATACTTGGGTCCTCACTGACATATTTCATGCCTGCGTGGCTGAAGCCACAAAACAGTAGGCGCCTGCCACGTTCTTTTAAACAGTTATATTTAGCTACTGCATCTGGCCTTTGTTGCTAAATATTTTGTTTTCTTGTCACTCTAACTGCACCATCAAATTGAATCTTCGGTCGTCTGGCAATTTTTGAATGACTTCTTAGAAGCTGTAAAACCGTGTTCCCTAATCAGGAGGATTTGGACAAGGCTTATGGTATGAGGAAAGATGACCATCTTTCTAGAAATTATGGGACAGTTTATACAGCATCTTCAAAATTTTTATCTGAAGAATAAATGGTATGCTTGGTGATGCACAAGTACTGGCAATTGAGAAGCATGGGAAATTTCCACAGTTTTTAAACATGTTTGATACCAAGGAGGAAAAAAACAAGCTGATTTTCATGGCTCTTGAGAGAGGTTACATTAACCATTTGCTCAAAGTTGGATTTATGAAGGTCATTGGCTCCTAAGAACCTTCTTCATCAACTGCCCTCCTTTGTATGATGTCAATGAAGGTTGTTTAGCAACACAGCAAAATAGTTCTGTGAAAAGATAAATATGTGTTTCATTAATCCCAAGGGGAGCTTTCTAAAACACATTTTTTAAAAAGTAAATAATTAGTGTCATTCTGTGAGACTCATGGCTTCTTAGGGTGGAAAAGAAGGAAAAAAGGACATCTTTTCAAGCCATTTGTGATTTAATACCAGCTGGACAAGTGGGCTGAAAAACCTTGTGAATTATATGTTATATTAATTTGCACGCTTTTTCTCGTTCTTGAGAAACTGGCCAACCCCCACAGTCTTTTGTCCATGGGGCAGATGGCTCTGAAACTTTGATCTTTGCAAGCCAGTTTGCCAGATGTAGTGGACAGAACATGTGTGACCTTTTTGTGGGTCAGTGCAGCCTGGCTGATCGGAAACCATACGTTCATCTTGAATGATTTTTATTTCCAGGGATTACAGCAGAAGTTCTGGTGGTGACCTCTTTCGATGAACTGCAGAGAAGGGCCCCAGAAGCAAGAGGGAAGATTGTCGTTTATAATCAACCTTACAGCAACTACTCGAGAACAGTGCAGTACCGCGTCCAGGGGGCTGTGGAGGCTGCCAAGGTGGGGGCTTTGGCATCCCTCATTCGATCAGTGGCTTCCTTCTCCATCTACAGGTTGGTCGTTATGTTTCTTTGAAATGCTTTCAAAACCCCAGGTTTTCTATGAAAGAGAAGCTCCTAGGAAATGAAAACAAACCAGTCAAATGAAAATACTGACGGTTCATGGAATTTTCCCCTATCCCATATTTGGTCATTTGTTTGTCATGTCTTCATTGCCCCTTTCAGGATTCCAAGCATCACTTGCGCATTCCTTTAAAAAGTTTTCCACATCCACGATGATGCCATAACATTCCTTCTATAACCAATATATTTTATGTATTTGCACTGGAGGGAGAACTGAATTCATGTCTGCATTTCATCAAAGATTCCGAATGACCTCAGAGGAAGCCAGGCTTTTTTTTTTTTCCATTTTCACTAGAGAAGTGAAATAAAAATAAAGTGGGTAACCTGATGGGGGCCATCTATCGTGTAGTGGAAAGAGTTGGGAAAGCAGAGCACCTTGGATATAGACCTGGTTCTGCTTCTGAAGAACTATTAGGCCTTGAGAGTGTTCTTATTTTTTTAATTGAAGTGTAGTTTCAGGTGTACAGCGTGATGATTCAGTATTTTTGCAGATTATACTCCCCAAGTTATTATGAGATAATGGCGATAATTCCCTCTGCTGAACAATGTATTATTGTTCCTTATTTAGTTTATACATAGTAGTTTGTACCTGTTAATCCCTTACCCCCTTAGGAATGTTCTTAAAACTCTTTGGGCCTCACTCTTCTCCTCTATTAATCAGTGATGATGAACACTCATTTACCAAATGATTTTATCTATAAAGGTCTATGTAAACGTTTGGTGGTATTTTCTGAGGGTCACGTCGTAAGTTTTGTCTTTTTCTTTGTAGTTCTGATTGGGGTCATTGCAAAGCACTTTATCGACTTTCAGTCTTAAGAGGAAATTTGGCATTGCAGTGGGTAAACAGTCTAAAAATTGACCTGAAGACATTGGGCCGAGTTTAGTAGCTACATCACCTATCAAGGATAAACATCGATGAAAGAAGTGCCATTTTAGTGTTATAGCCTGGTCTCTGTAAGATTAGAAAAACATGCATAAATAACTGCAAATAGCATTTATTTGGATCTCAAACCTAGATCTTTAGATTTTTGTGTAAAGGAATGTCTTGTTATTTTGCACATGTGCTCTTCGGAGCTGGAGACACAGTTGCCTGACCTTAATTAATTATCACCCTACACCTTTGAAAAGAAAATAACTGAGGAGACATCAGCGACTAGGAAACCCAGGTAGAAAGCTTTCCAAAAGGGCAGAGAAAAGGAAAGGAAGTTTTTCTTTCACGGGGATAAGTTATCTTCCTGGGGAGGAAGATGGGGCTTGTTAAAGCCACTTGTTAAAAAGTTCTGTGAGAGAAAACCTAGTTACAGTGATGTCATAGGGCTAAAAATAATGCTCTTTGTAGAGTCTTAAGGTTTGGTGACTAGTAAAATAGCAATTTGACCATATTCTTTTGGATGGTTAATCATCCCAGGAGGGAAGTCCTGAAATAGCTAGCTTACTTCCCAGAATCCCTCAGTTACCCCTTAGAATAACATACTCAGCAACTTGTGGTCATTCACCATGATTTCACTGGTCATGAGGCCTAAATTATGGAGCCAGTCTGTTGCTTTGTGAAACTAGGTGATTGCCAGAAACATTTATTTAAGAACTACTACTCATAAGACTAATAAATTCCCAGATGACTTAATGCACAGCAATCTGCCAGGGTTCATTGGCATTTTTTTTTTTTTTCCTGGTGTAATGAGGACATCTGGAAACCTAGGCTGTAACCTAGGAGCACCAGAAGAATTTTATCCAGCCTCTAAGATTTGGGGTTGGCAACATATAATGTGTATTCAAACGCCGTTTTTCTTAATATTTCTAGATCCGGACTGGTTCTAATTTTTTCATTGATTTTATAGCCAGACATGTTTCAGTGGACTCTTTTTTTTTGTTTATATATTACTCCCTGAATTTATTACATTTATAGTTGTACAATGATCATCATAACCCAATTTTATAGCATATCTATCCCTAACCCCCAGCACATCCCCCCACCCCCCAACCTGTCTCCTTTGGAAACAAAGTCTGTGAGTCAGTATCTGTTCTGCAAAGAAGTTCATTGTGTTCTTTTTTCTTTTTGTCTTTTTCGGGCCAAACTGGAGGCATATGGAGGTTCCCAGGATAGGGGTTCAATCAGAGCTGTAGCCGCCGGGCTACTCCAGAGCCACAGCAATGCTGAATCTGAGCTGCATCTTCAACCTACACCACAGCTCATGGCAATGCCAGATCCTTAACCCACTGAGCGAGGCCAGGGATCGAACCCACAACCACATGGTTCCTAGTCGGATTCATTTCCGCTGCGCCATGGCAGGAACTCCTCTGCAGACCATTTTAACCTGGCTCTTCCCAGTACTAAATGGAAATTGTTAAGGTCACAAATAGCTGCCTAGCTGTCAAATATAATGGACATTTTTCAGGCCATCATCTTTAACTCTCTGAAGCATTTCTTACTATTGACTACTTTCTTCTTTCTTTCTTTCTTTCTTTCTTTCTCTTTCTTTCTTTCTTTCTTTCTTTCTTTCTTTCTCTTTCTTTCTTTCTTTCTTTCTTCCTTCCTTCCTTCCTTCCTTCCTTCCTTCCTAATTGAGCTCATTCTTTCACCTCTCCCCTGCATTTTCTCAGTGAAGAGAATGCCATCTGTTCTGCACTCTGAGTTAGATGATCCTTGATTACTTTTTTCTTGCCCCTTATCCATCATTTTTAATGGTTATTACATCTCCCAGCTTCTGCTCTGTATAAGTCATTTCAGCAAATACACATTGAGCAACTCCATTTCCCAACATCACTCCACGTTCTTCTAGTCAGGGGTCACTAAGACTTTCCTAGTGCACCCCATTTCCTCAAAGTTCCATGACTTTGCAAATGCTTCTTCCTCCGCAACTTTTCGATCCCCTTCTTCACTATTTCACACTATCCTTCAGTTTATCTGAAGTGTTTCTTCTTCTGGGGAGCCTTCCCTGATATCCAACTCTAGCCCAGGTGAGCTATCTCTTTTGGGTAGCTCATGTCAGCTGGTGTATATTCTGCATCAAAGTCTTGGAGGTAGTTTGGGTGCCTGCTTTGGTGGGGGTAGACTAACTGTTGTAACAAACAACTTAGCCACTTAACACAACAGGAATCTCTTTCTTACTCACATAATGATTCTAGGAGGGTGCTCCGCAGGTAGCCGTCTGCTCCTTTCCATCCTGTGGCTCCATCACCTCTAAGAAATCAGAGTCTTCTGCGGGGTCCTCTGCATCCATTTGGCTAATCAGGAGCTGGGGAGAGAAAGTCGATAATCAAGGGAAAGGTTTTCCGTGCCAGGCCTGGCCATGGCATACCTTGCTTCCGCTTACATTCCACTAGCCAGAATGCAGTTTGGTCTATCTTTGTGCTCATGGTGAG
Organism: Sus scrofa; assembly: GCF_054392235.1. Classification (NCBI taxonomy): domain Eukaryota; kingdom Metazoa; phylum Chordata; class Mammalia; order Artiodactyla; family Suidae; genus Sus; species Sus scrofa. The sequence continues at coordinate 39,831,780 of NC_139386.1, read as the reverse complement.
AGGAAAGTTAGTTTAGTGAACAACTGGGCAATGCACTCCAACGGCCTGACTCTGCACTGGATTATAAGTTCCAGGAAAACATGGATTAACTCTCTATCTCCATAATCTAGTATAATGTTTGACACATAGTGGTCACTCAGGAAATGACTATTGAAAGAATCAACTTGTCTGAGGTTATGGGATCACTTAAGGTAGGGCTCTTTCCCTAATCAGGTGACCTGATGCCTTGTGCCCTCTGACCAAGAGAGCCTTTATGTAGTACATTCAACACAACAACTTTTTTTCTTTTTGCTTTTTAGGGCCGCACTCACGGCAAATGGAGGTTCCCAGGCTAGGGGTCCAATCGAAGCTACAGCTGCCAGCCACAGCCACAGCCACAGCCACTGAGCCACGTCTGTGACCTATACCGCAGCTCACGGCAGCGCTGGATCCTTAATTCCCTGCTCAAGGCCAGGGATTGAACCTGCAGCCTCATGGTTCCTAGTCAGATTCGTTTCCACTGTACCTTGAGGGAAACTCCATAACTTCAACTTTTATGACACTTTTCTCTGTATCTGGAGGAAAATATCCAGATGCCATTGTGCCAGCTTGTATCTTTTTTCTTCCACAATATTTGTGAACAGTGATGTTTTGAGTCATACTTAGCTGTATGGCAATGGGCAATACTGAATTCTGTTTAAGAAGCACATGGGACTCAGCAACACTGAAAAACAGAAACTGTGTTGCTGCTTGACTTCAAAATTCGAGGGTCTCCTAACGGATAGGAAATGTGTTGTATCATGTGACTTGTCACCTCTCAGGTCAGTTACCAATATTTGCCAGCCGTTTTGGAAGTACAGCAGTCACGTGGTCGCATGACAGATGTCCTCAAAAGGCAGTTCATTACGTGCCGTAATACCCACTATCTGGGTTCTTTGTTGTTAGTTCTCTGTATTTGCATTATTAGTGTTTTTGTGCTGAAATTTACTTCAAGGAGATTTTTCCTTCATTGGTGCTTTTATAATGACTTCTCTTGTTTAATATTAAGTATCAAGTGGGATCTATCAAATGGGGACTCACATTAGAACTTTTTTAGCTTTTCTATGTGTAAAATACATTTTGCCTTTGTTGTAGAAAATTGAAGGATAACATAATAAGAAATTTAAGTTCAGAGGAAAGCTGCTCTATGGAACCAAATGCCCTGTGTTATTTCTTAATCATATTTTTTTCAGGAAATATTTATTGAGAGCTTACCTGTTGCTCAGAAGTTGCCAGGTACTAGGGTTGCTAGATGAATTAGATATGTTTTTGTTTCCTCAGAAATATTCTATCTGGCTAAAAGAGAGGAAGGCAAGCTTAAAATATACATGATTATGATGATATATTTTATATTTAAGCTAAACATGTGATGGGGGAAGGGACAAAGAAAGGAAATTGACATTTATTAACTACCTGCTTTGCTTTGCACTGTGCTTCTCTGAAGGCTTAAATAGTTTGTTTCAATTAATTCTTTCTTTTTTTTTTTTTTTTTTTGTCCTTTTTTGCTTTTAGAGCTTTTTTCCTCTAAATTTCTTTGGGCCGCTCCTGTGGCCTATGGAGGTTCCCAGGCTAGGGGGTCTAATCGGAGCTATAGCCACTGGCCTACACCAGAGCCACAGCAACGAGGGATCTGAGCCGCGTCTGCAACCTACACCACAGCTCACGGCAACTCCAGTCGTTAACCCACTGAGCAAGGGCAGGGACCGAACCCGCAACCTCATGGTTCCTAGTCGGATTTGTTAACCACTGCACCATGACGGGAACTCCCTGTTTCAATTAATTCTTTATGCAATTCAGTAGACACAGATATTGTTTATGTCTCTTTTACTGAGGGAGAAACAGGTTCAGAATGGTTAACAGGCTAATCAAGGTACACAGCTAATGAAAGAACTAGGCTTCATTCACACTTAGAGAATCTCTGGCTCCAAATTCCATGCACTTTAGATTCCCTAAGCCACCTGGAGAGCTAATATGCTGTGGGAGTCTAGAAGAGACAGCAGAAGTCAGTGAGAATGTGGCTTTTGGGTGTACTCCATGAAAAGGTTGAACTCGACCAAGAAAAGGAAGGTGGAAAGATATTCTATACATGATCAAGGCAAGAAAGTGGGAGTGCATGATGCATTGGGTTATGTGCAAGGCTGGAGCCAGGTTTCATTGGAGATCAGAGAAATGCAATTTCGAGGTGAGAGGAAGAAACCCGCTATATGAAGAATCCAAAGTACCAGATTCAAGTTTAGTGTGGAGGAAATGCGAAATCGTTGATTATGTTAGAGTTGAGAAGTTATGCTTTAGAGCTTTTTTCCTCTAAATATCCCTGGGATATCACCAACTTCACGTGGGAGCTTTTTGATATGCAAAATAATCAGGCCCCACCTGAGACCAATTAAATTAAGACAAGCTTAGGGGTGGGGTTTGAGGTTTTAGCAGCCCTCCAGTGATTCCGGTGTTGTTAAGTTTTGGAAAGATCAAAGATGATGCAGCTTTGAGACGATAAGACTGGGCGCTGCTTTAGCAATGCAGATAAGAAATGATGAGGACATACCTGATGGCGGAGAGAATAGAAAGCAAGAAACAGCAGGAGGGTTTTGGGCTGCACCCTGCAAGCCTGCAAGCCTTGTAATTGCCCAATCATGGGACTGAAGAAAAAGCCTGGAGATAGTAATAGAGCCATCAGTGATTTATTGGATAGGCAATGTCACAAGTCTGAAGCAAAGTCCTGGAGCAACACCCCTCTGTATATGGCAGGCAGGCCATGGCAGCGGTCTTCACTACCTGGGGGAGAAAGAGGTACCCTTTATAGGGGGACCAGATGTCAGAGTGGCTCAGCAGTTACCAGGGAAACCAGCAACTGGGGCAAGAGGCAAGCATGCAGGCATTAACTGATTAAGCCCCATGATTAGGAGGATTGGATAGTCATGTGAGATGTAGGTGACGGTGAAGCAGTGACTGGTTGAGCAGGGGATATACAGAGAGCAAGAGAACAACCATCTTGGATGGCCTGATCATACCCTCCATCCATACATAACCTAGATGACCCTTAAAATTTTGTTTTGCCTCTCTTTCGTGATATCCCTAGGGTTAGGTATGTAGAGGTACACTGCAACCGAGTACCACAGATGAAACATGGACAACAGTGGCTAAAGAATCTCAAGAATAGGATATGGAGTGTGCTAAAAATAGCGATTTGCCAAGAAGTGATTTACCAAGAGGTGAGCAAATTTTGGAGCCAGGCTCTTGGCATCAGGATAGGAAGAAGATGAAAATCTTTCCCCCATGTTGTCAGTTGTTCCCTCATGGTCCCATTAGCTGGGGTGGATTTTCCATGGAAGTCCAGAGGAGGATGACAATGGCATCTCACTGCAGACCCAGCAGTCAGACTTATTTCACAGTGTGGCCACCATTGTAACTCAGTCCACGTGCCTGTCCTGGTTCCAACATATCCCACTGTGCTTGACCTACTTTTTGTTTATATGTATATATTTGCCTAGTTATCCATCTTGGGGAAAACTGATCAGACAAGCTCTGATTAGAGGTATGTCAATGGAGAAACGTTTTAGAGGCTATACATTTTATCAGTTATACTAAATTGTTATGTGAACATTGTACATATGTTTTTAGCAGTACACCTAAAGCAAGCAGTGTTACACTTTTAAGTACTATGCTCTGTGACAACTTTACTAGAGAATTCTCTTTCTATCCTGAAAATTGGGGGGCAACCGTATGGTTAGAAGTAAAACAATAACTTTCGGAGTTCCCATTGTGGCACAGTGGTTAATGAATCCAACTAGGAACCATGAGGTTGTGGGTTTGAATCCCTGGCCTTGCTCAGTGGGTTAAGGATCCCGAGTTGCCACGAGCCGTGGTGTAGGTTGCAGATGCGGCTCGGATTCCATGTTGCTGTGGCTCTGGTGTGGGCCGGCAGCCATAGCTCTGATTGGACCCCTAGCCTGGGAATCTCCATATGCCACAGGAGCGGCCCTAGAAAAGGCAAAAAGACAAAAAAAAGAAGTAAAACAATAACTTTCATTGTTGATATCGAAACAAATATTTGGTAAACAGTTCAATTAAATTAGCAAGATGGGTCTTTCAGACCTGGTCTAGACTTTTGGTCAGTTGTCTACTATTGCTCTCATCTTCTTTTCATAACAGTGTAGACGTCCTTTGGGGTTAGCAGTCCTTCCTATAGACCAGTCCAATGCAGAGGCCCTTCTTTTTTAAAAACATTTTTTTAAAATAAATTTCACTGGAATGTAGTTCACTTACGATGTTGTGTTAATTTCAGGTGTACAGGAAAGTGAATTGGTTATACATATTCTTTTCCAGAATCTTTTCCCATATAGGCTATCATAGAATATTGTTGATTTCCCTGTGCTATACAGTAGGTTGTTGTTACTTACCTATTTTGTATATAGTAGTGTGTATGTAACAGTCCTAACCTCCCAATTTGTCTCTCCCCTCAACAATTCCCCTTTGGTAACCATAAGTTTGGTCTGGAGGGCTTTGAGTCTGTTTCTCTTTTGTGAATAAGGTCTTTTGTGTCATTTTTATTAGATTCCAAATATTTGTGATCACATATGGAATTTGTCTTTCTTTCTTTGACTTACTTCACTTAGTACGATAATCTCTAGGTCCATCCATGTTGCTGCAAATGGCATTAATTTCTTTTTAATGACCAAGTAATATTCCATTGAATATATATGTACCACATCTTCTTTATCCAGTCCTCCTCTGATGGACATTTAGTTTGCTCCCAAGTCTTGGCTATTGTAAATAGTGCTGCAATGAACACTGGGGTGCATGTATCTTTTTGAATTATAGTTTTTTCCAGATAGATGCCCAGGAGTGGGATTGCTAGATCATATGGTAGTTCTATTTTTAGTTTTTAAGGAAGCTTCATTCTGTTCTCCATAGTGGTTGTACCCATTCCCACCAGTTGTGTGGGAGGGTTCCCTTTTGTCCACACCTTCTCCAGCATTTGTTATTTATGGATTCATTAATGATGTCCATTCGGACCCAGTGTGAGGTGGTACCTTATGGTAGTTTTGATTTGCATTTCTCTAATATTTAGTGATGTCAAGCATCTTTTCATGTGCCTGCTGACCATCTGTACGTCTTCTTTGGAGAAATGTCTGTTTAGACCTTCTGACCATTTTTTTGATTGGGTGGTTTTTGTTTTTGCTTTTTTTTTTTTTTTTGTGGCCACATCTGAGGCATATGGAAGTTCCTAGGCTAGCGTCCAATTGGAGCTGCAGCTGCCAGCCTATACCACAGCCATAGCAATGCAAGATCTGAGCCGCATCTGTGACCTACACCACAGCTTGTGGCAATGCCAGATCCTTTAACCCACTGAGCAAGGCCAGGGATTGAACCCACATCCTCATGGATACTAGTTGGATTCTTAACCTGCTGAGCCACAACAGGAACTCTGGTGGTTGTTTATATATATATATATATAAAGCAGTATAAGATGTTTGTATATTTTAGAGATTAATCCCTTGTCAGTTGCTTTGCAAAGATTCCCCCCTATTCTCTGGCTTGTCTTTTTCTTTCGTTGTTTTTTTTAAATGATTTTTATTTTTTCTGTTATAGTTGGTTTACAGTGTTCTGTCAATTTTCTACTGTATAGCAAAGTGACCCAGTTACACACACACACAAACACACACATATATACATTCTTTTTCTCACATTATCCTCCATCATGCTCCAACACAAGATGTAGTTCCCAGTGCTATACAGCAGGATCTCATTGTTTAACCATTCCAAATGCAATAGTTTGCATCTATTAACCCCAGATTCCTAGTCCACTACACTCCCCCCCTCTCCCCCTTGGCAACCACAAGCCTGTTCTCCAAGTCTATGAATTTCTTTTCTGTGAAAAGGTTCATTTGTGCCATATATTAGATTTAAGATTTAGGTGATATCATGTGATATTTGTCTTTCTCTTTCTGACTTACTTCACTTAGTATGAGAGTCTCTAGTTCCATCCTTGCTACTGCAAATGGCATTGTCTTTTTTATAGCTGAGTAGTATTCCATTGTGTATGCATTCCACATCTCCTTAATTCATTCATCTGTCAATGGACATTTAGGTTGTTTCCATGTCTTGGCTAATGTAAATAGTGCTGCAATGAACATACAGGTGCATGTGTCTTTTGCAAGGAAAGTTTTCTCCAGGTGTATGCCCAAGAGTGGGATTGTTGGGTCATGTAAAGTTCTATATTTAGTTTTCTGAGGTACCTCCATACTGTTTTCCATAGTGGTTGGACAAATTTACATTTCCACCAACAGTGTAGGAAGGTTCCCTTTTCTCTACACCCTCTCCAGCATTTGTTATTTGTGAGCTTATTATTAATGATTGCTATTCTGACTGGTATGAGTTGGTACTTCATGGTAGTTTTGATTTGCATTTCTCCAATAATCAGTGCTGTTGAGCATTTTTTCATGTGCTTATTGGCCATCTGTATATCTTTGGAGAAATGTCTATTTAGGTCTTTTGCCCATATTTCAATTGGGTTGTTGTTTTTTTGCTGTTGAGTTGTATAAGTTGTAATGGTTTAAAGACTTAAACATAAGACAAGACACCATCAAACTCCTAAAAGAGAGCATAGGCAAAATGTTCTCTGACATCAGCCTTACAAATATTTTCTTAAGTCAATCGCCCAAGGCAACAGAAATAAAAGTAAAAATAAACCAATGGGACCTAATCAAACTGACAAGCTTTTTCACAGCAAAGGAATCCATAAAAACAACAAAAAGATAACCATTTGTTCATTTTTGTTTTTATTTTCGTTACTTCAGGAGGTGGATCCAAAAAATTAATGCCATCAGAGAGTGTTCTGCCTATATTTTCCTCTAAGAGTTTTAGAGTATCCAGCCTTACATTTAGGTCTTTAATCCATTTTTAGTTTATTTTTGTGCAACAGCTACAAGTAAAAAAAAAAAAAAATGAATAGTAAGAGAATGTCCCATTTTCATTTTTTTTTTTTTTTACTTGTAGCTGTTGCGTTTTCCCAGCAGCACTTGTTAAAGAGGCTGTCTTTTCTCCATTGTATATTCTTGCCTCCTTTGTCGTAGATTAATTGATGATGGGTAAGTGCCTTTATTTCTGGGCTTTCTATCCTGTTTCACTGATTGATATTTCTGTTTTTGTGCCACTACCATACTGTTTTGATGACTATAGCTTGTAGAATAGCCTGAAGTTGGGGAGACTGATTCCTCCAGCTGTGTTTTTCTTTCGCAAGATTGCTGTGGCTATTCTGGGTCTTTTGGAAATTCTTCTGTTCTAGTTCTGTGAAAAATGGCATTGATAGTTTAATAGGGATTGCATTGAATCTGTATATTTCCTTGGGTAGTATAGTCATTTTGACAATGTTGATTCTTCAGTTTTGTTGCACGTAAGCTAGATAATTGGATAAAAGTACCCAATGAGGATCCTTTTATCTAGATTGGAGACAATCTTTTAAATGATGCCTTTTTCAGTATGCATAATCACTATGCCAGTTAACATAAAAAGCAATGGCCAGCCTATATCCGCAGCTATCACCTTATTGTCTAGCTTACTTTTTCCTACTGTAATGGCAGTCAAGAGCTCTGCAACACTCTTAGGGGTGTCTGTAAGTTCTCCATACTCTCTTGGTGCCACCATTCATCAAGAACAGGTGCCACAGGGCCATGCTTGCTAGTGGACAGCCATCCTGGGATTCTCCCTGCAACTTTCTGTTCCCTGTCCTTATTTCCCCACATCTTGGTACTTGTGGAAGTTTCCTCAGCCTCCTGGCTGGCTCACTAATTTTTTGACTGCATGGCATAGACTTGAAAATCTTGTAATTTCCCAGCTTTGAGACTGAAGAAAGAGCCCAAAGACAGCAATACAGACAACAGTTTATGGGGTAGAAATCTTACAGGTCTGAAGCAAAGTCCTGGAGCAATACCACCCTGTGTATGGCAGGCAGCCGTCTTCCCTGCTTGGGGGAAAAGGATGTACCAATTATAGGGAGAATTGATGTCAGGATGGCTCATCAGTTACCAAGGAAACTAGCAGCTGGGGCAAGAGGCAAGCATGTAGGCAGTTACTGATTAAGGCCTGTGATTAATAGGATTGGTTAATCATGTGAGTAGGTGTAGGTGAAGCAGTGACTGGTTGAGCAGGGGATGTACAGAGAGCAAGAGAATAGCCATCTTGGGTGACCTGACCCTACAGAGGGAGAGTATGAAATTATCAAAACTTGGGCACTGGCTGCATTTGAAGGGAGGAAGGAGGAGGACTCAAAGTTTTCCGTAAGTAAAGGATTGAAAACCAAGGGATGAATCTGTATTTATCCAGCCCAATATTTCAAAATCATGAGTTTTACATGAAAACAGGGGTTTGTGTTTTTCAGAGGAAAAAGAAAACTATATATGTCAGCAACTCCTTGTATTTTCTGTAAGGCAAACTTCAGCCTGATGGATTAGCCCCCGAGTCCTTTGTGTTGATAGGATGTGCCCTCTCCAGGGTTCCTGGTTTCCCAGTTTCCCTCCTCCCAGCTTGGGGACTGGAGAATGAGGAGAAATGCAGGGGTCAGGAGAGGGAGCCCATGTGGAGGCAACATGACCAGTTTGGGTTTTTGGACATTTGAGTTTGAGGAGGCTGTGAGATAGTCCCATTAATCTGGCTTTTGTACTTTGTTGGAAGAACAGTTAAGCACTTCCATTCCTCTATTATCTCCTTTTTGGATCACCCAAGGCAATTTAAAATTCTAGGCTGGCTTCCTTGCAGTGCAGTGTACCTTGGGACTTCTGCCTCCTGTTTCTCAACATGTGAGCTCAAGAATGCAAAGTAATTTTTATATTATCCCAAGCAAAATGTAATTCAGAAAGTAACTCTACTGAAGCCAAATTGTCTGTTGTACTCCCACTGCCAAATATACATTTTTTTTTCCCTAGTTATCTTCTCCATTGCCCCAGATAATTGTAGCAGACTGTAAGTTTTAATCAGCTAAGGAAGCAAAGGGCTCTCCTTTCACTTTCCTGTGAAAGTTGCATCACCGCCCTGGGTAAGAATTCATTGAGGTGGGAATGAGCTGTTGATAGGACTTGGCTTTGTAAATACTACTGGTTTCTGTTTGACATCATGGGGCTTTGTGTATTGTATTGACAGAATATAGTGAAGAGGAGGAGGAAGAGAAGCAATCCAGTTTGAAGATGACTGAGATCTGATTAAACATTCAGCTGGAGAGAGATGAGTGACTCCAGGTGATGTTTATGGCGTGTCAGAGAGGGAGAATGTTAGACCATCTGGTGAGAGAGCCGTGAGAAGGTATATAAATCAGTCCCTATAATGATACTTAATTAATACAGAGTCGATAAATGGCATAATTGAAGCAATGGTCGAGCCACATCGTAGAGTTAAATAGCTTTAAAGAGGACGCTGATTAAAACCATTACGATTTACAAAAACATTCTTCATCTTAAGAAGGCATCTTGATGAGATTCAACAGGAACATTTTTGTAATCAGAGGACCAGTTTAAAACATTCAAAACGGAGGCGAAAGGTCTTAAGAGGTCTATTTTGGGTGATTCTTAAAAGCCGGTTTATTCTCAGAGAGTGAAAAAGCTTGTCCCCCCCCTCCTTTGTTTTTTAATAGGAGAAAAATTAATGCTGCTGCTTTAACACTTAGACTGTCTTGGATTTTTGATGTCCCTGGTGGTTTGGTTCTTTGGCGTGACCTTAGCATAATTAGCTATCAAGCTTGATTTAAGTTGTTTTGAAATATTTTTGCAGTTTGGGGGGCATATGTGCCTGCTGGTGATTACAAAATAAGGAAAATATCACCGTGACTGAAAATGGTACAACTGGGACAGCCTCGATTAGTAGGCTCTTTTCCTTCTTTATTTTGTTTTTGCTTAATTCACTCTGAGGCTCATAACAGATGCACAGTAATCAAGCAGAATGCCAGTTCTCATCATTTATGCAGGTGAAGGCCACTGTGCTCCCAAGAGGGGAAACCAGAGAAGACCCATATTGAAAGCTGCATTTTTTCTTCTCATCATCCTTTTTTTTCATCTCTCTCTGATTTTTGAAAGGCAGATTCTTTGTTGAGAAGGCCTTTGTTAAAAATTCCCAAAATGTCCTTTAATCACGGAATCCTTAGGACTGCTTCAGGAAGTGTGGCAGGCATGCTACCTCATAATGGATAGACTCAGGCAATGGACTCCAGAGCCCCAATTCTGGAATCACAGTGCCTGGGTCTTTGTTCCACCACCTGACAGATCTGTGACCTTGACCTGTTGCGTAAACTCTCTGGGCCTCAGTTTCATCTGTAAAATGAGAAATAATTGTGCCTTCCTCCTGGTGTTTTGTGAGGATTAAGTGAGATGTTATTAGTACCTGACAGTGAGTTTGGCACACAGGTAAAGTACTATTCTTATATAATCTTGCTGGATATGATTATTAAATAAAAGAGGAAATGGGAGAGAAACATGGAGCGGGGGCGGGAGGGAAGGAGGAAGAGAGGAAGAGAAGGAAGAAAAGAAAGAAGGAAGGAAGGGAAGAGAAAGGATCTTAATTCAACATCACTCTTGTAATTGCTGCTCTCTGGTTGACAGACAACCCCTAGCATCATATGCCCATTTTGATCTCCATCTATTTAGTTTGTCCCAACTCTGTTGGGGTTGTGAGTTTAACTAGTCTGTTTCTCTTTCTGGATTGGAAGTTCTCCTGGGGCCATACTGTGTGTGTCTTATCTCAGTGTCTCCAGGACTGCACATTGCCTGGCACCCAGTTTTGCTGGAAGGAACTCAGAAAAAGAAAGCCTGCCTCTCAGGTTTGCTAACATGTAAATGCAAGGTGTCACCATTTCACATTCATAGAAGTTGAATAAAAATATGGATGGGGTGACTCACCTTTTGAATTGCTACTTATCAAAAATAGGATCTCTGGAATCTGAGAGTATATAGTTATGTAAATTTTGGTAAAGAATTGCAAGCTGCTATTACTATGGTGCTTTGTGAGGCTGCTGTAATTAATGGTCTGTTTGCATTCCTCGTATGGACTGTCATTTGTCATCTGCTTATAACCTTGATATAAAAATTTACTCTTACCTGCTATTTTGCATTCATAATTTAAAAATATTTATAAATGTTCACCTTCTATTTTCCAGCTTTCTGATTATTGAAAGCACAAGCTTAAGAACCACATCAACATGGCATGTTTTTCTGAATCACTGGTGGTAAAATTACTGCAGTTTGAATTCAGGTTTCAGGATTATGACAATATTGTTTGTTGTGCAGTGCCCTTTGAAAAATGTCTAGTGTAGCATATGAACCAAAATATCCCTGAGTAGCCTCAAGTCAGCCTTCTGCTGTTGCATGAGCTTTTGTTCTTTCTCTCGCTCATCAAAGCTGAAGATCATTCCAGAAGTCCTCTTGCATCCAAATGACCCATTGGCTTCTTTAGACCCCTGGAGAAAGTACCAACCAGAAGGTATTACCAGGAAGACTGGAGATTAACAAAGGTAATAACATAGAGAGTGGGATTTGAAATCAGACAGACCTAGATTCAAATGCAGGCTTAGCCACTTAGAGGTTGTATGATTTGACACACGTTGTTTAACGTCCAGATCTGGTTGCTCATCTGTGACATGGGGAGAATACTGTTTACCTCATGGAGTTGTCAAGAGGATCATATGAGATCAAGCTTTTGATGTAGAACCTGACACATGGGAAGCAATCAGTGAATTATATAACTGACAGCTTAGCCTGATTGTGGTCGTTATTGTTATTATCATCATTAGATAGTGACTGGACTAGGCAGGTAGATTGATATGAACTCAGTTATCTTAAAAAGCAGCAGTTCCAGAACTCTGTGGGCTTCTATCTGTTCAGGGGACCGTGGCTCCATTTATCTCCTGATTTCAGAAACTCACTCTTGTAGTCTCCTTCAGTCTTTGGCTTAAAACTCTGCTCTTTTTACCCTCTTTGACCTCACTTTGAACGCTTGATACTGTTTTTGCATGTAGTGCCAAAGATACAGTCACGCAGACCAGTGGTCAGTGGCCAGCTGACCAATATGCAGCAAGTGTTCGACTGTAAGCACCATGCAAGCTGTTTTCCAGTGCAGGGCCTTTGCACTCGCTAAGCCCTCTGTCTGGAATGCTATTCTCCAGCTTTTGTTTGGCTGACTCCCTTTCAGTCTTCAGATCTCAAGTGACAGTTTGTCCTTGCAAGGCTTTTTCTGACTCTCCCTCAAATTCTCTTATCTTGCACCTCCTCTCTATGCTCAGAGTCCTAGTAACATTTGGTAACTTCTCTCCATCACTCTCTCTGTCTAGTAAAGTGTGTATCTCTCCAAGAGACTATAAATTCCAGGGGGACTGGACTGTGTCTTTCTTATACACCATTATACTTTCAGTACACGGGGGATTGTTGGCACATAGCAGGTACTCCAGAGATATTTGTTGAATGAGTAACTGTTAAAAGATCATCTAAGATCAAAAGAATAGAGAACCAACTATAAATGGATATATACTGACTCATGTCTATTTTCTGAAGCCATATTCTAAAGTATCACAGGTTTTTTTCCCAACTTTTTTGGGGGGTAAAATACCAATCTGCGGTAACGCTGAAAGAATATTACATGACTCATATACTCTTTATAAGAAACTGCCTAACTTTTTCCAGGGAGGTGGTACCATTTACATGGCCACCTGCCATGTGTAAGAGTTCAGGCTGCTCCACATTCTCTCTAAAATTTAGTGTTGTCAGTGTGTTTAATATTAGCCATCCTGGGGTGGGGGCATGTATTGCCATCTCATTGAAATGTCAATTTTCATTTCCCTCATGAATAGTGAGCACTCTTTCACATGCTGATTGGGCATTTCTGAAGAGACTCTTCCTTTGTGAATAGTCTGCCCAAGTCTTTTCCCCATTTTATAATTGGGTTGTTTTAAAATTATTCAGTAGTGGGAGTTCTCAAGTTCTCAATCTATTCTGGATGCAAGTCTGTTGTCAGATATGTTTTGTGAATATTTTCTCTCAATTGGTGTCCTAACCTGTTCTTTTGCTTTTGTTTTTTGTTTTTCACTTAACAGGCTCTTTAGATGAGATGTTTTCTTTCTTTCTTTTTCTTTTTGTCTTTTTGTCCTTTTAGGCCCACACTGGTGGCATATAGAGGTTCCTAGGCTAGGGATCGAATCCGAGCTCTTGCTGCTGGCCTACACCACAGCCACAGCAACGTGAGATCCGAGCCACATCTGTGACCTACACCACAGCTCACGGCAATACTGGATCCTTAACCCACTGAGGGAGGCCAGGGATTGAACCCGCAACCTCATGGTTCCTAGTTGGATTCGTTTCCACTGTGCCACGACAGGAACTTCTGATGAGAAGTTTTAAACATCAGTGAGTTTTGATTCATTATTTTTTTTAGTTTGCTTTCTGTCTCCACTCATATACCCTTTATCTACATTCATTATTTAACATTTTGCCCCATTTGCTCTCTTGGACTTTCTCTATCAGTTTAAAGTAAGGTCGGTACAGCCATGAAACATTTAAATCTTCCCTGTATTAGCATGTATTTAATAAGAACAAGGACCTTTACTAGCTTAATGCAAAGTCACTGTCATACTTGTGAAGTGTAGCCTTGTTATATAAATGTTATATAATGTAAAGTTCATCCATATTCAGATCCCCAGTTGTCCCCCACTCTCAATAATGTCTCTGCTTTTTTAGCAGTTCCACAAAGACATAACATTACATTTGGTTTCATGTATCTTTAGGCTCCTTTATTCTGGAATGGTTTCCTAGTCTTTTTAATATTTTATTGCATTGATATATATTTTTTGATCACACCCATGGCACATGGAAGTTCCTGGGCCAGGGTTCGAATCTGAGTCTGAGATCTGTACCACAGCTGCGGCAATGCCAGATCCTTAACTCACTGCCCCAGGCTTGGGGGATCAAACCCGCACCTCTGCAGCAACCCGAGCCACTGAAGTTGGATTGATAAGGCACTGTACCATAGCAGGAACTCATGTATTAATATTATTGAAGAGTATAGGGCAGTTGTTTTGCACAGTGTCCTTCCATTTGGAGTTATTTCCTCATTATTGGATACAGATTAAATATTTTTGGCAAGAATTCTACATGGATGATGTTGCATCCCTCCTGTTGCAGTACATAAAGAAAGGAGCAATATCAGCTCTCCTTATTAGTGAGGCTAAGTTCGATCATTTGTCTAAGGCAGTATCTCTGGTTCTCTTCATTAGAAAGGAGAAATTTGTAAGGGAAATACATTGTGATTATTGTGAGATGCTTTGACACTTGTGAATCTTATATCTCCCAATAGAATTTCATCCAATGAAAATATAGCATGTGTTGAGGATACTTGTCTGAATCAATCAGTAAGTTGCTGGCTACAAATGTTTTTCTAATTGAATTATTCATTTGGATATTCATTCATAATACATGTATTAACTGGCATGTTTTTATAAAGAAGAGCTTTCACCTTTATTCCCTTCATGGTTCTGAGTACCAATTCATCAATTCTAAAAGCCTATTTAAAATTTTATTATTATTATTATTAAAGTATAGTTGACTTAACAATGTTTCATCAAGTTCTGTTGTACAACAAAATGACCCAGTCACACACATTTCCCTGTGCCATACAGTAGGATCCCACTGCCCATCCGTTCCAGATGTAATAATTTGCATGCCCCAAAACCCCCAAAATGCCCATCCATCCAGCTCCCTCCCCTCCCCTGCAAATGCCAAGTCTGCTCTTCTTGGCCATGCTCTGTTTCTGTTTTGTTTGTTTGTTTGTTATTTTTAGATAGGATCATCTGTTCCATGTTTTAGATTCCACAAATAAGTGATATCATATGGGATTTGTCTTTTTCTGACTTACTTCAATTAATATGAGTCTCTAGCTCCATCCATGTTGCTGCAAATGGAATTAGTTTGTCTTTTTTATGGCTGAGTAATATTCCATTGTATATATGTACCACATCTTCTCCATTCATCTGTCGATGGACATTTAGGTTGTTTTCATGTCTTGGCTATTGTGAATAGTGCTGCTGTGTACATCGGGGTGCATGCATCTTTTTCAAGGAAAGTTTTGTCTGGATATATGCCCAGCAGTGGAATTGCTAGATCATATGGTAGCTCTATATTTAGTTTCCTGAGGTACCTCCATTCTGTTCTCCATAGTGGTTGTACCAATTTATATCCTCACCAACAGTGGAGGAGGGTACCTTTTTCTCCACACACTCTCCAGCATTTATTATATGTTGTCTTGTAAATGGTGACCATTCCAACAGGTGTGAGAATTTGCACCTTATTGTAGTTTTGATTTGCATTTCTCTAATAATTAGTGATATTGAGGATTTTTTCATCTTCCTGTTGGCCGTCTGTATGTCTTCTTTGGAGAAATGTCTATTTAGTTCTTCTGCCCATTTTTCAATTGGGTTGTTTTTTTGTTGTTGAGTTGGCATGAGTTGTTTGTCTGTTTTGGAGATTAGGCCCTGTCTGTTGCATTGTTTGCAAAGATTTTCTCCCATTCTATGGGTCATCTTTTTTTTTTTTTTTTAATGGTTTCTTTTGCTGTGCAAAAGCTTTTGAGTTTGATTAGATCCCACTGGTTTATTTGTGTCTTTATTGTCATTATTCCTGGAAGTAGATGAAACAATATGTTGCTGTGGTTTATGTCAAAGAGCATTTCTGCCTATGTTTTCCTCGAGGAGTTTTATAGTGTCTGGCCTTACATTTAGGTCTTCAATCCATTTTGAGTTTATTTTTGTATATGGTATTAGATAGTGCTCTATTTTCATTCTTTTACATGTAGCGTTCCAGTTTTCCCAGCACCATTTATTGAAGAAGCTTTCTTCCACTGTATGTTCTTTCTTCCTTTGTCATAGATTAGTTGTCCATAGGTACTTGGGTTTACATCTGGGCTTTCTATCCTGTTCCATTGATCAATATTTCTGTTTTTGTGCCAATAGCGTATTATTTTGATGACTGTAGCTTTGAAATATTGTCTAGAGTTAGGAAGCTTGATTCCTCCATTTTTTTTTTCTTTTTCAGTATTCCTTTGGCTATTCAGGGTCTCTTGGGTTTCCATACAAATTTTAAAATATTCTGTTCTAGTCCTGTGAAGATTGTCTTTGGAAACCGATAGGAATTGCAGTGAATCTGTAAATTGCCTTGGGTAGTATAATCATTTTGACAATATTTATTCTTCCAATCCAAGAGCATGGTATATCCTTCCATCTGTTTGTGTATCTTTGATTTCTTTCATCAATATTTCATAGTTTTCAGAGTATAGGTCTTTTGTCTCTGTAGGTAGGTTTATTCCTAGATATTTTATTTGTTTTGATGCAGTTGTAAATGGGATGGTTTCTGTGATTTCTCTTTCTGATCTTTTGTTATTATTCTATAGAAATACAATTGATTTCTGTGTATGGCTACACAGGTGAATTTTATCAAACATTCTATCAAACTATTCTGAAACTCTTTCAAAAAATAGCAGAGGAAGGAACACTCCCAAGCTCATTCTATGAAGCCATCATCACCCTGATACCAAAATCAAAGATACCACAAAAAAAGAAAATTACAGACCAATATCACTGATGAACATATATGCAAAAATCCACAACAAAATACTAGCAAACTGAATCCAAGTATATACTGAAAGGATCATACACCATGATCAAGGATTTAACCTAGGGATGCAAGCTTTCTTCAGTATCTGTGGATCTATCAATGTGATATACCACATCAACAAACTGAAGAGTAAAAACCATATGATCATTTCAATAGATGCAGAAAAGGCTTTTGACAAAATTCAACAGCTGTTTCTGATAAAAACTCTCCAGAGAGTGGGGATAGAGGGAACCTACCTCTAAATAATAAAAAAGATATATAAAAAACACACAGCTGACACCATTCTCAATGGTTAAAAATTGAAAACATTCCCACTAAGATCAGGAGCAAGATAAGGATGTTCACTTTCACCACTATTGTTCAACATAGTTTTGGAAGTTCTAGCCATAGCAATTAGAGAAGAAAAAGAAATAAAAGGAATCCAAATTGGAAAGGAAGTAAAACTATCACTGTTTGCAGATGATATGATGCTATACTTAAAAAACCCTAAAAACAGCACCTAAAAACTGTTAGAACTCATCAATGAATTTGGCAAAGTTGCAGGCTTTTTTTTTTTTTTCTTTTTAGAGCCACACCCACGGCATATGGAAGTTCCCAGACTAAGGGTTGAATCCGAGCTGCAGCTGCCAGCCTATTCCACAGCAATGCAGCATTTGAGCCGCATCTGCCACCTATACTACAGCTCACAACAATGCTGGATTTTTAAGCCACTGAGCGAGGCCAGTGATCAAACCTGCATCCTCATGGCTGCTAGTCAGGTTCATTACTGCTGAGCCATGACAGGAACTTCCATTAAAACTTCCATATATTAGGGGCAGGGTGGGAAAAAAAGTCTACATGTTAAAATTTATTACTGTCATTATTATTTCTGATAAAGCACTAAAAATTTCAAAGCACTTAATAAATGATAAAGCTAGCATTTTATGATAAGTCTGAATGTTTGAAGTACTGAAAGGAATTCACTTTTTTGTTTTTTCAATCCAAAGGAACCCAGACAATCCCAGGTAAGTCAACTAATTAGCAGGGAGTAATCAATACCATTTCCTCTGAACTTTCTCATTAACATCATGAGCTCTAGAGTAATAACTGTGGAAGTTATTCTTAGACTTTACCCTACCAATGTGTAGCACATGTGAATGAAGATCCTTTACCCCCTGCATAATTGCTGTTAATTGTTACAATAAACAAGCAAAAAACCTCAATTCCAGCAATTGCTTCTGAGTTTCTCCAGATTTTTTTTTTTTCATTTTTCTTTTTTGCTCATGTTGAGGAGTGTGTTCTCAAAGAGCCCTTTCCAGGAGAAATAAGTATTTCAGTGTGGGTTTGCAGAGGCCTACAAGGATGTTTATTTGGAAGGAATTTACCTAGTGTCTGTGGTGTAGTACAGAAAACTGTAAATTATCCACCCACTCCAACTTGCCCACGTCATCAGTGGTTGTGAAGGGGTAACCAGCCTGGGCTAGTGAGTCAACAGTAATAGTTTAATAGCTCAATGAATATCTGTTTCTGCACTGGTTGCTGCTTTATAAATTAAATATTTGACGTCTAGGAGAAGAACTTAATTTTTCCCAACTTTATTCATTCCCAACTTTATTCATTCAATAAACATTGATCAA
Source organism: Sus scrofa (assembly GCF_054392235.1). Taxonomy (NCBI): domain Eukaryota; kingdom Metazoa; phylum Chordata; class Mammalia; order Artiodactyla; family Suidae; genus Sus; species Sus scrofa. Next base: position 39,813,512 of record NC_139386.1, on the reverse strand, counting down.
CTGTCTTTTATATTCCAGGCCAGGGAGGATCCAAGTTTTATAGGATTAGGCACATATATGATTTGGGGGCCTCTTTAAGAAAAAGAATACAAAGTTGCAAATACAAATTTGGAAATAAAATCAACATTTACTTAGAGTAGCAAATAAATGATAACAAATTACAAATTTAAGAAAGCTGCCTGGAGTTCCCATCATGGCTCAGTGGAAACGAATCTGACTAGGAACTATGAGGCTGCGAGTTTGCTCCCTGGCCTCGCTCAGTGGGTTAAGGATCCGGTGCTACCATGAGCTGTGGTGTGGGTCACAGACGCGGCTCAGATCTGGTGCTGCTGTGGCTGTGGCGTAGGCCAGCAGCTGTAGCTCCGATTAGACCCCCTAGCTTGGGAACCCTTCCATATGCCGCTGGTGCAGCCCTAAAAAGACAAAAAGACCAAAAAAAAAAAAAAAAAAAAAAGAAAGAAAGAAAGCTGCCAAATACTACAACTATTACAAAAATTCAAAAAAATGTTTCTATTAAATAACTGTCAAATTTACATTTTTTTCTACTTTTTTTTTTTTTGCTACTCTTTGCTCTTTATGTGACAATGCTTTTGTGTTATATTTTTCTAAAGAGAAAAGAAAAAGAAAATTCGGCTTTTTTCTCTACTGTCGCTGATAGAAATTTAGTTTTTATTATTGATAGTTTGGAAAAGTTTGTTTCAGCTTTACAAATTTTTATATATGTATACTTTTAGGATAGTCAAATCATGCTCCTATCACGCTGCTTTCATGCATGAGTTATAAGACTTAAGGGCATTATAGATTTTTTCTTGTACAGTGACAGTGAATTGGAAAATTGGACTAGTTTTTAGTTGCATGTTATGCCTTTCTGTTACCTTTACATTTGTCATTATTTTGTGTCAAATCAATAAGAAATTTCAGTCTTTTTCCAAGATGATTTACTCTTCATTACTTCTGTTATTAAGTAGTCTAAAAGACTATCCATCATGAATACTTGAAGCACATCTCTTTTTCTCAGTAAATCATGGTTTTTGTATGTCTCTTGTCTGGTACTGGCAGACTTGGTTAGGCTAGGTATGTTATATATGCTTGCATCCTGTTGATGTGTTGACACGAATAAAATACTCCACTTATCAGTGTATTCACTGTAGTCCAGCTACAGGCTGGTGCCCTACAAACAAGGAGATTCTGATAAATTCTATTTTGCATGACTTTCTCAAATAAGAAAAATAAAATGCAATGTTGTGTTCATAATATCATACTCTCAATTACTGAATCTATTCTTGACAGGCAAGAACTTCCATTTTAAGTAGGCACCAATGGGAATGGATTCCTTCTATTGCAGTTTTACTCATCTGATAATTGGAATAATTTTTTTGAGTGACTAGCTTGTGAATCTACCACTCTCTCCATACTTTCATTGCCAGGAGTTACAGGATCCATTCCCAGCACAACATGACCTCTGGCTCTGCCCCCTTCGTGTTATGATACCAGTAGTCCTGGGAGCCATTCCTCTACCAGGATGGAAACTATGACTGTGAATCTCATCAATACATCCCTGTAAATAAAGTGAAACTAATATATCCCCAAAACAACTTCTTCCAGATGTCTGGATTCATTCCGATGTTGTCCAGCATGATGGGAAGAATGACAGAAATGGAGTCAGGATGGATTAAGAGTTAACACCTGTAAAGGGCATGGACCAGTGTAAGGCATCCTCATCCTCATCCGTCTCCTCCTTCTCCTCATTTCTATACATGTAATAGTGGCCTTTTCAGTTTGGGGCCTTTGGAATTTCTTATAAGCAATGTCTTCCTATTTCTACTCCCTTTCCCTTTTAGATTTCAAAATGTTAGAGCTGGGAGAGCCCTGAAGAAAATATCCACTCCACCCCTTCCTCTTACAGGTGAAGAAGTTGGGGCTGAAGGTCACTCAGCTACTTACTGACAAAACAGGGACCACTTGTCTTTTAGCTCGATACTGTGTTTCTTTTCTCTCAGGTCTCCTGGGTGGATCTCTTATCAGCTATACCCAGACTCCCAGGGTTGAGTCAATTAATTTAGGCATGCACTGATTTAATCTCTGTAGGGTTCCTCCCCCCACCCCAGTTGATATTTTTAAGAGTTCAGAGGCTTCCAAAATGGCACATAACAGGGTTTCTTTGCTGATTTTGATTGGACTTTCAGCAAAGTGCACTGTAGCATGATCACTCACAGGAAATGGAAACTCACCTTGTGAAGAACTAAGCTTAAAATGGGCTTTGTGTTTTCCTTTCCTCAGCAGGGGCAGAGTCTCTATGTCAGCTGCCTGGCCTTCCTCTGGGGCTTGGTTTTTAATCTCCAGGGAGGCAAGGCCGACAAAATGTCATCTCTTCTCCTGCTAAGGAAAGAAGCTGTGAAATAGATCTTCATTGCTTACGTGCCTTACGTTGCTTAGCACCAGCTGTATCCATAACACCATGGTGAATTTAAAATCCTGCTCCATTGGAATAATTGTTAAAAGGGACTCTGATGCTCATAAATAGCCCAGATAGGCATTGTGAAAGTACAGCGATTTTTATCTTTAATTGGATTTATTCTCCTGAGAAAACTTAAGTTTATGGATGTATGCCCAAATGCTGCCTATTAACTGATGTGAATTTCTCTGCTGTGAGTTCTAGGAATCTCTTAGTTCAAAGAAGGGGAGGAGAAAAGAGCTAACATATATTCGACAGCTTTTAAGTATTGGGTGCTTTATGTATACATGAAGTTCATCTCAGCTGAACCGTTACAAGAGCCTTGGGAGACAGGGAGCTTTAGATTCATTTTGCATTTGAGTAATCTCATCAAGATCGTATCCTAGGACAGTGAAGAGGCCGCTGCAGCCCTGGCCCCTTTCACTTTGGAAGGTGGGTTTTGAAAGACATCTCTGGTCATATTTGTATGAAGCTCATTTATTTCCTGCTCTTCCTCTTGTCCCCTTCCTCCTTCTCTTTATTCAGGACCTTCTCACAGCAAATGACAGTTCCTAAATGAGATTCCCTGTTACCTCCCAGCCTGCAAGGCACAGGCACAGGCCGTTCCCCTCCTGGCAACTGTTTTTGATATCTCCCCTTCCAGAGATTTGCCCTGTGGCAGCTTCCATCCATTATCATCCCTCCTTTTGCCCAGATTGGCAGCTCTCCAAGACCTCAAGAGGCAAAAAAACCAGATCTGCAGATATGCAAACCTCAAAATCCAGACTTAGTTAATGAAATCACTCCTCCGCTTGCCCCTGCCTGTGACTGAATCCTGTTCCAGCTGGAATGGGAAAAGGGCATTGGTCAGGCTGTCAAAAGCAGATCAGATTTCTCTACTGCTAGTTCTTCCTTTCTTAGCTAAAACCAAAACACCGCACACAACCATCAGCCAAAAAAATTGACACCAGGTGAGAGTGAAGGTAGTTTGTCCCGTTTTCATATTTCATGTGTTCGATCATATTTGTCTCAGCAAATGTGATGGGAAGTGGTACTTTTTCTTCTTTTCCCACCTTCTGGTGTGAGATTTATAGGTGAAGATAAAAATGCACTGCCCGCCACGAAAGAGCACCTGCTCTGCACGCATCCCATCTATTTGCCCTCTTCTTTGCTCCTGCCCCCTCCGTCTCTCTCTGCCTCCCTCTCTCCTTCAATCAGGGCTTAGAGAAATCTTTTCACTCTTCTTTTGACAGGTGTCAGATAGACAGTATGAGCTCATTTAAGCTGAACTGTCTGGGGGAAACTAAATTTGTTTGGAGAACAGCAATTTGGATGACAAGTGCCAGGACACAGCAGATGGCACGACTGGAGAAATGCTTATCAGTCTCCCAGCTCACGTTCCAGGTGGCCTCTCTGTCTCTCCCGCCCCTCTTTTTCCTTGTTCACGCTTGACCCAAATGGAAACCTTGAAATACAAATGAAGTTCTTCTGGTAAGTCTCCAAGAAAAAGAGTTTCTAGTGACTCAGCCTAACAGATTTATGTCCCCCCTTTATTTACACTTATTATTGCTAATGCTTCCCAGACCCCCAGACCTGTTTGGGCACATATTTGAAGAAGCCTCAGTTCTGAGCCCTGCCAGTTGTTTAATATGTCTGTTAGCTAAGCTGCAAAAACTTTCACACTTTGGACAATCCCCAACCCTGGTTATGTTTGAGACTTCTCGTCAGGGGATGAACAGCAGTCTTCTTAAATATCTTCCCCCTTTGCCTCCCAATCAGACTGATTCTTTTTGGCTCTCACTTGCCAGAGAGGGAACTATGGACATAAATGACATAGGAAGGTATTTAGTGGAAGGTGAGGTTTTTTTTTTTTTTTTTTTTTTTTTGGTTCATGTAAAACATTCTAAAATTCAAGGCCAGGGTACTGGGGCAGGCTCTAATCTATGAATCATTAAATTCTTAACATACCCTGAGAACAGGAAGAGAGAGATTAACCTTTATAGGCATGGGAGGAATGTCTCCTCTGAACACTGGTAATTCATGTGACATTTGCTGTTTGCTTATGTTTGTGGTGAAATTCTTTCCCTCAACCTTGAACTGTGTTGTTGCTGGTCACAACAGACCTTCTACGAGAGCAACCCAAGTTAATGTTTTAAGTACACAAACAAAGCAGATGTTTTTCATCCTGGGCATCAATTTTTTTGGTCCATATTTGGTTCACATGAGAACCTTTATGTTTTTCCAGTCTGTAAGCTTTAGCTCTGAATTTACATGTTTTGGTGGTTTGGTGTTGCTAATTCAGTGTGAAATTTACTCATGGAAAAGGCATACTGTGAGTGAAGAAATAAAGTACCAAACAGTATGGAAAACCCACACTTTTCTTTATTATTTAATTTTGTACTAAATTTTGTACATGTGCTTGGTGTTAGGAATCTCATGGTTGGAGCAAAGCCAATTGGTGGCCATGTCATATTTACCTGGAGGTTGAAGTTTCATTAATAATTTAAGGTGAAAATCAGAGAAAAAAGCCTCTAACCAACCCACTTAGCTGTCACAGCTCCCTTGTGGCAAAATATCATTGCACTTCTGCTCTTCTCTCCAAGAGCTTTTGGAACTCGAACACATTATTACTATTAAAGGCTTTATTTCTGAAGAGCAGTTTTAGGTTTACAACAAAATTGAAAAGGAGATACAGAGATTTCTCACATACTCACTGCCCCAAACATGTACAGTGTCCCCCTTAAGCATTATCACTCCCCAGAGTGGCAAAAATTTTCACCAAGAATTAACTTACCTTGATGCATTATTGTCACTCAAAGTCCAGAGTTTATCCTAGGTGCCTCTCTTGGTATTATACATTCTATGGGACTGGACAAATATATAGTGACAGACAACCATCATTACAGTATCACATGGAATGTCTTCACTGCCCTAAAAATCCTCTGTGCTCTGCCTACTCATCCATCTGTGTCCCTACCCCTGGCAAACACTGATCTCCACAGTTTTGCCTTTTTTAGAATGTCACTTAATTGAAAGCATATAGTATGTAGCCTATTTAGATTTGTTTCTTTCACTTAGTAATATGCATTTAAGATTCCCCTATGTCTTTTCGTGGCTTGATAGCTTCTCTCTTTTTATTGCTAAATAATATTTCATTGCCTGGATGTCCCATAGCTTATTTATCTGTTCACCTGTTGAAAGACATGTTAATTGCTTCCATATTTTGGCAGTTATGAGTAAAGCTTCTGTAAACATCTGTGTTCAGGGCTTTGTGTGGACATAAGTTTTCAACTCTTCTGGGTAAATATTGTTGGTTTGTGTGGTAAGAGTTATTTAGTTTTGTTAAAAAACTGCCAAAGTACCTTCTGAAATGGTTGCATCATTTTGCAGTCCCACCAGCAGTGAATGAAAGTTCTTATTGCTCCACATCCTCACCAGCATTGGGTGGTGTTGGTGTTTGAGATTTTGGCCATCTAATAGGTTTATGCTAACTCATTGTTGTTTTAATTTACATTTCCCTGATAACATATGATAAAGAGCATCTTTTCATATATTTATATGCCATTTGTATGTCTGAGGTGTCTATTAAAGCCTTTGGCCCATTTTTAAATTGAGTTGTTTGGTTTTTTTAAAATTGTTTAGTGTTAGGAATTCTTTGTATATTTTGGATAATAATCCTTCATCAGAAGTATCTTTTTCTCCCAGTCAGTGTCTTATCTTCTAATTCTGTTGATGCTGTCTTTCACAGAGCAGAATTTTTAATTTTAATGGAAGTCAAGTTTGTCAGTTATTTCTTTAATGGATCATGTCTTTGGTATTGCACTAAAAAGCATCACTATAACCAAAGTCATGTAGGTTTTCTCCTATGTTGTCTTCCAAGAATTTTATAGTTTTGCTTTTATATTTATGTCTATGATCTATTTTTGTGAAGGGTATAAAGCCTGTGTCTAGATTCATTTTTTTTTGCATGTGGATATTTAGTTCTAGCTCATTTGTTGAAGAGACTGTCTTTACTCCATTGTATTACTTTTGCTCCTTTGTCAAAGATCAGTTGGACTATATTTATTTAAGGCTGTTTCTGGGATCTCTACTTTGTTCCATCAGTCTATTTATCTGTTTCTTCACTAATACCACACTGCTTGATTACTGTAGCTTTGTACCAAGTCTTGAAGTCGGGTAGTGTCCGTCCTTCAACTTTTTTCTCCATTAATATTGTGTTGGCTATTCTTAACACGTTATTTTTGGCAAGTTTAGATATCTGGATTTTAAGGACATACCATATTAACAGATGTAGGCATGATAGAGGGCATTTTGACATTAGAGGAAGAGATAGGAAAACAGTGTAGCTACAAAACTGGATTGCAATACCCACAGAGATGGGAGTTTGTAAGGATAACATTGAGTCATCCAGAAAAGTCACATTGTCTTCTTTCTTAAGAAACAGGGTGGCATTTGAATATATGTAAGATATACATTACATAGACTTTTTTGAGCCAATGTTTTATACTTGATCTTGGTGATTAAGTTGTATTCTGATAATATAATTGCTATAATGCCTTAACTCAATTAAAAAAAAAAAACCTCATTAACAAAAAACAGAAAAGAAACAGGGTGCGGAAACTGAAGGCCCAGTTAAAGTGTTAGAACAAGAAGGGAAGAGGATCAGGGATCTCCAGAGAAACAGAGCTAGTAGAATCTATCTGTCTATCATCCATCTATCATCATATGTCTAACCTTATTTAGTATAAGGAATCGGCTCATGCAATTATGGAGGCTTTAAATCCCAAGGTCTGCAAGCTGGAGACCTGGGAGAGCTGATTGTGTAGTTCTAGTCCACATCTGAAGGGCTGAGAACCAGGAGAGCCAGTGAGGTAGTTCCAACCCAAAGGCTGGCAGGTTTGAGATCTGGGAAGAGCCATTGTTTCAGATTGAGTCTAAAGGCAGGAGAAAACTGATGTCTCATCTAGAAGACAGTCAAGTAGGAGAATTCATTCCCACTTGGGGAGAGTCAGTTTTTGTGGGGTTTTTTTTTGTTTTTTCTTTCATTTAGGCCTTCAACCGATTGGTTGAGACCCCACTCATACTAATCTTATCCAGAAACATCTTCAGTAATGTTTGACCAAATATCTAGTATTTCATGGCCCAGTCAAGTTGACATATAAAGTTCACCACCCCAGCCATCTTTTCCATCAGTCACATTAAGATATCTTTCTATCTTTGGACAACAGGTGGCTGCTGAAAAGGGCCGGGAGAGGAGACTGACGGCATCATGTCATGGGCCCAAGCTTCCAGGGTGAAAGCAATAAATCCAGCCCTGATAGGAGAATGCTTGGTTCTGGGAAATAGGTAGACTAGCTTCTAACTGATGTAAATAATCCATTCATTCATTTCTTTTCTCATTCGAGCTCCAATTAATATATTGCTTCCTTGTTGGGGGGTGGCAGTGCTGTCCCTAGACACTGTCTAAAGTAGTCCTTTTCAGTCACTCTCATTTATTCATTCACAAACTTTTTTTGAGGGAGGAAAGGCATTGGGGATTTGACAATGACTGTGAGTAACAGACAAGGTCCCTGTCCTTGTGCATCTTACACACTAATGGTAGTCAGATAGAAACAACTGCACAGATAAGAATGTAATTTCTTTTTTTAAAAAAATATTTTATTTTTATTTTATTTTTTTGTCTTTTCTAGGGTCCTAATCTGTGGTATATGGAGATTCCCAGGCTAGGGGTCTAACCAGAGCTGTAGCCGCTGGCCTACACCAGAGCCACAGCAAGGCCAGATCTGAGCCGTGTCTGCGACCTACACCACAGCTCACGGCAGTGCTGGATCCTTAACCCACTGAGCCAGGCAAGGGATGGAACCTGCAACCTCGTATTTCCTAGTCGGATTCGTTAACCACTGAGCCATGACGGGAACTCCAGAGAAGGTACTTTCTGATGGTCTAAAATGCAATAATAAATAAAATAAGGCAATGCAGTAGAGTGCAGACTTGGGCACAGTGGTGGTTACAGTAGCTATAGGAGCCAAGGAAAACCTTTCTAGAAGATCATATTCAATTTGGATTTGAATGATGAGAAGAAACTGTCCATTCAGAGACCTGGGTGAAGAGACTCTTGGGCAGAGGTAACAGCTAGTGTGATAGTGCAACAGGGAGAGTGATTTGGTCTGTTCTCGGCACTGAACCAAGCTGATGTGCCTGGAACAGAGGGATCAAGGGGGACAGAGGTCAGAACTGGCTGGCAGAGAGGGCAGCAGGGCTACATCTTCATAAAGATCACATAAGCCTTGGTTGTCAGAGCTTGCATTTTACAGTAATGGAAATGGGTTTTCAATAGAAGAGTGATACAATCTGATGTATGCTTTAGGAAATCACATAGATTGTGAGGAGCAGGATTGGAAGTAAGAAGACCAGGCATTTAGGAGGGTTTGCAAGGGTCCAGGAGAGAGATTACAATATCAGGATTACGGTTGTATCCATGGAGATGGTGGGCAGTGGGCAGTGGGCTGTTCAATAGGCAGAGCCTTCAGGACTTGCTGATGGATTGGATGTGGGAGGTGAGGAAAATAGAGGACTCAAGGTGAATGCTAGATTTTATTTTCTTCATGGCATTTATTTGAAATCATTTTGCTTATTTATTTTTATTCTCCTTTGCTCTTTGTTTCTAGGCTATAGGTACAGTGAGAAAAGGAACCTGGCTTATCTTATCAGATAATAAGGAACTGCCTTACCCTCAGCATCTAGAACAGTGCCTGGTGCCTTGAATGTGGGCATGTATAAGTATTGATTGAATATTTTGTACAGAGATAGAAATGACCTCTGTAGACATGCAGCCTGCATTCTGGTGAAGGAGATAAATAACACACCTGTAAACCAAAATCTTTCAAATTTTGATAAGTCTTATGTTTTAAAAGGATAAACAGAGTAGTTAAGGGAACATCTTTTTAATTTTTTCATAGTTCTACACAAAACTAGATCGTAACTTCCATGAAAGTGAGGGCTAGGATATATTCTTTGTATAGTGATAAGCAGATATGTACCCAGGAAGTACCAATAGGCTGGTCATGCCTGGAAGCCACACTGGTCTGCCATTGGTACCTGTTTTGTTGTCTGTGCAATGTGGACCAGCTAAGGAAGGTGGTCAAGCCTCTTCTTTCTCATGTAGGTCAGTACCTAGACAAGCCTGTAAGTTAACTGCTCCCCTGCCATTGGTTGTTACTAAGCTTGGGCAGTCTGCCTATGGACTCACCCAGCCACACACAGCCTTGCTGCAAAGTTAGCAGAAGATAGTGCCTCAAGGTCGGTAGGAAAGAATTAAATCTGTAAGGGGAATAAACTTAGGCCAGTAAACACAGAGTGCCAGAAAGCAGTGCCCAGAGGGATCAGAGGAGCATCTGCATGTTTATTAAAAAACAAAGAAAACACCTCCTCCTCCTCTACTAGAGGAACATATTTAGACCTTCTGTTATGAAGTCATTTCCTCCACAGCATCTGCTTTGAACAGAAGATTTTCAAAAGAGCTTTGTTTGCCCTTAAGCAGCCTTTTCCTTGGATAAGGATGCACAGTCAGGGGAAATTTTTCACTGGGTTATTGGTCAGCTATCAAAACTAAAAAATGAAAAATCTCCCCTAGCTGGAGTAAGCATGGAATGCTTTGGTAGTGCAGCATTTTTCAGACGTCCATTTATAAACTACTGTATACAATTTATCCAGAACAGACATTTTGGTTGTCAGGTGGTCAATACATATTTATACATGCTTCCTCTATACTGCTCCTCCACTGGGACCTGTTCCTCAAGCTTTCCCTTCTTATTACTTTTCTGGACCCCCAAGTTCTTCATAACTCAAGATCACTGACCCATTTAGTATCTTTAGGAGAAAAGGGAAAACAAGGCTGATCAGAGAGCAGCCTGGGACGAGATGAGTCATGGCACTTCTTCTGCCGTGAAAGCGTGAGCTTAGCATAATGCCAAGCAGACAGTAGAGACTCAGTTCATAATTCAAACAATGAATGGTGCCCTGCAGAGCGAATGTCTGCTTTCTTGCTAAGCCCTACAGTCAGAGGCCTCTTCATTTTGGTTCCGATCATAAACAAGTGTAGAGCACTGGCTACATATGGACGCTGCTGGAAGTGAGGCAGAAACTGAGATCTGCCTGACACAGTGTGTGTCCTCCAGGGCCTCTGATTTGAGTGCAGAAAAGATGTGTACCTGAACACTATCTCAAGGAAGGATGTACTTCGATTAGTAAGAGAAATAGGAAGTCTTACGAGAATATAGGGGAGGGAGACATTATTACTTCTTGGATGGATCCAGGTCTTATTAGGGATCCTTCTGTATCCTTCCCCCCAGTTTCTCATTGTGAGTGTTCCTCTTCGGTTATTAAGTAATATAAAACTTTCTCTAGTTTGCCGCAGGCCTCGTCAAGACTGGCATGTGTGTCTATGTTTGTTTTTATCAGATTATCTTCCACTCACTTTGAGTTTACCCTTTGTTTCCTATTCCTTGCCCAACTTGCGAGCTATTTGCACAGTAGTGTCAGAGGCCCTGAATGTTCCTCTCCTCTCTCTACCCAAATGAAAATCACAAATGCCAACCTGTATTAACAGAATAAGTATGACTGAAATCATCACTTTCAGTCATACTTATTTCGTAGTTCATAAGAGAGCTCCCACTCTTTCTACTCCTTCTACCAGCTTTTTTCTATCCTATCAAGGTAAATAAGTTGCTGGCTCACTAATTTTCCAGCTGTTATACAAGTATAGTTTTGTGTTTAGAAGTCTTTTTTTATATCAGTCATTGCTTTTATTTTTGTCTTTTCTCTCTTGTCATTTGTTTTTCTTCCTCTTTAATGCCTAATAATTTTTGTTTGAATGCCAGACATTGTCTTAAAAATTTATAGAGACTTCATAGGTTTACCTTCCCTCTGCTAGACAGATGAAGTTGAGGGACTGATTGCCTTAGTCCAATCACAGACTAAGTTGCATCAGGATAGGTTGCAATTTTGTTACATCTCTGACTACATCTGATTCTCCCTGTTTCTCAGCATGACCCTCCAGAACTTTCAACTGAAAGCATGGTAGATCTTTGAATCCTTAGCACTGAGAAAATGCAGAATTTCTGGCTTGCTTTTAAGATATTTTGGTTTAACTCTACCTTTATGCTCTGTACAACTTCAGAACTTGACAAATGGCTTGACAGGGAGACCAACTCTGTGATCAGGGCCCATAACATCTCCAATTCACCACTGAAATGCTGCCAGAGATGCTGCTGGTTTCTCTGTCTCAGCAGCTGTCTCTTGCCTGGGCCTATCCGAGTCTATCCTCCGGATCCTCTAGAGCCAGCTCAGGGTTGGCAAATGTCCCCCAGGGGTGGCTGTTTATAATTATCACCTCTGAAATCTTTCTTTCTTTCTGGAATTGTACTTTTTCAGTCCGCTTTGCTTTGGTAACACTATCATATCTTTAAATATATGATTTTTGTAATTTATTTGATTTTTCTTGTCACTTTTAGTGGGAAAGTTGGCCCTCTATGAATAAATCATAATGCTCCTCATTGTCCAAGAGGAGGATTTCTCCCTCCTTGTTTTTAACTCCAGCAGATTATTTCACTGCGTGATAATACTGTCTTCTATAGTTTATTTAGCCATCTCCCCTGTTTAGGGACATGTCGATTATTTCCAGTTTTTCATTGTTATAATCTTGTAATCAAGATGAAAGAGTATTCATCTTTGTGTACTTATATGTGTATGGCAATTATTACTATCTGGAACTTCTGGATTGAAAATATAGATTTTTAATATTAATAGAGTTTTCCAAATTACTCTTCAAAACAATTTAAATTTGATTCTCAGAAGCTTCAGCTAGATCAATATTTTTTAGGTCTGCATTTGATCTAGTACCAAATACTTCTACTAGGAATATGGCGGAGGCCTACTAACTCTTTCAGAGACATAGGACACACTGGAGGCTTACCTGCTGTGTTGCCCCTGCCACTCTGAAGCTGATGCTCTCCTGAGGGCACCTTCAGTACTTTTACAGTGTGTTAGACAATCTTGCAGTGGATTTCAATATCTTAACACATTCTCTAAGACACCAGGGGAGAGAAGTCAGCATAGAGGAGACCATCAGTAGAAAAAAAGTCACCAAGAATAGCATATTTCCAATAACGGCAATTTCCTAGCTGAAAAGCTTAGCTGTTATCACAGTGAGAAGATACTGGCCACTGCTTCAAGGCTGTAGAAGCTGCTCTTAATTCATATCAGTGATTTTTTTCCATGGGCTTGTGATAAAATCAATCCTTTGGATGGTTCGCTCAGGGCATCTTGAGTACCTTTTCAGATTCCCTCAAGCTCCTTGGCCCAAGAGTAGTTCCTTTTCTTGCCAGGGCACAGGGAGTGGGAAGGTAGCTTTTTCTAGGCATTTATTGATGCTGAGCCGTGGGAAGTGTTGAAGCCAGTAAACATGGGGTGTGCAAATGTGTTCAGCCTGTAGGAGCTCCTCCACTTCATAGGGAAGATCTGCTGGGATAGTTATCTTGGGTCTCTTTTCACTCCAGGGTAGAATTAGGCTCTTGGCTGAATAGGCAGGAGGTAAGGATAAGTCTCAGGGCTCTGGACAGTTAACCTAAAATTCTAAAGGAAAATTCCTTATTCCTTTTTTCCATTGCAGTAGCTTAGCTTTAGGCAGCATTCATAGACTCTCTATTGTACTGGAATAAGAAGCTGTGGTGCTTGTTTTCAAAAGTGGTAAATGGATTTTCAATGTGAGTTTCCTTGTAATAAACGCTGGTTTATTTTGAATTTAAAATGTGTGAATTTTGATTTAGTAATGTCATTTTAATTCTTTGAAATATAGTGAGGAAAGGATCAGAAATAAAGCAGTCTCTTTTCTGGGTTCATTCATTTATTCATTCTTCATTAAGCAGTTATTAAATTCCTCCTAGGCATTAGACATTGGGGTTTGCATTAGTGATAGACCAATGAATAAGGCTGTGATACTTTTGTTGGTGCTATGTATAGAAATTGTCTAGATTGAATTCTAAGCCACCACGAGCCTTTGAGAATATAGAAAATGGAAACCAAACAAAAATTATTCCATTTAGAATCAAATTTGTACAGCCAGTTGTCTAAGAAAGTGCACTGCTTTTTACCAGTAATTTAGAATCTTATGACTAACAGCAGAAAATTGGGAAGAACAGTGAAAGAGGCAAGAAGTTAATGGAATAGGGACAGAGCTGAGAGGACAAAATTTGAACAGAAGGAGGAAAAGCCACAGGGCTTGAGGAAGGTTGTTTAGGTCACTAATCTTACAATATCTTCTATTTCCCAATCAGTACATCGTGATCCTGAAGACGTAAGGATATGACGAGGATATCACTGGGGCGTGATACATTCTTCACAGTCTCACTTCCCTTTGCTGATTCTGGCATCAGAGTTGCTGTAGAGTTGCTCAAAAGTGTATGGAGAGACATCTTTAAACAGGTGTTCTTATTCTTAAGAAAACTTGATATACTTAAATTCAGATTGATTTACTTTACAGAAAGCAGATGATTACCCAGAAAGCTTTGTACCCAGTGCTACCCACACTAGGGATGTACATGACAAACACGCTGGTCCAGCCCTCTGAGACTAAGGACCCTTGAGCAAGGCCAGGCTGGGATATAGCCAAGCATGATATGAGTAGGATATGATTGAGACCTCAAGGGAAACACCAACAAAATATTGTGGGAATTCAGGGTAAAAGTACTTCTGGTTGTCAGGTAATTGAGTAGAGGGAGAAAGGTGCAAAAAGTTCAGAGAGGTTTTCATGAAGGAGAGAGTATTTTAACCCATCATGGAAGATGGTTTAAAATGTCAGTAAGTGATAGATTTCAACAGGGATGGAGGATACGAACATTATAGCAAAGAGCAGAACAAGGTCATAAAGGAGAAGCGCCTGGGGAGTTCCCATCATGGCTCAGTGGTAACGAATCCAACTAGTATCCATGAGGATGCAGGTTCGATTGCTGGCCTCACTGTGTGGGTTAAGGATCCGGCGTTGCCATGAGCTGTAGGATAGGTCATAGACGTGGCTCAGATCCCACCTTGCTTTGGCTGTGCTGTAGGCCAGCAGCTATAGCTCCTATTCGACTGCTAGCCTAGGAACTTCCATGTACTGTGGGGGCACCTCTAAGAAGACAGAAGAAAAGCTTGTATGATGACTGCTGATGTAGTGTAGGGCGGGGTGTGGGGATGGAGGATACAGAAAAGCAATGTACTTTGGGGTCACACAGATATGTTTTCAAATCCCTTTTACTTATATATATGGGACTATGCCCAAATTACTTAGCTTTTGTGAATTTCAGGTTTTCCATCTTTAAAAGGGGGACAGTAATATTGGTTTTAGTGTTTTTTTGTGTTTGATTCTTTGGTGAAGATTGGTCATAATCTATGTAAATTCTTTGGCTCTCATTAAATGGTAGCAAATATTATGGAGAGTAGTTAAGCTGTCTCAGTTTTGGGCAATGGTATTAGATAAGACTGGAAAAGTAGTCTGTGATCAAATTTTGTTTGGTCTTAAGGAGCTAGTTTAGGAATGTGGATTTTAATTTATATATATACATTGAAGAGCCGTTGAAAAATTTTGAGTAGGGAGTGATATGATTAAAGTTTAGAATTGGAAACTTTATTCTGATAGCAGTGCTGATGCCAGATTCATTGTAGAGATAAAATGTGACCATTTAGAACAGTTAGTTATGGAGAATGATATCAAACACTGCTAGTCACATCTGAGTATCTGTTCTTTCTCCTTTCAATTTTTAGCTGTGAACGTGGCCATCTAAACTGACTGTTATCTTTTCTAACCTTTGTTGTGTCTAGGTGTGACTATGTGTAACTATGTGTGGCTGTGTGACTATGTTCTGACCAGAAGTGTCATATAGTAGCATGCCTAAAAGATAGCTGGCACACATCCTTTTCTTCCATCACTTCTTCTATTCTGCTACTTATATAATCTGCCATCTTTGTAGGTCTAGCTGCTCATTTGGATCCTAGGAATAGTGGACGGGTGAACTAGAAGGAGCCTGAGTCCTGTAAGACTTCATGGAGCACAGTATCAGCCCCAGTTTAAATTCCACCTGAGAGGATTAAGCTAGAAGCCACTGAGATTTTGAGATTCTGTTCCTTGTGGTAGAACCCAATCATAGCCAATTCAGAGATGGAGGGAAAATGAAAAGGAGTTTCTTTTCTAGGATTTCAAGCTGATGACAGTTATAGGAATAAATTCATTGAAGGAAGTGTTTTTGGAGCAGGGGACAGATGATGCTGTGGGGTCCAGTTAGATGATTGGAAACCAAGTTAGGAGCCTGAAAGTGTGGTCACAGTTAGAGATAGAAACCTGAAGTGGAAAGGAGGCCTCTAAATACCTTTGGTAATTGAATATATGGGAGGGGATAAAATTTCCAAGGTAGAAGAATGTAAAAAAGGTGCAAAAACCTGAAGGCTGACTTTGGGCGAGGTGTCTGTCCATAGAAGGATAGGAAGGCAGAAGAGATAGGGAAATTAGGTAGGAGAAGATGCATATCGATGGTTGAGAATAAAGGAAGGAGAATAGAGAGTGGTTTGGTGATGTTTCTTCCTTTTGTATATGGCAGGAAGTGTGGGAAGGGAACAGGAAGTCCGGGGTTTCTCACAGTCATGAATGTCCTGATTATATGTGTTAATGAATAAAATGCTATTTTGTTGAATATTTCTGGGAGGATTTTCATTCCAGCCTGTAGAATTGTTTTCTGCTTTTAACGCTTGGTTACAGTTTTGTTAGGCTCTTCTCAGGTGAGCAGCTGCATACCAAAGTGTCTTAGGGATGGATTTGCCAAGGAATTCCATGGAGGTTGGATGGTCTTGGTTGAAAAGTTACTTAATGGCTTTTAAAGTTGTGAGCAGATGATCATCCTCCTTAAGCAATAAACCATGGACACTGGGTACTCATGAATGTTTTTAGTGTTGGCATTGAATAAAATTAATAACAAATTGTAATTTACACTTTATAATAACGTGCGCAATTGTTACTGGTCTTCATGATAACAGGTCATATAGTGACTGGCTATAACTGATAATAGCCAATACTGCTTTTGCCTGGATACGTACCAGACATTTGTGGGGAAAGTTGTAAGGATAATATGGAGAAGTGTGAGGGAAAGTGTGGTTTGTGCCAAGAGAAAGGGTTGGAAGATGTGCGCACCTTTCCTCTTCTACTTCTTCTTCTTAGTTTTGTTGTTGTTGTTGTTGTTGTTGTTTTGTCTCTTCAGGGCTGCACCTGAGGCATATGGAGGTTCCCGGGCTAGGGGTTGAATTGGAACTGTAGCTGCTGGCCACAGCCATGCCACAGCCACAGCAACAAGGGATCTGAGCTGCGTCTGCAACCTACACCACAGCTTGCGGCAAGGCCGGATCCTTAATCTGCTGAGCAAGACCAGGGATCATACCTGCATCCCCATGGATACTAGTCAGATTGTTTCTGCTGAGCTACAATGGGAACTCCCCTCTCCTACTTCTTAAACGGCTTATTCTGGAGCTGGAGGCCTAGAGTGCTTAGCCACTAGTCAAGCCCACCAAAGGATCTAATGGGTCTGCCTACTACCAAATGCAAGTTTGTGTGCCTGGTGCACAGTAAGGCCAAACAAACCAAAACTTTGGAGTTTGGAGCAGAGAAAGGTTTATTGCAGAGCTATGCAAGGAGAATAGGTGACTCATGTCCCCCAAAACCTTGAACTCCCCAAAGGGTTTCAGCAAAACATTTTTAAAAGCAAGGTGAGGGAGGGACATTGTTGGTTGTTGCAAGTTACTTGGGGTCAGAATCCTTTGTCCTTGCAGCTATCCACCTAGGTCAGGTCACAAGGCTCCTATAAACCTCAAACAAGGCAAGTGTTATTCTCTGTTGTGCAACTTTTTATCTCTATATGAATAGAATTAAAGGTCAGAGCTTGGAGAATGGGCTAGCCTTTATATTTCAGGCTATTGGGAACAGTCTTAACATATTAATTGTATTCTGTTGCAAAAGCAACAGAAATTCAAAACAATAGAATACAAAAGTTCAAGTAAAAGAAAGAGATCTAATATGGAGTTAGGGTTATTCCTCCCTATTACCTACCTGCACCTGTCCCCATTCTCCAGGGCTGGCCATACTCTCTGTTGGAGAGGATGGAAGATATTGCCTTTGGGGTTCCTTGGTTCCCTGAAAGTTTTTTGTGACCTTATGTATGATCCCACCCAAAACTTTTCTACCTCTCCTCAGAAGAGAAGAAATCTGTAGACCACAGAAACTTCAGAAAATTATGATTATCAGCACTCATCACGACTCTAAAGGGGCAGTTCTGTGTGTATAAAGGTTACAGGAATCTTGGGACAGGGTTTTGACCTGAGAAGCAGTATACAAAACAGCTACATGTTCCATGATTTCAAAGATGAAACAGTGCAGAGTGATGGACCTTAAGAATCCAAAAGATCACAAACCATGATATCAAAAGAATTGCATTTGCTGCTGTATCATCCAAACCTAGAGGTGTGCCTCAATAAATATTCATTAAATGAATTTTGCATTAATGTTCTTATTTCAGGGATATTTAAAACTGCATTCTAGGGAGTACCCGTCGTGGCGCAGTAGAAACAAATCTGACTAGTAACCATGAGGTTGTGGATTCAAACCCTGGCTTCGCTCAGTGGGTTAAGGATATGGCGTTGCCTTGAGCTGTGGTATAGGTTACGGACACAGCTCGGGTCCTGTGTTGTAGCTTCGATTCAACCCCTAGCCTGGGAACTTCCATATGCCGCATGTGTGGCCCTAAAAAGCAAACAAAACAAAACAAAACTGCATCCTAGATCTACCTGTCTTCTATATTTTCAAACATAAGGAAATGAGCACTAATAGCTAATTGGAGGAACAGGGTGAAGGATGAGGCATAGCATGGGGAAAGCAGAGGCAACATGTCTCCCCTATAAACATTCAGTGCAGGTATTGGCAAAATCTTGGTTCAAATTTTAATTCCTTGAATTACTAGCTGTGTGATATTGGGCAAATTACTTAAAAGTAAGCCAGAGTTTCTCCATTAAAAAAATCAGAGTAAACAATACCTACCTTCTAAGATTGTTGTAAAAAGTAAATAAAATTTATGAGAACCTGCTTAGTAAATTCTAAGTGACAGTGCAAATGTTAGCTATGGTTATTGATACCAATAGCAACAGTGATAAAATATGAACTGGAGCCCTGCTAGGGAGTGGTATCTGTGGAGGCAGGCGTGAGTACAATGCTTGTGGGGGCTTTGGGCCTCTGGATACAAAGGAAGGTAGGTGGTTCCAAAAGTAGAATAATGATGATACCTGCCATTTCAGCTTTTGCAGTGGGCCGGGAATTTTGTATAAGCTCTTCTGAAGACCCACCAACACTCTGTGCTAGATATTACTTCCATTTTACAAATTAGAAGTCTGAGGCTGAGCCTGCTTATGAAAGTTACTCTGGGGCATACTGTTAGTGTTGAAGCTGGCTTTGACCCTCAAAGGTTTCTCAGGTTCATTTGGTAACCCTGCCTCTCCAGCATTCAGTAGAGAATGAACAGTTCCCTGAATGATAGCTAAGCTCCATCCAGTTTGAATGCTTTGAAAGGCTGTCTCTCTCCCTCAGCAAGATTCTGTGAGTCTGGAGTAGAGAGGCAGGTGTTGAGAGCAAGCCACCATGGCAAGCTGGCTCTGACTTGGGGGAAAGGTACAGAGAAGGGCTTTGCTAGGTCTGAGCAGCACATAGGTGATATGCTGAGATACCCAGGTATCCCTTTCATTTACAAGTGCATGTGAGAAGAGAGCCCAGTAGGACCCTTCCTACAGTCTGCGGTCGAAATGCTGCCCTGTGGAGGGTGGCCATTTATTGAATTTCTATTCCACTCTACTTTAGTTCATTTGACTTTGGAGGGGTTGCAACATGCCCTTGCCTCTTAAGCTGTGCTTTCTCTGGAGTTGCTGCGTGACTGATTCTTTATCAGACTTAGTTAGAAATTCAGATGATATTGAATTTAAAAAGACCCATGGGGTTTGAGAACAGTTAGAGAGAGAGTACAGATGAGAAGGAGAGGTTAAGTTTTTCCTAAACTCAAGCCGTCAGGATTAAATTCATCCCCTAGTAAAGGACATAATCATGGATATAATAATGTATATTTTTCCATTCATTCATCCATCAAACATCGATTAAAAGCAGTAGGGTGTATACTAAATGCTAGCCACATAATGATAAATGTAAAAACAATGTCTGTCCTAGAGACTGAAGTGGAAAGCCTGAGGGTGGCATTCAGGTTAGTCTGAGAAATAAATGCTTAACAAGCTTTTGCAAAATTGTGATTTTTTTTTCCCTTTAGAGGACAGGAATTGTATTTGTTTTGTTCACAGATGTAGACTATCTCCACTGCCTTAGCACAGAATTTGGCTTAGCCAAGTGTCCAAGATGTTTTGTGAAATGATTCAGTATTTCTAATATTATATTATTATATTTTAATATTTCTAATTAAATGATGAAGTGGCCAGAATGAATTAATTTAACCCATGAATTCTTTTTACTCCCTTTAGTGAACTAGAAATTTTTCATTGCCAAAATTAACATGGTAGCCAAATGTTTGAATTCTGGTAATTAATATTGTGCTTAGTCACAGGTTTGATGAGTGATTTATTTTTAATAAAAGCAGAGGGTTCATGACAAGCACAGCAAATCTGTTGGCAGTTTTAAGACATTACACCAGGTTGCTTAGGAAAGATTCCCAGCAAATGAGACCTATTAGATTATATAATATTCTTGCATGACAACTAGGAAAATAACCAAAAATTACATCCATTTTGCTATTTAACCACAGAAATTACACAAAAAGGGAGAAGATTATGGGAAATTGATTAAATATTTAATAGCATTTTTTACGATTCAAAAAAGTAACATTAATTTCTCATGGGGGTTTAATTATAGTTCTAAAAGTAGAAATAATAGTTTCCATTTGATTTCTTTTTTTTTTAAATTGACTTCCATTTATTTTTGGATGATTTTAGTTACTTCTGTCTTTTAAAATTAGAACTATAAATTTAAGGCTGAATACCTCAACAGTGTTTATGAAATGGATTAAATCGTATGGAATGTTCTAGTGCAATCTGAAACCACACAGTAAGTACCAGGTTTGATGTTTGAAAAGTGTTTCAATCAGTGATGGATTTGGAATTACTGCCAGCTGATTCCTGAATCTTTAGACTTAGGCCTTAGGAACATATCATCCAGATGTTTATAAAATGCCCTTTTACTAGTGTCCTGTTTATACTTTGAATTTGTGGTAGAAAAAGAAAAAAAACCCAGACATTTCCTACTTCAAAGTACCAGATGAAAGCATTTTACATCAACTAAATATTATACTCGAGCTGCTCTAAAGCCCTTCACTTCCACCCTTTTGCCTTAAAAGCACTTATTCCCTATCATCACCTATTTTTTCCATGACATATGACAAGAATTTAGCCTGGTTTGTGGAGTTTTGTGTGACTACTAAGTCCTTGGTAATGCTTCTTGTACCTCACTTAGCTCTTCCAGTTTCTGCAAAATATATTTTCTCTTTGCAAGAAAAGTTTATTTTCTCCATTTCTTAAGCCAGATTATTAATTGAATTATGCAAAAGGAGTGGTGAAACACCCATTAATTCTTCAAAATTCAGCAGCAGGATCTAATCCTTTGAAAAGTCTGTCTGCTTAACTCATCGTTATAAATCAGTTTAAGACAACTTAGAAAGGTATATTGGGAGAAAGAAAAAAGAGGCGAATAAGGCAATATTAAACTGACATTTTCTTTTCAGGTTCAGAGGATAAAAAACACTTTTTACCTTTCATCTATTTTTTGAGGGATATTTTTGCTGCATAAATTCACATATGTATATTGGGGTTAGAGTATATGCACATTTTAAAACATTTTATTTTTTATTTTATTTTATTTTTTTGTCTTTTTGCCATTTCTTGGGCCACTCCCGCCGCATATGGAGGTTCCCAGGCTAGGGGTCCAATTGGAGCTGTAGCCGCCAGCCTATGCCAGAGCCACAGCAACGCGGGATCCGAGCCGCGTCTGCAACCTACACCACAGCTCACGGCAATGCTGGATCGTTAACCCACAGAGCAAGGGCAGGGACTGAACCCGCAACCTCATGGTTCCTAGTCGGATTCGTTAACCACTGTGCCACAACGGGACTCCTTTAAAACATTTTAACCATTTTCTCGTGTCATTAAATATTGATAAAATGCAGTGTTTAATGGCTGCAGAGTTATTTGTTATGACTTTGCCATCCTTTATTTGGTTTTTCCTTTCTTATTATAGTGCTTAGTCTTAGTCCCCTGGTGATTTGTATCCACTTTTTGTCTTCCCTGAGTTGTCCCTCTTGGCTCACTATTGTATTCATTAGTGCTAGTCACCAGTTATTTCTGGCTGTTCACCTTCTGCTCCTAAAATAGCATTGTACTTCCTAACTCACTGGGTTTGGTGAGCCCATCTGACTTTGCCTAGTCAATGAGATGTGAGTGGACTATTTAACTGATGAGAGGGATGGATCTTCCAGAGTGTTTTTCTCTTTGCTACAATAATTGACAGTGTTCCAGAGAGTGGCTGCCTCATTAAACTTGATCCTGGAGTGAGGGTGGGGTCAAAGTGAGAACCCAGAAGACCTAGGATGGATATGTAATGTGAGCAGAAAATAAACCTTTATTAATAGTTTTCTGAGTTCTAGTCAAAGATGGCAATGCAAGAGGCTCGTAAACTCAGCTCTTCACATATTCATATCAAATCCATAGCTACACATGGAGCAATTACCTCTGAAAGAAATCCCAAAACTAGCTCAGCGACTCTTACATATCCAACAAACAAGAAGATATATACATTGAAAGGGGTAGGAAAGACTGAGACACACTCTCATTGTAAACCCAATCCTGGCACAGTGATTTACCATTAGGAGGGAATTCATGACTACCAGCTTATTCCTGAAGAGTAAAGTGTTTGGACCCAAAGTCTAGTGCCCCTAAAGTTTACCACTTCCACCTGAGGCACAGGTCCCCAAAACCCCTAGCTCTGAAAGCCAATGTGTATTGTATCCACAAGACCCCAAAACTGTAGCAGTCGGAGAAACAGTTATTAAAAGGCTTGTGAGGAATCACTATGGCTATCCAGCTTAAGCTTAGCATAGAGGAAGCAGACAGAAATTCCTGTTTCCTAATATTTCCCTGAAAGGGGCTTATTTGCATACCTTAAAAGATCTTGCCTGAGGGCCAGGCTTCTAATTTAGCACATATCCAGGGGCTAAATGTGATTCTCCCCAGGAAATGGTGAAGTGGGTGGATGCCACCTCCATGTTCTCCCTCTAGCCAGCACCGGGTTGCCAGTGTCTCCCTGGAAAGAGCTTGTGTATATTTCTGGTGCCCTGGCTTTTGCCACAGCTACCCAGGGGACATCACCCTTAGTTGCCTGACTCTAATGGTCAGCAGTGCTTGTTCTTGCCAATGCTACAGAACTGTATCCAATATAGAAACCAGTGATCCTCCAAGGCTCAGCGCAGTGGGAGCAGACAGAAATACCCATCTATGATGTTTTTCACTGCAAAATACTATTTTCATACTTTATAAGCTACCGCCTGAGGGCCTGAATTTTAACCAGCCTGTATCCAGGTGATGAATGAGATGCTCCCTTTAGGATAATGACAGGTCTTGGCACACCCTTAATTTCTGGGAGCCACTATGAACAAAGGTGGCTACTTGGATATTTACAAAGCCTTGAGAAAAAAAATAAAGAGCTCAGATCAGTCTAAATGATAAGGTTCATATCTTATATGAGACCACTCCCTCAGGATTGGAAAAGGTGGCATTTTATATAATGTGCAGACACCTATAAAGAGAGCTGATGAAAATGAAGAAACAGAGATCTAAAAAAAAAAAAAAATTGTTGTTACAAACAAAGAAGATAAAACTCCAGCAACAGGCCTCAATGAAATGGAGATAAGTGATGTACCTGATAAAGAGTTGAAAACAGCGATCACAGGAGTTCCCGTCATGGCTCAGTGGTTAACGAGTCTGACTAGGAACCATGAGGCTGCAGGTTTGATCCCTGGCCTTGCTCAGCTGGTTAAGGATCTGGCATTGCCATGAGCTGTGGTGTAGGCCACAGACATGGCTCGGATCCCGCATTGCTGTGGCTGTGGTATAGGCTTGCGGCTACAGCTCCAATTCGACCCCAGCCTGGGAACCTCCATATGCTGCAGATGTGGCCCAAGAAATGGCAAAAAGACAAAAAAGAAAGAAAGAAAACAATGATCACAGAGTTCTCTGGTGGTTCAACAGGTTAAGAATCTGGTGTTTTCACTGCTGTGGTTCAGATCATTGCTGTGGTATGGGCTCAGCCCCTGGGCTTGGAACTTCCACATGGAATGCATGGGCATGATCAGAAAAACAACAACAACAAAAAAAACAAAACAAAAAAACAAGAAAACAATGGTCATGAAGGTCCTCACTGAGGTCGGGAAAGAAACATGAAAAAAGTTGGAATTGCAACGAGATAAAAAATATAAGAAAATACCAAACAGAAATCACAAAGCTAAATAATACAATAACTGCACTAAAAATTTCTAAGTGGAGTTCAAGAACTAACAAGATCAAATAGGAAAAAGGATCAGTGAACTTGAAGACAGGGCACTGGGATTTAGCCAATCAGAGCAGCAAAAGGAAAAAAGAACAAAAAAGAGTGAAGACAGCTTAAGGGATTTATGGGACACTATCAGGAGGACCAATGTTTGCACTATAGAAGTCCCAGAAAGAGAAGAAAAGGAGAAAAAGGCAGAAAGTTATTCAGACAAATAATGGCTGAAAACTTCCCTAACCTGGAGAAAGAAACGGGCATCCATATTGAGGAATCCCAGAGAGATGCTTTTTAGAAGAATCTAGCAAGACCCACGCTGGGACACATTATTATTACACAGTCAAAAGTGAAAGCCAAAGAGAGAACCACAAAAGCAGTTCTAAGAGGGAGGATCGTAGCAATAAATACCTACATTAAGAAAAAGATCTCAATGTAGCACTGAGAACTATGTCTAGTCACTTATGGTAGAGCATGACAATGGGAGAAAAAAGAGTATATTCATGTATGTGTAACTGGGTCACCATTGCTGTACAGTAGAAAAAAATTGTATTGGGGAAATAACAAGAAAAAAAGATCTCAAATAAACAACGTAATTTTCACCTGACAAAAATAGAAAAAGAAGAACTAAGCCAGAATGAAGTAAATAACAAAGATCAGAGCAGAAATAAATTAGAGATTAAAAAGTCAATAGAAAAGATTGATGAAACTAAGAGTTTTTGTTTGTTTCTTTTTTCTTTTTTTTTTTTTTTTTTTTCTTTTTAGGGCTGCACTCACGGCATATGGAGGTTCCCAGGCTAGGGGTCAAATCAGAGCTACAGCTGCCAGCCTATGCCACAGCCACAGCAATGAAGGATCTGAGCCATGTCTGCGACCTACACCACAGCTCATGGCAATGCTGAATCCTTAACGCACTGAGCTAGGCCAGGGATCAAACCCACAACCTCATGGTTCCTAGTTGGTTTTGTTTCCACTCTTCCATAATGGGAATTCCTAAGATCTTTCTTCTTAAAATATAAGTAGCCAGAGTTCTCGTTGTGGTGCAGCACAGCTGTGGCTGTGGTGTAGGCTGGCAGCTGTAGCTCTGATTCGGCCCCTAGCCTGGGAACCTCCACATGCCACTAGTGCAGCCCTAAAAAGCAAAAGATAAAAATAAAATAAAATATAAATAGCTAAATCTGTAACTAGGCCAACTGAGGAAGAAAAAGAAAGGACTCAAATAAAACTAGAAATGAAAAAGGAGACATTACAACTGCTAGCTCACAAATACAAAATATCTAGGTACTATGAGAAATTATATGCCCCAAAATTGGGCAACTTAAGGGAAATGAATAAACTCCTAGAAACATACAACCTACCAAGACAGAATTATGAAGAAATAGAAAATCTGGACAGGCCAACAGTGAGTAAGGAAATTGAATCAGTAATAATAATAGTGATAAACCTCCCAACAAAGCAAGGATTTCACTAGTGAATTCTGCCAAATATTTAAAGAATTAATACCAATCCTTCTCAAAATCTTTCAAAAAATAGAAGAGGAGGGAACACTTCCAAACTTATTTTGTGAGGCCAATATTACCCTGATACCAAAGCTAGACAGACGCATTACAAGAAAAGAAAATTACAGGCCAAATTCCTGATTAACTTAGATGCAAAAGTTCCCAACAAAATATTAGTAAACCTAGTTAAACAATACACTGAAAGGATCATACATCATGATTAAGTAGGATTTATTCCTGGAATGCAAGAGTGATTCAACATCTGCAAATCAATCAGTGTGAAACACCACATTAATAAAATGAAGGGTAAAAATCATGTGCTCAGCTCAATGGACACTGAAGAAGCATTTGAAAAAATTCAACATCCATTTTTGATAAAAATTCAACAAAGTGGGTATAGAAGCAACATGGCTCAGCATAATAAAGTCTGTATATGACCTGTCCACAGGTAACATCATAGTCAATGGTGAAAAGCTGAAAACTTTTTCTCCAAGATCAAAAATAAGACAGGGATGCCCACTCTTGCCACTTTTATTCAACATAGTTTTGGAAATCATAACCAGAGCAAATGGGCAAGAAATACAAATAAAAGACATCCAAATCAGAAAGGAAGATATTAAAACTGTATTGTAGATGACACAATATTATATATAGGAAAACCTTAAAGATACCATCCCCCCCCAAAAAAAATCCCTGTGAGAATAGATGAATTCAATAAGGTTGCAGGGTTGAAGGATACAAAATAAATATACAGAAATTAGTTGCATTTCTATACATTAATAAATAACTATCAGAAAAAGAAAATAATTCCATTTACAGTTGCATGAAAAAGAATAAAATACCTAGGAATAAATATAACTATGGAGGTAAATACCTGTTCTTGGAAAACTATAAGACACTTATGAAAGAGACTGAAGAAGACACGAATTGAAAGGTATTCTGTACTCATGGGATGGAAAAATTAATATTTTTTTAAATGCTCATTGTTTGCAAAGCAGTCTACAGACTCAATGCAATCCCTCAAAATTTCAATGTCACTTTTTACAGAAGTAGAGAAACTATTCCTAAAATTTGCATGGAAACACAAAAGACCTTTAATATCAAGCCTGAGAAAGGGTGACAAAGCTGGAGGCCTAACACTCCTTGGTTTCAAACTATACTAATCAAAACAGTGTGGTATGGGCATAAAAACAGTCACAGTGATCAGTGGAACAGAAGAGAGAGCCCATAAATCAACCCATGCATGTAAGGTCTATTAATTTACCACAATGGTGCCAAGAATATGTGATGAGGAAAAGGTAGTTTCCTTATTAAGTGGTATTGGGAAAACTGGACAGCCACATGCAGAAGAATGAAACTGGGTCCTTATACCACTTACACAAAAATGAAGTAAAATTTATTAAAGTCTTGACCATAAGACCTGAATCCATAAAATTCTTAGTAGAAAACTTAGGTGATAAGCTCTGTGACATTGGTCTTGGCAGTGATTTTTTTTAGATTTGATACCAAAAGCAAAGGCAACAAAAGCAAAAATAATCAAGTTGGACTACATCAAATGAAAAATCTTCCGTACAGTAAGGAAGCCATCAACAAAATGAAAAGACAGCATACTAAATGGGAGAAAATGTTTGCGGATACTATATCTGATAAAGGGTTAATATCCAAAATTTATAACCTATACAACTGAATAGCCAAAAAAATAATAATAATTTGATAAAAAATGGGCAGAGGATGGGAGTTCCCTTCATCTCTCAGTGGTTACCGAAACCAACTATATCCATGAGCTTGTGGGCTCGATCCCTGGCTTTGCTGAGTGGGTTAAGGATCCAGCACTGCCATGAGCTGTGTTGTAGGTTGCAGACGTGGCTTGGATCTGGTATTGCTGTGGCTGTGGTACAGGCTGGCAGCTGTAGCTTCTATTCAGCCCCTAGCCCGGGAACTTCCATATGCTGTGGGTGCAGCCCTAAAAAGCAAAAAATAAAAATAAAAATAAAAATAAAAAAGAAAGGCAGAGGAGTGAATAGACATCTTTCTAAAGAAGACGTATATATAGCCAAAGGTCCATGAAAAGGTCCTCAACATCACCAATCATCAGGGAAATGCAAATCAAAACCACAATGAGTTATTATTGGAATGTCCATCATCAAACAGAGAGGAGATAATGAGTGTTGGTGAGGATTGGAGAAAAAGGAACCCTTATTCATTGTTGGTGGGAATGTAAATTGGTGCAGTCCACTATGGAAACAGTTTGGAAGTTCCTCAAAAAATAAAACTACTGTATGATTCAGCAGTTCTATTTCTAGGTATCCATCCAAAGGAAATAAAAACAGGATATTCATTAAAGTATTATTCACAATAGACAAAATATAGAAACAGTCTATGTGTCTGTCAATAGGTAAATAGATGAAGATGTCAATATACATTTATGTGTATGTGCATATATGTATAAATACACACACACACACACACAATTGAATTTTTTTGGCCATGAGAAGGAAGGAAATCATGCCATTTGTGACAGCAGAAATGGATCTTGAGGGCATTATGCTAAGTGAAATAAGCTAGACAGAAAGACAAATACTGCATGGTATCACTTATATATGAGTCTAAAAAAAAACATCTAACTGATAGAAACAGAGAGTAGAAAAGTGATTGCCAGGGTTTGGGTGTGGAGGGGGCCAGGGGAGTAGGAAGAGGTTGGTAAAAGGCTTCAAACTTTCAGCCTTGAGATGAATAAATTGGAGAATCTAATGAAAAACATGGTGACTCTGTTTGGTAACACTGTACAGTTGACCCTTGAAGAACTTGGCAGTTAGGGGTACCAACTCCCTGTGTAGTTGAAAATCCACACATAAGTTTATAGTTGAACCTCCAAATCTGTGGCTCCCCATCTGAGGATCCAGCCAACCTCAGATTATGCAGTACTATAGTGTAGTATGTATTTATTGAAAAAAATCAGTGAAATAAGTGGACCTGAGCATTCAGACTCATGTTGTTCAAGGGTCAACTGTATTATATATAACTGAAGTTGCTAGGAGAGTAGAACTTAAATGTTCTCACCACCACCCCAAAAAAAGGATAATTAGGTGAGGAAATGGATGTGTTAATTAACTCAAGAGGGGACTCTTTTCATAAGGTATACATATATCAGTCATTTTGATGTACAATTTAAATATCTTAAAAAATTTTCTGCCAAATATATCTAAATGAGGCTGAAATGAAAAAATTATCATTTTAGGAATTCCCATTGTGACTCAGTGGTTGTGAACGGGACTAGTATCCATGAGGATGCTGTTTCACTCTCTGGCCTCACTCAGTGAGTTAAGGATCCAGGATTGCTGGGAGCTGTGGTGTAGGTTACAGATGCAGCGCAGATCCTGCATTGCTGTGGCAGGGCATAGGCTGGCAGCTGCAGCTCTGATGAGATCCCTAGCTTGGGAACTTTCGTATGCCGCATGTGTGGCTCTAAAAAGCAAAAAATGTATGTTTTTCATCATAGTATAACAGCCTATCTTGACTGAAACACTGACCATGTGTGTTTAGACTGGGCATCTGGTTTAGACTTTGTGATCATCAAGTGGACCCATGCTTACCTTCATTTTCATGAATTATGTGCCAGGTCACCGTATGTACCTCCAACACCTCAAACAGCTGGGGACTGTTTCCCTGTATACTTCTGTTTTCAAAGTATCCCTTTGGCTGACTTCAGTTATATTTAATAACTCATGTCACATACAAATACAAGCATTCATACCTTTATCTCACAATAATTATGATTAGCTTTGTCCCTATTTTTCTGTCACTCTGGCAAATTTAGAAAAAGATTAAATTTATCAATAGCAAATTTAAGATAAAGATTTATTTTTGAAAATCTCAATTTTGAAGTTGTATGAAAATGAGAAATTTCCAAAAAAGTTCTGTCATTTCTCCTGCCATCTAAACTTATTTCTATTATCCTATATTTTCTTCTATTAATTGTGCATAAATTTTGTATTGCCATCATTGTTTATGAAGAACTTGGCATTTTCTCTATATTGTTTCAAAATTTTCACATTGTTTTATAGATTTCATAATTAACATTTTAGTGACTGCAAAAGTTTCTATTTAAATTGAGGACTGTAATTTATACTGCAGTTTCCTTATTGTTGAGATTTTAGGTTGCTGTCATTTTAAAATAGAAATATTGTTGGAATAAATCATTTTTAACAAATACACTAAGATGTATACATCTAATCAGCATTACTGTGTAAATAACTTCCAAGTCTAAACACATATTCTAAGATAGATGCCTTTGATGCTTCTCTCTTCTTCTTTTTTTTTTTATTTTTATTTTTAGGGCCATACCGTGGCACATGGAGGTTCCCAGGCTAGGGGTGTACTACAACTACAACTGCCAGCCTTCACCACAGCAACAGCAATGCCAAATCCAAGCCCTGTCTGTGACCTACACCACAGCTCACGGCAACGCTGGATCCCCAACCCACTGAACGAGGTTGGGGATTGAAACCATGTCTTCATGGATGCTAGTCATATTCGTTTCCACTGCACTGCAGCAGGAACTCTGATTGATGCTTCTCTTTTGAATTGTCTTTAGAGCCAATTGATTAGCTACATATTAAACAGTAGTTTCGGTATTTTGTGTCATTCATTCATTCATTTTGTAATATTATTTCAGATTTTGTCTATTCAAAGAAAAATCAACATTTTAAAATATCAGATTTTTTAAATAGCAAATTTTGCCTTCATGTAGACCATTTGGAAGGCTGCCAAACGCTCTGAAGGCAATTTTGGAGGAAAAACATTCCAAAAATGTTTAGAGCAATGGGCAATTATTGCAGTAGCTGTGCACTCAGCTTCCAACAGTGATAGCTTTTTTAAAAATTGAAGTATAGTTGATTTACAGGGTTGTGCCAATTTCTGTTGTATAGCAAAGTGACCCAGGCGTACACTTAGATACATTCTTTTTCTCATATTATCTTCCACCCTGTTCTATCCCAAGAGGTGGGATGTAGAACCCTGTGCTATACGGTAGGGTCTCATTGCTTATCCACTCTAAATGCAATAGTTTGCATCTACAAACTCCAAACTCTGAGTCCATCCCACTCCCTCCCCTCCCCTTTGCCATCCACAAGTCTGTTCTCTATGTCTGTGCATCTGTTTCTGTTTTGTGGATAGGTTCATTAGTGCCACGTTTTAGATTCCACATATAAGTGATATTATATGGTGTTTATCTTTCTCATTCTGACTTGTGATAGCTTTGGAGAGATAATAGTTCTTTGCTATGCGAATTTGAGTAGGTTTGTTACTATGTCCATTAAGTCCATAACTGTACAGTCACCCTTTGTATAAAACTAACATTGTTCCAAATAAATGTCAGTTCCTTGAGAGCAAGGACTGATTCGTTCACACACTTTGGTTGCTGTCTTTTATATGTACCCGTGGATATTTGTTATCGGTTCTTGGGAAGTGAATACGCTGTTGAAAAAAGACAGTTTTTCCATTGACAAGGTTCTGTCTTTGAATAAACCCTTTCTCCTGGTGAAAGTCTGAACTCACCAACACTCAGGACCAACAATATTCACATCACCTGGGCATTTGTTAGAAGTGCATATGCTCTGGCCCCACTCTGGACCTACTGAATCAGAGATTCTGGATGCTGGGCCCAACAATTTGTGTTTTAGCAAGACTTCTATGGTACTCTGACACAGATTCACCATTGGTAACTAGTAACGTTTCTTGGGGAAAACTTCAAATAAAGTTCAAGGAGAGATGATGCTATGATGAAAAGAAGTTGGTGTCAGAGGCTACAGGTTCATAAAACTCGATAAATGTTTTCTGAGCATGTATTATGGACCAAAAATTGTGCTATTAACACTGTGTACACAAAAACGAAAGAGAACATATCTTCTTTTTTTTTTTTTTTAGGGCCTCACCAGTGGCGTATGGAGGTTCCCAAGCTAGGGGTCCAATCAGAACTACAGCTGCCGGCCTATGCCACAGCCACAGTAATGTCAGAACTGAACCGTGTCTGTGACACAGCTCATGGCAATGCCAGATCCTTAACCCACTGAGCGAGGCCAGGGATCGAACCCTCAACCTCATGATTCCTAGTTGGATTTGTTTCTATTACACCACAACGGGAACTCCAAAAAAGAACATATCTTTGTTTTTGTGGAGCCTATGGTCTAGAAGAGATAAAATGCGTAATGAATATAAAATGTGTACATAAATACAATGCTCTGTGATACCTTAATATAGAAGTATATGCAGTAGGTGGGTGGTGATGATGCTAAGTACCATGTATAAACCATGTATTGTCAGTCAGGCTCAGTGCACGTGCTTTCCATCACAG
The DNA here is from genome assembly GCF_054392235.1 of Sus scrofa. Classification (NCBI taxonomy): domain Eukaryota; kingdom Metazoa; phylum Chordata; class Mammalia; order Artiodactyla; family Suidae; genus Sus; species Sus scrofa. The sequence continues at coordinate 39,781,578 of NC_139386.1, read as the reverse complement.
TGCATAATCTCTATCAGTTGCCCATCAGAAGGAATAAAAAAGATTAAAAGTTCTGTCTGGCTTGAAGAGGTTCCTTTGAATCTGGAAGAAGATCTTGGTCTCAAAGTTCACTATTTCTAACCTGGAACATCTGAGCAATTCACAACCTCTGTGTTTGTCAGTTCACTTCAGAAATGGGTATGTGGGCACCTACCTCAGAATTGAGATGCAGATTAAATAAGGTAATGTATTACCTCCGTGCATGTCTTAATATTAAATAGATGGTAATTATTTTTGTTAACATCATTATCATCATCAAAAGGATCATCATTGTTACTAGTGTGGTGTGTGGCAATGTAATCCAGATTCGTATAGTTTAAGAGAATGGATTTGTGGGAGTTCCCATTTGTGGCTCAGTAGGTTACATACCCAGCTGGTATCCATGAGGATGTGGGTTCGATCCTTGGCCTCGCTCAGTGGGTTAAGGATTCAGTGTTGCCATAAGCCATGATATAGGTCACAGACGCAGCTTGGATCCCGCGTTGCTGTGGCCATGGTGTAGGCTGGCAGCTGCAGCTCTGATTAGACCCCTAGCCTGGGAACTTCCATATGCTGTGGGTGTGGCCCTAAAAAGACAAAAAAAAAAAAAAAAAAAAGATAAAAAAGAAAAAGAGAGAGAGGATGGACTTGAGACAGACCACTGCCAGTGTCCAATTCTATTCTAACTTTGTCAGCTTTAGCTGTGACAAGATCATGTGCTTACTCTCTTATGCTTCAACTTTCTCATCTGTAAAACGGGGGCAATGAGTCCTTACTTCTCAGGATTGTAGTGACTGGCAAACGAATTAATGCTTTAAATTGAAACACTCAAAACACTGCTAGCCCCATAGAAAGTGTTCAGTAATTGCTAATTATTATCATCAGCAATTTCTTTGGAATGTTCCATGGACTGCTCTGTTAGAGAGTTTAACTTCTCTTCGTGGTATTTTGGGATTTTAATAGAATGGTTTATGTTTTAGGGGCCCACAGAACAAGAATATCACCTTTCCTTAAATCTGCAGAGTTCAAAGCTCCACTACTTATTTGAGTAGGAGGGCTTTTCATGGTACCTAAAATAAGGTGGGGGGCGGGGGGGTGGGGAGGCTGATACCAATACAAAGCTTTAAAGGCCAAGGGGGAGTTCCTGTTGTGGTGCAGCGGAAACTAATCTGACTAGGAACCATCAGGTTGCGGGTTTGATCCCTGACCTTGCTCAGTGGGTTAAGGATCTGGTGTTGCCGCAAGCTGTGGTGTAGGTCATGGTCGCTGGCTCAGATCCCACGTGGTTGTGGTTGTGGTGTAGGCTGGCAGCTGTAGCTCTGATTGGACCCCTAGCCTGAGAACCTCCATGTGCCACAGGTGCAGTCCTAAAAAAAAGCAAAAAAAAAAAAGCCAAGAAAAGGAAAATTTTAAATCAAAGGGCAGGTCATCCATTTTTATTTCAGCGAAATTTATTATTAAAGCAGATTTGCTGATAATGATGTACAGATGCTGTTTGTAGACATTATTTTCCTCCTTTGGAGTTAGAGTGCCAATTTCCTATCTGGGCCAGCAGTCTTTTCAAAGCCCCTATATATCATTGTTGGATGGAGATCTCACATAAGGACTTTTCTGAAGATGAGAAGACTAAAGACCATGTATGTGTTGACTCAGAGGCTGAGAAGATGTACACAAATGTGAATAAACAGTTGAAACACTACCAGATGTACAGGAAGAGTCCTTCAACACGAACGTGATTGACATCAAGAAAATTCTCACTTTGCGATCATGCCTGGATGGCTCATCGATGGACTGTCACTGCAGCAGGATTCAGCTGCAAGAATTTCATGTCATTGATGGTGGGAGAAAAGAAAATTTCAACAAAGATTTTTCTGTTAATTTGCCACAGGTGCTTAAATGCCTGTGACCTAGAAGTTCAAGGATTCAAATTGCTACTGTGATAGCTTCAGGCTCTCTGCTTCTAGGTTATTTTAGAGACTGTGGCACAGGTTTTTAAGAATTTAACTCTGTTTATTGGTAATGCTGCAGTTCACATGATTTCATTCTAGCAGGATGACTAGTTTCTCAAGAAATTGACTATTGACTGTTGACATCATTCCAAATTCGTGTTCAATCTTTATCATTCACTAACTTTTATCTAACTTAACATCGTTTTATCTACATGGATCCATGTATTGCTTTTGGCCATTTATTTGCCATACAAGCCTTTCATTTTCCTGCTACCTCTCCCGAAGCTCCTCTGCTGAACTATTTCTAGATTTGCACATTTCTTCACAGAGATCCAGGGAACATCTTAGTACAGATTTTTTTTTTCAATTTTATAATATGGCCAGGAAGTGTGTTCTTCAAAGCAGAATAACTGAACAAAGCAAGATTTTTTTTATAGTTCCTCCTACATATTGGGATATCACACTCTAGAAATGTCAAACTAATTTTTCAGTACCATCGGTATGGGGTATATATATGCTTTCTCCCACAGTTTACACAATATTGGATTTCATTTTAACTAATGTGTGTAAAAATGCAAATAACATAAAATTTGCCATCCTAACCATTTAGCTATACAATTCAGTGGTATTAAATGCATTTTTGGTAGTAGACATCCTAATGTATGTGAGGCGGTATCTTCTTGTAGCTTTCGTTTGCATTTACCTAATGATTAGTGATGTTAAACACCTTTTCTTGTGCTTATTCTGCATTTGTATATCTTTGAACTATGTGTTCAAGTCCTTTACCCATTTTTGGATTGTGTTGTTTTTCTTGTTTGTTTAGTTATTTATTGAGTTTTCAGAGTTAGGTATTTATTTTGGATATTAATCTCTTACCAGAGGTATGATTTGTAAACATTTTCTCCCATTCTATGTATTATGTTTTTACCTGTTGATATTGTCTTTTGATGGATACATTTTTCTAATATTCATGAAGTCTAATTTGTCTATTTTTTGCTGTTGTTTTTACCTTTGGTAACACATCCAAGAAATCATTGCCAAATCCAATGTCAACAAGTTTTTGCCCTGTTTTCTACTAAGTTTTATAGCTTTAGGTCTTACATTTAAATCTTTGATCCATTTTGAGTTAGTTTTTGTGTATGGTGTCAGGTAAAGGTCTAAATTCATTCCTTCACAAGTGGATATCCAGTTTTCCCAGCACCGTTTATGGAGAAGTCTGCCCTTTCCCCATTGAATGGTCTTTACACACTTAGCCAAAATTCCCTATGTACGAGAGTTTATTTCTGGGCTCTCTGTTCTCTTTCATTGGTCTAAATGCCTGTCTTTCTGCAAGTGTTAACACTTTTGATTTTGGTAGCTCTGTAGTAATTTTTTAAATCAGGAAGCCTGAGTCTTTCAGCTTTTATCTTCTTTTTCAAGATTGTTTTATCTATTCAAGCTTGTTTAAATGCCATACAAATTTTAGGATAAGTTTCTCTGTTTCTGCAGAAATCCAGAAATCACCTTGGAATTTTGATGGGGATTGCATTGAATCTGCTGATTGCTTTGGGTAGTATTGACATCTTAACAATATTAAGTCTTCTAATTCATGAACATGGAATATGTTTCCATTTCTTTATGTGTTCCTTAATTGCTTTCAGCAATATTTTGTAGTTTTCATTGTATGAGTCTTTCACTTCTTGGTTAATTCCTAAGTATTCTGCTCTTTTTGATGTTATTGTAGATGGAATAGTTTCTAAATTTCCTTTTCAGCTTGTTCATTGTTTATGTATAGAAAAGTAGCTGATTATTGTGTATTGGCCTTGAATCCTGCTACTTTGCTGAATTTGTTTATTACTTCCAATAGATTTTTTCATAAAGTCTTTAGGGTTTTCTACATATAATATCACTTGTGAACAGATGTAATTTTACTTCTTTTAGATGATTTTTATTACTTTTTCTTGTCTCATTGCTCTGGCTAGAACTTCCAGTTCTATGTGGAATAGAAATTGCAAATGTGAACATCCCTGCTTTGTTCCTGATCGTAAAGAAAAAACTTTCAATCTTTCGCCATTGAGTATGATGTTTGCCATGGGTTTTTCATGTATGGATTTAGTTATGTTGAAGTAGTTTCCTTCCGTTCCTAGTTTGTTGAGTGTTTTTATCATGAAAAAGTTGTGACATTAGTTATATGTTTTTTCTTCATCAATTAAGGAGATCATGTGGGTTTTTCCTTCATTTTGCTACTGTGGTATATTACACTGATCTAATTTGTATGTTGAACCATGCTTGCATTCTAGGAAAAATCCCATTTAATTGTGCATCATCCTTTTAATATGTTGCTTAATTCTGTTTGCTATTATTTTGTTGAAAATTTTTGCATTGCAACTCCTAAGGGATATTGGTTAATAAACTTTCTTTCCTTGAAGGGTCTTTACCTGGCTTTGGTATCAGGGTAATGCTTTATAGAATGAACTAGAAAGTCTTCCCTCCTCTTATATTTTTTGGAAATAGTTTGAGAAGGGTTAGGGTTAGTTCTTTAAATATTTGGTAGAATCTGTAATTAAAGCCAACAGGTCTGAGGCTTTTCTTTGTTGGAAGATTTTTGATTACTGCTTCTATTTTCTTACTAGTTATAGATAATCAGATTTTCTATTTCTTCATGATTCAGTCTTAGTAGGTTTTGTGTTTCTAGAAATTTGTTTATTTCATGTAGGTTATCAAATTTCTTAGCACATAATTGTTCATGGTACTTTTTTTATAATTCTTTTCATGTTTGTGCAATTGGTAGTAGTGTTTCTACTTTCATTTCTGATTTTAGAAATTTGAGTCTACTTTATTTTTTAGTCCATTGTAGCTAAAGATTTGTCAATTTTGTTGATCTTTTCAAAGAACCAACTTTTAGTTTCATTGATTTTCTCTATTGTTCTATTCTCCTTTTCATTTATCTCTGCTATAAACTTTATTTTCTTCCTTCTACTAGCTTTGGGTTTACTTTGTTTTTCTCTTTCTAGTTCCTTAAGTTGTAAAGTTAGGCTGTTTTTGAAATCTTTCTTGTTTTTGAATGTAAGCACTGATAGCTATAATTTTCCCCCTTTGCCCTGCTTTTGCTGTGTCCCATAAGCTTTTGTATGTTGTATTTTTATTTTCACTCATCTCCAAATATTTTATGGTTTCCCTTGTGATTTCCTCTTTGATCCAATGGTTGGTTGAGAGTTTTCCATTTACTTTCCACAGATTTGTAAATTTTCAAGTTTTCTTCCTGTTATTTATTTCTAATTTTTCTGTTGCAGTCAGGGAACATACTTTGCATATATATCTTTTTAGATCTATTGAGACTTAGTTGGTGGCTATCCCGCAAAATATTCCATGTGGACTTCAGAAGAATGTGTATGCTATGGTTGTTGTCTAGAGTGATCTGTATATATCTGTTAGATCTAATTGCTTTATTGCATGGTTAGTCCTCTACTTCCTTCCTTATCTTCTGTCTGGTTGTTATCCACTATTGAGAATTGAGTATTAAAGTCTCGAACTATTATTTTACAACTGTCTCATTTTACCTTTAATTCTAATCCTATCAGTATTTATTTCACATATATTGATAGTCTGTCATTAGGTGCATAAATGTTTATAATTGTTATATCTTCTTGCTGTATCAACTCTTTTATTAATATATGATATTTGCTTTTTCTCTTGTGAACTTTTTTGATTCAAAGTGTATTTTGTCTGATGTCAATATAGCCTCCCCATTCTCTTTTGGTTACCATTTGCATGTAATATCTTTGTCCATTCTTTGACTTTCAATATGTTTGTATCTCTGGCTCCAAAGGAAGTCTCTTGAAGATAGCAGATAGTTGGATCATTTAAAAACCAATTTCACCAATTTTGTCTTTTGATTGGAGAGTTTAATACATTCACATTTAAATTAATTATTTATAAGTACAGACTTCTTCATTTTGCCTTCTTTATACCTTTTAGCTTTTTTGTCCCTCATTTCCTGTCTTCTTTTTTGTTTAGTTGATTATTTTGTTGTGGCATATTTATATTTCTTTCTCGTTCCTTTTTGTTTATATTCTAGAGTTATTTTCTTTGTGGTTACCATGAGGATTACATTTAACATCCTAAAGTCATAACACTCTAGTTTGAATTTATATTAGCTTAACTTCACTAACATACAAAAACCCAGTTCCTTTATAGCTCCTTCCCCAATCTTTTTGGTAGTTGATGTTAAAAAATTATATCTTTGTGTATTATGTGCCCTAGAACATAAATTAACAGTAATTTTAAATGCATTAGTCTCTTAATTCATGTAGAAAACAAAAAGTGGATCTACAACCCATTGTTACAATACAAATATGTCTTATAATGCCCATTTATTTATCTTTACTGAGATATTTATTTCTTTATAAACTTCAAGTTACTCTCTAGTGTCCTTTCTCTGTCTGACATTTCACTAAGCATAATATTCTCTAGGTTCATCCACATCCATGTAAATGGCAATATTTTATTCTTTTTATGACTGAGTAATATTCTGATATATATATCTCACATCTATTAAGGCAATTATTTGTTGGTGGGCACATGGGTTGCTTCCTTGTCTTAGCTATTGTAAATTGTGCTGCTATGAATATTGGGGTGCGTGTATCTTTTCAAATTAGTGCTTTTCTTTATACCCAGGAGTGGAATTGCTGGATCATACGGAAGTTCTATTTTAGTTTTTTAAGGAATCTCCATACTGTTTTCCATAGTGGGTATACTAGTTCACATTGCCACTAACAGTGAATAAGGCTTCCTTTTCCTCCACATCCTTTCCAACATTTATTTGTAAACTTTTTGATGACAGCTGTTCTCATCGGTGTGAGGGGATACTTAATTGTGGTTCTGTTTTGGATTTCTCTAACAATTGCTAATGCTGTACCTCTTTTTTTCTTGGTGAGTGTGGCTAAACGTTGTCAATTTTCTTTATCTTTTTTAAAAAACAGCTCTTGGTTTCATTGATCTTTTCTACTGTTTTTCTGATCTCTATTTTACTTATTTACTCTCTGATCTTAATTTTTTCCTTTCTTCTGCTGACTTTAGGCTTGCTTTGTTCTTTTTTCAGTAATTATTTTAGGTGTCAGGTTAGGTTATTTAAAATTTTTCTTGTTTCTTGAGGAAGGCCTCTAAGCTTTCCTCTTATAACTGCTTTTGCTGCATCCCATAGATTTTTGTAAACTTGTGTTTTCATTTTTGTCATCAGATTTTTTTTTCTTATTTCTCCTGGATTTCATCATTAGCCCACTGTTTTTTTTGGTAGCATGTTGTTGCTTAGCCTCCACATGTTTGCTCTTTTCCTCTTTTTCTTTCTATAGTTGATTTTTACTTTCATAACATTGTGGCTGGAAAATATGCTTGATATAATGTCTGTCCAAATTTATCATTGAGGCTTGTTTTGTGACCCAATATGTGGTGTACCCTGGAGAATGTTTCATGCATGCTTCAAAAGAATATGTAGTCTAGGTTTTTTGTAGTGTAGTGTCCTGTAGATATCAATTAAGTCCAACCAGTCTATTGTGTCCTTTAGGACCTCTCTTGCCTTATTGATTTTCTATTTGTATGATCTGTCCTTTGATGTCAGTGGAATATTAATGTCTCCTACTATTATTATTGCCTCTTTCTCCCTTTATGTCTATTACTATTTGCCTTGCATATTTAGGTGCTCCTGTATTGGGTGCATATATGTTTATGAGTGTAATATCCTCATCTTGTATTGATCCCTTTATCATTAATATAATGCCTTTCTTTATCTTTCTTTATGACCTTAGTTTTAAATTTTTGTCTGATATAAACATTGCTACTGCCATTTTCTTGTCTTTTCAATTTGTGTGACATATCTTACCATCTTCGTATTTTCAGTCTATGTGTGTCTTTTGCCCTGAAGTGAGCCTCTTGTAAGCTGCATATCGAAGGTTCTTGTTTTTGTTTTTGTTTTTTTAAATCCAATCAGCCACTCTGTGGCTTTTGATTGGAACATTTACTTATTCCGTTGACATTTAAAATGATTATTGATAGGTATGTACTTATATCGATTTTATTCCTTGTTTTACTTTTGTTTTTGTAGTGCTTTTTTGTTCATCCCTTCTGTTTTTGTTCTTTTTGAGGTTTGATCATTTTCTTTTGTAATATGTTTGGGTTTCTTTTTGGTTTTTGTGAATTTATTGTAGGTACTGGATCTGTGGTTACCATGGAGTTCGTATATGTTGACTCATGGCTATATACACTTGCTTTAAACTGATCATCATTTAAGTTCAGACACATTCTAAAGGATGTATTTTTTTATTCCCCTCCTCCACATTTTGTGTTTTCAATGTCCTTTTTTATTTATTTTTGCCTTTCCTATTAGAATTTTCCCTTTCCTGTAGATTCTTGCTTCTTTTCCATTTCAAGAAGATCCTTCAACTTTTCTTTTGGAGTAGCTTTAGTGTTGCTGATTTCTTTTAGTTTTGGCTTTTCTGAGAAATTCTTTCTCTCTCTCCTTCTCTTCTAAATGATAATCTTGCTGCGTAGAATATCCTAGGTTGCAGATTTTTCCTTTTCAGGACTTTGAATATATCATGCAAAGTTTCTGCAGAGAAAGCAGCTGATAGCCTTATGAGGATTCTGTTTAAATGACACTTTCTTTTTCTCTTTCTATCTTTAGAATATTCTCTGTATCTTTAACTTTTGTCATTTGAATTATGGCATGCTTTGGTGTGGGTCTGTTTGGGTTCATCTCATTTGGGGCTTTCTGTGCTTCCTTGGATATCTGTTACCTTTGTTAGTTTGGGACATCTTTAGCCATCATTTCTTCAAATACATTTTCAATCCTCTCTCTCTTCTCCTCCTGCAACTCCTAATATGCGTAAGTTTGCATTTTATGCCATAGATCTTGGATGTTGTTTTTATCTTTTTTTCATTTGTTTTTCTACCTTCTGTTCTAATTGGGTGATTTCCTTTATTTTATCTTCCAGATCACTTATTCATTCTTATGTGTCATTTAGTCGACTATTCATTGCTTCTAGGTTGCTTTTTATCTTAGAAATTGAATTATCTATTTTTGATTAGGTCATATTTATAGTTTCTAGTTCCTTGTTACAATGATCTGCATTTATATTGATGGTCTTTCTTAATTCAGTTAGTGTTTTTATTACTTCCTTTTTGAATTTGTTGTCTGGTAGACTGATGATCTCTGTTTCATTATTTAATCTTTTAGATGTTTTCTCTTGCTCTTTTAATTGGAAGCAGTTCCTTTGCCTTTTTATTTTACTTAACTTTCTCTGTCTCTATGAATTTAGGAGAAGTGTTATCTATTGTGGCCTTTAAGGGGTGTTTATGTCAGTGTCCCCAGATAGATTGCGTTTGTTCAATGTCTTTGGTGTGAGAGCTTTTTTTTTTTTTTGGTTGTTTTTGCTTCTTAGGGCCACACCCATGGCATATGGCAGTTCCCAGACTAGGGAACAAACCAGAGCTGCAGCTGCAGGCCTATACCACAGCCACAGCAATGCAGGATCTGATCCGTGTCTGCAATTTACACCACAGCTCATGGCAACACTGGATCCTTAACCCACTGTGCAATGTCAGGGGTTGAATCCACATCCTCATGGATACTGGTTGGGTTTGTTACCCTCTGAGCCACAACGGGAACTCCAGTGAGGGCTGGTTTTGATGTGAATACCAGTCACTTTCCTCAGGGAGTGCTGGTCACTATCACCTTGGTAGGGAGTGTGGTTGGTGTTGGAAGTTCTAAAACCTGAGCAGAGAGGTAGGACTTCCTCTCTGCTCTGTACCTGTCACTGGCCTTTCAGGAGCTGGATCTGTTTCCTAGTTACTGGAGCAGAAGCTCTGAAGGTTGGGCTCAAGCAGGCTCTGCTCCCTTTGAGTGTTTTGCCCCAACGGAGAGGAGTGCTGAAGTAAGTGGAGCTCTTGCATTCACAGAGGGCTGATGCATTTGCTATATAAGTATCTTCACCTCCACTCAGGTGCAGCCCAAGTTGCATCCCTTCACCTGCTGTGGTTGTTCCAGATCCAGTGTAAGGCTGTGGTGTGGAGTATGGGGAGCTAGAGTGTTCGCTAGGCTGCAACTGGGAGTTGGGGCATTGTGGCTGGAGGAATTGAAGTGGCTTCACTGCTGTCAGAGATCTGGGCTGCTGCCGTGGCACAGATTGAGTTAGTGCCAACACTGGCTGCTGCTGTACCACCTGGCTCACTCCCCACGTCTACCAATCCTCCTCTGCATCGCTAGATCAAATCTTCTTCCAAGACCTGTCTGTCCCAGATCCAGTGCCAAGATATGGTGGGTATGGAATGGGTAGGGCTGGGGTGTTCGCCCTGCTCAGATTGTGGAGTACAAGAAGGTAGTAGCCACCAGTGCAAAGCTGTTTGTTGGCAAACCAGCACCCACACACTCTTTGTGAGTAGTGTCAAGCCTTCTCTCTCTTCTTGAAGTTCTCCCATCATCCAAGGGGGCTTGTCTGCTCCATGTAGGATCCCAGGACTGGGACACCCAGTCTGTGGCTCAACCTACTCAGTCCCCAGATTGAAGTCTGCCTGTGCAGACCTTCTTCTCCTTTCAGATCCCTCCCGGGGTAGGGTCCTAACCCTAAGCCTTTTTTCCATCCCACCCAATCATGTGGAAATCTTTCTTGCAGCTTTGATTATATAGGAGCTCTTCTGCCAGTTTCCAGTTAGTTTTCCATGAGAATTATTCCACATGTAGATGTATTTTTCTTCTTTTTATGGCTACAGGGGCATTGGAAAGTTCCAAGGCCAGAGGTCAAATGGGAACTGTAGCCGCTGGCCTACACCACACCATGGCAACACTGGATCCGAGTCACATCTGCAACGTATACTGCAACTTGCGGCAATGCCAGATCCTTACCCCACTGAGTGAGGCCGGGGACTAAACCCCACATCCTCACAGACACTATGTCAGGTTCTTAACCCGCAGAGCCACAATAGGAACTGCTGTATTTTTTTTTTTTTTTTTGTCTTTTGTCTTTTTTGTTGTTGTTGTTATTGTTGCTATTTCTTGGGCCGCTCCCACGGCATATGGAGGTTCCCAGGCTAGGGGTTGAATCGGAGCTGTAGCCACCGGCCTATACCACAGCCACAGCAATGCAGGATCTGATCCGTGTCTGCAACCTACACCACAGCTCACGGCAACGCCGGATCGTTAACCCACTGAGCAAGGGCAGGGACTGAACCCGCAACCTCATGGTTCCTAGTCGGATTCGTTAACCACTGCGCCATGACGGGAACTCCAAGAACTGCTGTATTTTTGATGTGTTTGTGGGGGTAGGTGAGCTCCACATCCTACTCTGCCCCCTTGATTTGACCTTTATATGATTATCTGATGCTTTGTCTTAAAAATATTTTCTTCATGTCAAGAAAGACATCAACCATTCCTTTTTTCCCTGTAGAGTTTTAATTAAGAATGGATATTTAATGCTTCAAATGTCTTTATCTTGTCTCCCTTCTGATAAAATATGCTGTCTAGTTTGTTCCGGCTTTTATAACAAAAATAGCATAGACTGGGTGACTTCTAAGCAATCCACATTTATTTCTCACAGTTTTTCAGGCTGAGAACTCCAAGATCGTGGTGCTGGTGGATTCCATGAATGGTGAGGGTCCACTTCCTAGCTGGCTGTCTTTTCACTGTAACCTCACATGGTGGAAGGAGTGAGGGCTATTTCTGGGGCCTCTTTTATCAGGGCACTACTCCCACTCAAGAGGGCTCTGTCTTCAGGAGCTAATCGCTTCCCAGAGGCCTCGCCTCCTATTACCATCACTTTTTGGGTTAGGATTTCAATGCATAAATTTTGGAGGCATGCAAACATTCAGCCTATGCTGTGAGTTATATCTCATAGGAGAATGTTGGGCTCTGGGGGTAATGGGAGATTGACATGGTTCGATCAAGTTAGAGTATTTCTGAATGAGAAGACAGTGATATTGGGTGAGATAATCTTTAAATGCTTTCCAGTCTAGTTAATGAGAAATATTTCCCACTGAGGCTTAAGATAAAAGCAATATTTAGTAATATGGACAGAGCATTTCACTGTAAATGCCATCGTCATTACTGAATGAATTTTATGTTGCTCCATAGCTTTATCATCATTGTCATCTTTACCAAAGAAGTTATCTATTGTCAACGTTTTTCTTATTCCAAGATAGGTTTTCATCCTTCTTAGCACATAAGCACATCTTTTTTTAAAAAATTGTTGGAGGAGATAAATAAGAAAAAAAGCAACAAATTAAGATGATGAAATATATATACATTAGCAGAAAATTATAACTTACATAGGAAAACAGGATCAGAAAAGAAAAAAGGGAACGAATGTAATTTTATGTTTACTTCACATTACAAAATATCTAATAATAATGAAAATTAGTATTTATGCAGTACTCTCTAGAGGACAAAATATTAAGTATAATTTTTTAGCTATTTTGAGTTCTCTTTTATATTTATTTCACAGTCAATTACCTTCTTGTATCTTTAAATCTTTGCATTTTTGTGTCCTAGGGAAATAAGCCAAAAACTCTTCCTATACGCTGTGGCTGTTAAAGATCACACAGTTTTATTCCTCTAAGCATTTCGATCATCTTCTTTCTCTCATACACTCTTGTGGAATTGCCTGAATTTTGGAAGAAGGTACACCTCTTTGATATAATATTTGTACTAATCTCCTTACTGAGATCTGCAGGTGGAACATAAGATATTAAACATGTTGGTTTAGTTTTGCTCATGCAGCGTCTGTCATCAGTATGAAGCAGAATTTAAGAATTTGACTTTTCCCTCTCTCTCTTCTGCCATTTCAACCGAATTATAGAAATCGGGAATGACATTTACGCCTGCCTTCTCTCTCTTGATCAGGTTTTTTGTTTGTTTGTTTGTTTTTACCTATGGAAGTTGGAAATATTTTGCTGTTTCCTTTTTGCATAATGATAGTGTAAATGAATCCTTTTGCTTTTGTATTCCTATCTTTTAGGGCCGCACCTGCGGCATACACATGGAGGTTCCCAGGCTAGGGGTTGAATTGGAGCTGCAGCTACTGGCTTTCGCCACAGTTACAAACAATGCTAGATCTGAGCTGCACCTGTGACCTACACCGCAGCTCAAGGCAACCCCGTATCCTTAACTCACTGAGCAAGGCCAGAGATCACACCCAGAACCTCATAGATACTAGTTGGATTCTTAACCTGCTGAGCCACAATGGGAATGCTTCTTTTTGTATTCTTAATGACAGTATAAATGCCTGAGATCAGTTTACTCTTATTAATTGTTAATGACAATATAAAAAGTCTTAGATGTACTCTTAAGGTGCTAGATCTTAAAAAACTAAAAGTCAGTTATTTTCAAACTGATTTCAAAACAGATGAGCCTTTCTAATAAACAGAATACATGCTGTTTTTAACCTTACTAATAAGGAAGTTAAAACAAAACAAAACAAAACAAAAACCCCTCGGAAACAAAAGACTGTAGCTTCAAAAGCTCCCCATCCTCACAGTCGTCCCTACTTCAGCTCTTTCTTTAGGAGACATTCCAAGACGTGATTGTGCTGTGAATAATATTTAGTTTAGTCAGTGTATTCTATGCCCTTGTGAAAACCTCCATATTCCTCAGTAAGGATCATAATTGTCCTCTTGTGGGATATTGAACATCACAGGCTGACACCCACTTTCAACGGTTGATTTGAGCTCTGCAAATTTAGAAATGCTCAGAAACAAAGTGCCTGGTATCGTTTATAAAGAGCTAGAAAAAAAGTGACTAGCATTAAAGGGAATTTGACTGATGTATGGTAATCAGAAGGGAAATGTCAAACTTATTTATTTAATCCTTGCACTTATTTTACGTATATAAAAGAAAAGATTCAGCTGACTTCAAATTGTATCACCTTACATAACATATGCACAAAATTTAGTAAAATTTGAAAAGCTGGTTTAGGACTTAATTTTCCATGTTTTTGGGTAGACTCTCTAGCAAGCACAGAGATCAGCAGTCTTTGTTTTCATACATCTGATGAAGCAGACCCATGGAAGCATGATTTTTGAATGAAAAGGATACCAGGATTTTCTCTGGAGGAGAATCTGGAAACTTCAGTTTTTTATTTTGATTTTTTATATCAGGAGTTTTATCGGAGTAAATTCACAAAGCATGAAGTTTACCATTTTAACACACACAATTCGGTGGGTTTTAATATATTCAGAGTTGTGCAAGCACCATCACTATCTAGTTTTAGAACATTTTCATCGTTCTGAAGAGAAATCCCTCGCTATGAGCACTCGCTCCCCATTTCCCTCTCCCCTCCAAGAGTGCAAGGCAACTTAAAATTTAATTTCTACATCTATGAATTTGCCTATTCTGGCCACTTCTTATAAATGGAATTTTGCAGTGGGTGGTCTGGTGTGATTACCTTCTTTCACTTAGGGTAATGCTTTCAAGGTCCATTCATGTTATAGCTGTAGCCTGTTTCAGAAAATTATTTCTTCTTCCTTTTTCTTTTCTTTTCTTTTCTTTTTTTTTTTTTTTTTTTTTTTTTTTTTTTTTTTTGTCTTTTTAGAGCCGCACCCAGGGCGTATGGAGGTTCCCAGGCTAGGGGTCTAATCGGAGCTGTAGCCACCAGGCACAGCCACAGCAACACCAGATCCCAGCTGCCTCTGCGACCTACACCACAGCTCATGGCAACGCTGGATCCTTAACCCACTGAGTGAGGCCAGGGAACAAACCCGAAACCTCATGGTTCCTAGTTCGATTCGTTTCCGCTGCACCACGTTGGGAACTCCCCCGAAAATTATTTCTTTATTGCTGACCAATACTCCATCCATTGTATGGATGTACTATATTTGTTTCCCTACTCATCAGCTGATGGACATTGCAGTTGTTTCCATCTTTGGACTGTTGTGAATAATGATATAAACATTTGCGTGCCAGGTTTTTTGTGAACATGCATTTTGATTTCTCTCTCTTTTTTTTTTTTTTTTTTTGCTTTTTAGGGCCGCACCCACAGCATAGGGAAGTTCCTAGGCTAGGGCTTGAATTGGAGCTACAGCCCCCGGCCTACACTACAACCACAGCAATGTGGGATTCGAGCTGCGTCTGCGATCTAAGCCACAGCTCACAGCAACGCTAGATCCCCGACCCACTGAGCGAGGCCAGGGATCAAACCCGCATCCTCATGGATACTAGTTGGATTAATTTCTGCTGAGCCACAGTGGAAACTCCTCATTTATCTTTAATATACACCTAGGAGTAGAATTGCAGGTCATATGGTGACTGCATGTTTAATTTTTTTATGAAACTGTCAAATTGTTTTCCAAAATGGCTATACCATTTTACATTCATGCCAGAAATGCACAATGGTTGAAATTCTCCCCATCCTCACTGGTACTTGTTTTTATCTATATTCCTTTTTTAAAAAAATTGAAGTATGGAGTTCCTTTTGGGGTACAGCAAAAACAAATCCGATTAGTATCCATGAGGAGGTGGGTTCAATCCCTGGCCTCGCCCAGTGGGTCAGGGATCTGGCGTTGCCCTGAGCTGTGGTGTGGGTCGCAGATGCGGCTCGATCCCCCATTGCTTTGGCTGTAGTTTAGGCTGGCAGCTGTAGCTCCAATTTGACCCCTAGCCTGGGAAATCCCATATGCCACAGGTGTGGCCCTAAAAAAGGCAATAAATAAATAAATAAATAAAATTGAAGTATATTTTATTTACAATGTTGTGTTAGTTTCAAGCCATCTTATGCGAAGTAGCATTTCACTGTGGTTTTGATTTGCATTTCCCTTATAGCTAATGATGTTCAGCATCTTTTCATGTGCTTATTATCCATTTGTATATCTTATTTGGAGAACTGTCTAAATTCTTCACCCATTTTTAAATTGTTACCTTTTTATTATTGAGTTTTAAGAAATGTTTATGCATTTTAGAACCTTATCAGATATGTGATTGCCAAAAGTTTGCTCCTGCTCTGTGGATTGTTTTTCACTATTTGATGGTGCCTTTTTAAGTACAGAAATTTAACATTTTAATGAGTCAATTTATCTCCTTTTTCTTTTGTTGCCTATGATTTCAGTATTGTATCTAAGAAACAATTTCCTTATGTAAGATCATGAAGTTTTATAGTTCTAGCTCTTACATTTAGGCCTATGATTCACTTTGAATTATTTTTTTGTGTGTGTGATGTGCTTCATTCTTTTTCATGTGGGTATCTCGGTGGTGCAAGCACCATTTGTGGAAATACTTTTTGTCCCCATTGAATTATCTTGGCCTCCTTGTTGAAAATGAACTGACCATACTTACGAAGTTTATTTCTGGATTCTAAATTATATTTTATTGATCTACATGTCTATCCTTATGCCAGTACAACTTTTTTAATTACTGTAGATTTGTAGTATTTTTTTTTTTTTTTTTGGCTATGCCCATGGCATACACAGGTTCCCAGGCCAGGGACTGAGCCCGAACCACAGCTGTAACCAGAGCCACAGCAGTGACAATGCTGGATCCTTTACCTGCTGACCTACTAGGGAACTCCCTGTGTTATGTTTTTATTTTTATTTATTTATTTAATTTTTTGTTAAAGTGTAGTTGATGCACAGTATTTCTTCAGTCTCTGTTGTACAGCACAGTGACCCAGTTGTACAGTTCCCTGTGCTATACAGTAGGATCCCATTGCCCATCTATTCCAAATGTAGTAGTTTGCATCCACCAACCCCACATTTCCAGTCCATCCCACTCCCTCCCCTCTTCCCCTTGGCAACCACAAGTCTGTTCTCTCTGTCTGTGAGTCTGTTTCTGTTTTGTAGATAAGTTCGTTTGTGCCATGTTTTAGATTCCACAAATAAGTGATATCTATGGTATTTGTCTTTCTCTTTTTGACTTACTTCAATTAGTATAAGAGCCTCTAGTTCCATCCATGTTGCTGCAAATGGCGTTATTTTGTCCTTTTTATGGCTGAGTAGTATTCCATTGTATACATATACCACATCTTTTTAATCCATTCATCTGTTGATGGACATTTAGGTTGTTTCCTTGTCTCGGCTATTGTGACTATTGCTGCAATGAACATAGGGGTGCAAGCATCTTTTTAAATAAATGTTTTTTTTTTCTGGATATGTGCCCAGGAGTGGGATTGCTGGATCATATGATAGGAAAGAATTAAAAAAACAAAAAGACAACTCATAGAATGGGAGAAGATCTTTGCAAACGATGCAGTAGAAAAGGGCCTAATCCCCAAACCAGACAAACAACTCAAATAACTCAACAACAAAAAAGTAAACAACCCAATTGAAAAATGAGCAGAAGACCTATATAGGCATTTCTCCAAAGAAGACATACAGATGGCCAATAGGCACGTGAGATAATGCTCAACATCACTAATTATTAGAGAAATGCAAATCAAAACTACAATGAGGTATCACCTCACACCAGTCAGAATGTCCATCATTAACGAGTCAGCAAATAACAAATGCTGGAGAGGGTGTGGAGAAAAGGGAACCCTCCTTCACTGTTGATGGGAATGTAAATTGGTACAACCACTATGGAAAATAGTACAGAGGTACCTCAGAAAGCTAAGTATGTATTGTGTTTTTAAAGCGTGACTCCGCTATTTTCAACTCGTGTTGGCTATTTTGAATCCCTTGCTTTTCCATATGAATTTTAGAATCAGGTTGTAAATTTCTTCAAAAAAGGCAGCTAGAAGTTTGATAGAGATTATGCAGAATCTATAAATCAATTTGGGTCCATAAACATGGGGTATCTTCCCTTATATTTGGATCTTCTTTATTTCAATAATATTTTGCAATTTTTATTACACAAATCTTGCACTTCTGTTAAATGTATTTGTAGCATTTTTTTGTTGCTAATGGAAATAGAATTGTTTACTTAATTTTCACATTGTTCATTGATATTGTATTGTACAGTATTCTATTGTTTATCACTACTGTACAGTTGATTTTTGTATATTGATATGCTATCCTTCCTCCTTGCTGAACTTGTTAATTCAAATAGTTTTTTAATGTGTGGATTCCTTAGGATTTTTTATATACTTGACCCTGTCATTTGTGAACAGAGATAGTTTTACTTCTTTGTTTCCAATCTAGATTTCTTTTATTTCTTTTTCTTGTCTGAGCTTCCTGGCTAGAACCTCCAATATAAGGTTAAATGGAAGTGGGCAGAACAGACATCCTGGTCTTATTTCCGATCTCAGGGGATTCAGTCTTCCACTGCTAAGTATGATATTAGCTGTGGGTTTTTCATAGATATCATTTATCAGGTTGAGGAAGTTTCCTTCCCTTCTTAGTTTGTTGATTGTGTTTATTATGAAAGAGTGTTAGATTTTGTCAAAGGCTTCTTCACTATCTATTGAAATAACTTTTTTCCCTTTTATTATATATACTAAATTGCTTTTGTGTGTTTGTTTGTTTTGCTTTTTTCATTTTTAGCTGCCCCACAGCACATGGAGCTCCCAGGCCAGAGATCAGATCCAAGCCACAGTCGAGACCTAAGCCACAGCTGTGGCAATGCCAGATCTTTAACCCTTCATGCTGAGCTGGGAATCAAACCTGTGTCTCAGAGCTCCCAAGATGCCGCCAATCCCGTTGTGCCACAGTGGGATCTCCCATTAATTGTTGTTTTTTTTTTTTTTAATGTTAAATCAATCTTGCATTCTTGGAATAAATCCCACTTGGTCATGGTGTAAACTTCTTTTTCATTTGTTCTTATATCAGTTTGTTTGTATTTAGTGATTTTTTTTTTTTCATAAGAGACACTGAGCTGTAGTTTTCTTGTAGTGCCTAGGTCTGATTTTTAAATTAGTAATAGTGGCCTCGTAGAATAAATTGCAAAATGTTCCCTCCTCTTGTATTTTTTTTTTTTTTTTGAAGACTTTGTGAAGGCTTGGTAGTTATCTTTAAATGTTCTTATTTTGATTTTTTTTTATGGCTTCCTTTGTAGCTTGCCCTTTACTATTGTTAAATTGCAGGTGGGGCTTGTAAAAGGGGTCAGGAAGGTGCTGTATATACTGATCATCTCCTGCAGGATAAGTGACAGTAAAAATACAGGACTCCAAACAAACCTGTTGAACCTTCCTTGTCCCTGCTTCTACTAAACAATGCTGGATACTCCCCCTGGAGAACAGGCTTCCTTCCAGAAACAAATTGGAAGCCTTCTCTATCTTGAATTCAGAACCACCAGTTATGAGATGCTGTTTTCCTCAATGGAATCATGGGTATATGCCCAGGTCACTGTCCCTACTTTAAGAACTCTTACCTGTAACTTCTTAGTACCAATTTGTTTAGAAACATTATTTAAAAGAACCTATTAAAAAGTGTTACACTGACCTCCTTTTGAGTCAGAAGAGCCTGAGAACAAGGAGAGTTTGTTGAATCCTAGACATCACGTAAGGTAATATGAATAATAAATATTTAGATTGTCTTCCTACACGTTTCAAAATACTTTTGGTCATTAATCACTCTACCTGCTCAGTGGGAAAAATGAACACTGAAGACATAATAATAACAGCTGATGTTTACTAAGTAATTCCTATGTGCCAAACACTTTTAAATCCTTTGCATATACTATCTGTTTTATTCGTCACTCTTATGAGGTCAACACTAGTACTATTCTCTACTTTTCAGATGTAGTAACTCAGAAACAGAGAGGTAATCTAAGTGGCTTGGCATCAGGGAGATAGAGGGTGGTAGAGCCAGGATCTGATCTAGGTTTTATGACTCCATAGCTTGCCTACACCGAAAGCAAGAGTGGATTAGGCATATTCCAGAATAGGGATTCATATTCAGGGTTTCTGTTTTATAAGTTTTAGATTTATGTCATTTCTCTCTCTCTCTCTCTCTCTCTCTCTCTCTCTCTCACACACACACACACACACACACACACACACACTAAGATTAAATTTTCAGTCATCACTTAATAAATGTCCATAACAGGGGTACTTAGATGGACCTGAGATTACACAGTCTCTCTCTCTGCAGGTAATGTAATAGGTAAGTTAGTATAGTAAATACTTAACATTTATGGAGTGCTTACTACATTCCAAAGTAAGTCACTGATTTGTATAAATTGACTAAAATTTTAAAGCAACTATGAAATAAGCATTATAATTACCACTTCCAATCATGGCTGAAGCCACTGAGGCAAAGATGTGTAACTTGCCCAAGTCCAATTAGCAATACTGACACAGACCAGATTTGAACCCAGACAGTCTTGCTCCAGAACCTCTATTCTTAATCATTTTGCCATGCGATTTCTCTAGGTAAGTAAGTAGTCATCCGCACACAGTCACAACAATACAGTCACACCAAGAAAACAATGATGAGACTGGATCGTCGTGTTGGTACATGTGAAGATTGGAGTTGCTTCTATAGGAGAGAAATGTATTATGGCTGAAAGGAGGAGAAGGCTTTTCTCTAAATAAGAGACAACCTGAAGCAAGTATGGACATATAAAGAGAAATATTAATTTGGAAAGAGAGGCTGTTGGTTTGTGCTTCAACAGAACACAGGGTAGGCTGATGGGATTTGGTGAATGCTCAGAAGCTGTGGTCCTGAGGGAGCTGTGGTCAGGGAGGGTTTGGAGTTGTACCTTAGAGGTAAAAGGGGATAGTTTGAAAGAGCAATTTTAGAAAATGAGTTTGATGAACTCAATTAGCATGGGAAGAGGTTGAATCGACAGTAGATTAATATCAACTTCAATTACTGCTGTTTCTAGCGATGTAAGAAGCATCTGGAAATTAGCAGGAAAAACTTGACCAGTTGGGGTGGTATTTCCCCTTTAATGCCAAAGTTATCATCGTTTTCTTTTCCTTGTGGCAGTGAAATCACGGACCTGGGTTTATTTGGGACTGTTCTTAATGGGAATGCAAACGTTTCCCCAGACATTGTCATGGTTTTCTTGCACAGCGTTCTATCCCTGTGCAAGGCTACATATTCAGCTTCTGTGTTTGGCTGGGAAGAGAGAAGCCCTCGAGCTGGTCAGTGACCAGAGACCCGGGCGTATCCGGGCCAGTTTTCTTCCAGACACATGGGTCTTCTGGTCTGCAGTCTCGAAGGACTTTAGAGCTCCTGTTGTCTCCCTGAACACCTGTGTTCACCTCTTGGACATGAAGGCACTGAGTTTGAGACAATCTGCAACCTTTTAAAGGATTGTCCATATTATCAAAATAAATGTAATGTTTTCAATGAAATTACTATTAAATTAAAGTTTCTGAGTTATTTTTATAAATAATAAATTTTTATAAATAATAAATTTTTATAAATAATAAATTTTCTTTATAAAGAAAAATCACGTTCACATCAAAAGCAAGTAAATCAATATGGCCCATGCTTTCCTTTTCTTACGTGGAAACAAAGATCAGTGAAAATCCAAGGTCAAATACAGGGGCTTTTAAAAAATGCTTTTGGTCCATTTCCACTTTCAAGGTAACCTAGTGGCTTCTTTTCTCAAGTCCTCACACAGGCATTCAGGAATACCAGGATGGCGTGCCAAAGATCCCAACAGCTTGTATTACAGTGGAAGATGCGGAGATGATGTCAAGAATAGCTTCTCGTGGGAACAGAATTATCATTCACCTGAAGATGGGAGCAAGGAACTACCCAGACGCTGATTCCTTCAACACCGTAGCAGAGATCATTGGGAGCAAGTATCCAGAGCAGGTGTGTGATGGCAAAGGGTGGGCCATCTGGGCACAGGGTTTTATAGTCGAGTTTCAGTTTTCAGAGACAGTTTGGGAAAGAGAACATGAGTCTGCAGAGATGGTCCTCGTAGACACAGTAAAGACAGAAATATCTATGTATCTATATCTATCTATATCTATATTTATTTTTTCCCCCACCAAAAGTTTCCATCAAAAAGTTTACTACATCAGCTGAAGAAGGGCGGGGCCAACTCAAGGGTAGCATCGTATCCACCGTGTGGAAGTTCAACTCTGAATAGGTGAGGGTGGTTTTTCTCTATATGTGTTTATGGACATTTGGGATAAAGTGCTGCCATGTTAAGGTTGCTTATCCATGGTGGGAGGAGTTTGGGATTATATATTATCTGTCATCTGGATGAGAAGACTGCTTCTGGCCTAAGGGTGGGTGGCAAGGTGAGAAGGAGTTATTGGGCCCCTAGTCTTCAGTGGCCAGCAGGTGTTTGGGGGTGGCAGCAGCTGGAAGGCTGAGGTCGTGCTGGTTCATACAGCATCCCGGGAGCCCCTGCATCTTCTTGCTGAGAGTGCTCAGGGCTACTCTTCAGCCCAGCGTGACTTTTTTCCAGTCAGCTTTATTTATAATTTACACAAATTAAACTTACCAAATTTGAGTGTACAATTCAATGAGTATTGAAAAATGTATCCAGTACTGTAATCACCACCACAGTCATAATGGAGAATATTTTCATGACCCCAGATGTTCCCTTGTGTCCCTTTGCTGTCTGCCTCCTCCTCTATTCTTCTGCCCCCTGGGGACCACAGATCTGCTTTCTGGAATGATAGCTTTCTCTTCTCTAGAATGTCATGTAAGTGAAATCATATTCCAGGAGTCTTTCAGGCTGGCTTCTTTCACTCAGCAAAATGCCTTGGAGGTTCATCCACGTTGTCGTATCCATTGTCCATTCCTTTAAACTGCTGAGTAGCATTTCATTGTGTGGTTAGACCACAGTGTGTTCATCCATTCACCAGTGATGGATAGTGAGTGGTTTCTAGTTTTTGACTGTTATCTATAAAGCTTCTGTGAACATGCTTGTATAAGCCTTTCTATGGCCATGTTTTCATTTCTCCTTGGGAAAGTGCCTAGGAGGGAATTGTGGGGCTGGCCTAAGATGTAAACACCCTAGTCGCTGTCAAAATGCCTCGATCTCTGTATTCTCTGGGGCAGCACTTCTCCAGGTGGGTGATGGACAATTCCAGAGAGGGCCCAGAAATCAGGGTTGAACTTTTACGTCTACCGTAGCATTGCATAGCATTCTAAGTTAGTCATAAATACCTCGTTACCAAGATGTACGAGATAGAAGGTTAACACAAGGTCTCCCACAAAGAAGTCACAGCATTGCTTCCCCAGAAGGAATGCGGGTGAGCCCAGGGACGTGAAGTTCCTGTGGCTGTGTCTGCCTTACAGCCTGCATGGAACCACATGGGCGTCTAGACTGGGATGGGAAGCAGAAGGCATGCGTCACCCCTCCAGGTGCAGATGTGTCCATGACCCCGCGTAAGCACTGACCATCCCGATAAAGCCCCTCCTGGATACCCTCCCTCAGCGCACTGCTGTGTGCCATTGTTATGGTGTCACCCCACCAGAGCTTGCAGGTGCCCTGAGCAGACCCTCTTTCACTTTTTCTTTTTTTCTTTTATTTTTATTTATTTATTTATTTATTTTTGTCTTTTTGCCATTTCTTGAGCTGTTCCCATGGCATATGGAAGTTCCCAGGCTAGGGGTCTAATTGGAGCTGTAGCCACCAGCCTATGCCAGAGCCACAGCAATGCAGGATCCGAGCCGAGTCTGAGACCTACACCATAGCTCATGGCAACGCCAGATCCTTAACCCCCTGAGCAAGGCCATGGATCGAACCCGCAACCTTACGGTTCCTAGTCGGATTCGTTAACCACTGCGCCACGACAGGAACTCCCCTTCTTTTACTTTCTTTCTTTTCCTTTTTTCCCTAATGCCTATCCCAGCACTTGGCATGTAGTGGCTTGTCCATACATATTTTATTTAGTGAAAGAAACAAAAGGAGAAAATGACTGCAAGACTTTCTTAATCTCCGTTCTCTTTAAATCCAGGCATTTTGCTGCTCACTGAGAACATGAGTTGTCCGTGGACATACTGAATGTCACCCCTGAATGCCACTCTATGTGACTAAACTTGAGTCCATCAGCTCCCTCATACCTGATGCTTCACCTCAGTTTCTTGTCTCTGTTAAAGGAACCACATTTACCTATCAGTATAGTTATAAAACGTCAAGTTATTTTTCATTGGCTCCTCTTTATCACTGTCCTACATTCAGGAACTATATCCTTTTCAGTCTACTTTCAGCATATTAAAAAAATTGGGGAGTTCCCTTCGTGGCGCAGTGAAAATGAATCTGACTAGGAACCATGAGGTTGTGGGTTTGATCCCTGGCCTCGTTCAGTGGGTTAAGGATCTGGTGTAGGTCACAGATGCGGCTCGGATCCCGCATTGCTGTGGGTGTGATGTAGGCTGGCAGCTAAGCTCTGATTCTACCCCTAGCATGGGAACCTCCATATTGCTGCAGGTGTGGCCCTAAAAAAAGAGCAAAAAAAATTGGGGAGTCCCTACTCTGGTGCAGTGGGATCATTGGCGTCTCTGCAGTGCCATCCAGGATGAGGGTTCAATCCCCAGTGTGGCACAGTGGGTTAAAGGATTCAGCATTGCTGCAGCTGCAGCATCTGTCGCAACTGTGTCTTGAATCTGATCCCTGGTCCAGGAACTCCATATTCTGTGGGATGGCCAAAAAAGGAAAAAAAGGAACAAAAATCTGTTCCTGCCTTGTCTTTACTGTCATTAATGCCCTGATTCAGGCCCTTGCTATTTCCCTCCCTACTTTCTTTTCTTCTGTTTTCTTTCCACTTCTGCATTTTTGTAGTGCAGCTCAGTTATCTTTTAAAACACTGATCTCGAATTGATGTTTCCATGCTGTCGGGTCCTCTCTTTTGTTCCCTATAAGATAAAGGTAAATTTGGGGTGACTGATCCGAGGTGAGCAAGAGGGAGTGGGGTTGGGAGGGTTAAGTTAGAAGCCGTTGTGCTTAAATTATATGGAACTATTCATAAATGAGCAGACATTAAAATGAAGGAAGCAGGAAGGGAAATGCATGATGGAGATTCAATGTCAATTGAGACTCATTCTTCTTTGACTAGTGCGGGGAGTTCAGCTCCTCTAACTCTGACAAAATTTCCTAAAACCATTCAGCTTTACTTTTAACTATCAGTGATGCTAACAGTGACATCAACGTTGGTCTTGATAGTTTCGGTTGACTAACTTATTGATAGTTTCGGTTGACTAACTTATCACTGACACATCCTTTTCCTTATTATGCCAAAGACCAGTGCTAAATAATGTGGAACAAAGTAGGTGCAGTGGAAATTATCTCTAAGAAGGAAGTGGGTGCATTGAAATTCCCATTATTCTGCCTGCAGCCGAGCATCCTAGGTGACTCAAAAGTGGGTAACACTCAGGCAGTGGCTGAGAGTCTTTGGTGCTGACACCCAGCCCAACCCCTTACTTCTCCTACATGCCCAGCACCTGATGAAAGGAAAGTAATTAACCCATAAAGAATCCTTCTGATTTGGCCCAAGATCCATGGACAACATGTGGTGAATTTCGGCTCTGGAAAAGTGTATATGTGATTGATGCACCATTAACACATTCAAAACCCTATCACATAATCCAGGGATAAGCCTTGACTTAATTAACCACAGGCTTTTAAAAAAATGCCCAAAATACAAATACTTTATTGGCTTTCAATGTGTAAAAAGGCGGAATAGTGGTATTAGAGACATACATCCTACCTTCTTCCTAAAGACTTCACAAGATGCCTCCTCCAAGCCTGGAATTCCCTCGTGACTCAGCCCTCTTCTGTGATTTGGGCACGTGCAGGACTCAGCAGACCCGAGGAGGGGGGTATGTGCATTTCCCTGGGGGTAAGCAAGCCTCTGGGAGCTCTGACATTTGGCCTTGGAACTCCTTTCTCTCGGACAGCTTTATCCCCAGGAAATCATGGTACCTGTGAGGCCCGTCCATGGCTGAGAATGAGTCTGAGAGGGTGGGGGATGAGAGCCCTGTGACTTCCAGGCTCATCCTTCTTGGCACTAAAATAGCCTTGTTATTCTACTCCCATTTATTAAGGAGCTAATTTGCATTGGAAAATTCATAGGAAACTTGTTGCCATCCATGAATAGGTTTTTGGGTTTTTTTTTTTTTTTAATTAAATCAACAGAGGGTGTCCTACCTCTTAGAATAGTCTTAGGCAGAGACAGAGGGATAAGGATCTCAGCAATTTAGTGCTGATTTCCTGACCTTCAATGAGGAAGCTGAATCTATGAGCAATTTGTTCAGGGAGGCACAACAAATGCGTGATAGGGCACATATGGAATGTGACTCCAGATTTCCTGACTCCCATTTCTTTCTACATCAGAGATACCCCACCACCGTGCTTCGGCACACCTTAGCCGAATGCAGAGCA
Organism: Sus scrofa; assembly: GCF_054392235.1. Classification (NCBI taxonomy): domain Eukaryota; kingdom Metazoa; phylum Chordata; class Mammalia; order Artiodactyla; family Suidae; genus Sus; species Sus scrofa. The sequence continues at coordinate 39,755,424 of NC_139386.1, read as the reverse complement.
TCTAAACCTGTCGGGTTTGGTTGATTCAGGATACAAGTCAGTCGTATCATCCTTGCCAAGTCATTACTTGTGCCTTTCTCGTGTGTTTTTTCTCCTGATGTCTCTTTCCCAGGCACAAAGACCTCTCAAATGTCCTATCCCTTGTTATCTCGCAGATACCTAGAGCACCCATGGGGGTTATTACCTGGCAACGCACCTGTGGGTGGTCCGTTCCTCCTTCTCACCCGCTCTCCGCCGAGTGTGATTTGGGTCTCATTCCATTTTCGCTCCTTCACTTTGGAAGAGGATCTGATGAAGGCATCGCGTGTGTGGTGCGAGTGACCTCGTGATGCCCTCTTCCGCTGTGCCCCTGCCCACTCGCCGTCATCCTCCCCAAGCAGGTGTTTCTCTTTTAGCAAAGGACCACAGACAAAGCCAGAAGAGGTCTACTACCAATTGCATCATTAAAAAAGAACTTTTTATTTTGAAATAATTTTTGACTCAAAAGAAGTTGTAAAAATAGTGAGGAAAGCTTGGGTGTATCACTTGCCTGGCTTCACCAGTGATGACATCGTACAGAGCTTGGACCCATTAACCCAATGAGGAAACTGGTGAGAAGCTAGTCCTATGAGCGAGCTGCCTTCTTGGCCATCAGGGGCTGCCTTGTGGGCAACCTCCAGGGAGCAGCCAGTGCAGGCAGGGCCCTGGCCTGACGTTACCCCACACAGGCCTTTCCCAGGCTCCGTTTGTGATGCTGCCAGGGCCTCCCCTCAAATGAACAAGCACATACAGAAGGAGAGTTGTGCTCAAGTTGATCTAAGGAGTGGGGAATCTTGCTGAGAATTTCTCTCAACAAGTGCAGCGTCTCTCACACTGGCTCTTAGGGTCAGCCCACTGCTAATGCCCCTCAGCAATTTCCCAGGCCTTCTTCTGAGGTCTTGCTTAGCAAATGCAATATATATATATATATGCATTTTGTCTTTTTTCTTTTAGGGCCACGCGTGCGGCTTATGGAGATTCCCAGACTAGGGGTCTAATCCGAGCTGTTGCTGCCGGCCTACTCCAGAGCCACAGCAACGCCAGATCCAAGCCACATCTGCGACCTACACCACAGCTCACGGCAACGCCGGATCCTCAACCCACTGAGCGAGGCCAAGGATGGAACCCACAACCTCCTGGTTCCTAGTCAGATTCGTTTCCGCTGCACCACGACAGGAACTCTGCAAATGCAATATTTAAAAAATGTTAAGATGTTCAATAATTCTTCTGAGGGAATTGTATGGACAAGAAAAGTGCTTAGAATTTTCTCTTTTCGGTTGATAATATCCAAGCCTATTTTGATAAAGCCTTGATAAGGGGGATTATTTTTTGTAATATAAGCCTTTTCCAAAGGCAGTTATTTTCATGGATTTAAAGAACAATTTCAGTTTCATATGCCAATGTTATTTCCAATATAATGCTACACTGTGCAGACTAGGGGGAAATATTCAAATGAAAGTTCTAGTCTGTTAACTGGCGAATTTATTTTTCTTTTGTTTAGTGCAGGGCAGGGTTTCTCAGGGTCATCATTAGTGCTATTTGGGGCCAGGTAATTCTTTGTCGTGGGAGGCTGCCATGTACCATGTAGAATATTTAGCAGCATCTCTGGCTTCTCCACTATTCCCCGCAGCCTGACCATCAAAAATGTCCCCAGGCACTGCCAAACGTCCCCTGAGGTCCCTGCCCACTGAGAATCACAGGTGTGGTGTGATGGAAGGAACTCATGGGTGGGTGTTGCCAGGCCTTGGTTCTGGTTTATTTCTGCCACCAATAAGCTAAGTGACCTTGGGCCACTTAATCTTTCAACTGGAGAATGGGGAACTTTGTCTGGAAAAGCTCTAAGGTCAATTCCAGCTTTAAAACTCCATTCTTAAAAAAATTTACTTGGAGATTTACTTGGAGCGTGACAGTGTATCCTCTATACTCTTCAGTGGTAACAGACACAGTGGGAGTCCTTTGAGTCTTTCAGAGTAGGATGCTGGTAGGTGTGCCTTCTCCCTTCCTTTCTTCCTCCCTTCCTTTTTTTTTTTTTTTTTTTGTCTTTTCTAGGGCCACACCTATGGTATATGGAGGTTCCCAGGCTAGGGGTCTAATCAGATCTGTAGATACCGGCCTACGCCAGAGCCACAGCAACTCAGGATCCCAGCCGAGTCTGCGACCTACACCACAGCTCACCGCGACGCCGGATCCTTAACCCACTGAACGAGGCCAGGGATCGAACCCAAAAACTCATGGTCCCCAGTGAGATTCATTAACCACTGAGCCATGATGGGAACTCCCTTTCTTTTAATAAAAACATTCTCTGGAAAGGTTACAGTAGAAAATTGACAGAACACTGTAAACCAGCTATAATGAAAAAAAAATTAAAAAAAAAAAAGCATTGATGTGATTTGCATCAGAAAAAAAGTTTTTAAAAAATATTCTGTGTTTAAATACAGTTAGGAACTCTTCTACTGAAAACAGTTCAGTAAATGCCTTTTTTGAGGCACTTCTTAAGCTTTTAATGTGCTAATGTGCACCAGAAATCTTTAAAAGGTCATTTTGCAATATTCCCCAAACTTCCTGAGAAATAATAGGAAAGAGGCAGAAGATCCACTGGGGAGTTTATATTTTGGGGTTTTTCATGTTCTTTTTTCCCCCAACTATTCACTCATAATTCAGCACACATTTATTGAGTATCTGGTGTGTGTAGGCACTAGGGTTACTGGAATAGCGTTGTGTGGGCAGCATAGCACTGCAGTTAGAATCATATAGACTATAGAATTGAGGTCTTGCCTCTTACATTTGGTTGGTTGGTTATTTTGCCTCTCTGACCCTCCATAAATATGCGTCTCCTCTGGAGAGGGGAGAGCGTCTGCAAAATTAAGAAACTGAGAAATAGGAGAGGAATATCAGGAGGGAAGGCCCACAGAGGCCTGACATGCCACTCGAGGGTCTGGGCTTTGTCCTGTTGACCACAGGGAGTCCCTAAAAGGTTGGGTTAGAAGTGGATTTGCATTTTGATTCAGTCTGCCCACTGTATATCTTCCAGGGGCAAAGACTGAAAGTCAGCCAGGAGATTAGGTGGACTTTGAGCTGAGACAGTTGAAATAATGTTGGAAAAGAAGAGATAGATTCAGGAAGTATTTAGGAAATAAAATTGGAAAGAGTCATTAAAAGCTTGGATAGGAGAGAGAGAGAGAGAGAGGGAAAAGTGTAGTTCGGGTGACCTGGAGAATTTACTCATTCATTCTACAGGAATATATTAAGCTCCTACCGTATGTGGTCTATTCATTTACCCTCAGAACCCTTGGGGTGTTGTAATTGAGACAGGCAGTTAAGCAAGTGACTGCCGTGACAGGTGGCAAATGCCATAATATGGTAGCTGTGTGGTTCAGTGGGGGTAACGATCCTGGTCAAGGAGGCCAAGGAGTGCTTTTCTGGAGAGAGCCAACTTATCCTCACAGTATGAGTAGTTAACCATGAAGAGTTAACCCTGTTAACGTTTGTGGGGATGAAGTTGGGACGCGGAGTAGTCTAACCAGGGGTAGTGTATACGGAAGCTAAAGAGTAACTTACTCTTTTTTAAGGAGTGTGATGTGACCGCCTATAATTTCCAAATCCATTTGATAATGAACACTGTTTTCATGGCGCTAAGCTGTAAAATAACCTAAAGAAAAAACGGCATGGCCTATTTCGCATATATGTGTTTTTAAAAATAAATTATTGAAAAGCTCAGCAGGCTCTTTGGAAACTGCCTTAACGCTGACGCTGTCAGGACCCTTGTTGAAGGAATAAACAAAACCCGAGTGACCTGGTGGACAAACTCATTCCATACATAATTGAATAGTTGGAGGCTGTGCAACGAATGCAGCTTTCCTTTCATTGGAATATGTAGTCTGATGATTTGTAAAACCTTCTTAATGGGTACAGCAAGTTATTCTGCCTGGGTGGGAGCCTTTTTCCTCACTTAAGCAGCTGTTTAAACTTTCATAAGCAAAGTAATTATTAAATCTTTCATGAACATATTGGTTGGAACATTTGTTCTCATCTTCACCTTGAGTTGGAAAGTTCTGGGGGCTGGGGTGAAAGAGTTTTAAACTGGCAAATTTCATCTTTTTTTTTTTATTTCTTATTATAAATTTTTATGGCTTAGAACCAGCCAACCTAAATCGTGGGAGGAAAAATACATGTGTGGCAAGCTTGAGACATTTCATTGTTTATTTTTCAAATTTCTGAAATGCACTCACAGCTATGCATGCCTCCGGGCTCATAAAGACAGCAAATGAAAATAGCTCAAGCCAGACAGGCTGTTTTAGATAGATAGCCACCCAGGTAGGCAAGGCAAGCCTTGAAGAGAACGCTTTCCTGGACCCAATAAGTTATTTTAGTGTGCTCACATGGGGTTTGCAAGCAGAAGGATGTCATCCTCCATGGGTTTGAACACCCTTATTAATGTTGGAGACATTTAATAATAATCATAACCATTTGATGAATAATGATACACATTAATGGAGTACTTAACTTTGTGACAGGCCATATTCTAGATGCTTCTCATGCATTATCTCCTTTGATCTTCCCTATGGCCTTGTTAAGGAATCAGAGCTGTTATACCCATGTTGCAGATGAAAAACTGAGGCTTAGGGTTCACAACGTTGACAAAGCTTCTGAATGGCAGCCCTGAGTTAACCGCAAGCCTGTCCTTTTCCAGGAACTATACTTTTTTTTTTTTTTTCCACTTTTTAGGGCTGCACCTGTGGCCTATGAAAGTTCCCAGGCCAGGGGTCAGATGGGAGCTACAGCTGCTGGCCTGTGCCACAGCCACAGCAACACAGGATTGGAGCTGCATTTGTGACCTATGTCACAGCTCATGGAAACGCCGGATCCTTAACCCATTGAGCGAGGCCAGGGATCAAACCTCATGGATGCTAGTTGGGTTCGTTAATCAGTGAGCCACAACAGGAACTCCAAAACCTGTATTCTTAACAATTCATTGTCCTGTACGTCTTAGTATCTTTCTATTCTAGTTTTAAAAGTTTCCTCTATCTTACCCTAAATGAAAAGAAAACCAGGACAACTGTCAACATTATAGTGAACAACAACGAATGCTTATTGATGACTTACTATGTGCAAAACTCTGTTACGAGCTTAGAGATATTCTGAGGCAGAGAGGTGAGGAGAGGCAATAAAGGGGCCCTTGAATGGTGGCAGGTTAGTAAATGAGGCAGTAAATTCTGGAAGTCAGACCCTTCTTTGCTAACATAGGGCTTGCACTACTGACTGCATCTGGTTGGTTCAGTGCTAATGTAATCATATGGTAACTTAGAGTTTGCAGTGGACTCTCACCTGTATTATTCCACTGATGATCATAGATAAGATAAGGAAGCTCAGATTCAGTGTAAATAACTTTAAGATAAGGAAGCTCAGATTCAGTGTAAATAACTTGACTAAAGTCAGACATACATCTAATAAGTGGGAAATAAGATTCAAAGTTTGACTCCTCTGTAACTTACTATAGTCTCTGCCCAGATTTCTAGTTCTTATAGGGTAAAATAAATGCTTTTAAGATGTCCTGAAAACAAAACAAAACAAACTTAAAAACGAAAGTGTTTAAATAAATAATTACGATGCAATAAGAGCAATCTTGTTGGTTTTAAAATAGGCCTGAAAATTCTTTGATCCCCTTTTAAAAGATGGATCTGGATTCTCTCCCCCTACATGCAGGTTATACTTAGTGATTTACTTCTAATGAATAGAATGTGGCAGAAATGATGGTATATGTGTTGTCTGAGATTAGAACATAAAAAGCTCTGTGTCTTTCTCATTGTTCTTTCTCTTGGATCACTCACTCTGGGGGAACCCAGCTGCCGTTTTGTAAGGATGCTCAAGCCACCCCAAGGGAGGACCACTTCCTGCTCTCAACCAGCCCAAGCGAGCCAGCAAGTAGATCCAACAGCTCTAGTCAAGCCATCAGATGGCTGCAACCCTGGCCAACATCTTGATCACAATATTATAAGAGACCCTGAGCCAGAACCACCCAACTAAGCCACTCCCAAATTCTTGACCCACAAAAACTGTGTGATATTGTAAGTATTTATTGTTTTAAGGCACTACGTTTTATGGTAAGCTAATATAGAAATCAAGTAGTATAAGATACAAAGAAAGGAATAACTGAGGGTGTTCTGTCCATAAAACTGGCTACTGTAAGATGAGAGAAGAGTAAGAATCTACTAGGCGGACGAAGTTATTGGGAGGTATTCTGGGCAAAGAGAAAATATATGCCAAAAAGTATAATACCGTAAGGCACATTTTAAAGGCTGCAAATAAAGGACAAAACCCACAACTCAAAAATCATAGCCTTTGGGTTATGACAATCCCATTAAGAACTTACTATATTACATGATAATATAGTAACTAATGTCCCTAAGAGTGACTTGAATATGCTAGAGCGAAGTTCCATTTGCACTCTTTGAGAAGATAGGAAAGCAATTAAAACATGGAAATATTTACTTCAAAAGTTAAAACAAAAAAAGCACTGTATAAATCCTTAGTGAAAGGGGGAGTTCAGGCTGTCCAAAACAGCCACCTCCCTGTGTTGCTACTTCACTAGAGCGTCTGGGTCTGTGTTTTGAAAACTTGAAGCTTAAATGTAGGGCCAAGAAACAGCTAATGAAGAACACCTGGATTTTCCCCAGGATTTCATTCTACCAGTTCTGCTACAACAATCAGGTAGAAATTAACATTTTATAGCCAATTATGTATTTTGCTTGGCATCACGCTCACCAACTGAAATGTATAAAAAGGGACTAGCTCAAATTGACTTGTATGCTATATCTCATTCACTGACTATTTATTGAGTGCTATCCATGTGTTACCCACTGTGACAGGCTCATAAACCAAACCTTTGTATCAGTGTTGCAGAAATCTCTTTGAACCCCAGTTCCAGCCCCACTATTTGGTAGAGTTAATAGCAGCTCCTGGTAGAAGGACTACGTTTATTGTTTAAGTCGGGTTTTAATATAAAATTAATACCTACTTATTTGAAAAACAGAGAAAAATGAAAAGAATTTTATGCAGAAGCACATTAACTCAGAAAATTGCTCTCAACATCTTGCTGCATTTTCCTTCCCTATATTTTCTTCTATGAATATTTTATATAGTTATATTTTACAGATGTGTCAGATCAAATTTTTGTTTAACATCAGGCAAAATATCCCTTGGAATAGAAATTTTAGATCTTTAAGTTATTGTAACAAATGGAGATTTTATAATTTACTTAACCTGTTATTAGATATTTTGGTTATACATGAATCTTTCAGTAAAAATCATGTTATAGCTAAATAAGTATGCACCTAGGGAATTTTGAAGCTGTCTTTTGAACTGTTTATGGGCTTTGCTAAAATGAGGTAATTCTAAATAATAATCAAGGGGAAGCTTAGGAAGAGGTTAATGTGGTTTCTGTCTTTGCCAAAAGAGCTGCCTTTGGAAAGTTCTAAGGTGACCATGTGGCCGTGTGCCGAAAGTGCAGTCAGAGTTGTACTGTTAGTTAAATTAAACATGAATGATTGGATGAAGAATGTTACTATTCTGCGCACATTCTTGACTCTTAATTTAAGGTTAAACTAACTTAATTTAATGTCATGTGAATTTTTAGCAGCAATTATGGCCAGTTAATGCATGTTCTTCCTTAGTCATGGCTCATCTCTTTGCAAAATTACAATATTTCATTCCAAATTTATTCTGACCAGATTTGTAAGTAGCACTTTCTCCTATTTTCCCTCAGTGTTTATATCAACAGACTTTTGAGTTTATACTGTAAGCCACCATTTGTGTATTTTCATAATAAGCCTCTAAGAAGTAGGCCTGGATATGAGAGCATAAGACGTAATGCAAAATAGGACACTGGACTCAGTCTTGTTTTATCCTTCAGGGGCTATTGGGTGGGTAATAGAGATGCCATGTTAATATCTCTGTTCCGCTCTTTCTCCTCTCCATCTGTCCAGCATTATACTGCCTAACCGATTCCTTAGGTATGTCTCTGTCTACTAACTATTAAAATACGTCAATAGCTCCCTACTTCCTGTAAGAAAATAGCCTGTATTCCTGAAATCTGTCAGTTAAAACCTTGCATCTACAAGCTGTTATACTGGTCATACCTTTTCTCATACCTAATCCGTGTTCTGGAAGCCCAGCAGATTCTCTGTCCCATGTGTTTGTGCAATGTCCCTGTCTCTTTGCTTTCTCCATGCGACTCCCCTTTTCTGCATCCACCTGTTGAAATCTTACCTACTCTCTCTGTTCTCTGTTTCATTGAATGATTCAATAACATTAATTTATTTAATAAATATTTACTAAGCAGCGATTGCATGTCAAACACTGTTTAAGGACCAGCTCAGATGACACCTCCCCCGAAAAGCCTTTCCTATTTCAACCATATGCGATGTTTCTCTCTTCATAACTTCCATTATTATTATTATTATTATTATTATTAGAGCTGCCCATGAGACATATGAAAGTTCCCAGGCCAGGGGCTGCTGAACTGGAGCTGCAGCCACCAGCCTACACCACAGCCATAGCAATGTGGAATCCGAGCCATGTCAGTGTCTACAACCTACACCGCAGGTCATGACAATGCCGGATCCTTAATCCATTGAGCCAGGCCAGAGATCAAACCCGCATCCTTATGGATACTAGTCAGGTCCATTACTGCTGAGCCATAATGGGAATTCCTTCCATGGGTCTTTTTTTTTTTTTTTTAATTTTGTCTTTTGTCTTTTTAGGGCCACACCCATGGCATATGGAGGTTCCTAGGCTAGGGGCTGAATCAGAGCTATACTGCCAGACCACACCACAGCCACAGCAGTGCGGGATCCGAGCCGCATCTGTGACCTACACCACAGCTCAGTGCAACACCAGATCCCCAACCCACCGAGTGAGGCCAGGGATCTGACCCTCATCCTCATGGACACTAGTTGGGTTCTTTAACCCCTGAGTCATGAGGGGAACTCCTCCATTGGTCTTTTTATGCTTCTTTTTTGCCAAAAATCTATACCTCATCGCTGTATATGTACTTGGCACTCAAAAATGCTTTTTTGAGTTCAAGAAAAATATGAATGCCTAGATGGATGAACTAATGAACAAAAGGAAAGTGTTGCCATCTCTGCTAGGAGAGGCCAATGACTAAAATAAAATGGTTGAACTGGGATAGAAATTTAAGATTGCTATGGGTTTCAAATCTATAAAACACCCTGATATGGTTTCCATACTGGATCATCCCAACAGAGAAGGGAATGTATGCAGTCCCCATCTTCTGATTTCCAGATCAGTATCTTTTTTTTTTTTCCCACATGCTCCCACAGTCTACACCATCTAGATATTGAAGTCAAAGGCAGGTTTACACTTTATCATTGCTTTTCATTATAAGATGAAGTGTTTCAAGGACATCCCTAAATAGGAAGATTCTACTTTCAGAATGCCAGTAACCTATTTGATTATTCAGAAGGCAAATATGTGAACCTGAGTGCTGAGAAAAACATTGGAGATTAAGTAATTTTGAAAAACCATTTATTTTCAACAATGAATAAGTACTAGGTAACTTGATGGATTCCTAATAGAAGTGAACCATCAAAACAATAATCATAAGCATATGCTTGTGTTCACCACGTGTCAGAGATTTTCTTGTCCAATTTCTCATTTCTCCCCAAAGAAGTTGGTGAATCAGGTATGTTCCCCACCTCATCTTATAGATGGGGACTGGGACATTTAAAGAGATTAGGCATTTTGTCCATGCACAGTGGATTAGTAAATGCAGGGGGTGAGCAGATTAAGTCTTAGCTCTGGGAATGATGAAGACTCTGTGCTTGATTTTTTTTTTTTTCAATGTTGTGGCCACACCTGCAGCATATGGAAGTGTTTGGGATTGACTCCACACCGCAGCTGTGGCCAGGCTAGACGATTCTTCAACCCACTGTGCCAGACTGGGGATCAAACCCGCACCTCTGCAACAACCTGAGCCACTGCAGTCGTATTCTTAACCCACTGCACTAAGGCAGGAACCCTCTTTTTTTTTTTTTTTTTTTCCAGGAAACCATTGAAATCACAGAATGGAAAAATCTCAAACAATTGTGCTATTTCTAGCGATTAGAGTTTCCATTTTAATCTATATCCCAATACTGAAGCTGAGTAGGTATGACTCTCTTGAAGATGATCTTTCATAATCTGTGATTACTTTGAATTCTTTTTTTTCTCATATTTCAGTCATAGAAACAGAAAATATATAATTAAGGAATTAGAGCTTGAGAAAGAAAAGTGCATCTTCCCAGGATCCCTTCCTTTGGGAATGATCCCTCTCCCAACATTTGTGCTTGCAGCGAACTGCCAGCTCCCGCTACTAAGAACTGCAAGCTCTAGCAGGGACACACAGGGACAGAGGAGGTTGGGACTGAGTCATCCATGATGCGTCCCTGCACAGTTCAGGATCTCTGAGCCTCAGCTTTCCCTTCTGCAAAATGGGTTTGTATGCCTCGCTGAGTTCTTTGAGGATTCAGTGAGATGTTGTCCGTGAAAGCTTTGGCACAGCATTGTTATTCAATGAGTGATGGTTGTCTCACCTTGAGATTAGTAGTCCTGGGGAAAATTCTTTTTTCCCCTAAAGAAGGAACGGCAAAAGTAGGCCCTTTCTACTGAGGAGACAGCAATCCACAGAATGATGCTCTAGAAGAACATCCAACCATTCACATGATGAATTAGCACAAGGTCCTCAGGGTGACTGTGAGCTGTGGAATATGCTGCACTGCTGCTTTGTTAAAGCATTGCTGTTAAATACTTTATTCCTAACAAATCAGTGCAATGAATGAAGCCCAGACCTCTTGGGGGTGGGGATTTGGTAAGAAAGATGGTAAGTAAGAAAGATGGTAATCTATAAAGGAATAGCCATCCAGCCAGCCAGTGGCCAAGTCCCTCTTTTAATGAAGAGGGCTGTGGTTTGAAGCTCCAAAATATGAATCAGTGTTCCACTATGGGTGGTGAGAACTTCAAAAGCAAAGCAGTGCATGTTGGATTTGATAATAAGGATATAGAGAATTATAAATGAGATGTCCAGGAGGCATCTGTATTAAGGAAAGCTAGGATCAAGACTTTACATATCCTAGCCGATGAAAGGTTGTGGGCAATTTTGGGGTGCTGTGGTGGAAAAAGACAGGATGCTGCTGGCCGGCAGAACACTGATGTGACGCGATGAGGGAGTTTTGAGCAAATGTGTATCTTTGATTTTTAATATAGGGGCCTGGCGAGAGTATTAGAAGCCACAGGTGCAGCTACATAAAGTGACTTTTTGTTGTTCCATTATTTCAAGTGTGAACAGTTGCCAATTTACCATCCATTATACAACAAGTGAATGGTTCGGAATTTGGAATGCATTTCCACAAAGACATGAGGCTGAAAATGATTGTTTAATTCACCTTCTAGCATTAGATGTACCAAGGTACAAGGGTAAGAAAAAGTCAGTATGAGGGAAGGGGATAAAGGAGGAGAAGACTTCTGTTTATCATCTAGAGACTTTGGGCCAATTCTTGGCAAAAAAAGAAAAAAGAAAGAAGAAAGAAAAAATGATGTTGTCTTTAATAACCCTCTTTTTCCCCTCTTCTTCTAGTTCTTGGTAACTTTTTCTCCCTAACAGAATCCTTTTGTTGCAAAACAACCCAATGAGATAGTTATTATCCTGATGACATAATTGAGAAAAATGAAGCTTAAAGGGGTTTATGTAACCTGCTTATGACCATAGAGTAAGTAAATGGGAAAAGTCAGTTTCATAATCAAGTATGTCTGGCTCCAAAACTCATGAACTCCAACATTTTTGGCTTGAAAGGTCTGGGTTAATAGTGCCACCACTAACAAAGGATTATAGAAGGAATTTGGGATAGAGAGGGGTGTAGGCAGAAGAGAGGTGAGGCTTGGCTGTAGATGTGTAGATTTTGAGCTGCCTTGGGAGAGCTGTGTCCTGATGTCTGATCACAAGAGAAGTTCGTTGCCCAGTGGTGGAGATGGATATACTTAGAGTGTTTCATTTGCTGCCAAAGAGTGGAGGGTAAATAGATGGATACATAGAAACATCTAGCTGGCTAGGTAGATAGGTAGGTAGAAAGATAGATAATTATTGGTGAGTTGGGTGTTTGGAAGTTGGAAAGTGTCTGCAGTCACTAGTCAGCATTGCTAGTGCTTAGCAACTTTATTTCCTCATGTAGCTATGAACAAATAGAACTTTCATATTTATTTTTTATGCCTAAGGGCTGAGAGTGCTGCCTATGAATGATGCATAAGTGACAATTTTATATTATGAGCATTTCCCTGACTCTTGGAATCAGACAATCTCAAGGTTGGAAAGGAATTTAATAGTCTCTCTTGGAATTGCTCTATATGCAGACTTTACGTCTGCATGGGATCCTTACTGACACATCCCAGTCCATTAGCTACCTCTTCCTAGATGAACGATCCCACTTGTGAGGTGAAGTCTTCCTACCTGTAAGCAGATACTCACTAGTTGTTGTTCTGTCTGTAGGAGGCAAACCCCAGTATCTCTTCCACGCAAGAGCTTGTTACTTATTTGCATACAGCCTCATGTCTGTCCTGATTTTCTCTTTGCTCGGCTGAGTTTCTCCTCCATTGCTTCAGTGGTTCCTTGGGGGACACGTTCCTTCAGGGAGTATGTTCCCCGGGTTCTGGGAAAGCACTCTGCAGGTGGCCTCCATGTCATCCCCTTCAGGGATTGTTTCACTGGCAGAAAGCCATTCATCCGAGGTCACACCCTGTCCTGGAGTGGTCCACACCCAAAGGCCGATTCGATTCATATGAGGGTATGAAAGCCCTGTTATTTCAGTCCAATACATGACAATTCTGACAAGCCACTTTAGTCTTGGGACTGCCAGTGTGGGTCAGCCGAGGCCATTGCTGGGCTGCTTTACAACTTGAGCGCTCCATCTGTTCCTTTCCATCCCATCCCTTTCTCAGGTGTTCATCCCAAGGGCATAAACATCCTGCGTGCCAGACTCCAGTGCAGTCTGCCTTGTGAGGAACCCAGTCCATAATGTGTGACATTCAGTCTTCTCATGAACCATTCCAGTTTGGTTATGGACCTAGGCGCTTTGGTAGAGCTTCTGGAATGGATGGGTACCTGGGGAAATCTCCTACAGCACCATAATACATTTGGCTCTGAAGAGTATTTTATTTAGTTAGTTAGTTAGTTTGTTTGTCTTTTTAGGACCATACCTGCGGCATATGGAGGTTCCCAGGCTAGGAGTCCAGTCAGAGCTATAGCTGCCAGCCTGCACCATAGCCACAGCAATGCCAGACCCAAGCCGCATCTGCCATCTACACCACAGCTCATGGCAACACCGGATCCTTAACCCACTGAGCAAGGCCAAGGATCGAACCCACAACCTCATGGCTCCTAGTCGGATTCGTTTCTGCTGCGCCATGACAGAAACTCCTAAAGAGTGCTTGAAATTAAGTTTCATTGCTATGAATCCAATATGTAAAGCCGACACAGAATAGAGAAAAATTTTTTCAGTGGAGGTATCTTAGCTTAGGTACCCTGTCATCACAGGGATTGAGACAGGGATTACATGGGAGTAGTTTCTTTTGAGCAATTATCCAATGGAACAGAAGTGTAAGACTGAAAACAGCAAAGGAGGGAAAGCCATCCCAAGTCTTCATTACTCAGCTCCTCACCACTGTGGCACCTGGGGTCCCCTGTCCCTGCGGCCCTCTGAGAGGCGAGGTGGAGGTGTCTGCCAGAAGATGAAAGAGGAGAGTATTTACCCACCCGCTCCTGATCCCCACTGGTCAAGCGTCGCCCTCTGCAGTGTTACCTCATTGCACGTCCATGTTTGTGCCTTTGCCAGAACAGCTGAGCGAGTGTCTCTCACCTTCCCAGGGGATGGGCACGGAAGGCCCTGGGCTGACAATGAGAGATGCCAGGTGCCCCTGAGGCATGTCTGTCTGGTTGTGTATGGCAGTGCACAGCCGGTTGCAGCAGCAGTCATGGGTCTAAAACGTGGGACAGAGAAGACGCACAGGGCACAAGAGGGGATGGCAGAGAGTGATAGCCACCTCGATCACACTGTGATTCTGAGATTTCCTTCACATGTGGGTTTTAGGAAGGACAGAGTACCTTGGGCTGGAGTTTTCTCCTAACAAGTTCACAGAACTATTGCTAGGTATTTCTCCTCGAACCATAAGAGGCAGAGAAACATTCTAATGAATTGGAAGCACCATTTTTCATGAGTAAAATACTTAACTTGGTTAGTTAGACTTACAGTGAAATACACAAAAAGACATTACAGAAGCTCCTGTATAAAAGGTCCTTGTGGAGTTCCCATCGTGGCTCAGTGGTTAACGAATCCGACTAGGAACCATGAAGTTGCGGGTTCAATCCCTGGGCTTGCTCAGTGGGTTAAGGATCTGGTGTTGCTGTGGCTGTGGTGTAGGCTGGTGGCTGCAGCTCCAATTAGACCCCTATGGGAACCTCCATATGCCGCAGGAGTGGCCCAAGAAAAGGAAAAAAGATTGAAAAAAAGTCCTTATGCTTTTCTACCAATAGTAGATGTTTCTTGCTAAGTATTTTGATGAAGGTTTGTCTAAGAGTTCCTTTAGTGTCTTTGACTTAGTCACTCTGTGTCCACTACATGTTGAATGTCAAAGAGTGTTGACTCTGTTGGTATTAAGCCATGTGGCAGTTTACTATTACAGCAGGGTAAGGAGTAAGGGAATTGGGAGGTAGCCTGGAGTCCAAATGAAAGATGTCTTCCACTGCGAGGCCCTGTTTTAGCATCATTTGCTGTATAGGTACCACTGTCTCTTCTGCGTAAATTAGCCACTAGTAACTCAGCTCCAAGATGAGAGTCACCGTGATCTCCACCGTGGTCTCCACCTCGATCTCCAGTTCTTCATTGGCAGCTTCCTGATGAGCTCATCTTTGGGGTGCCAAGTGGCCGAGCTCTGGGCTTTCTTCATGAGAGTTGAGAGATGTAGTCAGACAGCCACGTGGCATTTTTATTTACTTTGGGAGAGCTCAGTCCCAAGATCTGCATAAGATTGTCTGGTAGTACTTGCACTGTCTAAAGAAACATGTCAAAATTTTCACACTTGTCGTCCCAGGAATTTGGCAATGATAGAACTGAGCAGACCAGGACTCAGAACCTGGCAACAGAGGAGAGGCTGATGAGAGCTCTACGTCCACAACACGAAAAATCGGAGGAGTGGAAAGAGGGAGGTCAGTCAAGGCAAAGAGCGACTGACTGAATTAAGTTTGTGAAGCTCCTCTCAGACTCAGGAAGCGAGTCAGGAGACTGCATGGAAAGAAAGAGGTGGGGCCCCAGTCGAGAGAGCCCAGGAAATCAAGAGAGCAGACTGTGGAACAGACATGTAGTCACAGCAAATATATTTGTTTATGTGCCTTATTGTGTGTCAGGTGCTGTTCTAATCATTTTCTTTTTGTGTGTGTGATTTCTTTTTATTGATTTATTTTTATTTTTTAAATTTTCATTAAAGTCTAATTGATTTACAGTGTTCCCCCAATTTCTTCTGTACCTCAAAATGACTTAGTCATACATGTATATACATTCCTTTTTTTTTTTTCATATTATCTTCCATCATATTCTAACCCAAGAGACTGGACATAGTTCCCTGTGCTGTACAGTAGGACCCCACTCCAAATGTAAGCGTTTGCATCTACCAACCCCAAACTCCCTGTCCGTTCCACTCCCACCCTCTCCCCCAGCAGTCACGAGTCTTCTCTCCCTGTCCAGGATCTGTTTCTGTTTCATAGGTAGGATCGTTTTTGCCCTATTTTAGATTCCACATATCAGCGAGATGATATGGTATTTCTCTTTCTCTTTCTGACTTAACTTCACTCGGTATGAGACTCTCTAGTTGCCTCCATTTGCTGCCAATGGCATTATTTTGTCCTTTTATGGCCGAGGGGTATTCCATTGTGTATATGTACCACATCTCCTTAATCCATTCATCTGTCCACGGACATTTAGATTGTTTCTCTGTCTTGGCTATTGTGAACAGTGCTTCTGTGAACATAAGGATGCATGTATTTTTTGAATGAATATTTTGTCTGGATATATGTCCAGGAGTGGGATTGCTGGATCATATGGTAGGTCTATATTTAGTTTTCTGAGGAACCTGCATACTATTTTCCATAGTCGTTGCACCAATTTACATTCCCACCAACAGTGAAGGAGGGTACCCTTTTCTCCACACCCTCTCCATCATTTGCTTTTGTTGGCTTGTTAATAATGGCCTTTCTGACCAGTGTGAGGTGGTACCTCATTTTAGTTTTGATTTGCATTTCTCTAAAAATTAGTGACGTTGTTCTATGTGTAAGTAATTTCATTCACAATCAATCTGTGAGGCAGGTGCTGTTATTACTATCAGACTATCAGTCATATTTAGCCGATGAGATAACTGAGGGACAAAGGGTCACATAACTTGTCCAATGTCACATAGCTCTGAAGTTGTTGAGCCTGGCTTTGAACCTAGGGAGTTTTCCCCCAAAGTTCGTGCTCTTCTAAATATTCCTTCTTGCCTTTATAACTGCTTCTGAGGCAGAAACTTTTGGGGGGGCTGCACCTGCAGCGTGCAGAAGTTCACGGGTCAGGAATCGAACCCGTGCCACAGCAGTGACAGTGCAGAATCCTTAACCTCTAGGCCACCAGGGAACTCCAGAAACTTCTTATATACTATAAATCTCCTAGATGAAAAGCCAAGACTGGTTTAGAATATGTAGGAGGGGACTGGAGGGGTATATCAGACACACTTTGTCTATGCCTTCTCAGATCCATCTGGGCCAACTCATGGCCCAGTGCATCACCTAGTCCCTGCCCTGGGAGTCTCCTGCCCTTGCTTGTCGCTGTGCTGCCTGGCCAGCCAGTCCCTGGCTTGGAGTTTCTGGCTCTTGCTGCTACTGATAAGGAACTTTGTAGAAAACAGTGCATGGTATCAGTTTTGAGTACAGGCTTCAGAGTTCGGCAGCCCTGGGCCTGAATTCTGGCTCTAGCACTTGTGAGATTTCCACAGTCACTTCTTTGATTTTTCTACCCTAAAGGAGTAAATGGGGAATTCAGGCTCAGGGCTGCCGAACTCTGAAGCCTGTACTCAAAACTGATACCATCCACTGTCTTCAACCAAGTTCCTTTTCAAAGTAAGCTGTTTGGACCAGGGAAAAGCCACCTGGAGAAAAAAAAAAAATTATGGCATGAGAGCCTCTCATTCCCTTTATTCTAATTTGCTCCCAAAGCAGCTTCTGGGGGAGCCAGCTGCTGGTGTTTGGCATGTCCTTGCCTCCTAGGCAGAAGTGCCTGTTCCTGGGTAACCTGCTGTTGCTCCTTCTCACGCCCAGAAGGCCTCCCATTGTAAAATCGGAAAGGGGCGTTCTGACTACTTGATCATGCTTGTAAGGATTAGATTGGCATGAATCTGTCCTCCACGTCTGCCTGGCAGACAGTGATCATCTGGAGGTCACCCAGCCCACAGCACCCAGCACACTTCTTCCTCAACACCTTCCTTGGTAGGTGTCCTTAGGGGAGCCAATTTTTCTTTAAAATCATTCCTTCAACTCTAATACACTCATCTCTCTACTTGGCCTCCTCAACATCTCCCCATCGTTTGGTGTTTGTGTGTAAATCGGACTACACTTGCCATAGAAGGAAGCCATTACAGGCGATCCACTCAAATGAGAATACAGATAGCTTTTCTTATTTGACTTTGAGGTGTCTTATACTGCTTTTTATTCTTCCAGTAATGTTTTGTTTGTTGTTGTTGTTTATTTTTCCTTTACTTTTGTTATTTGCTCTTGTTTAAGTAATGGCGACAAAGGCACTTGTTGAAAGTCATGAGACCTGGGACTGATTGCAGCTCTGGCTTACCAGTTGGGTGTGACTTTGATCTGTCACCTAGTCCTTGGGGGAACTCAGTTCATTCACCTGCAAAATAGGAGAGTTGGGTAAGATTATTTATTCCCCAACCACATTGATCATCAGAATTACCACTGATGCTTTTTTTAAAAGGTCCCGCCTCAGACCTATTTACAATTCTGGAAGAGGGAAGAGAAAGAGTGGGGAAGGAACAGAGGCCCAGACTCCATAATTGCAACAAGCTCTCGAGGTCATATCGATGCACAGTTTGGGAACCACTTGGTGCAGTATTGCCAGTAGCACAACCCCAGGGGTGCCATTTGCTTGTACAAACTCCATGGGCCCTGTTGGCATAGGATAGACCATGATGGTACCTCCTGGAGTTGTGCAACACAGCAGCTCTGTGGGAGCTGATTACTGCAGATGGTGATTTCCAAGCATGGAGATGCTTTGACTTTATTAGAGTGGAGTGAGGTGCTGAGTGGACAGTGGCCCAGAAGCGTGCAGTTAAGGATGAAGGCACAGTAACTGTGACAGTAGGATAGGAAAGTGGAAGACAGCTTAAGAACAGCCACTGAACATTGCCCCACGGAAACTGGTTATCCGATTATCTCCCACATCACATCTGGCACCCATCCGACATGAGGAGTAGGTCTGTGAAGAGAGCAGGACATTGAAGGCAGCTTGTCCAGAAAGATGGTTCTTGGGTCAGGACTCCCCAGACAGGGCTGAGTTGAGGAGGGGAAGTAAAGCTTTCTCCCACCTAAGACAAGCTTGTAGTTGCCAATTAATTTCTCTTCTTTGAAAGTTCTTTGGCTTTGTTGTCCCTTTATATATTGTGACATTCCTTTTGCAAAAGTAATCCAGCCTTTTTTTTTCACCAATTAAAAAAATATTGCTCACACTTAAGCCTATGTAAAGATATCACAGTAGCTGCCAGAAGCCAGGTTATGTTGGTACATAATCGGGGAACATAGTACAAGGTTAAAATTTTAGGGGAGAAAGTTGGGATTTTTATTAGATTACATGTTATAAATGGGTTTTTTTCTTCCTCACAGGCTAATGTTTCTGACCTGGCCTGAGATATGTCTACTGCCTAGGACAGCACTCTGTTCAGTTTGCATGAGAATCAGTTGAGGCACTTGTCAGCAATGCAAATTCCTGCCAAACCTCTAGCCAATTCTGACTCAGTGGGTATGGAGGGGACACATGCGCTCTGCATATCACATGAGCATCTGGGGGCCACATTTTCAGAACAATGTCCTAGCCAGTGAAAGGAAGGATAACGACCTCTGTCCCAGAATAGAGCCTTATATTTCTTAGGAATTATATTAACTCCTCTGAGCCTTAGTGTCCCTTTATGTAGTATAAATAGTGACACTTGGGAGTGACCGTCATGGCTTAGTGGTAACAAACCCAACTGGTATCCATCAGGACACGGGTTTGATCCCTGGCCTCCCTTGGTGGGTTAAGGATTCAGCATTGCTGTGAGCTGTGGTGTACATCAGAGATGCTGCTTGGATCTGGCATTGCTGTGGCTGTGGTGTAGGCTGGCAGCTTGCAGCTCTGATTCGACCCCTAGCCTGGGAACTTCCATATGCCATCGGTGCGGCCCTAAAAAGACGATATATATAGTGACACTTTCTTCTGCTAAAATCGCAGGTCTCAGAACAATATTTCAAGACAAACCGTAGATAAAAGAGTTTAGGAGTTCCCCTCATGGCTAGCGGAAATGAATCCAACTAGGAACCATGAGGTTGAGGGTTCAATCCCTGGCCTCACTCAGTGGGTTAAAGATCTGGTGTTGCTGTGAGCTGTGGTGTAGTTTGCAGATGCGGCTTGGATCTGGTGTTGCTGTGGCTCTGGCGTAGACTGGCAGCTGTAGCTCTGATTGGACCCCTAGCCTGGAAATCTCCATATGCCACAGGTGCGGCCCACGAAAGACAAAAAAAAAAAAGAGTTAATTACTTGGAAAGTAAATCTGCATGAGTAACAGTCTATTTCATGGGTCTTCTGTAACCTCCCCCTCAACCCTCAGTCTTGGGTACAGGAATATGTGCATGGAAGTTACCCTAATCTGACCAAATTTGCTTAGGAGCCTTTGAGAGAGTTCTAGAATATCAAAATTACAAAACTGGTATTGCTTATGTCTCTAGGCTATTAGAAAATAGCATCTATCAAACTAATGTAGAAGGACAATTTGTCAAGGCCAATTGATAGAGGGAGCTCTGCAGAAAAGGACAAAAAATACTGACCAATGAATTCTACTTATTCTGTATTACATATTTGTAATATACTCTGATCCTATTTGGGGAATGTATTAGTTAAAGTCTAGCTGCTGTAACAAAGAGGCCCAACAATATAGTGGCTCAAATAGCAAAGTGGCTTATTTATTGCTCATGCAGCAGGCCTGGTATGAGTGGTCCATGTCTGCTGCTCCCATGGTCATTCAGGGAACAGTCTCCTTCCATCTTGTTGCTCCGTCATCACCTAGGGCACGGTCATCTGTATTGTACTAGCTGACTGGTCACTTGGGAAAAGGAAAGTGGAACATTTAAAGGTTCATCCCTGGACGTGCTCTATATCACTTCCATTCACAAGCCATTGACCAGCTTCAGAATAGCACCATGCTCTAGTGAAAGGAGGCTGGGAACTGTAGCTGAATAGCAATCCTCCTAGCTGCGCCTCTGTTATTAATGCTACAGGAGAAGGGGTGAAGGGAAGTGGTGACTGTCTCACAGTATCTGCCATAGGAAAGGTATGCAGAACTTTGGAAGTGGAGCCAATCACTGCTCTTCCTGGTTTCACTGGCCAGCACTGCTGCTACGCTGTGGAGTATCCTCTTTCCTTTGATGTGCTGTTCCCAGCGCATCCCAGTCTGTCCACAGCCTCACTCCTAGTGTGCACTATTCTGGGCACTGTGGATGCCAGCATTCCCCTTTCTCAATTTTAGGGTTCTACCTCCTATATCCTGGGCAGGTCATTTGAAAAGACTTCTTGAGTTCTGTCAAACACTTAATAAATGTGCTGTTGGTAGGAAAATGTTGGCAAAGGCACCAGTTTAAATTGTTTTCCATTTGCTTTTCTGACATTCGTGACATAGTGAATCTCAAGTGTGACTCTTGTCACATAATCAGGGGCTCTGAACGTTAAGGACGTTTTCTTAAGGATCATCCAAGCAGAAAATGAGTTCACAGATTTTCAACATTTTTCCTGATGGTTCCCAAGGCTCCACCTGTCCCTCCTGTGTTTGCTTTATTCTCTACTATATTCTATTCTATACTTACTGACTCTCTGCCTCCCTCTTTCCCCCACCTCTGTCAGTGGTAGGGGAAAGTTGGGTTGAGAATGTCAAGATATTTCAGAATTCCTCAAGTTTGCTCCTCATTATGTTGTGATGTATAGCACTATTCATAGCAGGAAGGTCTTATAATTAGCTGCCTTGGGATGTTCTAAAGGTGAACCACTCTGCTGCCATGCTTCCTGCAAGATTAGTGACTTAGACGGGAGGCTGGCAGGTGACAGACACTGCTAAGGAGGATGGAAGCAGAATGATGTGAGTCAGAGTGGCTGCCTGGTTGGGTACGCCGGTTCAGAGAGTCACCTCCCCACCGTGGGAACTGGATCCCTGTGAGACTGTGGTTTGACTCCAGGGTGATGGAATTAGTTCAGAAAAGAATTTGAAGGCAGGTTGATGGCTGAGACGTTGTTCAGGAAGCTCAGATTACTAAAGGCGAACACACTCAAGTGTATAAGTGGAGAATGGGAATTAGATGACTTTCCGAACAGCTAGCTGACATGGTCATTAAAGTCTGCCTTACTGGAAAAATTATACAGCCATTTCTCCTTTTAGTGCACACTCTCACACACACACACACACACACCACATATATTCAGGGGGTGGAGTGGTTTGCTTTATTGTTGTAGCAAAATTTAAGAGCCTCTGTGTTCTAGGCTGCCGGCCACATTCCCACAGTGTCCTGGAATCCATCCTTGTACCATCAGCCTGCCCCACCCCCCCAAGTGACTTTTGTGATTCTCTAGTGCCTCACCAACTGCATTTCCATAAGAGAGTGTTCCATCTTGGATTTTATGTTTGGCCACTTGTGATGGCAATTCATAATAAAACCAAGATGTGACCCATTTGGGCTCCAGCAGAGAATGTGTCCAGCGTCTGCCTGTGCAGTGTGCCCTCACTGAGGGGACAGCTGTGATGTGAATGGATTTGTGATGGGAAAAAAAAAAAGGGCCTTAATTTCTCAGCCTCTTTTCCCATGGATATAAGACTTTGTTATGGTAAACTAAACCTCTGATATCATATACAACTGCTGGCATTCTAGCTTGTTTTAATGGCCACTCCTTATTGCTTAATCCTAAGCATTACCATCTGTTTCTTTCTTAATTATAAATGCAGCAGGAATTCACAATTACATCAGTTAACAGTGGAAATAAAGTGGAGTTAGAGGCCTTGTATGTAACACCAGGCAGCCTTCTTCTAAGGCTCTTCTTCTGTGGCAGGCATCGGTGAGAGAGGAGAATTCCTCCATGGTTTTTCTCTGTTTTCTTCTCAGTATACTTACTGTGAGCATATCATGCGATACATTCAGCAATTTTCTTTTGGTGCAAGAAAGAGCTGTGTTTTCCTGTCCATGGAGCCAGGGATGTGTGGGCAGACCTTTCTCACAGAACTGGAAGCCAGGGGTATGATGGTCTTGCTGTTACTGGCCCGTGTTTTTGTGAGGAGAGAGATGAGTTGTAATAATCCGATGACATGAGTCACGTCCATCCCCCAGAGACAAGCTGGGAGTGGACATCTGAGGAGCTTTGATCAGCCCACTAGTAGCCGCTTCGCCCGACCCTGAAAAACAAGGGAACATCTGTGAGGGCGCTCACGCAGAAGCTGGAGAAATACTTTGCATTCCTTACACTTCCATTCCTCATTAAGTGGAAAAGCATCAACTGTCAGACTCGTGGTATTTTAGAATGAAAAGAAATCCTTGGAAGTCACCTAGATGAAAGCTCTGGTCACTCTTTGTTTGGGGGGAACTCAACCAGGTTGAGTGTGAGCTCTGGAATCAGCAGAGCAGGGTTTGAACTGGGAGCCAGCAGAAGTGTTTCACCTTCTTTTCACCAGCTTCTCCATGTCTCCAGGTTCTTCTTCTGTAACCATGGCTACCATGATGCTTCTCTTGAAGCCTACCATTGGATGAAATGAGAGAGAACATGGAAATCCTCGCCCTCCGTGTGGGCTCATGGTTTCTTCCCTTCTTCCCATTCATCTCTATGACAGATGAAGGAATATGGGTTCTGAGAGGTTAACTGCCTTGCCCGGTGTTGTACAGTAATGGTAATGGCAGACCTGGACCTGGGAGGAATATTTTCCAAGACCTTGGTCTAGGTCATATCTGGATCTGTGTCTGCCTTTCTCCACCTTGTCACTCATTGTCCTTTTATACAATAATAACCTTAATATCCATCATTTGTATGCTACTTTTTAATCTATAAACTACTTTAAAATGTACATTTTAAAAATACATTTAATTTGCCTTTGGTGAAGTAATGTTCAAATCCTATCTTTTTTTTTATTTTATGGGAACTAAAAAAATTTCTTTTATAGGGTTAGGGAAACTGATATTCTTTTTGTTTTTATTTATTTGTTTATTTTTTTTGGATTTTTAAGGCCTCACCTGTGACAATGGAAGTTCCCAGGCTAGGGGTCAAATCGGAGCTGCAGCTGCCAGCCACAGCCACAGCCACAGCCACAGCCATGTTAGATCTGAGCTACGCCTGCAACCTATACCACAACTCACAGCAACACTGGATCCTTAACCTACTGAGCAAAGCCAGGAATCGAACTCACATCCTCATGGATACTATTCAGTTTTGTTAGTGCTGAGCCACAAAAGGAACACCAAAACTGATATTCTGAAAGGCCAAGCATCTTTCTGGGGGTTACACTGAAGACTGAGTGAAAACTTGAGCCCAGGTCACTATGGCTTGACCGTGTGAGCTTCACTCTGTTCTAAGCAGACCCTTACTGTCATGCCAGCCCACGGAGGAGAGGATAGAGAGATTTAACAAAGAGGAATCAATATAATTATCTATAATTTGGTAGCTGCAGTTGGGATTTTTTAGGGCGAGGATGTTGCAGAAAGATCAAAACAGGAGTTCCCTGCTGGCATAGTGGGTTAGGATCTGGCATTGTCCCTGCTGTGGCTGAAGTTCAGTACCTAGCTTGGGAACATCCCTGTTCTACAGGGGTGGCCAGAAAAGGGGGGGAAAAAGACCAAAACAGTTTTCATGGGTCACTATTAACATTGTAGTGACCCATGTAGTTTTGAGCCACCAGACCCCATGAGTAAATACAGAGACAGAACAAGAGATAGCAGTTCCATTGGGAGAAATTATAAAACCGAACCAAACCGAAACAAACCGTCTAAGACAACAGCCAGGACAGGCACTTGTTCCAACATGTGAAGGAGTAGTTTGCTACTTCAAAAATGCAGCTCATAAACGAGAGAATCTGAGTCATTCGTTCCTCCCAAGTTCAGGTTCAGGCCAGTAAGTGTGAAGCTGGTGCATCTTCTCCAAAGGGCATCTGCGAGGCAGCAGGAGAAGCGTTTGCAGGCCCTCTGCTTGCTTCTTTGTCCCAGTGCCTTCTCCAGAGGAGCAGTCCCTTTGCACTTTCCAGCCCCATGTGTTTTATCTGTCCCTTGCACTCTGCTTAATGATTCTTGGTGATAATGACATGGCAGTGAGTGTCACTTGCATCCGGCCTCTCCTGTGTAAGGCCTGTGCTCGCCCTGTCCTGCTGTCACTGAGCCACCCAGGCCCACTATGGACTAAGCAGACTTTCTGAAAAGCACTTCTTTCCGGTAATAAAACTAATAAACCTTTGAATCCCAGAAACACTCCGATTGACCATATGCACAAAACCATGCAGATCTTTAAAATGTAAATTTTGACATTCTGAGGTTTTCCTATGTAACCTGATTTCATCTGATTTTCCCATTATTTCTGCTCTTTCTGTGGGCATTTTCCTGAATCCAGTTTTATAAAGCAGCACGGGGGCAGCAGTACTCAGAAGGTAATAGCATAGGCTGCAGAGTCAGCTGGACCTGGGGTCGAGTCCTGGCGCTGCAGCCTAACAGTGATGTCACAGGTGTTCTGGGAACCGCACTTTCCCCATCTGTAAAATGACAGCAATGGTCCACACCTCCTGCTGGTGCTCTGAGGATCAAAGGAGCTGCCCCATGCAAAGGGCTACATTCAAGAGCAGCATTTTGCCTGCTCTCCCTCCCCAGAACCAGGCGAGGGATTCATTTGTGATGTTTTTTTCCTCATTAGGCAGCTTGAGCTAGACAAAGGTCATTCAGGATTCTTTTGAACGTATGAAATGCATTCATTGTATGGAAAAGATTAGAAAAATGTTCTTTTTAAAGCTTTGTGCCTTACTTTAGAAGTCAAATCTTATAACATCAGTACGTTTTCACTTGAGGTTTCTTTCATTTCTTATCCTTTCACTGCGAGTGAGGCAGTGAAAAAGGCGTTTTCTTTCTGTTGCCTTGCAAATGAATGCAAAAATAGCCTGTGTGCCAAGTACATCTCCTTGAGCATATTGTTTGTTTTAATCTAGTCTTTTAAAGTCAGAAAAATCTCAAAGTTCCAGTATGATAATAATGACTACAAAATGCTGATTAAAATGTATCTTTCATGATAAGGCTGTTTTTAAGGACTTGGGGGCTTATAAACCGGTTACTGTTTCTTCATAATAGTATGAAATCAGGCATGTGCCAAATTCATGACTTTATATAGGGTTTGTCTTTAGAATCGTAAAGAGGAGTTCCCATCATGGCGCAGCAGAAACGAATCCAATGAGGAACCATGAGGTTGCCGGTTCGATCCCTGGCCTTGCTCAGTGGGTTAAGGATCTGGCATTGCCGTGAGCTTCCATGTACATGGCAGACACAGCTCGGATCTGGCGTTGCTGTGGCTGTGGCATAGGCCGGCAGCTGTAGCTCCGATTAGACCCCAGCCTGGGAACCTCCATATGCTGCAGGTGCGGCACTAAAAAGAGACAAAAAGACCAAAAAAAAAAAAAAAAATTGTATAGAAATAAGGCCAAAATAAAGGGATGTGAATTCCTTTGGCAGTTCTTTGAAGGAAACAGCAGAATCTGACCTACCTGGAAGGAGTACTAAGAGAAACAAGCCAGTTATATTGCCGCAGGGCTTAGAATCTCTAAGTTGTCTCAAAAATCAAATCTGCTTCACTACATGGAATAATTCCATATGTTCTCCACTGAAACCTCTCTTTATGTGTAAATGGGGCTGCTTCGGGCCCAGTGTGAAGACAAGCCGTGCGACAGAAGCGCTCTGATGAGGAGAGCCTGCGAGCTGTGCCACACAGACATCGCATTTGATCATCACGACATCCCTGATCCTGGCAAGGCCTGGACCCACCGGCTTCTCCTCTGCTTTCTCCTCCCCTCCCACCACTGTGTTCAACCCTTTGATTCTACCAAATGGGCAGAAGTGTTGCAAGGCAAGCCGGCAACCACACGCAGCTCCAGATGTACCCTACATATGGGCCATCGTCCACACTGCTGGCGGGACTAGCAGCATTTTTAAAAAGTGGTCATAACACATATGGCCCCTTGCTTTTGGCTTTGCTTTCAAAATCTGGCTGACCTAACCACCTCCATCTTTGCGATGTTTCCAGGGGAGCAGATATCTGTCTGCTCTCAAGTTGTGACTCCATGTGCTTCGCTAGCACAGGGTGGTAGATGAGTTCATTCCAGGTGAAAGGAAGGGGCACGAGCTTTGCCTCAGCCCTTCGTGTCCAGGGAAAGGGGCACGTGGGGGAGGACTCAGAAGGGGAAACAATGGATTGGACTCTCCTGACTCAACTCAGGGCTTTGGACCCTCACCCATTATAAGCCTTCAAGTTTTATGGGACGATGCTTTCCAATTCCTTTTCTAGTCAAGACTCCAAGTTGTGATTTCAGGGTAGAGAAGAAATTGTCTGTATTTGGCAAATGTCCTGTGTTCCTTCTCTCAGAAAAATTACTCATCAACTAAAATCTCAAAGAGGCAATTTCCAGGACATTGTTTTGGTTGTCTAGCTATTTATAAATTAGTATTATTCAGTCTAAAGTCTTGCCAATGGCTGAAAACTTTACCTCAAACTCCTGATATTGTGGTCATTTACTTCACAGCCACTGCTTTGCTTTTTACACATGATTGCCTTGAAAACCACTGAAAAGAAAGTGCAAAACAATGCTTCCTAAACACAGTGTAAGTTTACAAGGTAATTTTAAGTGGCTTTGAAAGAAAATCATTTTAATTCCTTTAGTGTTGAAGCTTCTCTACATAATTGTGCCGTGTGCGTGTTGGGGGCATTGGTGGTAAGTTGGGTGCATAGCCAAAACAAATCTAGTTTTTTTTTTTTTTTTTACCATTTCTAGGGCCCCTCCCGCGGCATATGGAGGTTCCCAGGCTAGGGGTCGAATCGGAGCTGTAGCCACCGGCCTACGCCAGAGCCACAGCAATGCGGGATCCGAGCCACGTCTGCAACCTACACCACAGCTCACGGCAATGCCGGATCCTCAACCCACTGAGCAAGACCAGGGATTGAACGTGCAACCTCATGGTTCCTAATCGGATTCTTTAACCACTGAGCCATGACGGGAACACCTAGTTGTTTTTCAATAGACAAATTATACTGGTGAAGCTCATACTTTCATTTTAAAATTGATTTCATAAACCTTTATTGAGTACCTCAGTGGGTCATAAGGAAACTTCTCTCTTTGGGTTTGAGGTTTGGGGGTTGGTTGGTTTGTTTTGATTAGCTTTGTGGAAAGAGACAGCATTGCAAGGACTTTATAGCTATAAAAAAGCAGCAGTAGTGCCTCTCTAAAGCCTAGGTATGAGGAGAAAACTAGTTTTGATTTGTTCCTTAAATCCCCCCATCACAGAGTGGTTCATAACCGTCGTAGTAAGACTGTGAAGGCCTAGAGCAGGGCCCTGGAATCCTCCTGTGGTACTTTCAGCAAGTGTCGCTAGTAGGAAATTACTAGATTTACACACGGAGAGGTTAGCTGGCATTTTCTCTCTCCTTTGAACAGCATTAGGACGTATTATTGACTTGTGCTCAGAAATCTGAAATACAGTTTTTGTCATAGTAATTTTCCCTGCAGCTTTGGCATTTTCTTTTCCATCAAACTTCTTCATTTTCAGTGAGGGGAACATAGCCCTGGTCCTGCTTTGTCATTTGGGGATGATTTGTTTTTAAATTATAGTAAGGGATTTGGAATCCGAATTCCACCAGGCTAGTTTCAGACCGAGTCTGCTGACTCCAGCTAGCCATAAATGATCCCCACCTCCAGCGTAGAGAACAGGAAGTGGCGTCCGCGGATGCCAGGACTAAGGCGATGGCTCCGATGGAATAACACTTGGCAGTTTGGAGGAATTTGTTGATGTAAGCCTGAATCGTAGGTTAGAGCATGACTTGCGGGATGCGTTGCTGCCAATTATGGTCCTTTGTGCCGTCAAAAATGGGAAAAATGACTTAGTGCAGCTGGCTCTTTGGCGTTGAAATCACTGATGGAATAATCAAGAGGGAAATCTCTGAAGTTATCAGAAAAGATGGATTGTGGCACAGGATGTTGGTTATCGGGGTTATGTGCCTCACCTGCCTCGCACGACGTGAAAGAGAACTGAATGGCCAGGAGCTGTTGAGTGGGCCTTAGCACTGCCTTGACCAATGATAAATGATGCCCTCAGTGGCTTTTCCATCCTAATGCAGAGGCCTCTGCTTTTTAAGAATCAGGCTTCAGGCAGGTTCTTCTCCTGTATCCCTCTTTCGTGTGCGTGCGCAAGGTTCTTGGCCCATAGAGGAGATGGAGTTAAGCTCCCGGAGGTGTTGGTAACGTCGAACTCTAGGAGCATGCGCCTTGTGTACCTAGAAGTCTGCGGAAGGCCTGAACACCAAAGTAACTACAGTCGGTCACTGAAAGCATCCCTGTGACTGCATATGCTTTTTCTCTCTCATTCATGGGTTTGTGCATATTCTAAAAAATAATAATAATAATTCACTCTAACAACAAGATTTCCAAAAGAGGAAATAAAAAATGCACCACCCACCCATATAGACAAAACGGTGATGAGTTGAAGTCACTGACTTGAATTTTCCATACTTGTTTCTCAGTTGAATGCACCCTTCGCAGAGGACGTCGCAGTTGTTGGATTGTGTCCTCCATCACTGTGCTGCCAGTATTGAGGATGGACCTTGAAGAGTCTTCTGTGGAGGGTCCTACCTCTCTGCTTTGTAATTTGCCACCTCTGTCCTCTATTTGGGGATGCTTGTACCCAAATATCCTGCCTGCCTCAGCCTTTCCTTTGGATTTTAACTTTCCTGAAGGAACAGCTGTGGTTGGACAGCTGATTTTTTGGCCTACTAAGTATCTGCTTCCTCTTCCTCTGGAAATACATCTTAGTTCTTTGGGGGAACTTACTCTCCCCCTATGCCTGCAGGTAAAGTAGCATCCAATTAGGATGTCCTGTCCTACTCTGCCTGAGGTGGTCATGTGACGCAAATGAGCAACCCCAGGCTCTCTATCTTTAAGAATTTGAGCTTTGAGTAGGGTCCCTTTATTTATTTTATTTATTTAAAAATTTTATTTTATTAAAGTATAGTTGATGTGCAGTGTTCTGTTAGTTTCTGGTTTACAGGAAAATGATTCAGTTATATATGTACAGAGTTATATATATACAGAGAGGGAGAGAGATTCTTTTCATATTCTTTTCCATTATGGTTTAGTACAGGATTTTGAATATAGTTCCTGAGCAAGATCCATTTATTTATGTATTTATTTACCTATTTATATATCTCTTGGCCTCCCCAAGGCATTCGGTATTCCCCAGACAGGGAGCAGATCTGAGCTGCAATCGCCACCTAAACTGCAGCTGCAGCAATGCCAGATCCTTAACCCACTGTGATGGGCCAGGGATTGAACCTTCATCCCAGCGTTCCCCAAATGCCGGCTGATTCTGTTGTGCCACAGCAGGAACTCCTGCAGGGTCCCTTTAGAGTGGAAAAGTGCTAGAGCTGATTTTTCTCAAGGGAGTCCTCTGAAGAGAAGGCAGGAGATCCTGCAGCCTGGCTTCTAGCTGTCTGCTTGCCGTCCTTTGTAAAATCTAGCCAGGGAGCTCCACCTTAGATTCTATGAGCTGCCCCATATCTTGCCAATAAATCCCTTTATTTTTTTCTATCTGGCAAAAATCAGCCGTTGTTTGCAGACAAAATATCCTGATACGTACTGCATCTTCTAGTGTCAATTTATGTCGTGGTGGTGTGCAGCATGTTGAAAGGTGTAGGTTGTTGCCTATAACTCAGAAATTCATAGAAATCAAAGAGCTCTTGATGAATTAAACTAAATAATAGTCTCCCTTATGCTACTTCATTTCTCCCAAAAGTTTTAGAAACTTGTGAGTTTAGAATGGAAAATTAGAGCAGAACTTATGGAAATTTATGACCATTATCTTTAAGTAATCTTTTTATTTCAAAACAGTGTTTTTTGTTTGTTTGTTTTGCTTTTGATTCATCCGCGGCACATGGAGGTTCCCAGGCTAGGGATCAAATCGGAGCTACAGGCTACAGCTGCCAGCCTACACCATAGCCATGGCAACACCGGATTCTTAACCCACCAAGCAAGGCCAGGGATGGAACCTGCATGCTCATTGATGCTAGTCAGATTTGTTTCTGCTGAGCCATGATGGGAACTCCTCAAAACAGTTTTAAATTTCTGGTATTATTGTGAAAATAGTGTAGAGTTTCCACATAGCCCACACCACCCAGTTTCCCCGGTTATTAATGTCTGATATTAGTATGGTATGAACCAGTATTGCCGTTGATCCATACTTTATTCCTATTTCTTTGATTTTCCCCTGATGTCCTTTTTCTGTTCCAGGATCTTATCCAGGAATCCACACTCCGTTTAGACGTCTCATCTCTTAGATTCTTCTTGGCGTGATTGTTTCTGACTTTCTGTGTTTTTGATGTCCTTTACATTTTGAGAGTACTGATCAGATATTTTATAGAATGTCCCTCAATCGGAATTTATCGAGTATGTTGCTAGTGATTAGACTGGAGTGATGTCTTTGGGGGAGGAAGGCCTCAGAGGTAAAGGGCCATTCTCATCACATATTCGGGGAACATGTCAACAATATGACTTGTTACTTTGGATGTTGACCTTGTTTGCCAGTTTTTTTTCTACTTTAAAGTTACCTTTTCCCCCTTTACATATTGTGTTCTTTGGAAGGAAGTCCCTACGTGCAGTGTGCCACCCACCCTTAAAGAGCTGGAGTTCGGTGCTACCTCCTGAGGGGTGGAACATCTATATAAATTATTTGTAATTCTTCTGCACAGGAGACTTGATGGTTTTTCTTTCTTTGTCTATATACTGATTTATTTATTCGGTCACGTGTTTATGTTAGTATGGATACATGGGTATTTATTCTATATTTTAGGTTATAATTCAACACTGCTGTATTTCTTTGCTCATATTGTTGCAGCTTTGGCCACTTTCGGTTGGCTGCTCTGTCCCTTTAACAGAGTCCCATTATTGTATGTGGGTTGTTGTTGTTGTTTTTGATCACTTCCTTGCTCTCTGGCACTACACGATGCTCTAGGCTAATCTCGCATATTTCCTGCCCCAGTTCACGATCATCCTTTTCTCCAAGGAGCCCCAGTTCTTTCTATTGGAGAATGACATTAAAAACACATATGTGGCCGTAGGATGCTTGTTATTATTAGGTGTCATTGTTTCTAGTTCCTCTCAGCTGACAGAGCAAGGAGATACGTGTTTATATACCACCCCATCTGTATACCCAGATCTATACATATTTCTGTATCTAACCATCTGTAGCTCTATTAATCTAACCATAAATTCACCCTGATATCTTCAACTCTAATCCTTTATGTTCTGGCCTCATCCTCTTGCTTTTCTGTAACCTCCCACCCAACAATAAAAAAACATGCCTCGCACCACCTGCCGTCCTTTGAATTCATTGTTCAATTCCAGCATACACGCTTTGTTTCAGCATCGTTAACTCGTGCGCCTGTAGGAAACAGCTTTATCTACTAGAATACAGAGCCTATAGGGCAGTTCATCTTACCTTTAGTCAGTGGACTCCATTTGTTTCTAAAGCTACTTAGGTGAACACCCATTTCCCCCATCTTCTGCAGTGGAGTTTTTCACACTGTTATGTATATATTAAAAATTATATATGTTTATATTTAATTGAAATGTAGTTGCGCTACAATGTTATGTTAGCCTCAGGTATACAACATAGTGATTCAACATTTAAATACATTATGAAGTATCACCACGACCAGTCTAGTAACCATCTGTCCTCATGGGAAGTTATTACAGTGTTATTGACCGTATTCCGTATGCTGTGTATTACATTCCAGTGACATATTTATTTTGTAACTGGCAGTTTGTACTTCTCAATGCCCTTCACCAATTTTGCCATTCCTCCACCCTCCTCCCTGCTGGCAACTACCTGTTTGCTCTCTGTACCTGTGAGTCTGTTCTTATTTTGTTCTGTTTGTTCGTTTTGTTTTTCAAATTCCACATATCAAGTAAAATAACATGGTATTTGTTTTTCTCTGTATGACTTATTTCACTTAGTATAATGGTCTTGAAGTCCACCCACATTGTCACAAATAGTAAGATTTCTTTCTTTCTTATGGCTTAGTCATGTGTATGTAGGGGGGCATCTTTATCCATTCATCTATTGATGGACACGTAGGTTGCTTCCATATCTTGGCTATTGTAAATAATGCTGCAGTGAACATAGGGGTGCATATAACTTTTTGAATTAGTTTTGCTTGTTTGTTTTCTTCAGGTAAATACCCAGGAGTGAAATAGCTAGATGGTATAGTAGTTCTGTTTTTAATTTTTTGAGGAAATTCCAGACTTTTCTCTATAGTGGCTGCACCAATTTATGGTTCTACACATCTCCTCCTTTCCCCACATCTTTGCCAACACTTTAATTTGATGTCTTTTTGATCATCTGACAGGTGTGAGGTGCTATCACATTGTGGTTTTGATTTGCGTTTCCCTGGTGATTAGTGATATTGAGTGTCTTTTCATGTCCTCTTGGCCATCTGTATATCTTTGGAAAAGTGTTTATTCAGATCCTCTGTTCATTTTTTTAACTGGGCTGTTTGTTTTTTTGATTTTGAGTTGTAGGAGTTCTTTATATTTTTTGAATATTAACTCCTGATTGGATAAGTAATTTGCAAGTTTCTTCTTCCATTCAGGAGACTGCTTTTTTGTTTAGTTAATAGTTTCTTCAGTGTGCAAAAAGCTTTTTAGATTGATGAGGTCCCATTTGTTTATTTTTGCTTTTGTTTCCCTTGCCGGAAAAGACATATCCCAAAAAATATTGCTAAGACCAGGAGTTCACTTCGTGGCTCAGCAGTTAACGAACCCAACTAGCATCCGTGAGGATGAGGGTTCGATCCCTGGCCTCCCTCAGTGGGTTAAGGATCCGGCGTTGCCCTGAGCTGTGATGTCGGTCATAGACGAGGCTCGGATCCTGTGTTGCTGTGGCTGTGGTGTAGGCCAGCGGCTACAGCTCTGATTCAACCCCTAGCCTGGGAACCTCCATAGGCAGTGGGTGCAGCCCTAAAGAGACAAACACACACACACAATATATATATATATATTTATATTTATATTTAATTTATATTTATATATATAGCTAAGACCAGTATCAAACAGTATACTGCCTATGTTCTCTTCTAAGAGTTTTATGATTTTGGGTCTTACATTTAATAATTTTATCCATTTTGAGTTTGTATAGGGTGTGAGAAAGTGGTTCAATTTCATTTTTTTCTGGCATGTAGTTGCCCAGTTTTCCCAACGCCATTTATTAAAGATGCTATCTTTTCCTCATTATGTATTCTTGCTTCCTTTGTCACAGATTAATTGTCTATAAGTGTGTGGGTTTATTTGGCTCTCTCTTCTGTTTCGTTGATCTATGTGTCTGTTTTTGTGTCAGTACCATACTGTTTTGATTACTTTAGCTTTATAGTGTAGTTTGAAACCAGGGAGCTTGATACTTCCAGTGTTGTTCTTCTTTCTCAGGATTGCTTTGGCTATTTGGAGTCTTTTGTGTTTCCATACAAATTTTAGAATTGTTTGCTCTGGTTCTGTGAAAAATGGCATTAGTATTTTGATAGGGACTACCTTAATCTACAGATTTCTTGGTTAGTATGGACATTATAACAATATTAATTCTTCCAGTCCATAAACATGTGTATCTTTCCACTTTTTTGTCTCATCAGTTCTTACAGTTTTGGAGTATAGGTCCCCTCCTCTTACTCCCACTCTACCTTGACCTGTTTCCCAAAAGCAACACATTCAACCCTTAGCTATTTATATCCATATATCTAAATAATATGCTTTTCAGCCATCTACTGAGACATCAATTTTAAACATTATTCATCGATTTCTTATTATTGTACAGGAGGATTTAACTTTATTTCCCCTCCTTCCCCTGACTCATTTCTTCATAACGTAGTTACTGCACAATTTTAAAAATTGAATCAGTATGAATTTTTATATTCATTTTTCTCATCAATTTTTAAAAATCCTAGAATTAATTCATTTTGTGTACCTATCACTATCTTCCAGCCTACCCCTTTCCCCTTGCGATCAAAATTATTAAATAATCTTCCGTTCTTACCACTCATCCTCACCTCCCAGGATACTCTGTTTTCTAAGAATAAGTATGCAAAGCCTTGAATAATAAGCCTGCTGATACTGGATGGAAAAGGAGAATGGGAGTCTTATTGTTTTTATATTCAGGCTTTCACCTAATCTCCCTATTCTCCGATTGGTGCCTTATTCTGCTTTCCCCTGTGCCAAGGTCACCGAGTCCTAAGCCTTTTTGAGTCACCCACTGTGAGATGTATGCTCCTATTTGCTGACCTTGGGAAAGTGGTAGTTGCAGTTGCTTGGGGGGCATAAAGGGAGTAGACACCTGGGGGTGTTTCTGCTTTTCACAGACACCTTCAAGCACATTCTCTGCTTTCAGTGCTACATCTCACCCCTGCTTGAGAGCTACCTGACACCTCTAATTCCTGTGCCTTCCTCCCATGGGTTCTCTGCAGGGATGCAGCTTGATTCTCTCAGCTATACTGTCTGTGGGCATTTGGGTTCCTCTTGCTTTATGCTAGGTCAGCAAGAATTCCTATATCTGCTTTGCACTTTCAGTTACTGTAGTTCAGTGTTACTGTTGTCTTTACATTTTATCAAAGGGGGAGTTTGTATTTCAGGGGCTGTTGCTTATTTCTGAGGGGGGAGTGATTTTGAGTAGAATGGGAACCCCAACTTAAACAAGAAGTCTCATGCGTGATCTACATTTTCTAAGACCCACTCTAGCCTCAGCTCATGCTGTCTCTTTGGAAAAGGTACCCCTGAATTCTCCAAGCAAAGCAGATTACTTTGTTCTTGGCTTCAGTGGCATTCTGACTGTATTTGTCAGGGCACACATCACACCCTCTTGCAATGCATCCATTCATTTTCCCCACTAGACTGTGAGCCCAGGGCAGGGACCACATCCCACTCAGTGTGTACCATGAACCTTGCACTGGTCTGAATCTTCTTGGTATACTCGATACCTGCTTATTGAATCTAAGAATAAGTGAGCAATACTGTGTTTGCCATATTAACTGTGAATAGGCATGGCTCAAGAACCATTTAAGTTGCTCAAGAACCATTTGAGAAGTTAAGGGATAATGTTGGGATGTACTAAAATCTCACATTCCCAAATTTAAAATCAGATTTGCGCCTTCAAACTGTGCTGCTTCTCGGAGGTATTCTTGGGTTACTTGGAAGAATTCTAGGAAATTGAGGATATTATAATTTGGGAGATTCCCAAAAGAACTGGATTTTTCTAATTAGAGGCATCACTCATATTTTAGTATCACTTTTGTGTAGATTTGCTGTGATGTTGGTGTGGGCTAAGCTTTAGAAAGAATAACTTCAGCAACAAAATTAACTTAGAAGTCCAGTTAGGGTTACAGTAAGAAAGCCACATGAGATCATTAAGTAATTATGGGCTCTGGAGTTAGCCATAGCTGAGTTTGAATCCTAGCTCCTTCACTGACCAAATGGGCAAGTTATTAACTTCTCTGAGCCTCAGTTTCTCCACATTAAAGTTGGGATAATGAGGGTTGTGTGAGGATAAAACAAGGTAATGTATATAAAATGTGTGGCATGGAGTTCCTTCCTGTCATGGCTCAGTGGAAGCGAAGCTGACAAGTAACCACGAAGACGCAGGTTCAGTTCCTGGCCTTGCTTACCAGGTTAAGGATCTGGCATTGCTGTGAGCTGTGGAATAGGTCTCAGACGTGGCTCAGATTCTGCATGGCTGTGGCTGTGGCATAGTCCAGCGGCTGAAGTTCCAATTCGACCCCTAGCCTGGGAACCTCCATATACCGCAAATAAATAAGACAATAAGACACATAGCGTAATAGCTGACATGTAGCAAGCTATTAATAAATAGTATCTATATTTGTTGTTATCGATCATGACAGTTAATATAATGCCAAGTAAGTATTGGATGGTTGTCTAAAATAACCTGAAAAAGTTTAGTGAGAAACATTGGGGAGGGATTGGGATTGGGCGTAGAAAATTCAGCAGTCTCGGAAAGCAGCGGTACTTTTCTTCACTGAGCCCTGTTAAATTGAAAGATTGTGTTCCAGCAGCCAAGGAAAAGAGCAGCTATACGAATCATTTCTTATGATCTAAAGTCCATTAGCTACTCCATTTAGCTGTTAATGTTGTGAGGCCATCGGTGTAAATAAATGTGTTATTTGGTAATGGACCCGTTTTCTTAACAATTATAATATATTGTTCTCTCCAAATGCTATCATTTAACTCTGGCATTCTGCTAATTAGTCAGCAGATCAGCCTTCGGTGCGGTTTCAGTATCTCATCCTCTCATCACATTTTTCTATTAAAACATATGGAGTTGGTGTCATGGGCTAAATTCTGCCCCTCCCCCCACCCGACGCCATTGAGGTCCTTACACCCCAGTACCTCACAAGGTGACTGTATTTGGAAACAGGGCCTTTAAAGGGGTGATTAAGTTCAAATGAGGCCTGATTTTGACCCCCAATCTAATTGATGTCTTATAATAAGAAGAGTTTGGGGCACACGGAGAGACACCAGGGGTGCCTGCTCACATAGGGACAGTCGTGTGAAGAGACAGAGAAGGAGGCCATCCGCAAGCCAAGGAGATTGGCCTCAGGAGGAACCAGACCTGCTGGCACCTTGACCTTAACCTCACAGCCTGTGAGAAAATAAATTTCTGTTGGTGAAGCCAGCTACTCGGTGGTATTGTGCGACGGTGGCCTCATCAGACTAACACTCTTGGCACTGAGAAGCAAAATTCACTTGGGACTTTCTGATTTTATGTTATTCCTTGTAGTTTATAAAGCACTTACCACACACCTCATTTGAACCTCACTCAGTCCTATAAAATAAGTGTTATTATTTACTCCATTTCTCAGAAGAAACATTTGGGATCAGAGAGTCCATACAAACACAGAGCTGCTCAGAGGGCGGGTGGAATTTGAAGCCAGGCTACTTGATTTCAGTCTCCTCTTTTCTCTCCCCATTACCATGAGTGTAGTGTGTGCACCTGCCTCTTCTTTTGTAGTTTAGGCACCAGATTTGGTAGAAGAGAGTTTTGATACGTTACCACTGGCAGGTTACCATGGGTGACCGCGGATTTCTGCCTAACACTGGGGTGAAGCAAACAGCAAACTTTGCCAAATCCAAAGAGTGTATTTTTACTTAGGACTCAGCTTCCAGCATCTAATGCCTTTCAGTTTGCTGTCACTGTCCCACTGAATGTGAAGCACGTAATAGCGACATGTCTATTGGTGTGTTTTATTTGGAAAGCCATTCCATGTGCTTAGATCAACTTTTTACTTGTTTATTCCTTCCATAAGTTCATGTGGAGCACCTGTTAGGAGCCGTGGGTTTGGATCTCAGTTTCTAAAGTAGGCAGGGGTCAACGCGCTCGGCATGGAGGGATGTGGCTGAACAGAACACAGCTGGCTCTTGAGGCAAGAGGGTTCTCCTTTCTGTGAGCTTACGTTATTGCATCATTGCTGAGCTGAAAATACACCGTCCCCCACCCGCAAGTTAAACTCTCAGCATTCTTCTTCATTCTCAGAAACAGGCCTATGGAAATTTGAAAAAGCGTGCCTCAAAATAATATAGTCAGCAATCTGATAGAACTAGTCTTATGCCATCTTAGTGTATTGTCATAGGCATTCATAATTAAAGTTGTAACAGTTTATTCCTCTATGGAAATATCTTGGGGGACAAAGTAACTAGGCAGGAAGGGGACATTCAAGTAGCAACTTTGATTTGGGATTTCTTTCCTATTATTTTTAGGCTCCAATTGAAAAGAAGTTTTTGTGTATTATATTTTTTTCACCAAAAATTTTACTGCCAGAAATGGAAAATGCTCCTATTTCTTTCCTAAGAGTAGCAATAATTTTGGTCGTCATATTTTTAAATTAATTTTTTTTAAATTTAAGAAACCTTTGTTATTCTTGTTTGACAGCAGAGTCTGTAACTTTAATTCTCTGGCCATCTAATTAGAAAGATGTTTCCTAACTATGATCAGCATTGGAATTGGTCCAGAGCCCATATTTATAAAACAGTAACTATGACAACCCATTCTTCCTAACCAGGATCAACCCTTAATACTTTCCCAACTGTCTGTTTTACAAGATGACATAAGTAGAGGGTTTGGAGGAAAAAAAAAACAGCTTTGGGTGATAATCAAAATGCTTTTTGCAAACAGAGCCTTTAAATCTGTTTGTTCAGCAGCATGTGATTCGGACAGTGGGAGTTCATCAGACTGCAAGGATTAACCCTCTAATTTGTTTCTATTTTTCCTTTTGGAAGGGGATAGACCGCTGTGAATTCCATGTACTCAGCCTGAGCTGCCAAACAGGATTGGAAACTGACTAGTGGCCGAAACATGAGGCAGAGATAATCCATTATTTTCCTGTTCCTCATGACCTTATGTAATAGGGTTTTGTTTGGTTTAAAAAGAAGTAAAAATATATTACAACTTTCAAACCCATGTCCCTCCGAGCCTGAAAGGCTTCTATGTATTTCATCCTTTTCTGCTTAAATAGAATGATACTACTGATTGATAATAATTTTAACCAAATTCCTTACAGTGATCTCCAGTACAGAAAGGGCTCTTAGGTGAATACTTATCACAGATCATAATACACTTGAAAAGCCAATTTGTTTAGGTGAATGTGTCCGTGATTGGTCTTGATGAGACCACTGCACGGGGTGCAGAGGGCTCAGTGTCCAAGGCAGGGTCAGAACAGGCCTCTGATGCTCGATTGGATGATACATCCCATAAAGTTAGCTGACCTTCACAATTGCAGTAGTGGCAGGGCTCTGCAATGGAGACTGCTTCTTACCATTGACCCCTCTCCTCAGTCCATGTCCATCTGTCTCAGGGAGAATAAATTCCTTATGGGGATAGTGGAGTTCAAAGTGCTGTCTCTCCCAGCCTCTCCCAGAGCAGGCCTATCTTTCTTTGGCCAGAAGTAAGTAGAAAGTAGTAGGCTGCAGACTTTTGGACAAGATCTCCAGGTGTTATTGCCACTGGATGCATCTTAGCCCTGACTCAGCTGTGGGAACAGGACTTCTCCATCAAAATCATACCAAACAGCTTAGTGGCACAGGGCATACTCAACCAGGTTGACTTTCTTTTAGCCTTTCTTCCCTTGGATTCTATATTATCCTCACTTGATTTTTTTTGTTTATTTGTTTATAGATCATCTCTCTGGAAATCAGCATTCTAATCTGAAGGTTAAAAGTAACACATTAATATTAAACTGAAATTGTTACGATTATGATGCAACATGGAAAACACAGGATCCTGGCCCTGTGTAGTCAAGGTGCATATCAAAGGACTACCTTTAGCGAGCCCAAACTTTTGCATCTTCCCATATACAGAAAGTGCTTCCCATATATAGAAATTCAACTTGAGATGCCATAAGGTAAATGCTCCCCCCTTACTTCCTCAGAATAGTCCCTCAGAGCTATCTGAGGCTGTGTCTTGGGCTTAGGTCCTCAGTATGTTTGCCTAATAAACTGTACTTTCAACTTAAAAAAAATTATGATGCAACAAAGTATAAGGAAACTGCAAAATATGAACCTGAGTCATTGAATCATCAGTACCTATGCAATTAAACCCATGGTCTGGGTGTTTGGAGAGAGTACATTTTTAATGTGCTGTCCCCCAAGAAATATCTCCTTCTCATCCCTGCAGTGGCATTTCCACCAGAATGACTCACCTAGATCCTAGAACCCAGTCCATGGGAACATTCAGTCTCCATCTTCAACTTCTATTTCTCTCTGTTTCCTTCAGATGTTGTCTCCCATGGTTCCAGTATTAATCTTAATCTTACTATTTTTTTCTATTGTCTCCAGTAATACTTGCTTGTACATCCATCTACCCACTCATCTACCCTTCCATCTTTCCATCTGTCCATCTATCTAAACATCCAAACATCATTTATTGAGTAACTACTATGTGCATTCAAGGCATATTTTCAAAGCGTCGTTATTTCCTGGTCAGTCTAAGAAAACAATGAAAGGTTAGATGCTATAGTCGTAGTTGGATTCTCCAAAAGCAGAACCATTATAGGTTCATGCACTAAGATGTGGGTAATTACTGCAGGCAACTGTACACAGTCCTGCTTGGGAATTTTTGAGACACTTGGTAGACATGCTTCAGAATTGTCCCGCTGAAAGATGGGAAAGCCAAGAGGTTTATCCACTGATGTTTGTCTTCACTGGTTGAAAGTTACTTTGGGGACATAAAATCCCTGACTTTTTCAGGATTCCCTCCTAGTAGGCTTTTGGTGCCCAAGAAAGCTCTTGGGCAGAAAACAAGGGCATGAACAGGTTCTGTTCCCCAAGGCTGCAGGGGAACCCAGAGGTGGGCCCAGGAGCTATGGGGTGAGGTATCCAAAGCATCTGCTTCAACCTCTGTGGCATCCCAACTGCCTTCAGTAGAAATGCATGAAGAGTTTCCCAGTTTCCAATAAAGTTTACTGGAGTGAGCACTTACTCTGTTTCATGGGCAGAAACACAGCACTATGTTTAGAATTGGACTTACTCATTTCCTGAATATATATAGCGTCCCTTTTCTCTACAACCTCTTTGCAGCAGATTTATGCAGACAAGAAAAATATTGCAACCGAAAGCACCACTGCAAATTTCCCTGCGCTGACATTAATCATGCCCATTTGATGTATTATCTATCATTTGAAAAGAATATTTCACAGCTCTTCTACAATGATTTCTTTTCACAAGAAATGATTACATCCGTGTAGCATAACTCTTCTAATGGCTAATGCAGTTTGTTTTATCACCCATTCACTCTAATTATGGTGTGTTAGTAAGCAGACACCATGTGTGGAACGTTGGGAGAGAAATATTTGATTCAACCCACCTTTCAGAGAAGAGGAGATGGATATAAAACCAGACTAGATACAGTGATTGATTATTGTGTGCTTGGTTTGATGGGCTTGATTTACCAGGTACCACTAAATTAATTAAATAATAAAGCGACTTTTGTTGTTATTAATACTTTCAAGTGTCAGAGTTTGAATGTCATCTACTTTGGGTCCATTAAAAAGATTTTTACTAATCCTTTACAAAATTTATAAAATCATATTGACCTGGTTGGGTTTTTTTGCTTTGATTTGTTTTGCCTTGTTTTTTGCTTTTTAGGGCCACACCCACAGCATATGGGGGTTCCCAGGCTATGGGTTGAATCAGCGCTACAGCTGCCGGCCTACACCACAGCCACAGCAACGCAGGATCTGAGCCTTGTCTGTGACCTACATTGCAGCTCATGGCAACGACGGATCCCTGACACACTGAGCGAGGCCAGGGATCGAACCTGCATTCGCATGGAGCCTAATAGAGTTCGTTACTGCTGAGCCATGATGGAAACTCCCTACCTTGTCATTTTTTTTTAAAAAACACAGCCACTCACCTTTTCGTGTTTTTTTTTTTTTTTTAAACACAGCCGCTCACCTTTTACATTACACATCACTGGGCTAAGGACAGATGTAATTGTGAGTAGATTGATATAGGGCAAATACTCATTGAATACATGAAAGAAAGCCATTTGGAATTTATATCTAAGAACAAATGCCCATGAATGCTAACAAAAGTTAGTAAATTAACTGTATTTGGCATTCATTTATGGATGCTCTATAGCATGTGTTTATTAAACACATACCAAGTTATACCGGAAACACCTCTCTCTTTCTTTCCATTTATTCAAATCTTGTCCAACCTTTAAGGCCCAGATGTAATTTCTCCTTCTTTAATGAATCTTCTTCAATTTCTTCCAATTCAGTTATTATATTTGAATACATTTGGGGAGCTGTTCAAAATATTTTTCCCCCAGACCACTCTGCCCCTGATTATTTAAGTCAGAACCTCTAGAGGTAGGATTCAGGCCTTGATATTTTTAATTTTTTTTAATTTTTATTTCTTTATTTTGTCTTTTTGTCGGGCAGCACCTGCAGCACATGGAGGTTCCCAGGCTAGGGGTCCAATTAGAGCTGTAGCCGCGGGCCTACACCACAGCCACAGCAGCACGGGATTCGAGCCGCATCTGCAACCTACACCACAGCTCACGGCAACGCCAGATCCTTAACCACTGAGCGAGGCCAGGGATCGAACCTGAAACCTCATGGTTCCTAGTCGGATTTGTTAACCACTAAGCCATGATGGGAACTCCAGGCCTTGATATTTTTAAAAGCTCAGATGGTTACATGTGCAGCCAAGATGGAGAACCACCACTCTACCTGGATGTGTTGGCTCCCTTCTCTGAAAACTCAGAAAACTTTGATTACACCTCTTAAAGACAGTTGCCTTGTATTCCGGATCAAAGTACCCTGAAGATGACCCAGCCCAATTACCCTTCCAATTCCTATGTATCTCGGACATCACTCTGATTGTCCCACTTGAATTCCCCCAGTGACACGGAACTCATTCCCCGATCCATCTTTCAGCAGCTCTGAACGGTTCAGATCCAAGTCTGTCTCTTTGTAGCTTCAAACGATTCTTCCTATTTCTACCACTTTAGGGGGAAAAAAAAACCTTTCCTTCCCCTTTAGTTTATAAAACATTTGGACAATCCATTTATTCAAAAAAAATTTAAGGAATGCCTACTATGTACGTATACCTGCAATATAATACTATGTATTGGGTACTGGGCTTACTTCACTGGAAAGTAAAAATACAGATTCCTAGGAGGATTTGAAAGTCAATCTTGGAGTTCCTGTCACAGCTCAACGGAAGAGAATCTGACTAGCATCCATGAGGATGCAGGTTCAATCCCTGGCCTCGCTCAGTGGGCTAAGGATCCAGCGTTGCTGTGAGCTGTGGTGTAGTTTGCACACGTGGCTCGGATATGGCCTTGCTGCGGTTGTGGCGTAGGCTGGCAACTACAGCTCTGAATCGACCCCTACCTAGGCTGAGAGCCTCCGTATGCTATGGGTGCATCCCCAAAAAGACAAAAGACAAAAAAAAAAGTCAATCTTTATTTCCATAAATAAATTCTTTTTTATTAATATGCCACATTTCTTACCTAAAAGATTATCTAGGCTAGAACAGTAAGAGACCAAAGGGGCATAAGCTACAACATGAGCAATTTATGTAGCAGTAAAAGCTGTAAAACTTTGGGAACAGTGTTCTGTGTAAGACTGTGGACTCTTTCCTTGACACTTTAAATATGACACACGTTCCCGTGACTCCATTTACACACTGCCTCGAGGGCAAGGGGCAGTGTCCTGGGTTACTTCTTAGAGTTCCTTGTGAGTCATTCTGCTTCCCTAAATGAAGCCAGGCTGAGTGGGTCTGGCTTGACTTCCTGACCATTTGGGGGAGGGGAAGATTGACAAAGTTGCTTCCCCTTCTCTTGTTCCCCATGATGCCAGCACCCAGCCAGGGTCTCCCAGGAGAAGCTTGGTGCTGCCGTGCTGGCTCAGCTGGTTTCCTAACATGGAAGGGTTTGTGGGAAACAAAACACATTAAAGGCAAATCTGGGTCACACTGGCCTGAGACTGGTTTCCAAGGCTTTTTCAAGGAGAGGAAGGCAGGCTGCTGACCTCGGTGCTCTGGGGCTCCATTCCCATCATTGTGCTCCCAAGGAGTTGTGTTGGAGGAGGTCCAGAGAATGGTGTCCCCAGGGCATGTCAGGAGGTGGAGCTGGCCCTAGGGCACAGTGGTGATGAGCACCTAGGAAAGCCCTGGTGCTAGAGAAGTGTTGAAACTTCATGCTGTCCCCTCGGAGGGAAAGTCAGGGGACCCAGACCTCTTTCTTGGGAACCAGAGCATGGCTCCACTTACCCCAACCTAGAAAC
This sequence comes from Sus scrofa, assembly GCF_054392235.1. Taxonomy (NCBI): domain Eukaryota; kingdom Metazoa; phylum Chordata; class Mammalia; order Artiodactyla; family Suidae; genus Sus; species Sus scrofa. The sequence continues at coordinate 39,710,989 of NC_139386.1, read as the reverse complement.
ACATCAGAGAGGCGTTTAATACTCCAGAAACCAACCTAGCTAAGATGTTTCCACCAGCATCCTCTCTTGCCTGCCTAGATCCCAGGTTCCTCCTTTCCTTCAAATAAACCCAGCTCCACAATCATCTGCTCCCTTCTAACTCTGTTTCTCAGTGCAATGAAGTTTGCAGTTCTGGTGATGAATTGTGGTTTATTCCTCCAACCTCCTGTGCTTTATCCCATAATACACTTCATACCAGGAGGTGGTTATCCGCACTGCAACTGCATCAACCTTAAAACTGATACAAGCCCTGAAAATATGCAGGGCCGGATCAGCGAGTCCTGAACAGCTCAATTTCATCCTAGTGTTTTACAACCAACTCACTACTCAGTTCATTTTGTGGGTGGACCGGACCCACCTCATCCTCTCAGGAAGCATTTTCTAATATCATCAGACAGGGTGTGAGCGGAAGAGGGCTCTTTCAGTTCCCAACCTTGGGGCATTTAGGCACGAATAACCTTCCTCTTTTGTGCTTTTGAAAAGAACGTAAACCACAGCAGTTAAATTAAACGAAGTTAACTGTGGCATGGGAGCATAAATCAGCTGTCAGGAAATGCAAAATTCAGGGGTTCACGTTCCTTTTGTATGAGCTGTCTAGCATCTGCCTCTTTGGAATTAAGAATAAGCCAAGATGTAGGCCTTGGTGTAAGAGAGGACCTCGTGAGAGGAGGAAAGAAGGGTGCCAGCCTGTGTGTAGCAGCAGATACAGAGCTTTGTGATTTGTGGCTGATGCATGTTTATTGGCTGTTTATCTTTTTGCCGGCTACAGGCCTCTTCATCAGGTTCTCCTGACTCTGGTATTCCGAACAGGCTAACAGGGGTCAGTAGTTTACCTCTGTGCGCTCCAGCTCCCAGCAAAAAGCAAACAGCCCGGGGTTTGGACTGTACCCACCCGGGCTGTGCTCTGAAGCACCGCCAGGCTCTCCTGCTGCAAAGCGGACGTCTCTTCGCTTTGTCCGTGGCCTGAAAGCTGCTCGCAAGATGGGCTTCTGAAGTTCAGACCGCAGTGAAGGGAAATTATACTCCAAATCCATGGGCGGCAAATCAGAAGGAACAATTTGCTTGCTTTGGGGTCTGATTTTAATTTGAGGAGTCCGGGGCCTTCAGGCTTTCTGCTAAGGTTGAAAACAAACACAGCCCGAACTCTTCAATCCAGGTCGCTTTTAAGGAGTTAGGAATTCTTTCACAACCTGTATTTTTCTTGTACTTCATTCCCAATGAGAAGATACACACCACCCACTTCCAGCCTCATTTTAGGGCATGACTTTCCTTTTTTTTTTTTTTTTTGCCATTTTCTTGGGCCGCTCCTGTGGCATGTGGAGGTTCCCAGGCTAGGGGTGGAATCGGAGCTGTAGCCGCCAGCCTACCCCACAGCCACAGCAACCTGGGATCCTTCGGACATATCCTATGGGAGTAAACACTCTCGGAGTTCCTGTCGTGGCTCAGCAGAAACAAATCTGACTAGCATCCATGAGGACGCAGGTTCAAACCCTGGCCTCGCTCTGTGGGTTAAGGATCTGCTGTTGCTGTGAGCTGTGGTATAGGTCACAGACGCGGCTTGGATCCTGAGTTACTGTGGCTCTGGTGTAGGCTGGCAGCTGCAGCTCCGATTTGATCCTTAGCCTGGGAACCTCCATTAACCGTTGGTCTGGCCCTAAAAAGACCAAAAAAAAAAAAAAAAAAAAAAAAAAGTGCATCTCCCTAGACCTTCTTGTACATTTCCCCAGATGCCAGTTTCTCAGTTCTGGGCCTAGAGAATTGGGGGGCAGCCCCCTCTTTGCCTTCATTTCAGAAATCCAATTGGATGGTCCTCCAGTTTTCTTCAGCATGGTTTCTCACCAGTGCTCACTATTTCTCAGAATCATGCTTAATTTCTCCTACGTCTGTCTTTACACTGTTGAGTTTGGGTTGAAATGGCCTTTCACTCTATTCTCTTATTTTCAGGAGTGTGTGTATAAGCACTTGAATTGAATTATACAGATACAGTAACTCGTGCTTGCTCCCAACTGAAAGCATCCACTGAAAAATATGGGTAGAGAATTCACTTAGGTCTGTGTCTCAGAGGCAGAAGTTTCTCTACAAATTGGTACTCTTTGAAAACAGTCTTTTCTGTGTGCCGGGAACTCAAGGCGAGCCGTGTTCGGGTCAGGAGGTATCTATCAAGAAACACCCCCAGCTGGAGCAGTCAGAAACCAAGAGCGGGGAAGCTTAGTCTTCCCCAACTTCACTGCTACGAGATCAAGAGGGAGATATAGGTTTTCTGAAACGTATTCAGAAACTATAGGGGTTTCCAAGACAACAGAAGCGAACAGGGAAAATACAGTGTTATCTTCCTTCCTTAAGATCCCTCAGCTTCACATGAGCCCTAGATCAAGGAATCAAACACGTAGAGAGTCACAGAGCAAAGAGGGACGTGTATTTCTTTCAGCCCAGCGGATGGCTAGCAATTGGAACGCCTTAGATCTTCATTGGGTAAGGAGATAAGAGAACTGTCACCTTTTTAAAATGTAGAGAGAGAGTGATTTGGGGGAGATATTGAAATGTTAATCCTGTCCACTTGTGCAGGGTTTGTTGGGAGTTGAGAATCCACCCTAGAATGGCTGTTTCATAGGTTTGAGTCTTTGCCTAGCTGTTTCCAAAGTTTAAGTCAAACCCTCACAAACACAATGACCAGAAAGTTTTATCTCTGGCAGTGAGGATGGTATTCTTTGGAGATTTTACTTTTAACCACTTATTTTAGTGGAGGCATAACTTTCATGCCCCCATTTCCCAGTGGTTAGATGCAAAGCCTGCATTGCCCTCCTGGGAACCAAGGTGATTTTTCAGGTCTGAAGAATAACGAGGACAATGCCAATCCCTTCATCGGAGCACCAACAGCCGTGTCATTGGACTGCCTCGCCAAAGGCCAGGAATGGAGATCACGAGAGCTGGCTGGACTCCAAGATAAGGGAAGAATTCTGATGGGCAATTAGAGTGTTAGACAGATTTATATCTCCTTAGGCCGGTGTCTGTCAGCTCTGTGGAAGGAGGGAGATGGATGTTTGACCTGAGAGAGAAACTCAGTGGCAAAGATTGACATCATTGTCTAACTCTTGTAACCTTACTTTGCATCAGCTCCCTGGGTGGTGGTCCCCAGACAGAGCTGAACAGCCAAGGCACAGGGACAAGAAGAAAACCAAGAGTGTTCTTCTTGGAGTTCCCGTCGTGGCGCAGTGGAAACGAATCCGACTAGGCACCATGAGGTTGAGGGTTCGATCCCTGGCCTCGCTCAGTGGGTTAAGGATCTGGCGTTGCCGTGAGCTGTGGTGTAGGTTGCAGACTCGACTCAGATCTGGCATTGCTGTGGCTCTGGTGTAGACCGGTGGCAACAGCTCCGATTAGACCCCTAGCCTGGGAACCTCCATATGCTGTGGGTGCAGCCCTAAAAGGACAAAAGACCAAAAAAAAAAAAAAATAGAGTGTTCTTTCCCTCTTTCCTCAGTGGCTGTGTGTACACCAAGACCACAGGGCCCTCTGACCAGACACACGTGCAGCCTGCTGGCCTCTCCCCACTCTTCCCTGGAAAGGATTTCCCGGTTGAAGCAAAGATCATGTTGTTGGCTAGGAGGTGACAGGCATTCACTTAAGGAGTATTCCAGGGATTCAAGGCTGTTCGCCAACATTCAGTGATGCTGGTTCTGACCTTTTTGCCTTAGAGCCATGCCAAGTTCAAACACGAAATAGGTAAAACAACCACATTGCCAGCTTCCTTTCTTTTTACTTCTCTTCATCTTTTCTGTGGTGCCTCAAAGGGTGAGTACCCCTCCTGCTTATCTAAAGAAGTTTTGGCAAAAACAAAGTTCTGGTCCTATAGCTTTACCGTAGCTCTGGAGAAATTGCCATGGAGTTCACACAATGCCATTGTTTATTTGTAAATTTTTTATTGAAGTCCCACTCTTTCTTTTGCTCCTGTCTTATTTACCAAGTTGCGACTGCCTCTACTGGGTGATGCTGGGACTTCAGAGAAGAAACAGACACGGCAGGGCAGCACGCATGGGAGGTGGACTGGGGTCATCTCCTTTAAGCACCTACGACTATCCCATAGCTTTGCATCCTTGAGCCCTGGGAGTAAACTTCAGGACAACTGCTTTCCCGTCCCCTCTGACCCCATGCCCCCTGTGTCTTCCAACTCCAAAAAGAGTTCTACGAGCAACACTGCTCCAACTAGAAGGTGCCTCACTGGGTAGGGCTGAGAGGAGAGGAGGTACCAGGCTGTAGGGAAAGGTTTTGGACCTTGGCTTAGAAGACCAGGATCTTCCTGGTGCTAGTTTCATCCCCTTGTCATGGTGATAGTTATGGCTCTCCATGGACTCTTTCCATCTGGCCAATCAATAATTTCCTCAGAGAGGAAACTTGAGGATTTTTTATTATGGATTTTCTATGGAGCAATCCCTAACTTTTCTCAATGTCTCTTTTTTAAAAATTATTATTATTATTATTTTGCTATTTTAGGGCCACACCTGCAGCATATGGAGGTTCCCAGCAGACTAGGGGTCAAATTGTAGCTGTAGTCGCTGGCCTACTCGGGTTCGTTAACAGCTGAGCCACAAAGGGAACTCCGAAAAAATTATTTTTAATCAGGAAAAAAAATTCCAAACAGACTAGAAAATCACACACACACAAAAAAAATAGAAAAAAAAACAAGTCACTCACAGATACAGAGGGCCAGCTGTACTGTCTTGGTCCAGTTCCCCTTTGGTCCTGCTTTTAAAAAACCCATTAGTTTATCTGATAAAGTAACATTCTGTGCTTTGACTCCAGTGAGTCCAAATGGCTTGATGTGTTCTTCCAGGTAAGAGAGTTCATTTGTGATAATACCGGTTTATGTTTGTTCACCATTCTCTTGCCAGCATCTAGGAGACAGCTTGATTCTTAAAGATAGGCGGTATATCCTTGTTGTCATGATGAATGTCTGATTGCAGTGAAAGGAGGTGCCTGTGAAACAAGGGTTTAATGCTGTGATTCTGAATGCTTATAAAAAGAGTATTAAGGCCTTTCCAAAAATGTCACGTCCCTCTCCAGCAACCACTGGTTTCTTACTGATGGGTTCATTTTTTTAAAAATCACCACAGTCAATTAAAGAGATGGCTTCTGTCAGCTCTTTCACATTGTAGACTGCTTCTGAGTGGCTCAGTGAGGAACACTGGATGTTTGCAAAGAGCCACCAAAAGCTCTTGCCATGGGGAACCAGTGATTTGAAAGGTCTGACAGATAAGATGCTCTTTTGCCATCTGTCTCTTGGAAGTAGCCTTGGCTTTGACTGGGCTCCAGCAAGGTCATGAATACCAGATTTGGTGAAAAATTGCCAAGCGATTAGCCCCAGTCACAGGGAGTTAATTCCACCCCACCCCACCCCACCCCACCCAGGTGCTCTTGGCAGCCCAGGGCCCCCTCATCTAGCTCTGTCCAGAAGTGGATGCCCCCTCCTGTACTGAGGAGTGGGAGGGGCCCGAGTGAAATGGAAAGCGATTCTGTGCCATCGGCAGAGGCTTCTTGTGAACTTCTGTCAGCCTTATTTCTCCAGCAGTTATTTACTGAATAAGCAACTGAGGAGACATTGTCCCTGCCTCCAAGTTGCTTTTAATTCAGTAGAGGGGACAGAAAGCTGGGGTTTTCACAGCAGTAGCTTAAGGCTGAAAAGAGAGAGAGGAAGCCCCGGTGGTATCGAAGCAATAGAAGCCCTTCGGAGGGACCCTAACCTTGTCTAGGGTGTGGGGGTCAGCCGTGGCTTCCTGGAGGAAGTGACTTCACCTGTAAGATGAGACTCGCATCCAGATCTCGGAAGTGGGGAGAATTGAAGGTAATATCTATAGATGGCTGCTCTTTGCCAAGCACCGGTGACAACGGTGTGGTGGTGGTGGTGATGATAGAGAAGGGAAAAATTCTAGCCCTTTCTGTTCTTGGCTCTGTGGTCTCAAGTCACGCAGCCTTGCTGGGCCTCCTCTGTGAAATGCGACTGGCGATCTTACCTCCGGGATGCTGGTGACGATTGCAGGAAGATGCTGCAAGCAATGCCTTGTACACAGGAGGCATTGGGGAAGAAGCCGCGGGGGCAGGGGGTTGAAATAAACCTTCAGTAACAAGATAACCAGAGCAGAGGAGACAGAAGCTAGAGGTGTGGTTGGTGGATGTGCAAAGTCGGAGCTCTGGATGTGGAGCCCGGGGACCCAAGTCGTCACCCCATTTCCATCAGTGGGGAGCATGCCTTGGGGCATGTCCTCTCTGGCATCCTCTGGGATCAGCCATTGCTGCAGAGAGGCCCATCCATCACTCGGGTAACTTTTAAGTGATAGGAACACAAAGCAAAAGAGGAACACAGAACAAAAGAGAGAGGATCAGCCGACGTGGTGGGTGGCGGTGGTGCAGGAGGCTCCGCCTCCGCGGAGGAGAAGAGCCTCGCCCTGGGTGCAGGAGGGAGGTCAGCCTGGCTTTAGACGGGAAAGCCAGGTGAAGAGGGCGTTCCAGGCAGGGGCTCCGCGGAGCAAAAAGGGCCCAATCACACATCCGCATGGCAGCCGGCTTCCTTCATCTTCTCGCTTCTCTGGCAGCCTTATTCCTGGAAGAGATTGGTTAATACACATGTCTTGACTTTGGAACAGAAGTTTCTTTCTTTGATAGTCAGGGCTGGTTCTGGCAAAGTTGTCAAGTTATTGAAGTTCATCTCCACGATCATTCATTTTCCTGACAGCACCTTCCACGCCTGTGCCTTCCCTTTAGTTCAGCTAAACAAGCCCCCCGCCCCGACTCCCAGCTCACTTTGCAAGCCTGCAAAATGTGCCTTTCATAGCGGCCTTTCTCTGGTTCTTCTTCCCAGGCACCAAAGTATGTCTATAATCATAGGATGTCAAAGCTTAAAGGGAGCTTAGAGTTCATGGCTTTCTACCCCCCCCCCCCCCCACCGCAATGTTCTTTATGAAGGGACGTGCCCAAAGTTAAATATTTAGGGATAGACCGGAGTTACGTTCTTTTCTTTACACTATGCAGCCTGCATTTTTCTTCACCATGCATTCTAATTAGAATGCATCAATGCATCAGTGCATCACTACCTATTGTATGAATCAGAACTTTTGGAGTTTTAAGTTTCAGAAACTTAATGAAACTGGTTTAATATGAGGGCAGTCGATATCTCAGCTCATGTAACCGAAGAATCTTTGGAGGGCTGAATCCACAATTCTAGAAGCCTTCTCAAGGCTCTTCTTTCTTAACTCTGCTTCATTCTCAGGAAAACTGAGAAATGGTGTCCCAAAGGCCTTAACAGCACCAGGCTTATGTTCTACCATTTTAGGATCCTAAGGGAAAGGGAGAAGACTTTTTTTCTGGAAAAAGCCCTACGTATAACTCGCATTAGTTTGACTTGAGTCATGTGCCTCCTTTCATTGGTGGCCGGTGTGTAGCTAGGGAACAATGGTCAGTGGAACCAGGGGTCGTGGTCAGTGTCACCTAAACCATAGACTGAGAGTGGGGAAGAGATGGTTCCCAGGACAAAACCAGGCTTCTCTTTGCAAAAGAAGGAGAAATGGATATTGAGCTGGTGTGTGCGGAGCCCACGCACATCACCCATATGACCAACCACAGGCTGATGATGGTTTAAGGTGTATCCCTGGTAGTGTGTTCAGTTCTTGTGAAGGACAGTCAATGTCTTGATATGTATAACATGGGAGTTTTTGTGTACCATGGACAGACCCACGGTGAAGGAGGGGTTGGAAAAGATAGAGAGCTGGATTGTAGGATTTCAGATCCCTCAGATCATAGCACAAAGTACCTGTCTACCCTGTCCATGGAGCAGACAAATCTAATCCTGATGATGGCCCAGGAAATCAGCCTGAGATGAAAAGGTCTCCATTGGTTAACCACCACGGATAATTGAAAGTGGACCCTACCGGTTCATCCCAATTGGTTCTACCTCTTTTCTTACCATGTATTACTTACCTCACTTCATGAGCATGGCCCATGTCTCATGAGCCCAAGTCAAGGAGTGAACATCAGAAAAGTATAACCTTGTGTGCTGGTTTTCTTCTTTCTCTCCTCTTCATGGCCTTTTTGTGTACTTCCCCTGTGCTTGGAGAAGAACGCCTGGCTGGTTTGTTAAGAATGAGGTGTTTGCATTCCCTCATCCTGATGCCGCGTGGTGATGGGCCGTGTCTTAGGAGGTGGGGGTGATGAGGGGTGGTCAGAAGGTAGTACGGCTCAGGGTGCTGGGACTCTGGCAGGATTTCTGGACTAACTGAATGGACTTTTGCCCAAGGTCTTTTAGAAATCATTTTCAAGGTCTGTTTTAATTCCTAATGTTCTTTTATATGATTTCTGACTCATTTACTTAATGGTTTCATTTGTGTTTAAAAAAGGAACACCAAACCTTCGTTATTTACCTTCCCTGATGCTTTTCAAATACCACAGAATTCTGTAAAGCCATCAGAGAGACAGAGGGGGCCAAAATTAAACATTCATTTTTGTTTCTTTAGCAAAGAGTTCTTGAGATAATTTGACACAGAGGAACCAGTGCAGGTCCCTGCAAGCTCAGAGAATCAGGAAAGGCTTTTAAAGGACAAAGTGAGTTAACCAAACCTGGTTTTCTACGGCTTCATGGATACAGGAAGCCAGAGCCTGTGTTTAATCTCCCTACTGGGATGAGGCAGGTGTTGGTGGGCACCCCCAGCCCAGGTACCCAGATGGCATCCAGCGTAGTAATCACAGCCTAGTAGTCAAAGGATTTAACCATGGAGTTCATAGTCCCGAGAAGCATCCAGACCCTGGGGACCAAAGGGGGAGGTGGCACTGCTGGAAGTCCATCAGGCCTTGAGAAACATCAGTATGAGCATGATTGGGCATGATGCTCATGCCCAGAGACCACAGCTCAGGTCCAGAGAGCCTGGGTCCTCAGCCATGGGCACATCGCAGGTCAGGACCCAGGCTCACAGCTCAATTGTTGCCTGTACCTATAGTCACTGGGGCCACCATTACCCACACCTCCAGGGAGCCTCTGTGGAGCTACTCTAGGAGGTGTTTATTCTTTCCCTTTTATTACCTAACTCCATGGAAGCTAATCCTTTAAGTCTAAAGTGCACTGGATTACAATGTCAGCATTTCTTATCAGCACCTGCTCTGTGGCTGCCACTGTGCTGGGTGCTGGTATAGAGATGAAAGGACCTAATTTGGTCCTTTAACTAAACTGCCCAGCTTGGCATTTAAAGTGTTACTTTTTCTGATACTCATAAAATTCGTTTTGCTCAAGTACTTGAATACTTGCATCTTATAATTGTTACACAAGGAGTTCTCGTTGCGGCTTAGCAGGTTATGAACCCGACCAATATCCATGAGATTGCAGGTTGGATTCCTCTCCTGGATCAGTGGGTTAAGGATCCAGCATTGCCCCAGGCTGCATCATAGGTTGCAGCTGTGGCTCGGATCTGGAGTGGCTGTGACTGTGGTATAGGCTGGCAGCTATAGTTCCAATTTGACCTCTAACCTGGGAACCTCCATAAGCCATGGGTGTGACTCTAAAAAGACACCCCCCCAAAAAAAGTTAGACAATACAAAAATATAAAGGCTGAAATCTTAGTGTTTCCTTCTTCCTCTACTTCTAGCTCCTTTCATCAGTGTTCACCAACTGATAACCTTTCTTGTGTATATTTCTAGTCCTTTCTCTATGCTTGTATATCCATCTCTAATTGTATTAGCTGGGGTCCCAGGAGGAAATAAATGGTACAATCAAATTAGGATGAATTTGAGTTTAATAAAGGAACTATTCCCCAGGCGTGAGGATGATGGAGAGAAACTATAAGAGATACTGCTTACTGCCCCTAGACCGGGAAAGGGCACGGAGAGAGAGTTTCGTGGATCCCCGGGCACAGGGATGGAGGTGCAGAAAGGACCCTCTGATGACTGAGACCTTTGGAGGAGGGATAGAGCCCCACCTCCAGGGAGGGATCCGGCAATAGGCACACTGACCTCCCTCGTTCCCCTCCCTCCCCATCGATTGAACCCTGTGGGAAGCCAGGAGCAGGAAAACAGCTTGATGCGGTCCTAGAGGGTCATGCCGTCCTTCTAGGTCAGCTCTGTGGCCAGAGAGCAGGGTGGAGGGTGGGTCAGAGGAGCAGACACAGGATGTTCCATACAAATATATACCTATCACATAGCTTTATGAACTTTTAGTATCTTTGCTAACTTCTTACAGAAATGGTGTTCTGTGTCTTGCTTTTTTGTTAACCTAAACGTTTGTTTTGTCTTGAGATCTTTTTCTATCAGAACATTTGGATCTAATTAACTTATTTTAATGGCTGAGTAGTATTTCATCCTATGCTATATCTGATTTTTAAATATTTTGTATACGTCATGTTTGATATGTCCAACAGAATGTGTACCATCTATGTAAACTGTGAAGCCTAATAATGGAAAAGTCATCTGTATAATGAGACCATCTCAACCTGAGATCACTAGTCCCATTGACTCCACCTTGGCCTCCACTCCTAGGCAAGCTGTCTGTGTCCCCTCACCCTGAAAATGCTGCTTTGGATCTTTTCGTGTGTGTGTGTGTTCAACTCTTTATGTTCTTTAAAATATGTTTTCCCCTATATGTATCTTTAAACACTATATTATCTAATTTTGCTTTTTTTAAAGCTTTATAAAGCTATTTTAATTGTATATAGTCTTACATAATTCTTTAAAAAAAAAACAAAAAACCTAGGACACATCTTGCTGTGTTCAGCTGTGCTTCATTTATTTTCACATTTTAGAATACTCCATTGTATGAATATGCCACAAACTTACCTCCCTATTCAACTGTTGATGGACTTTTGGGTTGATTCCCATTTGTGCTGTTTCAAACAATGTGGCTTATGAATACTGTTTTGTCCCTGTCTCCTGGCACATTTGTGCAAAAGTTGCTCTAGGGCCTATACCTAGGAGTGGGATTTCTGGGTCAAGGGGTTTACACATATTCAGCTTTGCTAGGTAATGTGAATTGTTTGCAGTGGGATTGTGCCAATTTGCATGCCCTCCAAAGTAGGTAAAAGTTCTGGTTGTTCCCTGTCCCCCGCCCCCCTCCCCAGTGCTTGGTGCTTTCCAATGTCTTAATTGTCACCACTAATATTCTTTTTAGGGATGCCAGCGGAACATTTAATGAGCGTCTGACTCTGTTAGCATGATAAATATTTTTAACCTGGCTGTCCTGAAACATGAATTCTATTTTTCTCTGGAAAAATTGTTTTCCCTTTCTTGCCCTATTGTATTTGCTTCATTGTTCCCTGACAGTTACGCAGCTTAATATATTCAAACATATTAATACATTGAAAACAAATATGCCAAATGGGTCTTTAAATTCTCCCCACCTCTAAAAGGAATGCAATCCCGCTAGGGTTTCCCATGAGAATTATGGTTCATCAGCTGAAGGTTAGGGTTGGTCCGATGTGGACGACTTAGCTCACAAAGAAAGGAAACCAACAGCTGTCCTTGGTCCCTTTTTACCAAACTCCAGACCACCTTGACTTTTTTTTTGGTCTTTTTGCCATTTCTTGGGCCACTCCCGCGGCATATGGAGGTTGCCAGGCTAGGGGTCAAATCGGAGCTGTAGCCACCGGCCTACACCACAGCCACAGCAATGCGGGATCTGAGCTGCATCTGCTACCTACACCACAGCTCATGGCAATGCCGGATCCTTAACCCACTGGGTGAGGCCAGGGATCAAACCCCCAACCTCATGGTTCCTAGTCAGATTCGTTAACCATTGAGCCACGATGGGAACTCCAGGCCACCTTGACTTTTAAGGCAAAACTTGATTATGTGCTCTTTGAAAGGAACTGTGTCTCCCTCCATCTCTCTTCCCTCTCTTCTATCTTTCTTTCCTTAAGTATTCATTCGCCAACTAGCTAAACATCTAGTAGAAAAGACATATCACTAATCCTGAGTAGCTTGCAAGTGGGATGACGAGGAGGGGACAGATGGCTCTGGAGTACAAAGGAGGACGTTTGACCTTTGTGCTTCTTGAGTCCACCTGAGTTCCTAAAATGAGGTTGGCTTTACTGAGCATTTGTTGAATGAATGAATGAATACTGTGAAGAGTTTTCAGTTCTTCACTCATTGTAGTTTAGGAAGAACTACATGAAGTTGAATCCCCATCAGTTAGTCCACCTTTAACTACTGGAGTTAATCTTCTTTGGTAATTTAATGCTCAGAGCACCTCCTATGATGTGTTGATTGACTCCTTTTGGAGATGTACAACATCCTATCAATTTATTTTACTTTATAAAAAAGTTCCTTTTGCATTCTTTCAAGCACTCCATCTTCTTTCCCCAAATCTTGGGAACTGGCATTAGCCCCTTAAAATGTGCCAGCATGCTTTTCCCCTTTGCGTACAAGTAAGAGCTTGTAATCACCCAGTGTTTCTCTGACCTAGAAAAGCTGAGAAATTCACATTAATGAAAACACAGGGACCTGCAAAATTGCTCCCAGCCCTCTCCCATAGAAGTATGTCTGGCGCTTGGTAATTAGATGGATGGAATGTGGGTAATGGATGGAGCACCAGTGCTGCTGCAGCCTCAGATAGGCTTATGTAACTTTGAAATCAGGAAGCGCATTCAGTGGGGTAGGGGAGAACTGCTTTTAACAAGCTGCTGGGATTGGCCGAACTTGTGCTGGCCTTGCACTCTTACTACTATAACCTTGATACCTTTCTCTCGTTTGTAAACTTTATTTGCATTCCAGGGCTCAGCTGAATTTGCCTGGGACCCTAGTTTCTTTCATCTTCTGTTCAGGCTGGCTTGCATGTAAATCAGCTTCAGACTCTCAGCCGCCTTTATTTCTCCCCGAGCGCCCCCCCCCCCCCCCCCCCGCCCTGACCAGTTTATCCTTGGTAAGGAGTGCATTCCCTGCAGGCTCCTGTCCCAAGCATGGCGATCCACCTTAACACTGGACAAAACGGTTGCTGTTGATAGTAATGAGTTGTGATGGAACATCGGCGTGGGGGTTGAGTAGATGGAATGATTGACATGCTCAGGATTGAGAGTGTTCTGGACAGCACGCTATGGGACCCTGGAGCATTTGTCAAGCCACTCCAGTTCCCCCATTCCACTCCTGCCAGAGGTGACATTTTCCTTTCCCTACTCGGGACATCATGGGCATAACTGAGAACCATGATTCTAGCACTTTGGGAGCAAAAATGGGCACGTCTCTTCTGCGCCCCCCCACTGTAGTGGGGAAGGGCAGGCTCACAGCTGGACGGGCACTGTGCCTCCAGATGTCCTCGTCTCGTGCCCACAGATCACGTGCAACCATTTTTATGTTTTTAATACACAAATGGAAGAAAACTCAATAGATAAAATGACAGGTAACATTGAAAGAGATCTTCCTCTTAGCCATTCAAGCTACTATTGAAATAACTGAATTTCTTTAAGTGATGCTAAAATGCTTTATTACCCTTCTCCTTTCTCCTTTTCCTTTTCTCTAGAGAAGATAACTTATTTTGCAATGCCTAAATTAACTCAGAGGGGTTTAGACTGATTTATAATTTAGAGAAACAGTTCAAGTACTCCTGTGAGCAGAACCTAAAATAGCATTGTCTTTCCAAAGACCACCAGCTTGATTTCACAAGTAAACCACCAAAAGCGATTATTTGGTACATTTTCTATATTCCTTTCTCTTCTTTCATCCTTATAAGGGAGGAGCTGAGTGAGTATTTTTTCTTGGCTTTTTCTTTTTCTTTTCTTTCTTTTCTTTTTTTGCAAACATTACTATCTTAGCCTAAACTCATATGATTTTTTTTTGTTTGTTTTTTGCCTTTTCTAGGGCCACACCTGTGGCACATGGAGGTTCCCAGGCTAGGGGTCTAATCAGAGCTACAGCTGCCGGCCTATGCCAGAGCCACAGCAGCACGGGATCTGAGCTGCGTCTGTGACCTACACCGCAACTCACGGCAACGCCAGATCCTTAACCCACTGAGCGAGGCCAGGGATCAAACCTGCAACCTCGTGGTTCCTATTTGGATCCGTTAACCACTGAGCCATGACAGGAACTCCCTCATATGATTTTTTTTTAAAATAGAAATGTGATCAGTATTTCTTGCCAGATGTCACATTAAGGAAGGAATCTACAAAGGCAATGTTCTCAGAGTCAAGTTCTCAGGGTGGCAAGATCAGCGCATTTGCCTCCTTTGGCCCCAGTATGATTTATAGAGTTGGGTTTTCTGTTTGAGGCTGCGATAAAGGGCAGGGATGGAGCAAATGAAAAGGATCCTTGGGGTGTAAGAGAGGTAAGAGAACTCAACCAACCCACGGTTCCTCTAGTTGCCATGGATCCATCACCAACAGCACAGATTTATGGCTCAGTCCACAACGAGTCCAGTTTCCTGGACTGGTTCTCAAAATTTAGCATGTACAGGTACCAGCTGGGTGGCTAATAAAAATGTACATCCCTGGGACCCGTGCCCAGATTCAGATTCAGTAGGATTGGGATGGGACCCAGGAATCTGCCTTTGTAGAGATGTCAGAGAGGATTCTGATGCTGGTGGTCTGAGGGCCACACTTAGAGAAACACCAGCCTCCTGCCTCCTAACAGCTCTTCCCTTTGGCTCTTTGCCTCTGCTTCAGGAAGTGACGTTGCATATGATTCTTTCAATGCCACCACTTGGAGCTGGAACCAGAACTTTCTGTAATGTACTTTTATCTAACCTGGTTGAACTCTGGGCGAGCACTGAGTATATCACTTCCTGGAGACCTGCTTTCTGAAAGCTTCCACCAGACCATGCTGCCTCCTACTCCAGTGTAAAATAAGACGTACTCAAGAGTTTCTGATATGGCTCAGCCAAAACGAATCTGACTTGCAACCAGGAGGATGCAGGTTTGATCCCTGGCCTCGCTCAGTGGGTTAAGGATCCGGTGTTGCGGTGAGCTGTGGTGTAGATCAAAGATGCGGCTTGGATCTGGCATTGCTGTGGCTGTGATGTAGGCCATTTGACCCTTAGCCTGGGAACTTCCATATGCAGCGGGTATGACCCTTAAAAAAAAATTAAGTCATAAATAAAAACCACAAAAAAGAGGTACTCAGAGGCTGGGATTTTATTTTATTTATTTATTTTTTGTCTTTCTGCCTTTTCTAGGGCTGCTCCCGTGACATATGGAGGTTCTCAGGCTAGGGGTAGAATCAGAGCTATAGCCACTGGCCTACGCTAGAGCCACAGCAATGCCAGATCTGAGCCGCGTCTGCAACCTACACCACAGCTCACGGTAACACAGGATCCTTAACCCACTGAGCAAGGCCAGGGAATGAACCCGAAACCTCATGGTTCCTAGTCAGATTCGTTAACCACTGAGCCACGATTCGAACTCCGAGGCTGGGATTTTATATAGGCAAGCTGAACAACCTGAAAGTCAGTTATCAAAAATTTGAAAGTTTCCCCTATAGTATGGTTGGACCTATTTTCATAAATCTACATAAAGCACTGAAATAATAAGAATAATACAAATATTTTATAATTGACTCCCATGGACCAGGCTTTATCCTAAATGATTTGAATATATTCAACTAATCCTCATAATAACCAATAGTCGAAGTATTATTATTATTCTCCTTTTATAGATAAGAAACCAAGGCATCAGAAAGCTAAGGAACTTGTACAGCTAGGAACAGTCTGGCACTCTTGATGTGTATAAGTTAAAATGAAACTCTTAAGGACACCAGGACTCGGAAGGAGCCTTCTTTTTCAGAAGAGAAAAGAAATAAATACATAAAGGGCATTATAAGACTATAGCACAACCACTAGTGAGCCACTAGTGAGAAGTATTGTAGCTTTTTTTTTTTTTTTGAACTTTTAAGAAATATATCTAGGCATAGTATCTGCAGCCTTTAGTGCATATTGGGGTTAATTCTAGGACTTTTATTGTCACTCAGAATTTGACAATGTAATAGTTATTTGTGTCACCAAACCTTTTAGGCTGGAAGGTTTTGTATATTAGTAGTTGTTAAAGATCTTGTTGGAGAAATTACTGTCACAATTATGGAAACCCTAATTTAACCCACATTGATTACAGTATGTTTCTGGCATGGTCAAGAAGTTTTCTCCTGCTTGAGTAGCTTTACAAAGCATATTTAATGTCTGACTTTAATCTCCCTGCAGTTACTCAGCCCTGGTGAAATCCCTTTTGAGGGTGTTTTTGGTCTTTTTGTTTTTGTTTTTCAGCGTTCTAGAAAGAAGAGATGGGAAGGCGATTGACATTGCTAAGTACTGAATTCTAGAGTCATGTCTGTGATTAAAATGTCCCCTGGCCCCCACCAGTCAAGAGTGCGAAGTTGGTCTCACTAAAGCTCATGCCCAGTTTACATCCTATGGGGCTGCTTGTTCGAGGAGCCCAGGTCTCCCAGCCTCCCTACCAAGTCCCCTCAAGCAGTTCTCAGAGTTCCCTTGTACCTACCTGCCTGGTTCTCGCTCTCCAGTTTGACCACTTGTTTCTGTTTCTTTGTTTTCCTTTATCCCCGTAGATGAAGACGCTTGAATATATAATCAGTGATAGTGAGGAACAGAGTCTTACGCTTTATCATTTCTCTCCGAGGAGTGGTTATGTTAAAAAAAAAAAAAAAAAAAAAAAAAAAAAAAGGACCAATACAAAATTCCCTCTTCTAGAAGTGTGAAGTTTTTCATATGTCAACCAGCTGTAACCTTTTGAAGGTTTAATGAAATCAGCAAATATAATCCAACATACAAGAGTGGATATGAATCAAGTCTATTATTGTTGAACAAATGGCATTAATTTCCAGTGCACATGTGGACCTGAGTTTTAAAATATTTGTTTGAAAAATGTCAAGCTGCTCATTGTTTTAGAATATTTGAGCAGCTTGCCAGTATGCTCTTTTTAAACAGTTGTACTTCTGAAAGGTTACAGTGTTCCCGTATTTACTCTTCAACTTTAAAAATTCTTCCAGCGGCCTTGGGTAGTGGGGAAATACCTCAAATTCCTCTTTTCAATGGTTTGATGGATTGCATTTCCTAGATGGTATAAAAATTCTCCACTTTGAGCAGTAGCCTAAGGCAAAGGGACTGATTTTACACCCCAGTGCTTGTCATTCTGTTGCTGAGTGGAGAAGTTCTCTTCAGTGCCCCCTAGAGGTCATAGAATTTGATGATTTACTAGATGCTACTAGATGCCTACATCTAGTGTCAGCACACTAGGAAGGAAAGGGCTCAAGGGAGATGGTTAAGTAGTCTGAGGTATTAGGGATTAGAGAATGAGCAAGGCAGTCATGGGCCCTGCCCTCCTTGAGGTCATGGTTGCAGTTCAGCTGTGGACAGTGTGAGTAGAGAGCATAGAAGTCTCCAAAGCGGGTACAAGGCATTCCTTGAGGCTGTTGGGGCAAATAGAAAACTTAGGTTTATCTCATTTTGAATTTCTGTTGGTATGGATATTTCATAATGCACATAGGATGTTGGTGTTGTGAACCTTTTTTAAACATATAATGTACTCAATTATTTTGGACACACACGCAGATCTGCTTCAGGACTGTCTGTTCTGTTCCACTGATCTTAGCTGATATCTTTAAGAAAGATTGACAACTATATTTTTAAAATCTGATCTAATCAGGAAATGGATTTAATTGGAACACACCATTCCATAAATTATTTGATTGAGCATGGTTTGTTTTTTTTTTTTCCTCAAGATCAAAGCGTCCCCAGCAGTGTGGTTATTTTTTGCACTTCTATCCAATTTAGCACCTCTTTCAAGTTACATTTCTGAAATTCGATAATCTATGGTAATGGTATGATACTCCATTTCTTACTAAAACACAAAACACAGCCCTCCTTATTAACTTGTTCACTTGTCTTCATTTCATCCTGTTTGCACTGTGTGAGTTCTTCAACTCGGCTCTGCCTGTTCCTAAACTGTACCCTCTTCTTGCGGAAGGTCTCCACACGATTCGTTTGCTTTTAGATTCCCCTGAGATTGCTCTCTGCACTGTGAATTGTTGTAAGCCCAAGTGGTTTCCAGGTGACTTGCCTTGAGCAGTGGCTGTTCATTTCATGCACTGTAGAGTCCCGGGACATGCCAAATAGTTGATGCCACCAACTTCACAGATGCTCCCAACCAGGGCTGCTTTCAGTGATGTCGCCTTTCCAATTGACATGGTTGTTTGAAAAGATATGTCTCTGCTTATATCTTCTGGTTTTCCACCTCCTCTTCTCCCCTGATTCTATCTTCAGTGCCCATTCCTTCCCCAATTTTCCCAGGTAGATTTATTTCCAAGAAGGATCCTTCCCTTTTGGTTCCCTTCCATAGGACTTCTATGGCAATCAGATATTTGCTTTATTTCCATTTCCAAAACAAACATAGCTGATGGCTGTCTATGATTAGGAACGCAATTCTAGAAAAATCTTATTTCAGTTTGCTATTCCAAATCATTCCTGGGATTTCTAGACCTAATATGTTGCATTTCACTACTTGAAAGGGAATTATTATCATTTCCAGATGAATGTGCTTATGAGTATTTGAGTAATTCCTTTAGTTTCCTAAATCACCATACCCATCCATAATTCCTAACTTCAAATCAAGCCAGTACTTTTGGCACCTCAACCATAATTCCTAAATCAGTGGTTCCCTGATTCACTCTTCTGCTGAATGCTAACAGGTTGTTGTGAAGAAAGACTTAACCACTCAAACTCTTTCCAGCCCCCCAGTCTTTGCACCAGCTGTTCCCTTTGGCTGGAGTTTTCTCTCCCAGATCTTCACGTGGCCAGCTCTTACCATTCAGCTTTCAATCAAGATTTACTTTCTTGTAGTGGTCTTTTTAAAGCCAATGAGCCCCTTACCACTCTTTGATACATCATGTGATTTTATTTTTTCACAGCATACGTCACTGTCTGGAGTTATCTTTGTTCACTTAGTCATCTCTTGTCCTTCAACTAGAACATCGAAGAAGTTCAGAGGCCTTACCTATCAAGTTCATTCCTCTACCCCCACCACATATGTAGTACGGTGTCTGCCACATAGTGGTTTGACAAATGCTTGCCGAGTGTATGGATAAAACATTTTGGAAATGATGGGTGAAATAAGGTTGAAGACTTTTCTCCAGAGCAATATAGCATATGATAAATATATTTAGATTAATGGATAGATAGGTAGACAGAGAGAGAAATGAAGGAGCATAGAAGGGCTAGAATATGCCTAGATTAACCTAAACCTGGGGTTTAATGATTTACTGCACACGTACAAGGACATAGGGATGGGAGATATGTAATTTGTCTCTTACCTTTACAGTAATTAATGGTCCCTATACTTTGAAGACTGTATTATGGGATAGGCTTAATGATAAACTAAGATGAGCCCTGTTGGGTGCAGGAGACCCTCCCTCCCTTGTCCCTCTCTCTGTGTCCCCCTAGCTTATCACCATCCAAGGCAACTCACCTCTCTTGAGTAGGTTTTGGAGCAAACCCAGGTCAAAGGTGTGCTTCTCTCCTGTCTGGATTACCTGTGTTACTTTAGGAGCTGATCCTGATATAATTACTTGTAACCATGGAAGCAGGGCTGGTTTCTTTTGACACATGGCATGAGTGCTAACAAGTCTATGCCGAAGCCTCATTTCCTAAGAAGCCATCGGGCAGGGCAGACCCTTAGTGCTTCAGGGCTCCTATCTGGTACAGAAGGCAGAATGGAACACAGTCCTGTATTTCTGTTTGGTTATTGTTGCTCTAGGGTATTTTTACATTGTTGAATATTTCACGAACTAAAATAGTGTATATATAAAATAAAGATAAGTAAACTGTGGTGCTAGGGGACCGTGCTACTAGGCTTTACAGATGTGGGTAGTGAAGCAGGAGTAAATGAATTAGTGTGCTCATTTTCTGCTCAGCATAATTCTTTAATCTTTAGGCAACAACCTGGAATTGACCATTCCAGATGCCATATCTGTGTGAACAAATCTACAGAACCTTCCATGTGTATAAACAGAATTAGTATGGATTTTATTTTTTCTTAGAGAATCACCAACTTATCTATTTCACATTTTGGACCAAAGCTTTATAGTCTATTTTCTCATTTTACCTATTAAAATTGGAGGAGGGGAGTTCCCATCATGGCTCAGAGGTTAACAAATCCGACTAGGAACCATGAGGTTGTGGGTTTGATCCCTGGCCTCGCTCAGTGGGTTAAGGATCTGGTGTTGCCGTGAGCCGTGGTGTAGGTCAAAGACGTGGCTCAGATCCCGCATTGCTGTGTCTCTGGAGTAGGCTGGCGGCTACAGCTCTGATTCGACCCCTAGCCTGGGAACCTCCATATGCCGCGAGTGCAGCCCCAGAGAGACAAAAAAATAAAATAAAATAAAATAAAATAAAAATTTTAATTGGATGAGGAAGTTTAAAATAAAAGACAAAAAAAGGAGGAAGTTTTGAACCATGTTTAATAATTTGTTTAATAATTTTGGATTGTATTCACAAAAAAATTTGGTCTAAATTTATTTTACTGTCCTGGTTTTGGTTATCAGTGAAAAAGCTTGATAAATCATTTGGCTACATTTGAGGATGTTCTATTCGTTTTAATTGGGTGAAACTCACTTATAAAACCTCTGGAGTCTGGTGGCTTGGTGTGTGTGAGAGAGAAGGAGAGTACTTTGATTTTTTGATTGGATTTCCTAAGGCTTATTGATATTTCCAGGTTCTCTACTTCTTCTTGAGTCAATTTTGGTGATTTTTCTTTTTCTAGAAAATTAGTCCTTTGGGCACCTAAGTATAATTTTTAAAAATTGTTATACAGTCTTTCCATAAATTAATTCAATCTGCAATGGAGATTTTATTTCAGTTGTTGATTTCATGGACATTTTTAGCACTATATTCCTCCAAGTATTTTGGAACTTGGGTTTGCTGACTCATTCTGAGTAGGAAGTTTTAAAATTCAGCTTGGGGAGTTCCTCTTGTGGCTCAGCAGTAATGAACCCAACTAGTATCCATGAGGATGCAGGTTCGATCCCTGGCCCTGCTCAGTGGGTTAAGGATCGAGCATTGCTGTGAGCTGTGGTGTAGGTTGCAGACATGGCTCATATCCCAAATTGCTATGGCTGTGGCTGTGGCCAGCAGCTATGGCTCTGATTTGACTCCTAGCCTGGGAACCTCCATGTGCCATGCCCTAAAAAAACTGAACTGAACTGAAATGAAATAAAAGAAAATAAATTCAGCTTGTATTATTGTTTGTATTGCCTTCTCTCCCTCTGGGTTCATTTCTTTCTTCCTGCCCACCCCCATTCCGAGGTTTTGATTGCTTTCACCTGCCCCGTGACATTGCCAGCCCAGAACTAGGTTTTACTGTATCAGCCACCCTTGCTAATGGTGATAACGAGGATCGTGTATTCTGTTAACGAAGCTAGTGGGAGGCTTGATTCAGTGCCTCGTTCAGATTCGTGTCTTTGTCCAGTTCTCCTGCACAGGCTCAAATGTTTCATAAAGCTTTACCTCCTGGCATGTTCCTTTTGTTTCCAGCCACCTCTCTTGAGCTCCACCCTCTTGCTCGCTTTCATACAGTTAGTCTGGCTTAGATTCTCCTATCTCCAGTGAAGTGAATTTTAAATTCTGAACTTTAAATTCTGTCTCCGTATAGGAACAGAGTGCCCAGCAATCATGGCTGGCTTCCTCATCTGGCGCCCTGCAGCCCTGGCTTCAGATCTACTCATTGCCTTGTGATTCTAATCCATTTCTAGTCCACAGGGATGTTTATCTGGTTTTTTGGAGCCAAATTACAACCTTTTGGTTCTCCCTGTTTATATTTCATCTCTAATTGCCACATGTTTGGAACAGAGGAGGCTCATGAAGATGTGAATTTGCTGTGCCATGTTAAAGTCTCATGATTTACTTTGAGATGTGATTTTATTTCTGGTCCTAATTTCTTACCTATAGCTCTCTATGGTTCTGACCTTCAAAGAGTTCAGAAGGTTAATCTTTTTTTAATGTGTTGGTTGTTTATACTCATCATTTGAGAGAAAGGGAGTTACATCATATTTAGTAGAGAATAAACTTTTTTTTGGCCGTGCCTGCAACATGCGGAGGTTCCTGGGTCAGAGACTGAACACGAGCCGAAGCACCAACCTGAGCCACAGCAATGAAAACACCAAATCTTTAACCACTAGACCACCAGGGAACTCTGAGAGTAAATGTCTTTCATGGGTTTATGTGACTAAATTGTAAAAGTCAAAGGAATTAATTGGAAATTTGTTTTTATTGTGTTATGATCACAAAAACGAATATCTTAAGGAACTGAACTAGCTTGATTCTGAGTCAAGTTTTGTTACTAAATAAAAACAAATCAACTGTAGATTTGTTGATTCTCTACCATATTTCAAGTCTTGGGAGAACACATGTGAAGGAAGTAAATGCCACTAAGAGAGGTAATTGTGGGGCCTCAAGGCCTCTTCAAGGAGATGAAATTCAAAGCCTCTGACCAAGCATTGTAATGTCCCTTCCCCAACCTTGGCAACCTGGCCTCCTCTTCTTGCCCCCTACTAGGAAAAGTATGTGGCCCACTCCTCAGTCCTCCCCTATAGGGGCAATATACACCCCCAACTAACCAGCAAGTGTATAGGAAGAGCCTATCTTTTCCCAGCCAATCAGGAGGTCAGCAGATGTATCATAAGACCTCTCCTCTCTCCTGGGCTATAAAAACAGACAGGACCACATGCCCTGGGTCTGCTCTCCCTTCCCATCAGAAAGTCATCCTCCTGCACAAGCAGCATCTTTTAGCTCAATAAACTCTTCTTTCTCTTCACCCTGCTTTGGGTGAAGAAATTCTTCTTCTGATTCATGTGCACAGACCACAACAATAGTGTGTTTCTCAGCCCAGGGATGGGGATGGAAGGCAGGCTTCTGTCCTCTCCCCATTAGAAGTACAATGAGTCAGGAATGGGAAACTTTAAAAAAAATTTTTTTATCATACTTAATTTATAATGTTCTGTCAATTTCTGCTGTACAACAAAGTGACCTAACTATATATTTTATGTGTATACACACACACACACATTCTTTTTCTCACTATCCTCCATCATATTCTATCACAAGTGGCTTAGTTCCCTGTGCTATACAGCAGGATCTCATTTTTATCCACTCCAATTCAATATTTGGCGTTTATTAAGCCCAAACTCCCTGTCCATCCAACTCCCTCCCCCTCTCTCTCCCCCTTGGCAACCACAAGTCTGTTCTCAAAGTCTATGAGTTTGTTTCCTTTCTGAAGATAAGTTCATTTGTGCCATGTATTAGATTCCAGATATGTGATATTATATGGTATATTTCTTTCTCTTTCTGACTTACTTCACTTAGTATGAGAGTCTCTGGTTCCATCCATGTTGCTGCAAATGACATTTTGTTTTTTATGGCTAAGTAGTATTCCATTGTGTATATATACCACATCTTCTTAATCCATTCATCCATTGATGGACATTTAGGTTGTTTCCATGTCTTGGCTACTGTGAATAGTGCTGCTAGAACATAGGGGTGCATGTATCTTTTTCAGTGAAAGTTTTATCTGGGTATATGCCCAGGAGTGGGATTGCTGGATCATATGGTAGTTCTATATTTAGTTTTCTGAGGTACCTCCATACTGTGTTCCACACTAGTTGTACCAATTTACATTCCCACCAGCAGTCATGGAGCGTACCCTTTTCTCCACACCCTCTCCAGCACTTTTTATTTGTTGATTTGTTAATGATGGCCATTTTGACCTGTGTGAGGTGGTACCTCATAGTAGTTTTGATTTGCATTTCTCTAATAATTAGTGATGTTGAGCATTTTTTCATGTGTCATGTGTCTGTTGGCCATCAGTATGCCTTCTTTGGAGAAATGTCTATTCAGGTCTTTTGCCCATTTTTCAATTGGGTTGTTGGTTTTTTTTGTTGTTGAGTTGTGTAAGTTGTTTGTATATTTCAGAGATTAAGCCCTTGTCTGTGCATCATTTGAAAGTATTTTATCTCATACCGTAGGTTGTCTTTTTGTGTTTTTTTATGGTTTCCTTTGCTGTGCAAAAGTGTGTAAGTTTGAGTAGGTCCCATTTGTTTATTTTTGTTTTTATTTCTGTTGCCTTGGGAGATTGACCTAAGGAAGCATTTGTATGGGGGATGATGTCAGAGAATGTTTTGTCTATGTTCTCCTCTAGGAGTTTTATGGTGTCTTGTCTTATGTTTAAGTCTTTAAGCCATATTGAGTTTATTTTTGTGTATGGTGTGAGGGTGTGTTTTATTTTCACTGATTTACATGCAGCTGTCCAGTTTTGCCTGCACCACTTGCTGAAGAGAGTATCTTTTTCCCATTTTATATTCTTGCCTTCTTTGTTGAAGCTTAATTGGCCATAGGTGTCTGGATTTATTTCTAGGTTCTCTGTTCTGTTCCATTGGTCTGTATGTCTGTTTTGGTACCAGTACCAGTAGTCTTGATGACTGTAACTTTATAATATTATCCAAAGTCAGGGAGAATTATGCTTCCTACATTTTTCCTCCTCAGGATTATTTTGGCAATTCTGGGTCTTTTATGGTTCCATATAGATTTTTGGATTTTTTGTTCCAGTTCTGTGAAAAAAGTCATGGGTAATTTGATAGGGATTGCATTGACTCTGTAGATTGCTTTGGGTAGTATGGCCATTTTAACTATATTCATCCAATCCAGGAGCATGGAATATCTTTCCATTTCTTTGAATCCTCTTTAGTTTCCTTGATTAGTGTTTTATAGTTCTTAGCATATAAGTCTTTCACATCCTTAGTCAGGTTTATTCCTGGGTATTCAATTTTTGGGGGGTGCAATTTTAGAAGGCATTATATTGTTATATTCTTTTTCCAATATTTCATTTTTAGTAACAAAAATGCAACTGATTTCTGAATGTTAATCTTGTATCCTGCTACTTTGTTGAATTGATTGATCAGTTCAAGTAGTTTTTGTGTGAAGTTAGGGTTTTTTATATATAGTGTCATATCTGCATAGAGTGACAATTTTACCTCTTCTCTTCCAACTTGTATACCTTTTTTTTTTCTTTTGTCTGTCTGATTGCTGTGGCTAGGACTTCCAATACTAGGTCGAATAAGTGGTGGGAGTGGGCATCCTTGTCTTATTCCAGACCTTAGCAGGAAGGATTTTAGCATTTCTCCATTGAGTATTATATTTGCTGTGAGTTTATCATAAATGGCTTTTATTATATTAAGGTGTGCTCCCTCTATACCCACTTTGATAAGAGTTTTTATCATGAATGATGTTGGACTTTGTCAAATGTTTTTCTGCATCTTTTGAGATGATCATGTGGTTTTTGACTTTTCTTTTGTTAATGTGGTATATGATGTTGATAAATTTGCATATGTTGAACCATCCTTGTGAACTTGGGATGAATCCCACTTGGTCATGGTCTGTGATCTTTTTTATATGTTGTTGGATTCGGTTGGCTGAAATTTTGTTGAGAATTTTTGCGTCTATATGCATCAAAGATATGGGCCTATAATTTTCTTTTTTGGTGGTATCTTTGTCTGATTTTGGTATTAGGGTAGTGGTGGCTTCATAGAATGTCTTTGGGAGTATTCCTTCTTCTGCAACCTTTGCAGAAGTTTATGAAGGATAGGTATAATTTCTTCTTTTTATGTTTGGTAGAATTCGCCTGTGAAACCATCCGGTCCTGGACTTCCCTACAAACAAACCTTTTTATTTTCAAACGGGTATACTCTTTCCCCTTCCCAGCCCCCACCACCAGGAGAGGGTAGTATTCTTTGCCCTGAACTGCTTGAGAATTACTGTCAGAGAGAGCCATTTTCACTAAGAACAAACAGCATATCAATAGGACATTCTGATAAAGTCAAACATGTAATCAAATGCTAAACTAGTTGGAAGAAGCCTGCACTGGGTGCCAGGCAATACATTTAGCCCTTTCCTTCTGCTCCTATTACATCAACACTGTGGACAGTTATTAATGTCCATTTTCAGATACATAGAGACGGGAGCCCAGAGAGCCCAAGCAGGTTGCCGAAAGTTCCTCGTGAGTGAGAGCCTGTCTGCTTCTGTAGCCCATGGTCTTAACTACTCTGTTGTAAGAAGAGGGCCAAAGACCAGGTTGAAACATGCTGTACCTCATTGCAATTTACTAGAGGAATGCATAGAGATTAAAATTCATAAATTGTTAGAGTTGGAAGAGATGAAACAATGCTCCTTTGACAGCCCATTTAGTTTTTTCTTTGATCCTTAAACAATGCTACCCTTAAATTTTTCTACGATAGCATAAAAAATTGATATCGGCCCTTTGTCATCCACTCTTCCTTCTTAGCGATTTTTATACCTTCTCTACAGAGATGATGCTCAAATGTGATGTCAAGCTATGCTTTTTGTTCCCAGCATAAGCTCCTCATTTTTACATGAAATATGCCAGACTTTTGATGCTTTCTCCAAAGCTCTATTCTGGACTCTCCCCATTTATTCTAGGCCCTCCTGAGGAAAGAGCTATTGTGCAGCCAGTCTTACCGGCTCTATAAATGAAATTGACAGTGGAATCATTCATTAGATTAGCCATTGCCAGGACAAAACTCACCTCCGGTGCATGGGAAGCATCAGTTCAAACACCTGAATTCATTTTCACCCAGTGCTACCTAGTTACCTAGTAACTGCAGTTATTCAGAGAGAGCTGTGTGTTTGTGATTGCTCGAGCTCTGCCCTTTTTCCCCCTTTGCAACCTATTATTGAAATGAAAATGTAACTTAGCTATTTCATGGCATATGGCTGTTTTCAGATGGAATAAGTTCATGCTGTTTTAAATTAGGCTCACCAAACAACATTTTTAGAATATTTGTCATATTTCTAAGTAACATGTGCTTGTGATTGATACTCCCTCTAATTCAAACTGGCAGCGCATAGTACCCTAAACCTGTGCCTGCTGAAGCAGTCTGTGTGAAATCCACTTATGTGCTCCAGCTTCCCAAGCGAGCCTTTCCTAGAGAGAATCGTTTGCAGTGTTTGAGGTCATCTTAAAATTATTACGGTGTAATCAGTACTGGCAACCATTCACTGTGTTAACTGCTCTCTGCCAGGGACCATGACAGTGATGAACATGTCATTTCATCTCATTTAATTCTCACAATACACTCTAAAGGTTTGTATTATTATTCCTACTTGACAGAGAGGGAAACAGGGATTAGAAAGGTTAAAGAACTTGCCTCTGTTCGGCAGATCAGGATAACTTGTTGAGAAAACTCATTAGATTGTGTGTCAAGGCAAAAAGTAGCATATTAATTTTTAGCATAGTCAAGTAAAATTTAGTGCATTAGAGAAAAGCAATCAAAAATAGGCTCTGCACCATTTCTTGTGAAGCAGGCAGAGGGGTATGATGGAAATAACTCTTGGCTCTGGGTCAGAAATCTGGGTTCTATTTTCAGGCCCTGCTACTTGGACAAATCACTTTACTTCCTTGTGTAAAGGCAGAGTGTTGACCATAATCTCCTAAAGTTATTTTTGCTCTAGTTGAGTATGAATGTAGGAGCCTGAAAGGAGATCCAGAGTCAATGTAGATGTCTTAATTTATGCAATTCTAGGCAATTAAAGAGACCAGGTAAACTCTGGAAACTATCAGGAAGGTGGGTTTCTTTATAATACACACACACAAAATTATGGCATCTATGCATTAGAAGTTTGATTGCCACATCTCCAAAATCTAGTGGAACTGGAGCAACTTTAGAAGGAAACATCAGATTGGTCTGATGAGACTATTATAATGAGTATATCAGTCCTTACCCTGGAAAGAAAAAAAAAATGGCTCATTTAGGAATGTCTGCAGAGTCATGCTTTTGTGCATTATGTACTTGAGAAGGTAATCTTAGGGCATGAAGGAGAAATGCCATGTGGGCACGAATGACTCATGGAATTGCCTACCCATGGGTGCAAAAAATAAAAATAACTTTGAGAACATTTAGTCAAATGAAGAGATGACAGTCCATCATGGATTGTTAAAGGAAACTGTAAGAGGTAAAACTCACCCCAAAGGACGATACTGGGAGTGATTATATTATTACGCCTCCCTCAGGGCACCCCTAGGATCCAGTGGAAGTTGATGCAGCAACAAGGCAAATTTTAGGACATAAAAGTTCTTTTTAGTATGGCCTGTTTTCTTAGAAATAAATCCTACTAGTAGTATAATTAATTTTTTTTTATTTTAGACCTAGTCAAAGAACAAACATGATAATGGAGGTGGGTAGTAGAAATATATGTTAATGTCACGGGACTCACTGAGTGATGGCCACGATAAGCCCATCTTTTCCTTTTAGAATCACAGACTCTTAAGAGTTGAACTTGCCTTCAGAGATCATCTAGCTCAGTGCCCACCTCCCCCTCCTCAGGTCAGGTGTCCATTCTTTACCTGACAGATGTCCCTCTACTGCTTGAACCCCGCCAGCATTTGGCCACTTACTCTTCTGAGGGATACGGTTCCCTCATGGGAACACTCTGGCGGATTTTTCTGCTGAGCTGATATTGGCATATCCCCTTCACTCCTTGGCCTGGTTATATACCTTGTGGGCAAGTTTGCTCCCCTTGCAGAGGAAGCATTTAGCCCTTGGAAGCCTTCTTTCTCTTCCTCAGGGTAACACATGCAGTTGCTCTTCAAACAATGCTGTGTCCAGACACTGTAAAATCCTAGCAGCTCTTCTTCGAACCGCAGTCCTTTTTCCAGAACATCTCCTCAGGTATCTAAGACGGAAAATGTTTGATTATAGAATAAAGGAGAGCATCACTTCACATAATCAGAACCCCATACTTTTATCAATAAATCCTAAAATTTTATTGATTTTTTTCCCAACAGCACAGACCCACTGTTGGCTCAATATGCTTAGACCCACCGGAATTTTCCAGTTGTCCCCAAATGAACTAGTCTCAATCCACCACCTCAAAGAGCAGTGTGCTCCTTCATATTTATCCTGCTGAATTACCTTGTGGGGCTATAAACTATTATTTATACTTAAGAATATTTTTGGATCTTGATGATTTGATCCAACATATTAATGATTCAGCTTATAGTTACATTTATTTGTGTATGTATTTATTTACTTATTTATACTTTTTTGTGTTTTTACTGCACTTGTGCATATGGAAGTGCCTGGGCCAGGGATTGTGACCTCTGTTGCAGCTGGGACAGGCAACATCTGATCCTTAACCCCCTGCAGTATAGTGAAAGCTCCTGTCTTATATTTTTATTATCTCAAAATTCACAAGCATATCTTTAAGATATTGATGGAAATGTTGAACAAAATCGTACCAGTTAAGTTTAGCAAGTGAGAGATATGTGACTTGTACAGATGCTTGTATTTTTTTAATCTTGCTCTAATGTTATACCTATTAAAATATACCATTTGTGCTAATAAATACAAGTTAAGTGAATAAATCCTTTTTTATTAGCATTTTGTTTCTTCAGAAAATGGACAACTGAAGAGAAAGAATCCATCTTTCTTCCTCCCTCCCTCCCTTCCTTCTTTTCCCCAAGGTGTATGATTAACTATTCAAACCACATGGATACAACCAATATTCAGCTGATAAGAATGTAATCTCATGACAAGTCAAAATACTTAGGGGACCATAGATATCATCGTAAGTGTTCACATGGAAAAATCTAGACCCGCATGTTACAATAATGTCACAATATCCACTTATGGAGAAAGTGAGTGTTTTTTTTTTTTTTATCATGATGTTCTTTTATTTTAATTAATTGTATTTTGGAGAGAGGAAAGATAAACTACTCATCATCCTTTTGTGGCCTCTGTTAAGTTCTGAAAATTACCTCGTATTCTCATTATATCCTTTTTTCAAGAGGCACTCCTCCTGGACTCTCAGTCCCTCGGGCCCATTTTTATTCCTTTCTGTCTTGCAGTTCTGCTTTTACCAAACATTAGGATGTTCAAGCTGCTTATACTCCTTATCCTTAAAGTTCACTTTAAAGAGAGCAGAGGATAAGTTTTCTGTGATGTGCAAAGTGTGGCCATGCTTCGAGTTAGCTTTAGATTTAGAAGAAATCACTTCCAGCTGATTCCTTTTGAGTTGGGATGCACAAAACATTACAAGGTTAATCTACTTGTTAGCTATTAGTGGCTTTTGATTCTTGTAGGACTAAAATTGTCACTTTCTTCATGTAGTTTTGTTATTTGCCTGTTAACATTGCAGTTAAGCTTCAATTTATAATATTTTAAGTGGAGAGTTTTTCAGTTTGGGTATAATATGTAATACACACTTTCCTTGGTATCTCATAACATTTTGTTTAGGTGCAACACCAGATGTCAATTCTTTTTCTTTCCTTAGGACATGTAAATTCTAATTAAAAATAAGACAGAATCAGGCTTAATGAAGAAAATGGTATTCTTTTGCGCAAGGATGCAATAATATAAAATGTTCAATATTTGCAACATCTTCCTTTTAACACAAAATATACTAATGGAAGTTTGGCTCGTTCCTAGCGTCTCAATACAGAGATTAAATTAACTGAAATGACCTGCCTAATAGAATGTGAGGTCAAGTATGATGACAGGACTAAAGACCAAAAAGTACTATGCTTAGACAACAAGCCCATGACTTGTGTAGACTTGGAGCCTTTCAAAATAAGCTTGGCTCTTTGACACTCTGTTCTGAAGCTAAAAACCTAGATCATTGAAAAGTCCTCTAATAGAGGTAGCGGTATCTATAATAGCATTTGACTGTTTTTTGTTTGAGCTCTTAATGTATGCATCAAAATTAAAGTTGTCTTTAAGAACTAGCATCATAGGAGGGCCATGCAGCTACCCAGAGTTCACTGCCAAGTCTTGGGACTTGGGATGGTTGACTTCTGATTCCTCGTTACCACTGTGGTCCAGAGACACGGCAGGCAGGAGCCAACAAAAGAACGCGGATGTCTGAGGTTAAAATACTTTAGGCAACTTGCTTAACTTACATAGGTTGTCATGACTGAGCAGTGTTTCCAAAGCATCCCTCCCACTTCTGAGCTTACCAAGTCTTAACAACGTCCGCGATGAATCAAGTTCATGCACATCAGAACATGAGAAACATTTTCTATAACTTTGTCGTGTGAACCTCAGCAAGCCCACACAAGCCAGGGCTCCTATCTTGACCTGTGTTTACTTTTTCTTTTCTTCCTCTGCCTTTCTCAAAGCTCCTTTGCTGTCTTCTTCCCTTCTAATCTGTTTTCTACTTCACGTCCTCTTTTATGCTAATCATCATTTTGTTTCCTTCTCTTCCTCCCTCCTTCTTTCCTTCTTCCTTTCCTTCTGTCCTTCCTTCCTTCTTTCCTTTCCCAGTCATCACAATTAAAGCCATTAAAAATCCCTCATCCTTAAACTAAATTTCTTTCTATTAAGGAAAAACTGTACAGCAGTACATCTATATACTAATCTATGCTAATTTGGCTTTCTCTTTATGGGAACTGGTGGTAAAAGAGGAATTATTGCTTAGCCTCCCAGGAACTGTGCTTTTCAATGTGACAATACTCATTTGAATAGGTAAACCCCTATCTGTTCAGTTTTTTTTCATGGCTCATCAAATAGGTCCAGAACTGGAGGCTACAGAGTGCTTTATAGACTGAGGCTTTCAACTGATCTTGCAAACTGACTTCTGTAGAGAACATACAGAAGATCACAGAAGGTTTTATAATTGAGAAAGTTTCCATTGTCAATAGCTAAACAAGCACCAAAAACAGCACTCTAAACTGTATAGGCTTCTGGAATTTTAGAAACTGAGAAGAATCCTTTAACTTATAAATCTAAATGGCAAAAAAAAAAAAATTTTTTTCTTTTGGTGGGAAGCACCTCAGCCTCCATTTTCTACAGTGAAAGACTGATGCTATCTATCTCTTTTAGCTTGTCTGCATTGAAACATGAAAAACATGAGTCTGTACACTACCAAGGTACCAAATGCCTCTGTTCCTTTTTTTTCTTTTTTTTCAAATTCCACATACCATGCCTAACAAAAGCCTGGAACACTGTAGTGAATGAACTGTTATAAGAGGAGAGAAGTTCTTCCTGGGCACTGTAGCATAGTTGGATGCAGTCGTGGGAAAGATGTGACCATTCCTGAGATGCAAGTTGCCTAAACTCTCTTTCCCTCTCCTCCCCTGGGTAAGTTCAAGCACAATGTTGTAATTCAACTTTTCCGCTCCTCCCATCCTCTCAAGTGAAACAGCTTGTCCTGGGGTTGCTGAGGCCAAAGGAGAAGGAATGGAGGAGCATGGTTCTTTCACTTAAACGAATATCATCTCCAGTTGCAACCAGTTACCACTTCTGGGCAAAACCCAATTGCCTCTGTTTAATCAGAATGATTTCCTTCCATAGGTAGTCTCTGCTGAGCCCCTATCCACAACATGATACTTAATCAATTTCAGCCCCTTCTTCCAAAGACACTGCAACCACATTTTCTAAATCTACTGGAGGCTTGGTTTTTGTGAGTCACAGATAAATTAGGTCCTTGTTTTGTCTTCTGATCAGTCCAGTAATGCGCTCAGAGAGTTCAACCAGGAGCAGGCGTGGTCTTCCTTTGATGAAGCCAATCTGAGTGCCCTGCACAAGGAAGGGGGCCCTCTAGGAGTGGAAACGGCTCCTTTCAGGAGCAGCTTTGTGAGGCGTGAGCATTTGGACAGATGGCCCATTTTCTTGGGAAAGAAGTCTGTATCTCACAAGCTATCAACACCCAACAGCTTCACTAAACGAGGTTTGACGATAAGAAACCAATTCAAGAGGGCAGCTGTTTGCTGTGTTGTCTCTTAACACGCCCTGTGTTGGGAGCTCAGTTCTATTCTGTAGACCACCTAGTCTGTTCACTCGGGAGGGTGCTATTTGTTCAGACATCGTCCCCTTTTTCTGCTCTAAGTAATGGAGTGATACATTCAGCAACTGCCCTCTGAGAGCCAAGTCTTTGTCTCTGTCAGAGATTATGAAACAGATTTCTTGAGAAGTGCCTGCCTACCTGTGTTTAAATGCTAAATTGTGGGATGATCTTGGCAGCCAGAGCATCTAGAAGCACAGGGAAAACCTGCTGAGGTTATGGAGACTTTTCAAAGGACAATTTCCCCCTTTAAAGTGGTTTGAATAGAAGAAGAGTTCTTGAAAACTGTCATAGAATATTGAACTAGATGGAACCTTGAAAGATTGTATTTATCGAATCTTCGGGGCTAGCTTTCCTTCTCAGACCTAAGAATGTATCCTATTTCAGACACCTTCCAAGGAACAGAATTTTCCATAACCTTTCCCCTGTTAGCCATTTTTTTTACTTCTGCAAAAGCCTTCTATCAGAAAATTCTTGAGCATTAAATGACCCTAAATTCTCACTGATGTAACCCAAACCTGGTTCCTTTGCTTCATCTTCTGCTGTTCATATCTGGCACAGAGGGGCCTGTCATAGCTGAAGCCCATTATTAGATCACTTCTTGGCTTCTTCTCTAAGGCTGAATAATGAGAGTTTTTTCCTCTTTTTGTAGGTCATAGTTTTCAACTATTTAATGAATTTTGTTGTTGAAAATTTGATCGGGGATTTCCTATGTCTGGAAATGCATTAGGCCCTGAACTTTGTAGCCTTCATACCCCTGCCTGCTGTCTCTTAGAAAACACCAAATAAAATGAGACCAAAGCAAAAGATAAAACCACCAGGTCTTGCTGGCTCTTGATTAAGCAAAACATTTATGAAATGAAGCTTGCTGCAAAGTTAGGTGGAGCATCTTGTTTACTGAGGACTGACCAATAAGAACTTGGTTAGGTGTAGATAAATATCTATATAACTCAGAATTTAAAATGCAGGCTGAGAAAACTAGACATGCCAAGAAGGTAAGGATAAGCCAATAGTGGCCCTTTATTAGTACAGTGGGCCCTCTGAGGCTGCAGGTTCCACATTCACAGCATCAATGAATTGCAAATCAAAAATATTTGGGAAAAAATATTCCAGAAAGTTCCAAAAAGCCAAGCTTGAATTTGCTGCAAGTCAGTAACAATTTACACAGTATTTATATTGTATTGGTCATTTTAAGTAATCTAGAGATGATTTAAAGTTTATGAGAGGATATGCATATAATA
The DNA here is from genome assembly GCF_054392235.1 of Sus scrofa. NCBI lineage: Eukaryota > Metazoa > Chordata > Mammalia > Artiodactyla > Suidae > Sus > Sus scrofa. Next base: position 39,676,912 of record NC_139386.1, on the reverse strand, counting down.
TACAAGGGACTTGCTCATCCATGGATTTTGGTATTTGCTTGGGGCCCCGGAACCAAACACCCTGAACATATTGAGAGAGGGCTGACTGTATATCTATAACTGCAGTAAACATGGGCCCATGACTGCAATAGCTTTCAATATGCTGCTAGATACAAATATTTTGGATTTTACAACTATATTTGATCACTAGTTTTAGGTTTTTAGGGTTGGTTTTTCATGTTTTAGTAACAAAATTATGATTGAAAGTAAATATAGCCATTTTCCATATTTTTCCTTTGCTTTGCAATTGTCAAAATAGGATGAGATAAATCTGTCCTTTAATGCTTCTTTGAACTCACTTAAAACTACCTGAGCCCCATGCCTTCCAAAGGTATGCCTATAACTCTTGCTATTGTTTAATACAGCACACGTGCAAAAGACTTTATTTAGCACGTGTATATAATCTAAAGAGGAAGAAGGAAAGGGTGACATATGTTCTCACTCAGTTTCGGTGAGGGAACACTGTCAGTGCCTGAGAAGCCTTCTCTGCACCCCTTTCTGATGATTTCCTCCTCTCCGCTCTAACCCCATCCCACAGAAACACCATCCTAATATTTGTTCACCATTGCTTTGCTTTTTCTTCATGATTTTACCATCTTTGTATGCATTGCTAGGGATTATGTTACTTAGTTCACTGAATTTGGAAATTTATGTTATGGAATCATACTCTTCCACTTCTTCTGTGATTCATTTTATTCTTGCTTTTTCTTCAATATTTCTGGGGTTTTTGCTTGTTTGTTTGTTTTTGCTTTTTAGGGCCACACTTATGGCACATGGAAGTCCCCAGGCTAGGGGTTGAATCATAGCTCCAGCTGCTGGCCTACGCTACAGCCGCAGCAACGCAGAATCTAAGCCACATCTGCCACCTACACTGCAGCTCATGGCAACACCGGACCCCTGACTTAATGATCGAGGCCAGGGATCGAACCCACATCCTCATGTATACTGATTGGCCTCATTTACCCTGTACCCCATATTTCAGTTTTATATTCATTTATACACATTTATATATGTAGCTGTAGCTAATTTTAACTACTTTATAATATTGCATTGTTTGACTATACCGTAATTTATTTATCCATTTTACTGTTGATGACCATTTGTTTTGGTTTTAGTTGGAGGCCTTATGATTGTTCCCCTATGACCATTTGGGTACATGTCTTCAAGAACTCAAGGGCCAGAATTCCTCTAAGCTGCACCTAAAGAGAAATTATTGGATCGTTAGATGTATTCAACCTAAAAGGATATGCTCATTCGTTTTCCTAGATGATTAACAATTTCCTGCTCCTACCAGCAGTGGATGAGAATTCCTCTTGCTCAGCATCCTTGCCAGAACTTCATTTCAGATTTGAAACTTTCTACCAGTTAGATAGGTGTAAACGGTATCTTGTTAAGGATTTAATTTATGTTTCCCTAATCAATAATAAAGTTGGTCATCTTTTCAAGTATTTGATGGCCATTCATAATTTCTTTTCTGTAAAATGCTTATTTATGTCTTTTTTCCATTTGCCTTTTGAATTTCTTGTATTTTTCCTGTTGATTAGTAGGAATTCTTTTTTTTTTTAATTTCCCCAATAGGTTAGTTATTTTTCTACTGTACAGCATGGTGACCCAGTTACACATACATGGATACATTCTTTTTTCTCACATTATCATACTCCATCATAAGTGACTAGACATAGTTCCCAGTGCTACACAGCAGTATCTCATTGCTAATCCCTTCCAAAGGCAATAATAGTCTGCATCTATTACCCCCAAGGAATTCTTTATATATTTAATATAAGCAATTTTTTTGGTTGTATGTAGTACAAATAGCTTCTCGCAATTTATAACAACTCCTCTCATTCTGTGATTTCTCTGGATAAACATAAAGGCTTCATTTTCATATAGTTGAATTTATACATCTTTTCTTCATGCTTCATGCTTTGTATTTTTTATATCTTAAGACATCCTCCACTCCCAAAGACAAAGATATTCTTCATTTTTCTACAAAAGTTTTAATTTTCTGTTTCATTTAAGCATTCAGCACATCTATGAATAATTATATTGTATTTTTCATTTGTAGCATTTCCATTTGACTTTGTACATAGTCATCTCTCTGGTGAAAGTCCTTATCATTTAAATTAGAGCTTTTAACAGATTAATCATAATTTTTTTAAGTCTTTGATTGTTTAACTATCTTGGCTATATCTAGGTCTAGGTGTGTTGAAGGCAGTATTTCCTGATAATAATTCTTTTTCTTTCTTGCCTATTTCTAAATTTTATTTATTTATTTATTTTTGCTTTGTAGGGCCCCACCCACAGCATGTGGAGCTTCCCAGGCTACAGTTGCCAGCCTACACCACAGCCACAGCAATGCAGAATCTGAGCCTGGTCTGTGACCTACACCACAGCTCAAGGCAATGCCGGATCCTTAACCTACTGAGTGAGGCCAGGGATCAAACCCACAACCTCATGGTTCCTAGTCGGATTCATTTCCGCTGCGCCATGACAGGAACTCCCTTTCTTGCGTATTTTATACATCCTATCTTTTTTATTGGGTGCTGAATATCATCTGTAAGAGAACAGTAGTGCCTGAGATGAGCAGTATGCATGTTTCAAAAATGAGGCCTCTCCTTTGTCAAGCTGTGAGGGTGGTTGAGCCTGTGTCTTCGGAGTCGAGCTAGGTTGGGATTTTATCCTTTCTGTTCTTACTTTAGGTGCTCACCTACTTCTGGCTGCTGCCAGTCTCTTTTTAGCATAGGGGTTGGGTTGCAGGAGGAGTTTTCCCAGCGTCTTCCTTTGCCCTCAGCTTTCAGCAGACACCACGTGTCTGCACCACAAAAGTGCCCATGCGTCTTCCCTTGGCCGTGAACTGTCACCACTCCGCTCCTTCCTCCCTGGGGGCCCCTGACAAGGTCAGAGTGATTTCTTGGTGCTTCTGCCCCTCAGCCTTAACCAGGCAGACTGTGCCTGAGCTCAAGAAGGAAGGGCTCTCTCAGCAGTTCTGCTCCTCCCGCCGTGGAAGCCACACTCTGCCAGAAGCTGTGGGAGTGAGTATCTGAGCCCCTGATCCGGGGCCAGCAGAACTCTTTCCATCAGTGCCGGTTCTGGGCATGAGCAGGTTTGCTGCCCTGCCCTCAGCACTTCCATGTGGGCATCTGATGGAGGCTTGTGGGAAAGATCTGGAAAATGGGTACCTAGGGCCCTTATATGGGTGATTCCCAGAGAATCTAAACTCTCATATTAAATCACACTCACCCTTTAACATTTTAGTGGTTCTCGAGTTCTGCTTTTTTTTTTCTTTTTTTCTTTTTTTTTTCTTTTTAGGGTTGCACCTGTGGCATATAGAAGTTCCCAGGCTACCGGTTGAATTGAAGCTGTAGCTGCTGGCCTATACCACAACCACAGCAGCACTGGATCTGAGCCGCATCTGCGACCTACACCACAGCTCATGGCATCCTGGATCCTGAACCCATGGGGCGAAGCCAGGGGTTAAACCCACATCCTCATGGATACTAGTCAGATTCATTTCCGCTGGGCCACAGTGAGAACTCCAGTCCGGCTTTCATAACTCCCGCCTCTCCCTCCACTCACGGCTAAAGGCAAACAGTTCCATATTCCCACTGCTCCTTGGATGAGCTTATCCTCTGCAATTCAGTCCCTTTGGTTGAATTCCAATCCCAGATCTCTAATGGGCCTTTAAAAAGTTATGATTTTCTGGATTATCCAGATTGCTCCCACTGTTAGGGTGGGGCCGGAATTCTCCTGTGACTTATCTGCACTTTAGGAGGAAGCTAACTGATTTTTCCTCTCCCTACCACACCACCCTCTGTTCCCGTTCTCTGACATGTTTTTCTTCATAATACTTAAAACTATCATTATATTATATTTATTTATTGCCCATCTCCCTTCCCAGAATATAAATTCCAGTAAGTCAGAATATTTGCTTGTGTTGTCCATGTCTGTATCTCTGGCACATAATAGAAACTCAATAAAAACTGTTGATTAAGGGCTTTTGCACACATGCCAAAGACATGTTCTCCACTATCTTGCCTTGTCGTGTTTTTGCAAGAATGTACTTCCTTTGAAGCTATTCTCTCTCCCTTGTTCTGCCATATTTTTCACGTCTCATTCAGATTATATTCTTATCCTCCTTTTAATCAGGCAAATCTGTTTGTACTCCGTCTCTCCATATGCCCCAACAACAAAGCAGTGGGGCTTGTCCAGGGGGCTGCTGTCTGTTCACCCTTAATGTAGTGTATCTTGGCTCTCAGACCCACAGCTGGCTGGCAGCTGGTTGTGCCAGTCCCATTCTTCATCCTCACAGGCTGTCATCCAGTGCCTCTCTGGCCTACTGCAGAAGCCCCTCCCCGGCTCCCTACCCTAAGGCTTGAGTGGGTCTTGGTGGTCGGGGCTAATGTGTGCCTCACAGATAACAGACTTTGTATTTCATAGCCTCACAGCCCCCATTCTGCCTCCTCATGTGTTTGGTGGTGGCTCTTCTTGGCTCTTGCTTTTGTTTTTTATAATTTTTTTTTTAGGACCACACCTGTGGTATATGGAGGTTCCCAGGCTAGGGGTCCAGTCAGAGCTACAGCTGCCAGTCTACACCACAGCCACAGCCATGCCAGATCCTAGCTGTGTCTATGACCTACACCACAGCTCACAGCAACTGCGGATCCTTAACCCGCTGATGGAGGCCAAGGGTCTAACGTGCATCCTCACGGATGCTCGTCAGATTTGTTAACCACTGATCCATGACAGGAACTCCTGTTTTAATAATTTTTACTCTTCACTGCATTTGGAGGAGGTGGTTGTAGGAAGGAAATTGGGAAGCGGGGAATTGGTCAGTGCTCTGTCTGCCTCAGGTCTCAGCACGGGAGTGGGGGCTAGATGAGTGAATGCCCCACTTCTCTGTTGGTTCTAGGCCATGTTACTGCTCTAAGAGCCCCACATCTGGCAACAGAACCAGTGCCTTCTCCTATCTTTTATAAGGTGATTCTTTTTCATAAAACTGGATTTACTATATCTCAGAACCCTATCTTGTTTTTGTTTCGTTTCCTTAAATCAGATCCAAATGTGTTACAATTCATGCTCATTTCTGCCTGACCCTGGCATAAGGCATAGTGACTTTTCCGCTGGCATCCTTGGTGAGACTGCATTAAGACATTGCTAGCAGGACATCATGTTGAATGAGACCTCCTGCCCCTACTGTTTTCAAGGTCGAAGCTCTTATGATGAGGGAAATTCAAGTTCATCAAAGATGCTACTGAATTAGAAGAAACTTTTTCTCATGGGCTAGTTTTTAAATGAATTAATAATAGAATTACTACTACTATCTCTTGGTGACCCCCAATATATTTTGTAAAAAAAAGGAACACAAACAAACTCATAATTCAAATGGTTTGTGATCATTCTTCCATATCACCATGCCAATAACCTTACCCTACGGGGTGTCATTTAGTTCCTTATCATTCAAAACCATTTTCTCCATCATTTAACTGTTAGTTTAAATAATAATCCTGGATTGGAGAATGGAGGTATTTGAGAAAACATAAAGTATGATAGTAAAACAACCTCACTTATTCTGAAGGAAGTCTGAAGGTTAAACAATAGTTGCCTTAATTTAGTTACTCTTGTGTTATCTCAAGGAAAAATTGATTAAAGTAGATGTTCACACTTTTTATCCCCTGAAACTTTAACTTCATTGGGAAAATGGTTCTGAGGGTGGTGAGAATGTTGACTAATTGGCTTGTCATCCCCAAATGGGATTACACCACTTCTGAATCAGAATTTCCTGCTATTGCAACATGTTTTTTCTTCATCCTTTTTTTTTCCCCCCTTGAAACAATCCATTTGGGTTCATTACATGGCCATTTGTTAGTCTGGGGCATTGTCCTTGTTTGTGACTCCAGTGAAGTCATAGTAGGCTGGGTCTGTTTGTCCATACAGAGTCAGTGCGAGATCCTGCAGCTGCTCAGGGAAGGAGGCAGTGCGAGGGGGCACCCTGATATTTTAACCCCAAATCCTGCTTTCCCAAAGTCATGGGGAATTCTCATGTTAATCATCAAGAAGACTTGCTCAGCTTTGGTTTGCGTACTGCCTATGTAGACATCGACCTATCTAACTTTAAAAAAAAAACAAAACTTTTTATGGAAGTGTAATATTCTCAGAGAACATGCACAGATCCTAAGTGTGTGATGAGATGAGCTTTTGCAAACCAAGGGCACCTGCATAACCAGTACTCAGGTCAAGAAGCAGAGCATGACCAGCGCCCTCTTCTCGACTGTGCCCTCTTCCTTTATTTAAATTTGTAATTTATGTGACTTGATATTTATATATTGCATTATCTAGAAATCATGCCCTTCCTTACCATGGTCGACCATTCTCCTGTTTTGCTTGTTTTGATATTTTATGTAAGTGGAATTATACATAATGTATTATTTTCTGTCTGGCTTTGATTCTTCGCTATGTTCATGAGATTCATGCATTTATCATGTTTCTTCATCCCCACTGCTGTGTAATGTTCCAGGGGTCAGTACAATACATTGTTATTCTGTTGCTGACAGGTATTTGAATAGTTTTCTTGGGGCGGGGCAGGGGCGGGATTGATGCTATTACGAATAGTCCTTGAATGTTCTGGTACATCCTTTCTGGTGAAAGCAGCCGCACACATCCATTCCTGTTGGTGTGTAGCTGGGAGGAGAATTGCTGGGTCCCGGGGTGTGTATGTGTTCAGATTTAGCAGCTAAGCTATTTCCAGGGTGATTGTAAGTATTTATACTCACACTCAATGTTTGAGTATTCTCGGTGCTCCATCTCCTCACCAATATTTTGTGTCTTTTTCCATTTCATTATTCCAATGGATATGCACTGAATGGGGTTTCATTTATATTTCCTTGATGGTAATGAATCTGAGCAACTTTTAGTATGATTACTAGTGATTTGTGTATCTGTTTTTGTGAATTGTCTTTTCAAGTCTTTTGCCCATTTGTCTATCACTGGACTCTCTTTTCATTACTGTTTCATAGGAGTTCTTTACATAATCTGGCTGTGGGACCTTCACTGAATATAAATATTATAAATATTTTCTCCTCCTCTGTGAGTTGCCTTTTCACTCCTCAGTGGAGTCTTTTGATGAACAAGTATTCCTAATATTTTAAAAGTCCAATTTATTATTCTTTTCTTTTATAGCTTGCACTTTTTGTGCCCAGTTTAAGAAACCTTTGCCTATTGCCAGTGACAGAGCTGTTCTAAGATTTCCTCTAACATCTTTATTTAAATTTGCAATTTATGTGACTTGATATTTATATATTGCATTATCTAGAGATCAAGAGACATACTTTCAATGTGGATAACCTGTTAACCCAGCATCATTTTACTTGGTTTTTACTTTGTTTAAAAGATGTCTATAAAATTTAGTCTCCTTGAAAAAGCACAATAATTAAAAAAAATTAATTACCGTTCTCACTTTTTCACTTGAATGCAATTTAACACATGTTTATTATTTGTCTGCTGGAATTTGAGACAGTTGAGAATATGGTTAAGATTTTGAGATCCATTTTTATGTCATTTAGGTTTTAAGCACTCTAATGACGTTGTCAAACATCCATCAGTAATAAACCATTTTTCTTTAGGACCTAAAATTATATTAATAAAGAGAGGGACAAGGTGGGATATTTTATTACTATTACAATGATCTTATACCCTTTATGTAAATGCCTGTGTACCATGTTTATGCTACTAATGACATAGATCTTTTAAGACATAAAAATAGAAAAGAAAATATAAAAGCTTCATTTCTGTATTTGGAGTGCCTATGAATGCCTCTTCTTTGATGTCATTTCTGCTTAGCTTTTTTTTTCCTCTTTTTATTATTTGTTCTAGGTCGTACTGGTCAGTGGACATCTGGACAGCTGGGACGTCGGGCAGGGTGCCATGGATGATGGTGGTGGAGCCTTTATATCATGGGAAGCACTCTCACTTATTAAAGATCTTGGTAAATATTTAGAAAGTCGTTAACCAATGTGTGAGGGTGGCAGTGGTGACATGTTTAACTCAACACACACAATACTCAACAGATTAGTTACTGTGGAATGTTCAAAGGTCCTTTTGAGGCCGGTGTGTTTTTTGTCAGTTGATTCTCAGAAAAGAACTCATTTGTCCCCTTAAAGAAAGAAAATTTTATTCAAGTGTCTGCTGGATATCCAAAGTAGCAAAGATGATCAGCCACTAGGGAAAATGAACAAGCAAATAAAACTGTAGCAAATGCAACCGCATCAGCTGGAGACTTTGTAAGAAAGTCATAACCAAGTGCAAAGAAAAATCAGCAGCTCCCCCGCTTCCTTGTCCTTGTTTATCTTTCCAGACATCTTCAAGCTGTTAGCATAGCTTTGCTGCTGTCGTCTTTCCATGACGGAAGTCAAGGAGAGCAAAGCAGTCCTGGAGGAATGATTCCTTTGGCTGCGATAAGGAAGCTAGGATGAAAAATGGAACCTTCCAGGTTAACCTAGACGTGGGAAAGAAAGATGGACAGCCATGAGAAGGAAGGGCTATTTGGGAAAGCAGTTTATTCTGATGATCCTATTGCCAACAAAAAAACCCCATACCTTTCCTCTTTGTGTGCTGGTCGAAAGGTGGATTTTGAGTGAGATGGGAAATAACGAAACAACCTGAAATGAGAGTTCCACGTCTGAACAGACCAGTGGTGGTTTTGAACCTGCCTCCTCAACAGAATATTTTAAATTGTAACTGTAGAGTAACCTCAGTTTCCAGTGTAGTAAAGATCAGAACCTTCCCTTTAGTGAAAGGTTTACACTGCTTCCTTAAGTACACATGCGTTTAAATTCATGCTTTTCCTTTGACTTCTAATGAACCTTTCTAATCCTAAATCAGCCCTTTAAATAATTGTTTCTCTGAACAGTAGACGGCTGAAATTGTCTTGGGGCAAATCTTTAGAGCATCATTTTTATTCATATCTTACTAGTGTTTTATTTATTTATTTATTTAGTCTTTTTGCCTTTTCTAGGGCCACTTCCCGCGGCATACGGAGGTTCCCACGCTAGGAGTTGAATTGGAGCTGTAGCCGCCAGCCTACACCAGAGCCACGGCAACACAGGATCCGAGCCAAGTCTGCGACCTACACCACAGCTTGCGGCAACGCCAGATCCTTAACCCACTGAGCAAGGCCAGGGATCAAACCCACAACCTCGTGGTTCCTAGTCGGATTCATCAACCACTGCGCCACGACAGGAACTCCGCTAGTGTTTTAAACATGGAGAAATGGAAAGGTGGTTATGCATTTTTTTTTTTTTTAACTTCTAAATAGGCCAGTGTCTCTCAGCTTTGGCATTACTTGACATTTGGGCCAGATAATCCTTTGTTGTGAAATCTGTCCCTTGCATTGGAAGCTGTTTAGCAGCATCCATGACCTGTACCTACTAGATGCCAGGAGCACCATTCCCCCGCCCCCTCCCGGTTGTGACAACCAAAAATGTCTCCAGACATTACCGAATGTCCCCTGGCAGGTGGTGGGTGGAGAGGGTAGCATGTAAAATTGCCCCACAAAAGCAAACTAAGAAAAATCTCGGAGAAACCTGAATTTAGGGTCACTTTTTAAGAAAATAAGACAAACTAATGGGAAGCCTTACCTTGTCTATCCTTGAAAGTTTAGCATCAGTACCATACTGAACAGCTACTATTTGAAAGCGCTTTTAAAAGCTGGGTGTACAGAAGCATGTCCTCTGTTCTTCAGGCCCTTAGACTGAGAATATAGTTGGAGACGTACATATGTACCTACACACATAGTTATTACTAAAGGCATGATAACAAGTCTGCTTGTAGAATTGGGTAAGGTTTGCGCGAGAGCCGTTGTCCACCAAATAAAACCGAAAAATACTCAGTCCTTCAGGGAAGATCTGGGAGACTCTGTATGTGAATTCTTTCCTCCTCTCCCTTTAAAAAAAGTATTCCTGTGGCTATCTGTTCTCTCTGTCATAACTTCATTCCAGAATGAAGTGGGCCCTAGAGATGAAGCAGGCAGGTACCATTTTCCTCTTCCTAGGACACAGATATTTATTTGAAAGTTAATTTTATTTTAATGGGTTCCCACCAGCTTGACTGCAGGCAGAGTGGTAGTGTAAAAAGAGAGCTGGACCCATCTCAGTGGGATTTTTAGGTCATTCTATGCCACAAATTACTTTTTTGGCCCCTGGAAGGTCATTTGAACTCCCTGGACTTTGTTTTCTCCATTTCTGTTCAACTGCTAGCTTCCAGAGTATTTTATCCACTCTAGATTGGAATAAAAATTGTGCCTCTCTAGGCTTGGAATCTTACTTCTTTAGTACTCAGCATGGGACCCTAAATCACTGTTAATTGAGTTGAATTCAATTGCATGAGTAAATGTCAAACAGCATGCAAAGGTGAATTGAGTATCTTTTTCCAGCTCTGAAAGTACATTGACTTCAGTTGCTTTTGATAGCTAGTAATCTGTCTCCATCAATTCAGGGCTTAACTCTCCGATAGCGTTCTGAAAAGCTATATAAACATGAATAAAACTCTAAAATAAAGAGGAATATTTCTTTTGAGTAGGTGTTAAGAGGCAGCATGGCATAGTGTAAAAAAAAAAAAAAAAAAAAAAAAAAAAAAAGCAAAACAAAACCTCTGAAACCAGACTGCCTGGGTTCAAATCCCAGCTCTGCAATTTAGTAGCAGGTGGTCTTAAGCAGGTTACTTTGCCTTTTTGTGGCTGTTTTCTCATCTGTGAATTGGAGGTAATAATAGTTCCTATCTCATAATGTTGCTTTGAAAATTAAATAATCAATTCCCTTAATAATTAAAACAGTGCCTAACCCAATCCTAATACTCCATAAATTTTAACTTTTGTCATTTACTAAGCATGACTCTGACAGTACCATATTTTTTATGTAGGAGAGGATTATATGTATTATATATGTATGTATATATATGAAATGTGTGTATATAATATATATTATATATATAATACATTTATATTTTTAACTCCCACCCACTTAGTGATTGCTTTGCCTTCTAACTCAATGTATTAGTTGTACTGATATAACTCCAGGGCCAGCTGCTGTGATATCCCTAAATATCCTTTCCCTTTATTATTTAAGTCACCACCCCTTGTATGATGGAAATCCACTGACCTCCTTCACTTGTTTTCCACTTTCATACTAAATTTGTAAGAGTCTGAATTTCTCCTGGTCACTTCCTGCTTCCACTTCCTACTCGCTAAATGCACACTTCCTGCTTCCACTTCCTACTTACGCTGAATGCACAGAACCCACGAGATACCTCATATCCTGCGATTGCACTCACTGAGTCTTACTCTTTAATTTTAAAATTAAAATTAGATTGTCAAGTTCTTTTTGTAGATTGTCCATGTGTTTTAATATGAAAAACTAGATCGACATAGACATATGCATTCTAGATGAAACTTCTGACATACCTGAGTAAGAAATAGGACTTTGGGCTAGAGGCCACGAAATGGGTTCATAATTATATTACTTAATTACATTGAGCCCAAACTATTTGGTTGGTGACATATGAACTCTCTATGGCAATCTATTTTTCCAAGAAAAGTGAGACTCCTTTTGGCTGCTGTTCCTTGGACAATATGTCATGCAGAATGCATGTCAAAGTCCCTCAGTGGGGCTTGTTAATTTGAAGTGTTGGTCCAGTGGGACTTTCTGATATTTAGGAATATTGTTCTAAGAGTCATCCTTCATGTCTCTTCCCCTTTGTTCACTTCTTTCACTACTCATTGTAGATTCACTCTTTTGCCCAAGCCATCAGCTAAAACCATATTCAGTTAATCTAACAGAAGAGATATCTGTGCTTTGCAAATAAAATCAGTCATTCCTAAGTAACTGTCAACAGAAGGCTATTTGCTGTGAAATGCTGTTGAATGCTTTTTTGTGTTTGTGGTTTACTGGACATGAAACTGTTTATTTGAAATGTCATTTCCTGGAATGTTCTGGTGTCAGTGGACAAAGCCTATGGCCAAAGATGTTATGCTTCAAAATGTGCATTTGGCACATAAATAATAAACCACCATCCATCCCAAAATTTTTCCAACTTTACCATTTTCTGTGAAGTTGGAATTTTAAGTTTTCAAGCCTACACAAGGGGCAAAAATTAGAATTAGCAGTACTACATGGTCGTTGCAATGTGAGATATATGTGAAACATCTTTTTAGAGAAGCATTAAATATGAGCATCTTGACTGTAATTTTTATAGAGCTTGAAAATCTACGTGTTAGAAAAATATTTTATTTATATATTTCTTCACTTGTTCACTCAACAAATATTAACTGTGTACTGATTGCATGTCAAGTGTGCCAGGTACTTTGTAACAAAGAGGAAGGAGACATAGTCCTTGAAGTCTTTGAAGTGGGAGAGATGTTTAATTCAAAAATTGCAGTGAAATTGTTATCAGCTCTTTAATTGAAGTGTGTGCAGATTACTTTGGGCAGCTCATGAAGGAAGGGAGCGGTGAGGCTTGGCTGAGTCAGGGCACCTTCGTGAAGGTGATCTTTGAGCTTTCTTTTATAAAGATAAATAGAAATCCTTGATGGAAAGGGGGCGCAGTGAAGAATTCCCAGCAGAGTATAGCGCTTCCTGTCCTGCACGTCATTAAAAATGAGGAGGAAACAGTTGACTGAAACAGGCTTGGGATTTTGGGGGGAATGGAGCATTTGCAGAATGGCAGGAGATACTCTTTTTACCGGATATACTTATATAACGTTCGATTTTTGTGTAACAAACATGTTACTTTGGTAAATAAGAAAAAAAAAAAACCCTAAAAGACAAAAAAAAAGATTCTTGCTGTTGCCATCGCCATTAGCACTCTGTTAATAGGAACTATAAGCAGAGGTAAGTAGGAAGAATCACACAGGAGTCACCAAGCCCTCCAGGCCCAGAAGTAATCAGGGGACACAGCTGAAGCCATGGTGTAGTTAGTCTTTGGTGTAGTTAGAGCTTTCTGTAGGCATTTCTAATACAGTGGGTTCCCTCTTGGAGGTGGGGGTTTATCCAGGAAGAGTATTTTCTTCTCCCAGGCCCTGGTCAAGCCTCCCTTGGAAATGTCTCAGGAAGTCTAACCCAGAATAACTGGGTGAGGGAAAGGAAAAGCTTCTAAGAAATGAACACCTAAACGGTAGAGCTAGAGGTTGCTGGAGCCTGAAGCCAACTAGGACTGGTCCAGATCTGGAAAGGAGATCCCGTTAGAAAGGACCTTCCCCTGCAGTCACATAAGTTTGGGAAACTCCCATTTCTTTATTCATCAAAAAAAAACATGTGGTGGGCATGTCTTCTCTGTGGAGTGTGCTTTGGGAAACGTTATTTGGGGGCGTTACTGGTGTCCCCAGAACTGAAGAAGCATCGAGGAATCCTTGCTGAGTACACTTCATGGAACTGAGTAAAACTGGCCTTGGATTTATGTTCACTCTAGATTTTTGAGCCTGTCTTTGGAATCTTGCATTGGCTGGAACATGGACAAATAGAACCATAGAATGGTTCCTTACCTGTCATGGTAGAGGTTATTCTTATATTATTCCCTGAAGAGCATTTACACCCACCCAAGTGCAAACTTTACCCAACATATAACTGCATAGCTGCATCAGCTGAGCCTATTTTATTAAGATGAATGTAGTACTATTGGGAATGTTTGCTACAAGCTCTCTCTGCCAGGTTTTTCTATGGCCACCAATAACATCAGAATTTGGGAGGATTTATTTACTTCCAGAAGGAATTTTTTTTTTTTTTATCTTAAAACATTCCGCAAACTCTTTCCTGCTCCCATTTTGGATGCCATTCCTCTACAGTTATTTTGTGAACACAAGGAGGGTGACTTAAGCCCTGGGAAAGGTGTCCTGTTGAAATCACCTCAATATTTGAGGAAATAATATGTCTGCTTCTGGAACAATAAATCAGCTTGTTTCAAGTCTTAGGAAAAACATGTTTTCCCCAGCATTAAATTTTATTTTTCCTAATTTGAATTTTAATGTGTCAATGGTCGTTTGACTTTTTTTTATGAACAGAATTTGGCCTGGACTTTTTATGATTGTATCTAGAGATGCAAATACATAGAACAGTGGAAGAATTGGAAACTAAGAATTTGCTTGCTTTTCCCCCTTTTTTTCTTACTTCTACAAGTAGGTTTATTGTCAGGAGGCATTTGTGGCTCCCCTTCATGATCTTTAGAGGAGGATTTCTCATTTTTTATTCAGACATGTTCTTCCTCCAGGGGCAAGTTGTGTCGTGTCTGGCTTTACCTTAAGACCTGTGGCAGATCCATGTTTTTTCAGCTGGGAATTGCTAAGAACTTTTCCTAAGGTTTGAACACATTTTTTAAGTTTCACTTTTTAAACACACTGCATCTTCCTATCTCATTTGGCTAACACAGGCATTTCCACTGGTGTGTGTAAAAAGACAAACTGTGGGTAGATTGATCTTCCAAATATGTCAGGAGATAAAATAAGATTTGTTAAAAATGAATCACTTAAAAAGTGTTCTACCTTTTAGTTTGGATGTGGTAGGGGAGAGTCCGCAGTCATTTTAGAGCCTTAGACTGCGTGAATATTGCTGTTACTCTTTTATCATTGCGTTAAAATACACCATTTCTGTCTAAAAGTAGAAAAGACCCGGGCCCAGCGACCTACAGCATCATGATGAATTCCTTCCTGTCTGGCAGAATCTGGAGGGGTGGGGGATGCAAGCTGTGAGAGGAAGGGTCTCAGGGGCCCCTCTGTCCCTAGCCTGATCAGCTTCCTCCCCCATATCTGCTTTGGTTGGGCCTGTATGCCTTAGAAAGTTGAGAAATATGGTGTTGGTGAAGGAAACGGAAGCTTAAAAGGCTGCTATTATTTATCCCAGAGAGGAAGGGCTATGAAAAGTCCTAATAATGGCATCTTTGGTACCCCAGTGGATTTCTGCCCACTCAAGAATGGGACCCAGAGAAGTCCAGGGCGGGACTGTCTGAGAAATGTAGGCTAAATAAAACAGTATCGTGGCAGCATTGCACAAGTGGGCTCACAAGGACCTCTCCGATTTCACTACTAAATATTGGACACCTATTTCATGTCAGGCAAATAAAACGGACAGGGCACAGATCCCTCCACCTGGAAGGTCACAGTGAGACATCCATAGCTTCATATAGACAGAGACATTTGAGCTAAGCCTTGAAAGGGTGAGAAGTAGAAGAAAGAACAGAATCAGAGCTCATGAAAAGACATAGAGCAGCGGAGGATGATTTTGTAAATCCAGAGCAATTAATGAGTGAGGCATGGTGGGAAATTATCAAATGACAGTCGGCTTGTAAAGGGCATTGGACACAAAGCTGAACTTTGGAGTAGGAGCTATTGAAGATTTTAAGTATGGGGTTGAGTTTTTCTAAAGATACAGTGTAGGTTATCCTTTTGACTTGTAAGGAAGTGAGTTGAATAGAATGGAGACACAGGAAATCCCAGCCACACAGAGCCTGGAAACCACCGTTTGGGAGTTACTAAGCAAATTTTATTTGCCACGTGGCTGACAAGCCAGCTTCTACCTCTCTGTGCTAAATATACCAGAGGAAGTGATGGGGTTTCCAAGGATGCTGTGTTCTTCGCCTACACACATCTCTGCATCATGCCAATGCTGCATTTTGCAAAAGCTGTGGTCTACCCAGCTTAGCTTGGAATGAATTCTGTTCCAGTAAATGTGCCTAAAAACAGAAGTCTGCAAACAGAGTATCAAGAAATATATTATAAGCGCCTGACTGGAACTTTATGATTAACTGGATTTTTAGAATGGTCCTGAGAGATAAGGGTTTAGTTTAGTTTAATTTTTAGGCACCACCAACCTTGTGAACCTCCTTAAAATCAAGCTGTAGGAATGGAGAATTTCTACTGGGTGTGTGACAGAAATGACAAGCCAAATAAAGTCTTGAAAGAAGTTGACTCTTATAAGATCACTTAGCTGTAATCCTGCTAATGCCCTCCTCATATTGGAGAATCGTCACTGCCAAACTGATGATCAGCCTGAATTCTTGTCGGACACCAGCATGTCCAGACTGTACCGGGTGACTCAGATCTCATGGACTTTTTAACCAACGAAATCCTTCCTTCTTAACCTCTAGATAACTTAAAATATGTAGGCAAATGAGAGGCAGATGCACACACTCCCTGTTAGGGTAGCTTGGGTTCAACTCCTTCTGTGCTCCTTAGTAACTGGGTTATGTTGGACGGATTATTTAACCTTTTAAATCTCGGTTTCCTCTTCCTTAGGATGGGAACAATTTGTCTTGAGTTGTTGATAGGAGGATTTGAATTTATTAATTTATTTATTTACTTATTTTTGGTCTTTTTGTTTTTTTAGGGCCACACCCACAGCATATGTAGGTTCCCAGGCTAGGGGGTCCAATTGGAGCTGTAACCACCGGCCTGTGCCACAGCCACAGCAACTCGGGATCCAAGCCTGTCTTCGACCTACACCACAGCTCATGGCAGTGCCGGATCCTTAACCCACTGAGTAAGGCCAGGGATTGAACCTGCGTCCTCACGGATACTAGTCGGGTTTGCTAACTGCTGAGCCATGACAGGAACTCCGGATTTGAAATAATTTAGACACTATGTGACTACCACCAGACCTTCAGTAATAATAACTATTATTTTAGTTACTAATTATGAAAACAACAGTGGGTATTCCAGCAGAGGGTATAATCTCAGGATCAACTTTGTCTCTCAAGGCTTGATATCTGTATCCCCATGCACGCTTGTGCGTGGTCAGGGCCATCGCTGAAGCCAAGGAACCCTAATAATAAAAGAACAGTAGCTGGTTCCAATGAGCCAGACTCACAAACCATCACCCCAGTGTAGCCACCATCCATGGGTATGTGTAAGGCTAATATATAAGGGTGATTCGCTCCTCATTGCTGTGGAGAAGGGCTCTTAATAGATGCTGCAAAAATGTGAGGCAAAATTAAAATAGCACTCACAAGATCTGGAGATGGAGAGATTTTCGTCTTTTTCTGTCCTCTTTTCTCTCTCCGCCAATATCCCTAATCTAGTAACACTGTATTTACAAAGATTTATAATGTCCTCGAAGAAGAAAAATTGTCAAAACAGGAAATGGCTGTTGAGGGCAACATACTTTACTACAAAGTAAATTGTTTGAAATATATATAAAAAAAAAAATCAAGGCAGAGAAAACAAAGAATCAAATCTAGTACTTACTCTTACATTTTCCCTTTCTGAGTTCTCAAGAAATCTTTCTGTTTTTTTACTGTAGTCAAAATCCCACAATTTCCAGGCATTCTCAGGAGATCCTCATACAAAGAAAACTGAGGACAGTGACTGCTGATGCTGGTATTATTGTTCCTTCTCTGTGATAATGGCATCTTTTAAAAGAAATATATTTAAGATAATTGAAACTATTCTTAGTTATTGCTTTGATTTTTTTCTTTTTTGGGGCTGCTCCATCAGCATATGTAAATTCCCAGGCTAGAGGTCAAATTGGAGCTACAGCTGACGTCTACATCACAGCCACAGCAACGTGAGCCCAAGCCTGTCTGTGACCTACACCACAGCTCACGGCAACGCCGGATCCTTAACCCACGGAGCAGGGCCAAGGATCAAACCTGCGTCCTCATGGATACTAGTCAGGTTTGTTACCACTGAGCCATGATGGGAACTCCTGGGAGTATTCTTTTCTGAAATAGAGAAATGTGAATTCATCTTTTAGAGTTGAATAGTTTAAAATGAAGTCATTTGAATGTCATTTTGGGGCCACAAATGAAGAATTAGAGCAATTTTTGAATTGATTAACTTTCTGCAACTTTACCTTGTTGCCAAAAAGCAGTAATAAAACGTAAAAGCAGAGATTTTTGATAAAAATACAAAACATATATCAAAAGAACCCCCATGTTTTCACTTAATATAACAAGCAGACATTAATTAAACAGTAATGCAGCAAACATTAATTGAACATCTGAGAGAAAGGAGGACAGAGCCAATATTTATGGAAGAACTTCTGTGCACCAGTTACTCACGTGACCTTTTGTAATCCTCAAAAGAGCCCTCTGAGGTATGTCTTGTCACCTCTGGCAGGTCACCGGACCTACCTGGGCCTTCGTTCCTTATCAGTAAAAGAGATGACAGTATAGATGCTGGTAGGGCTGTTCTATGAATCACGTCACAGTGTCATCCAGTGCGTATCTATCCGACTTGCAAAGATGAAAAATCCATGACACATAATGTGGAAGAAAACCGCAGCGGCAGTGCTGCCCCTGCTGGCGATCGTCACCCTGACTTGGAATTCAAATGGGGCCCTTTGGTGGAGAAGCGACTTGGGAGCTAGGGAGACAAGGTAACCCTAAAAAGAGAAAAGCCGTCCTTGCCTTCCCCCTTCTTTCTCGAGGTTCAGCTACTGCTGGCTGGTCCAGAGACGGCCACTGCCCTCACTGCTAATCCCCTTGTCCACCCAGTTCCCAGCATCTCCCGAGGCCAGAGACGCCGCTCCCAAGTGGTCTACGTGCAGGTGTTTGTTAGTTTTTAGAGGATGTTATTTGGAGTGGCAGGGATAGTATCACACAGAATCATCTCAGTGCCACCCTTGACAAGGGACCCCAATTTTCATAACAGATGACGAAATCCGGGGCCATCCAAGCAAGTGTGTGCTTATCAGTAATTCTGCCAGCTTTCATAAATGCAGCTTACATAATCAGCCCTCGCTTAAGGAGTTTCATTTGTTTACTTGTTCCTTCAGAATAGTGCCTTAGAAAAATCCATACTGATTTTTCTTGGCAATTCTTCAGCAGGTCTCCTTTATCCCCAAGCTCCCAGCCCCTAACCGCCCAGCCTAGAAGAAGAAACAAATCCCCAATTCCAAATCAAAGCCACTCATGACATTCACAACTGAGCTGACTCAGAAGTCAGCCTGTCATTGAAGGACTGGTCCCTGGAGAGCCTGAGGAGACCCCGGGAGGGGATTTTGGGAAGCCAGCAGGAGAAGCAGCCATTTCTTTGTTGCTTAATGTACTTAGAGAGAGCCTATTTTTAGAATGGACTTGCTAGAGGGATAAACAATACAATTCAGTTATCTAAACTTTGGAACCATGCTTCTAGCTTTGTAATTTACCTAATTCATGTCTATGTACTATTCTTTTTTTTCAAAATGAAAAAAAAAGTAATTAAGTGAGGGCTGGGTTATTAGTGAGTACCTTTAGGGCTATACATTTAAATCTGGGGAATATGGACAAAGAGAATGGGATGGAGAGTGATGTTGGCCACTGTTGGTCAGTGTCCTGGAAGGATGGGTGTAAGTCTCTGAGTGGGCTCAGGTAGGAGTCACGTGGGAAATGGGTGCACATGCATCCTTCAAGCCCTTCCAGGGGGCTGCCGCCTGCTGGGTATCTTCAGGGGTATTGTAGGCGACATCTACTGCAGGTCTCTAAATCTGTGGGGCTGTTGCAACTCTCCTCCTTCACCCCATCTCCACATGATACATGCGCTCACTGTTCCCATTGTCAGATTTTTTTTTTTTTTCTTTTTAAGGCTGTACCTGTGGCATATGGAGGTTCCCAGGCTAGGGGTCCAATTGGAGCCGTAGCCTCCAGCCTAAACCACAGCCACAGCAATGCCAGGTCCGAGTCAAGTCTGCAATCTACACCACAGCTCAGGGCAACACTGGATCCTTAACCCACTGAGCAAGGTCAGGGATTGAACCCGCAACCTCTGGTCGGGTTCGTTAACCACTGAGCCACAATGGGAATTCCTCCATTGTCAGATTTAAGCTCCTTAAGCAAGATTTTTTTTCTTGTGTCTTTCTAGAGCCACACCTGTGGCATATGGAAGTTCCCAGGCCAGGAGTCCAGTTGGAGCTGTAGCTGCCAGCCTACACCACAGCCACAGCAACTCAGGCTCCGAGCTGCATCTGTGACCTACACTGTAGCTCATGGCAACACCAGATCCATAACTCACTGAGTGGGACCAGGGATCAAATCTGAGTCCTCATGGTTACTGGTCAGGTTTGTTACCACTGAGCCACGACGGGAACTCCAAGCATGACTTTTAATCTTTGCATCTTCAGCACCCAACACAAGATATAGCAATAATAGTGTTTATCAAAGTTAGCAGAGCTGATCCCACTCAAATACTGTGGGCCAGGAAAGTGAGAGGGCTGGTTTACAAGACTAGGGTATTTAATATACTACAGAGACTCTTCATTTTAGGAGGCTATTTTCGATGATGCTGGTTACTGGTATTAGTACTAGGATGATTAGGAAGTATAGGATAGATGCTAGTTGTCCGATAATAATGAATGGGTGTTCTACAGGCTCTTCCCCCTCCCCCCTGGGGGGGGGACTGGTAAGGAAGCTAACTATAACTATAACTAAGGGAAAGGAAAGAAGAAAAAAGGACGGTAACAAGACACAACCTAGCAGCAGCAGAGCCTGGCTCTGGACGGCGGAGGGGGCTCCAGATGGGGGATTGATGTTGGGTGCATATCATGAGTGGGATGGGAAGCCCACATCTACCTCTTAGTGGATCTGGTTGCCATCCTTTCCGTCTCTGGATTTTAGCCTTTTGTTAATCAGTTCGCCTTTGTTTAATCATCCTTCTTTTGACCCTCCTTAGCTCCTCCTTAAACATCACATCAATGTTAACTCAGAAAACTTTAAACCTGGGCATCTCCCAGGTGAGCCACTTTCTGTCCCTTTTTGCTATACACCTGTTTAAAGTGGCAGTTATTTCCACTGATGGAAGAAGATAGATTTATTGAATAATTTTGTTTAAGTGCTGAGATTAATTGTGGTCACGGTGGCAAATTTTTCCTAATTCTCCAAGTGCTATAAAAATTAACTTAATGGCATGACGTGAATTCCCATGATGGGAGTTGTCCTGTCTTTGTGAATTGCTGTGAGCATCTTTGAAGTCATGTTTCTTTCCACACTGTCTGTCAGCAACTGTAGAGTTTGTTTTAGATTCAAAATATGTGTGAGATGAGTTGAGCTACATCCAAGAGATTCAGACACTTTGGGTTGTTGTTTTTGGATCTGAGTGCCCTTCACTAATTCAGTTCTGGGGTAGTTTTGTTAAGTTGAGCAGTCCTGAAATTTTCTGTTTAGATGCAGTTTTGACATACTCTTCCCCCAGCCTTCATTTCCTGCAGGATGACTAGAGAAGAGAAATCATCTTTTATCTTTCCTCAGTCGTATTAACTTCATTACATTCGGTTTTTAAGATAAAGCATGTACCTACTACTCTGTCCAAGTGTTACTTCTAAAACTTTTGTTTGGTATATTACTTGAGACTGATCACTCTTTCCCTCTGTCTATTACATACGTGCCCAGGGCTTGTGTTTTCTTTTCAAATCTTTCAGCCTGGGAAAAAAATGTGCTATTTGTGAGCAGATGATTTAATTTCGATAAATGCCTTTTTACTTCTCTCCCCCTGTGAGAAACCGTGAGAAACATCCACATACAGACACTGCTTTCCAGCTTTGACAAAACCTTGGTTGTTGACCTCACAAACTTGGGAAGATTTATCTCATGTGATTCAGTGGTGGAAGTAATAATATTAGCAGTTAAAATCTTATAAGACACCATCAAGAAAAGGAAACTTTGGTCATTCTGCTTCTTGTTAAGAGCAGCTGGCGATTTAAAACACAGTTACTTGCTAAGGGGGAGGAGATAAAAATGATCAAACAGAAATGCCTCCTCCTTCAGTTCAATAGGAACTGAGGATGCTGATAGCAGTATTAAAAAAAAAAAATCAAAGTCTTAGAAGCTTTCCCTTGATGAGTGTGTGTATACGTGCTTATTTTTATATGGTTTTCAAAAATGAATTTTCTTATGTATTTATTCTCTTTGAGGGAAATACATCTAGATCAAAATAGTTTGGTTGCAACATTCTTGTTTTATATAAGAGCCTGTTTAAGATGTCATGTGTGCTCTGGCCGTGTTGAGACAAAGACAAGATTATCTGCTGTGGGAATTCCATCTGAGAGACAGGCCCTCGCCAGGCCTGCTACCCAGGGTTGGTGCTCAGCTGCCAGGACGACAGAGGTGATTCCCACCATCGTGAGCCCATCCGGTAGAAGGCAGGCCCTCTGCAGGCCCCAGCTCTGAGGCGTTAAAGGAAAACTGCCACGGTGGCCACTGGATAACTGGCTCGTGAGGAAGCAAGCATCTGCAAGAGGAAGCGATTCTGAAGAAAGAAATGTGCATGACCACTTGTACAGGGTGTGCTGGTGAAGCATGTCTTGCTATCAAAAGCAGGTGCAGCAGAAGGGAAAGGACACGGAGGTGGGAGCTGGATGTGTTCCCACCCCTTGGACAGTGAGGCCTGGGAGGAGGAGAGAGGTCGGTGAGCCTCGGCCCCCCAACATGAAATCACCCTGACTTCTTCCTTCTGCTTTAAGGAATTCCTGGGGGGGGGGGCGGTCTCAGCCCTGCTACAAAGTAATGGGACGTTTTTCTCTTTGTTCCTTGTGACCTTGGTTCTCTTCTTCAGCCGGAAGATCCCCCATAGCTTTGTAAATTGAAAGGTCATAGTTGCTAGAGCTGGAACAGGATCTTAAAGGATGTCCAGGGGAACAACCTGTTCATGGGATAAAGTGAAGCCCAGAGGGAGAATGTATCTGTACAAGGACAAAACCTCAGTCTGTGTCACAACCTAGGTTTTGTTTGTTTGTTTGTTTGTTTGTTTTTGGTCTGTTTAGGGCTGTACCTGCAGCACATGTAAATTCCCAGGCTAAGGGTCTAATTGGAGCTGCAGCTGCCAGTCTACACCACAGCCACAGTAATGCGGGATCCCAGCCACATCTGTGACCTACACCACAGCGCATGGCAACGCCGGATCCTTAACCCACTGAGTGAGGCCAAGGATCAAACCCACATCCTTATGGATACAAGTTGGGTTCATTACCACTGAGCTCCCCAACCCAGGTTTTCTGACTGTGATCCTGGGTGTGCTGTAGTGGACACACTAGCCAAATCCCATTGCTCCCCAGGACACATCTTCCCCTTCACTGGATGGGCCACGGTGTCCTGCACAAGCCCTCCCAGCTCCCACCTCTGCAGATTTGCTGGTGCATGTGCCCTGCCCTGCCTGCCCTTCTCTCCCAGCAACTCCAGACCACTCACCTCCCCCAACACTCAGCCAATCCTATTGCCAAAGTGAAGGTTCTAAAATTCTTCCCACCTCAGTTAACCTCTCCTCTCTCTGGACTCCTTCAGGCAATTTTTATTCTCTATTTCATGTTGGATCTCAATTTCCTAATCAGACCACACTCTAAGTTTTTATCTTCTGCATGAAATCCCTCAGCACCTGCTGCCAGGCTGAGCGCATAACAGACTCCCAGCTTGTCATGGGCATGTTAAATGGTTGGGCAGGGAGAAGCACGGCCACATAGACCTCCTAGGCACTGATGCTCAGGTCTTCCTCAGAACCAGTCTCCACAGGTCAAACATTTCCAGCACCTGTATCAGCAGCCATTTTTATTTATCCCGTCCCTCTAGAGCCAGTTAACAAAGAGATGGTTCTTATCGTTGTCAACATGGAAGTCTCCAAAGGCCTTGCCCACAGTATAGTTGTGAGATTCACAGTTTCTTCTAAAACTATTCTTTGAGGATGGATGCAGACTGCAGCTTGGGTCTTATGGCAGGTGCTCGACATAGACATCTACTGACCAGGTGACAGGTGACCCCGAGGAAAGTCACAGGTGTCCTGATGATAGATTTTTCTTGGAAACTAAGGAAGACTCTAGTTTAGCCAAGCAAAGATTCTATGAATCACAGTGCAATTCAGAGATATGCTTCCTACCTCCTTTTGAAAACCCATCCTAGGAGTTCCTGCTGTTAAGAATCTGGTGGTTCAGGTCAGTGGGGAGACATGGGTTTGATCCCTGGCCTGGTGCAGTGGGTTAAAGGATCTGGCATAGGTTGCAGCTGTGGCTTGGGATTCAGTCCCTGGCCCAGGAACTTCCATGTGCTCTAGGTGTGGCCATAATATAGGAAGGAAGGAAGGGAAGGAACCCCTCCTAAAATAAGAGCCCTATGGCCCAGGAACTTCCATATGATATAGGTGTGGCCATAATATAGGACTGAAGGAAGGAAGGGAACCCCTCCTAAATTAAGAGCCCTATGGTTCAAAGCCAAGAAAGGGGAGGACTCAAGGTTACCTCCAGAATCACCTGTAATCCATTTAGTCTTTTCTTGTTCTAGTTTGTATTCACCACATTCCCCTTTCAGTAGACTCAAAGCAGCATGCCTTGATAGAAAGGGGTCCTTAGAGGTAGACAGCCAGGCAGTGTTGTATATGGAAAGAGCCCTGAACAACAAATACAGAGGTGCAGGTTTGAGGGCTGATTGCACCACTTACTATTTTCATGATGATGTACAAAGTCAACCTGTACAACCTCAGCTTCAGTCTTACCCTGCATTTAGGCTTCCTCTATGCACATAATGATTCCCTAACACTTTCTTCACTACTCGATTATCAGCTCCATGAAGGCAGGGGCCGTATGTGTCACGTTCACCACTGTATCTCCAGAACTTGGCCCATAGCGGGGGTAGATCCTATAGTCATCGGTTGGATGACGAAGTGATAGGGAAAAGTTTAGAGCAATTTTAAACTGCTATTTTGATTCTTATGATCGTAGACGTTCTCATCCTGGGTCTTGTCCTGGTAGTTTTTAGTTTGGGTTCCCATGTGCCATTCTCATGCCTGCCAAGGAGCAGAGGCAAAAAGACCCACAGCAGATCAGCAGACCAACCACTGACCTTTGGTCCTAAGTGAGTAACTTTGAAAGTTCATGATATTTCTTTGTAGATTCTTCCCCAGTCTCAGTACCTGGCACACAAAGTAGAGGCATTTAATCTTCACTCAGGTCTCTTCTCTGTCCCTTGATGCGTGGGTGCCAGCAGTCATCGACAGCGGGGTGACCTTCCCTGCTTATCACCACTGGTCACTTTTCTTCATTGGCCTTTGATGTATGAGTATTTTTAGTGGCAAAGATAAGCTTCCCATGGTACTTTGCTAAACGTGGTTTCTGCCTCAGGATGCGCATGTGTCTGCGGAAGCTCTTCCTTGTCCAAGCGAGCTCTTATTTTCAAGCCCCTTCCTGCAAGTCGGCTCTGAGACATGGTGGGAAAAGGGCCTTTGGCATAAGACAGGTCTGCATTTGAAAGCTTCATATAGCCAGTAGTCCAGCAAGGAAGGAAGATATTAAAGAAATAACTGCATGTGTGAAGAATGCCTAGATATAGAGTAGGTATTAGCAGATGAGGAAACTGAGGCTGAGAGAGACAAGAAGCTTTGCTCAAAGCTTTTGAGGCAGTAAGTGACATAGTTAGGTCTCCTTATTATAAAATAAGGATGATAATAGTGCCTCTATAAGGGAGATTGTGATAAATCGGTAAGGAAATATACTTCAAATTATTAAGCACAGAAGCTGGCCCAGAATAAGTATTCATTCAAAGTGAGTTTCCACTCATTTTCTTTCCCTTCATTCTCTTTTGCATGAATTAACCTGAATGAAAAGTGGCTGAATTCGACTTTAGTCCTGGAATGGCTCACTTGAAATGCTTACTCTCAATTCATTCTAGTCTTTCAGGTTGCCCATTGTACCCACATTTCTTGTTAACACAAACTGGAGGGAGTAACATGACCTTCATTTGTTGACTGAGACACGAATAGGCAGAACACGGTGGTGAATGTCTCAATTCAGGCAGGAATTGAGTGTTGCCCATGGGGTAGGCTAGTTCTGCCACCTGCATTGACTGTACCTCATCTCTGGAAGTTAACCCATCTTCTCCTTAGTCACTGAGGTGGAAACAAGTGCCTGTCCATCGAACACCACCTTCAAATGGAAAGGTGAAGGTCTAGCACAATGTGCACGATGCACCTACATCTACAATCATGCTAATAGAAATGTTTTAAAATATTGTGTTGCATCAGTGAGTTTGTATATGTATTATTTGTTTCTTGAATAAGAGCCGAACAGAAGCTAATAGTTTTCTATGAAACATGATAATGTCTAATTTCAGGAATTAATGTTCTGTTTCACAACTTTTTTTGCTCACTTTAGTACAATCTTCTATATCATCAGGCATGTTGGCATAAGAAAATAATGATGTGGGCCCTGGTCTTTACAGATCCAAGAGATGTAGTCCTATATCTTTATAAATTTCAAAAAAGCATCACTCTTCACTAAAAAATATAAATCATTTAATTCAAAGGAGTGGTAGATACCATGTATAAATAGGTTTCATATCAACCAAGTTTTGTTTTCTTCATTTAAGACATTAGTACCCATGTAGTCTTTACTATTGAGTCTATTAGCTCAAGTAATATCTCTTAGTAGGCAAATGAGCTAAGCAATAAACATGTATAAAGAGTTTTAGGTAAGATAATAAGCTTGATTACATATATAGCAAAACTAATATTTACACATTTAGGTGTGGTAACAACTGATTAGTGCCTCTCATAAAACCAATATATTTAGGTTCTATGATTATGTATTATTTTATAAAGTATCAATAAGAAGATCAGAAACTTCTTTATGTATCTCAAGCAGGAAGGGATTGAACTTAGGGAATTAGAGCCTATGACAGAAAGAGTTAATGCTTACCAAACATGGTATTATTCTCTTACCCTCCTTGCTGTAAGAATGGGACCTTGTGATGGTCCTGGACAAAGAACTGTGGAAGAGAGTGAATTAATTTCCCAGAGATAAAATGGTTAAGAGCTTGTATGCCTCTTCCAACCCTTACTATCCCTGGGAGCAACCCTGAAAGCTATATAAGAGGAGGAAATAAAAGGATGCAATAATCCTGGTTGTCTGAGTCACCAGATGGAGAAGAACTCTCGACAACCTACGTTTGGACTTTGCATGAGCTAAGTGGACTTACACATTTGAGAGTTTTGTCTGTCTGTTGAGGCAGCAAGTGTTGGTTACTTTACAAATACAGGGACTTGCAGAAAAGACTTGTGGTTGCCAAGAGGGAGGGGGAGGGGGGAGGGACTGGGATGGATTGGGAATTTGGGGTTAATAGATGCAAACTATTGCTTTTGGAATGGATAAGCAATGAGATCCTGCTGTGTAGCACTGGGAACTATGTTTAGTTACTTATGACAGGGCAGATAATGTGAGAAAAAAGAATGTATACATGTATGTGTAACTGGGTCACCTTGCTGTACAGTAGAAATTTTACAGAACATGGTAAACCAGCTATAATGGAAAAAATAAAAATCATTATAAAAAATAGAAGAAAGGAAGGAAGGAAGAAAGGAAGGAAAGAAAGGAAGAAAGAAAGAGAAAGAAAGAAAGAAAGAAAGAAAGAAAGAAAGAAAGAAAGAAAGAAAGAAAGAAAGAAAGAAAGAAAGAAAGAAAGGAAGGAAGGAAGGAAAGAAAGAAAGAAAGAAAGAAAGAAAGAAAGAAAGAAAGAAAGAAAGAAAGAAAGAAAGAAAGAAAGAAAGTCCCAATGAGATAGATATCACTTCACACCTGTTAGGATGTCTATTATCAAAAAGACTAGAAATAGCAAGTGTTGGTGAGGATGTGTGGGAATGTAAATTTGTATGAGCCACTGTGGAAAAGCGAGGGGTCGAATTGGAGCTGTAGTCACCAGCCTATGCCGCGGTATGGAGATTCTGAAAAAAATTAAAATGAGAACTTTCATTTGATCTGGCAATTCAAAGAAAATGAAAATGCTAACTTGAAAACATATACATCCTCGGTTCATTCCAGTATTATTTACAATAGCCACAATATGGGAAAAAAAAACCCTAAATGTTCACTGATGGATGAACGAATAAAGACACCCCTGATAGATGGATGAATAAATAATATATGTAACACACAGTGGAATATTAGTCAGCCATAAAATGGAATGAAATCTTACCATTTGTAACAACATGGATAGACCTTGAGGATATTATGCTACCTGCAGTAAGTCAGGCAGAGCAAGGTAAATATCATATGACCTCTCATATGTGGAATACAAAAATAGGTAAATAAATTTAAAAACTCAGGCTCTCAAAAAATGCTAAGTGCAGAGGAAGCTGATTTATGAGAGGGAAATAGTACATAAAGTTTGGATATATCACTACAAGCCAATTTCAAATACATCACAGGAAAAGCCAATTTAAGTGGGGGGAAGAAATACATTCAGTTTGACTATGTTGAGTTAAGGGACCAGTGGGGCATCCAAATGACAGTGTCTAAGAGGCAGCTGAATATCTAAATCTGGGGCTCAGCGTCCTGAGCTGAAATGTAGATTCGTGGTCTTTAGGATCTTCAATGGTGGTTGGAAGCAAGGAAATGTGGGAGATCAAATAGAGTATTGAGAATGAGAAAAGAAAGGGCCATTACCTGGTTATCTGGGATAGGCCAGATTTGAAGGTCAGAAGATAAAAGCCCTTGGAATGGACAAGAAGGAATATAGCCAGAAACCTAGAAGAGAACCAGTGAGAGGTGTGAAGGAAGAACAGGATGGGTGGCAGTGTTAATACCAAACACAAATTAAGAAGATAAGAACAGAAACGAGGCGTTCCCATTGCGGTACAGCGGAAATGAATCCAACTAGGAACCATGAGGTTGCAGGTTCAATCCTTGGCCTCGCTCAGTGGGTTGAGGATCTGGCATTGCCGTGAGCCATGGTGTAGATCACAGACAATCTGGCATTGCTGTGGCTGTGGTGTAGGCCAGTGACTACAGCTCTGATTTGACCTCTAGCCTGGGAACCTCCATATGCCTCGGGTGCAGCCCTGAACAGACAAAAAAACAAAAGGAAAAAGAAGAACAGAAATGAGTTCCATAGATCCAGAAAGTGAGGGCTATTGGTGATTTAGGAAAAATAAATTCAGTGGAGTAGGGAAAGTAGAACACTGATCGCAAAGAATAGAGGCGAGAATGAGAAGAGAGGATATGGCGATAGTGAAGCATTGAATCTTTTCTTCAGGGCACTTGACTATGAAGGAAAAGAAACTGCCATCTGGTGGCTGGAGGCTCTTTAAAAACAGAGCCTGCAGGATCATTTGGTCCCTGAGTTGCATAAAGGATGTGAGGACCAGGAAAAGTTGTAAGTTGCATGTCCTTCAAAAATCTTTCCATCTCAAAGTGTTTATTATTCTATGATTCTCTACTTAAGTTCCCTGGTTCAGCTTTTATTTTCATAGGGTGATACCTGTAGATAAGGCATAAAATCTGTCTTATCCTACTGAATTTAAGTGATAATTTAATTTGATCTTATGCACCTTTGGGGATATATATCTTAGGGTTCAAAACATATATCCACACCTGGAATATTTATGAATAGAATTCTCATTTTTCAGTAACATACATTTAACTCCTTTGTTCTTTAATTGGTTCCTCTTTTCAGTCTGTTGCTTATGCTTATTTGCAGTTTATCTCTTTGACCATTTTTTTATGCTCGTGTTTCCAGCTCTTCACAAAGAATACTTATTAAATTGTGAGGTTATAACATTGGATGAGGTTTACTGAGTGATCATTCTTTTCAAAGACTTTAACATGTTCCCCCCAGAGCCTTGGTTGGTTTATTGACTAGGGGAACACAGTTAGTTTGCTGCTAGTGAAGTAAGTAGACTCAGCATCTGGAAATGTTCTACTGGGAGGAGCCAATGGCCTTGTTTTTTAAAGCTCCCAGGTTTCCCATCACTCACCTCCAGTCTCGCTCGGGCATAAGAGAATCAGAATTTATGACTGCGTCATGATTCAGGACTGCTGCCTTTTATCTGGGATCTTCTGTTTGGAAAGTCTCTTCAAATGTTTTCTTAGCCTCAAGGGAAAGGTTTCTCCCAGAGGCACCTCAGTTTTGATCAAGAGCTTTCACAAATCCCCTTTTAGTTTTTACTCTACCAATTAAAGTCCTCTTAAACTCATAAACATGGTTCCCCTGGTTTTTTTAGAAAACGCATGTTAGCTAGAAGAGCCAAAGTTGCTCATATGAACAGACCCTAGGGAATCTAAGAAAAGGTTTTTTTCCTCCAAAGAGTGCAAGACATATAATTTAATTTTCCTCCAGTTTCGACCAAGCTCCTATTTTTGCTGACTTTGTAGTATAACACAGCCTATCCAGTTGTTTCAGTTGGGGATTGGTCTCTGTTGTTCCCATTTAGTTAGAAATTTCCACGTTGTTGACATCATTGTATTTGCTTTCATGCAGGTGTATAAAACCTTTTCATAATTATGATATTACAATATTCTATTTCTTAACTCCAAATATCATCAGTTGAAAGATAAATCTTTGCTATAAGAAATTTCCCAGAGAAAAGAAGCTGTTCTCAGTGAATGTATACTCTGATCATAAGACGGTTCTAATTACAAAAACAGTAAATATAAAAAATATGCTCTGTAATTGAAGAGGTATGGTATTTATTTAATTTTTATCTTTTGTCTTTTTAGAGCCGCACCTGTGGCATATGGAGGTTCCCAGGCTAGGGGTCCAGTCGGAGCTACAGCTGCCAGACTACACCACCGCCACAGCAACACCAGATCTGAGCCACATCTGTGACCTACACCACAGCTCAAGGCAATGCCGAATCCTTAACCCACTGAGCAAGGCCAGGGATCGAACCCACAACCTCATGGTTCCTAGTTGGATTCGTTTCCACTGCGCCACAATGGGAGAAGAGTTATGGTATTAATGATCATTTCACTTGACTGAGCCTTTCCATTTGTGTGATTCATCATTACGTAATATTCGTCCATCTTCATGCACCTATTCAGCCTACAGTTATTGAGAGCAGTGTTAAGTCTTAAACTCTGGCTAAGTAATGGACCAAATGGATACTACCTGGGGATAGTTAGCATTTTGAATTTGAAAAGCAAGACATTTTTCGTATGTGTTAAGCGATTGTATTTCTTAAAAGGATTCAACACTTTCCCCTCAATATTTTAAAATCCACCTTGAGATAAATGGAAATTATATGGTAGCTTTCTCACATCATCTCCATCACCTCCTTTCTTCTGCCTATGACATCCCCTCAAGAGTTTATGAAATAGCAGCCAAATGGTAATGAAGTTAGAGTGTCCGCCCATAAAACAGAACTAGTTATAATTATGGGAAATAAAATCATATAGTCATTTGATTTCTTTTTAAGTCTCAACAGAAGAAATAAATAGAACGCTGTCAAAGAGAGACTTTATGAATTGGAACACATAAGTTAGAGAATTACCAAATTTCATAAAATAGAGAAAAGAGAACTAAAAGTAACGAAGATTTTGAAATGTAGCAAATTCTATTATACATGAGTGATGACTCCCAGTAGGAGAGAAAATTACTGAATATTTTCTCAGTTAAGGTAAGACATGAATAGTCACATTCACGAATTCAAAGAATGCCAAGTAATATTATATTTTAAAAACTTCATATGTTTACATTATAGTGAAGCTAAAGAACATCGAGAGCAAAATGTTTACTTTGCTTGGGAAGATGTGGAACAACGCTGAAGCTTTCCTTGATTACTTGAGGTTTCTTCTTCCATTTTCTGTGATAAAGTTTTTTCTTCTATATTTATTTAGTTGTTTGCTTGCTTTCATAAAGTCATTTTACTGTCCTTCAGCCCATTTTATTTTGCCCCTGTTCTTTGCTATTTATGTGACAATCCCAAAACTATATTTAGAAACTTTCAATAAATAAGTAAGAATACTCTATGGAAGAAAGGATTGGCTTGAAAGCAGCATATAATCATACTAGAGTAACAATAGCTTATATTTATAGAATGTTTACTATTTACAAGACACTTTTATAAGTATTTTCTCATGTAATCGTCACGATATCTGCATGAGGCTAATAATACTGTATCATCCTCATTTTTCAGATGAGGATCATGAGGCTTAATTAGAAAAGCTGAATCACTTGTCCAAGGTCATGTAGCTTTGGTTAGTTATAGTCAGTGGCACATCCTAGATTTTAACAAAATCAATTGCAAGGCCTAGATCCTTTTATGAAAAAGAGAAGCCTTTAGGAAAGCTACTGGCAGTCTTTTTCAACAGCCTCTCTTCCGTGAGGTTGTATTTCAGAACATTGATGTTGATGTTATTCTGATCCCCAGACAAGTGATTGCTTGTTTTATACATGTTTCACTTTTCAGATCCACATTTGGGCAAGAACATTCGGGCTACGTAGTCATAAGTACTCTATCAAACAGTGTAGTTGTCATTATGATGTGTTTCTGGGGAACAAAAAAACCCTTTAGGCTCCTGAAGAATAGAATTTACTTGCCTTTTGCTTTTTTTTTTTTTTTTTTTTTTTTAGGGTAACACCCACAGCATATGGAGGTTCCCAGGCTAGGGGTCAAATCAGAGCTACAGCTTATGGAGGTTCCCAGGCTAGAGCTACAGCTGGCCAGATCTGAGCCATGTCTGTGACCTACACAACAGCTCATGGCAACGCTGGATCCTTAACCCACTGAGCAAGGCCAGGAATCAAACCTGCATCCTCATGGTTCCTAGTCAGATTCGTTTCCGCTGTGCCACGACGGGAATTCCCTTACTTGCCTTTTGTAGAGCTCCAAAAAGTTTCTGTTGCCAGAATTTGAAAGGCTTCCCAAGCTTCCCAATAGATTCTAACAGAGGGGCATTTCCTCTCTACTTTCTTGGCATCCTCTTGAAAGTGGATGCTGGTGCTACTTCTGAGTTTTTTAAGGTCTGGGTGAGAAGACAAGTTGAGTTTTCTATTGAGGCTGCAGGAGAGGTAGCCATAGAACACCAGCAAGACTAGGAATGATTGATGTGCCACAGAGTTGACTAGTCTTGTAGTTTATCGGTCTGACTTCAATTCCCTACTCTGCAAGTTAAAAGCTGTATGATTATGGACACCACAATGAAATGCTCTTGTCTTAGCTATTGCATCAATAAAATTAATATAACCATATATGCTGAATTTTGGGGAGGATCAACAGAGAAAATTAAAGTCCTCTGAACCACCTCAGAGTACTTCGTACGGTTTAGCTGTTATAAGCCTGAAGTTTTGGTTTTAGATAAATACAATTGGTCTGCAATCCTGCAACTTTACTTCCTAAGTCTCTTCACACTGTATATACTTATACAGATCTGCATACTCCTCTTGAAGCCTGAGAAGCTTGGCCCCTTCTTCAGCTCTAACCAGCTTTGCTACACTTGGAGACCCCATCACTAGATTCCCACTGTTGGGTAACCTCTATTCCATTTCCCTGATGGCCTGGTGCTACCTAACTCAGTCGGCAGATGACTATTTGCATGCTTTGCCAAGTGAATTTGATGACTAAAGGATTTGCTAAGGACCTGAGATAAACCTGAGTGCATATTGACAACCTCTGCTTGGAAGGGGCTTTTAAAATTGCGCTATTCCTCACTATTCCAAAGCGAGTGGGGAGAAAATCATTCTCATTATTAGGACATTCATGGAGCATCTACTTAAAACTTATCACTGTGCTAGATACTGTTACATTTTGCTGATGGTCATTATCGCTATATCTAGGATATATGTACCTATCTTTATTGCTCAGACTTAGTAAAGAATTTGGGGATATATTGAGCAATATTGGATTTATAATGTTTAAGATGGAATTACATTTTGGATTTAACTGTCCTGACATCTTTTTCTTAGCTCTCCTGATTCATCTTTATTATGCAATATCCAAAGCCATCCTCTGAAATGTTAGTAGGAAGGCTGAGGATTAAGACAGGCAGATAGTGAAATCACCCCACCTAGTTCAAAATACATGAAAGAATTCCAATGAAATTATAACCAATAATATCCGTAATACATAAAGCGTTCAGACAAATCATTAAGAAAGAAGTCCCAGGACTGCTATAAATAAATGAGCAAAGGACAGAGATATAAATTTGCACAAAATTTTTTTTTTAATGTTAAATCTCAGGAGCAATCAAATACATGTAATTGAAAACAAAGAAATAATATTTTTTGCTTTTTAAATTAGTGATTAAAAAACAAGAATACTGGCAAAAGCACAACAAAAAGGCATTTTTATACACTGTTTATAGGAGTATAATTTGATGCTATTTGAAAGCAATTTGGCAATATATGTCAAGAACTAAAATTACTTTGACTAATTCCACTTCTCATAATCTATGCTCAAAAAATTCAAAGATCTAAAAAAACTTTATGTTCAAAGCTAGTCATTACAATATTATGTATAATATTAAAAGTTGGAAATAAATGAAAAGTATAACAATTGAAGAACAGTTAGCTCGTGCTTCACCCTTGTAATGAAACATTTTGAAATGGAAATAGAAACTTAGAGAGACTGTGAAAAAACACAGATAAACATCTAGGTTGTAATGTGAAATGAATATTGTACATGTGTAATGGATCAACTTAAAGGAATTTAAAAGCATAGTGAAAAGAATAGAAGGAAAATACCAAATTGTTAACAAAGATTATCTGTTGTTAACCAGTTATACAATTTTTCTATATTTTCCAAAATTTCCATGATTAATATGATTTATTCTATTTTAAGAGAAAGTGGAAATTTATTTTAAAAAATTTGTAATCAAGGAGTTCCCATCATGACACAGTGGTTAACGAATCCGACTGAGAACCATGAGGTTGCGGGTTCAATCCCTGGCCTTGCTCAGTGGGTTAAGGATCCTGCGTTGCCATGAGCTGTGATGTAGGTTGCAGACGCGGCTCGGATCCCGCGTTGCTGTGGCTCTGGTGTAGGCTGGTGGCTACAGCTCCACTTCGACCCCTAGCCTGGGAACCTCCATATGCCGTGGGAGCGGCCCTAGAAAGGGCAAAAAGACACACACACACACACAAAATATATACGTAATCAAAACAATTTCTGTGGCCTGGGAAGGACCTCTCCAAACGTGGTTTGAATAGGAAGGCCTGTGAAGTTTTTTTCTAGAAACTGAGTCTATGATCATTTCACATGGATTGATTTAAAATCCGTTTTGAGGAGTTCTTGTCGTGGCTCAGTGGTTAACGAGCCCGACTAGTATCCATAAGGACGTAGGTTTGATCCCTGGCCTTGCTCGGGTAGGTTAAGGATCCGGGGTTGCCGTGAGCTATGGTGTAGGTCACAGACGTGGCTCAAATTCTGTGTTGCTGAGGCTGTGGTCTGGGCCAGCAGCTGCAGCTCCGATTCAACCCCTAGCCTGGGAACTTCCATATGCTGGCTATTCAAGATGGATTTTATTTATTTATTTATTTATTTATTTATTTATCTTTTGTCTTTGTAGGGCCACACTGTGGCATATGGACGTTCCCAGGCTAGGGGTCGAATCAGAGCTAGAGCTGCCGGCCTACACCACAGCCACAGCAATGCAGGATCCAAGCCGAATCTACACACTACACCACAGCTCAGGGCAACGCCAGATCCTTAGCCCACTGAGTGAGGCCAGGGATCAAACCTGCATCCCAATGGATACTAGTTGGATTCGTTTCTGCTGCGCCGCATCAGGAACTCCATGCCTACTTGAGATGTTCCATAAAATGTGCTGACAGTAACCACCAATATCCCAGGTACCCTCTGCAGTTTGAATCCTGAATACTTTCCCCAAAAATGTATGGTGAGGGAAGCAAAGTCTAAATAAGCCCCACGATGCTCTAACAGAGTCTGTCAGCTGGTCTGAAATCCTTGTACCTGTGGGATTTTGAGGGGTTATTTGAAGCTGTCAGGAAGAGGCTCTCAGAATTTTAATAAAAGTGAAGAAGCAGTTTTGAAACCAAGAAAACGGTTCCTGCTTGCACAGGGCTAGAAGTAACACTGAATAGGAGTAAAAGCATCTAAAAGCGGAGTTGCTTTTTCTGAACCCTCCTGTACACAAGTCCTGCTGTTCCTTAGGTTTCCCCAAACTGATCCCAAAAAAGGTGTCAGGAGCTTGAATCCAGCAGACGCTCTTGCAGGGGGATCTGTTACTCTACGACACCTGTTAGGGTCAGTTAATAGGATGGCAGGAATGATTCTGTGTACCAAGAACCGCAAGGACAATGAAACTGAGGCAAAGTACAGTTGTCGCCTTTTAAATATTTGTCCTGCTTGCAGAATCCCAGCTCTGATTCCTTAGACCAAATTGCAGCTCAGCCAAATGTAGTTGCTTCTACCCCATATGAGTTGGTTACGATTATTTCTCTCCCTTTCTTAGAACCCCTGGGAACAAACAAGAAAAAGTAATAAGAACAAAATACTTATTAAAATGTAAATATGGTGGCTGGATCCCTGATGTGTGATGCTGGCAGCCCAGGAAGACCCAGGTGTGCAGGCAACGGACTTATCTGCTGGCAGAGCAGCCAGGCCTGGAAACTGACAGGCTCTGAAGGGAGCCTTTTGTTACCTGACTTCAGTGGCAGGTTGCTGGCTCATTCCCCTGCGTGGAATAGTTGAAACTTGTCTTTCAACTAAAAAGAGAACATGGGGGCAGAGATGCTTTCTTCATTTGGCAACCTAAGTCTATTAGAAAAAAAAAAAAAAGCGCCACTGCAAAGTAGCAGGAAAGCATGAAAAATGCTTTATGAAGAAACATAAAAGAAAACCAGAGGAAAGTGTATTCAGCCTTGGTCATTAAAAAGCACATTCCTGCTCCCCATCCTGATTCTTCCTCCCCTGCCAACAAAGTTTGTTTGAAGAGTTTCTTTGGTAGAACACCAGATGCACCCCAAGTATACAGATGTCTGTAACAGCTGGTTCTGGAATGATGGGACTCGGATAAGGAGAGACAGAATTTTCTACTTCATTTGGACTTTTACACAACAGTTTTCTGTGTGGCTTAATTTTGGGCATCTGACTGTTTTGACCAAAACTGTGTAGTATTTTTTCAGCCAAAAAATTTTTTCAGAGCTAGTGTCTTCCCACTGGCAGCTGATGAAAGCGGGTCCCCCCCCCCCGCCCTTGCAGAAATGCCACAGGTGGTGCCGAGAATAAAATGACACATGGATGCCACCGAGAACTTGCTTGCCTCCTGACTCATATTTTATTTTCCATAGAGAGGCTGTTTTCAAAACTGACAGTGTCTGTAGCCTGGTAATGGAAGATAATGATTAGCATACCAAAATCGGAGTCCTCGCTGTGCTTAGAAAAAAATCCTTTACTTGCTCAAAAGCCCAAGCAGAGAACCATGTCGAAAATGACAAATGCGTATCTGTTTTCAAAGTGGATTGAGATTTCTCAGGCAGCCAGAACACAGTTATGCTTTTCAGTCTAAGGTGATCTAATTCTTGAGGGAACCTTCATTCTGGGCAATGACATGCGTTTTCTAGATGGGAAGAGAAATTGTTATTGCTTGTAATAAAGAACAGGCTGTCTTTCTTCTTCGGGAACCTCAGGGGGATGAAGCAAGTTTTAATAGTATAAAGACGTGGGCTGCGCAACACTGGAATGAGTCTTGTTTATTTACCATCTAATGCCCGTGGTCTGTTTGGTACAGAGAGATTTGCTTTGGTGCTGTGAGTTAAATGCTGGAACAGTAAGACTCTGGCTTAGATTAGGCAGCTGACTCAAAGTACCCCAGGTTCAAGGCTGAAAAATGGAATAAATCAGCATGGTTATCACACAGTGCCCTTGAACGCCTGGGTGGCTGGGTGGTGGGTAATGAACCATCCTCCCTCCTTAGGTCCTTGTGGGGTCCAGGCCTTCAGGAGATGACCTGGCATGTGGATATTTTTTTAAAACCTCTTTATTGCCAGTTGTCATCTGAAGACTCTAAAGACAAAGTTAGTTGCCCAGAACAATTTGATGCTTTGTGCCATGGATTCCCCAGTACCCAGAAATAGCTTTAAGCAACATGATAGTGAGTCAGGCCAAGGAGAACTGGGAAGCTGAGATCGATAGCCCGGTCAACTCTGTAATACTGTGTTGATTTATGCTTGGACATTCTAGACAGTCAGCCTGTACAAATGTGTACAAATGTACCTGCAAGTTGCTGCCAGCATGGTCCTAGTGCCAAGAGCGTGGCTCTTCTCCTGGACTGGCTTCCTCACTTTTCAGTTTCGTGACTGGCTGAGAGCATATTATTCTTCTTGGGGTCTTATCAGTGTTTGTCTGATGATATCATGTCATCATCTTCATCAGATGCCTGTGCTGCTTCCTTAATCCCCACGTGAGTCAGCCCCCCCGGCCCCGTGGGCTCGCTGAGGGGCCCACAAGCAGGCTTAAACTGTGGGCTCTGGGCCTGGATTCAAGTTCTGCTTCTGCTATTGTTATATATGTGACCATGAGCGAGTTGCTTCATGCACTTCCCTAAACCTCAGTTTCCTGATCTGTAAAATAGGAAACTAATAATACCTGCAGCCTTATGTTACTGTGAGGATCAGTGGAGAACAGTGAAAGGAACTAAAGCACCTGAAGTGCTTAGCAGACTGCCTTAGCACAGAATAGTAGGCACTCAGGAAATGCTAGCTTTCCTTACATAACCTCATTAGCAAACGTCTCTATTCTCTGGTTAGTGTTCTTCTGTCCACATCAGGGTCAGCATGACACTGCAGAAGTCTGTCTGGTTTCTGTTTCAGGTGGGCAGCATGGTAATATGATAGATTTCTCGAATACGGTCCATACAAAGTTATTATGAAATATTGACTCTATGCTCTGGGCTGTACGTTACATCCTTGTAATGGATTCACTATGTCACTTTGCTGACCTGGTTGGCTCTCAGGTCTGAGCAGCAGCCCTGGCTTTGGACCCCATCCAACCCTGTGCACAACATCTCTTTACTGTCCAGCCAGAAGCCTCCTAGCCCCCGTGCCCTGGCAACCTCACATGGCCTGCTGCTTGGGCCCCAAAGATTAGCCCCTGAGCACTTGCCCTCCATCTGCACAGACTCTGTTCTGGTCCTTAGCAACCACGATGCACCTTCTGAGGCCTCAGAGAACCAGGCCAGGTGGACACCTGCATCTATGGATTCTTGGAGTCTCTGACAAATTCCAGCATTCTCTCTGCTTGGTCCAGACACTTTCCACCTCATCTCCTCCATGTCACATCTGATTCTTCCTTGTCATAGAGGATGGATGCAGGATCTTAGGACTGAGTGTGGTTTGGTGTTGGCAGGAGGGGCTGGGAGGTTCGGAGTAACCCAAGAGCATCTTGGGTTTGTGACAGTGCTATTTATAGTCATCAGTTTTTATTTAAGGAATTTTTTAACTCCTGGGGGGGAAAAAGGATGTTCTTTATTCTGTGTATTCTTTAGAAAGAAACACAGGTTACCATCTGTTTTTTGTCTCTTGCAATGGGACTTGAGAATGTCTATGTCATCTCTATATCACTGTGTCCTAGTCATTTTGCTTTCTGGATTTTCTTAATTCTTGATTAGTTTTCTTCTTTCTCTTGTTCTTTTGTCCATGCATTTGCTCATCCATGCATTAAACCAAGCCCTGCTAAGTTATAATGAATGTTGAGCACTTTTCTCAGAGCACCGTGTGTAGTGCATAGGGAGAGAATAGGCACAGTAGTGGCTCAGAGCCTGCAGCTGACAATATGATTTGTGCCATTTCAGTGATTCCTGCAAGCAATGGGCTGGTGCTCTTTGACTTGCTGTTATGCTTTGTGTCTGCCTTTGTCCAGCCTCTTTCCTTCCCCACACTTTCTGTGTATCTCAAACCTGTTATTCTGAGGAAGGTTGCCCTGGAAACTTGAGGAGAGGTTAGAAGGTGGGGACCTCGTAGAAGTCACTAGGAAGATGTGAAAACAGGCCTGGTCCTCCAGGGCAATGATACCTGTGACTTAACACTGCTGACTCCGTGCGTGGCCGACTCAGTGAAACACACACCAGAGAGCAGCTCAGTTATTTCCTCATGACCTTGAAGTTCAGGCCCCAGTGACCCATCTTTGCCTTTAGTATTTGTCCTGAATTATTTCTGTCTTTCATATGTCAGAAAACAGTCTCAAAATAAGAGAGAGTCTTGATCGGGGTGGTCCAGTTGACAAGGCACAGACAATGGGTTCATATCCAGCCTCTAGCACTTAGCAGCTCTGCGACCCAGTGCAAGGCAGTTACGTTCTTTGAGCCTTTGTTTCTTAGCTGTAACTTGAGGCTATCAGCCTCAGGGATTATAATACTCCCAGGTACCATAGCACTGCTGTGAAAATTAAGTGAGATAATGTCTGGCAAGAACTTAGCACGGTGTCTGGCACTGTGGTTAATACCCGGTAAATCCTGCTCTCCTCTCTCCGCCAGCCTCACCCCCTGCACAGCTGACCAGCTGTCTCTAACACAGCAGCAGTGGAGCTGTAAATACTTTTCACTAGGATGGAGTCACTCTCCACCAGTCCCCTCCTCGATCAGCTTTCTGCCCTCCCTCCAGATCTCCCTGAATGCAACTGTGACTCTCCTTCTGCTATAATCTCCCTCTGTAGAAACAGTGAAACTTTGATGCTTAAAAAAAAACAACACTTTTTTTCTGAATACTTAGAGCCCTTATACTGTGCTTGTGAGTTTTTGTTTTCCAATAGGACTTAGTGTTGACAACAAAAATAAATATATTTACACTTAGAGCTTATTTTTCACAATAACCTTGACAGTCGTATTTTCTGTATTTGAGAAGCCTTCTGATTTTTATGTGCAGGAGATACATTTTTTCAATGTGTCTGACTGGGTGCTAGGCTTATGGTTTTTTAGATGTCATTTGAATATTTCTGGAGCTCAGGTCCCCCAAATGCAAGTGAGTCTTCAGCAACCCATGAGCAAGATAAGGTATTCTCTTTCTCTGTCTCCTCCTGGTTATTTTAAGTTGGTGATGATTCTTGGACCCAAGACTTTTGCCATTTCTGTTGCCATAAATCTGGATATCAAGTGTTGTTCAGCTCCTGAAGTCCTAGGGCTTGACTGCTTATTTCCATCAGCCTAGGAAATGTCTTTCTTCGCATTGGTCCTGATTCTCACCCCTACTGACCAAACACATTTCTCCAACTGTCTATGGGCCATGTTCTTGCTGCTCTGTCTCTTCAAATTGGACAGATTTAGATGGAATTTGAAGGTGCTAATGTGGACTCCTGAGTAACGGGACAAATACAGTAGCTTTGTTAGCGAATATTCTCTAATGGGACAGTTTTACCTTAAAAAAGAGGGAAGAAGGCAGAGGTTGCACAGGACTGGTCAGATCTTTCCATGAAGCTCATCGCTTGGGAGGACAGTAGCCAGATGTGGTTAAGAGCTTGGATTGGGCATGAGACACAGCCCTGAATTAGAGTCCTAGCTCAGCCACTTACCAGTGGTGTACTCTTAGGCAAGTCACAATTTCTGTATCTTTCAGTTTCATTATTTGTAAAAGAGGAAGGCACTATTACTTGCTTTGCAGAATTAAATAATGTCATGTTTCTGAAATCATATGATAGAGTGTCTGGAAACATCTCAGCCCAGTGTCAGGTACAGCGTGGAGCACCCCTAAATCTTGGTTGCCTTGGTCCCCCATCTTGTTGACCATCTCTGAAATCACACTGGTGATGCTGTCCTGGCTTTTACTACTGCCTCATTGCTCTCCTCCAATTTTTTACCTTTCTGCCCTACCTCCCAGTTCTACCCTTGAACCTGCTTCAAGTCTCTCTCTGGTGTAACCTCAATTTCCATCCAGAACAATGATAACTTAATTTCTAAAAAATCAGTTTTATTTAGACAAATTCAAAGTGTATACCACAATGATAGATGGTAATGGCAATGACGATAAGAATAATGTGGGAATTTCTTACTCGCTTTCTCTTCTAGAGTGTAAGTTTCAAAGAGCATGACTGTCTTCATCAGCCTAAATCTCCACCCCCCGCCGCCACCAGAGTAGTTGTTGAACGAAAGAGTCTTATATTTCAAATAGCTTTGACTATGCCATTTACTCTTCTTGATTTCTGCACAGTTAGTCCAAATGAATATTCTTGGATTTGTATGTTCCCTTCTCCTATTATAAAATGTTAGTTTCTTTTTTTAGTGGAATTCTTAAGTGCATGCTTATACATCCAAAGATGGGCCATGATGGTGTGTTTTAACAAGCATTAAATGTGCACATTAAATATAAATAAGTTAGAATAGGACAGGAAACAGTGTTCTTAAAAATTGTTAGTGTCTACACAGGGAAAAGGAACTCTTTTAGGTTGATTTTAAGGTTTGAGGACAGGGGGTCCTGGGAAAGTTCCGAGAATGGAGGCATCACATTCCTTCCCACACTAAGCACATAACTCTGCGTGGGTTTGGTTTCATTTCAGAAGGGAAGTATTCACAGACTCTGAACTTGGCCTGTAAGATTGGCCCTTAGAGGGCAGCAGTTAAACTTGGGGAGTCTCTCTAAGACGACAGTCCCCTAAAGTCTAAAGTAAATTTTTACAAGTGCCTATAAATACTTTACCAGACCATAAAAATTTCTCCCTTGCCCTAATGGCTTTTGTACCTAAGACATGACATAATGACCTGGAAAAGCAAGAGGCCCCTATGGTCAGATATCCACTACCCATAAGGTCAGCTGAATTATGAAGCATCGATTTCAGGTTAAACACCCTACATTTTCTCTAAGTTGTTTTTTATTTTTTTTATTTTGTTTTGTTTGTTCGTTTGTTTGTTTTTATCTGAAGAGTACAGATGTGTTCACACTTTCCATAATTGAGGAATGAAAATATTTGAGATAAACATCACTTCTGGAAGGCCAAAGACTTATCTGGAGAAAATGTCAGTCTCATGTCCTTGTGAGTAGAGTTCAGTATTTGCAGAGTCATCGATTATAATATACCTAGATCTAACAGAGGTTCAGGGATTCCAGTCTATTTCCATGTTCCAAACCTGCCCAAGCCTATCCTTATTTCCAGGCTTTGCTCTCCCTTAGACAAAGGTGGTTGATAACTGATTCAATGTTTAAAAATACCCTCTGTCCAAAAGTTCTTTTTACAGATCTAATCTCTGTCTTGTTTCAGCTTAAAACAATTTCCATTAGGTATGCTAATCCATTCATCAACTAATAGTACTGGACTCTTTGATTGACCAGGGGCTGTGTATAGAAATCAAAAGCAGAAACTATATTTGTCATGATCAGTGGCCAAATGGGTGAATCAGAAAATGACAGCTTCGAAGTTCAGGGAAAGAGAAGAGTAGAGCAGGAGGAGTTGGAACTTGGTCTTAAAGATAGTTGGGACATGGGTAAATCAAGGGGAAAAAAAAGCAAGGGCAAAGAGGATGGGAGAAATGGTGTGAGGAAAAGCACAGAGGTAGGAAAAAAATGAAGAGGCCACTTTGCCTTGAAATGAGGGTTTGGGGAGAAGGTAGAAGAGGTGAGTCTGGAGGAACAGTTTGGAGCCAGTCTGCATAGGACCCCACATGCCTAACTAGACAGGACCAACTCAGTGCTAGAAACCAGGGGCTGCCAAAGCTAGGCATTATGTAGGACCATCATTTGGGTCCAAGAAAATACTTATTTTCTCTCTTAAAAAACACGTTAATTTTTTACTCATATTTATTACCTGTATTGACAATATTGTACGTGCATCATTTATTCATAAATATACACATGCAGTGAAGCATACTCAAATGTTTCACTGGTAGAGTTGCATCTTCAAAAGAGTTCGGAGGCAGACTATAAATGCTATAAATGATGAATGACTGAAGGTTTTTCCCTCAGCCAGTGATGTTGTCAATGCAGTGTTTTAAGAAGATAAATCTGGAAGCAGTTCTACGGAGAGGATCAGAAGAAGCAGTTCGTTGGCTAGTTGGCGAATGTAACAACTCAAAGGGCTTAAATGATCATAGCCACAATGGAGAGGGAAGAAGGGGAAGAGTACCAGAGATTTTTTGGTGATCTTGGACTTTGTATGGGGAGATTTTCCCCACACAAGAACATTCAGCAGTCACTTTGGGAGCTTAGGGTGAAACAGTGCTCAAGAAGATGAGTGTTTTGTTTGAAA
Source organism: Sus scrofa (assembly GCF_054392235.1). Taxonomy (NCBI): domain Eukaryota; kingdom Metazoa; phylum Chordata; class Mammalia; order Artiodactyla; family Suidae; genus Sus; species Sus scrofa. Next base: position 39,633,051 of record NC_139386.1, on the reverse strand, counting down.
CTGTATTTATTGATGCTACCAGATGTTTCATGGCCTGAAAACCCCAACTTATATGGAACCAAGGATAAAAATGATGATTAATTGTTTGTCAAAGCCAAGTTACTTTATAAATAATTTTATACTCAAGGAGCATCTTTCGAAATGTAGGTAACATCCTCTTCACTGTAACCCTGAAAAGGAGCCCTTGAGGGGGTTAGCAGGAGCAACTTCGTGATAGATAGCAGCTTCATCATAGAACATCTATGCTTACTATCTGCTGTTTGGTGTTGAAAAGGGACCCCGGAAATTTTCTCATTGCAGTTGTCTATCGGAGATGCCTTATTGTTAATCATCCCCAATTCAAGCACAAATGCTTTTGTTCTTCCTCACACAGCACGATCTTCCCAAGGAATACAATTTAAAGAAGCATCTTGTGACTGTGAATTTGTAAGAGAGGTCTTGGTACTTGTGCCTGATTTACCATCATTTCTTTAAAATTGCACTATTTGTTTAACTTCCCCATTTGATGTTTTTGCAAGGTAGAACTCTTTAACAAAAGCGTGATGCAGAGTTCAAATCTGTCATTAACCAGGATTCTCAATTTCTCCTTGCAGATAACAACACTCTAAATAATGACAGGGAAAAAGAAATAGTATGTTTTAAAATATCAGCTAGATCAGGCTTGTGATCCCTGCATGATACTAACATTATCTTAGAAATATACTGATGAAAGAGCCTTGCTATCGGGCATTTTAAAAAAGAAAAACAAATTCACATGTGTTAACTTTAGTCAGGCATCAGATGTAAACTTAACATTTGTCTAAGTCAAGTTAAACTAGACTACAGATTGTGTGTATGTGCGTGTGTGTAATTATTTTGCTGAAAATGAGTAAAATATAGTATACAGAACTAGATATAACATATTGACATACATAAAAATCAAGGCGATGAGACTTAAAGTTCCACATTAAGTAGAAGTGAATATTCTCATAAGCGCTGGTGGGAATAAATTGGTAAGCTTTCTTTAGGGCGTTGGTGACATGTTTCAAGAGCCCCCAAAATGTTTATACTATTTTTTTTTCTGATTTCTTTTTTTAAATATGATTTTTATTTTTCCATGCAGTTGATTGACAGTGTTCTGTCAACTTCTACTGTACAGCAAAGCGACCCCGTCATGCACATATACACATCATTTCCCTTCTCACATTTTCCTCCATCATGCTGCAGCACAAGTGACTAGATACAGTTCCCCATGCTATACAGCAGGATCGTGTTGCTTATCCACTCCTTTGCAATGCAATTTAAACTCACTATTTTTAATTTTAAGAACTTGCCCTAGGGATAAAAAAGAAAAAGCTTAAATATTCAACAATAACAGAAGAGTGAAAATCTCGAGTCACTTTTTTGAAGATTATTGATTATAGTAAAGACTGTATATGCCCTGATTTTCAAGTGGAAAAAGTCCTATACAATCACCTATAAAAATTACTTCTTATATGTGTATGCGTATTATACAGACAAAAATCGTGAGGAATGACAAGAGGCTTCTAAGCTGTTTGTGTTTTCTAATTTTTTATTGTTTTCCATTTTTAAAAGGGTATATTGTTGTATAGTCAGAAAAAAAATTGAAGTAAAAAATTAAAGAGAGCCTTCAAAGCTTAAAGTGCAAATACTTATCATTTAATGTAATTAGTTGATGAAAAAATTTCTGTGACCATAATGTGTTTCTTTAATGACTTGACAAAAGCTATTGATGTAATCATTTTGACGAGATCCATCTGTACTACGAAAGTAGGTAAGCGTAAGAGCAACTGAAGCAAATGTGGAAGTTGAAGCACATCTAATTAGAGAGGCTACTGGGGTGGTTTCACTGTGGTTTTGGCCTTTGGTTTCACAAAAAAGAGCAAATCTTTACTTTCTGAACTGAGGAGTCACTAGTATGCTTTAGATTAAATGAAAAGGCAGTAGCTATATTTAAACTGATATGAATATATTTATTCACTCATTCATTTATTCAATTAGTCAATAAACTCTTATTCAGAATTTGTTACATATCGGGTCCATGACCAAGATTAAGAAAAGGAGAAATAAGGAGTTCCCACTATGCAAGCTGCAGCCTGGGTTGCAGATGTGGCTCTGATCAGGTGTTGCTGTGGCTGTCAATTCCACCTCTAGTCTGGGAACTTCTGTAATGCCACAGGTGTGGCCATGAAAAAAAGAAAGAAGGAAAGAAAAAGAGAAATGAGGAAGTTTCAGAAAATTAATAGTCTAGTGAGGAGATCAACAGTTAAGTGTGGCTAAAAATGAAAAGAGAAGTCTGTATGAAGTTCTAGAAGAACAATGAGAAAGCAACAACCAGTTTTTCCCTAGAGTTAGGGGAGCCTCCCCAGATAAAGTAATGTGTTACTTTATGTTAGTGATGGGTTTTGTTGAATGAATAGGAGTTTTCCAGATGGAATAGTTGAAGGGGCATTCTAGATAGGAAGAAGAGCACCTACAAAGGACCAGAAGTCTGTGATAGCATGGCATCTCAGTTCAGGGACTGGTAGGAGATGTGATGTGGCTGGAGCTTAGAATGAGAGGAAGAAGCAGGAGATAAGAGCAGAAAACTAGGTTAAGGCCAGAAATGACCTTCACATTCTGGTAGCCACAGTGTTTCTACTTCAGCAATGATTAATTGTGATTTTCCTGGCTAATAGAATCCTAACTGTTATAATAAGGTAAGACTGTTCCCTTTGAGTTATGGAAATTATAACTCTTATGACCTGCTCCACAAACATAGATTATAAATATGATCACATCTCTTTAATCTCCTTTATAGCTTATCATCCAAGCCTCCACAGGCCTTATTAGCGGGAAGTGTATTAACTCCTCTTGAGGTCTCTGGGGCAAATGGGGTCAGTCCTCCTCCAGAAACCTGTGGCTGGATCCACCTGTGACTGCCATCCCTTCTGGCTGCATGGCCCTCTTTGCACCCCTAAATTACAGTGGTGCCTATTTGGGAAGCGAGGTTCCAGCTCTCTTGTTTATGTTCCCATCCTCAGCTGCTCTTCTCTAACTCATAACCTCTGCTGGATCTGGAGGAAGCTTCTGGTCTTGGCCACATGCTAGACTAAAATTAGCCCTCCTTTTGAATCTTAGGCCACTATGTTACACCCAGGCCAATAGCCGAGACTCCTCTCTTCATCAAGGTCACTTTGTTCTAGTGGTTTCCAGGATCTGCCCCTGCCCTAAGACTTTAGTCACTGTCATGCTGACCCAACAGTTCTCTCCTCCCTGGCCCCCAGCTCAAGGAAGCAGGGGTGAGGACCCTGTGCTTTCCTCCCAGGAGGCCCTCAGCTCCTCTTACACTCTGATTTATCTCATGTCCAATGTCCAAGGTGTTCCTCCAGATGGATCAAGAGGTAGCAGCTAGCAAGAAAGAGTTGAAAAAAAGTTTGTTGCCCTGCTCCAATGCCCCCCAAAATACCTAATTGCCTTATGGTTGCATAACTAAGAAAGGTATCAAGTGATTCTTAGGAGTTCCATTGTGGCTCAGTGGTAACAAAACTGACTAGTATCCATAAGGATGAGGGTTCGATCCCTGGCTTCACTCCATGGGTTAAGGATCCAGCATTGCCATGGGTTGTGGTAGAGGTCACAGATGCAGCTCAGACCTGGTGTGGCTGTAGCTGTGGTGTAGGCCAGCAGCTGCAGCTCCCATTCAACCCATAGCCTGGGAACCTCCATAATGCCACAGGCGTGGCCTCTGGAAAAAAAAGAAAAATCAAGGCATTCTTCTAAGAACAAAAGATCTTCCTCCAAGCAATTTTCTGTTCTTGCCTATAAAGAAAAGTAGTTGCAATTTACTTCACTAAAATAATTAACCTTTGTATAACCAGATCCCTTACTTTTAAAAATCAGTGATAATGTGTATTATATGGTGAATTATGTAACTTGTCCAAGGTGGAAATAGGTCTCAACCCCGAAACCCATGTGCTTAACCACTATGCTTATTGCCCTGTCACACTCAATTTATATGCTAATATCACTATGTATTCTCACACTCAGATAACGACATTTGTACTAGTCAACTCTACTGCACTAATAGAACTCTTTAAATGAAGGCTTCCTCTTTTGAATTGTTGATAAAGGAGAGCTGGACAACCAGTGTATTTGTGAACTAATGCATTTATGTGGAAAATGAGTACATTTGCTGTAAGAGAAAATTGTGTTTTCTCTGCAAAATTAGGTCTCAGAATGGAGAACAGTACTTAATACACAGTTCTGGCAGGACTGAAACAGAGTAGTAAACAGGCAGTTGGGTTAATATAGTTTATTAACAAACGGTATTCTTTAGAATTCATGGTTCTATTGTAGACTGGGGACTCTATCCACAAAGCTGGATTCATCGAAGCCTATTTTATTTTGTCCCATTCTTCAGGCAAGTGAAGGACAGTCAGGTGACCGTCTCCATTGATTGGTTTAATGCTCAGCCTTCTTATCTTTAAATGCGATACTAACAAAAAATAAACTCCAAATTGTTGTCATCTTTTCTCATAGGCCTATTTTCCCCATCGCATTATTACTCTCCTCGGTAAAATGAAAGTGAAAGGCATGTATGTCATATTTCATAAACAAAGACAAAGTTCTGACATATTATCAGGAGTTTATGCTCTTGCAAGGAAAGCTGTAATGCTGTAAAAGGTTGGCTGTACCTTCTGAAGTTCTTAATAGAAATTCTGGGAGGTCAAGAGATCTCTGGGCAGTTTCATTATATTTTTGGGGAAATGCATTGCCTATCTGCTGACAAAGTCTCAATGAGGCCCAACTCTTAAGCCCAGAGTCCTCCCTTTCACCTCCAATTCTAAGACTTATTTCACGTGCTTGCCTCAGCTTGGTGCTGCATACCACTGAGCCAGGGCCAGGGCAGTGAGCTACTGTTACTACTGAGATAGTCACTTACCCCAGTTTTACTATGAACTGGAGAGCCCTATGTTTGACCTCTTATATCAGTTTGTTGTGTTGCTCTCGGTGTTATTGCTTTCTTATTGTAGGGGACGTTATTTTTATTTTATTTTATTTTTTGCTTTTTAGGGCCACACCCACAGCACATGGAGGTTCCCAGGCTAGGGGAAAGATGCCTCTCTCCTAGTTCTCTCCCTGGAGATCATTGGCACAAACTGAAAAGTCGTGTGGAGTTATGTAGAGAGATGCTAACAAACAACACTTGAAAACCTACTTTGTGCCAGAAACTGCTTTATTTTATACATATATAGATATATATCTATATATCTATATATAGATATATATATATGCCTTGTCTCATTTACTTTTCTTTTTTTACATTTTTTATTAAAGTATAGTTGATTTACAATGTTGTGTCAATTTCTGCTGTACAGCAAAGTGACCCAGTCATATATATACATTCTTTTTCTCACATTATCCTCCATCATGGTCCATCGCAAGTGACTGGATATAGGTCCCTGTGCTATACAGCAGGACCTCATTGCTTATCCATTCTCAATGTAATAGTTTGCATCTACTAACCCCAAACTCCCCATCCATCCCACTCCCTCATCCTCCCACTTGGCAACTATAAGTCTATTCTCTATGTGTGTGCGTCTGTTTCTGTTCTGTAAATAGGTTTCCTTTGTGCCACATTTTAGATTCCACATAAGACATTTGGTATTTGTCTTTCTCTTTCTGACTTATGTCACTTAGTATGAGAAGCTCTAGTTGCAGCATTTACTTTTCTTGACAATCCCAAGAATGGTAAAGAGGCAATTACCCTTTTCCTTATTGTGTAAGATGAAGCATCTCAGGCTCTGAAAGATTGAGTAACTAATCTAAAGTCACAGAGCTAGAAGTGGCAGGGTAGGGAATCGAATGGTTATTGAGATTCCACGGCCAACACTTCCTGCTGCCCCATGCTGCCCAACTGTGGATTCGGGTGGCCTGGGGGCCCAAGCTCCATGCTAGGGTCGAGGTCTAGTACTGAGCGAAGCCCCATACATTTCTCTTAGGTTCCAGGGACAGTCGGAATGTCAGAGCAGAAAAGAGACTTTGGAAATCAGTCAGATATTTGCTTAACCACTGGTTTCCTAAACTCATCTGTTGGGCTCTCACCTTGATCATGGAGTAAGATAAGGACTGAGCTTCTCCAGGGCTAGAGGTGGCTCTCTTTGTCTCCTCAGGGCCGGCCACGCACCAGCTAAACTGCTGTTGTTTGGAGGTCTTAGAGCTCCTCACTCCAAACCAATTACTCTTTTGTTATCTTAATGTAACATCACTGGCCATCTGGCTGATTTGAAACATGAAGGAGACTAATCTTGTACCATAATGACTTGCAAATGGAACACCAAATCTATGGGGATATTCAGGGCATTCGCTTTTAAAAGTCCATTTTTCTCCAACTTGTGCTAACTGTCCCTTGATCTAGCCATCATTTTAATAATTTGGTATCGTTTTGCTGGTAGATACAGAAACATGTAAACAGAACATTTTTTTTCCTTTTTTACGGACTTAAAAATATTCAAAATTTTCATTTGCCCTACTTTATCCTTTTTTATTTTTATTTTTTATGTTGCAATCAAAACATCATTTGATTTAAATTGATGTTAAGCACATTTCTGCTAGAGGAGCCAGTGACTGTGATCTTTAGATGGACTAATTAGATTTATTTCTCCAATGACAGTTTGTTTGTGCTCTGAATGTGCGTAGGTGGTTTGACGCTGGGAGGGCAGGCAGTGGGCACCTCAAGATTCCTCTTCAGCAGACAAGTGAATGATTTTGGAAGATTATCTTGAGTGTGTAGATGCCCCTTCTCCCTGGGGGCAAAAGGGCTAAAAGGGTATGCTCTGTGCCTGGCTATCCATCACGTACTTTTATAATTCATTCATTGAATGTCTGGTAGACACACACTGTCTTACATACATCATCACGTCACATCTCATTTCATCCTCACAACCACCTTGGGAAACTGTTATATCATAGGCATGTGATATTCCCTCTATTCCTCCGATAAGGAAGCTCAAGTTCAGGTACATCAGTTTCCCACTGGTTACACAGCCTGTACCTATTGATAGCAGGACTCACCTTATTTGTCCGCCTTTTTCATCTATAACCACTTGGCCTGTAAATGAGTGAGCAGGAAAGTTTTCTGAGATGAGGCTGGGACAGTGGTCGAGGGCTTTGAATTTTACCCTAAGTGAGGTACCCCTCTATGGACTCATTTATTCACTCAGTACCTATTTATTGGGCACCATGTGTGCCAGAAAGCACTGGGGCATCACACTGGATCAAAAAGCTTAAATCCCTTTCCTCTAGAAGCTGACATTAGGAAGGGTCCTGCTGGCTGCGTGGTCGACCATCACCTGCAGAGGGGCACGAATTGCGGCCAGGAGGCCAATTAGGAGGCAGCGGCAACAGTCCAGGCAAACGAGGGTGGAGCTTGGACCAGAGGAACAGCAGAGGTGAACAATTGGATTCTGGATGGACTTAGAAGAAAACCCCAGTGGGATTTCCTGAACAGTTGAATGTGGAAGTTGCTTGTCTAGGCTTTCATTGTAACTCGGGTCAACCTGCATCCTAAACGTGTGTTCTTTTAATTATGTTAAAGATGTGAAAATGCTCAAGTGTAAAGTAGCTTCACAATATTCAATTCAGTGAAAAACACAGCTCCTTTTCAGTGCCTTAGCACTAGCCTTGTGAAAGGGGTATACCTGTTGGTGTTCAGAGGCGGCAGGACAGAGCTCTCTTTCCCAGGACCGTTTACTATCCAGGCTGCAGTCAACCAGCCTGCTTCTTGAAGAAGCCATGTGCCTGGGTGGCAGTACTTGGTGGTTAGACTTGCCATTTGTGGTGGGTCCATCTCTGAGCCATTTAAAGTCCTTCCTATGGTTACCTTCCCTATGGTAGTGAGGCAAGAGGACAGATCTTTTCATTTTTATTTTTTATTTTTTGCCTTTTTAGGACTGCACCCGCAGCATATGGAGGTTCCCAGGCTAGGGGTCGAATTGGAGCTGTAGCCACTGGCCTACACCATAGCCACAGCAACATCAGATCTGAGCCACATCTGCAACCTACACCACAGCTCACAGCAACACCAGATCCTTAAGCTCCTGAGTGAAGCCAGGGATCAAACCTATGTGCTCATGGATGCTAGTCAGATTCATTTCCTCTGAGCCATGACGGGAACTCTAAGAAGACAGATCTTCTTAATTAGATTCAAGCCCAATGTCACGTTGTTCTGCCTTTGTTATTTTTCAGAAACAATATCATCAGGTCCAAATCAGAAACCAGTTTTAATTCTTGGTCCAAAAGTGGAACACTTAGCATACTGTTTGGCCATGTAGTTAACATCTACTGAGCCAACATAGTCATTCAGAAATGGTTCTAGGGAGTTTGTGTTGTGACTCAACAGGTTACAAACCCAACTAGCATCCATAAGGATACAGGTTCAATCCCTGGCCTCGCTCAGTGGGTTAATGATCCGGTATTGCCATGGGCTGTGGTGTAGGTCACAGATGCCACTCAGAGCCTACATTGCTGTGGCTGTGGCATAGGCTGGTAGCCTCATCTCTGATTCAATCCCTAGCCTGGGAATTTCCGTATGTCACAGGTGTGGCCCTAATAAGCCAAAAAAAAAAAAGTGGTTCTAGATCTGCCAGATCTGCCAGTAGCTTTAATAACTGCAGGATACAAACTTGTATTTCCCAAATTAATGAAATTGCCACCATGCTGTTTGTGCAATAACAAGATGAAAATGCCATCCTCATGCATTTCACTGACCTTAAAGTGACCTTCTATTTCCATGAAGAAGAGGAACATGACAATGGGTAAACATAAATGTATCTGCTTCACAATCCTTACATTGCTAAGGATGGGCAGCCAGCTATACTTGGGAATTTAGATTAAGAAGCCATCCCTTACACATCTTACCTTAAAGCAGAGACAAGTGTTTGGGTTTCAGTCAGTCATTGGAAGACCTCCTGATCTGCCTAGAGTTTTTCTAATTGCATTTTCTGGATGCAATCTAATATCCCAATGCACTTGGCCATCCATTGTGTTTTGCTGAGCAAGTTGTCCAGCTAAGGATGTGAATAGATGCTCTCACTGCCTGGCCTGCAGACAGCATTTGTCACATCCCCTTTCCTCATTAACCTGCTCTGCAGGTCAGCCGTGGGGGTAATCCTTTGCGTGTCAGCTACACCCTGAATCAGGTAAGCACTCCAGCAAGAGGTGAAGGCCTCTGAGTTTCTTCTGCCTCCAGAATGCAGATGAGGGGGCCCTGCCAGTTTTTAAAAATTCAAAATCAACTGAAAAATCACTAGTTTTATTTTATTATTTTCTCCAGGGCTGCGTCCAAAGAGGACTCTGCGTTTGGTGCTCTGGACTGCAGAAGAGCAAGGTGGAATCGGTGCTTTCCAGTATTACCAATTACACAAGGTAAGAAGGCAGCCGTGGACTGCTGGGCATTTGTGCATATAGTATCAGTGTAAATACATCAAAAGCGCTGATGCTTCTGGTTTAAATTTTTCTTAATTATCCTGAAAACTCCAGAGTACTTTGTGCCAGGCTGCCCATGGCAAACGCCCCTGGCACAAGCCTTCTTCATCCAGCTGCATAAAGGAGAATGCCCTGGTGAGGGAGAGTGCTTGGGTGGTGCTGAGGGCTTTTCCATTTCAACATTAGTTGGTGGCCTGAGAAAAATTCCACCTACCGAGTGGCCATTTTCTTAAACATTCTAGTTCTGCTATACTCATGTATGCCAGAGAAATAGTAATAGGTTAACATTCCCTGTTCCTACTGAGCCCACCCCCCTACCTGGATGTCTCATATCCTTCTGGGAGTGCTGGTATTTGAAAGCCACATCCTGAGACCTTGAGTCAGCCAGGAGCATTGATAGTGGCCGTGGGAATGGCAGCAACCAAAGCTCTCAGACCTGGGAATGTTGAAGACAGTGTGGTCTGACACTGACTAAAATTAGGCAAAAGCCAAGTTGAGGCAAGAAGGTGATAGTGGAAGATCACAAATAGAAATACAAGACCACATTTAAGATAAGGGACAGGAACTCCCACAGAAAAGTAGAAACAGATGGGACCTAATCAAACTTAAAGGCTTTTGCTCAGCAAAGGAAACTATCAACAAAACAACAGGACAACCTACAGAACGGGCAAAAGTATTTGCAAACAATGGGTTTGACAAAGGGTTAATAGCCAAAATGTACAAACAGCTCATAACTCAATATCAAAATAAAAAAATTGGAGTTCCCATCATGGCGCAGCAGAAACGAATCCGACTAGGAACCATGAGGTTGCGGGTTCAATCCCTGGCCTCACTCAGTGGGTTAAGGATCTGGCATTGCCGTGAGCTGTGGCGTAGGTCACAGATGCAGCTCTAATCTGGCGTTGCTGTGGCTGTGGTGTAGGCCAGTGACTACAGCTCTGATTGAACCCCTAGCCTGGGAATCTCCATATGCTGTGGGTGTGGCCCTAAAAAGACAAAAAGACAAAAAAAAAAAAAATCAAGAAATGGGTGGAAGACCTAAACAGACATTTCTACAAAGAAGACATATGGATGGCAAACAGACACATGAAAAGAGGCTCAACACTATTAGTTATTAGAGAAATGAAAATCAAAACCACAATGGCACATCACCTCATACTGGCCAGAATGGCCATCATCAAAAAACCTACAGATAATTCATGCTGGAGAGGGTGTGGGGAAAAGGGAACCCTCCTACACTATTGGTGGGAATAGAAATTGGTACAGCCATGTGGAAAACAGTCTGGCGTTTCCTTGAAAAACTAAAAATAGAGCTACCATATGATCCAGTAATCCCACTCCTGGGGATTACTGGAAAAGATAAAAACTCTAAATCAAAAAGATACATGAACTTCAATAGTGTTCATAGCAGTGCTATTTACATAGTCAAGGCGTGGAAACAACCCAAGGGCTCATCAACAGACAACTGGCTTAAGAAGATGAAGTGTGTGTGTGTGTGTGTGTGTGTGTGTGTGTGTGCAAAACTCAGCCATAAAAAAGAATGAAATATTGCCACTTAGAACAACATGGATGGACCTAGTGGATATCATACTAAGTGAAATAAGCCAGACAGAGAAAGACAGTATTGCATGATTTCACTTATATGTGGAATCTAAAAAATAATACAATTGAATGTATAGATGAAATAGAAACAAGACTCAGAGGCACCAGAAAGAAACTTATCGTTACCAAAGGGGAAAGGAAAGTGGGGAGGGATAAATTAGTAGCATGGGATTAACAGATACAAACCACTGGCGTTCTCGCCATGGCATAGTGGGTTAAGAATATACCTGCATGGAGTTCCCGTCATGGCTCAGTGGCTAACGAATCCAACTAGGAACCATGAGGTTGCGGGTCCAATCCCTGGCAAACTATTATGCAAAAAGTTGATAAGCAACAAGGATTTACTGTATAGCACAGGTAACTATATTCAATATCTTGTAATAGAAAATGATATTAAATATATAAATAAATAGGTTATATATATATATATATGTAAAGGAAAGAGATGTGGCTTTCGTGATAGTCTATCACAAATACTTTTATCATATCTGTGTAAAATACAGTGTATAAAATACAATGTATGCATGTAGGTATTTTTGTTGTAATGTTGCTACTCTCATGGCAAAGAAAAAAAAAAGAAGAAAATATATATATATATAACTGAATTATTTTGCTGTATACCTGAAGCTAACACAATATTGCACATCAACTAAACTTCAACTTAAAAAAAAAGATGGGGAGTTCCCGTGGTGGCGCAGTGGACACAAATCCGACCAGGAAGCATGATGTTTCAGGTTTGATCCCTGGCCTCGCTCAGTGGGTTAAGGATCTGGCATTGCCATGAGCTGTGGTGTAGGTCGCAGACACAGCTCAGATCTGGTGTTGCTGTGGCTGTGATGTAGGCTGACAACTACAGCTCCAGTTAGACCCGAGCCTGGGAACCTCCATATGCCGTGGGTGCGGCCATAGAAAGACAAAAAAAAAAAAAAAAAAAAAGATGGGGGTTGTCAAGAACAACATTGGAGAGAGGGCAAAATGTAAAAGCTCAGAAATACTCTGTGTCAAATCAAAGAATTCCCAGATCAGAGGGTCCGACCCGCTGCTGCTGGATTGTTCTCCCTGCCTTTCCAGATTAGAAGGAACACATCTGGTACATGTAAATCACCAAAATCAGAGAGAGGTCTGTTTTCTGAGTTGTGTTTATATCCTTTTTGATCATTTGACAAAGTCAGTCTCTATTACTCTATTTCAGTTATTTAGAGCTTTGGAATAAGTTTAAGGTCATGAACTTGGTCCCTGAATATAGTTCCTTACTGTGCAAAAGGAAGACCACGTCTTATGCCCAACTCTTTCACCACTTCCGTTCTTATGGCCACCATTGTTCTTGGGGAATAAGATTATTCCAGATTATGTCCTTTGGTTGATGGGTCAGTATCATCATCTTCTGTATGTTGCGGTGGACAAGAACATCAGATATGAGCTCTAGATTCAGCGACATTCAATTAATATTCTCTGAGCATCTACCATTTCATGCACTGTATTAGGCATTAGGTTTACTGCCATTAAGAAGATTCAGCCCGACCTTACTGAGATTCCAATCTAAAGGACACCAACAACTGCACTACAATCATGATATAATGTGTGAAGTGTTCTGATAAAGAATAAACAAACCATTTATGGCAGAGACAGGAAGTTCACCTAAACCGGCCTAGGGGAGGGGTCAGGATAGACTGCATGAGAGAAATGACAGCTAAGCAGACACCTAAAGACTAAGAAGAGCTAGATAAGAAAAAAGAGTTGGTGGAGGGGAGGGGAGTCCATGGTAGCAGGACCTCTGCATGCCCAGGCTGGAGCTAAAGAGGGCACAGCACCCTGGAGAAACATAGAGGCATTCAGAGTGGCTGCTGCATCAAGCGCAAGATGCACAGTGGTAGGAGCAGAGAAGAGAGCGAGACAGAGCCTGGACAAGAAGGCACAAACCATGTTTAGAAGTTTGCACTTTATCCAGAGGGTGAGAGAGTAATTGAATTCTTTTTTTTTAATTTTATTGAAGTATAGTTAACTTACAGTTTAATAATTTAATTGCAATGGTAAGCTGTGATAATAATAATAAGCTGTGATCATTTCTGCTGTACAACAAAGACCCAGTCACACTTATACACATATCCATTCTCTCTCAGATTCTTTTCCCACATGGATTATCACAGAATACTGGGTAGAATTCTCTGTGCTATACAGCAGGTCCCTGTTGGCCAGTCATTCCATATACCTCAGTGTGCCTATGCCAATCCCAACCCCCAGCCCATCCCTCCCACACCCCCACCTGTCCCCTTAGGTAATAAGTTTTTCAAAGTCAATGATTCTATTTCTGTTCTGCAAATAAGTTCATTTATATCCTTTTTTTTTTTAGATTCCACATATAGGTGATATCATATGATGTCTGTCTTTCACTAACTTCACTTTGCATGATAGTTTCTAGGTCCATCCATGTTGCTGCAAAAGGCATTATTTCTTTCTTTTTTATGGCCGAGTAGTATTCCATTATATATATGTACCACATCTTTATCCATTCCTTTGTGTGATGGACATTTAGGTTGTTTTCATGTCTTGGCTCTTGTAAATAGTGCTGCAGTGAACACTGGGGTGCATGTATCTTTTTAAATTATGGTTTTCTTTGGATATATGCCCAAGAGTGGGATTGTTCTATTTTTAGTTTTTTGAGGAACCTCCATACCGTTTTCCATAGTGGTTGCACCAATGTACATTCCCACCAACACAGCAAAAGTGTAAGTGTAAAACCCTCTCCAGCATTTATTATTTGTAGACTTTTTGATGATGGCCATTCTGGCTGGTGTAAGGTGTACCTCACAGTAGTTTTGATTTGCATTTGTAATAATTAGTGATGTTAAGCATCTTTTCATGGGATTTTTTGGCCATCCATATGTCTTGTTTGGAGAAATGTCTATTTTAAGGAGGAGCTTTTAGAATTTATACATCTTGGACTCCTAAAGGAACTATTTTGAAGCTCATTCATTTTCTATAATATATTCTACTTCAAGAAAAAAAAAATGGGTTTAAACTGCAGTGGTTCTGGCTTGAAATTTCCCCAACCATTGAAATTCTTTAGATCTGAAAAAAGGTTTATTTCTCTCAAGTTTTTGAGTTTCACCATAGCCTGCTAAATACATGAATGATATCAGAAATTACTTGATTTTAAACTTCTAAGAGTTTGACAGACTAGTGTGTGTGTGTGTGTGTGTGTCTGTGTGTGTATATGTGGGTCTGTGGGTATACACACACATATGCATGAATATATACTCAGGAGACATGCAATGACATTAACGGAGCTGGTTTATCTTGAAACTATCCATGTTGCTGTCATATACATGTGTCTGTATACTGCTGGGTGGTCTGAACGGCATTTTCAGGGATGGAAAGAAGTAGATACAGAAATGGAAAACATAGACCTTTGGTTTCAGGATAGCTCTTTATCTTACCTTTAGTGACAGCATCATCCCTCCACCTCCAGGTACCAAAATGTCACCAACACCTTGTCCTCCTTCCTCCTCCTTGTGCCCACATCTAATCAGCAGTAAAGCTCTATTGCGTCTGTGTTCCAGCATTTCAGATGCTTCCTCCTTTTCCGTGGTCTCTCTTTTCTCTAGTTCAGGTTTTCCATTATACCTATCAAGTTAATTTTCTGAAGCCTAGCTTTCAAAGCCCACCCAGTGCCCCCAAACCTTCAGTCCCCTCCCAGTGCCAATAGAATCCAGGCTCCTTCTCAGCTCCCTGGCCCTGGGCACCCCCCACATGGTTCCCCACTAGTCTTGTCCAGGTGCTATCGTCTGACAAAAATGAGTAAGTCTTTACACACTTCATACTTGTTTTTCTTCACATCATTGATCGTATAGTTCCTTTGCCTTGAATTCTTTCTTCCCATCTCTGCATGTTCTTCGAGGATAAATTCAAGTGCCTTCTTTTGGGTAGAACATAAGAACACTATGAAATTATGAGTCCTTGAAACTAATACATTAGTTAGTGACCCCTGATCTAGACATTGCTAAGGATGTGGAGTACTTTCTAATCTATAAGAAGGAACGAAGGTAAGAAGGAAAGGAGAGGAGGAGAGAGGGAGGGAAGGTCGGAGGGAAAGGAGGGGGGAAATAGAAGTCATAGTCACTGGACATAAGGACCTTGAATTAAAATTAAGGACCTTGAAAAAATTAACTTTATTTATTTATTTATTTTTTATCTTTTTGCCTTTTCTAGGGCCACTCCTGCGGCATATGGAGGTTCCCAGGCTAGGGGTCTAATCAGGGCTGTTGCCACCAGCCTACGCCACAGCCACAGCAACGTGGGATCCTTAACCCACTGAGCAAGGCCAGGGATTGAACCCGCAACCTCATGGCTCCTAGTCGGATTCATTAACCACTGAGCCACGACGGGAACTCCCTGAAAAATTAACTTTAAACTCATACATAAGAAAATCAGTATAACAAATATAATGAGTTCTAAATTATTTACTAGAAGTATCTTACTTTTGTGAAGGACGCTTGCTGACAGGTGCAGAGGCTTAATACAGTAGATACAAAGGAGTTAGAAAAGGAGAGAAATGGCTGAGACGCGTCAGTCCTGAGGAAGGTTGGGGACCTCATCCTTGAGGAGTGAGTGGGTTTGAAGCGAATAGTCAGGAGGGAGGGAAAAGGGATAGCCCCTCCCTCTCACACTGATGAGCCCTGCCGCCGTGAGACTTTGGCATTGGTATAGGTGATACTGAACAGAAACAGAATTTTTATTTGGGGTGGATCTACTGCGGTGATTATAAAAATAAAAGACTTGAACTTTTAAAATAACTCTGCTAGCAGTTTTGTGATATAGTTACGGTCATTAGTGATCTATATCAAGGATGAGTGCATTCTGGACTGTGGGCCATATCCATCTCTTTATATACAGATCTCAAGACAAGAATGTTTTTATATGTTTTAACTAAGTGACCAAGATTGTATGTGGCCTGCAAACCCCAAAATATTAAGTATCTTACCCTTTACAGAAAAAGTTCAATGATCCTTAATCTATATCATAAAAATCATAAAACATTTTCATTTTATTTCCATGCAATATTTATGACTTTGTATGGCCTAAATGATAATTTTATAAATTTTGTTTGGAGCCAATTAAGCATTTTGGAGGAAGGTATTATTGTAATAGTATAAATATATATGTTCTACCCTTTTTTATATGCATTCTTATTTGGAAGAATTTAAAAAGAAAGTTAGCTATTTTTACATAGCATTAATTATGGAGAAAAATAGTATGTAAAAAATTATTATTCCTTCTCTTTGTTGCTCTGAATGTGTTCTTTCTTCCTCATCATCGAATCTTTTCAGTAGTAAAAGTTCTATAAAGGCTATTTTTATGGACGCATAGCTAAAATTTTGTGGTAATAAAATTAGCATTAATATTCATTACCCTTTTCTTAGTAAATATATCTTTGTTTATAATTTACTGTAGTTAATATATTCAGAGAAAAATATAAACTAAAATATTTTAAAATTATATGAGGAAGTTCCCACGGCTTAGTGGTAACAAGCCCGACTAGTATCCATGATGACGCAGGCTTGATCCCTGACCTTGCTCAGTGGGTTAAAGATCTGGCGTTGCCGTGAGCTCTGGTGTAGGTCACAGACACAGCTGAAATCCTGTGTTACTGTGGCTGTGGTGTAGGCCAGGAGCTGTAGCTCTGATTCGACCCCTAGCCTGGGAACTTCCATATGCCACAAGTGCCACCCTAAAAAGTAAAAAAAATAAAAATAAAAAATAAATTGTATGATAAAACTTATTGCCTAATTTTCAAAATTGTATTCAGATTAATAGCTATCTTTACTTCACAATTAGGCTTTCTAATGAGGTATTAGTTAAATTATTATAATAATTGCTAGCCCTACTAAATTATTGTGAAATATGTGAGGCTATTTGTAGTTTGTGTATAAATTTTGAAGCTAAAATAGAATTTTATTATGATATCTAAAACACACTTTCCAAGGAAACAAACTTTGGCTCAAAAAAGTGTATAAACATTTTGGTGGCATTCCTAAGTAGTATAATTCAAACAGGATAGGCTGAATTTTTCACTATATGTTGGAGTCCACAGAATAGAAATCATTCCTGGTGTCCATCCAGCATGTCTGTAGCAGTTCATAGCGGAAGGTTCCATAGAGAATGTATACAGATTTTTCTCTTAATAAAGGCTACTTCACATATTTTGACAAGCTATAAACTTTTATTTCCTGGTGCTGAAGTTCTTTCCACTGTCTCTTTCTTCACATTAGCACATCAACTTGAGAATTATTTATGTGTATATGGACTGTGCTTTATGTTTATTAATTTGTTTAGAAGTAACACACTTTTCATGCTAACAGTGTTTTATTGAGATCTAATTATTATTTAGAAATAAAAACGCAAGATCTTAAGTATACAACTCAATGTATATTATAACCGCATGTAACCATCACCCAGGTATATAGAGCATTCCTGTTTTCCTAGAAAATTTCCCTTTCAGAACCCTCCTACACTATTGGTGGGAACATAAATTGGTACAACCACTATGGAAAACAGTATGGGAAGGTACCTCAGAAAACTCAATATAGAATTATCACATGACCCAGCAATCCCACTCTTGGGCATATATCATGACAAAACTCTCCTTGAAAAAGACGCATGGACTCGTATGTTCATTGCAGCACTATTCACAATAGCCAAGACATGGAAACAACTCAAATGTCCGTCAACAGATGAATGGACTAAGAAAATGTGGTATATATACACAATGGAATATTACTCAGCAAAGAACAAAATAATGCCATTTGCAGCAACATGGATTGAACTAGAGACTCTCATACTAAGTGAAGTAAGTCAGAAAGCAAAAGGCAAATACTATATGATATCACATGTTTGGAATCTAATATATGGCACAAATGAACCTGTCTATAGAAAGAAAACAAACTCATGGACTTGGAGAACAGACTTGTGGTTGCCAAGGGGGAGGGGGAAGGAATGGGATGGACTGGGAGCCTGGGGTTAATGGATGTAAACTATTGCATTTGGAATGGATAAACAATGAGATCCTGCCGTATAGTACTGGGAACTTATCTAGTCACTTATGATGGAACATGACAGAGGATAATGTGAGAAAAAGAATGTATATGTATGTGCGTGACTGGGTCACTTTGCTATACAGTAGAAAACTGAGGAGTTCCCATCATTGCTTAGTGATTAACAAACCCCACTAGGATCCGTGAGGATGCAGGTTTAATCCCTAGCCTCCCTCAGTGGGTTAAGGATCCAGTATTGCCATGAGCTGTGGTGCAGGTCGCAGATGTGGCTTGGATCCTGTGTTGCTGTCACTATGGTGCAGGCCAGAAGCTGTAGCTCTGATTTGACCCCTAGCCTGGGAACCTCCATATGCTGCAGGTGCAGCCCTAAAAAGCAAAAAAAAAAAAAAAAAAAAAAATCGACAGAACACTGTAAACCAACTATAATGGGAAAAGTAAAAATCACTTAAAAAAAAGAAATTTTCCTTTCAGATCAACCTCTGACTCCACCAAGGGTAACTATTATACTGATTTTTATCACCGCAGATTGGTTATGCCTGTTCTTGAACTCTAGTCACACAGTATGTACTCTTGAGTCTGGCTTCCTGCGCTAAATAAACAGTACGGTTTTGCAATTCGTCCATGGTTGTTGCAGAACTGTAGTTTGTTTCTCTCTTGCAAAGTAATTTGCTATACAAACTATGTCAATGGTTTGTATCATGACATCTTTATCCCTTCTCCTGTTGATGGTCGTTTGGATTGCTTTTAATTTTAGCTCTGATACATAAGGCTGATATGAACATTTTGGTAACAGATCTTTTGGTGAACATATGCATTTCTTTTCTTGGAGTAGGCTTTGTTGGGTCATATGATAGGAGAATGTTTGCCTTTGTTAGAAACTGCTGAAGTGGTGGGAGGCTAAACCATTCCACATTCCCACCAGCAGTAGGAGAGTCCCAGTTGCGCCCCATGCTTCCCAATACATATTTGTTAGACTTTTTATTTTGAGCATTCCTGTGACTGTATTTTTCAAAGGGCAGTTCTCAAGAGTCCCAAGAAAAGTTCTGTCTCTACTTCTTTTTTTTTTTTTTTTTTTTTTTGTCTTGAGGGTCACACCCGCTACATGTGGAGGTTCCCAGGGTAGGGGTCTAATTGGAGCTGTTTCTGCTGACCTACACCACAGCCACAGCAACATCAGATCAGAGCCAGGTGCGACCTACACCATAGCCCACGGCAATGCCGGATTCTTAACCCACTGAGCGAGGCCAGAGATCCAACCCGCAACCTCATGGTGCGTAGTGGGATTCGTTTCCACTACGCCACAACGGGAACTCCCTGTCTGCACTTGTAACAGTAGTCATTCTTTCACCCTTTTCTGCTTCCTTGCCCAAGATTTCCACCATAATTCTCTGTGCCATCTTATGGCTTAACGCGATCCAAGGCCCTTTTACCCTGCATGAAGTTTGTGGGGCTGTTAATGGTTGGAGTGACCTTATTTCAATTTGGAGGAATACCTTGGAAGAGCAGGACACACAAATGCAAGCCTGCTTGTAACCACAGCTGACTCGCTAGAACACAGACCTACCACAGCCACTGGATCTGCTGGAACTCAACAAGCCTGAGGCAAGAATGAGCCCCCAAAGGGTTTGGGAAAGGGATTCCCCTTGTGCCCAGAAAAAAAAAGGTTGTTCTAGAAAGTGGGGGGAAGAAAGATGTCAGAAAATGATTTGTGATATTCTTTTTTGATGAAATTATTATTTTTTTAAAAATATGAACTGCTTTTTTAGTTGAAGTCAGCTTGCATTCACTGAGAAGGAAGGGTGACCACATACAGAAGGATATTATTGTGCTCTAGTGATTTTTCAGAGTTTACTTATAGGAGTGGAATTTAACTTTGGAATTAAAAAACATGATAGATGAGTTTATTGAATTTTCAGGTCAATGAGTAAAATGAGTGTTGTCCAGATGCCATTCGCCTAATCTGGTTTTGCACACCAACAATGTTACTTTTTTCTTTACTCTTGGGAGGAGAGCAGGATGCCATTTCTCATGTGCTAAAAATAGAATAGTTTCCACCGGATCCCTAGCATTTTTTTTAATCTTTTCCTTTTCAAGCAAAAATATGATCTGGCATAATTATAATGAGGTAGGTAATCTAGCCTTGAGAAAGGCTCATTACACAAAGTTATCAAATAAAATAGATTGATACGTTCTATTCTGGCATGAAAAATATTTTAACCTTTTCCTGATTTATTGCCCAAACGAGTGGCAATTGAATTACTGGGATTATGAACACTGCCGTGTTCTGGCAGTCATTAATAAAGGCAATATTTTAAACAGGCTTTATTAAATGCAGGATGGGATGTACAATCATTCTAAATACATTGGTTTAGCCTAACTCTAGCCAACTTTAAAACAGAAAAAGTTGAAATGCATACGTATAATATTTTGTCAGAATTTCTAGTTGTTGCCATGCCGAGGAACAAAATTTCCTCTTTGCTTATGTAAATACACAAAAATGCCAGCTTCTTTTAGTAGTGAAGTTCCTGCCAGCTTCCCAACCCACACTGGGTTCATGTTTCACTCCAAAAGAAAAGGATATGTAGAAATGCTTGTGAGAATCCTCATGTTATCTGGGGCGAATGGGTTTACTTAGGTGTTTTTATTTCACCAGCCCTTTGGCTGTATATAATGTTAATTTAGCTAGAGGGACATTGCTAGAGTGAGGACAGTTTTATACTCATTTGCAGCTCTGGTTATAAAAATAATAGACCTGATATACTCATTCAGCCTAATTGTGTCTGGACTGTGTCTCCAGAATGGCCTTTCTTATACTGGTAATGTTCCCTGCAGTATAGATGTATAATCAGAGGTTATTGTTTCCATCATTACGGCTGGGCTTGTATGCATCCTGTGTTTTTCTTTCAGTGCCTAGGTATTTGCATTCGTCTGTCAAACCCATCACAAAATTGGCTTAAATTTCATTTACCTCAGTGTGTTCTTGGTCTGGAGCCGCGTGTAGTCCCAACATTCATATAATTTCTACAGCGCACCTGGGTGCTCTTTGAGTTCTTATTAGAATTTGTGGATTTTTTTTTTCTTTAAAAAAGGAAAGGGCTCTCTTTTGCATTCGTTTGCTTCCCCTTGTGGAGAACTCCATCATGACTATGGGACTTCAGAATATTCTGTGTGGTATTTATATATAGATATTATGTCACCCTGGGCAGAGACATCAAAATATTCCCTTTGATATTAGGACAATTATGTTAGGCCACCTTGTGAGTGAACATGAGTAGGCTTTCACTCACCTCTTTCCTTTATCTCTTTAGAAGGGATCATTCTTAGCTAGGTTTTTTGTTTTTTTTTGTTGTTGTTGTTGTTGTTTTTTCCCTGTATAAAAGAAATAGTTTAAAGTAAGAAGGCTGGCAGTGACAGCTAGAATGGAATCTTTCCGTGTTCCTAAGATAGCAAGACCTTGTCTCCAGTCATGGGACACTATGGTCTGATGGTTTCAGATCACAGTGCAGTTTGACTTGAGCGTTGGTTTTAGCCCAATACATGTAAAGAACAATATCCCAACTTCTCAGCTACCAACACTAACCCCAATAAGGCAACAGCCTTTCAAATTTGGTTCTGAACATGGTGCCAAAACACTGAGGTATGAATTATTATGGCTGGCATCTTATCTCATTTATTCTCCATTTGTGCATCCATGGAGGACTTCAGTTTGTAAACAATCTCTTTTACCAGTTTACCAGATGTTGCCTACTATGCACAAATAGTTTTTGCCTCCGTGCCTCACCATCGCCAACCAGGCCAGGATCTGACCCAGCAGGACCCATAGCATAGTCCTGAACTTATGTTGCATGAACTTCCTAAAGAAATTAGGTTGGCCTACAGTGATGCACACATCTGAACTGTGGCGTCATGCTTAGTCCCACAAATGACCTGTCAGGGCCTCTGAGACTAAATTGTCCCATCACGTGCACTTAAGCCACACTAAGTTACAGAGCTCAGCAAACCACTTTCAAATCACCAGCACTGTTTTAATTTGCCTGGGACTGTCTTCTTCCCTTTGAAGCAGGAGTTGGCACACTTTTTTAAAAGTCTAAATAGTAAATATTTTGGACTTTCAGGCCATATGACCTCTCTACTCAGCTCTGTCACTGTAGTGCCAAAGTAGTCATAGACAATACTAGACAAATGAGCAAGATGTTTTCCAATAAAACATAAAAAAAAAGAGAGGAACAGGTGTAGGGAAGAAAAGAGAGAGGAGGAGTTCCCATCGTGGCGCAGTGGTTAACGAATCCGACTAGGAACCATGATGTTGAGGGGGTTCGATCCCTGGCCTCGCTCAGTGGGTTAAGGATCCCGCGTTGCTGTGGCTGTGGCGTAGGCTGGCAGCTACAGCTCCGATTAGACCCCTAGCCTGGGAACCTCCACATGCCTCGGGTGCAGCCCTAGAAAAGGCAAAAAGACAAAAAAAAAAAAAAAAAAAAAAAAAAAAGAGAGGAGGGGGAGAAGGCGGAGGTGGTCAGACTTGGCATGCTGGTCACAGTAGGCTGATTCATTATTGGGAAGAAGTCTCAACAACCTTCTTCTGAAGCCTTTTCTAATGTCATAATCCTACCTTTTGGTAGAAGAGATTTGTAACACATGTGATATTCTAACATTTAGCGTATCGTCTCTGACATTTAGCTATGTCTTGGTAGATTTTAATATGACTGTTAATTGTGTGCTCAGCAAGCAAGCAGTTGCAGTTTTTTACACTTAGATATTTGACCAACAGAACACATCATTACCAGGTCAGTTGCTTTAGTCATAGCCTAGTAAGCTGATCACAAGAAGGGGTTTGACATACTTTCCCAATATTTCCTAAAGGAAGAACTAAAGCCTTTATTAAGATAACAAAATGAATAACATTTGAAAAAAAAATATATGTATTGTCTTTTTGCCATTTCTAGGGCCACTCCCATGGCACATGGAGGTTCCCAGGCTAGGGGATCTAATTGGAGCTGTAGCCACTGGCCTACACCACAGCCACAGCAACACAGGATCCAAGCCGGATCCTTAACCCACTGAGCAAGGCCAGGGATCAAACCTGAAACCTCTGGGTTCCTAGTCGGATTCGTTAACCACTGAGCCACGACGGGAACTCCTTGAAAATATATTTTAAAAGGCATTTTTTAAAAAAAGAAGTCTATACACATGGAAAAGTCTTTTAAAGAAATGAACACTCTAATACATCTTGGCAACTTTCTACTAAGCTTTAACAGCACTCATTCACTGTTTTACCACATCCTGGTTTTACCCATGGATCTGCCGGCAGCATTTCTTCTTTTAAATTTGAATTATTGTCTGGGATAGAGGCTCTTCCCAGGAAACCCCAAGAACATCATGTCTTTTGGTAATCAGTAACCTTTTTTGGAAGTTTGTCTCCTACTTCCGGGGGCTGTGGCTTTTGTGTACTTCTGCCGGAATTACACATAGCTGTTAATGAACACAAGTCCATGTGCCCATTGCACAGTGAGGCCAAACAATACTGAAACATCAGAGTTACAGAAACATTTATGGCAGGGCTATGCAAGGAAATGGGTCTTTCAGGGCTTAAAAAGCCTACAGCAAGATTAGAAAGGGGCGTGGTTGGTAGTTGCAAATTTCTTGTTGGATCCTTTTTTTTTTTTTTTTTTTTTTGTCTTTTTTGTTGTTGTTGTTATTGTTGTTGTTGTTGTTGCTATTTCTTGGGCCACTCCCGCGGCATATGGAGGTTCCCAGGCTAGGGGTTGAATCCGAGCTGTAGCCACCGGCCTACGCCAGAGCCACAGCAACGCGGGATCCGAGCCGCATCTGCAACCTACACCACAGCTCAAGGCAACGCCGGATCGTTAACCCACTGAGCAAGGGCAGGGACCGAACCCGCAACCTTATGGTTCCTAGTCGGATTCGTTAACCACTGCGCCACGACGGGAACTCCTGGATCCTTTGTTCTTGTAGCTATCCCCATAGGTCAGGTCACGATGTTGTTAGTCTCTGTTCTGGTCTGGTTATGGTCAGGCTATCCTATATATTTAAAGCTATGGGCAACATTCTTTTATAAAAGATGCAAGCACAGGCAAAAGAACACAGAAGTTAAAATAAAAGAAACAGATCTAATGTGGAGTCAGATTTGTTCTTCCCTGTTCCATAACCATCAAAGAATAGTCTGTGGATGACGGCTTGAGGGATGAATGGGCAGAGTTAAACTGGCAGGGCTGCCAGCAAGGTCAATTCTAGAAAGCAGGTACTGGGTGGGGAGTTTACTTTGTATTCTGAGAAGCACTGTCCAGAAACCACACTAAGTAGTACTAAAACTCTGTTACTTTCAGGGCTGAAGATCAAACAGGAAACTGAAAAAGCAGAATTGTAGGCACAGTTGAGAATACAACCTGAGTATTTCCCACAGTCCTTTGTCTTTTTCTCTGAAACTCTTCCTAATAGGTCATTCCTATAAGTATTAACCCAAGTCTTATTATCTTAAAGATGCCACTTGTTCCCTGATAGAGTAGGTCTTGGTCTGGCTTAACTTCCGTATCAATCAGGGCACATCTATAATTTTTTCTGATTCATCTATTTCTGTAAAAAACATAAAGGCATGATTTTTCCTAACCAAAAGATGAGAATGTTTTTTTTCTTTCAGCAGCTCTCACTCTTGCGTGCCCTCATCCAATGCTTATCTTGCATTTACAGTTATTCATTCTAGAAGCTAAGGCTACCCCTAGCAACCAGCAGATTGTCTAAACTGCTTTGATTTCAGAGTTCTCTAAAAAGGAGAGTTCTCAGAATCAATTTCTAAAGAGGTTTTATATCCCACACAGCAAAACATATGTAAACAACAATTCAGATTTTAGAAAGCTTAACCAGACCTTTCAACAAAGGTTTAAACTGGTTTCATAAAATGGATTATTTGGGGATTAGAATTTTCATTACTAGTTAAAACAGTAGTCTGTAATTTGCTTTTATAGATTTCTCTAGTTTCATTTAATAAAGTTCATCTGATGAGACGCCTCACTCCGTGAAAGTAGAGGCGATGTTATGTTAAATATTGTAAAAGTGTTTCAGCAAACTGTCCAGGTATTATTAACTAAGGCCTGGGAGAATGGACAGCACTCAGCATTCCCCCATCACTGGCATAACTGGATAGTATTTTCCCCTCCAAAGCTCTGAAAAATACTTTATTATGCCCCTCAGAGCCAAGTAGGAGACAATGAAGCTGTTTTGTCATTTGAATTAGGAAAGGTTGAAGGGAATGGAATGTAATAGTAGACAGAGGGAAAGTGCTTTGTGAAAAATGTGCATTTTTTTCCATGTAAGGGAAAATACTTTTAATACTTGCTCCTTTTAATAGACTAGAAATCCAATACTAGAGATTTTTGGGATAGACTTATAGAGAGAAAAGAAGCAATCAAGAAATTTAAAAGATCCCATTTCCCAACAAATAAGGTCTATGTCTTACTGCTTACAAGATGTTATTGAAATCTCTTACATCTATATGATCATTTATAAATAAGAATACCTTTTCTTAGACATTGACAATAGTAATGACCCCGGTAGTTGCCAGGCCATGTCCTGCTTTTCTTATTTCACATATGAAAAAAAAAAAAAAAAGAGGCTTGAGATGTAAAAAGATGCACCCAAGGTTGCACAGCAGAGATATGAAGTAGAGCCTAGACTTAAACCTAGCTTTTCTGTCTCCAGACTCTAGCCGTGATAACTTCTCTGACCATGTACTTCTCTGCCACTTATTTTGTAGATAGGATTTACCTACACTTATATATACATCTATCCACCTGTCATAATTCGAAGTGCATACACACCAATATATTCAGGCTTGCTGGATACAGTAACGCATGAATGGATGGATGGAGAAGTCACCTCTAAGTGCTTAGTTTCAAACACACATAGCACAGAATCCTGTTCTACCACAGTTTGGAGTGTAAGTCCAAAGGATATTGTATAATCATGCAGACATTAGCTGTTACATATAATTCTCAATATTTTGTATTTGTGCTTTCTCTGGAAAGTATAAAAAACGTATTTATTTGTTCCATCATTAAATATGTCCATCCTTTTCCTTTTCCTTTCCATTTCTGTTGTATTCGACTTGGGCAGGCCGAACTACCCAAGAGAGGCAGCTCTTGATCACAGCCACCTTTCACCGAAGAAGAGCAAACACCAATCCATTTTAGCAGGTATAATTTTCAACACATTCAGAAAGCAGTTTGTCGAAAGTAAGAACAAACTGAGCTTTCAGTTATGAAGAAAAGAACATATTAAAGTTAACTCTCGAAATCCTGCTACAATGATTTTTTTAAAATTTTTGTTTAAATCTTCACTATAATTTCTAAGTAATGTTTTAGCTGCCCAATAGATAAAGTAAAAAATCCAAACTTTGAGTGATATGAAACTCCTCACACTAATAAATATTAAAAATCATTCCACTATTTAAAAGACTGTCCTCAGATCAGAGGCTCTCCAGGGTACCACCTGAGGACATCTCCCACGGCCTCTAATCTTAAAAGAAAGGAAAAATAAGAAGAAAACTCTGATCCTTAAGAGATGGAAATAAGTAAGTAAGATGGATGAAAGTAAGTTATATATATTTACCTGTTTATATCTTCACTACAAGTATAGAGCTTAGACACCTAGGAAAATATATCAGGACCTGCACAAATCGAGACCAGCTTCCAGAGTAGCTGTGCCTGATATACTAAATATAGGGGATACACCAGGATGGATATATGCTTGTGCTATTTTTAAAGATTTCAAGGTCAGAGATTTCACTGTGTCAATATTTTATTAACATTTTCAGACAATAAACATATCCCAAGCCATGTCCACTTAGCGACATCTTAATTTAAGGATACAGCTTAGAATACCAGAGGAGAGTTATAAAAGAAGGTAGCCATGAGATTTCGAAAAGTTAGTGCACCTTAATCCTACCTGCCTTCATAGTTTCTGTGTAAAATTCTAAGGAAGGGAAGGTGAATTGCAGAATGGGGATGAACTGTGAATTGCCAAAAGAGACATTTAAACATTATTTGCAAACTAAACTCAAAGAACAAATAACATTTTTTGTTTGCTTGTTTTTGTTTTTAAGAAAGCTTGACTCTGGTTTTATTCTTCCCTTGTTGGGGAGATAAAATACTTCATACCTGTAATATGTTCTTTTTTTCATAACTGAAAGCTCAGTTTGTTCTTACTTTCGACGAACTGCTTTCTGAATGTGTTGAAAATTATACCTGCTAAAATGGATTGGTGTTTGCTCTTCTTCGGTGAAAGGTGGCTGTGATCAAGAGCTGCCTCTCTTGGGTAGTTCCGCCTGCCCAAGTCGAATACAACAGAAATGGAAAGAAAAAGAAAAAGTAGCTGTGCCTGATATACTATGGACATATTCGAGAGTGTAACAAATAGTTGAAACCTAGGCACTAAGCCTGTTGGCTTCCACAAGAGTCGAGCAGAAAAACTAACCACCCACGTGATTTTTATCTTTGCATCTTTTCGGCAGCCACCTTGATATGGAACATTCTAGTGATGGTTTCTGTTGAAAGGCTCTATTTGGGCATCTTTTTCTGAATCACCAAGACAAGAATGGGGTAAAGTGAAGATGGAAAAAGGAATCACTTGTGTACAAAGTTTCTACCTTCAGTTTTCTAAAAATGTAGTGAATGCCTAGTGAATGACATTCTTATTGTACCAAAATATTTAGAATGCAAGTATAATTCCCTCCTAATGATTTCATTATGTGGAAGTGACACATGTGAATAATAGTTTAATGTTGTCTTCATAAGTGCCAGCAATTGTGGACTTTCGCTTAAAATTTTCCAGCTGCAATGAAGTGCACTTTTCTCATGACTAACTACTCTGATTAAGTGAAAGATGCCGTCTAAGTTTATGTGTATAATACTACCTTCTTTTAGCGGATATTTACCATTGAAGTAGGGTAGTGAGATTTATGTGAGTAAGTTATTACTTCCAGGAAAACACAAGGACATTCAGTGTTTGGCTTCCAGCAGCTGCAAGAGCCTGGACTATTCTTCTTTTCTTTAACATGGCTCAAGCAGTTGATCTCCAAATAGTGGTGGGAGAAATTTTACTTAAAAAAAAAAATCTACCTCTTCAGCTAGAACAACAGAACGTCGGATGCTGTATTCTCAAATTTAAACTATAAAATAGTTGTGGAGCTTGAGGGAGAGGAGGGAAAACAGAAGAGGAACTTTGTGACATTGGTTGGAAGAGATTCAATTCTCCATTTCTTGTATTTAAGGATTATCAGTTGTAAAGAATGCAATTAGGATTAATAAACTTTTCAGGAAAAATCAAACATTACATGCACAGTTTTTAAAAACTGACAATAGAATACAATACCTCACATTCTTGTAGTTAGAATGAAAGTCCATCCAAGTCTAAAGGTTCTGAATACCTTTTGGTCCTTAGCAGTGAAGCCTCATTGTCAAGGTGGGAGACCACTTCATGTAATCTGTGCTCATTATTTTGACTAAGGATACATTTTTAGGGTTGACAGTTGGATCATGAAGCATATTGAATATAAACTTTCCTCTGTTGGCTAAGGTTTTTCTCATTTTTTTTTAAATAATATTTCTAGGGAGTTCCCTTTGTAGCTCAGTGGTTACAAATCCGACTAGGATCCGTAAGGATGCGGTTTCGATTCCTGGCCTTGCTCAGTGGGTTAAGGATCCAGCATTGCCGTGAAGCTGTGGTATAGGCTGGCAGCTGTAGCTCCAATTTGACCCCTGGCCTGCGAAACTCCATATGCCACAGGTGCAGCCCTAAATAAATAAATAAATAAAAGAATAAATGAATAAATTATTTTAAAAATTTTCTAAAAGCCATACAACTTCTTTTGAAATTTAAAGGAAGCTTTGGACAGATCATTCAGTACCTCATCAGAGGAGGCCTCCATGGTGCATATTTGGTGACAACCGTCTTTGCTAACCCTAAACACTCTAGGATATAGTCTGAATAGCTGATGATTTCTGCTGCCTTTAATTATTTGGCTCACATGTGAAATCAATCCTCTCTCTCTATAAAAACTTATGAAGACTTTTAATCAATAATTAGGGGCTCAAATTTAAAATTTAGTAAGTATGCTAATGCTAATGCAAATAACTTAACCAAAGCATAAAGTGAATTCCCAGAGACCCTTTGTATGTGAGCATGTTTGCACGTGGACAAACCATGGCAACTATTATCTGGCACTGTATGTTTCTTTGCCTGGAATTTGGCAAGTATCTTATGGAATGTATCAATAACAAGGTGCATTCCAATTTCTAGAATGCTAAAATAGGAGGAAAATGTGATTCTTATAATCAACGGACTTCAGTGTCAATCTATTGAATCAGAAAAGTCATTTGCAAGTAGCTTCTTGAGAGAGTCTGCCTTCCACCTGTTGTCCTGCCATATTATTGGTCTTTCATTCTCAAAGATGTCATTGGCTCGGGTGATCATTTATATGGCTGTTCCACTTAATTGGGCACTGTTGTTGGTGACACTAACGGTATCAAGTCTTGAGAACTGAATTGCTGGATAGACAGTATACCTTTGAGTACATGCAATAAATTTATATACTCCTCAGAAAATCCCTGTTCAATCAGTCTTTTGTTTACTGAAGAGGAAATGAAGCTCGGTGAGGTTAAATGGCCTGCCAAGTTCATTCAGCTGTTAGGTGACAGAACCAGAGCTCCAATCCAGAGGTCCAGGACAAATGAATTCTAGCGAGTTTATTAGTAATAATAACAGTAGGAATGATTGGCATCGCCATCAGCATCATCATCACCTAATAATAAAGCTACCACTTACCCGACAGAGGGTCGTGACCATTGTTCCATGGACCACTTTGGCAGTCCGGTGAAGCCGATGGACGGCTTCTCAAATAATATTTTTGAATGCATAAAATAAAATGCAGAGTTTTACAAAGATATGAATTTTATTAAAATACAGTTATCAGTATTTTTAAACTAAATATGTGATATTGTATTATGACTTTTAAATGCATAAAATAAAGTCTTGCAATATTATTGAATTATTACTGTAATTTCAAAGTAGTGAAATCTCTACTTCGAAATCTCTATTTTGAAACCTCTACAAGTCTAATGTGATATGAAAATATCTGTGATTTCTATTGGTGGCAAAGTGACAGGCTCTGCTAGTACTACTGTGGTTTGTTACTTACATTTATAATGGAAGGGGATTCTAAATTTCAGTTAGAGGATATTGAAAAGAAAGATGTCATTTTTTCCCATTCAAGTTCATCAACCACCTTCAAATTTATGGACCCCCCCCCCCACAAAAAATACCAGATTCAGAACTCCTGCCTTAGAACAAACCTGAGACAGAAATCTGAGAAATAATAGATTTATATTATTAATATATATATAATGTATAATATTACAAATAATATATACAAATAATATATACATATGCATATATCCCCACCTTACAAACTAATAAATTAAGGCCCAGAAATCAAGTGATTTGCCTAATATTCTTCACCTAATAGCCAAAAAAGGTTGGCAAATGATACTAGCATCTGTGCATCCCCCCCTTCTAACTCCTCAGTGGCAGTCGCCATTGAAGTGGAAGTCGTGGTGTCCACCGCACTGGTACCCTAATCACTTGCACCTTCTTCAGACCCCAATGGACCCTTGATGAAGACTGTAGATATCAGTAGATAAAGAAAAATTAGAGGTGAGTCTATGTGCCTAAGGGCTTTTTATTCCGCTTGCCTCAAGCATTTCTAGTGTTCCGTCTCCCCTGAGTGGTCCTCAGGTGGCTTTTCAGAATGATCATTATTTCCAACATATTTGATGCTATTTCCTACCATAGCTATTTTCCTCTTCTACCTTTAAGGTGATTACTGCTGCTGCTTATTACTATTCTCAGATGAGGGAAATTGTTTTTCTACACCTCCCTTCGCTCAGTATAGATACCTATTTGAATTTTTTTTTCTGTAATCACTGTAATTCCTTAGCCTCTTTTTATCTAAACTATACCTATTAAATCATCTTAACTCTTCTCAAAGCTAAATTGCCTCATCTGTTTATTATTTTTCCTTCATTTTGTCTGAATACTTTAGAACTCACAAAGTATGCGAAGCGATTGTTAAAGCTCTAAGTAGTCCCAAGATGTATTTATTAGTTTCTGTAATTGAGTCATACTGATTACACCGTGTACTATTATCAGCCTCATGTCATATTAACTCTGGCATAACAAACCTTAAGGTTTCTTTCAAAAATTATTTAATATTTTAAAAATTCTGTGTAAATGCCCACTTGGCAGTTCAGTTGTTAATTGCCCATCCTCTCTGCTCCTGTGAATGTTGGCCATTTTATTTTGGCCAATCTTGCACATTGAGGTTCCTCATCTTTGATGGTGAAGTGATGACACAGAGTTTTCTAAGGATATCTTCAGCCCTGTTTTCACCTGAGAAGGAGATTACTTTTGCCACACAGCTTCAATAATAAGAGTGTCTTATTCCATTATTGGAATCTTAGAAGTTTCACTACTTGTTTAAGTAATTGAAGGGCATTTTTTTATTGTTATCACTTTATATAGCCTTCCAGGAAGGATTTGTTTAAAACTTGTATGTTTGAAGAACTTTATAAAATATACACTAGGAGTTGCCACTGTGGCTCAGAGGTTAACGAACCAGACTAGTATCCATGAGGATGCGGATTTGACCCCTGGCCTCACTCAGTGGGTTCAGGATCTGGTGTTGCCATGAGCTGTGGTGTAGGTTGCAGGTGCAGCTCGGATCCTAAGTGGCTGTGGTGTAGGCCGGCAGCTGTAGCTCCGATTCGGCCCCTACCCTGGGAACTTTCATATGTCATGGGTGCAGCCCTAAAAAGACAAAAGATATAAAATAAAATAAAATAAAATAAAATAAAATAAAATAAAATAAAATGATTCAGCTTTCAACTTTAATTGTTGAACCCTGTCACTTCAGGTATCCTTGTCATCGGGGAGTTCCTTGTCATTAGGGAGCCTAGATGCTTCCAAATACCACATAGAACGTACTTACACTAAAAAAGCATTTATTGTTTATCTAAATTTCAAGTTTGAATGAGTGTCCGATGAGTAGTCATCTGACAGCTTGGCTAGGCTGGATAGTCAAGGATGGCCAATGTATGGAAGGTCAGCATATGGGACTGGTTGTCATCTGGACGACTCTCTTCATCTGATACCTCAACTAACCCAGGCTTCTTTACGTATCAGTCTTAGGGTGGCAAAAAGTCAGAGGGGCAGCTGTACGGCTTCCTTTGACCCACACTCTGAAGTCACAAGTGGCCCCTTTTGCCGAGTCTATTAGTTCAAGAAAGGCGCGCATTCAGAGAGCGGGGAAAAGAGATTGTGCCTCTTGATGAAAGGATTGGCAAATTCACATTGGAAAGGGCATGTATCCAGGGAAAGGAGGGATTTATAGCCATTACATAATCGATCACCTGTAGTAAACACAAGAGAGAAGTCCTTGCCATTAAACACCAACACTATTCTAGGGAGAAACAGGCAATAAAGATAAATGTATGTTGTTGATACAAAGGAGAAAAAGCAAGCAGAATAAGGGGATTAGGGAGAGTTATCAGGAGTGCTAGGGAAGGTCTTTTATATAAAGTGGTCAAGAAGACTTCCCTAGGAAGAGGAGATTTCAGCAGAACCCATAAGGAAGTGAGAAATAGCGAGGGGAAGAAGGTAACAGTCAGAGGAAGCAGCAAATGCAAAAGCCTCAGAACCCCAGCATTATGGAGGAACTGAAGCTGGTTGAACAGTGAAAGTGAAGTGGAGGTTAATAGGAGATGAAGTCAGAGAATTTATGGAAGGTCAGGCTCTATCTCTATTAGGGCCTTACGGGCGAATATAAGGGTTTTGGCTGTTATCCTGAGATGGAAGCCATGTGCAAAGTTACAGAAGAGGAGTAGCATCATTTCAATATGATTTTTTTTCAACAGTATTACTTTGTGTAGAGAATACGTTGAAGAATGGCAAAGGGTGAAACAGATGAGAAGCTATTACAATACTCTAGGGATGATAGTGGCTTGGACTGGCTGAGAATAGTGGAGCTGGTGAGAAGTAGTTGGACAGTAGGTTGATTCTGAAAATAGAGCCAATGGGATTTGCTGATAGATTGCATTTGGGGTGTAAAAGCGAAAGAGATGTCAAGAATTTGTGGCGGTCAAAATTTTAGACTCAGCAACTAGAAGAATGGATTTGCTGTTAACTTAGTTGGATCCTTCTTAAAAGAGGGAAGCAAAAGGGGCAAAGGCAGAAGAAGATAATGTGATGATAGAAGCAGGAGGAGAAAAGGCAATAAGATGAGGAGCCATGAGCCAAGGAATGGAGGAAGCTTCTGAAGCAGGATATGGCAAGCAAATGGATTCTCCCTTTGAGCCTCCAGAAGGAACCAGCCATGTCAACACATTGATTTTTAGCCCTATAAGACCCATTGCAGACTTTGACATCCAGACCCATAAGAGAATAAATGTATGTTGTTTCAAGCCACTAAATGTGTGGTGATTTGTTACAGCAGCATTAGGAAACTAATATACGATTAGACCTTTAAATGGAGATGCTGAGGAGCTGTTGGTTCTGAATCTGGACTTGAGAGAGACAGGGAATCTGAATTGGAATTCATCACAATACAGTTTCGTTTAAAACCATAAGGCTGCATGACACCACCAATAGACTGTGGACAGAGAAAAGAAGAATGATTTAGACTATTTTTGATCACCCCAATATCTGAAGGTCAGAAGGATGAGAAAACAAAGAAAATGAGAAGGGATATCTGGTGATGCTTAAGGAGAACAAAGAGTTCGAGGTACCAGAAGCCAAGGGGAAAAAAAAAAAGCATTTGCAGGAGTAAGGGAGTGTCAAATTCAGCTGCATTAAATTCGCAATTTAATGCTCACTAGTGATCTCAGTCTCAAATTTTTTGCTAACTTGTACAAAAACTCTAGGAGGAGCGATTGATATTTGAGAGCAGGATATTCTATAGAACATGTCTACGTTAATTCTTTTAGAGATCACCTAAGCTCTGGTTCTTTCTTAGAAAGCTACATATCTGGACAACATTATTTGGATGCGTAAAATAGTATCATTCATTCATTTATTCATTTGGCATGTATTATAAAATGCCTCTTGGCCAGGCCCTGGGGATATACTCATGAACTAACAAGATCTCTGTTCTCATTGGGGAACTTCCAAGGGGCTTCACTCAAGCTGAACATCAGCCTCCTCCCTCAATCTCTCTCCAGATTTTTCCAGTATTGCCCCCCCCCTTCTTTGAACTCATCTCTTTCATAAAAGTCATTGTATTTAATATAACAGTCAGTTATTTCCTTTGTTGTTTAATTCTGCCCTCTCATAAGGAACCAGTCCTATCTTAGTCATCTTTTTACACCAATTCATAGGTAGGTTAGCAATATGGTCTGTTACTAAAACCAAGAAGCTTTTGCAAAAGAAAGAAGGCATATTAATAATCATACCAAGACAAAAGGGTGTAAATTGGGACTACCCAGGGCAAACAAGGATGTATGGTAACCTTATTTGGTTTCTGTCTCAACAGCTGTTAAACAAATATAATTTGCTCCCTAAAGAAACACCTTCACTGAAATATGACTTAATATTTTGCTTTTAGCTTTAATTAAGGATCAATATTTAGGAGGCAGTATTAGGAAAGGGGATTCTGCCCCTTTAGTAAAACTGTTATTGAAGACTGTCCATTATTTTCTGTTCAGTGTTCCTCATAGAAAGACCCATGTAGTAATTCCTCGGAGAACTGAATGCTGGGAAAATTGTTGCTTTTTTCTAGGAGCTGGTGGTATCCTTTCTTCTCCTGGGCAGCAAGAGCTTCATAGTACATCAGTCTTCCCTCTGACTTTTGCAGCAGGAGCTAGAGCTAAGTTATAGCCTCAAGTTGCTGTTGGGTATCACATCAGATTTTTTCCAGTTGTGACTTTCTTTCTCCTCAAATGCTTCTTGAGCATCCATGATGTGCCAAACTCTGTTGTGTAAGCTAGAGATATGACAGAGAGCCACACCGATTTGGTTCTGGAGAGTTTACACACTTTTACAAGATACTATTAGCATCTGTTCTTATAGGAAGCTCTGAAGTATTTCGGGAGCAAGGTAAGTATAAGAAACAAATTGAAGGGAGTTCCTGTTGTGGCTCAGTGATGACAAACCGGACTAGTATCCATGAGGATGCAGGTTCGATCCCTGGCCTTGCCCAATGGGTTGAAGATCTGGCATTGCCATGAGCTGTGGTGTGGGTTGCAGACATGGCTCAGATCTGTCATTGCTGTGGCTGTGGCTGTGGCCGGCAGCTGCAGCTCCTATTTGACCCCTAGCCTGGGAACTTCCATATGCCACGGGTGCAACCCTTAAAGAAAAAAAAAAAGACACAAACTGAAGAACGTGCAGCAGTGCAGCATATTAGACAGGGGTGTGGCTTGTTAGGCACAGAAGGCGAGGGAAGAGATAAGGAATGAAGGCTTGAGTAAAACAAGAGCCTTAAAGCTCATATTTGGTTACTATTGTTTTTCATGAGGTTTCAGACACACTATTGTGATTCTGAGAGAAAGGAAGTCATGTTTAAGAAAATAAAACGACTTCTAAAACTGTATTTAGCATCTTAACTAATATTAGTCAAGATTGCTTGATCAAATAAAGCAATGAGGATATTATCATAATCCCAAAATGCTGTACGTGCTTGTCTACTGACTACAGAGAAAGGAGAATTGACGATTACTTGTGTTTTAATGTGATATGGCCTGGGATTGAGTGACTATTTCAGCTCCAGATTATAAAGTAGCCTGTTTTTGCAGGATAAGAACATAAGCACTATATTTTTAAAAGAAATAACCTGTCACCTTATAAGAGGAGGAACTCGTTGTCAGTTATAACCTTAGAAAGGGATTTAAAGAAGCTGCTGTAGGCATCCTAGCCAAAAGAAGGGGATTGATTAGAAGTCAACCAGAAAGCACGGTCGTGGCTGGTAAGACACCACCATCCAAAACAAGAAATATGTCTTTGTGTTTATTAAGCGTGTAACAGTGTCAAAGAAGAAAGGTCAAACAAAGGAAGAGTTCCTTGCTTAGGCAGTTTCTTACATTTTGATGGCAGTGTGGTGGGTACAGCGGGGAGACTGACAGGGAGATGCCTTTTGGGGAAGAGGGGTTGAGGGGGGATGGAGAATGAGAAAGGCAGAGACAGCTGCTTTGACAAAGCCAGCTGCGTTGGAGATTTTTCTTCTACAACTGCTCATTGAAATGTATATGAAGCTTGTAATAGGAAACACTTGGCCAATGTATGATGTTAAGGGAATCAAATTTTAATTGTGGAGACTTTGAGTCCCACAGATTCTAACTCTTGATTTATGTTGCTTCAACATGCAGGAATAAAATTAAAAGCTGAGATTGACAGCAAGTTGCCATGTAAGCCCTTTTTTTAAGTCTGTCTACCAAATACCCTGGATATTGAGTTGTTTTTAGTCCTAAAAGAAATGTGAATACTGTTAATATCTCCTATAGAATACAAATAAAGTTCTTATTTCTTATGTTTTTATGCCATCTTTTCAGCCTTCCAACTCGCTCTCGTTACCATAGTGACATTTATAGAGGGATTATGTGTTTTCCATAAGATTAAGGGCCATCTATGGGCCTTAACCAGCTCAAGAGGAGAATTCACTGAGATCTAGAGTGCTTCGGAAGGCACTGAGAAAATTGAATTGCCTGAAAACACAGGCTTGTCTGGCAAGAGAAACCTACTGTGCACACTCATAGAATGATAGCGCTGGAAAGGGACCTCTGGAAGCCAGTTATTCTGTCCCCGTCTCCAGGCAGCATGGTGGCCAAACCACAATAGGTGTCTGTAATTTTAGTACTCATGTAGCTAACCCAAGACTGCCCATTCCCCAGAGCTGCAGCCAGTTTAGCTGTCAAATAAAAATAACTTATGGCCCTCCACCCTGTCATCGTCGCTTTCCTAGCTCTCCCTGGGTCCCCAAGGCTGTTCAAGACTGAATGCTAGAGAGTCAGAAATAAAAGTCTGAATCCCAGGGTAGACCTGACCAGAAAGTAAAATTATTCTTGATTTTGCACAGCGAGGAGAAACCTCTTTGCCTATCATCCAATCACCATGGGTAAATACAGAGCTAAAGCCCTGTGAGGCACTCACCTCCAGCTCCAGGGAATTCCAGCCACAATGGCAGCGCTAGAGAAGATGATTCTGGCAACTCAGCACATGGTCTCATGGAATGATTTCCTTTTGTGAACTTTACCACCATCATTTGTAAAATAGTAACATTTACCAGAGCAGGAAAGTGGTACTGCGACTAATTACCCCTTTCAGGGTGGAGTTTTTACTTCTTTGGAGATGGAACTGAGGAGGCTACACGATTAACTCAAATAATTAAGAGTCTCTTTTTCTTTTCATTTGATTTTGGGATTACAATGTCACTTTAGGTCCAAACCAAAGACAGGTTACCTAGGTTATGAGAAAATAAAAACTCTAAAACAAAAAGGAAGCCAAATGTGGTAGGAGGGGAGATGTTGGATTTGGGTCTAGGTTTCTGAAGAAGGAATTTTTATAATTTTATGAATCTGGAATTTTATAAATGCAAAAACACAAACATCATCCTCGTGTTTATATTAGGAAGTAAGCATTTGAAAACATGCAATATGTATTTTAAACACTGTTCTTCTTTTTCGTCTTGCGTTGCACCCAAAGAATGCTAATGGTTACCAAATTGCTCTTTGGCAGAGTTAGCTGACCCTTTAAAAAAAAAAAAAGAAGAAGAAGAAGAAGTGTGATAGGATGTGGCTCCAGCGCAAAACAAAGTCCTGGGAATCCTCAACTCTGAGCGGATATTAACTAATCCACTGATCCCAACCTAGGAGGTTAGCCAGGAGCATTTCTCTACATTGCATTAGGTCCATTACCTGGCAATGAATGACAGTTTCCATGGATCCTAATAAAGAGATGTTTCTCTTTATTAAGAGAGCAGAGTGGGAGTTTGCAGATGATATCTGAGCTCATCACTGAGCTTCTCAGCCTCCTCATTTTCCTGTCTGTCTCGATCGGTGCTAGCTGCCTCACCAATAATGCATTCAGTCTCTAGAAGAAGGTTTCTTCCTCCACCCTGTAAACAGGAGAACGGATATCTTGTTATGTATGCTCAAGAGGCTTGAGTGAAACCAGCATGGCTCTGCTTCGCTGTCACCAGCTATAATCAGCTTTTGAAATCTACACTGAGTGTGTCCCCAAAGAATCATGGCAGAGCAAGTAACACGGATGTTTGTGACAACACATTCCTGAGAAGCAGTGGATCTAAGAGCCCAGTGACCCAGCTCATTCATTCTGATTTCTTTGTGCAGACATATTTTGTTTTCCCAGCTCTTTGGCCATGTGCTAACGATTAGACAATGACTCCATAAATGAGGAGAAAAAGCAGTGTCATGGACGGTGGGTGGTTTGTTTTCTTAGTTCTTTATTGAAAACATATGGAGATGTTTATATATAAATAGAAAACAAAAGAATGCTGCCATCAGGTTAGCAGCAGCTAATAAAATTCTACATGAATAGAAATCACACATGTCTTTACCTCTGCCAGAATTCTGGTTTACTGACATCTACACATCCTGTCCAATTCGGTTGAAAAGATGTTTTATTATTTTAGGCTTTTTATTCTTACTTGGAAGGAAGTGATGGAGCAAGAGTTTTGTTCTTGCTTTTGTTTTTGTTTTTGTTCTTGTTCTTCTCTTTGCTTAATCAAATTACTTAATTAGCAGGGATAATAAATTCTATGCAAGCAGACCCTATATTGTGATCATGCAAAGAAAATTTAAACACTGGACATTAGTTTCACTACAGCCTTTGTAGTTCTTGAATTCAAAGTGAGGATTTGTGGCCTGACAGTTGGGAATAAGCTTCAGTAGACAGGGCAGTGGAGGGGTTGAGAGCACAGACGTGGGGAGGCAGACCTCTGGGTTTGAATTCTGGCTACACCACTTACCAGCTAGGTTACCTTGGGGAAGTTAATTAGCCTGACAAAACCTCAGTTGCCTCATCTGTGAAGTGAGAGATACAAGAGCACTTATAGAATGAGCATTGCATGAGATCAGCTGTAAAGCATTTCACACAGGCTCTGGCATGTAGGAAGCACAGTAAAAAATGCTACCTGTCAGCATTATAAGCAGCTAACAGAATGGTTTATATGGAGATTATCTGAAAATCTGAGAGATCCTTATCTTTAGTGGTCAGATCAGTAACAGCCACCATTGATCAAGTGCTAATTAAGTGCCAGGCTCTACAGTGCCCTCTTTCTTCCGACTCTGTGAACTGGGTGCCATTATTCTCCCCA
Source organism: Sus scrofa (assembly GCF_054392235.1). NCBI lineage: Eukaryota > Metazoa > Chordata > Mammalia > Artiodactyla > Suidae > Sus > Sus scrofa. The sequence goes on along the minus strand of NC_139386.1, from coordinate 39,593,538 downwards.
TTTCATGGAGGGAAAAATTGAGAGGCTACACAGACTGCCCGAAGTCACAGAGCCCGTGATAAGTTAATCTGACGATCACACTCAGATCAACCCCAGAGCCCAAACTTGTTATCATCTGCTAAACAGGTTGCCACTTAGTATCGGCACTGCCCCAAATTCCCGCATTCACATTATTCTCAGTGTTCCTGTCAACATCATGGCATTGCACAACACCGTTCACAAACTGGGGAGCCCCCTGCCCCCCAGAACATCAGTTTCTCTGCAGTTGAAGAGGGTCAAGAAGCCCTTAATTTTGTTAGGAGCCTTGACAAGTTCAACTCATGCAACCCCTTTCACTTTGGTCTACAAAGGTCTCTTCTTTGAAAGCTCCATATGCGCAGGCTCATTGTTCAGGCCTGGAAGAGAGCATTTGTCCCAGCCTACAGATGGAGACGCCAAAGGCCAAGGTGACATGATCTGGGGACAGAAGGAGAGGCCAGTCACTCCCTGGCCGGCATGGCCCTTGCTGAGTCAGGAATAGAGCGGGTGCAGGGCTCTATCCATCTCACCAGGCTAATGGCCACAGGGCTGCCCAGTTCCACTTTTAACTAAATAGTACACAGTTAGGAGCACATTGCCTGATTTTCTTGTTGGAAGGATGGCTTTTGCCACAAATATGGACCCCCTCACATACCTTACCCAGCTCTCTTTTTATTTGCAACTATATTGTGTTATTTCCTTTCCCACTTTTACAGGGACGGGAGAGAATGTGGGCTGGGGAGCAGCGGGGAGCATAAGTGGACAGGGTTAAGACTGCCAAATTCATGTCAACTTGCTGACCTAACCTCCGTGTGCTAGCTAAACCAGACCTGAGTGTAAGACATTGATGCAGCTATTTTGTATATCCTTTACTCGAATGATGCTATAGTCATGCAGCTGAAAGCCAAAGTGGTACTTTTTGTCATAAATACCTTAGCCCTTTCTCTGGAAATCACCACAAAGACAGAAATTTTTTAGGAGTGAGAGTGGAGATATGAATAGGTTTCTGTTTTGTTACCTTTCTCATCATCATCATCAACAACAACAAAATGGTACCCGAAGTCACCAAGTTCAGTCCTGTAAGTGTTGACAACACCGTCCTTTAGAACCCACTGCTGTTTGTGCCCTTGTAACAACAGTACGCTTTCATGGCAGTGGTTTGGAAATCATTGTAGAAACATATCTGTTTTAGAGAGGAAAAAATATTTATGCAACCCTCAAATTGTCGTGAGTGAAAAATCATTCTAATTCAGAATAAGCATTACTTACCCCACCATCCCATGCTAGCGATGACAGTGTGGAGTTTTAGAAAGCAAAGGATTTCAAACCCAGCTCTACCATTTGCCAACTGTGTGACTTTGAGCAAATCACTTGACCTTTCTGATCTTCAGTTCCTTTTCTGTAAAAGAGCGTCAACCATAAAACTGCTCTGTCTACTTTATGGGTTATGGAAGTAGATCAAAGGAGACTGCAAATATGAAAGCTCTCTGAAAGCACTGTAAAAATGTTATTATTGATTTTTTTACTAGGTGAATAATGAGGACGACAGCTTTGGAATAACTTCATGAAGATAGTATTTGGTCAGTCCTGAAGAAGTGAATGGCTCCTGGGAAATAGATGGCCAGGCCAGTTTGAAAGACCTTAAGCTTCCAAGTCTGAGGGCTGTGTGGCAATTTAGCTGCGCAGCCTGGTGAGAGCCTCTTGTATTCTAAACTCTTGCTGTGACAATATTGGCTACATGAAATCACTGTGTGCTTTCTTACCAGACTTTATTTGGAAAAAGTTTACACACCAGCCGCCTGGCAGAGTTGCCCGGATTTAGAACGATACAGTTGTACCCCGGAGAGAACAGCATTTCATGTGTTGTTCTATTACCTCCCTCCCCAGGGATTCAACAGATGGAACAACAACAGAATCAGAAACCCAAGACAAACCTGTCAGTTTGATGCCTTTAAGCCTTTGCAGAATTCATAATTAAAATAAGATAGAAATCTACTTACAGGACAGAGGTGCAAAGAAAGAGGTCCACAGGGCATACCTTTTTTTTTTTTTTTTCCTGAATATGGCCAATGCTATCTGAAGATCCCCACCATACAATGGGAATTTCGTCTGGTACAAGATCGGCTCTTAAGAAAACTGGTGGAATGAGTATTATTGCTAGAAGCAATAACTGAGTAGTTTTAATGTGGGGCTTTATGTTTCCTTTCATGCAAATTTTTTAAAATTTCCAAGTCAACTCAAATTTGCCACATCCCAGGATGAGTAACTTGGCATCTCAGAACCATTAGGTAATGGGCAGACCAGGCTCTAAGTTGAGCAGAGTAACATGTGTTTTGGAAGCAACTGGTGAGGAGCTAGAGGCGTTGATTATTGTTTTGATAACTCCCAGAGAGAAAGGAAAGAAGCAACAGATATGAACTGAACACCCCACTCTTTTGTTTAGGCAAATATTTCCAACTACAGCCTCGTGATGGAGTCTGACCTGGGAACCTTCTTACCCTCTGGGCTGCAGTTCACGGGCAGTGAAAAGGCCAGGGCCATCATGGAGGAGATCATGAACCTGCTACGGCCCATCAACATCACACAGGTCTTTGAGGCTGGAGAAGGGACAGACATTAACTTCTGGATCCAAGCTGGAGTGCCTGGTAAGAGCAAAAGATGAAGTTGGGGTTCCTTATATACGGCTACTGATTTAAAATCAAATTTCTAAATTAGGAGTTCTTTTGTGGCACAGTGGGTTAAGGATCTGACAGCGTCACTCCAGCGGCTTGGGTCACTGCTGTACAGGTGCAGGTTTGATCCCTGGCCTGGAAACTTTCACATGCCATGGGCATGACCAAAAAAAAAATTCCATTCTAACATGCTACAGTGGATACTGGTAGGGCAGTTAACACATGGAAACATGCTTTTGCCTACAAAGAATAATCTGATGATTTCCAATGTTGAGACAATAATACTCCTTTGCATTAGTTTACACATCTGTATTAAGATCCTCACTCCAAGAGATTCTCATTTCGTGATTCTGAGATTGGGCTTAGAAATCATTTGGGTTCTTTTTTTAAACAAACAAACAAACAAAACAGGTATCTTTGGTGATTGTAGCAAAGTGATCTCCTGACCAAAATTTAAGAAATAGAGTGGAAAGGAATTATTACTACAATTGTCCTTCTAGTTTTTGTCCTGTGCTAAGAATCTACTCAGATAATTCCCTATTCAAAACCATCTGAAATTTTTAAATTAGAGATTTATTCTTGGAAGCCAGTACTTCTTGCTAATCATTTTTTTCATTTTTTTTTCTAATATAAAGACTACTGTAAGAGGTTGGGTATAAACCAATTTACCCTAATCAGTGATTCATATATATATACGTACACACACACACATATTATATATATTGTAATGTCTGCACCCAAGCATATGGAAGTTCCTGGGCCAGGGATTGAATCCAAGCCATAAATGTGACCGGTACACCACAGCTTCGGCAATGCCATATTCTTTAACCCAATGTGCCAGGCCAGGAATCAAACTCTCGCCTCCACACCTACCCAATCCCCTGCATTCAGATTCTTAATGCACTGCGCCACAGCAGGAGCTCTGATTGATAATTTGATTGATAATTTTAAGACAAGTCCTGAGCAGGGATGAAATTATATAAGAGGAGTAGTAGGCTTGGGGTGGTTACAGGACTAAGGAATAGTCTTTTTTTTTTTTAAGTTTTCTTGAAGTTTAGCTGATTTACAGTGTTGTGGTAATTTCTGCTATACAACAAAGTGGGGAATCATCGTAAAGAAGACAAGCATGCTACTTCACTAATCTGCCCTGGACTGGCCGTGGGAAAGTGTCATCATGGATGGTATTAGGCCTCCATGACCTGAAACTCTTCCCACAACATTATATCCATAACCAGGAGTTCCCATCATGGCCCAGCAGAAATGAATCCGACTAGAAACCATGAGGTTGTAGGTTTGGTCCCTGGCCTCACTCAGTGGGTTAAGGGTCCAGCATTGCCATGAGCTGTGGTGTAGGTCGCAGACAAGGCGCGGATTCTGTGTTGCTGTGGCTGTGGTGTAGGCCAGCAGCTATAGCTCCAATTTGACCCCTAGCCTGGGAACCTCCGCATGCCACGGGTACAGCCCTAAAAAGCAAAAAAAAATATTATATCCACAATCAAAAAAGAGTCCATTTGCAAATTATTCTGTATTTATATTATGCAAACGGGAAGTTCAGCTTTTGAATACTTTTAAAATTACAGTTTCCAGAACCATTTCTATGACTACAAAACATTTCACAGCTTTAAAAAAAAGTGTCTCTCTAGATCCACCCAACGCCAATTTTTTTTTTTTTTTTTTTTTTTGTCTGCAAAATAGATTTCACCAATAGCAAACTGCCTGGATTTAAGATTTTTTAGGAACTCATTCTTGAGATTTAAAGCATATTTTAGATGTTAAGGTTTGTAATAATCTTTCATAACTAAAAATAGAAGTTTTTCTTAAGACAGGGACCCAAATTCTCTCCAATGGTTTGTGTATATTTTAACTTTATTTTGATATATCTTAAAACAGCACTTGTGTTTTCAGTGCTGTGGGTCATCTGGACAGAATTGAGCCTCTCCACATGTTATGTCCTTTTAAATCATGATCAAGGTCTTAGGGGAGGGCATGTGCCCTTGAAGTTGTATGGAATGATTTTGTTGGAATTTTAGATTTTTTTTCCTGACCCTTAAATTTTTCAATATGAATCCTCTTAAAATTTCAGAAAAGCTAAGGAAGTTAGCTGGATGGTAGAAGAGAGGAAAAGACTGACAGATTGTGGGTGAATTCGAGTGAAGCCTGGGGGTGGATAAAGGGGAGGTGAGAAGCTGAAACCAAAGACAGAAGTAGAACACAAGGCGTGAGCCCTCCTCCCAGGCACTTTCTGCTGTTCCTGCACTGGATAGTTGAGAATCAGCTCTAGCTTTTTGCCCCTCTGTGTAGACAGTCCATAAGAATGGCACTGGGAACTCTATCTAGTCACTTATGATGGAGCACGATGGAGGATAAGGTGAGAAAAAGAATGTATGTGTGTATGTGTGACTGGGTCACTTTGCTGTAGAAAATTGACAGGACACTATAAAACAGCTATAATGGAAAAAATAAAAATCATTTAAAAATTTTTTTTAAATTAAAAACACACACACAAAGAATGTTTCTCTCTGGAATTAAGTTGATTTGATGGTCTTCACAAAGATAAGAAGGCCTTTCTCTCTTGCCACGGTGCAGTGGGGAATTTGAGCCCATTATGGTTGCTTAAGAATTAAGGTGATTTGGAGTTCCTGTTGTGGCTCAGCAGAAACGAATCTGACTAGCATCCATGAGGATGCAGGTTCGATCCCTGGCATTGCTCAGTGGGATAAGGATTCAGCATTGCCATGAGCTCTAGTGTAGGTGGCAGATTCAGCTCGGATCCTGCGTTGCTGTGGCTGTGGTGTAGGCCAGCAACTACAGCTCCAATTCGACCCCTAGCCTGGAAACCTCCTTGTGCTACGGGTGCAGTCCTAAGGAAAAAAAAAAAAAAAAGACAAAAAAGAATTAAGGCAACTTATAATTTACTGAGCTCCTGAGATTTTTCAGACACCTGATCAGGCTTTTTGCAGACACTGTCTTTTTTATCCATACAACCATCCTAAGAGGTGGATGCAGTTATTCTGCAGATGGAAAAATGGACTCAGATGGGCTAAATGACTTGCCTGGGTCTGTGCCGCTCTGAAGTGCACAAGTCACCCTGAGAACAGGCCACTTTGGTTTCAAGGCTGGTGGCCCTTTTCCCACAATCTCCAACAGCACAGGGGCGTCTGGAATGCGGAGACGGTCCTCCAGATCTATGGCAGTGTCTGAAATGTTTATCTTACTCAGCTCTTGCTTATGCAAAGGATTTCAGTTCATTCCTGCTCCAGAATAATTTACCCCTGGGGAAAGGAGTTTGTTATTGTAAATAACTACTTATTTCTTCTCACATTCTTTGTTCCACTCCCCTCTCTATCTCTGTAGATCAGGAAGGTTTATATAAACTTGGTAGCTCATTTCGACTGCAACTAATGTTTCCCGGAATTCTTTTTTATTTCCTTCAGAATAGTTTAAGATGGAGCCAAACTATTGCTCTTTTCCCCTCTTATTATTATTGAGCTACCTTCTGATATTTCAAGTGTGGGCTCTTCCTGCAAGAAATAATGGAATTGTTTATGTTACAACTCTTGTTACCCATTGAGAATTTCAGAAACTAAAGTTCTTAAAGAACCATAGTTAATCTGTAAAAGAAAATAAAACTATATTAGTTGTGTACTCTGAATTCTTGAAGATATGGCAAATGACAGTGAGTTAAACCTAAAGAGAGTATTCCAAATAGTAATTGTTATTATGTAAATATCTTCTCACCTAGCTTTTGGAAAAATTAAGGAGAAATAGTATTTCCAAACTTCATTCTTCTTTCCTTCTTCCTCTTTTTTTCCTTTCTTCCATTGAATTAATACATATTTATTGAGCCACTACCATATTTTTTGGCCTATTAAATCTCTGTTGTCTGAATGGTTGGTCCCCAGTTTCTTTTAATGTGTCATGTAAACTCAAAATCAAAATTCGAATTAAGAGCACAGTTAGAATTAAAATTGAACATAATTTTCATTCATTGTAGAAGCCAAATAGATCCCTTTGTGAGAGGATCACCTTTGGAGAGGAGAGAGGATGGGTGGTGTCCAGGATGGGCAGGATAACTATCCATATAAATATAAGGCTTTGAGGGGGGAGTTAAAAAGTAACATCTTAGATATAATTTCCACAAAACTCTCTGTCCCAGACATCTTTCTATGGCAGCCTCCTCCCACTTCTATCTCCTTCCATACTCCATCCTATTTTTCCCTCCAAATCCTAGATGCCCTTTAAAGCTCATGCCACATTCATCAATGTCCACGAATCCTTCTTCAACAGCCTCTAGTGCTCTATGCCTTTCCGAATTTCTAAAACACTTCTGGCATTTGAAGTACACACTAACATTGTTCCTGGATTCCTAGGGGTTTATGTGCATCCTGTTCCCAATACTCAGTGATCAATCCTTTGAGGTCAAGGTCAGTGTTTTCTACATCTTTGCTTCCTCTGTAGCTCTTAGTTTAATGTTGGGAAACATTGAAATTCTTGTAAATCTGACAAAAGAAAAAACAAAAACATAGATGTAATTGTTTTCATGACAAGCTTTGGGTCCCTCAGCTTAAGAGTGTGGAGAAAATAAAGGATGCTGAGAAAAAAAGACATAAAGGTAGAAAAAATATTGGAAGAAAGACATAAATTAAGCAGGCTAGAGCAATGAGAATTGTTTATCTTAAAGAAGTAAAGACTTTAATGATTCTCATACATAAAATCGTAAACAGTTATTCCCTGACTCTTTCAAAGATAATGTAAGAGTGTGACTCAGAGTGGTCTCCTCCAAGAGGGATTTAATGTAGTCTCTTAACTAACTCAGATAGAAGAAAAGCTTTCGATCTCAAATTTGTATCTGATTCTCCAATTAGAAGTTCCAACTTAGAAGAAGTGGAGTCTATTGCATTCTGAAGATGTCAGTAATAAGATATAATTCGTGGTTCTCAGCTCTCCTTAAATGCATTATCCTTGAGCACTATTCCTTAGGAACTCTTCTGTAAAATATACATTAATGAAAAAAATCACTCTCTTAATGTGTCCTGAGGGAGTGAGCCCACCCTGATGCCGTATCTTCCAGTAAGAGCTTCTTCTACTTTGGAATCTGAGCGACAATCTTTTGCTGATGATCTTGCAAGTGGTAGACAATGTGGTGGGAAGAATTCAAGCATATGTTCTGGCGTCACAGTTCTGTCTCGTGTTTTTATTAAATGTATTTGATTTGATTTACAATGTGTTAATTTCTGCTGTACAGCAAAGTGATTCAGTTATACAAATATATATACACATTCTTTTTCATATTCTTTTCCACTAAGGTTTATCAAAGGATGTTGAATATCGTTCCCTGTGCTATACAGTAGGGCCCTGTTGTTTATCCATTCTATGTTGTTGGGGGTTTTTTTGGTTTGTTTGTTTTTTTCTGGCTTTACAATTTTGAATTGCATGTGCCATCTTAGGCAAATGATGTCATCTTTTTCAGCCTCACGCATTTACCATGGAGCATTCTTACTATTCACCTGCTGTGTGGCACTTGGGAAAGAAGGAGATGAGAAGAAAGATAAGATCCATACTCTCCCAGTCTCTATAGTCTGGAGAGTGACACTTAGTTATCTCATGTGCACTAAACTTCACATGCATTCCCCTCCCCCTCTGTCCCCTATCTCATTGACCGGCACCACCTTCCGGAACTGCACATTCATTCCCGGATGTATAGCCAAACGCTCTCCAAGTCCTGTTGACTCCAGATTCCTCCTATCTTTAAAACCCATTCCCTTCTCTCAACCCCACAGACCTGTCTCATCAGTACTCACTGTAGCAGCCGTCTATTAACAACTCAACTGCATTCTTAGTTCCCTTCCATCTAACTGGCTCACTGCTTCCAACGTGAACTCTTTAAATTGAAAATCAGTCTATTAATTGGGATGCTTTGGACTGCAAAAATAACACAGAAGCCCCAACTTAGAATGGAGTGAACAAATTTTTAAATTCACTTTAAAAGGAACTCTGGGAGGGGGATGGACTGGAAATCCGGGGTTAATAGATGCAAACTGTTTCATTGGAATGGAGAAGCCATGAGATTCTGCTTTATAGCCCTGGAAACTCTACCTAGTCGCTTGTGATGGAGCATGATGGAGGATAGTGTGAGAAAAAGAGTGTGTGTGTGTGTGTGTGTGTGTGTGTGTGTGTGTGTGACTAGGTCACTTTGCTGTACAGTAGAAATTTGACAGAACACAATAAATCAACTATAATGGGAAAACTTAAAATTTTTAAAAATTAAAAAAAGAAGAACTCTGGGAGTTCCTGCTGTTGCACAGTGGGTTAAGAATCTGACTGCAGTGTCTCGGGTCACTGTGGAGGCACGGGTTCAATCCCCAGCCTGACACAGCGGGTTAAGAAATCCAGATTTGCCACAGCTGCAGCCTCGGTCGCAGCTGCAGCTCAGATTCAATCCCTGGCCCTGGAACTTTCATATGCCGTAGGTGCAGCCATAAAAATGAATGAATGAATGAATGAACTTAAAAAACAACTCTGAGGTTGGTGTTTACAGGATGCTTAATTTCATCGTCAACCACATCAAGAACCTTGCTTCTGTGCATCTTTCACCTTCCCATCCTCATCAAGTTGATTTTTGTCTTCAAGCTTGTCCCCTCATAATCCCTACATGGCTTCGGTTGTTCTAGGTGACAAATTCTCATACACTGTGCAGTGGTGTAGCAGAGAATGTCCCTAGTGGATGGTCCTTTTGAAGAGTGAGGCAGACTCATCCAGAAGCTCCAAAGCGGACTGTTTCTCAGTTTCGTCAGCCAAAATTGTGACACGTCTGTGGCAATAGAATGAAATGACCAAGATTGGCTTATACTGATCAAACTTTACTTCCTGAGCCTAGGGTGGGGCCCGGGCTCCACTGAAAATGTAGCCTCCTGATGTGTGAGAAAAACTGGAATTCTTCGGGAAGGTGGGAAGGCGGTGAGGATTTCCATTGGTCAGCAGCTAAGAGTAGTGGCGCATCTCATCACCTCTCCTCCTTGCTTAGACTCCTCCAGTGTCTCCCTGTTGTCTTCAGAGGATCACAACTTTGCCTAGCACGGAATTCGAGGCCATTCGGTTCCACCCTGGGCTGGTGTGCAGCCTCCTCTCTCATGGCTGCCCCATGGCTTTCTGTCCATCTCTCATCATACACGTCTCATTCATTGAAGTCCCGTGCACCCCGTGCTCTCAGCTTCCTTGCCATTGGACCTGCCCTGCTCTGTCTTCTTCACCAGCTAGTTCCTGTTCATCCATGATTCAGTGCCTTGAGCTCCTCTCACAAGCTGTCTTTGATCCCCAGAAGTCTGGGTGAGGAAACCGGGAGTATGTTCCTATAACCCACTGTTCACCTCTCCTCATGGCACTTACCCCTTTAGAATCGTAACTTATTGTGAATTCTTCATAATTCCCAATACCTGAGAAGAAGTGCCTGGCCCTTGACAAAATGTCCTGAATCAGATGCTGAATCAGTAGGGTCTAGGTTTATAGAAGAGAAGGGGGATATGAGAGAGGTGTGTACACTGTAAGGTGTAAGCTGCCATAGCAACCGTAAGGTGGGGTTACTTTAGTAAGGACTTTGCTCCTTTGAGCTGTCCTCCTCTTTTCTTACATCCTGTTTTTCACATCACATGTTAATTTCTTTTGTCTTTTTATAATCGGTCAGACTCCATAGTGAAACGCCAAGAATGCAGATTACTCAGAATTTCATGAATTTTCCATCTCGCTTCTTTCCGATACCTTATATGGCATGAAGCAGAACTGAATTAAAACTTTTCACTTCTCCATTTCCATAGGCCTTTCTTGCTTCTAAAATTTACCAAGAGAGGAGAAGATCAGGACACAAATAGGAATGGGAAGTAAATTGAAGATTCAGCCTCTGGACCCAGGTTGCATGTGTTTTCCAGCCACCAGACGAATAGTTCTATGTCCCCTGCTGTCCCTAATTAAAAGATGCCTCCTTTATAGTGGGAAAAAAAAAATAAAACTGTGCCAGGGATGTTTGAGGAATGGATACTGTGTGGTGAGTAGATCTCACCGTACTGGGAATATGAAAAGGGCATTCTCAGGAGTTCTCTTGTGGTGCAGCAGGTTAAAAATCCAGCATTGTCACTGCAGCAGCTCAGGTAGCGGCTGTGGCATGGGTTCGATCCCTGGCCCTGCAACTTCCACACACTGCAGGTGTGGCTAAAAGGAGGGGGTGCTCCCTCACCTGTGACTATAGCCCTTATTTAAAAATGTATTAGGAGGAATAAGAGTGTTACAGTCATATGTATTATTCCTCCTAAAATATTTTACAGTAATCTCTTAATATCTTATCCAATATATGGCCAGTTCCCAAATGTTTCCAATTTCCTCCAAGCTGTGTTTTCCTCCTTAGTTTTCTTGTTTAAAGCAGATTTCCAGTAAGGTTCAAACAGTGAAACTGGTTGATGTGGTTGGTGTTCCCAAGCCTCTTTTAATCCATAGGCTCCACCTTCATCTTTCTTCTTTCTTGCCTCTTGTTTGTTCTAGAAACCAAGTAACTTGTTCCATGGGATTTCCTGCAGTCTGGATATAGGTAATTCCCTTCTCATGGAATCATGTTCAAGCTCTTGCTTCTATTTCCTATAAATAGATTCCTATAATCTAGGACTGGATCTACTTGAAGTTTGGGTTTGTTTTTTGGTTTGGGGTTTTTTTTGGGGGGAGGGTGGTTTAGTATGGTTTACTTTCTTTGGGCAAGAATACTTCGGTATTGCTGTTTATTTCCACTATGAGTAATATCTAGTTTATCTCTCCCTCTCCCTCCCTCTCTCTCTCGTTCTTTCTCTTTCTGTCTTTTTTGGCCTCACCCGCAGCATGTGGAAGTTTCTGGGCCAGGAATTGAACCCACACCCCAGCAGCAACCCTAGCCCCTGCAGTGACAACACCAGATCCTTAACTTGTTGCACCACAAGGAAACTCTATAGTTTTCTCTCTTTTTATGATGTTAGCAGTCATTGAAGATTATTGCCTCGATCTGCTACTTCATTGAGAGTGGCCAAATGGCAACTTTGATTATTAGCTGAAATAATTCTATAAAAAACAACTCCCCAGCGCCCACCCCTACTATTGGCTATCTAGTTCCCCTGAGGTACTTTTACGTAAGAAAAGTAGAGAAGAATGTTTCCTATTTTTAAAATTAACCATTGATTCCCTCATATCCTCCAAGTATAACTAATTGGGTTAATTTTTACTATCATTTCTTACTAATGAATTTCAAAATATAGATGTGCTTCATTCGGATGTAGTCATTATGCTTATTGATGCTCAAATTGTCCTATTTTCGGCCAAGGTGAACCTCTTTAAACTGATTCCTGAGTCCTTTTGACATGTCCTTGCAGCCAATGATAGTGTCCTAGCTTTCTGATGCGATGATGTTCCAGGCTATCTTGTATATTTCCTGCTCTGGATGGAATCAGTTCTTTCTCCAAAGAGCTCCAGTTTCTCTACTAGGTCATGGTATTTAGAGGCTACAGTCTGAACACTAAGTAAGCTTGTTGCTACTAGGTTGGTTATTGTTTCTAAGTCTTCTTAGTCTTAATTTAGAACTAGAATTTCTTTTTCTGTAAAGAAAAAAGATGTTGCGAATTATATATTCTCATTTCAAGTCCAGGACCACAAAGTTGTACTTTACCTTACTGATAATATGTCTGTGTCTCCTTTTTCCTTTGCCAGAAATCCTGCTTCTTAGCGCAGCAACATAACCACTGATTTGCTTTATCCCACAACACACACAATAGTCGCAGAATAACAATACCCCACAATCAACAACAGCATGATTATTGAAAACAGTTTGTTTGTTGTACATCCTATTTTCGTCCTTAAGATATATATTCCACTAGAGGTGTGCAAATTTCTTTTCACCTGTCATGCACATTACCCTGAATGTGATATCATTTCCATCTTTCATATTGTCGTCTTAAAACCTGAAACTACTGATTTCTGAGCTATTTAAATGTTTATTTATAATTTTTCTTTAAAAAGTGAGAGAGAGGTTAGAAATAGGAATAATTATGAGACTTATTAAAACAATTACCTTGGAGTGTCATAATTGGATCCTCGAGATGTACATTGCCTGTTCTTGCTTATAGATCTGACTAAGACAATGTCACAATTTCATTCATTCATTCAAAAAATATCTAGTCAGGGTTCCCACTGACACAGTGGGTGAATGATCTGGTTTTTCTCACAGCATTGTCAGTTCAATCCCCAGCCCAGCACAGTGGGTTAAAGATCCAGCACTGTCCCAGCTGTGGTGTAGGTCAAAGCTGCAGCTTGAATTCGATCCTTGGCCTGGCAACTTCCATATGCTGCAGGTTCAGTCAAAAAGGGGGAAAATAAAAAGAAATATCTAGTAAATGCCATGTGACATTTGGACAAAAAGAATGAATTTAATGTGTTGAGTGTCTATCGTGTGTCAAGTATTGCTTTAGCTGCTCTATATGCATTACCTCATATAATTTTTTAAGAGCCCTTTAAAGCATACATTATTAGTCTGAAACAAATATTCAGATGAGATAATCTGGACTTAGGGAGTTTCCTTTGTCCAAAGTTGCCAAGCTATTCAATGGAAAAGCCAGAATTAACACATCAGCTTGGTTTATTCCAATGTGATGCATAAGGTGCCTTCTCTAAGTTCGAGGAGTTAATGGAGGGTTGAGACACAGAAAGAACAAAGTGCAGCAGGAGTTCAGAATTAAATTCATGGGGCATCCCCAGAGAAGTGGTATTCCACCTGATTTTTCAAGAAAGAATAGAATTTTGTTGAGTGGAGAGGGAATTCATTCCACATGAAAAGATGCGGATACCCAAAACTATATGATAAGAAAGTGCAAGAGGTTCCTGAAATGATGAGTAGTCTGGTTTGGCCAAAGTTTAGTTTAATTATAGGAAACAGAGCTAAAATTGAAAACGTTCTTTAGGATCTCATTTGGAACCGGAATGCCATTCTGAGGATTTGAGACAGGCAGAAACTTGAAAGTTCTGAACAGGAGTGAGATGTGATGGGGCTCAATCCCAGCCCCTGAGAAGGCTTCCCTCTTCCCCACATCATCCTCCTTTGAAAGACCCCAGGCAAAACCCAGGTTCATAGATCCGCACAACTCATGGGTTGGTCTGCATGTCTTTTAGCAACTTCTTGCTAAATTGCACTTTGGGGGATGTTTTGCCCCTTAACATTTTACCCAGTTAAACCATCCAGTTGGAAGACATAGAGCAGTCCCATAAAACGTTGCGTGATGATTGGCAGTGGTTGCTGGAATTCTCAATTAGCAATAGCGAAGTCTGACTATAATTGGACATACTCAATCTACTCCTCGAACCTTCTTTGAGTCAAGTCTTTGAGTGTTGTGATAGCGCATCAATTTCGTATAAGAGCACTATGAAAAATATGCCTATTAGATTAATTGATAAGCATAGGATTATGGAAACAACAGGAAAAAACATCGCAATTCAAGAGACTCTGGTAAAATTGAGTTTGGATTGAGTAAGGACTTCTTACTATAGAAATTATTTATATCTCAATTGTATACAATAGACTCCTTAATTTGGGTAATTTCATTGGCAAAAGATCCTTCCTTTCCTCAGTATTCAAGTTCAAAAATGACTACTTAACCTAATATTCTCGTACATGCCCCTCATGGGGATTTCTAACACAGCGAATTAAGTCTCCCTATTATCTCGTTTTTTATAAGTGTGAGATTGCATAATTCATGGTAACTAAACATTCTTTTACAATATGACATTTTCTATCTTAATTGTCCTTCCAGTTCATAATGCTTAAATCAAATATGGTTGAGCTCTGTGAAATCTATTAGCTATGGATCTTTTGTGATCTGAGTGAGCTGTCGCTTATAATAGGACAAGTTATGAAGTATGTCTTCAGTATTCTTTCCTTTCTTTCTCACTCCCTCCCTCTGCCCCTCTCTCCCTTTCTTCTCCTTTTCCTTCTCCCCCTCCCTCTCTTCCTTCTCTGTCTTCTATTCTCTCTCTCTTTCCTTCTTTTTTTGGTTGTAATGGCTGAAATAGTCTCCTGGCAATTGAGAGAACAGAATCCTAGGTACAGATGGCCATGGCCTTCACCAATACCCAAAACCATCTAGTTGTAGGTTTAAACCTAAGTGAAAATGTTTGCTGGACACATCTTTACAAAATCCACAATTTTTTGCAGAAATACTTAATTAGAAGTCCTATTTAAAGAATGACAATACTCATATACATCATTTCAATATCTTTATTCAGAAGTGTAGTGCAAAGTAGAGTTCCTCGGAGGCTCACTGTGTTGAGAATCCAGCACGGTCTCTTCTGTGGCTCTGGTTACTGCTGTGGCATAGGTTCTATCCCTGGCCTGGAGCTTCTTCATACTGCAGGCATAGCAAAAAATAATTATTATTATTATTAAAGAAAAAAGAAGTGTAGTGCAAAGCACAAGTAGAGGAATCAGTGATTCCACACTCATTGTTCCTGACAGATTTTATCTGAGATAGCCAGTTAACTACGATAATTGTAGTCATGGGGCATGTTAGCTTCAGTTGTTTTAATTTTTCACTTTGTATTGGTGCAGACCCAGATATGTGTTCAGGTTATAGTTGTGGGTCACACCCTTAACTGAACTTTAAAATCACCTGGAGGGCTTTTAAAAACATATCAACATATCAATTGTGGGCCCCACCCCCCAAAATTCAGATTTAATTGGTCTGGCCATAGGGGAGTACCATTTATCAACCACATATTTATCCCTTGGGGCCCACAAGACCTGGGAGCATATGTCCATGGTGTTCCGTGCCCCAGTGTACTTGTGCAAACCTGGGTGTCTAGAGAGAGGGCATGAGCACACCTAGTTTCAGAAGCTCCCCAGTTGATTCCAGGATGCAGCCAGACTTGAGAACCATTTTGAGGTAAAACATAGCTTAGACGTTGAAAGCGTGGATTTAGGAGCCACATAGAAATGGATTCAAAATCTTACTCTGCTACCCTCTTAACTGTGTGACCTTAAGAAGGTCATTTAACCTCTTGGAACTTCAATTTCTTCGTAAATAAAATGGTGATAATGATATCTGCCTCATGAGATTATGCTGATGAAAAAAGTAAAGACAGTCCAAGTGAAATGCTTGGCACAAAGTGTCAAGAAGCCACTGTTATCATTTCAGTTGTTAAAGCACAATTTCTGTATTAGTCCAGACTCCATTCAGGACTAAGTGACAAAAATCCAAGTCATGACCTGAAGCAAAAATGGAGAATTGGAGGAAGGCATCAGAAGAGCAGAGCTGGATGTGGTCTCACGGACTTGGCATTGGGATGCTGTTAGGGCATATGTTCTCTCACGGGTGCTTATTCCACCTTCTTTCATAATACCTGCAGTCTCTCAAGCTACCTGTCTTCTTAGAGGCTGACCTATGACCTTAAGCAGCTCAAAGCTCAAGACTCACATCGTTATAGCCTCTGAAGCACCCAAGAGCCAAGTAATTCATCACCTCCAACTCAGTTGGGAAAAATCACAGTTGTCTAGCCTGGCTCCATTGTTCATCCCTCTGGTCAAGTCTATCACTGGCCGAGTTTACCTGAGACGCTCAGGTGACCAGGCAGATGCAGAGCTGGATAAGTTGAGGCCACCCTCCCAGCAATCTGCATGATCTAACACCTGAAGTGTTCTTTCCTGCCACCTCCGCCCCACAGCTACAAATGGGAACACTGAGCAGGGTTATTTCTAGGAACAGACTCTACAGCTACACTGTGTATTTATCCAAGAAGCAAGCAATGAGGAAGAACATCAGACAAAAGACTCAGAGATGCCCTTTAACATTTGGATGGTTCTAACCACTCACCTAACATTTGTGTTGGAGAGGCGGCAAGTGTAATAAAAAAAAAAAAAAAAAAAAAAGGTTTCATAGCTTTCTAGCAGTGTGCTTTTGACAAGTCATTTAACTTCTCTGAGCTTCAGTTTCCCGATCTGTGAAATGAGGGCAATAGTATTTCACAGAACTATTGTCAGGATTGACTGTATTTGTTAAGTGATAATATGTTTGAAAGTCAATTGCACTCGACCCTGTTGATCTTCAGTATGTGGTTCCAGGGTTTGGGGGATAGTTTGATATTTTAAAAAATTACTAAGCAGCCTTGCTGTGAACATGCTCTCGTATATTTAGACCTTGTAGAGAGGGTGACTGGGCATATCCTTGAATATTCTAGGAAACGTTGCAAAAGATACACAAGTCTTATGGGTGTTCACTGACCTGTGGGTCTTCGCACACTTACTTGTAGTTGCATAAATGAGCGATGCAACAACGGCTGATGTTCACTTCCAGTGACCTTGCTGCCTGACTGGTTCAGCAGCGTTGTTCGGAAAAGCACCTGATGTACTGTCCCCACAACACAGTGAACACGGCAGAGAAGGAAGCGAGGAAGAAAAAAGTCAAATGTTCATACTCTTAGCAGCTCTTCTATGTCAAACGATGCTTCTGGGGATTTTGAGGCCTCTTTACAGTTCCTCTTCAGCCAAACTGAATTGATTATAGGTTGATAAGCGTTGATGGGAGGATTATATAAGTGAATGTGTAAACGCCAGCTGGCTCATGGCCAAGGACACAGATGGCACTGACTCTCTTGAGCAACATCAAGCTCTTGATTCTGTGCAGCGGACTGACTAGGTACTCTCTCCTGGCAAGAAGCCTCATCCCCGACAGTGATATTCAGCCAGTATGCATCAAATATATACAGTGTGCCTCTTCTCTGACTCGAAAATGGAAGAATTACCTTTCTAAGCCTCTTCTAGTGTTAAGACTCCATAACCTAAAGCCCATACTCTTCCAGAAGTGAAAATTGCTTTTGATATAAAACAAAGGTGTTTTACATGAAGGAAAATGAGATTATTTCTGTCTTTTAGGAACAAGAGATGAAATAGCACAGAATTGCCTATATCAAACAAACATGAATAAAGGTCAGCTATGGATTTGAAATTGTTTGAAAGATTGGTACTTCGGCATCACAAAAATGTAAGGAGCAAATTGATGAGACTATCTCGACAGTGAAGGAATATATTGTCTTGGTTTTTTTTTAACATCTGGTCTTGGTGCAATTTGATTTCCATTTCTGCTGATAAAACCACATAAATGCTTGATTTATGCAGTTTAAGTATCCCTTGGCAACATGATCTTGTGCTTCTTTTTCATTTCCTTCCTATCCCTCCCCTTCTTTTTTTCCTGGGAGAATCAGGAAGAGGTTTCCTATTTCTCAACTGTTGAATCTGTTTATGAGAATTTGAACTAAACAGTTTAGCACAATTAAGCAGGATGCCTCATTCATCAAGCCTTCATTTTTCCAGACTCTCAACCTGTCAGTCACCCAAAAGCATGTGTTAAGTGGAAGCAGTGTTTCTAGTTTGCTGGCATGCCACATCTGTTGACGATTACAGAGGCACATGCGATGCCACTCACATCGCAGCATGTGCCTCGGGTCATAGGCCCTCAGGGACATTTATGAAGTGTGTGCTTTTTAACTGTCCTGGAACTAAAGAGTTTAATTTTGCCTGATAAAGTGTTTATGTGTCTTATAAAAGAACTGGTTGTTCCCTTTTGCATTTCCTTTATGATGGACTGTGTGTCTGTTTGTCTGGACCAGAAAAGAACAATGCTACATAATAAGCATAAAGACCTTTTTCTATATACCCACCACCATTTCTTGCAAACTGCTGCTGTCATTTTAGTTCTTTGGTTAAATAGCATATTTCTTAGCTTCTCTTGGATTTTGCCAGTTTTTTGGAATACTGCTTAATTCCGGCTTCCTTTCTTCATGTTCTTGGGCAAGATTTGGGTCAGACTTTTAAAAAACATGATCCATGTATTGTAAGTCACCGGGACCCTCTGTGGAGTGATGCTCCCTCTCTTTTGGATCTCTAACTAACCTGTGAGCACATAGCTTTTCTCATTCTATAAGCCGTATTATTCAGATAATATAGAACCTAGAAAAGTGAAGCTGAATTTACAAGTCATCTGTCTAGGTATTTTCTCTCTCTAAGCTTAGCACCTGGAATATATGGCAGTGCCCAGACTATTGACCTGTTTTCTTGCTTTCATCAAATTTTAACATTGGGTATGCATGATCATAGTAACACTCGGTCATAAACAGCATATACTTAATTAACATAAGACAACATTATTAGTATTCCCCAGGGGAATACGCCAACATTTTGTTTGTTTCAAAGAGAAGTACTCCTTTTGGACATTGTGAATGCTCTTTTTTTTTTTTTTTTTGGTCTTCTTTCTTTTGTCTTTTTAGGGCCACACCCTCAGCACGTGGATATTCCCAGGCCAGGGGTCGAATTGGAGTTGTGGCTGCCAGCCACAGCCACAGCCACAGCCACACCAGATCCAAGCCCTGTCTGTGACCTACACCATAGCTCACAGCAATGCAGGATCCTTAATCCACCAATCAAGCCAGGGATCGAACCATTGTCCTCATGGGTACTAGTAGGGTTTGTTAATCCCTGAGCCACAACAGGAACTCCTGGACATTGTGAACATTCTTCATAATATTATGAGCAATTAAGTGAGTTTTAGTAAAAGAGCTCCCTAAAAGAGGTATTTAATGGCTGAAAGAAGAACTAGGAGAGAAAGAAGTTCAGACTGAGGTTAAAGCCAATGGCCGTTTCATCCATGGTAGTTAATGGTGTTTCTTAATCTTTAAATATCAAGTGTGTTGTAATGCTTAATTATCTTTAATACCTAAATGAATTACCACCATATTGGAAAAAAGTGGAAATGATCTACAAATTCTTTAGAGCTTACAAATTCTTTAGTGCTTGAGGAGTTTTGAGAATTTTACAGAAGAGAAGCTTTTAGATCCTAGGTACCTTGTTCTTTAAATGGGGAAAACAGGATGCATGAGTGTGTCTCTTCTCCAGGATTAGGTTTCGCATTGGCTTGCTATTAAACTCAAGGATATGTGAAGAAAGCAATTCTAATTGCTTGACACTTAAAGAACTTGCTCTGTTGTTCAGTGGGTTAGAAATATTTTGAAATTTTGATTGCATTTGGAGTCATGCAAATTTACCTGTAATAAATTTTTGCCATTCACCTAAATCATCTGTTATTTAAATGCAACTATAGAATTCTCAGAGGGGAAAGGGAAACTAATATTTATTGAAGATCCACATGGTAATACATTCATTGTTTCCTCTACTCCTCTTAATATCCATGAGTAGACATTGCTGTTTCTGTTCTACAGATGAGGACATAAGCTAAGACTGCCTAGGAGCATTTTCCTAACTGATATGAGATGCAGTACAGATCTGAAACCAACTCTGTTGGACTGCAAAGCCTGTTTTCCTTATCTGCTATCTTGACACCCCTGGGATTTTGTTGAAAACACCCAAGAGTGGCAGCTTCTTCGTTCGTGTAGGCTTTCAGTCAGTGTCGCCTGATTCACCAAAGATTCACACGCAGCCTCACACCTACACATCAACTCGAGGGCTGATTGATCTGGATTTGAGTCTAAATTACCCCATATATCAAACAATGCTGTTTCCTCTCTCCAGTCTCTGCTTTGTAGCCAGCTTAAAATGTCTCAAAACTTGCACTGTCCCCAGGGGAAGACTAAGAATGTTGTCTTATGCTAATTAGGTATATGCTGTGATGTCCCATATTAATTCAATTTATGGTACCTTAATTAAGAATCTTTCAGGTTGACTCTTGAAGTGTGCTCTACCTCAGGCATGGGAAGAGCCCATTTTGAGATAGTCCTACATGAAAGGAAAGCTTGCATTATTTAGAGCCCTTTCAACTGATCCCCAAGCAAGAGGCATCTAGTTTCTATGGAAGTTTTTAACAAATTCATTATTTGACAATTAGTTAAATATCTTGAATACAGCACTCCTTCATTATTTATTTTTCCACCTATGGTTATGTTTTAAGGCTCTTTTGATGCTCTTTGCCCCCCAGGTGGTGGTCAATGACCATGATTGCTAATAGGCTGGCTTCCTGGGTGCCTGTTAACAACTGCCTCATAAATATTCAACAGGGGCGTTCTATGAGAAGGGCTGGGAAATTAGGGAAACTGCCAAGTCTTTCCACATCTAATATCTATGATAATGGCTGCAAATTACATGGGACAGAAGGAATGGCCTTGCACTATGAAAAAACGAGCAGGAATCAAGACAGCCTGTGGCTTCTGGCTTAGGCAGGCAGCTGGCTCAAGCGGCCACCTCTCTGGGTGCTGGCTGCTGAGGTCAAGGGCTTTCACCCATGCCCGATGAGCATTCCTCTGTCAGCAAGCCCTCACCATCCCCCTAGAGTAGCGGGCCCTTCTCTGTATTTTAATCTTTTGTTATAATGGTAATTAGCATTGCATCTTGAATAGTAAATTAAGAACTCCAAAACAGAATTTGAAATTTAAAACGCTTTTCCACTAGGAATCCAGTTGCATTAATTTTGTGGACTGGAGGTAAGCTAAATTGGCCAGGTTTGTGCATTCATTACCTCATTCTAATCCTCAACATCACAAATGCAAAAGGCTGTCATTAAATTTGAGAACTGACAAGAACTGGGATTTCTCGATATGAGTGTTGAAAGATTCATTTGAAAAGATCTCACTAAAAAACACAAAAGGTTATTGCTAACATGGGGTATTTTATATTCATAGTCTGTACCTGGTTTTAAAAAAATGCCTATTTGTAGTACCTGATTTAAAAAGAAGTTGTATGTTGAGAGCACTTTATCAAATTTTAAATTGAAATAGTTATGGTTATTATTTTGTTCTGGTGATATGCAGGCACAGTTTATAAGATAATATTGGAAACTTCTTTTCTCATCAAAAGATATTTGCCTCCCCTTTATTAAACATTTTACATCCAAGCAGAAGTTCAAAACAAGGAGAAAAGAAGGGAGAGAATGAGCTCTTTTTCCACCTATCTTCTTCATAATCTGATTTTGGAAGAGAAGGCGCTTGCTTCCTTGACAATATTTCATACTTTGTGTTTGCCCTAAAAATATTGATGGTGAACAGGACGTGGTAGTGATGAAAGGCACGTGGTAAATTTCAGTAAGTAGAGTTCATTTAGTTGCCGAGCTGGGAGCAGGGTTAAAAGATAAATATTTCACCTTCGATCAATGGAATTTTAATTTTATAAACAGCTGTATACCTTGATGTATGTATATCTGTAACACATCTGGGTTCAGGGTGACCATTTGGGGAAAGGACACTATAAAGGGTTCGCTGACTTCACTTACTACCTGTTGTCTGACTCTATAGATGCACTGAGGTCCCATAGAAGACCTTTGTAAAGAGAGACGTTACATAGTTTGCTTAGCTTATGATAAACTGTACAACATAGACTGGCTTTTTAAAAACCAGAATGCGGCTTGGCTATGAGTTTTCAAATGTTGAAGAACTGAAACTTAATCAGTTGCAACAGTGACCGTGAGAATAATTGAGCTTTAAAGGCTAGAGAGGCTGATGATCTCAGCTCTGTCTCCACAGGCCCCTCATGCCCTTATGTGGCCCTTATTGATTTGGTCATGAGAGTTTTTGCATTCAGAACCTAGGGCTTGGTTTTTAAAATGCTGCTTTAGGAGTTCCCAGCATGGCTCAGTGGAAATGAATCCGACGAGGAACCATGAGGTTGCGGGTTCGATCCCTGCCCTCTCTCAGTGGGTTAAGGATCTGGCGTTGCTGTGTGAGCTGTGGTGTAGGTCACAGACATGGCTCGGATCTGGCATTGCTGTGGCTGTAGTGTAGACCCGGCAGCTGTAGCTCCAATTGGACCCCTAGCCTGGGAACTTCCATATGCCCTGGGTGCGGCCCTGAAAAGGCAAAAGAAAAACAAAATGCTGCGTTAGGATAACAGACTGATTTGTACCATCATTTTCATCACACTTGATTAGTTTTAGCCATAGACAGTTTAAACAGCTTGATTAAAACTGCTACATACACAGGAAGAAAAGAAATAGATTGCCTAAAGCATATAGCTGTAAAATATGAAATCCAAGCTATACTTGAAATCACTTTTATAGGTGACCTTTTCATTTATTTATTTATTTTCCCAATACTTTATTTTTTAATGATTTTTATTTTTTCCATTATGGCTGGTTTACAGTGTTCTGTCAGTTTTCTACAGTATAGCAAAGAGACCCAGTCACCCATACATATGTACATTCAAAAATAATAATAATATGTAGCATTATACTCTCAAGATTCCTAGGCAGCCATTGCCAATAAGAAAATTGCATGGCTTCTGTCTACGTTGGCTGTCTATTTGCTTATTTCCCAAAGGTACAGGCCTAGAAGCAAATTTAATGAGCCTGAATATATCCTAAGGCCTTGCTTCAATCAAGACCAGTCCTAAGGCCACAGATTCTGCTAACATCAAAATAGCTGCTCGTTCCTGCTATTAGTACAGGGATCACCCCCTCTCCCTCACCCCCTGAGCATAAGAACAGCAGTTTCATTTTATAAGAGGATCTGAAACATCTACAGATCCCTTTATACTGGAGATCTAATCTTTTATTTTGCAGTCAATAAAAACTAAGAAGGCTCCTTCGGAAACTTCTGCCTGGTAACTGCTGAATTAAACATTTGCCACTTTTTCCTTTTCAACACTATTGCTAACATGTATTGAACTCAGAATAGGGGTTGGGGGTGTTGGTCCTTTCTTGAACTTTGAGTGGCTTTTTGCAAATACTTCCTTATGTGAGACCTCAAACAGTGTAAAGCTTATTAAAAGTGCAGATCCCTGCTATTAAAGTGCAGATTCCCGGGGGTTCCAGTTGTGGCTCAGCAGAAACGAATCTGACTAGCATCCCTGAGGACACATGTTCGATCCCTGGCCTCCTTCAGTGGATTGAGGATCTGGCATTGCTGTGGTGTAGGTCGCAGATGCAACTCGGATCTGGGGTAGCTGTGGCTGTTGTGTAGACCAGCAGCTACAGCTCCGATTGGCCCCCTAGCCTGGGAACCTCCCTATGTCAAGGGTGCAGCCCTAAAATAAACAAATTTTTAAAAAGTACAGATTCCTGAGTCCTATACCTGAAACCCGAACATAGTAAGTCTGGGGTAGGACCTTGAATCTTCATTTTCCTTAAGTTTCCCTGATTATCAAGATGTAAGGTGTCTGTGAATCATCCTTTGAGGAAGAGGAGGGGTTCCAAGTCCTTATTCATGTCTTCAAACAGCAACTACCTATTGTAACCACCTAAGAATCAGTTAATTTAGGCAGTGTTTTCCCAGTTTATTAATGTTATCAGGTTCAGAACCAAAGGGATAACAGGCTACTTGGCATGAACAGCAGTTTGGTGGCTGCTAAGAATTCTCTGCGGCGGGAAGACCCGGGTGGGTTCCAGGACCCTGTGGATGAAGTTTTGGCAACACTGAGCAGCTTATCACCCTGACTCCGTTTTCTCCAGTATGTGAGTGGAGATAATTATCCTTGCCTTCTATCCCCCAATGCTGATGTTCTGACAAATGTTGAGGCACAACTTGTGAAAATAAACTAATTTCTCTGAGGTAGTGTCGTTACCTAAGTAACAGATTTCCAGAAACCAAACACCCGTAGAAAATGAAGCATTGCCCTTGTGTTTTAGAATAACTTCCCTCAGTTTGGGATGATGGTTTGTAAACCTGTTTCCTCAGAGACACTGCCTCTAACTTCCACGTTTACTGTCATCCTGTCTCAATTCATTTCTCTAACGATATTGAGATGCCAGATTGCCTGTCTACACCACCCTTGAACTGGTGCCCTTGGAACTCTTACTTTCCCACGCTCAGAACCCAGGAGGTCAACCGTACTCGACTCGCCAACAATAGCAAACAGCCGCTGAGCCAGCCTAAAATGAGATATGGGATTAAAAGTCAGGTTAAACCACAAAGCCTCCCCACTCATGAGTCAGTGTGTGGGTGCCTCAATACAAGACTACATGCAAGAGAGAAAGACTGAGTGAGGGGAAGTTCTCAATGCTTCTTTGTTTGTTTGTTTTCCTTTTTTTTTTTTTTTTTTTTGTCTTTTTAGGCAAAACCTCGGCATATGGAGGTTTCCAGGTTATGGGTCGAATAGGAGCTATAGCTGCCAGCTGACACCACAGCCACAGCAATGCAGGATCCAAGCTGTGTCTGTGACCTACCCCACAGCTCACAGCAACACCAGATACTTAATCCACTGATCAAAGTCAGGAATTGAACCCGCAACCTCATGGATACTGGTCAGGTTCGTTAACCGCTGAGCCATGACGGGAACTCCTCAATGCTTCTTTGGAATCGGAATGTTTAAAGGAAGCATCCTTGCCCACCCTCACCAGGGAAACCTCCCTCTTGTTTTAGCCACATCACCCTTTCTGGTCACTTCACAGCTGCAAGAGTCACTTCTTGCAGCTTTGTCAACGGCCAGGGGAATGCCTGTGGTGGAGCAAGGCAGGTTTATCACTCTTATAACTCCTTGCAGTGAGGCAGGACGCATCCCATGAGGACCCAGGAGGCATCTCAATCAAAGGATGTCAAAAAGGACTTGGAAGATTTGGGTTTTGGTTAGGGCAGGGTTTGGATGGGTCCAGGGAAGCAAGGCTTTACTCTAGCTTGGTCGCTCTCTGGAAGGGGGATAATTTAATGACTGGGCATCTTAAATCTCCTGTCTATGGAGGGCAAACTCAATGGAGACTGATGTTGTAATGCGTGAAAGAAGCAGCCGTCACTCATATGACGCCAAAAAGGGGATGTTTAGTATTTTGTGGTTTGCACAGTGACTTTGTTTTAGTCTGGGCAAAACTATGAAATGGCCTGTTTTGGCTTGCTTCATCAGTCACAGAATGCCCTTATCTGATGCTGGTGTCCCATGAGATTCGTTACCCGTCCAGCTGGAGCACAAGATGGTCTGGCATCTTCGACCACCCTGCCGTCTACCTGTAGGTGTCACACAAGTTCCCAGATGTCAACGGCTGCTTTCTCCGTTTCCAGTTCAAATGTCTTTGTTGGGTAAAATCAGTTTTAGAGCAGTATGATTTTTGTTGTTGTGAACATTTCTCAGCGTAGGTGCTTTACACTCAGTGCTCTCCTGACACTTGGGAAATGGATGGAGAATTATTAAGCTTTGCCATTGTGTGTGATGTGATCAGTTTATCTGATCTCAAGTTATATGTCCCTAACATTTAAGAACCTACGCATTAGGGACATCTAGGGATTTAGGAACAGTAGGAAGAGTGAGGAAAGATCCCTCCCCAAGAAACTATAGGTTAGTAGGAAATTATAAGGAGGAGCAAGAGGATATAAAATTATGGCCAAAGTCTACTCAAGGGTGGAATAGATGGTTGACAGAGGGACATAAAATATCAGACCTATCTGAACTCCTTGCAGCCAGATAAGCTGCAAGAACCCTTAGAATCAATAACCAACAAGGCACATGATTCCTACCATTTTATAATTTCTTTGTTCATTTATACACACACATATGTATACCACCTGGCACTGACTCATGATACTGAAATCATGGGCTGCTAAAATTATGAGAAAAGGCAGCTCATGTTCCAGGAGGTTTTCTTAACTGAGGAGAAAGTAAGCAGGATGAAAACTCAGTAGAAAACTGTGCGACATTTAGTTCTAACCCCCATTACCTTTGAAATCTGTCTGAAATCTCTTGTCAACTGCGGTTATCCTCAGGACCTTAAGGTGTGACGCCTATGAAATGTTCATTTTCACATAGACATAGAATAGTGTGGGAGGGGTGCTCTTCTTTTCCAACAGGAACTTCTGCAGAAACACTCAGTAGAGAGGGACCTTCCTCAAGGGGTGCAGGGAGGGCCCCTGCGCTGCCACTGAGCGGCTTAGATAACCACGGAGACTGAACTCTCACTTGATACTTGGTACCCTGGCCACAGACAGTGGCCCCTCTTCTTTTCCAGATTCTTTGTAAGGACTAAGCCTACTGAGAGGTTAAACCACCCATCAGAATATGAAATCTCTAAGGGAACCCATTTGCCTGGTGATTTCTTTGCTTCTACTTTAAAGCCTGTTCAGATCCAATACTTGGAGGCTCCCCAACACCATAAGGTGTGAGGCTTCATGAACAGGTGGGGAAAGCACCTGGTAAGCTCCTCCTTCTACTCCTGGGGGTGTGTCAAAGCCTCCTTGCTCCTTTGTTCTTTTTCTTTTTCTCTTGTATCAGGCTGAGCATTCTGAAAGGAACAAAATTCTCCTCCGATAGCTCTTATATAACACTTTTGTGCTCGGCTCTCCAAGGATTGAGAATTGGACGCATAATTCTCCATTCATTTCCCAAGTGTCGGGAGAGAATTGAGTTTAACGGCTCCAATTCCCTTGCAGGTTACCCTGTCTATCTAGATGAATTAGTATTCAACACAGCTTTGGGGAAAAGCTCAGATGATTTGCAGGTTTGCAAATTGTTCAGACGCATAATGAAATCTCAGGCTGAGGAAATCTCGAAACAGCTCATGAGCACAAGCTTTCCCCCAGATGTCTGGACATCCTGGATCAGCTCCTTCCTTGTTCCTTCTTTGCCTCTAGGCCAGGGGCTGCTTGAGAAAGTCCCACATACCTTGACTTGGGGAGGCTGCAGGTGCATGGCCTCTAGCCTTGGCTGGGCCCTCGATGAGGCCACGTATTCCTGCCCCATGTCCTCGGTCGCTTCCTCACCCAAACAGTCTCCACTGACATGCTCCCGACCTCCGTTTTCTCCCTCGCTCAGCAAAGGGCTGTCCATTATCCATCCTTCCCCACTCTCCCTTTTAGATGCAATAGGGTATGTGTCTCTCTTCACATCCAGGGCTATGTGGTGAAGTCTGTACCCTTCTACACCCTCAGACACCTCAAACTGGCACAAGCGGTTTCTATTCTATAGCTTCAGCCCTCTCTCCTCCCTAAAAGTTTTCCCTTCAAAATATAAAATATTCTCAAGCCTTTAGCATTAAAAAAAAAAAAATTAAACACCTTTACATGACTCCATAATCATCCAGCTCTTTATCTTTTCTTTGCAGCTGAGCTCATCTCTTCCCATTCCTTCCTTTTTGCACTACGGTCTGAAGTTCTCCTGAAGCAGTCCACCAAGACTGCCTGTCCCAGGACTCAAAGGTCCTTCTTTTGGCCAAATTAAATGGCCAAATCATTTCACTACATGATTTTTCTGAAGCATTGGCACTGTTGAAAACCACCCACATCCTACTAGGAGTTCCTTAAAGACACTAAATTATTCCTCCATTTTTATACTGTTCCTTCTGCTTCTAACATTCTTCCTTTCTAATCCTCCTGGCTAATTCCTACTTATCTGTGTTTTTTTTTTTTTGTCTGTATTATTTTTCTTTTTAGGGCAGCCCCTGAGGCATATGGAAGTTCCCAGGCTAGGGGCTGAATTGGAGCTGCAAATGCTGGCCTATACCACAGCCACAGCAACGCAGGATCCAAGCCATGTCTGCGACCTACACCACAGTTCACAGCAATGCTGGATCCTTAACCCACTGAGCAAGGCCAGGGATCAAACCCGCATCCTCATGCCAGGTTTGTTAACTACTGAGCCAACAATGGGAACTCCTAATTTCTACTTATCTTTTAAGACTCAGCTCAGATAACTTCTTAACACGCTCATTCAAGAAATGTTACCAATTATTATAGTTGCTGCTTTTGTTTTTTTTGCCTCCATTTCACATGTAAAGCTGTTTGGTACCCCTCCTCTGTATTCTTGTTGTAAATTATAGCATTAATCTTACTATTATATGTACTTTGTAATTGGCTACTTGTTTTTCTCATTACAGAGTTCTGAATGTCAACCATTTCACTTTGCTCATTCATTCTCCTTTATTTGACTCACATTATCTACCTGGACCCTAAAGGCATTTATTTGGGTTTGCTATCCTTGTTTAAAATAAAAGACTGTCAGCAATTTCCTAGTGAACTTATTCTAGGTGGCTGTGGTGATTACACTTACTGAGTTCTTACTATATGCTAGCCACTTTCTAAAGGTTTTATGAGTATAATCTTATTATTAATCTCATTTAATGGAGGAGGGAACCAAAGATGATAGAGGTGAAGTTCTTTAGCCAAGGGACATACCTTATGAGTAGTACAATCTAGATTCGAACACCTGGAGTGGTAGTCCAGAGCATGGAAAGAGGAGAATAGTATCAGGAGTATGTCCTGATACTAACCTTACTCCATCCTATTATTCTATGAGAGAGAGATCCTGGAAAGTCAATTCGGGTGTTTTATTATATACCTATTCTGTGATCGAATTGGGTCTTTGGGAGTTCCCGTTGTGGCTCAGTGGTTAACAAATCTGACTAGGAACCATGAGGTTTTGGGTTCGATTCCTGGCCTTGCTCAGTGGGTTAAGGATCCGGCGCTGCTGTGAGCTGTGGTGTAGGTTGCTGACGTGGCTCGGATTCTGCGTTGCTCTGGCTCTGGCGTAGGCCGGCAACTACAGCTCTGATTAGACCCCTAGCCTGGGTACCTCCATATGCTGCGGGAGCAGCTCTAGAAATGGCAAAAAAAAAAAGAAAAGAAAAGAATTGCGTCTTTGAATAGAATACAGCTCTTCCCTCAAGTTTACCACCTAGAAAGGCAAACAAGATATGAACATACCACAATAACTAGGCAACGTATCCTAAATGGTAGAACTTACAAGTGATATGGAAATTGAAAAATGAGGACTTTAAGGTTGGTGGAGGAAAACTCAGGAAAGCCTTGTTGGAGGTGGTGGCCTATGCTGTGTGCCTGAGCAATTGAGTCCTAATGGGTGAAGACAGCCAAGGTGTGAAGAGTGGAAGGGATTTAAAGGGTGGTTGTAGGGAATAGAACAACTCCTTATCACCTTGATACACTGCAAAGGAGTAAAACAAAGGCAAGAGGCTTCAGCAGAGTCTTTCTCCCCATGGGGAGGGGAATAGGAGAATGTAGTCACTCATGGCTCAGCATCCCTGGGTTGGGAGTTCCCATCATGGCTCAGTGGTAACGAACCTGACGAGTATCCATAAGGATGCAGGTTTAATCCCTGGCCTCACTCAGTGGGTTAAGGATCCGGCGTTGCTGTGAGCTGCAGTGTAGATTGCAGACATGGCTCGGATCCAGTGTTGCTGTGGCTGTGGCAGAAGCACCTATGGAAGCAAGGAAATATGCACCAGAAACTTGAAACTGATGTGCTTCCCTGCCAGAACTAAGTCCACCACCACAGTGCATGAGGTGCCTCA
The DNA here is from genome assembly GCF_054392235.1 of Sus scrofa. Taxonomy (NCBI): domain Eukaryota; kingdom Metazoa; phylum Chordata; class Mammalia; order Artiodactyla; family Suidae; genus Sus; species Sus scrofa. The sequence continues at coordinate 39,563,642 of NC_139386.1, read as the reverse complement.
CAACAGGAGGTCCCAATGAGGAGCATGGTGCCACCAAAAACTAGCCAGGAGAATTTGGGAGGGACCAGTAGGAGGGAGGAGAGGACCAACCTCCCAGGATCCTTGGTGTTGGTATCCATCTGGTCTGAGAGATGTGTGAACCACCTTGCAGGACCCTGCGTCAGACCAAATATGGGCCAAGCAGGATGATTAACCAGAGACAACCCTGAAACTAACCCCATTCCCATGAAACCTGAGGCTGCAAGCCACGTGGCAGAGCAGTTCTCCTGGGTTCCCTTATGCTGCTGCTCTCCACCTGGGTTCCCCTTCCCAATAAAGTCTTGCTTTATCAGCATGTGTGTCTCCTTGGACAGTTCATTTTGGGTATTAGATAGGAACCCACTCTTAGGCTCTGAAAGGGCCCCCCATCCCTGCAACACTATCAGCAACTCCAAAAGGCTTTCTCTAGTGCCTTTCTCCCTCTCAGGTCACTTCCAGGTCCTTCAGAGAAAAGGCATGGTCCCTTTTCCTCTTCCGCTCTAGGCAGCAGCTCTCTACAGACAGCCTGCTTGTTCCTCCAGGAATACTCTCTGTCTCAAAGGGTTTGATAACCTCTATAAACATCCCTAGAATTAATTTTGAGAGATATGTATATATAGTGGAACCCAGTGCCACACCCCTGCTTACTTCTAAGATTCTCTTTCTATTGTGTCCTGAGGCATGACACACATTCACCGTGTCCCTGGCCCACAGTGAACACTCACACTTATCTGAGCCTCCCAGGGTGATTCATCTCCCAGGGTAGCATCATGTGTCTCTGGAGGAAGCCTGATTTTAGGTAGAGAGAAGAGTTGGCAGGAGTCCCATGTTCCCCCTCCCATGTCCTCTACAAGGAAAAGTGGGATATTTAAGCAAATCAGGGCCCATAAACAGCCACTGGTATCATGATTCCTCAAGGGAGGGGTGTGTGTGTGTGTGTTCACATACAAAATTCAGAGAGAAATTGTGTGGGGGAGATTGCCTTGGGCTTGTTAAATATAAATTTAATTTAGCACATCAGCCAAGCATCTTTTTTAACCAAGCTTTCAAAACATTCAAGATGCCAAGTTTTCCAAGATGAATTCTCTGGAAGAAGTCCAAAAACTCCTTCTCTGATCACTTCCTATCAGACTTGGAAGGGAAAAGTGGTATTTTTTGCTCATTTATTTGGTTTTTTTGGTGGGTTCAGCTCCACCCTTGTTCATTCTGGTTATAATAAAAATCTTAAAATATGTTTTTATGAGCAAGTGGTTTCTGCTAGTGCCAAATTCCTACCACCCCTGAAATGTTGTAAGAGTAACTCTAGTTGTCCTCAAGGAAAAGATCAAAGGATGGAAAAAGACATTGACGAGCACAGTAATTCAAAACTTCTTAAAATGTTGTTCCCAAATGTGGTGGGACTTCCCAAGCACATCTCTGAGAAATGGCTCTTTTGGATCTTGCTTTCACATACACAGGAAGTCATCTCCAGGCAGTTCCTCCTTATTAGTTTCCTCCTCGAGAACTCCCAAAGTCCCTGACTCAATGGTATCATAGATTCCCCAGAATTAGAAAATTATGGGAGAATGGAGTGAGCTGGTATCTGAAGTAGTTGACTTGTCTAATCCCCTGATATTAGCTGGCTGTATATTTACACCACCAGGACACCGCATTTCTAATTTAGTGGCAACCTATACAGCAGTGAAGCTCCATAGACTAGAGAAACACGAGCATGATTACTATTGTAAAGGAGCTTAAAACCAAGATATGAACCCTAGAAGCAGGAGCCCCTGTGACAATTGGAATGTCGACATCATGAGAAACAACCTTCTTCATTGCTGAATCCTTAGTGCCAGAATAGTACTTGCTATCCAGTGAATCCTCAAGAATTATTTGTTGAATGAATGAAGATCAAACAGCATAGAGGAATACGTTAACAAGTATAAAGATATATAAAGATGGTGGAGTTGAACAGAACTCCAAATACGTGGAGAGTCAGGTGGGCAGACCACGCCAGAAAAAAAGAAGAGAGAAGGGGTGGAAGAGAGAATGACCACCGTGCAGTGGGGAAATGGGCTTAACTCAGGTGAGAGAGTCACACGGGATAATGTGATAGAAACCAGGTAGAAGAGGCGTGGGAGTGTGGACTTTGTCACATCATTTGGATCTCTGTCCTTGTGCTGTCATTTACTCAATAATCTCATTTCATATATATAATTTGGTAGTAATACTAAAAGACATATTACATAAAAATCTGGAAGACAGAGTTGTAGAGTTGTAAATTTGAGCTATTTAAAAGATAGTATTATTTTTGTTATCATTGCTGAAAACAATGTTCTGGGTGGCCTTTTGATTCTGGTGGCTCTCTTAGAGTGGGAAAAGTGCTTCCGAGAATAGCCCCAGGAGGTGTGCCTGGGTAAATAGGTAAAAGGATGAAATCTAGTGATTGCTTATTGAATAATTTCAAAATAGGACAAGTAAGAAAATTCTTTTCAAGATTCCTAAGATTTAGAAGTGATTTTGAAGTTAAATTTCTGTAATTAATTTAAATTATTACAAATTAGATACATTCATTTCACAAAGTTATATGTGGAAGGTAAAGATCCATTCATTCACTGAGTCAGTGGAGGAACTTGATTAGAATAATACCCAACCACACTTGTATGGTTAAGGAATGTCAGACAAAGCTTTATTGTCGATAATGATTCTTGGCATGTATAGTATTCCTTATCTTCAGAGAACTAGACAAACATTGATTTAAGCTTCTTTTCAAATATAGTTCCAAATTAAAGTCATTGTTTCCCAGTATGCCTAGAAGCAAAATATAAGATTCTCTGGCTGTCGGTAAAAGAAACTATTGAAGAAGCAGAAGGAAAAACTACATATTCAGAGTAGGGATAGTTTCAGAAATGATGGCATTGTCTTAAACTTGGGCAGTATAGTCTGTTGATTGTGTGAAAGGTTTCAGCAAGTGAACAGCATGCTATAACTCTTATTCTTAATCCAGAGCAGACATCACTAATCAATCACACATTCTTTCCAGCCGAGTCTTAGTTTGGCCATTAATTCTCTTTGCCATATAGGGTCTAGAAGCCAGTAGGGCAGGGTTGACATAGGCAAAATAAAAACTACCTCTTATCCTGGGGTGAAAGATGGCTCTACAAAAGCTTCAAACAAATAAACCCCCTTATCCCTGTTAATGACCTGAACATGTGTAAGTGTATATGAGTAAAATACACAGATGCAGGAGTGATATGAAGGTCATCTCAGCCTCCTTTCCATCCTGCTTTCTTCATTTATTTGGTGCTTCCTTATTTATTCATTTGACTGGTGATTTCTTTCCCCGCCCCTTCTATCCACTGATAGCCCACCTTATGCTGAGTATTTGAGAGAAAAAAAAAAATGTAATAAGACCATTTCCTGCTTTGTAAACAGTACTGCATAGTTAAGGAGACAAGATCAAGCTATGTGAACCAGTCAAATCCTGATCCTTTTTAAAATGTGATCACTTGGGCTTTTTGTTTGTCTTTAAAATGAAAATACACTTGAACTGAAAAAAAGTTAAAAGGATGTGTTTCATTCTGGTTTTTCAAAGCCACTTCTGATTTCAAGAAAGCTCCTAGGGGAATTTCGTGTTAACTCAATTCTGATAGATGCTAAGAAGACATTAGAAACCCAAACCTCTAATTACCAAATGATCCCTATAAAATGAGCAGTGCTTTTGGGTCAAGCTGACCTTTTTCTGAAACATAGAAGGGGAGGAGGAAGAGGTTCTGTGATGGAGGATGGGGTGAGAACCAGAGCCACTTGTGTTCAGCAGGAGGGTTGTGTGTTGCCATTTCACTCTTTGCAACATTGGCAATGAGTGTCCTTTCACTCACCTCCTTTTACTCTCAGTTTCAAGGACTCAGCATTTGGAGCTTTTGTTAAGAAAATGGTTTTGGGGGTCAGAAAAGCCTGAGTTCAGGTATTAGCCTGTGATTTAAGGCAGGTTCTGAATCTCTCTAAATCTCAGTTTCCTCATCTCTGAATTGAGGAGATTAAAAATATTTCCCCACTAATTTTTTGAGGACTCTGAAGCTAGATGGTTCAATTAAATGCCCAGCACTAAGCCTAGACATGGTAAGGACTGAATCAATATTGTCTAGTATTATACATTATTGTCACTGGGAATAAATACCATCTGTTATCACTGGTACTGCTTAGCTGACTTTGTCAGTTTCCTGTCACCCCTGTATTACCACAACTTTAGTGGCTTAAAACAATGCAACTTTGTTCTCTTACAGTTCTAGGGGTAACGGATCATTTTCATGGGCTAACGTCAAGGTGTTAGTAGGGATGGTTTCTTCTGGGGGTCTGAGGGGAAAAGCCATTTCCTTGGTTTTTCTGTGTCCTGGTACCACGTGGTGTCCCTTCCTCCAGCCTCAGAATGCATCACTCTAACCTCTGCTTTCCTCCTTACATATCTTCTCTGACATTTTCTAGGTTCTCTTATAAGGATCCTTGTGATTACATTGTAACCACCCAGATAATCCAGTATAATCTCCCCATCACAGGGTCCTTGACTGAATCCCATCTGCAAAGTTCCCTTCTGCCACATAGAGAACATTAACTATTCAACTCTTCACTATTCAACTAGTTGAATATTTGCTATTCGACTATTCAATATTCACTATTTGACTAGTTGAATATTCACTATTCAACTGCCATATTCACCGCATGGGGAACTGGAATTGTGGACATCTTTGGGAGCCATTTTTCAGCCTCCCATTTTAACTCATCAGATTTGCGAACATTGTTGTGATAATTTTCTTCCCATCTCTATGATGCAGAGCTGCGAGTATAAACTCTAAGGACAGGAAAGCTAACCAAACAAATCATTCAGAAACTCAAGAGCTTTTTCTGAAATTTTCGTTCTCTCCTTCCACCTCTATCTTATCTCTGCTTGCTCAGGAAGATGTCATTCACATCTGTAGAACAGAAAGGCAGCAGTGTAACAGACTTGTGTTTGCCAAGGGGAAGGAAGGGGGATGGATTGGGAATTTGGGGTTAATAGATGCAAACTATTGCCTTTGGAATGGATAAGCAATGAGATCCTGCTGCATAGCCCTGGGAACTCTATGAAGTCACTTATGATGGAGCTTGATAATGTGAGAAAAAGAATGTATACATGTACGTATACCTGGGTCACCTTGCTGTGTAGTGGAAAATTGACAGAACACTGTAAACCAACCACAATGGAAAAAATAAAAGTCATTATAAAAAAGAGAGAGAGAGAAGGAGAGAATAGAAAAAAAAGAAAGGCAGCGTGATCCTCAAACATAGACGAACCTGGGTTCGCTGTCCAACTCTGCAACCTGGTGGCTGGCTGGGTTACCTTGAGAAATTACATGATTGCCCGGATGCAAAGCAGGTAGTTTATTTGAAAGGTGACCCCTGGGAGCCCTGCTGGGGAGTGAGGAAATGAGTCTGAGAATGGAACAAAGCTCCTCAGCAGTACGTTATTGAGAGGGCTACTCTTGTGGGCCACTGGGTGACTCTAGGATCTGGGAGACAATGTAGAACATGCCTGAGAGGTACCTAGCCTGGGGCAGGGGGAGCTTTCCTAGTTGGCCAGTCGCTGGTCCGAAGGCGTTATCTCCAGGGCGCCCAGCCTGCTCCACTCCCCGGGAGCGTGTTTGCAGTAGGACGTGCAGTGAAGGATGCCGATTGCCTTGGGACATGACCTCTCCGAACTTCAGCAACTCCCCCGCCTCCCGCAAAACTGAGGACAAAGGTACTCACTTTCCAGGGATTTTGTGAAAATTAGCCATCATGTGTTAAAGTACCTAGTAAATATGCCCTGCACATAATAATAGCTCAGTAACTGGTAGCTCTTAAATAATGATGCTATCAAATGTTCCTTTAGTTTCTGCTTATGAAATTCATTTGTACTTGGGAAGATCATTCGACATTTCTGAGCCCCAGTTTTTTAATCTCTAAAATCAGAGATGAGGGTAAACTCAACCATCCATTGCATTTTCCCAGGACTAGTAATTTGATTCTCCATGGTTTGGTTTCCCATGTCCTTGACTCTAGAATTTGCCTCTGATCTCTATGTTTGTGATTGTGAACTGACCTGGGTGGATTTGGCCATGCGTGACCCATAGGTTTTTTCGAATAAAATCATGGAAAGACGTTTCAAGGTAGGAGGCTTCCTACTCAGCCGACAGCTTCACGACTAAGTCACTCTTGTGCCCTGGTGGAGCATGTATGGGGAGCGACTCTCAAATATTTCTGCTAATCCGCATATGAAGATAATGAATACTTGCAATTTCAGTAATGAGAACCCATTTCTGACATTCACCACACTACCTAACAGACTATTCATTTCATCAATTAAAAAGCCATTTCTGACTTTCTGTATGTTAATTGGCACAGCATTGCTTGTGAATTGAGACACAGAAAACAGAAACTGCGGGAACTAATTGGAAAGACCACCCCCCCGCACTGTGCTTTCTTGATCAGAATGCAGTCTGTACCTGGTCACAACCTAAGGAATGGCCACAGAGTATCACACTGCACATGCTGTTTTTTGTTTAATTGGTTTTGTCTTGTAGTAAAATGTGCATAACATAAAACTCACCCCTTTAACCCTATAGTTTTTAGTATACTCTTCTGTGGCATTAAGTAGATTCACTTTGTTGCCCATCACTGCGCCATCCCTCTCCAGAACTTTCTCATCTTCCCAAACCAAAGCTGAGCTCTGTACCCATAAAACAATAATAACAATAATTCCTCATTCCCCCAAGAAACCACTATTCTACTGTTTCCATGAATTTGACTACTCTGCCCCTCTTGTATGTAGAATCAAACAATCTTTTTCCATTTGTATCTGCATTATTTTACTTCACATAGCGTCTTCGAGGTCCATCCATGTTATAGCATATATCAGAATTTATTTTCTGTTTAGGGCTGAATAATATTCCACTGTACATATATACCACATGTTGTTTATCTGTTTGTTCATTAATGGACATTTGAATTGGCTCCACCTTTTGGCAGCTGTGAATAATACTGCTATGAACACTGGTGTACACATATATGCTGAGGTATTTTAAAGTGAACTAGAGACGTTACATTCTGCTACTTTTACTAAGGAGCAAAGGAACTAGGCAGATGATACCAGGAAAATATTGCCTAATCCTTAGTATTGATGCAGTTTAGCAAAACACTCTTAACTTCTTCACTACCTTCGTAATACTGAAAGCACTGATCTTATGGATTTTCGAAATAAGATTTTGGAAGGAAACAGTTTGAAAATCTTGATTATAGTATCATAAGATGGATTCTCTATTTCATCTTCAAAATAGATTTTAAAATATCATTCACACAATAGTTATTTAATTTCCTATATGGTATGTTCATTCCACCAAAATCACATATATTTGCACAACCATTTAGTAATTCTCCTTGGTTTCCAAGATTCAGTTGCATAAACCTCATATTCCATGACCTCAACATTTTCATCAGTGATGCTGAAATGTGCCCTTATCTTCTTCACCACTGAAATGGTGTAATACTTTAGGATTTGTGTTAACTTTCCTCTGCAAGACCACGCCTATGGAGAACCTCATTCTTGAATTCTGATGTTGGCCACAAATGAGCCAAGTTGGCTACGTCTTGGCAGAGATGGGATGTTTGGATTCTGTTCATGAGAGATTGTTTGTTTCCTTAATTCATGTATGTGAGCATATGAGTTTAGAAAAGCAGGGAAACCAGGTGCCAAGCACTGTGCTTACTTACAGGGCATGCCTGGCAGAAAGCCCCTGCCCAGACTTCTGAATCTTTCTTTGATATAATGGGAAAGATGTGGGCTTCCTATTGGTGAGCTCCTGGTTCTGCCCTATGTCCCTTCCAGTGGTAGACCGCAAGGCCATGGAAAAGCTGACCTTGGACTTGGATTAATACATTTTTATTGAGCACCTTCTATATGTCAGGCACTCTGCTTGGTGTTTAGGTGACCTTGGTACATAAAATAAATTACCTTGCTCTCGTGGTACTCAGATTCTAGAGCTGTTCCTGGTATGGCAACCACTAGCCATATGTAGCTATTTAAATGAAAATAAACTTGAATGAATTAAAATTAAGTAAAATTTAAAATGCAATTCTTCAGTTGCACTAGCCACACTTGAAGTGCTCAATAGCCACATAAGGCTGGTGGCTACTGTAGACAGTGCAGATATACAGCATTCCCATCATAGCAGAAAGTTCTATTGGATAGTGACTTTGGCTTTTACTCTGGGTGAAATGGGGAAACCATTGCAGGACCTTGAGCAGATGACATGACCTGTCATATTTGAATGGTTTCCCACTGGTGTCTGCACTGGATAGACCAAAGGAGAGGCCCATGAGAAGGAAATTTCAGTAGTCCAGGCAAGAGACGATTGATGCTTGGGTCAGGGTGTGGCAGCAGTGGATGTAGTGAGAGACGTCATGATTTGAATACATGTTCAATGTAAAGCTAATATGGTTACTTGATAAGAGGAAAAGGTGATTCCAAAAAACCTGAAGCGTTTTGGTCTAAGCAGCTGGCAGATGGAGTTAACATAAAGTAAGATGTGAAAGGCTGCGACTAGAGCAGGTTTGGGAGAGAAGATGGGAGTTTATTTTGGTACATGTGCACGTTTGAGATGCCTGCGGAAATCAAGTGTAAATGTCAAGAAGAGAGCATAAAACTAAAAAAGAGGTGTGGGCTGGAGGGACCATTTGGGAATCATCAGCCAGATAGCCACGGGCCAGGTGGTTCATAAGGGAGCAAGCATGGAGAAGAGAAGAGGTACTGAGACTGAGCCTTGGCAATTCCAATGTTAAGATGTTGGGAACAAGATAAAAGAAGGCATCAGCGTATATTTTCAATATGTAAAATTTCTATATCAAGCTAACAAAGTATTAAGTAAAATGTGTTACTTCCATGACATTGACAAACATATTTTCATAAGAACCTGGAGGTGTCAGCTTTGGGTATAAGCTCAAGTGGTTCTGTGGTAACAGGTGAGAAGACAGAGCATGTGGATGTGCCTGTAGCCCACACCCCTTCCCTTCCAAACCTCATCTTCATCCCATTCTGTGAGGGGCTTTGTGTGCTTTGGTGGAGACACCTCAGCCTGTACTTGTCTAAGCTTGGTCCACACTCCCACAAAGAGCATCTTTTGACTATCACTTGAGCCTAGGAGCATATAAACTAGCAGTATGGTCTACCCTAAGGAAGACAGACCCAGAGACGAGGACTGTGAACACCCTATGAGGGGCTAGGGTCTATGTGGGTCAAGAAAAATGGGGTGCAGGGTACCCAGCGTCTTGTTTAGAAAGCAGCGGGCATCACCTCTGGGTAGACACTTGGCCCAATAAACTTCTCACCCCATAGGGAATCATGTGGTTGGAGAAGGACAAGAACATGGCCTTTTAAGGCACAAAGCCACGCACGGGGACTCTCTCACTAGCGCTCTGAACTGGAAGGGAAAGGGGTAGATACAAAGATTTTTAAGAACAAGAAATAAATTGTTTATTTGTTCATGAGAACCATCTAATAGAGAAGACGAAATAGATGATGTAGAAGAGAAAAGAATGACTGAAAACAATTCTCCGAAAAGAAGAGGCAAAAGGGCAGAGGAGGTAAATGCCAAAGTGTGGATATTGGCTTTGGGTATAAGCTTGAATGGTTCTTCTCGGGTAACAGAGAAGAGAAGACAGAGCATGTGGGCACTGATGCTGGTGCGGAAGTAGATGTGGGGGTGGGAGGGTGTGGAAGTTCTCGTCTCATTAATCAGCACTCATTTCTAGAAGATCCCTGATTAAAATGTCTTGCCAGGGTGCTGTTTCAGGTCAAACTTAACTTTTTGTGGCCATTAATTTAATTTCTATTTAAGAACTCACTAACTATTCACTGTTTTTTTAGTATATTAAAAATTCCAACCTTGTATAGCTCTTTCACGTGCATAATTTTTCCATGAAGAACTCAAAGCACAGAGAGGCAATATTTTTGTCAAGATACACAGTTAATAGGTAATAGAAATAGTCCTGCTGCCATTCCTTCTGACTCATGATACACCAAAAACCTCCCACTGGCCTTTGGAAAATATTTCTTGAAATAGGAGTCTGGGACTCCCTAAATAAGAATTTTGATTTTTAAGGGCTTGAAGGAATTATTTCAATAAAAAAATCAATACAAGAACTGGAAAGATGAATCAGAACAAAACAGCTCCTTTCTTCTCATGATTTTATTTTGTAAGCGTCAAAACATGTGACTTTTTTTCAGACACTGAAACCTATGACTTTTTGTGCCCTTCGTCTATTACAGTCACTTTCTGAAGAGTCAAGTGATTTCAGCAGTTACTTTCGTGTACCCAAACCTGACCCGGATTAGAAGGAAGGCCGGGGAAAGGAGCACTGAAGTCAGGCTCCTCTTGGTGAAAGAAGAATAAAAGCACTTTTGTGTTCCTCATCGAGTCTTGATTAAAATCAACTTTAAAACATACCCTGAAGCATTTTCAACTTCATAGAATAAAAGGAGTTAAATATAGCCAAACACATATTATTTGAAGTGGCGCTTTGCAACCAAAGCTCAGGACAACTTCTGCTTCATCTGGGAAGAGAGAGGAATTTTGTACAAGGGGAGGTGGGGGGACGCTCCGCCACAGCTTCTCAAGGACTTCTGTGCCATCATCCCTGGTGACTCCCAACTTGCAGTGCCAAATGTCATCCCCCTTAAACCCATCCCTCCTTCAGAACCGCTGTCCTTCAAACACTGTGACTCATACAGCCACCTGCACTGGTTGTATACTTATCAAATTTCTTATGCCTCCTGAACTTGCTCCTCTTCCTCCTGACAGCCAGACCCTTGAGCCGTCTGTAATCTCCCCTGGCCTTGCCCTGTCTCATCCCCACCATGGCCGTGACTTGTCTGTTCCCATGTGCTTTCATTTTCCGGGCCTTACCAGTCCCCAGCCTGGCCATCTATCTCCGCTAGCAATCCATGCCATGTACATCTCAGAATTTTCCATTCAGCTCAGGAAAACCCCTTTCAAATTCTCTGTAGCACCCAGATCTGAACTTTGTCTGTGCTCCTCAAGCCCCATCCCTCCCTCCATCACTTTCACTGAAGGTCTGCTGCCTTGAGACCTTAGGGGACATCCACCATCTCGTGCTTCCCGCCCTGCACAGTTTCTCTTATTGTCTCTCCACACAGAGAGGGAGCAGGTCCCCTCCTTTCTCCATGTGTCCCACCCGTGTCTATCAGAACTTGCTTTATAACGATCTCTGCTTCTCAATATCTCTTCCGCAGTGACAAGCCCTTTGGCTTACAAGCGTGCCGCAGACTAGTTCCAAAACAAAAAATATGAAGCTTTTCAATGCTTTTACATTACTGTTCTATTTCCCTTCTCTTTCTTGATGAATCTAATGGGCTAGCGCCAGTGCTTTCTGCTCCTACCACCCTGCCCGCTGCTATGACCTCAGCCCACCCTTCTGGCCTTACTGCCCATGGCTGACAAAGCCCTTCCCAAGACCCACAGTACACTTTCCCAACTCCTTTCTTCCCCTGATTTACCTCCCCGGCTTGCCTTTCCCCAGCTTCTCCTTGAGAGTCGCTCTCTGAAGCCTGCTTGAGGCAGCATTTCCGTGAAGCCATGCTGTCCTTTACCCAGTTCCTATTTCATTTGATTTTTTTTAATTGAGATGTAATTGACATATAGTTTGATAAGCTTTGATAATCGTGGGCACCCGTGTAAGTACCACCCAACTCAAGATATAACATTCCCATCACCCTAGACAGTTTCCTCATTCCTCTTTCCAGACACCCCCCAACCTCCCCCTCATCTCCAGAGACAACCACCATTCTGACTTCTATCATCTGAGGTTAGTTTTTCCTGTGCCTGAATTTCATATAAATGGAATAAGTGCAGGGAGTTGTGTCATGTTTATTTAGCAACGCATCCTGTTTTTGAGGCTCATCCGTGTTGCATTTATCATTAGTTCATTCTTTCTTATTGCTGAGCATTTTGTGTCCATAATTTGTTTATCCATTTTCCTGTTAATGACACGTTTTGCTTTTTTTTTTTTCAGCGTTGTTTGTATTTATGCATAAAGCTCTGCACATTCTTATGAAGATATTTTTGGTAGATATACGTTTTTTCCCTCCTTGGGAGTGGAACTGGCTGGGTCGTAGGAGAGAGGTATGTTTAACTTTGTAAGAAACTGCCAAACTGCTTTCCTAAGTGGTTTGACCCCGTCCCGTTCTTCGACGTTCCCACCAGCAGTGGATGAGCATTCCAGTTGCTCCACATCCATCTCTTACTCCCGGGTCCTTGTTCACCTTTTGCTTTGACACGTGGCTCTGAGTTATTAGAGCATCTCGCTCCTCTCCCCTTGAGCTTCTTCAGGTCTGCAGCTGTGCCTCATGTCTTTGCCCACCCCAGTCCACTTCCTTAGAGCTGGCTCTCTCGAATGCTGTACAAAACAGAATAAGATGGAACCCCATGCAGGAGGCAGAGACTCTGGGCCTTCTGTATAGACAGCAGCCGAGCGGCCCAACAAAATCAATCTGGTCTGACTCTCCCGGCAGTGTGTTACCGAACTGCAGCTTGAGCACAGGGCTCCTGTGGCCATTTGTTACCGTCTTCGGGAAAGGCTTTTTATCAGGTTCATAGCAGCAAGTGATACAAATTATTGGACTTCTTTTCCAACATAAAAAATAGCTAGTTGCAGCCTTTTGAAGCTGGGTAAGTGAGCCATTGATCTTACCTGTACAACACTGCAGGGTCTTTTTGTCCTGTCTTAACTTCCAGTATTCTACAATGGGAGCTGGCCTCTCCAGGCAAGCTGCTCTGATCACTATTCCCTGAGCATACTGTGTTCATATCCTCTTCCATGCCTTTTTCCCAAAGTATTGGGAGAAATTCTCATGAGGAATTCTCTCTTTTTCCCTCCCAGAAGCTAAGGCTTCAAGGCCCTGGCACAAGTGCCAGGGTCTCTATGAAGCTTTCTTTCCCCGCTGCTTCATCCTTCCGTAACTATTCTCTCCTGTGAATTATTATAGCCTCCCCAGGGGAGGGTGATAGCCCCCATCTCAGTTCCCCTACGTGACAAGGACACCCCAGATGTCTGCAGCCATGATTCAGAGGGCCAGTGGCTCAGCAGAACCTCTTTTTTTTTTTTTTTTTTGACATCGCTTGCTCAAAATGAGCCACTCCACTTCTCACCAGCACTGTCTGCCAGCTGCCATCATCTTGAAACGATAAATTGCTTCAGCCCCTGTTTCATCACTCGCCAGTCAGCAGAGAGCTTGAGTTGCATTCAAGAGCGCAGGTTAACGCTGTCAGTCCTCTGGGTGTGGGAAGGCACTGAGTAACATGCTGCTGCCTGGTACCTGAGCTCACGCTGCCCACTTTCCAAGGGAAACAGTGAAACAGTTGGCTTACACTTGGCAAATATCCTGAACGAGACAAAAGAGGGGGGCCTCACAACCCTCCCTGTTCTCTTTGCTCTGTTCTCTCTTGCTCACTCTCAAAGCAGACTGGCATCTTGTCTGGTCCATCATAGACTCTGGGCAGTTATCCCAGATAGTCCCAGAAAGACTACCCCAAAACAAGTCTTCTCTTTCCACTCCTGTTGTCTTTATTCGACTACAGAAAAATCCTTCATTTTTAGTGCTGGACAGTGTGAGCTAGAGTGCCCAGGAAGCTCACCCTCCTAGACCTCCTTATTTTGCCGTTTTGCTCATCTCTTCACCTGACTGTGCCGCTTCACTTTCTTCTTGCCTCCCAGCCCCTGCAAAGTATGCTTCCTCATTCAGAAGTATTTAACATCATTTTCATTTTTTTGATTTTTTTTCACTAAACACTCGGGTAGAAATAAAATCCAACAAAAGTCAAGATAGAAACAGTGCCTACTTGGAGTTCCCATCGTGGCTCAGTGGTTAATGAATCCGACTAGGAACCATGAGGTTTCGAGTTTGATCCCTGGCCTTGCTCAGTGGGTTAAGGATCTGGCGTTGCCGTGAGCTGTGGTGTAGGTTGCAGACGCGGCTCGGATCTTGTGTTGCTGTGGCTCTGGTGTAGGCCGGCGGCTACAGCTCCGATTCGACCCCTAGTCTGGGAACTTCCACATCCTTCCATATGCCATGGGAGCAGCCCAAGAAATGGCAAAAAAGACAAAAAAAAAAAGAAACAGTGCCTACTTCTGGAGCTTATATTTACTAGGAGGCATAGATACACAAAGAGACAACTATAAAAAAAGTGTTCTGACTGCCTTCTTATTAAAAGTGCAGGGCACTGTAGGGACACAGGAAAGGAGCACTGAGTCTGGCCTCAGAGGGTCTGGGAAAGCTTCCAAGAAGAGGTGACATTTAAGTCAGCAAAGTTACCCAGAAGTCTGCTGAAAGATCTGACTGTGGGAATGGGGGCTTCACATACCAAGAGCCATATATGGGGAAACACAGGGTTACGGCCATTATACAGCAGCTCTGTAGCCACTGTGTATCAGCTCCAACAGCTCTACCACCCTGCGAGCAAGCAAGCAAGCACTCAGGGAGTTGGAGAGCTCAGGTTTATTACGCCGGGGGGCCCAGAGGAGATCTCTCTCTCTCTCTGGGGTCTGAGCCCTGAGGAAGGGCTTCACAAGACTTTTATGGGCTAGCTCTTCCGGGTCCATGCTTGGTGGAACAGACCGGAGTGGGTATAGGCAGGATCAGGGTGGTTGAGTCGGTACAAGCAGGATTGCTGATGCAGAAGCAAATGTACAGAAGCAGAGGCGAGGGTGGGGTGGTTAGGGTCTGTTGGCTGGACCTTGCTTAGTCATCGTGACCCGGGTGTTGCCCCCTACTCTTCATCTTGGGACGTTTTCTCCTTCGGTAGACCCTGTGAGCATGACACAGTGAGGAACCGGAAGTTTAGTGTGTTTGGAAAGCAGAATGCAGGAGAGATGGTGGAAGATGAAGCCAGCAAGATCATCGCAGGCATGATCATAACAGGCCTTCCTGTAAATGCTGATAAGTAGTAGGGACGTCTCACGGCACAGGGGAGCCATTCAGAGGCTCAAGCAGAGGAGGGAGAGCACCCCTGGCCTGTTTGCAAAGGTCACGCTGGCAGAAGCTTTGGTAGCATGGATGGGAGGGACAAAGCCAGGACAGGCAGGAGGGCCAGATGGGGTAAGGATGGCTGGAAAGAGGAAGGGCAGGGGGATTGGAGGAGATGGGTGGGCTGACGACATCACAGCCTGGCACCGTGACATGAGGGTTGGGGTACAGGAAAGGGTAAAGGATGAGGCCAGGGTTCAGCTGGATTATAGTGGAGCATTCACAGAAGAAGGGGACCCAGGAGCTTCAGGCTAGGGATGTCCCTGAGGGAGCTGGATGTGTCTGGGAAAGGACTGGGCTGGTGGGACTGTAAGTCTTCAAGCCCTTGATGGTCATGCTGCCACAAGAAGAGGTTCGATGGTCCAGGAGAAGGGAGGGCTGAGGACACACGAGGCAGAGGAAGGGGAATGGGTAGAGAAGACTGAAAAGGGGCAGCCAGGTTACAGAGCAAACCAGGAGAGGGCATCGGTCCTTCGAGAAGGACAGATGGTCAACCAGGGCTACCATCCCAGAAAGACACTCTTATACCCATTGGATTTAACAACCAACAAGGTGTGGCTGCTAAGGGCAATTTCAGAGGAATAGTGGCGGTAAAGGAGATGGAAGAGTGAGTGGGAAATGAGGACATAAAGATGACAAAAAAGGAAACTCTCAAGAGATTTGGCCATAATGGGGGGAGATGGAAAGAGCAGTAGCTAGAGAAGGGAGGGGGATAAAGAATGAATTGGGTTTTTTTTTTTTTTTAAGACAGGAGAAACAGAAACAGAACTTTAAGGTGTTTTAGAGTGAGGATAGAAGATGAAGGCATGAAATCCGTGGTGAGGAGCCATCCTACGATGTAAAGCAAGTAACAGATAGGAGACTGTAGGCACCATGATCCCTTGAGAACAACACAATGCATGAGCATGGGCTGAGTCCCCAGTGTGCAGAAGGGTTGGAGAATCCACTTCCCCGTGGTGGAAGCAGCGTCCTGGGCTGGTCCTGGAGCCAGTGCCCGTGGTGCACCCCCAGCTGAGGGGATGCTGAGCAGGTTCCCTGGTCTCTCCACCGGAAGTCCGGTTGAACATACCCACGACTAGATCCTTGCGCACAGGAGTGAGCTAAGATGGGTAAGTGCTCAGAACACTGCCGGGTACACACAGGCAAGTAAGTGCTCCCTAACAACAGCCGTCATCATCTAAGAAAGCCTAATGTTCCAGGCAAAGAACTCACCCCATGGCTTCTCACCCGAGCTGCTAATGATCCTAGAAAACACATCCTGTGCCATTGTTTTCTAGGCTGCTGAAAATCGGACCTGTCTTGAAGAGCTGAGCGCCTTCCACTCATGGATGCCCTTGGGTTTGGGTGGCTTGGCTCCACCCAAAGGGGCAGCAGAAGCATCCACCGTAAAGGCCATGTGTGCACAGCCCAGAAATCTACTGTGGGTCCCTACTCTGTTTCTTCCCATAGCCTTTCCTCTGGTTTTCAAATGAGATTTCTCTGTTCAGGAGGGGTGCCAAATGCTGGGGATTTCATAATACTCCCGACCCCAGGCACCAGATTTGTGTAATTGCTGTGATGGAGGTTTGAATTGTCTTTCTGAAGAGACCTCATACTGTTTGTCTGTCAAATCGTCTGCATGTTGGTAGAACTGAAATTACAAGTGATGAAGAATGTGAGAGTATGTTTCAAAGTAGCTGGCATATGGTCGGTGATCCATAAGTGTAGGTTTCTTTTCTGGAATGCACGGAGACGGTGTTCTCAGAAGGCAGCATGACCGGGTAGAAATCGCATGGGGGTTGCCCTCAAATTTTAGTTCTGCTGTTGAGCAGCTGTATGAACTTGCATTATTACCATCTTCTTGAGCCTTTTTCCCCTCATCTATGAATGAAGCCCGAACATGCCCACTGCCCGGTGTTTTAGGCCTTCAGGGAGACGGTGTATATAGATGTGCCTGGCACACAGCAGGTGTTCTGCCGATTTTCTCCTCCCTTCTCTGTGTCCCTGTTTTGACCACTAGGTAACCATGTTAATTTCACAGATGTGATATATTTCTTCCCTTCAAGTCAATATACAAAGTATTTAGTTACACCTCCTCCTGCCGCTTGGCACTTGGGCCATGGAAGTTACACTGTCATGAGACCCGCGTTGTGTTGTTAGACATAGACAGAGTTTGTGTGGCTGCAATAGAGGCATTCTTGCCAGTTGTCAGTATTGAAATGACGCACTCCTTCACTCTTCAGTGAAATGCATGCCGGCTTTTCTTTTCCCTGGTTGAACATTTTGCAATCGCCTCTAAACACAATGCCCTCCTCTTGTTTCCCCTCTTTGACCTGCCTCTTCTCCCTCGAAGCCGCCTAAACCCCATCCTGTTTCCCCGTATTGTTTGCTTAATGCGTACTTTAATGAGCGTAGCGTTTCCGTTTGGAACTGCACAGAGCGCAAGACAGAAATTGGATTTCTTCCTGGACAGTTTCCATCCCTTCTCCGCCTTTACAGCTTTCTCCCTTCTGTTTCATTCTGCGACACAACTGAAATTTGCTGAGCCAGAGGGGTAGAGGAGGAGGTGGGAAAGGAGAGGCAATCTGCCTTCTCATTGTTTCAGGAAGAGCTTATTAGCGACCGGCTCTCTCGAAGAGACCAAATACTCTAAAGATGATGCTCCCGGTACCTCTTCTGTTTCCACAAAAGCCCACAGCCCTGAGTATGCTGTGCATGACAGAATCTAATTACCGCAATAATTATTGTTACCTGGACTGCCCAACTGTTGTGTTTGGTAATCAAAAGCAATATTGGCAGGTGTGAGTCTGAGCCTGCTGCAAACTCAGGGAAGCTACTGAATGTTTATCAACCCAAAGCAATTTTAGTCTCGCCCGTGGGCCTGGGTTGCTCAGATTTTATGTTAGCAGAATGCTCAGAGATCTGGAGAATACACCGGAGCGTGGCAGCCGACACAGAGCCATCAGTCCCCCTGTGGGAATATCCTCAGCTGAAGCAGGTACTCGTGTTTCTGAAACCGGACTTGATAGCAGTTTCAAAAAGCTCTGTGCCGTTTTGAACTGGTTCTCTTTAAATCACAAATGCATACCTGACTTCGACAGCCTTCACGGGGCATTCAATGAGGAGACATGGATTTTTTTTCCAGGCCTGGACAGGCTGTCTGTATTTGGTGAGTCCAGGGTGTGCTAGGTTGAAGAGAGGTGTGCTTTCATAACCCTTGCCACCTGCTGCATGTTCATTCTGGCGCAGAGCTTACAAATTGGCTCTCTCTTCCCCATGTCAGCCGGCTCTAGTTAATTTATGTCTTTACCTCTCTGCCATAGCCCGCTAAGGAAATGGAGTTTCCAGTCTCAAAATCAGGCTTACTGAAAATGAAGCAACATGGTAATAATTGGTTTTGGAAATGCTAAAAGAGATTCCAAGTGGAAAACAAGAAACAAGTTGCAAAAAAGGAAGAAAAATTAGGTCGGAAAGACAAGGACAGTTAAAAAGAGAGAGGCAGGAGTTCCCGTCGTGGCTCAGTGGTTAATGAATCTGATTAGGAACCACGAGGCTGCGGGTTCGATCCCTGGCCTCGCTCAGTGGGTTAAGGATCTGGCGTTGCCATGAGCTGTGGTGTAGGTCGAAGATGCAGCTCAGATTCCATGTTGCTGCGGCTGTGGGGTAGGCCGGTGGCTACAGCTCAGATTCGACCTCTGGCCTGGGAACCTCCATATGCCGTGGGAGTGGCCCAAGAAATGGCAAAAAGACCAAAAAAAAAAAAAAAAGAGAGAGAGAGAGGCAAATAATGAAAAAACATGGGAGAGGTTGACAGGAGATAAATTGGAAAAGGAGGAAAGAATCAAGGAAACAGCAGAAGGGAAGCCAGGAGACAGGAAAAGAGATGATGGGACTTGAGTGATGGATTCAATGAAAGAAATGGAAAAAGTGATGGCCGAAGTAAAGATTAGGAGAAAAATGTCAGAGGTAGCCAGGTTTCTCCAGTCACAGGCTCTTGGTGGCCTGGGAGGACATGGAAAGGAGCTAGATCTGTCGCTGGTGAAGTGAGGTGTCTGAATGCCTGATGCTTAGAGAGACTGGCCCCTTCAGATGCTAACTTAGACTCCAAAATAAGAGCCAGGTGGACTCTTTACCAGGTTTGGCCAGCCTATAATGGCAGCAGAATTCACCGATGCACATTTCATCAATGAATTTTCTAACCAAGTTCTTAAATAAAGAGTCACCAGATGTAACTGAAAATGAGAAGAAGGCTTTCAGTGGTGAGCATTTCTGTAGGAAAAGTCTTAAAACCCTTCTTGTTTTTTCCAGTTTTGAGTCATTTGTGGTGTTTAACCCTGGCTAGGATGGTAGCACCTGTTCCATTGCTGGACTCTGTGGATCTTTCTAGTATTTACTTTTAACATCCTGCAGGGCAGGGAGAGTGGCTAAAACCTGTGATGCTAGCAAAGCCTCTTGGCAGGAACGTTAACTCTACCAATCACAAAGGGACCTTTGAAAGACTTGGATTATAAAGGGACCACCAGCAACTCCTTTCTCCAAAGTTGGGAAATCCAGAGCAGGTCTCCCCAAGCCAGCCCACATGGTCAAAACCAGAGCTATCAAAGGAAGGTATCAATGGCAGGAGGCCTACGAGCCATCTCAAGAAGGTATCCCTTGGCTACGGCCTCAGATCCAGAGTTTGGAAGCTTGGTACCACCTCCTGGGCCTGCTGTGGATCCTATGCTGGCAACTGGATGTTCTGTGACGTCTACGAACTGATGATCACCAGTTTTACTGAATCCAAGTTTGTACGCCCGACGCACAGTGAGGCTAAACAATCCGAAACCCGAAACACCAGAGTTTGCAGGGCCCTACAAGGAGATCAGGTGGCTCATGCCTCCACCAAAACCCACACTCACCAAAGGGTTTCAACAAAACATTTTTAAAGGCAAAGTGAGAGAGAGGCGTGGTTGGTTGTTGCAGACTTCTCACAGTTGTCCATGTAGGTCAGACCACTATGTTCCTGTAAACCTCCAGCAAGACAAATGCTATTCTTTGTCCTGCACCTTGTTATCTCTATATGCATAGAAAAGCGTGATACCCTTAAGCTTAGAGCCTTGAGAACAGGCTATCCTGTATGTGTCAGGCTATAAGCAACATTCTTAACTGGAAGCAAAAGCAGTAGAATACAAAGGTTAAAGTAAAGAAATATATCTAATACGGGGTCCAATTTGTTCTCCCCTCTTCCACCAACAGCTTGTAGATAGTTTTCTGTTCTATTATAGTTGAAGCTAAATATTCTCTTCATTTATGTGCTTCTTAAATTAAGCAACTGATGACACGATTTTCAACAATGAGTGGGAAAGGTATAATAATCCAGACTGATTTATATTTGTCAATGGGCTATTCTTTCACATATATCCTTTGATATTTTAATATAGTAGGTTTAATATAGTTAGATTTTTTTCCTACAAAATCATGAGGCCCTATCATGTTCAAGTGTTTCAGAGAAATTGGACAGCCTTCCTGCTCTTGTTCCCAGTCCCTTTCCCGATGAGGGTCATTACCTCCAGGCAAATAGAGTTATGGTTAGTGGTCAATTCAGCACATGTTATTTAGCAGTCAGGGTGAGCATTTGCCTGGGACTTTTCTGGTTTTAGCACTAAAAGCCCTGCATTCCAGGAAGCCCCTCAAGCCCCAGGCAAATCAAGACAATTGGTCACCCCATCATCTACCATGTTCTAATGGAGCAGAACCTAGAATCAAAGTGATTCCTACTCAGTGATTCCTTTAAAGTGCTGGTTAAAGCCTAGGCATTCTCTTTATCAATTTATTTTCCTTCTGATTCACACATGCTCTGGATTAAAAGAGATAAGTACTGTGATTGAAGACGTAATCATTAGCATTAAAGAATAAAATTAAACAAAAAGTACTGCCATGTGCCAATAAGAATTTGATAATCCAGATTGCGTTCTGAAAATTAGATGGTCGAAGACATAAACTGAATCACAAATCACTATTCTGAATCTGGATACTCTTAGGTACTCCAAAGGGATGATTCATAAAATGGTATCATTTCAGGAGTTTTAAAGATTGAAATATAAATACATCATTCTATCTCGTTATACCTTTTTTTTTTTTTTTTTTCCTGGAAAATGCTGACCTCAATGTGAAGGGATAGAAGACCAACCTGGGAAGCCAAAGATGGTAGTTCTAGTCCTGGCCCAGTCACTAACACACCATGACCCCAGACAAGTCATTCGGCCGCCCCAGGTGCAAGCATTTTCTCATCCAAAAGTTAAGGTGTAGATAAGAGTTCCTTAGGAACAGTTGGCAGAGGAGAAACACTAGAAGTCAGGAAATCATGCCACAGTCTTCACACTGCACTTCCAATCACGTGGCCTTGGACTAGTGAACTAGCCTCTTAGTTTTCTCACTTATAAAATGGAAAGCCATTAATAGCCTACATAGCCGGGTTCTTGTGAAGACTGAGTGATAATGTAAAAAGCATGTACAAATGTCACAGTCTACTGGCATGTAGTGTCCCTTAGATCCTACAGTAGCATTTAACATGGGTCCTGATTAAGTGCAAGTGTTGATAAGCTTTTATAGGTGGACCAAGTCTGACCCACTTTACACACACACACACACACTCATAACCAGCCATGCTCATTCATTTACATATACCCACTACAATTGCTTTCCTGACACAGCAGCACAGTTGAAGAGTTGTGTGGCCACATAAACTACATGGCCTATCCAATCTAACATATTTAGCCTCTGGCCCTTTATGAAAATACTTCACTAACCCTGATCTAGCAGAAAGATTTCAAGATTGGTGTTTCCAAGTCTGGGATTCTCTTAGGTTCTATGTCATTGTATGATACCAAACAAATGACTTCCTCTCTGGGTCTCTGGGTCTCACAGTCTGAAAAGAGGGGCTACAAATCCAGCCATTTTCTCCATAGAAATGTTCTTAAGGTTGATAAGAAAATAAAAGCATTGATTTTTTTTTTCTGAAGGAAAGATGATTTTAATTCAAAGTATTATGCATAGAGTGGATGTTGTGAGATGATTCAGAAATGATGACTGGTGTGTTTTTATTCTGTGATATTAGTTCTCTCATGTACATCGGTGGGGGATTACTTAGATCAGTGACAGCATGCAGACCCCTGCACCATGGTACCACATCAAAAGCCACA
The DNA here is from genome assembly GCF_054392235.1 of Sus scrofa. Taxonomy (NCBI): domain Eukaryota; kingdom Metazoa; phylum Chordata; class Mammalia; order Artiodactyla; family Suidae; genus Sus; species Sus scrofa. The sequence goes on along the minus strand of NC_139386.1, from coordinate 39,541,373 downwards.
GTAATTCACCAGAATCTAATTTAATCACAGTCTCCAGTCAAGAGAGTGAGTTTTAATTGCTTCTTTATCCCTTTATCCTCTGAAGACTATCATTAAACATTTACAAGACATGAACTTCAGATCATGCCAACATCTCTGCTGGGGTCACCTGAGAGCTGGCCGTTTTAATCCAGGACCCGGGGAGAGGGGCCTTCAGACACATGAGGAAGGACTACTCCCAAGACAGAAGAACAGTGGTAGTGGTAACACATGGGCTAGTTTGCAGAGCAAATACCAAAGATATTTGTCTATGTTAAAACGTTAATTTGTATTTGATTCTTGGACACATGAATCTGATACCCAGATGGGTTAAACACATGCACAAATGAATAACAAACCTTTACCTAACACATGTAAATATTGGGGCTGCCTCTTTCCCAAGAACTCCCTCAAATCCCCAGGAAGGATCTCCCTAAAGGAGCAGCTCCTCTTATGTCACAAAACAGCCATCTAAGGAGGCTGAGCCTGGTCTTTGAAAGTAACATTGGCTCAGATACAGCCTATTTGCAGACCTTACATACAAAACTCTAGATTTACGGCATAGATAAATTAGTGGGCAATCATTTGCTGTATGAAAGGAGTCTTCACTTTACAAGCAGATTCACCGCCGTGTTCTTTTAACTGATTTATTGCCGGTAGTGCAATCCTAATAAAATCTCATTGTTAGAAATGCAGCACATATGCTTTTTCATTGCTAATCTAGATGGAAATATGAAGAGCAGGGTGCATTTATACTCCCTGTAGATCTCAATGTGGCTTTTGTCAAGGTCCTTTGTTCTCAGCTAGGAGCTTCATGTTACTCATTACTTACAATTGACTGGGAGAGGAGTTCCCGTCGTGGCTCAGTGGTTAACGAATCCGACTAGGAACCATGAGGTTGAGGGTTCTATCCCTGGCCTCGCTCAGTGGGTTAAGGACCCGGCGTTGCCGTGAGCTGTGGTGTAGGTTGCAGACGCGGTTCGGATTCCTCGTTGCTATGGCCCTGGTGTAGGCTGGCAGCTACAGCTCTGATTAGACCCCTAGCCTGGGAACCTCCATATGCCACGGGTGTGGCCCGACCCAAAAAAAGACAAAAAACAAACAAACAAAACACAAAAAAACAATTGGCTGGGAGAGAGGGAGGTCCATGATTCTTTAATATAACAACAATGAAACAATATTATGCAATTTCATTGTCTAACTTACTCTGATTATCTGCATGAGATTTTTTAAAAAGTGAAGAGCAGGAATAAGCTACCTGGCCTTTTGATAAGTCATAATAATATTAGCAATAGCTACTGCATTGAGCATTGTCATGTGCCAAGCAGCATTCTAACTCATTAGCTCACTGAAGTTCAAACAAACCTGAATGCTAGGCATAATTATTACCATCCCTATATTTTAAATGGGAAAATTAAGGATATTTTAAAATATCCTTCCCTGTGTCACAAGCTGATATATGCAGTCAAGATTCACACTCAGTGAGGCTGGCTTTATAATTTATGCTATTAACCACTGTGCTATATTGGCAAATAAAGCAACTGTTACGTACTGAAATATGACACATTTTCTACCTTTGAGAAGCGAAGTATATCTGCTTCAAACTAAAGAGAGAAGGTGGTATTGGACTTGCCCTGCCCATTAAAAGAAAAAAAAAAACTAGAAAACTAATCAAAATACATCAAAACAGGGGTTCATGTTGTGGCTCAGCCAAACCCATAGTATCCTTGAGGATGCAGATTTGATCCTGGCCTCCTTGTTCAGTGGGTTAAGGATCTGGTGTTGCCGTGAGCTGTGGTGTAGGTCACAGATGTGGCTTGGACCCTGCATTGCTGTGGCTGTGATGTAGGCTGGCAGCTGCAGCTCCAATTTGACCCCTGGCCTGGGAACTTCCATGTGCCACAGATGTACCCCTAAAAAGCAAAAAAAAAAAAAAAAAAAAAAATTATCAACTAATTCATCCATTGAACAACAGGAAGGTGAGGACTGTGATCCCTGAGGTTAAAAAAAAGAAAAAAAACTGCTCCAGTTTTGTACCTAAAGGCACATTTTGGGTAATGGAGCAGGGGGAAACCCCAAGTACAGCACAGTAGTTTCACTAAGTTGCAGAGACAGAGATTATTTGGGGGGAACCTGAGGCAGCTATGTTTTGCAGGTCAGGGAAGCAGAGGAAGGAACTACACAGAAAAAAATTCCAGAAATCTGCATAAGGGTCCACATGAGTCTTTTGCTACATACTAAACTGAGTACGTGTAGGGTAAAATTCCACAAGATTCAGCAAAAAACAGCTATCAAAAACTCAGTTGGAGGCTGAACAATTCCCAGATATCACAGGATAGATCTGTGATAGATCAAACTTGTTGAATATGTGATATATTCAACAGAAGAACAAAGAATAAATAAAACAAATACAAAACAAATAGCAAGCTGGTAGACTGAAACTCAAGAATATCAATAGTTATATTAATCATTGAATGGACTAAACTCTCTAAAAGGCAGAGATTGTTAAGGTGAACCAAAAATTAGAATCAATTGTATGCTATTTGCAGAAAGCACTCTTTAAATATAAAGACACAAGGAGTTCCCGTTATGGTGCAGTGGTTAATGAATCCGACTAGGAACCATGAGGTTGCAGGTTTGATCCCTGGCATTGCCGTGAGCTGTAGTGTAGGTCGCAAACACAGCTCGGATCCCGCGTTGCTGTGGCTCTGGTGTAGGCCGGCGGCTACAGCTCTGATTAGACCCCTCGCCTGGGAACCTCCATATGCCACAGGAAGCAGCCCTAGAAAAGGCAAAAAGACAAAGACAAAAACAAAAACAAAAACAAACAAACAACAACAACAATAAAGACAGCAGGTTAGAAGTAAGTGGATAGAGAAAAGATAAACAGCAAATTCTAAACATGTGAAGACTGTAATATTGTATTATCCATAAAAATAATAAAAAAGAATATTAACTTAGAGAAGGGATAAGTGATAAAATAGTCTATTCATCAATAAGCCATTTAAATCCTAAATGTAAATGCACTCAATTACAGAGCTTCAAAAATACATAAAGAAAAAAAAACTGACAAAACTGAAATAATAGACAAATCCATAGTTCTGCCTAGAGAGTTCAACACTTGTTTTTTTTATTTTTTATTTTTTTGCATAAGATAGTTATTTTTATGAACAGTAATTAAGAGTTACTGATCCTTAAATGACAGCATTGATATTATAAAAAGTTAAATCATTTATTTTTAACACTTTTTTTTAATTCATTAGAACAAGTAGATAGGAAATCAGTACAGATATGGAAGACTCAATCACACTATCAACCCACACGGTCAAATGGATATTATAGAAAACTGAATTTGACAATTGCACAATGCATCTTCTTTTTCTAAAGTGCATATGGAGCATTCACCACGATACAGTATATGCTGGGTCACAAAAGCAGTCTCAATGAAATCATATGAACTGTGTTTACTGACCACCACGGGATTAAATAAGAAGTCAAAAGCAGTAAGCTATAAAAAAGTGATCAATATATGAAAATTAGAAATCACAAGGAAAATTAGAGAGCGCTTCAAATCTTCTTGTTAATAATACCACAACATATCAAAATGTGTGGGATGAAGCTAAAGCAGTGCTTTATTGTACAAGCTGCTGCCGATTCTAAGATCCATGTGGAAATGCTGTGGGCCTAGAATATTCAGAACAATTTTGAAAAAGAAGAGTATGGCCATACCACCCTGAACACGCGCAATCTCATTGGATCTCATAACCTAAGCAGAGTCAGACCTGGTTAGTACTTGAAAAAGTAGAAGAAAATTGGAAAACTTTATCTGCTTTTAAAACATCCTGTCTATAGTAATTAAAGCAGTGTGGTGTATTGGCATAAGAATAGAGAGGTAGATCAATAAAACAAAGTAAAGAATCCGGGATAGATCCTTAAAAGTATGGTCACAAAAATTGTAGCAAACACTACATTCACAAAGAAGAAACGTAAATGCCTAATAATTACATGAAAATGTGCTTGATGTTTTTAGTCATCATGGAAATGTAAATTAAAACCCAGATGAGACATTCCTACGCAGTTAATGGCCCAGGGGGTAAAAAAAAGAGGGTACGAACTCTGAAACAGTGTAGGTGAACTCCAAAACCATTATGCTGAATGCAAGAAGCCAACACAAAAGATTACATACTGTATAATTCCATTCATGTGACATTCTAAGAAAAACACATCCAATCTACAGTGTCTGGAAGCAAATCAGTGGTTGCCTGATGCTGAAGTTGAGAAGGAATTAACTAAAAAGGGACACAAGGGAGCTTTTAGTAATGACGGGAATGTTCTACCACTTGATTGTTGGGGTCGTCACATGGACATGTACATTTGTCAAAACATGAAGAATATACACGTAAAATGGGTATATTTTATAGCATGCAAATTATGTATAAAAGAAGCTTTGTTGGAGTTCCCGTCGTGGCGCAGTGGTTAACGAATCCAACTAGGAACCATGAGGTTGCGGGTTCCATCCCTGGCCTTGCTCAGTGGGTTAAGGATCCGGTATTGCCGTGAGCTGTGGTGTAGGTTGCAGACATAGCTCAGATCTGGCATTGCTGTGGCTGTGATGTAGGCCGGTGGCTACAGCTCCGATTAGACCCCTAGCCTGGGAACCTCCATATGCCCTGGAGCAGCCCTAGAAAAGGCAAAAAGACAAAAAAAAAAAAAAAAAGCTTTGTTGCACAAGCAATGTTAGCACTTACTGGTATCTCGTTCCCAAGGTTATACTGTACAGAACAACAGCATACTAGGAATGTTATAAAGTGATTCAAATGTTAGGTGATGGTTGACCTAGAGAAGCTCTCTTCCAGCTCTGATTTATGCAAAAAGAAAGCTTCCAGGGGGATAAGGTGTTTCTCCACAGAGAGAACAGGTCCTCAGACTTAAGAGGGACCATCACCATCCTGACAACCCACTGACCACAGATAGAGCCCCTCCCTAAACCAGCAAACCGGGATTCGATGTCTGTTATCAAGCATGTGAGACTGCATTAGAAGCAGAGGAAGGGTAAAATTTTGGAAATGTACAATCCAGGCATTTTATTATGAAGTCTAATACAAGGAATTTCAAAAGACCCAGGTTCATGTGAGAAGTTCCCTGGAAAGAAAGGACGGCGGTGGTGTGGGCAGGGGTCATCTGAGGATGGCAGAGTCATAGAATCACCCTGCCACTCCGCTCCTTGAGGGCCACACCCCCACTCCTGAACCTTCATCTTTATGATGAAGGAATGAATTCAACACAAGGTAAAAAAGTCTGCACATCCTCTCAGCAGACTCTTTTGCTTATAACTGTCATTATAACCACTAAGTTTACTCCTCCATAAAATGAGAAGAAGAAGAATTACAGAATCATCTACATTTGATAAAACCATGCATATCAAATGTTTAGTTAAGGCCATGACACAGAGAAAGTACTTAGTAAGTCCTGGCTATGAATATGGGTATGATTTTTTACCTTTCTCATCATTAAGCAGTATGTCATTGTACATCACCAGTCTCCAGAGGCAATAGGTAGGAGTACCATCTCCAGTCTCTCTACCAAACCCAGAGGGAATCAGCCTGTGCCATCCTCTGATACACTCATGAACAATCTCTACTGCATTAAAGTCAAACTTGGGGAGAATGAGGTTTCTCCTGTTGAAGCTTCATCTGTGGAGTCCCACACAATTTAGGATGTGATATTTTCTTTCCAGTCCGCCTCATTTCTATGGAGATGTATTCTATGAAATTCCATGAGAGCAAACACCTGTAAGTTATCTGCATCGTTGTTTGCCCAGGGCCTAGCAGGACACTTAGCACTTAGTAGGACCTCAGTAGATCTCAGATGAATGATATGATCTCCTTTCAAAAAGCCTTATATATATATACAAGTCATGTTTGACAGAACCCCTAAGCGGCTATGTTGCTATGTAGCAATGAAGTCCACTTTGGTTCATTGTCTATGTAGCTGTAATCATACTGAGTAGTCATTTAAGTTTACAGCAACTGGAAGATCATTTCTCAGCTGGGTGGTATTAACCAAGAAATAATTCATGCTTCACATTCCATATCCTTCATAATGAGGTCTTCTTACAGGTTTGAATAGTTAGGAAAGGACAAGATACTTTCTTTTCCATCTCTTGTCAAGAATTCTAAAGGCTTTAAGAAAATTGACTCAGGAAGCAAAACAGCAGGGCTCTTGGGGTTACTTATCACCTCTGCCCTGGAAACTATCTCAGGGTCTACAGCAGCAAATCCCAAGCACCATTCGCCTTGCCCCATAATTCTGAAGTTTTGAGTATAAATGATGGAACAGCTAATGACATGTTGCCCCACAAAGTAGGATTAGCTTCCTTTATCATCATCAGCCTTTTTTACTTTTAAGAACACACAGAAGTGTATACATTGCAGTCTATCTCACTATAGGAGCCTTTCATCAAATGTACTATAATTATATTTTGGGTGGCTACTAAGAATAAGCACTGTGTCTTCATTACAAGAATTGTCCTTAAAATTACATTAATGAGGCTGAACCATAATAAGATCAGGAATTTAGCTACCTTTAAATGTGAAATTTACATCTCAGCCTTGTAGATTCCTTATAAATTGATTGCTCTGGGCCAGGATCTTTTCATGAGCATTCACATTTAATGGAGATTCCTTGAACTGATGTTTTCCTTTCAGAGATATGTGTGTTTGCATTAAGAGCGAATTCACTTCCCAGGCTCCTTCTTATGCTTTGGCTTCCTTTGTTTTGGAATTCACAGAGCTTTTCATGTTTAGCTCATTTTTTTCCCCTCACTGCATAATGATTTTTTAGAAAGTTATATTTTTAAAGGTTTCATGTAAAAAAAAAAAATTGCATCCCTGTAGCGGATAGTCATTTAATGGGGCTGCATTTAGCTTCCAAATGGGAACCTGCCAGGTGCCTGAGAAAGAAAAAGGCTATTTGCATAAATAAAATGAAAGCATATTAGAATAACTGAGCCAACATTCACAAAATTTTTCACCAATGTCAACCTCTGACTTTGCTTACGCTGTCTCAAGGATTATGGTTTGAGGCCAGGACTATTCACCCTGTTTCTATTTTCCTTGAAGTTTTTTTCCTCAGAAGCTGAGATGGAGGAAAGTTGACTAATACTTTGCAGCTTTAGCCAAGTAGTTTGTGATCTTTTTGCAGCCAAATGACTTACATAAAAGCATGGACGCACCCTTGTATGTGTGGATAAATCCTTGCTATCTGACACAGATAATAAACAAATAAGCAATTCTGAAAGGAATCTAGAGGCACTTCACTCTCAGATCAATATTCTCCACTGGCCTGAGCTGCCTCTAAATTGACTCACATGACACCGTCCTCATTTTTCATGATTGCGTGTTATTCATTAGTATTTAACGTTTATTATATTTTTAAGGCTATAATACCTTTACAGATGGGATTTTTTTTTTGTAGTAAAACTTTCTTTGGTGTGTTTCCTATTTTCTATCTATCTGTGTATTTATTGCTTTTTTAGGGCTGCACCCATGGCATATGGAAGTTCTCAGGCTAGGGGTCGAATTGGAGCTGCAGCTGCCAGGCTACACACAGCCACAGCAATGCGAGATCCGAGCCGTGTCTGCAACCTACACCACAGCTTACAGCAATGCTGGATCCTTAACCCACTGAGCAAGGCCAGGGATCGAATCCACATCTTCATGGATATTAGCCAGGTTCATTAGCACTGAGCCACAGTGGGAACTCCCAGTTTCCTATTTTCTATGGTACGACTTCTTGCGACCTTCACATTGTCATATCCAGAAGTGAAAAAGCCCATCTTGGTGCAGACTCTTGGCCCATCTAGCCCATAATTCTACTGCTGACAGTGGCCTCCAAAGCCATTTCGTGAAGGACTTCTCTGCCCACCTTGACAGGACCCCTGAAGTTTTAGGTAAACATTCTAAAATAGTCTCATTTCTCTTTGTAACCTAAGATGGCTTAACCAGCTGTGAACTCAGCTAGATCCCTGTAAAGGGACAATTTTAGCCTGTCCTACCTATGGGGGAATAATAGGGATCCACAGTGTCACTGGAAGGGCCGCTGCAGCATCTCAAGACTGATTCCAACTCCAGATAATGATACCAGTCCTCAGGTGGACTGTCTCCTAGAGAAATACCCACTGTTTGTGCTCTTTGTCTCCGCCAGGTAGTTCCCTATCACAGCAAAACACTCCTTTCCGTCCTACAGCAATTCAACCTTTTTGATTGTCAGTACAGTTTTGTCAAAGTTTCTTTGAATGGGTAAAATACCTCCCTTTCTCCTTGCTCACAACTCTTTTTTTTTTTTTTTTTTTTTCCTTTTCAAGATTGCAAAAACAAGCCAACTCTTCCTTTTCTAAAAACCATCCTCTCTGGAGTTCCCGTCTTGGCGCAGCAGAAATGAATCTGACTAGGAACCATGAGGTTGTGGGTTCGATCCCTGGCCTCGCTCAGTGAGTTAAGGATCCAGCGTTGCTGTGAGCTGTGGTGTAGGTCACAGACATGGCTCGGATCTGGCATTGCTGTGGCTGTGGCGTAGGCTGGCAGCTGTAGCTCCGATTAGACCTCTAGCCTGGGAACCTCCATTATGCCATGGGTGTGACCCTAAAAAGAAAAACAAAACAAAACAAAACAAAAAAACTATGATCTCTTTTTCCTTGTAGATGATTGCTTAAGTGCTTAATGATAAACCTTTTTAAAAGTAAATTTTATAAAAGGAGTTCCCATCGTGGCTCAGCAGTAATGAACCCGACTAATATCCATGAGGACATGGGTTTGATCCCTGGCCTTGCTCAGTGGGTTAAGAACTGGGCATTGCCGAGAGCTGTGGTATAGTTCACAGACGCAGCTCAGATACTGAGTTGCTGTGGCTGTGGCATAGGCTGGCAGCTACAGCTTTGATTCGATCCCCAGCATGGGAACTTCCACAGGCCACGGGTGTGACCCTAAAAGAAAAAGACAAAAATAAAAAAATAAATTTTATAAATCCATCAGCCTGGCCATCACTTGTCAGATGTTCATAGAGTCTCCCTTGCAACCTCTGTCCTGGATGGACATCTTTGTCTATACCCATTGGCCTCCAGTACTGCAGTTGCTTAACAGTGGCTCGCTCCAGCTCCCCCATAGCACCAGGCAACCTTGCAGCACCCCTGCCAACCAGCCTTCCAGAATCAGGTCCAGAGCAGCATGTTCATGTAATACGTCCAGCTCATCTCACCCTTTTGTGTCTGCTTGCCAACAGAATGGGAGGTGGCAAGCAGAAACGAAGGTGTGTATCTACAAACATCTGCCTGTGACTGCTCAGTGGCTTTGTAACCTTTATGCATCTGTAGCCAGAAATCAAAATCTGTCGACTTGAACACAATTCTAGAAAACTATAATGATTTTAAGGCTGTTGCTGTCAACTGCACCCTGGAAATTATCTTAGAATCTTTTCAAGTCAGAGGACCCCTATGCAATGAATATTCTCACAGCTTGCTCTGTCAGAGACTTTTTTTTTTTTTTAATGGCCACATGCACAGCATATGGAAGTTCCAGGTCCAGGGATTGAATCCGAATCACAGCTGTGACCTATGCTGCAGCTGGGGCAATGCCAGATCTGTAACCCACTGTGCCAGGCCAGGAGTCAAACCTGGGCCGCCTCAGCAACTCGGCCACTTCAGTTGGATTCTTAATCTACTGCACCACATCGGGAACTCCTGTCAGAGACAGTTTTTACTGATGTTTTCTTAAAAGCATTATTCCACAGGTGAGGTGAGAACTACAAAAAAAGGCGTTACAAGGAGTCACGTTGTACAATGAAGTGGAAGCTCTCTTAACATCAGGCCATGAAAGTAAAGTGAGCAAAAATTTCTGTATAGACAAAAGGAGAGTAACAAATTGAAGCTGACCTACAAACATGAGTAAGACTCAAAATTACCCCTCTCAGAGGAAGTGTCGACATTAGTTTGAGTTACCAAAAAATGTAGAAAGCAAGAGTGGTATGGGTGTTTCTTTATACACGGAAAATACCTACACATGCACATACATAAAATTATAAATTCAAAGATAAGGACCCTATCACATGTGAATGTAATTGTGCTTTTAAGGTTCATTGGTCGGTGGTATTAAATTGTAATTTTCTGGAGTTCCTGTCATGGCTCAGTGGTTAACGAACCCGACTAGGAACCATGAGGATGCGGGTTTGATCCCTGGCCTCGCTCAGTGGGTTAAGGATCCAGCGTTGCCATGAGCTGTGGTGTAGGTTGCAGATGAGGCTCAGATCCCACATTGCTGTGGCTATGGTGTAGGTTGGCAGCTTACAGATCCAATTCCACCCACAGCCTGGGAACCTCCATATGCCGTGGGTGTGGCCCTAAAAAAGACAAAAATAAAATAAATAAAATAAAATAAAATTGTGATTTTCTGAAATGCAAAAATCATGACCAGCATGTGGAAGGTGTGAGGCAGGTCAGGCAAGAAATTTGGGTCTTAAGGGGTAGGTAGGTGTTGAGGACAAGTCCGATTTTATATATACACAGAAGCACATATATATATACATATATTTATGTATGTACATATGTAGACATATACACATACCTTTATATGTATGTGTCTGCCTGTATATAGAATTTGCTTTTATTTTCCTTCCAGCCCTTCTCATGCCTGACCACCATCTACTACCCTATAGGGATAGGGCAGAAGGCCAGCCTTTATACTGGGGACCAGGTTGCTCTTGTGCTCTTAAGATAATCACAGATAAAATCATAAACAGGGACCCCAAGTCATTGAACCTTTAAAAGAAACATGACTGTGATGATTCCTTTAAAGCTGTAGGGAGTGGTATTAAATTATAATTTTCTAAAAGGCAAACTCATGATCCTCATGCAAATAAAAAATGAACACGCCAAAGATTTTATTCAACTCGTTCACAAATCTGGCAATCAGTAAGATATCCATACCAAGTCACAGAGCAGTGGAGAAACCGAGTTTATAGAATTTAATAAATATTAACCTAAGATAAGGTTAGATAAAAACTGGTTAACTGGTTAAAGTCTTAGAGACCAACAAACTCTAGCCTTTGGAAACAAATGTTCTTTGAGACAGAAATAATTTTCATCTCTCCTAGACTAAATATCTATGCCTTCCCATATAACATCACTAAGTCTGAGATATTTAGTCAATAGTAAGCCCCTGAGTCACACTAAGTACATTGTCTTAGATAATCTTTTCATGAATGTTGCCCCTGAATGATACTGAATGGATGTGCTGCCCACCTTTGGTCTTATTTTCAAGTCGTGGGTAATTTCTGTAACAGGGATGAGAAGTAGAAGAACATACTGAGTAGGAAGTACATAAGAGAGTGTTTGGGATCCCAGTTTATATGTGAAATACCCATGTTTTTGGTAACAAGAACCTTCTTGTCATTCCCCAAGGCAATAGCTGGGAGGAGAATCCCAGAAAATAGGATTTACTCAGCAAAAGCTGCTATAGAGAGGGAGAATGAAGCCAGTATTTATCTCTGCCTGTGTCCCATTAGGTATTTAATAATCCATCCCTTTATCCATTCAGTGGTTCAACCTTTATTGAGCATCTGCTACCAACCAGGCATCAAGGATTAGGGTAAAAGAGACAAAATCCCTGCTCCTACTTTCTAGTGGGAAAGACAGGCAGAAAAAAATGAAATCATTTCAAGAGTGTTATAGTTTTAGGTAGTAGAAAGTGCTATGAAAAAGGGGGGAAAAGGGGTTCTGTGGTGGTCTAGTGGTTAAGACTTGGCACCTTCACTGCTGTGGCCGGAGTTCATTCCCCAACCCCTGGTCTAGGAACTGAGATCCTACATCAATCCACTGCCCCCAAAAAATTGGGGTGGGGGAGAAGTAGGATAGGGGAGTAACAAATGATCAGAAGGGAAGGGTGGGTTTTAGGTAGGATGGCTGGGAGCTCCCAGGAGGATTGGCAGCCCGTGCAGAGGCCGGGGACTTGAGCAGGACAGGGGACTTGGTGTCAGGAGGGCTGTTCTGATGGGTTGTCCCAGGCTGCCTGAGCCCACGGTGTGAACCTGATTCAAGCATTCACTCTATTTCATGGCCCAGGATACCTCCAGCTTGAATTTCCATCTTCTTGTCCTGCAGCAAAATAGGGATGGAAAGCAGAGCAGCAGTGGAGCAAACCATACACACATTCCCCACCCGGGAAAAAGCTGTTACCGATGTCCTGGGAAGGGCAGGGAGAGAAGGGGCATAAAACTGGTTATGAGCCTGGTTTTCAGATCAGAGACACCTGGATTTGAATCCTGTCTCTGCTGCTGGCTTATTTATTTATTTATTTATTTATTTATTATTTTTATTATTTTTAGGATCACACCCATGGCATGTGGAAGTTCCTGGGCTAGGGACTGAATGGGAGCTGTAGCCGTTAGCCTATGCCACAGCCACAGCAACACCAGATCTTTAACGCATTGAGTGAGGCCAGGGATCAAACCTGAATCCTCATGTATGGTAGTCGGGTTCTTAACCTTCTGAGCTACAGCGGAAACTCCTAGACGAGTTATTTAAATCAATTTTCCATCTGTTGCAGACATGTGATTTTTACCCCTTCATGGGGTCACTTGGGAAATTAAGTGAAATAATCTCCAAAAAACACTAGGCACCCGGGAGGCACTCAACCAATAGTGTTCTTCCTGTTATTCCCGTATTTGGAGAGTCTGTGTACCATCTTCTTATAGAAGTACTTAGTCTGGCTACAGCCATCCAGTTCTTCAACTTCATGGAAAGATGAATCATTGTCACAGAGTTCAGGTTCAAGTGAACTGGGGGTCTTCCACTGGTGACCGACCTGGGTCGGTGTCAACCCGGGCTCTGCAGTCAAAATTATCCCAGCCTCCAATCCATGTTCTCCAAAGAGGTGGACAGTGCAAAGCCTTAGTGGAGCACCAGAAACTTTTTAACACAGGCCCACAAATTCTTGGGTAAGGTGAGAATTTAGAAACTAAAATTATAACACATTCCATGGACTTTGGATCTGGGATGATTTTCCCTTTCCTATCCTCTATTTTTCTTCGTTTTACTCTTTTTTGCCTTTCCCTCTTATAAGCTGCTTTCTCTTCTGGAGAGTGGAGAGCAATGGGTTAGGAAGCTATTAATTAGCTGTGTCTCCCTCTAATTTTCAATGAGACTTAATATAGCAGGGATAAAACTTCCCCTTTTGAAAAGAGAGATTAAATGTCTGCAAATTCTGTGAATTGATTTCCTAATTATTTTGGTAATAACGTGTTTTCATTTGATAATGTGGCTGAAGGAAATAATAATTTTAATTAAACTTTAAATGTAATTTTATATTTTATAGATTCTAGGGAGACCAAGTTTTCTTGCAGGGAATAAGTTAAGACCATAACATTCTTCTCTAACCCTGTAATTATAATGATCAGGAAATGTCTGTAATACATTACACTGTAATTAAATTGCATACGCCAGACTGTTCCAAGATCTGTTTATAAAGGAGAAATGGATTTTCCACAGCTGCTTGCATCCTTCATGCAGCATTGCAACAGCCAATGTGTGCACCAAAATCACAGACTTGCGTTTAAACTTTCAAAGCTCTCACAGGGCTTTCAAAATCTTCTCATAGCGTGAGTTGCTTAATTTGTGTACATGAAAACCCACTGATTACATATGCATGAGAGCCACCGTACAGTAAGAGGAGGCTGTGAGACTCTTGGTGTATGTACCCATCTACCTTTCAGGAACAAGTGGGTATTCATTTCTTCTTGTTGCCATATCCTGCACAGACCATAGTCACTCCTGGGATCGCTCTGTCAAGATGGGAATCTGCTGTGAACAGTATGGGGCAGGTCATGTATTTCTTAATATTCATTGGACCATCCACCCAGTCACACAGCCGGAAAACATTTTTGTGAGATGAATGTTTACCAAAAAAAAAAAAAAAACCAAACAAACAAAAGGATTCGGAGAGGCTAGAGAGAAGAAGGGGAAAGAGAAGGAGAAGGAAAAATACTCCAAACTGGAGTCAAGGCGAGGTCACATGTAGACCTCATGGTCCAACTCTGCTGTCTTTAAGAACAGTCCTCAGAACCGTGATTATTAAATGAGAACATTAAATCCTTCGAGTTGTATTTAACCGATCACGCTGTTGTGGGTGTGTTGGGTCATCCTTGTCGATATATCATATCTACAATTAAGTATTCACTGAGTGCCTACTCATCCTCAGCAGCATCTTGAACTTGAGTGAGGAAACTGAGGCCAAATGGCCTTACTTGAATCTCCCAAATTCCCCCAGTTATTAAGCAGAAGAGTTTAAATTTGAACCCCATCCTTTCTGACTCTAACCCCTATGTTCTCTCAACAATATCTCCCTGTTTAGGCCCATCATCTGCTTAACTGACAAGCTCCAAGATATGTCTTCACATCCTTAAATTCCAAATTTCCCTTAGAAATTACTTCCTAAAGGGCAACTGCCTTAACCATGCTGTCGTTTGTTCCAAGGGGTGAATATCAGCCTTCAGAGCAGGCGCCTTCCCACCAGCTTTCTACTTCAAAAAAGCATTCCGTGGTTCTTCATTCAAAGCTCATGCACCTGTCAAAAGATACTGTGCGATTTACCCCTAAGGATAGTTAGCATTTCTCCCCCACACACACACCCTGCCGTGTCAGGTGCTCTCAGAAACTGCAGTGCAGGCTCTTTCTCAGTGCTGGTCTTTTGCATCAGTGGCTGTCACTGATAAAATGTCTCCCTGGAGCTGCAGAGACAAAGCTGCAAGGCAGCCAGCAGGCCTGCTCTCCTATCTCCTGTGGTTATCAGCATTCTCACTGGTGGTACCAGACCTTCTGGAGTTGTTTCAGTTTTGTAAAATGTTCCTGGGAACTTAGATGATCTCCGAGGAGATGCTTTCCTTAAGTCACTGGTTCTAAAAGGAGGCAGCCAAATTCCCAGCCTTCTGGCAGTCAGTTTCTTTCTGTCTGAGACAGAAAGGGAATTTCAGAGGCCTTGAAGAGGCCATGTACAAATAGTTCTTGCTTCTATTTTTTCAATAGGGGATTTGAAGCCTTGTCTGTCAGCCCCCATGCCCCATGCCTTTAAGAAACTCTAAATGGGAGCAAAACAGCCCCAGGCAAGCCACATTCTATCTGTTTCCTATTTCTTGATGTCCACAATTCTGATTCACCTTCTCTCTGCCCTCAGTGACCTCTGTCCTTTGAGCGCCTTGATTTCATCCTTAACTGTTATGTGAATTTGACAACCATCGGAGGCTGTCTGAGAGCCAGAGAGAGGACATGCTTCTCACCAGCTTCAGCTCGTTCTAAAATGTCAGGGTTTCTGCTCAGATGTTTCTAGCTCCTCCCAGCATAAACACGCATATGCACCTCTCCTGAGTGTGCTGTGAGCTCATGGCATAGAGTCTCTTCTGGTTTAAAAATGGACCACTGGCCTTTTCAATGCACGTTTGTTTATCTTCCTCCCCGTGCTTTCCAGAGGATTTCAGAGGCTGGCATATAGCATCATCTGGGCCTGGTCCTTGTCCCGCAGTCTGTCTCTCCAGGCAGCTCTTCACCACCGCGCTTGTTTATAGCTCTCCACTCAGTACATTCTAACAGTCTTTTTATTACTTGTGGACATGTTTTCTCTGCCTCTACTGCAGAGTAAGCTTTGGAGAGCAGAGACCATCTTTTTTGGCCTTTAGGTCTCAGCCCGTGGCCTAGAATGTTATAGGAACACAAGTATTTGTCCAGTTGAATTGGATTGAACCTTCTGAACACTCACAGATCTCAGCTCTGGCTGTACATTATTAGTCTGGATAATGGTAAAAAATCCCACCCATTCAGAGCTACTAGAGGAACAGAAAGCATGTTTCACTAGTTTAGAAAGAAAAATCACTGAATTGGAAGAACGCTCCTCAGCCCAGGTGAAGGGTTTGATGGGTGTTGTCAGCGTTGAGTATTGAACTTCCTTTTATATGTATATTTTGCCTCACTGGCTTGTGTTGTGTTTAACAGCACCATAGCTGAACGCAATGTGAACTATGAATAGAGGTAAATCCATATCCTACTTCCGAGCAAGGAGTTGTGGGACATAGGTGTGGGGAAGCCTACGAAGTTGTTTTTCTGTGCGCTTTTTTTTTTTTTAGTTTTATTTATTTTTTTGTTTGTTTGTTTTTTGTCTTTTTGTGGCCGCACCCATGGCATGTGGAGGTTCCCAGGCCTAGGTGTCTAATCAGAGCTACAGCTGCCGGCGTCCACAACAGCCACAGCAATGCCAGATCCGAGCCTCATCTGCAACCTACACCACAGCTCACAGCCAGATCCTTAACCCACTGAGTGGGGCCAGGGATCGAACCCACAACCTCGTGGTTCCTAGTTGGATTTGTTTCCGCTGCACCACGACAGGAACTCCAGTACAAAGTTTTTTGGTTTTGTTTTTGTTTTGTCTTTTTAGGGCCGCACCTGCAGCATATGGAAGTTCCCAGGCTAAGGGTTGATTCGAAGCTGCAGCTGAAGCCTATACCACAGCCACAGCAACACCAGTTCTGAGCCACATCTGCGACCTATGCCACAGCTCATGGCAACGCAAGATCCTTAACTTACTGAGCAGGGCCAAGGATCAAACCCGCTTCTTCATGGATACTAGGCAGGTTCATCACTGCTGAGCCATAATGGGAGCTCCCCTTAGTACAAAGTTTTAAAAAGTTTAGTGGTATAGAGAAAATCTAGATGGCATCCTGAGGCAAAAAGGGGTTCAGGACCGATGAGAAGGTCCACTCTGCAGAGCAGGAAGTAGAAGATAGGGAGAAGAGAACTCTGGTGATGCGATAGACCAGAAGTTCTCAGATTTCTTATTCCATCCCCCCGAAAAACTGAATAAACAGTAACTGTCTTTCTATAATATATGCCCATAAGGCAAAGTAAAGGACTTCCTCAGAGGTGAAAAGTGATGAAGTGAGAATCTATAAGAGGTAAGAAAACTCCGGAGCCTTTGTCTGAGGGTATCTGCCAATTCCTATTTTCCTCGTGCATGGGTTTTAAGGAGGAGTGCATGCATCTGGGATAGGAGACAAAACTTGGGGCCCTAGTGCCCTGATGTAAGGTACTGATTAACTTTAGATAAATATAGAAGCTATATCATCTAAGGTCTCCACTGAGAGAACTGAAATAAAATGTGTAACTTCCAAATAAGTAGAGCTGGGGGTTGGGGGTGGGAATGGTAGGAGGGAGAAAAAAAAATTCAACACAAAGGCAAGTAAGGAAAAAAAAGGAAAAAAAAAAACCTAGAAAGCAAAAACTAAAAACCTATAATGGAAAGGAATCTGAAAAACAAAAAGATTCCTTTATATATATAAATTATATATAATATATACATATTATATATACACACACATAAATCAGTTATATATATTGTTATATATATGTCCATATATATTATATATATATAACAGTCACTTTGCTGTACATTTAAAACTAACACATTATAAATTAACTATACCTCAAAAAATAAAAAATTTAAAAAATAATAAAAAATTTTAAAAAGAAAGCAAAAACTAAGATGGTATAAGAGTCCAATTTAATGATAATCATACTCTATGTAAATGTATTATAATTTCCAGTTAACAGTCAAAGATTTTTAGACTAGATTTTAAAAATTCAACTTTAAACTATTCATATGAGAAACTCCTAAAAATATAAAACCAAAAGTAGACCATGAGTAAATTGATGGGAAAAGACATACGAGGAAGGAGGTGTAGATATATTATATTAGGTAAAATTAGATTTCAAGACAAAAAGCATTACTACAAATGAAGAGGATGACTACATATTAATAAAAATGTTCAACTTACCAGGAAGATGTAATTCTCAGTTTGTGTGCTCCTAATAGCAACTTTCATATATATTTATATATATATATATACACACATACTTATATACATATATGAATATATATATATATATATATATATGTACACACACATATATATGAAATTGCTGGAACCGCAAGAACAATAACACATCCGAAATCTCAGGACATTTTCACACATCTCTCTCAAAACTGATAAACCAGATAATAAATCAAAAAGGAATTAGAGTTGAAGAATACAGTTAACAAGCTTGTTCAAACACAAGCACGTTCTGCTGAAAACATATTCTTTACAACACATGTAACCTTTATAAAATGGATCATCCAATAGGCCATGGAGAAAATCTCTGCAAAACTCAAAGAATTTATTTCATATAGCCCACATTCTCTAAGAATTAAACTGGAAATCAATACTGAAAAAAATTACTAATCCAAAAAAATCCCAAAATTCATCCTTTCCTTCTCTTTCCTTCTCTTTCCTTCCTTCCCTTCTTTCTTTTTCCTTCCTTCCTTCCTTCTTTCTTTCTTTCTTTCTTTCTTTCTTTCTTTCTTTCTTTCTTTCTTTCTTTCTTCTTTCTTCTGAAAGAGTAATACAACCGACAAATTGCTGGCAAGATAGATGAACAAAAAAGAAAGAAGACTCCAATTACAAGTATCAAGAATGAAAAAGAGGAGTTCCTGTCATGGCTCAGTGGCTAACAAACCTGACAAGTATCCATGAGCGATGCAGGTTCATCCCTGGCCTCGCTCAGTGGGTTGGGGATCGGGCATTGCCTTGAGCTGTGGTGGAGGCTGCAAGCTTTGCTGGGATCCTGTGTTGCTGTGGCTGTGGCGTAGGCCGGCAGCTGTAGCTCCAATTTGACCCCTAGCCTGGGAACCTCCATTTGCTGTGGGTGTGGCCCTAAAAAGGCAAAAAGATAAATAAATAAATAAATAAATAAATAAATAAATAAATAAATTCATCCTTGAGATGTCTTAAAAAAAAAACATAATGAAAAAGAGTACTCCCTATATATGCTACAGATATAAAGATAAAAGCAGGATATTATTAACTAACAACTTTATGCTGATGACTTTGACTTTTTGGAAAAACTCACACATCCCAGAAAAATGTAATTTCCAAAGTTAATTCAAGAAGAATCACAAAATCTAAATAGCCTACTAATCAGGATAGAAATTCAATCATTAGTTACAATTCTTACCATGAAAAAAGTATCAGACTTTGATGGTTTTGTAAGGAGATCTACAAAATAACCAGGAAATGAATCATTCTTATCTTAGACAAACTCTTCCAAAGTTTAGTAAAAGAAGAACTACTTGCCATTTTATGAGTCAGATATACAGCCTGATGCTAATGGACAGCCACAAACAGAAAATGCAAATTTTTAAAAATATATAATTTACAGTTCACAACAAAAACATATAAACCATAGAAGAAAGAAAAGTAACAAAATGCATGCCAACTTTAAAGACGTTACAGAAGACTTAAATAAATGGAAACCTATCAACACCATTTTCATGGATAAGAACACAATATCCTAATATAAAGATGTTAGTTCTCCCCAAATTGATATGTAGATTAACACAATTCTCATCAAAATCCAAAGATATTTTTGTACAACTTAAAAATCATTCTAAACTTTACCCAAAAAAGCAAAACAGTCAAGAATCATAAGATATTCCTGAAGAAGAAGGAGAAATGAGGGAACTTGTCTCACCAGATAACAAGGATTGAATAGTAATATTAATTAGGATGCTATGATATTGTCACAGGAATGGACAAACTTAGAATGCCCCCAAACTTATATATGTAAGGAATTTGATATATGGCAAAATTGGTACTGCAGACCAGTGGAAAAAGATGTACTTGTCAATGAGTTTTGGTGGAACAACTGAAAAATAGAAATAGAAGCCTAGGAATTCCCGTTGTGGCTCAGCAAACAAACCCGACAAGTATTCATGAGGATGAGGGTTCAATCCCTGACCCCGCTCAGTGGGTTAAGGATCCGGCGTTGCCCTGAGATTCGGCATAGGTTGCAGAAGCAGCTCAGATCTGGCGTTGCTGTGGCTGTGGCTTAGGCCGGCAGCTGTAGCTCAATTTAGACCTCTAGTATGGAGAACTTTCATATGCCACGCATGTGGCCTTTAAAAAAAAAAGGAGAAGCCCACCACAGCAGGTTAAGGATCTGGGTTGTCACTGCAGTGGCTCTGGGTCACTGCACCACAGCAAGCAAGAGTTGGATCCCTGGCCTGGGGAACTTCCACATGTCTTGGGTGCGGTGCAGCCAAAAAAAAAAAAGCGCCTACCTTACATCAAAATCAATCCCAATTCTAAATAGATGAAGAACTTAAAAATTAAAAGTAAAACTTTAAAAGCTTTTGAATAGAGAGTATTTTTATGATATTAGGGTAAGGAAAAATTACTTAAACAAAATATAAAAAGTGAAAATCATAAAGGAAATGATTTATACATTCAACTACCTTAAAAGTAATAACATCTGTTCTTCAACATGCATGATAAAAGAGTGCCACAAGCTGGGAAATCATTTATATAAATTACTATGAACAAAAAAATAGTATCTAAAATATTGCAAGAATTCCTACAAATCAATAAGAAAAATCAATTAAAAAATGAGCAAAATGCATGAACAGGCATTTTCACAAAAGAGAAAATATAAATGGCAAAAAATGCATATATGAAAGCGTGCTCAAGCTCATTAATAATTTTAACAATTAAAATTAAGAACTGGCTCAATGGTTAATGAACCTGACTAGGATCATGAGGATTCGGGTTGGATCCCTGGCCTTGCTCAGTGGGTTAAGGATCCGTCATTGCCATGAGCTGTAGTGTAGGTCGCAGACTTGGCTTGGATCCCGTGTTGCTGTGACTATGGCATAGTGTGGCAGCTGTAACTCTGATTCAACCCCTAGCCTGGGAACCTCCATATGCTTCAGGTGTGGCCCTAAAATAGCAAAAAAAAAAAAAAAAAATTAAGACTATATGAGAGACTATTTCACACCTACCAGATTAATAAAAATTAGCTTCGTGGGAGAGGCCCTAGAAAAGGCAAAAAGGCAAAAAAAAAAAAAAAATTAACTTGACGATACCAAGTGCTAAAAAGAATGTGAAGGAAGAGAAAGACTCATACATTGACAATGGAAGGATAAACTGAAAAGGAAAACATTTGGCATCACACACATGCTCTATAGCCCAGCAAATGCACTCCCATTTAGACACTAGAGAAGGGTGAGATATACGGTAAACTAGAGAAAAGCAAGGTGCGGTTAACACACAAGCAGAACAGGACAGTGGGTACCTGGGGGGAGGAGAAGATCCACTGGCATAGGCAAGAGGTGGGGAGCAGCTCATACAATGGGTTTCGAGGGTACTGCCGCTGTCTTTCTTGCACTGAGTTATGGACATGTGGGTACTTTTATTTTGTTGCTCTTTACAGTATACATGTCTGTCCTCTACAATCTTATGTCTGTATGGTATATTTCATGATATAACCATAAGTAAATAAATGAATTAGGCCAGGGGCTAAAGAACTGCCATTGGAACCCACAGAATGGGCCCAGTAGGTTCTGAAGGATGTCTCGGAGACCGAAGATTTCCCTGCGTCTCGGGTCCATGGCTAAAACTAGAGAAAAGAATGAGAAGAAAGCTCTTAAGTGGGGCAGAGGCTCCTGCTGGCGTCTTTGAAGCTGCTGAGATGTTTCATGGGAAGTAAATGAATGATTTGAGAAGAAAAACTTGAGCAAAGGCACGTTGACTTCTTTTGTATCAGGGAGGTACAGAATTTGCACTCTGCAGTACTACATACATAGAGAGAAAGACATTTGTATCACTTGCTTTTCAAATAAAGTTTATTTCCCTTCATGTAGCAGGGAGTCCAGAAGTAGGCAGTGTAGACCTTATTCAGTGGACTTGCAATATTTTCTAAATCCAGGCTCCTTCTTTCTTTCCACTCTGCCATTCTTTGTGTGTGAACTTTTTGCCCCCTTGCAGTTACAGACTTCTCATCTCCTGTTCATTCAGCAGGAGGGCATTTTCCTGACTCTTGTCAGCAAAGTCAAGGCTTTTCTAGCACTCTCCCACAGCCTTCCACTCATAGCCTAGTAGTCAGAATAGTGTCACATGGCCATTTCTTGCTGCAAGAGAAGCTGGGGACATCATTATTTTGCCCTTGCAGCCTGTATAAGAGGAACAGGCAAGAATGAAGCAAAGAAGGAGGAACAGTGGTTTCTGAGCAGCTGTTCAGCAATGCCTGTCAAAACACTTCACTAAGAATTCTTCTTTGTTTCTCCCCAGGAGCCAGTCTACTTGATGACCTGTATAAGTATTTCTCTTTCCATCACTCCCATGGAGACACCATGACTGTCATGGATCCAAAGCAGATGAACGTTGCTGCCGCTGTTTGGGCCGTTGTCTCTTACGTCGTTGCAGACATGGAAGAAATGCTGCCCAGGTCTTAGCAAGTACAAGAGAGAGGGCACTTTTGTCCTTTCTGGCCAGGAATCCTGGGTCTGCACCTTCAGGAAGCCTCTCTTCACCTAACAATGTTATGTGATCATTTACAAAGCACAACACTTTTTTATACTTCGTGATATCATCCTTCTTGATGCCTTCCGAATTCTCTGATTCTAGTCTAGGGAATGATCCCCACCCCCACATGGAATCAGCATATAGTAAGGATCACAGCAGGGGCATGTCTTCATACCACATAAAAATATTATTTCCACTTTTAAAGTAAATGCTAAAGTAAACCTTTGGAAGATCTCTGGCTTTTATGCATGTATTTGTGAACATTAAATCAAATACAGTGACACCAAATTTTCATTTTATGTTATTTATTGAAAGAGCAGAGGAATAAATGATTGCAATATGGTCTTCATTAAATGTATGGAGGCATCTGACTTTCTAATTTGGACATTTTTATATTAATAGAATTTTTTAAATGAGATATGGAATTTTTTTAGTTACCAGAAAAAAAAAGATGTTACCATTTAGGGAAAAAATAAAGTATGTATAATCCAATTGCCATATATAAAACTGTATCACCAGACAAATGATAATACTATTTTAAATTTATGTTTTATATATTTTAAATAATATTTCTATGAAGTTGGAGCTTATTCACATTTTGCTGATAACAAGATTGAGGTTCGGAGAAGCTAAATAATATTCACAGGGTCCCATAAAGCAAAATATTGATCCCCATTAACTCTGGGTATAATGTCTACTGTTCTTCCATACACAAAGTCCATTATTCAATTTAAAAATTATTAGGCACACCCAAAAATTCAAGAAGAACTCATTGTCAAGAGTTAAAGCAATTAAGGAAACCAGACAAAAAGATAACTCTGATGTTGGAAATATCAGAGAGGAACTTCAACATAACTGCGATTAATATGTTAAAAATCTAGTGAGAAAAGAGGACTACATACACAAACAGAAGGGAATTTCAGCAGATTAAAACTATGAAACAGAACCAAAAATGCTAACATAAAAAAATATATCAGAGATGGAAAATTTCCTTGGACTCATCAGCAGACTGGATAAAGCTGAGGAAAGAATCAATGAACCAAACTAAATAGGTCAATAAAATTTACCCAAACTAAAACACTAAGAGAAGGAAAAATGAAGGAAGACAAATACCAGGATGTATCATCCAAAAGTGTGATCTAATATACATGTAATTAGTTATCAGGTGGTCTGATATATATGTAACTGAATTACCAGAGGAGAAGACAAAGTATTGTTTTTATTAATAGTAATAACTTAAAAGGCCTTTCATTTATGGCAAGGCAGTAGACTGATACACTGACACTTACGCTGAGAACTGAAAATGCTGGATAACATCTGATAAACACTTAAATATATGAGTTAACTGATTAAAATATAAAGATATTAAACAAAAAACCAAGTGCAAGCATGAACCAAGAGAGATATACAGAATATTAGACCAGGTTTCTTTTTTGGGAGAATTTACAAATGTGGTGATCTTAAATTCTGTTTTCATAGCTTTTCATGGTTCAGGGAACTATAGACAAATCCCAGAGCCTGCCACATTAGGGATATTAGAAAACTTCAATAAAATTAGGACCTCAAAGGATTATACCTCAGTACAATGGTGAACTAAAAATAACTCTGAAGACTGCAAAGAAAATTGCTATTAAATAAGTGCTGAGTGAAGGGTCCAGAGAAATTCCCACAGATAAAAGTTACAATAAATATTAACTCACAGTCAAAAACTAAAACAAATAAAACAAAAGCAGGAATCATAGTATTCCGAGCAAGAGCAATCCAAAAAAGGAAACAGCAGAATTAACTCACGATGTCCTCTGATAGTTGAATTTTTATATGAAGAATTTTATAATCTATGTCTATTATGTTTAAGGAAGTAAAAGAAGTGATTGAAACTAGAATAGAGAGCAAAGTACTATAAAAAGTGACCAAGCATATTTAAAACAAAAACAAATAGAACTTCAAGAAATGTAAACTCTAGTAAATGAAATTTTAACATTAGAGGACCAGTTTAACTGCAGATAAGATAATTCATGAACAGAAAGAAAACAGTGGGACTTTAAGGGGTGCGGGGGTAGAGTGGTGAGGGTGGTGGGTGGGGTGGGGGCAGGAGTAGGGGAGTGTCAGGAAACTTAACAAACTACGTTTCAATGACAGGGGAGTTGCTACTGTGGCACAGCAGTAAAGAACCCAACTAGTATCCTTGAGGATGAAGGTTCTATCCCTGGCCTCACTCTGGGTTAAGGATCCGGCATTGCTGTGGCTGTGGTGTAGCCCAGAAGCTGTAGCTCCAATTCAACCCCTAGCCTGGGAACTTCCTCACACCGGTGGGTTCAGTCCTAAAAAGCAAAAAAAAAAAAAAAAAAAAAAAAGACTTCAATAACAGGAAAGTCGAGGCAGGAAATGTTGGTTGGTTGTCAGACACATGGGAGAAGGGTGGGAATCTGAGAGTTATGGTGCCAGAATTTCTCATAAATAAAGGATTTCGCTAAAAAAAAAAAAAAAGAAAAGAAAGAAAACAGTGAAGAAATTAGAATTTAGCACAAAAAGAAAACGATATGGAAATATGAATGAGGTTAGAAAATATGAAAGGATTTATATGGCTTAATATATGTTTAATCAAGTTTCCAGATAAGTGGAAGTAAGACAATTATATGAATAAATAATAAAAAAATTCCAGAAATAATGAAATACACCAATTCACAGAATCAAGAAACCCAATGAATACCAAACAAAATAAACAAAAAGAAGTCTACACTGACATGCTGTAAAGAAACCACAAAAGACGAGGATAAGATCTTTGATGCAAGAGAGAAGGATTATCTTAAAAGGAGCAACAATTAATAGCAACAATGATGCAAGACAGAAGAGAGTGGAGTGACACCTAAAACACATAAAAGACAATTATCAACACAAAAATTCTACGATCAGCAAAAAGCTTTAATGATTTGAGAGCAAAATAGGGATCTTTTCAGGGAAACAACAGCTGAAAAATTGTACCACCAGCAGATTTTCACTAAAGAAAATTTGAAAATGTATACTTGCTGGCAAAATTAAATGAGCCTAGAGTGAAGGTTAGTAGACAAGAAGTGAAGATTTTGGCTCAATGCAAAAAATCTATATGTGCTCTTTCAGGCCCAACTATAGACAACTACTAAGGCTTTGCCTGGCAGGCTTCATGGGAGAAAGCTACTGTCCTCACACCAGCCATGGTGCACAGCCAGTACCTTAGAGAAGGGAGCTGCAGTCAAGGACTCAGGACCTCTGGGCCAGTCATGCTCATTCTTAGCCCAAACATTGGCTCATTCATTGGCTCACAGTCCTAATGAATCACCTCAATCTTGCAGCTCAACAGAAATTAAGAGCAAAGAAAGTGGTGTTCATTTTAAACAAACATGGATGAAATAAAGCAATAATAATAATGTGGTGTTTGAAAAGAATGAAGATACTTGGCTAGGATAGCATATAAATAAAAAGGGAAGTTACTGGAATCCTGTGCTTTAAGGTTCTTGCTATAGAAGATGATAAAGGTACTGTCAAACTTTAGGCTTCGCTAAGTGTGAAGGTTAAATTTTCTAGGGTAACCACAAAAATCGAGGTAGAGTGTATAACAACATAACAACCTCCCCAAAATGAAGTGAGAAAAAAAAGCTCAACAAAATTGATGCCATAGTCAGTGACCACAACCGACTAAACAAATGTTTCAAATCCCATACTTTTGGAAAATAAGAAATGATTTAGTGAAATGAAGAAATGACCACCAAGTAACCCATGCATCACAGAAAAAAATCATAATTAAAATTAAAACATTTCTTCAACTGAATAACATTTCTTCAACTGCATAACTACAAAACCACAGCCATAGCAAAACTTGCAGAATACAGATGAGCAGTTTTGTAGAGGTGAATTTAGCTTTAAAAATGGTAAAAATAAAAAGATGAAAAAATTAATAAAAATTCAACTTACAGAAAGGAATAGGAGAATAGATCCAAAGAAAGAATTGGAAAGTAAATAATAAATATGAGTGGAAATAAGTGAAACCGACAACAAGCATTCAATAGGATCAGCAAAGTTAAAAGTCAAGTTCTTTGAAAATACTTATGAACAGCTTTACACCAATAATTTGGAAGCTTGAATAAATGGACCAATATCTAGAAAAAAGTAAATTACCATTTAGCTGATGAATAAACTGAATGTCTTGATAACACTAGAAATATTAAATAAATTGAAATGCTAGTTTAAAATGACCCACCCCATAATTCTTTAGGCCCATTTTACAGGCAAATTCTACCAAACTTTGGATTAACAAATAATCTCAATTTGACAAATCATTCCAGGTTATAGAAGACAAACTAATTTCAGCTCATGTTTTGAGACTAGTATAAACTTGATTCTAAAAAAATTTTTTTTTTTTTTTTGGTCTTTTTATGGTCACTCCTTCGGCATATGGAGATTCCCAGACTAGGGGTCAAATCAGAGCTACAGCTACTGGCCCACACCACAGCCACAGCAACTCGGGATCCAAGGGTCATCTGTGACCTACACCACAGCTCACGGCAGTGCTGGATCCTTAACCCACTGAGTGAGGCCAGGGATTGAACTACGTCCTCATGGATGCTAGTCAGATTTGTTTTCACTGGGCCACAACAGGAACTCCATTGATTCTAAAATCTGATTAAAGACAGTACCAAAAAATCATGGGCCAGTTTCACTCATGATCATAGATGAAAAATATTTTAAAAAAATATTAACAAACTGTATCACTGAATAAAAAGAGAATACATAATGGCAACATTGGGTTTATGCCAAATATGCAAGATTGGTTTGTCATTAGAGTATCAATTAATGTAATTCACCACATTAACAAATTAAAGGGGCAAGATTATCCAGTCATCTCTAGGTGCAGAAAAAGTCATATAAAATCCAAAATCCATTTATGATAAAGATTAAAGAGGACATACTTAACCTGATGAAAAATGCTTACAAAAAAAGTTTTTAAATATCATAACTACAATGAAATATCAAAGGCTTTTCCTTCAAGATAAGGAATAAGGAATGGGTGCTCACTGGAACTACTTCTTTTTCTTTTCTCTTTTTTTTTTTTAGGGCCACACCTGCAGCATATGGAGGTCCCCAGGCTAGGGGTCGAATCAGAGCCCCAGCTGCTGGCCTACGCCACAGCCACGCTAGATCCAAGCTACATCTTTGATCTGCTCAGGGCAAAACTGGATCCTTAACCTACTGAGCGAGGCCAGGGATGGAACCCAAAACCTCATGGTTCCAGTCGGATACGTTTCCGCTGCACCATGGTAGGAACTCCTGGAAATACTTCCTGTCAATGATACCTTAGATGTCCTGGCCACTACAGAAAGGCAGGGGAGACAAAATCTAAGCAAGGGAAAAGAAAAAAGAGGACTTTTTATTTGTATATGTGTATGTAGAAAATTCAAAAGAACCTACCAAAAAATCAAATACAAATTGAGTTTAGAGAAAAAACAAATATAATGAGAAGCATTCCCATACATATACTTAGAAAATGCAATCAGAACATATTATTCATATCAGCATTTAATAATATAAAATATCTAGAAATAAGTTTTTGAAAAATCTGGATAATATTCTCTTAGAAACAAAATGATAAAACTTCACTGAAATATATTAAAATAGAACTGAGTAATTGGATAAATATGCCATGCTTACTTTTTGGAAGACTCAGTGGTAAAGATGTCCACTCTCCTCAAATTTATCCAGTGAATCAACAGAGTCTCAATCAAAATTCACAATGGGGAGTTCCCACGGTGGTTCATCAGGTTAAGAATCAGAGCAGCATCCATGAGGATGAAGGTTCAATCCCTGGCCTTGCTCAGTACATTAAAGATCCCTAGGATCTGCCTAGGGTAGGGGCAGACCTACACTGCTTGGATCTGGCATTGCTGTGGCTGTGGCTAGGCTGGCAGTTGCAGTGCCAATCAATTTGACCCTTAGCCTGGGAGATGCTACCTGCAGCAGGTGTGGCAGAAAGAGAGAAAGAAGGAAAGAAAGAAATAAAGGAAGGAAGGAAGGGAGGAAGGAAGGAAGGGAGGGAGGGAGGAAGAAAGAAAGAAGAAAGAAAAAGAAAGAAAGAAAGTGAGAAAGAAAAGGAAAAAATTCACAATGGGATTTTTGGAGGGTTTGAATTCTTAATTTTGTTGTGTTGGTTGGTTTAATGTTCCAAGCTGATTTTAAAGTGGAATTGGATGACAAAGGACTACAATAGCCAACATTCCAGAAAAAGAAAAGTAGGGGATCATTGTGTTATCAACCATGGCTCTTGGCCTCCGTATTCAATAGAAGTTGATAAGAGGCCAGAGAAGAAATTCAGGCAAGGCTTTACTGGGGCTCCTGCTGCAGAGGCAGGTGCAAAAACAGGTCAACAATTTCCCTTTCTTGCTGCCTGAGGTGGGGGAGGGGCAAGCTCGTTCCTCAAATGGGGTGCAGGTAGGTGTGGGTGGGGCTTATTGGTGGTGCTGTGTGCAGGGCACATGCACAGTACCCTGCTTTGGTTCCCAGATCCTCAGAAGTGGCAGCTGGGTTTTGGGTCTTTTTGCATCCAGTTGTTCATAGTTCGCCCCAACTGCATAGGAACACAGTTATTTTTAGTCCCGTATAATTTCTTTGTATTCCGTGACTCCAGGAGATGTCTGTCCAGGTACATGCACTGCAGCAAAGGATCTCAGGTCCCAGCCTGTCTCAGTAGTAGCCACTAATATGATTACCAAATAGTTTTCATTTTCCTTCTAGGCATGATTGTATTTTTCTGATCACTTTGGTATTACCATGTACTTTCAACAAAGAAATATGAGAAGCGGTTACCTTTGCATGGAAATCTTAAAACCCAGTGCATGCTTTTGCCACACTCTCTCTCTTTTTTTTTTTTTTTGGTCTTTTTGCTTTTTGAGGGCTGCTCCCGCAGCATGTGGAGGTTCCCAGGCTAGGGGTCTAATTGGTGCTGTAGCCACCAGCCTACGCCAGAGCCACAGCAACGTGGGATCCGAGCCACATCTGCAACCTACATCACAGCTCACGGCAATGCTGGATCGTTAACCCACTGAGCAAGGCCAGGGATCGAACCCAAAACCTTATGGTTCCTAGTCGGATTTGTTAACCACTGAGCCACGATGGGAACTCCTGCCACACTCTTTATTTCCCCCATCATAGCAAGTGACAGTGTTCCAGATTGTGCCTGCTCCAGGAGCTACCAAAGTGGTAAACAAGCATGACAGAACTTCCAGTCTACCCATAATGGATGGGAAGCTAGAACAAGAAGTAAATCTTTATTGTATTGAGACACTGATAATTTGTGGGGTTTCATCACCACAGCCTACTCTGACTGATTTTTTTTTATCTGACCTTGCCAGTTATCAAAACCTATCAGTAGTTTTTAAGATGGCATGGCATTAGCACAAGAGTAGATAAATACAGATGAAGGGAACAGAATAGCGAGTCCAGGTCTAGAACCACATATATGGCCAGGCTGGTATAGGCGATCAGCAAAAAAGAAAATAACAGACTTCTCGATAAATAGTGAAACAATCATCTCTAAGTAAACAAATTAGACTCCTACCTCATACCTCGTCTTGCAGAATCTTGTTGGGAATAGTTTGAAAGTAAGCGATTGACTCACTTGCCTAATTTAAGGGCACAGTCCCCTGAAACGCATCTGAAATCACCAAGGACGGTGAGCAGTACATAGTAGATTCACAATAAATCTCCTATGATTGGGGAATGTCAGCCATTTCAATCTTGTGGCAAATGGATTTCTGTCTTCATTCCTCCATCCTTCCCTTCTTTGAGGTAATGATAGAAACAAGATGAAAATTCCCAACATGGAGCCCTATGGGGAGAGAGCCAAACTGAGTGTCGGCAGGAAAGTCCTGGACTTCTCTCAAAGGGAGGGAATAGGCATAGGCAGGAAATATGGGAAGCTGCCGAAGAGGGAGAACGTCACAGTCGTGATTTAGATGGCCCCATTTGCGTCTTCACAAAAGGAGACAGTAGCCATACAAGGAGACTTGGACTGGGAGGCACCACCCAATAACCCACATGGTTATCAATTCCTACCACAGTAGCCCTGCAAAGATGCAAGAAGATCTTTTAACGGAGTGATAGATAGTAGTCATGCAATTTACAAGGTGATGTCTTCCGCCTCAATCCAAAATCCACTCATGCTCAGATTCATGCTGGATTGAGAAATGCAGCACATCCTAATTCTTTAACCAAGCTCTGGGAGATGGAACTATAGGAGCATTTAGTCTAGGGCTAATTTTGCCTAATTACTGGGACTAAAGCCTCAGATGCTCTACAGATGCCCCCTAAACTGTGAGGTTTTCTCCTCTACCTGGGGAAACAAACTATTTCTGTCTTTGACTGAGCTCCTAGTATTATTTCCTCTACTCCTTTCAGTTGACTCTTTCTTCAGCCTCTGATAGTTTTACCCAACATACACACTGATCAGGACTCAGCTGGGGAGGCACAGGGGACCTTCCTCTGACCTCTGGCATCTCACTCTGCGAGGCTCTCCCATCTTTGAGATGATGCCTATGAATTCTGGCTGCCTGGACATGCAGAATCCTCTCTTCATCTCATGGTGGTTACCGGGCTCTCCTTGGGTTTCCTTTCCTGAACTTCAGCTGAAAACTCTCTCAAGATAAGCTAGGGCCATCATAGGACTCACTTGGCTTATTTTCCATCCTTTGAGCATCATTGTCCTTCATTTCCTAATATCCAATGTCCTAAAAACTGTTGCTTCATACATTTTATTTTGAATTTTTAACTACTATTTCATACCTAAAACCAAATCTGATCCCTGTTAATCCTCTTGGGTCAGAAATGAGTGCAAGTCACTAATTTTTGTCCAATGGATACACTATATTCTTTTTACATTCTTTTCATTTTTTTTGTCTTTGTTTGTTTGTTTGTATGTCTTTTCTAGGGCCGCACCAGTGGCATATGGAGGTTCCCAGGTTAGGGGTCTAATCGGAGCTGTAGCTGCCAGCCTACACCAGTGCCACAGCAACATGGAATCCGAGCTGTGTCCGTGACCCACACCACAGCTTACGGCAATTCCGGATCCTTAACCCACTGAGTGAGGCCAAGGATCGAACCCACAACCTCCTGGTTCCTAGTCAGATTCGTTAACCACTGAGCCACGACAGGAATTCCTACATTTTGTACATTTTGATTCATTCTTTTCTCACTAACTTGATTCCAATTTGGGGATGCAGATTCTCTGCGATTTCAGGCATTGCCCAAAGACTGAGAGGGGAATTATCAAAGTCCAGGGCTAATTTGTGGTTTTTCTAGTAGTCATTTTTAGTTTCAAGGATTATTGCCTAAAAAGAACATATCCTATATTTATATGTATATATTTAAATGTATTTTTATAAATACTTATATAAATATAATAACATAATTTTATATGTATATGAATATATACATACAAATATGTTACATATTTTATTATATATGAATATTATATAAATAATATAAGTATATTATGTATTATAGATATATTATAAATCATATATTTAAAATAAAATATAAATATATTCAAATGTATCTAAGCTGCTGGTTGCCTCCTTGTTGCATCTCAAAATGGGGTGTTTACATCCTTTTGGGCCCATGTCTTGCATTTCCCTCAAGATCAGCAGTGAGGAGCTTCTCACCAGGCTCATGGCCACAGTCACACCATCCACCTCCCTTTAACTGGGGGCTACTTGCCTTCTGCTTGTCACAACATCTTTAAATCATCCTCCCAGATGGAAAAGCTCAAACAAGCCCCATTTTGTATTCTGAGTTCGTGGTCACCACCATCCAGCCAGCTCACTCCAGAATTTTAAAGTTCAAAGCAACTTTGAAAAACTGTCACAAAGCCAGGCCTCACATTCCCACCACCTGGCTAGGCTGTCATGTCCCCCCCACCCCCAACCCCTAACTGCCTCCTGAATCACTGCACCCACCTAGTCCCTCCAGGGAACTCAACCCTCTCCCCACTCCCACTTTCTGCCCGGGGTTTGGGATTGTACCTTCCCTGCCTATATCCTAGAAATGCCTCTAAGGTGACTTGACCTCTAGCCTGGGAACTTCCATATGCCATGGGCGAGGCCCTAAAAAGACAAAAAAAAAAAAAAAAAAAAAAAAAAAAAGAAATGCCTCCGAGGAAATGGATCATCACCCCTCTCTTGGCCTTTCTCCATAAACCTGTCTCATGTCCCCGAAAAAAATAAATAAATACATAGAGTCCAATGAACGTAAAAGTGGCCCATTTCCTCACTGGGCCCTCTACAGTGGCCTAACTGGAGGAGTATGGAGGTTGGGGAGCAGTGTGAATACGTGAGGTGGGGAGTGCGTGGGTGACAGTGGTTATTGGCAGCCTGATACAGTAGGAGCTGTGGAGCTGGGGAAGCAGAGGGTGGAAGAAGGATTATGAGGAAAGAGGGGAGTCTCTAGGGTTTTTCCTCAGGACAACTCCACTTGTATATCATAATTGCTTTGATCTCCCAGGCAGCCGGGGAGCCCAGCACATGCTGTTGAATAACTATAGCTATAGGCATTTTCAAGTACAATTCTCTTATTTTCCAGAAAGTGTAAAAAGCCCTCTTCATCTGCTAAGAAACAGTGTCTCGTTTGAGTGGTGACCTAGTTCGTGTGTGCGAAGCAGGTTTCCTATTTGACTTTAGGGTCAAGTTGCCTTTCTGATTCACTTGGTTGAGTAGACTTAAGTGCAAATTGAGAAGAGAAACCCATTTAAATATTGTATAATGCAAAATGGGTGAATTCTGTAACAGAAAAAAAGAGGGGATGAGAGGGAAAGGGCAAAAATGATTTTGCCCTTGACATTGTTAGGATGTGGTTTTGAGGGTGCTGGTGTGTCTGCAAATGATTTGGAATTGAAGCTCCCCAGAGGGTTCTGACTTCCTCACAATAATTATACTAATGACGCCAAGAGTGTTTTGAGAATCCTCATGCATCTACACCACATAACATTTCATTGCCACGAAGTCCTCTTTGCTCAGTATGCTCCCCTCATAGTAATTTGAGATGCTTCCCACTTACCCTGAGTAAATATCAAACAGATCTTGATATCTATATCTGTCTCATGAAATATACATCCTCTCTAACTGAGCCCAAATGATTAATTTACTGCGATGTGATGATTAGCATAAAAATCTCATCACAACACGAGATAGAAATGTTATCAACTAATTGCCATTTGAAGTGAAGGATGTTTTTGCATAGAAATTAATGATGCCTGCTTACTTCTCAACTCTCTGTTAAACCAGGAAAGCCAAGATTCTTTTGGAAGCAGAAAGGAAGTACCTCTGAAGTTTCTGTTTTTCTTTCTTTTCTCTCCCTGCGATGAGCCACAGTTCAGCAAAGGAATGGTGGCAAACAATGGTTAATGGAGTTTTCCATACAAAACGAGACAGGTGAACTCAGCTCTTCCCATATCAGGTCTTCCAATTACACAGCTTCAGGTGGAGACCTTCTCCCTGGACATTAGAGCTTCCCTGTGGCCTGGAAATTTGACAGAGACCCACTCGTGTATGTGTGGCACATCCTAAGCCTACATGTGCTCAAGTCTTTTGGAGAATTTGATGTTCTCATCATCATTGGTGGTCTTCCAGGTCTGCTAAGGCAGCTATACAACTGTCTATGAATGATGATGCTACCCCAGAAAGCCTTGTTCTTTTCCAGATTTAAAGAATGGTTAGTTGTATCTTAGAGCTTGATGATAAAGTCACACCCTAAAGTAATTAGTTCTCTTCCTTCTAATTATCAGCCAGTCCCTCCCAGAGATTACCATGGAACATAAGTTTCCCCCAAGCTCCTCCTTGCTATCCAAATCGTCATGACCATCATTGCTGATTCCCACCCTGGGCCATTTGTGCTGCTGGGAACTTTATATACATTTTCTCATTTAATCCTCACCCAATGCCATGAGTCGGTCCTATTTTGATCCTCATTTGAGAAATGAGAAAACCTGGCTGTACCACTCGCAAGTGACTAAAATGTGGCTGAAATCTAGAAAATACAAACCCCTCAGACAAACATAAATCCTCTGGCTGGTGACCCCTCTAGCCTTCCTTGCAGGGACAGAGCTGGGCTAACTGGTTCCTCCTCATTTCTAGAAATAGAAGGAGGACTTGAAGAGTGCCACACCTTGTTCGGAGAAAGAAGGACCTTGTGTGTTTTAGAAGATGCCACATACCACAGACACACACCAACAACCCATTTATCAAGTGACGTGTGAGTGCCTCTGTCACCAGGGATCTGACACTCAGGGTGGGCACAGCAAGTTATGAGTTGAAGCATCCACTTCCCGGCGAAAGCCATGCAGACTCCTAAGAAAAGCTTCCCCTCAAGTCCTGCCCTTGAGAGAAGACACATCTGAATGTTGTGAACATAGATAAGGATATGAGCACGAGGAATATTCGAGGCACAAAAGTACTCAAGAAGAAAAGACAAATCCATTAACTTGCCGAATCTTTCCTCTCAGAGAGCAAGGAGGCAACCGTTCTTGCATAATAAGGTATTGTTTCCCAGAAGCTTGGAGCATCTTTTTTCTTGATCCTCATTATGTTCCAATCTGTGGTTCTAAAGGGGCTCATGAATACACGTGGCATTTGCAACTGTCACACTCGTGGGCATATTGCATTATTTAATATTTTCAATATTAAAGCTCTTGTAGTCTTCATAAATTTGAGGACATGTTGGTCTAGGTATAACACTTTTGATATCTGATACCCATACCTTAAATTGGCAGCTAGATGGACATTTCCTGCTGGAAAGGCAAGTGGTTTTATATTTGTGAAATTAACAATACTCAAAATATGTAAATAGAAAATGTTCACTTTAAATATTCTTATTTTAAAATGTGACACAAATCACTTTATTCATTATAATTTATATTTCTCTTTTTTTTTGGGGGGGGGCATACCCACAGTATACAGAGGTTCCCAGCCTAGGGGTCGAATCAGAGCTACAGCAGACGACCTACACCAGAGCCACAGCAACACGGGATCCGAGACGCATCTGCAACCTAAACCACAGCTCACGTCAACGCCAGATCTTTAACCCACTAAGCAAGACCAGGGATCAAACTCGCATCCTCATGGATCCTAGTTGTGTTCGTTAATCATTGAGCCATGACGGGAATGCCCTATATTTTTCTTTAATTCAATAGTTTTCTGTCTTTCTTCCTTTTCTTTTCTTTTCTTTTCTTTTCTTTTTTTTTTTTTTTTTTTTTTTTGGCTTTTTAGGGCCACATCCACAGCATATGGAAGTTCCCAGGCTAGGGATCAAATCAGAGCTACAGCTGCCAGTCACAGCCACGGCCACACTGGATCCTTAACACACTGAGCAAGGCCAGGGATCAAACCCGCATCCTCATGGATACTAGTCAGGTTTGTTACCTCTGAGCCACGATGGGAACTCCTATTTTTTTCAATTGTGGTAGAACACACATAACATAAAATTCGCCGATATAACCATTATGATGTGTACAGCTCAGTGGCATTAAGTACAACCACATTTTTTTGCAACTGTCACCACCATCTACCTCAAGAACACTTTTCATCTTGTAACTCTGTACCAGTCAACCAATAATACCTCACTACCCTGTGTCCCCAGCCTCTGGCAACCACCTTTCTATTTGGTCTCTCTCTGAATCTGACTACTCTAGGTGCCCTATACAAGTGAAATCATATAGCATCTGACTGACATTTCACTGTCCTCAGGTTTCTTCCATGTTGTAAGATGTGTCAGAATCCTCTTCCTTTTTAAGGGTAAATAAGATTTCACTGTATTTCAAACTGCATTGTCTTTAATCCATTCATCCATGGATCTCAATGCAGTCTTGGGCTGTTTCCACCTCTTGGTTATTGTGAATAATGCTGCTATAAACATGCGTGTACAAATATCTCTTCCAGATCCTGATTCAATTCACAAGTGGAATTGCTGTCAATTCTACTTTTCAACTTTTGAGGAACTCATTATACAGTTTTCCACAATGGCTAGACCATTGTACACTCCCACCAACAGTGTACAAGAGTTTTGATTTCTCCCCATCCTCACTGACATTTGTGATTTTCCTTTTTTTCCTATATTTTGGGGATTTCCAGGGGGAGGGTTATTTGTTCTTTGTAGGCATCCTAAGGGGTGTGAGGTGGTATCTTGTGGTTTCGATTTGCATTTCCCTAATGATGAGCTATGTGGAGCATCTTCTCCTGCACTTATTGGTCATTTGTGTATATCTTCTTTGGAGAAGTGTCAAGTCCTTTCCCAATTTTTTAATGAGGCTGTTTTCTATTATTGAGTTGTAGGAATTCTTTATATAGTGTGGATATTAGTTCCCTTATCAGAGGTGTTTTTTGCAAGACTGTTTGCAAAAAACAGTCTTGAGATTTTGATAGGAATTGCATTGAATCTGTAGATCATTTTGAATAGTATTGACAACACTATTAAGTCTTCCAATCCACAATGAAAGTTAGTTCGGGCTGCTATAACATACACTGGGGAGCTTAAACAACAGACCTTTGTTTCTCATGGTCCTGGATGCTGGGAAGATCAAGTCTCTGCTCTTTTTATAAAGGCATTAATACCATCTTGAGAGCCCCACCCTTATGGCCTAATCTAACCCTAATTTCTCTCCAAAAGCCAGACCTCCAAATACCATCGATTAGTGAATAGGGTTTCAAAATACGAGTTTGAGGGTACCACAAACATTCAGTCCATAACAAGTATCTTTATATCTATTTGTATCTTCAATTTCTTTCAACAACGTTTTTGTTGTTTTTGGTGTACAAGTCTTTCCCCTCTTGATTAAGTTTATTCTTAAGTATTTCATTTTTTCTGATGCCACTGTAAATGGAACCATTTTCTTAATTTCTTTTTTAAATAGTTCATTGTTCGTATATAGAAATGCAGCTGATTTTTATTTTTATTTTTTTGAGGGGGCTTGTTTCAATTTGCCTTTATTTTTAAGTTGACATATGAAATGTGATATTTTCATATGTCTTATTTACCCTTTTGGTCTGTTCATAATTGGAATGTGAACACCAATATAAGTTTAAATATAGGACAAGATAACACATATAGAAATGAAGTTTCTTATTTATTTCTTTTTTTAAGTACTCAAATGAATTTATCACATCTGTAGTTGTATAATGATCATAACAATCCAATTTCACAGGATTTCCATCCCATAATCCAATTTTTGTTTCTAAATCCCAAAATGTCATGTCATATTTCTCTCTCTCTTTCCGTATGAAAAATTTAAAAAAATGAAGACATAAATTGCTTTATGCATACTAGAAATTAGACTTGGTATAAGTATTGTACAGTTAAAATAACTCATATTTCCTGTATTTTCATTGACTGATGACCCATATACTACAACTCTTGCTCAAGCCATCTTAAAAATGTTTCATATTATTGACTTTTTTATTTATTTACTTTCACTTAAGATGTTTACTGAGCAACTATTTTGTGGTAGCTAATTACTTGCAAAGTAGGTATGCCAGTTCACATCCAGTTTTTTCTAAATGTGCTGTATTACATATTGGAAACTTGACACGACCAATTTTTGATGTCCTATGATAGCAGTGCTGGCAGGAATGAAACTATAGACTTGGAAAAGCTCAATCTCATATGTATATATACACATATTCTAATTTCCATATAAAGAAATGAAATTCTATTATAAGAAAAAATAATAAAAAGAGGAAAAGAAATTTATTAAATGCGGCTGATTTTTATATGTTGATTTTCGTATCCTGCAACTTTGCTGAATTCATTTGTTCCAACAGTTTGTGGAATCTTATAAAGTTTTATACCAGATCATGTCATCTGTGAACAGAGATCATTTTACTTCTTCCTTTCCAATTTGAGTGCCTTTTATTTCTTTTTTTTGGCTATTTGTCCTGGCTTCACCAGTTAATTTTGAATATTTTAGAAGAACAATAACATCTTTGAAAACATATACAAATTGTTTTTAATTGTTTGTATTTAAGTTACACTTTTATTTAATGTATTCAAATTTTCTAGACTTTGAACACAAATGCATTTTATTTTTTAGTCCTTTAGAACATTATTTTCAGTGGACTTCCTGGATTATGAAAACCCAAGTCCTGATTTTGCTGAATTGAAGACAAGAAAAAGAAAGTTTTTGGAATACATGCATAATAAATTGCAAATTATGTATATCTTTATTATTCATCCATACATTACTGGCCCAATAACAGAACACCCAGGCATGAGTCATTAAATTCAACCATTTCTGGTTGTTTTATTTTTTTTTTGACTTTTAGTCATTATGTATGTATTTTTTAAAACAGGATGTTAGAACACATTCAGTTTGACCATTTGTTCATTTTCATTTATCATGTTTAAATATTTAGGCATATCTAAAACTTTCTCACATTCAAGAAGCTCAAGAATAGCCAGCCCCAGACTGGTCTGCTGCCCTCCCCTCTCCTCATCCAAACCTCCCAAATGTTTGGTGGGGCAGACTTGGGTTTGAAAGTGTGAATACGGTAGATGTCTCATGCATAGAAGTTACCCTCATGTGACAAACCCCTCCCTACACTGCAGCCAGGATGTTATTATGCATTACCAATCTGATTGGGCATCCGCCTGTGTGGCGCCCTTTGGTAACTTCTCTTTGCACTTGGGATCAAGTTCACACGATGAAAGTCCTGCATGTTCTAGCCCTGTCTTCCTTCCTCATCTCTGTGTCTATACTGCTCTTCCTCTCTTCACCCTGGCCACACTGGCTTTCATTCTAGTATTTCGGACATCCTCCCTCCTGCCCCAGGACCTCTGCACGTGTCCTTCCTTCTCCCAATGAAGTCTTCCTCACCGCTTTCCTTGACTAGTTAACTCCTGCCTGTCCATCTCTAAGGCCCCTTCTTCCAAGAAGCCTCCTTTGAGTCTTCAGACTGGATAGATCCCAATAATAACCCAACTAAAACTTACTTTGATGCTCGTGTATAAAATTATTGTGTTTGCTCTCCAATAGGCGGAGAGGGAAGCACTTCACATGTAGGAATTATTTCCATTCCACCATAAGCTTTCCCCTCCATTTTTACAAGTAGAGGAGTCAAGACTTAGACAAGGTCAGTCACTTGCCCACAGTCACATTATTATTACCTAAGAAGGGAGGCAAGATTTTAATCAGGGCTGCCCAGTCTCAGAGCTTATATGTTTAACCTCAATGCCACGTTTTCTCTGTAAGGGCTCTCATTCATGATTTCTTATTCATCACGCATGTTATGAGGTTTCTGCTGGGTGCCGGGCACTGGGAGGCACTGGGGATAGAGAGGTGAGCCATAAGACAGCTAAGGTTTCTAGACTAAAGGAATTTTGTTCTAGTGGAGGAGCAAGGCCATAAAAAGTAAAACTTGTGATCATTCTATCACAAGTTCTGTGATAGAACGGGAGGAAAGTCTGCTATTGAGAGGATGAACTCAGACGGTCTCTCTAAAGAGGGGACATTTGAGATGAGTCCTGAAGGATTATGGGGCAGAGGTAGCTAATTGTCCTTCAAAATCCATTCTAACTTTTTTGTTTGTTTGTTTGTTTGTTTGTTTGTTAATAGTAGCAGGCCCCCTAAATCTTAGCTAAATGATATCGTCCACCCCACCTTAGGATGTAGCCAGGCAACTAAGTTCTGGCTAACGGATTGTAACCAGAAGTGGCATGAGAAACTTCCAAGAAGTCTCCTTAACCAGAGCTGAGGGGGGAGTGGGTAGGGAGAGGCATGCCTGTCTCCTCCCACCCCCTTTCTTGTTGGAAGGTTGAAGCAGCAGCAGCAGACTTGGACCATGAAGTGAACTTGGGGATGGAAGCACGCACAGCAGAGACGCAAACAGAAAGGACTTTGAGTCCTTGACGCTGTGGAGTACGCTACCAGTCCTGGACTGACTCCTCCAGGCACACTTTATTGAAGTCGTACATCCTATTGCACGGGGACATCTTTAAGATTCTGAAGATTTAATACAGCTACTTGGGAAGTGTACACTATAAGCTTCAGGCGAAAGCTTTTTGTTATTATCATATATAAAGCCAGATCATTTTGAAATTTATTTTTTATTAAAATATAGTTGATTTACAATGTAGTGTTAGTTTCAGGTGTATAGCAAGAGAATATATATATATATATTCTCTTTCAGATTCTTTTCCCATATAGGTTATTACATTTTTTTTTTCCCTTGGGCTGCTCCTGTGTCATATGGAGGTTCCCAGGCTAGGGGTCGAATCAGAGCTGTAGCCTCCGGCCTACGCTGGAGCCACGGCAACTCAGGATCCAAGCCACGTCTGCAACCTACACCACCACTCGCAGCAACGCCGGATCCTTAACCCACTGAGCAAGGCCAGGGATCAAACTCGCAACTTCATGGTTCCTAGTCGGATTTGCTAACCACTGAACCATGACGGGAACTCCCCCACATAGGTTATTACAAAATATTGAGGATCGTTCCCTGAGCTATACAGTAGGTCTTCGCCTATTTTATATATGGTAGTGGGTATTCGTTACTCCCCTCAAAATGATACAAATGAACTTATTTACAAAATAGAAATAGAGTCACAGATATAGAAAACAAACCAAGTGGGAAAAGGCGGAGGGGTGAATAAATGAGGAATTTGGGAGTAACACGCAAAAGCTTTTAAACACAGTAGTGATTGACTAAACATCCTCAGGAAGTCATTACAGACCCCTTCAGCTACCTCTGACTCCCAGTCACAGGAAATGGCTGGTTTTCCTTTCTCTCTGGAAGGGTTCGGAAGGCGTTTGGCACTCCGGAAGGGCCACTCACTCGATCAGATGGCACCTGCCAAACTGACATAGATAAAAACTGCCACAATACAAATCTCTGAGAAATCCCTCCATGGCATATTAGCGATTTCACAAACACATTTAGAAGCTCAGATAAAGCTTTTGATGTCCCTGATCTTTGCACTTCCAAATCGTGGCTGAACAAACAGGAATCAGTCTTCTTTGAAAGCCTTCAAAGCAGTGAAATTGCCTAAATCGGTTTGTTGACTATTCTCTGAGTTCCAAAGGTCAGGGAAGCTTTTCTGTTTGTTCATCCTTCCTCTGACACTTTCACATTCTCTTCCAGGTACTTTTGTCCTAGGAAATTTAAATCCATCATTTATCTGTTGATAGAAAAGTTTGATTTCCCAATAAAGCCTTCACCAACTTCTCCAAAAACTGAAAATGATTATTTTCAAAGCAGTTGTATAAACCTTCTATTAGGAAATGGTAAATAGAACTTTACCAGAATGAAGATAAATGAGTGAGGGTGGAACTGATTCTTTTAGCAACACATTTAAAGCTCATGCGGTCACAAATGTGTCGTTATGTCAGAAAATTCTGTGTAAAATCCAGTGTGCTGAGGTTCCTAGGTTACTATTTGTGTGAACTTGAGGCTTGATCATGGCCTCAATCATAAAAAGGATATATGATTTTGAACCTGTTTTTGAGAGGTTTTAACTCAGTCATCAGTACGTGAGAGTGACTCTCAAAGTTAGGAAGTTACTATGTGTGGAAATGAGTTAAGAGGCTGAGCTTTGGCGTCTTCAGTGTTCTATGACCCTCTTGATCGGGATTCCCTAGGTTAGTGAGAGGAATACAGTTAAACTAACTTCACAAAAAAAAAAAAAAAAGAAAAAGAAAAAAGAAAAAAAAAATCCCAAAGGGTGTCGGGGGGAGGCAGGAGGTATCATGTGAACTCAAGGTTTTCCT
The DNA here is from genome assembly GCF_054392235.1 of Sus scrofa. NCBI lineage: Eukaryota > Metazoa > Chordata > Mammalia > Artiodactyla > Suidae > Sus > Sus scrofa. The sequence continues at coordinate 39,499,156 of NC_139386.1, read as the reverse complement.
ATAGTGAGGCTTCAGGAATTAAACCGGAAACTCTTTCCTGCTCAGCCACACTTCCCAACATTTTCCACCTCACAAGTATTACATAAAATGATCTATCTATGCCCAGAGGGATAAAATAATGAGGATGCACCACACAACGGGAAGTGACTTACTCCTTGGCATTCTGATCAGCTACCCAGATAAAGCCCTTTCTTTAGTCTCCCAATTCCCGAGTTCCTAGGAAACAATCATGGCCAATGTTTATTGAGCCCTGCTATGGGGCACTGTTCTAAGCACTGTACATGCATTCCATTCACTCATTAAATCTTCACACAATCCCATAAGTTAGGTATTCTATTTTCTCATTTTACAGACAAGAAATTCTAGGTATTCAGAGGATTACCTAGCTCAAGGTCACATGGCTAGTGGTGGGGGACAAGTACGTGAACCTCCTTTGGCTCCAGTTTGCCCTTAACCCTCCCATTATCATGCCTCTATTGGACACTATAGCCGTCTATAAAAGGATGTGAATTGATTGGCTGAACTTGAGTTAGGTGCCCATCCCTGAACCAATCAAAGAGTGAAGGGGGTGGGATCACCCTGGAGGCGGCAACCTGGTGTTCCTGCTACAGCACGTGGAAGGAGAAAGGAAGAGGTGAACTTTAGCAAACGCTCTTGGGGAAGGGAGCTCCTTGGGCTCCGGTCTCTTTTGAGAGCCCAAGGCTGACTTTTATTCTCTTCAGTTCATGGTACATTATCATCATCGTATTTCTCATGTTTTATTTCATCTTCTCTACTTGTGTTCTCCTCTCGTCCCCAGAGGCAGCCATTCTACTCTGGTTGTTAGGATACACTCCATTTACATGTGTTTTTATTTAACGTATATTATTGTTTTGTGTGCATGCGTTTTTAATATATATATATGATTTGGGGCTACAGATCCCATTTTTTCGTCTTCCTGTGCCATTCTGTCTGGTGTTCATAAGACACAATTTTGTTGCCACGTTTCCGGCTTCTTGCTTCCAACCACAATGCATAGCTTTTTTTTTTTTTTTTTTTTTTTTTTTTTTTGTCTTTTTGCCATTTCTTGGGCTGCTCCCACGGCACATGGAGTTTCCCAGGCCAGGAGTCGAATCAGAGCTGTAACCACCAGCCTACACCACAGCTCATGGCAAAGCTGGATCCTTAACCCACTGAGCAAGGCGAGGGATCGAACCCACAACCTCATGGTTCCTAGTCGGATTCATTAACCACTGAGCCACGATGGGAACTCCAACAACGCATAGCTTCTGATGTGCCTACATCTTTATTTTCCTCCAATCCATGTCTGGTCCACTCATGGGCTGGTGGGTTCTATGGCTCGGTTCACCCAACTTGATAGCTTTCTTTTCCAGAAAGGCCCCTCACTGCCTGGTGGAGAGTCTTTCCTCTGTGCTCTCACAGTCCTCCATGTTTGCCTCCCTCCAGACAGAGGCCACAGAGCAGCTTGGTTACAGGGGCAGGATGGGGGCCCAACTGTCCAGACTCAGAATCCTGACTCTCTCACTTACAGATAGCCAAGATGTGTAGCCTCTTGGTGCCTCCATTTTCATGACTGTGAAATGTTAACCACAACTAGCCATGGGATTGTTGTAAAGATTAAATGAGAAAAATGTGTGAAAAGTGCTAAGAACAGTGCCTGGTACAAATTAAGTGCTATTTTGTACTTGTTATAATAGCATATGTTGCCTATATTGGAATAGTCTGTTTAATTGTCTGTCTACCCCACCAGACTGTGAAATCCGTGAGTCCAGGGACCTTGACTTTTCTACCTCTCTGTCCCAGAGGCCCATATATTGCAGGAGCCCTGGGCATGCTCACTAAAGGATACTCTCTCTTACTCTTACTCCCTGGTTTGACATGGCTGCAGGATTTGTACCTAGAAAACAAGTAGACTGCGGAGAAACTAGATAGCACAGAAAATATAGCACCAGCTGCCACATACAGCCAGGAAGCTCAGCAGGACATCCTTACCCAGGCAGCTGTAGGAACTTGCCTGGAACATGGCCAGAAGCCAGCTCTAGGTCATATGCCAACCTTTCCTGGCTTTGTGCATATTGACCTCAGCATCTTCATCTGTAGAAGAGGACTAGTAGCACATACTTCATATTGTCTTGAGGTCTAGAGGAGGGAACCATTACCAACTTCTTAGAACTGTGTCTGGCATGGCCTCAGCTGACAATAGATGTTGGCTCTTCGTAGGGTGATTATCACCAAATTGGTCATTCTTACAAAGAGAGTTAGAAGATGCCTCATTCATTTTCCTGCTTGTTTCAGGATCTCAGAATTTTGGTTGATTCACTTGTATGTTTGTTTTTGTTTTGCTTTATTTATTTGGCATTCGAGCAGGAATTATCTGTTAGCAGATTGTCTGTTGGAAGGCTCTTGCCCTCTTCCCTTACCCTCAATAAATGTGCCCATGGACTCTACCTTTGAAAGCATCATTCGTCTCAGGTTGGAAGTTCTCTGAAAGTTCAACGTCCAGCTACCCACAGTCAGATATTCCGAGGAATGCAAGAGGGCACCATTTACAATCACAGAACACCCTTAAGTGGGAATGAATTCGATTCTTTTTGTTGTTTAAGAAAAATAATAATAAAGAGGAAGAAAAACAAGAAAATCCAACATAGGTCCAGTGGGACTCTCCCTGGGGTAATAAAGGCCTTTGTTATGAGCTTTCTAAGCATTTTTTAGGCTGTGCTGTGCCATGGAAAGACTCTTTTAAAAAATGCTCTGCATTTCATATGGGGAAAGAAGCCCTGAGGGTGGATTCCTGGCTGCCCTACATTAAAGGCATAGCTGTAAGAACCATTAGCTATAAAAGCGAGGTTAATTATGAGAACTCTGTGGCCCAAGCTGAGTGAGGAGAACAATCAGGAGGTTGGGTGACAGCAGCCCTCTCTCTGGCCAAGGCTTAATGGGGAGCTTGATACCACGTGCACGTGCAGCATTCAGGCTCCTGCGGAGAAGCCTGATTGTGTTTGGGTTCATTAGTGACAGGGACTGTTGCCCACGGGATCACTAATAGTGGCAGGGGAAGGGGACAGGAACAAGATGAGCTGCTGAGACTCAGCAAAATCACTCATTTTATAAAATCAAGATCTTGGTGAGATGCCACACCAACTTCGCCCAGGGCTGGCTCCCCAGTCCCTGGAATCACTAAGACGGCAGAGACAGATTTTTCCAGATCTTAGTTCCCACCCTCACGCATTCCCTGTGCTTCTGCGTTCAGCTCAGTGAGCAGCACATAATAGCCAAGGAACTGCATGAAATATTTTCTTTTAGAAGTCCTTAGAAAATAAATGTGCTTTGGAGTTCCCACTGTGAAACAATCTGACTAGTAACCATGAGGTTGCGGGTTTACCCTGGCCCCACTCAGTGGGTTAAGGATTCAGCATTGCCATGAGCTGTGGTGTGGGTCACAGATGCGGCTCAGATCCTGCATTGCTGTGGCTGTGGCGCAGGTCGGCAGCTGTAGCTCTGATTCAACCCCTGGGAAGCTCCATGTGCCAAGGGTGTGGCCCTAAAAAGCAAATAAATAAATAAATAAATGTATGTTGTGTTTTGATAAAACCATTGTATTTTGAGCCCAAAAACCAATTCCCAATCCACCCTCTCCAACATGCTGGGGACAAATAGGAAGCCAGATTGGGCAAAATGTAGGAGCTCAACCAGAAAAGGAGTATTTGGGGAGTTCCTGTTGTCGCTCAGTGGGTAACAAACCCAACTAGTATCCATGAGGATGCCAGGTCAATCCCTGGCCCTGCTCAGTGGGGTTAAGGATCCGGCGATGCCATGAACTGTGTTGCAGGTCACAGACGCAGCTGGGATCTCGTGTTGCCGTGGCTGTGGTGTAGGCCAGCGGCTGTGGTGTAGGCCAGCGGCTGTGGTGTAGGCCAGCGGCTGCAGCTCTACTTTGACCCCTAGCCTGGGAACTTCCATATGCTGCAGGTGCAGCCCTAAGACAAAAAAGAAAGAAGGAAGGAAGGAAGGAAAGAAAGAAAGAAAGAAAGGAAGGAAGGAAGGAAGGAAGGAAGGAAGGAAGGAAGGAAGGAAGGAAGGAAGAAAAGGAGTATTTTGACACAATTCAGTTTCCACTGTCATTACGGAGCACTTACTGTATGCCAGACGCTGTGTGGAGTTCTTTGCTTGGCCTTGCACCCCTACCCCTGAGCACATGCGTACGATCGTTAGCTCAGCAGATGAACACTGAGTGTCAGGCTCATAGACCACAAAAGGCCACTGGATGAGAGCAGAAGTGGAATTTTTATTCAGCTCCTTTCACTCATGTTGGTCCTTTGCCACTCTTGGTTCTGCCTCAACAGAGCAGTCCAAACAGTGCTTTGCAATGGAAGTTAAAATCATTGCCTTAAGCATTCAGAGGTACATAGTTTAAGAGATGGAATGTTAGAATGTCTGCCTCTGAGTTTCACACGCCCTGATCTCACCCATCCTATGTGTGCTTTTGGATCTTTTTTTTTTCATTTCCAACTTTTGAGTACATGCGTCAGCAGACAAGCCCTGTGACAAATACCCAGCAAGTCTGTGGTGGCTGTATGTGTGGCTCCATTTTTATTACTGTATGTTTCCAATGTCACCATAAATAAGTAACAATTTTTTTTCTCATAACACCTCTAAATCAAATTATCTCTTAAGAATATCTACTTAGAAGACCTACTGTATAGCATAGGAAACTATACTCAATAATTTATAATAACCGTAAAGAAAAAGATCCTAAAAAATGTAAATGAATTGCTATGCTATACATCCGAAACTAATATATTATGAAGCAACTATACTTCAATTAAAAAAAAAAACTGCTTCACTGTGCTAGCACTGGATGAAATTCTACCCTTTTGAACTTCTGCTTTTCATGTTCATTTTGCAATAAAGGTAATTATAAGACATCCTTCTGAATGTTGGCATTATCACAGGTTAGTATAAATGAGTGCATTCTACTGTCACTCAGTTTCTTATCAACAGTCACCCTAAGCATTTTTAATTTTCAAATATTTTACATTTAGCAATGTTCATGAGGCATGGCCACTTGAGTTCAGCCAAGGCAGCGTGCAAATGAGGGGAAGTGTGCAGACGTGACCAGGAGCAGAGTTTGTGGTGCCAGCTTTCCTGAATTTGAGCTCCAGCTAAACCATCATTCCTGCTACGAATACTATGTTAAGTCCCTTCACTCATCTGCATCTCATGTTCTCCTCTGTAAAAATGAGATTAAAACTGCCCCTATCTCATAGGGTTCCTAGGAAGCAGCAATTGATGTGAAATGCTTTCAAAAAGGCCCGGGACTGTATGTGTGTGATTGCTGTTGTTATCACTATTCTCATTATCCCTCAAGAATGATGAGTGTGAGCACAACCCTTTGGGAGGCAGCCACCATGAGGCCAGGAATCAGGATTGTGTGTGTTCAGTTCCAGAACTGAAGTGCTTGGAGCATGAACGCACTTAGTGATATGTTCAGACCTCTCCTCCCCTAATTCACCAGTGAGACTCTGCCCTGTAATAGGCACACTTTGGGGACTATTCTGTTCTAGTAAATACAGAAACTTCAAGTTTATAGACATAAGCAAACTATCTGAAAATGTTTAAATCTAAAGAAGTAGCTATGAAGCAAAAAGTGTGATTGTCCCAGGCAGAATGCATGGGATGTGTTGAGTGTAAGATAAGCAGTCAGCAAGTAGTACTCGAGCATGTTAAACACAGGTAGAGAAGGATGAAGAAGAACCAAGAAATATCTAATATCTATGATGCACCTGAATGCTAAATATTCATAAAGTAGTAAATACACATGGGATTAAATATCAGGAGTTATTAAGTATATATGAGCATTTTAATATTCATGATATCTTATTTTGGGAACCTACCCGTTATACCCTGCAGGTCCCACGTGTCCTCTGCCCAAGAAACTCAAGTAGTTACTTGTGAATGAAAAATGTCACCTGCCACATTGTAAACAAAGGAGGTTACAGCCATCAAACCATCGTATGGCAGCTGCCCTATGGGGAGCCCTGACTCAGGATGGGAACACACAGGATCTGACCCTAGACAGCTAAGGTTCTTATCAAAGGAACGATTTCAGTGAGCCCAGACTCTGGCATCCTCCCATACATAGAAAAATGTTAAAGAATGTATACATATTGGAGTTCCCGTCGTGGCGCAGTGGTTAACGAATCCGACTAGGAGCCATGAGGTTTCAGGTTCGATCCCTGACCTTGTTCAGTGGGTTAATGATCTGGCGTTGCCATGAGCGGTGGTGTAGGTTGTAGACATGGCTGGGATCCTGCATTGCTGTGGCTGTGGCATAGGCCAGCGGCTATAGCTATAGCTCCAATTAGACCCCTAGCCTGGGAACCTCCATGTGCCGTGGGAGTGGCCCAAGAAATGGCAAAAAGACCAAAAAAAAAAAAAAAAAAAAGAATGTATACATGTATGTGTAACTGGGTCACTATGCTGTACAGTAGAAAATTGACAGAACACGGTAAACCAGCTATAATGGAAAAAAATAAAAATGATTATATATAAAAAAGTGACAAATTAATTAACTTGAACTATGTAGCTTTCTTTCACTAACAGCAACCTTTTGAAGTTCCAACTACCCCGTATTTGTTGCAAAAATTTTTGGGGGGGCCCTCACCCACAGCGTGTGGAAGTTCCCAGGCTAAGGGGTCGAATCAGAGCTGCAGCTGCCAGCCTATGCCACAGCCACTACAACATGGGATCCGAGCCACGTCTGTGACCTACACCACAGCTCACTGCAGTGCCAGATCCTTAACCCACTGAGATTGAACCCACATCCTTGTGAATTCTAGCAAGGTTTGTTACCACTGAGCCACGATGGGAACTCCCCAAAACTCTTATATATACTCCCTACCTCTTCAGAGTAGCGCCTCGGAGTGATCTGAGAGGCTGTCTCCTGGGCTGGAAGTCCTTAAAATGTCCACTCAATAAAACATCGTTTTCAACTTTTAGGTTGTGCTTTTTTTTTTTCTTTTCAGTCAACATGCTCATAGCTGTTCATCAAGCTAACTGGCAAGTGACAGCAGAGGCCAGGCACACCACATCTCTTTAGTGGAACAAGTATGTGACATTGGCCCAGGGCACCTTACATCCTGTGTCGGGGGTCCCCAAACCACCCTCAGATCTTGTGATTTGCTAGGACTCATAGAGCTCAGAAAAGCAGTTACACTCTCGGTGACGGCTTATTACAGCAAAAGGATACAGATCATTAAAAGCAGCCAAGGAGAAAAGTGCAAAGAGCAGGTACAAGCGTCCAGCTGTTCTCTCCCAGTGGAATTAGATGAATAACACAATACTCCCAACAATAACGGCGACAGCAAACCCAAAGTGCTGCCAACCAGGAAATGCAACAAGCCTTGGTGTCCAGGGTTTTTATGGGGGTTCAGGCACATAGGTGTGGAGGGCCCATGGGACTGGCCTTAACCACTCATTCCCAGTGCCCAGAGCTCCAGCGGATAGCGTGTGGCCCATATATTACACTGTTAGCATCCCCTACCTGGCAGGTCCGAAGACCCCAGGTAAACAAAGACATTTTTATCAGGCAGGATGTTTCAAGGGCTCAAGGATTATCTCCCAGAAGCTAATCAAGAGCTGGTCCTTTCTTAGGAATGAACAGAGTCTGAACATCCCAAGACTGCTGGATTAACCCTTTGCTGCCCAGCCCTCTTGCTCAAACCTTCACTCTGTTCTAGTAACCACATAGCGGCCAGGAGAGCTGAAGAGCAGAGAGAGAGAGAGACTGGGTATCCCGGGATCCACGTAGGGTGGTCCTTCCATCTCATGTGCACCCTATCCTGTGGGCATTGACTCAACTCCATCTTTCTCCTCTTGCTTCTTGCTATATGCTTTCAATATATTTCATAACCCATGTGACTTAAGTATTCTAATTTGTTCTGAGTCTTTCTGGGATAGTCTGCTTGCTGGTGTATTTAGAGGGTACCACTTCATGTACTTGGAGATAATTTCCCATGCACGACATATCCTGCCTTCATCGTTTATTTGCAGTGGGGTGGAGAGAGGTGAACTATTAGGCAGCCTTTGCAGAGATGCCTCAGGAGCAAACAACACCAACACTTACAACAAGCATGGTTTGTTATGAATCAAGAACGATAATACAATCTGTACAAGTGGGATAGAGAGGAGAAAGATAAGAAAGCACATTCGGAGCGTATTGGTATGGCTGTGATCTTGTTCATTGTCTCCAGATGCTGTTGACTGCAATCCACCTCCAGCTCATATTACTGAATGCTCCCTACAGACCAGGCACCACACTGAACACTTCAGCTGAATTAATTAGCTTATCCTCACCTCCAGCCATGAGGCAGGCACTGTTTATCCCTTTGCCATTTGGTAAGTGAGTAAATGAAGGTCATGATGACGTCAAGTACAAGGTCATGTACTTTGTCAGTGGTGGCGACAGAGGTTACACTCAACTGCTCTACTAGGCTGCCTGGGCTCTGAAACTGGTTTGCCTTGGTCTCAGAGCCAAGCACAGAATAGACAGAGCTCTTTGATTTGCAAGTGACGGAAGTCCAAACCAAATGACTTCAGTGAAGAGGGGTTATCGATGCATTCAAAAGCCTGAAGATTTTAGGGAATAGAATTGAAACAGCTGGATCCAGGGGACTTGCCTGCCCATTTGTCATCTCTCAGTTGTGTTTCCTCACTCTTCTTTCACAGCTACTGTCAACTCTAAGCTGACACTCCCATAGCCTGGCAATCAACTCTATGAAAGATTCTATTTTCCAAGAGTTCCAGCCAGAGTTAGACTGACTCCAATTTGCCCAATCAAGCCAATCACTGAGGCGGGACAGTGAAGTATGCACCCTTGCTGCTGGCTGTAGGGACAGTCCCATTTGAACCACATGGATGGAAAATGAATGAGGACATTTTCCTAAAGGAAAAAAGGGGGCTGTTGCCAAAAGAAGAGGGAACACCTCTGGGCAGGCAAAAACAACAAATGTTCTCATAGGGTTCAGTAAATGCACGAATATCATATGGATGGATGCATGCATGGATGGATGGATGTGTTTTGTGAATGAATGCAAAAATGCAATGCCCAGGTTTTTATGATGAGAACAAGAACAATACTTTCTTATATATCTGAACAGTGAGAGCAGTCAAGGTTAGCAATTTTTTTGTTTCTCTTCCACAAAAGAAAGCAGGAGATTTGAGGGACGTTGGCAGGGGACACTAGTGAAAAATAGGTATTTGAAACAAAGAATGAGAACATGGGGAGGAATTTCTCTAATGGAGAACATTACAGTTTTAATAGGACATCTGCCTCAAACAGTGCGGGTTTCTGGTTATTGCTTCTGTTGGCATATCTCTTCTTCTTGGTGCTCTAAGACGATGGCAATTGTCATGGGCAATTACAGCCTAGCGCACAAAGTTGCACATCCCATCTGGAGAGACTGGTCACCTCGACTGGCACAAGCCAGCAGGGTCTTCCAGAAATATGAGCTCGCTCTACAGGGCTTCTCAGATTCCCTTTAACTTCTGAACTCAAGCTATAGGCTAATCCCTAGTTTTCAATCGGGTCTGTGCCCCTGCAAAGCTGCCATTTCGAAAGGTGATTTTCAGAATGGAATTTGGCAGGGCACATGGAGCTCCACTGGGAGAGTACAACTACCCCACAGAGAAGGTTATGAAATAGGGCAGGGCGATGGATTCCAGCAGTAGGTTCAGGAGAGGAAAAAAAGAACCACACACTCACATATATAAGAACACAGGACCACTTTTATACGCAGCGTGGTCTCAGGGAGCCCTTAGCATATTCCAGTCCCAAACCCTTGTCATATTTTATTTTTCACCATGTGCTCCATTTCAGGGAAAATGTAATGTGCATATTTCTAATTCAGCCGTGCTTTGATTTTGCTCTTCAGATTTATTAACCCATTTTTTATGTATTCACTCATATAGCTGCTCTTGTGTGACATTCTGTCTTCTACGGGTAAGGAGATGTTTATGGCTTTGGTGTTTAAATCAGGGATTTGGGTCAGAGAGGGCAGTTTTATGCCTCCAAGAGACTGAAGTTTTCTTTTTCAACCCAGAAATTTTCTAAGTGTCATGGGCATCTGGGCTGCCAAGCTAGAAGCTCAAGTCCAAGGCGAATTTTGAGAAGTGACGCTTCATCCTTTTAGCTCTGAGAGGGGACGGAGGAGCCTGCCTGCCACCTGGAACCTAAGGTCCTGCCCTTTCCCCTCTGTTGTCAGGCTTTTGTGATGCCAATCTCAAGCTAGTTAGGGTTGAATGTAAGAAAGCGTTTTGATGAGAAAATGCGATTCACCAACCTGGAGTTACACCAAAATGGAAATCTGAGGGAAGAAGGAGCAAGGATGGGGGGGTCCCTTTTACAAACTGGCCTAAATGAGGCACAAAGGCTGGTTTTTTCCTTACTAGACCTCAGGCAAGCAGAGGAACAGAAGTTGTACAGGAGTCATAGAGTCATTTTTACTGAATTAGGTACCCTGCTGGGTTGGTCTTCAGCCCCAACCGGGGAGGGAGGCTCTCAGCCTCTGAGGGGGAGGATTCTTTTCCTGTTTGGGTTCAAGCTGCCAAGTAACAAAAGTGAAGCCGAGATTGACACAGCACAAGCTTTATTCCGTGGCCAAGGAATGGATTAGCGGGAACTAAGTTCACAGATCAATTCTCGCCCACCTGGCGAGAGGGATTTAACTTAAAAAGAGTAAAAGCGGGAGTTCCCATAGTGGCTCAGCAGAAATGAATCCAACTAGTATCCATGAAGATGTGGGTTCGATCCCTGGCCTTGCTCAGTGGGTCAAGGATCCGGCGTTGCCATGAGCTGTGGTGTAAGTTGCAGACGTGGCTTGCATCCTGCATTGCTATGGCTGTGGTGTAGGCAGGCAGCTATAGGTCTGATTTGACCCCTAACCTGGGAACTTCCATATGCTGTGGGTATGGCCCTAAAAAGCAAAAGCAAAAAAAAAAAAAAAAAAAAAGAGTAAGGACAAAGAGAGGAGGAGCGAGGCTAATAACAGCCAGGCGTCTGCATGGGTCTATGGGGAAGGGGGCCAGGGCTTCTTCCAAAGGAGTGGAGTGTCCCCACTTTTTATCCTTTTTAGGTCCTTGACGTCCAGTCACGGTCACTAATAGGTTTGTCATTTAATATATTCATGTAGTAAAATCGGAATTGGCTCTATCCAGACTCAGGGACTATAGGAGGTCAGATTCATCAGCCCTTTGGCCCCAGCTGGTTCCATCTGGGTTTTTTGTTGGTTTGTTTGTAGCTTCCTTTCTTCTCTCTGGACGCTTGAACTTCAAGATTTACGTTACCTGCTGATCAAGGTGGGAATTGGTGGGTTTTCAGCAAAAATCTGCAGCAGCTCTGGCAATATCACCTCCCCGAGAACTGGAGGAAATGAAGACTCCTAATTTTATCATCACGGAACCTGAGCTCAGGGAGGCTGAGGCCCTTGGCCAGTGAAGGTGAGGAGCTCAGAAGTCAGGCCTCCTCCATCCAGATGCTTCCTGGAGGGCCGGGTCTGAGGGCTCTTGCTTCAACCACATTTATGGAAAAACAACAGCTTCCCTGGCCTGTTTATGTTTTTCTTAAATGCATTGTTTTCTTAAAGGCACCCTGACCACCCTGGGGAAATCCTAAAAAACAAAAGAGAACAAAAAACGGACCATCTGAGCCCATCCAGACCAATTAAATCAGGCCCTCAGGGGGTCAGCCCTGGATACCAGGAATTTTTTTTTTTTTTTTAGTCTTTTTGCCTTTTCTAGGGCCACTCCCTCGGCATGTGGAGGTTCCCAGGCTAGGGGTCCAATCTGAGAGGCAGCCACTGGCCTACACCAGAGCCACAGCAACACAGGATCCGAGCTGTGTCTGTGACCTACAACACAGCTCATGGCAACGCTGGATCCTTAACCCACTGAGCGAGGCCAGGGATCGAACCCACAACCTCATGGTTCCTAGTTGGATTCGTTAACCACTGTGCCACAACGGGAACTCCCAAACACCAGGATTTTTTTTTTTTTTTGTATTTCCCTAGGTGATTTTCACATGTGGACAACTTGAGAACCAACGTACTTATTTTGGCTGGGATGGATCGACCTGCGTGGTGTCAGCCAAGATGAACCAAGAAACCGTGTTGATGGTGGGGAAGGGAGGGGTCTAGGGCTGTTCCGCTCAGGTGGAGACTAAGAATGATGCCCGTGCAGTGGAGGGACTCCAACTAGCTTGCCCCTGGGAGGGAGGGGGATGCAGGGACAGGTATCTGAAAGGGTCTTCTGCCCTGTGAGACAGTTTTGACCTCCTGGCCCACGGCAGCCTGGATTCTTTGCCCAGAAATTCCAAGCCTGCCCTTTTCTAGCACTGTTGCCTGGTGAGGAATTCTGCAAGATTTCCTGCCTCCTCTTATTCCATCACCAAGCCATCTCCACTCGTTCCAAGTTTTGAACAGATGTAATTAATGGCCACAAGGGCTTTGCAGCCTACAAAATCAATACGGAAATAGCTGCAATAGGGTCCCGATGGCAGAAGGAAAGAACATCTCCTCATGCGTAATTTGCTGTGCAAACAGGCTGTTACATCCATAACTGCTCCTTTTCACATGCAAATCTGGGAGGTGATTTGATAGATGATCTTAATGGGGCCTCTTTAGGAAAGGATGTCACATTGAACTGGGCTAGGGAAATTCTACCCCCACTTACCCTAGTATATAAGGTCAAATTAATATATATATATATATATATTTTTTTTTTTTTTTTGGCCACACACGAGGCATATGGAAGTTCCTAGGCCAGAGATCCAGTCTAAGCCACAGCCAAGACCTATGCCACAGCTGCGGGGACACTGGATCCTTAAACCCACTGCACTGGGCTGGGGACTGAACCCACACCTGCCTCAGCAGCAACCCCAATCACTGCAGAGACAACCCACTGTGCTGGGCCAGAGATGGAACCCGTGCCCCAGCTGAGACCTGAGAAACTTCAGAGACAATGCCAGACCCTTAACCTCCTCACCACAATGGGAAATCCCAAACTAATATTTTTAAGTGAATGCCAGACTGTATTTCTTTTTTCCTCCCCACCCACTTCTGCCACCATTTCACTTGGATTCGGCTCTCATAGTTCAGGCATCAGTACTGACAATTCATCTGCCTAGTTAAAATAGATTTGTGTGTGTGTGTGTGTTTGCCTTTTCTAGGGCTGCTCCCGCGGCACGTGGAGGTTCCCAGGCTGGGGGTCTAATCGGAGCTGTAGCCACCGGCCTACACCACAGCCACAGCAACACGGGATCCGAGCCGCGTCTGTGACCTACACCACAGCTCACGGCAACACTGAATCCTTAACCCACTGAACAAGGCCAGGGATCGAACCTGTAACCTCATGGTTCCTAGTCGGATTCGTTAACCAGTGCGCCACGACAGGACCTCCAAAATAGATTTTTTAAAAGGTGCCGATTTCTCATGTCCCAAAACGGATAACCCACTTTCCCAGACTTGATGATTTCAATGCATAACTTAGTCTTAGACAAAATGGAGCCAGCAGCCAGGGTGGTGAGAAGTCAGAGCAGGCTGGGTAAGGGCTGAGGCCTTGCTAAGGACTTTGGATTGAAGGGTTGGAGGCAGGAAATGATATGCGATTTGAATTAATTCTTCATCTTTTAATTTTATTATTATTTTATGTTTTCTTTTATAATGATTTTGATTTTTTCCATTATAGCTGGTTTATAGTGTTCTGTCAATTTTCTACTGTACAGCAAAGTGACCCAGTCACACATATAGGTATACATTCTTTTTTCTCACATTATCATGCTCCATCACAAGTGGCCAGACATATTTCCCAGTCCTATACAACAGGATCTCATTGCTTTATCCACTCCAAAGGCAATAGTTTGCATCTATTAACCCCAAATTCCCAGTCCCTCCTGCTCCCTCCCCGACCCCTTGGCAACCACACATCTGTTCTCCAAGTCCATGATTTTCTTTTCTGTGGGAAGGTTTATTTGTGCCATATATTAGATTCCAGATATAAGTGAGATCACATGGTATTTGTCTTTCTCTTTCTGATTGACTTCACTTTTAGGATTCAGGGAGTTCCCATTGTGGCTTAGTAGGTTAGGAACCCAACTAATATCCATGAGGATGTGGGTTCGATCCCTGGCCTCACTCAGTGGGTTAAGGATCCAGTGTTGCCATGAGCTGAGGTGTAGGTCACAGACGCAACTGGAATCCTGTAGCTGTGGTGTAAGCTGGCAGCTATAGCTCTGATTCAGTCCCTAGCCTAGGAATTTCCACATGCTGCAAGTGTGGCCCTAAAAAGCAAAAATAAAATAAATAAAATAAAGCGAGGATTCAAATTCTATTCAAGAAGCTCCCTTGAAAGAGGAGAAAATTGCCAGATCCAGAAGAACCACGTGTCACCCACCATTCAGGTGGCTGTTCAGTTACAGAGACACATCAGGAGCTTCTTTCACCGCCAAATAGTCTCCTGTACAAACGGAGCTGGTCATGCTCCACCAAGCAATTTGCCACGGAGGAAGAAGTTTAATAAAGTCAAAATTTAACTCATATCCTTTATGCACAAATAACCAAGCGATACCATTTTTTTATTATGTAACACAACAGACTTTAAGAATTGGGCTCCAGGTGAATCTAAGCCACCCTTGGCCTCCTCATTTTTTTTTTAAATTTTATTTTATTTTATTTTATTTTAATCTTAGGGCCTCACCCATGACATATGGAGGCTTGCAATGATTTGTCATTGAAAGGTCCTGGCTAACCTTGGTCAATCACCGGCCCCCCTTTAGGTATTTTTAGGGCCACACCCATGGCATATGGAGGTTCCCAGGCTAGGGGTCCAATGGGAGATGTAGCAGCTGGCCTACACCACAGCCACAGCCACACCAGATCCAACCTGCGTCTGCGACCTTCACTACAGCTCATGGCAATGCTGGATCCTTAACCCACTGAGCGAGGCCAGGGATCGAACCTGCATCCTTACGGATGCTAGTCAGATTCACTTCTGCTGAGCCACAATGGGAACACCAGCTACCCCTTTTGTTGGACTAACTTCCGTTCCTGGTATACCGAGCCTCAGAGGATGAGCCCTGGGGCATTTCTACTCTGGCCTCTATCATTCATCTCGTTTCCATTTAAGTGACTGATCTATGAATGGCCCAGAAGGAGGGTTCTAAAGAGTGGCTCTAAGCCTCTTCTACCTCATTATCCAGAAGTGGTATCATATCAGTGCTTCCCTAGATGGATACCTCAGCATCCACAAAGGATTTGCCTACTTGTCTATTTCCTCAGCTGGGATCTGCGCCCCGCCTTCCTTGTGTGCCTTCCATGAGAATTATTTTCCCCCCTCCACACCCAACTACGGCAATAGTTCATTCATTTGATAAATATCCACAGAGCATGTCTACACACCTGGCATGGCAATGCCCCAATTCCTGACCTTCAGAGAAGGAAAGACAGTGACCTAAGGCTGGAATGCAAGATAGAAAGTTCAGAAGAAAAGGAAGTCACACAGCATAAAGAGTTTTCCCCGGGGGAAGCAAACAGGAGAAGCAGAGACAGGAGCAGGAGCAGCTCACAGAAGTAGCCTGGGGACTGCTCTACATGAGAACTGCTCTCTGGCGTTGCTCTGTCTCAGCTCTGCTTTCTTACTTCTGGTCAGACTGGGAGGCTTGTGAAACCAGATCTCAAAGCATCGCTCACCCTTTGTGTCCCAGAAACCAGCCTCTGAGCTCCACACATGGGCACATCTTTGGCGAGGATGGGTCTTCTGGGGGATGGGAAGGAAAGGCTGTTAGTGGCTGTTCTGAAGGAAAGAGTGAGGGAAGAGGAGTGACAGCTAATGAAATAATAATTAACCACAATCAATAATACTGGATCGTCACTATGTAACCCCCACATCTGGAACACAAAATGACTAGTTCCCACACAGACTGAATCTTTACAAATATTTAAGCTGGAAAGGGATTAAGCAAACAAATCCTCATTTTTATTTTATTTTATTTTATTATCTTAGGGCTTCACCCATGGCATATGGAGGCTCTCAGTCTAGGGGTTGAATCGGAGCTCTAGCCCTCGGTCTACACCACAGCCACAGCAACACAGGATCCCAGTTGCACCTGTGACCTACACCACAGCTCACGGCAACACCAGATCCTTAACCCACTGAGCAAGGCCAGGGATTGAACCGGTGTCCTCATGGATACTAGTTGGTTTCGTTAACCACTGAGCCACGAAGGGAACTCCCAAATCCTCATTTTTATATCTGCAGAAAATATCTGAGTTGTGGCTTGGGTCATGCTGGGGTTTTCCGGGGTGAGAAATGATGCCTTGAATAATTACGGTTCTGTTTCCCTGGTCACCCTGAAGCTATTTTCACTGGTGTGCTGCTGTCTGCTCCAATCACATCTATGAATTTGCCCAACCTCAGAAAGGGGGGCTTGCATCTGGACACCGTTCACTAGTTCCCTGGAGTGCATTTCTCATACCGCGTTGATACCGTCTCATGAAGCGGGGACCCCACACCACTGACATCCGACTCACTGGAGAACTTGCTGAAATACAGACCCACCCCCGACCCAGAACCCCTGACTTTGCGTCTGTGTCTGACATTATCTGTTGATCAATAGACTCATTTATTTGTCTGTTTTTTCACCGCTTTGTCTTCAGCTCCCAGAAAAGTTTTAGGAACAAAGCAGGTGCTCAATCAGGATGCACTGAACAAATGAATGAACCGCCATAGCACATGCCTTTAGTGACAGTGGTTGGTTTTAGGAAACCTGACTGATGTGACCCAAGCCATTCATTTGAGACTGGATTCAAGTTCTAGGACTTGTCTTGGGACTTTTTCTTGGGAAGGAGAAGTTCTTTCCTTTCTGGGATCAACCCAAGAAATGTGGGATGATTTCCCCCAAGACTGAAGCTAACAAGAGGAAAGTGGAGCCAAGAGGTTGAGTGAAGGGGACCAGATCCTGATGACACAGACACTCTGGATCCAGCTGTGATCCTGTCCATAACAAGGACAATAAGTTCCTGTCTCCAGAGTCCATGCTGACATGGGCTCTATCACTCCTGGCTGCGAGAGAACTGCCTGACATACTCCAGGCTTTGTTGGTGGTTTGCCATCAGGATCCACAAGCTCAGTCGGGTTGCAGCTTTCTAGGAGCAGAGATTGTGCCTTTCATTCTTTCTCTCTCTCTCCCCCTCTCCTCCTCTCTGCTCTTGGGACTTGAATGCAGGGCAGGGTTTTCTTGGCATCACTACAATTTTTGGATAGTTGTAAGAAATTTATTTTTGAAGATGACATACGGATTTACAAATCCTTGTATCTGTGAACTCATTTGATCCTCTCAACAACCCATAAGTCAGCAGGAGAAGCACAATCCTCCTCCAGGTTGCAGATGGGCACACTGGCTCTGGAAGAGACAGAGGCACCAGCCCTGGCATCAGATGGCTGACACCACGGCAGAGACTGGCCAGGACTCCAACCCAGGCACTCCGATCATGAAGCCTTCACTTTGCCTCATCTTCTTTATGCTTCCTTGTCATAAAAAATGATACACTAAAGTTCAGTGAGTTTTCTCATTAGATCCGTGAACTCCAGCCATAAGAGACACTCAAGATTCCCTGGGCTTTGAATGATGCCAGGCCTCACTGTTGGGCTTTTCCAGGGAGCACACCTCCAGCAGGATGCAGCTCAGGCTCCAGGTACCTGCTGGGGCTTCAAGATACCTTCTGATGGGAAATCAGCTGAGTTCATGTCTACAGCATCTTCCCAGCCAATGTCCTGGTATAGCCAGTGTGGACCAGGACTCCAAAGCCAGGATGTTTGCACCCTCACTGTGACTCACTCAGAATGGCATATTTTGGGACTTGCGCCCAGAAAACATCCTGAGACATGAGAGATGATTGTGTCTCAAGGCACTGCTCTCCTTCACAAATGCCTCACTATTCAGAAGCTATGCTGACTTAAACCTAGACACACACACACACACACACACACACACACACACACATTTATAATTTATTTATTAGGCTTTTAAAAACTGTATCCTTTAGGAAGTGACTATGGATGCAAGCCAGGAATCAGATATCAATTTTTAAAAGCAAATATAAATATGATACTAATTAAAACTGTAGCAAGATATCAAGATCCACTTAAAATACCACCTAGTGGAGAAGAACATGTTTAAAGACACAAGTCAGAATGCACAAGTTGGCAGAAAGGTCATCCTTAAGGGGGTTAAGAATTACAGAGGGTCCTTCATGGATTTGAAACTTGCCATGGAATCAGAGGAACACTCCCAGAATATATCTTGGAATAAAATTGAGTTGGAGTAATAGGAGTTCCTGTTGTGGCTCAGCAGTAACAAACACAACTAGCATCCATGAGGATGCGGGTTCAATCCCTGGCCTCAGTGGGTTAGGGATCCAGCGTTGCCATGGGCTGTAATGTAGGTCACAGACACAGCTCAGATCCCGTGTTGCTGTGGCTGTGACTGGCAGCTGCAGCTCTGATTCCATCCCTAGCCTGGGAACCTCCATATGCTGCAGGTGCAGCCTTAAAAAATAAAACAAAACAAAACAAACAGAAGAGTAGTAGTAATAATGAAGATGTTATCTAAATCTACATTATCTGAAATAAACAAAGAACAATGCTTTATAGTTAGCAAAGAATGCAGTCTCCATGTATCGTCTCATTTGCTAGAACAATCCGGATGGAAAGGTGGAACGCCTCACAGGTATTTCAGAGGAAACCAACCCCGTGTAGCATCAGCTAATGTTCCAAACTGGAGCCTCTCAGAAGAAGGAATTGCTGAGCCCAACTAGATTGTTCTGCGGATGTTAACAATAGCCAGTGCTTATGGTGCCAGGCCAGTGCCACACACTTTATATTCATTATCTCACTTAACTGGTGAGGAGACTGGGCTTAACAAGATTAAGCCACTTACGCGTGGTTACTAGCAAGGAGAAAACCAGGCTCTGTGGCTCAGAGGTCCCCAGCTGGTCCCATCCTGCACAAGCCCACATTTTCTTGAACAGAGAGCCAAAGGAAAGGCAGATGTTGTGCCTTGGAAGCAGAGGGTCCCAAAGAAGACGAAGGGGAGACAGAGGATGTGTATGAACCAGCTGTTTGACCTTTTGA
The DNA here is from genome assembly GCF_054392235.1 of Sus scrofa. NCBI lineage: Eukaryota > Metazoa > Chordata > Mammalia > Artiodactyla > Suidae > Sus > Sus scrofa. Next base: position 39,479,974 of record NC_139386.1, on the reverse strand, counting down.
AAATCGGACTCCTTCGGCCTCATGTCCACCTTCTATACAACAAGACACTTAGACTAAATGCTCTCTGAAGCATCACCCAGCACCAACATTCAGTGATACCATGAACTTGTCCTGTCTGGGGGCAGGCCAGTGTGATGGGAAGGGAAATTTAGCTATTAACAAAAAGAGAGGAAGGACCATGGCCCCTCTGCTCTAGGGAAGAAGCAGAATTCCTCCCAGGGAAACTGAAAAAATTCCCCTTCTTGAGCCTTTTGGTTTTTAGCATATTTCTTATAGAAGAGTCTTATAAGCCCCATTATTTTACTGATCATAGTGCTTCAGAATCCTTCCAACACAGAGCCCCAGGCAGCCAATAAATGATCAAAGTGGACATGCAAGGTAAAATGCATTTTATATGCTTCCCATACAAAAGTTATCTGGGTTAAAAAAAAAAAAAGGATTTGCCTTACAGACTTGTTGAAGTTGTATTGTGGCCAAATGGTGGATGAGTGGCAGCCTTTTGGATACCTGCAAGTCTTCTGAGTGCATTTGCAAGGTCAAGATTTTTTTATTTTTTTAATTTTTTTCTTTTTAGGGCCACATCTGCAACATATGGAGGTTCCCAGGCTGGAGGTCAAATCAGAGCTATAGCTGCCGCCCTATGCCACAGCCACAGCAACATGGGACCCGAGCCTATGCTATAGCTTTTGGCAACATGAGATTAACCTTAAACCACTGAGTGAGGCCAGGGATTGAACCTGAGTCCTCATGGATGCTTGTCAGATTCTTAAACTGCTGAGCTGTAATGGGAACTCCTGCTGGGAAAAGATGAAAATGCATCCGGGGGAGCCCAAGCTGGGGTGGTCTGGAGGACCTGACATTTGTAAGCTCTCAGGATTAGGGCTTAATTAACACCCCCCCAAGCACAGGAATCAGCCCCTTCACTTTCAACGGGGAGAGAGAAAAGGCAGCTCCTCAGGGAGAGCCTGCTTTTCTCTGGGGCACTGAGAGCTGCTCTTAGAATGCCGACTCCCACGGGGCTCACAGACAAAATGCACCCATTCTCAGATCAATCTGTTTCGCATCTTTTCTCCTTTGGTAGTGAACATGAGCCTGTGGGATCAGGGCAGCAGGCTGTAAACACCAGTCGAGGGAGAGCTGGATGACGAGTGCATCCCAGCTCTGCCTGCTTCGGTGACCCCAAATCTTTATGCAGAGATGCCCCTGGGAAGGTGTGGGTGTTCCCCGGGCTTCTATTTGCTGCTCTTCGCCAGCCTCCTCTGGCTGCCTTTTCGCTGTGAATGGTTGAATGATAGAGTCATAGCCGAGGAAAAACACAGCTTGCAAATCCAGCTTTCTTCTCAAAATGTAAGCACTCCCATGAGATCCTTTGATTCACAGAGTGCATTTTTGATGAGAAAAGAAAAGGGTGTCTCTTCATACGAATGGCCAAAAAACATATGAAAAGATGTTCAACATCAGTCATCATTAGAGAAATGCACATCGAAACCACTATGAGGTACCACCTTACACCAGCCAGAATGGCCATCAAAACGTCTACAAACAATAAGTGCTGGAGAGGGTATGGGGAAAAGGAACCCTATTACACTGTTGGGGGGATTGTAAATTGGTGCAACCACTGTGGGAAACAGTATGGAGATTTCTCAGAAAACTAAAACTAGAACTACCTTTTGATTCAGCAATCCCACTCCTGGGCATCTATCCAGAGAAAACCATGACTCGCAAAGACACATGTACTCCGATGTTCATTGCAGCACTATTTTCAATAGCCAAGACATGGAAACAACCTAAATGTCCATCAACAGAGGAGTGGATCAAGAAGATGTGGTACATACACACAGTGGAACATTACTCAGCCATTAAAAGAACGAAATAATGGCATTTGCTGCAACATGGATGGACCTGGAAATTGTCATGCTAAGTGAAGTCAGACAATGAGACACCAACATCAAATGCTTTCACTGACATGTGGAATCTCAAAAAATGACAGAACAAACTTGTTTGCAGAACAGATACTGACTCACAGACTTGGCAAAACTTATGGTTTCCAATTGAGACAAGTTGAGGGCTGCAGGGATGCACTGAAGGTTTGGGATGGATATGCTGTAAAATTTGGTTGTGATGATTACTGTACACCTATAAATGTAATAAACTTCATTAAGTATAAAAAAAAAGAAGAGGGTGTCTCTTGAGGTCATGGTTGGCAGTCAGTCAACCTGCATGCACTGAGGAGCCACTGTGCTCTAGGTACAACAGGACACAAGAGAAAAACAGGAGGATGAGGTCTTGGTTTGTGGAGCCAGCAGGCTAGACGGGAAGTTAGTAAAATGCATAATTACAAATGAACACTGGAATAAATATCATGGACCAAGTGCTGGGTGGAAGCCAGTGGGCTGCGGGCACCTAGTTAATTACCTAACCTAGGCAATATGCTGTGAGGAGCACCTGCTCCCACTAAGGGACACATGCGCAGAGCCTTGTCCCCAAAGCTACACCCTCAGCTTCATGCCTCTGTGGCATCAATTTCAGGCACCTCCCTGAAAAACTCCCCAATCCAGAATAAGCCATGTCTTCTAGCTTCCTGAAGCAGCGGTGGTTGTAATCAGCCTAGGGGGTCAAGGCAGTGAAGACCACAGCTGCCTCTGTGGCCAGTGAACTCCCTGCAGGTGCCATCTCCCCTCTGCTCCATGGTGGCTCCCCAGTTTCCTTTTCCTTTCCCTTTGTGAGCTTCAGATTTTTCAATCCCCTGAATGATTTCAGACTCAGTCGCAAATCTCTAGTGTGTTTCAGCTTTTCCATTTGGACACGAGACCGACACCGGACTCAAAGATGTATAAGAGACCACTCTGCCTTCCAGGTCCCCTGGGGGCTTGCCCTTGTCCAAGAACACTCAGATTCTTTTCTCTTCTCACTGCTCTGTGGGGTGATGACTACAGGAAGGGAAACCCCCTCACGAGCCCCAAAGAAAGGTGTCCAACAAGAAGCTTGTCTCTTTGCAGGAGGCTAAGAGCTTTCTCTGGGTAAATGCATGGCACCTGAAATCTGCATGAAGTGTTGGAAGTAACCAGAAAAAAACAGAACACCAATGGGAAGCATGTGCCAAAAGAAACCTAGCTGAGAACCAGACAAATATGATGTCTTGTCCCCCAGATGAGAGGGTGACAAAGGAAAAAATCAGAAGGGGAAGGGTGAGCAGTAAACTAGGAGGAAAAAGAATTCAAGGTGATGAAAGTCACCTTGGCTTGTTGCCTAGACTGGGGGTGACAAAGGAGGGGGTGTCAGCTACCGACCTGCTCAAAGGATGTGGTATCCTGACACAGCCCACGTCAGCCTAATGCCAGGGTGACCTCTACCACCTACCTGTGACATGGCAGCTAAGGAACGGCTTCTGAGTCAGATCACACCCTGCGTGACTTGAGCAAGTTGTTTTACTTCTCAAAGCCTCAGGTTCCTCACCTGTTTAAAAGTAGGGAGCTGGTGGAAGTGTGATTAACCTTTTGTGCCAATGTGGTGAGGCCACAGTATCCAGACAAGTACATTTAGATGTTGCTGTAAGGGCATATTTTTTTAGATGAGTTAATTTAATATGTAAATTGGTGGACCAAGTAAAGCAGGTTGCCCTTTATCACGTGAGTAGCCTCATTAAATCAACTGAAGGCTTAAGAGAAAAAAACTGACCTCCATCCTTACTGATTTTAAAACTTAGTATAGAGTTACTGTGGGAGTTCCCGTCATGGCTCAGCAGGAATGAATCTGACTAGCATCCATGAGGTGGGCGATCCCTGGCCTCGCTTAGTGGGTTAAGGATCTGGTGTCGCCATGAGCTGTGATGTAGGTCACAGATGAGGCTTGGATCTAATGCTGTGGCTGTGGTGTAGGCCAGTAGCTACAGCTCTGATTCAACCCCTAGTCTGGGAAGCTACATATGCTATGAGTGCAGCCCTAAAAAGAAAAAAATAAATAAATAAATAAAAAATAAAATAAAATAAAAGTTACATTGAATCAAAACAGTGGAATTTAGAAATAAACCCTTCATTTTATATGGCCAAATGATTTTTTTTTGGCTTTTTTTTTTTTTTTTTTTTAAGGGCTGCACTCACGGCATATGGACGTTCCCAGGCTAGGGGTCGTATCAGAGCTACAGTGGCTGGCCTACACCACAACCACAGCCATGCAAGATCTGAGCCACCATCTTTGACCTACACCACAGCTCACAGCAACACCAGATCCCGACCCACTGAGCAAGGCCAGGGATCGAACCCACATCCTCATGGATACTAGTCAGGTTTATTTCCACTGCGCCACAATAGGAACTCCTCAGGTGATTTTTGAGAAGGGTACCAAGACAATTCAGTGGGGAAAAGACGGTCTTTTCAATAAGTGTTGTTGGTAAAGCTGGATCCACACTCAAAAGAATGAAGTTGAATGCTTACTTTATACCATATGCAAAAATTAATTTAAAAGGAATCAAAGACTTCCCCTCAAACAAGAGAAATTCTGCTAACTGACAACATTTGGGCTTGAGCTCAGTGACTTCCTGGGTCTCTGTCTGCTGGCCTGTCCTGCAGATTTTGTACTTACTAAGACTCCACAATTGTATGAACCAATTCCTTAAAATCTCTCTGGATAGATAGATGATAGATAGGTAGAGAGAGAGATGATATATATTATTTATCCCTATATAATATGACATACAATATATAATTGTCTGTCTGTCTATCTATCTATCTATCTATCTATCTATCTATCTATCTATCTATCTATCATCTATATCTATCTTTCTATCCCCTATCTAAATGTTCAGACTCACCAGAAAAGAACCTGGATCCTCCAAAGAACAGGGTCTGAGACCAGCAGCCTCCTCACTGTCCTGTAGCAGTTGGAAATGCCCCTATCCTGTACTATCTATGGCTCTAGGAGACTTGGGTTCAAATACCAGCTTTATTCCCTGGTCACCTCACTGCCCCCAGACCTGGATCCACACCACGGGCCATTTTCCTTCCAGGAGCCCTCCGCACCTGGGTAGCAGCATGGCCATTGGGAAGATAAAAGTAAGGATCTACTTAGTCTCCCCAAAGGCCTCTGAAAGCAAGTTTTCACCCCAGAGCTGCTATTGCTGGAAGCAAATATATCCGTATTTTTTTTTTTTATCCCAACCTCTACCTTGATTCAGAAAAGCTATGCTGAGGGGTTACCCAGCACAATCCACAAGCTGTGTGATCAACTTGTGATCAGCAAGTTTATACTTTCATGTATTACTTCCCAGTGGCTGTTGTAACAAATGACCATACACTTGGTTTGCAACACATAATTTTTTTTTGTCTTTTTTGTCTTTATAGGGCTGTGCTCGCAGCATATGGAGGTTCCCAGGCTAACGGTCTAGTCAGAGCTGTAGCTGCCAGCCTTCATCAGAGCCACAGCAATGCAGGATCCGAGCCATGTCTGTGACTTACACCACAGCTCACGGCAACACCAGATCCTTAACCCACTGAGCAAGGCCAGGGATTGAACCCGCATCCTCATGGATGCTAGTTGGGTTCGTTAACCACTGAGCCACAGTGGGAACTCCTGCAACACATAAATTTGTTGTTTATGAACCTCATGGTTCAGGAGGCCAAGAAGCCTTGCATCAAGGTGTCAGCAGGACCGCACTCCCTCCAGAGGCTCCAGGGGAGAATCCATTCTGTGCCTCTTCCAACTTTCGTGGCTGCCAGGGTTCCGATGGCCCAGTGGTTGTATCATTCCCGTCTCTTCCTCCATCTATGCACGGCCTTCGCCTCCGCAACCGTGAAATCTCCCCCCGCCCCCCTTCTCTTGCGAGCACACTTGTGATGGCATTCAGAGTCCGGATAATCCAGGATCATGTCCTCATCTCCAGATCCTTAACCCACATCTACAAACACCCTTTTTCCAAACAAAGTACCATTTACAAGTTCTGGGAATCAGGACCTCATATCTTGGCATCCTGGAGGAGACGGATACCCTGAGAGAGGAGTTCACATCACCCCCTGGCTAACAGCGGAAGAGCCACAGCTGATGGGAAGAGAGCTTGTCCCAAGGGCACCTGAGGAAGCCACTCCCAGACCCAAAGGACAAAAGGGGGGCTTTTTGCTGAGCAAAGACACCCTCCCTACACAAGACTGACTCTCTGGTGCCTTCCAAGAGCTCAGCTTGTGTTGAAAGCTGCCTTGGCTGGGCTCGTGCATCTGGGGGGAGTGGGTGGAGAGAGGCGTGGTGGTGTTGGCCCCAGCGGAGGTTTATACTGGCCCAGGAGTTCACTTAGGGAAAACTGTCTCACTGCTAGACCACTTAAAAGGTTCTTTTTTTCCCCTAATCTGTGGAATTTTCCAAGCCAACAAAAGCAGCTTAATTTTTTTGAGATGGCAAGCTTTCTCTCCCATGTCCATCTCCCCTCTCAGCAAGGAGAATGCCATCTATCTTCACATCCAGCATGGTCCTCGGCCTGAGAACAGCAAGGAGTTGAATTCTTAGGCTGGGTGGACACTGTCCAGGTCTCCTTTGTCACAGGAATGGGCGATCGGCAAGAAAATCCTAGCTCTCAGCTTTCCAGCTCTGGTCCTCACTGACTCCACGGGTCTTGCAGAAATTGCTTCTTTCTCTGTTAATCGTCCTTTTTCTCTGCAGTGCCGTCTCTCTTTCTCCTCTCTCCCACCCACCCCCTGCTACTTGAGCCAGGAGCACATGTACGTGGAAAACCTTAGATCTTCGCTTCTGATATGAGTCTTTGGAAGGTGCCCAGCTGAGATGCTGGCAGCGTCCCGGCCATATCCCCGAAGCATCTGCCACAGCCACGCACACCAGCACCCCTTCCTTCCACCAGGTAGCACCCATGACTCTCCCCAAGGCTCTCTCTGGCTGCCAAACGCCACGTACCTGCCGTGCCCCCTGGATCCCGCCAGGCGTCAGTGGTCACACACTATGTAGCCAAGGACACTGACCAGCCACTGACCAGGGACGAACACCCAGCTCCCTCTCCCTTCAGGCAGGACAATTCCAAAGCCCATGTTCTCCACTGGCCCCCAGGGTTCCCGCTGGGATTAAGCTGTTTATCCACAGTGGTGATTTGCTAGGTGATGTATCTTTATTTGGCCACCCTTCCCCTCTCAGTCTCTTCCCCCTCTCTCACTGCTTCCTGCGATCCCACATCCCCAAATAGAATTGCACTCCAATACGTGTCTCAGAGTCTGCTTCGGGGAGAAACCCAAGCTGGGCCCTCCTCCTGTCAACGATTTGGGACCACCTGGGTTTCCCACACACCCTCAGGCATGAGGCTTTCCACTCCACTGTGCCAGCTTCACGCCCTGAAATCTGGTGCCTTTGGTCAGAGTGTGAGAAAACGGATGTGGCATCTGTGCGTTTCCTGCCTCTTCTCTGTCAGACAAGACTGTCCCCTCCTGCTAGCTTATTATCCCATCTTACACCCTCGTTTAGCTTCTCCCACAACAAACACACGTTCTTCCTTTCAGAAGCTCTTCCAGAGCCAGTTGATGGTAAACCTCGATCTTCGCTCGTGTCTCATTGTTTATCCATTTCTCTCCATCTGTGCGTGTTTTCTCAGAAGAGACTGGTTAACACCCTCCAGAACAATTCAAGTTGATCCCTTGGCGCTCTTCCCTAACTCTCAAGCCACATAGAGGCCAATGGCTCTTTTTGGGAACGTTCTGCCATCACGTGTCCCCCGCTACAACTCTGTCAAATCAGAAAGTGGATGTTCCCACTCAGCCCCTTCCAGAGCTGTTCATAGTTATCTTTCTGGTCTCTGAGTTCCTTCTGTTTCATAGGCATCGTTTGATACAGACAGCCTTGAACTCTGACTCAGCCTCATTGACCTGCTCCATCAGTGACCAGGCCCTGGTGTCAGCTTTATCCCACCATGACCCGTGGCCTCCACCACTGGCTGTCTCTCACCCTGTGTGGCTGTTAACTCCTGGCTAATAGTGATGCCTGCTCCCGTGATTAAAAAGCAAAACCCGGAGTTCCCGTCATGGTGCAGTTGTTAATGAATCTGACTAGGAACCATGAGGTTGCAGGTTCGATCCCTCGCCTTGCTCAGTGGGTTAAGGATCCGGCATTGCTGTGAGCTGTGGTGTAGGTCGCAGACATGGCTCGGATCCCACATTGCTGTGGCTCTGGTGTAGGCTGGCAGCTGCAGCTCCAATTAGACCCCTAGCCTGGGAACCTCCATATGCCATGGGAGCGGCCCTAGAAAAGCCAAAATAAATATAATAAATAAATAAATAAATAAATAAATAGCAAAGCCCATTCATGAATAGCTATTCCGTTGCTGGTCATTTGATCAAACCTCCTCAGTGTTACCCTAACAGAACTCAAGTCTCTGAAAAAACCCTCAATGTGGGTTTTAAAAAGTGAGGTCAAGAGTTCCCTGGTGGCTCAGCAGGTTAAGGATCTGGCTTTGTCACTGCTATGACACAGGTTTGATCCCTGGCTCTGGAATTTCCACATGCTTCAGACATGGCCAACAAAAAGTCAGGCCAGTGGTCAACACAGCCCTGTTGTCCCGGGTCTCTGCTACTCTCTGAGTTTCTCTGTGATCACGAGGTCTGTGGTAAAGGGAGGCCATGAAAGTCAAAGCAAAGCACCTGAGCTTTGACATCACACAATCCTGGGCTAAGTTTTGGTTCTACCATTCTTCACATGCAACCCTGGATGAGTTAGGCAGCTGCTCTCAACCTCCATGTCCCCAAAGGCAAAATCGGGATGTTAAAATCTGCCTTGCAATATTGAGTGGAGATGAAAAGAGATAATGTGCATCTGACTCATGGGTCAGTTAAGGGGAGGAGAGTGTTGAAATCTTTCACTCTAAGGGTGGGTTTGTTGATTTGTCCTTGAAGTTCTGCTAATGTACATAGTGAACCTAACACAGTGAAGGCCCAGGGTCCACATTCAATAAATATACTCATTTAATAGGAAGAAAGCTAAAGCCAGCAGATTCCCACATCTCATCTTTAATAAGACATCATTCTATCAATGGACATCTAGGTTGGGTTAAGAAGATGAGGTATATATATACAATGGAATACTACTCAGCCATAAAAAAAACTAATGCCATTTGCAACAACATGGATGCAACTGAAGATTTTCATACTGAATGAAGTAAGGCAGAAAGAGAAAGACAAATACCATATGATATCCCTTATATGTGGAATCTAAAATAGGGCACAGATGAACCTATCTACAAAACAAAAACAAACTCACAGACTTAGAGGACAGACTGATGGTTGCCAAGGGGTGGGGGGAGTGGGATAGACTGGGAGTTTGGGGTTGACAGATGCAAACTATTACATTTGGAATGGATGAGCCGTGAGGTCCTGCTGTACAGCACAGGGAACTGTAGCCAATCTCTTGGAATAGATCATGATGGAAGATAGTGTGAGAAGAAAATGTATTTATATGTATGACTGAGTCACTATGCTGTACAACAGAAGCAGAAACTGACACAACACGTAAATCACCTATACTCTAATTTAAAAAAAAAAGGATGTATTTCTAGACAATGAGTCATCAAAACAACCTGTGTGCCAAATCTAGCTTACCAACTCTTTTTGTAAGGCCATTTTAAAAAAAACATTTTAAAAGGTCATTTTTAAAGTATAAAAGGGAGAATATTTTTGACCCATGAGACTTGTATGCAATTCAAATGTCAGTGTCTACAAGCAACGTTTTATTAGAACTGAACCACACATGTTCATTGGTGTGTCATCTGTGATTGCTTTCATGCTCCAAAGACAGAGTCAGTGCCACAGAGACCACATGGGCCACAAAGCCTAAAATAGTTTCTATCTGGCCTTTGCAGAAAAAGTTTTCCAACCCTTTACCTCTGATCATATTTAAGCTATGTTAACTCTTAAGAATGTCTCCAAGTTGATTCAGGTAATGGGAGTTTGTTTCAAGTCTATGACTTTCCACTGAGAGAGCTGGGGCAACAGTAAAGTGAGGTCTTGGCACACCAGCATCTGCTACCCTTGACCTAATGCCCCCCTACACATGGACCACATGCGTGTGCTCTCAAGTTAAGGGCAATGCAAAGAGGCACCAAGCAATAGCAGGAATCTTAAGGCCTAAATTAGACTAGAAACTCTGCCTTCGATACCCCAGGTCTTTTAAAAGCCTGACCCGTTTTCATTTCTTTGCCTCCTTCTGTCTATTGGGTACTGTCCACCTAGTCTCGTGTAAATACCATCAATACGTTTGCCTCCTTGAATCTCCTCAACAGCCCTATGAAGTCCATGGCGTCATCTCATTTGATGGGGTGAATAATCTGAAATGGAGGAAGGTTAAACACTATGCCCAAGGTCACCCAGCTACCAGGTGTGGAATTAAGGTTTTCAGTTGTTTTTTTCTGACTTCAAGAGCCCTTGGTCCTGCTGTATAACACAGGGAGCTGTATCCAGTCACATGATGGAGGATAATGTGAGAAAAAGAATGTATATGTGTATGTATGACTGGATCACTTTGCTGTACAGCAGAAATGGACAGAACAATGTAAATCAACTGTAACAGAGAAAATAAAAACCTAAAAAAAATTTCAAAATTAAAAAAAATAAACTCTAGAAAAAACTTTGTAACTGTAGATGATGATAGATTTTAATGAAACTTTGTTGGTGATCATTCTGCTATATGTACTAACATCAAATCATTATGCTGTATACCTGAAATTAACACAGAGCTATGTGTCAATTATATCTCAATTTAAAAAAAAAAAAAAGCAAATACCTCCCCAGAGTTAAGTTCCAAGAGCAAGGGTGATAGTCTTTGCTTGCTGTCTGTTATAGCCTTGGAACTCTGAGTGGTTAATATGCATATATATATATATATATATATATATATATATATATATATATACACATATATTTTGTATTTCTGTCTTTTTTAGGGCTGCTTCCCTTGGCATATGGAGGTTCCCAGGCTAGGGGTCCAATCAGAGCTGTAGACACCGGCCTACGCCACAGGCACAGCAACGTGGGATCCGAGCCCAGGTCTGTGACCTACACCACAGCTCATGGCAACACCGGATCCTTAACCCACTGAGCAAGGGCAGGGATCGAACCCGCAATCTCATGGTTACTAGTCGGATTCGTTAACCACTGCACCACAACTGGAACTCCATGATATGTGATAAATAAATGGATAAATTAATGAAAAAATAAACTGCATATTTCCCTATGTATATTAATATATTCTTAAATCTTCTACTAAATTTTTTCTCTCATTTGCTTAAAAAAAGGGGGGGGCCTTGGTTCTACCCATTACATTCTACTATCTCACATGTGAATTTCAGTCTAAGAAATGGGAAGTAAAAGCATGCACATTTTAAGTCTGAGCTCTCATCTGTTTTCCATTTTACCCGGGGGGACAAAGCAGGACATATAGCTGGGTGATCTTCGTGCAGCAGGGTAAGCACACCTGAAAGGGCAATTTGCTTGAACAAACCTTGATTTCGCATCTGCCAGTTTGCATTCTGTCTCCCAAGATGTCCAGGGACTGACCTCTCACACACCTGGGATTTGAAAGTGAGTGGCTTGGTGACCCTCCAGATTAGACTTTGCGATGTGACTTTTCTCCCACAGCGAAAAGCATCACCAAGACCTGATTACCACGTAGGAGTTTCTGATTGGATGAGAGACCATATCACAGGATCAGTCACTGGTTGAAGATGTAGCAGTGACCCGGATGTCTACTTGGTGCCAACTGTGGCTGACCACCTGAGAATTTGGAATCCAGCCTGTTAACGGAGGTGGTGGATCCACAGGAGAGGGCAGAGGGATTGACCCAATATACCCACAGGAAGCCTGAAATGAGACACTAAGTTTTATCAGGAAAAATGTTGCTTTTGGAAAGCAATTTAAAGCAAGATTCTGGAGTTCCCATCATGGCGCAGCAGAAACGAATCCGACTAGCAGCCATGAGGCTTTGGGTTCGATCCCTGGCCTCGCTCAGTGGTTTAAGGATCTGGCGTTGCTGTGAGCTATGGCGTAGGTCACAGACGTGGCTCAGATCCTGCATTGCTGGACCCCTGGCCTGGGAACCTCCATATGCTGTGGCTGTGGCCCTAAAAAGCAAAATAAATAAATAAATAAATAAATAAATAAATAAAGCAAGATTCTTTGTCCTTAAGACATCTCAATAAGAATTCTATTTAGGTACCTCGGAATACACCTGACCAAGGAGGTAAAGGACCTATATGCCGAGAACTATAAAACTTTAATCAAAGAAATCAAAGAAGATGTAAAGAAATGGAAAGATATTCCATGTTCCTGGATTGGAAAAATCAATATTGTAAAAATGGCCATACTACCCAAAGCAATCTACAGATTCAATGCAATCCCTATCAAATTACCCATGACATTGTTCACAGAACTAGAACAAACAATCCAAACATTTATATGGAACCACAAAAGACCCAGAATCGCCAAAGCAATCCTGAGAAACAAAAACCAAGCAGGAGGCATAACTTTCCTAGACTTCAAGAAATACTACAAAGCCACAGTCATCAAAACAGTGTGGTACTGGTATCAAAACAGACAGACAGACCAATGGAACAGAATAGAGAACCTGGAAATAAACCCTGACACCTATGGTCAATTAATCTTTGACAAGGGAGGCAAGAACATAAAATGGGAAAAAGAAAGTCTATTCAGCAAGCATTGCTGGGAAACCTGGACAGCTGCATGCAAAGCAATGAGACTAGAACACACCCTCACACCATGCACAAAAATAAACTCCAAATGGCTGAAAGACTTAAATATACGACAGGACACCATCAAACTCCTAGAAGAAAACATAGGCAAAACACTCTCTGACATCAACATCATGAATATTTCCTCAGGTCAGTCTCCCAAAGCAATAGAAATTAGAGCAAAAATAAACCCATGGGACCTCATCAAACTGAAAAGCTTTTGCACAGCAAAGGAAACCCAAAAGAAAACAAAAAGACAACTTACAGAATGGGAGAAAATAGTTTCAAATGATGCAACCGACAAGGGCTTAATCTCTAGAATATATAAGCAACTTATACAACCCAATGGCAAAAAAGCCAATCAATCAATGGAAAAAATGGGCAAAAGACCTGAATAGACATTTCTTCAAAGATATACAGATAGCCAGCAAACACATGAAAAAATGTACAACATCGCTGATTATAAGAGAAATGCAAATCAAAACTACCATGAGATATCACCTCACACCAGTCAGAATGGCCATCATTAATAAATCCACAAATAACAAGTGCTGGAGGGGCTGTGGAGAAAAGGGAACCCTCCTGCACTGTTGGTGGGTATGTAAACTGGTACAGCCACTATGGAGAACAGTTTGGAGATACCTTAGAAATCTATACATAGAACTTCCATATGACCCCACAATCCCACTCTTGGGCATCTATCCAGACAAAACTCTACTTAAAAGAGACACATGCACCCGCATGTTCATTGCAGCACTATTCACAATAGCCAGGACATGGAAACAACCCAAATGTCCATCGACAGATGATTGGATTCAGAAGATGTGGTATATATACACAATGGAATACTACTCAGCCATAAAAAAAGAATGACATCATGCCATTTGCAGCAACATGGATGGAACTAGAGAATCTCATACTGAGTGAAATGAGCCAGAAAGACAAAGACAAATACCATATGATATCACTTATATCTGGAATCTAATATCCAGCACAAATGAACATCTCCTCAGAAAAGAAAATCATGGACTTAGAGAAAAGACTTGTGGTTGCCAAGGAGAAGGGGGAGGAAGTGGGAGGGATCAGGAGCTTGGGCTTATCAGACACAACTTAGAATAGATTTACAAGGAGATCCTGCTGAATAGCATTGAGAACTTTGTCTAGATACTCATGTTGCAACAGAACAAAGGGTGGGGAAAAAATGTAATTGTAATGTATACATGTAAGGATAACTTGATCCCCTTGCTGTACAGTAGGAAAATAAAAAAAAAAAAAAGAATTCTATTTAGGAGTTCCCCTGTGGCTCAGCAGGTTAAGGATCCAGCATTGTCACTGCTGTGGCTTGGGTCACTGCCGTAGCATGGGTTCAATCCCAGGAATTTCTGTGTGCATGGTGTGGCCAAAAAAAAAAAAAATCTGTCTAAAAACACTGAAAGTCATCATTTAGGTCAAATGCTCCAAAAATATATTTTAAAATTACATGTAAAAAATGAAAAGCATAATTTTGTTATAAAATTCTATTTTTATAAAGCTGAAAGACATTGTGATCTGTTTCTGAAATCCTGTTTTGTATTATGCTAACTCCAAAATTGGTCATTAAAATAAGAGCATAGAAATGAAACAGTTACCGTGGAATTTACATAATGAATGTTCCTTTAGGGGGAAAAGGAAGTACAGAACCACATATTAGGGAAAAATTTAATCTGTCTCTTAAAGAAGTAGCTTAACATACCAATGTCAAACACACATACCAATAAAGACCCCAAAAGATGAAAAAAAAACCTATAAAAGAAATAATTCACTAAAATTAATGGTTATAGAATGCTGATCTCTGCCAAATGGCCAATGAAGAGTTCGATCGCAGACAAGTTTGAGGGTTATTTGTTTCAGGGAGGTTTTTGGGAGCTGCTGGGGAAAGAGACCAGGCTAACAGAGGGCAGAGGGACTCAATGGAGGGAGGGGCTGGGAGTCCAGAGTCTGGAAAACCGTGAATGAAAACAGGAGTCTGCAAATGGCAGGCGCCTCGGAGAGACAGGCTCGCCCCACACTCCTATAAGTGGTACGTGGTTGAGGGGCTGGGGGGTGGTGGGGGTGGGGATGTGTTTCTCATTTCTCTATTTCCTACATTCATTTCCTGCCCCGCAACTCCAACCCCAGCTACAGGCCTTTCCAAACACTTATCAGGACTCAGGGTCACCAAAATCATCTTTGTGAGCCTTGCTATCATAACCCTCCCTCTTTAGTGAAAAACGGTGACTATCGCCCCTACCCACTTCCTATCATCTGCCACACATTGGTACGCTGCAGTCCCAGTAGAGCTCTCAGGACTTGGGCCGGACTTGTGTCATGAAGTGGGCACACTTTGGCCCTTCCAGATGCAACATAATACACAATTGCCACTAGGAGAGCAAATCAGCTGGAGAGGTGAGTCTCCTGATTGCCTCTGGCGACTCTGGACACAGGATGAGGCTGTGTCACACAGGGTGGCCAAGAAGTTGGGAGTTGCTCTAGGGAGGGATCCAGAGGGCAGAGATCTCCCAGTTGGTGGGACCCCATCAAGACGCCTCCTCCTCCCTCCCCTCACCACCATGAGAAGTGTGGGACCGCACAGACTAACTATGCTGCCCCAGAGTGCGGCTCTCCACTGCCCCGTAACTCGATCCTATCCATGACTGCTCTTGAGCTCTTGCTCTGTTCTAGCACCTGGCTCAGTAGAAGGTATGCAAATGTGAGCAAGCATACATGCAGCACGGGGCAGATGCCCACAAATGTTTGCTGAATGGCTGAATGAAGGAATAAAGACAGTCTCTGCCCAAAGGTTTCACACTCCCCCAGAGGAGACACAAGCATGGAAAACATAGTGCTAAAACAACTAACGTATGAACTGGCCACCTTACTGGACAGTGATAGTGACTTCTATTTGGGTGGGTCAAGGAGCACTGGGTCTGGATTTGGAAAGACAAGTTTCTCCAGCTATAACTCAAGCAGAGAATGGAGTCTATGCAAAAGAATGGATTTGTAAGACAGCGTGGTGCACTCGGGGAACTGTAGCTGTTCAATGGGTCTGGAGGGGTGAGTGTCATTTCTGTGTTATCCTAGGCAGTGTGAGTGACCAGAATGAGAAACCAAGATCAGGCAGAACCTTCCAGCAAGGTTCCATGCAAACTCCCCTGTCCTCTCAGACCAAAAGGACCAGGCCGCAAATCCCCATGTCATGACAAAGTTACCTGTGTCCTCTGGGGGACTCGAAAGTGGAAGGAGCCACCTGTCCTCTGGCGCCCCTTTGTCACCAGAAGGTGTGTGTGTGGTGGTGGTTGGCGCTTGGCGGCGCCAGCCTGTGTCTCTGCACTGGCTCCATATTTCCTCTCACATGCAGTCTTGCCTCAAGACAAGGCCAAACGGAAATAACTGTCACAGTTGGCCCCTTTCCCAGAGAAATTATATTTAGCCACAGAGAGCAGCAGGCTTCAAAATGGCGTGTCCTCTGGGCTAAAAATGGCCACCCGGAAGGAGCTGGCCGTGGAAAGGGAACCAGGGGTGAGGAACGGGCCACTTCGACCAGATGATGTTTATGTGCTGCAAGGAACCCTATCTGCAAATCCTCGTGGGTTGGGCCGAGTTAAAACAGAAGGGCTCATGACACTATACCATCAGAGGCAACCATAAAAGGGGTCTTTCTGTACGGCTCCAGGCCCAGCACCAATGCCAGCCAGGACAAATGCTGCCCAGCTCCAAAGCTGAGCTCCTCCACACAGATCACGTTTACTGTGTTATACTATTAAAGACCTTTTAGAGCAAAGGAGATGAACAAGCATCAAAGGCAGTAATAAAAATGGCCAGCATTCATTTTTTAACATCCAGCCTTTAGAAGGAAATGAAATATAAAAGCATACATTTTTAAAAATGTTTTAGGAGTTCCCATTGTGGTGCAGTGGAAATGGATCCGACGAGGAACCATGAGGTTTTGGGTTCAATCCCTGGCCTTGCTCAGTGGGTTAAGGATCCGGCGTTGCCATGAGCTGTGGTGTAGGTCTCAGATGCGGGTCGGATCTGATGTTGCTGTGGCTGTGGTGTAGGCCGGCGGCTATAGCTCCGACTTGACTCCTAGCCTGGGAACCTCGATATGCCATGGGTGTGGCCCTAAAAAGAAAAAAAAATGTTTTAAAAAGAATTACAGACAATATAAGGGATTTTTTGGAAACAGGTACCCTCAACCAATGCTAGTAGGAAAGAAAGCGGTTCAACCCTGCAGAGCTTTGTCTTGAAAAGAGCACTTGGGGCACAGGACAAGGATGGATTGGAAGGGGCAAAACTCAAGACAAGGAGACCCCTGGGGACCAGGGCTACAGGTGGGGGTGGGGGTGTGTGGCCTGAATAGAGTAATGACAGTAGGATGGAGAAAGTCGATAAAATTGAAAGAATTCACCAGTTTGGAGAATTGACTGGATTGAGTAACTAGGTAGACCATGCCATTCACTAAACCAGGAGTCTTCAACTTTACCTCACCACTGCATCATCATTCATCATTGCCAAGCTTTATAGATCACTGAGTATGGATGCGTAAGGCATGTTCTGAGCACTTTTTAAGTGATAATGTATTTAATCTTCACAACAGCTCTTTGAGGCGGGTGCTATTCTGGTCCCCATAGAAACCGAGGCACAGAAAACCTGTCCAACTTTTATACATTGAGTTTATTCTCTTCACGGTTATTTATGATATTTTTAGAAAATGAAATAACTTCAAGATACAGTAAGGACTGAGTATATAAATGGTAACACCGCCATATGGTGGAATGTATATTTTAGAAGAATATATGAGGCATGGAAAAAGACATACACCATACATGGGGAAAAATCAATTATAGAATTCTGGGGTGGGGAAAGGGATGTATCTAAGGTTCATCAGATAATTGATGGGAAAAGGCCACTTAATGTAAATTCACTTAAAACCTAATGAAGCGTTATAATGAATAGAAAAAGAAGGATCAGTTGGAGTTCTATCTTGAAAAATTAAACTAAAAATTATAGAATTTTATTTTATTGTATATTTAAGACTAGGTTATAATGAAACCGTTGAGCTAATTCTTGGAACACAGGCTAAAAGGAGGGTTGGAAAGGCTCTTCCTGATAAATTGAGTCAGGGACTCTTGTGCTGCCCCTTGAGTCCAAGGGAGATCCCAGGGTCACAGCTGAGGGAAACAGAGTGGAAGAGAAGAAGGAAGGTGACATAGCGTATGCATTGTCAAGGTCACTCCTGGTGGCAAAGAAGGGCATTGTCTCACCAGTGACCCTCCAAGGAGGGCAGAGTCGTCCACCTGGCCACTGACCACAAGTGTCCTTCTCACCAGCTCCCTGCTCTGATGGCTCATGCGTTTTCCCCGGGGTCACTGATGCTCCTGGCACTTCCGGGCTACTTGTGCCTGTTGGAAGAGCAGCAGCAGAACCAACACATCAGAGAAGCCCAGGAAGGACATAAAGGGTAGGAGCCATCAGTGGGGATGCCCACAGAGAAGCATCTTCCATCCTGAAGTCCTGCTTGTGGTCAAGTTGAGGCCAAGAACAAGCACTGAGTCTGGCCATCAGAGGTGATCAATCTCTGATGTCATGGTCACATAACACGAAAGCATCCTCATCTGAATTGCAATGCAGTCATGATGAAGACCATTGCAGAAGCCCTGTGTGGATATCTGAGGCCTTCGTCACTGTTCCCCAAAGGTCTTTCTTATTCCTTTCATGTTCTTCTCTTTTAAACCACTTTCCATAACCTCTTCTTGCTTAGCTTCTCTTCTCTGCCTGTTAACTGTCCTAACCCGCCAAACATCTGTCAATGGCTCTGTATGTGACGCCAGCAATTCTCCAACAGTGGTTTTATCTGCTTCACAAAACGATGCATCTCTTCCAAGGCAGGGGATTCCTCCTTGCGGTGAACTTGTCGTGCGTTTGCCGTTAGCTGAGAGCATAGCCACCGAGCAACAACATCCTCAGAAAACACAGCTTTCCTCACCTGTGTCTGAGGACTGAGAGGGCTTCCCCCCACCATGACTGCACCTAAGGCAGCTGAGCCCCAAAGATGAACAAGATCACAGAACTCTATTAGCGAGTGCCAGAAACATCGTTGACAAATGGGCTTTCGCAGGGGATAGAAGACAGAAAAGCCCTGCCGCTAAAATCCTGGATACAACCAACCACCTCATGCCACGCATTGACCCCAGTCGCAGCCCCGGGTTTTGAGCAGCCTGGATATGTAGTGTCCTCTGCTGGAAGAATATGCAAACGGATGGGACGTGGGGGAATTGCGAGGATGTCTCCAAAAGCCCTGAGTGGCGGCAAGAATACAAGGGCATAGGGTGTGACAAGCAGCCAAGTCAGACAGGAGCTATGTCACTTCATTTTTCAAGAGTGACGTTGTGAAATCCAAATGGCTTCAGAGGTCAAGTGTCCAGGATGTGGTGGATATTTGTTTCAGGACCTGAGCCCAAAGCGTCCATCTGAGTCAGGCAGTAACCGAGTACCACACGGGGGCGCTGCCAGCAGCTCCTCCGACAAAAGCCTGGAGCTGCTCTGAGCCCTAAAGGGCCAGGTGAAATCCGCAGGGATGGAGACCGAGCTTCCTCTAGAGGGCCCAGCCCTTTGTTGTAAAAGGTGATGATTACAGTTGGTTTGACCCGGGCAAAGTTGTTCTTGGGCAGAGGGAAGCCACTGCCAAGGGAACAGATGCCAGGGCCAGTACCAGTGGGTGGGCACTGCCCTTTGACATCAGTGGCAGGACGAGGAATGCTGAGATGGGGCAAAGGGCAGGTTCCACGGAATAGAGCAGGAGCAGCCAGTTCAGCTGGCCAGAGGGGCTTCCTGGAAGAAGAGGCACTTCAACCTTGAGAAGGGAGGAGTAAAAATCTCCCTCATTCTTAAACTTGAAATACTATGTAAGCCCTGAGATTAGCTGAGTTCTTTCTTGCCATAAAAATTACCTTTAAAAGGCGGGGGAAGGAGAGGAAAGTTGATTTTATCTGAGCCTATACAAAGTCTCATTTCTCAGAGTAAAAAGTCTCTTCTCTAAAACTTTATCTGGACCAATGAAGGCCTGTTTAGGGAAAGCATATTAAGCTAACATGACCTCTGTGGATGTTAGCTTATAGAGATGCTAGTTATAGAGATGTTTATAGAGATGACCATATAAATTTGGCGAAAAATTTAGAAGGCAAAGGGGAGTCCCTTCTGTGGCACAGTGAGTTAGGGCTCCAAAGGCAGCAGCTCAGGTCACTGTGGAGGCAAGTGTTCCATCCCTGGCCCTGGGCATTGGGCTAAGGAGCTGGCATTGCCAAGGCTGTGGCATAGGTCACAGCTGTGGCTCGGGTTCAACCCCTGACCCAGGAACTTCCATATTGCCACAAGTGCGGCTATAAAAATTTTTTTAATTTAAAAAAAGGTTAAAAGGGAGTTCCCTTCATGGCTCAGTGGTTAACGAGCTTGACCAGGATCCATGAAGGTGTGGGTTCCATCCCTGGCCTCGCTCAGTGGGTTGAGGATCCACTGTTGCTGTGAGCTGTGGTGTAGGCTGACAGCTGTAGCTCTGATTCAACGCCTAGTCTGGGAACCTCCACATGCTGTGGGTATGGCCCTTTGGAAAAAAAAAATGTTAAAAGAAGGCAAAGAATATAATACCAATTTGTGACGATTGCTGAGGTGGTGGCCTCCCAGTTGCATTAGATGTTGGGAACAAGCTAGCTAAAGAGCCCTCAGGATGCAGCATAAGTGATCTGCTTGAAATATCATCATAAAAACAATGGGGAGGTTCCTGACCATTTTCCTCAGATTCGGAAGAGCTGCACCCAACAGTTGAGAGGGGAGAAAAAGCCAGATATGTGTTCTGGTGAGAGAAAGACACTGCTGCCCAAGGTATCCGTAGTAAAAGCCAATGTTTTAAAGAAATGAAAATAAAATATGTGCAATGTAATTTTAAACATATGTGTATCCCTAAACTGCTACATACTTGTGTCATTGACTATTTAACCCTTATCCTAGGGTTTGTATAGTCAGGTTGGCAAGACAAAAATGCTCCTGGGGAAGCCTTCTCATTGAGGAGACAGAAGCTCGCTGTCACTTCGAGGCTGCCTTCTAGGAAAAAGGGGCAAAACGACAAGTCACTTCAGAACTTGGTCAACCTGCAAGAATGTATGGAGAACCTCCCTGGATATTGTGGGGGTTCCTCAAAGAAACCAGAGCTCTTGCATCCTGGAGCTTGTGCTCTAACTCTGGAGACCAGATCCATGGCAGGGAAACTATCAGAGCAGAGGAGACGGTGGGGTGGGGGGCGGGCGAGCTTCTGTGCCCCTGGCATGGCCCCCTTGTCAAAGCATGTTCTCAAATTCGGGTCCTCTGTGCCTTGAACTTGGAGGCATCCTGTGTCCGTGGGCACCTGTCAACAGGAACCAGAGTCAAGGCGGAAAGGACCACATTCACCCAGAAGTGCCCCATCTTGCCAATTCGGCCCCCAGGGAAATGGAGGGGTTGAGAGAGTGGTCCTTGACTAGTCAATGCCCGGCAGGCAAGACACAGGATCCCAGAGAAGCCTGCCTTGGATCCCACCCTTCCCCCCCGCCCCCCCGCTACATTGCCAGGCCCCAGCCATCCTTCTGAGTCCATGAGGTCTCCGGAGCACCTCATGAGGTCTCATAAGAAACCAGGAGTGCCAGGGTCCCATCGGGGGCTCTGCAGGCAGTTTGACAGTGCCAAGTGCCCTTGGGCCTCAGCTCCTGCACATCTGTTGCTGTGGAAATGCCACAGACTAGAGCAAGAGCCCCCAAGCTTCATATCAGCTGGGCCCTTTGCCTGTACCCACAGGCCCGCAGCCCTCTGCCACTGGCCCTCTGACACCACGAGGCTCCATCCTGAGCACGCCAATCGGGCCTGGGCCCCGGCTGGCCTGGTCATCCAGGGAACACCTGGGCAGAGCAAGCAGAAAGGACTTTGTTTGCCAGCCACTACCCTGAAGGTGACATTCATCCCTTTTCCAAAGCGTGCACCGTTGGCAACTTCTATGCAAAAGTCCCGGGACCATTATGTGGCACATCCCGTGCTGAGATGTTTATCTTGTTAGCTGTCAAGATGAGGAAGGATGCACGTTGAATGCCATCAATCAGCCTCAAAGGCTACCACTGAAGAAATGCAACACAATAAACACATTTCCTAACATGAGTTGCCAGATCTATATTAATCCTTTATTCAGAGCTTAATTGTAATTGACCCTAAATAGACCGACCATGACCCAGAGACTAGAGGCCTCAAGGTGCCACGTGCTGCACATAGAAAGCCATCAGCTGCCAGCGCCACCTGCAGAGATGCGTGATGGAGCCGCTCCCCAGCCTGCATCTGTGTATTTTACCTGTCTTTTGGTACCTAATTACCCTGAAGGAGCCACTGAAAACCAGAGGCTCAGGCCTTGCCACTGAGGCACGCAGAAAGCCGAGGGTTGGAGGAGATAATTGCCACCTTTCTTTTCTTTTCTTTTTTTTTTTTTCCCACTGTACAGCATGGGGACCAAGTTACACACACATGTATACATACTTTTTCCTCCCATTGTTGTGTTGGGATGTATCTAGACAAAAGTTCTCAATGCTACACAGCAGGATCTCATTGTAAATCCATTCCAAGAGCAATAGGCCAGGACGGTGCCAAGCTCCCCATCCCTCCCACGCCCTCTCCCCCCACCCCCTCACCCCCCGGGCAGCCACAAGTCTATTCTCCAAGTCCATGATTTCGCCACCTTTCTTAATGGCTCTGTCCACCTTTCCAGAGGCCAGAGCATCACCCTGACATGAGCTCAAGCACAGAGGAAATAGGAGCATGGACTCTGGGGAGACAAAAATGCCAGGGTATTGATGGACTTCAGAGCAGAGAAATGAATAAAACTGCCCCTCCCCCTCCCTGCTGGACCAGCTCTGATCTGGTCTCAGGCAGCGGATTAACTGCTGCCTCATTGTGACACTAGGAGTCTCTAAAGAGGTCTTCTGCCTGATCTCCCGTGTCCTAAGGGGACAGTGGCTCCTATGAGGTCAGGGTCCAGGACTCTGCATTTATTAGAGCTGCACAGAGAGGGGCCTGATATGCAGACTGGAAGTAACCCACCCCTGACCTCGCTAAAGCTCAGAGGAGAGTGAGCTTCTGGTCCAGGGCCCGGAAGCTGTGGCACCAAGTTCAGAAAGGGTAAAATAGACATTGAGAGCACCATTGAATTTTCTCTGAAGGCACTATTTTGCCTTTAAATCATACAATATTTACATTGTGTGCTTGCTCTATTAAGATGATCAAAATTCGAAATGTCTTCCCAATTCTGAGTAAACCTGATTTCCTGAGGTGTATGTGGGGGTGTGTGCTGGGGGAGGAATGGATCCAACTATGGCCTTCTGTCCTAATAATGGCTAGAATTTCTAAAGCACTTACTAAACACTGAAGACTGTGCTAGAGCTTTACCTATCCTAAGTCATTTAAGTTTCTCAATTGCTCGGTGATGGACTATGCTAGTCCACATTTTGCAGATGAGGAAGCTGAGGCTTGAGGAGGTGGCATGAAATCACACACGGCTAGAAAGAAGCAGAGGTGGGGGTTGTGTTTAGTTGTGTCTGACGCCCTAACTGGTGCCCTTGGCCGTTGTAAGTCACACTTTAGGTCTGAAAAGCACAGTCCTGGCCTAGAGGTTGTTTTCTTCCTGATGGAGGATGGACTTTAAATGACAGCCCCCCCAACAATGATAATAATATCAACAATAATGACCAATCGTGTGTGTGCAAGACCAGGTAGAGAGAATATGGAGAAACTAGAACCCAGTACCCTTTCCTCAAGGCAGGCCCCACCCAGCCATTCCCCACAGAGAGAGCCTGAGGGCAATAGCCCCCCTGAGAGCCAAGGCTGCATGCCAGCTTGCCTTCTCTCAGAGTGCACCAGGGGGCGCTGTTGGGGAGTCACAAGCAGAACTGAAGCCGTCCGGAAGGCTCTGCACCCACTGGGCGCCCTGAATTTGCTCTTATAAAAACGTGGGGGAGTTCCTTTTGTGGCTCAGTGGTAATGAACCCAACTAGTAGCCATGATGACGTGGGTTCGATCCCTGGTCTTGCTCAGTGGGTTAAGGACCTGGCATTGCCATGAACTGTGGTGTCGGCTGCTGTGGCTGTGGCTTGTAGCTGCCGCCTATTTGACCCCTAGCCTAGGAATTTTCACATGTGCGGGTTCAGCCCTAAAAAGACAAAAGAGGGGGGGCACCTCTCAAAAGGAGTCTTGGTACCTGCCTTCACCAGGTATTTTCCCTCCAATTATACTTCCTTGCACACAGCCTCTGAGAAAATAATATTGGGAAATTCTTCCGGTCACCCTGAAACAGAGAGGCACCATCAAGGGCCTTCCCAAAATGTAGCTCAGAGCAGACGGGAAAGCTGAAGGTTACCCAAGATGGACCCAGTGAACTGGGAATCCAGCCCTTGACTCAGGTGCAGCTTGGCTGCTCATTCTTTGGTTCATGGGATATTTATCAAGCACCTACTAAGTGCCACCCACTGTGGTGGATGCTCTTCCTTCCAAAGCCTCTCTCTCATCTCCATAAATGACAACACTATCCTTCCAGCGCTCAGCCCGAAAGTCTTGGATTAACCTTGCGTCCTGTCCAGGGACATTGAGCTACTGGGTGCAGGCACAGAGGAGGGGGAGGGTTAGACTTCATCAAGGCCACACAGTATCATGGCAGGGAGGGGGGAGGCGAGGAGGACAGGATGTCGCCCAGACTCTAAGCTAGATAAGGAAGGAACTGAGGACACAGAGACTGGCTGGGTCCGTGGGCTGGCAGTCCCCGTGGAGGGAAGGGCTGTCAGGGGAGTAAATGAGGTCATGGTCTGAAGAAGATCCTTGAAAGCAAGATTTCAGCTACTGTGCCATTGTTTTACATGGGGCAGTGGAGGGTGCAAGACTTTGAGGTAGGAGGGAGGGAAGCGCCTCTGCAGGGATGCTATCAGCATCCCAATTGGCCAAGGATCACCGCCCCCCCCCAGGCACCAAAGAAGAAAATCACCACCATTCTCAGTGCATCCTTTATTTCTCTGTGTTTACATATCAGCCTCTTGGATTAGCAAGCAAATCCAGGGCCTCCCCCAGAGCCTAGTATACTGGAGGTGCTACATAAGTGTATTTGGTTCTTTTTGAAATCAAAGGGGCAGAAAGGAGATCCCTGGATGGAGGTCCTTTGCCTTATGAAAGAGCTGATCATTAAAACCTTCTGAAACCAAGTGATCTTGAGGCCAGTGGCCACACCTCCTACAGTGCGAGCTACATCCTCTCGATTCTGCACGGTCATGCTCTCCACCTGCCACTACTTTGGCCATGTAAGAAGAGAGGTCAGCAAGCTCCACCCTACGCAGGTCAACTATTTGCTCCCCAGGCCTTGAGATCCCATTCCTTCTGGAGCCCCACGTCTTGATTGAGCAGCTACTAGGTGCCAGACTCTGCAGCACTGGGGACAGAACAGATCGCATTCCTCACTCTCACTTCATGAAGCCTGGGAAACTCAGCCTCTAGCAGAAGAAATGCATTTCTCTTCCAAGAATAATTGCTTGGGAATAACCTCTTCTTATGAGATTGAGAGAATGTCTCTCTAAAACTCTAAGCATGATGCTTTACTGAATTTCTGTGAATGGGACCAGCCCTGCCTTTTTGGTCAGGATTTTACCTTACTAAGCTGGGTTCCTGTTGTTTGTTTTGTTTGATTTGTTTTGGAAGCAGAACTGGCTCACAAGGAACCCTTTTTTCCCTGGAACATTGATCTCTTAAAGACTGAGTCTAACACACAGACACTTGACATAATAAACAGAATGAGAAGTTTTGCATTCCTGTTGTCTCAGGTCGCCATTGAATCTCAGGACACCCTAGAAGCCAGAGAGACAACTGCATCCCCTGGCGCTGGTAAGCTTGGGGTAAATACATGAGCCCATTATCACCCCATCTATCACAAACCTGAGTTTAGCAGCCACATCCCAAAGAAAAGATTCCAGATCTCATGTTTACTGCCATCTTTATTCAGCGTTTCAACAACTGTAGCTAAACCTCCCCACCACTCTCTCCTTTTCAACTCCTAAAACTTGAAAAGGGAATACCATTCACTGTATTGACTCCATTTATTCATTATTCATTCCCTCATTCATCATTCATGTGCCAGGCACAGTGCACATGGTCAAGCAGGCAGGAAGACACAGGAAACCAGCATCGCGAGGCTGATGACAACTGCCAGCACCCATCACGGAGGCGATACCTGGTTCAGCAGAGCATCCCGTTTCATGCTGTGTTTTTCTCTCTGTTTGACTAGTAGAAACTAAGCTCTATAGAGCACTTAGTAATATGCCAAGAACCATGCACAATTTAATTTTCCTCAGAACCTATTGTGACAGCTCCTGAACATCTTTTTGCCTTGGTTTCCTCATTTAAAAAGATTATTGAAAGGTTCTTAACCTGCTAGGCACAAACCTCACACGGTTTTCTTTCTTCAGTGACTGCAGGCAACTATACTCAGCCACTTTTAGGCATCCTGTTGCTTGTCTCCTCTGAGGTTATGTGTTTTTGTAGTGCCAGCTCATGCTTGTTTCAGAGTTCTTCTCCTGCTCCCCATGTGGTGCTGACTGGGTGTGTGGCTCCTACGGTTTGGGGCCAGGAGCAGGGGTGGGTCAGAATCTCCTTTCTCATCACCCTCCCTCTGATTTATCTGCATCTAGCGTTGGGCAAGGGGGAGGCCACCTCCAAGCTGAGCACCTGAGATGAGGTGGTTTTCTATATCAATGGTCCGAGCTCCAATCCAATGCCCTCTAGAATTGGCAAGGACAGAGTGCCACACAAGTGCCACTACTGACAAGCCTCTCACCCCACACAACTCTTTAGGCACCAACCCATCACTTTGAGATTCTTCTGGCAGATATCCCACTGCATTTCTCTTCACTCCTTTCTGGAGAAACCTCCACTGAACCAAAGCCCCCATCTCATCTCTCCTCTGCAGCCCCAACTGCAGAGGAGAGATGACTGTCCCTTATGACATCCCAGTGCTCTAATGAGTTGGAGGACCAAGGACACAAACCTGCACTGGGCTGGGCAAAGACCAAATGGTGAAGTCTACGAATCAGTGTAAACCAAATCATGGTCTACAGTGGAGCAGCGTCTATGCTTTAGGCAAGGTGGAGCCCGTAAGAATTTAGGACATGGAGATGGCATGACTAGATTTGTATTTTATTGTAGTCCTTCTCAGAGCACAGTAGAGAATGGACAGGACTGTGAGACCAACAGCAGGGACACCAGGAAGGAGCCAATGCCATGCTTTCCAGCTCATGATTGTGTGCATGATATTTTTGCTAGGTATTTTTTCACTTCATGACATGATCTAAAAGTGAGACAACAAGCTCTGGGAAAATCGATCTCTTCTACCTGTTGTGGGTTGAAAGTGTCCTCCAAAAAGATATGTTGAAGTCCTAACTGCCAGGACCTGTGAATGGGACTTTATTTAGAGATAAGGTCTTTGCAGATGTGAGCAAGTCAAGGTCACTGGGGTTAGGGTGAGCCCTAAATTCAATAACTGGTAACTGTATAAGGACAGGGAGAATTGAAGACACGGATACACATATAGAAAGAAGACCATTCTAAGAGGGAGGCAGGATTGGAAAGATGTAGCTACAAGGCAAGAGACTCTAAGGACTGCTAGTAACCACTAGATCTTAGGAAGGGCCAGGAAGAATGCACAGTCTCAGAGACAGCATGGCCTTGTTGATGCCTTGACTTCCAGAACTGTGAGACAATAATTATCCATTGTTTTAGGCCACCGAGTTTGTGGCATCTCTAGGAAACGAATACAATGGCTGAATAATTGTAAAACATTAGTGCCATCTAGACCTATAAGATGAGGAAGCTGAGGCCCAGAGGCCTGACTTGGCTTCCAAAAGTCCACAGAGAGTCCATGGCAGTGATGGTGTACTGCAAGGAACCAGCACAAGCCTCCCTGTCTGTCGTTTCTGACACTCCTGTGGCTGCCCACTTTTTCAGAGCCTCTGCTCCTGACCAAGCCCACACCACACTTGTATGAGTCAGCTCTGACTGCTATAACAAAATGCCATAAACTGGATGACTTAAACAATAAGTGCTTTGTTTTGTTTTGAGTTTTGGGTTTTTTTGTTTTGTTTTGTTTTTTGTTTTTTAGGGCTGCAGCATATGGAAGTTCCTGGGCTACAGGTCGAATTGGAGCTACACCACAGCCTCGGCAACACTGGATCCTTAATCCACTGAGCAAGGCCAGGGATCAGACCTGCATCCTCATGGATACTAGTTGGGTTTGTAACTCACTGAGCCACAATGGGAATTCCAACAATAAGCATTTATTTTCTCAGAATTCTGGAGGTCAAAAGTCTGAGCTCAAGTTTCCAGCAGAGTTTAGTTTGTTGACGAGGTCTCTCTTCCTGCTGTGTCAGGGGCCGTCTTCTCATGGTGTCCTCACCTGGCCTTTCCTCAGTGTGTGCAGAGAGGGAGGCCATGGTCCTATTGGATTAGGGCTGCACACTCATTTAATCTTAATTTCCTCTTTATAGGCCCTATCTCCAAATACAGTTACACTGGGAGTAAGGGCTTCAACATGAATTTGGGGAGTGTCTCAGTCAGGTCAAACTGAGATAATAAAATACCCTAGACTGGATGGCTTATAAACAACAGACATTTATTTTCTCACAGTTCTGGAGGCTGGAAGCCTGAGCTCCCTGTGCCAATAAGATTGAGTTCTGGTGAGCACCCTCTTCCAGGTGGTGGACCCACCAGCTTCTCATTGTGTCCTCACAAGTCAAAGAACAGAGAGAAGCAAGCTCTCTGGACCTTAGAAAGACATTAATCTTGGAGTTCCCATCATGGCTTGGCAGAAGCAAATCTGACTGGCATCCAACAGGACGTAGGTTTGATCCCTGCCCTTCCTCAGTGGGCTAAGGATCTGGCACTGCCATGAGCTGTGGCGTAGGCCTGTAGCTACAGTTCTGATTCGACCCCTAGCCTGGGAACCTCTATATGCAGTGGGTGCGGCCCTAAAAAAAAATAAAAAAGGAAAGATAAAGAAGAGTTGCAGCAAGTCATGAGTATTCCATGAAAAGACAATATTTCATCTTCGCATAAGTTTTTATGCTAGGCTATAAAAAGTTATATGTTTTTCTTTTGTAAATTTATCTTATTGAAGTATAGTTGATTTATAATGTGTTGATTTCTGCTGTAGGGCAAAGTAATTCATATATATATATATATATATATATATATATATATATATATATATACTTTTTTCATATTCTTTTCCATTATGGTTTATCACAGGATATTGAATATAGTTCCCTGTGCTATACGTAGAACCTTGTTGTTTATCCATTCTGTATATGAGTTTGTATCTGCTAATCTCAAACTCCCAATCCCCCTGCCCCCACCTCCCATCCCCCTTGGCAACGACAAATCTGTTCTCTATGTCTGTGAGTCAGTCCCCATTTTGTAAATAAGTTCATTTGTGTCATATATTTTAGATTCCACATGTAAGTGGTATCATATAGTATTTGTCTTTCTCTTTCTGACTTACTTCACTTAGTATGATAATTTTATGTCCATCTATGTTACTACAAATGACATCTTTTTACTCATTTTAATGGCTGAGTAATATTCCATTGTGTATATATGTACCACATCTTCCTTACTCATTCATCGTTGATGGGCATTTAACAAACATTTTTATTTATGTCAGGACTGCAAGCAATCTTTCATATGCTAATTCTTGATTCCCCAAGGTGAATATCAGTAATAACTGCTCTTCCTTCAGACCCACCTAACATCTAACATGTATCAAGTGTGCCTTCTTTTCAGATGAAGGATATCTTGGATTCCTAGTGGATTTCCATTATGTTTTTAGGCAGAACATGGAGCAAAGGCCTCATCTTTGAGCATGACAGCACATGTCATATATATTAAAATCCTGGAATTCCCTTTGTGGTTCAGTGGTTAACAAACCCAACTAGGATCCACGAGGATACAGTTTTGATCCCTGGCCTCACTCAGTGGGTCGAGGATCTGGCATTGCCATGAGCTGTGGTGTAGGTCAAAGATGGTGGCTTGGATCTCGCATGGCTGTGGCTGTGGTGTAGGCCGGCTGCTGTAGCTCTGATATGACCATTAGCCTAGGAACTTCCATATGCTGTGGGTGCGGCCCTAAGAAGAAAAAAAAAAAAAATCCTCAGCTTCTCTCTGCTCTGCAGTCTCTGGGCTCTTTGACCAGAGCCCTTTACGGGGAGAACAGGCACAGGAGGCAGATTACTGTAGTGTTGGCTTGGTGGTCACCTAGGAGATTGGTTGTGCCTTTCCATTCTGGGTGCGGCCCCAAATAAATGAGGCTCCTATGCATCCTATCCAAGCAGGGGGACCACTCATGTGGCATGGGGGTTGAGATCTCAAACACACTTCCAGGTCACCTCTCTGCTCCTGCCATTTTAGAGAAGAGGAAGCAGAGCCCAGAGATGCTGGGACTTTCCCAATGCCTTTCTTTCTTTCTTTCTTTCTTTCTTTCTTTCTTTCTTTCTTTCTTTCTTTCTTTCTTTCTTTCTTTCCTTCTTTCTTTCTTCCTTCCTTCCTTCCTTCCTTCCTTCCTTTCTTCCTTTCTTCCTTCCTTCCTCCCTCCCTCCCTCCCTTCCTTCCTTTCTTTCTTTCTCTCTTTCTCTTTCTCTCTTTCTTCCTTTTTGGTCTTTTTAGGGCCCCACCAGTGATATATGGATGTTCCCAGGCTAGGGGTCGAAGCAAAGCTATAGCTGCTGGCCTATGTCACAGCCACAGCAACACCAGATCCGAGCCGAGTCTGCAACCTATACCACAGCTCATGGCAACGCTGGGTCCTTTAACCCACCGAGAGAGACCAGGGATCAAACCTGCATCCTCAAGGATGCTAGTCACCTTCATTTCTGCTAAGCCACAACAAGAACTCCACTTTTCTTTTTTTTTAAAAAAATATATATATATATTTTTAAAATAAAAGATACATATACATAATTAAAAGAGTCAAATAATTTCAGAAGTTTTTACTTAAATAGCAATCCCTCGCCTCCAGCCCCCTCCTCCCTTTACTGCTTCCCAGAGAGCCAGTGCTTTTCTCATAAGTCTCTGCCTGGCTTAACACTGCCACCCAACCACCAATCGTTGCAAGGTGCTGTTTTTTTTTTCTAATTGCTTTAGAAATAAAGAGATTGCTGTCCAGAGTGTTCGCCCAGGCAAGGGAAGAAGGGAGGGGACGAAGGCAGCCCTCAGCCAGGGGCACAGGGAGATTCAGTGCACATAAGTGCCATCCTCTTTGCAGTTCTCAATGCCCTTACTCCTGCCTTTTGCTGGCTCCTGGAGATTAGCCTCCATAGCTGGGATGGGCAACCACCAGGGCTTGGGGGAGAATGCCGCCCCTTTCCTGAGGCCTCCAATCCCCAGTTTCCAAAGCTCCTGCCCAGCCGAGTGTTCCCAGCCAGCAGTGACTGCAGAAGGGAGCTGTGGACACCGCCCCCCCCCCCCACCCCCGTCTCCTCTCGGAGGGCCCCTCCCTTCCAGCCTTGAACCTGCAATAGCAGCCCCACCCGGGGCCCATGTCAGAGGTCTGGCCTCTGCTTGGGGATGTTGGCATTAAACAAGGGACTCTACCCTGGGAATACAAGGAGAAGAAAAAACAATACCTCATCTTCTGCTTGGAAGGGGTGGCCCTCCCGCGGGAGAGACGGAGAAAGTGTTATGAACCTTGAACTCCCCCCACCCCCACTCAGCATCCATGCGCCTCCCGAACCACACCTTGATTTCTTTCTGGTTTCGATATTAGAGGGAGGGAAAATCCACGTGCACCTTCCGTGGTGCCCAAGGTCATGGAGCTCAGCCAGAACACAGCTCAAGAAATGGATGATTTTCCCACTTCTTTTTTTTTTTTTTTAAATTGGGTTCTTTTTTTGGGTGGGGGGGGTTGTTCTTTTTTCTAGGGCCGCACCTGCAGCATCAGGAGGTTCCCAGGCTAGGGGTCTAATCAGAGCTGTAGACACTGGCCTACACCGGAGCCACAGTAACAGAGGATCCAAGCCCCATCTGTGACCTACACCCCAGCTCATGGCAACGCCAGATCCTTAACCCACTGAGCAAGGCCAGGGATCGAACTCGCAACCTCATGGTTCCTGGTTGGATTCGTTAACCACTGAGCCATGATGGGAACTCCAAATGTCCCCATTTCTGAGTCTTGTGGGAGTGTCCCAGGGAGCTATGATACGGTCCCTCTGCCCCCGTGGTGGCATCCGGAGGGCACAGTTCTGAGAAAATACGTCTCCCAGGCTTCCCTCTCACAGGCCCCCAGGGCCACATGGCATCCTGTCTGCTTCCTAGCTGGGTGTTCCCACAGCCTTGTTCATTCCGACCTCCTGGTCTGCTCCCAGTAAACCCCCTCCCTCTGCTAGTCAGGATCTCTTTCTGTTGCTTGCAAGCAAAAGGAACCCTAAAGGATACAAAATAAAGACAAAAACAAACACAAAGGCACAGATAATCCTCAGCAGGTGTGGCAAATGCTAAGAACATCACCAAGGGCCAAGGACAGGAAAAAGCAGAGGCAGTGATGGTGTGGGGGAGCCCCCTGGCACCTGCGGGCCACAGGCCCTGCAGTGGCCCACAGGTGCCACCTCTGCTGCTCCTTCTGTGTGACAGTCACAGCCAAGTGGCCACTGTTGAGCTTGCACCCAGAACTGAGACCTCATCCAGAGGCTGGGCAGGGGCCCTTGGAGAAGAAGGCGGGGTCCTCAGTGGTGACAGTGGAGCCAGGTCCAGGAGGGCACAGCTGGCAGCCTTGCATCCTCCCTAGCCTCTCTCCTGAGGCCCCAAGCCCCAGCCTTCTACTGACCAGCCTTGGGGCCAGGTTCTGGCATCTTGTACCCCTCCCCTCAATTCCAGCCTGCTGGAAAAAAAATCCTCTTCATGGAGTTCCCATTGTGGCTCAGTAGAAACAAATCAGACTAGTATCCATGAGGATGCAGGTTCGATCCCTGGCCTCGCTCAGTGGGTTAAGGATCCAGCGTTGCCATGAGCTGTGGTGTAGGTTGCAAACATGGCTTGGATCCCTCGTTGCTGTGGTGCTGGCATAGCCAGAGGCTACAGCTCCCATTTGATCCCTAGCCTGGGAACCTCCATATGCTGTAGGTGTGGACCTAAAAAAAGGAAAGAAAAAGAAAAAGAAACCCTCTTCATGTCCACCAGTCTCCATTTCCCATTGGTCCTCATGGAAGTTTCATTGCTTTCCTGGGGACTACGCTTGAAATTATCTGGATTCATCATTTCCATAGAGATTCTAGCAAAACAACAAATCCAAGCGAATTCATTCTGACAAAACTCTGGTCAGAAAAGGGGAAGCGAGACAATGGCATATTATAATCCTCAAGCCCCAAACTCCCCCCTTATCTGCTGTTCCCAGTGTGAGGGAAAAGGGCAGGATAAGCCAGCCCCCACTCCCTGCTTGCCCCTCCGTTTTAAGGAAGGTGTTGGAGATGAGGTCTGGGAACCATCAGTTAAAGGTTTCAGCTGTTGGCTCCCAGACAAGGAAGGATCTTGGGGAAAAACATTATAATGTAATTGTGACAGAAATCTCTTTTCAGCAGAGGTTTGCTTTTGTTTTTGTTTTTCTTTGTCATTTTGCATCTGTGGCACATGGACAATCCCAGGATAGGGGTCGAATCGGAGCTGCAGCTGCCGTCTATGTCACAGCAGCTCGGGATCCAAGCCCCACCTGCGACCTACACCACAGCCACAGCAAGGACGGATCCTTCATCCACTGAGCGAGGGCTGGGATGGAACCTGTGTCCTCGTGGATACTAGTCAGGTTCGTTACCGCTGAGCCACAACGGGAACTCCATCTTTTCAGTAGAAGATCTACAGATGTTAAACGCTGCCTTCAGACTGTTTCGGATGGAGTACCTAGCTGCAGAGGACTGAGAGTCTTTTGAATCTGAATTTTCCCCTTGCTCTACTTTAAACATCATTCCACTTGGGATACCGTGTTGGAGGTTTGGCAACGAGGTGGCATATCCTTAAAAGGGAAAGGAAATAACATATTTCCGTGACTCTGGCTCAGGTAGTGTATGTCCCCAGAGGAAACGATAGTCTTTGAAAGGAATGTTTGCCTCATTCAGTATAAACAATGTTGGTTTGTTTATGTCTTAACCCCTGCGTGGTGATTAATGAACAAAAATATATCTTCTGAGACTCAGAGTACACAGGACCCTTTGGAGTGGGTCACAGTGGAGTAAATAAAGATGAAAAGAAGAGAGAGCCACTGCGACGCCAATAAAATAGCACCGTCTTCGTTAATCTGAAGTTTGGATGACCCAGGCTGTTCATAGGGAAAATAGCATCTCTTTCATTGGTATTTTTCTTTTTTTCTTTCTCGGCTTACAAATCATGACTCCTGGAAATTTTAAATTACTTCTTTATGTTGGAAAGAGGAATTGTATGACTCAGTTTGGACATTACGCAAGGTGGTAGAATTGGGGATCCGTTTCTTGATTTGGTGTGAAAACCAGCTCCCGGAGTCACTGGCTGTTGGATCTTAGGAAAGCGGTTTTGCCCTTCTAATCCCCAGTTATTTTATTTTATCTTATTTTATTGTATTTTTTGCCTTTTCTAGGACTGCACCCACGGCATATGGAGGTTCTCAGGCTAGGGGTCTAATCGGAGCTATAGCCACCGGCCTACACCAGAGCCACAGCCACGCGGGATCCGAGCCCACGTCTGCGACCTATACCAGAGCTCACAGCAACACCAGATCCTCAACCCACTGAGCGAAACCAGGGATCGAACCCGCCACCTCATCATTCCTAGTTAGATTCATTAGCCACTGAGCCACAACGGGAACTCCTAGTTACTGCAGGTGGTTAGTGGGGCAAGCATGCCCAACGCACCTCCTAGGGCTGTTATGCAAATGAAAGGAGATAATGAATTGCAAGCGCTTTGGGAATTGCAAAGCCTGGTTATAAGAGGGAAGAAAAAGGAAGCCTAGGTTTACTGGACACCCAAGTACATGGGGCACTTAGCAAATTGGCTCTGACGCCGAGCACACTTCACCTCCAATCTTCCACCCCCACCCAGTCCTTCCCCCAGTGGCAGCCAAAAATGATGTAAATCCTATTGTGTCATTCCCAGTTTAAAAGGTTTTCCCATTGCTATTAGAACAGCACGCAAACAAGAAGGATTTGCTGTATAGCACAGGAACTATATTCAATAGCCTGCAATAAACTATAATGGAAAAGAATCCAAAAAAAATTGTTATATACACATGTCTATGTATAACAGAATCACTTTGCTGTACACTTGAAACTTACACAATGTTGTAAATCAACTCTAGTTCAATAAAAGACAGAAAAAAGAATAGGATGCAAACTCCCTGCAGTGGTCTAAGAGGCCCTATCCGATCCTCCTACTCCAGGAGTGCGCCCACAACGCTGTCCCTAGTGCTCCCCGCTGTGATCAAGCAAATCTCCCTCCATCCTTTGGCCATGCTCTGCTCCTTTCTGTCTCAGGGCCCTTGCACGTGTCCATCCCTCTTTCTGGGAGGCTCTTCCTCCTTTCTTCACCTGGCTCATCTTTTATATCCTTTTTAGTTTATATGAGATTTCTTCCCTCTTAACCGGGACTACTGCATTGACCGGACAGGTTATAGAATCCACAACTCCAGGGGGCGTCATTCACATAGACTACAGTTTGCACAACAACAAAGCACATGGGGATCTTGTTCTCAGCCTCCTCCACTAATCCCATCATACCCTTGATTCCCACTGTGCTTCTCCCTCACAGCAATGGGCACATTTATAATCATTTATTTGGGAAATTTCACTGTGGCTCCGTGGTAACAAACCCAACTAGTATCCATGAGGATGCGGGTTTGCTTCCTGGCCTCGATCAGTGGGTTAGGGATCTGGCGTTGCTGTGAGCTGAGGTGTCACTGCAGACATAGCTCAGATCTGGCATTGCCATCGGCTATAGCGCTGATTAAACCCCTAGCCTGGGAACTTCCATGGGCTGCAGGTGTGACCCTAAAAAATACAAAGAAATTTCTTTAAGTTAAAAAATATATATAATCATTCATTTATTAAATGGCCATCTTCTCCCTTGGACGTCAGGACCATGACTCTCCCGTTTACCTCGGAATCCTCAGCCCTGAGAACAGGACCTGCACCCAGAAGATACTCAATAAATGCGTAGGGACTGACTTTCTATGAGGTGTGAGGAAGCCATGGTGTCTCAATCCAAAGGCACTGAGTAAACATGAGCATTGAGGCCTGACAAGTGTCTCAGCAGCTGCCGATTGTCCATCTCCATCCCCAGTGCTGGTGCGGACCTGGAAGCTAGGAGGTCCAGATAAGCCACAGACCAGGTTCAGAGGACTCCAGAGGAAGAAGGACATTAGGGAGGCTGGGAACCCAGCCCTGCCTTCTGCTAAGAGACGCATCTCTGCTCCCTAGAATGATTTAGCTTCTCTCTCCAGAAATGAATGATTTGCAAGAAGAGTGTATGACAACAGAGCCCCAAATCCTGAAGATCTGAATTTGAATCCTTCCTAATCACAGGCTAGCTGGTAATTACTGACAAGTGATTATAAGATGGCTGTCCTTTATTCTTGCTAGGATATTTTTAAGTTAAGCAAAGCATTTTATAAGCTCTAAAGAATGGCTGTGCTCTGAAGAAGGCTCTAACAAAGAGATGTAGCATTATTATTTGCAGTTGAT
Source organism: Sus scrofa (assembly GCF_054392235.1). Classification (NCBI taxonomy): domain Eukaryota; kingdom Metazoa; phylum Chordata; class Mammalia; order Artiodactyla; family Suidae; genus Sus; species Sus scrofa. The sequence goes on along the minus strand of NC_139386.1, from coordinate 39,443,458 downwards.
TAGAAACCTCTTAGAATGCGGTCACCATGGCATCCCTCTCACCTGCTTCTTAGGATGCCACTAACTTTATGCTTCTAACATGTTGATTAGCCAATCACAGAAGCACCGGGAGCAGAAGATAATGCCCACTCTGGTTTGCCTGCTATTAAAGCAGATAATGCTAACGAACTCAGCATTGTTGTTTGGTGAGCCCTCATTCATTGACTCTTAGAGCAAGCATTTATAAAAGCTTTCTTGGGAGTTCCCTGGTGGCTCGGTGGGTTAAGGATCCATTGTCATCATCACTGTGGCTCTGGTTACTGTTGAGGCGTGTGTTTGATCCCTGGCCCTGGAACTTCCACATGACATGGGCATGGCCAAAAAATTGAAAAATAAAGTACAAATAAAAATTGTAAATACCTTCTCTGCACCAGGGCTGTATTATGAAAACGTGTGTTAGAAAGGGGGCGTTCCCCTTGTGGTACAGTGGAAACAAATCTGACTAGTATCCATAAGGATGCATGTTCGATCCCTGGCCTCGCTCAGTTGGTTGGGGACCTGGCTTTGCTGTGAGCGGTGGTGTAAGTTGCAGACATGGCTTGGATCTGGTGTTGCCATGGCTGTGGCATAGGCTGGCAGCAGCAGCTCCAATTTGACCCCTAGCCTGGGAACTTCCATATGCCAAGAGTGCAGCCTTAAAAAGCAAGCAAGCAAGCCAGAAAGAAAGAAAGAAAATGTGTGTAGAAAGGGTGTGTTTCTGGCCTTTAAGCATCTCGCCAGCTAGGGCAGGGTAGGGATAAGTGGGAGAGCCAGGGTGCAACCAAAGGGCAGTGTATTCTGATAGAGGTACTAACAGCGCGCCCTGGGCAACCCTGGAGGAGGCTGATCAATACCCACACCAGCACTGCCCCGCCCCTGGGGTGCAGAGATGATTCGCAGGGACCCCCTCCTTGCAAGGCCACCCTGAGTCTGGCACTACGCAGAAAAACATCCATAAGGGAGGGGAGGTTCCGGGGGCTTCCTGGAGCTATTCCTAAGCAGTGGGAATCAGTTGGATCCCTTCCCTCTTAGAGTTACCTGCTTCAAACCTCTTTTTTTGTTGTTGTTGCTTTTTTTAGGGCTGCACCTACAGCATATGGAGGTTCTCAGGCTAGGGGTCAAATCAGTGCTACCACTGCCAGACTATGCCACAGCCACAGCAACCTGGGACCTGAACTATGTCTGTGACCTACACCACAGCTCATGGCAACGCTGGATCCTTAACCCATTGAGAGAGGCCAGGGATGGAACCTGCATCCTCATGGATCTTGGTCGAGCTCGATACCACTGAGCCACAATGGCAACTTCCTTCAAAACTCTTTATTTCCTGTCATCATCAGCCTAGGAAGGAGGACAAGTGGAGGAGCTGTTTGCAGAGCACCAGCCCCTTCTGGTGTCCAGGGCCCAGGCCCTCCCAGGTGGGCCTGTTGGTAGGAGGCCTGAGGGCAGCAACACGACTCCAAATTCCCATTGAATGTGCGGGGCTTGGTAGGGGGCACTTTGCCTGGAGCATTTTACTTCCTTTTTTTTTTTTTTATAAATTTGTATATTTCAGAGGATATATCGGTCTTGTTTCCATTCCTCAAAATGTCATTCTTTATTCTAGATACAAAAACCTCTGTAAACCCTTTTGGTAATTTCCCTCAAAGACTGGATTTTTTTTTTTTTTTTTTTTTTTTTTAATCCCCAAGGTCCAGAGTGTGTTCCTCAGATCGGAACCTGAAAAAGAAGAGAATGTTTGGGTTAGATCCCTTCTTCTAACACCTGGGCTTTCACCGGGCTGGAGGGGAGACAGTGGAGAGCAGGAGGGGCCTGTAGAGGGTGGGAGGGGCCTGCGGAGGGTGGGTGGGGCCTATGGACCATGAGCTTGAGCTGAAAGCACGATCCTGCTGCTACCATCACACCTGGGCAGTCAGGGGGTGGGCTTTTTGTTGACCTTCTGAAGCTCCATGGAGCTTTGGAGGAGCGGGATGTATCAGGAAATATTTTAATGAGATGTCTGGAGGAAAGATGACCTCCAAGGAAACAAACAAGATAGCTAAATATTCCATGTTAAAAGTGTGCAGAAATTTAGGGATGAAGGGAAAAGACTGGAGGGAAGACGGGAGCTGAAGAGGTGAGGACAAAGCAATGGGGAGGCAGCCAGAGACTTGAGAAACAGGATTGCCTGACACGATGTGGTAAAGTCATTTCTGACTACACTGTAAACCCCTTCATCCTCCCCAACCTTCGGTAAAGTCACCTACACTCAAAAATGCCTGAGAGTTCCATTGTGACAGAAAAGAATCTGATTAGCATCCATGAGGACGCAGTTTCGATACCTGGACTTGCTCAGTGAGTTAAGGATCTGGCGTTGCCATTAGCTGTGATGTAGGTCACAGAAGTGGCTCAGATCCCATGTGGCTGTGGTTGTGGCTGTGGCTATGGCTGTGGCTGGCAGCTACAGCTCCAGTTTGACCCCTAGCCTGGGAACCTCCATATGCCATGGCTTCAGCCCTGAAAAGACAAAACAAAACAAAAAAATCCTCTGTGGATTTCCCCTCATGGCACAGAGGAAACGAATCTGACTAGGAACCACGAGGTTGTGGGTTCGATCCCTGGCCTCGCTCAGTGGGTTAAGGGTCCGGCATTCCCATGAGCTGTGGTGTAGGTCGCAGACACGGCTCGGATCTGGCATTGCTGTGACTGTGGTGTAGGCCGGCAGCAACAGCTCCGATTAGACCCCTAGCCTGGGAACCTCCATATGCCTTGGGTGTGGCCCTGAAAAGACAAAAAAAAAAAAAAGCCGTTTGAGAGCTCACAGCATAAGGTGACCACAAAGCTGTGAGCTGCTCAGAAATTCTGAGCAGTCTTAAGAAAATGATGACATCTTCCACGCTCTGTAGACCGAGGGTTTGAACGATCTCATGTAGCCCTTAAGGGCCAAAGGGACCCAGCTAACATCTAGATTTTAAACTCTCATTATTTCCTTAGGTCACGCAATAGTTATCATCATTCCTTATCTTCCAAAGAGAAAGGCTGCAGGGGTCAGTCAGCAACCTGAATCCCATACCTAGCCATGAACAAATCCAGAATTTGAACCCAAGTCTTCAAGCTGCAACTTTGCTTAATGTTTTGCCTTGAAATGATTATAGACGCCCAGGAAATTGCAAAACTAATTCAGAGAAACCCAGCTTCCCCAACTTCTGCCATGATTTATGTTCCTCCTGCCACCTACTGAAACTAGGGATAAAAGATGGAGCTAGAGACTAGGATTTGTACAAAAGCAGGCTTTGTTTTACAGATCATCAGGCACTGCATCTCTTTCTGGGAACCAGAACTTAAGCATAAGAGAATTCAGCCTAAAGAAGATCAAGACCTGGGGCTGCGGTTCACCACCCTGGCTGCACATTCGAATCACCCAGAGGACTTTTCAAAAAACACCTGTGCCTACCCCAGCCTCACAGTTTCTAATCTAATCAATAAGGTCCGAGCTTAAGCATCAGTATCTCTCCGAGCCCCTCAGGGGGTTCTAAGCAGCCTGTATTGAGAACCGCTGCAGCAACTCTATGCCATAGGTACCCAGAGGCTCCGAGGCAGAGCCACCCTCTCAATAGACCCCCGTGTCGAGCTACCCTCTTCCGTGGGTCTCATCCCTGTGGCCTGAGATACCTGTGAGAGGAGCCTGTGAATGAAGAGGTTCCCGGGGTGAGCTGGCAAGGGAAATTTCGCTGTTGTGTTTACGGCAAAGCTCTGTGGTCCTGCCACTCAGAGCTGTGCCTCCTTTTCTGAAATAGTAAATCAGCTCCAGGCACATCAAAGGAGATTATCATTCCTCTGGCACTGGCTTTGTTTTCCGACACATCTAAAGGAAGCAGGTCCACTTATCTCTAGAATGCTTTCCCAGAAAGCTGGGTCCCTGCTGTGTGAGGTCACAGGTCTGCAATTTGCATCCATCACACCTTGTATGGAAGTGGGGAGGAATTGGCTTGCTTTGTTTTCCAGCACTAGGGAAACAGATTTCTTCTTAAGCTTCACACAATAAATTGTATTAAATCCTTTCAGCAGGGTTTCCATGGCTATGTGAAAGCAAAATCATACAGTAATTGTTTTAAATAATACAGGAAGGCGAGCTGGAGAGTACATCTTAATTTTTGTCATCTGTGCAGTGTTGCTGCTTGTATGGTAATGTTCCGGAGGCACGGGAAAGGTTTCTGCATTCACTGGGAGTTGCTTGGCAAATGTACTGCAAGGTCAAAGACAAAATGAAATAAACAGACCTACCAAATCCTCAGCCCCCCCCCCCGCCCCGCCCCCCGCCCTGTCCATGTGAGCCCTGGGGGCTGGATGGCTTCGTTTAAGTGGGAATTAGGATGGCATTCATCTCTTCGCTGCTTGGGTGCCAGAACCCACCCTCCCACTACATAAACCTGCCTCCTGCTGCCTTAGGGAGAGAGAGTCAGAGTCACAAAGGTGACACCTGACAGTAACACCCCCCACACACACACGCAGCTGGTACCCAGCATACCCTCCAGGTTGAGTCTTTCCAGCCGTCTTAACCCAGAATCCACAACAAAATGTTGTGATGAGTCATGCTTCCGAAGTGACCATCCTGGAGTTCCCATCGCGGCTCAGCAGTAAAGAACCTGACTAGTGTCCATGAGGATGCAGGTTCGATCTCTTTGGGTCGCAGACGCAGCTCCGATCTGGGGTTGCTGTGGCTGTGGCATGGGCCGGCAGCTGCAGCTCCAATCAGTCCCCTAGCCTGGGAACCTCCACCTGCTGCAAGTGTGGCTCTAAAAAGGCCAAAAACAAAAACAAAAAATCCTGACCATTCAGGCCCAAACCCCATCAACCAGGCTGGTGCACATTGCCTCCGTGCTAAGATTCCATTTCTTCATCTGTCAGTGAGAGTAATGAAAAACACCAAAGGTTCTGAATCTCGGGGGAAGTCGTGCTCAGAAAGTGCCTGTCCTGGTGAAATAAGAGTTTTAACTGAAGAACAACCCCCCCTTGGCTAAAAAGGCAGCTGCAAGCCTTTCCAGCTATGCTCCTCACTATACCACCCTTCTTGTAATAATGTAACAACGCTGTGCCCTATGTCCAAGCCAGCAGCCCTGCTAATCATGTACCCAGCATTGCTTATCAGTTCTGCTTCTGTAACCTTGCTTGCTCCGTTTCTTAGGGAGGAACACTCTGCTTGGGGATGGGGGGAAGTCCTGGATGCTTACGTGGGAAAATCAAGAACTTGCAGTGTATAAAAGTTACTAAGAACAAAGACCTGGTGCTCAGACTCTGGAGGGGACTCCTCTGAGCCCGCACCGGTGCTGAATAAACCTTGCTTTTCCATATCTCCGAGTGCTGTTTGTCTCCGCCATGCTTTTTGCGGTTTCCGCAACATTCGTACCTGACAAAGTGTTAGGACTCAAGAAATAGAATTAGATCCGTAATTGTTATCACCATGATTATTATTGTTTGTCTGTGGAAACGCCCTCCTGGTAACAAGGTGAATGTGAGAGCTGTGGTCTACCTGCGTGATATCCAGGCTGAATTCCACAGACATTAGTGACCCCTTCCAGATGTCAGAGAACCTTCTGGGCGCCGGAAAATGGAGAAGGAAGGTCCAGTGCCTGCCCTCCAGGAGCTCCCAGACCAGCACTGGGACCTTCACTGACTGATGCCCATCGTGGCGCAGTGGTTAACGAATCCGACGAGGAACCATGAGGTTGCGGGTTCGCTCCCTGGCCTTGCTCAGTAGGTTAAGGATCCAGTGTTGCCATGAGCTGTGGTGCAGGTCACAGACACGGCTCGGATCCCGCGTTGTGGTGTAGGCCGGCGGCTACAGCTCCTATTTGATCCCTAGCCTGGGAACCTCCATATGCCATGGGATGCAGCCCTAGAAAAGGGCTGCAAAAAGACAAAACAAACAAACAAACAAAAACACATGGCATTCAGATTGTACTTGGTCATGGTGGCTGCCCACATTGTGTTCTTTGTCCAGGGAGGAATCTATTCTTCCCTCAAGCTAGACAATTATTTGGATGAGGAACGAGCAGTTCTATACGTTCCTTGACAAAAATGTCATCTTGGGTTCCTATCCCATGTAAGCAAGTCAATTTCCAAATATGATACAAATAAAGTCCCTCGGCCAAGCCCCAGAGAGAGTTCAGGGTCAACTTCACCCCAGATCGTATAGCCATTGACCAGAACTGATGCTGATGAGAAGCTCATGTGGGTGGGAACTGGGGGAGGTGAGACGAAGGAAAAGATGGGAGCGGGGAAGGCACAGCTTCACCAAGTATGTATGAGATCACTTGGCAGACAAGCCAGCATTGGAAGGAAAAGGACATTGGCTGTAACCACAGTCTGCCATTTTGAACTCTGGATGTTTATCTTAGCTTTCTGTTTTTTTAATGTTTTCGAGCATGGCCAATAAAGAGGAACAGAACACAAGAAGAAAAAGATATGCCCACACAGAAGTCATCTTTGGAGCCAAAACCAAGACATACTTGAGATGCTTTGCTTTTCGTCTGTGCCTGAGAGATGTTCCCTCTCCGCAGGTCCCCTGGGAGGCTCGGAACAAACCCACCAGATTCCAGGAGCTGAGTCTCAGAGGCCCAGGCTGTGACCCCCAAGAGGTCAGGGGCGCCTTGTCTTTTGATGGCTCCGGTCTGTATGTAGCCTCTGGCCAGACTCCTCCTCTGTCAGGACTGAGCTGGTCCTTTGCCCAGTCACAGTCATGCCCCCTGGGCTGCTCCTCTTAGAACAATGTCACATGTGGAACAGATCTGACTCCAGGACTGGGGGCCACTCTTCTGCGTTCTCACGTCACCTCTCCTGTGGTACTTACTCCCTGGTTGTACGTCCTGTTTACTCTCCTGTCTCCCCTGCTGGATTATGACCTCTTGGGGAGGGATGGCCTATTATGCATCATGGGTTCCCAGAGCACAGCACCCAGTCTGGTACCTAGAGGTCGGCCATACACAGGTGTTGAGGGAGTTCCCATCGTGGCTCATCAATAACAAACCCAGCTAGGATCCACGAGGATGCAAGTTCAATCCCTGGCCTCCCTCAGTGGGTTAAGGATCCGGTATTACCATGAGCTGTGGTGTGGGTTGCAGACGTGGCTTGGATCTGGCATTGCTGTGGCTGTGGTGTAGGCTGGCCGCTGTAGCTCTGATTTGACCCCTAGCCTGGGAACCTCCATATGTTGTGAATGAGACACCCCCCCCAAAAGGGCAAAAACATAGTTGTTGAATTGCTCTATGAACGAATGAATGACAAAAATGTGACCGAACCCATCAGTCTGCTGATGCATTGAATGCATTGAATGCATATGATGTTCCTTTCACCCACTAGCCTAGCCTCGTTAAGCTCGCCCTCACCCACCCTGAATTTTCAGCAACTACGCCCCCAACCACATACACTTGAACGCACATGGGTGACAGCAGCATCCTGGATCTCCAGGGGACGTTAGGGTACTCCTCCTCTGCCAGGAAGCCTATGGATCTCACTGTGCCCAGGACTAGGTCTGCTCAAACCCCAGCTATGCCCCCTTATGACCCAGGCCTTCCCAGCTCATATGGTGGTAATTAGGCCCATCTATGGGATCTTTGTAGCCACATTTTCAAAGGCCAGGTGGTAATATCTCTCCTGACCTTAGAGTCTCTTTGGAAAATTTCTCTAATGATTCCAAATGCTCCCTTGGCTTGTGGAACAATTTAAAAAAAAAAAAAAAAAAGGAAATGCAAGGATGTTCGTGACTTAATCTTACTCACAGAGCATTAACAAAAGCTCTGACTCTTAAAGGAATTCCTCCCACATGCCCCAAGCTCTTCATCTACCTTTTGGACAAATGCAAATGATTTACACGGATTTACTAACTGTAGTAGCTACCTACTGACCCCTTCACTAAGACCCTCTCGTGGTGCTTGTTGCTTTTCATACATTATTTTTTTTTAATCCCCAGACAAATCCATTAGGTAGGTCCTGTTATGATGCTCACTTTACAGAGAAGGAAATCAAGTCCAGAGTTTTCAGGGGATTTTCTCATATTCCCATAGCTTATAAATGAGCTAATCCATGATTTGAAATCGTATCCACTTATGTATTGCTGTATAGCAAACCACCTCCAAAATGTAGTGGCTTAAGCCAACAATTTACAGTTATCTTGCGAGGTTCTGTGGGCTGACTGGGCTTAGGTGGGAAGTCTTCACTTGGGCTCTCTCCTGTGATTGTAGTCAGATGGCGGCTGGGGCTGCAGTCAACTGAAGGCTCGACTGGGCTGGATGTTCAGGATGACCACTCATATAGCTGCCAGCCAGGGCGGGCTGGGGGCTGGGGGCTCTTCTGGGATTACCAATGGAGCACTAATGATTTTCTATGGCTCTTGGCTCCACTCACTGCGGTTTTGACTCTGTGCTCTGAGTCACCCTTCCTTTACCATAAGAAATGGCCAGGTTTACCACTTAGTAGGCTCCTTTTCTTGTTTCCTACCCATCAAAGGCTCTTTGCATTTGGAACCTCCTCTGCCTTTTTTGCTTCCAGCTGATGGTGCTGCTGTGTGCATAGTGCTCTTAAATTTTTGTGAGCTACCTAAGGACTCTTGTGTTCACGCCATTAGTGGAAATACACAGCCACAAATCTCTATGAGACAGTCCCCCTTTTTGCCTTGGGCTGAGTCAGGTGTGTGCCCTTCAGATTCCTGTGAAACTTTTCTGGCTAGTCTAGAGGGTTTATGAGGTGTTCCAAAACTTTCTAAAAGCTTAACCACTGACTTCTAGCTAAGCCTTTGGAATGATCAACTGGAGAGGCTGGGAATGAGAATCAGCTTTATTTATTTATTTATTCATCTTTTTAGGGCCGCACCCGCAGCATATGGAGGTTCCCAGGCTAGGGGTCCAATCGGAGCTGTACCTGCTGGCCTACGCCACAGCCACAGCAACACCAGATCCAAGCCGCTTCTGCGACCTACACCACAGCTTACAGAAATGCTGCATCCTTAACCCTCTAAGCGAGGCCAGGGATTGAACTCGCATCCTCATGGATACTTGTCAGGTTCATCCCTGCTAAGCCACAGTGGAAACTCCATCAAACACATTTCTAACCCTCATTTCATCACTACTGCTAAATGGCAGACCACAGTATAAGTCTGTGTCCAGTTATGTACCTTATGGACTACTGGTTTTGATGGTTAATAGTCATTGGCCCCGTTTTGCTATCTTCATCCTTCGGAATGACTGTTTCATGTGGCTGAAAGTGAGTGATCATTTCCCACTTAGGCTTCCTCTGTCTGTGAGGACAAGCACAGCAGGAGGAATGAGGTTGCTGGAGAGGAAGGTGAGAGGGATAAAAACGCCACCTGGGTCTTTGGAATTTTATAAATACATTGGGGGACAAAGAAGACATCCTATACTGCCTAAAGAGCCATCTGGCAGTGCCCTCTCCCACTGCTGAGAGGCAGTACAGGGCAGCGAGAAAGGCCACAAGCTCTGGAGTCAGATGGTCTGGCCCCTCCCTCCACTTAATGTGCCCCAGTGGATGGTTTAGTCACCTTCTTTGTGCCTCCTTTTTGCTCCGTTCTCAATATTTATCTTACTTCTCCTAGTAGGAGCAGGTAATGCTTTGATCACTCCCTTCTTCTGGAAAGAATGACCAAGGAATCAACAGGAGCCGACTGAAGCCTGGGCAGTGGGGGAAGCACATCTGAAGAGGTGACATTTTAGCTGAGCTTTGAATGACAAGAGGAACCAGCGGACTTGTCCTAATGAGGGCAGGTGCACTGGTTCCCTGTGGCTGCTATAATATATGACCATAAACAAGGTGGCTTAAATAAACCAATGGGAACTAATCAAACTGACAAGCTTTTGCACAGCAAAGGAAACCAAAAAGAAAACAAAAAGACAACTTACAGAATGGGAGAAAATAGCTTTAAATGATGCAACTGGCAAAGGCCCTAATCTCTAAAATACACAAACAACTTCTACAACTCAACAGCAAAAACCCACAACCCAATGGAAAATGGGAAAAAGACCTGAATAGACATTTCTCCAAAGAAGATATACAGATGGCCAACAAGCACATGAAAAAATGTTCAACATCCCTGATTATTAGAGAAATGCAAATCAAAACTACTATGAGATACCACCTCACACCAGTCAGAATGGCCATTGTCAATACGTCCACAAATAATAAATCCAGGAGGGGGTGTGGAGAAAAGGGAACTCTCTTGCACTGTTGGTGGGAATATAAGCTGGTACAACCACTATAGAGAACAGTATGGAGGCACCTTAGAAATCTATACATAGAACTTCCATATGACCCAGGAGTTCCACTCTTGGGCATATATCCAGACAAAACTTTCCTTAAAAAAGACACATGCACCCGCATGTTCATTGCAGCACTATTCACAATAGCCAAGACATGGAAATGACCCAAATGTCCATCGACAGACAAGTGGATTAGGAAGATGTGGTATATATACACAATGGAATACTACTCAGCCATAAAAAAGAATGACATAATGCCATTTGCAGCAACATGGATGAAACTAGAGACTCTCATGCTGAGTGAAGTAAGTCAGAAAGAGAACGACAAATACCAGATGATATCACATATCTGGAATTTAATATATGGCACAAATGAACCTTTCCACAGGAAAAAAAATCATGGACTTGGAGAATAGACTTGTGGTTGTCAAGGGGGAGGGAGAGGGAGTAGGGTGGGTTGGGAGCTTAGGGTTAATAGATGCAAACTATTGCCTTTGGAATGGATTAACAATGAGATCCTGCTGTGTACCCTGGGAACTATGTCTAGTCACTTATGATGGAGCATGATAATGTGAGAAAAAAAATGTATACATGTAATGTGTGCTGGGTCACCATGCTATACAGTAGAAAAAAAATTCATACCGAGGAAATAATGATTTTTCAAAACAACAACAACAACAAACAAGGTGGCTTGAAACTACCTGGGAACCAGAAGTCTGAAATCAAGGAGATGGGGCCACCTTCCCTCCAAAGGCTTTGGGAAGGAGCCCTTCCACTGCCTCTTCCAGCCTCTGCTGCCCATCCTCCACCTCCATCCCCACCCCAACCCCCGAGTTCTTCAGTTTGCAGCTGCATCGCTCCAATCTCTGCTTCCATGGTTACGGTGCCTGGTGCCTCCTCCAATCTTCCGAGTGTCTTCTCCATGTGTCTGCCCTATAAGGATACAGGTGATTGTACTTAGGGCCCTCCTGGATAATCCAGGCTGAGCTTCTCCTGTCCAGATCCCTAACTCTATGTTGTCATATAAGGCAATAGTTAATTTTTTCCGTATGAGATAATAATCACAGGTTCCAGAAGTTAGTACGCTATATATCTTTGGGGGCCAGCATTCAACCTACTACAGTGAGGTCAAAGAATAAACAGACAGGCTAGGCCTTTTCAGTCCGGTAAAGGTTTGGTAAGAAGCCACTGGGGTCTCAGGCAAGGTTTGTACTGAGACGTGATTTGGAGTCATCACTCTGCTCTGTGAAGAATGGACTCCCAGGGAGGGCAGGAGAGTGACAGCAAGGAGACTAGTCAGAGGCTATGGCCAGCTCGAGAATTTAAGTATGGGGCAAATCTGCCCCTCGCAAAGTGGATGATAGGCAAATAACTCTCCATCCAAGCCTGTAACACACTATTGCTGGTATAAACAGTCTTTTGAAAAAGCAAATTCTTTTTTTTTGCTTTTCAGGGCTGCAGCCACAGCATATGGAAGTTCCCAGGCCAGGGGCCGAATCAGAGCTACAGCTGCCAGCCTACACCACAGCCACAGCAATGAGGGATCAGAGCCGCATCTGTGACCTACACCACAGCTCATGGCAACACCAGATCCTTAACCCACTGAGCGAAACCAGGGATTGAACCTGCATCCTCATGGATACTAGTTGGGTTTGCTACCGCTGAGCCACAATGGGAACTCCATAAAGCAAATTCTATTTCTAAATGCTGCAGAATGAGACTGCATCCTAGCTCCACTTCATTTTACCTGGAACTCAAGTCATTTACTTTCACTAGTAGCTGAAATGAGCTCTCTCTCTGCCACAGCATGTGGGGATTTTGTCCATTATACTGATGACATGATTTTATGGCCTGGAACTTGGAGTGGCCTTGAGAACAAGCAGAAACATATGGTTAACTACGGTCAGAAAGAACAACCTCACCTCAGCTCTGCTGAAGGGAAAAACAGTGCTCCCAGCCCCCACCCCTCCCCACTGGCCTCTCCCTCATCCTTTCCAGCCAATTTAATCAGTGACACCACTGGTGTACAGATGTGCTCAGAAATGGGCTTTCTGCAAAGATAAGAAAGCTTTTTTTTTTTTCTTCCATAGAAAGGGGGCAGTGCTTTGTGAATGTTGAGGCCAAAATCATCTCTTTCGTGCATAATGCACAAATATCTCAAGTCTTAACCAGGTCCACATGCTGGCATGTGCTTACCCTGGCCCCAGAGTTCCACCTTGGAAATAAATGTTGGCTCTCGCAGCAGCTCCCCCCTTGACTGCCCTCTGGCCTGGCCTGGCCTCATAGGGCAAAAGGAGGGAGGACCAGCATTTATTGGAGACCCACTCCGTGAAACACTTTCACACTTGCCCCTGTGGCAGAGACTGCGGGCTGTCCAACAAGAGGCATTCTGCCTCCGCCCGCCCCCCCACTTCAGTAATGGGAGCCTTGATTTTTAACGGGGCTAGAGCTGCCAGATAAAATACAGGGCCTTCAGTTAAGTTTGAATTCCAGATAAACAATGAATTTTTTCTTATTAAAAATAGGTCTCAAATACTGCATGTAAAATACTTATGCTAAAGAAATGATGCCTTATTTATCCAAAATTCTAATTGAGCAGGTGTTTTGGATTTTTTCTTGTTGTTGTTGAAACTGACACTGGGCTGCCCCGAGTAAAGATGACATTTCTCAATGTCCCTGAAGTTAGGTAAGACAACGTGACAAAATTCTGGCCAAAGAGATGTAAATAAAAATATTTTAAAATGGAAATGGAGTGCCCCTCTCTCTTTCTCCTTCCTGTCCACTTGCTGGAATTAAAGGTGATGCTGGAGCTCCAGCAGCCATTTTGGAATGTGAGGTCATCTGAGGAACCAAAGCCACTCATGGTAGAACAAAAACCCAGGAGACTAGTCTACAATAAGAAGAAAGTCCTTGGTCTAGAAGAACACAAGTAAGAAATGAACTATTTTATTTGAGCCACTGCTATTTTGATTTCATTGCTACTTGTAGATCAAATTAATGGTAACCAATACACTCTGTCATCTAATTTTCACTCAACCTTGAAAGTGAGGCATGTTATCCACATTTTGGCAAAGAGAATCCTGACTGGCCAAGGTAGTCATACAGTATTTTTTTTTTTTTTTTTTTTTTTTTTTTTTTTTTTTTTGCTTTATAGGGTGGCACACATGGAGATTCCCAGACTAGGGGTGGAATCAGAGCTATAGCCACTGGCCTATGCCAGAGCCACAGCTACACAGGATCCGAGCTGCATCTACAACCTACGCCACAGCTCACGGCAATGCCAGATCCTTAACCCACTGAGCAAGGCCAGGGATCGAACCCACGTCCTCATGGATACTAGTCAGATTCGTTTCCACTGAGCCATGATGGCAACTCTTCACATAGTAATTGTTGAGCCAATTTTTGAGACCCAGTTTATCTGAACTCTTCAGACTCGGTATCCAGGGTCTCATTTTTCTTTACGATATTGCTTGCGTGGGTGAGAATTTTTATCAAATTCCTAAGGTTATTATAACATACTATCAAATTTGCTTCTGCATTTCTGGTATCTAAAGCATTTAGCTCTCTCAAGCATAGCGTGTGGACATTCCTGGCATCTGCTGGTGTTATATGATCTAGAACTTCAGCCTTATATCTAACATTGGAACGGGCTGCATCAAAGGATGTGTTATTTATTTATCTCCTTTAGAGTCTCTAAAGAAATGTATCTGGCTTATATTTTAATAGTTTCCTGCAGAAATGTCTTAACTGAGTTAGGATTCAATATGAAGTCCTCAGCTTTTATAGAGAATCACTATAAAAAGTTCCATTTGAAAAACGTTTGGGGATCTTTTGAAATATATTGTGTTGTTTTCTGTTCCTTATAAAGTACAATTTTCATGCAATACATTTCACATACAATCTAATGCCAGGGGAAAAAATGAAAAATATCTTTTCAGGGGAAATTCTATGTTTTTTGTTTGTTTGTTTGTTTCGGCCAAACATTGAAATAATAAGATAGCCCAACAATTACTCCTTTGCTTTGGTTTCCAGGAATCTTGGAGCTAAATTTCACGTTTATTTGCAGTCTTTCAATCAGCCCAGATACAAAAATATTTTTTTGTTTTTTTTTTCGTTCTTTGTTAAATCTTTTTTCTGTTTCTATAACATTTTTTTCCTTCCCATCTCCAATTATCCACTTTAAGGTATATTTCTGTTATTATAGGTCACCTCAACTCTGCCTTCAATTATTTAACTAATTATTTTAATTACCTCCCTTGCACATAGAACTTGATGGAAGGAGATGGTTACAGGCTATAAATTCCTAGCTGAGCCCTTGCTTGCAAAGCTTGAGCATTACTCTTTTTTGAAAAGGGCTCTCGAACCTCTCCAAAGCAATCTATTTCAGAATTTAGGTGAGGATCAACAGTTAACCCAATATTTCCTCATATTCACCTTGTTTTCCTGTTTTGGAAAATGGAGCTATTACCCCCCATCACACCAATCTTTGGACAGAAGACACCTGTGACTCTCAGGCACCATTAATAGGAGAGGAAACTGAAAGAGTAGCATTTTGACAGTAGCCTTTCTGCCCCCTTTGCCCGGGGAAGGGGGAGGCTCCCCCCTGGGTTTCTAAACACTAAGTGCCATTGGGCTCTCTTCTCACCCTCCTCCAGCTCCCAGCATGCTTCTCAAAGGATGTCACACACATTTATGTCTCTGTGTGAAAGTCACCTTCCAGAATCTTAGAACTTGTAGCAAATTAGAATTAAAGGCTTTATCCTCGTTAAAGGAAATGCACACACTTTATCCTCGTTCAAGGAAACAGCCCACATCCTCAAAATGGGCAACTCAAGCCCAAGGGAGGAGGCCTTGCTGGAGTCTGAAATGAGCCCAGGAGTTGGGCATCTTCTTCAGTGCCTGGTTTTCCTGCCCCAGGAAGCTCTGCATCTTCACATCACCATGGTGATGCATCCCTGTTTGTCAAATACTCCTGAGCTCTCGGAGAGCGGAAAAAAACACCCATCAGACAAAGTGAGACTTTTTGCTGGGCCAGGGAGGTGGGATCGGAATTTTGAGCTTGGACTCCCATCTCTGGAAATGGTTGACGCAATCATCTGGGAGAGCCTGAGTTTTCTGCTATTTTAAGCTGAAAGGAGAGACCAGGGAATAGCCCGTATTCATAGAAGCAAGAGTTCCTTGTGGTCAGGCCTCTCTGAGAGCTCACTGCCCTCCTCACAGATCGCGGATCCTGATCCTGTCCCCTCCCGCCTCGCGGGGTAACTCACCCACAGTGATACGCGGTGGTTTATAAGGCACTTGCGTGCCATTCATGAGGTAGCCTTACAAGCTCTGCTTGTCTGTTGAGGAAAGCAGCTCAGGAAAACTCAGGGACTGGCTTAAGGGGGAAAACAGCAGAGGTGGGACTAAGTGGCCAGAGCTTTAACTACCAGACAAAAGTTACTTTGAGTTCTTTGCAGGGGACGTATCTTCTGGGAGCCCCGCAATCCTTACCACCCCTTCCTTTCCCCTTCCCTTCCCCAGGGCTTTGCTCACATCCTTATTAGCAGTTTGAGGTGCTCTGTCCCTGGCCTGTGGGGGCGCCAGTGACAGGAACAGTGTCTGGTTCAACTCTGAGTACCCTCTACCTGATGTCACAAGTAAATCATAACACGCAAATGAATGGACCTGGGGATAGCCCCAGGCACTCTCATCCACACACTAAGAGCTCGCCGGTCTTTGTTGCACCCCACATAGAAAAAAAAAAAAAAAAAAAAAACCCAAATCTTTTTTTTTTTTTTTAAGGCCCCACCCATGGCACATGGAAGTTCCCAGACCAGGGGCCGAATCAGAGCTGCAGCTGCCAGCCTACACCACAGCCACAGCAACTCCTGATCTGAGCTGCATCTTCAGTCTACACCACAGCTCACGGCAACGCCAGATCCTTAACCCACTGAGCGAGGCCAGGGATCAACCCCACAACCTCATGGACACTAGTCAGGTTTGCTACCACTGAGCCACTATGGGAACTCCCCAAGTCTATTTCTTGGCAATTACCTCCAATTCTACATTGATTTTATAAATGAGCAGGCGTTGGATGCTGTGGGATATCTAGGGGGAAAGATCGAAGACCTTGGAATAATGTCTACCTCATCGAGTGCACATCAGAAAGCAAACACACCAGACTATGAGCTTTTATTCTGGTTTTTTGCCTTAACGGCTTTGGAATGGTGGTCAGTGGAAACAGCATCATTTGCAATGAAAATATTCCTGGCCAGCCAAGTGATACATCTAGTCAGTCAGGACGAGGGAGAGAATGAGCTCTTTCTTTCCTCTGCAGCCTGGGAGAAGGCATCAGGGCGGGTCTACTTTGATAACATTTGCCAAGTGTCACTTCAGTAACTCCAGGAGAGGTGGGGTAGTGAATTTTATAGCTGAAATCAGAAATCCCGTCCAGAATCAAGTTTGGATGGTTTTATGAAATCATGGAGCAGAAGAGATCCGAAGAGAGGATAACTCATCTATCTCGCCACTGCTCTGCAAGCCAATACTGAAATTATCCAACCAAATTCCCTATCTTTTTTCTTTAATCTGCACAATAGGAAATGATTAAAACCTCTCTGGATGACCCCTTTAAATACTTCACAACCTTCAGGAGAAGACAAGTTTCCTTCTTTCTAATCCAAATTTCTCTCGCTGAAATTAAATTCATCCCTTTTTGTTTCGGGATCTACCAAGGATTCAATGTCTTGATCAATCTGCGTCAATACATAATACAAACAATTTTTTTTAAGATTTTGTGAAATATATCTATTAGCAAGTTCCTAATATGCCAATCAGTGACTAATAAAGACCCTTGAAGATGAGGATGCATTGTCTAGGAATGGAGTCCCATAAACAACTCACTAGGACGTGGGAAGCATGAGGAAAGCACCGAGAAGGTGGAGGAAATGGAGCTGAGGATCTTGAGCTCCACAAATGATAAGTACACACAGCAAAGGAAACCATACACAAAAAGAAAAGACAACCTACAGAATGGAGAAAATAGTTGCAAACCAAATGACAATGTATCTCCAAAATATACAAAAACTCATACAATGCAACAACTACAAAAACAAACAAACAAACAAACAAACAACCCAAATGAAGAAGACCTAGATAAACATTTCTCCAAAGAAGACATATGGATGGCAAGCAGGCATATGAAAAGATGCTCAACTCACTAATTATTAGAGAAATGCAAATCAAAACTGCAATGAGGTACCACCTGACAGCGGTCGGAAAGGCCATCATTAAAACATCTACAAATAATAAATGCTGGAGAGGTTGTGAAGAAAAAGGAACCCTCCTACATTGGTGGTGGGATTGTAAATTGGTACGACCACTATGGAAAACTGTATGGAGGTTCCTTAGAGGTTCCTTAGAGAACTAAAAATAGAATTACAATCTGAGCCAGTAATTGCAAGGAGGGGAGTACATCAGGCTGCAAAGATCTTCAAGATGAGGGAGACATGTTCGAATCGTGACACTTGGCTAAACAATACACTTGAGAAGGGTATTTCTGGTCCTGGTCATTGTGAGCACTGGTCAGGGGGTCTATGAAAATAACTGGTAACCCTTGTTCAGCACCAAGTTAGCGAAAGATGCTGAGCGCATCCCCTGGATTTTCTCCTGTAAGTGATGAATCCACTTCTGTAGAGAATTTTCAGGCAAAGCAGAGACCATCATCCTTCTAAAACATTTTTAGAAAGAATTCAGGCACCTTCTTAATAGATACAAATCAGGATCCCCACATACGAACATGTTGAGTTTTTGTTTTTGTTTTTGTTTTCTTTTTCTTTTTAGGCTAGCACCTGAAGCA
The DNA here is from genome assembly GCF_054392235.1 of Sus scrofa. Taxonomy (NCBI): domain Eukaryota; kingdom Metazoa; phylum Chordata; class Mammalia; order Artiodactyla; family Suidae; genus Sus; species Sus scrofa. The sequence goes on along the minus strand of NC_139386.1, from coordinate 39,425,353 downwards.
TATGGAAGTTCCCAGGCTAGGGGTCGAATCGGAGCTGCGGCTGCTGGCCTATACCACAGCCACGGCAATGCCAGATCCTTAACCCACTGAGTGAAGCCAGGGATCAAACCCGCATCTTCATGGATACTAGTTGGGTTCATTACCACTGAGCCATAATGGGAACTCCTACTAATAGTTATATATAGTATCTATTGCATTAGAAAATAATATCAAGAAATGACTATTTCATCAATATTTCTTTGGTTGAGGTGCCCTTAATCCATTCTCAGTGTATTAGAAAGATTCTTGGGATAGTCAGTAGCATCCCAGTCTCTGGGAAGAGAAAGGCCGGAGCTGGAGAATGGTTGGGATTCATCAATGGCTGCCTCGAATTCTGCTTCTCTCCATGTGTTTGCAACACTCCTTCCCCAGCGTCCCCATTTTCCATGCTTAAAACAAGAAGATGCCCCACAGCTCCCAGTTACGGGTTACCTCTGTGCCGGACATCTGCACCCCAAATTCATTGAATCCCAAGTTCTAGAAGGGAGACTCTGGTCCGCTATGCATGGACCAGGTGCTGGCCCCGGGTTCAGTTGGCTGTGACTGGGAAGAAGGTGCGGGTGATACAAACATGGGCTGTTTTCTATTGGCAAGAAGAAATGAGTTCTGAGAGAAAAAGAGCCTTTGGAGACTGGGAAGAGGTCCCCTGTAAAGCAGCTGATACGATTACTGTGAATTCTGCAGCTCTTAAATGCATTTTTCTTTTATTCATCCCAGAGGCATCTAAAAACATTTGAAAAATTGCAGTGCATTATAGTGCTGGATACATTCATGGCTGCCCAGACCTACCGCAATAAGCCTTCTGTCCTCTCGAGTTCAAGGCCAGCACACGGGAGTTTGTGCTTGAGAGGAAAAAGAAAAAACCCGATGATTCTTGGGAGGCCTTGACCTCTCTGGTCACATCTTTGGAAAGAAATGGGAATGAGACTGCTTCTTCTGCTAGAAATGATTAGAGGAAGAAAGACTGCTTCCTGTCCCCTCCACTTCTCCCTGGAGCCCCATCAAGGGGCCCCTCCCCATCCCTGGCCTGCCTCGAAGCCGGCCTGGCCCCTGTGCCTGTGTGGCTGGTTGTTAAAGAGTTCAGCCTGCCCACATCCTGGCAGCTCCAAACTGCAGGAGACTAATAAAACGAGCCCTAATGAACGGCCGGTTCTGCAGTAATATTGAACTCTCGAATTTATTCTTGTTGACAATGTGAGTGGAATAGACCAGAGGGACTCTTAGCGGCGTAACTAGGAGATAAAATTCTGATGAATGAAGCATTACCTTGCTGCTTAAGGAATAGTGCATAATTAAGAGGGTTATTGACCCTAATTGAAATGATGTTGCCAAGGTGAACCAAATCGCAATTCTGGACCAGACAGAGAGTTTCTTGCTCACAGCAGACTCTTCTGCAAGCAGAAAAGCTAATTTTGGTTTGGGCAAAGTTTAGGAATGAGCTTTACTAGTGGGACTTTTTTTTAATTTTTATCTTTTTAGGGCCACACCCAGGCTAGTGGTCGAATCGGAGCTGTAGCCACAGTCCTAAGGCACAGCCACAGCAATGTCATATCCGAGCCGCATCTGCAACCCATGCCACAGCTCACAGCAATTCGAGATCCTTAACCCACTGAGATAGCCCAGGGATCAAACCCGGCAACTTCATGGTTCCTAGTCGGATTCGTTTCCTGCATCACAACAGGAACTCCGCTAGTGGGGCTTTTTGACCTGGGTTACAGAACTGGATCCAAGGAGGGCCAGATATCAGATTCTGCCTTATACAGGCTTCCTGGCTCAGCAGACCAGATCAGAATCTGGGGTCTGTACATTCCAGGCCTCCGTTCAGCATCTGCCGTGGCTCTACTGGGCACCCAAATGAGCAGGGCCAGATGAGGAACCTCCAGAGAAAGTAAGCAGCAAAAAGTACAGCATTCCACAATACGGAATTTAAAATAAATGTCATAGTAAACTTTAAATTAATTCAAGGAATTCTAATGTTGTTATCGTTGTTTTTTTTTTTTTTTTTTCCTACCATTTTGAGGTAGCTTTGGGGAATATCAAATTCTTTCTTTAAAAGGCTATTTTAGTTCCCCTCTTGAGTCAAGAGCAAGAGAGAGAAAGAGCCAGGGCTGACAACTGGCAGCCCTGGGTTTCAGCCCTGGCTCTGCTTCCCAGGCACCTGTGGGACCTTTATGTCTCTCCGAAAGGCCAACCTTTATGGTTCTCAGAAAATGATGGTTCCTCACTGGGCAGTTGGGAGGGTCGAACGAAATGTCAAAGTGCTTCATAAACTTTGAAACACTGAACAGACACACAGAGGTGGCCCTGCTGCCTGAGTATTCATCACGCAAGTGCCTGAAACAGGGAGTGGCACCAGAAAGCAAAAGGTTTCATGTCACAAAAACATTCCTTGCTGAAGTACAGTCCTTAAAAAATTGACTCCCAAGGAGTTCCCATTGCAGCTCAGCAGGTTAAGAACCCAACATAGTGTCTGTGAGGATGCTGGTTCGATCTCTGGCCTTGCTCAGTGGATTAAGGATCTGGTGTTGCCACAAGCTGCAGTGCCAGGTTGCAGATGCAGCTCGGATCCCAGTGTTGCTGTGGCTGTGCTGCAAGGCGGCAGCTGAAGCTCCGATCAGACCCCTAGCCTGGGAACTTCCATATGCTGCAGGTTCGGCCCTAAAAGGAAAAAGAAATTGGATCTCTACTCCAAACTGGTTTACAATTAATATAAGTCCTCTTCCCTGCCAGAGGGGCAAACCTCCCCCTTCCTGATGGTCTGATGCCCACACTTGAAAATGCAATGCAAATGGATGGCATGGAAATCTTGAGATAAATGAGGGGTTTCATGAAGTCAAAGAAAGTGATGTTGGAGACAGCTCTGTGCAGTCAGCTAAGCCACTGACCAAGGAGGACGGGCAGAGGGAGGCAGTTCCCAAACAAAGAGAGAAGCATGAGTTTAGTGATGCATCTGAGAAAATCATTTGAATAGCAAAGCTTTTTAAGGGGCTCTTGGAGAAATGATAGACACTCAGGTATTTTGCAAAACCTATTCTTTTGGGAATTATGCTACCAAAGTTAAACGTGAGGAATTTAGTGTCAGGCAATTGTAATTTTGTTGGAAGATGTTCCTTTTTTCCCCTTTAGCTAAGTTTTATTAAAATATAATTAATTTACAAGGCTTTAATAATTTCTGCTGTACAACAAAGTGACCCAGTCATACATATACACACATCCATTGTCAGATTAAGAAATGTTTATTTTATTCATGCCTTAAGAATTAATTAGTTAATAGTTGGTATTATGACCCAAAGTTTGTTCAAAAGAAAATAAGCTAATTTTTATAAAAGTTGTTATAAAATATTTCATTTTTCTAGGCAAAATCACATTCAAGGATTTTAGGTTTTTTATTTTTATTTTATTTTATTTTTTCACTCTTTTTTTTTTTTCCTTGTCTTTTTAGGGCTGCACCCGTGGCATATGGAGGTTCCCAGGCTAGGGGTCTAATTGGAGCTGTAGCCGTTGGCCTATGCCACAGCCACAGCAACGCGGGATCTGAGCCAAGTCTGCAACCTACACCCTAGCTCACGGCAACGCTGGATCCTTAACCTACTGAGCAAAGCCAGGGATTGAATGTGCAACCTCATGGTTCCTAGTCGGATTCATTAACCACTGCGCCACGACAGGAACTCCTAATTTTTCATTCTTGTACCGTGATCTTTTGGTCAACATTTTCAATGCATTCACTTTCAAGTAGCTTATTTTCCCACTGATATCGAGCATTGTCAGATAATGAGGACTTCTTATAATTATCGAGTTACTATTGCTAATTTTATTATTTTCCAGGCTCCTTCAATGGAAATGATGTTGACAGTCTCAAGTCCAAGGGAGGGAAAAAAAGGAGCTGCCAGACCTTTGGAAATGGAAAGGCCCAGGGTGTCTCACTTTCCGAAATAAAGCCAAAATGGCTTGGGAACAATATAGCGAGAAGCGAGCCCCATTTTTTGGGCAGACCTGACACTGGCGTGCCAGGCTGCATGCAGAGTGCACTGGGAGAGGATGTGGCAGGGACTGGCTGTGAGGCTTGAATGCCATGGCCACTGTACCCTTGAACCACCAGGCTGGACTCCGCTACTGCTGCTAACCAAGCAAATGCTACAGTATCCTCTCAGCATCTCCACTGCTCCCTCCCCAAACGTCAGTCAAAAAAGCCAGGGTTCAGAGTTCCCATTGTGGCTCAGCAGTTAATGAACCCAAGTAGTATCCATGAGGACACGGGTTTAATCCCTGGCCCTGCTCAGTGGGTTAAGGATCCAGATCCAGCACTGCTGTGTGCTGTGGTGTAAGTCGCAGATGCAGCTGGATCCGGCATTGCTGTGGCTGTGGCATGGCTCAGCGGCTATAGCTCTGATTTGACGCCTAGCCTCGGAACCTCCATATGCCTTGTGTGCGGCCCTAAAAAAAATAAAAAATAAAATAAGAAGTCAGAGCTCCAGAACATGCTTGAAGGCTCTTCACTGAGGACTCAACTTAGATGCTCTCTTTAGTATATTTGGTCACAGTAAGGCCCCACCTTACAGGCAGGCTGGTGGAGGAATTCAATGCCTGAGTCCTTGGCCCTTTATCCCTGCAGCTGGCCAGCCACAGAGATGCGCAGCTGGACGGCAGGCTCGTAGGTGCTGCTAGGCAGACCCACTCCACATCCCATCTCCATCACCTGACTAGCTGTGTGACCTCAGGAAAATTACTTGCCATGTCTGAACTTTGAGTTTCCCTGTATAAAATAGGGTTAATGCTAAAATAAGGTCTGCCTCATGGGGTGTTGGGGGGTAGCTTAGGTCAGACTCCCCAGAAGCAGACCCTGAGAGGAGGGTTCTTGGGCAGGTGGCTTATTTAGGACATGCTCCCACTACAGGAAGGAAGGCAGGCATGGGGAAAGTCAAAGCGAGGGACAGTTGCCCAGCCTGACCCCATGTCCCCACTCCCGCTGTCCCCACCAGGCATTTGGGAGGACGCTGTGCGTCACAGGGTCCTGCTCACAAGGAAGCAGGGGTTTCGTGTACCTGCACTGGTCCTTCAGGGGCTGAGGGGATGAAGAGGAAATCCCAGGCTCTCGGGCACTTGGCCCTGAGGGCAAACCAGCCCCAGAAGCCCTTAGACCTCTGATGGGGTCCGAGGGGCCAGCCTGGGAGCATCATTGTTATGGTAAAAGAGCAGAGGACATGGCATCAAACACAGCCAGGGCTAAATGACAGGCTTTGTGTAAAACACCTTGCGAGGTGCCTGTGCAGAAGAGGCAAGGGATAGATGCTGGCTCTTGCTGTTGCCAGTGCCTCTGTGGCTGTAATGATGAAACTCTGACTGTCATCCCCTTAAGCATCTGCCAGGGAATCTGCCACAGGCCTCAGCTGAGGAGCTGGTGCTCAAAGCCCCCGTGTAGGTAGATAGTACATTCTACTGCAGAGGGAAGAAAAGGGCACTACCATTTATTGAACACCTATTACTCAAGGGTCAGGCACCGTGCGAAGCACTTTCTCATCGACACCTTAAAAGAGTCCATCCAATAGGATTAGGAGCTTCATTTTTATGGCTAAAGAAACAGAGCCAGAAAAATCCAAACAAATTACCACACAGCTAAAAATCGAGGGAGTCAAGATGTAAATGCAGTTATGTCTGATTCTAAAAAATAGTCTTGCTATTTAAGCTTCAGGGGTTCCCCCTAGAAGACGATATGGCAGCGCCTGCCTGTTGCCTGCTCAGCATACTCTGAGCATCAATGTATTCAGCTAAAACAATACATCACTCGGCTTCCCATGCAACTATGGATGGCCAGGAAAAGTGAGGCTCCTTTGGAAAATGGATTCCATCAGAAGGCATTCTTTTTGCTCTCCCCCCTTCCTTCTTCTCCTATTTAGAATACAGATGTGATGGCTGGTGCTCCAGAAGCCATCATGGGCCATGGAATTTAGAGGTCTAAATTTATTATAAGTATTTAGACTTAGTTTATATGACTGACGCCACTTTTATTTCTGCTATCTCTTTCTAGGAGCTGGACCTAATCCTAACGGACATAGATTGTATGATATTTACAAGTTCTTTTAAAAAGGGCTTTACTATCTGGAATCAAAGGAATTACTCACTTGTCCGAGACCCTCTATCCTGAAAAATAATGAAGTTGAAACGATCAAGTCCAAACACAACAGAGAATGTCAGATAAACTGCAAACAGCCTGAGGTTTCAGAATTTCCAGAGTAGGTAGGATGTCTTACCTTTTGAAACTGTGGAAACTGGGGCCCATGTGAGGGACACAGCCCTGACCTGACAGGGTTCCCTGAAGCCCTGCCCTCAACACCAGAGCCACCTGGCATTCTCTGCCTCCCCAAACATCACCCCTTCTTGGTCTCCAGCAACTGGCTTCTCCCCAGGAAAGCAATAGCGTTTTGCCCCCGCCAAGAGTCTCTACCGGCCCCCTCACCTCCCCTGCCCCCCAAGTCAGCAGTCTGTTTCTCTGAGGGCAGCCCCAGGAGATGGTACATGACTCAGGCCCGGACCATAACTTCCATGTATATTCTGTCGTTTGCAGAAAGAGTTGATCTGAAGCTCCAGTCAACAGTGGAAGCTCCGCGGTCCGGAGCACGGAGGAAGGCTTACATAATCAGGGTTGGTTTGTCAAAGCAAATTTCGCATGCAGCTGATTCTATCACCTTGGGACTTCGCTGGCGGAATAAATAATCACCGTACACATTTTGTTAGCTACGCCTCGTTAGAGATGGGTTTTGGAAATGGCATCCTGAAGGCTGCTTATCTGCCAGGGCTCCTCTTAAGTATGGTTCCGGATTGGCTTTTCCAAAAATTAGATGTTGCCATGGCCAGGTGCAGCCCGTCATGGTTACTGGTATTGAGGATGCCAAGAGGAGGGATGTGACAGCCTGGCCTCGCCTTCAGGGCTTGCAGCTCCAAGTGCTCCAGAAAAGCTGGAGGGGAGTTTCTTTGCAAAAGGAAAGCTTGAGCAGAACTCTTCCAAAGAGGCTTCCTGACTTGAGGGTGGTGAAATTCCAGCTTCAAGTCACCGTGAATTTCTACACCTTTCTTCTGTATGCCTCTCGTCCCTGCTGCTCTTCAGGACATGTTTGACTAACTGCCAGCACCACCTCAAGACAACAAAAATATGTGGGTGGAAGATGGCTCCACCCTTGACGGGCACAGCCGAGTCAGAAGGTGGCAAGTTCTTCTTTAGCGTCTCCAAGGAGGGCTCTGACCTTAGGGACTGCCCGAGGTCAGGGACAGGTCACTGAGCTCTTCATTCCTCAGCACGAGACTGCTGGTACCCTGTATACACCTGATACACAGTAGGTGCTCAATACACCAGTTAAACTGAACTGGATTGTCAGATGCTCAGCTTGGGCGTCTCTAAAAGAGAACGACTTGCTAGACCCTCTCACACACATTAATCTATGCTCCGCATTCCGGGACCATTTTCCAGCTCACATCATGATGGACAGAATGGAAACTGCTGGCAATACTGGTAGCGGACTGGAAGACTAGCCCCTCCTTTTCAGGCCAGCAAGGTAAAAACCTCACAATTGGCCCATCAAGGGATGCTGGGGAATATCAGCATTATGTTACTGGGAAGAAAAGAGACCCTGAGCAGTCACACTTAATCCAAGGTTTCCTCTGATAGCCAAATATAGGGATGCTTGTGGATTGTGACGATCTAGATGCATCATAAAGACAAGTTGAGAAACACTAAATTGCTTCACAAAAGGATTCCTTTACATTTCCTTCAACTTGCCAGCTGTCTTTGCATTCTTTTTTTTTTAATAATGGTTTTCATTTTTTCCATGATAGCTGGTTGACGGTGTTCTGTCAATCTTCTACTGTACAGCAAGGTGACCCAGTTAACACATGTCTTTGCCTTCTTAATATGTAGTTGTTAGCCGAAAAAGTTTTCATCTACAACTTTCGGCATCGTGTTTGATTCACAAAGCAAAGCTATGTGTCCAATGGAGCTTGTCCTAGTCAGCCTGTACCCATGAGGTTAGAAGACAGCTTCTTCCCACCCATTTCCAAAGAGGAGCCTGGGGTCAACCGAGTAGCATCAAAGGGTCTTTGGCTCCATTCCTTTAGGAGCACAGGTCCTGAGCCCTGGTCGGAATGGCCCTGCCTTCCATGGACCCAAGTTAGCCGCAGCTGTGATGCCAAGCTGAATAACAACTGGCTGTTTTGTGCATCTTTCTGGGCCTTGTTTCCTCGGTGGGGTGGGAACAAGGGGTTAAGATAAGGCAATCTCATGTTTTGTCAGACTCGACATTCTTGGATTCTAAGTCAGGAGGAGGAGGGGCAGAGGGGTGGCTGGGGTTCGAATGGGCAAGAACAATCACCTAGTGGGGGAATAAAGAGGATGAAGACCTTTTATTCAAATTCCCACCAATGCCTACACGTAACTGCAAGAATGTCTGTAAGAACCCACTGGCCAAGTGCATTCCATCAAGCTCTCCATGACCTTGGGAAGGGTGAGATTTGTGAAGGATCTATTTCTCACCGTCCACCAAGGAAGAGTTTTTCCATTATCTTGTTCGGCTTCTACAGCATCAAGCAGAAAGTGTCCTGTTTCAGGGAATCGGCACCGAGGCCGGAATCGGGAGAGCGTTCACCTTCTCTCCAAAAACAAAGAGGCAGCGGTTCACTGTCTTCTCTGCCGAGGCCAGGCTGCCTGCGTTCAGCAAGATGAACAGTGACAGGGTGCAGTGCTGGAGAGCAAGCATCTACTGCGGCAACCCTTGACTCATGCTCTCTCCCTTTAAAAAAATAAGGCATTACGTTTATGGATGTGTGGGTGAGTAGAAAGTCCCCCGCAAAGAAAGCTTCTAGGACTAAGGATGGTCCAGTGACAGATGGGGCTTCAGGAACTCCCAACAAATTAGTACTCCCCGCATCTCAATCTGTCTGTTCAGCTTGTGGCCAGCTGCCCAGACCTGTCCAGCTTCCCTCGGAAGAGAGAGAGCTGCAAGGCAGGAAGGGGAGGTGAGGATCTGTGCTCCGCCTGGGGGTTTCCTCTCTCCAGAGCCATCTCTTCTCCTCTCCCTGTGATGAGTACATGTCCTTTATGTCTTGGGTAGGATCTCATTAGGCAGGATGCAGGGTGAACAGTTTCCACAATTCTAGCTTGCTTTCCATGTTTCTGTGAGTCCAAAAGACGAGGCAGGACCAGACTGTGTTGCACAATCCCAGAGGGCTCCATTCACACAAAGGCCCCACTGTGTGATTTGGGGGTCTTAGGTATTTATTTAATCTTTTTAGGGCTGCACCTGCAGCATATGGAAATTCCCAGGCTAGATGCCACAGCCACAGCAAGGCCAGATCCGAACCGTGTCTGTGACCTACACCACAGCCCACAGCAATGCCGGATCCTTAACCTACTGAGCGAGGCCAGGGATCGAACCTGCAACCTCATGGATGCTAAGCCACAACGGGAACTCCATGGGGGTTTTCTTTTTAACCCACTTGGCACCTAATAGAGCATGGAATCACAAACTACATTTTAAATCTTAGAACCTAGATTTGCTACCTGTGTACTAAGTATTTTTTCTGGGTTGTGCACAGTGAGTGGATAAAGCATAAGCACTGGAATCAGACCATCTGGGTGAAATTCAGCAAGTTATTTAATCTCTCAGTTTTCCCATTTGTAAAATGGGGCTGTTATCAGGACTTAAGTCACAGGGTGCCTGGGAAGATGAAAAAAGCATTAGAATTCAAAGCGCTTCACACAGTACATGGCATCTAGAAACCATCTAAGAGTTGACAGCTCTTGTTCTGATCCCAATCACCGTACAAAATCTATCCGTTATCTATTACTATAGGAACACGCTAACTCCAAACCGAACAGCTTAAAATACTAGTGACTTCTAGCTAAATAATATTCCGTTGTATTTCTATACCACGATTTATTCATCCATTGCTGGACATCTGGTGGTTTTCACCTTTGGGCTGTTGTGAATAGTGCTGCTACATATGAATTATTCCACAACGATTTGCGTACCAAAAGGAATGAAGTACTTACTGACACCTGCTAGAGCATAGATGACTATGGAAAACATTATGCTAAACCAAAGAAGCCAGTCTGAAAATCTCTGTCTCCATGGAGACAGAAAGCAGATGGGTGGTTGCCAGGAGCTGGGGGGAGGGAGACTGGGGAGTTCTCACCTAAAGGACACAAGGCTTGCTTTGGGGGCGCTGAAAATGTTTCAGAACATCTTTCTAAAGAAGTGATGGTTGCACCACATTGTGAACATCCTAAATGCCACTGGATTGTACCCTTTAAAATGGTTAATTGGGAGTTCCCACCGTGGCTCAGTGGTTAACGAATCCGACTAGGAACCATGAGGTTGCGGGTTCAATCCCTGCCCCTGCTCAGTGGGTTAACCATCCGGCGTTGCCGTGAGCTGTGGTGTAGGTTGCAGACGCGGCTCGGATCCCGCATTGCTGTGGCTCTGGCATAGGCCGGTGGCTACAGCTCCGATTAGACCCCCTAGCCTGGGAACCTCCATATGCCGCAGGAGTGGCCTAAGAAATGGCAAAAAGACAAAAAAAAATAAAAAAAATAAAATGGTTAATTGTATGCTATGCAAATTTCACTTCAATTAAAAAATAAGGTAACAGCAATTTATTCTTTCTCGCGATGCCGTGGGACAGCTGGGAGACTCTGCCAGCTTCACCAAGGCTCCATTCAGCAGGAGGGCTACCTAGGAGGGCAGGGACTCTTTTTCTACCTGGTCTTTCATCCTCAAGGAATCGAGTCCAAACCCCAGCAAATCCTAGTGTCCAAGCACTTATCAAGCCCCGGCTTGTGCCACGTTTGCTGATGTCCCATTGGCTAAAGCAAGTCATGCAGCCAGGCCCAGAAGCAATGTGGGAGAAGCCCACACAGGGTGAATACCAGGAGGCATGATTCACCAGGGGCCATGGCGGTGACCATCTTCTACAGGCACCTGTCCAATCATCTACCCCAACTCAAGACACGGGTCTGAAATGACCCCCAGGTCCTGACTGACACAGAATAGAAAGCCTGGCCCTTGATGTCTTGAGCATAGGGAGTTTCAAGCCTTAAATATATTCAGAGATCTCAGTAGAATGCAACTCAGCCTCCCTCAGCAATCCTCTTTTCTGGACTTCCTCTGTATTTAATTTCACCGGTTTTGATCAGAAACCATCTTGCTCCGAAGAACCGAGACTGCCATTTAATGTGAAACAACTGAAAGAAGGAGCAGAATGATCAATAAGACAATCATCTTCACAGCATCCAACTCTGCAGGCTCTGGAGGGACCGCTCCTGAGCTTCGCAGGGGCTTAATCCTATCAGGAAGGGCTGGTCAGCGGGACGACTTACCCGGGCCTTTCTCCCAGGGCAGCTCTGCTGGGCAGGGATCCCACATCCAGATCCACCTGGCAGCAGGAGTACCCTTGGAGCCCAGAGAGAGGACAGATGTCCGTTTACAAAGGACGTGGACCCTCAGTATCTAACTTAAACCCTGCGGGGTTGGTACTGTTATCATCCCCATTTTGCGGATGGAGAACGTGGCGGAGGAGACGCAGGCCCAGACTCTGCTTCGGGGAAGACTGACGGCCCCAGCTGCCAGCTCCTCCTGGGCTTGCCTAGCCATGCAGAGCTGCTGCCCCCTGGGCAAACCCTTTCTTTCCGGGCAGCCCACGCACAACCACTGACAGTGTGGGGACATAAAGGCCAGGCATTCCAGCCCATAATAGAACCCCTCCCTCTGACGGGTGCTCCCCATGGGGGCTGCTGATCCGCTCCCCCTGCTCCTGCCCAATTCTGTTCCCTCCACACACGCTGATCCATTGTAAACATGCGGGAGGCCAAATTCCATGTCTGTGTCTGCTTCTAGAAACCCTACCTGCTACAAAGGACCCGAGGTTTCTCCACACCCAACATCCAGAACCTAGAGCTCAGAAGTATTGGTGCCAAAGCCCAAGCTCGTTTGACCAAACCCCACTGCCTTATAATCACGGCCCCTCGGGCCCCATTCACTGCAGAGAGTGGTGGTCACCAGCAATGGATGGAATGGTTTAGGCCCAGCAGGGCAGTGGCCCCAGCAGTTCTATTTCCCAAAGAGGCGTGGTGTTTCTCAGTAGTTCCCCCTCTGTGAGAATGACAGGCCTGGGGAGTCTTCCTGAGAGCAGGCTCAGACAGGAGCAAGGAGGAAATGAACCTGTGGGCAGCAGGACCTACTGTGAGGCTGGGGGTGTATGACCAGCATCGCAACGCGTGGAGGCGATGGGAGGGGAGGGCAGAAAGCGAAGGTGGAGGGGGGCACTCGAGACACATTTTTAGTCTCTGGAAATGGGACTTCCCGTTGTGGCTCAGAGGGTTACAAACCTGACTAGGAGCCATGAGGATGCGGGTTCGATCCCTGGCCGTGCTCAGTGGGTTAAAGATCCGGTGTTACCACAAGTTGTGGCGGAGGTCACAGATGCTGCTCTGATCTGGCGTTGCTGTGGCTGTGGTGTAGGCTGGCAGCTATAGCTCTGACTTGACCCCTAGCCTGGGGACTTCCTTATGCTGCAGGTGGGGACGAAAAAGAAAAGAGAAAAAAAAAGAACAACAACTGGAAATGAGAGGCTGCCTTCTTCCTTGCAGGCCTCAGGAAGCCAAGAGGAGGGCAGAGCATGGGCTGCCCTCAGAATGCCCCCCAGAATGCTCAGAGGTCTCACCATCTCTGTTACCCATGTACATCACCCCAGTGACGCCACCCCCCCAGCTGGCCCACCACCCTGGGGGTAGCCCATGATAGGCCCTGCTAGGCTTGGAGCCAAGAAACCTGCTGCCTCAGATGGGAGAGGGTTCAGCCGTGAAAAATGAACCCAAAGTGCCGGTGGCTGACACAACATAGAGGTTTGTTTCTCTCACACATAAAAAGGCAGAGGAACCAGTTCACAACTGGTCTGGTGACTCCACAGGCTCTTGGGGGTCCCAGGCTCCTTCAGGCTCCTAACTCTGCCATCTGTGGGTTGTGGACCAAACCCACATAATAAACAGGAAGGCAGAGAAAGGGTCAGAACAAAGGAGGTAAAGACCCCCCCCCGTCAGTCTTTAAGGAGGATTCCTAGAAGCTGCCCCTAATATCTCCATTTCCATCCTGCTGAACAAAACTGCATCTATCACGTGGTCACGTCTATCTGGGGTTTCAGTTTTACACCTGTCACTTCCCACGGAATGAATCTGGGAAGTCATTCTGTCTTTCTGTAAGAAGAGGTGATGAAGGCTGACCTACCCAAGCCCCAGGGTTCCCTTGAGTGTCACTGAGACCTAGAAATGCTTATGAGAATAAAGCAGGACACACGTGGACCCCGATGTTTGCTCCTGGTTCCACCAACACGTGAGTATCTGGTCTCGGGTGTTTGTGCAGCTTTTCCAAATGGTGGCAGATATAGATCACAAATGATGTGCTAGTCACTATGGTGATAGCATCACCTCATCTAATTTGGTACCCACGAAAATGCTAAGAAATAGGGGTACATTTGTTATTTGCCAGTCTGCTCTTTCAAAGGCATTTAAATCTGGTGAGATCTGGTTTTAAACTATCTTAAAAGTTTGGGTTTGCAATGTGGGGAGCAGGAAGTAAGGAGAGTGGAATCACTCTACACCGGGGGAAGGATTTGGAACTCTGAGCAATCTCAGAGGACAGGCGTGGAGAGGTGTGAGGAGGAAGAACCAGAAAGAAGACAGGAAGCCGCTGGGTCCTTGTCCCCAGATCACCCGTAAAGGGCACCAGATGTGCAAGGTGCTTGCTGGGAGAGGACTTCTGTGGAAGGTGCTGAAGGAACTGAGTTTTGAGTGTAGGCTGATAGAGAGGCAAAGCAAAGGCTGTGGTGCCAACTAGAGGCTGGGGAAGAGAAGTCCACCAGAGCATAAAGGCCCATTTCAGGAGAAGGGTGGAATTTTCATAAATCACCTATAGGTCTGATTCCAAAGCACCGATTCCAAAATTGCATAATGAAACCCCATGTACCTCCAAGAGCAGACTCTCTGTTGTATTGCAGGGCATGAGGGGTCCCAAGCCTTTATCTACTGTCCACATTGTCATCACTTTTTTCAAAAGATCAAGAAATTGGCCCTCGGAGTTCCTCTTGTGTCTCAGTGGTAAGGAACTGCACTAGTATCCACGAGGATGCAGTTTTGATCCCTGGCCTCGATCGGTGGGTTAAGGATCCAGCATTGCTGTGGCTGTGGTATAGGCTGGAAGCTGCAGCTTCAATTGGACCCCTAGCCTGGGAACTTCCATATGCCATGGGTTTGGTCCTAAAAAGATCAAAAAAAAAAAAAAAAAAAGAAGAAGAAGAAGAAGAAATTGGCCCTCAAAGAGGTCAAGCTACAAGTCCAAAGTCACACAGCCTCTAAGTCCCGGAGGTGGAGATTCAAGTCCACTCCTGTCTTATTGAAACACCAGTGCTCCCTATCACCGCCCCTCTTTCCTTGTCCACCACACCCCCCAACACACACACACCACCCTGCCCCCATCCCTCTGCCATTCTCACACAGCCAACATGGCTTTCCCCCCAGGTCCAAACACAGCTGCGAGACAGAGACCTCTGCTGGGGTACGAGGCATGGGGTCCAGAGAGCAAGTCTCTTGGGTGCCTGATGTAGCTTCATCCTTTTCTTCAACTTCCAGTGCCTCCCCCCGCTTCCCACCCACAGCTGCACTCTGTCCCCTGCAGGTACACAGAAAATCCCCCTAGAAGAGGCAGGTGGAAAGTGACAGCGTCTTCTTTCAAAGGCAGAAGTTGCTCATGGCAGATGCCCAGGACTGATGCAGCCAGAGCTTCCAGCAGAGGAGCCAGAGTGAGGGCTGGGGGGGTTGGGGAGGGGCTGGCACCTGGGAGACAGGAAGGGCCCGGAGTTGGGGGAACCACACACTCTACCTCCCAGGGCTGCGTCCTGTCTTCAAATAAACAGCGTGGCAGCACTGCCCAGGGCTGGGGCTGCCAACATTTCCACTAAGAGAGCCCTCATATTTCAGGTTGAAAACATAGCTTTCAGAGTTTATTCTGGATTGGGAGTTTTCAGTGTTATCTTGGGACCCAATTTTTAATTGACTTTTCATTGATTTAGAGTCTCCAGGGATGGAAAATCCCCCCTCTCCCACGACAGGCCCTTCCAAAAATAACCCAAACCAAGGCCCAAGTTGTTTAAAATGCTTTTAACTTTCTGTTTTGGACTTTTTTTTTTTCTTCTGTGCTATGGAAATAGAGATAGAGCTTAAGAGAACAAACAGATCCTCTAGGCTGGGCTGGAGCCTGAAAAGCTTTACGATCTAGGCCTGGGGTGGGAGTGGGGTGGGAGGCGATCTCACAATGGCCCTCATGTGGAAGGGTAATCAGGACACAAACCCTACACCCCCCCACCCCACCACCGGCCATGGGCAGGCTGAGTCCCCAGAGGCTGAAGGGGCCCTGCAGGGGGCGTCCTGTAATACTGCTGTGCCTCTGCAGTTCAGTCCACCCTGGCGACCACACCCCCGCCCCACCGGCAGACGGAGGAAGAGGAGCCTTCTCTGCCAAAGCCCCTGAATTGGGGCTGCCTCCCGGGAACCGTGTCCCGCTCAGTATCACCGCATTACCCTGTCCCCCACGCCAGCCCTCACACAGCTGCTCAAGCACCGAGCAGAGCTTGGTCACAGATGAAGGCAATGGAGGTGTTTGAAGGTCGGAGGCGGCTCTGCACGGTCCCCGGGCCCCCCCACCTTGGGACGGGAGAGGGTTCCCTTCTGGGTGCTCTCTGCTCCCTTCACTCTAAACCCTCTTCCTCAGAGCAAAGCCGGCCTCTGTCTGGTTTCTCACCGTGGCCCAAGTCTGGGCATCGTCTCTGGACTCTTATTTCGGAAGGGGGAAACGCCTTCCTTGCTTGGTTCCTGGGTTTCTGTGTGCGGCCTCCTTTTCTCTTATTCCCACATTCTGTGCAACTCATTTAAAACTCTCTGAATACTCTCACTCGCCACCTCTCGCACCACAACCCAGCCCGGAGGGAAGCACCTGGCGCTCCCCCCGCCCCGCCCCGCCGCCGCCGCCGCCGCCGCCGCCGCCGCCGCCACCACCACCACCACCACCACCACCAGGTAGAGCTCAACTCTTTCTCCAATTGATGTTCTCACGTTTATATGCTTTTTTTGTTTGTTTTTTTTAGGGCCACACCCTCAGCATATGGAAGTTCCCGGGCTAGGGGTGGAATCAGAGCTACAGGTGCCGGCCCATGCCACAGGCATAGAAACAGCAACACTGGATCCAAGCCACACCTACACTGCAGCTTGTGGCAATGACGGATCCTTAACCCACTGAGTGAGGCCAGGGATCCCATATCCTCAGAGACGCTATGTCGGGTTCTCAACCTGCTGAGCCACAACGGGAACTCCTGATGTTCCTAAGTTTGTGTGGAGCATTTCCCGTGAACAGTCCATTTCATGTTATTATAAATTCAATCTAATTCTGTCCTGCTCTGTGTTCTAAGGTAAATCCTGCCCTCTCTCCGAGCCTCAAGGACTTCATCTATGTGGCCAGTCTTACATGCATCCCTTCACTGGCCCTGTTTAGTGTTGAAGATGCCAACCTGTGTTATGTCCCTGTACCACACCACATTCACCTGTAATGGCTTATCCTCCATCATGTAGAGAAGACAAGAGGATGCTACAGAAATGTGAGCCCCAGAGTGGGAGCCATGAGGAAGGCCAAAAGGCAGGCCACTAGCCTGGAAAAGGGGAAGTGATAAAACTCCTAAACCTCTCCAAGGTATACGGGAAGTCCCCTGGCTCCCAGGAAATCCCAGAATCCCTCCCAGATCCTCTGAGCCACCAGCCTGTATCACCTGGCTGCCGACTGCTCCAGGTGAGAGGCCCTGCCCCCTGCAGGAACCCCCTTCACCATTTTTTTTTTTTTCGTCTTTGTGTCTTTTCTAGGGCCACTTCTGCGGCCTACAGAGGTTCCCAGGCTAGGGGGCTGGCCTACGCCACAGCCACAGCAATGCCAGATCCGAACCGCGTCTGTGACCTACACCGCAGCTCACAGCAATGCTGGATCCTTAACCCACTGAGCAAGGCCAGGGATCAAACCCGCAACCTCATGGTTCCTAGTTGGAGTCGTTAACCATTGAGCCATGACGGGAACTCCCTGCTCCCTTCACCTTTAAGGAGTAGCTGCCCTCCTCACCTCAGGCCTTCTCAGCCTCACATGCCTGGTCAGCAGTCACTGTCTGCATTATCCGTAGCCAAGAGGCACTCACCAGGAAACACAGAGGAAAAACACCAAAACCTGGATAGAATGATAATAATGAAGAGGAGAAAGGGGGAGGGGGAGGAAGAACAGCAGCAGTGGCCACAGCAAGGCTTGATGCCCTGAGAGCTTAAAGCAACATGGCTTGTATGTCACATTCAAGCTGCAGCCACATTTCTATGGTAGAAAGTCTGTCATGCTGTGGAGAAAGGCAAAGCAGGGAGGTGCTGGCCCTTGGTCCCTATAAATCACAGTTTTTGTCCCTGCCTTCCCACTTCCTTATTAACAAGGATGACCAGGGAATGGACTTTTGTTCACTGGGCATCTATTGTTTTGCTGGCCCAGCACCCATCCCTGCTTCCTCTGGTCCTGGCTCCATCATTTCTTTTTATGTGGAAAAAAGAAAGCATCCCTCAACTGCTGTCAGTTCTGGCAGCTTGGCTGTGGCCGATCCCACTCTGGCCTACAAGGCTGGCCAGTGACCCAGTTCTTAGCAACTGGTTCAAGTGCATGTAATGATCTAATGAACCAAGAGAGTCAATCGAAGAATTTTGGGGGAGGGGGCAGGGTGTGGAGGGGGGCAAGGGATGAAATAGTTTTATCTTCATTATGCGGCAAGAGAAATAATATGTGTGGGTCTAGAATATCAAGCAGCCAGTTTGCCACCAGGAGGGAAGAGCCTGCCTTGGAATGAAGTTAATTCAGAACAAAGAAAGGCTTAGAGGTAGAGAAAGACATGATGTGATCCCCTGGATCAAGGCCTATCTGAAGCCCAGATTGCCCCTGGACTTTTCAGTTCTACATATGAATAACTTTTTTATTCCATTAATTTGAGTTCAGTTTGGTTTTTTTTATGACTTTCACCTAACTTGGAAATTTTGTCTCTAAGGAGAAGAAAACTGGAGCTTAGAGATGCTAAATAACCTACCACGTTGGCACACGCTGACTAGTAATTCTGAGTTTGGATATGAACCCAGATGTGCCTGATGCTAAGTCTTAGCTGCCATACCCTACACCCTCCCCCTGTATTTCTTCCTTCACTCTCTGGGTCCTGATCTAACTCTGGTAAACATCTAGCATACTTGGCATCACCACCAAGTACCCAAAGCAGTGACTCCAGCCAGCCTCGCTTAGACCACAGTCCATACCTGCTGCCATTTTTTGGCTCCACTGGGCTTCTAGCTTTGGTTTGAAGACCATGGCTTTCAAACACAGACCTCAAACCAGCTCTAAGGTGAGCATGTTCTGCAATCTGCATCCTACTCTTTTTCTTTAGCCCAGAGATTCACATTTCCCCCAACTGTTCTGGGCTCTAATTGCTACTACAGTGCCCAAGGGTAGAGACCTACCCTGACTATTTGGCAGAAAGGTCTCTTTTTAGACTGGCGTGAGTTACCACGGCTCTAGCTCAACTAGGTCTGAGGAGCAGTTAAAATAGCCAACAGAGTGGGGTGAGATAGCAAAACAGTTACTCTCCACTCTAATTAGAACAGTTCCTGAAAAGGGAGCCAGAGACACACCATGTTGGGCATGACCCTCCTTGCTTTCTCCCAAACCTCAACCGAGAAGAGACTGGAAAAAATAAGGTTGGCATCTTTGGGGGGAAGCACATAACAAAAATCCAAAAATAATAAGGGGGTCTCCAGACGGTGATCTTAGCAAAATGAGTGGGCTACAGGGAAGGTTCTCCAGCTGGAGCTTTAGAGAAATAAGAGCCCGCATTCTGGATCACTGTTTTGGGATTCAAATGATAAAAACTATCCCTAACCAATTCATTATAGGGTCAACCCAATTATCAGCAAAGTGTGTGTTTGTGTTTATCTGTTCAAAGGATTACTCTAGGAATTGAGGCCAGATTAAGAAGACTGCCTTTAATCAGAGGCCAAATTAAAGTTTTGGCTGCTGCTGTGGCATTTTGTTAAGCATTATTCAAATGCCTCCAATGTAACTATTGAAATAAATGTTCACACTTAATGTGAATACTGCTCAGATCCACAGGGAACCCCCCAAAAGAAAAAAAAATTATAAAATGTCAATGTTACATAGTGAAGCTCCCAGGACTGATGCTTGAATTAAGATTGTTCAGATCTCTTGCTGAAGCACCAGATTTTTTTTTTTTTCGAGGAAGCCAGAAATATTGTGTTTAACACCTAAAAATAATTTCCTTGGCCCAAAATATCCTCAAATCATTGAAAAATTTATGCATTTTCTTTGGCAGGAAATAACAAAAACCCAGCAAATGATGCAAAAAATAAATCCTGCTGATTGAAGATAGTTTTTAAAGTGTTTCCATCCGATCATGAGTAAGACAAAGACATCACAAAATACTTTCAAGAAGGATTTGCTGAATTGCCCTCTGACCCATGCTGGCTTTTGTTAAATTTTGGTTTCATACTTTTGTTTAACTGTTCACTGTAGTTAAACTCCTCCCTCATTTAGAATATAAAATAGGTAAAAATGGCCATACTACCCAAAGCGATCTACAGAATCAGTGCAATCCCTATCAAATTACCCATGATATTTTTCACAGAACTAGAACAAACAATCCAAAAATTTATATGAAACTACAAAAGACCCAGAATTGCCAAAGCAATCCTGAGGAACAAAAACCAAGCAGGAGGCATAACTCTCCCAGACTTCAGGCAATATTACAGAGCCACAGTAATCAAGACAGTGTGGTACTGGTACCAAAACAGACATACAGACCAATGTAACAGAATAGAGAACCCATAAATAAACCCAGACACCTATGGTCAATTAATCTTAGACAAAAGAGGCAAGAATATAAAATAGGAAAAAGACAGTCTTTTCAGTAAGTGGTGCTGGGAAAACTGAACAAACACATGTAAATCAATGAAATTGGAACACACCCACACACCATGCACAAAAATAAACTCGAAATGGCTCAAAGACTTAAATGTAAGACAAGACACCATCAAACTCCTGAAAGAGAACATAGGCAAAACATTCTCTGATATCAAATGTTTTCTCAGGTCAATCTCCCAAAGCAACAGAAATAAAAGCAAAAATAAACCAATGGGAACTAATCAAACTGACAGGCTCTTGCACAGCAAAGGAAATCATTTTTTAAAAAAAAGACAACTTGCAGAAGAGGAGGAAATAGTTTCAAATGATGCAACTGACAAGGGCTTAATCTCTAAAATATACAAACAATTTATACAACTCAACAGCGAAAAATCCAACAGTCCAATGGGAAAATGGGCAAAAGACCTGAATAGACATTTCTCCAAAGAAGATATACAGATGGCCAACAAGCACATAAAAAATGCTCAGCATCCTATTAGAGAAATGCAAATCAAAACTACTATGAGGTACCACTTCACACAAGTCAGAATGGCCATGATTAATAAGTCCACAAATAAGAAATGCTGGAGAGGGTGCAGAGAATAGGGAACCCTCCTACACTGTTGGTGGGTATGTAAATTGGTACAACCATTATGGAAAACAGTATGGAGATGCCTTATAAAACTATACGTAGAACTACCATATGACCCAGCAATCCCACTCTTGGGCATATATCCGGATAAAACTTTCCTTGAAAAAGGCACATGCAACCGCATGTTCACTGCAGCACTATTCACAATAGCCAAGACATGGAAACAACCTATATGTCCATCAACAGATGATTGGATTAAGAAGATGTGGTCCATACACACAATGGAATACTACTCAGCCATAAAAAAGAACAAAATAATGCCATTTGCAGCAGCATGGATGGAACTAGAGACTCTCATACTGAGTGAGATAAGTCAGAAAGAGAAAGACAAATATATGATTTCACTTATATCTGGAATCTAATATATGGCACAAATAAACCTTTCCACAGAAAAGAAAATCATAGACACGGAGAACAGACTTGTGGTTGCCAAGAGGGAGGGGAAGGGAAGGGGAGGGACTGGGAATTTGGGGTTAATAGATGCAAACTATTGACTTTGGAATGGATAAGCAATGGGATCCTGCTGTATAGTGCTGGGAACTATGTCTGGTCACTTGTGATGGAGCATGATGATGGGAGAAAAAAGAATGTATACCTATATGTGTGACTGGGTCACCTCGCTGTGCAGTAGAAAATTGACAGAACACTGTAAATCAGCTATAATGGAAAAAATAAAAATCATTATAAAAAATAGATTATAAAGTATGTGAGTGTCTATATCCCACAGTTCTTTGAACACACAAGGGTGCTAATTTATGCCTAAGATCAGAGGGGGTACTAAACAAACATGATGTCTAAATCCATGAATAAAGAGTGAATGTCCTAGTTCTGCCAACTCTTCCATTCTGGCTACGCCAGTCACAGAGCCTAGTCAGCCCTTGGCTTTAGTGTCGCTTTAGTGTCACCCAGCAGCCAGGCTCCCTTCTTCCATGCAGGCTGTGTGCCCCGCCCCTGGGAACTAGTCCTGGTTTGTATTAACCCAGTCATGGCAGTAACATTCCCCTTGGCCAGGAATTGGTCTAAGAAGGGATATACATGTGTCTGAGACTCATGTCTGGCTGATGAGACGAATGAGATATAAAGGAGTGTGTGCTAGAGACTTCAGGAGAAATTTTCCTCCCCAGTCAGAGAGAGGGAGGTTGTACAGGAGAAGCCCCTGTTTGCCACCTTTGCTATTTTTCTATTTTAGACACTGGCTTTGAGAATATGATGCCTGAAACTGGAGCAGCCATCTTGAGACCACGAGACAAGTCTGAAGACAAAAAGTCCTTGCTGAGTCTATGCCAAGGATGTTAGAAGGATGGAAAGAGTCTGGGCACTTGATAAAATAACCGAGCAGCTAAACCTGCTGTGAGTTCCCTTGCCTCCAAATTCCTTTTTATGAAAACAGTAACTGCCCTCACTCTTGGACCTCCTTAGTCAGAGTTTCTGTTACTTATAGCTGAAAGCATTCTGATTAAATCCCTGTCATTAAAACTAGGAGTAATCATGTTTCCCTCCTCCTTCTGGGAAGGGCAGTATAGTATCATGGCAAAAATAGAGGTTTTGAAGCCAAAGACACTGCCATCAGTTAGAATTCCGGCTGCATAACCCTGGGCAAATTTCATAACTTTCAGCATTTCAGTATCATTAGCTGTAAAACATAGATAATAATGCAGACTTCCTAAGCTTACTCTTGTAACAAATGAAAAATAATTTGCATATAAGTAGATCAGTCTGGCATGCAGTAAGTGCTCAATAAATGTTAACTGCTTTGCTTCCTTTCCCTCCATGTGATCCCTGCGTGGAGTAGAAGCTTCAGTGAATTTTTGTGACTAGGGAAGCACACCCCTTTGGAAACATCAAGGAAGAATGATTTCTCACCATGTTTCTCATTTGGATGTAAGAGCAGCAGTAGGGAAGGCTGTCCAGGTGGGAGGCTGCAGCTCAAACAACAGCTTTTGACTGGCAGGCAGACCCATGCTGTCCATACACAAACAGATCCCCTCATTTCATAGCTGCAACACCCTTTTGCTAAGCCTGGTGTTTTCTGTGACTCAGCCTCCCTGTCACACCATCTGCTCAGGGCCTCAGTAGAGGCCCCTGCTTCTGAGCTGCTGCAGGCTCCAGGAGAGTCTGTTCCCCACAAACTGCCCAGAGCTGGGAACCTTTCAAGTGTGGCCTCCACCACCTGGCTGGCAGTGACCCTGAGTGAGCGTAAATGCCCGGTAGCCTTGGAGGGTTGTGGGCCTGTGGACAAGCAGCAGGCAGTCAGCAGCCCAGGTTCCAAGACAGCTTTGGACACACATTTGGACACACCTAGGACACAGGCCCTCCCTGGACATACACTCAGATGTGCCCTGCCTCACCCCCCCACACACACACACAAATGCATACACCCTGTGTCCCATCCCTGGTGAGTGGGCACAGTGAGAGTCTCCTCCTGGAGAGCTGGAAGCCTTTCTGTGGCCACACATTCTCCCTGAGCCCTTCTGAAGCCAGGAGACAATGTTAGTCTAACTCACGACCCCACCTGCACAGCCCAGCCTGAGTGGCAGGGCAGAATGGTGGCAGGAATTACAACTCACCTAACATTGAATAGGTTATCTAAACCTTCTTGGGCTCTTTATCGCAACTGAAAAATGCAGATAATAATAGAATTGTCGTGATGATGTGTTTATTTCAATGTCTTAGCACTGTGCTTGGCATGGGGTATGTGCTCAACAGAATAGACCCTCAAGTTCCCAGGCATATGTAGGCAGAGGCAGCTCCCCCAGCCAAAGGACGAGCCCAAGGTACAGCTCCCCCAAACCTGCCATCCTAAAAGACCACAGCGCACAAGGCTAACACGTCCACCAGCCCTAACTACTTGTCAAACACCTCCTATGTGAATGCATCTGGGCTTCAACAGAGAACAAGATCCTTGAGTGCTTATGGTCCAGAGGAAGGAACAAGCTCAGAGACAAAATCATAGTCACAAGACGTGATAAGTCCCAGAAGGAGAAGGAGGAGTACCGTGAGCGGTGCCGGTGGGAGTATCGTTTTATCAGGGAGACAGTTAAGACCTCTTGCTGAGAGAAGGCCATGGAACCACGGAGGAGCTCAAGGTCCCTGCGGTGCTGGTTAGATGAGTAAATACACCCCCCGACACACACCAGAGGTGGCACTGAGAGCAAATTCAGTTCTCGGGGCAGAAGACGAAGAGCCCACGTGAAGATGACACACCCAGGTGGAACCTCAGTTCCCGAGGGATGATCAGCCTCCTCTTGCCCCTTTCTCCCCGAAGAGTTGTGAATTTTCTCATAAGGTAGCTGGTGTCACAGCATCAGGCAATGCAGCACTGGGCTTTGATGACTGCATGGGCCCTAGAATCTTGGAATGTGGGCTACTTGATATTGAAGCTCTAGGTACCTTTCCCCTAGATCTACTGAACACCATTCTGTAGGTCACTCTCTTGACCAGCTTCTTTTCAGTGCCATCATTCTTTTAGAGACTGACTTTGTTCTAACCCAATTTTTTGAAGTCGTTTGAATTCAAGGGACCCCTTAGGAAATCTCACATTATATATACACAACCAATTACAAAGAGAAGAGTCCCAGGAAAGTCATTGCCAGCATCACCTCGGCTTGGCTTTCTCTTGTTTTTGATTATAGACCTATGTACTGTGGAATATTCCTAAAGCACAGCATACATGGTACATTTCCAACAGCCTTCACTTGTTTTCCTGCTCCCTTCCATTTTCCCACTTGATTTCCAATATGTTGGGAGACTAATTTGGTGCCACTATGTTTTCTGCCTGAGGCTTCTTGCAAGTAATAGCTTCCTTCCCCCACCATCCTTTAATCCATTTGTATTAGATTCATGCTTCTGCTTCACCTGAAATTAGTCTCCATCTCTACTCCTGGGCACTTCCAACCTCTCTGTGGTTTGTCACGGGTGATTTCATGCATCATTAGGGATCATTCATTTGCTCACTTGCTTAGTGCTTAAGAAGAACCTACTATGTGTAAGCCCCTGAGCTATGGGAGTGCAGAAATGATTCAGATGCACACCTAATTACTATTCTGTGGTCTCGGGTATCTCATAGTTTCTGCTGGGAGCAGGCAGGTAAATAGACAAGGACAAGGCATTATGCTGGGGACGGAGTATGAACAAAATATGGTGGAAATAAAAAGAAGGGAGGGACTAATTCAGCCTTGAAAGATTAAAAGCCACAGCACAGACAAAAACATCTGAACACCCAAGAGGGGCTGCAAGGACATTCTCCCGGAGCAAACAGTGTGAGCTGGCAAGAAAATCAGGGACAAGGACAAGAGGAGTCCGGTGAAAGTGAGTTTGGAGCAAAATGGGGGTCAATCATGTAGCCCAAAGAAAGATGCCTATAATTGTAAAACATTAAACACATAAAACCCCCAAATCCACGGTGATACTAAAGAGAAAAAAGAAAACATGCCCTTACTTGAAAAACTTATGCCAACTTCTGATTCCAAAAATTGGTAACTAAAGGGAACAAATGAAGCCTTTATACTGCCTTTTGAGAGGGAAGTATAGTTTATTGCCAGATGATGAGGGTAAGGCCTTCTTCATAGGAGAATGCCAGGTAAGACATGAAAAGGAAATGCCAGGATTGGAACATTGCTGTTTTGTAACCCACAGAGAAATAACTGATTTGGGCAATGGCTGCTAAAACCTTGGGCTGAAAAGTTTAAGGGAACAGAATATTCTCACAGTGACCCAGTAGCATCTCATAGATTCCCTGCTGACTGGAAGGGGGAGATGGGTTTTTACAAAGGAAAGATCTAGTTTTTACAAAGGAAAGACCAAGAGATTAAACAGCCTGATAGTGGGACAGCATGTCACGTGCCTTCTGAAGTGATGTCTCATGCAGCAGAAACCTCATTTATGCAGTGTTCTGGCCAAAGGTGCTTCTGCCAAACCTCAGTTTTCAAGAAGGACAAGAGAAGGAGGAAACGAGTTACACAGAGAAGAAGCAATCAGACCCCCCAGAATGTGGGACAGCCTATAACACAACCAGTCTAATTTTTTTCTTTTTCTTCCTTTTTTTTTTTTTTTTTTTTTTTTTTTTGCTTTTGCTTTTTTAGGGCCACATCTTTGGCACATGGGAGTTCCCTGGCTAGGGGTTGAATCAGAGCTGTAGTCGCTGGCCAATGCCACAGCCACAGCAATGCAGGATCCAAGCCACGTCTGTGACCTACACCACAGCTCACAGCAACGCTAGATCCTTAACCCACTGAGCAAGGCCTGGGATCGAACCCATGTCCTCATGGACATTAGTCAGGTTCACTACCGCTAAGCCATGTTAGAAACTCACTGGAATGACTTTTTACAACTTCAATGCTACGGGGCGCGGGGGGGAACATGAGCAGATTATTCTTGTTTTAAAAAGGTAAAAAGATTAACAACAAAGTGCAATGCCTGAACATTATTAGATCTTGATTTTAAAACTGATACTCTAAGATAACCTTGGGAACAATGTAGAAATCTAAATAGGGACTGGATACTAGATGGTATTTGGGAACTATAACTTTCTTGAGTCTGATAATGGTTTTATGATTATGTGGGAGCATATCTTTTTTTTTTTTTTTTTTTTTGGCCCTGCCTGTGGCATACAGAATTTTCCAGCAGCATACAGAAGTTTTCAGACCAGGGATAGAACCCACACCATAGATGGAACCCATGCCACGCAGTGAAAATGCCAGATCCTTAACCACTAGGCCACCAGGGAACTCCCTTATGAGATACAGGCTGAGTATTTAGGGGTGAAACATCAACTTATTTTCAAATAGTTCCAAAAAATAGATCAAACACACATATGTATAAACAAAGTAAATATGGCCAAGAGTTAACAAGCATTTAACTTAAATGGTAGGTATATGGATGAACCTTGTTCTTTTTTTATCAACTTCTATGTGAATGTTCAGAATAAAGAAAGAAAAAAAAAAAAAACATAGGGTCAGATAACGGCCTATTACGAGTTTCTCAGGATTTTGGACTTTACTCCTGAAGGTTTTGAATGGGTGACGGACAGGGTCAAATTTACATCTTACAAGGATGATTGGCTTAATACATTCACTCACTTGGCATTTACTGATACCTACGCCAAATGCTGAATGAACCCTGAGCTAAGTGCTGTGGGAGATGAGAACACTGAAAAGTCACTGCTGGCTGGAAAAGCATTTACCATGTAATAGAGCAGGTGAGACACAAAACACGGAGCACAGGTAAGAGCGCTCTCGCCCCAAGAGGAGACTGGGAGAGCCGGGGGGAGCGCAAATGCACCCGCCTCCAGGTACTAAGTGCTGTTCCAGGCCAGCAGCCCGGCCACATCATCACCCCAGAAGGATGAGCTTGCAGGTGGCTAAGATCTCCCATCAATTCTAGCCCCTGATCTCTCCTTATTCCTTGATGGCAGAACCCCCTTCTGTAAAAGATGCTGAAAAGTCCTAGACGTCCTTGAAGCAGAGTATGCGAGTATGACCCATTTCTGGCCCAAAGGACCTGACTCCTGTCCCCTGAAGTTCACCGGGGACAACAGGCAAGGACGTTCTTCCCCAGTAAAAACAAAAACATGTGAAAAGACCCTGTCCCCTCCTTACCACCTGCCTTTACGTGCAGCTGGGTGAGGATGTGGTGTTTGGAGCTGGAGAACCATAGGAGAAACCCAATAGAGGAGAAGCAGAGAGGGGGACCCAGAGCCCTAATGTCACTGGGCCACTAAAGCCAGGCTGCAACTTCCTATCACCCAACCTCTTGTTATAGGAGATCTTCTTGTTACTCTTTTCTTCAAATCATTCATATTCAAGTACTGATGGAGTTCCCGTCATGACTCAGTGGGTTAAGGACCTGATGTTGTCTCTATGAGGATGTGGGTTCAATCCCTGGCCTCACTCAGGGGGTTACGGATCCAGCATTGCCACTAGCTGCAGCATAGGTCACAGATGCAAAGCTTAGATCCAGTGTTGCTGTGGCTGTGGGGCAGGGAAAGTCCATATGCCACAGGTGCAGCTGTTAGAAAGAAAAAAAAAAAAGGATTGATATTTAAGGCCCCAAACCTCCTCACTCAGCCTCCATTTGCCATCCTGTGTGTCTAGAACCAATCCTGACCACAGCAGTTAAAGGAAGCCTTGGCCACGTTCTGGTCACCCAGGCTGTGGCGTTAGCCCTGCCCCTAGTCAAGCAGCTGGGGCGTGGGATGGTCAGGAAGGTTTGCCTTCACGTGTCCACTCTGACTAATGGGCTGTGACAGCTGCATGTGCTGTGCTAAGGGTTCTGACGCTGAGGGTGCAACCGGGCTCTGTCCAGAGGATCTCGAGACTCCTGTGCAGATACCTGCCCCGTGTTTACCATGGCATGTATGGAAGGGGTCTGGAAGCAGAAGACCTGAGTTGAGCCCTGGCCCTGCTATCTTCTGGTTTTGTGATTTCGGTCAAGTCTTCTAACCTCTCTGAGCCATCTTATAGGATAATTGACATCACTGAGATAATGAAAGTGAATGTGCTTTGTAAACTATGAAGTGTCACCCAGGGCGCTGTTTGTCTTCCATTTGTTAAACCTCAGCTGAGGACCAGGTTAACAGGAGGCAGGACCAGGAGGAAGGATTTCAACCTTCCAGCCTTGGACAGTGCAGAACTGAACACCTAACCAGAGGGTGCTGATCTGGAGGACAGAAGCAGGACAACACAAAGCCCACAAAGCCAGTGTTTCAGGTGAAAGCTGATCAGTAGAAGTGAGTCGTAAGCCTGAATGGTGGGATATTGTTGGAAAACATTCCAAAAGCAGAAGTGAATGAGATCCTGCTGTATAGCACGGGGAACTCTATCTAGTCACTTGTGATGGAGCATGATGGAGGAAAATGTGAGAAAAAGAATGTATGCATATATATGTGACTGGGTCACTTTGCTGTATAGTAGAAAATTGACAGAACACTGTAAACCAGCTATAATGGAAAAAATTAAAATCATTTTTAAAAAATTAAAACTTTTTTTTTTCGTCTTTTTGCCTTTTCTAGGGCCACACCCATGGCATGTGGAGGTTGCCAGGCTAGGGGTCGAATCGGAGCTGTAGCTGCTGGCCTACACCACAACCACAGCATCACGGGATCCGAGCCGTGTCTTTGACCTACACCACAGCTCACAGCAACGCCAGATCCTTAACCCACTGAGCAAGGCCAGGGATCGAACCCGCAACCTCATGGTTCCTAGTCGGATTCATTAACCACTGAGCCACAATGGGAACTCCAAAAAATTAAAACAATTTTTAAAAATTCACTTGTTTTTATTCTCATTTATAGAATCATGTATATCATACTTATATCAGATTCTTTTTTAAACCTATATATCTGAAAAGAAAATACACACCTTTGTTTTTATAGTATACAAGGAAAGGAACAATTAATAAATGGTATCCTAAGATAGTCTTCAGTGTGTAAAAGCATAAATAAACTGAGTGGATAAATTCTAAAAAAAAAAAAAAGCAGAAGTGAAGATGCTAAGGACAAATAGATAGTAACCACAGAGTGGAGATGGGAATCTCTGCTTTTTTTTCCTGCCTCGACACAGGTGGGATGTGGCCCCACCCAGCAGGGCTCCCCAAGAACGAGGAACTCAAGGGATGGGAGGGTGGGAGGCATTTCCAAAATCTCCAGAGGCCCAGCGAAAACAAGAAATCAGAAGAAGCCCTTTGTAATAAAACCAGGCGAGAAAGGGGCAAGGAACTCTCAGCATAGCAAGGATTACTCCAAGAAGCCCTCAGTCTCCAGGTAATTAGAAACCTCTGGAGCCTGACCCAGAGGCCAGAGAGTCAGGGAGGTTTCCTTTAGCCCCATATGGAGCTCAAGCACCTGAAAGCACGACTGCCCTCCATACCTTTGGCATTCTACCGACCTCTAATGGCAAGGCTCTGGGTGCCTTTTTTCTTTTTCTTTTTTTTTTTTTTTTTTTTTTTTTGGCTTTTTTGTCTTTTTAGAGCCTCACCCTTGGCATATGGAGGTTCCCAGGCTAGGGGTCTAATCAGAGCTGTAACCGCCGGCCTACACAGAGCCACAGCAACACTGGCTCCAAGCCTCCCTCGTCTGTGACCTACACTACAGCTCATGGCAATGCTGGATCCTTAACCCACTGAGTGAGGCCAGGGATCAAACCTGCAACCTCATGGTTCCTAGTCGGATTCATTTCCATGGCGCCACGATGGGAACTCTGGATTTTTTCTTTTTCGTTGAAAACATTCAAATTTGAAAGACTCTACATAAAGATCCCAATTACTCCCACTCCTTTTCTGAAGAGGGAGCGACACTTGGCCTAGCGTAGGGCCCCCAGATGAACAACGCGGCACTGCAGGACAACTACACACACACACACACACACACACAGCACTGCAGGACAACTGCACACACACACACACACACACACAGCACTTCAGGACAACTGCACACACACACACACACACACACACAGCACTGTGGGACAACTGCACACACACACACACACACAGCACTGCAGGACAACTGCACACACACACACACAGCACTGCAGGACAACTGCACACACACACACACACACACACAGCACTTCAGGACAACTGCACACACACACACACACACACACACAGCACTGCGGGACAACTGCACACACACACACACACACACAGCACTGCAGGACAACTGCACACACACACACACAGCACTGCAGGACAACTGCACACACACACACACACCCTCCACTGCTCCCAGACAGGCAGAGAGAGGCCATGAAAAGTCACAGGGAGAAGTCAACCATCTATCAGACACGGAGAGAGGCCTTCAGGGGAAACGAACCCTGCTGACACCCGGATGTGACTTCTAGCCTCTAGAAGAACTAGAACTAGAAATAAATTTCTGTGGATTTTGTTTTGTTTTGTCTTTTTAGGGCCATACCCTCAGGATACGGAGGTTCCAAGGCTAGGGGGTCAAATCAGAGCTGTAGCCAACAGCCTACACCACAGCTCATGGAGCGTTAACCCATTGGGCGAGGTCAGGGATTGAACCTGCATCCTCATGGATGCTGGTCAGATTTGCTTCCACTGAGCCATGATGGGAACTCCTGTTGTTTAAGCCATCCCGTCTGTGGTCCTTTGTTATGGAAGCCCTACGAACTTAGACATGCATCCCTATGAAACAAATATGGCCCACTTCACAACTTTAATTAGCAGCCTATCCCTAAAGCATGTGAATACAAACTACTTTTTCGATTCGTTCTTGCATTCAACACTCGAACGTCTATTATGCCTCAAACACCGCACATGTGATTCAAGCCCCATTATATAAACCAATTTTATTTTCTTGTTTACCAACCCACTTCTAGTTTTTTTTTCCCATTTTCTGCAGGGCAGCTTTGTGTGGTTATCTGCTGCTGACTCTTCTGATTAATGGAACATGGTCCTTATTATGGATCTATTACAAACAGCATCAGAAATGCTAGTTCTCAACCCTGGCTAGACATCAAAATCACCTGGGATGTTTTTAGAAAACCTGTACCTGGAGCAGTCCCTTCCCCTATTCTGATTTAGGTGATACTGTGTGGAGCTCTGCCAGTATGTGTCTTCTTTCTTTCATCTTCCCAGATAATTCTGACGTGCAACCAAGATTGAGCACTGTTACTCTAATCTAAAAGGTCCTTGAAGGTCACCTCCTTTGCTACTTAAAGTACAGGGCACAAACCACCAGCACCAGCATCACCTGGAAGTGTGTTAGACTCTTGTGTAAAATCTCAAGTCCCACCCCAGACCACCGCGCCACAGTTCATATTTCAACAGGATGTCCCACCTCCCCACACAATTCAGAGGCACACTAAAATCTGAGAGGCACTGGATTTCCACTAGAATAGCCCGGAAAGCTTGTTAAAAAACAAGACTACCTGGCTTCTTCCCAGAACCACAGACTCTCAATCTCTGATAAGGGCTCAGGAAGCAGAATTTTATATATTCTTCTATAGCTAGTCACCCAAGGGCCTGAGGCTTCAGAATCACTCGTGTATGTCACAGAACACATACCCTTAACTACCTAGCCTCTGCTTATCTTTCTAATTTTCTTTTGAAAATAAAAAATATAACAGAGGGAGTTCCCATTGTGGCACAGCAGAAACGAATCCAACTAGGATCCATGAGGATGTGGGTTCCATCTCTGGCCTCCCTCAATGGGTCGGGGATCTGGCACTGCCATGAGCTGTGCTGTAGGTCAAAGACACGGCTTGGATCCTGCATTGCTGTGGCTATGGCTGTGGCCAGCGGCTGCTGCAGCTCTGATTCTACCGCTAGCCTGAGAACATCCATATGCCACAAATGCAGCCCTAAAAAGCAACAACGACAAATTAAAACAAAAAAAAAAAAAGGGAAAAAAATGTAACAGAGATACAGGCTTTTATTTTTCCATCACGCATGCAGGCTTACAACTATTTATACTGTTTCAGAACAAAGAAATAATTGCATTATTACCAGGGTGTCAAATTACCAAGACAGACAACCAGTTACTGATTACTTTGGGGAGCTTATTTTTACAGAACACAACAACAATTTCCAAATTATAGTTCCAAGCCCAGAGTTACTTTATGATACCAGGACAAGCTGATAACAATTCTAATAGTCACACAAGCCTCGTCTTACACAGGAAAAAAGACTGATACTCTGGTGCCTCGGGTGAGCACCTGATCAAAGACCGCGAGGTCTCTGAAAGAGTTTACAACACAACAGTCTCTCCTTTTGTGGCTGCAGGAAAAGGCAGCATCCCTGTCATCACTTTTTGAGACTTCATGTTAATTCTGAAGACTTTCGTTTCTAAGGCTCATCTCTGGAACTTCATTAGTTTAACATGAAAAGCAAAAAGCAGACCTGATATGATAATGGCAGTGCACCCCACCACTGTCACCACCAAAAGAGTGTCCCAATATCCCAAAGCAGTCCTGGTTGAACTGGCACAGTGTCTTGGACTTTCAATAAACAATATAGGCGGGGAGAGGGAAATACAGATGAAACCAGGTAATCATAATTGATAAAATTGATGTAGCCGGGTGATGGGCACGTGGGGTCCACGGACCATCCTCTCCACTTCTGCGCATGTCTGAAAATGTCCATAATAAAGAGGAAAAAGTTAAAAAAAAAAAAAAACAAACACACACACACACACACACAAAACAACAAAAAAAGCAGACCTGTACAGCTCTATTCTCCCATTAGGGAAAAAAAAAAAAATGGGGAGGGAAAGTGGTTAAGATTTACTTAGAGACAAAATAAGCAGCATATAGCTTAATCTTCCACATACACAAGGCCACACCTAGAACAAAAGAGAAAGCATCCAAAGTAACATTCTTCTGTTTTTGGTTTGCTTCTGTGATTTATACAATCCACTGATGATGAGATGGAGACTGGATAAACTCTGGGCGTACCCCCACATTTGCCCATGACCCCCTTTAACTCCCCCATCTCGTCCCCTCCACCACGGAGAGAGGGGTGTACTCTCCCTGAGGCTTCACAAGCCATTTCAATCGGCTCTTCCAGGCCTACTCCGCACCAGACTCATTCCCGCTCTGTTTCTGCTCCAACGCCCCTTGCCCAAAACACCCTCTCTACAACCCTGAGTCAACTTAGCCCTTGAGGACCTCAGAACAAGATGTCCCATGGGAAAGGGAAGCTAGGGGGAGGGCAAGGATGGATTCAGTCTTACTTCTCCAGCCTCAGGGAGGAGAGGGAGAAAGGGGACACAGACAAGCTTGGGCAGGGAGGGCCCCGCTCAGCTTTTACACCCACCAGAAATGAGCCCTGGGGATTCAGAACAGACTCTGCTCACCCCTATCCCCATGCCCCAGGAGAGAGCCTTGGGATCCCCCATACTGGAGCCCAAAGCCTGCTCCTACAGATACTT
The DNA here is from genome assembly GCF_054392235.1 of Sus scrofa. Lineage (NCBI taxonomy): Eukaryota > Metazoa > Chordata > Mammalia > Artiodactyla > Suidae > Sus > Sus scrofa. The sequence goes on along the minus strand of NC_139386.1, from coordinate 39,391,710 downwards.
AAAGGTCGAAGTGAGGAGAGCAAAGGATGGCTGAGGGCAGGAAAGCTGGGGAATGAGGTTCCAGAGGGCTAGAGGTTACCACAGAGGAGGAAACAGCAGGAGGCAACTGGGTCTTAGGGGCACAAAGAAAGGTGGGAACAGGAGTAACACTAATCCACGACACCGCTGCCTGGGGGGGGTTATCGTTCTCGCAGATGCGCAGCCATGAAAAGAATTTGCAGAATTACAGAGTGTACCAAGGAGTCAGGAGCAGGGTGTGCCCACAGACCCTCTGGCCTTCTGGCTCCTCTACCCTCTTGCAGCCCTTTGTGAGCATGTGCATAGCACGTCCCCAGCTATCTCACCAGCTGGGCATAAAAAACCTTGGTTTTAGAATTGTTTTGTTTTCTCCGAGCTGTGGTACCACTGAAACAAAACGGAAAGAAAGAGAAAGGAGGGGTGGGGGACAGGACAAGGAGATCGAGAAGGAAGGAAAGGCCAAGAGGAAGAAAAAGAGGGAAGGAAGAGCAGGAAGAAGGTGTGAGATGAAGTAGACACAGGCCCAGAGATCTAGAAATACCGCTTCCCCAACAACCCCACTAGAGCGCTCTCGTCATGTGTGAAGAAGGGATGCGGGGAGTCCACAAAGGTACCTAGACTCTAGATGAGTCAGTCCTCACCCTCAACTGGAACCGCAGCTTGATTTTCAGTGAGCACATGTCTACACATACCAGCCCGCCCATCAGTCTTGGAGCCAGTAGGGTTCTTAGAAGGCTGGAAGGAAGGGGAAGTGTCTCATGCGCCGGCAGCGGATCTGGGTCCACAGGCAGTTCTTGAGGTCCTTGTTGACCAGGAAACCAAGTGGGGCCAAAAGCAACCTAGACAAAACTCAATGGTCTGCTAGTAATGAGGCATGGTGCAGACCTTGAGCGAGGTTCCACCAGAAGAAAGGCCCAGAGGCAGGAAGAGACACTTGATGGTACAGAACACACCACATACCGCTTCGGACCCTTAACCTCATCCATGTCCAGGAGGGCCGTGTGGGCCCCTTGGCCAAAGCCAGAGATCCTGTGGATGGCACCCTGGCTGGTGACCCCAGAGCCAAAGAACAATCAGTTTTGGCTGGGAGCCAATACCATGTGCCCTAGCTTCATTTTGCAGTGGGCAATAGAAAAGCTTGCCATGGATGTCATGCATGGCCAGCATGAACACTAAGCCCAGCAAGTCATGGGCCCTGAAGTAGCAGAGCTTGAGGATGCACTGGTCCTCTTGTTGGATGACTCATGAGTGTCCACGTTAAAGACAAGTGGGAAAGGCCAGAGCCAAGAACAGGGTCCAGGCAATGTAGATAAAGGCAGCACACATCTGAATCAAGTGTGTTTAACATATGAACAGTAGGGGTGAGATCACGTAACGTGTGGCACTAATGGAAAAAGAAAGAACGCCATGGGGAGGCAACAGAACATGATCATAAATGCCATATTCTTGTAACAGAAGTCCAAAGCGAATACAGTGCACAGAGGCCAACACGAAGAGATGGCAGACAGCCAAACACATGTGGTCAGCCAGGCATGGGTCCAGCAGGAGGTAGGAGGGAGACTTGTGCAGGCTCAGTTGGACTTGTTGACCCCAGGCTCAGGGGTCTCCACTGGCTGCCTTGTTGGACCTGGCCGGCCCTCCTTTCCTTTCTCTGCACGGGCCCCTTCACTCATCAGGTAGTACTGCAGAGGATTGGGCCACAATTCCTCGTTGATTATCTCCACAATCTTGTCAGACTCAATGGAGCTGTGGTTGGAAAACCACCCAAAGAAGCTCCGGCTGTTGTCTGGGTTGCCCTGACTTAGGGTCTGGAGATCATGCCCTGGGAGCCACTGGATTGGAGTTGAACGAGACACCACCTGGCCGGATGGACCACAACCGTATTCCTTGATGAGCACCTTATTTTGGAAATAGGGGTTGCGCCCAAAGTAGAACTTGATTTTGTAGCCCAATCTGGCGAGGCCAAGCTCTTCCACCTCCAAGCTATTCAAGTAGCCGAGTACCTCTTTATCTTGGTTGTTCAGAAAGGACGAGAGCTGGGGGTGGTTCTGAAACGCCTGCCCCCAGAAGCCTGGGATGTTCTGGATGAGGAGGTTCCGGCGCTCTAAATGATGCAGGCGCAACTGGCCAAACTTGCGAGAGAGCCGAAGGTAGGCCCTGTCCGCCTGGGCGTTCATGGTCTCCAGCTTCAACTGGACGTTCTCCAGCGTATCCATGCTGCCTTCTGTCGCTGGAGGCCCCGACCCTGCATCTTTCTCCATCTTCTTCTCCTCTACCACTGGAACGGAGGCAGACTCCCCAGCAGTCCCTTTCTTCGGCTTCCCACCGGCTACGGCCGAAGGCCCCCTCCCCGCTGCGCTACAGGTATCTGAGGCCTTCTTCCCAGCCGGGCCGCGCCGATTTCCAACGCGGGGGCCATTTTTCGGTCTTCCCACGGTTCCCACGGTTCCTACGAAGACGGTGTCTGTCGTCAGACGCTCCGAGAGGGATGCGGCCTTCCCCTGGCCGGGCCTGGTCGCGGCCTGCCCGCGATCCCCCGCAGCCCGGGCCCGGAGCGCGAGGCCACAGTCCAGGGGGAGCCGACAGGCGTCCTCTTCCCCGGGCCGGCGGGGCGGCGCGGGCGCAGCGGTTTCCAGGCCACCCCAACCCGCGCCAGCCTGCACCTGTGCCGCCTTGGTCTCCTCCCCGAGCCTCTGGCACTGTGGAGGGTCCGGGTCGCGTGGGGCGTCATCAGGAGCAGCGCGGACTCGGCCTTTGGCGCGGCCTTTGCCCCGGCTCTTGGCGCGGGAGGACTTTCTACCCCTACTTCGGCCGCTCATGGTGGTAGCGGACTCGGCTTCAAAGCCACGCTCCGACCCTGCGGCCCCTGGCGCCAGCTCGCGGTCCCTACCGGCGGGCCTCTCCATGGCAACCGCCGACGTCACGACTGCACGACTATACCATCGCGCGAGGACGGGATGCGCCCGGTGATTGGCTCCGCCGCCGCAGCTGCGCACCAGCCGACCCTCGCAGACGCCCCCCCACCCGCATCTCACCCCAGCTCCCTTTCACTGTGAGCGGAGGGTTTGCTTCCGTTTGGTGTCTTCCCCCAAGTCTCAGTTGTGCCCTCGGCGGGCCCCTCACACAAAACACCCTCAAGACAGCCATCACATCCGTCCCTCCCATCATGGGCTTTCTAAACTAAACATCTTCAGACCATTCACCTCTCTGCTGTGACTTCTATTGTGATGAAACTACTGCTGGTCTTTATGTCTGATCTTTGAAAACCTTTGCTTAGAGATTTGCTCTGGTACCTTAACTCCAGGGACTGTAAAGGTAGGTACCATAATGCCAGAACCACCAGGCGATTTGCTGCGCGGTGGAATGTTAATAGTAATTGTACAAATAAAAACAACTAGTATTTTGGGACAATCGTTATGTATCCGGCACTTTACTAAGTGCTTTATATGCATTTTCGCAGTATATGATGGAGGTATTGTTACCATTCTTATTTTCCAGATGAGAAAACAGTGGCTCAGAGAGGCCAAGGAACATTCCTGAGATAACACAGGAAAGGATGGAAGCACAATTCTAACCCAAACCTATCTGACTCAACCTTTGTTTTATATTCCCAAGTGGCTAGTTCTTCCAGACCTGCTCAGCTGTAAACTCCTGCACTGGGTCTTCAGAATGCCAGCCTTGCCTCTTAAACCAGCATCAGCAGAGCACCTCTGCATCCTGGGACCATCACCCGAGTCTTCTAGCTGCCTCCGGTGTAGTTCAAGCTGAGCTATCACTCAAAGCACAGGGCCAGGAATGAAGGCTACAAGTCAGAACTCCTGTAATTGGAGGAAGACAAGAAAGTGCTCAGAGAATTCTTATTCAAGGAGCGGAGCCAGGCTATCCAGGTTAAGATTCAGAAGCAGAGCCTCCATAGTGTTGGCAGGGAGGAGGCCCTAGAAACATCTCAGACCCTTAATTGAAAGAGCTGGACAACCTATCTCGTATTCCTGAAAGAGCCCTGGACTGTGCTTTTACCAGCCAGGTGAAATGGTGAGGCCAGTGATGAGGTTGTGACCAATGTGAAAGTTTTCGGGTTGTCCTTTTAAGCTCAACAAGCTCAAAGGGAACAAAAAGGCCCTTGCAGCCAGCTAATGGAGATGTGAGCCCCAAAGTCCCTGGGTTCCCCATACCTCTTTACTCTCATTGCTCAGTGTGTGGTGGTGGCCTGGCAGCCTGGCATCACCTGGTAGCTTGTTAAAAATGCAGGATTTCAGGCCCCACCCCAGACCTACTAAATCAGAATTTGAATTTTAGCAAGATCTCAGTCGATTTGTATCCATGTTAAAATAGAAGTTTAAGGAAAATAGAAATTATTTTGATACAAGTGAGCCTTATTTTAAGCCACCCAGACACAAGTGACTACTGACTTTCTCAAAGGCTCTACAGTGGCTTGCAAGGCTCTCTAATCTGTCAAATTCCCTTTCTGCCACTACCCAACTTACCTCTCTGACCTCATCCTCTTCTCTCCCACCCCCCTTCCAACTACACTGGCCTCTGTACTGTTTTTCAAACTCAGTAGGTAGGCTCCTGACCCCGGGCCTTTGCACTGGCTCTTCCTTCTGCCTCCAGTGTTCGTCCCCCAGAACATTGGCCATCTTGGTTGGCTCCCTTCACACTTTGCTTACATGTAACCTTCTCAACAATCATCCTATTTAAAATTGCCACCCATACCCATCCCTCTAACTCCTTCTTAAAAAACTTCTTTATTGGATAAAACTTGGAATGGATTTACAAGGAGATCCTGCCGAGTAGCATCGAGAACTATGTCTAGATACTTATATTGCAACAGAACAAAGGGTGGGGAAAAAAATGTATACATGTAAGAGTAACTTGGTCCCCATGCTGTACAGAGGAAAAAAATTAAAATAACAAAACAAGGAAAAAAAACTTCTTAGTATTTATCACCTTCCAACACACTATCCCAATTCTTTATTACGTTTCTAGTTTAACGGCCTCACCTCTCTGGAATTCAGCTGCACGCAGGCAACAATCTTTGTCTTGTTCACATGTGCCTACAGTAGTGTCTGATGTAAAAAGCACGGAATAAATAAATGTTGAGTCAAAGAACCAAAGCAGAGTTTTTTAAAAATGAGTTTATAAATTGATTGTCTGAAATCAGAAAGCCCCCTTTTTCCCTGCAGAAGCAATTTGATAGATGAAGGTTATATATTGAAATCAACACATGAAACATGTTAAACTCATAATTCAGCCAAAAATGCATCTTTTAATATGGGCACCATTCAGGGACAGTCTCAGGTGAAAATCTGGAGTGATGCTTTTTAAAAATTAAGAGAATTAATATTTGACTTAAAAGGGATCAAGCCAAGGATTAGCCTAAATTCTTGTCCATGGCCCTTTCATAACTGCTTCTTCCAAAGGCCTTCATGATCATCCCAGACTGCAGTTTTGTGCCAGTCCTTGTACAGAATTACCTCTTAAACTAGATAACCAGATTCTGGAATTCTTTTTTTTTTTTTTTTTTTTTTTTTTTTGTCTTTTTACTATTTCTTGGGCCGCTCCCGTGGCATATGGAGGTTCCCAGGCTAGGGGTCCAATCAGAGCTGTAGCCACCGGCCTACACCAGAGCCACAGCAACGCAGGATCCGAGCCCCGTCTGCAACCTACACCACAGCTCACGGCAATGCCGGATCCTTAACCCACTGAGCAAGGGCAGGGACCGAACCCGAAACCTCAAGGTTCCTAGTCAGATTCGTTAACCACTGCTCCACGATGGGAACTCTAGATTCTCGAATTCTTTATAAATCTCGGGGGGGGGGAAATCAGCTGAAGCAGTCACCATCCCCATACAAATTGTAGAAATTGATGGGTCAGCCCACTTCTCAGAGCACTCACAGTTGGACCAACCTCTGTTGTCAAGAGTCTTCATCCAGCATCAGCATCTGTGTCATGTGATGCTCACGCATGACTAAACCACTGCAGGATTCCCGTAGGCCAGCCACTGCACTCTGTGTTTATTACACGATCTGCTTGAGCCTGTTTTCATCCTGTCAGGTAAAGGCAAACAAATGTGAGACTAACACACCTTATAGAAAGGTACTTCTAGGAGTTCCCGTCGTGGCTCAGCGGAAATGAATCTGACCAGTATCTATGAGGATGCAGGTCGGATCCCTAGCCTTGGTCAGTGGGTCGGGGATCCAGCGTTGCCGTGAGCTGTGGCGTAGATCACAGATGCAACTTGGATCTGGAGTTGCTATGGCTGTGGCATAGGCTGGTGGCTATAGCTCCAATTCAGCCCCTAGCCTGGGAACTTCCATATGCCGTGAGTGCAGCCCTAAAAAGCAAAAAATAAAAAAAAAAATAAAATTTTTTTTTAATTTTTAAAAAAAGGAAAGAAAGAAAAGAAATACAAATTCTCGTGACTTCAGAGATCCAGGTGTGTTTTGACCTTTCCCCAATAATTAAGGGCCTAAGTCCCTGATAATATAAATATTTAATTGATTCTGTTAAATAGTGCATCTTTAGCAAATATTTATTAAAAACTCATAAAAACACTTTTCAAAATATTCAAGTAACCAGTTTTCACTTTTGTCCTCTGAAAAGTGTATTTCCTCCATTCCTTTTAAGGTCTGATGTCCTTAAATCATAGAAATGAACAAGCTGGGAAAAAACACATTCCATTCATCCAGCCTATTCCCCAGCCAAGAGAACAGCATTCGCAACATTTTCCCTAGTAGAACTTTATGATCCCAGACTACATTTTTAGCCACAGGGATTTTCTCTTTCCCCAAGGAGATAGATTGAGTCTGTGAGGTCAAACAGTGAGTATTACTTACTGTATGGAATTTTGCCAATGAAGCCCTCCCAGATTATGGAGACTCCTAGAAACCAAGGGGGTGACATGGAATATTATCAAAGCCAAGGAGGGAGAAAAAAAATCTGCCCTTTGGGTAAATTTCCAAAACCATTTGAACTTCACATCTTGGGAAATGTGCCTAGCTTCTTCCCAGTTCACCCTGAAACAGCAAAAGTTGATAGTAGACCACTTAAGTCATCCAGTTCATCTCACATAAGGTGCTGTACAATATTTTAAAATAGTGCCAGGTGTATTCTTCCTTCTTGGCATTTCCTTTTTACCCTTCAACATTTTCACCATAAAAATTAGATCTTTAGACCACACGTTATCTTGTGCAGAGGACAGAAGGGTACAAGGTCTCTCTCTTCCCTGCCCTCCCTTTCCAGGCCACCCAGGAATGTTTTTTTTGTTTGTTTGTTTTTGTCTTTTTTTTTTTTAATCTTTTTTGCCTTTTCTAGGGCCACTTCCCGCGGCATATGGAGGTTCCCAGGCTAGGGGTCAAATTGGAGCTATAGTTGCTGGCCTATGCCGCAGCCACAGCAACTCCAGGATCCGAGCGAAGTCTGCGACCTACACCACAGCTCATGGCAATGCCAGATCCTTAACCCACTGAGCAAGGCCAGGGATCGAACCCGCAACCTCATGGTTCCTAGTCGGATTCATTAACCACTGCGCCATGACGGGAACTCCCCCAGGCCACCCAGGAATGTTTTGCCCATATTATAATCATAAGTTTTGTTGTCTTTATTATTACCTTTCCTGTATGTACACGCACATATTTTTTTAACATCCTTGTGCCTTCTTTTGTTCCCAACCCGTTAAAGGTACAGAAATCGTCCAGAGGAAAAAAGTGAAGTTGGTAGATTTTTCACTTGGAAGATGAATTGGGAGGAAGAGATCCCAAGAGGACTTGGATATGAATTGGGATAGCCCAGGAAAAACATCACTGAGAAAGGACAACATGAAAAACAGACTGGAATCACCTTCGCTTCATGTAATCTCAGATCCTGCGTGGGTTATACTGGCGTCTGAAATTGAGGAAGGCTAGGATCTGCATGGAGAGTGGCCAGAACCTACAGGGGGTTGGGGTCCTGGGATGGAGCCAATGAATCCTCTTATATCACCCCGCACATCTCACACACCAGCCAGATGACTGTGGTGGTAAGAAGATACCCCTCCCCCTTTATCAACAAGCTGTAAATTTTTCTGAAACTAGGATTTTTTTTTTTAATCTTTTTTAGCATTCAGAGTTTCCCAGACTAGGGGTCAAATCGGAGCTGTAGCCACTGGCCTACACCACAGACACCCCAATGCCAGATCCAAGCCACACAGCTCCCAGCAACGCTGGATCCTTACTTAACCCACCGAGCGAGGCCAGGGATGGAATCTGCATCCTCATGGATGCTAGTCAGATTTGTTTCTGCTGAGCCATGACGGGAATTGCAAAACTAGGGATTTTAAATGAAGACCGGAAAAATGAACAAAGATAAAAATTTTAAACTGAATTTTAAATTAATAGGCAAGGAGTTCCCGTAATGGTGCAGTGGTTAACGAATCCGACTAGGAACCATGAGGTTTCGGGTTCGGTCCCTGCCCTTGCTCAGTGGGTTAAGGATCCGGCGTTGCCGTGAGCTGTGGTGTAGGTTGCAGACTCGGCTCAGATCCCGCGTTGCTGTGGCTCTGGCGTAGGCTGGCAGCTACAGCTCCAATTGGACCCCTAGCCTGGGAACCTCCATATGCCGCGGGAGTGGCCTAAGAAATGGCAAAAAGACCAAAAAAATAATTAATTAATTAATTAATAGGCAAGCCTTGTCCCAGTTAAAATGTTCAACTACATGTTGCCATCAACTAGTGCCCATAAGCATGAGTTTTCACTGTTCTGTTTCCTTTCTCCTGGACTCATTTAACTGAAGATACTCACTGACTTCCAAGATGGCTGCTTTGGTTATTTGTTCTATATTTGTGTCATATCTAATAGCAATAAGGTATTTCTAAAAGCACTTAAAAATTAATGGTCAAGAAAAAGAACACAGGGAAATAAAGAGCTTAAAAATTAAGAAAAAGCAAAATGGTGAAGTGCAGTTGCCCCCTTGGTATTTGTGGGGGGATTGGTTTCAGGACCCCAGCTTGGACGCGAAAATTTAAAGATGCTCAAGTGCCTTATATAAAATGGTGTCATATTTGCATGTAACCTACAGCCATGCCCATCCTCCCATATACCTAAATCATCTCTAGATTAACATATCTAATACAGTATTAGTGCTGTAGAAATAGGGACTGGTGTGCAACAAATTCAAGTTTCACTTTTGATAGTTTCCACCCAAGGTCGGTTGAATCCATAGATACAGAACTCGCAGATATGGAGCGTCACCTGTCCCGAAATGTGTCCCAGTCCATCGTGTCTCCTACACTTGCTGGAGGCTGGCCACAGATTTGATTCTGAGCTTTTATCCACCAGTGCAAAGAGGGAAATCAGATGTGGTATAGTGTTTGTAATGTTTATAAATCTTTTTAGTCTTTTTTTACAGTTGTACCCTAAGCATATGAAAGTTCCCGCTCCAATCAGAGCTGCAGCTGCTGGCCTACATCACAGCTACAACAACAAGGGATCCAAGCTGCATCTTCAACTTCTACCACAGCGCACAGCAAAGCGGATCCTTAATCCACTGAGCAAAGCCAGGGATCAAATACTCATCTTCGTGGATACTAGTCGTGTTGGTTACTGCTGAGCCACAATGGGAACTCCTGTTTATAATATTTTTTTAAAAAGCAAACAGATGCTCAGAGAAAAATACATTGGTCCACAATACTGCACCCAGAGAAGAATATCAGGATTATGTGTGGCAGTAGAGGAGTTCCTGTCATGGTACAGCGGAAACGAATCCGACTAGGAACCATGAGGTTGCGGGTTCAATCCCTGGCCTCGCTCAGTGGGTTAAGGATCCAGCATTGCTGTCCAGCTGTGGTGTAGGTCACCAGTTCAGCTCAGATCTGGCATTGCTGTGGCTGTGGTGTAGGCTGGCGGCTACAGCTCCAATTCAACCCCTAGCCTGGGAACCTCCATATGCCATGGGTGAGGCCCTAAAAAAGGACAAAAGACAAAAAAAAAAAAAAAAGAAGTAAATAACTTCGACCAAACAGCATGTCATAGCTGAGATTTCTGGAAAGTTAGCCACACCCAGGTTCATGGATCTGAGAGTTCAGAGCTAATAGGAAGCAACACAAGTAGCAATTTCAACCCAGAATTAGTATTTTATTTAGAACAGAAAGAGAAAATGTACCATCCTGTGGCTAAACATATGACCTGTTGTTGTGGGGGCCAGGAAATGTATGCTCCCCTATGGGATGTGCTTTCTTCAATTCAAGCCCCGCCCCAGCCCCCAACCCCAAGCAGGAGCAGTGGAGGAACCAAGAACCACCAACTACCGCTGCAGGGTTAGACCTAGATGTGACATCGTGCACAAGCCAGCTTCTAAAAGAAGGTTCATAAGTGTGAGAGAGAGACCCCTAAAGTACCTGAGCGGCCCGCCTACTCCTGAAATAAAGCAAAGTGCCTCTAGGAAGGGAAGACATATCCCTCTGTCTCTTGTCTTCCATCACTCAAACCACTTGAAAAGTAAAGCAAAAGTTTCTAGGAGTTCCCATTGTGGTGCAGCAGAAACGAATCCGACAGGATCCATCCCTGGCCTTGCTCAGTGGGTTAAGGATCCAGCGTTGCTGTGAGCTGTGGTGTAGGTCGCAGACACTGCTTAGATCCTGCATTGCTGTGGCTGTGGTGTAGGCTGGCAGCAACAGCTCCAATTCGACCCCTAGCCCGGGAATCTCCACACGCTGTGGGTGCGGCCCTGAAAAACAAAACAAAAGTTTCTAAAAGGAATCAAACAACTACAATAAATTCTAGCCATTTATAATAAAACAAGATTTCAGCAACTAATGATGTTAAAAGAAATCACTACCGTTAAGCAATGAGCTCCTGCTGTATAGCACAGAGAACTCTATCTAGTCACTTGTGATGGAACACGATGGAGGATAATGTGAGAAAAAGAATGTATGTATATGAATGACTGGGTCACTTTGCTGTACAGCAGAAATTGACGGAACACTGTAAGTCAACTATAATAGAAAAAATAAAAACGAAATTAAAAAATCACTACCATATGACTCATGTACTATTCCTAGTAAACTAATTCTTTCATCATCAGGAGAATTTATATGACATTCTCCTGATGATGAAAGAATTTATTTCCTAGATGGAAATTCTAGAAAAAAGTCATATTAAGAATTATGCTGGCATAATTTGGCTTTATCTAAGAGCCTAGCCTTCTGGCCTTAATTTTCTTATTCAGTCACGACTAGAAAATATGCCAAACCACCCCTCTAAAACTACTCACCATTAACAAAGTCACATGTCCTTTTAAAATTAAAATAGGGAGTTCCCATCGTGGCGCAGTGAAAACGAATACGACTAGGAACCATGAGGTTGCGGGTTCGATCCCTGGCCTTGCTCAGTGGGTTGAGGATCCTGCATTGCCGTGAGCTGTGGTGTAAGTCACAGACACAGCTTGGATCTGGCGTGGCTGTGGCTGCGGCATAGGCCAGCAGCTACAGCTCCGATTTGACCCCTAGCCTGGGAACCTCCATGTGCTGGGGGTGCAGCCCTCGAAAAGACAACAGACAATACATACATACATATATACATACATACATAAACACATAAGTAAATAAAATTAAAACAGAAAATTCCTTTCATGATTCTGAGCTTGTGAACATGGGATGGGATAGGGAATTGGCAGGAAAGGGTGGCCACAGCCTGGGGCCTAAGTATGAGGCAGCATGCATTTGGGATCTAAAGAAATCATACTCAGACCTTGACGATTTTGAACTCAGATAAAAGAGACTACCTGTTGACAAGAAGCAGCAATGCTGAAACACGAGAAAAGGGCAACGGGGCCTGAATTCGTTTCCTATTGCTTCTGTAGCAAATCACCACGGATTTAGTGGCCTAACACAACATAAATTATTATGGTACAGTTCTGGAGGTCAAAAATTCGAAATGCTCACCCTGGACTGAAATTCAGGTGTTGGCAGAATCCTGGTGGATTCCATTCCAAGGGCTTCTCCATCTTCTAGAGGTGTCCCCGCCTCAGCCCTGCCGGGCAGCAATCACGTCACTCCTGACTTTCCTCCTGTCCTCACTTCTCCATCTCGCCAGCTTCCCCCTTTCACTTATAAGACCCCTCTGGATTCAAACAGCTTGACCTGCCTTACCTGGGGTAAATTCTCATCTAAAAATCCTTAACTTAATCATATCCCCAAAGTCCCTTTTGCCTTGTAGGCTAATATACTCAGCTTCTGAGGATTAGGGTTTGGACATCTCTAAGGGCTGTTAAGCTTCCTAGCATAGGGCAATAAATACTGAGTATTGTTTTTAAAAGTTAAGATTTACAATCACTTTTCCTTCTTCATAATTAGTCATGTCTTTCATCTACACCCATCCTTTTAATTCCATGCCCTAAGTCTATTTTATCGTAATAATAGGTAATGTTTATTGTTTTCAAGTACCAGGAATTTTCTTGGCATTCTCATATTGAATCCTCTCAACCACACAGTGAGATAAGTGCCATTATCATCCCCACTTCATGGATGAGAAAACTGAGGCTTAATGAGGTTAAGTAACAAGTCTAAGGTTACACAGCTGAAATTCAAGGCTAGGTCTGTCTGGCTCCCAACCTATAAGAAACAGCTCAACTAGACTGAGGCTTATAATGGTGTGTTTCTTGCTCACACTCCAGATCCATTACACGTCTGCCCTTCACATCTTCATCATTCTGAGACCCAGGACGAAGAAGCAGGCTGATCTGGGATACGGACCTTCTCAGATATTGTCCTCAGAAGAGAAGAAAGAGAGAGGTGGTGGACACTCACATAAGCTTTTAGAATGTCACCTTGGAGGTGACATAATCCTTTCTGCTCACATCTCATTGGCCAAAGCAAATCAGCAACTAAGGCTAACATCCACGTAGCCAGGAGGACGTTCATCTATTGCCAAGTAAGGCAAATATCTGGAAAAAATAATACACTGTACCACCGATTAAAGATAAGAGAAGTAAGCGCTTATCCATAGAGGCAAGATGATGTGGGACCTCCCTTGGTGGCACAACGCTCATCTCTCAGCGAGTTGGACTCCTGGGTTGGTCTGTGCACCAAGTCACCGTATGGGGGAAAATTCTTAGATGATGAATGAAATTTTCCTTCATCCACGTGCCCAGTGTCTAACACTCCACCGTTAGAGACAAAGTTGTGCCACCTGAGGATGGCTGCGTGATGCTGGGAGTTATGAGCTCTTCTCCAAGGGGACGTTCTCCCACCTGGTAGAACTGAGATGGATGCAGACCTCCCTCAAAGCCTCAGGTGAGAAAGAATGGGCTCTCCAACAAGAGATTAATCTCCAAAGTATACAAACACCTCAAACAGATCAATATCAAAACAAATAAACCAGGAGTTCCAGTTGTGGCTTAGCGGAAACTAGTATCCATGAGGATGTGGGTTTGATCCCTGGCCTTGTTCAGTGGGTTAAGGATCCTGCATTGCTGTGAGCTGTGGTATAGGTCACAGGTGCAGCTTAGATCCCACATGCTGTGGCCGTGGCATAAGCCAACAGCTGCAGCTCCAACTCAACCCCTAGCCCAGGAACTTACGTATGCAGAAGTGTAGCCCTAAAAAATAAATAAATAAGCCAATTAAAAAATGGGCAGAGATCTAAGTAGACATTTCTCCAGAGAAGACATACAGTTGTCCAACAGGCACATGAAAAGATGCTCAACATCCCTAATTACTAGAGAAATGAAAATCAAAGCTGTAGTGAGGTATCCCCTCACTCTGATCAGAATTACCATCATCAAAATGTCTACAAATAACAAATGCTGGAGAGGATGTAGAGAAAAGGGAACCTTCCTACACTGTTGGTGGGAATGTAAATTAGTGCAGCCAATATGGAGAACAGTACGGAGGTTCTTTAAAAAATTAAATATAGAGGAGTTCCTTTCATGGCTCATTGGTTAACAAACCCGACTAGGATCCATGGGGATGTGGGTTCAGTCCCTGGCCTAGATCAGTGGGCCAGGGATCTGGCATTGCCATGAGCTGTGGCATAGGTCTCAGATGCAGCTCAGATCCTGCATTGCTGCGTTGGTGTAGGCCAATGGCTACAACTCCAATTTGACCCTTAGCCTGGGAACTTCCATGTGCCAAGTATGCAGCCCTAAAAAAAAAAAAAAAGACAAAAAAAATTTAAATAAAGAACTACTATATCATCCAGCAATCCCACTCCTGGGTTCTTATCTGGAGAAAATCATAATTCGAAAATGTTCATGCACCCCGATGTTCATTGCAGCATTATTTAGAATAGCCAAGACAGGGAAGCAGCCTAAATGTCCATCAACAGATGAATGGATTAAGAAGATGTGGTACATATAAACAATGGAATACTACTCAGCCATAAAAAAGAATGAAATAATGCCATTTGCAGCAACATGGATGGACCTACAAATTATCATACTAAGTGAAGTAAGCTAGACAAAGACAAATAACATATAGCACTTATATGTGGAATCTAAAACAAAAAACAATGATACAAATAAACTAATATACAAAACAAATAGACCCACAGACATAGAAAACCAATTTATAGTTACCAAAGTGGAGGGGAGGGAGGGATAAAGTAGGAGTTTGGGATTAACATACAGACACTACAATATATAAAATAGATAACCAACAAGAATAACACAGGGAACTATATTTAATATTTTTTTTCTTTTTCTAGGGCCACACCCATGGCATATGGAAGTTCCCAGGCTAGGGGTCTAATCGGAACTGTAGCTGCTGGCCTATGCCAGAGCCACAGCAACACAGGATCTGAGCTACGTCTGCAAGCTATGCCACAGCTCATGGCAACGCCGGATCCTTAACCCACTGAGTAAGGCCAGGGATTGAACCCACAACCTCATGGTTCCTAGTCGGATTCATTAACCACTGAGCCACGACGGGAACTCCTATATTTAATGCTTTGTAATAACCTATAAGGGGAAAAATCTGAAAAAATATGTATATATATAACTGAATCACTTTGCTGTATGCCTGAAACTAACACAACATTTTAAATGAAATATACTTCAATAAATATACTTCAAAAATTAAATATGGAAAAAAATTTTTTAGGGCTGCACCTGGGAATTCCCAGGCTAGGGGTCACATTGGAGCTGCAGTTGCCAGCCTATACCACAGCCATAGCAACAGGGATCCAAGCCTCATCTTCAGCCTACACAATTCATGGCAACATCTGATCCTTAACCCACTGGTCAGGGCCAGGGATCCAACCTGCACCCTCATGGATACTAGTCAGTTTTGTAACCTGCTGGACTGCAACCGGAACTCCCTGAAAAAAAATTTTTGATTAAAATAATAAATCATATCATTGTAAATGTAAAACTTTTTTTTGCTTTCCTAGAGCTGCAACACCCAGCATATGGGGCTTCCCAGGCTGGGGGTCCAATCGGAGCTACAGCTGCTGGCCTACACCACAGCCACAGCAACGACAGATCCGAGCCATTTCTGTGACTTACACCACAGATCACGGCAGTGCCAGATCCTTAACCCACTGAGCGAGGCCAGGGATCTAACCCACAATCCCATGGTTCCTAGTCAGATTCGTTTCCACTGTGCCACAATGGGAACGCCTAAAACTTTTTTAAAAAAAAAAGAAAGAGTAGAGCCTCCAAAGGTCCTCCCTAGTCCAAAAATTTCCTCTGACAAGTATCCATGAAGATGTGTGTTCAATCCCTGCCCTCGATCAGTGGGTTAAGGATCCAGCATTTCTGTGAGCTGTGGTGTAGGTCACAGATGCACTCGGATCTGGCGTTGCTGTGGCTGTGGTGTAGGCTGGCGTCTACAGCTCCATTTGACCCCTAGCCTGGGAACCTCCATAAGCTGTGGGTGCAGCCCTTAAAAATGAAAAAAAAAAGACTAAATAAACAAATATGGGAGTTTTCATCGTGGCACAGCTGTGGCTATGGTGTAGGCTGGCAGCTACAGCTCTGATTTGACCCCTCGCCTAGGAACTTCCATATGTCACAGGTGCGGCCCTAAAAAGACAAAATAAATAAATAAATAAATAAATAAATAAATAAGCTCATCAGGAGTTCCCGTTGAGGCTCAGCGGAAATGAATCTGACTAGCATCCATGAGGACACAGGTTTGATCCCTGACCTCACTCAGTGAGTTAAGGATCCGGCATTACCATGAGCTGTGGGGTAGGTTATAGACACAGCTCGGATCTGACTTTGCTATGGCTGTGGTGTAGGCCAGCGGCTACAGCTCCGATTCGAACCCTAGCCTGGGAATCTCCATATACCTCAGGTGCAGCCCTAAAAAGACAAAAATAAATAAATAAATAATAATTCCTAGGATTCTAATCCAGGTAAAGAATACTCTTCTCTCAGCACAGTTCTTAGGATGCAGGCACTGGGAGTGATGGTTGTTTCTCAGGCAGGGGTCCTCAAACTGTGCTCCAGGGAGCCCTTGAGGTCCCATGAAGTTGTCTCAGAAATGGCCAGACAGAGGGACACACACCCAGATGAGTCCTTGCCCTCAGTCCTGGGCTAGGACACAGACTGGGCTAGGATGAAAAATGGGGCTTTTGATGATGGGACTTGAGGTGGAAGGAGAAAGAAGTTCCTTTTGTTTTTTTGGTTTTTGTGTTTTGGGTTTTGGGTTTGTTTTTTGGGGTTTTTTTTGTTTTTTTTTTGTTTTTTGGTTTTTTGGTTTGTTTGTTTGTTTGTTTTTGCCTTTTCTAGGGCCACTCCCACGACATATGGAGGTTCCCAGGCTAGGGGTCGAATCAGAACTGTAGCCACTGGCCTACACCAGAGCCACAGCAATGCGGGACCCAAGCCGAGTCTGGTCTGCAACCTACACCACAGCTCACGGCAACGCCGGAGCCTCAACCCACTGAGCGAGTCCAGGGATTGAACCCTCAACCTCATGGTTCCTAGTCAGATTCATTAACCACTGCACCATGACAGGAACTCCAAGAAGTTCCTTTTGATGTAAAAACTCACAGAACCTCTGCAAAAAGAGGCTCCATCTTCGTGGTCTGGAAGATTTGACTGCCTAGTGTTTGTTTCCCATGACATTATAAATGTTTGGCCCCATCCTTACTTCCCAGAGGCGCATTCAGAGAAGAGAGAACTGAATGGCTGGCCACCCCTGCAGGGAGCTAAGGAGAAGAGGGTGATACCAGGAGGAGGGGGTGGAGGACCTCAAGGAGGCAGGGCCAGGGGAGGAACTAGGAAGAGCATGTCAGAGGGGGAGGTTTGTTTTTGTTCCCAGTGCCACTAAGGAGCATGGCCCTGTGACCAAGCCCGTGGCGCTGGAGGCGAGCATGGTGGAACCTCAGACACCCCACCTCCCCTGTGCTCTGTGGGTCCAGTGGGCCCTGAGACGGCTGCCAGTGATGCCGCTTAACGAAATGCTGCTAGGACCACTTCCCCTCAGCAAACTATTGAGTGCATACATACATGAGGCTTCCACTTAAGATTTCATTTGAATTTTTAAAACAAAAGCTGAAAACCCCACAATTTAACCCAATCTTCTCATTTCATAGGAAAGGAGATAAGATTCCAGATTAAGAGGCTTACCCCAGGTCAAGGAGAGAACCGGTAGAAAGTCCGGAACCAGAACCAGGACTTTCAACGCCCAATCCTCTATCCCTACCAGACAGCCCTATGTTCCTCAAACCCTGGGCAAGCATCTTTGGCCTGCACAGCCCTGTCACTTAGGAATGATGATCACTGGCTTTAACTGGGTAGCCTCACCTCCAGTGCACCAATGGAGGAGATTGAGTTTTTTGGATGTTGCAGCAAACCCCCTGCTTTACAAGGAACCCAACCTTCATCTTGCGATGTTCCTCGACTGTGAGCTCCTGGCTTCACCTGGGTCCCCGTCGCCCCCCCACGTCCCTTCCCTTGGCCTTGCAGCCTTGTGCTCCCTGGAAACGCTGCCGTGGCTTGTTCGGATGACGCAGCCTGCGAGCTGGCTGCTGGTCAGGGTTTTCGCAAGTTTGCCACGTTGCAGTGACAGGACTGTGTCAAGACCCAGATGCTTCAGCACAAATAAATAGCACATCTGGGACCTGGATGGGGTCCAGCTGCATATCCTAGAAAAAAACTGGAGTGGAAACAGAGCCAAATGATACACAGCTGGAAACTGTTAAGTTTGCAGGGCAGGGGGCGGGGGGGCGGGTGGGGGTGGCGGCGGGCGGTTGAAGCAGAGAGATGAAGAAAGAAATGGAAAGGAAGGAAAAGAGATCAAACCAGGGATTACTGCTGTCTGTAGGCTCTGAATTATAATTGCTGAGAAACAGACCATGGTTTATACAACCGCTGAATTAAAAGCATTCCTTCAAATAGACAAGGCTGGCCAAGTATATGAAAAAGTATATATGTGTGTGTGTGCATATATACATATATATGTCACTTTGCTGTGCAGCAGAAATTGGCACATTGTAAATCAATAATACTTTTATAAAAAGTAATTTTTTAAAAATGGAAGTAATGAAGGTGATTTAAAAAAAAAGAGTTTTCCTACAAAATGATGGTTTATAATAATTGACCTCAAAGCAGAGAGACTGAGCAGGGAAGCTTGACTCGTGGACATCTGGCTGCCTTGGATGTCGGTTTGGTCACCTCCCCTCTGTTTGAATCTATCAATGGCTTCGTGGTGAGCGGGGTGAAGGAGGTCAGCCCTGCATCGGTGAGCACACCAGGGCTCCCTCCCTGGGGTCACCCGGTGTTTAGGAAGCTCAGCAAGTTCCCAGACCCCAAGGCAGCTGAAGGCACCTGTGATGAACCTGCAGAGAATTAAAGAGGAGGCCAGAGAGGAGGAGGAGGGGGTGGTACAGTGACGTCACTCTCTCCCAGCCCAGATGCCCAGGCAGATGATTCACTGAGATGAATCAGCGATGGCTGCCAAGGCAGCTGCCCACCCATGGCCCTGCCAGAGACTAAAAGCCACAAGGGCATCACCAAGGAGAGGAGAGGAAATAAAGTGAAGATTAGTACAAAAACAAGGGTCGGGGAAAAAATCCGTTCCTCTCCCTCTTAACAGCAATCAAATGCATGGATCACCTTCTTAATGATGGCTTGGTTTAATCTCCTGGATTAAAAATACACCCAAATGAAGCCATCGTTAAGAGATGCCAGAATGCTGTCTTTCTAAGCAAAGCACAACATCGCAGGGCAAAGCTTTTCTAGATCTTTCCAGTCCTTCCTCCCTTGTCGACATCTTGTAGCAGGTGATGCAAGGTAAACCCTCTGCTAGAGAGGATCAAAGGTTCCTTCCAACCTACCTGGTGCTGGACTTTGATGGCCCAAAGATGCAGGCTTGTCATCATTTAAGGAAAGCAGATGACTCAACAAAGTGGACCCCATGGCAATTCTTCCATTTGATTTGGTTGAGATGCCAGATTTTCTGCATTCACAGACCATCTGAAAGAGTAAATGATTTTCTTTGGGTCTTGGTTGGGGAAAGTTTCTAATTGATAATGATGGCACTTTGAAAAATTCTCCAAATGATTGAACCCTAACAGAAGGACTAATCTTGGAAGCTAATTCTTAGTTCATGGGTTCCCAGCAAAGGGGGAAATCGGTCAACCTTCACGATATCATCTACCATGATTCTAAAATCTCATAACAATATATTTAGGGAATATGTTTGGAAATTGGTGTGATTCTTATGGATCTATGTGTTAGTTAAAAACCTTTGTTCAACCATTCAAGAAATATTTATTGAATACTTTCTCTCTCTCTTTTTTTTTTTTTTTTTTTTTTTTTTTGTCTTTTTGCCTTTTCTTGGGCCGTTCCCACGGCATGTGGAGGTTCCCAGGCTAGGGGTCCAATCAGAGCTGTAGCCACCGGCCTACGCCAGAGCCACAGCAACGCAGGATCCAAGCCACGTCTGCAACCTATACCACAGCTCACGGCAACACTGGATCCTTAACCCACTGAGCAAGGCCAGGGATTGAACCCGCAACCTCATGGTTCCTAGTGGGATTCGTTAACCGCTGAGCCACGACGACAGGGAACTCCTTATTGAGTACTTTCTAAGAACCAGGAAGCTGGAGATAAACCATTGAAGGAGACACAGACCCTGCTCTCAGGGAGTTTAATAGTGGAGCAACCAGATTTCCTGAAACCATTGTGACTGAAAACACAGCTGTTCATTCTGCTCACAGTTAATTTCTTGGAGTGTCAATCAATTTTAAAGTAAGAGAAAACAAGTCTACCTGGCACCTGAAAACATCCCCTGCCTCAAAATAAAGAGAATTGTATGAAGAAAAATCTTAAATTTTTGGTATTTCAAGAACACAGAAGCGGCATAAAAGGAGGTAAACCAGAATTCTTTCTGTAGCCTGGTAATTAATTGGCAGCTTAAAATCTCCCACCAGAGATTCCAAACCAAAGTGGTATTTGGGGGAAGAAGCAAGGAAAGTTGATGGAAGACGTTACCTAAAAGTGTCTCATAATTCAAAAATCCTCACAATTCAAAAGCAACCGTGGAGTTCCCATTGTGGCTCAGTGGTTAACGAATCCGACTAGGAACCATAAGGTTGCGTGTTCGATCCCTGGCCTTGCTCAGTGGGTTAAGGATCCAGTGTTGCCGTGAGCTGTGGTGTAGGTTGCAGACACGTCTTGGATCCCACATTGCTGTGGCTGTGGTGTAGGCCGGCGGCTACAGCTCCAATTCGACCCCTCGCCTGGGAACCTCCATATGCCATGGGAAGCAGCCCTAGAAAAGGCAAAAAGAAAAAAAAAAAAAATTAAAAGCAACCGTGACCACGGGTAGACAGTTTGAAGGACTGGGGTTGTAAATGCTGTTCACCAGCTGAAATGGCATTGCCATGTGGCAATAGCAAAAACACTTCTTTACAACTTGTCCTGCTGCTGGTTTAAAATTATATGACTCTTGGCTCTTTTCTGGTTTAGTTTGGGGGCCCCCCAGACTTTTCTCCATCCTGCTTGCCCCAGGAAGTCGATCTGGATAGAATACACCAAAGCATTTCCTTGCCCACTGGTTTCCAGGCAGCTTCCACCCATGGGCAGCACCCGCTAAAATCAGGACGATGGAGGCGAGAGGTTGGGCATCTATTCCTAGAACCCGCTGCCAGGCCGCCACAGGTCACCTGTGTCCCTCTACCAAAAGCCCTGGCTGCTGTCAGGCAGCCCTCTCCACACCTGCCCTCCTAAGGGGACAATAACTTCTTATTCCCCTCTTGCCATCAGGGCTGGAGGGGGGATTTGTCCTGCTCCACACAGCTTCCCCACATCCTACCTGTGCCTTTGTCAGTGGCTCTTTCATCTAGTGTAAGTGCGCCATCTATTTCCTGCTGGGACCATGACAAATCAGGGGAATGTATATTATCCCAAATGTTTTTCTAGGAGTACCTGTCGTGTGGCCCAGCAGAAACGAATCCAACTGGGAACCATGAGGTTGCGGGTTTGATCCCTGGCCTTGCTCAGTGGGTTAAGGATCTGGTGTTGCCCTGAGCTGTGGTGTAGCTTGCAGACAAGGCTGGGATCTGGCATTGCTGTGGCTGTGGTTTAGGCCAGCTGTTGTAGCTCTGATTTGACCCCTAGCCTGGGAACTTCCATATGCTGCCGGTGTGGCCCTAAAAAGACACACACACAAAAAGTTTTTCCAAAAGGGATGCTTTTATTATTATTTTCATGTGACACGATTTCAGGTTTGCTCGATTCAAACTTGCATGAAAAATAATATATTGCAAAAGATCCATAGGCCCATCTGCATGGATCTCAGGCTTGAAAATCAAGGGTTATAACTACCTGCCTTAGACTTCTCTCTGTAGTTGAAACTCTTATCCTTTATGACCGTGGGGACCTTCCTTTTCTGCTTTACTTTTAGCTTAAATAGTAGACAATAGGTGGTCCACTAACCATTCCTCCTGACCTGGCTTCATTGATTTCTTGGCAAGAGGACGAAAAGGCTTTCTGGGCAGTGCATTAAGGCAATCACCCTTCTGCCTGTCAGTCATTGCAATTCCATTCCCAGGCAACGATAATCTCTGAAATATTCAGAAACAAGCCTGTGACCTCTCTTCTTCCACCGCAGCAATGCACGGGGTTTGATTTTTATTTGGCTTGATTTTTTTCATCACCTCAGCCCCTCTTGTTGGGTCACTGATTCCGTAGTAGACAACTTGGCTTCCACTGCAGCTCAGAGAGGCCAAGGCAGACAATGTGGCTGTGGGCCAAGTGGGTGTCTGCTACCAAGAGCCAGGGCACATCTGCTGATTTATGGACATGACCCATCGTGTCAACATTTGCCACCTCCATCTGGAGCTCCCCGTCCATCCCTCCATTCATTCTTACCCATTGGTGCCATTTCCACTTCATCGCTTGCAAGGAAACGCATTCTGGAAGCATCGTGGGACAAGGCAGTCAACAATTTCCTGAGATGCATGTCCGAGGAATATGGATTTAAATGGAAAGGCAGGGGTGGGCAGTGACCTGCCTTGTAAGGGGCAGACCACATGGTACACAGGCTGACAGCACTGACTTTAGAATCAGATCTGAATTTTAATCCTAGTTTTTACCTCCTATTAGCTGAGTGATGTGGACTAGCTGCTTCATTTGTCCAGTTCTTACTTCTCCTCTCCATTAACTGTGCATATTATGAATACCTACCTCCATGGCTGTTGCAGAAATTCAATGAAAGATGATCAGTAAATTATCGGCACATTGCATGCTACGATGAGCACTCGGTTAAGTAATGTCTTTATCCGTGAGTTCCTTGGTGCTTTTCCTACTTGTTCCATGAGATGCAGCTCACACTCCACCTTCCATGGCATGACTACGAACACAAAGAAACAGAATTTCTTCTCTTGTTGCTACGTCGATTTGCTCATCGCAGGGGCTACATAGTCCTAGCCCACAGAGGTCTCAGACATAGAAACCCAGCAGCATGGAAAAAGGCAGTGTTATAGGCACATGAGAGTTTCTCCTTTTCAAAGCATTGTTTTTTCGGGGGATGAAGGGTTGGGCTGAGCTAGGCTTTTTCTCATGTCTCTCTGAATGACAGAAAGCCAGAAAAATAAGCTTCAGCCCACAAAACCATCTAGCTACTAACCCTTCCTATTTAGCTACCTACCCAAAACTTCTCTGTTGGAATCATTTTTATTATCTACCCTTTGTCTCCCCCCAAAGCTATGACATTTCAATTTAATTCTCTGGATGCATGGATATCACTGAAGAATTTTAAGCAAAATAAAGCATGTTTAGGCTTAGTTCATCAAAAGAGCATTCTGGGAGTTCCCTGGTGGCCCAGCAGGTTAACTGCTGTGGCATAGTTTCAACCCCTGGTCCAGGAACTCCCACATGCCTTGGGTGCAAAAAAAAAAAAAGGGGCATTCTAGGCTGGGAGCCGCATTAAGGATGAGGAGTAGGAAAATTAGTTCAGTGCTTCTGGAATGTTTAAGTGTATCTGATTCCCCTGGTGATCTTGTGAAAAATGCAAATTGTTGTTTTGTTTTTGTCTTTTTAGGGCCGCATCTGCAGCATATGGAAGTTCCCAGGCCATGGGTCCAATCAGAGCTACAACTGCCGGCCTACACCACAGCCACAGCAACATGGGATCTGAGTGGCGCCTGCGACCTACGGGACAGCTGAGCACAACGGCAGATCCTGAACCCACTGAGCAGGGCCAGGAATCGAACTCAAGTCCTCATGGATACTCCTCAGGTTCTTTACCATTGAGCCACAGCAGGAACTCTGAAAAATACAAATTCTTATTCTCAGGAGGCCTGGGGTGAGACCACGATTCTGCAGTTCTCATCAGTGCTGCTGGTCTGTGGCCGTATTTGGAGAACCAAGAAGCCAAGCCATTCAGTCCAAGTTCTGATGCTCCAAGTTGAATGAAGA
This sequence comes from Sus scrofa, assembly GCF_054392235.1. Classification (NCBI taxonomy): domain Eukaryota; kingdom Metazoa; phylum Chordata; class Mammalia; order Artiodactyla; family Suidae; genus Sus; species Sus scrofa. Next base: position 39,367,845 of record NC_139386.1, on the reverse strand, counting down.
ACCATGCCCATGTACTGTCTTGCTCTGTACAGCTTCTAGCGTTGAGTCCAATATAATTAGTATGTATAATAACTGCTTTCTGACAATGCTGATATTGATGGATTTCAATGAAAAAATAAAAAGAAATTAAAATTTCAAAAAGGTGCTGAAGAGTTCCAAATTCTGAGCTTTCGTTTGGGGGTGAAGGGAAACAACCTGGGGTTTACCAATCTCAGTTTTACATTTTGATTTCCAACAATTTCATGCTGTTTCTACAGGGCCACCAAGTCACTTTTGTTTCAACCGAATGTTTTTAGTTTAATGAAACAATGGTTAATTCCATGAAAAAACACCCGTCACCATGTTTCTATAATCGTATTAACAGATCAATCCAACACCCCCCTGCAAAGAAGGACCAAGTGTCAAAAGAGTGAAAGTCTTGTTCTTTGTTTCACTCACCTCTTCTTCTTTCTCTGGTCTGCTGTGAAAACAAAGCTGTTGGGACTCCACCCCCACTTCTGTCACTACCACATTTTGAAGTCACTCAGACCACAAGCCCTTTGCTCATTCAGGCAGAGAATAACTGGTCTACCTCTTGGAAGAGGCTTCTATTCTCATAGATCAGAGATTCTCAAGGCAGGATCTCTGGACCAGCAGCTTCAGCATCACCTGGGGCCTTGGTAGAAATGCAGATTCTCAGGTGACGCCAGACCTCCTGAATCAGATTCCAGGTATATCTCAGGAACCTGTATTTCAACAAGCTCTCCAGGTGATCAAGTTGAGAACTGCTGTCCTACATTTGGATTTCAAGGTGTGGGAACTGCAGCTGAGTGACGCTCCTGATGATTTTCCCTGCCTTTTAGAGAGGATCTGTGTCTAACTGGACTCTAGGAGAAGGAATTGAGTTGGGGGGGGCGGTCAGCCCCTGCTGGAATCTCTGGTCTTCCTTCCCAGAAATTGGGGGTGCAGAATCCTCTATTTCTTCCTACCATGAAACAATGACTATGATGGCCTCTGAGGCTGACCTTGATCTGACCTTGCAGGAGCCGTTTATGCCTGAGTAGGCATGGCTGTGACATAAATTTTATTCTAGGAAAAATAGAATGTTTTAGACCTAGTTAAAGCTAATCCTAAAATTGGCAGCACTGCAGCATACGTGCTTTTTAGACACTGGGGTAGGGACACCTTTTTTTTTCTGTTTGGATTGTGTCCCTCAGACATTTCTAGAGGCCATGCATTTAAATTAAAAAGCAGCCAAGTTCTCCCTGGCTGCAGAGCACTAGTGTAAATTTCATGCCAGACCTAGGTAGGCAGTGCTAGATCCTACTCAATGTTCTGTTTCTTTTGGCATTGTTAGGAACTGCATCCAGGGACAAGAGAAGTGTGGAAATGGGGGGGCTGATCCACAGACTCAAGTCACCCCCATTTACCAGGCCTCACATTTATCCTGAATTTGTTCATGACATAAGTCCTGCCCCTAGCTTTATATCTCAGGGGCTCTAACATTGGTGACACTCCCAAAGGGTGGTAGATTTCACAAAAGAATACATCAAAGAAGGAAGAGGAGCTATTGTTCTATAAAGAATATCCCATCTTCATGGGTTTACATATAAAGAACAAATAAAACATCCCATCCCCTGTGGAAAAAACTCAGTGAAGCTATTATCAACCCAAAGCTAAAAGGGCAATTTAGGAGGGTACCTGGGAGCAGGTTTGCTTGGAAAATCTGGGAGGAATAGGATTGGCTGTCAAAATGTGCTTCTGCCTTATTATCTCAATAGGAGCAGAGAGAAAATGAAAGACAAATAAAAGCAGATGGGCTGATTAAGCAGGAGGAAGAGAGAGATGTCCTGAGGAGGAGGTTTGGGGTTTCAGAGATAAGGTAGATGGATACGAAGGGAATCAGAAGCCATACCCAGCTTCAGAGGCTCATAAAGAGAAGATTAGGAAGAAAGCGATGAGATCCAGCATAGCTGCTATAAGGATCCCTCCCCCACCCCACCTGCAAAGGGTTCCCAGGTTTAGGAAACCCTTGGGAGAGGCAGGCTCTTACAGCTACAGGAAGAGAACCCATGATGAGAGCAATCAGAGAAACCACGCATGGGGGACTGTGACAGCTCTTCCAAGTGGTTCCGGAAATCTCAGGTAGAATTGAGAAGGGAAGAGGCATCTAAAACACTCAGAAAAAACACAGGGTTAGTTTCAAGCTGGAACCGTTATCATAAGTGGAGATGGAGATGATACCTGTGACCTGAAAGAAAGGCCCCAGAATTCCATCGAAATCACACAAAGAAAGGCAAGTAGGACAAAAGAAGTCAGGTGTAGACCTTGGGTTACCCATTGGTCTAATGGAGCCACACCCCTAGGATGGACTGTCTTGCTCGCAGGGTGAAATGGAACACCGCTATTTGAACAAAGGATGCTAGAAAGATCCAGAAATCTTTGACTTCTTAGCTCTCAGCACGAGGTACTTTCAAGATAAAAATCTTGAGGTGAACAATAGAAAAACAATCCTATATGGGAAAGATGGATATATTTATACGTATGATTGATTCATTTTGAGATACACCTGAACCTAACACAACGTTGTAAACCAACCAGACACCAATAAAATTAAATTTAGAAAATGAAAAAGAAAAAATCCTAAAGTTTCTAAATTTTAATTTGCTTCATGGGAGAGAAATAGACTTTGAATTAGGCTTGATGTCATTTTATGTAAATTTCTAAACTCAGCAGGAAAGCAGGAACATTCCAATATCCAGTCTCTAGTGAAGAGAGACTGTATTTATATGTGGTCTTTATATGTGGCATATGTATTTATATGTGGATTTCACTCCCACCCACTCAACCACCCCAATATGTTAAACTGGTGCATAAGTAACCTCTTTATGCAAGTTGTCTCCCAACTGAGTTGAAGTTCATGGGTTCTAAATTATGGAAAAGTGCCCTGAAGAGAATGGATGGCATTCTGATGAAGGTGAGACTGCAAGTTTTTCTATCTACTCTCTTTCTCACAGTCTTTACTATGGTCTTCCTAATATTAAATATAGACTTGTGGAGAGAAGATTCAGCCAAAGATACCTGTGCTAGAAGATCGGCATTTGATTATGTTCTTCTAGAAGAAGGTCATTTTTCTCTAGAAGAAATTAACCGATAATCTTAGGGGTCTCCTTATTTCTTTGGACTTATTCCACTAAGGGACCTTGGCTTGGATCAAATCACTTCAAAGGCACCAAAGGAATCCCCCATCTTGCCCTTAAAGGAGCTCCGCCCACAAGACCTCTGAGAATCCTTTCGGTCCAGCCTGGGCCAAAAGTCCCTGAACATCACAGCTGCAGCCATCATACCAAAGATGCCCCAGCAGACTTTCCAAGCACATTTTGTCTTATGCTTTCCTGCTTTCCAACTCTCGTCCCCATTCTTCTGTTTCCAGTCACTTTCAACTGGCCCTTGGCTCCCTAGGGCTCCCCCAGATATGGTGCCCCTCACATCCCCTCCCTTCCTCTTTGCCTTGCTCTCTGCCAACTGGCATAGATCCGTGCTGTTCAATATGGTCACCCCAGGTGGCTGCTGGACACTTGAAATGTGGCTCCTTTGAACTGAGATTTGTGATAAGATTAAAATACACACTGGATTCTGAAGGCTGGGCATGAAAAAATGTAAAATATCTCACTCAGTTTTTATTTTGATTACATTATTGAAATAATTATTGAATAATATATGGGTTATTCAATACATTATTGAATAATATATGGGTTAAATATAATACACTGAAATTCATTTCACCTGTTTCCTCTACTTTATGGTTTTTCTTTTTTTTTTTTTTACTAACTTTTTAAAAAAGTTTTATTGAAGTATAGTTGATTTACAAGGTTGTGATAATTTCTCCCGTATGACAGAGTGATTGAGTTATACATATACACACATCCATTCTCTTTCAGATTCTTTTCCCACATAGATTATCACAGAATCCTCTATCTTTTACAATGCGGCTACTAGAAATCTTTTAACGATATATGTGGTTCATGTATTTCTAATACGGGTGTAGTGCCTTGGGGCCCGGCATCTTACTGCACCCTCTCCTACTCCTGATCCTCTAAAGTACCCAAACCAGCCTAACTTTTCTTCTTCTGGGTTAGCACCGATTTCAGAGTTCTTAGTTGGAGAATTTTTTTATACATGAGCCATATGGTGCCAAAGGTTGATGAGACTTAGGTGGGGCTGTCTCATGTATTTACTGATTACCTACCTTATGTAATTGGACGTACTTGATCTAAGCAGGGATGCTAACTAAGGTAGTGTAAGCTAGCCCTGCCATCCAACAGCTCACGCAGTCTAGTTGGGTAACACCATTTGATGACAGTAGTCAGAAATATTGACATCTCTTCCCTTAAAGGAATGAATCAAATAGGAATTCGAGACACGGTGGTAGAATAAAGGAAGCTACTTATATTATGGTTAGAGAGGACGTTTCATGGAACCTTTCTCTTTTTCTCACCTTTCAGAGTTTTATTGAAGTATAGTTGATTTACAGTGTGCCATTTTCTGCTGTACAGCAAAGTAACCAACCATGTGATATATACATTCCCTTTCTTATATTATCTTCCATCATGTTCTATCCCAAGAGACTGGATATAGTTCCCTGTGCTATACAGCAGGACCTCATTGCTTATCTATTCTAAATGTAATAGTTTACATCTACTAACCCTAAACTCCCAGTCCATCCCACTCCCTCCCGCCTCCCCCTTGGCAGCCACAAGTCTGTCCTCTATGTCTGTATCTATTTCATAGATACGTTCATTTGTGCCATATTTTAGATTCCACATATAGGTGATACCACGTAGTATCTGTCTCTCTTTCTGACTTACTTCACTTAGTATGAGAATCTCTAGTTGCATCCATGTTGCTGCAAATGGCATTATTTCATTCCTTTTATGGCCTAGTGGTATTCCATTGTATGAATGTACAACATCCTCTTAATCTATTCATCTGTTGATGGACATTTAGGTTATTTCTTGGCTATTGTGAATAGCACTGCTATGAACATAAGGGTGCATGTATCTTTTTAAATTGCCCAGGAGTGGGATAGTAGTTCTAGATTCAGTTTTCTGAGGAGACTCTCAAGGAACCTTTCAATCCACCCCACATATGTCTGCGTATTTCCAGCCCACTGCATTGTCAAACCATTGGAGAATTTTTTTTCTTTTTATACCTGACAAGAATTACAGAGTATGCACTTCTCTGGTGTAAACAGCATCTTGAAGAAAGATAAGTGACTTGAGCCAAGTTAGACAAATTAAAACAAAATGTCAAAATACCTTCTACTCTGTCTCTTCTATTTGAAAACACAGATGTTTGGGGGCTGTGTCTTGACTTGTTCTCCCTGCAACCTCATCTTCATTTCTGCTCACAGAAAAATCTAAGCAAAACCAACTAAACAGGAGCCACACTCAGAGAGGAAATACATTCTGAGGAAATTGGTTCCTCCTTCTCTCTTTTCCTTTCATTGTGGAAGCCAATCATGTCAGTTCAAGAGGCCAAGGATAATTTCACTTATAAATCATACATTTTGACCACACGGATTTTAGCACAAATTAGAGATGGGATTTAGCTTCATTTCTCTTTCCTTTGAATATGATTATTTTAAAAAGAGGAATGTTTTCCTTGAGGCTGTTAGTCTTTGCACCCCAAACAGGTTCCACTCACTGCTGTCTATGGGGTCTCCTTTGTATATAAATATTCGTAATAGATTGCATTTTGGGACTCCATGTTTACCCCAGAATGTTTATTTCCTTTCTCCTTCTGCAGACACTACAGTCAATTCCTTTTCCAACCCTTTTTTAATCTCAAAGAAAACAAGTTTTATCATTTGCAAGTATACCTTATGCCATAAAACCAGGTCAATATTAAGAGAAGAGTGTAATCACACAGGCCAGTACCAGACACAAAAGGCAGGACTTAGAGTGGAGAAGGATGAGATCTTATCAACCACAATCATTCATTGCAAAGAGCAAAACAGAGCCCAAGCCTCTGTGTAGAGTCTTTTTTTTTTCCAATTTTTTAAGTTTTATTGAAGTAGAGTTGGTTTACAAGGTTGCGTTCACGTCTGCTATAGAACACAGTGATTCAGTTATACACACAGCCATTCTCATTCAGATTCCTTCCCCACGTAGATTATCACGGAATATTGTAGGGGGTCTTACTTACTGGGATCTGTGCCCTGGGACTGGCTTTTCCCTCCATTCAGGAGCAGAAGGAACTCTGCTCCATCCAACTCCAGGTGCCATAGTTAAGTTTGAGTCCCAGGTTCTGATGAAAATCAGTCATGGATTATTTCCCATGTCCTAACAGACATACCCAGCCTGGAACCCATGGCTGCTTCTCATGGCTCCTTGTTCTCGTGATTTGCATTCTTCTCTCTGCCTAATACTCTTCTCCTCACATCACGATTACTCCCCCTTTTCCCGACTCATCCCTACCAAGCAAACAACATATCCTCCCATCTCCCACCACAAACAGAGCCCCCTTTGCTGAGCCTTCTCTGATGCACCTCCCAACCACCCACCCCTGACCCCCAGGCAGAGGGAGGGGATCCTTCCAGCTCCCTCCTAGTGCCCCTTGTATAGACCCCACTGTAGCACTTCTCACTCATTCCATTATTATTTACCTATAGGTCTGTCTCTTCCCTGGATAGTAAAGCCTTGAGGTGAGGACCTGGCTTATGTTTAACGTGGTAGGAGGAGGGCCTGGAACAGCACCCGGAACTAGCAATACTGAGACAATACTTTTTGAATGAATAAAGTCAACATTTAATTACTATTTTCTTATGTGCTCAGGATAATAAGAGTACTGAGAGCAATTCAAGAAGGTAATTGGGCAGAATCTCTCCCCTGTGGAGTCCAGAATCTCGAGAAGCTGTATACATCCATCATCATGACAGCAGGTGAAGATTAAGTTCTAGATTGGGAGGGAGGGGGCTGCAGGCATTGAGAGAAGGACACTTTCAGTGGCCACAAATCACAGCTAAAATATGAATGCTCATTCATCCATTCAATGTTATGGGCCAGATGCTGACTTAGGGGTTGAAGATACATCAGAGAATGAAGCAGACAGAATTCCTTGACCTCATGGAACTTACTTTATACTAGGGGGAGACAGACCAACAAGTTCAAACAACCCTCAAGAAGGCACATGCTAGCCCAATAAGGGGAACAGAGACACTGCATTTTGTTAATCTGCTTCTTTTTTGCTACTTATATAAGCGTATGAGCCACCCCGTCTGTTCAGCCTACCAAAAAAAGATGGAAGATGTTTGCAAAGGCTTTGTGCCTGCCCATATTATTTGGAATTATCCTGGCTTCATTCCCACACAAACAACTATTTCCCATTCTAACTCTCCTTCCCTTCTCTAATGAATTGCCCTGGTAACCAGGCTGCCTGGTTCAATTCACAGGCTTGGATGTTTTCAGCTTCAACTAACAAAATGTCAAACTAGATATGTATTATAGCACAATCAAGAGCTTATTATTCCCCCATTCTTCTAGAGCTAGTGAACTTAGCAGCTGAGCTCTAAGTTGCCTTGTCTTAGCTTTCCCCATGTGATCTCAAAAGGCATATCTTGACTCCAAACATCAAATCCACACAAAACCACATCCAAAGGCAGAAAGAGTGGGATGGATGGGGAGTTTGGGGTTAGCAGGTGTGAACTATTACATTTAGAATGGATAAGCAATGCGGTTCCTGTCCCCTCTTGAGACAGACCATGACGGAAGATAATGAGAAGAGGAATGTGTATATATGAATGACTGGATCACTTTGCTGTGCAGCAGAAACTGGTACAGCATTGTAAATCAACTATACTTTAATTTTAGAATGTAATACAAAATAAAAATTAAAAAAACAAAGGCAGAAAGAAGTACCCCTTGGACATCTCTCTTTTTAGCAGAGAAGAAAATCTTTCCCAGCAGACTTTCCTTCTGGTCGCATTAAGTAGGTCCGGGTCATTAGCTGGACCAAAGCTAGTGGTCTAGTCCACTCCCCAGACCAAACAATGGTGAAGGGAGAAGGACTACTCTGATTTATCTGTGACTAGGGGAGAAGCCCCTCTCCTTTGAGTGCATTCTGCCTCATATGGAATAAAGCTATGGTTCTATTGACAAGGATGAATGAGGGAAATAGTGCTGGGTGGGCCACTGACCGTTCTGGCCATGCCTCCTCTCCTAGAGTTCCTTGCTCACCACCCTCTCAGCAGAGTGAATCTGGTGCTTTGCAAGTACTCTTGTTGTGTTTGCCAAAACATATTGCTGTGTCGATTTTGTTATGTCACCTTACACTGACCTTCATACTGTTTATCCATTTTTGATTCCTCAACACTTGGCAAAGGTTTAGTACATAGCAGGGACTCAGTAAAAATTAATGTTTGAATGATTGGATGACAGAATTAATTAGTAAGTTGTCCAGAACACTTTCCACGTGTTCCAGTAGTTGCATTAATACTAATAATTTGACCCATCTGGAGTTCCCAATGTGGCTCAGTGGAAGTGATTCTGACTGGCATCCATGAGGTTGCAGGTTCGATCCCTGGCCTCACTCAGTGGGTTAAGAATCCAGCATTGCTGTGAGCTGTGGTATAAGTCGAAAATGCAGCTTGGATCTGGCATTGCTGTGGCTGTGTTTTGGGCCAGCAGCTACAGCTCCAATTCGACCCCTAGCCTGGGAACTTCTATATGTCACAGGTTGCAGCCCTAAAAAAAAAATAGTAATAATAATTTGACCCATCTATATAATGACAGAAAAATAGGATGTCATATGACAATACAGTTTGTGCTATTTGCTTCCTACAATCTCTTTTATTTTATCAATTTTGTAGCTTTAACCCTGTTGTGGGTTACCTTGTGCAGCAGCAACTAAACAACCACTTTCTTCATTAAATAGAGTCCATGTCTCTTGGTTCCCAAAAGGACTGTGCTGGAGTTGAGCCTGTTTTTTATATTATTCCATTAGTGCCTGCCAAGCCAGCAAGGATCAACACCATCTATCAGCTTCCCATCTTTGGGGTGGAACTTCTAATGTAGGGTCCCTTTTTCTGGGTCACATTGACCTGTAACTTCCAACTTCATGCTAACCCTTCGTCTGTAGAACTGCATCATCTCTGCAAAGTGGCCAACAGCTCCTCATCTAGTGCCTTAGCAAATATTTATTGAGGGAGCTAGTGAATGAATCATTTGACTGACTTGTGTGTAATCTTCAAAAACAGCCACAGCAGACAAGAGTTCTTATTCAAAAGGTACGTGCCACAGCGGAAACACCTTTATAAATAACCAAACTAGCAGCTTTTATCAATGTTGACATTCTGTTTGCAAACTAATTACCTGCTTATGTAAGTGACCTTATTGAGGGATGGTGACACCTTCTTAAGTTATCTTTGGAAACCAAAATCAAATCCAAATACAATTATGATCTTGCCAGGTTCAAAAATTGCCATTTTGACGTGGCCCAAATTCCCTATTGAATTCAGATATCCAACTCAAATCCTGAGTTGGAAGAAGAAGGGATGTGAATCAAATCGATAAATGAATACTGATTCAAATGGCCATGAATTAAGTTAGGCATGAAAATAAAACTACAAGTGTCAGCTGAAGCTTGAGCTGCTAATCTTCTGAGATAGAATAAACATTAGCTGGTTGATGGAAAATTTGTTTAGGGGCATTTATATGGAAGATGATTCCTTAGCACACAAAGAACGACAGAGCAGTGACATGTCAATATCCTATGGGACTTATTGTTAACAGTATACTGGGTGAGTTCCCAACGTGACTTAGCGGAAATGAATCTGACTAGTATCCATGAGGACGCAGGTTCGATTCTTGGTCTCTCTCAGTGGGTTAAGGATCTGGCGTTGCTGTGAGCTGTAGTGTAGGTCACAGACGCTGCTTGGATCCACACTGCCGTGGCTGTGGTATAGGCCAGAGGCTACAGTTCCCATTTGACCCCTAGCCTGGGAACCTGCATATGCTGCAGGTGCCGTCCCCCCCCCAAAAAAAGTGATAGAAATTAATTAAAAAACAACAACAGTATACTAGAGGGTCCCCTCAGACAGTAGAAACTTCAAATAGAATGCTCTATTAGAAGTTAGGGTTCATGAAAACAAAGTTATGGAATCATGCTCCAGACTTCGAGGCAGGAGTATAACTTGACAGGACCCCTGAGTAGGAATTGGCAGAGGCTCAGTGAAACCCAGATATCAGTCTAGCTCTTTTTTTTTTTTTTTTGTCTTTTTGTTTTTTTTAGGGCCACACCCGCTATCATATGGAGGTTCCCAGGCCAGGGGTTTAATCAGAGCTGTTGCTGCAGACCTACACCACAGCCACAGCCACGCCAGATCCGAGCTGCCTCTGTGACCTACACCACAGCTCACGGCAACGCCGGATCCTTAACCCACTGAGCAAGGGCAGGGATCAAACCGGCAACCTCATGGTTCCTAGTCAGATTCATTTCCACTGTGCCACGACCGGAATTCCTCAATCCAGCTCTTGGGTGTGGTAACTCCCACAGGAATAGGAGTCAGAAATGGGGCTTATTTGGCACAAGATGTAAATCAACCTATGAAACAAAGAACAGAACTACCAGCAAACATGGCCTATCACAACAAACTAAAGGTTAATCTCGGCTCATCAAGGTCATAAACTCCTAGAGAGCGGAAAAAGCTAAATTGTGTCAGTATTATTCATAAATAGTATTAAGGTTGGGCTGACTCTGAAACACACGGTCAGAAAATTGTCACATGAGATACAAGCTATTCACATAGAATGGATAAACAAGGTCCTACTGTATAGCAGGGGAACTATATTCAATATCCTTGATAAACCATAATGGAAAAAATATGGGAAAATTTCATAATGGAAAAGTTTCAAAGATATGAAAAAGAATGTGTGTATATATATATATATATATATATATACACACAGCATAAACACTTTGCCATACAGCAGAAATTAACACAGCATGGCCAATTAACCATACTTCGATAAAATGAACTTAAAAAATAAAATCGTTGCATGACGATGAGCTTTAGAATTCATTTAATGTAAACTCATTGAACTTAAGAAGAAATCAAGTATTAAAGAGGGGAAGAGACTTGCCTAATTTCACGCGGCCCTCCCTGAGAGAGTTAAGACTGGACTTCCGGACCCCTACCACCCACTGAAGGCTCATTCCACTTTACGCCATAGAGCTCCTACCACTTTGTCCTGCCTGAAGTTGGACTTCAAGAAAACTTAATGAACAAATCATGGCAATCACAACTGTGTTAGCAGACCCTAGTTATAGGGCTTGACACTAATATAATTTGGGGGAAGAGACTTCCTTAAGAAAAAAAAATATTACTCAGTATGAGAATATCTAGTTCCATCCTTGTTGCTGCAAATGGCATTCTTTTCTTCTTTTTATGGCTGAGCAGTGTTCCATTGTATATATGGACCACAGTTTCTTAATCCATTCATCTGTCAATGGACATTAAGTTGTTTCCATATCTTGGCAATTGTGAATACTGCTGCTATGTACAAAACGGGTGCATGGATTTTTTTTCTTTTTTCTTTTTTTCAGTGAAAGTTTTGTCTGGACATATGTCCAAGAGTAGGATTACTGGATCATATGGTAATTCTATACTTAGTTTTCTGAGGAACCACCATACTGTTTTCCATAGGGGTTGTACCAATTTACATTCCCACCAAGAGTGAAGGAGGGTTCCCTTTTCTCCACATCCTCTCCAGCATTTATTTGTAGACTTGTTAATGATGGCCATTTTGACCAGTGTGAGGTGGTACCTCATTGTGGTTTTGATTACAAGACAGTATGAGAAAACAAATGTGTATATATATACATATATATTAACTCTGTAAATCAACTGGACTCTAACAAAAAGAAAATAAATTTTTTTAAAAAAGGAAGAAAAGGAATACAAAATGAGGAATATAAAATTTGGTACTAAGGTGAAAATTTCTTCAGACTGAAAGAAGACAGTATAACCAACTGCAAATATAGCAAAGTTAACTAATAACAAAAGTTATCACCAAATCTGTAAACATAGTACAGTACCTCTATTAATAAATTGCCTGGCACATTTCTATAACAATTTCTTTTCCCACAATTTTTGGCTCCATACTCTCTGATTAACTCTTCCTATAATAACAATTTGTAATCTCCTCTAGAGAGAAAAATAAAAAATTTACTTTCTTCTAACAAAAAAAAAATTTGTCATTAATAGTTTAGAGAAGTGACTTTGGGCTTTCCAAGTTATTATTGGTGATTTTATATAAATTTTTAGAGTTTTCAAATCTGGGGACACGCTAAACTAGTTGCTTTCATCAATGAGCCACAGGCTGTCAGGACATTTTTTGGCTAATCTTAAATACTTTTAGAAGGCATGACATATATTTTGCCAGAGAAAATGTATTTTAAAACAGCTGCTGTGCTGTAATGAGCTACATCACTATACAACACATTATTCATATGCTACACAATGATTCAAAGATGAATATGTGTAGGAGTTTTGTTCAGGGGTACACTTGTTTCTTCAGGCTGTTTCCTGCATGCTGTTTTGTCTAGAATCACCAGACTTCATCAGGGCAATCTATAATAGACGCACAAAAATGTGATCTGATATGCATGCAGAAAACACAAATTTGCACTCAGAATGGACTCATCACTTATAATATTGTGACAGGTTTAGGTCCCACAAAACCAAAAATTCAGGTTAAATTCTATTTTATGAGATTCCCATTATAGTATTTGTCAGGAGTGTTTATCCATGTACACCCTACATTATTGGCATGTTTCTGATAGAAGAGAACTGCCATTTTTGACAAAGAGTTGACAAGCACTGAGTTCTCTAATTATGACCTCACGCATCTGGTGATTCAACAACTTCTTCACTGACTAGTGCCTGGATACACTTCACACCGTGTTTCTTTTCACCTTCCCCCTCGTTTCAGGGCTGGGCACATGTGTGACTAGGGGCAGCCTCTTGCCCTGCACCTTTGTGTCACTTTGCTGCGCCTGCATAATGAGTCAATGGAGAATGGCAGAAAGTCCTCTACACTGGCAGAACTGGCAATGATGTCACTCTACTTGCAAGTGACTAAAAAGCACATAAATGGATGCTGCTAAACCAAGCTAAACAGATCTCCAAGTTCACATCCTCTTAGGAAGGTCTCTGAAAGTTCAGGCTGTGACTGTCACCTGCCCCACATTGAAGTAGAGAGGGAAAAGACAGTGCTCTTAATTGATTGTGGTTAAAATACCATTTTGAAGGTTTTACCAAAAAAAAGTATATGCATGTAAATGCAAAGCTGGAGACCCCCTCATGCTCCTGGAATGAGCCTCATCAGGGAGAGTCCTTGAAGCTTAAGCTCTAAGAATTGCATGGTCCCTGTGACTCTGTGTGCCGGCATCATACCTGTGCAGAGTCAGGGAGGTAGCAGAGGCCACTTTAAATGCGAAGGACCCACATTTAAAGAGGAAGAAGAACGGAAGACGATCTTTGCAAACAATGCAACAGACAAGGGCCTAATATCCAAAATATACAAACAACTCAACAACAACAAAAACAAATAACCCAACTGAAAAAATGGGCAGAGGACCTAAATAGACAATTCTCCAAAGAAAACATGGGGATGGCCAATAGGCACATGAACCAATGCTCAACATCACTGATTGTTAGAGAAATGCAAATCAAAACTACAGTGAGGTACCACATCACACCAGTCAGAATGGCCATCATTAGCAAGTCAACAAATAATAAATGCTGGAGAGGATGTGGAGAAAAAGGAAACTTTCTTCACTGTTGGTGGGAATGTAAATTGGTACAACCACTATGGAAAACAGTATGTTGGTTCCTCAGAAAACTAAATATAGAATTACCATATGATCCAGCAATCCCCCTCTTGGTCATATACCCGGACACAGCTTTCACTGAAAAAGATACATGCACCCCTATGTTCATAGCAGCACTTTTCACAATAGCTAAGACATGGAAACAACCTAAATGTCCATTGACAGATGAATGGATTAAGAAACTGTGGTCCATATACACAATGGAATACTGCTCAGCCATAAAAAGAAGAAAAGAATGCCATTTGCAGCAACATGGATGGAACTAAAGAGTCTCACACTAAGTGACGTAAGCCAGAAAGAAAAAGACAGACACCATATGATATTACTTATTTGTGGAATCTAAAATATGGCACAGATGATCCTATCTCTACAAAACAGAAACAGATCATGGCCAAGGAAAACAGACTTGTGGTTCCCAGAGGAGAGGAGGGAGGGAGTGGGATGAATGGGCAGTTCAGGGTTTTGGCTGAAAACTCATATTTGGAATGGGTGGGCACTGGGGCCCTATGGTACTGCACAGGAAACTGTGTGTGATTGGGTCACTTTGCTGTAAACAGAAATTGAAGAAACATTGTTAATCAACTATAATTTTTTAAAATTTTTAAAATAAATGTGAAGGACAAGAATTGATCAGATGGTCTGATGGGAGCATGTTCATTTTGTAGGGCTGCCATAAGAGCATCGCATACTCAAAGTGTTGTAAGACAACAGAAATGGATTGTCTCACTCTTCTGGAAGCTGGAAGTCTGAGATCAAGGTGTCAGCAGGACTGTGTTCTCTCCAAAATCTCTAGGAAAAAATCCTTCCTTGCCTCCTCCATCTTCTAGGGGTTCCCAGAAAACCTTGGCATGCTTGGCTTGTAGGCACACTGCTTCTGTCTGTCTCTTCTGTTGTGTGTCTGTGTCTGTCCATCCCTGTGTCCTTTCTCCCCTTCTTATAAAGACACCAGTCACATTGGCCCAGGGGCCCACCCTCATCCAGTATGACTTCATCTCAACCAATACATTTGCAACAAACTTACTTTCCAAATCAGGTTACATTCTGAAGGACTGGGAGTTGGGATTTCAAGGTATCTTCTTTGGGGGGCCAGATAAACCCAGAACAGGAAGGAAACAATACACTCCTCACTATGCATTAATCAGCTGTGCTATCCTAAGCAACTCAACTGATCCTTATAAATAGCACCTAGCATTGGGGGGGGGTCCCCAGAAATATACAATCCAACAGCCACTTTTAGTGAGCTCCCAACCTGAAAAAAGAGATAAATGAAGTAACAACACAACACAGAAAGGGGGCTTGCTATACCAGAGGTACATGTGCACCATGAGATAGCCCCACTAGGGAGGGAGCCGAGAGACAGGAGGGTTCGAGGGTTTCTGCAGAATGCAGTCTATCCAAATTGTCTTTGAGGGTGACTGGATGTTCACCAAATGGACAAGAGAGGGGAAGAAATTCCAGGCAGCAGTAACACTGCATGAAAAAGCTTGGGTTGGAGTTCCCCTTGTAGTTCAGCAGGTTAAGAACCTAACATACTGTCTGTGAGGATGCAGGTTCGAATCCTGACCTCGGCTCAATGGGTTAAGGATCTGATGTTGCTGAGAGCTGCAATGTTGGTCACAGATGTAGCTCAGATCCCACATTGCTGTGGCTGTGGTGTAGAGTGGCAGCTCCATTTCTACCCCTAGCCTGGGAACTTCCATATGCTGCAGGTGCAGCCCTAAAAAAGGAAAAGAAAAAGAAAAGGCTTGGGTTAATGGGAAAGTATGCATTTGAAGAAAGTTTTGTGTAATTTTGTATGGTTGGAAGCAAAGCAGTACTTGACAGAATGGCAGATGAGTTCAGAAATTAGAGGGAGCAGGTTATGAAAGCCTTAGAAGCACGAATAAGGAGTTTGGTCTTTATTGCAGAGAAGGGAACAGGAGAGGTGTGGGAAGGAAAAGAAAGTTTTGGGATTTGCATTTCAGAGAGATTGTTGTGGCATCAGTGTGAAGAGTGGGCTGAGCGAGACACAGGAAAGTGGGCTGGTCTCGCTCTCTGAGCCCCCACCCCCACCCCGCAGATACGCAGCTTCACTTCCTTAAACATCCTCAACAATCTTTCCTGAGAGACTTGAAAGCTGTGAGAATTGGGGCCCAAGGAGGGAAAGCCTTCTCAGCAGAAGGTTAATGCACGCTTGGTCCCTGAGCTCAGATTACAGCTGTTGTCCAAGGAAGAGGCAGCCAGAACCTGATCTGAGACAGGAAGAGTTGTGATCAGAAGGAGAGGACAGACTCAAGGCTGCTTGGAACTAAATTCCCCTAGAGTGGAGTGTGTCAGAAAGAGAGGCGAGACGCTCACTGTCTCTTTGAGTCTTATTTGGTCATCTGTCATTGATCACCTATGACCAGAACACCTTGAGGAGACAAAGACACATGAGACCACTTGAGTATTTCCTTGAAGGAGAGGTTTGGTTTTGTTTCCTTGGCCTCTCCTTTTGGAGTCCTCACAGCATAATAAAACTGAACCAGATTATTCCAGGGATCATGCACAGACAGAGAATATTTTAGAAAGGAAGGTTGTGGGCAGGAAGTAGTCCAGGGCCTTGGAAACAGGTGTGTGTGTGTACGTGTGAACCAGAGCTAAGAGAATCCAGGCTTTTCTTTCTTGTTTCTTGTGTTTTTCTTTGTCTTCCTTCTCTTTTCCTTTCCTTTCCTTACCTTTTTTTTCCTCCTCTTTTTCCTTTTCTTTGCTCTTCTCAGGTCTAGTCCTTTCTGAGGCCTTCTCTAAAAGGAGTATCTCCCCAGACAGCAGTCTGAGTATGAAGGGTCAGTGTCCCCAAAACCCATAAGGCAAGGGGGACCTCAGGGAGTGGACTGGGTCTCCTCCTGGCCCCACCTTTGGAGTGGCTTAACACTTATACCTTATTAATTATATATACCCCTGCATACAAAAAAATGCCTCTGATTAACCCCATTAAAAGGTTTATTAGAAGTTCCCATCGTGGCTCAGTGATTAATGAATCTGACTAGGAACCATGAGGTTGCAGGTTCGATCCCTGGCCTTGCTTAGTGGGTTAAGGATCTGGCATTGCCGTGAGTTGTGGTGTAGGTTGCAGACGAGGCTCGGATCCCTCATTGCTGTGGCTCTGAGCCAGCGGCTACAGCTCCCATTAGACCCCCTAGTCTGAGAACCTCCATATGCTGTAGGTACAGCCCTAAAAAGACAAAAGACAAAAAAAAAAAAAAAAGGTTTATTAAATTGTGGTGATCAATTGTCAATTGTCTTTACAAATTTTCAGTCATCATAGTTGTTGCTCAAAGATTCATTTTTTTCCTCATAAACGTTAAAGAGTTGAAGAACGTCAGTTTTTATCCTGCCTTTTCATTCATGCATTCATCTATAAGTCATTCTTCCTTTATCAAAAGTGTTTTAAGAAACAGCTATGTGCTATGCTAAGATGATGAAAATAAAACCATGCTATAAAATGGCATTAAATGTGAATTTAGTAGAAAATGCATTGAGCTTTTAAGACTTCCTCTATAAATGGATATTAGGTGCTGCTGTGTCTTCTCTTTTATACGCAAAGATGAGATCACTATCCTGCCATCCATAATACATGGACTTTGAGCTGCTTTCTGGACAGGCCATGCAGTGCCCTAAACCATCCTTTCCACACCCCAGGCTCTTTGTGATCCTGAGTATGTGCAGCGATTGTCTTTTGAGACTCCATTCACTCATATACTCCAGGCTTAGAGTCTATACATATAGTGGTTCTGATGACTTCTAATTCATTTAAATGTTAGGGTTGTCTCCTTTTATTCTGGAAAAAAGTACCAAAAATACCTTTCTTTAACCATAATGGTCAGCCGGTAGTGTATGCTGAAACCATTGATTTTCCAAATAGAATGCCTGCATTTAGCACTGAGAATAGCCCTGTAATTGCTTCGGAGCCAAAGGCTATTGAGAGAGGCCTGCCCACTGGGGTGCAGCAGATGCTGGGGCAGCGGGACTCTAGGTGCAGGTCCAGCATGGCAGGCAGACCCTTGGCATGTGGAGGATGAGCCCCAGACCACAGGGGAGCCAGCACACTGATGCATGAACAAAACCCAGGGAAAAGGTGTCTGGGAAAGACAACAGGCAGAAACAGGCAGGCAGGGCTGAATGAAGGCCAGCAGCCGGGGCAAAAGGCAGGTCTTCAGATGGGAACAAAAGTACAGCTTGCATCAAGGAGACAGAAGAGGGCAGCGATAAGAAAGGTTGAATGCAGAGGCAAAAGGACATGGGTTTGAATCCAGGTCCAGCCACTGTGTAACAGGAGGAAACTGCTGGCTCTTCCTTCTGATCACACGTCTTTGCAGTTAATTGTGCCCACATGACTGCATTCTTGCCAAATGGAAGTGATCTTAAAAACGACCTTAAAGGAGCTCCCGTCGTGGCACAGCCGAAATGAATCCAACTAGGAACCATGAGGTTGCAGTTTGATCCCTGGCCTTGCTTAGTGTGTTGAGGATCCGGCATTGCTGTGGCTGTGGTGTAGGCCAGCAGCTACAGCTCCAATTGGACCCCTAGCCTGGGAACCTCCATATGCTGTGGGTGCAGCCCTAAAAAGCAAAACAAAAAACTACTTTAAAAATTCCCATATCCATTTCCTCCATTCTTCCACTTGGAATTGAGAGGGAAAACCCTAAGGTGGAGAGGGTCTCCGAAACACATTTCTGCCACATGAAAACCCTGAGATTTGGGGGTTATCTGTTACTCTAGCTCATGTCACCTTAACTAGTACAACTTGACAAGTTATGCAATCTGTCTAAAACTCATCAGAAACGTGAGACGAATTTTTTTTGTTTTTTTGTGGTTTTTTTGGCACATGGAGGTTCCCAGGCTAGGGGTCTCATTGGAGCTGTAGCCGCCGGCCTACACCTGAGACACAGCAACTCGGGATCCGAGCCACATCTGCGACCTACACCACAGCTCACGGCAACGATGGATCCTTAACCCACTGAGCATAGGCCAGGGATCAAACCCGAGTCCTCATGGATGCTAGTCGGGTTCATTAACCACTGAGCCACGACGGGAACTCCCTGAGATAAATATTAATGAAATGGTTTCCTATCATCCTCAACAAACTAGACACTCCTTCCAGTTATTTTCCTTCGAGATTCTTTCACTTCACACTTCACACAGGAGCGCTCACACACAGATGTCACCTGAGAGGGGTGTGTCTCAGCCATCCTCTTTCATCCCTTTTTTTTTTTAGGGCCCCACCCATGGCATATGGAGGTTTCCAGGCCGGGGGTCTAACCAGTGCTACAGCTGCTGGCCTATACCAGAGCCACAGCAATATCAGATCAGAGCCACATCTGTGACCTACACCACAGCTCACAGCAACACCGGATCCTTAACCCACTGAGTGAGGCCAGGGATTGAACCCAGAACCTCATGGTTCCTAGTCGGATTTGTTTCCACTGTGCCACGAGGGGAACTCCTCATCCTATTTTCATGCCACTCACCACCATTTTTCTTCTAAATTTACCTCCCTCCCTCCCTCCCTTAAGTTCATTTGACAGATGTGTATGCCTTTCTCCTGCTTTAATTTTCCTCTTGGCATTTATTACTATCTGATTTGTTCATTTGTTTAGAATGCCTTTCCCATTAAAATAAAAGTTCCAGGAGTTCCCACTGTGGAGCAACGGGCTCTGTGGTGTCTTGGGAGGGTTGGGATGCAGGTTTGATCCCTGGCCCAGCACAGTGGGTTAAGGATCTGGTGTTGCCACAGCTGAGGCTTAGGTCTCGATGGCGGCTCAGATCTGATCCCTGGCCCAGGAACTCCATCAGCCATGGGATAGCCAAATAAAGAAAACTAAGTTAATTAAATTTTGAAAATAAAATTAATGAAATAAAAGTTCTATTATAATATAAATATAGAAATATAAAATACATATATAAATACTATATATTTTATAAGGGCATTATTTTGTAATAAATAAATATTAATTTATTTAATAGTTTAATTAATTTAATAATTATTTATTTAATAAAATAAGTTAAATATATTGTAACAAATAAATATGTAATAAATAAATAGTATCACTAAATGTAATATAAAATACAATATAAATACTATTTTAGGTCTAGAATAGTATCTGATCTCTAGGAGGCACTCAGGCAATATTTGTTGGATAGATGGACAGAGGGAGCAAGGGAGCCAAGTTGAGTTATAAGAATAGGAACACAAAGTCAAGGGCAGACCAAGCAGCATGGGTGTCTTCACGTGGGGCTGGAGTCCCAGGCTGATTCTCTTGATGGTCTTCTGCAACCAACTCGTCCAAGTAGGGAAGCCAAATATGTTCCTGCCCGCATGCCAGTCCTTGGCCATTGGGTAGAGCTGCCCAGAACCCTGAGTTGAGCAGGATTCTGAGGCTGCAGCTCTCTGGGCTGAGCAGACATGAAGGCGGTGGTCCATTAAGGATGTCTCTTTTGGAAGGGGAAGTAGGAGGTAGCATATTTGCAGTCCTTTTCCCGGAAATGACTATGGGGCTGAACCTGCTGGGGTGGGTCAAGTCATCTCAGCTGTAGAAGGAAGCAAGCCACAGAGGCTGGGGAAAGGCAGGATTGGACAGCATTTTTGAAATGCCATTTACCACCTGTGCTGGCTGTGATGACACCAAGGCTGACAGTCGTGTGATTAAACGCATTGAAATGATTAGTCTGAATGGGCTCTGGGCTCCTGGCTTTCTTCCCATTGATTTTCAATGCGTAATAAGAACACAGTGATAAATTCTACGCAGGAAAAGGATGCAAAGGCACAAGAGGACCTTCCCGCCCACCTTTAACCAGGCTTGTGTTCCCCTGTGACAATGGCCACATTTCACTAAATTAGTATTTGTGCTAGCCCCCTTTTCATTCCCACAGTATGAGGTCTTTTCAATGGATGGCTTGGCTTAAAGCAAACACACCCGAAGGCTGATGAAGCCTCGTCTGACAGTAATTGAAGATAAAGACTAAGCCTTCCAGTTTTGAAGCATGCCTCGAGTAATTCAGCCTTGTTACAGCAAACCGTAAAGCTAAGGGGTCTGTTATTACCATAAAATATCTCCCTCGAGATCATTTTCTATTTGTCCAAGACCAATCATCTCTTTTCTTATTAGAAAGGAGAGAGCCGCTTTCCTCTAGCCAGTTTTAAAGCCAGACTGCTGCCTCACATTCTGTACGGTTTTAGAATTTGCATAGCTCGGAGGCTGAAACAATGCAGTATAAATGAGATGTTTAACTTCCAAGGCTTCCCCCTCCAGGGTCACAGAGGCTCTCTGCTGGCCAAGTCTCTCCCTGGAAGAAAGTCAGGAGCCCAGCCAGCACCCCTTCCAGCCAGTCTTCGGTGCTGTTGTTTTGCAAAGCTTTAATGCACGCAGTGGCCATGCTCAAGGACACTGTCATACATGTCTTTGTTAGAATGACACCCAGACCTAAGCTGGTGTGTGTGTGTGTGTGTGTGTGTGTATTCATGTTCACATCCTTATCCATTTTTAGGTCTTTTCATTATCTTTCTGTTCATTTTTCTTAACAGTTCCCATAAAAGTTTTGTATATTTTTTTTTGGATTTTATTATTAGGTATCCCAATGTTGGATGCTGTTATAATTTATCTCATTTTTTCAAATGTCTGGCTGATAAATATATGTTCAATTGTTTTGTTTTAGTCCTTGTTTTGGTGGGTGGTTTCTCCAGCCACATTGCCAACTTTCTCATTAAGTCTAGTTCTTTATCTGTAGGTTCTTTCGGATTATCTACTCAATTTTAAGTTCTGTTAGTATGACTCTTGGGAACCTTGCATTCTGATCTTATTTCTTTCCCTTACTGAACTAGTTAGGAGTATTCCTACAGCATGAAATAGAAGTGGAGATGATAAGCCCTCTAGTCTTTTTCTTGATGGTAAAGGGAATATTTTCAATACTACTCCATTTTTCATGATGTTTACTCTTGGAGGGTTTTTGTAGATTTTTTGAAGTTAATGAAGTTTTTTCCTATTGAACATTCTTTTCTAGCTGCTAAGAACTTCTGTCATGAACACACATTGAATTTTAGTCATAACATTTCTCTATAACTACTGAGATCATTTTGTCCTTTGCTCCCTTTAATTTATTAATGTAGTGAATCATATTCGTTGATGTTCTAATGCTTAACTTTACATCTTTGGGGTAAATCCAACTTACTATGACAAGTTATTATTTTCATACATCACCCAATTCAGTTTGCTGGTATTTTTGTGCAGAATATTTGCATCCATGTTCATCAGTGACACTAGGCTATAATGCACTTTTCTTGTTCTTTCCTTGCCAAGGTTGGTATTATGACTATGCTAGACTCATAGGCTGTGAAATAATGTTTATAAAATTGAGATTATTTGTTCCTCAAATATTTGATAGCACTTAGTGAAACTGTAAAATTGTTTTACAAAACATTGTAAAACTGTAAAAATATTATTTTGTGGGGATATTTTGTATTTCTTACTGATTGGATTTTCATTTATTATAGAACAATTTACATTTTTTATTTCCTCTTGAGCCAGTTTTGAGTTATATTTTTCTAGGATTAGTCAGTTTTATCTAAATTTTTCAATTTATTGGCATTAAGTTGTTCAAAAGAGCATATTTTCTTTTTAGTATATTCAGCATCTGTAGTCATATTTTATGCTTCTAATGTTACTAATTTGTGTCTCTGATCTCTCTTTCATTAATTTTGTAGAGTATGTCAGTTTTACTAGCCTTAAACATCTTTCATTTGTGGATCTTATTTACTCTATGTTCATTTTCTGCTTTAATTTTGTGTTATCCTTCTTTTTTTGAGTTTATTTTACTGCTCTCTTCCAACTGCATAAGAAGGATGCATTAATTTTCTATTATAATGACAATGCTTCTTACCATAAATTTCCCTCTAAATTTAGAGTCAGTGGAAGCATAAAATTTTTGATAAGTAATATTTTCACTATGATTCAGTTCTAAATATTATTTAATTCTCCTTGTTATTTCTCCTTTGGCCTTGGAATATTTAGAAGTATGACTTTTTTTTAGGGCTGCACCCATGGCATATGGAAGTTCCCAGGCTAGGGGCTGAATCAGAGCTGTAGCTGCCAGCCTACACCACAGCCACAGCAACGCGGGATCTGAGCCGCATCTGTGACCCACACCACAGCTCACAGCATCGCCAGATCCTTAACCCACTGAGCAAGGGCAGGGATGGAACCCGAATCCTCACGGATACTAGCCAGATTCGTTTCCCCTGCACCACAATGGGAACACCCTAGAAGTAGGCTTTTTTTTTTTTTTAATGCTTTTATCTTTTTCTATCTCTTTATCTGTCTGTGGCAATTTCTTCTGTTTTATCTTCCAGTTCACTAGTTTTATTCACTTGTATCTACTATGTTGTTAAACACATACATGTTAATTTCAACGATTATATTTATCATTTTGAGTTCTATTTTATTTTGTTTCAAGTTCACTTGCCTATTCTTTGAAGACTTTCTCCAATGCTCATATTTTCAAGATTATCTCATTTCTTTAAGTATATTAACCATAATTAAAAATGTCATTAAACCACCACTTTTAAAAGCTCTACAAATTTCAAGTAGGATAAATGTTTTGAAATATATGATTTTTATTAAGTTCCACTTCAAAGAGTTTTAATTAAAAATCAGCCTCTCTTTCTTCAATTTTCCCTCTGCCCATTTCAGAGACCAAGAGGCTTTCCTACTTATTAGGCCTCAGAGATGGGGTGAGCCAACTTGGCCCCAAGACTGTCCTCATGTCCAAGGGAGGAAACCCTGGGAAGAACACCTGTTTCATCATCTCTCTGTCTTTAATCTCTCATACAGTCTTCTCGAAGGCTAGATTATCAGAGATAAACACAGCACTTTGGCCCACTGGTGCTTTTCTTTTTTTTTTTAACTTTTTAGGGCTGCACCCACAGCATGTGGAGGTTCCCAGGCTAGAGATCAAAAAGGAGCTGTAGCTGCCAGCCTGTACCCACAGCCATGGCAACTCGAGATCTGAACCACGTCTGCAACCTACACCACAGCTCATGGCAATGCCAGATCCTCAACCCACTGAGGGAGACCAGGAATCGAACCCGCATCCTCATGCATACTAGTTGGATCCATTTCTACTGAGCCACAATGGGAACTTCCCACTGGTGCTTTTTAGAATATCTGCCCTAACCTCAACTCCAGGTAGACCAGCAAGCTGAAGGCGCCATCCTTCCCCCTCCCCCAGCAGGCAGGCCTGTGACCCAAACCAGCGGATCTACTGGGGCTGGAAGAGCCTTCGGATCCATTTGAAGCCACATTCATGCTGAAAAGTAAATAGGAAGACCAGTCTATAAGGAAGCCAGAGGGTAGTACTCAGTCCTGGAGAAAATCAGGGGCCAAAGAGCCCTGGAGTGAGAGAGGCTGAGACTGACAGTTTGCCACTCCCCTGGAGGCCTTGCTATACTTCCTGCAAAGGAGTCCTGGGAGACCCCTCTGGGCTTCTAGTCAATCCCTTTCTCTTCTTTTTCTTTTTTTTTTTTTTTTTGTCTTTTTAGGGCCACACCTGAAGCATACAGAGGTTGCCAGGCTAGGGGTCTAATCAGAGCTATAGTTGCCAGCCTACACCACAGCCACAGCCACGCCAGATCCCAGCTGTATCTGCGCCCTATACCACAGCTCATGGCAACGCTGGATCCCCAACCCACTGAGCAAGATCAGGGATCGTACCTGAAACCTCTTGGTTCCTAGTCGGATTTGTTTCCGATGTACCCAGCGGGAACTCCAATCCCTTCTTCTTCACAATAATTCAGACTGGCTTCTGTTGGTTAGAACGAATAGACCCTGATTGAGACAGAGAGTGTTGTGACAGTATTTAGCCAAGAATATGAGGAAGAGATGAATCCTGTCTCCTCTCTCAGTTTTTCTTGTGTGAGCTTATAATTCTCAAAATGTGAAAAACCTAATTTTCATGTAGATAGATAAATAAGCCCATGTCAAAGTTTTATTCAAATTCGCTAATGAGGGAACCAGCAAGATGACAAGGATGGATCAAAGGAGGATATGCGAAAATGGACTTCTGCCGCTGGGCGGGGGGAGGCGGGGGGAGGAGAGAAAAAAGGGCTGGGGAAAGACTGAAAATCCAGATACAGAACTAGTTCATATCCAAGAGAGCAGTGAAACCGTAATACATAAGGCTGTCTTCTCTACAGGACAGAAGGACAAATCATTGCCATCTCATCAGTATTGCACAAGGTCTGAGGCCAAATCAGCAGTGTGAATTATGTTGTATTGCCCCAGAGAGTGAGAGGACCCCTAGGCAAACTTCTCCAGACCCACGCTTCTCAGAACAAATGGAAATACACATTTCTGGGCCTCGCCCCCAGAAATCCGATTCAATAGGTCTTGGGCTGGGCGTGAGAATTTGCATTTTAACACGACAGGTGCCACTGCTAGTCAGCAAACCACACGTTGGGTAACATGGCCTTAGACGACCTAAAAAGGTCATGAAGTCTTCCTTTTGCTTGTTTCCAAGTTTTGAATAATTTTTCTTAACCCTCCAGTCAAAGTTCCCAAGGGACATGTAAACCTCCAGATGAAGAAAAGCAAAGTAAGGCAAATAGCTCTTAACTCTTGGCTGAAGATTTGTGCTCAAAACTTAGTGAAGGACTTAGATGAACAAAGCTAGGTCCTATGGTCTTTTTTTTTTTCCCTGTTCAGGGAAGGCCCCAGTCACGCTGAACCAAAGTAGGTCCTTGGCCATTTTTCCCCAGTCTCATATTTGAGTCTGTGATATGATGGTTACAATGCAGGGAAAAACGTATGTTAGCCTGGGAGTTCCCGTTGTGACGCATCGGAAACGAATCTGACTGGGAGCCACAAGGTTGAGGGTTTGATCCCCGACCTCGTTCAGTGGGTTAAGGATCCGGTGTTGCTGTGAGCTATGGTGTAGGTTGCAGACGCGGCTCGGATCCCGCATTGCTGTGGCTGTGGTGTAGGCCAACAGGTGGAGCTCTGATTCGACTCCTAGCCTCGGAACCTCCATATGCTGTGGGTGCAGCCCTAAAAAGAAAAAAGAAAAAACTTATGTAAGCCATTCTAGCCAGTGACAGAGGAGAAGTAACTAAAGAGAGGCAGAAAGTCAATTTCTTTCAAAGTCGGAAACCAGGCTGGCTAGGCTGCCTTCCTGGGAGGCCTCCATTTGGTGTCACAGGAAAGAAGAGAGCTTCCAAATGATAAGAGAGACAACCGGCCTTCCCAAGGAAGGCAACTCTATCCCAAGGAAGCAATCCTGACCCTGCTTACTATTCTGGCTCATAGGGATAAGGTTGCAAGCTAGATTACAGGGCATTCAACTAAATCCAATTTCAGAAAAATAAGGAGAAATTTTTAATATAAATATGTCTCAAATATTGCGTGGGATAGGCATATACTAATATATATATATATATGTATATATATATATATTCATTGTTTACCTGATATTCAAATTTAAGTGGGCTTCCTACATTTTTTTGTTGGTTGGGTGGTTTTTCGGTTGGTTGGTTTGTTTTTGCTTTTTAGGGCTGCACTCCTGGTATATGGAAGTTCCCAGGCTAGGGGTTGAATTGGAGCTATAGCTGCCATGCTATACCACAGCCACAGCAACTCAGAATCTGAGCCAGGTCTGTAATCTACACCACAGCTCACAGCAATGCTGTATCCTTAACCCACTGAGCAAAGCCAGGGATCAAACCCTAATACAAGTCAGATTCATTTCTGCTGTGCCACAATGGGAACTCCCATTTTTATTTGATATTATAATAACCCCTTTATATGGCTCTCGTGAAGATTAAATGAGATAATGAAAGTAAAACATTTAAAACATAGAGTTTGATCCATGTTAGTTGTTAAAAATGGGGCCCTACTCTACAACATAGGGAACTATGTCCAATCTCTTGGGGCAGAACATAATGGAAGATAGTATGAGAAAAAAATGTATATATATATGTATAACTGGGTCACAATGCTGTATAGCAGAAATTGACACAACATTGTAAATTAACTATACTCCAATTTTTAAAAAGTACAAGACAAAAACAAAAACAAAATCTTGGAGTTCCTGTTGTGGCTCAGTGGATTAAGAACACACCTATTATCCATGAGGATGCAGGTTCCATCCCTGGCCTTGCTCGGTGGGTTAAGGATCCGGCATTGCTACAAGCTTTGGCATGGGTCACAGATGTGGCTCCCGTCTGGTGTTGCTGTGGCTGTGGTGTAGGGCAGCAGCTGCAGCTCCAATTCCACCCCTAGCCTGGGAACTTCCGTATACCGCAGGAGCAGCCCTAAATAAATAAATAAATAAATAAATAAATAAATAAATAAATAAATACCTTTCCAGTTGTAAGACGTTACATCTTGGCGAGAAAGTAATCTGCCAATACTGGACAGCAGGTGCTATGGGCTGAATTGTGCTCCACCCCACAATCAACACCCCCAAATGCCCCTGTGAAAGTTCTTCAGAATATGACTCTATTTGGAGATAGGACTTTAAAGAGGTGCTTAAATTAAAATGAGGCTTTTAGGATGAATCCTAATGCAATCTGACTGGTGTCTGTATAAGAGGAAATTTGGACACAAAAAGAGGCACTAAGGCTTCATATCCACAGAGAAAAGATCACATGAGGACATAGCGAGAAAGTGGCCATCTGCAAACCAGGGAAAGAGGCCTCAGGAGAAACCAAACCTGCTGACAACTTGGTCTTGGGCTTCCAGCCAACAGAACTGTGAGAAAATGAATTTCTGTTGTTGAAGACACCCCGTCTCGGGTATTTTATTCTGACAGCCCTGGCCAACTAACAGAGCAGGTGAGGGGTCAATCTGGGTCCAAACTCAAGGTCACCAGTCGTTATGCAATGCTTATCCATCAGACAAGACCCCCTAAACTGTGACGTCAGCATGGATTCATCCTAATGGCTAAAGCGAACTGTCAGTTGTGACAATAAATCCATCTCTGTCCATCCTCCGCAATCCCCTACCATCGCCTCCAAGGCTCACACTCCCTGCCCTGGCAGATTCTAGTTTATCTAATAATCTAGGTCTTTCCCTATTTCAGCCTCCACCTCCCATAACATTCCTGGCTGCCAAGAAGGCCTTACTGAGAATGACTGGAGTGATCCATCTGATGGTTGCTGGTACACAGAGTTGTAGTGACCATACTGCTACTACAGCTGTTGGGGGCCAGGGTATTGAATGAACAAGAGAGGGGCTGAAGGAATGGAGTCGGCTTGGCTCTCACTCTTAGGCTTTCCCAGAACCCGCCTGTCCTCCCGCATAGACTGCCATGCAGTTCCCACCCAGCCCCCATCAGAGTGAAAGGCCTGTGATGGTCCCCGATTGCTTGGAGACCTCTCTGAGCTCTGTGACAGAGGGCATGTGTGTTTGAAAGAGCAGGAGGAGAAAGTGGAGCCATCTCCGTATTCTCATCTGATTGCTCAGGCTCTTATACAAGCACAAGCTGTTACAGGCAACGCCATGGACTGGTTTTTTTCCCTTCCCCTTACCAGTGTAAACACATCTAAAGGCTACCCATGAAACACTTCCAATTAAAGTTGTAAATATACGTCTCACTAGAAGGTTGAACGCTCTCAGTTTTTCAGTTAAAAACCCAAAGTAAAAGCTGAAACCGGAATAGAAACCAACAAATTATTTGGCTCTGCTGGAGGGAAATGTGTTCTCTAAAAGAACAGTCACTTGGCGGCCAGCTGACCTGTCACTTGTCCAGACTACCCTTTGTGGGTTGAATTGCACCCCCTCAAAAAAGACGCTGTGCAGGAGTTCCCATTGTGGCTCAGAATCCAACTAGGACCCATGAGGATGAGGGTTCGATCCCCAGCCTCGCTCAGTGGGTTAAGGATCCAGCATTGCCTTGAGCTTTGGTGTATATCACAGATACGGCTCAGATCTCACGTTGCTGTGGCTCTGGAGTAGCCTGGCAGATACAGCTCAGGTGCGACCCCTAGTTCTGGAAAGTCCAGATGCCATAGGTGCATCCCTAAAAAGATAAATAGATAAATAAATAAATAAATAAATAAAATGAACATGCATTCACTTTTCTAATCAAAAGAAAAAAAGTTATTTTTTCTAGTCGATCAATGTCCTTTTAGGATTCCATTTAGCTCACACTAGTTAAAGCTCTCTTCCTATTTCTCACCTCTCTGCTCAGCTGTACAGGCTGCAAAAGCCCATCATGGTGGGTCCCCAAGTGTCCCTTCTTTAAGGTTATCCTCGGCTTCCCAGAAGTCTGGAAGTTGCCAAGAACAGACCACCGCCCCATCCCACCCTGATGCAGTCCAGATTTGGCCATAGCTTCTCCAGACTCCAGACAGAAACAGGGGATCCAGACCACCTTAGTCAATAGCGGATGCAGAGCAAGATACTTGACTCCCACCAGAATCAGCACTAGGGGAGGGAGAGTGAGGTGCTTTAGGCACCACATGCAAGGAGATGCTGACCGTGCACTTTCTCCAAGTCACTGAGAGCCAGCGCGTCCTTCCATTCTGCAGCCTGGGCACCTCACTCATCCCACCCTAAAGCCAGTCATGGTCCCAACCTCACCACAACCAGGAAAACAGCCAGGACCCACATCTGCTCCCACCGCACCCCTCTCCAACCCCTGGAAGAGGGAAAGCATGGATCAGGCAGTTCATTGTGCCAGGGGCACTACCTAGACATGTCACAGAAGAGCTACGGTGCAAAAGCCAGAGGATGCACGCTCTGGACGGAGCAAGTCAGCCTTGGGCTCTGACCCACACATCTCATCCAGCTTCCTCTGGCATGGTCAGCCTGTCCCCCTGACTGCACAGTTTGTGCCTTTTCTCTACCCATGCAGTTCTGCAGGGCATCTCCTGGGGCCAAACCAAATAGCTCTCCTTGCCAGGAGCTGACCTCATCGCTCCTTTCTTCATGAAGGGGAGCGGGGGTCCCCAGCAGTTCTGACCTTCTCTTCTCATCTGTCTGTGGAACCTCCCCTCTCTCAACTACACACAGATACTATTATTTCTTCCAGAGCATCAGAGACCATCCCCCATTCCCATTGCCGTACCCCGTTCAGGAACCCTCAGGCCCCAGAGCAGATGTTCTGGCTTCTTCTGTAGTCTTTTGGGTTTGTGTAGGTCAGGATGATTTTTAGTGTTGAAAATGATAGATGATCGATCTCTGCTAATGATTTTCTGCCTGGCCTCCTAATCTTCTTCAGTAACTCCCACCGCAATTTCAGCATTAGCTGATTCGGTGCTTCACTTGATTGCTCAAGGAACTCCCTGCCGGGTTATCTAGGTGGCTCATGGGGACCTCCCTTTGTCCTTACCTCGTTTCCCTCCCTTCTTCCCTGACATGCGGTATCTCTGAGCCTTCTATTCTGGCCTCCAGCACTGCCCATGTCCCTGCTCCCTGTGCCACCCCCGCCTCCTGGAGTCAGATAAGACTGGGCTAATAAAAAGAAAGTCTAATTTCTCCAAAAAAGATATCCAGATGGCTAATGAGCACATGAGAAATGCTCAACTTCACTAATTATTAGAGAAATACAAACAAAACTGCAATGAAGTACCACCTCACACCAGTTAGAATGGTCATCTTTTTATTTTTTTATTTCTTTTTATTTTTTTATTACTCAATGAATTTATTACATTTATAGTTGTACAATGAGCATCACAATCCAGTTTTATAGGACTTCCATCCCACACCCCCAATGCATCCGCCTACCCTTCGAAACGTCTCCTTTGGAAACCGTAAGTTTTTCAAAGTCTGTGAGTCAGTTCTGTTCTACAAAGAAGTTCATTGTGTTCTTTTTTCAGATTCCACACATCAGTGAAAGCATCTGATGTTGGTGTCTCATTGTCTGACTGACTTCACTAAGCATGATAATTTCTAGGTCCATCCATGTTGCTGCAAATGCTGCTATTTCTTTCCTTTTAGTCATCTGATGTCAAATTCTGCCCAAAACAGCTGAATCAAGTGGGATTTTTACCTCATTGCCAATCCTGGCCCATTAAAAACATGAGTGGTTTGGCCTCTCTAAACCCTCTTCTTCTAAGTTCTGTTTCCGGGGCTCACCCTGGATGATTCGACATTTGTTATGCTATCAGTTTATTGCAAAAACATGTATCGAGCACCTATTCCATTCACGGCACTGGGCTGGATCCAGCAGAAATGAGGAGGTAAAAACGCTAGTCTGTGCTCACAGAGATGGTAGAGTAATCAGGGAGATAGACAAGTGGACAAATAATTAAAAGGCAGGGGAGTTCCTGTCATGGCGCAGTGGTTAATGAATCCGACTAGGAACCATGAGGTTGAGGGTTCGGTCCCTGCCCTTGCTCAGTGGGTTAACGATCCGGTGTTGCCGTGAACTGTGGTGTAGGTTGCAGACGCGGCTCCTTATCCCGAGTTGCTGTGGCTCTGGCGTAGGCCAGGGGCTACAGCTCCGATTCAACCCCTAGCCTGGGAACCTCCATATGCTGCGGGAGTGGCCCAAAGAAATAGCAAAAAGACAAAAAAAAAAAAAAAAAAAAAAAAAAAAAGGCAGGAAAGAAGGTCGTCATTCCCATTAAAGAGATAAACAAAAGAACAAAGGAGGCTGTTGACTCTGACTTGATGATGCTGACTTTCACCTAAGTCGTGTTAAAGTTGGTTGCCCAACAGGGACATTGGGATTTTCCAAGAGGGAGTTATAGCGTGCTGTGTTCCCCTGATTCTTGTCCCTGTCACCCAGTGCCTTCATGTATGGAAAACTAGTGAGCCTCCACCTGAATACAATTTCTTCTTTTTTTTTAAGTAGAGTTGATTTTCAATATTTCTTCCATTTCTGCTGTACAGCAAAGTGACCCAATTTCTAAATGCTGGGGAAAGACACCTATTGTGCGGAGGAAACTGTGGAGAGGGAGTCTGGGGTGTGATGGGACAGAGCCTGGAAAGTCCACGCTCCAAGGAAATAGGCTTATCCTTCTTGGCTGCATTTAGGTTTTTCCTGGCAAAAATAGTTGTCCAGTTGGTGGTCTGCTGGTGTGTTTCACATGAGGCAGAACTGGATCCTGGGGGGTTTACCCCAATTTGGGTATAGATGGAGAGCTTCTCTCAATATCCTAGACTTATGGTTTTCAGGGGGGGAAGGGGAGGGAGTGGGAGGGACAGGGAATTTGGGGTTGGGGGACGCGAACTGTTACATTTAGAATGAATGGGCAATGGGGTCCTACTGTACAGCACAGGGCACTGTGTGTGATTAGGCCACTTTGCTGTACAACAGAGAGTGAAAAAACGTTGTAAATCAATGATACGTTAAAAAAAAAAATCCTTCCTTTTGAAAATTTAGCCAGTATGTTTAGGAGTTCCCGCTATGGCATGGATTGGCGGTATCTCTGGAGCACTGGGATGCAGGTTCAATCCCTGGCCCGGCACAGTGGGTTAAAAATCCGGTGTTGTTGCAGATGTGGCATAGGTTGCAAACTGCTGCTCAGATCTGATCCCTAGCCAAGGGATCAGCCAAAAAAGAAAAAGAAAAACTTTTAAAACAAAAATAGAAATAAACACAGTAAGTGTATTTAGCCACATGTCAATGGGTGGAAAACAAATGTTTAAAGCCAAAATTTAGCGTGGATACTTTCTCTCATTGAATTTCTGCTGTGACTCCTACTAGTAGTAATAGGATTCCATTTTATAGAGGAAGACCCTGGAAAATTTGATGGCTTTGTTATGAATGGCCACATAAAAAATTCCCCCCAAACTTGATCACTTAAAACAGCTCCTGTATCATCTCATGGTTCCCATGGGTCAGAACTCCCAGTATGTCCCCAAGGTCCTCTAGCTCAGTGTTTCCGCGAGGCTGCAGTCAAGGAATCGGCTGAACCCACAGTCATGGCAGGGCTCCACTAAAGGAGGAATCTGCCTTCAAGCTCACTTGCATAGTTGTTTGGGACTTTAGTTCCTCGTAGACTGTTGAGCTGAGGGCCTCAGTCCCATATTGGTTGGCTGGAGGCCACTGTCAGTTCCTTGTCACATGAGCCTCTCCATAATGCAGCTCAGGACATGCAGCATGCTTCATCAGAGCCAGAGAGAGAGGGTGCCCGCAAAACAGAAGTCACTGGAGTTCCCTTCGTGACTCAGTGGAAATGAATCTAACTAGTATCCATGAGGATGCAGGTTTGAGCCCTGGCCTTGCTCAATGGGTTAAGGGTCCAGCATTGCTGTGAGCTGTGGTGTTGGTCACAGAGGCAGCTCAGATCTGGCATTGCTGTGGCTGGGGCTGGGGCCAGCAGCTCTAGCTCTGATTTGACCCCTAGCCTGGGAACTTCCATATACCTCAGGTATGGCCCTAAAAAGACAAAGAAAAAAAAAAAAAGTCACTGTCTTTTACAACCTAATCTCCAAAGTTATATCACTTTTGTGGAATTCTATTCATTAGCCTCATTAGGGTCACAAGGTCCAGGCCCACACACAGAAAAGGAGGGGATTCCACAAGGCAGGACAAATCAGAAGTGGGGAGTCATGTTGGAACAAGTTTGCCATCCTTGCCAACAGCTAATTTTTAGTAGGTCCAGAGCCCAAACCCATGTCTGTCTGACTTGTAAAATCCATGCTCAATGCACCACCTGCCACAGCCTCACAGGTTTCCAGCGTGTACACAGTTAATCATGTTACAGTTTTCAAAGCATTAGTATACATGCAATTTGTTTCATTCAAGATACATACAGGCAGGTATGTTGATTCCCACAAAGGAGAAAACTGAAATTCATAGAGGGGAAATGACTCATGGATTTGCACAAGTCGTTATCATTTTTAGTGTCAATATTTAGTGACATTTTAGTGCTAGAGCTTAAATGATTTTCCCGAGCTCACCCCAGATGGAGCCTGAATTCTGGTTTTCTGCCTCCAAATCCCACAAAGCCCGATGCTGTGATTATCCCTTTTCATTGATTTCCACCTGTTTTCTATTTCCACGAAGCCCTCATCTGCAGCTCCTAATCCCCATTCATCTGTGGGCACAGCATCCGATCTTAAAGCCTCCTAAATCCCATCAGAGGGTCCTCACCACCACTGCCCCCCGCAGCTTCCCACGGTGATGGCAGCTCCAAGGCCACCATGATGGCAGGACTGGAGAAAAGGAGAGAAGAGGTGCTTCCAGAATTTAGGGGGTGGCCCCTTGTGTGTTGGAGACACATCCAACTGTCCCATCTCTGGATCGCCAGGTAGTTTTTGCAAAGAGTTGGAAGTGGAAAGTGTCTACCCCATACTCCAAGAGAGCATCAATCTTATGTCCACTCCTTCACAGATAGCTTTGGCCCTTCTTCCTCTCTGCTCCCCCAACACATTTAATCCCTAAGAACCCCCAATTATGTCTCAAACCCACACTCTGTCACTTACAGGGAGAGTGGTCTCCCTGCCTCTGGTCTCCCCCCCTAAATTCATTCTCCGTGGCATGCAGAGTGAGCTTCCTAAATGCAGATCTGACCTGGAAACTCCTCTGCCTGAAAAGTTTGATTCAACTCCACTTTTCTCAGCATCATGGGATCCCCCTTATGATGGAAGGCAAGGCCCCACCCATCAGGCCCCTCTCCTTTCCTCACCAGTTCCCACTCTCACCATCCTCCCATCATTGTTTCTGCTTCAGCCACACTGACCTGGCATGGCTGGCGTCTCTTGTGTACTGTGCAGTCTCTCATTTTCTGACGGTCCCTTCCCCCATCCTCTTCCACCCTTTACTTTGTCAAAACTCTGATCTCATCCCTCGTGTGGCCCTTTCTCCATGCAGCCTTCCCTGACTGCTGCCACATCTGGATTTGGACCCCCCCTTTGTCATCCCTTAGACGGCCTCATGCCTGTCACTTATGTTATCATTGTGTCAGTGCCAGGAGATCAGAGCCTGGATTTGCCTTGTCGTTTATATCCACTGTGGCCAGCAGAGCATCAGAACCCATGGTAGTGACTTCACATTTATTGAAGGAAAGAGTGAATGCATGAGCCCCCGGCTCCCATGCTCCTGGGATTAAAGGCTTCCAGCTGCTTACTCAACAACCCACAGGTCACTAAGCTTCCTTTGGTCCTGATGTCTCTAGGGAGATTGTCCAGTTCTTGGTGGGGACCTCCCACAACTTGAGGCAACCTATTTGTTCATTTGTTCTATCAACAAACGTGTGTGCCAGCCATGTTCTGGGTGCTGGAACAGGGTCAAAGATGAGTTAAGCACATAAAAATTCAGACCAAAATGAGGTCTTAGTCTGGGGTCTGGAGCTTATGCTATTTCAGAAAGTTCCTCAGAGAAATAATAGGCTCATGTTTATAAAGTACCTTAATAAAGACACTACCTTGCTATTACTATTCTTTCTCAAATACATCTGGTCTTTGTCACTGTAACATTACCAGCCTATGCTAGAATATTATAATCTTCTACTGTTCCATTTTGTTTTATTGCTTAAGTTTTGGAGCATGTGGCCAGTAGCTAGAAATACCCCCTCTGAATTGATGACAGCATACACCCCAGCTGCAATGTTATTGTTTTGAATTATTTCTGAGATGGTAATAATTTTAGGAGTTATTGTTAAAAAGTAATATGTGTCAGTAATCTAGTCCATATTATACTTTAACATTTTATGACCCTTCTAGTTAAAACATAAAAAATAAATATCCTTCTCAGAGGCTTAGGGGTTTGTGAGCTTCAATAGAATTTTAAGCCATCTTTGTTGGAATTCATAGTTTATTCTCTACACTGCCTCAGCCCGTGGGAACAGAGAAAATGTCCAAGCAAGATGAGACTGATTTTTTTCTCCTCCAATAGATACATTAATTTCTTCATTTATTTATTTATTCTCTCACGAGGTCTAATAGTAACAACAGCAATGAAGATACAACATTGGTTTGGTATAATTGCCCCTATACCCCCAATGTTGAACCCACAGATACAGAGGGTGGAGAGGGTTGATTGTACTATACTGTTTTACATAAGGGACTTGAGCATCCATGGGTTTCAGTGTTCCAG
Source organism: Sus scrofa (assembly GCF_054392235.1). NCBI lineage: Eukaryota > Metazoa > Chordata > Mammalia > Artiodactyla > Suidae > Sus > Sus scrofa. Next base: position 39,331,974 of record NC_139386.1, on the reverse strand, counting down.
GGAGTCCCGGAACCAATTCCCTGGGATACCATTCCCTGGAATGGGTGAGCTTACTAGATGCCAGGCACTACATGAAATACTTTCTGTTTATTACCAAAAACAGCCTTTTTAAATTGATGCTCTTCAAGACATGGAAACTACTTAAATGTCCATCAACAGATGAATGGATTAAGAAGATGTGGTGCATATACACAATAGAATACTATTCAGCCATAAAAAAGAACAAAATAATGCCATTTACAGCAACATGGATGGAACTAGAGACTCTCATACTGAGTGAAATGTCAGAAAGAGAAAGACAAATACAATATGATATCACATATCTGGAATCTAATATACGGCACAAATGAACCTTTCCACAGAAAAGAAACTCATGGACTTGGAGAACAGACTTGTGGTTGCCAAGGTGGAGGGGGAGGGATTGGGATGGATTGGGAGCTTGGGCTTAATAGATGCAGACTATTGCCTTTGGAATGGATAAGCAATAAGATCCTGCTGTGTAGCACTGGGAACTATGTCTAGTCACTTATGACGAAGCACATTGGAGGACAACATGAAAAAAAGAAGGTATGTATGTAAGTGTGACTGGATTACTTTGCAGTACAGTAGAAAATTGACAGAACACTGCAAACCAACTATAATGTAAAAAAAATAAAGATCATTTAAAAAATTTTAAAAAATGAAATAAAATTGGTGCTCTTGGAGTTCTGCTGTTGTACAATGTGATCAGCGGCATCTCTGGAGAGCTGGGGCACAGGTTCAATCCTCAACCCAGCACAGTGGGTTAAGGATCAGGTGTTGCTGCAGCTATGGCGTAGGTCACAATTGTGGCTCAGATCTGACCCCTGGCCTGGAAACTCCATATACTGTGGGGCAGCCAAAAAAATAAATAAACAAAAAATTTTTAAAAATTGGTGCTCCTGTTATCCAATTTTACACATGGAGACACTGAGACAGGAAAGTTTAGGTAAGTTACCCAAAGTCACACAAGTTCTAAGGGGCAGAGCAGGAATTTGACCTTAGATCATTCTGACCCTAGAGTTCACATTTTCGATCAGTGCACCTGTCTCGATTTTCTTAATCCCAGAACTATCTGAGATGACTGAAAGACTGCATTTGGCTGAAAGACTTAAATATACGACAGGACACCATCAAACTCCTAGAAGAAAACATAGGCAAAACACTCTCTGACATCAACATCATGAATATTTTCTCAGGTCAGTCTCCCAAAGCAATAGAAATTAGAGCAAAAATAAACCCATGGGACCTCATCAAACTGAAAAGCTTTTGCACAGCAAAGGAAACCAAAAAGAAAACAAAAAGACAACTTACAGAATGGGAGAAAATAGTTTCAAATGATGCAACGGACAAGGGCTTAATCTCTAGAATATATAAGCAACTTATACAACTCAACAGCAAAAAAACCAATCAATCAATGGAAAAATGGGCAAAAGACCTGAACAGACATTTCTCCAAAGAAGATATACAGATGGCCAGCAAACACATGAAAAAATGCTCAACATCGCTGACTATAAGAGAAATGCAAATCAAAACTACCATGAGATACCACCTCACACCAGTCAGAATGGCCATCATTAATAAATCCACAAATAACAAGTGCTAGAGGGGGTTTGGAGAAAAGGGAACCCTCCTGCACTGTTGGTGGGAATGTAAACTGGTACAGCTGCTATGGAGAACAGTTTGGAGATACCTTAGAAATCTATACATAGAACTTCCATATGACCCTGCAATCCCACTCTTGGGCATCTATCCGGACAAAGCTCTACTTAAAAGAGACACATGCACCCGCATGTTCATTGCAGCACTATTCACAATAGCCAGGACGTGGAAACAACCCAAATGTCCATCGACAGATGATTGGATTCAGAAGATGTGGTATATATACACAATGGAATACTACTCAGCCATAAAAAAGGATGACATAATGCCATTTGCAGCAACATGGATAGAACTAGAGAAACTCATACTGAGTGAAATGAGCCAGAAAGACAAAGACAAATACCATATGATATCACTTATAACTGGAATCTAATATCCAGCACAAATGAACATCTCCTCAGAAAAGAAAAACATGGACTTGGAGAAGAGACTTGTGGTTGCCTGATGGGAGGGGGAGGGAGTGGGAGGGATCAGGAGCTTGGGGTTATCAGACACAACCTAGAATAGATTTACAAGGAGATCCTGCTGAATAGCATTGAGAACTATGTCTAGATACTCATGTTGCAACAGAAGAAAGAATGGGGGAAAAACTGTAATTGCAATGTATACATGTAAGGATAACCTGACCCCCTTGCTGTACAGTGGGAAAATAAAAAAAAAAGAAAAGTGCATTTGGTACACAAGATAATGAATTGGTGAAGTAGAGATAAAGAGGAAATTTAAGGTAGAAACAAATAAGATGAAGTTGGAATTGCATACAAAATATATACCCATAGAGTCCTGGGTACTTTGGAGATGAAAACAGCAAATTTGATTCTACATTTTTCATTCAAAGAGGAACATATAGTAATGTACATATTTTATAGTATTCATAAAAAGGAGAAACAAAGTAGGTACTTGGGGGGGGGGGGGAATTTTCTAGCCTGGTACTGAGATTTACAGAAAACTGTAACTTCTGGAGGCTTTTTTTTTTTTTTTTTTTTTGCTTTTCAGGGCTGCACCTGCAGCAAATAGAAGTTCCCAGGCTAGGGGTCAGTCGAATAGGAGCTGTAGCCACTGGCCTACTCCACAGCCACAGCAAAGCCAGATCCAAGCCTCGTCTGCAACTTACACCACAGCTCAAGGCAACGCCAGATCCTTAACTCACTGAGCAAGGCCAAGGATCGAACCTGCATCCTCATCGATGCTAGTCAGATTTGTTTCCACTGAGCCATGACAGGAAGTCCACTTGAGCTCTTAAAAAGGACAGTGTGATGTAATGACAGACAGACTGCCACCTGCCAAGGCCTCCCTGCAGCAATAGTTCCATGAGGCCATTGCATAGACCCACATACAACATATTTCAGTGTAGTAAAATGGCTTAACCTCAAAGCCCAGGTGAAAAGAGCTGAGTCCAGATTTTACAGCTCTCCAATGGCCAGTTGAATCCCAGGAGGCAGAGCTCCAGAAACCCATGTTTTGACACCAAGGATGCAGGCATTCTGTGGTACTGGATAAAGGCAAGTCTCTGGATTTCCATTGGGTATCCACCTATTGGCATGCTTCTGCAGAGTGTCTACATGTTGGCATGCTTCTGTGGAGAATGAGAAGTGTTTTGAGGATGGGTATCTGGTACGGGTACCTCATCCGACCCCTGTGCAGAGCCAGCCCCAGGAGATCCCCCAGAGCGGGGCTCAGATTCTCTTTGAAGATGATTCTGGGGGCTCAGTCACCCATGTTACCCTGAGCCCCCAAACCTTACTCCAAAAAGTGTAGTTGTGGTCATTCCAGCCTAGAAAAATGTAATCAGCTGTCAACAAACTCCAGGGACAGTCATTTTTTTTTTAATCAACAAATACAGTGATTAAAGCAGATCTTGAACATCTAAATTTAAGCAATGTCACTTCCCGGCAAATCCTCCAAGATAAACCAGTAAATAAAATATTGGTTTACTGTAGAGGGATATTAGGACACGTTAGTTAGATATTAGAAGACATTTAAATACTGTCAGTGGGACTCAGTTCCAGCATCTTAATTTTTCTCCACCTGCTTTGAAAGCAGCTGCCAGGATCCAGGACTGGCCTTCTTAAGCCTTAGAGCTAATTTTGCTCAATTTGTGCCCAGGACAACCTCATTCCTGGGCACAACCAAGGGTAGACCTACACTCTCAGTAGCAGTATGTGCTGCTGTGCTTTAAAGTACTGTGTCATCTCTGAACTCTATTGGTTCTATACCCAATCAATAAAATATTATATATATATACAAGCAATACAAAATACTCCTTAAAAGAGACATTAGGCAATCCCACTCCTGGGAATATATCAGGAGAAACTACAGTTTGAAAAGACACATGCACCTTAATGTTCATAGCAGTATTATTTACAATAGCCCAGATATGTAAGCAAATTAAGTTGAGTGGATAAAGAAGATGTAGTACATATACACAATGGAATACTACTCAGCCATTAAAAAAGAGTGAAATAATGCCTTTTGCAGCAGCATGGATGGATCTGGAGATTATCATACTAAGTGAGGTAAGTCAGACAGAGAAAAATAAGCATCATATGATATCACTTATATGTGGAATCTAAAAAAAAAAAAGATACAAATGAACTTATTTACAAAACAGAAAAGACTCACAGACATAGAAAACAAACTTTATGGTACCAAAGGGAAAAAGGAAGGAGGGATAAATTAGGAGTTGGGGAATAAAATATATATATACTACGGAGGTCCCGTCGTGGCTCAGTGGAAACGAGTCTGACTAGCATCGATGAGGACAAAGGTTCGATCCCTGGCCTTGTGCAGTGGGTTAAGGATCCGGCATTGCTGTGAGCTGTGGTGTAGATCACAGACACAGCTCAGATCTGGCATTGCTGTAGCTGTGGCTATGGTTGGCAGCTGCAGCTCCCATTCAACCCCTAGCCTGGGAACCTCTTTATGCTGCAGGTGTGGCCCTAAAAAGACAAAAAATTAAAAATAAATAAATATATATATATATATATATATATATATTACTATATATGGAGTAGATAACCAACAAGGACTCATGGTATAGCATAGGGAACTACAATCAATATCTTATAATAACCTAAAATGAAAAAGAATCTAAAATAGAATATATATGTATATGTATGTATGCATAACTGAATCACATTTCTGTACATCTGAAATTAATGCAACATTATAAATCAACTATATTTCAATAAAAAAAATTTTACATGTATGTGTAACTTGGTCCCCATGCTGTACAGTGGGAAAAAAACGAAATAAATAAAATAAATCTTCAATGAAAAGTTGTATTATTTCACATTACTAATGTAATATTCCTGCCATGCAATGTTATCAGTAGCTAAAAAATAACAATAAAAATCAGCCATTAAAACAAACAAGCAAAATTTTTAAGAGAGACATGGGGAGGAATGAGATACAAAATGAGAATAGACAGAAGTTTTCTGGAAGTTCTACTATTTTCTCCACATCCCCTTTTATTTCATCTCACACACTCCTCTTCAGAGGCTGCCTTCTTAGAGTGAGAAGCTAGGCTTCCTCCGGACTGATTTTGACACATCAGGCAAGGTATCTATGGCCCATCCCTGGACCATCTCCCCAGCCTCATCTCTACCAAGGTTCTCTGCCCAAGCCTCCACCACATGGGTACCCACAGAATTTCCCACATGCCCAACACTCTGTACTTTGTTTTTGGATCTTATCATCCCTTCAGTTCAGATTCCTTTCCCTCTTTCTTCAGCAATCCAACTTTCAGGATCAAGCTCAAATTCCATCTCCACCCTGCAATTTACCTAGTTCCCTTCTCAAATAAGAATCACTTTCTTCCATAATCATAAGTCCCCCAATTATCCTTTCTCATCTCCCCAACATTGCTGCAAAACCTTATTGTCTATTTTGCAGATGGAGGAACTGAGGCTCACAGAAGTTTCATAACCCTTCCAAGATCCCATCCCTAGTGACTGACAGGAACAGGCCTTGAACTTCCAAGCCTTCTCTCCTTCAAACACTAGCTTCCCAGGACAGAAAATATATTTTATGTATATTCTCTTGTTGCATCTTCAAAAAGCCCTGTGAGGTCATGCCATCATCCCTAGACTGGAGTTAAGAAAATGGAGCCTCAGAGAGGTAAAGGAACTTGCCCAAGGTCACACAGCTAGCAAACAGCTGTGATGGTTTCAACCGAGATCATTCTTTCTGCTTTGCAGTGTGGGTGCATCCATTCTTCTCAATACCTGCTACTTCCACCTCACTTTAGCTCTCAGCTATTTTGCCTCAGATTACATATCAGTTTCAGTATTTCTTTCCTTTGTTGCTCATAGGACAGAAAATGCATTTTGCTCACTCTCTGGTGGCCAGGACCTACACATAGAAGGTACGTTTGTAAACATTACATTAAACGCTACTGGCAGAATAATGGCAATGAAATCTGAAGTCACTGCGGCATTTCCATCTCCAGAGATTTTGTCTACTGGCTGTCAACACTAGATTCAAAGAACATAAAAAGGAAATTGGAAAATGTGGAAAAGACAACCACCTCTTGTTATCCCCTTAAAGATCATACTTTTTTTTCTTTTTATGGCTGTACCTGTGGCATATGGAAGTTCCCCGGCCAGGGGTCAAATTTCAACTGCAGCTGCAGGCCTACACCACAACCACAGAAACACCAGATCTGAGCCATATCTGTGAGCTTCACCACAGCTTGCAGCAACCCCAGATCCTTAACCCACTGAGCGAGGCCAGGGATCAAACCCACATCCTCATGGATACTAGCCTGGCTCTTAATTGGAACTCCTAAAGATCATACCTAATAAACTGTGGCTGTCCTTGGAAACTGGTGAGCAGGAGGCCAGCTGTGAACAGAGTGCTGAAACATCTGTAAGATGCCAAAGGTCTAGGTAGCCATTCAGATAGCAGGACATGCTTGTGGACAAGGAGGGAAGGTGCTGATATTACATCTCCAGAGGATGGTCCATAAAATCCTACGCTCCTCTGCTCTCCAACACACCTCTTTGGTGGGCTTTTAGGGGACAACACAGACGGTAAGTCCATTTATTCTACAAGTATCTGGTAGTGTAGAAGCCTGAAGCCTGGCTCCCCAAAGCATCTGCCAACACCCTGAATGAGCCTGGAAATGGATTCATTTCCAGAGCTTCCAGCAAGGAAACTTGATTTCACACTTGTGAGACTCTGAGCAAAGGACCGGCTGAACCAGGCTGAGCCCAGACTCCTGAGCCACAGAAACGGTGAGATAATAAATGGGCATTGTTTTTAAGATGATAAACTGGTGATAATTTGCACAGTGGTAGAAAACGAATACAGTTTCTAACAGCCCCTTTGTGGACCTTTCTTACTTTACCTGTTCCTTAAACACTGATTCCCACGTGACTCATTCTCCCTGAGTAATATTATTAGCTTCATGGCTTCAATTTCCATCTATATTCTACTAAATCCCTGTCATAATTCCGCACCAGCTATCTTCGCTGAGTTCCAAACCCACAGACCCAGCTGCCTGCTCAATATCTTCATTTGTATGTCATCGGAAGTTCAGCGCATCCAAATATGAATTCATTTTCTTCCCCTAAAGCTGCTCCCCGTTCTGAGATCTCTATTAGAGCTGGTGTCACAATCATACAGCTGCCAGAGCCTAAACTTCATCCTCATCCTCATCTCTTCCTTCCTCCTCAATGCTAAGCCCCAAGTCCTCTCTGCTTTAGCTCCTAATCTTCTCTAATCCCCCTACTTCTCTCCACTGCCCAGTACAAGTCACCATTCTCTCTCTTCCATCCATGCTCCTGCAAAGCTCCTCACTCCTCTCCTACTCAGCAAGGGTACCCCCTGCAGTCAAAAGATCATTCATAGAGTTCCCGTGGTGGCGCAGTGGTTAACGAATCCAACTGGGAACCATGAGGTTGCGGGTTCGGTCCCTGCCCTTGCTCAGTGGGTTAACGATCCGGCGTTGCCGTGAGCTGTGGTGTAGGTTGCAGATGCGGCTCGGATCCTGCGTTGCTGTGGCTCTGGCGTAGGCTGGTGGCTACAGCTCCAATTAGACCCCTAGCCTGGGAACCTCCATATGCCACAGGAGTGGCCCAAAGAAATAGCAAAAAGACAAAAAAAAAAGACCATTCCTGAGATAAGATCTCTATCTGTGAGGAGACTATGACCAAGTGGGTATGACTGGAGACCTGGTTACCATTCTGAAGGATGAGGTCAAAGATATCATCCATAACCAGGGCAAAAGGATACGTAGAAAAACATAAGGGATAAAATAAGAGATATGGAGAGCCACTTCATGAGGTCCAATATCACCTCTGACTTTTTAAAAGGAGGGCATGTCCATGGGAAGATGAATGGATAAAGGCAATGGGTGTGTCCATATAATGGACTACTATTCAGGCTTAAAAAGAAGGAAATCCTATTGTTTTCAATGACATGGATGAATCTAGGGGACATTATGTTCAGTGAAATAAACCAGTTACACAAGAACAAATACCGCATGGAATCTAAATAGATAGACTCGGAGTTCCCGTTGTGGCTCCGCAGAAACGAATCTGACTAGGAACCATGAGGTTGCGGGTTTGACCCCTGCCTCCCTCCGTGGGTTAAGGATCCGGCGTTGCTGTGAACTGTGGTATAGATCACAGATGTGGTTCGGATGTCGCGTTGCTGTAGCTGTGGTGTAGGCCAGCAGCTATAACTCCAATTAGACCCCTAGCCTGGGAACCTCCAAATGCCACTGGTGGGGCCCTAAAAAGACAAAAAAATAAATAAATAAAAAACACACTTAGGAGTTCCTGTCGTGGCGCAGTGGTTAACAAATTCGACTAGGAACCATGAGGTTGCAGGTTCGGTCCCTGCCCTTGCTCAGTGGGTTAAGGATCTGGCGTTGCCGTGAGCTGTGGTGTAGGTTGCAGACGTGGCTTGGATCCCGCATTGCTGTGGCTCTGGCGTAGGCTGGTGGCTACAGCTCCGATTCGACCCCTAGCCTGGGAACCTCCATATGCCGCGGGAGCGGCCCAAGAAATAGCAAAAAGACAAAAAAAAAAAAAACACTTAAAAATAAATAAATAAAATAGATAGACTCATAGAAGGAGAAAGTATAACAGTGGCTGCCAAGGGCTGGGAAGAGGGGAAAATGGAGAATGGTTGCTCAATGGGTGTAAAATTTCAGTTACACAAGATGAATAATTCTAGAGCTATGCTACACAACATCGTGTCTTTAGTTAACTACACAGTATTGTGTACTTTAAAATATTAAGAGGACAGATAAGATGTTAAGTGTTCTTGCCATCAAAAAAACCCCAAAAAAAACCCAAAGAAATTTTTGAGGGGGTGGGTATGTTTGGTATTTTGGTTGTGGTGATGGTGTCATGAGTATACGCATATATCCAGACTCATAAAAACAGAAACATTAAATATGTGTCATTTTTATATATCAGTTTTACCTCAATAAATTTTTAAAAATCATGATTAAGGCATTAGACCTTTAAAAAATAAATAAATACATAAAAATTTAAAAATAGAAATTCAAAGTGAAAGTAGGAAGTAATTTCCTAAATAGAAGAAAACATTCCAAAGTTTTAGAAAGGAATTTCTAAGTGCCCAAGAGTGTTAATGAAAAAGACCCATGCCCAAACCGAGCCTAACAAAATTTCTCCATGGTAACACTGGGTGCCTGAAGACAAAAGAGAAACATATTGACTTTCCAATGGAAAATTATTTCGAATCTAGAATTGTCTTCTCAGCCAAACTAACTTCGTATGAAAAGGTGAAATGGAGGTTTTTTGTCAGATATAAACAAAGAGTTCCATCTCTCTAAACAAATCGTCTGCAGTGTATACGGAACGAGTATCTGGATTGGCCTCCTACAAATCTAGAAAAGTCAAGTTGTCTTTCACACATCTGATCCAAGCAAAACAGAATTCATTCTACCACAACTGGTGGGCAATGAAACCAGGAGCGTTTGTAGTTAAATCTAATTAAATTGGTAGGTATTTTACAGTGGAACAAAATTTTAGAATTTTGCTCTATCTGGGATAGATTATAGTTTGATTTTTTTGAATCACGAGATAAATTTTAAAGTTCCAAGAGACAGGCTAGCCAAAGGGTTTCACAGACCTTTATTTACTATCTTGTATGTGATGCTTAAATGGTACTTAGATACTGCCCACATTGATTTCAGCCCTCTGCTCAAACAATGAAAACACCAATTTTACAAACAGTCCCAGGACCCAGATCTGGGACTGCTTGCACAGTGCTTAAGGGTGGAGTGTGCAAGAAATGCCAGGGGCCTAATGCCAAACCCTGTAGGGAATATTCAGGTTATAATTCCAGCAAGCAGATTATAGAGCTATGGTGAAATTTACTTAAAACCACCACCCATGGGGAAATCCATTTTGAACTCTGGCCATGGCAAAAATCCCTTAAAACTTTCTTCTGATAGAAAGGCATATAACAAAAGAGCAAGCAATCAAGAATACTAAAGAAAAAGTTTCACGCAGGGCCGTGCAAGTATTTTTTCTCCCTTTTTACAGATGCTGCATGATAGGACAGAGAGCCTTTGGCCTATATTGCTGAAAAACAATGATCACAATTAGCATCCTCTGTCTATTCCAGGGTTTTGTTTTACTATTTATTTGGGTCGCACCTGTGGCATATGTAAGTTCCCAGGTTAGGGGTTAAATTGGAGCTGCAACTGCCAGCCTATCCAAGCCACTTCCAAAAATTACATCAGAGCTCATGTCAACACCAGATCTTTAACCCACTGAGCAGAGCCAGGCATCAAACCTGCATCCTCAAGGTTATGAGTCGGTGTTGTTACAATTGAGCTACAAGGGAATTCCCAAGTTAATGATCTTGGGATGAAGATAGTAGCCTACATTATCTCCATGGGCCCACTGATGTAATCATTGCCTTTTTTTTTTTTTTTTAATGGTTACACCTGTGGCATATGAAAGTTCTCGGGCCAGGCACCAAACCCACGCCTCAGCAGTGACCCGAACCACAGCAGAAGAGACAACAGATCCTTTACAGGCAGCCACTAGAAGGTGAAAAAGGCGAACATTCTCCCCTCAGATCCTCCAGAAGGAACCAGCCATGCCAACACCTTGACTTCAGCCTATGTATCAGTATGGAAACTGATTCTATACTCTGAACTCTAGAACTAAAAGAGAAAATTTTGGGGTTGTCGCTAAATTTGTGGTAATTTATTACAACATCAATAGGAAACTAATACCATCTTTTACCAAAAAAAAAAAATTAACCTGGAATTTAAAATCATTCAAAATAACTAATTAAAAGAGTAATTACAAACTATTTAGAAAGGAATGAGTATACTAAGTATTGGAGGCTAAGAAATTTGGCCATGGTAGTAGCAAAAAATAAAAAAGTGTATAACCTCATAGGCATTTACTAGAAAAAGATTAATTAAAAGTAAATTTAGTCAATTTTAGAGGCTACAAATAAACCCAAAGAAGCAACTAATAACCAAAAGGCAATACAAAATTTAAAAAAAAAGTAGACAAACACTAAAACTAAAAGTTTTAAAAGATCAATAAAATAAATTTTGGCAAGTCTTAAGAAAGAAGAGAGGAGATAAAAAACAATGTTAAAAATTCAAAGGAGACTATAACCATACATACGGAAATATTGTTTTTAAACATGAAAAGTATTCTATAAACTTTATAAAAATAAACTTGAATGTTCACACAAATTGCATGTTTTTCTATGAAAATCTATGACTCAAGAAGAGACAGGAAAACTTAGTGGACCCATAACCAGCTAACAAAATTTTTAAATTGTCAAAGATACATCCTGGAAATAAAAGTAGATTCAAATGATTTTAATGGCAGATTCTAACATGCACACCTGTGTTATGCAAAGTAATAGAGAACATGAGGTGCATATGAGGCTGGCATAACCCTGACACCAAGATGGAAAAGATGAAATAAATCAAGGAAACTATTGGCCAGTCTTTCTGAGGAAAAAAATATGAAAGTAACCAATAAAAAAGCAGCAAATGGAATACAATAGTAATTATTGAAAACGTTACATCATGGTCAAGTTGAGTTTATCATAATTATGCCAGGATGTCTCAGTATTAAGATACCTATTAATTTAATTCAACACATTATCAAGATAAAAATGAAAAATAATAAAACCCAACATATTCTAAAACAACACTGATTTTTTTAAAAACCCTAACCTGATTTAGGAGGAAAAAATCAACTTAGCAAGCTAAGACTAGAAACACATTTATTTAAGATAATCAGGTTATCCAAAATTCTAACAAACTTACATTAAAAATATTCCCATTAAAGTCAGGTTAAAGACAAAGACATCTACTACCATCACTGTGTTGGAGTTGCTAGTCAATGCAATAAGACCAGAAAAAGAAACAAGAGGTATTATTTGCAAGATTCAAAAGCATCAAAAGAATTGTACTTGATATCTCATCTATTAAAAGATTACCCCAAAAAAAGGAGAGAAGATGAGGCAAAGAGCCAACACCAGGTTAAGATGCAGAGTTTCAGGCAAAACTATTTTGAGGATGCTAGATAGGTCAAGACAGTGGTTCCTAGGTCAGGAAAATAAGTATGTTAGAATCTTAGCCTTTTGCCTCCTTTTGTCTCTCCTCTACATGATGCAAATGTGGGGTATGGGTGGAAATCTATCATATACACATACACGCAAATGTCATTATTTGCAGTGGATAATGATACCTTCCAAGAAATACCAATACAACTTTTTTAATGAAAACTAGTAACAGATTCATCAAAGGAGCTGTATAAATGATCCATAAAACCAATATTTTCCCCAAAATTAATTAATAAGAAAATCTCATAAAAGAGGGGGATCCCATTAATTATTGCAGCATAAAAAAAAAAACTAGGGGGAAAAGAAATAGGCAATTCTCAGCAAACAATACAGGGAAAATATTGAAAAAAGTATAAAGAGTTTTTTTTTTTTAAAGAGCAGACTAAATAGCTATCCATGTTCCTGAATTGAAATATTTATTACTATAAGGACTCCAATCTCCTTCAAATAAAATATAAATCAATGTATTTACAATCAAAATTCCAAAAAGGACTTTTATACTGTTTAACAGGTTGATTCTAAAATTTCATCTGGAATAAAAAACACATTAGAATATACAAGTAAATTTTGAAAGTGAACAATGACCAGCTTTCAAATAGCTTGTGAAGGGGTGTATGTGGGGGTTTCTTGTGAAATAGTCCAAGGACACTTCTCAGCACAGGAGCCTGGCCTGGGGTGTCATAAGCATCCAACATACCCAGTGCTTGGCCTTAAGTTGGGGTTCCCCATGGGGGTCTGTGGAGAGTCTCACTTTTTTTTCCAGATCCTTTGCTGGAATCCACCCCCCCCCCCCCCGCCCAGCGTGTTGGGGGACTTGGTCCTGGAGAGGGGTCTGAAGATCCCCCTAGGAAGATATATATATAAAGATAATTTGGGAGCTTCCATCGTGGTGCAGTGGAAACAAATCCAACTAATAACCATGAGGTTGTGGGTTCAATCCCTGGCCTTACTCTGTGGGTTAAGGATCTGGCGTTGCCATGAGCTGTGGTGTAGGTCGCAGACATGGCTCAGATCCTGCGTTCCTCTGGCTGTGGCATAGGCTGGTAGCTATAGCTCTGATTTGACTCCTAGCCTGGGAACCTCCATATGCCTCGGGTGCAGCCCTAAAACGCAAAAAAAAAAAAAAAAAAAAAAAAAAAAAAAAAATTTCATTTAAAGTGGGATATTAGAGTAAGAATAGACAAATAGGCGAAAGAAAGAAAACTGTACAAATACAGTCTAATGTACACATGGAAATTTAGTATATAATAACAGGCTATTGCTGTTTTTATAAATCTCTGGTGAAATAAAAATGGTATGTAATGAACCATTTTAAAAAGTTATATCCCTATATGACACCATTTACAAAATTATATCTAGATATATTCAAAAATTAAACATAAGAAACAAAACCATAAAATTGCTAGATAAAAATAGTGGAAAATGCAAAATCCATAAAGGCAGAAATTGAAATACTGAGTACATAAAATTTTTAAAGTGCCATGTGGTAAAAGATATAGAAGGTTAAAAAATAATGTGAAAATTTTGAAAAATTATTTGCAATAAATACAGAAACAAAGGATTAATATCTAGAGGGTATAAAGAGATTCTGCAAATTGGTAAGATAATAGCAATATACTTTTTTACATAGGTCAGGGATATAAACAGGCACTTCACAGAAAAAAAATACAAATGGCCAATTAAGAGATTAAAAGATGATAGCTCACGATGTGGTGTAGGTTGCAGACGCGGCTCGGATCCCACGTTGCTGTGGCTCTGGCGTAGGCTGGTGGCTACAGCTCCAATTCGACCCCTAGCCTGGGAAACTCCATATGCCGCAGGAGCGGCCTAAGAAATAGCAAAAAGACAAAAAAAAAAAAAAAAAAAAAAAAAAAAGATGATAGTTCACGAATGAACAAAAAATCCCAAATTAAAACAACTATAAGATATATTTTTACCCATGATATTGGCACTAATTCTTAAGTATGAAAAATCTGATGCTAGCGGGAAGTTATGAAAAAGAGAGCTTTTATGGAATGATAAATTAGTAATGCCTTTTGGTATCAAAATTAAACTACACCTACTCTTCCTCCCAGAATTTCCAATTATAGGTACCTACCTGAGACACATACCCACATATGTGCACAAAGACACCTGTTCACTGCAGCGTGATTTGTAATAGAAAAAGTCGGGGGGGGGGGCTAAATTTCCAATAAGAAGGAAATGGCTGAATAATTTGTGGAAGGGTAATAAAAATAGCTAGGTTTCTAGACCAATACTTTCACTAAAAACAACTAAAATGTTTGGGGAAATACCAGAAATGTCTTAAAGGCAAAGAAAGCTGCAAAACAATGAAGAATAATGAATATTAGATCATAAGTAAGGATGGAACCTCAAAAGACAAGCAGAGCACAGAAGCTTGTTTCACCTGTGGGTCTTTGCCAAACTTAATGTTCTTGTATTCCACTTTTCTAGTTCAAGGAAGTCCAAAATTCACCAAAATCAGGAGGACTAATAGAAAATTCTCATCCCTAAAATTCTCCTTTTCTCAGAAGGAGAAAAACAAACAAACAAAAATCCTCTAAGTTATACACACAAGCCATTCCTCATACCAATTTATTGCCCAAATACATAGTGTCTGAGATGGTCTTTAAAAAATTCTCAAAACTAAGAGTTCCCATTGTGGCGCAGCAGAAACAAATCCAACTGGCATCCACGTAGAGGTGAGTTCAATCCCGGGCCTCACTCAGTGGGTTAAGGATCCAGCTTTGCAGTGAGCTGTGGTGTAGGTCGCAGGCAAGGCTTGGATTCCGCACTGCTGTGGCTGTGGTATAGGCCGGCGGCTACAGCTCCGATTCGACCCAGCCTGGGAACCTCCACATGCTGCAGTACAGCCCTAAAAAGTAAAAAAAAAAAAAAAATCTCAAAACTGGTATTTAGTTTGAAGTGGTTCCGAGCTTTTAATGAACACGGATGTGTGGCAACAGTAAATACTCACTAGAAGAATTCACCTTCATTCCTCCCTTAAGAATTTACACACACACACACACACACACACTTAAAGTATATGTTTTCACAAGTCCTACCACTGTTTGAGAAACAGCTAAAACAGCATACAGCAAAAACAGAACCCCAAACAGAGTTCCCGTCGTGGCTCAATGGTTAACGAATCTGACTAGGAGCCATGTGGTTTCGGGCTCCAATTGAACCCCTAGCCTGGGAATTTCCATATGCCATGGGTGCCGCGCTAAAAAGTAAAAAAAATAAAAAATAATAATAATAAATAAATAAATAAAAAGAATGTTGTATGCCTATATGCGCCGAAAAGAAAAAATTCTGTAAGGCATATCATCACAGAGTAAAAAACATGTTGCAGAAATACAGCGTAAGTGTATGCAAAATATAGATTGTATTTGAATGTGTGTCTGTATTAGATAAATACATTAAAATAAAGGGAAAGGCAGGAGTTCCTGTCGTGGCTCAGTGGTTAACGAATCCGACTAGGAACCATGAGGTTGCGGGTTCGATCCCTGGCCTTGCTCAGTGGGTTAGGGATCTAGCATTGCCGTGAGCTGTGGTGTAGGTTGCAGATGCGGTTCAGATCCCGAGTTGCTGTGGCTCTGGTGTAGGCCGGTGGCTACAGCTCCGATTCGACCCCTAGCCTGGGAACTTCCATATGCCATGGAAGCAACCCAAGAAATGGCAAAGAGACAAAAAAACAAAATAAAAGAGGGGGGGAGGCATGGAAGGATCCATTAAACCATGAGTAGTGATTAGGGAGATGAGGCTGGAACATGTACAGCTCAGCCTGGCTCTTCCGTGCTCTGGAGTTTAGACCAGGCTGCCTGCAGGACTCACACGTTCTTCCCTCCTCCAGGCAACCAGCATCAGGCCAGACTCTGCCTCACACCGGGCACAGGGCCCTGGGCTGGCCAAAGCTCTGCTGCTCCATCCCTAGCTCCATCCCTACCTCGATGGACAAGTTCAACTCAAATGTGGAAGAAGCATGTAGTCTATTTTGCCCTTGGATCTAAATAGCATTTTCTAATCCTGCTATGTCAGAGATAAATTTCATATTTTGATTCCAGTCCAACATCAGTGTCTTTTTTTCTAATTAAGTCCAGCAATTGGACAAGAAATGACGTGGATAATTGGCTACCTCAAAACTCCAATGAGAATGTATTTATGTATTAACCTGGAGAGGGCATACCCAAAGCAGGATTTCAGAACGTAGAAAACCAAAAATACAGGTATTGAAAAAGAAGCAGATTGTCTTCCGTTCAGTTCATTTCCACACTCAGATTCAAAGCTCCGATTCTAGGAGTTCCCGTCTTGGCCCAGTGGTTAACAAATCCGACTAGGAACCATGAGGTTGTGGGTTCGATCCCTGGCACCACTCAGTGGGTTAAGGATTCGGCATTGCCTGACCTGTGGTGCAGGTCAGAAATGCGGCTGGCATCCCGCGTTGCTGTGGCTCTGGCTTAGGCCAGCTGCTACAGCTCCAATTAGACCCCTAGCCTGGGAACCTCCACATGCCGTGGATGCGGCCCTAGCAAAGGCCAAAAAAAAAAAAAAAAAAAAAAAAAAAAAAGCACCGATTCAAATGGTGCACGCAAAGCACTATTTTTGGCAGATTCTCAGATGAGTAGGAACGGGTCCAACCTTAAAGGACATGACAGCTCAGAGGGGCGGCATGTAGCAAACACACTCTAATGCAAAAACAGAAGGAAAAAAATGCTCAAATAGAGATCGAATCAAAGGTCTGTGGGAGCAAAGAGAAAGGTCAATTCGTTCCACGGGGAATCTGAGCAGACTTCCCACAAGAGAAGGCATTTGAGGTGATTAGAACAATGAGTAAAATTGTGATGGAGAAAGAGGGGCAGAAAGAATGGGAGACACAAAAGCATAAAGCAGGAACTACATGGGAGAGAGAGGACGTGGCCAAAGAGGATGGTGATCAGATTACAGGAGGGGAAGGAGACGGGCTCCGGAGGGTAACGTGGTGCTAGAGACGGTGGAAAGCCATTGCGGATTTTTACCACAACCAGATCTGTGCTCTAGAAGAACAACTTTGGTGTGATGGATGGCTTGAAGAAAGAAAGAAGAGAGGGCGTCCGGTTAGGGGGTTTATAATGGATGATCCACATAAAAGACGAGAGGGATCTGAGCGGTCACGTTCTCATAGTTCTCAAAGGACAGCGATGGCGAGGGCAGACCTTAGAGCAACACGTTAGATGTGCGGAAAAGAGAATCATTTCAGGCTCGAGCAAGGCAGCTTTGCAGGTGAGGGGGATGTCCTCTCCTGGAGCAGCCTGGCCACCCAGGAACAAGAGGCGGTGCCAGGAACCCAGCAGCCATCAGGAAACCCGGTTTCTGGAACAGACTGAAAAGTCACCACCACAGAGCAAAGGGAAACCCTCAGGCAAGTTGCGAAGTCACCCCCGGGGCCCAAGAACGGAAGCCAAGTGACCTATTTTCATTTTTTCCTTTTGAAACAGAGGGCCTCTGGTTCTATGGCTCCGAGTAGGATCAAGCCCCCGGGGCCTTGGTGGATCTGGTGGGCTCCTGATTTCTGAACAGAGCACCCCGGGCAGGTCCTGCAGTGCAGGATTTGGGGGTACAGCCCACCTTCCTCCTGAGCCACATCAGAGCAAGTGGGACAGTGGAAGACAGTTCTCTGAGGGGAAGTCTGCCATCCCTGGGGGCACCTGGCCACAGTGGGGGTAACCTGGGACCAAACAGATGCAAACAACCCTGTCTGATCCTCTCTGATTTTTCTTCAGGTTCACTGTCTTTAAGTCTGAACAAACAAGCCTTATTATGAATCTCCAAGATCTCTGGAACATGCATGCTTAGAACCCTGCAGAGGCTTCACTGATCCCTATAAAGAACTTTAATTATGCAAAGATCTGAATCACTTGATTAATTTTCAAATGCATAGAAGCGGTTCATTTCCATTAAGCAAAAAAACTTTTCAGAAGCCCGAATGGCCCCTATCTTTGCAATTTACCACCATCATTTTATGACCACTATCTTCGGAGGCTCCCCAACTCTAAGCTTTAAGGTGGGAGCTTTTAAAAAATAAGAACTATTTTCACATTTCTGTGGCTGCCACACAAGCTCTAGCCTCTATAACTTCCCCCACCCTGGCCCTCTGCTCCCCCCCCAACTCTGTTGAGCACCCAATTCACAGATGCGCTGGAAGATGGCCAGACCACAGCCGAGGAAGGCTGGCTGCATGCTCTTGACCTTGGCGGATGGGGATGCATGTGCAGCTCAGGAGGCCTGTGTTATAATAGCCTCAGTGTTTGAGGAGAACATGTCAGCAGAGGGCTGAACAAAGGGTCGCTTGTGTGAGTTGGACCGCTTTGCTGCTCCCCTGGCCATGGGATGCTCCAGCCCTTGCTCCATCTTCTCCTCTTCTCCCAAGGACTGCTTGGGTGGTACCCCAGACACCAGCGCCTTTTTCAGACTCCTGCTGTGCTTAGTGTTAGGGCTGCGTGATGGGTCTCAGGACCACAGAGAACAACCACCATAGCAATGTAACTCTGGGCCTCGTATTCCCTGAGCACCTACTGTGCATGCACCCAACATGTATTTGTTCCTAGAATCCTCACCACAACCCTGGGAGGTAGATTCCATAGACTGCACGTGTTACAGGTGAGAAAACTGGGGCTTGGAGCATTCACTTTTTCTGTGCTACACCGCCAGCCCCAGAGGCTGGAGCCCCGGCCTGCTGACTCTGCTCCTATTTTGTTGTTGTTGTATGTTTTTGTTTGGGGGGATTTGGGAGGTTTTTTTGTTTGTTTGTTTTAGTTTTGGCTTTGGTTTTTTTTAGCTGCACCTGAGGCATACGGAGGTTTCTGGGCTGCTGACTCCCCTCCTGGAGCCCGAAAGTGTCCCTCTCAACTTCTGAGAAGATGAGCTGAGCTTCATGTTCCTCCATTCATGGTCTCTACTCCAGCCACGAGCCCTCCAGAGAAGCCAAGGGAAAACAAAAGCTACCCTCCTATTGGTATTGAGATTCCTTCAACTTCGGCCAAGGTGCAAATTGAGGAGAGACATGAAATAGACCGAAATTAGCAGGATGGAGTTAGAATAACGAGCAGACCTTAACAAGATGAAATTGCACAAGGACAGAGCCCCACACTGGACTCCTACACACCGCATGGGTAAATCCACATGCCTATAGGAACATCCCATAAGAAACACCCAAGCACACACTGGTGCTTGAAGCATGCTAATAATTACGCGCGTTTGTATGGAACATGTCCTAGATTCTACCACTGTGCTAAGGGCTTTCCTTGTATGAACGAATTTAGTCCCCATTTAAAACAAACATGTGAACTTGGGAGGTTAGGGCCCCTAGCATTCCCACAGAAGAGGAAACTGAAGCCAGGGATTGGAACCCAAGCAGGCTGTTAAAATTCTGCTCTAGCCCCCTCGGAGCTTTAGAGAAGTTCATTAAATAATCAGGTGCAACCATAGACCACATGCACGGTAGTTTCGAGAATGCGGGAAGCATGTCCCATGCTGGCACTCGCCACCCCAGGCCACACACAGAGTGTTACCTACCACCTCTAGTCCAGGATGCCACGCTTCAAAGTAAAGATTCAGAAGAAAGTGATCAGGATGGCAATGGAGCCTGAACCACATCCCAGCAGGCAAAGCTAAAGGAGTTTCCCACAGTTCCCCGAAGAAGCTGCTTCTTCAACTGCTTCAAATACCCAGAGGGCTTTGAAAAAGGGACAGACCTCAGAGGTTGAAATCAACACCAGAGATGGGGAAGTATGGGGGAAAACCTTCAGGGCAGCAGTCTGTCAGCTCTGGGGAAAGTCGGAGGTGGGACCGGGACTGCCCTTTGCTGGAGAGACTCTCACAGGCTGGACGATGCGGGGCAGAGTGCGATCAAGGCCCCCCCCACCCCCCCTCCCCAAGCAGCAGAAGTACAGCTGGAGGAGGCGCAGAAGCCTGCCCTGCACACAATGAGTCCCTAACCTTTGAGGACGGTCAACCCCTCCCCCTCCACTCTCAAAGAAGGCCCATCTCTGGGTATTGCCTGAGCTCTCTCAGCATCCCCTGCCCCACTGGCCACAGATGGTGGGAACAGAGGCAGAAGTCTGAGCCAAACAAAGCCATTGGGTCCCCCCCTCCTGAGACTCTGGGCTGAGGAATGGACTGTAATGGGCAACATCCAAGGGGCTGACCCTGAATTGCATACTCTCGAGAGTTTTAGGGAAGTTGTGACCTGCCAAGCGGCCAGAGAAGCAGAAAAATCAGTCTGCATAAAGGAAAGCCACACAAGAAGAACCTTCTAGTTCTGTGTGCCAGGAGCTATCTGAGGCCAGCTGCTCCCCTGCCCCCCATTTGCATCTACAGTCTACAGAATATTCTCCAGTGAGCTTGTGACACGTTAACCAAAAGAATCTTTTTTTTTTTTCCAAAAGAATCCTGATGGAGACAGTGGCTGGCCGGTCCGTCCCTTCCACCAAGGGTCTGTGCGTGAGAGCCTGTCTCAAGGCAGCCCTTTGAAGTCCGTTCCTGAGGCGTAGTGTGTGCCCTGAGATAAGATTCAGAAATAGTCATCTTGGGGCTTTTTCTTTCTGCCCCCACTTGCTGACCTCGAAGGGAACACAAGGCCCCCGAGGGGAGCAGAACCTCAAGTCTGCGCTGTTACAAAGATGAGAGATGCCCCCCCCCTTCCCCCAGGCATGGACAGCTAACGTCCTTGAGCAGCAGGGACATGGAGGAAAGGCAAGAGCTAATATTTACACTCTTTTACTTCCAAACAGACTCTTGGGGATCAAGAGAAAGAGCTGGGTGTACGAGAATACAGACAGTTAATTCTTTAATAAAGACTGGAAGGGGGCAGGGAGCTCAGCAGCCTTCTCTCCTCCCCAAAGACATGGCCAAGGTCACCACTGGAGGAGGGGACTAGCGTGGTGGGACCGTGACCTTGGGGGATCCATACTCAGAGACAGAAGCACTAGAGCTGGGGTGGGACACAGGAATGACCCTCAGGAAGGGGGTCTGTGTTGAGAGGCATCTGAGCCCCTCGTGAGCCCATCCAGTGCCTATAGATCATTCTGGTCCTTCAAGGGAGGAAGGGAGCAGCACCAGGGCAGAGGTCACATCCACCTGTCACTTCCACCAAGGCAGCCTGCACATCCTCTGGCTCATCAGGCAGCCTGTGCTACAGGGAAAGCTGAGAACCCCTCAGAATGGCCCCACATGGCTCTTCCCATATCAACTGCCCTAAATGTCCTAATGTCCCCAAAACAGAAAGGCAAGACTTAGCCCCAAGGAGCCATGGTGATGTGTAAGCAAAGTCCCAGCCCCCAGGCTGGGTGGTACTACCTGGCGGAGCCCCCATACCACACAAACACACACACACACACACACACACACACACACACATACACACACACAATTCACAGGCTCCAATGACTGGAATTAGAAACCACTTGGGGTCCATCTCCAGGGAAGATCACAAAGAGGGGACCTTGAAGGGCACAGGTACTGAGGAAAAGAATGCCCTGAGGTCAAATGCCCATTGTTGTGCTTACCTAAGAGCAATGTACACACATCATTGCCTTTCTCAGTTTACCTGGTAGGGGCTAGTGGAAGGAAAGAAGAGAAGGAAGAAGAGAAGAGGGTTTATTGGAGGAGTTCCCATCATGGCACAGTGGTTAACGAATCATACTGGGAACCATGAGGTTGCGGGTTCAATTCCTGGCCTTGCTCAGTGGGTTAAGGATCTGGTGTTGGTGTAGGTTGCAGATGCGGCTCGGATCCCACGTTGCTGTGGCTGTGGCATAAGCCAGCAGCTACAGCTCCAATTAGACTCCTAGCCTGGGAACCTCCATATGCCATGGGAGCAGCCCTAGATAAGGCAAAAGGACCAAAAAGAAAAAAAAGCGGGTTTATTGAACACCCACACACTGGTAGGGGCTGTGCCAGGCCTTGCCCTACCCAAATTGGCTTCCTTGGGTTATATCAGCTCGTGTCTCCAATTTCTGTCATCCTTGGCACGTCTACCACCATGACACGGCTTTTGTCTCACCATCCCCCATCCCCCACACTATCTGCTGCTTCCCTCTGCCTCCTCTTCCCTCATTTAGACCTGCTCTCCACTGCTAACTGATCCTTTCCTTCCCAGGGCGCCCTCAACAATGCCCAGCTCTCCAAAGACCATTTCTCACTTCATCTCTCAAATTAAGCTGTTCTTCTCTTCTGGCCCCAAGGGAGGCAGAATCAGAATCCCCACATTATTTCTAGGCTCGGTCCCCACCAAAAAACCTTCTCCCTAGAAGCTGGCAGCACTCTCTGCCCCTCCCTGTCCAGACACCTGTCACTCTCCTTGACTCCCCCCACCCCCCATAGTCACTTCTCTGACATCTGATTTATCATCTTCATTCTCCATCCACAGCCTCTTCACCTTTGCCAGGATCTCGGCTTTCTGCATCCCATGCCTCACGTTTCTGAATTACCTCCACCTCTCCTCTATTTCCACAAGCCCATTTCATGAGCACACGCTGGCCCAACCCATAGCTGCTCCCCCGCTTATATCTTAAACACCATCATTTAAAATTTCAAAGTCAGAGTTCCATTGTGGCTCAGTGGGTTAAAAACCCAACATAGTGTTCATGAGGGTACAGATTCAATCCCTGGTCTCGCTCAGTGGATTATGGATCTGGCATTGCCGTGGCTGTGGTGTAGGCCTGCAGCTACAGCTCTGATTCAACCCTTAGCCTGGGAACTTCCACATGCCGCAGGTGCAGCCCTAAAAAGAAAAATAAATAAAATCTCAAAGTCTTACCTCTACGGCAAACACCTTAACCTCCATCTTGCTGCCTGTGGCTTCCCAGCTTTGATGTTGGCCTTTTGATGACAGGGTACTTACTACCCCAGCTCCTGGACACTGATGCGCAGTCTCTGAGCATAGATTCATACAACAGTAGACAGCGTCCCAGGGTGGGTCTTATGGGGAATGACAGTGTTTCCAGCTCACCTGAGCTTAGGAAGCACGGAGCACCCGGAGAGGCCGTCTTCAGGTAGAGGCTGCAGCAGTCCTGAGAAGTCCTGGCAATACCAGTTTTACAGCACATTCTGGGCTCAATTACCTCTTCACATGTGGGAGTCACAGGGGTAAGCCTCTGATGAAAATGCACAGTGATGAGGAATGGATCATTTGCTCTTCTGCTCACAGATGCCTCATTCTATGTCTCGATGCATGATGGTCAATTTGACCACTGCCGCAACATGAGGGTTAATTTGGTGTGCTTCATTTTATAATATGAAAATTTGCATTTTTCCTATCAGCGGAACTATGGAGTCATTCAACCGAATTCTGTTTTGTTGAGAGCTTAGCTAAGCTACCCTATAATATTGCTGTTTCAGCATCTATTGTGTGTGGCC
This sequence comes from Sus scrofa, assembly GCF_054392235.1. Lineage (NCBI taxonomy): Eukaryota > Metazoa > Chordata > Mammalia > Artiodactyla > Suidae > Sus > Sus scrofa. Next base: position 39,308,313 of record NC_139386.1, on the reverse strand, counting down.
AAGCAGCCTGCAGGGCCTGGGACCAACATTAACCCCTCCGAGAGCACGCGCCAGAATAACAGGGCCTAGAATCATAAGCAAATGTCTGTTCCTGATACCACTTCCCCAGCAGCCCTTAGGAGCAAGTCTTTCTTGCCTCCCAGGGTCTTCTCCTCCTGCACCCTTCAGGTAAGACCCCCACAGAGCTCACCAAAACCCTGATCTTTTTATTTGAATGGACCAATCCATCCTTAGCCCAGGAATCCCAAACCACTCCATCCATGGACCCAAATAACAGCATGTGCCTGAGTCCTGCCACTCTGTGTCTGCACCCCTCCTGGACTTCCTCATGTGGCCCCTGGAGGTGCACTGTGTACCTCCTCCTGGGCCTTATTTCCGTTTCTGTTGTGGTCTGTTGTTACACTGTAGCTCCTCCGTGCCCTGGGGCTCTACTTAACAAGCATTAGTTTAATGAAGTCAAAAAAAAAAAAGCTTACACATTTGCAAGATCTTTTTCAGAAAGTACTCTATCAAGCATGCCTTCTCTTGAGTTTATCAGCAATGTATACAATGTCCATGAAAATGATAGTTTATTACTAGAAGACAAACGAAGGATGGGATGAAAAATCCAGAGGCGCAGGTGCCACTTAACTGCTGGATTTGAAGTTTAAAACTAACAATATCGAGCAGAACGCCAACTTTACCAATAAAATGGACTTCATCTGAACATCATTCAAAAAAGTGAAAAGTAAATACAAGATTCTATAGTCAAGAATATTTAAAATACGGGGTTTATCTAATCCCTTGAAAATGAGAGAAACCAACGTATCTTTTGTAATTATATATTTTATTTATTTATTGCTTTTTAGGGCTGCACCCGAGGCATATGGACATTCCCAGGCTAGGGGTTGAATCAGAGCTACAGCTGCTGGCCTACACAACAGCCACAGTAACCTGGGATCTGAGCCATGTCTTCGACCTACACCACAGCTCACGGCAACGCCAGATCCTTAACCCACTAAGCAAGGCCAGGGAATCAAACCCAAAACCTCATGGTTCCTAGTCAGATTCGTTTCCCCTGCATCATGACAGGGAACTCCTCTTTTGTAATCATATATTTTCAATAAGTCCCTCAAAATCTTTTCAAATAAAGGGGGAAAAAAGACAAATTATTGACACAATTCCTAATTTGAGAGGTAGTTCAAAACACTGGTTCTGAACCAAACTCTAAAGTTAGTGCTTGGGTTTGAATTCCAGATCCCCCTCTTACAGTCTGTGCTACCTTAGGTAAGTTATCTCTCTGTGCCTCATTTCCTTATCTGTAAAATAAAAAATAACAGTGGTAGTTAGTCCATGATGTCGTTGTAAAGATAGGGCTTGCCCCTAGGGGGTGCTATACAGCTGTTTGCTTATGGTATTCTATGCCCACCTACTGCAGTTAATGTCTTGATCTTATATACAGTGGCATATCTTGCAGCAAAATACCTAGCCCCTAAAAATATTATTTCATCAGCATGTATGGATATGGTGTATGTAATTTTAAATGATAAATCAGCAGATAAAATGAAAAGTCTTTCTCTTAGTGAAAACACAGTACATTGGACAGAACACCCCATATAGATTTTGAGGGCACTACTATTACAAGAGAAGTGATCTTTTTCATTTATGTCAGGCATGTGTGGTGAAGTAATTCATGAAGAATTTGTTATACAATTTAAATCGAATCTCAGGCAACTGAATTAAATAGTAACAAAATTAGAAATACGTGTTATTGATCAATATGAATGAAACTAGAGCACATGAATGAGATTAAAAGACACAGAACAGTAACTACAACTAGAAAACATGGTGGAGTTATTAGAAAATGGTTAGATGATAGGGTTCAGAACCTGGCTTATATGGCTTGAGGTTTGGGCATCTGAAGATAGTCTACAAATCTCAGGAACAAATGAAAACCCACAGGCTAAGTTGTTAATTTTATTAAAGGAACCTCACTGAATGGCTGACTTTGGGTATATTTTATTCAGAGATTAGAGCTAATCAGATCCACTTACCGAGTCATCCCAAAGCTTAGTGATTGTTACAAGGCAAAGTGGTAAGGAAGGTATATGAATGCCAGCGTGAGATTCACATTTTTCTAATCGAGAAATAGTACCATTGGGTAATTTTTTTTCAAAGATGATATTTGTTAATAAAAATGGTATATTTCACAAAGTATTATTTTTCTTTGTTTTTTTCTTTTTTTTTTTTCTTTTTTTTTTTCTTTTTTTTTTTTTTTTTCTTTTAGGGCCATACCCACAGCATCTGGAGGTTCCAAGGCTAGGGATCTAATTGGAGCTGTAGCTGCTGGCCTACACCACAGCCACAGCAACACAGGACCTGAGCCACGTCTGTGACCAACACCACAGGTCAGGGCAATGCCAGATCCTTAACCCACTGAGAGATGCCAGGGATTGAACCCGCAACCTCAAGGTTCCTAGTCAGGTGCGTTTCCACTGCACCACGACGGAAACTCCGTTCACAAAGTATTCTTAATGGACTCATTTTGAAACCATAGGCTAAAATCAACAAGATAACATATCCAGGAGTTTCAAAAGACTTTATTTGCTGAGTAAGAAAATAGCTTTATCTACTAAATGTTCAATATTATTACAACATATCAAAGAGAACATTACTAATGAACACAGCCCAAGTGTAATAGAATTAGAGATATTTTACAACTCCCTTCCACCCCAAATGTTTAATTTTTGACTTTCCAAAAGAGAAATTGAAACATTAAAGAAAAACACTTGGATTACAACTCCATTTTCTTTTCCAAACCCTGATTCAATAATTGAGTTTAACTTCATATTGTCCAAAAAATGAGAATAAATTATTGCAATTTAGTCATTTTCTCTGAAGAATGATTATAAGACTTGTTGATGTTCGTTACTTTGCATTAATATTGAGAAATTTATAAGTGAAAGAGTAAAATTATATTGCCAATATTATCATTCACGGCAACCCATTTGGGTGGACAAAATTTTCAACCTTGACTGCATTAAAAACAAAGAAAAATTGCAATCAGTGGTTCACCAGATATGCTTGAAGTCTTGTCCACATGTGCCTTAGGATAAACTTATGAAACAGGCAAGCACAACTATCTCATTAGAGCTTTCTTTGTTTGAAATTATGAAATTTTTACTTATTTGAAACTGTTTCTGTGTTGCATCTAAGAATGAATGATACTATAGTTGATATTTAACTTTATGTTTTTCCTTTATCACACAAAGTAAGGATAAGTATCGGATCATGGAATAATACAGCTCAGAGAGTGAGTGTGTGTGTGTGTGTGTGTGTGTGTGTGTGTGTGTGTGTGTCTGGCGTTCACTCACAATCCTGGGCAGAATGGAAATTCATTCCAAAAAGATGCCTTTGGTCAGTCTTCTCAATCCTACCCTAAACCGTCCAGGAAAACAAGGATGTTACCAACATCAAACCAGGCAGCGGGCTTCACAGCATAGGAAAGGGTTACAGGACCATGACACAGAACTATCAACTTGAAAATGTAACTTCACTGTCCTTGTTCTTCAGTATTAGCCATCTAGGATCCCTTGGGACCCCACTCTCCTGCTGTTTGCTAGCTACCCTCTTCCCCTTTCCATCCCTTCCCCTCACCACCTTCCCAACTCTCTGCCCAAGTGCCTCCAGAAACTCCAAATGCCTTTCCCTCTCTCCATAAGCTCAGTCTTTCCGCTGTCCTCTGCAACCCCACATCCACCTTGAATGACTAAAGTCACACAAGGACTCCACTATGTAAACACAGGACTCCTTCCCTCTAGCAGAGCTCACCTTTACATTGTCCAAACCTGTGGACCCATCGCACCTTCCTTCATTCATGGGATTCTGAAAGCATCTCCTCACGTATGTCTCCTTGAGGCCACCTGGTCCACAGACTCAGACCCACTGGACTCACCTTTCTCGCTCCAGCCCTGCTTCTCTCCTTCCTGCGATAACATCCTTTTGTTCTTGCTTTTGTTTTCTTTTTACTGCCATGCCCATGGCACATGGACGTTCCGAGGCTAGGGGTCGAATCAGAACTGGAGCTGCAACCTACACCATAGCCACAGCAACATGGGGTACTTCACCCACTGGGCGAGGCCAGAGATCCAACCGGCATCTTCGCAGAGTGTAGATAGCATCAATCGCATCAATCTCTTCTGAACAAATACAGCCTGTTTTAGTGGAGAAATGAGGACCAGTGCCTGAGAGAATGAAAGTGGGGAAATGGAAATAGCAAAGAGAAGAGCGACAGCTCTTTGAAGGAGTTCTGTTATCAAAAGGAGCACAATATGGGGCTGTAGGCTGAGCAGGATGCAAGATGAAGACTCGAAGAGTGCAGTAAAGGAAAAGATGGGTGATGCAGAAGAGACCAGGTGATGCGAGGAGCAGAGTCATTGAGTAGGTGAGAGGGGATGGGATCCAGAGCATGGGGGGAGGGCCAGCCTTGGGTAGGAACCTCTGTAATTTCTTGCTCCAGTTACAGAAGGAAGGAGGGTGCATGGGCCAGATGCAGGTGGATCACAGACCTGGGGGTGAAGCCTAGCAGAGTTCTTTTTCCTTTGCTTTCATTTTCTCTCTGAAATAAGAGGCAAGCTCTGGGTCACAAAGAGAGGGCTTTGGTCATCCTAGGAAAGTGGATAAGGTGATGGTTCTCTCAAAGAGGGAAGAATGAATTGATGGGGTAAACGTCGCTCTGCCAGGTGGAGCTCAGAGCCTACTGAAGATCCATGGTCATGAATTTATGTATTTATGTATTTTGCTTTATCAGGGCTGCACCAGTGGCATATGGAAGTTCCCAGGCTAGGGGTCCACTTGGAGCTGTAGCCGCTGGCCTAAGCCACAGCCACAGCAACTCGGGATCCGAGCCTCATCTGCCAACCTACACCACAGCTCATGGCAATGCCAGATCCTTAACCCACAGAGCAAGACCAGGGATTGAACCTGCGTCTTCATGCTGCTAGTCAGATTCATTTCCGCTGAGCCACGACAGGAACTCTGAGAGTATTTACTCCCATACAACAGTTCAGGTGGCAGGGAATGGTCTAGAAGGTTGGGCTTCTCATGGCTTCGAGGTAAACAGAAACGAGACCTAATGGTTCCTAGTCGGATTTGTTTCCGCTGTGCCACAGTGGGAATTCCCAAGTGGTGCTTTTTCATTTCTTTTTTCCTTTGAATACCCTGGGCCTGAAGATCACTCACCTAGTGGATGATCATTTATCATCACTGCCTCTTTAGGGACTGGCCTCCAAGCGCTGAGGCAGGGAGTGCGGAAGGAAAGGAAGGAAGAATCCCTCCAGAAGCCAAGTTGAAGCCAAAGTGCTTCATTTCTGAGCTGAATTATTCAGGAGCGTTCCTTCTTCTTAATTTCTCTTGGCTGAAAGGGTCTCGACTTCCTAGCCTGCCTGTGTGAGCCAACTTTCAAACCTGAGTTCATCTCTGCACCAGTGAAACACACCTCTTCCAATCCACTGAGAATAAACAGGCGGTGGAAACAAATATTGGGGTGAAGGGGGGACAGTTCCGGTTGCATTCTGCCTAATGCAGCCCAACACTAAAGGGCTTTTCATTGTGTGCTCAGTAGGTAAAATTACCTGAGTCTTATTTTCAATGAAAACACTCAGATGCCTGTCTACGGTAGGCAAACAACATGGGAGAGAAAACATGAAAAGGGAAAATATAACCAGAGCCAGGGGACATGGTATTAATTATATTTTTTTTCCCCCTGAAGATTGTGGGCATCCCCGATCAGGTCTTTTCACACCTCTCTGCCTTTAAGTAATGCTTCTTTGCCTTCTCTGCCTGAAGAATTCCTACTCAGGCTTCAAGACCCAATTCAAAGGCCATCTCCCCTTCCAAGCCCTCCCAGGTCATCCCCTCTTGCTCTGACTAAGTCAGTTGTTCCTTCAACACATTCCCATGGTACTTTGCAGCTTGTGTAATTGGCCCCTTTGTGTCTCTAATTCATCCTGCATCCGCCTGGCTCCATCCTCTGGCTCAGCCCCACCTAATCTTTTACCCTCTCCTCCAAACTCCTCACCACGCTTCACTCCCTGGCTCGCATTTTCTTTTCCTGCAGGTTTCTGCTTACCAATCACTCCTTTGGAGGCTTCCCAAGCCCTTTATTTGGGGGGGACGGGTCCTCTCTGTTCATCTTTCTTGGTTTCCTGTTTGTTTCCTTCAAGCCCTGATCACAGCTGACCACGTCACCTACTCCCTCTATGGCCAAGTGGCAGCCTTCTCCCCATGCCTGTCCCATTTTCCGCACATTCTTCTTCCATCTCACCAGGAAATCTAGAGAGAGAGACCATTTAGAAATGAAAGGAACCATTGTTGATCATTTTCCATCCCCCAAGCTACATTTTCTTTTACCTGAAACTGCATTTTAAGTTCTCTTTTTTCAGCATCAATCGGAAAGATGAGGTCCTCATTATTGATGGAAGGAAGCCCTATGTTTCTGAGTATATTTTCACCTACAAAAGGAGGCTGGGAAGATGGGTGCAGGGAGCCGCAGCTGCTCCCTTCAGTTGGAGCTGAGGCTGGAGGAGAAAGAGCTGCTTCTGACACTCTCCCTCCTCGGGGCCCAGGACCACCCTCTGAAGTTCCGCCCACTCTGAGATCTCCTGAAGCCAAGAGCTAAGACAATCAATTTGGAGTCAGAAGATGGAGGAAGAGGTCCACCCAGGATTAAGAATCCCCCATTCTGTTCACCGTCAAGCAGCCAGAAGGAATTTCGCAAAATGCAAATCTAATCAGGTCCCTTTCCTGCTTATAAACCCCTTCAAAGCCTTTCATTGCTCATAGGCATAAATGCAAAGCTCTTTTATTTTTTTCCATTATAAAAAATAAAATGATTTTTTTCCATTATAGCGGGTTTACAGTGTTCTGTCAATTTTCTGCTGTACAGCAAGGTGACCCAGTTACACATACATGTATAGATTCTTTTTTCTCACATTATCATGCTCCATCATAAGTGACTAGACATAGTTCCCAGTGCTACACAGCAGGATCTCATTGCTTATCCATTCCAAAGGCAATAGTCTGCGTCTATTAAACCCAAGCTCCCCATCCACCCCACTCCCTCCCCCGCCCTTGGCAACTGCAAGTCTATTCTCCAAGTCCACGAGTATCTTTTCTGTGGAAAGGTTCATTTGTGCCTTAGATTAGATTCCAGATATAAGTGATACCATAGGGTATTTGTCTTTCTCTTTCTGACTTACTTCACTCAGTATGAGAGTCTCTAGTTCCATCCATGTTGCTGCAAATGGCATTATTTTGTTCTTTTTCATGGCCTAGTAGTATTCCATTGTGTATATGTACCACTTCTTCCTAATCTATCATCTGTCATGGACATTTGGGTTGTAACCATGTCTTCGCTATTGTGAATAGTGCTACAATGAACATGCGGGTGCATGTGTCTTTTTCAAGGAGGGTTTTGTCTGGATATATGCTCAAGAGTGGGATTGCTGGGTCATATGGTAGTTCTATGGATAGTTTTCTAAGGTACCTCCATACTGTTCTCCACAGTGGTTGTACCAATTTACATTCCCACCAGTACAGGAAGGCTCCCTTTTCTCCACACCCCCTCCAGCATTTGTTCTTTGTGGACTTATTAATGATGGCCATTCTGACTGAGGCGAGGTGGTATCTCATGGTAGTTCAGAAATGCAAAGCTCTTAATGAAGACTGCAAGGCTCTGAATGATCTAAACCCTAATCATCTCTATGGTCGCAACCCACACCTCTTGGGGTATTTGTGGGCCCCATAAAGAGCATCTCTTTTTCCTACCCAAGTTCTAAACAGTGGAGAGAAAGAGAACATAGGAGTAAGCAGATGGAGACCATAACAGCATCTTTGTTCATAACAAAGGCAGCTTAGATGAGGAGGCAGCTGGGATGGCTGCACTGCTGTGCTTCCAAGCTCTGATTCTAATTCCCAGAATTCCATGCTCTGATTCTAATTCCCAGAATTCCATGCTCTGATTCTAATTCCCAGAATTCCATGCTCTGATTCTAATTCCCAGAATTCCATACTCTGATTCTGAGCTCCAGAATTAGGCAGGCTTCCCTTCCTGAGGAGCAGTGCTGATGGGCGCGGGTCACCTCAGGGACAGAACCTCTCCCTGGAGGACCAGAGGATCTCACACTCTCTCAGAGGTGTACCTGCCACCACAGAGGCCATCCTACTCCACCCCAGGGGAGAAGAGCAGTGAGGGGTCGAAAGAGGCCAGGTGAGCTGCAGCGAATGCAGCTCCCCCCACATGGGAGAAAATGTCAGGGAGAGGAAGGCAGCCCCCGTCACACAGTCCTCCCCACTCCTCACTCGGCCACGCTGCCTCCTGTCTGTTCCTCATGCTCACTTCTCTCCCACCACAAGCCTTTTGGACATAGCGTCCCTCTGCTGGAATGTTCTTCCCTCCCTGGTGGCCCAGCTAATCCTGCTGATTCCTCAGCTCTCAGCTGGAGCATCATGTCCTCAGGTGAGGCTTTCCTGCCTCCCCACGCCCACCCCAAGACCAGTCACCCCTGCTCCAAAGACTTGTCATAGCTGTACTCCTACAGGGTGTGTGTGACTGCTCAGTCATCATCTGTGTTCATAACTAGTCCATAGCTTCCTGAGGGCACAGCCTGGCCCAGTGCTTGACATACAGTAAGCATTTAAGAAATATTTGTGGAATGGAATGGAATGAATGAATGAATGAACAAATACATCTTGGAGAGAAAAAACAACACACGTACATGTACATACACACACACACACACACACACAGAGCTGTGAGTTCTACAAAGAGAACTATTAAAATCCAGGTTGTCCAAACTCTACTGAAAAGAGACACATGCACCCGCATGTTCAGTGCAGCACTATTCACAATAGCCAGGACATGGAAATAACCCAAATGTCCATCAACACATGATTGGATTCGGAAGATGTGCTATATATACACAATGGAATACTACTCAGCCATAAAAAAGAATGACATAATGCCATTTGCAGCAACATGGATGGAACTAGAGAATCTCATACTGAGTGAAATGAGCCAGAAAGACAAAGACAAATACCATATGATATCACTTATAACTGGAATCTAATATCCAGCACAAATGAACATCTCCTCAGAAAAGAAAAACATGGACTTGGAGAAAAGACTTGTGGCTGCCTGATGGGAGGGGGAGGGAGTGGGAGGGATTGGGAGCTTGGGCTTATCAGACACAACTTAGAATTAGATTTACAAGGAGATCCTGCTGAGTAGCATTGAGAACTTTGTCTAGATACTCATGTTGCAACAGAACAAAGGGTGGGGGGAAAATGTAATTGTAATGTATACACGTAAGGATAACTTGACCCCCTTGCTATACAGTGGGAAAATAAAAAAAATAAAAATAAAAAAATAAAATAAAATAAAATAAAAAATCCAGGTTGTCCTTCATCCTCAGGGATGTGGCTGCTACTGGCCATGCTTCTTTTGCACAAGTGGAACCAGACAGACTGGGGCAGTCTTTCCCTGGGAAGCAGTCTCAGAGATAGAGATGTTCCCGTGGCAAGATGACAGGGGAGTGCTGTCAGGATTAACACCCCTGGAATGTGAGAGAAGCAGGGCTGGGCAGAGAGAGGAGCTGAACTGCAACACAGCTCTAACAAAGCCTCGGTGGAACATACAGGGAGGGCTGGAACTGGAACAAGCCCTTCAGGGATAACACAAATGAAGGCAGGGGTCGGGCAGGCAAGAGCCCTTTGTTGCCTGTGTCATTGGATGTAGGCTGGACATAGGCTGTCCTAGGAAAGACGGGTGACCTTGGTCGAGGTGTCCCTCTTTAATTGAGGACAATGCTCAGAGAAGGGCTCAGCTGGGCAGTGTCAGCTGCCAACACTCCCAGCAGCTGAGGAAATAAGAGCCTCCACCTTGGAGGAGGAAGAGGGCAGGGGAGGTGTCTGAGTGGCACTCCACAGCATCGGTGACAAAGATTATTCATGACCTGGGCTTGCTTTCTGTTTAGAGATTTGTTCATTAGACGCTAAGTCACTTACCTAACAAAAATTTCTTGAGCAACTGTCATATAGCAGGCATTCAGCGTTTCCCAAAAATACCTAAGTCCTTCAATAAAAGGATTCAAGAAGGATGCTAATAATAAGAGCTACCAGTTGCACATTATCGCAAGTACTGTCCAGACTCAATTAGTTCTTGCATCGACTCCATGAGATTGATCCTATCCCCATGTTAGTTCTACCTTTTGCTAATGTAGAAAATGAAGCTCAGAGAGGTTAAATGACTTACCCAAGGTCACATAGTTCCTAAGCAGCCCAGCTTTCTCTGACTTCCAAGTCCATGCTCTGAAACACTACCTTATTCTGCCCTTCTGAAGACAGAAAGTTACTCCCAGGCTACAGGCATATATACCTATATATCTGCTGGAAATGCATGCAGCTGAAGGTAATAGGAATTCAAGTGATTCAAACAAATCAAGATTTCATTTTCTTATATGATAAAATATCTGCAGACTGCCCACCACTGGGGTTGGGTCAATGAAAGGGTTATAGGAGTTCCCGTCGTGGCTCAGTGGTGACTAGGAACCATGAAGTTGCGAGTTCAGTCCCTGGCCTTGCTCAGTGGGTTAAAGATCCAGCGTTGCCGTGAGCTGTGGTGTAGGTCGCAGATTTGGCTCGGATCCTGCGTTGCTGTGGCTCTGGCATAGGCTGGTGGCTACAACTCCGATTGGACCCCTAGCCTGGGAACCTCCATATGCTGAGGGTGCAGCCCTAAAAGGACAAGAGACAAAAAAAAATAAATGGAAGGGTAATATTAGACCATGTCTGCAAATGTGTTGACCTTTCCCACATGCGTTTTGCATCCTGGTTGCAAAATGGTGGTTGAAACTCTAGATCCCACAGCCGTATCCAAGTCAAGAAGCATGGGAAGCAGCAGATAGGTGACGACCTTCTCTTTTCAGCAAGAAAGAGAGCTAAAGCTTTCTCAGACTATCTTCCCCTTACATCTCATTGACAAGACTCCTCATATAACCATCTTCCTTCACAAGATACTGGAAAAGCAAATATTTAGCTTTTTGAGTCTCTATGAGGATGGGAAGCAAGAGGTCTAGAGATGGGCACTAAATGGGCCAACCAGTCACATGGGCCACAATCACCTAACTTATCAGTCTGCCTTCTTGTCATTATTTGTGTCTGTCTCCCTCCCAAGTAAGAAAAAGGTCAAAACCCTTTCTCGCTCAGTGTGTGTCTTCAAAGTTCCAGGCACAACATAGGAGTTCCATAAATACATGTCCTGCAGAATGAAAGGTCCCATTCCTCAGCTCCTGTCCCAGGCCGACTCCTAGAGAAGAGACCATTCCACCTTCCAGATGGCCCCTTCCCCAGCCCACAACTGCACTGGCAATAGAAAGAATGCGGAGGGCCAAATGTGTGTAGGCTTAGATCTGGAGAGTTCCTCTAGTACCAAGAAGAGAAAAATGATAATAGAGTTCACAAGTTAACTCATGGACTATGTGATGTGACTCCGAGCTATTTCTTCTTGTTTCCTTTCTGACATGCAACGTGCTATGGTTATAATACTGATCAGTTAACCCGCATTCAAGTAGCCAGTCTGTGCTTCTCCGGACACTGGGCCAATAAATTGTGTTCTGTCTTCTGGAATCGACAGCTCAATATTCATTGTGATTGTCTTAATAAACTAAATCTATTATAAGCCTCCGAGGGGTGAGAATATACATGTTGATGGTTTGAATGAGAGAAAAACTCTCGTCCAATCACAATAGAAAAAAATGATCATTAACCACACAGCTGCATCTAAGTATATACGAAGTTACCTAGGGTAAAACAACTTTTTAAGCTGGAAATATCACTTCTCGAAACTTGCTTTGTTTATTTTGTTTTTGGAGGGAGAGGACTATCAATGAATTTATAGCTAAGTACAGAAATAAAGGTTTTACCTTCATTTTCAACACATTTGTTTCAGTACTCCCAGGGTATAAGTTTGAAGAAAATATGTCCCAAACAACAAATTATAATAAACAACATAATTGGGTATATGCAAATTAATTACTAAACAGTACTTTATGAAGCAACTAATTGCTAGGCAATACCTCATTACATCCCCATAACTTCGGCTTTAGGTCGTTAATCAAGTGATGAAAAACTACTGGCTCTCTTTTTTAAAAGTCACAATCCCTTCTAAGGTAGAAGTTTCAAGAACAGTGATTCTCGATGTTCAAGTTGCAGAGACATCTAAGGTGGTAGCTTCAGATTCGGTCTTTCCCAGGCTTCACTTAATTCAGAGAAATAAACACAACTAGTCAATACCTTCCCACTAGGGTAGGCCAAGGAAGTGTCACAACCACTCAAATATATTTCAGACAGTGGTTCTCATCTTTGGTTGCACTTAAGAACAACCAGAGAAGCTCTAAAAAATACTGATGCAGAGTTCCCATTGTGGCTCAGTGGTATCTATGAGGAGACGGGTTCAATCCCTGGCCCCGCTCAGTGGGTTAAGGATCCAGTGTTACCATGAGATTCGGTGTAGGTTGCAGACATGACTTGGATCTGGCATTGCTGTGGCAGCTCCGATTCAACCCCTAGCCTGTAGGTACTTCGACATGCCACAGGTGTGACTCTAAAAAAAAATATATTCATGCTTGGATCCCACTGTAGAGATTCTGATAGATTTGGGCTTAAAGGACATCAGGCTCCATCGGTGACTCAAAGTGAACCAAAGCTCAAGCACCAGAGCCTCAGAAAAACATCATCTGCCTGAAGAGGAAGGAAGGTTACAGGGGTAAGTACCTGCTCTCTGTTCCCTTACCTTCAGCAAATGCACGCCTGCTGCTATTTGGCTGAACTAAGACTTAGGAACCAGGCAGCTCAGGGAGCGATATGATAAACAAAACCAGCAACAATGAGCTAAACCACAAAGCCAGCACCATCATTCCAAGAGGCTAACCCCTTTGACACTCCAGCGGGAGGCCAAAGGGCTGGGTCATAGAAATTGGGAACCAAGCTTCAGGAGAAGCAATATTCAGATCCATCAGGGTCAGAACATCCTTAAAAGGCAAGAAAGCCCTACTCCTCTACTCACTCCCTCCACTGAAGAGAAGTCCAAGTGGGAGACAGAACCAATTCCTGTAGCAGGAGTTGGCGGCTGCGAGGAAAGCAATAAATGGGAAAATCTGGAAACTGATGGTCAGCATGTTTGTTTATATTTTGCCCCAGAACAGGGAGACCTTTGAATGTCTCCTCTGCTCAAAGGGTCTGTTTTCCACATGTCCCAACAGTGAGCAAAGAGTAAAAGAAAATGGAATTTTAAGACGTACGGGCCATAAAGCCCTATTGGTAAAATACCCCTTTTGCTTGGTGCCAGACGTTTACCATTCATGTATTCACAGCAGCTTGAAATGAAAAACACTGACCTATAAAGATCACTTTATGGGTAACAGTCCCAAAGGCAACCTCATTGAAATCATTTTGCCATCATCTGGGCGCCATGTTTTCCAGCCCAGCACTGAGTTAATTTAAAATAAATGACCACTTCAGTGTCTCTGTGCCATATAAGGTGGGGTGTAATTTCATGGGAAAGGTAGGTGCTTAATGGAGCCGTGAAACACATACAGAGCCAACACCTGTTTTATACAAAAATTCTGGGCTTTATATAAACGTGTCATTAAGTCACAAAGACTTGTTGGGAGCCGAGTTTTTACTCTCTAAACAATTCTCGCTTGTGAAAGCCTTCAAGAACTTTCTTGACTTGAAAATGCATTTAATGATCTGTAAAGGGCAAAAGAAAAATGCTGAAATCCACTACAAATAATAATTCCCATGTTCAACATGGAAAAATAATGACGTATCGGTAATCATTAGGTTTTGTGTTTATCCAGAGTTTTTCTCCAAAGCGGCTGCAGCAGTGAGAGTCACCTTTCAATACAGAGTGGCTCCCTAAGTTAAGTCTTGAGCAAACAGTGGGAGAGAAAATATTTCCCTGTGTGCTCACACATCTTTCTTCCCAACTTTTAACTCATTCTCCTCTTTTCTTATGTTTCTGACATCTCCTGTTAGATCCCAGTTTCAGCCGGAAATGGCGCAGGTGATGTTTCTTTACTGTCTTTGTTTAAACTGATTCTTTCTTTCATGTAACAAATAGGCATTGGCTCTCACTCCCATCAGAGAAAACTCTATGGGTGTGTGGCTTGAGGTCCCAGAGAGACAAGAAATGGAATCTAGCATCTACTGAGGGGCCCTTGCTGGCTCCACTGCGCCCCCTCCAGGACATAGTAGGTCTTCATCACTGCAGGCACTCTTTCCGTCAAAACAAGTGCAGCTAAAGCCCAAGGCTCCAAGAGTTCCCTTTGTGGCTCAGGGGAAATGAATCTGACTAGCAACCATGAGGACACAGGTTCGATCCCTGACCTCACTTAGTGGCTTAAGTTGTGGTGTAGGCCACAGACGTAGCTTGGATCTGGTGTTGCTGTGGTGTAGGCCAACAGCTACAGCTCCCATTTTGACCCCTAGCCAGGGAGTCTCCATATGCACATGCCTTGGGTTTGGCCCTAAAAAAACACAAATGAAAAAAATCCCTAGGCTTCAAAGTGAAGACGGAGAATTCAGCTGATAAGCTAATCATTTCATCTCCTGTGTGCCTTGAGAGGAAAAGAAATGAGCTTCTCACTTTCAAAATGAGGTAAATCCAGGATGAGCTACTAAGAAATAGGTCACTTGCCTCAGAAACCCAGACAAAGATGGTGCTACATGAATCCCCAAAAGCACCATACAGGCCAGAATGATGAGAGAGAATTGGAACCGAATCCCACCCCTGACAGCTGGCAGACACCACAGGCAGCCGGCTCAGCCTCCCTGGGTCAGCTTCCTACTTGTAACATAGGAAGAAACATCTCAGTCAGCCTCCAAACCTGGGTTTTGAGACCGTTGGGGGGAGGAAGATGCATGTCCCAAACCAGCTCTCTCTTCCATAACTCACCACATTGCAGATGAGATATCGCTATGTGAACGAAATTGATTCTTCCAATCTAATCACTCAGGGGGAAAAAAATTGCACCTTTAAGACAAAGAGAAACACCAAAGCTGGCAGTTCTACTGAAAAGAAAAAAGTTTTCACAATATCAAAACACCTTTCCATGATGGAGAGAAAAGGTGTGTGTGTGTGTGTGTGTGTACATATTTTTTTGGCAGGACAATCGGAATGAAGGGACCAATTTGCTTGTTTGTTGACCAGAAATCTCTGCCCATTTGACTGTTCTGCCCTCCTTAAGGGAAGTTCTGGAACTGCCCAAGTGGGAATTGGGTAAAGAGCCATCCCTCCCTCCATGTCGCCTTCTCCCCACTTTACTCAGGAATTGGCCTCATTGCCCGCTGCAGCCCCATTGCTGAGAGCCCCCCCCACCCCCACCCTCTGCAGTGGGGAACCCCTTTCTCCTCCATCCACACCTCTCTGCCTTTAGGAAAGAACATACCGCCCTGCAGGAGGGCTCCCCCAGACCAAGCCTGCCTTTGCCTGCCTCCTGCCCAGCTGCTTCCCTTAGACATTGCAGAGGAAAGAACTAATACATCCTGAATGGAGGCTGGCAGTCTGGGGGACAGGCTGGTGTCAGGAGCCTAGGAGGGCACCCTGGGAATCCTGGCAGATCTGAGAGAAGCTCAGAAGAACAGTAAGAACAGGACGCTTTGCGGTCAGTTATTTTTTTCTTCAGAAGTCCCACGCCCTTCCCTGAAGATCAGTGAAAGCACCAGTACATCAGTCAGTCCTTCCTCCCATCTCCCTGGGGGACAAGTGTTTCCCCCAATATCTGTGAGCCATCTCGTCTGATCAGCGCTCCGGAAGCTCTGAGGCTGACGATCCTGCACTGCAGCTGTTCCTGAGTAACAAATATAATTAAGGCTCTTCATTTAGCAAGGAATCCACCAGAGCACTTGGGAAAGAAGTGACATTTATGAGAACATTTACATTTTCATGCTAAAATATTATCTGAAAACTTCACGCTCTATCACTAAATACGGTTGTGGGTGAAATTAAACACATCTCGTGTGGCTCAGCATCCCAGGCCTCTTAAGCCTTGTGCTTTTGAAATGCCTGAGGTTGCACAGGCATCGAGGTAAGAAGGTGGTTCAGGAGGGGGAAAATGAGTCCGTTTTTTCCAGGGAGTCTTCCGTCCTTAGGCACCTCGGAAACCAGAGGCCGTGGTGTGGATTCCATGACCCAGTCGACTTGACCGGCTGCCTTATCCTGAGGCTCATAGCAGCTCCTGAGAAGAACTGAAGGCGGAAACGCTTGCCTACTTGACAAGAACGTGGCTGGGTTTCCTGATGACTCTGTCTGTGGCTTCTAATCTGCCCTTCCTGACAGCTCATTACTTTCTCTCCTAAACATGCCAGGTGCTAGATGGCCATCTCTGGGGCTGAGGAAAAAGGACATGAACCTTCTGAAGTGCAGAGTTGAGCCACTCGTCTCAGCAGACCCCGCAAAGATTCTTGCTGCGGGAGCTCCTCCTGAGAGAGTCTGGGACTCATTGCCCAGCAACAAGCGCTCCCTGGACTTTAACCCCGTTCGCATTTCTCTCGCTTGAATGTATGAGGGATGGATGCACGTAAATTCAGCAATCTAATAATGAACAGACTTGGCGGTTGCCAGGAGTGAGGAGGGGAGGGATGGGAAGGATTGGGTGTCTGGGATTAGCAGATGCAAACTAGTATATATGGTATATATAAAAAATATATATATACATATACATATAAGATGGGTAAACATTAAGGTCCTACTATTGTAGGGAACCTGTATTGAATACAGGGACCTGTAGTCAACATCCTGTGATAAACTATCATGGAAAAGAAAAGAAAAGATATACATACTTACATATATTTACATATATATGTATTTTATGTTACATATATTTATATATTATTTTTTGTACAGAAATATATATTTACATATAAATATATATATGAATCGGTTTACTCTGCAGCAGAAATGAACACAACCTTGTAAATCAACTATACTGCAATAAAATTTTTAAAAAATACTGCAGATTACCAAGGAGCTTTTAAGACCAAAAGACAAAAAGGAAAAAGAAATCAAACTTTGCCTGGGAGACACTTTGAACATATAGACATAACTAAAGTCTTATTTTAAACAAATTTTTCCCAGTGAATTGTGCACGAAGCATAGGGGTGTCGCCTTTTTAGACTCCTATATTGTGTAGAGTGTGGCTATCACTGTATTCTTCTCATTCAAATGGTTTGCTTCTTCTTTTTACTTTCTTTTTTTAAAATTTTTTTTTATTTTTTATTTTTTAGGGTCACACCTCCAGCTTATGGAAGTTCCCAGGCCAGGAGTCAAACCGGAGCTATAGCTACCGGCCTGCACCATAGCCACAGCCACAGCAACATGGGATCTGAGCCACATCTTCAACCTACACCAGAACTCACGGCAACACCGGATCCTTAACCCACTGAGCGAGGCCAGGGATCAAACCTGCATCCTCATGGATACCATTCAGGTTTGTTACTGCTGAGCCACGATGGAAATGCCAAATGGTTTGTTTTTGACATGTGCCTCACCCACTTAGATGAGGTTTCCAATACGCCAAGGGTAGGGCTCCCATGTTCCAGGGACCCCTTTGGTTTCCTCTAGGGTTCCATTTCTTCTTGGTTCTGTGGTATACTCAAATCAGACGACTTTTAACAAAAAAGTTGGCGATGACATCAGTATCAAATCAAGTATCAACTCAGCTGCAAGTCAAGTTTGCTTCCCAAACCCCCTTCCTTTCCCTGGAGCCAAATAACTATGAAAGATTTTATAACGGTACTTAAGACCCAGAGGACTGTGTATCAGTTAGGACACGAGTTCTGCAATGTGTGACAGAGACCCAGAATCACACTGGTTAAGCAAGATAGAAATAGATTTCTCTCTCATTAGCAAGTTGCTCCCAACCACACATCCTGGAGACTTCATGAAGTCCACATTCCAGCCAGCAGGAAGGGCTGGGGGAGGCATGGGGGTACCACTCCTCTCTCGACTCTCATTGGCCAGAATTTAGTGACTCGGCTCTACCTGGCTGCAAGGGAGTCTGGGAAGTGTAGTCTTTAGTCTGGGAGAGCTTGTCTGATAACTGGAAGGCTACCAGATAATGTCCCACACAATAACCATGAAGCCAAAACAATTTGTGACTTTAGACCAGACTCTTCCCTTGAAACAGATTTGTGAAAGTACTCCCTTCACTTTACAGCTCCAGGAGCAGCATGTGCATCAGATAGGATGCTTCCTATTTGGGGATCTGCATTTCTTGATCCCAAGAAAACTGTATAGAGAATGGAGTGTGCAAAAGAATTATCCAGATTAACTCAAGGCAAAAACCATTAATTTCTCAGAAACAAGACTTCTTATTTAGGGGTGGGGGGGCGGAGCTTGAACCGGAAGGACCCTCTTCCCAGACTGAGGCGTCTGACATGCTGAGAATCATTAAGTGAAAAGTCTCCCTTTGGGCAGAGAAATCTATTTCAAGTAGCTGGGTGCAGCAGCCCCAAAAGCCTGACAATGTGCTGAGGAATTCCGTTTATGGCTCAGTGGGTTATGAACCTAACCAGTATCCATGAGGATGCGGGTTCCATCCCTGGACTTACTCAGTAGGTTAAGGATCCGGTGTTGCCTTGAGCTGTGGTGTAAGTCGAAGATGTGGCTCAGATCCCACATTGCTGAGGCTGCGGTGTAGGCTGGCAGCTGCAGCTCTGATTTGACCTCTAGCCTGGGAACTTCCCTATGTTGTGGGTGAGACCCTAAAAAAAAAAGAGGGAGAGATGATGTGCCGAGAGAATGAATCACAGGTTACAAGGCAGAGTCAAACGTCACTCTGGTATGTCACCATGTTTAGGAAGAAGAACAAGCGTTCAGTTGATCAAAAGTCACAATTCTGACCTTAGCCTGCTTGGGTCCCCGCATGGGAAAAACATGCCTTCTCTGCCTTTCCCCCGGCAGCAGGGCTGCTGGCTGCTGCTTCTAAACAGCACTTGACTGGGAACTTACACTAAAAGACGACACGTCTTTATTTTACCCTGGATTCAGGAAAAGATATCCAAAAAAGGAAATGTTCGGCTCCTTGAGGGCTGAGTTTCTGAGTTTGCTGGCAGAAATCATCTAAAGCAGTGATTCCTCACTCATTATACATTTTAAATATCTGTGCCCAGCCCCAGCCCCAGGGATTCTGAGCCAGTTATCCCAAGGTTGGGCCAAAGGACTGGAATTTTTCAACAATCCCAGAGTGATCCTGATGTGCAGCCAGGGTTGGGAACAAATCATCTAAAAACCTCCCTGTGCTTTGCTGTTGTTGTTGTTTGTTTGGGCTTTTGTGTTGGTTGGTTTGTTAGGGCTGCAGCATATGGAATTCCCAGGCTAGGGGTCACATTGGAGCTGCAGTCACCGGCCTACACCACAGCTCAAGGCAATGCTGGATCCCCAACCCACTGAGAGGCCAGGGATCAAACTGCACCCTCATGGATACTAGTCAGAATCATTTATGTTGCGCCACAATGGGAACTCCTAATTTTATTTATTAAAGTATAGTTCAGTTACAATGTTCTGTCAATTTCTGCTCTACAGCAAAGTGACCCAGTCATACATATAATATATACACATTCTTTTTCTCATATTATCTTCCATCATGTTCTATCCCAAGAGTTTGGAATAGTTCCTGGTTTGTGTGTGTGTGTGTGTGTGTGTGTGTGTGTGTGTGTGTGTGTGTGTGTCTTTTTGCCATTTCTTGGGCCGCTCCCGCAGCATATGGAGCTTCCCAGGCAAGGGGTCGAATCGGAGCTGTAGCCGCCAGCCTACCCCAGAGCCACAGCAATGTGGGATCCGAGCCACGTCTGCAACCTACACCACAGCTCACGGCAACACCAGATCCTTAACCCACTGAGCAAGGGCAGGGACCGAACCCACAACCTCATGGTTCTTAGTCGGATTCGTTAACCACTGCGGCACGACGGGAACTCCAGAATAGTTCCCTGTTCTATACAGCAGGACCTGATTGCATATCTATTCTAAATGTAAGCGTTTGCATCTACTAACCCCAAACTCCCAGTCCGTTCCACTCCCTCCCCTGTGTTTTGCAGTGAACCCTGATCCAGGCCAACCACTATGGGATATATAACCAAGATGTAGAGATTTCAGACAGACTGAGGAGGGAGCCCTGTTGCCTTCAGTGGTTGTAGCCAATTATCACACATCCACAGCTCTGATGTTGAGCCCTGGGAAAGAGTCGATAGCATAAAAAGAGGAAGAAGTAACAAGGGAGATGATGAGCTTCGGTCATGCTCTTTTTGTATCAGGAATCCAATTAAAGCACCCCTCAAAAGATGTGGGTTTAATAGAACCCTAGGAATGCACCTGAAACAACTGTGGAAAATGAGCTGATTCTGGGGATCGGCTCCTCTGTCAGTTTCCCTCAAGGGCCTAATATTAAGATGGCTCATAATGTTTCCTGAACTGCTCACCTCGCTGCCTTGTTGCTCACTCCCTTCTGCTAGTAACCCTACACTCCAGCCAAGCTGGACCACTCTTCGTTCCCAGCGTCCTAACTTCATCATGGAGTCGTTTTCATGTCCCTCAATAGGGTGTGCTCTGGGACCCCTCTTAAGAGCCCATAGGTTGCACCTTTATTACAACACAAGCTATTGCCTATTTTATAATTTCTTGTATTCCAGTCTTTTCCTCCCAATGGTTTAAAAGCATCTTGGCGTTCCCATCGTGGCTCGGCGGGTTAAAAACCCGACGCAGTGTCTGTGAGGATGCGGGTTCAATCCCTGGCCTTGCTCAGTGGGTTAAGGATCCAGTGTTGCCACAGCTGAGCGTAGGTTGCAGATGTGGCTTGAAGCCTGTGTTGCTGTGGCTGTGGCGTAGGCTGGCAGCTGCAGCTCTGATTGGACCCCTAGACTGGGAACCTCCAATATGGTGCATGTGCAGCCATTAAAAAAAAAAAAAAAAAAAAAAAAAAAAAAAAAAAACGCATCTAGCAAACAAGCCCTGAGTCTTGCTCATCTTTGCATCCCTAAGGCCCTAATGATGTGGTGCTTTCCATGTGATTGGCCTTCAGCAAATATTTATTGAATACATGTGAATTTCCAGAAGCACCTCCAGATGGTTCTTTCATTTAGTGTGTGGGTCCTGAGAAAAGGTACTTCGTATCTTATCTCCTGCTTCTGAGCCATGAGAGACTTCGCCACTCTTTCAGACTCTTCGAACAAGGTTCTTCTAAGGCCTGCCCAGGATTAAGAAAAATCGCTCTGGACCTGCCACCTATTATTTATGTAGCAGCACGGCAGTCTGGTATCTTAAATGGCTCTCTTCCAGCTGCCATGAGTCACTTGATATTTCAGGGTAGGAAGGAAAAAATCCCAGAGTCCCTCTTTCAAAACTCTTGGGGCTATTAGAGGAAAAAAGGCTGGGAATGGGTGGGGCTCAGGGGTAGACACACAAAGAAAGTTCTTCGAATGACAATAAAGCTTTTAAATCATTGTGGCAAAGGAAGAAATGCTTTCCAGATGCCAAGAGGTTTTTCAGTTAAATGAAATTCTCCATCTCCAGGGAGGCTTGGGCCCCGGGTTGGAGCTGCAGGGAGGAGGGAGAAAGAGCAGGCAAAGGATTTTACTCCTAAACACATTCTTGGTTTTTTAAGCTTTAAAAAGCCAGCCGAGGAGTTCCCCTCGTGGCACAGCAAGCTAAGGATCCAGCGTTGTCACTGCAGCAGCTTGGGTCACTGCCGTGGTGCAGGTTCGATCCCTAGCCCAGGAGCTTCCCCATGCTGTGGGTGCAGCCAAAAAAAACACCCAGCCAAACACTCTGCCTCCCTGGGAAACAGGAAAAATAACTCTATGCACAGAGTTGGTGACGATTGACTGATTCATATTATTGTCATGATTGATATTATATTATATTTATATGACACCTCACAGTTTACAAAATTTTTTTTATGCACTGTCTCACTTTGGCCTCACACCAACCCTGAGAGTAATAGAAATTATGATATCCAGAGTCCCCGTCATGGTGCAGCGGAAATAAATCTGACTAGGAACCATGAGGTGGTGGGTTCGATCCCTGGCCTCTCTCGGTAGGTTAAAGATCCGGCGTTGCCATGAGCTGTGGTATAGATTTCAGACGTGGCTCAGATCTGGTGTTGTGGCTGTGGCCACAGGCAGGCAGCTACAGCTCTGATTCGACCCCTAGCCTGGGAACCTCCATATGCCACGGATGCGGCCCTAAAAAGACAAAAAAAGACCAAAAAAAAAAAAAATGCAATTATGATACCCATTTTACAGAGCGTGAAACTGAGGTGCTGGTCCCTGGCAAGGAGGAGGGACCACATGTTCTTTCCAACCACAACACATTCCATTGATGTAGAAGGCCAGGCAGATGGAGGTCCATGCACACATCCCCCTACTCAGGACACGGGTAGAGCCAGTGAGGCTCTGGGGTCAGACCGACCAGCCCTGGATCCCAGCTCTGCCTCTCCAGAACCATGGGCGGGGGGACTTCCTAAATTCACTGGGTAGCAGGCTCCTAATTTGTCAAAGGGGCACACTCATACTCACAGGTTTTCCTCAGGATTAAACAAGTTTGCAAAGTGCTTAACACAGGACCAGACACAAGACAAACCCTTAATGAATGGTAGTTATTAATATTAATTAGTATAGGCTTCACACATGAGCACTAGCCCACCACATATTGCCAAATGCTCTATAATTATGGCTTCCAGTTAAATACATGGCTTAATGGAAAAAACATCTGGGAGTTTTCTCTGGCTGAGAGTAAACACTAATTTCAAATGAAAAATCTCTGCTAAACCATTGTACCTCAAAGGGGACTCTAATATTTTTTCAAGATTCTGTATTCTGTTACCAAAAGTACACACACTCATCAAAGCTGGAGTTTGTTTGTTTTAAAACGCCTTGTGTTTTAAAATTTCTCCCAATAAACCATGTCCACCAGATTAAACCATATTTCATTGCTCACTTCAATAACCTTTACACGTTAATCAACCACCTTGAGTTTGCCCCCCCCCCCCGTATTTATTATGCCTGTATTTTATTATTTCCTTGGTCAGCCTTGTGCTTCAAAGGCTTTCCGGAACAGCTCAATCTCAAAAATATGCTTCTGGATGACACTTAAGAGATGGGATTTTAACCCAGTGGTGAAATCATTTTAATGATAAAAACAAAACCATGACATTAAGCAAATCTTTAATTATCCAGCCAGCTTGTAAATCCCCTCTCCCTTCCTTCTCATTCAGTTTGCAAACCCGGGATGTCATCTCATTAAATCAATGGCTCGGATGTGCATACAAATGTCTTACACCAAACACACATCTCTCTTTCCACCTCGGTCCCAAAATCTAAGCCTCTCTTACACAGTGGCAACATCATATTAAATCAGAGGGGGAAAAATAAATAAGAAAATCAGGAAGTTGAAGCAAAGAGAAGCAACTGCAGCTGGTGCTTTAGGTGAATGGTCCTCAGGTGTCGAAAGGAGATTTTGTGATGGGAATGCTCTCTGGGTAGGTGGGTGGGCATGTGCATGTGCCCATGCAATTCAATAATTACCTAATTCCCTCCATTTCCAATACCAAGCTACGTACCTGGCACATGTACGTCTTTTTTTTTTTTTTTTAATGATTTTAATTTTTTCCATTATAGTTGGTTTACAGAATTCTGTCAATTTTCTACTGTACAGTAAATTGACCCAGCCACACATACATAAATACATTTTTTTCCTCACATTATCCTCCATCATGCTCCAACTCAAGTGACTAGATATGGTTCCCAGTGCTATACAGCAGGATATCATTGCTTATCCACTCCAAATGCAATAGTTTGCTTCTATTAAGCCTACACAGAAAAGAGACTCATGGACTTGGAAAACAGACTTGTGGTTGCCAAGGGGGTGGGGGAGGGAGTGGGATGGACTGGGAATCTGGGGTTAATAGCCTTTTTTTTTTTTGAATACTAAGATTTTTTTTTTTTTTTTTTTTGGTTGCACCCATGGCATACGGAAGATCTTGGGCGAGGTATCGAATCCGAGACGCAGATGTGACCAGAGCTGCTGCAGAGACAATGTCAGATTCTTTCTTTTTTTTTTTTTTTTTTTTTTTCGTCTTTCTGCCATTTCTTGGGCCACTCCCAAGGCATATGGAGGTTCCCAGGCTAGGGATCTAATCAGTGCCATAGCCACCAGCCTACGCCAGAGCCACAGCAACGCGGGATCCAAGCTGCGTCTGCAACCTACACCACAGCTCATGGCAACGCCGGATCCTTAATCCACTGAGCAAGGCCAGGGACTGAACCCACAACCTCATGATTCCTAGTTGGATTCGTTAACCACTGCGCCACGACAGGAACTCTGACAATGTCAGATTCTTAACCCGATTCGCCACAGCAGGAACTCCAGCACAAATAAGTCTTAATAAATGTTTATCAAGTGAATCGATGAATTACAAAATATTCTACTAATATCACATCCTGTAATAGCCTTTGCAGGATGCTTGATCCCACTAACTCCACATCTATATTTAAGAATTTGTTGGAGTTTCCGTCGTGGCTCAGTGGTTAACGAATCTGACTAGGAACCATGAGGTTGCAGGTTCTATCTTTGGCCTTGCTCAGTGGGTTAAGGATCCGTTGTTGCCATGAGCTGTGGTGTAGGTCGCAGACGTGGCTCTGATCCCGCATTGCTGTGGTTGTGACACATGCTGACAGCTACAGCTCCGATTAGACTGCTAGGCTGGGAACCTCCATATGCCGCCCTAGAAAAGGCAAAAAGACACACACACACACAAAAATTTGTTTAGGCAATTAAAAGTCTAAATAATTATACTTTGGAGTTCCCTGGCAGCCTAGCAGCTAAGGACCTGGCATTGTCACTGCTGTCACGGGTTTGATCTTGACCCGGGAACTTCTGCATGCCGTGGGCACGGCCAAAAAACAAACACATAAATAAATAAGCAAACAATTATACTTTGTTCAAGCCCCAAATACCATTCAGATTAGATAACATGTGGCTCCTGTACAAGCTTCCACATTGCATCTATCCAGGCGAGCTCCCCTCCGCCACCCCGTCACCCCAAGAGTTTGCCAAAGTTTTTGAAAGACATGGAAACACGCATCACACATGGAAGGAACACAGAGGAGACGGTGTTGAATGCCCTGCTGAGAACCAACCAACACCCGTACTCCCCGCCGCCCGCAACACCCATGACTGTAGGCCGAGACCCCACAGTCGCCAGCTGCAAGCCCTCACTTTCCTCTGTGCTGGGCTCAGAGAAAGGCCCAGAGCCTGTGGACTGGGGATGGCTCCCAATGGCAGGAAGTAACACAGGCAGTCGTCTTTTGGGCGTCCTGATCCCAGATGCTCCTGGGATGTCCTTGTAGGAACAGACTCAGTGAGAAAATAAGGCACCAGTCCCAAAGTCATTTTAAAAATACATCTGCTATTGGAAAGAGAAGAGAATCGAACATCTTTCTCCTGGAACTGATTGCAGACAAGCGGGAACTTGAGGTCTCATTCCTGGGGACACTTCACCCAGCTACACAGCTGCAATGGATCCTTATCCTCCTGTACAGAACACACACGAAAGCCCCTGCCCTTTAATGATCAGGGTTTTTTCACTCTTAATAATCTTTCATTCTCACCATCTGGAATTGGCACCTGAGTGATGGTCAGATCTTTAATATCCTCCTCTGAGTGGGTAAAATTGGATGAATTTCTTTGGGACTGGAATTAATATTTGGAGAGCTGTTTTCTTTAATTACAGACTCAAACATCTCCGGGTTTTTCATGACCAAGGGAATTACGTTCCAAATCAGAGTTGGTGTGGCCAGACTTGATCCCGAGAAGAACATAAATAAGTTCTTTTCTTCACTGTCGGAAAACAGATGGGTACCTGCTCTTCACAAAAGGACTCCAGTTCATATCGATTTATAAAGAGGTAGGCTGGGGGCAGTTAACAATCTGGACTCTATTCGGTGGGTCTAAACAAAGAGGCATCCTTCTCTCTATGAGAGGGATCGGGTGAGACCATACGTGAGGAGCCCAGTGGGAGGAGGGGTGGGTTGGACAGAGGAGTCGGACCACAGGCTGAGAGGCAGAGGAAGAAGGAGGCAGGGGCTGGGGCTGCAGGATGAGGCTGTGTTGCAGGACAGTTTCGCTGGCAACGGGAAGTCAGGGGAGGGGCAGGTGGGAGCAGGAAAGGATGGAGCCACAAGGGAGATCCAGCCCCCGCCCTGCATGTCAGGGTCTGGCCGAGATGGGGAGGGGGGGGGAGGAGCATATTCCCCAGGAGATAATCTAAAGAAGTGGGACTTGAAATTGGGACTTGACTAGATCACCGACAAGGTAAAGGTGGGCCTAGGGCAAGCCTGATGGGGTTCGAGGAATGGGAGAGTCAGGAAGGAGGCGGGTTGAAAGGGTTCCGGTGGACAAAGTTCCAGAAAGCCCCTGAGGAGGGGCAGGACCTCTGCGTGCCCAGTCAGTCAGTGGTCACCTCACCTCTTGCCACCACTCCAGAGCAACTGGTGGACCTCGGTTCCCTCCCAGGTGCTCTGCATAAGCAGTGACATCCAAAAGGGACAAAGAGTGGAGTCCACCCCTTTGTAGAGATGGTTTTGCATGGGGCAGCCATTGAGCTCCCCAATCTCAGATCTTTCAGCGCCTGCATTTCAGGACCAATTTCTCTGGCAACATGGTGCTTGCCCAGAGGAAGAGCACCAGTGGGGGAAGGTTCTTGAACAGGGTCAAAAGGAGAAAGCTGTTGCCTGCAAAGAGCTGTCATGTGGGGGAGAAGGATTGGGTGACCCAGAGGGGCCAAACAGGGAGAAAATGTCGAAGCTGCAGGGGGACAGATGATAATTACTTAGATTTTTCTTAGAGCGCCCCCTCTTGGAGCAAAGCGTTCCTGGGGATGTTTGAACCATCACCAAGTTGTTGAGTTGGTGGGGGCTGTAGAGCCTCAACTTCTTTATGTTACAGAAAACAACACTTCAGCCTGGAAATGTTGCAGGCACATCGTGGTCCTGGATGTGAGAGTGTGGGCTCCTGCATTGAGGGGGCTGTTGATTGAGATGATCTGTGAAGCTCATTCCAACTTATGGCTCCCATGGAGTTCCCATCATGGCGCAGTGGTGAACGAATCTGACTAAGAATCATCAGGTTTCAGGTTCGATCCCTGGCCTTGCTCAGTGGGTTAAGGATCTGGCGTTGCTGTGAGCTGTGGTGTAGGTCGCAGACATGGCTCGGATCCCGAGTTGCTGTGGCTCTGGTGTAGGCCGGTGGCTACAGCTCCGATTCGACCCCTAGCCTGGGAACCTCCATATGCTGCGGGAAGCGGCCCTAGAAAAGGCAGAAAGACAAAAAAACAAAAAACGAAAACAAAAAAAACCTCATGGCTCCCAAAGCATGGCTCAAAATCCCAGCAGAGAGGCAGAGGATCATAGCAGCTAAGAACACTGGCTTTGGTCTCAGAACTGGACTCAGATCCTGCCTCCACCATTCACCAGCTGGTGACACGGAGCCGCCTGCCATCTAACTGCCTTGCATCAGTCTTACTTCTTTATTCACAAAAATGGGATCAATACCTGTACTATCTCAGAGGACTATTGGGAGAGTTCAGTGAGAAAATACAGGTTAGCTCTATTATTATATTAGCTAGGTTATTTTCTTAGCTTGGCCTCAATACCTGACTTAATGTAGTTGTTTTATTGGGCACAAAATATAATTTATCTGATTGCTGCTACACTGAAAAATCCTATGCTGGATGTTAGGCCTATTTACATGAATCCACTTACCCGCCATAAAATCCCAGCCTTTCGGGGCCTTTGGAATTCTGCCAGGTTTCTCTTGAAGAAACATGTCATCTGAAGAAGTATTTATGGTCAATCATTCACCTGTCAAGCAACTACATCAGGCCACTCTCAGAGCTACACACTGGAGAGAGAAAAATAAACTAGACTTGCCTTCAGGGAACTCAACCTAGAGAAGAAAAGAGAAAAGCGGCAGGTACTTTTTTTTGTTTTCCAAGAAAGGACTCTAGTTCACGTCAACTCATATTTGGGGGTGAATACTTGTTATGAGTTGAATTATGTTCCCCCAAAAAGACATGTTGGAGTTCTGTCACTCAGTAACGCAGCCTGTGACCTTATTCGGAGATAGGGTCTTGAGAAATGCAATCAAGGTAAAATGAGGTCATTGGGGTGGGCCCTAATCCAGGATGACCGGTTCCTTACTTAAAAAAAGGAGGAATTTGGACACAGAGAAATACACACACAGAGAAATACACATACACTTCACATGCCTCCATGTGAAGATGAAGGCAGAAATTCTGATGATGCTTCTAAAAGCCAAGAAAGGCCAGAGAGTAAATCACTGGAAGCTGGACAAGAGGCCGGGAGCAGATTCTCCCTCCCAGCCCTCAGAAGGAACCAACCCTGCAGACACCTTCATCTCTGACTTTTAGCCTCCCAGACTGTGAGACAAGATGTGTCTGCTGTTTAAGGAACCCAGTTTGGGACTCCTTAAACTGGGAACCAGAGCCTTAACAAACTAATACAATACTCTATGCTAAGTCTTCTACTGGGCACTTCACAAGCTATAAAATAAGGTATAAACTCAGAGATACAACTGGTTGTGATATGGTGTCATATTATAAAACAGCAGGATGAATGAAGCATTGGAGCGGCACAGAGTAAGAAGTGATTAATTCTAGGTGGTTGGCAGGCAAGCAAAAAAAAACAACAAAAGGAACTGATTGGAGTTCCTGTCCTGGCTTAGCGGGTTAAAGAGGCAACTGGTATCCATGAGGATGTGGGTTTGATCCCTGGCCTCACACAGTGGGTTAAGGATCCCACGTTGCCTCGAGCTGCAGTGTAGATCACTGACGCAGCTTGGATCTGGCGTTGCTGTGGCTGTGGCGTAGGCTGGCAGCTGCAGCTCCGATTTGACCCCTGGTCTGGGAATTTCCGTATAGTTGCAGGGGCAACCCTAAAAAGACAAAAATAAATAAATAGATAAAAGTAAAATAGATTTCATAAGATTAAAAAAAGTGATTAATTCTAATCAAGGAGGGGTGAAAGCAAGAGAGTCTTTATAGAAAAGGTGACATTTGAGCAGAGTCTTAAAGGATGAGAATTCGGTGGCATAAGGGGTAGAGTGGTGTCACCAAATAAGAGGGAAGGTTGGGAAAGAGCAAGCTTGGGGGGAGGAGAGTAAGGTCAGGAGTTCTATTCTGAATGTTTTAATTTCAAGGTACCTATTAGATATCCAAGTGGAGATTTCTATTCTGTGTACCCAGAATTAGGAATCACCTTATTGTGTCTACAAAATTTAATCAATCATGGAGTTTCCTTTGTGGCTCAGCAGTTAATGAACCCAACTAGGATCCAGGAGGATTCGGGTTCCATCCCTGGCCTTTCTCAATGGGTTAAGGATCTGGCATTGCCATGAGCTGTGGTGTAGGTCGTAGATGCAGCTAGGATCTGGCATTGCTGTGGCTGTGGCATAGGCTGGCAGCTGTAGCTCCGATTCGATCCCTAGCCTGGGAACTTCCATGTGTGTGGGTGGGGCCCTAAACAGAAAAAAAAAAAAAATCAATCAATCAATCTTATCTAGGGGCCACAGAAAACTAATGCATTCTTTTTCCCTTGTTTAATTTTTTATTTTGATATAATTTCAAACATACAGAAAACCTGTAAAAACAGTGTAAGGAACCACTACATAGCCTTTACCCTGGTCCCACTTATTTTCTCTCCCTTTCTTTTTCTTGCTAAGGTTTATGCCGAGGCCCGATGCTCCCTGTGTAACAAGCGAGCCCCCTCCCCCCCCGGATCCTCGCCCTGCCTGCGCGTCTGCCTCTCTCATTCACAGCTTTGTTCTCCTCCTTCCTTCTGAGCTGGATGACTACCCAGAGAGTCTCCCGCTGCCGCAGCATCGGAAAGGTGGTTCCTCCACCTAACAGCTGGGTTGGATTCTGGGTCACCAGCAGATAATTTCTTGCCTGTGGAATTCAGAGGGAAGGGCTGTGGAGCGGGACCCTGGCCCAGGAGTGGACGGATGCAGAGGCTCTTTGAAGCAGGTGGGGTGGGGGAAAGTGAGTCATCACTGGCCATCAGAGATGAGGGACTCCCTGCAGCTGGACCCTGGACACACTCGCAGCCTGCCCGGCTTCCTTAAAGGAGCCAAGTGTGCTGGAAAGGAGGACGGAAAACTGCACTCATAGATTAGCCCTCAAAAAAAAAAAAAGCGTTAATAGAGCTGGCCTGTATGTTGTGGAAAATCCTGGGTTCACAGGACAGAGGCAACATAAAACTGGGCTTTGTCAGGCTAGAAGCAAGAAAAACATCATTAGAAAAAAATGTAGGGAGTTCCCTGATGGCTCAGCAGGTTAAGAATCCAGCACTGTCACTGCAGCGGCTCGGGTTCAATAACTGACCCGGGAACTTCTGCTTGCCGTGGGCATAGCCAAAAAGAAAGAAAGAAAGAAAGAGAGAGAGAAAGAGAGAAAGAAAGAAAGAGAGAGAGAGAGAGAGAAAGAAAGAAAGAAAGAAAGAAAGAAAGAAAGAAAGAAAGAAAGAAAGAAAGAAAGAAAGAAAGAAAGGAAAAATGTAAAACCTGCACCAAGGCTTTAGCTATTCCAATAACCCCATCCTGATTCTAAGTCAATTGCTGTCTTTCTGAGCCCTTCTCTTCTCTTGCTTTCCTCCTCCCTCCTTCTTTCTTTCCTGTTCTCTTACACTGGTTTAATTTTTTTTTTTTCAGGAAAGTCTATGAACTTGATGAGTTGCTCAAGTGTGTGCTGATGAGCCAATTGCATGGTCCCCTGTGGTGTCAGACTCTCTGCTTCTCAGGGGCAGAGGGATGAGCAGAGCTCCTTCAATTACCAGGAGCAGCCTCTGTGCACACCTGTTAGCTTTGAGGGACTAACAAATAGTATCCCTGTTCCCCACTGAAGGTTTCGAAAGAGTTCAGAGTAGACACAGGAATCTGGCAGATGACAATGGAAATAACACCTTCAATGCAGATACAAAGCACTCCTGGAGGGCAGATGCAGATAGAAAATGGCAGGTACCACGTTAGAGACCAACCCTACAGGCATCCCTTGTAACCAAGAACAAATGAGTTGCCATCTCTATTTAAAGGCTCATCCATCAAGTAAGCTCTTCCTCTTCCTCTGGGAAAGCGTGATGCAGGAGCAGAGGGAGGCCAGGGTGCTCCTTTAAAGAAGGACCCTCCACAAGGAAGGAACCAGCCAGAGTTGGGAATCTGTGTTCCCCGCACAGTGCCCCCGGCAGGAAGAGGCTCAAGAGGTTGGCTCCCAATGCCCTTCCCAAAAGAATGTCAGGAAAGGCAGAATCTCAAGCATCAGTGGAGGAGATATTCATGGAAGTTTTTGGACAGTTGCCTCTGCCTGCATTAAGGTTGGTCCTCCTCGGCTCTTGTCTTGCTATCATCATAAATCAAGAAGGAATGTTTATCATCAATCTCAGGAACCTCTCAGGAGGCACTAGAAGGCACTCGAAACTGAGTTTAATCACCTCTTCCTAAACCTCTCAATAGGTTTCAGTGTCCTATGAGATGAAATCCAAATATATTAGGCTGGTATGACATACTCTGCTTATTTTCCTGCAATAGCCATCTTCTTATGTTTTTGTTTTGTTTTTTTCTTTTTAGGGCGGCACTCGTGGCATATGGAGGTTCCCAGGCTAGGGATCTAATCAGAGCTACAGCTGCGGACCTACACCAGAGCCACAGCAACGCCAGATCCAAGCTACATCCGCAACCTACACCACAGCTCACGGCAATGCCGGATCCTTAACCCACTGAGCGAGGCCAGGGACTGAACCCACAACCTCATGGTTCCCAGTCGGATTCGTTAACCACTGAGCCACGACGAGAACTCCTGAGCTGGCTTTTGAAAGATGGATGAGTGTTTGCCTCGGGGACAAAGAGAAAAGGGTGTTCCATTCCACAAGGAATGCATGTGTAAAGGCAGAGTGGTGAGAAAAATCAGAGAAATCTAAGCTTATCCACATTGTTGGAGCACAGTTTGGGTGTGAGAAAAGGGGAGCAGGAGACAGTAGGTCTAGACAGGGGGGAAAGGCCTTGTGCTCCACACTGAGCAGCTTGAACTTGATCCTGGAAGTTTCTCACAGCACAGCTCCATAAGTGACTAGTTATTTTAGTTCTGTTCAGTATAACTTTACCTTATTTTTTCATTTAATTTTTATTTTAGATTGGTGTATAGTTGATTGACGATGTGTTAGCAGCAAAGTGGCTTACATATATATATGTAATATATTTCCATATATATATTTCCATATAGATATAGATATAGATATAGGTATAGATATCTCCACTCTCTTTCAGGTTCTTTTCCCATATAAGTTGTTTCAAAATATTGAGTAGAGTTCCCTGTGCTAGACAGGAGGTCCTTGTTGGTTATCTATTTTATGTATAGTAGTGTGTGTATGTGAATCCCAAACTCCTAATTTATTCCTCTCTCCCCATGTTTCCCCTTTGGTAACCATAAGTTTGTTTTCAAAGTCTGAGAGTTTGTTTCTATTCTGTAAATAAATTCATGTGTATCATATTTTTAGATTCTACATATAAGTCATAGCATATGGTATTTGTCTTTCTCTGAGTAAGTGGATAATTTTTAAATAAGTGATCCCTGTTGAGAATGACGATAAAAGGCGATGAGCAGAACGTTGCATGGACTTTCATTTTGAAAGATCATTGTGGCCTCCCCATATCGAGAAAAAGTAAGCTACGTTACACAGATCAAACTCCCAGCTGAAATCAGAGGGAGAAGATGGATGAGACTGTAAAAGCAAAAACAACTTCAGGGAGTTCCCTGGTGGTCTAGTGGATAGGACTCAGTGCTTTCACCACTTTGGCCCAGATTCAATCCCTAGTCTGGGAACCGAGATCCCACATCAAGTCAGTTCACACTGTGGCCAAAAATAACCCCCAAAACTTCAAAACATTGAATATATGAAAATACATGAGGAAAATAAATAAATAAATAAAAATCAAAGCCAAAATCAAATACATGAGGAATATATGATGAATTTCCAGGCTAATTTTTGGATGAAACTCTGTAACCAGAAAGGTAAACCAAAAATGAGATCTATAAAACTTCTTCTTGGGGAGTTCCTGTCATGGTTCAGCAGTAGTGAACCTGACTAGTATCCATGAAGTTGTGGGTTCGATCCCTGGCCTCGCTCAGTAGGTTAAGGATCCGGCATTGCCATGAGCTATGGTGTAGGTCACAGACACAGCTCAGATCCCACGTTGCTGTGGCTGTGGTGCAGACCAGCAGCTGAGCTCCGATTCAACCCCTAGCCTGGGAACTTCCATGTGCCACAGGTGCAGCTCTAAAAACCTGGGGGTGGGGAAGGGGTGAACCTTCCTGTCTGAGGGCATTTGCCAATAACGCAAGTGACTCCAGATGCCAGCAGCAGACCTAGACAGGGAGTCAGGCTCAAGCTCACTGAGACTGAGGAGTTTGGGGAGACCCTTCCCACCCAGAGCTGAGACCCAAAAGGACTATACCCTCAAGTCAAGCGCAGCCAGACCTCATCCTACCTCTCATCCCCACCAGAACCTCTAGAAACTTCACAGGGTCACTTTGGTGATAAAAGAGAGGGGGAAAAGGAAAAGAAAAGGAAAACCAGCCATTCTTGGATATTTGTAGCCAGGGCCAGCCCTCTAACAAGTTCACACCTCATTCTACAAAGTCTGGAGTGTGAGCCAGTGGCTCTCAAACCTTGAACTTGTAATGAGGTGTTTGGATTGAGAGCTTATGTCAGGAGAAAGCACATCAAACCTAGGCCTCAGAGAATTCACACAAATAATTTTTCCATAGAGATGACCAGAAAGCAGTCAAAGATTAGCAGGCACACAAGATAACAAAACAACCTGCATATAAACAAGAAGCAGCAAAAATCACAGACCACAGGAAGAGATCCACGAAGACTTCAGACATTGGAATTATTAGACCCAGATATTGGAATTATTAGATTTGTTAGAAGAAAAAAACTTTGGTGACATGTTTAAAGAAATCAGTAACAAACGTGAATACAAAGGCATGGGACAGGAAACAGTACAAAGTGATACAGCATATTCGAAAAAGAAAGGAACTTCCAAAATGGAAAAATATAAGAACCAAAAATTATAGTAACAATGGTTGTATGTGGCTGCAAACTGGTTAGAAAGAGAAAATTAGTGAACGGGACGAAATTTTGGACATCCTCTGATTGAAACAGAATCATTGTCTAGGACTTTAGGGCAAAATCTTCCCTAATCTTTCTTTTTTTTTTTTTTGTCTTTTTGCCATTTCTTGGGTCGCTCCTACGGCATATGGAGGTTCCCACGCTAGGGGTCGAATCGGAGCTGTGGCCACTGGCCTACACCACAGGCACAGCAACGCCACACCCGAGCCGAGTCTGCGACCTACACCACCACGGCAACACCGGATCCTTAACCCACTTAGTAAGGCCAGGAATCGAACCCGCAACCTCATGGTTCCTAGTCGATTCGTTAACCACTGCACCACAACGGGAACTCCATTCCCTAATCTGTCAATTGCATTATGTCACGGTTCCACAGGTTGAGCTGCTCTTTTCTAGAACATATGTGGATAATTATTATCACTGCTTCCACATAGAAGCTGTAATTCTTGACATATTTAATGTGGTGGTTGATTGCACCCATAGTTTTGGTCAGCAGTTCCAAGAAAGCCGCAATTCATTTGCCTGTGCAGTAGACATCCAGTCTCGAGACACTCAACTTGGAACTCTGAAAAAGTGGAAGTTGGCCATCCCCGGCAGGTGGAATTATCAGTAGGTGCCTGATGAATGCCTAGTGGGTCAATTTGATGATGTTTCCTTTTTTTGATGAAGAACCAACTTTCTTGTGTGGCTCCATATCACCAACATCCTGTGTCTGGGGTGTTGTAGGATTTGGAAGTCAACAACCCTCCTCCATATGGCACCTGGAGGGCTGGAGCAATTTAGCTGAAGTTTCCATAAGCCGAACTGCAGTAAGGACCTCTTTGCACTCTGTTAATTGGAAATAAGCTACTCTCTTTTGGAGAGGGCTTCAACCCTCTGAGGGCTGCCATGGAAACTCGCTCACTAGAGGATTCAGCAACTCCTCACACGTTTCAATTCATCCACAGATAGAATCCAGATAAAGAAATGCTCACAAGAAAATCAACTATAATAAAAAAAAGTTTTTTAGGAGTTCCCGCCGTGGCTCAGCGGAAATGAATCTGACTAGCATCCATAAAGACACAAGTTCGATCCCTGACCTCGCTCAGTGGGTTAAGGATCCAGGGTTGCCATGAGCTGTGGTGTAGGTTTCAGACACGGCTCGGGATCCCGCATTGCTGTGGCTTTGGTGCAGGCCAGCGGCTACATCTCCAATTTGACCTCTAGCCTGGGAACATCCATATGCTGTGGGGTGTGACCCTAAAAAGATAAATAAATAAATAAATAAATTTAAATAAATAAATAAAAGCTAAAAAAAAAAAGAAATGCTTACAATATAAAAATATTTATTAGCAAGGGACTGCATGTGCATCTTGCCAGATATGGGCCCCCCCTTTCTTTCCCTTGGAGGATGCCCAGCTGGAGCATCCAAGGATAAAGTTATTCAAGGCGTATCATCACAAACCAGCTCTGAAGACTGACCATTAAGAGCTCGGGACGTGTCCTGCGGGAAGGGGAAGAGAAACAGGGAGGTTCAGGTCAGGACAGGGCGGCGAGAGGACACTAGGGAAAAGCGTCCTGAAAAGAATCCATCTCCGATTCACCTCTGCTCTGCTCGCAAAACCTTCCGTCCACGGCTGAGACTGTGGAGCCATTTCCCCCAAACAAAAGAAAACAATGTTACCAACTCAGAGGGAGAACAAAGGCCTGGATTAATAAAACTAAAGGGAGTGAGGAAGTCTCTTGGAAGGAGAAGGCAGAGCTTGGCTATCTTTCATTTTCTCCCAGTTTCCAGATTCCGAGCCTCTTGTCTATATTATTAGAGCATTACTAGGAGGAAAATGAGTGGCTGTGAGTGCCATGTTTTTACATTCCGAGCGAGGAACTGAGATCTAGGCATGTGGATGAGGGATGGGTCCAAAGAAGTTAGTGGAGGAGTTCCCATGGTGGCTCAGCGGTAACAAACCCAACTAGTGTCCATGAGGTTGCAGGTTCGATTCCTGGCCTCCCTCCGTGGGTTAAGGATCCGATGCTGCCATGAAGCATGGTGTAGGTCGCAGATGCAGCTTGGAGCTGGTGTTGTTGTGGCTGTGGTGTAGGCTGGCAGCTACAGCTCAGATTAGACCCCTAGCCTGGGAACTACCATATGCCACAGGTGCGACCCTAAAAAGACAAAAAAAAAAAAAAACAGAAAACAAAGTGGGTAGTGACAAAACCAGACCCAGGACCCAGGTTCCCTAACGTTACCACCTGCACTAACCATTCCTTACCCCAACTTTCCAAAGCCCATCAATCAACAGGTTCTATTGGGTCTCATTTTCCCATTCTTTCTCTCACCGGTGCTACCACAGGGGCACAAGCCCTTATCACCTGGACCCAAGACAAAAGAAGAAGGCAGTCAGGTTCTGCACTTAGCCCCTGGGCAAACATACATTAAATCCTTACAACAAACTGTAAGGTGAGTAGTAATTCCTGTCTTGTATATGAAGGAGCAGACGCTTGGAGATTGAGAGAGGTCACACAGCTGGCAAGTGACAGAATTGAGACTCAATCTCTGCATTCACCTGACTCCGGGTCCACACTCATCACCTCATGACTGCCTCCCAAGATGATTTCAGTGGCTTCGTAGGTGCTTATCCTCTTTCCATTTCAAACCACCCTGTACACAGATACCCGAATAATCGTCTTAAAGATTGCTCTTAATCATGTGACTCCTTTCCGCAAGAACCCAACCTTTAGCTTTATTATTTGAGAGTGTCCACCATCGGGTCCAACTAACACGTCCAGCCTGCCTCCCAAGGCTGGTACGTGCTGCTCTGTGGATGTGTCTTCATGTCTCATTTCCCTCCCCTACACTGCCTTCCCCCTGCCTTTTATTCTCCTCAAAACCCCATCATTGGTTCCTTTATAGTCTCCACACTAATTGAATGCCTACTAATTCCTCCACAATATTTTTTTTTTTTTTTTTTAGTTTTATGGCCACACCTGCGGCACATGGAAGTTCCCAAGCCAGGGACTGAATCCGAGCCACAGCTATGACCTGTGCCACACTACCAGCAACACAAGATACTGTGACCCACTGCACCGGGTTGGGGATCGAACCTGCATCTCCACAGCCACCCGAGTGGCTGCAGTTGTATTCTTAACCTGCTGCACCAGAGAGGGAACTCCCTCTTCAAGATTTATTGGCAAGAGACAGGACAGTTCAGTGGGCCAAGCACTGGAACAAGTTGCCTGATTTGAATTCTGACTCCACCAAATACTAGCGACATGAACTTGAGCCAAACTCTCAACCTCTCTGTGCTTCCACTTCCCAAAACATAAAATGGGACCATCATGGCTCCTACTGAGAGGGTCAAATGGAAACACTTGGAAGGGTGCATGGAACAGAGTAATAACTCAGTAAACAGGAGCTAGTCCTAGCAGCAGTTGTAGGTACGCAGCATTGGGCTAGTTGCTGGGATACAGAAATGAATCACTCGCCATCAGTCTCTTTCCTGAGTCCAGTGAGCAGGATGGTCACGTCAACCAGTTACCACAATCCAGCGCTCTTGTGCTATAAGAGAGGCAGACACAGAGGGCTGGCATGGGGGGAGGTGTTAAGGGTCTGAGGAAGGGTAAGCTTTCAGGAAGGAAATTACACTGCATCTCGAAATTAAAGAAGCATAGGAGTTTCTCTGAATAAACACAGTGACATCCAAATAAACAAGGCACAATTATCCAGTACCTGTAGGGAGGAGCCAGAGGCTGGAACATGATGAGGGCTGATCCCATGAAGACCTTATGCCATTCTGAGATGTTTATCCTCAAGACTATAAGCAGAAGAACGCCCATAATGATCTCAGCCTCTTCCAACCTGGTCTAGAACACTCACTGCATATTTTACCAATATGACACTTGCTATCTTATCTTATTTCTGAGTACCAAGCAACCCACATAGCACATCTGAGAAGCTTTACTATGCTGACCCACCAATGGTCCCTCTTGGATGCTTCTTATCCTAGGTTGATATGTTTTCTACCAGGTAACTCTGCTACCTTGGCCATAGCTGACCGGACCAAGGATTAGCATCTGACCTACAGGCAAGGACCTCTTGGTTGGCCAGTGCCCTGGGAGGGGACCCAGAACCAAAGCCGGGCTCAGTGCTGCTGTTCCTTCCCAGATGCAGGCTTGCCCAGAGTCCCTCGCTGAAGGCAATCTGAATGTGAAACATACAAAGAGTAAAACACACTTTGAAAAAAGCAGTAAGCAAAAACCATGAGTCAATTCAGCCTACAGGGAAGAAAGCAGTAATGTCAGACAGTCAAAGCTTAGACAGAAATAGATGAGATGCTTGTTAACACAAAGCACTAGGCAAGGGAGCCAGTAATGAGATAAGCCTGAACCATGGTCTAGTTCCCCATCACTCCTGGTTTGTTTGAGTTCTGCAGGGCAGTGGTTAACACAATTTGCTGATTTTCTTAATTTCCTAAGCATCTCAAATTAAACTCTAAAACATGCTGGGTGAGTCTCTTTTCCTTGGAACCTGAAAGAGTCTAACATAACTGGGACAAATCCTTCCTGCTCAGCTAGGCAGTATGTCCCAGGAGTGCTTTCTTGTGGAACAGCCCGTGCATTGGCAGAAAAGCAAGAAGGAACACAGCTTATTCAGAAAGATTCCCAGGATCATGCTAAGAGGGGATGTAGGCAGCCTGTGGGCAGAAAGGGAGACACCCGGCAAAAGCAGGGAGGGGCCAGATCTTAAAGGGCCAGTCATAACAAGGAATCCAGGTTTTATCCTGAGATTATGGGTCTTTGTTTAAGGGACTGGGAAAAAAAGAATGGGATGGTCAGGTTTGAGATCACTGGGTTAAAATGTAACTTTAACACACTGTTGTCTCCAATGGCGGTAGATACAAACATTAACACAAGGGAGTTCCCATTGTGGCGCAGAACCCGACTTAGTGTCCATGAGGATGTGGGTTTGATTCCTGGCTTGGGTCAGTGGGTTACAGATCTGGTGTTGTTGTGAGCTGTAGTGTAGGTCACAGAAGGGGCTCAGATCCTGAGTTGCTGTGGCTGTGACATAGGACAGCAACTGCAGTTCAGATTTGACCCCTTGCCTGGAAACTTCCATATGTTACAGGTGCAGGCCTTAAAAAAAAAAAAAAAAAAAAGACAAAAACATTTAACACTAAACACTCAAAGAAACTCTTCAATCAAAATGAACTCTCCCTGTGTGACCAGGGAAGAAATCCAACTTCATCCAACTTTCCAGGTATATTCACTCAGCCAAAAATGTAAAACAATGAAATTTAGACAAATTACATACTCCAGTGCCCAGAGTCCCCCTCCCCCAAAGACAACCCTCTCCAAAAATTACTTCCCTGATACAGAACATAACATACGTGAAGAAAACCCAGAGCTCATGGGGCCTTTTCTGAATGTGTTTGTGAAAAAGGACACTCACTTCTCTTGGGAAAACCATCTCTAAAGAGAGCTTTCATGGAAAGTCGCCCTGTAAGCATCTTACCTACCTTCCGGTGGTCTGAGTCTCATTGCCTGTTTTTGCCTCACACAGCCGGGCCCTGGGAAGCATCCAGAAGGACTCTGACTGTCAAAGACGTCCGGACGCAGGGACACACAGACCGGCAACAAGAACTCGGGATGGAGGGACCTTCTGGGTTCACTCTGGAAGCCAGCCTCCAGCTGCCCACGCGTGGACTCCCCTGCTTCCCGCTTCCTCTCGCTTTCCCGCTCTTTCCCTCTCACCGATGCCTTCACATAGCCCTGCATTCCCAGGAAACGTGGTTACGCTGCCACTTTGAAGAACCACCACTTCAGAGCAAAGGGATCGCGCCCCCACCACGCTCGGGGCTCCCACGGGCTGTTTGCAGAAAAGGTCTTCTCAAGCGGAGAAAAGGCCTTTGGCGCGATGGCCACTCCCAACTGGGTGGGTTAATCAAGGCTCTTTGTGCAGTTTCCCCACCATCCATCCGCTCGCGCTGAAGACATGGCAGGGAAACGTGCAGTTTGTCATCCTGACTCAAAGCCACAGAGGTGTTTTTTTTTTCTTTTTTTTTTTTAATATATTTATGTAAGAAATTCTTTCTCCCGCTGTACAGCATGGGGATCAAGTTATTCTTACACGTATACATTTTCCCCCCACCCTTTGTTCTGTTGCAATATGAGTATCTAGATATAGTTTTTCCAACCTGCCAGGACCTGTGCAAGTTAGGATTCAAAGGCGCATCACAGAATGAAACAGAAAGAAGGGCGGCGGAGGCGCCAAGCTGG
Organism: Sus scrofa; assembly: GCF_054392235.1. NCBI lineage: Eukaryota > Metazoa > Chordata > Mammalia > Artiodactyla > Suidae > Sus > Sus scrofa. The sequence continues at coordinate 39,267,762 of NC_139386.1, read as the reverse complement.
GAACGGTCCCCGACGCTGGGCCACAGCAGCCCTCAGACTGGTGAACCCCATTTCCTCCGTTCTTTCAGGTTAAACCCCATCAAATTTGATCCACCTCCAACCCAAACTTGTCTCCAAAAAGATGATTTTTTTCTAACCCCCGGTGATGACAGGCTCATTTGGAGGCAGTTCAGCAGAAGTGAACCGCGGTCTAAAGTGAGACGCTTCAGCCCAGCGCCTTAGCCTGAGTTTTCCCCCTGTTCTCTGTTCCCGTCTAGTTATTCGTTCCTTCCTTCTAGCTCTTTCTTTCCAGTTTTGGGCCTCGGCTAAGGTCACTTCGGGGGCCTCATTGCTGCTTCCTTTTCTAATTGTCTTTTCATCTTTCCTGCTCCCCTCACTCTCACTTATCTTTTACTCTTTCCACCCGGTTTCTTCCTTCTCCTTGCCTCTCTTTTCCCTTCTTCTGCCTTCTTGCCTCTTCGCAGCCTTAATGTTGAGAGGATCTGCAGTCCTGAAGCTGGAGTGATATTCCTGACGCTGGCAGCAGGTACCACCCGGCCACTGATTCCTCAGAACAGACACTAGCAGTGAAGCTGGAGCGGATCCAGAAGATTCCTTCATCTGCTTGGAACTGGTAGGTTGTAGGAGGTGGAAGAGGGAAGGGGGGTGAGAGCAGAGAGTACCCTCAGGAGGGTCACGACAGTGGCTAATTGCTGTGACGTTAGCAATTCAGAACTATTTCAGTTCTCTGATGATCAGGAGCATACCTGATTGAAAACCAGAAAAACAGCCAGTGACATCTGGGAGCTGGCCTGGTTCTATCAGCCAGGCCTTGGTGTCGCTAGGGCCTGGCACTGGCACATACAGCCAGGCCTTGTTGAGTATAACAGATTTCACAGAGCACCTGTGACTGTGGTGGATCCAAGCCAAAATAAGACCACACAAAAATATGAACATCCTCCAAAGTGCAAAGATGACCACACATCCCCCTATCCTGGCCATGAGTGACCCCTCTTCCTTACCAATTACAACTCCAGCCTTGATTATTCATCCTACCTTATAGGGTTGGGTTAAGATACCACCATAGAATTATCCCCACTTCCAGAAAACATCCAATCCTGATTTCTTTTTTCTTTTTTTTTTTTTTTTTTTGCTTTTTAAGGCTGAACCCACAGCATATGGAAGTCCCCAGGCTAGGGGTCAAATCGGAGCTATAGCTGCCAGCCACAGCCACAGCCACACAGGATCTGAGCCGCATCTGCAACCTACACCACAGGTCACGGCAACGCCAGATCCCCGACCCACTGAGAGAGGCCAGGGATCAAACCCTCATCCTCATAGGTACTAGTCAGATTCGTTTCTGCTTCACCACAACGGGAATTCCCCAGTCCTAATTTCTTGAACCCTCCTCCAAATCATCAAGCACAAGCTCAAATCCAACAGTAGGTCTTTCCTAACACCTGTTAACTGGGTCTCCCCAAGTTCCTCCATGGTGGGCACCTCCCTGTTACAACAAGGAACAAGCCCAAGCCCAACTTGTTCAACCAAAGGTGTGTTTCTGGTGGTCTTTGGCTGGCAGATCATGGTAAGATGTGATTGTGCCCTGCCAAAGCCTGGACACCACTTTGAGGAGGGGATTTCAGAGGAGGATCTGAGCTCTCGGAGAAGGCTGCCAGGTAAGTCCTCTATGAGGAAGAGATACGGGGACCTGTTCCTCACCCTGCCCCCCTTCCTACTGATAATTCTGGAAGAGCATGACAGGGCCAGAAGTCTCTAGGATCTAGAAGGCAAGATCCTGCCTGTGGCCGCAGAGTCCTGCCATAAGGCAACGCAGAGGAAAGGACACAAATTGGTATAGATGAGTCTTTTTGCCTGCTCAAGGGTGGGGCACAGCTCCCTACCTTCTCAGAATAATTTTCAAGCATCTATAGTACTGCTCTTACCCCCTCAACAGCCCACTTCCATTCCAGACCAGACCATACGTCCCCCCATGACTAGCTTTTTAAGTTTGGTTCAGGAGTTCCAACAGGCAGTATTTTCCCTTTCATTGCTGCTTTCACCCAACACACAGGAAGGAGCTTAGAGCAACCAGAAAACCTGTCAACCCATCAAGGCTGATATCAGGAGATAAGACCAAGTCTGCCTTTTTGGGGGGAGGTGGGCCTCGCTCAGGGCATATGGAGGTTCCCAGGCTAGGGGTCAAATCGGAGCTGTAGCTGCCGGCCTACACCACAGCCACAGCAACATCAGATCCGAGCCACATCTGCAGCCTACACCACAGCTCATGGCAACACCAGATCCATAACCCACCGAGCAAGGCCAGAGATCAAACCTGCATCCTCATGGATGCTAGTCAGATTCGTTTCTGATGAGCCATGATGGGAACTCCAAGCCTAACTTTTAAAACACAACACAATCTGAAGGTAGGCACTAAGTTTCCAGGAAGCTGAATGGCCACATGGTATTGCAAGTTTCAGTAACAGTGACTCTTGTTATAAAGCAGTTCCTTCCAGCCTTCAGACACTTGAGTGACATATGCTTCAGACGGATTCAAAATTGCTAGATAGGAAATTAGCCACCAACCCAGGATTGCTCTAAATTATTCAAGATGTTGGGAAAATACATACACCAAACAGATCAATCAAAGAAATCAAATACATACCCTGCAGTTCTGAGACAATTAGGTGGAAACAGTCTGCAAATGAACGCTAACAATTATTTCTCCCACTGAGTGGTATCAGAAAACTTGGAAAAATTAAACATGGTAGCATATCACCAACCCACAGAAGGCATCATCCTGAGCACTGGATGTCAGTAAACAGAATTACAAAGCCTCACAGTATCACGAAACAAGGGCAAACCTGAAGAAATCACCATCCTTCAAATAGAACAGTGATTATTTCCATGTGTGAGCTTATGGGGGGTGTGGAGTTCCTGATTCAAAATTCTCAAGGTCGCAGGAGATGCACCGGGGAATGCCAGAGTCCCCACCAGCCCCCCAGCTGCCCACTTCGGGACAGTTTCATCTGACAAAATAAAGCAACTGGAGGATGTTGGAACAGAGAACACTGTGGCACGAAGGAGGCATTCTCCCTGAGCTCATTAAAAAAGATCTGTTAATTGGAATAACTAAGCTGCTATCACAAATAAACCTCAAATTCCCAGGAACTTAATGGAATAAAATTGTCTCTCTCTCTCTTAAGTACCATTCCCATGGGGGTGTCCTGGCCAGTGAATAGCTTTCTTCCTTATGATGACTGCATTCTTGTGACCCCACCAGCCCTCCGGTGCAGCGGTTCTGGGCCTTGGTCATCCTCTAACACCAGGGGGGGCTTAAAACTCTTGCTGTCCCCACCACCCACAGACCAATCTCATAAGCATCTCAATGGGCAGCGGGATGTTTTGTTGTTGTTTTTGTTTGTTTGTTTGTTTTTTGTCTTTTTGCCATTTCTTGGGCTGCTTCCACAGCATATGGAGGCTCCCAGACTAGAGGTCAAATCGGAGCTGTAGCCACCGGCCTAAACCACAGCCACAGCAACACGGGATCTGAGCCGAGTCTGCGACCCACACCATAGCTCATGGCAACACCAGATCCTTAACCCACTGAGCAAGGGCAGGGATCGAACCCGCAACCTCATGGTTCCTAGTCGGATTCATTAACCACTGAGCCACAACGGAACTCCAGCAGCAGAATTTTTTTTTTTAAGCTTCCTAAGTGATTCCAGTGAACAGCAAAGGTTGAAACCCCTTCACCAGAGGCCTGGAGATCTCCACTCTGAGTGGTGGGAGAGAAAAGGAGTAGCAGAGAAGGCAGACCTGCTACCCAAAGTCCCAGCCTGAAGTGACAGACATTTTTCTCCTCACCTTCCATCACCGGGAACTTGTCACACAGCCACACGTGCATGCATTGAGGGCTGGAAAATGCCACCCCTGCCTGGTTTTCCTGCTCCCAATAACATTGCCACAACAGGGAAGAGAGAGGACACATTTTTTTTCCTTTTTTTTTTTAATTAGGGCCATACCCTCAGCATATGGAGGTTCCCAGGGGAGGGGTCCAATAGGAGCTACAGCTGCCGGCCTACACCACAGCCACAGAAACATCAGATTCTTAACCTGATGAGCAAGGGCAGGGATCGAACCCCCATCCTCATGGATACTAGTCGGATTTGTTTTTTTGTTTTGGGGGTTTTTTTGTTTTTGTTTTTGTTTTGTCTTTTTGCCTTTTCTTGAGCCACTCCTGCGGCATATGGAGGTTCCCAGGCTAGGGATCTAATCGGAGCTGCAGCCACCAGCCTACACCACAGCCACAGCCACACCAGATCCAAACCACAGCTCACCCACTCCACAGCTCATGGCAATGCCGGATCCTTAACCCACTGAGCGAGGCCAGGGATGGAACCCGCAACCTCATGGTTCCTAGTCGGATTCATTAACCACTGAGCCACGATGACAGGAACTCCACCAGTCAGGTTTGTTAACCACTGAGCCACAACGGGAACTCTGAGAGGACGCATTTTTGATGGTTAACCGTCTTGATAGAAATGTGAGTGTATAGAAGGACTAGGCAGAAGTAGACAAGGAAAAAAGAGGTGAGTGTCAGGAGGAGAGAGATAGAAGTAGAACTCTGATGCTTCAAGAGTCAGCTGTCACACAGGTGGTGATCCCTCACTGCCTTTGGTACCGTGGCTCACCTGGGAATACAAGCTCCGCCCCACCTCCCTTGTGAAGTCATCTTCTCCTTTCCATCTTGGATGCATTTCCCTCCTGGGACCAAAGTTGTGTTTGGGGTTTGGGTTTGGGTTGTGTGGTTTCCCAAAAGCACCATCTCACTGATCAAATCACTCACTCTCGGTGGCACTGGTATGCAGTGGAAAGAACAAACCCCGGAGGCATTCTCATCTCCCCAACTCATTTGAGGGACCCTGAAGAATAAAGGTCATCGCGTATGATGGTAGGGGATCATTCTCTCTCTCCACCCAATAATCAGCATTATTTTGGCAGCAAGGAGGTGGCAGAGGGGGCCGTGTAAGTAGGTACTTGAAGTCCACTTGCATAGCCCACGCTGAGAGTGAAGGTATGAAAAGTCACGGTCAAGTGGAGAACTTTGGCAGCCAGGGAGAGGGCCCATTGGAGCTCCACTGACTAGAAACAGGTAGTGGCTTCTTTGTTTAAATCCAAAAAGAAGCCCATTTTCTGTGTGGTTGCAGTCTGCAAGTTACCCTTGTTATGAACTAAGTGATGGGAGATGTCCCTTCCCTGTGTCACAGTGCAGAGCGGGTGGGGCAGAGCCCAGCTGCCCAGGAGACAGGAGCAAGCCCTGGCACTTTGGGAAAAGAGAGCTTTGTGACACTTGGGGTCTTTAGGAAGTCAGTGTTTTTGCTGAATGCGTTAGGGAACATTAGCCTCCTTTAAATACCATCAGGTTAGGCTCAGGCTGAACATAAACTTGGAGCAATGGCAGAGCGGGACTCAGAAATCTCCAATAAGGGCCAGACACAAGCAATCAATAGCCCCAACAGACCAGGGTAGGGCAAGACCCACATGAGAAAGGGTCAGCAGGATGGCTGTGTAAGGAAAGACGCCTGCATGAAATCAGGCAGACACAGTCCCTTGGCCCACTTGGCCAAGGGTCTCACCAGGAGATTAGGAAGTGGAATGAATCCTTAACGCCACTGAATGGTACTCATGAGAGTTGCAGATGACCAGCGTGGGTTACCCCTAGAGTGATGTATTCGTGTTCCAGTTCCATGGTGGGAGTTCCGTCATTCCCAACACATCCCATTTGTCATCTTTTAGCGTTCAGTGCAGTGCCCCTCTGGGTGTTAATAGAAACAGATTCCTAGCTGGATAGGCCCCACTGGCCCCATACAGCCAGGGTTCCAGTGCCCAGAGAATCCAGGCAAGCAGTTTCCTTCACAGGCAGCACAGCTGCCAGCAGCATCTGAAAAGAAGAAAAAGAGAAATGAAAAGGGGGAAAAAAAAGGAAAGGAAATAGAAGAGGGAGGGAGAAAGGGAGGAAGAGAAGGGAAAAAAACCTCCCAGTTCTGGGAGGGAATAGAGCATCTGAAAATAAGAGAGTTGCAGGCCTGAAGAAAGTAGAGGATCCAGTGCAAATTCTGGCAAAAACTAATTTTTGTGACCTTGGACACGTCACTAACGGTTTCTGGGCTTCAGTGTCCTGTAAAGTGAGAGAGCTGGGCTAGGATTTGTAAGGTCCCGTCCCGATCTGTGACACCACCATCCAATGGTGAAGATGACTGTGGAACATTGAATCTGCCATTTCTAGATTTGCTTTGTGTAAATCTCTAGCCATTACACTGATGGATTTAAAGATGACACAAAAGAGAACTCAGTTTAGAGAATTATACAGGCCTCTGCTTTCTCTCCTCCTTTCCGCTCCTTAACCTTAGCCATCACCGCTGCTCCATACAGTTGTCATCAAATGAAGAGCAGAAGAAAGGAAAATGAACTACAATCCCATCCTGTGGTCTTCCTTCCTTAGTAAAGAGCAAACCTCGAGCAACAACAACGTGCCAGTAAGTACAGCTGGGATCTCGATACATCACAGAGGAAAAGCAGAAGGAGGACGGACGTGTAAGCTGTGACTGGCTTTTCTGCCCCAGGCATGCAAGGGGAACCAGCACATAATGGCCATATTGCCTCGCTATCTACTCGGGAGACCCAAAGAGCGTGTGCGAGCCTTCACCTGGGCGCTCTGTCGTGATAACTCAAATCCGATGCGTGTTTTCCCATTGAAGCTCTCGTCTCCTCATCCTCACACATTTGGGCTTTTGTGCCCTTTGTGCTATTTAACATTGTACATAAAAAGGCGCCATCACCGTGTGAATTTGCCCATCACGCATGTACCAAGCTCAGTTGGTCAGCGTAGCCCTGGTGATGAGGTCATCTTCCAGAACTTTTGGATTCCAGTGGTATGGGAGCAGCTCCTGTGTCCCTGGATCTCTTTGCGCTCAGCACTGTAAACAAAAATAACTGCAAAGAAGAGTGTTAAACAGAGGTCTATTGTCTCTCAAGAGTCAGACCTCTACTTGATCATTGGATAAAGGAAGATAAGATAAGTTACAAAGAACCGCAAAGATATAGGCACCTAAAGGACAGGAATGGATAGTGAGTTTCTTTCTCCTGTAAGATTCCAGATGCCCAGGCTGACGAAGGCTCTGCCATCTTCAGGAAGCGGGTGCCAAGATCCCCCTGGGAACTGCCCTCCCAGTCAGCCAGGAGGGGAGACAAGCGGAAGGACTCATAGGGGCTGGACCTGACAGCTGTACCCACTACCTCCATTCACCACCCAGTGGTGAGAACTTGGGCACACGGTTACACCTCAACGCACAGGAGGTGGAGAATCGTCATCTCACTAGATTTGTGGCTAAAAAAAGATGAAGGATTTGGAGGAACAGCTGAAAAACCACTGAGTTGCAGGTTGCAGGTTGCAACTCCTTCGTGCATCATAAAATCAATTTAGAAAGTGCAAATTAGCATTTTTAAAGATGAGTTGGAAGAGAGGAGAAAGGAAAGAAATGGTAGGAAAGGAAAGGCAGAGGAGGGGAGAAGGAGAGAGGAGAGGATTTCCGAGAGTATTGCATGTAGGAAGGGTAAGTAGCAGTCAGTGGAATTTGTATCAGTTGTATGTGCGTTGATGTTACTATGTCAAATAAATTTTTTTTTCTTTTTCTTTTTTTTTTTTTTTTAGGGCCTCACCTGGGGCATATGGAAGTTCCATAGCTATGGGTCGAACCGGAGCTACAGCTGCTGGCCTATGCCACAGCCTCAGCAACATGGGCTCCGAACCACATCTGCAACCTATACCGCAGCTCACGGCAATGCCAGATCCTTAACCCACTGACTGAGGCCAGGGATCGAACCAGCATCCTCACAGACGCTAAGTCGGGTTCTTAACCTGCTGAGCCACAACAGGAACCCCTGTCTTTCTTACTATGAGTCACAGTCAGAAAGATTTGAAAGCCCCTGGCTTAGTCACTCCTTCTTAAGTTTGTTGTTTAAAAATCTAGGAAGATGAGTTTTTTCTCAGCCCACAGATATGTCTTATAGTAACATTACATTAACGCTATTAGTTATCCACCGTAGTTTGGAATCTGCTCTTGGACACCACAAAATGATGGGAATGTGTCCATTTATTCACAACAAAGCAAAACCACATTTGTATCAGCCTGGATTCAGATCCCCACTGATTTGTTCATTCAGTCCTCCATTCATTCACACCACAGTTATATATTGAGCACCCGCTCTGTGCCAGTCATCCTGCAGGTGCTGGAGATAAAGCACTAGGCAAACAATCAAGGTCCCTACCCCCCCCCTTTGAGTTAGAGATGAACAACAAACAAGAAAACAAAACAGATACCTGCAGAGTGTGAGCAGCATATTTTGTTAACTTCTTAGTGCCTCCATATCCTCATTTACAAAATGCGTTCCGTACATCAATGCCTCCCAGGTACGTGAGGGTGCTTCGTAAGTGTGTATATACTTAGGTAAGGAATTACCTGCTTCAATGACATTTTGCCCAACACTGATCCCACACCGGAGTGTGCCAGGACCATGGAGCTTAGTTATTAGCAAATCAAACAATCTCGATCCAAAGCAGCCTCTCCTGGTGGTGTGGGTTGAACTGTGTCTCCCCGAAAAAGATATTTTAGAGTCCTAACCCCCAGTACCTCAAAAGGTGATCTTACTTAGAAACAGACTTTGCAGGAGTTCCCGTCGTGGCGCAGTGGAAACGAATCTGACTAGTAACCATAAGGATGCAGGTTCCATCCCTGGCCTCGATCAGTGGGTTAAGGATCCGGCGTTGCCGTGAGCTGTGGTGTAGGTCCAAGACGGGTTCGGATCTGGCATTGCTGTGGCTGTGGCGTAGGCTGGCAGCTACAACTCCCATTTGATCCCGAGCCTGGGAACCTCTATATGCTGTGAGTGTGGCCCTAAAAAGATCAAAAAAAAATTTTTTTTGAAAAAAAAAAAAGGAATAGTCTTTGCAGATGTAGTCAAGTTAGGACAAGGCCATTAAGGTGGGTCCAAGTCCACCATGGTTTGTGTTCTTATAAAAAAGGAAAATTTGGACACCATCACACACACGGGGAGAACCCACGTGAAGATGAAGGCATAGATCAGGAGGGTGTGTCTATGAGCCAAAGGACACCAAGGACCAGCAGCAAGTCATCAGAAGCTGGGAGAGACACTGAACCTTGGAAGGAACCAACCTGGCCAACACCTTGACCTAGGACTCCTGGCCTCCAGATCTCTAAAAGGAGCAAGTTCTGTGTTTAAGGCACCCAGTCTGTGGCACTTGGTTAGAGCAGCCCCAGGACACAAACACACCTGGAAACCAAGACCCAGGACAGCAACCCCAAGCGTCCAGCTAGCGCTGCACCTGGTCTTCAAGTGCTTCCCTGATGGATGAGTCTAGGACTCCAGGCTATCTGCTGAGTGGAAAAACTGAAAATTAGGGCCATTTTTGCTCACACGCTCCAGGGTTGTGTTTTGTTTTGTTTTGTTTTCGTCTCTTTTTTTAGGGCCGCACCCGCAGCATATGGAGGTTCCCAGGCTAGGGGTCAAATTGGAGCTGGAGCCGCCAAGCCACGCCACAGCCACAGCAATGCCAGATCTGAGCTGAGTCCGTGACCTCATGGCAACGCCAGATCCTTAACCCACTGAGCGAGGCCAGGGATTGAAACCGCATCCTCGGGGATCCTGGTCAGATTCTTGTCTGCTGAGCCACGATGGGAAGTCCCAAATACTCCCAGTTTTCTTTTTCCCAGCAAGCACTTTCTGGAATAGAGCAGTCATAAAATGGATATCATCAGCTTTTTTTTTTGCTTTTTAGGGTCACACCCGAGACATTTGGAAATTCCCAGGCTAGGGGTTGAATCAGAGCTGCAGCTGTTGGCCAACACCACAGCCACAGCAATGCTGGATCCTTAACCCACTGAGCAAGGCCAGGGATTGAACCTGCATGCTTATTGATCCTAGTCTGGTTCCTTACTGCTGAGCCACAACAGGAACCCCTATCGTGTCAGTGTTAACATCATCAGCAACCATTCACCTATACCAATCTCAGTGAGCAATAGATTTTAACACGTCCTTACACTGAGGGCTGGTGCCAGCTACACCCTGCAACAAAACTGGTTAAGCCTACGCATGATTTATTTCTGCTCCTATAGAAAGATGACACTTTATTCGTTAAACTACTCCCTTTAACACATTTCTAAATCATTGCTTTTCACCCTGATCCCCACTAGTTTTCATTTCTGAGTTTCAGCTGGAGTGACTTCGATAATGAATTCTTTTTTTTTTTTTTAACCTGACAAGGGACATTAAAACTCCCCCCTGCTGAACATTTAAAAGGGAAATTCAGGCCCTTTTTTGTCAGGCTGTTTATCATATCTCGCAAATACTCAAATCCATTTCCTTTGGAAAAGGTTTGTCTTTCTACGACAGGCATATCAAAAGGTTTTATTACAGTGCTCTATTCACTGGAGCTGCTCTGCCTGAAGATAAAAAGGAATTCATTTTCTGGACTTTCCTTGAATGCCAGCTCTATCATTTCCTTCTCTTATCAGCGTTCTTAACCCAAGAAGAATGGAGGGGAAGGAGAATTCCAGTTAATGTACAATATCAAGCTCCATCATTGACTAGCATGAATATCGAAAATGCCAAGAATTTATGAATTCAAGTGAAAGTGATAAGACACACACACAAAAATCTCTGCAGGTACTTCATAGTAAGCAATCATTGGATTTACCTGCACACCACCATGCTGCATGGATCCCCAAATCTGAAAATCGCTTCAGCATCATTTTTTTTCTTTTTTCTTTTTTTTGTCACACCTGCGGCATGCAGAAGTTCCTGGGCCAGGGATCAAACCTGCGCCACAGCAGTGACAACACGGAATCCTTCAATGCTATGCCACTGGGTGACTCCATTCAGCATCATTTTTTAATATAAATGTTATTGGACTATAGCATCTTTTTTTTTTTTTTTTTTTTTTTTTTTTTTTTTTTTTTTTTTTGCTTTTTAGGGCTGTACCAGAGGCATATGGAGGTTCCCAGGCCAGGGGTTAACCAGGAGCTGTGGCCCCAGCCTACCCCACAGCCACAGCAAGGCCAGATCCGAGCCCCATTTATGACCTACACCACAGCTCACGGCAGCACCAGATTCTTAACCCACAGAGCAAGGCCAGGGATCCGACCCACAACCTCATGGTTCCTAGTCAGATTTGTTTCCGCTGCACCACGATGGGAACTCCTTAGTGGAGTATAGCATATTTAAGTACAGCCTGATCTGTCTATCAGTTATGGCTTTAATGTGTACGAAAATCACTACGGGATCTGGTTAAAACACAGATTTGTACTGAGTCGCTCTAGGCTGGGGCCTGAGACTCTGCATTTCCAACACGCTCCAGGGTGATGCAGGGGCCCTTGGTCAGGGACAACACATGGAACCGCCACAGCTAAAAGGCCAAAGCCGTGTGTTCCAGGCCTGATGGGAAACACTGGCTTCACTTTAATCCTTACAATGGATCTGTTGGAATAAGAATAATGTCAAAATGACATAAGAGGCTGGGGTCCCCACCTCAGGAATAGAACCAGCATCCTCATGGATGCTAGCAGGTTTCTTAACCCACTGAGCCACAGCAGGAACTTCTGACCCAACACCTTTCAAGAGAAAGCAGCTTCCATGTGAGCTTTGCGCAAAACGTCACACACCAACACCGTGGTACAAGTCACGCATGCATTGGCACCAGGCCCCGACCCATACTATTTTGAGCAATGCTACGTATTCACCCTATCCCAGTGGAGGAAAAAAGTAAAGACACTTTCTCCAACTATACTTTCAGCTTGTGCTCTTTCCCAGAGAGCTGAGTCAAGGGAGGAGATGCAACTTTCTGAAGCCTTGATGAAAATCTGTATTTAAACCTTATAAACACTGCAAACCATTTTTGAGGATTTGGATTTTCCCACCCTCCAGCTCCTCACAGCTTGTTTAAGGAATAAAGACAATTTACACTTACACACATAAACACTTGGGTAAATGGAAAAAAAAAATGAATAAAGAGATTCTGCCTGCCTCTTTTGCTTTTTGGGTATCCATAAAATTGTTTTGTAGAATTCTCTAACAGACTATAAATAAGCCTTCCTTGAGATTCCTTTTCACTTGGACTTGCCTTCTTGCTGTAGATTTAAGGAGCTGGGTGTGTGTGTGTTGGGGGGGGGTCCCTAAAGCTAGAAATCCTCCAAGAAAGGAATTACTAGATTCATAGATCATCAGCACAGGACCTCAAATCTCCTCTGAAAAGCTCGTTCTATTACAAGTTGTTGTTGTTTTTTTTTCCATCTTTTCTGGGGCCGCACCTGCGACATATGGTGGTTCCCAGGCTAGGGGTCTAATCGGAGCTGTAGCCACCAGCCTACACCAGAGCCACAGCAACGCAGGATCCGAGCCACGTCTGCAACCTACACCACAGCTCATGGCAACGATGGATCCTTAACCCACTGAGCAAGGCCAGGGATCGAACCTGCAACCTCATGGTTCCTAGTCAGATTCATTAACTTCTGAGCCACGATGGGAACTCCTCTATCACAAGTTTTCAGCAACTATAAAAACTAGTAAACGATGGATAGGAAAAAGACAAATTTATAGCAGGCAGTCAAGGCTGGCTTTAGGCATGTTTGTCTCTGAGACCAGCTAATCCTTTGCCATCCACCCCAATAACTTTCAGAGACCTCCTCCCCCACCACGCTCCCACCCCCAGCCCACACCCACACTCCGTTGCCGTGAGCTGTGGTGTAGGTCACAGGCACAGCTCGCAGCTCGGATCGGGGGTTGCTGTGGCTGTGGTGCAGGCTGGCAGCTGTAGCTCCGATTAGACCCCTAGCCTGGGAACCTCCATATGCCGCAAGTGTGGCCCTAAAAAAAGACGAAAGACAAAAAAAAAGAAAAAGAAAGAAAAAAATTAAATTAAAAAAAAATAAAATGAAACTTACAGCTGGCAAGTCCTGTGTCATCAGGTCCATGCTCTCTTCTATCGAAAATGAATCAGAACTCTATCTTAGATTAAGGGAGAAGAGGGTGTTTGCTTATGTGGTATGATTTAAAGCCCACTCTGCCCCCACTGTAAAAATCTCCTCCGTATACTGCCACAGGATCTAAAATACTGTCATTGGGATTTTTGCCACTTTGCGTTCCATTTTACTGTTTCCAGGAGTCCTCTGTTGAATTATAGTAGCACCTTGCTGAGATTAACACAGCAAGTCATAATCAGGGAAAGCAGGCTCCAAGAGACAAAGAAGTTGTAACAGAAAGTAAGGAGGGAAAAGTAGGTCTAGAGCATAAAGGATTTTATTTTATTTTTGTCTTTTTAGGGCCACACCCACAACATACGGTGGTTCCCAGGCTAGGGGTCGAATTTGAGCTGTAGAGCTAGAGTCACCAGCCTACGCCACAGCCACAGCAATGCCAGATCCCAGCCACATCTGCTCCTACACCGCGGCTCGCAGCAACACTGGATCCTTAACCCACCAAGCGGGGCCAGGGATCAAACCTGCATTCTCATGGATGCTAGGCAGATTCATTTCTGCTGAGCCAGGATGGGAACACCAAGGATTTTTTTTTAAGAGCAGACACGTTCCAGAGATGTAAATAAGGGTAACATGGCAGCCCTGGGTTACAGAGAAAGGGCCAAAAGAGAAAGGAACATGAAAAAGGATTGGGAAGAAATCGGCCCCTTTGCACAGCCCTGTTCAGCACCAGCTCAGTGGTGGATCACACGTGAAATAATCGTTGGATGAACTAGTCTTCATTTCAGTGTGGTACCTGGCTAATGTGTCACCTCTCACTGTCTTGCCTATGTCAGATTCCCCTTCTCTTACTCCACCCAGTAAAGTTCTCCCTAAAATCTATTGAAATGTGCACTGTTTTTAAAAATGACATCAGGAGTTCCTCTTGTGGCTCAGCAGTTAGCGAACACGACTAGCATCCATGAGGATATGGGTTCGATCCCTGGCCTTGCTCAGTGGCTTAAGGATCTGGCGTTGCCATGAGCTGTGGTGTGGATCTCAGATGTGGCTCGGATCTTGAGTTGCTGTGGCTCCAGCATAAGCCACCAGCTACAGCTCCCATTGGACACCCTAGCCTGGGAGCCTCCATATGCCACGGGTGCAGCCCTAAGACCAAAAAATTTAAAAAAAATTTTTTTAAATAAAAATGACATCAGTATGGGAATCAAGAATGGTGGCAAGATAGGAAGGGATGTATTTTGGTGGGTAGGTGGGACCCTTTCAACAGACCTCTACATTTCTATGACAGCCTGTTTCTTTCTACACAGGACCAAGTTGGTTGGTTTTATTCTATTTGTGTCCTAGAGAACCTAAGTCCAGTCCCCCCATTCATTCATCAAACATGTATTGCGTACCCACCATATGCCAGACACTGGAATTCTCAGGAGATCCAAAAAGAAAATCATATTGCTGACTTCAAGAACTTCTTTCTTTCTTCCTTCATCTTTTGTGTATGTGTGTGTGTGTGTGTGTGTGTGTGTGTGTGTGTGTGTGTGTGTGTGTGTGTGTGTTTAGGGCCATACCCTCGGCATATGGAACTTCCCAGGCTAGGGGTCAAATCAGAGCTGCAACTGCTGGCCTACACCACAGCCACAGCAACACCAGATCCAAGCCATATCTGCAACCTACACCCCAGTTCATGGCAACACTGGATCCTTAATACTAAGGCCAGGGATCGAACCTGCGTCCTCATGGATACTATTCAGGTTCGTTACCACTGAGCTGCAATGGGAGCTCCCTCCAGGACCTCTTATGATGATAAACTGACCCTCCAAAAAAATCATAGCCCTGATTCTGTAGCATTTGCCAAATTCCAAGATGTAAGTATTTCCATTATGGCTAATATCAAGCTACCCAGAGTTTAACAGCAGGCTCACCACACTGCTGAACACATAACAGTCAGTTGTCCCCAGCAGATACCAGGTATGGGCTCAGGTGCAACCCCAGGGCCACACAGATGTCTACCTGTAGGGACATCAGAGAAAAATCACAAATTTCATTGAAGGAGAGAGCTGAATTTTTCAATGCACCATTAGACTGTAAGCCCACTGAGAACAGAGCCTGTGCTTCCTTTTTTATTGCATCTGTCATGTAATGTCTTTCAAGTGATTTTCAGCATAGGACATAGATCCATGTCATAGCTATGAAACTGAGATTTTGAAGGAGATGGGATTAATATAAGTGGCTTGCTCCTTTGTCCTGGTGACTGTACAAGTAGTTTTCAGGTTTTACAAAAGGAAACCTTGCCATCACCAAGTACATCCTGAAAATTCATTTGATTATCTCAACTTCAGTTTTTAATTAACTGTGCATATGGCTGCCCACTCATTGGGGTCAAATGCCCCAGCTGGGGATGGCTCTTCCTGGCATCTGGGCTGAGTTAGCATGTGCCTTTGGGATCAGAGTCTGTGACAAGAGGTTGTGAAAGAGAAATTCAGGAAAGGTCACAGACTCAGGTGCCAAAAGCAACAGCACTGGCTCCAAAAGAAGAACAGCACTTGAGCCCAAAAGAAGAAGCAGCCATGGAGAAACATCCTGGGCAGCAAATCAAATTCACTCTGCCTTAGAGGTCAACAGAGGACCAATCAAGGCCACTGGAGGGCTGGACAGGGGCTAAAGGCTCTGAAGGTTTTAAGACTTGGCGAGTTTCAAAATAAGAATTCACTGACACGCCACTAAATCCAAAAGCAGAGAAAGGCCAGTGATCCGGAAAATACCACCCCACAGAGATGCAAGTCACACTGACAACCCCTTCTGTTGGCGCCATTGCTACATCTCATATTTTAATGCAAAATCCAAAAAATACTTAGTGGAAAGCAAGTCTGTAACCCTGATAGACCACATGGCATGCTGCCTTCCAGAAAATAATCTTTATTCCTGGAAAGTGTATGTTTCCATGTACTTTTAAAAAAATTGTATGCTGGAGGTCCTATCATGGCTCAGCAGAAAAACAAATCCAACTAGTATTCATGAGGACGCAGGTACGATCCCTGGCCTCGCTCAGTGGGTTAAGGATGCAGCATTGCCATGAGCTGTGGTGTAGGTCATAGACAGAGCTCGGATCAGGCGTTGCTGTGGCTGTGGTGTAGGCCAGCAGCTACAGCTCTGATTCGACCCCTAGCCTGGGAACTTCCATATGCTTCGGATGAGGCCCTAAAAAGACAAAAAAAAAAAAAATTGTATACTGGAGTTATGTCTCCCAATGCCAAAAACAACTGTCTTTTTTATGTTAGTTGGGAGAAAAAAATCCATTAATCCATTATTGATACTGTGTAGACAGACAGTTGATTCACTAGATTTTCAACTGGCTCCTAAAGTACCTGGAATGGAGACACTACTCCAGAACATGCGTAAGAAACATTAAACAGGAAAATACTTAAAAGTAACTAGCAAAAGCTTCTAGCATCCTGAAACACCAATTATAAAAGGCCAATTACTATCAAATATTCTTTGATTCCTTCATGGAAATGTGTAATTCTTCACCAATGGCTACCAACTTCAGCCTTTCAATAAAGGTCTTTATGTGAAAGATAAAAATCTTTATGTGAACTTCCTTTAATTCAATTTTTTTGCAACATAAATACATCATTAAATTGCTCCAGGAACCCTGCAAACATTTTCTTAGTAGCCGAAGCACAGTGGTAACTAATGTTTCATTTACTATGTTTCAGCATAAAAAGCTACTAGTCTGAAGATCCCCTAAAACACCAAAAATTTTCCTGAAATCATTAGAATTTACCCTACAAAGCAACAACATTAATACATAGTATATATTGAATCACATTTATTATTTGCATTCGAGCTACTTCAAAAAGTATTTGAAGTGGATTAGCCAACAGGTACATGTACTTTTCAATCATTAAAATAAGCATAGGAGTGCCTGCTGTGGCACAGTAGGTCAAGAAAACAGCTGAAACTCTACCCAGTATTCTGTGATGATCTGTGTGGGAAAAGAACCAGAGAGAATGGAGATGTGTATATGTATGACTGGCTCACTTTGTTACATACCAGAAATTATCACAGCCTTGTCAATTAACTCTACTTCAACAAATCTGAAAAAAAGGGAGAAAGAAAGAAAGAAAAAAAGAAAGAAAGAAAGAAAGAAAGAAAGAAAGAAAGAAAGAAAATGAAGGAAGGAAGGAAGGAAAGAAAGAAAGAAAGAAAGAAAGAAAGAAAGAAAGAAAGAAAGAAAGAAAGAAAGAGAAGGAAGGAAGGAAAGGAAGGAAGGAAAGGAAAGAAGGAAGGAAAGGAAGGAAGGAAAGGAAAGGAGGAAGGAAGGAAGAGAGGAAACAACTCAGCAGCTCGAGTCACTGTGGAGGCACAGGTTTGATTCCTGGCGCGGCACAGTAGGTTAAAGGATCCAGTGTTGCTGTAGCTGTGTTTTGGGTCATAGCTGCAGCTCAGATGCAGTCCCTGGCCCAGGAACTTCCATATGCTGCAAGTGAGACCATTAAAAAAACAATAATGATGAGGATAAAATATAAAAAGCATGCACTTGCAAGAGGGAAGATTATTATATGAAACTCAGACTAAGGAGAGTTATTAGAACTGAGTCCTAAATTTTGCCTTAGATTTTTCTAGAGTCAAATAGGAAATCTGGTGAATTATGTAATTCTCACTCATTAAAAGAAAAACAAAATTTTTGTCCTTGGGACTAAACCAAAGAGCAAATTACCGCATGAGTCCATATATAAAGAATATTAAAGAGCACTAATAGGCAACTTTTAAAGCAGCTTTAAAGATGCAAACGTGTTCTTCAAGTGACCATTTTTTATATTAAACCCCAAGGCATTTCTGCAGAGAAGTAAGGTTTATGATTTTCTGATGCGAGAATTTGATACCAAGCTAGAACCTGGAAAATGTAGACCATTAGATGGTTAGAAACTCTGTTAGATTACCTTCCTTGAATATAAAATATCATGGCTGTGTTTTGAGAGATGATCCAAGACTAAGATTAAATATACAGATTAAGTATATCTGTGTTTCTGTTGAGGTCTGACATCGGATCCATGTGCTTTCCAAAACAGAAATGCAGAGAAGAAGATGCCATTTGGTTTTGAAAATCAAAGAGCAGTTCAGAAGCTCCCAATTATGGTCCCTGTCTGTTCCATCACAGCTCCTGTGGACACCTTTGCCGAAGGGGTTCTACTGCATGTGCCTGGCCAAGGCTAACCAAACCCGGGACGGTCACTTGGCTTAAAAGTGTTTGTTTGTTTGTTTTTTAATTGATTTATTTTTCCTCTGTACGGCATGGGGACCAAGTGACACGTACATGTATACATACTTTTTCCTCCCACTGTTGTGTTGCGATGTAAGTATCTAGACATGGTTCTCAATGCTACACAGCAGAATCTCATTGTAAATCCATTCCAAGAGCGATAGTTTGCATCTGTTAACCCCAAGCTCCCAGTCCCCCCCACTCCCTTCCTCCCCCGTCCCCGGGGGGGCAGCCACAAGTCTAGTTGATAAACCATAAGCCACTTCAAACTGATGACCTCACTTGGTCACTGAAAACATAAACTTGTCCACTCTGATCCTCTCACCCACTGGATGGCTGAGTTGATATGACACCCTTCTTGGCTGACTTTTCTACTCAATGTTACTTTCCACCTGCCCCATCCCCACTGATGTGCTCAAATAAGCAACTTGTTCTTGAGTCCCTGTCTCAGGGTCTGTCTCTGGAGGAACCCAAATGAAAGCAGCATCTCTGCCGAAATCCTTTCCTTATTAAGCCGTCTGAAGTGTCCCAGGGAGCAGTTCATCTCCCAACTCACCTTCCGCATTGTTTTGTTTTGGTTTTTTTCTTCTTCCCCACAGATTTGCCACATTGCCCAGAAGATATCTATCAGGGCCTTCCTAGCCTAAGAACCACGACGCCTCCCGTGGGTCTGTGAGGAAAACCACCACTGTACCTCTGCAAGGGGCAGCCTCGCTTTGTCATAGGAACAGTCCCGGCAGACAAGAGACTGAACTCAGCAGCTGCCCTTCATCGTCACTCTCCAGTACAAAGAGACTTCACCAAGGTACTGGTTTTCCCATGGTGAGGACCGCCAGACAATTCAGTTCTTGCTCGCTCCAAATTTCAGCAGGAACCCAAGTTTTATTTTTAACTGTGCAGGAAGGCGTTGCCATGGTAACATAAGAACTCCAAGAGCAATTTGATTGATGGATGATGTTGCAGCGAAGAAGGATTGATGTGAAAGATGGGGGGGGGGGAATCATACACTTTTATCACCCTGGGCTGAGTTTATAGATCTTGGTTGTTACACACTAACAATATGTATTATCTGTTTATCCTTATGCAGAAGGAAACATGGCCATTTTCCTAGCCTGGTCCCCCAGAGCAAAATGATAAGGAAAGAATTGATCATCAGGGAAGTGAGCGGGTCTCATGATTTTAAGAGATGTGTGATCAATGTGGCTGAAAGAAGGTAATACTTGCTGGGCCGGCTAGCAGAGCAGAGCGTTCAGACACCCCGCCCGGCAGGGAGTTGATGGGAACATTTGCTGCTCCCTCCCTCAAGGGCATTTTACTTTCAGCCATCCTCTCTCTTCAATTAATCGTCCTGTTTGTAGCAGGGATAGTATATTTGAAATAGCCCTCTAGATATTTTCCCTCTTGGAAAACTCATCTTTTTTTCCTTACAGCATAGATAACGGTTCTTGCCCTGGGGAAGGGAAGGAGGCTTGCCAGTGAAGAAGGGAGACATGAGGGAGAGGAGTTCTCAGCAGATGGAACCAAATGTGGGCAGTCCTTTGGTGGTGCAGGGAGAAAGTTCCAGAGCAGCAGTTCTCAAGGTGGCCCAGATCCTCCTGTGGGGCCTCAGGTTCCTCTGGGTGATGGGGGAGGTTCTGTGATCAAAACTATTTTCATGGGAGTTCCATGGTGGCTCAGTATGTTAAGGATCCAGTGTTGTCACTGGTGTGGTGCAGGTTTGATCCCCTTAGCCAAAACAACAACAACAACAACAACAACAACAACAATTTTCGTGATCCTCCTAAGACATGAAAGGCATGCTTCCCCTTCCCACTCATGCAGGAAAGTCCAATGGAATTTTCCAGAGGCTACACAATGTATGATATCACAATAATTTAGATACCAAAGTGTGTATTTTCTGTTAGATATATACTTAAATAAAAGCTGTCTTCTGTGAAGCCAAATATTAAAGAGATTTGGGGGAAAAAAGTAAAACTAATTTTCTAACTAGCTTTTCTGGAAAATGTAATTACTCTGCATTTTAAAATGTTCTTTCAGGAGTTCCCGTCGTGGCTCAGTGGTTAACAAATCCGACTAGTATCCACAAGGTTGCAGGTTCGATCCCTGGCCTCGTTCAGTGGGTTAAGGATCTGGCATTGCCATGAGCTGTGGTGTAGGTAGCAGATGCAGCTCAGATCTGGCATTGCTGTTGTGGCTCTGGTGTAGGCCAGCAGCAACAGCTCCAATTAGACCCCTAGCCTGGGAACCTTCATATGCTGCAGGCGTGACCCTAAAAAGACAAAAAATAAAAAATAAATAAATAAAATGTTATGTCATTAATCTGTAATGAGTTTAATGTTATTTTCAATGGGTTAACAAATACTCTTGATTTTTTTTCTCCGTTTCTAATACAGGAAATAACAATACATATAGCTACTTAGGCAAAAGTTCTTTGAGGGTCCAAAAATTTTTCAGGGTATAAAGGGGTCCTTAAGACCAAATAGTGTGAGAACCATTCAGAAGCGATAACACCAAGATAAATACATTGCTAAGCAATCTGAGAATGGACTCGGGTCCTAGCCCAACTGGGACCTCAGCCCAAGAAGGCTTGAGGGAATTAAAGCCACTTCTCAGCCTTCATGGTGAGGCCTGGAGAGGTGAGGGCCTTAGAGAAGATACACACTCACTCTGGCATACAGCTTAAATTGCTGCTCACAGAAAAGGACTCCACCTACACGGCTGGTGGGAGGTAAGATGGTGAAGCCACTATGGAGAACAGTATGGAGTTTCCTTTAAAAACTAAAAATAGCGTTGCCATATGATCCTGCAATCCTCCTCCTGGACATCTGTCCAGAAAAGACACAAACTCTAATTCAAAAAGATAGATGACACTCATGGACTTGGAGAACAGATTTGTGGTGGCCAGGAGGGAGGGGCAGGGAGGGGGAATTTGGGGTTAACAGATGCAACCTATTGCCTTTGGAGTGGAAAAAGCAATGAGATCCTTCTGTATAGCACTGGGAACTATATCTAGTCACTTATGATGGAGCATGATAATGGAGAAAAAAGAATATATACATGTATGTGTGACTGGGTCACCTTTCTGTGCAGTAGAAAATTCACAAAACACTGTAAACCAGCTATATTGGAAAAAATAAAAATCGTTGTAAAATTCAAAAAAAAAAGATACGTGCACTCCAGTGTTCCTAGTGGCACTATTTACAATGGCCAAAACATGAAAACAACCTAAATGTCCACCGACAGATGAATGGATAAAGAAGATGTGGTATGTATATTTCTATTCATATGTGTATTCAACCATAAAAAAGAATGAAATAAAGTCATTTGCCGCAACATAGGAGGACCTAGAGACTGTTGTACTAAGTGAAATAAGTCAGATAAAGATAAATATCATATGATATCAGCTATATGTGCAATTTTTAAAATTATTCAAATGAACCAATTTACATAACAGAAATAGACTCAAAGGCATAGAAAACAAACTTACATTTCCCAAAAGGTAAAATGGGGGAGGGAGGGATAACTTAGCTTGGGATTAACAGATACGTACTACTATATATAACACAGATAAGCAATAAGGACCTACTGCATAGCACAGGGAACTATATTCAATATCTTGTAATAACACACAATGGAAAAGAATTTGCAAAAGAGTATACACACACACAACAGAATCACTTTGCTATATACCTGAAACTAACACAACATTGTACATCAACTCCGATTCAAAACACTAAAATCAAAGAATTTTTCAAAACAAAAATGTTGCTCAGAGCAATCTGAGATAACCTTTTTGCTTAATGGTACATCTGAGTACTAGTGTTCAAATGTTACCCCAGATAAATGTTCTTTTTCCTCTATTCCTCTCCTGTAGAAATCTTTCCGCTTGTCATTCTTTGGCTTCCATTATAGGTCTCATTTTCTTTCTCCATTTCCTCCTCTGCCATCATCCCTCTCCTTTCACTCTGCCACTTCTTATTATTCTTTTTCCTTGTTTTGTCTTAGCCAAGTTGGTGGCAGCCTAAACCCACTGGTCCAATAGCCGTCAAGCTGTTTTCAAGACTTGCCACTTATCGTGGGCATGCTTTAGGGTCCTAGAAACTTGACGCAGAACATTTTATTTAATCCTCACATAACTCTACAAGGCGGATTTATAGTTGCTATTTCACTGCCACTCAGAGTAATTAAAAATTTACCCAAGGTCATGCAACTGGTTATGTGTCAAAATCTGCACCCACATCTATTAGAACCCAAGCCCATGTCCCTTCTAATCTATTAGCTTCTTTAGATACAGTATTTTACACGTTACAGTCCAGGAGCTATATGTACCCTAATCTTGCTGCCTTCTCTTACTATTCCTTATGACATATATTTGCCCACGCTCTTCATAATTCAGTGGTTGTAAACAAAGCGAGAAATGGGGAATAATCACACACAGCATTGTACCTAGAGGCTCATCTAGGAATAAAATTCAGAAACTCTATCAATGGAACCCCAGTTTACATCTCTCTTTAACGGAACATCCTCTGAGAGTTGGGGATGCGCTAGATGTCATGTTGACGTCAAAGAATTGCCAAAAAAAACCCTGAACTTTATTAGATATGATGTTAAATTAGCTTTAAGCGCTTACTATAGACAAGACACATAACTAATTACTCTCCATATATTATCTCATTTAATTCTTGTAAGGACCCTGCATGACAGATTTTTATTAACCCTCTTTTAGGGATGAAGAAACTGAAGCTCCTAGGGTTTTAAGATGCTTTCTTATGGAATGACAGCTAGTAAATTCAAACTGAGGTCTATTTTATTCCAAAGGCTAAGTTCTTTCCAGTCCTCGCAATGATTGTTTCACTGATATATTATAACCAGGCTGGTGGCATGTGACTTGGAATTATTAGATTTTTTTTTCTTTTTTTCTATACACCTTTTCAGATTCCATGCATTACCTCAGGCAAAAAAACTGCCACATGGAAATGATGCATTGGCCCAAGAAGGTGTTTTCTAAATCAGAAACAAATCAATTTATTTGCCTTTGCATTGCATGGATGTCTTTCCTCCTTTTAAAGTTGGAGGAAAGTTTGATGGAGGCATCAAAAATGGCCTTTTACAAGCTATTTGTCTTGGTTACCATCTACTAGCTTTGGGTGCCTCCCATCCTTTTTTTTTTTTTTTTTTGAGAAAATTGGGAAATCACTTAGATAGTAAGCTATCAATTATACTAGGATGCAATTCAGAACTGAAATAAACCTCATAGTGTTCAAATGGAAACTTTCAAGTACTGAAATCCAACTGATTACCCAAATGGGAGATGGTTCTGAATTTTCTACTTCTCCACAGTGCCAGAGGGACAAGTGACATGAGATTTCACTGAGGAAGCACCAGAGGAAAGGAGATAGAATCTCTTAATCAGAATGAACATTTCAAAGGCTGCAGCCAGCATGTATGCAGTGAGGCATGAGCTTTTAAGTGAATAAAACATGGTGTAGAGTAAGGAGTCTGGTATGCTATCACCTACAGTTTAAAAAAAAAAATACAGGGTTGAGAGAAAACATTTGCAAAATGGATCATAGACTTACACGTAAAATGCAAAAACTCCTAGAAGATAACATAGGGGAAAACCTAGGTAACCTTGGGTATGGTGATGACTTTCTAGATACAATACCAAAGACACACAAAAGAAATAATTGGTAAGCCTCACTTCATTAAAATTCAAAACATCTCCTCTCATTGCAAATCAACCACAATTTAAAAAAAAAAAATTTCTCTGCTGAAGACAATGTCAAGAGAATGAGAAAACAAGACACAGCCTGGGAGACAATATTTGCGAAAGATACATCTGATAAAGTACTATTATCCAAAATGTATAAAGAACTCTTAAAAGTCAATAAGAAGAAAATGAAAAAAGCAATTTTAAAAATGAGCCAAAGACCTTGACAGTTACCTCACCAAGAAGATATAAAGATGGTAAATAAGCACATGAAAAGATGCTCCACATCATAAGTCGTTGGGGAAATACAAAGTAAAACCAGGAATGAGATACCACTACGCACCTCTTAGACTGGACAAAATTCAGAACCCTGACAACACCAAATACTGGCTAAGACAGAGAGTAACAGGAGCTCTCATACAATGCTGGTAGGAATATGAAATGCTAAGACCATTCTGGAAGATAGATTGGTGGTTTCATAGACAACTAAACATACTTTTACCATACAATCCAGCAATCACACTCCTTAATATTTCCCCAAGGAAGCTGAAAACTTATATCCACACAAAAGCCTGCATACAGATGGTTATACAGCAGCTTTGTTCATAATTGCCAACACTTGGAAGTAACCAAGATACCCTTCACTAGGGGAATGGATAAATAATCTGTGATACATCAGACAATGGAATATTCTGCATGCTAAAAAAAAATGAGCTGTCAAGTCATGAAAAGACAGGGAGGAAAGGTAGATGCATATTACCAAGTGAAAGAAGCCAATCTGGGAAGGCTACTTACTGTATGATTCCAACTACATGACCTCCTGCAAGAGGCAAAACTGCAGAGATCATAAAAGATCAGTTGTTGCTGGAGGTTCGTGGGGAGGCAGAGCACAGAGGACTTTTAGGGCAGTGAAACCACTCTGTATGACACCAGAAAATACATGTTATTACAAATTTGTCTAAACTCATAAAATGTACAATGTGAATCCTTATGTAAACTATGGACTTTGAGGGATAATGATGTGTTAATGCAGGCTTATCAGTTGCAGCAAAGGTACCACTCTGATGGGGGATGTTGATAATGGGGAAGGCTATGCCCCTGTGGGAGAAGGGGTAAGTGGGAACTCTCTCTACATTCCCCTAAATTTTTGCTGTGCATCCAAAACTCCTCTTTTAAAAAAAATCTATTAAAAATCAATAATAGATAACATACAGGAATATGTATATGAACATATACATATAACACACATCTGTATATGGAATAACCAAACACGGAAGATTCCAAGATTACACCTAGTTTTCTCTTTCCCAAGTTGTGATCTTGAAGAAGCCTATAGCTTATCTGCAAATTCTTAGATGATAAAAAAAAAAGGCTTCCAATCACTTCTAGTCACAAAATAACCTCATCCTGGCAGATGCCTAGTCCTGTGTAGTAGACAATGTTCCAGACTTTACTGAAGTTCAGATTTCCTCCTTCTGCCAGCTCAAAACTTGCTCCAGGCCATGAGGCACCCTGGATCTATTGGAAATATGCACCCTTTGCTCCCACAAACTGGGAGGGCGGGCCACTCCCTAGGCAGCCACTTTTCTTTGCTACATCATCAGATCAGCTAGCCACTGCGGTCTTCTGGCCTTTGGGGTTCCATAGCTGTTTGTGGCACCGCATTCTTCAGAGCTGTCACACCCCTCCCCAAATCTTCTCTTCAACAAGTGCAATATCATCAGTTGCTTTAACAATCTTTATAAAATGTGCTTCCAAGGCTGTATCAGTTAGCTATTGCTGTGTAACAAACCAAGCCGTGTTTTAAAAACAACTATTTAAGATAGCTCATGAGTCTACAAGTCAGCTGATGGTAGTTATCTAACAGGCTTAGCTAATCTCAGCTGGACTTGTATATGTATCTTCAGCCAAGTGCCAGGTCAGCTGTGGTCTGATTGTTATACAATAGCCTGCTCTCATGTGAAGCAGCTGGCTGACTCTTAACTGGGATGATGGGCACGACAAGGCTACGTGTCTCTCACCTTTTGGCAGACTAGCCTGGACCTGTCCACTTGGTAGAGGCATGGTTCCAAGAGAAAGTGTGGAAATGTGCAAGGGTTCACGTAGTCTAGGCTCAGAACCATCATTTCTGCCACATTCTATACAGGTCAGAGAATATCACAAGGCTGGGTGAAGAAATAGACTACACTTCTTGATGGAAGAAACTGCATGTTCAAGTTGCAAAACTTGTAAAAACAAGGATGAGGTTAAAAGATTGGGGACCTTTTTGCAATTAATCTACCATACAGGCAATTCTCTATCCTGGTCTTTGTAATAAGCTCTAGCTCACATGGAACCCTCTTAATGCTATTTCTATTAGTCTAATCTAAGATGAACATTAACTTGTAAGGGAAACCACAAAGAAAAATTGTAACACTGATATTATTGCTGACTTTTTTTTTCCTTGCTCCTGAGGCTGCTAAGCTACTGAACTCATGTAGCAGATTTTTCAACTCCTCGTTCAGAACATTACATATGTAGAGGAGGAAAAAATTTTTCCTCTACCCTCTTAAGATTATCACTTGGAGGATGCAAAGTAAAATGAAAAAGGCAGATTAATAGAAAAATGAATTTATAGTTTATTGATGTTAATTTTTTAAATTTTATAAGCATGGGAGCAGGGGGAAGGGTCACAGAAAGGAAGTGAAAACCCCAAAGAAGCATTTAGACTTAGAAACTTCTATATAATTTTAACAAAGGGTGGTGAATTGCAGAGAAGTGACTAGACCAAAAAAAAGGGCATCCTAGGGGCAGTAAATTGTGGCAAAATAAAGGTATGAGGAAACTAAGAGTAGATAAGGGTTGCTTAGTAAGGTTTGTATGCAGACTCAAGTTGGAGCCCTCTCCAGTGATAAGAGTATTTTAGAGTGATTAAAAGTCATTCTCCTCTTCCTCACACAGAAGAGGGAGACAGTTTTATGATATGTTATGTTATGGAAATGTATGTTAACTTTAGAAAAGGGAAATTCATGTCCTGCTTTTAGACAGAGGCAGAAAGCTTCTCCTGTCTCTGCTCTTTCTTAATTGCCTTCAGCTGAAAGTGATCCTTGTGCCAAAGTGGCTTACTTGGGGGGGGTCCATATTCTGATCTCCTGCACACATATACATCCTTGTTAAATTTCATCTTGTTAGTTTCTTCACTTTGAGAAGCCTGAAAATGTAATTCAGGCTGTTCTTTGTCAGAACATAAGAGAAAACTCAGTCCAATCAAACATGAAAGTTCTGGGCTGATGCAACAGCTCATTCCACACTTGGCTGAGGCCCCTCTAACCTGATGCAGCTCAAAGAAGAAGTCGAATCAGAAGCTGCAGTCGCAACAGTTTCTGGTGGGAGATCTATGGTTCCTGCTAGAAAGACCCTTTTTATCCCCAGCAAGCTTATAAGATTCAATTCAGACGTGTGATGCAGGTCAATCCAGCAGTCCACTGTGGATATACACCTAAGACAATTCAAAAACCAATGCTAGAGGAAAGAAAGAAATCAAACCGGAAGGCTACATGCAAAAGAATCAAACTGGATTACTCTTTCACTCCAAAAATAAATTCAAATGAATTTAAGACTTGAATGTAAGACCTGAAACCATAACATTTGTACAAGAAAACATAGGCAGTAAGCTCTTTTTTTTTTTTTTTCTTTTTTGGCCGCACCCATAGCACATGGAAGTTCCCAGGCCAGGGGTCAAATCCAAGATGCAGCTGCAACCTACACCACAGCTGCAGCAATGCCAGATCCTCAACTCACTGCACCAGGCCAGGGATCAAACCCATGCTTCAGCAGTGACCCGAGCCTCCGCAGATACATTGGATCCTTAACCCACTGCAGCACAGCAGGAACTCCAGAAGTAAGGTCCTTGCCATCAGTCTTAGTACTGTATTTTTGGATCTGTCTCCTCAGGCAAGGGAAATAAAAGAAAAAAAAATGGTACTGCATCAAACTAGAAAGCTTTGCACAGCAAAGGAAACCATCAACTATCAACAAAATGAAAAGGCCACCTACTGAAAGAAAAAAGATATCTGCACATCCAATAAGGCATTAATACATAAACTATACAAAGAACTCAACATCAAAAAAATAAACAACCCAATTAAAAAATGGGAAGAGGACCTGAAGAGATATTTTCCCAAAGAAGACATACAGCTGGACAACGGGCCCATGAAAAGATGCTCAACATCACTTATCATCAGGGAGACGCAAATGGAAAGCACAGTAAGATAGCACCTCACACGTATCAGAATGCCTGGGATCAAAAAGGCCACAGATAACAAGTGTTGGTGAGGATGTGGAGAAAAGGGAACCCTCGTGCACTGTTGGCAGGATCATAAGTTGGCACCTTGCTGTGGAAAACAGGATGGAGAATCCTCAAAAAATTAAAAATAGAACTACCATATAATCCAGCAATTCCAATTCTGGGTGTTTATCCAAAGAAAACAAAAACATAATTAGAGAGTACATATGCACCTCTATGTTCATTACAGCGTTATTTACAAGGCCAAGATATGGAAGCAACCTAAGTGCCCATCCTAAGTATATCCACAATGGAATATTAGCCATAAAAAAGAAAAATCTTGCCATTTGCAACATGGATGGACCTAGATAGTATATTATGCGAAGTGAAATAAGTCAGCCAGAGAAAGACTAATACCCTGTGTTATCATTTATATGTGGAATCTAAAAAACAAATGAACGAGCATGGCAAAACAGAAACAAAGTTATAGAGATAGTTTACAGAGGGAAGGGAGGTGGGAGAAAAGAAAAAAAAGAGGGAGATTAAGAGGTACAAACTTCAGTTGCAAATAAATGAGTCACTGATATGAAATGTATAGTGTGGGGAATATAGTTAATAACAATGTAATATCTTGATATGATGATATTGATAACTAAACTTATCGTGATCATTTTGAAATGCATAGAAATATTGAATCACTACGTTTATATAATAGGAACTAACACAGTGTTGTAGGTAATTATACTTCAAAAACATACAAACAGGGGAGTTCCTGTTGTGGCTCAGCGGTTAGAGAATCTGACTAGGAACCGTGAGGTTGCAGGTTCGATCCCTGACCTTGCCCAGTGGGTTGGGGATCCTACATTGCCGTGAGCTGTGGTGTAGGTCGCAGAAGTGGCTGGGATCCCGAGTTGCTGTGGCTGTGTGTAGGCCGGCAGCTATAGCTCCGATTAGACCCCTAGCCTGCGAACCTCCATATGCTGCGAGTGCAGCACTAGGAAAGACAAAAAGACAAAACAAAACAAAACAAAACAAAATACAAACAAGGAGTTCCCATTGTGGCACAGCAAAAACAAATCCAACTAGTGAGTATCCATGAGGACTTGGGTTTGATCCCCAGCCTTGCTCAGTGGATCTCAGATCTGTCGGCATTGCCATGAGCTGTGATGTAGGTCGCAGAGACAGCTCAGATCCTGCGTTGCTATGGCTGTGGCGTGCGTAGACCAGCAGGTATAGCTCCAACTCAACCCCTAGCTGGAAACTTCCATATGCCTTGGGTGGGGCCCTAAAAAAAAGCAAAGAAAAAAAAATACAAACAAACTATAGAAAAAGAGATCAGAGGTTTGTGGTTACCAGAGGCAAAAGGTAGGAGTCAGGAAGATGAGATGAAGGCAGTAAAAAGGTACAGACTCCCAAATATAGGATAAGCTAGAGATGTAATGTACAACATGATAAATACAATTAACACTGCCCTGTGTAAGAGAGTAAATTCCAAGAGTTCTCATCACAAGGAAAAAATACTTCCTTTTCAATTTAATTTTGTATCTATGTGAGATGATGGGATGTTCATTAAACTTCCCAGGGTAATCATTGCATGATGTGTGTAAGGCAACTCATTATGCTGCACACCTTAAATTTACACAGTGCTGTTTGTCAATTACATCTCAATAAAACTGGAAGGAAAAAAGAAAGAAATCAAAGAGTGGGGACAGGAAAGGAATAAATCAAAAGGGAGGATCCAGAATAAGAAAGAGAAATGAGCGGCAAAAGATTTGTGCAAGGCGCAGACCAAAGCCTGTTGGGAGAAGAGACAGGAGAAAGAAAGTGGGACCCAGCTCTGGTTCATTTCCTGCCCGTTCTTCAGGATGCAAAATCTATTGTCTATTTGGCAGACTGTTTGAAAAGGGCCCTCCAATTGCAGTCCCAGAAGGTAGGGATTTAAAGGGTAAGGCTGTCTGATCAACTGAGGGGATGGGTACTTGGAGTTCACTGGGGAGCCATTTCCATCTCTCGTCTAAGGGAAGCAGTTACTACTCTATCAGCAGAAGAATGCGTCCTAAAGACTAATGGTCCAGACCACACTAAACTGAAATGGCTCTTCACAGGGAGCCTTTGTAGAGACCAAAGCCATTGGCTTGGATCTTAGGGATCTTTCTGTTGGATGCATATCAAGCATAGTTTGACAGCACATGCGCCCTTTTGGAAGGCACGTCTACCACTGACTCTGAATGAGCTTATCTTCCAAAATCCTAAGCGGTTTCTTCATGTTTAATCCACAGCTCCCCTATAATGTATGCAGAATGCTTTTCTTTAACGCTTGTCTTGAAGAGGTTTTCTTACTAGAGAAAATGCATGTTCGTACATAGACTGAACAAGTACAAAACAAAGACCAGACTAGACAAAGGATGGAGGAATTACAGCAGAAAGCTGTCACAGAGGCAGAAGAGAATCGGATGAGGTAGAGCTGGGTGGCCTCAGTTTCCTGTGACCGGAATCACAAATCCCCACAAACTAGGCTGCTTAAAACAACGAAAAGGTGTGTTCTCACAGGTGATGGAGGCTGACTAAATTTATTGTGATAAAATTTTTTTGTTTGTTTGTTTTTTGCTTTTTAGGGCCACACCCACGGCACATGGAAGTTCCCAGGCAAGGGGTCGAATCCGAGCTGCCAGCCTACACCACAGCTCAGGGCAACACTGGATCTTTAACCCACTGAGTGAGACCAGAGATCAGACCCACATCGTCATAGATCCTAGCTGGGTTCCTTAATGGCCGAGCCACAAAAGGAACTCCTATTGTGGTAAAACTTCTACCAAGTTACTAATGGACAAATGTTGGTTACAATGAGTATATAGACTCCCTTGAGTACATGGGTCTACTATTTTTATACTACGAATAAGATCAGGGATTTAGGAGTTCTCTCGTGGCACAGTGGGTTAAGGATCTGGCACTGTCACTGCAGTGCCTTGGGTCATTGCTATGGCGTAGTAGGATCAATCCCAGGCCTGGGAACTTTCACATGCTGCAGGCACAGCTGAAAAATAAATAAATAAAAGATAAGGGATTTTTTTTTCAATTTTTCTTCTTTCTGCGGTCCTATGACAGGAAGCCTGTCATTAGCCCTTTCTCCTAAATTAACAATACATCAATCGAATCCTTCAAAAACTCTGAACTTTTGGGAATTGAGCATCAAGCAGAAACTCCATTTCTAGCAAATTATCCTGCAGGGATGGGAGAGCATATCAACTTGGCTTATGGGCTCAGGAGTCAGACCTGGGCTTAAAACCCAGATCTGCCACACTCCACCTGTGTTACTCTGAGCAAGTTACTTAACTTCAGTTTTTACTAATTCCTGCTTCTAATACTTATTTTCTTGACCTGTTAAGAGGATTCATTGAGTTGATGCATGTAAGGTTCTCAACCCAGACACTAGCACAAAGGAGGTTCTTAATAAATGATGATAATTACTGCTATTAAGGAAATGATCACAGGAATGGCTAAGCCATTAGTGCCGAGTCGTTGTTAGCCCGTGGAAAAATGCAAATTCTTACCACTAGAACACAAAGTAAATAAAGTGTAATTTATCTGTACGATGAAACATGCAGCCATTAAATGATGTTATAAAGACTATTTAAGGAATGGAAAGATGATATTCATGACATTATATTAAAGCAAGTTAGAAAACAATATGTGCAACATAGTCTTGGGTTTTAAATAATACTATATATGTAAATACCCATTGTGTCAAAAGAGAACAAAAAATCAACAAAGAAGTGGTTCTGTCATTCATTCCACAATACAGCACCTCCTCTGTGCCTAGTGCAAGAGAAGTAAAAGTGAACACAACTGACAAATTCACCGCCCTCCTGGAACTGACCTTCTAGTGGGTGGATCCAGGCAATAAATGAATTTTAAGAGGTGAAATGTAGAGTATATCTGAGGGTAATAAGTGCTAAGCATAAAACAAGTGAGGAGGAAGGAATAGGGAGCCTCAGTTGTCAGAGGGAGGCATTTGCTATTTTAACGAGAGATGTTCCCACTGATAAGATGGCAGCTGACCTGCGACGCCAGGCTGGTGAGGGAGCACGTCATGAGCAGAGAGAGGAGTGCCCAGATTGAGGAAACAACCCAGAGTGCCAAGGCTAAGAGCAGGCTTGCCTCTTCAGCAACAAGCTGTAATGGACGAAGTGGCATAAGCAAGGGCCAGGGTGGGGAAGGGGTGGAGCAGAAGGAATAGGACAGAAAGGGTGAGACAGAGGGGTGCAACAGGAAGGGCTGGTGCTGGAAGGGGTGGGACCGGAAGGGGTGGGACCGGAAGGGGTGGGACCGGAAGTGGAAGCAGGAAGGTGTGGGGCAGTAAGCAGTGATTTCTAAGATATAGGGATCAGCATCTAGGCAAGATGCCCCCAAGTCTGATCCACATATCCTAGAAATTATCAGAATTGTTTCTCCTTGACATTTTCTGAGTCTGACTTTAATGCCTGGGACGTCGGCTGGGGTCTGCAATGCCATTAGGATAGGAAGCCTAAGCCTGGACGTGGACCAGCAAAAACTCTTCCTCCCCTTCAGGGCACTCTCCGTCACTCTACCCTGTACTTGAAGGCAATCAGTGGCTCCAAGGAACTCCAGGATGTTGGACTATGGCCGAAATCTAGGGACCCATGGGCCAGGCCTTAGTTCCAGGAGAGCAGCCTAATGAATGGATCCCACCACTCACCTGAGTAGTATTTCTTTGGTAAGACTGTGCAAGATTAGACTCCTAGAATGGTGCAGATGTGCTGATTTTATATGAATCATGTAGGATATGGGATGAATTCAGGGAGCTGGGCTACCAGAAATCTAACATCAACTCTTGGGTGTCTATAGGACTGTGTAACAACTTTAAGCCATATGTGTTTATTTATTTATTTATTTATTGGCTTTTTAGGGCCACACTCATGACATATGGAAGTTCCAAGGCTAGGGGTCGAATCCAAGCTGCAGCTGCTGGCCTATGCCCCAGCCACAGTAAAGCCAGATCAGAGCCACGTCTGTGACCCACACCACAGCTCACAGCAACACCAGATCCTTAACCCACTGAGTGAGGCCAGGGATCAAACCTGAGTCCTCAGGGATACTAGTCGGATTCGTTACTGCTGAGCCACAACAGGAACTCCTAGTCATATGTGTTCTGACTAGAATGCCACCTCCAGGTCACAGTGGGAGGTAGTGACAGGCTTCCTTTACCCTGTATGTCCCTGTAACTGGCACCTGGTAGCCATCGTTTCTCCTGAGGCTTCATTCCATGTGTCAGGCCATCCTCAGAGGGGATATGCTTACCCCTTCTAGGAGCTCTTTGAGACAGTTGCTCTAAAGCACAAGTGGATCCCTCCAACTGATGTCCTCTAGCGTCTCAATCAACATGGCAAGACTACTCTCCCAAGTTGATCTTATGTCATGTTGGATATGGGGACAGGGGTGGGTGGGGTGTTCCTGGGATAAATGGAAACACTCTTCCCATTCCACCCCCCTCCTGTCCATCCTCCTGGATGGCAGTGTGTGCAAAGCAGGGGTTGAGTCGATGTTGAAAGAGACCACATTCTAGGAAGGCAATGATTACAGCATCAAGGGTTCGAGAGAAAATTATTGTTCTATGTTCATTCAACAAAATTCTGAGTAGGAAATGTAATGGGTCTGGAAAAGAAAGTACCGCATTTCCCTGCATGTTCTGGGTGAGATTTGCACTTGAGGTGGTCAGCAATAGAGCATGGTAATAAGTCCTGATAGAGTCATTGGAAGCTAGCATTCATGGGCAGCATGGTGGATGAGGCAGCTTCACAAGTAGTAAGATAACAAGCATTGAATATATGCTATTAGGGAAATGCCAGAAGATGAATATTATTTTAATACAAAGAGATTCTGAAAGCCAGGGCAAAGTCATCACAGCCTTCCTACTTTGTCATGTGATAAGAGATGTGAAATTAGCTGGAAACATTACATTTGACAATGAAGAACACAAAGAGATGGCCCCTGGGTCTGAGCAGAAAGAGAAACAGTTCCTGGACACTATGAAGACCCTTGGCTGCCACTGATGGGACGATAAACAAATACAGCCCCTTCCTTAGCTGCTGCTAAGGTGCTTGGTCCTTCTGAGAAAGTTAAGGCCAAGTTGGGTGAGGCCCTTGCTTCGTCTGACAACTAGCATCTTGCCCAGCAGCACCTCCCAGCACTTGCCCACACCACGGGCTCCATCTCGGAGCTCACCTGCACCTACTCTGCCCTCAGCCTGTACGATGATGACATGATGCTCACGGAGGATAAGATCAATGCCCTCATTAAAGCAGCTGGTGTAAATGGTGAGCCTTCCTGGCCAGACTCGTTTACAGAGGCTCTGGCCAGAATCAACATTGGGAGCCTCATCTGCAATGTGGGGGCTTCTGGACCTGCCCCGGCAGCTAGTGCTGCCCCAGCAGGAAGTCTTACCCTCTCCACTGCTGCTGCCCCAGCAGAGAAGAAAGTAGAAGCAAAGGAAAAGAATCTGAGGTGTCCAATGATAACATGGGGCTTTGGTCTTTTTGACTAAACCTCTATAACACATTCAATAAGAAGAAGCTGAGGTCTTAAAAACAACAACAATAAATACATAAGAATTTCTGTTCCCATTATCCTAAATCTTCTTCAATAAATCACTGTATCTCACATGGCCTCTATGTATATTCTAATATATCTGTGTGTGTGTGTGTGTGTGTGTGTGTGTGTCTTTTTAGGGCTGCACCTACAGCCTATGGAAGTTCCCAGGCTAGAGGTCGAATCAGAGCTGCAGCTGCCAGCCTATGCCACAGCCACAGCAATGCCAGATCCTTAACCCACTGAGCAGGTCCAGGGATCAAACCCATGGCCTCATGGATACTAGTCAGGTTCGTGACCACTGAGCCACAAGAGACCATCCTCTACTATATCTTTTAAACAAAAATTTTATACAGGCAGAAGCTCCACCAAAAAAAAAAAAAAAATGGCAATGTTCCTGAGGAGATGAGAGGGGTTGGGAACTTGTGTTAAAGTGGAAATGCTGGGAGTTCCCGTCGTGGTGCAATGGTTAACGAATCCGACTAGGAACCATGAGGTTGTGGGTTCGATCCCTGGCCTTGCTCAGTGGGTTAAGGATCCGGCGTTGCCGTGAGCTATGGTGTAGGTTGCAGACGAGTCTCGGATCCCGCATTGCTGTGGCTCTGGCGTAGGCTGGTGGCTACAGCTCCAATTAGACCCCTAACCTGGGAACCTCCATATGCCACAGGAGCGGCCCAAGAAATAGCAAAAGACAAATAAAAAATAAAAAAATAAAGTGGAAATGCTGTTCATAGACAGAGCATGGGCCATTCATCAGTGGACAGACACAGATGCAGTCAGATGGGTACATAGGGTGATGGGAACCTGTGGAAGCCCTCTTCTAATTACTTCTATTAGTGAGCTAGACAGCAAGCTGAGAGTCAGGATTAGAGACGGGGCTTGAGAAGAGAGAAAAAGCTATGAAATCGCTCGCTCAGGGAGCAAGAGCATAAATGAACTAGGGAAATGTCATGTGACTGCCCAGCAGCAATAGACATCCACTTGAGGTTAGTGGCCATCAATTAGAAGAGGTTCCAGTTGGCATGATGATGATCAGCCATGCTCCGTTGCACAGACATGCCATCAGTCGAGATTGAGGGTTTTGCCAAGAGAATATGATGAAGGGAGAAAAGGAAGGGAAATGAAGAGTATACACAAGATAGTGATATAATTTGGACCGTGGAATCTAAGTATGGTAAGCGAGGAGGTGAGGGCATGAAGAGGCTGCGAAAGACAGTGAAAACGGGAGGATGGATGGATGTTGGTGCCAGTGATGCTGAAGAAGGTGTGTCACAGGAACACTAGATGGAGTGAACAGTAGAGGGGGAACAGTGGGGTGCTTTGCTTAAAACTGGCACGTAGAGCTGGTATGGTCATTGGTACTGGTGAGGTCTAGGGCAAGACCATGAAGGGGAGGCTGAGACAGGGTGAAGGACAAGATGGCTGGAAGAGAAGCAGCCAAGAAACTGAGAGGTGAGGGTACTAAGATGGTTACTTATGTGGATCCGGAAAATCTCCAAGACTTATAGTGAGTGGTCCTCATCCTCGTGGAAAGAATGACAATGAACATGCTTCGAGGACTGAGGATCAAGGTAGGGTTGGAAGACCTCTGCCATGGGAGACACAGGGCTTACAATCTGAGTGACATTCAAAGTGAGGGTTTTCAGGGAGAGGACAAGGAGAATGATCTGGAAGTGGCAAGAAGATTCGGGAGGCAATTGAACCCATCCCCAGGCCCCATGGCATGTAGGTTGTATAAAAGAAAGCAGCCGCCACCACGTGAGAGGGAGGCAGAGGGTCCAGGGTGTTGGTGTGAGAGCAAGAGGGTGAAGGGAAATTTCAGAGAAGAGGCTGGAGAGAGAAGGCTGATGCCTGACCTTGAGTTCCAGAGGGCTCAACAAAACAGATTTGGAAACTTGAGGTTAGGGAGGTTAACCTCGGGGCAGGGAGGTTAGGTCCAAGAAAGGGGTTCACAGAGCCTTACTGGCTTTGGAGTCCTGGGGAATGAGGGATGAGCAGGGAGACTGAGATAACTAACTCAGGATGATTCCTTCGGCTGGTGTCAAGGCAGGGAGCGGTGATAACGCTGTGAGAGCTGCAGGGGGAGGGAGTGGAAGGGGAGTTTGCAGAGTTCTGGGCATCCTGCTTCCCTCCTGCCCATTGAGGTGGACACCACAGAAAGGGAGGAGTCTTACCTGCCGAGTCTGCACTTCATCCCTCCTTGGGCGGGAGATTACAGATGGTTTAAATATCCTTTTTTTTTTTTTTTTTTTTTTTTTTGGAGTTCCTATTATGGCTCAGAGGGTGAAGAACCCAACATAGTGTTTGTGAAGATACTGATTAGATCCCTGGCCTTGCTCAGTGGGTTAAAGATCCAGTATTGCCAAAAGGATATAGGTCAAAAATGCAGCTCAGATCCAGTGTTGCTGAGACTATGGCATAGGTCTGAAGCTGCAGCTCCGATTCAACCCCTAGCCTGGGAACTTCCATATGCTGAGGGCCCTGAAAAAAAAAAATCCTTTTTGCTCATCTGATTCTATCATAAAGGCATATCCTATTTATTTATTTATTTATTTATTTATTTATTTATTTATTTTTGTCTTTTTTCTATTTCTTGGGCCACTCCCACGGCATATGGAGGTTCCCAGGCTAGGGGTCCAATCAAAGCTGTAGCCACTGGCCTATGCCAGAGCCACAACAACACAGGATCCGAGCTGCATCTGCAACCTACACCAGAGCTCATGGCAACACCAGATCCTTAGCCCGCTGAGCAAGGCCAGGGATCGAACCTGCAACCTCATGGTTCCTAGTCGGATTCGTTAACCACTGCGCCACGATGGGAACTCCCATATCCTATTTATGATAAGAATATTTTTCCTAATCCCCAAACCTTCCAATTCTTTCACCTATTGCATGACTTTGAATTAGCCTTTTTTTTTTTTTTAATTTTGTGGCCACACCCACAGCATATGGAAGTTCCCGGGCCAGGGATTGAATCGCAGCTGCAGGGGTGACACACATCACCACTGCAGCATTGCTGGATCCGATAACCCACTGCCCCAGGCCAGGGATCAAACCTTTACCTCTGCATCCACCTGAGCCACTGCAGTCCGATTCTTAACCCACTGCACCAAAGCAGGAACTCCGGAATTGGTTATTTTTAAAATTTAGAGATCATCTCCACTTGTTCACAACATTGTAAATCAACTATATTCAGTAAAAATGAGAATAAAAGATTAAAGTATTCCCTACACATACAAATATAGGCCCATGTTCTATGACTCACAGAGCAAAGGCTTTCCCACACATCTGAATCTACATTCCAGAATCATTACCTATTGGCCTAGAATCTAGTCTTTCCTTGCTGTTACTAAAATATTGAACCCCTCGGAATGACACGCTGTACCTATTTTCTAAGTGTTCTATTCCTTCGATTTAACTCATGAAAGTCAATGCAGTTTTACCTAATCCTGAAGAAGATCACAGAAAACAACCAGGAGGAAGCAACTGTTTTAATTAAACCAACCCTAGGAAGGAGGCTGTACCACGTCTGCCAGGTCCCCACTTCCACACACTGGAAGGAATTCACTTGGGAGAAACCAACAAAAGTCAATCCAAATGATTTTACAGCATTAGGAAGCACATTATTACGAATGTCAAGAGAAGCTCTTCACATACTCAGCCCCTGTTATAACCAAAGACTGGACCTTTCCTTCTCGGCTAATGGCAAGAAGGTACATTATGTTGTCACGTCCCCTTGTGAATTTCTTCCCAAGAGAGCCCCATAGACGCCCATAAAATCTGTTCCTGTATAACCAACAGACTTTTCGACTCTCCCCATTGCAAGAAGGACTTCTAATGAGTCTTTTAGAATAAAATGCGTTTCCTGAAGAAGGAATTGGAATCGCTGCATGGAGCATTGAAAGCCCGTATTTATCCAGGGGAACAGGAACTTCTTTCGGAATTACTTTCCCCTAAAATCTTCGATCCCGCTCTAACACTTTTTTAAAAAAGAGAGAGAGAAATAAAGGAAACTCTCTATCCAGTATTTACTAGCCTGCCCAAGTATTTAGCAGTGACAGCAGTGGGACCTCTGCCTGGACTGGCCGTCAGTGCTCCAATGATAGTCCCAGGCTGTGTGCCATCTTTTAAAAGACCAGCCTGACTTTACTGCAATTCCTTCCTGACCCAAAACGCATTAGCCCAGACTCCTTGTCAGGTCTGTTTCTGCCTTACGTCTAGTTTTAAAGGAGAGTGTTCTGGGTCAAGAGATTATTTCCAATATTTCCTCTTTTAAGTTGTCTAAAATTCACACACTGATGTAATGAGACAGCAGGAAGATCACTGGGGACAGGATAGCTGCCCATCTGTCTAATGAGATTTGGATGCTCAGCTTTACCGGACTGTTGACTCTAGCCCCCATCCAGTTGGCCAGAGGTTATTTCCACAATATGTTTCTATTTTCTTCTTCAGTTCAATTGAAAAGCACGAAAGCAAGGGGGCCCCTAGTGCTTCCTCAGGAACAAGAGTGATGCAGATCTTATC
The DNA here is from genome assembly GCF_054392235.1 of Sus scrofa. NCBI lineage: Eukaryota > Metazoa > Chordata > Mammalia > Artiodactyla > Suidae > Sus > Sus scrofa. The sequence continues at coordinate 39,228,373 of NC_139386.1, read as the reverse complement.
AGGAAGAGTTTTTCCGGCCCCAACTTCAGTTTTTGTTGGCTCACTATGGATGCATTTTTTTTCCAAGAGGCTTCCTCTTGGAGCTCGGGAAACTGTGTTAGCCTAACCCTGCTATTTGTACTTCAAATGCCTGCAGAGAGTGTATATTCCATCTCCTTGTGTTTATCTGACAACAATGTAACTTACCTAACCCTTTCCTTTCTTAATCCCCTGACCTCTACCCTGTCCCTACATCTACATAAATCAGAACTCAACTAATTGTGGCTTTTTCTGAATTTCCTGTCATTTTTCAATTGTTTCCTAGCATCTGGTGAAGTGGAGTTACATTGGCTTGCTATTGCTGTGTAACAAATAACCACAATATCTTGGTGTTTACCATCAATCATTTATTTACCTTACACATCTGTGGGTTTTCTGGGCCAGCGAGGCTGGTTGGACTGGGCTGGTTCATCTGGGTGGGCTCTGCTCCATGTGTCTTTTGTGCTCCTTCCAGGGCTAATTTAGACATGTTCTTCTCGAAGCAATGGCAGAATACAAAAAGGAGAGCAGAAACACGTTTGCAGGGCCTCTTAAAAAAGAGGAACTGATGGGAGTTCCCGTCGTGGCTCAGTGGTTAACGAATCCAACTAGGAACCATGAGGTTGCGGGTTCGATCCCTGGCCTTGCTCAACGGGTTAAGGATCCAGCGTGGCCATGAGCTGTGGTGTAGGTCACAGACGCAGCTCGGATCCCGTGTTGCTGTGGCTCTGGCGTAGGCCAGCAGCTACAGTTCCAATTAGGCCCCTAGCCTGGGAACCTCCATATGCCGTGGGAAGCAGCCCTAGAAAAGGCAAAAAGACAAAAAAAAAAAAAAAAAAAAAGAAAGAAAGAAAAAAAGAGGAAGTGATACCATCACTTCCACCTTTGTCTGCTGATCAAACCAAATCACATGGCCCAACCCAAAGTCAAGGGACAGGGAAATAGAATTCATTGCTCTAGCAGGGGAACTGCAAGTCACATGTCAAATGGCATGGATACAGGAAAGGGTGAAGAGTTAGGGCTAATTCTTCAATTAGGGCTAAAAAACCCACAACAGCCAGTGGACCTGGGTCACAGCACAAGCTTTGGTGTAAGAGCTGGTATTTTTTATCGTTCCCTTTAGGTTCCACCAACTACCTGCACAGCATTATTGATGCTCATTAGAGATCATGAACCTTCAAGGGCTTCGAGAACTTGATTTACAAAGTGCCTGGCAGGAATTTCTGTCGTGGCTCAGTGGTAACGAACCCGACTGGTAACTATGAGAATGAGGGTTTGATCCCTGGCCTCATTCAGTAGGTTAAGGATTCTGCATTGCCGTGAGCTGTGGTGTAGGTCACAGATGGGGCTCAGACCCAGCGTTGCTGTGGCTGTGGTGTAGGCCGGCGGCTGTAGCTCAGATTTGACCCCAAGCCTGGGAACCTCCATACGCCATGGGTGCAGCCCTGAAAAAAAAAAAAGTAAGTATCTGGTAGAACGGATATGGAAGCTGTTTAGGAGGGAAGAATTAAGTCCCTCCAGAACCAGATTACCAGAGTACTGATGAGCAATCCGTGTCATTCCACACTCAGGTAATGAAATCATGATGAGAGGTGATTTTTGTTGAGCACCTATGTTCTAAGCCACCTAGATCTAGACTTTTATTGATGGCATCACCACAGGCTGAAAGGTATTATTGTCACCACTTTCAAAGAAGAAATTGGCTCTAAAAGATCAAGAAAGTTGCCCAATATTACTATGAATTTTTAATTTGAATTAAAAATGTTCTTAAACTGAAAAGTTAGTTTCAAACTCATAGTGGTCATAATCTCAATATCCATATTCTATTCAATAATCCCAATGAACTGAGGTTTAAGAATTCTCTTACTGGAGTTCCAGTCGTGGCTCAGTGGTTAGCGAATCCGACCACAAACCATACGGTTGTGGGTTCAATCCCTGGCCTTGCTCAGTGGGTTAAGGATCCGGCGTTGCTGTGAGCTGTGGTGTAGGTCGCAGACGCAGCTCGGATCCTGAGTTGCTGTGGCTCTGGTGTAGGCTGGTGGCTACAGCTCCGATCTGACCCCTAGCCTGGGAACCTCCATATGCCGTGGGAGCAGCCCAAGAAATAGCAAAAAGACCAAAAAAAAAAAAAAAGATTTCTCTTACTGCCTGCAAAATGGACAAACTTGCCATGTGATTATGTAAGGGGACAAATCTCCAAGAGATGGAGTTAAATGGAAAAAGGAAAATGCAGAACAGGTTACATAATATACTATCTTTGGGGTTTTAAAGGGGGCAAGGGTAGGTAGGAAGAAAATAAACATTGGTGCATGCTTTTGCTTTTCTATGCATGAGGAAACTCTGAAACAAAACACGAGAAACCAAGGACAGTGACTTATGAGGAAGTGGAACAGAGACAAGGATGGGAGTGGGAATATCATGGCAAATCTACAGATACTCTCTGATTTTTTGAAAGAAGTAAACATTAAAGTATTCATAAAATAGGAGTTCCCGTCGTGGATCAGTGGTTAACAAATCCGACTAGGAATCATGAGGTTGTGGGTTCAGTCCCTGCCCTTGCTTAGTGGGTTAACAATCCGGTGTTTAGGTGAGCTGTGGTGTAGGTCACAGACGCGGCTCAGATCCTGCGTTGCTGTGGCTCTGGCGTAGGCTGGTGGGTACAGCTCCGATTTGACCCCTAGCCTGGGAACCTCCACATGCCACGGGTGTGACCTAATTAAAAAAAAAAAGCAAAAATAAATATATAAAATTAAAAGAGAAATAAATAAACGCTGGGCAGTCTAGCATAGAAGATAGGACGAAAAATGGGATGAAGTTTTGACTACAAAGTTCCGGGGTTTTTTTGTTTGTTTTTCTTGTTTTTGCTATTTCTTGGGCTGCTCCCACGGCATATGGAGGTTCCCAGGCTAGGGGTCGAATGGGAGCCGTAGCCACCAGCCTACGCCAGAGCTACAGCAACGAAGGATCCGAGCCACGTCCACAACCTACACCACAGCTCACGGCAACGCCGGATCGTTAACCCACTGAGCAAGGCCAGGGATCGAACCTGCAACCTCATGGTTCCTAGTTGGATTCGTTAACCACTGCGCCACAACGGGAACTCCCAAAGTTCCGTTTAAAGGGCAGTAGAATAGAAGAGCATTTAGAAACCCAAATGGCCCTCTATCCACTGTATCCACCATCAGATGATTATTATTTGAACAAGAAAATATACAGCATAGACAACCCCATCTAGAACAGTGCTAGGGGGAGAGTGACCTAGAGCTTTTAATGGGAAAATCAATGTCATCCCTCTGTACTAGATGTTGACCAGTCCTGGCTGTCTTTATCCCCAGATCGTACAATTATTTAATTGCACCCTTGAATCCCTTTGCATCATACCGTGGCAAGTCCTCAGTTCTCTTTCTTCCTCCTACAGAATTTTTCCAGCTGATGTTCCTGTGTGAATTTTCCTCATGGAAATGTATTGTTTATCAGTTCCTTTTAGCCCCTTGTTACCACTACATTTGAATTACAGCTCTTGAAGGTGACTGTTTTTACCATTCACAGATCACTGTCAAACATTTATTTCATGTGGAGTTTGGCTATAAAATAAAGTGGACATTTCTAATGCAATATAATGTGTATATATAAATGAGTGTTTCTGTTTCAAAGTAGTAACTTCAGGAGGTTATACCCATAAAATTTAGGAGATTATACTCATATAGCTCTGTTTGCCTTGCCATCAAGTGAGGAACGTGTTGATACTTACTCTTGCCAAGTTCATCCTCAGATCGGATGTGGTCTCCCTCTGACAGCCTTTCTGGAATCCTCAGATGTTTATTCTGTATAATCCCATAGTTCCTGACTTTCCAAAAATGGTTGCAACAGCATATCCCGTCCTATGCTTTTCTTCAATAACTTTGACATTTCTTCCATCAAGAGAAACTCCATATTTCCTCTCCCTGAATCTGGGAAGGCTTGTGACTAGAGCTCTCAGAGCTGAATCTTTCTGATGTTATATTTCTTCCTGATTCTCTTTAGAATTTGCTCTTAGAGCACAGCCATGGAGCCCAAGCAGCCATAGGGAAAGGCCATGCATAGGTGATCTGTCTGACAATCCTAAGATCCCAGATAACAGCCAGCATCGACTACCACACACATGGGTGCATGAGCCCTCAGATGAGTTGAGCCCGCAAGCATCAATTCACCCTCAATCTTCAAGACTTTCCAACTGACATTTATTGTCTCAGTTTCATGGTTTCATGACTCTGAGATGAGAGATCTATGCCTTTTTAGAATTCCTGACCCACATAACACAATGTTTGCTACCACTTAATTTAGGGTGGTTAGTAGAGCAGCAATAGTATCTGAAATAGATTGTTGATGCCTGAAAGTGGGGTGCTGCCAAAATAAAACCTAAAGTAAATAAAACCTAAAACACACAGGATTGTCTTTTGGGACTGGTTGGTTGGTGGAAACTTAGAAGGCTAAATTTATTAAGGAGGATATTGGCGAGGGATTAAAGGAAACTTTTTTTTTTTTCTCGTCTTTTTGCCACTTCTTGGGCTGCTCCCATGGCATATGGAGGTTCCCAGGCAAGGGGTCGAATTGGAGCTGTAGCCGCTGGCCTTACACCACAGCCACAGCAACTCGGGGATCCGAGCTGCATCTGCAACCTACACCACAGCTCACGGCAACGTCGGATCCTTAACCCACTGAGCAAGGCCAGGGATCGAACCCACAACCTCATGGTTCCTAGTTGAATTTGTTAACCACTGCACCACGACGGGAACTCCTAAAGGAAAGTTTAAAAAATGTCATTGGAAAATGGAAGAAAGGAGACCCTTCTTATATAGAGACAACATAAAGTTTGGCAACATTACCACTTGTAGTAATGTGGAAAATGGGAAATATAGCTAATGAACTCGATGGTCTGGGTTAGATTTCTAGGAAGAATATTGAAAATGGCACTTGGATCCTTCTTCCAATGACAAAATATGAGAAAAGAAATATGTTAAAAAATAAAACATGAACTATAAAAGAGCCACAGCTTACTAGATTAAAATAGAAAATGGTTTCTCCGAGTTCCTGTTGTGGCTTAGTGATAACAAACCAGACTAGTATCCATGAGGATGCAGGTTTGATCCCTGGCCCTGCTCAATGATCCACAATTGCCATGAGCTGCTGTGTAGGTCACAGACTCAGCTGGGATCTGGTTTGGCTGTGGTCTAGGCCAGCAGCTGCAGTTCCAATTTGACCCCTAGCCTGGGAACTTTCATATGCCCCAAGTGTGGCCTTAAAAAGCAAAAAAAAAAAACAAAAAACAGAAAAAAAAAAACTTTCTCATGCCCAGCTTCTCCAGTAGCAAACAATTCTTAAGTTCTCAAGAAAGGACCTGGAGTTTTCTTGTGGTGCAGAGGGTTAAAGATCTAGCATTGTCACTGCTTATGTTGCTACTGTAGCATGGGTTCAATCTTTGGTCCAGGAACTTGAACATGCCTGGGTATAGCCAAAAAAAAAAAAAAAAAAAAAAAAAAGGACCTCAAGCCAAAGATCAAATCCAGGGCAGGAACTTTTTAACAAGTTGCTTTGTTAAAAGCTTATAGAATATTTGAACTAGGCAACAGGACTTCTGAAGATCTTAAAGACATACTTCACGGAGTCTGTCTGTTAAACAGTACGGGTGTTAAGAACCCTAAGGACATTGTCCCACAATAGTCTCCAAGGAAGTCTGAGAGAAAGGAGGCTTATCTCAAAGAGTTTCATGGGTGTAGCTTTTGTCTAATGGAGTTTGTAGAGACACAAGAAATTTGCAAAGTCTACAGAATGGGAGAAAACAGTTTCAAATGATGCAACCGACAAGGGCTTAATCTCTAGAATATATAAGCAACTTATACAACTCAACAGCAAAAAAACCAATCAATCAATGGAAAAATGGGCAAAAGACCTGAATAGACATTTCTCCAAAGAAGACATACAGATGGCCAACAAACACATGAAAAAATGCTCAACATCGCTGATTATAAGAGAAATGCAAATCAAAACTACCATGAGATACCACCTCACACCAGTCAGAATGGCCATCATTAATAAATCCACAAATAACAAGTGCTGGAGGGGCTGTGGAGAAAAGGGAACCCTCCTGCACTGCTGGTGGGAATGTAAACTGGTACAGCCACTATGGAGAACAGTTTGGAGATACCTTAGAAATCTATACATAGAACTTCCATATGAACCTGCAATCCCACTCTTGGGCATCTATCCGGACAAAGCTCTACTTAAAAGAGACACATGCACCCGCATGTTCATTGCAGCACTATTCACAATAGCCAGGACATGGAAACAACCCAAATGTCCATCGACAGATGATTGGATTCGGAAGATGTGGTATATATACACAATGGAATACTACTCAGCCATAAAAAAGGATGACATAATGCCATTTGCAGCAACATGGATGGAACTAGAGAATCTCATCCTGAGTGAAATGAGCCAGAAAGACAAAGACAAATACCATATGATATCACTTATAACTGGAATCTAATATCCAGCACAAATGAACATCTCCTCAGAAAAGAAAATCATGGACTTGGAGAAGAGACTTGTGGTTGCCTGATGGGAGGGGGAGGGAGTGGGAGGGATCGGGAGCTTGGGCTTATCAGACACAACTTAGAATAGATTTACAAGGAGATCCTGCTGAATAGCATTGAGAACTATGTCTAGATACTCATGTCACAACAGAACAAAGGGTGGGGGAAAAATTGTAACTGCAATGTATACATCTAAGGATAACCTGACCCCCTTGCTGTACAGTGGGAAAATAAAATAAAAAAAATTATATCAGATTTGACTTAAAAGGACAGAAACAGGAGGCCTTTGATCTTTGAAATACTAATGGTGGGAAATCAGCTGAGAAAACTACTTACTGACAATCACCAGCATTTTCTTATAGAAAAGGAAGAATAACACAGAGGGTGGAACTAAGAACCAAGAAGACAATTCCTAAGCAATAGGACTGAGCCCTGATCAAGGAACCGACAACGTGGGCCAGGTTAATTTCAAAATTGCTATGGATCAGTAACTGCTGTGTGCTACTCATTTCCCCTTTTCAAATGGGAGTGCTGGAGTTCCTGTTGTGGCACAGTGGAAAAAAATCCAACTAGAAACCATGAGGTTGCGGGTTCCATCCCTGGCCTTGCTCAGTAAGTTAGGGATCCAATGTTGCCATGAGCTGTGGTATAGGTCACAGACACAGCTCAGATCTGGTGTTGCTGTGGCTGTGGTGTAGGCCAGCAGCCGTAGCTGCCATTAGACCCCCTAGCCTGAGAACCTCCATATGCCATGGGTATGGCCCTAAAAAGACAAAAGACCAAAAAAAAAAAAATGGGAGTGCTATAACAGCTACCTAATGCTTGTCCCAGAAATGTATATTGGATAGGGAGGAGGAGCGTGGATAACTTGTGTCTGGCCTTCAGAAAAACTCCACCAGAGGCTCTGTACATAAAGAGTTTCATCCATACTGGACCTGATTGAAAGGATGAGCTCCCGGACTTCAAATTAATGTCACATTGGGATAAGTCTTGGGGGTCTTGCATGTGGGAGAAATGGAAACTATTGTGACCACCAGGTGGATTGTGGCAGATTGTATTTTCCAGTCCTACATGTTCTTACAGTATGACTTTTGACACCCGTCTCATTGAGAATGGTGGTTATGTTCCCTCCCTTTAAATAAGGGGTAGGAGTGAGGCTTCTAAACGACACTGTGTGACTTCCAAAGCTGGGTTATAAAAAGCTATGCAGCTGCAGCCTGGTTCTCTTTGCAACTGTTGCTCTTGAAACCTAGATATCATGGTGTGAGGAAATTCAAGCATCCACTGGGAGAGGCCACATGTGGGTGTCTTGGCTAACAGCCTCAGCTGAGGTCCCAGCCAACATCAACCATGGGACATGTGAGTAAGTTAGGCTTCCAGTCCCCAGCAGTCAAGTTCTCCCAGCCTTCCAGTCTGCCCATTTGAGGCCCAGACACCATGAAGCAGAGGTTCACTATGGCTCAAACTCATGACCCACAACCATCCATGAGATTTCAGTACCAGGATCATCCTTTGCCAGCTGTGTAACTATGAGCAAGTCCCCTAGATAATTATTACTGCCTCAAGGGTTGATTACAAGAACTTAATGGGATAACACATATAAGGTACAAGGTAAAGTGTCTGACCCCTACTAGCAGTCATGAAATGTTTGTCAGTTGTGGTTATTTTTCATTCATACCTTTATCACCACACTTGCTGTTGAAATTATCCTTTTTTTTTTTTTTTTTTTGTCTTTCTCTCACCCTTGGCCACAAATTGCATGACTCCAGGACTTTATCTTGTTCATCTATGTAGTTTAGTGCCTACTGTTTGCTTAGCAGACTATTTCAAATCTCAAATAACAGAATGTGTACAAAAGTATTTGTAAGTGATGCTACAAAAGTGTACGGTATAGGAGTTCCTGTCGTGGTGCAGTGGTTAACGAATCTGACTAGGAACCATGAGGTTGCGGGTTCAATCCCTGGCCTTGCTCAGTGGGTTAGGGATCCGACGTTGCCGTGAGCTGTGGTGTAGGTTGCAGACACGGCTCGGATCCCGAGTTGCTGTGGCTCTGATGTAGGCTGGTGGCTACAGCTCCGATTTGACCCCTAGCCTGGGAACCTCCATATGCCGCGGGAGCGGCCCAAGAAATAGCTAAAAAGACAAAAAAAAAAAAAGTGTACAGTATAATTGTATCTGATTAACCTCTGTTTCAATTCATATCCTCAGACCACTTAATATGTGGTCAAGGATTTCACACATACTGTCAAAATCATCTTCTTAGCCATATTATGAAATTTTATCTTCATTTTACAAGTGAAGAAATTGAGACTCAAGAAACCTAAGGACTACTCAGCAATAAAAGTTAGGCTTGTTCAAGTTCAAGTTCAAGTTCATCCCTGCTGACCCCAGACCCCCAGAACTTTCTCAGGCACCAAGGTTGCCACAGATACACTCTCTAGTCCTCGTCTTTTAGGTTACCACCCTTCAAATTCCCCATCGTGGACAAATTTCCATCCTTTGAAATGGTCAAAAATCATAATAAAGATCACACAACTAAGTAAAAAGGATATCTATTTTTTTTTCCTCCAAAACCAGACATGACAACACAGTCATAAGACCGGTTTTCTTGCAAACTCTAGAAACTCCTCCAAAATAAAAGAACGTTTTTAACAATTTTGGACTAAATACCCAAGGTGAAGAGACGCGCTTTTTTTTTTTTTTTTTCCGTCTTTTTGCCATTTCTTGGGCCGCTCCCCGCAGCACGTGGAGGTTCCCAGGCTAGGGGTCTAATCGGAGCTGTAGCCACCTGTCTACACCACAGCTCTCATAGCAACACCGAATCCTTAACCCACTGAGCAAGGCCAGGGATCGAATCTCTTGGTTCCTAGTTGGATTCGTTAACCACTGAGCCACGACGGGAGCTCCAGAGACACACTTATTTTAATGTACGGCTTTACAGTTGAACTTCATATTTTCATTCTTCCACGTAGTCTCTATAACTATTATATGTGGCCTGAAGGGAATATGAAGCTTTGGAAAGATACTTTAGAATCATTCACAGCAGCTTTGAAGGAAGGTGGAAGCCACTGAGGAAAAAGCAAGGAAAATGGTTTCAACTAGTTGACTCATTTCATACTTTGTAAATGGCCCTGTTACTCCTTTAAGTGGTGAATCTATCAAGAAAAGGATATTCAAAATATATTCTAAATTGCATTTTATGAAGGAAGGAGGAGAGGGAGATTTCAAACAATTTAAGCAAGGTGTTTTTCACACTATTTCCATCTTGAAAACTATATAAAAGAAAGCCTAAATACTGTTTGAGTACATTGAAGGAAAATATTACAGCTAAGTATAAAAAGGCTGGATTTCAAACTTCCAAAAAGCAATCTCCTCTCTGAGATAAAGTGATTTGTAATGAGAAATTTTCTGGGTTTTTTTTAATTTTATTTTTGAGCCTTATTGAGCTGTAATTAACACATGACACTTTGTTAGTTTAAGGTGTACAGCTTATACCTATAGACATATATATTGTGCATTGCAAATTTCTGTTCTTAAAGTATTAGCCTTCTGATGATTTTTGGTTTTGTTTTTTGTGGGGTTTTTTTGTTTGTTTGGTTGGTTGGTTGGTTTGGTTTTTTGCTTTTTAGGGCCGCGCCCACGGTATATGGAGGTTCCCAGGCTAGGGGTCGAATCAGAGCTGTAGCTGCTGGCCTACACCACAGCCACAGCAATGCCAGATCTGAGCCACATCTATGACCTCCACCATAGCTCATGGCATTGCCAGATCCTTATTACACTGAGCGAGGCCAGGGATCAGATCTGCGTCCTCATAGACGCCGGTCAGATTCGTTCCCACTGAGCCAGGACAGGAACTCCCCTTCTGACAATTTTGGAAAAATTAGAAATAAGATTTTTAAATAGAATTTACTCATTATTCATTGGTTTGTCAAATATTTAGAGTGCGACACTAAAGGTAGGCACAACCCTAGTTGCTGGGAATGCAGTGATGAGTTCCGGAAACCTCATCTCTGTGCTCAGAGAGGTTACTGTCTTAGAAGAGATAAACCTTGCAGTAACCACCAAATGTGATACGTGCTATGAGGGAAGGGACTGTCAAGGGCCCTATGGCAGGAAAGAAGGGAGCACTGGAGGAGCAGAAGGAAGGCAAGGGGACATAAACTCACCATCACACTACCTCTCAGCTTATCCATGCGACATCATCTTTTCTCCTGACAGCTCATCAAAACGGAGAGGACAGTTACATTAGTATCTAGAGAGTAAGATATAAACCTGATCTCTCTCTGACTTTGTGGCTGAGGTCCTCATGAGAAAAAAAGTCCCAGAGTTCCGTCCTGGATCCGTGGTTAACGAACCCAACTAGTATCCATGAGGATGCGGGTTCAGTCCCTGGCCTCGATCCGTGGGTTAAGGACCCAGCATTGAGCTGTGGTGTAAGTCACAGATACAGTTCGAATCCTGCGTTGCTGTGGCCATGGCGTAGGCTGGCAGCTACAGCTCTGATTCAGCCACTAGCCCGGAAACCTCCATATACCATGGGTGCAGCCCTAAAAAGACAAAAAAAAAAAAAAATCCCTAAGGATGGAACACAGAGGGTTTCTGGACAATATTTCTGTCAGTAGCATTGACTGAAACATGATTTTAAATGGTTTCCCTTCATACCTCCAGGGGGATTTCACAGGCAGCTTGAAATCTCTGAATAAATTACTATACCGAGTCTCATTAAAAACAAAATAAAACCAAAAAAAAAAAAAAAAAACCACCGTGATGGTCTCTTTCATGGTGCAAAACCAGCTAGTTCCCAGAAGGCTCTATCTGAATGAACATCCACCCTTGTTTTTAGGACCAACCCACATCCTGATTCTGTGGTCATTCACTTCTTTGAATCCAGATCAACTCCAAAACCAATTGTAAGACCACAAATCAAGATTCAGTGCCTGGTTAGGCAATTCCCGTAAACCCAACGTCTGCTTAAAGCATTTAAGGTTGCAACAGATCCCCCAGGGTAAGGAAATTAGTTTATGCCGGACTAATGAACAGGGTCGGAGTATCAAAGAAATGGTGGGCCATGGAGGACCTAAGAGTACTCTGGTAGGAGGTACTCTGGACCCAATTCTGGGTTTTTGTCCCCAGAGGGGAGTGGGTGGGTCCGTATGTGTGTAAGCATGTCGCTGTTCTCCAGACCACAGTTGACTTTGGAACAGGTTCTTCTAAGAAATTCCATGAGACACTGAGAACATCATGTCTTCTCAGGTCAGCTTTTCCTGGAACATCCAACAAAAGTAGTTTGAAATCTACCCTGTAACATATTTGTCTTCCATTCACAAACTTTTTGTGCTCAGGCACAAAAGCAGCACTAAGATTTGTTATTGACCCACCGTCGAAAACCGAATTCCTCCTGCCTGTGTTGGGGACTGTTGGACTGAGATCACCTGACCTGTTTGTAATTCTATTCTCCTTTCTTCAACTGGGCATAACACGTGCCCTGTGTACTTCGCAGGGTTACTGAAAGGAGTGAACAGGTCCATGATGGGGAAACACTTTGAGAATGATAAAGGGCCGCGCACACTCAAGTTCTGGTGATCGGTTCCGTTCTGTCCAAGCGTCTCTCTGAAATCTCTCTCTGGAGACAGACAGACAGACAGACAGACAGACAGACAGACACACACACACACACACACACACACACACACACACACACACACACGACAGATCAGAGAAGGCAGTGTACCCCCGTGGGTCCACAAAGACTTCTTCCTGCTCCCACACCTGCTCTCTCCTGACATCAGGTGTTCTCACTCACAGCTGCATATTTTATCCCAGTGGTTGTCAACACTAGAATTATCAAGGCCGTGCTTCAGCCCCAGCCCAAAAGTTTTGACTGAATTGGTCTGGGCTATTGGTAATTTATAGTTTTTGGCGTTTCCGTCGTGGCGCAGTGGTTAACGAATCTGACTAGGAACCATGAGGTTGCAGGTTTGATCCCTGGCCTCGCTCAGTGGGTTGACAATCCGGTGTTGCCGTGAGCTGTGGTGTGGGTCGCAGACACAGCTCGGATCCCTAGTTGCTGTGGCTGTGGCGTAGGCCAGTGGCTACGCTCTGATTCGACTCCTAGCCTGTGTACCTCCATATGCCACAGGTGCAGCCCTAAAAAGACCAAAAAAGAAAAAAAAAAAAAAAAAAAAAAGGTGATTTATAGTTTTAAAGTACTCCTAGTGATCCTAATGGGCAGCCATGAAATTTTTTAATCCTTGTTTTAGAGGCTCACAAACAAAAATCACAATAATAATAAATGCTTCCTGGGTACTTACAAGGTGCCAGCCACTGTGACAGGTATTTAAAAGCATCATCTCGGCCAGTCCTCAAAATCATTCTCTGAAATGAGTGCCTTTACTCTTCCCCTTCATTGGGAGAAACTGAAGCTCCTACAGCTTACCTGCCTCACCCCGCCGCCCCCCCCAACACACAGTGACTAAACCAGGGGGCAGGATTCAGACTCCACTCTGTCTGCACCAGAACCCAAGTCAGGCTCTCCACCAGCACCTCCCCCTGCCCTCCACTGGAGCCACGTGACTAGCAAATGAGCTTGGAGGAACCCCCCAAATCTGACTTTAACTGGGGGAGAGAGAGAAGGTGAAGAAATTTGCCATGCCAAACGAGTCTTAAAACTCAAACGCTTTCTGACCCAGCATTGTTAGAGCATTTTTCTTTCTCATATTTCAAATGTACGGTTGACCCTGGACTATATTAAAAATGGGGGTTTCATTTAATTTTATACTGCATTTCATAAAGCAGTGTTGTCTCACTCTCAGAGTTCATAGTCCAAAGAAAAGCATACATGATGAGGTTTAGGGGAGGGAAAGGGCCTGGGGACCCCCAAATCTCTCCCAGTTAAGAGAGATACCCCTGTCGCTCTCCCTGCCTCCCCACAAGCCATAGTAATATGTAATGTGTAATAAGCTTAGACCATCCACAAGCTGTAGGATCTCTCTTCCTCTGCTAAGTTAGAACAAAACCCATTCTCATGAAAATATTGAGGTTCTGTGGTTGTCTGTGGTTCTCACAGAGCACTTGGGGGTTCTGAGGGTCCTCCTGGATGAGGGGGGAGGTAACTTGGAGGAAAAGAAGATAGGGCTGAGCTGGGGATCCTGGAGGCTCTCCATCCACTTTATCAGAGCAACCCAACTTTTCTTTCCTTGACCTATTAAACGTTACATAAGCTTGGGTTTGAAGAGTGGGCTGTTGCTCTGTTGAAAAGAAAGTTTGGAAACCACTGTTCTAGTTAATCAGTAGTGACTCTGACCCGAACTGAATTACCAAAGTTCAAAGAATGGGATTACAACAAAATATACTTCATCCTAAACATGTACTGAGCCAATGTGGATGATTCAAGAAGTAGCACAAAGACTTAGGGAAGTGGTGGTGAGTCAAGCGTTCCAGTTGGTAGAAGGATGATAACAGCGTTTGTCATTCTTGGCTCTCCCAAAACATTATATGTACACAGAATAAACCCTCAAAGTCGCTCTTTTTTTCCTTTTTTTTTTAATAGTTATTTCCCATATGATTTTTTTATCTATTGTACAGCATGGTGACCCAGTTACACATACATGTACACATTCTTTTTTCTCACATTATTTTCCTTTTTTTTTTTTAATTGAAGTGTAGTTGATTTACAATATGATGCTAGTTTCAGGTTGACGGCAAAGGGATACGATTATACATATAAATGTATATATACACTCTTTTTTTTTTTTTTTTTTTTTTTTTTTTGTCTTTTTGCCATTTCTTAGGCCACTCTCTCGGCATATGGAGGTTCCCAGGCTAGGGGTCCAATCGGAGCTGTAGCCACCGGCCTATGCCAGAGCCACAGCAATGCAGGATCCGAGCCGCGTCTGCAACCTACACCACAGCTCACGGCAACACAGGATCCTTAACCCAATGAGCAAGGGCAGGGACCGAACCCGCAACCTCATGGTTCCTAGTCGGATTTGTTAACCACTGCGCCACAACGGGAACTCCCGACACTTTTTTTTATTCTTTTCCATGATAGTTGAAGAGAAGATCCAAGTGGCCCTTAATAGAAGCTGAATCCCTGCTTAGAGACCGCTGTGAAAGCATCAGGGAAGCTCGTCATTTCTCCACGGTTCAGAAGCCTCACGCAGCCTTCCTGTCCTCTGCAAACAGAGCAGCAGCAGCTGATCTGGGGCCACCTGGCAACAGCAGAAGAGGGGGCCGCTTTGGAGGAAGCTGCATGCACCACCTTGCCAAATGGCACTGCCTGATTTTTTTTCCCCTGATATTTAAAGTGAGATGTTCAATAGTATTTTTTAATAACAGTTATGCCACTTTCTGATCATAAAAATGTGTTTTGAAAGGCAACTGACTTCAGACTGTTTCAGCTTGCTGCTCAGATCTCCCAGGCCAAGAATGACAGAACCTGCCTTCTTATTAAAAATGGGGAGAAGGAAAAATTACAGAGAGGGAACAAATTATTCAACGAACTATGCTGCAAAAAGTTTTGTTGTTTGCTTACATGGGTGAGATTAAGCCACGTGGACACCACAGATATTTTCACTTCAGTAAGAGCTTCCGAAGAAACTTTATGGCAGCATGCTATAGTATATCAGATAGGCACCCCGCCTTTTGTTTAATCATTCTCTTATTGTTGACCTTTAAGATGATTAGCACTTGTTTTTCCTTTTTTTTTTTTTTTTTTTTTTTTTTTTTTTGGTCTTTTTGCCATTTCTTGGGTCGCTCCCACGGCATATGGAAGTTCCCAGGCTAGGGGTTCAATCGGAGCTGTAGCCGCTGGCCTGCTCCACACCCACACCAATGCGGGATCCAAGCCATGTCTGCGACCTACACCACAGCTCACAGCAACACCGGATCCTTAACCCACTGTGCAAGGCCAGGGTTCGAACTCGCAACCTCATGGTTCCTAGTCGGATTCGCTAACCACTGCAACACAACGGGAACTCCTTTTTTTTTTTTTTTTTTTTTTTTTTTCCTTAATTGCCATTCCTGTGGCATATGGGCGTTCCCAGGCTAGAAGTCAAATCGGAGCTGCAGCCACAGGCCCACGTCACAGCCATAGCTGGATTTGAGCCAGGTCTGTGACCTACGCCACAGCTTGCAGCAACGCCAGATCCTTAACCCACTGAGCAAGACCGGGGATCGAACCTGCATCCTCAGGGACACTATGCCATGTTCTTAATCTGCTGTGCGACCACAGGGACTCTGGTTTCCACTTTTGAGTTATGATAAATGACATGGTGGTGGACGTCTCTGAGAACAAGTAAAGGTCTGCACAGATTATTTCCGCTGCATAAGTAAGTGGCAATAGTAGAGTTTTTCACACCGTATTTTAATGAGATGCACCTTCCTGGTCGCCCCTTCCTTTCACTATTCCTTGTTCTTTCGTGCTTTGTGACCTTTCTTTACTTGGCGCCTTTCATGATTTCTGCATGTGCCTCTGGGTTTCTGTCCTATTTTATTTTCAAAGATTCTTCTGGGGAGTCTATATTCATGCCGCTGTTTGGGGTGCCCCAGCCGTCAGAGCTGAGCTCTTAATCAGGGACCGTGCCCTCAATGCTGAGGCAATCTCGTACCATCTTCCAGCCTATTAGACCTTACGAGCTATTCCCCAGGACCATTCAGTACATAACTCAGATCTTGCATTCTCCTCTGCTTCTAATACCCCTGTGTTTTCAAAGCATATATATTAAAATGGGTAGAAAACAGGCTATATAACACAAACCTGCAGTTTCTGAACTCTGTCTCTTTCCCTGGGAAATCCCTTATGCTTAGAAACTATGGCTTTTGTATGATTTTTTTTTTTAATCAGAGTTGCACTGGGGAACATGGCAGAGTTGCTGAAATTTGCACTCATTAGCATCCAAGCTGTAGTTAAACACCTTTCTATATTCAGTGCTGGAGCAAAAGAGGCTCACAGATCTATAGCGGCCCTCTCCCAATGGCTAAATTAAATGAAGCCAAATTTTAGAGTCTCTGGAAACACAAAGAGGTTCCAAATCTATCCAAGTGTCTTCAGTTCTTAATGATTTTACATTTTACTTGGGCTCTTGCAGGCTCTGAAAAAAAAAAAAAAATCAGTGTGGAGGTTGTCTGTTTCAAAACTCTGATTTATTTTTATGTATTTTATTTATTTGTCTGTTTGTCTGCTTTTTTGGCCATCCCGCCGCATATGGTGTTCCCTGGCCAGGGATCAGATCTGAGCTGCAGCTGCAGTAACGGCCAGATCCTTAACCCACCGCATAGGGCCAGAGATTGAACCTGCATCCCAGAGCAACCAAGATGCTGTGAATCCCATTTCTCCATAGCCAGAACTCCTCAAAATTCTGACTTAAAGGTCTCATCCTTGGAGTTCCGTCGTGGCTCAGTGGTTAATGAATCCAACTAGGAACCATGAGGTTGCAGGTTCCATCCCTGGCCTTGCTCAGCAGGTTAAGGATCCGATGGTGCCATGAGCTGTGGTGTAGGTCGCAGACGTGGCTCGGATCTGGCGTTGCTGTGGCTCTGGTGTAGGCCGGCGACTACAGCTCTGATTAGACCCCTAGCCTGGGAATCTCCATATGCCACAGGTGTGGCCCTAGAAAAGACCAAAAAAAAAAAAAAAAAAAAAGTCTCATCCTTTGCAAAGCTCCTGGGGGCATGACGCCCCACCCCAATACTGTATGGCTGCCAACGTTCCCAGCACAGCTTCACCACCAGTTCCACCTTTTGTTAAAGCACGAGGCTTACTAACTCCAAGGTCAGGGACGTGGTCGCAGTGGACCCCAGTGAAGCCCGGCTATTGAGCAGAGGGAGTTCTGGATGAAATCAATGTTTCTCTTCTCTGCTATGGAAACTGAATAAAGAGTCTTCCCCACGCACAAACATATCTGATAAAATTACACAGAGCATCCTGCTAGGGGAAACTGGGGCCATTTAGAATGCAGCCTTTCTCTTCCTGCTACAAACTTCTACAGTATCTATTTTAATGAGAAAATGAATCTGACCAGGGCTGAAAAGTGGCCCCAAGGCACCTGGATGACCATGACAGTTGTTAAAATATAAAAATTCTTCAGTATCAAGGGGTAAATAAATATCTTTCCAGCATACTCTCCCCAACATCCTCCCCAGGTTCCAGCCACTAAAAGGTTAACATCTGGCACAGCTGAGGCTCCAGCACCTTAATTCTGCCCCATTGGATCCATTCCAACTGCTGATCCAGTTCAGGAGGAATAAATATTTTGAATAACATTCTCAAACCTGAATGATATGTCAGCTGACCTCAAAAATCATGGGACATCAGTTCACGATCATTTTAGGGAAATACTATTTAATCTCACCTTCAATTATTCAACAAATAGTTATTAGGCACCTGCTCTGCAGCGAGCAGAGCCTAATCCTGCCCCCAGGAAGCTCACAGTCTAGTGACAAACATGTAACTAAAAAGTACTCAGGGAGTTCCTGTTGTGGCACAGCGGAAATGAATCCAACTGGTATCCATGAGGATGATGGTTCGATCCCTGGCCTCACTCAGTGAGTCAGGGATCCAGCATTACCTCAAGCTGCGGTAGAGGTTGCAGATGTGGCTCAGATCTTGTGTTGCTGTGGCTGTGGTGTAGGCCGACAGCTATAGCTCTGTTTCGACCCCTAGCCTGGGAACTTCCATATCCCACAGGTGCGGACCTAAAGAGGAAAAAATAATAATTCAATATTGTGTAATAAATGCTACCACAGGGCAGGTATAGCAGGCTTCATAGCCACAGAGAAGAGGGTTTGAGCAGGTTTACAGGAGAAGGTGACGGTGATGGTGAAATTTCAGGGGCAAGTCCCAGTGAGCCAGGTCAGTGGGGGTGGGAGCAGGTGTGGTCCTGGGAAAGATGATACAAGCGGACTCAACAGCCCATGGGAAAGCCTAGAGGCCAAAGAGAAGCAGGCAAGTTCAGGGAGCTAAACATAGTTCACTGGGCATAGAAAGAGGAAGTGATGAGGAATGAAGCTGTGGAGTTATCCCCAAGAATGACTTGCTTTTCATATCTTACAATTGTAGTTGGCAATGTTCATTCTTGGGCGTCTCAAAGTGCTTGTGGTCTCAAGCTGTATTCAAACTAGCCACGGTTCTGTGGACTCTTTCATTCCCAAGAAGGCTCTGGAAGTCCACCAAGGTCCCCCTGCATAGTGAACCCATCAGCTATGAACAGGAAGATGAACAGACTGGAGTTGCAATCAGCTCCTGGTAGAGACGGGGTCCTGGCCAGAACTCCTCTAGGCTGATGGCCCCCATGAGAGGCCTGGCACTCAGCAAATGTCTGCTGAATGAATGAATGAATGAATGGAGAATAAGTTACAAGGACAATCTGGGGAATGGAGCTCTCACTGAGTGCCTCATAAGTGCCCAAGTGATCATGGCAATTCAATAGGCATGGCTTCCAGGTAAGAGGTACTTTCCTTTTTTTTTTTTTTTTTTTTTTGTTGTTGTTGTTGTTGTTGTTATTGTTGTTTTGTTTTTTCAGGCTGCACCCTCAGCATATGGAATGTCCCAGCCAGGGGTTGAATTGGAGCTGCAGCCACAGCAATGCAGGATCTGAGACCAGGCTGCAACCTACCCCACAGCTCATGGCAACACCAGATCCTTAACCCACTGAGCGAGGTCAAGGATCAAACCCGCATCCTCAGGGATACTAGTCGGGCCCATTTCCGCTGAGCTGAGATGGGATCTCCAAGGCACTTTCAATATATACATTTTAAAGGGGAAATCCCACACCTTGTTCCTCATCTCCATCTCAAAACTGTTCTCATTCATTACCTATCAAAGCCTGAACATGGAGTTCCCATTGTGGCTCAGCGGTTAACAAACCCAACTAGCATCCATGAGGATGCAGGTTTGATCCCTGGCCTCACTCAGTGGGTTATAAGTATGGCGTCACCTTAAGCCATGGTGTAGGTCGCAGATGCATTTCAGAGCCCGAGTTACTGTGGCTCTGTCGTAGGCTGGCGGCTACAGCTCCGATTCGACCCTTAGCCTGGGAACCTCGGGTGTGGCCCTAAAAAAACAAAAAGACAAAAAAAAAAAAACCTCCTGAACAGGGTGATGAATTTTGACGTTTGGGGGAGAGGATCCGTGAAGCTTTGTCGCTGTTTCACCCTTGCCCTCGCCTACTGTTTCTTGCCTCTCGTTAGCTCTCTTTCCTCCTTATTCTTAGTGGCTGATGTCCATGGATTAGCAACTCATGCCAGTTTTCCCTGGATTTTGTGGGTTCAGCACTGAAAATCCCATGTCCCTGGAAACTCTTCCCCTCAATCCAGGCTCAGGAGAACCAGGACAGTTTGTCATCCTTCTGATGAAGAGCTTCCTCTTAGACCAGAGACACTCTGAAGACAATAAAACACTTCGATCCCTGCAATGGTGGAGAATCGCAGTGGGGGAGAATTACCAAAGCCTGGATCTGAACCCAGAAAGAGGAGCATGAATTTGCCAGGGGAACAAGGCAGGAAAGGGCATTCTAAGAAGGAACGGCATTTGCCAGAGGCCTGGGGATCCCACCCTCTGAGAGAAGTCGAGGTCCGAAGAGCAGCAGGAGGGCACAAGAGGGGAAATGGAGAGATTTCTAATTCTGGAGACAGATTTTTCTAGTACCAAAATAGCAGGTAACACACGTTTTCATACGCAAGTCATAGCTGCTGAAAAGAAACCCGTTCGACTGCCAATTTAGATTAGCCATGCTCTTGCTTTCATCCGTGGCTGTGAATAATCAAGAATTTGCAGAACTTCCTGCTATTCCCAAGGGAGTATGTGGTCTGGATCCAGTCCCACCTATTATACTCATCCTGTTAGTTCCTACTGTTAACGTGAATAAATAAGAAATCTGATGTGACTAAACACCACCCCAGGCTGCGTGATGTAGCAAAAGGCTCATTTATTTTTGACCTGCTACTTATGCGTAAACATCTGACTCAGAGCATCTTGCCTTCTCTCCAGGGACTCAAGGAGCTAAGTTGATGAAACACCTGAATATTATGCAGCAGAGCTTGGATTCATTTCTCCTCTCTTCTAACTCTTGGCTCTAAACATCTGTTTTCCCCTGCAGAGGCCTGGATGCATCAGCAGAACAACAACAGAGCAATCCTGTATGTGACTGTGTTCTTGACTATGAAAGTTCAATGCCTATGGAGTGTTTTCCTACTCACTATGGCTTTCTTAACTACCCAGATAATCGAGCCAAAAACACTAGGGTTTTTTTGTGTGTGTTACCACAGTCCACCAAAATAAACTACCTCTCAGAGTTCCCATTCTGGCGCAGTGGTTAACGAATACGACTAGGAACGATGAGGTTGCAGGTTAGATCCCTGGCCTCGCTCAGTGGGTTAAGGATCCGGTGTTGCCATGAGCTGTGGTGTGGGTAAGCTCTGGTGTGGGTCACAGACGTGGCTTGGATCCCGAGTTGCTATGGCTGAGGTGTAGGCCAGTGGCTACAGCTCCGATTAGACCCTTAGCCTGGGAACTTCCATGTGCCGTGGGAGCGGCCCGAGAAAAGGCAAAAAGACCAATAAATAAATAAATAAAAATAAACTACCTCTCATCAGCACCACATGGAGTTGTGGTTGCCTACCAGACACCCATGTCTTTTCTTCCTTCCTAACAGAACCATAATTGTGCTCAGGTGTTAACACAGCTAAGTGCCTCAGCGGAAGGTGACTCCCACTAAAGGTAGTCCCACCCAGGGTAACACCACTTTCTTGGAGTGATTGGCTCAGGCATGGGCCCATGAACCAGCGGTAGCCAATGAGATGCAAGGAAAAGTCTGCTAAGGGCCCTCCCTCATTCTCAAGTAAGAGCCACTGGAAGGCTGGGTGGGTTTCCTTTTTCGATGACTGCCTGAGGTGGTTGCATCCATTTTGCTGCCAGCCTTAAGATGTCGCCAGCATATCTGCACATCCCCTGTATCAAGCACGGAGTCTGGTATATAAGCGGTGTGGTAAATAGTGCCATTAAATGTGATTAAGATTAGTTGAGAATCACAAGCGAGCATGCAATCAGAGCTACTTGGGAAATTCATGGGCTATGACTAACAGACTACTTGGGATTTTAAGTGAAAGTCAGTCCTTTACTAGAAAGTGGGGAAATCAAAATGACATAGTGGGAAAGAAAGAAGATGGCAGAAATCCCTTGAAGTCCATTAACCAGAGAGCAGAGGGTATATGATTGATATTCAAGGATTGTGGAAAGAGAATATCTATGCATTCACTCCACAAATATTTCTTAAGCCCTGATGCTATGCCAGGCTCTGTGCTTGGCATGGCTGCATAAATGTAAGACATTTGTCCTGCCCAAAGGGAGTTCTAGACTAGAGACGAGACTGACATGGAAATGAAAAGCGTCCTACCCTGTGATGCGATGGAAGATGTGCTCTAATGGAGACACTTAGAAAGTTGACCAGGGTCAAAAAAGAAGGAGTGATGACTTAGGGGGTCCTGGGATGGCTTCAAAAAGGAAGGGAAAATGAGGCCTTCAAGGATGAGCAGTTGCCTGCCAGGAAAATTTAACAATATATACAAAGTCACAGAGGCAAGAAAGTACATGGAACATTCTAGAAATGAGAGTAATCTGTGTAATTGGAGCAGAGCATTGGGTGAAAAGTAGAAAGTGGTAGGAGGTGACATTGAAAATGTAGACATAGGAGTTTCTTGGTGGTTCAGTGGGTTAAGGATCCAGCATTGTCACTGCTGTGGCTTGGGTTTGATCCCTGGCCTGAGAACTTCCACATGTTGTGGGTACAGCCAAAAAAAATGTAGAATGACCCCAAATCACAGGAGGATCCTTGCAGGAGTTCCTGTCATGGCTCAGCAGTAATGAGCCTGACTGGGATCCATGAGGATATGGGTTAGATCCCTGGCCTCAATCAGTGGGCTGAGGATCCGGCATTGCCGTGAGCTGTGGTGTAGGTCACTGATGTGGTTTGGTCTTGTATTGCTATGGCTGTGGCTGTGGCAGCAGCCGTATCTCCAATTAGACCCCTAGCCTGGGAATTTCCATATATCGCAGGTGTAGCCCTAAAAAGAAAAAAAAAAAAAAACAGAAACAAAAAAACCCTACATACTCTGCAAAGGGATTTGGATTTTAGTCTAAAAGTAATATGGGGAGTTCCCATCTTGGCTCAGTGGAAAGGAATCTGACTAGTATCCATGAGGACGCAGGTTTGACCCCTGGCCTCACTCAGTGGGTTAAGGATCTGGTGTTGGAGTGAGCTGTGGCTGTAGCTTAGGCTGGCAGCTGTAGCTACAATTTGATCCCTAGCCTGGGATCCTCCATATGCCTCGGGCATGGCCCTAAAAAAAAAAAAAAAAAAAAAAAAAAAAAAAAAAAATGGAACCAGTCAACGTTTTAAGCAGGTACACAATGGATAGAATTTCCCTGCCCATATGAAGTTAGACATGATCATATGACTTATTTTGGTCAATGAAGTCGGGATAGAACTGATAGGGGTCCCTTCTGCACGATGTTTAAACATCACTCTGAAGGGCCAGTGCACATCTCACCAGCCAGTGACAAACAATCTTAAGATACTGGCTTTTCTGTCAGCCTCAGTTCCTGAGTGATTATAATGAACAGCCGTGGACTTGAAGCAGGAGTAAAAACTTTGTTGTCTCAGCCACTTTGATTTGGAGGTTGTTTATCACTGCAGCAAACCTTCGGGCTAGGCGTTCCTGCTGTGATTCAGTGGGTCAAGGATCCGGCTTGTGTTCATCCCAGGCCCAGCCCAGCAGATTAAAGGATTTGGCATTGCTGCAGCTGTGGGGTAGGTCACAGCTCTGGCTCGGATTCCATCCCTGGCCCAGAAATTTCCATATGCCAAGGGTGTGGCCAAAAAAGAAAAAGGAAACTTCAGGCTATCCTGACTGATATAGCAGGAGAATAATAAGATCAGATTTATATTTTTAAAACATAATTGAGGGAGCTCAGTGGTTAATGAATCTGACTAGGAACCATGAGCTTGCAGGTTCAATCCCTGGCCTCGCTCAGTGGGTTAAGGATCCGGCGTTGCCATGAGCTGTGGTGTAGGTTGCAGACACGGCTTGGATCCCGCGTGGCTGTGGCTGTGGCTCTGGCGTAGACTGGCGGCAACAGCTCTGATTAGATCCCTAGCCTGGGAACCTCCATGTGCTGCGGAAGCAGCCCTAGAAATGGCAAAACAAGACCAAAAAAAATAAATAAATAATTGAAAACTAAGAAAAGGTGCAGAAAAGTGTGTTGTGACATCTTTTCTCTAATTCAAATATAGATTTGGTATGCAAATGTATGTATTCATGACTTTAATGGAAGGTATTTTACATATTGACATTTTAATTCTTAACAGTGTTTACTTTGGAGCAAAAGACTTGGTGGAGGTATGGGTTTATTTTTTTAAATAATTCCTGTCTATATTGTTTGAATTTCTATCTTGCACATATATTACTTCCCCCTTATTTTATGTCTAATAAAATAATTGCAATTAGCTATAAAAAATGTAATATAATATAATATAATATAATTGATGGCAGTATGGAAGATGAATTAGAGTAGGAAGGAGATTACCTACAGGCAAGGAAATCTATTGGGAAATACTGCATCTAGGAAAGAGATGATAAAGCCCTAAAATTAGAACACTAATAGTGGACATGAAGAGGATGAGTTATACTTAAGAAATATTTAGAGAGCAATAGCAACAAGAATTCAGTGACTAATTAAATGTGGTTTAGAAATACTTTAGTCATCTGTTCCTTTATAACAAATGACTCCAAAGCGTATCAGCTTAAAAGAATGATAAATGTATATATTATCTCACAGTTTTCTGTGGGTCAGGGAGTTCAAGGAGAGCTTAGCTGGTGGTCCTGACTCAGGATCTCCCTCAGCTGTCATCACGATCTTATCCAGGGCTGCATCATCTGAAGGTCTGACTGGGGCCAGAGGATCCACTACCAAGATGGTTCACTCACACGGCTGACAAGTGATGCTAACTGTTGGCAAGGGGACTCCAGTTCCTCCCCATGTGGACCTTCCCATAGGGCTGCTTGATGTCTTTATGACATGGCAGCTGGCTTCCCCCAGAGCAAGTGAACCGAAAGAGAATTAAGGCGAAGGAGCACTTTCTCTCATGACCTCACCTGAGAAGCTACACCCCATCACTTCTGGTATGTTCTTTGGTCACACAAACCAACCACGATACATTACTGAGACCACACAAAGATGCAAATAGGAGTTCCTGTCATGGCTCAGTGGTAATGAATGAGACTAGTAGCCACGAGGACTCGGGTTCAATTCCTAGCCTTGCTCAGTGGGTTAAGGATCTGGTGTTGCCGTGAGCTGTGGCGTAGGTCGAAGACCATGCTCGGATCCTGCATTGCTGTGGCTGTGGTGTAGGCCAATGGCTACAGCTCCTGTTCGACCCTTAGCCTGGGAACCTCCATATGCCACAGGTGTAGCCCTAAAAAGACAAAAAAAAAAAAAAAAAAAAAAAAGAATCCGACTGCAGGGGCTGCAGAGGTGCTGTTCAATCTCTAGCCCAACTCACAGGGTTAAAGGATCTGGCTTTGCTGCAGCTGCGGTATAGGTCACAGCTGCCGCTTGGATTCAGTTCCTGGCATGGGAACTTCCATATGCCACGGGTACTGCCATTAAAAAAAAAACCGTAGAACATACATTAATGGAAAATCTCTCTTTGTCATGAAGGCATCATGCTCCATTTATTGGTGATGGAAAATGAATGAATGAATGGGTTAAACAAAGCACCATCTTCTTCTCTGCCCAAACAACCGCAGCTTCAGGAAAAGCTGAGGATGCTGCTAACCTTCTTAGGGCAACTAGGAAGCCATTCTTCAAGGGCCTGGAGTTACAGGGTGGGACCACAAACCAGAATCACAGGATTTGAAAATAGTACAAAGGGATCATCTTAACAAACTTTTTCATTTTAAAGATAAAATAAGACCCAAGAAGATTGAGTTGCATGCCTAAGGTCACATAGCTTTTGTCCTTCAGCTGGATCCAGGCTTCCGGACATCCTTCGGTGCTCTTTTTTTTTGTCTTTTTTTTTTTTTTTTTGTCTTTTTGTCTTTTTGCCATTTCTTGGGCCGCTCCAGCGGCATATGGAGGTTCCCAGGCTAGGAGTCAAATCGGAGCTGTAGCCGCCGGCCTACGCCAGAGCCACAGCAATGCAGGGTCCGAACTGCATCTGCAACCTACACCCAGAACCACAGCAACACAAACAAATAAACAAATAAATAAATAAATAGTAAAAATAAATAGAGATCCCTGCAAAGACATAAAAAACAAACATGGAGGGATTTTGTTCACTAAAATATGTTCAATGTCTTAAAAGCCCCTGGCCCATGGGACGTATCCCAAAAATGTTTGTTGAATAAATCAGTTAGGATTGAATCCTAAGGTCCAGACATGCTCAAATGGCATTATTATGTTTAGCCAAATAGAAGCTTAATCCAGAGACTTACCAGAAACTAAAAGCAGAAATGTCATGGTCACTGCTACATTCAATCTAGTTGCCTTTGGTTTTGAAGACAGTGCATCACAGCAGCCCTGAAAGCTTTGTTTAAGATGAAACTCCAGGAGTTTCCGTTGTGGCTCAGTGGTTAACGAATCCGACTAGGAAACATGACATTGCAGGTTAGATCCCTGGCCTTGCTCAGTGGGTTAAGGATCTGGCGTTGCCGTGAGCTGTGGTGTACGTCGCAGACGCAGCTCAGATCCCGAGTTGCCGTGGCTCTGGTGTAGGCTGGCGGCTACAGCTCCAATTCGACCCCTAGCCTGGGAACCTCCATATGCTGCAAGAAGCGGCCCTAGATAAAAAGGCAAAAAGACAAAAAAAAAAAAAAAAAAAAAAAAAAGATGAAACCCCAGCCCACTAATATGCTCAGGAGCCAGTGACCCTGAAAAGACAGGAGGTGATAACAGGAAAACCAAAACTCATTACTGCTCAAAATTAACAGCTCTGGCCATATATCGATAGTATTTACTGAGCCTTTTCCACTCCTAGACAGGCTGGTGGGACATTAGAGACATCAACTCAGCCAAAAAGCAATAAAGGGCATTGTTATAAGGGATCCAATTCCTCTAATTCTTTCATTCATATATTGATGTTTTCCTTTCATTCAGCACTTTCACTGAGTGGATTGTAGGCTATCATCCTTTCTGGAATAAATCATGGTTGCTGTTGTCTTTGTTCCAGAGATGACAATTCTGGTCCATCCCCATCACCGTCATCTTCATCACTATCCATGCCATATCGGAGGCATGTGAAGGCCATCGTGGGAACCCAAGGAAAGCCATCTAGATATCTATCTGCTGGCTCACATTTCCTACCATGGGGAGGGATAGTGACATTTCCCGAGAAGTCTCACCTATGCCACCCAGCAAGTTATTTTATCCTAAGACTCCATCTATCTTGGACAACATAACTTAAGTCACCTGAGTCATGGCGGTGAGGGGGAACAATTGGGCTTATTTCAGAGAAGAAACTCCATTCCCTCATTTTGACAATATTTTCCCAGTTATAATTTAATCCTCAGAATCCATAAGAACCTTAGTTAGGATGAAGCTAGATAAATGATTGACTGCAGTACATCCAATCCCTATTTTCCTTCCAAGAGTTTTTTTCTAGGTGGGTACCAGTTTTTAGCTTTTCGCATCATCTTTTCCAACAGAGCATGAGACAACAGAAACTACTTAGGAGACCAGAAGATGCCAACCCCATTACGTGCCTTTAGAAATAGTCTGTTGATGACCCAGGAGAAATCAGATGATTAATTTTTACAACGTTTTTCAAAGACCTTCAGTATAGCCTCATACCTTCAAAACTAAATGAAAGAAAAAGGGGGTGTGCCTGTGCCAACACTTGGACAAAGGAACAACGGAAAGCAATCTTTGAAGCCATCAAACAAGCCACTCCTGACTGATCTCACCAAGAACTCCTTACAGATCCTCGGATTTCTGACTTCCTTCCAAACAGCCACAGGACTTCCTTTAGTCCCAGGTAGGCCTGTTCTCACCAAGAGTGCCAAACATGATGTATTCATTTCCTTGGGCTGCGGTCATAAACTACCACAAACCCGGAGGCTTAAAACAATATTTCGTTCTCTCCCGGTTCTAATGGGGAGATGTCTCAAAGGAAGGGCCATGCTCTGGAGTTCTCATAGTGGCTCAGTGGTTAATGAATCTGACTAGGAACCATGAGGTTGCAGGTTCGATCCCTGCCCTTGCTCAGTGGGTTAAGGATCCAGTGTTGCCGTGAGCTGGGGTATAGGTTGCAAATACGGCTCGGATCCCGTGTTGCTGTGGCTCTGGCATAGGCCGGTGGCTACAGCTCCGATTCGACCCCTCGCCTGGGGACCTCCATATGCCACGGGTGCGGCCCAAGAAATGGCAAAAAGATAAAAAAAAAGAAAAAAAAGGAAGGGCCATGCTCTCTTTGAAGGCTCCAGGCAAGAACCCTTCCTTGCCTCTTCCAGCATCCTTGGCATGGCTTGGCTTGTAGGTGTATCACTCCAGGTTCTGCCAGTCATCACGGGGTCATCACAGGGTCACCCCCCTCCCCCCACTCTGGGTCTCTGTGACCAAATATCCTTTTCCAAATATCCTTTGAGTCTAGGGCCCACTTGAATCCAGTGTGAACTCATCTTAACTTGATCACCCCTGCAAAGACCCTATTTCCAAATAAGGTCACATTCGCAGGTACCAGGGCATTAGAATTTCAATGTGTCATTTTAGGAGTTTCTGCCATGGCTCAGCGATAAGGAACCCAACTAGTACCCATGAGGATGCAGGTCCAATCCCTGGCCTCACTCAGTAGGTTAAGGATCCGACGTTACCATGAGCTATGGCAGACCCAGCTCTGATCTGGCGTTGTGGCTGTGGTGTAGGCCAGCAGCTGCAGCTCCAATTCAGCCCCTAAGCCTGGGAACCTCCATGTGCCATGGGTGCAGCCCTAAAAAAAGACAATGTGTCATTTTGGAGGACACAGTTCAACTCCCCAAAATGCCCAAACTCCAAGTCTTCTGCTCTGAGAAAATTCTACCAGATGGCATTAGAAATGGCCTTCCCTCTTTGCTTCTTCTTTCTTTCCTTCCTTCCTTCTTTATACAAAGATTTATATTTACCATGGGATCACCCTGTGTCACACTATGGAAAGCAGAAAGATGAAGTGAGATTCTCACATTCAAAAGATTTAGACCTACGTAGGAGGAAGATTCTCCTGTACATACAAATCATAATAAGATCATGGTAATGGCCATGAGAGTCGTAAACACAGTGACCCCCAAAATACAGAGAAAATAAATCAATTCCTGCTGGGGAGAATCAAGCAAGATATTTGAGCTTGACCTCGAAGACAATCTTGGATGTGGATTTTCAGAAACTAGAAAAAGAGTCTCCAATTGAGCGGGGTGAGCAAAGACACAGAGACAAGAAAACACAGCATGTTCATACATTTCTCTCTCTCTCTCTCTCTCTCTCTCTCTCTCTCTCTCTCTTTCTCTCTCTTTTTTTTTTTTTTTTTTTTGGTCTTTTTAGGGCCACACACGTAGCACGTGGATGTTCCCAGGCTAGGGACTGAATCAGAGCTGTAGCCACAACCTGCACCATGGGCCAGATCTGAGACCTACACCACAGCTCACAGCAATGAAATGCTGGATCCCTAATCCACTGAGCAAGGCCAGGGACTGAACCTGCGTCCTCATGGATACTAGTTAGATTCATTTCCTCTGAGCCACGACAGGAACTCCAGGTTCATACATTTCTCAGTATGTCAAAGACCCTCCTATGTCACTGCTCCAGATACATTTCAGAAGGATTAATGGAAAGGAGATACCAAGAAAAAGCACCAAAAATCAAATGAACAGTGATCATCTCTGGGAGGTGAATATTTCCATTGTGTTTTTATATTTTTTTCTACTTGTCTTCGATGCTTATACATTATTTTCAATGTGGAATTTTTTTTTTTTTTTTTGTCTCTTTGCCATTTCTTGGGCTGCTCCCGCAGCATATGGAGGTTCCAGCCTAGGGGTCTAATCGAAGCTGTAGCTATCAGCCTACATCACAGCCACAGCAACTCGGGATCCAAGCCCAGTCTGCAACCTACACCACAGCTCACAGCAACACCGGATCCTTAACCCACTGAGCAAGGCCAGGGATCGAACCCGCAACCTCATGGTTCCTAGTCAGATTCATTAACCACTGAACCACGACGAGAACTCCAAGAAAGATTTTCAAATCACCTCAACATAGTTGTCTCCATAAAAGAGGAGAAATCAAATCTTCCCTGATATAGAATTATAGCAGCACAAGACAACTTCAATCACGTCACTTATGACGTGGAGGGAGAAAATGACCAGGAGAGGTAGTTTATCAATCTGTGGGTTCCTGCAGGTCCTGGCATTGCCTACGTGGGCGTACTTGACCGCCGAGGGAACTGTGTTTTCCTTTAGGTAAGCAATGCCTGCCCTCTGCTGGTGATTCAAAAGTTAGCTAACGAGAGCCCAGGTTTTTCTTACCCTGTCTTCCTAAAACAAAGTGATGAAAAGACAAGAAATATGAACTCATCATTCTGATGGCAAAGCCATATGTTTCATTATTTTGCTGAGTCTTGAATTACTTTACGTATAGGGGAGAAAAGTCTGTTGGTTCACTTTTCTTCTTGTGCCAATACAACCACTCTTCGGGCTGGAACTTTGAAACACCCTGTCCCCAAGTCAGAGGGATTTGCTCAGTTGGCAGGAAGGAGGGTATTCAGTTTGTAGGGTGTAAGGGAGCCCAGTGTCTGCAGGGGGTTAGGGGGTTTGCACAAAGTGACGAGGAGAAGCTCTGATAGGAGTTCCCATCATGGCGCAGTGGTTACCGAATCCAACTAGGAACCATGAGGTTGCAGGTTCAATCCCTGGCCTTGCTCAGTGGGCTAAGGATCTGGCGTTGCCATGAGCTGTGGTGTAGGTTGCAGATGCAGCTCAGATCCTGCGTTGCTATGGCTGTGGTGTAGGCCGGCGGCTACAGCTCCGATTCGACCCCTAGCCTGGGAACCTCCATATGCCACAGGAAGCGGCCCTAGAAAAGCCAAAAAGACAAAAAAAAGAAAAAAAAAGAAGCTCTGATACCAAAGGGGATCAGATGCTCTCCTAACTCAAGAAGTTTGATTCAGGCTTTTTCTGCTTTAAGCTTAAATGGGTGATTTAAGCTTTAAACCACCATTTCTCAACCTCAGCACCACTGACGTTCAGGGCTGGCTGGTTCTTGGTCACAGGGCTGTCCTGTGCTTTGCAGTGTGTGGAGCAGCGTCCCTCACCTCTTATTAGATGCCAGAAACCCTCCTGGCAAGTGGTGACAACCGAAAACTCCTCCAGACATTGCCAAGGACGCAGGTTCGATCCCCGGCCTAACACAGTAGGTGAAAGGATCTGGCATTGCCACAGCTGCAGGCGCAGTTTGAAGCTGCAGCTCAAGTCTGATCCCTGGCCTGGGGAAGCCAAAAAGCAGGGGGTCAGGTCTGATCCCT
The DNA here is from genome assembly GCF_054392235.1 of Sus scrofa. NCBI lineage: Eukaryota > Metazoa > Chordata > Mammalia > Artiodactyla > Suidae > Sus > Sus scrofa. The sequence goes on along the minus strand of NC_139386.1, from coordinate 39,197,244 downwards.
CGCCTGGGGCGGCCAAAAAGCAGCGGGGGTGGGGTGTGGGGGGGTAGGATGTGTTTACTTTAAACCAGAGCTTGATAGCACATTGCCACCAACTGCAACTTCTCAACCTTCAAAGGAATCCTCACCTCCTTGCCTTGGTTCTCTACTCCCATTTATTCACTCGAAAGCATTTGCTGAACCTGCATTATGTGCCAAATGCTAGTGCCAGGTGATGAGAACAAACACATGAATTAGACGTGGTCCCGCCTTGGCAACGTCTTGACCCTTGGACAACAGGCTGACATTTTTGGCTGTTGTTGTCCACTTTGTGAACAAAAGCGATTTTTGATTTCCCCTAAGTTTGTGGCCTAAAGAAGGGTGAGCTAACGAGGGCCTGCCAGCCAGTTACCCATCCTTACAAATAAAGTTTTACCAGAACACAGCCACTCATGGTTTATGTCATGTCACCCAGCTTTTGCACGTCACAAGGCAGAGTTCGGTTTGCTCTGAGTACACAGCAGAAACCATATGACTCGTAAAGCCTAAAATATTTCCTAAAAGGCTTTTAAAGAAGAAGTTCCCCAACCGCTAGGTTGAAGGGTAGCTGGTGGGGTTGTGGCAGGGAAAACTGTAAAAGGAGATAAAAGGCAGGAAATTGCTGATTCAAGCCCCTGAGAAGAACGGCAAACTTGGGAAGCGTCGTGGTGCAGTGGAAACGAATCTGACTAGGAACCGTGAGGTTGCAGGTTCGATTCCTGGCCTTGATCAGTGGGTTAAGGATCCGGCATTGCCGTGAAGCAGTGGAGTAGGCCGGCAGCTGTAGCTCCAATTCGACCCCTAGCCTGGGAACTTCCATATGCCGTGGGTGCGGCCCTAAAAAAAAAAAGAACAGCAAACTGGCAGTGTGTAAGCTAGCACACAGTTCAGCGGCATGTATCAGAAAACCCAATCTTAGGCTTAAACAAAATAAAGCCTTCATTTCTCCTCTGTAAAAGAAGTCCAGAGGCTGATGGTCCAAGGCCGTTTGGGTGGCTCCATGATCATCAGGGCCATAGTTTCTCCATCAGCCTTAGCAGGAGCTTTTCCTCCAGGTGGTTTCATGGCTCAACATGGCTACTGGAGCTCCAGCAATTATATCTGTGTTCCCAACCAACAAAGAAAGGGCAGGGCAAAAGGATCTACCTTCTACCCGAGTTCATTCCCTTTAAGAAAATGACTTGCGGGAGTTCCCATCATGGCGCAGTCGTTGACAAATCCGACTAGGAACCATGAGGTTGTGGGTTCGATCCCTGGCCTTGCTCAGTGGGTTGAGGATCTGGCGTTGCCATGAGCTGTGGTGTAGGTCACAGACACAGCTCGGATCCTGCATTGCTGTGGTTGTGGTGTAGGCCAGTGGCTACAGCTCTAATTTGACCCCTAGCCTGGGAGCCTCCATATGCCATGGGAGCGGCTCAAGGAAAGGCAAAAAGACGGAAAAAAAAAAAAAAAAGAAAAGGAAAATGACCTGGGGAGTTCCCTAGTGGCTGAGCAGGTTAAGGATCTGGCGTTGTCACCTGGTTACTGCTGTGGCACAGGTCTATTCCCTGGCCTGGGAATTTCTCCATGCCATGAGCATGGATTACAAAGAAAGAGGGAGGAAGGGAAGGAAGGAAGAAAGAAAAAGGAAACGACCTGGACTCCCTACTCTACTCTTCCGTTTCCAGCTCAGTGACCACTCCTAGCTATAAGGAAGATGGAAATATCACCCACAGCTCCCTGCTCATGAACCCTTCGCATTTTTCCCCACTGAATTATAAAAGGGAGTATGGATGTTAACATGGGCATTGCTAGGATGCTCACAGGGAATAGGTAAATGCCTTCTCTGATCTTGCTATTAATGGATTTGTTCATTCCTCAAATATGTTAAGCCTCTACTGTGTACTAGATCCTGTACTTGCCACCATAACTTTTTCTTCCTTTTTTTCTTTTGTTTTTTGATATATCAGTAATCTTTTTTTTTTTTTTTTTTTTTTGCTATTTCAGAAAATGGCAGGAGAAAAGGATTTTTTTTTTTTTTTGTCTTTTTAGGGCTGCACCCACAGCATATGGGAAGTTCCTAGGCTAGGGGTCAAATAAGAGCTGAAGCTGCTGGCCTACACCACAGCCACAGCATATCCGAGCCGAATCTGCTTGCTGCAACCCCGGATCCTAAACCCACTGAGTGAGGCCAGGGATCCAACTGGGATCCTCATGGATATGAGTCGGGTTCTTAATCTGCTGAGCCACAAAGAGAACTCCAAAAGGAAAATTTAAAATATCCAAACCGGAGTTCCCGTCGTGGCACAGTGGTTAATGAATCCGACTAGGAACCATGAGGTTGCGGGTTCGATCCCTGGCCTTGCTCAGTGGTTTAACGATCCGGCGTTGCCGTGAGCTGTGGTGTAGGTTGCAGATGCGGCTTGGATCCCTTGTTGCTGTGGCTCTGGCGTAGGCCGGTGGCTACAGCTCCGATTGGGCCCCTAGTCTGGGAACTTCCATATGCCATGGGAGTGGCCCAAGAAATGGCAAAAGGACAAAAATAAAAAAATAAAAATAAAATGAAATATCCAAACCAATGAATGATTCGATGATTAACAGATGTGAGTTTATTTTCCTTTATATGATATACATGGGTAGTTATTAGCAAGTGGTATATGTCCTTAGATAGCATGACCAAATTATACGGAGTAAAGTAGTCTCGTGTTATAGTTACTATAAAGTGCTCATCCACTGTGACTATTTGCTAATGTTTCTCTTTCCCCACTAGACTATCTCCTCTTTAAGAACCTCTTTGTGCTTGCTAACCTCAGGTGCTTAATAAATGTTTGATGAGGGAATGAAAGAATGATCTTCCCACCTTGCAGCTAAGGATTCTTTGCCTTTATAACTGTGCTCAGTGACTGCTTCCTACTCTCTTGAGCCAGATGGCAGGGATGCAAGTGAGACTTGCATATGGGCAGAACCTTACAATTTTCCAGGTATTCTCACATATATTAAAAAATCATCTTGGGAGTTCCCGTTGTGGCACAGTGGAAATGAATCCAACTAGGAACCATGAGGTTGCAAGTTCAATCCCTGGCCTCGCTCAGTGGGTTAAGGATCCAGGGTTGCCATGATGGCGTAGGTCACAGACGTGGCTCGGATCAGATCTGGCATTGCTGTGGCTGTGGTGTAGGCTGGCAGCTGTAGCTCCGATTAGACCCCTAGCCTGGGAAACTCCATATGCCACAGGTGCGTCCCTAAAAAGACCTAAAAAAAAATCATTTTAAAATTTAATTAATCCAAAAAAATATACCTTGGCCACAGGTGTGGTAGCCAGTTTCCCTTTTACACTGACTCAAGTTAGGAGAAGGCATCTCCTTCCTTCCAACTGGTCCACTAAATTGGCCTTTAAATGCAGAATTTGAAAGTGTGGATTTCAGGTGCTAGAAGCATCACTACCTTGTTCAACTAAAGAAAAACCAAGAATTTAAACAGCATTAACAGCAGTCCAGGTTGGGACTTACTCAAATTTTGTTGAACATAAAATATGTGAAGCCGTAGGATGCTTTCCTAAAAGAGGTACAGAATCAGAGTTCCCGTCGCAGCAGAAACGAATCCAACTAGGAACCATGAGGTTTCGGGTTCGATCCCTGGCCTCGCTCAGAGGGTTAGGGATCCGGCGCTCAGAGGGTTAGGGATCCGGCGTTGCTGTGAGCTGTTGTGTAGGTCGCAGGTAAGGCTCGGATCTGGCGTTGCTGTTGCTGTGGCTGTGGGGTAGGCCGGCAGCAACAGCTCCGATTAGACCCCTAGCCTGGGGAAAAAAAAGAGTACAGAATCACTGCAAAATGATGGTTCCAAAATTACTCCCCTCACACGGTTTTGGTTTTGGTTTTGGTTTTTTGTGGGGAAACCTGCAGGAAAATATTTGGCCACCAGAGGGTGCGCTACCAAAAAAATCCAGCGGGACTCCCTCAGTCAGCTCCCTATAAAACACTCAGGTATTGAAAACCTTCCAAGGGCCAGTCTCAAAGCTTTCTTGGTAGTTTTCCCAAGTAATTCTCCTTAAACTCTATGGGAAAGCACCGTTCCTTCATCTCTAAATTTCCAGATCAAGACACCATTTCTTAGAGGCAGGGAGTCACATGGGACCAGCGTTGCCCTAGACTGGAGCTCTGTGTTAGCTCTAACGCTTTGTACTGAGACCAGCCCAATTCTTGCATCTGCTCATGAATATAGAAATTTACATATGGTTAATTTATGTTCCCCACTTCTCTTAAGTACACTGGTGATGAATAAATCAGAACAATATGAGAACATACGATGCTGTTCTATTTAATTTAGCAATTAATAGCTAAGATTAAGAGAACTGTTTGTCATTTAGAAACCCCAGGATTAATCCTTTTAATTACCATCTGGATTTCTTGTAAATTATCTGATTTGTTTAATCCTTGTTTACTCTCATTCAAAAGCCCTCAAGTTTCACTAATTTGGCGCACCAGATATTCAGCTAATCGCCTTAGGAGAAAACAAAACAAAATATAAAAGAACTTAGCAGTGGAATCACTCTGGTGGTGGGCGAAGGATGGTGAGTGGGAGAGACCCAGCCTCCAATCCCCATTAGACTCCAATTACCTGTGGGATCCTGGGCGAGTCTCTTCCTGCCCCTAAACCTCATTCTCTTCCCTCGGAAAATGAGAGGGGGCTGGACTGGAGCAGAGGGGCTTACTTTCTAAGTGAAGGCTTCCTTCTGTAATGGAAGGGGAATATGCTAACATTTCCTGGCTCTGGGGAGATAGCAAATGGGTTCCCGTCGTATTCTCCCAAATACAGGGGATTTTCCCTTCCATATCGTCCCCCCTCCATCATGGGGATGGGCTCATATGAGCAGGACAGGTATTCCCACTGGAGCTGTCCACACAAAGTGAGAGTCATGGGGCCCAAGTGTGCTCAATTACATGTTTCAGAAGCTACATAGTGGATAAAGTGAGGGATTTATTTTCCTCGTGTAACAAGGAAACTGAGTAGCAGGGAGCCAGCTCAAGGACCAGGCTCCCTCTACCTCTCGGCTCTGCCATCCTCAGCAAGTGGTCACAAACTGTCTGCAGCATCTCTGGGCATCATGTCTCCATGTCAGGCAGAAAAAGAAGGGAAAGGAGAGAGCAAAGAGCCCAGGCCAGCTGAGTCCATGCATTTTTATTAGGAGAGCAATAGCTTTCTCGGAAGCCTCATCCAGTGGAAGATGGACGCCTGTCATTCACATCTCATTGGCCAGAACCATTGGCATGACCCTTGAAGGAAGCTTGGGACTTTCAGGATGGGCACACGGCCCGCCTGAACCACGTTGGAAATATAGCAGCAAGGGAAAGAGGTGAATGGAAATTGACTGGGTTGCTAGCTGCCCATGCCACAGGAACAAGAAAGTATTGGGACATACAAGGAGGTCCTTGTGTTAATCCCTGGATGACATGTAGATGGCTGTCTAAAAGAAGTCCTCACCATGGAGTTCCCATGGTGGCGCGGTGGTTAATGAATCCGACTAGGAACCATGAGGTTGCAGGTTCAATCCCTGGCCTTGCTCAGTGGGTTAAGGATCCGGCATTGCCCTGAGCTGTGGTGTAGGTTGCAGACGTGGCTCGGATCCCGTGTTGCTGTGGCTCTGGTGTAGGCCGGCGGCTACAGCTCCTATTCGACCCCTAGCCTGAGAACCTCCATATGCCGTGGGAGTGGCCCTAGAAAAGGCAAAAAATTAAAAAATAGGAGTTCCCGTCGTGGCGCAGTGGTTAACTAATCCGACTAGGAACCATGAGGTTGCGGGTTCGGTCCCTGCCCTTGCTCAGTGGGTTAATGATCCGGCGTTGCCGCGAGCTGTGGTGTAGGTTGCAGACGCAGCTCGGATCCCGCGTTGCTGTGGCTCTGGCGTAGGCCGGTGGCTACAGCTCCGATTCAACCCCTAGCCTGGGAACCTCCACATGCCGCGGGAGCGGCCCAAGAAATAGCAACAACAACAAAAGACAAAAAGACAAAAAATAAAAAATAAAAAAATAAAAATAAATAAAAAATAAATAAAAAAATAAAAATAAAATAAAAAATTTTAAAAAAAAGGAGTCCTCACCAGACACCAAGAAATCCATTACCAAAGCTCCTCCTTGTGGGGGATGCAGCTCACACTCCCAGTGGAGTCTTGATTCCTTTGACACCCAACACAGATGAGTCGTTGTCAGTGACTTAGATGATGATGGGCCTGGCAGTTGCAAAATGCTGACTGACTCTGCGCCTATCAGAGTCTGGCCCCTCACCCAGGCCCCGCTGACCTCCCCCCTATTCACTCCCCATCTCTCCCAGCTCTGAGTCCACCCTAAGGCAAGATTCTTTGCTTCTCCTCACTTCCTAAACTGCTGTTCTATGCACAGGAATCTGCCCAAGCTTGTGAAATTTACAACCAACAAATGCTTTCCTTCCTTTGTCCCTGTTTTCCCTAAGTCATCTTCTCCTATAAGGCAGTGAACCCAGAAAGCCATGCTCCCTGAATGGGTCGAGGACACATTTATACCCTGTATACAAGGGTATAAGAAAACCAGAAACTAAAAACAACTTAGATTTTAAAATACCATCCCTACGTTCTTCACGTGAAATCTCATCCAGAAACCCAAGATGTAAGACAGATTTAAAGAAAAAAACAAAACCCAGCATGGTTAAGGGGTGGATGGGTGATAGGAGGACCTCCCCATGACGCCTGAGAGAAGCCAGCCAAGGAAAGTTTGAAAATTCACCAAACTGGAAACATCTCTATGGTTTCCTCCAGCCTGAAAGTTCTACGATTCCATGTTAAAGGGTAAACTTTTGATCTCTTTTCCCCAAATTTGAAAGAGCCCCACATAACAAGGGTGACAGGTGAAATAAAGGATGATGAAGGTGCGTATGTTCCTAGCCTTTCCTTAATCCTGACCCTACTCTTTGGCCTGTTTCAGACGTTTCAGCTTCCCCAAGCTCACAGTAGGATTTTTTGATGAGGAATTGGCGTGGAAACATGAGAAGAAGAGATACCAAAAGTTAAGCAAAGAAATACTGTTTGACCTAGCAATTCCACTCCTAGGTATAGACCCCAAAGCACTGAAAGCCATTCAAACCAACCTTGGACATTCATGTTCACGCCAGCCCTATTCACAATAGCTGAGAGTTCATAAACAGCCTAAATGTCCATCAAGAGATGAATGAATAAATTGTGGTACATAACAATGGAAGGTTATTCAGCCATCAAAAAGAAGAAAGCACCTGCTGGATGGACCTCAAAACCATTATTGGAAAGAAACCAGACCCAAAAGGCCACATATGGGAAGGTTCCATTGCTATGAAATACCCAGAGGAGTGAATCTATAGAGACAAAGCCAGTCAGTGAGCGCCTGGGGCTGGGGGAGGGGAGGAAGGGGAGTGGCTGACTCCTGGGTACCTGGTTTGGAAGGATGAAATGTTTCAGAACTAGAGAGAGGTAGCGGTTGTGCAATATTATGAATTTATTCAATGCCACTGAATTCACTTTAAAATGGTTTTGTACTGGAGTTCCCGTCATGGCTCAGTGGTTAACGAATCCGACTGGGAACCATGAGGTTTTGGGTTCGATCCCTGGCCTTACTCAGTGGGTTAAGGATCCGGCGTTTCTGCGAGCTGTGGTGCAGGTCGCAGACGCGGCTCAGATCCCAAGTTGCTGTGGCTCTGGTATAGGCTGGCGGCTACAGCTCCCATTGGACCCCTAGCCTGGGAATCTCCATATGCTGTGGGAGCGGCCCTAGAAATGGCAAAAAGACCAAAAAAAAAAAAAATGGTTTTGTACTTATGTCACCAAGGAGGACAGGTGGGGAGAGGGATGGACTGGAGGTCTGGGATTGGCCTATGCACAATGAGGTTTATGGAAGGATTGGCCTACGGGGACCTGCTATATAGCACAGAGAACTCTACCAAATACTCTGTGATAATCTATGTGGAAAAAGAATCTAAAAGAGAATGGATGTGTGTACACATATAACTGAATCACTTTGTACAGCAGAAATTATCACAATCTTGTAAATCAACTATACTACAATAAAACTTTAAAAAATGAAAAAAAAAAAAAGGAGTTCCTGTTGTGGCTCAGCAGGTTGAGAACCTGACTAGTATCTGTGAGGATTCCTGTTCAATCCCTGGCTTCGCTCATTGGGTTAAAGATGCGGCGTTGCCTCACGATTCTGCATGGGTCACAGATGCAGCTTGGATTTGGCGTTGCTATGACTGTGGTGTAGACCGGCAGTGGCAGCTCCAATTCGACTCCTGGTCCAGGAGGGTACATATTGCAGTGGGTACAGCAATAGAAAGGAAAAAAAAAAGAAAAGACAATGATTTTGTGAATTTCATCTCAATTTAAAAAAAAAAAATCAGTTGAAGAAAAGAAAAAGAACGAAGTTCCCGTTGTGGCTCAGTGGTTAACGAATCCAACTAGGAACCATGAGGTTGCGGATTTGATCCCTGGCCTCGCTCAGTGGGTTAAGGATCCGGTGTTGCCGTGAGCTGTGGTGTAGGTCATAGACACAGCTCGGATCTGGCGTTGCTGTGGATGTGGGGTAGGCTGGCGGCTACAGCTCTGATTAGACCCCTAGCTTGGGTACCTCCATATGCTGCAGGAGCAGCCCTAGAAAAAGGCAAAAAGGGTAAGTGAATTAATTGGTTCAAAGCCCTTGGAAGAGTGGGGCCATCACAAGCCTTCAGTGACCATTACCTCGTGTGTGTTGTTATCTGTTTGGTGTCATGGCTAGTCCTCTTTGACCAAACCATTCTAGAAATGAGCTGTGTCCGTTGTGCTTTATAAATCTTATATCAACGTTCACCTATTCAACGATTTTTTTTTTCTTTTTAGGGCTGCACCTGCAGCATATGGAAGTTCCCAGGCGAGGGGTCGAAACAGAGCCACAGCTGCTGGCCTACACTACAGCCACAGCAACAAGGGATCCCAGCCTTGTCTGCGACGTAAACCACAGCTTGTGGCAACGCCAGATCCTTAAACTAATGAGTGAGGCCAGGGATGGAACCAGCATCCTCATGGATACTAGTCCACCACAATGGGAATTCCACCTGTCCTATGATTGTGTAATGCAAACTTTGAGATAATTATAAATACCATCACCTCCAAAAAAAGATGTTTCGTTTCCTAGGGGTGATGTGAGAAGGTACCACAATCTGGGTGGCTTAGAACAACAGAAATGTAATCTCTCACAGTCTCACAATACTGGAGGCTAGAAGTCAGAAGTCAGGGTGTCGGCAGGGCCATGTTCCCTCTAAAGCCTCTAGGGGAGGATCCTTTCTGGCTTCTTCCAGCTTCTGGTGGCCCCAGGCCTTCCATGGCTTGTGGCTGCATCACTCCAGTCTCTGCTGCCACTTTTACATGGTCACCTTCCTGGATGTCTTCATATCACCTTCCCTCTCTGGGTGCCTGTGTTCAGATTTTTCTCTCTTTTTTCTTTTTAAGGCTGCACCCACAGCATATGGAAGTTCCCAGGCTAGGGGTCGAATCGGAGCTACAGCTGCCGGCCTCCACCACAGCCACAGTAATGAGGGGTCAGAGCTGCATCTGTGAGCTACACCACAGCTCAGGATAATGCCGGATCCTTAACCCACTGAGCCAGGCCAGGAATCGAACCCACATCTTCAGGAATACTAGTCGGGTTCATTACCACAGAGCCACAATGGGAACACCCCAGATTTTTCTCTTAATTAAGGACACCAGAAGTTAAATAACCTGGACAACATCAAAGCTAGTGAGAATGAGAAACAGGATTTGAATCCAGACAACCTAACTACTTTTCTCCACATATATATCTTTTTAGGGCTGCACCCATGGCATATGGAGGTTTCCAGGCTAGGGGTTGAATCAGAGCTGTTGCTGCCGGCCTACACCACAGCCACAGCCACGCCAGGTCAGAGCCGCATCTGCCACCTACACCAGAGTTCATGGCAACACCAGATCCTTAACTGAGTGAGGCCAGGGATCGAACCCACGTCTTCATGGATACTTGTCAGATTTGTTTCTGCTGAGCCACAACGGGAACTCCCAGACAACTTAACTACTTTTAAGACAAAAATATCCAAAACAGGGAAACAAAGGACGGCTGCCCACCTTTCCAATGTCATGCATTACAGAGCCACTCCAGAATTATCCTAGTCTCCAAGGGGTGTAACTTAATGACCTGCTCTTAACTATTTTTTTTTTTTTTGTCTTTTTGCCTTTTCTAGAGCTGCACCTGTGGCATGTGGAGGTTCCCAGGCTAGGGGTCTAATGGGAGCTATAGCCACCAGCCTACGCCAGAGCCACAGCAACATGGGATCCGAGCCGCGTCTGAGAGCTACACCACAGCTCACAGCAACGCCGGATCCTTGATCCACTGAGCAAGGCCAGGGATCGAACCCGAAACCTCGTGGTTCCTAGTCAGATTTGTTAACCACTGAGCCATGGCGGGAACTCCAAACTTGCTCTTAAGTCTTGACCAGGATATTCTATAACTTTATAAGAGAAGACGTTCACTTGTAGAAAGCGGAGAGGGATTCAAATGATTCTGGACCTAGAGAAGTGCCAGTTTCTCTCCAGTGGAAAAAGATAATTCCAAAGGTTACAGTTTTATTGTTCTCTAGGAGATTAGCCAGTTTAGCAGTCTCATTCCTGCATTCTTTCCGTCAGTGACTGCAAATAGTTCTTTCTCAACTGTAATTCTTTGCATCCTGATTTGTTTGGTCTTTTTAATTTTTTTATGGCCACACCCATAGCATCTGGAAGTTCCTGGGCCAGGGATTGAATCCAAGCTGCAGCTGTGACCTGTGCCACAGCTACAGCAATGCCAGATACTTAACCCACTGCGCCAGGCCAGGGATCAGACATGCACCTCCATAGTGACCTGAGCCACTGCAGTCAGACTCTTAAACCAGTGGGAACTCTCTTTGAATCCTGTTTACTGTCCTGCTAGCTCCCTCACTGATGAGTCATTTAAGTCTGTGGCACATGTTCATTCTCTATTTGTATGAGAGTTATATTTTTAATGTTCTGGAAATTTTACATGGCACGCCAAAGCCCACTTGCTTAACCATTATACTAGAGTGAATGAATGAATGAAATTGAATCTGAAAATATAGGTTAGAAAAAGAAAATATATGTTGATTGTGCTTAAGAAGGGAATGCAGGGGGTAGGGGAGGGATGGATTGGGAGTTTTGGATTAGCAAATGCAAACTAGTATATACAGAATGAATAATCAACAAGGTCCCACTTATAGCACAGAGAACTATATTCAATATTCCATAATAAACCATCATGAAAAAGAATGTATAGGAGTTCCCGTTGTGCCTCAGTGGTGAACGAACCACTGAGGACGCGGGTTCGATCCCTGGCCTTTCTCAGTGGGTCAAGGATCCAGCGTTGCCGTGAGCTATGGTGTAGGCAGAGGCTAAAGCTCTGATTAGACCCCTAGCCTGGGAACCTCTGTATGCCGCAAGTGTGGCCCTGAAAAAAACAAAAAGACCAGAAAAAAATTAAAAAGAAAGAAAAGAAGAGAAAAGAAAAAGAATGCATATATATGTGTATAACTGAATCACTTTTGCTGTACAGCAAAAATTAATACATTGTAAATCAACTATACCTCAGTAAAGTAAAATTTTAAAAAGAGGGGTGATGAGTACAAACCACAACTGGAACCCATCAGTCTCTGAAAGAGCAATGAGTAAACTGGTGTGAGGGAGAATTACGTGTATCTATATTACACACACATATATATATGGTTTAAGATGTATCTAATATATCCCACAAAAGACTGTTAAGCCCAGAACAGCAGAAAGTGCTCTGGGGAAATCTTGTCTGTTGTTTTTTTTGAGAACTTGGTAGAAGTGAGACACAACTTTGAGACCAAGACTGGGACTTACCAAAAAGCCAGATGCTTCCCAGGAGAGTGAACTGTGTGTCTTTCAAAGGGTGTGCTAAAAAACAAACTGAAGGGAGTTCCCATTGGGGCTCAGTGGGTTAAGAAACTGACTAGTATCCATGAGGATACAGGTTCAACCCCTAGCCTTGCTCAGTGAGTTAAAGGATCCAGCGTTGCAGTGAGCTGTGGTATAGATTGCAGACACAGCTAGGATCTGGTGTTGCTGTGGCTGTGGTATAGGCTGGCAGCTGCAGCTCCGATTGGACCCCCAGCCTGGGAACTTCCATATGCCGCAAGTGCAGCTGTAAAAAAGGGGAAAAATGAAATTAAATTTAAAACAAACTGAGTAAAGTTTAAAGACCTTATTGGATTTATTCAACAATATATGAATCAACACCATTCAATCCAGTAGACAGAAAAGAGCTTCGAGGAACTATACAGAAGGAAAGACTTTTACAGCCAGAAGGGAGCAGGAAGAAGAACGTTATATTAGGCAAAAAAAAAAAGCAGGTTGGTTATTGTAAAATCATGTTCCTTCAGGGGACAGCAGGGAACATCAAGCAGATTAGCTGACCAGTGCTGATCAGGCCATTCCTGATTGACTGATTTAAGATTCCACTTCTAGGAGAGCCGAAACTGTAATTAAGTCAAGTCTCAGTTTGATGATGTGGGGCTTAGCACAAGCAATTCCATTTTGGGGACTGTTGTCTTGTTTTTAATAGGTGTAACCTCCTGGGGAATCTTAAAGGGGAAAATAATTAATACCTTTACCAAGGGCCTGGCTCAGCAAAAACCAAATACCCTAATTTGAGATGGCTAATAGAAGTTAATAAATGAAATAACTAAAACACAGTGAGTGATACTGCTGCTTGGAATATAGAAGATGCTTAATAAATATTGTATGGATTGAAAAATTGACCCCCGATGCAAAGAAATCATTTCTGCAAAAAAACAAAGCCGAGTTGAACCAATTCAGTCAAAGACATCTTACGGAGTTATTAGTCATTTCTTTTATATGGGGAAAGATTATGAGACACATACTTAGATCCAACTCACTACTAATAACTTGCTAGCAGTGCTAATGAAGTTTTTAATTATAAGGGAAAGACTATGAATGACCCGTTTTCTAAGGATTCAAGAACGGAGCCATATATTAAAAATCCACTGTGTTTCTGTGTTTCTTTTGCGTCTCTTTTCCGGGATGGTTATGGGCTTTTGTGGTTTCTATTTATAGAAGGACACCACCAGCACTGCGGAGAAGGAAGATTCCAGGCAGTATTGAGGGACAGCCTTATAAAAATGTTGGTAGGCTTCCTGAAATATGTCACTAGTTAAGCAACATACTTACTGATTCATCCAAGGGGCTCTTCTAAGCAGTAGGGATATAGCAATAAACAAAAGACACAAACTGTCGTGCTATCTTAGAGTTTATATGCTCATGGAAAGAAACACACATGAAAAAATAAAAAAGGAATGCACATAGTAAGATAGATGGTGACCAGCGCTGTGAACTAAAGTAACACAGGGACAGTGAAGAGGAATTTCCAAGTGGGGGTTGAGAGAGGAGCTAGCAATTTCAAATACGAGCTTCAAGAGTTCCCAGTGTGACTCAGCAGGTTAAGAACCCAACGACATTGCCTCCGTGAGAAGGCAGGTTGGATCCTTGGCCTCACTCAGTGGGTGAAGGATCAGGTGTTGCCACAAGATGCAGGCATAAGTCAAAGATGCAGTTCAGATCTGATGTTGCTGTGGCTGTGGTGCAGGCTGGCAGCTGCAGCTCTGATTAGACCCCTGGCCCAGGAACTCCCATAAGCTGTGGGTGTGGCTATAAAAAGAAAAAAATTATGCTAGTCAAGGATAGCCTCAATGAGTAAAAACTTTAAAGGATGTGAGACAGCAGAGAATATGGATATTTGGGGAAAGGGCATTCTTGGAAGAGGAAAGAGCAAGGCAAAGCCCTGAGGCGGGAGCATGCCTGGTGTGTTTGAGGAATAAGCAAATCTGTGGGGAAGTAGAGGAGGGAAGGAAATAGCAGAGAGAGGAGAGAGTGGGAGAACAGATCGGGTGGGGTCTGGGGGAAGAGGACTCTGATGATCCACTGATGTCTTACCAAGATCACCCTGGCTGCTGGATTGAGAACAGATTGGAGGTGTCAGGACCAGAGCAGGAAGATGGGTTAAGGGCTGTTGCCCTCACTGAATGGAAGCCCACCTTCCCAACAGCTTCTCCTCCAAACGTCCGGCCGCTTGAAAGTGTGTCCAGCCTGCTCTTGCAATGTCATCTTGCAGTGATCAGATTTAGTCTCTGCTCCATAAGAGAATGTTCAAAAGAGAACAGAAAATAGGATGAAACATGAGGGGTATAGTTTCCCAGGAAATGAGAAAATAAATAAAATTGCAATTTGCATTTTTGACAGTTGGGGAAATGGAGTGGACTCATCCCCTCAGGAAGAAAAAAAGCTAATGTTAGTACGTTAAAAATAACAATGAGATACAGAGTGTGCTGGAATAATTAGCCTGGAAAAGGGGTTGCCCCAGTGATCTCATTACATTTCCTTGGATGACTTTCCCAAGCGGGGGCGGGTGAGGAATAGGAAGCCATTGGATGGCAGGCACAACGGTCTAGTTTTAAAAACCTCTAATTTGATGTTGAAATAAATGGCAGAGCCCCCAAACATCAAGATCAATTAGATGATAGTTAAAGAATCTGCACTAGTGTCCTATAAAGAACTCTCTTGGGATTTATAAACGCTATCACGCTGTCCTTCCCTTCAGTCAAGAGCATGAGTGGCCAGTATCCTTGGACACCTGCCAAATGCCTGGATGTTCCCGCATGTTTAAATTGTACAGCACCCATTCAGCTTAGATACAGAAGGTCTGTGGGTTTTTTTGTTTGTTTGTTTGTTTTTTTCTACACGCACGTATGGACCAAAAAACCAAGACCCACTGCTTGGAAGGCTAATGCTTTGCTGCAGGTCAGTGCTTTGTTCGCCCTGCCTGCTGTCTTGGGTGAGCGGAAACAAAAACCAATTACTCTCCAAGATCAAAATCTTCAGAGGCCTCGGGAGCTGTTTTAATTTCATTCTAGAATTATGAGCTGGCTTTCTCCCTCACCTCTTGGTGTCAGATGGAGCCAAATTAAAAACATCGCCAAGGAATGGAAAGTTACTTAAATCTTTCTCTTATGACTGTTTTCTCTTTACAACCCTTATGGTCATTCTCAGGCTGGCCACAGACATTTCTTTTAAAACAGAATGCCCCTTGGCTCATTTTGAGCTATTTTCTCACCCTCTTTATTGACCTCTATCCCTTTAGCTCATTCCTTTGGAAGCCTGAACCTCAATTCTATAAATACATTAAAAAATAAAACTGATCTCGTTTGGAATGAGGTCATATCGTTGAATTTATTTTCAGATCACATCACAACAAACAATTCTTGTTTGCTCCACAATGTGTTTAGAATCGAGGTGTGACCGGGCTTCAAGCTCTTGGCATCCCTAGTGATCAGAAGGGCTCACTCAAGCTGTACTATCCCTTCACCATCTCAGCTGATCCCTGCCTTGGCCCTGCCTGTGCCCCAGGATTGATTGTCTTGCCATCTCTCAGCAGGTGAGCTGGATGCTACCTACTTAGCATGACAAGCACTCACCAAAAGAGATATTGGTCCCTGCCCATGACTCTACTCAATTCAGCATCTCAGAAACCAGCTTCTGCAGAATGGCCTGGTCTCCAACCTCAACCCAAGAATCCTTCTACATATATCTGCTCATTAATTCATTTCCTTGACGACCTACTATGGGCAAGGCATTGGACCTAGGAGAGTCGATGGTCTACAGACAGCTCCATCTTCTGTTCCTCCCTGAGCTACCTCTAACATACACTGTTTTCCTGGAGCCCCCAGCTCCAACACCTTCCTCATCTCTCTTAGTGGTGACCTTGCCAATATCAGAGAAGGACTGCTTCAACTCTGTACACATCCTGACATTTGCACACAGATCAGCACCTTGCCTATCTTTCCCTCCTTCCTTCCCACCTCAT
The DNA here is from genome assembly GCF_054392235.1 of Sus scrofa. Taxonomy (NCBI): domain Eukaryota; kingdom Metazoa; phylum Chordata; class Mammalia; order Artiodactyla; family Suidae; genus Sus; species Sus scrofa. The sequence continues at coordinate 39,181,300 of NC_139386.1, read as the reverse complement.
CAGGAAAGATGTGATCTAGGTTCCATTATTTCCACTGGAGACATAGTTTCCATTTCCTTCGGGGTCTGACTCCACCACCTTTCCCTTCTCTCTTTTCTACCTTCGATCCTGCCAGCAGTTCTTTTCCACAAATATTTTTACATGTTCAGGCCTATCTCAAGTATAAAAATTCATAAATAAGTGATTTTCCCTCTAAGTCATTCACTAGCATTTGACCTATCTCTGTCTCCTCATGGCCAAGGGTCTAGAAAGAATCCACATATTCAACCCCCATGGCATCATCCCAGCAACAACATTGACGTAACTGGTTTCTGGATGTGAATCTATGTCTTAGATTCTCCCATATGTGCTCAAAGACCTACTGGATGTATCACCCGTTGGCTGGCCTGCAAGTGAGCCCATCAACTTCCTTAGACTGTAAGGATTTGGATCCCATCTCCATCACTTACTGGCCGAGTGACTTTGGACAAGTTAATGAACCATTTGTCTTTCAATGTCCTCATTCGAGAGCATCAAAAGCTGAAGAATCTGAGATGTTACCCTGCTTGCAAACCAACAAATTAGCCTGTCAGAGTTTCATAGATGCTATTCGAATATACAAAACTCCTGGGTCAGAAATGAATGACAGTGATAAACAACCACAAGAAGAACCAGGGTGTCAGTGTCAGCATGTTTCCTTGAGCCCTAAGTCCCACAGGAAAAATGCAAAAATCTGCACATGCAGTGTGGTTACAGGAAAGGAACTTTGAGTTTAGGGAAATTGCTCTTTGCTCCACAGAGAGACAGTACACCTCCTAGGGCTGCTCACTATATGTTCAATAAAATGTGGGGAATGTTATAGTAGCTCAATCCCAGGTTGTTGTATGAAATGTGTTTTTAAAAAGTAAAAGCCTTGAGGAGTTCCCGTCGTGGCTCAGTGGTTGGTGAATCCAACTAGGAACCACGAGGTTGCGGGTTCGATCCCTGGCCTTGCTCAGTGGGTTAGGCATCCAGCGTTGCCATGAGCTGTGGTGTGGGTCGAAGACGCAGCTCGGATCCCAAGTTGCTGTGGCTGTGGTGTAGGCCGGCGGCTACAGCTCCGATTAGACCCCTAGCCTGAGAACCTCCATATGCCGAGGGAACAGCCCAAGAAATGGCAAAAACAAAAAAAAAGTAAAAGCCTTGAACATAGTGCTGGGTGCATATAAATCCTAATACTACTTCATAGCCCCATCTTCCAAGTGCTGGTTGAGGGTACATGTTATGTATCTCTTTGTAAGCCTGTGTTTAGCACAACATGTGGTGTGTGTATACAGTGGTTGCATGATGCCTGCTAAATAATTGGTTGTGAAATACATGAATATATTGAGATATTACATGTCCTGTTTTACATTCCAGGCTATAGTAAATGCTATCATGGCAGAAATGTTAAAAGTGGAAACTCTTTTGGTCAGATATTTTTAAATTTTTTTGTGTCTCAGAGCCCTTTAGAAGTCTCATGAGGGAGTTCCCGTTGTGGCTCAGTGGTTAACGAATCCGACTAGGAACCATGAGGTTGCGGGTTTGATCCCTGGTCTTGTTCAGTGGGTTAAGGATCCGGCATTGCTGTGAGCTGTGGTGTAGGTTGCAGATGCTGCTCGAATCCCGCATTGCTATGGCTCTGGTGTAGGCCGGTGGCTATAGCTCTGATTTGACCCCTAGCCTGGGAACATCCGTGTGCCAAGGGAGGGGCCCTAGAAAAGGCAAAAAGACCAAAAAAAAAAAAAAAAGAAGAAGTCTCATGAACCAGGAGTTCCCTGATAGCCTAGTGGTTCAGGATTCAGTGTCGTCACTGCTGTGGCTGGGGTTCCATCTCAGGCCTGGGAATTTCTGCATGCCGTGGGTGTGGCCAAAAAAAAATCTAGCCATAAGTCTCATAACTACTGTAAATCCAAAGCAGGAGGGAGGAGTTCCTGCTGTGGCACAGTGGGTTAATGATTTGGCTTGTCTCCTTGGAGGTGCCAGTTTGATCCCCAGCCCTGTGCAGTGGGTTAAGGATCTGGCATTGCTGCAGCTGTGGCAGAGGTCGCAGCTCTGGCTCAGATTCGATCCTGGCCCACTGTGTCAAGAGTGCAGCCAAAAAAGAAAAATAAATAAATAAAACAAGTTTTAAAATAAATCAATCAATCAGAGAGGGAGTAAATGATATTTGCAACTAGCACAATGTTAAATGAAAATGCTTGTGATTTCTATTGATTAAGAAAGTCGCAGATACTGCTAACCAAATGGTGGTTTGTGGCCTGTATTTGTAATTGAAGGGAATCCTTATTTTCAGTTAGAGGTTCACGAAGAAAGAGATGTGATGATCTCCCATCACAGACCATCTTGCTCTGCCTGTTCCTTTTGGAGATGGGAAGTCTCAGATGGAGGAAATCTGAGAAATTTAAGATAAGAGGTCTAAGAACTTTAAGCCCCAGGATCCCAACCCTCAGACAGAGCACGCAAAATCAGAGGACACTTGATGGCCAGAGTCAGACCTTGAAGACTTGAATAAGTTATTTTGCTTATGTCTAGGAAGGGGTCAAGTTAATGGGGATTCAGTTCTCTCTGTATCCCTAAAGGACCACCCACACTGCCCTCAAAAAACAAAAACTCCCCATTCTACTACTGAGACCTAACACTTTTTTTTTTTTTTTCACTTTAGGGCCACACCCAGGGTATATGGAAGTTCCCAGGCTAGCAGTCAAATCAGAGCTGCAGCTACCAGCCTACACCACAGTCACAGCAACATGGGATCTGAGCCACATCTGTGACGTACACCACAGCTCACAGCAATACCGGATCTTTATTTAACCCACTGACCAAGGCCAGGGATCAAACCTGAGTCCTCATGGATACTAGTTGGGTTCGTTACCACAAGGGAACCCCCCCAAAATACTTTCTTTTTCTTTTTTTTTTTTCTTTGTCTTTTTAGGGCCACACCCTTGGCATGTGGAGGCTCCCAGGATAGTGGTCAAATTGGAGCTATAGCCACCGGCCTATGCCACAGCCACAGCAATGCAGGATCCGAAATGCATTCGCAACCTATACCACAGCTCACGGCAACACCAGATCCTTAACCCACTGAGCAAGGACAGGGGTTGAACCTTCATCCTCATGGATGCTGGTCAGATTCATTTCCTCTGAGCCACAACAGGAACTCCTAAAACACATTTTTAATCCCTGTTTTTGAGTTTCCTCATCTGTAAAATGAGACCAGTAACTACTTACCATACTGGGATGTTATGAGGATTATATGAAATAATATATTTAAAGCTCTTATATGGGTGTATATATTTATATGTACATATATATACATATGTGTGTGCATATGTATATGTATAAAGGGCCGGGCATGTTAAATTAAATAATACTTATGAAATTATTTCATGGTACATTACCCCTCAATTCTTCCTAATGTCCACAGGTAATGTGTCAATTCAGCTTCGAGAGTTAAACGCCTAGGAGTCTATTAAAGACACCTGATTAAGAGTTCCTGTCGTGGCACAGTGGTTAACGAATCCGACTAGGAACCATGAGGTTGCGGGTTCGATCCCTGACCTTGCTCAGTGGGTTAACGATCCGGTGTTGCCGTGAGCTGTGGTGTAGGTTGCAGACAAGCCTCGGATCCCGCATTGCTGTGGCTCTGGCTGGACCCCTAGCCTGGGAACCTCCATATGCCGCAGGAGCAGCCCAAGAAATAGCAAAAAGACAAAAAAAAAAAAAAAAAAAAGACACCTGATTACATTTAGAAATGATGTTTTCTTTCTTTCCAGGCCTCCTTTAACTTCCAAATTGCTGTCTCCCAGCCATCAGGGCCTCACTCCCTCCGCAGAGTCTGCTGCCACAATCTCTAGAAAGCATGCTTTTGGATTCTCTCCCAGCATTCCTGGGTCTGGGGAGACAAAAGAACACCTGAGTAGGTAGGCCTGGCCACTCTGCCCTCTGCCAAGGTGCACACACTGGATAGATGTTTTCTAACTTTCAGATGCTTCAGGCCTGGGCAGAAGTGTCGGGCAAAGAAAACATAAGCCTCTACTGCAAAATACTTTAAGTATTAAGGTGAAAATTCTCCTGAATTTATAGGGTGGGGAAAAAAAAAAAAAAAAAACTCCTCTCTAAATGAAGGCTCCCCAACAATTTTCTTTCTTTTCTTTTTTTTTGTCCCTTTATGGCCACACCCACAGCATATGGAGATTCCCAGGCTAAGGGTCAAATCAGAGCTGTAGGCACAGGCCTACTCCACAGCCATAGCAATACAGGATCCGAGCCATTTCTGTGACCTACACCACAGCTCATCACAATGCCGGACCCTTAACCCACTGAGCAAGTCCAGGGATTGAACCTACATCCTCATGGATACTAGTTTCCGCTGAGCCACGATGGGAAAGTTTTCTTTCTTTTTTTTAAATGTTTTAAAATTATAGTTGATTTACGGAGTTCCCATCATGGCACAGTGGAAACAAATCTGACTAGCATCCATGAGGATGCAGGTTCAATCCCTGGCCTCACTCAGTGGGTTAAGGATCTGGCGTTGCCATGAGCTGTGGTGTAGGCCAGCAGCTACAGCTCTGATTCGACCCCTAACCTGGGAACCTTCATATGCCATGGGCATGGCCCTAAAAAGACAAAACCCAAAAAATAAAGAAATATAATTTTAGTTGATTTACAATGTTGTGTCAATTTCTGCTACATGGCAACGTGACCCAGGCATGCCACACCTGCAGAGGCAACTACCAGGTGGGAGGGGGGTAACCATGCCCCTTTCTTTTCACATTCTGTTCTTTCTCCCCACCATGCCACCTCTCTCTTCTGTTTCCCCACCTCCATCCTGTTCCCTACCCAGGATCATCTACATAACTCCCCGGGCCCAGTGTAGACTGAAAATGTGAAGTCCCCTGTTCAAAAACGATTAAACATTTTCAAGATGGCCCAAGCAGAACTTCAGTTAAACCAGGACCAGGGGCCTTCTGTGTGTTGGGGGGTGGGGTAGGTGGGGGGGTTGTGCCACATTGCAGGTCACACACCCACACAGCCAGCCCTGTCTCCCCTTCTCTGCCAGTGCCTCATTCCATTCCCATCTGCCTCTACCTCCCAGATGACACTCACCCTTGACCCTGCTCCAGGCAAACATTAAGATCATAGACTCCCACACCCTTCAGGCCACAAAGGACCCCAGAGGCCAACACCCTGATTTTATTCCCGAGGAAACCAAGAGGCAACCGTGAGGACATGCAGGTTGAATCGCCAGCCCCCAGATCTCCCCAGTCACCTGGCTGCCCACTTCTCTCTCACAGCAAGTTTTATTTAGTTAGTTTTCTTTTTAATGATTTTTATTTTTTTCCATTATAGCTGGTTTACAGTGTTCTGTCAATTTTCTACTGTGCAGCAAGGTGACCCAGTCACACATACTATATACATTTTTTTCTCACATTATCATGCTCCACTGTAAGTGATTAGATATAGTTCCCAGTGCTACACAGCAGGATCTCATTGCTTCTCCATCCCAAAGCAAGTTTTCTAATTACACTCATCTGGGAGTTTCTTCTGTTCCTCATGCCACCTAACTAGGGAAAGCCATCAGGGAAAAGAAGGGAGAGAAGACTAGCCCCAAATAATCAGCATATTAAAATAGGGAAACTATTTCCCTTAAGGAGGGCTCAAGAGTTGTATAGCCTGGGAGACATAACTTCATAAAAATGGGGAGCAAAAAGTGGAAAGAAAAACATACACACTGATTTCAGCTCTTGGAGTTCCCTAGAGGTGCAGCAAGTTAAGGAACCAGAGTTGTCACTGCAGTGGCTTAGGTCACTGCTGTAGCATGGGTTCAATCCCTGGCCTAGGAACAGGCACAGCCAATAATAATAATAATAGTAACAATAATAATAATAATTTCAGCTCTTGCAAAACTTGCTTGTTCAGCCAATACTGGCCAGACCTTGTTGCAGATGTTAATAATACAGCAAATTTGGTAAAGTTCCTGATCTTTTCATTTTTCTTCTCCACCACACTCGGGGCATATGGAAGTTCCTGGGCCAAGGATCAAATCCCAGCCACAGCTGTGACCTACTCCACAGCTGCCCCAACACAGGATCCTTAACCCGCCAAAGGGCCACAGTGATCTTAAGAGCTCAGGAGGAAGTCATATTAGCAAGAAATAGCCCCTCCCAAAATAATAAAACTTAAAAGGCTATCAAACTGTATACACCTATAACACTAATTTTGCTTTTAAAAATATTAAAATAAAATTTACCTAAATGATCCCTAAAAAGCCGTTTTTCTGGTTGATAAAATGACAAATCATTTTATTTTTTCTTGTAATTTTCATTCTTATATTTATAATCTATTATTGTAATATACTTATAAGACAAAGTTACATTTATATCCTTGGACAATTACAGAATTTCTTTTTTTGTCTTTTTTTTCTAGGGCTGCACCTGCGGCATATGGAGTTTCCCAGGTTAAGGGTTTAATGGGAGCTAGAGCTGCCAGTCTACACCACAGCCACAGCAATGCCAGATCCAAGCCGCCTCTGCAACCTACACCACAGCTCATGGCAAAAGCCGGATCCTTAACCCACTGAGCGAGGCCAGGGATCCAACCCACAACCTCATGGTTCCTAGTCAGACTCATTTCCACTGCACCACGATGCAGGAAGTTATTTTAAATGTGAATAAATTTAATCATCACAGTGTTACTTATAATAAGGAAAAATTGAGGACATTTTGCTAAAGAACCTTCCCTGGAGCGTTTTTCAATGATCTCAGAACGTTGCTACTACAATTTAAGAATGGTGCCACTAGATGGCAACAGGGAATCTCTGACATGTGTGTCCATCTTGGAGGTTAGCTTGCAAAGCCGTCAGAACTTAATACTGGTGGAACGTTCATTAAAATTCTTTCTCAAAACGAACTCAAAATCTTACACCCCCCAAAAAAAAAACTCATCTATCATAGATATCCCACTTTTAGGAATAAGCTATTAAAGTAGAATAAATTAACAAAGATGTATGTATGTAATAGCAAAAAATGTGAAACCACCTAAAATAGTCCATCAGTTGAGGATGTCCATTATATGTTATTTGTAAGTGAAAAGAAAGCAGATTATCCAATACTGATACAGAAGATAATTTACTATAATGATTAAAAGCCTCTAGAGTCAGTGATCAAATATCAACTACTAGCTGTGTGACTTTGAGCAAGTCTCTTAACCTCTCTGGGCATCATTTACAAAATAGGAATGATATTACTGCCTCACCAAGTTGTAGTGAGGATTAAATGAAGTATTACAGGGAAAGCCCTGACAACAGCACTTAACACATACTAAACTCTCAGCAGATCTTAGCTATCTCTATCACATACAGTGTGATACATTGGGTTTTTTTCTAATATCCAATATATCTATCTCTATATGGACACCTGCAATTTCCAGAAGGACACATATCAAAATGCTATAATGGGAGTTTCCATTGGGGCTCAGCAGATTAAGAACCCAACATTATCTCTGTGAGGATGTAGGTTGGATCCCTGGCCTCGCTCAGGGGGTTAAGGATCCAGCGTTGTGGCAAGCTGCGGCGGAGATCACAGATGCAGCCTCAGGGGGTTAAGGATCCAGCGTTGTGGCAAGCTGCGGCGGAGATCACAGATGCAGCTCGAATCTGGCGTTGCTGTGGCTGTAGTGTAGGCCTGCAGCTGCAGCTCTGGTTAGACCCCTAGCCCGGGACCGTCCATATGCCACAGGTGTAGCTATAAAAGGAAAAAAAGAGTTATAATGATTATAATACTGGAGTGACGTGATTGCAGGTGATATTTTAATGAAAGCTCTTAGTAATTGGGGGGGAAATTCTGATCATGGCTCTATATGCTCAAATACGTAGAGATCTGTAACTATAACTTTCTATACCACATTTTTTAGGAAAAAATTAAAATTTTTTCAATTTTTTACTTAATAACAAAAAAAATCACTGTTTTAAAAGAAAGTCTACAATAGATCTAATACCTTTCTCTTTTCTTTTCTTTTAAATTTAATTCCATCTCTCACCTCACCAGAACTTATTCTGCATGTTTCTCTATACCCACCTTAAGCCCACCCCCCGCCCCCACCCCAGGTGGACGATAAAGGGTTCTTTCTCTTCTATTCCTACTTCCTCTTTCGCCCACAGGTCCCAAACCACTCCTTGTTCAAGAAAACTGAACTCTGCTGTCAGGTTCTCGCCAGTCACTGATTCTCTGGACATTTTTCGAAACCATTTTCCTTTTCATTCCTTTTAGATGAAAGGAGCGCCTCTCCTGCTCCGTCCACCCCACCCACCCCTCAAACCCCCTTCCCTATCTTGCCTGTTTGCTCTGATTCCCGCTACCCAGGGATGAAACATCCCTCAGCTGCCTCTTCTTAGGTTGTCTCGTTCCAATCTTGCTGGCTCCTTTAGAAACCATGATTAAAATGTCAAAATCTTGATATGCACCAGAACGTTTTCTTTGGAGAATGAACAGCAAATTAAATTGCTTTTGTTGTTGTAACTCACAGCATTAGCTTTAATTGCACCCCACTCCGCTTCCCACATAAACAGGCTACTGGTTATGAAGTTATCTCAATTAGCTTTTTTACCTATGCCCTCATTCTCAATACTAACAACAAACAAATCGCCTTCAAATAGGAGCTTCTACATTTGCACATTTGGAAGTTAGGGAATTCTCAGCAGACAAAAATCAAAACTGAAGCTGGCTCCCTCTGCTGATTCAAAAGGGCCCAAGCATTGCTGACACTGAGAATATGACGGGGCAGATACTGATTCCAGCATAAGGCGATTTTTTGCATTGGCTTAGTGATTAAAGCAATTGGAAGCAACCGTTACTATAATTTTTTTAGGTGAAACAAGAGGCAGCTACCAAATTTAATTAATATACATGTATATTGCAGGTAAGATAATGGCAGAACTTTGTTTTTTGTTTTTCTTTTTCTTTTTTCTTTTTTTGTCTTTTTTCATTTTTTGCTTGTGGTAGAACTTTGTAAGGTCAAGATACAGTAAATAAAAATAACTCCTACTCACGCAAAGAACTCACAACTTGACCCAACTTCCATAAATATGTTTAATAACAGCGGTTCATGTAAATTCACTGATAGTAATCTTGGAATACAGACCATTAAAAATAATAACTTTTGATTTTATTCAAAATCAACCTTAGAAATTTAGATTGGCTTTAAAATAACTTTTAAATTAGTTTCATAGTGTTTTATGTTTAAATCAAAGCTCTCTCTCTTAATTGAAAACAAAGCTCACTTCGAGGATTTATTCATTCACCAAACATTAGCTGAGAACTGATGGCCAGCATAGTGTGGGGAGCAAAGTGGGGGAGAGGTGAACTACAAAGGCACAGTTTCCACTTTCAAGGCATTTGTCAACTACTCAGAGAGCAAAACTGAGTAACTCCTGAAAATTTTTTTTTTTTTTTTGCTTTTTAGGGCCACACTCGCGGCTTATGGAAGTTCCCAGTCTAGGGGTCGAAGCAGAGCTACAGCTACCAGCCTACACCACAGCCACAGCAACATGGGATCCAAGCCAAGGCTATGACCTACACCACAGTTCACAGCAATGCCAGATTCCAGACCCAGGGATCAAACCCCCATCCTCGTGGATACTAGTCAGATTCGTTTCTGCTGCGCCACAGTGGTTAACTCCCAAATTTTGCAGGTAACATAGTCCACAATGTCTGAAGATTATTTGTTTTTAAGACCTTTAAACTTGAGTTGCCAAATAGATTATTTGTTTTTAAGACCTTTAAACTTGAGTTGCCAAATAAAGTGCAAGACCTCCAATTACTATTTTAATTTTGTAAGTGACACAGAAAGGTTAGTATAAGAATGTCTCCTGCTAAAAAGAAAAAGAAAAAAAGTATTCATTATTTATCTGAAATTCAAGTTAATCTGGTGCCCTGTGTTATTGTTTTCTAAATCTGGCAACCCTAAATTGGAAGCATTTGGGGTACAGAAAGGGTCCTAATAGAGGGGAGGTGGTCAGATAAGCTTCCTGGAGAATGTGAGTTTTAAGCCAACTGCTGATGAAAGCAGTGGATAGAAACAGAAGACATTACAAATGTGGGACAGGCGTGTCCATGGCACTGAAATCGAGATGAGCAAGTAATTCCTGTTAGGATGGCAACCAGATTAGCTGAGCCAGAGGAAGATTTTCAAGAGGAATGAGAGAGCTGAAAATTGCTGATGTTCCCTCTTGACCTGATTTTTTCCTATAGAATTTGTTTAAAGGATAATACTCATACCTCCCAATTAGCCTTTTTTTTTTTGTCTTTTTTTTTTTTTTTTTTTTTTTTTTGGTCTTTTTAGGGCCATGCCTGCAGCATTTGGAAGTTCCCAGGCTACAGGCTGAATCAGAGTTGCAGCTGCCAGCCTATGCCACAGCCACAGCAACACTGGGTCTGAGCTGTATCTGTGACCTACACCACAGCTCACAGCAGCGCCGGATTCTTAATCCACCATTTATTACCACTGAGCCACAGTGGGAACTCCTAGACTATTTTTTTTTTTTAATAATTTTTCTCTATATAAGCTAAGACCGCAGGTTTCAATGGCTTGGACACATAAGATTTTAAACTCTGTTTATCTCTACTGGTTATTTACATGGGCTCTACAATTTGAGTTTTGCTGTTACACATCTTAAAGATTTTTTTACGTGTTTGAAATATACATCCAATTGAAATATATATTTGTCTTTTTTCTTATTGACTTATTTTCCAAGTGGCTTTCAATAGGAGAGTCCTGATCCCTGAATCTTTGCTGGGTGAGGACAGTCAGGAGCATTGGTCAGAGGAGGGGGTAAGCCCTAAAGAGCTCTGCATAGTAAAAAGAATGAGCAGAGGGTAGGGAACCTGGAGCCTGTAGAGTGCTCCTGTCTAATGCTTCTATCATTGTAGAGAAAGATACTGGGGAGAAGAGAAATACAGAGGGGAATAATGAGGAGTTCCCACCATGGCGCAGTGGTTAACGAATCTGACTAGGAACCATGAGGTTGCAGGTTCGATCCCTGGCCTTGCTCAGTGGGTTAAGGATCCAGCGTTGCCGTGAGCTGTGGTATGGGTCGGGTCGCAGACGCGGTTCGGATCTGGTGTGGCTGTGGCGTAGGCCGGCAGCTACAGCTCTGATTTGACCCCTAGCCTGGGAACCTCCATATGCCAAGGCAGCAGCCCAGGAAATGGCAAAAAGACAAAAAAAAAAAAAAAAAAAGGGAATAATGAGATAAAACTTCTTGTCCTTCTGCTTTCAAATCTATATTTCCTATATCTAGGCAGCCCTATTTCTAGAAATCTATCATAAGCTCTGGGATATATTGCTAAGTGAAAGATGGTATGCTAAGCTTATGAGAACACAGTATAAAAATATATGTGCTTATATGTTTTAAATAGATATGATTATATTTTAAAACAACAAATAATCATAAAATAAAAATAACAGGGAGTTCCCATTGTGGCTTAGTGGTAATGAACCTGACTAGTATCCATGAGGACATGGGTTCAATCCTTGGCCTTGCTCAGTGGGTTAAGGATCTGCCTTTGCCGTGAGCTGTGGTGTAGGTCACACACAGGTCTCAGATTCCGACTTGTTGTGACTGTGGTGTAGGCTGGCAGCTGCAGCTCCAATTCAACCCTAGCCTGGGAACTTCCATATGCCTCGGGTATGTCCCTAAAAAGACAAAAATCAAATAAAAATAATAACAATAGGAAATGAGGTAGAAAAGAAACAAACACAAACTAGACCACTTTGGATGAGCCTTGTTTGGTAAATTTAACTTTAGGATCATGTAAATATCTTAAACATTTATACATAAATTAAGAAAAAGAAATCCTTAAAAAAAAAAAAAAAGGAAACAAATGAACATAAGTGGGTACTCAGATGGTGGTTCAGCCACCAGAGAACAATTCTAAATGACTTAAAAACACAGTAATATGACTGGCACCCCCTGTGGGATACACCCTAGGGATAGAAAGAAAACAAAAACTAATAAGAAAATCTTTAAAGTTTTGGAGTCTGAACTGTCAATATCTGAGATTAATATATATATATAATTTGGGATAAAGCAAATGAATAATTATGAGATGTCCAAATTCTCTCATACCCAGCATTATTGAGAACTGAGATTCTTGGCATAGATGATAGGAAGGAAATAAATAAATTAGAAGAGATTAAGTAAAAATCCTATACTTATTAATTTGAATATGAAATATCAATATGAACAAATGATTAATTTTATCTTTAAAAGAAAAACTACATTTCCTAGCTCTGTCTGATGGAAAGCTCTGGAAACAATAACAAAAACGTAGCAAGGAGCACCCTAGTGCCACAACTGTGACCTTGAAATACAATTTCCGCTAAAAGAAATAAGGGCTCCATAGAAAGGACTAATTCTGGGAGCAGAGAAATAAAAAATGAGTTTGGGAGTTCCCGTCATGGCTCAGTGGTTAACGAATCCGACTAGGAACCAAGAGGTTGCGGGTTTGATACCTGGCCTTGCTCAGTGGGTTAAGGATCCGGCGTTGCCATGAGCCGTGGTGTAGGTTGCAGACAAGCCTCGGATCCTGTGTTGCTGTGGCTGTGATGTAGGCCAGCAACTGTAGCTCCAGTTCAACCCCTAGCCTGGGAACTTCCCTATGGCATGAGTGCAGCCCTAAAAATCAAAAATAAAAATAAAAAAGATATACCACATTAACAAACTGAAGAATAAAATCCATATGATTATCCCAATAGATACAGAAAAAGCTTTTGCCAGAATTCAACATCTATTAATGATAAAAACTCTCAACAGGAAGTTCCCCCGAGGCAGAGCAGGTTAAGGATCTGGTGCTGCCTCAGCTGTGACACGGGTCGCACCTGCAGTGCACGTTTGATTCCTGGCCCAGAAACTTCCACATGCCGTGATGTAGCAAAAAAAAAAAAACCTCTTAACAAAGAGGGTAGAGAGAGAGGGAACATAACACAATAAAGGCCATATATGACAAACCTATACTTAACATCATACTCAATGGTGAAAAGCTGAAAGCATTTCCTCTAAGATCAGAAACAAGGCAAAGATACCCACTCTCTCTTCAATATAGTATTAGAAGCCCAACCATGATAATCAGACAAGAAAAAGAATAAAACGAGTCCAAGCAGGAAAAGAAGAAGTAAAACTGTCACTGTTTGCACATGATATGATACTATATATAGAAAGACCTAATCAGCCCACGAAAACACTATTAAAATAAGAAATTCAGTAAACTTAAAAACATTTTTAATTCAAAAAACTGTTCTTATACTAACATTAAAATAAAATAAAAATATTTACAATTAAAAACAAACAAAAAATAGATACAGAGAACAAATGCATGGTTGCCAAAGAGGAGGAGGTGTGGGGAGGATGAAATAGGTGAAGGGGGTTACAAGGCACCAGCCCCCAGTTATAAAGTAAATAAGCCACGGGGATATAACACATAGCATAAGGAATATGGCCAATATTATTATAATATTTTGTATGAGGACAGATTGTTACTAGACTTGTGATCACTTCATAATGTATGCCAATGTCAAATCACTATGTGCTAATACCTGGAACTAACACAATATGGTACATCAAATCTATTTCAATTAAACAAACAAGCAAAAAAAGATCCAGTTCACAAGAACCATGGGAGACAAAAGAATATGCTACACACTATGGGTGAGCAATGTGCAAAACTCAGGCAACCAATTTCTTTAACAATTCAATTACAAAGGGAGGGGTTCCCCAGTGGCCTACCAGGCTAAGGATCCAGTGTTGTCACTGCTGTGGCTTGGGTTACTGCTGTGACATGGGTTCAATCCCTAGCCCAGAAACTGCTGCATGCCACAGGTGTGGCCATTAAAAAAAAAAAGGGATTTAAGAGAGCCGTATCAACTACATATCAACAATAACAATGTGTAGATCTTAAATGGATCCAGATTCAAACAAGTAAACTGATTTTTTTTTTTTTTTTGTCTTTTTCTATAGGGTCGTACCCACAACATACGGCGGTCCCCAGGCTAGGGGTTGATTTTATTTTTTTTTTAGTTAGGACTTCCAGTTAGAAATGTGAACAGTGGATTGATTGTTGATGACATTGAAAGTTTTATGAATTTTATTAATTTAATGAAATCTATTAAAATTTATAAATTTTATTAATTTTAACCAATATTAACAATGGTATTATAGTTTTCATTTTAAATAGAAAATCGATTTTCTATCTTATCAACTTTTCCCACCAAAGAGAACACGTTAATATTTTGTATGCCATCAGCAGAATAATAGATGTTGAATTTGCTGAAAGAAAAGAACTCTATCTGCAAAACAAGCCTACCATCACTTTATGAAATCACTGATCATATTTTAAAACATGAGGCTTCTCTTTATCTTTTAGAAACATATACTAAAATATTTGGAGGTAAAACGATATGAAATCTGAGATTTGTTTCAAACCAACACTGAGGAAAGGAATGGAAAATAAGATGAATCAGATTGGCCACAAAATAACCATCACTGAAACTAGAAAATGAATACATGGGGGTACATTGTACTTCACTCTCTACTTTTACACGTTTCAAATTTTCTTTAGTAAAAAATTTCTAAACTCTATACTTCCCACTAATAAACAGCCACAATTTATGGAACACGCAACATGAATTTTATTTGACGTTGACAACAACTTTGTGAGTGAGGTACTATAACCATCATCTCTATTTTAGCGATAAGGAAACTCAGGCTTAGAGTCGGTAATTGACATACTGAAGGTCCCACAGCAGGAACAAAGATTCAATTCACCCTATTAACCTGGGTTTTCTAAAGACTGTATACTGGTGCCGAGTTATGTGTCTAAGCTGGTATGAAATGAGAACAGAAGCAGTCCTGGGGGACAGTTGGCATCTGGGTTTCAGCCATTTAAAAAATTTAAAATCTCCAAAATACACAACAAAAATAATTGAGAACACAACAGTGTGACCAAGCCAGGCCAAGGAAAATGTATCACTACTTCTATTCACAATAAAAAGCCTATTTGAACCAACACATTATCCCCCCAAAAAAAAGTATTACCAAGCCTTTCAGGGAATGAAAAAGCAGGCATAATACTTGTAGACAGGCAAAAGGACATATGGTCCTTAAGGGAATATGAATTTGAATAGAAAAATTTGAACAATGGAGAACAGTCTGCTTCTCAGATCCCCTGATGGATGAAGTTTGGTCCATTTCCAATAGCAATCAGAAGATGCTGGCACTACCCCAGCTGGCCTGCCTGTGAGACCATCTGGAAGAAAGAAAACTGTTGGCCACACACTGGTCAGGCTGACACCAGCCCTGGATTAGTGGTCCATTTTTATAGTACCTGGGAACTACTAGTCAGGCTAAAGTCACCCACAACTTCAAAGGAATTAAAGTGTCTCATTGAGATATTAAAGAAACAGAATGAATCAAAATTAGAATAAGCTATTACTAAGTTTTTAAAAATTGGTCGGGAGTTTACTCTTCATCTAATTTAAGGCCAATATTATCTTTTTCCCCTGAATGAAACTCAGGAAGGTTATCTTTAAGATTCTGCTCGTATCTAATGACCCAGACATTAAGTCTTCGATTTGAACATACAGCTTTGAGGTTGAAAACTGTTATCTCCCCTAAACATTCTGTTCTGGGAGGAAATAGCTTTTTCCACAGCAAGAAACTGGCCTAGTTCTTTACTCGTTTCTAAGAAACAAAGATACAGTATTCACAAAGATTCCTCAGACACCAGAGATAAAATACTTGCTTATAAAGAGGTGATTTTTAGGTCTTGTTAGATTCATGGAGAAAGTGCGTGCAGTATAGATTTTCAATAGCCATTTCCCCATCATGAAGGATCTACAACTAGTCATTTTATCACAGTTTTACTGAATTTCAAGCCTGTCACATAGTAACAAAAGGTAAAAAATTAAGAGTAGAGAAAATTCAGAATCAATTGCTGATTAATTCACACTCTTTGTGAAAAATAAAAACCTTAGAGGGATAAAACCATACATAAATTCTCTAATAATATCCAAAGGGATTTAAAAAGAAAGAACAATGAAAAACTGAAAATATCTATAGTAACATAAATGTAGGTAATTTGACATCTAAAATTGTTGTAGTACTATTATATATAGAATGGATAAACAACAAAAATCCTACTGTATAGCCCAGGGAACTACATTCGATATCCTGGAATAAACCATAATGGAAAAGAGTGTGTGTGTGTGTGTGTATGTGTGTGTGTGTGTGTGTGTGTGTGTGTGTGTGTGTGTGTGTGTGTGTCTGAATCACTTTGCTCTAAGCAGAAATTAACACAACATTGTAAATCAACTATACCTCGATTCAAAAACAAATAAAATTTACCTTCACGTCAAAAAATTGTAGATTTTTCTCTTACTGTTTTCCACAAAAAGAGTAGGAGCCATAAAAGATGCAGGTTCGATCCCTGGCCTCACTCAGTGGGTTAAGAATCCAGCGTTGCCGTGAGCTGTGGTGTAGGGCACAGACACGGCTCGGATCCCACATTGCTGTGGCTGTGGTATAGGCCAGCAGCTACAACTCCAATTAGACCTCTAGGCTGGGAATCTCCATATGCAGTAGGTACAGCCCTAAAAAGACAAAAAGACAAGAAAAAAAAAAAAAATCAGGCCCTGATCTGTAGCATTTGCAGGTTTTGTGGTCTGAATTCCTGGGAGTACATGGCCAATTTCAAGCTACCAATGTGACATCCTGTACAGACAACAGAGCTGAGTTGGAAAGAGACATGCAATAGCAGCATACTGTTACCTAATTCTCTTCCACATGAACATAACAGACATAAATAGCCTCAAAAGCATAAGTAACAGGATAATGTAGTAAAATAACTATGGAGTGAGAACAAGGTCCTTTCATATAGCACAGGGAATTATATTCAATACCCTGAAATAAACCATAAGAGAAAAAAATACATAAATATTTTATAAATATTTAAAAGATAAAAAATAACTGGCGAGGGAGTTATATTACGTTTGTTTTACTATAATTTAATTATATGTGAATATAATTAAGTTTTTGGTATTGGCTGTGTTTAACAACCATCTCACAAAATTCTTGAAATTTTAACAATTGGTATGCACACAGCACTGCCTGAACCCAGCAAGGATTGGAGAAAGAACAAACTGAAGATAGGGGAGGATCTCAAGGGAGAAGCCTTTTCTTATCGGTCTTGGGACAAAGAGGGCTTGGTCATGGAAGAAGTTGATGACAATGGGACAGAAGCCCAATGACACCAAGTGTAGCTCCCAGGAATTCTTCTCCATCAACACCACAACTATGCAATGAGCCTCTCCTGGCTTCTCCAGATTTGAGAAAATGCTGTCTGTGTAGATAAACAGCTATTTCTAAAAATCATTCCCTCCCAGCCTCTTCTCCTCAATGTTTTGCTCTCCCTAAAATGCTTGAATTGTGATATTTTAAAATACGGCATGGACTTCAAACACAATCTCCAACATCTCTCTACCAGTTTATTGAAATCTCTTTAGCAGCAGAAAAAAATCCTTTTGTTCAAAAGTTAAAAGCCTAACAAGTATGTTCAAATAACACAGCGACGGAAATGCTACCTGGTAGGGATAGGCATGCAGTCTGTCAATAAACATTAAGAATGACATACCAGGAGTGCCTGTCGTGGCTCAGTGGAAACGAATCTGACCAGCATCCATGAGGACACCGATTTGATCCCTGGCCTCGCTCAGTGGGTTAAGGATCCAAGTGTTGCCATGAGCTCTGATGTAGGTGGCAGATGCAGCTCAGATCTGGTGTGGCTGTGACTGTGGCATAGGCCAGTGGCTACAGCTCTGATTCAGCCCGTAGCCTGGGAACCTCCATATACTGCAGGTACAGCCATAAAAAGACAAAAAAAAAAAAAAAGATGACACATCAGATCCTTTCTTAGTTGACAACCTAAAGAGAACATAAAGGCTACTGCAAGGAAGAAAAAAGCCAGACTCAAAGTGCTAAAGTTAGCAATTTCACCAACTTACTTGGACAGATGTTAATGGGGTAACTTGTTCTCTAGAGCTGTGCACCTTTGCATCATGGTTTGAGAACACAATAATGTGTGTATAACCTGAGCCTTTATTTTTAAACATAATCTATCATAATAAAGGAGTCTCCTCCTCAGAAGATCCATGAAGCACTAAAAAGGTTACTCACAGTAGTTTTGACAAATAACTCTCCACCTCACTAAAAATTCATGTGCATAGCTTTTTATTGCCTTCTCTCACATTACATTTAATTATCTGTGACCATGTTTGCTTTACCCAGAGAAAGGATTCTATTTTGTGTGTGTTTCTGTATGTGACACCTAAGAAGTACCAGCACAGAAAAGGGACTCAAAAGAAGTGTCTTGGAATAAGAAGGGAAATGTACATTGCATATTTTTTGTTTGAAATCCTAAGACCCTCCCTCTGGCTTGACTCCCTTCTCTCTATAGCCCCAAGGATCATTCACTCTCCCATTCCCCTGCTCACAGGTCCAGCTCACATAGCAAACATCCAGAGCCAAATAAATATTCAAGAGGCTTCCCTGCCCTCATTATTCAATAATATCTGCTCTCTGCTAGATTCACTGTTTCCCAATCATAGCTTTTTTTAAACAGCTGTATTCCATCCAGCCATGCTTTTTAGGGCAGGGAAGGTGAGGAGAGACCTGATGTGTAGCATTTACCTATTTCCTTGGTATAATAAATATGCTCGCTGTGGCTGATTTCAAGCTACCAATGTGACTTCACTGAACACAGAGATATGCTCTTACGAGCAACTTCAGTCCACTCTGATTTACATCTCATCAGTTGGCTATGGCTACCAGTCTACTTTGGAGTAAGACAGAGCTGGAGTCTAGACCCAACTCTCCCACTGGGGGACTTCGGATACTTTCTTTAACCTCTCTACACTTCCATTTCTTTAACCATAAACTGGAGATAATAATGGCAGCCCACTTTATGCTTATTGAGTGTTAAAAATGAGATAACAGGAGTTCCCATCGTGGCGCAGTGGTTAACGAATCCGACTAGGAACCATGAGGTTGCGGGTTCGATCCCTGCCCTTGCTCAGTGGGTTAAGGATCTGGCGTTGCCGTGAGCTGTGGTGTAGGTTGTAGACGTGGCTCGGATCCCGCATTGCTGTGGCTCTGGTGTAGACTGGTGGCTACAGCTCCTATTGGACCCCTAGCCTGGGAACCTCCATATGCCGTGGGAGCGGTCCAAGAAATAGCAAAAAGACAAAAAAAAAAAAAAAAATGAGATAACACATATAAAGCGCTCACCACAGTGACTAGCACATAATTGGCGCTCAAGAAATAGTAGATACTATCATATTTATTAATCTTCTGTGCTTCAAGGGTCACCATTCACTGCTTCCACAGGTCATCAGGACACTGCTGTTGCCATCTGCACAGGCTGATGGTTGTAACAGGGGACCCTACCCTATCTGACTTTCTGTACAAGTATTTGCCTAATCATTACTATACCAAAATCTGGATATATTTTTTTTATTTGACTTCACACGAATAGGAGATAGGTGTGGAATGTTATGAATGAAGCTGATTTACTTCTGTAACAGGAAGAGAAAGATGGAGACTGGTTGTTTTGCTTTGAAGCATAGCTGATTTATAATGTATTAATTTCTGCTGTACAGCAAAGCAATTCAGATATATATATACACATTCAGATATATGTGTGTGTGTGTGTGTGTGTATATATATATATACGTGTATATATATATACACACACACTCACTTTTAAAATATTCTTTTCCACTGTGGTTATCTTAAGACATTGAATGTTGTTCTCTGTGCTAAACAGTAGGACTTTGTTGTTTTTCTGCTCCATGTATAATAGCTTACATCTGCCAACCTAACCTCCCACTCTATCCCTCCCCCAGCCTCTCCCCCGCTTGGCAACCACAAGTCTGTTCTCCTTCTCTGTGAGTCTGTTTTTGCTTTGTAGATAGATTCATTTGTCATATTTTAGATTCCACATATAAATGATGTCATACTGTATTTGTCTTTTTCTATCTTACTTCACTTAGTATGCTAATCTCTAGGTGCAACCACATTGCTGAAAATGGCATTATTTCTTTTTAATGGCTGAGTAGTATTCCATGGTATATATGTACATCTTTGACCATTCATCTGTCAATGGACATTTAGTTTGTTTCCATGTCTTGGCTATTGTGAATAGTGCTGCTATGAACAGTGGGTTGCATGTATCTTTTCAGATTATAGTTTTATCTGGATATATGCCCAGGAGTGGGGTTGCTGGGTCACATGGTGGTAACACTATCCTTAGTTTTCTGAGGAACCTCCATACTGTTTTCCACAGTGATTGTACCAACTTACATTCCCATCAATAGTGTAGGAGGCGTCCCTTTTCTCCACATCCTCTCCAGCATGTTATTTGTTGGTTTATTTATTTATTTAAATTTTTTACTTTTTTTTTTTTTTTTTTTTTGGTTTTTAGGGCTGCCCCCATGGCATATGGAGATTCCCAGGCTAGGGGTTGTATTAGATTTGTAGCTGCTGGCTTACACCACAGCCACAACAACTTGGGATCCAAGCTGTGTCTGTGACCTACACCACAGCTCATGGCAACGCCAGATCCTTAACCCACTGAGCAGGGCCAGGGATCAAACCCATGTCCTTATGGATACTAGTTGGGTTAGTTATCAACTGAGCCATGATGGGAACTCCAAGCCTGCGTTTTTTGAGTACCTACTTTGGCCCACAAGGTACTCTGTAGGGATTTTGTTTGTTCTCTCATTTAATCCTCACAAAAACCAGGAGATATAAAATCTTAGTCTCATTTCATTGGATGAGAAGATTTAGACTCAAAGGGACTAAGCAATTTGCCTGAGGTCACACAGCCAGGGATAGACAGCCAGGATTCTTCTGCCAGAAGCCAGTCTTTGCCCTCTTTGTACCATGCCATTAACCTCTTCAAAAACACTCAACTAGAAAGTAGCAAATGTATCAGACAAATAAGAGTAATTTTAGCCTGCATGTAACAGAAACTCAGTTACAGCTTCTTAGGAATTTTTTGTCTCATGTAACAAGAAAGTCCCAAGGGAGGTAGATCAGGCCTCCTGCATGTACTCAAGGAAATCAAATCCTCAGCGTCCTTCAGTTTCCTGCTCAGTCTATAGCAGGTGGATTCCTTCTTCATTGTCATAAGAAGGTTACCCCATCTCCAGGTATTACATCTACATCCCAGAAAGGAAAAAGGAAAAAGACACATATTTTCTAAGTGCACTCTTTTTTTTTTTTTAATAAGGGAAATACTTTCCCAGAACTCCCACCTATGGACTTCTGTATACATCTCATTGGCCAGAACTAGGTCAGAGGCCACCACTAGTTGCAAAGGATCCTGAGAATTCGTCATTTTAACTGGACATGGTAAGATTCTAACACAATTGGGTTTCTGTTACAACGGGAAAAGACTGAATATTAGGAAAGAGAACAGATGGCTTGATCTCTCATGGCCCACAGAGCAACCTGCAGTCTTTCAGGGTTGAAAGGAGAAAAGAACAGAAGCATACAATCTTGAAATCCTTGGTCAAGTCCAATTTCCTGCCTAATGAAGGGGTTAACTGCTACAGTGTCTCTAACAAATGGTCATCCAGCTTCTGCTGAATAAAGACAACAGTGTGGTATTTGGATGTTTGACTGTAGGCCCTAGCTGTAAATTGACAACAGAATTATGGTCAAGGGTCAACCAAAAAAGAAGTATACAGGAGTTCCCTGGTGGCACAATGGTTTAAAAATACAGCATTGTCACTATAGCAGTTTGGGTCACTGCTATGGGGAGGGTTCAATCCCTGGCCTGGGAAATTCCACATGCCGTGGGTGCAGCCAAAAAGAATAAAACTGGAATTCCCTTCATGGCTCAGTGGTTAACGAATCTGACTAGGAACCATGAGGTTGCGGGTTCGATCCCTGCCCTTGCTCAGTGGGTTAAGCATCCAGCGTTGCCATAAGCTATGGTGTAGGTCACAGACACGGCTCGGAGCCGGTGTTGCTGTGGCTGTGGTGTAGGCCAGTGTCTACAGCTCCAATTAGACCTCTAGCCTGGGATCCTCTATAAGCTGCGGGTGCGGACCTAGAAAAGATTAAAAAATAAACAAAAAGAAAAAAACCAAACAAGACAGCAAAGACGACTATTACAACTGAGATGAGAAAAGTCAGGGTTCAATGAGTTCTAATTGCGCAGTAAAAAGATTTCCATCTTCCTAAAAGAGCTGATAAAAAACTGAAAGAAATTAAAGAAGGATGAAAACGAAAAGATGCCAAGGGGACTCCTGATGAAAGACACAGACTTTCCCCCACAGACAAATCTACTATGAGGAGACACTCAGCATGTTAACCTGTAGCTTGGGTAGAAGTATCCCAGGTCCTGGCCTGATTGTTTAACTCATTAGTATCTAACTCAGTCATTCTCAAAGTGTGGTCCAGGGGTGACTTACAAGGTCAAAACTATCTTTATAATAAAACGAATAAATACTTGCCTTTTTCTCTCTCATTCTCTTATTAGCATACAGTGAAGTATTCCAGAGGCTACATGATCTATGACATCACTGCAGAAGCAGATATGAAAATCAAATTTTCTTTAATTAAGGCAGACGTTAAAAAGATTTACAGGGAGTACCTGCCATGGCACAGTGGTTAACGAATCCGACAAGGAACCATGAGGTTGCGGGTTCGATCCCTGGCCTCGCTCAGTGGGTTAAGGATCCAGCGTTGCCGTGAGCTGTGGTGTAGGTAGCAGACGTGGCTTATATCTGGTGTTGCTGTGGCTGTGGTGTAGGCCAGCAGCTACAGCTCTGATTAGACCCCTAGCCTGGGAGCCTCCATATGCCACGGGTGCAGTCCTCAAAAGACAAAAGACCAAAAAATAAAACAAAACAAAACAAAACAAAATAAAATAAAATAAAATAAAAAAGATTTACAGGAGTTTCCGTTGTGGCTCAGTGGAAACAAATCTGACTAGCATCCATGAGGAGCAGGTTCGATCACTAGCCTCGCTCAGCAGGTTAAGGATCTGGCGTTGCTGTGAGCTGTGGTGTAGGCCAGTGACTACAGCCCCAATTTGACCCCTAGAGCCTGGGAACCTCCATATGCTGTGGGTGCAGCCATAAAGAGACCAAAAAAAAAAAGATTTACAAATATGTAAAACAATGCCACTTTTCTCACTAATTTTTTTAAGAATTTTTTTTTGCTTTGGAAAAAATTAGTTTTTTCCCCCATAAAATGTATTATTTTAACATGTAATAGCTTTATTACTGTTATTTTTAAATTAATCACCTTGAGGGTTAGGATTTCAACATATGAATTATTGCATGGGGGGACAAATATTCAGGTCATATCATATCATGTATATTAATTTAAATGTATACAGATTTACAAGAGTACTTAAATGCTTAAATTTCGTCTCAAACCTAACAAGCAGCATGCCCTGTATTTGTCCTGTTTATAAAATATACAATATTTTTCCAATTCCAAGATGCACTTCTTTCTTCATATTAACAAGTCTGCAACCTGAGTGTGCCTTACAATCAATGTAAAAAGACAGCATTGGCAGTATTTTTCCTTTTGTAATACTACATGAAATAATGGTGCATCTCAGATTTGAGCTATAGTATTAAACTTGTAACAGCACTTTGAAATGTTTAAGGAAACACAAACCAGTTTTATTTAGGGGAATTTAATCCTTTGAATTTGTAAATTAATGGAACATTGGTTTGAAAAGCAAGCAAAAGCAATTTTTCTTAACTTTTAGAAAAACTCACAAGATTTATTAACAAAGTAACAAAGTACTTTTAGAGGCTTACGAAAAACAAATGTTCTCCATTTGTACTTACAATAAATTGGACATTATTTACAAGCAAATGTGGATAGTACTTTGCATGCATGACTCCACCTTCAGATTATAAACTGAAAGGATGTCATAGAAAGGCATGTAGAATAGGGGGGAAATTTCCGTTAAAAATTTAGTTAAAAAGCATGTAATTGTCTATATATGCCTGAAGCACTGCAGTAGCAAGCAATTTACTTTTCTCAGTGTGGAGCTTTGAAGTTAATCAATGGTTAACTGTGATAAGCTTTAAGCAAATTCATGAACTTTTTTTCTATAACAAAAATGTTAAGTACAAGAAGCCCATCGGCACTGGATCATTTGCCATGGTGCTTTCAGAGGTGGTGCTTTTATCCTAAGAGACCTGTCACTGTAAGCACTACTAGGACAGAAGGGAGAGTTCCCATTGTAGCTCAGCGGTTACAAACCTGATTAGTACCCATGAGGATGTGGGTTCAATCCCTGGCCTCACTCAGTGGGTTAAGGATCTGATGTGGCTATGGCTGTGGCGTAGGCCAGAAGCTTCAGATCCGATTTGACACCTAGCTTGGGAACTTCCATATGCAGCAGGTGCGGCCCTAGAAAGCCAAAAAAAAACAAAAACAAACAAACAAACAAAAACAAACAAACAAACCAAAAAAAACCCACAAAACAAAAACGAAAACAAAAAAAAGAAATTCATCTTATTAGACGAAACACTCCAATTATAATAGTGTTCCCTGCAAAAGCAATAAATGTGGAAGTGAGACCATACTGGGATTTAACCCCTCAACTTGCCCGTGGTTAGTATTATCTGCCGTCCAAGTGATCAAGCCTGATTCCTTCTCTGTTTCCATATCCAATCAGGAAGCAAACTCTGGTTCTTCCTTTGATATAGAATAAGCCTTTCACATGGTCTGAGACTCTGGTTCTTCTCTTCACACGGATGGCTGTGTGATGATGGCAGTGAGAAGGGGATGAGGCTCGCACCTACCCTCCCAATTCTCACTGCCACCACTTGACAGTCTCGTCTTTTCTCTTTCCCGTGAAATGCCTTCTAAATATGGAAATCGAGAAGTGTGACAGGTAGGCATTTCTCTCTTGATTACTACGGGATTTAAATTAAAAGGCTAGTTTTGCCAGATTTAAATTAAAAGGCTATGGAGTTCCCGTCGTGGCGCAGTGGTTAACGAATCCGACTAGGAACCATGAGGTTGCGGGTTCGGTCCCTGCCCTTGCTCAGTGGGTTAATGATCTGGCGTTGCCGTGAGCTGTGGTGTAGGTTGCAGACGCGGCTCCGATCCCGCGTTGCTGTGGCTCTGGTGTAAGCCGGTGGCTACAGCTCCGATTCAACCCCTAGCCTGGGAACCTCCATATGCCGCGGGAGCGGCCCGAGAAATAGCAACAACAACAACAACAAAAAAGACAAAAGACAAAAGACAAAAAAATAAATAAATAAATAAATTAAAAGGCTAGTTTCGCTTTTCAAAGGTGGCAGTTCTTCAACGGATTGTTTGTATATGGAAGTTTTAACAAGAATTCAGCGGTTCTGGCGTTCTCTTCTGGCACAGTGGGTGAAGGATCTGGTGTGGTCACTGCTGTGGCTGGGGTCACTGCTGTGGCGCAGGTTCAATCCCTGGCCTGGGAACACCCGCATGCCACGGACATGGCCCTAAAAAAGAGAGAGAATTCTTCAGTTCTTTTTCAGTGCCTCATTCCTGGTCTCCTGGTACCAGTCCCTCCAGTGTCCATCAGATGCTCCTCCTACAGCCATCAGAGTAGACCCTGGGGCTGCCCACACAGTTCTTAGAATGACCAGCTCAGTCTGTAAGGCCAGCACCAACAACTTCCAAGGAGGCCTTCACAGCCAATCAGCTGTTTCTTCTGGCTCGGTTTCAGTCTCAATCTGTACTCTATTTAAAGGACTAAAAGTTAAAACTGAGCCAAAGAAATAGCTAGGAGGTGACAGCCGCTAAGCCCCCAAGACTTTAAATAGAGTGGGATGCC
Source organism: Sus scrofa (assembly GCF_054392235.1). Taxonomy (NCBI): domain Eukaryota; kingdom Metazoa; phylum Chordata; class Mammalia; order Artiodactyla; family Suidae; genus Sus; species Sus scrofa. The sequence continues at coordinate 39,155,399 of NC_139386.1, read as the reverse complement.
ACATAAGGAGAAGTTTCCCTGGAGTGTTCCTACACGGTGAAATGGGCCTTTCATGAAAGTCACTCCCTGGGTACCACTCACGACTGTACTGGAGTCAAAGGCTTGGTCACAGCCAGTTAAGAAAAAGGTGGGACTACAGTGCCAGGACACAGATTTCTGTCTTTATAAAGTAGGGGAAATACTATTTGTTACACCAGAGAATATGTGTTCTACAAAACAAATGAGACGAATGTACCTAGGGTCAATTATTATTTCATCTTACCCTAAGAATTTCAGATAAATGATTCTTCACCACAGGAAATTTTAGCTCCTAAAGAGTCTTCCAGGAGTTCCCGTCGTGGCTCAGTGGTTAATGAATCTGACCAGGAACCATGAGGTTGCGGGTTTGATCCCTGGCCTTGCTCAGTGGGTTAAGGATCCGGTGTTGCCATGAGCTGTGGTATAGGTTGCAGATGCAGCTCAGATCCCGCATTGTGGCTCTGGCGTAGGCCGGTGGCTACAGCTCTGATTCGACCCCTAGCCTGGGAACCTCCATATACCACGGGAGTGGCCCTAGAAAAGGCAAAAAAAAAACAAAAAAAAAGAAGTCTTCCAACAGCAGAGCCAGGTGGGCCTCTAAAATGTGAGTGAAATAAGAAGGCAGAAAATAAGGGTTTGATGGGCAAGTCTGCCCTCACCTAAAGATATTTAGATTTTAGAATATTTTAAAACATTGAACCATGCTTACAAAATAAAAATACAGCTGCAAGCGATTCTGGCACACATATACAAGCCTGTCTTGCGGGCTCTCAGTTTAAACAAAGAGATTTTTTAAATCATCAAAGGTTTGGAAACCTTTTTTAACTACCAGGTTAAATTTTAGATAGCATGAATTGACTCTGCTGTGAACGATGCAATAATACATTCTTATTTCTCCTTCCTATACTTTCCCTCATTGCACTTCTCAAGGCTTAAATTACATTTTACTTTGCCAGGTTATAAACCATCACAAAACATTCTGTAATAGTGATATTCCTAGTAATCCCATCTTTATTCTTTAAGGTGGATCCAGTGTTCATTTCCAGTTCTTTTACCAAGTTTAAATTCTTATCTCCGTTCATTTCTTTGGCTGGATTTCAACATCAAGAGGGGTTTTTTATTTGGTTTGTTTTTTGAGATGGGATCATGGGTTTTATATCTCTTACACACTAGATTCTATAACTTTTTTCCCTACATTTTCATGTCTGAGAAAAACCTACTTGTTGACTTTATAACCAAGCAATTATTTGGCTGGGTCACGTTTTCTTTTCCTCAGAAATTGGAAATACCGTTCCACTGCATCCTGCTCTTGGGTATTGCTGAGAAGTCTAAGGCAAGCCTCATTTTCCTTGGAGGTGACTTAATTTTTCTTCCTGAACAGCTAAAACTTTCTTATCTTGGAGTTCCCATCGTGGCACAGCGGAAATGAATCCAACCAGGAAACACAAGGTTTCGGGTTCAATCCCTGGCCTCGCTCAGTGGGTTAAGAAGCCGGCGTTGCCATGAGCTGTGGTGTAGGTCGCAGACATGGCTCGGATCTGGCGTGGCTGTGGCTGTGGTGTAGGCCGGCAGCTGTAGCTCCGATTAGACCCCTAGCCTGGGAGCCTCCATATGCTGCGGGTGAAGCCCTAAAAAAAAAGCCAAAAAAAAAATTTCTTTTTTTATCTTGAATGTCAATAATTTAACCAAAATGTGTCTTGATGTTTTATAATGCTGTGCCAATTTTTTGTAGCATTACAATGTGCCCTTCCACCTAAGGATTCAGTTTGTGGATTTCAGAGGAAGTTTATTTTATTATGTATCTACGTGGGACCTGTGACCTTTCTAATCATCTTTTGCTCTGGTCTACTTGGACCCAGGCTGGGGAAGTAGCCCTGGGCTTCCTGGCACATCACTAGCTCTCAGGTTGCTCCCACCCCACCACCCCCAACCCAGCCAAGGCTCACAGACCCCAGTCCAGCACAGGCCTGGACACCAAAGAGTACTACTTTCTTCCAGAGCAGCTCTGGTTAAGGTGGATGCCAGGGACACCTGATGACAGTCTTCCCTGTGCACAAAGTCAAGGCACTTTCTAAGGTTCAAAGGAGAAGCTCCAGCTAATGAAACCCACCACACCATACTCTTAACTGACCCTTGGCTACTCAAAGCATTTGGCTTTCTTAGAAACACTGATTCTACTATAACATTCCAGAACAAAGGGCAAGCCAGAAATTTCCATATAGAAAAGTTCTTCATTGTTTTCATACAAAGTATGTTATTCTAAATAAATTCAAAGGCCAAATATTTGAAAGTCAAACAAGAGACTTGCAAGTTAGGAGGAGAGCTTCCACTGCTGAAACCCATAAGACATGGAAAATAACGAATCAAACTTCATCTTCTAGACTCAGTTTTTTGATATATTTTCAACGTTTTGCTTTTTTCCTTTGCAATTGAATTCACAGTCAACCAGCTTAGTCCAGGGAATGCATTTGAGACTGAAGCGTCACAATTTTTGGCATGGTATACCTGTCTTCTCATGTTCCCTTAAGAAGTAAAACGCTGAATTTTAGCTTGTAAAACTTGTACCTAAGCGTGGCCATATGACTAAGTTCTGGCCAACACTATGTGAGCAGAAATGACATGCAATTTCGGGTTGTGCCCCTTAAATAGAAGATGTGTCTTTTTATTCTACTCCTTCTCCTCCCATCTTAGTGCCTGGAAGTTAGACATGGTGATAGGCCACCTGGGACCAAACAGATGACACTAATATTTTAGGGCCACTGCTAAAACTGCAGGATGAAAGGAGCCAATTCCTTCCATAATTCCCTCCAATTGTGTGAGAAATTAATCAGACTGTTAAATTCTATATTGTTCTATATTGTTTAAACTCCTGTTAAGTCTTCTTTAAAGCAGTTTACTCTGTGTCCTAATTGAAACACTTTACAATTTCAGTTGTATTACATTTAGAATTTATGCTTTTGGAGTTCCTGTCATGGCTCAGCAGAAATGAATCTGACTAGCATCCATGAGAATGCAGGCTCGATCCCTGGCCTTGCTCAGTGGGTTAAGGACCCAGTGTTGCCATGAGTTGAGGTATAGGTTGCAGATGCAGCTTGGATCCCATGTTGCTGTGGCTGTGGTGTAGGCTGGTGGCCACAGCTCCAATTGGACCCCTAGCCTGGGAACCTCCACTTGCCGCGGGTATGGCCCTCAAAAGACAAAAAAAAAAAAAAAAAGAATTATGCTTTTGATAACTAATTGCTATTTCATTTTCTCTACCTGTTGCAGAATATTTAAATCAAGGAACAACAAAATATTCAACAAACTATACACATTTCTCCGTACAAAGAGGGATGGAGGCTCTGCTAAAGTTGGTAGATATTAACATCATGCAACAGATATTTCAAAATGGTCATTTTCTCAGCTAACTATAAAAATCCAAATTCAGTGAGCAGACCCTATTCTCACGGTTATGCACAGTGTTTTCTATTCATAAAGAACATGAACAGTCTGTCAGGAAAAGGTAGCCTGAATACTGAACTTCCCATTCTTTTGGAGCAACTAGGGCACAAGCCAGAAGAAACCATTCCAATCATTCAAGATAAATGATTTCCTGTTGCTAAATCCTCTTAGCAGATATAAACAAATTACTCTAAATCTATATTTAACAACCTTTTAAGTTTAGGTTTGAAAGTTGGCTAAGAATAGTCTCCTCCTAACTTGCAAGTCTATTGTTCAGAAGAGATAGTGGACATGGTTCAAAAAGTTTCTGATATAAGCTGAGACTATTGTAACTACAAACAATTTCAGAAAGGAGATTACTATTAGACGCAAATTTGCACTCATAAACAACTCGGCTGGAGAACTAAGTAAGAAAGTTTCAAGAATTATAAAGACAAGGAAACAGGAAAAGAAATAATTTTAAAATAAAGAGCACTAGTGCTCGAAGTTTTATTTCAGAGTGATACCCAATATGACCATAATTTCTGTTTCTACTCTGGCTACGGCAAATAAAAGACAGTAAAGACAGAAGCGAGTTCCCATCGTGGTGCAGTGGTTAACGAATCCGACTAGGAACCACAAGGTTGCGGGTTCGGTCCCTGCCCTTGCTCAGTGGGTTAACGATCCGGCGTTGCCTTGAGCTGTGGTGTAGGTTGCAGAAGCAGCTCGGATCCTGCGTTGCTGTGGCTCTGGCATAGGCCGGTGGCTACAGCTCCGATTCAACTCCTAGCCTGGGAACCTCCATATGCCGCGGGAGCGGCCCAAAGAAATAGCAAAAAGACAAAAAAAAAAAAAAAAAAAAAAAAAAAAAAAAAAAAAAGACAGAAGCAGTATCATTAGAAGAGGAGAAGAAATGTGTGTTTCTAGTCTATCTAATTCTCCATGGGCTACCAAAATTGGGTGAGCAAGGTAAGTCGGTAGCCCTAAATTTTGATGGATGAGCAGGCAATCACCTGGCCTTCAGAGATGCCTCAGGGAGCATCTGGGAGAAGCTAGAGGACTTTCAGTTTTACAAACTATGAATAAGTCTTAAGAGGTATCGCATCTTCAAATGAGGATTTGTGGGAATAAGACAACGTCTCTCAACCTCTCCGTTTTCACTAATGGAAGAGTGATCACCCTGTGGCTCAAAAACAGAACATCAGTCATCCATGACTCTTCGCTCCCACCTTCTTATTATCACTGTCACTTTCACTTCATTTCCACCAGTACTGGGTTTAGGCACTTGGTACCTCAGATCTCAGACATGGACCATTCCACCCCACTCTCCAATCACGTTTGTTAATTGATTAGTTGAACAAATATTTATATTAAGAGGCCCTCAGCAAACTCAGAGCAACACAGTACACAAGTCAGATACCCTTCCAGATACCCTGGCCCCCAACCCCACTCCACACATACCGACGAAAGGCCGTGTGAAGACACAGCAAAAAGGTAACTATCGGAGTTCCCGTCATGGTGCAGTGGTTAATGAATCCAACCAGGAACCATGGGGTTGCGGGTTCGATCCCTGACCTTGCTCAGTGGGTTGAGGATCTGGCGTTGCTGTGAGCTGTGGTGTAGGTTGCAGACTCAGCTGGGATCCCTCATTGCTGTGGCTCTGGCCTAGGCTGGTGGCTACAGCTCCGATTTAACCTCCATATGCTGAGGGAGCGGCCCTAGAAAAGGCAAAATGACAAAAAAAAAAAAAAAAAAAAAAGGCAGCTGTCTACAAGCCAAGGACAGAGGCCTCAGGAGAAACCGACCCTGATGGCACCTTGATCTTAGACTTTCAGTCATGAGAAAATAATTTCTGCTGGGTAATCTACCCAGTCTGTGGTCTTCTGTTAAATAGGAGTCCAAAGCTGATGACGACATCCTGCTACCCTTCTTCTCTCACCAAACAGGCACTATTCTCCAATATTAGCCCTCAGCTCCAGGAAAGTAAAATTCTCCAAAACCACACATCTTTTCTATTTTAAACCTTTGCCCGTGTTATTTCCTCTCATCACTATCCCTGACTGTTTCAGTAAAGAACGCCATTATTTCTTTCTTTTTTTTTTTTTTTTTTTTTTAATCTTTTTAGGGCTGAGGCATTTGGAAGTTTCCAGGCTGGGGTGGAATCAGAGCTGCAGCTGCCAGCCTATGCCACAACCACAGCAACACTGGATCCTTAACACACTGAGTGAGGCCAGGGATGAAACCCACATCCTTATGGGTACTAGTTGGGTTCGTTACCACTGAATCAGGACCAGAACTCCTAGAACTTTGTTATTTCTTTCTTTTTTTTTTTTTCTTTTTTGCCTTTTCTAGGACTGCTCCTACGGCATATGGAGGTTCCCAGGCTAGGGGTCTAATTGGAGCTGTAGCCACCAGCCACAGCCACAGCCACAGCCACAGCCACAGCCACAGCCACAGCAGTGCCAGATCCGAGCCGAGTCTGCGACCTACACCACAGCTCACGGCAACGCCAGATCCTTAACCCACTGAGAAAAGCCAGGGATCGAACCTGCAACCTCATGGTTCCTAGTCAGATTCATTAACCACTGTGCCACAATGGGAACTCTGAACTCTGTTATTTCTTAGAGCGTAAGGGTAGGCAAAGTTTGTTAATCTCTCTCTCTTAGATCCTTGTGCCTATGACTGAAGTCTGTTTGGAAGAGGAGACCATAACTGAAGCACTAACGGGGGTTTTCTTACTCTAATTGCAGAGTGGGAACAAAACAATCTTTGAAGAACAGGAATCATAAAAATAAAAGCACTCTGTCCAGCACTTTCATATACACAATTCACTTAATGTTCACATGAGAAGAGTAAAAGCTGAGAATTCTCTTGGCCAAAACTCAGACATAGCTATGAAATTTTATTTTAAAATAATTAGATAGCCCATATTACAGTTGTTTATGTTTCTGAGAAAATAATGATCTAACATATTTACCTGAAAAAAGACATGGTGTCTATCAAAAATATCTTTTTGGTGGAGTTCCCGTCGTGGCTCAGTGGAAACAAATCTGACCAGCATCCATGAGGACACAGGTTTGATCCCTGGCCTCACTCGGTGGGTTAAGGATCTGGAGTTGCCGTGAGCTATGGTGTACATCACAGACACCACACACACACACACACACACACATATTTGGTAAATGCGGCAGATCTGTACTGAAGCAAGCAAAGCTCTCCATGTAGTCACAAAACAGCTCATCAGAGAGGTCCCAGCACAGACAAATGGAATTCCTCCAAACAGTAACCATACTTTAAACTTGCATTCACTTGCACCATGTTCTAAGCCAAGTAAAAAACCAAACAAACAAAACCTCATTGAGTCAAGTATTTCATCAAATGTAGGATTTATTAGATGTAGCAAGGCCACAGTGGAGTAATAAACTTACTAACTGCCAAGCTTAACTTTTACATTATAGTATCAGTTCTCTGGTCAGCTTTTGAGTATCTGAGGTTATGAATTTCCATAAACGCTTTGGCCTTTCCCAGCAAAGACACCTGTGTCTTTCCTTTCTGCTCAGTCACCAGAATAGCTATGCATTTTTTACGAATATTAGGTCTCGAAAGAGGTCTGAGGGTTCTTTTTCCTCTCTTTCAGCAGAGGCAACTTAGCACCTTCTAAAGAAGTTTTACTTTTAGTAATAAAGGTTTCACAGGTTCAGAAATACAACCTAAAATTTGACTGAAACTTTCGAAGCCACTAGTTATGACATGATATCTTCAAGTTTAGGGGTGGCATTATTCAGCAAAAATAGGCCTCAATGAAACAGAACACTTAAATATTACAACTTAAGAGCATTTCCCAGGGAGGCATTTTCAATTTTAACTATACTAACACCTAAGAGATGTCTTCTGGGAATACTCCCAGACTTGGGGAGTAAGTCCTTCATTACTGAAGCAGAATGTGGGAGGTATACCGTAGCATCCAATACAATCCTCATGCTCAATCAACTGACTATAGCAATACTTTCTTTCTTTCTTTTTTTTTTTTTTTTTCCTTTGGTCTTTTTGCCATTTCTTGGGCTACTCCTGCAACATATGGAGGTTCCCAGGATAGGGGTGGAATCGGAGCTGTAGCCACTGGCCTATGCCAGAGCCACAGCAACTCAGGATCCAAGCCATGTCTGCAACCTACACCACAGCTCACAGCAACACCAGAACCTTAACCCACTGAGCAAGGCCAGGGATCGAACCAGCAAACTCTTGGTTCTTAGTCAGATTCGTTAACCACTGAGCCACAACGGGAACTCCGCAATACTCTCTTTCACTGAAGCCATTTAAGAAAGGACCCATCGTCCTTACTAAATTCTGAGATTTTTGAGGACAGATAGCATGCATTTAAACCAGAGTTTGGATTTAACAAAAGTCCAGTGAAAAAATGACTGGGTAAACGACCTAGAGAAACCGATAGTCAAAACCAAAGGCCAACCTCACACCATGCACAAAAACTCAAAAAGGCTAAAGACTTAAATGTAAGACAAGACACCATCAAACTCCTAGAGGAGAACATAGGCAGAACATTCTCTGATAGCAACCTCACAAATGCTTTCTCAGGTCAGTCTCCCAAAGCAACAGAAATAAAAGCAAAAATAAACCAATGGGACCTAAAAAAACTAACAAGCTTTTGCACGGCAAAGGAAACCATAAAAAAAAACTCCAAAAAGACAACTAACTTACAGAATGGGAGAAAATAGTTTCAAATGATGCAACTGACAAGGGCTTAATCTCTAAAATACACAAACAACTTACACAACTCAACAGCAAAAAAGCCAACAACCCAATGGAAAAATGGGCAAAAGACCTGAATAGACGTTTCTCCAAAGAAGATATACAGATGGCCAACAAGCACATGAAAAAATGTTCAACATCAATGACTATTAGAGAAATGCAAATCAAAACTACTATGAGGTAGCACCTCTCACCAGTCAGAATGGCCATCATTAATAAGTCCACAAAGAACAAGTGCTAGGGAGGGTGTGGAGAAAAGAGAACCCTCCTGCACTGTTGGTGGGAGTGTAAATTGGTACAACCACCATTGAAAACAGTATGGAGGGACCTTAGAAAACTATACCTAGAACTACCATATGACCCAGCAATCCCACTCTTGAGCATATATCCGGACAAAACTTTCCTTGAAAAAGACACAAGCAACCACATGTTCATTGCAGCACTATTCACAATAGCCAAGACATGGAAACAACCTAAATGTCCATCAACAGATGACTGAATTAAGAAGATGTGGTATAACTGTTGGTGGGAATGTAAATTGGTGCAACCACTGTGGAAAACAGTATGGAGATTCCTCAGAAAACTAAAAATAGAACTACCATTTGATCCAGCAATCCCTCTCCTGGACATCTATCCAGAGAAAACCATGAGTCGAAAAGACACATGTCCTCCAATGTTCACTGCAGCACTATTTGCAATAGCCAAGACATGGAAACAACCTAAATGTCCATCAACAGAGGAGTGGATCAAGAAGATGTGGTACATATACACAATGGAACATTACTCAGCCTTTAAAGGAAAGAAATAATGACATTTGTAGCAACATGGATGGACCGAGAAATGATCATGCTAAGTGAAGTCAGGCAATGAGACACCAACATCAAATGCTATCACTAACATGTGGAATCTAAAAAAAGGACACAATGAACTTCTTTGCAGAACAGATACTGACTCACAAATTTTGCAAAACTTATGGTTTCCAAATGAGACAGGTTAGAGGATGGGGGAAATGCACTGAAGGTTTAGGATGGAAATGCTGTAAAATTTGGTTGTGATGATTGTTGTACACCTATAAATGTAATAAAATTCATTAAGTATATATATATATAAAACTTTAAAAAAAGAGTTCCCGTCGTGGCTCAATGGTTAACGAATCTGACTAGGAACCATGAGGTTGCAGGTTCGATCCCTGGACTTGCTCAGTGGGTTAAGGATCTGGCATTGCCGTGAACTGTGGTATAGGTTGAAGATGCAGCTTGGATTCCGCATTGCTGTGGCTCTGGTGTAGGCTGGTGGCTACAGCTCCAATTAGACCCCTAGCCTGGGAACCTCCATATGCCGTGGGAGTGGCCCTAGAAATGGCAAAAGACAAAAAAAAAAAAAAAAAAAAAAAAGGAATTAAGGCTGAAAGCAAAAAAAAAAAAAGTCATGATATGTATACACGATGGAATACTACTCAGCCGTAAAAAAAGAACAAAATAATGCCATTTGCAGCAACATGGATGGAACTAGAGACTCATACTGAGTGAAGTAAGTCAGAAAGGAAAAAACAAATACCATATGATTTCACTTATATTTGGAATCTAATATATAGCACAAATGAACCTTTCCACAGAAAAGAAAATCATGGACATGGAAAACAGACTTGTGGTTGCAGAGAGGGAGGGGGAGGGACTGGGAATTTGGGGTTAATAGATGCAAACTATTGCCTTTGGAATGGATAAGGAATGAGACTGCTGTATAGCACTGGGAACTATTGCCTTTGGAATGGATAAGGAATGAGACTGCTGTATAGCACTGGGAACTATGTCTGGTTACTAGTGATGGAGTATGAAAATGTGAGAAAAAAGAATGTATATGTGTATGTGTGACTCGCTATGCAGTAGAAAACTGACAGAACACTGTAAATCAGCTATAATGGAAAAAACAAAAATCTTTTTTTTTTTTTTTTTTGCTTTTGAGGGCTGCACCTGTGGCATATTGAGGTTCCCAGGCTAGGCGTCAAACTGGAGCTATAGCTGCCAGCCTAGGCCACAGCCACAGCAATGCCAGATCTAAGCCACACCTGCATCCTACACCACAGCTCATGGCAATGCCAGATCCTTAACTCACTGATGAAGGCCAGGGATCAAACCTGTGACCCCATGGTTCCTAGTCAGATTTGTCTCCACTGTGCCACAACAGGAACTCCTGGAAAGAATAGAAATCATTATTTAAAAAAAAATAAAATAAAGCCTGACACACACAGTGCCAATTTCTCCTTTGGAGCAGTATTTCTCAACCATTTTTTCAGTTATCGCCTAAGGGCTTTTTTAGATATTTTTCCATATGCAATTTTAATGCCACAAATCTATTGTATATCTGTGCATGTAGTATATATCTGCACTTTATACATTAAAAAAGGGTTTTCTGCCCCCAAACCAATACTTTCATCCTCATGGGAACTATATTGCCCCACCCTGAGAATGCATAATTTACATTAATAAACCTAACTGCAAAGAGGATACAGATTACTGAAGATTGGGAGTTCCCACTGTGGCTCAGCAGAAACAAATCTGACCAATATCCATGAGGACACAGGTTTGATCCCTGGCCTCACTCAGTGGGTTAAGGATCTGGCGTTGCCATGAGCTCTGGTGTAGGTGGCAGATGCAGCTCAGATCTCATGTTGCTGTGGCTGTGGTATACACTGTCAGGTACAACTCTGATTAGACCCTTAGCCTGGGAACCTCCATGTACCGCACAGGTATGGCACTGAAAAGTCAAAAAAATAAAAAACAAACGGATTACTTAAGATTACCCACTCTCCTATTTAGTAAAGTCTACAGGAGATGCTCATTACAAGGTGGGTGTGGTGTGCTGATCATGAAATCATAGCAAAGGGGGTTAAATGACCTTAGGGGATATCTACTGATAAGGTTCAATATACCTTTCTCCACTATAAGATTACAGCAGCAGCAGCGTTTCTTTTCTATGAAAAGGTTTATTTGTGCTCTATATTAGATTCTGGATATAAGTGATATCATAGTGTATTTGTTGTTCCCTTTCTGACTTACTTCACTTAGTATGAGAGTCTCTAGTTCCATCCATGTTGCTGCAAAAGGCATTTTTTTCTTTTTTATGGCTGAGTAGTATTTCATTGTGTATTGTATGTGTGTATATATACATATATATACATGTCTGACTGGGCCACTTTGCTGTACAGTAGAAAATTGACAGAATACTGTAAACCAAATATAACGGAAAAATAAAAATAATTTAAAAAAAGAAATATGTAAACAGCCTTCAGAAGAAAAAAAAAATTACAGCAGCAGAGCTCCCATTGTTGCTCAGCAGAAACAAATCTGACTAGTATCCACGAGGATGCAGGTTTGATCCCTGGCCTTGCTCAATGGGTTATGGATCCAGCCTTGCCATGAGCTGTGGCATAGGTCGCAGATGCGGCTCTGACCCTGTGGCATAGGCTGGCAGCTACAGCTCTGATTTGACCCCTAGCCTGGGAACTTCCATATGCCATGGTGCGGCCCTAAAAAGACACACACACACACACACACACACACACACACACACAAAACAATGTTACAGCAGCAATTGCACCTCCATTATTTAACCCCACTTCTGTGCAAACTATTGCTTTTTTCATTTAATTTTTGTCACTTAAATTTAACTACAAAGTATTTCAGGCATAGAGAATGTAGAGATAAGGAGCACTCTTGTACCCATGACCTAGTTTAAGAGATAAAAACACTATTGATGTTTTTAAGCACAATCTTGAAGGCATTAACCTGCTGCGACTCACTTTGTCTGGCAAAGCAATAAAGCTATCTTTTTCTCCTTCACCCAAAACTCTTACCTAATTTTTATTCGGCAATAGTGGACAGAGGCCGAGTTTCAGCAACAATACCAGTTGGGTTCATAACCTACTGAGCCACCATGGGAACTCCAGCACTATCCTAAATTTAGTGTTCATTATTCCCATGCATGGTTTTACATTTTTATCTATACATATTTTTTTTTTTTTAATTTTACGGCTGTACCTGAGGCATATGGAAGTTCCCTGGCCAGGGACTGAATCCAAGCTGCAGCTGCTGCAACACCGGACCGAGGATTGAACCCTCACCTCTGAAGCAACCCAAGCCACTGCTTGGGTTGCTTAACCTACTGCACCACAGTGCGAACTCCTTCTAAGCCTCTTTTTTAAACTTGACATGCACAGTATTGGAATGAGTATCCTTGGACATGTTCATTGCTGCATAGCATTCCACTGAATGAATATATCACAACTTTCACTTTTGTTATCATAGTCGTTTCTGCTTCCCCTGGCCTCCACCCTCATGCCCCAACCAGTTTTTAGTGCTGTACAAGTTCTTAGCAAATCTTCCCTTTTTTTAAAGAGGCTTGGAAGTATCCTGGCCCTTTCAGCAACACATGTACAAACTATCTTTCAGCTTATGATATGTTTGCAGAGAATTTTTTGGCCACACCCACATCATGTGAAAATCCTGGGCCAGGGATCAGATCTGAGCCTACAGTGATATCAGATCCTTCACCCCCTCAGCCACAAGGGAACTCCTGCAGAGAACTTTATTTACTAATTCTTACCGTTCTAAGAATAAGACCTTTCCTGACCGTATCTCCAAATTCTTGGCATACTCAACTATTCCCTGCTTTACCATAAACCCATCCCCCTAGGGGTCCCACATCAACATTTTTCTTGCATGGGCCCTCAAGAAGTAAGCTACTTGAAGGGAGGCTTCCTGTACTGTTACAAATTGAATATGTCCCCCCTCCAAATTCCTATGTTGAAGCCTTAACCCCAACATGACTGTAATTGGAGACAGGGCTTTTAAGGAAGCAATTAAGGTTAAATCAAGTCATAAGGGTGGGGCCCTGATCTGACAGGATTAGAATCCTTATAAGAAGAGCTACCATACAACTCACTTGCTCTTTCTCCACCATGTGAGGACATGGCAAGACAGTGGCAATCTGTAAGTCAGGAAGAGAGCCTTTACCAGAACACAAACCATGCTGCCCCCAGGATCTTGGAATTCCAGCCTTCAGAACTGTGAGAAAATAAATTCTAATTGTTAGAGTTCCCTTTGTGGCTCAGGGGTTAACGAACCCGACTAGGATCCATGAGGATGTGGGTTTTGATCCCTGGTCTCGCTCAGATCCAGCATTGCCACGAGCTGTGGTGTAGGACAGACAAGGTCCAGATCTAGCGTTGCTGTGGCTGTAGCACAGGCTGGCAGCTGTAGCTCTGATTTGACCCCTAGCCTGGGAACCTCCACATGCCGTGGGTGCAACCCTAAAACGCAAAAAAAAAAAAAAATTTTTTTGAAGCTACCTAGTCTATGGAATTTTGTTAAGGAAGTCTGAGCAAACAAATGTGCACACGAATCCCCAAACCCATCACAGAGTTTACTGAAAAAAAGGACCAACCAAGGGGTAAAGAGCAGGAAAGACTGGGTTCTACTAACAGTTCAGCCACTCTGACTCTAAGGGACAACACTTAACCCTTTCAAGCTTCCTTTTTCTCTTCTATGAAATGAGAGGCTTTAGGTAGAACTTCTTCAGGCCCCTTAAAACTTCCAAACTAGAAGTGTTAAATTACATACTGTGGGCTATGGCTCAGGCAATCACAGTGGCAGGATGCCATCCTCAAGATGGTATTATGGATATTCACAAAAACAAGCATGTTCATGACAGAATTACAATTAACAGCAAAAAGCAAAAACACGAAGACCTGTAAATAACCTAACTATCCAACAATAAAATACGTTAAATAAATGACAGTAGAGCCAGAAAATAGAAAAAGCAAATATTTATTGTGCAAACTTTAAAAAAAACTTTTTTGATAATTAATATCAAGAATATAGTGTTGAGAAACCTCATTTTTTAAATCATAGACTGGCCAAAAACCTTATTAAAAACTGTATGTTAGAATGGAGCATGCCACTCCAGTAAGCAGCTGGATCACTTTTCAAAAAATTCTGTGGGCGTGCCCGTTGGGAGCCCCCAGCAATAAACCTGACTAGTATCCAAGGGGACGTGGGTTTGATCCCTGGCTCCACTCAGTGGATTAAGGATCTGGTGTTGCTGTGAGTTGAGGTGTCGGTCGCAGATGCAGCTTGGATCCCACGTTGCTGTGACCGTCGCAGAGGCCAGCAGCAGCAGCTCTGATTAGACCCCTAAACTGGAAACTTTCATGTGCCACAGGTGCAGCCCTAAAAACTTAAAACACACAAAAAATTCTGTGAACTGTTTATTGAGGTATATTTGACACAAACTACAATATCTAAAGTATACAACCTGCTAAGTTCATAGCAATAAAGATAACGCATCTCTCACTCTGCAGTTTCCTCTGGCCCCTTCATAATCCCTCCCTCTCACCTCTCCTTGCTCCCCATCTCCCCTGCCAAGTCACTACTGATTTGCTGTCACTGTACATTAGTTTGCATTTTCTAGTTTTATGTAAATGAAATAATCATACAGTACATAGTTTTTTTTGCCTGGCTTCTTTCACTCAGCATAATTATGTTGAGATTCATGAATATTGCTGTACGTATTTATAGTCCACTCCTTTTTATTTCTGAGTGGTATTCCATTGTATGTGTCACTCTGACTCTCAGAATAAGCAGTCTTCATTTTCAACCTACCTGCTTCAAGGAAAGAGTTTCAGAAATGACATTTCACATTTGTATTAACTTTGCCATTTCCAAGGAGTTAGAATTCTGAGTCTACTTAGGCCAAGCCTGATGTTAACTCTTTTAGACACAGCTTGTTTTGCTTTGAGTCCTTCAAAGCATTGCTTCATTTAAATTCTACCTAAATTTCACTCTGCTCCAAGTTAATAAACCTAACTTTGTGGGGCTACCAGACATCCCTGGCAAGCTTTATCAAATGGGCTATTAAATTAACATGAATGCTCATGACCACATGAAATGCAAAAGAATATAAACAGTGTTTTAAGGTCAAAGGAGAGTAACAGGAAAAAGAAGGAACAGTGATAGGATTTAACATAATCAATACTTGACAGGCTGCCAAAGGAATAGGCAAACCCAGCTATAATTACTGTATAATAGCTTAATTCATAAATCCTTAGGGGTTAGAGTTCCCGCGTCGTGGCTCAGCAGTAATGAACCCAACTAGTATCGGTGAGGACACAGATTCAATCCCTATCCTTGTTCAGGGGGTTAAGGATCCAGCATTGCTGTGAGCTGTGGTGTAGGTCGAAGACGAGGCTCAGATCTGGTGTTGCTGGAGCTGTGGCGAAGTCCAGCAGCTACAGCTCAGATTGGACCCGAAGCCTGGGAACTTCCACATGCCATGGGTGTAGCCACCAAAAGACAAAAATAAATAAACAAATAAATCCACAGGTGTTAACCTAGAAAGGGCAGTGGGACTTCTTAGGAACATCACCACCCTTCATGTCTCTGGAACCAAATATAGAATTATACACCACTTTCATAAATATAAATGGAACTTGGAACCTTGTAGAGATAAAGCAATTCTGATGACATCGAAGTTTTGTGCTTTGTAATTTACACTGTCTTTAATTATAAGTCTGTATAAAGCTTAGCAAGAGTCGTTTATTTATTTTATTTATTATTTACCAAACTCCTTTCCACCCATTAATCACAACATGCATTACAACGCCACTGCAAAAGTAGGTCAAAATACTCCTAAATACATTTTTGGCACTCTGTACTTATTAATATTACCCCTTTTCTAGTCTTTGAAAAAGTCTGTATTTAGTTCACTTAGGACACTTGCTTACACGCTAATTATTAGCTAATGATAAAACACTGAGTTTCCTTACAGGGAAATGTAACTTCAAAAATCTAAAGCAGCCCCCAAATATAATCTTTGTAATTAAGATCTGAAAATTCATTTCTACCCAGATATGGTCAGCACAGCATACAAAAATAGAAGTTTTATGTATAACTGAGTCACTTTGCTGTACAGCAGAAATTAGCACAACGTTGTAAATTACCAAGAATTTTTAAAAAAATTTTTAAATAGAATTTTTGGAAACTCCTTTTGTGAACTTGCATAAAAGCTTAAAGCACAAGGAAACTTACCTCTATATGTATAATACAATCTAACGTGTTTCTCATTATTTCTTGTTGAAGCTCGAAATGAGTAGGAAAATAACGCTGTCCATGGGCTTTCCACCTTTTGAGTTCCACTAACTGACAGCACGAAGAGCAAGAGTGGAGTGAAACCACGCGAAAGCGCCCTGGCCGGACAGGCAAATGGTAGGCACGCAATGCGGGTAAGGTGGCCCTGAAGAATACAAACCCCATTTGACAACTAAATAAACTCAGGCCCTCGAAGAAGAGTGCCCAGCTCCAGACTCAGCTGAGCCCACGCTGGAACCATTTAGTCGCCCCAGGGTGAAAAAAGCGCTTCCACTTCAACACCTCTCCCAGAAAAAGAACGAAGAAAACAGACACCTACTGAGGCGACTTTGACCTAGAACCTGTGACCCGGTTCCTCGCTCTTCGCCCTCTTCCACACCCCCCGCAGCCCCCAGCCTTCCTCGAGAGCCCCTCCCCTGGACTCATTCAAAGCGCCACGTCTCCCAGCTCCCGGCCACCAGCCACCCCGAAAAGGCTTCCTCCAGTTAACCCCTCCTAGCCTTCCGCCCAGAGTCACCCGTACCCAAAGCGCGGCGCCTCCACCAGGCCCAGATGTGTCACCACCAGCCGCCGCCACGGCGGTTCCCTCGCTCCAACAGCTCCCGCCCAGCCCGGCCTCGCTCGCGCCCACGTGACACCCACGCCACGCCCACCTGCTCCCACGTGACCCGCGGCCCTGCTCGACGTCTCTGCGCGCGGCGTGGGTCGCGGCCGCAGCCGCCATTGTTCCGCCGAAGGAGGACAGCGGGGCCTGGCACTGGCGCCGACACGCCGCTTAGCGGCCGCCACTGGAGACACTCCCTCCCGCCGCCCCCCTCCTCTTGGCGGCGGCGGAGTGAGGCTGACAAGGGGGAACTGGGAGCCCCCTCTCCTGGCGACAGGAGCGGCCGATCCCCGGCCCCGGCGCGAGGGGCGGCCGCGATGCGCTCGGCCTGAGGCAGACCGGCCCGGCCCTTCCTTGCTTCCCTTGACTGTCCCACGGCGTCTGTGCGCCCCAGCGTCATCCCGAGAGTCCCCCTGACGGGAGGGAAGATGGCTGCACGGAGCTGGCAGGACGAGCTGGCCCACCAGGCCGAGGAGGGCTCGGCCCGGCTACGAGAAATGCTCTCGGTCGGCCTAAGCTTTCTGCGCACCGAGCTGGGCCTCGACCTGGGGCTGGAGCCGAAGCGGTACCCGGGCTGGGTGATCCTGGTGGGCACGGGCGCCCTCGGGCTGCTGCTGCTCTTCCTGCTCGGCTACGGCTGGGCCGCGGCTTGCGCCGGCGCCCGCAAAAAGCGGAGGAGCCCGCCCCGCAAGCGGGAGGAGGCGGCGGCCTCGCCAGCCCCGGCCGCTGATGACCTAGCCCTGCTCAAGAATCTCAGGAACGAGGAGCAGAAGAAGAAGAACCGAAAGAAATTGCCCGAGAAGCCCAAAGTGAGTAGGGGAGGAGCGGCGGGAGAGTGAGGGCGAGGGACCGGCGTGGAGCCCCTTGAGCGGAGCCGGAGGCCGAGCTCCAGTAGCCCCAGTCGGGAATGGAAAAGGGAAGGAGTGAGATCAGTCGGGAGCCGGGGCGCAGGTCTCCCCGGACGGAGGAGGTGATCGGTGGACACGTTACTTGGAGAATGGTGGAAACTCAGGAAGTATAGGACGGGTGGATACGAGCAGTTTAAAGGGAGGAAGTTAGACGGTATGGGGTAGGTTCAAATAAAAGCGCCTAGAAGTCAAGTCTTTTTCGGGAACCCAGACCGCCGGAATGACATACCAACTCTCTGAGGCCTACTGGGCAGGCTGCATGTGTGTGTGGAGGGCGATGGGACCTTAAGGTGGTCCTGGGAAGTTCTGGCAAGACTGCGCCTGGGCACACAGAGCCGGGTTCAAGTCACATTGAGGTGGTTGTCAGGGGAGGAGATACGGTGACCTAAAAATGTGGGGGGGATCACACGAGGATTAAAGGTACCCAGGTCTAGACGCGCTTCCATTTTAGTTGGGACTGTTGAAGGGAAATGGTTGCCCACTCTCACTCTGGTGAATGTGGCCAATGGAGGCCGGCACAGGAGCAAGGCAAGAGGGAGTCTAGTCTGTTGGCTAATGTACCTCGGGGGGACGTGGTCCTGAAAGAGCGCTAAGGCAAGTGCAAGTCCAGCTAAGTGGTGAGAGAGGATTTGAGACAGAGTAAAGGGATGACAGAGCAGAATGGTGAAGGCTGCGAGAGGGAGTCAAGGCACCGTTTTACCGGAGCACGTGTGGAAATGCGGAGAGCATCGCATCCGTTTTATCCGGCCTTCGCGTTTTATTTCTACAGTCTCCCGTCTTTATTGCCATTTCCCCATGGTTCTCTCAATCCAACGTTCATGCTTTTATTTATCTTGTGAAAATCCTGTACAGTTGAGCAGTGTATGGAGGGTGTGCAAAATTAGAAACAGCTCCTAACCTATTTTTATATCCACTGAATTTAGCTCTTCACCTTTTCAGTACAATAAAGTGCTGTGTGAAATGCACTCTGGTGTTGGCTGGACAGTGGGAGGTATACACATGGGAGTTAGAGTCAGTCATGGAGAGTAGTGTAGGAGACAGATTCAAAAATAACGCTAATATGTTTTAGACTGATTGGTGGGTACGGTAGAGGTGTGAGCAGTGTAAATGAGGTTTGGTGAGTGGGAAAGTCATTCCATAGGAGGGATTTAGGCAAGTTATGGGGGGAAGTGGGGTTTGAGTTCAAGCTAAAGTAATGAGGGTATTGTTGGGCACAGTACAAAGAATAAGACTATTAGAAAATGACAGGTCACAGTTACTTCTGTATTAGGCCTAGATTAGACCTGCTGATTAAGAGAATGCAGGGTACATACCTGACCTGGAAAAGGAGACAACTTTGCCAGTATGAATACTACCTTAAGTTGGGAGAAGAGAAAATAGAACTGATTTGGAACATACGTAGTTCTATTTAAATATGTAGAGAGCATCAAGGATTACCAGAAAGTAATGTTATGGTGGAAATTAAGAACCTGGTTCCAAAATAGGAAGATGATCTTGGGGGGGGGGGGGAAACAGCACGTTAATAATCGTAGGCTCTGTGTGGATGAAACAGGTTGTGAAACCTTCAGAGCTCTGTTTGGGACATCTAGAATTTTAGGTAAAGTTGGATTGAGAGACTAGTGTTCCACGAGCCCATCCGAAGAAGTGCATCACAACTTCTTCTGACTGGTACTCCTCAGAATCAAATGTGAAACCAATTTAGTGGGTCACAAATACTGCTGAAGAATGACTTTGGTAATCCATTTGAAGAGGGAGCACAGGCAGGCTCCTGTGGAACTTGTCCTGTGAAAAATGCTCAACAGACTTAGGACTTCTCCCTTCTCCTTTTCATTTGGTTAAGGAAGGGGAATGGCTCAATCCATCTAGTATCACTTTTGGGGATTGGAGAAGAGGAACAGTAACGGGATGGTTGAATGTTAGTTTCCTGAGAAAATGTATTTGCCTGCGTGATGGTGAAGATGTGTTGGAAAGTCTTATCAACATTGATAAAACTGTGGCTCTCAAATGCTTTTGACTGCAACCTACAGTAGAAAATAACATTTTACATTACAGTACCCCCACACATTTTCTTCAGCAGTATTTGTGACCCACTAAATTGGTTTCACATTTGATTCTGAGGCGTACCACAGTTAGAAGAACACTGCTTTACAGGGTTGAGAAGTATAAGCTGCCGTTTATTTAGTACTTATGCTTTGCACTGTGCCAGGTGTTTACTTGCGGGGGAGAAAAGGAGGATACTGCTTGCAATTTGAAGGCAGTAAAAAGGAATACTCATATGTCTCACAGTGAAAGGAATACAAAAGTAAAAGCTCAGTTTCTCCCCAGGGAGCTTTTTATTCCAGTCATGGAAAAAGATATCAAAAACTTAACAATGCAACCCCAGCGTGGGCCCAGGTGGCCAGGAAAGACCTTATCACAGAATTTTGCTTTGAAAGTGGGTAGGAACAAGGTAGTGGGAGAAGCTGAAGAAACCGTGAAGGCTCTGGGGATGAAGGCTCAAGTGTCGGCCTGGCAGGAATTGGGAACTCTAAACTTGAGTAAAGCATTTAACCTTGCTCCGATTAGCTTATCTTGTTTATAGATTGAAGATCTTAGTTGAGTTAAAACACTGTAGGAGTTTTCAGATGTTAACCCTGACTACTTGGAATAGAGTTACTTTGAATGCTTGTTAAAATTTGTGGATTCCTATATGCCATGGGTGCTGCCAAAAAAGAAAAAAAAAATTGTAGATTCCTGAGCCCCACTAAAGATCTTATAAATTCAGAATCTGTAGAATTGGGTCTGGGAAATTTGCCCTTTTAACAAGCTCTCTTGCTTGTTTGAAAATCATTCACTGCATTAGGGCCATAAAATCCATAGTATAAGAGAGATTTCTAAGTGGAGTCATGATTAATCTTGTAACCCAGTTTAGTTTAGTTTAGTTTTGTTTTTTAATGACTGCACCCACAAGCAAGTGGAATTTTCTGGGCCCAGGATTGAATCTGAACTGCAGATGTGACCTACAGCAACGCCAGATCCTTTAACTCATTGCACCAGGCCATGGATTGGACCCAAGCTGCTGCAGTCAGATTTTTCACCCATTGTGCCACAGCAGGAACTCCCCAGTATTTTATTACTACATCATTCTGATAAACATTTTAGGATATACTTGATTCTGATTCAGGTGGATTCAGTGATGTAAAGTACTACAGTTTTTTGGAAGGACCTTGCATATTTGTTTAAATATTTTCATCCTTTTAGTCCATTCTTTTTAGTTTTCTCTTAAATCATTCCAAATTTCACAACTCAAATTTTCAAGAAAATTCATTTCTAACTGCCTGTTTTTATTTGTACACATTGTTCAGCTTTTAAAAAATCTATTCAGAAGCATTTTTTTTTAATTCTTGGGGGGTTTTTTTTGCTTTTAATCCTGTAATATCTTTGCCATGGGTCTTTTATGGCATGAATTGCAGTTCCTTCCCCTATTAAAAGTAAAAGGAGGCGTTCCCATTGTGGCTTAGCGGGTTAGGAACCCTACATCGTGTCCATGAGGATGTGGATTTGATCCTTGGCCTCGCTCAGTTGCCTCAAGCTTCAGAATAGGTTGCAGGTGCCGCTCGGATCCAGTGTTACCACTGCTGTGGCACAGGCCTGCAGCTGCAGCTTTGATTCCACCACTAGCCTGGGAACTTCCATAAGCCTGGGAACTTCTATATGCTGAGGGTGCAGCCATAAAGAGGGCAGGGGGGCGTGAAAGGGTGGCACTTTTCACTGGGCTTACTGTGTGGCATTTTTGGAAATCATTGTTTTCTTGTATGTATTTTTCATGACGCCTAGTTCAATGTAAGAAATAGGCATTTGGTAAATATTTTTCACTTAATCTGCACAGTGATTTAGATGGAGGTGAAATCTCAGATAACTGGTCTTTAACAATTGTTGCTTTAGGATTTCCCTTGTAGCTCATTGGGTTAAAGATCATTGTCACTGCTGTGGCTCTGGTTACAGCTGTGGTGCAGGTTAGATCCCTGGCCTGGGAACTTCCACATGCCTTGGGCACAGCCAAAAAAAAAAGTTTGCTTTAAATTTCAACTGGAAGCAGGTACCCAAGCTCATTGTCAAAGAAATTTCATTTTGATGAACATGTTATTTTTATATTAGTATAGGAATTTTCATAAAGATTTGTCATAATGCAGTTGTAAATTATAAGTTCAGTAATGTTTTGTTTGCTACTGTATAACCTTGCACAGTGCTTGGCACTCAGATAATTACTGAATGCATAATATAGTCCTACCAAAGTATCGATGCAGCTTATTTCTATTTTTCATGCCCACTAAACAGCCATATTAGCCACCTTTTTGTTTTTACAGTGGAAAATGGTCGTTTGCCTCATCTGACTAAAATTTGGTAAGGTCCATCTTTCTACAGCCAATAAATCATTGTAACAGTATGCTGTGTCTTTTGTAGTTTTTTTTTTTTTTTTTCCAGTTTCACTGCCACTGCCCTACTTTTGGACCTTATTACCATTTACTTAAGCTATTCTAACCTCATCCTAACTGGTTTTCCTGCTTCCAATCCCTTTGTTGCCAATCCTTTCCACCCACTCATGCCAGTTAAATCTTTTAAAGCCTAACTCTGATCATGTGACTTTCAAGTTCAATTCTTTTCATTGTTTCCCCATCACCTGTTGGTGACATGGCACTCAACCTTTTTCATGATCTAACCCCATCTTACAGTTCTCTCTTACCATTACCCCTAAAATACTACCATTAGCTAGATGTCTGTGTCTGTTTATTCATATCATTTTCTTCTATTCATATTATTTTTTCTAAAGGCCCTTCTTGGGAGCTCCCCAGGTGACCTAGCAGGTTAAGGATCCACTGTTGTCACTGCTGAGGCTTGGGCCACTGCTGTGATTCGGGTTCGATCCCTGACCAAGGTACTTCTGCATCCCTCAGGCACAACCAAAAAATGAAAATAAAAAACTTTCTGTATCTCTAATTTCTACTTACCATTCAAGGCCCAGTTGTATTACTACCTCTGCTGTAAAGCCTTCTCTAGCTCCTAGGCTATAGTTAGTCTTTTTCTTTTTTATGTGTTTATTTTTTTTAAGAGTACTAAAACAAGCAGACAGAGCATTGCCTGGGAATGTACTTGTCGGGTGACTCAGATTTTTTCACAGTTCTTTGCATTTCCAAGAACGACAAGTATTGATTTGGGGGTTAGAAATAAATTTTAGTCAGAGTTCCCATCGTGGCGCAGCTGAAGCGAATCCGACTGGGAACCATGAGGTTTCAGGTTCGATCCCTGGCCTCACTCAGTGGGTTAAGGATCCGGCGTTGCTGTGAGCTGTGGTATAGGTCAAAGTCGAGGCTTGGATCTGGCATGACTGTGGCTGTGGCCAGCAGCTACAGCTCCAGTTCATCCCCAGGCCTGGGAACCTCCATATGCCTCGGGTGCGGCCCTAAAAAGCAAAAAAAAAAAAAAAAAAAAAGAAAGAAAAAAAGAAATTTTATTGAGTAGGCAGATTTGCCAATATGGAATCACCAAATAATGAGGATCACCTGCTAGCCTGTATCTGTAACTGGACCATTCCTCTCATCTCCAGAACCTCATTTCTAGTGTATACTTGTTTCTTCAACTGGAAATTTCCAAAAACTATAACACCTCCAAAACAGCACTCATAATTCCCTACCCTCTCCCAGTCTTCCCCATATAAATGGTAAATGATTACCATTCCATTCCCAGTCTTCCCCATTATAAGTGGGAAAAATGACTCTGCCATCCATTCAGTTATTCAAGACAAAATTCTAAGAATTATTCTTGGCTCTTCTGTTTTCCCTACCTCCTCCTCTTCTTCACCTTATGCCTAATCTATCAGCAAGTACCATCAATTTTATCTCCAAAGTATATATTCAGTTTGGCTATTCTAATTCTACTATCACCTTAACTCACTGTACAGCAGTAGCTTCTGTTAGTTGCCTCCAGTCCTTTCTCAACACCCTAGTAAGGAGTATTGGGGAGGGGGCAGGGGCTGCACCCCCTGCCTATGAAAATTCTCAGGCTAGTTGGATTCATTTCCACTGTGCCACAATGGGAACTCCACAAAAAAGGAATATTAAGGTTCAGAGAGATTAAGCAACTTATTCAAAGTCATAGAGCAAAGGCATTTCAGAGCAAAAGAGTATCCTGATTTTTAGTCTAAGAACTCACTGTTATTTCCCCTATACCTCTCTGGTATTGATAGCATGTTCCAGGACATTGCATTGCATTCACAGAACAAATCTCATTTTCTCAGTGAATTACAAACTTAGTGCTTTTAAATTTTACTTTTAGAATCGGAATTTTCTGTTGAAAATTATAATGACCTTTATAGAAGCCCCAGAATTTTGGCACCATTTGTTTGGTTATAAGACGGGATTTTTTCATCCTGTCATTTTATTCTTCCTGAGGCCCAGTGGAGAAGACCCTTAATAATTCTGACATTAAACATTTCTAATAGCTATGCTCATCTTATATGCCTGAAACTGCTATACACCTTCTGAACATCTATTTTTGTTGCACTTTGGCATCATTGAGTAATGTACTACTTCTCAAGGTTGTGAAAGCCTTGTAGTTTTTTGGGGGGTGGGGAGCCCACACCTACGACATGTTGAAGTTCCCAGGCCAGGGATGGGCCATAGGGCAATCAAGCCATGCAATGACAATGTCAGATCCTTAACCAGCTGCACCTGAAAGAGAACTCCCCTGGAAAGTATTATTTTTCCAAGTCAAGAGATCTATGTGAGGAATTGGTGTTACTTGACCAGTTTTTAAGTTTACTCTGTTTATGGAGTTCCAGTTGTGGCTCAGTGGGTTAAGAACCCGGCTAGTAGTTTAATTTGGCCATGTGATGGGTATTGAATGTCATCTCTCTAGTCTATGAAAGTAGCCCTGAGCATCCCTGATGCAGTCAACATGTTGAGATATTTTGGAAACCTTGAAGAGGGTTTGGTTTTGATAAGCTGTTTAGACGGCACAAGGATCTTTACATTAAAGAAATATCTCAGGATATGTAGCAGGGTTTTTGCAAATTTGATTTGTAGGCAAATTCCATTTGTAAGATTATTAAGAGTTTAAAATTGGGGTTGAATTTTAAAATAAGTTGGTAAATTACTATGACTGAAGCTGTCATTTATGCATATGTTTAGTTTACATAATTGATAATGTGTACAACATTTGGAGGAAAAAAACCCACACAGTTTGTGTTTTCAAATAAATGACAAGAAATTGTTCTGTTTTGAATATGTATCAGCTCTTTTCACAACTAAGAAATGGACCAAGACTAAGTCTTGTCAGTTAAATGAGTTAGTGCATGTGCTTAGCACATGGCGCATACTTGAAAACAATTAGTTAACTGTCAGGCTATCTGGTAGCTAAAGATGGTATCTTATGAATTTCCATGTCTTGCCTTTTATCTTTTTTATCATGGACATAATATATAGACTTGTGCTTTCTGTGCGCTCAGTATAATTTCCAGCTAAGAAAATAGAGACTCCAGTGTGGAAGTAACTGGTCAAGGATGATACACATTTGACAACTCAACACTGGTCTCAGCTTGTCTTCAGAATCCATACTATTTTCCTTTAAGAGGTCAAGGGACACGTCAGGGGATGGGGGCAAAGTACACCTTTTGCCTGGCATTTAGGTGTGTGCTGTCATATACCTGTCTTCTTCCTTTGCTGGGGTCTGAGCTTCTTGAGGGCAGGAATTGTCCCTCACTTGTCCTTGTTTCTAGGTTTTAAGGGTTCTGCATTTTACTCTGCTGGGTTCACATACTGGATATGAAGTGAAATGAACACAAGTGAATATGGTATAATTTTCTTAGAAAACGGTGAAACTATAAGCAGGTTTTTAAAAAGAAAGCTAGCAGGACATGTCTTTAGAAGAAACCTGGACTATTTCTCGCCTCTGGGAGAATATATTTACTCATTATTTCTATTCTGTTAACTTGCCAAAAGAATTTGTATCTGGAGCACTGGGCTTGGCAGATACATGTACAGTTGGTTGGCCCTGTTGGCCACCAGGACTTGCTAGTTTAAAAAATGACTTGAAAGCTGGAACATGGGATGAGGATGTGGGCTGTTAGAGCTTTGGAAAGAAAAGGATATTGAAGGAAAGACACTGTTTCTTGAGCAGGCAAAGTGTGCTTTTACATATTTTCTCATTTACTGTCATCTAAACAAGAAACCTGCATAAGACAAACTACATATTTTCTTCATGTTGAGAAATGATGAAGTTAAGGAAAATGCTTAAAATCACAGTGATTAAATATAGAAGTTGGGCCTTGGAGTTCCCGTCGTGGCGTAGTGGTTAACGAATCGACTAGGAACCATGAGGTTGCGGGTTCGGTCCCTGCCCTTGCTCAGTGGGTTAACGATCCGGCGTTGCTGTGAGCTGTAGTGTAGGTTGCAAACGCGGCTCAGATCCCGCGTTGCTGTGGCTCTGGCGTAGGCTGGTGGCTACAGCTCCGATTCAACCCCTAGCCTGGGAACCTCCATATGCCGCAGGAGTGGCCCAAGAAATAGCAACAACAACAAAAAAGACAAAAGACCAAAAAAAAAAAAAAAAAAAGAAGAAGTTGGGCCTTAATCCCAGGCTTGTCCAACTCCAAAGCCCGTGTGCTCC
Source organism: Sus scrofa (assembly GCF_054392235.1). Taxonomy (NCBI): domain Eukaryota; kingdom Metazoa; phylum Chordata; class Mammalia; order Artiodactyla; family Suidae; genus Sus; species Sus scrofa. The sequence continues at coordinate 39,128,895 of NC_139386.1, read as the reverse complement.
TATTTCACTTTTTTGGTAGTGGGTAGACTGCCCTTCTTGTTTCTAAACTTAAGTTTCCAAGTGGAGTTCCTGCTGTAGTGTAGTGGGTTAATCACATGGCTTGTCTCTGTGGAGGTTTGATCCCCAGTCCAGTGCAGTGGGTTAGGGGTCTGGTGTTGCTGCAGCGTGGCCTAGGTCACAGCTCTGGCTCAGATTCAGTCCCTGTGCCTAGACTGAGAATTTCCAAAGTGGAGTTCCCGTCATGGCACAGCAGAAACGAATCCAACTAGGAACCATGAGGTTGTGGGTTCGATCCCTAGTCTTGCTCAGTGGATTAAGGATCCAGTGTTACCGTGAGCTGTGGTGTAGGTCGAAGATGCGTCTCAGATCCTGTGTTGCTGTGGCTGTGGTGTAGGCCCGTGGCTACAGCTCTGATTAGACCCCTAGCTGGAAACCTCCATACGCCGTGGGTGCGGCCCTAAAAAGCAACAACAACAACAAAAAAAAAAAAAAATAGAGAATTTCCAAAGTGATTTGAAGTCGCGGTTTTTACATTTTGTGGGTTAAGGATCTGGTGTTGTCACTGCTGTGGCATGGGCTTGATCCCTGGCGGAGGAACTTCTGCGTGCCATGGGCATGACCAAAAATAAATAAATAAAACCCAGCTTGGAATTCACATTGGATTTGCAGTGTTAGTTTGTAGTTAGGTCTTTTCTACATAGTATGCTTCCAATTAGGGATTTGCTAATTTGAATGTGGTTAATGCTTTTCCAGGACAAGGCCTTCTTGACCAGCTAGTAGCAGAAAATGAGGGCAGATTAGTGCTCTCGATGGGGTAGGAGAGGCACAACCACCATAATATAATATATATCCTTTTTTTCCTCCTATCCAAGAATTCTGTTGACTTTTCCCTTGAGATAGAAGGCTTATTGTTTCATGGTGTCAGGCATTTGCGGGGAGTTGTTGATGACTTAATGAAATTCCAGTAGCTATGAGGCCTATATAAAGCCCAAGAGTTAGTGGAAAATTGGCAAATCTGCACAGACCAGAGGGGATAGCTGCAGTTCTAGCCATTACATAAGTTAGTGGTGCAAAGAAGGAAGTAAAATTCGCACAGGTTGGAACATGGGACCACCTTTGGTTTGCTTATCATCGCAGAGCCTATGAAATGGGAGCTGAGTGTTCCTTCCTGCTGTTGGTCACTGAGGACCTCAGACTTGGTATTTGTTCAAAAGGAAAGATTGTTTCATCTTTCATTTGGGAGGCTCTATCAACAATGTTTGCAGTTGTTTCTCCATGTTTAAAAATGATGAGGTCAAGGAAAATGCCCAAAATCTCAGAGGAATTGCTTTGAGCTTTTAGTAGGTTTTAAGGGTTTTTTTTTTCTTTTTACTGCCTCATCTATGGCATATGGAAGTTCCCGGAGCCAGGGATCAAATTACAGCTGCAGCTGCAGGTTTACACCACAGCCACAGCAACACTGGATCCAAGCCACATTTGTGACCTACCTGGCAGCTTGTGGCAACAAGGGATCCTTAACCCATTGGACGAGGCCAGGGATCAAACCCGCATCCTCACAGAGACAATATTGGGTCCTTAACCTGCTGAGCTACAATAGGAACTCCTTAAGATAGTTTTTTACCACTTAATTTCACCTTTTTACAGTTAGTATGTAAATTAAAAATTAGTCAGTGTAATCATTTACATGAGTAAAATGAAAGTATTATATAAGCGACTATGATGGAGAGTTTCCTGAAGGGATTAGTTAAATGAGGTTTCACAGATGTAAGCCTTGTGAGCTGTTAATTAAAGAGATGGGAAACTGGATCCAGTATTGTCTCTGAGAGGATGCAAGTTTGATCCTTGCCCTCACTCAGTGGGTTAAGGATTGAGCATTGCCCCAGGCTATGGTATAAGTTGCAGATGCAGCTCAGATCCTATGTTGCTGTGGCTGAGGCCTCAGCTGCAGCTCCAATTCAGCCCGTAGCCTGGGAATTCCCACATGCTGCAGGTACGACTATAAAAAAATTCAATTAAATTTAAAAAAAATAAATGGGAAACTGTGGACTTGGAGCTGTAAAATAGTTCAGTTGGAGTAAAGCTTACATAGAAAGGTGAGGCTGACCCCAGGAAATCAGGAAAAGTTTGGCTAGAAAGAGGGTAACCTGGGAGTTCCCATTGTGGCTCAGTGGTTAATGAATCTGACTAGGAACCATGAGGTTGCGGGTTCGATCCCTGGCCTTGCTCAGTGGGTTAAGGATCCGGCGTTGCCGTGAGCTGTGGTGTAGGTTGCAGATCCTGCGTTGCTGTGGCTGTGGCGTAGGCTGGCAACTACAGCTCCAATTAGATCCCTAGCCTGGGAACCTCCATATGCTGAGGGTGCGGCCCTAGAAAAGAAAAAAGAGAGTCTGAAATAAGAAATAGCATATGAGAATTGACAAGTAAGGTGGTGCTATTGGAAAGTAGAATTAAAATTTTATGTTCCTAATGTGAATACAGCTCTAAATCCAAATTCCTTTCTGGGGTTTCTTCTACTTCTCTGTGCATTGCCTCCCCTGCCCCCTCCCCCAGCTGCCCCCCCCCATACTTAAATAGAGATGAGAAGAGGCAGCATTAAAATGGCAAAACAACATAGAAGAAAGAAAACCAAACCAAGAGTGAAGACACCTGATTTTGGCATTCACTGTCTGACTTTTAACAAGTTGCTTAAGCCTCAGCAGATTAAATTTGGGTTAATTAGGAATTTAATCCACTAAAAGACAGCTTTTGTTGATTTTTCTGCCGTAAATCTTTGGGAAGCCTGCAAATTGGGTTTTAGGATATTAATGGGTCTCTTTTTCCAACTGCATATCCTTGATAATTCTGTGCAAATGCAGGTAATGGCACATTAGAAAAACTTCAAACATTTTTACTTGTTTTCTTGAGTATAGCTCTACTGTAATAATCTGGTGGAGCTCTGTTTTGCAAGAACTGGAAAGCAATTAAAACTAGTATATTGATTTATTAACTTAATGTATTGAATATGAAAGAAATTAGAAAGTGAAAAGAAGTAGTAGACTCCTGAGAGAAGAGGTTAGAATACAAATACCTAGGCCCTTTCAGATTCCTGAATGTAAGTACATTTTTGCTGATAGGGCTCAGAAATGTTTTATTAAACAAACAAACTTATTATTCTGATTAAAAGCCAAATCTGGAGTTCACAGACTTAATTCTGCTCATGAATACCTCTGAGTGCTATCATTTTATTTGGAGAATGTTAGGAAAGCCTAGGTAGTCTTTTTAAACTGTGGCGGTGGGATTAGTAAAGCTTCTTAATCCCAGAACAATAGAGATGTTAGGTTGAAGAGTTACAGGGAACATTAGAGATTATCTAATACAGAGACCAAGAAACTGTAGTCTGTGGACCAAATCTGGCCCTCCACTGTGTTCAATTATTTTGGAACACAGCCACACTTATTCTCTTATGTATCATCCACTGCTGCTTTGTGCTACAGTAGCAGAGTTTTGTAGTTGAAACAGACTGTATGGCTCACAAAGCCTAAAATATTTTCTATCTGACCCTTTACCGAAAAAATTTGTGGACTTTTGAATATATCAGACTTATAGTTTTTGTAGATGTAGAAATAAGATTTAAAGATAACAAGTGAAATATTCTGAGATTACACAGCTAATTGGTGGTCAGCATGCAAATACAATTTAGTTTTCCTTTTTCCTGTTTCCATTCCACTATTTTTTCATTGGAGATACTGATGCCAGTAGAAAATAAATTCATGGGAGTTCCCATCGTGGCGCAGTGGTTAACGAATCCGACTAGGAACCATGAGGTTGCGGGTTCGGTCCCTGCCCTTGCTCAGTGGGTTAACGATCCGGCGTTGCCGTGAGCTGTGGTGTAGGTTGCAGATGCGGCTCGGATCCCGCGTTGCTGTGGCTCTGGCGTAGGCCGGTGGCTACAGCTCCGATTCAACCCCTAGCCTGGGAACCTCCATATGCCGCAGGAGTGGCCCAAGAAATAGCAACAACAACAAAAGACAAAAAGACAAATGACAAAAAAAAAAAAAAAAAAGAAAAGAAATTCATGGTACAGAGTTTTGCTTATAAATTCATTTTTTATTATATTACAAGACGTAATTCCTAGGGACAGTAGTCCATCAAGTCTTAGGGAACACAGTTACAAAAATCTTTTTAATTTGGATCGGGGGTAGAATTTGATTATTGTCTCTTCTGTTTCATGAGCACAAATCTTTGGTTTGATCTGCCAAGCAGTTTGGTAATGGAATCCGTTTTTGTTGCTGTGCAGCCAAATGGACGGACTGTTGAAGTAGCCGAGGAGGAGGTCGTCCGAACTCCTCGAAACGTAACAGCAAAGCAGCCTCCAGAGACAGACAAGAAAAATGAAAAGGTAAGTTGGGGAACATAGGAAATTATGTGCAAGGCTCTTTAATAAAGAAAGAAACTTATAAAATCATACATGTACCCCCCCCCATTTAAGGAAAACTGAGAATCTGAATTTATCATAGCAGATGAATGGACGGGTGGTAAAAATTTAAGTAAAGTTTTTTTGTTTGTTTGTTTGTTTAAGGAATGTTATATCACCAGGTATTTTAAACACTATTGTGGCATTGTTAAGTATTCATTTCGCCAAAAACAGTTTATTCATGACTTGAACATCTTTTATATGAGTCAGGTTCCAGAAAGGTAACATACCTCTTACTTGAAAACAGAATTGTGTTGCCTTTGTTAATAGTGCATATCTGGCATAAATCGTCCCATGATACTAAGTGTTAAAATTGATTTTGGTTTTTTTATGATAGAGACAAAATTATCTACTGATTAGATACAATTTGACTTTGTTTAACACAAGAAAATGTTCTATACTCAAGTCATAATTAAAAGGTTTGGATGGGCATCTTAGGTTTTGAAATAAGACAATCTATTGTACCCCATAAATGGTACATTCTTGGGGTTTTATTCATTTTTCTTTTGGTACGTTACAAACTATATCCTCCCCTCACCTTTTTTTTTTTTTTTTTTTTTTTTTTTAAACCCTGTGCGTGCATAACTCCTTTTCAGGGAAAACAAACAACCCCTCCCCCCCCCAAAAAAAAACAACCACAGGTAAGTGATTTCTAGGAACCAGGGTGCCACAGCCCCAGCCCCCTAGGATAGTGGTATGAAATGGTTGGTACAGTTACTTAATGCTTGTAATTTCAAAATATCTTTCACAAACTGGTGAAATCAGTTCTGCCCCTGTAGCCCAGTGCAGTTGGTCTAGGGCCAAGACAGCAGCAGGTAGGATGGCTCAAAATGAAGGATGGTTGTGGGAAAGATTAAATTTATGTCTGACTTTGCCTTTGACAAAAAATAAATAGTAAATTACTTGAATTACAAATTAAGCATACGGTTTAGAGATTGAGAATTTATACTGTAAACAGTTTATATGCTTAATATAGATTATGCTTTTCCCATCTAGTGTTTCCTTTGTTCCTGGGCTTTCTCTCTACTAGTGAGCATTGAACTCCTGTTGCCACTCTGAATCATCCTGAAAATTTTGTAGTTGGAATAATTAATCAACTACCATTTGTCTCTTGTTGATTAAATCATAAATAGATTGGCTGTATCTGGATATTAAACCACACTTTAAAGTTTAAAATCATTCTGAAATCTCATATGTTGGAAAATAATTGCAATAGTTGACATTTGTTAATCATGTTTAATATGGCAGGCACTGTGCCAGGTGAGGTGTATATCTATGTATGAATATATTTATGTATAGTGGGGACTACTTGTTGAGCACTCACTGGGTGTACTCTTAAGATTTTGTAGAATATTTGTACATGTTACTGCAATTATCCTCACAAGAACACTGAGGAGGTGGTATTATGCCTGTCTTACAAATAAGAAATCTAAGGCTTAGGTTACCTATGCTATTAAGAGTATAGTCAGTACTAACCCAGATCCATCTGACTTCAAAGTCTGTGCTTCTTACTGCTCTATATTTTATTTCTGATCCTTTCAAAACAACTTGCAGGCAAATAGTAATAGCCCCATTTATAGATAAGGACTCTGAAGTATAGAGGGACTTTGTAATTTCTCATATAGTTTCTGAACTAGGATTTGAACCCAGCTCATTCTGATGCCAAAACCCATGTACTTTTTAATCACTTGACGGAAACACCTCCTTTCAGTTGCTGTTGCTTTTTTAATACAAGGCTTCTACCTTTGGTTGTTTGTCTCTTTGATTTTATTTTTGCCGAATAATAAATGCTACAACTCATGGCTAGTGTTTCTTTGTGTCATCCTACATCTTGAATTTATGGTTTTTAACTTGGTTCAGTCCAAATGACTTTCATTTCAGTTAATTTTTTATGCTATTCTGCTATATGCTTTTATGTGTTTTAAATATGTGGCTTTTTAAAAGACTTTTTAATTTTTTTTTTTTGGTGAATAAACATCTCAGATCTATCTACTTATACACCTTAGTATATGTTATTATATAGTTGTTTTCCTCTGAGCCACATCTTGGGTACTTTGAGGAGTACGATTTGCCTGTAGAGCAGCTGCACTCTATGCAGTGATGTTGAGTACTTTGTCTTGTCACTTGCCTTTTAGATAAACCTTTGTCTAAAAGCCATATATGGCAGGAGCCATAGATCTTGGGTCTGTAAAGCAAGTTAAGCTACCAGGTCTTCATTTGGATATGAAGGTTGATGTGTCACTAATGCTCGTCTCTAACACAGTTTACATTGGCCCATTAGCCAGGCTGAATGCATTGTGTTACTAGATACTAAAGGGAATAAAGAGAAGTGTAAGATGTGCTTACCCTTCAGAGAGATTACAGTCTAGCTGAGGAAAGGCAAGCATAAGAGAAGATATCAGGGAGTTCCCATTATGGCTCAGCGCTAACAAATCTGACTATTATCCATGAGGATGCGAGTTTGATCCCTGGCCTCACTCAGTTGGGTTAAGGATCTGGCATTGCCAAGGCTGTGGCGCAGGCCAGCAGCTGCAGCTCCAATTTGACCCCTAGCCTGGGGTGCGGCCCCAAAAAGCAAAAAAGAGAGAGAGAAAATATCAGGTAATATAAGGCCTTGGGTGCCAGGTATTCGGAGGAGTAAGATAATCCTTTTCAGGTAGCTGGAAAAGATTGACTTCAGTGAACTCTTCAGGATGGGGATTGACTTCAATAAGTAGAAGCGGGGAAGCCAATTTTGGCAGAGAAGAGAAATGAACACAGTTATTCGTTGTTCATCAGAAACAAAATAATGCATTCAGACATTCCTCAAGGAAAAGCCCTAGATAGGTTTGACTGGTCAGGTTGGGGTGAGGATGTGATAAAAACTTAGAAATGTTCAGCTGGCAGCAACATTTTTGATTAGAATTGGTATTGCATCTATGATTATGAAGGTCTGAATTAGGATAGAAATATCAAGATTGTTAATAAGAGAAACAGTGAAAGCTAAAATATATAAAACTGAATCACCATCACGTTGTTCAGGATGAAGTCAGTGGTCTTCTACTTATGTCATTCATCATAAATATTAATAAAGGGAGTTCCCGTTGTGGTGCGGTGGAAACAAATTCAGCTAGTATCCATGAGGATGCAGGTTTGATCCCTGGCCTCACTCAGTGAGTCAGCAATCTGGCATTGCCATGAGCTGTAGTGGAGATTGCAGACGTGGCTTAGATCCCAATTTGCTGTGGCTGTGGTGCAGGCCAGCAGCTGCAGCTCCGATTCAGCCTCTAGCCTGGGAACTTCCAAATGCAGCAGGTGCGGCCCTAAAAAGCGAAAAAAAAAAAAGGATGTATATATATATCAATAAGCTCTTACATTTTTATGATCACAGCGCAGAATATTTTCACATCTTTAATTCTAATGCACAGCTTTGGGGATGGGAGCGTTTTATACATATGTGTGTGTGTGTGTGTGTGTGTGTAATTGAAGAGGGCTTAATGAATTGCCCAGGATCACATGGCTAGTAAATAATGCTCTGTCAATTTCTCTGAAGCAGCAGTTCTCAAAGTGTGGATCTTGGACCCCTGGGAAGGTGTTCCAGGGACCCTTTTGTTAGGTCCCAGAAGACAAAACCGCTTTCATAATAATTAAGACATTATTTGTCTTTTTCACTGTGTTGATATTTGCATTAATGGTGCAAAAGCAGTAATTGGTAAAACTACTGACTCCTTCGTACAAATAAAGGCAATAACACCAAACTAATAGTAGTTGAATTCTTTACTGCAATCCAGTCACAGTTTAAAAAAAAGAGAGAGCGCTAGTATCCTTGATAAATCTGTAAAAAAAAGATAATTGTTAATTTTCTAAAATCTCGACCTTTGAATACATGCTTTTAAATTATTCTGTATGATGACATGAGAAGTATGCATAAAGGATGCTGTGTACTGAAGAACAGCAGTGGTCTTGAGGAAAAACACTTGTGCAGTTGAATTGCAAACTGGTCTAGCCACTTATCATGGAAGTCCATTTTTCCTTGAGAAAACAACTGATAGACAGGTCACGGTTACTTAGGCTTGGGCACTTGCAGACATTTTCCCAAAAATAATCAAGGTAGTTCGAGGAAAACAACTGATAGCATTGTTGGAAATGATAAAGTGATTTGTTGCCAAAAGAAAACTAGAAATTTGGGAGTTCCCATTGTGGCTCAGTGGAAACGAATCTGACTAGCATCCTTGAGGACACAGGTTTGATCCCTGGCCTCACTTGGTGCGTTAAAGTTCCTGAGTTGTCATGAGCTGTAGTGCACATCACAGACAAGGCTCAGATCTAGCGTTGCTGTGGCTGTGGCATAGGCGGGAGGCTGCAGCTCTAGTTCGATCTCTAGCCTGGGAACCTCCATATGCTGTGGGTGTGCCCCTAAAAATAAAAATTAAAAAATAAATAAATAAATTTGGAAAATTTGTGACTACTGCATGAACTTAACAACATCCCCCTTCATAAAGAATTTCTGAGATCAGTGATAAAACAAATGTGTTTTTTTTAATATTGTATATAATGAAATGTTTTGACATTTTGCAAGATGCATATAACTCAGTGAATTAGTATTTCCCAAATGACAAATATTTGTATGTTACAAAATCAGGCGAGTGTTAAAATTCATTTAAGGTGCTAAATAGACCAGTGGATTTTAATGGAGTAGAGTATAGAAAGCTCATTGATGTAGTTTCAGATTTTCATGGCGCAACAGTTTTTAAGAAACTATCATTTGACAAGTTTTGTTGTAATATCTCTTCCTTCCTCTACCTGAAATCCTTCCTGATTTCTCATTGCTCTTACTCCACAATCTTGAACATCATCCAAAGGCACTGTGACTCAAGTCCCTTTTCCTACTTCTTACCTTCTCTAAGCTCCAGATATACTGGTTTTCTTTTTTATTATTGTTAAATAGCTTTTAAGATAAACCATAGAATTCACTTCTTTCAAATGTACAATTGTAGGGTATTTACAGAGTTGCACAGCTATTACCACAATCTAATTATTAAACATTTTCCTCTTCCCAAGAAAAAAATCTTGTACCTGTAAGCAGTTGCTCCGTTTTTCCCCTTTCCTCCCCTTAGCAACCACCAATCTTTGGTATACTATCAGTAGTATCACAATTACCTGAAAAAACTACTGAAAAAAATTCCCTTTTCTGATTACATATCTATGTGTACATAGCCAGGTATCTTCATATGCTTCAAATAATATATCTCAGTAAATTAATGCAAAAACAGATATGCAGATCCTTATGGACATTAAAATGTAAAACATGAAACTCCTTTCACTAAAATGTTTATTTTGGAAAATATAATTATATAGGTGTAATTATATAATGTGTAATTATTATTTTGAAATAAATCAATTCGTATCTAAACAATTTCTTATTTTAAATTTATGGTAGGTCGATAGCAATAAATATAACCCACATAAAGGCTCTTTGATATCCTCAATACATTTTAAGAATATAAAAGTATCCTATGACCAAGAAGTTTGAGAACCACTGTTCTAGGAGTGATCAGAGTTTAGAAAACCAAAAACATTATTCAGAAGCAACATGGATTTTATACAGGCATAAGCTATAGCAGGTCTTAGCAAAATAGCGAATACCTGAATGCCCTGGGAGTTTACGTACATTTGTTCTATCTTCCATAATACATATCAGAAACTATAGCCCATAGCAGTTTAAAACCAGGGACTGGCAGACCATGACCATAGCCATATCAGGCTCTGCCTATTTTTGCAAGTTTTATCGGAACACAGCCACATTTATTCATTTATAAATAGTCTGTAGCTATTGTCTGTGGCTGCTTTTGCACTACAACAGCAAAGTTGAATGGCTGCAATAAAGGCCCTATAGTTTGCAAAGCCTAAAATATTTACTATCTGGTCCCCCCCCCCCCCCCCCGCGAACTCCTGTCTGAAACTCCTAGTATTATATTTTGGATTCATTAAAATGTTTCATTATCTCGAGTGCTTTAATATGATCTAATTCTCTAGGTCTTGGACTCTTGATCTTCCAGGCTCCCTTGTGCCACAGTCTATAGCTTTGTGATTTCTTGGGTTCCACCCAAGGAATTAGTTTTCAAAGTCTCCTTTAAGGTAAACTGAATAACTTATTATAAAAGAGGAACTATCTTACCAGAGAAACCTCATTTCTGACCCTAGACTTTTCTGTCTAAACTCCTAACAAATAGTGGAACAGAGACCAGAACCAGGACCTCTGCCTGGCACATCATTTTTCCATGATACTCTGGTTGTATAAGACAGGAAGAAGGAAGAGAGGATGGAAATACAGTGAAATAGTGAATTTGTTTTTTAAAATGCTAAGATTGAAATGAGAATGGGATCTCCAATTGGAATTAGTTTATTAGGCTATTGGAAATGTGAGAGACAAATCTGGGAGAGTTCAGGGCTAGATAAAATGGGCTTTTTTGTTTGTTTTTTTGTTTTTTTGCTTTTTAGGGCCAAACCTGCAGCATATGGAAGTTCCTAGACCAGGGGTCAAATTGGAGCTGCAGCTGCTGGCCTACAGCCACAGCAATACCACGTCCGAACCTCATCTGTGATCTCCACCACAGCTCGTGGCATTGCTGGATCCTTAACCCATTTAGCGGGGCCAGGGGTTGAACCTGCGTCCTCATGGATACTAGTCAGGTTCGTTACCGCTGAGCCACAACAGTAATGCCTCTTGTAAATTTTTAACATTATGATTTGATAGCCATGCTGCTCGTGCAGTGTACCATAACTTATGCTTGCACACCAAACATAAACAATATAATGACTTGGATGATGGATCAACTATATAAATGTAATAGCTCAAAGGTTGTATTTGTGGGGACAGTGAGAGTTGGGCAAACAGGCCAATTTAATGCAGTCTAGCTTTAGACTTCTTCATTGATTAACCAAATATTAATGGAATAACTTCTTTGTGCAAGACACACTATTCTAGGAAGTAGGAATATAATGTTTGATAGAAGAGTCACTATTCTCTTGAAGTCGAGTGGGGGAAACAACTGAAAAAAGTGAATATAGGCTCTAAAGTCAGGTGCTGTGAAAGACAATAATCAGGGCGAGAAGAAAGAGGTAAAGTGCACATTTTGGGCACTTAAATGCGCTGCAACTCTACTCCTTCCATTTTTTTAAATGTATCAGGATAGTAGTGACTGGAGTAATCCTGAGTCTAGTTTAAATCACAAACCCTTCCCCAAACGGGAAAAATCAATTGCAAGCCTCTCGACTTTCTAAAAGCTTTGTGACACTTTTCATAATTAAGCTCATCCTAACGTGTATCACAAAGTTGCTAAGATTAAGAACTGCAGGTTTAGGTAGAGTAGAGAAATGGAATTCATATGCCTTTTGAAGGGCCTTTCATCCTTTGCCATTTAACCATGCCTAACTTGTCTGTATGTTTGAGACAAGTGAAAAAAATAAATCATGCCAAAATGTGAAGCCATGGAAAATAGGGACTAGTCTTATTTGTTTAGGCAGAAAGTGGACAAAATTGATCCTAAAGCAGTGGTTTTCAGACTTCTCAAGTGGCGGTTGCTAAAACTTTTCGGAATAAATTTCACTAACAGCTTTTAATTTTGTCAGGTACATTTTTAAAACCATTGTCACCATTACAAAAAAAAAGAAGGGAATTTTGACCCAGTGGGAGTGTAGAAAGAACAAAAATCTCAGAAAAAAAGACAGTTTTTTGCCACGGATTAATGAAAAGCCTTATATACATCAGCCACTAGTCTGCAGGCCAGAGCACTCCAGTATTCATTTCTAACCTCTAGAAAAGACTTAGCTTTCTTCTTTTTCATGCTCCATTTACTTTATCCCTCCTGACATTACTAGCAGATACTTCAGATGATTATAAGGCTATAAATATGAGAGATGTCAGTTTGCCAAAATTTTAAGAACCAGTGCCTTCCTGATTAGAGAATTCATAAATCGAATAAGGATTATTCAGAACCTGGCTACTTACGTTGTGTATAAATAATAGCTAATTGCAAAATAAAGTATCATTGATTTAAAACTTATGCAGTATCCCTCTTATGATAGTTTTGATGCAGTACAAATTTTAGATTATACTCCTTAAGATAATTTTTCCAGGAGTTCCCGTCGTGGCTCAGTGGTTAAAGATTCCAACTAGGAGCCATGAGGTTGCGGGTTTGATCCCTGCCCTTGCTCAGTGGGTTAACGATCTGGCATTGCTGTGAGCTGTGGTGTAGGTCGCAGACGCGGCTCAAATCCCACGTTGCTGTGGCTCTGGCATAGGCTGGCAGCTACAGCTCCAATTGGACCCCTAGCCTGGGAACCTCCATATGCTGCGGGAGCGGCACAAGAAATGGCAAAAAGACACACACAAAAAAAGATAATTTTTCCAGCATTAATTGGGTACTGCTCTGCCTTTCTTTATACTCAGCAATTCTTTTTTTTTTTTAATACTTTAATTCTAACCTGGGGTGGGGGGAGGTGCTCAGTCTGTGGCATGCAGACCTTCCTGGGCCAGGGATAGACTCTGCTCTACAGCCGTGACAATGCGGATCCTTAACCCACTGATCTACCCGTGGCATATAGAAGGTCCCAGGCTAGGGGTCGAAGGTCAAATCAGAGCTGCAGCTGCCACCTATACCACAGCCACAGCAATACGGGATTTAAGCCACTCGTCTGCACCCTACACCACAGCTCACGGCAACACTGGATCCTTAACCCACTGAACAAGGCCAGGGATCAAACCTGCATCTTCATGGATACTAGTCAGATTCGTTTCCACTGCACCACAATGTTACAATTCTTTAAAATAGCAAAATCTTTTTTTTTTTTTTTTTCTTCTCTAGGGCTGCACCCATGGGATATGGAGGTTCCCAGGCTAGGGGTGGAATCGGAGCTGTAGCCGCCAGCCTACGCCAGAGCCACAGCAACGCATGATCCGAGCCACCTCTGCAAACTACACCACAGCTCACGGCAATGCTGGATACCCAACCCACTGAGCAAGGCCAGGGATTGAACCCTCAACCTCATGGTCCCTAGTCGGATTCGTTAACCACTGAGCCACGACGGGAACTCCTAAAATAGCAAAATCTTTTAAGAAAGCAGTTAATCATTTGACTATATCTACTTTTGCTGTCAAGGTGTACCTTTTCCCACTCTAATAATTGATAGCACTTATTTGTTGGGTATTGTCTAATATTAGGAATATTCATTTATGTTAAGCTTAAAAGATGAGCTTAATATGGAAGTCATTTGTGTGTTTGATAACCAGCTCATAATTTTTTTTACATTTAAGTTTTATGAATTTGAGAGTGACTTACTAAAACTACTTCAGCATGTGCTTTTACAAGACCATAATCTCCAAAGTAGAGTACAAGAAGATCCATTGGGATAAAGGAATAAAATACTAAGCTTTCTATTTATACTTAGTTTCTTTATCAAAAAAAATTAATCTTTCCTTACACTTTATATATGGCTCATCATTGGCATCCTCATTTGGGATGTTAAAGGGAATTAATTAATTACAGGAGGGGAAAGTGGGAGAGTGACAGCGATAAAGCAAATGGAGTGGAACCTGAGCTGGGTTAAAAAAATAATAATAAACATCATTTTAGGCATTGGCCATCAGTAGAGGGGGCGGGGCACACATTAAGGCTATAAGAAAGTCCCAGTCAACATCCTGGCTGCAGTACTTTATTTTGAGAGGTGATTCATGTATAGCTGGGGCAAAGACAAATATTTAGAGATGACAACAGTTTTGTTGGAACCAAATGATTGTATATGTGAAAAAAAGAATATGAGGTTGAGATTAATTTGTATGAGACCTTATATGTCATATAAAGAAGTTATTAGGCTCCATAGATGGTAGGAAATGGCGGGGGGTTTTCAGTGGTAATGTAAATTAATTGGGCTGGTATAGATATGTTGGGAGGGAAGCTCTTGAAGATAAGAGTATCTCCTAATGCCCCATTTACATGTCTGTTTCTCCTATTAGGTAACAGGGAGGCAGACCTTTGTGGTTTTAGTTTTCCTTTAAGTATTAAATGTAGTGTACATTTATAGCCCCAAATCACATAGCTAATACATTATTAAATTTAGATTTGCTGTTAAATGTAGAAAGAAAGAGTATTTGTGAGAACAGGCTCTGTAGTCTGAATTGGGTTTTAGTCCTGGTTTCACCACTTTATAACCTTTTATCTTCAGGGATTTATGTGATCTCTTTATGGCCTCAGTTTCCTTATCTGTAAGGTGGGGGTATTTACTTTAATTAGTTTCTATAGGTATGTACTGTCCAGTATGGTAGCTGCTTGTCAGATGTGGCCATTTAGCATCCTTTTTCATACTATCTTATTAATAGTTTTTTTATATTAATTACACTTACATTTTGAAATGATAGTATTTTGGATGTGCTGGGTTAGATATATCTGCTAGAAAAAAATTTTTTTTCTGTCTTTTTTTTTTGTCTTTTTCTAGGGCCGCACACACGGCATATGGAGGTTCCCAGCCTAGGGGTCTAATCGGAGCTGTAGCCGCCAGCCTGCACCACAGCCACAGCCACGCCAGATCCGAGCCATGTCTGTGACCTACACCATAGTTCTAGGCAATGCAGGATCCTTAGCCACTGAGCAAGGCCAGGGATAGAACCTGAAACCTCATGGTTCCTAGCTGGATTCGTTAACCACTGAGTCACAAGAGGAGCTCCAGAAAATTATGTATGTTGCTTGCATTATTTTTCGGTTGGACAGTACTCCTCTAGACCAGGAGTTGGCCAACTCTGGCCCCCAAATTCAACCAGATGCCTATTTTTGTGAATAAAATTTTGTTGGAACACAGCTACACACACTTTCATGCCACAGCAGCAGAATTATTTGGTTACTGCATGTAGAACCATACGACCTGCAAAGCCTAAAATATTTACTGTTTGATCTTTTATAGAAAAATTTGCTGACCCCTGCTCTAGATGTATAACTGATAGATGTTCAATGTGTATATGTTTACTCGAGAGGATATGAAAGACAGACAGAAAGTAGGTTAGTGGTGGATGCCGGTAGGGAAAAGGTAGTGAGGAGTGACTGCTAAAGAGTACCAGCTTTCGGAGTTCCTGTTGTGGCTCAGTGGTTAACGAATCCGACTAGGAACCATGAGGTTGCGGGTTCGATCCCTGGCCTTGCTCAGTGGGTTAAGGATCCAGCGTTGCCATGAGCTGTGGTGTAGGTCACAGACATGGCTCGGATCCCGCATTGCTGTGGCTGTGGTGTAGCCTGGCAGCTACAGCTCTGATTAGACCCCTAGCCTGGGAACGTCCATGTACTGCAGGAGCGGCCCTAGAAAAGGGAAAAAGACAAAAAAAAGAGTACCAGGTTTCTTTTTGAGAATGATGAAAATGTTCTAGAGTTAGGTAACAGTGACAGTTGTGCAACTTCAAAGATACTAAAAACCACTGAATTTTGCACTTTAAAAAAATATCATCTCAATTTTTTAAAAGTGGATATGAGCCTGATCTGCTAGATGTAATAAAGCAGTACATTAAACATGATACATATTAATGATAATGAGAACTTGAAAAGAAACACGCAGATCAGCTACAGGGAACACAAGAAAAGATTTTTTTTTTTTTTTTTTTTTTTTGTCTTTTTGCTATTTCTTGGGCTGCTCCCACAGTATATGGAGGTTCCCAAGCTAGGGGTCCAATCGGAGCTGTAGCCACCAGCCTACACCAGAGCCACAGCAGTGCGGAATCCAAGCCGCATCTGCAACCTACACCACAGCTCACAGCATCGCCAGATCCTTAACCCACTGAGCAAGGCCCGGGACCGAACCCACAACCTCATGGTTCCTGGTCAGATTCGTTAACCACTGCGCCACGACGGGAACTCCAAGAAAATCATTTTAATAGTTTTTTATATATTCCCATTGCCAAAGACAATTTTTAATCACCTTTAAGAGATCATACCACTTGGGAATATTTGCAGATAGTTTATTGATAAGGAAAGTAGCTATTATTTATTGTTTACTCAAACTGTCATTTACTGCTTACCCTATCTCTTTTTAGTTGTCAACTCTTAAGATAATGCGTAATAATATATAGCCAATTTCAGTAAATATTAAATGAGTAAATACAAAGTATAAGTAAAAATCACTATTTTTTTAATATTAGTTTTCTGTGGGAAACATCTAAAGATAAAAATCATGGCTTTATGGAGTTTGCTTTAGCAAGCTTTTGAGAGGAAAAAATATTAGTGGAAGGGAGTTGGAAGACCGTTCCAAAATGTCCATATCTTGTATGTGTGTAGGTGTTTTTTCTTTAATGAATTACTGAACATCTACCATATACAAATCTTAGATGTTTTCACATTGCTTTGAAACTGATAAAATATTATTTGCTTTGTACAGCTGATTCATCAGTATGTTATACATAGGGTATGCCAACAATCTGCTTTATGAAATCTAGAAACCAGTAATTAGTGTATCATTTTCCTTCTGAACACTAGCAGTAGGTTTTTATTTTATTTCTCTGAAAACACCATTGTATAGTACCTTAGGATAGCATGATGTCCAAGGGCACAGACTTTGGAGCCAGATAGACCTATTACCTAATTTACCAACTTAGTATGACCCAGAACAGCCTATTTAATATTTAACAAGTCTTCGTTTCCTCATCTCATAAAATGGGAATAATACCTTCTCCAGTGAGTTTTTTTTAAGGAATAAATAATGAGTGTAAAGTATTTAGCATATAGTAACCACTGAATAAATGGTAACCTCATACTATTATTGCCATTTTAATGTTAAGTTTTTTAATCAGACATTAAATTTTTTTGGTTGTCAGCATCATACATTTCATTATGTATTTTACTGACTCCTACCTTTTCAAAAACATAATGAAATATTAAGTAACATTCTATTTTACTTTCAGTCAAAGAAAAATAAGAAGAAATCAAAGTCAGATGCTAAAGCAGTGCAAAACAGTTCACGCCATGATGGAAAGGAAGTTGATGAAGGTACTTGAGCAAGTGAAAGGACTGTAGAAAAAATTTTAATCCTTTTGTACCAAGGTGCATTATATAAAAGCTGCATTTCTCTTGCTTAACCTTGTGTCTAGCTCTTCTTTTTAGTGACTAGATTTTAATGTACACGTCTGTGACATTGTTAGGAGATACTTTTTTCCCTAAATTATTTAAGGATTTAATAGCACTTTCCTTGAAGGAAACTGCCTTGAAATTTAAGGTCTAGCCCAATATCCTGAGCAGTTGAAAAGCCATTCATTTGTCTTTGTTTCCTAGAAGCATGGTTTGGGTTTTTTCCCATTGTTCTTAAATATGCCATCCCTAGAAGTCTATGTATAAGATTCTTGAGTAAGCCATTTATTGTCCCTACCTAACACACCCACTTGTTAGTAAGTATATGTAACACTCTTCTACTAGTTCTATCCAGGAAGATAAAAAGATATACAAGATAACTTATATCAGTTTTTCTAAACCATAGATGACAGATCTGACTAAAATTACCAAAATAAATAATGGCAATTAGCTGCCTAAAACAACATAATGAAATTAGAATAACTTCATAGGATAAATTAATATAATCAGCACTCTTGGTTCTTAGTTTAACATCTAAATTTATCATGATACTTCAGGTGCCCCACCCCATTTTCCCCAAAAAACTACAAGTTTTTTTGTCTTCCCCTTACTGAATAACATTTTTTTTTCTGGGGCTATGTCAGGAGCCTGGGAAACTAAAATTAGTCACAGAGAGAAACGACAGCAGCGTAAACGTGATAAGGTGCAGACTGATTCTGGTTCATTGGATTCAACTATCCCTGGGATAGAAAATATCATCACAGTTACCACCGAGCAAGTTACAACTGCATCATTTCCTGTTGGTTCCAAGAAGAATAAAGGTATATTAGTGAACCATACAAGTGATACATCAAATCCAGCTCCTTTTAATCAGATGTACAAAATATCATTACGTCAAAATCTGACTATTTTGAACTGTTTACATCATTGTGCTGATATACCCTTCTTCATGAGAGCATTGTGGACCACATTTTGGTTTCCCTGATACCAGCAGTGTTTCTGGTTACATACTGCCTAATGAATGGCCTATTAAGTTAAAATTGCCTTCCTGCCTTGAGTCACATGAGAAAATGCTGCCTTTTTCTCATGTTTTTGCTTTGCCCCACCTCTCTTACATATCCATTTCTTATAGTGGATATTTATTAAGTGGAATTATTTGTCACCATTCTGCATGTTGGGTCCTTTCATTCCAAGATGAAAGAAGCATGTTTTGGATAGTACAGGTTCTGTTTGGATTTCTTATCACCAGAAATTTTTGAGAATGTTATGGGTGTTTGATAAACCCTGACTGGAATTTCAAAACACCTATTGAGCTAATCTTATTCCCTAGTATTTCAGATGCTCAATACTGATGACTTCTTGGTGGCTCTTTATGTCACCATTATTTTCGGATAGATCTATGTATAAGATTCTTGAGTAAGCCATTTACTGTCCTTACCTAATACCCCCACTTATTAGTAAGTATATATAATATGTCACCTTGGAGACATCAGTCTGCAGAGTGATTCTGTTCCTCTTGCTTCAAGGCATTGACTTTTTCTTTCAACTTTTTATTAATTGCCAGCACCTCCCACTTGTCTCCAAACCTCTGTCCTAGCCTTGGTACTTTTTACTTTTTTGCTTGATGATTTGGTGGGATTTATTGCTGTAGTACAACAATGACTCGTGTTTATCATTTGCACTATCACATGCTAGCCATGCTTTAGTGTTTCTGTTGGTGACCTTTTATTTTCTTGTGCATGACCCCCTTGCTAGCACAATCCTGTCATGCTAGTTTTTTGATACGTTGTAATCATTTTGCTTTTTAGTGTCAGAACAATAGTATCTTCGTTATAACATGTAGACTCACCTCTTGCCATATTTCCTAAGTCCTGGTTCAAATACTGGCAAAAATCTTCACAAGTTGTTGTGTTTGCTTCCAGGATTGTTGAAAAGGCAGCTAGCTGGTCTTGTTAAGAGGTGGCAAAGTTGAATCCAATTACAGAGCCCAGTTCTCCAATTCTGCTTTAGGGAATCTTGATAACCATTACAGAACAGCAGACTATCCATATACTTGGGCAATTTTCCAGGTCCTTTATTGGCGTTGTAGTTGACTAAGAATATGGTAACTAGAACATGTGAAATATGTTGTGCCTTTTTTCCAATGTAAGAATTTAGTAACTTAAAGGAGAAATTTATTATAAACAATTAGTAAAAATTAATTTGTATGTTACACCTAATTTAATGTGCATAGTGGCCTGTTTAGTATTAAATAAATTTTATTTCTATTTCAACCAGGTGATTCTCATCTAAATGTTCAAGTTAGCAACTTTAAGTCTGGAAAAGGAGAGTCTACACTTCAGGGTGAGAGAAATTACGTGTAACTTAAACTGAAGGCCCATCAAAATAGAAACTTATATGTCGTCTTCCTCACATGAATGACAAAAAAAAAAAGCTTAGAATTTTTATTTTTTTATTTTATTTTTTTTTTTGGCTGCACGCGCAGCATGTGGAAGTTTCCAGGCCAGGGATCAAACCTGCACCACAGCAGTGACAAGGCCAAATCCTTAACCACCAGAGAACTCCAGAAATGATTTCTAATTACTAAAGTAGCATAATCACAGTCTAGAGATTTTGGAAAATAGATAAGAAAAGTCACTCCCCATTTCTAACAGTTTTTGGTGTATTCTAATTGTTTCTCCCTCTTCCCCATATGTAAAAACATTCTTTTGGTAATAATTTATATGCAATTTTGATTGTTGTTTGCATTGTTTAAACCAATAGAGAAAAGGATTTTTTTTTTTCTGGACTAGGGTTTAACACAGGTGTATGTGGGATAAAAGACTTTACCTCTGCTTATTAAATAGTCTTAATACCTATAATCTTCTAAACTGCTTCTTGAACAGTATCAAATATTTTGTAATAAATGGACTATAGTCTAAAGTTGTGCAGAGTTTTACAAATAGAAAATATATTTTATTTATTTGCTTATGATAAAGATTGAATTAAGTAGAGAGTGGTATATCTGACTTTAAATTGTTTCTAGTAAAACATAAAATTCAAAAATGAAGAAGTACCTTCTTATTTCAGGCTTGTTCTTAACACTGACAGCTTCCTTCATTCCCATGGTTCTCAATCCTGGCTACACATTACAACCATCTAGGAAACTTAGAAAAAGCCACACATATATATGAAAAGAAACGTGTGCTTACACACACACTTATAGACCAGTGTGTGTGTGTGTGTGTGTGTGTGTGTACAGAGATGCACACATACATACACATACATACCTATACCTGCATGTAAATATATACACACATACATATTGATCCCTGGGCTTTATCCCTAGAGATTCTGATCTTGATTGGTTTGGGCCGAGGCTCCAATATCAAAGTGAGGACTTAGAAATTTTTCCATTTATTTTATTTTTTATTTTTTGGCCACACCTCCAGCTTGCAGAAGTTCCCAGGCCAGGGACCCAATTTGCACCACAACAGTGACCGAAGCTGCTACAGTGACAATGTTGGATCCTTAATCCATTGCACCACAAGAGAACTCATTTATTTGATTTTAATGTGCAGCCAGGTTTTTGGAGTAATGATTTTAAATACACTTATTATTCTAAATACCTTATACATTCTATATCTATATATATAGAGAGAGAGATAAGTATGTATGGAAAGAGCATGTAACTAAGGAGAAGTCTTTATGTTCTTAGTGGGTGAGTATTCTGTGCATATCAAAGTATTTATTTTCCTGTTTGCTCTCTTGTACTTCTTTTGAGCAAGTCAGCCTGCTTTTGAAAACATTTATTAGTATATATTAAGTTCAGACCTACTCATTTTTTAATTAAAAGTCATCCATGGTGGTCATGTCACTTTTTAAATTATTTTATCTTTAAAGCTCAAGCTATTTAGAGGACAGTAGAGGGGAAAGAATGAATTATAAATCAAGCAATTATAGAAACTTGAAAATATCCCAGTTTTAACAAGGAGTCATGTATCAGTTTTTAATCTTTCTTTTCTTTTTTTTAAGTTTCTTCAGGATTGAATGAAAACCTCACTGTAAATGGAGGAGGCTGGAATGAAAAGTCTGTAAAACTTCCCTCACAGATCAGTGCAGGTGAGGAGAAGTGGAACTCTGTTTCACCTGCCTCTGCAGGCAAGAGGAAAACTGAGCCATCTGCTTGGGGTCAAGACACTGGAGAGGCTAATGCAAATGGAAAGGACTGGGGAAGGAGTTGGAGTGACCGTTCAATATTTTCTGGCATTGGTAAGAGCCATTAGAAAGTTTTAAGTTTGTTTGCATGCTTATCTGGTATATTTTAAAATTTTTAGGAATGAGGAACAGATCCATGAATAGAAAAGTTAGTGATGCTGTACAGAAATAATATGACTAACTCAACTCATCTCAGATCCTTCACGTGGGCAAAGTGAGGACTTAATAAGTAAATAATAGTATTTTTTATTTACTCAATGTTTTCACGTAATTGTATCACATTTGATTATCAGTGCAGCTAAATGGTATAATTGTGTGTTTTTAATGATACAATATGTATAGTGTGTGGGCAGACTTTGATAAATTTCAACAATTCTGTGGAGTTTAAATAAAAATAGTAAGTGGTAGTACAGTTTATAGTATCAATTTATATCCTGTTTTACAGTCTACAAAATGCATATTTGTAATTAATTGTTCCCCTGAATTCCAGAGATAAAGACCAGTAGTGGAATAGCTTTTTTCTGTTAAGAGCCATCAAGTTAAAGGCAACTTAATTTCAGGAGTGTGTGTGTGTGTGTGTGTGTGTGTGTTACAGAAAAGAAATCCATGTTTAATATGGAGAACTTCAAACAGAGAAGGAAGAACCCACTGTTACCACACTACCCATTAAATTTCTTCATGGTCTTTTTTTTCCCCGTGTACAATTGTGTTTTTGTTTCTTTACATAATCTAAATCATATGTACATTTTTGTGTTCCTGTCCCTCCTTTAATATTGTAACAAACATTGTATTTACTTTCTGTAAGTATGTTTATTTAATGGCCCTATAATATAATTTTGTATGCATAGCCTAAATTATTCCACTATTCCCATATTACCGGAGAAATAATTTTTCTTTTTTTAACCCTTGTAGATGACATTGCATTGAGTATACTTGTTAGGGAGATATTTCTTTAGGACAGATTCTGGGGAATGATATTGGGTTAAAGGGAATATGAATGTTTACAGTGTTCTATGACATGTTGTCAAAAGTATTTTCTAGGAAAGTTGTATTTATTGTCAGCTTCATCGTGAGTGCCATTTTATATTCTTACCAAGGTTGAATATTCTTACTTTCGTTATCTTTTCTAATTTGATAAGCAAAAAAATACATAAATCATTTTGGTTAACTTTTTAAAATCACAAATGAGGTTGAATATTTTTTACAACTTTCTTGATCATTTCTATTTCTTTTACAAATTGTCTGTTCATGTTCTTTGCTCATTTGTGTAATGACCTCTTACTGTTTTTGTGCTTTTTTAAAGTTATAATTCCTTGTGCATTGAACATAAAATCTTTTCTGTTGTGCTTATTGCAGATATGTTTCATTAGTTTGTTTTACTTTGGGGAGTGATAGACATGACAGAGTTTTTAGTATTTAAGTAAGAAAGAGTTGTGTCTTCCTATGTTATTTGCTTTTCCCATCACTTTTAAGCCTAGAAAGACTCATGTCGACTAACATGCCCAAGAAGCAGGCTCTTAGTAGATCATTTATTAATACTGCTCTTAAGTTTATTTTCCCCTCTTCCCCTGCAGTGTCCAAAAATGGTGTAGAAATATCAAAGTTCTTTTGGAAGAAGAGACAATCCCTAAATTCCCAGTCTCTTTTTCAGCAGTGATTGAAAGCATACATTTCTGTAAAGCATCTTTTCACATTGAATTAAAAAAAAAAAAAATGAGGGTTTTTTTGTGGCATAGTAGGCTAAGGATCTGATGTTGTTACTGCAGCAGCTTGGGTCACTGCTATGATGTGGGTTCAGTCCCTGGCCTGGGAACTTCCATGTGCCACCAGTGCGGCCAAAAAACTTAAAAAATAAAATAAAAAGAAATGGTCAAGTTTATCAAGTAATCTTAAGAACCATGACCTTTTGAAATACTGCAATTTACTTATAAAAGCTATGTAGTATTTTCATAATTAGAACATAAATTATTTGGCAGTACTTGCTTAATGTGGCTATAGATAAAATTAAGCAGCAGGTTAGGGTTCCTGCTTAGGTAGATAAGGATGTCTGTTGAAATCAAAAGGGAAGTGTATTAGATGAGGTTTGCAGTGAGTCACTGAGAAAAGATGAATGTGACTGGTCTCATAGATGTGTATGTTCCTTAAAATACTCATCTGTAAGAAGGAAATTGCTTTAAAATGTTGAAAAGAATATCATGGTATAGTGGAATGAGCATGTTCCTAGTTCAGACAGATCTATTTGGTATGAACCCCTATTCTTCCACAAACTAGCTTTTATGGGTATTAGGCTAGTTATTTAAACTGTGTGAACCTCCTATCTAAGTAGTAGTTAAGGATTGGCTTTAATGAATGTCAAGTTCAGTGCCTGCTCCAAAGTAGTGGCTTCATTGTGGTAGATGATAAGGTAGGCAGCTATGTTAGAGAAAGAACATGGGCTTTGGAAGGATAACTAAGTTCCAGTCATGACTCAGCTATTTTCTGACAGCAAGTCGCTTAACTGCTCCGAAACTTGCCCTAAGGGTTAGAAGTAGTTAGAAGGGTTAGTAGTTAGTAAAGAGCCCAGTTCATAATAGACACTCAAATAGTAGCTATATTATTGATATTTTAAGCGGTTCTGATTTCTAAGGTTGTCTTTAAATATTGTTATTGTAGTTTTAAATCTGTACATATCTTTTCAAGTTTAATTGCAAATTGAAGGTTCCAAGTGACGTTCTTTATTTTAACAGCTGCTTGGTCTAGTGTGGATAGGGGAATGAATACCTCTGAACAGAATTCTGCTTCTTTTGCATCTCTCACACTTAACTCTGCTGGTTCTGGTATGTGAAAACAGTCTTTCATTTAGTTAACCAAAAAAATTGTTTAAATTAATGTTAGCACTTGCTCTTTGAAACAATAATCAGAGTCAAGTACTGCTGTTGACATAAATAATAGATGTACAGTATAACAGCAAGGGCCTTAATAAAAGAGAAAGAAAGACCTAAATTCTTATCTGCAGGTGGTGTGGCTTAGTTCCTTTCTTTTGTGGAGATAAGGAAGATTCTGTGTCCTAATGTAACTGAAAGTATGTTGGTACACAGACGAATGCAAATACAAGGCCTTCCCTTCCAGGTCATGACACTCTTCTCTTACTGCTGTGCTCCTACCATACTTCTACTTCCAATTTGGTATTTTACTTCTCTTTGCCCTTATCATGAATTTATAGCTAAGCCTTTCAGGTTCAGTGGACCCTCACATAATAACTCTACTTTGAGTATCTTTGAGTTACTAGAAAATTCATCATTGCTAATAAACCACTATCAATGCAGTGTGACTTAAGTGGTTATGCCTTTTATTAATAATATAGAAGCTCTATGTACTTAACAAATACTCTGTAAGTGTGGGACACATTTAGTTTTGTAATGCTTGGTTCACTTGGGTTCATGGACCCAGTACTACTTAAGTGTCTACAGTGTCTAGAGTTTCTAGGCTAACCTAGGGGTCAGCAAACTTTTTCTGTAAAGAGCCCAATAGTAAGTATTTTAGGCTTTGTGGGCCATGCTGTCTCTGTTGCAACTACTTAATTCTGCCGTTGTATCAGGAAAGCAGCCAGAGGCGATACATAAACCAGATGAGTGTGTCTGGTTTTGAAGTATTATTCTTTTGATTTTTTTTTTTTTTTTTAGCCATTTAAAAATATAAAAACTGTCTTTTGCTCACCGGCCATACAAAAAAGGGGTGGCTGGATTTGGCCTATGAGTTGTAGTTTGCCAATCCCTGTTCTCTTAGACTGCATTTCAGTTGCAGAGGTACAAGTTAATTTCTTACTTCATTTGTTGACTTCATACAATACAGATGCTGTTCTCTTCATATCTTCAGAGAAAGCAGCATGGGCTGCTAAAGAAATAGCAGCAGTGTTAACTGTAGCGCTTCTGAGCAGCGAATATGCTAATTATGTATGAATTATGTAAGTCTTTATACTAATAGGTATTCTTTTTAGCTGTTTCTTTATATAGGTGGCTCTGAATCCAAAGTGAATATCAGAGTCACCTAAAGACTCTAAAACATGCAAATTCTGATTCAGATGGTCTGGCGTATATACTACCTGAGGTATATACTACTGCTTTATTACATTTACATTCTAAAATGAATTTATGGCGGAGTTCACATGGTGGCTCAGTGGGTTAAGAAAAATGGCCTTTAAAAAAAAAAAATCTGGGTCCCACTGCGGCTCAGTGGTGATGAACCTGACTAGTATCCATGAGGATGCCAGTTTGATTCCTGGCCTCACTCTGGGTTGAAGGATCCGGCGTTGCTATGAGCTGTGGTGTAGGTCACACACAGCTTAAATCTGGTGTTGCTGTGGCTGTGGCATAGGCCAGCAGCTGCAGCTTCAATTCGACCCCTAGCTCAGGAACTTCCATATGCTGCAAGTGCAGCCCTAAAGAGGAAGAAAAAAATAATAAAATGCATTTATGGCTGTAGAGTCAAGGATTTTTGATTTGGCATCCTTGAACTTATATGCCCCCAAAACTATATGCAAAATTTTGTGCAAGTCCTAGATATTAGTCCACCACAGCTTCATCAGATCACTGAAGGACTGTGACTCCTCACTCACTCCACCTGTTCCCTACCTCCCCAAAAAATAAAAACAGAAAAAACCTAGAAAGTAATATTCTCTCCTCTTTAAGTATACTTAAATTTAACTTAGTCTCTAAACCACCAGCTCATCTCTCCTATTCTCTTTGGCTTCTTTCTGCCTCACCTCTCTAGGTAATCCTCTATTTCTTTTATTTTTCCTTAAGCAGAAGATTGTAGCAAACCTCAGACATTTTCTAGTTCCCTCCTTCAGGGTTCTAAGGATATAGGCATAACTTTAAACATCCAGGATTTCTTTTGTGCTTTATTATTTTTTATTAAAAAGAAAAACAACTTTTTTTTACTTCCTGCAATATATAAATAACCAGTTTGAGTATATATTATAAAAGACAAGATCTAATGGATTGGTACTAGGGAAAAAATATATTTCTGATCAGTGAATTTAATCAAGTAGTTATCATGCTTAATCAAAAATTACCCTCAATTCTACTTTTCTTTATCTTAACTCTTTCTAATGTTTGAATTTTTCCTTTTAGGAGAAAAAAAAAACATAATTAAATCTTCGTGTGCAAAGTATAGAACTATTGTTATGAAACATCATTAGAAAATTCCATTTTTAATTTTATTGCATTCGTTTTCATTTAAGGGTCTACTGCTGAGCCAGTTTCTCAGTCTACTACTTCTGATTATCAGTGGGATGCTAGCGGTAATCAACCCTATATCGATGATGAATGGTCTGGGTTAAGTATGTCCTTTTAAAATTATCAGCTTGTTTTTGTTTTTGTTTTCATAATTTTCTTTCTAGCACCCTGAAGTCATACTTGTTTTAATTTTAATCCTAATTTTCACCTGTTAGGTCATAGTAATATAATTTAATACCAAATGTGTACTACTTTAAACTGATTATTGCATACCTGTAGAATTAAAACAAAATTCACTTTTCATAGTTGAGGTAATATTTAAACATAAAGGTTTCTTATAGTTGCTCTGTAGTTTTTCTGGTTTTTAAATTTTTTTGTTTTAAATCAATGTCTTGTTGTGTCTTCCTTGGTTTAGTATATTAGAATAGAATATACAGGAATGGCTTTGAATTCTTGAAGTGTACAAGTTTTTATACTGATAAAAAGCTGTTTTCTTAGTCTGATTTCCAGTAGAAGCACAGGAAAGTTAAAGGCAAAAGTCACAAAAAAGAGGGAAAAGGAATATGGTTTTTGGTTTGTTGTTGTTTTTTTGTTTTGTTTTGTTTTGTTTTTGTCTTTTTAGGGCTGTACCTGCAGCATATGGAGGTTCCCAGGCTAGGAGTCTAATCAGAGCTGTAGCTGCCAGCCTACACCACAGCTCACAGCAATGCCGGAGCCTTAACCCACTGAGTGAGGCCAGGGATTGAACATGTGTCCTTGTGGATGCTAGTCGGGTTCGTTAACCACTGAACCATGACGGAAACTCCAGGAATATGGTTTTTATGTTCTTCATTTTTTAAAAAAATAAGATCCAGAGTTCCCTTCGTAGCTCAGCAGTTAACAAACCCAACTGAGATCCATGAGAATAAGGGTTCAATCCTGTCCTCTCTCAGCAGGTTAAGGATCTGGCATTGCCGTGAGCTGTGGTATAGGTTGCAGACGAGGCTCCGATCCCGAGTTGCTGTGGCTGTGATATAGGCCAACAGCTATAGCTCCAGTTCAACCCCTCTGTATGCCGAGATTGCGGCCCTAAAAAGAAAAAAAAAAGATCTCACACACACACACACACACACACACACACACACACACAATTTCAAACCTTAGAATTTAAAACCTTTTGAAATCAGGAACTCATTGACTGTTTCTCTGTCCTCCGTACCTAATGCAGAGCTTTATACACAGGTGTTCAGTAAAAATAATGATAAAAGCAAACACATGACTGTGCCAGGCACTGCTCTAAATGGTCTAGATCTTATGCATATTAGTAACTTATTTAATACAATTCTATGAGGTAGCTAGGTATTTTTTTCCATACTTGCCAGATGAAGTATTATCGAATTTTCCCCAGCCACACATCTAGTTAAATGGAAGAGCTGGTATCAAACTTTGGTAATTTGGCTCCGTATTTCTTACTCTTAATCACTACATGGTACAGTCTCGGTGATGATTGTAATCAAGAAAGTAAGCTTGCACACAGTTCAAAGATTAGTCTTTGATTAGTCTCTGTTAGGTTAATTGAAGCACAATTTTTAGAGACTAGGGGGAAGGTGAGGTTGGGAGGGTAGATTGGGAGGGGCCATATTGTGAAAAACCTTGAATTGCTGGCTAAAGATTAGCGACGTAAGGGTCAGAATACTAGTTTAGAAGGTAAATCCTAGTTCTAGTTCTGACTTAAGACATAGGTGCCTCATATGGCTTGGCCTTCATCTTTGTCACTTACCTTGGAATCTGGATTAACTGACCTGTAAAATAGAGCAAATAATCTCTCATATCTACTTCATAGATTGTTGTGAGGTTTTAATGAGGTATTGAAGGAATATGAAAGTTCTTTGTAAATCGCAAAGGATCAGATAAATCCAAATAATACAAGACATGAAAGCACTGTTTTAGAAAAATAGTCTATCTGTACTTTGGGGAGAAAATCAGCTATGTGCAAAGTAGAATTGAGGAGTGATTGTAAAAAAAAAATAGCGGGTGTCTTGAGTATCTGTAGGTTGAAGATGAGGAATACTGAGCAAACAAGCAAACAGAGCTCTAGGCTTCCCTGCCTGGACAGAATAGCTCCACCTTTATCTTTTTATTCTTGTGATGTGAAAAATATGGTTGGGTGATAAGTAAAAGACTGAAGTAAATAAATACATCCACAGGACTCTATACTTAAAGTGGTAAGTGTCAGCAACACCACCTTTTTCAAGTTGGTTGTGCTGTACTGGCAGTCTTTGTGGTCCAAAGTTTCTCTTTTTGTTGTTGTTGTTGTTGTCTTTTTGCCATTTCTTGGGCCGCTCCCACAGCATATGGGAGGTTCCCAGGCTCTAGGGGTCTAATTGGAGCTGTAGCCGCCAGCCTACACCAGAGCCACAGCAACGCCAGATCCAAGCCAAGTCTGCCACCTACACCACAGCTCACGGCAACACCAGATCCTTAACCCACTGAGCAAGGGCAGGGATCAAACCTGCAACCTCATGGTTCCTAGTCGGATTTGTTAACCACTGCGCCACGACAGGAACTCCCCAAAGTTTCTCTTTAATCTCATTTTCTCTGCGAATTTTGTGTGTGTGTTGTCTTAATGTCACTAATTTTGGTACTAAGTGAATTTATTCCTTCTAAGGTGATAGGATGCATGAAATAATCAAGTTTACTAATCCACAAAATGTGTGTGTGTGTGTATATATATATATATATATACATATACCAAATGTGTGTGCGTATACACATACTCACTATCTTTACATTTATCAATGTGATATAATTAATGTATTGACCCTCTGGTATGAAGCATAGACGTCATTATCTGTCAGAAAGGCATCAAATTTACCCAAACCCTTGAATGTAAAGTTACGATGCTAAAGTACTGAAGGTAATTTTTTTTTAAGACAGATGTTAACCTATCAATTACCGTGACTGTAAAGGAACCACATTATCATAACCCCTATAAAAATTGAGATTTTGAATAGAACTTTGTTTTTGTTGGCACACAAGAGTGATTGGATTAACAGCAACATAGTGAAGGGATTAAGAGCTTGAGCTTTGAGGACCTGGGTTTGAATCTTAGCTTCCTTGTTTTTCTGTGCTTCAGTTCCATTATCTGTAAATATAATAATTCTTCCCCCACAGAGTTGTTGAGAGGACTAAATGATATAAGGACTAAATGTATGTGAAGCCCTTAGAACACTACCTGATAGATACATGGTAAATTTTCAGGAAGTGCCGTTGATGGTACTCTTTTAGGGACAAAATTAGTATACTCAGTGGGGTTAATTTGTATTAATTTGTATTAAAATACTGAAGGATGTATTTCTGATGTAATTGTTTTGTTTTATTAAAGTTAGTGCTGAATTAAGTTCTGACCAGAAGCAATTGACAGCCATTTTCTTACTGAGATAAAATAGAGAAGAGCTATGAGATGCTTTAACCTAAAACATTATTTCAGAAGCACATTAAATGGTGAGATAATCTCTTGCCATTTTGAAAAGACAACTAATATAGCTCTTTGAAGAGTTTGAAAAGTTTGGCAAACTGATGGGAGAATTTTAAGAAATGAGAAATTACTATATAAATGAAGAGAACTATACTGTAAATGAAACTATACTGCTGCTTCATTTCTAAGAAACCATGTCTGAGAAGTTTATTAGCACATTATGCCCATGAACCTTAAGGATTATGCATTGAGGAGTCTCCTAGTGACAGTTTTTAGACTTGGGTGTTTGAGCTGTTGTTTTAAAGAGGTTTTCTTTGTTAATTAAAAAAAATAATAGAAAAACCAACCTGAAACCAATAAACATGGAAGAATCACCATAAAATTTTATGAAGCCAGTAGAGATCTATGCTTCTGTTAATGTTCTGATAGAAGTTAAAATATAGGCCACGGATATTCCTCAAACTTTATGGCTATCTAAGCCTTTTTTAAAAAATATAATTTTACTAAGTGCTTTACTAGATTTTTATCTCCTACCCCCACCACCGTATTTACTAAGAATATAGTTTATATGATAATATAGTGCCCATTAACTTGCTTAAATTTTTTAATTTAAAAAAATTTATTTTTTATGGCCACGTCCACAGCATATAGAAGTTCCTGGGCCAGAGATTAAATCTGAGCTACAGCTGCAACCTACACTGCAGCTGCAGCAATGCCAGATCCTTTTAACCCACAGTGCCAGGACAGGGATCAAACCTGTGCCCCACAGAGACCCAAGCCACTGCAGTCAGATTTTTAACCCACAGTGCCACAGTGGGAATTCCTTAAATTTTTTATTTTTATTTTTTTTTCATTTTGTTTTTATTACTCAAATGAATTTATCACATCTGTAGTTGTATAATGATCATAACAATCTGATTTCACAAGATAATTTTTTTATTTTTTAACAAAGTTTCTTTTTTGACAAGAGACCTGAAGAGACCTGGCTTATGGACAGCAGTTTTGTAAATCTGGGTTTCTTATTTGTGAGGTTTAAAGCAAAACCATTGACAGCTTTGGCATTCAAATATCTTAAGAATATTGTTAGTGAATGTTTGGTGTAAGATGAACAGTTGGTTCTAGACGTATACTAGATCCTTTTTACTTGTAAAAATGACTTCTGCATTGACATAACCAATTGTATTTTATTGAGAGATTTATTGGGATTGTGAGAAATAAATTCTTAATTTTATATGCCTGATAGCTTAGAAACTGGCTTTCTGTTATTAATGTCATCAATGATAAATTTAAAACAACTGGGGAGTTCCCACTCTGACACAGTGGGTCAGGGATCCAGTTTTCCTCTGTGTGGGTGCCAGTTAGATCCCTGGCCTGACACAGTGGGTTAAGGTTCTGGTGTTGGTGTGGCTGTGGCATAGGTCACAGTGCCGGCTCACATTCAATTCCTGACCCAAGAACTTCCACATGCCGCAGGTATGGCCAAGAAATGGGGGATAGGGGGACAGAGTTATCATTTATTGAGCACTTACTGCGTGGCCCTGAACTGCTTTACATGTATCTCATATAATCCTCAATCCTCTCAGCAGTCCTATGAAATCTGTCTATAGCCCATTAAGATCAAGGAATTAACCTACAATCATGTAGTCATTAACTGGTAGAGCAAGATTCAGTTGTAGGTCTGTTTGACTCTAAGGTCTGTGCACTTAACCTCTGTGCTAATACTACATAATACTGGCTCTGGATACCCGCTCATGGTAGTAAATATCAGAATATAGGCAGAAACTTCCTTTTTTGTAACACATTTCACACTTGTAATCAGCTGTTCTGTGTTTTTCCTCTGCTGAACTGTAAATTCTTACTTATATTTTCAGTCTCTCCCTATCCTCTTCTGATTTAGCCCCTCTTCTTTCTACTCCTCCCGTAACAGAACCTGTCGCTCTGTACTTAATTGTCTGTTGAACTTACTTATCTTCATCCTTGAGTAAACAGACTGTAAGCTCCATGTGGAGAGGGATTATATCATACTAATTTTTGTATCTCTGTTACATATCTAGCTCAAGTTCTGGTGCTTAGTAACTGCTTAAGAAGATGAAATTCCTATGACTTCATTGTTAAAACATATCTGTTATATGGGGTTCTCGTTGTGGCTCAGCAGTAATGAACCCAACTAGTATCCATGAGGACTTGGGTTTGATCCCTGGCCTCACTCACTGGGTTAAGGATCCAGCTTTGCCATGAGCTGCATAGCTTGGATCTGGTGTTGCTGTGGCTGTAGTGTAGGCCAGTGGGTACAGCTCCGATTTGACTCTCTTAGCCTGGGATCTTTCGTATGCCACACATGTGGCCCTAACAAGACAAAATATATATATTTTTTTTTTGTATAGTATTTTATATATATATAGTATTTCTTTTATCTCTTTCTCAGATAAAATTTGGATTGGGATCTTTCATCTGCTGCACATGTGGCCCTAAAAATACAAAATATAGTATTTATGTATATATGGTATTTCTTTTATCTCTTTCTCAGATAAAATTTAGTTCAGGTTGCAGACAGTTTTGTCTGTAATTTTTTCTTTTGGCATTTTCCCAGATCATTGTATATTTTTTCAAAACATAGGTTTGTAAAGCCTTTGTGCGTATGTATCATAATATCTCCCCTCTACACAAAAATAATAGAATTTATGTAGAAAAATAAGAATAGTGAAGAAAATAAGAATAATGCAAGCAGTTTTATTGTTCTAGATATTAAAATGTATTACAAAGTTATGTTATATTTGGCACTATCCCAAGAATAGATCAATGGAATAGAACAGAAATTTCAGAAACAGACTGAAGCATATAGGAAAGAATTTGGCATTAACTGGAGAAAGGTTAGATTTTTTTTTTTTTTTCAGTAAAGCAGTGTTAGAATGACTAATTAACCATTTAGAAATAAAGCCTAACTTGTATTATCTTGGCTCTAAGCAGTCATTACAGGAGTATATATGGATGCATATGATGTCCAAGGAGAGGAGGGAAAAATTAATTTTGAGAGCTACCTATTTAGCCAGGGTAGATTGTTTTTCTGGCTTATTCTTTTTGAGTAAGCTAGTGATAGCTTCCTAAAGAAGGTAAAAATTCAGTGCGCCTCAGCACAAAAGAACTCAGAAGTCTAGAATAAAAATTTACTCTTGAGAATAGGGTGATAGAAGCCCTGAAAGTGGCCCACGTATTGTAGAAAGGTAAAAAGTAGCATTGAAAAATCTGGGAAAAAATGCAAGAAGGTGCAGGTTAAATATTTCTTTAAAAAAGAGGAGGAGGAGGAGTTCCCGTCGTGGCGCAGTGGTTAACGAATCCGACTAGGAACCATGAGGTTGCAGGTTCAGTCCCTGCCCTGGCTCAGTGGGTTGAGGATCCAGCATTGCCGTGAGCTGTGGTGTAGGTTGCAGACACGGCTCGGATCCCGCGTTGCTGTGGCTGTGGTGTAGGCCAGCGGCTACCGCTCCGACTCGACCCCTAGCCTGGGAACCTCCATATGCCGCAGGAGCGGCCCAAAGAAATAGCAAAAAGACAAAAAAAAAAAAAGAAAAAAAAAAAGAGGAGGAAAAGAAGAGGTTGACTATTCTGCATGACTTGGGAGTTTGAAGAAGAACCTAATCTTGAAAAGCTCATAAGGAGGGGAGGAGCGTGATATTGGCACTACTGTTAAAGACTGAGTCCTTCTATATCCTGGGTGAAAAGATCAGTTACCAAATGTTGTAATAATCAAGACAGGAAAAATTAGCAAGTCCTAGATGAAGTTATACATCCACATTAAAAAAACAGCAAATTCAGGAGATCAACTTCCTTTGATAGTAAAGGAAGTAGGAAGCGTGGAATAAATGGTTATTAATTCCTAACCTTTCTGGAGTTTCTTAGACATTCCATCTGTTCATATGATGTGCCCAGCATACATTGGGTAAAGGTTTTTAACATCATGTTACTAAGTTTTTTTCCCTAGCTCTTAAAATGTGCTTGAGAGAGAGAAGAGCAGTCATTTAAAATTTACTTGTTCAAAATTAGGAATTTTGGTTTTTGCATTTAGTTTTTAGTAGAAATGACAGATACCTAATTCACACTGTTAAATTTTAGATGGTCTGTCTTCTGCTGATCCCAGCTCTGATTGGAACGCGCCAGCAGAGGAGTGGGGGAATTGGGTAGAGGAAGAAAGAGCTTCACTTCTAAAGTCCCAGGAACCAATTCCTGATGATCAAAAAGTGAGTAAAGGAACTGGTGGGCATGTTTATTTCCCTGTGCACCCAGAATTATTGAGCATTACATTCTATATTATAAATATATCCAGGGGTAGAATTGCTTCAGAGAGGCCTTTAATCCTGTATGCTCTGTCATCATATGTCCACGTGCTTTCTCTATATCACTATTTCTTTTTTTCCACCAATCATTAAGGATTGTACTATATGGAAAGCACTATCAGACACTGATAAGAAAACAAAATGCACAATTCCTATTCGCTTACAAAATTGTTATAACAGCCTACCACCTCTTTGTGTGTTTAGGGAGGAATAGTTTTGTTCTCAATGAAAGATTAAGGAAAGCTTCCTAGTAACAGACAACACCAAGAACATTATGAGAAGGGAACCAAGGGAGGAAAGTTGGTAACACGTTTAGTGGAGGAATATAATGCAACTTGTGGAATAAGTTGGTGCTATTTTTTCTTTTTCTTTCTTTCTTTGTTTCTGTTTTTTTTTTTTTTTTTTTTTTTTTTTTTTTTTTTTTTTTTTTTGGCTGCACTCACAGCATGTGGAAGTTCTCCTGGGCCACAGCAGCTGTAACCAGAGCCACGGCAGTAACAATGCCCAATCATTAACCCACTGAGCCACAAGGGAGCTCTAGAATCAGTTCGTTATATGTCAGTCTTCCCTTTCTGGGCTGCATTCCTTAAAGAAAGGGACTGTGAGGAGTTCCCATTGTAGCTCAGCGAGTTAAGAAAGCAACACAGGGAGTTCCTGTTGTGGTTCAGCAGATTAAGAATCCGACTAGTATCTGAGAGGATACAGGTTTGATCCCTGGCCTCAATCGGTGGGTTAAGGATATGGCATTGCCACGAACTGCAATGTAGATTCCAGATGTGGCTCCCATCTGGTGTGGCTGTGGCTAAGGTGTAGGCCAGTGGCTGCAGCTCTGATTTGATCCCTAGCCTGGGAACTTCCATATGCCATGAGTGTGGCCCTAATAAGAAAAAAGAAAGAAAGAAACCAACACAGTGTCCGTGAGGATGTGTGTTCCATCCCTGGCCTTGCTCAATGAGTTAAGGATCCAGCATTGCCACAAGCTGCAGTGTAGGCTGCAGATGAGGCTCGGATCCAGCATTGTGTGTCTGTGATGTAGGCTGGCAGCTGCAGCTCCAATTCCACCCCTAGTCTGGTAACTTCCATATGCCACATGTGCAGCCCTAAAGAGAAAAGGAGGGGCGGGAGAAGCAGGTGCAGCCGTCAAAAGAAAAGACAAAAAGGAACTGTGAAAGTTTTTATTTTTGTAGCTCTAACACTGTGCTTGGCACTCATTAACTGAATAATAAGATGAAACAGGTGATGTGTATACCTTGCTACTTTTTTTTGTGTCTTTAGGGCTCACATGCGGCATACAGAGATTCCCAGCCTAGGGACTGAATTGGAGCTGCAGCTGCCAGCCTACATAACCACAGCCACAGCAACACCAGGTCCTTAACCCACTGAGTGAGGCCAGGGATTAAACCCATGTCCTCATGGATGCTAGTCACATTCCTTTCCACTGAGCCATGACTGAAACTCCAACCTTGCCACATTTGTATGGAATTCTCTAATGAAAACCCACTGACAGCTCTTAAACGAGAGATAACATAATCATTGCTAGGGTTAGAAAAATTAGACTGGATATTGCAGATAGAAGAGAAGACTGGTTTGGGAGACTATTTTGTACTACTTTGGTTAAGTGTTGAAGAGGGCACTACATAAATCAGGAAAGGAGGTAATGAAACAAGTCGATAGCTTTGAAAAATAAATGGAAACAGTTATTTACAAGAGACCTTAGGCTACCAATCAGACTTTTCTACTGCTTGGTTATAGAAAAGAAGATGAAATGTCAAAGAGGGCTCTGAGATAATAAGGCCATTGATATTCAACGAACATTAATTGAGCATCTGCCAAGCTTCAGCTACTGTGCTAGTGGAGAAACAAGATAAACAAGACACAGTTACTGTCTTTGAGGAGCCTGTGATCTAGTTAGGATGGAGAGGAAGGAGACAGGCACATTGATAGATAAAAGTAATGCTGTACATGTGTTAGATATTACGGAAGCACTTTGGAGTTTTAGCAGAGTGGTCAGAGTGAGATTGGAGAGGTAAGCAGGGACCAGATTCCAGAAGCCCTTGAATTTCATGTTTTTTAAAACTTGGATTTTTTCCTATAAATAAGGAAGAATTTTAAGCTAAAGTGAGATTTTGGGGAGGTTTTTTGGCTACTCTGACAACTCATATAGAAAAAGGAGTGGAGGGATATGAGAATAAAGGCAGGAATACCAAGTCAGAGGTTATTTAATAGTCCTCTACAGTAGTAATAAGAATGATATACAGAGTAGAAGAGAGATTTGAAAAGTAAATTGAAGCAAAATCAGCAGAACATGTGGTTAGAATTGATTGGAGAAAGAATCATCAAAAATGACTTCTAGGGTTATAGCTTAGATGACTGAGACAGTAAAAACGGTGCTTCCCAACAGAGAAAGCAAAAGCTAGATAACTGGGGGGAAGATGGTTGGTTCAGTTTGGGATATGTTAAGTGCAGGGTGTTTTGTAGATATGCCTAAGAAATAATGTAACAAGTTAAAGCTTAGGGAGAATATTTGTGTTTGGAAGTTATTAGTATATGGTTGTGAAAACTTTGAAGGTAGGAGTTCCCATCGTGGCTCAGTGGTTAACAAATCCGACTAGGAACCATGAGGTCGCAGGTTTGATCCCTGGCCTTGCTCAGTGTGTTAAGGATCTGGCGTTGCTGTGAGCTGTGGTATAGGGTGCAGACTCGGTGGCTACAGCTCCAATTGGACCTCTAGCCTGGGAACCTCCATATGCTGCAGGAGTGGCACAAGAAATGGCACAAAAGACAAAAAATAAAAAATAAAAAACTTTGAAGGTGAGTGAGAGATCTAGGAAAATTTATAGAGTTGAAAAGAGCAGTATAATTAGCACGGAAATCTGGGGAACTCTCAACTTTTAAGGAGAAACAAAAACCCATGAAAGAAACAGAAAAGAGAGTTCTCAGTCACAGAGGCTCAGACATACGCTATCTGGTAATTTTGAGCAGTTTCATTAGAAATCTTGGAATAGTGGCCCTATTGAAGTGAGTTGAGTAAATGATGACTTAAAAATAATAATAACAAGGAGTTCCCGTTGTAGCTCAGTGGTTAACGAACCTGACTAGTATCCAGGAGGGCACGGGATTGATCTCTGGCCTCGATCAGTAGGTTAAGGATCCGGCATTGCTGTGAGCTGCGGTATAGGTTGCAGTCACAGCTCGGATCTGGCATTGCTGTGGCTCCAGTTTGACCCCTAGCCTGGGAACCTCCACATGCCAGATGCTGCCCTACAATAAGGGGAAAAAAGTCTATTAAAAAAAAAAAAAAAGAAAGAAAGAAAGAAAACACTTCCTAGTACAGTATCTTAAAACATAGTAATCATTCTGATATTTGTTGAATGTTTAGTGAATGTGCAATTGAAAGTCTGTGTTTCTAACTGAAACTTCCCTGTGCCTGATCATCAGAATTAAACCATAGAACCACTGATGGAGTAAAGACTATCAAAGTATAGTTCTTTTTCTGAGTATGTTCAGAGATCATTTTTTGTGTTTGTGAACAGAAATGAGGCGTCATCTAAATGCTCATAAATCGGGGAATGGAGATATAAAATGTGTCATGTTTACAGTAGCAAATTAGACAGATATTAAAAATAAGTGAAATGAAACTACATTAATATCAACATGAATAGAATCTCAAAAACATGCTGCATCATGAAGGACACACTACAGAAAGATACAATATGATACCATTATGTGAACTTTCTGTGTGTGAATACACATAAATTACGGAGAATTGATTGGATGCAAACAAAAGAAATTCATGGTAATTTACCCCCTAGGGAGGTAGTGTGGGAATAAGATTAGGACGGGGCTCTAAAAAAATTTTAAATTTAAAAAATCCACAGTAATTTCTCAAAATGTTAATGTTGATTTCAGGAGGTCTCTTGTGGCACAGTGGGTTAGAGATCCAACATTGTCACTGCAGCAGCTTGGGTTGCTGCTCTGGCCCAAAAAGTTATGTCACAGGCACAGCCAAATAAAAAAAAAAATTTTTTTTTTTTTAAAAAGGTGTTGGTTTCAGCCTTCTTGCTGTGAACAAAAGTAGTGTTTTGCCAGGCAGAACCACATTTCTCTTATGGTTGGACTATAAATTGGCTGAGAAGCAGACGGTCCTTGTGACCTGAATATCCTTCATAGGATGCATGTTTTCATATGGTATTTTAGTCGTTGTGAGTCTATATTGAAAACTTCTAAGGAAGTTTCTCCACAACAGGCAACCAACTTGAACTAAAATCTCTTAGCTAGGTTTGTGGAGATTTGGGGGGGGGGTGTTTTTCCATCTGCTAGTAATTTCTGTAAACTATTTGGTGGCTCATGAGACCTCCAGAATTATCCTAATAACTGTGGTGCTGAGGAGAGAAATAGCAAGTTAGCCATATTATCTCTTTCTTTAAGTAGAGTCTAGGAGTCTTGGCTATCATCTGTACAGACAGAATAAACAAAAAGCACTTTTCCTATAGAAAGCTCAGCTGTGTGGTATGTGTGAAGAAATATCAAGAATACTAATTTAACAATTCTAATTTGCTATTTTTATCATGCAGAATATAATTTTCAATGATATCCCTTCTCAAGTGCAATTTTTTTTTAATGACACAAATGAACTTACTTGCAGAACAGAGACAGACTTGTAGAACACTATGTCAGACTTATGGTTGCCAAGGTGGAAATATGAGGGGAAGGGATAAATTGGGAGTTTGGGATTGATATATACACACTACTATATATAGAGTGGATAACTAACACAGACCTACCATACAGCATAGAGGACTCTGCTCAATATTCTATTATAACCTAGATTGGAAAAGAATCTGAAAAAGAGTGGATGTGTATATATGTATGGCAGATTCATTTTGCTGCACCTGAAACTAACACAGTGTTGTAAATCAATCAATTGTACTCCAACAAAAATTTTTTTTTAAAAGAAAGAACAAGAACAACTTTCTCTGAAAGCTGTCAAGAGTTTGTGTCTTTTGTTTTTCTGTTTGTTTTGTTTTGGTTGTTTTTGCTTTTCAGGGCCGCACCCACAGCATATAGAAGTTCCCGGGCTAGGGGTCAAATCAGAGCTGTTAGCTGCCAGCCTCCGCCACAGCTGCAGCAGATCCGAGCCCCGTCTGTGACCTACACCACAGCTCACAGCAACACCAGATCCTTAACCCATTGAGCAAGACCAGGGATCAAACGCACATCTTCATGGACTCTAGTCAGGTTTGTTAACCGCTAAGCCATGGCAGGAGCTCCCCAGTTCGTGTCTTATGAGCGTGAGCTGCCCATTCTACTCGTGAGGTGCCCTGCAATAAATGCTGTACTTTCCTTCACCCCCCCCCCATTTAAAAAAACTTTCTACTTTTTTTTAAGGCTGCACCTACTCCACAACTGTGGCAACACCGGACCCTTAACCCACCTCACCAGGCCAGGTATTGAACCTGTGCCTTTGCAGTGACCCGAGCCTCTGCAGTCAGATTCTTACTTAACCCATGGCACCACAGTGGGAACTCCTCCACCCCCTTCTTAACTCCTAGCAACCAGTGATCTGTTCCCCAACTCAGGGATTTTCTCATTTCAAGAGTTTATGTAGTATGTAACATTTTGGTACTGGTTTTTTCATTCAGCATAATTCTCTAGAGATTCATTCAGATTATTTTGTGGATTATTAGTTGGTCCTTTTTTATATATGAGTAGTAGCCCATGGCCATGATACTCCTGAGATTATTTAACTATTCCCCTATTGAAGGACAGCTGAGTTGTTTTCAGTTAAGGGCTCTTGTGTATAAAGCTGCTGTATACATTCATATACAGGTTTTTGGGTGAACATAAATTTTCATTTCTCTGGGATTAATGCTCAGGAGGTCAGTCCCTGGGTTGTATGGTAGTTGCATATTTAGTATTTTAAGAACTGCCAAACTATTCTCCAGAGTATCACTTTACATTTCCTTTGGCAATGTATGAGTAATCTAATTTCTCTGCATCCTTGCCAGAACTTGCTATTGGTCACTGTTTATTTTAGCCATCTGGTAAGTGTATAATGGCTACTCGTTGTGGTGTTTTTGTTTTTGACCTTGCCTGCATCTTGCACAAGTTCCTGGGCCAAGGATTGATCCAGAGCCACAACAGTAACAATACTGGGTTCTTAACTGCTAGGCCACCAGGGAACTCCTACTCATTGCCGTTTTAATTTGCATTTCCCAGGTGGCTAATGGTGGTGAACATCTTTCCATGTGCTTCTTTGCCATCTGTCTATTCTCTTTTGTAAATGTCTGTTCATATCCTTTGTACATTTTCTGATTGAATTTGTTTGCTTACTGTTGAACTTTGAGTGTTCTTTGAACAAACTAGATACAAGTACTTTGTTGGATATATGATTTGCGTATATTCTTCCTACTGCGTAGCTTGTCATTCTCTTAACAGGTCAAATTTAATTTTAATGCAAGAAGTTCTGCATTTAAATAAATAAAACAGGTGTTCCCATCGTAGTGCAGCAGAAACGAATCCAACTAGGAACCATGAGGTTGCGGGTTCAATCCCTGGCCTTGCTCAGTGGGTTAAGGATCCGGCGTTGCCGTGAGCTGTGGTGTAGGTTGCAGACGTGGCTCGGATCCCGCATTGCTGTGACTCTGGTGTAGGTCAGTGGCTGCAGTTTCTGTTGAACCCCTAGCCCGGGAACCTTCATATGCTGAGGGTGTGCCCCTAAAAGGCAAAAAAAATAAATAAAACAGGAGTTCTTTTGTGGCACAGTTAGTAAAGGATCTGGCATTGTCACTGCAGCAGCTCAGGTTGCTGCTGTGGCTTGGGTTTGATCTTTGGCCCAGGAACTTCCCTGTGCTGTGGACACGGGCCTCCTCCAAAAAATAAATAAATAAATTATCTATGAAATTACTTTTTTGTGTGTGTGTGTGCTTTTTAGGGCTGCACCTGAGGCATATGGAAGTTCCCAGCCTATGCCACAGCCACAGCAACTTGGGATATGAGCTGCATCTGCAACCAACACCACAGCTTAGGGCAGTGCCGGATCCTTAACCCACTGAGGCCAGGGATCGAACCCACACCCTCATCGTTCCTAGTCAGATTTGTTAACCATTGAGCCACAATGGGAATTCCCTGCAATGACCTTCTAAAAAAGGTTTACACAGCTCTCTAACTGACTATGAAGTGAGCGATGAAAGATGGAAGAGTACATTTCCATGTAACCTTTGTTATTTTTGAATATGTGATTTCAGATCAGTTTTATTGTTACTAATTCTTATTCATGATTTGGGAGAAAAAGACTGAACTTAAATTATTTCATAATAATTTTCTGAATAATGGAAACTTAACCAGTTGGTTCACTCCAATACTTCTTACTTTTAACCTTAGGTTTCAGATGATGATAAAGAAAAGGGAGAGGGAGCTCTTCCAACTGGGAAATCAAAAAAGAAAAAGAAGAAAAAGAAGAAGCAAGGTGAAGATAACTCTCCTACACAGGTAGAATATCAAAACAACAGACATCATTCATTAAGCTCCTACTGCTGAGTTGTACAAAGATAATATGCAGATGATAAGAAAATGTAAAGCTCTAAGATAGTGTGAGGTGTCAGATTTACCTGAAAAACATTTGAAAAAAAGTATGAAAAGTCATAGAATGTTTTAAAGATTTTATACATCATGCTGTAATAAAAACATTGCTTGAAAGAAAATTATATCAAAGGTATAAACCTAAAAGTAAAGAACTAAAATTTTAAATTAGATGCATTTTGGTTTATATTATGGTGAAATGGAAAAGGAAGGAATACAGTATTTCACACAGAAATTCTTTGAGTAATGGAATTCAGCAAATTAGAATTTTAGCACAATTAGAAAGAAAAACTATGTGCATAAGAAGTAGAATCTTTCACTTGACTGTGAGTTTGCTGGCTGTTCCACTCAAGTGTTCTTTCCTGCTTTTTTGGCTTCCAATAGAAACTTTCTATTTATTATCACTTTTATATTTTAATTTTCTTTTCTTTGGTCTTTCCTATAATCTATTACTAGATTATAATACAGATGAAAACAAAGATATTTTAAGGCATACTAGATTCCTCGAAATGTGCAGGGATTTATTTTTGAAAACACTTACCACCATAACATTACAACCTTATGAAAGGCTTAGCCTTTATGTATAACCATGTGGCTACTTGTTTTCATTCCTTTAAATGTAGGAGATCGCCAAAATTTCTAGGGGATTGGCTATTGTAATTTTCCTACTTTATTTGGGGAAATTTTCTGCATGGCTTTTTTTTTTTTTTTTTTTTTTCTGCATGACTTTTTAAAGTATGTGTGCAGTTCTCTTGTGGGAAACACACCCCTTCATAAATGATGCCAATCCATTATCAGTATTAGTTTTTTCTCAGTAGTAATAGTAGGTGAGCATTTATGTTAATATAACTAAGATCAATGGACATAAAAAACAAAACTATGTAATAAGTGCGCTTTTCTTATTAGCTGAACTAGCTGATGAGAAATGTTATTGATAGCTGTCCTTCATTAGTAATACTATCCAAAATCCATGTAGCCAAACTTTTCGTGGATTTCTGTGATTTAAATTATAGCCTTTACCAATACTAGTTTTCTGGCTTGTGGAATAGGTGAGTTCCTTTTAAAAGAAATTATAGGAGTTCCTATCGTGGCTCAGTGGTTAACGAATCCGACTAGGAACCACGAGCTTGTGGGTTCAATCCCTGGCCTTGCTCAGTGGGTTAAGGATCCGGTGCTGCCGTGAGCTGTGGTGTAGGTCGCAGACTCGGCTCGGATTCCTCGTTGCTGTGGCTCTGGCGTAGGCCAGCAACTACAGTTCCGATTCGACCCCTAGCCTGGGAACCTCCATATGCCATGGGAGCAGCCCTAGAAATTGCAAAAAGACAGAAGAAAAAAGAAAAAAAAGAAATTATATATAAGTACTTCATTCCCAGAAGTCGTCGTTAAGTGAAATGCTAGTTCTAAAAACTCAACTAATTCACTATGTCCTTTTTCTAACAGGAAAAAAATACTAGTTTATCATTTGGTTTAGTTAATTAAATGGCTCCCATTTACAGATGTGTGTGTGTTGTTTTTTAATTTACAGTTGATTTAGATTTAAATCCCTGAGGAAAGCAGGAACAATGATTGTATATATTCCAAATGTACCTGTGATTATGCATCTTTGAATAATTATTTTTTTAGGCTCTTTTAAGATATCCAGGCAGTTTCTGAAATAAAATTATCTTCTGGGACTATCTTCTGGATATTAGTACTACAAACCAAATAGATTTTAATTAATAAAAATGAGTGATTTATATCATCTAATACACTACTTTTCTCTGTAGGACACAGAAGAATTAGAAAAAGAGATTAGAGAAGAGCTTCCAGTGAATACCTCGAAAGTCCGTCCAAAACAGGAGAAAGCTTTTTCCTTAAAGACCATAAGCACTAGTGATCCTGCAGAAGCACTCATCAGAAATAGCCAGGTAATTTTTTATATTTAAGAATGAAATTTTGATGACTTGAGAATTGTATTATTGCTAATATTTTTTTTGAAGCACCATGCTAAACATTTTTAATACACCAAAATGCCCTCAAAACTCCACAGGAAAGGTGAGACCCATTATATAAATGAGATTAGAGAAGTTGGATAATTTGGCCCACGTCCCATAGCTATTAGAGATGAAACTAGAGCCACTAGACTATATTTTTCCTCATTAAATATCGAGGCTTACAGGGGATAGATGGCTTACAGAAAATCATGACTTACAGAAAATGTGGCTGGTTGCACCTTCACAAAACCATACACGTAGTATGACTAT
Organism: Sus scrofa; assembly: GCF_054392235.1. Lineage (NCBI taxonomy): Eukaryota > Metazoa > Chordata > Mammalia > Artiodactyla > Suidae > Sus > Sus scrofa. The sequence goes on along the minus strand of NC_139386.1, from coordinate 39,084,338 downwards.
GGTTTATAGTATTTGTATAAAATTTGGAGACTGTAGTTCCAGTTGTGGCACCTCAGAAATGAATCCCACTAGTATCCGTATCCATGAGGATTCAAGTTCAATCCCTGGCCTCACTCAGTGGGTTAAGGATCTGGCGTTGCCGTGATCTGGGGTATAGGGCACAGACGTAGCTTGGATCTTGAGTTGCTGTGGCTGTGGTGTAAGCTGACAGCTATAGCTCCAATTTGACCCCTAGCCTGGGAGCCTCCATATGCCGAGGGTGCGGCCCTAAAAACTAACTGTGGGGGAGGGGGGGCAAAAAATAAAATAAGATAAAACTTGGTGACAGCATCTTGAAGTATGTGCCATCTCTGAAAAATTTTGGTATGTTAGAAGGGACCATTTTACAAAAGGTAACAGTGACACCTAAATCTGATTTCTGGGAGTTGCCTTGAGCTGTGGTGTAGGTCGCAGACGTGGCTCGGATCCAGCGTTGATATGGCTGTGGCGTAGGCCTGAAGTGTGCATAACCACAAAATTCTGCCTGATTATTTTGTATACTCATCCAAAAAAGTGTATTGAGAATCTACCACAGTGCCACACACCCTTCAGGTTCTGGAGATGGATACATTAGAGAACAAAGCTCTTTCTGGAGCTTACATAATGAAACAGCTTATACAAGTACCTGAGTTATTGCTAAGAGAAAGAATTTGTAACAGATTTTTGGACTAAAAATCTTAACCATACTTCCTGTTTCAATTTGATGTTTGTAATTCCTTGAGAGTGTTTTGAGGAAAAAGGATGCAATCTCAGTACATGCATGGGTTTAATAGTAAGACTGCAAAGGACCGTATGATGTTTTGATGTTTTTCTTAGTTGTTTTCAGAAGCCATCTTGTAAAGGATATTGGAGTCTTTTTGTGATTTAATATAGATAAGTGAGAGAACTGGGGGGGCTGTGGATTTTAGATGAGTACTAAAACTTCTGGGTATGAGATAAATACAGGGAACATTAATAAAGCTGAATTGAGCAGCATAAATGCAGCTTCAGTTACCTGGAATAGTAAGGAGTCCTGGTAGTTACCTGGGTACACATCCTCCTCTTGTTTCCTTTCCCCATTGTGCTTTCCCCAGCCCTTGGAGCCTGGAAGAACAAGGGACAAAACAAGCGTTACTTACCCTTGGTTTTGTATTCAAAATAATCATCACAGGTAAAGCCAAAGGGTGAAATGGCAGCTTACTCATCCATTACAGCCTCAGGTTACTCCAAGTATTGGAGTTTGTGTCATTATCTGCCCTGACCTGAACAGGCCTCATTGACGCAAGTCAATTAGTTTACGTCTCTGCTCCCAGGTTGGAAAGGAGAAGCTCGGCTCAAGAATCTAGGCCCTAAATAAGCAAGTTTTCACTCCCAGACTGGATAAAACGCTGAAGATTTAGACCTGAGTGTTACTAGTCACTTTAATCGATTAGGCTAATAGCCATAATCTGCTTTTTCTGAGGTTATCTTATTCCTTGGGAAGGAAACCGACGTTCTTGCTGCTGCTATTTGAGATATTCCTGGCTCTCCTTGAGAAGGAGAAAAGGGGAACTCACCTATTGGTAGTGCAGAAATTCACTGTTTCTTTTGCCTTTCACATGAAAAAGTTTTGAGTTGAGAGTTGGTGAAAAGTGGACACAACCATTGAACAAATAACAAATCCTGCTATTTGTAATGAGAAAGAAAAATGTAGAAGTTAATGAAAATGGGAGGATTCGTTCCCATTTGAGAATCAGTAAACATCTTGTAACATTACACTCCCCTGTTTTTATCTCAGCCCATATTTGTAGATATTATAGGTAAAGATTTATTTGGTTATGTGTCACTAGAGGGCAGTGTAGTTGTAGTGCTTCTGCTGGTAAATTATTGGGAAACCATCGTCATATTTACTTGCTGCTAAACAAGCCTCTTGTTATTACTATGATACTTAACTTTATTTGAACTTTCTAATGAAAATCTAAGATAATTTTATTTCACAATAGCCTATCAAGACTCTTCCACCTACTATTTCTACCGAGCCATCTGTTACTTTATCAAAAAGTGATTCTGACAAGAGCTCTTCCCAAGTGCCACCGATGCTACAAGAAACAGATAAATCCAAGTCAAATACTAAGCAAAATAGTGTGCCTCCTTCACAGAGTAAGTAGTCCTCATTTTTTATTATTTCGTGTGTTCTCCGTAGTGTTTGTAAGTATTAATATCGTAGTAGTCTAATAATCCATTAATAGAGCAGCCCTTCCCTCCTTTGCAAAGCCAGATCCTTGGAACCTTGTGGACCTCAGTTGTGAGGGCCAAGAGGCTGCAGTCACTCCAGGCAAGAATAGGTGGACCAGGCCATGCACCGAGGAGGACTTGACTTGATACCTACCCTTATTGGCCTGGCCCCTCCCTTTTTCTGTCACATGTTCTTGAGTACAGATTGTTCTGTCCCTTTTCTTCCCTACTTTTTCTCCCTTCAGCTACCTTTAGTTTCCATTTTACTCATTTTCACATTTATTACTTAGATTGAGTCATATTAAATGATGGTCAAAACTAGTGAAATATCAGAGTTCCCATCGTGGCTCAGTGGTAATGAACCCAACTAGCATCTTTGAGGACCTGGGTTCCATTCCTGGCCTCACTCAGTGGATTAAGAATCTGGCATTGCCATGAATTGCAGCATATGTGGCTCAGATTCCAAATTGCCATGGCTGTGGTGTAGGCCAGCAGCTGCAGCTCTGATTCAGCCCCTAGCCTCAGAACTTCCTTATGCCTCTGGTATCCCCCCCCCCAAAAAAAAGAACTAGTGAAATATCATCTGTATACATTGGGATTGAAAGGAAGATAGGGGAGTTCCCGTCGTGGCGCAATGGTTAACGAATCTGACTAGGAACCATGAGGTTGCGGGTTCAGTCCCTGCCCTTGCTCAGTGGGTTAACGATCTGGCGTTGCCGTGAGCTGTGATGTAGGTTGCAGACGCGGCTCGGATCCAGCGTTGCTGTGGCTCTGGCGTAGGCCAGTGGCTGCAGCTCCGATTCGACCCCTAGCCTGGGAACCTCCACATGCTGCAGGAGCGGCACAAGAAATGGCACAAAAGACCAAAAAAAAAAAAAAAAAGAAAGGAAGATAGGAAGGCAGCCAGAGAATAACCTAAAAACATGTAACTAAAACTTGAGAATATAAACATGTAAAATTTAAGGCATAGTTACTGAATTTCAAAGCATATTTTAGTTGATGCTAATTTTATATTTTTGAAGCAGAACAGTATTCACTGCCTCCTAACTTTTTTTTCTTTTTCCTCCTCCCTCCCCCCCTTTAGCCAAGTCTGAAACTAGTTGGGAATCTCCCAAACAAATAAAAAAGAAGAAAAAAGCCAGACGGGAAACGTGAATATTTTTTTTCCTGAATTGGACATGTGTTTGTAAACACTGTCTTGAAGATTATGCTGTTTATGCAATAATTTGTGAACATGTACAGAGTTTTATATAAATTTAAACCAATTTTTAAAACAAGACTGTGAACACAACCACCGTAAAAATGGAATCAAAGGAAAGTTAATTTATGAAATTAAGAGGTCAGCAGAATATACTACAGTGCTGGAAGACACTTGGGGAAAGTCTCTCTTCAATTTAACAAGAACAATCTTAATTTAAGAATATTATCCTGGTTTTATAACAGTGCCCTGTTTACAACAGATTGTGCCCTATCTCATCTGCAGCTGAGGAATAAAGGATTCTGATTAGAGAGAAGGTTGCCTACAAATTAGTTGGCAGCTTCTTGGATCTTATGCACGGAACTTAAACCATTTGAATACATTTTATGCTTAAATCAAAGTGCTTTGATCAAATGCATAATCTGCCATATCTTTACATATTTGTTGGTAGCAGTTTATATTAAAGGAATCACAAGTGCAAATAAAAAGTCATTTATTCTTTGTTTAACTAAACTCTCATGGTTTGGTTTACAATTTTTAAAAAGTTCTTAAAACATTCAAAATGCAATTGACACTTGTATGGCTTATGAAGTTATTTTTGATGAAGTCTTACATTACTTGAATTGTTCAAAGTACAGTGTATTTTAAGTTAAGAAAGGTAAACTATATATGTATTTGTCTTATACTTTTAAGGTTCAGACTCACAAATAATGCTCTTGTTTATGATTTGAATACTTTCAGACAAAATCCAACTTATGTTTTTCCTTTCCCTAGCAATTACTTTTTTCCAGTGTCAGCTCTTCTTCATTACTAATACTTTTTGACTTTAAAAAGGAAGTCTTTCACAAACTAGTTATACAGACAGAACTTTTGAGTCTATGATGGCGAATGAAAAACTAGAGTCAGACAGCTTTAAATTGACATTGTCAAGACCTCCAGTTATCAGGAATACATTTTTTTACTGCCTTAACCTGTAGTGCGTAGAATATGCATCAATTTCTTGAAGGGGAGTCATGTTTTTATAAGAATTTTCATGTAACTATTGCAATCGTGGTCAAATAAGGAACGTTTCCTGCTTGAAACTATATGGATTTAAACGACGTGTGAGATGTTGTTTCACCGTTTTCAGGCACTGTGTAATTCTATTGTAATAAACTGGCAGGTATCTTTGTAACTATAACTAGTGCATGCTCAGCCATGTACACTGTAAATAGCCTTTACCAAACGTGTTTGACAAGGACCATAATTAACATCACTTAGTGAATTGTGATAAAGAAAAAAAGCCATGACTTATTTGATGTGATTGGCTTAATTGTTTTTCTGTGGCGCCAAGAATGAAACTGTTTAACAGCTGTAACCAATGGTACTGATCTATCCATCCAATCTTGTCTTTATTCTATTTGATTGTGGTTCGATAGTATTGCATTGTCACACTGGGAAAGCTAAAGAGACAAAATGGTTTTGGTTTCGCTGAAGACTGGCCTTATTAATGGACAGCTTTCCTAACAAGTGATTATTAACTTTTATCAGGTGTTAACATCTGTTTCAGGAACATGGCAGTATGTTTACATGTCAGAAGTTTTGTTTTAATTCTATGATATTTCTAAATTGATTTGTTTAAATAAATTCAGCAAATGGATAGCATTGTTTTTATTTGCTTCAATATCGGGGTAAATATTAAGCTAAAGTGCCAGGAGTGGATTTCTTCAAATGACTGTATTCTGTTAGCTTTATATGGATGCTTCCTAAAGAGATCCAAGGATGCCTACATTGCAGCACTTTGTAAAGATATCACAAAGGAGGCTTGAATTAGGGAGTCTGTGTAATTTTAGAATGTGCCAAAAGATCTGTGCTCAAAAAATTTGATTGAACTCTCTCAACTCTACCTCACCATTTCTTTATCTTAGAGTTGTGCTGGCTTTGTCACATGTGGGATTTTATTTCTCCAGCTTAGTAGCTATCACTCACTCAACTGCCGCTGCCAGGCGTTAGAGACACCGTCTTTTGAGGGGAGATTGAGTGTGGAGATGGAGAGGTGCGCTCTTAAATCGGGGTGGATCCAGGATGGAGATACCTGTCCCTTCTCTCTGGCTCAAGAGCCGGGACATGGATTTTCTGTTTTGAGAGGAGGCAGCTATGAATGATAAAATTAATAAGTTCATTCTCTTACACAGGCATGAGGTGCAGACTCTTGCACAGTTAATCCTTGTTCATTGCTCTTGTTCCCTTAAGAACTTTATGTGACATGAGAGCAGTTTCTGGCGTCTGAACAGAGGAACGGTTGTCCAGCCTCAACTCAGAAGGCAGTAAAGTCAAGGTAGCAATTTGGGGAGGAGGGGAGGGGGGAGCCTGTTGTCCTTTGGAGGCGGGGACGAGGTGCCCTCCCAAACTGCTAAGACTAGTGATCCCTTCAGACCTGGAGGAGACCCTTGTTCTGACTAGCAAACAAGGCCTCAGAGAAACTCTTAAAACTCTCCCTCGTCATGACCTGTCTCCACATACTCACTGAAAATCCTTCCCTGTTCTGGAGCTGGACGTAGCGGGTTAGGATGTCCCCAGACGAATCCTACCTCTCTATACCCTGAATTGAGCAAAACAGTAGTTGAGAGAGTCCAAAAATCCAGGATTGGAATAAAATGTTGATGTTATTGACCATGTTTACTCTGTGCATGCGTTGTCTTGGGCCGGCAGTGGGAGTAACTCATCGGAATCTAATGGTATGATTTCGTAGATTAATCCAGTTTGCACTTGGGTTAAAGATATTGAAGGGCAATATTTAACTACAGAGTTTAGTTTTTCTTAATTAAGAACAGTCCTCTATTAACATAGTGTGAAATATCTTTCAAAATTTAGAATTTAGGTTTAAGATGTCTAAGAGATGTCTTAAGACTTTCCTGTAAACTCATTGCACAAACTGGAATTACTTTCCAAAAGACTTAGGGAATGCAAATATGTTATTTGTAAAATGCATTGAGTATTGTAAATAAAACAAACCATTTTTGTTTTGTTTAAATTGCTCGTGATAGTTCTCTTCTGGGAGGGGATTTTGCATCCAAACCTAGTCTAAAGGCAATTTCTTTTTGATGTTCTTGATGTTTCTAAACCATGGTTTCCAAATCTTTCAAATGTCCATGATGCTCTGAAACCTTAGGTGCGCTTGCAGGCTTTACCACAGGGAAATCAAATATTTGGAGTTAACTATCTCTAGAAAACGTCCCTGTTTGCGACACAGTGTTTTCTGTGGGAAACAGCATCCACCTTATATCTTTTTGGCAGTGATGTTAAGGCCACCAGATGCAGTATATCCCTCGTGTGAACCTTTTCAGTTAAGGAAATTAGATTCAGATTTGGCATTATATATTCGTATGGCTGTGTCCCTAAACAATAGCAACTTAAAGTAGGAACTTATTTTTCTTGCATGTATAAGTCTGGGAGAGCAGTCCAGGGGTAATTTGACACCCTGCAGGACCAGGCATCCAGGGTCCTCCTGCGTTACTCTTCCCTTTTCTCAATACATGGCTTTTATGGCACAGTTGCAGACAGCTGCACCTGCTAGAAACGCCCTGTCAGCATTTCTGCCCGCTTCCTTTAAGAACACTTCTTACAAGTTCTTCACACCACACAGGCTTATCCACCCAAACGTAATCACTTGATCCTGCTAGTACACAGGGGGATGGGAAATAAGAGTCTTTATTCTGGGCTGTCATTACAATTCAGGATTTATTACAGAGGCAGCAGTGGAGAACTGGCTATCGGGAACAGCCGTCTCTGTCACAGGATCAATGTACCCTGTGTATATCTTGCACCCAAGCATCACTTTTCAGGTCAGGTTAGAGCTTTTCCACTTGAGCAGAAATTTTGAAATCTCTTGGATGCTGCTCAGAGTAGCAACCAATGATGTTTCAACTTACCTGTAATAGATTCTGGAAGAAATTTCTGCCACTCGATGACTGCTTTAAATTCCAGGCTTAAAGAAACTTAGTAGCCTGCTATCACGCCTACCCTGCAAGGATAGGTTATAACGAGTTTCAGTAGAAGAGTTACTCTGGTGTATAATGTACTTGAAAAAGTAAAAAGCATTGCTGCTATTCTAAGGACTTTAACAGGAGAATGATTTCTAAGCCAGCATCAAGACAGGTATGTGAAGTGCCCTGGAAGATGTTTGCTACCTACCAAATAATAATTAACAATGACGAGGTTCATGAATAGGCTAATTTGAAAAGTTTAAGCCGATTCAAGGTCGTCCCCATGATAATGGCATTCTTACTTGTATGTGTGCTTTCCTTTTTTATTTATTGTTAAGTATTCAAAATGAATATATGTAACATGTACATAAATTACAAAGCATAATAAAATGAACACCTCTGAAATCACCATTCTGCTTAAGAAATAGAACATTCCCAGTAGGGGATATGGGGTGGGGGGGGTGAGCTCGATTGTTATTTGGCAACAGGATCGGGGTAGGGGTGGGCCGTTGAGGCAGGCTGCGGAAGCGTGGATGAACGTAGCTGCTCTCAAGTGGCCCAGCGTGGCACAGGCCCTTTTTGATGCCAGAACTGACTCTGGGGCCCAGGTGACACGAAGCCTGGTCTTGGAGGGGGGTCACGGCAGCCTCACTGGTGCTCCTTTCTTAAGTCATCCCACTGACGTCTGTTGGGAAATCGTATCAAATATGAGTAGGCACAGTGAGTGTGGACAGGAATTGTGCCCTCAGCGCTGTAGTACACACTACCTGGCAGCCTTTCCACGAGGAGGGAGGATAGCAAGGCTTTTTTCTATTCAGGAGTTTCCCCCCAGGATTGAGAAAAGCAGCTTGCCTCCTGCTTAGGGTGAGGACCCCTTGTGCACTTTGTTGGTGGCTGACTTTCTGACAAATGCCACAAGGGTGTTTAACAGCAAAGGCTGTTAGCTACTTAGGACACTGGAATTATGAATGACTTCTTTCTTTTCTAAAAGGGTCTTCAAAAATGTTTTAAATAGTACCTGAAAAAGTTGGAGCTATTCTCATTTCTCAAGAGAACTCAAGGGACCACAATAATGAACAATGGCCTTAAAAAAAAAAATCTGGGCATTCGCATTGTGGCTCAGCAGAAACAAACCCAACCAGTATCCATGAGGATGCAGGTTCCATCCCTGGCCTTGCTCAGTGGGTTAAGGATCTGGTGTTGCCACGAGCTGTGGTGTAGGTCACAGATCGGGCTTGGATCTGCTGAGGCTGTGGCTGCGGCTTAGGCCTGCAGCTGCAGCTCCGATTTGACCCCTAACCTGGGAACTTCTAATGTGCTGCAGGTGCGGCCCTAAGAAGAAGAAAGAAAAAGAGGGAGGGAGAGAGGAAGATAGGGAAAGAAAGAAAGAAAAGAAAGAAAGAAACGAAACAAGACTGGAGTTCCCAGCATGACTCAGTGGGTTAAGAACCCGACCGGTATCCATGAGGATGTGGTTTTGATCCTTGGCCTCACTCAGTGGGTTAAAGCATCTGGCGTTACCTCAAGCTGTGCATAGGTTGCAGATGAGGCTCGGATCTGGTGTGGCTGTGGTGTAGGCTGACTGACAGCCTTAAAAACCAAAAACAAAAAAGACAGACACAAGACCAAATGAAAACTGTAGCCTTTTTGAAGGACAGAAAACAAATGAAAAACTATCATTATTTACAAAACAAAAATACCACTATTTCCCAAATATAAATTGAGTTCAGTTCCAATTAGAGTGCAACAGATTTTTCTTAATACTTCAAAGGCATGAAAAATAATTTGAAAAAGATGGAAGAAAAGGGAGTAGGCAGCAGCACAAAAGGGCCAGGGGCCCCATTTCATGAATATCAGTTATCAGAATAAAATATAAAATGGCTTGTATCCATCACAGTTCTTAGTGTTAGAAACCTGGAATCCCCTCTGGCTAGTTTAAGCAGAAAAAGAATCCGGAAGCACAAGAGATCCATGCTCTTAACCCACCAGGAAGAATCCCGGCCTCAGCAGAGGCTGCTCCGGCGAAAAACATCCTGATCGGAAGGAAGCTCAGGACTAAATGACTAAATTGATTCCACCATCACAGCCTCTGCTCTGCTGGAGGCCCCGCCAGCCTCTGTGTGTCCACAGCCGGGTTGTGCCCAGGCTTCCTCTTTCCGGACTCCTTTCTAAGTGTCTGGCAGAGTCAAGGTCATTTCCATGTCTGACAAGCAGCAAGGGATAGTGGAAAATGAAAAAAAAATTGGGCTTCGTGAGGAACTCCAAACACATCCAAAATTTATTGAGCACTATACAAATACAATTGAATAATTTGTCAACAAAGGGATAGTTAAACAGGTTGGAAAACAGGGCAGGGAATCCAGAAATACCTTCCTATATTGGTGGGAATTTTGTATACAATGTAGGTGGTGTCTTAGTTCACTGGTAAAAGGTTGATTTCCTTATGAGATGGTACTGGCTCCGCTTATTTGACTGGAAGAAAAGAAAGCTGGAACCCATCATACCTTATAGGAAAATCAATTCCAGATGGATTAAAGTCAGAATTTTTTTTTTTTAATCTTAAAAGACAATACAGGAAACTACATGTACAACCCAGGAATGGAGAAGACTTTTTCTTTTTCTTTTTTTTTTATTTTTTTATTATCATTATTTCCCCAATACAATTTTTCCCCTACTGTACAGCATAGTGACCCAGTTACACATACATGTATACATTCTTTTTTTTCCCATTATCATGCTCTGTCATAAGTGACTAGACATAGTTCTCATTGCTTAACAGCAGGATCTCATTGTTATTCCATTCCAAAAGCAATAGTTTGCATCCATTAACCCCAAATTCCCAATCCATCCCACTCCCTCCCTCTCCCCCTAGGCAACCACAAGTCTATTCTCCAAATCCATGATTTTCTTTTCTGTTCAAAGGTTCATTTGTGCTGTATATTAGATTCCAGATATCAGTGATATCATATGGTTTTTGTCTATCGCTTTCAGACTTACTTCACTCAGTATGAGAGTCTAGTTCCATCCATGTTGCTGCAAATGGCATTATTTTGTTCTTTTTGATGGCTGAGTAGTATTCCATTGTGTGTGTATACCACTTCTTCCTATTCCAACAGTCTGTCGATGGACATTTGGGTTATTTCCATGTCTTGGCTATTGTGAATAGTGCTGTAATGAATATGTGGGTGCATGTGTCTTTTTTAAGGAAAGTTTTGTCCAGATTTATGCCCAAGAGTGGGATTGCTGGGTCATATGTTAGTTCTACGTATAGTTTTCTAAGGTACCTCCATACTGTTCTCCATAATGGTTGTACCTTTTTACTTTTTTTAATCAAGGAAATTTTTCTTCCAGTTTCACTAAGAAATAATTGGCATACATCACTTTATATATGGGAAGATATTCTTAACCAAGAACTGGCAACCTGGAAGCTATAAAAGAGAAGATAGACATTTTTAACTGCAGAGAATTTTGTCAGCTTTTGGAGATCCTGTCATGGCTCTGTAGTAACGAATCTGACTGCTATCCATGAAGATATGGCTTCAATCCCTGGCCTCACTCAGTGGGTTAAGGATCCGGCGTTGCCGTGAGCTGTGGTATAAGTCGCAGTTGTGGCTCGGATCTTGCCGTGAGCTGTGGTATAAGTCGCAGTTGTGGCTCGGATTGCTGTGACTGTGGTGTACATAGGCTGGCAGCTGCAGCTCTGATGCGACGCCTAGCCTGGGAACTTCTATGTGGCAGGTGCGGCCCTAAAAAAGAAAGAAAAAAAAAAAAGATTTATTTTGAAGTAATCACAGACTAACAGGAGTAAGTTGCAAAAATAGTTCAGAGAGGTCCTGTGTCCCCCTCACCCAATCCCCCCGAGCTGTACCATCTTACATAACTGTAGTACAACATCCAAACCAGGAAATAGATCCTAGTGGTACAAACGACAGATTTTATTCAGATTTCACCAGGTTTTGCTTAAGTATGCATGTATGTGCGTACTTACATGTGATTTTATCATGTGTAATCACCGCTATGATCAAGATACAGAACTGTGTTGTCCCTGCTGTGGCTCAGGTTCGTTCTCTGGCCCCAGAACTTACACATGTTGCTGATGCCACTGAAAAAAAAAAAAAAAAAAAAAAAAAACTATCTGCAAAATAGAAACAGACTATGGCCATGGAGAACAGACTTGTGGTTGCCAGGGGGGAGGGAAGAGAGAGTAAGTGGGCAGGGAGTTTGAGGTTAGGAGATGCAAACTGTTACATTTGGAGTGGAGAGGCAATGAGATCCTACCGTATGGCACAGGGACCTATGTCCAATCTCTTGGGTTGGAACATAATGGAAAATAGCAAAAAAAGGAGTTCCCGTCATGGCGCAGTGGTTAACGAATCTGACTAGGAACCATGAGGTTGCGGGTTCGGTCCCTGCCCTTGCTCAGTGGGTTAAGGATCCAGCGTTGCTGTGAGCTGTGGTGTAGGTTACAGATGTGGCTTGGATCCCGAGTTGCTGTGGCTGTGGTGTAGGCCGGTGGCTCCAGCTCCGATTAGACCCTTAGCCTGGGAACCTCCATATGCCGAAGGAGGGGCCCAAGAAATGGCAAAAAGACAACAACAACAACAAAAAAAAAAAAATAGCAAGAAAAAAAAAAGTATGTACACATATGTGTGACTGGGTCACTTTGCTGTACAACAGAAATTGAAGAAACATTGTAAATCAATTATACTTAATTTTTTTTTAATTAAAAAATAAAAAGACGCAGAAGTGTTTGTGGCCACAGAGGAACTCCCTGGTGCTTTCTGTTTCTGGTCGCCTTTCTCCCACTCCCCACTCCACCCTGTCCTCATCCCTGCCTCCTCCCCAGGAGGCAACTGCTGGAAGCACTGAATTCCGGAGCACATGCCTGAAATACAAAACATCTTCGATCCTGGGTATTTCCTATAACATGGAAGACTGGGAATAGCCCAGCTATTCATCCAGAGGTGCTGGCTGAATAACTCCCATTACAGGGAGTGACTTCTCTGCCGCTGCAGAAAGAAGGAAGATCTCCACCTCCTGCTCGCTCACCATCACCAGGATATACCAGTAAATGAACAAAGAAAGACGCTCTCTTCTTCCTACGCCTAAACCCTCCATTCAGGTCCTTCCCAATCTGATTCTAAGCTACCGTTCACCTCCACCCTGAACTGCTCCCCTTCACACACCCCTTCCTGACCGGTCTTCGCCTGGACCGCCCAGACTACCCTTCCCTGGCTACACAGTCGAATTCCAGGCGACCACAAGCTATAGAATTTCCTCGATGGAAGAAATGTCCCATATCCGTGCTGCCACATATGGAAGCCACTAGCCTATGAGGCTATTGAGCACTTAAATATGATGAGTGCAACTGAGGAATCACATTTGTTTGCTCGTTTGATTTCTTTTTCACAGGTACACCTGCAGCATACGATAGTCCCAGGCTAGGGGTCGAGTCGGTTGCAGCTGCTGGGCTACATCACAGCCATGGCAACACTGGATCCGAGACACATCTGCAGCCTACAATCCAGATCCTTAACCCACTGGGGGAGGTCAGGGATCGAGCCTGCATCCTCAGAGAGACAGTGTCTGGTTCTCAACCTGTTGAGCCACAGCAGGAATGCCCAAATTTATAACTCAATTGCATTTAATTTTCAAGAGCCATATAGGCAATCACCTCAGGATCATAGCTCTTTAGCTCTTTTACACACACACACACACACACACACACACATACACACTATTACACTCCACATCACTGCTGCCTGTCTTCCTCAGCAGACTCCCGTACTTCTTTCAGACTTTCTTTGTCCATTATCTTTCTGCAGCCCCCACAGAGCCTCTGCAGAGAAGCACCAGAACAGCCATTTGCTGAATAGACAGGATAGTTTTTGTGTTTTGAGTTTTTTTGGGTTTTTTGGTCTTTTTTTGCCATTTTTTGGGCCACACCCATGGCATATGGAGGTTCCCAGGCTAGGGGTCGAATTGGAGCTGCAGCTGCTGCCCTACACCACAGCCACAGCAACTAGGGATCCGAGCCGAGTCTGCAACCTACACCACAGCTCACGGCAACGCTGGATCCTTAACCCACCGAGCGATGCCAGGGATCAAACCTGCAACCTCATGGTTCCTAGTCGGATTCGTTAACCACTGAGCCACGACAGGAACTCCAGGATAGACAGTTTTTAAGTGTAACAAAAATAATTGTCACCATCCAAACACAGATACTGGCTTCTATGCATATCTCCAGTCTGGTCTTGCCTCAGTACAGAGCCCAATTCTGAGCTTAAAGAATGAGAAAGTTCATTAGAAGCTCAAGTTTAGGGAGTTCCCTTCGTGGCTCGGTGGTTAGCAAACCTGACTAGGGATACAAGTTTGATTCCTGGCATCGATCAGTGGGTTAAGGATCCAGGGTTGCCGTGAGCTGTGGTGTAGGTCACAGATGCAGTTTGGATCCTGCGTTGCTGAGGCTGTGGTGCAGGCCAGTGGCTACAACTCTGATTCCACCCTAGCCTGGGAACTTCCATATGCCTCGGGTGCAGCCATAAATAAGCAAAAAAAAAAAAAAAAAAAAAAAAAAAAAAAGCAGCAGCAGCAGCTCATGTTTAGAATGTATTGAGAATTTATCTACGTTGCTTTCATCCTATGCCCTTCTTATCCTTGCATTGACTTCTGCAGGGTATTGATGCCAAATTTCCTTCTCACTAACAGAAAAGATTTATAACTTTCCTGAGGCTTATACTTCTATTTTGCAATGGATGCCATTCCTCAGGAAGAACTGATGAAAACTTTCTTTGCCTTGTAAGAATCTATGGAAATGAAAGAATTGCTTGCTCTGCAGTATATTCAACTTCATAAGCAAAGCCTTTTTCTCAATGAAACTTTTTTTTTTTTTGGTCTTTTTGCCATTTCTTGGGCCACTCTCACGGCATATGGAGGTTCCCAGGCTAGGGGTCAAATCCGAGCTGTAGCCACCAGCCTATGCCAGAGCCACAGCAACACAAGATCCGAGCCACATCTGCGACCTACACCACAGCTCACGGCAACACCAGATCCTTAACCCACTGAGCAAGGCCAGGGATCGAACCTGCAACCTCATGGTTCCTAGGTGGATTCGTTAACCACTGAACCACGACAGGAACTCTGAAACTTTTTTTTATTTTGAGATAATTGTAGATTCATATGCAGTGCTAAGGAGTTTCCTGGTGGCCTGGTAGGTTGAGAATCCAGCATTATCACTGCTGTGGCTCAGGTCGATGCTGTGGTGCTGGTTCTATCCCTAGCCTGGGAACTTTCACATGCCCTGGGCACAAAAAAAAAAAAAAAAAAAAATGCAGGGGTAAGAAATAATACAGATCCCAACTGCAATATATACATCTAAGGATAACCTGACTCCCTTGCGGTACAGTGGGAAAATAAAAAACAAACAACAAAAAAAAAAAAAAAAAGAAAAGAAAATATACCATCTGCAAGATTTTCCCACATATGATTGGAAAGATGCTGTAGTCTCAATTTAGGTGTGTTTATGTTTACACAACTATTGATGTGATTTATTTCCAGTGGTTATCGATAGAGCCTTGACCAACTGACACTGTGGAAATGCCAATGAAAGAATAAATGACAGCTTTAACAACAAAAAAAAAAAAAAAGAAAAGAAATAATACAGATCCCTTCACCAGTTTCTCTCAAAAGCAATAGCTTGCAAACTCTACTACCACATGGCAAGTGGGAAATTGACATTGTAATGATGCACCATCTTATTCAGATTTCTTCAGTTTTACACGCCCTTCTCTGTGTATTTAATACCATGCAATTTATTCACACGTGGATTCTTGTAATTAGCACCAGTTAAGATACACAACAGCCTCATCTTACAAAGCTCCCCTTTGCTTCACTTCTCTAATCACACACACTTTCTCTAGCCCCATCCCAGTCCCTAACCCATGGCAACAGGTAAGCTATTCTTTATAATTTTGTCATTTCAAAAATGTTACAGAATTGCAATCTTACAGTATCAGCCCTTGGGGATTGGCTTGTTCTCTCAGCATGATTCCCTTCAGATCCATCCAAGCTGTTACATCAATAGCTCGTTCCTGTTGTTGCTGCTGTGCAGCATCCTGTGGCATGTACACGCACTTACATGCACATACACGCAGGTACACACAGGTACACGCACGTACACGCACAGTTTATTTAAACCCCCCTCCGTTGAGGACATTTGGAGTTTTTCCAGATTTGCGCCATGAGGAATAAAGCTGCAGTGAACATTTGTGTACATATTTTTGTGTGAACACAAGTTTTGGTTAATCTGTGATAAATGTTCCGGAGTGAATTGCGGTGGTATGGTGATTGCTTGTTTGTTTCGAAAGGAAACACACTATTTTCCAGAGTGACTATATACTATTCCCTAAAAGCAAAAATTTTAAAACCGGGGCCCCTTTGAAAAGGAATTCAAATCCTGTTGAAAATCAAGTGTTTTATTAAAAGAAATTTGATTTAGGAGTTCCCACTGTGGGGCAACAAGATCAGCAGTGTAATGAGATCAGTGGCGTCTCTGAGGCATCAGGGACGCAGGTTTGATCCCCAGCCTGGCATGGTCGATTAAAGGATCCAGTGTTGCCACAGCTGCAGTGTAGGTCACAACTGCAGCTTGGATCTGATCCCTGGCCCAGGAACTCCATATGCCAAGGGGCAGACAAAAAAGAAATACAAATGAAAAGTAAATTTGCTTTAGGCTTAGGTAAGCTCTGGTCTCTGCATTATATTCTGCTACTGCATAACAGACCAGAAAACTTGGGGACAGTTTATTATCACCTAGACATTGATCATGCCAGAAATAGCTGAGGGGACCAACCCTGAAGTTCTGAAGAGTCATTTCCTCGGGCTCCCAAGGGATAACTGATTTTTAAAATGGTGCAGCCAGGAGTTCCCATTGTGGCGCAGCAGAAACAAATCCAACTAGGAACCATGAGGTTGCGGGTTTGATCCCTGATTTCACTCAGTGAGTTAAGGATCCGGCATTGCCATGTGTAAGTTGAAGACACAGCTCGGATACGGCATTGCTGTGTCTGTGACCTAGGCCAGCAGCTGTAGCTCCAATTAGACCCCTAGCCTGGGAACTTCCATATGCCACAGTGCAACCCTAAAAAGACAGGGAAAAAAATCACATTAAGGAGGGTAAAATGCTTTATTCAATATGTACTGATTTAAATGTTAATCCCACCTGAAAACTGCCTTGGAGTTCCCATCGTGGCTCAGTGATTACGAACCCAACTGGTATCCATGAGGACACAGATTTGATGCCTGGCCTCGATCAGTGGGTTAAGGATCCAGTGTTACCATGAGCTCATGAGCTGCAGTGTAGGTTGCAGGTGCAGCTTGAGTCCCTTGTTGTGGCTGTGGTGTAGGCTGGCAGCAGCAGCTCCAATTTAACCCCTGGCCTGGGAAGTTCCATATGTCACAGGTGTGGCCCTAAAAAGGCAAAAAGACCAAAAAAAAAAAAAAAAAAAAAAGCATAATTTTTAAAACGCAGGTGAGCAGAGAAAAACATTTTTTAATGTATATGTGATTAAAAATAAAAATATTACTTTTATTCCAGTAAAAATAGTTGGAAGTGAACTTTTTTCTCAGGCATCAGGCTTAGGGAAAATGTCTTTGAAGAATCTGCACAGAGAAATATTATGGTGGCTGAGGGCTTTAAGATTTAAGTCTTTTAGGGAGTTCCCATATCGTGACTCAGTGGTTAACGAATCCGACTAGGAACCATCATGTTTTGGGTTTGATCCCTGGCCTTGCTCAGTGGGTTGAGGATCCGGCATTGCCATGAGCTGTGGTGTAGTTCACAGATGCGGCTGGGATCTGGTGTTGCTGTGGCTGTGGTGTAGGCCGGCGGCTACAGCTCCAATTAGACCCCTAGCCTGGGAACCTGCATATGCCAAGGGATCGGCCCTAGAAAAGGCAAAAAAAAAAAAAAAAAAAAAAAAAAAAAAAAAAAAAAAAAGAAGATTTAAGTCGTTTAGATTTAAGACTCTGGGACCAGGAACGATAACACGGTGTAACGCTCTATGGCTCAACTCACTCCAGAAACCTATTCTGCATGAATTTCTACAACATCTGAGGTTCAAAGGAAATAGTACAGAGTGTTACAAAGGTACATTCCAGGAAAGAGAATTAAAATTTATATCCAGGCTTTATTATCCAATTGTTCCTTTCTTTAGGGCCATAAAACTTAAAAGGGAGGAATGACCAAGTAACATTTTCGAGAGGAAATTGGGATGATAATGAGGACATTTAAAATCTCCCACTTTGTCCTTGTTCCAACCAGCGGCTCCACTGAGATTTATTGAATACTTAGTGTAAAAAGCACAGAATTAAACTCCGAAGGAAAGAGGAAGGTGAGCCCAGAGAGGCTTAGATCTGCTGCCAGGAATGTAGTCTAAACTTAGTACCTAATAAACAGCCATGTCGGTTTAGCTCACTGCCGCATTTCTGGACCCTAGAACTAGTAATCAGCCTGATTTAGGTGCTCAAAAATGTTTTGGCAATGGCTGCATCAGTAAACAGATCCATGTGAATTGTGTTGACATGGATATCAAGAGGGCACACTTAGGAGTTCCTGTCGTGGCGCAGTGGAAATGAATCCGACTAGGAACCATGAGGTTGTGGGTTCGATCCCTGGCCTCACTCAGTGGGTTAAGGATCCGGCGTTGCCGTGAGCTGTGGTGTAGGTCGCAGATGCGGCTCAGGATCTGGCGTGGCTGTGGCTGTGGTGTAGGCCAGCGGCTACAGCTCTGATTAGACCCATAGCCTGGGAACCTCCATATGCTGCCAGGGTGGCCCTAAAAAAAATGCAAAAAAAAAAAAAAAAGGCGCACTTACACTCATGATGCAGACAAGTGTCGCCTCTGTTTCTTGACTTGAAAGCCAACAGTTAGACATCCCCATTGCAGTGCTGAGCACCTCCGATGTTCAAGGGTTTGTGCTGGGTGCAGGGGTACAACAGTCAACAAGGAACCATGACAAATCATGTCGTCGTTTTACCGGCTTGCTCTTAAAGAGTCAGCACACAAGTAAGCAGGTAATGATTGGACAAGAGGATAAAGGCTAGCACAGGAGGAGCAGAGAGAGTCAGGAGAGCACCTGTCACCAAGACAGAACCCTGACTGACTTGGGACAAGACTGTCCCCTCCTAGCCACCTCTGGAGCTAGTTGTGGGGAGCAGACTAGTCATGGCCATGCCCTGCAGTGCAAGGTTGTCCAGAAAAGGCTGCTTGAAGGAACCTGGCTCTGTGATGTCTGTCTGCATCTTAGTTTATAGAGGATACTGCGTGATGACCTGGAGAGGTTAATGCCATGGCAAGAAGAACTTATTTCTCACCGTTCCCAAGAGGAGGGGGCATACAATGCCATGCAGGGCCGTGCGGGGAAGCCCCAGGTCCAGTCAGGATGCAGAAGCAGGAGCAAGGGGAAAGCACAGGTCTTTATTGTGTTTTCCCAGGGAAACGCAAGCTTAGGATCAGCTCCTTGAATAATTCCAGCAGGCTTGGGGGCCAAGGGGCTGTCCTAGTTGTCTGGCACCTGGGCCTGGGTTGATTAGGGCAGGGGAATCGTTGGCTTGTTGTGTGAGAGTGAGATAAAGGTAATGGTTCCCAGTATGGGCTCTGGATCACAGGGGAGATGCCAACATCTTCAGTCTTTAGCTTTGGCTCAGGGTTGAGAGATGTCAGTTAGACAAATATAAAATCTCATACACTTGCACCTGCAATGTCGATGTTATGACTGCCATGGTCAGCCTGGATCATGAGGGTCCTTGGATGGGGGTTGTGGAAAGTAACATAATGTCTTTTCTTTTCTTTTCTTTTCTTTTTTTATTTTATTTTCCCACTGTACAGCAAGGGGGTCAGGTTATCCTTACATGTATACATTACAATTACAGTTTTTCCCCCACCCTTTCTTCTGTTGCAACATGAGTATCTAGACATAGTTCTCAAAAGTCATAATGTCTTTTCTATCAAAGGAAATCTTGGTTACTCCATTTTGCTCCTGTTCGCCTTCCTTCGGCCCCCCCCCCCCTCTTCTCCCAGTAGCAATTTGTTTCAAGTTAGCCAACCAGGAAGAATGTGCGCCCTGACCTGACCCATGGGAAGGGGACAGCTCCATCGCCTGTGTTAGGGATAAATAGGGGAGGGTCCTTTGTTCGGCATGCATGCTTTCTGGAGTACCTGCACTCTTCTGCAGAATTAAAGAGACTTGTCGAGGAGTTCCCATCGTGGTGCGGTGGTTAACGAATCCGATTAGGAACCATGACGTTGCGGGTTTGATCCCTGGCCTCGCTCAGTGGGTTAAGGATCCGGCGTTGCCGTGAGCTGTGGTGTAGGTTGCAGAAAATAGAAACAGACTCATAGACAGAAAACAAACTTATGGTGAGTAACGGGGAAAGGGCAGCGGAGAAGGATAATTAGAAGGTTGGGATTAACACATACACACTAGTGTATACAAAATAGATAAACAACAAGGTCCTACTGTAGCACAGGGAACTTTATTCTTTTTTTTTTTCCCCTGTCTTTTTAGGCTCACACCTGTGCCCTATGGAGGTTCCCAGGCTAGGGGTCGAATCGGAGCTGTAGCCGCCAGCCTACACCACAGCCACAGCAACACCAGATCCGAGCCAAGTCTGCGACCTATACCACAGCTCACGGCAACACCGGATCCTTAACCCACTAAGCGAAGCCAGGGATCGAACCTGCAACCTCGTGGTTCCTAGTCAGATTCGTTTCTGCTGCACCACGACGGAAACTCCAAACTCTTTTTCTTTTTTAACTTTATTCTATACACACACACACATAAGACTCACTTTGCTTGCACACCAAAAACTAACACAACATTGTAAGCCAACTATACTTCAATTTTAAGAAAGAAAGAAAGAAAGAAAGAAAGAAAGAAAGAAAGAAAGAAAGAACGAACGAAAGAAAGAAAGGAAGAAAAAGCGATGGAGGGAGGAAGATAGAAATCACACCAGGGAACTTTGTGAACAGAAGGCTGGGTAGGCCAGCATTACAAGGCCTCCACATTCCAGGAGGAGGACAAATCATGACAGTCAAGATCCAAAAAATTACTTTTCTCAAAAAAAAAAAAAAATGACGTTTTGCTGTGGATGCAAACAATCTTATTCTAAGTCTCTTTTTCTTGCCTTCTCGTTACAATTTTCCTCTTTCGACTCATTTGACCTGTGTGTGGTCAGGACACCGAGAGCTGAATGAAGCACAGAGGAATTCTGACCTCCTGTTCTAATAACACAATAATGGACCATATTTTAATAAGATCGATGTGGATACCTCAGATACCAAACACTTAGGGATTCTGCCTGGCTTCAGCTGCCGTCTGTCTGGCTCTCATCTCGTATTTTATAACCCTTCTCTGAAGATGTCTGGATTTCTTGAGGAAAGCTGTCTCGAGATGAACAATGTTTAATTGGTATTTTTCTTTCAAGTTTTCTTCATTCTCTGGAATCCAAAAGAAAAGTAACTGCAATGGATCTGAGGACTAGAGCATACGGGGGAAATGGCATAAGGTCACAGAGGTAGAAGGTTTTGCTCTGCAGCAAAATGTTTTATGGGAATGACAACGGTTTGCTGTCAAGTGACTAAATACATTACCCATAGTGCAGAAGAAATGTTTGAAATAAAATTGGACTAAGACTTTGAGATGAACTGTTTTGGAATTGTTTTGATAGAAATGGAATAAATAACGGAAGGAGTAGTTGATTTAATAGGAGACGAATGATATTTGGGTATTTTATTTCCTTATTTATTTATTTATTTATTTTGCTTTTAAGGGCCACTCCTGAGGCATATGGCTAGAGGTCGAATGGGAGCTGCAGCTGCCGGCCTACACTCGGGATCTGAGCTGCGTCTGCGACCTACACCACAGCTCACGGCAATGCCGGATCCTTCGCCCACTGATCGAGGCCAGGGATCAACCCACATCTTCATGGATACTAGTCAGATTCGTTTCCGCTGCGCCACAATGGGAACTCCCTAGATATTTTATTTCAGTCATCACTCAGTTGGCCCAATAAACTTTACAAATGTGTTGGAAGGGAATTCAGTGTGAAACGTGCTAATTCAGTTTTAATCGCCTCAGCAACATCTAACCAATAGATTTCTTCCAAGCGTTAAGCATTTGAAATCACAGTTAAATAAACGCTTGTCATCAAGTGCTTGTCTAAAACCTAGTGGAGTTCCCAGCTGTGGCACCATGGAATGAAGGACGAAGGTTCTCTGGAGAGCAGGGACGAAGGTTCCATCCCAGGAATTCTATATGCCGAGGGGCAGCCAAGAAAGAAAAGGATTTCCCTTGTGGCTCAGCAGACTAAGAACCTGACATAGTGTCTGTGAGGATGCATGTTTGATCCCTGGCCTCACTCACTGGGTTAAGTATCCAGAGTTGCTGCCAGCTGTGGTGTAGGTCAAAGATGTGGCTCAGGGAGTTCCCGTTGTGGCTGAGCAGTAACAAACCCAACTAGTATCCATGAGGACATGGGTTCAAACCCTGGCCTTGCTCAGTGAGTTAAGGATTGACGATGCTGTGAGCTGTGGTTCAGTTCAAAGACACAGCTGGGATCTGGCATTGCTGTGGCTGGGGCTGTGGCGGGCATCTGATTCAACCCCTACTCTGGGAACTTCCTTATGCAGCACTGAGAAAAAAAAAGATGAAGGTGCGGCTCAGATCTGGTGTTGCTGTGCCTGTGGTGTAAGCCAGCAGCTGCGGCTTGAGCTCTGATTTGACCCCTAGCCTGAGAACTTCCATATGCTGCAGGTGCGGTCCCCCCCCACCAAAAAAAAAATTTAAATAATAAAATAAAGCCTACTATGCTCCACCAGCAGGAATTTCTAACTTGAAAATTTGGGGAGTCAGGGGAGTTCCCGTCTTGGCGCAGTGGTTAACAAATCCAACTAGGAACCATGAGGTTGTGGGTTTGATCCCTGGCCTCGCTCAGTGGGTTAAGGATCCGTGTTGCCATGAGATTTGACATGGGTCACAGACACGTCTCGGATCCTGAGTTGCTGTGGCTGTGGTGTAGGCCAGCAGCTGTAGCTCTGATTGGACTCCTAGCCTGGGAACCTCCATATGCCACTGGTGCGGCCCTAAAAAACAAAACACTTAGAGAAAGACGGAGCCCAAAGACAAAATTGTACATCAGCAAAACCAGACAACACAGGCTATCCACATAGGTGCTAATCCTGTAATGAAGGCAAGATGCGGAAGTTAGAGCAGACTGCAGCCTGGGCCCCCCAGAGGGGCTGTGTAAGGAGGAGCGGGTAGTGAAAGGTGGGGACAGGGCAGAGCTGGAAGATGAGAGAAAGACAATCAACAGAGGTCTTCCCTGTCTTGAAAGAAAGATTAGTTTTGGATTCCCATATGCATTTTCAAACTAGAGTTGATTTAAGCTTGGATCAACATTTGTCATCTGGAGGCTATAAAACTAGTTTTGGAGTTCCCTGGTGGCTCAGTGGGTTAAGGGCATGGTGTTCTCACTACTGTGATTCATGTTACAGCTGTGAAGTGGTTTCGATCCCAAGCCCAGGAACTTTTGTATGTCTGGGACATGACCAAAAAAAAAGAAATAAGCTAGTTTTGTGAGCTATTTTTGGAGGGAAAGCAGCTCTATGTGTCAGTCTCCCAGTCAACCTCCTGGATCCTTCTTCCTTTAGGTGGATAACTAATGCATGACCCTGAGCTTCTTTTCTTCAGCAGTGTCCTTGGCCCAAGCCACCCTCTGTCAATCAATTTCACAAACAACATAGGCTGCTGAGCAGCTTGGCCTCTCACAGAGACCCGACAGGCCATCCCAGGGGGCCCCTCAGCACCACCTGAGAGAAGATGCCGCCTATACATAGAGATGCTTGTGCTTCTGGAGCTGAGTTTTCAGTGGCCCACCTGTGACCCTCTAGCCTAGGAAGTGATTGAGTCTAGTTCCCTGTGTTATAAAGTAGCTCCTTACTGGTTATCTCTTTTATGTATAGTAGTGTGTGTATGTTAATCCCAAACTCCTAAATTATCCCTCACCCGCTTTTTCTCCTTTCTAATCTTGTTTAAAAATAATTTCCCCTCTCCTCATCACTTTTTCTTTTTGGCTTTTTTTTTTTTTTTTTTTTTTTTTTGTCTTTTTGGTCTTTTGTTGTTGTTGTTGTTATTGTTGCTATTTCTTGGGCCGCTCCCGCGGCATATGGAGGTTCCCAGGCTAGGGGTTGAATCGGAGCTGTAGCCACCGGCCTACGCCAGAGCCACAGCAACGCAGGATCCGAGCCGCGTCTGCAACCTACACCACAGCTCACGGCAACGCCGGATCGTTAACCCACTGAGCAAGGGCAGGGACCGAACCCGAAACCTCATGGTTCCTAGTCGGATTCGTTAACCACTGCGCCACGACGGGAACTCCTTTTTGGCTTTTTTTTTAAGATTTTTTTTTATTATTATTACAGTTGATTACAAAGTTCTGTCAATTTCTGCTGTATTCTTTGGCTTTTTAAAATGAACTTTGTTTTTGGTTTGTTTGTTTATTTTTATGGCCACAGCTGTGCCATATGGAAATTCCCAGGCTTGGGGTCACATCAGGGCTGCAGCTCCAGCCTACGCCACAACCACAGCAACACCAAATAGGAGCTGCATCTTTGCCACAGCCTGCAGTAACACAGGATCCTTAACCCACTGAGCAAGGCCAGGGATCAAACCCATGTGCATGCTCATGGTTGTTATGTTGGGTTCTTAACCCACTAAGCCACAATGAGAACACCTGAACTCTACTTTTTAGAACAGTTTCAGTTTAGATGTACAAAAGAAATGATGAATATAATACAGAAGGTTCCTACAGACCCCACACTCAGTTTCCCCTGTTATTAACATCTCGCATTAGTCTGGTACATTTCTTACAGCTAATAACCCATAATTTGTGCTTTATTGGAGTTCCCGTCGTGGCTCAGTGGTGAACAAACCTTAGAATCCATGAGGACGTGAGTTCGATCTCTGGCCTCATTAGTGGGTTAAGGATCTGGTGTTGCCATGAGCTGTGGTGTAGGTCGCAGACGCAGCTCGGATCTGGGGTTGCTGTGGCTGTGGTGTAGGCTGGCAGCTGTATGTCTGATTTGACCCATAGCCTGGAAATCTCCATATGCTGCAGGTGCAGCCCTAAAAAGACAAAAGACAAAAAAAAAAAAAAATGTACCTTAATATTAACGAAAGTTCACACTTTATTCAGATGTCCTTAGTTTCTCCCTGATGTCCTTTTCCTGTTCCAAGATCTCATCCAGGTACCATATTAATTTAATCTCCTTCGGTTCCACTTAGCTGTGACAGTTTCTCATTTTCCTTGTTTTTTGATGACCTTGACAGGTTTGAGGAATACTGGGTGTATATTTTGTAGAGTGTCTCTCCTTTGGGATGTGTTGATACTTCTCTCATGATGAGACTGGGTCATGAGTTTGGGGGATGACGATGGCAGAGGGAAAGCATCCTTCTCAGCACATCATATCAAGGGCAGACACAGACCATCAGCACGACTCATTGCCGTTGCTATTGACCTTGATCACCTGGCTGGGGTAGTGTCTGTCCAGTTTCTCCAAGTGACTCTCTTCCCCATCTTTTTTCTTTCCAGTTTTCAAAGGCTTTATTGGTAAATATGCTTTAGGAAAGATCCATCTTACTTCTTCCAAGTCAGTGGAATGAAGAGCTGTGTCCCAGAACACATCAAGCAGGGCCAAAGGGGACTGATGCTCTGTCCACCTCTTATTCATAGATCTGGTCAAAAGCACAAGACTTGTAGGCAACCAATTCTTCGGGCTTAAACCACAGGCTCATTGCTTTCTCCGAACTTTTTACTGAATCACTGCTATGAATGATGATCCTGCCAACTTGAATGCAGAAGTCCCGATGAATGGTGCCTGGCTTCGAATCTGCTGGATTGATCTCCTCAAGCATTGCTCACCCGATCTTCCCTTCATTCACCCCCTCCCAGGCCATGAGACCATGGCCACAACCACTCTGGAGCTCATATACTTCTCCAGCCCCGGGAAGAATGGCTGTGCTTTCAGGTCGATGTAGTGCTGCTTCAGTTTTGTGGAGGAGGGCTCTTTGCCTTTTTTTTTTTTTTTTTTGTCTTTTTGGGGCCAAACCTGCAGGATATAGAAGCTCCCAGGTTTGCCATGAGCTGTGATGTGGGTTGTAGACACGGCTCGGTCTGGCGTTGCTTGGCTGTGGCATAGGCCAGCAGCAACAGCTCCGAATGGACCCCTAGCCTAGGAACCTCCATGTGCAGCAGATGTGGCCCTAAAAGGACAAAAGCCAAAAAAAAAAAAAAAAAAAAAAAAAGAAGTTGCCAGGTTAGGGGTCAAATCAGAGCAACAGCACCCAGGCTACACCACAGCCACAGCAACGTGGGATCCGAGCCACATCTGCGACCCATATCGCAGCTCACTGCAACACTGGATCCTTAACCCACTGAGCAAGGCCAGGGATCGAACCTGCATCCTCATGAATGCTAGTTGGGTTCATGACCACTGAGCCATGACGAGAACTCCTTCCCCCACCTTCTATGCTGTGCTCTTTTGAAGTCACTCCGTTCAGTTCACAGGTAACAGAGTGGGAGTGATGCTGCATCTCCCTGCAGCTGAAGCATCCAAATAATACTTTGGAATCTTCTGCACCAGGGGATTTATCTTTTTTCCCTCATTTCTTTATTTATTCATTCAATCATTTATTTCTGTATGGACTCATGGGTGTTAGCGCAGTGCATTTTTTAAAGTGAAGAAATCTCCCCATGGAGAAAACAGGTAAGACTGCCAACATTTCCATAAACCAAGTGCCCTCAGCCTTTTCTCAAGCAAGTCTCAGGGATGTGTTAAATCCTTTGTGTAGCAAGGGACTTGGCAGAGATAAGACAGGATTGCTTGAAGGAATCTAAAATGGTTGACTCACTAAATGAAAATACTCTAGTGAAAATGTCCCTGGTATTTGCTTAATCTAAATCCTCATTTTAAGAAAATGAAATTTAGGAGTTCCCATGGTGGCGCAGTGGTTAACGAATCCGACTAGGAACCATGAGGTTGCGGGTTCGGTCCCTGCCCTTGCTCAGTGGGTTAACGATCCAGCGTTGCCGTGAGCTGTGGTGTAAGTTGCAGACATGGCTCGGATCCCACGTGTTGTGGCTCTGGTGAAGGCCAGCAGCTACAGCTCCGATTAGACCCCTAACCTGGGAACCTCCATATGCTGCGGGAGCGGCTCTAGAAAAGGCAAAAAGCAAAAAAAAAAAAAAAGTACGTGGTAAAATTCCTAATAAAATCAATCAATCAATAACAAAGTCCAGGGATGATCTGGTCAGAGGCAAATGGAGGAGAAGCAGTGACCTCCCCAACCTGCAGCTTTCTTCTGAACCCTGAGGCCCTAAGGAATCAATTCCACTGGAAGTCTTTCCAAGTCCTAAGGCCACTCTGCCTTCCAGATGTCAGGGTGACCTCAGCTGGCAGCACTGCCTTCCCACAGCCACTTGAAGCCTCAGGCCTGGGGCACCGTCCCTCGGCCCCTCCCAACTTCCGGGGTCTCAGGCCCCCCTGGAAGCCCAGCCCTTTTCCCACGGCTGCCAGCTCCCTTTTCCCTCCATGGCCTCCAACACCTCAAGATTGCCCTTCTCGCACCTCCTAAAGCCACCCGGTACCCCACACTGACAGAGCGCCGGACTTTCCCTCCCAGTCTCTCTTCCTTACCAGTTTCAGAAGGCAATGCTATGCCGAGACAAAGCTCTAGCTCTGACACAGATCAAACCCACGTCCTCATGGATACTAGTTGGGTTCATTACCACTGAGCCACGATGGCAACTCCTATGCCATATTTTAGATTCCAAATATGAATAAACCTTGAATCTGTATCTGTAATTTTTTTTGGTCACACCCATGGCATGTGAAGTTCCCAGGCCAGGCATCAAGCTCAAGCTACAGCAGTGACAACACCAGATCCTTAATCCACCAGGCCACCAGGAAACTTCTGTCATATTTTATTTCTTTAGAAAAAATCAGGAAGCAAAGACGATAAAATCTTAGAATGCGATGAAATCTGAGTGACAAATACAAAAATTGTTCATCATATGATTGTGAATATTTTTCACTTTTTTTTTCTTTTTTTCTTTTTTTATCTTTTTAGGGCTGCACTCATGGCATATGGAGGTTCCCAGGATAGGAGTCGAATCAGAGCTGTAGTTGCCGGCCTACGCCACAGCCACAGCAACTCAGAATCTCAGTCACATCTGTGACCGGCAACGCCAGATCATTAGCCCTTTGAGCAAGGCCAGGGATCCGAACCCACATCCTCATGGATACTAGTGGGGTTTGTTAACTGATGAGCCTCGAGGGAAACTCCTCCTATTTTTCACTTTCAAATCAAAACAACTTATCATCTCCTTTTTCCTTTTGTGGGCCTTTTAATTATCTGGTATGTAAAAACACACAGTCAGCCAATTAAAAATAGGACAGAGCATGCAGTTCCCATTGTGGCTCAGTGGTTAATGAATCCAACTAGGAACCATGAGGTTTAGGGTTCGATCCCTGGCCTTGCTCAGCAGGTTAAGGATCCAGAGTTGCCATGAGCTGTGGTATAGGTCACAGATGCCGCTCAGATCCCTCATTGCTGTGGCTATGGCCGGTGGCTACAGCTCTCATTAAACCCCTAGCCTGGGAACCTCCATGTGGTGCAGGTGCAGCTCTAGAAAAGACAAAAAAACAAAAAACAAAACAAACAAACAAAAAAAAACAAAAACAAAGAAAAAAATAAGACAGAGCAGAGTGAAGCCCACTCCTTGTCTAAGTCCTCCTTGCCTTTTGCATGCAGCTCAAATGAGGTCCCAACTCCCTCTATGAAGACTTTCAGTTGCCTCAGTCTCCTGTGGAAATTTTCAGTCAATTGCCAGGTGACTTTGCTGCAAGGTGCCCCTTTGGGGCACTTAATCCACTACTTTTTTTTTTTTTTTTTTTTTAATTTTATGGCCACACCCACGGCATATGGGATTGTACCCAAGCTACAGCTATGACCCACTCTGCAGCTAGGGCAACACCAGATTCTTTAATTAATCCACTACTTTTCAATGCTTGGCTTGTGGAAGAGCCCCCATTTCAATCCGTGGCACATTGATACTCTGTATCATCAGGAAGGGCGAGGTCACAGTGCTAACAAACACCCCCACAAGTCCTTTCTTGTCCACACAGCAAGTCCACAGTGGATTGGCTGTGACTCTGATCCACGTCATCTTCACTCTGGATTGCTTGCTGATGGAGCAGCCGTAACCTGTCACGTTCCCTGTTTCCAAGTAGGAGAGAAATAACCTGGTAACCATCATCTAACGCTAAGAAATTCCACCCACCTGGCTTCTAACTACGTTTTATTGGCCAAAGCAAGTCACATGGGGACTCTTGAGTTCCAGAGAGCTGGGATGTCTAATCTTCCTGGTGGGAGGGGCGCAGAGAAGAGGAAACCATACTGCTGGGTAAACAGGTCAGTAACACAATCTACTCTTAGGAAACATTTCTTCGGCTGAATTTGAACTTTCCTCTCTCGGCCGACAAACAACCTTGCTGTGATCTCACCTGCTGATGCGGCCAGTTTCAGCTGTGTTGCCCTGTTAAGGAACTATTTGTACAAGCCTTTAAATATTTTATTGCATTTTAGCCCTTATTAATTTAAAACCATGGATGGAAAATGGAAATTTCAAGTGCTGATATGAGTCATAATGAGCACGGGTCTCATAAACTTAAAACGCCAGAGAGGAATCCTTGGGTGTGCCAGAGCTGAGAATGTCTCAGTCACAGGTTCCCCAGACAATCTGAACTAATTGTCTCTGCTCATTTGTGAAGGAAACAAATTAAGAAACTTGTAAAAAGCTAGCCTCAAAGCTTGAATTTAAAAGTTGTAATTAGAAACACTTTTCACTCTCCGGGAACAGAAAGTAATTGCACCATTTTTGGACATTTTAGTTTCAGAGG
Organism: Sus scrofa; assembly: GCF_054392235.1. Lineage (NCBI taxonomy): Eukaryota > Metazoa > Chordata > Mammalia > Artiodactyla > Suidae > Sus > Sus scrofa. Next base: position 39,054,924 of record NC_139386.1, on the reverse strand, counting down.
TATGTTCTCAGGAATGTATTATGCCAAGGCCCCCTGCATTGGTTGACTTCTTTTTTTTTTTTTTTTTTTTTTTTGTCTTTTTAGGGCCATAACCTTGGCATACGGAGTTTCCCAGGCTAGGAGTCTAATCAGAGCTATAGCCGCCAGCCTACACCACAGCCACAGCAACGCAGGATCCAAGCCACATCTGCGACCTACACCACAGCTCACGGCAACGCCAGACCCCCAACCTACTGAGCGAGGCCAGGGATCGAACCCGCAACCTCATGGTTCCTAGTCGGATTTGTTAACCACTGAGCCACGATGGAAACTCCTGGCTGACTTTTTATTTAGCACTTTATGCACATGCTCGGCCTCCTCAGATTCCTCAGATTGTAAATCCCTGAGGATAGGATCTAAGGGGCAGCGTGGAGAGCAGAAGTCACCCATGGTCTGCTGTGAGACCGTCCTGGATACAAATCCTGGCACTGGAGTTCCCGTCATAGCTCAACAGTTAATGAACCCGACTAGTATCCATGAGGATGTGGGTTCAATCCTTGGCCTCACTCAGTGGGTTAAGGATCCAGCATTGCTGTGAGCTGTGGTATAGGTGGCAGACATGGCTCAGATCTGGTGTTGCTGTGGCTGTGGTATAGGCTGGCAGGTGCAGCTCCAGTTCTACCCCTAGCCTGGGAACCTCCATATGCCTCAGGTGAGGCCCTAAAAAAAAAAAAAAAAGACAAATCCTGGCACTGACACTGCCTGGCAGAAAAATATGGGGCCAGTGACTTAAAGCTCCTAAACCTCAGTGTACTCATCTGAAAAAAAATGGGGATTTTAACACTCGGCTACTGGGTTTGTTGTGAACTTCACATGTAAAACACTAGCTACATGATGTTTTGTTTTTTGGTTATTTTTTTGTTTTGTTTTGTTTTTGGGTTCTTTTTTTGTTTTGTTTTGTTTTTTAGGGCCACACCCATATGGGCATATAGAAGTTCCCAGGCTAGTGGTCGAGTGGGAACTACAGCTGCTGTCCTACCCCACAGCCCCAGAAACCTGGGATCCAAGCCACGTCTGTGACCTACACCACAGTTCACAGCCCGCCAAATCCTTAACCCACTGAGCAAGGCCAGGGATCAAACCCTTGTCCACATGGATCCTAGTCAGAACTTCCTACATAGTGTTAATTTTGTCTAAATCTACTTTTAACCAGGCAAGTTACATGCACTATTCTGTAATCCTCCCAACAACCATAAAAGAAGAATTGTTATCCATATTTTGTAAAAATCATAGCGATTAAGCGATTCTACAGAGATAGAATCATTGGCAAATTATGTCTTGGACTCATGCCCTCTTATTACAAATTCTGCAAACTGAAGAAGGGGAGATTAACTGGTCTTCCTACTCCATGACCTAAGACATTGCAAGATTCTGCCTTTCTAGATCATGAAAGAAGATAAATTGTGCTTGTTTCAGGGTGAGATGTCACTTGCTCTCAATTCATTCCCTTCCCCTCCCCCACTCTTTTGTGTATGGGAAAACATACATAGCATAAAATTTAGCCTTTTAACCCTTTTTAGTGCACAATTTAGTGGCCTTAAGTAACGTTACAATGTTGTATAATGATTACAACTACTTGTTTGCAGAACTTTTTCGTCATCCCAAACAGAAACTCTGTACCCATTAAACACTAACTCCCCCTCCACCTCCCTCTACTAACTTTTGGTGACCTCTATTCTACCTTCTCTAAGAATTTGCCAGCTTTTTTTTTTTTTTTTTTTTTTTAGGGCCACCCCTGCGGCATATGGAAGTTCCTAGACTGGGGTGCAACTCGGGATCTGAGCCTCATTTTTGACCCACACCATAGCTCACGGCAACGCTGGATCCTTAACCCACTGAGCAAGGCCAGGGATTGAATCTGCATCCTCATGGATCCTAGTTGGTCTGGTTTCCATTGAGACATAAAGGGAACGCCAGAATTTGCCTACTCTTGATACCTCATTTAAGTGGAATCATACTACATTTGTCATTTTAGGACTGGTTTATTTCACTTAGCCTAATGTATTTTCCAGGTTCATCCATGTTGTAGCAGGTATCAGAATCTCTGTGGTGTCCATTGTAACTGCTCCTTTTTCATCTCTAATTTTCTTTTCTTTTCTTTTTTTTTTTTTTTTTTTTGCCTTTTTCTAGGGCCGCTTCCCATGGTGTATGGAGGTTCCCAGGCTAGGGGTCAAATCGGAGCTGTACCCACCAGCCTACGCCAGAGCCAGAGCAACGCCAGATCCCAGCCTCGTTTGTGACCTCCACCACAGCTCACGGCAACGCCAGATCCTTAACCCACTGAGCAAGGCCGGGGATCGAACCCACAACCTCATGGTTCCTAGTCAGATTCGTTAACCACTGTGCCATGACGGGAGCTCCAATCTCTAATTTTCTTGATTTGAATCCTCTCCTTTTTTCCCTGAAGAGTCTGGCTAAAAGTTTATCAATTTTATCTTTTCTAAGAATCAGGGTTCTGTTTCATTGATCCTTTCTGTTTTTTCTTCATCTCTATTTTATTCACTTTAGCTCTGATCTTTATCATTTCTTTTCTTCAACAAATTTTGGGTTTTGTTCAGAATTTCATTCCTTAAAAAACATTTTTTTTCTGGGAGTTCCCGTCGTGGCGCAGTGGTTAACGAATCCGACTAGGAACCATGAGGTTGCGGGTTCGGTCCCTGCCCTTGCTCAGTGGGTTAAGGATCGGGCGTTGCCATGAGCTGTGGTGTAGGTTGCAGACGCATCTCGGATCCTGCATTGCTGTGACTCTGGCGTAGGCCGGTGGCTACAGCTCCGATTCGACCCCTAGCCTGGGAACCTCCACATGCTGTGGGAGCGGCCCAAGAAATAGCAAAAAGACAAAAACAAAACAAAACAATTTTTTTCTTATGGTAAAAATCACATAACGCAGAGTTCCTTTCGTGGCTCGGCAGAAATGAATCTGACTAGTAACTATGAGGTTGCAGGTTTGATCCCTGGCCTTGCTCAATGGGTTAAGGATCCAGCATTGCTGCGAGCTGTGGTGTCGATTGCAGATACGGTTCAGATCTGGCATTGCTGTGACTGCGGCTCTGATTCGATCCCTAGCCTGGGAACCCCCATGGGTGTAGCCCTAAAAAAAAAAAAAAAAGACAAAAAAATAAATAAAACCACATATCACAAAATCTACTATCTTAACCATTTTTGACTGCATAGTCCAATAGGGTTAAGCATATTGTATTATTTTGAAATAGATCTCCAGAACTTTTTTTTACATCATCTTCAGCATCATCAGTCTAAAGTCTTTTTCCTGAAGGCTGATAATCGGCAGATCACTTAGCTGTTTTTCTGGGGTTTTTTCTTGCTCCCTTATCTGAGTTATAGTTCTGTGCCTTTTCGTTTTTGTAGGTTTTTGGTGTGGTCATCTTTTTGCAGACAGTAGAGTTGTAGCCTCTCTTACTTCTGCGGTCTGCTGCCCCTGTGGCTGAAGTTGGTGGGCGGGGCTTGCTGTAAGCGTCCTGATGGGAGGGACTGCCCACTGGTAGGTGGGGCCGATTCCTATCCCTCTGCTGGGTGGGGCTTTGTCTCTGTGTGAAACCAGAGGTGGCTGTGTGCCTGGGGGGTCTTTAGGCAGCCCATTTTCTGATGGGTGGGGCTGTGATCCCACCTAGATTATTGTTTGGCCTGGGGCTTTTCAGCGCTGATGGGAGAGGCCAGGTTTTCCCCAAATGGCCCCTTCTAGAGGAACACACTTGAATTCTCCCAAGACCCTTGCCTCCAACGGCCTTACCCATATAGAGCCACAGTCACTCCCCGTTTTCCCAGGAGATTCTCCGAGAACTGCAGTCAGATCCTACCCAGATTTCCATGGAACCTCTGCTTTGCCCCAGGACCCAGCACACACAAAAGCCTTCATAAACTTTCAAGAATAAGGTCTCCTTTTCCCCCAATCCTGTGGAGCTCCCACACACAAGACCCACTGGCCTTCAATGCCAGGTGCTCTGGGGGCTCTTTCTTACTTTTTTTTTTTTAATATGTATTTTTTTTATAACTTAATGAATTTTATTACATTTATAGTTGCACAACGATCATCACAACCAAATTTTATAGCATTTCCATCCCAAACCCCCAGTGCATGCCCCCACCCCCCATCCTGTCTCCTTTGGAAACCATAAGTTTTTCAAAGTCCATGAGCTGGTATCTGTTCTGCAAAGAAATTCAGTATGTCCTTTTTTTAGATTCCACATGTAAGTGATAGCATATGATGGTGGTGTCTCACTGTCTGACTAAACTCCACCCAGGATGATAATTTCTAGGTCCATCCATGTTGCTGAAAATGCTGTTATTTCCTTTTAATGGCTGAGTAATATTCCATTGTGTATATGTACCACATCTTCTGGATCCACTCTTCTGTCGATGGACATTGAGGTTGTTTCCATGTCTTGGCTACTGCAAATAGCGCTGCAGTGAACATTGAAGTACATGAGTCTTTTCAAGTCATGGTTTTCTCTGGATAGATGCCCAGGAATGGGATTGCTGGATCAAATGGTAATTCTATTTTTAGTTTTCTGAGGAATCTCCATACTGTTTTCCACAGAGGGGTTACACCAATTTACATTCCCACCAACAGTGTAATAGGGTTCCTGTTTCCCCACACGCTCTCCAGCACTTATTGTTTGTAGACTTTTTGATGATGGCCATTCTGGCTGGTGTAAGGTGGTACTTCATAGTGGTTTTGATTTGCATTTCTCTAATAATGAGTGATGTTGAACATCTTTTCCTGTGTTTTTTGGTCATCTATGTCTTCCAGGGGCTCTTTCTCCTGATGCCAGATCTTCAGGCGTGAGAACCTGATGTGGGGTTCAGAACTCTCTCACTCCTGTAGGTGAGTCTCCATGATACAGTTATTTTCCAGTCTGTGGGGCTTCCCACCTGGCAGGTGTGGGGTTGCTTACATGGCATAATTGCCCCTCCTACCTCTTGATGTGGGCTCTTCTTTGTCTTCTGGAGTAGGGTATCTTTTTAAAAGTTTCCAGTCCATTTGATTGAAGGTTGTTCAGCATTTGGTTGTAATTTTGTTGTTTTTATGAGAGAAGGTGAGCTCCAGTCCTTCTATTCTGCCATCTTAATCCCATTTTCCAGAACTTTTTTTAAAATCTGAAATTCTCCACCCACGGAAAATATCTCCCCTTTTCCTCCTCCCTCCCAGCCACCATTCTACTTTCTATTTCTATTAATTTGACTACTTTAGATGCCTCATATAAGTGGAATTAGATAGTATTTGTCTTTTTGTGACTGGTCTATTTTGCTCAGTATAAGGTCTTCAAGGTTCATCCCTGAAGTGTGTGTTGTAACATGCGACATGATTTCCTTTCCTTTTCAAGGCTGAATAATATTCCGTTATATATTTATAATATACATATACTCCACATATGGTTTATCTATTCATCTCAGTGGACTCTTGGCTTGCTCCCACCTTTCTGCCATTGTGAATAATGCTGCTGTGAACACAGAGTAGCCTCTGCTGTTTTTGTAAGCTGGAAAGTATGTCTCCCAGGCCTCTTGTCAGCTGGTTTCTGGGCGTTTGGCCAATGGAAAGCTCTGGCAAAAGCCTGGAGCATGGGAGGAGAGGAGAGGCCAAGGCGGTCCCCTTCTCTCTGTACTTAGGGAGGCGTTTCCAACATCAGCAACATCTCTAAGGGCATCTGTGCCACCTGTGTTGCTCAGCCGTTCTCACTATGGTCACTGCTTCCTTCCCATTTTTGCCAATATCTGTCTGACTTCTTACCTGGGTGCAACGATTTAAGGTTTCTTTTCCTGGTGGGACATGACGCAATGGCACTAAGAGAGATGAGAGGCAGAACTCCAAAGGAGAGACACAGGGCCATGTGAGGACAGGGTCACAGGGAGTTGCCCTATGGGAGGTGGCTTATGTATGACAAGCAGAGTGAGGCTACCAAGGTTTAGAGGGCTTCCTGGAGATTGGATATTTTGAATGACTCTGCAGACCCAAGGAAGAAAGTGCCACCCCAGCTGTTAGGTATCTGGCGCCTCTGGCCTTGGGTAAGTGAGTATTATAAGGCAGGCATGTTGGAGCCTGATAAAGGTAGTAGTTTGGGTGGGGTCTTAGCAAACTGCCTATAAAGATGAACTGAGCGTTTTCAGCTATAGCTTTAAAACTGGGTTGGAGTTCTCATTGTGGCTCAGCAATAACGAACCCGACTAGTATCCTTGAGGACTTGGCTTCGATTCCTGGCCTCACTCAGTGGGTTAAGGATCCAGCGTTGCCGTGCACTGTGGTGTAGGTGGAAGATGTGGTTCAGATCCAGTGTTGCTGTGGCTGTGGTGTAGGCTGGCCACTATAGCTCCGATTTGACCCCTAGCCTGGGAACTTCCATATGCCGCAGGCGTGGCCCTACAAATAAATTAATAAAACTGGGTCAAGCATGGTTTCTGGGAGTTCCCTTCATGGTTCAGTGGTTCATGAGCCCAACTAGAAACCACGAGAATGTGTGTTCGATCCCTGGCCTTGATCAATGAGTTAAGGATCCAGAGTTGCCATGAGCCGTGGTGTAGGCCGGCAGCTGTAGCTGCGATTTGACCCCTAGACTGGTAATTTCCCTATGCCATGAGTGTAGCCCTAAAAAAAAAAGAAGAATGGTTTCTAGATTCCTGTTGTGGCTTAGTGGGTTAAGAACCTGACTAGTATCCATGAGGATACAGGTTCAATCCCTGGCCTTGCTCAGTGGGTTAGGGGTCCGTGTTGCCGCAAGCTGCAGCACAGGTCATAGATGTGGCTGGGATCTGGGGTTGCCTTGGCTGTGGCCTAGGCCAGCAGCTGCAGCTCTGATTTCACCTTTAACCTTGGAGCTTCCATATGCTGCAGATGCAGCCAAAAAGACAAAAAACAAAAAACAAAAAACAAAAAATTATATGTATATTGAGAATGGCTTCTATTTTTCCTGACAAATGTACAGATGCATTTGGTTGCATCCAAATCCTTAAACAGTGATCAACTTTAGAGCATGCCGTGTTAACACCACTATTAATCAGAAGACTGTTGCTGCCTTATTATCCACCCTCTCCACCACTTATGACTCCCTCTGTCCATTGTGTCTCATGATTTTATGAATTTCTTAGAGGCAAGGATTGTGTCTTAGGCTCTTGTCACAATCCCCCAAGCCAGAACCTGACCAAACCCCCAACGTGTGCTTTAATAAATATATGATTCATGACATGAGTTTCAGAGTGCATCAATCATGATTTTTGACTTCCACCTTGGCTGCAATTCAAGGCTGGAGCCAGCTCCCCGTTCTGACCTTCACTGTCCTGACCTCTGACTGGGACGAGAACCAGATTCTTTAATGAATCATCTGGCATCCTACTCATTTGCTTCCACACACTCCCATAAAATTGGCATGGATCACAGCCTCCATGAAGCAGTTCTTTGTTAGTTGACAGAAACAAGAGACAGCCCTTGCTTTTTTTTTTTTTTTTTTTCCCTTAATTTCTAAGAGAAATATGGGGCCTATCCCCAGGGCCACTCATGGGCATGTGACCTCGGCAGTAGCATGAGGTCCTGTGCTTCCAAAGGCCCAGGCTTGGTTTAATATTCTACTCTTGTCATCTTGAAATTTTTTTTTTTTTTTTTTTTTTTTTTTTGTCTTTCGTCTTTTTAGGGCTGCACCTGCAGCATATGGAGGTTCCCAGGCTAGGGGTCTAATTAGAGCTGTAGCCACCAGCCTACGCCAAAGCCACAGCAACACGGGATCCGAGCCACATCTGCGACCTACACCATAGCTCATGGCAACGCCGGATCCTTAACCCACTGAGAGAGGCCAGGGATTGAACCCCTATCCTCATGGTTCCTAGTCGAATTTGTTTTTGCTGCACCACGATGGGAACTCCTTGAAATTCTAAATACTCTTTGGGAGTTCCCATTGTGGCTCAGTGGTTAATGAACCCGACGAGTATCCATGAGTATCCAGTTCGATCCCTGGTGTCACTCAGTGGGTTAGGGATCTGGTATAGCCGTGAGCTGTGGTGTAGGTTGCAGACATGGTTCAGATCCTGTGTTGCTGTGGCTGTGGCGTAGGCTGGAAGCTGTAGCTCTGATTTGACCCCTAACCTGGGAATCTCCATTTGCCATTGGTGTGGCCCTAGAAAGACAAAAGAGAAAAAAAAAAGAAAAAGGAAAAAGAAATTCTTAATACTCTTTAAACAAGAGTCGTCCCTTTTCAGTTTGCACTGGACAACGCCCCCACCCCAAGTTATGCAGTAGGTTCTGCTTATCTCATTTGTATGTACTTTAGGTCTGTGACTTCAATTTTTCAAGTCATATGGGTTTAATATTTATGAAACCCTCAGTGGTTCAGAAGTTCTCAATTTTCCTCAGGAAATACACTCCCAACCTCTCAGTGGGGCACAGCATGAAAAGATTTTCATCTTTGGTTACCTCCTCTATCTGTGGTGATACCCCTTAAACTCCCTTAGCCTCATCCCTTTCTCCTCTGCCCTCTTTCCCTCCAAATGTTAAGCACCTCTATTGTACTACCTGCTCTTTCTAAGCTTGTGATCTCACCAGCCACTGGGCCTTTGCATATCCTGCTCCAATCCTTCACGGAGTGGCCTGTCTCTCTCCCTGGCCAACTGCAACTTAACCTACAATTCTGAATTTAGACATCACCACCTCTGGGAAGTCCTCCCTGATTTTCCCAAAGCTGAGCTACGCCCTAACTCTCCTGGAAAGGAAAAAGTGTGGTCCAGGCCTTCCCAAGATGTGTTGGAAAGAGAATCCACATGCCTGTGCCAGAGGGGGCTGTGGAATGTCTTCTTCAATAATGAAAGTGCTGGGAGTTCCCTTCGTGGCTCAGCGGTTAACAAACCCGACTAGGATCCAGGAGGATGCAGGTTCGATCCCTGGCCTTGCTCAGTGGGTTAAGGATCCAGTGTTCCCGTGAGCTGGGGTGTAGGTCGAAGACGCAGCTAGGATCCTGTGTTGCTGTGGCTGTGGTGTAGGCCAGGATCTGTAGCTTTGATTTGACCCTTAGTCTGGGAACTTCTATATATTGCAGGTACAGCCCTAAAAAGCAAAAAAAAAAAAAAAAAAAAAAGGAAGTGCTGGAAAAGTACGGTTTAGGACCCTGTGCTCAACATATCCAAACACTTTTCTTGCTATTATGCTTTTTCAATTTACTTTTCTGCCTCCCACAGTAAATCGTAAACTCCTTATAGACAGAGACTATTTCATGTTCTGAGGGGGCAGCCACCCTCAGCTCCAATAAGTTCTCTCTCAGGAATTCCACTGTAGTGCAGCGGGTTAAGTATCCAGGGTTGTCATTGCAGTGATGAGGGTTGCTGCAGTGGTGAGGGTTCAATCCCTGGCCCAGGAACTTCCACATGCCGAAGGTGTGGCCAGAACAAACAAACAAAATCTCTCATTGAATGAATGAATGAACAGGTCCCTGGTTCATGTGGAGAATGCATGAGGAGACATACGAGGTTTCCTTTTGTCTCACCCAGAAGAGCAGTACTTTCATTCTTTTCTTTTTTCACAGCTGCACTTGCAGGATATGGAAGGTCCCAGCTTAGGGGTTGAATGGGAGCTGTAGCTGCCAGACTACACCACAGCCACAGCTATGCCAGATCTGAGCCACCACTGCGACCTGCGCTGCCTCAGCTGCCAGCAACACAGGATCCTTAAACCACTGATCGAGGCCAGGGATGGAAGCCGCATTCTCATGGACACTATGCTGGGTTCTTAACCCATTGAGCCACAACGGGAACTCCAGTAGTTTTATTATTTATTATTTATGTTTTGTTTTTATTTATTTATTTTTATTTTTATTTTATTTTTTTCCCCTCTGTGCAGCATGGGGATCAAGTTACTCTTACATGTATACATTTTTTTTTTCCCACCCTTTGTTCTGTCGCAATATGAGTATCTAGATATTGTTCTCAATGCTACTCAGCAGGATCTCCTTGGAAATCTATTCTAAGTCGTGTCTGATAACCCCAAGCTCCCGATCCCTCCCACTCCTTCCCTCTCCTGTCGGGCAGCCACAAGTCTATTCTCCAAGTACATGAGTTTCTTTTCTGGAGTTCCCATTGTGGCACAGCAGAAACAAATCTGACTAGGAACCTCACTCAGTGAGTTAAGGATCTGGCATTGCTCTGAGCTGGGGTGTAGGTGGCAGACACGGCTCGGGTCCCGGGTTGCTGTGGCTGTGGTGTAGGCCAGCAGCTGTAGCTCCGATTCGACCCCTAGTCTGGGAACCTGCATATGCTGCTGATGCAGCCCTTAAAAAAAAAAAATTTGTTTTTTCTATTACAGTTGATTCCGATTCTCTATTTCCATTCCTTCTCAGGGCACTAGTGCTTGTCCTAGAGCTGGTTAAAAGTGGCTATGATTAATTATTAAATGGAAGATCTCAGAGACAAAATGAGAAAACAGTATGTAGTGAGAAAACAAAATGAAAACCAAGCTTTTCTTGTTTGCTATTTCTTTTTTTTTTCTTTTTTTCTTTTTTTTTTTTTTTGTCTTTTGTCTTTTTTGTTGTTGTTGTTGCTATTTCTTGGGCCGCTCCCGCGGCATATGGAGGTTCCCAGGCTAGGGGTTGAATCGGAGCTGTAGCCACCGGCCTACGCCAGAGCCACAGCAACTCGGGATCCGAGCCGCATCTGCAACCTACACCACAGCTCACGGCAATGCCGGATCGTTAACCCACTGAGCAAGGTCAGGGACCGAACCCGCAACCTCATGGTTCCTAGTCGGATTCGTTAACCACTGCGCCACGACGGGAACTCCCCCTGATGGCTTTTTCAGGGAATTTTTTTTTTTTTTTCCTTTTTTTAGGGCCTCACCTGTGGCATATAGAGCTGCAATTAGTGGCTATGCCACAGCAACACCAGACCTGCATCTATGACCTATACCTCAGGTCAGGGCAACGCTGGATCCTTAACCCCACTGAGTGAGGCCAGGGATCAAACCTGAAACCTCATGGTTCCTAGTCAGATTTGTTAACCACTGAGCCATGATGGGAACTCTTCAGGGAAGGTTTTTTTTTTAAGGTAACATTTGGGGTGGGGAGAGCACTGCAGAAAGCATGACTTTTTTTTTTTTTTTTTTGTCTTTTTGCTATTTCTTGGGCCGCTCCCACGGCATATGGAGGTTCCCAGGCTAGGGGTCGAATCGAAGCTGGAGCCGCCGGCCTACGCCAGAGCCACAGCAACTCAGGATCGGAGCCGCGTCTGCAACCTACACCGCAGCTCACGGCAACGCGGGATCGTTAACCCACTGAGCAAGGCCAGGGATCAAACCCGAAACCTCATGGTTCCTAGTTGGATTCGTTAACCACTGCGCCACGACGGGAACTCCAGCATAACCTTCTAATTGGTTAGTGGCAGGGGAGCTAGGTGATGTTTCAGGAATACTAATGGTCTGGGCTCTAGCAGTCACCATCCTCCATGGGAGCGGGGGGAGGGGTAGGGAGGGCCCCTAGCTTCTGCATAACAACTCAAAGATACGTGTTAGATTGTTTGTCTATCCCTTGAGGAAGAACTGGGATTGTTTTATCACTGAACTGTTATTGCTTTTCTTACTTAATTGCTTTCCTTTTGTTTCTGCATTTTCTCACTTCCCTAGTTTAGTAACTGCTCTTTGGAACTCAGGGAAGACCTAGCAGACTAAAGCCTTTTTATTTTCTTCTTTTTATTTTATTTTTAAAATTTAAGCCTTTTTCTACAAACTAGAAATGGGGGACACGGAGGGATTTGGTACCCAGGAGGGCCCTGCAGGGTCCTGCTGGGTTTCCAAGTTAATTTTTATTTCTGATTAAGGGCCCACACCTGACATCTATCGGGGTGACTCTGGGGTCCCTTAGTGATACCGGAATCCGGGTTTTTGTTCACGGCAGTCGAAGAAAGAACTCTGTGAACACACAGGCAGCAAGCTAGCAAAGTCTTTATTAAAGAAAAACAAATAGCTCCCAGGGCTGCTGGGAGGGGGGAGAAGAGCCCCCTTCTCTATTGTCCTAGAGGGATTTTTATCTCTGAAAGGTGGGGAGGGGCACCAACGTGGGGTCCAGAAAGATGTGGTTTTCTCCCACTGGCCTTGTTTAATTACCTACAGCAGTCCTTGTCCAATAGGGGTTTTTGGTTTGGAAATGTCCTTTTAAGTTTTATGGGGTTTTTTTTTTTGTCCTTTTCTTTCCTTAGATTAAGTCACCAGTCCTCCTGATTCTTTTAATCAGTTGAGGAGCGGCTAGAGATTCGCACTTCCTACAGCAAACAAAGCCTATGGGGAATGTGCATTTCTTATAATAAAACAAGGCCTGTGGAGGTGTTACTCCCTGGAGCCCTTAAACCACAAATGCTAATCAACATCCATATCAAAAGAATGTATCCAAGCCCAGGTTCTTACTCGGACTACCTGAATTAATATTCTGTATCATTAGGATCCAGGTTTAAGCTACACAATAGGGGAGTTCCCATCATGGCACAGTGGAAACGAATTCGACTAGGAACCATGAGGTTGCAGGTTTGATCCCTGGCCTTGATCAGTGGGTTAAGGATCCGGCGTTGTTGCTGTGAGCGGCTGGGATCCAGAGTTGCTGTGGCTCTGGCGTAGGCTGGCGGCTACAGATCCAATTCGACCCCTAGCCTGGGAACCTCCATATGCCATATGCCGAGGGTGCAGCCCTAGAGAAGACAAAAAACAAACAAAAAACTACACAATAGGAAGGTTACAGCTTTACTGCCTGGTGAAACTAACTGGTCTTGCACTTAAGCAGCCTTATCTAACATTTCGTTTCCTTCCTGTATAATCTGTCTGTAAGAAATTTAAATCCAACCAGTTTTTCTCTTTCTCCAAGTCTGAAATAAAACTTTGACATGTGCTATAATAATTTTGTCTGAGATGCTTGGTTTAAACAGTGATTAACCAAGGCTAACTTAGGACAAGGGCACTTCCAGACAAAACACCAGATGGGAGGAAATAACCCCAAACTGAAGTCCTATCTTTCAAGGTCTCTCTCTCTCTCTCTCTCTTTTTTTTCTTTTGTCTTTTTGCCTTTTCTAGGGCCGCTCCCTCGGCATATGGAGGTTCCCAGGCTAGGGGTGGAATAAGAGCTGTAGCCGCCAGCCTATGCCAGAGCCACAGCAACTCTGGATCCCCGCCCCGTCTTCGACCTACACCACAGCTCACAGCAACGCCGGATCCTTAGCCCACTGAGCAAGGCCAGGAATTGAACCTGCCGCCTCATGGATGCTATTCGGGTTCGTTAACCACTGAGCCACAATGGGAACTCCTCTTTCAATATCTTCTAATGTTCTGTGCTGTGTCTTGCAGATGTTACCTGAAAAACTGGGTTGCCTCTTGGTGGGTGTGGAGCAGAGCAAGGTAATCAAGCCAAAGATCCAGAGAAGGAAAGATTTACTTCTTGCAGCAAATGAGAACACTGGGGATCTTTCCTAAGGCATTGTCTCCCTGAAAAGCAAAATTGGGGACCTTTTAAGCTAAGGGTACGCGCATATCCAGCTTATGCTGTTAACAGGATCCAAGCTTTTTTTTTTTTTTTTTTTTTGGCCTTTTCTAGGGCCGCTCTCGAGGCATATGGAGGTTCCCAGGCTAGAGGTCGAATCGGAGCTGTAGATACTGGCCTACGCCAGAGCCACAGCAACTCAGGATCCGAGCCGAGTCTGCAACCTACACCACAGTTTAGGGCAACACCGGATCCTTAACCCACTGAGCGAGGCCAGGGATCCAACCCGCAACCTCATGATTCCTAGGTGGATTCGTTAACCACTGCGCCACGATGGGAACTCCAACAGAATCCAAGCATTAATTCAAGAGGCTCAGAAAGGGTCAACATCATCAACACTTAGGTTCCAGTTGATTTGGTGGTAAGACATTTTGGGCTAATCTTTACCACTGAAACAGAATGGGGAGTCTTTACAACTGATACATTATCTTAACTATTGTTACTTCTCTTGCCTGGTAACCGAGGTTTCTTTCTACATTCTTCTGTTCCCTTAAGATCATTAATTAATGAGACCTATTCCAGGACAAAGCATGGCAGCCAGGCTTCCATCACAAAATGGCTTAGGCCAAAAGTGGCTTCTTTTGGGTCAAGAAAGCCACGCACCTGGTTCTCTTTCTCCGGGTCTCCGTAACTTTATCTGTGCAAGCACACAGAGCCCTTGTGGCAGTAATTGGCTTGAAGATTTCTTTAGAGCTGCAGTCATGATTAAAAATGCTACCGGAAGCACTGCCAAGATGTCCTTGACACACATCCTATTTTCTGGGAAAAGATTGCTACCACAGTAATTGAGGTGGGAAGCAGAGACAAATTGCTCTTGGCGGCTTCAGCAGTGGTTCAAAGTATTGCAGTTGACCGGAACCATCCATACGGTTTTCCCTCCTCCATCCCGTCTGCAAGATAACAAGTGATGGCATTGCATCTACAGATTCTCAACAAGATACAAGCAGATAGGGAGAAAACCACATCCAACTGCAGAAGAACCTCAAACCCGTGATAGTTACACAAGTGACCAAGTGAAAGAGGAAAGACCTAGGCCTCCATTGGGGACCGGCCCGGGGAGGGGGGGTGCGCAAGATGATATATTTATTTACACCCGGCCGGCGGCGCCAGCAGCTGGCCGGACCCTGCGGTGACATCACGGGACCCGGGCGCCGGTCACGTGGCTCGCTGGCCGCCCCGCCCCCTCCTGCTCCGCCTCCTCCCGCAGCCTTCGGAGCTCAGGGTCCGGTCGCTGCAGCAACTCCGAGCTCTCGAGCGAAGCGCGGGGCGAGGGCGGGCCAGCGGCAAGAAGGGCCAGGAGCCGGAGTCTTGGCGGGAGCGGCCGAGGAGCCCCCAGCAACCGCGCGGCGGCCCTGAGCTACGCGGCCGAAGCTCCTGCAAACTTGGGCGCGCGCTCACGCTAGTGGGCCGGCGGTCGGAGCGATGAAGATGGTGGCCCCCTGGACGCGGTTCTACTCCAACAGCTGCTGCCTGTGCTGCCATGTCCGCACGGGCACCATCCTGCTGGGCGTCTGGTACCTGGTGAGCGCGGCGAGTCCCGGGGCGCACCTGCGGGGGAGGAGCGCTCGCGCCCCTGGGACCCAAGCCCGCGCCCCCACCTCAGTCTTCATGCCCCCTGTTTGGGTCCCGGCGCGGCTTCGGGGTTGGGTGACGCCGACGCTAATCCGCCTAAAGTTATATTATTAGAAACTTAATTCTCTGGTCGAGCCTGTCCCGATGTCCCCTGCTCGGCCAACCTGTGGCGGGGGTGCGCCCAGGGCCCAGAGTTCGGGACCTTTCGGGGGTGCGGATGGGCCTGGGGCGCGCAGAGCAGGGGAGCTCCGCGGTTTCCGGTGAAAGTGCACTTGGTCGGAGAACTCTGATGTTATCCTCGGAGCACGTGCTTTCTTTCCTTTCTTCTTAGCATCGGTTGGGCTTTGTGTTTCTAGGAGTCCCAACAGCCTGGCGGTCACTGGGTTCCTTGTGTTCCCCCCAGTCGTCGGTCGGGGCTGCGGACTCGCGTGCCCATTCTTCCTGCCCGCACCTGGCCTCGGAGTTGCTGTCCAGTCTCCTGCGCACTTTCGCATCCCAGTGGAAATGACCCACACGTTTGTTGTAAAGCCCTTATTCTAGGAAGGGATTTACTGTTGCAATCTGCCCGGGGCAGCCATTTTCCACCCACTTTGCTGCCCATTTCCAGGTGATCCCTATACCTTCTTCGCCGACACCGGAGGCAGATCCGTTTTTTTGTTTTTTTTTTGTTTTTTTTTTTTTTAATTGGAGCTTTCATTTATTATTTGTGTGGAGAGCAGTGATTATCAGGAACAGGGAGGAAATCTAATGGTGTCTGATTGTTGGCACCCCAAGACTGCACCAACACTGAGTAGGATTCCACTGCATTTTGGTTTTTGTCACATCGGGATGGAGAGTTATACCCTAGCCACTTTGTAGTGAATACCTCTGCATCATGAAGGAGTACCTTAAAAAGAGTCGTTAGATGGCATATAGCCCTTTTGAGTGGCAATTAATGCTTGTCTTCTTCGTCATCAGGATTTTTCACTCGGGTCATATTCATTTTTTTGGTATCATATGGACATTATGTCAAATTGTGTACTCTCTTGTTATGCCGTTTTAAGCAAAACATGTCGCTCCCGGGCATATGGTGTTCTCTGTGCTATTTATAGTTTCAAGTTTTCTTTAGTGGGTGCCTATCACAGGCCACACAATAGAAATATTTGGCCTTAAAAACTTTCAAATACATCTTTGGTATGTGTGGGTTCTTACTGTGTAGTGTGAATGCAGATAGAACATCTGTGTGTTGGTTCAACCCTAATTTTGCTAAAAGCTGAGAAATCTTTGCAAAAACTAAAAGTTACAGCCAACGGATCATGGGTGGCCTCAAAATAGTGCTTTTATTGATGATTGAGAGAGACAATTTTATCCTCTTGTCCTCCTTGAAAATGTTTAAATTTGCAGACTTGCAAGCCCATCAGGAAATGTAATTTGTAAAATCTAGGGCACTGCATTAGGCAAATGTACAACATGATCTACAGGAAAGATAAATCTACTTGAGCTGTGTTGTTGGCCGTAATCCAACCAGACAGCTTTGGTGTGATAAAAGGAGGGTCCCCTGCCTGCTTTGTCTCCTGTTGGAGCTTGCTCTTTGGGGAAAGTAGTTGTTGGTTTGCATGTTTTAGCATTTGGAAATTAGGGCTTTTTGAAAGATAATTAGGAAGCTTTCTGGCAGATGTGAATAAGCCTGCCGCTTTAGGTAATTCTGAAATATGGGAAACCTGGCTTAAGGATTGGTAATCTTTATAAAAAGTCTTTTGCGTTTCAGAAAACAATTTAAGCTTTTTTTTTTTTAATAAATAGTGTTTGCCTTGTAGCTTTAAATATAATTTGGTTATACAAAACTTTTGATTTACATAAATGCTTTTAGGATGAGGGCACTGAGGAGAAGGCATCCCTTCCTCTGTCCCTTAACTTGTCACCTACCAGACCCCTGGGTGAGATGGGAGTCACTTACCGGAAAGGGGGAGATTTTTCAGGGAAAAAAAGAAAAAAAAAGGAGATAGTAAAAAAAGAGTCTGCTAGAAAGGGTCTTCTTTAAATAGAGGCCTGCCATGACAGGTAAAGTGGATCTTTTTTAATGCCTTTTCTCATTGTTTCCTGCCCAGACCTTTTGTTAGGGTCCTGTGTGGCAGGCACTGTATTAGATATGTCGGCTTAAAAAAACCACACAACATGGATGCTGTGTGTTGAGTTTATTCATTTCTGAGAAACTTCTAAAGAGGTAAAGGAGCCAGGATACGTAATATAAATATGTATTTTTTTCCTTTTTGGCTGGAAAAAAAGATGTAGTCGAACATCAAAAGATGCCTGCTAATCATAAAGGACAGGGATCTCAAGTTAATGATTTTGGAGTTCCCACTGTGGCTTAGTAGGAACGAATCGCACTAGCATCCATGAGGATGCAGGTTCTATCCTTGGCCTCGCTCAGTGGGTTAGGGCTCAGTGAGTTATGGATCCAGTGTTGCTGTGAAGTGTGAACTGGTGTAAGTCGTAGATGCGGCTTGGATCTGGAGTTGCTGTGACTGTGTTGTAGCCCAGCAGCTACAGCTCCATTTCTAGACCCCTAGCCTGGGAATTTCCATATGGCCCAGGTTCGGCCCTAAAAAGACCAAAAAAAAAAAAAAAAAAAAAAAGTTAATGATCTTAGTGCTTTTCTGTGTATGGGAAGACGCAACGATCTGGGGTCGTTGTTATGGGCAGGTGTCCAAAGTCCAGAATGCTTTTCCTTTTCTCCATCCTGATTTCCCCTCAGGCCCACAGTCTGGGCCACTGCAGTGGCTAGTGGCTTGATCCTTGTAGAACGGAAGTAGCAGACAGCGTTTTTCTTTACCATGCCTGCAGAAGCTTGATTTTTACATATTCTAAGTGAGCTGGATTTTCTTATTCCCGTTTGATAGATGAGAAAACCGAGGCTAAGAGATAAGTTTGGCTTTTGGTCTGAGTAATGACTTAGTCACTCAGTTTCCACTATTTTTAAAAGGTGTGTGTATGTTTTGGATTTGCCTTTGAATTATAAATTTTCCTTTAGTCCAGTAAAAAAGCGTATCGATTTCAGGTATTTTTTATTAAGGATCACTTTTCGTTTGGCTTTGCTATACTTTTTCATTTCTTTTATTGAGGCGTGGTTTACAAATGGTGAAATTCACAGATATTAACTGTACAGTTCATTGACTTGACAAATGCATGCACCTTTGAAACCTACACCCGTAGGGAACATTTCCCAGAGAGCGCCCTTGTGCCTCTTCCTAATATATCCCCCCCCCATAGACTCTCCCACCCAGAGGTGAGTTCTGCCTATTCATATAAATGAAATTATACTGTGTATTCTTTTCTTTTCTTTCTTTCTTTTTTTTTGGTGCACCATTCCTGGAAGGACTGCAGTATCAGGTTGATGTGTGGAGCGGACAGAGCAAGCTCCTGTTTCCATCTGCTAGTTCCAAAAATGCATTTACTATATAGTCCTTGGCTACAGGTTATATCAGATATATATTTTTCTTTTCTTTTTTTTTTTTTTTTTTTTGTCTTTTCTAGGGCCGCTCCCACGGCATATGGAGGTTCCCAGGCTAGGGGTTGAATCGGAGCTGTGGCCACTGGCCTATGCCAGAGCCACAGCAATGCGGGATCCGAGCCGCATCTGCGACCTACACCACAGTTCATGGCAACGCCGGATCCTTAACCCACTGAGCAAGGCCAGGGACTGAACCCGAAACCTCATGGTTCCTAGTCAGATTCGTTAACCACTGCGCCATGATGGGATATTTGTAAGAACAGATAAGGTACTGCACTTGATTTTAGCCAGAAGGCTGAGAAGTGATATATATATTCTCTTGTATTGGATTTATTTCACTTAGTCCGATGTCTTTTAGATTCAGTTATGTTTTTGGAGTGTATCAATAGATGGTGCCTTTTTATTGTTGAATATTATTTAATTGTATGAATATACTGCAGTTTGGTTATCCATTTGCCAGAGAATGGGCATTTGGGTTGTTTCCAGTTTGGGGCTGTTAAGCATAAATCTGCTCTGAACATTCTTGCAAAAGACTTGGTGGACATATGTTTTTGTTTCTCTTGAATAAATACCTAAGGGTGGAATTGCTGGTCGTCATGCAGATGTGTGTTTAACTTTACAAGAAACGGCCAGGAGGTTTTCCAAGTTGCTGTTTTATACTCCAATCAGTAGCGTATGGAGTTTGAGTGGGCGTGTAGTGGTAGCTCCTGGTGGCTTTAGTTTATGTTTCCCTTACGGCTACTAGGGCGAAACAGTTTACCTTTGCTTCTTGGCCAATTGTGTATCTTCCTTTGTGAAGTGGTATTTATTGCCTTTTTTTTTTTTTTGTCTTTTGAGGGCTGGCACCATGGCATACGTAGGTTCCCAGGCCAGGGGTTAAATTGGATCTGTAGCCGCTGGGCTATGCCACAGCCGCAGCAACACAGGATCAGAGCCGGGTCTGTGACCTCCACCACAGCTCACGGCAATGCCAGATCCTTAACCCACTGAGTGAGGCCAGGGGTCGAACCTGTGTCCTCAGGGATACTAGTCAGATTCTTTTCCACTGAGCCATCATGGGAATTCCAATTGCCCTTTCATTAAAATTTTTAACTTTTAATGTATTCTTAATTTTTTTTGCCCTTTTTTTTTTTTGGGCTGCACCTGCGGCATATGGAGGTTCCCAGGCTAGGGGTCAAATCAGAGCTGTGGCTGCCAGCCACAGCCACAGCCACACCAGATCCAAACCATGTCTCCAATCTACACCACAGCTCACAGCAACTCCATATCCTTAATCCGCTGAGCAAGGTCTGGGATCAAACCTGAATCCTCATGGACAGTAGCCATATTCGTTACCACTGAGCCATTTATTAAATTGGGTTTTGTCTTTTTTTTTTTTTTTTTTTTTTTCTTACTGATTTGTAAGAACTGTGTATTTTTGGAAAGCGGTCACTCATTTGTTAAATATGTACTTTGTGAATATTTTCTTTCAGTGCGTGGCTTACCCACTCAATTTCTTAATGGTATACTTCAATGAACTAGATTTTTTTTTTGTCTTTTTAGGGCCGCACCTCTGGTATGTGGAGGTTCCCAGGCTAGGGGTCCAATTGGAGCTGTAGCTGCTGGCTTACACCATAGCCACAGCAACGCCAAATCCTTAACCGGCTGAGTGAGGCCAGGGATCGAACCCCCAACCTTATGGTTCCTAGTCAGATTTGTTTCTGCTGCACCGCCATGGGAACTCCAGTGAACTGTAGTTTTTAGTTTCAGTTAAGTTCAGTTTGTCTTTGTATGTGTGTGTGGTCAGTACTTTCTGTGTTATAAGAAATCTTTGCCTACCCTGAAATTGTAAAGCTATTCTTATATTTTCTTCAGAAGTTTTATGGTTTTAGCTTTTGTAAATGAACCTGTGATCTATCTCAAATTAAGTTTGTGTTATGATGTGAGGTAGAGGTTTGTGTTTATTTCTAAAAGCATGTTAGGAGTTCTCTTGTGCCTCAGCAGGTAACTGTCTGGCGTTGTCACTTGTTGCTTGCAGCGGCTGTTAATTCATGTCCATGTGTTCCACACACAGGCCAAACAAACCAGAACACCAGAGCTTGCAGCAGAGAAAGGTTTATTGTAGGCCCTGGAAGGAGATGGGTGGCTCATGCCCCTAAAATATCCCCAGTGCCCCAAACCAAAATTGCAAAGCATTTTTAAAGGCAAAGTGAGGGAGGGGCGTGATTGATTGTTGCAAACTTCTTGGTGCAAAAATCCTTTGTTCTTGTAGCAGTTCACAGAGGGCAGGTTGCAATGTTCTGGGAAACCTCCAACAAGATACATGTTACACTTGAGAGAGGAGCTAAAACAGAGGATATGGGGGAGGGGTCTGGCTCCAGAAGTCCTCAAAGTGTCCTGCTCCGTGACACCTTCTGGGTCGCTGCTGTAGCACAGGTTCCATCTAGGAACTTCGATATTGCTGCAGGCACAGCCAAAAAAAAACAAACAAACAAAAAAGTTTAACCATCAAACCTAAAAACAGTTGCTTTATTATATAACCTTTAATAACTGCAAACGTTTTGAGAAAGAGAAGTATGATGCTTAAACTTTACAGAATGAGGACCTTGTCCTGGTTTCCAGAGGAACCATGATATGAAGAGAAATACTTGAAGCTGAATGATTGCTTTGCAGGCTTCTGGGGTTTCCTCTCTTTCTTCAGCAAAACTTAATATGCTAAGCCTGACTCTATTAACTTCCTCCCGAAATTTGTTTTATCTCTAACTCCCAGATGGATGCCTCTGTTCCCCTTGCCATCTGAATCTCTTCCTTTATTCCATCTCCATATCCTATGGATTTTTGCTCAGCCTCCTGATTTCCTTCGTATTCTGCCTGTTCTTATTCTTGCTACCATTTCCCTCCTTTAGGCTCCCGGTAGCACTCACTTGGCTATTTTAAAAGTAGCATAACTGGTCTCTCTGCTCGTAGCCCTGCCATCAATAATCCTTTTAACCTCCCCCCTGCATGCCCCATTCTATTCCAGATGCTCTTCCCAGAGGTATTTCAAACACAAATATGAGCTTGTTGTCCTCCTCCTAAAAATGTAGACTCTCTATCCCAGGGAGATGTGCGTATTTCATGACCTGTGTGTTTCAGGTCGGCTCAAATTGGTTTACACCTTTAACAAATGCAGTGGTTTCCACCACATCTCTTTCCCCATTTCTCCCATCCCTTCCCCTTTCAGATTATCTCCTTTTTTTGTTTTTTTTTTTGTCTTTTTGCCTTTTCTAGGGCCACTCCCATGGCATATGGAGGTTCCCAGGCCAGGGGTCCAACCCGAGCTGTAGCTGCCAGCCTATGCCAGAGCCACAGCAACGTGGGATCTGAGCCGTGTCTGGGACCTACACCACAGCTCACGGCAACGCCGAATCCTTAACCCACTGAGCAAGGCCAGGGATCGAACCCAAAATCTCATGGTTCCTAGTCGGATTCATTAACCACTGAGCCATGACGGGAACTCCCAGATTATCTTCTTTAGGATACCAACAGCCACCAGTACTTAAACCCTGAGGCCTGAGATTCATCCAGATTTGAGACAAACTAAATTATCTGCCCACCTCTGAACCAAGTTGGCCAAGGTTGTGGTACTAGAATGTACAGTGGATTTAGGCCTGGGATATTCGGCCCTTGAAATGTTGATTAGGAGGGATGTGAGCCAGTGGTGGTATTAATTTAAGACACCAGGTTGAGAGCAGAGGGATGAGTCATCAAAAATTGTCGAGGTTGGAGTTCCCCGTCGTGGCGCAGTGGTTAACGAATCCAACTAGGAACCATGTGCGGGTTCGATCCCTGCCCTTGCTCAGTGGTTTAAGGATCCGGCGTTGCCGTGAGCTGTGGTGTAGGTCGCAGAAGTGGCTTGGATCCCGTGTTGCTGTGGCTCTGGTGTAGGCTGGCAGCTACAGCTCCGATTAGACCCCTAGCCTGGGAACCTCCATATGCTGTGGGAGCGGCCCTAGAAAAAGGCAAAAAAAAAAAAAAAAAAAAAAAAAAAGTCACTTTGGTTATTATTTAAAAAAAAAAAAAGTTGTAGAGGTGGAGGAAAGAATGTTTGGAGGGCAGTGACAAGATCCCTGCTGCACTCCTAATGCCAAAGCCCCCATTTCTTTGGAATAGATTTTGCTATCAGGACCTGCATTTCTCCCTGCACACTCAAATGTACCTTTTCTTTGGTCATTTCTTCCATTATTTTATCAGGTGATTTTCTTCACGCGCGCACACGTGTGTGCGCATGTTTTTTTGGTTACGCTTGCAATATGTGGAAGTTCTGGGCCGGGGACTGAACCCACGCTAGTACAGTGACAACACCGGATCCTTAACCCACTGCGCCACAAGAGAGCACCTTCTCAGTGTATTTTAAAAAGTAGTCCTGGTGGTTGGAAGAATTTGTCATTGACACCTGGGTTGGGTCCCCCCTAGTGCATCTTATCCTTTTTATCATCATCTAAGTGTTTTTTAGGAGGCTAGTCATTCAGCAAATACATACTGAAAGCCTCTTTGTGCCAGACACTATTCACAGGGGAGTTGGCCATATATCAGATTATAAAGGATGAAAGAGCACAGAGTAGCTGGTCTCGTTGGCTTTATGACCTGGCCTGTCAAGTAATCAACTGGTTCACTTTGAAAGTCACAGCTTGCTTATGACCCAGGCCTGGTGGGTTCTTTTTGTATCCTTAGGAGTTCTGGTGCAATAACTATTGATTTTTGTCTGGATAGTAATACTGGGTAGTAAAACTGCCATCTTGCATTTGTTGCGTGATTGATAGTTTTCAAAGGACTTTCACGTTTGTTCTTATTTAGCCCTCAAAGCAACCCCGGGATCAGGCACGATAGGTGGTGATATGCTTGTTTAAGATGAATGGTTTCCTTCCAGATGTCAGATTCTATAACTCGGTCTATAAATCCAGGGCAACATAAGGGCTAATTTGTAATACTTCCGTAATCCTTCTTAGCTGTTTTCCCTACTATATTAGATTGCACAAGACTAGAAGTCTAAGCTCAAGAGTATGGATTTTATTCTGTAGGCAGTGGGGAGGCACTGAAGAATTATGAACAGGGGTGATGGGGTGAAAGCAGTTTTTGAGGATGATTGAAAGGGCAGGCTGTTTTAGCTGGCTGGGAAAACAGGAAGGTGTGGTACAGCCTTCTAGATGCGAGATGCAGCAGTGTCAGCTCTCCCTGGCATACAGTCTCTCATTTGCTAAGGGTGCACATGGTGCGGAAGAGAACTTTTACCAGTTTAGTCATTGATACAAATCTCTCTTGCCATCCAGATTTTCTCCATCTGAATTCAGGAATCGATCAGATTTGGACGAAAAGGGATATTGGATTTTTTTTTAATTTAATTTTTAGAATTTTTAAGTTTTTTATTTTATTTTTTTTTGCTTAAGGCCGCACCAACAGCACTCCCAGGCTGGGGTCCAGTTGGAGCCACAGCTGCCAGCCACAGCCATAGCCACTTGGGATCCGAGCTGCGTCTGTGATTGATACTACAGCTCACGGCAACACCGGATCCTTAATCCGCTGATCGAGGCCAGGGATCGAACCTGCATCTTTATGGATCCTAGTCAGGTTTGTTAACCATTGAGCCATGATGGGAACCCTGATACGGGCTTTTTGAGAGATGTCTAATGGGCCCTCCTTTAAAAGTATAGGCCTCCCCAACCCCGAAATATAAAGGATCAAAGGAAGTTCTATGACATTTTCTGGTGAAGAGTTCAGTGATATTTAATACTTTTTAAAGCTTTTATTGCATGTTATGATAGATGTTCATTGGGCCATTGTAAAGACAAGCTGACCAAGAAATGAATAAAGACTGCCAGCAAAGCGTTTTATAATGCCAGTCTCTCCAGGACCCACTTTAGATACATCTGACTTAACAAAGCATCACGTATGAAAGTGGTTAACATGAATTTTGCACTGCAATGTGTGTAATGACTAAATGTGTAATATATTTGTTGTGTCAACTTTGATTCATGCAGTGAAGGCAGAGGTCGCATTTCTCCCTCCCAACTGGTACCCTCTTTGGGGCAGATGTATATATTATTGTTGGTAAAAGGATGCTGGTGGGAATAATGGGTGAGCCCTAGCATAACTCACAGCTTTCTCCACCTCCTCCCAGCTCTCTTGGCTCTTGATGGAGCTTCTGGAGCCTTGATGAATATTCTCTAAAAGCTATAAATGGATTTTTTTTTTTTACTTGATGCGAAATAAAAATTAAACAAAGATCAGACTTCTTCATTTGCTCCCAACAAGCGTTTAAAGGTTTCAAGTTGCCTCTTGGCAATTGTACTTCCAAGGAATATTAGTTATTAAAAATCAGCGTGAGCTTTCTTCTTTCCTTTATTATCCTTGAGCAGCTGAAATGACATCGTTGGTTCCCCCAGTGAGCGATGGGGAAGCAGTCACACTTGACACAAGTTGGTGCTGACATCTTTGCTAACAGTAGAGGGCTTGGGGTTGCAGAAACGGAGGTGTTGGAAAAGATGAATCCCTTAGGGTGTCCCCTTAGGGAAGGCCAGATGGGATACATCAGAATTGGGGCTTTTCTTAGTGAGCTCTCAACCTTGCTGGGCCAGAGACGGGATCCTGTCTGCATCGTAAAGTTGAATGGCTGATTGACACTGGCTGACACATAAAGCCAGAATGCCAGTGTATGAATATTCGATGGAGAAATAAAACCCTCATGGAGATGAATATTCTATGTCATCTTTTCCTGTAGAGGACACTAAATTATGATTGTCAGTGATTTGAGTACTTCATAGATTTTCATGAAGACCGTCTGGTGAGGCCGACTTCATAGAAGAGATAACATCCAGGACTAAAAGAAAGCAGGTCTCCAGGCCAGGACACTGTGTCTTCTTCGAGCTATGCTTAAAGAGGGGTTTGCTTCTTTTTTTTTTTTTTTTTTGTCTTTTTGCTACTTGGGCTACTCCCGCGGCACATGGAGGTTCCCAGGCTAGGGGTTGAATTGGAGCTGGAGCCGCCTGCTTCCTCCAGAGCCACAGCAGCGCCAGATCCGAGCCGTGTCTGCAACCTACACCACAGCTCACAGCAACGCCGAATCCTTAACCCACTGAGCAAGGCCAGGGATCGAACCTGCAACCTTATGGTTCCTAGTCGGATTCATTAACTACTGAGCCACGACAGGAACTCCAAAGGGTTTGCTTCTTGGGTGGTCCTTTTTAAGGTCTCAATTTTGATCTAGCACGAGTCCCCCCCCTCCATTTAAGGAAGGTGTCCTTGGATTCGCTGATAATTTGTTCTTTTCTCCTTTGTGCTGAGACCTACATTAACCTCTGTATTTGCTATGGTATAGATAAAGTGCTATAACTTAGATGCAAAAATGCAGTTTATTTCTCCCTTGTGTTAACAGCTGGGGGTAAGATAAGCAAACTTTGTTCCGTGGGGCCATCCAGAGACCCAGGCTGGTGGGGCAGTTGTGCCATCCTGAGTGTGCCAACTCTGTCTGGTCCAGGGGCTGCTTCCTTTATCCTCTGCACAGTTGGAGGTTTTTTGTTTTGGTTTTGTTGTTTGTTTTTTAGGGCCACACTCACGGCATATGGAAGTTCCCAGGCTAGGGGTAGAATTGAAGCTACAGTTGCTGGCCTTTGCCATAGCCAGAGCAATGTGGGATCCGAGTCACGTCTGCGGCCTACACTGCAGCTCACTGCAACACCGGATCCCCAACCCACTGAGTGAGGCCAGGGATTGAACCTTCGTCCTCATGGATACTAGTCAGATTCGTTTCCACTGAGCCACGACGGGAACTCCTTGTTTACATTGTTTATGCACAAGTTCCTGGGCCAGGGATGGAACCCACACCGCAGTAGTGACATTGCTGGATCCTTAACCAGATAGGCCACCAGGGACCTCCTGTGATACTTTTCAATAACTATAATTATTTATTGCCAGAATGATTAACTCCAATTTAGAGAAGAAAACTAAAGTACTGAGACCTAAAAAGCACTGTTTTGTAGACTGAAGTTAAAGCCTCCCATAGGTAGTACCTGTTGCCCAGTGCACAGGAGGCTTAGCAGTAAGGCTGCCGTTAACGTGTTATGTCAGATTTCTAGGTGCCTCTAGAATCTGTTTTCACCTTCTTTTAGAGTAATAGACTTACTTGAATACAGAGATGCCCTGCAAAAGGTTATGTATCCCAGCCTCCCTTGCAGCTAGGTCATATGTCTTATTTTTGGCTACTGGGATAAAAATGAAGGCAAACATATACAATTTCCATTTCACATTCTTAAAAAAAAAAAAAAAAAAAAAAATTGAAGCTACTTGTCCTCCAGGTGGCCCTTCTCCCTTCCAGCAGGCCAGAACACAAACACAGTGCTGGTGA
Source organism: Sus scrofa (assembly GCF_054392235.1). Lineage (NCBI taxonomy): Eukaryota > Metazoa > Chordata > Mammalia > Artiodactyla > Suidae > Sus > Sus scrofa. Next base: position 39,027,965 of record NC_139386.1, on the reverse strand, counting down.
TGAAACCTCCACCTAGGGAGTTTCTGTCGTGGTACAGCAGAAACAAATACAACGAATACGTTAAGGATCTGGCCTCACCATGAGCTGTGGTGTAGGTCACAGACACGGCTCCGATTCGGCGTTGCTGTGGCTCTGGCATAGGCCCGCAGCTACAGCTCCAATTTGACCCCTTGCCTGGGAACCTCCATATGCTGCAGGAGCGGCCCTAGAAAGACAAAGCAGGAGTTCCCATCGTGGCGCAGTGGTTAACAAATCTGACTAGGAACCATGAGGTTGCGGGTTCAATCCCTGCCCTTGCTTAGTGGGTTAACGATCCGGCATTGCCGTGAGCTGTGGTGTAGGTTGCGAACTCAGCTCGGATCCCGCGTTGCTGTGGCTCTGGCGTAGGCCTGTGGCTACAGCTCCGATTAGACCCCTAGCCTGGGAACCTCCAAGAAATAGCAAAAAGACCAAAAAAAAAAAAAAAAAGACAAAGCAAACAATTGAAACAAGTCCTGAAACGGAACTCTGGATACCACTATGTGTATTCAAATGCAAATGCATTTTCCCCAAGGGGTGCTGCATTAATGGAGTTTTTAATTGATAGTTGAAAAGTTTTTTAAGATTAAAATGAAGGATACAAGAATAGCATTTTCAGTGGAAACACACAGTCATCCACGTAAGACATAAAACGTAGCTAGCTTATAGGTCAGAAAACTATAGCTGTGCTTCGGCTTAAGGACTGCCCATCTCCAAAGAAAATAATTGTAGAAAATTTAAGCCTAGAAGGAACCTTGATGCTTAATCCGGTTTCTTTCTTCCCTCCTGCCTTCTTCATTCCTCCTCCTTTTGACAGACTGAGAACTTCCTGGGTGTAAGAACTGTGCCAGGTGCTGGCAGTACAGTGGTGATTCAAAGCAGACCCTATCCTTGTGCACATGGAATCTATGGTCTAGTAGAGGAAATGAGCAGTAATTCATACATATTGATTAGTAGTCACACAAGTAAATATTGGAACATAATTGTGATAAGTGCCGCGAAGGAGAATGTGGGGCAGTGTGCTAAGGTGTATGGGAGTTGGAGTTCCCTGTTGTGGCTCAGCAGAAATGAATCTGACTGGAATCCATGAGGACGCAGGTTTGATCCCTGGCCTCGCTCAGTGGGTTGAGGGTCTGGCATTGCTGCGAGCTATGGTGTAGGTTGCAGATGCAGCTTGGATCTGGTGTTGCTGTGGCTGTGATGTGGTTCACAGATGCAGCTTGAATCTGGCATTGCTGTGGCTGTAGTGTAGGCTGGTATCTGTCGCTCCTATTGGACCTCTAGCCCGGGAACTTCTCTATGCAGCACGGCAGCCCTAAAATAAAAGAACCAAAAGAAAAAAAAAAAAAGGCATATGGGAATGTGGGGACTAGTGGCCATGTCGGGAGCTTGGCAATCTTTTGTCCTTAACTGGAGAAATCAGCCCACTTAACATTAACAGTGATTAATATATTGCAACTTACTTTGCTCATTGTTTGTTTTTCTCTCCTTTGTTGCCACGTATTGTGTTATCAGAGTTTTTTCTTATCCATTTTTTTTTTTTTGCCTTCCTGCTGTTTTTTATTTCTATTATTTTAAGTGGTTCACTCAAGAAATTTTAACGTGCGCTTATTAAAGTCTGTATATGTATATATTTTTTTGTCTTTTCTAGGGCTGCACCCGCGGTATATGGAAGTTCCCAGGCTAGGGGTCTGATCAGAGCTGTAGCCACTGGCCTATGCCACAACCCTAGCAACGAGGGATCCAAGCCACGTCTGTGACCCACACCACAGCTCATGGCATTGCCGAATCCTTAACCCATTGATCAAGGCCAGGGATCGAACCCGCAACCTCATGGTTCCTAGTCGGATTCGTTTCCACTGCGTCAAGACGGGAACTCCCTATACTTAATGATATTTTTTGTCTTTCTTTTGAAAAATGTGAGTTCCTTGACTGCAGTCATTTATTTCTTTGTATTTTAGTGTCTTTTTAAAAAGCTCCCTAAGACATTGATCTATATGATCAATGTTTACTTAGAAATATCCACCTGTTTACATTTCTTTGTTCATTATTTTCTCTCTTTTTTGCAGTCATTATAAATGTTTTTATTTTAAAATGGATTTTTTTGGGGGGAGGGCCACATCTGCATCATGTCAAAGTTCCTAGGCCAGGGATCAAACCTTTGCCACAGCAGTAGCCTGAGCACAGCAGTGACAATGCTGGATCCTCAACTGCTAGGCCCCCAGGGAACTCCAGAAAAATGGATATTTTAATACCCAGAATGTGGAAAGTCCATGATCTGTCATTTTCTTTTTCACCTCAGACCTACTGTCCAGGATCACTGTCCTTCTGTCTGATGTACATATTTAAAAATTTCCTTTAGTGAGATCTGTTGGTGGAATTCTGACAGTTGTTCTTTGTCTTTTTTTTTTGTCTTTTTACGGCCGCACCCACAGCCTATGGAGGTTCCCAGGCTAGGGGTCTAATTGGAGCTGTAGCTGTTGGCTTACACCACAGCCACAGCAACGCCAGATCCAAGCTGCATCTGCAGCCTACACTACAGCTCACGGCAACGCCAGATCCTTAACCCACTGAGCAAGGCCAGGGATCGAAGCTGCAACCTCACGGTTCCTAGTCGGATTCGTTTCTGCTGCGGCACAACAGGAACTCCCTGACAGTTGTTCTCTGAAAATAACTTTATTTGGCTTGCATTCTTTTTTTTTTTTTTTTTTTTTTTGGTTTTTTTGCCATTTCTTGGGCTGCTCCTGTGGCATATGGAGGTTGCCAGGCTAGGGGTCCAATCAGAGCTGTAGCTGCCAGCCTATGCCAGAGCCATAGCAACGCGGGATCCGAGCCACGTCTGCAACCTACACCACAGCTCTCGGCAACGTGGGATCATTAACCCACTGAGCAAGGGCAGGGATGGAACCCGAAACCTCATGGTTCCTAGTCGGATTCGTTAACCACTGCGCCACGACGGGAGCTCCTGGCTTGCATTCTTGAAAGTTGTCTCAATCCTTGGTTCACAGTTATTGTCTTGTGTAACACTTTGAAGCTGTCCTTCCATTCTCTTTTGATTACTGCTTTTCTGCTGAGAAGTCAGTTGTCAGTCTTGTTGACCTTTGCTTTTCATGCATTAAGTCTGGAGTTGGTCTCATTCATTAGGTCTGGAGCTGGTCTCTTGGTTCTGCCTTAGTAACTTGCTGGGATGACACTGAAGCTGAAGGTCTGCTGATAACACTTTTGGTGGCAGCGGTTTGTGGATTCATACATTTCTTTTTGCTAATTGCCTTTTCTTAGAATCTTGCCTTTGTAGTTAAAACTTTTGACCATTTTTATTCCTTCGAAAGGTATGGAACAGAACAAGTAACTGAAGGCTTGGTGATAAAGACTCAAAGTATAGACTCAAAGGAACACACTTTAATAGCAGAAACACCACAGAGCTTTTACGAAAATGTTTAAATTTGAATAGGTGCTTTCTTTGATTCTTTTATTTACCTGAGAATATTTCTTTGCCTAGTTTTTGTTTTTTCCTTACTAGCTGTTTAGAAACTAAGTGGAAGTCTCTCAGATAATATTTGTTCTAAGGTATGTAAACAGGAGTAGGATCTTAGCTATTTATGTATTTACACTAGGGATGATAATTTACTGGATAATCTTTTCATTAGTTTACTTCGAGGATAGCTTAAGAACAATGATCTTCAGAGGCTGTTTGCTTTTTAAGAAATCTAAGACTCTTTCCTTTTAACTAAAAGTAAAATGTCAGGACTTCCCAACTTGGTGCAGTGGAAACGAATCCAGCTAGGAACCATGAGGTTGCAGGTTCAATCCCTGGCTTCACTCAGTGGGTTAAGGATCTGGCGTTGCCATGGCTGTGGTGTAGGCTGGCGGCTGTAGCTCTGATCCCTTAGCCTGGGAACCTCCATACGCTGCAAGTGTGGCCCTTAAAAAAAAAAAAAAAAAAAAAAAAAGTAAAATGTCAGATATTAACATCACCTTTCAAGAAAGTTCTAATACCTAGATTCACAGTAATGAATGTTTACATCACACACCTTATCGTATTATATTATGTGTCGCTGCTTTGTAGGAAAAAAATTTCACTCTAAAGTTCAGTGTAGCCACACTGTTGAGTGGAACACAAAATTACATTCTAATGGTTAAGTCCGTTATTGCCTCTTAACTTTCGTCAGTAAAGACATTCTGTTTTATTAGTTTCACTTCTGTCTTTGGAGAATAGCTGTAGGAATAAAGTATTCTTTTATGTATTGAAGCTAAAGAGGAAGTAAGAAATCTAATCACTTTATAAACAGTCTTTCAAAGTGTTATTATTATTATTATTATTATTATTTTTTTTGTCTTTTTGCCTTTTCTAGGGCTGCTCTCACAGCATATGGAGGTTCCCAGGCTAGAGGGTCGAATCGGAGTTGTAGCCACAGCAACACTGGATCCGAGCCACATCTGCAACCTACACCACAGCTCACAGCAATGCCGGATCCATAACCCACTGAGCAAGGCCAGGGATCGAATCTGCAACCTCATGGTTCCTAGTTGGATTTGTTAACCACTGAGCCAAGATGGGAATGCCTTTTTTTTTTTTTTTTTTAATGGTAATCCTAGTCATTGCAGTAGGATGGTTACAAATAAGGAGGGATAGGAGTTCCCGTCGTGGCGCAGTGGTTAACGAATCCGACTAGGAACCATGAGGTTGCGGGTTCCATCCCTGCCCTTGCTCAGTGGGTTAACGATCCGGCATTGCCATGAGCTGTGGTGTAGGTTGCAGACGCGGCTCGGATCCCGTGTTGCTGTGGCTCTGGCGTAGGCCGGTGGCTACAGCTCCGATTCGACCCCTAGCCTGGGAACCTCCATATGCCGCGGGAGTGGCCCAAGAAATGGCAAAAAGACAAAAAAAAAAAACCAAAACAAATAAGGAGGAACAGACCTAATAAATGGAATATATCGGCACACAAAGAACACCAATTTGGCTGCACTGAAAAATTAATTTAGCCGTTTTGCACTTCGTGTTTTCTCTCTTCCACATTCAGCTTTCTGGCCCTCTAATACTTGATCCTTTTGGCACAAAGTTGAGGCCTCCATAGGCCATTCCAAACTCGGCCCCAGGGGAGGCCTATCTCTTTATATCCAGAGAGCCAGTGTTCTTTCAGCCAGAAAAGGGAACACAGTTGTTCTCCCCGTTCACGCCCTCCCCACTCCCAAGTCTCCCAGTGGCTTTTTGGACAGCCCTCTTTCTGGCCTCTGCTAGAGGACCGTCCTTGGCCTTCGGTCCACTGTCCAGGCATCGTTCTCATTATTCTGAGGGTGGAGTGGTGCCTCGGCCTGAGGCTGAAGGTCAGCCCGACCCAAGTCTGTCCAGGGAAGCTGGGATTGCTTCTGCTGGGCTTGCCAGTCGGGTTTCATATCGCTGCCAGCCTCCTGTCACATTGCAAGCTGCTGTCTAGGACACTCCCTTGAAAAGAATTGCAAGCCTGCTGCCAGGGGATTGGTCAGCAGAGTCGCCAGGACTTGGGAACCGGGTGTGGCGGCTTCTGGGACAGAACCTGGGTTGCCGGAAAGAGCATGTGTGGCATTTGTAATCAGAGGACCCGTGATTGATTTTCAGCTGAATACTCTGTGACCTGGTGCCGGTTCCCCCTGAAGTCCAAGAGTTCGCATCTGTAGAATGGTGTAATAACAATCGCACCCCACCCCGGAGGCAGACCCGCTTCAGTAATATACAGCCGTGCGTGGCGGTGGTGATTTCTTGATTTAATCTGTTAGCCATGGGGAAGACATGCTGGAAGGGTGGCACTGTGAGCTGCAGGGTGAATGAGAAGGACCTCATTGAATGCATTTGGGGTGGGGTGGGGGGACTCCCAATAACACATTACAAAAAATTAAAAAAAAAATTTTTTTTATGGCTGCACCCTGGGCCAGGCATTGAATTCGAGCTGCAGCTGTGGCAACGCCGGATCCTTTAATCCACTGCCCTGGGCCGGGGGTCCGACCTTCCCCTCTGTAGTGACCCGAGCTGCTGCAGTCTGATTTTTAACCCAGTGCACCGCAGTGGGAACTCCTAACGTAATACATTTTTAAAATTGGCCGGTTGAAGTGGGGCACAAAGAAAAGACAGCACTTCCATTTTACTGCTTAATGTTTATCTCGCCCAGTGTATAACCTAGAGGATTTATAGCTTCTACAACTGAAAACGCTGGCTGTTAATTATAATCCACCTCAAAGGATGAGCTGTAATCTTGGTCTCTAAAGAGTTCCAGAAGTCTGCTACTTTGTGGTATGAGGAAGAAAATCCTCTTCCTGCGGAGGCTTTCACCTGCCAGCCCCTTCGCCCCAGCCACCAGTGTAGCAGAATTCCTTTTCACTTTAAATGGAACAACAGCTCATTTATTTGACTGTCTTTCCCACTAGACAATACCTTGGAGAGGAATAGTGTGTATTTTTTTTTTTTTTTTTTTTTGTCTTTTGCCTTTTCTAGGGCCGCTCCCACAGCATATGGAGGTTCCCAGGCTAGAGGTCTAATCGGAGCTGTGGCCACCGGCCTACGCCAGAGCCACAGCAACGCGGGATCCGAGCTGCACCTGCAACCCACACCACAGCTCACGGCAACGCCGGATCCTTAACTCACTGAGCAAGGGCAGGGATCGAACCCGCAACCTCATGGTTTCTAGTCGATTCGTTAACCACTGAGCCACGACGGGAACTCTGGAATAGTGTGTATTGATGTTAGCATGGTGCCTGGCATATATTTGTTACCTAATAGTTAATTTTTGAACCAATCAGTAGATGAATTAATGAATGTGACAGTATTTTTTCTACATTTTACTTGGTTGCTGATGTGTGCTTGCCCCTAGGCCTACGGTGGGCACTGTGCCTTCTTCATCTTTATATGAGTTTTAAGCAGAGTGTTGAGCAGAGAGTAGAGGAACTAATTTAGTCAACTTCTTAGGCAGGTGGGTAAATCTGATTTTCCCTGGAATGTATTTACCACGGTTGTTTGAATTGAAATAGCAAATGTCAGACATTTATTTTCCTATCAGAACAGGGCCGTGTAGACAGAGGCTACTTTTAAAAATCTCACATTAAAAGGTACTTAAAAGAAAGTGTTTATAAGCCTGGAAACAAAGATAAGTGTGTATGAATAAAGCTACTCTTATTGACCTAGAGAGAGAGAGGAAAAAAAAGTACTTTAATTCTCTTCCTGGACAATGCAAGGACCTATGATCAGTTCAGTTCCAGTTATCCTCTCGTGATCTGTATGCTGTTATTGTGTTTTGATTATGTTTGTACTTTGCCCTCCTAAGTCATTATTGTTATTATGTGTTACCATTGTCAACATAATTATCATTTTTGTTGTTAACTTCTTTGTACACCTTAAGCCTTTCATCTGGTATCATTTTTCTTTTGCTCAAAGAACACCCTTTAATGCTTTCTTTATTCCTGAGCTACTGATGACAAATTCCCCTTTGTCTGAAAACATCTTTGTTTCATTTTCATCCGTGAAGGATTGTTTTTTGTTTTGTTTTTGCTTGGTATAAACTTGTATGTGGTTCTTTTCCTTCCTAGCATTTTAAAGATGTAACTACATTGTCTTCTGGCTGCTGCTGCTTTTTTTTTTTTCATTTTGGCCGTGCCCATGCCACAGCAGTGGCAATGTTGGAACCTTAACCTCCTAAGCCACCAGGGAACTCCCATGGCTTCTTTTGTTTTTATTAAAGGCAGCTTATCTGAATATTTCTTCTGTCTTATCCAGCTCATTGGTTTTTCTTATAACTCTTGTCTTATTGGGTTCAGCCCATCAAGCAAGTTCTTGATTTGGCTACTGTATTTTTACATTCTAGAGTTTCTGTTGTTTAAAAAATCTCTCCTATCTCTTTTTTGGTAATTCAAGTTCCCTGCCAAAATTCTTATTCTGTTTTTTTTTTTTTTGTTTTGTTTTGTTTTGTTTTTTGTTTTTTTTTAAAGAAGCTTATTTAAACAATAAGACGCTTGAAGGGAAAACTATCTACGGTTCATTTCTTTTAGAGTATTTTATCCCTACTTAAAGACAGATTGCCCTACATGTAACAGCTATGTACAAAAATTTATAAAATTATCCTTGGTTTTACAATGATAAATGAAAAACATTAAAATTCTCCAATTGAACAAGATAGGCAAGGATTTTTAAAAAATTAAAAAAAATTTTTTTTATTTTCTTTTGTCTTTTAGGGCTGCACTGGTGACATATGGAGGTTCCCAGGCTAGGGATCGAATTGGAGTTGTGGCTGCCAGCCTACGCCAGAGCCACAGCAACATGGGATCCGAGCCGCATCTGCAACCTACACCACAGCTCATGGTAACGCCAGATCCTTAACCCACCAAGCAAGGCCAGGGATCGAACCCATGTCCTTATGGATGCTGGTCAGGTTCATTAACCATTGAGCCACAACGGGAACTCCAAGCAAGGATTTTTATGTTCTTTTTTTGTTAAACAGTGAGCAAACAATAACTTCCTGGAATATAGAGACGAGAAGTGAATGAGCACGCCACTAATGGAGAAAGAGCCTATTTTCACAGAACCAGTATTTTTCCCTTATCCTATCTCCCTTTGATGTCTATCAAAATATACCACTGGCCATTTAGTTAAACAAAAAAGGGATATGCTTATGCACATTCATATGTTACTTCATGTACAATAAAGGAACAGGGAAGGGGAAAATGAAAGAATAGAGAAAACTATACTCTAGTAGCCAGGATGTGGTGGAACCAAATTGTGGTTTTCTTTCTTTCTTTCTTTTTTTTTTGTCCTTTGTCTTTCTAAGGCCACACCTGCAGTATATGGAGTTTCCCAGGCTAGGGGTTGAATCAGAGCTGTAGCTGCCAGCCTACACCACAGCAATGTGGGATCCTTAACCCACTGAGCGGGGCCAGGGATCAAACCCGAATCCTCATGCATACTAGTCAGGTTCATTAACCACTGAGCCATGACGGAAACTCTAAATTGTGGTTTTCTAATTGAGACTATCTTCTGGGTCTGGAGAAGTAGAATTCTGGAGTAAAGTAGCAGGTACCCTTTTAATAGCCACCTCCTCTTTGCTGCTGGAACACATCAGTTGTATCTTCATCCTCCATGTCCAACTGTGCAGGTGTGTCTGTTTCACTCATTGGCTGCCTGTCAAATCAGAATCTAACTGGCCTCATTGACAAGCCCTGTCGTTCACAATAGACTTTCATTGCCTTAGTAAGTGGTGTATGCCTCTTAATCTTGAACTGCACCACGGAACCATCCTGCCCTGCCACTTTCAAACTAACATGATTGTTGTTCTTAGTCTTGACTTCTTGGGCATTTGACTGGGCATGGCCAGCGCTGGAGTCTCCTCAGCTGCCGCTTCACAAAAGAGGTACCAGGTCCACACCGAAGGAGCATGTAAGCAGCACCAGGAGCAGCCGAAGGAGGTGGCAGCGGTGGAGGAGGGAGAGGGCTGCTGTGTTTTTTTTTTTTTTAAATCCTCTCTCTCTCTTTTTTGTTGTTCTTCTTTATGTACTCTTGGCTCATGGAAGTTCCCAGGCTAGGGGTCTAATCTGAGCACAACCACCGGCCTACGCCACAGCCACAGCAATGCAGGATCCAAGCTGCATCTGTGACCTATACCACAGCTCAGTGCAATGCCGGATCCTTAACCCACTGAGCGAGGCCAGGGATCGAACCCGCAACCTCACGGTTCCTAGTCGAATTTGTTTCCCTTGTGCCATGATGGGACATCTTTAAATCATCTCTTTGAATATTGTAAGCACAGTCACTTTAAAGGGGGAATCCCATTAACTTCAGTATCTAGAGTACCTGTGGTCTGTTTCTGTTGTCTGTTGTTTCTGCTGGTTCTTGTTCTTAGTATCCTTTCTTCTCTTTCTTGTATTCTGGACATTGTATTTGAATAATTGAAGAAATAATTCGTAGCACGAGATGGTATCTTTTCTTCAGTAAGGCCTTTGACAGTTTCTTACAGGGGCCTATTAGCTGGTGATCCCCTCAATCCAGTTTCAGGATTTGGAGGATGCAAAGCCGGGCTGTGTCTCTCTAAAGACTTGTCTTCTTGGAGTTCCCGTCATGGCACAGTGGTTAACGAATCCGACTAGGAACCATGAGATTGCGGGTTCGATCCCTGGCCTTGCTCAGTGGGTTAAGGATCCAGCGTTGCCGTGAGCTGTGTTGTAGGTTACAGATGTGGCTTGGACCTTGGGGTTGCTGTGGCTTTGGGGTAGGCCAGCAGTTACAGCTCCAACTGGACCCCTAGCCTGGTAACTTCCATATGCCGCGAGTGCGGCCCTAAAAGGCAAAAAAAAAGAAAAATAAAGACTTGTCTTTGGTTCACCTTACTCCAGTGGTGAGGCGCCTTCATGGTCCTGTGGCAAAGCCCTGGGGATTATTGCCCTCCACACCCACCCCGTGTGCCCTGTACTCCAGCTCTTACTAACTCTGGCCCAGCAAGCCTGACAAGGTGCTCTCAAGCTCTTAGCTCTTGTCCATCTGGAATCCACAAATGCCCTCAGGGGTGATTCTATCTGCTCCTGGATCTTGGTCCCATAAGTCTTCATTGCCTTGCTAGCGAATGCCTCCCCACAGATGTTGTTTTTATTATGTCCAAATTGTCTCTTTGTCCTCACTGCAAAGATTGGTTTGTATAACCTAGTTCACTGTCACTGGAAGTGGCAGATCTTAGTTGTTATTTTTTTATTTTACTGACTTTTTCTCCTCTGCTATGCCTGTTTCCAAGCTTTAACTTGAATGCCTAGCCAGATATGCTTGTTATTGGCCATCTTCTTGCTTTAGAATGTCAGGCTTAATAATAATATTCTTAAAAAAATATTTTTTTTTGTCTTTTGTCTTTTTTTAGGACTGCACCCGGAGGTTCCCAGGCTAGGGGTCTAATTGGAGCTTCAGCTGCCAGCTTACGCCACAGCCATAGCAACGCCAGTCAGTTCCGAGCCATGTCTGTGACCTACACCACAGCTCACGGCAACACCCGATCCTTAACCCATTGAGTGAGGCCAGGGATTGAACCCACAACCTCATGGTTCCTAGTCGGATTCATTTCCACTGAGCCACAACAGGAACTCTAATAATAATATTCTATAACATATTTTATATTCTCTTTTTTTTCTTTTTTTGCTTTTCAAGGCCACACCTGCGGCATATGGAAGTTCCCAGGCTAGGGGTTGAATCGGAGCTGTGCCTGCTGGCCGACACCACAGCCACAGCAATTCATTATCTGAGCCACATCTACAATCTACATCACAGCTCATGGCAACACCAGATCCTTAACTCACTGAGGGAGGCCAAGGATTGAACCCACATCCTCATGGATACTAGTTGGCTTCTTAACCCATTGAGCCACAGTGGGAACTCACTAAACATATTGTTGGCTCTTGAAATAATTTTTCCTGACTATAAAAGCAACTATACTCATGTTAGATACTCTGAAAAATACAAAAAGGGTATACTGATAGTTTAAGGTATAAGACATCTGCAGACCTATCTCATAGTTTATAACATTTATATCTTAGTGTATTTAGTCTGTGATTTGTACTTGTGAACATAAATGATAAATTGGAATAAAAATTTGTATATTGCAGATAGTATTTAATATCTTTTTCTTTTTTCTTTTTTTATTTAATGATTTTTATTTTTTCCATCTTAGCTGGTTTATTGTTCTGTCAATTTTCTACTGTACAGCAAGGTGACTCCGTCACACATACATATAGACATTCCTTTTTGTCACATTATCATGCTCCATCATAAGTGACTAGGTCATCATAGTTCCCAGGGCTGCACAGCAGGGTCTTATTGATCTCATTGCTTATCCATTCCAAAGGCAATGGTTTGCATCTATTCACCCCAAATTCCCAGTCCATCCCATTCCCTCCCCCCCTCATTTTTTTCATTTTACATTATAATGTGAACATTTTCTTGTCATTAATTTTTTAAATATCTTTAATGCCTACTTAGTTGTACTCTTTATTTCATCATTCTACTTTTGTTTTCAATTTTCATTATTATAAATAAGTGCATGATCCTTTTTGGACACAACTCTCTGTGCAGAATTCTGCTTGTTGTGTAATTATTATCTCAGTGGGTTTGAGCATTCTTAAAGTTCTTTTAGCGAGGCTTTTCAAAAGCAAGCTGAGAATTACATTTTGCATTTTCGGTTGTTTGGATTCAAGCTGCCAGCCTCCCTGTTCATTCAGGATCTGATATATGATCGAAGGGTAAAGAGGGCTGAGGATGCCTGGAGACTGTTCAAGGGCCTGACACCACTTAAGTAATTGGACAAACATTGAATTTATTTACATGTGGAAGTCATCATTGTCAAGAACAAGGGAAAAATATGTGACACTACAGGAACACTTTGTAAAATAGAATAGGAACAGTTTGTGCATGACCTACCAAAATAGACAGAAAGCCCAAATGTAAGTGAGCGTTAGCTGAATGCGAACTTATGCCTTCTCTTTCCTTTTACATTTAGATGAGCTGTGATCCTTACATAATCTGCTCCTGGCAAATGCTGCCATCTTCTTGGTTCTCATTTGTGGTGCTATTTTATTCTTGTTCAGAATTGATGGATAGGTTGATTTCCATTTTCTGTTTTTCAGGAAGTACTTTCCCAGTGTTCTTGGGGACTTTGACTTGTAGTTGACCTTTGCATCCAACTGTGTTTAGTATCTACTCTGGCTAGTCCTGCCCCCCAGCCCTTTGCATAGACCTTGGTCCTCATGGGTCACCATGTCACCCTTCTGTATTCACATCCTCTAGGGTGTGCCAAATTCCCATCCAACAATTGAGGTTTCCTCATAACACAGTAAGTGCATGTCAACACACAGACCTTCTATTATGAAAATTTTACTCTTGTTAAAAGGACTCAATGGTGACTCATTGGTGATGTGTAATGACCTTACCATCATATCTTTGTATTATCTTTGTCTCCTCTCTCTGGACTGTCTTTTCAAGAACAAGGACAGCTGGAAGGGACCTTGGCCCTTGGACTGTGGTCCCTGGCTCCGGAGCACAGAGAGAAGAAGGGCCACAGGGACCTGGCGGGGGGTGGGGGCGGGCAGAATGACACTTCCTGGAGCAGCTGGAGCACAGCCCGGCATAGCGACCAGGAGCCAGAACTCTGCTGTCGGGAGCAGTGTGACATGTTCAGAGACAGGAGAGGGCATGAAAGCACACAGGAACTGCGTAGCAGGTGGTCAGATCTGGGACAGGCAAACAGACACGCGGGGCGGGGTGGGGGACCTGAGTACCAAAGGCTTAGAGGCCAGATGGACAAGATGTAACACGATTATTCCAAGAGCCTGCAAGTACTTTTCCTACCTCAAATCAGCCTCATCATTGTCCTTGAAACAGTCTTCCTGATTTCTGATAACGACAAGGTTTTGTCACCCAGGCTTGAAATTTCGGAGTTTTTTTTTTTGTCTTTTTCTGCCATTTCTTGGGCCGCTCCTGTGGCACATGGAAGTCCCCAGGCCAGGGGTTGAATCGGAGCTGTAGCAGCCTGGCCTACACCAGAGCCACAGCGACACAGGATCCAAGCCGCGCCTGCGACCCACACCACAGCTCACGGCAATGCCAGATCCTTAACCCACTGAGCAAGGCAAGGGACCGAACCTGCAACCTCATGTTTCCTGGTCGGATTTGTTAACCACTGAGCCACGACGGGAACTTCCTCGGAGTTTTCATTTTTAATCTTCGCATCTGGTCACTTCCTATGTCTCTAATAATTCCACCTCCACATGGAAAGGTCTTGAGATTTAAACCTTGGCTCTTCCACACGTAGTCAAAGTCACTTAACCAAGTGACTTAACTAAGGGACACGCTAAGACAATGTCACTCAACCTCCCAGACTAACCCTAAGAGGCAGTCAGACAGGGTTGTCATGAGAGTCAGAGCTGAAGTGGATCAGACCCTCATTACTACGCAGCCAGACCATTGTCCTTGCTTGTCTTTTTAGGGTCGCACCCACAGCATATAGAAGTTCCTGGGCTAGGGGTCGAATTGGAGCTGCAGCTGCAGGCCCACACCACAGTCACGGCAACATTAGATCCTCAACCCACTGAGCAAGGCCAGGGATCAAACCTGCATCCTCATGGAGAGAACGTCAGGTCCTTAACCTGCTGAGCCACAATGGGAACTCCCCACTGTGGTACTTTCCAGATTGTTCTCCTGCCTCCATTTTCGCCTCCAGGCCTCTTCCAGCTTGATCTTTTAAGGGTAGCTCTGATCATGTCCTATCCCTCTCAAAAACCTTTACGGTTTGGGTGTTCCTGTTGTGGCTCAGCAGGTGAAGAACCCGACACAGTGTCCTTGAGGATGCAGGTTTGATCCCTGACCTCACTCAGTGGGTTAAGGATCTGGTGTTGCCGTGAGCTGTGGTGTGGGTTGCAGACGCAGCTCAGATCTGGCGTTGCTGTGGCTGTGGTGTAGACCGGCAGCTACAGCTCTGATTTGACCCCTAACCTGGGAACTTCCATATGCTGAAGGCATGGCTATAAAAAGAAAAAAAAACCCTTTTAAAGTTTCTTCATTAACTGTTTGGGTAAAGCCCCAGATTCCTATCCTGGTTTTGAGGACTCACCACCCCCTGGCCCCAGCCAGCATTTCTCATTCCCTAGCACCCTCTTTTGTCTACAGTGTTGTCACAAATCCAGCTACTTGCTATTTTCAGTGCAGGCCCCATCCCCCAGTTGGCCTTACCTGTACTTGAAATTGTTCATTTCTATGCCTCTCAGGTTCCAAAACCTTCTCATCTTTCCAGCCCCATCCAAAGGCTCTGGTGCCACGCGGCACCTCAGCCTCAGGCTTCAGTACTATAATTCTCTGAATTTCCACAATTCCTTCTCCAAGCTCTTATCACGTTTACCGCTTTATGCTTTGTGTTAGTTGGGGGCATGTTTTATTTAACCTCCTATTTTGAATCCTGGAGGGTTCTTTCTAAGCTCTTGGCAAAGTGCTTACTCTGGTGTAGGCAGTTAGTAAAAGGATTATGATAAATAAACCAGGCGAGGAGATGATTAGTTGATCAAGAGCCGACAGGTGTATTGGACCTGAAAGAAAAGCAGCTGGGTCATACTGTCTCAGAAGATCTGGAATCAGGTAATTTTCTGATGCCAGCCAAGAGCGTCTCAGTTCTTTCTGTTAAGGTTTGAAGAGGTAAGGGAACTAATCTGAGTGGCTGGTATATGCCAGGCACCCTTCTTGGTGTTTTACATAATTCATTCATTGGAACCCCAATGAGATCACATTCTTCCCTTCCTTATATTCTCCATTTGCTTCTTGTTAAATTTAGAATAAAATCCAGGCTCTGTAACTAGCCCTATAGGATCCCTGCATCGGGCACATGTTTCCTAATCAGACTCACTGCACTGCCCCCTGCCCCCTCATCCTCCCATCTTTTTCTTGCCCTGGTCCACTCCTTCCTTCATTACAGCTTTGCCCTTGAATCCCAAATTGATGTGGTTGTTTTTCGGATTTTTTTGTTTTGTTTTTTGTTTTTTACCCTAAAACCTTAAAACCAACCCCATTGTTATTACAGTAGTGAATGCTTTGGTTTTGTCTGTTGCTTTACTTTTCAAAACATAATGCTTATTAGGTTATTTCATCTGATCTTTTTTCAGTTCGTAATCTTTGGACTGCCTTTTCCAAAGATAAGAATGTAGAGGGGATAAAACGCCAAGGAAACTTGATTTTTTTTTTTTTTTTTTTTCAGGGCTATACCTGCCCAACATGGAAGTTCCCAGGCTAGGGTAGAATCAGAACTGTAGCTGCTGGCCTACACCATAGCCTTAGCAATGCAGGATCCAAACCACATTTTTGACCTACACCACAGCTCATGGCAACACCGGATCCTTAACCCACTGAGCAAGGCCAGAGATTGAACCCGAGCCCTCATGGATCCTAGTCGAGTTCGTTAACCGCTGAGCCATGAAGGGAACTCCCAGCACTTTCATTATTGAAGAAGACATTCCACAGCACCCTCTGGCACAGGCAGTTTGTTATTTGCCTGATCTTGGGCAGTGTTCTTAATCGCCGAGCCTCAGTTTTCTCATTTGTAAAACAGGGATAGGAGTTCCCGTTGTGGTGCAGTGGAAGCGAATCTGACTAGGAACCATGAGGTTGCAGGTTCGATCCCTGGCCTCGCTCAGTGGGTTAAGGATCCAGCGTGGCGGTGAGCTGGGGTGCAAGTCACAGACGCAGCTGGGATCTGGTGTTGCTGTGGCTGTGGTGCAGGCTGGCAGCTGTGGCTCCGATTAGACCCCTCGCCTGGGAACCTCCATATGCTGTGGGTGTGGCCCTAAAAGGACAAAAGACAAAAAAATAAAAATAAAAAATAAAGCAGGGATGATTTAGCACCTGCTTCATTAGGTTATTGGGGGGGCGTAAGAGAAAGACTCCACACGAAGCAGGCACTTAGCATAGTGCCTGAGTGTTTGTTTCCACTGTTAATTATTAATGGTGATACTATTTTTTGAGACAGACCAGAAAGGGAGGAACAGGTGGGAGATGTTAAGGAAGATGATTTCCGTTTAGACAGGCCGAGTTTGAAGCACCAGAAGCACACATTCAGCAGTTTCTAGAAATGGGGGGCCTGGGATAGAAAGGGGCTGACCCTGGGCTACTGCAGGAAAAAATAAAGGACCCTGGCTCTGCCACTGAGGAGCTTTGTATTCCTTCTCCGACACTGTTTCCTGGGTGGTCTCAAAGCTTCTTGTTC
Organism: Sus scrofa; assembly: GCF_054392235.1. NCBI lineage: Eukaryota > Metazoa > Chordata > Mammalia > Artiodactyla > Suidae > Sus > Sus scrofa. Next base: position 39,011,214 of record NC_139386.1, on the reverse strand, counting down.
CCCAAACCTGTGAAAAATGTTTGGTTACCTGAGAAAACTTGAGTGTGCATCCTGTCGTGGCTCAGTAGAAACGAACCTACTCCTATCCATGAGGATGCAGGTTCGATCCCTGGCCTCGCTCAGTGGGTTAAGGATTCATTGTTGCCGTGAGCTTTGGCGTAGGTCGCTGATGCAACTCAGATCCCAGGTTGCTGTGGCTGTGGTGGTGGTGGGGGGAACAACTGCATCCTGGGAACCTCCATATGCCATAGGTGTGGTCCTAAAACAGACAAAATAAATTAAAAATAAATAAATAAAGTGTGCATCGTTAACTGGGGAGATTTTCCAGCCACTGGCCTCAAGGCTGCTGCCTGTCTCTGCACAGCTCTAAGGTGCCAGGGCCCCTGGGGACAGTGAGGTGCAAGCCAGCTGTCACCTGTGCACCAAGCCCTGTGCCCTTGGCTGCATGAATGGGCTGGCCATGTCTCTGCCTTGGAAATATGTGCCTGCTCCCTCCGTGGGTGGGACTTTGTGTTGAAAGATCAGCAGCTGTTGAAGCTGAACTCCCTGTAGTCAGGCCTCCTTTTCTATGCAGAGGACTGTCCACTGGGGTTCCTCACCTTTTTTTCCCTTTCTTCTTGCAGATCATCAATGCAGTGGTGCTGTTGATTCTGCTGAGCGCCCTGGCTGATCCCGATCAGTATCACTTTTCAAGTTCTGAACTAGGAGGTGACTTTGAGTTCATGGATGATGCCAGTAAGTACATCAGCGAGAGATGGTAGATATTGCGGTATTTTCAAGGGCAGGGAATCCAGCTGCCAGTTCTTCCTATTAAATTACAAATATTGATTCATGGGCCTATTTAAACGGATGCCCTAACCCTCTGTCTATCATTACAAATCAGAACAACAAATATTTATGTGTTCTGTCTCTGTTCCAAGTGCAAGAGTCTCCATAAGTTCTCTTTTGTCTTTTTTTTTTTTTTTTCTTTTATCTAACCCCCCCCCCACCCCGTTTTTTTCTTCCTTCTTAGGGCTGCCCTTGCGGCATATGGAAGTTCCCAGGCTAAGGGTCAACTCGGAGCTGCAGCTTCCAGCCACAGCCACAGCAACACAGGATCTGCGTTGTGACCAGCATTGTCTGTGACCTACACCACAGCTCCCAGCAATGCCAGATCCTTAACCCACTGAGCAAGGCCAAGAGTTGAACCCGCGTCCTTATGGATAGGAGTCAGGTTCGTTACCACTGAACTACAATGGGAACTCCTGCATAATCTTTTTACCCTGGGCCTTTGGCCCTTTTTGGAGGACAGGAAGCCAGTGGCAAGAAAGAAGGTTCAAACGATAATACAGATCTTATTATGTCTTCTCCTGTGTTTCAGTGTTTACCTTTCCTCCAGGAGGGGGTCGTTCTCCATTCTAGAAACCCTGTTGCTGGTTATTTTCTTGCCTTTTCCAGATGAATAGAAATGTGCATAGGGTTGTGGGTGTGGGGTGTGCAGAAAGGAGGCTAGGGCCCTACTTTAAGATCATGAAAACCTCAACATTTTATAACTACAGTCAAGCTGTGTCCATGTGAACTGAAAGGGGCAGTGCCGTGTGTACAGTCCCAAACCAGAGATCATGCAAATTCTCTTTTCATTGGTTTTGCAGAACTTATTTATTTTGTCTTTTTGACATTTCTTGGGCTGCTCTCGTGGCATATGGAGGTTCCCAGGCTAGGGGTCTAATCGGAGCTGTAGCCACTGGCCTATGTCAGAGCCACAGCAACACAGGATCTGGGACCTACACCACAGCTCTCGGCAACACTGGATCCTTAACCCACTGAGCGAGGACAGGGATCGAACCCGCCACCTCGTGGTTCCTAGTCGGATTCGTTAACCACTGTGTCACGACGGGAACTCCGGCTTTGCAGAACTTTAAGTGCATTTAAAAGACAAAAAAAAAAATAGTTCCTCTTGTGGCTCAGTGGTAATGACCCAACTAGTATCCATTAGGATGAGAGTTCAGTCCCTGGCTTCGCTCACTGGGTTAAGGATCTGGCCTTGCTGTGAGCTGTAGTGTAGGTCTGGAGAAAAGTGAGTTGGGGTGGGGAGTAGTGGCTGCAGATGCAATTTTATTTTATTTTATTTTATTTTTTATTTTTTTATTTTTTTGTCTTTTTGCTATTTCTTTGGGCCGCTCCCGCGGCATATGGAGGTTCCCAGGCTAGGGGTCCAATCGGAGCTGTAGCCACTGGCCTACGCCAGAGTCACAGCAACGCGGGATCCGAGCCACGTCTGCAACCTACACCACAGCTCACGGCAACGCCGGATCGTTAACCCACTGAGCAAGGGCAGGGATCGAACCCGCAACCTCATGGTTCCTAGTCGGATTCGTTAACCACTGCGCCACGACGGGAACTCCTGCAGATGCAATTTTAGAGATAGACCAGGAGCGTTCAACAGACATGGTGAAGCCTGTGGAATTTATTCTCACAGTGGGAACAAGCCATCCAATGGCTTTTGGTAGTTCTGTGGTTATGACCTGATAATGCATTTTCAGAAGATCCCTTTTGTCACGGAGTAGAAAATGCACTTAGGGGCCTGAGTGTTTGAGTACAGAGGACTAGAGGCTGGTTTGGGGGTATTTCTTTGCAATCCAGGATACACAGGATGGGGAAGAGGGTGGGCTTGGAGATGGGATGGACAGAACTTGCTGATATGGGCAGTGGGGGAAAGAGAGGAATCAAAGATGACTCCTACTTTCCAAGCTGAGTGTATGACCCAGATCTTTACTGGGATAAGAAAACCGGATCTTTACTGGGATAAGAAAGTCTAGGGTCACCTTGGGGAGAAAACTTGATTTAAGTGACTTAGCATGGTTTTTAGGAGCCTGGCTCTGAAGCCAGAGACTGCAGTTTGAATCCTGACCCTGCCGTGTATGAAATGTGCTACCACTGGGCTGGTTGCTTCTGTTTGTGTGCCTTGGTTTCCCCCTCTAGATGTAGGGATGATCGAAGTATTTACCGGATGGGATTATTATGGTGATTAAATAAGTTAGTACGTGAAACATACTTCAAATGGGCTCTGGCCCATAATAGGGGCTCAGCATATTTCACCATTTTACCAGCTGTTCTTTTGGTTTTTGTTTTTTTGTCTTTTGTCTTTTCAGGGCTGCACTCACTGGCATATGGAAGTTCCCAGGCCAGGGGTCCAATCGGAGCAACAGCTGCTGGCCTACACCACAGCCACAGCAACGCCAGATCTGAGCCGTGTCTGTGACCTACGTCACAGCTTATGGCAACGCTGGATCCTTAACCCAGCGAGCAAGGCCGGGGATCGAACTTCCAACCTCATGGTTCCTAGTTGGATTTGTTTCTGCTGTGCCACACCGGGAACTCCTGTTTGTTTTGTTTTTTTAGGGCCAAACCTGTGGCATATAAAAGTTCCTAGGCTAGGGGTTGAATCAGAGGTGCAGCTGCTAGCCTATGCCACAGCCACAGCAACACCAGATCCGAGCATCTTCAATCTACACTGCAGCTCAAGGCAGAGTTGCATTGCCAGATCCTTAACCCACGGAGTGGGGCCAGGGATTGAACCTTCATCTTCATGGAAACTAGTTGGGTTCATTACTGCTGAGCCACAGCGGGAACTCCTTACTAGCTGTTCCTATTTAGAGATGTTATCATGGAAGTGTGAGCTGTATTAAAAGTGTAGGCCTTTATATGTCCTTGGATATGTGAATCTGTAACCCAGACATCAGGGCTGAAGTAAATTCGAGGACATCAGCTTCAACATGGTATTTGTGGCATGAGATACTAAAGAGCACAGGGAAGGATCGGGTCCTGACCCAACATTATCTGTCGGGAGGAGGAGCCTGACGAGAGCTGGAAGTGAAGGGACTGGAAAACCAGGAGATGCTTCGTGTCCATCGTAAGAGATACCAAGTCAGGACATTAGAATATCCTGGGGTTCAGGACCTTATCAGACTGAGGCGTGACTTCTGCTGTGAACATTGCTCATTCTCTGTATTCTCAATAACCCAGTTGCGCCGATGAATTCCTCTGGAAAGGATAATGAGTTCCATTAATATTAAATTAATCTCTCTCTGCCATCCTTCCCCTGAATTAAAAGACTATATAAGCTATAAATATGTTCGGTTGACATTTAAAAATAAATTATCTTTTACTGTTCCCGGTAGCAGGATTCCTTTTCAAAGTAATTAAGGTAAGAGAAAGAAGTTTTAAATGATAAAGCTTTGTATCCGAATCAAATACTGACACTGCCTGCTTTATTCTGATTGCTGGAGATTAAGCTGGGTAGTGAGTATCTGACAGTATAGGCTTAATTTAGCTGACTTCAAAGGCTTGCTGGTACTTTAGACTTACCATAGTAATTGTTTTGCAGTGTCCTGGATGTTAATTCCAGTGCATTTGCAGTTTCTCTGAAATTTTATATATTTGAAAGAAATGAATAGTTTGTCATTACTTTTTTAGGACTATCGACTGGTCGTTTAAATTGCATGGCTAAAAAGGTGTAGAAGAATGACTATTCGTTCACTTGAGTGAATCTTTTTTTAACTTCTTTTCTCTGACATACCCTTTTTATATGTTCTGATCTTATTTTATTTTATTTTTTAATTTATTTTATTTTATTTTGCTTTTTAGGGTTGCACATGCAGCATATGGAAGTTCCCAGGCTAGGTGTTGAAACAGAGCTATAGCTGCTGGCCACAGCCACAGCCACAGCAGCAGGATCAGAATTCCATCTTCCACCCACACCACAGCTCATGGCAATGCCAGATCCTTTAAGCCACTGAGCAAGGCCAGGGATCAAACTGGCAACCTCATGGATACTAGTCAGGTTCGTTACTGCTGATCATAGTGGGAATTTCCTGATCTCCTTTTTAAAAAGAAGTTTGTATGTCACAGGTCATTATGGCTGACAAACGTTTCTGCATGTAACACACATAAATTAAATAGGATTAAATAGTCCTTGAAATGGGTGTAATCAGTTGCTTTGAATTGTGCAAATTATGGTTTATATCAATTTTAAGGTGGTATATTTTTGGAATGGTGGTAGCCATCTCAAGATTTTATCAAGACAGGAGGAGTTCCTGTCATGGTGCAGTAGAAACAATCTGACTAGAACCATGAGGATGCGGGTTCGATCCCTGGCCTTGCTCATTGTGCTAAGGATCAGGTATTCCTGTGAGCTGTGGTGTGGGTTGCAGGTGAGGCTTGGATCCTGCATTGTTGTGGCTGTGGCCTAGGCCAGCAGCTACAGCCCCAATTAGACCCCTAGCCTGGAAACCTCCATATGCCGTGAGTGTGGCCCTAAAAAGCCAAAAAAAAAAAAGATTTTATCCAGACAGAGCAGATAAAATCTTACTTTTCCATCTGATCTTTTCCTAAAATGATCTGGTAGAAGAAAGCCACATACCTGTTATTTACATCAAAATGGGGCATGTAGGGGTTCCTGTTGTGTCTCTGTGGTAATATACCCGATTAGTATCTATGAGGATGTGGGTTTGATCCCTGGCCTCCCTTGGTAGGTTAAGGATCCTGTGTTGCCTTGTGTTGCAGTATAGGTCACAGACACAGCTTGGATCCTTTATTGCTGTGGCTGTGGTGTAGGCCAGCAGCTACAGCTCTTGATTCGACACCTAGGCTGGGAACCTCCATATGCCGCAGGTACGGCCTTAAAGAAACAAAAAAAGGGATAGGGGATGTGTAGAAGAATCCACTGAGATAAAGAAAAAATATAAAGATTTCTCTTTTAAAAACATCTAGAGGAGTTCCCGTCGTGTCGCAGTGGTTAACAAATCCGATTAGGAACCGTGAGGTTGAGGGTTCGGTCCCTGCCCTGGCTCAGTGGGTTGAGGATCCGGCTTTGCCGTGAGCTGTGGTGTAGGTTGCAGACGCGGCTCGAATCCTGCGTTGCTGTGGCTCTGGCGTAGGCCGGAGGCTACAGCTCTGATTCAACCCCTAGCCTGGGAACCTCCATATGCCGTGGGATCGGCCCTAGAAATGGCAAAAAGACAAAAAAAAAAAAAAAAAAAAAAAAAACATCTAGAGGAGTTCTCTGATGGCTTAGTGGTTTTAAGGATCCAGAGTGGTTGGTGCTGTGGTGCTGGTTCCATCCCAGGCCTGGGAACTTCCATATGCCATGGACATAGGCCCCCCCCCAAAAAAAGGCAAACTCCTTACCATTTGTATTTTTTACATACTTCTATACACAAAAATTCATAGTATAATTTATAAATAAACATTTATGTCATCAATCTACATTTATAAATATTATTATGAATTTTTGTATATAGAAATACGTAAAAAACCCTAGGAAAGAATGGGAAACTGTCATAGACTGGAGAAAACAAAGGAGATGCAACTATATGCAAAATGAGAGCCTGGATTTGATTTTGAAACAGGTAAAGGACATTAAGGGGAGAACAGAAACAGGTAAAATTCAAATAAGTAGACTTTATTGTAATTTTATTTGTGAAATTTTAATGGACTGGCAAAGAACTGTAACAGAAAGTGTCAGAGCCAAGCATAATGCCAAACAGCAGATCATCCAAATTAATTTCTGATAAATCTTGCAGCAGAATTGTCTTTTAAGCCAAACTAACTTTATTCACTGGGTAGATACATATACGTGGTCTGGGAAGGAAATGGCCATAAAAATAATCTAGAGTTTTTGTTTACTACATATAGGCAGCTGATTTAGGATAAAAACACTGCTCCAAACAAACAAAAGACAAAAAAACCCACACCCAGTAATAGAGGCAATTCTGTATTTTGATAATTTTTCCAAAGGTCTGTTCAACAATAAAGATTCAATCCCTAAAAAAAAGAGAAAACTACATTTATTGAAGAAAGGATAGTCTTTATAGTAAATGGTTCTGCGTGAAATCAAGAAGAGAAAAACAGATAAGTTCACAAAAGAAGGTATCTGTATGACCAATAAGCATATGAAAATAATCTTCTCCTGAGTAGTTGTAAAAGACATGCAGGGAGTTCCCGTTGTTGCTCACGGTAATGAATCTGACTAGGATCCATGAGGTTGCAGGTTCAATCCCTGGCCTCGTTCAGTGGGTTAAGGATTCAGTGTTGTGAGCTCTGCTGTAGGTTGCAGACACGGCTCGGATCCCGTGTTGCTGTGGCTGTGGCGTAGGCCGGCAGCTGTGGCTCTGATTCGACCCCTTGCCAGGCAATTTCCATATGCTGCAGTGCAGCCCTAAAAAGCAAAAAAAAAAAAAAAAAAAAAAAAGGGCAAAAAGAAATACAGTGGTGAATCACTTCCTCTAAAATGGCAACATGAACAGAACTGACAATGACACCTTTTGATGTGGCTTCGTAACCACCGGGATTTTGTTGCTACAACTGGGGATGTAATTGTACACCCACTTCGGGAAAACTAAATACTAAGTATACACCCACCCTGTGACCCAGCAGTTTTGCTCCTGGATACGTACCCTATAGAAATGCATGCTTGGTGTCCGTCATAAGCCATGTGTAAAAATGGCCATTCTTCATGATAGCCCCAATCTGGAACAGTCCAGATTTCCACCAGCGGTAGAATGGACAGAAATTGAGTGATCCAAGATGAAACAGAACAAGCAAAATGGGTGCTAGGGATTCATTAGATGGCTCTGTGTATGCTTATAGAGTGTGTTTAAAACTTTTGATGTTAAAAACTAAGAAATAGGAAAAAAAAAAAAAAAGATCGGCTGGGGCTTTCCCGTATGGCTCTTGGCACCACGTAGAGAAAGGCCCAGGCTGCCTACCTGCTCTCTGTTCACATACCCCTACCCAGCTTGGCAGTGCATCTGCAGAGCTTGTCCGCTTGTGCATAACATCCCAACATCTGGAAGAAATTGACACACGTATGCAATAGCAGGGAAAGCTGAGCCGTGGGAACCATCCTGGCCCTTTATTTTCGTCCATCCACCTTCCCATGCTTTCATCACATGACTCAAAATGGTTGCATATTCTACACCTTGACTACATCTTTTTAAAATTTTTAGGGCGTTCCTGTCGTGGCGCAGTGAGAATCAGACTATGAACCATGAGGTGGTGGGTTCGATCCCTGCCCTTGCTCAGTGGGTTAAGGATCCGGCGTTGCCGTGAGCTGTGGTGTAGGTTGCAGACTTGGCTCAGATCCTGCGTTGCTGTGGCTCTGGTGTAGGCCGGTGGCTACAGCTCTGATTCGACCCCTAGCCTGGGAACCTCCACGTGCCGTGGGAGCGGCCCTAGAAAAGGCAAAAAGACCAAAAAAAATAAAAATAAAAAAAAAAAATTTTTTTTTAAATTTTTTTCTTTTCTTTTCTTTTTTTTTTTCCCAGGGCTGTAGGTGCAGCCTAGAAGTTCCCAGGCTAGGGGTCAAATCGGAGCTACGGCTGCAGCCCACGCCACAGCCACAATGACGTGGGATCTGAGCTGTGTCTGTGACCTACAGCTCAGCTCATGGCATTGCTGGATCCTTGACCCACCGAGCAATCCACATCCTCATGGATGCTAGTTGGAGTAGCTTCCCCTTCACCACAATGGGATGGGAACTCCCACATCTTTTTTTAAAGGGTAATTCAACGAATGTTTATTTTCAAGATCTTTTTGTAAAGATGGAGGAGTAAGATGACCACTGTGGATGGTGAAGTAATTTGGTTAATTGAGGCCAGCTGTTACTATTCCCAGACCTGAAGGGGAGGGATGGGTGGTGGTGGTCCCTAGAGCTAGAAATAAGAGTCAGGTAGAGGTAGCCTCTTTATTTTATCTGATATTTGGCCACATCCGCAGTCTGTGGAAGTTCCTGGGCCAGGGATCAATCCTGTGCCACAGTAGGGACCCAAGCTGCTGCAGTGACAAGGCTGAGTCTTTAATCTCCTGAGCCCCACGGGAACTCCAGAGTTTGCTTCTTGATGAGGAATCGTGCTACTTTGGTCTAGGGCCAACCTACGAGTGCCAACCCAAGGGTGCCTCTTTCCTCTGTCTGATCTGTTGCCTGGGCTCCTGGTTGGCTGAACTCAGCTGACGCCAGAGGGGAAAGGAGCTCTGTTGACAATGGTCCATCCAGGTCTGCGTGCTGAAAGGGGAAGGCTGGGTTTGGAAAGGCAAATGGAAGATGTCTGATAGAATCATTTACCTCCTCATCTAGATGATCCATGTAACCAAACAGTTTTGTTTGGTACACATTTCCCCCACTTTGCCCCAGGACAACCAGAAAAAATACTTTGCTAAGTGTCTTCTTCTTCTTTATTTTTTTTTTGTTCTTTTGCCCTTTTAGGGTCGCACCTGGGACACATGGAGGTTCCCAGGCTAGGGGTCCAATCTGAGCTGTAGCCGCCAGCCTATGCCAGAGCCACAGCAACTCGGGATCCAAGCCGTGTCTGCGACCCACACCACAGCTCACGGCAATGCCGGATCCTTAACCCACTGAGCGAGGCCAGTGATTGAAACCACAACCTCATGGTTCCTAGTTGGATTCGTTTCCATGTGCCATGACGGGAACTCCCTAAGTGTCTTTTTATTTACTTATTTATTTGTTTTTAATTTTTTGGGGGGGTCTTTTTTTTGCTATGTCTTTGGGCCGCGCCCGTGGCATATGGAGGTTCCCAGGCTAGGGGTCGAATCAGAGCTGTGGCTGCCAGCCTACGCCAGAGCTACAGCAACGCGGGATCCGAGCTGCATCTGCGACCTACATCACAACTCACGGCAACGCCGGATCGTTAACCCACTGAGCAAGGCCAGGGATCGAACCCACAACCTCATGGTTCCTAGTCAGATTCGTTAACCACTGCGCCACTTGGATTCGTTAACCACTGCGCCACGACGGGAACTCCCCTAAGTGTCTTTTTAAAACAAGGTACATCAAGCCTGCAGAATCTCATATTTAAGTTGGCAGTGGCTGAGCAAGAACTAAATTAGTCCAGGTGTCCCTGCTGTTTGTCATGTGCTGCTTCTCTGATGATGCGTTTTGTTGTTGTTTGCCTTTCAGTGTTTTTGAAACCAGGATGTGATTTACAACCTAGCATAGATTTAGAATTAGGATCATTCCCTACCCCCTCCACATCTACGTTTTGAAAAATTTCAAACCTTTCAGAAAAGTATCCTATGCAATGAACACCTAGCTTGCTTTTTCCGTTAACAATAACTTGGAGTTCCTCATTCTTTTTAGGATTGTTATTAACTCTTAAATAGGTACAAAACCATATTTATAATAAAGTAAATTGAGGAATCGTACTGCAAGTACTTGTGTGTATCAGCCTGATTTGAGGAACTGAATTTTATCTTAACTTTCTAAGGAGCCCCTCTGATCTCAGAGATTGATGCCACTCTTCCGAACTGTTTATTTTTTTCTTTCTTTCTTTTTTTTTTTTTTTTCTTTGTCTTTTAGGTTCATACCTACAGTGTATGGAAATTCCCAGGCTAGGGGTCAAATCGGAGCTGTAGTTGTGGCTGCCAGCCTAAGCCACAGCCATAGCAATGCCATATCTGAGCTGTTGTCTTCGACCTATGCTGCAGCTCATGGCAACGCCAGATCCTCACCCCATTGAGTAAGGCCAGGGATTGAACCTGAATCCTTGTGAATACTAGTTGGATTCTTAACCTGCTGAGCCACAATGGGACCTCCTGCTTTTCTTTGTAGACTTACCACAGCCATTTGTGTCACCAGTTGATCTATCATTTGTTTCATGTGCTTGAAATTTGTGGGTTCACACAGTATGCCTTTTTCTGAGCCTTTTTCAGTTTTATTGTGTTAATGAACAAAAATTGTTCAGACATTTGATAAAGGTGATTAGGAAGATTCTATTCAAGAGAGGCTACTACAGTGGGGGCTTTATAGCAGGAGAGAGAGATCAGGCTCAATTTTCCCTCTTACCAGGATGGGTGGGGATTTATAGCCAAGGATCAAGGTGGAGTCGGTGCATGGAAAACTATTAAGAGAAGGAGTTCCCATGGTGGCTCAGTGGTTAATGAATCCAACTAGGAACCATGAGGTTGCGGGTTCGTTCCCTGGCCTTGCTCAGTGGGTTAAGGATCTGGTGTTGCCGTGAGCTGTGGTGTAGGTTGCAGGCGCAGCTCAGATCCCGCGTTGCTGTGGCTCTGGTGTAGGCCGGCAGCAACAGCTCCAATTAGACTCCTAGCCTGGGAACCTCCATGTGCCGAGGGAGCGGCCCTAGAAAAGGCAAAAAGACAAAAACCAAAAAACCAAAAAAAAACTATTAAGAGAAGACATCAAGACTAGGGGGCGATACTTGCTAGATAACAGGACTTTTTTTTTTTTTTTTGGCCACACCCACAGCATGTGGAAAGTCCCAGGCCAGGGTTCAAATCTGAGCCACAGCTGTGACAACACTGGATCCTTAACCTACTGTTCTGGGCAGGGAATCAAACCCTCGGCTCTGCAGCGACCTAAGCCACCTCAGAGACAATGCTGGATTCTTTTTTTTTTGACTTTTTGACTTTTTGCCATTCCTTGGACCGTTCCTGCGGCATATGGAGGTTCCCAGGCTAGGGGTTGAATCGGAGCTGTAGCCACCAGCCTGTGCCAGAGCCACAGCAACGAGGGATCTGAGCCAAGTCTGCAACCTACACCACAGCTCACGGCAACGCCAGATTCTCAACCCACTGAGCAAGGCCAGGGACCGAACCCGCAATCTCATGGTTCCTAGTCAGATTCACTAACCACTGAGCCACCACGGGAACTCCCAATGCTGGATTCTTAACCTGCTGTTCCATAGCGGGAACTCCCTCAACAAGATTCTTACTGCATGCAGACCAGGATGATACGTTCTTGAGGGTGGAGGATACGAGATTTGACCAGATATCAGAGTCATCAGATACCAAGAATGAAGTATACTGACTTAGTGGGATTCTTGCCAAAACTTGACCAAAGGGGTCAAAGACAGGGCCTCAGTTGTTTAGTCAGAGGAGAGAGTCTTTGTTATATGTCCACATCTAATTGAGAAACCCTATATGTTTCTAGCACCCAGCTGCAAGAAAATTTAGGTTTTAGCTTTCTGGCCTCTGCAGAATAGGAAGCCACATTAGAAGGTGGGAATGAAAGCTTGGTGCCGATTCTCCATCCCTTCTGCAAATTCGTGTGTATAAGGCTAACCCTACCTTCTTGTTCAGACATCTCAACTCTCCTTGCTTGTTTTTCTTTTTTCTTCTTAGGGCCGCACTCACAGCACATGGAGGTTCCCAGGCTAGGGGTCGAATCGGAGCTAGAGCTGCTGGCCTACACCACAGCCCCAGCAACACCTGGATCTTTTAACCCACTGAGTAAGGCCAGGGATCGAACCTGCATCCTCATGGATTCTAGTCAGATTCGTTTCCACTGCGCCACAACAGGAACTCCCATTTGAAATCTTAACGCCTGATAATGTGGATGAACTTTGGAAACATTATGCTAAGTGAGGTAAGCCAAACAGAGGGCTGCATATCATATGATTCTGTTTATATGAAAAGTATAGAGTAGACAACTCTGTAGAGATGAAAAGTAGATTGGTGGTTGCCAGGGGCTGAAGGGAGGGGGGAATGGAGAGTCACTACTAAGCGTTTTTTTTGGGAGAATGAAAATATTCTGGTATAAGCGGTGATGGCTGTGCAGCTTTCTGAATGTACTAAAAAAACCCCCGAATTAGACACTTTTTGAAAGGTGAATTTTATCGTACGGGAGTTATAGCTTAATAAGAGAAAATTTATGAAGGAAAAAAGACCCCACCCAAATAACCATGTTTTCCCATAAATTCTTTTTTGTTCCTCTTGGCTGAAAATAATATTATCCCCACTGAACTCCCCTAGCTTGTCATCTGTCACCTCCTGTTGAATTCTTCCAACTCTTCCTAGTAGCTTTTTTTTTTTTTTTTTTGTCTTTTTGCTATTTCTTGGGCCGCTCCCATGGCATATGGAGGTTCCCAGGCTAGGGGTCTAATCGGAGCTGTAGCCACCGGCCTATGCCAGAGCCACAGCAACGCGGGATCTGAGCTGCGTCTGCAACCTACACCACAGCTCATGGCAACACCGGATCCTTAACCCACTGAGCAAGGGCAGGGACCGAACCCGCAATCCTAGTCGGATTCGTTAACCACTGCGCCACGACGGGAACTCCCCTAGTAGCTTCTTAGCATCAGAGCAAGGATTATGTCCTGTTAATCTTTCCAGCCTCGAATTTTTTTATCCCATGTTACACACCTATTTAGTATTCATGAAAGAAATTTTGGATTTAAGAATAAAGTTATAGGGAATTCCCATCATGGCTCAGTGGTAACAAACCTGACTAGGATCCATGGGAATGCAGGTTCAATCCCTGGCCTCGCTCAGTGGGTTGGTGATTTGGCATTACCATGAGCTGTGGTGTAGGTCACAGATGCGGCTCGGATCTGGCTGAGGCAGCAGCTCTAGCTCCAATTCAGCCCCTAACCTGAGAACGTCTATATGCCGTAGGTGTGGCCCTAAAAAGAAAGGAAAAAGAATAAAGTTATAAATTAGCAAGTTACCAAAAAACCCTCTTCTGTTTGAACATACTTCAGAAAAAAAAAGTTATAAAAACTTGCAATGCAAATAATAAAGAGTATATTAGAACTTTCCCTCTGTCTTAGGGGAATAAAATTAGTACCTTATGCTTATCTTCCCCCAAGCTTTCAACCTCCCATAGGAAGGAGTTACCTGGGTTTTCTTTTTACCCCCATAGGGGTCAAGTGCTTTGTGTTTAGCTCATCATGCTGTTGCTGTGAATTCATCTGAAAATAGTTCTCCTCTAGACTTAACGGCGAGAGTACACCTCGCATGTGTTGTTTTTCATAAATGGCAGTGCTAGAAATGTGGCCAAAAATTAGAGGAAATTGAATCCTAAGAATTACTTCTGGAGTTCCCGTCGTGGCGCAGTGGTTGACGAATCCGAATAGGAACCATGAGGTTGCAGGTTCGGGTCCCTGGCCTCACTCAATGGGATAAGGATCCGGTGTTGCCGTGAGCTGTGGTGTAGGTTGCAGACACGGCTTGGATGCTGAGTTGCTGTGGCTCTGGCTAGGCCGGTGGATACAGCTCCGATTGACCGCTAGCCTGGGAACCTCCAGATGCCGCAGAAGTGGCCCCAGAAAAGGAAAAAAGACCAAAAAAAAAAAAAAAAAAGAATTGCTTCTGAGGAGTTCCTTTGTGGTGCAGCAGATTAAGGATCCGGCATTGTCACTGCGATGGCGCAGGTTTGATCCCTGGCCCGGGAACTTCTACATGGTACAGGCACAGCCAAAAAAAAAAGAATGACTCTACGATGAGGCAAGTGAGCTGTGGGAACGTGAATCAGGTAGTTACCTACCTAGCGACCAGTTTTATGAGGAAACAAATCCAAGCAATGCAAAGGGAGAACAGAATTAGAAGTGGATTATTTAACAAGGGCGTTTCAGGCAACTCCTTTATATGCCTGTTTTATTTCAATGATTAATTGACTAAGTTATCAGGAAACGTTTTTCTCGTTATGCCTTTTGTGGCCTGTGGTAAAGCTTTTCTCAGGATCATTTTCAACACAGGACTGTGTTAAGAAGTCAGGAATTTAACTTAAGAAAACTCGTGACACTGGTGTCCTCAGACTTTGGGTTGGTTGAGCTACTTTGCAAACAGTAAGTAAAGGGTATTCCTGTCCCTGACCAGTACTTCACGGATTGTGAAAATCCCTGTGTTGTTATCCGAACCCCTGTGTTGTTCCCAGAACCAGTTCTCATTTGCCTGTGACGTAATTAAAAGGGATGAATTTTAATTCCTCAGAGTAACAGTGTATTATATTATTTACCATGGTACACCTGTTTGTGTGCTCTAGATGGCCAGGAGATACAAGGTTTATCAGTCTGTTTTATCTTATCGGCTCTGCATTTTTATTTGCTTTACACTTGGGCTCATTTCACCTGCTTTTATTTGTTTTCTCTTATCTCTTTGACATGCTTATGATATATTCGTCCTCTCAAAGGAACATTTTTCTCTGCTATCGCAATGCAAGCGGTGACAGGAGACTTCATTTTATTTATCCCTTTTAAATTTCTCCTGGAGTTCCCGTTGTGACTCAGTGGTTAATGAACCCGATGAGTATCCATGAGGATGCAGGTTCAGTCCCTGGCCTTACTCAGTGGGGTAAGCCTCCGACCTTGCCATGAGCTGTGGTGGAGGTTGCAGACACGACTCAGATCCTGAGCTGCTGTGGCTGTGGTGTAGGCCGGCGGCTGCAGCTCTGATTTGACCCCTAGCCTGGGAACCTCCATATGCTGCGGGAATGGCCCTAAAAAGACAAAAAAATTTAAAAATTAAAAAAAAAAATAAGTTTCTCCTGAGTTTTATATTCTTTGAAAAAAGACAAAAATTAAAATTTTTTTTTTTTTTTTTTTTTGGTCTTTTTGCATTTTCTTGGGCCGCTCTCGCGGCATATGGAGGTTCCCAGGCTAGGGGTCGAATCGGAGCTATAGCCACCAGCCTACGCCAGAGCCACAGCAACGCTAGATCCGAGCCACGTCTGCAACCTACACCACAGCTCATGGCAATGCCGGATCCTTAACCCACTGAGCAAGGGCAGGGATGGAACCCGCAACCTCATGGTTCCTAGTCGGATTCGTTAACCACTGAGCCACAACGGGAACTCCTAAAAAAAATTTTTAATGATTATGTGAGATTTAGTTCTGGAGTGACTTTCTTTTTTTCCAGAATAGGGCATATAATACTTATTAAGACTTTGGGATTTTTCTGTATTAATATTTCAATTAATAAAGGTTCTAATTATATAGTTTATGTATTATAATCTAGTAATATAAAGGTTATTACTGTTTTAATATTTTGAATAAAGCCTTGGGTTGATTTGTTTGCTTGTTGTCTTTTCTGTCTATTCACATCTTTTAAGATCTGTGCTGGCTTCTATAAAATTAACTTTTTTTTTTTGGTCTTTTTAGGGCTGTACCCGTGGCATATGGAAGTTCCCAGGCTAGGGTTTGAATTGGAGCTGCAGCTCCTGGCCTACACCACAGCCACAGCAATGCTAAATCCGAACTGCATCTGCGACCTACGTCACTGCTCATGGCAATGCCAGATCCTTAACCCACCAAGCAAGGCCAGTGATTGAACGCATGTCCTCATGGATACTCGTTGGGCTTATTGCCACTGAGCCACGACAGGAACTCCTAACTTTAAAAGAATTTTAAGATTTTATTTCCTGGCTGTTCCCAAGGCATATGGAAATTCCTGGGCTAGTATCCAACTGTAGCTGCAACCTCTGCAGCTGTGGCAATGCCAGATCCTTTAACCCATTGCATTGGGCTGGAGATCGAACCTGTGCCTCAGCAGCTACCCAGGCCACTGTGGTTGGATTTTAACTCCCTGTGCCACAACAGGAACTCTAAATTCATTTTTTTTTTTTTTCATTACAAAATGTGCTTGAACAGAATTTGGAAACTGTTAAAGTAAGACAAAAAAAAAATAGTAAACTGCCTGATTCAAGTTTCAGAGATGGCAACAAATTCTAACAGGCTTTGCACATAGCAAGCGCATATTGATGTCCAAGTCCTTTTAGGGAGGCTCTGTGATTTTTCTGGGACTTTGACCTCCGCTGCTGCATTTGATCTACCTCATTCACAGCTAGGTAGCACCCTGTCTAATCCCTGTGAGTGTGATTAGATAGGGAGTTCCCTTCATGGCACTTCGGAAAGCAAATCCAACTAGTATCCATGAGGATGCAAATTTGACCCTTGGCCTCTCTCAGTGGGTTGGGGATCCAGCATTGGCCGTGAGCTTCGGTGTAGGTCACAGATGCAGCCTGGATCCCTCGTTGCTTTGGTTGTGGTGTAAGCTGGCAGCCGTAGCTCCATTTTGACCCCTAACCTGGTAATTTCCACATGCTGTGGGGGCAGCCCTAAAAAGCGAAAAAAAAAAAAAAACCCTAGTGGGATTAGTCATAGTTTAGCATTTTGATGCAGACGCTACCTCAGCAAGTTGTATAACCTCTGAGCTCTGGTTTCGTAATGTGTTTCCTGGGAACAGTAACTCCTACCTTAGAGTTAGGTGGACTCAATGAGCTATCTGAACATGCCTTGGAAACTTGCAGCACTGTACAGATATTTTGTTGGAAGGGTTCTTGTATTCTCCTTAGCCTGATGATAACCCTGCAGGCTACCTTTAGAAACCCAGTCATAAATCCAGCCATCCTGGGTACTTCTCATCAGAATCGCCTAAAGATATGGTAACGTGACCTCTTGAATTAATCTTCACTTTACACCTCCTGTGATAAAGGCTTTGTTCTGGAGCCCCACAGTTCAACAGAAATCTAATACAAGCCCAGAAGTAACCTCAAATTTTCTAGTCGCCTTATTTAAAAAGGTAAAAACAAACCAATGAGATTAGCTTTAACCATGTATTCAACTCGGTATATCCAAAATATTGTTTCAGCTTACAACCTGTATAAAAATCATTCATGAGATATTTTGCATTTTTAAAAATACCAAGTCCTTGAAATCTGGGGTGCATTTCAATCTTACAGCATATCTCAATTCAGATTGGCCACATTTCAAGGGCTCAGTGCCCCTGTGTGGCACCTGTCACCTTCTCCATGGTGAGGTTGCTGTAGTGAGTGAGACAGAAACCCCTGTTCCTCAGGAAGCTTCCTCTAGCAGAGGGAAACAGACAGCACACAAATAACAAATGGAAGTGAGATAATAATGCTGTAAAGAAAATAGAACTGTCTGGAGTTCCTGTTGTGGCTCAGCAGAAACAAATCTGAACAGCATCCATGAGGATGCAGGTTCAATCCCTGGCCTTGCTCAGTGGATGAAGGATCTGGCGTTGTCGTGAGCTGCGGTGTAGGTCACAGACATGCCTCGGATCTGGCATTGCTGTGGCTGTGGTGTTGGCCAGCGGCTACAGCTTCATTTCATCCCCTAGCCTGGGAATCTCCATATGCCGAGGATGGGCCGAAAAAAGACCAAAAGAAAAAAAATAAGAAAACTGTGGCATGGTGATGTGTGGGTGAGCCCCACGTTGCTTAGGAGGACCAGGGAGGATCTCTTGGAGGTTCTGTTGATATTTGAGCTGAGAGCTAAATGATTAAAAAGGCAGAGCTTCATGCAAAAAATGTGAGCCATGTTACTTCTGTTGAGTGGGAACTGCAAAGGCAAGGCCTTACGATAGGATGAGTTTGCTGTGTTTAGTGAGCTAGATGGCATGGCTGGATTAGCATGAGCAAGAAAGCATGGGATGAGGTGAAATGAGCTTAGAGGCATCTGCATGCTCTAGAGTAAGCAGAGACATAAGGGTCCTGATAAGAAATTGAGGTTTTATTTTAAATGAGATGGGAGGTCATCCGGGGGTTTTAGTAGGGACATGAGACATACATGAATTTATAAAATACATATTAGATACCTGTATGTTAAAAGAAGACTGTGTGTGTGTGTGTGTGTGTGTAAAATTTGGTGGACCAGAAGTCTAAACTTTTAACTAAATGTGTGTATAGATGTATTTATAGATATATTGAGTATCTGTCACCAATATCCCTTTTCCATTTTGAAATAAACTTAGCTTTAAATCAACCTCTTAATATATACATAGACACATAGATAATACAGCCATATGTGATTTAGGGAGAGCATCCTTTGGGCGCTTTGCTTTCATTAACAATCATTTTCTCGGGAGTTCTCTGATGGCCTAGCGGGTTGAGGCTCCTGTGTTCTCACCGCTGTGGCTCTGGTTGCTGCTGTGCGGTGTAGGTTCAATCCCTGGCCCAGGAATTCCCACATACTGCCTGTGTGGCAAAAAAGAAAAAAAAATACAAACAACAACAACAACAACAACAACAACAAAACAGGAGAGAACCTGAAATAAACGTTGCAACTCTCATTAAAAAAAAAAAGAAGCAGTCATTTTCTCAAATTCTAAAAGAACACTGCTGGCTTACTTAGTATAATTCTCCCTTTTATAGCTGGTTTATAAACAAAAGGCCTTTGAGGAGAGACTAACAAATGGTAAAACATCGGAGCCACTACTGATTTTCTTTTTTACTTTCTTTTTTACACACCTCTTCGGCAGACATGTGCATTGCTATCGCCATTTCTCTTCTCATGATCCTGATCTGTGCGATGGCGACTTACGGAGCATACAAGGTAAGCAGCTTGGCAATAAGGTCCTGGGCTTTTTTGTCTCTCCCCTACACATGTATAACCTGTGCAGCTGTCTGTAAGAGGGCAGAAGTGATGATTCTCACTTTCCTGTAAGAATCTTGGGCGCTTTAAGTCTCCTGTTAATATTACCAGGAAAAACCAGGGGCTAGTCTCTGAAACGGGTTCCCCAGGGCTCCCCACTGGTTGACTGCTTCTGTTTGGTTTACCAAGCTGCCGTCGTGACCTACTTGCTTTAATGAATTTCTACTCTTCCATTTCCCTTCAGATCAAGAAAAGATCTCTGATTTCAAAAAAAAATAATGTTTTATACTATCGAACATATTAACGTCTTATTCTCTCTTATGCTCAGCAACACGCAGCCTGGATCATCCCCTTCTTCTGCTACCAGATCTTTGATTTTGCCCTGAACACCTTGGTTGCAATCACCATCCTTGTGTATCCAAACTCCATCCAGGAATACATACGACAGCTGGTATGTGGCCTTCCCAGTTACTGTGTTTCTTTGTGAAGGGGACCTGGTCAAGTCAGGGATATAGAGATGTCGAAATCGACATTCCCATGCATATTAATTTGTGGATTTCCAACGTGCATCTGAGTCACTGATGAGTGATTTTCCTTTTTTTTTTTTTTTTTTTTTTGTCTTTTTGTCTTTTTTGTTGTTGTTGTTGTTGTTGTTGTTGTTGTTGTTGTTGCTATTTCTTGGGCCGCTCCCTCGGCATATGGAGGTTCCCAGGTTAGGGGTTGAATCGGAGCTGTAGCCACCGGCCTACGCCAGAGCCACAGCAACGCAGGATCCGAGCCGCGTCTGCAACCTACACCACAGCTCACGGCAACGCCGGATCGTTAACCCACTGAGCCAGGGCAGGGACCGAACCCGGAACCTCATGGTTCCTAGTCGGATTCGTTAACCACTGTGCCACGACGGGAACTCCTTGAGTGATTTCTGAATAGAGACAAGATTTTTTTATTTCGTAGGATGCTTTTTGGGAAAATAGAGCCTCCTGAGCTGGATAATTTGGTGGCTGAAATGACGGTATTCAATATGCTTACCTAATTAAATTACAAGCTAGTTTAATTGTCTTATTTTTGTAAAAGGCAATTCGTTATCAGCAGAGGATAGCCTTGTGCCTCCGCTGGCTCTGGGAAAAGTGGAACTCTACTAATCACTGGTTCTCTGACTTCTTTGGCCGTAGAACCCCTTTCTTCCTCAAGCTTCTCTTAGGGACTGGTTTTCTGTTAAGTGTTCTTTGTGACCATAGGAGTGAATATTCTTAATACTGCCTATTAAGAAGCTTATAGAGGGTGTGGGACTAGAATAGCCTTTGCCTTTGCATTTTTTAATCTTTGCTTTTAAAAATTACGAATATACCTTAAAATGTAAGTTCTTCAAAATCTTAGAATGTTTTAAATGGAGAAAATGTTCATTCTTCAGAGGTTTTAATAGTAGTTTCTTTCTTTCTTTCTTATTCTTTTTTTTTTTTTTTTTTTCTTTTTAAGGCTGCACCCGAGGCATATAGAAGTTCCCAGGCTAGGGGTCGAATCGGAGCTGTAGCTGCTGGCCACAGCCACAGCCACGCAGGATCCGAGCCGCATCTGCGAACCACACCATAGCTCACAGCAGTGCCGGATCCTTAACCCACTGAACTAGGCCAGGGATCGAACCCAAAACCTCATGGTTACTAGATTTGATTCCTCTGGGCCACAGTGGGAACTCCTTAGTAGTAGTTTCTGAGCATGGGGGAAGGAACAGGGTTTTCCTGGATTGGGAGGCACAGCCTGGAGGTTTGATGGGAGAACGGAGGTCAGAAAGTTCAGTGGCAGGAGAGATAGAGGGGATGGAGGCAGGAAAGAAGCGAGGCCACAGGGATTTGTGCTTTTTTGGACAGAAGAGCCCAGATTACACAACTAGTGCTCAGCAGCCCTAGTATGAAAAGCCTCTAGTGTTTAGCTCCTTAAAAGTACTAGGTTGTTGTTATTGGAGTTGTCATTCTTGTTAGAAGTAGCTTCTTTTTGTTTATTAGAAAACAGGTCTATGTTTTCATAGAGTGTAGTAGTGTCAAGTCAGTTTTAGCGTATTTTCCCTGTGCTAATTTTATATATTATTATCCCTTGGGATACAGCTAAGTGTTTCTGCATGAAGGCGTTTATACATGATGAGCAGGCTGTAGCAGTACCACTGTCTTTTAGGACTTGTGTTTTTACTCTGTGATGATGTGCTGGCACTGAGCTCCTAAAGGCATCCTGGAATTGTTGAGGCGACATGATCTCCACGTAGCCTGTCACACGAGGGGCCGGGAAAGGCTGATTTGAGTAAGGAGACGCTAAGGCAAGCCTCTTGACAGTCCTGCCTACTTTTTTTTTTTTTTTTTTTTTTTTTTTGTCTTTTTAGGACTGCACCTGAGGCATAGGGAAGTCCCCAGGCTAGGGGTCGAATTGGAGCTGCACCTGCCGGCCTCCTCCACAGCCACAGCAACGCCAGATCCGAGCTGCATCTGTGACCTACACCACAGCTCACGCCAACGCTGGGTCCTTAGCCCACTGAGTGGGGCCAGGGATCGAACCAGAGTCCTCGTAGATACCAGTCAGGATCGTTACCGCCACGCCATGACGGGAACTTTGCTCCTGCCTACTTGATGATCTATTATATACTGCCTGCCATGTGTTCAGAGATTTATAAGGAGGAGAGAGGCTAAAGTGCCGGCACACGTTTCGAACACTCAACGTGCTACCTAGACATTCTCTTCCACCCACATTGTTCAGGCACCCCGTGCTCATTCACTTCAGTACCACCAGTTGTAAAATGCTAATATTGGTGATGCTGGCAATAATCCTAATATCAGTAAAAAATAATAACTTTATTTATTTATTTATTTATCTTAGGGCTGCACCCGTGGCATATGGAAGTTCCCAGGCTTAAGGGTTGAATTGCAGCTGGAGCTGCTGGCCACAGCCACAGCCACGTCTGCAACCTACACCACAGCTCATAGCAACGGTGGATCCTTAACCCACTGAGCGAGGCAGGGGATCAAACCCTGATCCTCATGGATGCTAGTCGGGTTCGTTTCTGCTGAGCCCCAACGGGAACTCCAATCACCATTTACTTTTATTTGTAATTATAAACCAGGCAGTACAAGTGAGTAGCTTCTGAATGTTCTCCTTAAAGATCAGTCTGGGCTGAGAGAGCAAGGCCAACAGGTCATCCGAGTGCCCAAGGGGCAGCGGTGAGAGGGAAGGTTGGAGCCCCACTGATACAGAGGCCCATGTGGATAAGTTGGGATAGAGGGAGTCTGGAGAGGCTTGTCTGAGAAGGCTGGGGAAGGACACCACTTAATCCTAATGCCTGTTTTGTTTATGAGGAGGCTTGGAAATGCAGTTAAAATAAGTTGTGCATGTGTTTTTCTATTTCTCAACTGCATGTAGTAATCACCTTCATCTTTCTGAGGAAATGTGCAAAGGTCTTTATGGAAAGGGTCACAGACTTCCACTTTCATCCTGGTTGGTTTGTTAGACACGGAAATAATAGCAGTTTAGGTTGCTTTTGTGAACAATATTGATGGGGCTGATTTCATGAGCTGATCATAAAGAGTGATTTAGATTTTATTTCTCAAGTCTTTTGCCCACAGGAAAAGGAGGCTCTGATCCCCTTGGGGAGGAGAAGATAAGCACGGGAACCACGGGTTTTCTCCTTTGCTATGTCTCAGAATCCTGTTAATGTGGGATCCAAGCACAGAGTATTGGGTGGTGAAGGAGAGAGGAGAGAGGCTGCCTTTCACGCACAGTCTAAGCTGGTTAGAAGGAGGGCTTCCGTCAGTGCTGTACACGTGTTTCACAGTGAAGTTCCATCATTACCATGAGCCATAGTAATAGATTTCTATCCTTCTTAAAAGGGTTTCCTTTGACCTGCTGATCAATATGGTCAGGTGGTAGGACTTGGTTTTAAGTTTTTTTTTTGGGGGGGTGTCTTTTTAGGGCCACACCCAAGGCATATGGAAGTTCCCAGGCTAGGGGTCAAATCAGAGCTGCAGCTGCCAGCCTACTCCACAGCAACTGGGGATCTCAGCGTCTGCGACCTAACACTGAAGTTCATGGCAGTGCTGGATCCTTAATCCACTGAGCAAGGCCAGGCATTGAACCCCCATCCTCATGGATACTAGTCGGGTTCATTTCTGCTAGGGATCAGATCTGAGCCGCAGTCTAGACCTAAGCTGTAGCTATGGTGGTGCCAGATCATATGGTGCCAGGTTGGAATTTGAACCTGTGTCCCAGCGTTTCCAAGACACCACTGATGCTGTTGCACCATGGTTGGAATTCCTTTTTTTTTAATTAAAAAAAATTTTTTTTTAAATTTGGGGAGTTCCCGTCGTGGCGCAGTGGTTAACGAATCCAACTAGGAACCATGAGGTTGCGGGTTCGGTCCCTGCCCTGGCTCAGTGGGTTAAGGATCTGGCATTGCCGTGAGCTGTGGTGTAGGTTGCAGACGCGGCTCGGATCCCGCGTTGCTGTGGCTCTGGCGTAGGCCGGTGGCTACAGCTCCGATTCAACCCCTGGCCTGGGAACCTCCATATGCCGCGGGAGCGGCCCAAGAAATAGCAACAACAACAACCACAACAACAACAACAAAAAGAAAAAAGACAAAAAAAAAAAAAAAATTGTCTTTTGTCCTTTTTAGGTCCATAACTGCGGCATACAGAAGTTTCCAGGCTAGGGGTCAAATTCCTACTGGCCTACACCACAGCTCATGGCCATGCCGGATCCTTAACCTACTGAGCAAGGGCAGGGACCGAACCCGCAACCTCATGGTTCCTAGTCAGATTTGTTAACCACTGAGCCATGATGGGAACTCCTGGAATTCTTTTTTTTCTAAATGCTGTAAATACCTACAAAAATAAAAGACCCTGCCCTTTGAAGAGAAAGTAGTATCAGCAAAAATGCTCTATATAAAGAAGGCACTGTCTTCATAGGTTTCTTCCTCCTGCCCTTGCACAAGCCCATTAGAATGGTCCAGAATTTGCAGAAAATCCAAATATCAAGGTGTTCTAGAGAGCAGTGATTTCAAACTTTAAGTGTTCGTGGCTCACTCATGCATCTTGCTCTGATTTTTATTTTTGAGAGTTATTGCCTGGAATATGAACAGACTAGCCTTTCCCCATCACACCATTTATGGCTTTTTCATTAGTAGAGGTAGGCTAGAAGTGTTGCAGCGTCCTTAAATAATAACTATCTGCTTTCACTAATTGCTTTCTAATAAGCGCATCTGGTTAATGCCTAAGGTATAGAATCCTGGATGATTAATGGGGTTTGCTAATGAGGCACTTTTCTTTCGCAGCCTCCTAATTTTCCTTACAAAGATGATATCATGGCGGTGAATCCTACCTGTTTGGTCCTTATTATTCTTCTGTTTATCAGCATCATGTTGACTTTTAAGGTAAGCATAAAGATTTTATCTACGGTCTAAATATTATTATATGTATCCGTGGCTGCTGAAGAAGTGAGCAAATGTTGATTGATTATCTTGCTTTAGATTTCCGAACTGCCTTTTGATTTCCTAGCAATTCTGTTCCTTCTCTTTATATGAGAGAGAGACACACTAACCAAACTTCCACA
This sequence comes from Sus scrofa, assembly GCF_054392235.1. Lineage (NCBI taxonomy): Eukaryota > Metazoa > Chordata > Mammalia > Artiodactyla > Suidae > Sus > Sus scrofa. The sequence continues at coordinate 38,986,504 of NC_139386.1, read as the reverse complement.
GGCCAACCTAGGGTTATTCCAAAATCTGTTTGGATGTTCCAAAATCTGTTTAATATAATGTTGTGTTTGATGTAGTATGTGTTATTTACCATAGCATCCATCACGATGTCTCTGTAAACATTCTTTTGTAATTTGCTTTTACAAATGTAATAGATTTTGAACATTATTCTGTAACAGTGTATTGTGAATTTATCATTTTTATAAATTACTTACTGTTGGACAATGCGACAGTTTCTACTTATTTACTCATACAATCTTTTTTTTTTTTGTCTTTTTTGTTGTTGTTGTTGTTGCTATTTCTTGGGCCACTCCCGCGGCATATGGAGGTTCCCAGGCTAGGGGTTGAATCGGAGCTGGAGCCACCGGCCTACGCCAGAGCCACAGCAACGCAGGATCCGAGCCGCGTCTGCAACCTACACCACAGCTCACGGCAACACCGGATCGTCAACCCACTGAGCAAGGGCAGGGACCGAACCTGCAACCTCATGGTTCCTAGTCGGATTCGTTTACCACTGCGCCACGACGGGAACTCTACTCATACAATCTTAAATTCTTATATATTTATTTTCTCAAGATATGTTTCTTTCTTTCTTTTTTTTTTTTTGTTTTTTTTTGGGGGGTCTTTTTGCCTTTTCTAGGGCTGCTCCCGTGGCATATGGAGATTCCCAGGTGAGGGGCCTAATTGGAGCTGTAGCCTCTGGCCTACACCACAGCCACAGCAACTCGGGATCCGAGCCAAGTCTGCAACCTACACCACAGCTCACGGCAACTCCAGATCCTTAACCCACTGAGCGAGGCCAGGGATCGAACCCGCAACCTCATGGATTTGTTAACCACTGTGCCACAAAGGGAACTGCTCAAGATGTATTTCTTAAAATTAGAAGGTCTGCTTCATTTGAAGGTTTTTGATAAGGTTGTCAAATTGATTACCCAAAGTTGAATGACTAATAACCTGTACCATTTCCCTTGCCCTCATCAATTGAGTGCTTATCTATTCTTTTTCACCTTTGTAAACCTGAAAATAAAAATGGTATAATTTGTACTGGTGTGCTGCTAATAAGTAGAAAATTCTCAAATCATCATTAGGCTTTGAACTTTTCATGCTTACTGTCTTTCACTGTGATTTGACATGAAGTTACCCAATTCTTTAAAAATCAAGCCTCAGTAAGCTTGAAGAAGCCGCATTTAAGGAGAAAAGTCATTTTAAATAGTCATTTGTTGAGGAGGAGCAGAAGGAAAATGATTCATTGAAAGTCATTTGAGTTTGCAATTTCCCCCCTGAAAAGTACACAGTCTGCATGTTTGGATATTGCTTGTGTGGTTTAGTGGTCGACAAATTTGGATGCATTTTACCCACAGATGTTGAGGCTTCCTGCCCCTGCTGCTCCCACTCCCCGACCCCAACTTCCTGGCTGCGCAGGCAGCCCCAGACCACCCAGGCCTCCTGGAGGTGGCAGCACCCCTGACTCTCAAATCCAACTTGGTGCAGTTTGCCATTCAAGGGTCTACCTTTAGCCGCTGCCTGTTTTTGGTCCTTCAGCCACGCATTCAAATGTGTGTGTGTGTGTGTGTGTGTGTGTGTGTGTTCCTTCAGCCACGCATTCAAATGGGGTGTGTGTGTGTGTGTGTGTGTGTGTGTGGTCCTTCAGCCACGCATTCAAATGGGGTGTGTGTGTGTGTGTGTGTGTGTGTGTGTGTGGTCCTTCAGCCACGCATTCAAATGGGGTGTGTGTGTGTGTGTTTATTTCAGATTCTATCATTTTCACCTGCAAGAATGTTAGTCTGAAAAAGCTGCCTGGCGACATTACCCAGGAGCTCAGTAGCTGGAACCTCCCACTGCTCTTAAAAAAGGCATTTGAGGGAGTTCCTGTCGTGGTGCAATGGTTAACGAATCCAACTAGGAACCATGAGGTTGTGGGTTCGATCCCTGCCCTTGCTCAGTGGGTTAACAATCCGGTGTTGCCCTGAGCTGTGGTGTAGGTCGCAGATGCAGCTCGGATCCTGCGTTGCTCTGGCTCTGGCGTAGGCTGGTGGCTATGGCTCCGATTCGACCCCTAACCTGGGAACCTCCATATGCCGCGAGAGCAGCCCAAGAAATGGCAAAAAGACAAAAAAAAAAAAAAGGCATTTGAGCTTCGTAGGCCCTTACATTTTCGTTGGAAATGCTTATGAGAGATTTTTGAGTCAGAGGACCTAGATTTAGCCTCTGTTACTGCTATAGCTATCAATGTGACCAGAGTCTTGGTTTCTCCATTTATAGTTTTTCCAGTAATAGTTATTTTATTTGTGATTTTTTTTTTTTTTTTTAATTTTTTTAGGGCCACACCTGCGGCATATGGAAGTTCCCAGGCTAGGGGACAAATCAGAGCTGGAGCTGCCTGTGCCCCAGCCACAACAATGCAGGATCCAAGCTGCATCTGCGACCTGCCCCTTAGCTCCCAGCAACGCCAGATCCTTCACCCACTGAGCGAGGCTAGGGATCGAACGTGCATCCTCATTGTTCCAAGTTTGATTCTTCACCTGCTGAGCCACAACGGGAACTCCTGCGTGTATCTTTTTGAGTCATGGTTTTCTCTGGGTAGATGCTCACGGGTGAGATTACCGGATCATATGGTCATTTTGTTTTTGAGGAATCTCCATACTGTTTTCCACAGTGGTTGTACCAATTTACATTCCCACCAACAGTGTAAAAGGGTTCCCTTTTCTCCACACCCCCTCCAACATTTTTTATCTGTGGACTTTTTGATGATGGCCATTCTGGCTGGTGTAAGGAGGACTTCCTTTTAATTGCTGAATAATATTCCATTTATGAATACACCAGTTTGTCTATTCAGTCCTAAATCACCAGACGTTTGGATTATTTCTACTCTTTTGCTGTGATGAATGATGCTGCCACGAACACTTGTGCATGAGTTTTTGTGTTGGACATGTGTTTTCATTTTGCTTTGTTGTATATCTTGGAGTGGAAGGAATTGCCAGGCCATACAAATAGTAACTTTAACCTTTTGAGGAATTTCCAGACTGGCTTCCATGGTGGCACCATGTTACAGTCCCACCAGCAATGTAGGAGGGCTCCATTTTCTCTGCATACTTAAACTTCTTCTTCTTTTTTTTTTTTTTTTTTTGTCTTTTTGCCTTTTCTAGGGCCGCTCCCATGCCACATGGAGGTTCCCAGGCTAGGGGTCTAATTGCAGCTGTAGCCACCAGCCTATGCCAGAGCCACAGCAACACAGGATCCGAGCCGCATCTGTGACCTACACCACAGCTCATGGCATCGCCGGATCTGTAACCCACCAAGCAAGGCCAGGGATCGAACCCGCAACCACATGGTTCCTAGTTGGATTCATTAAGCACTGAGCCACGATGGGAACTCCTATTTAAACTTCTTGTAATCAAAGAATTTCAAAGCTGTAAAGGGTTTTAAAATCATTTAGTTCTAATCTAATTACACAGGATCAAAATGAAAGTGGGAAGAGTTCAGAGTTTAAAAACATCTCCCATGAGCTCATGCTTTATTTCCAGCCTGTCTTTATTCTGGACCTTAATTTTGATTCTCTTCTTTGGATATTTTGTTATAAAAATAGAAATGTGAATTTTATTGACCATGAAGCAAATTCATGTGCAATGAACAACTTTTAGTAAAGTTGACATATAATAGAATTATGTAGAATTATATAGAATAAAAATTCCAAAGATACAGAGTTAAATTGTGATGAGAATTGGGTGAATGAATTGATGGTTTTGTGACTTTGGGGAGCAATACATGTGGCAGTTGCTCCTTTCAACTCCCTTTTCTTCTTGGAAATGCTCCTGTTTTCAGCCCTCCCCTCCCCACTGCTTTCTTCGTGGTATGATAAAATAAAGCTACAGTATCATCCTTCGCCAGAAAGTTCCTGTACCCACATTTGTAATTTTATTTTATTTATTTATTTATTTGTTTGTTTGTTTTTGTCTTTTTGCCTTTTCTAGGGCCAATCCCTGTGGCATGTGGAGGTTCCCAGGCTAGGGGTCCAATCGGAGCTGTAGTCACCAGCCTACACTAGAGCCCCAGCAACGCGGGATCCGAGCCGCATCTGCGACCTACACCACAGCTCACGGCAACGCCGGATCCTTAACCCACTGAGCAAGGGCAGGGATCGAACCCACAACCTCATGGTTCCTAGTCGGATTCGCCAACCACTGCGCCACAACAGGAACTCCACACATTTGTAATTTTAAAGGCTTTTTTGGTTTTGTAGAGTCAATGTGTGTATTTATAGTTTATATAAACATTTTGTATGGCTTTATCTACAGTGATGTTTTTAAATTGTCTGCCTTTGAAAACCAAAGATCTAATAATCACTGCTTCACTTACAGGGTTACTTGATTAGCTGTGTTTGGAACTGCTACCGATACATCAATGGCAGGAATTCCTCCGACGTCCTGGTTTATGTTACCAGCAATGACACTACGGTAGGTGTGATGTCACTTAACATGGGAATTTCTACCCATCCACCATATGATGGCTTCTAACTGTTTTGTTAGCTACTTTTTTGTTTGTGTGCTTTTGAGTTTTGTGGATTTTTTTTTTTTTTTTTTTTTTTTTTGGGCTGTTATGGCATGTGGAAGTTCCCAGGCCATGGATTAAACCCATAATGCTACAGTGACAACGCCAGATCCTTCATCCGCTGCACCACGAGAGAACTCCTAGTGTGTGCTACTTTGTTGTTAAACTGTTGTTGAAACATATTCATGAGCTGCTGAGTCATCGAAGGATTGATTCATAGTTGAATGAAAGGTGTTTTGTTTTTCTTATGGAATATTAAAGTCTCCATGGCTCAAATTCTGGTTCATTTTTAAAAAAATATTACAGATGGATAATATATGCTTCTCTCCATAATTTTTATGGTTATCTCTTTTTTGGCCTCGCCCGTGGCATGCATAAGTTGTTTCCAGGCCAGGGGTGGAACCTGAGCCACAGCAGTGACAATACAGAGTCACTGCTGGATCATCAGGAAGCTCTCACATTTTGTATCTTAAACTTGCATTATTAAACCATGGTAAATAATTCTAGGTGTAAATTGTTCATAGTATGACCATACTATCTCATTTGACATGTGAAATTAAACTTAAAAGAAATGTGACTTTATAGGCAGAAAGATAAGAATAGCAGAGATCACGTATCCTTAAAACTTGCCCTGTAGGAGTTACCTTGGTGGCTCAGCCGTAATGAACACGGCTGGTATCTATGAGAATGTGGGTTTGATCCTGCCCTTGCTCAGTGGGTTAAGGATCTGGCATTGCCGTGAGCTGTAGTATAGGTGGCAGATGTGGCTTGGATCCCACATTGCTGTGGTTGTGGCGTAGGCCGGCAGCTATAGCTCCAGTTGGACCCCTAGCCTGGGATCTTCCATATGTCATGGGGTGCAGCCCTAAAAAGCAAAAAAACAAAAACAAAAAGAAACTTGCCTTGCATATGAAAACCTTAGTAAAAGAATTTAGATCATCACTTAAATTTTTTGAACCTATCAAATGTGATTTGGGGAAGCTTGCCTTCTCTGGAAGAGTCCTCAAAAATCCTTTGTACTTTATGTAAATTATCTTGCCTGGCTCATGTTAAGAGTCTTAAGTCCTTTTAAAGTGTGGTGGCTTGCTCATTCTGTGGCCTTACTGAAATAATTTATTTAGCCTGACCCTGACTTGCCTTCTTTGCATATAAAATGGGGATAAAACAACTTCAGACTTTATATTAAATACACAGGTGCAAGCTGCTATCCCTGAGAAAACAAATGTGTGATTTCTGTGAGAAAGCATGCTACATGTGAATAGTCTTCCTAAGTCCTCAGCAAGCAGTTCTTGACTTGAATCAGAAATATGTGAGCAGGAGTTCCCGTTGTGGCTCCGCGTTTAACGAACCCAACTGGGATCCATGCAGACACAGGTTCGATCCCTGGTCTTGCTCAGTGGGTTAAGGATCAGGCGTTGCCATGAGCTGTGGTGTAGGTCACAGATGCGGCTCAGATCCCACGTTGCTATGGCTGTGCTGTAGGTTGGCAGCTGCAGCTCCCATTCTACTCCTAGCCTGGGAGCTTCCATATGCCAAGGGAGCGACCCTAAAAAGACCCTAAAAAAAAAGGAAAGAAAGAAAGAAATGCTTGAGCAGTTTAAGAAGAGGGTCTGCCATGTTCAGATGCATAAAACCCCGCTTCCCAGTTGCTAAGAAAGCCCTTTGGGGAACCTGCAGCCTCCTGGACTCTGACCACAGTAAGCGTTCTGTCTAGCAACCCTTTAAAGAATTCCTCTTGGGTCAGTATGTCTCTAAGGAGATAGCTGTCACAATTATTGTAGTTTTGCTCACATTACTGGCTTAAAGAATTTTTTCCTTTCTCTCTGAGTGTCTGGGTATTTAAATATCTTTAAGTATCTGCTTTTTCTTTAAAAAGACATCTTTTTATTGTCCTGCCAAACTAATGAAAAATCTAAAAAGTTTGAGAAACCAGTAACACTGATAAAACAAACAATATGTCAGCATCTCATCCAAAATAGTATGATGTATAGGATTTATTAAGCCACCACTTTTTTTTTTGGTCTTTTTGGCATTTCTAGGGCCGCTCCCTTGGCATATGGAAGTTCCCAGGCTAGGGGTCGAATTGGAGCTGTAGCCGCCGGCCTACGCCACAGCCACTGCAATGCCAGATCCAAGCCCCGTCTGCAACCTACACCCCAGTTCACGGCAATGCCAGATCCCTAACCCACTGAGCAAGGCCAGGGATCGAACCCGCAACCTCATGGTTCCTAGGTCGATTTGTCAACTACTGAGCCACGACGGGAACTCCAAGCCACCACTTTTGAAAAGTATCTCAGAGATGATGCTACCCTTAGGGTACGTGTTTGCTTTGATGTACTTTTGGTGGTGGTTTTTCAGTGCTTTCTGAAGGTGTTTTTTTAGTGGAAGGAAGCAAGGTGGAAGGGCTGAAAAAGGTACATGGTGTGTACATTTACCTCAAATCGAAGGATATTCTGAAATTTGTAGAAATTGGGACACTTAGAGAATTTAAGAATCATGAGTGCGTTCTTAAAGTGCATCCCACTCGTTTTTCAGGGGAAGCTTTTATTTTTCTCTCTTTGAAAGATGAAAAATTAGGTGCACATAACACATTGTTTTATTTTGGCTTATATGCCCTCAGAAATATTTGCGCTTTTCAACTGGACACCCCAGCTCTTCTATTAATAGCCTTTTCTTCCGAAAGCTTCCAGCTTGGCAGTAATTCGTAGTAACTACTAGGATTTGGGACTGTGGACTGGTGCCAACTGTGATTCTTTCCTGGTGTGTTGACAGAAAGTCTTGGGGAATTGCTTGATAATGGCTATTGGCCAGTATCTTCTTAAGTCATCCTGTATCAACTTGCCATTTTTTAGATAAGGAAACTGATAATATGTTTCTTCTTTCTCAAAGTTCCCAGTGAACCTTTTCCCCTCTTTTTAAAAAAAGAATGGTATTCCTGGGAAAGGGAGATTTATCCTTTCTCATAGTTTGCTTGCCTTGATGGTCCACTTCAAAATGGGGGAGTCTTGGCGTTGCTGTTGTGGCTCAGCAGAAACGAATCTGACTGGCATCCATGGCAGGTTCGATTCCTGGCCTCGCCCAGTGGGTTAAGGATCCAGGTGTTGCTGTGAGCTGTGGTGGAGGTCCCAGACTCGGCTTGGATCTGCCGTTGCTGGGGCCGTGGTGTGGGCTGGCAGCTACAGCTCTGATTCAGCCCCTAGCCTGGGAACCTCCATATGCCACACGTGCGGCCCTAAAAAACAAACAAAAACAAAATGGGGAAGTCTTAGCCTTCTGACAGTAGTTTTAAAGAATTAAAAAAAAAAAAAAGTATTGTCGAGTTCCTGCTGTGGCTCAGCTGCGAACATGACTAGTAGCCATGAGGGTGCAGGTTCGATTCCTGGCCTCAAGCAGAGGGTCAGGGATCCGGCATTGCCATGGCTGTGGTGTAGTCTGGCGGCTACAGCTCCAATTAGACCCCTAGCCTGGGAACTTCCATATGCCACACGCACGCGGACATAAAATGCAAACAAATTAATTAATTAATTAAAAAATAATAGTGTTGTGGGAGTTCTCCAGTGGCTCATGGCTCAGTGGGTTAAATAAGGATCTGGTATTGCCCCTGCTGTGGCTTAGGTTGTCACTGTGGTACCGGCTCAGTCACTGGTCTGGGAACTTCTGCATGCTGTGGGCATGATACCCCGCTCCTCCCAAGCCAAAAAAAAAAAGGCATTGTAGGTACTTTTCTAATGAGTCCTTTTATTATGTCTAAAATAGCAGTTCCTTAATATGAACTATCCAGTAAGGCCTCAGATTTCCAATCATCTCTTGTCAATTTTCCTAGCAGTTTATTTGCAACAGGATCTGTGGGTTGGTATGTATTTTAAGACTTTATGATTCCCCCCCCCCAAGGAAACTGACGCACAAACTAGACTTTACTGATTCCATACCTATAATATGTAGTTCTCTGCATTTCCAGTAAATTAATAGTTGAATCTGGAGGCTTCCCATACACATATTCCCATATGCCTTTTCTTCCCTTTTTTCCCCAAGATTATACTTGATAATTTTTTCTTCCATGAGGAGGTTGATAATGTCTGGTTGATCTGTCTTCCTGGCATGTCAGCAATGGTTGATACCATCCATCCATTAGGAATTGCAGTGTTGTGGCATTCTGTCATTTCTTTTTCATTTATTAGCTGCACTCTTTCCATAAAGAGAAACTTTCCCTCGTGTATTTGGTTACACAGTGGTGCTTGAGACATGCACAAATCTATGTGGTTTTCTTCTCCTTATTTATCGGTTTTCAAAATGACAAGTTGGTGTAACCTTCGCTAGTGGTGACCAGTGAGGTTTTCTTTTAAAATAATAAACTAAAAAAAAAAAAAGTAATAATAATAATTAATGAAAAGAGCCCCATTATTAGAAGAGCTAAGGATGTTGAAAAGTACAGTTATTTTGGTAAGTTTTATCAGTAAACCTAAATATAACTTACCCACTGATCGAGGCCAGGGATTGAACCTGCCTCCTCATGGATACTAGTCAGATTCGTTTCTGCTGCGCCACAACGGGAACTCCTATTTTAGGACTTTGTAAGGGGAAAAGCAAAATCTGTCTCTTAAATACTAGCACAGGAGTTCTCTTGTGGTGTAGTGGGTTGAAGAGCCAGCATTGTCACTGCAGTGACTTGGGTTGCTGCTGTGGTGCAGGTTTGATCCCTGGTTCAGGAACTTCCACATGCCAAAGGTGTGGCCAAAAAAAAAGAAATGGAATTCCATGAGGTTGCAGGTTTGACCCCTGGCCTCACTTAGTGAGGTGGGCTGTGGTGTAGGTGGCAGACACGGCTTGGGTCTGGCATTGCTGTGGCTGTAGCGTAGGCCGGCTGCTGCAGCTCTGATTAGACCCTTAGCCTGAGAACCTCCATATGCCACAGGTGTGGCCCTAGAAAAAACAAAAAGACAAGAAAAAAAAAAAGCTAGGACCTAGTCAGTGTCCTTATTAATGCTCAAATTGTTCCATCTTTGGCTCGACATTTTTCTAGGCTCATCTTGTCCATATCCTGTCCCAGACCTGGGATCAGCCATTTCTCCAAGGAGCCCTGCTTCCTTTCAGGAGAGTCCATAATCTGTATTTCCAGGGCTAGAGAATGGATTTTTTTTTCCCCCTGCTTTCAAGGGCCGAACCCGAGGCATATGGAGGTTCCTAGGCTCAGGGTCCAATCAGAGCTGCAGCTGCTGGCCTACACCAGAGCCACAGCAATGCCAGATCCCCGACCCGCTGAGCAAGGCCAGGGATTGGACCTATGTCCTCATGGATCCTGGTCAGGTTCGTCATCTCTGAGCCACAATGGGAACTCCAGATTTTTTTTTTCCTTTTTGGCCACCCTTGGCACATGGAGTTCCTGGGCCAGGGGTCAGATCCCAGCCACAATTGTGACCTACATGTAGCTGCAGCAACACTGGATCCTTTAACCCTCTGTTCCAGGCCAGGGATTGAACCTATGTTCTGGCACCACAGAGACGCCAGTCCCCTTGTGCCACAGTAGAAACTCTGATCTTTTTATTTATTTTTTTTTTTAAGGTAGGGCTCCGCACATTTCAAGATTGTTGTGGTTGACTATTTGTAAAGGAGTTCTAGTTAGCTTTCTAACTTAAAAAAAAAAAAAAACCACTCTGAGACCTCATGTGGGGGCTGAAATGATCTAGTTCTATCATGTTCCCTCGTCTCCATAGCTGTATTTAGATCCTCATAGTGTGTAATGATGTGTGGTCTCTTTTGTCCTTGTCTTTACTGGGAATCCACATGGACATAATAACACATTCTGTCTTTTACTTCCTATCAAGTATTAAGCCAGATGGCTTTTCTCCCAGGCCAAAGAGTCTCAGGATGACCTCTGAAAAGAACTGGGGCTCATGTAGATAGAAAGTAAATGTGCCTTTTTCTTTTCCAAAACAGAGCACTTATTGTTATTATTTAAAATAATTGACCTTTTTTCCTGATATGACTCGGAGAAGAGATGAGTGATTCGATATTGGAGATCATTCTATGGGTTAATCTCTCCAGTTTCCCAACTAAACCAAAGCAAATAACCTTAGAAAGAAATATCTTAAGGGGTTCCCGTCGTGGCTCAGTTGTTAACCAATCTGACTAGGAACTATGAGGTTGCGGGTTCAATCCCCGGCCTTGCTCAATGGGTTAAGGATCCAGTGCTGCCATGAGCTGTGGTGTAGGTGGCAGACACAGCTCGGATCCCATGTTGCTGTGGCTGTGGTGTAGGCCGGAGGCTACAGCTCAGATTCAACCCCTAGCCTGGGAGCCTCCATATGCCTTGAGTGTGGCCCTAGAAAATACAAAAAAAAAAAAAAAAAGAGAGATATCTTAAGATGGAGAGGTCACAAACTGTTAGTTATTATGCTGTAAGGTCATAGTATTTTTTTTCTTGATGCCCTTAGGACAAACGAAATACCCAGCAGTCAGGTCCAGACAACTTAAGAGTAGTAGTTAGTGTCGTATCTAACAGGTTTCCTTGGGTTTTCCTTAAAAATATCCCGGTGTGTCCATTTGAGTCACTGGGGTAGATGGTCATAGGTACCTAAACCTTCCCTTTAGAATATTGTTGTGGAAATCCCATTCTGGATACATATTACATATTACCACACCCTCTATTAAAATACTAAACATGTGGATTATAGATGGCTTTCACATTAAAATTTTTGCAAGTGGAGGTTTTAAAAAGCTCTTACTGTGCTGATAGCTGCGAAGACTTGCATTGTGGCAGTACCTAGGATTTTGTTAAATCCATGAGCAGGGAACCAAAGTTCTTTAGAACAGAGGCACTTTCAAAGCAGTGGGATGAATATTAACACAAAATAGTATCTGAAATTGTGATTCTGGATGCAAGAATCATAGTCTTGGGCATTGTAGGAACATTCGTAACGATTTAGGGTTTCATAGGAACACTTTGTTCTCTAGGGAGTCTGTTAGGCCATGTCTGCTGGTCTTGGTTAACATTATATATGGGCTTTGCTGTTTTGATCTTCAAAAAGCGTTTTGCTGTGTGGAACTGCCTTTTGAGCCCAATAGCTTGAAAAATTTCAGTTAAGAGAAAAGTCAGTGACCTGGCGAACGCCAGATTATCTCCCCAGCAGTCATTTCCCAGTAGATACTCCTTGAGGGACTGAAATTAGTTAAGGCTGACTGTGGGCTGTCAAAAAAGCCACAAAACAAATTCTTGGACGTAGGGTGGATTTAGTAGTGGTCCCAGTGACTTTCAAAAATTGTGCAAAACTGATGCCATTTTTTCCCCCTTTTGTTGTTTATAACAATTATGTTGTTTGCTACGTCCTAGGTATAGGTTGGGTGTGGTTAGAAACAAGTTCTTGACCAGGTAACATGAATTGTGCTTCTTACTCTTTTCCCACATCCCACTCCCAGAGAGACAGAAGGGGAGGATGTGGGAGTTCCCATTGTGGCGCAGTGGTTAACGAATCTGACTAGGAACCATGAGGTTGCAGGTTTGATCCCTGGCCTCGCTCTGTGGGTTAAGGATCTGGCATTGCCCTAAGCTGTGGTGTGGGTCACAGATGCGGCTCTGATCCTGCATTGCTGTGGCTCTGGCGTAGGCCAGCGGCTACAGCTCCAATTCGACCCCTAGCCTGGGAACCTCCATATGCCGTGGGAGTGGCCCTAGAAAAGGCAAAAAGACCAAAAAAAGGGGGGGGTGAGGAGGAAATGAACTAACTTGACAGCAGGAGAGATTTTTTCCTTAGACTTCAGAATTCTTCATACCTGAGAGACTGTTACCAAGATGCTTGTGCCGCCATCATCTTGCAGATGCTTCAGAAAAGTCATAACTGACTTTCTGGAATGGTGTGAAGAAGGCTTCGTTTGAAGGCTCGTTACCAGGCTGGCTCTTAAGATTTCTTTCAGTCCTGGGCATTTCAGATGCATGTACATTAGACATAGCTCACAGATGAAACAGACCTTTGACTGCTGTCATCTGTCTGTATGAACCAAAGGGTCCAGGAGGCGGTGGGGGCGGTGGGGGGCGGGGAAGAAGAAGGTTCTCCCTAATAGGACTTCTGGAGGGTTTGAAACTCCAACTACTAAGTGCTGGAAAACAAAAGGGAGGTCTTGTTTGTAATGGCTCAATTTTAGGCATCTTTTTTCTCTTGCAGTTCAAGAATCTCTTTTTTTCTTCGGTCTTTTGCCTTTTCTAGGGCCACTCCCGCAGCATATGGAAGTTCCCAGGCTAGGGGTGTAATCGGAGCTGTAGCCGCTGGCCTGCGCCAGAGCCACAGCAACTTGGGATCCACGCGGAGTCTGCAACCTATACAACAGCTCACAGCAACACCGGATCCTTAACCCGCTGAGCGAGGCCAGGGATTGAACCCGTAATCTCATGGTTCCTAGTCAGATTCGTTCACCATTGAGCCACGATGGGAACTCCTAGGCATCTCTTTTCTCTTGTAATCTTGTATGATCTCTCTAAGCTCTCTGTTTCCTTTTTAATTAAAAAAAAAAAAAAAATGGGAGAGGTTGGGAATTCCCTGGTGGTCTAGGGGTGAGGACTCTGTGTTTCTACCACTGTAGCCTGGGTTCACATCAAGCTGCTGCACACCCCAGCCAAAAAAAAAAAAAAAAAAGAGGTTGATACAAACTTGGCAACACTCCAGATGAGCAGAGAGGGCAGCCAGGAGACCATGTCCACAGTCAAGATGGAACAATGATGGGGACAGTGACGCAGTTTGGATGCAGGGCGGCAGCACACACTGTGAGGAAGGGGGGAGGGTTAGAGCGCTGTTGGAGGTAGGGAGATAGTGGATGATGAGGGGACGTGGACTGGGCTGGATTTTCCAGGATGTCTCCAGTCTATGCCTGTAACTGAACATGTCAAATCACTTACCTGAAGGGTGGGTCCAGACCCAGCGAGGCAACCGGCCAGCTCTCATCTTCCCACATCTGGCTGAGGGCTGAAGAGTTCCTGTGACAAGCCACTCTTCTGTCCCGTCTCCTGCTCTGTGGCTTTTGCTGTGTGGGTTTCTCCCCAGGCACTAAGTCTCCATCTGCCAGGCTCTGTGCCAAGTGCTTTTACTCTGAACTCACTTAGTCTCACAAGTGTCCTTGAACTAGATCCCTGCACACAGCAGATGAAATCGAGGCACCTAGCAGGTAACCTCCTGACATCACATGGCCGGTAGGCAGCAGCAGGGACATCACAACCCCCGAAGCCTGGCTCCATCCAGTCTGTCCTTTTACCCACCACCTTCCGTCTAGACTGCCGTCCGTGTAGACTGCAGTCAGGGCCTGTGTTCTCCTTGCTGCAGCTGCCTGGCGGGGGTTTGACCAGGACAAGGAGTGACGTAGGAAAGCAACTCAGACAATTCTCAAGTCAAGTTACATACTTTCAAAGCAGTGGGACTTTTGTTTACTTTCTTTTTTTTTTTTTTTTAGGGCAGCACCTGTGGCATATGGAGTTGTATCAGAGGCTAGGGGTTGAATATGAGCTACTGCCACAGCTCAACGCAATGCCAGACCCCCGACCCACTGAACACTGGCCAGGGATCGAACCTGCATCCTTGTGGATACTAGTCAGGTTTGTAACCTGCTGAGCCACCACAGGAACTCCTGTTTACTTATTTTTGTTCTGTAGCAAAACAGAAAGAATGAGAGGGTGGCTTAAAGAAAGAGGTGGAAGGAAAGTTCCACTTGGTAACACCAAGGCAGCTGCCTTATTTAAAGTTGTGCTAAACAGCCCTGCTTCCTCTAACTCAACCCCACGCATTTTCCTCCTATCTTCATGTGTGCACATGGCTTCAGCTGGACTTGTCTATTGGTTCAAATAAAGAAGTCTTGTGGATATGATTGGACTGGCTGCCTGCTGAGATTTCCTCTGGAAAGCGTTTCCCCTGCTTTAATGTATTTTCGTGCTTCAAGCTGACAGTGCGTGACATTAACTCAGCTCGTATTTCTTTCCTTCCTTCAGTAAAATATAGCATTTGAAAAAAATGTTCCTAATCTGCTGGAAATTATCTCTCACCCGTATCACTTTCCAGTTATTTCATCCAGAGAACATCTGGAGCAAATCAACACATAGATATTTGACACCTAAAAGTTCTGGAAGAACAGTTCAAATAAACTCAGTTTTTATTGTGAAACTGATTAATCAATTGTTAAATTTTAATCCTCCTATAACAGCAAATAAGAGAAATTTATGGTAGCTTTGCAGTGAACCAAGAATAAAACCACCCTCTTATTCTTATTAATGTTTTACTTTAAAACACACTCAGAACTTGACTTATTTTATCCCATGTGTCCAGAATAGAATCCTTATTGATTTTACTCAAGAGACAACGGAGACATTGAATTTTATTTTTTATTTTTTAACATTCTGAGGTTTCTGGGACTATATCTTAAGGAGGTACCTAAGAAGGTATAAGATGTTTGTGCAGCATTGTTTTTCTTTTTTTTCCTTTCTTTTTTAATGGCTGTGCTCTTGGTATATGGACATTCCTGGCCCAGAGACTGAATCCTAGCCATAGCTGTGACCTATGCTGCAGTTGTGGCAACTCTGGATTCTTTAACCTGCTGTGCTAGGCCAGGGATTGAACCCTAGCCCCTGCAGTGACTGGAGCCACCACTAGTTGAATTCTTTTTTTTTTTTTTTTTTTTGTCTTTTCTAAAGCCGCTCCCACAGCATATGGAGGTTCCCAGGCTGGAGGGCTAATCAGAGCTATAGGAGCTGTAGCTGCTGGCCTACACCAGAGCCACAGCAATGCGGGATCCAGGCTGCATCTGCAACCTACATCACAGCTCACGGCAACGCTGGGTCCTTAACCCACTGAGCGAGGCTAGGGATCGAACCCGCAACCTCATGGTTCCTAGTCGGATTTGTTAACCACTGAGCCGCAACGGGGAACTCCATCCACGAGTTGAATTCTTAACCCACTGTGCCACAGCAGGAGCTCCCAGCATTGCTCTTCAGTAGCAAAAGTGTCCGTTCTCATTGTCTAATTGGGAACTGGTTTGATGAAAGGTATGTCCACTTGATAAATTTTCCTTATTGCCATAAAAATTATGAGCGGTACAACAGCAGAAGACAGGCTTATGATGTTTTAAAAGGACGAATATAGATGTTTGTATCAAAGCTTGTAGACACATCAGCTTGTAATAGAAAATCAAGCAGTCTACTTGTTGGATACTAGAAAGCAAAGTGGGAGATATTTCTTCCTATTAATTGGGGGGAGGGAGGGAGGGAAGTGTGGGGGGGACCTGAGATCTGAGGTTCTGAGACGTCCTTTGAGCCACAGCACATGCAGTAGAATCCCACCCCAGGGGATGTGCACAGTAGGTGGCGTAACGTTTTCAGGCTTGGCTGCACTAAGAGGAAGCAGCTGGGATGCTTTCGATGGGGTTACTGCAGTGACAGCTCACAGTCCATGCCCTCCACTTCCTCAAGAGTGAGAAAATAGAGTTCTTTAGATGTATTTATTTTGATGAAGTTCGATATCCATAAATTTAGACATAGTTATTTTAGATACATTTATTTGAACATTAGCTATTTAAGTGCTCCAAACTGTTTTAACTTTCAGTTTGGCTACTATATTATTTTGGTGTTTCCTGCCCAGATAATCTCACCAGGGAGGATTTTTGACCCAATTCGGAAGATTTGAAGTATGATCCTATATTATGAAGATAATCTATGAAAGGATTTGAGTAGCTTCTCTGCTGAGAATTAAGGGGAAATAACGACTTCCTCCTGCAGTGAATTGAGGATAAAATCACATCTTTCTATCTTAATTGTTTGGGGGAATTATTCCTCCTGTAGGCAGGGGAACATTTCTCACTAGACTTCTCTGAATGCGTTTTTGTTCTCCCTGACGCCTGGTGTGCTTCATTCATCAACTACACGACGTCATTGGTTGTAAATCGCACCATTATTTTAGGTGCCGCATAGGTGGCATGCTGTCAGTGGCAAGGCACAGCCTAACTTCAGATGTCAAGTTACACAAAAATGTGTACCTTAGAATAAAAAGTGTGTGGTTTTGTGAGATACATATACATCTGAAAAATAGTTGAGGGTGTTTGAAAAGTTTGGAAATGGTTATTCTAGGTGCCTTAAAGATAAGCCCAAACTTTGTTTGAGATGATCCTATACCACACACCCAGAGATTCACAATTCACCTGTCACCCACCCCCTTTCCTGTTTGGCCTGAGTAAAGAAAGCTTCTATCTAAATCGGCAAATGTAGGAGTTCCTGTCATGGCGCAGTGGTTAACGAATCCTACTAGGAACCATGAGGTTGCGGGTTTGATCCCTGGCCTTGCTCGGTGGGTTAAGGATCCGGCATTACCGTGAGCTGGGATGTAGGTTGCAGATGCGGCTCGGATCCCGCATTGCTGTGGCTCTGGCATAGGTTGGCAGCTACAGCTCCGATTGCACCCCTAGCCTGGGAACCTCCCTACACTGCGGGAGCAGCCCTAGAAAAGGCAAAAAGACAAAAAATAAAAAATAAAAAAAATAAAATAAAAAATAAATCGGCAAGTGTAGTTTTAATGTAAAGGCTGCCTGTTTTAAACAAGGTACATTGTAAATGATTAGGGGTGTCCCAAATGGTGAAGAAAAGTATAAATATTTTGGCTACTTGGGAGTCATTTAAATGGACCTTTGGAAGATCTGAGTGCCTCTGAATGGTGCAGTTGTTTGAGGAATGTGGACTTTCACATCTGACACTAGGACAGCTTCCAAGGTTGGATTTCAGAGCCATACTTTTGCTTTGTGTAGGCGGAGGCAGATTTTTTTTTCTCTGTAAAAGCCAGATAGCATATATTAGGCTTTGTAGGCCATATGGTCTCTGTCACAACTCTTCAACCCTGCTGTTGTAGTACAGAAGCAACTGTAGCTAATACATATAAGCAAGTGTGGCTGTGTTCCAACAGCACTTTACTTATGAGCACAGAAATTTGAATTTTATATAATTTTAATGTATTAAGAAACAGAAAATGGGAGTTCTCATTGTGGCTCAGTGGTAACAAGCCCCGACTAGTACCCATGAGGCCTCAGGTTCAATCTCTGGCCTCAACGGTTCAAGGATCTGGCGTTGCCTTGAGCTGAGGTCACAGATTAGGCTCGAATCTGGCCTTGCTGCAGTGTAGGCTGGCAGCTGCACCTCCTATTTGATCCCTAGCCCGGGACCTTCCATATGCCATGGGTGCGGCCCTTAAAGATAAAATTCTTAGCTTTCAGGCCGTAAAAAAACTGGTGGCGAACCAGATTTGGCCCATGTGGTTCATAGGATCCCTGACTTTGTGGAAATTTAAGCCACATTTTCTGGGCATTTGTAGAGTAGCTATTTGAACTACCTCGGGGAATTTAGTAGCCCCCCATTTAGGGCCTGGGTAGAGCTCTCCCATCCCCACCCCCCACCCCAATAAGTGGGATGGCAAAGACAGCAGCATCTAATCTTTTTAAGGATATTTTTGTCCTGAAAAAGTGTTAATTCTCCCATAATTATTATTCGGCCAATAGATCTAAATCAAGCTGATACTTAAACTGTCATGGAAGTCAGTAAGAAAACAATTTGCTTGCAAAATAGTTGGTAACATGTTGAGAAAACAGCAGCCAAAACTCTTAGTCACAAAGATAACTATCTTTTTTTTTTTTTTTTTGCCATTTCCTGGGCTGCTCCTGCGGCATATGGATGTTCCCAGGCTAGGGGTTGAATCGGAGCTGGAGCCACCAGCCTACGCCAGAGCCACAGCAATTCGGGATCCGAGCCGCATCTGCAACCTACACCGCAGCTCACGGCATTGCCGGATCGTTAACCCACTGAGCAAGGCCAGGGATTGAACCCGCAACCTCATGGTTCCTGGTTGATTCGTTAACCACAGCGCCACAATGGGAACTCCAAAGATAACTATCTTTTATACAAAGATTGATTCTATGAAGTCCCCTTTTAGTTTACTACCAGAAAAAAGTAACACACACCTCCCTCTCCTTTCCCTATATCTGTCTGTCCATGTGGTATGTACCTGTCCATCCAAATACAGAAATAAAAACTTTGGAGTTCCTGCTGTGGCTCAGCAGGTTAAGAACCTAGGATAGTGTCTATGAGGATGCAGGTTTGCCACTCGGCCTCTCTCAGTGGGTTAGGGATCAGGCGTTGCTGAGGCAGTGGTGTAGGCCGGCAGTTGCAGCTCAGATTCAACCCCTAGCCTGGAAACTTCCATATGCTGCAGGTGTGGCTGTAAAAAGGAAAAAAAAAAAAAAAGAAATAACAACTTGGTGACCCAATACATTTCTATTTTGCCTTATTTCTGGATCATTTTAACATTCCTTTGTTTTATTTTGCGTTATGTTCAGTACTGCAAGCCATCTCATTCTTCCACAAATGTATGGAATAAAACTAAGCTTTACTGGCATTCCCATTGTGGCTCAGTGGTTAAGGAATCTGACTAAGAACCATGAGGTTACGGGTTCGGTCCCTGCCCTTGCTCAGTGGGTTAAGGATCCGGCGTTGTGCAGACGCAGCTCGGATCCCGAGTTGCTGTGGCTTGGTGTAGGCCGGTGGCTACAGCTCCGACTAGACCCCTAGCCTGGGAACCTCCATGTGCCACAGGAGCAGCCCTAGAAAAGGCAAAAAGACAAAAAAATTTTAAAAAATAAAAAAATAAAGCTTTACTGTGCCTCAGCACATGCCACTGTACTGTGCTAAATAAGCACATTACTTGGGCTTATTTGTATCCTTGACCTTGTGAGATAGGCTAGTATCCTCCCTATTTGTTTATTTATTTATTTAGGGCCACATCTGTGGCATACAGAGGTTCCCAGGCTCGGGGTTGAATCGGAGCTGTAGCCACTGGCCTGCACCACAGCCACAGCAATGCAGGATCTGAGCCACTGAGCGAGGCCAGGGATCGAACCTGCATCCTCAGGGATGCTAGTCTGATGCGTTTCTCCTGAGCCACGACAGGAACTCCAGTAATGTCCCCATTTAGTGATGAGGAAAGTGAGGCTTTTAAAGATGCCTCAGAGTTGGGGAGTTGGTGAGCCCAGATGGTCGACTCCACAGCCCATGCCCTCGGCCACCACCCAGGGTCCCCAGTCTTCTCAGTGTGGTGGTAAACCCACAACATTGCAGTATTTGTCTAGCACACTGTTGTGAAGAGATGCTGGTTGAGAACCTCTGCCCTTGGCCTTGGAAGATAAGAGCTGGGTATCAGACTCGTCCACACATTCTTAAGCTGTTTGCTGGCTCAGACCTTTCAGGTGAGCGTCGGTGCCTGGTACACGGTACGGCTGTGGATGAAATGAATGGACAGTAGTTAATAAATCATCTGTCTTGCTCTGTTTTGGGATCTCACTTGAAGGAAGTAGCTCAGAGTATGTGAGCCAGGTCAGCCCCATGCCCACAAGCCCTGGCCAGTGGGTGGTCACTCCACATCTCCATACCTGCTTTTTTTTAGATTCTAGGGAGTGGTAGCAATGTCCCCTTAGCCACCTGAGCCCATAACTGAGGAGTCATCTTTGAACTCGTTGGAGTTAGACTTTTTTCAGCCTCGTGTCTTGAACTCTCCTTTCTCTTCAGTTTTTTCCCTCTATTGCTGACAGATTGATCTACAACATAAATCGGGTTTTGTCATCCTGGATTTAAAAGTCTTCAGGGGTTCTTCTGTTTATGACTGTGGCATTTCTCAGCTGTGCTGTCACTTCAGTTTGCTGTGAGACAGTCACTTGTGACTTGTGGGGTGATAGTTAAATCTCATTTGCCTGACAACTCCCCAACTCTGAGCCCTCTTTAAGCCTCACTTTCCTCACTTTTTTTTTTTTTTTTTTTTGGTCTTTTTGCCATTTCTTGGGCCGTTTCCACGGCATATGGAGATTCCTAGGCTAGGGGTCAAATCAGAGCTGTAGCCGCCAGCCTACACCAGAGCCACAGCAACGCAGGATCCGAGCTGCATCTGCAACCTACACCACAGCTCATGGCAACGCTGGATCCTTAACCCACTGAGCAAGGCCAAGGATCAAACCCGCAACCTCATGGTTCCTAGTTGGATTCGTTAACCACTGAGCCACGACGGGAATTCCTCCTCATTTCTAAATGGGGAGAGAGATGGGGGTTTGCCTTTTTTTCTTTTTCTTTTTTTTTGTCCTTTGAATAAATATGAACAGATTTAGGATTTAGATTTAGACAGATGACTACATCAGTCTCAGCTGCTGGTGTTCTAGTACTTTCTTGAAGCCAGTGGGGGGAATGGACTGATACTGCTTCCTGCCAAATCCACCTCATTTTTGCAGCCGCTTTCAGACTGTTACTGGATGTGTGATCAGCAGCTCTGGGTCTCCTGAGCTGTTGGGCTTTCATGAATACCATGCCCCAGGTTCCCACCCGCCACCCCCAAAAGGAGCCAGGAAATAGGAAGGAAAAGAAGTCTCCATGGATGGTGGTGTTTTATTTTTCCATTCTTTGAGGGGAGAGAAGCGCAGTTGATTTTGTGAGAACAAACCTGTGTACACCCACAGGAGACTCTCAAGTCTCAACATTACTCCCTAAAATGGGAGGAGAGCTAACAGTCAAGGAAGGTACCACTCCCTGGCACTGCTCTCGGGGCCAGTTGGGATCGTTGTCCCAGACTCATCTGTTGTAATCCTGACTCACGCACCCGGCTTTGCAGCTGCAGCAAAGCATCCACACCTTTGCACGTGTGCCTTAGTCTTGGGGGACGGTTCGCTGCACTCCCCGTGTCCTGGGATGGGCACCCCCCTCCAGATTTCAGTCTTCACCTCTGCCTCCTCAGCAGCTGGCCTCGGATGGGTGCTTAGGTGT
This sequence comes from Sus scrofa, assembly GCF_054392235.1. NCBI lineage: Eukaryota > Metazoa > Chordata > Mammalia > Artiodactyla > Suidae > Sus > Sus scrofa. The sequence continues at coordinate 38,965,154 of NC_139386.1, read as the reverse complement.
CCCGGGTGAGGAGTGAACGAACGGACATGGTGTTTCGGCCACACTCACTTTGGAATTTCAAATTGTAACCTTGTGGGAGTTCCTGTCGTGGTGCAGTGGAAACGAATCTGACTCGTGACCATGAGTTTGAGGGTTCGATCCCTGGTCCCGCTCAGTGGGTTAAAGATCCAGTGTTGCCATGAGCTGTAGTATAGCTGGCAGATGTGGCTCGGATCCTGCGTGGCTGTGGCTGTGGTGTAGGCCTGCAGCTGCAGCTCTTATTCAACCCCTTGACTGGGAACTTCCATATGCCGCAGGCATGACCCTAAAAAGGAAACAAACAAACAAAAAACTAAATAAAATTATACCTTAGAAGAGATGCCCGTGCCTCCACAGCCTGCAGTAAAAAAAGTCATCCACGATGCCTCCTTTCTTGTGAGTCAGTTCCTTTTGTTAAGTTTGGTAAAGGATGATATTCAGGTTGGGGTGAAGGCTGGGAAGTGAGCCATGGGGGAGACAGAGGTCGTGTTCCACGCTCATCTTTTGAGGTCCAAGGAATTGCAGCCTCAAAGGCTTTTTCCAGAGGGGTTCCTCACATTTGCTCAGCAGGATCTTAGGACATACCTGTCAGAGTCAAGAACAAAATATTTTCAGGATCTGAGAGTCAGAGTCGGTCTGTGTCACACAGGGAGGTAGTGCAGTGACCTGCCCTTGTAGGCTTTTATCCTGCCATCTGCTTGCTTCAACCCGGGTGGCTCAGAGCAGCTTAAACATATTAGCCTCTCCCACTTCGTACAACCACCAGAGCCAAAGAGGGGAAAGGAACTCCGTGTCTAACCTATGTGAGTCAGTTTGAGTGGAGTGTTAGTCCATGTCACTTCCTAAGGAAGGCGTGTGGTTGAACTAGTGGGACAGACTAGCACTGTGCGGTTGTTTTGCTGCAGTGGGGGAATTGCTGCTGTTCGTTAAGCACCCAAGCGCCCAGCCCGAGCTTGGTGCATTAGGTGTGTCACCTCCCTCAGGTCTTTAAACAGTGTTTTATGGAGTGTTTCATATCCATCCTGGTCTCCATTTTACACGTATGGGAGCTGAAGTTCAGGTCAATCTGTCAACTTTCTCAGGACCTCAGGGCTCAGAGATCATCACAGAGCTGGCATTTGAACCCACGTCTCATGTCACCGTTTGATTATCCCCCCCACCGCATGGCCTCTAGAATTTGGGCGCACCAGATTCTAGAACCAGGACTGAGAAAGGACTGTGGACGCCTCGCCTCTTAGAAACTTTGTGGAGAGGAGAAAGGTAAATGTATGCAAGACAGTTAATAGTTCAAGACAGCATATAATTTAATTGATAAGCGAGTTACCTAAGTGCCCCAGGGGAGTGGTTTGGTGTCTGAGTTCAGAGCACTGTGCTGTAATTACTGCCATTTCAGCTGTTCTTCTTAAGACCTCATATTATCTATAAAGGATATGGAAATAGCTGACTGTATTTTTAATTTCAAAAACGTATTTATTGGCGTTATTGTGGTACAGCAGGTTACTAACCTGACTCATATCCATGATGATGCGGGTTCAATCCCTCTCACGCGGTGGGTTAAGGATCCTGGCACTGCCACAAGCTGTGGTGTAGGTTGCAGACGTGGCTCGGATCCAGCATTGCTGTGACTGTGGTGTAGGCCAGCAGCTACAGCTCCAATATGACCCCTAGCCTGGGAACTTCCATATGCCGAGAGTAAGGGCCTTAAAGGCAAGAAAACAAAACAAAACAAAACAAATGTATCTATTATACTACATCTGCACAGCGTAATTAAGAGAAGAGAATGATTGAGGCTCTAATATTTCAGATCTCCACATTGAAAGTGATTTTTTTACTTGAGCCCAGGGTTGTTTGGGCTTTGCATGGAGTGACCTGAGAAAGGAAAACATTTGAGGAGAGAAAATCTCAGGGAAAAGGAGGCTGATTGGTAGTGAGCTTGCCGTGCCTGGGAGTCATGGAAATAAATTAGGTGGGACAGTGGGCTGCTGTTGGCCTGGGCCTGAGTGGCATGAAGAAGGTTGTGTATTAAATGTGAGGGTAGGAGTTCCTGTTGCAGCGCAGTGGAAACGAATTCAACTAGGAACCATGAGGTTGCAAGTTCAATCCCTGGCCCCACTCAGTGGGTTAAGGATCTGGTGTTGCCGTGAGCTGTGGTATAGTTTGCATATGTGGCTCAGATCTGCTGTTGCTGTGGCTGTGGTGTAGGCTGGCAGCTGTAGCTCTGATTAGACCCCTAGCCTGGGAACCTCCATATATTGCTGGTTTGGCCCTGAAAAGCTAAATGAATGAATGAATGAATGAGGGGGTGTTTGTTTCCCAGTGCTCATATCTGTTTCCTGGGGTCCCTCGCAGCAGCATGATTCTCCAGTTCCCATTGCTCTTTGCGGTACCCTAGGTCATGTGTTAATGTGGAGGTTGGGTCTCACAGGACTGGAGGAGGGTCTCCCGAAGGCGAGGGCCTGGTCCTGACCAGCTGCTCCATGAGAACACATTTCAACCTTCTAGGCAGTGATCTCAGATCTACTTGGTGGTTTTGTGGGTAGCTTTGTTAGTGTCTTTCCTGCACATGTCCAGCCCCCATCATCCTTCCTTGCAAAGAGAGATGCATCACGGGCAGATTGGGCTGGTTTTCCAGGTCCCTGCAGAAGCTCGTGTCCTATACAGAGCTCCCCTGCCAGCAGTGAGGTGGCTGTGACCCTGCCTACCGCCCCAGGTTGAAAGTTGCCCCTTGATGATTCATTTCATCTTTTCCTTCAGGACCTTAGTGGTTATTTTATTGTTTAAACACTACTTTTTTTTTTTTTCTCCTTTTCTAGGGCCTCTCCTGCGGCACATGGAGGTTCCCAGGCTAGGGGTCGAATCGGAGCTGTAGCTGCCGGCCTACACCACAGCCACAGCAACACAGGATCCGAGCCACGTCTGCGACCTACACCACAGCTCATGGCAATGCTGGGTCCTTAACCCACTGAGCGAGGCCAGGGATGGAACCCACAACCTCATCGTTTCTAGTCGGATTCATTAACCACTGAGCCACGTCGGGAACTCCTAAACATTACTTTAAAAACAAAAACAAAACAAAGTAGCAGGAGTTCCCATCATGGCTCAGTCGGTCAAGCATCTGGCGTGGCTGTGGCTGTGGCCAGCCCCTGCAGCTCCTATTTGACCCCTAGCCTGGGAACTCCCATATGCCACAGATATGGCCCTAAAAAGCAAAATAAAATACATACATAAGTAAAACAGTATTACATGTGCATAGCTAAAAATCATGTGACAGATTTATTTCTCAGTGGTCCTCTTCTCTTCTCTTTCCCACCCTTCACCCTAGTAGTAAACACTGTCAACTCTTTTATTTGTTTCTTTTGGTGTTTACCTCCATATTGTAAATAATAGATCTCCATTACTGGTTTTGGTTTTTTGTTTATTTCTTTTTAGGACTACACCCACGGCACATGGAAGTTCCCAGGCTGGGGCTTGCTTCAGAACTGCCAATTCTGGATTCGAGCTTTGTCTGTGACCTACACTACAGCTTGCTGCAACGCTGAATCCTGAACCCACTGAGCAAGGCCAGGGATCGAACCTGAGTCATTATGGATACTAGTCGGGTTCTTAACCTGCTGAGCCACAGCGGGAACTCCTACCTTACTAATTTTTCGACGATCGGTTTGAGGTCAGTTTTGACTTCTTGTTGAATCCAGTTTAACTTTCATCCTCTTCCCCATCTGCCCCACTGCCTTCATCTCCTCATAGAGTCAGGTTTTTCAGTTACATCACCAGGTAGGGTTTACCTTGATTAGGTGAGTATCATTCAGTGCAGAGCTCTGTCATGGACATTCCCTTTCTTTCTTTTCTTTTTAATTTTTTTGGTCTTTTTGCTATTTTCTAGGGCCGCTTCCTGCGGCATATGGAGATTCCCAGGCTAGGGGTCGAATTGGAGCTGTAGCCGCCCACCTACACCAGAGCCATGGCAACACGGGATCCGAGCCATGTCTGCAACCTACACCACAGCTCACGGCAACGCCGGAACGTTAACCCACTGAGCAAGGCCAGGGATTGAACCTGCAACCTCATGGTTCCTAGTCGGATTCCCACCAGCACAAGTCACCTATCATGAAAGCTCCCGATTAGATAGACACTGTATGTAGATAGATGCTAATCTTCCTAATGAACAGATGCCTTCTGGAGTCATTGACGAGAAGGATCTTCCATTTGTGAGGAAGGGAAGTTACACTATCAAACAGTCACTCTGTGACTGAGATCGACAAACTCCCAAGAGTCGTACTTAGATTAGAATTTGTATTGAATATTGCTTGAAGTAGAGTGGTGTGTGGCTGAGATATATAATGATTTGTGTTTATCTATTCATTGGTTGGCAGCTGTTTACCAGACATTGAACTGACCTTTATTTGCAGTCCTTGGAGGTCATTTTTGGTCATTATGAAAGATTAAGTTTTTTAAAATCAAAAAGTGTTTGCTTAGCCACGTAGCAGCTTCTGAAAACATCAAAATAATTGCCTTTTCATCAGTTTTGTTTTTTGGCATCTTCAGTCTTAATTGACCCTACAGTAGTTTTCTCTGATTTCCAAGACCTTCTTTGATCTTATTAGAAAAGGACAATAGCAAGTGCTTTTAGCTACTAATAACAGACTGTAATGGAAACAGTATGGTGAGCCTCACTTTGCCAACCCATCCTGGAGATCATCCTCAAAGTTAACATCATTCAGATGAAAAAAAAAAAAAAAAAAAAGATGATACCGTCCTTTCCAAATGTAAAACCAATTCCCTCTGGAGAACTTTTCATCGAAAGTAGTTCAGGAGCACAGAGTGTGAAGAGTATTTATTGAGTATGTGGGAATGGCGAGGTGAAGACAAGCGTGAGGGTGTCAGGAACTGCAGTGGAAGGAGACACCCTTCAGCAGGCATCTTGACTTTAGAGAAAGGGTCCAAGGCAGTAGGACATTTGAGAGAAAAGCCATGTGGATGTTAATCTTGTGAAATGAAACTTTAAAACACGTTTGAAAATAAAGAGCCACAAATAGTGGCCCGCCACCGAAGCTAATGTGCAAATAAATTTTTGACAAGCAGAAGGCAAATTTTTTTTTTTCCTTTTTAAAGAGAGTGTTGTGTGGAGTTCCCGTTGTGGCTCAGTGGTTAACGAATCCGACTAGGATCCATGAGGTTGCGGGTTTGATCCCTGGCCTCCTCGCTCATTGGGTTGCGGATCTGGCGTTGCCGTGAGCTGTGGTGTGGGTCACAGACGTGGCTCAGATCTGGTGTTGCTGTGGCTCTGGCATACACCGGCGGCTATAGCTCTGATTAGACCCCTAGCCTGGGAACCTCCATATGCTGCAGGAAGCGGCCCCAGAAAAGGCAAAAAGACATAAATAAATAAATAGATAGATAGATAGGTAGAATGTTGTGTTTCATCACTTGGGAACATTTTAGAGACTTTGACTGTTGCATTTTGCTTAGGGGGAAAAATTGGATCTGGTGATTGATTTCACTCCCTTCTAAGTAGCTCCCCTGTGTTTTGGAAGTAATTCCTCCAAAGATAATGACCGATAGGAATCAGATAATTTTTTCAGTGAGGCTGTGGAGCTTGCTCTTCTCGCTGTTTTTTAATATACTCCAGAGAGTCAAAGTCAGCCAGTGTTTTCTTATGTTGACAGTTCATAAACAGTCACATGCACTTATTTGTCTACTGTGTACAGAGAGGTTATCGGTGAACTTGATGCTGATTCTTGTTTGTTCCTGTCCAGACACTTACAGAGACCATTTGCCGTGTCAGGGGTGCACCATGCAGTGGGTTAGGTATTTTACAGACCTCCGATTCTCAGGCGTCCCTATTGTGCAGATGTAGAAATTGAGATTGGCTCACCTACCCAAGGTGATGCTGGTGAGATGGGGCTGAGCCTGCCTTGGCGTCCAGGTTGATAGCAAAGCCCTGATGTTTCCCACTCTACGGCCATATCTCGCCCCTGAGTGTTCTGCGTCGATCAGAGACCTGCCCTGTTTATGTGTATTAACATACCCGTCACCCAGGAGCCTTTTTGCCTCTTCAGAGCCACCCCTGCCTCCTTCCTAGTCCTGGAGACACACAGGCGCCGTGACATCCAGGTGCAAATGGCCAGGGCTTGGAAAACTCAGAAAGGCCCCAAAGTCTCTTCTCTTTGCTTCTTTAAGCATTCAAGAAGTCTCTTCATCAGTGTCCAGCCACTTGCTGGAAAATTGAAATGAGTACATGTTATGGGAAAAGTTCAATTAAAGTCAAAGCTCAGGGGAATGTCTGTGCATCTTTTTTTTTTTTTTTTTTTTTTTTTTGTAGGCCCGCACCCGCAGCCTATGGAGTTTCCTAGGCTAGAGGTCAAATCAGAGCTGTAGCCGCCAGCCTACACACCACAGCCACAGCAACGCTGGATCCTTAACCTGATGAGCAAGGCCAGGGATCGAACCCGCGTCCTCTTGAATGCTAGTCAGGTTCGTTAACCACTGAGCCACGATGGGAACTCCATATATGCCCCTTTAAACGATAACTCTTGCTTTCTTTTCTCTTCCCAGGTGCTGTTGCCTCCGTATGATGAGGCCCCAGCGAATGGCGCTGCCAAGGAGCCGCCGCCACCTTACGTGTCTGCCTAGACCTGGAAGTGGGCACAGCTGAGAGCGACAGCTTGCCTCTCAGACATCAGAGCAATAGTTCTTTAATTTCACTTCTGAGATGAGCTCTCTGAGCTTTTTTGTTGCAGAGATGCTCCAGTTTAAAATGTTAGATGTTAAGTTGAAACTATCTGTAGTTCGAAACATATGCTTTTTAGCTAGAGCACTGTATTAGAGTAACTGTAGCATTTTCCCTGTGGGGGGTGGGAGCGGTGGGCTCCCCTGGTGTCCCCTCAGCATCCACACTGAACCCCCAGCATCCAAGAATTTGTGTCCCTTCTCTCTGTTCCCTCTTTCTCTTTTGCAAGTGTGAAAGAAAACCAAAATTAGACAGTGCTTTTCTTAGGCCATTCCAGTGCATAGAACAAACCCTGAGGAGAGCCAGGGATGTTAATTACGGAAGGAGGCCATGTATATACATTAATAAAACAGGCATTTCCTCAGATCCCTTTATGATTTAAATTCGGTGGCAGTTTGATTTTGCTGGTCGAGTATTTTGGCCACAGGCTAAATTGAGACCCTTTGACCATCCCGGGCAGTGAGAGCCAGCAGTCACCCCTTCCCAGTGGCCGCTCCTGTCACTTGTGTCTGGGGTCGTGGCATGGCGTGTTGGGGGGGCAACTCTTTTGTTTGGTAGTGCATGGTGTCGGGGTTCCCCCCCCCCTTTCTGGTTTCCCATCCCCCTTCAGAGCCCCCTTTCACTAAACGTTCTGCCCTAGCCTGACTCAGGACATCCGGCATCCTTTGTTCAGCGGGATTTCTGGTCCATATTTACCTAGCAATATAAGGAGAGGCTTCTCTCCTGCAAGGCACGTCTCATTGCACGTCTAATAATTACACCTCGTCTTCTTTTACAATGAGTATAAAACAGTGTTCTCGGAATAACGGGAGGGAGGGTGCTTTCCTTGTGAAATGCCCTTATCTGGACTACCTGTATCTTGGGGGACTTTTATATATTCCTGTGTTCAAAAGCCACAGCTCTCCTGTTGGTTCATCTTTGAATGTGCTATATACATGAAGGCTTTTGCAATTAAAAAAAGACATTTGGCCACATCCAAGAAATCAGCCTTGTGACTCTGTGGTGATTGGGCCTGGGACACCCCTGCCACTCCCCCTCTCACTCTCCCCCCGACCCCCCACCCCCTCCCACCCATGGGGGGCTGCACAGACACATACCGTTGGGCCTGAGGAGGAGGTGTTATAGCTTGTCTCACACACGTGTGTTTTTTAATATTGCAGTGCTGATAAAATCTGAGCATCTTAGGCCAAGAGAAATGGAGAGGAACAGACAAGGTTGCATCACTCCTGACCCTGCCTCTGCCAGGCTCTGCCAGCTCAGCTCCTTCGGGTGTGACTGCTTCTGTCCACGGTGCACTCTTAATACGCAGTTCAGATTTTACTATGTAAGGAGCGGTTTTGGCTTGTTCCTGATCAGGTATTTCAGACAACTTGGAAATGTACAGAAAATAAAATGAGGTGAAGGGGGTGATTTTGATCCCGGACAGTAAGCCCGAGTCATTTTTTTTTTTCCTTTAGGTGTGTCTCACTAGTATTCTTTATAAACTCAGCCTCTGAAATGCTGATCCTCAAGGCTTTTTCTGCCCATGAGAGTCACACAAAGTTGAACACCCGAAGGGCTGTTAGGGACGGAAAAGGCCCATGAGGTAGTTGCATGGATCCCCGTGGGAGGCACAGAGGAAATCACACTTCTTGGTTATGTTGCTCCCCAGGATTTTCCAGCTCTTTGCTTAATAATTTTTTTATGATATGAAAAATGGGGACTTACCGTTGTGGCTCAGTGGTGAACGAATCCAACTAGGGACCATGAGGTTGAGGGTTCGATCCCTGGCCTCGCTCAGTGGGTTCAGGATCTGGCGTTGCTGTGAGCTGTGGTGTAGGTTGTAGACACGGCTCGCATCTGGCATTGCTGTGGCTGTGGTGTAGGCTGGCGGCTACAGCTCCAATTAGACCCCTAGCCCGAGAGTACGTCCCTAGAAAAAGACCAAAAAAAAAAAAAAAAAAAAAAATGGCATGTGGTCAAGTGGAGAGAAGTGCTGATCTGAGACTTTGCGGGGTCCTCGGAGACAATCTCGTTCATGTGACACACGAATAGCACCACAGACACCAGGATATCACCTCATAATGGCAAGAGACCCCACAGGTGCTGATGCCAGGGCTTTGCTGACACATCACCTCAGACTGAGCGCCCAAGCTGCCCCTGTACTTAACCTCTGCAAAGTAAGGAACTGTCTCTGTCTCCACTATGGAGAGGAGGTGATGCCTGGGTTAAAGTGATCCTCCAGAGCACACTCAGCAATTCACTGTGCCCTTGTCTCCTTGCAAACCCACATACATACCTCTTTTTTGCTTTTTAGGGCTGCACCAGCTGCATATGGAGGTTCCCAGGCTAGGAGTTGAATCAGAGCTATAGCCATGGGGCTACACCACAACCACAGCAATGCCAGATCTGAGCCACGTCTGCAACCTACACCACAGCTCATGGCAACACCGAATCCTTCACCCACTGAGCAAGGCCAGGGATCGAACCTGCGTCCTCATGTATGTTAGTCAGATTTGTTAACCACTGAGCCACAACGGGAACTCTCGTACCTCTCTTTTAAATATGTTTTCACCTGCACTTTATTTATTTATTCTTGTCCTTTTGCCTTTTCTAGGGCTGCTCCAATGGCATATGGAGGTTCCCAGACTAGGGATCTAATCAGAGCTGTAGCTGACGGCCTGCGCCAGAGCCACAGCAATGCAGGATCCGAGCCGCATCTGCAACCTACACCACAGCTCATGGCAACACTGAATCCTACACCTAATGAGCAAAGCCAGGGATCGAACCCTTAACCTCATGGTTCCTAGTCAGATTTGTTAACCACTGAGCCACGATGGGAACTCTCGTACCTCTCTCTGTTGTGTGTTTTCACCCGCACTTTAATATCTAGCTCTTCTCCCCTATTTTGTTGTCTGCAGAGAAACAAGAGTCATTTCCTCAGTTGCTTTCCTGTGTGTATGCTTCCTGGTTCCTTGACGGATGAGAGCTCCTCAAGATTTCTCTCTCTCTCTCTCTCTCTCTCTCTCTCTCTTTTTTAACGGCCTACGGCATATGGAAGTTCCCAGCTTGGGGCAACGCCAGATCCTTAGCCAACTAACTGAGTGAGACCAGGGGTCAACCGTGCACCCTCATGGATGCTAATCAGATTCTTAATCCGCTGATTCACAATGGAAACTCCTCCTCGAGGGTTTTCATCTTAATCCCTAAAGTCTATTTTCAAGTCCTGAACGCCCAGCCCAGTACCACGAGACCTGCAAGTGGGCCCACCAATAAGCAGCCCCTGTCGGAGGAAGAGTTGGAAGTCTGCTTGCTGGACAGAGGCGAGGGGAAAACATAACTTTTGGCTTAGATGGGGGCCTGTTCACCCTAGAAGCCAAGCTTCCATTGAGCGAGCCAGTGGGGTTTCTAGAATGCCAAGTCATATGGAAGCGGTCTCCAGCCAGTAGAGTAGTTCCCTCCCCTTCCTCCACCTCCTTCCTATATAAACACATCTGCAGCATCTCCCTTGAGTGACGTCTTGTCCCAACCCCCTCCCTTTCTTATTATCTTGGAGAAGGCCAGACACTTTCCCTCTCCCTTCCTTTCTGCCCCTCCCAATTTTTTCCCCTCTCTTTGGGCTCTAAACATTTGTTTTGTTTCACTGCTTAACCAAACCACACCACATCGTGCATTTGTCTTTCCACCCTGTTTTTTTGTTTTGTTTTGTCTTTGTTTATTTGTTTGTTTTGTCTTTTAGAGCCGCACCCTCAGCCTATGGAAGTTCCCAGGTTGGGGTCGAATTGGAGCTGCAGCTGCCAGCCAACATCACAGCCACAGCAATGTGGGATCTGAGCTGCACCTGCGACCTACACCACAGCTCATGGTAACGCCAGATCCTTAACCCACTGAGTCAGGCCATGGATTGAACCCACATCCTCATGGATACTAGTCCGGTTCTTCAGTGCTGAACCACGACGGGAACTCCTTTCCACCCTGTTTGTTAACTAACAGTACTTCTTAGAGATGATCTCAATAGACCTTTAGAGACTATATATAACCTTTAAAGTTGTGTCCTCTATAGAGAATGTATTGTATTGGAAATAGTCATCATTGAAGATAAAAATCCTGTGCCAGCTCAACCCACCTTTTGTGATAGATGGAAACCAACAAGGCTATGAAGACATGCTTACATATTATGCTATGAAAACCTTAACTTTTCCCCATTTTCCCATAAAAGACATGTTAGCTTTTGCAGCCAGTCTGGAAACCAACTTGAAAACGTCATTAAATAATATTGCTATAGGTCACGCAGGCAGCCTGCTTGTGGAGCGGGGAGAGCAGGTGACTCTACCAAGCTATTGAAAAAGTAACTCAGAGTTCCCGTCGTGGGCCAGTGGTTAACGAATCTGACTAGGAACCAAGAGGTTTCGGGTTCGATCCCTGGTCTTGCTCAGTGGGTTAAGGATCCCTGGCCTTGCTCAGTGGGTTAAGGATCCGGCGTTGCCGTAAGCTGTGCTGTAGTTTGCAGATGCGGCTCAGATCCTGCGTTGCTGTGGCTGTGGTGTAGGTGGCGGCTACAGCCCTGATTAGACCCCTAGCCTGGGAACCTCCATATGCCACAGGAACAGCCCTAGAAAAGGCAAAAAGGCCAAAACAAAACAAAAGTAACTCATACCAAAGGGCTCCAGTGAGTGTAAAGTGCAGGCTGAGCCATTTCAACCCAGAAGTGGTGCCCATTGCTGTGTCACGTGACTTTGGGGCAATGCGGAACCACCTTCTGAAAGGGAAGGAAGGAGGAGGCACTGCCAGGATGTCTCCACACCCATGGAATTCACTGAAAGTGTTTCTGTGTGCTGGCCATGTTTTCTGCCAAATGGCTGGTATGTGGCAGCCAGCCAAATCGGCTACCTTCTGCCCAGAAGCCCACGCATGCCTTCTGCTGAGGATGGAGACGGCAGCAGAGAGAAGCTGTTGCTTGGCCAACCCAGAAGTTATACCAAAGCCAAAGTCTCAGCTCTGGATACCTGGTAATAGGACCCTAATTAGCACAAACAGCTGCTGCTTCAGAGTGAAGAGTTTGGCCTAAAACAGCCCGAGGGACTCAAGTGTTATTTGTTTTATCCCATCTAAAAATTTATACATGCTTTTTAAAAAGCCATTAACAGAACGAACAAAACAAATTTGTACTTAGGTAGACATTACTAAGAAGGGAACCTCTTAATATATGTATTCCTTGGCATTGGCCAAGATGTCCCGGATGTATTGCTGCAGCAGAGCAAAGAAGTGGAAAGGAATTGTGTGACCTCTAGATTGGGCATAATTAGCCAGCATCAGAGAGCTGAGCCAGAGTTCTCTCAGGAAGGATGACAGTTGAGCATGCCATCAAATTATTTGCTGCTTAGTAGTCACTAGGTCAGTGCTGTGGCATCTCAGCTCCCTGCTGTGGAAAGTCAGTGCAATGACAGGTCCCTTGTTTCTGGGTGCCTAACCCTGGAGCATGCCACCTAGGCCTTCCCATTTGTGAGCTCTTCCCCTGAAGAAACCCCAGCTCTGGGAACAATGGGTGCTCTCTGTGCCACCCACAACGGCACAAAAGACACTTCGGTCTTCTGTGATGGAGACACTCCTCCAACCCATTGTGGTGGCCTTTGTGTGTTGTCACTTTTCCCCCAGTACTCATTTTGGCTAAACAAATGTACTTTTTTTTTTTTTTTTTTTAATGGCTGTGGCTATGGCATATGGATCTTCTGGCCCAGGGATGGAATCTGAGCTGCAGCAGTGACCTACACCAATGCCAGATCATTTAACCCACTGTGCTGGAGATTGAACCCATGCCTCTGCCACTGCAGTCAGATTCCTTTTTTTGTTTGTCTTTTTTCTTTTCTCTTTATTTTTGCAGTAGATTCTTAACCCACTGCGCCACAGCAGAAACTCCTAAACAAATGTACTTTTAAAAATTTTTACATTTTAAAAAATTTTTAGCCACACCTCGGCATATGGGGTTCCCAGGCCAGGGATCAGATGTGAGCTACCATGTCAACCTAAGGCACAGTGGTGGCAATGCTGGATCCTTAACCCACTGTGCCTGGCCCAGGGTCAAACCCACATCCCAGTGCTCCCAAGATGCCGATCCTATTGGCCACTGTGGGAGCTCCTAAACGAATGTACTTTCGATTATTCTATTTCACTGTTTTACTTTCAGAAGATCTTTCTTGAGTTCTTTTAACTTTCAGTCTTTTAAATTAAATCTACCTTGATACAGTCTCCTTCAATAAATAATAATGGCAGCTCTAACCCTGCTTTTATGAGTATTCCCAGTCTGCTCTAGCTTGATGACCTGTTGACACTTCACATTCATTGTGCCCAAGATGGAACAGTGTTCCTTTTTCTCCCACAGCTGCTGCTGTGGACCCCAGTGTCTGCGAGTGGCTTCCCTGTCATTCCAGTCAGCCCAGCTTGAGAACCTAGGTCTTTGCCTCTCCTTCTCTCTCCCCATATCTACTGAGTCCTCAGACCTGTGGCTTCTACCATTTTATCTGCAGAATGACATTTACTATTCACTGAGCCTTTCCATGTCCAGCCATGCTGCTAATAAGCACTTTACACACATTCTTTTTTTTTGCTTTTTAGGGCCACACCTGTGTCATGGAATATCCCAGGCTGGGGGTTGAGGAGTCAAATTGGAGCTGCATCTGCTGGCCACATTGCTGTGGGATCTGAACCATGTCTTAGACCTACACCCCAGCTAACCGCAATGCCGGATCCCCAACTCACTGAGTGAGGCCAGGGATCGAACCTCCATCCTCATGGATACTAGTTGGATTCATTTCTGCTGAGCCACAGTGGGAACTCCTACACACATTAATTCTTCATGTCCATTTTGCAGGTGAGGAAACAGGCTTTTGAGGAAAATAACTGGTCCCAAGTTTCCACAGTGAGTGGCAGAGCCAGGATTTAGACGCCCATTGAGTCCATCTGAGTGGGTATTGCATATCTTTCAGACATCTAGAATTTTCTAGAATACCTAACCTCTCAGTTCTTACTAACAAGGTTGATTTCTCCTAATTGAAATAAGTACATCCCAAGAAGGAAAGCAAGTCTTGCAAAGCTGGTATACTTGGGGTGGACTTTTAAACTTGAAGTTTGTGGTACTCAAGCTGTTAATCTTCTATTTAATAAGACTGAAGCATGTCTTACAAATATCAGCTTTTAATTTTTAGTATAAAGAATTTAGCAAAAATAAACAAATGGGACCTAATTAGACTTAAAAGTTTCTGCACAGCAAAGGAAACCTTAAAGCAAAAAGGTGAATTCCCGTGGTGGTGCAGCAGAAATGAATCTGACTAGAAACCATGACATTTTGGGTTTGATCCCTGGCCTCCATCAGTGGGTTAAGGATCCTGCATTGCCATGAGCTATGGTGTAGGTCGCAGACGTGGCGTGGATCTGGCGTTGCTGTGGCTGTAGTGTTGGCTGGCAGCATAGCTCCGATTCAACCTGGGAATCTCCAGATGCTGTGGGTGCGGCCCTAAAAAGAAAACAAAAGCCAAAAGGCAGCCCACAGAATGGCAGAAGATATTTGCAAATGAGGTGATTGACATGGGATTAATCTCCAAAACTTATAAACACCTCCTTGCAGCTCAATACCAAAAAACACAACCCCATCAAAAAATGGGTAGAAGATCTAAACAGACAATTCTCCAAAGACATACAGATGGCCAAAAAACACATGAACAAATGTTCAATATCACTCATTATTAGAGAAATGCAAATCAAAACCACTCTGAGGTACCACCTTACACCAGCCAGAATGGCCATCAAAAAGTCTACAAACAATAAGTGCTGGAGAGGGTGTGGAGAAAAAGGAAGCCTGTTGGGGGGAGTGTAAATTGTTGCAACCACTGTGGAAAACAGTATGGAGATTCCTCAGAAAACTAAAAATAGAACTACCATTTGATCCAGCAATCCCACTCCTGGGCATCTATCCAGAGAAAACCATGACTCACAAAGACACATGTACTCCAGTGTTCATTGCAGCACTATTTACAGTAGCCAAGACATGGAAACAACCTAAATGTCCATCGACAGAGGAGTGGATCGAGAAGATGTACATATATACAAATGGAATATTACTCAGCCATTAAAAGGAGTGAAATACCGGCATTTTCAGCAACATGGATGGACCTAGAAATTATGCTAAGTCAAGTTAGACAGTGAGACACCAACATCATATGCTTTCACTGACATGTGGAATCTAAAAAAGGGACACATTGAACTTCTTTGCAGAACAGATACTGGCTCACAGACTTTGAAAAACATGGTTTCCAAAGGAGACAGGTTGGGGGGGGATGGGCTGGGGCTTTGGGATGGAAATGCCATAAAATTTGGTTGTGATGATCATTGTACACCTATAAATATAAAATTCATTGAGTTAAAAAGAATTTATTTAGGTAGTTAGAAAGAGTACCTGAAGTGGGCCTTTTAGGGTGGCTAATTGTTCTACATGAGCAGTTTTCTTTTGAGGAAGCAGTGCCATTGGAAGCTGCATGGATTTATCATGAAGAAGAATATGTACAGTGAGGTGTCAAGCATCATAGGTGAGGAGGACAGGGATGGGATGTGTTTGCATTATCCTGGCGGAATAATCGAGCCCTTGAGACCCAACCCCTTCCCTTCCTCTGTCCCACAAAGCTGTCTCACCGTGGTGTCTATTTCACACCTGTCAAACCGAGGTGGGAGAGAGCAGTCCTCCCCCGTGGGGCTCTAGGCTTTCCTCTGCCTTGTGAGGTTAATGCACAAAATCGGGGTCCCTGAGAGCCAGCTTCCTTAAATTCTTTGGAAGTGAATCCAGGTATGGCTCAGGCATCAGGAAACATTATAAACACTTGAGAGTAGCAAATTCTTATCTCTTATCAAATTATCTATAGATAATTATATTTCTATGATGTATCTATTATATACATCTATGATATATCTATAATCTATTATCTATTGGGAAATAAGCTGGTTAAGATCCTGACTGGTCTCCATGAAGATGTGGGTTCGAAACCTGGCCTTGCTCAGTGGATTGAATAAATATATATATAATTATATATATACATATTAAAAATTTTTTTAAGTAATGTATTGCAAGAAAAAATAGAAAATAAAGCCAGTGACTCCATCCTTTGAGTCTCACCACCTCAAAAGTCACTTCTTTATTTTTACTGCTTTTTTAGGACCGCCCCTGCGGCATATGGAAGTTCCCAGGTTAGGGAACTGTGGCTGCCAGCCTATACCACAGCCACAGCAACTCAGGATCTGAGCCGCACTGGTGACCTACACAGAAGCTCACGGCAACGCTGGATCCTTAACCCACTGAGTGAGGCCAGGGATCAAACCCACATCCTCATGGAGACTAGTTGGGATCTTAACCAGCTGAATTACAATGGGAACTCTGAAAGTCACTTCTTCCTGGAAGCCTACTATGGCCTCTGAATCTGGGAGACATTCATTTTATGTTCCGTCGCTTTTCTCATCTATAGTTTCCTGGTAGATAAGAAACTCAGAGGCTGTATCTGTTCCTTGGTGTTCTGTGCTCAGTGCCTGGCGCTTGTCTGGCAAGTAGAAGCAACTGAAAAATAGTTACTAGAATAAGAATAAGTATACAAGAGGAATTAAAACCACCTGTAATCCCATCCATGGTAACTGTGACAAATCCTTAACAGCAACTCAGCAGTGGCCAGCTCTACATAAACCACTTCTAGAAGAGCCCACTGAAAAAAAGTCTCATTGTTCTAGACCGTGCAGGGAAACAAAGGGAAGCTACCAAGGGAAGACCCTTCCAGCGTGTTTGCTGGGGGTGGGTGGGGTGGGGTGGGAGAACTTGCAGAAGTTGTAAAGGTGATGGGCAAAACCCCAAAACACGGTAATAGTAGGCTTGATCTGTGAAGAAAGTTGAAAGGGCAGCTAAGACAAGGGGCTGGGTGATGTTCCACTTCCAATTTGCAATCAATTTGCAACAGCGTTCTTAGCTTTTAGGATTCTTGAGATCAAGCTCCTTTTCTGTGAGCCTAATTCAGTAGGGCTCCAAAGGAAACATTCAATCACTAGACATACCCCCCCCCCACCTCCCCGAACCGCCTCTTCCCTTTCCTGGTAGACCCCTGTATTGTCAAAACAGTGACCAAACTGAGATGCTCTGTGACCCTGGGGATTTGACGCGGGGGAGAATTCCGAAGAGCCAGCGTGCCACTGAAGTACAGGAGATGTATTCTCCCACTTTCAGGGCTCTTCAGCTGTAAATAAAAGCCCTGAAAGACAATGTGTGGTAAGGCATGTTTTGTCTTTCAACCTCTACAAGCATATCACAAGACTCCTGCGGCAAAGCCTGGTGCATTTCCCGGTGGCGGAGATCACAGACTCTCGTCTGGGTCCTCACCAGTGGCAACTCCTGCAATGGAAGCGGCAGTGAGAGGAGGGGTGCACACTCCAGAAAGGGTGTGTGACGGCGCAGGAATGGAAGCAGGGGAGCAGGGCAAGAAGCCAGTCCCGCGCCCGTGTGAATGACCTGGTTCCAGGAAGGAGAGCCTTCCAAGAGAGGTGCAAACGAGGAAGAGGAGCCGTGCAGTTCAAAACGAGACTAAAACATGTTTGCGGGAGGACGCAGAATTAAAACCTGTTCTCTTTTCATAAACCACAACTGTATTAAGGTGTAAGTCACATGCCATGGTATTAACCTATTTATTTATTTTCATTTTTTTGGCCACACACATGACATAAGGAAGTTCCCCAGTCAGGGATTGATCCGGAGCCGTAGTTGCAACCTATGCCACAGCTGCAGCAATGCCGGATCCTTAACCCACTTTGCCTCAGTGGGAACTCTAGAATTCACCAATTTAAAGTGTGTGATTTCACGGTTCTTAATATTATTTGCAGTTGTGGAACCATCACCATGACCAATTTTAGAACATTTCCATTAACCCCAAAGAAACTCTGCATCCATGAATAATCACGCCTCCTTCTCCCCCAACCTTCCCAGATGGAGGCAGCCATTAATTTGCTTTCTGTCTTGATGGATTTCCCTCTTCTGGACATAGAGTCACACAGCATGTGGTTTTTGGTGATCAACTCTCACTTAGCAATGCTATTTTCTAGATGTGTCCTTTTTTTTTTTTTTTTTTTTTTTTTTTTTGGTCTTTTGAGGACCACACTCTCAGCATATGGAGGTTCCCAGGCTAGGGATCCAATTGAAGCTGTTACTGCCGACCCACACCAGAGCCACAGCAATGCCAGATCCGAGCCCTGTTTGTGATCCACACCACAGCTCACAGCAGCGCCAGATCCCCAACCCAATGGGCAAGGCCAGGAGTCAAACCCGCAACCTCATGTTTCCTAGTTGGATTTGTTTCCGCTGAGCCACAATGCGAACTCCTAGATGTGTCCATTTTTGTACCATATATCAGCATGCCATTCCTTTTTATTGCCAAATAATATTCCATTTTACTTATCCACTCATTGGTTAGTGCACACGTGAGTTGTTTTGCACTTTTTGGCTATTAAAAACAATGCTGCTATGAAGTTATGTTTTCGGGTGGACGTTATGTTTTCATTTCTCTTGGTACATACCTAGGAGTGGAATTGCTGGGTCATATGAGACCTGTATGCTTAACTTTTTGAGAAGCTGCCAAACTGTTTCCCACAGTAGCTGCACCACTTTACATTCTCACCATCAACATAGAAGAGTTCCAGTTTTTCCATATCCTTGCTAATACTTGTTTTTGCCCATGATTTTTATTATAGCCATCCTAGTGCAATGTGTGAAAGGTGATATGGTTTTGATTTGCATTTCTCTGATGGCAAATGACATTGAGCATCTTTTCACTTGTTCATTGACCATTCGACTATCTTCTTCAGAGAAATGTCTATTCAGAAACTTTGTCCCTTTATTAATTTTTAAATTTTTGAACTGTTAGTGTCCTTGATATATTCTAGATACAAGTTTCTTATCAGTCCATTATGTGCAAAAAATTCCCCCCATTCTGTGAAGTTATCTTTTTTTTTTTTTTTTTTTAGGGCCACACCCTTGGCACATGGAGGTTCCCAGGTTAGGGGTTGAATTGGAGCTACAGCTGCCGGCCTACGCCATAGCCACAGCAACGTGGGATCCTAGCTGCATCTGCAACCTACACCATAGCTCACGGCAATTCAGGATCCTTAACCCACTGAGTGAGGCCAGGGATCGAACCCACAACCTCATGGTTCCGAGTCAGATTCGTCTCCACTGCGCCACGACGGGGACTCCAAGTTGTCTTATCTTGATGGTTCATTGAAGCACAAAAGTTTTTAATTCTGATGAACTCCTGTTATTTATTTTTCCTTTGTCATTCGTGCTTTGATAGTCATATCCAAGAAATCATTGCTTAATAGAAGGTCATGAAAATTAACTTCCATGTTTTCTTCTAAGAGGTTAATAACTGTGGCTCTTACATTTACATCTTTGTTCCCTTTTGAATTAATTTTTGTATGTGGTATTAGGTAAGAGTCCAACTTATTTCTTTTCTCTGTGGCTTTCCAGTTGTCCCAGCACCAACTGAAATTCTTTCCTCCACTGAATGGTCTAGACATCTTTGTCGAAAATCAATTAACTGTAAATGTGAAGCCTTCCCCCCCAGCCCCCGCCTTTTTAGGGCTGCACTTGCAGCATATGGAAGTTCCCAGGCTAAGGGTCCAATCAGAGCTGCAGATGCCAGCTTTCGCCACAGCCACAGCAATGCCAGATCTAAGCCATGTCTGCAACCTACACCACGGCTCATAGCAACGCCAGATCCTTAACCCAGTGAGCGAGGCCAGGGTTCAAACCCACATCCTCATGGATACTAGTCGGATTCTTAACCCGCTGAGCCACAATGGGAACTCCATGTGAAGGCTTATTTTTGAACTCTCAATTTTAGTCCATTAAATTTTATGTCTACCTTTGTGCAAGCACTGCATTGTTTTATTGCAGCTTTGTATTAAGTTTTGAAATGTGGGTCCTCCAAATGTTCTTTTTCTTAATTGTTTTGGCTATTCTGGGTCCCTTGAACCTCCATATGAACTTTAGCATCAGCTTGTTAATTTCGTTTCTTTTTTTTTGTCTTTTTGCCTTTTCTAGGGCCGCTCCCACGGCATATGGAGGTTCCCAGGCTAGGGGTCGAATTGGAGCTGTAGCAACCGGCCTAAGCCAGAGCCACAGCAACGCCAGATCCCAACCGCGTCTGCGACCTACACCACAGCTCACGGCAAAGCCGGATCCTTAACCCACTGAGCAAGGCCAGGGATTGAACCTGCAATCTCATGGTTCCTAGTCAGATTCGTTAACCACTGAGCCACGATGGGAACTCCTAGCTTGTTAATTTCTGTGAAGAAGCCAGTTGGGATTTTGATAGGGATTGCGTTGATTCTGTAGTCAGTTAGGAGAGTGTTGTCATTTTAACAATACCAAGTCTTTCAGTCTATGAATATGGAATGTCCTCCTATTTATTTATTTATTTATTTATTTATTTTTGTCTTTTTTGCTATTTCTTTGGGCCGCTTCCGTGGCATATGGAGGTTCCCAGGCTAGGGGTCGAGTCGGAACTGTAGCCACCGGCCTACGCCAGAGCCACAGCAACGTGGGATCCGAGCCGCGTCTGCAACCTACACCACAGCTCACGGCAACGCCGGATCGTTAACCCACTGAGCAAGGGCAGGGACCGAACCCGCAACCTCATGGTTCCTAGTCGGATTCGTTAACCACTGCGCCACGACGGGAACTCCCTCCCATTTATTTAGATCTTTTCTTTCTTCCACCATTTTATTGGTTTCAGAATTTTGTGCTTTTGTGAAATCCTTTTCTAAGTGACTTAATTTTTTTGATGCTCAATGCAATGGAATGGTTTTCTTAATTTCATTTTCAGATTTTAGAGAAATACAATTGATTTTTGCCTCTTCACTTTGTATCCTGCATCCTTGCTGAACTAGTTTTTTAGTTCAAATCATTTTTTAGTAGATTCCTTAGGATGTATACCCACCAGGTCATGTCTTTTGCAAATAGAGATAGCCTTAATTCTTTCATTCCAATCTAGATGCCTGTTATTTCATTTTCTTGTCTTGGCTAGATCTTCTAGAACAGTGTTGAATAGAAGTGCTGAGAGAGCTCATCCTTGTCTTATTCCTGAGCCTAGAGGAAACGCTTTCAGTCTTTGACCACTGGGTTAGATGTTAGCTGTGGGTTTGTTCTTTGTTTTTTTTTTTTTGTTTTTTTTTTTTAACAGATGCCCTTTATTAGATTGAGGAAGCCCCCTTATGCTTCTGGTTTGTGGAGTGTTTCGATCATGAAGGAGGGTTGAATTTTGTTAAATGATTTTTCTGCCTTGATTGAGGAGATTGTGTGGTTTTGGTCTTTTATTCTGTTGGTGTGGTGTATTATATTGATGGATTTTCAAAAATTGTTCTGACATGTTGTCCGTTCCCTGGAGAGGCTGCAGCTAAACGGTGAAGCGGGGCTAGTCTGTGCCCTCTCATTAAACCGGGCCAGGATGCTGAGCTGTCTTAGAACTTTGCTCTAACTAATAGAAACTGTCAGCTCTCTCACGCTTAGGTTAATGTATCTTCTTTTCAACATCTCTTTGTTCACAGGGAGTGTACATATAGCCAGTAATGTTCTGGCCCTTTCCATACTTGGGAATTGCTTTGTCAATTCTTGTTTTAAATGAGTCCAGACATTTCCATTGCTCCTTTTCAGAGAGTGCTCTATCAGCAAAAAATTGTTCACGTCATTGCATTACATCTTATTTTTCTGCATCTTCTGATTTATTGTGGCTCTCAGGAGTTCATTGCCTTAGTTTCCATTGGGCCATCTGTAGGCTTTCCCCTTCTGTTGGACCCCAGTAATAACTATGTCTAGTTATTTTCTTCAGCAAGAGAGAACATGGAAAAGTCTTGACTTCTGATATTTTTGCTATTCTTGAGTTGCCATTTATTGAGCTCTGCCAGCATGCTGGAGGATTTTACAGAACGGATACACATACTCATTGCCCAAGGATCTTGGCGATCTGATTTAACACCAGGCAATGGATGCAGAGACTTGGTACTGGCACGGTGAGAAGCCAGTTAGCTGAGTGTCAAGGGGATGAGGCTGTTGGCTTCTAATAGCAGACTACGTTGTGCCCATTCCTGGGCTTAGGGAGGAAAGAAGTAGCAATCTGGATTGCTGAGTGATGCTTCCACATGTAGCAAGTCCATCCTCCACTTCAAAAGTGGAAACTAGTCTCCAGGGAAATGAACAATGTTTCAGCTTTGTCAATATTCAAGAATACTAGTCAGATTTCCACTCAGTCTTGCCCATGATTATTATTTATTTATTTATTTATAACTTTTTTTTAGGGCTGCACCCATGGCATATGGAAGTTTCCAGGCGGCCAGGGGTTGAATCCGAGCTGCATCTGTGACCTATACTACAGCTCATGGCAACGATGGATCCTTAACCCACTGAGTGAGGCCAGGGATCAAACCTGCGTCTTCATGGATACCATCTGGGTTTTTAGCTTGCTGAGCCACAGTGGGAATGCTTCCTGATCACTTTCATCCTGTCTTTCCAAGGTGTGATGATACGTTTATTTAGAAATCATTTCACTTAGGATGATGGTGCCATCAGCCAGCCTGTTCTCTAGGGGAGACTCTGGACTTAGAACCAGCTGTGCATGTTAATGGTGCATCTGGAAGGAAGCACTGCCCCAGGCAAGAGGTGCCTTACCCAAGGCTGGAGTGGACACCCAGCCACTAGTTACAATGCTCCCCTCTCTGCCTTATCTCGAGCACTGACCCAAAGGGTCAGAGGTGGCTCAAAGAGTCAGGCTTCTCTTCCCGGTGAGACAACCTGCCCTTCCACCTGAGTGGGAGAGGGACGAACTCCAACAGTTTACCTGGGAGTCAAACAGCATCAGTCACCTAGAGAAACAGTGCCAGTGAAGTGACACTGCAATTTGAGAATCCTCCTCATTTGTGTCCTGTGGCGCTGACCATTGTGGCCCTATCTTGACGATAAAAGTGATGTTTCTATTTTCAAGAAAAAAAATTTATACAAGATTTATTTTAGAGTTCCTGCTGTGGCACAGTGGGGTAAGAATCCAACTGCAGTGGTTCGGGTCACTGCAAAGACATGGGTTTGATCCCTGGCCTGGCACAATGAGTTAAAGGATCTGGCATTGCTGCAGCTGGGTTGTGGGTTGCAGCTGTGGCTCAGATTCAGTCTGTAGCCCAGGAACTTCATATGCCATGGGTGCAGCCATAAAAAGAAAAAAAAAATATTTTAGGCTATGAATTCTGTGACCCAATCTGTCTGGTCTTTGGTTTCCTTATATTCTGGTCCCCTTTGGTCTGATAGAGTCTCATTTCAATCTGCCCTCTAGGATGAGTTTTAATGCAAAACAAAACAAAAGAAAAAGTTTTAATGTTTGCAAGGATCAAATGAATGCTTATGGCTAAAATCTATATTTGAGCCTTTTCCTGAACGTGCCAGAGGCCTGGATCAAATGACTGTCCATCCCCCTCAAATTCTTTTTTGTTTAATTAAATTTTTTTTTTTTTTCTTTTTAGGGCTGCACCTGAGGCATATGGAAGTTCCCAGGCTAGGGGTCGAATGGGAGCTACAGCTGCTGGCCTACACCACAGCCCCAGCAATGCAAATTCTTGCTCCACAAGAGACCCCTGTGGAGACAGAGAAGTGAGTTGAACCCAGTATAGCTACAGATCTCTAAGTAGTTTAAACAGTTATCCATCTAATTAACTCTTGAATTCTGAGACACTATACACCCTTGTTCTTGTCTGCTTGCATGAGAGCCTGCATGAGAACTGGACATCATCGGAACCCCCTACTTGTGAATAAAGGTCCCTGCACTGAGCCCATAGCAATCCCTGTGGTTAACAAGGCACATTTGGGCTTTCCCCAGCTGCCTGTATGAGTGTTAACTTGCATTCACCTCAAAGGTAACTGGGAAATTAAGACATGGTTTTTTTCTGACTTCATGTTTTGGGATCTCGAACACACTTTTGCTTCCCCCCCCCCCCCCCCGGCAGACCTGAAGATCATTCCACAAGGTAGAACAACTCATTGACCTATTCCACTTGGCTCCAGGGATGCTTCCTATGGAGACTCCCTCTTCTGAAGAATTCTGATAGACCTCCCTGGGGGAAAATACCCATCTGCCCTGGCGTACACCAGACCCACTGAAATCTGTTTCTAAATGACAGTTCCTTAACATTTGGAAGGATTTTGGAATTGCGGTTGTTTTCCTGGTAAATGACTGGATCATCCTGGTGTCTTGGACGAAGGCAACACATTTAAACTGTAAGTTTCCGTAAAGTGTAACTCAACTTCCCTAGCTCCTGGGGGATTTTTTCACTGGCCCAGACTCAGGAAGAATTTTCATTTGTGGGATCTAGAACTGCAGAGACCAAACATTTCCGGAAGACTTTCCTCTGCTTTCTGACCTCCACCTACCTCCTCCCAAAGACATACAAAGAAACTATTTCTAATCAAGGCAGGCAGCCAAGAGTGCCCAGTGGGCCTAAGGTGCAGGCTAAGGGAACATGAATCCAAGATTCTTTTTTGGCATCATGATACATACCACTGAGCTGCCCAGTGGCTTAACCCCTTGCCTTATGGCTGGAATTTTTTCTTTTTTTCTTTCTTTTTTTTTTTGCTTTTTAGGCCCGCACCCGCGTCATACGGAGGTTCCCAGGCTAAAGGTCAAATCAGAGCTACAGCTGCCGGCCTACACCAAAGGCACAGCAACGCAGGATCTGAGCCGCATCTGCGACCTACACCACAGCTCATGGCAACACTGGATTCTTAACCCACTGAGCGCGGCCAGGGATCAAACCCGAAACCTCATGGTTCCTAGTTAGATTTGTTTCTGCTGCGCCACAACAGGAACTCCATGACTGTAATTTTAATTCCTCACCTGGAGCTTTCCTGAAGAATTGATTTTGTACATGGTTTTTATTTATTCTCCAGAAACCAACCTTGTCATCAAATAGGAGTGATGGTTCAGGGTAAAGGCAGCCAAGAGAACTTTAAATGATCAGACTCTGGCACCAGAGATTTTGAAACGCAGTTCTGCTGCCTCTCCCCCATAGCTTGTTAAAACCTGAATTGAGTGGTTGGGTTAATGGTTTGAGGTTAGAATTTTGGGGCAATTATTAGGAGATGTTCTGGCCTGTTGTACAGACCCCACTTCCAGCTGGACAGGAACAGGGGGGCAGCGCCAGCCCCTTCCCTGCCACTGACCAATCCTGTCCGGTGCATCCCTCCAAAGTCCCTGGGGACTTCTAAGGGCATGTTCCCCCCCCCCCCCCCCGCCCCTTCACTAAAATGCAAACATCTTCATCCAACATTTCAAAAGTCTTGCCTGGATTAGACTTTCTCTGCTCCTTCAGGGTAGGAGCTTGTTTCCTTTCCATCCTTACTCCCCTTCCCACCCCAGGGCCTGGTCCGCGGCCAGTGGACGCTCCGTTAAGATGAATTGACACTGGTGCTCTGGGCACTGCCAAGACAGCTTCTGGTACTTGTTGCTAATTATCCCAGTTCTCACCACTTTTTTTCTTCTCAGCGTCATCGATCGTCGCCTCCTGCAGATCATGACCCCAAGTTCAGGAAATAGGACGCCTGTCACGCCTTCCTTCCCCCAGGAGATGCTCTCCTCGCTTCCCCATCTCACACCCCCCTCCCCTCCCGCCGAGCCCCAAAGCTCCTTGTGGATCTGAGCCTGCGGTTCCAGACCCCTGGAGTCCGATCCCCGCCCGGACTTGCGGACCGACTGCGCGGAGCGAGGTGGCAGAAGGCAGGGCGCGCGGCCAAGGTGCCCAGCTCCCGGGGTTGCCTGCAGGGTGGGGCCGTCTTCGCGGCCGCTCCCTCTCCGCGCCTGCCCCATCCCCAAAGAGGACACCCCTCCTCCCGCCGGCCCGCTCCCCACCCTCCGCGGCGCCGCCTCCCCCGCCGCCCGCCCGCGCTGGCCCAGAGCCGCCCAGGCAGCCAGCTAGCGAGGGAAGCTCTCTGGGATGGGAGTTGGAGGAAGCGGCGAAGGAGGAGACAGCGGTAGCGGCTCGGGCTTCTTCCTCGGCTCCCACGAGCGATCCCTGAGGAGAGCCGTGGCTCTCGGAGCGGCGAGGAGACCAGCGAGGAGGACCCAGGCGGCTGCGCCCTAGTCTCGCTTCCCAGGCGCGGGCTGCAGCAGCTGCAGGTGAGCGGGGCGCGCTCCCCCCGGGGCCCTGCATGGCCCCCGCAGCCTCGAGGCGTAGACAGATCCACCGACTAATGGACAGACAGACAGAGCTTGGGCACCGACGCATGCCGAGTCTGCCCCCAGGCCAGCGCCTGGCTCCTGCGGTTCCGCGGGGTCCCTCCCTCCGAGTGCCCCCTCCGCCCAGGCCCGGGTCTCCCGACCCCTCGGGGCAGAGCGCGAGAGGGTAGGCGACGCTGCGGGACCCCAGGCTGGGATAAGTCAGGCCTCCGGGCCAGGCGATTTCCGCGCGCTCCCTGCGCCAGGCGCACCGCGCAGCAGCCACCCCGCAGGGCCCCGTGGGGGCGCTGTGCCTCGCCCCGGGGACGCCCAGACCTGGTCTCTACCGACCCGGGAAAGGGAGACTTGTTGAGCGGGGATCCGTCGTGTGATTCCTATTCAACTGGCGAGAGGATCGATTCCGCCTCTCCCCCTCCCCACCCCCCCACCTTGGTCGGCTGGTATTTAACGCCCGTGTCATCTGCATTTCGTTCTTGGTTCTCCCTGGCAGCTAAAGCTCCAGCTTCCCTTCATTGTGGAGAAATGAAAGAAAGGGGAGGGCATTTTGTGGTCGTTGCTAGAACCCCCAAGAACAGTTGAGAGAGAGGACAGAAAAATGGGGACCCTCTCCCGTTAAGGTGTCCAGAACTGGACGCACAGGAAGGTAGCTCCTGGGGAACGCATGCTCTCACTCTGAACAAACCCAAATGATCAAGTTTCAAACCATCGTAAATCAGGGAGCCGGGCTGCATCTGTGCCAAGTGTGTTTAATTGACTTCCAGCAATCGGCCAGGCAGGAGGCTGCAAGGGGCAAGAGCAGTGACTTTGGGGTTGGCCTGCTTAGGTTCAGACCGTGGCTGTGAGTGAAGCTTTCGGGTTAGTAACCATGGAGTGACCCAGCTGATCTATGCCTCACTCTCTTCATCTGTCTAATGGGGAGGATAATACCTACAGGGCTTTGAGGAATAAAGACCTTAATCCACGGATTTCCGGTTGTGGCACAGCAGAAGCAAATCCCACTAGTAACCATGAGGATGCCGGTACTATCCCTGGCCTCGATCAATGGGTGGGGGATCCGGGGTTGCCTTGAGCTGTGGTGTAGGTCACAGAAGCGGCTCGGATCCTGCATTGCTGTGGCTGTGGTGTAGGCTGGCAGCTGGAGCTCCCATTCGACCCCTAGCCTGGGAATTTCCATATGCTGAGGGTTCGGTGCTAAAAAGAAAGAACGAAAGAAAAAAGAGAAACGAAAAAGAAAAAGAGCTTAATCCAGGCGTCCTAGGATTAGGGGGTGCTTTCCATCCCCTGTCTCTTCAGAAAAGCAGGGCATTTCTGGAAACAGTCACTTCCTCCAATTTCGGAAGACAGGTTCTCCAACGATACGCGAGGGTGCAGATAATGCACGTGTATTTAGCTGGAGTTTTCCATTCAGGAGTGTGTCATGCACAGCTCTCCCTGCCTGCTTCCAACAGGACAGCCTCTGAAAACCAAGATGGGTTTAGAGTCTGGAAAGTTTCCTCTCAGCGCCTGAAGCTTGATCCCCGAGACTCCCGTGTTGAGAATGTGGATGTCTGTGGCTCTTCACCTTCTGTTTCCCTGTCTGCCCCAACTTCTATTCCTGCCAATAGAATTCAGTCAGCCTCCCTTGTTGCCAGGCCTTTCTTTTCTACACAGCAGGCTCCAGGGTTGCTTGCTCTGGTGTCCAGGCCCCAGGACACTGGAGGCACTGAGGCCTGAGCTCACTGGCTGGAACTGCTATAGCAGAGTCCACCTCTGAGAGACCCTTAGATGGTGGTCATGCCCCAAGTTCTTACCAGCAATGCCATCTTCAGCAAGAGGTTGTTGAAATGAGGCCCCGGGATTTTTTTTTTTTTTTTTTTTTTTTTTTGCTTTTTAGCGCCACTCCCACAGCATATGGAGGTTCCCAGCCTAGGGATCAAATCGGAGCTGTAGCTGCCAGCTGTGCCACAGCCACAGCAACTTGTGATCTGAGCCACATCTACAGCCTACACCACAGCTCAGGGCAATGCCGGACCCTTTACCCGCTGAGCAAGGCCAGGGATTGAACCCACGTGCTCATGGATGCTAGTCAGATTTGTTTCCCCTGAACCACGACAGGAACTCCAAGGCCCAGGATTTAAAGAAAAGGATAGAGAAGAAATTCCCTTGTGGCTCAGTGGGTTACGGATCCATCGTTATCACTGCAGTGCCTTGGGTCGCTGCTGTGGCTTGGGTTTGACTTCTGGCCCAGGAACTTCCATATGCCGAGGGTGCAGCCGAAAAACAGAAAGCAAAGAAAGGAAGAAAAGGAAAGCATGTAGATGGTTGCTCCTTGAAAGATAGAGAAGGAATAAGAGAGTTGTTGAAGAGTCTAGAAGAAATCCCTCTGTTTTCCTAGAATCAGCTCTGGCTGGGACCTTAGGACAGGAAAGGGTGAGGTGGGGTGGGGATGGAGGAAGGAGTGGAGAAAGACAAGAGGGTAAACCCTGGCCTGCACACGAGGTGTTGGGTGTGCAGCTAGGCAGGTGGGCGAGAGGGGACATACTGGCGCTCAGGGGTGAGCAGCTGAGCTTGAGACCAGCCAAGTGCGCCAGAGTCCCTGGGGCGGGACTCGCTACCCTCTGGTTTTCGGCATGTGCCTTTGAGAGACCCTTTCCTGGGACTCCCTGTCTTTAGGGAAGCTTGGCAGGGTCCCCTTGTTTGATGGGTCCCCCTGTTTGATGTGCGTGTGGGAATAGGTCAGGAGGTTTAGGGGGACGGGGCGGGGGAGGGGGGCTGAAGCGCCAAGGAGAGAGTAGAGGCTGTCACCACTGTTGCTAGTAAACAGTGCCAGGGAGGCCCTTCCAAGGGGCCAGTTACCACTTGGAGCTCCAGCTGTGAGGTCATCTTTGAACCCTGCCATATGGCTTGGCAGACAGCTACCACTGCCTTACCCGGCAGGACCCTGAAGGGGACTCAGAGAAAGGCAGGGCTGGGCTCTATCCTGGGAGCCTCGGCTCTTGTCAGTAATTGGTGATGATGCTGACAGTGATGAGAGGTGGTGAGGGTACGACCCTGATCTTGGTACCCAGAGGACTTGGGTTCTAGTCTCAGCCCTGTTACTCACCACCTGTAAGGATTTTGAAAAGTTACTTAGACTCCCTGCCTCTGTTTCCTCATCTGTGAATGGAAATGGGATTGTTGGGAGAATTAAATTAGTTAACACACATGCAGCGCTTAGTATGATGCCGAGCTCAGAGTGAGTGTTCAATATTTATTGCCCACACTGATTGCTATCTGAGCCTCAGTTATAGCATGAATCAAATGGGCACGATACCCTCTATATCATGGGTTAAATGAGATAGTTATTGTGAATTAATTCGCCACTGTGTGGTGTGTAGTAATGCTCAGAGTGCACTGGTTGAAAATTAGATTTTTACCAAAATATCTGCATGTAAAGTCAGTGGCTAACCAGGTGGACTAGCTAACATTTTTCAAAAGTTCTTTTAAGAGTATTGTCAGAGGAAGCTTGACCATTGCAGAATGTGTCTCCCTCCCCACTGGAACACCCCATTGCGATTTTAGGTGCTTGTATTAGTTTCTTATCGCTGCTGTAACAAATTATTACAAACCGAGTGCCTAAAACAAGACAATGTATTGGCCTTAAGTTCTGAGGGTCAGAAGCCTGCACTAGGTCTCACTGGGCTAGAATTGAGGTGTTAGCAAGGCTGAGTTCCTTTTGGAGGCTCTAGGGGAAGATCCGTTCCCTTGCCTTTTCTGGCTTCTGAAAGCTGCCATGTTTCTTGGCTCCTGGTTTGCTCCCATCTTCGAAGCATAGCAACTTCCAGTCATCTCCTCCCTTCCCCCTTCTCTCCCCTTCTTCTCCCTCCCCCTTTCTTCTCTCCCTTGAGAGATGCAGACTGATTTCTCCATCTTAAGAGCCTCAGCTTAATCACGTCCACAAAGTCCCTTTTGCCACAAAGGTAACGCTCACAGATTACGCTGTAGACATCTTTGGGGTGTTATTTGGCCAAATAAAAGTTGTTATTAGAGAAAATGAGGTAAATCAAAGGATTTTTATCTCACTTCTGTTTCAGGCTTATCTGGGCACCTTCCCAGTTAGGTCAGTTTTTTGTCACTTGTCTTAAAGTTGAGAAGCTCAAGAGCACAGGACTCAAGGCTATGGGTCAAGTCTTCCGTCAACCCTGGGTTTCTGTTGTCGGGTACTATCCCATTCTGTGACTCTACCACAGTGTGTCTGTTCTGTTGTTAAGGTTGTTTCATTCCCACTCCATTTTGAAAGGGAGTGACTACCTACTCATATCTCAATTGTCATAAACTAATCCAACCAGCAATGATTAGGAGACATTGTATGGAGCTATAGGGCTGCAGTAGGGGGTTAATGACCCTAGTGTGTGTGTGTGTGTGTGTGTGTGTGTGTGTGTTGCTGGGGTGGGTGAGGGCGTTGCTGACGTTAGCATTGTCACACACGGCCAGAGCTATAGGACTTTGCATGCTAAGCTTAGGAATCTGGATTTTGTGGCTTGGTATGTGGAAGTCACTGAAAGCTTTTGAGCAGGGGTGCAATAAGCATAGTATTGTATTGGAAAGATTGAACTCAATGCCAATTGGATTCAATAGGAGAGACATAGAAACCGTCAGTTCATGAAGATTATGTTCAAGGTACAGAAAAAACTGAAATGATAGTGGCTTTAAGAAGGAAGTTTATTTCTGTTTTGTGTTCTAGAAGCCTGGAGGCAGTGCATCCAAAGCGAGAGTGGGGTTAGGGACCCACACTCCTGAGCCCTGTTGCTTTCATCATGCAGCGTGCCTTCCATTTTTAAGGTGCCTAGTGGTTCAGAACGATTGCTGGGTCTCCAGCTGGGATGTTCTCATTCCAGGCAGCGGGAAGGAAAATGCAAAGTGGTCATCCCCCCACCCCTCCTGTAAGGAAACTTTTCAGAAGTTGTACACACGACGTCAGCTTCCATCCCACCGACCCACATGTCATCACCTGGTTGGGAAGAAGGAAGTGGTCTTTATTCTAGCCCATTATGTGTCCAGTTAAAAAGTGGGGGTTCTTTTACTAAAGAAGGAAGGGAGTATAGTGGGGTACAATTAGCAGGGTCTTTCAAGACCTTTGTAGTCTCTTCAGTGTGGGTAAGGGCCAGTCTAGGGCTGTGACCTTGGTGTGAGAGACACCACGTGGCTGGATGTGGTTATTTATTTATTTATTTATTTATTGGTCTTTTTGTCTTTTCTAAGGTGCACCCGCGGCATATGGAGGTTCCCAGGCTGGGGGTCTCATTGGAGCTGTAGCCACTGGCCTACGCCAAAGCCACAGCAACGCAGGATCCGAGTCATGTCTATGACCTACACCACAGCTCATGGCAAGTCTGGATCCTTAACCCACTGAGCAAGGGCAGGGATCGAACCCGAAACCTCATGGTTCCTAGTCGGATTTGTTAACCACTGAGCCATGACAGGAACTCCCCTAGATGCGGTTCTTGATTGGATGGGAACAAGAAGAGATATAGTAGGAATGACCATGTATGCCAAAATATGAGATAAGGGGTTTTTCCCCAGAAAAGGATTCCTTGGAAAAAAGGAATTTGCCCTATATCTGAATCCTTGCAAAGTCTCTCAGAGTATAGCTAGCGCTGTCTATATTTTGAACAAAGCACTATTTGGGGAAGACACATTAGCTTTAAATGTCCTCAGTCAATGTGCTCATTTTGTGTATAAGTCAGTTGATCAAAACAGTAACAGTCAATTGATCAAAAGAGTACTCTTTTTTTTTTTTTTTTTTTTTTTGCTTTTTAGGGCCACACCCGAGGTATATGGAGGTTTCCAGGCTAGGGGTCAAACTGGAGCTGCAGATGCCAGCCTACACCACAGTTGCAGCAACGTCAGATGTGAGCCATGTCTGCAACCTACACCACAGCTCACGGCAACACCGGATCCTTAACCCACTGAGCACAAGGCCGGGGATCGAACCTGTAACCTCATGGTTCCTAGTCAGATTTGTTTCTGCTGTGCCACGACGGGAACTCCAAAACAGTATTCTTCTGGGCACAATTTCACAATTGCAAAGCTTAGATGACACTGGATACAATACTTTATTATTATTTTTTAATGGAAGTTCCTGGGCCAGGGATTGAATCTGAGCTGCCTTTGCAGCAATGCCAGATCCTTTAACCCATTGCACTGGACCAGGGATTGAACCTGCACCTCTGTAGCGATTGGAGCTGTTTCAGTAGTATTCTTAACCCACTGTACCACAGTGGGAACTCCTGGATAGGATACTTTAAAGAACAACACAATGAATGAGTTGCAGAGATGGTGAACTTATGCCTCCAAGACATGTAAAAAAAAACCCCAACGGTTCTCATGTTACATAAGTGGGAACTGGTGGCTTGAGAGAGAATTTCCGATGACAGCATCATATATGGATTCAGAAAGTGCTGTATCTCAGACAATTTAGGAGATGTCAGAAGACTCAAAAAACATCTTTTGTGTTGACAAATACTGACGTTAAGAGGCAAGCATTCGAAAACGGTTTTGGGAAGTGAGAGAGAGAAAATAGTGTTTCATGAAACATTTTTAATGAATAAAGCATTATTTCTAAACTAATGTATATTCTGTAATTTAAAATATTTTGAATATGCATGCATGATTAAATGGATGCTTTATTATAACTAGATATTTGATATTTCATCTGTATCATTAAAAAATAATGGTGTTCCCATTGTGGCTTAGTGGGTTAAGAACCCAACATACTAGAGTTCCTGCAGTGGCTCATCAGTAATGAACTAATATCCATGAGGACACTGCTTTGATCCCTGCCCTTTCTCAGTGGGTTAAGTAAGTATCCTGTGTTGCCATAAGCTGTGGTTGCAGACGTGGCCGGCAGCTACATCTCCAATTCAACCCCAAGCCTGGGAACTTCCATATGCCATGGGTGTGGCCATAAAAAGCAAAAAAAAAAAAAAAAGAACCCAACATAGTGTCTGTGAGGATGCAGGCTCAATCTCTGGCCTTCTCAGTGAGTTAAGGATCCATCGTTGCTGCAAGCTGCGGCATGGTTTACAGATGTGGCTTGGATCCCGTGTTGTCATGGCTATGGTTTAGGCTGGCAGCTGCAGCTCACATTCAACCCGTAGCCCAGGAACTTCCATATGTTGCAGGTGCTGCTGTAAAAAGAAAAAAAAAGGTCTGTTAATTGGAGTTCCCGTTGTGGTTCAGTGGGTTAAGAATCCAACTAGTGTGCATGAAGATGCAGGTTCAATCCCTGGCCTCACTCAGTGGGTTAAGGACCCAATGTTGCCACAAGCTGTGGTGTAGATCACAGATATGGCTCAGATCTGGCGTTGCTGTGGCTGTGGCATAGGCTGGCAGGTGCAGTTCCAATTTGACCCCTAGCCTAGGAATTTCCATATGCCTTGGGTGCAGCCCTAAAAAGACAAAAAAAAAAAAAAAAAAAAATTATATCAACCTGGCTAGGAAATTTGGAGGAAAGTCTCCTTCCTTCATAAGAGAGAGCCACTGGGGTCGCCTCCCTTCAGGCAAACTGAATATGTAGAGGAGGCCTGGGCTCGGCCTTGGCAGTTGTTGGGTGCAGGACTTGGGCCAATTTGATTCAACATTTATTGATCTTTTGTTGATCAAGAAATGTGTTTATTCAGCGTTTATCTGTTTTCTGAAAGGTGACTTACGAAATTCAGCATCTGGCACGTGGGGGACAGAGAGATGACGAGCTGTAGTTTCAAGAAACAGCTCAGAGTCTAGGCAGGGAGACAGACTCTGGAAGCAAGAAAAAGAAGCCCAGTGCTAGAGCAGAGAGCAGACCCATCGTCAGGGCTGTGTCGAAAGTCAGCCCTCACTGGGAAAATGAGAGAGCATTTTAGAGAGTGGGTGATGGATGAGCTGAGCCTCGAGGCATGATTGCCATTTGATTAATGTCAAAAGTAGACCTTCCAGCCCAAGGAATGCACTCAGCTGGGAAAAGAATCTGAGTTCTTCAGGCCCCAGTGGGGGGCGCAGGGGAGCAGGTGGGACTGCCATGGTCACAGGGAGGGCAGTGGTCTGTTACAGAGAGAGGGTCTTGAATGTGAACGCTATGCAGTAAGCCCCCAGATGGGTGCTAAGCAGAGAAAGGACAGGACTTAAGGCAGGAAGAGCAATTCTGAAGCTCCCGGAGGCATCTGGGTGAGAAATAGAAAGACGGGAGCATTGCTGCCGTGGTGGGAACCATCACAAGGGCTGGAGCGGGGAGCCCTGCAGAGGCAGGAAAGCCAGGGTTTGTCCGCCTAAGAATGGGATGGTGATGCAAGGAGGACATGGAAGCTGAGGCCAAGTTTCCAGTCCGGGTGCCTGAGCAGACGGAGTTACTTGACTGTGAGTGGGAGAGGATGTCTGTATCTGGAAAGGCTGAGCTGGCGAGCAGGCTTTGACCACTAGGTGAAAATCATTGACAGGCAAGTTGGGTCAACATCTAGACATCTGATGTTTAGAGCCTCCTGAAAACCATGGCCTTGAGTCCTAGCAGAGGTTGGTTTTCATTTGCTGGCCCTGTGGGAGCTGGAGATGCCGGTATGAGGTGGGAGACAGAAGGGACAGCCTCTGAGACTGCCGAGGCCAGCACCATGGGGTTGATTCCCTGTGAACAGGGTAGTTAGTACACTTGGTGTGCAGGGGTGGCCTTTGAGGGACAAAACTATTGCATCTGATGTCTAAGAACTTTCAAAATTGGAGAGGGGGAGTTCCCGTTGTGGCGCAGTGGTTAACGAATCTGACTAGGAACCATGAGGGTGCGGGTTTGATCCCTGGCCTTGCTCAGTGGGTTAAGGATCCGGCGTTGCTGTGAGCTGTGGTGTAGGTCACAGACGCAACTCAGATCCTGTGTTGCTGTGGCTCTGGCTTAGGCTAGTGGCTACAGCTCCGATTGGACTCCTAGCCTGGGAACCTCCATATGCCATGGGAGCGGCCCAAGAAATGGTAAAAAGACAAAAACAAAAACAAAAAAAAAAAAATTGGGGAGGGGTTTCCAGCATCTTTTTTTAAGATTGAGGCATAATTGATTTACAATGTTGTGTTAGTTTCTGCTGTACAGCAAGATGACTGTTATACATGTATGTACACTCTTTTTAATATTCTATCCATTATCCTGTGGTTCACCACAGGATATTGAATATAGTTTCCCGTGCTAGCAGTAGGTAGGACCTTGTTGTTTATCCATCCTATATATAATAGTTTGCCTCTGCTAATCCCAAACTCCCAATCCATTCCTCCTCCATCCTCCCTCCCCCTTGATAACCACAAATCTGTAGTCGATGTCTGTGAGTTTGTTTCTGTTTCATAGATAGGTTCATTTGTGTCATATTTTAGATTCCACATATAAGTGATAGCATATGGTATTTGTCTTTTTCTTTCTGACTTACCTCACTTCGTATGAGAATCTCTAAGTCTATACATTCTGCAAATGATGTTATTCCATATTTCTTTATGAGTGCATGGTATTTCATGGTATGTATGTATCCGCATCTTCTTCATCCATTCATCTGTCAATGGACATTTAGGTTGTTTCCATGTCTTGGTTACTGTGAATAGTGCTGCTGTGAACATAAGGGTGCATGTACCTTTTTGAATTAGAGTTTTGTCTGGACATATCTCCATGCGTGGGATCACTGGATCCCATGACAATTTTATTTTTAGCTTTTTTGAGAGCCCCCCCCACCATACTGTTCTCCATAGTGGCTGCACCAACTTCTATTCCCACTGATAATGTAGAAAGTTTCCCTTTTCTCCACACCCTCTCCAACATGCATTATTTGCAGACTTTTAAATGATGGCCATTCTGACTGCTGTGAGGTGGTACCTCATGGTAGTTTTGTCAGACATCTGTTTGTTAGCAAGTAGGCTGACTGCTTGAGAGATGGCAGGGGTAGAATCTTGGCTTTGTCACTTAACGGGCTCTGAGGCCTTGGAGAGTATCTTTCCATCTGTGGATCTGGGTGTTCCGCCCATGACATTGGGAACGTGTCCACCTCACAGAGGGACTGGGGGATCGAATGAGATCATAATATACAAAAGTGCCCAGTTCACGGCCTGGCCCAAAATAGGCACTGGACAAATATCAGTGCCATATTCCCCTTCTATTCCTGCCCAGCGGCAAAGTTTATCGCCTTGGAGGATGTTATGTGCAGCCTTCCTCCTGCTACCCAGGTTGCACCGGCCTGTGGTCTAGTTTAGGCTGAGAAGCACGGCTTCCAGACCACGCCTCTCATTTTATGGCTAATTAAAGCCCAGAGAGTTAAATCACTGAACTGAGGTCATGCCGCATGTTCCAGCAAAACCAGGCCTCGCCTTTCAAGGCCCACAGCACATAGTGTTGGCTCAGGTGGGATGCTACTCCCCTGTCAACGTACTTGGAACAGTGAAGAAATCAGTTCAGAGGCCGAGTACAATCTCTCTCTCTCTCTCTCTCTCCCCCCCTACCCTCTCAGTAAAGCTAAATGAAAAGACTCATTGTCTTATGCAAAGGAGAACAATTTCGAGAACCAGAGTCGAAGCGGTTACATTTTTTTCCCCCAAATAGTCTTTCTGTGCTCCCAAATGCTTCCTGGAATTGCTTTTGATTGAATGAACCTCTATTTCTCAGCACAACCGTCCTTCTCATATGCCCATACACGAAAGGAATGGTTTCTCAAACATCATTCGTTTTCTAGTTAGAATTGGCTCCTGGCCCTGTTCTTCAAATACTAGCAGAATGTAAATGCTTAACTGAGAAACAATGATTAATATGGAGCTATGTGCACTGACTTATTTTCTCTTTCATAGCCATTGCATTTTTTAAAATGTCTCTTTTGTTTGATGTTAATATTGTCATACCAGTTTTTTGGTTTTTTTTTTTTTTTTTTTTTTGCTGCATCTTCTGCCTGTAGAAGTTCTTGAGCCAGGCATCGAACCTGCACAGCAGTAACCCAAGCTGCTGCAGTTGACAGCACTGGATTTTTAACCTGCTGTGTCACAGTAGAACTCTGCTCTGCTGGTTTTATGTTGACTTGTGTACAGTGTCTTTCCCCTCATTTTGATTTCTTTTTTTTTTTTTTTTTTTCTCTTTTTTGGCTGCCCCATGGCATATGGAGTTCCCAGGCCAGGGATGAGATCTGCAGGTGCAGCCTATACTACCATTGGCCCAATGCCAGATCCTTAACCCAATGTTCTGGGCTGGGGACTTGAACCTGTGTCCAGGTGCTCCAGTGATATCGCTAGTCCCATTTAGCACCCTCCACCCCCCCATTTAAAAAAATTCAAGCTATTTAGCTTTTCTTTTCTTTTTATTGAAGTATCATTGATGTGCAAGGTTGTGTTAATTTCTGCTGTATGCAAAAAAGACTCAGTTATACATGTATATTCTTTTTCATATTCTTTTCTATTGTGATTTATCACAGGATATTGAATATAGTTCCCTGTGCTATGCAGTAGGACCTTGTTACTCATCCATCCTACATATAATAGTTTGTCTCTGCTAATCCCAAACTCCCAGTCCACTCTTCCTTCGCCTTCCTCCCCCTCGGCAACCACAAGTCTGTTCTCTATGTCTTTGAGTCTGTTTCTGTTCAGTGGATAGGTTCATTTGTGTCATATTTTAAATTCCACATAGAAGTGATATCATATGGTATTTGTCTTTCTCTCTCTGACTTACTTCACTTAGTATGGTCATCTCTAAGTCCATTCATGTTGTTGCAAGTGGCATTATTTCATTCCGAAAAAAGAAAGTTTTATATGCTTTTAGATACTAGCATGCACTTTTAAATTATGGATTTGTGTGTCATTGTTTTATTATAATAGTCATAAGTAAGCTTCAAAGTTAGTTGAAGGTCTATCAAATGGTTCAGTAGGATAAAATTAGCAATGTGTACTTTATATTGATTGGTTTGATTGTATAATGATAATAATAATAAGAAGAAGAAGTAGCTGTCACTTATTGAGCACATGCTATGTGCCAGGCAGTGCGTTCTATATGCTTTCTGTATATGAGCTGACTTAAGCCATACAACAATCAGGTCTAATTATTATCCCCAGTTTAAAGCTGAGGACACAGAGGCAGAGAGGGAAGGTAACTTGATCAAGTTTAGACAGCATGAAGTGTTTAGTTCTATTTGTTTTTTTAGGAAAGAGGTAGATTTATTGAGAGAGACAGAGTGCGGGTCATCTCAGAAGGTGACAGCAGCCTGGAAGATACACATTCCTTAGACAGAATGGAGTCTGTCTCAAAAGGCGAGAGAGCGGCCAGTTCTGTTTATTTTCAACTTTCTGTCCCTCACCTATCCCCAGGGCCTTTTGGCCATTGCTGAACGGTGACTTGAAAATGCCAACATTTCTTGAAATC
The DNA here is from genome assembly GCF_054392235.1 of Sus scrofa. Classification (NCBI taxonomy): domain Eukaryota; kingdom Metazoa; phylum Chordata; class Mammalia; order Artiodactyla; family Suidae; genus Sus; species Sus scrofa. The sequence continues at coordinate 38,926,798 of NC_139386.1, read as the reverse complement.
CTCGGTAAACCCAAGCCACATGAAATGGTATTTGTTTTTCGAAAATCAAAATTATCCACCACGTCATATTCTAAATGTCTGATTGCAGATGTGTCAGGATGGATGTGGGCCTTGAGAGCACATCGTATATATTTGAGAAAAGAAGAGGACTTTGTATTTGCTCAGGAGAAAAGAGACCTTCAATAAAATAATTGCTTATACATGACGTGACAGACTTAGAATGTCATAAAATGTGATAAATACCAAGGAAGCTTGGAAGTAAATGGTAGGTTTCAGATCAAAGAAAGAAGCAGCATCTTTTAAGTTTTCTTCCTTTTCTAAAAAGGAATCGGGAGTTCCTGTTGCAGCACAGCAAATTAAGAACCTGCCTAGTACCCCTGAGGATGCGGGTTCAATCCTGGCCTCGCTCAGAGGGTTAAGGATCTGGTGTTGCCACAAGCTGCAGCAGGGGTCGCAGATGCAGCTCAGATCCAGCATTGCTGTGGCTGTGGTGTAGGCCAGCAGCTGCAGCTGCAATTTGACCCCTAGCCTGGGAACCTCCATAGGCTGCAGGCGCGGCCATTAAAAAAAATAATAATAATAATAAAAAGGAATCTCACAGGTTAAGCTATGAAAATGGACCAGTCCAATTAGTAAAGGGTTTAATTTGTTTCTGAGGGGGTGGGCAGTAGTTATCTGGGTAAAAAGCTAGTGATGCTCTGGAACTTTGTCCCTTTATCAGCTGTATAATCTTGGACAAATTATTTAACTTCTCTATTAAATAACAATATATTTATAGCCCAATGCCCGGTACACAGTAAGTGCTGAGTAAACATTAGCTGTCTTTAATATAATTTTAATGTGTGGTGAAAAGTGAGCTAGTTCAACATAGCAAGTGTGAAAAACTGTGGAGGTTGACGGTTGACAGGTCCGGATTCATCTGACCTGAATGAATGAATTCCTGGAAGCAGTTTCTGAGCAAATTATTATTTGTTTATTTTTGAGTATTGTTGAGTATTATAATTGAGTATTATTTTTGAGTGTCATTTGTTCACGTTTTGGAAAATGGTCCCTGAACCTGCCTTGCCCTGTTCCTGCCTCTGACAGTGAAACAGCTATGGCTTTTCATGAATTGACTTCTGGACACTTGCAGCAAGTTTTTCTGCTAATTGATGGATTGGCAGATTAGCTTCTTACCCTGGGTTTGAATCCTTCAAATTGCCACTTACTTTAGCTAGGTGACCAAGGGCAAGTTACTAAACTTCTCTGAGCCTCGGCCTCCTCATCTCTAAAAAGCAGAAAAAATAATTCTGATTTCTGCAAGACAGGTAATGAGGATTCACTGAAATCAATTGGGTGAAATCACCAAGCACAAAATGAGGATTTAGTCAAGATTTTACATGCAAGTGATCTTCCTTAAATGTTGTTCCTCCTTAAAAATTCTTTCCTCCCCACTCATTTATGTAAATTTATTTTACGTGTCCTTCTCTGCTCAGAATCTTTCCTCCAGAGCCTTCCCACTGGCTTCTCTTCAGGATTAGTATAGAAAATAGGAAGAGTCTGGCCAAGACCATTCCACTCAGGTTGAGATTCTCTCATTCCTGTGGACACCTGCTGAAACTCTACTCTTTCTCCATCTGAGAGTTTCTTTCTCAACACTGAATTTGATCCTATTCTTCTCTGGTCCTCCAGCTCTTTGCTTGTCCCCACCTCCCCATGTGTGCCATGCTGAATGCTTTTTAAAAATTTTCTTTGTATGCTTTTTAAAAAAATGTTCTTTTTTTATGGCCACACCTGTGGCATCTGGAAGTTTTCAGGGCCTGGGGGTCAAATCAGAGCTGCAGCTGCCAGCCTGCACCACAGCCACAGCAACACTGGATCTGAGCCGCATCTGCAACCTATGTTGCAACTTGCATCAACGCCAGATCCTTGACCCACTGAGCAAGGCCAGGGATCACACCCACATCCTCATAGATACTATGTTTGGTTCTGAACCTGCTGAGCCACGTGGGAACTCTGAATGCTTTAATACATGGAATAAGTCACTCAATGGACTAATATTATCCTACATTCTGGCAAGGCCTACGGAAGTTAAGTAGCTTGCTCAGGGTCACACACAGTTAGCAAGTGTCAGAACCAGGAGTCAAAGCCAGGCAATCTGGTGCCAGAGTCTAGACCCTTAACCACTGCAACCACGTTCCCTCTTGGTAGATGTGTGTGGGAGGCAGGGAAGCAGGGAGGCTGGGGGACTGTCATGCAACCTTATGCAGCCATATATGAATTCCTTGGAAAATTTACATATTTTCAGTTGTCCCATCTACTATTTTTAGACTAAAGGAATATTGTTACTTGCAATCCTCAGTTATAGTTTTTCTTTTTTTTTTCACATCCAACATATAGCATGTGATTATGAATAATTGATAATAAACTTGATTGAAAAGAAACTTCAGGGTAGATTTTTTTTCCCCTCAAGTTTTCCATTCAGTCTTACAGTGAACAAAGTGATGAAAAATTCCAACTATGCACGCCCTGCTTTGAGGATCCAAGAACCTACCTGTGGGTCTAAGGGTCACACGCACAAATGACATTTTAAGTACAAGCAGCCTTTCTTTCTTTCTTTCTTTTTTTTTCTTTTTTTTTGGTCTTTTTTTTTTTTTTAGGGCCGCACCCGTGGCATATGGAGGTTCTCAGGCTAGGAGTCGAATTAGAGCTATAGCCGCTGGCCTACACCAGAGCCACAGCAACGCCAGATCGGAGCTGCATCTGCAACCTACACCACAGCTCATGGCAACACCAGATCCTCAACCCACTGAGCGAGGCCAGGGATCAAACCCGCAACCTCATGGTTCCTAGTCGGATTCTCTCTGCTGCGCCACAATGGGAACTCCCAAACAGCCTTTCTGATCCCAGGAAAAGGGTGGGGGCAGGTCTGCAGCACCTAGTGTGCAGGGAGACCTGGAACCTCACCCGCTCCTCTTCTCCTGTTGTGTTTGTCACAGCCTTGTCCCTCATCCTCTTCTTGAAGATGGAAAAGATGCTGGTGGGCTGCTTTCTGCTGATTCTCGGGCAGATCCTGCTCCTCCCCGCTGAGGCCAGGGGGCGGCTTCCTTCCAGATCCATCTCCAAAGCGAGACACGCACGGACGCACCCTCAGACGGCCCTCCTGGGTGAGTGATGGGGGCTCCACCTGCAGAAGCAGGAAGAGGTGGTCCAGGGCGGGCCTGCAGACTGGGGGATGGATGTCAGTCCGGCAGCAGTCCTGCCCCCCTCGGTTTCCCTGCTGGGTGAGCTGGGGGGAGGGCATCTCGCTGGCAGTGAGTGTGTCCTGAGTTGAGGATGAGGTTTTCCAATGAAATTACACCTCTTTTATTTCAAAGCTTTTCATGGACTCGGATGCTTGTGACTTTTCTCCGATAAGCGAGGGTGTGATGTTTCCTCTGAAAAGGTTCTGGTTGGACTTACGTGGATGAAAGTGTTATGAGAATTTTTTTTTTAATTGGATTTGTCTAGCTCATCTGTGTTACTAATGCTTCCCTGTGTGGCAGCACGGGAGAAGAGCAGGCTGGCACCAAAGAGAGGCGGAATCAAGATAATAGGAGTATAAAAAATAATAAAACAAAGGGAAAAAAAGAGGAGTTCCTGTTGTGGCTCAGTGGGTTAGAACCCCACATAGTCTCTGTGAGGATGTGGGTTCGATCCCTGGCCTTGCTAATTGGATTAAGGATCAGGCATTGCCACAAGCTGGGGGGTGGGTCGCACATGTGGCTTGGATCTGGCATTGCTGTGGCTGTGGCATAGGCTGGCAGCTACAGCTCTGATATGACCCCTAGCCTGGGAACCTCCATATGCCACAGGTGTGACCCTTAAAAAAAAAAAGAGAGAGAGAGAGAGAAAAAAAGATATTAGGAGTAGAAAATGTCAGAGGTCTGTCACTCTCACCCCGTGAACATGTTTTCTTCAGGGGAATTTTTTTCTTTCTCCAAGAGAAGGAAAGTTCATAAAAAACACAGACTATAGACAAACGGGTCTGGTTCTCCATATGCACCCTCGTAAGCCTAGAATGGGTGGGCGATAGGAACGTGGGCCAATGGAAAGACAATGGGTTTTGGCATAGACCTAAATTCATTGTTCTGGCTCTGGTACTTCTCAAGTGTGTACACTTAGGCAGACTAGCCTCTCTGAGGGTCAGCTTCCTCATCCATAAAATGGGAACATTAACGCTGATCTTGGACTATTAGGGTGAGGGGAAAGCAAGGTAATTAACATATGCAAATTATAGGAATGCCGCGAATGGAAGCTTTACCACAACCATTATTCCATGAAGGTGCTCTCAGAAACGGTTTTCTATTTGCATCTTGTTGCCCAGCCCTTAGAATCTGACCCCCTGGGAAAGCCACTGAGAGAACTGCCCAGTGCCTTACCAGGGCTAATGTGCATTGCTTTTGCCTCAGCATTGGAAGCAATAGTCGGAAACCAGAGGAGCCAAAAGCCCTGTTTTGAGAGCTCAGAATCTTTACGGTGTTGACCTAAACAAGGATCCCAGGATCACTGGACCCCACTGGGCCCTCCATGCTTTAGTCTCTTGAGAGTCTGTCTGTGACATAAACACACGACTTCTGCAGATGTGGAAAGGACTGCAGGATGTTTGGTACACTGATTAAAGGGCCTTTTTTTTTTTTTTTTTTGGTCTTTTTGCCTTTCCTAGAGCCACTCCTGCTGCATATGGAGGTTTCCAGGCTAGGGGTTGAATCGGAGCTGTAGCCACCAGCCTACGCCAGAGCCACAGCAACTCGGGTTCCGAGCCACATCTTCGACCTACACCAGGGATCAAATCCACAACCTCATGGTTCCTAGTCAGATTCATTAACCACTGAGCCAGGACAAGAACTCCTAAAGGGCTTTTTAAAAACCAGTTTTAGGCATTCCCATTGCGGCTCTGCAGAAACGAACCCCACTAGTACCCATGAGGATGTGGATTTGATCCCTGACCTCGCTCAGTGGGTTAAGGATCTGGCGTTGCTCTGAGCTACGGTGTAGATTGAAGATGTGGCTTGGATATGGCGTTGCTGTGGCTGAGGTGTAGGCCAGCAGCTTTAGCTCTGATTCGACCCCTAGCCTGGGAACTTCCACATGCTGCAGATATGGCTCTAAAAAGCAAACCAAAAAACCTCTAACAAATTTGAAGATGATAAACACATATATAGATAGAGATCAAGGTGGGTTGTGTGTGTGTGTGTGTGTGGGGGGTGAGTATGTGGCGGGTAGAGAGAGAGGGAGGGAGAACTGGAAATGCCTGGCTCCTAGGTCCCCAGCGGCGATCACACAGGTTTCTAATGGGGCTGCTTTTGGAATGAGCCACCACATACTTAGCCAGAAAACCTACTCCTTCTCTTGGCACCAAATATCTCTGCCCCCCCGCCTCCCCCACACATGCACACACTCACCCCCCAACCCCCGCTTCCTGGGCCAACACACACACAGGGCCACCCCTCGTTGTCAGCATTCACCACCCTCTCCTTCACCCTGAGCTCAGGCTCTGGAGTAAAAATCCCTTGCCTTCAAAGGTAAGAGATCCCGTTTTGCTAAGGGCGTCAACCCCACATCCAGAATCCACCCCCACCCCCTACCCCGCGTGGGGGAATGTGCCAGGGACAAAGGGGCATGGACTACGGAGCATCTCTGTCCCCCAGGGAGTGGCTGGTGGCCACTCCCTGACATTTGGGGGCTGCTTGACTTGGGAACATGGTGATTGAGTGAGAATCGTGAACCCGAAGGCCAACACCACATCTCTGGCCTGGATTCTCAAGTGCAGCCTGCTTCTGGTCTGCCTTTGATAGTGAACAAAGATGGAGAAGCCACACTCCCTGTAGTCCTTGACCCGATCGTAAGACCTTCTCTTCATTCTTAGAGTACCTTCTCTTGCCTTTTATGGGTGTTTGCTTTTCTTGGCCTTTTGATTTCTACACTCAAACCCTTGCCCAGTCACATTTGACTTTTTTGTGGCAAATCATTTTGGCCGTATTAATAATATCCGCACCATGGTATATGTCAGTAGTTGCTTACATCTGCATCTCTGAAAGTTATACACAGTGGAAACAGAATTGTTTCTTAGGTTAATTTTTCACTTGTATTTCCTGATTTTTTTTTTTTTTTAAAGTTTATGCCTAAGTTCAAGTCAGAGTCCCATTAACAACTCAAGCCAATTAAAAACTAATGCATGCATGTATCTGCCCTCCTGTGAATGTTTGCAGGCTGCTCGGGTGGGTGGCAGTTCTGTGGATATATGTCCACGTGAGCTTATCTCTGACTTCATGTGTTCATCTGGAGTTTTCTACTCTGTGGTAGACCTGGGGGTGTTGGAGAACCACCCCCATCAGGAAACCCATGTGCAGTGGGGGAGACAGACATGTGAAAAGGTCATTCATTTGGTGGAATTGGTGTGGAGGCAGGGCTAAATTATAGCACCACCCTGTCTGCTGCAGGCTCAGTTGGGACCCTTGTGACCTCAGAAATGATTGAGGATCCAGAGCTCCCTGATGGCTCAGTGGGTCAAGGATTCAGCAGTTGTTGGAGTTCCTGTTGTGGTACAACAGAAACGAATCCGCCTAGTAACCATGAGGTTGTGGGTTCCATCCTTGGCCTTGCTCAGTGGGTCAAGGATCCGGCATTGCCGTGAGCTATGGTGTAGGTCACAGACGCGGCTTGGATCCCGAGTTGCTGTGGCTGTGGTGAAGGCTGGCACCTGTAGCTCAGATTCACCCCCCTAGCCTGGGAACCTCCCTAGGGCAGGCGTGCAGTCCAAAAAAAAAAAAAAAAGAGAGAAAAGAAAAGGATCTAGCAGCTGTCGCTGCTGCAGCGCAGGTTATCCTTGGCCTTGGAACTTCCACATGCTGCGGAAGGTGCTAACTAGAAGTCTTGCTGCTCCTCACCCTACTTACTGCCTGCTTTGCTTATGCACATTTGTTCCTCTTTATTATGTCACTGTCATATGGGGGTGGGCCTGTCGCCAGGGCAACCAGCGGGGGCATGTCAGCCTTTTTTGGAAACCCTAACCCTCCTTGCTCAAACTCCCACAGTTTTCATGACGCCCCTCACTCCTGGAATGAGGGTACACGTGCAAACTGCCCTTCTACCTGCTGGGTCCCATTTCATTTGTCTTTTACAAGGTCTCGTTGCCTTGTGCTTTCTTTTCTAAATGTACCAGGCTAGCTCATCCCATTTCTGCTAACTAACCTTGAAACTCTTTCTTTTCCCTCTAATAAGTTCCCCTGGGGATCAAGAGCCCCCTCACATTTGTGTTTTAAAAGAGCTCTTTGTAGCCCTAGGACAATAGATTCAAGAAGTGGGATGCGGCTGGCTCCATGGAGCCGTCAGGGAGGGGATGGTGGGAGCTGACTGCCTCCCCTGCTCTGCTAGGAAAAATTCCAGAGGTGTTCATGGGTAGAGGTCAGGGACTTTAGTGAAATTTCTTCATAACAGTTAATTTACTACAGGGAGTTCCCGTTGAGGCTCAGCAGAAACAAATCTGACTAGCATCATGAGGACTCAGGTTCGATCCCTGGCCTTGCTCGGTGGGTTAAGGACCTGGCGTTGCTGTGAGCTGTGGTGTACGTCATAGATGCGGCTCGGATCCGGCATTGCTGTGGCTGTGGTGTAGGCCAGTGGCTATAGCTCCGATTTGACCCCTAGCCTGGGAATCTCCATATGCCCCGGGGGTGGCGCCCTAAAAAGAAAAAAGCGAAAAACAACACAATTTACTACCTAAAAATGGAAGAACTCACTGTGTCCAGCCCAAAATTCTGTTCCTTGGAAATCACAGTGCATTAGGAGGCACTTGTGTCCAATTTTGTATCTATCTCTAATCAAACCTGACGTCAGGACAGGAGTAAAAATACAATGTGTTTCATATAAGGAGCTGAAACCTCCTAAATTAGCAGCGTGACTGAAGGAGTTGGCTGGCCTAGAGAATTAAGTGTAAGAATGTCCTGCTCTCTCTGTTGCCAGTGGAGGTTTTCGCCTAGGTTGATAATTGTTAACATTTTCAAGCATTGGCTGCCAGTAAATGAATTTCCACATCCTGAAACAATCCCCCTAATTGACGTTTTTTGGCACCCTCAGTGAAGGAGGAGAAGCAGATGCCAGAAGCCATCCAAGCTTCTGGCTTCTGGAAGGACAGACCCATTGAGGCCACTGGTCTTATGTGTCCTGAAGCCACTGTGTCATGGATAACTTTTATCTCCTTCCCTGAACTTTCTGAGAAGTTCACCCTCTTCCTTCTACCTGGAGTATCTTTCCTTGGCCAGGGCCTATTATCAGCGGAGCAAGGCCAAATGCTACCCTCTTCTGCTCCCGGGCAGGCATGACCCTGCAGTCCTGGGATGGGCTCCCCACTGTAGATCCGCTGCCTAGGTGTCAGCCCTTTTGCCTTCTATTGGGGGGGGTAGTGATACCTACACAAGGATTCCTATTCTGGTTATTTTTGTACTTGCCTTTTTTTTAGTACTAGGTTGTTACCCTTAAAGGAAGGGACTATTTTTCTGGACTCAAAGCACCTCTGGACATATTTCTATTTATGGAGCCCCTGCTATGAGAAAGGACAAGCCAGCTCATGTCATCTGTGAAAACAAGACACCACGCTGCAAGGAGGTTATTGGTTCATGGAGACGCCGCTATGAGAAGGGACAAGCCAGCTCACTTCATCTGTGAAGAAAAGACACCACACTGCAAGGTGGTTATTGGTTTATCTCATTTTCAGACGAGGAAGCCAAGGCGAAGAGAAAGGAAGCGATGTGGCAAACTTGTTAAGCCTTTTGCAAACCTAGAAAGAAAAGGTTCCCCCACCCGTCACCGCCCCCGGATGCCTGGTGTAGGAGATATGTGTGCTAAGCAAAGAAAAACGCACCTCACACCCGAGCTTGCTCCCTGATGAGGAGTTGAAACGCCCTTTGGTATTTGGAGGTGCCGTCCTTGGTTCCACCAGGGGCACGGACCTCAAGCCCCGCCCCCGCCTTGGCCCCGCCCACAGCAAAAGCTCCGTGTATGTTGGACCCTGAAAGAATGAACCCTGCAGGTGGCTGATTTCATCCTCGTGTGGATGGTTCCAGCTCCTTAGCAAGTGGCCCTGGCCAAGCCGCTTTTCCTCTGCAGTGTAGTCACTTATAAAAGGAGGTGGATGAAGTCTGGGATTCTTCCGGTTTCATCTTGAGCGTTAATGACATCCCTAATTCCTCCCTTCCGGTTGTACCTTCTCTCGCTGCCATTAGTGAACCCCCTGATGCAGTCCTTGGATTTCTTTCCCTCTCTCCAAGTGGGAGAGAGAAGCTTTGAGACAGAAGCAGCAGGGCTGTAGAATCAGGCAGGGGATGGGGTAGGGCAGTCGGATTTTTTTTTTTTTTTTGTCTTTTTGCCTTTTCTGGGGCTGCTCCCGTGGCATATGGAGGTTCCCAGGCTAGGGGTTGAATCGGAGCTGTAGCTGCCAGCCTACGCCAGAGCCACAGCAACGTGGGATCTGAGCCGCGTCTGCAACCTATACCACAGCTCATGGCAACACCGGATCCTTAACTCACTGAGCAAGGCCAGGGACCGAACCCACAACCTCATGGTTCCTAGTCGGATTCGTTAACCACTGCGCCACGACGGGAACTCCATTCGGATCTTGAAACTGAGCAGAGGTTCTGAAACTTCATTGTGCATCAGAAGCTCCCGAAGAGCTTGTTACAGACCACTGGTTCCTACGCCCAGAGTATTTGATTAGTAGGTCTGGGTTGGGACCTGAGAAGTTGCATTTCTGGAGACCTCAGTTTGAAACCCACAATGGAAGAGAAATCTAGGAGGTGGCGGGTGGGGATGGGTAGGAAGAAAAGCTCTTAGGAAGAGGTGCTGGGGGAGGAGGCAGAGAGACAATGCAGGATGCATCCCATTTGCTGAGAAAATTGCAGCTGGAGAGTATAAACGAACTGTAAGCTGGGTCAACCCTTTCTGGGGCTTTGAAAATAAGCTGCTAGCATTTTTCTTTCCAGGGGGAGTTAGCAAAATGGGGGACTCAAGCCTCTTAGAGCACAGCGATTAGCACACATCTAAGGAATCCAGTGGCTGGCGTGTGTCTCTATTATCCAAACTGCTTATAAAAATGAAGGTTGACACACAGAGCTTATCAAATTGTTTTAACTCGAGCAAAGGCTTTAAAAAAATAAGTCCTTTGAAGTAACATCTCACCTCCTCTTTGGTCCCCCTCTGTGCATCCTTTGTAATACAGTCGGGGCAGAATTAATAGACCCAACGGAGGGACTGTTGTGGCTGCTACTCAGCAAAGAGGCAGAAAGTACATCTCATGTCATCTCTGCACCAGTGCTCTGTATTACACATAAACCAGTGTCTCTGTTGTCATTCATTTTTTTAATCAACTGTATAAAATGAATTCTTCATTCCTATCTTGTGATTAACACCAGGAAAACCCCCCAAAACATGGGATCTGACTTCTAACAAGCCACAGAGTTGAAAGCTTTCCTAGCCAGTGAATAAATAACTCAATTTTTTTCTTCTTCTACGGATTCTCCCTCTCACCTTCTCTTCTCTAGTAACCTCTTGATCCCCTTCCTTTTCTATACCTCACCTTCCTCTCCAGTCTCTCCCTCCCTCATTCCCTTCTTCAGTTGAGGATGTTTGACCCTCAGCTTGTCCATGTGTTTGGCACCTGCCTGTTATGTGTGTGGGGATAGGGGTGGGGGACGTCCCCTCCGTTGGTAAAAGAGCCACTGTTCTCTTCTCTTTTTGATGGCTGGTGCTCCGGGGGGGGGGGGGGGTCGGGGCACACAACCTTACCCCTCTGGAGCCAATCCTGTCCTAGGTCTTCTCACCTGATGATCATAAGGATAACAGTGGTAAAAAGTGGCTGCCCTTTTTGGGGGGAGCATCTACTGTGTGCCAGGTGCTGTACTAGACAATCCACCCTTCACCCTACATGGTATTATCTCTGTTTTTACAGATGGAGAAACCAAGGCTTAGAGAGGTTAGATATTTTGCTCCAGGTCATGCCACCACCTGAGCAGCAGAGGTGGGGTTGGAGAAGCCAACCTAATGTTTCTTCTGCTCAAACCCTTTCCTCCAACCCTACCTCCGATGATTCATCCAACCAAACTGGGCGCATCTTGCAGGTCTCTTTGGAAGCATCCCAAATCTTCTGGTTTGGTTGGGATTTAGTACCTCAGCAATGCATTCCTGCAGGGTGCCCTGGGTGCCTGCACAGGCTTGTAAGCCTGGACAGCCTGCATAGGGGGCTGGGTTGTACCCACGATGCTTAGTAATGTGCCAGGTACATAACAGGCACCTAGTAAATCCCCAGAGAAGGAGGAAGTGAATCAACAAATGAGCAAAGAGGAAACCTCTCTAGAGAGGAGCCAGCGGGCTGGTGAATGTTCCTGAAACCAGTGCGTGTGGAAAAGAATGGAAAGATCCAAGGATCTTTATTTTGGAAAAACAGCAAACAAACAAAAATCAAAAAGGCAAAGGAGATGAAGGGCTTTCTGAAATCTGTGTTATGGCAGAGTTTAGGCTTGTTATTAAGACTTTAAAGAGGAGATGCAGATCAAAATACCTGTGCTTTTAAGGAAACAGATTTTTCTTAAATATGAAATGTTGTCACCCCTGGATCAGTCCAGGATCTGAACTGCCTCCTCAGGCATCAGGGATACTGAAGGCTTTGTGTGCAGGGGGTTAAAGAAACCTCCATCCACAAACCCTCACATTCCAGGTTTCTGGGGAGGTGCCTGCAGAAGCAGGGAGTGAACCCAAAGATAAGGACTTTCTTCCCTATTAAGCAAAAAGCTAAATGTTTGCTTTCCAAGAAAAATCTGCCTTGGAGCTTTTGAAATAACATTTTCTTTTAAACAAGGGAGAAACAAATTTTTAGCAACTGGCAACATATAATTTGTTGAATCCCTGGGTTTCACATCTAGCAATGTTAATGAAATGAGTGAAAGAATGATTACAAGTAAATTGCCTTAACTTTTTAGGTTAATTCATGTAGAGCTTACGGTCAACAAAAATCACTAAACCTTTATTACTTATTTGCCTTAGTATCATATAGGAGACCTTTTTTTATTTTTATTTTTTAAAATTTTTTATTATAGTTGATTTACTATGTTCTGTCAATTTCTGCTGTACAGCAAAGTGACCCAATTATACGTATACTTATATTCTTTTTTTCACATTATCATCAATCATGTTAGCAGACCTTTTTTATTTTTATTTAAAAAAATTTTTATTATAGTTGATTTACAACGTTCTGTCACTTCTGTACAGCAAAGTGACCCAGTTATATGTATACATACATTCTTTTTCTTACATTATCCTCCATCGTGTTAGCAGACTTTTTTTTAACTTAAGTGGAATTCTTTAAATCTTTTGGTATTAAATGTTATCGTCTTCATTTAGGTTCATCATTCTTGTCTAATATAGTTTTCTCCTTAGCAAGTTAGAATTTGCAAATTTGATGAAATGTTTTCTGTACCTTTCTCCAAGTCCCCACTGAAAATATTAAAAGATACATTATATTCTTTTGAAATGGTTATAAAAAATAATAATCTTTAAAAAATGCATGTCAAATTCCTGTTGTGGCTCAGCAGTAGCGAGTCTGACTAGTATCCATGAGGACATGGGTTCGATTCCTGGCTTTGCTCAGTGGGTTAAGAATCTGACATTGTTGTGGCTGTGGTGTAGGTCAGCAGCTATAGCTCTGATTTGATCCCTAGCCTGGGAACTTCCGTGCCCTGAGCTTGGCCCTAAAAAAAAAAAATTAAAAAAAATGCAGTCTGTGGAGTTCCTGCAGTGGCACAACGGGATTGGTGGTGTCTCTGCAGTGCCAGGACACAGGTTCTATTCCTGGCAGGACATGGTGGGTTAAAGATCTAGGGTTGCTGCAGCTTTACACTTTTCCCCAGAAAAATCAACATGGTTTTGGAGTTCCTGTGGCACAATGGGATCCTCAGCATCTCGGGGGGGACTGGGATACAGGTTCGATGCCCACACAGGCACAGTGGGTGAAGGATCTGGTGTTGCCACAGCTGTGGCTGAAGTCAAAACTGTAGCTCAGATCTGATCCCTGGCCCCAGTAACTCCATATGCCGAAATGAAAAAAAAAAAAAAAAAAAAAGCATGTCTAAATATTCAATGACTATTAGATTGAAAATACAAGCAGAGCTAGTTCAAAAGTTGCCTGAGTAAGCAAGCTATAAACACTTCATATTCTTGGGAGGAAGTATTATAAAGACAAGTTGTGTATAAGTTTTCCAGGGCTGTCATAACAAAGTGTCACAGACTGGGTGGCTTAGACAACAGAGATTTATCTTCCTGAGATTCTGGAGGCTAAAAGTTGCAGATGGAGGTGCCAGCTGATTGGATTCTTGGTGAGGCCTCTGACCTGGGCTTACAGGTGGCCGCCATCTCCCTGTGTTGGCACACGGACTGCCCTCTGCATCTGTCTGTGTCCATGTTTCCTCTTCTTATGAGGACCCTGGTCATACTGGATTTGAGCCCGCCCCTGGGATCTCATTTAACTTTTATCACCTCTTTAAAGGCTTCCATCCCAGAGTTCCCGTGTGTCTCAGTGGTTAACGAAGTCAACTAGGAGCCATGAGGTTTCAGGTTCGATCCCTGGCCTTGCTCAGTGGGTTAAGGATCCGGCGTTGCTGTGAGCTGTGGTGTAGGTCGCAGATGTGGCTCGGATCCCAGGTTGCTGTGGCTGTGGGGTAGGCCGGTGGCTACAGCTCCGATTAGACCCCTAGCCTGGGAACCTCCATATGCTGCAGGAGCGGCCCTAGAAAAGGCAAAAAGACAAAAAATAAGTAAATAAGTACATAAAACTTTCCATCCCTAGGAGTTCCCATTGTGGTGCAGTGGAAACAAATCCAGCTAGTATCCATGAAGATGCAGGTTCAGTCCCTGGCCTTGCTTGGTGGGTCGGGGATCTGGCCTTGCCATGAGCTATGGTGTAGCTCACAGATGTGGCTTGTGCAGCTTGTATCCCGCATTGTGTGGTTGTGGCGTAGGCCTGCAGCTGTAGCTCTGATTCAACCCCTAGCCTGGGAACCTGGGAACTTTGATATGCCTCAGGTGCAGCCCTAAAAAGCCAAAAAAAAAAAAAAAAAGACTTCCATCTCCAAATAGGGTCACATCCCACGGTACTAGACTTCGACTTATGGGTTTGAAGGAACACAGTTCAACTCCTAACAAGCTGCTTTGCTTTCCACTGTCCCAGATGGTGGAGGACAATCTGTTTTCTCTGACATGTTCCTTAGTAGCCTCTTTTTCCTTTCTGATTCAGGGTGATATAACTGCTACATACGCTGGGAAAGCATGTTCAAAGACTTTAGCGGCGTGGTACTTATTAATTTATCATTGTGTGTTTCTGAGTCTAAAAGACTCTGTTCGGACAAGCCCAGCAGGTTGGGCAGCCAACATCCTCGGGCGGCAGATAGGAAAGCAGTGCAGTCTAGCCAGGATGTGAAACCGAGTCTGAGTAAAATCTTTCAAAAGCCAGGAATTAAAACCACTAGCTCAGAAAAGCCTCCTTTCAGTGTATCCAGAGGAGGCTGATTTATAGGAAGGATGAAAGGAGGACAGTGTGTGTATTTTGGCAGCTCGGAGGGTGGTGGGGCCAGGAAAGGAGGAGGAGGGAGAAGTTATCATAAGCCCGCAGCCAGCCAATAAGTAAGATCATCAGAGAGGAAGCTGGACGGCCAGATGTAGAAAGAGCTGATGCAGGGAAAGGGGCTGGGGGAGAAACAGGAGGCATGTAAGCCTCTCACCACTTGGGCTTGGAGCCAGGAGGGGCCTTGGGAAAGGCATGATAGAGGATGTGCAGTGTGGGGCGTGTAGCCACGAGAGGCCCTAGGAGGATGAGCCCCAGAGGCTTTTCAACTCACTTTGGACTGTGAAATAAACAGCAGAGAATGCTGTTCAAGGGGCTCCGACCTGGCCAAGGCTGCGAGAGGCTGCTTTCCATCTCCAGCTCCTAATTCCCCAGCCCTGACACTGGGCTTGCTTCCAATCTACTCCATCCATTCATTGAATAAATATGTTCTGAGAGTCCCCACGTTCCAAGCGCTGCGCTACACCCGGTGCCAGAGGAAGCATCGTCAAGTCTTTGGGATCCATTGGCAGAACAGCCAGGGAAGCATCCTCTCCTCCTCAAGGTGCCACTCACCCGTGCGCACTGGTACCAGCGTCCCGTGACTGTCCTGTGTGATTATGCCAACTGCTGCACGAAGCAGGCTCCTTCACTCCCCTTTTCCCATCAAACTTGAATTTGTCTCCAAAATGAGGAGAAGAAGACCATCAGTTTTACCTCGCCGTTTTTCTATACCAAAATAGCTTAGTTCTAATACATTATGTTTTGTTTCATAATTTGCCTTGATTTTGTTGTGTTTTCATTCATTAAAGAAACACACACTGGATATCAACATTGTGTAAGGAAGCGTTTGGATGTTAGTATCACTGCAAAGTCAGACCAGATCACATCTCACTACCTGCCCTCCGTTGTTGTTTTTTTTTTTTTTTTGTCTTTTTGTCTTTTTGTCTTTTTGCCTTTTCTAGGGCTGCTCCCGCCGCATATGGAGGTTCCCAGGCTAGGGGTTGAATCAGAGCTGTAGCTGCTGGCCTGCACCACAGCCACAGCAATGCAGGATCTGAGCCGCGTCTGCAACCTACACCACAGCTCTTGGCAACGCCGGATCCTTAACCCACTGATCAAGGCCAGGGATCTAACCTGCAACCTCATGGTTCCCAGTCAGATTCGTTAACCACTGCGCCATGACGGGAACTCCACTACCTGCCATCCTTTAGGGTTTGGTACCCATTCCACAGTTCCAGGCAGCACGGGTCTTTGGGGGGAGAATTTACATGGGATCAGTGAGAGAAAACATCCTCCAGGGCGAGGAAAACTTACTCATAACACCATCTGGGCTTGATGTGTTCTGTAGGGAGGATCTAGTTGACAACTAATTCAATTTCTTTAAGAGTCATTAATCTGCTTGGGTTTTCTATTTCTTCTTGAGTCTATATGATAATTGGTATTTTCCTTAAAATTTGTTCAATATGTCTGTGTGTTGTTGTTTTTTTTTTTTATCTGTTGGCTTTCCTTGTGGTTTGTAAGTCTGTATTTTAACACAGGGCATGGTATTCTTTAACAAAGAGTGCCCAGTATGTTGTTCTCATTATTCAAAAGCTCTGAGCAAAAATTCTGAAGGAGGATTGAGCCCTGGGGGCCCTGTGTGCAGGGGAGAGGAGAAGATGTTTTTGTGTACTCTGAGGTTTCTCTGATACTACCCCACATTTTTAAGAGAGCTTCACAGTTTTACAAAGCTACTAATGCTAACTTTCACTCTCTTTCCTTCACAAAGGCCCTGAGAGGTAGATTGTATAATAATTCCCAGCTATAGGAGTTCCCATCACGGCTCAGTGGAAACGAATCTGACTAGGGTCCATGAGGACGAAGGTTCGATCCCTGGCCTTGGTCAGTGGGTTAAGGATCCGGCATTGCCGTGAGCTGTGGTATGGGTCGCAGATTCAGCTTGGATCTGGCATTGCTGTGGCTGTGGTGTAGGCCAGCAGCTACAGCTCCAATTCTATCCCTAGTCTTGGAACCTTCATATGCTATGGGTGCAGCCCTAAGAAGATAATTTCCACCTATAGATGGGAAAATCTGATCTGAGATGTTAGTTTATCCATGATATTCAGATAAAGCCAGAAATCACACAATCAGAAGAAAGTTTGGAGATCATTTAAGTTGAGAGGGTTTTTTGTTTGTTTTAGTCTTTTTTTTTTTTTTTTTTTTTGTCTTTTAGGGCTGCACCAGCAGCATATGGAAGTACCCATGCTAGGAGTTGAATCAGAGCTGTAGCCACTGGCCTACACCATAGCCACAGCCACAGCAGCATGGGATCTGAGCTGTGTCTTCGACCTACACCACACCTCATGGCAATGCCAGATCCTTAACTGAGCAAGGCCAGGGATCAAACCCACGTCCTTATGGATGCTAGTCAGATTCATTAACCACTGAGCCTCGATGGGAACTCCTAAGTTTGAGAGGTTTTTAAACCAGAGTCCATGGGTCTCTAGCAATTCCTTGGGTAGATTTCAGTGGGTCAGTAATTTTTTTTTTGCCAGTCATTTTATTTATTTATTTTTAATTACTTAATGAATTTTATTACATTTATAGGTGTACAGTAATCATCACAACCAAATTTTACAGCATTTCCATCCCAAACCCTCAGTGCATCCCCCTACCCACCAACCTGTTTCATTTGGAAACCATAAGTTTTTCAAAGTCCATGAGCCAGTATCTGTTCTGCAAAGTTCATTGTGTCTTTTTTTTAGATTCCACATGTCAGTGATAGCATTTAATGTTGGTATCTCATTGTCTGACTGACTTCACTTAGCATGATAATTTCTAGGTCCATCCATGTTGCTGAAAATGCTGGTATTTCGTTCCTTTTAATGGCTGAGTAATATTCCATTGTGTATATGTACCACTTCTTCTTGATCCACTCCTTTGTCAATGGACATTTAGGTTGTTTCCATGTCTTGGCTGTTGTGTATGGTGCTGCAATGAGCATTGGAGTACATGTGTCTTTGCGAGTCATGGTTTTCTCTGGATAGATGCCCAGGAGTGAGATTGCTGGATCAAATGGTAGTTCTATGTTTAGTTTTCTGAGGAATCTCCATACTGCTTTCCACAGTGGTTGCCCCAATTTACAATCTCATCAACAGTGTACTAGGGTTCCTTTTTCTCCACACCCTCTCCAGCACCTACTGTTAGTAGACTTTTGGATGATGGCCATTCTGGCTGGTGTAAGGTGGTACCTCAGAGTGGTTTTGATTTGCATTTCTCTAATCATGAGTGATGTTGAACATCTCTTCATGGTTTTTTTGGCCATCTGTATGTCTTCTTTGGAGAATTGTCTGTTTAGATCTGCCCATTTTTTTGTAGGGTTGTTTATTTTTTTTGGTATTGAGTTGCAAGGAGATGTTTATAAATTTTGGAGATCAATCCCTTGTCAGTCGCTTCATTTACAAATATTTTCTTCCGTTCTGTGAGTTGTCTTTTCATTTTGGTTAGGGTTTCCTTTGCTGTGTAGAGACTTTTAAATTTAATTAAGTCCCATTTCTTTATTTTTGTCTTTATTGTCATTACTCTAAGAGGTGGATCTGAGAAGATGTTGCTGTCATTTATGTCAGAGAGTATTTGGCCTATGTTTTCCTCTAAGAGTTTTATAGTATCTGGTCTTTTTGCTGTTGCTTTTTATTTATTTTTTATTTTTTATTTTTAGGGCCACACCTGTGGCATATGGAACTTCCTAGGCTAGAGTTTGAACCAGAACTACAGCTACCAGCCTATGCCACAGCCACAGCAATGCAGAATTCGAGCCACATATGCAACCTACACCACAGCTCAAACCCCACAGCTTGCAGCAACTCTGGATCCTTAATCCATGAATCGAGGCCAGGGATTGAACCCGCAACCTCACAGTTACCAGTCAGATGTGTTTCCACTGTGCCACAATGGGAACTCCTATAGTATCTGGTCTTATATCTAGGTCTGTAATCCATTTTGAGTTTATTTTTGTGTATGCCGTTAGGAAGTGTTCTAATTTCATTCTTTTCCATGTGGCTGTCCAGTTTTCCCAGCACCACTTATTGAACAAGCTGTCTTTTCTCCATTGTATATTCTTGCCTTCTTTGTCATAGATTAGTTGGCTGTAGGTGTGTGGGTTTAATTCTGAGCTTTCTACCCTGTTCCACTGATCTGTATTTCTGTCTTTGTGCCAGTACCGTACAGTTTTGATGACTTGCTTTGTAGTATCGTCTGAAATCAGGGAGCCTGATTCCTCCATCTCCATTTTTCTTTTTTTGGATGTCTTTGGCTATTCTGGGTCTTTTGTGCTTCCAAACAAACTTTAAAATATTTTGTTTGAGTTCTGTGAAAAATGTCCTTGGTAATTTGATAGGGATTGCATTGAATCTGTAGCTTGCCGTGGATAGTATAGTCATTTTGATAATATTGACTCTTCCAATCCACGAGCATGGTATATCTTTCCATCTATTTGTGTCATCTTTGATTTCTTTCATCAGTGGCTTGTAGTTTTCAGAGTATAGGTCTTTTGTCTCTTTAGGTAGGTTTACTCCTAGGTATTTTATTCTTTTGGATGCGATGGTAAATGGGGTTGCTTCCCTAATTTCTCTTTCTGATCTTTCATTGTTAGTATATAGAAATGCCGTCGGTTTCTGTGTATTAATTTTGTATCCTGCAACTTTGCCAAATTCGTGGTTGAGCTCTAACAGTTTTCTGGTAGAGTCTTTGGGATTCTTTAGATATAGTATCATGTCATCTGCAAACAGTGAGAGTTTTACTTCTTCCTTTCCACTTTGGATTCCTTTTATCTCTTTTACTTCTCTGATTGCTGTGGCTAGGACTTCCAAGACTATGTTGAATAGTAGTGGCGAGATTGGACATCCTTGTCTTGTTTCTGATCTCAGCGGGAATTCTTTCAGCGTTTCACCATTGAGAATGATGTTAGCTGTGGGTTTGTCATATATGGCCTTTATTATATTGAGGTAGATTCCCTCTATGCCCACTTTCTGAAGGGTTTTTTTTATCAGAAATGGGTATTGGATTTTGTCAAAGGCCTTTTCTGTGTCTAATGAGAGGATCATATGGTTTTTATTCTTCAGTTTGTTAATGTGGTGTATCACACTGATGGATTTGTGGATATTGAAGAACCCTACATCCCTGGGATAAATCCCACTTGATCATGATGTACAATGCTTTTAGTGTATTGTCAGATGCGGTTTGCTAGTATTTTGTTGAGGATTTTTGCATCGATGTTGAAATTGGCCTGTAGTTTTCTTTTTTGGTGGTATCTTTGTCTGGTTTTGGTATCAGGGTGATGGTGGCCTCATAGAATGAGTTTGGGAGTATCCCTTCCTCTGCAATTTTTTGATACAGTTTCAGAAGGAGAGGTGTTAGCTCTTCTCTAAATGTTTGATAGAATTCAATGTGAAGCCATCTGGTCCTGGACCTTTGTTGGAAGTTTTTCAATCACAGTTCAATTTCAGTTCTTGTGATTGGTCCATTCATCTTTTCTATTTCATCTTGGAAGATTGTACTTTTCTAAGAATTTGTCCATTTTTTCTAGGTTTTCCATTTTATTGGCATATAGTTGCATATAGTAGTCTCTTATGATCCTTTGTATTTCTGTGGTGTCCGTTGTTACTTCTCCTTTTTTGTTTCTAATTTTATTGATTTGAGTCCTCTCTCTTTTTTTCTTGATAAGTCTGGCTAAGGGTTTATCAATTTTGTTGATCTTTTCAAAGAACCATCTTTTCGTTTCATTGATCTTTTCTATGGTTTTCTTCATTTCTATTTCAGTGATTTCTTCTCTGACCTTTATGATTTCTTTCCTTCTACTAACTTTAGGTCTTGTCTGTTCTTCTCTCTTGAGCTGCTTTCGATGTAAAGTTAGCTTGTTTATTTGAGCTTTTTCTTATTTCCTGAGGTGGGCTTGTATTGCTATAAACTTTCCTCTTAGAATGGCTTTTGCTGCATCCCATAGGTTTTGGAGTGTCGTATCTTTGTTGTAATTTGCTTCTGGATGTTTTTTAATTTCCTCTTTGATTTCTTCAGTGATCCATTGGTTGTTTAGTAACATGTTGTTTAGTCTCCATGTGTTGGTGTTTTTTGCAGTTTTTTGCTTGTTGTTGATTTCTAGTCATATCGCGTTGTGGTTGGAAAAGATGCTTGATATGATTTCAACTTTAAGTTACCAAGGCTTGATTTGTAGCCCAGGATGTGATCAATCTTAGAGAATGTTCCATGTGCACTTGAGAAGAGTGTGTATTCTGTTGCTTTTGGATGGAATGTCCTATAAATATCTATTAAGTCCATCTGGTCTAATGCTTCATTCAGGGCCTGTGTTTCCGTATTGATTTTCTGTCTGGATGATCTGTCCATTGCTGTAAATGGGGTGTTAAAGTCCCCCACTATGATTGTGTTATTGTTGATTTGTACTTTTAAGGTTGTTAGCAGTTGCCTTGTATATTGTGGTGATCCTATGTTGGGTATGTAGATATTTAAAATTATCATATCTTCTACTTGGATTGATTCTTTGATCATTATGTAGTGCCCTTCCTTGTCTCTTAAAATAGTCTTCATTTTAAGGTCCGTTTTGTGATATGAGTATTGCTACTCTAGCTTTCTTTTGATTCCCGTTTGCATGGAATATTTTCTTCCATCTTCTCACTTTCAATTTGTATGTGTCCCTAGAAGTGAGGTGGAGCTCTTCAAGACAGGATATATATGAGTCTTGTTTTTGTATCCATTCAGCCAGTCTGTGTGTTTTGGTTGGGGCATTTAGTCCATTAACATTTAAGGTAATTATTGACATGTGTGTTCTTATTGCCATTTTATTAACTTTTTTGGATTTGTTTTTGTTGCTCTTTTTTCTTCCCTTCTTCTCTTGTTCTCTCCTGTTGTGGTTTGGTGACTATCTTTCGTGTTGTATTTGAGTTGATTTTTCTTATTTGTTTGTGTATCAATTGTAGGTTTTTGGTTTGCAGTTGCCCTGAAGTTTTGATATGGGAATCTATATATACAAGATTGTTTTAAGCTGTTGGTCTCCTAATTGCAAGTGCATTTCCTGTGTCCTGCATTTCAACCCTTATGATTTCTGATTTTGGTGGCATTAATTGTGAGGGGATGATTTCATATCTTTACTGTATATATGCCTTTACTGGTGAGCCTTGTCATTTGTGGTATTTTTGTTTCTGGTTGTGGTCTTTTCTTTTCTGCCTAGAGAAGTTCCTTTAGTATTTGTTGTAAAGCTGGTTTAGTGTTGCTGAAT
The DNA here is from genome assembly GCF_054392235.1 of Sus scrofa. Classification (NCBI taxonomy): domain Eukaryota; kingdom Metazoa; phylum Chordata; class Mammalia; order Artiodactyla; family Suidae; genus Sus; species Sus scrofa. The sequence goes on along the minus strand of NC_139386.1, from coordinate 38,904,923 downwards.
TCTCTTAGCTTTTGCTTATCTGTGAATGTTTTGTTTTCTACTTCAAATCTGAATGAGAGCCTTGCTGGGTAAAGTAATCTTGGTTGGAGGTTTTTTCCTTTCATCAGTTAAGTATATCATGCCACTCCCTTCTGGCCTGCAGAGTTTCTGCTAAAAAATCTGCCCATAACCTTATCAGGGTTCCCTGGTATGTTATTTGTTTCTTTTCTCTAGCTGCTTTCAAGATTTTCTCTTTGTCTTTAATTTTGGTCAGTTTGATTAGTATGTGTCTCAGGGTGTTCCTCCTTGGGTTTATTTTATATGGTACTCGTTGTGTTTTCTGGATTTGAGTGAGTGGTTCCTTTCCCATGTTAGGGAAGTTTTCGGCTATTATCTCTTGGAATATTTTTTCTGTCCCTTTCTCTTTTCTCCCTCTGGCACTCCTATAATATGGATGATGGTGCACTTAACATTGTCCCAGAATTCTCTGAGACTCTCTTCATTTGTTTTCAATCCTTTTTCTCTTTTCTGTTCTGCATCTGTAATTTCTACTAATCTGTCCTCCACCTTGCTTATTCATTCTTCTGCCTCCTGTATTCTGCTGTTAGCTGCTTCTAGTGAATTTTTTATTTCAGTTATTGTATTTTACATCTCTTCTTGTTTAAGTTTTATATCTTGTATTTCTTTGCTCAGTGTTTCCTGTAAATTATCCATCTTTGCCTCCAGTTTATTTCCAATGTCTTGCATCATCTTCAGCATCAACACTCTAAAGTCTTTTTCCTGGAGGATGATAATCTCAGGATCACTTAGCTGTTTTTCTGGGTTTTTTTTTTTTCTTTCTCCCTCATCTGAGTTATAGTTCTCTGTCTTTTCATTGTAATAGGTTTTTGGTGTGGTGTCCTTTTTACAGACAATAGAGTTGCAGCCTCTCTTACTTCTGGTGTCTGCCCCCCTTGTGGCTTAGGTTGGTACAGGGGCTTGCTGTAGGCTTCCTGATGGGAGGGACTGGTGCCTGCCCCCTGGTAGGTGGGGCTGATTCCTATCCCTCTGGTGGGTGGGGCTTTGTCTCTGGGTGAGATTAGAGGCAGCTGTGTGCGTGGGAGGTCTTTAGGCAGCCTGTTTACTGATGGGTGGAGCTGTGATCCCACCTAGATTGTTATTTGGCCTGGGACTTTTCAGTGCTGATGGGTGGGGCCAGATTTTCCCAAAATGGCCACTTCCAGAGAAACGCACACTGATGGATATTCCCAAGAGTTTTGCCTCCAATGCCCTTCCCCCACAACAAGTCATAGTCACCTCCTGTTTTCCCAGGAGATCCTCCAAGAACTGCAGTCAGGTTCAACCCAGATTCTTATGGAGCCTTTGCTTTGCTCTGGGACCCAGTGCACGTGAAAGTCTGTGTGTGCCTTTCAAGAATGGGGTCTCTGTTTCTCCCAGTCTCATGGAGCTCCTGCACACAAGCCCCACTAGCCTTCAATGCCAGATGCTCTGGGGGCTCTTTCTCCCTGTGCCAGATCTCCAGGCATGGGGATTTGACGTGGGGCTCAGAACTCTCTCTCTGGTAGGTGAGTCTCTGTGATACAGTTAATTTCCAGTCTGGTGGCTGCCCACCGGGCAGGTATGGGGTTGCTCATATCATGTAATCTCCCCTCCTACTTCTTGATGTGGCCTCCGCTTTGTCTTCTGGAGTAGAACATCTTTTTGAAAGTTTCCAGTCCATTTGGTTGAAGGTTGCTCATTGTTTGGTTGCAATTTTGTTGTTTTTATGAGAGAAGTTGAGCTCTAGTCCTTCTATTCTGCCATCTTAATCCCATCTCTCTGGCTAGTCATTTTAAAGGCCCTTAGTTTTTTCTAAGTCCTTCCAGGTCCTGGATTAATAGAGAAAATGAAAAAGCTGGCTTCCATCTAGCAAATGGAACTTCATAATCTCCAGTGGGTCAGTAATTTGGATGGGAAAAAAATAACATCCTTCTTCACTACCCTCTAACTGCAATTTAGCTTTTCCTTCTATTATAATTGTAAACCACAAACCACAGGAGTAGTGGCAGTGCTGTCTCACCAATAGAGATCACAGCTCTGTTCACGGCACACTCTAGTTTCAGAGATAACACAAAACAGTCCGTATTTACACTCACTGCAACTTCAAAATTACACTTGTTATTAAGATATTATTATGCTCTTTTTAAAAGTGCATTATACTATATTCCCCCCCCTTTTTTTTGTCTTTTCCAGGGCCACACCCACAGCTTGTGGAGGTTCCCAGGCTAGGGGTCTAAATGGAGCTGTAGCTGCCGGCCTACACCACAGCCACAGCAATGAGGGATTCAGGATCTGAATCATGTCTGTGACCTATACCACAGCTGACGGCAACACCAGATCCTTAACCCACTGAGCAAGGCCAGGGATCGAACCCGCAACCTCATGGTTCCTAGTCAGATTCGTTAACCACTGAGCCACAATGGGAAGTCCTATCCCCAATTTTTTCTTTTTAATATTTTTGATTCCCCGTACTTCAAATAACTGGCCTCCTTTCTTATCCTTTGCATTTATTGGTTTGTTTGTTTATCGTGGTAATATATACATAACATAAAATTAACCATTTTGAAGTGTACGATTCAGAGGCATTAAGAACATTTCCGTTGTTGTGCAACCGTCATCATTTGCAGAATGTGTTCATCATCCCAAATGGGAACTTTCTGCCCATTAAGAAATAACTTTCCATCCCCTCTGTCCCACAGTAATTTCTCTTTAACTTTCTGTCTCTATATTACCTGTTCTAGGTACCTCATGTAAGTGGAATGATATCATATTTGTTCTTTTGTGCCTGACTTTTTCACTTAGCTTAACATTTTTAAGGTTCACACACGTGGAAGCATGTACCAGATCTTCATTATTTTCATGGCTGAGTAATATTCCGTTTTATATGTATACCACATTCTGTTTATCCATTCAACTGTTCATGGACACTTGCATTGTTTTCACCTTTTGGCTACTTGAATAATGTTGCTATGAACATTGGCATGCAAGTATCTGTCTGAGTTCCTGCTTTCAATTTTTTTTGGGATATATACTGAGGACAGAATTGCTGGGAAACATGGTAATTCTATGTTTAACTTTTCTGAAGAACCACCAAGCTGTATTCCATTGCAGCTACACCATTTTGCATCCCCACCAACAAGGCATAAATGTTCCAATTTCTCCACATCCTCTCCAACACTCATTATTCTCCATTTTTTCCCTAAGAGCCATCCTAGGGGGGTGTTGCATTTTATTTTAGACATTTAACAGCTGTATTCTGAGAGGGGATCATGGGCTTTGCCAGACTGCCATGGAAGTCCCTGGTACAAATAAGGGTGAAGGGGGAGGGAACCAGAGCCCAGAAGTACTATTCCTTGTTCAAGGTGAAGTAACTGACCAGCAGCAGCCTAGGGCTTAATACCAAATCTTCTCGGGCTCAGGGGAACCCTTTCCCCTCCTACCACATGGTCTGTTCTCATGCAGATGTTTGCTTCAGCCAGTGGTCAGACTGAGTTAGGGCAGGAACAAAGCCATCAACCAACCAGCCCCTGAAGCTGAGGCCAGCCCCAGACACAGACGAGACGGACGTAATCCCTGTGGGCAAACGGCTGCAACGTAAAACTGCCACACACAACCACAGCAGCTATATCTCTATTCATTCAATGAGCTTTGAGGGCCTGTGTGAGATCAAACTCTGTTCAGTTGGAGTGTCTAGGTGGCCTCCAAGGTGGGGGCCATCTCCTGGAGATGCTTAACTATTAGTGTGGTTTAAAGGTTAAAGTTCAGGAGGGAGAAATTACCCAGCCTCTGTTTCCTTTAATTGCAGAATGGTGTCCTAAGCCTCTAGTTCTGCAGAGGTAGCCTAAGGGGGCTTCCTTTTATTTTTGTTTTTACTTTTTGCTTTTTAGGACCACACCCATGGCATAGGGAGGTTCCCAGGCTAGGGGTCAAATTGGAGCTGCAGCTGCTGGTCTACACCACAGCCACAGCAATGCTGGATCAGAGCTGCATCTGCAGCCAACACCACAGCTTACGGCAATGCCAGATCCTTAACCCACTGAGCAAGGCCGGGGATCGAACCCGCAACTTCGTGGTTCTTAGATTCGCTTCTGCTGCGCCAAGACACAAACTCCTGAATATTTATTTTTATAAAAATCACTTTGTACATTGCAAAGTGGTATTAACATTTCTCACTCCACTGTGAGATTTTTGAAACTAGGAGTTAGGTCTTTTTGTCTCTAGGCCTAAAGAATCTAGCATAGTAGCCTCTCAATAAATGTGTACTGAGTGAATTTTATGAGAGATGACAATTATTAACATTATGGTATTATTAAATTTTATTTATATATTTAGCATCTACTGATTTAAATATAAAATTGCAGTTTTTTTTTTCTCTTTCAAACTGAAATCAGACATTGCTCTTAGAGAAGAATGTCTAAAAAATTGATTATGTGAGCTCTTCAGAGGATATGTGTAATTAACAACACAGTTTAATACATTTTATTTTTAAATGTCAACAATGAAACCCAAAAACAAAACAAAAAAAATAGAGTTCCCTGGTGGCGCAGCAGATTAAGAATCTGGCGTTGTCACTGCTGTTGCATGAGTTCAATCCCTGGCCCGGGAACTTTTGCATGCCTTGGGCATAGCCAAAAACAAAACAAAACAATAGGAGTTCCCATCGTGGCTCAGTGGTCAATGAATCCTCATGGTAGGAACCATGAGGTTGCAGGTTCGATCCCTGGCCTTGCTCAGTGGGTTAAGGATCTGGCGTTGCCGTGAGCTATGGTGTAGGTTGCAGACGCAGCTCGGATCCCGCGTTGCTGTGGCTCTGGCATAGGCTGGTGGCTACAGCTCTGATTTGACCCCTAGCCTGGGAACCTCCATATGCCACAGATGCAGCCCTTGAAAAAAACAAAAACAAAAACAACAAAAGGTTAAAAGTTGTACCATCAGATTCATGCATTCCTACATAGAACACATTTTTGTTGAGCAGCTACAGCAGGTTTGGTACCAGTAGTGAAATCTCTGGGTATTAGATTTCAGGTAGGGTACAGTTGGCCTAATAGAGTTTTTTTTTTTTTTTTCTTTTTAGGGCCACATCTGCAGCATATGGAAGTTCCCAGGCTAGGGATGGAATCAGAGCTATAGCTGCCGACCTACACCACAGCAACGTGGGATCCGAGCTGTGTCTGTGACCTACACCACAGGTCATGGCAATGACTGATCCTTAGCCACTGATAGAGGCCAGGGATCTAACCCATATCCTCATGGATACTAGTTGAATTTGCTTTTGCTGTGCCACAATGGGAACTCCTTAACAGAGGTTTTATTAAAAGATATTTGAACGTCTTATAAGAAGTCTGGAGGTCAGTGATTCCCAGTTTGTGGCAATGGCTCAGCTTTATCATTGAGACTAGAGTTCTTTCCAGCTTTCAGCTGCCTCATCCCAGGAGATTGGCTTTCCTTTCCCAGACTTCTGCCTTTAGAGTCACAAAATGGTCATGGTCATGGTCAAGGCAGGAAGAGAATAGGGTGGAGGGAAGAGGACTTTTTCATCCCGTCACTCATTCCTCTTATCAGAGACCAAAATCTTCAGTAGACTTTCCCTTACTCTCCACTCGTCAAAACTGGACCACATGCCTACTCCAAATATCTACCTGGAGAGTGGGCTAACCAGGACGGGCTACGTCTAGTAAGACATCCTTCTTGGTGGAGTGTGGGACCTGTCTTCTCAGAGATCATGGTCACTTGCTGCTTGGAATTTTAGCAAGGAATCTGGGAGAAGAGGAGAAAAATCAAGTTTAAGTAGGCAACTACCAACGTCATCAAGTCCACGGTGTGAAGCCATGTTTTTGAAGGTGGTGAGGGGACAACTGCTGAATCCAAGGTGTTCAGGACTCACCTGAAGGGTTTGGAACCAAAATGTCGGGCTAGTGTGGCTCAGAGAAGTAACACGGAGGACTCGGTGGGTCATTGTTAGGACCTTGGCTTTTGTCTGAGCAAGATGGGAACCACTGGAGGGTTTTAAGTAAAGGAGTGACATGATTTCTCTTGTGTTTGAAGGGTTGCTCTGGCTGCTGGAAGGAAAACAGTCTGTAGACATAGGCCAAGGGCAAATGCCGTGTAGGAGGCTAATGCCATCATCCAGGTGAGGGATGTTGGTGGAGGGGATCAGCTCTGGAGTGTGATGCAGAATTAAGAGTTATGTTAGGAGTTCCTGTCATGGCGCAGTGGTTAACGAATCCAACTAGGAACCATGAGGTTGAGGGTTCGATCCCTGGCCTTGCTCAGTGGTTAAGGATCCGGCATTGCCGTGAGCTGTGGTGTAGGTTGCAGATGCAGCTTGGATCCCATGTTGCTGTGGCTCTGGCATAGGCCGGTGGCTACAGCTCCAATTAGACCCCTAGCCTGGGAACCTCCATATGTGAGGGAGTGGCTCTAGAAAAGGCAAAAAGACAAAAAACAAAAAACAAGAGTTATGTTATTTTGTGGCAAGTTTCCCCAAAACCTTGAACAGTATCAATTGTGGAGAATTTAAGGATACAAACCACAGAGTACCTTACAGTTGCAATGAGGGAACAGTCATGTGATATAAAGTCATGCAGGTTGCATCCTTCTACAGCTGTGTATGTGCATGTGTTATTTCTTGTAGATTAATCAGGAAGAGTGTGCATTCTAGATTCTTGGATTCCAATCCTGGCTTTAAGAGTTTCCATTGTAGCTCAGCTGGTTAAGAACCTGACTAGTATCCATGAGGATGCAGATTCCATCCCTGGCCTCGCGCAGTGGGTTAAAGATCCAGCATTGCCACAAACTGAAGCATAGGGTGCAGATGCAGCTCAGATTTGGCACTGCTGTGGCTCTGGCATAGGCTGGAAGCTATGGCTCCAATTTGACCTCTAGCCTGGGAATGTCCATATGCCAAAGGTATAGCCCTAAAAAGGGAAAAAAACATCCTGCTTCTACTACTTACTAACTGTGACCTTGGACAAAGTACTGCAAACTTTCTGAGCCTGTTTTCCCACCTATTAAATAGAGACAGTAGGTTGTGAGAAGTAAGGAGTTAGTGCATGGAGATATAATATTGATATATTGAGATATCATCATTGCTCGGTCAGTATTAGCCATTGTTATAAATATGGATATAACCATTTGTAAAAGTCAAGGAACATCTCTAACTCATTTTACTTAAAACCATAGCATACTAGAGCTGGAAAGGAACTGAGAAATTATTTAATCCCACTCTAGAGATGGAAATAACATAACCACTCTCCCTCCAAAAGAGAAGAAGGTTACATGGCCAGTATCACCTAGCAGGTGGCAAACAGAACATGGGTTTCTGGGATCCCAGACCAGTGCTTCTTTCAATATGCCATGTGGCTTCCTTACAGCCCTCAATACAATGCCAGGTGAAAATAAGATGACATGGAGTTCCCGTCGTGGCGCAGTGGTTAATGAATCTGACTAGGAACCATGAGGTTGTGGGTTTGATCCCTGGCCTTACTCCGTGGGTTAAGGATCCGGCGTTGCCGTGAGCTGTGGTGTAGTTTGCAGACTCGGCTCAGATCCTGCATTGCTGTGGCTGTGGTGCAGGCCGGTGGCTACAGCTCCTATTCGACCCCTCGCCTGGGAACCTCCATATGCCTCGGGAGCAGCCCTAGAAAAGGAAAAAGAAAAAGAGAAAAGAAGATGACAAACAAAAATGATGATTTGCCTCTTACTTTGTGCCAGGCACCATTCTAAGTATGTTACACTATTTCTAAGTCTTTAATCCTCATGACAACCCCCTAAGCAAGTCCAATCATGGTCCCCATCTTGCAGAAGAGGAAACTGAAAGTTAGAGAGCAAGCAAGTAACTTGCCTGGGGTAGAGAATGTGTGTGATGTGGGGTCAGGAGGCTGCCCCGCCAGTACCCTGCACGACCTCCTCCATTTGTAGACTAGGGCAATTGAATCCAGTCTTTAAAGTCCCCTTTCAGCTTTAAAATTTGCATATCCTAAGGGCTTTGCGATGATGAAGTCTGGAAGAAATACCATTTTCAGTTCATTAAACTTGCTGTCTTATTAACTTCTTGTCATCTTAACGATCAGCTGCAAGGAAGATTTTTTGTAGAACGGCTATAGAAACCCAAGTCACCCAGGCTGCGAGGGATTCCTGAAATGTTATTTCTGGTTGCCATAGCAACCCTAACACTGGGTGTTAAGCTTAATGGAGTCAACTGCAGCCGAGGGAGCCCAGTGTTCGCTCAAGCACTGTGAGCAAGAAGAGGAAACAAATCGCTGGCTCGGGAGATTTCCTTTGTGGAATATGCTGTCTCTCAGTGTACTTAGGGAGGGGAACCCTAAGCCAAGTTCAGTAAGAATAGAGGAAATGAAGTGTCATATCAAAGTGGAGAGAGAGGACACGTTTCCAAATGAAATGGAGATGAGAACAAAATAGCTGCCTGGGGGAATGACTGTAGAGAGGAGAGGTGGCGGTGTGGTTGGGGGGGAGGCATGCAGAGGCTTCGAGGGAGAGTTGGCCCCACTTACCCAAAGCCTGGAGGGACTAGGTCTTCAGATGAGCTTTGTGAAGAAGACTTGAGCATACCCAGTTGTATGTTTTCATTCCAGTGTATTTGGAGTTTTCATCCAACTCACTGTGGATGAGGGAGGCATCCAGAAGGCAGATATGTTAAGGAAGTGAAGGGACCACCAGGGCCAGTGCAGGAAACAAAGCTCTCTAGGTACTTTAAGCAGAAAGGGATTGCTTATAGGGAATTAGGTACTTACATAATTACTAGAAAGATAGGAGGAGTAGAAGTTTATGGCCATCACCTAAGAAGTCGCTGCTGGGACCAGGATGCTATTGCTGCCGTAACTTACATCTATGAGACTGGTGAGCAGACCCTGGAACACTGAGTCTGCCTTTCTACAACCTTTCCTGCCAGTAGAAGCAGGCATCACCTTTCTTCCTCCTTTGTCAAGTATATCTAGTTGGTGTTACTTAATTCTTACCCAGAACCTCTAGCTGCAAGGGAGTCCAGGAAATGTGTTTCTGGTCTTTTTAGCTTCTCCAGTGCTGGAAGACCCATAGAAACTGGTGAGAGTTCATACTGAGTGCCAGTTGACACTGACCAATAGTTATCTCCTTTGAAAGTTGAAATTAGGGAAAGCAAATAGAGGAGTTGGATACCTGGGAGGGTTAAGATTAGGGTTAGGGTCAGGGTTAGGAGTTAGGGTTAGGGTTAGGGTCAAGGTTAAGAATTAGACACCCAAGAGTTGGAAGGGCCCAATTGCTGACCTAAGCTATCTGCTCCACCAGCTGTATCCCGCACATAGACTCACTCCGGGGTTAGATAACAAAGGGACAGAAACTCAACTCCTAAAGACAGAGTATCTTTCTCTATATTTTTTACTTTTATTTTTACTTTATTTTTTGTCTTTTTAGGGCCGTGCCCATGGCATATGGAGGTTTCCAGGCTAGGGGTTGAATTGGAGCTAGAGCCACCAGCCTATACCAGAGCCATAGCAACGTGGGATCTGAGCTGTATCTGCCACCTACACCACGGCTCACAGCAACGCTGGATTCTTAACCCACTGAGTGAGGCCAGGGATCAAACCCGCGTCCTCATGGATGCTAGTCAGGTTCGTTAACCACTGAGCTATGAGAGGAACTCCAGCTTTTTGTTTGTTTCTTTGTTTTTGTCTTTTTAGGGCTGCATCTGCAGCATATGGAGGTTCCCAGGCTAGGGGTCAAATTGGAGCTGTAGCTGCCAACCTATGCCACAGCCACAGCAGCACCAGATCAGAGCCGCATCTGCAACCTACACCACAGCTCATGGCAATGCCAGATCCCCAACCCACTGAGTGAGGCCAGGGATTGAACCCATATCCTCGTGGATGCTAGTCGGGTTCGTTACCACTGTGCCACGTGGGAGCTCCCCCACCCAGCATTTTTGGATTGCACTCTCCTCTAGGCTCTAGTTGCTCATGCTTTTTTTTTTTTTTTTTTTTAATGGCCACATCCACGGCATATGGAAGTTCCTCGGCCAGGGATTGAATCTGAGCTGCAGCTGTGGCAAGGCTGGATTCTTTAATCCACCACTCTGGGCTGGGGATCAAACCTGCATCTCCAGGGCGACCTAACTGCTGCCACTGCACCACAGCAGGAACTCTAGTTGCTCAGGCTTTTTATGAATCTTTTGAAGCTATCTTCTCTACAAGATTGTAAGCTTCTCCCAGGCTGAGATTGTATGCTGTATCCCAGCATCTGGCACAGAGAGGAGGGTTCTACTGTGTTTGCATAACGCATCCAAACCTCAGTGATGAGAGCAGGAGCTCCAGAGACAGACTCTGCCTTGGCAGGTACAGGGCTGTGGAAGCTTTCACTCCGCCTCTGTATGTGTTTGCCCCACACCCCCCCTTCCAGGGAAGAGCTCACTCTGTATCTAGCAAGGCCTCTTGCTCCTGGCCCTCAGCCCTCTCAGCCCAGCCCTGCATTGCTCTTCACAGGTCTCTGCTCTGTGCCTGACTTCCATTTGCTGGAACTGCAGAAAGCAGATGAGGCCATTGTACAATATGTTAAGTTAAAATCCTCCTATGGGCAAATGCCAGTTTGCTTTTAAAAGCTGCCCACACTGAGAAGAAATCACCTGTTTCCCACTACTTTCTGTGCTATTGCGTCCTGGGGAACGGGCAGTGTGTGTGTGTGTGTGTGTAGATTAGTTTTTAGACATGAGTCATTTATTTCTCAATTTGAAAAAAGGAAGAAAGCTGGTGAGAAGGGTTTTGATAGAGAATATACCAAACTGATTCTGTATTCCGTCAGCTTGATGAGTTTTGTTCTGCCTTGTTTTGGTTTTGGCCATGCCTGTGGCACGTGGATGTTCCCGGGCCAGGGATTGAATCCACACCACAACAGCGACCCAAGCTATGGCAGTGACCACGCTGGGTCCTTAACACACTGAGCCACCAGGGAACTCCCAGCTCGATGAGTTTTAAAACCATCGACTATTTCATGGCTTCTTTGTCCTTCTCTTTCTCAATTAATTAGGCAAAAGCCTGTTTGTCAGACACACTCTGAGAGAAGATATAGGGGCATTTTATTTTAGTGAAACCAGCAACTGCTTTACCTTGCAAGGAAATTCAATTCATTGGAAACTTTTTTTTTTCCTCTCTCCAGGGCTTAACTGGGACAGCTTTCTCTTTGGCTCCCTTGCAAAGAAAATTGTCCAGGGTTCTGGAAACCACAGTTGTTGAACTTCATAGGATGTCTCTTTTCTTTCAGCTCATGTAACAGTTACGAGAGGAGACTGGTGTGATGTGGCATGTTTTTTTTTTCTCTCTCTCCTCATTTTCCTTTCCATTTTGCTGGCCCGTTGGTGCACCCTCCCTGAGGGCCTTAGAGAGCTGTGTTCCTGGAGGAATTTATGACAGTCAGCAGGGACAGCAAAATTTGAGCTGGTGTCAACCCGGGATCCCTCAGGGGCACCACTGGCCCATGTCTCTGGTTTATGACACTGTCGCTAACCAAAGAGGCAGGCTCATTCACCAGAGCCTTCTTTTATACAAAACCCAAACTAAAAACAAACTCATCATGACATTGGCAAATAGCATTTGCATAAAACCTTCCCAGTGTGGCTTCTCCACGGGCGGGTACAATCTACCCTGCAAGCGCCTGTCCCAGTGCAGCCATCTCTGCGCACCTGTGCACTGGCTCTTCCGAGTTTGGGCAGTTTAATGTGTACACAGATCAAAGCTGATGATAAGTTTCAGTGTTTGCCAGTGAATACTCGTTCTGCTTGTAAGTGTCAGGTAGAATTTAATAGAATGAAGATTGAACTTCAGACCATATTGCGGGTATTTTTTTTTTTTGTCTTTTTTGTATTTTTGTATTTTTAGGACCACACCCGTGGCACATGGAGGTTCCCAGGCTAGGGGTCGAATTGCAGCTGTAGCTGCCAACCTACACCACAGCCACAGCAATGTGGGATCCAAGCCGTGTCTGGGACCTACACCACAGCACACGGCAATGCCAGATCCTTAACCTACTGAGCGAGGCCAGAGATTGAACCTGAGTCCTCATGGATACTAGTTGGGTTCATAAAGGGCTGAGCCATGATGGGAGCACCTCGGGTGTTCTTGAGAGAAGCCCATTACTAGTATGAACTGACATTCCAAGCAGGTGTGTGTGGGGAGAAGCAGTCACCTCCCTCTGGATGTACATTGTTATTTTGACTCTTTGTTGTTGGCCAAGAGATAGAAGTGTATTTGTTCTATATCTTTGCTGGATTCGTGCCTCCTTGTTCAAAAGTACAATCTCTACTTAGTCTGTTCTTTGTGACGGAGGATTCAGTTAGTCTGATTAAGTGTATGTTACTGAAAAATAATACTGAATAATAATATGTTCAGTAAGTAAAGAATAATAATTCATTTTCCTTGCCTCATTCTGTTGTCATCTGTTTGCTTGTGTCACTGACTCCTGTGCTCTAAGCCCCCTGAGTCCAGGGACTGCATTTTCTACATGTCAACATAGCACCAGCCTTGTACAGACAGACCTTTTGTTTTTGCTTTGTGTTTTTAGGTCCGCACCCTCGGCATATGGAAGTTCCCAAGCTAGGGGTTGGGGCTGCTGCTGCTGGCCTACACCACAGCCACAGCCACACCCACACCAACACCAGACCTGAGCTGTGTCTGCAACCTATACCATAGCTCATGGCAACGCCAGATCCTTAACCCACTGAATGGGCCAGGGATGCTAGTCAGGTTCATTATCTTTGAGCCACAGTGGGAACTCTTGGACAGACCTTGCTTTACTGTGCTTCGCAGAAAGTACATTTTTTATAAATTGAAGGTTTGTGTCTACCTTGCATCAAATAAGACTACTGGTGCCATTTTCCCAACAGCATTTGCTTATGTCATATCTCTGTGTCACGTTTTGGTAGTTCTTGCAGTATTTCAAACTTTTTTCATTATTATAATATTTGTTATGGTGATCTGTGGTCAATGGTCTTTTTAAACAAAAATTTGGGGGAGTTCCCACTGTGGCTTAGTGGGTTAAGAACCCAAATAGTATCCATGAGGATACAGGTTTGACCCCTGGCCTGGATTCGTGGGTTAAGGATCCAGTGTTGCCACAAGCTATGGTGTAGGTTGAAGATGCAGCTCAGATCTGGGGTTGCTATGGCTGTGGCATAGGCCGGCAGCTGCAACTCCAATTCGATTCCTAGGCTGGGAGCGTCCATATGCTGCAGGTGTGGCCCTAAAAAGAAAAACAATTTTTTTTTATTAAACTATAGTTGGTTTACAATGTTGTGCCAACTTCTGCTGTACAGCAAAGTGACCTATCATACACACACACACACACACACACACACACACACACACACACACACATATATATTCCTTTTCTCAGATTATCTTCTACCATGTTCTATCCCCAGAGGCTGAATATAGTTCCCTGTGCTATACAGTAGGATCTCATTGCTTATCCATTCTAAATATAACAGTTTGCATCTACTAACTCTAAACTCCCAGTCTATCCCACCCCTTCCTCCCTCCCCCTTGGCAACCACAAGTCTTTTCTCTATGTCTTTGAGTCTGTTTCTGTTTTGTGGATAGGTTCATTTGTGCCATATTTTCGATTCCACATATAAGTGATATCATATGGTATTTATCTTTCTCTCTCTGGCTTACTTCACTTATTATATGATAATCTCTAGTTGTATCCATGTTGCTGCAAATGACATTATTTTGTTCATTTTTATGGCTGAGTAGTATTCCAGTATGTGATATAATCAGTGATCTTTGATATTCTATTGCAAAAAGATTACAACCTGCCGAAGGCTAGCATTATTTTTTAGCAAGAAAGTATTTATAAATTAAGGTATGTCTGTATAAAAAATATATATATATTTTGTTTTTTTAGGGCTGCACCCACAACATATGGAGGTTCCCAGGCTAGGGGTCTAATAAGAGCTGTTGCTGCCAGCCTATGCCAGAGCCACGGCAACACCAGATCCTCAACCCACTGAGCGAGGCCAGGGATAGAACCTGCAGCCTCATGGTTCCTAGTTGGACTCGTTTCTGCTGCACCAAGATGGGAACTCCAAGATATGTATATTTTTTAGACATAATGCTATTGCACACTTAAGAGGCTACATAAACATAACTTTATATACACTTGGAAACCAAAGGCCCAGGTGACTTTCTTTATGGTGATATTCATTCTATTGGGGTGGCCTGGAAACGAAACTGCAGTTCCTCTGAGATATGCTTGTATTTTGCCCATAATGTTCATAGTGCTTTCAGGTCACTGCCTTCTATATGCAGCCTTGAGCCAGGCACCCATGAAATGAAGACTTTGAAAAAGGCCCAATTGTGACCTCAGAATTTTGCTTTATGGTTTGGTGGGGCTCGCAGTCCAGTAAATACGGTATTTGTGACATGACGTCACCTCATATTGCTCCTAATTGCGCTACTGTCATCACTGCCTGGGGGTGCAGAAGGCTCTTGTGGTCTCCAGTAAATGCAGCAGGTGTGCTTATCAGTGTCAGAAAGAACTTAATAAAATAAAGATGAAGCTTTGGGTCCTGGGGCACTGGCTCAGGGCAGAGGGTGAAGAGGACTTTGCACTTCAGGGAGTGTGTCTTGAGTGGAGCTTTAACTCCCAAGTCTCATTCAAGTCTCTGCTGCCCGTCCTCACAGATATTAACCGGGGTTTAATATGCTAATTGGTGGGAGTTCCCGTCGTGGCGCAGTGGTTAACAAATCTGACTAGGAACCATGAGGTTGCGGGTTCGATCCCTGGCCTCGCTTAGTGGGTTAAAGATCTGGCATTGCGGTGAGCTGCAGTGTAGGTCGCAAATGCAGTTTGGATCTGATGTGGCTAGTGGCTGTGGTGTAGGCCAGTAGCTGTAGCTCCAATTCAACCCCTAGCCTGGGTACCTCCATACCTAGAAAAGGCAAAAAGACAACAACAACAAAAAAAAGTGCTAACTGGTGACTGTCAGGGTAACTGGTAAAGCTCTTCTCTGGGACATTTTTCTGTTCAGAGGAGAGATCATGCTTAGTCACCGGCTGGGGAACAGAGGCTAAAGATGCAGGTACTAGAATCAGACTGGCTTGGGTGTGAAATCCCCATCCCCCCACCACTCATTCTTCTGAGACCAGGGGTCTGATTATTTAGCCTACCTAAGCCTCACCATCCTCGTCTGTGTGTTGGGAGTAATAACGCTGCCTATCCTGTTCATTTTCTGAACCTAATTGAAAGCCAGGACACAGCTGACCTGCACATGACCCAACAATGGAACAGATGTGGATCAGAACCCATGAAAGAATCCAGGATGTTAACGTTTCCATATTCACAAGGTCACTCCTGGTCTTGGGGAGGAGGGCGCTGGAACACAGGAAGGGGCCTCTTCTAGAGATGGTTTCTCAGACTCCCTTGCTTCTTGGGGTAGAATGTTCAGATTTGTCGTCTAAGAATCACCTGGAACAATTGTAAATGTAGATCCCTGGGCTTCAGCCCCAGGGATTCTTTTTTTTTTTTCTTCTGCTTTTTAGGGCTGCACCCACAGCATATGGAGGTTCCCAGGCTAGGGGTCTAATCAGAGCTACAGCTGCCAGCCTATACCACAGCTACAGTAATGCCAGATCCAAGCCATTTCTGGACCTATACCACAGCTCATAGCAACACCGGATCTTTAACCCACTGAGCAAGGCCAGGGATGGAACCTGTGTCCTCATAGTTACTAGTCAGATTCGTTTTTGCTGCGCCATAAAGGAACTCCAGCCCCAGGGATTCTGATTCACAGGGTCCAGGGTGCTGCCCAGGATTCGGTAGGCATTTTCTCTTTTCCTTTCTTTTCCTTTTATTTTTTTCTTTTCTTTACGACCCAAGGCATATGGAAGTTCCCGGGCTAAGGGTCAAATCAGAGCTGCAGCCACCAGCCTACGCTACAGCTATAGCAATGCAGGATCTGAGCCGCATCTGCAACCTACAACCTACACTGCAGCTCACGGGCAACATTGGATCTTTAACCCACTGAGTGAGGCCAGGGAAGGAACCTGCATTCTCAGGGTTATCAGTTGGGTTCTTTACTGCTGAGCCACTTCGGGAACTCCCAGCAGGCATTTTCTCGTGTCATCAGGATACTGAGAATCTCTACTGTGGGCCGTTCTTTACTATACCTCCACTGACCAGTTCCCCTAGCCCACTTCATCTCGTGGAGGGGTATCTGCACCTTCTCTCTTCTCTGCCCTCCTACCTCTCCCACCCACATATGCACATTGAAGGGAAGAAGCCAACACCCCAACTGAGCATCTTTGTGTGCTGCACTATACTGGGTACCAGGGTTTCATAGGAGACACTACATGTGGCCAGCAGCTCCATACATGAGATGCTGATAGGAAAATGATTGACATAGATGATCACAGGGCTGAGTCTTAAGCCGAGGAGGCAGTTGAGAGAGGATAGTGTGTAGGGAACTATAGACCATTAGATATCAATGATGCCTAAGGTATAGGGCAGGGAACAGTGGGCAGATTCAGGAGGCTAAAGGGTTATTGGTTCATTCTCCCATGAATGTCAGTGACCTTAGGATGAAGCTTTTGATGAATTTGCTTTGATGAAACAGCATCCTGCAGCTCATTTATACTGCAAACTCACAGCTGCCAGATTCAATTACTACGACTCTGATTGATGAAACTCTCCAAAATATGTATTCCCAGGAAAGTTCTGCTATAAACAGAGGAAGAGTAAGGTCCATTTGCTGGGAGAGTCTCTCTACTGTCCCAGGCCAGGACAACCATGGATGAGATGATGGGGCATCAAGGTTGGGAGGGATCTAACGGGAGGCAGCGGCGAGATTCTGGCTGGCAAATTGGGTTTGTTTTGCAGACTGCCTCCAGGCACTGGCTGGTGGGGAATGTGGGGGCACTCTGCTGAGAGGAATCCTTTGGCTGAACTTTGATTCTGAGGCTGAGATTGATTAGGTGCTGGGGTTGGGGATCTTGGGGTGAACATGCAAGGCTTGGGATTTGCTGTCCTGGCTGGAGTTCTTATCACGTGACTGGCAGTCAATCCAGATGTCTCCTTTGTGTGGTTTATGTAGTTGATTTTTGGACCCTTACATGCAGGGCTTGACATTTGCACCACTTCGCTTTCCTCTTGTTAGTTTGATTCATTATTCCAGCCCTCAGAAACCCTTTCTGGTCCTGGCCCTGTTACTCAGCTTTTTAGCCATTCCTTCCAGCATTGTATGTAGTGATGTAGAGAGAACCACAAATACCCCCCAGAATTTGGACAAGTGTTTGGAAAATGTTACCAAGTGGGGAATGATTTGCTAATGAGTCTGTGATATAGCTTAGATCCCATTAAGAAGTCCAGGGTGTCTCCCTAATATAATATAATCAGCTTTTCAGGCTACTCCCCCGGGGTTCTTTAGGAAGATGTGAGTGGAGCATGATTGATTCTCAGAAAGCCATAGCTCATCAACTGCACTGTAAAACGCCTGGCGTGAGGTAATGCAGCAGCTGGAGACTGACTAATAAGGGAATTGGAGAGAGAAAACTTAAAATGTGGTCCTATCAGCTCTGGCCAAAGACCGTCTTATCCTAGTCAAGTGCCCTAAATGCTGAGGAGTTGCAGGTTAATTCGCAGTGGGGGTGAAAAATCAAAGCTATTTCCAACTACCTCTAAAATATCCATGAAATCACCTGTAAACCCAAGGGCTGGTCACAGTCTGGAGACACATGAGGATGGAACACGTAACCTGGGACCACGTCTCAGGCAGTTCTCTAGAGACAAGCTCATTGAGTGTGACGGTGGGTGTTACATGGTTATAGGCTTTGCTTTCTGTCTGTCTCGCTGGCTTTGATAAGCCCATATAAATCACCCAGATGCTGATGGGATGCAATTTCCTTGAATTCTGATGTGCTATTTTATATTCTTATAATAGAGGATACATACCAATTGTACAGTTTGAGAATTTTTTTTTTTTTTTGGTTTTTAGGGCTGCACCTGCAACATATAGACGTTCCTGGGGTAGGAGTTGAATCGGCGCTATAGCCACCGGCTCATACCACAGCCACGCAGGATCCGAGCCCCGTCTGCGACCTACACCACAGCTCACAGCATTGCCAGATCCTTGGCCTACTGAGCAAAGCCAAGGATCGAACCTGCATGTCATGGATATTAGTCAGATTCATTTCTGCTGTGCCACAACGGGAACTCCTGAGACTATTTCTTAGGAAATTTCTATTTCCTTTGCTCTGACCCCATGCCCACCAGCAGCCTTCCATGAGAAGTGTGACTTTATCTAGAAGTTCATGTGCAGACTGTCAACGTGGCCAGCCTTGTCTGCCTGCCCTTCTTATTTCTCATTGAAAAGTAGTAAGTTAGGAGTTCCCGTTGTGGCGCAGTGGTTAACGGATCTGACTAGGAACCATGAGGTTGTGGGTTTGATCCCTGGCCTCGCTCAGTGGGTTAAGGATCCGGCATTGCCGTGAGCTGTGGTGTAGGTCACAGACCCAGCTCAGATCCTGCGTTTCTGTGGCTCTGGCGTAGGCCAGAGGCTACAGCTCCGATTCGACCCCCTAGCCTGGGAACCTCCACATGCCGCGGGAGCGGCCCTAGAAAAGCCAAAAAGACCAAAAAAAGAAAAAAAAAGAAGAAAAGAAAAGTAGTAAGTTAGCACTGACTATCAGATAATGTGCCTCAGAAGTATGATTAGCTATTGTACCTAAAACAGTTTCTTAGAAGTGGATTAAAATAGAGTATTTCCACCCTTGCTGTAAAGCCCCAGACTCTAAAACCAGGTTGACAAATTGATTCTGTTTCATTGTCTATAGGTATTTGCAGAGCAGTGTTTAAAGGATTGTGAGGCTGAGTCTAGGCTGGGTGGGAGAGGGCTGGAATTGATTAGTAATGTCTGCCAGGGATGGGTGGAGGGGTAGGGGGAAGGGACCTTGCTAAACCTGCCCTAAACCTGGGTACCCACACCCAGAGATAGTCAACTATGCTCTCCCCCTCTCTCTCTGAGCACTCTACTTATCTGTTTAGTCTGCCGATTTTATTGTGTCCTATTGTTATGTGTCTTATGCCTGCTGTTTGCCATTGAGTCTTCCCTTCACTGTATTCCCAAGAGCCTGACACACAATAAAATCATTAAATATTTGTCCAAAGATTGGCTTTACTCAACTGTTCTGCCTAACTGGTCTAAATATGTAGAATCTGCTTTTCTTCTTCACTGGAGTCAATGAGCTGCTTTGCTGAGATCCAAACTATATCTCATCTAGGAATGAAAACATAAATTGTGGTGTTTCCTGTCGTGGCTCAGCAGTAATGAACCTGATTAGGATCCATGAGGATGCAGCTTTGATCGCTGGCCTCACTCAGTGGGTTAAGGATCCGGCATTGCCGTGAGCTGTGGTGTAGGTCACAGATGCGGCTCGGATTCTATCCCTGGCTTGGGAACTTCCATACACTGCCGGTGCGGCCCTAAAAAAACACAAGGGCAAACCCCTCACCCCAATAAACTGTACATGCTTTTTTCCCTTCTCTCTCCTGCTGGCTTACAATCATCAGGTTCTCCCCTCCACTCTTGGCCCCCACCTGCGCTCTCTGTAATCATAAAACTGCTTTAATTTTTCTCCCTTTGAAACTCTTGGTGAGCTAGTGTTTTCTCTGTTGCTTTACGACTTTTTTTTTTTTTTTTTTTTTTTTTTTTGGCTCTTTAGGGCTGCACTCACGGCATATGAAGATTCCCAGGCTAGGGGTCGAATTGGAGCTACAGCTACTGGCTTACACCAGAGCCACAGCAACTCGGGATCCGAGCTGCATCTGTGACCTACACTGCAGCTCATGGCAACGCCGTATCCTTAACCCCTGAGCCAGGGCAGGGATCGAACCCACAACCTCATGGTTCCTAGTTGGGTTCATTAACCACTGAGCCACGACAGGAACTCTGTGTTGCTTTATGACCTTTGCATCATGTTCCATAGTGTTTCTGGTCACTCTTAGGGAATTAAAGAAACCCTCTTTGTTTGTTACAAGGACAGTTTTAGCTCTTGGTTCACTGCCACTCTCGCCAACATTACTCTTGTCAGATATCTTGGTAATTTCAGTATCCACGTGAACAATTCCTCCTTTGACTTCCTTTCCTCCAGCGCACTTGTCTTCCACCATATCTCAGGCATTTACCTCTCTTCTACCCCCGACCCCGTGGTTATAACTCTAGTCCCTGCATCATCTCAATTTAAACCTATGTTCCCCTCTCTCTCCTTCTGGAATTCAACTTTGACAATCCTGTGACCGTCTCTGGACTTTCAATCCACTGACCCTGGTGCTTTTCTCTGTCCTTCAGCCCCTTCTCTCTTCTGCTGCCTGAGTTCCCCCAGTTTAATTCCAAAGGAAATCTTTTTTTGCTGTGCGCACGGCATGCAGAAGTTCCCCGGGGCCAGGGATCAAACCTGCGCCACAGCCAGGTCCTTAACCACTAGGCCACCAGGGAACTCCAGGAAACCTTTATAGGAGCTCAGTTGACTACTTTGGCTGTCCTCTTGTTTCACCATTCTCGCTTGGCTTAATAACAACCCTGGTTAAATAGGCTGCTGCCTGCCTTCCCCCTCAACCTCTGCAGCGGGAGGAAAATGCACAGCCAGTGGTATTGGTATTGCTTCAATTTCATGCTCACCACCCTCAGGTTGGCCATTCATGCTGCCCAGAAACCATCTTCCAGTCCCCTAGCCCACTCCCTCCAGCCCTCTCCTAGAAATTGTTACATTTTTTCCCCTTGTATCATCACATTTTTCACAGTTCTTTTTTTAAGTGCCCACAAACCACCTAGTTGTGGGAACTTTGCTGGGAATTGTCCTGAAGCATCACATTTTCTTTTTTTTTTTTTCTTTGTCTTTTTGTCTTTTGTTGTTGTTGTTGTTGCTATTTCTTGGGCCGCTCCTGCGGCATATGGAGGTTCCCAGGCTAGGGGTTGAATCGGAGCTGTAGCCACCGGCCTATGCCAGAGCCACAGCAACGCTGGATCCGAGCCGCGTCTGCAACCTACACCACAGCTCACGGCAACGCCGGATCGTTAACCCACTGTGCAAGGGCAGGGACCGAACTCGCAACCTCATGGTTCCTAGTCGGATTCGTTAACCACTGCGCCACGACGGGAACTCCCACATTTTCTGAAATCCATTTCCCTTCTTCACCTCACCCTGGGCATTCGCCTGTTGTCCAAACACGTTTCTCCTGTTTCCCCCCCCCACCCCAGCCCATCAGAGGTTGGTGGCCTTGGCTTCCCGTCACAACTCTCCCAGCCTTCCGTGTCCCCCAGGGCCCTGCGCCTGCTGGTCTCACTGTAGGCAAAGTCAAGTGCATGAGAACGTGAATAACTAGCAGCCTCATCTATGGAGCCTCTGCTATGCAGGGAGGCAAGCATCTGTTTTCATCATTTTATTAAATTAAAAAAAATACAAATAGGCATTTAGCAGGAGAGAAGCACTTGGCAGGAGGCAGGCAAGTTTGGGCCATAGCTTTCAGGCCCTGATTCCAGGAAAGGAAAGAACTGACCTCAGGGAGCCAGTGCCGTTCTGATGCATCTTGAATATATTGGGAACGGCAGGTCTAAACAGAATCTTTTCTAAGCATCGGTTGGTGGTTAAGAGCGTGGCCTGCGGAGCCCAGTGAGATGGGTTCAGATCCTGGCTTCTCTACTCCCTAAGTATGAGGCCCTGAGCGAGATATCTAACCTTGCTAGACTCCCCGTTCTTTCCTCTTTTTATTGAAGTATATTTGATTTACAGGCTTGTGTTAATTTCTGCTGTACAGCAAAGTGATACAGTTATATATACATATATATATATATATACTTAAACAAATTAAACAATTAAAAAATAAAACTATTGCGGTTTATCCTAGGACATTGACTATTGTTCTTATGCTGTAGTACAGTAGGACCTTGTTGTTTCTCTGCTCTGTGTATAATAGCTTCCATCTGCTAACCCCAGCCTTCTACTCCATCCTGCTCCCCACCCCTCCCTCCTTGGCAACCCCAAGTGTGTTTTCTTGTCTGTGATAGACTCACCTGGCAACCCCAAGTTGGTTCTCTTGTGTGTGATAGACTCACTCTCCTCATCTGTAAAATGGGAGTAGTACCTACTTCCTAAGCCCAGTGTGAAGAATCAAAAAGCCATCCTGTGTAAACGTACTCAGAACAAGGCCAGGTACGGATTAAATGCTCAATAAACAGTAGCCGTAAATCATTATTATATTTTCTTGGGAGTCTCACGATAGCCCTGGGAGGTATCATTATTCCCACATCACAGAAGAAGAGACTGAGGGTCAGAGAGGTTAAAGAGAGGCTTAAGACCACATGGACAGAAAGTGGCAGAGGCTGGGCTGGCGTGGAGATCATAGGACTCTTCTGATGTTTCACTGAGCATTTCAGAGCCCCCTTCAGTCTCTGGATGAAATGACTTTACCCTTGTCACAAAGATTCACATAGCTTCCATCTCCAAACATGCCCTGACCTCTCTCGGCAGATGGGACCAGATATTTACTGTAAAATTACATGGCCATGTTTGAATTTAGTTGGAGCAAGGAAGACCAATTAGCAACCGATTTGCAACCCTGGGAGGAAGGCAATAGTTCCCAGGTTGCACACTGTAATCCTGCTGGGGTGGGCATGCTGCTTAAAATTGTTCTGGCTGGAGTTCCCATCGTGGCTCAGCCGTAACGAACCCCACGAGTATCCACGAGGACGCGGGTTCAATCCCTGGCCTTGCTCAGTGGGTTAAGGATCCGGCATTGCCGTGAGCTGTGGCGTAGGTCACAGGCGCTGCTTGGATCTGGCATTGCTGTGGCTGTGGCATAGGCTGGCAGCTACAGCCCCTGTTCAACCTCTAGCCTGGGAACTTCCATGTAGCTTGAGTGTGGCCCTAAAAAGCCAAAAAAAAAAAAATTGTTCTGGCTCAGGTTCACCTTCTCTGCAGGGGGAAGAGAGTCATTTATCCAATGAGCAGACTTTGGGGTCAAGCTGCTGACAGAACTGAAGTACGGTTCACAAGGTCCTGACCCACTTTTTGGTTCAAGGGGTGACATTTTATAAGGTGCCCAGAAATGCTCTTCCAACTGTGATGGAAAGTGTCGTGAGGGGCGAGAAGGAAAGTGATGTGTGTTCTTCTCGCAGGCTGGAGAGACAGGGATGCTATTTATCAGAACCGTTGTGTGAAAGGAATGCACACAGAGAACAGTCCCCTTTCTGGGAACATCTCTCCGTAGTCCCTGGGTGGAGAGACTATGAGGAATCCCTTCACTGCCGATGTTTCAGAAGGCCCCCGAGTATATACACGGCTCGTATTGTACTGCCAATGGTATTGAGAATTTTCCCAGGCACCTGCCGTGAGATCGGGAAAAGGCACAAGTGTAGTCCCTGATCTGACCCTCCTGAGCCATGAGGGCACAGTCACCTCTCTGAGCCTCAGTTTCCCTTCCTGTTGAAGTGAATAACTTGTGAATTCTCTCTCTCTCTCTTTTTTTTTTTTAGGGTCGCACCTGTGGCATACAGAGGTTCCCAGGCTAGGGGTCCAA
This sequence comes from Sus scrofa, assembly GCF_054392235.1. Classification (NCBI taxonomy): domain Eukaryota; kingdom Metazoa; phylum Chordata; class Mammalia; order Artiodactyla; family Suidae; genus Sus; species Sus scrofa. The sequence continues at coordinate 38,881,349 of NC_139386.1, read as the reverse complement.
TCAGAGCTACAGCTGCTGGCCTACACCACAGCCACAGCCACGCAGGATCTGAGCAGCATCTATGACCTACAGCACAGCTCACGGCAATGCCGGATTCCTAACCCACTGAGTGAGGCAGGGATCGAACCTGCGTCCTCATGGATACTAGTCGAGCTCGTTTCTGCTGAGCCACAATGGGAACTCCAGGAACTTAGGTTCTATTTAGACCCCTCCACCTTTTAGGATTTTACTAGTCTGTGAGTCCAGGGACCGAAAGTTCCAAAGTGGGGATGCTCCCTCATAAAATAGCAAAGATTTGGGTCCTAGAATCTGCAATGCCGTTAGCAGGACCCAGATCTCCTGGAGCAATTTTTTGACTCTGTGGTTTTAATCCACCTCCTTCAATTGCCTGCCCTCACTCAGTCCTTTCCCCCAAAGCCTCGCTCCACCACCCAGAGTTCTTTTATTCCACAAACGTTGACTGAAGACTTTATTCCCAGCTGTATGGCTGCAAAGATGGCTAGTTTCCCATGCTGGGGAATTCATGGTGAGGTAGTGAAGTCCAGACTTGCCAGAACTTCCTTTCTTAAACTGGTGATTTCTCAGAGTGTGGTCCTTGGAACAGTGGCATCGACTTCACCCAGGAACTTGCTAGAAATGCTCTTTTCAGATGCCAGCTTGGACTTACAGAATCAGAAGCTCTGGGGGTATGGCTCGCTGATCTCCGTTTTTTTGTTTTTTGTTTTGTTTGTTTTGTTTCATTTTGTTTTGTTTGCTTTTTAGGGTCCCACTCGAGCATGTGGAAGTTCCCAAGCTAGGGGTCGAATCAGAGCTGTAGCTGCCATCTTCTGCCACAGCCACAGCAACACTGGATCAGAGCCACGTCTGTGACCTACACCACAGCTCATGGCAACACCGGATCCCTGACCCACTGAGCGAGGCCAGGGATGGAACCCGCATCCTCATGGATACTAGTCAGGTTCATTTCTGCTTCACCACAAGGGGAACTCCCTGATCTTAGTTTTTAACAAGTCCTCCTGGGAACCGGAAGGCACCCTGAGTTTGAGACCCAGTGAACCGACCCCAAAAAGCTGTGGAGCCGTGGTTCCGAGCTCTCAGTATGTCCTGAAGAAGCTCTGTCACCTGGGCTGCCGAGACTTGAGGTTTCCAGCTCCCAATCACAGCTGTCTTGGCAGCTCCAACACTACTTTGAGCCTTTCTCATGTTTTCGTAAATGCCAGGCGTTGTGGAAACTGTGGGTTGTTTCAATGGGAACTAATCCAGTTTAGCGTGTAATTGCCCCTGGTTCTCCCAGGCTTCCCTTGAAATCGATTGCAATGCTTGCTAGGATGGTGACGCCATGACTAAGACCCACAATGAGAATCCCAGTGCCAGGGGGCCCCCCTGCTTCCAGAGATCTCTGGAGGAGGAGAATTCTTAGGGGGTCTCCCTCTGCCCTTTCCCAGGAGCCTTTCATTAATATCCTTGTCCAGGGCAGGGTCCAGGCCTGGTACTGGTCCTCAGCAGGTGATATCATCTTCCCTACAGTAAGTTCAGTCCCATCTCAGTGCTGACTGGCCCCTGTGTTCTTTCCTGGGATCCGCAGGTCTGTCATGCATTGCTCTGACCCCAAGTCCCCTGTTGCATCATTGGCACTTTTGTGAAAATTAGAGAAAGGCCACCTCTCCAGGTGCCTCGCAGGGTGGACTCAGTGCCCGGGGCTCAGGGTGGGGCTGGATTTCAGGCCCTGGCGATCCCCTGGGCAGGTGCCAGCGTGTGGTACCAGCTACACAGCCAGCAGCAGCAACCCTGCCCCTACCCAGGCTGGGCCTGGTGGGGGTTGCTGAGGAGGGAGGGGCATGGGGAGTGGTGTGGGGGAGGAGCGCCACCCACGTGACTCCCACCTATTAGGGGTTCACACATGCTGGGCCAAGGCTACGCCCTTTCTCCGCAGCATTTCCTCAGTGGCTCACACACACCCAGTGATGTGGGTGTTAGTATTCTCTCCATGTGGCTTTTCTTTTTCAAAATTGTAAGAAATATTCAGACTCTTAGTACCATCATGTTCCCATCTATGCAGTGGTTATGATATTCCTAGCTCTGTACTAAGAGCTGGTTCTGAAAATCAAGTGAGACCAGAGTCATGAAAGCTTTCTGGAGTAAAGATGTTAAAACACCCTGCAGGAGTTCCTGTTGTGGCGCAGCGGAAAGGAATCCGACTAGGAACCATGAGGTTGTGGGTTTGATACCTGGCCATGCTCAGTGGGTTAGGGATCTGGCATTGCTGTGAGCTGTGACATAGGTTGCAGAAGCAGCTTGGTTCCAGTGTCTCTCTGGCTGTGGTGTAGGCTGGCAGTTGTAGCTCCGATTCGACCCCTAGCCTGGGAATCTCCATATGCCACGGGTGTGCCCCCCCCCCCCCGAAAAAACCCACCCTGCAAATGTCAGGGTTGATACTGATTTTTATCCCTGGGTCTTTAAGGGCAGGTTCTGGGGGCTCTGGTTTGAGAAACTCACCGTAAATCACACAGCCCCCAGTGTTAAGGTGTGTGCCACGGAAGGTTGGGTTCCTGCCATGATGCTGGCATGGGGGGTGGTCTCCTCCCCTAAAATCACGGGACGGGTTAGGCTGCAGCAGCCAAGGTGTGTGTGCAGGCACTCAGGGGCGAGGTCCAGCCTGGGGACGGGACGAGATGACCTCACGGGCCTTTCCACTGGCTCATTTTAATGACTTGGTTCACTCCTTTGTTTTTTGGCTTTCTCCCTCTTTCTTGCAGCTGTGGTGATAGGGATTTAGGGCAAGCATTTGAGATCCCTTTTCTAATCCCTGTCAAATCTGGATTTAGCTGTGGGAAGTCCAGGAAAGGGAGAAGAGGGGAAGGGCTGGGGGCCCCAGCTCAGTACCTCTGAGAAATTCCAGCAGGAACGCCCAACCTCCACCCTCCGAGGCTGGAAGCCTCTCTTCTCACTCATTCTTATGCTTTTCCCGGAATACCTTCTTGCTTGAGCGCTTAAGGAATAAGAATAAGTATGTTCTTTGCACGTGGTAAGGGGGAGATTTTGACATTTACTTTTTTCCAGTTTAACTGTGTCTTTTGTTGAAATGTTGCTCGGCCAAGCCGTTTCCACGACTGCGCCCTACTCCCCACCCCTGGTTGAGACTGAATTCCCCTCTCAACCAGATGAGTGCAACAATGGTCCGGATTATTCACCCTGCAAACTGCCTCAATGGAGTTTTTTTCTTTTTAAAACAATTGAGGAGTTCCCACTGTGGCTTAGTGGGTTACAATCCCGACTAGTACCCATGAGGATGAGGGTTTGATCCCTGGCCTCGCTCAGTGGGTTGAGGATCTGGCGTTGCCGTGAGCTGTGGTGTAGGTCGCAGATGGAGCTCAGATCGTGTGTTGCTGTGGCTGTGTATAGGCCGGCAGCTATGACTCCGATTTGACCCCTTACCTGGGAACTTCCATATGCTGCAGGTGCGGCCCTAAAAAGCCAAAAGCAAAAAAAAAAAAAAAAAAAAAAATCAATTGATGTATAGTTGATGTCAGTATAAGTATACCATATAGTGATACACAATTTTTAAAGGTTATACTCCATTTATAGTAATTATAAAATATTGACTATCCCTGTGTTGTAAAATACATGCTGTAGCTTACTTTATACATAATAGTTTGTACCTCAGTCCCTACCCCTATCTTACCCCCAACCGCCATCTCCCCACTGGTAACCACTAGTTTGTTCTCTATGAGATAGTTTCTTTTTTCTTATATTCACAACTTGAATTTTTATATTTCACATAGAAATGATATCATATCTTTCTCTTTCTGACTTATTTCATTCGGCATAATGTCCATCCATGTTGCAAATAGCAGAATTTCATTTTTTTTTTGCTAAGTAATATTCCATTGTATACATGGGCCACAGCTTCTTTCTCCATTCATCTGTCCATGGACATGTAGGTTGCTTCCACGTCTTGGCTGTTGTAAATAGTGCTGCAATAACATTGAGGTGCATGTGTCTTTTTGTTCTTTCTTGGGCTGCTCCTGCAGCATATAGAGGTTCCCAGGCTTGAGGTCGAGTCAGAGCTATAGCCACCGGCCTACGCCAGAGCCACAGCAACAAGGGATCCAAGCCGCATCTGCAACCTACGCCACAGCTCACGGCAACACCGGATCCTTAACCCACTGAGCAAGGCCAGGGATCGAACCTGCACCCTCATGGTTCCTAGTCGGATTCATTAACCACTGAGCCACAATGGGAACTCTGCATGTGTCTTTTTGAATTCAAGTTGGATAGATGCCCAGGAGTGGGATTGCTGGGTCATATGGAAGTTCTCTTTGTAGTTTTTTGAGAAAGCTCTTTATAGTTTTCCACAGTGACTGCACCCATGTACATTCCTACCAGCCGTGTATGAGGATTCCTTTTTGTCCACACCCTCTTCACAAACTTCTGCCCAACTCCATAGACTTTTTATTACATAACTTCCCTACAGATAAGTTATGTAACATAACACTAATCATATCATGCCCATTACCTGCGGCCTCCTGTACAAATTTTTCAGTCTGAAATTAAAGTCCTTTTGCAACTGGCTTCAGGCTACTCCTTGATCCCTGTCAGGGACTCCTAGCAGTGCCGTCATCACTTATTCTCTTATCCCCTGTATTCATGGCATCCTGGGCTTTTGTTCATGTGTTCCATCTCCATGCGCCCCTTCTTTCAGTCCAAACACTTCGCATCCATAAAGCCAGCTCGTGTCCCATCTCCTTGACCCCAGCCCACTAATATCCCTGTTCTCTGAACATGTAGTGTCAGCACCCCATAGTTTCAAACTAGTTATTCCTTCCTTGTTCCATTAGTTAAGTCTCCCCAGGTGACCTGTAGGCTCCTTGACATGTGTCCCTATCCTACGCTGCTTCTATGCTCCCCGCATCCCAGCCAAGCTTATGTGCTGTGCTGTAAATAATTTAACCCTACTCATGTATTTGCCCACTTAAAAACCCTGCATGGATGACTTTCTAGAAATTGGAGTTCATTTATCTTGTGAAAAGAAATAGTATCTGGGAGCTCCCATTGTGGCTCCGCCTTTTAAGAACCTGACAAAGTGTCCATGAAGATGCAGATTTGATCCCTGACCTTGCTTGGTGGGTTACGGATCCGTCGTTGCTGGGAGTTGTGGTGTCGGTCGCAGATGCGGCTTGGATCTGGTATTGCTGTGGCTGTAGCCGGCAGCTGTAGCTCCGATTGGACCCCTAGCCTGGGAACCTCCATAGGCCACAGGTGAGGCCCTAAAAACAAAAAAAGAAAAAGAAAAAAAAAACCCAGTTATCTGTTTGTAGCCCAAACGCACACTTACCCAGTCATCCCAGATCCACCCTTACAACTTTCTCGAGGGGGAAAGAACAGTGATGAGGATGGGAGATTTGAAAGGTGCTGCTCCTGCCCTAAAGTTTTTGCAGCAGGAGCCCCGCTGGGCCCTTGACCCCCCTCTGATGCATTTGCTTCCCTCCTCTCCCCAGAGAGCTCCTGTGAGAACAAGCGGGCGGACCTGGTTTTCATCATCGACAGCTCCCGCAGCGTCCACACCCACGACTACGCAAAGGTCAAGGAGTTCCTGGTGGACATCTTGCAGTTCTTGGACATCGGCCCCGATGTTACCCGCGTGGGCCTGCTGCAGTACGGCAGCACCGTCAAGAACGAATTCTCCCTCAAGACCTTCAAGAGGAAGTCGGAGGTGGAGCGCGCCATCAAGAGGATGCGGCACCTGTCCACGGGCACCATGACCGGGCTGGCCATCCAGTACGCCCTGAACATCGCCTTCTCGGAAGCGGAGGGCGCCCGGCCCCTGCGGGAGAACGTGCCGCGGGTCATCATGATCGTGACGGACGGGCGGCCCCAGGACTCAGTGGCCGAGGTGGCTGCCAAGGCCCGGAACACGGGCATCCTGATCTTTGCCATCGGCGTGGGCCAAGTGGACTTCAACACCCTGAAGGCCATCGGGAGCGAGCCCCACGAGGACCACGTCTTCCTGGTGGCCAACTTCAGCCAGATGGAGTCGCTGACCTCCGTGTTCCAGACCAAGCTGTGCAGTAAGTCCTGCTCCGGGGTGACTCTTCTCTGGGAATCACGAAGATGTGTTCGGTTATCTCCCAGTGTTGGTTCTGGGCTCCCTGGTTGCGGGGACTCTGCTGGCCAGGGCTTTTCCGCAAAGGCCGAGGTAGACACCGTGTTCTTTGGGGGCTTAGCTCTGGCCAAGGAGACATATTCAGGATGCAATTCCAGACATAAGCAAGGAGCTGTAGTTCTAACAGGGTCACCAAGGAAGAATATGGGGCAGGACTGGACCCTAGGCCAGGAGGCTCGGGGCGATTTCCCTGGGGAAGGAACATTTATTTACACGCCAACCAAACCACAGGATGAGAAAAAGTAGGCAGGTGAGGTTTTTCTCCAGCTCACTGGACTATCCTGCTATTCCCTAAGCTGGGATTCATGAGTTGGAGTAAAAGCATGGGAATGGGAGAGCAAAAAAAATACTATACTTTCTCTTGGGATTGTGTGGGATGTGGAGCATTTTTGGCTCACAGTGGTGCTAGCAGTGGAGGCTCTCTCAGCCCAGAAAGAGGCCCCGTGTACGGGGAGGACCAAGATGTGCTCCTGGTGGCTCCCCACCTGTTACGATGGCAGGTGCCTCCCGACCCCTGCAAGGACAGGCCTCCTCAAGTCCGGGAGCCTCGTTCCTCTGCTCTGAGGGTCTTCTTCCCCGTCTTGCTTTCTAACCCTGCTCTCCACAAGGCTTCTCTCTCCCGTCCTTCTCGGACTCCTCCCAGTCCCCTCTGAGCAGAGCTCCTGCCTCAGTTTTCCCAGCAAATCAACTTGCCTTCCATCTCCCCACTTTCCTGCTTCTATCTCTGTCTTCTTCATTTTTTTTTTTTTTTTGTCTTTTCAGGGCCACACCCGCGGCATATGGAGGTTCCCAGGCTAGGGGTGTCATCGGAGCTGTAGCCACCGGCCTACGCCACAGCCACAGCAACGCCAAATCCGAGCCATGTCTGCCACCTACACCACAGCTCACCACAATGCCAGATCCTCAACCCACTGAGCAAGGCCAGGGATCAAACCCAAAACCTCATGGTTTCTAGTCCTATCCCTGTCTTTTCTTCCTACTCCAGGGGGGCAGCGACCCAGGATGCCAACCCTGGCTCCATGCTAGTCCCTGCAAACAGGAAGCATACCTCCTGACCTGGTAAACAATGTTCAGTCCTGCCTTGCCCACCCAACTGGTCCCTGTCACCTCCAACTGCCATGCTGCTTTGATGGGAAAACAAGTATCTATTCTGAAATGACTAGGATATCTCTGGAGTATGAATGGAGAGTGAGCTTAAAGATCAGACTCATCTCCAACTCCCCGGGAGCAGGAACCTGAGGACCAGTTCTCAGAATGTGACAAAGCCTAGAAAACTAACCCCCACCCACCCACCCACCCCTTGCCCCTTGGAAGCCTCAGAAGGAAGAACAATGTGCTTCTTTTTTTTTTTTTTTAATTAGTTTCAGATTTAAAAAATTTTTTTTATTTATTTAGGTTTTTAGAGCCCCACTTGTGGCATATGGAAGTTCCCAGGCTAGGGGTCAAATCTGAGCTACAGCTGCTAGTCTACGCCACAGCCACAGCAACACAGGATCCGAGCCACATCTTCAACCTATACCACAGCTCACAACAATGCCAGATCCCTGACCCACTGAGTAAGGCCAGGGATCGAACCCACGTCTTCATGGATACTAGTCTGCTTCATTACCATTGAGCCACAATGGGAACTCCCAAATTTTTATTTATTTTTTTTGTTGAAGTAGAGTGGATTTACAATATCATGTTAGTTTCAGATGTCCAGCACAGTGATTGTTTTCTTATAGAAACTAATTATTTTTTTTAATTTTATATAAACTTAATTTTTGAGTTTCATTGTTTTGACTGGATGTATACCCAGGAGTGGGATTGTAGGATCATATGGTGGCTCTATTTTTAGGTTTTTTTTGCATTGTTTTTTTTTGTCTTTTTGCCTTTCCTAGAGCTGCTCCTGCAGCATATGGAGGTTCCCAGGCTAAGGGTCTAATAGGAGCTGTAGCTGCCGGCCTGCGCCAGAGCCACAGCAACGCGGGATCCGAGCCACATCTGCGACCTACACCACAACTCATGGCAACGCCGGATCCTTAACCCACTGAGCAAGGGCAGGGATCGAACCCACAACCTCATGGTTCCTAGTCAGATTCGTTAACCACTGAGCCACGACGGGCTCTCCTATTTTTAGTTTTTAAAGGAAACTCCATATGGTCTCCATAGTGGTTTTACTGATTTACATACACTCCTGTCATCTCCATACCCTCTCCAACATTCGTTACTTAAGGACCTTTTGATGATGGCCATTCTGAGTGGAGTGAGGTGATACCTCATTGTAATTTTAAGAACAGTGTGCTTTTGGTGTGTCTTTAAAAAAAAAAAAAATTCTCTGCCGAAAACAAACTTCAGAAAGCAGAGACCCCAGTGTTTCTTGACTCCACAGTCAAAAGATTTACTTTAAAAAGTCAGCGCCATGAAGGGGGAAAAAAAAACCCTTTTTCTTTGCAATGGCACTTGGGAAAGATTCAGATGTGCCATTTTCCCTGGCACCGCAGAGGGGCTGGGTTGCTGTGGTGTGCCGTGGCCTGAGTCACCTGGAAAACTTCAGCCAGCAGAACGCGCTGCAGACATTTTTAAGGTTTATGACTTTTAAATGACTTCTGCAGAATTTATATTCCCCCTTTCCTGGAAATATTAAAAAAAAAAAGAAAAAAAAAAGAAAGAAAAGAAAGAAATTGGTTCTGTAATAGTTTTGATGGGTGTATTCATTTGTCTTGGAAAATATTAATGGAGGCGTTCTTTTATACGTGCTCTGAATTTGTCAGCGAATGGAAAGATAATATGACAAGGGGAAAGACGTGGACTTGTTCATAGAAGAATCTTCTGTGGGCTTTATGGCCAGGCAGCAGAATTAAAAGGCAGTTTGGATCTCTCCCCACCCTTTTTTTGTCATCTAGAAGCTCTAAGAAAACATCAGCATGATGCCATTCATTCATTCATTGGGGCCCTCCAACTGGATCCCCCTTTTCACCCACAGACGACCCCTCCCTCTCTTCCCGCATCTCAGGGCTCCACGGAGCAGACTTGTCAACTGTCTTGAAAGGTTAAGGAGACCCCAGGGCCTCTTTAGCAACCGTGCAGGAGAGCTCGCAGTAGCTAACATTTATAAAGCACTTTCTCTTGTGTTTTCACACTTGACCCTCATGAAAATCTGGGGAGGCAGCACCATATTATCCCTCCGTTTCCAGGACTGTAAACTTGTGAAGTGAATCCCCCAAGAACAAGCAGCCAGGAGATGGTGGGTTCTGCTTCCAAGCCTCTCACTCATTTCCTCATTTCACTTCTTTTCATGTGGGGAGATATAAATTTTTTTAAGGGCTGCACCTGCAGCATATGGAAGTTCCTGGGCCAGGGGTTGAACTGGATCTGCAGCTGCCAGCCTACATCACAGCCACTGCAATGTGGGATCCAAGCCACATCTGCAACTTACACCACAGCTCACAGCAACACCAGATCCTTAAGCCACTGATTGAGGCCAGGGATTGAACCTGTATCCTCACAGACACTGTATTGGGCTCTTAGCCCTTTGAGCCACAACGGGAACTCCTATAAATTCCTCTTTTAAGGTAAATGGGTTTCTTACCTTTCTTTCTTTCTTTTTTTTTTTTTGTCTTTTTGCCATTTCTTGGGCTGCTCCTGTGGCATATGGAGGTTCCCAGGCTAGGGGTCTAATCCAAGCTGTAGAGCTGGCCTACGCCAGAGCCACAGCAACTCAGGGTCCGAGCCGCGTCTGCAACCTACACCACAGCTAACAGCAACACCAGATGCTTAACCCACTGAGCGAGGCCAGGGATCGAACCCGCAACCTCATGGTTCCTAGTCGGATTCGTTAACCACTGAGCCACGATGGGAACTCTGGTAAATGGGTTTCTGATGGCCGCCTCGGCAGTCCAGCCTGCTAGATACACCAGCTCTGAGGGTGACATTCACCTCTGAGTTTGATGGGAAGCCTTTGCGGTAGAGAGGGCCAGCTGAAGTCTCAGTAGCCCCACCTGCCAGCTGTAAAAATGCAGAGCACATCCATAAAATGGGGAGTTTACCTGTGGAGAGTAGATAGGGGAACAGGCATTATTAAGTGTAGAGTCCCGTCCAGTGTGCATCGTGTTGTGTGTGATTACAGTCAGACACGTGGAGAACCAGCAGAGAGGCAGATGGCCTCCGCTTTGACCTGCCCTCCAGTCCTCAGACAACAGCCATGAGTGTCTTCCATGTTGCAGGTGGCAGTTCTCTGGGATTTTGGAAGCCTCATTTGTTCCTTAACCATTTATTGAGCTACATGCTGAAAAACAGCTAATTTTGTCCTAGGCTAGGTACTTTCCATACATTATTTCTTTGAATACTTCTAACAGCCCTGTGAAGCAGGTGCTATTATTATCCCCATTTTGCAGAAGGAGAAACTGAGGGCTAGAAAGGAGAAGCAACAGCTTTAAGTAGCAGAATTGGAGTTGTTCTGGCTCTAGAGCTCTTACCAAAGCCAGGGAGTTCCAGGCTGGTGGGAAGATGCTCTTATGACAGAGAAATGTGATGTTGGCTATATGAGGTGTGCACTTCAGTGGCCTTGGAAAGTCACCAGGTACTGGAGGATTCTGATCAAAGAATGCCCGGGTGTGCCTAGGGCGTCCAGAAGAGTTGTTTTTTTTTTTTTTTTTGTCTTTTTAGGGCCACACCCGCAGCATATGGAGGTTCCCGGGCTGGGGGTCAAATGAGAGCTGTAGCCACTGACCTACGTCTCAGCCACAGCAATGCTGAATCCGAGCCCTGCTTGCAACCTATACCACAGCTCATGGCAACACCGGATCCTTAACCCACTGAGTCAGGCCAGGGATTGAACCTACATCCTCATTGATGCTAGTCAAATTTGTTTCCACTGAGTCACAACAGGAACTCCAAGTTGCTATTTTTTTTTTTTTTTTTTTAATTTTGGCTGCCCCATGGCAAATGCAGTTCCTGGGCCAGGGATCAGATCTGAGCCGCAGTTTTGACCTCTGCCACAGCTGTGGCAACACCAGATCCAGGATTGGGGATTGAAGCAGCAGAGACACCGCCAATCCCATTGTGCCACAGTGGGAACTCCCAGGAGATACTTTAAGAGAACTTTAAAGAGGAAATAATAATAACTCTTACTGGTATTCATATGTGCATGTGCTTTTTGGAGCTCTTGGCATATGTTTACTCATCTTCTTCTCACATCCAACCTGTGATGTGGATGCTCTTATAATTCCCATTTTACAGAAGAGGAAACTGAGGCCCAGAGGTTCCATAACTCGTCCAAAGTCCCACAGCACTAAGGAGTCGAGTTGGGGTGTGAACCCCGGCTTGCCGGCACAGAACCTACATCTTAACTGCTATGTGCTCCACAGACTTGAAAGACGCGTAGGAGTTTCCTGGCTAGAGATGGGTAGGGAGGATGCCTGCAGCAAGCCAGGGAAAGAATATTTTCAGTAGTTTTCTCTCTTCACTTGAAAATAAAACAAAAAAGGAGTCCAGAGTCTCTGTTAAGTTCTTGATCTGCTAAGGAGACATAACCCACAACTTGAGAAACGCTGAGGAGGTGCTGGGCAGGAAGTGGAAGGCAAAGTGCACCCAGAGAAAGGGATTCCAGAGGGCAGACTGAGGCTCTTCGGCTTTGGGTGGAGCTGAAAAGCACTGCAGGAGCTGTGGATCCTGTGGATCAATGGAGACCTGATATCCCCAGGTGTGATCAAGGCAGGGACCTTTATGGTACAATTAGGAAGCGATTAGGCTCTGGAACGAGGCTGACTTTGAGTGGGTGTCCTGGCTCTGGCTCTCACTGCTGCTGAGTTGTGACCTCGGGCACAGCGGTGGCTTTGTACCTACAGGCAGCAAATGCCCACACCAGCCATAGCGCGGGGGCGGGGGGGCATCGTCTGAGGTTGCATTTTCAGGGCGCCCTGAGACGGCCAGAGACATTTGGAGGCCAGGGGTCCTGTGAATGGAGGCCCTGTCTACAAGAAGACCAAAACCCACCCCTCCTGGGGCCTGCCAATTGTGCCACCCAGTTAGAGAGGACACTAAATTTAGGGGCTGCAAAATGCATGTCTATTCTGAGCCTTCTCATGACTCACAGCCTGGGCAGGGCCGCTCTTAATTCACCTCTTGCTATCTGCTTTATCAGCATATTTTATAAGCTTTATCAGCTTATCAGTATTTGAAGCCGGAGGCTGGTTTTTCCTATCCTAATAGCCGCACCCCACCCGGGCCAGGCCCCCTTGAAGGCCCTAAGAGTGTTCCTGAGACACGCCTTCCATCAACTAGCCTGGGCAAAGTCCACACGTACTTCAGCCCCAGGAATTGCTCCTTTCAAGATCACCCCCCCCCCCCCCGCCCCGCATCAGCCCATCACTCCTTTGATCATTCCTTTAGTTAATTCATTAACAGTTATGAACATTCATATTTCCTGGTTAAAAATCCAATCCTGCCAAAGACATAGCCTGCTGATTTAGTGATTCTTCCCCTGAACACAAAGCCTGGACCCAGCGTTACCCAACAAGGCCTTCCGAGATGTGAAACCACCTGCAGGCCATCAGGGGAGGCTGGAAGGTGGTCTTCCCTCCAGTTGCATTACAAAGGCCTCCTCCAGGCGAGAGCAAGGCATCAGGCCAGATGCTCTGGGTACCACTCATCCCTCACCGGTAGATGTTACAAATGGAAAAATTTTATACTACCTCAGTCAAAGTGGTTGGGATTCTTTTGATTGAGAGTAATAGAAATTCAGAGTTCCCATTGTGGCTCAGTAGGTTAAGAACCAGACGTGGGATTCCCTGTTGTGGCACAGCGGAAACGAATCCGTCTAGGAACCATGAGGTTGCGGGTTCGATCCCTGGCTTTGCTCAGTGGGTTATGGATCCGGCATTGCCATGAGCTGTGGTGGAGGTCACAGACGCGGCTCCGATCTGGCATTGCTGTGGTTGTGGCGTAGGCCGGCAGCCTCAGTTCCAATTCCACCCCTAGCCTGGGAACTTCCATATGCCAGTGGGTGCGGCCCTGAAAAGACAAAAGACAAAAAAAAAAAAAAAAAAAAAAAGAAAAGAAAAGAAAAAGAACCAGACGTGTGTCTGCGAGGATGCAGGCTTGATCCCTAGCCTTTTTCAGTGGGTTAGGAATCCGGCATTGCTGCAAGCTGTGGCGTAGGCCTCAGCTGAGGCTCCAATTCGACCCCTAGCCCGGGAACTTCCACATGCTGCAGGTGCAGCTGTAAAAAAAAAAAAAAAAAAGAAAGTAATAGAACTTCAACTTGGACTAGCTTTAGGAGGGAGGAATGTGTGATATTAGTCATGGAAATAAGAAGAGGAGTGAATGAAGTTCTCCTCTCTCTCCATCTCCATCCTCTGCCTCGCCTTGGACTTCTCTGGTCCATGGGCAGAAAGCACACACCCCCTCAGCCCCCAGATATGCTTGCCCTCAGTATAGCCTTCTTTTTCTCAGTTCTAGCGCTTACCTGCCAAGAAAAGACTCCGATCATCAAACCCTGTACACCAGTCATAATGTCTTTGGAGTGAGAAGGAAAGCAGCTTCTAGCAAAAGGGGGTGCTACACAGATAAAATAATGTCTGTCCCGAAGGCCCCTAGACACCATTCATGCCTTTATTCTGCAGGTAAAAAAATAAGCCTAAAAGAGCTACCCAACTAACCTGAACGTCCCTCACTTGTTTGAGGCGGAGGGGACCTGAAACACAGGTCTTTTGGCCTCTAATCCAGTGCTCTTTCTAGTACCCCAAATTCCTGGTTCCAATTTCTTTTATGGTACATGGCCAAAACAAGCCTTAGTAACAAGCTGTCACTCCAAACCCTATGCAATAGTTTTTTTGTTGTTGTTGTTTTTTAATGGCTCCACCTGCAGCATATGAAAGTTCTTCGACCAGGGACTGAATTTGAACTGCAATTGCAACCTACCACGAAACTGCAGCAATGCTGGATTCTACCCTTTGTGCCAGGGCAGGGTCAAATCCATGCCTCCACAGTGACCCAAACTGCTGCAGTCAGGTTCTTAACCCACCGCACCACAGCGGGAACTCCTGCAGTGGTTCTTTAAATTTCCCCATTTGACAGGTAAAGAAAGTGCCGTTCAGAGAAATTAAGTAATTCATACAAGGTCAGCTTTGGTCTATTTCCAGAAGCCTTCCTCTATTTCCACAGCCTTCCCCTGTGCTCTCTGTTGCCCAGCAGGTATTTTCTCTCCTACATCCTCCGTAAATGATTATCTGTCAGGGTCTCAGTGAGAGGACAGGCACCTGGGCTGATCACTTGGGCCTTGTACCAGCGGAAAACTGCTTGTGTTGCTGGTTGCTGAGACTTTAGACCTCCTTCCTTACAGGAGAAAATAGTGACACTCTGAGAGTCCCACAGGAACCCCTCTGTGCCCGTGGGTAATTTGACTCTAGCAGCCTAGGGAAAAAAGAGAGCCTTCCAGGGTGAAAGCAAATGCAAATTAAAAACAGGATAACGTTGGAGTTTCTGCTGTGGCTCAGCAGGTTAAGAACCCGACTAGTATCCTTGAGGATTCAGGTTCAATCCCTGGCCTCACTCAGTGGATTAAGGATCTGGTGTTACCGTGAGCTGTGGTGTAGGTTGCAGACATGGCTTGGATTCTGCATGGCTGTGGCTGTGGTGTAGGCCGGCAGCTGTAACTCCGATTTGACCCCTAGCCTGGGAACCTCCATATGCCACAGGTGCAGCCCTAAAAAGACAAAAACAAAAAAACAACCCCCCCACAAAAAAAAAACCCAGCCCAGGGTAATGTTTCCCTCTTAACATTGTCAAAAACTTGACATTTGATAATTTGGAGTGGATTCTGAGGGAGTAGGGACCATGACTGTCATTGCTGGTATGAGCCGTCTTGGAAAGCAATTATGTGACATCTATTTAAAATAGGACCCAGTTCTGGAGAAACCATTGCACATGTGCTCAAGGTAATGTGTTTGAGAATGTTCATCACAGCGTTGGGAAAGTTTGGGCACTGCTCAAATGTGGAGTATCGGGGGAGTGGCTAAATAAAATGAGGAATAGTCATATGATCAATGGATCAAGCAATTAAAAGAAATAAACTAGATCTAATGTATTTGATCACATCTAAGATACACAGTTGGTTCTCATTATTCTTGGTAATTATATTCTGTAAAGTCATGGTGAACTCAGATTAGCAAGTTACTGAACCATTGTTCCTAAGGGAAATATAGAGTTAGGTTCCTGTGAGCCTCTGGTCCTGCATTGTTGTCAATTGATCAATACATAATTTTGTTTTATGTGTGTTTCTATTTATTTACATATTTATTTATTTTTTGTCTTTTGTGTTTCTATTTAAAGACACCTTCTTTACTACATACTTTTGATTCATTAACATTGAACTCACAGCCAACAGCACCATCACTCAAGCCTGAATGAAATTTATCACACACACATTTTCTTCGTAAGGCACATCACCACCTTCTTGAACACCAGACACACTTCACTGCAGCAAACACCAGCACTTCAGCACTACACTTGGGGCCATTTGAAACAGCAAAATCACCAAGCAAAAGCACAAAAGTGCCAAAAGTGTGGCACTTAGTCGACCTCAGGAGTTCCCATCGTGGCTCAGCAGAAACGAATCTGACCAGTATCCATGAGGACGCAGGTTTGATCCCTGGCCTCACTTGGTTAAGAATCTGGCGTTGTCAAGAGCTTGGCTCAGATTTGGTGTGGCTGTGGCTGTGGTGTAGACTGGCAGCTACAGCTCCTATTCGACCCTTAGCTTGGGAACCTCCATTTGCCTCAGGTGTGGCCCTAAAAAGACCGAAAAAAAAAAAGCCTTAAAAACACACTTGTTCATGGTCTGAGAGCTGAAACGATTCAGAGCATCGCCTTGTTCAGTCTCAACTGGGCATGCGCGCATTGGGTGACCTAAATTTTTTATCACTCCAAGCATGTCCACAAATAATGATGAGAGAACTGTGAGTGTTGACATTAGGGTTACAAATACATTTTTTTTGCAAGTGGGCAAATTGGCAAATATGGAATCTGTGAATAATGAGGATCAATTGTATGTGTCCTCACATTTTTAACGTTTCTGAAATTGAGAGCCTCTTAGATTCCATAAAAGATAGTATATATCATTAGAGATAGAATCTGATATTGAGTGAAAAACCACGTTGAAGATGGATATATATAGGATGAACCCAAGTATGTAAAATAAAAGTCCATCATGCTTCTTCTTTGCTGCATGCAGCTAACTCATATCAGGCATTCTCATGGGCGATGTCTTAAGCACCTTATCTTCTTAATTATTTTAACCCTTACAAGGCCCTTCTGAGGTTGCTACTATTTTTACTCCCATTTAATATAAAGTTCAGACAATTGCCCACGGTCACAAAAACAGAGATTTCTTTCACACTAAAGTTAAATGAACTTTCCTAGCGTTATTTGTATCTAAACAGGAGCTAGAAGGCAGACAAGTGTAAACTCAGAGTAGTCATTCTAAATTGTTTTATTATGAAATAAAAAAGTTTTACTTTCACTTACTGCCCACCACATTTCTTACTTTGAAATAAAGGACATATATTTAAGACAAACCATGATTTCATCAGTAGCTGAGTTGTCCTAGGCCCTGGATAAGGGGATTATTCTCTTTTGAAAGCCTCTTTTGTTTTAGTTTTATAAAACTATGTTCCTACATATGAACATCCTTTTTGTTTATGAGAACATTTGCATAGCTGTTACTCTGCTTATACTGATGCTTATTAATTTTAAGGATGTTCAGGTTGAATTGTAGGGATTGAAGTCATAAATTAAGATGTAAAAAAAAAAATAAGAATTGTTATGAGCTCCAGACAGATTTATACAAGCATCAATATATCTGACACCCTAGGTACTTCAGAAACTAAATGCAGAAATATTTTAAATTGAGACATAAAGATTATAGAAACATATGAATGCATTTTTTTTACTCCAAAATTTTCATAACACTTTTGCCTATTAAAAAATTACATTACTCTTGGGATTTACTTTCTTGATCCTGAGACACTGTCAATTCTTTACCACCTTCTCATTTAACTAATAGCTTTTCCTCCAAACCCCTTGCTGCCTACTGAAAATCCACGCATTAGCCAAAGTCTGCAGTGGTATCACCCTTTCCAAGGAAATTCTCTTGTGGCACAGCAGTTTAAGGATCTGGTGTTACCATAGCTGTGGTCCAGGCTGCAACTGCAGCCCGGGTTCAATCCCTGGTCCAGGAACACATGCCCCAGGTGTGGCCAGAAAACAAACTTTCTGAGCCCTCCAATTGGGTACTAATAATTGAACTGTGAAATTTCTGTTTTTTAATTTCTGTGTCTGTAAGTTGCCTTTGACCAGTTTTTAGTTGGATATCAGCAATTCACGTGGCTCAGCCTAACATTACTTCCCTTTGATCCTCTGTGGCCCTTTACCTAAGTATTGCTGTTGGTGTTTAGATAGAACTATCTTGTTCAACCAGTGGCTGCAAACCCCCTTGAGGGCACAGACTGTAGCTTGGTCCTCTTTGGGTCCTGCCTACTCCTTCACAGTATAGATTCTGGACGAATGTTTGAGGGTGAATGAAATTAGAGAAGGCATCCTGCTTTCCTGCTTGCCTGACTTGGCCATGTCTTCCCTTTCAGCGGTCCACATGTGCAGCATCCTGGAGCACAACTGCGCCCACTTCTGCATCAATACCCCCGGCTCGTACGTCTGCAGGTGCAAACAAGGCTACATCCTCAACTCGGATCAGACGACTTGCAGAAGTAAGACTGCTTTGCTGATGTGTCTGTACTGTCCTTCTCTGCTCTCTCTCTCTCTCTCTCTTTTTTTTTTTTTTTTTTTTTTTTTTTTTTTTTTTTGTCTTTTTGCCCTTTCTAGGGCCACAACCATGGCATATGGAGGTTTCCACGCTAGGGGTCGAATCGGAGTTACAGCTGCCGGCCTACGCCAGAGCCACAGCAACTCGGGATCCGAACCGCATCTGCAGCCTACACCACAGCTCACCGCAATGCTGGATCCTTAACCCACTGAACAAGGCCAGGGATCAAACCTACAACCTCATGGTTCCTAGTCGGATTCGTTAACCACTGCGCCATGATGGGAACTCCTCACTCTTTCTTCTTTTACCTGAGCCCATTTAATTCATCTGGGGCCCCTCACTCAACCAAGTCATCACCTCCCTAGAAACCGGGTTTTGTAACTCCTGTATTTTGTGTTGACCCCTGCCCCCCCGCCCCGACTCTGCCTCCACAGCACCAAGGCCAGAGCCAGGCACACAGCAGGCCATCAGGAAGAATTTGGAAGAACATTGGATGTTCCTTCTCAGAAATAGCCTCTTTGAATTCATGAGCTGCTGTCCTTTACTTCCAAGTTGTTCTTTCTTTTTCGTTTTTTTAGGGCTGTACCTGCTGCAAATAGAAGTTCTCAGGCTAGGGGTCAAATAGGAGCTGCAGCTTCCAGCCTATGCCACAACCACAGCGACTAGGATCCAAGCCTTGTCTGAGACCTACATCCCAGCTCACGGCAATGCCGGATCCTTAACTTACTGAGCATGGCCAGGGATCGAACCTGCATCCTCATGGATACTGGTCAGGTTCCTTACCACCGAGCCATAATGGGAACTCCCTGAGCCACATCAGGAACTCCTACTTCCAAATTGTTCTGAAGGAGCAATCATTTAAGAGCCTTTTCTTCTACTGTTTCTATTGCCTGTGCCCTGAGGAATTGTTTCTGTATTTTATCCTTTTCCCTGAAGCGTGGATTTAGGATGGGCCATTAACATTGGCCAGGAATCTTTATTCAAGTTCTGTTTTAGCGGTGGGCAGGGATCTAGTTGCTTTGGTGAGGGATGCTCTATATATCTCCTAAGTAAAAAAGGGCAAACAGATATAAAGCGTTAATAATACTCACATCCTCTTTTTTGGCCAAACTTCAAACTAGACAATATACGGACATTTGAAGCGCATGAGCTAATCCGTCTCTTAGAGGAGAGAATTACCCATACACTGAGTGTTCTGCTTATACTTTTTTTTTTTTTTCCAAGCTATAAATAAAGCCATTGTGTTAGTCCACAGACAGCCAGGCTTCCTCAAGACATGAGGAAGACTGGCCCACATGGAGACAAATAAAACTCAGCTTTAATCTGACATGTAGGTCATGCAATGCGTAATTGTTATTATACCGCATGGTAGGCAATTAAGCATTAATGGAAAGCAGTTTGCACAAATGGCTGTAATTAGTATCGCATTTATAGAGCCAAACCACATTTTCCTTTTGTCTTCTCACTTTTCACTGGGTTGAGGGTGGTTGGCCAGGGGCCTCCCTGCCCTCCCTGCCCCCCCATTAGGGAACATCTGTTCCACTCCTCCAGTTCTGTGGCCTCTGAGCCCAAAGCCCTCAGACTCGGTGAACACCAGGGAGGGGCGGGTGTGGTGAGGGGGAGGCTGTGTTCTGCATCTCCTCTCAGACCCCAGGATCCCAGGTTGTTTGTGGAGTGGAGCCTGAACCATCCTGGCCTTCCGCTGGACCCTTCTTCAGTTTCTATAACAAAAACATCACTCGTAGCATATGTTCACGGGTTTAATAGAATTTACTGGAGATCGGGGTGGGGGGGGGAGCTCAGGCGAGGTCACCTCACACGCTGCTCAGCAAACAACATCTTCTTAGACCCCACCCTGTCCTCTCCAGGAGCTGCCCTGCCCTGGGCTCCTCCTCAGATCGCTCAGCCCGCCAACATGTTGCTACCTCTGGTCCTGCCTTTCCCTTCTTCTGAGCACCAGAAATGCCCCTCCTTGTCTCCTGCTCCCGTGATTCACTGCAATTCAGGCCTCTGCCGATGTCCATTTTCTGGGGGCTGGCTTAGACAATCCAGAGGAATTTTGAGACCAGCAAATAAAAAACAAACAGTTCTCCCCCTGATGTCATGAGCTGGGCCCTCCCCACACACCAGATCTGCCACCCCCCCCCCACCCCCTGACTGGTCCCACCTCATGTCCTGAGCCCCAGGCTCCCCCAAGTGTGGCTCTGGCCTTGGCTCTGTTCTAGGGCAGTGGGTGCAAAGAGTGTGATGCCAAAACTGCCTGGGCTTTGGGCAGACTGATGGGGGTGGGGCAGAGAGGCTGGGGCGGGGAGCTGAATCCAGGGGGTGGTTCTCAAGCTTCCATAACTAAGAGTCACCCAGGAACCAAGCCCTGGGTCTCACCCCCTGGAGATGCAGAGACAGCAGGTCTGGGGTGGGGACCTCTGAGTTTGCACTGGCCATGAACTTCTGACTGAGATTGCTGTCACACTTTGAGATTCACTGGTGTCAGGCAGCAAGGGAGTGGGAGGGAAGGGCTTCGAGGTGAGGGAGCAGGGCAGGAGCTGGAGCCAGGGCTCTGCTGGCCCAGCTGACCAGCCCTCCAATCACCCGGAATCAGTTACACCACCTTTATTGTCAGCACTGCACTTGATACGTCCAGTCCTAAAGAGCAATTCTCGCTCTTCCAGGAAAAGATGATAATAACTCTTTTCTGAGTTCCCATTGTGGCTCAGTGGGTTAAGAACACGACCAGTATCCATGAGGGTGCGGGTTCGGTCCCTGGCTTCTCTCAGTGGGTTAAAGTATCTGGCGCTGCCGTGAACTATGGTGTAGGTTGCAGATGTGGCTCGGATCCCGCGTTGCTGTGGCTGTGGTAGAGGCCAGTGGTTGCAACTCCCATTCGACCCCTAGTCTGGGAACTTCCATATACCACGGGTGCAGCCATAAAAAAAAAAAAAAAACAAGCAAAAAACCCTCTTTTCTTTGAATACCTGAAATTGTACACTGGTGACCTTATGGAAAGACCAGGACCTTTATTGACCACGGACCTGAGTTTGAATCCTGCGTCTGTCTCACTCTCCTTGATTCAACTTCCTCACCCATAAAATGGAAAGAGTGCTGACAGATCAATGCCTATCTCACAGATAAGTCCTTGTTAGCCCATGATTTTGGTCTGGGGGACAATTAAAGTTGTGCCAAGGGAAGGCTGGGCCATACCCTGACCTCTGTTTCTGAGCTGCTGGAGGGGATCTGTCCCCACCAATATGGAGAGGGACTCCGTGGGCTTGGAAAGCAGTGAGACACAGCCGTTTCTAGTTCTGAGCCTTTAAGATGTGCCAGGCCCCACACAAATGACTGGAAATCAAATAGTGAATAAAACAGCAGTAAATCAAATAGACAACCAGGGTAACTGCAGACAAAAGTGAGTGCAGCCGCCCAGCTCAGTGCTGCACACAAGGCTGAGCCTAACTAGCCACTTTTTAATTTTTTTTTTTTTTTTTTGGTCTTTTCTAGGGCCGCACCCACTGCTTATGGAGGTTCCCAGGCTAGGGGTCAAATCAGAGCTGTAGCCGCCGGCCTACATCACAGTCACAGCAACTTGGGATCCGAGCCACATCTGTGACCTACACCACAGCTCATGGCATTGCCAGATCCTTAACCCACTGAACAAGGCCAGGGATTGAACTCACAACCTCACGGTTCCCAGTTGGATTCGTTAATGGCTGGACCACGACGAGAGCTCCCATAACTCTAGCCACTTATTAAGTGTTTGACATGTGCCAGGAACTCTCCTGAGTGCTTTATATTCATTATCTCATTTAACTCTGACATCGAACTCTTCAAGTTGGTTTAGCATCCTCATTTTACAGATAAGGAGAGTAAGGTACCAAAAAAGGTGAGACAATTTCCTCAAGGTCACGTGGTTAGTAATGAGACCAAACCAGAACCCAAATCCTGTTATGTGTGGCTGCACAGTCCTCGTTCTTACTCACAATTAGATATTGTCCCATGATCCTTCAGGTGGCAGACAACCCTGCAATGAGAGAGACTCCTCCAAGACCAGGAGGACAGGCAGGTTCAAAGGCTCATTGATCCCAGGGGAGACTCAGAACTAAGTCACCAGGACTAATATGCAAATGATTGTCATTCCCCCCCCCCCCCCCCACCAAGTCCACTACCAACTGCTGTGGGAGTCATTGCACAGAATGATTGTGAGAGGGACTCTTAGGTGATGGCATTCACACACACACACACACACACACACACACACACACTCACTCACTCACTCACACACTCTACCTACTGTTTTCTATTCATACCTTGCCTGTGCGGAGAGAGGAGGCAGACACAGCTGATTCATATGTTCTTCGAGTGGAAACAGACCTTGGCTATCAAGCTTTTAGCTCCCCCTTCCCCTTAAATTAGGAATTGTAGTTCTTTCTGGGGTCCCAGAGTGATGGTGCACGGCCAACTGTCATTGCCCATCTGGGACACAGGGCTGTCACAAAGCACCTGTATCCCACCTCCACAGAGCTTGGATAGCTGTTGAGCCGAAACCCTATTTGCTGTAATTCCCGCTTTTGATCTCATTTCTGCCATCCGAAGCTATATACCAAAAAGTTTATTTCCTTTTCCAAATAAAAAGAGAAAGTCCTTTGATTGTTGAAGAGTGTAATGCTCCTCTCCCCCCTGTTAATTTTCTTTTTCAAGGGAGGCATGAATGTATCTTTAGGTGATCTGGATTTGGGTCTCTTTACTGTTCAGATAACCCTCTTCTGGACAATAGTTAGTATCTCAAAAAATGTACCCTTTCATTTAAAGACTGGATCAAGCACATTAAATAATCTTAACCTTCAAAGTTTTGCCCATGTAAGCAATTTGGAATGTACTGGAGGCAACATTGTGGATTCTTCTGTCCTCAAAAACATCACCCCCCTCCAAAAGCATTCTGTGAGATAATACGTAAAAGCATTACCATAATGCATAGTCCATAGGGCTCAATAGATATTTATGCCCTTCCCTTTCCTCATTTAAAAAATGGGGGGAAAATCCTCGTGAAGTGTGCCTGTCTTCACATGTTCAGATCCCTCTACCATTCCCCTCTCCTTGAATTCTTTTCCTACTAACAAGAAAGAACTTTGTCTTCTTTTCTTTTCTTTCTTTCTTTCTTTAAAATAAGGAGTGTTCCCTGTATTCGCCTCCTTTCTGGAATATTTACTCTATCTGGAAGAATAATGAAAATGTAACATTTAGAAAACTTCACTTGGCAAGAGAATGTAAACTTTCTTGTCCAGATTTCTCATTTTTTCTCTCTTAAGAACCATACCAAATGCATTTCACAGCTTTCATTCTTCAAATATGTTCCTGACATTTTCCCAAGCTACATAAGCAATTTAATGGCTTTTATATTAGAGTTTAATCAAAGAGCATGAGCCAGAAAAACAGTCACATTATTTGAAAGGGAAAAGAAAACTATAACCAACATTCTGCATGAATGTAGATGTAAAAATTCTTAAAAACATAGCAAATAGAATCCATATATATAATATAATCGAGACCAAATGGGATTTATCACCAGAATGCAAGGTTGGTTTAACATTCAAAAAAATCAATCAATATGGGATGTGACACTTGACATAGAAAATCCTAAAGATGCTACAGAAAACTACTAGAGCTCATCAATGAATTCAACCAAGTTGCAAGATACAAAATTAGTATACAGAAATCTACTGCATTTATACACACTAACAGTGAATATCAAAAAGAGAAATTAAGGAAATAATCCCATATACCATCTCATCAAAAAGAATAAAATACCTAGGAATAAACCTACTTAAGGAGGTAAAAAATCTATACTCAGAAGGCTATAAGATACTGATGAAAGAAATTGAAGACAAAACAAGTAGATGGAAAAGATATACCATGTTCTTGGATTGGAAGCATTAATATTTTTTTTTTTTTTTGTCTTTTGTTGTTGTTGCTATTTCTTGGGCCGCTCCCTCGGCATATGGAGGTTCCCAGGCTAGGGGTCGAATCGGAACTGTAGCCACCGGCCTACGCCAGAGCCACAGCAACGCGGGATCCAAGCCGCGTCAGCAACCTACACCACAGCTCACGGCAACGCCGGATCCTTAACCCACTGAGCAAGGGCAGGGACCGAACCCGCAACCTCATGGTTCCTAGTCGGATTCGTTAACCACTGCGCCACGACGGGAACTCCTAATATTGTTAAAATGAGCATACTACCCAAGGCAATCTATAGAGTCAAACATTGCCTATCAAAATACCAGTGGCATTTTTCACAGAACTAGAACAAATAATTCTAAAACTTGTATGAAAACAGAGAAGACCCCAAATAGCCAAAACAATTTTGAGAAAGAAGAACAGATCTTGAGGAATCAGTGTCTGGCTCCAGATTATACTACAAAGCTACAATAATCAAAAGAGTACGGCACTGACACAAAAACAGAAATATAGACCAATGGAACAGAATAGGATAGAGAGCCCAGAAATAAACCATGTACTTACGGTCAATTAATGATAAAGGCAAGACTACACAATGGAGAAAAGACAGTCTCTTCAATAAAATGGTCTGGGAAAACTGGACGGCTATATGTAAAAGAAGAAATGAGGACATTCTCTAACACCATATACAGAAATAAACTCAAAGTGGATTAAAGGCCTAAATGTAAGATCAGAAGCCACAAAACTCCTAAAGGAAAACATAGGCAGAATCATAGCTACATTTTTTTGGACTTGTCTCCAAAAGGAAAGGAAATAAAAGGAAAAATAAACAAATGGGACTTAATTAAATTTAAAAGTTTTTGCAGGAGTCCCTGTCTTGTCACAGTGGAAGCAAATCCAAATAGGAACCATCAGGTTGTGGGTTATCCCTGGCCCTGATCAGTGGGTTAAGGATCTGACTTTGCCATGAGCTGTGGTGTAGGTTGCAGAGGTGGCTTGGATCGTACTTTGCTTCAGCTGTGGCATAGGCCAGCAGCTGTAGCTCTGATTAGACCCCTAGCCTGGGAACCTCCATATGCTGCAGGTGCAGCTCTAAAAAGCAAAAAAAACAAAAAACAAAAAACAAAAAACAAACCCAACAAACAACAACAAAAAACAAGCAAACAAAAAACAAAAACAAACAAAAAAACACAAATGAATGGATAAAGAAGATGTGGTATATATATCTGTATACAATGGAATATTACTCAGCCATAAAAAAGAATGAAATCTCGCCATTTGCAACAACATAACTGGATGTGGAGGGCATTATGCTATGTGAAATTAAACCAGACAGAGAAAGGCAAATACTAGATGATATCACTCTAGGTGGAATATAAAAAATACAACAAACTAGCAAATATGACAAAAAGAAGCAGACTCACAGATATAGCGAACAAATTAGTGGTTAGCAGTGGGGAGAGGGGAAAAAGAGGGGAGCAAGATGGGATGGGGGTTGCGATACCAACTGTGTATAAAATAAGCTGCAAGGAAATACCTTACAACACAGGGACTAGCCGGTATTTTGTAACGTCTATAAATAGAGTATATATACTTTTTAAAACTGTGAATCACTGTGTTGTACACCTGTAGATATGTATAATACTGTACATCAACTACACTTCAATAGAAAAAATCAATCAATATAATTCAGTTCACCATATTAACAGACTAAATATGAAAAAATATTTCACTATTTCAGTAGATGAAGAAAAAGCATTGGGTAATACCCAGCATTCATTCATGATAAAAGGTCTCAACAACCTAGAAATAAAGGGAAATTCCTCAACCTGATAGGGAGCATCTATGAAAAAACCTATAGTTAACATACTCGAGTAAAATACTAAGTGCTTTCCTTCTAAGGTAAGGAACAAGAAAGTATGTCCACTGCCAGACTTCCATTCAACATTGGACTAGATGTTCCAACTGATATAATAATAAAATCAAAAGAAATTAGAAAGTCATACAGATTGGTAAGGAAAAAGTAAAACTGCCTTTATTTACAGATTATGTGATTGCATTTGTAGAAAAGCCGATAGAATCTTCAAAATCTACTAAAATTAATTAATGATTTTAGCAAGGTCACAAGATAAAAAGTCAACTTAGAAAATTATTTGTGTTTTTATATACTAGCAACAAAAATCAGAAATAAACATTTAAAAAGTACCATTTACACTAGCACCAGTAATGTACAAATTAGGGATGGATTTGACAAAAGATGTGCACGAGTTATACACTGCAAAATACAAAAGATGTCTGCAATAAATTAAAGACATACATAAATGGAGAGATATATCAAACCATGGAATCAAAAAAAATATTGCTCAGATATCAGTTCTTTCCAAATTGATCTATAGATTCAAAGCAATCCATATAAAAATCCCAGCAGACTTTCTTGGGTACACATGTGTGTATTGGGTACACGTGTATATATATGTATATATATATGTATTTTCAGA
This sequence comes from Sus scrofa, assembly GCF_054392235.1. NCBI lineage: Eukaryota > Metazoa > Chordata > Mammalia > Artiodactyla > Suidae > Sus > Sus scrofa. The sequence continues at coordinate 38,854,942 of NC_139386.1, read as the reverse complement.
ACAAGGTGGTTTTGGAAGGTAAGTGGTGCTGAGACAGTTGCCTTCAAGAGATCAGAGAAGGAATCATGGAACAATCAGGGAAGGTGTTGGGGAGGAGGAGGTTTTCTAGCAAGTCAAAGAAGAGAAGAAAAATACAGGGCTTGTTGTCTTTGGGGGATGCTAACTAGAACAGACTGTGGGTCTGGAATAGTTTGTTTGGGGCATTAGTGGGGGTTGAGGAAAGGAATTTAAGCTGGAGCGAATTATGGAGTGATTTGATTCGCAAGCTGAGTTCCAGCCCAGGTCTTTGGCGGGTAGTGGGGCTGAACGCAGGATGTCAAGGGGAAAACCGAGTTTTAGTAAATTAAGCCTAGCAGTTATATATAAGAGGGTTAGATTAGGTAGAGGATGAGGGCAACAATACCATCCATCCATCCCCTTTCATTTGTTCACTCAATTCTATGGCCCGGACCCTCTTACGGGGTGTGGGAGAGAAATGAGTGTTTCTCATATGTTCGAGCCCCAAGGAGCGCTCAGATCTTGGCTTCCCTTGTGCTCTGCGTGTGTGGAGCAGAAGATGCAAGATGCAATGAGTTTACAATATTAATCAGTTGAGTCAATTCAGTGCATGTGTTTCTTATGCCCATGGAATTAATTAGGAGATCGCAGCAATAATCCCCGCCCCAGGGAGTTTAGGACCTAAGATGGGGAACGGTAGGTGAGGGGTGTTTGTAGAATTTAAACTTGCAAATAACTTCAGAGAAGAAACCTGATTTTGAGGGGAAAGCAGGGAGTCCACGCAAGAGCCCACACAAGTGGTTGGGTGCAGCTGGAGATGAGGGTTAGAGTTCAAGGAAAATGCTTGGCTGGATGTGTTTGGTCGTGGTTAATTGGCCCTGAAATTGGATGGAATCTTGGCACAAGCACGGGAGTGTGGAAAGCCGAGGTCAAGGTCTGCGCTTTGGGGCAGCCCTCAGTCCGCGCGGAGGGCGTAAACTGCGCACGCGCACGCACGCAGCCCGCCTTCAGCTTCGAGGCAAAGGAAGAGATGCTGAGACTGCCCGGAACCGCAGCGGAGGAAATTTGGTCCTGAAACCCCCTCTTAATCCCGACTGCTGGGCCCAAGAACTTGGACATCCTTACGTGCAGTTTGCTCACCCTCTGGCTGTGCCATGGGCCCAGGATTAAAAAAAAAAAAAAAAAAAAAAGGAATCCTGGTTGAGTAGAGCCCCATGAGAGACACGGGATAACCAGCTGACTGCATGTGAGTGGAGAATGCCGGTTGTGAAAGAATTCTTACACGTGGGGGGCGAGGTGAGGAAATGGGTGTGAACCTCGTACAGCTTCTTCACTGCTTTCCTATTTTCACAGGCATTTGGGACAGCGGTTCTCAAAGTGTGGTCCCCCCGACAGCGGCTTCAGCTTTTGGGGTGGGGAGACTTGTTAAGAATGCAGATTTTCAGGCTTAACCCCAGACCTACTGAATCAGGGACTCTTAGGGATGTGGCCTAGGAGTGTGCGTTTTGACAAGCGCTTTGGGGGGATTTGGATCTCAACTCAAGTTGGGAAATCACTGACCTAGCTGTTTGAAACTAGATCTCTCCCTGGGAGAGTCCCCTCTGGTGGGGAGTTCTCATCAAGAACACGGGGACACGACAGCCGTTTGGAAGTGGCTACAGCCCTCTGCAAGATTAGGGCATTATTTGCTCATGCTTATTTATTCATTAGTTTATCAACCTCCTTTGGTCAGATTTACTTATGTTTTTAGGCTTTGGTTGGGGGATCCTCCTGCTTTCTTTTCCCTTTGCAAAAGCAAACGAAATCTGATTTGTGATGAGGAGAACTGATTGAAAAAGAGTGAAGCTCTTGGGGGGAGCAGGGATGTGAGGCCCAGCTGGAGTTTGCCTGAAAGGACAGGTTTGTTTTTCTGGGTGACATGAGGTTGGTTTTGTTTCTTCCAGCATCGAAGCACAAGGATGATGACTCACATTTACTGTCGAAAGTCTTTAAATCCAAATTACAGCTGTCAAAATAAGATTAGGGCTTTCAGATATGATGAAGGGGGGGTGGTCCCCAAAATGGAGGCATTGTGTTTTTGCCTGCTTTTGCCAAGCCCTAACTCCAAGTGAGCCTTTGGGCTGGAGCGGGCAGAAATCCCATTGTTTCCCAGTTGAGTAAAATAACAGCTCTAATAATACCTTTCTCTTCTCTCTTGCTGTGATAGATGATTTCTGATTTCTACATCTGAGGCTACATAACAGCAGGAGCCATAAGGGGAGCATGTCTTTAAAGGTGTTCATTTTGCTTTAACTGCAAAGGAGAGGTTAAACTGTCACTGGTGTCAATAGCATGCTGTGTGGCTTGTCTACAGTTTTGAGAAGTCAGTAAAAATAAATTAATAAATAAATAAAACCCGTTGATTTTTGCCCAGGATGATGTCAGCCACAGCAGCCGTGGTCTTGTCCCGTGCTCCTTGTCCAACATAACTGGATGAACGTTGTCCAAGTTCTCCGGGCTCAGGCGCTATGCCAGGGGTTTCAAGATTGCACATGAAGGAAGGCACTTAAATCTAGGTTGCCTGTGAGCCTTGGGGGAAGTGCTAGGGATGGATTTGAGCACAGCCCTGGGGCTCTTAAATCCTCACTGATTTATTTCAATTGGGAAAACTGAGCAGATGCAGTTAACAGCCCTCCTAAAATTCTCCAGGAAATAAGTGAAGTAAGCAGATTTTGTTGATTGTCAGCTACGTGCTAACATTTGCCCTCCGGCAAGGCGTTGTTTTGAGTTTGCTGTGGTCTTTGGTTATAAAATTCAAAATTGCCTACTCTGCGCTATCTATTCAGCTTAGAACTCACAAACCAGAACTTAGTCAAAGATACACTGATGTCATTGAAAGAATTCTGAATCTTGTATCCACGTGTGGAGGGTTTCATTGGCACCCAATAAAGTGATATTATCCTTGAATTGCAGAGCTCCCCTTGTGCCTCAGCGGGTTAAGAACCCAACTTGTATCCATGGGGATGCCGGTTCAAGCCCTGGCCTCAGTGGGTTAAGGATCTGGGCTTATTGCAAGCTGTAGTGTAGGTCACAGATGTGGCTCGGATCCTGAGTTGCTGTGGCTGTGGTGTAGGCTGACAGCTGCAGCTCTCATTCAGCCCCTAGCCTGAGAACTTCCATGTGCTGCAGGTGCAGCCCTAAAAAGAAAAGAAAAGAATTGTAATGAGGGCACAATTTGGTTGGGGTCCACCCCTGCTTCATGCTTAATGCCAAGAGCTTCATGTACCGCAATCTAGGAGAGAAGGAGGCTAATGATTATTGGGTACCTACCATTTGTCGGATGCTTTGTATTATCTCATTTAACCCTGAAATAGCATGTTTTCTCCATTTAATTATGTCACCTCTATGAAAATTTAACCGTGCAGAAATCATTTATGTGATGTCACACAAGTCACCTCGCTAAAGCCAGGTCTGGCTCCAAAGGCAGTATTCTCTTCATTGTATCTGATTGCCTCCCCCTTACTCTAAGGAAACATAACTGCCCTTTATCTCCTCCTCCAAGTTTCAACTCCCTTGAGCCTAACTTTTCATATTACTTCCCTCGGCTCCTTATTATAAAATAATCTTTTCTGGAGTTCCCGTCGTGGTGCAGTGGTTAACGAATCTGATTAGGAAGCATGAGGTTGCGGGTTCAGTCCCTGGCCTTGCTCAGTGGGTTAAGGATCCGGAGTTGCCGTGAGCTGTGGTGTAGGTTGCAGATGCGGATTGGATCCTGCGTTGCTGTGGCTCTGGTGTAGGCCGGTGGCTACAGCTCTGATTCGACCCCTAGCTTGGGAACCTCCATATGCCGCCGGAGTGGCCCTAGAAAAGGCAAAAAGACAAAAAAAAAAAAAAAAAAAAAAATTTTTTTTTTCTGTGAGTGCACCTTCTGAGCACACTGTTTATTTTTATTGACGTATAGTCGATTTACAGTGTTGTGTTAGTGTCTGGTGTACAGCGAGGTGACTCAGTTATACATATATATTCTTTTTCATTGTAGGTTTTTATAGCATATGGAACATGGTTCCCTCTGCTATACAGTAGGATCTTGTTTATTTTATATATAGGAACACCCGACAGCCCTGTGTTTCAGGGGTGGGGTCCACTCGTCCATTTACAAGTACTTATTGAGCACCTACAACGTGCCAGGCCCTGCGCTGGGTGCCAGGGATACGGCCCATGGCAAGGCAGCTGGTGCCGTCATGACAGTTCTGGTGTCTGCAGCTGGGGGCTGGCTCCCTGATGTCACCGTGCTCTTCTAGTAGAGGCATATCTCTTGCTGGGGACGAGGAGAGGCACAGAGACTCGGGAAGACTTTTGTTCCCATCTCACTCATCTTCCCAGGACCCCAATTCTGATGGAGAAGATATTTTTAGGACTCTAGGAGCTTCCTTATGGGGAAGCAGGGCCTATGAGACTTTGTCACTGTTCATGCAGCAGGTGAACACTTACGGGGCACCAACTGTGTGCACAGAGACACTGAGGAATCAAAGCTGTGTCAGACCAGCTCCCATTCCATTTGGGCAGACAGATCTTCGATCAGGTCCATCCAACACTGTGGGATAAATGCCTGAGTGCTCTGGTGGGGCTGTGTGTATAGTGCTAAACAAACCCAGAGGAAGGGGACTCTAAGCCTGGCCAACCTAGAGGAGGTTTCCTGGAGGAGGTGACATCAGACGTCAATGGCCTTGAGCGAGGCAGGGGTCACAGGATAGAGAAGGCTTGGAAAGGTAATGGAAACTCTGAATCCAGGGCTTCTCCCATCCCCCACAGCTTTATCACCCTTCGTGCAATCCTCCCGGCGGCTGTGAGACAAAGAACTGCTGTTTTTCTAAAGAAGAAGGAATCATCCAAAAACATCTGTATTTGTTTCAAATGGAAGTGACCACTGCCAGAAAAACAACAAAGTTGTTTTGTTAGAGCCTGGCCTGTATTTATTCCTTTGTCTTTGTTTAATTAAGTTAATCCTTCTATGATTTCCTTTGGGACCGTACAGATCACTCGTGGCCGTAAATCCCCAATGTTCTAAAAACAGTATGAAAGGCTTGAGGCCAACTGGCGGGCCCACTGTTTGTGGGCCATTCTTCTGGAAAGAGAGCTGTAATCCTCCTGTTCCTACCACGCCTCGCACCCTCATGTAGTGTCCAGGGGCTTTCAGCCACTTGGAGAGGGGTCCAAGGACAGCATAAACTCTGAGATTTGTTTCAAAGAAGAATGTGAGCCTCGCAGACTTGGTTGATAAAGGGAGAGGCTGACTCCTGTGTCTGGGGACCTTCCCCTCGGATGTTTCAGTGGCTCTCCACCTGGCTGCACATGAATTATCTGAGAGCTGTAGTGAACACTGCTGCCTGCATCCCACCCCCAGCTCTCTGATTTAAGGGGAGTGGGGGAGGGCTGGGCATCAGGAGTTTCTAAAGATCCCCAGGTGAGCTGAAGGGTAGCGGAGGCTGTGAACTGCGGCTCTGGTAGACGGGACCCTGCAGTGATTCACAGCTGTCTGTCCCCGCAGGAATAAGCAGCTCATTGCCTCCGTACTTACCCTGTCGGGGAAAGTCTTTGGGACAAAAAAAAACCCAGTTAATTGCTTCAAGATCCTAGTTCACTGCTTTGGCAAAGCTACTTTCAAAGGGGTTCTTTCGTAATTTGTTTTGTTATTATAAAAGCTCTTGTTATAAACTCTTGTTAGAAAATTTGAAAACAGATCATTATAAAAGCAAAAAAAAAAAAAAAAAAAAAAAATTAAACCCCCACCAGTCCTTCATAACTATTGATAGGCAAGGTTCCTGCTGGACACAGAGAGGAGGCAAAGCAGCAGTGGGAGCTGAGAAGGGGGACCCAGGTGGAGGAGTGCCCCCCCCTCCTCAACCCCCCTTCCACCCCCAGCCCTGAACCTTTGGAGATGGAATTAGGATTTGGGCGGTGGGTTGTTCCAGGGTACTGGGCTGTCATTTTCCAGCCATCAGGAATTCATGCAGGGATGCCCGCCTCCTTGATTAGGGAGCTTAAAGCCTAGCAAGGGAGACAAAGTAAATAATCACTGTATATATGCCTATGTCATAAACACTGTGCTATGTGCCGGGGGCGGGGAGAGTGCAGGGGTGCATGCATATGCACTGACAGCCGATGGGTGAGGCCAAAAACTCTAAAGCACAGTGGAAGGTCCTCATGTCAAGAGGTTCATTTTCCTAACCACATGCAAGCAAACCAAAGCTGCCTTGGCATGGAATTCAGAAAAGTAGCAGTGCTCCCAAGCCAAACAGTGCTTTGCATTTATCTGCACTAGAAGTCCTTTAAATTTCCCAGAGCTCAAAGAAACCAAGAGGCAACCAGAGGTATCCTTCCAAAGCACAGCTCAGGTGAAATGATCCATCTTCCTTTTCAAGGCTTTTCCCTTGAGTGGTCTTCACTGCCTGCCCGAACGGAGTCCAGGCCAGCTGCCATCTGGTGTCAGTTGTCCTGCCGATGTTCCTTCCCGCTATTTCCCGTACAATTCCTGGAGTGGAATTCAGCTACCACGCCTGTCCTGCTTCCCTCTGGCTTCTGCACATTGACTGCCACTGTTCCCTCAGCCCCCCCAGGGGGCCATTTCCTTTTCTCTCTTCTCCCCCACTTGCCAGCCAGCCTTTTCTGATAGATCCAGCCTTGGCTGGGAATAATCCATCCCCATTCTGAACTCCCATTCTATTGTCAGCACCTCTCTATGCATTTCTATCATCTTCTCGTTTGTATTTTGGTTATTTAGGGTGCATCTGATACCTGCTCTGGCCTTCCCAGTCCTCAGATGGGGCTGGTTTCTTCTACCTCATGACCTTTTAGTCAGAAACACTCTTTTGTGTGTTTGTGTGTGTATGTATACATACACATATCCATATGTGTGTGTGTGTGTTTAGTTATGTTTGAGGTCTGATGTTTTTAGTTTCAGGTGGACCACATAGTGATTCAATATTTTACATTGTCATTATCGACATTATGAAATATTCATCACAATAAGTCATCATCTGTCGCCATACAAACTTGTTCCAGTATTATTAATTATATTCCCTATGTGTACATTACATCCCTGTGACTTACTTGTTTTACAGCTGAAGTTTGTACCTCTTAATCCCCTTCATGTATTTAATCCATACTCCCAACCCATCCCCTCTGGTAACCACCTGTTTGTTCTCTGTATCTTTGAGTGTGTTTCTGTTGTGTTTTTCATTTGTTTTCTTTTTTAGATTCTACATATAAGTGAGGCCATATGGTATTTATCTTTCTATGACTTACTTCACTTAGCATAATGCTCTAAAGATTCATCCATGTTGTCACAAATGGCAAAATTTCATTCTTTTTCATGGCTGAGTAATATTTCATTAACTATATGTTGCATATCTTCTATTTTTTTTTTCTTTTTAATGGCTGAACCTGCAGCATATGGAAGTTTCCGGGCTAGAGGTGGAATCAGAGCTGCAGCTGCAGGCCTAAACCATAGCCACAGCAACACCAGTTCTTAGTGACAGCTGTGACCTATGCCAAAGCTTGCAGCAATGCTGGATCCTTAACCCACTGAGTGAGGCCAGGAATCAAACCCACATCCTCATGGAGACTATGTTGTGTTCTTAACCCATTGAGCCATAATACAAACTCCATGTAGTGTATATCTTCTTTATCCATTCATCTTTTGTTGGGCACTTAGGTTGCTTTTATATCTTGGCTATTGTAAATAATGCTGCAGTGAACATAGGGGTACATGTATCTTTTTGAATTAGTGTTTTCATTTTCTTCAGATAAACTCCGCTTCTGGGTTTTTATCAGAAAGGCACATAAGTAACCGTTAGAATACAAGCTGTGTGATGGCAGGAGCCCTTTTTATCTGTTTGGTTCACCACTGTATCCCCAGGGCCTGGGACAAAGAAGGTGCTTCGTTTATTCAGTAAATGAAGAGTATTCTATGATTCAGATTTTTCTTAGATCTCTGGCCTGGGCTTCTAACTAACTGTACATTTTGTCCTCCTTTAATTATTCACTGTGATGAGCTGAAGTTTTCTCTGGTTATTTCCATTTTCCTTATATCTGGATCCATGGGAAATCTCCATTGGAATTCCCAATTGGAAATATCAGATAGAAATACACTGGTAAGAGAGGAATTTGCATCTATAATTTTTTCATCTGCTTTATTGATTTAGGAAAGAAAATAATTCTTGTTGCATTTTAAAACCAGAATCCTTATTTGTGGAGACTTAGACTTAAACACTTTTTAATCTTATAATGTGGCTTTTATTTTTATATATCCGGACAAAGCTCTATTTTTATTATTTTTAATAGTTATTTCCCCTATACAATTTTTTTCTACTGTACAGCTTGGTGACCCAGTTACATATACATGTACACATTCTATTTTCATATGTTATCATGCTCCATCATAAGTGACTAGACATAGTTCCCAGTGCTACCCAGCAGGATCTCATTGCTAATCCATTCCAAAAGCTTTTTTTTTTTTTTTTTAAATTACTGCATTTGATAGAGGTGGTGAATAAATCAGCTTTTATCTTTTTATCAGTTTGATTTTTATACATATCTAAAAGCATAAAACTCAAGGACCCAGAATATTACATTAAAATGTAGCCATTGGATTCAAGAATTAATCAAGCTTTGTAATGAATTGAGTTTTTACCATATGTCATAGTGGTAACTTTTAACCAGAGGGAAAAAAAAATTAATATATTCAATCCCTTTAATGCTGTCTGATTTTCTCCCAACTTCAATGGTAAAGTCACTGAAAGAGCTAATTATGAAACCAAGCCATTCTCTTTGCTGAGAAATAATGTCATCATGTCAGCCTGTTTCTTCAAAGGAGAGACTGAGTCGGTGATGGATTAAAAATGCCTTTAACCTTTTCATCCTCTGATATATTCTTAGTTCCACAGCAGTAAATGCCTTCCTATGGATATATTCTTATATTGCATTTGCATAAATAGCCAGGGCTTTGTACTTTGTAGACACATCATAAATATTTGACCAAAGTAGGACTGTTAATAGCCATATATTCATTTCTCCCTAGTAATCTTTGTTACCTCTACCTAACTTCCTTTGGCTCCTTATTTTCCACACTAATTAATGGGATGAGAAAATAGAGTGCAAAGAGGATTTTCAAAGGTCCTTCTGAAAGAGAAATGGAATGAGGAAAAGTAGGTCCCAAAGGACTGATGCAGACTTGAGAATTAGGGCTCCTCCAGAGACCTGCCATGTTTTTGGTGTAGGAGCAGGTCTTTTCACTGTGCTCTCAGCTTCCCCATCTGCAAAATGTCAAAGACAGCACCGAGTTATCTCTGTGTAAATTGGTGAGACTCTGATTACAAAGCCTGTTCATTCTCAGAGAATATGAATAGTGCTTGACGCAGATAAGAGCTGATGCTGCTCAGTATCGCTTTTAGTCCTCAAGACCCATCCAGATGTTTCCAGGTCACATTCATTGGTGTGGGAAAGACACAAATTGATGTTAATTTTAAATTATTTAGCGAGGTGAATAATTCCAACTTTGAAAAAGATATTTTTAAATATACATGGAAACTCACCCAAATATTAACAGGGGTGGCTTCTGGGTGATAGGACTGCAGGTGAGGGGATTACAGGTGGAATTCTTCTTTTTTTTTGCCATTTCTTGGGCGGCTCCCGCGGCATATGGAGGTTCCCAGGCTAGGGGTCTAATCGGAGCTATAGCTGTCGGCCTAGGCCAGAGCCACAGCAACGCGGGATCCGAGCCACGTCTGCAACCTACACCACAGCTCATGGCAACGCCGGATCGTTAACCCACTGAGCAAGGGCTGGGATCGAACCCGCAACCTCATGGTTCCTAGTCGGATTCGTTAACCACTGCACCACAACGGGAACTCCTTTTTTTTTTTTTTTTTTTTATTTTCCAAATTTTCCACTATGACCCTATAATACTATCCGTGTTTTTAAGTTATTTTGACAAGGGCTGTAGAGTTGAGTTGCTGGTCGATGGCCCTGTGCCAAGGGTCACCTCCTTCTGAGCCTGTTCTAACGAGATGGCTTTGCCCCAGTCCAGGATCTGTGCGCGGCAGAGGACCACGGCTGCGAGCAACTCTGCGTGAACCTGCTGGGCTCCTTTGTGTGCCAGTGCTACGGGGGCTACACCCTGGCGGAGGACGGGAAACGGTGCGTGGGTGAGTAGTCATCCAGTCCTGCTTCGTGAGAAGGGAGGGGAGCCCCGCCCTCGCCCCGCCCCTGTAGCCTTTGCACTTCTTGGAGCTTTGATACAATGCTCCAGGTTCTCAGAATTTGAACTTTAAAGACTTCGGTTGTGGCTGAGGTTAGCATTTTCTCATTCTGGGGCCGCAGCAAAAGACATGTTTATGATCATCTCTGTCAATGTAATAACCTGTTACCGATTGCCTTGGAAAGGACTGCGTGGATTTTCGTTTGATTCGGAGGGTGTATGTGGGATGGCCTGACCGCAGTATAGCTCGTGTTGTACTTGACGTTCCTTGGCTGGTGGACGAGGTTGCCGAGTAGCGCCTCTGAGATGGAGGTGGCCTGCCTTCAAAGTCCGGATCTGCAGTTCAGTGACAGGTCCTGGTGACTGCCAGGTGTGAGAGTCCAGCAGGATGTAAGAAGACACCATAGTCAGAGAAAGCAAACAGCAGCCTCAAATGCTGCTGCTCCGAATAAGACGTCTAAAGGAAATTATGGGTTCTGCTTGGAATCAGCTGAAGGCTTCCCACTTGGGTGATTCCATATTGCTCCAGCCTGGGGTGGGGTGCGGGGGCAGCATTTAATTTCTTCAGTGATGGGCAGTGGTTCTCCTCTGCACGTGCAGGGCAGGCCTGCGAACCCCAGAGATGCTGTGGCACCTCCCAGTTTGTCTGCAAAGCCCTTTAAACTTGCATAGCCTCATTGGTCTTTCCACCAACAACCAGTGCCTGGCAGATAGTAGGTATTCAGTTAACTCTGCTGGGTGGCTGCTTATGAGGCAGAACATCTGGAAAGAAAGGAAAAGGGCTTGACTGACATCAGAACTGAAACCTGCATTTTCTAACTTGAAATCCTGCATTTCCTGTTCTGTGTTCCCTTATTTTCAGGGGACCTGTTCTATCTTGCTTCCCACAAACAGAGAGTGATTTTTTTTTTTTTCCACACAGAGCTTATACTTTTCAGCATGCCCTGATTCTTGGCTAAGGATATAGAAGGAAAAAGTAACAAAACAAAAAATGTAGGTGGTGGCCTGTTCCTTGCAGGTGATGATGAGAATCAAGTGGGTTTGTTGGTTGCTTTTTACACATTGATGGAGGTGAAAACGGCCCTCATCAGAAGTCTACACATGGAATTGATTGCCTAAGCCTCAGCAGTATTCTTTCCCCCTTATTCTGTCAGTGGTGACTGTGATAGGTAGCAGGGTACCACATCCACCAGCACTGGCAGAAAAGAAGCCAGTGTGGAAACACTGGCTCTTTTTTTTTTTTTTCTTTTTTCCTATGGATAATTAATTTTTTTTCTTATATAATTCTTTTATTTATTTATTTATTTTGGTCTTTTGTCTTTTTAGAGCCGCACCCGCGGCATATGGAAGTTCCCAGGCTAGGGTAGGAGTCTAATTGGAGCTGCAGCTGCCAGCCTACACCACAGCCACAGTACCACTAGATCTGAGCTGCGTCTGTGACCTACACTACAGCTCATGGCAACACCGGATCCTTGACCCACTGAGCAAGGCCAGGGATCAAACTTGCAACCTCATGGTTCCTAGTCGGATTCGTTTCCTCTGCGCCACGATGGGAACTCCTCTTTTATATTCTTATAATTCTTTTTTCTTATGTATAACTAATTTTTATTATGCAAGTAACCTCTTTTCATTGAGGAACTTCAGCAGATGAGAAAATCACTCATAATAGCTTGTATTTTCTGCCAGAGCTTTTCCCATGTAAATATCTACTTCACAACATTTTGTTAAAATGTTTAACAAAGTGAGGTCCTGCCCTGTTTTGTTTCACATATATATTTTCCCCTTACCAGTTGTTAAATGAGTAGAAACTTTGGGTGCCGTTGGGTCAGAAGGAAATCAGACCATTGGAGGTAAAGCCAGTGGATGACCTTTGGGAAACAGGGTGATGGTGTCTGGTTAATTAGAGTCAGGGAAGGAACAGGGAGGGCCCAGAGCTTGTGTGAATGACAGGAAGTCAATGGGGCAGGAGCCACAGGGGCCAAGGCTGTGGCAGGAGGCCTGCCTTGGCCCTTGGAAAACGGGAGGGCAGTGAGGAGTCCCATTCTCTGGGTGTCGCCAAGTAGTTCCCTAATTGTCCTCCACAGTGAAGAGCCTTTGAGTCTCTGAGGGTTTTACCGTAACTTCAGGGTTTGACATTTACTAAAGAGCAGCAGGCATGAAGAGATGCTGTGGTTGCCAGGGAGCTGTTGTGGGCTGTTTCTTAGAGATAGGCATTTCTCTTGCTGCTGCTATCAGCGTGTAGGAATGTCTGCCTTCCTCAGAGGGGGGTTCAAGCAGAAGAATGGGAAAATGAGAGCGACTGTGTGTGACCCCTGGGCCTCATCCATCAGACATTCTTATTCTCATCCTCTTCAGCCAAGTGCCTTGACCTCTTAGAGTGAGATGGTTAAGTGGTGGTGGGCCTTTGTTGCCAGTTGCCTTGGTTAAGAGGACTGAGCAAATTTCTGAAACATCAGTTGCTCCTCCATGGGGCTGTACTGAGTGCAAAGCAGATGATGGAGATAATGAGGCCCCAGAAGGTCGGGACATCCTCATGGCTGGGTGGGGGGTTGGGGGGAAGATCTGGTGAGGAAGGAAGGGTAGCAGTTGGACACATGTCTAAGTCAAGGGAAGACGTGAAGGGCAGTGATGGTGCAGAAGTGGCCATGCTCTCAGAGCCAGAAGGCTGAGACTGGGCTGGGAGGAGCAGGTGGAGAGCAGGCAGATAGGTGGGGGGAGATGATCACTGTGAGAAGCCACCAAGTTGAACTATAGTGGCAGCCTGGCCTGAAGATATCCATCTGAAGGGACCTGTTAAAGATGGAGACTCTGGGAGTTCCCGTCGTGGTGCAGTGGTTAACGAATCCGACTAGGAACCATGAGGTTTCGGGTTCGGTCCCTGCCCTTGCTCAGTGGGTTAACGATCCGGCGTTGCCGTGAGCTGTGGTGTAGGTCGCAGACACGGCTCGGATCCTGCGTTGTTGTGGCTCTGGCGTAGGCTCGCGGCTACAGCTTCGATTTGACCCCTGGCCTAGGAACCTCCATATGCCATGGAAGCGGCCCTAGAAAAGGCAAAAAGACAAAAAAAAAAAAAAAAAAAAAAAGATGGAGATTCTGGGTGTCAGAATTAGCACAGAAAGTTTAGAGGAGAAGCAGAGCTTGGTCAGGATGCTGAAAGCGTTCCGTGAGCCTCTGGTCTGGGTAGTCTGTATGTAGATGGGTGGGGAACAGTGGGACTATGGGGACCATGATCCCAGTTAATCCAGGAGGATCCCAGTTTACGTCTGTTGGCTCAGTTATCAGGAGCACTCCCTTTCACTTTCAAGGGAGTACCAGTCTGCATGAGAAATTGTAGGCTCGCCCAAGGTATGGCCAGTCTGACTTAAACAGTTGAGGCGACCAGCTCTCTTAAAGCAGAGAATTCCTGCAGATGCAGAGTTGAAGACATCACATGGAACCAGGGCATTCAGGGCTTTGAAAACCAGGCTCAAGAGTCTGGACTTTGTCTCTGAAAAGAGACCCTAAAGGGTTTCTAATTGGGACTGATAAAGGCAAAGCCTCATTTTGGGAAACAACCTCGTGGTGAAGGGCAGGATGGTTTCCAGGAGGAAGATGGGGAGGGATGGAAAGACCAGTTAGGAGACAATAGTGGTCCTCTGATGAGGGGTGACAGAAGCCAGGATTTGAGGAGCAACTGTAGAAACGGAGAGAGTGGGGTGGAGGGATGAAGGGAGGTGCTGTGAGGAGGGGGACGTCACAGTCGGCTCCGGAGTTTGAGTCTCCATGATGCTGAGAGTGATGGCGACCATAAGGAAAGAGTGAGGGGAACAGATTTTTAGAAAAGAGGATGAGTAGTTTTAGACAAAATGGGCTAAAGCTGCGATGGGACACCAACAAGGAGCAGAGGCAGGAGTTCCCGTTGTGGTGCAGTGGAAATGAATCCGACTAGGAACCAGGAGGTTGCGGGTTCGATCCCTGGCCTTGCTCAGTGGGTTAAGGATCTGGCATTGCCGTGAGCTGTGGTGTAGGTCGCAGACGCGGCTCGGAGCCTGTGTTGCTGTGGTTGTGGCTCTGGCCAGCAGCTGTAGCTCCGATTTGACCCCTAGCCTGGGAACCTCCATATGCCGTGGGTTCAGCTGTTAATAAGCCAAAAAAAAAAAAAAAGAAAGAAAAAGGGGAGGCAGCACGAACACCACAAGGAGCAGTTAGAGGTTAAATCTAGATCTGTTCATGCAGATTGGAAGCAGCACTGTACCTTTCCTTCCAAGTTTTAGTTTGCATTTCAGATGTTCACTTATATATTTGTTTGGAAAACATCTGGACCTTCCATGCAGGAAGACCTTGGCTTAAATCCCAGTTATGGTACTTGCTAGTCATGTGTCATTTTATTTGGAAACCTCAGTGTTCTCATCTATAACACAGAGTAATCATACCTGCATCATAGAGTATGTGGGATTCAATTAGAGCATGAATAAAATTCCTGATAGACATTAGGCAGTTGTTGTTTGTGTTATTATTACCAGCCCATCTCATCATCACCATCATCTGCTGGAGGCCACGAAGTGTGGTGTTAGGTGAGAATAAGCTGTAGCCACCTGGGGTGAGGGGTGGGGAGCAGGAGGGAGATGTCGGTGGGGGGGGGGGGAGGCAGGAAGAATACCCATGAAAGAAGAGCCTCAAGTGGGGGTGGAAGAGCTGGGGAGAGGTGGGCAAGAGAATCAGAAGTCATGGAATATGATAGGACAGAGAATTTCTAGGCCAGGTCAGTATTTTTTTTCCATTTTTTAAAAATTACTCAAATGAATTTATCACATCTGTAGTTGTATAATGATCATAACAATCTGATTTCACAGGATTTCCATCCCACAGCCCAGGCATATCCCCCCACCCCCCAAACTGTCTCCTCTGGAGACCGTAAGTTTTTCAATGTCTGTTGAGTCAGCACCTGTTCTGCAAAGAAGTTCCATCTGTCCTTTTCTCAGATTCCACATGTCAGTTAAAGCATTTGATGTGGGTGTCTCATTGTATGGCTGACTTCACTTAGCATGATAGTTTCTAGGTCCATCCATGTTGCAAAAAATGCTGGTATTTTGTTCTTTTTAATGGCTGAGTAATATTCCATTGTGTATATGTACCACATCTTCTGGATCCACTCTTCTGTCAATGGATGTTTAGGTTGTTTCCATGCCTTGGCTATTGTAAATAGTGCTGCAGTGAACATTGGAGTACATGTGTCTTTGCGAGTCGTGGTTTTCTCTGGATAGATGCCCAGGAGTGAGATTGCTGGATCAAATGGTAGTTCTATGTTTAGTTTTCTGAGGAATCTCCATCCTGTTTTCCACAGTGGTTGCACCAATTGACAATCCCACCAACAGTGTGCTAAGGATCCTTTTTCATCACACCCTCTCCAGCACTTACTGTTTGTAGACTTTTGGATGATGGCCGTTCTGGCTGGTGTAAGGTGGTACCTCAGAGTGGTTTTGATTTGGATCTCTCTAATCATGAGTGACGTTGAACATCTTTTCATGTGTTTCTTGGCCATCTGTATGTCTTCTTTGGAGACTTGTCTGTTTAGATCTTCTGCCCATTTTTTGATAGGCTTGTTTGTTTTTTTGGTATGGAGCTGCAGAAGTTGTTTATAAATTTTGGAGATTAATCCCTTGTCAGTCGATTTCATTTGCAAATATGTTCTCCCATTCTGTGGGTTGTCTTTTTGTGTTGTTTAGGGTTTCCTTTGCTGTGCAGAAACTTTGAAGTTTGATTAGATCCCATTTGTTTATTTTTCTTTTTATTGTCAATACTCTGATAGGTGGATCTGAGAAGATGTTGCTGTCATTTATGTCGGAGAGTGTTTGGCCTATGTTTTCCTCTAGGAGTTTGATAGTTTCTGGTCTTATATCTAGGTCTTTAATCCATTTGGAGTTGATTTTTGTGTATGGTGTTAGGGAGTGTTCTCATTTCATTCTTTTACATGTGGCTGTCCAGTTTTCCCAGCACCACTTATTGAACAAACTGTCCTTTCTCCATTGTATATTCTTGCCTCCTTTGTCATAGATTAGTTGGTTGTAGGTGTGTGTTAATTCTGGGCTTTCTATCCTGTTCCACTGATCTATATTTCTGTCTTTGTGCCAGTACCATGCAGTTTTGATGACTGTTGCTTTGTAGTATCGTCTGAAGTCTGGGAGCCTGATTTCTCCAGCTCCATTTTTTTTTTTTTTCAGGTTGTCTTTGGCTATTCTGGGTCTTTTGTACTTCCAAACAAACTTTAAAATATTTTGTTCAGGGTCTGTGAAAATGTCCTTGGTAATTATATAGGGATTGCATTGAATCTGTAGATTGCCTTAGGTAGTATAGTCATTTTGATAATATTAACTCTCAAGTGGGGGTGGAAGAGCTGGGGAGAGGTGGGCGAGAGAATCAGAAGTCATGGAATATGATAGGACAGAGAATTTCTAGGCCAGGTCAGTATTTTTTCCATGAGCATGGTGTATCTTTCCATCTATTTGTGTCATCTTTGATTTCTTTCATCAGTGGCTTGTAGTTTTCAGAGTATAGGTCTTTTGTTTCTTTAGGTAGGTTTACTCCTAGGTATTTTATTCTTTTGGATGTGATGGTAAATGGGATTGCTTCCCTAATTTCCTTTTCTGCTTTTTCATTGTTAATATATAGAAACGCTGTCAATTTCTGTGTATTGATTTTGTATCCTGCGACTTTGCTAGGCCAGGTCAGTATTTGTGTCATGCCCCAGTGAGGCCAAATGGAATAGAACTTAGAGAAAAAGCCATCGAGTTGAGTCATTGATTCATCTTAGCAAATGTTTCCAGACTCTTGGCCAAGCACTCTGCTAGGCACAGGGGACACAAAAATGACCAGGAGGTCATTGATAATGATCAAGAGGGGTGAGGTAAAGGGCAGATTTAAAGGGATGAGAAAGTGGGGACAGCAAGTCTAAACTCTTCATTTAAAGAAGTTTCTTCAGGACCAGCTACTGGTGAAGGGACCCAATGGAAATATTTTGACTCACCCCAGAATGATGACTGTGACCTGCATGAAAATTCAGGTTTTAGTCAGACTCAGGACTTTTTGTTGTTATTTTTTATTTTATTTTTTGCCTTTTAAGGGCTGTACCCTCAACATATGGAGATTCTCAGGCTAGGGGTCGAATCAGAGCTACAGCTGCCGGCCTGCACCACAGCCACAGCAACGTCACATCCTTAACTCACTGAGCGAGGCCAGGGATTGAACCCGCAACGTCATGGTTCCTAATTGGATTGGTTTCTGCTGCACCATGATGGGAACTCCCACTCAGGACTTTTTAGACATTTCCACACTTTTGAGTCAGTGGAGCATTAAATTCAAATACTATAGTTTCATTTCCCTAACTGCTCATTTCACTCACTCTGTGCAGAACTGAAATTGGTTTGAAAATTCAGGTGACCAAGGATGGATTATGGACTAAGTTCCTCATTTTGCTTCAGTTGAATCCTGATGTGTGTAATCCATCAACTTCCACTAAAGCTGTGTTAATTCCCATCCCAAACTTCATTTTTCAAAGACCATTTATCTCTATCTTTGAGGGTGAATTTTTTGCTGTGCTGGCTCTTTTGGAGTAACTTTGCTCCTGTTTGTATCTTATCTGCCCAAGCAGATTGTAAACCCTTGGAGCCAGAAGCCAATTTCTGTACTTTGCATCTTTTAGAGAGTAGACTGTTTTTCCTTCAATCTCAAGAATTCATTAAAAAAAAAAAAAACTTTTCCCCTTAATTGGTTTTTAATTACAAAATCTTTTTTTTTTTTTGCACAAAATCAATTTTTGCTTATTAAAAAAGAAAGAGAAGTTCTCACTATAGTGCAGTGAGTTAAGAATCCAATTGCAGGAGTTCCTGTCGTAGCATAGAGGAAATGAATCTAACGAAGAACCATGAGGTTTTAGGTTTGATCCCTGGCTTCGCTCAGTGGCTTAAGGATCCGGCATTGCTGTGACTATGGTGTAGGCTGGCAGCTACAGCTCTGATTTGACCCCTAGCCTGGAAACCTCCATACGCCACGGGTATGGCCCTAAAAAGCCAAAAGCCAAAACAAAACAAAAAGAATCCAACCGCAGTGGCTCGGGTTCAATTCTCAGCCTGATGCAGTGGGTTAAAAGGATAGAGTATTGCTGCCGCTGTGGCCTCAGCTGCACCTGAGGCTCGGATTCGATCCCAGGCCCAGGAACTTCCATATGCTTCGGATGTGGCCATAAAATTAAAAAAGAAAAAAAAAGATAAAAGAGTCAGCGTACAGATGAGTATAAAATCAAAACCTGAATGACATTCCTCCTCTATTTCACGTCCTGGAGGTAATTACGGCTGAAAGCTTGGCTTCTCCTTCCTGCCTTTCTCCTAAGTTGTCTTTCAATCCTAAGGTGCTATTTACTTGTCTTTACCATCTAAGGCTTAGCACCGTGTGTGACATGCAGTAATTACTCAGTAGATGGTTGTGAAACAACTGAATGGTGTTAAGATATCTCTTTACTCTCCAATTCAACCTTATCTGATTAGGGAGGCAGTGTGATAAAAATGTGGTCTCCACTCTTTGAAAGTTTCTAAGTCCTAGGACCTATTTGAAATTGCGTGTGTGTGTGTGTGTGTGTGTGTGTGTGTGTGTGCGCGCGCGCGCGCGTGCGTCTTTTTGCCTTTTCTAGGGCCGCTTCCGCCGCATATGGAGGTTCCCAGGCTAGGAGTCAAATCGAAGCTGTAGCCGCCAGCCTATGCAAGAGCCACAGCAACTCAGGATCCGAGCCACGTCTGCGACCTACACCACAGCTCATGGCAACACCGGATCCTTAACTCACTGAGCAAGGCCAGGGATCGAACCCGCAACCTCATGGTTCTTAGATTCGTTAACCACTGAGCCACAACGGGAACTCCTGAAATATTTTACATATAATTGCAACAGCCCTTTGAGGTAGGCACTGTCGTTATCCACATTTTATAGATCTTTTGACCACTCTGTTTCAGGGCTTTGTCTGTAAATTGAGGATCATGGTAATACCTACCTCCAAAGGCTTGTTGTGAGGGTTAGATGAGTTAATATATGGGAAGCACTTGGAACGGTGCTAGACATGGGCAACATTGGTTGAATCTGCATTTCTAAATCCTTGATGAATGTCTGTCTTCTTGTTTTAAATTTTTATTAGAGTACAGTTGATTTACAGCATCGTGTCAATTTCTGCTGTACGGCGTCGTAACCCAAACTCACATGCACACACATATATACATTCTTTTTCTCATACGGTCTTCGAGCATGTTCTAGCCCGAAAGATTGGATATAATTCCCAGTTATGTACAGTAGGACCTCATTGCTTATCCATTCTAAGTGCAATAGGTTTTTTGGGCTTTTTTTCTTTTTGTCTCTAGGGCCACACCTATAGCACATGGAGGTCCCCAGGCTAGGGGTCTCATCGGAGCTGTAGCCACCGGCCTATACCACAGCTCAGCCACAGTAATGCAGGATCTGAGCAGTGTCTGTGACCTACACCAGAGCTCATGGCAACGCCAGATCCTTAACCCACTGAGCGAGGCCAGGGATCAGACTTGCGTCCTCTTGGATGGTAATCAGGTTCGTTAACCACTGAGCCGCAGTGGGAACTCCCCTAAATGCAATAGTTTGCATCTGAATTTCTGTCTTCTTATGGCTGGATACTTGTGTTTAATAATACATCGAACACATGGTACATTTAAAAAATCTTGTTGCAGTCCACGCCCGTTACCCATAGCATGGGGATTATCATGACCTTCAAAGCGTTCCTCTTATAGTCTCCAGTATCCGTTACCCTCAGGGAGCAAGGGAAGGTTGATATTTAAGTTGGCAACAAGGGATGGGAGGAAGCATCAGTCCCTTGAAAGATCAGATTTTTTGTTTGTTTTTTTAGGGCCTCACCCACGGCATATGGAGGTTCCCAGGCTAGGGGTCAGATTGGAGGTACAGCTGCCGGCCTACACCCCAGCTCACAGCAACGCCAGATCCTTAACCCACTGAGCAAGGCCAGGGATTGAACCTGTGTCCTCATGGATCCTAGTCAGGTTCATGACCACTGAGCCATGGCAGGATTTCCAAAAGATTAGATTTTTAATTGGTCAGCTTTCTCCTCATTGTTTAAAGCATGATTTCCCCATCCCCAAAGGCCAGGATTTCTCCCTGACTTAGTTTGCTAGCGCCACTATAATGAAATACCACTGAGTAAGTGGCTTAAGCAATAGAAATTTATTTTCTTAGCATTCTGGAGGCTGGAAGGCCAAGGCCTAGGTGTGAGGTTGGATTCTTCTGAGGTGTTTGTCTAGGCTTGCTGCCTCTGTGAAAGGTCTTTGTCCTGTGCCTGTGCATCCCCATTTTTTTTGGGGGGGGGCTTTTTGTCTTTTAGGGCCACCCCCACGCATATGGAGGTTCCAGGCTAGGGGTCCAATCACAACGGTAGCCCCTGGCCTACGCCAGAGCCATAGCAACGTGGGATCAAGCCACATCTGCAACCCTACACCACAGCTCACGGCAACACTGGATCCTTAACCTGCATTTCTTTCCATTTCTCATGAGGGCAGGAGTCAGGTTGGATTAGGACCCACCCTCATGGCCTCATTTTGACCTCATCAACCTTTTTAAAGTCACATTGTGATCGGTTGGGGTTTAGGACTTCGACGAATGCATTTGGGGTGGGGAAAACACAATTCCCTCCAGAATACTTCCCCATTGTTATCAAAATTCAATAGGACACTTTCCCTGAGTTTGAAACTCCTGCCTAAAGGAATCCAGCCCTGCCCTGGGTAAGAGAGGTTTTGTGAATCTGACATTGTGCATATATCTTATACCTACTCAGCAAGTAAATTGGTTCTACCATTTCTCTACATGACAAATTTGGTTTTTCTTACCCTGTCATCAACAAACTTTAAAACCCAAATGCTCCTCTTTAAAATATCCTGTTTCTACTAAGGCCATCCCCTTGCAGAGGAAAATCTGCTGAGGAAATCTTGGAATGTGAACAGATTGTAAATCAGCATCCATCAATCTTAGGCTTTATAACCTTGCACCAAATATGGTTTATCCTTGGAGACAGCCAGGCGATTTCTCACATGTTGGGCACAGCGAGACTGGCTTCCAACTCTGAGATCTCAGCACTTCGTAATCCGGAGAGTTAAAGCCAGGGCATCACTCTCTCCATTTGTAGAGTGTAGAACTTTCAGGCAAGAGGGCCAAGAGAGGAGTTTGTGGAAGTAGGTGAGGACTTGGAACAGCAGAAGCATCTATGATCTGATCATAGGTCATCTCTATACCTCTGCTCCCTATGCTTGGCCTCTTTTTTGTTTTTACAAGTACAGTTTTGCAACCAAGGTAGTTATGCAAAGAACCCAAAACATGCAGCCAAGAATGTCAGAGTTGAATGGCCTGGAACTTTCGCCCCCTTAGAAAGCACTTAGGGAGTTCCCATTATGGCGCAGGGGAAACGAATCCGACTAGGAACCATGAGGTTGTCGGTTCAATCCCTGGCCTTGCTCCGTGGGTTAAGGATCCGGTGTTGCCGTGAGCTGCGGTGTAGGTCACAGATGCAGCTTGGATCCTGCGTTGCTGTGGCTGTGGTGTAGGCCAAGAGCTATAGCTCTGATGTGACCCGTAGCCTGGGAACCTCCATGTGCCACAGGTTCAGCCCTAAAAAGAAAAAAAAAAAAATAGAGCAGAATCATTAACCAAAAAAATGCATAACCAAACCTACCTTATGCATTTTAATTTTCTTTAATGTACATAAATGTACTTCTAATAAAAATTACTTTTAGTTACCCTTTTAAAAGTCATTAAATTCATTTTTAAAAAATATGATTTTTAAAAATCTTTCTTGCATGGGAGTTCCCACTGTGGCTCAGTGGGTTAAGAACCTGACATAGTGTCCATGAGGATGTGTGTTCAATCCCTGGCCTCGCTTGGTGAATTAAGGATCTGGCATTACCATGAGCTGTGGTGTAGGTCACAGATGTGGCTCAGATCTGGTGTTGCCATGGCCCTGGCGTAGGCCAGCAGCTGCAGCTCTGATTCAACCCCTGGCCTGGGAACTTCCATATACCATAGGTATGGCTATAAAAAGAAAAGAAAAAGAAAAAAAGAAAAGAAGGAGTTCCTGGTGTGCCTCAGTGGTTAACTAATTGGACTAGGAACCATGAGGTTGCGGGTTCGATCCCTGGCCTTGCTCAGTGGGTTAAGGATCCTGCGTTGCCGTGAGCTGTGGTGAAGGTTGCAGACGTGGCTCGGATCCTGAGTTGCTGTGGCTGTGGTGCAGGCCGGTGGCTGCAGCTCTGATTGGACCCCTAGCCTGGGAACCTCCATATGCTGTGGGAGCGGCCCTAGAAAAAGGCAAAAAGACAAAAAAAGAGAAAAGAAAATTAGAGACTGATCAGAAGTTAGTTAACAGTAGGTCAATTAAAAGAGCTTCTAATGTGCAATGTTATTAATACCTGATCCCACATTCTAGCGTACTCTGGAAAAAAAGGTGAGATTGGAGTATTTGGCTTAGGCTTTAGGTCTGAGCAGAGCTTCTAGTCTCTCCCCAGGCTGCTATGGGACCAGCCTACTCACCTGCCCCTCTGAGGGACAAAGATGACTGGGCTCAGAGATGACACCCCGTGGTGTGTAAGAGGACATTCAAGAGAGAGGTAGAGTCTGTGTTTCTGCCTTTTAGGTACTGTGACTCCTCACTGTGGTGCTGTCAGCATCCTGGAACATGGAAGGCAGATGAGCAGCTCTTCACATTGGAAGGGATGCAAACAAGTGGGTGGCCTGAGGTGGGCCCAGCAAACTCCACACTGGGAGATTTTCAAGATGGCAGATCAGGCATAAGGAGGTGGGGGGTGGGAGATGGGGGGGATGGAGGGTGGACGGGGCTCCTGCTAATGATTCAGGCTAGTGTGGTCCACAGCATGGCACACTCCTGTGACATGCAGCCTGGGGCACGTGCCAGGGCTTGGTATCCTTGATCTCTGTGCCTTCATTGTCCCCCATTTATTCATGTAATGATACATTGGTTCCTGAAAGATGAGACATTAACTTTTAGAAGGATTTGGTGCAAGCTCAGTGTTTATGGGATGACTCAACTCCAACAACTGGCTAATGTCCACAACATTCAGATCCTGAGACTATATAGATACACTGTTCCCACCAGACAGCTTGTGTACCAAACCCACAAATACCAGGCTCTATTAGAACGCTACAGGGAGTCAAGTTGCAAAAAAAACACTACTTGATCAGAAACCTAATGGAGCTGGGATCAAAAGAATAAACACAACACTCGTTATTACCCTTTAAAAATCTTTAGCTTTTCCCTTGGCATTTCTTGATAACTACATTAAACACGCTATTATCTTCTCAATGCATGGTTTTGCTTTTCTAAATTGTATGTGTGTTTTAACTTTGCAGAGTCCACTTCCTTGTTATTATTTACAAATTTTAATATTAAAATACCCTAAACCATTATATAGAGGGAAACCTTTTTTTTTTTTTTTTTTTTTTTGACTGAACCCACAGCGATGGAAGTTCCCAGGCCAGGGATTAAACCCGAGCCACAGCAGTGACAACCCTGGATCCTTAACCTGCTGTGCTTCAAGAGAACTCTGCAATCATTTTCATGTCTCATTTTCTACCTTTGTCGTAGAGCTATATTTACCTGGGTGTAGTACAGCTTTCGGATCTACACTTTTTTTTTTGCTCTTTTCTAGGGCCGCTCCTGCAGCGTATGGAGGTTCCCAGGCTAGGGGTCAAATTGGAGCTGTAGCCGCCAGCCTACACTAGAGCCACAGCAACGCGGGATTCGAGCTGCATCTGCGATCCTTAACCCACTGAGCAAGGCCAGGGATCGAACCTGAAACCTCATGGTTCCTAGTCGGATTCACTAACCATTGAGCCATGACGGGAACTCCACGGATGTACTTTTTTCATCAAAGTACATTTGTCTTCCTATTTACAATTATGTTGGAATTATAATGTTAATAACTACCTAATGGCCAGAATGGAAGTCCTGATCTTTCCTTCAAAAACCCACTCCAGGAGTTCCCGTTGTGGCTCAGCAGGTTAGAAACCTGACTAGTATCCCTGAGGATGTGGGTTTGATCCCTGGCCTGGCTCAGTGGGTCAAGGCTCTGGCATTGCTGTGAGCTGTGGTGCAGGTTTCAGATGAGTTTCGGATCTGGTGTGGCTGTGGCTGTGGCATGGGCCAGCAACTGTAGGTCCAATTCAGCCCCTAGCCTGGGAACTTCCATATGCTGTGGGTGTGGCCCTAAAAACAAAGCGAACAAACGAAAAAACCCACTCCACTGGCACCTTCTCCATCTCTGAGTTTGCCTTCATCCCTCTCTTTTTCCCTGGCCTCACCTCTAATCAAGCAGGAATCCTCTTGTCCCCACTTTCAAGATAAACCTGGTGCGTTCCTTTCCTAGGGATGCTGGAACAAAGTACCACACCCCAGGTGACTGAAAACAGCAGAAATGTATTGGCCCCTGGCTCTGGGGGGCGGGGAGGTTAGAAGCCTGACATCAGGGTGCTGCAGGGCGGTGCTCCCTCTGCAACCTGCACTGGAGAATCCTTCTTTGCCTTTTTCGGTGGCTCTTGGTCCTCGGTGCTCCTCAGTTTGTAGCTGCATCACTCTAATCTGCCTTCAAGTGGCATTCTTCTCTTCATTGTTTTGGTCATGGCCAGGGCTTGCAGAAATTCCCAGACCTGGGGAAAACGGACCATGACAACACCAAACCCTTAATCACTCTGCCACCAGGGAATTCCGTTCTTCTCTTCTTATAAGGACACCGGTTGTGTTGGATTAGGCCCCAGACTCCTGACCTCATCTTAACTTGATTGTATTTGCAAAGACCCTGTTTCCAGATCAGATCACATTCATAGGTCCCGGGAATTAGGACTTCAGCATTTCTTTTTGAGGGGACACCACTCCCCTCTCCCCTCCTCCACTTCCTGCCTGCACTGTACTGGTTTAAGCCTGCACCATTCCTCACTGGGATTATTGTAGCCCCGTAGCCAGTTTTCTGTGGTCCCATTTGCCTGCTATGGTCTCTTCTTGATTCCTTTGTTCGGAACGCTCCGATGACTCAGAGTAAAAGCCAAAGTCCTGGCAGTGGCTCCACCGTCCGTCCTGATCTGTACTCGTTCTCATCTCTGCCCCTCTCTGCTCCAGCCAGCCTGGCCTCCTTGCTGGTCCCCCAGCACACCAGGCATATTTGCACCTCCGGGCCTTTGCACCTGCTGTTCTCTTTGCCCGGGTCCTCCCTCCCAGGTATCCTCATGGCTCATACCTCATTCAAGACTCCACTCAACCACTACCTTCCCAGTAAGGGCTTTCCTGACCACTGCTGTTATCACACCTTCCCTCTCACCGCACCCCCCTACAGTCTCTGATCCTTTTTGCCATTTTTGCTCCAGAAACTCTCCACCCTCCAGAGACTATGTTCTTTACTTACTTATTTTATTTTTTATGTACTACTGCCATCCAAATGTAAGCATCTCTAACTGGAGTTTTCGTCTTTTTTTTTTTTTCTTTTGTTCCATCCTTAGCTGCTATGGGCCAGCCCCAGAGGAAATGCTCAGTGAATATTCATAGCGTGGATGAGAAATAGGCCAGTGCATTTGCTTGCAAATGACTGAACTCTTTATCCTTATTAAGTGCTCCTTTTAGTTTCCAGAATTTTTCTATCACTGTAAATAATACTCCTATAAAGAGCTTATATTCATATGGTTAATTTCCTCCTTTTTTCAGTTATGTCTTGGGGTCACATTTCCAGAGTGAATATTGTCCAGTGTTTATCAGTTTGTAATGCCACCCGTTGTTAGTAACTCTGCCTGTTTCTGTGCTGTCTTGCCACCATTAGGTTTTATCTTGTCTTGACTTTTGTAGCTGATGAAGTGTAAGTGTGCCTCACTATTGTTTCCATTTGCATTTCTTTAACTTTTTTTGGGTTTTTTTGTCTTTTATCTTTTTAAGGCCGCACTCTCGGCATATGGAGGTTCCCAGGCTAGGGATCTAATCAGAGCTGTAGACGCCGGCCTACACCACAGCCACAGCAACACCAGATCCAAGCTGTGTCTGCAACCCATACCACAGCTCACAGCAACGCTGGATCCTTAACCCACTGAGCAAGGCCAGGGATCGAACCCACAACCTCATGGTTCCTAGTCGGATTTGTTTCTGCTGTGCCACAACGGGAACTCCTTTAACTTTTAAATAGAATTGTTTATAGGTTCTGTAGTATCTTCTGAGATGAATTATCTGATTCAGACTCCTGATTTTTTTTTTCCCGCAAGAGCGGTTTTAGATTCATATTTATTTATCCATCCTCTTTTGGGGATAACAACATTCATCCTAACTTATTGGTCATAAGTATGCTCTTCTTTCCTCTGCCCTTTACCTCCTTAAACTCTGTGTTTTAATTTTGACAGCTGTGGACTACTGTGCCTCAGAAAACCACGGATGCGAACACGAGTGTGTAAATGCTGACACCTCCTACGTCTGCCGGTGCCCTAAAGGATTTGCTCTGAACCCAGATAAGAAAACATGTGCAAGTAAGTTACACACACACACACACACACATACACACACACACACGAGTTTTGGATCCTATTGCAGTAGGCACTGTGGCTGTGGAAAACTCCCAAGCGTAAAGTAGCATAGGATTATGCACTGGGGTAGGAGGTCTTATACATTCTGT
Source organism: Sus scrofa (assembly GCF_054392235.1). Lineage (NCBI taxonomy): Eukaryota > Metazoa > Chordata > Mammalia > Artiodactyla > Suidae > Sus > Sus scrofa. The sequence goes on along the minus strand of NC_139386.1, from coordinate 38,828,005 downwards.
CCCTGTTCCTCTTTTGTCAGGCCTTTCTTACCTTGTCCTGAGACCGTAGCCCACTCTCTTTCTTTCCTTCTTTCTTTCTTTCTTTCTTTCTTTCTTTCTTTCTTTCTTTCTTTCTTTCTTTCTTTCTTTTTTTTTACTTTTTTTTTAATTTTCCCAATACATTTTTTTTTTCCTACTGTACAGCATGGTGACCCAGTTACACATACATGTATACATTCTTTTTTCTCACATTATCATGCTCCATCATAAGTGACTAGACATAGTTCCCAGGGCTACGCAGCAGGATCTCATTGTTAATCCATTCCAAAGGCAATAGTTTGCATCTATTAACCCTCAGCTCCCAATCCACCCTGCTCCCTCCCTCTCCCCCTTGGCAACCACAAGTCTGTTCTCCAAGTCCATGATTTTCTTTTCTGTGGAAAGATTCATTTGTGCCATATATTAGTTTCCAGATATAAGTGATATCATACGGTATTTGTCTTTCTCTTTCTGACTTTCTTCACTCAGTACCAGAGTCTCTAGTTCCATCCATGTTGCTGCAAATGGCAGGATTTTGTTCTTTTTTATGGCTGAGTAGTATTTCATGGTGTATATATACCACGTCTTCCTAATCTAATCATCTGTTGATGGACATTTGGGTTGTTTCCATGTCTTGACTATTGTGAATAGTGCTGCAATGAACATGCGGGTGCATATGTCTTTTTTAAGGAAAGTTTTGTCCGGGTATATGCCCAGGCCACTCTCTTTCAATGTCACCCTTCACAGTGTCTGATGAAGGTATGTATCTCTGATGGAGACCACATAGGGCTGTGTTCCTCCAGCATCTGCAGAGCGAGTCAACCATCAGATCACCTTACCTCCTTCTGGCTCAGTCTGGCTGTGCCCACCAGTATTGACAGGGCTTAAGAAATACTTTCACTGAAGCTTTGTGGCTTGTGGCCTTCAGCTCTGACTCCACACAAGCAAAGGAAAATCGCTGAGCCAAAAGGAATTGACTGTGGTTGCTCCTGGGTGGGGGGTTGGGGTGGGGGAAGGTAGGTAGAAGGCATTTTGCAGAGAACTGCTTAGTTTCTGTTTGAGCTTTTGAGTTCTATTTGATTTTAACTATATACATACGCATCAAAAATAATTTGAGCTCCCCACATCGGACCATAGCAGTTTATAAACAGAGGGTGGTCATTAATTTTGCAAATGGATTCCAAAAGCATTCTTTTCTTTTCTTTCTTTCTTTATTTATTTTGCTTTTTGGAGCTGCACTTTCGGCATATGGAGGTTCCCAGGCCAGGGGTCAAATCAGAGCTGTAGCCACCAGCCGATGCCACAGCCACCGCAACGCCAGATCTGAGCCTCGTTTGCCACCTACACCACAGCTCATGGCAACACTGGATCCTTAACCCACTGAGCCGGGCCAGGGATCGAACCCACAACCTCATGGTTCTTAGTCAGATTTGTTTCCGCTGCACCACGAAGGGAACTCCTTATTCTTTTAACTATAAAGATACATCAGAGCACTTAAGGGATTGTATGTGGATAGTTATCCTCTAGAGAGATTCACTTGAGAACAGCTTGTTTTTAAAGTGTTTTTTCAAAGGAAATTTAAGTGCAATGTAAAAGAAGTCACCTCTGACACCAACGAGAAAACAGGATTTCAACTCATAAAAAGTTCCTTGACTCACCTTGCTAAAAACATCTATTAAGTTAAGCAGGATATGCCTGTACCATTTAAAAAGCATCCCTTCAAACTCCTGAAACTTAAACTTGCTCTTCAGTCCCTAAATATCAGCAGTTTACAAATACCAGAGCTGGTGGCAGGGGTGGCGTATGGAACCGTAAGGGACACAGGAAGGCAAAACAGATATATCAGTGGGGCGGGGGAGGAGGTGGAGAAGGATAAATAGGAGTTCGGGATTAACAGATACACATCACCATATATAAAATAGATAAACAACAAGGACCTACTATACAGCACAGCACATTCAGTATTTTGTGATAACCTCTAAGGGAAAAGAATCTGAAAAGAGGGAGTTCCCATTGTGGTTCAGCAGAAAGGAATCCAACTAGGAACCATGAGGTTGTGGGTTCAAACCCTGGCCTCACTCAGTGGGTTAAGGATCTGGCATTGCCGTGAGCTGTGGTGGAGGCCGAAGCTACAGCTCCGATTTGACCCCTAGCCTGGGAACCTCCATATGCCCTGGGTGCGGCCCTAAAAAAAGGAAAAAAAAATATGTTTAAAATAAAACAGCACATACATTTCTGGAGCCCAGAGCACACACGAGTAGCAATGAACAGGTCCTTCTTGGAGAAGATGCCTTGGCTGAGTCTTGAAGGCAGAGCCATCCTTCACCAGGCAGAGAAGGGTGGGATAGAGATAGCCAGGAGGAGGAAAGATGAGCAAAAATATCAGCCAGACAGGCTCATCTCCATGCCCTGCGTGATTGGCGTGCAGTTATTTATGGAGAGAGTGAGTGAAGGGTAAATGGACTTCTGTTCCTAGTCATCCGTTCTGAATACTCTGAGCTGTGAACCACCAGCCCGGGCTGCGGTCGTGTTAGGGGAGTTGTGGTTGCTGGACCGATGAGTCAGTTCTCTCCATCCATCAGGAGGCCGGGAGCTGCCAAGGGGGCAGCTTCTGCCTCAGATCAAATCCCAGCCCATCTGCTTTTTGGCTGGATGATCTTGGGCAGGTTATGGATGCCTCCGTTTGCTCAGCTGGAAACAGTTGGGAAGATAACACTGCCTACTTCGTAGCATTGTCTTGAAGACGGAGCAGGAGGATTCTTATACACCCTGTAGCATGTTGCCTGATGCCAAGCACGTTCTTTTAAGGGATGACCCCGGCTTCAGAGACTTGGGGGACTTTGGAATTTATTGAGCATATACCACCTGCCTGGGCTAAGTTTCATAGTGCCTGAAAAATTCAAGACTTGGCCTCAGGCTTCCCCTGGAGGCTGGTTGGGGAACTCAAGCCACACAGAGCAGCTCAGTCACCTGCAAGGGGTTACCTGACCGAGGGCTCTCAGGGTGATACAGGTAAGACCCTTCTCAGGGAAGGAGGAGACCAGCTGGACCAGAAGCAGTGGGGATGCTGCTGCCGCCCTGGGCTGAGGCCTGCCTAGTATGCAGTCTGTTCTCCTTCCTGCCTTTGCAGAATGCCTTCCCTGGCTGGGGTTTCCTGACTTCCACCCCCACCCCTGTTCCCAGAGCCTCACCGTGCCCCCCCCCCTCCATACTGGGGCTTAGCATGTCTTTCATCCCAGAATCTCATGGGATATGGAGAATAATGAGCCCCAGGATAGTGCCAGGAGACCCTAGAAGTGGATGGTACAGTGTGGGGGGCCTGGGAGAGGGTTCTGGCTGAAAGTCAGGGGAGAGGCTTGTCCAGCTGTGAGGTCTCAGCAACAAGGCACAGAGCCCTCAGTTCAGCTGTCTCCGGGCCCTGTTGGGGTCAAGACCCAGAAGTGGGCTACCCCGGCATGTGGGCAGAGAAGGGTGCAGGGCAATCCGAAGGCTCCGGGCTAACGGCATCCAGGAGATACGTCCCTTAAAAGGGCTCCTTTCCCACCATGCTGGGGTACAGGGCAGGGACCCAGCCCTGGGAAGGGGGACTGGCAAGAGAATGGAGACCCCCCAGAGGACTTGGGAGGCTGGGAGAATCAGGAATGGGCAGTCTAGTTGTAAGAACTGGGACGCTGGAGTTCCTGATGTGGCTCAGTGGTAACGAACCTGACTGGTACCCAGGACGTGGGTTCGATCCCTGGCCTGGCTCAGTGGATTAAGGAGCCAATGTTGCTGTGGCTGTGATGTAGGTACCGAGTCCACCCCTAGCCTGGGGACTTCCATATGCCATGGGTGTGGCCCTAAAAAGACCAAAAAAAAAAAAAAAGAACTGAGATGCTGCTCAGGAATGCTCCAGATCTGTGACAAAAACAGGAAAACAAACTGAGAAATGGGGACTCGTTCAGAGGATAGAGACAGAAGCTCAAATCAAGACAGTATCCTGTTAGTCATTAATGAGGCATCACATGAGCTTCCAGCCAAGTCAGAGCCTGGCTACTGCTGTGATGTTGAGAGATTTAAAAAAATTTTTTCCACTCCCTCATAAACTTGCAAAAAAGATGAAATAAAAAATACTCAGTGCCTTAAATTTCAGTCTCTATTTTTAACCAAAAGTATATTTGAAAGCTAATCTAATTATTAAGTGTGTAATTATTGGCGAAAAAAGGTAGACTAGTCAATGTAATATACCAAACATGATTAATTTATGATTAAGCCAAAAGGTACATAAAAATGCTTTATGTTTCTGAACATATCATATAATTGAAATGTGTAAGCAGTGTTCAAAAAAGCACCCCCTTTTATACAACTTCCTTACCCTAAAGCAACCCATACAAATCTATCTGAATATTTTCTTTTTTTGTCTTTTTAGGGCCACACCCGCAGTATATGGAGATTCCCAGGCTAGGGGTCTAATCAGAGTTACAGCTGCCAGCCTACACCACAGCCACAGCAACTCGGGATCCTTAACCCACTAAGCAAGGCCAGGGATTGAACGTGTGCCTCACAGATGCTAGTCAAATTGGTTTTCTCTGGGCCACGGTGGGAACTCCCTATCTGAATATTTTCTAGAGAGGAAAAGGATAGAAGCATGCAAGTGCCATCAATTGGCAAAATGTTGACAAGACTCTTTTTTCTAACTGTAGTAAAATATACATAATATGAAATTTACCAGTGTAACTGTTTTGTCAGGGTACAGTTCAGAGGCATAAGTACCTTCGTGGTGCTGGACAGCCTCTCCACCACTCAGCTGCAGAACTTTTTCATCTCCCTAAACTGAAACTCTGTACCCATTAAATAATAATACCCCACTCCTCCTTCCCCCTCCAGGCCCTGGCAGCCCCCATTCTACTTCCTACTTTCCATCCCAATAAATTTGGCTGATCTAGGAACCTTATGTAAGCAGAATCATACAATATTTATCCTTCTGTGTCTGGCATATTTCACTTAGCATAATGTCCTCAAGGCCCATCCAGGATGTAGCAAATGTCGGACTGTCCTTCCTTTTTAAGGCTCGAGAATATTCCATTGTTGGAGTTCCAGTCGTGGCACAGTGGAAATGCATCTGACCAGGAACCAAGTTTGATCCCTGGCCTCGCTCAGTGGTTAAGGATCCAGAGGTACTGTGAGCTGTGATGTAGATTGCAGGTGTGGCTCAGATCTGATGTGGCTGTGGCTGTGGTGTCGGCCGGCAGCTGTAGCTCTAATTCTACCCCTAGCCTAGGAACCTCCATATGCCATAGGTGTAGTGCTAAAAAGCCAAAAAAAAAAAAAAAAAAAAAAAAAAGGAATATTCTATTGTATATATTCACCTCCTTTTGGTCCTTCATTCACTGGGATTGTTCCCACTCCTTGGTGGGTTTTTTTGTTTGTTTGTTTTCTGGCGGCCCCACAGGGTATGGAGTTCCCGGACCAGGGATCAGATCTGAACCACAGTTGTGACCAGCTGTAGCAATGCCAGATCCTTTAAACCACCGTGCCAGGCCAGGGATCAAACCTGCATCCTGGCGCTGCAGAGATGTCACCCATCCTGTTGCGCCACAGTGGGAACTCCTGGTTATTGTGAATAATGCTGCTATGAGCATGGGTAATGGGTATACCCACATCTGTTCAAGTCCCTGCTTCAACTCTTGGGTGTATACTTAGAAGTGGAATTGCTGGATCATATGGTGGTACAGCTTTTATTTATTTTTTAGTTTTTTTTTTTTTTTTTTTTTTTAAGGGCCGCACCCAAGGCACAGGGAAGTTCCTAGGCTAGGGGTCAAACTGGAGCTGTCGCTGCTGACCTACACCACAGCGATAGCAGCACCAGATGTGAGCCACATCTGTGACCACACCACAGCTCATAGAGACGCTGGATCCTTAACCCACTGAGCGAGGCCAGGGATTGAACCTGCATCCTCATGGATACTAGTCAGATTCGTTACCACTGAGCCATGATGGGAACTCCTGGTGGCATGGCTTTTAGAGACCTAAAGAAACTCCTGAACTGGTACAAGAACATTCTCAGATGTTCAGGGTCTTTTCTCGAGAAACATAGAGGATTTCAAGAAGTTCCCATCATGGCACAGTGGAAACAAATCTGATTAGGAACCATGAGGTTGCAGGTTCGATCCCTGGCCTCACTCAGTGGGTTAAGGATCTGGCATTGCCGTGAGCTGTGGTGTAGGTTGCAGATGCAGCTCAGATCTGGCATTGCTGTGGCTGTGACGTAGGCCAGCAGCTGTAGCTCCGATTCAACCCCTATCCTGGAAACTTCCACATGCCACAGGTGCGGCCCTAAAAAGCAAAAAATTTAAAAAAAGGAAAAGAAAAGAAAGTGCCATTTGGTCAAAGACTTGAAGAAGTTGAGGGAAGGAGTAGACTTTTGAAGCAGAGGAAACAGCACGGGTGCAAAGGCCCTGAGGCAGAAACTGTGATGCCTGGCAATGCTGGGGAATAGCAGGGAAGTCTATATGACTAGAATAGAGTGAGAGATGGTGAGGCAGGTGTTGTGGTCCAGAGAGCATAAAGCTTGCCCTCTCCACAGCCATACATTCACTTCCTGTCTCCCCACATTCCAGCAATACCTGAGAACTCATAGCCACACCCCTAAGCTGAGATCCCAAACTGGCTTTGTTTGTTTGCCAGTATCTTGTGTCTTGGGTGTAGGTGCTGTACATATTGTTCCCAGCAATGTTACCTGATGATTTTCTTCTCCAAATTACTGGGCACCTCCCACACTGTTCTTTTTTCTATTTTATTTCTGCCATTTTCCATGGCAACTAGTTTCACGATTATGTATGTGGATATTTATTTTAAATACCTTCTTCTAATTGCAAAAGTAATATAGACTCATTGCAGAAAACCAGGTAGTATAGAAATGAAATTGTATAAATGAAATGATCTGTAATCTCATCATACAGCACTAACCATTGTTAATACTGATTTGCTACATTTCTCTTGGTCTTTTTTAATGCATATGTATCTTTTTTTTATAGATTTGCGATCATACAGTATAAAGTTATATCATATGCATTTTCTTTCTTTTTCTTTAAAAATTTTTTGTTATAGTTGATTTACAATGTTTTGTCAATTTCTGCTGTACAGTAAAGTGACCCAGTTATACATACATACATATATACATTCTTTTTCTCATATTATTCTCCATCATGTTCTATCACAAGTGATTAGATATAGTTCCCTGTGCTATACAACAGGATCTCATTGCTTATCTACTCCAAATGCCATAGTTTTCATCTACTAACCCCAAACTCCCAGTCCATCCCACTTCATCCCCGTACCCCCCAGCAAACACAAGTCTGTTCTCTGTGTCCGTGGGTCAGTTTTTTCTGTAGATAGGTTCATTTGTGCCATACATTAGATTCCAGATATAAGTGATATCATATGGTATTTGTCTTTCTCTTTCTGACCTACCTCACTTAATATGAGAGTCTTTAGTTCCACACATGTTGCTGCAAATGGCAGAATTTTGTTCTTTTTTATGACTGAGTAGTATTCCGTTGTGTGTATGTACCACGTCTTCTTAATCCATTCATTTGTCATTGGACATTTAGGTTGTTTCTATGTCTTGGCTATTTTGAATAGTGCTGCAATGAACATAGGGGTGCATGTATCTTTTTTAATGAAAGTTTTGTCCAGATATATGCTGGGAGTGGGATTGCTGGATCATATGGTAGTTTTATATTGAGTTTTCTGAGGTATCTCCATACTGTTTTCCATGGTGGTTGTACCAGTTTACATTCCCACCAACATTGTAAGTAGGTTCCCCCTTTTCTCCACACCCTCTCCAGCATTGTTATTTGTAGACTTACTAATGATGGCCATTCTGACTGGTGTGAAGTGGTACCTCATTGTAGTTTCGATTTGCACTTCTCTAAAAATTAGTGATGCTGAGCATTTTTTCATGTGTCTGTTGGCCATCTGTATGTCTTCTTTGGAGAAATGTCTACTCAGGTCTTCTGCCATTTTTCAATTGGGTTGTTTGTTTTTTTGCTGTTGAGTCTTCTGAGTTGTTTGTATATTTTGGAGATTAAGCCGTTGTTGGTTGTATCATTTGAAACTATTTTCTCCCATTCTGTAGGTTGTCTTTGTTTTGTTTATGGTTTCCTTAAGAGCAAAAGCTCTTAAGTTTGATTACGTCCCATTTGTTTATTTTTGCCTCTATTTCTATTGGCTTGGTAGACTGACCTGAGAAAACTTTGATATGATTTATGTCAAAGGATGTTTTGCCCAAGTTCTCTTCTTAGAGTTTTAATGGTGTCATGTCCTATAGTTAAGTCTTTAAGCCATTTTGAGTTTGTTTTTGTGTGTGGTGTGAGGCTGTGTTCTAATTTCATTGATTTACATGTGGCTGTCAAAAAAGGGTGTTTTGTTTCCGAACAGTAAAATTGATGAACCTCTAGCCAGACTGATCACAGGGGGAAAAAGAGAGAAGAGACCAATTACCGATAGCAGGAATCAGAGAGTAGGCATCATTACAGATCCTATAAACATTGAAAGCATAATAAGGGAAAATAATGAACAAATTTAGGCCAATAATTTCAGCACCTTAGATTAAATAGACAAATTCCTTGAAAGACACAAACTACTAAAATTAACTCAGTAAGAAATAGATCTCTATGGATTAAATAGGCCTCTATCTATTAAAACAGTTGACCTTGTACTTATAAACCTTCTCACAAAGAAAACTCCAGGGTGAGGTGGCTTAATTGGTAGATTCTACTAAATTCTACCATTTGAGAAAAAAACTCAAATACCAATTCTACACAAATTCCTCCAGAAAATAGGAGAGGAAGAAACATTTATAGCTTATTCTGTAAAGCCAGCATTTTCCTAATACCAAGCTTAGAAAAAGATATTGCAAGGATAGAAAACACACGCAAATACCCCTCATGAAATACATGCAAAAGATCTTTAGTTATTTTTTCATTATTTTAGAAATCAAATAAAAGTGGGATTTATCCCAGGAACTCAAGGATAATTTAACATTCAAAACTCGATCAATGAAATTTAAAACACTAACATACTAAAAAGCAGAAACCATATGAGTCCACTCATTAGATACAGAAGGAGCACTGGACAAGACCTGGCATTCATTTATGACTTAAAAACAAAAACCTTTCAGCAAACTAGGAATGAAGAGAGCTGCCTCAATCTGATAAAGTACATCAAGGAAAAAACCATCAGCTAACTTCATACTGAATGATGAAAGACTTCATATAAGATGAGGAACAAAACAGGATATCCACTTTCACCACTTCTATTTAGTGTGGACTATAGGTTCTAACCATTGCAATAAGGAAGAAAAAAAAGGAAAGAACCAAAATCTAGATTGGAAAGGAAGAATTAAAACCATCTTTTTTTTTAAGGGCTACTCTTGAGGCATGTGGAAGTTCCCAGGCTAGGGGTGGAATCAGAGCCACAGCTGCTGGCCTACATCACAGCCACAGCAACATGAGATCTGAGCAAAGTCTGTGACCTACACCACAGCTCATGGCAACACTGGATCCTTAACCCACTGAGCGGGGCCAGGGATCAAACCCGTGTCCTCATGCCTCCTAGTTGGGTTCGTTAACTGCTGAGCCATGAAGGGAACCCCCCAAAACCATCCTTTTTTTTTACATTTTAGGGCCACACCAGTGGCATATGGAGGTTCCCAGGCTAGGGGTTAAATCAGAGCTGTAGCTGCCAGCCTATACCACAGCCACAACAACCTCAGATCCGAGTCACATCTGCGACCTACACTACAGCTCATGGCAACACCGAATCCTTAACCCACTGAGTAAGGCCAGGGATTGAACCTGCAACCTCGTGGTTGCTAGTCAGATTCGTTTCCACTGTGCCATGATGGAAACTCCCAAAACCATCTCTACTATAGTAATTATAGCACTTTCCTGAGTTCCGTGAGTGGTTCTAGTAAATTACTGAAAGGAGCGAGTTGTGGGAGGCCCCCAAGTTGTCATCGGCTGTGCAGAAGTGGAGGTAACTGGGGACCCTGCTTGAGGCCGGTGTCTTGTTAGCACCTCACCCTTCACCTTGTGAGATTGGATGTTAACTCCAGGTGGTTAGTGTCAAAATTGAATTAAACTACAGGACTCCAAATTGCTGTTGGAGAATTGCCTGCAGAACACAAATTGAAGCAAATGAGCCTAACAGCCTAATCACCCCATGAATTATTTTTAGTGACGGGCACAGAATATGTTGACTTTACATTCCAAGTGGCAGATAACCAAAAAACCGAAGAGCTTAAACTGTTTCCAGCAGTCTTAGTGAATTGTTATTCTTATTTTTGAAATTAAATATATACATATATATGATACAATAAGCATGTATAATGTTAATGCCATTTGTACCTGGATTTTCAGTATTAGAGAAAATAAATACAAATATAAAAGCAAAGAGCAAATGATTAAATTAAAAAATAATCTTTATTAACAGATAACATCTCCCACTGAATTTATGAAAAAGCTCTAGAACTATTAAGTGCATTTACTAAGGATGCAGGGGACAAGGTCAATATACAGAAATCCATTATTTTTTCTATACTTTGAATGGAAAATTTAAAAATTTAAATTAAAAGTCCTATTTATAATAGCATCCAAAATATATGCTACCTAGGGATAAATCTGACAAAAGGTGTGAAAAACCTGTACAATGAAAGCTATAAAATATGGCTAAGGGAAATTAAAGAAGATTTAACCAAACAGATGTATCATATTCATGGATTGGAAGACTCAATATTGTTCAGATGTCTGTCCTTTCCAAATTTATCCATCAAAGCATTATCTATCATAATCTTAGCATGCTTTTTTATAGAACTTGATAAGCTGATTCTAAAACATATGTAGAAATGCAAAGGACTAAAATAGTCCTTTTTGAAAAAGATGCACAAAGTTGAATTTAAACTACCTGATTTTTAATACTAATGATAAAGCAGGAGTAATCAAGACAGTGTGGTATTGGTGTAAGGATGGATGTATAGATCAATGGAATAGAACAGAGTCCAGAAATAGACCCACACGTATATGGTGAAATTATTTTCAACAAAGGTACCAAGGTAATTCATGGGGTGGGGGGTGGGCGAGGATAATGTCTTCAACAAATGCAACTGCAGCAACTGGATTGCCACGTGCAAAAAAAAACACCAAACAAAACAAACAAAACCGAGGAATTTGACCCTTACCTCCTACCACATTCAAAAATAAACTAGAAATGGATTGTAAACTTAAATATAAGATTGAAAACTCTAATAATTATAGAAGAACACATAGGAAAATATCTTAGCGACCTGGTGTTTGACAAAGATATCGTAAAGCAGATGTACAAAAGTACAAACTACAAAAGGACAAAATGAATACGTTGAACTTCATCACCTTTATTCTTCAAAAGACACTATTCCTGGGAGTTCCCCAATGGTCTCATGGTTAAAAGATCTGGCATTGTCACTGCTGTGGTGAAGGTGGCTGCTGTGGTGAGGAACTAACTTCTGCATGCCACAAGCATGGCCAAAAAAAAAAAAAAAAAAAAAAGATGCTATTACTAAAATGAAAAGGCAAGCCATAGACTAGGAAAAAAATATTTACAAAGTGTATATCATCTAAAAGAAGATGTATATTTTAGAACACATAAGGAACTCTTCAAACTTAATAAGGAAACAAACAACCTAATAAAAATGGGCAAAAGATTTGAACAGACACTTCACCAAAGAAAATTAGAGATGGAGAATAAGCATATAAAAATATGTTCAATAGCATTTGTCACTAGGGAAATGCAAAATAAAAAACCACAATGAAATAAGCACTATTCACCTACCAGCGGGGCCAAACTTACCAAGTGTTGGTGCAGATGTGGAGCAACTGGAACTCTCATAAACCACTGGTGGGAATGTTTAAGAAATTAAGTATACATTTACCGTATGACCCAGCCATTCTACTCCTAGATATTTACCCGAGAAAAATGAACATGTGTCTACACCATAACCTATACATGAATGTTCACAGCTGCTTTCTTTGTGATAGACCCCACCAGCAGGTGAATGGGTAAACAAATTGTTGTATATCCATGTAATAAAATACTACTCAATACTAAAAAAAAAAAAGCTGTTGACATGGATGAATCTCACAGTAATTATGAGAAATGAGAGAAGCCAGACCAAAAACAGTACAACTTTATGATTCCATTTATGTCAAATTCTAGAAAATGCAAACTAATCTAGATTATTTGGGGGCAGAGGAAGTGGGGAAGAATGAATGAGAAAGTGGTGTGAGGAGTTCCTATTGTGGCTCAGTGGTTAACAAACCCATCTAGTATCCATGAGGAAATGGGTTCGATCCCTGGCCTTGCTCAATGGGTTAAGGATCCGGAGTTGCTGTGAGCTGTGGTGTAGGTCGCAGATGTGGCTCAGATCCTGAATTGCTGTGGCTGTAGTGTAGGCCAGCAGCTGTAGCTCTGATTAGACCCCTAGCCTGGGAACCTCCATACGCCTTGGGTGCAGCCCTAAAAAGACCTAAATAAATAAATTAATTAAATAAAAGAGAAAATAAAAATAATTTAAAATTAAAAATAAAGAAAGTGACATGAGAAGACTTTCACTAGTAGTGCATAAAGTTCATTACCTTAATTGTTGTGCTTGTTTCATGGGTGCATACATATGTCCAAACTCATCAAATTGTCCATTTTCAGTATGTACAGTTTGTTTTTTGTTAATGGTACATCCATAAAACTAAAAACAATCAAGGGAGACTGTATTACTTTAAAATGTTCATATCATAAAACACAAAGAGTGGCTGTGGAAGTGTTTCTAGAATGTCACTACTGAATAGAAGACTGTGATGGTAAAAATGTTGTGTATACAGTAATCGGGAGCTTCTGTGGCTATTGAGCACTGAGGATGTGGACAATGCAACTGAGGAACTGAATTTTAAATTTGATTTAATTTTAGTCCATTTTAATTTAAATGGTTGCTTTATTTATTTATTTATTATTTTTGCTTTTTAGGGCAGCACCTGTGGCACATGGAGGTCCCCAGGCTAGGGGTTGAATCAGAGCAACAGCTGCCGGCCTACACCACAACCACAGCCACACAGGATCTGAGCTGTGTCTGTGACCTACACCACAGCTCACAGCAACGCCGGATCCTTAACCCACCGAGCAAGGCCGGGGATCAAACCTAGTTGTATTTGTTTCCACTGCGCCACCACGAGAACTCCTAAGTGGCTGCTTTAGACAGTGTGGTTCCTGATTAAAGGAAGCTAAGCATGCATGAAAATTAAATATAATCTCTGACTCTGTATTGGATCCTGTACTGGAAGATGAAAAATGCCATGGAGAACATTATTAGGGCGTTCCCATTGTGGCTCAGCAGGTTAAGAACCCAACTTAATCCATGGGGATGCAGGTTGATCCGTCCCCTCACTCAGTGGATTAAGGATCCAGCACTGCCACAAGGTGTGGTGTAGGTGGCAAATGTGGCTCAGACCCAGCATTGCTGTGGCTGTGGTGTAAGCCTCAGCTGCAGCTCCGATTCTACCCCTAAGCCAGGAACTTCTATGTGCCGCAGGTGTGGCCATAAATATAAACATTTTTAAAAAAAACTATTAGATCAGCTGACAAGACTAGAACATGTGGATTAAATAAAAGTCTTACATAAATGTAAATTCATGAAATTTATGGCTACACTTTTCTATAAGAGACTCTCCCTCCTCTTAGGAAGCACACGCTGTATCTAAGGAAAAAGGATCGTGATGTGTGTAATTTAGCCCCAAAAAAGTCAGAGAGATGGGCACATGGGGTAAAATGCTAATAGTAGATGCATCTGGGTAGAGCGAGGATAGGTGTTTTTTGTACGCATCTGCTTGTATGTTTGTGCTTGCAACTTTTTGTCAATTTAATATCATTTCTACGTAAAAAGTTTTTTAAGATATCTTTATATGTGATTGCGGTATTGCAGTTATATATTTTTAAAGAGGTCCAGTCCTTTAAGGATGCATTTTGAAATATTTATGAACAAAATGACATAGCATCTGAGGTTTGCTTTCAAGTAACAGGGAAGCTTGGCATGGAGAATGAGAGTATAAAGGCACTAAGGCCAGCCATAGGTTAAGTCTGTTGAAGCCAAGTAATGCGTCTGTGGATTTCTTAAACTCTTCTGTTCATTTTTGTATGTTTAAAATTTCCATGACTTTATTTCTTTTTTTGTCTTTTTGTTTTTATTTTTAGGGCCACACCAGCAGCATATGGAGGTTCCTAAGCTAGGGGTCTAATCGGAGCTACAGCTGCCAGCCTACCCCAGAGCCACAGCAACACCAGATCCAACACAGCTCGCTGCAACGCCAGTTCCTTAACCCACTGGGCGGGGCCAGGGATAGAACCCTCAACCTCATGGTTCCTTGTCGGATTCATTGGTTCCTAGTCGGATTCATTTCCACTGCGCTATGATGGGAACTCCTAAAATTTCCATGACTTTTAAGTTGGGAAGAATTGGCATCTGCTTCAATATTTTTTTCTTTCAAGACTGTTGTACACCTTTCTCTTACTGGTTTTGTTTTTTTTAGTACAGGCTGGAGGAACTCATTGATGCTGAGTTCTTCAATGATATGTGTAGTTCATATGTTTCTTAAAACCGTAAAAATCCTCATCAAAATAAGACGACTCCTCCCTAAGACCCCATTAGTGGCCACTTTATTCAAGCAGTTTTAGATGATGCATCCAAGTTCCAGTCTATTGCAAAATACTTGGTGCAAGAGTTCCTGCTGTGGGAGTTCCTGTCGTGACTCAGTGGTTAATGAATCCGACTAGGAACCATGAGGTTTCGGGTTTGTTCCCTGGACTTGCTCAGTGGGTTAAGGATCCGGCGTTGCCATGAGCTGTGGTTTAGGTCATAGACACAGCTCAGATCCTGCGTTGCTGTGGCTCTGGTGTAGTCTGGCAGCTGTAGCTCCGATTAGACCCCTAGCTTGGGAACCTCCATATGCTGCTGGTGTGGCCCTAAAAGACCCCTAGCCTGGGAACCTTCATATGCTGCAGGTGCAATCCTGGAAAGGGCAAAAAGACAAAAAAAAAAAAAAAGAAAAAAAAAGTTCCTGCTGTGGCCTGACAGGATTGGCAGCATCTCTGCAGGACTGGGATGCAGGTTCAATCCCCGGCCTGGCACAGTGGGTTAAGAATCCAGTATTGATGCAGCACGTAGGTTGCAACTGCAGCTCAGATCTGATCCTTGGCCTGTGAACTCCATATGCCAACTCCAGATACTTGATGCAGACCCTTCGGTAGAACAATCACTTTCCATATATAAAAATACGTATACGAGTAAAATCTCATTATTAAAAATTCCATGTGACCTTTTTTTTCTGACTATTTTGCTTTAAATTAATGGGTTCCTAGAGATCACGTTCCCTGACTGTGAAACCTTGAGCTGATTTAAGTCCTGATAAAGCCAGTGATGTAACCAAAGAAGTGGGTTGTTTTTTGTTTTTTGTTTTTTTAGGGCCACCTGGACATTCCCAGGCTAGGGGTTGCATCACAGGTACAGCTGCCAGCACACAGCACCACAGCCACAGCAACATGGGATCTAAGCCGCATCTGCCACCTACACCACAGCTCACGGCAATGTTGGATCCTTAACCCACTGATCGAGGCCAGAGATGGAACCTGCATCCTCATGGATACTAGTTGGTTTCGTTTCTGCTGGGCCACAGTGGGAACTCTGGGAGGTGTTTTGAGTTCAAAATATCCATGCTTCTTACTCTCAGGCCTTCTTTTTTCTAGGATATGATTTTTTTTTCTTTTTAGGGACGCACCATGGCATATGGAGGTTCCCAGGCTAGGGGTCGAATCGGAGCTGTAGCTGCCGGCCTACGCCAGAGCCACAGCAACGCCAGATCCGAGCCCCGTCTGGGACCTACACCACAGCTCACAGCAACACTGGATCCTTAATCCACTGAGCGAGGCCAGGGATCAATCCTGAAACCTCATGGTTCCTAGTTAGATTCATTTCTGCTGCGCCACGACGGGAACTCCTAGGATGTGGTTTTGTATCCTATTTGGCTCAGTGTTTCACTCAGCTAAGTGGTTTGAAGTGTGATGGTGGGAAGACTTTGTTGTTTTCATTGCATAAATTCAAGAAAACATGCAGCTAAGCTCTCCCTTCCCAGCCTGTGACATAACAAACAACACCCAGTCACATGCTTTCATTTTAGTGGCTCTGACATGAACCAAGACGAGGAAAGCATCTTCGCAAATTTGTTTGTTGCATAAATATTTTGTCATGTGTCAAGAAAGTTCTCTTCCTGGGGGCCTGAATCCCTAAACATGGAAATAGCTTCTCTGAGAGATCCCTCCACACGTGAGGGATTGAGGTCACGGGAATTTATCTGTTTAGGAAAAGATAAGATGCTGGATTTATAGTTTTGTTCATCATTGCAACTCTTCTCTCTTTTCAGAAATAGACTACTGCGCGTCACCTAACCACGGCTGCCAGCACGAGTGTGTCAACACAGATGATTCCTACTTCTGCCGCTGCCTAAAAGGCTTTACTCTGAATCCAGATCAGAAAACCTGTAGAAGTAAGTTGCCCCAGGGGTTGCAGAAGGGCTTGTCCTTGGATGGCCCCATTTGGTTTTCCTTTGGCTTGCACACCTCAAGCAGGTACCTGTACTCAGTCTTTGTGTTTGCTCATCTTACTCTGCCCTTCATTTTACTTAAGTCTCACCTGATCCTGGCATGGGGATGAGTTTTAGTGACGGTCTAAACTGGGTCTGCCCCTTGGATTTATTTAGCGAAGCTGAAGCCCAAGCTGAAGCTCCCATCTATCTGAAACGAGGGCACATCCCCCCTTGTCCTTACCCCCTCGACAGGCAGTGGGGACTTTGAGAAAGAAAAGACTGGGTCTAGAGCTGGAGGACAAAAGGAGCTGGTTGCTTCCAGTCCTACAAGATGAGATGCTTGATGGCTGCCAAGAAGGGGAAGGTTGCATCTCTCTTCTTTCTCTTTGACATGAACGAAGCAAAAGAGAAGTCTCAGGGGCATCTATGCAGCTTTAAGAGGCACCTCGTGTGAACAGGATGATTAAAGCTGTTCATGCTTGTTCTCTGGCGCCAAAGAGGGCTTGACCGGGGATCTAGAGCATGGACCCCCAGTGGCATCTCATTAAGATGTCCCTGTGAGACTGTTGGAATGGCAGGTCTACAAGGACAGAGATCCTTCTCATTTCCTCGCTCTCGATTCCTTAGCACCTCAACGTGTTTGGCACATGTTGGTGTGACACAATATTTATTGAATGAATGAATAAGTAAATGGTCTCTGAGATTTTTTTCCTTTTTTTTTTTTAACTGCCACACCTGCAGCATATGGAAGTTCCCATATTTAAGTGAACCTCTCTCTCTCTCTCTTTTTTTTTTGGTCTTTTTAGGGCTGCAAGTGTGGCATATGGAGATTCCCAGGCTATGGATAGAATCAGAGCTGCAGCTGCTGGCCTATGCCACAGCCATGGCAACACAGGATCCTTTACCCACTGAACAAGGCCAGGGATGGAACCCACATCCTCACAGACACTATGTTGTGTTCTTAACCCACTGAGCCACAGTGGGAACTCTGCATCGCTAAGATTTATCATCCTGGAGCAACTATCATCTAAATTACTCAGTGTTGTTGGGAAGACGGCTCTTTTAAGGCATGCAAATTATGAATTTTTTCAAAAAGCTTTCCCAAAGTTAGTTACACACATACACACTGAATTGTCTGCTTTCTCTCGACAGAATTGTTCACAGAACTCTCTGGAACTCCCATTTAGGGATGTGCTCTCTTATGTATTCCTTCACCCACTCCTTCTTGGTGATAAGTACAGTGCTGTGCTGCATCACAGGGCTGGATTTTCAAAAGTTTGACCATATGTATTTCCTGAAAAGCACCATGAGCTTTAGAACCAAATCCACAAGCCACATTCTGCTGCTTACAGCGCTTTAACCCATATGCTCCCTCTCAAACAGGTTAAACCTTTTCCAGTGGCAGATGGTAGCAGAGCCCATATTTTGAAAATGAGCCTCTCTCTCTCTCTCTCTCTCTCTCTCTCTCTCTCTCTCTCTCTCTCTCTCTCTCTCTCTCTTTGGTCTTTTTAGGGCTGCAAGTGTGGCATATGGAAGTTCCCAGGCTAGGGGTCGAATCCAAGCTACAGCTGCCGGCCTACACCACAGCCACAGCAACATGGGATCTGAGCCACGTCTGCGACCTACACCACAGCTCACAGCAACGCTGGATCATTAACTCACTGAACGAGGCCAGGGATCGAACCCACGTCCTCGTGGATACTGGTCAGGTTTGTTACCGCTGAGCCATGACGGGAACTCCAAAATTGAGCCTCTCTTATAGAGGATAAGTTCTCACCACCTTGCCTGGGTGCAAACCTTGGCAACATTCAGGCATTAGATGGGAATTTTAACCGAGTGCATTCAAAATGGGAAAATGATGAGATGGACTCTTTTCCATTAGACCACACATGCACGCAGTACATGGGAGAGGCCGACTTCTCTGGCCTGGCCGCTCCTCTCTGGACTATTTACACCTTTTTCTAGCAGTGAGGGTGTCAGTGGCTGACTACACCCAGGGGAACATCCCTTGGGGGCGGGCGGACTCATTTGTGGATCCAGATCTCTTACATGGAGGATAATTAGACCTGGTTCAACTCAGACAGTCCTTGTATTTGCACGCTGCATCGCGAGTTGATGATGGAAGGCGAAGGAAATGAGTTAGGCTCATGGCCATCAGTGGAGGGGAATTGGCTCGAAGCACTGCATCTCTTACCGGTCATCCAAGACTCCTTCACCCGCTGCCGCTCCCTCCACATCCTGCCTGGCGAGGCGCTTGGAATAAGAGAAGGGTCCCAGGCGGTGCACGGATCACATCATCTTCAAGGGCGGAGGGAGACCAAGAACAGAAGGACAAGCGAGTGACCATTTGGGAGTTGTGTGACCGCCACACAGCAGCCCACGGGCGGGCCTGACTGCAGGCTGTGGTCCAGCCCCGAGTCCCCAGTGCTCATTCCTATATATTCAGTGATGGCTCCACTTCCGCCTTAGCCAGGTGCCCCACTTTCTCATCCAAGAAAAATGGAATTTGTTGCTCCAACCCGATGTCCTCATCAGCCCTTCTCTCAACATCCTGCCTCGTCGTTATACTTTTTTTCCATTGTCTTTGCTGCAAACCCAGCCCTCGGCGCCTGAGATCAGCCTCTCAGAGCCGCCCCTGCCTTAATGTTTGTGCTGCGCTGATTGTGGCAGACAGCTGTTAACGGAAAGTGAGCGCTCGCTGTGTCTCTGGAGCATTGGGCAGAAGAGGGAAGCAGAGACATGGGGGTTGAAATCTAGAGTTTGTTGGGAGGAGTCTGAGGATCTTGAGAGCATTAGCGATCTCTAGCCATTCGCGTTTAATAGGCGGAGGGTGGATGAGGCTATTTTCAAATCTAATAAGAAACCTATGTTTCAAAGGAATTTGATGTCATCCAATTAAACTGGAAGAAAAAAATCAAGGAAAAAGAATCCTACTGAAGAAAAACACTCTTGGCCTGGATTTGTTCTTCCTCCTCATCCAGGCATAATTTCTTTTTCTGGAAAGTGCTGTCGTCGACTTAAAGCATAAATTACTAAGGCAGCGACGCAGAGCAGAGACTGGGACTGGGCTGGCTGTCTAGGCAGGGCCCTGGAGTGGAATCAGAAGTGGGTGTGACGTGTGTGCTGGGCTCCACAACTGTTCACACTGTCACTGTGGCTGGTACCCCCTGTGGCTGGAGACATCACGCTTTAAAAGGGGACGGGGCAGGGTCCCAGGTTGAATGAAGCTGGGGCCAGGAGGATCAGTCTTGGCAGTGTCACTTGTCCTGGCCATGTGACCTTGGCCACGCTGCTTTGCTTCTCTGGACCCCCGATTTCCTCAGCTGAAGGAAGATGACTTTCTGCTTTAACATTTTGTAGCCTGTCCAATTTTCCTAAAACTTACTGTCTGTGCCACTTAGGTGGCACCACCATTTCCTGGCTGGGTCCCTGATCTCTCATGTTTGGATGGCTTACTTTCTCAGCACGGTCTGGTGCATCTTGGAGAGCTGGCGCTCATAGCGCTGTTTCATTGGTCAGCTGACAGTCCTGCCATCTGGCCAAGGTTACTGTGGACACTCTAGGTTTTGCCAGAGACAAAACTACACCCAAGCCTGGCCCATGTGTAACTGGTCACAGTGAGGAGACTGGACCAGATGTATGGAAATAGTGGCTACTCAGTGAATACTCACTGAGTGGATAAACGAGTGACTAGATTCCTGAGTAACGTGATGAACTGTAACTCAAGCATGTAGAGAAGGCAGAGATATAAACCTCTGCTCTAAGGGACCATTTAGAGAAGAGGCTTTTTTTTTTTAAATGATTTTTATTTTTTCCGTTATAGTTGCTTTACAGCATTCTGTCAATTTTCTGCCGTACAGCAAAGTGACCCAGTCACACATACATATACATACCTTATTTTTCTCACATATCCTCCATCAGGCTCTGTCACAAGTGACTAGATAGAGTTCCCAGCGCTATACAGCAGGATCTCATTGCTTCTCCATTCCGAGAAGAGGCATTTTTGAATTGCTCCTTGCCAGATAGCTGAGTGATAACCTCTTTTAAGATAAATCTTCATGTTTTTTCCATGGAATTATTGTGTGTAAATCATTCTTAAAGACAACGTCGGCCCTTTAAAAACTGTAGTAAAATATGCACAAAATGTTACCATTGTAGCCATTTTTACGTATACAGTTCAGTGGCATTAAGTATTCCACCTTTTGGCCCTTGTGAATGGTGCTGCTATGAACATAGATGTGCAAGTCTCTATTCCGGTCCCTGCCTTCAGTTCTTTTGGGTGTAAACCCAGGAGCAGAATTGCTGGGTCACATGGTATTTCCACGTTGTTACACAGTCATTATCACCATCCAGCTCCAGAACTTTATCCTCTCCCCAAACTGGAACTCGTAGTCACTTCTCATTCCTCTCCCCACCAGCCCCTAGCAGGCACCATTCTGTTTTCCATCTCTATGACTTTGCCTATTCTAGGTACCGCATGAAAGTGAAATCTTATAATAATACTTGGAGTTCCTGTTGTGGCACATTGGAAACGAATCCGACAAGGAACCGTGAGGTTGTAGGTTTGATCCCTGGCCTCTCTCAGTGGGTTAAGGATCCAGCATTGCCGTGAGCTGTGGTGTAGGCTAGCAGCTGTAGCTTCAATTCAGCTCCTAGCCTAGGAACCTCCATATGCCATGAGTGCCGCCCTAAAAAGCAAATAATAATAATAATAATAATAATAATGATTGTCCTTCTGTGACTGGCTTGTTTCACTTAGCACAATGTCTTCAAGATTCATCCATGTGTGGCATATATCAGAATTTCCTTTTCTCTCTCTCTTTTTTTTGGCCACACCCACAGCATATGGAAGTTCCTAGGCCGGGGATGGAACTTGTGCCCAATGACCCAAGCTGCTGCAGTGACAACACTGAATCTTTAACCCACTGTGCCACAAGGGAACTCCAGAGTTCCCTTCCTTTTTAAGGCTGAATAGTATTCCATATTATGTATACACCACCTTCTGCTTATCCATTCATCTGTCAATAGATATGTGGCTTGCTTCCACCTTTTGGCCCTTGTGAGTGAAGCTGCTATGAACATGGATGTGCAGTTCCTAGCCCAGTCCCTGCCTTCAGTTCTTTTGGGTATAAACCCAGGAGCGGAATTGCTGGGTCTCATGGTATTTCTTTTTTTCTTTTTTTTTTTTTTTTTGTCTTTTTGCTATTTCTTTGGGCTGCTCCCGCGGCATATGGAGGTTCCCAGGCTAGGGGTCGAATCGGAGCTGTAGCTGCCAGCCTATGCCAGAGCCACAGCAACGCGGGATCCGAGCCGCATCTGCAACCTACACCACAGCTCACGGCAACGCCGGATTGTTAACCCACTGAGCAAGGGCAGGGACCGAACCCGCAACCTCATGGTTCCTAGTCGGATTCGTTAACCACTGCGTCACGACAGGAACTCCTCATGGTATTTCTATGGTTAATTTTTTGAGGAACCTCCATCCTGTTTTCCATAGTGACTGAATGCTGCTTTTCTTCTCTTTTCTTTTCTTTTTTCTTCTTTTCTTGTTTTTTTAGGGCTGCACTTGCGGCATATGGAGTTTCCCAGGCTAGGGGTCCAATCAGAGCTGTAGCCGCTGGCCTATGTCACAGCCACAGCAACATGGGATCCAAGCTGCATCTGCGACCTACACCACAGCTCATGGCAACACTGGATCCTTAACCCACTGAGCAAGGCCAGGGATCAAACTTGCGTCCTCATGGATGCTAGTCAGATTTGTTTTTGCTGAGCCACGACGGAAACTCCTGAATGCTGCTTTTCATAACAGCGTCTGCTGAAGGTAATTTCACCCTTCTCTGATGGTGTAATGAAGTGGTTCCCGCAGGCCCTCCACTATGTGGCACAGACTGTGGGGCCCTTTGTGGTCTGTGTCTCTTTGCTTGTCTGTCTGTTGCTGATGTTTTATTGTCAGGCCAGTTTTTCCTCAGTGGCACTTTTTACTTGGTTCCTGGCATTCTGCTCTGTTCTCCACAGGTAAGGCCATTGAGGAACTGAAACTGCATACAGCTGACCATCCTGCCTCTCCTCATGCAGAGGGAGTGAGGTCAGAAGAGAATGACAAGGGGTCCGTGATCCTCCAGGTGGCATCTCTTCTCTGAGGCCAGCCCCTGCATGTCATGGGAGCTCTCTCCCTGTGCTCAGTCTGCAGCCTCTTCTGCTCCTGTTCTGTGCACATGGAAAGTTCCATCCACCTGTCACATGGGAGCACACATCATGGACCCATGAAGGGATGGGCCTGGGGTCCCTCGGGTAGGGGTTCCATTTCATTTCTTTTTTTTTTCTTTTTGTCTTTTTAGGGCTGCACCCATGGCATATGGAGTTTCCCAGGCTAGGGGTCCAATCAGAGCTGTAGCTTCCAGCCCATACCACAGCCACAGCAATGCCAGATCAGAGCCCTGTCTGTGACCTACACCACAGCTCAGGGCAACGCCAGATCCTTAACCCACTGAGCGAGGCCAGAGATCGAACCCGCAACTTCATGGTTCCTAGTTGGATTCATTTCCACTGCACCACGATGGGAACTCCTCCATTTCATTTCTTCTTGTATCTCTTTGCCTTGTCATGAAAGACAGTCTTTCCCAGGCTCCTCCTCCATAAACTTATGGCTCATGGGCAAGACCTGGGGATATGCCTACCTCGAGACCAATCACTGACAAAGGAGAACATGGTTGCCAGGCTGGCTTAGACAGTCATGACTCATGCCCTGGGAGTCACAGTTCTAGTTTCAAGAAGACAGGGTAATGGGAGTTGGCAAGGCAAGTGACTGTGTCTGCTGCATCCCCAGGAAAAAGAACAACGTGCTTAAAGGGCTCCAGCTCAGCCACTGAGGTTGGTGGTGACTGTTTCCCCACCATTAGTCTCATCAAGGTCCTCCACAAGCTTGTTTGATTTCCCTTTATAGTTCTCCTTCTCCCCCAAGCTTCTCTGTGTTTGGGCAGAGGGGATGGGGCGGGGTGGGAGGGGTGCTGAGTGTCTTGTGGTTGCAGCATTTTCTACCAGAAAACAGAACTTCTAATTGTGTGCTGGTTATGATGCTGCTTCCATCAGCTGGCAGCAACGCAGCTCGGATGGGGGTGAATGTTGCCACAGGACCGAGCCACCACATCCTGGGTTGGCATCAGAGATGTCTTCTCTAGGTTCTTTTTTATTTATTTATTTATTTATTTATTTATTTATTTTTTGGTCTTTTTGCTGTTTCTTGGGCCACTCCCGCGGCATATGGAGGTTCCCAGGCTAGGGGTCAAATCAGAGCTGTAGCCGCCAGCCTACGCCAGAGCCACAGCAACGCAGGATCCGAGCCGTGTCTGCAACCTACACCACAGCTCACGGCAACGCCAGATCCTTAACCCACTGAGCAAGGGCAGGGACCGAACCCGCCACCTCATGGTTCCTAGTTGGATTCGTTAACCACTGCGCCACAACGGGAACTCCTTCTCTAGGTTCTTGATAAGGATGCTGTCATGATCTGCCCCAGAGCAGGGCTGAGCACTGGACCGTCCTTCATGGAACTGCCTTTTCCTGCCTCTCTTAAGTAGCTGGGGATCTTGCAAGATGAGCTTTTGTTTATTCAGCCTTGTGCCGTCCAGTGTCATTGTCAGATGTCACTGCAGACAGCAGCTCTCTCCAGGCGTTGCGCCCTAACCGATCAAGGTAACTAGAAGAAGAGACTGAATTTTCCCAGCTTTTCCCTCTTTCTTGGGAGGAAGGAGATGGGCTGGGAGCAGTGGCCTTCCACCCATTTCTCCAGCTTTCTGGCCATCAAAGTGTAAAAGCCTCTGCTGGAAGATGCAGAGGGACATTTCCGTGCCAGGTTTTCTTTCAGACACGCTCAAGGAGAGTGGGAGCTGTGGCCTCTGTCCGATAGAGCATCTTATTTACTGAATATTTAGTGTGAGAGGCTGACCTCAGCCCTCACAGTGGGAGCACTGAGCCTAAATGAGGGTCTGCCCTTTCTCCTCTCAGGGATCAATTACTGTGCGCTGAACAAACCGGGCTGTGAGCATGAATGCATCAACACGGAGGAGGGCCACTACTGCCGCTGTCGCCGGGGCTACACGCTGGACCCCAATGGCAAGACCTGCAGCCGTGAGTGTGCCTGGGGCAGGGTATCTGATGGGAGGGCCAGGCTCACACACAGGCCCCCTAGCCATTGGTCACTTCCCAAGCTCCTGGGTTTCCCATGAGCCTGAGGGTCTGATAGGCTTAACCTTCCTGGCCTCAGTTTCATCACCCATAAAATGGGACTGTTCTTGCTCCCTACCTCATGGATTGGATTATGAGGATTAAAAGAATCAATACATATAAAACACTTAGAAAAGTGCTGCTCAACATGTAATAAGCACCCAATAAGTGTTAGTGAATATTATTATTTGCTGTGGAGAGCATTGATTCACTTGGCCCAGCCTGACTCCAAATCCAGACTTTACCACATATTAGATATAGGACCCTGGCGAGTTAAGTTCACGGAGCTTTGATGTCCCTATCTGTGTGACCAAGTGAAGGTAATAACAGCATCAATCTTCTAGAGATGTTTAGGGAAATAAACAGGACTAGTTCAATCTCTTAGCCCTGGGCCAGGCACAAAGAAAACATACAATTAAAGATAATAGCTCATTATTGTCACGGAGCCTGGCAGAGGGACCAGGGCTGGCTCCAGGGTGGGACAAGAGGCTGGAGAAGACAGACCTCAGAAAGCACATGGTCGGTGACGTCTCTGCAGCACCAGGATGAAGGTTCAGTCCCCAGCCTAGCAGAGTGGGTTAAAGGATCTGATCCTTTCATTCCCAGGTTTGGGCACAGAAAACAAACAACCACAGCAAAAAAAAAAAAAAAAAAAAAAAAAGGACCTGATCCGGCATTGCGACAGCTGTGGCGTAGGTCGCAACTGCGGCTTGGATCTGATCCCTGGCTGAGGAACACCATAGGCAGCCAAAAAAGAAAAAAAAAAAGAAAGAAAGACAGAAAGCCTTTGGGCTACCACAGAGCTGATCTGAGGGCGGAGCTGAGAAACATGGGACTTTTTATGAAACCTTTTCTTCATTTTCTTGTGTAAGAGGCACAACAAAGCTCCATTTGGTGATGTAAATGCACGGAAACTTGCACACTTTGCCAGCTGGATGGTTCCATCCCTTTTTATGAGGCACAGTCTCCACCGGCCCAGGCCAGCAGGGATGGGGGCGCATGACACTGCCGTGGTTGCTGCGAGAGGGGCTCGGTGACATGGCCAGCACAGAAGGGGCCCTTTGTGTGGCTTTCCAGCCGGCCAGACGCACATCTGCTCCAGCTTTGGGGATAGAGTTAGATTGTGAATGAGAACAGTGCAGCTGTTCACCATTTGGACCTTAAACGGCCGGGAGGGAAAGTTTCACAGATGAAGTATGAGGTGGAGAGGAGTCCTCAGGAAAACGCGTGCCCCTTCAGTCTGCAGAGGGAACAAAGGGCCTCCATTAGACTTTCTAAGGATTGCTTTCAGAAGGCAAAGACTTTTTGATCCAGAAAGTTGGCACCACTCTGCATTTGCCTCTGGATGGCCTGGAGTCCTTCTGAGAAGCCAGTGAGGAGCAAGAGTTCTCTCATCCAATAAGGAGATGCCCTGGGGAAGATGGATCTGGGTACAGTTTGCCTTCTTCCAGGAGTGTGGGGTCTGCCAGCAGACAGCCATGGCAGGTGTTCCAGGGTGGGCTGGGCATGACCTGGATAAGCCCATCTAGAGTCCCAGGGGCCCCAAGCTGCCTTTCCCTCCCAGCATGCCTTGGGGGAGCCTAGACGTGCTCAGAGAGAGGACCAGAGGAGATTGAGCCATCCTTTCTCTCTCAGATCTAGTAAGGACCATCTATTCAGCTTCAAGAAAGCAAGCCCTTTCTTCCCAGAAGTCCCCAGAGAAAGCCATAGTATCCTGTTCCCCATGGGGGCCCAGGGAGCCCCAGGCCATCAGGACAAGAAGTCCTCACAAGGCGCTTGCTGTATGCAGGAATGGCTGTGAGCACTTTCCTGGCACTCACTCACTCTATCTGCACCAGAGCCTTAAGAGGCGGACTTTCTTATCTGTATTTAAAGATGGGGAAGGCATTTCCATTGTGGCTCAGCAGTAATGAACCTGACTAGCATCCATGAGGATGAGGGTTCCATCCCTGGCCTCGCTCAGTGGGTTAAGAATCTCGTGTTGCCGTGAGCTGGGGTGTAGGTTGCAGATGCAGCTCAATCTTGTGTTGCTGTGGCTGTGGTATAAGCCGACAGCTGTAGCTCCAATTCAGTCCCTAGCCTGAGAACTTCCATATAGGTGTGGCCCTAAAAAAGCAAAAAAAAAAAATTGAAAAAAAAAAAAAAATTGAAAAAAAGGGGGGGGAACTGTGGCACAAAAAGATAAAGTTAGTTCCCCGAAGTCACATGACTGGTAAATGATGGAACTGAGATGTGAACACTGGCCTCTGGCTCCCGAGATTCTGAAGTTGTTTGTCATGGGCACATCCACTGATGGAATGTTCTGGAAGGCACCAGTCCCATGCCCTGTGGGAGTCAAAGAGGCCCACCTGATGGCCCTACACAAGGCCTCCAGTTCTCTCCAGTCTCTGGCTGTGCATTTTCTCCATCAAGGAAATCTGGGAGGCAGCCTGCAGGGCTGTCCCTGTGGGAGCTGCACACCACAGCTGTGTGTCTGTTACCCTAGCGGGGCCAGCTGTGCAGTGCTCAGGTGCCAGGATCGACCACACACGCAGGCCTGGGCTTTGGTTTGTTTTTTGAATCTGGGTGTCCTGGTTATGGGGGATAACAAAACTTTTTCACTTTCAGAGAGATCGAAACTATACAATTAATTCTTGCCTAGCAACATACTTAATAAGAAGAGTTCATGGGGTGATCACTGTATTGCCAGCCGTTTGGAGGGCTTTAAGTCAATCAGCTACTCTCACCACGTTCCTCTAAAAAGAGGTCTTCACCCCCGCTTCTCAAGTCAGGAAGGGATGGCAGAGAGGCCAGACACACCACCCAAGCATCTCCTGGCTGGGAAGGCTTGGAGGTGGGATTCCAACCTGGGTAAATTCCATGTGGAGCCCTCATTCCGAGGCACCGCGCCCATCAGCTGAGCAGCTTGAGGCAGCGGCTTGACCTCCCGGAGCCTGGCTTTCCTCCCCGTGAGATGGGGATGGCACCTGCTCTCAGCCTTGTCCTAGAATTGCGGGTGACGGGGCCCCTCCCTGGCGCAGCGGGCTGCTGTCCTTCCCACCAACATTCTTCTTCAGCGAAGTGAGAAGAAAAACAAACACAGGGCTGATTTTCCAAACAAACAAAGCTAAGGGCACAGGGTAGAATGACACTCTCCACACAGCTCTTCTCCACACGAATGAATTGAAATAGCTCAGCAGGGGCTTCCTGCAAGGTGCTTTTGTGTTTTAATCCGCCGCCAGTGGACGTCGCCCCTTGGTTACTGTACGTTTTGGTGTGTGATCGCCGCAGGGGTGGATCACTGCGCGGAGCAAGACCACGGCTGCGAGCAGCTGTGTCTGAACACCGAGGACTCCTTCGTGTGCCAGTGCTCGGAAGGCTTCCTCATCAACGAGGACCTCAAGACCTGCTCCCGTGAGTCCCCTTCGTGCTTCCCTTAGAGGGAAAAAGGGGAAAGGTTTGCAACCAGCGTGAAAAATGCGACGACTGCAGAGGCCAGGAGGACCCCCTCTGCGGCTAGGGGCTGCGTGCCTTCCCGGTGGGGGGAGGTAGGGGGCGGGGGTGCGGGCAGGGTGGGGAAAAGCACGATGATCCCTGGATTCCCAACCTCAGTAGCCCTGGAGCCTCGGGGCGTCTCACCTGGCTGTTGGGTTTTGCAGGGGTGGATTACTGCCTGCTGAGCGACCACGGTTGCGAATACTCCTGCGTCAACACGGACAGATCCTTCGCCTGCCAGTGTCCTGAGGGGCATGTGCTCCGCAGTGATGGCAAGACCTGTGCCAGTGAGTGTTCCGAGGTCGGGAGACGAGCGGCACTTGGCACTGGCAATTGTGGGCGGGGGGACTGCCGGTGGGTTTGCTCCCCGGGGTTTCGCTGGGCGGCTGTGAATGTGCCTAAAGGCCTCTCCCAGGCGATTTCGCCTCGTGGCTGCTGCTCCCCTTCCCTGAGTTCGTTCCCCACTCCCTGAGATGGCTTTTCCCTCTCTCTCCCTGCCTTTCTGCCTCACCTCATTTTGGAGCTGGACAGAGCCTGGTTTTGGCTCTGTCTTCTCTTCCACCGATCTGGCAGAAGAGGGTAGCCCCCAGAGTGGTGAACAAGTCATAACAGTACGAGTAAATGAGGATGCAGGTTCAATCCCTGGCCTCACTCAGTTGGTTAAGGATCTGGCATTGCCATGAGCTGTGGTGTAGGTTGAAGATGCGGCTGGGATGTGGCTGTGGTGGTGGTCAGCAGATACAGCTTTGATTTGACCCCGAGCCTGGGAACCTCCATATGCCCCTGGTGCGGCCCTAGAAAAGACAAGAAGACAAAAAAAAAAAAAAAAAAAAGAATGTACCTTCCCCATCTTGCTGGTGGTTTTGGTTATAGGGCCGAGTTCCCTGACCACTGGTACGATTGTGGCCACAACCTAATATGTCCATCTTTTTTTAATTTAAAAAAAAGGTTTTTTTTTAAATTCTATTGAGGCGTAGTTGATTTACAATGTTGTGTTAATTTCTGCTGCACAGCGAAGTGACTCAGTTATACACACATAGATACTCTTTTTCATTTTCTTTTCCATTATGGCTTATGGAAGGATATTGAATGTACTCCCTGTACTTTATAGTAAGACCTAGTTGTTTATCTGTCCTGTATAGACTAGCCTGGATCTGCTAATCCCAACTCCCAATCCTTCCCTCCCCCCATCTTTTTATATCATTTTTTTCACTTGGGCAGGTGAGCTGTGCCTCTCTAATTGTGGCCTGTGAGAAAATGTTTCCCCCGTTTGGGATGGAGTCTTGAGTTTTTGGCTGGCTTGCGGCTGTCTGCCTAGCTGCCTCCCAGCCTGTGTCTCCAGCCAGCACAGGGCTGGGCTGGGCACTGGGGCTGCAGGAAAAGGTTGCGTGTGTCGGATTGCATGTACATTTAACTGCGTGCCAAAGTCAGAGGCATGCTTTTTAATTGGTTTGTTTTAATTCTCATCATCTCAGATTATTCATGCCTTTCTTTTGTTCTCCACCTTGCTATGATAACCAAGAGCTGACTGTTAAGGTGGTTACAGGACTTCTAAGAAATTCTCATGGCCCCTCCAAACAAATGCTACCCGTCTCCTTACAGTCAAGTGCCCTTCTCTCTCCCTCCCCATGTCCACTGACGCTTTTAAAGGTTGACCATTTCCTCATTTATAGTCCTGCAGTAACTAATGGTACAGCGATATCATTCATACGAGTAAATGTTCCACAATGCCCTTAGAAGTGAATCTTGATGTGTGGATGTTTATATGTGGTGTGTCTATATGAGATGGGAGATGATGGGTTAGAATTGTCCTGTCCTCGGCAATGGTGGTATGTACTTGATGCATTTTACCCGCCGTCTGATGCATACTGCTGAGCTAGTCCCATCAGATTTGAATTGAAGACTTTCTGTCTCAGGATGGTTCACTCTGGCTGCCCTGTCCTGGGATAATGGGCTGTGTTTTCCATGTGGCCAGAGTTAACTGGGGTTAGGATGTATGTTTCCCAGCTCTGTGCCAGATGACAAAGAGCTTGTGGCCATGGCTGCACCTTTTCCATAAAGCATGTTGGGCTATGGGTGGGGAGCCAGTGAGGGTTCAGCAGATAAGGGTGTCCTTGGCCTCCCCCTGAGAACCTTGATGGCAGGTGGCCCAAAGAACACTTAACTCGCATTCTAGAAGGTTCTCTGAATCATGGCGAGCAGGCCCAGGTTCCTAGGGCCCTGGAAGGAAGTGGTCACTGTTATCCCCTGCAGGCATCTTGGGCTCCCTGACCTCTGGAATGAAGCCCATCCTCCCTTCCTCTTCCCCTGGCCCCCAGGCTGTGATTGCTCATAGGCACTTTCCTTGCCTTGGAGGGTTGTTCCCCAGACCAGGGGGTAAGGTGAGGAGGTGGATGGGGGAGTCTCTACTCTGAGCTGTAGCTGGGACGCCTCTCCCCTCTCCAGCCACTGGAAAGTTCCCCCAGATAGGCCCACGACAAGGAAATCCCAGCACCAGGAAAAGCCCCATAGGCTAGGTGTGCATGGAGCACATGGTCCACTGGCCTGCAAGCTCCTGGAGGTCAGAAACCGGGTCTTATTTGGAGCCTGAGTTCCAGGCCTGGCCCACAGGAGATTCTCCGTAAAGTTCAATGAGTGAGAGTGTATGGGCAGAGACCACCTGTCTTTTCATCCTGCGGCACCTGACACAGGGTCCACCCCCTGCTCAGTAACCTCCAGTGACTCTCCACGGTTTCTCCAACACAGTTTCCAATCAAGCGCCTGGATGTGGCAATGGTGGAGACCCCTTTCCTACACCTCCTGAACACCCCCCACCAGGTCTTCCCTGCTCCCTCCCATTCTTCAGGGGTGGGGGCAGCTCCCCTGTTCCCTGAGCAGGCCCCATCCCTCCAGCCCATCCTGTCTCCACTTAGGACACCCTCCCTGTCCCTCCCCAGCTGGTGGAAACCCAGCCCGGAGTCAGCATCACCTCCACAGGGAACTCCCTGCCCTCCTCACCTGCTAGGAGCCCCTCGGCTTCACCCCTCAGGACCTCTGGTGGCCCTGCCTCACCCTGTTGCAGTCTGCGCACAGATCTAGAACCAGTGTGGGAGAGTAGAAAGAACACTGAGCTGAGAGCTTGGAGACTGAGTTTAAATCTTATGGCTTCTGGAGTTCCTGCTGTGGCTCAGCAGTAATGAACCTGACTAGTATCCATGAGGATTCAGGTTTGATCCCTGACCTTGCTCAGTGGATTAAGGATCCAGCATTGGTGTGAGCTGTGGTGTAGGTCACAGACACAGCTCAGATCCTGAGTTACTATGGCTCTGGCATAGGCCAGCAGCTGCAGCTTGAATTCGACTCCTGGCCTGGGAACCTCCATATGCTGTGGGCGTGGCCCTAAAAAGACATAAAAAAAAAAATCTTGTGGCTTCCATGCTAGACAAGGGAATTGACCTCTCTGGATCTGATTGTTCATCTGTACACTAGGAATGATCATGTGTACACTGTCTCTCTCATGATCCCCTGGTGGCGCAGGGAGAGATGTGCGGTGAAGGGCTTTGGGAACTAGTAAGCTGCCCTAAACCCAAAGGCACTCTTGTTATGATCTTACTTCCCTCCACTCATGGGACTCATTACCACTGAGCCACAGCAGGAACTCCCAGAATAAGCTCCCTTGTGTCTGTTCTTGTAAGGGCACTAATCCCATCATGCAGGCCCCACCCTCATGTCCACATCTAACCCTAATCACCTGCCAAAGGCCCCATCTCCAAATACCAGCACATTGGAAGTTCAAGCTTCAACATATGAATTTGGGGAAGTTGCCTGGTAGCCTAAGGGTTAAAGATCCTGTGTTGTCACTGCTGTGGCTTGGGTTCAGTCCCTGGCCCAGGAACTTCGTGCATGCCCTGGTGAGGACACTATATATATATAGAGAGAGAGCATGCATGAGCGCATGTTCCCATCGTGGCTCAGTGGGTTATGAACCCAACTAGTGTCCATGAGGATGCGGGTTCCATCCCTGGCCTCACTCACTGGGTTAAGGATCCAGCATTGCCATGAGCTGTGGTGCAGGTTGCAGATGAGGCTCAGATCCTGCGAGGCTGTGGCTGTGGTGTAGGCTGGCAGCTGCAGCTCTCATTCAGCCCCTAGCCTGGGAACCTCCATATGCTGCAGATGTGGCCCTAAAATATATCTATATGAATTGGAGAAGGAACACAGTTCAGTCCATAGCAGAGAGTGTGGGGAAAACCCCCCTTTACCCTCGTGTATTCACCTCTGAAGTTTAATGGAGCAGAAGGAAGCTTAGAGATCTTTCCTTTCTCTTGTGGGAAACGGCCACAAGGAGGAGACTGTTGCGCCCAAGCTGGCCCTCGGGGTCAGTGACAGAATCTGGACGAGAACTGGGGTCCCCTGACTTGATCTCTCGCCCAGTGTGAGTGAGATGCCCTCTGAAAGTCCGTCTCAGTTCTGCTGCTTCTGGTCTGTCTGTGAAAAAAGCCTACACAGCGTTAGCAACCAAATGACTGCTCCTAGTTTTATTATATATTAAAAAAAAAAAAAATCCAGGAATTCCGTCATGGCGCAGTGGTTAACGAATCCGACTAGGAACCATGAGGTTTCGGGTTCGATCCCTGGCCTTGCTCAGTGGGTTAAGGATCCGGCATTGCCATGAGCTGTGGTGTGGGTGGCAGACTCAGCTTGGATCCTGTGTTGCTGTGGCTCTGGTGTAGGCTGGTGGCTACAGCTCCGGTTAGACCCCTAGCCTGGGAACCTCCATATGCAACGGGTGCGGCCCAGGAAAAGGCAAAACAACCAAAAAAAAAAAAAAAAAAAAAGGCCAGTAAGCAGTGTAATTCTCTCTCTCAGCCTTGGTTACCCTCTTGGCAGGCGGCCGCTGTGGCTTTCTCCCTCTGGGCCTGGGGTTGGTTTTAACAACCTCCTACGTGGAGCCCCAGACACGGGATTGCTGTCTGTCATCGCCGCAGAGGTGCAAGTCCTTGGAACACATTACTCCGTCCGTGATGGCCGCGCCACAGACGTCCATGAGTCACCAGATGTAGAATCCAGATGTGAGGAGCACAGACTGTGTCAGTCAGTGTGTGGGGCTGTTAGACATGGGCCCAAAAAACCCTGAGCTATGGCCTAAATCTTGTGATCATCTTGATCACAAATCGCAGATCCCATTCACGATGAGGGTTTGATCAGTGTGCAGACCTGCTTCCATGTGTGTTAAAAAAAAAAAAAAAAGGATGTCTCTTTTAGAGGCAAAATGTTTTCTTCCGGCATCCTGAGATTTCTCATAAGTCCGCTTATCCATTTCACATAAGTGATGGTTCCCAGTTGAGTCTGTCCGCACTCTCCTCTCTGGATTGAGTCAAGGTACTTCCTTCAGCTCTTGGTTCATTGATACTTAGTATTACCACACACCTGCATTGTGCTGGCCATATTGCGCCGGGTGTCTGGCATTCCTGGGGTTGATGCAGGTTGATATCCTGCCCTGACAGAGTTTAAAGTTTCTCAGGGAAGAAGAATATTAAAGATGGATAAGGAGTTCCTGTCGCGGCACAGCGGAAACAAATCCGACTAGGAACCATGAGGTTGCGGGTTCAATCCCTGGCCTCGCTCAGTGGGTTAAGGATCTGGCGTTGCTGTGAGCTGTGGTGTAGGTTGCAGACGTGGCTCGGATCCTGCATTACGGTGGCTATGGTGTAGGCTGGGAACTTCCTTATGTCTCAGGTGCAGCCCTAAAAAAAGAAAAGAAAAAAAGGATGGATCATCCATTCTGTGTGATGAGAGCCACGAGGTGGGACGAAGAGGTGTCACAGGGGCATGTGGCAGGGGGGATGCTCGCCTGGTTTGGAGAAAGTGTCCTGAGAAAGAGGTGTTTAATCCAACACCTAGAGATGGACAGAGGGAGCCCTGCAGAGGTGGAGGGTGTTATGGCCTGAATGTCTGTGTCCCCCTCAAATTCATATGTTGAAAGTCTAATCCCCAAGGTGCTGGTCTTAGGTGTGGGGCCTTCGGGAAGTTGTTAGGTCACGAGGGTGGAGCCCTTATGGTTGGGATTCCCACCCCCAGAGCTCTCCAGCCCCTTCTGCCATGTGACCCAGAAGAGGGCTCTCCCCAACCATGCTGGCACCCTCATCTCAGACTTCCATTCTCCGGAACTGTGAGCAGTGCATTTCTGTTGTTTAAGTCACTCGGTCTACACTAATTTGTTTTTCTTTTTTCTTTGCTTTTTTTAGGGCCATACCTGTGGCATATGGAAGTTCCCAGGCCAGGGGTCAATACAGAGCTGCAGCTGCTGGCCTACACCACAGCCACAGCAATGCTGGGATCCTTAACCCACTGAGTGAGGCTGGGGGTTGAACCCACATCCTTATGGATACTAGTCGGATTCATTGCCCCTGCACTGGAACGGGATCTCCCCATCTAGGCTGTTTTGTTACAGCAGCCAGAAGGAATTAAAACAGAGGGAGGCAGTCTTCCCAAGCATAGGAAACATTCAAGCCCAGTGTCCAGAGAGTCAACTGAAGGAAGCTGAGTGTACTGAGTACCAAGTACTTAGTACTGAATGTGAGAGGGAGACTGGAGATGGGCCTGGAGAAGCCACCAGGACAGGTCACCTGTAGCATTATAATTACTCTAAACTATTTGGAGGCCTGGCCTCCATTGAGAAAACTCTTTTAGTTTGTCTTCTGAGAATCTACCAGACTGTTGAGCAGACTCTGCTGACCCTTCTGGGTGAGGATGACCCCTGGATGAGCAGCTGGACCAGGGAACACGGAGGGGACAGACTTGTGACCAAATCACACTTCCAGCCCCAGCGCACCTGACACTAATCATCTCTGCAGGTTAAGGGGCCTTGAGAAAGTCACTTCCCCTCTGTGGCCATCAGTTTCCTTGACTCTCAAGTGAAGGGGTTGGACCAGTTCATGCCCAAGGGCCCGTCTACCCAGAGAATGTGGGTAGATCCTGGCTGCATAAGTGCTCTGTAAACACCTGCTGAATGAATGAACTCCCGTTGGCGTGCACGTCATTCTCCCCAGGCTGAAGGCACCCCATGATCATGAGGCAGGGATGCTGGTTCTCTTGGCCTGTTGGGGAACCATCAAAGGACTTTCCTCGCGGGGAGGACCTTTAAATCTGGGGAGAAGCTGACTCTAGGTGGGTTCTCCAGATTGGCGCCTGGTGGGCCGCTAGAGCCTGTGGTCTGGGAGTTAGCTGCAGTACCCCTTTGGCAGTGGTTCTTGCGTGTATGAGTGACCTGAACGTCCCTGACATGCAGAAGCTGGACATTGCGCTGAACAAATGTGAATTGTGCTCTGCAAGGCTGGTATGTGGGAGAGAAAGAGGAGCCCAGCTGACTGCCAGCCTCTGCACCACACAGGTTGTCTTTAAAACATCTGCACAAAAACCCAGGGAGTGGGTCTCATTACCCTCAGTTTCCAGAGTAGAAAGCCAAGGAAATGTTTCCTTTTCCTCAGGAGGCATTCGCTGGGGGCCTGTTGTGGGCCAGGCATTGAGTTAGGTGCTGGGAGTTGCAGGAGAGGCGGGCAGCTGCAGCTGGTGGTCTCCTGGAGGACAGAGAGAGCCAGGCCAAGGAGGTGGGCACAAATCCAAATCAACCACGTAACTAACTGGGACAACTATGACGTTACGGAGGCGGGGAGATGCCCGGTGCTTTGAGGCCCCATGAGAGGAGGTCCCGGAAGACATCGGGAGGAGGTGGAGGAGGAAGGAGAGGCAGAGGAACCTGTGCAGAGCCCTGCGGCGGGAGGGCTCCTGGCTTGGTACTGAGGTATGAGGTACTGAAGCAAAGTACTCAGAGCTGGGGGAACGGGGGTGAGATCAGGCTGCAGGGCAGGTCCTGCAATCCCCGCCAGCGATTCTGTGCCTTATCCAGAATCAGGAAGCCTTAAAGGATCTCAGGCAGAGGGAGGGTGATGTAAGCAGATTCACATTTCGGAAAGAGGACTCAGGCTGAGTTGGTGAGAACAGGCTGCAGAGGGTGGAAGTGTGTGTGTGGAGACCCAGTTAGATAGTAAGTGTTGCTTCAAGCTGCTAAATGTAGGGGCAGCTTGTTTCACAGAAACGTAACCCTGACATTCCATTTTTATTAGTGTTTCTTCATACGAAAAAAGCCAGTACAAATGCCTATTTTTATTTTTCCCTCTTCCTTACACACAAAATGGGGCACCATACACCCCTTTTCTTTCTTCTCTCAATGACACTTATTGGCGATTTCTTCAAATCATTACATAGAGAACTTCCTCATTCTTTTTATAGCTTCGTAATGTCTCATTGTGTAGAAATATTTATTC
This sequence comes from Sus scrofa, assembly GCF_054392235.1. Classification (NCBI taxonomy): domain Eukaryota; kingdom Metazoa; phylum Chordata; class Mammalia; order Artiodactyla; family Suidae; genus Sus; species Sus scrofa. The sequence goes on along the minus strand of NC_139386.1, from coordinate 38,791,344 downwards.
AACTTGTCTCCTGAGTAGTTGTGGACACTTGGGGTGTTTTCCCATTTTTCATTATTACAAACAATGCTGCCATGAATAACTTGAACGTATATCCCTTCATATGGTACAAGGGTGTCTGCAGGAGAGACTTCCAGAAGCGAAGGTGCCAGGTCAGAGTTCCATTTCATAGTTTTGGTAGACATTGCCAGATACCCTTCCATAGGGGAAGTCTGCCTTCGATATATTTGAATTTTGAGTCATGGGCCTGTTTTCTTTCTTTTTTTTTTTTTTTTTTTGCTATTTTAGGGTCACACTGGTAGCGTATGGAGTTTCCCAGGCCAGGGATCCAATTGGAGCAACAGCTGTGGGCCTATGCTGTAGCCACAGCTACGTAGGATCTGAGCCACATCTGCGACCCACACCACAGCTCACAGCAATGCTGGATCCTTAACTCACTGAGCGAGGCCAGGGATCAAACCCTCATCCTCATGGATCCTAGTCAGATTTGTTAACTGCTGAGCCACAAAGGGAACTCCAGCCATGGGCCTGTTTTGCCTTTAAAATAATCTCTGCAGGTGACTTCTGCTCACCCATGGTTGAGAACTCACCACTGCTCTGCTCTCTTGATCGGATGCTCTGAGGGGGTGAGGAGGGAAAAGATTAAAAACCCAAACTCTGCATGCTTTTAAAGCATGCACATAGCAAAATTCCCAAAATTCCCAATTCTATTAGTACAGAAGCCCAGGAGGGCTCAGAAGCTGGGCTGGGAGCTCCTGGGATAGTCTGTAGCCAAGGATGAAGGCGCCCCCCTGTGAACAGTGAATTCAGCCTCGGCTCCTGATAAAGGGAAGCAGTGTTATCTGCCAAGTACAGGCTCAGACCCGCATGGCTTGGGAAAGCCTGGGGGCAAGTGGCCTTTCAGGGTCTCAGTGGGGAGACTCAACCACTCTTCAAAATGACAGCCTGAGCTGGAGCTCCAGAGACAGGCCAGACCATGGGGGAAGGTCCAGGAAGAAGGAATGTGTTCACAGGGGTCTGTCTGGATTATGGCTTGACAGGGCTAGCCTGAAAGAGTTATAACTATTTTATTATGCCGGAAAATGGAGTATTCTTAATATAAATTCATGGTGAGGAAAAAAATGCTCACCTCTGCAGCCAACCAGCTGTCTGTATTTCGGATCACTCAATTGTATTTCTACTCACCGCTCCATGAGGGGTTACCCCAAGCTGTTGGAAATGTTCTCCATGTATAATGACTCTAGTTTGTGCTTGAGAAGTCAGTCACGTTCAGAGCAAAGAGCAGGGCCCAAGTATGCTTTGACTCTCTTCTGCTGTTATAATTTGAGTTACTATAATGCTTTTCCATTGTTCAGAGATTTTGGCAGCGTACCTTCCCAAACAAAGACAAGCAAAATTCCCTTCATGTTTGAAAGCTTACTTGAGAATATAGCAATGCAGTGGAGTTGGGGAAAACGTGGAATTTATTACCAGAAGATATTTTTAACCTGGTGCTAGCCCTTATTAGCAGTTGATGTTGGCGCGCCATTCATCTTCCCAAACTGTAGTTCCCTAGCTGGTAAATGAGAATAACAACAGCTGCTTTAATTGACCCATAACCTGGTTCTCAGGACTCCCTTCCAGAAAAAATATTGCAAAAATGTCTTAGAAAAAAGCGTATGGTTTGTGCCTGACATAAAAGTGATTATACACTTTGGAGCATTTATTTAATAACTTTAGTGCATATCCATTGTAGAAATTCTATTCAGTCTGAAATAATTGAGTTGACTCTCAGAATTATGTTTGGTTTTTATAAAAAAATCACTTCCCTGAGTTCCCATTGTAGATCATCAGTAACGAACCCAACTAGTATCCATGAAGACATGGGTTCGATCCCTGGTCCCACTTAGTGGGTTAAAGGATCTGGCATTGGTTGTGGCTGTGGCTTGGGCCTCAGATGCAGCTCCAATTCGACTCCTAGCCTAGGGAATTCTATGTGTCACAGGTGCAGCCCTAAAAAGCAAAAAATAAAGAAAAAAATCATTTCCCACCTGTCCTCAGTATCAGGCTTTTAAAATATCAGCCTGGTTTTCCCAGGTTCACAAGCTTGCTCCCACAGAAGCCGTCCCAGCCCCATGGATGGCAATGCCATTCATTCTTCTATTGCTCAGCCCTGTAACCTCAGAATCATCCATGACTCTTCTGTCACTTCCATATGAAGATGAACTCTTTACATCAACTCATCAGCAAAGTTTGTAGGCTCTACCTTCATGATACAGCCGCAGTCTGACCCCTCTCACCAGCCTGTCTGGGCCACCAGGATTAGTGCAGTGCGTTTCTTCCAGCTCTCCATCCGCCAGCTTCACCTGAGCCCCATCCTGTGCACAGTAGTCCTTTTAAAATAAAGTCAGTTCATGTTACTCCATTGCTCAGAAACTTCCATTGACTCCTGCTCACGTAGATCCATCCACTGCCTATGAATCCCATGTGGGCTGCCTCTGCTCATTGCCTGCCTGGTCTCCTTGCCTGCCTTTCTTTCTTTCTTTCTTTCTTTCTTTCTTTCTTTCTTTCTTTCTTTCTTTCTTTCTTTCTTTCTTTCTTTCTTTCCTTCCTTCCTTCCTTCCTTCCTTCCTTCCTTCCTTCCTTCCTTCTTTCTTTCTTTCTTTCTTTCTTTCTTTCTTTCTTTCTTTCTTTCTTCCTTCCTTCCTTCCTTCCTTCCTTCCTTCCTTCCTTCCTTCCTTTCTTCCTTCCTTCCTTCCTTCCTCTCTTTCTTTCTTTCTTTTGTCTTTATAGGGCCACACCCACAGCATATAGAAGTTCCCAGGCTAGGAGTCAAATTGGAACTTCACTTGAGGCCTAAGCCACAGAATGCCAGGTCCTTTCACCCACTGAGTGGGGCTAGGGATCAAACCCACATCCTCATGGATACTAGTTGGGTTTGTTACTGCTGAGCCACAGTGGGAACTCTTCCTTGCCATTCTTGAAATGTGCCACGTGCCTGCCTACCACTGCTGTTTGCAGATGCTGTTCTTCCAACATCGCATTAGTCTCTTTCTTCAGGGCTCTGCTCAGTGTCACCTTCTCTGATTGCAGCATGTAAAGTGAAAAGCCCTCCCTGCACCCCAAACTATCCAGGCACTCTCCATCCCCCTTATCCCGTTCTCCATAGCACCTTCCCCACCTGATGTACTGTCCGCCTATCATTTGTCTTTCCCACTCTTTCTTCCCACCCCTGCCACCAAATGTAAGCTTCACAAAAGCAGAAGCTTGCTTTTGTTCACTGTTACATCTCCAGAGCCTAGAAGAGTACCTGCCTGACTCAAAAAGAAGGGACTCACAAAGCACTGCATGACCTAATGAACACATGAATGGATGGATGACCAAAGTGGGACACATACATGCATACGGAAGCAGATAGGAGTTGACATTGCGGTTATATGATAATCAGTAAAGTGGAACTTATTTTCTACTATTTATAGGCTATTTCTATCTCTCCTTTTGTAAATTGTCTTTCCATATCTTTTGTTCATTTTTTCCTATGGAGATGAGCAAATTGGGTTTTTTCATTTGTTTGTTTGCTTGATTTTTAGGGCCACACCTGCAGCATACGGAAGTTTCCAAGCTAGGGGTTGAATTGGAGCTGCAGCTGCCAGCCTATGCCACGGCCACAACAATGCAAGATCCAAGTTGCATCCTGCGACCTACACCACAGCTCACAACCCACATCCTCATGGATACTAGTCCGATTCGTTTCTAATGCGCCACAGTGGGAACTCCGAGCACCTTGTTTTATTTTGTGTGCTTTTTATATATTAAGAATTTTTGCTTATGGACATGCTTTCTGTTTTGCAATGTGCCCTGTGGGATAAAGTACTGCTTTTATTTAAGGTGTCTTATAAGATTGAATAAGTCACTAATGTATAACTCATTTCCTTTTTCTGTTTCTCTGATTCCAATTGGACTCTTAGAATTGGACTCTTGTGCTTTGGGGAACCATGGTTGTGAACATTCGTGTGTAAGCAGGGGGAGCTCTTTCGTGTGCCGATGCTTTGAAGGGTATATACTCCGTGAAGATGGGAAAAGCTGCAGAAGTAAGTTTTTATTGGCTTGAGCTCACATTACTGTGTCTGACCTCTGCATGAAATCCACCATCCTGATGTCTGTGTAAATCAGTTACTCTCGGCAGAGGCTCCTTGCCTGCCCGCTTGCATCTCTCACAAGCGTCCTATCCTAATAAATCTATTTCTTGCCTATCCAAAAAAAAAAAAAAAATCAGTTACTCTCAAAAATCAGTGCCATAAGACTGACCACTAAATGAAATGTGGGATCCTGGGTCAGAAAAAAAAAAAAATAACATCAGGTAAAAACTACGGAAATGTAAATAAACGGTGGACTTTAGTTGATGTTACTGTATCAGTATTAGTCCATAATTATAATAAGTGTATCATACTGATGAAGGTGTTAATAACAGTGGAAATTGGGTACAGGGCTTATGGGAACTCTGTCTTCAGTTTTTCTGTAGATCTAAAACTGTCCTAATGAAGTCTGTTAAACAGAAAACAAACAAATGGACAAATGAAAAAAAAAATCAATACCAGAGCTACAACCTAAGGTGCTCATTTATGCCCTGTGGCAAGAAGCAATGCTTTAATGGAAAGATATACAGTCTGAAATCCAGGAGTCTGTCAGCTTCTAGCTCTGCCATTTATTAGCGGGGCAAGTTGCTTAACTTCTCTGAGCCTCTGTTTCTTTATCTTTAAAATATTGTTGTTGGAGTTCTCTTGTGGCCCAGCAGCTTAAAGATCCAGTGTTGTCAGTGCAGTGGCTTGGGCCACTACTGTGGTCCAGGTTCTATTCCTGGCCTGGCAACTTCCACATGCCACGGACATGGACAAAAAAAGAATATTGTTGTTGCTGTTTCTGTTGGCACAAATCCACCACCTTATGATGAGGCCATTTTTACATATCAGAAACCAAGGCCTTGTAGATGGTCAAAGGGGAGTGTGCAAGCCTGAACAAATGATTTCCATCCCAATGTCGTCTTTTTCTCAAGCTTCTCAAAGCACTTTCCAAAGAGCAACTCATATTGATACACCTGAAGGAAAGATGGGTAACTGGAACTATGACTCTTATTTTTCAGAGAGAAAAGCTGAGACTCCAGGAGATTAAGTAATTCTCCAAAGTCATATGTCAGCAAAAAACCCAAAATTAGATTTCAGTGCCACTAATCTAAATTGAGGTTTAATCTCCTAAGTAATCACAGCAGCCGTGTTTCCTCTCTGATATCAAACACAACATCTGCAGAAGGCTGATGATGGGTTGCATTTGTATGAGACACTGGTGTTGGCAAATGATGGTGGCGATGACAGGGAGGAAGTTGGGAGGCTGAGCCCAGAGCGGAGCTGCAGAGCTTCATCCTCAGTTTAACTTCCTCCCCATGGACCTGAGCTCAGGTGGCCCTGGATCCAGTGGCTGAGGTGGATGGATCTTCCCAGGTGAAGTCCAGGGAAAGTTGACATTGGTGAAATTGTTATGATTTATTTCATTTTTTTGGTCTTTTTGCCTTTTCTAGGGCTGCTCCCAGGGCATATGGAGGTTCCCAGGCTAGGGGTCTAAATGGAGCTGTAGCCACTGGCCTAGGCCAGGGCCACAGCAACTCGGGTCCAAGCCACGTCTGCAACCTACGCCATAGCCCACAGCAACGCCGGATCCTCAACACTGAGCGAGGCCAGGGACCGAACCCGCAACCTCATGGTTCCTAGTCGGATTCGTTAACCACTGCGCCACGACGGGCACTCCTGGTGAAATTATTTTAACTTGCTCCGCTGTCCTCAGGGAAAGATGTCTGCCAAGCAGTAGACCATGGCTGTGAACACATTTGTGTGAGCGGCGACGAGTCCTACACCTGCAGATGTTTGGAGGGATTCCGGCTCGCCGAGGATGGGAAACACTGCAGAAGTAAGTGGCTTCAAGGCAGAGGTGGGCTTTTCCATTAGTGGGACTCAGACAGAGAATGCCATTTAATGTTGAAAGTCTTCCTTCATCATCAGTGTCACTATTGTAAGTTCCAGCCTTGGGTGCTCTGAAAGTGTCATGCTAGCGATCACAGTGATCAGTACGGTAACCCTTAGTTCTTCAGGAACTTCTCAGTCAAGGTGCCAAGTTGTCAGACTTTTCACTTTCTCCCAGTGGCAGGTAGGCTCTCTCGACAAGAGTTGTGTGATGCCCAGAGCCTAGCACGGTGCCTGGCTAGTCACTGGCTGGGATTAGAATCTCTGCCAGCAGTTACTGTGAGGATCAAAGGATAGTTACATGCTCTTTCTTTCTTGGAAAAATGTAAGGGCAGAGGGTAGGAGGAGGGCCAGAAGGATTTTCTGTGGGTCTTGTTTACACAGTCTGTCATTTGTCAGATACTGAAAGTTTGCTTAGAAGGTGTATTTTTCAGGGTTCTCCAGAGAAACAGAACGAATAAAGTGTGTGTGTGTGTGTGTGTGTGTGTGTGTGTGTGTGTGTGTTTATAGATGGATGGACGGATGGATAGATAATTTAGAGAAACTGCCAGGTATCCTGGAGACCCAAGGAAGAACCAGTGTCGCAGCTGTGGTCCAAAGGCAGTCTGGAAGCAGAATCTCCTCTTCTTTGGGGGAAATTCAGTCTTTTTTTCACTGAAGGCCTTCCAGATGAGGTCCATTCACATTGTGGAGGATAATCTGCTTTATTCAAAGTCTACTGATTGAAATATTAATCTCATCTAAAAAATACCCTCACAGCAACATCTAGACCAGTGTTTGGCCCAGAAACTGGACCGTAAGCCTAGCCAAGGTGACACATAAAATTAACCATTACAGCCCCCAAAGGAAGAGAAGGGGACTCCTGAGCTCAGTGATGTGGGCAGCAGACGAGCACAGGGCCAGGATTTTCCTCCACTGTGAGAGTCTGAGTTCTTAATCCCTGCTTTGGGGGGTTTGGACACTGTCTACTTGCTTTTGTGATACTCTGCTCCAGTGGGCAGGACGAAGGTGAAATAAATTCATTTGCTATTGAAGTTGATGTGGGGGAACTTCCTCACAGGTTTGTGAGATACAGATACCTGGGGGCCTCCACAGTGGGGTTGGGGAACACTCACTCCTCCTCCTGCCAGCAAGAGGGCTTCTACCTTCTAGAGCAAGAAGTTCTGTTTGAAAAATATACTGCTGGCATGCCATGGCACTGTGGCCTGACTTTAGGCTGTGTAGGGCTTCTGCAAGAGCCTACTCGTGAGTATGAGTTTTGCCTTCATACTGCAGAGTCCTTCTGTGGTGGCCATGGCTACAGTTCTGCCCATTATGTCTGCCTGAGCCATTTGTTCATGTTTCTTTTAGGGGGAGGCCTTTTTTGTCTCTTTTGGGCCACGCCCGAGGCATAGGTAGGTTCCCAGTCTAGGGGTCTAATCAGAGCTACAGCTGCCAGCCTACACGACAGCCACAGCAATGCCGGATCCAAGCTGCATCTGTGACCTACACCACAGCTCATGGCCACACTGGATCCTTAACCCACTGAGCGAGGCTAGGGGTCGAACCTGCAACCTCATGGTTCCTACTCGGATTTGTTTCTACACGCCATAACAGGAACTCCTGTTCATGTTTCTGTTTCAGAAAGCATGGGTGTACACACATGCACCGTTTCTTCATTCAGTTTCTTTTTTGCTCAATAAATTGAGCTGTTGCACACAAAGACTTCCCCTGGAATTTGATCACTACATCAAGTCTCACCATTCCCACATCCAGAGGGATCTGTGGTCACTGATTCCAATTTTGTAGGAAGCTTCTCCTTTTAGGGAGCTTATGGCAGCAAAGAGCCAGAGAACTGAAGGCTTTCATGGCATAAGGGAAAGTACTCAGGACCCATCAGGTCTCAGCCATGTCATTAAACTGTCTGTATGACCTTGAGCAACTCTACAAAATTTTCCGAGTTTCTCCATTTATACAATGGGTATAATTACCCCTGCCCTCCTCTTTCCATAGGATGTGGTGAAGATTAAAGGGTCATAACCACTTTGAAGAGTTTAAAGTCCCTCACACATGAGAAATGATTAGACAGTTAATATTGGAGTGTATGGGGTGTCTATGGGGAAAAAATCAGTAGCTTGGGAAAATCAAAACTCAAAGCACGGTGAACAGTTTTAAAAATGAATAAATCCAGGACACCTGATCACCCATCTTACCATTCAGGTTCATGGGAACCAGAGCTTTCTGGAAGGAGACCTCACCGTGTGTTAGACTGAAAAGGGGGATGTTGCAGAGGAAGATAGAATACAGGGTTTTTTTGTTTTTTGTTTTTTTTTTTCTTATGGATTTCTTCCGTGATCTGTCCTGATGTGACTGTTCAATTCAGTTCGTTTCTACACTGATGAGGTTGCTTAACTTCTGACATTTCCTTCAGGGAAGGATGTCTGCAAATCAACCCACCACGGCTGTGAGCACATGTGTGTTAATCGTGGCAATTCCTACATCTGCAAATGCTCAGAGGGATTTATTCTAGCCGAGGATGGAAGACGGTGCAAGAGTAAGTGGTCTGAACTTGGTTTTCTGCTTTAATTTGGTTTGGGATCAGATACTTTTTGGAGTGTTTGCAGGAAATAAATCCCTCACTTCTGCTTCTACCATAGATATAAATGTGTACGCATAGATACAAAATGGGGGAGAGGGAGCTTCACTGTACCTGGGGAAAAGCTTTTGGTTTTAAATGACAGTAAGTTCACTACCAGCTGAGAATCTAGAGTGATTCTTTTTCTGCCCAGCTGAATATCTGGAATGAAGAAGAAAAGACTCGTGCTTTTAAACTTAAAAAATAATACCTCTAGCCTCTCTGAGCCAAGAGTGACCCCAGCTAATAGCCAGAAAGTGAGGACCTTGGTTTTTCAATCTGTAGTCCTTGATTTCTACCAACAAGCGTGGACTTGGAAGCAGATTTTTCCCTTGGGCCTCCAGATGAGAACTCACCCCATCAGTTTCAACTTCAGCAGAAGACCCCAGCTTTTTCTGCAGAACTGTGAGCTAATGAACAGCTTGGCTGTCATTGTTAGGGGACCAGTGACTGAAACCACTCCCCTTACCCAGGCAAAATTATAGCAGCTTGCATGAGTTGTCTAACAGCAGGAGGTCCTAATAAGGAACATGGTGCTACCCTGACGACTAACTGGGAGAATTTGGGAGGGTCTAATAGGAGGGAGGAGATGACCAACATCCCAGAATCCTTGGCACTGGAATCCATCTTGGTGGAGAGAGGCGCAGGCCACCAGGAAGGATCCTGAGCCAGACCAAGTAGGGCCGAGGAAGATGACTGACCAGAGACAACCTGGAACCTAACCCCATTCCCATAAAACCTGAGGCTGTGAGCCATGTGGCAGAGCAGTTCTCCTGGGTTCCTTTACCCTGCTACTATCCGCGAGGGAGCCCCTTCCCAGTAGTCTTTTCCTTTGTCAGCAAAAAAACCCAACCACCCAACAAACCAAAAAACCTCTAAAGTAGCAGAAAAAAAGTCTTAAGAGAATTAATTTATAAACTCAGGGTAGAGAAGAACTTCTAAACATGACATGAAACATAAAAGCCGTAAAAGACAAAAAAAAAAAAAAAAAAAAAAAGGAAAATGTACTGTGCAAAATTAAAGCTGCAATAATTTTGTTTTACCTGTTAATCATCAGAGATCAGAAGTTTGGTGATTCTTTATGTTGGCAAAAGTATATTGTAATAGGAAATTATAAGTTGATCACTAGGTGTCTGAATTGGTGCAGTTTTTAGAAGGGCAATTTGGCAATATTTTAAAAGTGGTTCTGGAGTTCCTGCTGTGGCATAAGGGGATTGGTGGCAACTCCGTGGCACCAGGATGTGGGTTCCATCCCTGGCCTGGCACAGTGGGTTAGAGGATCTGGTGTTGCTATAGCTGCGGTGGGGGTCACAACTGTGACTCAGATCTGATCCCTGGCCCAGGAGGGCCATATGCTGTGGGGCAGCCGATAAATACATAGATAGATAAAGGCAGTTCCACTTGTAGGAGTTTATTACCCAAATAAGTGCGTGTGTTCACAAAGCCATATATAAAGGGGTATTTGTGCAGCATTATTTGTAGCAGCAAAAATAGGAAATAAGGTCAATGTCTATCCATAAGGTATTAAATAAATTATGGTGTATCTATACAGTAAAATACTATACAGTTGTTAAAAGGAATGAAGCATCTCTAGATGTATCCCCAAAATATTTCAGGTGAGAAAAAGGATGGTGCTGAACAGTTTTTATAGTATGTTACCACTGATGTATTTTGCAAAAGGCTTCCTCTAACATGATTCTCTCTCTCAATATTGACACATATATGTAGGTAGATATTGATAGAGACATATGGATATCATTTGTAGTGTTTGAAGTTTGTTCCACGTGCATATAATATATCTTAGAAAAAATTAAAGAAAAAAGAGACAAAATTTAGAAAGCACCAGAGTAAGGGAGTTCAGTATAATGTCAAGTTAAAAATAAAGGAAGAAACTGGGGATCTTTGTAGAAAAAAAGACTTCAGTTACCATTCAAATACTAAAATGACCGTCACCTCGACCATTATTAATCTGACGCCCACCCTCCAAACATCCAGGAGAAGAAAGGACATTGGGAAGAAGCTAGAGCTCAGTATGAGGACACTTTGTCTCAGAGAAGCTGTGTAATTAATTAGTTAAGATCATGCACTTTGACAGACCTGGATGTGAACCCCTTATTCATACACTTGTGGGCCGGGGAGAAGTTATTTAGCTTCTTTTGAGCCTCAGCTTCTTCCTATAATATGAGGATAACACCTCACAGAATCGTTATGAGGAATAAATGATACAGTATATTTAAAGGTGTTTATTTTTAGCCGAGTGCTGGCACACTCCAAGCGCTCAACAAATGGTAGCGACTGTAAGCAGCAGCAGCAGAGCTGTCCACAGATGGGGTCTCAGCGATGAGGTGATGAGTTCCTCATCAGGCGAGGTATACAGGCTGAATGGCTGCTGGGTAGGGATGCGGTAAAGATGTGAGCTGAGGGCTGGACCAGTGACCTTTAAAAGTCTTATCCAACCCTGAAATCCTGGAACTTTGTGAAGATTAAGTTTAGAAAGCAAATCCATTCCCTTCTCACTGACTTATCTACCAAAAGAAAACATCCAAGGAAAGTTAAGTAATGACAGCCTTGGAAGTAAGGCTGTCAATCTCCCGGATATGAAAGCAAGGGTCTGGCACCTCTCGCCCAGATGCTCTTCCCTGCTACCTAGGATTCTTGATTCCTAGCAAAGCCTTCTGCACCCCACTGTGCATGGAGGCTGTGTGTGCTAGTTTTGTTCTGTAAGAAAAGAGTGTACGGAGAAGAAGAGAAAACAGATTTGCTGCTGGAAAATTATTCCAGTATTTCTGAGACCTGCTGGAAAGTCATGTGCACACTGCCTGAGATTCAGGCTATGAATGTAAATGACGCTCTGAATTGACCTTTTTCTTTTTCACTAATAATGGATCAACAGGTTGAGTAATGAGGACAAGCACTTAATGGAGAAAGAGAGGAACCCAAGTCTTCCAGTGCACACACACACAATTACATTTAACATGTCAGGCCAGAAATAGGAATACTTTTGCATGTGTATGTCTTTACTTCCTAATATTGCTGTGCTTCACTTTCAAAGATTAGACGGTGGCTTGATATGTAATGTAAAAGAGAATGTTATATCGCATACTGTAGGCTGTTTGAAACGAGATTATCCATTTGGGATTTATAAATTCTTCTTACATGGCCCTACAAAACAAAAAATCTTGGAGTTCCCCTGTGGCACAGCAGGTTAACGATCTGGCATTGTCTCTGCAGCAGCTGGGGTTGCTGCTGAGGTTCAGGTTCAATCCCCACCCTGGAGCAGTGGGTTAAGGATCCAGCATTGCTGCAGCTGTGGCGTAGGTCACAGCAGCAGTTCGGATTCGATCCCTGGCCCTGGAACTTCCATATGCCATGGGTGTCACCAAAAAAAAAATTTCTCCATACCTAGTTGCTTACATGTTTTCATAAAGCTTTTACTATCAGCTTAGCTGCCTGGAAAACTTCTGTGTCAATAAAAAATTCAAGGGATAAATTTTAAACTTCGGTGGGTCAATAGGGTACTTAACAGGCAGCTACCCAGTCGACACCACCTCCTTCATGTATTCTGTCACCAAGCACTTGCTGAACAACTGGCGTGCACTGGGTTTTGGGGTAGAGAAATTAATGATAAATGACTCCTGCTGAGGAGGAACTGGCAGAGCAGAGGAGGAAAGGGATACATAATGATCTAGCCATTGTACAGTGTGGAATGCTGCACGGAGTATGCTGGCCTATGAACAACGGGGATTGTGTCTTGGTCACTGTTACAACCTTGCTGCACTGCCTTACACAGAGCAGGTACTCAGTAAACAGTGTTGTTGTTGACTAAATTACTAGAATTAGGGATATACAGAGAGTAACTAAGACTAGCTGGGTTCCTAGGAAAGCTCCCTGAAAGAGGCGATGGCTTAGCTGAACTGGAAGAATCTCCAAGTCAGCTGTCTGGCAGATGCCAGCCCTGGCCTGGGGTGATGTCTCCTTCCTGAAGTAAAGTTATCAGAATCTTTTGGGTGCTGGCAGACCTTTCAGGGTACGCTACACACAGTCCCTCCCAGACCTGGCTGCCCCTGACCCAGGGTACAACGTGACCCTGGTTTTCAATTTCTACATCTGCTGTGTGTTTTTGCTTGTGAGAAATGCTTTCATTAAAAAAAATTTTTTTTTTTTTTGTCTTTTTAGGGCCAAACCTGCAGCATATGGAGGTTCCCAGGCTAGGGGTTGACTTGGAGCTGCAGCTGCTTGCCTATACCACAGCCACAGCCACATGGGATCTGAGCGGAGTCTGCGACCTATACCGCAGCTCATGGCAATGCCAGACCCTTATTAACCCGCTGAGCATGGCCAGGGATCGAACCTGTGTCCTCATGGATACTAGCTGGATTCGTTACCTCTGAGTCACAAGGGGAACTCCTAAGAAATACTTTTTTAACTATTTGACAAACTCCGTATAAAGGCAAATGTGAAATTTATTGTTGGCTTGTGACTCTCCCAATACCTCTGTCTGTCCTATGTATTTTCTAAAGAATAAAAGTGACTCTCCAAAGTGGTTATGCCTCCAGCTGAAGCATAATTTTCTTCTACTCTTGTGCATAAATGATTTTTTTTATCATATAACTATCTCAACTTTCCTTTCATTCCTGTAGGATGCACTGAAGGCCCAGTTGACCTGGTCTTTGTGATCGATGGGTCCAAGAGCCTTGGTGAAGAGAATTTTGAGATTGTGAAGCAGTTTGTCACTGGAATTATAGATTCTTTGATGATTTCCCCCAAAGCCGCTCGAGTGGGGCTGCTCCAGTATTCCACACAGGTCCGCACAGAGTTTACCCTGAGAAACTTCGGCTCTGCCAAAGACATGAAAAAAGCTGTGGCCTCCATGAAATACATGGGCAAGGGCTCTATGACCGGGCTGGCCCTGAAACACATGTTTGAAAGAAGTTTTACCCAAATAGAAGGGGCCAGGCCTCTCTCCGCACGGGTGCCAAGAGTGGCCATCGTGTTCACAGACGGACGGGCTCAGGATGACGTCTCCGAATGGGCCAGTAAAGCCAAGGCCAATGGTAATGTGGGATGGAGGTGTGGTTTACACCACTCAAGGTTCTTAAACTCACTTGGTAGTCACATGGGGCCACAGGAGTGATATTCTTTGAGCAGAAAGACTTCCTATCATGGCTGTTATCCACCTTTACTATACTGCCACCTAGCGGCCATAAAGGGGCCCCACGGGAGTTAAAGGACTCAGGAAGGATGTGTCTTGCAGTCTGGGAGGTTAGTCTACAGAGAGACCACACCTGAGTAATCATCTACCATGATTTACTAGCCAGGTAGTTACCTTCAGGGCAGTCCTGAACATGCTGTTTAACTACAGATAAATACACAACAGTTCCCCAAACAATGGCGTGGTTGCTTTAGAATCACCTGAAAAGCTTGATAAAAATAATGATTCCTGGGGAGAGGAACTTTTGCTCATGTTTTTTTTTTTGTTTTGTTTTGTTTTTAAAGCATTGCTTCCAGTGAACACTCTGAGAGTGTGGGAGCCTTAGGATATAGGACACTCTTGTGCTTGCAGGAGGCAAAATTAGCTTTTGAGGTATGAGTTACTGTTCAGTAAATCTCAGCCTCTTCTCTTTGACCCCATGTATAATGCAAGGAGGACTTAGGGTTGCTTTAGTTATGCATAGATGTCAAGTGTGCAGGGAGGAGTATGGCTTATGGCAAAAGGAAATCCAAAAGCTAGAATGGTTGGTGGAGACAGCTTGAGGGCAGATGTCTGGATTCTTTGGGGAGATGAGAAAATTTGAAGTTGTGAAGCAGTTTGCTTGAAAGCTACTTTTAAGAACTTGTCCAGGGCACAGTGCAGCAGGTCCTATAAAGGGGAAGAGAGTATGCAAAGACCAGAGCTTCATTTAAGGTTTTGTGGGAGTCAGTGCCTCTATCAGGCCTGGAACATAGTACATGTGTGACTAATCCTTGCTGAGTGAATGAATAAAGGATGAAAGCGCTGACACATTGGTGAACTCCGTTCCACCCCATGGAAAGGTTGGTTTGCATCAACACTGAGTCATTCCCTTTGTGAAGGCCATTTTATTGATATTGCTTATTTCACACTTCACTCTTTTTCTGAACCCAAAAGAGTAGTAGCCACAAAATGTGTGGCCTGAATCATCTGAGTGGATTGTAAAACTGGCTGCCCACACCTAGTTCTGCTTCTAGCTTGCCAGAGCTCATGCCAAACCCTGGGCCCCTCTAGTCTGCATCCTTAAAATGTGCAGAGGAAAGTACGTTGTCAGTTCCCATTGTGGCACAGTGGGTTAAGAGTCCAACTGCAGTGGCACAAGTCACTGCAGAGGACTGGGTTTGATCCCCAGCCCGGCACAGTGGGCTAAGGATCTGGCATTACCATAGCTGTGGCGTGAGTCGCAGCTGTAGCTTGGATTCAGTCCCTGGCCCAGGGAACTTCCAAATGACATAGGTTACAGCCAGGAAAAAAAAAGTACCCTGTCTCCAAAGACAATGGTTAGCCTTTTTATTTGTCTCATTGAGACCAGTCAGCTTTACTTTCTTCCCCAAATTTCCATGAATCCACTAAAGGCAGGTGGTAGGAGAAAGAGATGTTTACTTGGTTCTTGAATCAATAAGATTTATCTGAAGCGACATCTTCTGATGAATTTAATTACTCCTATGTATAGCTAACAC
Source organism: Sus scrofa (assembly GCF_054392235.1). Lineage (NCBI taxonomy): Eukaryota > Metazoa > Chordata > Mammalia > Artiodactyla > Suidae > Sus > Sus scrofa. The sequence goes on along the minus strand of NC_139386.1, from coordinate 38,776,053 downwards.
AATCTTAAAATAGTAGTTATCCTTTTTAGGATATCATGCCTAAAGTCACTGGGCTCCCAGACAAATATGCTGAACTTGACTATTAACCTTACTTAGACTTTAGAACGAGGCACAACTCTTGCCACTTGGCTTAAAGGCCAATTTTTTATGTATTTTTTAAAAATCTAGTCTAATGAATTATCCAGAATATTTTAGTGCTGAAAAATGTTCAAAGTCAAGCAGAACTTAAGTTCTTATTGTGTTTTAGTTTCAGATGAAGAGGCTACTGGGGAAGGAAATCGAAAATTAATTTTGTTTAGAAAAGCTTTTGGAGCAATCTTCTATCTCTGTTGTAATCTAAGGTTAATACTTGGGTTTGTTCTTGTTTCTGATTTAGGAGATTTCCGGTGATCTGCAGATTCTATTTTTTTTTTTAATTTTTTTTGTCTTTTTGCCTTTTCTAGGGCCGCTCCTGTGGCATATGGAGGTTCCCAGGCTAGGGGTCCAATTGGAGCTGTAGCCGCTGGCCTACGCCAGAGCCACAGCAACGCAGGATCCGCAGATTCTCTTTTATAGCTTTGCACCTCCACACAAATCTTTGTCCTCCCAAGAGGGTTGGGCAGAATACCACTTCACTTGGTCCCAGGTCACTTAAAGTTCCTATCTGTACCTTTGAGTAGAAACTAGGCTGCAATGTCATAAACTGACCTGTTTCTTAGAACTCCCCTAGAAGAGATTCCCATTTAGTAAGTCATAATGTAGTGTTCCTTTCTACACAAGGCTGATGCAAGGGAAAGTTGGAGGTTTATTAAATGACTTTGTCCAGAGCTAAGCAGCAGGTTGGTGGTCTAGCTCCCTAACCTCTCTGCCATGCCCCACCTTCCACTCTCTTGGATCTCTTTTGCTCAGAAGGCCAAAATAACAAAAATGGTGGAAAAATAAAGGGAGGTTGATTTGGACCCCTCAAATCACCAGTTAATATCTAGCTGACTTTGGGTACAGTCCTCACAAGTTCCAGATCTTGAGAACACAACTCTACCCTGTTTTGTTCTATCATTTAAAATCCCATCCATTTTTCAGACCCTTTCCCCCATATAAAGAATATTGCAGAGTTCTGTGCTACACAGTAGGTCCTTGCTAGTTATCTACTTTATATAGTAGTGTGTATGTTAACCCCAGCCTCCTAATTTCCTTCCCTCCACATTTCTCCTTTAGTAAGTTTGATTTTGAGATCTGAGTTGTTTTGTAAATAAGTTCACTTGTATCTTTTTAAAAATCTGATTCTACACATAAGTGATATCATATATCTTTCTCTTCACTTAGTATGATAATCTCTAGGTTCATACATGTTGCCGCAAATGGTGATATTTCATTTTTCATGGCAGAGTAACATTCCACTGAATATATATGTACCACATCTTTTTCCATTCACCTGTTGATGGACACTTAGACTGCTTCCATGTCTTGGCTATTGTAAGTAGTGCTGCAATGAATAATTGGGGTGCATGTATCTTTTTGAAATATGGTTTTCAATGGGTAAGTGCCCAGGAGTGGGACTGCTGGACCATATGATCCTATAATTTAAGGAACCTCCATACTGTTCTTCATAGTTTTTATCAATTTACATCCCCACCAACAGTGTTAGGAGGGTTCCCTTTTGTCCATACCCTCTTTAGCATTTATTGTTTGTAGACTTTTTGGTGATGGCCATTCTGACTGGTGTGAGGTGATAGCTCATTGTAGTTTTGTGTTTTTCTAGTTAGTGGTGTTGAACACTTTTCATATGCCTGTTGGCCATCTGTCTTCTTTGGAGAAATGTTTATTTAGATCTTCTGCCCATATTTTAGGTGGGTTGTTTTAATATTGAGCTGCATGAGCTATTTGTATATTCTGGAGATTAATCCCTATTGGTCACTATTGTTTGCCAATATTTCCTCCCATTCTGTTAGTTGTCTTTTCAAGTTTATGGTCTCCTTTGCTGTGCAAAAGCTTTTAGAAGTTTAATTAGGTCTCACTTTTCTTTTTCTGTCTCTTATTCTAGGAGGTGGATCCAAAAAGATATTGCTATGATTTATGCCAGAGAAGTTTCTGCCTATGTTTTCCTCCAAGAATTTTATAGTATCTGACCTTAGATTTAGGTCTTTAATCCATTGAGTTTATTTTTGTATGTGGTGTTAGAGAAAGTTCTAAATTCATTCTCTTACATGTCCAGTTTTCCCAGCATCTCTTATTGAAGAGACTATCTTTTCTACATTGTATACTCTTGTCTTCTTTGTCATAGATTGTGTGGATCTACTTTTGGGCTTTCTATCCTATTCCATTGATCTATATTTCTGCTTTTGTGCCAGTACCATACTGTTTTGATCACTGTAGCTGTGTAGTATTGTCTGAAGTATAGTATAGCCCAATTCCTCCAGCTCCATTTTTCTTTCTCAAGATTGTTTTGGCTCTTTGAAGTCCCTTATTTCCATACAAATTTTAGATTTGTTCTAATTCTGTGAAAAGCGCCATTGGTAACTTAATAGAGATTACAGTGAATCTGTAGATTGCCTTGGGTCTAACTACTTAATCTGCTCTGCACCTTAGGTATAACTATGTATGCTGTTGGGGTAGGAAAAGCCATTGAGGAAGAACTACAAGAAATCGCCTCTGAACCCACAGACAAGCATCTCTTCTATGCCGAAGACTTCAGCACAATGGGCGAGATAAGTGACAAACTACAGAAAGGCATATGTGAAGGTACTATGGCTTATGTCTGGGAGAGAGCTTAGCAGACAGACAGCATGAACCCTTGAATGAGACATTCTCAACTCATTCCTTCAAAGGGCTCTAAAAAGTGCCTCGCTCATGGGCAGGGCTAGTGATGGCTGGAAATACTAAGCACAGAAGTGGAACAGGGGAGAGAGAAGACATTAGCTAACACTGCTTGAGGCTTGTGCTGTACTAAGCAGTGTAATGACACATGTCATTACAAGTGTTCTGACACATGGCATACTTAATTCTCACACACACAAAAAAAAACTCATGGAGAGGACTATTTAAGGAACAACCATTATATAAATCAGGAAAGCTGATGCGTAATATGCTGGTAATTGGAGTGAAGAGGGATGGTAGTTCTTCCAAGCCACTGTTGTAAAGAATGCCTTCCTGTATAGACTACTTCCATTTATAGAACTGTCCTATTAGGCTCCCTTTTTAATTTTTTTAATATTTTGGCCACACCTACGGCATGTGGAAGTTCCAGGGCCGGGGATCAAACCTGCACTACAGCCGCAACAAGCCATAGCAGTGACAACACTGGATCCTTAACTCACTGAGCTACAAGGAACTCCCTAAATTTTCTTATAGAATTTAGATTTTCTTATGCCTAGGAGCCTCCTGTGCTTTTCTCCAGTTCATTGTTCTGCCCATTTTTCCTTTTACTCCTGTCCCAGGCTCAGTTGCCAGTACAATCCTGGTCTAAGTGTCTTATTCTTCCACAGACAAGTACACTGAGATGAGATGAATGGGGCCAGGAAAAGAACGCCTTTCAGATTTCTAATGCAACTTGTTAACATTTTACCTCTAAGATGTTTCATTCAAGTTGAAATGCCTAAAGTGGAACTGCTGCCACTGCAACTTAAACCTTGGACAAATTTAACTCACCCCTCCCAACCAGCCACCTTTTTACATTCTTAAGTAATAAGATTCATTTAAGGAGTCTAGGCTTCTCTTACTAGAGACAACTGCCCTAGAATAGTCTTGAATTATCAATTTAACCAATTGCTTTTTAGAATTGGTGTTGCTACCAAATCAAACCAGAATATCTTGGGTGGCAGCAGGCAGGTAAGGACTTGGTCTGGGACCGGTTTCCTCAAGAACGCATGTACCCATGTGGACAATTATCACTCTTTTGGTCATCTTTTTCCTCTCAGCTCTCGAAGACTCTGATGGAAGACAGGATTCCCCTGCAGGGGAACTGCCAAAGAGGGTCCACCAACCAACAGGTACAATTTTTAAAAGCAGTATTTTTATAATCTTTTGTGAATGCTTCCACCATAATTTCCCCACAGACAAAAGTTGCCTCTCTGCTGAGTCTTTGTGCCATAGTATATCCCAAAGTAAAGCTATAGTCCTCATGCTAGGAATACCAAATACCTTACTGACGGCTGATGGCGGTTTTATAATCACGACCATGTTAAACAGGTTTGACTTCAGTTTTCTTTCTCTTTACAGAATCTGAGCCAGTCACCATAAATATCCAAGACCTACTTTCCTGTTCTAATTTTGCAGTGCAACACAGGTATCTGTTTGAAGAAGACAATCTTGCACGGTCTACACAAAAACTTTTCCATTCGACAAAATCTTCAGGTAATTTCCAAGTAAAATATTACCATAGTAAGATAACTCGCTACTAGTCTCTCCAATTGCCAACACACTCAGCTTAAAAAAGGACAGGAGGAGTTCCCGTCGCAGCTCAGTGGTTAACGAATCCAACTAGGAACCTTGAGGTTGCAGGTTTGATCCCTGGCCTCACTCAGTGGGTTAGGGATCCTGCGTTGCTGTGGCTCTGGTGTAGGCCGGTGGCTACAGCTCTGATTAGACCTCTAGCCTGGGAACCTCCATATGCCGCAGGGGCAGCCCTAGAAAAGGAAAAAAAAAAAAAAAAAAAAAAAGACGAGAAAAGAGAAAGTAGGCAGTAGGACGGGGGGGAATGAGAACTTAAAAAAAAAAAGAGAGAAAAAAAATAGAAGAAACTGGAGTAGCTCTCTGCACTCCACAATAAAGGCCGCTTTGTGTTGGAAGCATATACAGCCCTGGCATTTACTGGATCCGGCTGCATGGAAAAAAGTTGAACATTTCTTTCATTATGGTTTCCCCCATATGCTGACTCAGTCCTATTATTATGCCTCTGGGAAGTCTGGTGGATTCTAAAGGTGAACACTTTCCATCTGCTTTCTTAGGAAGTCCCTTGGAAGAAAAACACGATCAATGCAAATGTGAAAACCTTATAATGTTCCAGAACCTTGCAAATGAAGAAGTAAGAAAATTAACGCAGCGCCATATCCTTTTCTAATATTATACTTCTGTATGGAATGCAAAGAATATTATCAAAACTTAAAATAATTTAGCATGTGGGTATATATGAAATGAAGTCATCTTCATAAAGTCAAGAAAAAATGAACTCCAGGAAAGGATTTTTCTTAAGCAGCCTGATAGATGCTTGAGAGCCAAGAGCAAGCCAAGCTTCACAACAGGCTCAGGCACTTAGTTGCTATGGTTCTAGGGGGTTTAGCAATAAGGCCAGTCAGTATGCAAAATAAAGAAAAAACAGACTTACTCTCTGCTGGGAGGAAATGAAAAATATATACCAGATCTGAAGTGCATCAAAGATACAGTATGTATATGCAAAGAATGGTGCCCTAGAATGAAGAGGTTTCAAACTCTATCTAAATTCCAAACTTTTCCTTTGGTCACAAGCCACACTGCAGCCACGTCTGGTCAGTGTGTAGGTTCTAGAGAACTGGGGTTGAGGGTTTTTTGGTTTGTTTTTGTTTTCTTTTTATAGCCGCACTCTAAGATGAAACATTCTACCAAGGGAAGAGCAGGACCCAGTGATTCCTTAAAACAATATTACAAATAAAAGCTTTGGGATAGTGGAGAAATGAAGATTTACTGCTTTTATACACTGAGAAGATGCTGCCAACTGCTTTGAATGTCAAATTGCAGTAAGCTTACTAAAGCTGCCTGATAGCTATCTCAACATGCATCAACTAGCCTTAAGGGAAATTGTTTAATTCTGAACTATTTCTGTGCCAATGGGTTTATAAAATAAAGAACAGCGTACAGCCATTGTATTTCTGAAAACTGGAAATATACTCCTTAAAGAAAAAAACCTGACAGCAGAGTTCTCTTGTGGCACAGTGGGTTAAGGATCCAGCACCATCACCGAAGTGGCTGGGGTCACTGCTGTGGCACAGTTCAACCCTTGGCCTGAGGATTTCCATATGCTGCAGGTGTGGCCAAAAATAACAGTAATCTGACAGTAGTTAATACAGGTGATGAATCCAGACTCTCATTCTGCCATCAAGGGGCCAGGTGGGGCATAATTAAGGAGCTGCAGAGAGGAAAGCAGATGCTTATTCTACGGCTCTGCCTTTAGCCAGTCCACTCCTAAGGGTTTACTTAAGAGACTAAGGAAATTATATACAAAAGAGCATAGGTCAAAAGTCTTCGAGGCTGCTTGCTACTCTTTGGCCCTGTCTGGCACCAAGGGTGAAAACTCCCCATCTTTATTCTCTTCTGATGTCCTAGCATCCTTCCAAGGCCTAATCCTTTTGTTTTCTTCTCTCCACCACATGCCTAACATTATCCATTTTGCTCTCAGAGGTGTTCTAGGGCAAATTAATTTAGAAGCAACAGGGCTATGAGTAGAATTAAAATTTTTTCAAAAAGAAAAATTTGAACTATCTGGATTTAATGTTAAAGAAAAGTACTTAACCCAATAAAGATTTATAGTCTTGATAACATGTGCTAATGAGTTACTATAAGTCAGAATTTTAAAATACTTAACAGAAATGGAAAAACCCAAAGCCCTGTGTTTTTCAGGACACAAATTCTCATATAGATAAATCAAGTCATATTTGAATATAAATAAAATTAGGCAATTCAGATTCCTCTTCCTTAATTTGAGATTTACTAGAAGAAATGACACAGAGAATGGAAGCCCTGGAAAATCGCCTGAGATACAGATGAAGACTCAAACTGCTCTGTGCATTTATATGTCATTTTATCAAGGATTATGATGAAACCAGTTCAGAGCTCTAGAGGCTCAGGCTATCATTAATTATGTAACGTTGTAAAGTAAAACATAACAAGTAATGAGAAAGCTGGTTTACTATAGAACAAAGGCAAAAGTAGACATTACTCTATAAATCTACTCAGAAAAAAAAGTCTTTCAGAATCTTGAAATAAAGTTTACCAAGTGAGAACAAATAAGCTATGCAAGATAGTCTGTAACATACTGTGGACACAATTTGCTTTTGCCTTGTACTGCCTTAGTGTTGCCATCTCATTTGACTACAAAATAAAGTTTGCACAGTCTTACTTCCATAGAACACTGGCCATGGGAAAGCTATTTTTTTGTATTGGACTTAACATTGATATATGTATATGGATGTATGCATAGAATCACAGAACATATGTACTTGTATAACAAGTTGGATTTTTTATACAATATTAAAATTCACTTCAAAGAATGATATTCTGTGTAAAATTCTTAAACTTTAAAAATACAAAGTATATATAAGAAATGACCAGAATATATATGAAAAAAAAAAAAAGCTGAATCTCACCGATAATCAGGTCAATGCAGGTTAAATTACTCAGCTTGGCAAACGTTATCATGTCTGACTCTTGTACAGTGCCAATGGGAATGCAAATGGACGGTCTCTGGAGAATAACCCATCAATCGCTAGCAAAAGTGAAAATGCAGAGATACCCTATGGTTTAGCAAGTGCACTTTAGGTATCTAGATGATTTTGGTACTTACACACAAAGAGACTTGTATAAGAATGTTACTAAATTTTATAAATGTAACAAATTAGAAATAACCAAATCATCATCATAGGAGGAACTAATGAACTGTGGCATAGTCCATACCTCAGCTCAGAAATATTATGCAACATTTAAAAGAAATCCATTAAATCTACATGTATACATAGTAAAACTCAAAAGATGAATTTAAAAAGCAAATGGCCCCAGCTCAGTGGGTTAAGGATCCAGCATTGCCACAAACTACAGCCTGGGTCTCAGACATGGTTTGGATCTGGCATTGCTGTGGCTATGGAGTAGGCCAGCAGCTTTAGCTCTGATTTGACTGCCAGCCCAGCAACTTCCATATGCCACAGGTATGCCCCGCCCCCCCGAAAAAAAAGCCGATGGCCAAACCACAGATAGGTTGGGAATAGCCCCACCCATCAACAGACAGGCTGCCCAAAGACTTCTTGAGCCCACAGCCACCTCTAGATACACTCCTTGACACAGCCATGCCCACCAAAGGGCCAAGACTCAGCTCCACCCACCAGTAGGCAAGCCCTGGCCTCTCCAACCAGGAAGCCTATACAAGCCTCTAGATCAACCTTACCCACCAGGGGCAGACACCAGAAACAAGGAAACTCTGATGCTGCAACATGTGAATCCGAAAACACAGGTCAGAACCTACCTTGGGACCAGCCCTGGCCCTTGGGTGATGAGAAGGGGAATACTGTTGGGATACACAGGACATCCCCTACAAAGGGCCACTTCTCCAAGGTCAAGACATCTAACTAAGCTACTGCGTATATAAAAATACAAAAGAAATTTAAACAAAATGAGATGGCAAAAGAGTATGTTTCAGACAAAGGAACAAGATAAAACCCCAGAAGAACAAGTGAATAAATGAAGTGCAGACAGGCAATCTACCCAAGAAAGAATTCCAAGTAACAACTATAAAGATGATCCAAGAACCCTGGAAAAGAAGGGATGCGGAGCGAGAAGTTAGAGTCAAAAAATATAAAGAACAACCACAGCTGAATACAATAACAAATGAAAAGTACACTAGCAGAATAAATGAGGCAGAAGAATGAATTAGTGAGCTAGAAGATCGAATGGTAGAAATCACTGCCACAGAACGGAATAAACAACAATGAATGAGGAGTTCCTGTTTTGGCTCAGTGTGTTAAGAACCTGATAGCATCCATGAGGATATGGGTTCGATCCCTGGACTCACCCAGTGGGGTAAGGATCCAGCACTGCCACATGCTATGGTGTAGGTTGCAGATGTCGCTCAGATATGGCATTGCTGTGGCTGTGGTGTAGGCCAGCAGCTGCAGCTCCAATTCAGCCCCTAGCCTGGGAACTTCATATGCTGCAGTTGCGGCCCTGAAAAAAGGAAAAAAAAGAAAAAAGAAAAATGAATGAAAAGAAATGAGAAGTTTAAGAAACCTCTAGGGAGTGCCCTCATGGCTCAGAGGTTTAAGGATCTGATGTCACTGCTATGGCTCTGGTTACATTTATGGCACAGGTCCAATCCCTGGCCTGGGAACTTCTGCACACCAGGAGTGTGGGGGAAAGAAAAGAAAAGAAAAACCTCTGGGACATCAAACCCTCCATTTTAGGGATTCCAGAAAGGGGCCTGTGAAAATATATGAAGAGATAATAGCTGGAAAACTTCACTAACATGGGAAAGGAAATAGTCACTCAAGTCCAGGAAATGCAGAGAATTCCACACAAAATTAACCCAAGGTGGAATACACACAGTAATAAAATTGACAAAAATAAAAATATTAAAAGCAACAACAGAAAAGCAACAAATAACATACGAGGGAGTTCCCATAAGACTATTAGCTGATTTTTCAGCAGAAATAGGCCAGAAGGAAGTGGCATGGTACACTTAAGAAGTTATGAAAGGGGAAAACCTATAGCCAGAAATACCCAAGAAAGGCTCTTGTTCAGATTTTTAAATCTCCATAGCAGATTTAATGAAGAAATCAAAAGTTTCATTGACAAGCAAAAGCTAAAAAAGTTCACTACCAAACTAACTTTATAACAAATGCTGCAGGAACTTCTCTAAGCAGAAGAGGCCATAGTTAGAAAAAAGAAATTACCAAATGGTTAAGGCCAACATGCAGTAAAGTTAGGAAATAATCCACACACAAGTATGATGTCAAAAACAGTAACTGGGAGAGGAGAATTCAAATGAGGGATATTTCTGTGCCCCAGCCACTACCCCAGCAGACTATGAGAGCACAAGCCCATGGGTTGCCCACATGCAGAGGGAGGGCTCAAACCAAAGCTGAATTCCAGGGGCTGTTTGACTTAGGGAAGCAGGGCTGAAACTTCTCCCTGCAGCTGCACCAGCTGGGGATTTATACTTTTGCCATACTTTGTAAAATCAGTGCCTGTGGAATACCTGAGTGAATGAGTGTTCCTGTGGCTGGGATGAATCTGAATCACCTCCACAGCTCCCACAGCTGCTTCAGGTGCATGATTACTGCAGTTCTAGGACATAACTTCATGGGTCTGTGCTGGTTGCTTTGTAAAAACAGCTGAGGGACACCCAGGACCAACTGTCAGCATTGCCAAGGTTGAGATGGGCCCAAAGGCAGTGCCAACAATAGTGTACTTTATGAACCCACACAATGGGTGAGAGGTAACACAACAGAGAACACTCACTGGTGAGCAGTTTTAGCAGACAAATATTCAGTGTCTCCTTTTCCAGTGGAAGTGCTCCAATACCCCCGACCTCACACCAGAGTGTGAACTGGCCGTGACAACCAGAGCAAAGAAGAGTCCCATCTAAATATCTAGTACAAGGTCTAATCACCATAACACCAGCCACACATCCTTTATCAAGGGAATAATGGCCAGCATACACTGACGAGAGAGGCAGCAGGAATTCATACTAAGAACAGTCCTCACACCAAAAAGTATTAAACATACACAGGGTACAAAGGAATGCTTCCACATAAAAATAGTGCTCCAAGACCACGGTGGATAACTTTTTCTCCTAAACTCATAGAGCAAGAGAAACAAGTAAAGTGAAGAAGCAGAGGAACCACTCCCAACTAAAAGATCAAGAGAATTCCCCTGGAAGAACAATGAAGTAGACTTCTTCTGTCTAATAGACACCAAGTTCAAATGAAAATACTGAAGGAATTAAGGAATATTAATAGAAATTCATATTACTGTAAAAAGTACCCAAGAAAAATGAGAGAAATCATTCGCCAAGATGGAAGCTGAGCTAAAGGCAATGAACAGCAGAATAAATAATGCAAAAGAACAAATAAGTGATCTGGAGACAGAAGAATGGAAATCAACCAATCAGAACAACTGATAAGCCAAATTGGAAAAAAAAAAAGACAGCAATATAAGACTTAAGGGATAACATAAACCATGCCCATTAACACACAATAGGGATCCCAGAAGGAGAAAAGGGGATTGAAAATGTATTTGAGGTGTTGCCATTGTGCAGCAGAAACAAATCTAACTAGTACTCATGAGGATGCGGGTTAGATCCCTGACCCTGCTCAGTGGGTCAAGGATCTGGCAGTGCCATGAGCTGTGGTATAGGTTGCAGAGGCAACTCAGATCCTGCTTTGCTGTAGCTGTAGTGTAAGCCAGCAGCTGTAGCTCCAATTTGAGCCCTAGCCTGGGAACTTCCATATGCCGCAGGTGTGACCCTAAAAAAAAAAAAAAGTATTTGAAGAAATTGCGATGAAAAAGTTCCCAAACCTAAAGAAGAAAACAGGTATACAGGAAGCACAGAGGGTCCCAAACATAAACCCAAACAGACCTACAAGACATAATTAAGATAACAAAATTTAAATAGCTCTAAAGACAGCAAGAGAAAAGCAGAGTTAATTACAAGGGGATTCCCATAAGACTAGCAGCTGATTTCTCTACAGAAACTCTGCATACCAGAAGGGAATGGCAAAAAATATTTAAAGTCCTGAAAGGGAAAAATGTGCAACCTAGGATAGTCTATCCAGCAAGATTATCACTTATGAGACAATGAATTTCTCAGACTAGCAAAAACTAAAATAATACAGCAATAATTAACCTATCTTAAATATTGAAAGGGCTTCTCTAAATAGAAAAAAATACAGGAAAGAGAACATCATAATTGGAAAGTAAATCACTTAAATAAGCCAGTAAAGTAAAAAAAAAATTCAAAAAAAGTTCTGTGAAAGTGATAACCACAATGAAAAGCAAAAGCATGAATGTGGAAATGTAAAGGAGGACATCAAAATCATAAAATGTGTGCAATTAAGAAAATGTATATATTTCCTGTTGTTCAAGAATGTGTTTGAGCCTGTATGACTATCAATCTAAAGCAAGTAGCAAATAGATATGGAAAGGGATTGATATATTTGAAAAACAGGGCAACTACAAATCAAAAGATAACAATAGATTCAAAAAAAAGAGAACATAAGCAGAATACAAAAGAAAATCAAGTCACAAAAGGAAAACAGGAGTTTCCGTTATGGTGCAGCAGAAACAAATCCAACTAGGAACCATGAGGTTGCGGGTTCAATCCCTGGCCTTGCTCAGTGGGTTAAGGATCCGGCATTGCCATGAACTGTGGTGTAGGTCCAGACGTGGCTTGGCTCTGGCATTGCTGTGGCTGTGGTGTAGGCCGGCAGCTAGAGCTCTGATTAGACCCCTAGCTTGGGAATCTCCATATGCTGCGAGTGTAGCCCTAAAAAGACAAAAAAGAAAAACAAAGACAAGGACAAAGAAGAAATATAAAACCAATGGAAAATATGGTTTAAAATGGCAATAAATAGATATCTATTAATGATTACCAGAGTTCCCATCGCGGCACTGTGGTTAACAAATCCAACAAGGAACCATGAGATTGCGGGTTCGATCCCTGGCCTTGCTCAGTGGGTTAGAGATCCGGCATTGCCGTGAGGTGTGGTGTAGGTTGCAGACATGGCTCAGGTCCAGCGTTGCTGTGGCTCTGGTGTAGGCCGGCGGCTATGGCTCCAATTCGATCCCTGGCCTGAGACCCTCCATATGGCAGAAAGACAAGAAATAGAAAGAAAATGATTACCTTAAATGTCAATGGACTCAAAGGACACATAATGGGAATTCCCTGGTTAAGGGGGTTAAGGATCAATGTCATCATTCCTGTGGCACAAGTTTGATCCCTAGCTCGGGAACTTCCACATGCTGTGGGCGTGGGTAAAAATAAAGATTTACGATGGCACACTGGAGTTAAAAAAAAAAAAAAAAAAAACAAGAGCCTACAATATGCTGCTTACAAGAGACCCACTTTAGGGCAAAGGACACACAGAGACTGAAAGTAAAGGGATGGAAAAAGATATTTCATGCAAACAGAAATGAGAAGTGGGTGTCACAATACTCATATCAGACAAAATAGGCTTTAAAACAAAGATCATAAAAGAAAGATGAAGAAGGACCCTATTTAATGATAAAAGGATCACTACAAGGAGAGGATATTACATTTGACAACATATATGCATCCAATACAGGTGCACCTAAATATGTAAAACAAATAGAGAGACATAAAGAGAGAAATGGAAGGGGATACAGTAGTAATAGGAGACATTAACAGTCCGTTCACAACAATGGAAAGATCAAGGCAACAGAGATCCTAAATGATACAACCAAATAATTAATTGATATTTTCAGGATATTGTATCCAAAAAAACCAGAATACACATTCAAGTGCAAATGGAACATTCTCCATGACTGACCACATTCTAGGGCACAAAGCAAACTTCAGCAAATTTAAGAGTATAAAAATTATTTCAAGTATCTTTTCTAATTACAATAGCATGAAACTAGAAATCAACCATAGAAAAACAAGAGAAAAACAAACAAAAAAAACAGGAGTTCCCATAGTGGCTTAGTGGTTAATGAACCCAACTAGTAACCATAAGGTTGCAGGTTCGATCCCTGGCCTCTTGCTCAGTGGGTTAAGGATCCAGCGCTGCTGTGAGCTGTGGTTTGGGTCACAGACATGGTTGGGATCTGGTTCTTAGAAAAAGTCCATAGCAATGCAGGCCTTCTTTAAGAAATAAGAAAAATCTCCAACAACTTAGCCTACAACCTGAAATAATTAATAATAAAAAAAAAAGAACAATCAAATACCTAAAGTCAGCAAAAGGAAGAAAATCACAAAAAACCAGAGAGGAAATCAATGAAATGAAAATTTAAAAAACAAACAAAAAAAATGAGTAAGACCAAGAGCTGGTTCTTTGACAGGGCCAGGCTAAGAAAAGTTCCAAACAAAATAAGAAAGAGAGAGGAGAAAGCATAGTAGCTGATACCTCAGCAATCAAAAAAAAAAAAAAAAAAAAAAAAAAGAATACTATGAACAATTATATGCCAACAAATTCAACAACCTAGAAGAAATGGGCAACTTTCTAGGAAAATACAGCCCACCAAAACTGAACCAAGAATAGATAATTTGAACAGACTGATCACTAGAAGTGAAATATAATACCTAATTTAAAAAAAACAACTCTACAAACAAAAGTCCAGGACCAGATGGACTCACAGATGAATTCCACCAACATACAAAGGCCTTTACCAATCCTTCTTAAACTCTTCCAAAAGACTGAAGAGGAAGGAACACTCCCAAAGACATTCTATGAAGCCACTATCACCCTAATACCAAAACCAGACAAAGCAACCACTAAAAAAAGGAAATTATAGGCAATATTTTTGATGACTATAGATGCAAAAATTCTCAACAAAATATTAGCAAATTTCATCAACACATTAAAGATCATACACCACAAGGGTCTTGTCACAAGGTTAGTTCAACATACAGAAATCAATGTGATACACCATATCAACAAAAGAAACAACAAAAAAGACAGGATCATCTCAACAGATGCAGAACAAACATTCAAAATCCATTCAAGATAAAATGTGGGTACAGAGGGAACATATCTCAACATAATAAAAGCTACAAATCCACTGCCAATATAATACTTAACACTGAAAATCTGAAAACTTATAATACACTTGCTAAAATCTGGAACAAGGATGCCCACTCTCACCACTCCTCTTCAGTATAGTATTGGAAGTCCTAGCCATGGCAATCAGACAAAAAGAAATAAAAGGTATTTGAATTGATAGGGAAGAGGCAAAATTGTTATTATGTGCAGATGACATGATTCTATATATAGGAAACCCTAAAAACTCCACACAAAGCCTAGTAGAACTGATAAAACGAATTCAGCAAGGTAGCAGGATACAGGACTAACTTACAGAAATCAGTTGCATTTCTTTACACTAACAACTAGAATGAATAAACCGAAAATTTATATGGAACCATAAAAGACACAGAATTGTTAAAGCAATCCAGAAGGGGGAAAAAACCCTCCCAGACCTCAGATAGTATTACAAAGCTACAGTACCAAAACAGTAATGTACTGGCACAAGAACACATATGGATCAATGGAATAGAACAGAGACATAAACCTAAATAGCTACAGACAATCTTCAACAGACAATCTTCAACAATGGAAACAAGAATATACAATAGGAAAAGGGCAGTCTTGTGGCGTAGGTCACAAGTGTGGCTCAGATCCGATCCCTGGCCCAAGAACTCCCTATGTCGTGGGACAGCCAAAAAAGGAAAAAAAGGCAAAAAACCACAAACACACAGAGGCTAAACAATATGCTTCTGAAATTGGAAAAAATAAAAATCACTTAAAAAAAAACCAATATGCTACTAAACAACTAATGGACCACTAGAAGAAATCACAGATGGAATTTAAAATATCTAGACAAATACGATCAAGATGGAGGAGTAAGACATCATGCTCACCTTCTCCCACAAACACATCAAAAAAAACACATCTGCATGTAAAATGATTCGCACAGAACATCTAGTGAATGCTGGCAGAAGAACTTAAACCTCCAGAAAGGGCAAGAAACTCAACGTAACTGGGTAAAACAAAAGAAAAAAAGAGGGAGAGAAAAGGAATCAGGACAGGACAGTCATTCCTGAGAGGGAGCTGTTAAAGAGGAGCTGTTAAATCAGCACAGGACTATCATTCCTGAGAGGGAGCTGTTAAAGGCTGGCAAGCCACTTAACTGCTGGGAGATCAGCAAAGACGGAGGAACCACAAAGTTGCCAAGAAAAGCACAGCAGCTGGACTGAGGAGGGCAAAGTAGAGTGAGAGCTGCATAGATCATCTGCACCACCACCCCAGATACCACAGCCTGAGACACTTGGGCAGGGGCTGGGCTCTGAGACTCAGCCTCCAGAGGTCAGTTCCAGGGACAGGACTAGGGTTGGCTGTGTGGAGACAGCCTGAGGGGCTAAGGAGGGGTGAGCTACAGGCTGGTGAGTGGAACGCCACAGCCAAGGGAACCCAGGAGGAGGTCTGGGCCAACAGGAGGTGCAAGGAGCCATTATTGGGGAGGGCAAGAGGAAGAGGGGTGGACCACCATAGGAATCTCCCTGGGCACGCTTGGGCTCTCAGAGGGTGAGGTGCCTCTGGTGCAGGCTACAGGTGGCAAGAAGCCACTCGCTTGGGCTACTGGAGACCAGGCGCTTCTTGTACAGGCACTTCTTGTGTGGGCTAAGGGCAGCAGGGGGCTAAGTGTGACATGGTACCTCTTGAGTAATCAACATGCAGCAGGGACAAATCAAAGAAGTCATCTCAGAAACCAGAGGGAGGTGTGACCTGCTACCACTAGGGGTCTGTGAATAGGCTCCACCTGCCACCCCAGTCATCTCAGAGGTCAGCAAAAAAGAGGGCACCACAACTGAGCATCCCCTGTTGTTGTTCTCAGTCCCCTGGGAACATAACCACCCTGCTGCTGCCACTGCCAAACACTCTGGGCAGTGCCCACACGCTTGATCACTGTCATTTCACAGGACCCTGCAACTAGGAACAGCTTGTGCAGCACCTACTTCGTGGGCTAAGCAGGACAGGGTGCTTCTTGTGTGGTCTATAAGTGACAGGGGCAAACTACCGCAGTTACCTCTGACTCCAGAAGAGGGCGTGGCTCGCTACCACTAGGGGTCCCTGAACAGGCACCACTTGTAGCCCCAGTCACCTCAGAGGGCACGACAGAGGCGGGCATTGTGACCAAACATCACCTGTTTTTGTTCACTCCCCTGGGAACTCACACACCCTGCCACTGCCACTGCCAAATGCCCTGGGAACCTCATAAATCTGCCTAGGCTCATTACTACCTCCCAGGGCCCTGCAACTAGGAGTAGCCTCTGCCACCTTCCTGCAGGTCCTTGCTCCTATTAAGAGCCCAGCAATCAGGCACTGACTACCAGCCCTATTCATTGCCTCCTTCACCCAGGAAACATACTCAGCACCATGGGGATAACAGCCTACTCACACTAAAGAAAAGAGACAGTGAATATCCAAACTTCCATGCCTGAAATAAACAGTGACCCCTCACAAAATACAAAGGGGTGCTCTTGCATAGAAGTAGCCCTCCAAGACTACAGTTTGGCTTCCCTAAACTCACAGAAAAAGCAAAACATAAGATGAAGAACCATTCCCAGTAAAAGAACATTCCCGGTAAAAGAACAGAACTCACCTGAAACAGCAAACAATGAAATAGGCCTCTGCTGTCTGACAGACACTGGGTTCAAAAGGGAGGTAGTGAAAATACTGAAAGAATTAAGGCTGAACATCAAGGAATTAAGAGCAGATATAAACAGTAATGCAGATTACTTTAGAAAGGAACTAGAAAATATTTTTTAAAAAATACCTTGAGACAAATGATAATGAAGACACAACCTCTTAAAATCTATGGTATGCTGCAAAAGCGGGGCTTAGAAGGAAATTCATAGCAATACAGGCCTTCCTCAAAAAAGAAAAATCTCAAATCACCCACTTAACCTACCATCTAACTGAATTAGAAAAGAGCAAACAAAACCCAAAGTCAGCAGAAAGAAAGAAATCATAAAGATCAGAGAGGAAATCAATAATACAGAGATTCAAAAAACAATTAAAAAATTTAAAAAAACCAAGAGCTGGTTCTTTGAAAAGGTAAAGAAAATTGACAAACCTCTGGCCAGACTCACCAAGAGAAAAGAAAAAAATCCAAATAAAATAAGAAATGAAAAAGGAGAAATCACAACAGATACTGCAGAAATGCAAAAACACCCTAAAAGAATACTATGAACAATTATATGCCAACAAATCTGACAACCTAGAAGAAATGGACAACTTTCTAGAGACTTACAGCCTACCATAACTGAACCAAGAAGAAATAGGTCAACTGAACAGACCAATCACTAGAAATGAAACTGCATATGTAATAAAAGCACTCCCTACAAATAAAAGTCCAGGACCAGACGGCTTCACAGGCAAATTCTACCAAACATACAAAGAGGACCTATACCCATCCTCCAAGTTTTCCAAAAGGTTGAGAAAGAAGGAACATTCCCAAAGACATAATGTGACACCACAATCACCCTAATGCCAAAACCAGACAAAGATGCTACCAGAAAAGAAAATTATAGGCCAATATCTTTAATGAATATAGACACGAAATTTTTCAACAAAATTGTAGCCAACCAAATCCAACAACATATTAAAAAGATCATACACCACGAGCAAATGGGATTCATCCCAGGTTCACAAGGATGGTTCAACACATGCAAATCCATCAACGTCATACACCACATTAACAAAAGCAAAGTCAACAACCACATGATCATCTCAATAGATGCATAAAAAGCATTTGACAAAATCCAACATCCATTCAGATAGAAACTTTTACCAAAGTAGATATAGAGGGAACATACCTTAACATAATAAAAGCCATTTATGACAAACTCACAGCAAATGTAATAACTCAATGGAGAAAAGCTGAAAACCTTATGACCAAAATCTGGAACAAGACAAGGATGCCCACTCTCCCACTGTTATTCAACAGTCTTGGGAGTCCTAGCCACAATAATCAGACAAACAAAAGAAATAAATGGTAACAAAATTAGAAGAGGTAAAACTGTCACTGTATGCAGATGACATGATACTATATATAGAAAACCCTAAGGACTCAACCCCGAAACTACTCAAACTGATCAACAAATTCAGCAAAGTAGCAGGATATAAGATTAACATTTAGAAATCAGTCACATTTCTGTACACTAACAATGAAAAGGAATATAAAAATACAATACCTTTTAAAATTGCACCCTCAGAGTTCCCATGGTGGCACAGTGGTTAACGAATCCGACTAGGAACCATGATGTTGCGGGTTCGATCCCTGGCCTTGCTCAGTGGGTTAAGGATCTGGTGTTGCCGTGAGCTGTGGTGTAGGTCACAAAAGTGGCTCGGATCCCACATTGCTGTGGCTCTGGCGAAGGCCGGCTGCTACAGCTCTGATTAGACCCCTAGCCTGAGAACCTCCATATGCCATGGGTGCAGCCCTGGAAAAAGACAAAAAAGACAAAATAAAATTGCACTCTAAAAAATAAAATACCTGAGAATAAACCTGACCATGGAGGTGAAAGACTTACATGCTGAGAAGTTCCCATTGTGGCTCAGTGGTTAACGAATCCGACCAGGAACCATGAGGTTGTGGGTTCAATCCCTGGCCTTGCTCAATGGGTTAAGGATCCGGCATTGCCGTGAGCTGCGGTGTAGGTCGCAAACGCGGCTCGGATCCAGCGTTGCTGTGGCTGTGGTGTAAGCCAGCAGCTACAGCTCCAATTAGACCCCTAGCCTGGGGACCTCCATATGCCATGGGAGCGGCCCTAGAAAAGGCAAAAAAAAAAAAAAAAAAAAAAAAAGACACATGCTGAGAACTATAAAACATTAATCAAGACAATGAAAGAAGATTCAAAGAAATGGAAGAATACTCCATGTTCCTGGGTTGGAAAAATTAGTATTGTAAAAATGGTCATACTACTCAAAGCAATCTATAGATTCGATGCAATCCCTATCAAATTTCCCATGACATTTTTCACAGAACTAGAACAAACAATCCAAAAATTTAGATGGAACCACAAAAGACCCAGAATTGCCAAAGCAATCCTGAGGAACAAAAACCAAGCAGGAGGCACAACTCTCCCAGACTTCAGGCAATATTACAAAGCCACAGTCATCAAGAGAGGGTGGTACTGGTACCAAAACAGACACACCAATGGAACAGAATAGAGAACCCAGAAATAAACCCAGATATCTATGGTCAATTAATCTTCGACAAAGGAGGCAAGAATATAAAACAAGAAAAAGAGAGTCTTTTCAGCAAGTGGTGTTGGGAAAACTGGACAGCCACATGTAAATCAATGAATTGGAACACACCCTCACAACATGCACAAAAATAAACCCAAAATGGCTTAAAGACTTAAACATAAGAAAAGACAGCTTCAAACTCCTAGAAGGGAACATAGGCAAAACAGCTCTGACATCAACCGTACAAGTGTTTTCTCAGGTCAGAATCACAAGACAACAGAAGTAAAAGCAAAAATAAACCAATGGGACCTAATCAAACAAACAAGCTTTTGCACAGCAAAAGAAACCTTAAAAAAAAAAAAAAAGAAAGAAAACTTAAACAGAAAGGGAGAAAATAGTTTCAAACAATGCAACTGACAAGAGCTTAATCTCTAAAATATACCAGCAACTTATACAACTCAACAGCAAAAGAGCCAACAACCCAATGGAAAAATGGGCAAAAGACCTGAATAGACATTTCTCCAAAGAAGATATACAAATGGCCAACAAGCACATCAAAAAATGCTCAACACCAAAACTACTATGAGGTACCACCTCACACCAGTTAGAATGGCCATCATTACTAAGTCCACAAATAAATTCTGGAGAGGGTGTGGAAAAAGGGAACCCTCCTACACTGTTGGTGGGAATGTAAACTGGTACAATCACTATGGAAAACAGTATGGAGGTACCTCAGAACACTAAATATAAAACTACGGTATGACCCAGCAATCCCACACTTGGGTATATACCCGGATAAGACTTTGATTGAAAAAGACACATGCACCCACATGTTCGTTGCAGCACTATTCACTACAGGCAAGACATGGAAACAACCTAAATGTCCACTGACAGATGAATGCATTAAGAAGATGTGGTATATATGCACAATGGAATACTACTCAGGCATTAAAAAAGAACAAAATAATGCCATTTGCAGCAACACGGATGGACCTAGAGACTCTTGTACTAAATGAAGTAGGTCAGAAGGAGAAAGACAAATACCATATGAAATTACTTATATCTGGAATCTAATATATGGCACAAATGAGCCTTTCCACAGAAAAGAAACTCTTGGACTTGGAGAACAGACTTGTGCTTGCCAAGGGGGAGGGGGAAGAAGTGGGATGGACGGGGAATCTGGGGTTAATAGATGTGAACTATTGTCTCTGGAGTGGACAAGCAATGAGATCCTGCTGTATAGCACTGGAAACTGTATCTCGTCACTTGTGATGGAGCATGATGGAGGATAATGTGAGAAAAAGAATGTATGTATGTATGTGTGACTGGGTCACTTTGCTGTACAGTAGAAAATTGACAAAACACTGTAAACCAGCTATGATGGAAAAAATAAAAATCATTTGAAAAAAATCACAAATAAAAATAGAAAATAAAATACCTAGACAAATAAAAATGAAAACTCAATGACCCAAAACCTATGGAACACAGTAAAACGAGTTCTATAAGAGAAGTTTATAGCAATACAAGCTTATCTCAGGAAACAAGAAAAACCTCAAAACTAACTTTACACCTAAAACAACTAAGGAAAGAACAAACAAAACCCAAAGTTAACAGAAGTCAAGAAATCATAAAGATCAGAGCAGAATTAATGAAACAGATATGGGAGTTCCCATCATGGCTCAGTGGTTAATGAATCCAACTAGGAACCATGAGGTTGCAGGTTCAGTCCCTGGCCTCACTCAGTGTTAAGGATCGAATGTTGCCATGAGCTGGGGTGTAGGTCACAGACGCAGCTCAGATCCCGTGTTGCTATGGCTCTGGTGTAGGCCAGCAGCTACTGCTCTGATTAGACCCCTAGCCTGGGAACCTCCATATGCCATGGGTGCAGCCCCAGAAAAGACAAAAATACAAAAAAAGAAATAGAGATGAAGGAAACAACAGAAAAGATCAATGAAACTAAAAGCTGCTTCTTTGAAAAGATAAGCAAAATTTATAAACCTTTAGCTAGACTCACCAAAAAAGAGAGAAGGCCCAAATCAAAAAAAGGAGGAATAAAAAAAGTTATAATGGACAACACAAAGATACAAAGGACCATGAGAGACTACTATAAGCAACTATATGCCAATAAAATGGAAAACTTGGAAGAAATGAACAAATTCTTAGAATGGTATAATTCCCAAGACTGAACCAAGAAGAAATAGAAAATATGACCAGACCAATTTAAAATACTGAAATTGAATCTCTGATTCAAAAACTCCCAACAGTTCCTGTTGTGGCTCAGGAGAAATGAACCCCACTACCATCCATGAAGACTTGGGTTCAATCACTGGCCTCGCTCAATCGGGTAAGGATCCAGCATTGCCGTGAGCTATAGTGTAGGTCACAGATATGGCTCAGATCCTGCATTGCTGTGGCTGTGGCATTCCTAACCTGGGAACCTCCACATGCCACAGATGCAGCCCTAAAAAGTAAAAGAAAAAAACAAAACAGACAAAAACTCCAAACAAACAAGTCCAGGACCAGATGGCTTCACAGGTAAATATTTAAAGAAGAATTAACACCTATTCTTCTGAAGTAACTGCAGATGAAGTAACACCCACAAACTCATTCTATGAGGCCACCATCATTACCCTGATACCAAAACCAGATAGATAACACAAAAAAGAAGAGAGGACAATATCGCTCATGAACATAGACGCAAATATCCTCAAGAGGAGTTTCCTGATAGCATAACGGTTAAGGATACAACATTGTCACTGCTGTGGCTCAGGTTGCTGCTGTGGCATGGAATCAATCCCTGGCTTAGGAACTTCCACATACTTTGGGCCTGGCAAAACAAAAACAAAACCTCAAAAAAATTCCAGCAAACTGAATCCAACAATATATTAAGATCATATACCATGATCAAGTGGGATTTATGTCAGGGATGCAAGGATTTTTCAATATCCCCAACCCAGTGTGATACAAATTGAGGAATAAAATGCGATCATCTCAATGGATGCAGAAAAAGCTTTTGATAAAAATTCAAACCCATTTATGACAAAAACTCTCCAGAAAGTGGGCATACTTACTCCAACATAATAAAGGCCACATTTCACAAATCCACCGCTAACATCATACTCAACAGTTAAAGCATTTCCTGTAAGATCAGAAAGAAGACAAGGATGTCCACTCTTGCCACTTTTATTCAACTTGGTTTTGGAAGTCCTACCCATAGCAATCAGAGAAAAATACAAAACTAATACTCAGCAATATGTTGGTTTTCTATACTAAAAAACAAAAGATCAGAAATAGGAATTGAGGAAACAACCCCATTTACCACTGCAACAGAAATAAAATACCTAGGAATAAACCTATCTAAGGAGGCAAAAGACCTGTACTGTGAAAACTCTTAAGATGCTGATGAAAGAAATCAAAGATGACACAGATGGAAAGATATACTGTATTCTTAGAAAAATCAATACTATCAAAATGACTACTACCCAAGGAAATCTACAGATTCAATGCAATCTCTATCAAATTACCAATGACATTTTTCACACAACTAGAACAAAAAATTTGTAAATTTGTACGGAAACACAAAGGACCTTGAATAGCCAAAGCAATCCTAAGAAAAATGGTGCTGGAAGAATTAGGCTTCCACTTCATCAGAGTATACCACAAAGCGACAGTAATCAAAACAGTATGGTACTGGCACAAAAACAGAAACAGGTCAATGAAATGGATAGAAAGCCCAAAAATAAACCCATGCACCTACAACCAATTAATATACAACAAAGTAGGCAAGAATATACAATGGAGAAGGGAAAGTCTCTTCAATAAGTGGTGTTAGGAAAATTAGACAAATAAAAGAATGAAATAATAACATTCTCTAACACCATACACAAAAATAAAGTCAAAAAGGATTAAAGACCTAAATGTAAGACTGGATACTATAAAAATCCTAGAGGAAAACATAGGCAGGACACTCTTTAACATAAATCACAGGGAGATGGGATTAAGATGTCAGGATAGAAGGCCTGGAGTTCACTCTCTCCCATAAAAACAAAATTAAAACCAAATGCTGAACAACCTTCAACCAAATGGCCTGGAAACTTTCTAAAAGATATCCTACTCCAGAAGACAAAGAGAAGGCCAGGCCACATCAAGAGGTAGGGGGGACAATTATGTGATATAAACAACCCCATACCTGCTGGGTGGGAACCCACAGATTGGAAAGTTATTGTATCACAGAGACTCACCTATAAGAGTGAATTCTGAGTTCTCAGCCCCATGTCAGGTCCCCACAATGGGGATCTGGCATTGGAAGAAAGAGCCCCTGGATCATCTGGCATTGAAAGCTATGGAGCTTGTGTGCAGGAGCTCCATGAGACTGGGGTAAATGGAGACCCCATTCTTGAAAAGCGCACAGGCTTTCATGTGCACTGGGTCCCAGGGCAAAGCAAAGGCTCCACAGGAATCTAGGTGGGACCTCACTACAGTTCTTGGAGGATCTCCTGGGAAACAGGGGGGTGACTGTGGCTCACTGTGGAGGAAGGACATTGGAAGCAAAATTTTAGGGAATATTCATCAGCATGTATTCCTCTAGAGGCCATCATGTGGGGAAAATCTGGCCCCACCCATCAGTGCTGAGAACCCCCAGTCCCTCCCATCAGAAAGCCTATAGCAAGCCCCCCTACCAAATTCAGCCACAAGGGGGGCAGACATCAGAAGTAAGAGAGCTACAACTCTACTGTCTGCAAAAAGGACACCACACCAAAAACCTATAAAAATTAAAAGGCAGAGAACTATAACTCAGATAAGGGAGCAAGAAAAAAACCCCAGAAAAAGAGCTAAGTGATCCTGAAATTATCAGCCTCCAGGAAGAAGACTTTAGACTGATGATGCAAGACACTGGAAATAAACTGGAGGCAAAGACTGATAATTTGCAGCAAACACTGAGCAAAGAAATATAAGATTTAAAACTTAAGCAAGCAGAGATATAAAATACAATAACTAAAGTGAAAAATTCATGGAAGCAACCAAAGCAGAATACAGGAGCAGAACGAATAAGCGAGGTGGAGGACAGACTACTTAGTTTGATTTTATTTATTTACTTATTTTTGTTTTATTTTTATAGGGCTGCACCTGCAGCATATGGAGGTTCCCAGGCTAGGAGTCTAATCAGAGCTGTAGCCGCCAGCCTACACCAGAGCCAAAGCAAAGCTGAAGCCGAGCTGTGTCTGCAACCTTCACCACAGCTCATGGCAATGCCAGATCCTTAACCCACTGAGCGAGCACAGGGATCGAACCCACAACCTCTTGGTTCCTAATCGGATTTGTTAACCACTGAGCCACAACGAGAACTCTGGAGGACAGACTAATGGAGATCACTGATGCAGAAGAGAAAAGAGAAAAAAGATTGAAAAGAAATGAAGACAATCTAAGGGAACTCTGGGACAATGTTAAATGCACCATCATCTGTATTATAGGAGTGCCAGAAGGAGAAGAGAGAGAGAGAAAGGGACAGAAAAAAATATTCGAAGAGATAATAGTCAAAAACTTCCCTAACATAGGGAAGGAACCACTCACTCAAATCCAGGAAGCACAACAAATACCATATAAAATAAATTTTAAAAACCCCAAGGAACACCCCAAGACACGTATTAATCAAATGGACCAAAATTAAAGACAAAGAGAAAATATTGAAAGCAGCTAGGGAAAACAAATAACATACAAAGGAACCCCAATAAGGTTATGGGCAGATTTTTCAGCAGAAACTCTGCAGGCCAGAAGGGAGTGGCACAATATACTTAATGTGATGAAAGGAAAAAAACTCCCAACCAAGATTACTTTACCCAGCAAGGCTCTCATTCAGATTTGAAGAATTCAAAAGCTTACAGGTAAGCAAAAGCTAAGAGAATTCAGCAATACTAACAATGAAAGATCAGAAAGAGAAATTAGGGAAGCAATCACATTTACCATCGCATCCAAAAGAGTAAAATACTTAAGAATAAATCTTCCTAAAGAGACAAAAGACCTGTACTCTGAAAACTCTAAGACATTGATGAAAGAAATCAAAGATGACACAAATAGATGGAAAGACATACCATGCTCTTGGACTGGAAGAGTCAATATCAAAATGACTATACTACCCACGGCAAGCTACAGATTCAATGCAATCCCTATCAAATTACCAAGGACATTTTTCACAGAACTCGAACGAAGTATTTTGAAGTTTGTTTGGAAGCACAAAAGACCCAGAATAGCCAAAGACAACCTGAAAAAAAAAAAAAAAAAAAACGGGAGATGGCGGAATCAGGCTCCCGGACTTCACACTATACTACAAAGCAAACAGTCATCAAAACTGTATGGTACTGGCACAAAGACAGAAATACAGATCAATGGAATAGGATAGAAAGCCCAGAATTAAACCTACGCACTTACAGCCAACTCATCTATGACAAAGGAGCCAAGAATATACAATGAAGAAAAGACACCCTGTTCAATAAGTGGTGCTGGGAAAACTGGACAGCCACATGTAAAAGAATGAAATTAGAACACTCCCTAACACCATACACAAAAATAAACTCAAAATGGATTAAAGACCTAGATATAAGACCAGACACTGGAGTTCCTGTCGTGGCGCAGTGGTTAACGAATCCGACTAGGAACCATGAGGTTGCGGGTTCGGTCCCTGCCCTTGCTCGGTGGGTTAAGGATCCGGGTGTTGCCGTGAGCTGTGGTGTAGGTTGCAGACGCGGCTCGGATCCCGCGTTGCTGTGGCTCTGGCGTAGGCCAGTGGCTACAGCTCCGATTCGACCCCTAGCCTGGGAACCCCCATATGCCGCGGGAGCGGCCCAAAGAAATAGCAAAAAGACAAAAAAAAAAAAAAAAAAGACACATGTACTCTGATGTTCACTGCAGCACTATACACAACAGCCAAGACATGGAAACAACCTAAATGTCCATCGACAGAGGAGTGGATAAAGATGTGGTACATATACACAATGGAATATCATTCAACCATTAAAAGGAAAGAAATAATGGCATTTGCAGAACATGGATGGACCTAGAAATTACCATGCTAAGTAAAGTTAGACAACTAGATAGCAACATCATATTTTATCACTTTCATGTGGAATCTAATAAAAGGACACAATGAACTTCTTTACAGAATACACACACTTTTGGTTTCCAAATGAAGCAGGTTGGGGGGTGGGGGGATGGACTAGGGGTTTGGGATGGATATGCTATAATTTGGTCGTGATGATCATTGTACAACTATAAATGTAATAAAATTCATTGAGCAATTAAAAAAACACCATAAATCTCATTATTATCTTCTTGGATCCACTTCCCAGAGTAGGGGAAATAGAAAAAAAATAAACAAATGGGAACTAATTAAACTTAAATGTCTTCGTACAAAGTTTAATTAGGCAAAGGGAACCATAAACAAAAAGGAAAACGGAATAGGAGAAAAATATGCAAAAAATAGGTTGCATACAAAGTGAGCAACAAAGGGTAATCTCCAAAATATACAAACAGCTCAATACATCTCAACATCAAAAGGGGGGGGGAATCTAAAGAGACACTTCTCCAAAGACAGACGGCCAAAAAGCACATGAAAAGATGCTCACCATCCCTCCTTATCAGAGAAATGGATAAAGGAGATGTGTATGTATCTATAATGATATAAGCCAGAGAGACAGATATCATGGTATTACTTGTACCTGGAATCTTTAAAAAACAAAAAAAACACAAATGAACTTATCTCCAAAACAGAAAGATTCAGACATAGAAAAGACTAAAGGGGGAGTGAGAGAGAAGTAGGAGATTGGGGTTAATACTTAATACATACACACTACTATCTATAAAATAACCAACAAGTAAATACCTACAATATAGCACAAGGAACTCTACTCAATATTCCATAATAACCTATAAGAGGAAAGAATCTGTATACACACAAACACACCTATCTGTGCATAAATGAATCATTGTGCCATACATCTGAAACTAATATTGTAAATCAACCATGTTTCAACTAAATTTTAAAGAGAATCGAGGAGTTCC
Source organism: Sus scrofa (assembly GCF_054392235.1). Taxonomy (NCBI): domain Eukaryota; kingdom Metazoa; phylum Chordata; class Mammalia; order Artiodactyla; family Suidae; genus Sus; species Sus scrofa. The sequence goes on along the minus strand of NC_139386.1, from coordinate 38,748,355 downwards.
CTTTGTGGCTCAGCAGAAATGAACCTGACTAGCATCCATGAGGACAAAGTTTCAATCCCTGGCCCCGTTCAGTGGGTTAAGGATCCGGTGTTGCCATAAACTGTGGTGTAGGTCGCAGATGCAGCTTGGATCTGGCGTTGTTGTGGTGTAGGCCAGCGGCTGCAGCTCCAATTCAACCCCTAGCCTGGGAACCTCCATATGCCACAGGTGCAGCCCTAAAAAGACAAAAAAAAGAAAGAAAGAAATGATGTTGTGCCAAATGGCATCCTTCCTTATGAAAGCTACTGTATTTTAGGCCAAATGATGCTTTACAAACAAAACACCTTGAATAAGCTTATGTCAAAATCTTTCAAGACAAGCATTCCCATCAAAATGTCCTGCTAAGGGACAGAGTGAGAGTGGGAAAATACCTCCTAGGCTTCAATCTTATCTGGAAATCATCTACTCTTTCCAAGTATAAAAGTTGTGAATCAAAGTATGAAACTTTCAGTTTATATTCATATTTCGGTCCTTCAAGTGAGCCTGAAAACAGGATTTCTTTACAAGCATTGCTTTGGGTTGGCATTACCTTTTGCTTCCAGTTGGCTCAAATCTATTTTCTGTTGAGTCCTGGCTCCCTCTAGTGGCTCTAGACTGCATGCGTACCAACACAGGTACAGAAACACCCACTTCGGCTTTCTCCAATTTGGGGAGGAAAATGCCTTCGTGGGATACAAAACCTCCAACCAATCCACAAATTTACATACTAATCCAGTAAACTTTTCCAACACTGTTTAAGTTAAAATAGTTACCCATTTTCCACTCTCTGTACATGCCAGGTTTAAGAAAATGTTTTTCTTCTCAGTTTCATTATTTGTGTGCTATTTCCAAGCCATGATTTCCTCATCTGTCAAAGAATAATAGTGTCTCATTCGATCTCGTCAAAAGGACTGAGTAGATTAACATGTACTTATTAAAGTGTCTTAACACATTTGTTTTTTTCTTTTTTGGCCATCTGGCCATCTACCACATATGGAGTGGAGTTCCCAGGCCAGAGATTTGAGCCACAGTTACAGTTGCAACCTACACTGCAGCTGCTGGATCCTTAACCCACTATGCCCAGCCAGAGATTGAACCTGAGGACACCACCAATCTTGTTTCACCACAGCAAGAACTCCTTTTTTTAAAAAAACAAAACCCCCCACATTTTAAATGCTAGTATTAGCTATTATATTTTTACTCCTCAGCAGCCAAGAGTACTGGTAGGATAGCAGTTTAAATATAAGTTCTTTGCTGCCCTTACCTGAAGAAAGTACTTCCAGATTCCCATTTCTTTTTTTTTTTTTTTTTTTTTTTTTTGTCTTTTTGTCTTTTTGTTGTTGTTGTTGTTGCTATTTCTTGGGCCGCTCCCGCGGCATATGGAGATTCCCAGGCTAGGGCTCCCTCGGCATATGGAGGTTCCCAGGCTAGGGGTTGAATCGGAGCTGTAGCCACCGGCCTACGCCAGAGCCACAGCAACGCGGGATCCGAGCCGTGTCTGCAACCTATACCACAGCTCACGGCAACGCCGGATCGTTAACCCACTGAGCAAGGGGCAGGGACCGAACCCGCAACCTCATGGTTCCTAGTCGGATTCATTAATCACTGTGCCACGACGGGAACTCCCAGATTCCCACTTCTAAATTATCTTTTGAAGCAGAGGTAGGGAAGTAGTAAATGTTAGTAAATGTTAATAAACAGAAAATTTACAAGATTTTCAAGACCTACTGTCAAGATGGAAATTCACAAGCACATCAATGAAAAATGTTTAGGCTCTTTTAGGCTTTAACTATTCTTCAATCTGGTTTTTGGACTCTTATGTGCTAATAACATGAAACATAAAAGTTGAAAATGTTTCTGTCCTCTACAGACCTTAGTGCGAGGCGATGCAATTAGAGACATAAAAAAAGCTCTATGGTAATCCAAAGGCACCCAACCCAATCTAGAAGAGGACGTTGAGGTAGACTCCCTGGAAACGGAGGGGAAAGGGAAAAGAAAGCAGATGCCACTGCAGGCAGAGGGAGTACAAGTTTAAAGGGTAGTTGCAAGTTAAGTTACAAGAGAGAGCAAAGAGAAGTGTTTCCTATGAACTAGATGTTCTTCCAGAAGGTCCAACTAACCGCATTCACTACCTAGTTTGGTTCTTCTCTTACATACCTTTTGCTCCTGCCACTGTATCATACCAATTGCAACTAACACACTCCACAGTATCTAGCCTCTGTGACTTTCCTATCTCTAAGCCTAACAGATAGCTCGGCATAGGTATGGATCAAGCCCAACTGGCTGGAATTTCCTGAAGCCTCTTGCATATTAGAGCTTCTCAGATAATCACAAACTTTCACTATAATCAGAAAACAGTATTTTAAAATGCCACCTTACTCCTTCCCCGATCTTACTGGCCAGTGATATTTTCTCCAATTCTGGCAGCTCATGGCAACTTGGGGTCCTTAATCCACCAAACAAGGCTAGGTATTGAACCTGCATCCTCATGGATACTAGTTGGGTTTGTAATCCACTGAGCCACAATGGAAACTCCCAAATTTTAGCCAAGAGACAAATATTTTGAACAACCAAGGAAACAGACTAATGGCATTAGTCATCAGTGGTAGTCTGATCAAGCAATTCTTATCAAAGATACAGATTAACTCAATGGGTCTTAAGCAAAAGATGCTATGGAAATGTGTGGTGATACTTGGGGGTGTTACAGTGACATGGAAGGAATCAGAAATATCAAGGAGTATCTACAATCCTCCACAGCAAAGAACTGTTCCATCAAAAAATGTCAGTAGTGCTCCATCATAATTGAGAAAACCAGAATAAATGAACAACTGGTAATAAAACGCTAGTTAATAAGAGTTAGATTCTCCAAATTATACACACAACCTTTAACTTCAGACATAAAGTCATAAAATGTTTAGCTTTAAAGAAATCAATACCAGAGTTCCTATTGTGTCACAGCAGGTTCCAAACTCAACTAGTATCCACTGATGTGGGCTCAATCTCTGGCCTTGTGCAGTGGTTTAGGATCTGGCATTGCCATGAGCTGTGTCGGCCAGCAGCTCCTAGTCAACCCCTAGCCTGGGGAACTTCCATTTGCCACAGCAGCAGCCCGAAGAAATGGGGGGCGGAATCCCTCCAATATCCTCACCTGTGAAACTGCAAATTTGATCCCACCCATGGCTGTATATATTAAGATGAAGCCTTCTGACTCCAAGTGCAGTATATTCCCAACTTTCTGGACAGTGCATTGAGGACATCCACATCTCCTATGTCTCACTCCTCTACCATCAAAAATTGCCTACCCAGGAGTTCCCATCGTGGCTCAGCAGGTAATGGACCTTATAGTATCCATGAGGATGCGGGTTCCATCCCTGGCCTTGCACGTTGGGTTAAGGATCTGGTGCTGCCGTGAGCTGTGGTGTAGGTTGCAGATGTGGCCTGGATCCCACGCTGCCGTAGGCTGGCAGCTACAGCTCCGATTTAACCCCTAGCCCGGGAACCTCCATATGTCACAGGTATGGTCCTAAAAAAGGAAAAGAAAAGAGGAAAAATTGCCTACACAAATTGATTCTCCAGTCCAAAAGACATTTCTGACATTTCTGCAGCCTTATAGCCCAACAAATTGTGTAGGGTACTCCCTACCAACAACATTCAACTCTGTAAATCTAAGTCAATTTCCCCCCAATTTAATTCCTTTAAATGTTCCAAAGGATATCAGATGTGGGAAGTGTTATATAAGTACGCACTCGGAAAATTTAGTATGCAGTTTCCCCAAAATCTGAACACCAAACCTACTCACAGTCTATCTTTTAGAACGAAAATTAAATAAAACATACTTTGCAAAACTGGAGTTAACACTTATTTAAAATTTGGGATTGTTTTCAAATTATCCAAGTACATTACTTCTATCGTAATCACTGCACAGCCTTAAGTAGATGTTGTTTCAATAAAATTCAAAAGAACATTTCTCAGTCTGTGAAAATTTGCAGGTGAAGAGAACATATTTCATTTAATTTTTGGTACTTAGGTTTGGTAGATTTAAGCTGGACCATAAACTGCAATTTTAAATTCTGGGTACTGAACCTCACTGCCTCTGACATATTCGAATATAAAATGACAATTTCTTGAGATTAAAATTATGAAAATTAAGCCTCTTAAAATCTAGTACAGGAAAGGAATTCAGTGCACTCCCTTCACCAAAACAGGAAAAGAAAAACCGCAACGTCTTAAGCCCCAAGTCTTGCCACCAAATCTAGCTGCCCCATCCTCTTTAATCCAAGCTTCACCCAAGTGTATTAAGTGAAAACAAAAAGTAATAAAATGACCAAAATGAATACAATATTTTTAAAATGAGCGCTGGCTGGCTTTATTAAAGAAAAACTGTGCATGATTTACTTTTCACCAGTCTGTTCTGGCATGCTTCTAATGATATCAGAATCACCTAGAAGATAAAACACAGTAATTTTACAACTCATTTAATGGCAGCAAGTAATCATCAAATTAGCAATGGTTATCTTCAAAAGTTATTACACCAGCTAGGCTGTCATTTTCAGATTGATCAAATACCAGTATTTCCCACGTAAGCTGCATCATATGTATCAGACTTGGGTTTATCACCAGCATTTATACAACCAGACCTAGGGAAAGAACTAGGTCTGGGGACACATGCATGGTCTTAATATAGCGAATGTTTAGCCTGCCCTGATTATTACAAAATCAGAACAGCGAGAATATTCGCAGTATTTTATGAATTAACTAAAAATTTCTAAGTTTAAAATATGACTTTATTTGTAGGCATTTCTTTTTCCCAAATTAACTTACCCATCTGTTCTACTATTTCATCTGATTATTCTCCATCTTTATAATTTTAATTACCAAGGTCCTACGTCATTTCTTAGATGCTTTATGAAATAAAACCCAAGATCTCAAATAAAAAGAATTTCATGTATAAAAGGCCAATTACGTAGTGACCTTATCGATTCTCTGTGAAATAAAACTGGAGGATATCCCTTCCTATATCCAGATTCTCACCACTTGAATTTAGCAATGAAAGACATATGTGTAACAATACTTATAAATCATATTTTATGATTTGAAAGCATACCTGGATCAATGATAGCCAGTGTGCATACTCTGTAGTATTTTCCACATGCTGTGCCCAATTCAATATTATTTCCACTGTAGTGATGGACACCAGTTTTGGCCAACATGGCATAATATTCTATTTCAGATTTCCTATGGGAACCAAAAAAAGGCAAGTAAACACCATCCCAAGTGACAGATAAAATGTTACCTTTCTCAACAGATCTAATGTCGGTTTAAGGCCTTCAAACAGAAAGCCAATTACTCTTAAAAACATTAACATATCCATCATCCAACACAAACCATCCTGCCTTGGATCCCTTACAGGAGATGGGACAACCAGTAACTATCTGTGCTCATGGAAAAGAGAGGAGAGTACAAAATAAAAGCATTATTACTTAGTATTTACTAGCCAGCAAACACTAGACATTTACATTAAGTAATTCCTATGACAACTTCTAAGCCATTTCTATCACCCTCTGGTACTCTGAATCCCAGATGGAGTGAGATGACAGGCATACATAAAACACTGCAGATTCGTTCCAGACCACTTGCAATATTGGATATTACAATAAAGCTAGTCATAGGAATTTTTTGATTTCCCAGGCATATGAAATTTATGTTTGGAGTTTCCTTGTGGCACAGTAGATTAAGGATAGTGTTGTCACTGCTGTGGTGGGAACTGATCCCTGGCCTGGGAACTTCCACATGCCATGGGCATGCCCCTCCAACCAAAGAAGTGTGTTTATCCTATACTGTAGTAAGTGAGCAACAGCTTTAGCTCTAAAAAACCCCACTGTACATACATTAATTAAAAAATATTCATTGCATTTAATTAAAAAATATTCATTGCAGAGTTCCCACTGTGGCTCAGCGGAAACAAATCTGACTAGCATCCATGAGGATGCAGATTCAACCCCTGGCTTCACTCAGTGGGTTAAGGATCCATGGCTGTGGTGTAGGCCGGCAGCTGTAGTAACTACAATTTGACGCCTAGCCTGGGAACTTCCACGTGCCTCAGGTGTGGCCCTAAAAAGCAAAAAACAGAATTTAAAAAAATCTCATTGCTAAAAAATGCTAACCATCATCTGAGCTTTCAGGGAGTTGCAATATCAAGTCACAGATCTCCATAACAATAAAAAGTTTGAAATATCTCAAAATTCCCAAAATTCAACAGACATGAAATAAGCAAATGCTGGAAAATGGTATCCACAGGCTTAATCAATGCATGGTTACCACGAACCATCAATATGTAAAAAATGCAATAAAGTGAGTGCAATAAAACCAGGTATGCCTTATGCTTGTACTTACCCAGAGTTAACATTTCTGCGTCCCCTGGGTAGGTAGATAATAATATTTTTATGAATTTGAAGACAATTCTAATACATTGTTGCCACTACTCTATGTCTGTGTGGATCCACAGACATAATCTCAGGCCCCATCCCTGATCCATTAAATCAGAACCTGCATTTTATCAGATCACCTGTGACTGTGTACATATTCATGTTGGAAAAGCTCTGCTAAGAAGGAAACATCAAAGGTTTGGGATGTGATACAAGAAGAGAGCTCTCCAGGCATTACCAATGAAGCACAGACACTACGAAATGCTGAGAGATTATGCATTCTCATAGAAAATTAACAGCAGTGGGGGACTGAAAACAAGGCTTATACTCTGCATGGTCCAAATTTCCTTAACTTATTCACAACACCCACTGAATTCAGTATCAAAACAGTGAATTGAACAAAAACTGGGTGAACAAGGAGCCTGCAACCCCACAGGCCAACTTGAACTTTTCTGCTCTCCACTGAAACAAGTTCATAAGATGAAGAAGCCTTTTTATAGTTAAAAGAATGACCAAAGAGGCAGGACACCTGGGGAAAAAAAATTGTCTGTGGTGCCCTCAAACTTTGAGGTTCTGCCACACACTTCTCCCATAGAGAACCTTAGAGGAGGAGAGAACACGAGGAAGGGGAGAAAAACAAAGAGCCAAACGCAACAACAGCAACCATTAAGTTATTCTGCAAGTGTTCCCCTGTATACAAATTTTACACGATACCCAGCTCAAGCTACCTAGATTGCAAATTTACATTTCTGGATATTGGCTCAGGATGAATTTGCATTGGGCAACAAACTCAGGTTCCTTCGATTACCTCAAGGCTGGGCAGTTGTTGGCGAGGATGACCAGTTTCGCTTTGCCTTGTCTGATCATTTTCAGAGTCTGCTTGTACCCCAGCACGTACTTTCCACTTTTCATAACCAGCTGGAGCCGAGAGTTGATTGACTCCAGCGACTTTTTCTACAAAGCAAACATTTAATACGGACTTCAAGACCTTGTTACCGCTCAAAACTGGATCCAGCTTCCTGAAAGCTGAACTCCTTAATAAAATCTCAGAAATTGAATCTCCCAAGTCACTAAGAGAACCTCTTGGGTTCCTTTTAGAACATGCCAAGGCCAATGACCACTCTGTCTGCCCAGTGTACTTAGACCTGCCCGCCCAAGACCAGACTCATCCCTCCACGTGAAAAGGATTCCGGCTCTGGCCCGCTTCACTCACCGTCTTCTTTGCGGCCACCATCTTCCTGCCTTAGGCGCGGGACGCCCCCAACCTAAAACATAGAGAAGAAGAAATTTAGGAATCGGAGATCCAAACGGCAACTCCCTGGGCTCCCCGCATTGCCGAAACCCCGGCTCGGCGGAGCCCACTCACCACAAGCAGCCGCCAAGATGGCCGGGGAGCAAAAAAGGAAGGAGTTCCCACAATGCCAAGCTCTTCGCAGCGGAGCAGGGAGGACGCGACCGGAAGCGGAAGCGAACCGCAACGGAAGGGACGGGGCAAAAGGAGGACCCTGCTGGTTGCTATAGGACCTTCTAATTGGTTTGGCAGCGGGTGTGCTCCTCCAGCCTGCGAAGCTTAAACCTCACCTGCAGCGAATTCCGCTGCTCCCTGCGGCGGACTGAGCAACCGAGGGAAGTCGGACCGGCCGGGAGTTGGAGAGGCCGACCGAGAGAGAGATAGGCGGGAGGGGCGGTGGGAAGAGGCAGCAGCAGCTGGCCCTCGGTCTTAGTGCGGATGAGCTCATCTCTGCCCAAAGCTGTGGTTCTTGACGGAGTGTGAGAGGACCCGGGTGCGCCTTTGGTTCCACCTGACAGAAAAAGCTGCGCGCACTCCCCTGCCGTCGCCCAAACTGCCTGTCCCTGGGAGAACAGCGGCGCCCTGCGCTGGTTCACCTTAAACTCACCTCTTTTGTAGCCGTTTTAGCCTGACCTTGTAAGCGGAATCTTCACAGAGAGCGATAAACAGGGCTGATTTTAAAATCTTTTTGCTGGGAACATTGGACCTTGAAATAAATGTCCAGTGACGAATCATTAGAAATACTAGGCACAGAAAGTCTCTCACTACCACACACAGACTCACATCAAACCAGTAGATCTTCTGTCATCGTGTGTCAACTTTTAGCAATCTGTCGTACAGAAAGTCACACCTGCTCAAAGACACGAGAATAAGGATATTTCAGCATTTATTTATTTTTTGTTAGCGCCACGGCCTGTGGAAGTTCCCAAGCCAGGAATCGAACCATCGTCCCAGCAACGACCAGAGCCGCTGCAGTGACAATGCTAGGTGCTTAACCTGCTGCGCTACAAGGGAACTCCTCGGCGTTTTTTAATAGCAAAAAGAAACAACCTCAAATGTTCATCATGCTTAACCTAGATACATGTTTGTATATATGCATAGAAACTTCATGTCTGGAAAGCTAATCATCAAAACAGCTCTGGTTGAAAGATGAGAAAATTAGGTGGTAAGGAGAGAACATTTACTTGATAGATTTCAGTACTGCTTGAATTATTCTACAATGAATTACTTTACAGCATGTATTGTTATGTAAAATATTTTAAACAATGAACATGGGCTATATAATGGAGTAGGTTATTTTAAATAGATTTTGTTAAATAGTATATCTTAAAGTGGTATTTTTCAAAGTATGGCTCCCAGATCATCTGATTGAGAGTCACTTTGAATTCTGATTCCTAGGCCCCACCCATGTCTGTGAAAGATATCTTTGGACATGGGGCCTGGGAATATGAGTTTAATAAGCAGCTTCCATGGTTCTTGTAAGTACTAAAATTGGAGAAGTAGAGAACTAAAGAATGAGATAGCCTAGTTGGTTTTGAGGCATGCATGCAGATACAAACTAATGATGCCCTACACTTTTATAATGAGCTCTATACTTTAAATGCTTTTTTTTTTTTTTTTTGGTCTTTTTAGGGCCATACCTATGGCATATGGAGGTTTCCAGGCTAGGGGTCGAATCAGAGCTGTAGCCGCCAACCTATGCCAGAGCCACAGCAACGCCAGATCCAAGCCACCTCTGCGACCTACACCTCAGGTGATGGCAATGCTGGATCCTTAACCCACTGAGCAAGGCGAAGGATTGAACCTGTGTCTTCAGGTTTGCTAACCGCTGAGCCACGATGGGAACTCCTTAAATGCTTAATATCCACTTTCTCAAATTAATCAGGACAAATATTACCCCTATTTTAGAAAGTATATGATTAAAGCATTTGAGATGACTTTCCTCCAGTGCTTTTCATTATATAATACTAAATTTTTGGTCCTTAGTATATGCCCTCACTATACTTTTTTTTTTTTTTTAATTATGTCCTCACTATATTTTAAAGAAAGGCCTTAGTTGCTTTCTCATAGAGATCTTACCATGGTCTGGTTCTGGAAGCCAGGGAAGCCCAAAGCACTCATTCATTCATACACTCATATGTATGGATCATGACCATAAAATGTGGAGAATTCTTCCTAGGGAAACTTAAAATTATTTTGCCATATCTCTTTGGATGTAGATTTAGGTTCTTGGTTTTTCCGTTTAATACCTGCATGACTTTGGTCAAATTCTCTAGCTTCAGTTCCCTCATCAAAAAACTGGAACAATAACATCTGCTTCATGGTGTTGTGAGGATTTTGGTAAACGGAATGGTGTATAAGGCATTTAGCACAAGGCTCTGCGTAGAATTAAGTGTGCAGTGGGTGTTCTCTTCCCCAGGCCCACTCCTACCTCCTCCACCTCCCACTGCAGCCACCCACCCCACACCTAAAGTCATTCACAACACTGCAAAACCCAAACGCTAGAAGATGAGACATTTGCCTTGCAAACGTGGCAGTCAAATCCTTTGATTCATAAAGGTTTTGTAAATATTTCCATACTTGCATTTATTAGAGCGGGACTTGGAAATCTTTTTCTGTAGAGTGCAAGAGAGTAAAGATTTTAGGCTTTGGGACCATACGGTCTCTGTGGCAAGTATTCAACTCTAGCAGAAGAGCAACTGTAGCACAAGAGCAGCCACAGACAATAAGTAAATGAATGAGCATGGTTGTGTTCCAACAAGACCTTATTTACAAAGTCAGAATTTGACCTGCAGGCCATAGTTTGTGGACCCCTGTGTTAGAAGATTACTATTATTTTCATTAAAAATAGCTGTGTTCAGGTTCCCCTGTGGCACAGCAGGTTAAGGATTTGACATTGTCACTGCAGCAGCTCATGCTGTGGCACAGGTTTAGTCCCTGGCCTGGAAAACTTCCACATGCTGAAGAAAAAAAAAAAAGTTACTGTTAGTTTTTTCGATTGTTTGTTTTTGGTCTTTTTAGGGCTGAACCTGAAGCGTGTGGAAGTTCCCAGGCTAGCGGTCGAATTGGAGTCATAGCTGCCAGCCTACGCCACAGCCACAGCCACGCCAGATCCGAGCTGCATCTGTGACCTACACCATAGCATGTGGCAACTCTGGATCCTTAACCCACTGAGCAAGGCCAGGGATTGAACCTGTGTCCTCACTAGTCAGGTTGGTTACCACTGAGCCACAACGGGAACTCCAATTGCTGAATTTAAAGTCGAGGATATATAGGTATTCATTTAACTATTCAACTTTGTGAATTTGAAAATCTTCATACTAACAAGTCAAAATCCAGTGTGTATTTTACACTTACATCACATCTCAATTTGGACTAGCTACATCAAAGTGCTAAGGAGCCAGAAGTGGCTAGTAACTGCAATATTGGATGACACAGGCCTAAACACTAAGTAGACAGAGATAGGATTTTGAAAAGGCTTTGCTCAACAATGGGTCAATAAAACTTCTCAATTGAGTAAAGTGATTCAGGCAAAGATCAGGTTAAGGGGCAGCTGTCTCAATTATTATTTCACATATCTCTAAGGTGGCTGCCACTAATCATAGAAAGAGGAGCATAGTATGAGAAAGCAAATAAGTTAATCAGATTTAAAAGTTGTCTTGCAACCATATGATATTACTTATATATGGAATCTAAAATAGAATAAAATCAGAGTTCCGACTGTGGCACAATGGGATTGGAAGCTTCTCTGCAGTGCCAGGATGCATGTTCAATCCCTGGCCCGGCCTGGTGGATTAAAGGATCCAGCATTGCCACAGCTCCAGTGTAGGTCAAAATTGTGGCTCAGATCTGATCCCTGGCCTGGGAACTCCATATTTGCAGGATGGCCAAAAAAAAAGAAAGAAAAAAAAAAATACAAAGCAACATATCCGTGAAACAAAAACAGACACACAAATGTAGAGAACAGACTTGTGGTTGCCAAGTGGGAAAGCAGTGGGGAGGGAAGGATTGGGAGTTCAGGACTAACAGAGGCAAACTAGTATGTATAAGATGTATAAACAACAACAATGTCCTATTGTATAGCACAGGGAACTATATTCAATATCCTGAGATAAACTGTAGTGGAAAAGAACAGGAAAGTGTGGTGAGTGTGTGTGTTTAGTGTGTATATCTGAGTCATTTGGCTGTACAAAAGAAATTAACACATTGCAAATCTATACCTCAATAAAAAAATTGTTTAAAGTTATGTCTTGCAATGGGCTTTGAGAGTGGTTACTTGAAGCACATTGGTCGGAAGTTTAATGGCTGCATTGCACTGCCAAAGAAACCATGTGTTCAAATGAAATATAGCTGACCATTCAAGACCTAAAACAACCCTTCAGTTCCCAACTTTTCTTAGACAAGAATCAGCTTTTAGTCTATATAAGCCCTGAAGAAAGCATGTTACTCGGTGCTCAAATCAGAGATTAAGATCAGGTACCATAGGAGTTCCTCTAGGGGCTCAGCGGAAACGAATCTGACTAGCATTCATGAGGATGCAGGTTTGATCCCTGGCCTTGCTCAGTGGGTTAAGGATCCAGCATCGCCATGAGCTGTGATGTAGGTCGCAGACATAGCTCAGATCCCCTGTGGCTGTGGCCGTGGTGTAGGCTGGCAGCTACATCTCAGATTTGACCCCGAGCCTGGGAACCTCCATATGCTGCTAGTGCGGCCCTAAAAAGACAAAAAAAAAAAAAAAAGATCAGGTACCACAGAGACCAATGGGCAAGAGAAGAACAGGCCCTAATCAGGTAACCCTCCTTGACCCCTATTGGGAGGTCCTTTAAAATAGCTGTCAAACTGAATTTCATTATTCCAAGGAGTGGCAACTGCTGTTTCCCATCTGTTCCATTTTCTGAATGGCAGTATCTATTGGATTATTCAGTGGGGTTCTGACATTGTACATGGGACATGATAGGAGGTATAGAACTGTCATTTTAGTGCATAAGCCACTGGACAAGGAGAAATCACTGAAAACAAAGAACAAACCATAATGAAAACCACTGTTCTTCTCCCATGAAACAAGCTGTGCAATTAGACTTTTCCTTACCCTTCTGTGGCAACCGTAGACACCCTATGTTGAAGATGGCAGCTTCACAGGCTGGAAGGAGCCTAGATCACTGAGTCATTACATTATAGAGGAGTTGTTCAAGCTGTATCAGATTATGATGTGAATTAGAGTAAGCCCTCATGTTGCTAAGCCAAAATTTCTGTTGGTTGTTTTAGGAGCTCCAAGCATTACCCTTGGTAATGCCCTCACAGTAATAAAGTATAAGCTTCCAGAACTTAGAGTCAAAATGGAGCCATCCTTCAGCCACTATCAAAGCACTTTGTACTTAATAGCAGACTAAAAAAAAAAACAATGTCTGAATGAATTATTGAATAAATAATGTCATTACAAAATCAGGGTTTGGTCTACAGGCCACAGTTTAGTGGCCTCTGAGTTAGAAAGTTATTATTATTAAAAATAATAATTCTTTTTAGGGCTGCACCCACAGCATATGGAGGTTCCCAGGCTAGGGGCTGAATCAGAGCTGCAGCTGCTGAACTACACCACAGTCACAGCCACGCCAGATCCGAGCTGTGTCTGTGACCCACACCATAGCTCACGGCAATGCCGTATCCTTAACCCGCTGAGTGAGGCCAGGGATCGAACCTGCATCCTCATGGATGCTAGTCAGATTCGTTTCTGCTGAGCCACGACAGGAATTCCAAAAAGTGCTACTTTTAAGTCATGTCATTATTCTAAAGATGTGTATATTGAAGTGTTTACAGATGAAGTGTCATATCTGCAACTTTCAAATTGCTAAAATAAATGTAAATAAAATCCTAAAATAAATGAAGTAGGTAAAGCAAATGCAGCAGCATGTTAACAACCATTGACTTTAAATGGGGGAGAGGGTATATAGGTATTTGTCATACTATTGAACTTTTTGTGAGTTTGAAAATCTTCCTAACCAAAAAGTCAAGGAAAGTATATGTTTCAAGAAAGGACTTTGCCATCCAGACATTATTTTGCGTTTTCTGGATGCTCGTCTAGCACTTCAGAATGATTTAGAAAGAATATCAACAGGTAAATGCGACAGGACAGAATTAACACAAGGCTCTCTGGTTTTCCTCCACCAAAATCACTGTTCCAAGTTTCTGAGAATTCTGCAGGCATGTGCATTTATTGTGCTTCAGGTTTTAACTTGCTGTGAGAATGAAAAGTGACAGGCTACATTCCCTGTTAGAGCAAATACTAACACATTTATCAGATATTCACTGGTTCAGTACACTGGCCCATCCTCTTATTGTTAAGCAGTTAAACCTATCATCTTCATTATCATCAATTATTACTTATTCAGTGTCCAGATTAGGAAGCAACCCATGAGTAATTTGGAATTTGATGTGTCTAACTCAGGCTTCACATTCTCAATTCGCCCTGAACATTAAACAAGCTCAGAAATATGGTGAGGAGAGGGAGGGACAGTGAATCCAAGTGAAAAGACCCTGTAAATTTAGTGAATGTTAGTGGTCTTTCAACTAGCTAAACACACATACACTGATACACAAATTCTGAACCCATAGAGGATAAGAGGGACTGAATGCTACCTATTCCTCGCCACATTTCTGCCTCCACAATAATGAAGAATCCGAAATATTTCTCCTGTACCCCTTTCTGCTTAGGTCGGAATGCTCCAGACTGGACTGGATTAAAAATAGGCCAGAGTGGAGTTCCCAGGTGGCTCAGTGGGTTAAGGATCCAGCGTTGTCACTGGATCCTTAACCTGCTCTGGTTATTGCTGTGGCATGATGCGATCCCTGGCCCAGGAACTTCCACATGCTGCAGGTGTGGCCAAAAGAAAAAAAAATAGGAGTTCCAACTTTGGCTCTGTGGAAAAAAATCCGACTAGTATCCATGAGGATGCAGGTTCAATCCCTGGCCTTGCTCAATGGGTTAAGGATCTGGTGTTGCTGTGAGCTGTGGTGTAAGTTGCAGACACAGCTCAGATCCCCAGTTGCTGTGGCTGTGGTGTAGGCTGACAGCTGTAGCTCCAATTCTACCCCTAGCCGGGAACTTCCATATGCTGCACCTGAGTCCCTAGAAAGTGGAAAAAAGTAGAAAAGAAAAAAGAAAAAAACAAGCCAGAGAAACACTTTCTTTCATTTTCTTTCTTTTTTTTTTTTTTGCCTTTCCTAGGGCTGCTCCCATGGCATATAGAGGTTCCCAGGCTAGGGGTCTAATCAGAGCTGTAGGGGCCAGCCTACACCACAGCCACAGCAATGCGGGATCCTTAACCCACTGAGCAAGGCCAGGGATCAAATCCGCAACCTCGGGGTTCCTAGTCAGATTTATTAACCACTGAGCCATGATGGGAACTCCTCATTTTCTTAAAAATAAACTTTCCAGGAGTTCCCATCGTGGCTCAGTGGTTAATGAATCTGACTAGGAACCATGAGGTTTCGGGTTCGATCCCTGGCCTCGCTCAGTGGGTTAAGGATCCGGCATTGCCGTGACCTGTGGTGTAGGTTGCAGATTTGGTTCGGATCCCGTGTTGCTGTGGCTCTGGTGTAGGCAGCGGCTACAGCTCCAATTAGACCCATAGCCTGGGAACCTCCATATGCCTAAGGAGCGGTTCTAGAGATGGCAAAAGGACAAAAAAGATAAAAAAATAAACTTTCCAGGAATTGCCATTGCGGCTCAGTGGGCTAAGAACTCGACATAGTGTCTGTGAGGATGCAGGTTCGATCCCTGGCCTCGCTCAGTGGTTAACATTCAGGATCCTGTGTTGCTGCAAGCTGCAGCATAGGTCACAGATGTGGCTCAGATCTGGCATTGCTGTGGCATAGGTCAGCAGCTGCAGCTCTAATTCAACCCCTAGCCCAGGAACTTCCATGTGCCATTTCTCAGGAGTTCTCCTGTGGTGCAGCAGGTTAAAGATCCAGTGTTGTCACTGCAGCAGCTTGGAGTGCTGCTGTGGTGGGGTGGCCCAGGAACTTCCACATGCTGCAGGTGCGGCCAAAAAAAAAAAAAAAAAAAAAAAAATTAGGAGTTCCCGTTGTGGCACAGTGGAAACGAATCCAATTAGAAACCATGACGTTGTGGGTTCAATCCCTGGCCTTGCTCAGTGGGTTAAGGATCTGGTGTTGCCGTGAGCTGTGGTGTAGGCTGCAGATGCAGCTCGGATCCTGTATTGCTGTGGCTGTGGCACAGGCCAGCAGCTGTAGCCCTGATTAGACCCCTAGCCTGGAAACCTCCCATGTGCCATGGGTAAGGCCCTAAAAAAAAAAAAAATTAAAAATAAATTTTTTTTCCATTTCTCAAAAAGCATATTTTTTTATACTTTTGGATACAAAGAACAGAGAGCACTGTATTCCTTATTTTAGTTTGTGAAAGTGACTCTTTTATTTATTTATTTTTTTATAGATGCACCTGCAACCCATGGAAGCTCCCAGACCAGGGGTCAAATTGGAGCTGCAGCTGCAGCCCTACACCACAGCCACACCAGATCTAAGCCACATCTGTGACCTATGCTGCAGCTTTCCGCTATGCCAGATCCTTAACCCACTGAGTGAGGCCAGGATGGAGGCCAGGGATTGAACCTGCAGCCTCACAGAAACAACGTTGGGTCCTTAGACCACTGAGTTACAACAGGAACTCCACAAGTGACAATTTTAGAAAGTAGAGTGATGTCTATAAAGGTTGGTCTTTTGCTTACTTTATATTTCTCAGAGCCAGTTTTTGAACTTTTAGTATAAATGGGATTCCTGTCTTTCTAAGTGTCCACAAAGGTATGGCTTTTTACATTTTATTTTTAATAATTTGGAAAGTCTGCCTTGTATTTTTTTTTTTTTTTTGTCTTTTTGCCTTTTCTAGGGCCATTCCTGTGGTATATGGAGGTTCCCAGGCTAGGGGTCTAATCGGAGCTGTAGCCACCGGCCTACACCAGAGCCACAGCAACACGGGATCCGAGCCGCATCTGAAACCTACACCACAGGTCATGGCAACGCCGGATCCTTAACCCACTGAGCGAGGCCAGGGATCGAACCCGAAACCTCATGGTTCCTAGTCGGATTCGTTAACCACTGAGCCATGACGGGAACTCCCTGCCCTGTACTTTTATTCTTAATAAAGCTGCAAGGCACAGGTTAAGACATCATTTTCCCCCCAACTTATAACTAGAACTTAATACTGAAACACTGCAGTCATACTGATCAGAAAATGTCCCTGATTGCTAAATGGAGAAATAATCAATGCAATTTTGTGACATCATGAGTATGTCCAAGAAAAATGATAAAAGGAATCCTTGAAGGTAAAAAAGATTTATGAACTATGCCTCAGGATATAACACCTTTAAAATCACAGAATCAATTATGACCAAGTATTATCGAGACAAAACTAAAAGAAGAAAACAGGACAGGTAATTGATGAGAAAGAGAGTGGTGTAGGAGAGCAGAGGTAGGGTAAACATTGTATATTATTCTCGATACACTGTAAGCAATAAAAATAAAGTAGCTCAGTTAAGCAGAAAAGGAATTTATACTGTCATTTACCAAATGAACATGAAGCCTGGAAAGCGGGACCCAGATCCCTGTATTCTGATCATGGGGGAAGCAGCACCACTTATGAGTCACTGGTTCAGAGCACATTCTGCAAACCACAGGACAGCACACCAACTTACAAAGGTGCTTTATCTCACTTGTGCCACAACCTACTGCCATCCCATCATTCTATAGGTTTGACTTCATTTGGATGAGGAGATATATGAAAAGACTGGAAAATCATATAGAAATTATGGAAAAACCAGTAAATTATATAGAAATTAACCTTACTTGTCTCATAGTAAAGTGAGTCCTTGGATAAGATATGATACTAACTTATACAACTCAACAGCAAAAAAGCCAACAACCCAGTGGAAAAAATGGGCAAAAGACCTGAATAGACATTTCTCCAAAGAAGATATACAAACAGCCAACAAGCACATGAAAAAATGCTCAACATCACTGGTTATTAGAGAAATGCAAATAGAAACTACTATGCAGTACCACCTCATACCAGTCAGAATGGCCATCATTAATATGTCCACAAATAACAAGTGCTGGAGAGGGTATAGAGAAAAGGGAACTCTCCTGCACTGTTGGTGGGAATGTAAATTGGTACAACCACTATGGAAAACAGTACAGAGGTACCTCAGAAAACTCAATATAGAACTACCATATGACGCAACAATTCCACCCTTGGGCATATATCCAGACAAAACTTTCCTTGAAAAAGATACATGCACCCCTATGTTCACTGCAGTAGTATTCACTACAGCCAAAATATGGAAACAACCTAAATGTCCATCGACAGATGAATGGATGAAAAAGATGTTGTATATGTACACAATGGACTACTACTCAGCCATAAAAAAGAACAAAATAATGCCATTTGCAGGAACATGGATGGAACCGGAGATGCTCAAACTAAGCGAAGTCAGAAAGACAAATACCATATGACATCACTTATATCTGGAATCTAATATATGACACAAATGAACCTTTCCACAGCAAAGACACTCAGGCACTTGGAGAACAGACTTGTGGTTGCCAAGAGGGAGGGGGAGGGAGTGGGGTGGACTGGGGATTTGGGGTTAATAGATGCAAACTGTTGCCTCTGGAGTGGATAAGTAATGAGATCCTGCTGTATAGCACTGGGAACTCTATCTAGTCACTTGTGATGGAGCCTGATGGAGGATAACGTGAGAAAAGGAACATATATATGCATGACTGGGTCACTTTGTTGTACAGTAGAAAATTGACAGAACACTGTAAACCACCTATAATGGAAAAAAAACAGAAAATCATTTAAAAAAAAGATATGATACTAAATATTATGTCTTGACAGATGTGTAATGTCTTGATAATACCATTCCCCAATGGATGATGCTTGCGGAGGCATGATGGGCAGGAAAAGCAAATCTAACCCAGGGTTGATTATAGTAAAGATTCTCTGCTGTCCCTAAAGAAGTCCAGTCAGTCCTCCATGAGGTCCCTCGTGGAAGGGTACCATTTCCCAGGCTTACAGTGGGAAGTGAGTCACTCAGCCAGGCAAATCATGTTAGGTGGAGGAACGTGGTGTTGAGCCCACATGTGCCTTCTATCCGTCCTTATAGACATTTTATTCCTGAGCCCAGTGAGAAAACTTTGGGGTGGCTCATGAGAAAGACTTTCTAACATCCACAGGGCACCTGATTATTATTGTTCACTTGATTATGCTTCCTCCGAAGGAAATGGAAGAGACTACAGCTTGACTAACAAATTATCTCTGAGTAAAAGTAAGATAACCAAGATAAGTCCTAAAAAATAATTGATGGGGAAAGAAGGGAACCTAGCTGGGCTCAGTAAACCCTAGTTTAGTATGAAAGCATTAAGATTCAGAGAATTTCAAGTTATATACTTATGTTTAATTGTGAGTTACTGCATCTCTTTTAAGAACAATGGGGTTCTGAAAAATTTCATCAGCTAAATATGTGACATTAACTTTAAAAAAAAAGAATCATCTGAAATGGAAGCCTGCTATGGACTGACTTGCGTTCCCCCCCAAATTCATATGTTGAAGTCCTAACCCCCAGTGTGACTCAATCTGGACAAAGGGTCTTTAGGAGGTAATTAAGGTTATATGAGGTCATGAGGATGGGGCCCTAATCTTATAGGGCTGTGGTCTTAACAAGAAGACCAAGATCAGAGTTCCCTGGTGCTCTAGTGGTTAAAGGAAATAGCATTGTCACTACTATGGCCTGGGTTTGATCCCTGGCCCAGGAACTTCCGAACACTGTGGGCATGGCAAAAAAAAAAAAAAAAAAAAGAAAGAGGAAGATCTCTCTTCTGAGAGAGGACATAGTGAGAAGGCAACCATCCACAAGCTAGTAAGAGCGCTCTCACTAGAAATCAAATTGGCCAGCATCTTGATCTTGGACTTCCCAGACTTCAGAAATGTGAGAAATAAATATTTGTTAGAGTTCCCATCATGGTTCAGCAGGTTAAGATTCTGACTAGTATCCATCCATGAGGATGCTGGTTTGATCTCTGGCCTAGATCAGTGGGTTAAGGATCTGGCCTGTGCAGGTCACAGGTGTGTCTCGAATCCCTCGTTGCTGTGGTGTAGGCTGCCAGCTGCACGTCCAATTTGACCCCTAGCCTGATAACTGCCATATGCTGCAGCTGAGGCCCAAAAAAGAAAAAAAAGAAAAAAAAAAGTGTTTGTTGTTTAAGCCACCCAGTTTATGGTATATTGTTATGGCAGCCTAATCAAATACAGAGCCTTTTGATAGCATTTATATAAGACAAAAATATTCCCTAGATTTGGCCTATTCTGAAAGGTCTATTCAAATTCCTCTCTCCTAAACTTCCTGGTGCTAATCCTGTAATCTTTCTCCTTCCAAGTTCTTGACTTGAAATTCAGCCAAATCATTGCTCATTTTCAAAGTACCTCTCTTTCTTTGGGGCACAGTAACCTCAGAAAGAAGATAAGGAGCGGACTTTTTTTTTTTTTTTTTTCAGTACATCTTTGTAATGCTACGAAGTGCACTTCCTCAAAGATGCCCAGTCGCCTCTTCCTTTGAAGGGATTTGTGAACCAACTGCACTGCTGTGTGGCCAAGGCTTTGTCAGGCTTGCACTGCAGAAGGGAGAGGAAGATGGAGAAAGACAAATGAAAGATGGGATCAGGAGAGGGAGGGAAAGAGAAAAAGAGAAGGAAGGGAGAAACCACTAAACACATGATAAAGACCATAGCTGTGTACCCATGACCTACAGATGGAAAAATGACAAATTTTAGGCAATTTGCACATCAAAATAAATAATGATGGTGTTATGAGCTGAATCAGATCCCCATCAAATTCCTCTGTTGGAGCTCTAACCCCCTCAACTTTGTAATGTGGTTGTATTTGGAGATAGGGCCTTTGAAGAGGTAATTAAGGTAAGATGATGTCAATCCAGCATGACCGGTGTCCTTAAAAGAACAGGAGATTAGGACACAGAAACGCATGGCAGGAAGACCAGGCACACGGAGAACACTGCCATCTGCCAGCCAAGGAGAGAGGCTTTCAGAAGAAACCAACCCTGCAGACACCTTGATCTCAGATGTCCAGTCTCAGAACTGTGAGGAAATAGATTTCTGTTGTCTAAGTCACCCAGGCTGGTACTTTGTTATGGCAACCCTAGCAAACTAACATACATGGTAATATAACCCATTGAATAATGTAAGAATTCATGAGTATTTATTGCTATAAACAAATGGATAGTAAATGGAGGAAAAAAGAAAATGTTCCCTTACAGAGGCATGCCAATAATAAATGTAGACGGAATGTTGCAGAAATTAGGAAAAAACCCACCATTTAATACCTATCATAGTAGTAACGGACCCAACCAAGAATATTAACATACGCTAAAAGTAGCAAAAAATAAAGTTTGATGAGATACAGGATACTTAGTCTTAAGGTCTCAGAATACTCTTTTTTTGTTGTTTTGTTTTGTTTGTTTGTTTGTTTGTTTTTGCTATTTCTTGGGCCGCTCCCTCGGCATATGGAGGTTCCCAGGCTAGGGGTCTAATCGGAGCTGTGGCCGCCAGCCTATGCCAGAGCCACAGCAACGCAGGATCCGAGCCGTGTCTGCAACCTACACCACAGCTCACGGCAACGCCGGATCCTTAACCCACTGAGCAAGGGCAGGGACCGAACCCGCAACCTCATGGTTCCTAGTCGGATTCGTTAACCACTGCACCACGACGGGAACTCCCTTTTTTTGTTGTTGTTGTTTTTTGTTTGTTTGTTTGTTTGTTTTTCAGAATAGTCTTAAGGTCTCGTCCCATAAATTACAAAGAGTAAAGCAACTTTTAAGTGGAGAAACCTGGCAGACATGACCTTAACTAAGTGATCAGAGTTAACACCGCCAATAATAGGGCAAACTGACAACACCTGCCTCTTGATCTGAATCCACGGACAACACAACATCTGTGTACTGCCGCCAAAACTGCATCACATGAAAACAAGCATGAGGCAATCTCAGACAAGCTCAAACTGAGAAACATTCTACAAAATATGAGATCTGGGGAGTTCCCGTCGTGGAGCAGTGGTTAACGAATCCGACTAGGAACCATGAGGTTGCGGGTTCGGTCCCTGCCCTTGTTCAGTGGGTTAAGGATCCGGCGTTGCCGTGAGCTGTGGTGTAGGTTGCAGACACGGCTGGGATCCCGCGTTGCTGTGGCTCTGGCGTAGGCCGGTGGCTGCAGCTCCGATTCGACCCCTAACCTGGGAACCCCCATATGCCGCGGGTGCGGCCCAAAGAAATAGCAAAAAGACGAAAAAAAAAAGATCTGGTCTCAAAAAAAAAAAAGAAAAAAAAAAAAAGGTCGAGGTCACAAAAGGCAAAGAGAGACTGAGGGAAACTAGTTTGTTCAAGCCGACTAAAGAGAGGCACAACTAAATGCAATGTGTGGTCCTGGAAACGTTTGAACAAACTGAGCAAAGCTGGACAGTGAGTGGATTAAATAGTATCAACGTTAAACTTCCTTGTGGTAACAGTAGTGAAGTTATGTAAGAAGAAGACTGTCCCCGCAAATCCAGTCTACCAATCAATAGCCACTGGTCACAATCGCCTCCTCCCTTCCCCAGCTATTTAGGGATGATTCAGATGAGCCCTCCCAAGCCTCTCTTCCTGACATCATCCCATCCCTGCTTCAGAGACCAGTTTCCTCTCTGCCTTTACCACCCCCTCCACCTTCTCCCCGCTTGCTCCCACCTTGTCTCTGTCCTCTTCTGCGTCGTTGCTGTCCTCTCCTTGGCTCTTTTCGCCTGCAAGCTGCTCGCTTTCTTCTCCAGGTGCGCGCCCCCACCCAGCGCTCCGCTGTGCGCTTGCGCCCTACAGCCCCGAGAGCCCGACGCAAAGGAGGTGGAGGAACCTGAGCTGCGCGCGGGATCTGGGCTGCAACCTGTGGCCGCAGTCGCCTGCTGGGCGCCCTCCTGCCCGCGATGGGCTGCTCCAGCAGCGCCCTCAACAAGGCCGGCGACAGCAGCAAGCTCCGCAGCGGTGAGCAGGGGACGGGACCCCACCCCCGCTCAGGCCTCGGGCTTCGGGTCGGCTCGCTCCCTGGGGGTCCAACAGGTGCGACTCTTGCCCACCCCGCCCGGCAGGGGGCGCCTTCTCCCTGAGGATGAGAATGGAACCCTGAGCGTAGCGTGGCTCCGTCTGGAATCCGGAGCCACCCTGCTGTGCCTCAGGATGCCGCGGTCTCCGTGCGCTCTTCGGTTCACGCTGCCTCCACGCGCGAGCCCACGCGTGGGGGGACCCTGACTGTGTGGTTGTGAGGATGCGGAGTTGGCCTTAAATGCTCATCGCGGTCGCCCTCAGCGCTCTCTTGAACTAATGCGGCATTTCCTATCCTTACAATAGATGCTGTTAACCTCTTAAACGTATGAAAATTCAGATTATTATGCAGATGGGCATTCACTCCATCAGATAAGTTCCTGTACTTTTGAAGAGGTCAGATACACTTTCCTCCGTCTTTGGCTTAAGTATTTCTTGACGAATATGCATGTGATAAAAAGTGGTCTTCACTGAATCATATGCAGAAATTTGATACATAGTTTGAGCATCTTCTGTGTAGTAGCCCCGTGCTTGGCTAGATGCTGAAGATACAAATGACCCTGCTCTTGGGGTTTAGCCACGGAAGAGACAGACAACAATCAGGTTAAACACATGATTACCATAGTTTCTGACAGTGATAAATGCTGGGAAAGAGTAAAACATTAATAAACCAGAGAATGACTGGGTTTTATAGCAGACTCGCTTCTTAGATTTTTGAATGGCTGACGTTTTGGTCAAAGCCCTGAAGGTTAAGCAAGTTCCTTCAAGTTAATTTACAGTCTTCTTCAAGGCTAACTTTATGGGAAAATTTATACTCTGGTGAATTCCTTTTCAAAAGTCTTTTAGCACTTTGCCTTATTCCAGTAACAAAGAAAGGTCTTCCTCTTTGATTTTGTAGTAGGAGCACAGGATTTTCAGGAATGGTGTTTCAAAGCTCAGACACCATCCAGTTAGAATAGGTTGTGTTGTGGTTATTTTTGTGGTGTGTGATAATTTATTTTTAACATCATAGATAATAGAAAACAACAAAAAGTTTGGAAATAGGCCAAATATTTAAAGCCATATCTAAAAAATATCTAAAAATGATTCCATTCCTGGTCACTGACAACAATGTGAAGAGATGGAAGAATCTGTTCTAATGTACAGGGCTTGCTTATTTTTCTCCTAAAGAGGTGAAAGCCTCAGAGTACCTGTTGTGGTTCAACGGGTTAAGAACCCAACTAGTATTCCTGAGGATGCAAGTTCCATCCCTGGCCTCTCTTAGTGGGCTAAGGATTCTGAGTTGCCACGAGCTGCAGCTTAGGTTATATATGTGCCTCGGATCAAGCATGGCTGTGGCTATGACATAGGCTGGCAGTTACAACTCCAATTCAATCCCTAGCCTGGGAACTTCCATATGCTGCGGGTGCAGCCTTAAAAACAAAAACAAAAACAAAACAAAAAAAAACTTCTGTCCCTCAAACCTGCTGTCAAGGGGCCATCGCAAGGAGCAGTTTCTTTGATGTTTTATGTTTTATGATATCAGGTGGATTTTGCATTTTGTTCCATGATTTTCTTATTAGTTTCAGTATGAAAAAACTGATGCTTCAGGAAGATATACCATATTATTTTGCCTTCTCTTATTCCCTTGCCATGCCCCTCGATATTCCAGGGATAGTATCCTGGTTCAAAAAGTTGAGCACTAAATCATCATTATAAATTTTTTAACTTTGTTATAGGAAATGTTACTCTTGGGGAGAGGCAAAAGTATCCAATGGCTGGAAGGGGCTTTTTAATCCTCTCCAAAAATAATGAATAACCTGGTTTTAAAAACCATTTTATTGCCAATATAAATAACCATGCACATGAGTCACACCCTTTCATTTTTTATTCATGCTTTCATTGCTGTTCTCAGTTTTCACGCATGTTCTGAAAGAAATGTTGAAATGCCTAACAACGAGTTTTTGTGCATAGAAAATTAATATGTTGCATAAATTGCTCAGTGCACATACTGAATCAATCAACAGGTATATTTTGCACCTGATCCTCAGTTAGACAGTACTGTCTTGTAATTGGATACTGTTGTATGTTCATCAGCATTTCAACTCCACGATGTTGGAGGCCTGATAAATAATTCATTCCTGTTTCTGTAGCTCAAAACTTCTTTAAACCCTGTATTCATCCCTAAGCCTGAGTGCATGTTTTTAGATGAAATTTATCCCAAGTTTATTAGATGTCCCTTACATGCATTTACTCACTGTACCCCCAGTGCTTAACTGTGCTTGGCACTTCATCATTGAAGGAATTACTTCATTGAATCCTTAGAACAATGCTTTGACTAAGTAATATGATTATCCCCATTTTACAGGGAAGAGTAAATACTTTGCGAAAGGTTCCAGGGCTCTTTAAGAGTCAGAGCTGGGATTTCCCATCGTGGTTCAGCAGAAATGAATTTGACTAGCATCCATGAGGATGCGGGTTCGATCCCTGGCCTCACTCAGTCGGTTAAGGATCCAGCGTTTCTGTGAGCTGTGGTGTAGGTCGAAGATGCTGTGGCTCTGGCATAGGCCAGCTCCGATTGGACCTCTAGCCTGGGAACCTCCATATGCTGCTAGTGCGGCCTTAAAAAGACAAAAGCATTGAAAAAAAAAGAAAGGGAAAAAAAAAAGAGTCAGAGCTAGACTTTGAATTAGGTACTCTGATTCCAGAACTTGACCTCTTGTCTCTTCTTTTCCTCCTTAAACTAGTTTGTGACAATTAGTTTTAAGTCTATTTTTGCCTCAGATCACTCTGGACAAGTCCCTTGGGTATGTGATCATTCACTATGCAAGCAACATAAGAAACATAATAAAGTAGAAATTTTATCATAATTTAATACATTTAAATTAACATTACAATAGAATTTATTATAATCGCTACATAAATTATATAATAAACATTACATAAATATGTATAATACATGCAGAAAGTATGTATTAATATTATATAAATATAATAAATATTATAATAAAGAAGATATTTATCCCTAAATAAGATTCAGTAAAATATGAAGTTTGTATTTGCTTCCAAGTTTAAACTAGGAATATTTGGAGAACATTTAACCTTAGAGATATTTTCAGCAGGTACATAAATGTGGAGAAGTTTCCAGTACCCTCCCATAGAGATACAGATAACGGTCATATGTTAAGAGATTTTTTAAAAAGTTCACAGGGAGTTCTGTCTGTGGCTCAGCGGTATCCATGAGTTCAATCCCTGGCCTCACTCAGGGACCCAGCATTTCCTTGAGTTGCAGTATAGGTTGCAGATTCTGCTTGGATTTGGATTTGCTGTGGCGCAGGCTGGCAACTACAGCTCTGATTTGAACTTTAGCCTGGGAAATCCCCTATACTGCAGGTGTGGCCCTAAAAACCAAAAAAAAAAAAAAAAAAAAAAAAAAAAAAAAAAAAAAATCACAGTATCAGCCTTAGAACTCCATGCGTTAAAGCTATATGCATCAACTAGCCTGCAGACTGGATTTGTGTTTGGACAATTCTGCCTAATGATTTTCTGTAATTGGCCTAAGAACTGTTATACATAATGCAGTCAGTATTACCCTACAAGCAAAAGAATCATAAATAATGGCTTGTGCTAAATTACCTCTAAGATTTCTTGGAGTTCCTGTTGTGGCTCATTGTGGTAAGAATCTGACTAGTATCCATGAGGATGTGGGTTCAATCCCTGGCCTCACTCAGTAGGTTAAGGAAATGGCATTGCCATGAGCTATGATGTAAGTCGCAGATGTGGCTCAGATCTGGTGTGGCTGTGGCTGTGGCTGGCAGCTGAAGCTGTGATTCGACCCCAGCCTGGGAACTTCCATACACCACACTTGTGGCCCTAAAGAAAAAATAAAGAAAAAAAGAGATTTGTTACATCTCTAAAATCCTGTAATGAGGTACTTATTTTCTGGCCCCAGTAAGTCAAATAGCTGCTACTAGTTCGGTAACCATTATACTGAATGGGAATAATCTGTTCTGACTACATGGTGCTCTTTGCTCTGACCCATCAAACACTGAATCCCACTGAGCTGCTTTCTATCACCTCCAAAGATAACCCACTAGGGAAAGAGATGTAGGGGGAAGGGACAGGGACAGAGATGGAGACCGGCTTCTGGTGTAAATAATTATCCAGCGCTATTCAAAGTGCAGAACAAGGCCTGGTGTGTGGTAGTTACACATAGACTTTTACTGAATGCCCTGAAATGTGTGAGGAAAGAGCCTTTTCTTTCCAGAATGACAAGTAGATTGAGTTTGGGATGTCCTGTGTTTGTGGAAGCAAGTTTTACATCTCAGGACAGTTTCTATTCCTTATCTTTTTAGGGCCACACCTGCAGCATAGGGAAGTTCCTGGGCTAGTGGTCGAATCGGAGCTGCAGCTGCCGGCCTCCGCCACAACCACAGCAATGTAGGATCTGAATGCATCTGTGACCTACTCCACAGCTTGTGGCAATGCCAGATCCTTAACCCACTGAGTGAGGCCAGGGATTGAACCCGCATCGTTATGGATACTAGTCGTGTTCTTAACCTGCTGAGCCACAGTGGGAACTCCCAATTTCTGTTCTTTTTAGTGCCCTGAGGAGCTGATGGATCTGAACACCAAAGATTTTTGTTAACCACACAAACATCAAAGGACCCAAAGCTTTCCAGACCTTTGACATCTGAACTTTCCTCCACATGCTGTCAGCCCCCTGCTTATAGGTGAAATTACTGTTCCACTCTCTCCTGAACTAAATGCCATCAGTTTCTGGCAGACTTCTTCCTAAGATTTTATAGCTTAAGCTCCAATGTAGACAAAGTAAACAGATGATAATTATTGACAAATTCATTGCTAGATTAGTGTGTCCCTTTTCTCTGACAGCCATGATCACGTGTTTGTTCTTATCTGGACTCTCACTTGCTGCTCAGAGTCCACACTGCCTCAGTAATAGGATGAGGGTTGAATTTCACAGTTCGGTGAATTGTTCTTTGTACTGTGTAAATACCTTCAGTCTTTACCCAGTATTTTCACACGGTGACGTGTCAGTCCTAAGTAGACAAACACTTCTTTGTAGTTGAAGAACCAACATCATTAACATTAAAATGTTATAGGCTTTTCTTGCATGCAGATATTATATAAATGGGGTTTCTGTCATTCAAGTGTCAAAAGTCTCTGGACTGATTCTTGTATGTCTTTGTGTCACCTCTAGAGCTTGGCGCACAGAGAATGCTCATTAAATCTTTGTGCTAGGCCTGATTATTATATACCAGCTAATTATGATGGAATATAAGAACTGCATACATGATTCAAAAAATTGAAAACATCTGAAAAATACTGGAGTTCCCGTTGTGGCTCAGTGGGTTGAGGACCTGATGTTGTCTCTGTGAGGATACAAGTTCCATCCCTAGCCTTGCTCAGTGGGTTGAAGATCTGGCATTGCCACAAGCTGTGGCATAGGCAGCAGCTGCGGTTCCGATTCGACCCCTAGCCTGGGAACTTCTATATGCCATACCTGTGGCCGTAAAAAAAAAAAAAAAAAAGAGAGAGAGAGAAAATACATGTAGTCAGAAGTACATCTCCTACCCCAGTCCCACCATCTATTTAGTTCTAATCGCAGCTATGGGTAAATGTTTTTTAGGGGTTTTTTGGGATGTATTTTTCTGAAGTTTCTTTATACATTACAAATAATATTTCCTTCTCCCATCATTACTCATAAAATATAATGCATTATACCCACTATTCTTCATCTTTTTTTTTTTCACCTAAAAACATGCAGGTCTTTCTATAATCTCTCTGTGATACAGAGAACTTCTTTCCTCTTTTCTGTCTTTGCTTAGGAATCCATTGTGTAATTTATTTAACCAGACCCCCAGTGAGAGACATTTGATTGGTTTCTAGTCTTTTCCTTTGCAGACAAGGCTACAATGAATTCCTTTACACATACATCATTATGAAAGCATTCAGGCATAACTGTAGGACCATTTCCCAGAAGTGGCATTACTAGGTCAAAGGGTATGCACATTTGTACTTCTGAGAGATCACTGCCTAAACGCCTTCCATAAAGCTTGTACCAGATCACACACTCATCAACAATTCAGGACATCTTTTTCTAAAACGGAAGGATTTTGACCTTAGTGCAGGAGCAGCAAAACATAGGCATGGAACAGAAATCAGGAGGTAAGGTAGGAGCACCCACTTGGTTCCAGGTACTTTAGCCCATAATTTCCATTCATCTCCATAAAAGCCTTATAAAGCAAACATTCGTTTCACCAAATACAGCAAGAAAACTGCAGTTTAGGGAGGGTAAATAGCTCAGATACTAGTCATGTTCTTAACCTGCTGAACCACAGTGGGAACTCCCAATTTCTGTTCTTTTTAGTGCCCTGAGGAGCTGATGGATCTGAACACCAAAGATTTTTGTTAACCACACAAACGTCAAAGGACCCAAAGCTTTCCAGACCTTTGACATCTGAACTTTCCTCCATATGCTGTCAGCCCCCTGCTTATAGGTGAAATTACTGTTCCACTCTCTCCTGAACTAAATGCCACCAGCTTCTGGCAGACTTCTTCCTAAGATTTTATAGCTTAAGCTCCAATGTTGGCAAAGTAAACAGATGATAATTACTGACAAATTCATTGCTAGATTAGTGTGTCCCTTTTCTCTGACAGCCATGATCACGTGTTTGTTCTTATCTGGACTCTGACTGCAGCCTCAGAGCTGGTAAGTGATGGAGCTGGGGCTTAAGCTCCGTGGATGCCTCTGAAGCACCTACTCTTTTCACAAACTCCAGTTCCATCCGGGTTCAGTCCTGTTTCTGCAAGAACTCATCCTGTGGCCGTCCACGTAGGAGAAAAGCAGTCCATATCTTTTGAGTGGATGGCTGGGTGAGTGGATGGATGGCAGAGATGGGGATGCAGGGGGTGAGAGTACTACTTAGAAAAGCAAAGGGAGGGCAAGAATCAGGACCCACCGAGTAACAGAGACTGCAAGGTAACCTTGGTGCCCATGGACTTGAGGAGACAGTGTTGGGTCGTGAAGCGACCCTCCTAGCCATGCAGAGAAAGCTCAGCACAGTTAAACAAAGCATTATTGTGTTCTGTGAAATCATGCTTCTGTAAGGTCACCACACATCCCAGCTCATGTGTACAGTTTCACGTCTGTGTTAATGTTTTACAACATTGGGAGTTCCCGTCATAGCGCAGTGGTTAACAAATCTGACTAAGAAACATGAGGTTGTGGGTTTGATCCCTGGCTTTGCTTAGTGGGTTAAGAATCCGGCGTTGCCGTGAGCTGTGGTGTAGGTTGCAGACACGGCTTGGATCCCATGTTGCTGTGGCTCTGGAGTAGGCTGGTGGCCACAGCTCTGATTCGACCCCTAGCCTGGGAACCTCCATATGCCGCAGGAAGCAGCCCTAGAAAAGGCAAAAAGACAAAAAAAAAAAAAAAAAGTTTTATAACATCACGTTTAAAATTGAAACCTCATTCTTGTGAGGGTCACTGAAAGGCTCACCAAAACTGGTTTTCAAAACATCAGCCTTGGCCAGGTGAAGGCACCAACTCCTAACCACCAGGGAATGCCCGTGATTTTTGCTTTTTAAAGGAAAATATCAGGATATAGCTCTCCAAGTGAGTGTTAATATCTGGCAAGTACCATGATGGCCTGGGAAACTTCTTTACTGCCCCAGGGTTGTTGCAGTTGTTCACGATACTTGAACCCTTCCTTGGGAACTGCCGTGAGGCCCTAGAGTTCATTCTTTCTTTGTCGTTAAGGATGTCAGAATTTGGCCCTTTAGGGATGAATATTGGGGGAAAAAAAACAAAACCCAAACCAAAAAACCTTCATATTGTTTTTATTTTTATCTATTTATTTCGTCTTTTTAGGGCCACACCCGTAGCATATGGAAGTTCCCTACCCCACCGCTCACGGCAGTACCGGATCCTTAACCTACTGAGAGAGGCCACTGCAGCACAGGGGAACTTCTGTTCATCCAAACCCTTCTTGACACTCAGATCCGTATGGCTTTACTTGCTTTGAAATGACCACATCATATTAGGCCTATTTAGATAAGTGAGATGTCCAAATGAAAATTAAGTAAAAGTCAAGATGTAAAAAGATGCGAGAAGCGTCATGACATTTCTGCCCTATCTACTTTCCAGGTCACTGAAAGTGACATTTCATGTACATACAACTTACTTTATGGCCCTGACAGTATAATTCAAAGTGGGTATCAAAATAGTACCAATTAACGGAGTTCCCGTCGTGGCGCAGTGGTTAATGAATCCAACTAGGAACCATGAGGTTGCGGGTTCGATCCCTGCCATTGCTCAGTGGGTTAAGGATCGAGCATTACCGTGAGCTGTGGTGTAGGTTGCAGACGCGGCTCGGATCTGGTGTTGCTGTGGCTGTGGCGTAGGCCAGCGGACACAGCTCCAATTAGACCCCTAGCCTGGGAACCTCCATATGCTGCGGGTGAGGCCCTAAAAAGATTAAAAAAAAAACAATTAACATCATCTAAGACAGGTAAATATAAAATGAACCTGACTCTATAGAATAACGATTAAAATTACTTGTGGTCAAGAGGCTGCTCAACAAGCCTTCTGTACAACTTGAGCCCCAGGTTTGGCCAGCTTCTTTGTGACTATTCCAGATTCCTCTGTTCTAGCTTCCCCAGGCCAGGCCCCAAGGGTCAGTGATTGACTCCACTTCTGTCCGCTAGAAGAAAGGCCCTTGTGATCTGCTTCCTTCCCTTACAATCATAAGGATGTACCATCAAATCAAGTGTTTTATTTATTTATCTATTTATTTAGTCTTCGTAGGGCTGCACCTGCAGCATATGGAAGTTCCCAGGCTAGAGGTCGAATTGGAGCTGCAGCTGCCAGCCTACACCACAGCCACAGCAACGTGGAATCCGAGCTGCGTCTGTGACCCACACCACAGCTCACAACAACTGTTGGATCCTTAACCCACTGAGCACAGCCAGGGATCGAACCCGATTCCTCATGGTATTGGTTGGATTCATTACAACCAAGCCACAAAGGGAACTCCTCATTTGCTTTTTTGGTCTATCATGTAATTGTCTGCTTGCTTTACCAGGACACTCATTTGGGGACTGTACGT
The DNA here is from genome assembly GCF_054392235.1 of Sus scrofa. Lineage (NCBI taxonomy): Eukaryota > Metazoa > Chordata > Mammalia > Artiodactyla > Suidae > Sus > Sus scrofa. The sequence goes on along the minus strand of NC_139386.1, from coordinate 38,716,365 downwards.
CTTTTCCAGCCTGCAATGTCTTTGTCTTCATACTCAGTCAAAGGTCCTTCCTGCTCTTCTTAATAAGAAGCTTTTCTTTAAACCTAGTCTTGGAGTTCCTGTCATGGCGCAGTGGTTAACGAATCCGACTAGGAACCATGAGGTTGAGGGTTCGATCCCTGGCCTTGCTCAGTGGGTTAAGGATCGAACATTACCGTGAGCTGTGGTGTAGGTTGCAGACACGGCTCGGATCCCGCGTTGCTGTGGCTCTGGCGTAGGCTGGCGGCTACAGCTCCGATTAGACCCCAGGTGACATAGTCTTAAAGGGTCCCTGCAGGATGGGGACATTTCACGCTTTGCAGACTGACTTGATTCATCTGTCTTCTCAGCGTTGCCCAGCTAATGCTTCACTCATTGATTTTTGGTGACAGAAACGTATTTGTCCCTGTGTTGTATGTATCAGAGCTTCCCAGCCTGTGAGAAAGAATTCAGTGTGCCCACGTTCCTCCCTGCCTTTAGGGCAACAGGGCAGTGTCTGGATGGCACGAGGCCCCCAGGTACAGCGTCCTCCACGTGTCCCTGCGTGCTGCACAAATACCCCATTCTACACGGGCTGGGACAGTAAAGAGCTCGGAAACCTTGGCCTAGGCATTCCAACTGCTCTATCACTTCTACCAGTAGTTTCTCTTTCTAGGAGAGAATGTCTGCCGTCAGCCACCCTAGCAAGGACCTCTGTTCACATGCCCTCCCCCAACTGGCCTCCACGCTTCTTTCTTCTTCTTCTTCTTCTTCTTCTTTTTGGCTGAGCCCACAACACGCAGAAATTCCCAGGCCAGGGATCAAAGCCAAACCATAGCGGAGACCCAAGCCATCGCAAAGACAGTGCTGGATCCTTTAACTGCTAGGCCATCAGGGAACTCCATCCTTGCTTCTTTCTTTCTCACTGTTATAAGTAATGATAAGGAACTTCTCCCCTCCTACTTCTTAGCATTTTCCATTTTCCTGAGACTGATAGGAACCATAAAGCTTCTTTTGGCGAATTTCCCTTTCCTTTTTTTTTTTTTTTTTTTTTTTTTTTGGTCATTTTGCCATTTATTGGTCCGCTCTCTTGACATATGGAGTTCCCAGGCTAGGGGTTGAATTGGAGCTGTAGCCACCGGCCTACACCAGAGCCACAGCAACTTGGGATCCGAGCCGCTTCTGCAACCTACACTACAGCTCACGGCAACGCCGGATCTTTAACCCACTGAGCAATGGCAGGGATCGAACCCGCAACCTCATGGTTCCTAGTTGGATTCGTTAACCACTGCGCCACGATGGGAACTTCAAATTTCCCTTTCCTTTATTTGCCCTGGAGTAGCCTCTACTGACTGGATGGTTATGAGAGGCTCTGATTACCTGTGCACTTTGAACTAGTGTGTGTGTGTGTGAGAGAGAGAGAGAGAGAGAGAGAGAGAGAGAGAGAAATGGGGGAGGTTGGGGCACACATGAGAGAGAATTTCAACATGCCAAGGGACAGTATAGAGTTCTGAGCCACATGGGCCATGGACTTCTCGTGTGGCTCCCAACATAGCTACTTGGCGGTGCTTCTACAGTGGCTGTGGCTCAACCCCTGGATTGGGGGCTTCCACATGCTTCAAGTGAGGCCAAAAAAAAAGAATAAAAAAGAAAAAATAAATGTGGGCCTGGAGTTCTCTGATGGCTTAGGCAGTTAAGGCTCCAGCATTGTCACTGCCCTGACTCTGGTTCCTGCTGTAGCCTGGCCTGGTAACTTCTGCATGCCATAGGTGTGGCCAAAAATAAATCATAAATACAATGTGGGTCTGGAGTTACATTGTCTAGGTGCATATCCTGGTTCAGGGTCATTTATTTGCTGTGTGACTTGGAGCCTCACAACCTCTTTCTGCCTCAGTGATGTCATCTGTAAAATAGAATTAGCAGTAGTTCCTGTTTCATAGAGTTGTTCTGAGGAGTGTGATCTGCACTAACCATGGCAGCAAAGTCATCTGAATTGCATGAGGATCCCTAACCTCAGAGAGGAGTAGCAGCAGCAGCTCAAAGACCTGGTGGGCTCTCAATCCTCCCTGGTCTGCCCACTGCTCTTTCATCTATCAGTGAAACATCTTTTGTAGTAGTAAGTACTGTTGATAATTCCAAAAGTGATTTTTTTGTTTGTTTTTGCCTTTTTAGGGTCATAGCTGCAGCATATGTAGGTTCCCAGGCTAGGGGTCAAATCAGAAGTGCAGCTGCCAGCCTACACTGCTGCCACAGCAACACTGGATCTGAACCACATCTGTGACCTACACCACAGCTCATGGCAACACCAGATCCTTAACCCACTGAGCAAAGCCAGGGATTGAACCCACCTCCTCATGGATGCTAGTCTGGTTCATTAACTGCTGAGCCACAATGGGAACTCCTGTTTATTTGGTTTTGGCTGTTCCCACAGCAAACCAGGGATGGAATCCATATCACAGCACCAACCTGACACTGGACGCTTAAACCATTGAGCCACCAGGGAGCGCCCCAAAGAGATATTTTAGGCAATAGCTTTTTGGAAGTAAGAGTTTATCTTATGGGAGTCTAAAATAAACCAAAGACAATAAAATTGGAAAATTATATCTGAAAGAGGTGACTATGCATCTCTTAGGTGTCAGCCTATTCCCTTGGCAGAAGCCCCCATCTCCACTTATCAAGAGTTCCAGAAGAATCTTTCCAAGTACATGTTCTTGTTTCTCTACAGTTACATTTCAAAATTAGATTTACCTTTAGATTTTATTGTACTTAGCTCTCGATGTCAAAACTAATTTTAGATAATGTAAATTCAGGTAGTTCTACTAAGAAATGGGAAGTGGTTTCTGTGATTTTTTTATTTGCCCTATGTAGGATTCTTCCGGTTAATGGTTTCATACTCCAGTGACATGGGATATTGCCCAACTTCACCTGTCTTCAAAATGAGTGCCTTTTTAAACACCTACTGACAAGTAGAATGTACCCTTCGGGATTGACATCAGAGCCATGGCACACAGGGACAATATCTTCACATACTTTGATGAGGGAAATGGGCAAAAACATCTAGAATAGCACCACTATTAGCTCCACAAATATTTGTTCTATGGATAGATAAATAATGGAGTGGGGAGTTCCCATTGTGGCTCAGTGGGTTAAGAACCTGACATAGTATCCATGAGGATGCGGGTTTGATCCCTGCCATTGCTCAGTGGGTTAAGGACCCAGGGTTGCTGCAGGCTGCAGTGTAGGTTGCAGATGTAGCTCCGATCCGGCATTGCTGTGGCTGTGCTGTAGACCAGCAGCGGAAGCTCACATTCAACCCCTAGCCTGGGATCGTCCATATGCTGCAGGTGCAGCCTTAAGAAAATGGAGTGGAATTGAGGATAAAGCAAAGAAAGAAAATGAGAAATGAGTGGCCTCTTCCCTTGGAGCTGACTCATGCTGCATCCCTGGTTTCTAAAGCTTAAAAGCTAGAAATGGAGGCAGCAAAGGTTATTATCAGGATCCCCCTTCTCCACTGATTCTCTGGAAAACTCAGCAGACAAGCCAGTGAGGTCTTTGTGGTGGCTGATATGTGCTAGCCATGGGATAGGAAATACCTCAAATTTTTCTCCTTGTTGGTCAGAAACTTCATTTTTGATTAGAGTAATGAACTGAGTAGAAAAGCTTTTACCATGATGTGAATTTCAGGTATGTTAGCCCTGGTTCTAATCCCCTCTGTAATGTGGCCTAGGATTTAATTTCTTTGTGTGCCCATCACAACGGTGCTTGCAACGAGGGTTCTGTTAGTTCAGCTGTCACAACAAATTTGTGCATGGATCAACTTACAACAGAATCAAGAGAGATAATGAGCACCCAAGGATTAGGCCCAGAGCAGTGTATGATTTGATAAAATGTAGAGTTCAGAAAACAGACACATCCTTAAACAACTTCGGATGTGGAAACAATGCATCTGTCCACAACATTTATTACATAATAATACAGATTAGACCTAGAATGTCTTCTGTTTGTGGACAAAAGATCTCACTGCTTTTCAGGTTAGAGGGCCAGAAGAAATGATGTAGCTCCTACTTCCACCTCAAGAAGGTATGTTGGGGAATCACGAAACCGTGGGGACAGTGTGGGGATCCTTGGGTAAGAGGTAATACGTAGGTACCAAGTTGTGCTTAATAAAGGAAGTGGCTATTATTTGAGTGTCCCTGCAGACAGTAAACTCGAGGATGGAAAGGACCAGATCTTCTTTGTTTTTTTTGTGTTTGTTTTTGCTTTTTGTCTTTTTGCCTTTTTCTAGAGCCGCTCCCACGGCATATGGAGGTTCCCAGGCTAGGGGTCTAATCGGAGCTATAGCTGCCAGCCTACACCAGAGCCACAGCAACGCGGGATCCAAGCCGCATCTGCAACCTACACCACAGCTCATGGCAACGCTGGATTGTTAACCCACTGAGCAAGGCCAGGGATCGAACCCGCAACCTCATGGTTCCTAGTCGGATTTGTTAACCACTGAGCCATGGCGGGAGCTCCCAGAGCTTCTTTGTTAACTGCTATAACCCTTGTGTTTAGCCCAGAGCTGGCACATAGTAGGCACTTGATGAATAAATGAAATCAAAGCCAACAAAGAGAATGAAACATCTTTATTTACATAAAAGCTAACAGTGGCCTTTATTAATGGCCTTCAGGTCTGGTCAAATCATGGCTGACATTATGAATACTGCTCCATTATATATCAACAACCGTAATTCAAAGCTTGGCATGGTAGCAACAGAATTTTATAGATCAGCATTGACAACTTTGTAGTGTTTAGAGGACTATTTATCCAAGCCCTTTAATGCTGCAATTCATTCTTTCTGTTGCCAAGTTGGCTGTAATTGATTGACAGTGCCACCGCTGGCCCAGAGAGGACCTTCGTGAAATTAGCAAAAGCAGGCCTCCCTACGCCTGACTCGCACAGCCTTGCTGGTGCACACAGGCTGGAGTCCAGCTCTCTTTCATCCCTTCTGCAGGACACCCCGTGCACTGAGAAACCTGCAAATCCATTTGCCTTGTGCCTGTTTACTGAGTACTTTCTCATGTTACACACCATGTAGGGTAATTACACAAAGCACCTCAAAGTGATCAATTATCCTAACAAGCCTGAAAAGCAAAGAGATAGACAAGGAAACAGGTCTAGCGAGTTTGGTGACTGGTCTGGATGGCACAGTTAAGCAAATGGTGGGATCAAGATTCACGCTCAACATCAGAACCATCTGGAATGCCCTGCTCTGCTTCAGCTGAAGAGGAAGGAGGTCAAACGGACCCCAAAATTGTACGTCTTTCAGCAGCTTGGGATAAAAACATTGAAAGGATAAGAAAGGAAGCTTTGGGTGTTCCTGCTGTGGCTCAGTGGTTAACGAATCTGAGTAGTATCCATGAGGTTGCAGGATCGATCCCTGGCCTTGCTCAGTGGGTCAAGGATCCGACGCTGCTGTGAGCTGCGGTGTAGGTTGCAGACACGGCTTGGATCCTGTGTTGCTGTGGCTGTAGGCTGGCAGCTGCAGAACTTACATATGCTGCAGGTGTGGCCCTAAAAAAAATGAAAACATTAAAAAAAGAAGAAAAGAAGAAAGGAAGCTTTGTGATTGTTGTAGTCTTTATTGTTGTGTTCTCTGAGAGATGGTGTCAAACAACCTGTTGTTTTCCAACTCTTTTCATTTATTTCCTCTGGTTTTTCCTTTTTGGCTGCCGCACAGCATATGGAATTCCCAGGCCAGGGATCAGATCCGAGCCACCGTTGTGACCTACACCACAGCCGAGGCAACACCTGATCCTTTAACCCACAGCGCCAGACCAGGGATGGAACCTGTGTCCTGCTATCAGAGAGGCATCCCCTATCCCGTTGCGCCACAGCGGGAACTCCTGATTGTTCTTTTCTGAAGGTCTTAGAATGAATGGAATACCCTTTCTCTTCTGTGTGTCCGCCACAGTCTCTTCCTTGCTCGGGCTGTTGAATGGAGTGTGATGCTTTCAGTGGCTCACTTGACTGGCGCTTGGGGGTGCCAGTGGCTGTGCTGGTGCTTTCCAGGTATTAACTCCTGCAATCCTCACAACAACTTGACTGCCCCTCTTCCCACTCTACAGGTGATAAAACTGAGGCACAAAGAGGCTTAACAAGCCTAGTGAGTGGAAGAACCAGGATTCAAACCAGTACCTTAGAGGTGTCATTTTCAAGGTCATCAATCTCTGTCCGCCCTTTTAGTGCAGATGACTCTCTTCTGTCACATAGGAAAAAGAATTACTGAGTGATTAGTGAGAAGTTAGTACCACCAAAATGTATTTATTTCAAAATTCAGGGCGCAGTTCATCAACATGAATCGCACAATGAGTGTGTCACTTCACTTTTAGCATTTTCTCTAATTTTCAGTGATCATTTTAAAGATGTTTTAGGTTTTGGGGGGCTACTCCAGAAAAATATTAGAGACAGTGACTTTTTTTGGTAATAGTTCCTAGCTTGACTGACTATTTTCAGGTTGCAATATAAAAATATATGTTGAGGACATTTCCCTACTTCACGTATACTAGTAAGATTAGGGAAAGTATCTAGTCACTTATGATGGAGCATGATAATGTGAGAAAAGTGAATGTAATACATGTATGGGTGACTGGGTCACCATGCTGTGTAGTAGAAAATTGACACCACTGTAAACCAGCTATAATGGGGGAAAAAATCATTATATTTTTAAAAAAAAAAGAAAAAAAGAAAAAAAATTTGTGGCCACTTTTGGGGCATGCGGAAATTCTCAGTCCAAGGATGGAACCCACACCACAGCAAGGACCTGAGCCACAGCAATGACAATGCCAGGTCCTTAACCCACTGAGCCACCAGGGAACTCTAAGAATGAAAATTGATACTGTGATCATGGGCATAGATGCTCTAATTATGGCAAAAATGGATAGCTTCCTTGGACACTTAAGAGACCATTTGTGGATAAATACATTTTCACAGAGCTTTTGGTTTTGGTGGGAAAAAAACCTTGATGTAGCCTGATAGCATAATATATTTCTCAAAATATAAAACTGAGAAGCAATGATTTGGGTATGTCAACACATTTTCTTCCCCCACAGCTCTTTGCTCTAGAAGAATGATGCCATTCGAATGCACCCCCAGCTGGCACAGCTGGATGAAAATCATTCGTCTCATTTAACTGACAGTACTGATCATTGTAATAACTATTTTATCAGAAAATATAATTTGGCAGACATCTGTGATTAGTATAATAATATATTTCCTTGTCAATTCCCTAAGTCAGCCATCACCTAAACATCCTTTGTGTGGTATCTAAATGAACTGTCTTGTCATAATGAATTTCTTTATAGACCTGAGAAATCGCTTTTCTTAAGTTGCCTTCCATGCTGTTAATTTGAAGGCTTCATGCACAATGAGGCTGGAGGGGGAGGTGAAGGAGAGCCCTCCTCCCAGCCCTTTCCTAGGGACCTCAGAGTCCACAGCCTGTGCCCAGCCTGTGCCCTGTGTCTCACAAAACCCTCTTTGAACTCTGCTTTTCCAGTTTTGGATTCAAATTCTTTCCCACTGGGGGAGTCACAGTCCCAGGAGTTCCCTGGTGGTTCACTGGGTTAAGGACCCAGCGTTGTCACTGCTGTAGCTTGGGTTATTGCTGCGGTGAGAGTTGGAAGGCTGGCCTGGGAATTTCCGAATGCCATGGGCACCTGCGCTCCCCCCCCAAAAAAAAACAGCCCCAGTGTTAGAATGGGAGACTATTTGATGTGAATAAATGTATTAAAAAGAGAAACAATTGGGAGTTCCCACTATGGCACAGCAGGATTGTGAGTGTCTTGGGACACAGGTTCAATCCCGACCCAGCACAGTGCGTTAAGGATCCGGCATTGCTGCAGCTGCGGCTTAGGTCAAAACTGTGGTGTGGATCTGATCCCTGGCCCAGGAACTCCATATGCTTTGGGGCAGCAAAAAAAAAAAAAAAAAAAAAAAAAAAGCGGGGGGGGGGGCAATGGGCAGTGAGATGAATTAATGAAAATATCTAAACTAGGAAGTAGTGGACCATGACGCTTACTAACTCGGGGAAAAACAAATAATTGTTTACACACGTAATAGCTTACCACATGGCTCAGTCCTTCAGATATATTCATAATATGTACATATAACTAAATAGCCCTATCACCCCAATTACATGATTACTATTTTAATTTATTTTATTTTATTTTTTGTCTTTTTGCCATTTCTTGGGCTGCTCCCGAGGCATATGGAGGTTCCCAGGGTAGGGGTCGAATCAGAGCTGTAGCTACTGGCCTACGCCAGAGCCACAGCAACTCGGGGATCCAAGCCGTGTCTGCAGCCTACACCACAGCTCACGGCAACGCCAGATCCTTAACCCACTGAGCAAGGCCAGGGTTTGAACCCGCAACCTCATTGTTCCTAGTCGGATTCGTTAACCACTGAGCCACGACGGGAACTCCCCCATGATTACGATTTTAAATCATTGCTAATGTGCAACTACTGATTGAAATGAAATGTGAATATGTAATGGGAGAGGGTGAAGGATGATAGAGGTGGGGAAGAAAGATCTACGTTTTTATTTTTCATAGAGGGAGTTGAGACACCCAAACTACAAAATTATAGAGTGGCAATTCACTTGGAGATAGAGAAAAAATATCTCTCCAAAATAGCTAGAAGAATGAAAGTATTTGACTCTAGAGAAGGGGCAATGGGAGCCCTGAGTCTCAGTTGTATATCTTAGCTTATATAATATAAGCATCAAACTGTACACATATGCAACTGGGGGCAGGGGTAACTTAGGGAAAAAAGAATGAGAAAAGAAAAACTGGGAGTTCCCATTGTGGCACAGTGGAAACAAATCTGACTAGTATCCCTGAGGATGCAGGTTCCATCCCTGGCCTCGCCCAGTGGGTCAGGGATCTGGCGTTGCTGTGAGCTGTGGTGTAGGTTGCAGATGTGGTTTGGATCCCTCGTTGCTGTGGTTGTGGTGTAAGCTGGTGGCTAAAGTTCTGATTCAACCTCTAGCCTGGAACTTCAATATGCTGCAGGTATGGCCCTAAAAGAGAGAGAGAAAGAGAGAGAGAGAGAGAGAGTAGAGTGTGTGGGGGAGAGAGAGAGAGAGAGAGAGAAGGAAGGAAGGAAGGAAGGAAGGAAAGAAAGAAAGAAGGAAAGAAGGAAGGAAAGAAGGAAAGAAGGAAGGAAAGAAGGAAAGAAAGAAAGAAAGAAAGAAAGAAAGAAAGAAAGAAAGAAAGGAAGGAAGGAAGGAAGGAAGGAAGGAAGGAAGGAGGGAAGGAAGGAAGGAGGGAAGGAAGGAAGGAGGGAAGGAAGGAAGGAGGGAAGGAAGGAAGGAGGGAAGGAAGGAAGGAAGAAAGAAAGAAAAAAGAAGGAACGAACTATCTTTGGGGGGAAAAAGGTAGAAGAAGAAATATACCACCTAGAGACCCATTTCAACATGTTGGTTTAATTTCTCCCAGCATTTCCTCCTTTGTTTTTCCTCTCTTTCTACCTTCCAATGAGCAAGACTGCTGTAATCATATGCTAATTTATGGAGCATTTAATTGCACAGCAGACCTTGTGCTAATACTTATTTACATGCCTTATGTGCACTATTTACTTGATTAATTCAACTGGAGTGCCGATATTTAACATTAGATAATAATTATTTTTTAAATTTTACTGTGTGTTCTTCATAATCACCTTTTTCATGGCACAGTCATATTTCACCAAACAGATCATTGATCTTTTCCCCGAATTATTATGTTTTTAAGTTGTTTTCCAGATTTTGCTGTTATAAAGAATAGTGGGCTGATATACTTTCTCCCAAAGCATTTTCCTGATGTTTATGCTTTTAGGATAAATTTCCACAAGTAGGATCACTGGGTCAAAGAGTATAATAAACATGTTGCCACATTGCTTGCTTGCCTGGTTGCTTGCTTTCATCTTTTAGGGCTGCAGCAGTGGCAAATGGAGGTTCCCAGGCTGGGGGCTCAAATCAGAGCTGTAGCTGCCAGCCAACAGCATAGCCACAGCAATGCCAGATTTGAGCTGCATCTTCAACCTACACCACAGCTCACAGCAACACCGGATCCTTAACTCTCTGAGTGAGGTCAGGGATTAAACCCAAGTCCTTGTGGATACTAGTTGGGTTCGTTACCACTGAGCTACAATGGGAACTCCACATTGCTTTCTTAAACTGTCCAGAGCACTTCTGATCATTGTTTAATATGACATAGGTGAGAGAGACAGATTCGCTGCCATTTTTATAGACGTAATTATTAGGAGCCACGTTCCCAAGGTCACATAGTTGGAGGAAGAGCCAGAATTAAAATGCATGTTTCCTAACCTTTTTTTTTAAATCGTTTTTTAAATTAAAGTATAGTTGATTTACAATGTTGTGCCAATTTCTGCTGTACAGCAAAGTGATCAAGTCATACAGGTACATACATGCTCCTTCTTATATTATTTTCCATCATGGTCTATTGCAAGAGAGTGGAAACAGTTCCCTGTGTTTTACAGTAGAATCTCATTGCTTATCTGCTCTAAGTGTAATAGTTTGCATCTGCTAATCCCACGCTCCCAGTCCATCCCACTCCCTCCCCTTCCCCTTGGCAACCACAAGTCTGTTCTCCATGTCTGTGAGTCTGTTTCTGTTTTGTAGATAGAGTCATTTGTGCCGTATTTTCAATTCCATATATAAGTGATATCATGTGGTTTTTATCTTTCTCTTCCATGACTTACTTTGCTTAGTATGAGAATCTCTAGTTGCATCCATGTTGCTGCAAATGGCATTACTTCATTCTTTTTAATGGCTGAGTAGTATTCCATTATATATGTACCACATCATCTTAATCCATTCATCTGTCAATGGACATTTAAGTTGTTTTCATGTCTTGGCTATTGTGAATAATGTTGCTATGAACATAGGGTGCATGTATCTTTTTATTTTTATTTTTTTTCTTTCTTTTTTATTTTTTTGCTTTTTTTTTTAGGGCCACTCCCATGGCATATGGAGGTTCCCAGGCTAGGGTCTAATCGGAGATACAGTTGCCGGCCTACACCATAGCAATGCTGGACCTGAGCTGGATCTGCCACCTATACCACAGCTCACCACAACTCGGGATCCCTAACCCACTGATCGAGGTCAGGGATCGAACCCACAACCTCATGGTTCCTAGTCAGATTTGTTTCCTCTGTGCCACAACAGGAACTCCCGCATGTATCTTTTTAAATTGTAGTTTTATTCATATATCTGCCCAGGAGTGGGATTGCTGGTAGTGGTATACTTAGTTTCACGAGGAACCTTCATACTGTTTTCCATGAAGACGGTATTTACATTCCTACCAATAGTGTAGGAGGGTTCCCTTTGCTCCACACCCTATCCAGCATTTGTTATTTGGAGACTTATTAATCATGGCCATTCTGACTGGTATGAGGTGGTACCTCATTGTTCCCAACTCTCTTGATTTCTCTTCCCACTGTGCCCCCCACATTCAATGAAACTCAGGCTGAACCATCCCTTCCACTTTCTCTCCCAGACATCTTAGTCTTTCCCTAGCAGGGCTTCTCTGTCATGGTGACTTTTTCTTTCACTGAAGGCCATTCTGCTTTTGGTGGAAGGTAAGACCTCCCTAGTAGCCCAATGACCATTTCTTGGGCTGTGCTATCTTCTAAGCCTAAGGAGGAGAAAGAACACGAAGAAACAAAATATACTAAATTAGAATATGGGACAGGAGCCATGAGAAGGTGCAGAAGGAGCAAACAGAAAAAAACCTCTGATTTTGGAGAACCTTTATGTTTAAGATGAGGCATTTGAGATTTGTCTTAGGGCATGTTCGGTTCACGGTAGGGTCTCTCTGAACTCAGTTGTACCCAGAACTGCCTCGAATTGTTAAATCTACTTCTTGATAGCAATATACTTTCTCAGGATAAAAACTAAACCGTAATTTGTATTTTTTCTTTTCAAATGAATGACAAAAAATTAACTTCAAATACGTATTTTTCAACCATAGAAGAAAGTGAGTCCTGCTTAGTCCAGCCAAAACCACGTATACTGGGAAAAGAATCGACTTTATATGGCCAGGTACAAAAGGGAAGCCTTCCTCCACTAGAAAAGCTCAAGATTTCTGCTGTGTCTACAGCTAATGGTGTTAAGTCCCTCCATGAACAGCCCTTGGCAAAGGATGCTGCAGACCCACCAGGATCCACAGAGGAGACACAGCCTCTAGAGGGACTGATGGAGTCTGAGCCACCTCAGCCAGATGGCAAGGATGATACTCCAGAAGCAGGAGGAACGAAGAAGGATGTGGAAGCAGTGACCGAGGCTCAACTTTTTAAAGGAAATGCTGAGACTGAACCTTTGGGAGCAGAAGCCAAGGGTCAGCCTTTGAGGACAGCAGGAGAGATCACCTCTCTTGGAGCAGTGGGAAGTACTGAGAAGCCACAAGCAGCTGGAGAGATGAAACCTCTAGAAAGAGCCGAGAAAATCCCACCTCTGGAAGCGGCTAGAGAGCCACAATCTCAAGAAGTTGTGGGAAAGGATGGACAGTCCCAACTCCCAGACCCAGTTCCCAAGGAGACGGCATCTCCAGAAATACTGGAAGGAAGTCAGCTTGTGGAAACAGCTGCAAAGCAGCAAGTTCAAGAAACCCTGGGAGAAGATGAGCAGTCTCAGCTGGTAGAAACAATTCCCAAAGACAATGAATCTCTGGACGTATTAGACAGAAGCCAGCTTGTGGGAGCAGAGCAAGAGCAGCAACTTCAGGAAACCCTGGAGACAGATGAGCAGCTCCAACTTCTAGAGATAACTCCCAGAGAGAATGGAACACTGGGAGTATCAGATGGAAGTCAGCTTGTGGAAACAGCTGTAAAGGATGATTTGCTCCATACAACGCCTGAGAGTCCAGGAAACATGGAGCAGATCCCACCTGGGAGAGCAGTTGGAAGCATGGAACATCCAGCAGGAAGTCCAGAGACAGGGGCAGAGGTGGAAATGGTCAGAAAAATTCACACTAACAAAGAGGACCAACACATTGAAGGTAAAAGTTATGCTGTCAAAGATTCAGGATGTCAAATGTGCTTCGTAAGATCATCTCTGGGTGGGGGAGGTGGGTGGTGGCTGACCCCCAGAATCTCTATTTCAAGTGGGTGAAGTTTTTTTTTTTTTATTATTTGCTTTCTTTCTTTCTTTTTTTCTTTTTTTTTTTTTGCTTTTTAGGGCTGCGCCCGCAACATATGGAGGTTCCCAGGCTAGGGGTCAAATTGGAGCCATGCTGGGTCCGAGCCACGTCTGTGACCTACACCACATCTCACGGCAACGCTGGATCCTTAACCCACTGAGTGAGGCCAGGGATCGCACCCAAAACCTCATGGTTCCTAGTCGGATTCGTTTCTGCTGTGTCACAATGGGAACTCCAAGTTCATTTGATCTAAACCAAAAAGGCTTTCTTGCCTGGAAAAGAGGCATTTAGCTTTCAAGCAAAAATATTTCTAAAGCATAGCCTGCGTCCAGATTTTTAACCTTGGGTTTGTGTTTGCTTTTGTGTTTTTGCTTTCTAGGACCATACCCACGACACATAGAAGTTCCCAGGCTAGGGGTCGAATCAGAGTTGCAGCTGCCAGCCTACACTACAGCCACAGCAACGCTAGATCCAAGCCATGTCTGCAACCTGCACCACAGCTCATGGCAACGCTGGATCCTTAACCCACTGAGTGAGGCCAGGGATTGAACCTGTGTCCTCATGGATACTAGTCAGGTTTATTACTGCTGAGCCATGATGGGAACTCCTAACATAGAGTGTCATTGTTAAATAAAAGGGAATATTGAAGGCATGTTAAAATTTTTGAATTTTCCCAAGTTTATTCTTCATCAGGCTCCATGGTATGATGGTATGATGGTATGAGGCTCCAAAATAAAGATTGTCTGTGAAGGAACTGACCTTTTTTTTTTCTTTTTTCTTTTTATGGCTGCACCTGCGGCATGTGGAAGTTCCCAGGCTAGGGGTCAAACTGGAGCTGCACCTGAGGCCTACACCACAGCAACACCAGATCTGAGCTGCATCTTCGACCTATGCAGGAGCAACACCAGATCTTTAATCCACTGATCAAGGCCAGGGATCAAACTTGCATCACTCATGGATACTAGTTGGGTTCTTAACCTGCTGAGCCACAGCAGGAACTCCTGGAACTGACTCTTTTAGTCAAAGAATACACAAATAATGGCTCTCAGAGTGTAATTTTCATCGTTGCCAATCTTATCCTTAGAAAATTACTGTTGGTCTACTCCTGCCCTCTTATAGCCCTTTTTTTTTTTTTTTGTCTTTTTGCCTTTTCTAGGGCCTTTCTTGAAGCATATGGAGGTTCCCAGGCTAGGGGTGTAATCTGGAGCTGTAGCCACTGGCCTGTGCCAGAGCCACAGCAACGTGGGATCTGAGCCATGTCTGCAACCTACACCACAGCTCACAGCAACGCCGGATCTTTAGCCCACTGAGCCAGGCCAGGGATTGAACCTGCAACCTCATGGTTCCTAGTCGGATTCATTAACCACTGCGCCATGACGGGAACTCCAAACTTTTTTTTTTTTTGCCTTTTCTAGGGCCGCTCCCGCAGCATACGGAGGTTCCTAGGCTAGGGGAAGTCTTTATCTTTATAAGAAGACTAGAGAAATGTACTATGTCTTGGCAAATGGCGTTTTTTTAAAATGCACTTTACTGGTATAAAGTAAATGGTATCTATATTGTTCTTTATTGGAATTATAATTTAAAAATTCTTTCTGGAGTTCCCTCATGTCCTAGTGGTAAAGGATCCAGCATTGTCACTGCTGTGGCTCAGGTCATTGCTGTGGTGCAGGTTTGATCCCTGGCCCGGGAACTTGTGCATGCTGCAAGCATAGCCAAGAAAAAAATTTCTGAGGCAGGATTTACATTTTGGTAAATTATAGCTTCATCCTACAGTATAATTAAGTGGAGCATTCATCCATCTGCTTCTTTTTTCTTTTTTCCTTTTTTTTTTTTTTTGGTTCTTTTGTCTTTCTAGGGCCGCACCCCGAGGCATATGAAGTTCCCAGGCTAGGGGTCAAACTGGAGCTGTAGCTGCCGGCCTTCACCACAGCCACAGCAATGCCAGATCCAAGTCATGTCTGCAACCTACACCACAGCTCACAGCAATGCCAGATTCTTAACCCACTGAGCAAGGCCAGGGATCAAACCCTCATCCTCATGGATACTAGTCGGGTTCATTAACCACTGAGCCATGATGGGAACTCCCATCCATCTGTTTCTTAATTCTTTCATTTGTTAATGCAGCAGTTTTTGAGTGCCTAATCATATACTAGGTGCTCAGCGTAGGAATAAGGGGTATAATCCTTGTTCTCAAGGGGCTCACAGTTTAGTGGGAAGAAGGCAGAATTTAAAATACCTCAATCATCTCTTGAGGTCACTGCTTTAATGAAGATGTGTAAAAGTGCTCTGGGAATAACAAGGGAGAAGCAAATAAAAGCATATATTTGTTAGACCAGGGTTGGCAAACTCGAGTCTTTAGGGTCTAGGATAATGACATTTGGTGCAGTGAGGGGCAGATGTAACATCCCAGGGGGCACCAAAGACCTTAGAGAACAGGAGCACAGTTCCATCCAAAGAGGCAGCTGGTTCTTGGCTCCATTCAAAAGCTTGGGGGCCAAAGCTGCCCAAACTGACTTCTTGTTTTGTTTTTGTTTTTGTTTTTGTTTTTTGGCTGTGATGTGCAGTGACTTGATGTGGGCTCTTAGTCACCAAACCAGGGAATGAACCTGGGCCACAGCCATGAAAGCACCAAGTCCTAACCACTAGACCACCAGAGAACTCCCTCAAACTGACTTCCCAGGGAAACTGATTTATATGTGGGATGCTCAGACTTTGAAATGTTTGCAGTCTTTGAATGTTTCATAATTGCTTCCTTTAAACACAATCGTGGCCAAACAAGACAGGATGCCAGGCACCCTAGACCACCTTTTGATTTATGTATAAATGGAACTTTCTATTTATAATATGTTCTGCTGTCCTTCAGTAATTCTGCATCCTGATTTTGCATAAGAGAATGCTAAGGCTCAGAGATGCTAAGTGACATTGGCCCCGTGGAGGATCTGAGAGAACCAGGGCGATTGCCTTTCCTGACATCACCAGAGAAACCTACTGTTTAGACCTAAAGAGCAAAAGGGCTGCATTGGAAACCAGCTGTGCTGCACTTTGCTGTTGTTGTTTCCCTTTTTAGGGCCACACCTGCAGCCTATGGAAGTGCCCAGGCTAGGGGTCGAATCAGAGCTACTACAGCTGCTAACCTATGCCTCAGCCACAGCAACTTGGGATCCGAGCCAGCTCGACAACCTACACTGACCTGCACCGCAGCTCTCAGCAATGCCGGATCCTTTAACCCACGGAGGGAGGCCAGGGATTGAACCCTTATCCTCATGGATTCTAGTCGGATGCTGAGCCACAATGGGAACTGTGACTTTGTTGTTAATGCTAAATGAGTTCTCTCTTAATATCACCTTTGGTTCCTTTTCCAGGTGAGACAGGAGAAAAGGTTGAAACAGAGATGGAGGATGAGAAAGTAAGTGAAGGGGCTGAAACAAAAGAAGAAGAAACAGGAGAAGCTGTGGATCTGTCAGCAGCCACATAGGTACGGTGATGGAAGGGCGAATGGACACAGCGTGTTATAATGGAGACGACAGAAAAATGCAGCAGAGCTAGTGGTTACAGATCTACAGATCCTACCTTTTCATGTCTACAAGTTTTATACAAGGAGTGTGGTTATCATGTTCTTGATTACATTGTTCCATAAAATTGCTAAGCTGTAAATAGTTATCTTAGCTACTTAGAAGAGTTACACATTTCCAAACTACAATAGCCAGAGCCAATACCAACCAGGATATATGTTATTCGAGAGTCTGAGGGCGTTTTCTTCACTGTGGCAATGGGTCCATTCAGTGTAGACAATGAGACCCCGAAACAAAGTATAAACCTTTAAATATAGGTGGCTGGAGAAAGGAGTTGGCAAATTTTAGGAAGCTCCTGATAATAGAGTCACAAAGAATTAGGGTGGAATAAGAATGATCAAGCAACAGGCGAACTATAACTAGGGTTTCTTTCCTCTCATAGAATGTAGATCTTGTAGGAACCTGGAAAAGTACGTCATCTAATTACCTTCTCACCTTAAGTCGGTCTACTACCAAAGATCCTTACTGATCATGGTATATTAAATACGGTAACAAAATTGTCATCAAAGGAATGCAGATTCTTGTGCTGTTGCAAGATTAGGCATTTTCACAGTGAAAGGCTACCCATTTTTTAGGTACCATTTTGTTTTTTGTTTTTGTCCTTTTGCCATTTCTTGGGCCGCTCTCGCGGCATATGGAGGTTCCCAGCCTAGGGGTCCAATCAGAGCTGTGGCCACTGCAACCTTGGGATCCGAGCTGCGGCTGCGACCCATACCACAGCTCAGAGCAATGCCGGATCCTTAACCCACTGAGCAAGGTCAGGGATCGAACCTGCAACCTCATGGTTCCTAGTCGGATTCCTTAACCACTGCGCCATGATGGGAACTCCTAGGTACCATTTTGAATCAGCCCTTGATTTTACACTTAATGTGAGCTGTTTCAATTGGTGTTATCCTTTTGAGTGACATTAAAGGCATTTTAAATTAACTGACTTTTAAATGTATTTCAGAGGCAACAAACATCAAGAGTTAAAACCTAGATTTGTTGCCTATGTGGAGTCTATTCCTTGGATCCCCCCCCCCCTTTTTTTAAAGATAACTGTGATTTAATATTAGGCTTTAGAAGTAGAAAAAAAGCTAAAAAAAATCAAGATTTAAAACCAGTTATAATATTTCATGAATGTTAAAATGATGCATCATAGAAATTTTAAGAATTCCTTCACTGGCGTTGCCGTGAGCTGTGGTGTAGGTTGCAGACCCGGCTTGGATCCCGCGTTGCTGTGGCTCTGGTGTAGGCTGGTGGCTACAGCTCTGATTCGACCCCTAGCCTGGGAACCTCCATATGCCACGGGAGCGGCCCAAGAAAAAAAAAACTCCTTCAAAGTTGCCAAAGGGATTTTTGGCAAAAGATTATATGGGAATAATAATAATGATAGCAATAATTTTTGACAAATGATTGTATGTGAATAATAGCAATGATAGCAATCTTGCCCACCAAGGAATGCCTTGTGTTTATGAATATCAGGATAGAATGATATTCTGGACTCATTTGGTATCTTTATCTTATTTGTAAATATATAAAGATTACTGCTCAGATGAATTACCTAGACTCTTTAGCTTATATATTAGACTATTAAGATGATGTAATTAGTTGTAAAAGTATAGGATACAAGAAAGAGTTATCATCTTTTAATGACTTTAGTGTTAGTTTATGTTTCTGACTTTAAAGAGCTAAGGTAGGAGTTCCCGTCGTGGTGCAGTGGTTAACGAATCCGACTAGGAACCATGAGGTTGCGGGTTCGGTCCCTGCCCTTGCTCAGTGGGTTAACGATCCGGTGTTGCCGTGAGCTGTGGTGTAGGTTGCAGACACGGCTCGGATCCCACGTTGCTGTGGCTCTGGCGTAGGCCGGTGGCTACAGCTCCGACTCGACCCCTAGCCTGGGAACCTCCATATGCCGCGGGAGCGGCCCAAAGAAATAGCAAAAAAATAAATAAAAATAAAAATAAAGAGCTAAGGTAGACAACCTCTTGTTCCTTGAGTAGATGACCTCATTCTCACTGTGAAGTAAAGAAGCTGGACTGTGATTTTATTGAGAGCAAAGATTATTTTATGTACCTTTGAATTCAGGCCTTTAGCTCTTTTAATGGAGCAAAATAGGTGCTTGATAAATATTTGCTGAATCAATCAATGAATAATAAATATCAAGGGTTCTCAAATTTAATTCACTAAAAAAGAATATATTTAAAATATGATTTTGTGTGACACTAACATTTTCATTCCAAGGCTGCTCAAACTTAGTAACAAGCTATACATTTGGTGTAGTTCCCAAAATAGCCATATTTTGGGGTCAGGAAGTTATATAACTCACAACTGATATCTTTCAAATTCCATTTTGTCATCCAAAGGTGTTTTTCCTGACCAAAGGCATTTTTTAATGTTTTTTTTTTAATTCCTCAATGAATTTATCACATCTCTAGTTGTATAATGATCACAACAATCCAATTTCATAGGATTTCCATCCCACAACCCTAGTGCATCCCCCCACTCCCCAAACTGTCTCCTTTGGAAACCATAAGTTTTTCAAAGTCTGTTGAGTATCTGTTCTGCAAAGAAGTTCATTCTGTCCTTTTTTCAGATTCCACATGTCAGTGAAAGCATTTGATGTTGGTGTCTCATTGTATGACTGACTTCACTTAGCATGATAATTCCTAGGTCCATCCATGTTGCTGAAAATGCTGGTAATGACCAAAGGTATTTTTGTGTAGATATCTAATAAGTAGAAAATGTCAGAGCTTAGTGTAAAATATGAGAGACCACCTTAAAAAGTGGAATTGTACTTTTGTATCAAGTACTAAAGTTGTAGGATTCATTTACTCAATAGGCATAAAGGTCCATTCTCTATCGTGCAGATTTAAAAAAAAAACTCTAACATATATTAAAGAGATCTATTCAGAATTCATTCTTGAAGGAACTTTCTCAAGAGCATTATTATAGAGTTGTAATGTATAAAAATTTTAATTCTTTATAATCCCATTAGTTTCCATTAATGATTTTAGTCATCTATTCTTAGAAAAATTCAGGAATTTGTATAACTTTCTGATGCTTTCAATATTTTTGTCATTGGCCTTTATGTGGTTACTAAGACATTTTTAGAAATTATTCTTTTAGATCATGTCAATACATTTTATATTTTAAAATAATTTTCATATTCAAAACCTTTTAAAAAAATTGAAATGTTCCATATTTAAATATTCCAAAATTGAAACATTTCATCTAAATAATCTGTTAATTAATTTTTTAAAACAAAACTAAACTAGTAAATGCCTGTAGCAAAGCTCAAATAATACAGAAAGGCATAAAATGGGCTGTGAAGCTGTCCCTCCAACATCCTTTAGTCCTTCTCTGAAAAGATGATCAAGCTTCTTTTGTTTACTTCCACAAGAAGGTAATGTATATGCCAGGCTATGTGCATATTGCTAAAACAGAAGTGTATGCTTACGTATCCACATTTTAAAACATCAATGATAATTTACTTAGCCCTTGCACTGTGAAAGGTGCATCATGTAAAACCACTAGTCCAACCTTTCCTATGTTAGCATATTTTTCTTTTGCCTAAATGTGATGTGACAGACTTAGCATAGCAAAGTGCATTCGGATCTCCATCTCTCAGAGGAGTTTATAAATTTTGCTTCCAAATTCAAAATGCACAAGTTGGATAAGGCTTGAGCTATCTGTAACAAATTAATTGAAAAACTTCCATTTCAGGGTGCTACGTAGCCACTTTGTAGCTCAGTTTGTGTCCTAGTAAGGTGAGTGCAGTATTTTCTATATCTAACTGGGAGGGAAATAGTAAACAAATGATTTGCCACCTGACATCCCCAGGGTTTTTTTTTGGGGGGGGGGCAGTTGCAGATCTAGGAAATCCCAGTCAGGACTCCAAATGTCTTGGCCAGAGGTACTCTCTACCTTCTCCTGGGGGACTAACAGGATGGGAGTGTGTGGCCAACCGGTGAGCTCATTGCTTTTCCATTTAAACTTGGGAGTAAGAGTTCCTAGCATAGCTAATGGCCTTTGAGCAGTCAAAACACCCACATCACTCTTAACAAATGCTTTATTCCACACTTGGCCTTGATTTAAGAATGGCTTTTAAAGGAAAAAAAAATCCCCCCCCCCCCACATTTGACTAATCAAAGAGTGTTAGATAGTCACAGACAATCTGTGCTCTCTTGGGACACAACAGTTTGTTAGAGCATCTAGCATTAGAAGCACCTCATTTTTATAAAGCTAATATGGTGACCCAATTCTGAATTGTTTTCCAAAAGCCAGCAACGTGAACATCAAAAAGCCCACATGTGCGTAGCCCACATGCCTTTGTCAGGTAAAAGGAGAATGATCCTCTAAGGCATGGCTGTGTCTGAAAAGTTGAAAGCATTTGCTCACAAGATGTCATTTAATCTAAAACTCTGTCATCACCTCTTATCCCCAGAGCTTATAAAGTTAACAAATGGTTGGCTGTAATCTCAAGGTTTTAATTGCAGAAACGGAATCAGTGTAATCTGAGAGAGCTGTTGACAGGTGTGGAATGTCTCTTTTCGGTTCTTGTTGCTACAAACTCCTTAGCAGTACTAATCCATAAAGAATAAAATTGGAAGCTGTTAGCTTTACTTCAGAAATACCACTCAGCAAATGTCTTCAGCAAAATTTAAGAGAGCGCATCCTCGGAGTTCCCATCGTGGCTCAGTGGTTAACGAATCTGACTAGGAACCATGAGGTTGGGGGTTCGATCCCTGGCCTCGCTCAGTGGATTAAGGATCCAGCATTGCCCTGGATCCTGAGTTGCTGTGACTCTGGTCTAGGCCGGCAGCTACAGCTCTGATTCGACCCCTAGCCTGGGAACCTTCATATGCCGTGGGTGTGGCCCTAAAAGGACAAAAAAACAAACAAACAAAAAAAAGCGCATGCTCAAAACCATATCATTATTGATGTGCTTTATGATATTGATAATGATTTCTAATGAAAGAAGTCTCTAGACATCAAAGCCAGGGTTTAATAACTTTTGAGGGTGGGAGAAGGACCTGTTGATATTAATCTAAATTATCCTTTCAGTTTAATAATGTGCAACTATCATGAACAAACATATGACTCTATCCATTACTAGGACAGAGATCTGCAAGCCTTTCTGGTTTCCAGAAAAAAAGAGTTCTGAGAAACCAGTTGGGGACAATAATTTTGGTTTGAAATCTGCCTTATTTTTTACCTTGTAAAATGTTTTCTTGGAGTTCCTGCTGTGGCACAGCGAGTTAATGATTTGGCTTGTCTCTGTGGAGGCGCCAGTTAGATCCCTGGCCTGGTGTAGTGGGTTAAGGATCTGGCATTGCTGCAGCAGTGGCGTAGGCTGCAGCTGCAGCTTGGATTTGATCCCTGATGGGGAACTTCCATATGCCACAGTTGTGGCCCCCCAATTTTTTTTCTCCTAATAAAAGTAACTGTAGCAAAACATAATTCACGCTACATATAAATGTATAAGTAATGCATATTATATTGAATTGATTTATGTGACCCTGACCCCTAGTGCTTAAAATTATCCAGTGATAAGAGGCTTTCCATAGCAGCTATACTGTTGAAGGGTTTTGGGCTGCGAGGGAGTTTCAGCCCCTCATCTTACTAGGAAGGGCTAAGGCCAGAAGGTGACTTTTCTTTTTATATATATATATATATATTTTATTATTACTCAAATGAATTTATCACATCTGTAGTTGTATAATGATCATCACAGTCCACTTCCACAGGATTTCCATCCCACAACCCAAACACATCCCCCTACCCCCCAAACTGTCTCCTGGAGACCATAAGTTTTTCAATGTCTGTGAGTCAGCATCTGTTCTGCAAAGAAGTTCAGTCTGTCCTTTTTTCAGATTCCACATGTCAGTGAAAGTATTTGATGTTAGTGTCTCATTATATGGCTGACTTCACTTAGCATGATAATTTCTAGCTCCATCCATGTTGCTAAAAATGCTGGTATTTTGTTCCTTTTAATGGCTGAGTAATAGTCCATTGTGTATATGTACCACATCTTCCTGATCCTCTCCTCTGTTGATGGACATTTAGGTTGTTTCCATGTCTTGGCTATTGAAAAGAGTGCTGCAGTGAACATCGGAGTACATGTGTCTTTGCACGTCATGGTTTTCTCTGGATAGATGCCCAGGAGTGGGATTGCTGGAAGGTGACTTTTCTAGCCATCGTTGTACTCATAGCAGTTCGAAATGAGGACAAACCAAAGTTAATTTGAACTAGTAGTTATTTAGTGGATCATTTTCTGGATATCAGAGTTTTGTTTAAAAGTTTTTCTCCCCCCGCCCCTGAATAATGACACAGTGATTATTTAAGTGCAAGGAAGAAGTCTTATCAAAATGATAATTTTTTTTCTTAGTAAAAAATGAATATACATTCATGGTAGAAACTTCAGAAAATATAATTATCTAAACTTTACACATAATTCCATTGGTCAAAAAATCATGTATCTGAAGGATTATTTTTTAGAGTTGCAATAGCAAATTAGCCAAAGCATAACTATTAATAGAATTTTAAGTCTGCTGACCCGCTGAGCACAGCACTTCTGGATTTTCCTCACTGGAATTTTTTTGAGGTAGTAGGTTATAGAGAATGTTCCAAGAATACTTGCTATATTAGTAGACATTGTTTAGTGTTACAGAGAGAGGAGCTATGCCCAAGTATATTAGCACTGAGCAGACCACAATTTATAATTTTATTGTTATCTTAGGAAAAAACATTCAAACTATTTTATTTGAAGTTTTTTTTTTTTAATACTTTCTAATTGTTGATCAAATGTTCATGAAAAGATTGTAAGCTCTTTAGAGGGCAGGAAAAGTGCCCTACAGGGCTTAGGACAAATTTCACACTTGAAATATTGGTTGATGACAAATGCTTTTTATTCTTATATAATCATGAAAATTTCCACAGAACTGAATATAATTGGCTAGAAGGAAATATGGCCAAAATTTTTATAAAATTATTTTGTACTGGTGGTTCCATACTTACAGTTTTGAATGAATATGTTATTAGAAATAAAGTGTTTAAAAGCTTTTCTCTTTATTTTTATGTCAATTTTTATTGCGGAAATGTATGTTGACTCATTGTGTCCTTCAGAAAGAAAAGCATTATTTAGTTCTCTGGTGGCTCATTGGATTAAGGATCTGGCATTGTCACTGCAGCAGCCTGGTTTCTTCTGTAGCACAGCTTCGACTCCTGGCCTGAGAACTTTCTGAATGTTGTGGGTGTGGTCAAAAAAAAAAAAAAAAAAAAAGACATTTAAAAAAAATTACACACTCCATCCAAGGTAAAGAATATGACAACAGCCGGGACACATGGGTAACTCTTTAGATATTATTTTTTCTTTTTACGGCCACACTTGCAGCAAACGGGAGTTCCCCAGGCCGGGAGTTGAATCCCAGCCACATCTGCAACCTATGCCACAGCCACAGCAACATCGAATCCTTAACCCACCCAGGAGGCCAGGGATCGAAACTGCATCCTCACAGAGACATCAGTTCCTTTACCTGCTTAAGCCACAATGGAAACTCCTCTTCTGGCCTCTTATGATCATTTATTTAATGATAACACACTTCAAAGAGATTGCTGTTTGAAAGGCTAACATGCAATAAGAGTTCCTTTTCATATTTAACAAAACTGTGATTCTCCTTCAGTGTGGAAAGAGACTCAAAATATCCCAGCCACTTAAAACTCAAGTATTGTCCTAGACAGATTTCATCACCTGTCAACATTTTTCCAAACAAACTTGGTGGGGGTGATGTTTGTCACTTGCTAATTTTCCTAAGTCTTTATATTTGTAGCAAATACAAGTTAACTATGAGCACCATTTTTTAATTCACTTAACACTGTACCAGAGACTGTATTACTACAGTCCTTTAAAAAAGGTTTAAATTTTCAAGGCATTTTTATCTGTAGAGAGCACCCAAATACTCCTCCCCATTGTACAGTTTCCCTGATTATTAACATCTTTAATTAATGTGGTACGTTTGTTAAATTGGACAAATATTGGCATATTATTAACTAAAACCACTAGTTTATATTAGGGTTTAATCTTTGTGTTGGACATTCTGTGGTGTTTTTTTTTTTTCCACCCAGAAAATCTTCCCAGCTGTAGCTTCAGCATCAATATAGATTTTTAATATAATATGATTTTTGTTTTTTTCCATTATAGCTGGTTTACAGTGTTCTGTCAATTATCTACTGTACAGCAAGGTGACCCAGTTACACATACATGGATACATTCTTTTTTCTCACATTATCATGCTCCATCATAAGTGACTAGACATAGTTCCCAGTGCTACGCAGCAGAATCTCATTGCTAATCCATTCCAAAGGTAATAGTCTGCATCTACTATATTCCCTGGTTTTTGATAAATGTGTGACTTGTAACTACCATTATAGAATCATACATAGTCATTTCAGTGCCTAAAAATCTCTTGTGCTTTACCATCACTCTGTACCCTTGGCAACCACTGATCTTTTTATTATCTCCATAGTTTTGCCTTTTCTGGAATGTCACATAGTTGGGCTCATGCAATTGGCAGTCTTTTCAGATGGACGTCTTTCACTTAGTAACATGCATTTATGGTTCTTTTTGTGGCTTGATAACTTGTTTCTTTTCATTGCCAAATAACAGAAAGGTTTCTATCGTTATCATCATAGCTGTGTGCCAAATATCATTCTAAGTGCTTTATACACATTCACTTATTTAATCCCTATAACAAATTTATAAGGCAAGTACTAGTAATATTCCCATTTTATAGAAGAAACAGAATACAAAGCTTAAGTAACTTTCCCAAGATGACACAGATGCTAAGTCATGGAATAAGACTTGAACTCAAGTAGTTTGGCTTCAGAGTCCTATGGTAACTACAGTATTATACTGCTTCATATAAAAATGTTAAAAATAATTTTTAGCACCTAATTTTATCAGTGTACAGTGCTATATTCCCCAACTCTGCCTGCTGGAAGAATCCTCACCCTTATCTTTTATGTTAATAAATTTACATACCTAAATAGCAGAAACTTTTCCATTTAGCGCATTATTCCATGTGCTGATTAATTATTAAATACTGAATAGTGCTAGATTTTTGAGCTTTTGTTGCATGCTAGACACCGCTAAATACTTTCCTCATACATTATCTTATTTAATCTTTAAGTCATCTCTTGAGAAGGTGCAATTATTCTCTCCCAGGAAACTGAGGCTTGGGAGTTCCCAGCATGGCTTAGTGGAAATGAATCTGGCCAGCATCCATGAAGACACATGTTTGATCCCCGGCCTTGCTCAGTGGGTTAAGGATCCAGGATTGCTGTGAGCTGTGGTATAGGTTGCAGACAAGACTCGGATCCCATGTGGCTGTGGCTGTGGCTGTGGCATAGACCAGCGACTACAGCTCTGATGTGACCCCTAGCCTGGGGACTTCCATATGCCTCAGGTGTGGCCCTAAAAAGACAAAAAGACAAAAAAAAAAAAAAAAAAAAAAAGGGAAAGAAAAAGAAACTGAGGCTTAAAGAGGCTAAATAACTATCTCGGATCATAAAGCTAATAAGTGGTAGATCAGGGCTTTAAAAATCTATTGGAATTACTCCGAAGTTTGTGCTCTTAAAACTGCTATTCTTGGATTTCCCTTTGTGGCTCAGTAGGAATGAACCCGACTAGTATCATGAGATTGTAGGTTCCATTCCTGGCCTCCCTCAGTGGGTTAAAGGTCCAGCATTGCTGTGAGCTGTGGCGTAAGACACAGACACAGCTCAGAGCCCTAGTTGCTGTGGCTGTGGTGTAGGCCGGCAGCTGCAGCTCTGATTTGACCCCTAGCCTGGGAACCTCCATATGCTGCAGGTGCGGCCCTAAAAAGCAAAACAAAACAAAACTGCTGTTCTTAACTGCTTCTAACATTATCCTTTGATCGACCAAACTTTTACCACAATATTTCTAAAACAACCAGAAACAAATAGGTATGTGTAAGAATGGTATGTGTGCAGGTAAGAATGTTATGGCAGCACTGATGAAATATGATAATTTTACAAACACTGAAGCATTTGGAGGAACAGTTAAATCACCTAAGGTATGTCCACACAAAAGAAGACTCTGCAATAGTTTTAAAAATGAGGTGAATCTGTATTTACATGGAAAATGGTCAAGACAGAAGAAAGCGGTCTGTAAAATAATATGTACCGTAAAGCTCCATTTACGTAAACGAGTCAAAAACTAAAGTAGGTGAATAGAAAACTACCTGTTGGTTACACTCAAAACTCCTGGCAGTGGTCATCTGTGGGGAGATTCAGTGGAATGGACAGTGAGTGAAGAGGACTTTTACTTTTTAATCTATATAACTCTGTGTTGGAATTTATTGTACATGGAGGACGTATTTGTGCGGGAGTTGCTTAAAAATGTTAAAAGACTTCAGAGAACAAACACGTGATAGTTATACATCACCTTATCTCAACCATGTCAAAGTGTGAAGCTGGAAGGAAGTTTTGAGGAAAAAAATAGTTGCAGTTTAAACTTCATGGTTCTTCCACTTTTATTTAAGCAATGTGATTTAATGTATAAATTAAACTGTTAAAAAAGTGAACGGAATCACCCCAAGGGAAATCTGCGTGCTGTATTATTCCCACTAGAAATTAGAAAAATATTATCTATATAAAATTTTGGTCCAGTTTCTTCTTCTTTACCTCTACCATTCAAACTTAAATTTTACTTAAGTAAAAGCAGAATCATATACCTGACATGAGACTAAATATTTCACATCATTAAATTAATAGGGTTTAACTGACTTAGGTGTGCTCTTTATTTCTCAAGAATAGTAACTTTTCATCTTTCCTACATGTTATTTCCCTTTACTTTCACTTATCTGAGCAACTATGTCATACATGTGTCTTTTTCCCACACCCAATAATACATGTGTTACCTAAGTTAACTCATAACATCGCTAACCAGATTCATCATTAATCTTCAGTTCCCCTTATTATATGGTGTCTCCAAAATAACTTGAGATGTTTCAGTTGGCTTTACACTTTCCAACATCAACTGTAAAAATTAAGATATTAATTTAAAAACGTTATTAAAATTCTGGACTAAATAGCACTGGGCCCACTTAAAGTGATGCGGTCACGAGAGGTCCTTGGATGGCTATTGCTTCAATCTCAACACGGCCTCCCTATCAGGAAAATAATGAACAAATTAAGAGATCACCATAAGATGCACTAAAAACACATGCAATTAACAGCAAGACAAGTATTATTATTATTTGGCCACGCCCTTGGCATGTGGAAGTTCCCAGGCCAGGGATTAAATCCAAGCTGTGGCAATGCTGGATCCTTAACCCACTGCACTGGGCCAGAGACTGAACCCTTGCCTCTGCAGTGACAATGGCAGATCCTTAACCCACCGCACCACAGTGGGAACTCCCAAAACAAGCATTTTTTTAGGGCCACGCCCAAGGCATATGGAGGTTCTCAGGCTAGGAGTCGAATCAGAGCTGTAACTGCCGACCTACACCACAGCCACGGCAATGCTGAATCCGAGCTGCATCTGCAACCTACACACGGCACGTGCAATGCCCGATCAACTCACTGAACGAGGCCAGGGATTGAACCCACATCCTCATGGATACTAATCGGGTTTGTTAACCACTGAGCGATGACGGGCACTCCACAAGACAAACATTTTTAACATGAAACTTTTCAAAGAAGGAAACAAGGGGGAACCCTCATCAAGAATCTATCATAGGAGTTCCCGTCGTGGCGCAGTGGTTAACAAATCCGACTAGGAACCATGACTTTGTGGGTTCGGTCCCCGGCCTTGCTCAGTGGGTTAAGGATCCGGCATTGCTGTGAGCTGTGGTGTAGGTTGCAGACTCGGCTTGGATCCCATGTTGCTATGGCTCTGGTGTAGGCCGGTGGCTATAGCTCCGCTTGGACCCCTAGCCTGGGAACCTCCATATACCACGGGAGCGGCCCCAGAAAAGGCAAAAAGACAAAAAGACAAAAAAAAAAAAAAAAGAATCTATCATAGGTAAGGTTATGACACTGTGTTCATCTAAGTTAGTTCAGGTGATTCTCACCACACCCCTTTTATCAGGTGTCCTAGAGGACACACTGAGGCTTAAAAAGGTTATTTAACCCATCCTAGGACACAAAGCTAAACAATAGGTTCAAACCATGACCAAGTTCAGAACTCCTTCTATCGCATACTATAAACTTAATAAACCTAATGATACTGATCATTCCCAGTAACAACCAATTAAAGGAACAAAAACACCATTCATAGAATATAAAATTTTAGTGGGGTGCTGCTTCTTTATAAGTGGGAATTCTGTGCGGCTAAGGGGCACAGGAAGGGCGTCTAGTTAGCTTAGCATACCAAAATGAGAATGGTGAGAAATATACGAGGCACTGGTCTTGAGGTTATTTTTTCTAATGGAAGGCCTAGATATTTTATTATATGATAGAAAAGTAAAATTTCTACTACAGAACTCACAGACCTGGCTCAGTTTATGGTCTCTCAGTAACATTAAAACAATACAGATGGTATTTTAATTTTGCTCACAATTTATGTACTCTAAGCCTGCTGTGTTCATGTTTGGCTTTGATTTTTAATTGTCTTAATTTTTAAGACAAATTTTATGTTTCTTAGGGTTTCTTAATTTTTTTCCTTCTTAGGTTTCTTAATCCCCAGCTTCTGCCCATATATATAACACTGGGTGTTCTAGATTTTTAGAATTCTAAGTTCCAGGAAAGCAGGGACTATTTCTTTTCTTTTAAAAAATTTCCTGCCACAGTGTTTCATTTGTCATATTCTGGGGAAAAAAAAAAGTGAAACTCAAAACTGTGTATGTGAGTCATTTTATAGTGTACTTACTTTGGGCAAAGCAGCAATCTGGTAAGCAGCTCTTGCAGGAAAATTACCCTGGAAATCTAAATTTAAAAGAATTTCAATTTAGTTTTCAGATACTGTATTATTATTCAACCCTGCATAGTCAAGAATCTGGTAAGTGCTTCAGATATTTGTCAGATCTTAAGTAGAAGCAATGTTGAAAAAAGAAGCTCATGTTCGTATTACTGATAAAATATTTTGCCATATGATTCCCATGATTTTAATACTTTAAAAAATAATTTTCTGGGAGTTCCTGTCGTGGCACAGCGGCAACGAATCTGACTAGGAACCATGAGGTTGTGGGTTCGATCCCTGGCCTGGCTCAGTGGGTTAAGGATCCGGGGTTGCTGTGAGCCGTGGTGTAGGTCACAGACTCAGCTCGGATCCAGCGTTGGTATGGCTGTGGTGCAGGCTGGCGGCTACAGCTCTGATTAGACTCCTGGCCTGGGAACCTCCATGTGCCGCTGGTGCGGCCCTAAAAGGACAAAAGACCAAAAAAAAAAAAAAAAGTTTTCTAGGAAAATTGAAAATACTCATGTACTCTGACACTTTAATCTTATTTAACATGAAGGCGGGTTGTTTTATACCTGGTTACTAAGTAGGGAACAACTGCCAATCTCCAGTGATTTTGGCAGGGAATTTCGCCGTTAACTTTGGTCCACTCTAGCCACTTCTTGAGGACAGAATAATGACACTTTTTCCATGTTATACCTTCGTCTCATCTCACCAGGTGGCAGGGATACTCAGTTTTCCTACTAGGACAGCAGTGTTGATAACAGATGACCTTTACTGAGTGCTCACAGTGTACCAGCATATGTTCCAAGTGTTTACATGGTGTATTAACTCATTTAAAAGTTCAGCCTTATAAGGTTTTATCCTCACTGTGCATCTGAGGAAACCAAGGCACAGAAATATTAACTAACCAGCCAATGATTCTGAGAGAGCAGAACAGAGATGGTGGCTGGACCTTATCACAACAATAACAACTACAATCTATGTGTTAGAAAACTATCAGGAGGGCTTAGAAAGCCTGAGAAAGGCGTAAGAAACTTAAGTCCATTAGGAAAAAAACAGACTGGATGGGTTGCAGTATGTTATTCCAGGGAAAGCGACAGAAATGTCTTGGATCTTTTTCAGGGGGGCACCCTGCATATTTCCGATTGGGCTATTCATTCTTTTAGGATAGGATCTCTGACCATTTCTGTAGCATCTCCTATCACTCTTAATTCATAATGGCCACACATCAAGGTAACAGGTTTACTTCTCTTTAAAATGGAAAATAATAATAAGACTAAATGACTTACACTGTTTGTAGATGTCGTTGACGGTGCTGAAGTCATTTATGTCTGCCAGCAAAACGGTTGTTTTTACCACTGGAAGATATATATGTTGTCATTAGGTTTATTTAGTTGTTTGGTCTGATCCAAAACATTACTTAGAAAAATAGGACTGATGAAATAAAATTCATAGTTTAAGGCAGGACAAAAAAATTTTTTTAAATAAAAATTCTTAAAAATACAAGAATTTCTCCGCCCACTTAGTCGTCCTTCCTCCCCCCTTGTGTGCATGGCACATCTGCACTGAGAGTTAACCAGCCCTCTCCAGTGGCAGAAATACCTGCCCACCTATAAAGTTCAGTTCTTTTGGTCCCAGCCATGTAACTCCCTAGACCGGAACATTACTTATCTCTGACCTTCTTAATGTCACTACCTAAGTTACCTGTATTCTATTTTATTTATTTATTTATTATTTTTTTGTCTTTTTGCCTTTTCTAGGGCCACACTTGCAGCATGTGGAGGTTCCCAGGCTAGGGTCTAATCGGAGGAGCTGCAGCCACTGGCCTACACCAGAGTCACAGCAACGCAGGATCCCAGCCGTGTCTTCGACCTACACCACAGCTCACGGCAACGCCAGATCCTTAACCCACTGAGCGAGGCCAGGGATCGAACCTGCAACCTCATGGTTCCCAGTCGGATTCGTTAACCACTGTGCCACCTGGAAACTCGTATTCTGCCTATTTTATTAAGAGTGTTGATTTCTGCATTATTACCAAATAAGACTAGGCCTCCAACAAAAATGATAACTAGACAACTTGAAATGACTGACCTAAAACATACCTCTACCAGATCACTGATTATAACAGTGTCTAACTCTAGATATGAGAAGAAGCAACAAGAGAGAATGACTTCTTGGACCATGGCTTTTGGCTACTGTTAACAGAGCCCGAATCCACTAATAGCACACTAAGTGGCTCATCAATGAAATGCTTGTCTGATCTGGGAATGAGCATCCCTGGTGCTATGGGACAAACTGGCAATGAAATGGCTCCCAAACCTTGTTGAAAATAAGATAGAAAGTGAGGGGGTGGTAAAATAGAGAATGCAGCCCACCATCCAGTTCTACAAGAATCAAGTCATCAGCCACTGTAGTCACTGTGATAATACATGGTGAAAGGCATTCAGAGAGAAGTTCAGGATAAGGACTTTGTGTTCTGGACTTTGTGTTTTGGGAGAACTGCCAGAATTGCCCCTCAGATATTTGCAAGAGACAATTTTAAGAACCCAGTTTTTCACATCTTTCTACACTTAAGAAAAGTACTAAAACCATTAATTAAAATCATCCATTCCTTGAGAACAGAAGGAACCCCCGAACCAAGATGGGTGGCATTTTGAGGGCACAAACCTCTTCGCCAAAATCATACATACTCTGGTCTCTCTCCCTACCTCTTTGGAACAGCCCTCAAAGCTTTGTGCAAGACTGTCTCCCAGGTTACAACCCTCAGGTTAGCTCAAAGAAAACTTTCCATTTCTTTCTTAGATTGACTATTGCCTTTTTCTCCTTGAGACTATGTATATTTTCTGTGACTGTCTTAATTCAAATGGGAATGAAATTAAACCAACTTTAAAAAAACAACAAAAGATGTGGGGTGGCATGACATACTACTGGATGCCATGTGTTCTAAAAAGACCAAAGAATATTTGACTGTCATATGAAATAATATCAAGTTGCTCACCATTCGTGAAGTCACAGCCCGCAGCTTTCAGAATTTCACCCATGTTTGTAAGAGCCTGTGGACCAAAGTAAGACAGGCCTAAGGCACTGATGCCACATTAATGCTTCAATTCAATTAACCATATTTTACGAATAGCTCCTTGCAGGGAAAAAAAAAACAAACTTCCTCTTCTAGGAAAATTCTACTCTTCGTAGGCCACTTGTATACAAGTGAACTGCTTCTTGGCTTACGTTAATGGAATGACTCTTTCTGAAGTATAGTGAGAATTGTCTCCTTTTGTGAGGAAAAAGACTAAAGTGTCTTCCTCAGTTTCTTGAGTGCCAGGATATGTGAAATTCTCAGCCAGGGTCCACTAAGCTAAAACAGAAATAGTTTTAATTCTGCATCACTCTGAGGCTAAGTATGAGCTACTAAGCATTAAAACATATTTTCCTGGAGTTCTCATCATGGCTTAGCAGAAACAAATCTGACTAGTATCACTGAGGACGAAGGTTTGATCCCTGGCCCTGCTCAGTGGGTTAAGGTTGCCGTGAGCTGAGGTGCATGTTGCAGAGATGGCTCAGATCCCGAGTTGCTGTGGCGTAAGCCAGTAGCTACAGCTCTGATTCGACCCCTAGCCTGGGACCCCTCTATATGCTACACGTGCAGCCCTAAAAAGACCAAAAAAAAAAAAAAAAAAAAAATTTTTTTTTTCTGGCCATGCCCATGGCATGTGAAAGTTCCCAGCCCAGGGATTGAGCTCAAGCCACTGCAGTGACAACACTAGATCCTTAACCCACTTGCTGTGCCATAAGAGAACTCTAAAAGATGGTGTCTTTAAAGTGGTATTTGATTTTAAAGAGTTCTTGCTTTTTCCTTAAAAAAGCAATTAGTAATTGTGTATATGTTTGATGCTCTGGCCTTTGGAAAAATTAGTTTTTCAACCTATCCTTATTATTTTTTCAATTCATTCTTCCACTTTACTTGACCAGTTACATTACAATAGTTAATGATTTAAAAAATTTTATCTTCTAAGTAGATAAGACATGGATTGGCGAAAAATTCAAAAGCTATAAAAAAGCATATACAGTGAAAAGCTGTCTTCCACCCTCACCCCCCCTTCCCAGTTTCCTTCAGCAGAGATAACATTGTTTTTAGTTTCTTATGCATCTTTCCACAGTCCATGCTCACACCAGCATAAATGTATATATTCTTAGACAGGCACACAGATGGTAGCTTGTTGTGGATGCCTTCCTGCATCTTGGTTTTATCATGTAACAATCCTGGAGATCTTTCCATATTAATTTAGTTGTATGGATCTAGCAGGATTTAACTAGTTCCTTATGGATGGACATTTAGGTTGGACATTGGGATATTTCCAATGACCCAGGGAATGTATTAAATTATAACTTAATTCTATTTATTGGATTAGAATTGTATCTCATTCTTATTTTAAAAAACACACGCATGTAACCTTTGATATTTCTCTCTTTCTAACAAATGTTGACTTTTACTTCTGGTGGTAGTTTTTTTTTTTGCAGGTCATTGGCCCTGACTAAAAAGTTTCCCAATTCATGTGGAAGTGGAAACATGTTTTCTGATTTCAATAATTCAGGGGTTCCCCTCCCATTTTATTCAAATATAATCGATATAAACATTATTTTAGTTTTAGGTGCATACTGTAATGATTTAATAAAGTGATTACTACAACAGGTTTAGTTAACATCCAAGAGTTCAGGTTTAAAGTCACCTCGGAAAGTAAAAAAAAAGTCTTTTTGCCTTTTCTAGGGCCGCTTCCCATGGCATATGGAGGTTCTCAGGCTAGGGGTCAAATCGGAGCTGTAGCCACCAGCCTACGCCAGAGCCACAGCCACAGCAACGTGGGATCTGAGCCTCGTCTGCAACCCACACCACAGCTCATAGCAACGCCGGATCCTTTACCCACTGAGAAAGGCCAGGGATCGAACCCGCAACCTCATGGTTCCTAGTCGGATTCATTAACCACTGCGCCATGACGGGAACTCCTAAAAAAAATTTTTTTTTTTGGTTGTTAAATGTTTCACTATGTTTCCAACTTTCTAGTGACATAAAACTGTCTTAAGTCAGTCAGTAAGAAACTTAAAGAGCACTTCTCTGATAATCAGCCAAGTGGATTCTTAACACTCCTCAATATAACAAGCAGAGAAGGGAACTTCAAATGTGGAAAAAGACCCACCTGTTTAGCTTCTTCTACCACTCCTCCTGGCACAAGCTGTCCACTTGCAGGGTCCATGCCTATCTGTCCTGAAATGTAGATGGTCCTGTCGACTAACACAGCTTGACTGCAATAAACAGAAATGCAGTGTGTATACAAAAGATCAATATGAAATACAAAACTCAATGCTAAGAGAATTCTTTGCTAAGGACACAAAAAGCACAAAATGTAAAATAAAGAAATTTGATAACTGGACTTCATTAAAAACTTTTGCTTACTGAAAGAGATCTTTAAGAAAATGTGGTTAAGTCGCAGATTGGGAGAAAGTATTTGCAAAACATATCTAACAAAGGATGTGTATTCAGAATATATAAAGAACTCTTATAACTCAATAATATAAAGACCAACCAATAAAAAAACAGCCAAGTGATCTGATCAGACACTTCACAAGAGAAGACATACAAAGGGCTAAGGAGTAATGCAAACCAAAACCACACGGAGATACCATCACACACAGTAAGGCCTCACTGATAGCAAATATTGCTGAGGATGTGGAGTAACTGGAACCCTCATACTTTGTTGGTAGGAATGCAAAATAGTACAGACACTTTGGAAAATTGTTTGGCAGTTTCTTAAAAATATAAACATACACATAACATACAACCCAGCAATTTCTTTCCTAGGAAACTACCCAAAAGAAATGAAAACATATGTTCAAAGACTTTACATGACTATTCAGAACAGCATTATTCTTGGTAGCAAAAATTAAAAACAAAAAAATAAAAAACTCTCACTGATACATGCAACTAAGGACTACATACTATTTGATTCTACTTATATAAAATTCTAGAAACAAACAAACAAAAAAAGCAGTAGAAAATAGATTAGTGGCTGCCTGGGATCAGGGTAGGTATGGGGATTGATGAGTGAGGAATTTTTGTAGGGGCTGGGCAGAGGTGTGTGGGGGTGATGTAAATATTCAAAAACTTGACTGTGGTAGCAAATGCATAATTCTATATAGTTACCAAAACTCATGGAACTTTCCATTAATATGGGTGAATTTTACATGTAACATATGCCTCAGTAAAGCTGTAAAACAAAAGAAAGCAATGCCAAAGGCACTCTCAGGAAAATAATTAGACAAGGTTAATCATTGCTGAAGGATCAATTAAAGATCCACCTGTGAGGTTACACTTGCAAAGGACTTACTTTTGGAACTGATTTTTTTTTTTTTTTTTTTTTTTTTTGTAATGAGAATACTAAGTTTCAGATTTAGGATAAAATCACAGGAAAAAGCATAAGTTACACGATACCTGAAAGCTAAACGAACTTTATTTATTTTTGGATAAAGAAAGCCCCACCATTGTTTCTTAATTGTGATAAAAAGTATTTATCAAACATAAAATGTACCATTTTGAAAACCATTTTTAGGTATACAATTCAATGGCACTGAATACCTTCGTTGTAAAAAGTTTATAAACAAACTTTAATATCAATTTAACTTTGTAAGTAAAGTTTGTTTTACCATTTCACCTTTATTATGAAAAAAGATACTCTCATTTCTAATTTTCTAGTTACCTATATTTTGTGTCCTAACATGTTGCAAACTTCATGACGTCTCCCTCTGATTTCCCGACCAAACCTTTTTTCTTCATAATTTTAAATATACAATTGACGATTTTAAACTCGTAGTGGGACTCCGGGTGCATTGCCCCCTTTCCCAGGTTCAGTTTCCCGGCTCAGTGTGTCCGATGAGGTTGCCCGCAATGACCTCGGAGGACCACCGCAGCTCGGACGCGGATTGGCCCAAGTCCCAAGCCAGACCCCACCCGCCCGAGTCCGTCCCGGGTCCACGGCCATCTGTACCTGTAAGGACCAATGGCCGCTGGGGCTTTCACAGTACTGATCACCTTTCTGACCAAAGCCGACATGCTAACGCTTTTCTCTGGCTGCCACTCCTAGACAACAATCTCGTAAAGCGTTCCTACTGGCGTTTCTGGAGACTAATCAGCCGGGGCTGGAGTTCCTGTTTTAAAGCGTCACCCGGGGCTGGGTTCGCTGAGAATTCTGGGAATTGTAGTCTTCGCGCGACTCTGGGCCACGTGGAGGCCACGGTCGCACCGGCGCATGCGCCCTCTAGCTCGCTCGCCACGCACGTCGGCGTCGTGACTGCTGCAGAACGTTGTCATTTCTGACCCCGGGCTTGCTGGCCTCCAGCCGCAGAGCATCTGGCAGGTAGGTTTTGAGGGGTTGGAGTCTACCAGGGTCCACGAGGATGGAAGGAGTGTGTGTCAGTCCCTTCACCGGTGCCGGAGCACTGGCTAGGCTCCCCTCCCTTTCTTTCCCCTCACTCGCTGACCTACTCTTCCCCTGTTGCCTTCTTTTCCCCACGGCCCCTCCTTCTGTTACCCGAAAAGTGGCTTCACCTCTTGGTGGGTATCAATCCAGAACCCTCTCTTCCCCCCGCCAAAACAACAAAAAACCCAACTGAGCCAAAGTTTGGAAGAAGGAAGTACTTCTTACTTGCTATGCACCGGCGATTGGAAGAAGAAAGTGCTTCTTACTTGGTGAACACCCGTGATCTTTCCAAAAGCAACCGAGAAATTGGGGAACTTTTAAGCTAAGGTATATGCGTATTCATGAAGGGGCTTGAGCAGAGAAGAATTTAGCATAGAATTGGGGCAAAGGGCAGCAGAGTCCAAACTTAGTTGATTGAAACCTCAAGGGTCAGAAAAAAGGTCAGCATCCCTCAGGTTCCAGTTGATCTGATGATTGAGTGTCCAAGGCGGATTCAAATAATGCAAAACAGATCAAGAAAGTGCGTCAGGCTGATCTTTACCGCAGCAGCAGATCTGGGAGTTTACAACTGATTTTTGTTCTTGCTACTTTTCTTGTCTTAGTTTCCCTTAAGATCATGATTACTGCGACATTCAAAGGCAAGCATTGAGGCCAGGCTTAGATCACAAAATGACTTAAGCCAAAAATGGATGGCTTCTCTGATGTCAAGAAAGCCATCCCCGGTTCTCTGTCTCCAGGAACCTCCTACCTCATCTACTTACACTTCAGCTCCTGTGCTGGAGCCACCTGTGTTTGTCATTTCTCTGGATTGCCCCACTGGGCAGATGCCATCCTAGGGGAGGCCATTGTACCCATCTACCATCCAAAAGGAATAAGATGGGTCGTTGAGGAGAGCATGCTGAGACCTGGGCAGTGTTCACCTCCCGCCTCTCCCATGCTCCCTTTTCTGGATTGTTCTTGAGCTTTACTGGGTGTCTCTGTGTTCCCTTTCCATCTCAATAGACACCAGCTGACGGAGATCTGAATTCAAATAGGTTATTGATCTTGGTCCAGCAAATGGCCCCAGAGTTGGTCTCTTGGCAGATACTCAGTCATGCAGTGTCAGAAGCACTGCTGCTTGGCTCAGTGTTTTTTACTGTTAGTATATGCATTATAGGAACATTTCACTCCATTTATGCCTACGCATGTTTGAGCAGGGCACTCTGCTAGGTGCTGGAGGTGGAACAGTGAAAAAAACTGGCAAGATCTTTGTCCTCCTCCGAAATATAATATGAGAAAATTGTCTTTATTCCCCCTCATTTTCTTCTGCAGACCCATAAGGTTTTGGCTTCCCTACTTCCAGCTCAAGAACCTTTAGAAGTTCTTTGAGAGTTCTGGCCTCCCCTTGCTTACTCAGTTTTATCCTCTTCTACTTTCTCTTCCCACTGTAGTCATCCAGAGGTCTCTCTCCTGGATTCACCAAGTAGATTCCTGAATACTTTCTTCCCTAGCCAAGTTCCAACTAATGAAATCCTATTTTCTCACTGACTTTTCCTGCAGATTCATGCTCTTCTTTCCCTTATCCAGTTTTTTATTGTGTTATGTAGCAGAATTTAGTCTTTTATTTTATGTGGTCTTAGTCTGGAATTGTTTTTTTGTTTTATAAATAGTGAATAGAGCCAGACTGCCTGGGTTGAATCCCAGGATAATCACAAGCTTAGTGTTAACCTCTCCGTGCTTCCGTTTCTTCATTTATAAAGTGAGGATAGTGCTCATACGTCCCTCACAGAGTTGTGATGAAATGAGTGAGGCATGTGGAATAGTGCTGGCACATAAAGTTCTCAGTAAGTATTGGCTGCCTAAGATGACTAACTTTTTAAGAGGCCACACCTGTATCCTACTTCGGTCTACACACAGCTCAAAACTATTATGCACAGAGTAGAACCAAGAAGCTTGTTAAGTTTGATTAGACTGGGTAATTAGGAGAATTTTTTTTTTTTTTTCTTTTTGGCCACACCTTTGGCATGCTAAGTACCTGGCCTAGGAATTGAACCCTTGCTACTACTGTAACCAGAGCCACAGCAATGACAAGTGGAATCCTGAACTGCAGGGAACTTCGATACTGGATACTGTATTCTTTTGGAGCTGCAGCCCCCAGCCTACGCCACAGCTACAAAACTCGGGATCCAAGCTGCATCTCGGTCCTGTACCACAGCTTATGGCAACTCCAGATTGTTAACCCACTGAACGAGGCCAGAGATCGAATCCGCGTCCTCATGGATACTAGTCTGAGCCACAGTGGGCACTCCTGATACTGTATTCTTATGGGAGATTTTATGTTAAGTATGAATCGCCAGTGCTTTAGATCTGAAAGAAATTGGGGATCATGCGTTATATTCCCAGGTTTTCAAACTGGAGTCCACTCTACCAAGGGTTATGTCTGATCATATGCTGCATGTGGAAACATGGCTTATTTGAACATTATTCATTTGGGAGAAAACACTTTTTATAAAGCCTGACATATTTAGTGCTCATTAAAATTTTGATTAAATGAATATGACAACAGATGCAAACTGTGAATATTAGGACTAGATGCAAAAGTCACCTGAAAAAAGTTAAGATTCCTCTTGGAAGCTTTTTTTAAAAAAATTGATTCTGAGAGCATGTAAAAATTCTGTTGAAGTATAGTTGATTTACAGTGTTGCATTAATTTCTGCTACACAGCAAAGTGACTCAGTTATATCTATAGATATTTTTCATGTTCTTTTCCATTATGGCTTAATCACAGGATATTGAATGTATTTCCTCAGCATAACTTCAATATAGAACATAGCTTCTGGAAGCTATGTTGAGCTAAATCCTCAGATATAGTCTATATTCATTCTCTGCTGTTAGAGGACCACTATTAGTTCAGTCTGCTTATTATATATTTTTTTTTGTCTTTTTTTGCCTTTTCTAGGGCCGCTCCCGCAGCATATGGAGGTTCCCAGGCTAGGGGTTGAATCAGAGCTATAGCCACTGGCCTACGCCAGAGCCACGTCTGCAACCTACCCCACAGCTCACGGCAACACCAGATCCTTAACCCACTGAGCAAGGCCAGGGATTGAACCCATAACCTCATGGTTCCTAGTCGGATTCGTTAACCACTGCGCCACTGCGGGAACTCCCAGTCTGCTTATTTTTTAGCCTGAAACCCAAGCTCGGAGATGTGACTTCTAAAGGTTACCCTCATCCTGCTCCTGGCATATTGTAGTCCTGAGCAGAGCCAAGCTCTTTCTTGCTGCACAAGTTCTGATTCAAGCAGGTGATAGTAGGTAGACTAAGCTGTTTTATAAGATTGTTTTGAATGGTTCTTAGTGTAGACTAATCTGAATCATGTCCCTCATCAGCCAGCCAGTTCTGCAGCATTCCCTTTGCTTCTTATATATTTTTCAGTTCAAAAAATGTTTTTGGTGTAGATCTAGTTGTCTTTTAGGTCAAAGCAGAATGGAGTGAGAGAGTGAAATGACATACATCTCTGTTACTTCATATGTTATTTACAATAATAGCTATCATTAACTGGGTCCTTAGTTCATGCAAAGCCCCGTGCTGTGTGCTACGTATCCCCATTTGTCAAAGGGAAGCCTGATGCTCAAAGAGGGAGAGTAATTTTCCTAAGATTGTATGACTAAAAAGTGTCAAGGAAGGTATTTGAATCCAGGTTGTTCTCACTCCAAAGTGAGGGCTCTTAAAAAAAAGTGGCT
This sequence comes from Sus scrofa, assembly GCF_054392235.1. Lineage (NCBI taxonomy): Eukaryota > Metazoa > Chordata > Mammalia > Artiodactyla > Suidae > Sus > Sus scrofa. Next base: position 38,675,525 of record NC_139386.1, on the reverse strand, counting down.
CTAAAAAAAAAGTGAGGGCAAGAGTTACTCTTAATCTTGTATGAAGTCTTGCTTTGGAAAGGAGATAAGTGAATGGGTGGTAGTCCATTCAGTGGCACTTACTGGGCGTGGTGCAACCCCTGAAGTGACATTAGACAGTTTGTGCAGGTGTTTTTGGTTAGCATGATGCTTGGGGTAACGCTGCCATTTACTGCCCAGGGCCAGGCATGTTAGCCATCTCGCAATGTGCAGAAAGGTCCCAGAAAAGCTTTATTGGCTGCGTGGATTTAATACAGTGAGTTTTCAGGGAATACAATACACCAAGGCAAGATTGTACTTAAAAAACAAACAAACAAACAAAAAAACTTGTCGTTTATCAGGGAGTGTTTACCAGTTTGGAAAATTAACATTGCCAGTGGCATTGTTACCTTCTCTTTGAGGTGTTAGTACACACCCACCTGTGTTACTTTGCCTTTGTAGCTGTTGCAGTCATGGTGATACTGTGTATAGCTATCAATAGGCTCTTATTAAAATATTTAAATGCTTGGAGAATAGCTTGGTTCTGTGACTTAGAGCTTCCCAGCCTCCTAGTGTCTCCTTTCTGCAGGACCCTTCCCTCAGGGTCAGACCTCCCTACAGTCAGCAAGGAAAGAGTTAATGACTGTTGCGTGGGGGCTTCCAGGACCCTTCTCCAGCTCTACAGGTTATACCCATGCCTGAGTCAGTGATTATCCCCCTGGGTTAAAAATACCTGTTTCGTAATGTCCTTCCAGTGTAGTTATAGTACAAGAAAAATAGTTATTATTTTATTAAAATTATTTTTAGTTCTCCTTTATGTTACAATGAGGGCACATACTGTAGGACGTGTTTTGATAAAAGTTATGCCTAGTAGGTGATGTACTTAATGAATTTCATTTAAAAATAGAAAACAGGTGTTTCAGACGACTCAGCAAAAGAACGGAGGTGTGGCGTTTGCGAGTTGAGAACAATGTAAATCCATCAGGCTCCACTAGGCTTTTGTCCTTTGTCCTTATTTTGAGTGGAAATCTTTTTGCTATTATAAGTTAAAGGGTACAGCAGGCCTCACCTCAGTAGAAATGAAGACATGGGTAATTTAGGTTGTTTTTGGTGAGGTCATTGTATTGGAAGAGCGTGTCTCATATTTCGATTCACCTGCCTCTTGTTTCATCTTAGAATTTTGATACAATGTTTTAGCTAGTTTAATTATTTTACCATGGCATAGGGATCTTATCTCACACCTCATTTTTCATTCTTCCAACAAACTGCTCAGTGTCAACATTGGTGTATGACTCAATTATTTGACAGCACAAGATAGAATTTTTTTCTGTTGAATCAAATTTTTGGTGTTAATACCATTCACAGCTCCCGTAGAAATCCTTCTGGTTATAAATCCCTGCTGTAGGCGTTCCTCTTGTGGCGCAGCAGCAACGAATCTGACTAGTATCCATGAGGATGCTGGTTTGATCCCTGGCCTTGCTCAGTGGGTCAGGGATCCGGTGTTGCTGTGAGCTGTGGTGTAGGTCAAGATGTGGCTCGGATCTGGTGTTGCCATGGCTGTGGTCTAGGCTGGCATCTGTAGCTCCCATTCGACCCCTCTCCTGGGAACTTCCATATGCTGTGAAAAAGCAAAAAAAAATCCTTGCTGTAGATCAGTATCGTGATAACATTTTGATATCATCAATCTGCCTATAAACAATAGAGATTTATTGTACTGAAGAATCAAATTTTGAGTCACACGAACATTTATTCATTAAATTTATTTCTATTTTTGGATGCAAGTTCCTTCTCCCTGTACTAAATGTATTACTTTCTTTCCAGAAATGTCTAATGCCAAAGAAAGGAAACATGCTAAGAAAATGAGAAACCAGCCCACCAATGTGACTTTATCCTCTGGCTTTGTGGCCGATGGAGGTGTAAAGCACCATAATGGAGGCGGAAGACCTTTCCAGGCTCAAAAAGGTAAGATACACAGGAAGCTCTCTACACACTTTCCATTTGGATCCGATTTCCAATTGCTTTTGTCAGCTCTTTTTTTTTTTTTTTTGCTTTTTAAGGCTGAACATGCAGCATATGCAGGTTCCCAGGCTAGGGGTCAGATTGGAGCTGCAGCTGCCAGCCTGTGCCATAGCCACAGCAACTCAGGATCTAAGCCACGTCTTCGACCGATACCACAGCTCATGGCAACCCTGGACCCTTATCTCACTGAGCAAGGCCAGGGATTGAACCCGAGTCCTCATGGACACTAGCTGGGTTCATTATTGCTGAGCCACAACGGCAACTCTTGTCAGCTTCTTTTGCTGTTTTAATCTAAATGATAAATGAGTTGAATTAAAAATAGATATAGGCTTTCCCATTGTGGCTCATCAGAAACAAATCTGACTAGTATCCATGAGAATGCACATTCGATCCCTGGCCTCCCTCAGTGGGTTAAGGATCTGGTGTTGCCATGAGCTGTGGTGGAGGTCACAGACGTGGCTTGAATCTGGTGTTGCTGTGACTGTGGTTAGACTAGCAGCTGTAGCTCCGATTCGGCCCTGGGAACCTCCATATGCCATGTGTGTGGCCCTGAAAAAGGCCAAAAAAGATGAATAGTTGCAGTTGACCCTTATTATTTAGAAGCTTTGTGCTTCCAAATTCACCTAGTTGCTAAATGTGTAAGCCCCAAATTAATATTCATGGCACTTTTGTGGCCATTTGTGGACACAGAGAATGGGAAAAAGCTGGGGTCGCCTGACGTGGATGTTCCCAGAGGAGGTTTCCAGTTGCCTTCTTGTTTCACCTTCTTAAGGAGGGACCAGAGGACGGAGATTGGTGGGGCAGGGCAGCTTAGTGCTAGAAGCTCCAGCCTGGCTAGGGTTTGAATTCTCTTTTTTCTTTTTCTTTTTCTTTTTTTTTTTTTTGTCTTTTGTCTTTTGTCTTTTGTCTTTTCAGGGCTGCACCCTCCGCACATGGAGGTTCCTGGGCTGGGGTCTAATCAGAGCTACAGCTGCCAGCCTACACCACAGCCACAGCAATGCCAGATTTGAGCTGCGTCTGCGACCCACACCACAGCTCATGGCAATGCTGGATCCTCAACCCACTGAGCGAGGCCGGAGATTGAACCCGAAACCTCATGGTTCCCAGTTGGATTTGTTTCCGATGCGCCACGATGGGAACTCCTGGGGTTTGAATTCTAATTGGGGGATGGCCTCATGCAGGTCACTTAAACACTTCTTTTTTTCTTTTCTTTTTACTGCCGTACCTGTGGCGTATGGAAATTCCCAGGCTAAGGGCTGAATAAGAGCTGCAATTGCAGGTCTACACGACAGCCACAGCAACACTGGATTTGAACTTCATCTGCAGCCTACTCTGCATCTTGTGGCCGGGTGGGATCCTTAACCCACTGTGTGAGGCCAGGGATCAAACCCACATTCTCACAGAGACAGTGTCGAGTTCTTAACCCACTGAACCACTACAGGATCTCCCCCTTAAATACTTGTGAACCTCCTTTTCCCTTTGTAGAAAAAAGGAAATAGAATCTACTAGGATGAGTTGTTTTTACAATTTAAAATCATAATCTGTGTGAGATATATGTATACATACATACGTGCATAGATGCATTCCTGTTTTCTGTAGGCTCAGGGTTTAGCATTTACTAATTCAGTGTTGGCTGTGACTTTCTAGAATGTAACTGCTGGGAATAAAGAGACGGCTTTATGTGTTTTTGAGCGATATATACAGAGAGAGATATAGATAAATAAAAATATATACTTTTATTTTGAGCTGATATGTTTTATCTGTACCTTAATGGTTATTATTAAATTATACTTATATATTTCCTAAAAGAAATACAGTGCATTTCTCATATCTGCATGTAACTTGTGTGCTGATTTTGGAACCTTATATGGTGATATGAAGGTGATGATTGTTCATTAGGCAGCAGTAGAAAGTAGAAAAGAAATTCAGATACAACACTGATGCCCAAGATGCCAGGTGAGAAGCTTACGCATATTGTCTCATTTAAACCTCATTAAGCATAGACTGTGCAACAAGTTTCATGATTATAGGGGCTTAATAATGATCACTACCATGGACTAAGCAGGAATGCTGTACAATTCTCTACCGATCTTTCTCTCTGTTCACAGAAAGGGATTTGCCATTGTCTTAAAAGTCAGATTGATTTGACTGCCCCGTCATCTGTAGAGAGAATCTGCTTTTACTCCTTCCCTTTAATTTAGCACAGTGGCTCTCAACTTGAGTGTGCCAGAGAATTATGGTGAAAGACGAATATACAAAATCATGTGTATTTAAGGGAGCTTAGGTGTAAAATCCACGTTGCATTACTTATATGGAGAGGATTTCCCTCGTCTGTTACATCCAGGGTTTTTTCATGTGTCACACTGACATGATTAGTGTGCTGCCAGCTGTGTGACCTTGGGTGGGGGTAACTCTCGGTCAACTCACCTTCCTACCTGAGATCTTTCCTACTGAATATTAAATAATAAATGCTAAGTAGCCACCTTACAGGGTGGCTATAGGATTAAAAACCTGGTCAGTGTTGCCACCCACTGCTTATTTTCTCTGATAGAAGTGACGTATTTCTTTTTGAAAATATCCTAGATCCTCACTCTGGAACCTCACGACAGTGGCACGCCAGAACCTCCCACCATGCCCTGGCTGAGTCTGATGCGAAGGAGCAGTCTTCCTCCAAAGTAACCTTTAGGAAAAAGGGAGGATGGAAAGCAGGTCCCGAGGGCACTTCTCAGGACATTCCCAAGTACATCACCGGTAGGTATTTGTGCAGAAGCCGAGTTTGTCCTCCTAGCTGTTTCGCATGCATCCAGCTTTCTGATGCCTTGCACCAGGTCCTGGCCCTGCTTCTCCATCCCGCTCCTCTGTCCACGTCCCCTGCTTCTCACCTCCAGCCTGGACTCGGGCCAGAGCCACCCAGGCCTGACTGTCCTCCCTCCTTCAGTTTCCCTGCTTTCTCTTACTGTCTTCTTACAGGTCCTGATTCGTGAACTGTTCCTTTGGGTCTTAAAATCTTCTTTGCCACCCTTTCCCCCCGTTTTAATTTATTTTTATTTATTTAAACAAAATTTTTTTTTTTTTTTTTTTTTTTTTTTTGGTCTTTATTCTATTTCTTTGGGCCGCTCCCGCAGCATATGGAGGTTCCCAGGCTAGGGGTCGAATCGGAGCTGTAGCCACTGGCCTATGCCAGAGCCACAGCAACGCAGGATCCGAGCCGCGTCTGCAACCTACACCACAGCTCACGGCGACGCCGGATCATTAACCCAGTGAGCAAGGGCAGGGACCGAACCCGCAACCTCATGGTTCCTAGTCGGATTCGTTAACCACTGCGCCACGACGGGAACTCCTAAACAAAATTTTTAATAATGATTTTTATTTTTTCTTTCCTCCCCTTTTAAAAAACATATAAAATGCTATCCACATGCCTCAGCACAGCATCTCCAAAGATAAAACCAAATTTAACACATTCTGAGGGCAACCAAGACCTTAAAGTAGCTGTCTCCAGGCCCTTTCTAGACTCATTTCTTGTTTTTGTTTTTGTTTTTGTTTTTTTGTCTTTTATAGGGCTGCCCCAGGGGGATGTGGAGATTCCCAGGTTATGGGGTCTAATCGGAGCTGTAGCTGCTGGCCTACTCCAGAGCAACAGCAATGCCAGATCTGAGTCCCACAGCTCATGGCAACACTGGATCCTTAACCTACTGAGCAAAGCCAGGGATCGAGCCTGAAATCTCATGGTTAAGCACTGAGCCACGTGGGGAACTCCTAGCCTCTTTTCTTGGGCGCCACCACATCATCCTCACCCCCACCACCGTGTAACCCTGTGTTCCTTGTGCACAGTTTAGGCGTGCCTTCTGGTCTTTCTTTATGCCTTCTTGGAGGAACTCCCTTAAATTTTTCCAGCATTTGTTTATTCTGCAGAAAAAAGTCTATTTTTCAATAAAGAAAAATAAAAATAGTTATAGTCATGTAGTTGCAAAAAATATTAAGAAAGCAAATCCTTGAGTCCAAAACCATTTAAAATTAAGGGTTTTTTTGGTTTTGTTTTTTGTTGTTTTTTTTTTTTTCGCTTCTGGGATTATTACACTTAAGAATGGTTGTGATTATATTGCATGTAACCCTCTATTAAAAAAAATCCTTTTTAAACTTAGTTTTTCTGAGTAGAAAAGTAAAACAATACTTACAGAAAACTTGAAAAATATACAAGTTAAAGAATAGTTTCACAATCAAACAGAAATAACTACAATTGCTGTTCATCTATTGGGGGGTTAGGGTATGGAGTGAATAGTAAGCTCGCGTACCTCAAATCTGTTTTCCTTCTGAAACCTGCTGGGAAAATGGTTGGTTTAAGACTAGTTTTTAATGATGGTGCTATTTCCTTCGGCAGCTTCTACTTTTGCTCAAGCCCGAGCTGCTGAAATCAGTGCCATGTTGAAAGCAGTGACGCAGAAGTCTTCCAATTCACTGGTCTTCCAGACTTTGCCACGACACATGAGACGAAGAGCCATGAGCCACAATGTCAAACGCCTGCCTCGACGCCTACAGGAGATTGCCCAGAAAGAGGTAGGAGTTTCCCTTAATATAAATGTTTAGGTTAGTCGTTTCTAAAGGAAATTGAGAAGTAGTAACCTAATAGAATTTTTTAAAACAAAAACTTAAAAACAGCATGTTCATTTTAAAATATGGCATTTGGAATCTCTCAATGATGTTAATAGTTGATATCCCCCTGCTGTATTTAAAATAAAATTCTTTTTAATTTTTTTTTTTTTTGTCATCGTAGGGCATATGGAAGTTCCCAGGCTAGGGGTTGAAATGGAGCTGTAGCCACCGGCCTACGCCAGAGCCACAGCAATGCCAGGTCCAAGCCATAACTGCAGCCTACACCACAGCTCACGACAATGCCAGATCTTTAATCCACTGAGCAAGGCCAGGGCTCAAACCTGTGTCCCTGTGAATGCTAATCAGATTCGTTTCTGCTGAGCCATGATGGGAACTCCTAAAATAAAATTCTTACCAGATAAGTAATTTTAGCTCCTCACTTTGGGGGTGTGGCCATTTTGAAGTCAGAAGGTAAAAAATGGCAGCATCAATGCCTAGTATTTGCCTTTTCTTCAAAGTTGAAAACTGAAACTTGGATTTCATTTTTGTTCAAGTCCATTTGTTTTGGGCTTTACCAAAATTCTTGGCTGGGACATTTTTTGATTGTCTAAGCCTGCTATGTCTTTACTAATTGATTCAAAATTTTTTTCTTTTTTTTTTTTTAATCTTTTTGTCTTTTTGCCATTTCTTGGGCCACTCCCGCTACATATGGAGGTTCCCAGGCTAGGGGTCTAATCAGACCTGCAGCCACCAGCCTATGCCAGAGCCACAGCAACTCGGGATCTGAGCCGTGTCGGCAACCTACACCACAGCTCACAGCAATGCCAGATCCTTAACCTGCTGAGCAAGGCCAGGAATCAAACCCATAACCTCATGGTTCCTAGTGGGATTTGTTAACCACTGAGCCACAACGGGAACTCCTCAAAATTTCTTTATTGAACACCTTCTATGTACAGGTGGAGAGGTTAGGGTCCATCAAAGTAAAGTCCTTATCCTTAACTGCCGAGACCAGCTCGGCAGGTTAGGGCTGAAGAACTGGTGCTGTGAAACTTAAGGAAAAAAGTTAACATAAAACAAGAGACATTTATCTTAATTAAAGGTAGGAACTGGGAAACTCAAGTCTCAGTGACCAAGAGTGCCACCTCAAGAAACCACACTGCTTTTATTGTGCTCTTTAGGGTTACAGCAAGTGAGGTGGGGGTTGTAGGTGCAGGATGTAGGGTTTTTTTTTTTTTAATTATTTTAAAAGTCACATAGGAGTTCCCGTCGTGGCGCAGTGGTTAACGAATCCGACTAGGAACCATGAGGTTGCGGGTTCGATCCCTGGCCTTGCTCAGTAGGTTAAGGATCCGGCGTTGCCGTGAGCTGTGGTGTAGGTTGCAGACATGGCTTGGATCCCGAGTTGCTGTGGCTCTGTTGTAGGCTGGCGGCTACAGCTCCGATTCGACCCCTAGCCTGGGAACCTCCATATGCCGCGGGAGCGGCTCAAGAAATGGCAAAAAGACAAAAAAAATAAATAAATAAAATAAAATAAAATAAATGTCACGTAGCCTGTAGCTGATTAAGCTTTTACTCTGACCTTTAAGCATTTAACAGTCATTAGCATTGAGGATGCTCGGTGTCAGCTATCTATGCATAGCATTCTAGAGAATCACCATTGTGCTTCTGCAGACGTTGCCTATCCGCAGCAACCGGCTTGCCTAGGTTTGCACCTCGGTTCTCCTTGCTAATCCCTATCCTGCTAACAACCCCTCATGAACCTGTTGAGGCCATGAGGCTCATCTTCCTCTTATTCTTTAGAGGACATATCATGCTGTGCAAACGGGGTGCCTAGATCAATGCATTATGTCCTCATTCAGCTGACCATATAAATAACTTATGCCTTTAGATCTTTGTTCTTAAGCTTAAGTCATTTGCCAGCACTGCAGCTGTTTTCCAAGCAGGGATATGGGGTAAAGTAAAGCAGGACAAGATGGAGTTTTCAGCATAGAAAATAGAAGCAAAGAGGCTAAGAAAATATTGTAGAAACATGTCTCGCAACACTTAAGGCGCTCACAAACTAATGGAGAAAAGTTTTCCCCACAAAAGTTTATTAGCTTAGCCATGCAAGAAATTAACCCACTGAGCAAGGCTAGTGATCAAACCCGAGTTCTCGTGGATATGAGTCAGGCTTGATACCACTGAGCCATGATGGGAACTCCCCTAGTGATAGCATTTAGCATTTGTCCATCAGTACCTAAGTGATATAAAATGTATAGGTTTCCCCACTTTTATATTTTTCGTCCTAAGTGTTGGGTTTAGTTATAGTCTTAGAGGTTAAAAAAGAAAACCAACAAAAAGCTAGCACATGATTTATTCTTTCTTGCTCTGTAATACTAACAGCAGCAGATGAGTTACTGTGTTGAGCATGTTATAAAGATTCTAGGGAGTTCCTGTCGTGGCGCAGAGGAAACGAATCTGACTAGGAATCATGAGGTTGCGGGTTCAATCCCTGGCCTCGCTCAGTGGGTTGAGGATCCAGCATTGCCATGAGCTGTGGTGTAGGTCACAGATGCGGCTCAGATCTGGCATTGCTGTGGCTGTGGTGTAGGCCAGCAGCTGTAGCTCCGATTCGACTCCTAGCCTGGGAACTTCCATATGCCGTGGATGCGGCCCTAAAAAGACAAAAGACAAAAAAAAAAAAAAAAATTCAAATCTTCCTAGTCCCCGAAGCTTGCCCAGTTAGTATGCGATAGAACTGTGCTTCCTTCCTACTCTTGCCTTTCTCTAAAATATTCACTTTTTCCGTGCCTCTCCTATTTTCATTGGAGAAATCACCAAGTTAAGAGATTAAGCAAACTAATGGCATCTATAAAGTACTCCACCTCACCTACAATTAGCTGTTTGAATCCTTCAACATTTAACTTTGTTTCAAAGTGGTTACAAACTAGGATCTGCCCCACTTCTTGAAACTATAGGCGGAGAAAGCAGTTCACCAGAAAAAAGAGCACTCAAAAACTAAGTGCCATAAAGCTCGACGATGTCACATGAATCGGATGCTAGAGTTCAACCGAAGACAAAAGAAGAACATATGGTTAGAAACTCACATCTGGCACGCGAAGCGGTTTCACATGGTCAAGAGGTGGGGCTACTGCCTGGGAGAGAGGCCGACAGCCAAGAGCCACAGAGCCTGCTATCGAGCCATGACGAGCCGCTGCCTCCTTCAGGTATGTTTTTCCTCTTTATTTTTGTTTAGACCCTTTCTGATTTAGACTTTTAGAATAGTTCATGGTGTGCCAAAATGCTATCTGGGATTATTCCTATAAAAAATAATTACTGGGAACTCCCTGGTGGCTCAGCGGGTTAAGGATCTGGCATTGTCACTGCAGCAGCCCAGGTGGCTGCTCTGGTGTAGGTTCGATCCCTAGCCCCAGGAACTTCCACAGGTCGTGGGCATGGCCAAAAAAAAGTTAATGAGGAAGAGGCGTTTTGCTAGATGCTGCAGATGAAGCAGCCTAAAAGTTATTAGGGGAGACTGTCATTAATAAATTAGCCAGATAGACAGTTTGTAAGGGAAAACTCCAATACTATATGCACATTCATAACAGGGACAGGAGAGCTTCCCCATGGAAGTGATGTTTGAGGTGAGCTCTAAGGGATCGAAAAATGGCAGAGCAGGGATAGGCAGAAGGCAGCCAGATAGGAGAGAAGGACTGAGATAAATTCTGTGTGACAGACATGAAGAGAGTGAGAGCAGAGCTAACATTAGAGTGAGATTAGTTCTGGAGAAGTAAGTAGGAACCAGATCATGCGAGGTCTTGTTGGTCATTTCGGGATTCCATTCAGCACTGATACATTTAGCAGTCATTCTAAATATCCACGGATATTTGAGAACCATCTGTGTGCCCTGAGCAGCATTCAGAATGCTGTTCTAGATGTTCTAGGTTCATTGGGATGTCGGGCAGGTTTCTGTGTGAATGATAGCATTAATCAGTGTGAGTCTGTCCGAACCTGAGCTGTAGTTTGCATTTTAGTTGTAATTGATGTGTGCACTGAAATTGCTTAAAGGAGCTATGGTAGAGGGTTGATTCAGGGTCAGTGAGCCTGACTTGAATTTTTTTTTTTTGGTCTTTTTAGGGCCGCACCTGCGGCACATGGAGGCTTCCAGGCTAGGGGTTGAATCAGACCTGTAGCTGCTGGCCTATACCACAGCCACAGCAACACCAAATCTGAGCTGCATCTGTGACCTACACCATAGCTCATGGCAACACTGGATCCTTAACCCACTTAGCAAGGCCAGGGATTGAACCTGCGTCCTCATGGATGCTAGTCAGATTCGTTTCTGCTGAGCCACGACGGGAACTCTTTTGGGAACTCTTATTTATTTATTTCTGACTTGAATGTTTTAGTTTTAAACTCTTTGAGAGGACAGTTGGTTTTGAAGCTGCATAGTAGTATTTACCTGGCTGTTCTGTCTCCAGCTCCTGCCCCCCCCCCAACCCCAGCCCTAGCTGACTGCTAATTCATTGCTTTCTCTCTCTCCCAGTACATGTTTAGAAATTTTGTTCTTTGCAGAGGGCCTATCTTCCAATGGCCAAATGGCCTTGGCCAGTGTTTGAAAGCCACTGGTGTTGTATCCGATACTTCTTGAGAGAAAGCAGAATAATCCATACAAGAACCTTAAACAAATTGTGGTAAAGTAGACATAGCATCCCATTTGCCATTTTAACCATTCTAAAGTATGGGATTCTGTGGCATTAAGTATATTCACATCGTTGTGTAACTGTCGTTACCATCCATCTCTAGAACTTTTTCCTCTCCCCAAACTGTATCTGCATCCATTGAACACAAGCTCCCCATCCTTCTCTGCACCTGGTTCCTGTCAACCACCATTCCACTTTTCATCTTTATGGATTTGACTATTCCAGGTACCTCATGTAATCAGAATCATACCATACGTATCCTTTTGAGATGGGCTTATTTCACTTAGCATGATGTCGTCAAGAGTCATCCATGTCGTGGCACGTCGCAATTTCCCTCATTTTTAAGGCCGAATAGTGCTTCATTGTATGTATATACCACATTGTGGTTATTCATTCATCTGTCAGTGGACACACGGGCAGCTTCTCCCTTTTGGCTGCTGTGAACTGTGGCTGTACAAATATCTCTTCAATTCTTTTCTTTCAGTTCTTTTGGGTATCTACCCAGGAGTGAAATCGCTGGATCATGTGGTAGCTCTGTGTTTAAGTTTTTGAGGAACCATCATGCTGTTTCCATAGAGGCTGTGCTAGTTTACATTCCCATCAGCAGTGCAAAGGGCTTCAGTTTCTCCATGTCCTTGTTTTCTGGTTTTTTTGTTTTTTGTTTTTTGTTTTTTAAAGTATACATTATGATTTATTGCATTTTCAGGAAGTTCAGCCACCACCAAACTAATGGATGTTCACAAAAATTAATACATAGGCTGCATGTAGTGAGTGTGTATTTCACCCAAAATGTGGTGGAGAGGTATTTTCTGTGTTAATGGATACGGCATATACATATGATGCAGACACTGAGTTCCTGGATACTGTATTCGGTTATGCATTTTAAAGATTTCTGAAGCCATCAACTTAAGATTGACACATTTCCCTATATTTCAGCTGTCTACTGATATGAACACAATAAGAAAGAGGTGAAGAAAAATTCCCTTGAGACAATGATGGGGAGAGTCACATTTTATTTACAAATCTCCCCCCCCCCGTCCCCCAACACAGCAGATAACTGACTAATCCAGGATGGCAGTTGCTGGTCAGGTTCCAGGTGGAATGTTGGGGTTTGTTGTGTCTGGTGGATCCATGGTAACTGGCAGAGCCCTGTGCTGGATCAGTGCCATGGAGGGGCTGCCGTCCTCTGTGGAGCTTGGCTTTGAGCTGATCCTTGGGCAGCTGAGTGAGGTACTGGTGTTGCTGCTGCCCAATGGCTTTGGTTCATGGTTCGCTTTCCAGAGCCTCCAGTGGGAGACAGTGGTGTGTTGGTCTGACATCAGCCCCTTCTTGGTAGGTCTCTTCTTTACATTGCGACTGCTTCAGTCTGTTCAAAGTCGACTTTACCTGAGACGGGAAAAGCCACTCGCAAAAGCACTGGCTGCACAGATTGAGGAGAAATGCCAACTCGTTGACAAGATTTGTGCTGCTCAAAAGGAGAATGCAGAGATGGAGACATCTTTAGAGAAGGCCAGGCTAGAGACAGGGTCATTAAATATACCCAGCCTCACAGACACCTACAGAGAGATGATGAGGATCCACTTGATTTTGATGGAGGAACTCAGTTCTCTGGCTCAAGAAGTGGAGAAAGAGAGAGTCAAGCAGTCTAAACAGGAAGGGGAGATGGTGGAAATGTTCAAAGAACTCAAGTTCCTGGAAGAGGTCATGAGAACCATCACACTACATGAGGCATTTCCAAACCATCCAGGCGGCCAGGCCTGATGGTCCTTTCCCCAGGAGTGGGCCTGGGTATTAAACCCATGCCTTTCCCTCCCCACCGCTCAAGCCTTCCAAGCTGCCACGTTGTATCCATCCCCTCTGATGGATCCCCATCTAAACTACACTGAGGCCAGTGGATGTAGGGTGGCTTCTCCAACTTTACCTGCTGAGCAAGGCAGTGAGCTCCTTCCCAATCATCTTCTCCCATCTAAATATATTTCATTTCTAAAAACAGACCAAGAAATGTGGGACTTTTTCTATATTCACAGTATGCCTGTGTTCACTTGGATTTGTGATGAAAGAAATATTGTACTGAAGAGACTAATCTTATTCAGTTTGAAGCTTCCTTAAGCCACATTTCTCAAAACAGTTTCGGTAACTAGTGTACATCAATATTATAAGTGAAATACATAGTCTTTTATTACTCAACGAATTTATTACATTTGTAGTTGTACAATGATCGTCACAATCCAATTTTATAGGATTTCCATCCCACAACCACAGCGCATCCCCGTACCTCCAAAACTGTTTCCTGTGGAGACCATAAATTTTTCAAAGTCTGTGAGTCAGCATCTGTTCTGCAAAGAAGTTCAGTCTGTCCTTTTTTCAGATTCCACATGTCAGTGAAAGCATTGGATGTTGGTGTCTCATTGTATGGCTGACTTCACTTAGCATGATGATTTCTAGGTCCATCCATGTTGCCAAAAATGCTGGTATTTTGTTCCTTTTAATGGCTGAGTAATAGTCCATTGTGTATATGTACCACATCTTCTTGATCCATGCCTCTGTCGATGGACATTTAGGTTGTTTCCATGTCTTGGCTATTGAAAATAGTGCTGCAAAGAACATTGGAGTACATGTGTCTTTGCAAGTCATGGTTTCCTCTGGATAGATGCCCAGGAGTAGGATTGCTGGATCAAATAGTAGTTCTATTTTTAGTTTTCTGAGGAATCTCCATACTGCTTTCCACAGTGGTTGTACCCAATTTACAATTCCATCAACAGTGTAGAGGGTTCCCTTTTCTCCACACCCTCTGCAGCACTTATTTATAGACTTTTGGATGATGGCCATTCTGGCTGGTATAAGGTGGTGCCTCATGGTGGTTTTGATTTGCATTTCTCTAATAATGAGTGATGTTGAACATCTTTTCATGTTTTTTTTGGCCATCTGTATGTCTTCTTTGGAGAACTGTTCAAATCTTCTGCCCGTTTTTTGATGGGGTTGTTTGTTTTTTTGGTATGGAGCTGCAGAAAGTGTTTATAAATTTTGAAGATGAATCCCTTGTCAGTTGATTCACTTGCAAAGATTTTCTCCCATTCTGTGGGTTGTCTTTTCATTTTGTTAGTGTTTCCTTTGCTGTGCAGAAACTTTTGAGTTTAATTAGGTCCCATTTGTTTGTTTTTGTTTTCACTGTCATTACTCTAAGAAGTGGATCTGAGAAGATGTTGCTATTGTTTATGTCAGAGAGTGTTTGGCCTGTGTTTTCCTCTAAGAGTTTTATAGTGTCTGGTCTTATAGCTAGGTCTTTAATCCATTTTGAGTTTTTATTTTTGTGTATGGTGTTAGGGAGTGTTCTAATTTCATTCTTTTCCATGTGGCTGTCCAGTTTTCCCAGCACCACTTATTGAACAGGGTGTCTTTTCTTCATTGTATATTCTTGGCTCCTTTGTCATAGATGAGTTGGCTGTAGGTGCATGGGTTTAATTCTGGGCTTTCTATCCTATTCCACTGATCTGTATTTGTGCCAGTACCATGCAGTTTTGATGACTGTTGCGTTGTAGTATAGTCTGAAGTCTGGGATCCTGATTCCTCCAGCTCCATTTTTCTTTTTTGTGCTTCCAAACAAACTTGGAAATGTTTTGTTCAAGTTCTGTGGAATATATCCTTAGTAATTTGATTGGGATTACATTGAATCTGTATATTGCCTTAGGTAGTATAGTCATTTTGATAATATTGACTCTTCCAATCCAAGAGCATGGTATACCTTTACATCTACTTGAGTCATCTTTGTTTTATCAGTGTCTTATAGTTTTCAGAGTACAGGTCTTTTGAGTATTTTTTTTTTTTTTTTGGTCTTTTTTTTGCCTTTTCTAGGGCCGCTTCCAGCAGCATATGGAGGTTCCCAGGCTAGGGGTCTAATCGGAGCTGCAGCCACCAGCCTACGCCACAGTCATAGCAATGAGGGATCCAAGCTGCGTCCGCATCTGCAACCTACACCACAGCTCACGGCAACGCTGGATCCTTAACCTACTGAGCGAGGCCAGGGATCAAACCCACAACCTCATTGTTCCTAGTTGGATTTGTTAACCACTGCACCATGTCAGGAACTCCTCTGTTGACTCTTTAGGTAGGTTACTCCCAGGTATCTTAGTCTTTTGGATGTGATAGTAAACGGGATTGCTTCCCTAATTTCTCTTTCTGATCTTTCATTGTTAGTATATAGAAATGCTGTTGATTTCTGTGTATTAATTCTGTATCCTGCAACTTTGCCAAATTCATGGATGAGCTCTAACAGTTTTCTGGTAGAGTCCTTAGGATTCTCTAGGTATAGTGTCATGTCATCAGCAAATAGTGATAGTTTTACTTCTTCCTTTCCAATTGGGATTCCTTTTATCTCTTTACTTCTTTAATTGCTGTGGCTAGGACTTCCAAAACTATGTTGAAGAGTAGTGGTGAGAGAGGACATCCTTGTCTTGTTCCTGATCTCAGCAGGAATTCTTTCAGCGTTTCACCATTGAGAATGATCTTAGCTGTGGGTTTGTCATATATGGCCTTTATTATATTGAGGTAGATTCCCTCTATGCCCACTTTCTGAAGGGTTTTCATCAGAAATGGGTGTTGGATTTTGTCGAAGGCTTTTTCTGTGTCTATTGAGAGGATCATATGGTTTTTATTCTTCAGTTTGTTAATGTGGTATATCACACTGTTTGATTTGTGGATATTGAAGAACCCTTGCATCCCTGGGATAAATCCCACTGGATCATGATGTACAATCCTTTTAATGTATTGTTGGATGTGGTTTGCTAGTATTTTGTTGAGGATTTTTGCATCGATGTTCATCAGTGAAATTGGCCTGTAGTTTTCTTTTTTGGTGGTATCTTTGTCTGGTTTTGGTATCAGGGTGATGGTGGCCTCATAGAATGAGTTTGGGAGTATCCCTTCCTCTGCAATTTTTTGATACAGTTTCAGAAGGAGAGGTGTTAGCTCTTCTCTAAATGTTTGATAGAATTCGATGTGAAGCCATCTGGTCCTGGACCTTTGTTGGAAGTTTTTCAATCACTGTTTCAATTTCAGTTCTTGTGATTGGTCCATTCATCTTTTCTATTTCATCTTGGAAGATTGTACTTTTCTAAGAATTTGTCCGTTTCTTCTAGATTTCTGTTTTATTGGCGTATTTCTGTGGTGTCTGTTGATACTTCTCCTTTTTCATTTCTAATTTTATTGTTTTGAATCCTCTCTCTTTTTTTCTTGATAAGTCTGGCTAAGGGTTTATCAACTTTGTTGATCTTTCCAAAGAGCCAGCTTTTAGTTTCATTGATCTTTTCTATGGTTTTCTTCATTTCTACTTCAGTGATTTCTGCTCTGACCTTTATGATTTCTTTCCTTCTCCTAACTTTAGGTCTTGTCCTTCTCTCTTGAGATGCTTTAGATGTAAAGTTATCTTGTTTATTTGAGCTTTTTCTTGTTTCCTGAGGTGGGCTTGTATTGCTATAAACTTTCCTCTAGAACAGCTTTTGGTGCCTCCCATAGGTTTTGGAGTGTCTTATCTTTATAGTCATTTGCTGCTAGGTATTTTTAAATTTCCTCTTTGATCTCCCATTGTTGTTTAGTAGCATGTTTAGTTTCCACAAGTCTAAAGTTTTTTTTCTTATTGATTTCCAGTCATATAGCATTGTGGTTGGAAAAGATGCTTGATATGATTTCAGTTTTCTTAAAGTTACTGAGGTTGGATTTGTAGCCCAGGATGTGATCGATCTTAGAGAATGTTCCATGTGCACTTGAGAAGAATGTGTATTCTGTTGCTTTTGGATGGAATGTCCTATAAATACCTATTAGGTCCATCTGGTTTAATGTGTCATTCAAGGCCTGTTTCCTTATTGATTTTCTGTCTGAATGATCTGCCCATTGCTGTAAGTGGGGTGTTAAAGTCCCCCACTATGATTGTGTTATTGTCGATTTGTCCTTTGAAGGTTGTTAGCAGTTGCCTTATATATTGTGGTGAACCTATGTTGGGTGTGTAGATATTTAAAATTGTTATTATATATCTTCTTCTTGGGTGGACCCTTTGATCATTATGTAGTGACCTTCTTTGTCCCTTAAAATATTCTTCATTTTAAAGTCTATTTTGTCTGATATGAGTATTGCTACTCCAGCCTTTTAATCCCTATTTGTGTGAAATATTTTCTTCCCTCCTCTCACTTTCAATTTGTATGTGTCCCTAGAAGTGCAGTGGGTCTCTTGACGACAGGATATATATGAGTCTTGTTTTTGTATCCATTCAGCCAGTCTATGTCTTTTGGTTGGGGAGTTTAGTCCATTAACATTTAAGGTAATTATTGATATGTATGTTCTTATTGCCATTTTATTAACTATTTTGGATTTATTTTTTGTTGCTCTTTTTTCTTCCCTTCTTCTCTTGTTCTCCTTCTGGTTTGATGGCTATCTTTAATGTTGTATTTGAGTTGTTTTTTCTTGTTTGTGTAACAATTGTAGATTTTTGGTTTGCAGTTATTCTGAAGTTTTGATATGAGTCTATATATATATGAGATTGTTTTAATTTGTTGGTCTCTTAATTGCAAGTTCATCTCCAGTGTCCTGCATTTGTACCCACCTCTTCTCATGGTTTCTGATTTTGGTGGCATAATTGTGCATGGATGACTTCGTATCTTGACTGTATATATACCTTTACTGGTAAGCCTTGTCATTTGTGGTATTTTTGTTTCCTGTTGTTCTTTTCTGCCTAGAGAAGTTCCTTTGTTGTAAGGCTGGTTTAGTGTTGCTGAATTCTCTTAGCTTTTGCTTATCTGTGAAATTTTTTATTTCTCCTTCAAATCTGAATGATAGCCTTGCTGGGTAAAGTAATCTTGGTTGGAGGTTTTTTCCCTTTCATCATGTTAAGTATATCATGCCTTCTGGCCTGCAGAGTTTCTGCTGAAAAATCTACCGATAACCTTATTGGAGTTCCCTGGTACGTTATTTGTTTCGTTTCCCTAGCTGCTTTCAAGATTTCCTCTTTGTCTTTAATTTTGGTCAGTTTGATTAATATGTGTTGGTATGTTTCTCCTTGGGTTTATTTTGTATGGTACTCCTTGTGCTGCCTGGATTTGAGTGAGTGGTTCCTTTCCCATGTTAGGGAAGTTTTCGGCTATTATCTCTTGGAATATTTTTTCTGTCCCCTTCTCTCTCTCTTCTCCTTCTGGCACCCCTATAATATGGATGTTGGTGCATTTAATGTTGTCCCAGAGTTCTCTGAGACTCTCTTCATTTGTTTTCAATCCTTTTTCTCTTTTCTTTTCTGCATCCGTAATTTCTACTAATCTGTCCTCCACCTCACTTATTCGTTCTTCTGCCTTCTGTATTCTGCTGTTAGCTGCTTCTAGTGAATTTTTTATTTCAGTTATTGTATTTTGCATCTCTTCTTGTTTAAGTTTTATATCTTGTATCTCTTTGCTCAGTGTTTCCTGTAAGTTATCCATCTTTGCCTCCAGTTTATTTCCAGTGTCTTGCATCATCTTCAGCATCAACAGTCTAAAGTCTTTTTCTTGGAAGCTGAGAATCTCCTCATCGCTTAGCTGATTTTCTGGGGTTTTTTCTTTCTCCCTCATCTGAGTTATAGTTCTCTGTCTTTTCATTGTAATAGGTTTTTGGTCTGGTGGTCTTTTTACAGATAATAGAGTTGTAGCCTCTCTTACTTCTGGTGTCTGTCCCCCTTGTGGCTTAGGTTGATATAGGGGCTTGCTCTAGGCTTCCTGATGGAAAGTGGAGCTGATTCTTATGTTGCTCTGGTGGGTGGGGCTTTGTCTCTGGATGGGATTAGAGGCTGTGTGCCTGGGGGGTCTTTAGGCAGGCTTTTTACTGAAGGGTGGGGCTGTGGTCCCTCTTGGATTGTTGTTTGCTCTGGGACTTCTCTGCAGCTGACTGATGGGTGGGGCCAGATTTTCCCAAAATGTCCACCTCCAGAGAATATTCCCAAGAGCTTTGCTTTCAATGGTCTTCCCTCACAACAAGCCACATTCACCCGTTTTCCCAGGATGTCCTCCAAGGACTGCAGTCAGGTTTGACCCACATTCCTGTGGAGACTTTGTTTTGCTCTGGGACCCAGTGCATGTGAAAATCTGTGTGTGCCTTTTAAGAATGGGGTCTCCGTTTCCCCCAGTCCCATGGAGCCCCTGCACACAAGCCCCACTGGCCTTCAATGCCAGATGCTCCAGGAGCTCTTTCTCCCAGTGCCACGTCCCCACACATGGGAGTTTGATGTGGGGCTCAGAACTCTCACTCCTGTAGGTGAGTCTCTGTGAACCAGTTAGTTTCCAGTCTGTGGTGCTTCCCCCTCCCCCCCCCCCGCCCCGGGGGAGGTATGGGATTGCTTATATTGTGTAATCACCCCTCCTACCTCTTGATGTGGCCTCCTCTTTGTCTTCTGGAGTAGGATATCTTTTTGAAAGTTTCCAGTCTATTTGGTTGAAGGTTGCTCAGCCTTTAGTTGTGAATTTTGTTGGTTTGAGGAGAGAAGTTGAGCTCCAGTCCTTCTTTTCCACCCTCTAATCCCATTTCCACATAGTCATTTTCTGTAAAATAGTGATTTTGAGGGCTCTTCTGTATAAAGACTTCTTCAGACAGGACTAGCATCTTTCAATTCAATTGTGGAAGAAATCAGCACTTTTAATCCAAAAACTTTCTAGACCTGCGCTGGTCGACGTGTTGCTGCCAGCTGGGGCCTGCCTCGGGAAGATGAGCAAGGGACAGTCACCATCCTGGACCCCCAGCCGGGGCCCTGCCCAGGGTCCACTGACAGAAGGGGAGAGCGTGGCTCGACCCCTCTCTGGCTCACACCTCCAGCTCTGGCTCCTGGGTGGGCAGACAGCAAGCCTATTTTTTTGTTTTTTGTTTTTTTTTTTGTAGTCATCATCCTAATGGGTGTAAAGTAATTCAAGAACATTGAAGAGCCTTTGATTTGAAGACTCCACAGCAGAAATAATGGATTATAGTCAGCTTCTTCCTTTTGCATTGAGAACCTGGGATCCAGAGAGATGGAGTGTCTGGCTTAGGGCACAGAGCTTAGTGGTGGCCTACAGAGCTCTTGGGCCACCGATCGGCCTAGCCTGTGCTGTCCATGTGGGCAGATGTATAGTTACTTCTCATTTCAGACAGGATTGTTGCTGAGGTTAATTGTCTTCACATTTGATCAGCCCGTGGTAATAACAGATGTTTTGGAGCATTTAATTTACGTCTGTTTTAGTACTTTTAACTAAATCCTTGCAACAACAGTATGGGCTAAGTTTTTTCATTTCCTTTTTATTCTGTTTTACTCTATTCTATTCTAGTCTACGCTACCCTACCCTACCCTATCCTACTGCCCCCACCTCCACCCAGTTTTTCACTTTTTATGGAGGTTCCCAGGCTAGGGGTCCAATTGGAGCTGTAGCCACCAGTCTATGCCACAGCCACAGCCACGCCAGATCTGAGCTGCGTCTGCGACCTGCACCACAGCTCACAGCAGTTCCAGATCCTTAACCCACTGAGCAAGGCAAGAGATCAAGCCTGTGTCCTCAGGGATACTAGTCAGATTCATTTCTGCTGAGCTACAATGGGAACTCCGCATTTCTGTTTCACAAATTTCATTATTTCCATCTTACAGATTTCTGTATTTCCATTTTACAAATGAGGAAACTAAGGTATGGAGAAGTTGGGCACTTTATCCACGGCCATACAACTTATGACGGGTGCACTTGGGCTCTGAGCCCAGGTGGTCTGTCTCCACAGTTTCAAGCTCTTATCCTTTATTGTCTGCCGTCACCCAGCACTGTGTGCAGCACACGCTCTGGTGGGGTTCATCTGCCACTGACAGCTGAGAGTGAATCACTAGTGTTGGGAAGGTTTCCATGTGTGGTAGCATCGATCAGTGTGAGTCTGTCAGAACCTTAGCTGTAGTCTGCATTTTAGTAGCAATGGCTGTGTGTACTAAAATCGCTTAAAGGAGCTGTGGCAGAGGGTTGGTTCAGGGTTAGTGAACCAGCTTCTCCACTTACCAATTATATAGCTTTGTTCAGAGGTAGCAGTCTCTGTCTCAGTGTCCTCCGCTGTCAAAGAAGATAACAACAGACCAGGTATTGGGAAGATTAAATGACAGTCCCTGTAAGGACGTAGCCCAGCACCTGGCACTCAGTAACCCTTCCGTACCTATTAACGGTTTTTATAGTTCCTTAAAATCACTGATTTCATTAGTTCAGTCTGAGCTCTCTGCTTCTAATTTTAAGTTAGTAAGGCCTTACTCTCATTACTCTCGTTTTGCCATGTACATTTCTTTTTTTGTCTTTTTATTCTCTTTTTTTTAGGGCTGCACCTGCAGCACATGGGAGTTCCCAGGGAAAGTTCCTATGGGTCAAATCAGAGCTGTACCTGATCGTCACAGCCACGCCGTTCAAGCCTCGTCTGTGACCCACACTGCAGCTTGTAGCAATACCTTATTCTTAACCCACTGAGCGAGACCAGGGATCAAAACTGTCTCCTCATGGATACTAGTTGGGTTCATTACTGTTGAGCCACAATAGGAATCCCTCTGTGTACATTTATTTTCTTTCTTTTTTTTTTTTGTCTTTTGTCTTTTTTAGGGCCGCACCCACGGCATATGGAGGTTCCCAGGCTAGGGGTCTAATCAGAGCTGTTGCTGCCAGCCTTTGCCTGAGCCACAGCAGCGCCAGATCCAAGCTGTGTCTGTGACCTACACCACAGCTCATGGCAGCGCCGGATCCACAACCCACTGAGCGAGGCCAGGAATCAAACCCGCAACATTATGGTTCCTAGTTGGGTTCGTTTCCGCTGCGCCCCGGTGGGAACTTCTCTTTTTTCTTTTTAAGTTTTTTATTTTGAATGATTTTTATTTTTTCCAATATAGGTGGTTTACAGTGTTGTGTCAGTTTTGTACTGTACAGCAAGGTGACCCAGTCACACATACATGGATACATTCTTTTTTTCTCACATTATCATGCTCCATCGTAAGTGACTAGATATAGTTCCCAGTGCTACACAGCAGGATCTCATTGCTTATCCCATGTACATTTCTTGGTCAAAGTTGCATATCATGGTCAAAACTGAGCATTGGGGGAAATAGGGGATTAAAAACTACAAGCGTGTCTTTAGGCTCCATGTTAAGTAATCCTGGGTTCCTGAATGAGCTAACGAAAGTGAACAACCCTAACATAATTTTGTAGAACTTATTAGTCTTGCTTATTCTGCTTTGGTTGTTTACTTTAGGTAGATTTTGGGGAGGGATAATCCCTCAGAGGCAGTAGTTTTTACATCTTACTTAGAACTTGTCTGTAAATATGGGATAAATGCATTTTCTTTCTGAAAAATAGGACACTGCCACTTACATTTTAAGTGGAAATTCAGGTGTTAATTGTATTGCCTTCTCTTCTCAGGATTTATCCTACTACTGTTGTTTGGAGTTGAAGGGCAAGGAAGAAGAGATACTGAAGGCACTTTCTCCAATGTGCAGCATAGACACAGGTACACTTGTTTCAAAGCTGAGTCCTATTTTAGTCTTTGTTCATTTCCTGAACAAGTGTCTGCTGTAAGCAGTTTGGAATTTAAACTTGCTTTCCTGAGACAGTTTTTATTCCCAATGAGTCTGTTAAAGAAAGCTTGGGGTGGCTTTTAAGTCATTTCTAACCTTGTTGAGTGTAAAATGAGAGAACCGCTATTCTGGTGGAATGAATTTAGGCAGGAAGAAACGCAAAACCCATTAAATCACTTATTCAGTAAACCTTTATTGAGAACTGATTGTGTGAACACAGTTATTCTTATGGCGATAGACAATAAATGACAGTCTAGGAGTTCCAGCCATAGCTCACCAGTAACAGACCCGACTAGTATCCATAAGGAACATGGGTTCAATCCCTGGCCTCGCTTAGTGGGTTAAGGATCTGGTGTTGCAGTGAGCTGTGGTGTAGGTCGCAGACGAAGCTTAGATATCCTGCATTGCTGTGGCTGTGGTGTAGGCCAGCAGCTACAGCTCCAATTTGGCTCCTGGCCTGGAAACTTCCATATGCCATGGGTGCAGCCCTAAAAGAAGATTACAAAAAATAATAATAATAAATGACAGTCTGGCTCTCAGAAACCAGTACTGCAGTCTCAGTGCTTGAAATCTTGGGATTTTGTTTTTATGTCAGGATTGACTTTCGCAGCAGTTCACTGTTTGTCTGGAAAGCGCCAAGGTAGTCTCATGCTTTACCGGGCAAATAAATACCCTCAGGAAATGCTGGGGCCCGTGACATTTATTTGGAAGCCCCAGGGGACCCCCGCCGACACTTCTGAGAGCAGGCAGTTGTGGATCTGGCTTCACCCAACTCTTAAACAGGTATAATTCTTGACACTGTCTCCTTCCTCATAGCTTTGTTACTCTGTGCTTAGTGTTGGAAATCAGTGCTAGAGAAATGTAAATAAGTATGAAAGTTTGACCCATAGATTGGTGTTTGAGTCTAGGGACGAAAACTATGTGAATATTAAATGAAGCAAATCTTTTTTTTCTTTTTTTCTTTCTAGGTCCATGCTTGCAGCATTGGGAAGTTCCTGGGCTAGGGGTCGAATCAGCTGCAGCTGCGAGCCTGTGCCACAGCCACAGCAGTGTGGGATCTGAGCCACAACTGTGACCAGCATGGAAGCTCACAGCAATGCCAAATCCTTAACCTACTGAGCGAGGCCAGGGATCGAACCTGCATTCCTCATGGACACTATGTCAGGTTCTTAACCCACTGAGCCACAGTGGGAACTCCAAAGAAAATCTTGACCTAACCTTTATTAAGCCCTAATAGAAGTAGTGATGAAAACCAGTCGTATTATGCAAAGGGCTTGGAATGCATTGAGACTAATGCTTCCACCAGCCTGACTGGGTTCATTGCTATTCAGGTGCTTGTTAGAGCCTATTTGATGATGAGAAGCTGGTTTGAGTAATTCTCATGACTTGCTAATACTGCATTTGGCTTCCCTTTTTTTTTTTTTTTTTTTTTTTTTTTTTAGTGTAGTCACTGCTTTTATACAATAGACTGTAAATTTTCTCCAGTTTCCTCTTTAAACTAGTTTTAGAATAATTAGTCATGTTGTTTTCATTAATCTTTGACATTTACGTTCTTTTTTGGTTCCAAGTGCCAAGCACTACTCAGAGGAATCAAAAAAAACTTTTTGATCTTGCTAAATTTAGTTTAATTTGTGCTGAATTAAAATGTAAATTGTTGAAGGTAGAAAAAAATAGCAAAAATGAAACCAACTTGAATCGGTAATATATTTAAATTCCAGAGTGTAAAAGCAAAATGTTTAAATCTATCTTTAGGATATCTTAGAGGAAATAAAAGCCGCGTGCCAGTGTATGGAACCCACCAAGTCAGCTGTCTGCATCCCCGATTCCCTTCTGACACCGTCCCAAGAAAAAGGCCAAACGGAGAAAATTGGTAGGAAGAGAAAATGGGAAGATGATGGAGAAAATGCTGAACCAATTAAGAAAATCATTGGTGATGGAACTAGAGACCCACTTCAACCATATTCTTGGCTGTCTCCAACCACAGGCATTATGATCAGGTATGGGCTGAATTTGCTCAGAACTAGGTTCTGAGTATTTTCAGTGAAGGTGTACTCTTTTTTTTTTTAAATTTTATTGAAGTATAGTTGATTTACAATGTTGTATTAATTTCTGCTATACAACAGAGTGGATTGGTGTGTGTGTGTATATATATGTATATATATACATATATATATATACTTTTTCATATTGTTTTCCATTACAGTTTGCCATAAGGATTTTGAAAAGAGTTCCTTGAGCTATACAGTAGGGCCTTGTTTGTCCACACTATATATAATAGCTTAGCTCTGCTAATCCCGAACTCCCAATCCTTCCCTTCCCAGAGTGCTCTATTTTTGCTGGTGAAACAGACATTATATATGATGGAAGTTTCTTTCTTTTTTTTTTGGCCATACCCATAGCACATGGAAGTTCCCAAGCAAGGGATGGAACCTGTGCCACAGCAGTGACGCCAGATCCTTAACTCACTGAACTGCCAAGGGGCTCCTGGAAGTTTCTGTCTTAAGACTTTCTCTTTCTTTCAGTGATTTCACAATGGAGATGAACAGATTCCGGCTGATTGGTCCACTTTCCCATGCCATCCTAACTGAGGCATTAAAAGCTGCTTCTGTCCACACCGTAAGAGTAAATGTGATTGTGATGTTTTATTTGAGTTGGGTCCTTCTTGGCAAATTTGTGAAACCTAATGTAATTTGGTAACATTTTGGGTTATGCCTTATAAATGTTTGTTTCCCTACTTGTACTTATTATCAAAGACTTTTTTTTTTTTTTTTTTTTTGTCTTTTTGCCTTTTCTAGGGCCGCTCCCGTGGCATATGGAGGTTCCCAGGCTAGGGGTCCAATTAGAGCTGTAGCCACTGGCCTACGCCAGAGCCACAGCAACGTGGGATCCGAGCCGCATCTTCGACCTACACCACAGCTCATGGCAACGCCGGATCCCTAATCCACTGAGCAAGGCCAGGGGTCAAACCTGCAACCTCATGGTTCCTAGTTGGATTCGTTAACCACTGAGCCATGATGGGAATTCCAAAGACTTTTATCTTTCACTTCTCCTAGAAGAGAAAATCTAAGTGAATATATTAAACTGACTTGTTCTTTTTTTTTGTCTTTTTAGGGCCACACCTGTGGCATATGGAGGTTCCCAGGCTAGGGGTCCAGTTGGAGCTATAGCTGCTGGGCTATACCACAGCCACAGCAACTCGGGATCTGAGCCGTGTCTTCCACCTACACCACAGCTCATGGCAACGCCGGATCCTTATCCCACTGATCGAGGCCAGGTATTGAACCTACGTCCTCATGGATGCTGGTCAGATTCTTTCCCCTGAACGATGACGGAAACTCCTGACTTGTTCTTATTTAAATACAGACTACTCCTGCAGCTTCTGAGTCTTATAGAAGGGTCTTAACGTCTCCTCCATAGGTGGGTAACAGGGAACCCCTAAAATCCCTGAAAGTTTATGCCAGTTTTTTGTTTGTTTGTACTTGTGTGATGCATATTTTCTGGTGCAGGTTTTAAGAGTGATCTCTAAAGGTGGGAGCAATGTGTTAAGTACATCTCTGTCCAGTAGAACTTTCTGCAAGAGTGCCATTCAGTAGGGGAGCCACCAGCCACATGTAGCCACTGAGTGGCTAGTATGACTGAGGAGGTGAATGTGAACCTTTATGAAATTTTAATTAACTAATAGTTAAATTTGAATAGCTCTCTGCGGCTAGTGGCTGCCTTGTTGGCAGTGCAGGTCTGGAGAGCAGACACTAGATTAGGAATTGGACACTCTGGGGTTCAGATCTGGCTTGTTTTCCTGTATTAGTGCAATTAACCTCTCAGTGCCTGTGCCTCTCACAGATTGGACATGTCGAATGTGGTGAGAGATCTGAACAGAATTCAAGCTTTTAGAAAACGTCCTTTAAGAAACAAAGGCCACTTCTCCCTCCTCCGTTGTTTCTACGCTGGTCTCAACCAGTGTCGACTCTTTCCTTCTTTGTTCACCCCTTTCACTCCATTCTCATTATTTATTTATTTATTTTTGCCTTTTTGCCTTTTCTAGGGCCGTTTCCCTCGGCATATAGAGGTTCCCAGGATAGGGGTCTGATCTGAGCTGTAGCCGCTGGCCTACACCAGAGCCACAGCAACTCCAGGTCCTAGCAACGAATGCAACCTACCCCACAGCTCATGGCAACGCTGGATCCTTAACCCATTGAGCAAGGCCAGGGATCCAACCCGCAGCCTCGTGGTTCCTAGTTGGATTCGTTAGCCACTGCACCACAACGGGAACTCCCATTCTCATTATTTTTGAGATCAAGTCCAGAGCCCTTAATTTGACTGGTAATCTTGTGCCTCTGTGCCTGTCTGGTCTTATCTGTTCTCACCTTCTGCCCTTGAGCCACACTGGCCTTCTTTCAGGTTCTAGGCTGTGTCAGCTCTTGTCTTCCTTAGAGCCTGTCTGAATATTCCCACCTAACCACACTGTTGGTTAAGCCTTCCTCATTCTTTAAGTTTCGGTGTCTATATCATTTTCCTCTAGTATCCTTTCCTGACCACCCCCTAC
Organism: Sus scrofa; assembly: GCF_054392235.1. Lineage (NCBI taxonomy): Eukaryota > Metazoa > Chordata > Mammalia > Artiodactyla > Suidae > Sus > Sus scrofa. The sequence goes on along the minus strand of NC_139386.1, from coordinate 38,648,140 downwards.
CCCAGTTAAATTACATGCGTCCTCTTGTTTGCATATTTATGTGCTGTTCGTGTCCCATTAGACTCTGAGCTTTGTGATGGCAAAGACGGGGTGTCTCTTCTTTAACCTGCTCCCCCAGGCTTAGCACAGTGCCTGGTGCAGAGTAGGTGCCCCTCTCTAGTGAATACATTGCAGAGGGAGGGTTTGAATCCTGCAAGTTCAGTTCCAGGGCCTGTACGTTGAACCACTAAGCCGTGCCACCTGAGTTTCTGCGTGGTAACTAGTGCATGTATTACAGGTTGCGTCTTTAGACTCTGTAGGAGCTCATCCTACTTCAGTGACCTTGGGTGTGAATGAATCACAGCTGCCATGCTCTCTTCCTGGGTGTGCCTATGACACTTGAAGTGTTGCCTTAAACCTTCCTCAGTTCTTAGTCCTGTTCAGAAAAGATGCGAGTGAAATAATTGTGTATCTTATTTGAAATTCCTAGAAATACTGTAGTTGTAATATGTCCTTTTTTTTTTTTTTTTTGCCATTTCTTGGGCCGCTCCTGCGGCATATGGAGGTTCCCAGGCTAGGGGTCAAATCGGAGCTATAGCTGCCAGCCTACACCAGAGCCACAGCAGCTCAGGATCTGAGCTGCGCCTGCAACCTACCCACAGCTCATGGCAACGCCAGATCCTTAACCCACTGAGCCAGGCCAGGGATTGAACCTGCAACCTTATGGTTCCTAGTTGGATTCGTTAACCACTGAGCCACGTCGGCAACTCCATAATATGTCCTTTCATTGAAGATTCCCTCTAAAGGTATTGGTTTGGTTTTTCTTTGGTGAGGAAAATTTTATTGCTTAAGTCTCAGAGATGAGGTTGGTAATGTTGGGAGAAGAGCAAGGAGCTATTTTTTTCTTGTTGGCACTGTGTTCAAGAGAGACTACAGGTATGAAGTAGATTAGTCAGGTGGTCTCTCAGAAAAGCATGGATGTTTTCCTTAGTATGTGAAATCTTGAGAGAAGTTTAATGCTGTGCCTCTGCCTCTAATTAGAAGAGCACTGTAGTTAGTCTAGTGTTAGTAACTATATATATATATATATATATATATACACTTTTGCTTTTTAGGGCTGTCCCTGCAGCATATGGAGGTTCCCAGGCTAGGGGTCTGATCAGAACTACAGCTGCTGGTGTGCACCACAGCCACAGCAACACAGGATCCAAGCTGCGTCTGTGACCCACACCACATCTCACGGCAACGCCAGATGCTTAACCAACCTACTGAGCAAGGCCAGGCATCGAACCCGCAACCTCATGGTTCCTAGTTGGATTCATTTCCGCTGTGCCACAGTGGGAACTCTTAGTGTTAGCAACTATAGTGACAATAGTGGCAGTTTTCCTAGTCCCGTCTCTATAAAACATTCATTCCCACCAACAGGATAATAAGATGGGGGCCAATATCACAGCCAGTTTAACAGAAATGATTCAACCGGACTCATTATTGTGTGGTAAACAGGAGTTACTGTTTTCCAGGAGGGGGAGGACACAGAGAAGACACCTCACCGATGGTGGATTGAAACCTGTAAGAATCCTGATAGCGTTTCCCTTCATCACAGACAAGAAGGCATTTTTGGACTGTTGGGAGGTATACTGGGGGAGGACTGGGTGCTGCTGGGAGGGAGGGAGTGTGAGGCGGTTTAAAAGAGCATTTTGCAGTTGAGCTGCCTCCATGTAGTGGTGCTTTTTAATGTGTAACTGTTATAATACAGCAAGAAAGCAAGGAAGCGAGGTACCTGAACTCAGGGCATAGACACTGTTTTAACTTGTTTACGAAACCACAAAGAAAGGAGATGTCACTATTCTGAGATAAACGCACCCACACCAGGTACTAAACTAGAATCTGTGTTTACCTGCACGTGATTGCATTTGCCTATAAATCCCCTATAGTTACTATTGACAGAAACATACACATTCACATTCTAAAATAACCCGTTGTGTTAATTTAATGCTTTTTCTAAGAAACCTCACTCTTCATGAATGTTAATTTATTCCCTAAAAGTATCAATGGGAGAAAAAGGGAATACATGCCTTTAATAATTCCCCCAAGATGAAAGTGTCATGAAACACATTTGAAAATAAAAGCAGGTATGTATGTGAGTGATTCTTGTATATGCTTCGTTCTTTTCCTTCTTTTATTTTTAAAGGAATTACATCCCCAGCGGAAATCCCGGCAGGTACTGTTCTGGGACTGACGGTTGGTGATCCACGAATAAATCTGCCTCAAAAGAGGTCCAGAGTGTTGCCCAATCCCGAAAAATGCCAAGGTAAAGTTCTTGAGACACCTCTGGTTTTCCTTACCATGTTGAGCAGTCAGTCCCATTAGAAGAGTTCTGTCTGGGAGGCTTCTGCAGTGACCTTGCCTGTAAAAAAAAGTTAGGGCGATTTTTACCTGCCTCTTTTCAGAGTGATTATGGTCAAAGCAGGTGGTGTGTACGGACGTTATCGTTTAGCTGTGAGTCAGGTAGCCTGGTCTTTATGTTCCTTTTCCCCCTGAGTTCTTTCTTTTTGGTATCTAGTAAAACCCGTCTCTCTGCAGACTGGGTTCTCTGCAAATGCCTGGCTTTTCAGAATTTTAACTGGGAGGAAGGGATCGGCACCCGCAGCTGGTCTTGTGCTCTTTGGAAGCCTCTGTCTAACCATACAGATGATCCAGGTTCGAATCCTGGCAAGGCCATCCCAGGTGCCAGAGGGTAAGAGGTCTTGCTTTAGACTCAGTAGAGTGGCCTCAGGGAGTCCTGGGGGCGGGCAAAGGAGGGAGGGTGGGGACTGGCTAAAATTCGAGCGTGATCTGCCATTTGCACCAGTTGTGTTAATAATGTCTCATTGTATTTACTGGCATTTAAACACGATTATTGGAAGCATAATTAAAAATCAGCTTGCGAATTTTTTGGAGAAAAGATACAGGTGTGTGTAGTAACAACTTTATTTTGTTTTTTTTTACTTCCACTCGTCGTTAGATAGCTTTTTCAGAGGGCAATAAATTACTGTCAGAACTCCACACGGAAGGTGGATTCAGCAAGAGAGGAATTTGAGATACATAAGGAAGTTAGTTAATTATGGAGACCAATAATGAGTCACTGCCTCTTTTCTTTTTTGATGGTGACATAGTCTTGTACAACCATGAAAATTGCAGCATCTACTGCACTGATAAATGCTAACTGTCATCTTTGCCACAAAATTGTAAACTACTCAGTTTCTCTTGCCTTTTTGAAATAAGGCAAGTTATGTATTAAATCCTAATGCTTTTAAAATGAATCGGTTCAAGGAAAATTAAAATCTACCTTAAAAACTTGATTTAATTTCTACTATAAAAGCTTACCACCTTATTGGGTTTTTTTTGTTTTTTCCTTTCTTTCTTTTTCTTTTTTTTTGGCTGCACCCACAGCTTGCAGAAGTTCCCAGGCCAGAGATAGGATCTGAGACACAGCTATGACAATGCCAAATACTTAACCACTAGGCCCCACCAGAGAACTCTTGGTCTTTTTTTAAAATTCAAGTATAATTGACTTAGAATGTAATATAGTTTCAGGTGTACAGCATAGTGATTCGGTATTTTTCTCCATTGTAAAACGATCAGCACAATAAGTTTTAACTATGATCCATCACTGTACAGAGTAATTACAGTATTATTAACTATACTCCCTACACTACACGTTACACCCTCGTGGCTTCTTTTATAAATTTGTATCTGTTAATCTCCCTCACTTATTTCACTCATTCCCCATCCCCTTCCCTCTGGCAGCCACCAGTTTTCTCTCTGTGTCTATGACTCTTATTATATTTGTTCATTTGTTTTTTAGATTACACATATAAGTAAAATCACATAGCATTTGTCTTTCTCTCATTTCACTTAGTGTAATACCCTCTAGGTCCATCTGTGTTGTCACAAATGGCAAGATTTTATTCCTTTTTATGGCTGAGAGTATGCCATAGCACCATATATATGTGTGTATATATACACACACACAAACACGTCTGTATAAAATATGCATAAATATACTCACATGTCTGTATAAAATATACATAGACTTGTTTATTGCTGATACCTGTCATATTAGGGCCCAGTTACTTCCAGCTTACTTTTTTTCAGCCATCAGTCCCTCACAGGTTATGTGCCATCAAGTGACCTCTCTATGTTGGCATTTTAGGACCTTAGCCTACGCTCATAAATTATCTGACCCTTTTTTTAAAAAAATTCTTCAGCCCAACAATGTAAGATTTTTCCTATCTGATTGCAGGTAGGAAGTCTCTTCTAACAATAGATATGTTTATAACTGAAGAAATTCCTCCTCTTCTCCCATGAGAGCACTTGTTTGGCATGATGGGGCTTTTTTAAAGGGATGAAACTGCGTTTCACAGAAAATACACTCATTGTAAAGAAATGTGAAAAATGCCTTTTATAGAAAGGAATCGCGATTCAGTTCAATAGGAAGGGGTTATCAGAGACTTGAAATAAGGGGACAGAAGACAAGGATGAAGTCTCTTGGCTTACCTCCATTGGGCCTGGGGTGACATAAAGAGCTCTGAAGCCAATAGTTAAAATATGGCTTGTGCCGTCATCGCATATTATCAAGAAATGCAGTGATTCTTAAGCCTTGATTATCTTTTCTTTTCTTTTCTTTTTTTTCTTGGGCCGCACCCGTGGCATATGGAGGTTCCCAGGCTCTGGGTTGAATCAGAGCTGCAGCTGCCAGCCTACGCCACAGCCACAGTAACGCAGGATCCCAGCCGCATCTGTGACCTACTCTACAGCTCACGGCAACACCGGATCCATAACCCGCTGAACAAGGCCAGGGATCGAATCCACATCCTCTTAGATACTGGTCGAGTTCGTTTTCCCTGAGCCACCACGGAAACTCCAGACCTGATTATCTTAAATGTGGAATTAAGCAGTTATTTAGAGGCAGTTTACTATGGTATTCGCACCTTACACACTAAAAAAATGTCAAAGAAATAAGTTTAGGAGCCTTTGTAATTTCATAGATTATGAAACCAACTGTAAAAATAACAGTTTCTGCTCAAGTAAATAAATTCCTCTAGAGACGTTACGTAAATGCCTATGGAATATTTTCTTGTAACAGGAGGTCACCTGGCAGTGTTCGGAATTTGACCTCACTGATCTAAAGAATGTGGTTTAAGGCTGTTTCTTTTCCTTCTTAGATAATGAGAAAGTTAGACAGCTGCTTCTGGAGGGTGTGCCTGTGGAGTGTTCGCATAGCTTTCTTTGGAACCCAGATATCTGTAAGAGTGTCACAGAGAATAAAATCTCGGATCAGGTAACTAATGGTAAAGTCGTGAAGACAGGTTGAACTTGATCACGCTAGAGACCACAAAAGTTCTTTCATGCTTCGCAGAATCCCACAGGCTTCCTTATTTTCAGTCTATTCATCCCTTCCAACATATACTACGATTTTTTTTTCCCTTCTGTTCTTAGAGAAGAATAGTCTCTAGAAAAAGTTGATACAAAGACTTTTCTTGAAATGATGATCTTAGGGTTTAAGTTTATGTTTTTCTTTTTTCCCCTTCAATGTTCTCCGTCTTTAAGTTCAGTGCTTGAACTCCTACCAGCACTGGGCATTGTACTGATGATAGGGTAGGTGACGAGCCTATGGGTGAGGAAGGACAGGGCACCCGGGAAGCCCAAAGAAGGGGTACTGAACCCAGACTAGGGACACTGGGGGAAGAAGCTTCCAGGGTGGAGGAGCTGGCATTTGAGTTAACTGTTAGGTGGGTGGGCAGAATTAACCAGACTTCTTGGGGCCAGAAGCCAAGGCTGCGGTGGAGAAAGGATTGTCAGAATTGAGAACAGCATGTGCAAGAGCCCATGAACCAGGACGATGTGTTCAGGGATTTCCAAGGTCAGTAACTTGGAGTTAAGAGTTGGGCAGGAGATGGAACTAAAGAGATAAAATGAGGCCAGAGCATAAAAGACCTCGAGGCATTTAAAGGATTTGGACTGAAGATGTGGGTGGCCTTTGAAGATTTTTAAGCTGGGCCCTGACATGATCAGATTTCACTCTGTCAGTGCTCTGGAGAGAGGGATGGGGATGACGGGGCACAGGAGCTGGAGAGACTTGTGGTTGGATGGCTTTTAAAGAGACCCTTGAAATAGTCCAGATGGCATTTTAGCTGTGGCAGTGTGGCTGGAATAGAGGGGCTGGGGTTTAATACATGTACCTGGAAGGTGAAGCTGACAAGACTCAGTGGTTGATTGGAAGATGGGAAGTGAGAAAGAAGGAGGCTTGTAGGTTAGCTCTTGACATCTAGCTTGGTTTTAGGAGCTCAGCTATAAGAGAGCAGGGGCCAGGTCTGACTTGTCATTGCTGTTCCCAAGTTCTGGCAAAGTGCCTGGTTCATAACAGGTGCTCAGGAAATAACTTGAACGAACGAGTAAAGGAGTGAACAGTAAATGTTTGAAGGGGTGAACAAATGAGCAGATGAACTGTGAGAACTGTGCATCTCTCAGCTAGCTGGGACATGTAGGAGGAAAGTGATGGAGCAAGGAAGAAGAGTTTGTTCCTGGATAAACTGAGTTTGAGGGGCCTCGTGATATCCTAGGAACAGATGTCTAGGAGATAGGTTACAATCCCAGGGGGGAGAGTTAGGAGGGTGCAAATATAGATAGTTTAGAAATACCAACACGTAGAAGGTAGTGGAAACTTGACCTAAGCTAAAAAAAAGGAGACTCGGGACTTGGTGATACATGAGTTCAGGTGGTTTCTTTCTTTTTTTTTTTTCCTTTCTTTCCTTTTTCTTCTCTCTCTTTCTTTTTCTCTTTTGCTGCAGCTGGAGCATGTGGAAGTTCCCAGGCCAGGGATGAAACCCAGGAGGCACAGCAGTGACAATGCTGGATCCTGAACTGGCTGAGCCACCAGGGAACTCATGGAGGGGGTTTCTTCTGTAGCTTCCCCAGTGGAAGGCCTCTCTCCCACCTGTTCATCTCTTTTTCTAGCCAGCAAGAAAAGACTAAAAGGAGGCTGCTGTCCCCTCCCTACAGTTCACTTAACAGATAATTTATAGCATCCTTAAGACCTGTTGAGAAATTTTCTCAAGCTCACTTGCCCCTGCTTGGGAAGTTGTTATTTATTTGTACCCTTTTTAACTTCATGACCACAAATCTTAAATAAATGTAGGGACAGAGTATCAAAATAGAAGATTAATTTCGATAGAAGAAATTGGCGGAATGTATGTATATTATTGTATAACTTTGAATCATCTAGTATACTCTAGTCCAAATTTAAGGCAATTTGGCATTTTCTACCAAAGCACATGTAGAGAGGGAAACATCCTGGGAGGAATACCTTGTATTTAACATGGCTCACACTTGTTTATTGAGAACTCTTTTCTCTTGCTTTTTAAAAGAGCGTTGAACTTTCTAAAGCTGCTTATCGGGAGACCCAGTAGCAGCTCCCAGAACATGAGCGCTGTCTTGAATTATTTTCTTCCACTTTAGGATTTAAACCGGAAGAGGAGCGAGTTGCTGGTGCCCGGATCACAGCTTCTTTTAGGTCCCCATGAGTCCAAGGTTCCTATACTACTGATTCAACAGCCAGGAAAAGCGACTGGTGATGACCAGCGAGGCTGGGGAAGTGGCTGGGACGTCCTGCTCCCAAAGGGCTGGGGCATGGCTTTCTGGATTCCTTTTGTGAGTTACTCTTTGGTTCCACCTAACAGTGATAATGTTTAAAATATATTCCTAATAAATACCAAGTGCTGAAAATATTCTTTTTTTTTTTTTTTTTTTTTGGTCTTTTTGCCATTTCTTGGGCCATTTTTGCAGCATATGGAGGTTCCCAGGCTAGGGGTCCAGTTGGAGCTGTAGCCACTGGCCTATGCCAAAGCCACAGCAGCACAGGATCCGAGCCATGTCTGCAACCTACACCACAGCTCACGGCAACGCTGGATCCTTAACCCACTGAGCAAGGCCAGGGATCGAACCCGCAACCTCATGGTTCCTAGTTGGATTTGTTAACCACTGCGCCACCACGGGAACTCCTTGTATTTTTTATTTTTATTGTTTTGTAAAATGTTCTTAACTTTATGTACAATCTAGAAATTGAGTGCTATTTTTCCTCTCTTAGAGTTATAATCTTGGATACGAGATAACTTCATAAAATCCCTGGAGCCAAATTTTTATTAGAGTTGTGCTGACAGTTTGTGAATTTTTGAGGTTTTAAAAGTGGCCTGATTTTTAAAATAGTAGTAGCATGAAATTGTTGGAAGTTTTTTGTTTGTCTGTTTTTGACCACACCTGTGCCATGCAGAAATTCCCCACCAGGGATCAAGCCCCAAGCCACAGCAGTTGACAATGCTGAGTTCTTAACTGCTGCGCCTCCAGGGAACTCCCTAGAATACGTCTATTTTTTACGTGCTAACCACATATATCTGTTTATTAACTGCAACTACATTTTTTATTAAAATCTAATGTCCTTTTTTTTTCCTGCTTAGTTTAAATATTTCTTTGAGTATTAGAGGACACATCAGGGTATTAGATTCATGGGGGTAATTAATTTTAGTGTTTATGCCTTTAGTGCAAGAGACATTCAGTTAATCATTTAGGAGTGGGAATATTTTTTTTTTTGTGGGGAGGGAATAATTTTAAATGACTTTTCAATTATGAACTGTTTCAAGCATGCAAAACTATAGAGACTGATACAATGAACACCTTTGCACACTTCACTTCCACCATCCAACTTAAGAAATAAGACATTGCAGGCTCATTGGAAACATGCTGTGCCTCCCTCTCCATTTCCCTTGTCCTTCTAAAGGAATCACTAGTCTTATTTTTGGTGTTTGTTAGTATCATGCATGATTTTATAGCTTTATTAAATATGTGTGTATCCGAAAATAAAATATAACTATGACTGTCCTGTTTTTAAATTCTGTATAACTCCCCGTATGTTTGCTTTTTGCAACTCGCTATATTCACTCAGCATTGAGACTTTTTCCATGTTGATTGAGGAAGCTCTGATTCATTCATTTTGACTGTTGTATGCTAACCCATTATAGAATAATCCCCCGGTGTATTTATCCACTCTCTTTTTGATGGGTATTCTCGTTTCCCATTTTCCCCGTACGAAGAATTCCGCAGTTTCACTTTACATTAGTGTAGTTGACAGATCTCTCTGGCATTTCTTTCAGATCTATCGAGGTGCACGAGTCGGAGGATTAAAAGAGACTGTAATGCATTCTCAGTATAAAGGGTCACCCAATGTTCCAGGTGATTTCCCAGATTGTCCTGCTGGAGTTCAGTTTGCTCAGGAGCAGGCTAAGAATCTTCTGGAAAAGTACACAAGGTAAGAAACTGGCTTAAAGGGAATGCACATTGGCCAATATCGTTTGCCCTGGTTTCAGTGACTGTGATGTGACGTTCCCAGCCTTGTCTGTGAGGTCAGTTCCTGAGACACAATGAAGCAGATATTACTTAGGTCAGGAGATTGTCTTTACAGTTTTTACAGACCCTTCCAGGCTACAGCCCTTCTCGTAGTTATTCGATTCATGGATAATGGTGAACACCCACACTGGGGACTCGAATTCCAGGTGCTTGTTAATAGAGTCCCACTACTAACCCCCCTCAATATGGAAATTGTGGGGTTTCTTTGTATCTAGTCATCGATGTAGTACATGTTTATGAATTCTTTTTTTGTCTTTTTAGGGCCACACCTGCAGCATATGGAGGTTCCTAGGCTAGGGGTCCAATTGGAGCTGTAGCCACCGGCCTTCACCACAGCCACAGCAATGTGGGATCTGAGCTGCATCTGTGACCTACCTATATCACAGCTCACGGCAACACTGGATCCTTAACCCATTCAGCGAGGCCGGGGATTGAACCCTCATCCTCATGGATACTGCTAAGCCATGACATGGGAACTCCACATGTTTATGAACTTTTGATGAGAGTAGCACAGACCTCTTGTTTGCTGTGGCATCTGCAGTATCTCGCCAGTGCTTAGTGCACAGTGGGCCTTAAGAACTTAAACATTTGTTGCTGATGATTGGGTGCATAATTGAATGTTGAGCTTCCGTGACTGTGAGCTCCACAGTTGTGCTCTTCTGTTCACTGCTGCAACCACAGAGACAGGCACTACCTGGCTTTCCGACTGTTTGAATGATGGATGAATGCTTGAGTGAATGAACTGGGATGTGTTCCTGGATCGCTGGCTTACAGACCCTCTTAGGGCAGTGATCATGTGTTTGTACATCCTGTGCCTCCCATAGTATGCAGTTGAGGGGCTTCTCTGTGCTTTTCAAATATTAATTGACAATCGTGGTGTTCCCATCGTGGCTCAGCAGTTAACGAACACGACTAGGATCCATGAGGATGTGGGTTCGATCCCTGGCCTCACACGGTGGGTTAAGGATTCGGCGTTGCTGTGAGCTGTGTTGTAGGTCACAGATGAGGCTCGGATCTGGCATTGCTGGGGCTGTGGTGTAGGCTGGCAGCTGTAGCTCCGATCTGACCCCTAGCCTGGGAACCTCCATATGCCATGGGTGCAGCCCTAAAAAGCCAAAAAAAGAAATTAACAATAGTACTTATTTCTCCGTTTTTTTTTTGTTTGTTTGTTTGTTTTTTTTTTTTTGAAAAACGCTATACTGTTTTGAAACCTACCTTTTTAACTGTATATTATGGAATGTTTTCCCATATCAATAAATAGGACTCTAATAAATCAAGTGTTGGGAAACTTTTTCTGGAAAGGGCCAGATGATAACTATTTCTGGCTTTGTGGGCCCTGTGGTTTCCATGGCAACTGCTCTGCGAGTGTGGCTGGTTTCCAGGCTCACTATGTGGCCACTCCGATTTGAATTTGAATTTCTTGTCACTTTCACTTGCTATGAAATATTTTCTCTTTTTTCAGTCATTTAAAAATGTAAAAGCATTCCTAGGTCATGGGTCATGTCAGGTCAGGCAGTGGGCCTGTGAGTTGTAGTTTGCCATCTACAAAGTAGAGTTGGCATGGCTCTTGTATGATTTATCAGTGTCCCTTTAGGTTATTTCTTATTTTTTTGCTCTGTGTTCTGTGAACAGCTTTCCATATGTGTCTCTACATATTTGTCTGATTTATTCATTTAGCGCATGTTTATTTAGAACCTGCCATGTGTCAGACATTTTTCTAGGCACCTAGGCTACAGCAGCGGACAGGGCGGACAGAGTCTTTTCTACTCTCATGGAGCTTATTCTTGATGGAAGCACATGTTTCCAGGCTGAGGGGAGGGATCCAGGAGCAGGGAGGGAGGCTAAAATTGCAAGAGCAAAACCCTTGAGCCGGAAGAGGGGTGACATCCCATAGGATCAGGCTCAGTGCTCTCATTTAATTTTTAAAATTAAAAAAAACTATTATTGGAGTTCCTGTTGTGGCTCAGTGGGTTAAGAATCGAACTAGTATCCGTGAGGATGTGGGTTTGATCCCTGGCCTTGCTCAGTGGGTTAAGGATCTGGCATTGCCATGTAGGTCACAGATGTGGCTTGGATCCCACGTTGCTGTGGTATAGGCTAGCAACTGCAGCTTAGATCAACCCTTAGCCTGGGAACTTCCACATGCCATGGGAGCGGCCCTAAAAAGGAAAAAACATCTTATTTTTTTCTATTTTGGTGGCCCTGCAGCATACAGAGTTCCCAGGCCAGGGATCAAATCCTAGTTGCAGTTGTGACCTACCATGTAGCTGGGGCAACACAGGGTCCTTTAACCTACTGTGCCGGACCTGGGGTTGAACCTACGTCCTGGTGGTGCAGAGAAGCTGCCGATCCCATTGTGCCACAGCAGGAATTCCAGTGCTCTCATTTTAATAGGCCGGAAGGCTGACTCTGCAGTGTGAATACAGATTTAGGTAGGTTAGATGCTGGAAAGATTGGGTAGTGCCCTCCTGATTGTGACGTCTACTCAGTAGAAAAGAGACAAGGTTATTTGCTACGAGTAAGAGGGGGAGAGAAGCCACGGAGATTTGAGGAGAGGAGTTGATACAGTGTCTAGGGGAGTGAAAGATGGAATTGACTGGAGAAACATAAAAGAGATTTGTAAGAAAGGTAAGCATCCTCTTGAGTTTTGTGTTTATACCGTGAGACCATTCAGGACTATTGCGTGTTCTTCCCCAGGCATGTTCTGCCAATCAGGGGCTGGCGTGGCTTAGGTTGAGGGTTGAATGTCAACAGAATGGGCTTTGCTGGGGGACCTTGTGGGTGCATTGTCTATTACAGCAAGAACTGTAAAAGAAAACAAAAAAGCTCAGCCAGTAGGGTTGGTCATTATTATTTTTTATCATATTTCTTAGTACACTTTTTTGGGTATGTTTGTTTTTTAAATAGGCCGTGGTTATCTTTTTTTAAAATGATTTTTATTTTTTCCATCATAGCTAGTTTACAGTGTTCTGTCAATTTTCTACTGTATAGCATGGTGACCCAGTCACACATACATGTATACATTCTTTTTCTCACATTATCATACTCCATCATAAGTGACTAGATATATATAGTTCCCAGTGCTATACAGCAGGATCTCACTGCTTATCCATTCCAAAGGCAATAGTTTGCATCTATGAACCCCAAATTTCCAGTCCATCCCACTCCCTCCCCCTGGGCAACCACAAATCTCTTCTCTAAGTCCATGAGTTTCTTTGCTGCGGAAAGGTTCATTTGTGCCATATATTAGATTCCAGATAAAAGTGATATCATGTGGTATTTGTCTTTCTCTTTCTGACTTACTTCACTTAGTATGAGAGTTTCCAGTTCCATCCATGTTGCTGCAAATGGCATTATTTTGTTCTTTTTTACAGCTGAGTAATATTCCATTGTGCATATATACCACATCTTCTAATACATTCATCTGTTGATAGACATTTAGGTTGTTTCCATGTCTTGGCTCTTGCGCTGCAATGAACATGCATGTGTCTTTTTTTTCAAGGAAAGTTTTGTTGGGATATATGCCCAAGAGTGGGATTGCTGGGTCATATGGTAGTTCTATATATAGTTTTCTTTTTTTTTTTTTTTTTTTTTTGTCTTTTGTCTTTTTTGTTGTTGTTGTTGCTATTTCTTGGGCCGCTCCCGCGGCATATGGAGGTTCCCAGGCTAGGGGTTGAATCGGAGCTGTAGCCACCGGCCTACGCCAGAGCCACAGCAACGCGGGATCCGAGCCGCGTCTGCAACCTACACCACAGCTCACGGCAACGCCGGATCGTTAACCCACTGAGCAAGGGCAGGGATCGAACCCGCAACCTCATGGTTCCTAGTCGGATTCGTTAACCACTGCGCCACGACGGGAACTCCTATATAGTTTTCTGAGGCACCTCCATACTGTTTTCCATAGTGGTTGTACCAATTTACATTCCCACCAACAGTGCAGGAGGGTTCCCTTTTCTCCACACCCTCTCTGGCATTTGTTATTTGTGGACTTAATATTATGGCCATTCTGACTGGTGTGAGGCAGTACCTCATAGTAGTTTTGATTTGCCTTTCTCTAATAATCAGTGATGTTGAGCATTTTTTCATGTGCTTGTTGCCCATCTGTGTATCTTCCTTGGAGAAATGTCTATTTGGGTCTTTTGCTCATTTTTCCATTGGGTTGTTGGCTTTTTTGCTGTTGAGTTGTATAAGGCTGTGGTTATCTCGATTGTCCAATCCTAAACTGCTCAAAATTGGTTCTCCCCTTTGATTTCCTTTAGACGCCCTCCTGCCAAACGGCCCAATTACGTTAAGCTTGGCACTCTGGCACCTTTCTGCTGTCCCTGGGAGCAGTTAACTCGAGACTGGGAATCAAGGGTCCAGGCCCGGGAGGAATCACCGGCAATTCCCTCTCCAGGGGGTGAGGAGAGTGGCCCCAGGAGAGACGTGGTGCCTTGTGCTCCCACAGCCCAAAGGACTCTGCAGCTCTCTGATGATGCGGGCACATCCCTAAACGACGCAGACATGATGGACACAGATTGTCCAGCCCCGGCGGGGACCAAGTGGGTAGCAGGCCGGGGTGCCCCCCGTAGTCTCCTCTGCGTTGTGAGGTAAGTGCACATGACTTCTGGATGCATTTTGGATCGTCTGTTTTCTAATACTGTCCCCTGACACAAAGCCCAGGTAGATTTTTCCCTTTTAGAAGGGAAAGCCAGCCCTTCAGTGTATCGTAGAGGGCTCAGGGAGAGGGTTAAATCACATTTGATTTGGGGCATGATGCTAGCTGATGAAATGACTGAAACTCATATCATCAGTAGAGCTAAACCAGGGCTGGTTTTCCCCATGCTTTGTCTTTGCTCGCAAAGCTGTACCTCCACGCGTGTGATCTCCGGTAACAAGGAACCCCTGGCAACATTCTTTGCTTGAAATCGCTGAGTGAGATTTCTTCCAGTTGCTTGTGAATGATCTGCGTTTGTGGCTGCCTAGGTCCCCGATCTTGGTGCTATATCATCAAGTCACAGAGCGAGCGTGTTCTTCTCCCAGGGCTGCTGCAGGCTCCTCAGTTCTGGTTATCAGTTACTCTTTATTCTCTGATTTTAAAAGAGTGCCACCCCTCTTGCTTGCTACTTATTTTTCTGTATAGTAACCTTGTAATTTCATAGCCTTCTTTCTTTCTTTTCATATAACTGTCCCTTAGAGTTTCTTTTCTCATGGAAAATAGCAGGTCCTCTCTTAATTCTCTTACAGTGATTACAGCCATAGATTCTACCCTACTGTCTTTATTTTTGTCTGCCTTCAACAAGTTGCTTTGTTTTTTTTTAAAAATGGCTGCACCTGTGGCATAAGCACGTTCCTGGGCCAGGGGTTGAATCTGAAGGGCAGCTGCCACCTGTGCCATAGCTGTGGCAACGCCAGATCCTTTAACCCACTGCACAGAATGGTAGACATATGAAAGAAAAATATCATTGGAAAAATGTGTAAATGTGTGATTTTTTTAAAAATTAAAGTTTTGGAAGTTCCCATTGTGGCTTAGTGGTAACGAGCCCGACTAGCATCCATGAGGATGCAGGTTCAATCCCTGATTTTGCTCAGTGCGTTAAGGATCCAGCATTGCCGTGAACTGTGGTGTAGGTCACAGATGAGGCTCAGATCCCATGTTGCTGTGACTTGTAGTGTAGGCTGGCAGCCGCAGCTCCAATTCGACCCCTAGCCTGGGAATTTCCATATGCTGCAGGTTTGGCCCTAAAAAGCAAAAAAAAACACAACACCCCCACCTCCAAAAATTAAAGTTTTGATCCTTTCCCCATTTCATTTACAAATGGAATGTAAAAAAATCAGATGAACTCTAGCAGTGCTCAGTTTTCTAACTGGATATTTTCTCCCTGAACAAAATATCCTCAAAACATCTCTCTCTCACTTCATGCAGGAGCAGAAAGTTACTGAGGCAGCTGTCAGCCTGGTGTGGGGACAGTCGGGCAGCCCAGCGAGCTCCTGGCAGAGGGCAGCAGGACTTGACCAGAGAGGCCTGCCTGTCCATCTCGGACCGCTTCCCCCGGGCCCTGGTGTGGGTCAGGCTGTCCCTGCTCAGCAAGGGCAGCCCCGAGCCGCACACCATGATCTGTGTCCCAGCCGAGGAGGACCTCCTCCAGCTCAGCCGGGATCGGCTCTACCGTGGGCCCCAGGAATCCAAGCACAGCGACCCCTTCAAGAGCAAGATCCGGAAACAGAAGGAGCAGAAGAAAAGGGAGAAGAGGCAGAGCCCAGGGCCTGCTGCAGCCGAAGGCCTGGCCGAGGGGGACCCCCCTGGGCACCAGGCTCTGACCCTGGGCTTGTGGTCTGGCCCGCTCCCGGTTGTGACTTCTCACTGTTCCAGAGTCCTCCTGGGCTTTGTCACACAGGGAGACTTTTCCATGGCTGTTGGCTGTGGAGCGGCCCTGGGGTTTGTTAGTTTGACGGGCCTGCTGGATATGCTGTCCAGCCAGCCGGGAGCAGAGAGGGGCCTCGTGTTACTGAGGCCGCCTGCCTCTCTGCAGTATCGATTTGCAAGGATCGCTATTGAGGTGTGAGGGTCAGTTTACATCCTGGCAGGTAGAGATAATAACTGTATTTGCCAAGTCCCATAACTGGAGAGTTGTTTTCACCTTCTTCTGTTTCAAAATGTTGTGTGAAATTCCTTGGAAACAAGAATTAACATTACGTATTTATGCAAATGGATGAAATGTAATCTCATTCCAGATTCCAGTAATCTCATTGCTGTCCCTCTTCCCCTGTCTTTGCTGTAATGCTTTATATGGCCAAAAGCTTATGTATTTTGATATCTTGGTCTCTGTAATTCTTGATGAAAATAATGTTTTCTTGTCCCCCCCCTTTTTTTTAATCAGGAACAGAGGGCTGTCACATCTGTTTGAAAAATCTTGTAGTCATGAGATAAGTGACAATGGTTGTTTAATGATTTTATTTAATTTAAAATCTTTGTTTTTAAAATTTTATTGGAGTTAGTGGGCTTAACAGTGTTGTATTAGTTTCAGGGGTACCGCAGAGTGAATCAGTTATACCTAGACATAGATCCATTTTTTTTCCCATATAGGTTATTACAGACGGTTGGGTAGATTTCCCTGTGCTATACAGTAGGTCCTCATTAATTACCTATTTCATATACAGTAAGGGGTATATGTTATTCCTATCCTCCTAATTTATCCCTCCCCATGCTTTTCCCTATGGTAACTATACGTTTTCTTTGGAAATCTGTGAATTTGTTTCTGTTTTATAAATAAGTTCTTTTGTATCATTTTTTATTAGATTCCACATATACGTGATATCATATGATATTTACCTTTGTCTTAATAATCTCTAGGTCCACCCATGTTGCTGCAAATGGTATTTGTTTTTATGGCTGAGTAATATTCCATTGTATATATTATGTACCACATCTTCTTTATGCATTCCTCTGTCAAAGACCATTTTAGGTTGCTACCGTCCTTGGCTATTGTAAATAGTGCTGCAGTGAATATTGGAGTGTGTCTTTTTTTTTTCCTTTTTAGGGCCACACCTGTGGCATATGGAGGTTCCCAGGCTAGGGGTTGAATTGGAGCTATAGCTGCCAGCCACAGCCACAGCCACAGCAACGCAAGATCCAAGCTGTGTCTGCCACCTACACCACTGCTCAGGGCAATGCCAGATCCTTTACCCACTGAATGAGGCCAGGGATCGAACCTGAATCCTCATGGATACTAGATGGGTTTGTTAACTGCTGAGCCATGATAGGAACTCCTCAAGGAGCACTTTGAAGGGCAAATGTTCTTAGGAAACATACTTTGGGGAATGTGGCCATGCAGTGCAGTGATGACCTCTGAAAGTTGGTAACCAAAATGACCAGCTCCTGTTAACCATTCATGCAGTTCCACTGTCCGCCTGACACTTTGAGCAGGGTATAAAAGAGAGCTCTCATCCCATCCCATAGGAAGAGGGGAGTCATCACTGCTTTTTTTCACTTGCAGGGAAATTAGGTGCTTGGCAACTTTCTTTGCCATGCATGCCTCACTCATACCCTTACTCCATTCTTTGCTGCCACACATTTCTAGCAGGTCTTATGTGGGGTTTTAATTTAAAGTGTAGTTAGGTGTTGTTAAGTAAATGCATGGTGTTTTTGCAGTAGCACATGACATCACTCTGGAAGTGATAAGTTGGGGAGAGACACAGCAAGTTTTACAGTAGCCAAAGAAACGTCTGTTGCTTTCTCTCTCACCATGCCTCTGAATCTGTGTCCAACACAAATGAGACTGGAAAAAAACAAAAGTATAACTTAGTGGCATCTATAAGCAGAATAAATTAAAATGTCACCTGATGCTTGACTGCTAATATTTAGTGGGCCATTCTTTGTTTGTTTTCTAGGCTCTAAGCCACCTCATCTGTGGCTCAGCTCACTTGATGACAAGTCTGAGCGAACTGTGTCACTCAGTCTTATTCTTACAGCACCCTGTGTGGGGCCTGCTGCCCACCTTTAGCACAGGAGACAGGGCACAATTGCTCTGCTTTGTGGTGGCAGGTCAAAGAGCTACATGCTGAAAGGATAGACAAGCATTTCCCAAAGTAGTATTCCTAGGAGCACTGGTCCCTAGGAAAAAAAGTCTTTCATGGCTACATACATTTGGGGAAAACCAAACATTTGGGGAAAGCCAAACACTATCTATCCTGTTGCTGATTCAGGGTGAATATTAGTATGGTTGGGGTTCTGCACATCCCTGCAGGAAGGAAGTCTTTCACAGACCACCCCCCATCCCTCCCTTTTGCATCCGTTGTCCAGAGAACACTGGTTTCATACAACGTACTTTGCAAAACAGTGTAACACATCCTGCACATACACAGTAAAGAATCCTCTTATGAAGACAACTGATAGGAATGGTCTTATTCTCTATAACCATGGGATGGAGGAACCACTCTATTGTGATCTTCCTGGGTGTCTGCCGAGCTACCAAATTACACTGTAGCCCTGCCTTCTTGTTGAGGGGCAGAGGTTTTGTTCAGTCAGGAGGTGTTCTGAACAGCAGAATTGTGAGCTCAACAGTCGGAGACCAGCTACATACCTGAATTGTGATGAAACAGAATTGACTGTGTAATTATGCTCTCCTTTCTTAAAATAGTACATGAGTGATATTTTTATCTTTTTTTTTTTTTTTTTAAATAGGGCCTCACCTAGGGACATGGAGGTTCCCAGATTAGGGGGCCAAATCAGAGCTGTAGCTGCCGATGTGGGTTCCATCCCTGTCCTCACTCAGTGGGTTAAGGATGCAGTGTTGCCATGAACTGTGTGTAGGTCACAGATGAGGCTCAGATCCCACGTGACTGTGGCTGTGGCTGTGGCTGGCAGCTACAGCTCTGATTCAACCCCTAGCCTGGGAACCTCCATATGCTGCTGTTGTGGGCCTAAAAAAGACAAATAAATAAATAAATAATCCATATGCATCGGAAGTTAGAAAATGCAGATAAGCCACACCAATAACAAAACTTAAGTCTCCTGGATTTTTACCACCTGTATGTCACCACTCTTACCTTATACCCCCTTAGGCTTGAGGTGCGGGTTGGTAGTTTTCTTTTGAGGCAGGCAGCATCAGTGATACATGCTGTATGCAGACCCACGCAGGACAGGTGCCACTTACATGCATGTTGCCAGTTCCTTAGCTTGATTGTGTTCGCCCTCCTGTTATTCAGAAGTCAGTAGGTAGCCAGCCCACTGTGTACTGTGTCACATCGCTGTCTTGGTTGTCAGGTGCCCAGTTGAGTTTTTTCCTCCCAGCCTGTGGGAGGTTGGCAGCCGGATGGGCTCCCTGGTCGTCCTCACCCGATCTGCTTGCGGTGGCCAGTCTGAGGCTGGGGGAGCGCAGGAGCTGGGGCCAGGACCAGGATGCTTAACTGGTGATGGGAGGTGACAAAGCAACTGGGGGTCTCTTGGAGCAGCAGCAGCAGTAACCCAGTCACACAGCCATGCTGGCGGCCCCAAGATGTCAAGGACCACGGGTGCTGCCTTGTCTTTGGCAACGATGGCTTTTACTCCTGACCGAGTGTTAGAACCACCGGGTAGCCCAGGCCTCTCCTGGAAAACAGTCGAAGGTTGGGTTCAAGCCTCAGCATTTCTTACAAACTCTTGGGCTGTTCTGTTGTGTGACTGGGGTTGAATTCTGTGGCTAGAGGTCCTCAGGCACAGTCTGGAGCCCCTGCACCTTGGGAAAATGAGAATGAGTCATGAGGTGGTGGAAACTGAAGCCAGCCCCTCCTAAAGCTGGGTTCCTTTACAAAGTTTTTTTTTTTGGCTTTTTCGGGATGTACTTGCAGCATATGGAGATTCCCAGGCTAGGGGTCGAATCAGAGATACAGCTGCCAGCCTACCCAACAGCCACAGCCACGTCAGATCCAAGCCACGTCTGCAACCTACACCACAGCTCACAGCAACGCCGGATCCTTAATCCACTCAGCGAAGCCAGGGATCGAACCCGCAACCTCATGGTTCCTAGTTGGCTTCGTTTCCGCTGCACCCCGACGGGAACTCTGGTTCTCTTATCAAGTTTATACTTACTCTCTCTACCCCCAACTTTATTCCCTTGCTTCAAACGTGTGCTCACTGAACACTCATCAGAGTCAGATGAATAAGATCATTCATTAACAACTAAAAGTGCTGTTGATAACCGATAACATCATTATTATAGAGACTTAGGTTGTGTCTCCAGGACAGGATGAGCTGACAGGACCCCAAGCCATGGACCACCTGGTCAGAGAATCATAAACCACATCCTGACCCCTGGGAAACTGCAATTAAGACATGTCACAGAAATGTCACCAATGATGATTAATTCCAGCTTCTTTGATCTTCCCCCTTAAAAAACACCCCTAACTCCAAGACCAAGTGGATCTGATTCTTGTCTCCCACACTTGCTGGGCACCTGCAAATCAGCCCTTCCTTTGCCGCAAACTCCCCCTTGCAGAGTTTGGCTTTCTGCACCAAGGGCATGAGAGCCTTTGCTCTGTTGCAAAAGCTTCAACTCCTGTGCCTTTAGCGGGCTCAGCTCACAGGTCTGTTGATGGGTGAAGCAGCCAGGTGGAAGCCCAAGGGAGCAGAGTGGGGGCTTCCTCCTGGCAAAGAGGCTGGCTCCTTGTATAACCTTCACAACTTGGGAGTATAAAACGAAGTCATCTTTGGTTTTTCTCTTGGGGCGCGTGCTTCTAGATCAGCTGTTCTCAATCTTGGCTGCACCCCAGAATCACCTGGGAGCTTTTAAAGCCCTGGCGCCTGGGCCCAGCCCCTGGGATGCGATTTAACGAGTCAGGGGTGTGGCCTGTCATTGGGATTCTGAGGAGCTCCAGCTGACTGGCCACTGAGACTGAGAACCACTGTTCTAGACTTTACTATGAGGTTGGAGGCTGTTAGCCAAGGACACACAAGCTTATCAGCTGTGGGGACACGGGCAGGGCAGGAGCAGTTGGAGGCTGGCGTGAGCAGAGCACACAGCTGTCACTGACAGCCCAGGATGGGGTCCTGCTGTATCTGACCAAATGGCCAAGTTCACAAAATGGCATTTTCCTTCTCCCCCTTTTAAATTTTATTTTTTGTCTTTTTAGGGCTGCACCCGTGGCATATGGAGGTTCCCAAGCTAGGGGTCGAATCGGAGCTGTAGCCACTGGCCTACACCACAGCCACAGCCACGCCACATCCGAGCTGCATCTGTGACTTACCACAGCTCACAGCAATGCTGGATCCTTAACCCACTGAGCAAGGCCAGGGATGGAGCCTGCCTCCTCATGGATACTGGTCAGATTCGTTACCACTGAGCCATGACAGGAACTCCTAGCCCCCTTTTTTAAAATTAAAATTCAACCAGGTGCTGTTCTGAAAGAACCCACGGTAACCCTCTGTGTGTTTTTGCTTAGGGAAATGTTCACAGACCAGGACCAGTTCCAGGGCCTCTCCCAGCCTCACTGCACCCCCATTGGTCTCTTCACTTTGCATCGAACACACTGATTTTTAGGCTCCTTGAACAGCAAGCCTCTTAATGCTACCAAGCCTTGGCCTGTGCTGTGTTTTGCCTTCGTGGAACATTCTTGCCCCTCCCCACCAGGCTTTCTGCCCCCTGTTCCCTCTCAGCCCATCCTGCTGAGCTTGACCTCTCATCGAGCCCTTCTCCGGCCAGTGTTATTTTCTGTCACACAATGGGCTTATTGCCTGATGACATCACAACGTACAAAGATTCTTTTTTTTTTGGCTGCGTCTGCTGCATGTGGAAGTTCCCGGGCCAGGGACTGAACCCACACCACAGCTGTGACCCCAGCCACAGCAGTGACAATTCTTAACTTGCTGAGCCACCAGGGAACCCCTATGATTCTTCCGTCTGTTTGTTGTGTACTCCATTAGGCTGTGAGCCTCATGAAGGGGAGACCATGTCTTATCAGGTTGCTGTTGTACCTCCGGTTCTAGAACAGTCCTCACTCCCACCTTGTATTTTATATATTTTTGTTGAATCGATGCTTTAATCAGAGGGTGTTGGTGTTAAACTACAACCCTGTTTATCCCCAGTGTATGTTGTAATGGACTGATACGCCAGTAGGTGGCGCCAAGACCTCACGAGAAAACGGCCTGCTCTGGGAAAAACATCAGAACTAAAACACAAATACGGTTTAGGTGTGTGTGCCGTTGGGATGGGGGAGTTTGTGAGCTCAACTCCTCATAACTCAGATCACTCACTATTCCCTCTTTAGGGGTAGACCCTAATCCCAAGATCCTAGTTTGGAAAGGCTCCATGATTTTTAAATAGGGGCCTGGAGAAGAAACAACTTTAAAAGCTCTCATCTTGGAATTCCCGTTGTAGTGCAGTGGAAATGAATCTGACTAGGAACCATGAGGTTGCGGGTTCGATCCCTGGCCTCGCTCAGTGGGTTAAGGATCTGGCGTTGCTGTGGCTCTGGCGTAAGCTGGCGGCTACAGCTCCAATTAGACCCCTAGCCGGGGAACCTTCATATGCCGCAGGTGTGGCCCTAAAAAGGATAAAAGACAAAAAATAAAATAAAAAATAAAAGCTCCCATCTAAAAAATGAATCCCATTCACATGATCCCCAATAAGTTTGCTCCCCATCCCGAGCTGAATGCCTCCAATGATGGTGAGCTCATTACTTCACCCAGAGATGCCATCTCCACTGATGGGCCAACTGCCCCTTCAGCCCCAGATTCAGCCCCTCTCCCCTCAGCCCTTCTTCTGTCAGCTGACACTGAGAACTAGCCTTTTATTTTCGGGAAGTCAGTGATGAACTTTTTGCTTTATCTTCTCCAGGCTAAACAAGCATCATTGCTTTCAGTTTCCCTTCTCTCATTTCCAACATCTCACGGAGAACCTTACATTATGTTTTGGACAAGACAGAATTTGTTCTCAGGACACTCCTGCACAGCTGCGTGAGCCCCGGCCAGGGGCTGCTGACTTTCGGGAGCGCCTCTGACGTTCTGGGTCACTGGGAACCCTCTCTGAAGTCTCCAGCCTTCTCCTCCCTCGGCCTGCAGGATTTAGCCGCTACTGCTTGAGGCATGTGTGATCTTGGTTTTCCTCCAAAGCAGAGCCTGGTCGGCTAACATGCAGGTAGTGGATTTTAGGAAGTGCCCTGCGGGAATGGGGATGTGTTAGAGGAAGCTGGGGAAGGAGTTAAAGTGGGAGGCACCATATTCAGCCGTCACCCCAGGGTGAGTGAGTGCTTCCTGCACTGTCCCTGTGAGGCCCAGGAGAGGGGGACCTCTTTACCAGCTCTCATGCCTCCTGGGCAAGGGCTCCCCCAGGGAGTGTTCATTTCCTTGTGCCTCCAGGCTTTCGCAGGGGCTGGGGTGGCCGCATGGAGCCCCAAGGCAGAACCAGGGGTGTAGCTAAGGCATTGTGCTGTCTGCTACCCCTATCCCCAGCTCCCTATCCCCAGCACGATGCTGCTGCAAGTCTGAACTTCTCTTCTCCCAGGGGGTAAACCTCTTGGGACCAGTGACTCTCCTGGTGCCACTTTTGAGAAACCAAAGTGTCTGTGTGTGTTTCTGTGCAGTGTGTGACACACGTGCCTGTATGGGGGAGGTGGGAGGTGCCCACTACTTGATGAACGTTCTGGAATAAATGCTAGCAGTTGGCATAGAGACTATGAATCGGCTCAAAGTGGGGGCAGCCATGGTCCAGCCCCCGTCAGATCTCAGACTTGGCACAGGGAGTCTCCACAGAGAGCCTGTCTCCCTTTTTTGAGCCCTGCCTGGTGTGGTTCTGAATATTCCCCACTGTGCGCCTGCAACAACTGAAACTGATAGCCCCGACGGCCGGAACCCAGCCAGAACACAGATTGGGTCTTGAACCCACATGCGGAGACTCGAACCAGCCAAAACCCAGATTGGGACTTAAACCCATGGTTTCAAATTCGAATCACTCACCCTGTGTCTGGACTCACTGAGGTTCAGGTTCTTCATGTCTCCAAGAAGGAATTCAGAGAGACAAAGTGATGGGACATGATCAGAGACGGAAGGGGACAGGCAAGAAAGCTCTCTGCCCGCGGATCCGGGTGGACCACACTTTTATCATCCAAGGGGGGTGGGGACTGGAAAGGCCCGCCTCTTCCTTTCAGGGAGTAGTAGCTCCTCCTTCGTAGTATCCGGTATGGTGTGTATTCCAATCAGCTGAAGGGCGGTCTTCAAACTCCTGCCCTTGGTCTGAATCTGAATGCAGGTCTCATCCCAGCCCCCACCCAAGGACCTGAGGCAATTCTCGCACCTGCACCAGTTAAGCAAGCCTGCCTTGTGCTGATGGTTTTCTTGGACTTACAGAGGTCTCCCGGCATCCCCCAGGTTTCCCTCTTTACCCATTATCCCCTATTGGGACTCCTACAACCACCTGTGCCTTCTCCATCCCTATCACAGCCATTAAGACACAAGTTCCGGAGTTCCTGTGGTGGCTCAGTGGTTAAGGAATCCGACCAAGAACCACGAGGTTGTGGGTTCGATCCCAGGCCTTGCTCAGTGGGTTAAGGATCCTGCTTTGCTGTGGCTGTGGTGTAGGCAGGCAGCTACAGCTCCGATTCGACCCCTGGCCTGGGAACTTCCCTATGCTGCAGATGCGGCCCTAGAAAAGGCAAAAAGACGAAAAAAGAAAGAAACAAGTCCCAAAATGGTTGTCTGGTAAGAAAATCCATCTGCCTCCCCCTCCCCCCGTGGAGATGTGCTGGCTAGGGAGCTGTCTAGGGATGGCTTTGTAGCTCCCAGCCTCCCTTCTGCTCTCCCCAAACCCACCTCATTTTTTTTCTCCCAACTCAGTGGTTCCCTTCTGGCTTCTTCTCCCATGCCTGCAGCTCAGGTTATCAGCCTCCTCAGTAATTTGGGGGAGGTTGGAGAACAATCTTGCTACTTAAAACATGGTCCTGAGACCAGCAGCATCAGTACTAGAAATTCGGGGTCTCAGGCAACACCCCAGACCTCCTGGAAGGAGTCTGTGTTTCCGTAAGGTCACTAGGCGAGTCACGTCCACAGGAAAGTTGCAGGAGCAGTGGACCGACTCATTGGCTTCTAAACCCGGTGTCCGTTCTCTCCACGCGCAGCGGGTTAAGGATCTGGCATTGTCACTGTAGTGGCTTGGGTCACTGCTGTGGCTGGGGTTTGATCCCTGGCCTGGGAACTTCTGCATTGTTGTGGGTGTGGCCAAAAATTAAGCCAAAACAACCAACCAAAAAAACCCCCAAATCTTGTTGTCATTACAAGCATCTGGGGAGTTTGATAAAAACACAAATTTCTTAGCATCTGTGGTCTTGAAATCTGTAATACTTTTTAAGCTCTCCGTGATTCCAACACAGCCATTCGTGGGATCATGTCTGAGAATCACCAGAATAGGCATCTTTTGGGTTTCTTTCCTCTTCTAAGATTCTGATATTTTTGCCACTCACTAAGTTTTCACAAATTTGAATGTCACTCTTTTTGGGTGTGATGAAATAGCAGGGCCTAAGTTTTTTTGGGATGCGTGTGTGTGTGTGTGTGTGTGTGTGTGTGTGTGTGTGTGTGTTTGTGTGTGTGTTTTAAACAGGCCTAATTTCCAGTTGCCAAATATTCTAGCCAGGAATTTGTCTTTCTTCCCACATCTAATAGATGTCTCTTTAAGGGACTCACGAGTGCTTTGCCAGGCCCTGTGAGCTCCCACTAGGGGCACTCTGGTGGCATCTGGGATGGTGTTTTGCCTCAGCGCCTCAGGCGTGAGGCGCGGGATTCAGTGCCCGAGATGCCAGGTCTTGACTCCCTGGTGTGGCTGCTGAGAGATGAAGCCTGGGGCATCTTTGGAAAGAAGTCAGAATGTCTGTTTGCATTTGGTATCATCAGGCATCTCGGATGCCCTGAGTCGGTCCTGTCCACCTACATCACGCCCTCACCAGCCTGAGCGGCCTTTGAGAAGCAGCCCCAATCCCCTGCCCTGGGCACCTAGGCAGGGGTGTCTGTGCTGACACCCCCAGTGGAGAGGAGCTCTGCTGGCCTGGCACCAACTGGCCTGGAGTGCAGGGCACTGAGGCGGCAAGAGGCAGCCCCATGGGGCTGAGATGCTAGAAGGGCAGGAGACGCCAAACCAAAAGATTTCCTTAGACTGTCCTCTTTGAAGTTGGGTTCTCATGCAAAGGCTGAAGAGCTCATCCCATGACATTCCTTTATGTGTCACTAATTGTTTTCTGCCTCTGAGCGACTGGCAGAGCCATCGGTTTGGATCAGAGAGGAAAGAAGGTAGGAACTGTTTTTTCCCAAGGGCAGAGTTTGGCGCCTAAAAAGCTTGGATTGGTTCAGGTAAACACCCTGGGGATAGGGTTCCCCTGACGGGGAAGGAAGTGGCAGCCTAGGGGACGCTGGCCTTCAGCCTGGGGTCAGTGAGGGTTGGGGTCTGGCGTGTGTTTTATCCTGGGTCAGCCTCATCACAGGGGGCTCTGCCCACCATACCTGCCCAGAGGCTGGAGGGGAGGGTGGCCGTGGGCTGCGTGTCTGACATGTTCGCAGCTTGAGTCCGTGGACACCTCCCCAGGTCTGAGGAGGAGTGGAGAGAGGGAAGAGGGGAGCAGGAGCAGCTAGGGAGCCCCAAAGCCCAGCACGACACCTCCCTCCTCATCACCACCCCCACCAGGGCTTCCTCAGCCTGTGTCTCCCTGTGGCATGAAAACAATTCTGCCAGCATGGCATGTGGGATGCACTTTCAGTTTCTTTCTTCAGTCACTGTCAGGAACAAAGAGAGCTCCCTCTGTGCTGGCCTTTGTGCGCAGTCATCCGGTTACTGTTTATAACCATGCTCTCACCATGGTCTCCATTTTACAGATGCAGAAACTGAGGCATAGCAAAGTTCAGTGATTTGCTGGAAAGACACAGATTCGGGGACTGGGAGGGCCCAAGCCAGCTGACGTGGAGCTGAAGCTCACAGCCGCACCCCATGCTGTGCCTCCACCTCCATCCCCCCCAACTCCCCGACCTTTATCCCCTGGGACCATCAGTTCTGTGTCAGAACAAACACGAACCAGGCGCACGCTTTGTCCTGAAGCCATTCAAGGTCAACAGCTTGCTCCTTTGGTACCACGTGAAGAGTGTTCAGAACTTTGGCTCTTGGTCTGGCATCAGAATTGAGTCTTTCTCATCCTGACATTTTTTTTTTTTTTTTCCTGGGAAAGATGGCCCTCGGAGTCCCAGTGGATTCATTTCATTTGCGTTTCTCCCTCTCTCATTTTGCCCTGATAATGCCGCTGTTATTTACGATCTGAGCACCAGCCAGACCATTCATCTTGCCTTTGATAGGCATGTGTGAAAGGCCCATGATGACGTTTCCCACTTGGCCCGGTCCATGTTCAAAACATCAGCCAAAAGCGAAGCAATAAAAAACACGGCCCCCCTCCCCCCCAGAGAAGAGCGGGTACACAGCGGAGCCGTGTCTTTCTGAACCCAGAGAGGTCGTTTCCAGACCTCACCTCTCCTCCCGATCTGCCGAGCCTTGGTCTTTGGATTTTAGTGCATCTCATCCTTTTCACCTGGCCCCCGAGTCGGGGTGGGGCGGGGAAGCCGGCTGCCCCTGCCGCTTGTGTGGGCCCCCTGGGGCGCGGCTCCCCAGTCCCGAAGATGAGGATTAGTGTTAATCTCCTGTTCACGAGGTTGAGTCAAGAGTTATTCTTTCCATCTGTCGCCTCCAGGCCAGACCTCTCTGTCCTCTCTTCCACCCCAGATCTCCGAGAAGCAACGATGATAACCTCGTGCCTGTACACACGTGCAGAGCCTCTGCAAGCCCAGCTGTCCAGGGCCAGCTTGGGAGCTGAAAGGCCCCGGACAGGCGTCTTAGCCAACCTCCTCCCTCATTCTGCAGGGGAGGGGGCGTCACACTGTCACCCAGTCAGAGCCGCTCAGTAACAGCTGGGACCAGAGCCCAGGTCTCCTGACCAGGCCAGGCACTTCTCAGGACCAACTTTTAAAGTAAAACTTTTTTGCAGAAAGAGTCTAATATCCACAAGGGAATGAGCAGGTTGCACTCAAGTGCTGCAGCTCTGCTTTCTTCCTCTCTTGTTTTTTGCTTTGTTTTGCTCTTCTTAGCCACCTGCTGGCATATGAGTTCCTGGGCAAGTTATCAGATCTGAGCCGCTGTTGTGACTTGGAGGATCCTTAAGCCCACTGTGCAGAGCTGGGGATTGAACCTGCATCCCAGTGCTCCAGAGGTGCAACCGATCTCATTGTAGCACGGTGGAAACTCCTCTTCCTCTCTTGTGACAGCCCCAACTTTCTTCAGCAGCTCTGCCCTCCGCATCTCTTCCTTTGAGGAGCTGCCTGGAATGCTGGCGAGAACAAGAAGGCTTGGGTTTGAAGTTCCCGTCGTGGCTCAGTGGTTAACAAACCTGACTAAGGTCCATGAGGATGCGGGTTTGATCCCTGGCCTCGCTCAGTGGGTAAGGATCCAGCATTGCTGTGAGCTGTGGCGTAGGTCGCAGAGGTGGCAGAAGCAGCTTGGATCCCATGTTGCTGTGGTGTAGGCTGACAGCTATAGCTCCGATTAGACGCCTAGCCTGGGAACCTCCGTATGCCATGGGTGCGGCCCTTAAAAGACAAAAAAAAAAAAAAAAAAAAAAGTTTGGGTTCAAGTCCTGTCCTTTTGCCAGAAGGCCCCAGGCAGTTCCCTTCAAGCCATCTGACCCTCCATGTTCTTGTCAACAAGGTAGAAATAATATTAATGTTCACTGCACCATCTTTTTTTTTTTTTTTTGGTCTTTTTAGGGCTGCCCCCGAAGCATATGGAGGTTCCCAGGCTAGGGGTCCAATTGGAGCTGTAGCCGCCGGCCTATGCCAGAGCCACAGCAACGCAGGATCCGAGCCGCGTCTGCAACCTACACCACAGCTCACGGCAACGCCGGATCCTTAACCCACTGAGTGAGGCCAGGGGTTGAACCTGCATCCTTATGGATCTTAGTCAGATTCGTTTCCGCTGAGCCATGAAGGGAACTTCCCACTGCACCTTCTTGAAGCGAGACTCAAGTGGAGTCACAGCAGCACAAGTGCCTTTGTGTTTGTGATTACAGCTCACAAACCTTAGCTTATGTAACATGGCATATGTCACAGCAATTCTGAGTTACATAATCCTCATGTTATAGAGAGAGAAACTGAGGCTCAGTGAGGTGAGACAGTACCCAGGGTCACACAGCTAATTGGAATCAAACCCATATCTGTCTGCATCCTTAACCGGGTAGTCACAGCGACCTCCCGTTAATAGCCCCTTAACCAATAGGGGCTTAAGTCATCAAGAGCCAAAATAACCAAGGGTCCAAACATTGCCTGCCCATTCTCAGAGACTTCACAGGGGGTAGGGGCTGGGGCTGAGGATGGCTTGCTCAGGATCCCTGTTCCCCTCAAAATTGTGGGCATGAGAGGGGGATCCTAACCACGAGAGAGGGTGCTCTCGCAGGGCGAGACGGTGCAGTTACCCAGCATGGCCGCGAGGTGGCGCCGTGGACCGACACAGACACGCCCCAGGTTCCTGGGAGATGAGCCTCAGTTCAGCCTGGGGAAAGCTGGGAATGGAGAGATTTCTGAAATTCAGAAAGCAACCCCTGGAGGGGAAGTTTTGTTGTTCAGTGCTGCAGCCCAGGAACCGGATGAGGTTTTTGATTCCACAGGCATTTGAAGAGTTCCGGCCACAGACCAGGCCCTAGGCCTGGGGGACCTAGAGGCATATGTGACGAGGTATGTCCCTCAACCCTGGGAGCTCATGGTCAACCTGGGGAGGCAGACGCAGATACCCTTACACCCTTCAAAATGAGTACAAAGAAAGCAGGACAGTTTTTTTCATGGTCTTAAAAAAATTAAAGAGCTCCCTGGTGGCTCAGTGGGTTAAGGAACAGACGTTATCACTGCTGTGGCACAGGTTCCATCCCTGGTCCCAGAACTTCCACCTGCTGTGGGTGAGGCCAAAAAAAGAATAGGAAAACTTGTATTCTCCTTACCAGGAGCAAATGAGAACATGCTTTCCCAACCTCACCAGCCATTCCTGCCTGCTCACTGGGAGTGAACTAACCCCTTAGGAAGTGGAGTCTGAGGTTTTTAGGGCTTAGGTGAATATTCTCAAGACCAGTAAAGGGGAGTTCCCATTGTGGCTCAGTGGTTAACGAATCCAGCTAGGAACCATGAGGTTGCGGGTTCAATCCCTGGCCTCCCTCAGTGGGTTAAGGATCCGGCATTGCCGTGAGCTGTGGTGTAGGTCGCAGATGCGGCTCAGATCCTGTGTTGCTGTGGCTGTGGTGTAAGCCGGTGGCTACAGCTCTGATTAGACCCCTAGCCTGGGAACCTCCATGTGCCAGGGGAGCGGCCCAAAAAATGGCAAAAAGACAAAAAAAAAAAAAAAAAAAAAAAAGACCAGTAAAGGACCTTCCTCACTAATCACGTCCTACCACTTATGACCAATCCATCTCACTTGGGGCAGGCCTCTGCCTCCTATACTAACCTGGTAAGCTCTAATTCTTCCTGCAGTCCCTACCCATCTACCCTTTCTGTGTCACTTTTCCAGAATCTTCCAGAATTAACCACTGCCTTCTGTGTATTGTGTACCCTCTGGTAACTGGACATTTGCCACGTTATGTAGTAATTGGTTTGTTTACAGATCTGTCCTGCTCACCTAGCACAGTGCCAGGCAAATGAAAATGTGCTTTTGAGGCACTTGCTGAATGTAACTTGCTGAGTTACTTGAGAGAGAATGCATGCACTGTGACACCTAATTCAGTCCTAACAACACCCTGTGCGCTTGGTATTATCTGCATTATTTTACTTTATTGCTCTTTCAGGCCACACCCATGGCATATGGAGGGTCCCAGCCTAGGGGTTGAATTGGAGCTGTAGCCAATGGCCTACACCACAGCCACAGCAATGTGGGATCCAAGCCAAGTCTGTGACCTACACCACAGCTCACAGCAATACCACCCGATCCTTAACCCACTGAGTGAGGCCAGGGATCGAACCTTTATCCTCGTGGGTACTCATCAGATTCATTTCCACTGCGCCACGATGGGAACTCCTATCTGCATTATTTTAGAGACGAGGTAATACTAGTTAATGCAACAGGTCAATCCTGAAATCTCAATGCCCAGAAGTTCTTCTTCTTTTTTTTTTTTTTTTTTTTGGTCTTTTTGTCATTTCTTGGGCCGCTCCCGTGGCATATGGAGGTTCCCAGGCTAGGGGTCAAATCGGAGCTGTAGCCACTGGCCTACACCACAGCCACAGCAACATGGGATCTGAGCCACGTCTGCGACCTACACCACAGCTCACGGCAATGCCGGATCCTTAACCCACTGAGCGAGGCCAGGGATCGAACCCGCAACCTCATGGTTCCTAGTTGGATTCATTAACCACTGAGCCATGACAGAAACTCCTCAATGCCCAGAAGTTCTATCTCACATCATAGCTATACCCTTCTTCCTCCTCAAAGCTGCTTCTAGAAAACTTATTTCCAAGGCTGTCTGCTTCAGCTGCTGTAACAAAATACCACAGGCTGGCTTTAACAGCAAACATGAATTACTCACAATTCTGGAGGATGGGAATTCCAAGCTCAAGGTGCCAGGAGGTTTGGTTCCTGGTGAGGACGTTCTTCTTGGCTTTCCGACGGCCTCCTGTCTGGTCATCTCTCGTGGGAGGGGAGAGAGAGATGCTCTAGTCTCCTCTCCTTTTCTGAAAAGGACCCAAATCCTATCACGGAGGCCCCACTCTCATAACCTCATCTCAGCCTAATCACCTCCCAAAGGCCCACCTCCAAATACCATCACCTGGGGGGTAGGGCTTCAACCTAGAAATTTGGGGAGAACACAAACATTCAGTTAATAACAGCCGCCTTGGTCCAGAAGTCACTCCTATTCACGATTCATGGGTCAAAAGCAGCATGTGGCCCCAGCATAAAGGCAAGGGGAGCTGAGAAACCTGGGGAGCACGTGTGTTCAGTGAACACTCCCAAACTGCCACAGACCCCCAGGCACGTGTGCTCACATACCAATCTACACAAATGCACACATATACACGTACATATGCACATTCAGAAGTGTGCACACCTAAGAATCGTACTCAGACCCAAGTACTGAGTATGAAACCACACCTTTATAGACACAGAGAACCTGCAGAACATCAGGTGTCCCCAAAGAAAGGGCTTGTGTAAAAGAATCTGCATGTTCAGAAATTAAAAGAGCTGCATTTTTTTTTTTTTTTTTTTTTTTTTTTTCTTTTTAGGGCGGCACCCATGGTGTATGGAAGTTCCCAGGCTAGGGGTTGAACCTGAGCTTCAGCTGCCGGCCTATGCCACATCAGATCTGAGCTGCATCTGCAAACTACACCACAGCTCACGGCAACACTGGATCCTCCACCCATTGAGCGAGGCCAGGGATTGAACCAGAAACCTCATGGTTCCTAGTTGGATTCGTTTCTGCTGAACCACAACGGGAACTTCTCATTCATTCATTTTTTTTTTTTTTTTTTGAATACACCCAAGGCATGTGAAATTTCCGGGGCCAGGGATTGAACCCACACCACAGCAGAGACCTGAGCTGCTGCAATGATAATGGTGGGTATTTATTTCGCTGTGTCACCAGGGAACTCTAGGGGCTTCTTGCCTGCTTGCTTTCTTTGCTTTCTTTCTTCCTTCCTTCTTCCTTCTTGAGTTCTAAATCTTTCTTTTTAAAGTTGAGCACCATTGTCTTTTTTTTTTTTTTTTACTTTTTTAACATTAAAATATAGTTGATTTACAGTGTTGTGCCAATTTCTGCTGTACGGCATAGTGACCCAGTGCTGCATTTCCAAAGAAACTGTTTTTCTCCTACCATTATGAGCAATGTGTTATTCTTAGGACAAGAAAATAAAAAAAAAAAAAATGAGGTTTGGGGAGAAATTTTAAAGAGCAGCAGGCGAAAGCAAGGCCAACACATAGAGATGATAATGTTCTCTCTGTTTCTGAAGATAAAAGAGCTCTGGAGACAAGCCGTCCCTGGGCGGTTTACAGAGTGAGCTGCAAAATGCAGTCTCTGCAGGATTTAGCTTGAGCCCCAGAGACAATGGCTTGATTGCGTATAAGCCTTTCCAGATATTTAGAAACAAGAGAGGGAGGAAGATGGGGTGACAGCCCCTACTGGGCCAAGGCTTTGCGCTGCGCCCACCTTGTGGATGTTGATGGCTGAGTGGAGGTTAAAAGTGACTTCAGGGAGGTTACCGAGGACATAACGGAAATGGGAGGTGACACATCTTTGAGAGAATTAAGATATTGGGGCCAATTATAACAATACACATGCCTTAAAGGGGAAAAAAGAAAAAAGCCAAGGTTTTAAACCCTCAGTACTGATGGATCTTTCCTTCCTGCTCCTGGGGGAGGCCTGGGGTGTGTGTCTGGGACTCAGGCCTTCACTCCGCCTTTTCTGGCCCTGCTCAGGCGCTAATGAGATTCCCTGAGAGCTGCGGGTTTCTCTCCCACAGTGCGATCCAGTTTGATAAACATTGCCTCGGGCACTCAGAGCACATCCTTCTCTGGGTTTCTGCCTGCAGGGAGCTTGCGGTTTGGTAAGAAAGAGAACACACAGGCTCTATTAACTGAAAGACAAAGGTGGGGGCAGACTGTGTGGAGGGGTGTGTGTGTGTGTGTGTGTGTGTGTGAGGGGGCACAAGGAGCGATTTGAGGAGCCTTCACACCAGGCCTTGGAACACTGTGCCTCTTAGCTCCCTGGCAGGGAGGAGCCAGGCTCAGGCACACGGAACTGGCTCAGCCTGCAGGGTGCTGCTGACCTCTGATGCTGAAACTGACAGTACTACCAGCCTGAACCCGGCCAGAACCCAGGCTGGGACTTGAACCCAGCCAGAACCCAGATTGGGACTTAAACCCAACTGGAACCCAGATTAGGACTTGAACCCAGCCAGGACCCAGGTTGGGACTGGAACCCAGCCAGAACCCAGGTTGGGACTGGAACCTACATGCCGGGACTTGAACCCAGCCTAAGGCCAGATTAGTACTTAAACCCACGGTTTTAAATTCGAACCACCCTGTGTCTGGACTCACTGAGGTTCAGGTTCTTCATGTCTCCAAGAAGAAGAAGGAGGAATTCAGAGAGAGACAAAGTGATAGGCAAGAAGCAGATCTATTAGGATAGGACTCTTGTGAGAGATGCAAGCAGGCAGGCAAGAAAGCTCTCTGCCCGCGGATCCGGGTGGGCCACACTTTTATCATCCAAGGGGGGTGGGGGTTGGAAAGGCCCGCCTCTTCCTTTCAGGGAGTAGTAGCTCCTCCTTCGTATCCAGTATGGTGTGTATTCCAATCAGCTGAAGGGCGGTCTTTAACTTCTGCCCTTGGTCTGAATCTGAATGCAGGTCTCATCCCAGCCCCCACCCAAGGACCTGAGGCAATTCTCGCACCTGCACCAGTTAAGCAAGCCTGCCTTGTGCTGATGGTTTTCTTGGACTTACAGAGGTCTCCCG
The DNA here is from genome assembly GCF_054392235.1 of Sus scrofa. NCBI lineage: Eukaryota > Metazoa > Chordata > Mammalia > Artiodactyla > Suidae > Sus > Sus scrofa. Next base: position 38,613,771 of record NC_139386.1, on the reverse strand, counting down.
GCATCCCCCAGGTTTCCCTCTTTATCCATGATCCCCTATTGGGACTCCTACAACCACCTGTGCCTTCTCCATCCCTATTGATGGGAAGGAGGCAGGAGCTATACCATGGTCAAGGCCACTCTGCAGGCCAGACACCTGACTCCCCTTGGCCACCAGAAGCCCCTGCATCAACATCTGCTGAGGAAGCTTCATCTTGCAGCTGGGCCATGGCTGATGGGAGTGGGGGAGGGTGGAAGGCGACACAGCAGTTTGGAGACGCTCAGGGATGGAGGCTAGTCCCATGGGGTCTGCCCTCAGCCCCCAGGCAACAGTGTCCGGGCAGCTCCCTGGGGGAGATGGAGACCTTGGTTGTCGTCATCAGGGGCCATTCACTGAGTATCTACCTGCCCTGAGCTGGACTCACACCAGGTCCTTTCCCCATGGAGACTGGAGCAGGGAGCCCAAAGGACAGTCACGCTCACCCTGCTTATCTTCTTTCTTTTTTTTTTTTTTTTTTTTTTTTTTTTTTTAGGGCTGCATCTGCAGCAAATGGAAGTTTCCGAGCTAGGAGTCAAATCTGAGCCATAGCCGCCTGTCTACACCACAGTCACAGCAACGCCACATCCTCAACCCTCAACCTGAGAGGGGCCAGGGATCAAACCTGCGTCCTTGTGGACATCATGATGGGTTCTTAACTGGCTGAGCCACAAGAGGAACTTCTCTCTTGTTTTCTTTTATCTCGGTTTCCTTATCCGTGAAGTGAAAAGAGTAATGGCCAACACTGAGAGGGCCCAGACCATATGTCAGGGGGGTAGTTTCTGAGCTGGGCTGTGAGCCACAAACCTGTCCTGCCTTGTGCCCCCTGCTGGGGTGCGAGGACGGTAGAGTGAGGTCATGAGGGTCAAGGAAACAGCCCGAGGCGCACAGGGACTCTGCAGTGCAGGTTAGTTTCATGGACTCAAAGTTGTGTCCTTCCCCTTCCCTCCATTTTTTCTTTCTTTCTTTCTTTCTTTCTTTCTTTCTTTCTTTCTTTCTTTCTTTCTTTCTTTCTTTCTTTCTTTTTTTTTTTTTTTTTTGCCGTTTTTAGGGACTCTCTGGCGGCATATGGAGGTTCTCAGGCTAGGGGTCCAGTTGGAGCTGTAGCCGCTGCCTACACCACAGCCACACACGCAGGATCCCAGCCTCGTCTTTGACCTACACCACAGCTCACAGCAACGCTGGATCCTTAACCTACAAGGCCAGGGGTCGAACCCGCAACCTCATGGTTCCTAGTTGGATTCGTTAACCACTGAGCCACGACGGGAAGTCCATCCCTTCCCCCCATTACTATGTTGAAGCCCTAACCATCCCCCCACTGTGGGATGATTTTTGGAGGTGGGGCTTTGGGGAGTTAATTAAGGTCAGATGAGGTCAAGGCAGGGGCCCTTATGGGATTAGTGCCCTTCTAAGCAGCGACACCAGAGAGCTTGCAGGCACTCTCTACACTCACACAACGAGGTCACCTGAGTACATAGCAAGAGGGGGAGGTCACCCACATGCCAAGAGGAGAGGCCTCAGAATGCAACCTACTTTATTGCTGCCTTGCTCTTGGACTTCCCGGCCTGCAGAACTGTGAGAAATGTGTCTGTTTTTTAAGCCGCCCAGTTTATGGCATTTTGTGGTGGCAGTCCCACCTGACCAAGTCAGTTGCCTACCTCAATGTTTGACTCCCCAGGTCGGTATCATTAGACACCCCCATTCCAGGTGAGGAATAAGGCAGAGGAAATGTAAGTAATGGAATCTGGAGGGCAGGGCCACAAATGTGGCCACATTTTTTTTTGTTTTTGTTTTTTTGTCTTTTTGTCTTTTTGTTTAGGGCCGCACCTGCAGCACATGGCGGTTCCCAGGCAAGGGGTCCAATCAGAGCTGTGGCTGCCGGCCTACACCACAGCCACAGCAATGCCAGATCCAAGCTGTTGTCTGAGACTACACCACAGCTCACAGCAACACCAGATCCTTAACCCACTGAGCGAGGCCAGGGATCAAACCCACAACCTCATGGTTCCTAGTCAGATTCATTTCTGCCGCACCACAATGGGAACTCCCAAATGCGGACACATTTTAAAACATCTAACAAGAGAAATGAACTTGTGCTGCTCCTAAGTTGTACTAAGCAAAAGGACCTACTTGACTAGACAGCCAGGGCCTTGCAGGCAGGGACTGCGTGACATTTCTCTCTTTTGTTCATTGTTCATTCATTCATTCATCCAACAATGATGTGTCATAGAGAACAGACTTGTGTTTGCCGGGGCAGGGGGGGGGGGGAAGGGAGGACTGGGGAGTGTGGGGTTAGTAGATGCAAACCACTGCTTTGAGAATAGATAAGCAACGAGGTCCTGCTGTATAGCCAGTCTCCTGGGATAGAACATGACGGAAGATAATATGAGAAAAATTATGTGTGTGTGTGTGTGTGTGTGTGTGTGTATGGGGGTTGCTTTGCTGAAGAGCAGAAATTGGCACAACATTGTAAATGAACTATATGCTAATAAAAAATAAAGAATAAATTAAAACACCCCCCCAAACAAAAGCAAAAACAAAACCAAAAACCTGCTGGGCATGGTGGTAAGCTCTGGCAAGCTGGCAGGAACAAGACAGATTAGTCCTTGCCTTCAGGGAGCTTCCCTTTGGTTCGGGAAGTGGACAATAATCAAAATAAGTCATACATTCGGTTGATTATTTGACAACAAGAGGTTCTGTGAGGGGCAATGAAAGAAGAGCACGGGTCAGGAGGTGGCTGCAGTTTTCACCTGTGAGTCGGGAAGGTGTTGCTGAGTCGTCATGTGGTTCCAAGGGGAGGAATGTTCTAGGTGGAGCAGTGGTCAGAGCAGGACTGAGATGGGAGCATCTGGAGCAGAGGACCCGGGACAGCCAACCAGATGCCCCAGGATCTCACACGGAGCCATCAGGTTTCCCTTCCTCTGAGATCCTGTCCCTCCCCTTCTCCTCTTGTCATGTTGCATGTCCCCATGCCTGGCTTGCTGATGGGTCCTGCTCTCCTCTCTAGATCCTTCCTATTTCTTCGGCACCTGGTGGGCTTTCAGTTTAATGTTTAGATCTTAGAGTCACGTAATAGGTGCGAGGTGGCTTCTGGATGTAGATGGAGGCAAATTTATTGAATAATCCCAGACACACCGGATGTTTTCTTTGCATGCTTTTTTTTTTTTTTTTTTTCTTAGAGCCACACCTGCTGCATGTAGAAGTTCCCAGGCTAGGGGTAGAATGAGAACTGCAGCTGCTGGCCTACACCACAGCCACAGCAACACTGGATCCAAGCCACATCTGTAACCTACCCTGTATCTTGTGGCAACGCTGGATCCTTAACCCACTGAGCGAGGCCAGAGATAGAACCTGGATCCTCGTCGATACTAGTTGGGCTCTTAACCTACTGAGCCACAAGCGGATCTCCTTGCTTTGTGTGCTTGTGATTTGCCCATTAGACACCTTGTGTGGATGCCAATGACAACATGGACTCCATGTCCCTTTCCTAAGCAATTTTCAAGCCGGGCTGTTATCCTCGTGGCTCTGATCTCCTTGCCGTTGTTTTCCTCTTTATTCCTCGGACCTCATCTGAGATAAATCTTCAAGCCGTCCACCCTTCGCTGCGATGGTCTATGACTCATCAGGCCCGTCCTTAAGAACAAACAGACTGAACCCAGTCTCCTGCCCCCACCCTCCGCGACACAGCGCTCTCTCTCCAGCGATGATGGACCTTTATTGCAGCGATGGGTCAGGGTTTGGTCCTGGGTTGGTGGTGTTATTAAAAACAGATTTAGTAATGTTCCAAACAGTGAGTCCCCCTGTCCAGTTCATCATAGTCATAGAGCTAAAAGGGACGATTCGGGGTCAACTAATCTCTGCTTTTAAAAGGCACAACCACACCTACGTCAATCCGGAGAGGAGGAATTATCTTTTATTTGTTATTTTTTAAAGACCTCCAGAGAGAGCTCAGCCTCCTTTAGAAAACCACTCCGGTGAGACAATGTCCCCCAGGCCACGTGGAGCTGACCGAGCGCCTGTGATGCGCCCTGGGGCTTCTGTGTCCGTTTCCGCTCCTGCTGCTCATTCGCTGCCCTCTGTTCCCTTCCTCTGGCATCCGGATGAAGACAAAGGCAGCATCTGAACACAGAGAATGGTTCCTGCGTTCCTGCGGGAGAAGCTGGGAGTGTGAAAAGGCTGCAAGCTTGGGTGCCTGGGCTCAACCCTACCTACCACTGACTCGTTCTGTGGCCTAAAGTGAGGCTGCTTAGATACCCTGAGCCTCAGTCCCCTCCTCTGTGGCAGGGGGAATAATAAGTGGTACTTTGCAGTGGTGTGAGGCTTGGAAGAAGGAGCTGGAAAGTGCCTCGTCCACTGGAGCTGCATTTGGAGCATTTGGCATGTGTGTGGTCTGCGTGGGCACACTTTAGTCAGGGGCCCATCCTTCCAGGAACCACACGGCTCCCAGCACAAGGCTCCTGGGGAAATCTCGAGGCTGCCTGCAGAGCTGGGAGGGGTGTTGGTCCCACTGGCATCCTGGATGCTCCCAGCTGACTGGCCAGTGCATCTGTGCCCCAGGAGGGGATGGGGGCACATCTGTGGGTTCTGTGTGTGTGGGTGGGTGATACACGTTGCCTGATTTGATGAGAAACAACCTGTCCCTGGGCTGTTGGTTTCCATGGCAGCACAGGGATGAGCAGCCAAGAAATCAGGCAGTTAGGCTTGAAAAAAAAAAAAAAAAGTAGCATGATTTGGGAACCTAGTGACTATCATAGGCCCGTGTATGCAGAACACAGAGATTCATTTATGTAACAAATATTTATTGAGCGTCTACCACATACCAGGCATGTGGGGTATCAGTGAGCCTGACAGACAGGGATCCCTGTTCTTAAGGAGCTCACATTGTGGCAGGTGGTGGTGGAGAGACAGACAATGAACTGAACCATGATGGGAACTTCCTGAACATGATAAATACATATATTAGACAGTATTTTAGGAGGTAAGCCATGGTATGAAGAGAAAGAGATAATGGGAACTAAGAGTGCTGGGTGGGGGGGAGGTCCGAGTAGGCCTCCTTGAGGAGGAAGTAATATTTGAGCAGTCTTAGGGAACTTTCAGGAATTAGCCCAGCAGAGAGAACAGTGGTTGCAAAGGCCCTGAGGCAGGGACATTCATGGAGTGTTTAAGGGAGCAGGGAGGCAGGGAGGCTGGGGAGGAGTGAGAGAAGGAAGCAGGAGGAAGCCCCCAGGGCAGAGAGGTTGTGGATATCAGACCACATCAGGTCACCTGACTTGGGCTTTTCTATTGGATGACTAGTTAGAAGTCTGGCAATAATGCAGATGGTGGTGGCAGCGGAGGAAGAGCTGCAGCTGAATGCTAGAGATCGGAGGAGCACACGGACGACTGCGCCTCAAAGTGGAATAAACCGTGGGATGGATCGGGAATTTTTTGGTTCATAGATGCAGACTATTGCCTTTGGAATGGAGAAGCAATGAGATCCTGCTGAGTAGCACTGGGAACTATGTCTAGTTACTTATGATGGAGCATAATAATGGGAGAAAAAAGAACGTATACATGTATGTGTAACTGGGTCACCATGCTGTACAGTAGAAAACTGACAGAACACTGTAATCCAGCTATAATGGAAAAAATCAAAATCATAAATGAAAAAATAAGTGGAATAACCCAATGGTCACACACACACAAATACAGTCCATCTCCTGGTAGGTGGAGGCATTCCTGGGCTTGTAGATGGCTGTCTTCTCTGCATCTTCAGACCATCTTCCCTCCGTGCATCTGTGTCTAAATAGCTTGTTTTTGTTTTATTTATTTATTTATTTATATAGCTACTTATTTATTTTGCTTTTTAGGGCCACATCCATGACCTATGGAAGTTCCCAGGCTAGGGGTTGAATGGGAGCTACAGCTGCCGGCCTACACCACAGCCAGAGCAACGTGGGATCCAAGCCACATCTCTGACCTACACTACAGCTCACAGCAATGTTGGATCCCCAACCCACTGAGCAAGGCCAGGGATTGAATCCACATCCTCATGGATACTAGTCAGATTCATTTCTGCTGCGCCACAAAGGGAACTCCTATTTATTTATTTTTTAGGGCAGAATCCGAGGTATGTGGAAGTTCCTAGGCTAGGGGATGAATCAGAGCTGCAGCCACCGGCCTACACCTACAGCTACAGCAACACTGGATCCAAGCCGCATCTGTGACCTCCATCACAGCTCAGGGCAGGTCCTAAACCCACTGAGTGGGGCCAGGGATTGAACCCGCACCTCATGGATACTAGTTAGGTTCTTGACCCGCTGAGCCATGACAGAAACTCCCAGATATCTTGTTTTTATAAGAGCACCAGTCATACTGGATCAGGGCCCCACTTAAAGACCTCATTTTAACTTGATTACCTATGTTAAGACCCTATTTCCAAATAGGGTCCCATCCTGAGAAAGTGGGGTGTAGGACTTGAACGTATTTTTGGGGGTGTGTGTGTGGGGGGACACTTCAGCCCACGACAGTCTCCTGCAATCACCTGTCAGTTTGTTCTTCTTAACTTCAATTCACTTCTCTTCCTCTCAAGAACAGGATGGTTTTCGGCCTGATGATTTTAGAAAGATACTTGTGTAATTGTCAATTTTTAAATTATGGAAATTAAACAGATCTGCTCTGCTGTTTCAATCATTCATAAAAATCAGTTAACAAGCTTCAGTTTGCTCTCAGCAATCTCTGTTGATAGGTTGTAGACCCAGCATGCTGCTTGCGGAGTCTCCCTGGCTGTGGGATGAATGTTTTTTTCTGTTATTAACTTCATTGTTGTGGTACAAAAATCAGTTGGGGAAGTGGGGCTGTTCTCATTGCTTCGGGACAAGGAAACATATTCAGCACGTGGGCTGCGGCCAGGGGCCAAAATACCAATTTGCAGCAGAGACCCCTCCCACCCCCTGTGTCATCACCCCTCCCCCTCGACCCCGGCCCACCCAGGGACGTCTGCTTTGCCAGTTAGATCTTCTCATTACACGTATGTGACATCCTGTGGTTTCTAGAAAGGACTTAGGTGCACATGTGTTAGGCCTGATGCCTGGGCACCTCTGTCCCCTGTCGCCTTTGCTGTCAGACCCACACTCTCTGAAGCATCTTTCTTTTTCTTCTTTGTCTTTTTTTTTTTTTTTTTTTTTTGCCTTTTCTAGGGCTCCTCCTGTGGCATGTGGAAGTTCCCAGGCTAGGGGTCTAATCAGAGCTGTAGACGTCGGCCTATGCCAGAGCCACAGCACACGGGATCCAAGCTGCATCTGTGACCTATACCACAGCTCAAGGCAATGCCGGATCCTTAACCCACTGAGCAAGGGCAGGGACCGAACCCACAACCTCATGGTTCCTAGTCAGATTCGTTAACCACTGCTCCACGACGGCAATTCCTGGAGCCTCTTTCTGAAGGAGGATGCGGGACCTTGTCGGTGCCAGGTCTCAAGTCCCCTCTTTTTACTGTCCCTTGACCTGTGTCATCTGCTCTTTCTCCCACCTCTTCCTTCTGGGCCCTGTGGGCCAGGAATGAGTTCTTTCCACATTCCTCTAAACAGGGATAGAAAAGGGAGATTTGGGAATGAACCCGGCAGGACCCCCCTCACACACCCCCCCCCGCCCCCCAAACCTACATGCCATCAAAAGAAGGGAAAGAGCAGCAAGGGAGGAAAAAAGTCCTCACTTTCAGTGTTCTTTGGCAGGGGGCTCCCTGCCCAGCTGTCTGGGGGCCCCAGCCTGGGTGGAGAGCAGCGGTGCTGAGTAAACAGGAAATGCCGGGAATATTATTTTTATTTGGTGCTGTCTTGCCTTTCCCCTGTTTCAGTGGAAAATGAGTCTACATTCCACAGCCTCCTGAGCGAACGACAGATAGAAACAGGGGCTGTGCCAAGGCCAAGGGTTCCTCCGTGCTCGTTTGGAGCCGGTTCTCCTTCGCGGAGACCTTGGAAGGCTCGGCCGGTGGGAAGCAGATGGTTTGCTTCGAGAAGACCCGTGGGAGGTGAGGGAGAGCATCTGTGCCCCGGGTGACCGAGTTCTGTCCTCCCGGCAGCACCTGAGGGGGGTCACCCCTGCCCTTGGCCTGACACCTGCCTCCAGGCTGACAGCGGGGACGGCCCCGCCAAAGAGCGCAGATCGTCGCAGCCCCAAAGTCCGTAAGGACGCCCAAGCCGGTCCTGGAGGCTGAGCAAACTTGGCCTGGGGGTGCGGCCAGTGAGAGACTGGTCTGGGGTTGGGGACATTGCCAGGTTTTGCCCTAAGGCCCACCTGCTGGGATCTGGAGCCCTGGTGACAGAGTCGAGGAATGAGGCCTGTAAAGCGAGTTTTGAGGGTGAGCTCCCCGTCTTTTCCTGTCTGTGGGACCAGGGGTGACGGATGTTTCCAGGTTGAGATGGAAGGGACACGTATGCCTCGGGCCTTGCACCCCCCCTCCCCCGCCCCCACCTCTCTCTTCATCCGCTCCCTCACTCAGCCGATGCCTTGGCCATCCTGAAATCCCCGCATTTCAGGATTACTACACTTTTAAAAAATAACGTTAAGGAGTGCCCGTTGTGGTGCAGTGGTTAACGAATCCGACTAGGAACCATGAGGTTGCAGGTTCGGTCCCTGCCCTTGCTCAGTGGGTTAACGATCTGGCGTTGCCGTGAGCTGTGGTGTAGGTCACAGACGCTGCTTGGATCCCGCGTTGCTGTGGCTCTGGCGTAGGCCGCTGGCTACAGCTCCGATTCGACCCCTAGCCTGGGAACCTCCATATGCCGCTGGAGCGGCCCAAAGAAATAGCAAAAAGACAAAAAATAAATAAATAAATAAATAACGTTAAGAGGTCATCAAGCCTGGGATCCACGGGGGACTTCAGGTCATTTTCTTGGGCCCAGCGTCTCCTGCCTCCTGTCTGAAGGCTGCTCCCTGGGGAGTTGGACTCCCAGGGAAAGTTCTGCACTGTAACTTGCATACTCGGAAAGAACGCCTTCCTAGTTTTCAGGAAGCGTTTCTCCAGCGGCCTCATCCTTTCCGTTTCTGTGCCCGTTGCCCCATCTACCGCTTATCTTTCAGGAACCCAACTGGGAAAGTCAGGCTCTGTTGGTGGCTGGGCACAGATAGTCCGTGCGGCTGGCTGGCGAGGGCTGGGTTGTTGCGCCTATGCCCACGAGTGGAAGAAGGGAGCCCACACCCCAGGGCTTTCCCACCACAGGCCCTGGCCTTGGCTTTATTTGGATCAGCCCCTCTCCACTCTCCACTTCTCTTGCAGGATCTACGTACCTGCCCTTCCTCTGCCAACAGATTTGGCTCTTAGTGCTCACTCTCATGAGTTCTTCTTTCCTGTAACTTTAATTTACTAATATCTGTGGCTTGTTTGTGGCTCGTAGCTGTGCTTCTACTGTCATATTTTTCTTTTCTTTCTTTCTCTCTCTCTCTTTTTTTTTTTTTTTTGGTCTTTTTGCCTTTTCTAGGGCATACGGAGGTTCCCAGGCTAGGGTCCAATAGGAGCTGTTGCTGCCGGCCTATGCCAGAGCCACAGCAACGCGGGATCCGAGCCACATCTTTGACCTACACCACAGGTCACGGCAGCGCCGGATCCTTAACCCACCAAGCAAGGCCAGGGATCGAACCTGCAACCTCATGGTTCCTAGTTGGATTCGTTAGCCACTGAGCCATGATGGGAACTCCTTTACCGTCATACTTTTCTAGAAGACTTCCAGCTTCAGCTCCCATCCTAACCCCCAGCTCTCTCCACGTCTCCCAATTCAGGATCTGGAGCAAGGGGCTCTGGCTGACACAGCTCATCCTCCTCTGGGCACAGTTTTTCTGCCCAAGGCCATCTTGGTGGTCATTGTCCAGCCAATGGCCCTGTGCTCTTGGTCATTGCTCGTAGGATGTGATGGGATCACAACTGCAAAGCTTGAATTCCATCTTCCTCCCTCCCTCCCTTCCTTTCTGTCCTTTTAGGGCTTCACCTATGGCACATGGAAGTTCCCAGGTTAGGGGTTGAATCAGAGCTATAGCTGCTGGCCCATATCACAGCCACAGCAATCTGGGATCCGAGCCGTGTCTGCAACCTACACAACTCTTCGCAACACCAGATCCTTAACCCACTGAGGGAGGCCAGGGATCAAACCCTGTGTCCTCATGGATGCTAGTCAGATGAGTTTCCACTGAGCCATGATGGGAACTCCTGAATCATTATTTCTTGAACGTTTGCTATACTGATATTGACAGTAAATGACTAAGACAGAAACAGGGGAAATGTCATTAAATTCTGATTCATGAGTTTTTTTCCTTCTTCTTTGGCCACCCTGCAGCATGTGGAATTTCTGGCCAGGGATCAGATCTGAGCTGTATTACAGCTGTGGCAACACCAGATTCCTTAATCCACTGTGCTAGGCTGGGTATTGAACCTGTGTCCTGGTGCTGCAGAGATGCTGCAGATCCTATTGTGCCACAGCAGGAATTCTGACAGATGAGTTTTTGAAAAGACACCGATGATGTCCTTAGATCCGCCCCATGCCCCCAGAAATGAAGCTAATGCCATTAGTGACCTCTCAAATCAAACCCCAATTCTTGAGTTTCTATCAGACCTTGAGCTGGCCACTCAGGGTCCCTCAATCTGCCTCAAAAGTCCCATTCAACTCTCATCTTCTTCACATGACCCAAGTTCTAGATGTTTCCCAAGCTTTCTTTGAGCTGTTGAGCTTCTCTTTTGCTCCTGGGCTTCCTCTCATGTCCAAATTCTACATGGGTTTCAAAGGCCCGCTCAATACCTGTGTTCCTTTCCTGTGGCTGCCAATGCAAATGATGACAAGCTTGGTGGCTTAAAACAACAGAACTTATTCTCTCATGGTTAGAGGCCAGAGGTCTGAAGTCAAGGTGTCCACAGGCTGCACTCCTTCCAGAGGCTCCAGGGGAGAATTTTCCCTCACCTCTTCCAGTTTCTGGAGGCTCCGGGGGTTCCTTGGCTTGTGGTGTCAAGACTCTCCTCTCTGTCTCCATCTTCATGTAGTGGTTTCTGTGAGTGTGGGCCTTTTCTGCTTTTGTTTGTTTGTTTTTCCTTTTTACAGCCACACCTGCAGCACATGGAAGTTCCCCACTAGGGGTAGAATTGGAGCTGCGGCTGACAGCCTGCGCCACAGCCACAGCAACGCTGTATCTGGGCCGCATCTGTGATCTATACCACAGCTCACGGCCACACCAGATCCTTAATCCACAGAGCAAGGCAAGGGATCAAACCTGCAACCTCACGGACACTGTCAGATTTCTAACACGCCGAGACACAACAAGAACTCTGTCTGTTTCTTATAAGGATCCTTATCTTTAGATTTGGGGACCATCCAGGCAATCCAGGATGATATCATCTCAAGAGTCGTGGTTACCTCTGCAAAGATCGTTTTCCCAAATAAGGTCCCATTCATAGGTTCTGGGAGTTAGAGGCAGACATATCTTTTTTTGCAGGGGGAGGGGGGACCATTTAACCCATATACTCCACAATTTCCTTGAAGACTGTCACCTAGCCCAGAGTGACCCTTCCCCTTCTGAGCTCCTGTGCCCTTTATTCAAAACTCTTAAGGCACTTTGATGTTCTATCATGCAGTTGAATACTTTGGTACTAGTAGTGAGAGTGTGGGTGGCAGAGCTGTCCTGGGTTGAAATCCCAGCTCTCCACCTGCCAGCTGAACGGCACTTGTCAAGTCATAGCACTCCTCTTGCCAGGGCCAGGACACAGGGAGGTGCCCGGGGCACACCATTTAAGGGGAGTCCTCACCTTCAGGGCCCGCAAGGGCAGGGCGGGCCCTCTCTCTACCCTGAGAGCAAGATTTCCACGAGCTTCCTTACATTTTGTGCTCTCGGTTCCTCTCCGTTCTTAGCCCAGTCCCTGCCCTGTCTCTGGTTCTGGCTCTTTAATCTGTGAAATACGCATAGTGACATCCCTGAGAGAGGAATTATAAGGACTAAACAAACTGCAGGATTACAAGACTCACACAGGAAGGGCTCAATGGATGAAGCTGGTGGTTCTCTGACCAGGCAGTAAGTTCCCGAAGAGTAACTTCATGTCTAATTCGCTTTTAAGAACTTTAAACATGTTCCATTGAAAATAGTATGTAAGCCATCACGTTTGAGTGCATTAATGCGTATTCGCTGTTTGATGCATGTGCTAATTAGGTGTCTGTCCCCAGGCACACAATACAAGCCTCGAGTCCCTGGATCAGGGGCTCTCGAATGGATTTGTTCCCATGTTTGTGTTTGGTTTTTAAGAAGGTTGAGGTGAGGTGTTTTGGACAGGAGTAGAGCCCAAGCCTCAGAAACTTGCTGAGGCTGGTTTTCTTTTTTTTTTTGTCTTTTCTTGAGCCGCTCTTGTGGCATATGGAGGTTCCCAGGATAGGGGTCTAATCGCTAAACACCGCAGAGCCACAACAACACGGGATCCGAGCTGCATCTGTGACCCACACCACAGCTCACGGCAGTGCCGGATCCTTAACCCACTGAGCAAGGCCAGGGATCGAACCTGTAACCTCATGATTCCTAGTCGAATTTGTTAACCACTGCGCCACGACGGGAACTCCAAGGCTGGTTTTCAAATTAGAACCATGAAGGAAGAGACTCCAGTGGCAGGATGTGTGCATGCTGGAAGGATTAGCTCGAGTCTGGAGAGCCACAGCTCAAATGTGCAAAGTGGCTTTGGTCCGTGCGTGCTGGTCTGTCAGGAACGGTGGGCTCCTTCTCCGTTACGCACTTGCCAGCTCCCTGGGAAGCAGATTCCTTCCTGGAACACGAAGACTATCTTGCATCTTGCCTGGAACTCCATGAGACTCTGGTGGCATCTGGCCCAGCTGGGGGCACCCCAAAACCCCACATGTATTTGATATTGGGATGGATAGTCCTCTTTTACTTTGTGGTTGGGACTCACTAACTCTCAATGAAGACCAACACTGAAGGCAGAGATTCCTCCCTTTCTAGAAAAAAAAAAAAAAGTTTCCTTGGATGGCCCACAGCTCCTGTAACTGATTTGCTCTCCTGGCACGGGACAGCATGGTGTGCGGTACCCCGAGGCTGATGAGAAAGGGGACAGATTCAAGAATTCCTGGGTGGGAAGGCTCTTCCCTGCATTTACCACAATTGCTGAAACACTGCATTTAATAGCTCAAGACTGGTCTATATTTGCATGGAAACCGTGTATATGTGGAATTTTATTTTACTTTTTATTTCAAGGAGGCCATAATGAGAGCCAGACTGTTGATGAGTCTAACTATTAGAAGCAGCTTCTAAATTCCCCACACAATCGTGTTGGGTTCGATTCTGAGAGCTTGCTCTAAAAGTTCAAATTCTGTGGTGTTTAGCGATCCCTCTAAAGCACTCATATTGGCTAGTGCCAGACGTGCATCAGGTTTGCAGTTGCCTAGTTCAAGGACTGCTCTATAACCAGCCCTGGAATTTAAGGAAAGCAGTCTGGAAGTGTGTTGGGAAGGTTCATTTTATAAACTGGATATATTTATGTCCGTAATATCATGATTAAACTGGCAAGCAGGAGGCAGCCTTCCTTGCAGCGGAGCGTGTAAAGCCATCATTCCTGAATAAGCCATGTGCTTTGAAACAAGGAGCATAAAGAGGGTTCTTGGCTTCAAGATATTGGCTCAATGCTTCTACCCATTTGAGTCATGTCCACTCTTGCACCTGCTTCGAGCCAGACTTACACATTATCACCATTACACTTCAATAGCACCACCAAAATTATACTAATCTATGAAATCTGCCTTTTCCCTTTCTTTCTCTGCCATAACACAGGCCCTCCAGGAGCTTGTGGGAGTGAGATGGGGAGGGGGTGGTTGAAAACTATATTCTGAGTCACTGTCGGAAAAAAAATTTTTATTGTATTTTTTTCAGGTGATTTTGGTGATGAAAGTCATATAGTTACAGAGTAAGCAAACATTTAAACTGAAAACAATCAGATGGTAAGGACCTCTGCTTTAATCTACTACATGAGAGGTAATTGCTACTCAGTTTTGAAGGAATTATCCACTTGAAGTGTGGGATCAGAGAGGTTCTCTCAATATAGTTAGTGGTGCTCACAAAAGAACCACCGCCTTCAAGAGAGAGAAACCTGGGCACCAATAATGGACTCATTGCTTCTGTTTGTATCTTTCCCAAGCAATAAGATCTTTTTTTTCCCTTTTTTTTTCTTTTTGTCTTTCTGCCTTTTCTAGGGCCGCACCTGCAGCATGTGGAGGTTTCCAGGCTAGGGGTCTAATCAGAGCTGTAGCCAACCTACACCAGAGCCACAGCAACACAGGATCCAAGCCTTGTCTGCAACCTACACCACAGCTCACAGCAACACTGGATCCTTAACCCACTGAGTGAGGCCAGGGATCAAACCCATAGCCTCATGGTTCCTAGTAGGATTCATTAACCACTGTGCCATGATGGGAACTCCCCAAAGCAATAAGATCTTAATGTAAATCTCAAGACATGGCTAACACTTGCATGGTATCCGGTTTGTTTTCTAAATTTTCAAATGCCCAAGGAATAAGAAAGAAGCTGCATAGCAAGGGCAGAGGAGTCTAGACCAAGGTTTGAAAACTCAATGGCCCACGGCTGGCCACCTGCTTTTGCGAATAAAGTTTAACTGGCACCAGCCATGCTTATTTGTTTATATATTATTTGTGGCTGCTTTCATGCTACAAAGGACAGACTTGAGTGGTTGCGACAGACACTGTATGGCCAATAAACCCCCAAATATTTACTCTCTGTGTCATTACAGGAAAAGTTTGCAGACCTCTGGTCTAGACAGTCAGATGAGCCAAGTGTTGGCTAAAGGTCCCCAATTCACAATGCCAAGAGAAGGACTGGGTTGGGTTTGGTCGTTGTCATGCACTACGTAATTTAAAAAATCTTTACAAGCCAGTACAAGTAAAACTCCTATTCACCTTGCTTTGGAGAAACAATATGGAAAGTAAAATTAGGTCCAAACATATAGGTTACCTGGACTTGTAAAGCCTTGCTGAATTGCATAAATGTGCATAAGTCAATGTCATTCCTTACAACTTTTAAAAGATGCAAATGTTGGCGACCACTGAAGTGTTGGTATTAAGCTTGTGTCTGTGCAAAATTCTACAATGCGCAAAACCACGTGCTGTAGCTATAAATATAGTCCCACTTCAAGGAAAATTCTTCTAATTATTTTCCAAATCTTTGAAAGCAGTTTCAAGAGTCACCAGAAATCTGTAGTTTAAGACACCAGACACATTTTAGTGGAGCCTTCCCGTGCCAACATGTTGGACCAATTCAGTAAAACATGCTATAAATTATACGACTATGTTATTTGAATTAGTGGGACACTTTCCACAAGAGCAGGGATTGTTACCAGGAATTCAAAAGCCAGACCTGGGCTCCAGGTTATTATTCAGACTTTGGTGATGGATTCAAATCTTGCCTTTGTGGGCAGGTTTGGTTGATCTGGTCAGGGAGTGCAGGTCACGACCAAGAACAGAGCTAAAAGGCCTGACGCAGTTAAGATTACAGTTTCAATAGCTCTGAGTTAAACAACCAAACAAATGCAAGATAGTTGGCTGGGGTAATATTGGACCTTCATGTCAGAAGTGATCTGAAGATTCTGAACTGTCACTGATTATTATTATTATTATTTGATGTTGGTTACAATGAATTTTTGCTCTTTTCTTCTCACTTAAATATTAGGAGATCGTGAATAATAACAGATATGATAATGGACTCTCCCCACAAACACATCTTCTTAGATATGTGCTTATGGCAGCAGAAGAGCCATTCAGGATGCAGGAACACCTGGGCTTCCTCCCTAGACTCAGGTTGGACCACCTGGCCGTGTTCTCAGATTTAAATGGCTGAAATTCAGTTCTCTAATCAGAACTGTTCTTTTATATAGAGGAATTTTATGTTATTCGAAAGCTGGCAGTAATGACTTGGGGAAGAAACGGTGTGTACGTAAAGATATCGCTAGGAATTTAAATATGATTTTTGAGACTTATGTTGGAGGTTAGAATGTAAAAACCCACTTGATAAATTATAATTTTCTACACAAATAAAGGCATAGGATATGAAGTTTCTCTTCAGTTTCAATTCAGGTACAATAGGATCATATAGCTGAAGAAAACATCACCGTCCTACATTTTTATTAAAAATTCGGTACTGATTTTTTTTCTTTATCTTTTTCTTTTTTTGGGGGGGGAGGCACACCTGCCAGGCCAGGGATCTAATCTGAGCCATAGCTTTGATCTATGCTGCAGCTGCAGCAATGCCATATCCTTAACCCACTGCACCACAGTGGGAACTCCAAATTGGTACTAAATTTTTTTTTTAGGCCACTGAGCAAGGCCAGGGATTGAACCTGCATCCTCATGGATACTAGTCTGTTTCTCAATCTGCTGAGCCACAACAGGAACTCCAGTACTAATTTTGTTTGTTTGTTTGTTTTGTTTTGTAGGGCCACACCCACAGCATATGGATGTTCCCAGGCTAGGGGTCAAATCCGGAGCTACAGCTGCCAGCCTACACCACAGCGACAGCAATGCAGGATCCAAGCTGTGTCTGTGACCTACACCACAGCTCACAGCAATGCTGGATCCCCGGCCCACTGAGGGAGGCCAAGGATTGAACCCGCATCCTCAGGGATACTAGTTGGAGTTGTTTCTGCTGTGCCACAACGGGAACTCCACCAGTACTAATTCTTAAAATTTTCCTTTCTTAAGCTTAACAAGTCCTCCAACCAAGGTCTCGTGGTTTTAGTACACCCCATCACAGATAGAATGGGTTATAAATTCTAACTTTAAAGACAACGTTAATTCTCAAAGGATGTTTACAATAGGGTTAGTTTTCAGAACACATGATTCACCACTCTAATTTGGGAATAGAAAGGTGAAATATTTATGGGGAGGTTAATAAAAGCGATCTTAGGAAAAATGAATGCTCTCAAACCTTTGGTGCAGGTTTGCAGGGCTAAAGTGTCTCTTTAAAGCAGAGCAAGCGACATTGCAAGCTGTGTAGGAAAAGCACCCTATGTGTTCTACAGCCAAATCGTGGATGCACATTTTTGTGTGACATGCCTGCTTGGGCAGCCAGGCTCTAATTAAGATCTAGAAAAGACAAAAAAAAAAAAAAAAAAGAAAAGATCTAAAGATCTAGCCAGTGAGATGAACACGAGGGAGAGGTCCTGTGTGTGGGGACCACTTCCAATGACATTCCGTGAAAACATTAGACTGTCAAAGCTGAGGAAGGCCCCGATCGTCCACAGACAGGAGAGCGGGGTGAAGGACTGAAACTAATGCGAGCACATGTCAGCGTAAAATAGCTGCTGACACAAATGGAACATGTGCAGTTTTTTAAAAGGTGGTATCAAATAACAGGCCAGCAGCCATCCCTCTCGGCATTTCAGACCTCTTTCTTCTCTCCACTCGGGCTCTTTGTGGAGTCACTTCCATCAGGCAACGTTCCATAGGATAAGCCATTTGAATCTGGTTGTATTTTGTCCAACATTTGTTTCCCTGTGCAGATAAATAATCACAAAGAGTCTTTTGAGCTCTTATGGTAGAATAAGCCTTAGTAATGTCTCCTCTATCTAGGCCACATTTTATTCCCCTTTTTAAAATACTGTGTGGTCACCCTCTAAGTAGAAGAGAGGAACGCCAAGGAAGAAAGGCTCTCAGAACTCCACGGCCCTTGATGCGTGGTCAAGGCTGACCACAGGACTGAGGTGTCTCCTGACCCGGGTCTACCACGCCGGGCACAGAAATCAGGTTGGGTCCGTCAGGAGAGTAACAGAACACACGTGCTCATCCCCAAACGTCTCTCCCCAGGGTTTGTCTCATGCATAAAACAACAGAGAAAAATAGTCTTCCATAGGGGCTTCGGAAGCTCTTACTGATCCTATGGATGAGGCTGAGTCAGATGCAAACTAGAGTGAAATATAAGGAAACTTTATTTCCTACCAAAGCACCCCTAACCATACCAGGCATCTCAACACCGGTGCCGCAAATGCCAGTCCTTGCACTGAACACTCTTAGCTGATAAGCCAGCTCGAATGGGGAGAAGAACGCAGAACCCACAGGGCCGTGTGTTCTCAGTCATAGGGATGAGGCTTTGATGGGTTTTGCTCTAAAGGCCTGGTCCTAACAGAGTGGTGGAGGAAGCTGTGAGAATATGACTACGCCTTGTCTAGAAACCTGTAGATCACCCCGAATCCTAGCAATGCCAGAGATTGTTGGGGGCGGTGAGCAGGTGAGGACACAGCAGCCCATTTCCTTTGTTCTGGACACTGCTTCTATGGTCTACATGACTGAGAGTGGAGACCTGGGGAGATGATGCATGCTCAGGATGAATGAGGTAAGGAGGAGGGGAAGAGGCTCTTCATGTTCAGGTGACCGTGAAGAATGTCCCTCTTGGCCCCACAGTCCTCGGGCCACCTCACGCTTCCCAAGGAATAATATTCCTTAGCAGCCTAACCTACTGTCTTTAGATGTTCCTGCAAAGGCTCTCCAAGCAACAAGGGTCTGCAGCTGGTAGCCATTCCCGCTCTTTTGAGGACCCTTTTCCAATGTAAGGAAACCTAACAAGGAAATTTGCAACATCACCCACATCAAGAAAATCGCCTCAGTTCCTTCCTATCCCCAGTGTTTGGTGCAAAACCCATATTCAAATAAGAGTGTTACCACTTATGGTTAAAATATCACCTCTGGTTTCATGATTAAATGTGCATTTTTTTGAGGATAAGAATTATGTTTTATATTAATGTAACGCCCTGAATCATACCAGCAATGATTAATTTCTAAGGATAAAATTTTCTCTTATAAATTAAGGAATATACAGTTTTACCAGGAACATTTCCAAAGTCAATGTAAGATTGTGGCAGATGTTCCTTTTCTCGATTTCTTGTCACCAAAAACACACCAAGGAATGACAGAAAACACCTGTAAGAATAATGTTAACAAAGAACACAAGATCACGGAAACGACTCATGGTGTTAAATAACTGAATTCCATATTCTACATGATGACATAAATTCCATTGGTTTTGTTCTTCCTGTTTCTCATGGTAAGCTGCCGAGAACTTGTCTTAATTGCTGCAGCCAATAATATCTGTCCCCAGAACCAAGACCTGGGCAGCTTCCAATCCATTTCTGCCCCAGGTTTTGACCATCTGGAGGCTAATTCAGGCTCTAAACCCTTTGGGTAGACACTAGGTCTCAATTTCTATTCATGCCTGCCTCGACCCATTACTGGCATGCAACACGAGCAAAAAATAATTTATTCTTTAATGTTCTAAGAAATTTCGTTGTCCTTGGCCATCAGACTCATCATAGTTTCCAGACCCCAGAAGTTTAGCCTCGCCCAAAAATCTTACGAAATTGGATTTTCAAGATAGATGGTTTTCTACACTGAAAATAGTCTGGGCTTAAGTTTGCATAACAATGGTCATGCAGAATACCACATCAAGAGGCACTGAAGCACGAATGGCGTGCCAGTTGGAACTTGCGGAAGATCCCATACATTGGCGAGCATCTGTCAAAGTTCTGCTCTCTGTTTGCAAGAATGCCAAGCAGTGATTGCCCACCAAATCTCTAGAAAGGGTGAAAGCTGGACACCCGGACACAAGAGAGGGATGGTCCCGATCTGATGTTATGAGGTCCAAAGCTAGGGATCTGCTCTGGTCTCTGCCTTTTATTCTAGGTGACCCTAGAGGCATCCGGGGTTCCCTGATTGAGATCTAACCTAGGGATTCCCAAGGGTGAGGTAGGTCTGAGAGAGTACAAAAAGGGAGAGTAGCTACAAGGGCCAGTGGATTTACCTTGACTTTGGCTGGAACTGAACATCCCCAGTGTTTCAGAACGCCCCCCAGAGAGATGCTTAAATCACAAAGTCAAAGACGTTGAGCCCTGGGTAGGGTGTTAAGCTGAAAAATATGTTTCTTTCAGGCACTTAGGAAACCAGTGTTTCTTGTATTATTTTCCAATTTTCTATGCCTCAGGTATAATGCCAAAAATCCCGCATGAAAGTAATAGGATTTCACATACCTCACCTCTGAGACATTTACTCACCCAAAAAGATATATAAATACAGTGAGAAAAGCTGCACCAAGGAATTCCTGATAAAATACGATCCCTATAACAGGAATAGAAGGAACATTGATTTCAGGGTGAGAATATTTACCATAGCTATACTTTGTTTTTCAAATTATGTTATACATTATTTTTCTAGGTATAGTTACCCCCAGGCGACCCCCCTGACCCCTTTTTTTGGCCACACCTGTGGTATTCAGAAGTTCCTGGGCAAGGGGTAGAACTGGAGCCACAACAGGAACAATGCAGGAAACTTCATTAGGGAACTCCTTAGTTACCCTTAAAATGCACATCCAGGAGCTTAGTTTTAAAATTCCTGCACAGTAGGGTTCCCACTGTGGCAAAGTGGGTTAAGAATCCAACTGCAGTGGCATAGATCACAGCTGCAGCTGGGACTCAATCCCTGGCCTGAGAACTTCCATATGCGGTGGGTATGACCGTGAAAACAAACAAATAAATTTTGCATGCCATCCATACTTACATTTTCGATTCCTAAAGAACATAGATTTGTAGATTTTATATACTGTAACTATTATTATTCTAAAATCAATGCCATTTGATATAACTTTTGCCAATAGAAATTCCTTATCCAGTTCCAGAATTTGTGCCCCGGAACACGCAAGAAAACAAAAGTCTAGTGACATTTCCTACATAAGGGGTCAGCAAGCCTGACCTGAGTGCCTGGGTGGACTGCAGGCTTTTGATGCAACACCTGCACTTCCAGCCAGCTGCTCCCTGAGCTGTCTTGGCAGTGCCTTGTGGGTCTGGTCACATGCTCACTCAGGCCGAAGGGACTGACGTGCTGCCCCAGCTCCATTTCTTACCGCCAGCCCCCTCTCCCGTCTCCTTCTTCTGGTCTTCCCTTTTAGGTGAAGGGAAACGGGCATGTGTCTTTTATTCTGAGGACCTCTGCTTCTCTCCTTGCTGGTCTCAATGATTTCTTCTTGGCCTCCAGTCCCAAAGTCTTTGTAGAGTTTTCACTAAATAAGGTATCTTTATATAATGGTTTTGTTTGGTTCTTTGGCCACCTCCGAGGCACGTGAAGTTCTCAGGCCAGGAATCGAACCCGTGCCACAGCAGTGACCTGAGCCACAGCAAGGACAATGCCAGATCCCTAATCTGCTGAGCCACCAGGGAATCCTATCTTTCAATTATATATTTCCTGGGATCAAATTTGTGTGTGTGTGTGGTGTTAGCCTTGCTACCCTGTCAACAATTATTTCTCGAGAGTCCTAAGTGCCAGTCGAGGTTGAGGTGCTGCAGGTGCCACATGGCGAACGAGATGGGGGATTTCTCCATCTGAAGCCTCTCTCCTCACCCAGAGAATAAACTTCTTACATGAACAATCCATGTCTTGCTCCAATGAATATTTGTTGAATAAATCAACATTTCTGAAGCACTTTTCCATGTGATTACATACGTCCTTGTAATCATTTTAATGTTTTGTTTTGTTTTGTTTTGTTTGCCTTTTCTAGGGCCGCTCTCACGCATATGGAGGTTCCCAGGCTAGGGGTCCAATTGGAGCCGTAGCCACCAGCCTATGCCAGAGCCACAGCAACGCGGGATCCGAGCCACATCTGCAACCTACACCACAGCTCACGGCAACGCCGGATCATTAACCCATTGAGCAAGGCCAGAGATCAAACCCACAACCTCATGGTTCCTAGTCAGATTCGTTAACCACTTCGCCACGACGGGAACTCCTTAATGTTTTCATGTTACTGTTAGCTGGTGCTCCATAATATTCACTTCTCTAAGGGAATTTTAAATTGTTTCAAATGTTTCTGCTTTAGTAAAGCACCAATAAACTTTGTATCTATTTTTTCTCAGTATTTTAGGATTTTTCTTTTTGTCGCTATAAATGCATTTTCTTTTTTTTTTTTTTTTTTAGGGCCACACCCATGTCATATGGAAGTTCCCAGGCTAGGAGTCAAATCAGAGCTGGAGCTGCCGGCCTGCACCACAGCCACAGCAACTTGGGATCTGCCACAGCTCATGGCAATGTTGGATCCTTAACCCACTGAGCAAGGCCGGGGACTGAACCCATGTCCTCATGGATACTAGTCAGGTTTGTTACCTCTGAGCCATGATGGGAACGCCATGCATTTTCTTTTTTAAAGAGTAAAAACATTTAAAAAATATAATAAAGTACACATAACATAAAATTTACCATCTTAAACATTTTAGACTGTACAGTTCAGTTGTGTTACATCATCACTCGGTATCCACAAGATTTGGTTGTAGGACCCCTCCATGGATACCAAAATCTGAAGGGTACTCAAGTGCTTTATATAAAATGGCATAATATTTGCATATAACCTACTCCTCCTCAAATACATTAAATCATCTCTAGATTACTTATAATACCTAATACAATGTAAACGCTATATGAATAGTTGTAAATACAATGTAAATGCTATGCAAATAGTTGCCATGGTGTGGCAAATTAAATTTTTGCCTTTTGGAGCTTTCTGGAATTTTTTTTTTTGGTGGGGGGGGATATTTTCTATTACTATTGATTGCATTCACAGGCAGAACTGTGGATACAGAGGGCCAACTACATTCATACTGTTGTACAACCAATCTTCAGAACACAGTTCTAAGGAGGGTGGTACCGTGGTGCCCAAATCCACAAGAGTGCTGCAATACTTCAGCCTTGTCAGTATTGGTTATTGCAGTAAGAAGAACAAAACAAAAGCTTTACTAATTTAGCAGGCAAACTGTGGTATCTCATTTTAATTTTAAGATATATTTTGTGACAGAGGGAATAAGGAAAAGGAAGTCAAGAAGCTTCACCTCACTCCACACTTCAGCAACATCAGACAAACTGTTATCATTCCCCGAAAGTTCCAGCTTCCCTGACTCATCAATTACATGATGCGCTAAGTATTCAGGGCCCATCCTGTTGGTCCTTCTACAAACCCTTCTTTTCAGGGAACTATATGTTTTACACATATTTGCCCAGAAATCTTTACTACACTGT
The DNA here is from genome assembly GCF_054392235.1 of Sus scrofa. Lineage (NCBI taxonomy): Eukaryota > Metazoa > Chordata > Mammalia > Artiodactyla > Suidae > Sus > Sus scrofa. The sequence goes on along the minus strand of NC_139386.1, from coordinate 38,590,693 downwards.
ATGTCATGCCTATAACTGTTTTTTTGGCCTTGCTCTTTTCCTTTTTTAATAATTTAAGGGCACACAAATGTACAATCTTGTGTCACTTTCTTTTGTCAACAACCATAAAATGCTAGAAAATGAGAAGTCCTGGGATATAATCTTTCTCTGTAAGAGTAAGGTTCAGAGTTCCTATGGTGGCACAGCAGAAATGAATCAGACCAGGAACCATGAGGTTTTGGGTTCAATCCCTGGCCTCACTCAGTGGGTTAAGGATCCAGCGTTGCTGTGAGCTGTGGTGTAGGTTGCAGACGTGGCTCGGATCCCGTGTTGCTATGGCTGTGGCATAGGCCAGCAACTGCAACTCTGATTCGACCCTTAGCCTAGGAACCTCCATATGCTGCGGGTGCGGCTCTCGAAAAGACAAAAATAAATAAATAAATAAAGTAAGGAAGGAAGGAAGGTTCAGTTCTGGGAAACAGGAAATAAATTAATTACTTAAAAAAACTGCCCACTGGCAGTCATACTGTTTGCCATGACATAAAAATGATGTGCCCATTAGGCAACAGACTATCCCTAATTACCCCCCAAATACATAAACTTTGCATTGGGAAATGAAGTTCCAATATGACAAGGTAGTAAATACACCCAACACGCCAATGAACTAGGGCACACCTGTACCAAACTTAGGAGTGATATATCTGAATCTACTGTATTTTTGTTTGGACCAAGTTTCAAGTTTGCATTTTTTCAACACTATTGTGTCTGGCGATACATTTAAAACATTGCCCACAGAAGGAAAAGGACATTAATAATAGACAAAGAGGCCAGAACTGCAAAGGGAGTCGTTTTCATTTTCATCCACCTGGCTTTACCTGGGACACTGGACTCGCTTTCTGATGCAAGTGGTGAGTGACAGGGAGGGAAGAGTTAATGAAATTGGGGATGTCTGGCCCAGAGAGAGGATCCTTCAGCTGTTTTATCAGAAGGGCTGGTAAGGAGAAGACTCCAGAAAACGGAACTAAGACGAGCATCTTGAATTGGCAGGAAGGCTAGGTTCAGCTCTAACACAAGGAAATACTTTCTAATGAGTAGAGCTCTCTAAATCATTAGAGTGACTCCAAATGGGACCGAGCCATCTCAGGCAGCAGAGAGCCCTGGGGAACATTCATGCAAAGTAGAATAATCTCTCCTAGAGGCAGACACTGGATGGTGGCTAGGAGGATATGGGCTATCCACTTTCTTAGAACCTAGAGTCCTTGATTTTCTCATTACTCTGAAAGAGACTTCATCTGTGTTTGTTTTTTTGTTGTGTTTTTTTAGGACCACACTCATGGCACATGGAGGTTCCCAGGCTAGGGGTCTAATAGGAGCTATAGCTGCCGTCCTACACCACAGCTCACAGCAACCCTGGATCCTTAACCCACTGAGTAAGGCCAGGGATTGAACTAAACTTTAAAGCATAGTTTAAAGACAACGATATTAATCCCTTATTTCCCCATGGTTCCTAGTCGGATTGTTTCCACTGCACCATGACGGGAACTCCCATCTACGTCTATTGTAAGGTATGTAAGAAGCCGAAACTCACCTGCAATGATGGCACTGGTTGTAAAGAAAATATGATTAACTGGCACCACCGTCGCCGTGTTGTAGAGTTTCGTGGCTTGACTAAGGAGCCTAGAGCAGAAGGCACTTACTGAAGCTCTGTCTTTAAGAGACGCTCAACAATACGTTAACAATAAAATCAAGAAACGTGTGTTCTTTAGCTAGAACTACAAAGGGAAAGGAAGTGCAGTAAAAGGGCATTTCCAATCAGCAGTCATAGCTTATATGCATCTGATGTATGAGATCAGATGTCAGGTTTTACGGTCTGTTTAAACCAACAACAGTAACAATGAAAAGCAATTAATCATATTCCGAGGCCACAGAAGTTTGAGTTGGAAGTGATTCAAGCTGCTGGACCAGTATCACACTGGGACTGATTCATTAGGATAGACTCTAGAATCTGTTAAATATCATATCTGGGGAACAGTATAGCTATCCATTGACATGCCACGTGCCAAGAAAGGAGATGGAGAAGTAAAGGAATGTTTAATGTTTCAAAAACAACGCTCAGTGCTCCAGCTGCAGAGCACATGTGGGAGCTCAGCTTCCCGCTCTGGCTGCCAACACGGTTCAGGTTCCCACAATCGCTTTGTGCTGCCCTGTCCAGGACTGGACGTTTTCTGAGATGGTGCGTTGCCCTGCCAGCACCTGGGAACTTAAAAAAGCACTAATGTTTACGTCCGATTCTAGAGCAATTGGAAAAAAATTTTTTTTGCGGGTAAAGCCCACGTGATGCTGCTGAATGTGTGTGTGTGTACATGAATCATGTGTGTATACATGCAGGCAAATAAATATGTGCATGTATACACATATGTGCAAATAAAGTTCCTCGGGTACTATACATTGTAATGAGCAGCCAGGGCTGAGAACCACCCCTCTACAGTTAGCATGGCCATGTAGTTCTAGTGTGAAGGGTGCAGCGACTAAACAAGGGTGATAGGAATGCAGTTTACCTTCAATTATATCTGGCTTTTATATTCATGAAGCATAGTTTAAAGATAACGATATTAATCCGTTATTTCCAAAAGATATTATACTAGTACTGATTAATTCAGAAGAAGAGAGATGAAACAAAATAGCAAGATGCAAGTATTAGAAACACACTTGGTCTTATAAACAAACCAATGAAACAGTTTGTTTAGGACAAATGAAGCACTGGGTTTCTGCAGTAACACACTCCTTGTGACAGGGTCTGTACTCAATCTATAACGATTAAACTTTCTTATTGCACCTAAGGAAGGAACCACTGTCTTCCAGAGTTTGGGCTCTGATGTCCTGGTTGGCATTGGGACTGTGCTCTTGCAGAGTACTTTGGGGTAAACAGAAGACTTTCTGGTGGACTCAAACGAACTCAGCAGCCAAGGCAAAATTATGATGTGAAAAGGACATGGAGAGACTGAAGCAGATGCAGGAGGTGGGGTGGGGGGAGGGGGAGAAGAGCAGAAATTAAAAATGTTCCATGTCACCACTGTGAGGCCCCAAGAGGAACATAAAACAATCATTCTGCAATCTCATGGGTACAAAGAAAATTCTGGTTCAAGATGCCAATTTCAGAGAAAGGATTTCCCTCCCGGCCAAATGTCTGGTTTTGTCCATCTCTGGGCAATTAATGAGCATGAGCTAAGAAATGAAGGTGAAGGGTTCATGTATTTCCTATATTTAGAATGAAATCCTGGATGTGGACCTGCCCCTTTGATTTATTGCTAATGACAACCTGTGTACGATGGATATTAATTACAAGCAGAAGAGCATCAGGAAAGTATCAAAGCGCACTTAGCTGGATTATAACCACACTTCAGAACTCACAAAACGTGAAGGCAATGCTTAGTAAAAACGTATTATTGGATGTGAAGGATAAAGCCAGGCTGAAGATAAGCTGTAGACCCCCTCACCCTTAGAAATCAGTTGCATCTCATTTTAATTATCATCTGAAGCCAATAAAGACTCATGCTCAGAAGCACAGGAAGGCTGAAAGGTTAGTGAGTATGTAGAAGCCAACTTACTTGACTTGGAAAACACAAGACGCTATCATGGTGATAAACATGATATAGAAGATGGGATAAGTTAGTTGCATTTTATCCGTCACAGAAAAAGTGATCATGCCTGAGACGGCTTTTACTGAAATAACAGTCACTGAGGCTGAAAGAGAAAACAGAAAACACAAGTAAAATACATATTTGAGATAGAATTGCAAATAAACCTCTTAACTTTACAAAGTAGAGTAGTAAATGCTCCTAGTGTGCGTGATGAATGAGGACTGCCGTGAGAGGTGTAGGGCAGGCTGTGACATTGGCCAGGCAGTCGCCCTGTTGCCCAGGCTGTACTAGGCATTTGCTTAAATCAGCTAAAGACCTGCTGTGTGACTGGGTGCTTCTTATCTTTGGAGCAAGATGCTTATTTACCAGCACTCACTGTTGAAAGGATGCTGCGGAGGTTATAATTACTGGTAGATGGGAAAGGAGAAAACAATGAAAGGAGGAGCTAAGAAAAGGCAGATTGCCCAAGTGACATTAATAGGAAAATAACGATTAAACTATACTGGAAAAACTTAAAGCCAAATAGATGAGAAGACGGGAAAGTGAAAAACTCACCCCGTGACTTTACTAAGAGTTATACTAAGTCTCTATATGAGCCCTTTTGTTAGTAGATGCCCAGAAATTTCATTAAAAGTATTTTTTGACAAAGATGCTAATAGGAAACAGGACAGAGCTGAGTATTCATTTCTCAGAGCCAACCATAAATCTAAGATTTACACAAGCCATGTCTATTTATTTTCATACTAAAGAAGAACTTAGCCCCATGAACCAATTTTTCATAGGTTCCAGATAGCAATGAGGAAAAAGTGACTTGGTAAAAGGTTATATGAATAGGAAAGCAATGAAGCATTTTCTGGAAACATCACGTTTCTGTAGGAAGAAGAGAATGTTTTTGTCTTACTGTTGCATATAATTCCATAATTTAGCTGAAAGTTAAAAAATGATTTTTACATGAAATAAAATAACTTTAAGTCAAAGGTGATGTGAAGAAGAAATGCTACCTTTGTTGCTATTGATCTACTTGATCATAACTTATCTGAGCTTTATTCCTTTTAGCTTTTGAAAAGGATATATTATATATATATATCCTTTATTATATGGATATATATATTTCCATTACATATTTTTACGAAATGTTTAAAATAGCAGGTGATGGCCAACTAAGAAAAGCCTCCCATAATCTCCTTTTCCAAAAACTAAAAATATACTTTGACTTGAAGGGTACCAGGGCACACTTCCAAATCAGGCATTTTCTTTGCTAAAAAGTCATAATTAACAGAGGAGACCAGGTGATAATTTTTTTTTTTTTTGTCCTTTTGTCTTTTCTAGGGCTGCCCCTGTGGCACATGGAGATTCCCAGGCTAGGGGTCCAGAGCCACAGCAACGCGGGATCCGAGCTGCATCTGCAACCTACACCACAGCTCATGGCAACGCTGGATCCTAGACCCACTGAGCAAGGCCAGGGATCGAACCCGCAACCTCATGATTCCTAGTCGGATATCGTTAACCATTGCACCACGAGGGGAACTCCGACCAGGCGATAAATTCTAAAAACAAATCTCCGCCTGGAACAAAGAGACCCTTGCAGCTGGGCCCCTCTTCGCCTGCAATGTGTTTTGACCTGATCCTTTTACATATTTTCTACAGATTATGAAAATAATCATATTTTAGCTCATCTCGGCATTTTAAATATCTATAGACCTGCATGGCACCTGATGGTTTAAGTGTGTAAGGTTAGCTCTTGAGGGACCTTGATTTCCTCCTAAACACTTAGCATGAAATTAGAACACAGTGTGGTGATGGGCTTGTGGTCTGAACGTCCAGATTTCCCAAAGGGATCATTAATGGAGACAGAGTTGAACACCCTGTTCCCTTAGTCTCAGAACCTCAGGATGGCCAAGGTCACCTAATTCAACCACCATCTGATGTTAAATTACACTTAAATACAAAACAAATACAAAAGTAGATTTCTTTATTAAACAGCGAAACCAACTATCAGTTGCTATAGTTAATCATTCTATTTTCAAAGCATGCACAATCACCACCCGATTAATCACTATGTATTGTAACTCTAAGTTATTTCTAGACTGGTGTTGAGTACTTCCAATTTTTTTTTTGAGGGGCAGGGGGAGGGTGGTTGATGAGGACCGGTGGAAAGACCGAACTGTAATGTGGTACCATTCTAATGCTGTATATGTAAAAATAGAAAGTATTTCATAAGCACGGGAAAAAAAGGCTAAGAAGAAACTACATACCATCGGTGGTTATCTCTAACAAACTTTAAACTCAGTTTTTTAAACTATAAAAGTGTACATGTTCACCTAAGACAATGTGGAAAATGCAGAGGAGTCTGGAAAGAAAAATAAAAATCATTTGTAATCTCAACACTCAGCTCCAAGTCATTTTTAACATTTGAGACCATTTCTTTGTAGTTATTTTTCTATCTCTATGCATAATTATACCATAACATGTGAATCATATAGTATATTACTACTTAGGAAACTATTTTCCTTTGCCATTAAGTATTTCCTATGTCACTTTTTTTTTTTTTTTTTTTTGTCTTTTTGTCTTTTCATCTTTTCTAGGGCCACACCAACAGCATGTGGAGGATCCCAGGCTAGGGGTCTAATCGGAGCTGTAGCCGCCGGCCTACACCACAGCCACAGCAACACCAGATCCGACCCTCGGTCTTCGACCTACACCACAGCTCACGGCGACGCTGGATCCTTAACCCACTGAGCGAGGCCAGGGATCGAACCCGAAACCTCATGGTTCTAGTCAGATTTGTTAACCACTGAGCCACGACAGGAACTCCTAATTTTTTTTAAAAAAGGCAGGATTTTTCTCAGTTAGCAAGTAAGCCTTTGTATGTATACTTTATTTTGGTAATTCCCTATTCTTGGATATTTAGATTATATCCATTTTGGGGGGGAATTAAAAATGAATCTCTAATGAATATCCTTGAATATAAATCTTTGTATTTCATTCTGCTGATTTCCATAGGAAAATCACCTACAGGGCAATTACTGTGTCAACAGCCATTGCCATCTACTGAAATCCATCAGCAAAGTGTCTTCTACAGAAGACCAAACACACTCCCATCATATCATGGTGCAGTGCTCAATTAATTGGATTTTTATATTTTATATTTTCTTGGTACCTTTCTCATGCATATCTACTGCTTAGTTCTCAGCAGTAGATATGCATGACTTTTGTCCTTGTAACAGTGCCATTTTTGCCTTGCATTATGCTGACCGATGTTTAAAATTCAGCCCTCTCAATTTACTCCTAGTTCTTCACCAGTTGCTCCCTCCCAGGACTTTCCTACATGGCCCTCAATGTCTCCTTATTAGAGCCATAAATATTTCATTTATTAATTTGGCTTTGGCAAGCAGAGCGTGCTAAGTAAGCACAGAGAAGGACCTCCTGGCTTTCCTAGCTTCCTGATCAGCTGAAACGCTTCTGCTGTGAGTCCTTCAATTCCTTTAAGAAAGGAGCTCTTGGGAGTTTCCTTCATGGCTCAGCAGTTAACAAACCCGACTAGAACCCATGAAATGCGGGTTTGATCCCTGGCCTCCCTCAGTGGGTTAAGGATGTGGCGTTGCCATGAGCTGTGGCATAGGTTGCAGACCCAGCTAGGATCCCACGTTTCGGTGGCTGTGGTGTAGACCAGTGGCTACAGCTCCAATTCGAGCCCTAGCCTGGGATGGCAGCCACAGGCAAGAAGAGTCACACCCTAGAAGCCAGATTCCCTTCTTCCTGATTGCTCTCACTTTCTATTTTCTCTTTAGTTCCATTTCTTATCCATCACACAGACAAGATTATAACAACATAAAGCAAAAACCAAACCAAACCAAAACAAAAAACCCACCTCTATATTACCACTACCTCTCCTTCATTTCTAGTTTCTGCTTCACACATGCTTTTCAATCACAACGAAGGTAGGTACAACGTTGTGTGCTACTTTTTCAACTACCATGACACTGTACATATTTTTCAAAGCTGCTACATGATTTCCATAATCATCTTTTCTTCTTCTTCTTCTTTTTTTTTTTTTTTTTTGTCTTTTTGCCTTTTCTAGGACCACTCCTGCGGCATATGGAGGTTCCCAGGCTAGGGGTCCAATCGGAGCTGCAGCCACCGGCCTACACCAGAGCCACAGCAACGTGGGACCCAAGCCGAGTCTGCAACCTACACCACAGCTCACGGCAATGCCAAATCCCTAACCCACTAAGCAAGGGCAGGAATTGAACCTGCAACCTCATGGTTCCTGGTTGGATTCGGATTCGTTAACCACTGAGCCACGATGGGAACTCCTTCTAATCATTTTTTCTTCTAAAAGTCATTAACGATCATTGTGAAGTGCCCAAACAGCATCAATGAGTATAAAGGAAGTATCTGTTCTCATTTCTTACTGTAACAGGAAACACTTCCGGTATTTCACCATCAGGGATGCTTTAGCTTTTGGTTTAAGAAAAAAATGATTTTCTGATTTCATAGAAACAGAATATAGGACGGTGGTGGATAGCAGGGGCTGGGGGAAGGGGAACATGGGGTGATGTAGGTTAAAGGGCACAAAGTTTCAGTTATAATAAGAAGTTTTGAGGATCTAAGGTACAGCACGCTGGCCATGGTTAAGAAAATGGTATTGTGAACTTGAAAATTCCTGAAAATAGAGCTTAAGCATTCCCACCACACACACACACACACACACACACACACACACGTTCCCCATGTTAACTCTATGAGGTGATGGACGTGTTAATTATCTTGAGCTGGGGAGTCATTCTATAATGTATATGTATACCAAATTGTCACACTGTATATTCTAAATACATATAATTATATTTGTCAATTATTTCTCAATAAAAACTAAAATTTTAAAAAGGGAGAAATACGTTTTTAATACACAGGTAGCTATTTATCCCTGTTGTTTTTGAATTCTTTTTTAGAAATGTCTATTAAATTTTAGCATGCCTTTTCAGCATCTATTGAGATAATGACATGATATTTCCTTTTCGAGTCATTAACTTGATGAATTACATTAATAGATTTCTTAAAGAATCATCACATGATGAATGAACTAGTTAGTTAATGAATTTATTTTGTGCTCACTGTGCTCAGTTCTAGGTAATATACATAGTGTCACTAGTACAGACCATCTATGTCCTCATCTGGGGAGGAGGACGAGCTCATAACAATGTTTTCACATATAAGCAGAATGCGTAAGTACAAATTATTACAAGTGTTATAAAGAAAAAGAATGGTTTTCGGGAGTTCCCATTGTGGCTCAGTGGAAACAAATCAGACTAGCACCCATAATGGGTTCGACCCCTGGCCTCACTCAGTGAGTTAAGGATCCAGCGTGGCCGTGAGCTGTGGTGTAGGTTGCAGATGCAGCTCAGATCTGGTGTTGCTGTGGCTGTGGCTGTGGCTGGTATCTGTAGCTCTGATTCAACCCCTAACCTGGGAACTTCCATGTGCCAAGGATGTGGCCCTAAAAAAAACAAAACAAAACAAAACAAAAAAGAATGGGTTTCATTAAGTCCACTTGGTTATGAAGTATGATTTGTTCTGGATTCTATTTGCTAATTTTTTTATCTGGGATTTTTACATCAATATTCAATAGTGAAATTAGTTCAAAGTATTCTTTATATATCTCTTTGAGATTAGTATTTATATTAATTATATAAAAAGGAAAGCAAAAGCTTTCTTCTCATGTCCTCAGATAGCTTGAAAAAGATCTGAAAAACATATTCCTTACAGATCTTAAGGAATAATCTATGAAGCTATCTAGGCCTGGTTCTTCTTAGGATGTAGCTTTTTTTTTTTTTTTTTGTCTTTTCTAGGGCCGCATACGGAGGTTCCCAGGCTAGGGTTCTAATCGGAGCTGTAGCCGCCGGCCTATGCCACAGCCACAGCAACTCCGGATCCAAGCCTTGTCTGCAACCTACTCCACAGCTCATGGCAACACCGGATCTGAGCGAGGCCAGGGATCAAACACACAACCTCATGGTTGCTAGTCAGATTCGTTAACCATTGAGCCACAACGGGAACTCCAGGATGTAGCTTTTTTTTTTTTAATAATTTTTTAAAATTTTCCTACTGTATTTTTTTTTTCAGGATGTAGCTTTTTAACAATACTTCTATTTTTTCCATCGTTGTCTTCCTTTTAAAAAAACTGATTTATTATAGTTTTCATATTTATTTTCTGTATATACATATTATCTCTAATTTTGAGTATTTGGTATGTATTTTTTATCTTTTTTTTTTTTTTGGTATTTTTAGGGCTGTACCCGAGCCATATGGAAATTCCCTGGCTAGGGGTTGAATTGGAGCTGTAGCTGCTGGCTTATGCCATAGCCACAAAAATGTCAGATCTGAGCTTCATCTGCAACCTACACTGGAGCTCATGGCAATGCCAGATCCTTAACTCAGTGAGAGAGGCCAGGGATCAAACTTGCATCCTTATGGATACTAGTCGAGTTCATTATCGCTGAGCCACAATAGGAACTCCTGTATTTTTTTTTCTTGTGAAGATCTATTTTATTGTCTTTTAAGAACTGATTCCTGAGTTTATTTATCAATCTTCTGCTTTTCTATTTCATTAATTTTTGCCTTTATCTTTACTAATTGTTACCTTCCACTTTATTTCAGTGCATTTTCCACTTTATTTCAGTGCATTTTCCCCTAACTTCTTGTGTTGAGTGCTTAATAGACTTATATTTAAAGCAATGAATTTCCTTCTGAATACAGCATTAGTCATAAACTATAGGTTTAATATTAAGTGTTTTCATAATAATTTAAGAAATATTTGCTGTAATGAAATCATGGTTTCTACTTTGGCCCAGCTGCAGTTTAAGAGTAGTGTTTAACATTCCCAGGTGGTTTTACTGGTTTTTACTTTTGTTATTATTTTCTGTTTTTATTTCACTGTGATCTGAGAATGTGGTCTGTACTATTTCAACTTCCTGGAATTTATAAAAAAATTTCTTTGTGGCCAATTATAAGATCAACTTTTGTAAATGTTACACGGCACTTGAAAGAAGGTGTATTCTCTGCTTTCTGGATTTAGAGTTCAACATTACAGCTGCCAGATCAAAGTTAAGCATTCAGTTTCTCTAATTTTACATATTTTTCTGTTTACTTATTCCCATGAGCTAAGAGAAATCTCTTGCTCTTCTTATATTTCTGTTAATGTAGTTTCTAGAATAGTTGCTGCCCAGTCTACTGAGGGCCCCCTTCCATGGTGCTTCCTCCTTCCAAGCCCCAATCCTGTCCTAATTAGCACCTAAGTACTGATAGGGAACCTCCTGGATCCACTGTGCATTTAATGCCTCTGCCTTGATTTTTAACTCAGATGAGATACCATGACCTTCTGCTTTCGTTTACTTGCAATCCGAGTTAACTTGTTTTAGATGAAATTTATGTATGAAGTCAAAATATTTCACCAAGTTCCTGCTATGGCGCAATGGGATCAGCAGCGTCTCTGGAGCTCTTTGAAGCAGGTTTGATCCCTGGCCCGGCACAGTGGATTAAGGATCTGGCATCACCACTGCTAAGGCATAGGTTGCAACTGTGGCTTAGATCTGATCCCTGGCCCTGGAGCTCCATATGCCCCGGGGCGGCCAAAAGAGGGGAAAAAAAAAATTCACAACCAGCAAGGGCCAATCAGAACGGGTGTTATTTTGATGGGAGTTCCTGTTTCGGCTCAGCAGTAAAGAACCCGACTAGTATCCATGAGGACTCAGGTTCGCTCACTGGCCTTGCTCAGTGGGTTGCCATGAGCTGTGATGCAGGTCGCAGATGGGGCTTGGATCTGGCGTGGCTGTGGCTGTGACTGTGGCATCGGCGGCAGCTGCAGCTCCCATTAGACCCCTACCCTGGGAACTTCCATATGTGGGTGTGGCCCTAAAAAGACAAGAAAAAAAAAAAAAGAACAGATGCCATTTTGATAACCTTTATAGAGCTGAACCAGAGCAAACAGGCTGAATGCAATTTCAGAATCTTTTTCAAAATCAATACGGGAATTTTTCTGAAGCCCCATTTGGGAATCTTTCTTTTTTACTTCGTAAACTTATTCCACGTGCATTTATGATCATAGCTGATATGTATGGTCTTAATTCTATTTTATTTCCTATTTAAAATTTCCTTTATTTTCAATATTTTCCTTTATAATGTATGTCTTTTACTTTGCTTTTGTTGTCCCTATCTGGTAATTCGGAAGAAAACAAATATAAAGTTCTTTTTCTGTTCTTTTGATCAACAGCATACCTGAATATGTTCTAGGGAAAATTTCTTTCTATAATTAACTATCACAAATGCAAATCTTCCAATTCAAAGGGGAGAAGCGGTTGATGGAATGAAGAAATAAAAGCTCCGAGCACCTCATGAACATGGAGACTGCAGCTGTCCCAATGGTATAAGTACAGTTTATAAAGGCAGAGCAAACAACACAGACGAAGGAGCCATCTTACTGGCAAAGAAGAGGCAAAGGAAGAATTATAAATAAATTTTAAAAAGAGAATTTCCCAAATGATCAGTGAGATCTCCTGGTATTGAGATGTACATCTGTATGATAGAGAGAGTGTGTGTGAGAGAGAATGAAAGACAGAGAGAGAGAAAAGTGGGGAGGTAGAATAAATTATAAAATATATAGTGGGCTTATATAAGCATCAGCTTTCAAATCTTATAAGGTACCTCTGGAAAAAAAGGAAATAGGTAGATAAATAATGAGTGAAACAAATGTATCTAAGAAAATCATACTGCTTAATAAAATCATATTAGCCATGTTTCAAAGTTTCTTAAAAAATGTGACTAGGATAGGCCTTGATAACTAATTTCTTCTTCTTCTTTTTTTTTTTTTTTTTTTGGTCTTTTTAAGGCCACGCCCACAGCATATGGAGATGCCCAGGATAGGGGTCGAATCAGAGCTGTAGCCACTGGCCTACGTCACGGCCACAGCAATGTTAGATCTGAGCCGCGTCTGTGGCTTACACCTCAGCTCACGGCAATGCCAGATCCTTAACCCACTGAGAGAGGCCAGGGATCAAACCTGTGTCCTCATGGATGCTAGTCAGACACATTTCCACTAAGCCACAATGGGAACTCCACATAACTAATTTCTGATACAAAAGTTTCCACTGAGTTCATTCATTTGTTTCTTTTTAAAATATGCTTCAATTGCTTAGTAAGAAAAAAATCCCCAAATTGTCAGAGAGCAAATGAAATTATCAAGAAGAAAAAAAATCCTTAAATATATTTAAAAATTAAATCTTTATCGATTGTAGCAATGTACATGCAGAGTATAATTGGCATAACTGAGACAGTTTCTTTCTATAGGTCAGAAGCTACAAGTAGAAGCAATGAGAAAAAAATAGAAAGCTCAAATATTTTCCTTCAAACTCTTTTATGATTTAGCATGGCTAGATTCAAGAATTAGGAAACAAAAAATATACCCTTACCCAGAAGTGCCACCAGGGTTAGCAGAATCACAATGTGTTTCATTCCTTTTCTTTTATGGAAATATAGGAGAATGCAGAAAAGTAATATCTCTAAGATCTAGAAATGAAAGAGATAAAAGACAGTCAAGTATAAATTATTCTCGGCAAAATCTTCAGAATGCCACACTTCTCTTCTTGATTTTGCAACAGTTCTCACATGAGGGTTGAAGGGGACTAGAGTTCCTAGGGACAATTATAAATCTAGGAGAACAATGCAAGGAGCCTCAGCCAACCAGAGCCAGATCACTTATGGGGCAATGATGCTCAAATCTAGATCTCTCGTCTTGATCTCCCTGCATCTCCAGTGTCATTTATCCAGTTGTCTACCAGCCATTTCCATATGCATGTTTAATAGTCACATCACATGAATATGGGTGACATTTAACTCTTGACTGCCTAGCTTCCCTACCTGTTCCTCCTGGGCCCCCACCCCCTCAGAGGATGGCATTGCCACATCCCTGCTGCACAAGCTGAAAATACTTTCTTTTCCCTCACTCCCTGCCACCTTCTCCAACTACTGCAATAGCTTCAGAGCCTCTTTACAATCTGGCCATTCAATAGCAGGAGGAATCATTTTATAACACAATTTGGATAATGACATATTTCACTCAGAGAAACTATATGTGATATACATACAAGATATTCACAGCCGTACAAGTACCCTAGTACCCTCCACCCAACATGAGAAAGAGAACACATCAAGCGCTGGGAAATCTTGCCTCCTCCAATTTCACTCCTGTTCTCCTGCAACCTCCTAGGAAACAGGACACTGAATTTTGTGTTGGCCATTCATGTTAACAGTTTACCACATTTCTATGTATCCTCAAGTGACACCATTTATTTTTGCACATTTGGACTTTATACAAGCAGAATCATACTTGCTATCACTTTTTTTCACTGTGCATTATGTTTATGAGATTCTTCCAGGATGACACATGTAATAAAAATATATATTAGACCTAATCATTTTCCTTTCACTATTTTCAGGACTGCATTTTAGTTATGGAGCCCTCTTTAAAAAAACATAAGTCTCTATTCTTCCAACTCCGGGTTTTGCTTGTTGGTTTGTTTCTCCTTTTAATCATCTGTGGGCGTGGGAAGCAGCAGGACCATATCTTCTTCATTTAAGAACCTTTTCGTCTCATATGGAAGATGAACTCATCCCCTCATCTTTTCTTTTTCTGGCAAATGAAACCAATTATTTTAACTTTCCTTTACAGGACTTATTTGCCAGACCTTTCATTTAATCAAGTCACTATAAAAGCAATTAAACTCCTATCTCTCTGCTCTCCTGAAAGCTGCCATCACAACAGAAATATCCCTTGGAGTTTCTGTTGTGGCTCAGGGGAAACGAACCCAACTAGGACCCATGAGGATTTGGGTTCAATCCCTGGCCTCACTCAGTGGGTCAAGGATCTGGTTTTGCTATGAGCTGTGGTGTAGGTTGCAGATGCAGCTCAGATCTGGTGTGGCTGTGGCGTAGGCTGTAGCTCAGATTTGACCCCTAGCCTGGAAACCCCCATATGCCACAGGTGCAGCCCTTAAAAAAAAAAAAGAAAAAAAAAAAAGCATAAACAAAAAACCCTAGAAAAATCCCCCTCAGCTTGGTCTCCCCTCAACCCCAGGTAACCATTTCTCAAGTGATGCAGTTACAAAGAGCTCACAGCAGTGCTCCAACCGCCAGCTGTATTTATTGCTGGAAGGAAGAATATTCTTCCCGCACTAATGCACAGAGTATGGCGGCTAAATCTGTTCACATGCCGATTATTAATTTTTTGAGGGGAGGATGCGGGTGGTTATCTGTTTTAAAAATCATGTAGGACTTTTTTTTTTTTTTTTTGTAACCTCCATCTCTGTGGCTTCAGATAAATAAAACATGAGTTCCTATTACTCAGAGAATGACAGCTGTTGCCCTGGGTTCTGTCCTGTGGCAAGCTCCCAGGAATAAAATATTCAAGCAGTGGGAGTTAAGGATAATTTTTTTTTTCTAGCCACAATTTTCCCTCTCTCTGAGAAAAATCAATATTAAAGAAGCGGTGATGTCGGCAGGTTGCTGTGACCCAGGAAGAGGCGGCTTTGCTAATTGCTATCTCAGAGCCCAGAAACATCAGCAGCACTGACTGTATGATCTCCGCCTGCTTTACCTGCACTAATTCACAGAATCCTCATGATGACCTGAGGAGGGAGGTGCTATTATTACCCTGGTTTCAGAGATGAGGAAACCAAGACTCAGAGGGGTTAAGTGGTTCAGCTCTGGTAGGCAGAATACCCACCCTGCCCACCTCCCCAAGATGGTGAAGACCTCTGGAACTTGTGCATATATTACTTTACATGTCAAGGGGCTTTGCAGATGTGATTAAGGTTATGGACCTTGAGATGGGGAGATTATCACGGATTACCCGCGTGGACCCACCGTAGTCACAAGGGTCCTTAAAAGTAGCGAGCCTTCCCAGCTGTGGTCAGAGGGAGATGTAACGTGAGAAAGACCTAAGTCAAGGAATGCTGGCTGCCTCTAGAAGGTGGAAAAGGCCAAGGAAACAGATTCTCCCCCAGGGGCGCTAGCAAAGAATTCGGCCCTGCCAGTACCCTGACTTTAGTCCATGACACCCCATGTTGGACTTCTGACCTTTGAAACTGTAAGAAAATAAATGTGTGTTTCCCGAAGCCATTAAGTTTGTGACAATTGATTATGAAAATAATAGGAAACTAAGTCAGGTTTTGGGACCTGAAGTCTTTCCAGAAGAACACAATCTTCAGGTTGAGTTTTCTGAATGGATCCTGGGCTTTTTGGATTCATTCTTGATTTTTTTTTTTTTAATGAATTTCATGCTCCAGGAAGGCAGTTTTATTTTACTTTTTTTTTTTTTTTTTTTTTTTTTTTTTTTTTTGTCTTTTTGGGGCTGTATCTGCAGCATATGGAAGTTCCAGGCTAGGGGTAGAAATGGAGCTGTAGCTGCTGGCCTATACCAAAGCCACAGCAAAGCCAGATCTGAGCTGCATCTGTGACCTACACCACAGCTCATGGCAATGCCAGATCCTTAACCCACGGAGTGAGGCCAGGGAGTGAACCTGCGTCCTCATGGATGTTAGTCAGATTCGTTTCTGCTGAGCCACAACGGGAACTCCACATTCTCGAATTTGATGGAAAGGCACTCATCGCCATGTTTTCAGAGGCAAAAAGAGCATTGGCAGTCCCTGAAACGATGCTACACAAAATCCCACCACGGGAAACCCCATTCCCTGGGCCAAAATCTGAGCTCGTGTTCCCCTCATCTTCTCTCACCAAATTCTTTCTTAAAAGGAGAGCCTTTGATATGGCATCCTTGCCCCAAAGAAATGAGCTCTGCAAAGGTTCTCTTTAACCCTAAACCGTGACCAAGACCCAACCCTTGGAGGTCAGTGGGAATTAATTCTGCACAGAGGGGTGCACGGAAATGAACTGGAAGGTTCACTCCAAGGGTGGATGACCTGGGTCTGAATGCTGCTCTGCCACTCAGTATTTATGTGACCTTGGTTACCGAACCTCCCTGTTTCCCCATCTGTCAGTGTGCAGGGCCACTGCTCCGGTGAAGGGCAGAATGTGGTCAGAGTGAGCAGAGGGTTCAGTGGGCACCGGCCACCGAAGTGTGTCCTAGTGCAGACCTACGAATGCTACTTACATTTAGACGAATCTCATGCAACAGAGACGGAGACCTTATAAAACATAATTTTCTCCCTTCAGGTTTTTAACACCTGCTGGTGGGTGTTGAAACAGCTTTTGCCAGTAAGGCTGACTTCATAATCAGCTTTGGAGTAGAGAATTACACAAACCGACAGACTGGGCCCCCGCTTCTGCTGATTTGATTTTTTGTCTTGGGAAGAGAAAATGAGCACCATGTAGATGATTTTGTGAAGGAGTCTATGTTCACAACACAGGTTTCCATCTGAATAGTCTGTTGGGAAATCTGGGTGCGCAAAAAGGCCACAGTCAAGTCTGCCAGAGAACACAAAGTAACTGAGGCTTGGAGCCACGTTCCCTCACGTGGGTCCTGCAGAGAAGACACTCACAGTTGCTACTCAACAAAAGGCCCTTGAGAGAAGAGACTCGAGATCAAATAAGACTGGGCAGGGCAGGATCAACAAAGTTAAGCTTGCCTCTTTCCTAAAGGACTTTTTTTTTTTTTGTCTTTTTGTCTTTTTAGGGCCACACCCTCTGCATATGGGGGTTCCCAGGCTAGCAGTCAAATTGGAGCTGTAGCTGCCAGCCTACACCACAGCCATAGCAACACAGGATCTGAGCCACGTCTGCGACCTACACCATAGCTCATTGCAACACCAGATCCTTAACCCACTGAGTAAACCCAGGGATTGAACCTGCTTCCTCACGGATACTAGTCGGGTTCGTTAACCACTGAGCCGTCATGGAAACTCCAGGACTTCTATTTTTCAACATGCTAACAGAGATGATGAATTCCTCAGGGGGCCGTGTATGTTATACAGCATTTCTCCAAGATAGTGTGACCTTGGAAACCCAGTTAGTTTTTGCTTTTTGGCAAGTATCAGGTGGTAAAGGCTGCAAAGGACACTTCATTCCTCTTTGGCCAGGAGACACCAGGCTTCTCAAATGCTCTTCTGCCCCAAAGAGGCCTAGCTCAGAGGGTAATAAGCTCCTGGGCCTTGTTTCTGAGGCTCCTATTTCATGTAAGCCTTAAAGGGAAAATGGACATGGACTTGGAACAGGCCAACGCATGCTACAAGGAGATGCTATTAGCTAGTCTGTAACATGACTCCACAATCTCCTTTTGAGATTACGAAACTTATTCAGACTTAAAAATACTTGTATTCATTTTATTAGGTATTTGATCAGTCCCGAAAGGCAATTCAGGTGTTGCATTTTTACATGATATAATACAAAATCACACAAATAATACTTCAAAGAATCCTCATAATTACTGTAATTATGATCTTTGCAGTCATAGTTTGCAGAAAACCACAGAATCTGCCACATCAAAAGATTAAGTATTAATTATGTAGATGTTTAACAGATTTAAACCAAACTTCAGCTCAAGATCTTAGTATGTAACTGACAATGTCTAGAGTTTTTAATAGATGCAACCTACAATGGGTCAAATTCCAAAATAAGATAAACTAAGATGACATAGAATCTATACCCCTCAGAGTCTAATGTCAATAGTGTTCTTCAAATATGATGTTATTAAAGGTTAATTTTGTGCTATCTTATAAGTATCTGGAATTATTTACAGTTTTGGTGACATTTCCTTTCTTTATTTTCTTTTTGCCTTTTCTTGGGCCGCACTTGCGGCATATGGAGGTTCCCAGGCTAGGGGTCGAATCAGAGCTGTAGCCACCAGCCTACACCACAGCCCCAGCACCAAGGGATCCGAGCTGCGTCTGTGATCTGCACCACAGCTCACGGCAACGCCAGATCCTTAACCCACTGAGCAAGGGCAGGGATCGAACCCGCAACCTCATGGTTCCTAGTCGGATCCATTAACCACTCTGCCACGAAGGGAACTCCGACATTTCCTTTCAAATTACTTTCATTATTTTACAGGAATATGGGTCTCTCTCAGGACTGCTTCAGGAATTTTCCTCTCTAGTCTAGGTGTCTAATAGGTTGAATGAATTAGTGAATAAATGAATGAATGCATTTAAGAGTTAACTTTGGAGAATGGAAAAACGCAGTTAACTTCAGAGTATTTTTTGTGGAAGTATATAAGGTTTAAAAACATAGTTTTCTTCTTTTAAAATGTTCTCTCTGGTGTTCAAACAGTATAAGAAACATCATCATCAAACAATGTTGTTTATTCCAGGAAATAAGTCTTGATACATCTTTAATCTCCAAAGCACTGAGCTCAGGCTTTTAATTTTCTGGTCACAGACTCCGTGACCCTTTTCTAACTGGGTGAAGAATTTGTTTTGCCTGTCGGCAACGAATAAGAATGTGGGGTAGGACTTCACGAAATGCTTAGATTTGGTTGATGAAAGCGGCAACAGTTAAAGGACTGCATGTGGTGGACAAGGAGGAAGATAAAATGGGGGCAGGAGAGACATAAGGTAGGACAGACCTTGGGAGGCCTACTCTGACCTGGGAAGCCCAATCCTACAGTTCAGTGGAGGGCACGGGTCGGGGGAACCTTCCAGTTTAAGAGAGGAGGGAGCTTAGGGGAGTTCAGTTTTATGAGATGTTACAGATGTTGAATTCAGTTTCTGAGATGTTACGTTTGAGGAACCTAAGGGACATCCAGGCAGGGAGGAGTAATAAGTGGACAGATGAAAACACAGATTTGCAGCTCAGAAGAGACCTTGGGGAGTTCCCCTCATGGCTCAGCAGTAAAGAACCCAACTAGTATCCATGAGGACATGGTTGGATCCCTGGCCTCACTCAGTGGGTTAAGGATCTGGCATTGCCATGAGCTGCAGTGTAGGTAGCAGACGAGGCTCGGATCTGGTGTTGCTGTGGCTGTGGTGTAGGCGGGCAGCTGCAGTTCCGATTGGACTCCTAGCCTGGGAACTTCCATATGCCCCTGGTGCAGCCTTAAAAAGACAAAAAAAAAAAAAAAAAAAAAAAGAAAGGAAAAGAGAAGAGACCTGGGAAGGAGATGCGGGTCTGGTTTTGGAAGTCTTTCTAGAGAACGATGGTGGTGGGGGTGAGCAATGAGATCACCCCAGAAAAATGCTGGGAGTTTGTAGCACAGACGGTAAGGGTGGGTGGCAGAAGAAAAGGAGGTGTCCACCAGGGGCCTGGGATGGACTGATCAGAGAGGAGGAAGAGCAACAGGGAAACAGGCAAACTGAGGAAGCCTGGGAAGAGAATGATGCAGGGGGAAGAGAGTGGGCCAAGGGTACATGCTGCACAAGGTAGAAGAATCAGGCCCCCCAAAAGCAATTCCATTTGGCAATTCCTGGTGAGGGATATAATAGATTATGATGAGTGAAGAGTGACTAGGAGCTGAGAAAGTGGAGGGGAGTAAGTTTTCGGTGGTGTGTAGAAGGGAAAGAGGACAGTTTATTAAAAGGTGTGTAGTGGTATAAGGAATTATTATTATTATTTTGTCTTTTTGTCTTTTCTAGGGCCACACTCGTGGCATGTGGAGATTCCCAGGCTAGGGGTGTAATTGGAGCTATAGCTGCCAGCCTACACCACAGCCACAGCAATGCCAGATCCGGGCTGCTTCTGCGACCTACACCGCAGCTCATGGCAACGTCAGATCCTTCACCCACCGAGCGAGGCCAGGGATCGAACCTGCAACCTCATGGTTCCTGGTCGGATTCATTTCCGCTGCACCACGACGGGACTCCCTAAGGAATTATTTTAAAGACAGAGTATCTGCTGAGTAAGAGAAAGGAGTAGAGTGGGAGACTATAAAAAGAAACCCCTGTGAACATCTGTGTTCCAGTGGTCAGGATTAGGTAAACAGAATTCTTGTCACATGACTAGGAACTGCCACCCAATAATGTAACACCATCCATTCCTGCTGTGATATTCTGACTCATGCCACACTTAGAGAAAGGTCACCAATAAACATGTCCTTGCAAGTGCCAGTGTCACACTTTTAAATAAAAGGTGTACACACAGCAGGATCATACCATTTTTCCTGCTTTAAGGGCAGCACATTGGACTAGATAGCTTTTTGAGGTTGCCCCTAACCCCAGAAAAGTATGCCTCTGTGTGCTTTCATTCTTTTTATGGAGTTCACATCTATTTTACCAGTTCAGTTCTTGGTTAAATGCTCATCCAGGCTATCCCCGTTTTCTTCTGACTGCCTGCTCTTTCTAGAATATTTTTATTCTCCAATCTAAACTGATTTCCGTAACAAGTTACATACCAACCATTTCAGTCAAGTTCTCTCTTTATACTCACTGGATATAGCCATTGCATCAAAGAAAATATCCCAATTAGTGGCTTCAAATTTCTATGTCAGCTCATTTCATTCTTTCTTTACATATTCTCAGTATTGTCCTATCTGCTGTCTGCTTTGCTTCAGAAGGCTATTGTATTTTTTATTTTATTTATTAATTAATTTATTTATGTATTTACGTATTTATTTATTTATTTTAGGGCTGCACCTGTGGCATATGGAGGTTCCCAGGCTGGGGGCTGAATTGGAGCTGCAGCTGCACCACCACAGCCACAGCAAGGTGGGATCAGAGCCGTGTCTGCCACCTACACCACAGCCTCCTGCAATGCCAGATCCTCAACCCAATGAGCAAGGCCAGGGATTGAACCTGTATCCTCATGGATCCTAGTCAGGTTCATTAACCGCACAATGAATGCTTTTTTGAAGAGAGTATCTGGAATAAAATGCAGTGAAGGAAATAAAAATGTGTCTTCGGGTATCTTCCTTTGCTTTGGGAAGAAAGACTTTTGTTTGTTTTTACTCTGTGTTGTCCTAAAAATGTTGTTCTGAATTTGCCAGATTAAATTCCATTAAATCATGGAAATTATTCCAGTGACAGGTCACCCCCAAGGACAGGATACTTGGGAAATGAGGGTGCGTCCATTGCTGATTTGGTGTTTCAAATACTTTTGTACTGGTGAAATATACTTACACTTTTTTTTTAAATTTTATTTTTGTCTTTTTGTCTTTTGAAGGCTGCACTGGAGGCATATGGAGGTTCCCAGGCTAAGGGTCTAATTGGAGCTGTAGCCGCTGGCCTATACCACAGCTATAGCAACGTCAGATCTGAGCCGTGTCTGCGACCTACACCACAGCTCACGGCAACGCCAGATCCTTAACCCACTGAGCAAGGCCAGAGATCGAACCCACAACCTCATGGTTCCTAGTCAGATTCATTAACCACTGAGCCACGACGGGAACTCCTATACTTACACTTTAATGAGCTATTAATGCTGAGAAGAAAAGATTGTATCAGTTCTCTAACATAGGCATGTACCAGTGGTCTAGATAATGTTGCTTCTGAGATAGTAAAATTTTTAGAATTCTTACCACATAGATCATGAACTGCCAGCCAACAAAGTAATACTGCACTGTTCTTGCGGAGATAGCCTGAGTGATGTTTGGAGCAAAGGTCACCAATAAATATGTCCCTGCAAATGCCAATGTCATACCTGTAAATAAAATTGAAAAGACAAACCAAGTTGAAAAGGGACACTTAAGCTCTTTTAGGTAAACATTACCTATAGACCAAGCAAAGTCCATGCCTGTTAAAACACGATTCATCAAACCACCCCCAGAGAGCATCATGCATTCACCCAACAGCATTACCTTTAAACGGGGATAAGGGCCAGGAAAGGGATGAGGTACGACGGAACTTCTGATTTTTCTCTGTTGTTTCAGATAAATCTTGACCTCTTCAGAGAAGCCTTTCCCAAAGATGGGGAAGTTCAGAACATGTGCATATGAACACACAAAAGCATATCCAACCTGGCTGTTTGTTTCCACATGGACCCGTAAGTGCATGAAGAATTCAGATCCATCTGGATCTAGGTGGTGGAGCCCAGGGAGTAGGGAAGTCCATCACCTGATGATCTATCTACTCTGCACTCACAAATCTTTGGATCTTTCACACACACACACACACACACACACACACACACACACACACACACGGGTAATTTTCAACTTGAAAACTCTGGTAAATGAACATCTTAACTATTGCCATTTACTGGAATCCTTTCAAGCAGAAATAACCAAGGTGAATGCTGACTTTGCTACAGGATTTATTTGAGCCCATTTAAAATCTAGAGTTCCAGGGACTGCTTGGTAAAATATCACGTAATAAACCCATGTAGGAATGCGTTACTGTCATCACTTTAATATTACTTGTAATAATGGAGGAAGGGAATGTGTGTGGGAGGAATGGCCGTAGAAGGAGGGGTAGAGAGAGGAATGCTTATCCACATAACACTAAAAACTGCTTAGTTATTAATAATTAGCAGTCTGAGAAACATGGAGTTAGGTAGCATTTTTTGGAGCGTGCACCTGAAAACATAATTCAGCATGTTCCATCACTGAGGTCAGCATTGTTGTGTGTATAATTTACAGCCACCATGCACTCCAACCTGAAAAAATCTGGTGTGTCTATAAAGTCCTGCAATTTGAAGACACCAATTTCCCATTGCTCTTAACCAATGATTTAGGGTTTTGAACTCTAGCTTCTGAGAATGAACAGCATTTGATTTTTCATACAAGCTAGGCAGTAGCTATTCATGGTATTGGAGGAGCTATAAAATAAGCTTCCTCTAACGTAACAATTGATTCCACAATACTTTGTGCAGGCGAAAGCTCTACTGCTGGAATACTTTCTGGAATACTTTCTGAAGACAGAAATTAAAATACACAAGTTTAAAAGTGATTTTTTAAAAGAGAATTTCAAGAAAGAAAACAATATACATCATTATGCCTTTCAATGAAACAAAAATAATATATACGAAAGTGGGCAAAATTACTGGTCGGCTCTGTCCCTTTTTTTGAAAAGAAAGCTCTTTCCAAAGATAATTGTTCAATATTATGTTCCTAGGAGGAAGGGATTTGAAAAAAAAGCCAATTTTCTAAACTGGATATAGTAAAGTAGAATAAATGCACTGAATACGACTTAAAAGTCTCAGAGACTTCCAACTTACTTTTGTGAAATCCACATTTCTTATTTATATTGAGTTCTTCTCACAGTTAGTTATCTCCTCTAACTAGATATAGTCAACTAGATATAGCTAGTGTCAATTACATTTCTTTAAAAAAATTTAGTTTCGAATGGGTAACACATGCATATGCTAAAAAATTCAAAAGCCATAGAGGAGGGATCAGTGAAAAGTCAAAGCTCTCTCAGACCCTGTGGCCCCATGATTCCCTCCTCAGCGGTAACCACTGCCACTCAGTTCTCGAGCTTTTCTTTGCAGTGATGTGTTATGCAGGCAGGTGTGAGAGTGCCTGCATTTTGGTGTTTTAAACAAACGACAGCATATTACTTTTCCGTATCTTGCTTTTTTCCCTAACTTAGTGTTTTAAACAAACGACAGCATATTACTTTTCCGTATCTTGCTTTTTTCCCTAACTTAACAGAATATCTTGGGGAATGTTTTACTTCAGGATATGTAGGGCAGCCTCCTCCTTTCTGAGTCTGCATAGTATCCATTTTAGGGAGGCTGTTACTTTCAATATGGTCCCTGTTTCATATTCTGCTTCCGCATTTGGATACTGTGCCCGTTTTTACCAGGGTACATCTCCACTGCATTTCTGAGCTCCTTAAGTAAAATGACTGATAATTTAGCAATTATCCTTTCAAAGTACTTTTTTCACTTTTTTTTTTTTAGGGCCGCACTGGCAGTGGCATATTCCCAGGCTAAGGGTCGAATCAAAGCTGTAGCCGCTGGCCTATACCACAGCCATAGCAACGTCAGATCTGAGCCGTGTCTGCGACCTACACCACAGCTCACGGCAACGCCGGATCCTTAACCCACTGAGCAAGGCCAGGGATCGAACCTGTGTCCTCATGGACACTAGTCAGATTCAATAACTGCTGAGCCACAATGGGAACTCCCTTCAGCTGCCCTATTTCACCTGAACCTTACTAGACTCACACGTCACTGTGAGTCTAGTAAGTAACTCTATGGGAACTCAGGAGGTCATGCTTTCTTTCTTCTTAGTGATTTTAATTTCAGCAACTTCCGACACTTACAGAGGCAGTCCTGGATAGCTGCTACCTGCTCTTTCCTTGTTTATTTGGTGTCGTTTATCTTGTTCTGTGTGATTTACTGTCTCCTTCATGGGTTATGTGTTCATTTTTCATAAATGTTTTAAGATAGTCATTAGCAGTTCCTTCAATAAGTTTCTGTAAAATATATTTATATCCTACCTTTTTCTAAAAGTGGCATGAAACATCAAGTGCCTGCTATTTTCATTTCAGTAAAGCCACAAATATCCCTTCTTTTGAAAGACACCGATTTCTGACTTAGACACAGATTTCTTTATCTTCTTCTGTTGGCCCATTTGCCCAAAGGAATATTCTGGAAGCGTAAGACACTAAAAGAAGAAAAGCAACACTTGACACGCCCTTTGACCAGGGAAATGGTTAAATTCCAGGTCAGGACTTGGATACTGGAAGTCTAATCCAGCCTGAAACTGGCCCTACACAATACAAATTTCACTGCTACTGCTAGCTGCAAGAGCCCAGGCAAGTTGCTTATCCCTCTGTGACACAGTCTCCTCATTTACGAGTACAAATGAACTTGTCCTACCTGCTAGACTCCAGGAATTTGGCTTTGCAAGAGGCCAGTCAGGAGAGCTGAATACGTTTGAAAGCTTACCTGGAGGCCTGATGTGACAAAGGACCCTGGGATGGATCCAACTTAGGATGCTGACTGCCAAGGAAGGGTCAAAGGCCATCTGAGTCAAGCTTCCAAATGAATCCAAACTGGTATCTCTAATATTGTAGTCTAGAGCTGAGGGGGATTGTCCCTGGGGCTGTCTCTACAGTGATAATGACCCACTTTGGGAATGGAAGGGAGGGACAGGAAGGAATTGGCTGGCATCTCCTGACTGCCTAGGGAAGGTAATCTCCCCACTGGTCTTAAAAGAAGATGGAAGAAAGGACACAACCTAACAGAACACAGAGAAGAAGAATCACTAACAGCACTGTCTTTGCTACCCACTGCTAACCTCAGGGAACTGGTGCACAAAGCACTGAGATCTGAATATTGGAGGGGATCAAAGGTGGAGCTGTTGGGCAGCAGGGGGTAAGCTGCAGGCGGGGGTCACCACCTAGATGCTGGACACGACCCACAGTACAGGGGATGTGGCCCCATCTGCACTCCATCATGCCCAGACCTGCAGCAAATACATTTTCTCACCAAATACAACCCAAGTCATGTAAATGTCTGCCATGACCATGATCTGGTGGGAGTTTCAGATTTAGCTTGATACAATATCCAAGCATTAATAAAATCTCTTCTATAAACTTATTATGTGTACAAAAGAGGTAAAAGAGCTCATCCTTGCTCTTTACAGTAGATAGACTAGGTATACTGGGAAGACATAGAACAAAGAAAGGTAATCATTCCTTTTTTTTTTTTTTTTTTTTTTTTTTTTTGTCTTTTTGCCTTTTCTAGGCCCTCTCTCGAAGCATATGGAGGTTCCCAGGCTAGGAGTCTAATCAGAGCTGTAGCTGCCAGCCTATGCCAGAGCCACAGCAACGCCAGATCCGAGCCGCGCTGCGACCTATACCATAGCTCATGGCAACACCAGAGCCTTAACCCACTGAGCAAGGCCAGGGATCGAACCCGCAACTCATGGTTCCTAGTCAGATGTGTTAACCACTGAGCCACAACAGGAACTCCGCTCATCATTCTTTTTAAGTGATGTTCTTAGAAGTGTAATTTCACAGACAATTGTGGTTGATATGGGAGTTACAGTATGATCACCATCATACAGAAATGTGATGATAAGAACTATAATAATACTAATACTTAGAAGCATCATTCTAAAGCCTTTACATCTATATAACTAATAATTCTTACAACAAACCTAGGAAAAATAACTGTACAATTATGTTACTAAATATACTATGTGCATATTACAGAGTATATCGTATTTAGCATTGTACACTATTAAAACTAGCCACATTGGAAATATGAGAAAATGCTGTCACAAAGGAAATAACTATCTTGTCTGGGATTTTCAAGCCAAGTGAAGAGCTTGGATTGGAACCTAGGTAGGCTATATATATATTTTTTTTTTAACAACTACACTCTCCTGCCTCATGTATACATGAGGGACAAGGGTGGATGAATGGACAATTCAAGGCTGTCATTCATGCTATAGTCTCAGGGGGTGGCACCCAGGAGCTGTCCAGAGCATAACCTGAGGCTGGATGACACATCCCCACTGGACTAGAGGGAACCCGCTCCTCCTGGCAGTGATCCTTGGAGTCCCCGACTGGTCCTGAGGTTCCTTCAGAAGAGTGTCTCCCAAACTGGTGTTCCCTAGAAGCAGTTTCATGAAATAGATGTTCCGCCAAGAAATTTGGGAAGAGGTGAGTGAAACAAACTTACATAGTTCTTTTACTGGAAGACCCCTGGAGGTCCTCAAGCTGTTAGTATTCATTGCGAATCTTCTAGGGGAGGATACGGTTGTCACATTTTCTAAACGTATTTGACCATTTATATCATCCTGAAGTCGTGTTGTGAGTATTTTATACTTTGAGAAATGCCTGACACTTAACTGGATCCAGCTGTGAGAAGGCAGCCTCTGTGTCAAGAGGCTACCGAAGCTCTATTGCAAAAGTTTCCTATAGATGCTTGTGGACTGAGGTTGAAATATAGATGTGATGGAAGGGAAAAGAGCCCAACATCAGGCTCCTTCTAATGCTTCTGTTCACGGGCACTTCCAACCTGCTGAGTTTCTCACCTGTACAAGCCTTGGATTCTAGGATCTACTTGCACAGCTCTCCCTCAACTGACAACTGCTTTCCCAGCCCACCCTTCCCCTTAAGTAGAATCTGAAATCTCCTTTAATTTTGTCCTCACTCTCCAGCTCAGTGCCAGCTAATGTTAACTGCCTTTGAGTTAGCTTCTGGGATCTGACTTGACCTGACTTCTGGTAGCCTTAAGAGTTTTAAAAATCCAGCTAACCCGACTTCACCCAACATTGCTGTCTGGGTCTCTTGGAGCCTGTAATATGTCACCTGATGAATGGGGGTCCAGCTCTTGCTTTTGTGGGATATGAGGAATCACAGCATAAACTGGACTCTTCACACCCAACTGTTCAGGATGCCTTCCCCTCAGTGCAGGCTCTCCAGATGCCTCAGGCTAATGGCAGCTGAATCCTGAAGGAGCCGTGGACTAGGATGTCTCAATAGAGCAAATCCAAATAGTTTGGAATCTATCATCAGAAAGTCCCCCATTCTTGGAGTTTCTGCTGTGGCACAATGGGATCAGTGGCCTCTTGGGAGCGCTGGGACACAGGTTCAATTTCTGGCTCGGCACAGTGGATGGAGGATCCTGTGTTGCCACAGCTTAGGTTGCAACTACAGCTCGGCTCTGATCCCTGGCCCAGAAACGAGGGGCAGCCATAAAACAAAATTTAAAAAAGTCCCCCATTCGTGAAGTAACTTTGAAAGTAAATAGCCAATCTGTCCTCTCAACCAGAAATAATGGTTTGTTTGCTAGATTAGTATTCTAGATACTGGCTTCAAACCAAGCTGACCTCTGGTGTGGGAGAAGGAAGGAAGGAGATGCTTCTCAACTCACTATTAATCTCTTGACATTTTATTTGGGAAATCATTTATAGGTGACTTGATATAATCAAGTTACTGGTCTCCGGAGAGTGCTGATGAATTGGCTGTAATTTTTATTTTTTATGATGACACTATCTGGATTTAAATCAACTAGGATCTCACGGACTATTAGATTCAGTATGTCTGATGACTAAGGGAGAAGAGGGGAAAATACTATAGTTTTGGCTGATTGAAGAGGAGAGAAATTTGGTGCTTTTTTGGAGGAAAAATAATCATTACAATAATTTAAAGTTATTAATCCACTAAGAATCAGAGCATAGTCCAAAGCCTGTCATTGAGTTAATAATAGTTGGCGATTCCTCTCAGACATAGCTTTTGTGAGGTCATTTTTTTGAGGCTAGTGGTGAAAAGCTTCATAGCCACAGAGCAACATTTGGCAATAAATTAGTTCAGCTTGTTTCCACATGGTCCCAAAAAATCTTCATTTGTTCCATCATGAAAAACAAACTTTCATTTGCTTGAAGCAGGGAAAAAAATGACTTTCTTTTGCACATTTTGACAATTTATTTTTTAGCATGCTTACAATGTTAATCTTTAAAAAAAAAAAATGCCGCTAACTACTCTTTTCCCTGTTTGGTTTTAGTCCCTGTAAAGAAAAAGAAAAATGCATTTTTTTGCTTTTAACAGAGTCAAATTTTCTCAAGGCATCAGCAATACAGGCCCAAAGAAGATACATGTGACTTAACACAACCTTGAGTATGGTTGGGGAAAAAGTCCTTCCCTAAGCATGAAATGGGTTATAACATCTCAGATCCTGATAATCTTAATGCTCTTGGAATCAGGGGTATGGAACAGGTAACTAAATCATTTCCTATTGCTGTGACACTAGATTTAAGTAAAAAATTGATCACTTTTTTATTTTTTCTTTTTAGGGGCACACCTGTGGCATATATAAGTTCCCAGGATAGGAGTCAAATCAGAGCCACAGTTGCTGGCCTACACCACAGCCACAGCAAAGCCAGATCCGAGTCATGTCTGTGATCTACACCTCAGCTCCCAGCAACGTGGGATCCTTAACTCCCTGAACAGGGCCAGGGATTGAACCTGTATCTTCATGGATACTAGTCTGGTTTGTTTCTGCTGAGCCACAATGGGAACTCCAAAAATTGATCACTTTTAAGTATAGCATGAAACAAAAGTGATACCAGATATATTCCTGCTCCAAAAGCATTAGATGAAAAGGCAAAAACCCTCAACCAGAGTTATGGGAAATGTCACCTGGATGACTAAAGTTCGCTAAAATAGCCTAATCATGGTTTCCTCTCATGAATCAGTAGTGTAAAGTGGTGGCAGCAATAATGATAATAACAGCTATCATTACTGAGTCCTTACTACATGGACAGGCCCTGCTCTATGAGTACCCTGAACTCACTTAATCCTATGAGATAGGTAATGCTATCTTCATTTTAAGGATGAGGAAATTGGAGTTTAAAGGGATTAAGTAACTTTGCAAAGGCCACATAGCCTAGAGAAACTAGAGACTCATTTCCACCTCATGACGCTATAGCTATTACCAGGTTGCCATTATTAGAATACTGGTCCACCACCAACTAGTGTTATGACCTGGGGCAAGTTATTTAAACCACATATCAGGAGTTCCCGTCGTGGCGCAGTGGTTAACGAATCTGACTAGGAACCATGAGGTTGCGGGTTCGGTTCCTGCCCTTGCTCAGTGGGTTAAGGATCCAGCGTTGCCGTGAGCTGTGGTGTAGGTTGCAGACACGGCTCGGATCCCGCGTTGCTGTGGCTCTGGCGTAGGCTGGTGGCTACAGCTCCAATTCGACCCCTAGCCTGGGAACCTCCATATGCCGCGGAAGCGGCCCAAGAAATAGCAACAACAACAACAAAGACAAAAAGACAAAAAAAAAAAAAAAAAAAAAACACATATCAGCTCTATAAATGGATTGTTCCTCCATATAAGTGAGATGGTTCATGTGAAACACTTATAGTATCTGGACAGGTAAATATTTAATGAATGTTGGCTCTTAATAAAGTAAGAAATTAGCAAAGAATTGAAGACTTAAAAGAGGTTTTGTTTGGTTTTTTTGTTACGTGTACACACGTGTGTGTTTCCTATTTCTTAGGTTACACGTTTTTATTATTACCTCCCATGGAGGAAGCTGTGTGGAGATAACAATTTTATGAATAGAGCTTTACATTTCTTAACATGTATCAATATCAGCGATCCAATTTGACCCATTCAACAGTCTTCTATATTTGTCAGCAAACTGAGGGTTAGAGAAATTAAGTAATGTCATGTTGGCCACACAGTTGATAGCAGAAGTCGAATCCAGATTTGAACCCATGAGACTGAGTTACATTTGTATCCTTTGATGTTGAGCTAGTTTATTGCTTTGAGTAATGTTGAGTGGATCTTGGGTTTTCAAAGTATATAATCAAATCAGCAGCACATACTGGTATTTCTATTGCTTCCTGAGTCATAGCTGTGACTTTGATTACATTTTTTCCCTAATCCTCATGGGCAGCAGTTGGAGCACAGTGTTACACAGAAACTTGCCTTACCTTTTTGCAACTCTGTCAACACTTCTCGCGTTATTCCCTCTGCATGCCCCCTGGATATGGCCCATGCCTGTCTATTCAGCTGTCAGAACTGATTCGAATGGTACCTCTGCTGTAGAAAATCCTCTCTGGGCTTCCCAGCTAGAATCATCTCTCTTCATTCTCAACCAGTGGTTCTCAACCGGAGGTGATTTTGCCTCCCTGGGGAGACCTGACAACGCTTGAAGTCATTTTTTTTTTTTTTTTTTTTTGGTTGTAATAGCTAGGGCAGAGGGCACTACTATCCTTTAAAGGGTAAAGGCAAGAAGAGATGATGCTAAACATCCTTCAACACACAGGACTGCCCCCTGCAATGAAGAATTACCCAGCCTAAAATGCCTGTAGGGCTGAGGTTGAGAAATCCTGTTTTAACCTAAAGGCTGGAGACATTATAAGATATACTGTTTTCTACTTTTAAAAAACTTATTTCTGTATATATGTTATCCTTGACTGTATACTTTGAAGACAGGGTTCTGTTAATCATCTTTTTATCACAGAGGTTCATAATAATTGGCAAGTCTTCCTTTATATCCATCTGTGTTACCTCATTAAATACCTTACATTTATTGAAACATTAATCAACCATTAATTACAAAAGATGACACATGCTAGATTAACCGAGTTAAAGTTTCCTTAAGAATGTGATAAATGAGAAACACAGTGTAAGACCTGTTTTAATTTCTAAAACTCAGGCATTGCTCTCTCTTACTTCTGATTCCATACAGCTTCAGAAAATGATTCCATAAACCATAATATTAAAAAAAAAGAGTATAGAAAAATAATGTATTTGAAAAGTCACAATTCACATATGGATACATTTGGAAAAATATTTTAACCATGAAAATTTGACAACGTTGACTAAAAACTCCACTAGCGGAATCAAACTAAGGAGGGAAAAGAAAAAGTGAAAACTCAAGACACTAGGCTCCAGGGAAACATGATCGGGGAAACAAATGTTCAACATACTAACACTGGTGTCACATTTAAAGCTCAAATAAAAAAAAAAAAAAATCTCCTTGGAAGTGAGCAGACATTGCTTTATTTAAAGTGCCTAAAGTATCATATTCATTATCATATGTCAGCAGCAGTTCAGATGGGATTTTTGTCAAGGAAGAAAATATGCATCTCTATAATTCTTCTCGTTAACGATGTTTCCAACAAGAGGTAGAAGATGCAGTCAATATAAGAGGCTTGGCCATATAACGGAACTCTTTCTTACAGCCAAGAAGGATATTGCTGCTTTCCACTAACAGCCGAATTTCAAAATAAAATTCTGAAAATCAACATTCTAGGTTACTCTTAGAAAGGACTAAACACAAATTAGGTAGTTAATTAGTACATCTAAGTTTTGTTTGTGGTTTTCATTTTTATGTAGTTCTTTCATGTAACAATCTAACAAACATGTCCTTTGAAGTGGAATACTCTATTAGGTAAAACAAATGTTTTCTTGGATTTTATTATGTTCATAAAAATGTTGTAACAGTCATAATAATAATACTCTAAAATAATTTGTTGTGGTCAATAGCATGGGCCGTGGGCACAATGAAGATGCAGGTATTTCAAGTCAAAGAGCAATTGGCAGCTCCAAGATAAGACGTTCGCCTCTAAATGAGACTATATCTATTTCAGTAATTTGTTCCCTGTTTTTAAAGCACGTATTTTTCATAGGTGGGATTATTTATTTCCTCATCAAGCAGTGCTTATTTACAGGAATTAATTCATTACTTACCTAGTAAATCTGAGGCTCTCAAATTTTCTTTCAGAAACATAGCGGAAATAATGGCACTACCTAGAAAGAAAAGGGCCATGAGTGATGTTTCCAAATATAAAAACATATGTGATGCAATGCCATTTGAAAGGAGTTAAGGAGCTTTGTGGCTTAGGCCTGACTAGCTGGGTCCTGGTCAGAGACACCTGGTGGTTGTGGCTGTGGAAATGGCTTCGTGAAGATTCATGGAATCTGACCTGGTTGACAATGAACCTACATCATGGCTGGGATAGTGCATGGTATACAGTGAGGGCCTAATAAAATTCACTAAAGGACTCAATGAATGAAAAGGGAGGGAGGGAGGGAAGAAGGGAGGAAGGAAGGAAGGAAAGGGATGGAAAGACAGATATCAGATAAAAGGGAAGGAAAGAAGAGAGGATGGAAAGGAGGAAGTCTTAATGTTAAATATATTCAAAACTGAAACATTATTTCCCATCATCTCCTCCCATAATCCCTGTTTCAACAATGCCTCTACCAAGCACATCCAAAGGCGACTGGCTCTGTTGAGTCTGAATTTCACTGTCACTCAAGTCCACCTCCCTCCTCTTCATCCTGACATCACTGGCCTGGCACAGGCCAGCTTCACCGCAGGCTTAGCCGGTTAAAATAGCTTCCCTGGGGGCTTCCCATTTTACTATCCCTTCCCCACAGCACTATGAGTAATCTTTTTAAAATGCAAATCAAATGTAAACCCACAGCTTAAAAACCTCTTCATGGCTCCTTGTCATCCAGAGAACAAAGGCCAAACTACTGAGCTTGACATTCAAAGACAGATTTCACTACAACATTCCGCACATTCTGCTTGTCATGATTGCCACTGATCTCTTTCATAGTCTATGTCCACCCTACACAATTATTTTAATTCCCAGAACCCACACTGAGTTTCATGCTAAAGGACATTCCTTTGCATGCTATTCCTTGTGCAACTCTGCCTCCATCTTTTTACCCAGCTCTAGACTCAAGCATCACCTCTGGATTCCTCCAGTCTAAGTAGACCACTGCACCCATGGAATTGAGTGCTCCTTACAATAGCTTTTTCATTACACCTAAGGTATTTTTGTTTTTGTTTTGATCCATCTCCTGCAAAAGATTATCAGTCCCTTTTACTCTGAGATATGTCTTATTCTCTGAAGATCTCCAGGGTGTTAGTACTCGGCCCAGGAATAAGAGTTAGGATCTCCTGCATTTGCCCTGTGATGTTTAAGGGCCTCTTTCCCATTACTGATGCTACTGAACATTCAACCTCATAACTGAGCCGTGACTTGCTGCTATGGCCTCAGGTGTGTGGGGCAAGCTGAATCTGAATTGTTTCTCTTATGGAATCATGAGCAGAGGCATGGGAAAATCCAAGTTTGCAATAATAAAAAACAAAAACAAAAAAAAACCCATAATGTAATCTGTATTTTAAATTATTAGCAACAACTATTACCTGAATTTGTTTTTTAAAGCAAAAATACGGAAAGGAAAATCATCATAAAATAACCTCACCGTCTTGAAAAAAACTGCAGTTAATATGTTCATTTATTATTTCCCTTTGGTTGAGATCAAACTATAATGCAAAATTTCTTTTCTCAATTTCCTTAGTTACTGTTACAACTTGCCATGCTATTAAGAATTCTTCACAGATATAATTCTAATGAGTCTGTATTATAAACCATTAAATCAGCTAAATTTGAATAAAACAATATCTGGTGTTCTGGCAATTGATTTAAAACAAAATAAATCCATACTAGAAACCCTCACTCAAGATAAGCTGAGATCCTCATATTTTTTCTCCATCTTTTTCTCAACCTAGCTCTCTTATTCAAGTTGAGCTATGTCCTTGCCCATTTTTCCTGGGCAGGTTATTTATAGGAATGGAGGTTTCACACAAAATAAACAGAGCATGTCTGAAATGTCCACCAAGCATGAATTTAATTGTGTGGCGTGGCTTTAAAATATTAAAGCAATATTTTCTGCAGATAAATTACTGTATGGATAAGTAGCCCATTGCATTAAGAATTGCTTGGGACTGGCATAAAAATGTAGGGAAATTTTCTAGCTCAGATTTGGACCAAAATAATTCATAGAAACAAATTTCACATGTTAGAACATTAGAAAAGGTATAAAAACCAAGATCCCACTACCCCCACCCCAACCAACCACCCATTACTGACTTCCTGTATAATTAGGGAAGGAATGATCCCAAGCAGAGGGAGATAGATTAACAATTAAAAATAGGTGAAATTGGAGATCCTATTGTGGCTCAGTGGTTAATGAATCCGACTAGGAACCATGAGGTTGCGGGTTTGATCCCTGCCTCGATCAGTGGGTTAAGGATCCAGTGTTGCCGTGAGCTGTGGTATAGGTTGCAGGTGCGGCTTGGATCCCGAGTTGCTGTGGCTCTGGCGTAGGCCGGTGACTACAGCTCTGATTCCACCCCTATCCTGGGAACCTCCATATGCCACAGGAGCAGCCCCAGAAAAGGCAAAAAGACAAAAAGGCAAAAAAAAAAAAAAAAAAAAAAAAATAGGTGAAATATCACTACACCAACACATGGCAAATGCATTCCATTATAACAATCCCTGAGATGACCATTTCAGAGCAAAGGAGTCCAGTAAGAAGGGAAACATTGCTTCCATGGCATAAGGAAATTTTAGAGCTAGTAGGAGACACTGAGATAATCTACTCTAGGTTCTAAACTTTATAATTGGGAAACTGAGGTCCAAAGAGACTATATATTCATTGATCCATTCATCTAAGGAGCATTTATATTACAGCACAGCTGGAATGAGCACCCACATTTCCTTATTCCAGAGCAGAGCTCTTTCTAGTACATTACACACCATTTCCTCCCTTGGAGTAAAAAAGGCATCATTTTCCTTCTCTTCTTGTTGCTAAGCCACAGTTTCATAAATAATTTCACTTTCAGAAGGAAGAGGAAGGAAGGTTTTGTAGGAGATAATTTCATTGCTGCAAGCAAAAAGGACGTGATCGGTAACAATAAACTTGAAATATACTCTATGCATCAAATTACATCAATTGCCATAAATTAGTTACCAGAACGTCATGAACCATAAACAGGCTACTTTTACTTTCTGAAAGAATTTCTATGTCTGATGCACCTTATACTCACTTTTCAATGTTTTAAGAGAACGTGAGATTTTCTACCAAATTTTTAGATAAGAGAACAAGAAGATTTTAAGTTTTATTCATCTAGCAAAGAAAGTAATAAGAAAGATCATTCTATTAACATTGATCTGCCTATAATTTATCTTGCAAAACATGGTTAAAATGAGAGCTGTGCAGAGCAAAATGATATTTTCTGAGCAATAGCTAATAACGTGACCTCTAAGTATAGTAAATTTTTAAAATGAGAAAAAGTAAACTGAAGTGCTCTCATATATATTTGCAATCAGAGACCTGTCAAACTTCACCCTGTCTGCTTGTTGCTGTTACAACAACCACTGTCTAATAAACACATACGAAGGGTGGAAAACTCTTACGCTTTTATTCCTATAGTAAAATTTAACATTTAAAAATAGAGCATTTCAAGATCAATAGTTTAAAAGCAATAAAACGGAACACACTTGTCACTTAAATAGATTTGTACTAGGTATGATTAAACGATAGTTACTACTGACCGTTAACTCGAGCACTCACAATTTTGTGTACATTTTTTGACTAGAGGCATATATGGACAGAGGTTCATGAATCCTTCTCCATCTTGGCCTTCATAGGGCATAGGTCTATACAGAGTGCTCCCAGCATGCTCCTGGACACTAGAGCTAAATTCATTACATAGTGAACATAGTGACCATAGGCAGAGATTGGATCACGATGCAGTAAAAAAAAAAAAAAACAAAAAAAACTTGGCATTAATATTTCTATATACAACGAATAAATTATCTGATTTAAAAGCAAAAGGTAAATGGTAGCATATGAAAGATAACATACCAAACTTCAAACGGTGGTTATACAGCAAGTCATGGAAAAGAAATACAGCAAGAATACTACTGCAAGAGGAAAGGACAAAGAAATTTCTTCCAGTATTTTCTTTGGTGCAAAAGAGTGCTCCCATGGGGGCAGTTATTAATGTATTCACTTGGCTTTGGGCAGGAGAAGCTCAACAGATATAATGGATTGACTCCTATTGGTGAGTCATCTATACGCTTTTTGGCCATGAAGTGTCACTTGGCTTAGCCATCGGAAAGGAGATGATTTCTGGTCAAGGTTGATATAAGAAAACTTACACATGGGCATTCTGATTTGGATTTCCAGATGAAAGCAGACAGAGGCCAAGCAAGGTCCCTGTGGCTTCAACTGAACCAAGTCTAGGTGTGGGGGAGGTGCCAGTCCCCAGTGTACACATATGCCCTGGTGTTGAGTTCTCTAGCCTTCCTGGTTTAGGGAGGAATAAACCTTGAGTTTGGTCTTCATTTACTTCCACTCTGACATCATAGGACCTGGATGACATTATGAAAGAGTTCCTTAACTTAATGTGGTCAAGAGTTGGTGTATGAGAATTCAGATAGGTTGTACAAACTTGGTTTAGCTTAGCTATCTTAGGTATCTACTAATGGGGATTAGTAAATCAGAAGTTAAGCATCAACTTTCTATATGTTATTAATTAAATTTGAGGGTAGGCTTTCACATGAGAGTTTAGATTTTTCGTGTCCATTGAATAATAGACAAACTGACATTCCTTTTTCAATTTGCAACATTAAGATATATGTACACATTTTACTTAAATTCTCTCTTTCCCCCAATAACAATTTTTTATTAAATGTTTAAGAACACAGATGAGACCTTAAATGTGTTATGGTATGGTTATTTTTAAATGATTTTGTTCACATTTATTTACATCTCTCCATTTTTCACCATTTTATAACCACTTCTAAAAAGACAATTTATTTTGTTTCAATTTCCTCTTTAAAAATTTTTTTATTTGGAGTGCATTTGACTTACAAAGTTGTATTAATTTCAGGTGTACAGCAAAGTAAACCTGATATATATATATCTGAATCTGAAAAGTAATGGGTATATATATATATATATATCCTTTTCAGATTCTTTCCCCATGTAAGTTACCCCACAGTACTGACTAAATTTCTCTGTGCTATAGAGGGTCCCCAATTACCTGTCTACTCTATGCATAGCAGTGTGTATGTATCAATCCCAACCTCATAATTTATCCCTCCCCTGACATGCTTCCCCTTGATAAACATAAGTTTGGTTTTGAAATCTTCGAGTCTGTTTCTATTTGTAAATTCTATTGTATCAATTTCTATTAGAGTCTATAGATTAATGATCTCATATGATGTATCTTTCTCTGTTTGACTTACTTCACTTAGTATGATCATTTATTTATTTATTTTTTTTTGTCTTTTTGCTATTTCTTTGGGCCACTCCCGCGGCACATGGAGTTTCCCAGGCTAGGGGTTGATTCGGAGCTGTAGCCACTGGCCTATGCCAGAGCCACAGCAACGCAGGATCCGAGCTGCGTCTGCAACCTACACCACAGCTCATGGCAACGCCGGATCCTTAACCCACTGAGCAAGGGCAGGGACCGAACCCACAACTTCATGGTTCCTAGTCGGATTCGTTAACCACTGCGCCACGATGGGAACTCCTAGTATGATCATTTCTAGGTCCATCTATGTTGCCGCAAATGGCATTACTTCATGTATTTTTACGGCTGAATAGTGTTCCATTGTATATAAGTACATCTTTATCCAGTCCTCTGTTAATGGGCATTTTGGTGGCCTCCATGTCTTGGCTATTGTAAACAGTGCTACAATGAACACTGGGGTGCATGTATCTTCTCAAATTATGGTTTTCTCCAGATATACACCTAGGAGTGGAACTGCTGGATGAAATGGCTGTTCTATTTTTAGTTTTTTAAGGAACCTCCATACTGTTCTCCATAGTGGTTGCACCAGCTTACGTCCCCACCCACAGTGCAGGAAGGTTCCCTTTTCTCCACACCCTCTCTAGCATTTTCCGTTTGTAGGCTTTTGATGATGGCCATTCTGACTGGAGTGAGGTGCTACTTCATTGAAGTTTTGATTTGCGTTTCTCTAATAATTAGTGATGTTGAGCATTTTTTCATGTGCTTTTTGGCCATTTATCTGTAAAAAGACAAATTTAATCCAAAGTTAAAAAAAGCAATTACACTTCAATGTGATTATAGACATGGTATTCTTATCTTAATCAGTTGGAAGGAAAAAAAATCTTTGGTCCACAGGTCACAAACTCAAATGGTGACAGGGGCCAGCTAGGCAA
Source organism: Sus scrofa (assembly GCF_054392235.1). Classification (NCBI taxonomy): domain Eukaryota; kingdom Metazoa; phylum Chordata; class Mammalia; order Artiodactyla; family Suidae; genus Sus; species Sus scrofa. The sequence continues at coordinate 38,551,724 of NC_139386.1, read as the reverse complement.
TCCTGTCAAGAAGAAAGAATAATGAAGTGGGTGGGCTTGGTGGAGAGGGTGGTGGCTGTAGCCATGAGGGGCTGTGATGAACTGGAATACACAAGATCAGGGAAAGGGGGCAGCCATATTTCAGCCCTAGCCAACTGCAAGTCCAGTGTTACCAGGTCTGATTCTTGAAGACAAAAAAATCCAGTGTTTGTGTATCAGGGTCCAATTTTTAAACATGAGAAATTAATGCATATTTTTCAAAAGCATTGTTTGAGCCAAACAAAACAGAGCAGTGGCCAGATCTGGTCTACAGGTCACCAGTTTATAAACTCTAATCTAGTCCACAAAAGAAAATTTTATCAATTCTCCTTCCTGAACATTCCATTTCTTGTTTAACCTCATGATTTGAAGAGCAACCAGGGTATATGTTTATCATACAGGCAAGTAGAAGACAAAGTAGTAAAGAAAACTCACTTTCTTAGAAAAAGAACCCATGACATGAAAAGAACATATTTATATAATAACGCCATAAACAGATCCTCACATGTAAATATCTGGCTTGTGGTTTCTGACCACTTATAATGGCAACTTTATTGTCCCACTAAAAAGCAAACCACAAAAGCACTTTCATGTCAGTCACAATCAAGCTTCAAACACGTGGACATGGTGAGCATGCTCACAGGCTCAATCAACTCTAATCGTTTTAAGGTACTGAGTTCCTCAAAATGATCATTCTCCTTTAGCTGTAGAATTGGACGGGGGATAAAATCTGTCAATTACAACGAATTCCATGGAATTAGGATTGGAAAATCTGAGGATGTGACACTTGAAAAATGTTTCTCTACAGAGAGAAAAGTTCATTGGCAGGAATGAGACTGTCCAGTAACTCATGTTAATAAGAAAACAATTGCTAGAGGGGGTAGAGAAAAAAGAACCCTCCTACACTGTTGGTGGGAATGTAAATTGGTGCAGCCACTATATAGAACAATATAAAATCTGTAAAATCTAAAAATAGAGTTGTCATATGATCCAGCAATCCCACTCCTGGGCATGTATTTGGAGAAAACTCTAATTCAAAAAGATACATGTACCTCAATGTTCATTTCAGCACTATTCACGACATTACACACACACACACACACACAGGAATATTACTCAGCCAATAAAAAGAATGAAATAATGCCATTTGCAGCAATATGGACCTGGAAATCATCACACTAAGTAAGCCGACAAAGACAAATATCATATGATATCCCTTACTGTCACTGTAGCAGCTTGGGTTGCTATCTTCCTGGCTCAGTGGCTTAAGGATCTGGCACTGTCACTGCTGTAGCTCTAGTTATAGCTGTGGCATTGGTTTGATACCTGGCCTGGGAACCTCCACGTGCCAAAAAAAAAAAAAAAAAAAAAAAAAAAAAGAATGTCTATATGAGTATAACTGAGTCACTTTGCTGTACATGAAATTAACATAACATTGTAAATGAATTGCATTTCAATAGAAAAATTAATTAAATAAAAAAAAGTACAGGAGTTTCCTGGTGGCCTAGCGATTAAGGATTCAAGTGTTGTCACTGCTATGGCTTGGGTTCAATCCCTGGCCTGGGAAATTTGGCAAGCTGCAGCTACAGACAAAAAAAAAAAAAAAAAAAAAAAAATACAAATGAACTTATTTATAGAACAGCAATAAACCCACAGAGATATAAAACAAACTTACGGTTACCAAAGGGGAAAGGATTGGGGAGGGATAAATTAGGAGTTTGGGATTAACATATATACACTGCTATATACAAAACATGTAAACGATAAGGACCTACTATATAGCACAGGGAACTATATTTAGTATCTTGTAATGACCTACAATGGAGAAGAACCCGAAAAAGTATATATATACACACACATATATACGTATAACTGATTTACTTTACTGTACATTTGAAACTAATACAACATTGTAAATTAACTATGCCTCAATTTTAAAAAGGGGAAAAACTGCTATTATCATTTTTGAAGATAATGAAGTTGCAGGTAATGTGCAAAATTTCAAATGAGGAAATCAACTAGATTAAGGACCATAATCCTTTATTCCCTATATTTTTTGTGACGTATGTTAATGATTAAAGCAGAAAAGACTCTAAAAAAGTAAAAATACTGTCACTGTATTTATATCATCACTGTATCACTTATACCTCTGTATTATAAATGGTATAGTGTACCATGTCATCATTAGCAATTTCTCTAGAAATACTTTGTGGCATTCTCAAAAAATTAGGATGCGTGGGAAAGATGTGTCAACTAATGATTTTTAGGTTTTAGGAAAGCTTTCAGCTAAGAGGGCACAAACAGACATAAAATGGGAGCTTCAGAGATTTATCCCACACATTTTATTTAGGCTAGTCTGGGGACAAAAGTGCTAAGGAAGACAACCCAGCAAGCCACCAAGAAAAATGGATATTTTCTGCATGTTTCCAGCATTAAAATAAACGTCCGTGTGAAGCGCCACGATCACAGGCGGCGCATGAGCTTTAGAGCTCCGGCAACTTCAGCCAGGCTGGCACGGAGCGCAGGGCTCTCAAGGGCTGAGAGAACTCACAGCATCTAGGTTTGTGGAATGGTACAGGTCACTCACTTGTTGGCCTGTTTATGTTTCCTTTCATTTGTTTCTAATAAAACTCTTGGAGACCAAAGTTTCTGCTTGAGATGACTTCTTTGGAATTCCAAAAGGCCTCACCAGGGCTTGCTGGCTACGCTATGACCATCGTTTAATGGAATACAGACACATTTCAGTTTACAGCTACATAACAGCACAACAGAAATACATGAAACAACATATATCCCACAGCATGAATTTCAATTTGAGCAAGAGCCAGCATGTTAGGGAAAATTAGAGATGGAAAAGAATTACCCGTCATCTGCCTCATTCTTTCCTCATTTTCTCAGTGCAGTCAGTGCTTCAGCCTTAAGCCAAATTAGCCCAGTCACAGGGTGACTACTTCTCTTAGGAAATGATTCCACGGCCAAGGAGACCTTGTCGCTCTTAATTTTATCATTCCATATAAAATTCCAAGTGTTCGATCTCATGTAGTTCATCTAGAATTTAATCCACTTATTATTCACTTTTACTCATCTGGCTAGTAATTAAGTAAAATAACAAGGTCATGTGTCTTATACTGCACCTGGCATAGTAGATGCTCATTCAATATTAGTTTCTTATCTTTATCTATTTATAAAGTGTTGCCTGAATTTAACTTGGAAAAAGATGAGTGGGGTGGACTGGGAATCTGGGGTTAATAGATGCAAACTATTGCCTTTGGAGTGGATAAGCAATGAGATCCTGCTGTATAGCACTGGGAACTATATCTAGTCACTTGTGATAGAGCATGTATAATGTGTCAAGGTGAGAAAAAAGAATGTATACGTGTGTGTGACTGGGTCACTTTGCTGTACAGTAGAAAATTGACAGAACACTGTAAAACAACTAGAATGGAAAAAATAAAAATCATTAAAAAAAGAAAAAGATGATATATTCTCTGAACTCTTTTATAATTGCTTTATTTATTTTAATTTTTTTTTGTCTTTTTGTCTTTTTTTAGGGCCGCACCCACAGCATATGGAGGTTCCCAGGCTAGGGGTCTAATCAGAGCTGTAGCCGCCGGCCTACACCACAGCCACAGCAATGCCAGATCTGAGCCCCATCTGTGACCTACACCACAGCTCACAGCAACGCCTTTTGTCAACCCACTGAGTGAGGCCAAGGATCGAACCCACAATGTCATGGTTCCTAGTTGGATTTGTTTCTGCTGTGCCACAATGGAAACTCCTCTTTTCTAATTGCTTTAAATCAATATACTCAGGGGTAGAGAGCTGAAAAAAGTTATACTTTTTTCATGTTTTATTTCTCCTACCCTCCCTGCCCCTGCAACAATCTCCCTTTGTATCCCACTCCCTTGCCACCCCCAGACAAGTCAATTTTACACCAAGAAAGGTCTAGCATGAATCTTCTTTGTTGTTTGTGGTTTCAACTCTTTGGCGTGCTGATAGCTTTATTATTTTTAATCATCTCTCAATACTTAGGCCTAGCATAGACCACAGCCATGGAGATGAACAGAAAAAAGAAAACATTAAGTGTAAGGTCTACACTTTGTTGATGCCTGAATAATCTAACTCAACCCACAAAAGACAGGCTTATACTGCTTTAAGTATCTACAGGAGTGAACATTCATGCATCCTTTGCAATGCAACATTTAACCATTGTGCTTCAACAGAAATTGAAATCTTTTAAGCAACACTCTAGAACAGAACAGAACAGAACACTTCTCTTCCAACATTCTAGAATGGAACATCCTAGAACAGCCATTCCTCACTTTATCAAAGTTCAAAATCAAACCAATTTTACAAGGCTGCACTGTGCCATGCTCTCCTGGAAAGAATAGACAGCAATAGACAGCAAACAAGAAGACACACACAGTCTCCAGTCTCTTGGATCTCAGTTGAATGGCCAGGATGGACATTAAACAGGTCATTGTGAGCATGATGGGCATTGCCAAAGGGGAAGTATGGGGTCACGGCTGCTGCATGCAGTTGAGCAGGTTGTGCACTGCACAAAGACACTACATCTGAGGGGGTACCACCCACATCTCAGGTCTTGGTGATTCATATATTTTGCAGGACAATTTTCTGACAGATGGCACCAGAGTGTCCTGCTCTATTCAAATCATTGTATTACAATAATTTGCAAACAGACAGAAAAAAAGTATCATGAACAAGGCTGCTTTTTTCCCCCTAATTCACCAAGAGGCACCACATAGATGAGAGGAGGGCCCATATAGGGTGCTAAGGGAACAGAGAATAAACCTGTTAATTTAGTACAGAAGCCAAGAAAGGCCTCCTGGGGAAGAGAGACAGGAAAGATTAGCAGTAGTTTAAAACATCGCAGAATATTCGACTTCTTTCTTTTTACTGGATTTCTGGTATACTAAATAATTTCTCAGAAAACACATTCTCAAATTGCAGTTAGACCCAAAAGCCTCTCTGAAGTTAATTAGCAAGTGAACAAAAGTGCTATGAAGCCACAGCAAGAAGACAGAAGCTTGCATGCACGTCTTGGACGCCTGTTAAACTTCTGTGTCTGTTTTTAAAATATATTTTGTCTTGGTATGTTATTTGGAAATTCTGGTATTTTCTAACATGTTTTGGTGGAGACTATATGAAGGAGTCAAAGGGTAAGTGCTGCTTAATGGCTGGACAAATGAGCTGTGAGAAACCTACATTTTCCCCGCTCCCTGAGAATGAATCACTGCATGGATAACAACAATAAAAAGCATTTCTTGAAGTGGTTCATCCATTGTGGAGAATTTAACCATCAGCCATTTTCAGGGGCATGAAAGGAAACTCCCTTAAAAAGCATAATGTACTTTGTTTCTATGTAATGATAATAATAATTATTATAAATCACAATGGCAATGGCTAGTTTTGTCACTGGGTCAAACACTGCACAATGTATCCAGCACGGGTCTTCAGTGTTTGTGTTTCTTCAGTTCTTTCCCTTGACAACTTCAAAGGTAAAAAACTCTTTTATCCCCATTTCACAGATTAGAGATCTGAGGCATAAACCCATTTAAATAACTTGCCCAAGGTCAGGGAGCTTTCTAGGAGCAGAGGTGAGATTGGAACGCAGGTGGTGTGGTCCTAGAGCTTTGTGCTGGACCATTCTACTGCCCTATCTTACTGGGAAGAGTGTCAAGCTGAGAAATTGAAAAACCATCCCTTAAGTTTTCTTTTCTTCTTTTTTTTTCTTTTTTGGCCATACCCGTGGCATATGGAAGTTCCCAGGCCAGGGACTGAATTCAAGCCACAGCTTCAACCTATGCCACCATGGCTGTGGCAATGCCGGATCCTTAACCTACTGCACCACAGTGGGAACTCCCCTTAAGCTTTTGTAACTAATGGGAAAATCCAACACAAGTCAATGCCTAGAATTAACCACACTGCCAGGATATAACTAGCATTTCAGTCAGAAATCGCTTTTGCCCCTGTCATTCACTGGAAACCTTTCAGTGAGAAAAGCAGGGTGAAAGTGCAGGGTGATACAAGGACCTTCTCTCTCTAAAACCTGGACCCAAGCCTGGGGCAATCAGATCCGCCCACGCAACAGGATTACTTCCTATTATCCGCCTGCCACTGCCGACACTGGCCAGTTATCCATCCTGAGTCTCTTGGATGCCGTGACTGCCTGTGAGCATTGCCTTAAGAAGTCCCTAAAGGGTTTTCTGCAGAACTGTTGTCCCTCAAGATGCTTCTTCCAAAAACGTCTTGTGGACAGTAGGTTTGGGTGAGCTGGCTTACCGCACCTGCCTCTGAAAGACTAACACCTCTGGACCCATCCCGGAGCTCCAAAAAGTCCTCCACTAAGGAAACCCGTGTAATGTTTTAAATCCATTCTTGGAGAAACTAGTTTGATTATGGACTTCTTTGTTTCTTAGAACACCTATGAAACCACCAGTAAAACTAGTGCTTGAGAAACACACTAGTAAGCAGGTCAGTGGAGAGCAGGAGGACACACAGGGAGAGGGAAAGAAAGAATAGAAAGGAAGATGGCTTAAGGTGGGAACGTGGGTAGAGTACAAACTAAAATAGCCACATGGCAGTGCTTCTTTGTTTGTTTGCTTTGCTTTTTAGCACTGCAACCACGGCATGTGGAAGTGCCCAGGCTAGAGATTGAATTGGAGCTGCAGCTGCCAGCCTATGCCACAGCCACAGCCACACCAGATCCAAGCCCCATCTGTGACCTGCACCGCAGTTCATGGCAACACTGGATCCTTAACCCACTGAGCGAGGCCAGGGATCAAACCTGCATCCTCATGGACACTAGTCAGGTTCTTAACCTCCTGAGCCACAACGGGAACTCTGCTAGTACTTCTTATATGCCAGTCCTAAAAAAAGAGAAAAATCTGTTTGATTGAAGTGTGCAAAGGGAGCAAGGATTTTGATTATTTAAAACAAAACAGCAGGGCTGACACATTAGCAGCCTGAGTGTAGTGACATGGTGACCCGCACAGTATCTGCTTACTTCTGGAGAGGAGAAAAAGAATGCAGTGTGTTGGGATGAACTAGGGTACCCAGGGAGAGGGAGGAAGATGAGAGAAAATTCCTTCAATTGAATTTAAGAGCTAAAACCTTTTTTAAAAAACTGTTCAGGACTTCAATTTTCTTTCTCATTTTTTTGGTTTCTTTTCAAAATTTGAAAGGCACAAAAGACAGCAGAAAAGCGAGAGAAGAATATGCAATCTCTCATGCAATGTTGCAACAGATATTTTCTTTTTTTTAAATTCAAAGAGAGGTTTGATTTCTTTCTTGAGGCTCCCAGGATATAATAGGGAAAATTAAAGTTCTGGTAAAGTATAGACGCTCTTCTGCCTCATCTGTAGACACAGTCATAACATAACGTATTTTATTTGGAGTTCCCATTGTGGCACGGCAGAAACGAACCTGACTAGTATCCATAAGGACGTGGCCTCGCTCAGTGGCTCAAGGATCTGGTGTTGCCGTGAGCTGTGGTGTAGGTGGAAGATGCAGCTCAGTTCCTGCATTGCTGTGGCTGTGGCTGTGGCTGTGGTGTAGGGCGAGAGCTGTAGCTCGGATTTGACCCCTAGTCTAGAAACCTCCATATGCCACAGGTGTAGCCCTAAAAAACAAAACAAAACAAAACAAAAATTTTAAAAAACCTTTCCCCTTTGCTTTAAGTTTTCTAGAATTTCTTGAATCTTTATAAAGAATCTCAGGGTGGTAGGAGGTTGTTCTGGGGAAAATTCCTCAATCACCAGAGTCCCTTACCCACCCACAACACTTCACAGTGACCTAAATTCAACTCAGGAGTGCTGTGGAAATATTATTTATGAGCATATATTACTGTTTGCAAAGATTGTAAAGCAGGAAATGGTTTGTGTTTGAAGCTGTAAGTTTACTTCTTGGAATCATTTAAAATGGGCAGAGAGGGAGGTCGCTAAAAATGTTCTAAAGTTAAAAAACTGGGACTAGGAGCAGTTAAAGAAAAATGATCTCTAGCTTTGAGAAAAGCTCATCTCCAAGTTTGGTGGTGGGTGGACTGGCCCCCCCAGGAAACCTGGGGAGGATAGGACACTGTCTGAGGGGACAGTGGTTAAACTTCAAGTTTCCCATTATTAATGAGAGCTTTGAGCAAGTCATCCTAAGATGAGTGGCTTCACAGGTGGCTTCACCGAAGGTCTGTGAGGAAGATCAAGGCTGGCCCTTCCTCTCTGGCAATTTCCAAATTTTCACTCCAGGTCCCAAGAGGCCTGGCTAATATTTCATTCCTTTTGTTTGTTTATTTGTTTTGTTTTGTTTTTGGTCTTTTTAGGGCCTCACCCACAGCGTATGGAGGTTCCCAGGCTAGGGGTCGAATCCGAGCCATAGCCGCTGGCCTACACCACAGCCACAGCCACGCCAGATCCTGAGCCGCATCTGCGACCTACACCACAGCTCATGGCAACGCCGGATCCTTAACCCACTGAGCGAGGCCAGGGACGGAACCTGTGTCTTCATGGTTGCTAGTCAGATTCCTTTCTGCTGAGCCACAACCGGAATTCCCAGAGTAGGGTGATTTTAACGGAACAATTTCTAGGAAGCCAAAAAAGTGTTGTTCGCTAACTATTTTACTATTGTACATCATGAAAGTATTTTAATTTTTTTTTTTTTTGGCTTTTCTGTCTTTTTAGGGCCACACCCGGGTCATATACAGGTTCCCAGGCTAGGGGTCCTATTGGAGCTGGCCTACGCCACAGCCACAGCAATGCCAGATCTGAGCCACGTGTGCAACCTACACCACAGCTCATGGCAACACTGGATCCTGAGTGAGGCCAGGGATTGGACCTGCAACCTCATGGCTCCTAGTCGGGTTTGTTTCCGCTGCGCCATGACAAGAACTTCTTATTTTAAACATTTTAAATGATCAAGAAGGATTTTTTTTTTAAATAAAAAAATCTCTTTAAGTATACATTATATCAGTTTAAACTCTGCTTTTTCAGAGAATATCATATTGTTTTTAGGAGAAATATTAAAATTAGGACATGTCATGCTTGATTTAGTTGCTGCTAGACAATAACCATCAACTTGTTTCTATTTCAGTGAAGACTCCAAAGTCACAGAAACTTATAAACATGCTGTTTCCATAGCAGCAGATAAAGGCTGAAACTAAAAAGATTTCACTGATTTCAACATGACTTAGAGAATTTGTTCTGCTTTTTAGCAGTGCGATTTTTGCTGGCTTTTTTTTTTTTTTTTTTTTTTTTTTTAGTTGTAGCAACATCTCATATTCTCTTTTCTAAATGTATTCAGTATATCATATAAATTTTGAAAGGAGGATAACTGTGATAGTACAGTAAAATTACACATTCTTATAGTAATGCAGAATAACCAATATCTAATTCTTTTTTTTTTTTTTTTGTCTTTTTTTTTTTGCTATTTCTTGGGCCACTACCACAACATATGGAGATTCCCAGGCTAGGGGTCTAATCGGAGCCGTAGCCACCAGCCTACACCAGAGCCACAGCAACGCAGGATCTGAGCCATGTCTGCAACCTACCTACACCACAGCTCACGGCAACGCTGGATCATCAACCTACTGAGCGAGGGCAGGGACCGAACCCGCAACCTCATGGTTCCTAGTCAGATTCCTTAACCACTGCACCACGACGGGAACTCCCCAATATCTAATTCTTAATGCAAAAGAGATGCTACGCTATGAAGTCAAGATCAGGCATCAAACTACATATAGCGTCAGTTTAACATCTGAATAAAATACAACAATCTATCACAGATGCTTTTAGATAAATCATTAATGATTAAAGAACATGGTATAACAGTTACGGTTACTGGTAATTTCTTAAGACTCAGACACTGGGAATCAGATTTTTAAACAAAAATGTTATAGCTACAGAATGCTAGTTTCTTCATGGTGAATGTGACACCATAACACATGCTAAGAAAACAGCAAACAGATTTTCTTCTTTTGTGCATGTGTTGTTTAAGCTGTATGCTTTTTTTGCCAACTATTTTGATCTCCTAAATTTTTCTATTTGTCAAAAAACAGAAGAATGGCTCACCTGTAACAGACATACAGCCTAAGGGAGCAATGAGAGTAATGGGAGCAAATCCATAGGCTGCAAAGTTTCCGGTCTCTCCCACAGCCATCAGAGCGACCCCAGCCCACCATAACACGCTCTTGAAGTATGGCCTTGGGTGTTCTTGGTGCGCCAACTGAAGATGTGAATATTTCTGGAAGCAAATCAGAATGTCAATAACAAAAAAGTTTCCATCCAACTAAAGCTTGCTTTGAAATTTCTGGTCCCATAAAATGGCTTCATGGCTTTTAAATTTGTTTGCAGAGTAATTATTACGGTTTTCTGTTTGTGCCAAACAAATGAACAGAAGTGATTCATACTGATGCAGCATTTTATAGTTTAAAGAGGCCTTCTCACATATAAAGGATGCTTAATTCTCATAATGACGCTATGAAATATCATAATTTCTATCTAAAGATGACGTGCATGTTAGGCGTGACTTTTTAGTCCACCACACCAAAACACCTCTTTTAGATTGTCAAAAAATCCAGATGCCAAAATGAATACTATTGAAATAAAGATAATAAATTACTAAAGAAACACCTTTGGAAAAGGGATTAAAATGTGTAAGTCAAAGTAGCTACCACAATAGATGTAACAGGCCAGAAAGCTTTGGTAGCAGGGGTTTGTGGTGGAGGAACTCATTTATATCTGGTTTAGGTTTTTCTTTTTTTTTTTTTTGTATTAGCACATAAACTCCTGAAAAATAAAGCTCCATTTCCCGATTGATTTTATGATAACTGAACTTATTTCCTTATAGGAAGTATGTACGACTCTAGCTTACTATAGCAGTTTTCCTTTAAAACTTTAAAAAATATTTGTTATTTAGAAAATAACCAAACGTAGAACATTAAACAAACTTTTGGCTTATGCCAAGATCCTGAACATCTTCATAAGTGTGGTAAAAATTCACATGCACCTTGCCTAAGATATACAATACTATTAAGAGCCCACAAGAACATTTAATTTCTTTTAAAATCATAAGAAGAAAAATAGATATAATTCAGCCTGGATTATATATGACTTCATACCAATGAGGTCATAAGAGAAGCTCAAGAAGGCAAATGTGCCTGAGGACCATTACAATCTTATTCTGTCCCTGGATCAAACTACTGGGTTAGAAAAATCATCTTTTTCTTACCTGAATATTTAAGGAAATGCTGATTACCAAGTTTCCTAAAATGGCCAGCAAAGCGCCAAAAAGGTGAATCTACAAAAGAAAATGTTTTTTTAAGTACTTTAAATAGCACTTATATTTACCCAAAAAACTACAAAAAATTTAAGTTGGTATATTTATTCATTTGTTCACTCATTCAGCAAATATTTACCTAGCACCTGTTTGTCAAGGTCATTTAGAATATGAGTAATGGTTTTATTAGAATTAATTTCTTTTTTTTTTTTTTTTCGTCTTTTTGCTATTTTCTTTGGGCCGCTCCCACGGCATATGGAGGTTCCCAGGCTAGGGGTCGAATCGGAGCTGAAGCCACTGGCCTACGCCAGAGCCACAGCAACGCCAGATCCGAGCCACGTCTGCAACCTACACCACAGCTCACGGCAACGCCGGATTGTTAACCCACTGAGCAAGGGCAGGGACCGAACCCGCAACTTCATGGTTCCTAGTTGGATTCGTTAACCACTGCGCCACGACGGGAACTCCAGAATTAATTTCTCACTTTAGTCAAATATGTTTTAGAACTAGCTCAGTCCTTTACTGAATTCTCTAGATATCTGCCTCATTCACTAAAATAAAGAAAATAATCATCAGGTTCTGATTTTTTCCAAGATGCTTCTTTTTTATCCTTTTTGTCAATTTTCCTTAGCAACTCCTCTGATTGGAGTGTTCATTGCCTTGAGTACAGATTATACATTTTTTTTTCCATCTGTTCTCTCTCTTTTCTTTCTCTTAAGATCTTCTGAAAGTCTGTGGTATGAAAGAAATGGTAACTCCATTGGCCTTGGAGTTACAGGATGGATCTGAGATCCACATCGGCTATTTTCCAATAGGTGACCTTGAGCAAATAGCTTCTTGGCCTCAGTAAACAGGGTATGCTGGATAAGATATTTCCAGAAATCCCTTTCTCTCTAAAGGTCTATAACTCTATAGGAGAGTGACTAAATTTTCCCACCATTCCACGGTTCAAGAGCCCACAATGTCGGAGTTCTCTTGTGGAGCAGTGGGTTAAGGATCCAGCTTTGTTACTGCAGGGTCATTGCTGCGGTGCGGCTTTGATTCCTGGCCTAGGAACTTCCACACGTGGCAGATGCAGGAAACAAACAAACAAACAAACAAATGAAAAACACACACCTCAAACCAAAAAACAAAAACAACAACAAACCCACAATGTCTCTCTATAGTCAACTGCATCAAATATGAAACTACTCTACCAGTTGCCCACAATCAGTTCTCATCCGGACCATCCAAGCGTCCATGGCACCCTTAATGTGCTCCCTCTGGCTCAGGGCCCTGGCTCAGGACGTCTCCAGTCCGACGTCATACTTTCACTCAGATCATTCCTCTCACTCAGACCAAGCATCTTCTTCCCTCAGCCCATTTCAGTCACACTTCACCCTCCTGCCTATTTGATCTCCACGTCCTTACGACCTTTGCAGACACCATAGCTCATCTTTACTTTCTCAGACTCTAAATGGTGAGCATCCCTCATTTCTTCTTTTATATTGTCATGGGTATCATAAGGCTCTATAAATAGACATCAAAGTCTCTGAGGGAAGAGAATTATGACCTAGACTTCCGCTGGGTCTTCTACATCATCTACTATACAAAATGAGGAGCTTAAAAACAACAACAACAACAAAAAAAAACCAAAAACTTGGTTAGAAGTTCCTGCTATGGCACAGTGGGATAGGTGGCGACTTTGGGAGCACTGGGACACAGGTTTGATCCCTGGCCCAGCATAGTGGGTTAAGGATCTGGTGTTGCTGCAACTGCAGCTTAGGTTGCAACTGTGGCTTAGATCTGATCTCTGGCCTGCGAACTCTATAGTTTCTTTGTGGCTGCAGAGGGCAGCCAAAAAAGAAAAGAAAAAAACCTTGCTTAAAAAGTATATAATGGTTTAAAATAAGAATTAGAGAGGTTAAAAAAACAAGTTCTTACACATTGCCAAGATATCTACTATATAGACAGCATATCTTTCATTTGATGACTTCGAAAGATGCATTTGCTGCTCCTATTTAGATACAAAGGTGTAATATCTCCTAACAATAAAAATTAGCAATGATAGAAGGAATCTTCCCCCTTCTTCAATAGTACATAATTTCTAGCTAGCTTCAAATTCTAAGGAGTTATTTAAATTTCAAATTAACATTATAACCACAAGGAACCCTTTTCAGAAAGCAAAATGTCTTTGAAGTTTTAGAACTTTGTTACATGTGCTGAAGTGAAATTCAGTATTTTTAAAAAATGGAGCAGAAAAGTTGAAAACCCATTTAGTAGTTGATATATAATATCCACAGTCTTTAATCAGTTAAGAATTTTCTTTTCCTAATAAAGGCAGTTGGCATTAATTTTGATCACTATTACTCATGGGGAATAATTGTATCATAATATAATGTGCTATTTCCATGCTTTCAATTTATAACTGCATTTGGCAGTAATCAGGAAAATAAAAATGCAGAAGAAGTTTGGGATTGAATGGGTAATTATGAAAATCTATAATTATAAAAGTAAATTGTTGAATAGAAATAACTTACTTCAGAATTCTTTAAATGATTCCCTGTGTAGTTTAAACACCACCAGGCCAAGTGTTTAGAAATTGGTTAGCAGGATTTGGCAATGGTTTCTTGGATATGACATGAAAAGTACAGCCAACAGAAGAAAAAATAAGTTGGATTTCATCAAGAGTAAAATCTTTTGTGCATCAAAGAACACCATTAGCAGAGTGAAAGGCAATGGGAGAAAATATTTGCAAATCATGTATCTGATAAAGATTGGTATCCAGAATATATAAAGAACTCCCACAACTCAACGACAAAAGAATCAACAACACAACTGAAAAACAGTCAAAAACTTGAATAGACTTTTCTCCAAAAGATATATAGATAGTCAATCGGCACATGAAAAGATGCTCAACAGCAAAAAATCTTTAGGGAAATACAAAATCAAAACCACAATAAGCTACCACTTCTTCCCATTAGGATAGCTACAATAAAAAAAAGAACTGGATGAGATCAGTTGTGTTTGGGATTAACATATACACATTACTATATATAAAACAGATAACTAACAAAGACCTACTCAATATTCTGTAATAATCTATATGGGAAAAAAGTCTGAGTAAGAATGGATATATACATATAAAACTGATTCAGTCTACCATACACCTGAAATTAACACAACAATGTAAGGCAGCTCTACTCCAATAAGTGTTGTTAAGGAGGTAGAGAAATTGAAATCCTTGTTCATTGCTGGTTGGGATATAAAATGGTACAGCTTCTTGGAGTTCCTGTCGTGGCGCAGTGGTTAACGAATCCGACTAGGAACCATGAGGTAATACACAAAAGTATTTACAACTTTTTCGGTCCCTGCCCTTGCTCAGTGGGTTAAGGATCCGGCATTGCCGTGAGCTGTGGTGTAGGTTGCAGATGCGGCTCGGATCCCGAGTTGCTGTGGCTCTGGCGTAGGCCAGTGGCTACAGCTCCGATTCGACCCCTAGCCTGGGAACCTCCATATGCCGTGGGAGCGGCCCAAAGAAATAGCAAAAAAGACAAAAAAAAAAAAAAAATGGTACAGCTTCTGATCTCATAACATATACAAAGATTAACATCAACCAAAATCTAAATATAAGAGCCAAAATTATAAAATTCTCAGAAGAAAACACAGAGGTAAATCTTTGTGACCTTGGATATGGCCATGAATTCCCATCATCGAAAGCATAAACAACCAAGAAAAAATAATTGGGCTTCATCAATATTAAAGACTTTTGTGTTTCAAAGGACACTACCAAGAAAGTGACAAGACAATTCATAAAATGGGAGAAAATATTTGGAAATCATATACCTGATGAGGGATTTATATCTAGAATACATATAGAATTCTTACAATGCAGTAACAAAAAACAAATGACCCAATTACAGATAGGCAAAAGATCTAAATGGACATTGCACCAAAGAAGATAAATGGCTAAAAAGCACATTGAAAGGATGTTCAACATCATAGTCACCAGGAATTGCAAATCGAAACCACAGGGTCACACCACTTCATATCAATAAGAGAATATAATAAAAAAGTCAGGTAATAACAAGTGTTAATGAGGACGTAGATAAATCAGAATTCTCATACACTGCTCATGGAAATATAAAATGGTGCAACCACTTTGGAAAGCAGTCTGACAGATATTTGCAACATGGACTATCTATTTGATTTAGCAATTCCATTCCTAGACACATATGCAAAAGAAATGAAAACATGCATCCACACAAAAACTTGTACACAAATGTCCATAGGCATATAATTTATAATAGCCAACAGTGGAAGTGACTCAAATGTCCATCAACAAATGAATAGATAAACAAACTGTAGGATAGTCATACAATGGAATAATATTCAGCCATAAAAATGAATGAAGCCCTGAAGTATACTACAACCTGAATGAGTCTTGAAAAGGTTATGCTAGGTGAAGGAATCAAGTCACAGAAGGCCACATATTATATAATACCATTTATGTGAAAAGTCCAGGTTAGGCAAATCAACAGAGACAGAAAGCAGACTGGTGGTTGCTTAGGGCTGGGAAGGATGTGGGCATGGCGATGACAGCTAAAGACTGGGGGGTTTGTTTTTGAGGTGATGAAATGTTCTAAAATTGACTGTGGTGATAGATGGGCAACTCAGTGAATTATACACTTTAAATGAGTATATTACATGATATATGAATTATATTTTAATATAGTTGTTACAAAAAGTAAAATAATTTAAAAAACACAAAGTATTTACAACTTTTTCTTTCTTAAAGTAATAAAATGCTACAAATCTCACTGGCTCTATTTCTGTCTCTTCTCCTTCCAAGAGATAAGCAACTTTTTTTCCTGAAGTGAATATAAATATATTCCTTTCTAGATGGTATTTTTTTAATCTTTATTTTGTTTACTCAATTTTCCTTTTCCATCTTCATTTGGGCTCAACTCATCAGCTTTTTCTGTTTCTAATGATGCAAATAGGCCTATATATGTCCCTCTAAATACACTCTCTCTTTTAGCTGCCCGCCTAGTTTCAGTATTACAGATTTCATTGGCATTTAGTTCTAAATATTTTTCTGACTATCTCATTATTTTTATCTGAGCGTTATATTATTCAGGGGTGTGTTTTTAATATTTCTAAGTAAATAGGGTACCAATTATTCCTTTATTACTAAAATTTCTAATTTTTTTGAGTTGTGGTCTGAAAATACGCTGTGTAAATTATCATTTGCTTTTGACCTAGTATAAAGTGTAAATTGACATTTGTTTTGTGACCTGGCAGTGTAGGGCCAAGTTTTACAAGTGTTCTATATATGTTTGAAAATAAAATATTCAATAGTCGGATTAATATATATGTTCTATCTATATCTATTTAATTATCCATTTAGTTATCTTCATTAATCATTGCTCAAATCTTTGATTCTCACACTAAATTTTTGACTCCTTTGCCTATCAGTTGTCTAGGGAGGCACGTTAAAAATCTTCACACACACAGATTTGTCCATTTTTCCATTTAAATCTATTGAGTTTTGCTTTATAAAGACTATAGTGCTAGGTGTATACAAGCTCAGGATTGTTTTATCTTCCCAGTGAATTGTTCCTTTTATTATTCAGTATTGATTCTTTTAATCTCAATGATCTTTTTGCTTTAAAGTCTATTTTACCTGATATTAATATACTATAGCTGCTTTCTTCTGTTATTTGCCACTTTCCACATCACTTTTAACATTTCTGTGTCATATTTTAGTCAAATCCTCCTATACATAGAAAACTAGATTTTAAAAAAATCTGAGACTTTAAAAATAAATAAATTTTCATTTATTTCTACTAACTCTTTTTTTTTTCTTTCTTTTTTTTTTGTCTTTTGTCTTTTTAGGGCTACTCCTGCGGCATATGGAGGTTCCCAGGATAGGGGTCGAATCGGAGCTGTAGCCGCCGGCCTACGTCACAGCTACAGCAATGCAGGATCCAAGCCTCGTCTGAGACCTACACCACAGCTCACGGCAACACCGGATCCTCAACCCACTGAGTGAGGCCAGGGATCGAACCCAAAATCTCCTGGTTCCCAGTCAGGTTTGTTTCCACTGCACCACGATGGGATCTCCTATATCGATTCTCTTTTTTGTGTTTGTTGTTATCTTGCTTTGTCTTTCTTTTCTAATTTCTCTTTTCCTGGATCCTGTTAACATGATTGAGTTTTCTTTATTCTTTTCTTTTCCCTACCCTCTGGCTAGGAAGTTACACATCTAATTTATATTCTTTTAGTAATTAGTATTAAGTATTTTTAAACTTTTAATATGAAATCATTATGGACTCACAGTGGGTTGCAAAGAAATGTCCAGTTAGGTGCATGCACTCTTCTGTCAGCCTTCCTGTCACTGTCAATGTCTTACAGAAGGATCATTCAATGTCTATTGTTCTCTCTACTCTCTCCATGTGGAACTCCTCCTCAAGTATATTAGACTTTTAACACTATCCTTGTTTCCTACAATAATTTTCATCCTTTCCAACTCTTTATCTCTTCGTATTGAATTCTGGATCATTTCCTCAGACCTATGCTTGCACACAGTTGAGTTTTTCTGACCTCCTTCTGAATTGCATCTTTATAAATGTTTATAAGGACATATATTAAACTGTACTACAATTATTTTTTACAAGTTCATTTCCTCTCTAGACTAAAAGCTTCTTAAGCACAGAGCTGTGTCTTACTTATCAACTCATTTTTGTAACCCTAATGACTAGTACAGCCCTTTAGCACAGAGAGGTTGTTTATTAAATGCTATTTAAACTGAAGTACTCTCACATTGATTATAAACTGTCTAGCTATAGTAAATTTTGACCTTTGGCCCTAGGAAGATCCCAAAAGGAGGTTTTTTTTTTTTTTGCTTGTTTTTTTTTTGTTTGTTTGTTTGTTTTTTATAGTCAACTGAAGTTTGAATATACCAAACACAGCTTCTGTGAAAGAACAAGCCTATTCCAGAGTTCAGATTTCAACAGTTGTGTCCACTAGTGTGCAATAAAAAGCTGATGGCTGACTTTTAAAGTGCAGTTAATAATATCTAATAAAAGAACGTTAAGAACTATGTAGGGATAAGGCAGGTGTCTGAAACAGTTTCCTGATAATACAGACACACTTCATTTTTATTGTGCTTCACTTTATTGTGCCTGAAAGATACTGCATTTTATACAAATTGAAGGTATGTGGCAATCCTGAAGGTATGAAGGCACAATAGACTTGGTGCCTTTTTTTTAAACAGTTTTTGCTCACTTCATGTCTCTGTGTCATATTTTTTTTGGTCCTTTGTCTTTTTAGGGCTGTACCTATGGCACATGGAAATTTCCAGGCTAGGGGTCGAATAAGAGCTGTAGTCACTGGCCTATACCACAGCCACAGCAACATGGGATCCGAGCCTCATCTGCAACCTACACCACAGCTCATGGCAATGCCAGATCCTTAACCCACTAAGCAAGACCAGGGATGGAACCCATGACTTCATGTGTACTAGTTGGGTTTGTTAACTGCTGAGCCACGATGGGAATTCCTCTGTGCCACATTTTGGTAATTCTCACAGTATTTCAAAATTTTTCATTATTATATCTTTGACGTTACTATTGCAAAAAGATTATCACTCATTGAAAGCTCAGATGATGGTTAGCATCTCTTAGCAATAACGTTTTTTGTTTTTGTTTTTTTATTAATGGCCACACCCGCAGCATATGCAAATAGTCCTGAGCCAGGAAGCAAATCCAAGCCACAGTTGTGACCTACAGCATAGCTGCAGCCATGCCAGATGCTTAACCCACTGTACCAGGCCAGGGATGGAACCCTCACCTCCGCTGCAGCTGGATTCTTAAACCACTGTGCCACAGCAGGAACTCCCAATAAAGTATTTTTAAATTAACGTATATATATATTTTTTAGACATAATGCAACATGAAATATAACTGCACCCTTAAGAGACTACAGTAAGTGTAAACATAAGTTTCACATGCACTGGGAAATCAAAAAATTCATGACTCACTCTGCGGCGATACTTGCTTTATTGCAGTGGTCTGGAACCAAACCTGCACTATCTTGGAACTATGCTTGCACACAGAATAAACTGGCATATCTTACTCTATTTTTCCAACATTTTATCCAATTATTCAAAGTTGATTGCATGCTCATTAAATTGATTTGACACATACCTGTAAATAGTAGTAATTCAGTAAATCCTCATTAGTGCCCCTAACTGTCGGGGAGCAAGGCTTTGAATGTGCAGTGTTTCTAAAAAATTGTGGTTTAATCACCTTCAAGGACATACAGTAACTTGAGGTAAGCACTACTAAATGCTGTTTCCAAATAGAAGCTCTGGTAACTGTGCTTTAATGACTACAAAATCCTCATCTGCAATCAGAAATGTCATTGGCGTAGAGTGAGCAGGCCCTTACAAAACTGCCATTTAAATTACAGATGTCTAGTTTACTTCATTACTTCATTACTTTATTCACAGTGTTATCTGCTTTCTAGCATTTTAGAATGAGCGGAAGCTCTTCTTGCTCCCCCCCCGCCCCCCACCGCCTTATTGAACTGGAAACTGGAGAACCAAAGTGACTTGTTCAAAGTCGCACAGCTAGAGAGCAGGGAAATTTTGTCCCCAAGGCACACAGCTCCTGTCTGAATCACCATTTCTTCACAGACTGCAAAAGGAAACTGTCTGATGTCAATGTCCATTTACCACAATTTTAAAATCAGCAGAATCTGGAGTTCCTGTTGTGGCTCAGCAGAAAAAAATTGACTAGTACCCATGAGGACACGTGTTTGATCCCTGGCCTTGCTCAGTGGGTTAAGGATCCGGCATTGCTGTGAGCTGTGGTATAGGTTGCAGACTTGGATGTGGCATTGCTGTGGCTGTGGTGGAGGCTGGTGGCTACAGCTCCAATCCACCCCTAGCCTGGGAACCTCCATTTGCCACAGGCGCGGCCCTTAAAAACAAACAAACAAACAAAAAAAACACCAGCAGAGTTTGTTTCGCCTGGCTAGTCAATGTTACTTTACCACAATTTAGAAATTTTCAGGATTGGTTTCTTTTTCTCAGTGCAAATAAAATAAGGCAAAGATAACACTTAGAAGGCAAGGTCTCTCCACATCTTAACAATGCAGTTAGAAACACAGGCCAGAAACACAGAAAGATGCCCTTAATTTTTGCAGTGCTTACTCTTGTCAGCACTGTAGCTTAATTTCTGGCTTTTCCAGGCTGTCTTGGCAAAGAGATGGTAGGAGACACAACAAACAGCTTATGAAGGATGAGGTTCAAAATATCGGCACTGATGAGTACTAAGCATGTTTTTCGTTCTATTTGGATAACAATCTTCTAACTTATTTTTGGTGCCAGAATGTTCTTTAGAATGTTCACATAAAGTTATTGATCCATAATCTATGGGTGGGGCAGTCTGGCCAGATGGTGTTGGGACATGATAACAGAGATGTGTGCAACTGGTAATAATGTGTCCCAGTTCTGGTTTTGAACTCAATCATATTCCTGGCTCTGCCTTCAAAACATAAATTCGGAATCAGACCCCAATGGAGCTAGTATGTGGTTCAAAAAGAACCATAGCTTCATTTTTTTTTTTTTGGCTGCACCCATGAGGCATGCTGAAGTTCCTGGGCCAGGGATCAAACCAGAGCCACATCAGTGACCCAAGCCACAACATTGACAACGTTTAATCTTTAATTCGCCGAGCCACAAGAGAACTCTCATGGAAAGTGAAAAGACAAGACATGAAATGGAAGAAAATATTTGCGAATGAAGCGACCAACAAGAGATTAATCTCCAAAATATACAAATAGTTTATGCAGCTCAAAAAACCCCCAAAATCACTCAATCAAAAAGTGGGAAAAAAATAAAAATCATTAAAAAAAAAAAGTGGTGAGTTCCTGCTATGGTGCAACAGAATTAGCAGTGTCTCTGCAGCCCCAGGATGCAGGTTCAATTCCTGGCCTTGTGGGGATCCAGTACTGTGGTGTTGGTCACAACTGTGGCTCAGATCTGATCCCTGGGCCACAAACTCTATATGCCATGGGGCAGCCAAAAAAGAAAGGAAAAAAAGAAAAGAAAGAAAGGAAGAACTATCACTTGATGAAGTTCCTGTTGTGGCTCAGTGGATTAAGAACCCAATATAGTGTCTGTAAAGACACAGATTCGATCCCTGGCCTTGCTCAGTGGGTTAAGGACCTGATGTTTTTGCAAGCATAGGTAGTAGGTGTGGCTCAAATCTGGTGTTGCTGTAGCTGTGGTGTAGGCCTGCAGCTGCAGTTCTGATTTGACCTTTAGCCCAGAAACTTCCATATGCTGCAGGTGTGGCCATAAAAAGAAAAAAAAGTGGGCAGAAGATCTAAATAGACATTTCTCCAAAGAAGACATACAGAGGGGGAAAAAACACATGAAAAGATGCTCAAGATTGCTAATTATTAGATATTTTTTCTTTTTCTTTTTTATTACTCAAATGAATTTATCACATCTGTAGTTGTGTACTAATTATTAGATAAATTCAAATAAAAACTATAATGAGGTAGTAACTTAAACCAGTCAGAGTGTCCATGATCAAAAAGTCTACAGATAATAAATGCTAGAGAGGGTATAGAGAAAAGGGAACTCTCCCACTGTTGGTGGGAATGGAAATTGGTACAGCCACTATGGAAAACAGTATGGAGGTTCCTCAGGAAACTGAATATAGAACTACTGTATGATCCAGCAATCCCATTCCTGGGCATATCTGGAGAAAACTATAATTCAAAAAGATACATGCACCCAGTGTTTACTGCAGCACTATTTACAAGAGCCATGACATGGAAAACAACTTAAACGTTCATTGACAGAAGAATGGATAAAAATGTGGTATACTGGCATACAATGGAATATTAACTGCTGGAGAGGGTATGGAGAAATGGGAACCCTCCTGCACTGTTGGTGGGAATGTAACTTGGTACAACCACTATGGAAAACAGTACGGAGGTGCCTCAGAAAACTAAATAGAGAACTACCATATGACCCATCAATCCCACTCTTGGGCATATATTCAGACAAAACTTTTCTTGAAAGACACATGCACCTGTATGTTCATTACAGCACTATTCACAACAGCCAAGACATGGAAACAATGTAAATGTCCATCGACAGATGAATGGATTAAGAAGATGTGGTATACGTACACAATGGAATACCACTCAGCCACAAAAAAGAACAAAATCATGCCATTTGCAGCAACATGGATGGACCTAGAGACACTCATACTAAGTGAAGTCATAAAGAGAAAGACAAAGACTATATGATATCACTTGTATCTGGAATCTAATATACGGCACAAATGAAGCTTTCCACAGAAAAGAAAATCATGGACTTGGAGAATAGACTTGTGGTTGCCAAGGGGGAGGGGGAGGGAGTGGGATGGACTGGGAATCGGGTTAATAGATGCAAACTATTGCCTTTGGAATGAGATCCTGCTGTATAACACTGGGAACTATATGTAGTCAATTATGATGGAACATGATAATGTGAGAAAAAAGAATGTATATATGTATGTGTGACTGGATCACCTTTCTGTATAGTAGAAAATTGATAGAACACTGTAAACCAGCTATAATGGAAAAAAAATCATTTAAAATAAAAAACCTCAAAAAATGGAATATTACTCAGCTATAAAAAAGAATAAAATAATGCCATCTGCAGCAACATGGATAGACATAGAGATTATCACACCAAGTGAAGTCATAACAGAGAAAGACAAACATCATATGACATCACTTACATGTGGAATCTAAAAAAAGGATTCAAATGAACTTATTTGCAGAACAAAAGCAGATTCACAGATTTTGAAAACAAATTTATGGTTACTAAAGGAGACAGGTGGGGGTAGGGATGGACTGGGGGTTTGGGACTGGCATATGCACACTGAGTTATATGGAACGGTTGGCCAATGGGGACCTGCTGTGTAGCACAGAGAACTCCTCTCAATGTTCTGTGATAATCTATATGGGAAAAGAATCCGAAAAAGAATGGAGGTGTGTATACAACTGAATCACTTTTTTCATCTTTTTAGGGCTGCACCCATGGCATATGGAGGTTCCTAGGCTAGGGGTTAAATTGGAGCTACACCTGCGGCCTATGCCACAGCACAGCAACACGGGATCCGAGCTGTGTCTGCAACCTACACCACAGCTCCTGGCAACGCCAGATCCTAACCCATTGAGCAAGGCCAGGGATTGAACCTGCGTCCTCATGGATGTTAATCAGATTCGTTTCCACTGAGCCAGGACAGGAAATCCTTAATCATGTATAGAAGAAATTACCACAACATTGTAAACTATATTTCAATAAAACTTAAAAAAAAAAGAACCATAGCTTCAAAACTACTTCTGAACACTGTAAGAATCATATTCAACTCACAGCTAGAATAAAGCTCGCTCCTGTTCCAGGCGGTAAACTATGTTGCACATAAAGATGAGAGATACATCTTTTAGTACCAGAAATACCACAGGTTGAGTGACTTAGGTCAACCAATCACTGCAAGAATGACCTTAAAAGTTTGAACCTGAAAGGGGATAATATGCCTGAGAAAAGAACATTCAGTTCACCTCAACTCACAGGAAACTCTTAGGAATGAACTGGGTTGTTTTGCATTTGCATCTAGTAAGCAGGTAGAAATATATCTCACCTCCAGAACAGTTGGGAGGGAACAGGAAGACATCCAAATTATTAGTGATGCATCCTCAAGTCTCTAGGAGTGAAGAGTCATAGTGTGTGCAACCCACTTTCAAATGGCATATGACAATATAAAATAACAGGGAAGGAGGAGGGGGAGACAGAGAGAGAGACAGGGTAGGGGTGGGGTGGGGGGACAAAGAAATGTCTTACAATGTTAACGACCAGCAAATCTCCAGGTGAAGGACATACGATGTTTGCTGCATTATTCTTCTTTTTTTTTTTTTTTTTTGTCTTTTTGTTGTTGTTGTTGTTGTTGCTATTTCTTGGGCCGCTCCTGTGGCATGTGGAGGTTCCCAGGCTAGGGGTCGAATCAGAGCTATAGCCACCGGCCTACGCCAGAGCCACAGCAACTTGGGATCCGAGCCGCATCTGCAACCTACACCACAGCTCACGGCAACGCCGGATCGTTAACCCACTGAGCAAGGGCAGGGACCGAACCCGCAACCTCATGGTTCCTAGTCGGATTCGTTAACCACTGCGCCATGACGGGAACTCCGCATTATTCTTCTTAATTTTCTCTAGGTTGGAAAAATTTCAAATGAAATTTTTAAAAATCTGCTTTATAGACTCAATGAAATTAAGAGAATATTGACTCATTTTTTTTTTCTTCTTATGGCCACACCTGTGGCATAGGCTGGGGTCAAACTAGAGCTCCAACTGCAGGTCTACACCTCAGCCACGACAGCACTGGATCCAAGCCGCCTCTGCAACCTACACCGCAGCTTGTGGCAACACCACATCCTTAACTTACTGAGTGAGTCCCAGAATCACACCCGCATCTTCATGGACACCATATCAGGTTCTTAACCCAGTGAGCCACAAGGGGAACGCCTATGGATTCAAGAGTTAAAAGAGGAGCTGATAACAAGAAAAGAAATAAAAGCAAGAAATAAAAAAGAAGCTGGCTGAACCAAGGAAAGAAATTAAGGAGAAAAATAAAACCACTGCACAACTTAAAACCACTTGTAGACACTGCTTGGTAAAAACATACAGTGTGGAAAAAAAGGACACAAAATGGAATTGATGGGAGAGAAGATGGTAGATCTGGGAGGCAGACACCTTGAAGCCCATATCAGATGCCAAGTGTCCGCTAGAAGCTCAGAAGAAGTAGAAAAAGCAAGCAGTGGAGTTCCTGTCGTGGCTCAGTAGTTAATGAATCCGACTAGGAACATGTAGTTGCAGGTTTGATCCCTGGCATTGCTCAGTGGGTTGAGGGTCCGGCGTTGCCATGAGCTGTGGTGTGGGTTGCAGACGCGCTTGGATCCCGAGTTGCTGTGGCTCTGGTGTAGGCCGGCAGCTACAGCTCTGATTGGACCCCTAGCCTGGGAACCTCCATATGCCATGGGTGCCTCTGGCCCCAGAAATGGCCAAAAACCAAAAAACCAAAAAAAAAAAAAAAAAAAAAGAAGAAGAAGAAAGAAAAAAGAGAGAAAAAGCAACCAGTAACACAGGTTACTGCCTGTGAAATCCATATTAGAGGTATGCTCTACAGAACCCATGGGAACAGAAGGGACAAAGAGTAGAAATCTACCTACTTGGGAGGCTATATTAGCTTCCTGTGGCTGCTGTAACAAATTACCACACCACCGGTGGCCTAAAACAACAGAAGTTTATTCTCTCACAGTCTTCTGGAGCCCACAGTACCCAAATCAATTTCACTGGGCTGAAATCAAGATGGCAGGAGAATCTGTTCCTTGCTTCTCCCAGATTCCGGTGGTCGCTGGTGTATGCTTGGTTTAAGGTGGTATCACTCTGATCCCTGTTTCTGTGGCCACACTGCCTTCCTCTTCTGTGTGAGATCTCCCCATGCCTCTCTCTGATAAAAAGATACATGTGATGGCATTTAGGGTTCATCCACAGAATCCAGAATCATCTCCCTCTCTCAAGATCTTTAACTTAATGACATCTGCATGACTCTGGCGTGGCTGGACTGGAGAGGCAGGCAGGCCAGAGCCGTTTTGTGCCATGGATCCGCAGGTGGTGTGACAACACTCAGGACTCTAAATTAGAGAAGGATGGGTTCAGATGTGACGTGGAAAAGACTCATCCTGGCTGTGGTGTGGGGGATAGACAAGGAGGGAGCAAGACCAGGGAACAGGAAAACACTGAGGAGACCACGTTAGGGTCTCGGAGAAGAAGTAGGGGCCATGAGGAGAGTTAACTTTAACAGACCCATAGAGCTATTCATATTCATTGCAGCAAATGTTGGAGACAACCTGCAATGTGTAATGCTTTTTAGACGACCAAATGGGTTGGACTAGTCTTACCATTAACCTCCTTTCCCCTTGTAGATAATTGAGCTGTTGGCGATTCTAACCCAAACCAAGTTAAAACTATAATCCCATATGTGACAAGAAATAAAGAAAAAATTTCAGTCAAGAATTGATTTTTAATTTGTTATCTTGGTTTTCTGTATGCTATAAGGTTCTGGCCTTTCTATCCCGAGAAAGTCTCATGACACTGGATCCAAATCCAGTGATTTACAGCCAATAGAAAAGGTCAGGGTTATATAACACAGTATATCGTTGCTATTCTACAAGCTGTTCTGTGCCAATTTTTAATCAACCTTAAAACCTAGGCAGAAAAGCCCAACATATTGCCTTCCCATACAATTAGGAACTATTACATTTTGTCTTTTAACTTGGGAACACATTTACTTACATAATTGAACATTCATTATTTTTAAAAACTCAACTCCATTAAGGATAAGGCTTCCTAAGCTTACTAAGAAGCCACCATGTTTTTTGACTTTTGAGAAATTCAGGTTTCAGCAGAACAAATTTATGGAAACCGTTTAGTAAGACATCCTTTGGGGCTTTTAACACTTTGTTAAAGGGAGAAGAACAATAGGCAAGAAAGGTGAGATATCACTTAAGGAAATCTCAAGGTTGGGTCTATTACAAAACAAACCAACCCTGTTTAACACTGGAAAGGGAATCTTTGAAACAAGGACAGACGTGCTGAATACAAAGAATGCCATTGTTTGCATCCAGATCGGTATAAGGTGCCACAACTTTCAAGGTTTGCAAGAACATATTTATAATGATAATTTAAAAAATCGGTCCTCCTTTGTTTCCACGGAAGCAGGACTGTGGGCTGCCTTTTGCAGGGCCAGCCCAGGGTTTGCAAGACGCTTCCTACCCTAAAGTTGGAAACTTGGGGGCTTGCTGAAATACAACTCTTTCCCTTGCTTGGGTTTTGAGAATACATGTCCCTTTTGAGATATTCCTGCCTTGAACATTGGCTGTACTTTGCCAGTTCCATCCCTGTGAAGACTTAACTCTATTGTCTATGTCAGGCCCCTGCCCCTGGGTGAGTTTCTGCCTCAATACAGGGGAAGGATGGGGACATTTTCGCTCACTGACACGCATCTGCCAAAGGTTCCTGTGGCCCTTTCCAACCACTTGACCAGATTTTTCTGACATCAAGGCAGGAATCAAGTTCAACTTTTCTACTTTGGGACACTGTGACTTGGACTCTTCATTGCCTCTAATGGACCAGTCCTCATAGCCAATTTCCCCTATCCCCAAGTCCTCCCCACCCCCACTCCTGGCTAAAACTCTCATATCCCACTGGTCCAGAAACCAGGTCCCAAATCCCCTCATGGTCAACCCACATAGGATGCCCACAGGCTTCATCGATGGTGACTGTGACTTGGGACTGCAAGTATAGTTCAAAAAAAGATCTACACGTAACTCACAATTATTCTCTACTTTATAGTTATGGCAGCTGCTTGTAACATGAGGTCTGCTTGTACCTTGTTCACAAAGAACCACTGCTGTGACTCAGGCAGCCATAGCCAAAGGCACATTATGATATTTCCTCTTCTCCTCTGGCTCTCTTTATTTAAATTATGTAACCGTACTATGTTAGTACTGGAAGCTCTATGTAAGCAGACTATTAGATTGTATAAATAAGGATAGTCTCACATCAGTCCTTCAAATGTTGTTTTTCAGTATTTCTAAGAAGCATTCTCTCTCTCTCATATATACACTGTACATCATATAATGTATATGTGATATAATTTATGCATATTGCATATATATATATAAACACAGTCTATGTTTTCTGATTTCTTTGATATCACTGACCAATACTGCTCTCTTAAAAAGAGCTCTCTGGAGTTCCCGTTGTAGTTCCTGTTGTTAAGAACCCCATATAGGTCCATGAGGATGCAGGTTCGATCCCTAGCCTCACTCAATGGGTTAAGGATCTGGTGTTGCCACAAGCTGCAGTGTAGGTCGCAGATGTGGCTCAGATCCTGTGTTGCTGTGGCTGTGGCATAGGGCTGTGGCTGTGGCACAGGGCTGCAGCTGCAGCTCCAATTTGAACCCTAGCCCAGGAACTTCCATATGCTGCAGGTGAGGTCATAAAAAGGAATCCATTTTTTTGTTTGTTTCCAAAAAAGGGTTCTCTGATCATGATTTTGATTGAGTGGAATGTTGGTTGCATTTTGGGCCTCCGTTGTTGACTAGCTGATCAACAATTAAAGTGGGGTGTGACAAGAAGGAATGGAGCGTAGCTTTCTCCCAAACAGTCCCAGAACAATGGGAACTCTGAAGTACAGTAGCTGAAGAAAAAATAAAGATCCCTCAGAATTCACAGGATTTACCTCAAGCTCAAATGACATGGTTTCTGGAACTCTACCTAGCATTGCACTCACATACCACACCAATGTCACCTAAATCCACTAAACTTTTAGGCAAATCCATACCTACTGAAGAGGTGGCTCTTGATGGTAAAGAAATCACTCAGCAGGTAGAGGCAAGATTGAGACTGAGCAAGGGACACTGCCTTTGCCAAAAGGGTTGACTTTTCCACCAGCCCTTCTAGAATTCCCTTTTAGGGGAAGGAGTAGAGGGGTGAATAAGTCCAGAATTTAGAAATAAGTCACTGCTTAGAGCTGATGCTAATAAAAATATTTCAGACTGATCCTATAATCTAAGCTTTTAAGGAGATTACTGCTCCGGTCCACCCACAAAGACAAGGCAGGTTAAACGGGGTGACTTTTTTGGAGGCTGGCCATGTGAGGCAGGATGCAGAAAGTGAAGGTCCTTGATGAGCTGGAAGGGGTGTTAGGCTGGGAGCTGCCCAAGAAGATGGTCACGGACAGGAACAGGACTCAAGCCCAACCCACGGGCACTGCTGTTACGGCCATACAGTGCCCCTCCTCCTGCGGCTACAGGACCCCTCTTTCATCCAGCCCTCCCCAAGAGCTCATGTTCTTTGGGCTTCGGCGACTGGTATAGAAAAGGCCATGGACCCAACCTTGTCCAGTCAGACTAAAGCTCAGTATTTTCATGGGTTGACAAAGTCAAGCTTTCCTTCCTAGAAGTGAAACAAAGAAGGTTGGCTGGAGGGGTAAGCTTGCAAAAAGTGGAACCAACAACGCTGAAGAACTACAGTAGAAGAGGAGGCTGAGAACCCAAGGGTTTGCCATGTTTTTGAATCATGGATCAAGGTTGGTGTGGACCCAGAGTTCTTCCACGGCATCCAGACTGATGAATTTCCTCTATGATTGAGTCAGTTAACATGAGGTGTTCTGTAACTTGCAAACCAAAGCCTCTTAACTTCCAGAGCATTCTTGATAGGGAGGCCGAGTTCAAAAGCCAGAAGACAGATGGACTCCTGCTGCAAGCTAAAGAAGTCAGGCCAGTGGTCCAAGCAACTGAAAGGAGAAAACAATTTGGGAGGTGCCAATAGGGTGAAGGGGTGGCTTAGGAAATGGGTGCTGAGGCTGCTGGCAGACCTCGGAGCAACCTGCCAAGGCCAGGGTGGGTCTCTGAAGGAGTCACGCCAGGACAAACACAATGTTTGGTGAGGTGTGGAGCTTATGACTAAAGATATATTAGCCTCTGTTTACACAAGGGATCAGCCCACATCTCCTGACATGTGCCAAAGATGACAGGAGACCACACTGGGAGTGACCAAGGGCCGGGCAAGTGGCAAGGTGAAGCAAATGCACATCTGAGAACTATGTGGAAGGGATGTGGAGTGTCGTCTGCCAGCCTCCAGGCAATTAGGACACTCTGGTGGACCAGGATAGACCAGTGAAGACCTCTGACTTTATGTCAAGTGTGTCTTTTGGACGCGACATATTGGGCAGGTTATAAAAGGTATAAACTAAATAGAGGAGTATTGGACCTTCAGAAAAAACAAAAACACCCCCCTACTCCAAAACCCAAGCTAAAGTAAATAGCATTGAAGTCTTAATGCTGACACTGTATGGGCCTTCCCAGGCTGGGGTGCTGGTCCTACTGGTTGGTTAAACTACAGTCAGTGTCTGCAGACATGATCACACTCCTGCCACCGAATACCTCTGTTACCTGTTCCCAGGGCTACACACCATCCTCCCTAACCCAGAAGTCTGGAAAGCGGCAGAAAATGGGAGGAATCCTTGCCTTAGTACATCCAGAATAACAAGTGTTCCAATTAGGAAATTAACTGCAATTAGGAAGTATTCTGGAATGTATGTCTGGAGAGTGAAGGGGAGGCAAACATCAAAGGGAGTGAGGAAGGCAGTAGATGCAGAGACAACAGTGGTTTTAGATGGAAGAAAACAGATTCACATCAAAATATCTGACACGATTTCTCTTATTCCCATTTGTAATGAGTTAAGTCCAATAATTACTAGTTAGTAGAAATATATTTTTATGACATTTCCTATAAGATAGGTTGACCAGAATGCTTCCTTTTTTTTTTTTTTTGTCTTTTTGCTATTTCTTTGGGCCGCTCCCTTGGCATATGGAGGTTCCCAGGCTAGGGGTCGAATTGGAGCTATAGCCACTGGCCTACACCAGAGCCACAGCAATGTGGGATCCAAGCCGAGTCTGCGACCTACACCACAGCTCACGGCAACGCCGGATCATTAACCCACTGAGCGAGGGCAGGGACTGAACCCGCAACCTCATGGTTCCTAGTCAGATTCGTTAACCACTGCGCCACGACGGGAACTCCCAGAATGCTTCTAATAATAGCTAGTGTTTATTGAGCTGCTAACTATTTGATATACATTATCTGATTTTATTCCTACATCAACCCTTTAAGGTATGTTAGTATTGTTATTACCGTTTTGATAGAGAAAGCCAAGATTTAGAGAAATTAAGAAACATGCCAACTCATCTAGTAAAGAGGTTGAGCTTTCAAAACTGTGCTATCCAGGAACAAAAAGGAGAGCTTACGGGGATGTCATCCTTTCCACGGTAAACTCTCAAATGCCAATTTGAATAACCACCAACATTTTAAAAAGAAATTGTTTAAATAATTCTCCTAAGCAAACCAAATGAATACAGCATGCCATTTCTCACACTATCTGGGTAAAACATGCTATGAACAGTCATAGCACTGCTAATATTACCTTTTAAACATTTTAAAATTTAGAATATAGTAGCTACAGACAACTGCAAAGAAAATGAAATAGATGAACAAATTATTACAAAGAACGATTATAAGGCAAATCTTATAACACCATCAGATCAAGAAATAGAAATTGGGAGTTCTTGCTGTGGCTCAGTGGGTTAAGAACCCGACTAATATCCATGAGGATGTGGGTTCGATCCCTGGCCTCGCCAATGGGTTAAGGATCCAGCATAGCTGAAAGCTGCAGCAGAGGTCAAAGTTGTGGCTAGGAGCTGGCATTGCTGTGGCTGTGGAGTAGGCCGGCAGCTGCAGTTCTGATTTGACCCCTAGCTCAGGAACTTCCAAATGCCTCAGGTGAGGCCCTAAAAAAAAAAAAGATTGGACACCCACCCAAAGCCTCCCCCTTGCCTCATCACATCATATACTCTCCCCTCCCCCAAGGAAACACAGGCCCAACTTCATGGCAATCACTTCCTTGCTTTTCCTTATAGTCTTATCACCCAAGGGTACATCCCTAGACACAGTGAATGGAGGCTGTCTTTTTTTTTCTGATAGGCCTTTTAGGTGTGTTTTCATCTATAGGTTCTCCCTCTATTCATGCTCTTCATTTTTGTCCTTGTAAAAAACTGATTTTTGAAGCAACTGAGCCATGCAGACCTGTAAAGTGGTGAAGCTTTAATGCAAATATTATACCTAGTCAGTGTGAATCAGGCCATAAAGAGGATATCTGGTGGATTTAAACGTACACACACAGTGTGATAAATTCACGAGTCTGTTCCCCTAATCACGATGATTACAAAAGCCTTAATACAGTTGCTTAGAGGTAATCTGTTCCTTCCTTCCTTCTTTTTGCTACTTTATACATATATCTTGTAGAAAATCTGGCAAAGGGAAAATATCATGTTTGACACATAAGGAAGGCAAAACAATTCAATAGGTATAAAGAAAAAAAGGGGGCAGGGATTTTTCTTGGGAAGGAAATGAAAAGAACCAGCAACCTCTACCCAGCCCTTTGGTTGTTTGCAGGTTTTGGCACTTTTCTTTAAGACACAATCAGATGCAGCGACCACTAAGACAGAGGTGGTAGCAAAACAAAAACAACAAAATGGCAAAATAAAACTCAGTGCGATTTTTCTTTAGTACAGTGACAAAAACCATATTCATTTCCCCCAACCACATTCTTTTCAAGCCTTAGTTTCTAAGCAATGGCCTTCAGGCATGGAATAAAAATAGCTTTGCAGTTAAACCTACTTGCTGTAAGATCTGGGGGCAAGTTATTTAACACAAGTTTCCTTACATGAACAGTGAGGATAATATGTAACTTACAAGGTTGTTGGGGGCTCCAATGAGATAATAGCTATAAAGTGTCACATAGTAAATGCATAACAAATGTCAGCTTCTTCGATTTGCCTCTTCCCTGCCAAGCCGTATCAATTTTCCTTTGAATCTGTTGACTTAAAAGACTCAAGCCATTGAAAAATCAAAAAGTTCAAAAAAAGGACATGACAAAATCTGAATTTTCATTTCACCCGATGCAGAATAAACCTTTCTGACGGTGTCTTTGTGAGTTTGGAGATTTAGCAACGTGCATAAACTTAAAGCACCAACTGCAACCCCCCACCTTCATGCTATCTCCCCCATTCATCCTTTCCTGTCCCTTCCTTGGTAGCCCTACTGAGCTGGCACTTCTTTACTCAACCAGAGAGCAAGAAAGAGCCTGGGGATCTTCTATTCTACGCCTAATTTTACCAGTAAGGAAAACTGAAGCCCACAGTGTCTTGCCACCTGCCCTCAGCTAGTTGACAGCAGAGACGAGACAACTGTCTCTAATGCTGGTTGCAAATTAAGTGTCTACCTACTGGGCCCAGCAGTTAAGAGATGTGAGCAAAGAGAGGGGCCTAAGTGGGGAGCACAGCTGTTGTAAACTGTGAACGCCTCCTCATAGTTATCATGTATCACATGGGAAAGGGGGCCAAGTTGCTAGAACTTCTAATATTTAAAAAGAGCAGGGAAACTTGAAACTTTATATATAATCTGCTAAACTTTTTTTGCTTTTTTTGCTTTTTCCTTTCTCTTTTATTTTTTATGATTTTTATTTTTTCCTTTATAGTTGACTTACAGTTTTTTGTCAATTTCTACTGTATAGCAAAGTGACCCAGTCATACATATATAAATACATGTTCTTTTTCTCACATTATCCTCCATCATGTTCCATCACAAGTAACTGGATAGAGTTCCCTGTGCTATACAGCAGGATCTCATTACTTTAATCTGCTCATTTTTAAACATTGGCAATATATTAAACATTTTTAAAACATCTCTGTAGTCTGACACAAGACATATCTATGGGCTGGATTTAGCACAAAGCTGGCCAGTTTGAGGCCTCTGTATCCTGCTAATTTAAAAGTCTTTCTTTCTTTCTTTTTTTTTTTTTGTCTTTTGTCTTTTTAGGGCTGCACCCGCAGCATATGGACGTTCCCAGGCTAGGGATCTAATCAGAGCTGCAGCTGCCGGCCTATGCCACAGCCACAGCAACACCAGATCCAAGCTGCATCTGTGACCTACACCACAGCTCACAGCAACACCAGATCCTCAACCCACTGAGCCAGGCCAGGGATGGAACCTGCAACCTCCTGGTTCCCGGTCGGATTTCTTTCCTCTGTGGCACTACAGGAACTCCCTCTTTCTTTCTTTCTTTCTTTTTTTTTTTTTTTTTTAACTGTACCCGAGGTTTGTGTAAGTTCCCTGGCCAAGAACCGAACCCGCCCACAGTAGCTACCCAAGACCCTGCAGTGACAACACAAACTCCTTAACCCGCTGGGCCTCAAAAGAACTCCTTAAGTGTCTTTAATGGTCTTTGATTTGTCCACTACCTGTTCGAAAAACCTTCAGAGGCTCCCCATTCTCTGTAAGAGATAGTCCAAACTTCTTAACACTTTCTTCAAGGCAATCCATGACCATATTTAAGACGGGAAATTGTGTTTCCACCTTATAGTCACTGTCAGTTTTCCACTGCACCCGAGACGCCCACTGACTTCACTCCAGGTACAGAAATGTTGAGAAGGGCACCTGTCCAGGCCAGGCTCAGTCTCTAGACTTCTCCCTTTCTTGGAATGCCCTCCACCTGTGCACTCCCATCAATGAAACTCTGTCTTTAAGTGTCCAGGTCAAATACTACCTCTTCACAAAACATCCCAGATGACCCCTGCTAAAAGTCACCTGGCTCTGAATTCCCAAAGG
This sequence comes from Sus scrofa, assembly GCF_054392235.1. Lineage (NCBI taxonomy): Eukaryota > Metazoa > Chordata > Mammalia > Artiodactyla > Suidae > Sus > Sus scrofa. The sequence continues at coordinate 38,517,076 of NC_139386.1, read as the reverse complement.
ACTTATATGTCATTCACATGACACTTAAACATACTGCCTTGGTTTGGAGTTACCGGCATAGTTTGTTTCCCTAAGCATCTAACAGTATTAGCAAGGAAGGGTTTGAGTCTGAAGACTATGTTGAATATCCCAAGGCAGGGAGCTCAGTAACCATTTTAGAAACATTATCATTTTATACTGAAAACCTGTGGATCAAACATAAAGAAAATACCTTTGCAAATCTCTACTGCATCTCCCGTTTTATAAGCAGACTCCTAAGTGATACAGCTCGGACAAAGGCCTCGCTGGTTCCCCAAAACATTTTCACTGCACTACTACTTTCTACTTGCTTTGGGATTTCTTCCTCTAGAAGCACTCCCATCTTTGCCTTAGATGACACTGATTCTAAGGGGGCACTGTTAAACAGTCATCTGTCACCTGAATGTGTTTCAGCGAAGTTGGTCTCTTTTTATGAATAAGGTTATTTATCAGATCTGATTGTTATCATTTGGAAAGACACAGAGAGCGGGCTATCAGCAAACAGACATAGTCCAAACATTTCAGTAGTGATAAAACCAATTAAATCCTGGCTATCCAACTATCAAGGCTAATTGTGAGTGTGGGCGTCCTAAACTTACATTTCATAATTTTGTTTTTCTAGGAGTTACTCCTATTTCAGTCATCTATATTCAGTTAGTGTCCCCCCCCAAAAAAAGAAAAGAAAAATTAGACTCCATTTTATTTTTATTGGCCTGGCCAGAGGCACTCAGTAAAATGTTTGCTGAATTAATTTTCTTTTAAAAAACCAAAATTTACTTTTGTTTAAAAACAAAGACAATCACTGAAAGGATGAAATACCGCAGTCTTATTAGTCTAAATAAGACTAAATTAGTCTAAATTTGTATGACAAGTGGAAAAGTTGTTATAGTCTTACCTCAGACTAACTATGGTTTGGGTGTTAGCTGAGCAGTTTCAATTAGCATTTTCTGGATACGCCCTTTCTAACCTATACAATATATACTGTCAAAGGCAAGTTAAGCCTTGTAAACATAAAGTTAAGTTCTCACATTTATGTCACCTGACAGGCTGTGTTTGATGTCACAGAGCCAGGACAACATTGAATTCCAGGAAACCTTAAGGAAAGCTAATGCCTGCAGAGGTTTCCATTCAGCAATTTCTCCTGTTTTGGATGATGCCACGGTAGTTCACATTTACTAATTCCTTCCTTCTAATTCCTTTACCAAAACCCCCAAATCCATTCCTAAACTTTTATGGGGAATGCTTCTAGCATAAGCATATTATAATATGCTTTATAACATATGCTAGCTTAAGCATACTATAACAGATATGCTCAGGGAACTTCCCATAAAAAGTAATTCTTGTCTTTGCAATTGCTTTGATTTTTGTTAAAACCCCAGATTTAGATCAACAGCAACAAATATTTCATGATTATATTGTTGTAAAATAAAAAGACCCAGTGATTAGTTAAAGAACAAGAACAAAAATAACACAGCTCTGAAAACAGAAGGAAGCCTGGAATCCACCATAAAAGAAAGAAAATAAATGCGACTAAAGGAAGGGCTTTTTTTTTTCGTATCTTAAACCAAGCCCAAAATAAACGGGCAGCTCCAATCTCCTTTGATCTTATTAAATGTGTATTTCCAGCGTACTTGGGCGTTGTTTAAGCTGACGACGTTTTCCCAAAGGGCCAGTGAAAAAGGAGAGAGTCAGGCAAAGGCAACCTGAGAGTTATCAGTGTTCCTCGCCCACAAGTGGAAGAGCTGTGCTGACACACTGGGGACTCGCTCTCGCTCTCGCTCGCTCTCACGCGCGCGCGCGCACAGCATCTGCACAGAGGTGACACTTGGTGGCTTTTAAAGAGGTTCTGATTCTGAGAACAGAGTGTCACCTTTTTTTAAAGGGTAAAATGATTCTGGGGGTGGGGAGATACGGGTGGAGGAGATTCGCCCCATATTCCTAGAATCCTTCCGGGAGAAGGCGGATTCAGGGTGGAGAGGCGAGATGGTTGGGGACCCAGAGGCCCAGAGCCGCAGACCCGCAGACTGATGCCGGGGAGAGGCAGACCATGGCTCCTCCCGCTCTCCCAAACGAGGGGCAGATAAGTCAATGTGTGGAAACACCGTGTCTGCTCTGCCTACTTGGACAGCCCGGGGTCCTGAGAGTCGGCAGGAGGGCGGCCGTGGAGCAGGAGGCGCCGCGGTCCCACCCGGGTCCTCACCGGGCGGCGGGGCTGCCGGCCCTTACCTGGTTCCGGCGGTACCAAGCGCCCGACAGGGAGCCGTTGCCGGCGCCCAGCGCCCCGTACGTGAAGTTCCGGGACAGCTCGTCCAGAGCGACCAAGGAGGAGTCCCCGGGGCCCCCGGGCGCAGGTGTCGCCATTAGGTCTCGCTCCCCGCGCTGGGCTCCAGCTCCCGCCGCCTCCCGGCCGGGCTGCACCGGCAGGCACCGCGGAGAAGGCGCGCCCTGCAGAGGCCGCGCCCGGGCCGCGCCGGAGCCACTTCCTGCTCTGTGCCGGGGGCCAGGCGGGCGCGCCGCGGCCACCTGGCTCCCGCCCCCGCGCGGCGTCAGGTGCCCGGGGGAGCCCAGCGCTCTGGGGCCTCCCGGGGCAGCCCGGCTTGTTTCGCTACTTCCAGCGGCCAGGCTTGGGCAGGCAGAGGCCTCGCGGGCCTCACTGCCCAGGGGCGAAGCGCCTCGCGGGTCTGCCCGCGGGGTCCGCGCCTGTCGGGGAAGGTTGAGCTCACCGGCCTTCCAGCCCCAGCGGTTCAGTGAAGAGCAGTGAAAGGAAAGCAGCCACCTTCGCTCCGTCTGCACCTGGCAATTCAGCTTTTTATGGCAGATGCAGTGTTTCTGACTTGCATTTTTAAAATTGCATATGGAAAAGTCATGAGTTCCCGGAAAATAGTGTAAGCAACGTGAGAATAAAGGTTGGAGAGATCAAATCTTAGTGCCACCACTTGATAGAAACTTAGCAAGTATTCCTAGAATGAAGGAAGGACTCTCCAGAGGTAGCTGGAGGACGCCGCCATGTACTTGAGACTGGATGGGTTTCCTTCAGATGGAACCAGAAGAACTTGCTGAAATGTTGCCGGCTACTAGGTATAAGAATTTAGGTTGGGAGACCATTGCTAATGGTCTTAAGGAACTAACCAGATGCTCCGGTTTTATCTGCATTCAAATTTTGCTGTGTTACTGCAAAGGGGATTAGGCATCTCTCACCTTGAGAATTCCAAGATTCTCTACTGTTGCTAGAAGCCCTGGAACTTGGAATTCCTTTGTTTACCCAATGCTGAGATTCTTCTTATATAATGTGCTTTGACTGCTATGACTTCATGAAATAGAGACTTTTCGGAAGAGAGAATTGCTCCTTAGTGGGGCACAGGGAGGAAGTTTTCAGCGTTTCTTAGGGAAATGTGTGAATGAGAGAAGAAAATGAGAAAAAAAATTTTTTTCAGGTAGACAAAACACAAGACATCTCTGAAGTTGTATAGTTTCTTGCCTGAGCACGCAGGATGTTCAGTGGACATTTACTATGGTAACTAACTATATCCAAATTTGAGGCTCATTTATTTCAAATAAATATTTGAAGGAAATATTTGTCTATTTTTAATATTGTCTATAGTATTATAGTAATTTGTGTTGTGACTTTATTAATGCTTCTTTTGGTTGAGATGTTTTGGGGTGCAAATAACAGACTATCCAAGTGAAAGTGGCTTCAACAATAATCTGTTATCTCCGGACGGAATATAGCTCTATGTGGTTCTATGTCGTGGTCACCTCCATCTTAATGCTCTGCCATCTCTGAGGTATTGGCTTTGTCCCTATTCATGGTGGCGGCTCCAGGCATCACACGCAAACATGATCACATTTAAAAAAGAGGTGGGGTTTTTCTCTTCATGCATCTTTGTATTAAAGAAGAAAACCATTTCCAGAATCCCCTTAGCAGCATCCCCCATCAGGTGCCATTAGCCAGGACTGGGTCACATGCCCACACTCTACCAGCCAGGGAAGCTGGGAAAGTGGTTCTTAGGTGTTTCCAGCCTTGAGAGTGGGAGGCGAGCTCTGAGCTCTGCACTGCAGGCAAGGAAGAACCCGGATGAGGTGGGAGGGCACCACCAGTAGAGCTTGGCACAACCATTCTTTAGTGTATTCTATCGAGCAGATTGTAACTAGTCATACAACCTGTAACAAGCAAAATAATAAACTGATCCAGTTACTTTCCTGTTTAAAAGACTTCCAAACCTCCCTAATGACACAATCAAGTTCACACTTTTTAAGCTTGTCATTCGAGACCCTTTATGATCTGGCCCCCACACTCTTCTTACACTCAGCTCATTCTCGTTTTGCTTTTTAATTAAAAAATCATTTTCAGTTTCTTGGCATTCTTTTAAAAACCTTTAATTTTGGAGGAGGACAGCACTTGGTGCAGAATAGGTATGATGTGTAGCCTGTGATGTGCTATTCTCCAGATTCCAAGATGTCGCTGCCATTACTGTGACTGTCCTAGCATGTGGGGGTGGTTGAAACAAAGAATTCGTGACCAGTGTTCCTTCCCACACAGTTCACAAGGAGGCGGCAGGAATGCCTGGGAGCTATTTTGGGTCCAGCAGTGTAGGCAGAGCTGGAGGCTGTTCCGGGCATTGTGACGGCCTCTGACTCTTGCAGGGTTTCTTCCGGGAATATTGTGTTGACTTTACCAGACACCAAAAGCCTTTGATCAGCCTCCTTCAGCGCCCAAATGGTGGAGCTCTGCCTTCCTCAGTTAAATCAAAGTATTCTGTTCCAGGGCTACATCATTTAAAGCTGAACTTGACTGTGAATTTAGAAAGCAGGGTTGCATTTTGTCCATTTTATCACTTGCAGCATCCACAAGTTTTTTTTTTTAATTCCTCTTTATCATGAATCAGTCAACATATGTCACTAATGATGAATGTCTAAGGGGCAAAGGTAGCTATTAGGGTAAAGATTAATTCAGGGATCTTACATCACGTATAAAAGCCAACTTCAGAATAAATACTTTAAAGAGAAATGCAAAACTTTAAATCTTTTTGACTAACCAGATGATCTCTATAACCAGCATTTTGAACAGTCTTCAAAGTGCAAATGCTAAAGGCAGATGGCCTGTTTGTATGCTGTGTGACATTGATCAAGTCGCTTAATTTCTAAGTGACTTGCATTCATCATCCGTGAAAGGGAGATAAGAGTACTGAAACATAGAAAGTACTCAGTATGTGCTGGCATTTACTATACATAACCTTAGGTAGGGAAGAATTCCTTAAACAAACAGAGAAAAACACAAACCACAGAGGAAAAGATTGATACATGCATTTACAATAAAACTAAGAACTTTTAAACATCAAAAGACCAAAAAGTATGAAAAGCTAAGTCACAAACTGAAAACATTTATTTGTCACACATCTGACTGACAGAAGATTCACATCTAGAATATAAAAATAACATGAAAAAATGCTCAACACCACTGATTATTAGAGAAATGCAAATCAAAACTACCACGAGGTACCAACTCACACCAGTCAGAATGGCCATCATTAATAAGTCCACAAATAAATGCTGGAGGGGGTAAGGAGAAAAGAGAACCTTCCTGCGCTGATGGTGGGAATGTAAATTGGTACAACCACCTTGGAGAAACCTTAGAAAACTATACATAGAACTACCATATGACCTAGCAAGCCCACTCTTGGGCATATTTCTGGACAAAACTTTCCTTGAAAAAGACACATGCACCTGCATGTTCATTGCAGCACTCTTCACAATAGCCAAGACATGGAAACAATCCAAATGTACATCAACAGATGATTGGATTATGAAGATGCAGTGTATATATACACAATGGAATACTACTCAGCCACAAAAAAGAACAAAATCATGCCATTTGCAGCAACATGGGTGGAACTAGAGACTCTCACATTGAGTGAAGTAAGTCAGAAAGAGAAAAACAAATGCCATATGATATCACTTATATCTGGAATCTAATATATGGCACAAATGAAGCTTTCCACAGAAAAGAAAATCATGGACTTGGAGAATAGACTTGTGGTTGCCAAGGGGGAGGGGGGAGGGAGTGGGATGGATTGGGAGCTTGGGGTTAATAGATGCAGACTATTGCCTTTGGAATGGATTAGCAATGAGATCCTGCTGTACAGCACTGGGAACGATGTCTAGTCACTTATGATGGAGCATGATAATGTGAGAAAAAAGAATATATCCATGTATGTGTAACTGGGTCACCATACTGTAGGAAAAAAAATAATGTATTGGGGAAATAAAAAATAAATGAAAAAAGAAAAAGAAAAAGGCAATAGAAAGCAATCCATCATATATGAGTGATCCAAATAAAATTTTTAGATTTCTCAGCAGAAACCTTGCAGTCCAGAAGGTATTGTGATGATATATTTAAAGTGCTCAAGGAAAAAAAAAACAAAAAACCATGAACTGAGACTCTTATATCCGCCAAAACTGTACTTCAAAATAAGGGAGAAATGAAGGCATTAGAGGTAAACAACACATGAGGAAGTTTATTATCATTAGACCTTCCCTACCAGAAATGCTAAAGGGAGTCCCTCAAGTTCAAGTGAAAAAAAATGCTAGGCAAGAATAAAATATGTAGTTCTCTGTTTAAGGTAAATACGTGGAGAGATATTAAAAAAACATAAGCATTGGAAAAACAACAACAACAAAACAATATATAAATAACTCCTCCAGGTCAATAAGAAAAAGCCAGGCAACCACCAGCATAAAAATGAGCAAAAACATAAGTGAGCACTTTTCATGAGATAATATAAACAGCTAATGAACATGTAAAATACTTCCATCTCACCAGTAATCAGGGAAATGCAAATTAAAACCTCAGTGAGAACCGTTTTACACCTGCTTGGTTGGCTTTTTTTTTTCTTTTTTCTTTTTAATATTCACACTGTTTTTGTTTGGGCAGCTATAATAAAATACCACTGATTGGGTAGCTTATAAGCAACAAAAATTTATTGCTCAGAGTTTTGAAGATTGGAACGTTCAAGATCAAGTCACCAGCATGGTCATATTCAGGGAGGACCTCTACCTGGGTCTTAGCTGGCACCTTCTGGCTATGCCCTCACATGGAGGAAGCGGGTAGGGATCTCTCTTTTATAGCACACTAATCCCGTTCATGAAGATTCCACCTCCTAAGGACCTCATTACTAATACCATCACCTTTGGCATGGGGTAGGGGGCCGGGGGTTGGTTGGATTTTAGCATATGAGTTTCGGAGCTTCACAAACATTCAGATCATAGCACATATTAAATGTTGATAAAAATGTGGAACAGCAGAAGCTCTTATTTGTTGCTAATGCTACTGACATTGGTTGGACATAGTTTGACATTCTCTGGTGAAGAAGTTCCCAAATGAATTTTACTCTTAGGTATATACCTCAAAAACGCTTCTGTACATGGATAGCGGAAGTGTCCAAGGATAATAATGTTCTCTGTAATAGCAAAAGCCCAACAAAATAAAACAAAAACTGGAAACAACTCCAGTGTCCATCAATAAGAGCGGTAGCCAAATGAACTTTGATGCATTTATGCAATGAAATATTATGCAGCAATGAAGTTGCCAGAACCACAGCTGTCCAGTACCCACAAATATAATATTGAATTAAAAAACAAGTTCACAGGAGTTCCCATTCTGGCTCAGGAGAAATGAACCTGACCAGAATCCACGAGGATGCAGGTTCAATCCCTGGCCTTAGTGGGTTAAGAAACCAGCATTGCCATGAGCCATGGTGTAGGTTGCAGATGTGGCTTGGATCCTGAGTTGCTGTGGCTGTGGTATAGGCCGGCAGCTGCAGCTCTGATGCGACCCCTAGCCAGGGAATCTCCACATGCTGCAGGTGTGGCCCTAAAAAGAAAAAAAAAAAAAAAAAAATTAACGGAAGATTATATACTGTGATTCAAAGCATGCAAAATTAGACAATATATGTTTGTGTACATCATATGTAGGAAAAACTAAACCAAGGCAAGGGGATGATAAGCACAAAATTTGCGTAGTGGTTCAAAGCTATTGATAACGTTCTATTTCCTAAACTGGGCAATGGATGACATGGGCATTCATTTTATTGCTATTCTTAAAAATATATATTTATATGTAATACAACTTTTGTACTACGATATATTTTTCAACTAATACAAATTTAATTCAGGAAAAAACATAAGGTTTTGTGGTTGAAATTTCCAAAAGTTCAAGGCTGGCAGATCTGGATTTAAGTTTAGTTTTTTGATCTTTGCCAGCTGCATGGCTTTGGACAAATTCTTTGAGATTCAGTTTCCCAGTTCATAAAGTGAAAATAATAATATTTATCTCAAAGACTGTTTCGAACATTCAATGATGGGTAATGTGAGTGGAAAACATCTTATAGTTCAGTCCAGTTCATCAAACTCTTACTTCACGCCTGAGCCAAAGACACAAGGATAAATGAAGCCTGGGCTCAGTCCCTAGGAACTTGTGTTGAGTGAGCAGATAGGCAGGTAACCTGGTAAACTCAGGTTAATCCAGGCCTCTTGGCATGTGAATGATAGGATCCCAATCCAAAGGGAATTTCAAAAACCCATAACTAAAATCTGGGAAGGCAGGGGTGGTGTGAGACCACTGTATCTAGGAACTTGTTCTGGGATCTGATCTTCATCCTCAGATCAGCTTCATATGGGGGGGTGGGGCCACAGCAGCTCCCAGCTTTGGAGCCTGGGTGCAGAAAGCTAAAGGGAGCATGACAGATTGGTTATCACTCCTAGTTCTGCCTGCCCTTACACGCAGGGATATTTGCATTACTCAATCCCTCCCATTGCTGAGTGATGGTAATTCCTCCCACCAGAGGCATCTTTCCAGGGATGGTGGGTGTGGCCACATGACTTGCTTTGAAAATGTGGGCAGAGGGACAATGTGACAGCTCTGAGCGAAGACTAAAAGGTATCACAAGTTTCTTCTAGCTCTGTGCCCCTGTGCTCCCTCCTGGGAAGAGTGTGGCCCAAGTAGCCACTGGTCCAGAGAGAATAAAGAAATCTGTGAAGCATACCTGAAGCCAGTTCTTTCCACATCTGACCTGTAGACTCATGGGCAAGAATATAAATACTAGTTGTTTTAGGACACTGATATTCTGAGAGTATTTTTTACTCAGCAAGCCTGATTGATTAAGGGTACGCACCCAGCTTCATTTGGAAAATCCTCACGAAAAACTCTGATTGGCCTGATATGGGCCATGTGACTCATCTCTGGTTCAATTGCTGAGGATAGAGAGATTCGGTATTATGATTGGCTCATTTGGGTCATGTGCCCATTCTGGTCATGTGCCCACTCTATTCAGGGAGGTGGGTCAGTTATCAAGGTGAGGAGAATGGATGTCCAGCAGGCAAAAATATGTTGTGGAGAGCCAGCATAGAGGAGTGCCATGAAAACTGAGGCAGGGGTGAGTACAAAAATTGAAGGTATGTTGAATAATACCATCCGCAGCAAAGAGGACACTAAGACAATAAAGGGAATGTGTTTCTTGGTTTTGTCGATAATGACCAGTAAGAATGATTGGTGATCTTCGCCTAAGCACTGTCAGCTGAGCGTTGGGATGACAGCCAGATTATAGTTAGTGATAATTTCAATAAACCCTAACCTGCTATAGGAATGTACATCGTAACTAACAAAAGGCCTTAGTAGGACCAGGTGAAGAGTCTGTTAAGAGAGAGCCAGGACTTTTATTTGCGCAGCACTTTGAAGGCACAAGAGGCTTAGGAGAGGAAGCATTAGGAGCAGCAGCCATAGTAGAGGGACATGCTCCTCAAAGTGGGAGAGGGCTCTCGAGGGTGGTGAAAGGTGGAGCACAGTCCTGGTGTGACCCTCCTGGCCCCTGGCAGAATTGCGTCTTTGGGAATCAGATGTGAAGACAAAGATCCAAGCAACAAGAAATGTGAAACAGCAGAGTTTAGTGAGTGATCAGGAGGAGGTGGGAAAGGCCGAGGGAGAAGGGAGCTGATAAGAGTCTCTGGTCTCAGGCCTGGAGAAACAGTAACAGAGCCAGCCGTTGTAACACAAGTATCCAAGTGACAGAGTGTTAACACAGTGCCTACCCCTTGGAGGAGGCTGACCTTTTCTTTCTCTTTCTTTCTTTATTTTATTTTATTTTGTCTTTTTTGTTTTTTTAGGCCCACAACTGCAGCATATGGAGGTTCCCAGGCTAGGGGTCTAATTGGAGCTATAGCTCCTGGCCTACACCACAGCCATAGCAAGGCCAGATCCAAGCCACATCTGCGACCTACACCACAACTCATGGTAATGCCAGATCCTTAACTCACTGAGTGAGGCCAGGGATCGAACCCGCATCCTCATGGATACTAGTCAGGTTCATTAACCCCTGAGCCACGATGGGAACTCCTGACCATTTCTTAACTTCATTCAAGACTTTTTCCTTACCCCTCTCCACCCCTGTCATCCATCTGCACCCTGTCCCTCCTGCTTTTACTGACACTGACTGTGTACAACTTCCCAAGGCTGTGTACTACCCTGGCTGGTCCTCTCCAGAGAGTCCCTCAGCATTTCTCCATCTGCCTCATCCTAAATCGTACCATCTCGCATCTCATTTCTTTGTGTTCCACTTTTATCTGGGAATGAATCCTTTCCAAGATAGTAAAGTAATAGTTCTTCCTCTTTTGTGGTTATTCACTTTCTAAACAGACTCCTGGTAATGTGGTTTTAGCCCAAAAGAGTATTTCTGAATAAGAAATTTGGGCTTATGGAGGTCAGACATGCAAAACTGTCCCTCAATTTTTTCCACAAGGAGAGTTGATTTTGCAGTTCAAGTTTCAAGACAGGAAAAGACCCATGTCCCAGTTCAGCAGCCAGGAGGTAGGAGTTCCCTCTTACTCAGCCTTTTGTTCCACTGATTGGGTGAGGCCCACCCACATTAGGGAGGGCAATCTGCTCTACTGAGTTTACTGTTTCAAATGCTTCTCTGATCCAGAAATACTCAACATTCAGAATAATGTTTGACCAGATGCCTGGGCTCCCTGTGGCCCTGTCAAATTGACACATGAAATTAACCATCATGATGGGCTCCTCATAAAAGGGAATAAGAGAGACTTGTCCTCTGTTGCTCTTTTTTTTTTTTTTTGTCTTTTTTGCTATTTCTTTGGGCCGCTCCCTTGACATATGGAGGTTCCCAGGCTAGGGGTCGAATCGGAGCTGCAGCGACCGGCCTATGCCAGAGCCACAGCAACGCGGGATCCGAGCCGTGTCTGCAACCTACACTACAGCTCACAGCAACGCCAGATCGTTAACCCACTGAGCAAGGGCAGGGACCGAACCCGAAACCTCATGGTTCCTAGTCGGATTCGTTAACCACTGCGCCACGATGGGAACTCCCTCTGTTGCTCTTAATACTAATCAAATGGCCTATGAAACCAGATGTGACGATTGTGGCATTTCACAATTTATGAAACTTCACAAGTTTCATCCATTTGATTATTTCTACCATTTTTCTTTGGCCTGGAATTTGAGCTCTATTGTAATCCAATTTGTTCTGTAGGTTTCTGTGACCATTCTACCTGAATAGAATTTCTTTTCTATCTTTGTCCTCCTTGCCTTCTCCTCTATCATCATCATTTTCATCACATTTGTTACTGCCATCAACATCCACATTTCTTTCTTTCTTTTTTTTTTTTTTTTTTGGTCTTTTTTGCCTTTTCTAGGGCTGCTCCTGCAGCATGAGGAGGTTCCCAGGCTAGGGGTCTAATTGGAGCTGTAGCTGCCAGCCTACACCACAGCCACAGCAATGCGGGATTCAGGATCTGAATCATGTCTGTGACCTATACCAGAGCTCATGGCAATGCTGAATCCTGAACCCACTGAGCGAGGCCAGGGATTGTACTGGCAACCTCATGGTTCCTAGTCAGATTTGTTAACCACTGAGCCACGATGGGAACTCCAACATCCACGTTTCTTGAGTGCCTGCTGCTTACATGGCTCTGTATCAAGAAGGGATTTGGAATTCACAGGGAACCTAGATTCATCCGTTGCTTTGACTGGCTTAATTCTAGTCTAGGATACAGAACATGTGCACAAAGAAGTAAGCATAAACCAAAAATTAACTAGATAACCAAGTGCTCAATGCTGGAGGATAGGAATCTTAGATTCCAGAAAAAGGAGCAATTAAGCAGGCAGACCATGGTCTGGAATAACTTCCAGGAGGTTGTGGTCCTTGGGTAGGGCTCAGGGAAGAATGTGGTCAAAACAAGAGACAGGAAGGAGAAGGCTGCAAATGCCGGATGAACGTGGAGAGACTGAGTGTATGTGGGGACAAGCAGTGCGCTCTGGCTTGGTGGCACCTGCACCACTGAACAGCTTGATGCCTGGAGAGCAGCAGCCAGGAACAGCTTTAGGCCCAGCTTGCTAATTAAAATTTTTTGACTGTGTGTGAAATTTTCCAGGATCAGCATGGAGTGTCGTCTGCATCTCCCGGAGAAGTCTCCTCCCAAACACGCCTTCCTCAACCTGCCCAGACAGTCAAGCATCACTGCTGCTCCACTGAGTTACGCACATGCCTTCTAACAAGCCTGTCTTCTAGATTTGCACAGAATCAAAAGAGAGGAAACAATGAAAGAAAAAACCTCGCCTTGTTCTCATGTGCACAGTTAATGTTGGTTTTCTTACTGTTTGACCGGTTTATCTGGGTCCACAGCATTGTGGGTTCTTCATGAGTGCTGTGGGGACATGCTAGAAACTGTGTGAACCAGGATGCAGTATAAACTTTGCCTCCTGCAGCCAACAGGGAAGCCCCTGCCAACTTGCACCCCCACCACCCCTGAATTCCCCCCAGGGAAATAGTTGGAGAGAGAGAATTGTGTTCTGTGAGAAACTACTTTTTTTGGGCAGGGAAGGGGCGGCGCATCCGAGGCATATGGAAGTTCCCGGGCTAGGGGTCTCATCAGAGCTACAGTTGCCGGTCTATGCCACAGCCACAGTAACCCGGGATCTGCCATGCCTCTGCAACCTACACCACAGCTCACAGCAATGCCAGATCCTCAACCCACTGAGTGGGGCCAGGGATTTGAGCCTGCATCCTCATGGATCCTACTCAGGTTCGTTAACTGCTGAGCCACCAAGGGAACTCCAGTGAGAAGCCACATTTGCTCAAGCTCTGCCACTCACCATGTCTTTGGGCAAGTCATTTTACCTCTCTGGGCCTTACTTTCTCATCTGTGAAATGAGAGGTTTAAACTAGGTGACCACACAGAATGTTTCCAACTCTGAAGGATGCCTCTAGGAGAATTTTATCATCTTCAGATTATACCAAACTGTTTTTTTTTGTTTTTTTTTTCTCTCTCTTTCCCCTATCTACTTAGGGGAAGAGAGAATAGCTCTTGAAGGGAAAAATTCCTCTCCCTAAAATATCTTGGGATATCTGACAGTCTAATTAAAGAGTTGGCTTTTACTTACCAGCCACATTTTAAAAAACTATCCTTGATGGGTATTTTAGAGAGGTGGGATATTTAGAGAATTTTAAATGTAGGAGAATTAAGATGGAAAATAATGCCACTATTTAATACCCAGATGACCTTAGACAGGCTACTTTACTTTTCTGAGATTCATGTTCCTGTTTTTGGACCATAGGAATAATAGTAACAGCAAGAACCTCCCTCTTTACTGTTATGGCAGGTGAGATATGTAAGCATAAGTCTTGAGGACAGGGTTTACCCATAGTAAATCCCCACTAATTGAAGCCATTATCATGACAGTTACTGTCTAGCTGAGAGGAAATGAGGTGTGGTGGGTAGTGGTTAGTGGGGGGACACTGGAGCTGGCAGATCTGGGTTTCACCCTGAGTTTTGTCCCCAATTGGCTGTGTGGCCTTGAGCAAATTATTTGACTTCCCCATGCCTCAGTTTCTTCCTCTTTATGGGAATAACAAGAGTTCCTCCTGCTTTGCAGGATGATGAATGAACATTCAGTGAGATAAGGCATGAAAAGTGCCAGCCTGCTTTACAGAGTACTCTCAACATAAAAATCACCATAACAGGAGTTCCCGTTGTCACTCAGTAGTTAACCAACCCAACTAGTATCCATGAGGACATGGCTTCGACCCCTGGCCTCGCTCAGTGGGTTAAGGATTGGCATCACCGTGAACTGTGGTATAGGTGGGCAGCTGCAGCTTCAATGGGCCCCCTAGCTTGGGAATTTCCATGTGCCACAGGTGCGGCCCTAAAAAGCAACAAACAAACAAACAACTCCACGATAACAAGCAAAAATAATAATAACAAATATGCTTCCTCCCCCACTGGCTTTCCTCTGAGGATGGCAGAAATAGAAGGAAAATCCAGCTGGGGATAAAATTCAATTGCGTGGTTCACTAACCCTCTGGATGAGTGTGGGACCATCTCCACCTAGTTTATCCTGTAGCTCCAGCACCCAGCACAGGGAACAGCAGGGAGAAGGCATCAAAAGAAAGCCTTTGCTAATGGTGGAAACAAGACAGGTGTTCGCAAATATCCTACTTTTACAAGCCATGGCTTAGCTGCCAAGCCTTCAGGGTTACTCCATCCACTGCCTTAACAGCTCTACCCAGGAGGATGTCCAGAGCTGTCTAGACCTCTGCTTAAGGCAAGAATGGTGATATCTCCAAGAACTCTAAGGCGAGTCACAAATGGAATTTTTTAAATCTTAGTAGCCATTGTGAAAAAGGTAAAAAGAAACAGGTGAAATTAATTTTAATAACGTATTTTATTTAACCCACCATATCTAAAATATCATCATTTTAAACACATAATATGTATAAAAATCGTAAGTATTACATTTTCTGTACTAAGTTTGAAATCTGGCATTTTACATTTGCACATCCGAATTCAGACCAAACAGTTTAAGGGTTCAGCAGTCACGTATGCCTGGTGGCTGCTACATTGGAAAGCATAGCTCCAGACTAAGCAAGATGAAGACTTTCCTTCCACCCACCCTTAAGCTCACTCCTCTGTTCTACTTCCTGTTGGAGGACCCAGTTCTTTCCCAGGTGGCTGCTCTGGAGAAAGGCTTTTGGCTTCTTAGGAGACACGCCCACCCCCCACATGGGTGTGTTTTAGCCTTACATGTCTTAGCGGAAAAATCACATCAGGGTACAACACCATAACTTCAACATCCATTCCACGAGATGCCCGTATACCACGGGGAGTTAATTTTTCAAGGCCCTCCAAGCTTGTTATTTGAAGTATTGATAGGGATGGAGTAGGCACAGGTGGTTGTAGGAGTCCCAATAGGGGATCACGGATAAAGAGGGAAACCTGGGGGATGCAGGGAGACCACTGTAAGTTCAAGAAAACCATCAGCACAAGGCAGGATTGCTAGACAGTGGAAGTGCAAGAATTGCCTCAAGTCCTTGGGTGGGGGATGGGATGAGGCCTGCATTCAGATTCAGAGCAAGGGCAAGAGCTTGAAGACCGCCCTTCTGCTGATTTGAATACACAGCTTACCAGATACTAAGGAGAAGCTACTACTCCTGGAAAGGAAGAGGCGGGCCTTTCTAACACCCCCCCCCATCCCCTTGGGTGATAAAACTATGGTCCACTGGACCCTCAGGCAGAGAGCTTCCTTGCTTACCTGTTTGGATCTCTTACAAGTGTCCTATCCTAATCTGTTTCTCGCTTATCACTTTGTCTCTCCCTGAGTTCCTTCTGCATGGAGGCATAAAGAACCTGAACCTTAGTGAATCCAGGTGCAGGGTGATTAACTTGAATTTAAAACCGTGGGTTCATGTCCCTATCTGCGTTCTGGCTAGTTTCAGGCCCTTAGTGTTCTCAGTTTCAGTATCAGCTATCATCAAGTGTCAGCTATTAGCCTTTCTTTCAGACATGATTTTGGAGGGCTTTATCTACTGTGATCTTGCTCACATTCAACCCTCTCTAATAATTCATTGGTTCATTCAATTTTTTGAGTGCCTACTATGTGTGATGGAGTTAGGAATATATCTGTGAGCCGGAAGGATGCAATACCTGCCCTAGAGAACCGTAAACTCAAGTTGGATGGGCAGACAAGTCATCAGGATCACATAACATACAGCAATAGGGGAAATAAATGCTAAGTACTCTGGAAGCTCATAGGAGAGCAACTACTCTAAGAGTGTGTGTGTGTGTGTGTGTGTGTGTGTGTAAGGGGGATGTCAGGGAAACACATCTAAAGTATGACCGGAAATGTGGAGAAAAGGGAACCCTCCTGCACCATTGGTGGGAATGTAAATTGGTGCAACCACTATGGAGAAGAGTATGGAGGTTCCTTAAAAACTAAAAACAGAGCTGCCATATGACCCAATCCCACTCCTGGGCATTTATTCAGAAAAGATAAAGTTAAGACCTAGAGGTTGAATTGAAGTTGGAGTGTGAGTTATTGGGGTGTATGGGGCTTGGGAAAGGCGGAGAACATTCCAGATAGGTGAGGAAAAAGCAGTTCCATGCCCCAGAAGGTGCAAAGACCAAGTAGGGGAGTCTTTAATCTACCCCATTCATTTGGAGTCCAAGAAGAGTAAATCTTTGGCTAGGGTAGATATAGCGGAGGCATAGTCAGTAGTTTGCCCTTTATTTCAATTCTGTAGTAAAGCCCCTGCAAAGTTCAGCTTTGGTTCTGATTTCTCACCTAGCTTCTTAGTCTTTCTTTCTAGCAGTTTACAGTGTATCTTCACGTTTCACTTGAAATCAACATGCTCAAAATCACTCATCACTTTACTCCTCTACTAAATATTCCAAACTGGTTCTCTGTCCTAATTTCTCTGTCTCTCTTAATGAGATCAGCATAATTCAAGTCTCCTACCACAACTAAGGCATCTTTTGTCCCTTTCATATCCGCACCCCCCCCAGAGGCAGGCTGTCACTAAATCTCGCTAATATTTTGACTGAATAGCCGAAAGCTTTTGGTTCAAGCACATTCTGGCTCTCTTGACTTCATCACTCATCTTTCTATAATAGCTTTAAATTTTCACCAAGGCTATCTAAACTCCAAGTGGTATAACTTGTACTCCTTTGAGATAGCATTTTGGAACAATCCAGCAGTTTTAAAGATCACATCAGATTATAAAGTAGGAAAATAATTTCCTCAGTCCAGAAAAGCCTCAAGTAGTTTTTTTGTTTTTTTTTTTTTTTACTGGAAAAAGGACAATTCTTCATGTTTTATTTATTTTTGATTCTACCATCTTCTTTTATCTTAAAAAAATTCAACCTTCCTCCTGAAATCTTTAGGTTTTATTACCTGCATACAGAATACAGAAACAGAATTTTTTTTCTTTTTGATTTGCCTAATTGTGTCCCTCCTTTTCTATTCAAGCCCTTTCCTGGATACATTACCTGAATGCTCAACTCACCCTAAAAAAATGTTCAACACTGTTTAAACTTGCCCTGATTACCAAGTATCTTACTTCATGTTGGCTCGGCAATTTGTTACAACCACACCCTGAGAACTGGACGTGGAAAATTTAAAACACAAGGTCCAGATCGCATTTTGTGTCTCAGGAATAAATGACAAGAGAAATGATAATTTCCCCCAGTTGTATTTTGTCATATTTTAAACAAAATGTCCACTGGCTGAAAATTCCATTCCAATCAGTTAGGTATTTGGTGAGATTTAAGGACTGTATTTAGCATAAAACTACTTGTTAGAGGTGTGGTCAGCATGTTTTCTACAATCAAAAATCAGCACACAGGGTGACAATGGGACAGAGAGAGCATTGGAAAGCAATATTACCCTGGAAATTTTGGATTATGTCACTGCCGTAGTTAGAGGAAATGCAAGAGAAATATTGTCCCTCCAGTTTACAGTTTTGTTGGAAATACCATTCTAAACCCATTAATTTACTTGATCACTGAATAAATAGTAAACACCTAGTATTGGAGGTGCTTTGTTAGTCACTAAGATTATAAAGATGAAAAACGCTGTCATTTTAAATCCTTTCTCAAACAAACCAAGCCCTTATTTTCTTTCTTTCTTTTTTTTTGCTTTTTAGGGCCACACCCTCAGCATGTAAAAGTTCCCAAGCTTGGGGTCCAATCAGAGCTACAGCTGCTGGCCTACGCCACAGCCACAGCAACATGGGATCCGAGCCGCGTATGCAACCTACACCATAGCTCATGGCAATGCTGGATCTTCAACCCACTGAGCAAAGCCAGGGATCGAACCCGCATCCTCATGGATCCCTCGTCAGGTTCATTAACTGCTGAGCCACGAAGGTAACTCCCAAGCTAGGCCCTTATGAACCTAATTTTCTGTGCCAACTTGGCCAGGCTAGGGTGCCGAGGTGTTGAGTCAAACACCAGTCTAGAAGTTGCTGTGAAAGTATTTTTTAGATGTGATTTACATTTAAATGAGTAGACTGAGTAAACCAGATTATCCTCCAACCTGCAGATGGGCCTCATCCAATCCTTTGAAGGTCTTAAAAGCAAAGACTGAGTTTCTAAGAAGAGGGAATTCTGCTTTCAGACCTAAGACTACAAAATCGACTTCTGAGGGAATTTCCCGACTGCCAGCCTACTGTGCCAATCTTGAATTTACCATTCCCCACAATGGTGTGAGACAATTCCTTAAAAATAAACCTCTCTCTCTCTCAGATTCTAATACAGCCCTCATAAGAATTATTATTCATTTCTCATTCCTGAGATGCATTTTTAAGCATACTTGTATAATACCTCTTTTTTCCCCCACAAACTGCACCATCCCACCTCACAGTATGTCTTCTAGCAATGTTTTTAAACATATGGCATTCACTTTCAAGGCCCAGCTTGCTGCTGAAGAGAAAATTTAGAAGCTGATGTGTAATTATCAGATGGAACAAAGTTACCTAATTTCAAGAGGAATAAAAATGAGGGTTGCGGAAACCCAAGAGTGTTCAAGTCAGAGAGGCAACAGGAACAAAAGCACAGAGGAGGCAGCTTCCTGATGACAGACTTTGGAGGCAAGACACTGCCTAGATGATAAGACCTGTGACTTTGGGAAAAGATTCCCTGGAGAAAGAAAAGAGGATAGGCGAGTGAAACTGGTCAAAGCAATTGGGATAATAATGAAAACCGTTGCTTGCGGGTAAACAACAAGCAAAGAATGTCATTTAAGATATAGAACTGGAGTTCCCATCATGTCGCAGTGGAAACGGATCCGACTAGGAATCATGAGGTTTCGGATTTGATCCCTGGCCTTGCTCGGTGAGTTAAGGATTTGGCAGCCCTAAAAGGCAAAAAGAAAGATATAGAACTGTGAGTTCAACACTAGATTAATGTTTGGGAGCTTTGGCGTTTCTATGAGCCGTTCCAGTGGAAAGCAGTACAGGTTGATCTCTTCTGAAAGGAAACGTGGGTGCTTTTTAGCAAGAGAATTTTGGATGGAGTAAGTGAGTAAGTGATCCTTGATTACTGGGTCTGATGTGAGCGCATAACAGGCCCACTTCTCTAAACCGGCGATAGAAAACACTTGGAAGAGGGAAATCTTATAAATAATTAGACATAATTAGGTTGTCAGCTCATATATCATTATGTCTTCCCTCTCAGGGATGTTTTGCAGATTAATTAGTTAATGTTTGGAAAATAAGCTCCAAGTGCCATGTATCACTGGCTTAGAATTTGATTTTCAGTGTGATGAATGGAATTAAGTCATGCTGGTTTCATAGGAACTTTCATGGCAGGATAACGTCTGTTTTGGAGTGTTCTGGGGACATAGGCAACAGGTTCTCGAGCTGGCATTTCATCAAGAATCGCTCCAATGTGGGGAGCACTGTGGCAGATATTTTGCATCATGTGTGAATCCACATCTCAGGCAAGATGAGGCATTTAAAGTGTCAGATGAGAACTGTGGTTTCTGCTGATAAATAAAGGATATGTTTGTAATAATACCCAGCTTGACAGTATAGTAAATAAATGGAGACACTTTAATATCGAGATCAGCAGGAGAGAAAACGCTAAGGATCTTAGTTGGAGCCTTATATCGTCCTTGCCTATTATAGGACATGTACATTAAATATTCTGTAGTTAGGAAACTCATTTCATGGCTCTAAGTATTAATTCCCCCACCCATACCTATTAGTAAGCTCTGCTTAAACAGTAGAGCTGAATAGGGACTTAGAAGTTCAAATGTGTATTCATATTTTTGGATTTGAGAGAGGAATCAAAGTCTAGGGCAGTATTTTTTCTTTTCTTTTCTTTTTTTTTTTTAAGGGTCACACCCGCAGCATATGGAGGTTCCCAGGCTAGGGGTCCAATCGGAGCTACAGCTGCCAGCCTCTGGCACAGCCAAGCCACGCCAGATCCGAGCCACATCTTCGACCTACACCACAGCTCAGGGCAACACCAGATCCTTAACCCTATGAGTGAGGCCAGGGATTGAACCTGCAACTTCATGGTTCCTAGTCAGATTTGTTTCCGCTGCGCCACGACGGGAATTCCCTAGGGCAGTATTTCTCAAATATTTTGGTCAAGGATTCTTTACACTGTCAACTTAAAAAGTAATCACAACCTAAAGATTGAGAGTTAAGTTTTATCTGGGACAAAATGAGGACTCTAGCCCAAGAAGCAGCATTTCAGATAGCTCTGAAAAACTGCCCCAAAGAGATGGGGGGATGGTCAGTATATATGCAATTTTGGCGAAGCGGGGAGGTACATACAACCAAGCACACACTTTTACAGAAGGTTGCTGCTAGTCACGTGAAGGCTTCTGCTAGTCATGAGGAGCAGATGTCACCATGAAGGATTTTAGTACTTTTCTAGATACAAGGAGAAGCAAGAGTTGGGCTCATAAAATCTCCTGAAAACATCTATCTGAAGACTTGTTTGGCCAGTTTTTGCAGAGCACAGAGGTCTCATTTCTGACCTCCATCTTCAGCTCCTTTCAGGGGATGCTTGGGGTCAGCAGCTGCAGTGGCTTGTAATTCATTCCTTATAGAGGCTGACGGCAAGGGTCAATCTCCAGTTCATCACACTCTTAACAATCACTGAGGACCCGAAAGAGTTTGTGTTTGTGTTATAGCTATCAATGCTTATTGTATTACAAATTAAAGCTAAGAAAAACTAAAAAAACCCTCATTTATTCATGGAAAATCATAAGCCCACTACACAATAACATAAGTAAGAGACTTTTAAAGAGAAAAGGTGAGAAGAATGACTTTGTTTTACATTTCATGCCTTTGAAAAGTCTAGCTTAATAGAAAACAGCTGTAGTTCCATGTCTGCTTCTGCATCCAATCTGATGTGATACAGCGTTTTGATGGCAATCAATAAAGGAAATTTGGCCTCACATGAATATGTAACTGGAAGGGGAGGAGTATTTTAACAAGTTTTTTAGATAATTGTGGATATTGCTTTTTGACTTGACACCAGAGCACAAGTGTTCTTAGTTTTTAAAGGTTGGTTTTGGTTTCTTAAAAGTTGGTGGACTCTGAAATGGTATCAATGACATTTTGTATTCCATTGCTTTAAAATCCAGTGGTCTATCTTATACTTGTGTCATGTCCTGGTCACTTGGAAAATCTCGATTTACAGAGATTCATCCAAATATTGATCAATTTTACTACACAATACGAAACAATCACTTTTGTCAATATCACCCCTGATTTCATCCTAAAGTTCTTTAAGTATTGGTATACTGCCAAGTTTTCTAAAATTTTCATTTTTACTGTAAAGCTGGAATTTTATTATTGGCAATAAATACTTTCATTTTTTTCCTTGAAGTGATAGAAGCACTTTGTTCATTACAGAAAAAAAATCTCTGCCAAAATACCCACATGTGAATAAGCATTGTTTATTTTCAAGTGAAAATGATATTCCATTAAAAAGCAGCTAGCTTACCTCACAACCATCATATTTGGTATGTATTGAGGTCTTGTGAGAAATTCCCATTTCTCACATAAAATATTAAAGTGATATGTGCTCAAAGGTCAACATTTAATAAAGTGAATACTTTTTACTGCTTTCTCAAGGTCTTTATTAAGTGATATTGGCACTTTAAGGAAAATCCAGGAGTGTGTATGGCTGTGCTATATACCCTGGCTGTTAAAATTTGGTGCCACTGCCTCAATTGGTGCTGGGGCCAAGGCTATTTTATCCATTTTGCCTTCGCTCCACCAATGCAAATGTTAGCACAGAGAAAATACAAATAATTCCCTCATCTTACAGTGAAATAGTTTAAAACTTGTTCAGAAACCTCCAGGGTTCATGGACAGCACTTTGAGAATCATTAGTATAAGAAATACGCTGCAGGATTTCCCTTGTGGCATTGGGTTAAGATCCAATGTTATCACTGAGGCAGCTTGGGTCACTGCTGTGGCACAGGTTCAATCCCTGGCCCAGGAACTTCCATATGCTACCAGCATGGCCAAAAAGAAAAAAAATGCTCTGATGGTGGAGCAGAGGAGAGAGGCAGAGTATCCTTTTAAACGAGCTACTTCAGGAATAGGTAGGATGATGCAAGGCAATATAATTTGATGAAATTTTCTGTTGTTATTGTTTGTTTTTTAAGCAGCAGGAAGAACAATATACTGCCCTGAATCAGTTTTGCAAACTTTTTTTGACTATAGCACACAAAAAGATATTTTCTACATTGTAACATGGTGAACACATACACATATAGTTACTGAAATGTTTCATGAGATATCCTTACAATTTGTGATAAACTCTAACATTCTAAATTTATTCCATTTCTTCTTTTTCTTTCTTTCTTTTTTTTTTTTTTTTTTTTTTTGCTATTTTAGGGCCGTACCTGTGGCATATGGAGGTTCCCAGGCGAAGGGTCCAATAGGAGCTACTGCTGCTGGCCTACACCATAGCTCACAGCAACACTGGATCCTTAGCCCACTGCATGAGGCCAGGGTTTGAACCTGCATTCTCATAGGTTCTACGCGGGTTCGTTAACCAGTGAGCCATGAAGGGAATGCCTCCATTTCATTTTTTAAAAAAATACTGGTCATGACCCACTAAATTGATTTTGTGACTCACTAATGGGAAACTACTGTTGGCAAAAATCTACTTTAAGATGCTTTGATTTTGTAATGTATAAACTCTCTTAAGAGTTGATTACTTTTGGTTGGAGACTAAATGTACCCAGGAGTTTTTAATGGTTGCGTATTCTGCCATTTCTCTTTTCTTTTTAATGATTTTGTGTAGTCCAAAATATTTTATAACCTGCGTATGATAGAAGACAATTGGGCAATTATTGAAATAATAACACCTAAAAGAGAACATTAGTTTACAGGTATTGAGCTTAGTGTAGGAAATGCACGGTATAGTTCACAGACACATTTGTTGATGGAAGAAGTGGTGGTGGGTTCTAACTATATAGTGATTATAACATAGAACAAAAACCATCTCTGAGGGTTTTAGAAGAAATCCTCTGGGCGTATCCTGATGCTTATCAGAATCACAACTTTTCAACAAAATGGGCCTCACTGGAGTTTTTGTTAGACTTATTCTATAAGAATCTGCGCTGGTCAAGGCAGATATTTTAAGAGCTAAACTATGAGGGCAAGTAGAGGCCCTTCATGATATTTGGAAATCTTGAGAGTGACTTAGACCACCAGCATACTTTGAAGACTGTAGTTGGAAATAAGAACTTTAAAAAATAGATATGGCTTTTTATTTAATCATACTATTTAGGTTCTTTACAATGACAAATTTTGCTGTATACAAGAAAATATTTAAATCACTTAAATAAAAATTCAACACAAGCTGCTCTTATACTTGGAAGGCAATCAAATCCTGCTTCTGCAGAAATCACCAAAATCTCATGCTTTGCTGACATTTGTGCTGGATAGACTGATTCAGCAGTTGTACAAGTGTTAGCGACCCTCCTTGAGTCCGTCCTTTCGCCTGGTATCATCGGAGCCAGTAGAAGGAGACCGCGTTCGGTTCAGAAGCAAAGGAAACTGTATTCTTTGATCAGAGAATGGAGAGGTAGGAGCTCTGGCTCTAGACTGCATGATGTCCTGGAATTGCCCTGGGCCGGGCTGCTCTGTAGAGATCTCTTGCGGGAGGGGCAGTGGCAGTTCTCTTGTAGGCGCTGTTCACAGCTGGAGCTCGTTGCCTGGCGCAGCTCACCGCGCACCCCCGCCATCTTTTTTTTATAATTTTTTTTATTTTCCCACTGTACAGCAAGGGGGTCAGGTTATCCTTACATGTATACATTACAATTACAGTTTTTTCCCCCACCTTTTCTTCTGTTGCAACATGAGTATCTAGACAAAGTTGTCAATGCTATTCAGCAGGATCTCCTTGTAAATCTATTCTGAGTTGTGCCTGATAAGCCCAAGCTCCCGATCCCTCCCTCCCCCTCCCCCCTCCCCCTCTCCCCCTTTCCCCCTCCCCCTTCCATCAGGCCCGCCATCTTGAATTGCGGTATCTCGCGCAAGCGCTTCTGCGTTCGGCCCCACAGAGCCGAGGCCTCGGCGCCGCCATTTTGCACCACAAACTTGTCTCAAGGGTCTGGTGCGTGACCTGTGCACAAGACACCCTGTGGAGCAAGTGAAACTGGGCTAAGCACCAAGGAGAAAACACAAGGTTAGACTTTATTTTATTGCCCAATTGTTTGTATTTCCTGGGAATCGTTAATGGGCTTTGCTGGTGACAAATCCCTCCTCTGCCTTTTGTCCTGCTCCTCAGTCTTGTCCATCTTTTGTAGCTGCTTCTTGCTGATTTCCAGCATCGTGGTAACCCCAGGTGGAGGAGCTTATTCTGCTGTTTCTTTATTCAGTTGCGAATGATTTTAATGTGTAGTCAAATGAGAAACTTTTTGTTTCAAGGATGCAACGTGTATATTATTACATGAAATACCTGTCTGATTTTGTTTTCGCTGATAAAGTCTAAATGTTTACTTGGGACTGATAAAACCTAACACTTCCCCTCCAGCATTGGTGGGTAATTATACACACTACAACCTTATAAAACAGATCCTGTGGAGACAGGTACAGTAGTAATTATTACTTTCATAAAAAGGACTCTTCAATGCATTCCCAAGATCTAGGTTTGTATCCTAATTAATACTTCTCTGACTTCTTTGCAAGTTTTTTTTGGAATCATTGCTTTGACAGGTGCAGTGAATTGTAAAAACCAAAATGAAGTGCTATCAATGTTTTTGCTTTAACAGTATTATTTCTTATCGGTGATATAAGTATGTAGATGGTAAAAAAGTAGAATGTATCAGAAATAAAGAAGTGAGATTTGGAGTTCCTGTCATGGCACAGTGGAAACAAATTTGATTAGGAACCATGAGGATGTGGGTTTGATTCCTGGCCTAAGTCAGTGGGTTAAGGATCCGGTGTTGCTGTGAGCTGTGGTGTAGGTCCCAGATGCAGCTCAGATCTGGCATTGCTGTGGCTCTGGCATAGGCCAGCAGCAACAGATCCGATTAAACCCCTAGCCTGGGAACCTCCATATGCCATGGGTGTGGCCCTATAAAGACAAAAGACAAAAAAAAAAAAAAAAAAGAAGTGAGCTTCTTTGACCTCTTCACCATTTGGTCTCCCTGCTTCTCCTCCTTGGCTTTCAGGATATCCCTTCAGTATCTCTCTCTCTCTCTCCCCGACTCCCTATATTTTCCAATAGTTTTAAAATATTGATCTATTCTGCCTCGATCCTTAAATGTCAGTTTTATCACTTTTCAAGATCAAGGTACTTGCCTAGCCTTGCCTCTGCTTTGGCATCATTTACTCCCTGGCTTCAAGTGATGTGTAGAAATGATTGGGACAGGGAAAGAGGAGTGAGAAAAAAGTTAATTGTCTATTGCAGTTGTTCAGATGAGAGATGAACAAGTCCTGAATTAGGGAGGTGACTCTGGGAATGGAAAAGAAGGACCCACAAGATTTGTCTAGTGATTGGAGTGGGGATGCAGAAGAAAGAAGACATAACTTTGAGATTCTCACTTGGAAGAACCTGGTAAGGTAGGAGGAGGAACTGATACAGGAAAATGATTTGGTCATTTTAAAAAATATATTGCAGACATTAATCAGGCATCAGAGGAGTTCCTGTCGTGGCTCAGTGGTTAACAAATATGACTAGTATCCATGAGGATGTACGTTCGATCCCTGGCCTTGCTCACTGGGTTAAGGATCTGGCGTTGCCATGAGCTGTGGTGTAGGTCCAGAAGCGGCTTGCATCCTTAGGTGCGACCCTAAAAAAAAAAAAAAAAAAAAAAAAAAAAATCAGGCATCAGAACATACAATAGTGGAACTAGAGGGAGTGCAAGGCTAAAGAAGAGTTATCTACACTTGAATAGTTGTTGAACTTATGTATAAATGAAGCAGATGATACAGAGAACACAAAAGAAGAAGGTGATAGAAGATAAACTTTGGGGAACTTTGAAACTGAAAAGAACAATGAGAGATGAGGAGCTCCTGAAAGAGACAGAGAAGAAGAAATTCAAGGAGGAGAGAACTAGCTGGAAGAATGCAACTTATAGAAACAAACTAATTTGACAGCACCTGAAATAATGTCACAGTCCTTTGGGGAAAGGATAGTTTCTTTTTCTGAGCAAAAGTAACACAGCAATGTTCAAGGAGATGTGTGGAGAGAAAGATCCTGGAATTTGGAGCCAGCAGTCATGGATTTTTCATTTCCTCATAAGTGCTTACTAGTTACGTGACTTTGGGCAAGCCACAGAACACAAATATGAAACCACTGGAGAACAGCTGCAGGCTAATCTCTGTGCTAGATACTGTCAGAAATATATCAGGTCAGAAGGAGTGTAGCTGTCTGGTCTGAGGAAGGCGGAGAACATCACTGAGTGTGTAGAACTTGAGTAAAGTGTCAGAAGATGAATAGGATTTCAGCAGATAAAATAGTGAAGGGAGAACGTGACTTTGAAAAATGGTGGTTCATCATCTGGAGAAGGGAGAATTGAAGACAAATTCCTCCAGAAGAGAATCTTTGTGCTTCGCTTTTCCTTTATTTGGGAGCTTAGGAACCTTGTTTATTCGAGATGTTCACATACTCAGTTTGATGCTTGAAGAGAGGAGAAAAAGTAGGGGGAAAGTAAATACTGAGATGAAAAGTCCTCCTTTAGGATGAAAGCGTTGCTTATTATTATTTTACTTTACTCACTTTCATTTTAGAAATGTGCCGTGAAAGGTTTCAACAAGATGCTTATTATGTTCTTCTTAAGGAGATTAGTAGCACTTTATGTAGAAAGTTAAGCAATTGCTTAAAGGACCCTCCACTTTGCAAGTGGGAGGTACAAATAAGCACCTCATTGTTTAACTTCGAGATCAAAAGTGAAAGTCATACAGTGGAGGCCTGCAAGGTGATGTGATTTGAAAGTGTGTCTTCTTGGATCACAATAATAGAGAAAAACAGGAGTTGATTTCAAACTGAAGAGAGACACAGACGGAATTCAATCCAGAGGAATAAATTGTTTAAGAGTATTGTGACTTTAAGATACAATATCAGTTTGGTAGTAAACCAACATTCTTGGGCCATGATGCTTGTTCTTTGGGGGAAAAAATTAAATCAAGCAAACATAAAGGCATTTTATTCCACTATCTTTGGGGAAAATACAGTTACACATTTGACCTCAAAGAATCCGTTCCAGAATACAATGGGCTTTATGGACCATGCACTGGAACAGAATCAGCAGTTAGGGTGTGTGGCAGACACTCCGATCATGGCTAAGAACTGTTAGGTATTACCAGAGACCTCAGAAACAGTCTCGGTGTGGTTCACCTTGCTTTGAAGGAAACCAGTGAGATCACCAGAACTCACTTTAGTTGAGGACAAGCTGAGGATTAGCAGCTTTTCAAAATAAAAACCAGAGAGTACTAAATGTGTCATCATTGGGAGGGGGTGCTCTGTGTTTAAGAGGGTTTGGGCACATACAGAGATCATTACTACATTATTAAGCATTTATAAGTTAGTTTATATTTGCCAAACGCAAACATAAAAATCATTTCTTAATTATACAGGCATTAAAGTTTTGCATCATTAACCACATATTTAAAACAGCTTTGTATCACTTACAAAAACAATTGAAAATATCAGATTATCGAATCTCCTCTGTTCTAACGTCCAACTGCCTTACAGCCAAGATTAACCTGTTTATTGTCTTATAATTAAATACATCAAAAAGTATTATTCTCTCATTTATCAAAAATTGAAGTGCAGGGAAATGAGGCAATTTGTGCATGTATATTCATCAATCCAGTGTTAAAATTCAAGAATCGAACTCTGCTTGTTTTTTAACCTGGTCTACATTTGTACCGTATAACAGGCAGGCAGCATATTGTTAAAAGAAGGAAAATAATAAAATTTAAAAAAATTATTAGCTTTGAGTTGAATAACAAAGGAGCACCAAATGGAAACTCATCCACTAGCCAAGAAGGGCTGGAGTTCACTCCCCCATCCATCACCACCAGCTGGCAGATGGGCTCGAGAGTAATGCAAGCCTCCTTAGATGCCAAGTTCTCTGCTTATGCAGCAATATTCATCCTTGCCATCCAGGGAGGGAGGACAGGGAGTGGCTGGAGCCTACAGTTCCACGTAGCAGTACATCCCACTGCGAAGGAAACTCCTGGGGTTAGCCAACAAAAATGGAATTTCAAATTTGGAACCAGACCTCACCTGATATATTTTAATTGATTGCCATGTGATTGGCCATCTGTTTATAATTTGAGTGTCTTTTCTTTGTATGAGAAATGCTTTTGTACAGGGTGGGACTCATGTGCCTCTCAATTTCTATATGGAAAAAAATATTTTCTATCTTTTCATTGCTTTGCTGAGTAGCTTTCAACAAGCTTTTGGAAAAAGTCTGGATCCAGATTTATAAAGTAACAACTGATGCTATGCTAGAACAATGGGGGTATTTTATGGGCTGTAAAGCTCTTATTATTAAGTAATTTTTGGTTGAGATAATTTTAATAATAATAGTAGTAAACTGTTTTTGAGGCTGGAAGGCTGATGAACCTTTTAAAATCATTGAGATTGTTTAAATTCAATTTATGCCTTCAGAACTAAATCCTAAGTATTATTTGGCTATAGTTATAGTACTGTAATTTAATTGAATATCATCATTTAGATGATATATAGAAATTGACGCCAGCTAGAATTATGGATCAGAATTACCAGTCCCTAAAATTTTCAGAAATGCAAAAATTGTTTTATTTTTACAATTTAAAATATGGAGTTCCCATTGTGGCTCAAGGGTTAATGTATCCATGAGAATTCGGGTTTGATCCCTGGCCTTACTCAGTGGGTTAAGGATCTGGCATTGCAGTGAACTGTGATGAAGGTCGCAGAGGAGGCTCAGATCCTGTGTTGCTGTGGCTGTGGTCTAGGCTGGCAGCCACAGCTCTGATTTGACCCCTATCCTGGGAACTTCCATGTGGTGTGGGTGTGTCCCTAAAAAAGAAAAAAAGAAAAAAAAAAAAAGGACAAAAATAAAATCTTCATTGGGCCCAATTTGATTCTTTTGTCTAAACCTCCCTTTTATGAGCCTCTCATTAAAATTGTAGTAGTTAATATAAGAATTTGGAGCTATATTTCTTTTTTTCTTTCTTTCTTTATTTTATTTTTTTGTTTTTTAGGGCTGCACCTGAAGCATATGGATGTTCCCAGGCTAAGGGTCATAGCTGCAGCTGCCGGCCTACACCATAATAAGCACAGCAACTTGGGATCTGAGCGGAGTCTGTGACTTACACCACAGCTCACGGCCACGCCGGATCCTTAACCTGCTGAGGGAGGTTGGGGATCAAACCCGAAACCTCATGGATATTAGTCAGGTTCATTAACCGCTGAGCTACAAGGGGAACTCCTGGAGCTATATTTCTTAAGGCAGAAGAGCAGAAGTTCTCTAACTTTGGTACATGAAAATAATGTTGGGAGCCCAGGCCCAGCCTAAACCCATGGAATCAGAATCTAGGTTCTGGACAGCTTTGTTGTCATAAGTTGCTCTGGTCATTCTGATGCACAGTAAAGTTTGAGAACAAGTGAACTTGAGAACAAGATCAGCTCGGAGGCCAAATCCGCCTGTTTCTGTAAATAACATTTTATTGGAATACGGCCCTAGCCATCACTTTTGTATTGTCTATGGCTGCTTTCCCGCTATTATGACAGAGTTGAGTAGTTGTGACAAAGACCATATGGCCCACAAACCTGAAAATATTTACTATCTGTCCCTTTACAGAAAAAGTTTGCCAACTCCTGAAGGAGATAAATGATATAAAAAGAAATACATTTTTCCAGATCTGGTGTTTCTATTCACCCATTCATTCGTTTGCTTAGAAAAATAAGAACTAAAAATCATAGAATTGGGAGTTCCCGTCGTGGCTTAGTGGTAATGAATCAGACTAGTACCCATGAGGACTCGAGTTCGATCCCTGGCGCCACTCAGTGGTTAAGGATCTGGCGTTGCCGTGAGCTGTGGTGTAGGTTGCAGACGCAGCTCAGATCCTGTGTTGTTGTGGCTGTGGTGTAAGCTGGCAGCTACAGCTCTCATTCAACCCCTAGCCTGGGGACTCCCATATGCTGCAGGTGTAGCCCTGGAAAAACAAAAAAATCATAGAATCACTTGGGGTTAAAAACCACTTTAGACATTGCCTTTTAATTTTCTTCAGAACTTTCCGTTGTTTCAAACAAAGAAAGGAAAAACTAAGCCGAATAATATGTTTTTAAAAAAATTAACTGTATTTGATTAAGATTTTGGATATTTAATGATTTTCCAACTTAGTGCAAAATGACTCATTGCTAAGTTAAACTCTGTAATATCATGAATTTTAGCAGCAGTTCAAATAAAATTCAAATATAAGAAAAAAAGTAAACCTTTTCATCTCAAAAGGTGGATAATGTTAAGAGATTAAAGGGGCTTAGAAGTGTGTTTGGATTCAGGAAGGCAGTGAAATGGGGAGAGGGGCTAATGATCTCTAGGGCTGCCTAGCCAAAGATAGCCATCGTAAAACAAAGATGCTTTCTGGTGATACAGTACAAGAATGCTCTGTACACGGTATAAAGCAACTTGAAATGTGAATAAATTGGATGAAGTTCCAAAAACAATAGATATGCTCAAGTGAATGGGAGGACTGAGCTGTAGCAAGGCTTTTGATTTACATAGCATGATTGTTTCAAGGCACACACAGCCCTTCCCAAGAGCTGGGATGGATTTTCCTCCCAGCGCCTGCAGGAGATGTTGAATTGACATCACAGAAAATTGTCAGCAGAGAAGAGAGACTGATTGCCGGGCTGTAGGAGGGAGTTGGAGAAGGGAATTAGGTTCCTTACACCTTGTTCATCATGTCATTCACTCTCTTCTTCAAAGATCTTCAGTGACTTCTTATTACTTAAAGGATTAAAGTCAAATCCCAGCTGGCCTTTAAGGCGTTCTCTAATCTGTCCCTTATGTGGTATCACAAAGCATTTTCATGCCTATTACCTCATTAGATCGTTACAATACCCTCATGCAAGTCAGAGGTGGTGTTTGCATTCCCATTTTACAGATAAATAAGCTCAGGCATAGCTGGTTTAAGAGTCACACAGCAGTAAGGGGCTGAGTCAGGGCTGGAACTCATGTTTCCTGCACCACTAGACACATTTATGAGTCTTTTCTTCTAAGGTAGACTTGTTCCCAAAACATGCCTGATGCTTGCCAACCTCATCTTTGCTTGCGCCGTGGAATGCCTCCCTTTTCTGCCTGGGCAGTGCCACCATTTGAGTTCTGATTCACTTTCTGTCTGCTGGCAAACCTTTCCTGAGCTTCAGTACTCTGTGTTCTCTTTCTCCTCCCCTGAGCTCATATACTTTTTGTTGACACGTTCCCTTTCCTCAGAATCCTGCCATGCTTTGTGGCACCTCTACCTTGGGTGTTTGTCTTGCTCAGTGAGACTCTTGAATTGCTCCTTAGCTCTGCCCATGTATATGCCTCAGGTCTCCAATGGAACTGATGCTCTTCGAGGGAGCATCTAGGCAGCATATATTTCTTTTCTCTTCCACAATGCCTTCCATGGTGTATAAAAGATGGTTGGGGGCCTAATAAACATTTGTTGGACAAACAATTTCATTCTTATGCTGTCTTTAAATATGATTAAGAGAAATCAGATGAAACTGAAAAAGGGAGACCAGGTTGTCCTTTTAACAGCAAATTCTTTTCTAATGAATCAAAGTATTCCAAGGATAGCCACTGATGTTCCATGTTTAGCTAAGGCCTGGAGTCATAAGGGCTGAGTGATCCTAAACTGGGCATAACATAAACCTGTTAAGGAAACTAAGACTTGGAATAAACACTGATAAGACAGTTCTTTCATAGTTACTTCTTGAGGCCAGCAATTCACAGGCAGTTGGCATAACAGGAAGAAACAGGAACAAGTTTTCCTCCCCAAAGGCTGGCTTTGCCATTTCCCCACCTTCCAGAGGCTAGTGCAGCTCTTTGCTTTCCTGGCTGGAAACCAGGGGTGCAGCTACAACAAGGGAAACCTTCCTTGGAGCTTTGCCAAGGTCTTTTCCTTTCTCTTTGGTTGTGGGATTAAGAACTAAACATAGTCCCTTTGGAAAGTCTGGTCACTGGGAAATACAATTCATGCAAGTGTCACCTCACAGGTTTGGTGCTTGTTCCAGAGCAGGCTTGGCTAAGCCTTCACGATGCCCATTTCCTGCCACTCTCACTCATAGGCAAAGCTCCTCCTCACCCAACATCTCTGTATAGCGCATTTCCTGCGAGGTGGCAGTGATCCCACCCCCCACCCCCAGGCTTAGTGCATGAAATGATTAGGGCTAATCTCACCTCCCATGCTGACCGCACCTGTGATCAGCATTCTTTGGGTTTAGAGCCCTGGCCAGGGGAGCAGGCTAGGTGGTCTCTACTATTTTCCCTATTTCTGGATGAGTACATTGACCAAGTTACAACTAAATTCGAGGTTATAGCTCTTTGCATTGATGACTCCCTCTTAATTTTCACAAAAAAATGATTATATTAATCTGAGTGCTACCTGGGAAGTTGAAATTTTAGGTGCTTTTTATTACTTCTGCAAGAGCCTCTCAATTATATTCTACACACATATTTCTTCACTTAAGAGTAAAACAGAGCTGTGTAAAGTGAGCAGCATGTTTACATGAGATCCCTATGGCTTGCTATCAAATTAGTGGCAAATCAGTATTATAGTAAACAGAGGTCAAAGATCAGACTCACAATTTCACATAAAATTCAAAACACAAGACACAATACATAAAATAGAAGGCTCGTGTCATGAGACCATCAACTACTCTTAAAAAATAATCAAAACCAGGAAAAGATGAGAGGAAACAAAATTTAAACATGATTTTAGTCCAGAATCTGATGCAAAAGCCAGACCTTACAGAGATCTTTTAAAAACCATGACAGCTGACTCCATGTCACTCATCTTAAATGGAAACACACATCAAAAGGTGGCAAGAACCAAGACTTAGCAACTCCCGGATTCTATTCATGGACTTGACACTGACCTTGGACAAGTCAAAATCTGTCTTCATTTTTCACTGTGAAAGTTAGGGTGGAAACTATTGTTTTACTTCTCTTGATGGATAACTCTGGAGAGAGCCATGCTAATAAGGAGGCAGTGGTAATTCTCTCCTAGATTTGATTAGATGTATTTTTGAAAGGTCAAATAATTTAGTAGCATGAAATTGTACACACCACACCCCATGTTTACTGTGGGCAGCTCTCTACTCTTGGCTTCTAAGCAAGAAACTAGAAGAATCACGTTTATTCCATGTTAAAGCATTCCTTGAAACAAACAAACAAAAAAACCCCATACAAATTGATTCTTCTTTAGATCTCTCTTGGAGTCCTCAGTCAACAATTTACACCTCTTATTATTAATCTAGGTTTAATTAACCCTGAGATAAAACATAATGTTTTACGGAGTGGCTTAAATGAATGGACTAAGCCAGATGATAAATATCATAGGGGAAAAACAAAGCATTTTCAAATAGAGTTAGAAAAATTCTAAAGGAATTCTGAATATTTAAAAAGATTTCAGTCAATAATTTTAATTACAGGACTGCTTATTAATTCATAAGGATTTACTTAACACCAGCAGATGTCAGTATATTCTGTATGATTTCCACTGAGTTCTCAAAACCAGCCAAGAGTTTTCATTCCGGTTAATGAAAATGATGTAGTGGCCAAATAATTAAGGCTCTCTAGAGGATTATAAATCCTATTCCTCAACATTGGTTATGTTATGGTAGAGGCCCCTCTGCTTAGATTCAAATTCCCAACTTCCCAATAAATCTTGGCACTGAGGTTCTCGAAAGTAAGAATACCATTTTCTGAAAGCTATGCATGATCTTCGAGCTCAAACAGCATGCTGAAGAACAAAAACTTAAGCAGAGCTTCAGCTGGGCAATGTCTAGACTGATACTTCTGTGTCTTTTCTAGCCTATTTTCCTGACTTTTCCACTCAGGAAATGTCTTATTGACATTTGATGTTTAAACCAAAGGGGTTATCATTGAGATAAGGGGAATTTTTATTAAGAGAGTTCCCTACATACATACTAGGACTTTAACCTGTGTTATCTTATTGAAATGATAAGAAATGGAGAAAGAAAATTTAAAGTACCCCAAAAACTTATCCTGTGTCTCTTTTTGACAATAGGAAGATCTTAAACTGAGTTCTCAAGCCTTTCAGAGTTTTAATTTCAGTTAAAAAAAGTGGGTATCGTGGTCAAAAAATTAAGGATCTTAGTAAGACTGGCAAAATTGTGCATTTTTAGGTTGTTAATAAGCAAAAACTGGTCCATTCTTTAACAGGATAAATCTGGGAGGCTTTCAAAGAACTCAATAAAGATGAAATTTTAAATGCTATTTAATAGTATGCTTTTACTTGTGAGGTATATGTGCATTTTGATAACTATAAGCTTTATAAATTATCAAAGTCACTGGCACTTTGCTGTGTTTTCAGAAAAAAAAAGAATTTTGTGTAAACAAGTTTCTGTGTTTCATATTATGAAATCTTAGTGTGGGAACATCCTGGGGTCCCTGGGGACAGCATTGCAAGGCAGCTCCAGGCTTCTTGCTGCATCATGAAGAATGCACATTTTAATTAGGAATAAAAGGGTTCTTCTTTATCCTAGAACTTGATATTGCTGTAGGCTTTGCCCTTGAAGATAAATCTTTTGAAATATTAATCTTTATTTTGTGAAAAATTGTTATAGTCTTGTTCCTTTAGAACAAGAGAAAGAAAATCTCGACAGAATTCCTTGGACTCTACTTATAAAAACACTGAGACACCTGCAATTGTGTTTGTGAAAAGATAACTTTGAATTTTAAAAAAGTTTTCTGACTTCAGAATGGTTGTGAAGTTCACTGCAAACAGAACTCCTCCTCTGTTCAGATGCACACACACACACACATACACATATTATTTCTTGGCAGATGGAACTTGCTGAACTAATGGACAATGTCAGTTGGGGAATTTTAACATATACATTTCCTGAAGTAGACCACAAAAGATGTTGTATTTTAATATCTACACTCATATACCATCATAAAGCCGTAGCCATCAGAACATTTAATCTGGTAACCAAAAGAAGATGCTACAAAAGCCACTGAGACAAATCTTAACCTGTCCTGCAGTGTTTCTTTACAATAATACTTTTCACAAACTACAGAGTTAGTCATTGCTTGAATCAAAATTATGTCAATTAGGGAGGACTTCGGTCTTCATACGGTGATGGTAAAACCCATGGCTTCCCCTAGCCCCACTTTTCTTTGGGGGACACTGATTCTCAGAGGAGTAACTTGCTTAGGGGCTCATAGGTCAGCAGCGGCATTTGAATCCCAGACATTCTCAGGCCCCTGGCAATTGCACTACTTAATTCGTTTAAATAATTTTTTTTAATTTATAAAATTTGTATTTGTTTTTTAAATTGAAGTATAGTTGATTTACAATGTTGTATTAGTTTCTATTATAGGTTATTACATTATACTTTCCATGATAGGTTATTACAAGATACTGAATATAGTTCTCTGTGCTGTTTACCTGTTTTACCTATAGTATTGTGCATTTGTTAATCCCAAACTCTTAACTTATTCCTCTCCCCTTTCCCCTTTGGTACCATAGTTTACTTTCTATGTCTGTGAGTCCTTTTCTGTTTTGTAAATAAGTATTTTGTATCATTTTTTCAGATTTCACATATAAGTGATGTGATTTTTGTCTTTCTCTGACATTTCATTTAGCATTATTCTCTCAAGATGCATCCATGTTGCTGCAAATAGCATTATTGTTTTTACTTCTTAATAATTCTAGTTTTATTATAAACTATTTTACTCACTGAAACTGGTTTCTAGGCATTAACTACTCTTAACCTAATCTCCCTAATAGATCATTAGACAAGCATGCAGCAAGTATAATTCATCTTTTAAAGCTGAGAAAAGAAAACAAGAAGAAGTGGAAGGTATTTTACACACATCATCTCATTTATTCTTCACAAAACCATATGAGGGAAGGCAACCCTCTCCATTTGACAAAAAAGGAAACTGGTTCAGAGAAGTTAATTAGCACATGCCCAAGGTCACTATCTATTTAAACAGTAGAGCCAGGATTTAAACCCAGATCTGTCTAATTCCAGAAACCGTGCTCTGTCCAGTCCAAGATGTTTCCGATTAAGTTACTTTTCCAAAATTACATGATGAAGGATGATAGAGTTGGACATGAAACTCACTGCCAATGCACTGGATTATGTTTGAACAGGATCTTCACAATAATGTCCAACAGTACAACTCTTAGCACTAACCAACAACATCTTAATTTTTTTCTCTCTTTTATTGCTGGTCCTGATTTTTTCCACATAAATATCTTAACTAAATTACAGGTTTGCTTTTCTCTTGCAATCTGTAAACCCCCTGAGAAAGACAGTCCATAGATCACCAAGGAAATTAAATGTAAAGAAATCCCAGCAAAGAATATTGTTCAAATGTGTTTTTAAAGACATATATACCATGGATATAGTCAGCAAGCTGCTGCTTGCTCATGAATTTGTTCAAATGAGGCAGAAAGAGGGAACACAGACTCAGAATCTTCATGCTGGCTCAGTTCTCCAAAGGTCCTGTTCTCACTCTGTAGCTCATCTTTGCCCCATTTCTCACGTCTAATTTAAAACATCATTTCCAAAACAAGAAAAAGAGAGAAGAAAAAGAAGAATTGATAGACCCTGATGATTTTATTATCTAGTGATGTGAGGTTGATATCGCATTGACAAGTTTAGGTTCCAAACATTGTTATATTTTAAAATTCAGTCTTGTTGTTCAATAGACTTGAGTGGTAAAATGTTCTTAAACAGACCTCAGTACCAAGGGAGCAATAGGAAACAAACCTCTTCCCTAAGCAGATAGCTTTGTTTGTTTTTAACTGGATGACTGAGGCAGTTTCTACTCTGGTGTCTAATTGATGATCCCCAGTGTTTTGGAAAAGTAATAAGATCCTTCCTGGGGCCGTTTGGAGCCAGCTCTCCAAAGATCACAATGTATTGGGCCAGAGAGGCTCCTAAGGACACCAGCACTTGCTGAATAAACACTCATGGCATAATGGCTGCCATCTTGGGTACACAGAGAACATGTGTGAACAGGAGACGTGAAAAGAAAAATAATTTCATGAGATTATGCAAATATTACTTATAACTTTCTCCTGGGGAAGTTCATGGAATTTAAGAGATCACCTTGCTTAGTGTTCACTCACCAATTGGTCCTGGAGGGGTGACAATCAACACTTCATCCAGCCATAACCTTGAAAGTCATCTCATAAAAGTGCCAGCTGCTCTGACAAAATGGAAGAAAACTCTTATTCTTTTAGTTGTTTTTTTCAAAATTGTAGTTAATTTACAGTGTTGTGCCAATTTCTGCTGTACAGCAAAGTGACCCAGTCATTCATTCATATACATGAATGAACACACACACACTCCCTTTTTTATATTGTCTTCCATCATGGTCTATGCCAAGAGATTGGATATAGTTCCCTGTGCTATACAGCAGGACCTCATTGCTTATGCATTCTAAATGTAATAGTTTGCATCTACTAACCCCAAACTCCCTGTCCATCCTATTGCCTTCCTCCTCCCCCCTTGGCAAACACAAGTCTGTTCTCTATGTCTATGAGTCTGTTTCTGTTTTGTAGATAGGTTCATTTGTGCCATCAGTCTTTTCTGCCCTCAGAACTCCTGGTTCTTAGGTCTTCTTAGATTCTGGACTGGAATCTACACCACACCCTCTGGCTCCCAGGCCTTCCAACTACACCACTGGCTCTCCTGGATCTCCAGCTTATAGATGGCAGATTGTGGGACTTCTTGGCCTCCATAATTGAATGGGCCAGTACCGTTAATAAATCTCTTTCTAGTTCTGTTGTGTGGTCCATTCTGTTTCTCAAAAGAACCCTGATCAATCTACTATATATCAAACATTTTTCTAACCATTTTGTATATATTAACTCATTAACCCTCATTAGTTCTATGTGGTAGATCTTTATCCATTCTACCTTATTGAAAGACATTCTGCTATGTAGTTGAGTGTGAATACCACCTGCTAGGCTCAGAATGATTCAACAACTTGGTTTAGTTTCGCATCTGAACTGTAGTGTTAATTTCCAAAGTGGGGGGGGACAGTTTCCTCTCTTGTCAACCCATCCTTCTGAGCTATCAGGATTAAAATACTCTTTTCCTTCAATCCTTCAATGGTTTACCACTGCCTTTAGTATGAATTTCAAATTACTTGTCATAGCACTGGGGGTCCATCAACATTTGGGTGGCCTGGATGCCCCATCAATTTCTACTATTCACTCTGGGCTGTAGCCATTTTATGTGGCATCTCTCAGCTCTCCTGTGTTCTTTGTGTCTTTGGGTATGTGCATGTATTGCTTCGGTCGCTTCTCACCATCTCTACCTGCCATTACCACTCATTTCTAGGCACCCATTTTTCATCTGAATTACTGCAGCCAGCTCCCAACCGGTCTTGCCTCCACTTCTTCTCCTCTCCAGTTCACTTTCTACTTGGAAGCCAGACCACTCTTTCTAAAAGGCAAAGATGAACATGGCACGCCCATGCTTAAGATCTCTCAATAATTTGCTATGGTCAGAGGTATAAAATCCAAATTCTTTCAAAGTGCCCTTAAGAGCTTGTTCCAGCTTCTCTCTCCAGCTTTATCAATCACTGTTCTTCTAAATGGACTCTTCCCCCCCGCAACCCCCCACTCCCAGACCTTTGCACAGAAAGGCCCCTTTGCCAAAATATTCTGCTTCATCTTCAAGTGGCCAGTGCCTCACTTGGCCAATGCCTCAACCTTCAGGTCTCAGCTGGGGGCATCTCGTCTAGCACATGGTCCTTGACTCTTGCCCCTGCCCAAAGCCCTCCAGAAGCATCCTGCCCTATCAGCACACTGTGCTCATTACTCACTTTTGTTCCTGTCCCACTGTATGGTCACAACCTGGTTCTCATAAGCTACTAGCACTAGATTCTGCATTCCCTAACTGGCAGGACTGTCAGCTTTTCTCCGTCACTGTCCCAATTCCTGCCACTTAATGGGAACTCAATAAATAGCCAGCAAAAATGATGAGTAAATGAACAAGGAAATGGCTCTCTGGATGCCTGCCCTGACTTCACTCCCTGATGAAATTTCTGCTTTCCTTCTTTGGCCCCAACTTCATTTCTTGTCTAAAGCTGTCCCTGCTCTGTCCCCTCTGCGCAATTAGCATACTCTTCTCTGGGCTCTCCTGCTAAATTGTAAGCTCCTTGATGGTAGGGATTGTATTTTTATCCCACCTCAAGCTTTGTCTCGGGCACAGGGCCTAGCACTTAAGAACTGTCAGTGAATGTTTGCCAAATTCAGTATTCATTCATGGTCTTTGTATACACATCAACTGAGAGTTTCCATTAGAATGGAAAATGAAAAATACAGAGGATTCAGCAGAAGAAAATGAAGGGAAGATATAGCATTGTGATGAAATAATGCACATATGATGACAAACAGCCAGCACTTTGTTCCTGGGGCTTTCTGCTCCCTCCACCCCGACCCCGGGGCGCTTGTTGCAAGAGCATCGCCTTTCTCCTCTACGTTCTCTCCACTGGCTCCTCCGCCATGGGTCTGCAGCCTAGCATATGCTTAGCCACTTGGAAAGTAAATCGCATTTTTTCATCACATTCATCACTGAGTAGAAGCTATGTGCAAGCAAATGGCAACTGCTCAGAGGGTTAATCTTGATGTCATTTGACACATCAGTGAAGGGCTCAACCATTCAAAGAGGTTTCTCCTCAAAAATAGATCACTACTTCACTTCGACTTTGTGTTCAGTCCAGTTTACACCTTTCACACAGCTGGAAATCCCCTCCCCTTGGTCATCCAAATGCCAACATGGATACTACCACACCCTAAGGTCCCCCTTCCACACATTTAGAATACTGCTTCCCTTAATAGATGCATTTTCTTCCCTTCCTCCTTTCCTCCCTCTTTCCCTCCCTTTCTTACTTTCTTCCTTCTTCCCTCCCTGCCTCTCTCCCTCCTTCCTTTTCTTTTGTGTTCTCCTCTTTTCACTGCTGCACCTATGGCATATGGAAGTTCCCAGGCTAAGGGTTGAATTGGAGCTGTAGCTGCCAGCCTATACCACAGCCACAGCAACACCAGATCTGAGCCAAGTCTGCGACCTCCACCATAGCTCACAGGAACACCAGATCCTTAACCACTGAGCGAGGCCAGGCATCGAACCTGCATCCTCACAGACTCTGTCATGTTCTTAACCCACTGAGCCACAACAAGAACTCCAGATGCATTTTCTAATTGCTGTTTCTGGGAGTTCTTCTATCCTCATTAGTTAATTTGATTTTTCCTCACAACCCAGTTTCTATAAGTAACTTCCTTCTCTTTATTCTTGTTCCCTCCACTTCACCCTCTGCTTCAAGCTTTTTTGCAGATGGTTGTTCGAGTC
This sequence comes from Sus scrofa, assembly GCF_054392235.1. Lineage (NCBI taxonomy): Eukaryota > Metazoa > Chordata > Mammalia > Artiodactyla > Suidae > Sus > Sus scrofa. Next base: position 38,476,189 of record NC_139386.1, on the reverse strand, counting down.
TCTCCATCCATTTCCCCATCATTTTCCTTCAACAAGCATTTTCAGAGGGTCTGCCATTTTGTTAGGCCCTGAGGGTGAATAAATAACACCCAGCGAGCTATCTCAGGGAGCTGTCTAAAACTCACAGAAACAAATGACAACAACATGGAGCGGTCCCATGACAATGGAAGTTTGTACAGGACTATCTTAATTTAGATTCTCCTAAGAAGTAGACCTTGTGATAAGGATTTGGGTATCATTCATTTATTTGAGAGGTGATCCAAGGAAGCACAACAGAGGAGTGGGAGAGTGAAACAGAGAAGGAGAAAGAGCAATCGAGAGTAGTAGTAAGTGGGTAATGGGAGCTCAGACCTCATGGGAATCATGGGCAACACTGTGAAGACCAACTTTCAGAATGGTTTCTTGGTAAAGTGAGGAATCGGGTTGATGAAAGAATTCCTGCCCTTCAGTGGTTAAGGCTTGCTTCTGAGGCATTAACTCCCCACCACTCTGGCCTCCCAGGTGTGGGGATGACATGCTCTTGTGGTCAGAGAAAGCTCTCAAGTCAGGAGATGCAGAATCATGAGAAATGATGCTATTGACATGTACAGGAATTGTCAGCTGAATCTCCAGGTGGCTTCTGTGGTAATCCCAGGGAACACTAGTGAGGTACCAATGGTATACCTGCCACATGGACTTAGATATATGTATGAGTGGGTGAGGGTATTATAGGTCAGAAGCATATTCATAGGAGTGCTGTCTTTTGAAGGTGAAGAATTCTCTAGGGAAATTCCACAAGTAGGGCAAGTGTTTTAGAACTAGGAGATACTGTAAGGCCTCGTATATATGGAACTAGCCTGCTCATGTGGGATATCTGGGTATAGGTGAGTTGTTAGGGGGTTGGAGGTGAAGAGCAAGGTGAGATTGAGACTTGATAAGCATTTGCATGACATCATTTCAATGCCAAGAGAAAAAAATCCACAACAAACTGGTGAAAAGATTTTGTCAGCATTGGCTGTATGACGTGGCTGTAAGTTGAAGGGAGAATTGGATGGACAGGCAAGAAGGTCCAAGCAGAGAGCCAGGCAGGATATCCTCCAGATTTGTGGGATGTATTTTAAACTCTCTATAAATACATTTTAGCTTCTGGCATCTTGTTTTCCTTTGGTTTGTTTACTCACTTTGATGGAGAGATTTCCTCTTCCTGAACTTCTCAGTTTTACTCTAGTCATTAGCAAAGTCATGTGGAATAAAGATCTCAAGGAAAATGTGGCATTTTCATCTCTTATGAGGAAGTGTAATTTGGGGCTGAAAGAGAACTGAGCCTGTGTTATTGACAGAAGAAATGTGACCCTCTCAGGGGAAAAGAGAACAATGTGGATTGGGATAGTCTTACTTCAAACATACAGCACTGTGTTTAAATAAGTAAATAACCAGAAATACCTACCATGGGGAAAGCACAATTAGCAAATCATGATGATCATGTTCCCCCTATGCATTTCATCTCCATCTGAGGTGTTTGACTTTCTGAGTAGTTCACATAAGCAAGGCTTTTGCTCTGCTCCGTGCGCACCCCCCTCCCCAAGCCTCAGCAGTGGCCTTTGATGATAATTCTCTCTCTATAATATTCTGTTTTACTCCATCAGCAAAGCAAAAAAGCAAAAAACAAAACAAAACAAAGCCAATGACATAAACAAAGGGTATTTTGGGGTTGTTCTTGTTTATTAAATTTTCTTTCTTTCTTTTTTTTTTTTTTAAGGCAGCTGGGGGCAGGGAAGGGAGAGGAGGGTGAGAATATTTTAAAGCTAATTATAGCATAAAAATTATCCAAGAGCTCTGTTCCAGCCTCTGTCAAAGTCCCAGCTTTGTCCTTACGCATGAGTCAGAGCTACCCAGGGGTCATGCTTGTGACTACCAAACACCATGACTGCATTTGGTCGCATGTTTTTTTTTTTTGGTAGAATTTTGGAATGTACTTAGTGTCATCCTACTCTCTGATATATGGCAGGGTTTCTCAGTCTCAACATTATTGACATTTGGGGCTGGATAATTCTTTGTTGTGGACTCTGTCCTTGCATTGCAGGATGTTTACCAGTGTCCCTGGCCTCCATCTGATAGGTTGATGCCAGTAGACTATCCCTCACTGAAGATGTGATGGCCAAAAATCTACAGATATTGCCTAATGTCCAGGGTCAGGGGCAGGCCAAAATCACCCCTGTTTGAGAACCACTGACAGAAGGTCATGAAATCCCTGCTTTGGAAGCAGATATTCCACACAACCACTCTAAGTGGGTCATTCAATGTTTTTTTTTTTTTTTTTTTTTCTTTTCTCAAAAGAACAAAAGAAACAGGTCTTCATCTTCCCCTCCTCTGGTCTGTAGTTGCTTTTCTAGTTCTGGGCTCTTTTTATTGCCTGAAAATAACATTTCCTTATAATGCTTTGTCTTCATTTGATTTTCTCAGTCCTTACAGTCAGACTGTGGCTGCCAAACAAAATCCAAAACCCTGTGGCTTGGGAACCTTGGGCAAGCTAATAATCAAACATTTTCAGACACGTAAAGGGGAAAAAAGAATTTTCAGGAGTTCCCGTCGTGGCTCAGTGGTTAACGAATCCGACTAGGAACCATGAGGTTGTGGGTTTGATCCCTGGCCTCGCTCAGTGGGTTAAGGATCCAGCTTTGCCGTGAGCTGTGGTGTAGGTTGCAGACACGGCTCGGATCTGGCATTGCTGTGGCTCTGGCGTAGGCCGGTGGCTACAGCTCCGATTAGACCCCTAGCTTGGGAACCTTCATATGCCATGGGAACGGCCCTAGAAATGGCAAAAAAGACAAAATAAAAAAAATAAAATAAAATAAATTTTTAAATGTTTTTTCTATTAAAAATGTGTTGTAAGTGATGTTATTTCTAACTTCCAGAAAAATTTATCAAAGTTTTCATCTCTGTGAAGATGGGAGCCTCTGAGTACAATTGTGCAATTGTTCAGAATGCTCGGCACATAGCAGATGCTCGATAAATATATAATAATTAATTATTTGACTAAGATTGATCTACTAGTAGGAGTTCCCGTCATGGCTCAGTGGTTAACGAACCCAACTAGTATCCATGAGGACACAGGTTCAATCCTTAGCCTCACTCAGTGGGTTAAGAATCTGGTGTTGCTGTGAGCTGTGGTATAGTTTGCAGATGCAGCTCGGATTTGGCATTGCTGTGGCTATGGCGTAGGCTGGCGGCCACAGCTCCCAGGTGGCTAGCCTGGGAACCTCCATGTGCTTTGGGTGCAGCCCTAAAAAAACAAACAAAAAAAAGATTGATTTACTGGTAGTTTTACTTTTACTAGCCCCAGTCATAGGGAACTCAGACACAGGCAAACAGATCACTTGTGAAGAAATAAGTATCCCCCAAATCCACATCCCCTTCTCAGTCTGAATCTGTTCAGTAAATATTTATTGAGGGCTTGGTGTAGTGGGGCTGGGACACAGAGGTGAAAAAGCTACAGTCCCAATTTTAAGGACTGTAAAGTCATTTAGAGCCATGTCAGCTGACAATTTCAATGCAATGTTGCACATACTAAGATACTAGCCAGTACTGCAGGTGCCCACTAGAGGGGTACCAATCCAGCCTTTGCTAGGAGATAGAAGCAGAGTCAGGAGATATGATATCTGAGCTGAGTGTCAAAGGATAACCAGAGTTGGTCGCCTGAAGAGGGGTGGGCAGGGAAGGGGTTGGGGGAGAAAAGGGCGTCCAGGTAGAGGAGTAGCATGAACAGATGCATGGAAACCAGTGGTCTGTTATTACCGAAACTGGGGATGATGGGAGATGAGTTTGGAGAGATGGAGAGGCAGGTTAAGTAGTGGAAGCCTTCTGCATGGGAAGGAGTGAAGGTTTTAAGCCGTTTTTTGGGGGGTGTATGGTAGCCTTTGCTTAATACCTGATTTGACTTTTGCTTCAGTATGAAGCCTGGATTTAAAGAAGAGAAGCCATGTGAGGCAATAACATGACACTTGAGGGAAGAGGTGGTTGGGGCCTTCCCTAGGTAATAGAAGGAGGAAAGCCAGAGAGTCAAGGACTGGAGCAGAATGTCCCAGAATAGGCTGAAACCCACATGGCAACCTTCTGAGAGAAGGAGAGTCCAAGGGTAGTTGGATGGCCTTTGAGAGATATGTCTGATTGTTGAGATATGAAAAGTATTTCTTCCTCACCTGTGTGACCCCTGCTCAGTTTTTTTGTGTCTTTTTCGGTAGAAAGGATCAACTGTCTTACTGATATTCCTAATAGAGGCCTTCATGTTTTTAAAGTTCTCTAAGCTTGGAATTCTGTTGTGGCTCAGTGGTTAACGAACCTGACTGGTATGCATGAGGACGCAGGTTCAATCCCTGGCCTCGCTCAGTGGGTTAAGGATCTGGTGGTGATGTGAGCTGTGGTGTACATTGCAGACATGGCTTGGATCCCGAGTTGCTGTACCTATGGCATATGCCAGCAGCTACAGCTCTGATTTGACCCCTAGCCTGGGAATCTCCATATGCCATGGGTGAGGCCCTAAAAAGAAAAAAGACAAAAAAAAGTAAAAAATTAAAAATAAAGTTGTATGTTAAAGAGGGAGCAGCTGGTTTCCCCAAAGGGTGATGTCACAGCAATGAGAAGGAAAAAAGGATTCAGATTTTGAAAGAAATGGAGGCTCAGGTTTCCTAGGCTCAGCGCCTCTATATGGCAGAAGGCAGAAGAACGGCCTTAGCGGTCAAATAATATTTGATATGCTTAGTACCCACAAATTCAGGAGTACTTGTGAAGTTCAGGGCAGTGCTAAAATCTGGAGAGCAGATAAAGGTACTTGGAATTGAGGAGGCCAAGAACCCAAAAGACTAGTAGCATGTTGGACGGGCCACACACAAAGCTATTGAAATATCCTATAATAAAGGAGAGATTCGGTCCACCCCTAAAATTTGTGCTGCTTTGGCAAGAGTGCAAATGGTGGCACCTCCCTTTTCTTCCCAACCCTGACCCCAAGAGGGGGTTGGGTGGAGTTTGCACTCATAACCCATGTGACCTGAGCTTGCACATCCAAACTCCATGCACACCCCTCCAACCACAGCAGCCCTGTCCACTCTAGAAGGAAGAGGTCTTGAAAGCTGGTTCAACACCATTTAGGCAGAGATTCTCAGGGTCTTAGGTACCCAGAACATGGTCTTGAAAGAGGGAGCATGGATTCCCTATGGAACTATTCCCTTGGCTCCTTGGATTCCTTGCCTCTTGGGAAGGGAGATGGCTATAGGAGGACCATAGCAGTGTTCTTTAAAAGAAAGGACCCAGGGTGGGTTGGGCCTAAGGGCAGGAATGGCAGGGATTGGGATGGAGAAAAAGGCTGTGAGCCAGGGCCTTGGTCTTCCGTGAGTGTGTGTGAATGTGTGTGTGTGTATTTCTGGGGGTGTTTTGGGGAGGTGGGTAGCAGTGATGACATATAGCGGGTGATGAAGAATTATCCTTCATCCAACTCTTTTGCCTTAGAATCAAATGAAATACAAAGATACTATTTCAATCAATTGATTTTTCTGGTTTTCCCTAGTAACCTTTAGTTCCTGCAGAGTTCAAAGCCAAGCAAGCAGAGTGGGAGGGGCTGGGAGATGACAAACCGAGAAGTGGTAGCTGGCAATAAAAAAAAGAGACAAAAGAGTCCCCAAATAGAAAAACACATTAGTTGGGGGTCATTTAGTGCCAGGGAAAATGGCCCTACATGCTTCAAAATTTCCTTGGGACACAAGCCCATTACAGCCTGGAAAAATGATGAATGTGCTTTTAGAAGTTTCCATTTTGAGGAAGAAGCATTTGCTTTCAGTCGTCTTAAAAAAAATGTATTAATTCTTTCCTGTTCTGCAACAATTCAGGATAAGTTGGGTATTGCCACAGTTCCAGTTTAATCTGAAACTTTCTGTTGCCTCTCCTCTGGCTCAGAATGACCTGAAAAAATTTTGCCATTGCTCCTCTTCCTCCTCTTCTTCCCCCTGAAGAATTCCATACAGAATTGCATCCATTGCAGGGCCCATTTCCTGGTCAGGCAGCATAAAGTCAGTGCAACTCATCTAAGCCTGAAAATGAAATGACGATTCTGCTGTTATGCCCTAATTCACAGCCACATCATTAAATTGTTCATCACAGCCTCAGATGGGACTTTTAATTCTCTTACAACAGCTGGCAAATGGCAGGAACAGATGCGCCCACTCAACGGGAGCGGTTTTAGTAGGAGCAGAGAGAAGAATGATGACAAAGGACAATTGCAAAGAAGGTCCAGTTGTCCTCCTTCTCCCCAGCTCTCAGCCCTGGCACATCTGGGCTTCCACTGTGGGGCTCAGTGCAGCTCTCCAGGACCAATGGCTCTGAGAGAGACTTGGGTCTGGAAGAGCCCTCGTGTGACCTTTAAGATCTTGTCTTATCTCAAGGTGTATTCCCACCCCTTCTCTGATTTCAAGTCCTCTCCTTTGAAGGTCAGGAATGAAGATGGCAGCCCTAACTCGTGGCAGCTCAATGCTTAGCCTCTTTTCCCTGAACAAAAAGATGTGGGTGGACTAGCCTGACACCCAAATCACTGTTTATAGCACAGTTTCCAAGGACAGGGGTTCCAAGTGCCAAACAACTGACTTGGAAACGCACTTGAGTAAGATGGGGGCTCTCTTTTTTTTTCCTTTTTTTTTTCTTTATTGAAGTATGGTTGATTTACAGTGTTTGTTAGTTCCAGGTATGTAGAAAAGTGATTAGGTTATACATATCTATGTATCTTTTTGTTTCAGATTCTCTTCCATTATAGGTTATTACAAAAATTAAGGATAGTTATCTGAGCTATATAGTAGGGCTTTGTTGATTATTTTTTATATGTAGTAACATTGTATATGTTAGTAAGATGGGGCTATCTTGTTTGTACACATGTATGTATTTTTTGCCAGCTTGTCCTCAACACTCATCTGCAGAGTTAGCAGCTCAGGCTCAGGAGCCAGTCCTGTTCTGAATGGGTAGATGAGATATGATGATGATAGTGATGATTGTGGGAGAAGAGCTAACATGTTTTCAATCCTAATCTGTACTGCTGGTGCTTGAAAGCCATCATGCATTTAGTATCTGTGAGGATTCTGTGAGGTAGGAATTACTGCTCCCTTTTAGAGATAAGGAGACTGGGCGAGGATTATTTAACTTCCCTGAGGTCACAAAGATGAGATATTGAAGGGTCAGGATTTCAACCTAGACTATGCTCTTAACCAGCCTCAGGTGGCATCTCCTTCCAGGCACCTGGGCACTTCCACTGTATTTTGTGGGCTCAACTTCACTCGGTTTTCCTAGGATCCAGCTTTGATTTTGTCCCTTAATTCTAAAATCTAGGCTCTGTCTTGTTCCCTATGACCAGTGTCCTTGTTTTAGTCCCCATTTCTGGTCACTGCATCCTTATTCAATTCCTCTGCATCAAGTGCCTGTCATATCCAGGACCTCAGTTTCTCTAGGACAAAGTATTTGCCTTGATCTTTTCAGTGCTTCCCATGAGCCCCAGCTTACCAGGTAGGTCCTCCAGTACCTTCTAGGTTTATAGATACAATTATACCTCTTTTTTGTTGCTCCTAGTAGATCATCCTGTTATGGAACTACACTGTTTCTCTCTGACTTCCATACTCTTCTCTATTCTAGGCCCAACTATAAGCTTTTGACCATCTCTGATCACTGCTCGTACCTCATCAAATGTTCCCATCTGTAGCTTAGGTTTAAACCATTCCAGACAACACTGAAGCATTTATAAGAGGACCACAAGCCAAAACTAGATTTTCCTAAAGGGGTGTCAGGGAGCATGGACCACACACCCTGCTTCTGCAACAAGCAGTGTTATTCCCCACTGTTCCCTTGGAAGTCTGCCATTTGGAAGATCTGCCCTTCTGCTCAGTTGGCAATTAATGATTTTTGCCCAGCCTTGGTACCCTTCTCCCCACTATCCCTGACCCCAGGGGATTGTATGAAAGCTTTCTCAAGTGTACTTTCCATTATTCATTAAATATATGGTAATTCTCCCCTGGACTTACGTGTAAGAAAGGCATTCAGAGCAAGAGAAGATTATAATTCCCAGGGGTCCTGTCAGCTTCCCTTGGAGTAAGGAGCCACAGGCCTAGGGTTAGGCCCTAACCCTAACCCTAACCCTAACCCTCGGGAGTAAGGAGCCACAGGTCTCCCAGCTGCCTGGGAGGTATGATAACCTCTGAGGAAACTTCTGGTGAGGCAGCAGGGTAGAGACTAATGAAAGTGGAGACATTCATGTAGAAGGACCTGCACGGCTGGGTGTCAGGGAAAGTTTTAGAGAAGACTGAGGGAGTTAGAGGCTATGGAATAGCTCTGGAATGAGAGTGCTGGAGATGAGTGAAAATCTTATGGTACATTGTGTTGCCTAGGATTAGAAATTGGATCCCCATCTTTGAGAGATACAATAAAGGCTGGTGTGCTTTTAAAAGTGTTTTTAGTTTCTGAAGTACATTTTCTTTGAATGTGATTTTGAAAAGAAACTGGGCCATGTGGGACCCTAGAACCATAAAAACCCCATTTGGCCATTGTTCCAGGCCACTGAAGAAAACACAATTGTTTTTCAAATCATCTGACAGGTCCTTAGGAAGGCATGGTCTCCATCTGGAGATAAAAAGGGCCCTAATTCCACCATATTTTCCAATGCACATTCCCCTTCATTTGGGAATCCATCCCATTTCCTTTCTTGGCTCCCTGTAGCTCTGGTTCAGATGAAACATGGACAGTTACCTATAGGAAACTCTGAGAATCCCCACAAAGTTAGGCTGCCAGGAAAGCCCAAGAGCCTAGAAGGAGAAAGACGAGGCAACATGCTTGGCATAGCTTAGGTATCCTCACTACCCAGAGCTTTTTATCCCCTTGGCAAATGGTCTGGTTTTATTTTCAGAAATGGGAGAGACAAACTCAATTGGTAAAGGCAACATGGCCAGAGCAGGAGATCATGAGTGGAAGGTTTGGAACTCAGCAATTTCTTACCCTGTGCTGCTAATCCCATCACTCATATTAGTGAAAAATAAGGCAGTAAAATACAGAGTAGTTGAACTCCTGAATTACATCTCCAAGATCAGGAGCCATATCATAAAAGATCTATCCACTATTTTGAGATCCTTAGAAGCACAGAATTTTAGAACTGAAAGCCTGAGGTATCAGTGAGAATGTGGAAATAGGCCATTTTAATTTAAAATGGAACAAAATAATGTAAGTGACTGAGCCTGAAGTAAGAGATCTATATATACTGGATCTAGCAATACATACCCAAATTACTACAGGTCCTTTTGACTCTCACAATGGGAACATGATCTAATTTGTATTGACTAGAAGTAAATAAAGCAGCTCTCTAAATACCAGTACCATTCCTTTACTACACTGAATGCACTGGACAACCTTCTACTGCTTTTCTCCATTTCATCTTAGTAGGAATCCTGTCTCTTACTCCCCTTTCCGGGGTTTGGTCTGCCTTGGGCTTTGCCAAAGGGGAAGAAACTCAAAATACTGTACATCAGATACAGAAATCTTTGGAAAATGGTGGTGTCAGCTGCAAAGTTTTCCAGTCTGTCTAAATCCCTTCATAAATAAAACTAGATAGCAAAATTGACAACATTTAACTAGATAGCAAAAATGGACATTTAAACAAAACTAGGTGACAAGCCAAAATATAAGCAGAAAACAAAACAAAACAAAACAAAAAAATAGTTGCAGCCACAAAAACTGCATGGTATCAAAGATCAACACAAAAGGAAGAGGAAAAAAAAGTAATTTGGCAGGGCTTGATGAACCCTAGAACAAAGGGCCAACAGTACACACTGGTAAGCAGGGTGAGCCAATATGAGAAGGGCAGCTGAAACTGGGAGGGTACTGCTTCCTCCAATACCACGTGAATTGAAAAGTCCCCGTGGTAAGAATGATTGAAGAGGCTAGATTCATCTAACCTTCTGAATTCTCAAAACTAACCCAGGGAATCTCTTCTAGGACAGGACCATGTAGTTAGAAGAAACTTACGGGAATGGAATCTAAATTGATCAGGACATAGGTAATAAGAAAGGATGAAAGAAAAAATCCAACATGGGGGAAAAAAAACAGAGCTTCTAAGTGTCGTAAAAGTAGCTTGTGTATTTATTAACTCTACACACCAACAGAAGATGGCTTGATGCATGGTTAGAAAAGCTTTCCTGAACCTCATTTCCTGCTTCATTCTATGTGCCTAGGAAAACTAATGTCACATAAAAATGAGCAAAATATGCAAAGCCCATATAAAGTTATTATTTAAAAATAGAAGCCAATGAGAATAACATCCCTACAAATAATGAAAACACACCAGAAAGACATGTCCACAAAACATATCAAAATTATAACTTATTACTGCAAAATGAACCAAAAAGATACTAAGAAGATAATTTAAGCCTTGAAAGAACAACAACAGTCAGAAACAGAAAAACTCAGAAATGAGCTGACAGAACTCAGGAAAGGTGTAAAAAAAAAAAAGAAACATTTCAGAAATGAAGTGTAAAGTATAAAGCTGGAGAGCAAAAACCTTGATAGATGGTGCCTTAAGGAAGTGGGGGAGGGGAGGAAAGACTTTAAAATTAAAAAGAAGTGAATAATGAGATAAAGAATTTGAGAAAAAAAAGGGCAAATACTGAAGATAGGCAAAGAAAACCTAATAGACAGATAACAGATACTCCTGAAGATGAAAATTAAAACAAGGGAACAGGAAAAATAATAGCATGCGTAATTCAAGAAAATATTCCTAAAAAAAAGTTTAAAAAGCGCATCGTTCTTCTGTGTCAGATCAAGGTGGAATAACAGGGACTAGATTTACTCTCCAACATAAAAAGGCAAAAAAACTGTACAAAATGTATGAAACAATGGTTTCAAGATACTGTACATTAGGCAGCAAAAAACATTGATCCCTGAGACGTGGGAAACAATCAAAGTGAGCCCTGTTGATTGCTCCTTGCTGCCTGTAAGAATTTCCAGGTTTTGGTGTTGGGATGGGAAACCCAGGAGGAGTCTGTCAGATTCCTCAAGTTGAGGAGACAAATTTATGAGTCTCAGGAGACCAGGAAGCACCAGAATTAGCAGAACAGAATACTGAGACGAGAACTGCATAGAAAAAAACAAACAAACAAAACCCCCTAGAGATCTGAAGAGAGTCCTCTTAGGGTATGCAGCAGAGTACTGATCAGTGCTACCCCAAACTGGGGAAAGAACATCTGAAAAGATTAGAGGAAACAGTACCTGATGCTTACACAGGTCTGAGAATAATGTCTATTCTGCCCAGGCATGCAAAGAGGCAGGAAAACATAAGTCATAATGAGAACAATCAACATTATTGAAACCAGCCCAGAACTGACATAGGAGTTAAAATTAACAAGAGCAATGAAAGATTTTCATAGTAATAATAATCATAAAAAAGCTAAACTTCTGTGCATCAAAGGGTGCAACCAACAGAGAGAAAAGGCAACTTATAAAATAGAAGATATTTGCCAATCATATATCTAATAAGGGGTTAATATCCAGAATATATAAACTCCTACAACTCAGAACAACAGCAAAACCTGATTTAAAAATGAGCAGAGGACTAGAATAGACATTCCTCCAGAGAAGATATATGAATGGCACATGAAAAGACCCAACATCATAATCATTAGGAAAATGCAAATCAAAATCACAATGAGATACCACTTCATATACATCAGGGTGGCTACTCTCCTTAAAAACACAAAAAATAGCAAGTGTTGGTAAGAATATGGAGAAACTGAAACCCTTCCTGGTGTACTGCTAATGAGAATGTAAAATGGGTACAGCCACTATGGCAAACAGTATGATATTCCTCCAAAAATTGCATATAGAGTTACCATGTGATCCAACAATTCTACTTCCGGGTATATAGCCAAAAGAATTGAGAACAAAGTCCTGAAGAGAGATTTGTATATCCATTTTCATAGCAGCACTATTAACAAAAAAGATGGAAGCCACCCCAGTGTCCATTGACTAGGTGAAAGGATAAATAAAATCTTGGTATACACATAAATGGAATATTATTTAGCCTTAAGAGGGAAGGAAGTTCTGCGACAGTATGGATGAACTTCGAGGACATGATAAGTGAAATAAGCCAGACACAAAAATAAATGCTATATGATTCTATTTATATGAAGTACCTAGGGCAGTTAAATGCAGAGAGAGGAAGCAATAGCTGCCAGGGGCTACAGGGGCAGGAGGATGGGAAGCTGTTTGATGGAAATAAAGTTTCAGTTTTGCAGGATGAAAAGAGTTCTGGAGATTGGCTGCATGACGACACTTAAAATATTTGAGTAAATTTCATGTCATGTATATTTTACAACAATTAAAAATAAAAATATCAGGAGTTCCCGTCGTGGCACAGTGGTTAACGAATCCAACCAGGAACCATGAGGTTGCGGGTTCAATCCCTGCCCTTGCTCAGTGGGTTAATGATCCAGGCGTTGCCGTGAGCTGTGGTGTAGGTCGCAAACGCGGCTCGGATCCTGTGTTACTGTGGCTCTGGCGTAGGCTGGCAGCTACAGCTCCAATTAGACCCCTAGCCTGGGAACCTCCCTGTGCCATGGGAGCGGCTCAAGAAATGGCAAAAAGACAAAAAAAATAAAAAATAAAAAAAACCGAAGATAGAGTTAATATCACACAAGGCAGATTTCAGAGTTGTTAATATTACCAGGGATAAGTAAGTGTTTTATAGCAACAAAGTGGCCAATTCATCAAGAAGAAAAAGCATACCCATGTACCTGGGAATACTGACTTGAATGCCAGCTCCACAATACAGTCTAACAAAATCATAGAATTTTAAAGAAATAGAAAAAAATACTTGGGGCATCTAAAAGAAAAGAGCACGTGACATAAAAGAAAAAAATTATTATCATTAGATTTTGATAGTGACACCTTATGCCAGAAGAAAGTGAAGTAACTTGCTTAAGTTAAGAAAAGGAAATGTGAGCCAAGGATTATATTCAGCAAAAGTGACTTCCTACTGTAAAGGGTACAGACATACTGTCATCAACATGTGAAAGTTTAGAGAAACTGGTTTTCTGAGCTTCTCTAAGAAGTTTACTGGGAAACAAACTTTGAAAAATCAAAATGACTAGAGAGACACTTGAGGGGAGTATTAAATATATAACTATTTGGCTTTCTTAGCCTAAATGAGGGCTCAGAGGGAGAGGAGAGTGTATAATAGCTCTGTGCTCTGATAATGTAGATAGAGTATAACTATTTTTTAATGGGATGGAGAGGTCATGCACATGTTTTTTTAAATGTTTTTGGTCATCATAGTGATGGTAGGATTGGTGGTGTTATTCTGAGATGGCTGTGTATATACAGTACGGGATAAACCAAGTAATTGTGGGATATTCTAAATTGTCACCTCCTGTGTGCCTAAGAACTAGGGCTCTTGGCATGGAATAAAGGAGATAAAGATTTAAGAGGATAATAAAAGCTCTCCGTGTGTGGTTTTTATATATTCCCTTCCCCACTGTCAGAACTCTGTCCACTGAAAAAGGCCTAGAAACAATGATCAACCTGGTAGGAATGGACATCGCTAGCGTTCCGACTGCTTCTGAAATGCTATTTCTTACTCCAAAGGAGAGTTACTTACAGAAACGACTGACTCCAAATATAATACAGGAAATGTACAAGGTGAACTTGTCAGACCGGTTAGCAGGAAGCAGGAAGAAAAACTATTAGGGTTATGTCAAAAGGACTGAGGAGCCAACTTGAAGAGAATCACACCAATGAAAGGACAATACAATAATAATTTTAGGACACTGAAATCCATTACATATGTTTGGATTTACATATGTTTAAACCCATAATTTCATCATGGTGTTAAAAAAAAGGAAACAACTAGTCTTCTAAAGAGGAGGTAGGCTCTTTAGCTTGCCTTTCCCATAGGAACTGTCTCTTTGGGTAACCAAATGATAGATGAGAGCAAGAGTTTCATTATGAAGGTAATCCAACTGGTAAATGAAAATAAACAGACTGTCACCAATTTGCAACTCCTAATAAATTAACAAATATAGGTGAATATATGTATAGAGGCCATAGGAACCAAGAGCAGAGTATGGAAAAGACACAATACCTTCGTTGTTCTATAGGCAGACAGAAACTGGAGTGATCCCAGTCCTTTACAAGTCCAGACCAGTTACAGACAAAGCAGTGAGGTCATCAACTCAGGATCCTGAGGTCATTCTCTTTGCCTTCCCTCTTCTGAAAAAATTAATTTCTGGAAGGGAAAATTTCCCTCTCTGACATTAATTATAATCACAACAGTAATTCCTGTGTTAATTAGACCCTTTAAGGTTTGATAAACCCTCCTGGGAGTTCCCGTCATGGCTCAGTGGTTAACGAATCCAACTAGGAACCATGAGGTTGTAGGTTCCATCCCTGGCCTTGCTCAGTGGGTTAAGGATCCGGTATTACCATGAGCTGTGGTGTAGGTCACAGATGCAGCTCGGATCTGGTGTGACTGTGGCTGTGGCGTAGGCTGGCGGCTACAGCTCTGATTAGACCCCTAGCCTGGGAACCGCCATATGCCGCAGATGTGGCCCTAAAAAGACAAAAGACTAAAAAAAGAAGAAAAGAAACCCTCCCAGATAACATCTAGTAAGGAGATTTACTACAAGGATGCAGGAGATAGGCATGGTTTCCAGATGATGCCCTTCTGAGGATCTCAGGACTTCCAAGTCAGGAATGTACAATAGAACTCATGGAGATAGAGGTAATAGGTCAGCACCATTTGGGACATAGCCTGAGCCTGTGGGACTCCCTACCCTCTATGTGGTCCACCTTCCAGGGGAGAATCTGGTTTGGTCTTTATGTTACCATTCATTACACAGGGGTACAAATGGCCATAAAATTCCAACTAGATAGAGTTTCAAAACAACTCATCTATTAAGACTGGCTTTGTTCATGTCTGGAGTACTCACAGTTGTCTTGATTTGGGCCCTGATTCCTATTCCAATTAGTTGGAGCCAGGTTAACAGAGCTTATTTTACTGCACACCTTTTAGAGCCCAGTCAACACCATGTAGGAAGAGATTCTTGGAGCTGTTTTTCCTACCTTTCTCATTCAAGTGACTAAGTTCTGGCCACTGAGACTTCAGGGAAGCCTTAAAAGAAGGGGAATAAACTTTTTTCTCTTTATCCACCTGGCAATAACAAAAATACAGAGGCGCTCCTACAGCCAAGCCATCTTAGAATAGGAAGGTGAGATTTCCACTGGCAGGAGGAGTAGAGGACTGAAGAAAAATCTGCATCAGTGATGATTTTGTCGAATTTCTGTGCTGGCCCCAGACTGCCCACCTCTTTGTGAGAGAAATAAGCTACCGTATTTGGGGGTTTTCTGTTGCATGCAATTAAACCTTTCCTTCATCATTATAATTCTGTACATTCCAAGTCACCAAAATGGACCAATCTGGGGCCCTTTTTTCAAAAGATACTACCAAATGGCTGCCTCACCTGCTAAACTAATCCACCGTAAAGTAGCTATAGCTGGTAATGGTGCCAGGTTATCTTTTCCATGAGTGTCAGTGTTTTAATAGGAGTCTTCTGGACACTCCATACCTTTGACCTAGGTAATTACGGTCTGTGGTGGATGCTTGTATTTGCCCATACAATGTTCATTCTTCCTTGGAAACCAAGTGCCAATTCTGAGCTAGAATCAAGTGTCTGTGTGCTAAGGTGAGGCTAAGACACTCTCTCTAACTCTCAGACACACACACACACACACACACACACACACACACACACACACTCCCCATGTGGTTTCTTGTGTTACTTCTTTCTGTATGTCTGACTTGTTCTTCTACAATTCAAATTCCTTCATTTTCCCGTGCAAATGGAAGAAAATACCTTTGCTGGAGCTCCCAAATTCACATGCAGCACAGACTAGCTGTTTCTGAACCATAGTTCTAAATTTCTGGACATAGAATCCTATCAGCTCTGTTTTGGTTGGATGCATTCCTTTGATCCAATCAACTGGGGCTAGGGAGGGCTTGTGAAGTACATACATGACAGTGATTATTGGGACCACCCCCATGTGTAGATAGGGTGTAGCACTCAGGAAGGAGGTCTAGGGACTGGGAAGACACCCCAAGAGGGTATTCACTACAAGCCTGACTGCAATTGATCCCTTCTCACCCCCTGTGCTCATACACCCAAGGCTGTGATCTCATTGAAGCAAGGGCCCAGAAAGGTCCCTGGCTGGCATAGATACTGCAGAAGGACCTCTGCAGTAGACAGATACATTGGATGTAATATCCATCAATGCCACTGGCCAAGTCTTTCCAGCTCTCTATCTTACGGGCAAATAGGATTTCATTTCCTGGCACCCTGTGAGGTTGGGTGGCACCATATGACCAGTTCTGGCCAATGAATTTTGTGCATCTAATTACTTGTGAAAAACCTTCCAAGATGTCTTTTTCCTCTGCCATGGGCATTGACGATGTTTCTGATAGTGGTTGCTCTATTAATTATATCCTGGGGTAACCACTACAATGCAGTGGTCCTGTGATGGACATGTAATATAAACAGAAATGTCTGTTTATAGATTTGGAGCTGTTCGTTAGTGTAGTATGCCTACACTATCATGGCTGATACCATGTGAACTAGGCTGGGATCAACATCATTTGTTAACAAAAAAAGGGGGTTGTTCCCATCGTGGCTCAATGGTTAAAGAACCTGACTGGCATCCATGAGGACGCAGGTTCAATCTGTGGTCTCACTCAGTAGGTTAAGGACCCAGCGTTGCTGTGAGCTGTGGTGTAGGTTGCAGATGAAGCTTGGATCTGGCGTTGCTGTTGCTGTGGTGTGGGCCGGTGGCTACAGCTCTCGACCCCTAGCCTGGGAAAATCCAAAGATTTAAAAAAAAAAAAAAAAAAAAAAAAAACGTTTGAAGACTCCAGCTCACAACACCATCACACAGATCCCTCTCCTCTCTTCTGTTCTCCCATGAATCTTTTATCCTTACCTCAGAAAGAAAACTGCTAATGCCTAGTAGAGATGCTACCAAAAAACAATGCAGTTTAAAAGCTTATTTTTTGTTTGGATGGGGATGGTGCCCAGGGGAGTGCATGAACAGAATTTGGTTAAGGGAGTTTGGTGCTCAATCCAGACTCAAAGAGAGCTGTCCCTTTACTGAGACTCAGCCTGGTTTTCAGAAGGATGGGGTCTAGGGCAAGGGATGCAGCACAACCTCAAGTGACTAGGTAAGGCTCCTGATGTGCCCTTCTTCCTGCAAAAGTCATGAAGAGAGGCTTAGGAGCCTGGAAAGACAAGCCGAAAGTTATAGGTGCTCCAGTGCACATGCAGATCCCAAGTGTGGGAATGCTATGTGATGATTTTATGAAATATAAAAGTCAAATGAATTTTTCATGAAGAAGTTATCTTCCCAAGATGCAATAATGGAAAATTCCTTTCAAGAACTAGTGTTTAGACCTCACAAAAATGCGCAGCAAATTGCATTGTGATTTATTTGTCAATGTTTTTATAGGTTAGGCGTTACTTTCTACCCCACAGCTGGAGTCAATTTTTAATATTTAAAAGTGGAAAGAAAGCAAAACCTAAACACATCCAGAGCTGTCTGTTTTAGATTGAGCTTTTCCCAAACAGTGCTGTTTAAAACTGAACCCTGAGCATGGTCGGTCAGCAGCCAGCTGGCACTTACTTCCCTGCAACATAGAATTAAAATATCTGGGACTGGGCAGATTCCATATAAGACCTCCTAAATTGTAGTTGGTGGGTCTGGTGTTTATAACTGCTTTCAAATGTATGTAGCCAGTTTGCCCTCTCGACTGAAGAAGGAAAGAGCCTTTGTGTTTTTTATTTTGGGTTTCCCTTCATGCTCTGAGCTCAAGGTGCCGTGAACATAATTTTCAAGTCCAGTGGTTTCTGGCCCCCTTTGATGGCTGAGTTAGCAGGGATCCCACAGACGGTCTCCCTGGTGATTTCCAGCACACCCACCAACTGTAAGAGAAGCAGCATGGCCTTTCTAGATTCTTGACTTCCTCAGAGTCTAGTCTGGGAACTACCCAGGGCCCACCTTCCTGGGCCTCCAGGTGAAACCATAATGCTGGCCTTGAGGGTGGTTTCTGATGGCAAGGATTCGCATCACAAGAGAGAGCAAGACTTGATGCTTCATCCCGTTAATCATTCCTTTGGGCCAAATCTCCAGGCTCAGTCAAGTCTTCATTATATCTCGTGACAAAGAGTTCACAAAGCAGAACTGGGTCTCAGCTCTTGGGAATAACACAGCATGGTGGTGCATACCTCAGTGCATGGCCCATCATACTTCATGCTCAATTGCAGCCCCCAGTGTTGAAGCCTGCAGGCTGCCACTGGCTGCGACTAAGACTGCCGTGTGTGTGCTTACCAACAAAGGATTCTGTAACACATGACAGCTCTAATTGTGACAGGAAGAGTCCCTTTGGGTAAGGGTTGGTGCCCTTTGGATGGAGGGGGTATTTCTCTTTGACCCTGCCTTCCTGCTCCCTCCTGATCATTCAAAAGTCACGATCCACAAGAGGGGTTGATTCATTTCCAAATATGTGTGTTGGATCAGCCAGTAGAGGGCCCTTGTGATGGGGAGTAATCACTGCCCTTCTCCAGCCCATCATTTGTTGATTCTGTGGACTTGGGGGTTTAATGAAGGGGTTCCCTTGATGCTAATGTTCCTCCCAATCAGTCCCTGAGAAGCACCAGCCACTCCACAGAGACAAGCTTTGGGTGACAATGATCCTGAACAAAACGTGGAAATGTCAGATGTGCAAGCATTTTGAGCTCAGCCTCAGCTACCGTGGCCCTTCCCTAGGAACCATGTTCATGGTCTTCAGCAGTAACTCCAGCATCAAGGGAACCCCTTCAATAAACCCCCAAGTCCACAGCATCAGCAAATGATGGGCTGGAGAAGGGCAGTGATTGTCCCCCATCACAAAAGGATTTCTCGCCTCACAAAAAGGATTTGACATGGATTTCCTTTTAAAAGTGCACATCCAGGAACTTGCACCATGTTATTCAATTTAATACAAATCTCCGGGAACCCTCCCATCGCGTAGAGCAGGGTACACACAGGGGCAATTGGGGCGAAGGTGCAATAGAGCTGCCTGCCAGCAGGCAGAGCTCTTCCCCTGATTCAGGCAGCCAGTCACAGGTCTCCAGATCCTTTACCCAATAAAAAATGTGCTGGAACTTAAAGGTTGAGGAGTCAGGACTGAAGTCCACCACCCAAAAGATCGCAGATACCCAGTGGGTTTGCGTGTTAAGGACAATGGGGTTGTACTCACCCATCCTGTCATCTTTGCCCAGTGTCTCTGACGCCTTTGGGGAATGCATTTTCAGATACGGTGTCCCATGCATTTTCAACTCTTCTTAAAATGCATTGCAGTGATGGCCCATGACCAGATAAAATTTTAGAAGCCGAGGGTGGGCTCAAGCTTAGGAGTATTTCCAGGAAGTGTGTAGCTTTGTTTTGTTGGGGGCTAGGGAAAAGACAGGCATAGTTTAGGGGAATGGGAGGAAGGTAGAGGCAGAAAGACTATCATTTTATGCTCCAGTGGAGCTCCAAACCTTGAAGCGAGAAGCTTGGTGCTGAAAATGGTGCCGTTTGAAAGTTAATGGGCAAGACCGTCTGAGAAATGGGTTGTGGAGATAAGCATCAGGAGGAAACTACATTGTTTGAAGTTCGTCTGTATTCAGGAAACCAAGAAAAGCAAAGCCACCCATTAGCTCGACCGCAGTGCATACAGGCACGCTCTCAAGGAATCTAAACACTGTCCAGAGAAAAACATCTCACAGAAGCAAATGAAGAGTGACTTTCTGGGGGGGAAAAAAAAGCTAGGGAAATGGTATTTCCTTCCCGTGCTAGGAAACAAGGTCATGGTATTCTCTGAAAGAGACTCGAGTGAGCTCTGGAGGGCAAGGACCGGACACCATCCCTTTTTGTCCTGCTGAATATTGATAGTGAAAGCAAAGGTCTTGATTTCAGAGAGCTCCAAAATATGAGGGAACCCAAGGGGAAGTGATAAAAATGAGCAATGAGTGTTCTCTTGAATACTTAACCAGAATTAGGCCACTGTGATCTCCTTCCAGGATGACTGCAATAGGTTTCCCACCTCTGATCTTGACTCCCTCCCCCATTTAATGTACACAGCACTGCCAGGAGGATCTTTCTAAATTTGATCTGCTTAGAATCCTTCAGTGGCTCCACCTGCTCTTAGGATAAAGCTCCAATTCTTTGATGTGAGTTGCAAGCCCCTCCAGGTTCTTGTCTCTAAGGATATCTCCAAATCTCATCTCTTGCTTTTTCTTGCTGTTCGAATGAAAACATTAAAAAATGTTTTCAGTGCCACAGGAAAGGTGAGCCGCACAGGGGGCACCATAATGTATGTTGGGTCCTTTCTCCTTACATTGACTAGAAGTTGTCTAGACTCACATCTTTGAGGGACTCCCCCTCCAACCCCAAACAGGGACATATGCTCTCTCCTGATCCCCTCTTTTCTCTGCCTCTGGATAGCTTTCACTCTCCCTCTGGAACCTTGCACATACCCAGGGCTTTCTTTTCACCCCTGCCCCCTCTACTTCTGTTTTTTTTTTTTTGTCTTTTGTCTTTTTGTTGTTGTTGTTGCTATTTCTTGGGCCGCTCCCGCTGCATATGGAGGTTCCCAGGCTAGGGGTCAAATCGGAGCTGTAGCCACCAGCCTACGCCAGAGCCACAGCAACGCGGGATCCGAGCCATGTCTGCAACCTACACCACAGCTCACGGCAACGCCGGATCCTTAACCCACTGAGCAAGGTCAGGGACCGAACCCGCAACCTCATGGTTCCTAGTCGGATTCGTTAACCACTGCGCCACGATGGGAACTCCTCCACTTCTGTTTTATCTTTTGAATGCTGAATTCTAGACATCGTTCATTACGGAAGTCTTTCCTGTTACACCAAGCTTACGAGGGACACCTCTGACAACTCCCACCCCTGTTGCATTGAGCATATCCCTGTTGTACACTCTTGCCACTATGCTGACCTGCCCATTGACCCCTCAGAATGGTGAGTGCCACAGAGGTGGGACTTTTCCCTTGCTGTCTAGGCCAATGCCTCTCATACTGTAGGAGCTCAAATAATTTTTCTGAATGAAAATATTCCTTTTCCCCAAACTATCAAAAGAGTATACTTTGGCATTCAAAGCCATTTTTTTTTTTTCTGATCAAGTAAGATCTATTATTGATGCCACAGTTTGGCCTGTGAATAGTATTTTCATTGACAGATGGATCTGGCTGCTCTGTTTATGCTGTAAGGAATATCCCTCCTTCCTCAAGAGCTCTGTGGGTAGGCACTTCCATTACCTTAATATTTTATTACACGGCCATTTTTCAAGGTGTAAGGGCATCATCTCTGTTTAATCAAACATCAGAGTAGAGTGGTCAAGGCTAGTGGTTCCTTGGTGTTCCAGCAGTTAGAAAGCTTTGTTAACAGGCCACTTGGGCTGAGGCTACATGATTACAGGTTCTCAAGTCTACTTTTATGTAAAATGACATGTAAACAAATAGGGATCAGGGATGGCTAAAACATTTTCCAGGGTGTCAGAGGGTCATAGAAACAAACATTTAGTTCATTCTCTTACACCTCCACATCTATAGGACCCAAGTTCTTCAGAATATCAAATCACGAGGTCAACACCAGATCTTATCAGTTTAAAAATCTGCTATTGTCAGACTCCTGGAAACTCAGAAAGCTGCAGGATGCATGCAGCCAGAGCATGAGATTACACTGAACACCCCCTTATCAACCAGAGTGGAGGACAGAGAGATTAGATGTTTGACTCTGATGAGTCTCAGAGATGGCCAGTACCCTTAGGGGCTAAAGAGGTACTGTTTACTGGGGGTCCAAGGCCCACACATGCTACAGGTCAGGCCCCGCACCCTGCCCGCAGTGCCAGGGACAGTGGCTCTCAGGGTTATTGAGAGAATTAAATTAGCATGAGGTACTTAGAACAGTGCCTGCTACAAGATGAGCATCACAATTAATGTGAATGCTAATTATGAACTTAATAAGAAGAGTGGACAGACTTTAATAGCTCTTTCAGTTGCCCACAAAAAACAGAAAAGTTCAAAATCCCCACCTCCAGCTCTCCTGCTGTGTTGATGGTGATGAGCAAAGCGGCACATCTTGTATAAACCGTGTCTATCTGATCGGGTCATTGGCTCTTTTGACCCCCGGGGGGCTGGCTTTTTTTCTAAGGGACTTAGACATGAAATGATTCTGCTGGTCTGATCAGGCTGGCGTGAGCTGTGGGAACAGGCTTTCAGAATGTAGCCCTGTCATTTCAGGACAAGGGAGCCACAGGCGAGTGCTGTTGCTTCTCGGCTCAGGCAATACAACATTTGAACTCAAGCCAGTCCCAAGGGTTTGGTGATCTCAGCTTAGACCTCGCTGCCAGTGTGCATCCTCTGTAAACTGGAGCTGTCTCTGTGGATGCTGTTCAGGCTCCTTAGTGGAGCCACTTAGGTTGGATTCTGGATAGTTAATATCCCTCTGGGGAGGCTTGGACAGAAGTGTTCCTTCCTACAGGATGTTTGAAACCAGATTGACCCATGAAGAGATGTACTTAGGAGAGTGAAGGAGGGTGGTTTGAAGGGAATTTGGAGCCCTTTAACAATCAACTGCCCCTTTTGGGAAAACACTGAAATGCATTAGGGCAGCTCAGTGGGAGGATGGGAGGAGACACAAGGTTTGGGAACTTCACTGGAGCCTGGCCTGACAGGACTCGATGGATCAGGTGGGGCTAGGGAAAGAGAGAATAGCTCCAAGGTTCTTGGGTTTTTTTGGTTGTTGGTTTTTTTTGTTTTGTTTTGTTTTGTTTTTTTAAAAAATAGCTGGGATGCTAATGGTGCCTCTGTCTGACACCTCCTTCCCAGGCTGAGCTAGGGGAGCTGTGACAGCCCTGCTTTTCCCTCCTCCATCATCCTACTCATCAAAGCTCCCTTGCCCGGAGGTCAAAACAGATTCACTGTCCTTTAGAGGATCCAGGGTAATGGGGTGGGGGGGTACTTAGGGGCACCTTTTCCTCAGGTCAAGCCTGCATCCATCTAGCAAAATCTATGAGCATCTCCCTGATTTTCAAGGTGGGTTACTGGGATGATGTCCCTTTCTTCCCAGATCTAGGGCAAATCCTGCTTCCCACAGAGTGTCCTGCAGTGCAGTTTTAGAAGCTGGGGTAGAAGGGAAAGGAGTGTGGTGTTGGCACCTGAATTATGATCACAGAATCATGGCTCAGCCCAGGGCTGCCTGGGGTAAGTTTCTCCCTTCACTTCCTCAGCCATGTCTCTTCTGTGCGTCTGCTCCCTCCGTTGGCGCTGCAGCAACCAAGGATACTCTGCAGGTCTAATTTGCAAAAAATCCTTTCAGATCTGAAAAGAGTTAGCTATCTATTTCTAGAAAGCTCCTACATAATCATTATCAGTGGCTTCTCCCCCGCCCCCCACCCTCTCTCTGTCTCTCTCTCTCTTTCATACACACACACACACACACACACACACACACACAGCTCACACACAGTTTTATTTACAGTCCGGGAAAAGCTTATACATTCTGACTATATACTCCATCCTCCCCACAAACCACTGTAAAATTCTAAAAACCTACACATGCTTGTAAATAGATTACCCTTAAATGGAGCAGGATCTCTAAATACCCCATGAGTCATGCAGCTAAAATGTCCCCCGGGGAGCCCAAATTGGCAGCACACATTTTCCCGATAAAATATTGGGTTCAGAGCTTTCCATGGCACCCAGCTCTATGCCAGGAAGAGCCCATCTGTGTTTGGTGGGGAAGCGCGCAATCAGGAAAACTGCGAGGCCAAATGCTATGCCCTTCACCTGGTGGAAACCCTCCCCCAGCCAGTCACTGAGCTTGGAAACTGGCAACATCAAGGAGAGCCAGCCTGGCAGAGTAGGAAGAGCAGCAGACAAGGTTTGGGGGTTCGGGTTCAAGTGAGGCTCTGTCCTCACAGAGGTCCCCTAGGGCCTAGGCCTGTACCGTCTTTGAACCTGTTTCCTTGTCTCTGAAAGAAGGGGCTGGACCAGATTAAATTCCCATAATCACTGAGTGCCGGATATGTGCTGTGAGAATGAACGTATTTTCAGAAAACCAAAATTCAGCTGATTCTCAAGGAGTATGCAGTCTTGTGGATGGATAACTGTGGTGCTGCATGCTTAGAATTTGGGGTCCCCAAAGAGGCTAGGTCACTCCTCCCAGAGGTAGGAGGCTGAGGTCCTGTGTTTCCTTGCCTAGAGCAGCCTCAGGTTGGAAGTGATGTCAGCACAGAAATGTCACAGCCTGCAATGCCTTCTCTTCTTCCACTACTGGCCATTGCTAAACTATGGATCCTCTAAATTGACACACCCCACCAGCCACTAGAGAAGTGCTAATGGGAGTTCCCATTGTGGCTCAGCAGGTTAAGAACCCGATGTTGTCTCTGATGCTGGTTCAATCCTTGGCCTCACTCAGTGGGTTTCGGATTCGGCATTGCCACAAGGGCATAGGCTGCAGATGCATCTCAAATCCGGCGCTGCTGTGGCTGTGGTGTAGGCCAGCAGCTGCAGCTCCAATTCAACCCCTAGCCTGGGAACTTCCACATGCTGCAGGTGCAGCCATAAAAAGAAAAAAAAAAAAAAAAAATGAAGAGTGCTAATGAGGACAGGAGAGGAGAACAAAAAAGGCCAGATTCAGCCCTGGCCTGAGCTGTCCCCCAGTGCTCTCCTCTCTGGGTCTCAGTCAAGCCAACAGACCTTAGCCAAGAAGCCTAAAGCTGAGAGAAATCTTCCTAATGAGTTGGTGGGTATCACTCTGTCTGCTGAAGAGCCCTGGAAGAGGCAGCCAGCCTGGGGTTCCTGGAGGTATCTCTAGCCCGCCTAGTGCCTGGTGAGTGGGATAAGCACTGCTTCCCAGACTGTTTCCTCAGGCTGAAGGGAGGTCATGGCTGTTCTACCTGCAGATGCTGGGTCTCATGTGAGGCCCTTCTCTCTCCCACTCACCTGCTTTCTATCAGCTGCGCGCTTCCCTCCTCCTCTCTGCACTCGGCAACCACGGCTGCTGATGAATTCCCACTTGGAGGAAACAGATTGGGGCTTTATGGCCACTGGCTGCCTACTCCCTCTGGTGCCACCTTGAAGCTCCTGCCCTCCTCCTGCCCCTCACACTGGGACTAGTGAGGTCCACCAGCCTCTTTTCCCAGAGGAAAAGCTCTTCTTAACTAAAGCCCAAATCCCAAATCCTATTCCTTCCTACTTTCTGGCTTCCACTTTCTTAATATTGACCTCTCCAAAGGCTACAGCCCAGGTGTTTTTTTCCTGTTTTTCCAAACGAAATTTTGTGACTATACTCACTAACCCCATGCTTGAGATTCTTTTAGCTATGATGCTGGGTAGTCACAATTTTCTTGCACCTCTACTCAGCTCTTCTCTATTCTGAGCCCCTGGGGCACCATCTCCCAGAATTCCTTGCAACTGGCTTCCTGTCAGGTTGAGCCCTTAGGAGTCACCAGGAGGAGGTTAGAGGCTGGGAAGAAATGTAGTTTTTTGGGAATTTTTTTTTTGTCTTTTTTTTGCTATTTCTTGGGCCGCTCCCGTGGCATATGGAGGTTCCCAGGCTAGGGGTTGAATCGGAGCTGTAGCTGCTGGCCACAGCCACAGCCATGCCAGATCCGAGCCTCGACTGTGACCCACACCACAGCTCATGGCAACGCTGGATCCTTAACCTGCTGAGCGAGGCCAGGGATCAAACCCACAACCTCATGGTTCCTAGTCAGATTCCTTTCAGCAGCACCACAATGGGAACTCTGAAATGTTGATCAAGGTATTTGTTCTCACCTATTTACTGTCCTCTCTCTGCTCTGGTCCTGTCTCTGGCTTTCCGTGACTTGGCTTCCACCATAGTTTCAGTTTTTCTTGGGCCACAGTTACACTGTTCCTTTTCTTCCTACCATTGCCTTAGGGTGGGAATGACTTCCCACTGCTGCTCATGCCTGGTGCCTGGCTGCTTCATCATCCCTGTGTGTTCCCATAGCACTGCCTACACTTGTGCTATAGTTTCTGAGCCTTCTGGGGTGAATTCTGTTTCCTGTTGTGACCATGCTGATGCAAGAGTCCTCTAGTTTTTATTTCAGAGTTTGACTCACTGCTCTTTTAAAATTATATAATTTTTCCACTGAGATCACTAAAGAAAATGCTTTGCTTTTAACATTACACCTACTAGAAGTTCTAGAAGAATGCTAGACAGGTTAAATTCCTTGATAAAGTCATAAGCCATGGGGAGAAAAGGCACTTTCTCAGAGACAAGACAAAAAAGTCCCTTAGGAACAGCAAGAAATTTCTCCCATGATTGATGAATTCCTGGCCCTCTCTCCTTGATGAAAAGAAGTGCAGGAGAGCCAGGCTGTGGAAGAAGAGAGGGAGGCAGAGTGATCCCAGAACTGCTTATTTTTAAGGAAAAAAAAAAACCCTGAAAGAATCCATGCGCCTGCCGCACAAAATGAGAAAATGCTTACTTTTAAAATGTTACTTCACATCTTTTAAAAAAGAAATAAGACCTTACATAGTTAAAATATCCTGTGTCCTTGGGTATTTTATCTTTCCCCCTCCCTCTTTTACCAAAGCAGCCACATGTCCCCAGTCCCCGTCTTTATATTCACTATACATCCATGTATTGATAAATGATACCATTATTCCATATTTCTAAACCTAAATGAAAAATGGTATCTCTTATACATAAGATTCTGCAGTTTGCTTTTGTCACTCAACATTGTGTTGTGTAGATCTGGCTCCACTAACACAAATAGATCTATGTACTCTAGTCACTGTATAGTATTCCACCATCTGAATGAGCTATCGTTTATGCATTTTACCCATACTCTCACTAGTGGGCATTTTGTGGTTTTCAAAGTTTTTGGTTACTATAAGCAATGCTTATAAAACACGTACAAAAATTTCTGTAGGATATACCTTGGAAGTGAAGTACTCAGTCATTAGGAATATGTATTTGCAATTTTTTTTTTTTTTTTTTTTTTGTCTTTTTGCTATTTCTTTGGGCCGCTCCCGCGGCATATGGAGGTTCCCAGGCTAGGGGTCGAATCGGAGCTGTAGCCACCGGCCTACGCCAGAGCCACAGCAACACGGGATCCGAGCCACGTCTGCAACCTATACCACAGCTCACGGCAACGCCGGATCGTTAACCCACTGAGCAAGGGCAGGGACCGAACCCGCAACCTCATGGTTCCTAGTCGGATTCGTTAACCACTGCGCCACGACGGGAACTCCGCAATTTTTTTTTTTTTAATTTACCAAAATCTTTCTCCAAAATTTTACCTACCTGCTGAATTCCTGTTTCTTTGCATTTTCACCAGTACTTTATATTGTCATAATTTTCCATTTTTTTAACCAAGGTAAAAATATGAAATTGAATTTCCTTGTTTAAATTAAATATCCTTGTGTACTGGTGAAACCTAGACATCTTTTCACATGTATATTGTATATTCAGTGTTCTTCTGTAAATTGGTGGTTTATAATGTTCATCCATATTTTAGTTGGGCTCTTTGTCATTTTAAAAAATTGACCTAAAGAATTTCTGTATATATTTCAAATATTAATCCTTCTCTATTATTTGCCTTTTACTTAATTTTTTCAGAAGTTTTAAATTTTGACATTTTCCTTTTTCATTTCTGATTTTCATGTAAAATAAATCCTTCCTTATCTCCATGTCTTAAAAACATGCTCCCAAGCATTTGGATCTTTAAGGCATTTGGAGTTTATTTTGGGATCTGGTGTGAGGTAGGGATCTAATGTTATTTTTTTCAATGTAGCAACCCAGTTGTCCTAACATATTTATTAAATGGCTCATAATTTCTCCACTAATTTATAAAATTCCCTCTATCATAAACTAAAGTCCAGTCCATGTTAGATTTATTTCTGCACCTTCTGTTTTATTGACAAATTTGTCTACCCCTGCCCTCCCCACCTTTCACTCCACTTGCAACTGATGGGTAAACCCCATAGCTTCCTATCTTTACTACATATCTCCAATTCTCCTTTCTTAATTTTGCCCTGAACTCGGTACTCATCATTGGACCTATCTATTTCCAAGAATCATCATCTAATTTATTGAGTGCCTACTATGTGCCAGGCAGAGTGCACACATGCATTCTTCATTTATTCCTCACAGCTCTGTAAGGTAATCCTTGTTTTGCCAATCAGAACACCAAGGTTCAGCAATTGAGTGTCTTGTCCATGTCACACAGCCAGTAAACAGCAAATCCTAGGTGTATTTGCCTGTTTGTTCCCAGAGTATTGATGGCACTCCATTTCCATTTCTAGCCTTCAAGATTTCCACAATCTGGGAGTTCCTGTTGTGGCTCAGTGCGTTACAAGCCTGACTAGTATCCATGAGAATGTGGGTTCAATCCCTGGCCTCGCTCAGTGGGTTAAGGATCTGGCATTGCCGTGAGCTATGTTGTAGGTTGAAGACACGGCTCAGATCCTCTGTGGCTGTGGCTGTGGTATAGGTCAGCAGCTGCGGCTCTGATTTGACCCCTAGACTGGGAATTTCTGTATGCTTCAGGTGTGGCTCTAAAAGAAAAAAAAAAAAAAAGATTTTCACAGTCTGATCCCCATCTAATCTCAGAATCTGTAAAATCAGGATATTAATCCTCCTTTGCAAAGTTGTCATAGAATTGTGTGAGATTGTAAATGTGAAGGCACTTAGGATGATAATAATAGTACATAGTACACTAATAGTGCCTAACAAATAATAGGTACTCAATAAACACTAGCTACATTTGAATAGCAGGAAGGCAGCAGTTGCCAAAGTGGAGGAAAGAAAGGAGGGAAGGAGAAAATGAGTTGACCCTAGCCCACTTATTCCTGCCTTAGAATTCCAGTGGGAGTTGGGGAAGAGTTAGTGGAAGAAGTAGGGGTAGAAATCATCTTTGGATAGCTACCTTCTTCTTCTGTTCTGCTTCCTCTGGTTAGGGGCTCCCAGGAGTAATAGGAATACTGACAAGGATGGGAAACCTTTAGACATCTTATTTATTCCTGCCAAACCTCAGGACTGAGGGTCAACAACGGTTATGTATCTCTGAACTTGAACAGCAAGCTCGGCCACTGAATGGCCATCATCATCTGGGTTTCACATCTCCAGGCACCCAGAGCTGGAGGGGGCATCTTCCTCCCTCTCTGGGCTGCTGAGGCTCACATTATGCCCAACCATCCCTTTAGTGACTCCATGGCAACAAGGCAATGATAGGACTCCCTCAGAGGAAGCAGGTGAAACAAGACAGCCTTGCCGGACAGCTCTGGCTCACGGGAACCACATTGGCAAAGGAAGCTAATTGACTTGAAAAATCCAATCCTAGCACACAGGTTCCCTTTAATGCTGGAGGATTATAGTCACTTGCAATTTTCTTGCTAATTGAAGTTTTCATAGGAAAAGCAAACACATCTATACATGTATATTGTATTTCTAGGCTGATTCTATTTCAGAAGCAGTGGGCTGTGCTTTTTGGTTACCAGCTTTCTCTGACTCCACAGCTCACATCTGCACTGTGTCACTGGCAGTTCCAGCCATGGCCTCAGGACACTCTGCATGGGTCAGAATAACAGGAAAACAACAGTGGGGGAGGACAGTGCCCTCTCTCCCTTGTTTAACTTGGAAATCCTGCCTGAGTCTTACAAGAAGCAATATGTTGGGTCCTAAAAGAGGTGAAAATCACATCAGGTTACTGAGAAACCCACAAGGGCTACAGCCTATTTTCCTTTGCTGGTGGGTTGGTTTGGGGCATTGAGGCAGCTGCTTACGGCCATGGGATTCCTTTGAACGTGAGTAATTCAGAAAGCGCAGGACTTTTCCTTGAATAGTCCCTACTGTTCCCCAAACCAAGTGGGGATCCTGGGCCCCTAACCTTTCTATGTGGTTGTGAGGTAAGAGGAACACTCAAGCTATGTTTAAAATTACAGAGGTTTGAAGGAAAAGCTGTCCATGACAGGGAGAAAAAGTGACCCCATTCTTTGTTATGCTAACATAATAACACACAGATTCCCACCCTGTAACTGCTGTCACACACACCCTGCACACCCCTAAACACTCACAACGTTCATATGCATACCACGCTTCTATGGACGTGTCCAGAGACAGGCCAGTTCCATGGAGTAGCAAACCCTTTTCTTCTACATTCACAAACACATATCAGAATACAAATGAGCTCCAGTAGTGTATTCAAAAAAAGAATTCACTCACAATGATCATTCTTTTTTTTTCTTTCTGCTTTTTAGGGCCACACCCAAGGCATATGGAAAGTTCCCAGGCTAGGGTTTGAATCAGGGCTACAGCTGCTGGCCTACATCACACACAGCAACCCAGGATCCAGGCTGAGTCTGCGACCTACACCACAGCTCATGGCCGCACCAGATCCTTAACCCACTGAGCGAGGCCAGGGACTGAACCCGCATCCTCCTGGATACTGGTTGGATTTTGTTTCTGCTGCACTATAATGGGAACTCCCACAACGATCATTTTTGATTGTAACAGATTCATTGTGATGCACGTCAGTACTCATGGTGCCATAGTGGAGGCAGAAAACTGAACTTCTAGTTCTAGTCCTATTCCTGGTGCTAGCTCAGTGACCTTCCTGGGGCGACAGGGGGTGGAATACTTCTTTGAACATTGGTTTCCTTATCTGTGAAAGTATGAGGTTGTGTTGGTGGCCTCCGAGGCCATTGGCAGCACTACCTTTCTCTAGGTCAAACTCCTTTTCTGCTTTGTGTCACTCTACATGTCCGAGGCCCCAGGAAATCAGAACATACCAGAATTTTCCAGCCTCTGACCATTGTCACTAGGCCCAGTAACCTTTCCCTCACGGAAGTTTCCGTTTATTTCCTTCTGCCCTGACGACTGACATTCTCCTAGTCTCCATCCCTTCTTCCTAAAATTCTGCCCTCAGGAAAGGCTGTGATAACTGTGTGCATGCCGAGTGTCACTTACTAATGGGGGAGGAGGAGTTCCCTTTGAAGAGGAGACTGTAGCTTTGAACCAAAGGAATGAAGCCCTCATTGTGGCATTTTTAGCTGGAGAACTGAAGGGAAAGATGTTTGGAGTGAGGATCCTTGCTACACGGAGGCTTATCCTATTGCTGATGCCTAAAATGTCTGCATTAGCAATTAAGTCCTTTTACTGAAACTATTGAAGATTTCTTTCTCACAACAGTAATGTATTAAAATTCAGAAGTCTTTCAGGCTTTCATGGGAAAGAGTTGCTCAGATCCTTGGTGGGAAGGTTGGGGAGGGGAGGCAGAAGGATAGGGGACTTAGCCATTAGGAATGTCAGAGGGGAGTTCCCTTCATGGCTCCGTTGTCATGAACCCGACTAGTATCCACGAGAATGTGGGTCCGATCCTTGGCCTTGCTCAGTGGGTTAAGGATCCAGGGTTGCGGTGAGCTGTAGTGTAGGTCACAGATGCAGTTCAGATGTGATGTGGCTGTTGCTGTGGCGTAGGCGGCTGTAGCTCCAATTTGACCCGTAGCCTACCCCTAGCCTGGGAATGTCTGTATGCCGTGGGGTGCAGCCTGAAAAAGACAAAAAAAAAAAAAAAAAGAATGTCAGGAATGTCCTGAAGGGAAAAACCAAAGAACAGGCTGGCTTGGGAACCCGGAAAATAAACTTCAAGCACAGTTTTGGTGAGGGCCTGACTGCACCTGGAACTCCACTGCAGGGAGGAGGAGGGCCCAGTGAAGGAATCAGAAGAAGAAATTCCAGACATGTTAGAGCAGCATGGGCTTTGGAGATCAAACAAAAGAGGCTGTGTTGAGTCACTCCATGAGACAGGATGTACCCTCACCCCAGATTTGGTTAAAATGTCATGACCGATGACACCAAACATCCACCAAGAGGATATTAAAAAGGTTATTACTCACATAAGGAGTCTTTCTAGGGAGAGTAGGGCAGAAGATCTGAAAGATCAGATTTAAGATGTGAAAATGGCTATGGATTTTATGGTTGTTGGGGGTGCGGGGCTGGGACAAGGGCTCCTACTGGCTGGCAAGGGCTTGGATGGCTTGAATGTCCTGCTGGTGCTAAAGGAATATTTAGCTGGTGCCAAAAGACCAAGTTTCAGAGTCTTATATAATGAAGTGACTGGGCATCTTAATCAGAACTGGCTCATTTTGTACCTGAGAAACTGAAATATATACTAAAGAGATTAGAATGGCAGCTCCAAAGCTAAAATTGATCCTCTCACAGCTACTCATCAAACATATATCATCTAGAGTAAGAGAAGGAATAAACCAAGAAGACACACCAGAATGTCAATTCAAATGTGTGCCGTCCTTCCAAGCGGGGCTTGAGGGTCCACAGACCATTTGGAAATGCTGACATTGCCTCTCTTGTTCTTGGAACCAGCTCCCCTTCGGGCGAGGCTTTAGAGCCAGGTAAACTATAACCTTGTTCCCTTGGAGCCACAGTTTTAAAATTGTAAGTGGTATCCATCAGGAGACAAGGTCTTTGGGTTCAGTCAGGTCAGTTCAAGTCCCTGACACATGACCTTAGTTTGTTTTCTTCCCATCTGAGCCTCAGTTTCCTCACCTGTGATACGGATATGTTAAAAAGGTATAGAATGTTGTAAAACTTAGGGATGTTATATGTGAAGGGCCTTGCAGAGAGTAAGGACTTCATACTTACTTTCACTTGGTTGTGTGTTCTTATAGGACAAGAATTCATCTTATCATTTATTGTATCCCAGGGCCTAGCACTAAGCCAGGTACATTGTAGATGCTCAGTAAAATTTGCTGTATTGGACTAGTGAAGTGATAACTGGTTTATCCATTCTCCTAACCCTGTCTACTAAAGACAGGGAAGGACAGGAACTGGACTTATCATTGAACACTGTGCGTACTTATATCTACTTTCATGTGCATTACACCATTTTGTTCTCAGAACAACTCCAACTAAGTATTGATGGTCCCATACTGACAGATCGAAGAGAAGTGAGGCCCCCTCCTAAGGTGAAAGAGCAAGGGAATGATGGAGCCAGGCCTTCTCTTGAAAGCCCACATTCCTTCTAGGCCACGTTCTTTCTTAAGCAATAGGAGGCAGTGTAAGAACAGTGCATCAGCGGGGAGCCACCAGGCAGGAATGTTGTGCTGATATTTTCTTCAAATGTTCAACTCTCCTGAACAAAAACACTGCCCAGATGTTTCCAGGACCTGGCAAGTCTTCAGTCAGAAAAAGAAGGATGGTCTCACACCTGCAGCCTGACCTCTCTGGATTATGCTTTTTAATTTGTCCAAGGGCCACCTGGCAGAACCCTTGTCTCAGCTGTACTGAAGGCTCCAAGGCAGTACTCATTGTGAGGTAATACGTTTACCCTGTCCGAGTCCTAGGTCATAGCCATGTCATGGGTTGAATGTTGGCACTATAAAACACATGTTGAAGTCCTAACCCCTGGTGCCTGTGAATATGACCCTATTTGGAAAAAAGATCTTTGCTGATGAAACCAAGTTTAGATGAGATCATACTGAATGAGGCCCTTAATCTGATGCGACTGATGTCCTTATAAGAGGAGGGGAATTTGGATATAGACCCCAACACATAGGGGAGCACTGTGTGAAGACAGAGCAGAGCCTGGAATGATGCAGCTAAAAGCTAAGGAACGCCAAAGATTGTCAGCTCCCACCAGAAACTAGGAAGTAGCAAGGAAGGATTCTACCTGGCCTCAGAGAAAGCAGGACCTACTGACTCCTTGATGTCAGACTCCTGGCCTCCAGAACTGCAGAGAATAGATGTCTGATTTTTATTTTTGGCCATGTCCACAGCACGTGGAATTTCCAGGTCAGGGATCGAGCTGCTGCAGTGGCAATGGTGAATCCTTAATCCACTGCACTACAAGGCAACTCCAAATTTCTGATGTTTTAAATCAGTCTGGTACTTTGTGAGGGCAGCCCTAGGAAACTAAGACAGAGGGCTCCAGTGGGCAAGCTCATCAGCTGGGTAGGCTCACAGATTTCACTAGTCAGAATAACACAGCTCCCCAGTCCCCTCCACCCAGCTCTATCAGACAAGACGGTCTTCAGCTCCTGGCTACATATCTCCCCGGTGGGCTTTTTATTCAGCTCTTAGCTCAGAGCAACCTTCATGAATTTGAGAAATGCAGTTTTCTGTTAACATCAGCACCAGCATCCTTACTGCTATTTACACACGCTTCCAGTGTAGGTGCAGGGTCTAGGTCATGGGCTTCACTCAAGATCCGCAGAACAGATAACACTTTGTGCAGTGCCCAG
This sequence comes from Sus scrofa, assembly GCF_054392235.1. Classification (NCBI taxonomy): domain Eukaryota; kingdom Metazoa; phylum Chordata; class Mammalia; order Artiodactyla; family Suidae; genus Sus; species Sus scrofa. The sequence goes on along the minus strand of NC_139386.1, from coordinate 38,441,835 downwards.
AGAAGAGGAAGATGGAAAATGAGAACACAGATTTTGGACTCAAATAGTTCAAATTCTAGCTCTGCTTCCTACCACCTCTGTGAATTTGGGGAAGCCACTTGGTCTCAAAGCCTCGGTGTCCACATCTCCAATATAAGGAAAATAACACCCACACCATGGGGTTATTATGAGGATTAAATGAGATAGTGTGCATGAAGTGGAAGTAACCCATAAATATTATTGTTACTATTACTGCTGTTGTCATTGTTGTTATTGTTTCATCTTTATTATTAACTTCCCTGACATGGGACAGCCCACACCATGAATCATGGGATTCTATGTGGGGAGAGAAACAGGAAGAGTCAGAAATGAGGGGAAGGAAATTTATTGCATTGTCTGTCCAGCTCATACTCCTATTTTCTAAACACAGCCCCTCCCACCACAGTTAGTGCTCCATAAATTGCACCAGCCTCTGATATCTGGTGGATTTATAGAATGGAACAGTAAGGGCCCTGGAATTTAATGAGGGCCCTGGAATTTAATGAGTTCCCTTCCAACTCACACTAATTTTTTTTTTTTTTTCAGGGCTGTATCCACAGCATATGGAAGTTCCCAGGCTGGGGTCGAATCGGAGTTACAGCTGCCGGCCTATACCACAACCACAGCAACGTGGGAGCCAAGCCGTGTGTGCAACCTACACCACAGCTCATGGCAGTGCTGGATCCCTGACCCACTGAGCGAGGCAAGGGATGGAACCGGCATCCTCGTGGATACTAGTTGGATTCATTTCTGCTGTGCCACAATGGGAACCCCAGATATTATTACTTTTTAATTATTGCTGTTTATTTATTGTCATATGAGGTCATATGTCCAAAGCAGGTCAGCACCATTAACTTCCTTTTCTGCCCTAGCCAGAGTCAAATCATAGGCACCTGTGGTAAGTTAGATCATTGCTTCCAAACTGTCATAGGATTACTGTCATAGGACATAGGATTACATATATATTTGCACCCTTTTCTATGCCGGGTGCATAACCTATGAGAAGAATATTCCTTCTCCATGACTTCATTTGTCCATTTGGATGTCAGCAGATATGACATCAGCAGAGGCTTGTGGTATGGCTTATTTTCTTAACTTTCCTGATAATATATATTGAACACTTTGTATGTACTAGGCGCTATTCTTCATTATCTTCATTAACTAATTCAATTCAGTTATAAGTTGAATTGTCATAACTTTATAAGGTGGGTAATATTCTCATGCCAATGGTCACAGATAGGCTAGTAGACTAGTAGCTTTTCCAAAGTTACCCAGTTATGGAGCCATAATGTGTCCACCTGGCATGCTTGCCTCCACACTTGGCCATGCCATCACACAGCCTGAAGATGTTGGAAATTCCTCTCTCCAAAGACACTAAAAGGTAATATCTACTTTTGAGGGGGGTGAGGGGTTACTAGCAGTGAGCCAGGCATCTTGTCATATGTTTTATATTTCTTATTTCTCCATCCTTGGGTTTTATGGATGAGGAAACTGAAGCTAAGAAACCTAAGTGGCTTGTCAATGTCACACAGCTAGTAAGAAGAAGAGCTAGAGTTTGACCTCAGATCTTGAATATCTGACCCCAAATCTGTCTTCTTTCCATCTTCTCACTATACCACGCTATCTCTTCCCTCTGTGTATTACTATGGGAGCCTTTACTTCCCTGGATATTGAAATGGATTAATCAGTCTAGAATCTAGAATTAAAAATTTCCACCCACATTGGAGGAGTGTACTGAGAACAGTAGCCGTCATGTCTATGCTTGATCAAGGGTTCATGTTAACCAAAAATGTATATTATTTTTTGAATACATGGGTGACTTTCTGGGGAGTATGATGAAGGGAATATTTTACAAGTCTTAGAAAGAGCAGAAGGTTGAAAATCAGTAGAGGTCAAACACCAGAATTAAAAATCCTGGGGGAAGTGTGTTGGGGAAGATACGGATCATGTGGCCTGACTGGTTAATAGGATGGGTACTGGGGAGCCAAGATGTCCTGGCCGTAGGAAGAGCTGATTTGTCTGAGTCCCTTGTCCAGGCACCAGCCTCTGATATCTGGTAGGTTTATAGAATGGACAATCAGGGCCCTGGAATTGAATGAGGGTGTCTGAGTTCCCTTCCAACTCACACTAAAATGAGGCCATTTACTCTTAACAGATAAGGCAGGCAGCCTGAGGCAATAGTTTTTTGAATCTGAGCATTTATTTCTGGCAGTAACTTAGCCTTGGCACATTGCAGCAGACCTGTATGTACCATGTACCTGGCTCAACACTTCAGTAAATACACCCTTCCTGCCCCTTGGGTGCAGTGAGTCCTAGAGAACAAGTCCTTCTTCCTTAAGGATTTTCATGCAATGTATTTAGCATTCAGCTAAACTAAATCCAAGACTACAACTAAACCTTCTTCCAGAATTTAGGAGCCAAGAATAACCCTCTACTGCTGATATGAGGAGAGTCCCCAAACACGTTATTAGGTAAAATAAATGCAGCATAGAACAGCTGATGAGAAAACAGGAGAATGAAAATAACATTCACATTTGCTTGTATATTTTTCATGAAACTCTGGGAGAATGCATGAGCAACTCCTAACAATGGATATTGCTGAAAGAGAGGTGGGTAGGAATGGGGTGAATGAAAGTAGGGGTGAGATGAAGACTTTATTACATACTATAAATTTTTCTTTTGAAAATTTTTATACAGTAAAATTGACTCCTTTTGAGAATTTTTGTAGAGTTCTATCAATTTTAACACATGTATTGATTCTTATAAAATACCACAATAATCAGGATACTAAATAATTCCATGACCCCAAAAAACTTCTTACGCTACCCCTTTAATGTCACTGCTAAACACTACCTTTAACTCCTGGTAATTACTCGCCTATTCTGCATTTGAATAATTTTGTCTTTTCAAGAATATCATGTCAATGGAATCATGCAGTATGTAACATTTTGAGACTGCTTTTTTTTTCTTCCACTCACCAAATATCTTTGGGATTCATCTAGATTGTTGTATGGATTAAAAGTCTGTTCCTGTTTCTCGCTTAGCATAGTCCCTGGGTGAATGCAACACGGATTCCCCCTCCCCCACAGTCACCTATTACAGAACATTGGTTTATTTCCATCTTGGAGTAATCACATATAAACCTACAATAAATATTTGTGTACAAGTTTTTGTGTGGACATACATTTTCGTTTCTCAAGGATAGATATGCAGGCATGTGATTATTGGATTATAAGTTTCCCTAAATGAAAAACTGTGAAACATTTTCCTCTGGAGCTGTACCTTTTTATGCTCCTGCCAGCATCGTATGAGAGTTTGAACTTCTCTAATCTTCCTCAGCAATTGATGCCATCAGTACATATTTTAAAAAGCATTCTAACAGGTGTGCAGTGGTATCTTGCAGTGGTTTTTAATTTGCCTTTCTATAATGACTAATGATATTCAACATTTTTTCATGTATTTCTTTGCTATTTTTCTGTCCACTTACATGAAACGTCTGTACATGTCTTTTACCTATTTAAAAACTGGAAGGAGTGGGAAAGACTGTGGGTTTGGGGTTAGTAGATGCAAACTATTACATTTAGAATGGATAAATAACAAGGTCCTACTGTATAGCATAGGAGACTATATCCAATCTCGTGGGACAAACCATGGTGGAAAAGAATATAAAAAAAGAATGTATATATATGTATGACAGAGTCATGTTGTTGTACAGCAGAAATTGGCACAACATTGTAAATCAACTATAATTTTTAAAAAATTTAAAATATATTTAAAAGGGAAGAAGAAAAATGAAAAAACAAAAGACAAATAAATATTGGATTGTTTTCTTTCTGTTGAGTTTTGCCAATTCTTGATGTATCCTATATAATACCTTTGTCTGATAAGTGATTTGCAGTCTTTCCCAGTTTCAGTCTGTCTTTTCATACTCTTACCAGTGTCTTTTTCAGACAGTGTTTTTAATTTTGATGAAATCCCACCTGTTATTTTTTAAGAAGAATTGTATTTTTAATGTATGTCTAGGGCGTATTGCCAAACCCAATGTCATATAGAGTTCTCCTATGTTTTCTTCTAAAAGTTGTATAGATTTATTTATTACATTTATATTTATGAACCATTTTGAGTTAGTTTTTATGTTTTGAAGTTTAGGAGGAGGTTTTTTTTTTTTTTTTTTTGCATATAGCTCCAATTGTTCCAACATCAATTGGGGGGGGGCTGTCTTTTTACCATTGAATTATTTTTTGAACTTTCATTAAAAATAACTTGGCTACATCTGTGTGGGCCTATTTCTGGATGTTCTATTCTATTACATTGACCTGTACATCTGTCTCTTTGCCAACACCACATTGTCTTGATTACTGTAAAAGTCTTAAAATCAAGTAATGCATTTTTTCCAATTTTATGTACCCTTTTCAAAATTGTTCAGCCATTCCAGATTTTTTGTTTTTCTATTTAAATTTTAAGATCTATAAAAATTCTACTGAGTATATTGTTAGAATTTCATTAAATCTATAAATCAATTTGGGAAGAGTTATCTTTGCTATATTGAGACTTTTAATACATGAAAATGAAATGTCCATCTATTCTAGTTATTTAGGTCTTCTTTGATTTCTGTTATCAATATTTTGTCATCTTCATTCAGATGCTGTATGTGTTTGGTTAGATTTATACCTAAGTATTTCGTTTATTGGAGCTACTTTAAGTGTTACTGTTTTCTAGTTGTACATTGCTGGTATGTTAATGTATGCTTTTTGTGTTGACTTTGTAGCCTACAGCCTTGCCAAATCATTCTAGTTTTTAAAAATTTATTTATCTTAGTTTTATTTATTTATTTTCTTGGTCATACCCATAGCACGTGGAATTTCCCAGGTCAGGGAGCAAACCCATGCCATGGTAGCAACCTGAGCTGCTGCAGGGACAACACCAGATCCCTAACATGCTAAACTGCAAGAGAATTCCTTCACTGAATTTTCTAATTCATTAATATGTGTTTCCACTTATTTGCGTCCTCTTTAATTTCTTTCAGCAATATTTCGTATGTTTTATTTTACAAATGTTTCATCTCCTTGGTTAATTCCTAATTATTCTTTTTGATGCTGTTATAAATGAAACTTATTTTTTCCTTTACTTCTTTGTATTTCTTCTTGAAGTATAGTTGATTTACAATTGGAACCAATTTCTTAATTTCATTTTCATATTATTCATTATTGGTATACAGAAATGCAACTGATTTTTATGTGTTGACCTTCTATCCTGCTACTTTGCTAAATTCAGTTATTAATGCTAACATTTTTTTGGTATGGAATCTTTAGGGATTTTATACATATGATCATATCATCTGTGAACAGAGATAAATCTATTTCTTCCTTTCCGATTTGGATGCCTTTCATTTCTTTTTCCCACCTAATTGCTCTGCTAGAGGACTGCTAGCAGTCTGAATTTGGTCAAAAGGTTTTTTTTGCATCAACTGAGGTGATCATTTGGGTTTTTTCCCTTCATTCTATTAATGTGGTGTGTTATACTGATTGATTTTCATATGTTGAACCATCCTTGCATTCCACGTCTTGGTGTATAATTCCTCTTGGTCATGGTGTATAATCCCTTTAATATGTTATTGAATTCAGTTTGTTAGTCACTTTTTTTTTAAACTTGTTTCTCTTTTTCACCTCCTTTGGGTTATTTGACCTTTATTTACTGTTCCATTTTAGTTTATCTATTTGATTTTTGAAAATTCCATCAGACAATATTAAAATTTATCCTTTCCACTGTAAATATGTATTAAAGAACACAAAAGAAGACTAGTATTTTATATTTACCTAGATGTTTGCCACTCCTGCTCTTCCTTTATTCTTAATATTTTAGAATTCCTTCAGATAGCATTCATTTCCCTTCTGTCCAATGAATTCCTTTAACAATTATTTTAAAGTATGTTTGCTGTCAAATCTTAGTTTTCCTTCATTTGTGGATGCCCTAAAATTATTTTGCCCACATTTCTGAAGAATATTTTTGCTGGATACAGAATTCAGGGTTGAGACTTCTTTTCTTTCAGCATTTAAAAAAATGTGAGGATTCCTTTTGGCCTCTATGATGTCTTATGAGAAATCTGCAGTCAAATTGCCATTCTTATATGAGTAATGTATCATTTTTCTCTGGTTATTTTCAAGATTTTTTTTTTTTTGGGGCTTTTAGGGCTGTACCTGTGGCATATGGAGGTTCCCAGGCTAGGGGTCGAATTGGAGCTGTAGGTGCTGCCCTATGCCACAGCCATAGCAACACAGGATCTGAGCTGTGTCTGCAACCTACACCACAGCTCATGGCAACCCCAAATCCTAAACCCATTGAGCAAGGCCAGAGATCGAACCCACATCCTCATGGATGCTAGTCGGGTTCATTAACCACTGAGCCATGATAGGAACTCCAAGATTTTTTTTTTTGTCTTTAGTTTTTAGCAGTTTGATTAAAAAGTGTTTGGATATACATATGATCCAACAATATCTTGGGACTATATCCAGACAAAATGGTAATTCAAAAAGATACTTGTACTCCTACATTCACAGCAGCACTATTCACAATAGCCAAGGCATGGAAACAACTTAAATGTCCATTGACAGATAAATGCATTAAGAAGAAGTGGTATACATATACAATGGAACACTATTCAGCTATAAAAAGGAACAAAATAATACCATTTGAAGCAACATGGATGCCAGTAGAGAAGATCATAGTAAGTGAAGTAAGTCATAAAAAAAAAAAAAAAAAAAAGACAAATACGAAGTTCCCGTTGTGGTGCACCAGAAACGAATCCGACTAGTATCCATGAGGATGCGGGTTCAATCCCTGGCCTCACTCAGTGGGTTAAGGATCCAGTGTTGCCATGAGCTGTGGTGTAGGTCACAGATGAGGCTCGGACCCTGTGTTGCTATGGCTGACGTGTAGGCTGGCAACTGTAGTTGTGATTTGAGCCCTAGCCTGACGACCTCCATGTGCCACAGGTGCGGCCCTAAAAAGCAAAAAAAAAAAAAAAAAAAAAAAAAGAAAAGAAAAAAGGCAAATAGCATATGATATCACTTATATGTGAAATCTAAAATATGGCACAAATGAACCTATCTACAGAACAGAAACAGACTCAAAGACATAGAGAAAAGACTTATGGTTGCAAAGGGGGAGGGAGTGGGATGGACTGGGAGTTTGGGGTTAGTAGATGCAAACTATTACATTTAGAATAGATAAGCAATGAGATTCTGCCGTATGGTGCAGGGAACTATATCCAATTTCCTGGGACATAGAATATAAAAAAGAATGTGTGTGTGTGTGTGTGTGTGTAAAACAGCTAAATAGGTTTAGCCTATTTAACCTCTGATTGACTTCTTAAATCTGTAGGCTTATGTCTTTTACCTAATTTAGAAAGTTTTCAGGCAGTATTGATATTTTTTCAGCACTGTATTTTTTCTCTTTCCTTTCTGGGACTCTCATGACATGAATGTTAATTCTTTGTTAGTGTCTCATAGATCTTAGAGGCTTTGCTCATTTTTTTTTCTCTCTATTGTTCAGATTGTGTAATTTTTATTGATCTATCTCCAAGTTCATTGACTGTTTCATCTGATATCTGTTCTGCTATTCAGGTAGTAGAGACTTCTATATGCTATTATCTTTTAAATTTCTGTTTGGTTTTTCTTTATATCTTTTATTTCTTTTCTGAGACTTTCTATTTTAACATTGGCTGCAAAAAGTGTTGGAAATTGCCTGTTGAAGTATTTTCATCATAATTGCTCTAAAGTCTTTGTCAGACAATTCCAATATCTGTATAATCTCAACATTTTCTTATTCAGTTTTCCTGGTTATTCATGCACAGAGTAATTTTAAATTGTATTCTGAACGTTTTGAATACTGTGTTATGAGGCTCTGGGTCTTGTTTAATTTCCATGGAAAAAGTTGATGTTTTTGTTTTAGTACAGAATTATTCTGGTTAATTTCAGGTTGCAATTTACAATTCATCTTCCATAGGTTATGTTCCCAGTATAAGTTCATACCTCAAAGATCTTTGTACTGCTCTATGGATCTGTCCCATATATGTACAACGCAGTGGCCACTCTGGGACCTAAGCAGTGGTTTATCAGTTCAGTTCCCAAAATCTCTGGTAGGTTAACAAGGATCTGATCCACATTGTTCAGTACCAAGGTGAGTTTTGGAGTTCATAAACACTTGTATTGAGTCATTTCCCCCAAGCTCCTCCTATTCCTACAATCTCACAAATATTTTCTGGTTCCCTTTGAGCTGTCCTTCTTGGCTCTCTGGCCAGAACTGGGAACTTTATCTACTCTGTTGCACTTTGTCACATACTTCTTCACTTGGCCCGTATCCTCACCTAAGTGGAGGGAGGACAGAGAAGGGATAGCAGTCAATGGGGTTTGTCCCATCCTCTTGCAGCTGCAGCTCTGCAGGAGAGAAAGATTCCCCTCCCTGAAGGTTTTGGATCTAATACATTCTCATGGGTCATGGGTTGCTACTCTGCTGCAACCACCAGATTGCCTGGAGGCTGAAACATAGGGGAAGGGAGATGAGAGAAAATAAAACGGAATGTTTTCTTACTCTTTAGTGCATTAGAAGTTTCTTTGTCTGATCCTTGAGTTTCTTTGTTGTCCTGTGGTGCAGTGGGATCAGTGGCATCTTGGGAGGGCTGGGTTGCAGGTTTGATCCCCAGCCCAGCACTGTGGGTTCAGGATCTGGCATTGCTGCAGCTGCGGCTTAGGTTGCAACTGTGGAACCGTATGTTGCGGGGTGATTAGCTGTCAGAAGAAAAAGAAGAGGGAGAAGAAAAAATAAACCCAAAATATTTTGGAATTCCCACTGTGTCTCAGCAGATCAAGAACCCAACTAGTATCCATGAGGATGCTAGTTCAATCCCTGACCTCGCTCACTGAGTTAAGGATCCAGCATTGCCACAAGATGCAGCATAGGTCGCAGATGCTGCTCAGATCTGGAGTTGCTGTGGCTGTGGTGAAGGCTGGTTATGGCTCCAATTCTACTCCAAGCCTGTGAACCTCCATATGCTGCACGTGCTACCTAAAAAACAGAAAAAAGAAAATAAAATGGGATATTTTCTTACTCTTGGGAGCAGTGGAAGTTTCTTTGTCTGGTCCTTGAGTTAGGCTTCTACTGGAGCTTTCTGTTCCCTGGTGCTTCCTTCTGGATTTCTGGATGCTTTGAGTCCAGTTCGTGAGATACTGAAGGGAAAAATTATTGTGAAACTCAATAGTATTTTGAATTCTGGTGTTATTCCTTAATCTGCTTGCTGCTATTTACTTTTCACAGTTTTCAAATCTTGCTTCACATATTCTGTTCATGCTTTATAGTTGCAGTCAATGGGAGAGAAAGGGTGAAACACACTCCATCTCACATGGGACGCTCCTCCACCATTGTTAGTACTTATACACCATATGCATGTATTACCTATTCAAAATTTAAATCTGAAAAACGGTCAAACCATTTTAAGAGTAAAAAACACTTTATGCACAATTTACATAGGCTGTTTTACCAAGAGGCATTGTGAGCACTGCAAGAAGGTGATTTGTGGCACTTCCCTTTCGTGGGCCAAGAGGTTTAAAAGCCCACACCCAGCCCTTCTGTCCTGAGATAGCTTCTTCTTTCTTTCATGGGCGAAAAACAGTTCCAGCCACTTGACTATGGGTAATCAGTGGGGACATTAACTAGGTTTTGCCCTCAAGATACTCCCAGACTCAGCTACTTTTCCACAGCTGAGGTTTTGTAGAATGTGGACACTTGAAATTCTTCTGACTGTCTCCTCTCTCTTGTGGAGAAGTTGTTAACGCAGGGATGCAAGGGTCAAGCCAATAACCACACCTACCAGGTAGCTAGCCCATCTCCTAAGAGAAATCATGCCTAGCAGGGCTGCATAAAGTCACACAGCTCTTTCAGCGCCAGGGAAAGGTGAGGAGAAGCAGGACTGCTCCAAGGCAACCCTAGGTCAGAGAATTGCTGGGCTTCCCTTAGCAGTACTACTCCAGGTAAGGGAACAGAATGTATTTAGAAGGTTGACACCACAGCCCTAATAACGTAACAGCCAAGATATCTACCCTGAACAGTCTGTCAGCTTGCAAAAGGGCCCACTTTTCTCTGCAGTCAAGAGCTGAACAGAGATATCCAGCACTTGGCTTCCTGAAGAGTTATTTTGTCATTTTAAAAAATGTGTCAGAGCATTCTCTGCCTGCTTCTCTTCCATACTGGTCTTCTCCTGTATGTTTCAAGATTGATATCAATACGTGGTTCACAGCTGGGTTCCCAGAGTCAGACAGAGCTGGGTTCACATTGTAACTCTGCCACTCACTAGCTGTGACTCAGGCACGTTCTTTATATTTTCTGAGCCTGGGTTTCATGTTATTTATATTTTCTAGAATGGATATAAGAATAGTGCTCAGACTGTGAGACTAATACAAGGTAATACATGTGAAGCACTTAATGCTTGACACATAGTGTATGTGCTCAATGGATGGTAGTTATTCTTACCAACATCCTCCTCCTCATCAACAGTATGATTATGGTTATGAAGAATCCACTTCCTTCTCTGGCTTATTTACACTGGGTGGGTCCAGGCTGGAAAAATCACTGATGGAGAATCACCTGAAAATATCTACCTATAAAAGACAGTTCCCTGGGTTTCTGTCGTGGCTCAGTGGATTAAGAACCTGACATTGTTCTCCATGAGCTTCACTCACTGGGTTAAGGATCTGACATTGCCACAAGCTCTGGCACTGGTTGCTCAGATCCAGCATTGCTGTAGGTGTGGCATCGGCCAGCAGCTACAACGCCAATTTGACCCCTAGCCTGGGAACTTCCATAAGCTGTAGGTGCACCCATAAAAAGAAAAAAGAAAAAAAAAGTTCCTGCCACAGTAGCCCCTCTCCTCCGGGTAAGATATCTCCACCAGGTAGGCTTTGGCCTCTTTGACCTTTGCAACTCTTTCAGAGCTCAGAGATTGACATGAGGACCCACTGAGGGATCTGTGGTATCTGAAGGTGGGGTAGATGGGAGGAGGAAGATAGGGCATAACCAGGGTCCCAGGAGGCCTCCAGCCCTGGCTGATGGAAGCATCACTGGGTCCAGGTCTGTGGGTTCATTGAGTGTTGTTCTCCGCAGGTCTGCTCCTCACCTTGCTCAGGGCTATGCCTGGGAGAAGCAGGGAGTTAATATCTGTGAAGCCTCCAGAATCATTAGAGAATCTGATTGTCAGCTGCTGAAAAGCTCTTACAAGGAAAAATAGCCTTCATGAAAATCGGTTAAACTCAAAAGTTGACTTGATAGTCCCACAATGATGAACTGATCTGTTTTCATAATTTCCCTAAATGTAGCCACTAAGATTTATAAGCACTATTTGACCTTTAGGGAATAATTAGCTTAAAACAGCCATTAGCGGGTTTCTTTTCAACCCCTCGAGTATTAGATAATGCAATCATTCTGCTCAAAAACTTTGTTCTTTACTTAGTATTACTTCAAGTGGACCAAATGCTGCAGTAACCTGTATAGGGCGTTACAAATTCCTCCCACATTGCCTTGGCCACCTTGGTTAGTAATGACCCATTGGCGCTTCCATCCTCATTCCTTCTTCAAGTGTCCTGGGACTGGGGAACTGGACATAACAGTTCCAAAGGCCACGGGTATAAGGTCACCCATACCACAGTCCCATCTCTCTGGGATAATCAGACCCTCAAGTGCTTTTATTCTTAAAACAAAAATATTATAAAAGGTAACATGTGCTCCTTGTAGAAAATTTGGAATACACAGAAAGTCAAAAAGAAGAAAATACAACTCACAATCTTATAACCCAGTGATAAGATTACAACCTTACCACAGTGATACTGTGATATCATCAAACTATCTTTCTGTATACTTTTTAAAATCCCCTATTATTGCACCCTTAGATTCTTTTCCTTTGTCTTTTTGTTTTTTGGGGCCACACTGGCAGCATATGGAGGTTCCCAGGCTAGGGGCTGAATCGGAGCTGTGGCTGCCCACCTACACCAGCACCACAGCAACGCAGGATTTGAGCCACATCTTCTGTCTACACCACAGCTCATAGCAACGCCAGATCCTTAACCCACTGAGCAAGGCCAGGGATCAGACCTGCATCCTCATGGATGCTAGCCGGGTTTGTTAACCACTGAGCCATGACGGGAACTCTTGGACCTTTAGGTTATTTTCAGTGTCCTCCTAAACAGTTCTTTGCTGTATGTCCTGCTAAAGAATTCCTGCTAATATTTTTGCTCATATCTCCTATTATTATCTTGAGATAGATGTCATTTTAAGGAATGTCATTATTTAGTCAAGAGTTTGCACATTTTTAAAGGTTTTTATTCAAGTTGACCTCAAGAAACGTCATATCCATTGACTCTCCTTTCAGCCATGAATGAGATTGCCTATTTCTTCAGACCCTTATTAGTACCAGGAATTGTAACTTAAAAAAAATAAAGTCATAGTTTGATACATAAAAAATCTGCCTTTCTTTGATTTTTGGTAAAGTTGGGTCCACTTTCATGGGATCCTTTGTCCTTTGCATTTCTTTATTGTAAATTACCTGTCTGTTGTTAATTTTCTCATTGGGTATTCTTCATCTTTTTCTTGTAGATTTATAAAAACACAATGTACAGTAAGGAAATGAATTTTTTGTCCATCATACCAGTTGCAAATTCTTCCCTCAGGTGATTGTGTAAATTTTTAATCTTACTTTTTTAATTATAATTTTTATTTTTATTTTGCCCCACATTTCTATTCCAGCGACCCTGAGAGCTGCATTTCTGGCCTCTGAGCTCCTGCCACTTCTCCAATACCATCTGTAGGTTTGCTTCACCAGTCACCTCATGAATAGCTCTAGACTTTTCCATATCAACCTGGGTATTTAACAAACATGGCTCATCTGCCATGTGCACACACTTGGGCTAGGTGCCATAGTGGATTATTTCCAGTTTACAGTGTCTCCTGGGAGGCTATGGAAAGAAAAAAACCTGGTGGGAAACCATAAAGGTGAGAAGTAGTATTTTGTGGATCTCTTCTGTGTGCTAGACTCTGTGCTGGGCATTGTCTTCTGTCCCATATTGAACCCTCACGACAACTTTTGGGGTGTTTACGATAGTGAATTTTATGTCTACTTGACTTAGCTATGGGGTGCCTGGATATTTGATTAAACATTATTTCTGTGTGTGTATGAAGATGTTTCTGGGGATGATTACCTTTTTTTTTTTTTTTGCTTTTTAGGGCTGTACTCACAGCATAGGGATCCCCAAGTTAGGGATCGAATCAGAGTTACAGCTGCCGGCCACAGCCACAGCCACAGCAGTGCAGGATCCAAGCCACGTCTGGGACCTACACCACAGCTCATGGCAGTGCCAGATCCTTAACCCACTGAGAGAGGCCAGGGATCGAACCTGCAACCTCATGGTCCCTAGTCAGATTCATTTCTGCTGTGCCATAATGGGAACTCTGGGCAGTGATTAACTTTTGAATGAAGCAAACTGACCTCCCCAATGTTGATGGCCTCATCTAATGCATTTTTAAAGGCCTAAACAGAATAAAATGCTGAGTAAGAAAGAATTCTCCCTGCTGAGCTGTCTTTGAGCTGGGACCTTGGTCCTCTCCTGTCTTTAGACTTGGACTCAGATTGGAACTTACACAGCTGACTTTCCTGGTTCTCAGGCCTTTGGATTTTGATAGGAACTATCTTATTGCCTTCCTGGGTCTGGACTTCTCAGCCTTGGTAATCACATAAGCCAGTTCCTTAAAACAAATCTCTCTATTTGTATATATGTGTATATTTATGTATGTGAAATGTATGTGTATATATACACACACACACACACACAAAATTTATATGTAAGTTATACATATATATGAATATACACACATACAGCCTATTGATTCTATTCTCTGGAGACTCTTGGCTAAATTGCCCCCTTTTACAGATGAGAATATGGAGGAGGCTCAATGAGTTTCAGTCACTTTACCTAAAGTCACCCTGCTAGCAAGTGGCAAAATGGAATCCTTGTCTGTTTGGTGCCAAAGCCCATGCTTCCTGGTTCCAGGGCCAGTGCCCTTAAGCAGGGCTGGGGCCAGGGGGCTGATGAGGTGAGTCATGCAAGTGCAGGATCAAGTCTTGCCTTCATTTAAAAGTTTTCATGGATCTTTTGGCATCAATTTTTATTTAAAAAATATATTGCATTAAAATATTATTTTTCTTCATGTTGAATTTTTTGCTCTGCCTCCCTTAAATGTTGTGCCAAAGTGAGTGCCTCACTTACCTCACCCTAAAGGGGAAGGACTTCCATCCTTTTCGAAGAAATACAGGTGGGGAGGGGTGAGGTGGGTGAACTGATGAAAACTGGGTTTAGACACAGTTCCCAAAGGTGTGGCTTGAGCAGCATCTTGGCCTTTGGTGCCTATTGGCTGGTCAGGAGCAGATCCACTCCTCCCTGCCTCAGGAGCAGGGCTGGGAAGTGAACGTGGTGCTCAACATGCCTGTTCGTCATAAAGAAGCCGTTCAGTTTAATGCTCACGATCTTGACGTTTGCTAATGAGCCACGTTCAAAATGATCGCAGTCTACATATCATTCTGTTTACAAGGCACACTTCCTTTCCAGCTCAGGCACCTAGAAGGCAGGGGACGTCAGACGAAACGTTCCCAGGCTCATGGTGGCGGGAGACAAAGGCCTCAGAGTTCAGGCCGCCTGCTGCAGCCTAGAAACAAGCTTTCCTGGGAGTGGTCTGTGTCTCTCCAGGGGGAGGGGGAGGAGTCTGGGTGAGAGACTGACGGGAAAGGGCAGCCCAGGCTGCTTTTGAGGTGGGGTCTGCCCAGGGCTCCCACATCCGCATCCACATTCTAACCACTCTCCCCTCTGAGAAACATTCCCACTCCCCCTGCCTGGAAGGTCGCCTGACAGCTAATCACATTCCCGCCCACTTTGTCCACGCCAGCGGCCACATGACTGAGGGGAAATGGCAAGAAATTCAGCTCCTGAAACTGGGCCCAACTGATAGGGCCCAGTTCCTGGAATTTTAGCCGAGAGGCGGCCGGCAGAGTGGGGGCCAGCCTTCCCAGGGCTTGGGCTCTATCCTGCATGGCAGGGGTTCAAAGTCCACGCAGGCCCCAGCTGGGCTGCTTGCCTCCCACGGAAGACAAAGAAAGCCAGGCTTTGAAGCCTCCTCCCTGCCCAGAGGGGCTTCCCTGTCCCACAGCCGGAGGTGCTCTCCTGCGCCTAACTTCCCTCGCATGGCCTTCCCCTCCCTCAGGGTCCTGTCTGCCTTGAATCATAGAGCTTATGCTCTCACTTGCCTTGTAGGGCAGCACCTGGTTAGCAGAGAACTGTCTCCCTCATCTCTAGGAATAATAGCTGTCACTTACTAAGCAGTTTCTACACATGCGTTATCTTTGTTTCTCACCCTAAGAGGTAGGCATAGATACCAATATCATTACCATTCTGCAGATGGAGACACTGAGGCTTCAGGGGGTAAAGTAATCTACCCAAGGTCATGGGTAGGTGGCTGATTTAAGAACTGAGTTTGTGTCTATTTGTTACCAAAGCTGGTGCATTGGATCAAGATACCAGAGGTTTCAGAGGCTCCCATTGTGGCTTGGTGGGTTATGAATCCAACTAGTATTCATGAGGATGTGGGTTCGATCCCTGGCCTTGCTCAATGGGTTAAGGATCTGGCATTGCTTCCAGCTGTGGGATAGGTAGGTCACAGATGCAGCTCAGACCCTGCATTGCTGTGGCTGTGCCAACAGCTGCAGCTCTGATTTGACCCCTAGCCTGGAACTTCCATGTGCTGCAGATGTGGCCCTAAAAAGACACACACACGTGCAGACAAAAGATGCCGGAGGTTTCAGACACCAAGCACCATAGGCATCAGACCAGAAGCATAATGTGAGACAAGGAGCAGGTGAGATCTAGCATCATAAAATAGCAGGTGCAGTCTGATTAAGGGAGCAGGCACTCTGTCCACCCTCCAGCTTACTCTGCCTTATAGGAATGCAGGCCCACTACAGCCAAATGGATTTTTCAAGAAGAGCTTGAAATTCATATTTTTAAGTGAAATATCCTGATTTTTAAATTTTGGAAACCTAGTTAAAAAGAAGAGCAAGACAAGAACGTGTTGCTGGCTAAACAGTAGAAGTGTTTGGGTCAGATACAGCCCATGAGCCAGCAGTTTGCAACTTCTGTTTCATGCAACTACACATGCCATGCTCTGTGAATCTTAGGTGTATGGGGAATGTTTGTTTCGTTAAATGGAAAGTAAGCCAGCCCTAATTCTGGGGACAATTGCATGTGCAGGGGGCAAAAAGTTACAATCTCAAATATTCCTAAGGATGTATGACTTTAAATGACATGGTTCTGGTGTTGCCTGCTGGGGCAGCAGATAGGCAGTCAGATTCACCAACAGCGCATGCTGGTGTATTTATCAGACGCTCTGAAATGAGTTTTCTTCCCAAGCATCCAAAGTGAAACCATGTCCTGGAAAGTAGGTCATGTTTACATGGTGCTTAGCCCTGCAAAGATTTCACTTCTCTGAACTACCCTCTTTGTCTCCATATCTCTTACCTGTGGAAGCATCCCAAGACTCAGCCTTGGGACCTCAGCAGCTCTCTCTTTCTCTGGTCTTCCAGAAAGCAGGGACCTCAGCCCCTCCCAGGGATTTGACTGTCACCTCTACACTTCACTCAAGCCTAAATCCAAGTTCACTCGATCTTCCAGAAATTAGCATGCCCACCCTCCAGCTGGCCTCATTTCAGTCACTTGCACCATCATTCTCTGGGCAGCTCCAAGTCCTAGTCTCATTCTGGACTCTCCTCTCCCTCTCCCTTCTTCATCAGTCAGTCCCAAATCCTCAGCCAATGTCTCATTCCACCTCTCATCACGTCATACCTGGCCATTGCTAAATGCTCTTAACTAATATGATGAGGATAATATTTGGAGATAGTAACTAAGGTCCCCCCTGCCATTTTTTTTTTTTTTTTTTTTGGTCCTCTGTGGCCCTACATCATTCATTCTAGATTTTGGGTCGTCCATCCATTACTTCAACAATCCTTAGAGCTTAACCAAACAGTCAAGTCCTCAGCTTTTAAATTTCAAAAGCCAATGATCAGGCTTGAGGACCAGGAGCCCAGTCAGAGAAAATTCCCTCTTTTCCAAGAGATAAATATTCCCTATGCTGGGTATTGGGGAAGTTGTGGAACAGGAGAAACTTAAGAATTTCTGAGAAGAAACCCTACGTCTTCATCCCACACCCAAGCATTTCATAGAAGACTAAACATATGTCTCATTTTCTAGGAAGGAACCCAGCACAGCCCAGGTGCAGAGGAATAGAAATGGCTGCATAGGGTGTCTGGAAGATAGGACCTCAAATGTCCTCCTGGAGTCTCCTATGACCCCCAAGAGGTGTGGGAGAATAGCCAGATGTCCTTAGGTTCTTGAAAGAGGAATGAAAAGAGCTAAGGGCCAACTGAAAAAAATGCTCTAGATGAAAGTGAAGGAGGTCATACCCAGCTGTAACCTCTTTGGCCGGTGACTGAAGACCTTCCAGGAGGAGGGGCGATTCAGCAGGTGCCTAGGTGGGCAAATGATGACCAAGAACTTGACTCCCCTTCCCAGAGCCTCCGCCCCACTATTTTAGCACTGACCTAAGACCCTGGAATTTAGACATAATCTCAAGGGTGGAGGAATAGGGCAAATCCAAATTGACAGAGCTTATTAAATCTGCCCATCTGCCCAGAAGACGAATTGTAGAAAAACAACATTGTGTTTCTTAAAACTTGATCTTATGTGCTGAAATTCCTAAGTGCTCCTTGCTTCTGTTCTCTCCATATTCCAAACAGTTCCATGTGCTACAGCTAGATAATCTTCTTAAAATACCACTTCATACTTTTATGGATTCAAAGAGTAATTATTGAACAGCTACAATGAGCCGGGAGCTGTGTTAGGGGATTAAAAACCTTAAGTGGGAGTTCCCGTCGTGGCGCAGTGGTTAACGAATCCGACTAGGAACCATGAGGTTGCGGGTTCGGTCCCTGCCCTTGCTCAGTGGGTTAATGATCCGGCGTTGCCGTGAGCTGTGGTGTAGGTTGCAGACGCGGCTCAGATCCTGCGTTGCTGTGCCTCTGGTGTAGGCCGGTGGCTACAGCTCCGATTCAACCCCTAGCCTCCATATGGGAACCTCCATATGCAGCGGGAGCGGCCCAAGAAATAGCAACAACAACAACAACAAAAAAAAAAAAAAAAAAAAAAAAAAACCTTAAGTGGACTGTAATAAGAAATATGCAAATGACATTACATTGAGATGCCATTTTTCAAGCAAAAATCCAAAAGTTTGACAACATACTCTAGGGGGGCTGTGAAGAAGCAAGTTCTCAGTACACTGCAATTGGAAATGCAAAATGGTACAATGACTGTGGAAAGGAATTTGGCAATACCTAGAAAAATTACACATGCGTTTGTCCTTTGAAAAACCTATTTTACTGATCTAACCACAATCTAAACCTATAGATTGTAAGAATCTATACCAGAGAAACATTGACAAAAGTATGAAGGGATGTATGCACAAAACTATTAATTGCAGCTCTATTTATATTAGCAAAGAATTGGAAGTAACCCAAATGCCTATCAGTAGGGAACAAGTTAAGTAAGTTAAGGAGTTTATTTTTATTAAAATACACAATAGATTACCATGAAGTGAAAAATTTTTATACATTCTACTGTCGAGTGGTCTCTAGAACATATTATTATTATTATTTTTTTTTAATTTTATTTTCCCACTGTACAGCAAGGGGGTCAGGTTATCCTTACATGTATACATTACAATTACAGTTTTTCCCCCACCATTTCTTATGTTGCAACATGAGTATCTAGACATAGTTCTCAATGCTATTCAGCGGGATCTCCTTGTAAATCTATTCTAGGTTGTGACTGATAAGCCCAAGCTCCCGATCCCTCCCACTCCCTCCCCCTCCCATCAGGCAACCACAAGTCTCTTCTCCAAGTCCATGATTTCCTTTTCTGAGGAGATGTTCATTTGTGCTGGATATTAGATTCCAGTAGAACATATTATTAAATGGGGGGAAAGGTGCAGAATACTACATTGGTATAGTATGTTATCTTTAATTTGAGAAAGGAAGCTTATTTGATAATATGTACATATCACTTATACATGTTTTTAAATGCAAAATAACAAAAGCTAATAATGGTTACTTATAGATGAGGGAGGAAATAAAATGGAAGAGATGGATAAAAGCAAGACTTCTCTGAATGTACCTTGTTTATAGATTTTTACTGTGGGACAATGGAAATACTTTACATAATTATGAAACAAAATTAAAATTAATTAACTTTCAAGTAGAAAATGCAGTCCTTAAAAATGGAAAGTAAATAGAACAATTAAACCTGTGTATGAATTTAGTGGCTTAATCACACAGGGAAAAATTATTCCAAATGACTTTAAAACATAGTAATTGATTATAAAATTCGAGTGAGAAATATAGCCTAAGGATTTTTTTAAAAATCATGAATATAAATATGAAACTGTTTTTTAGCCATTATATTATTGACAGTATTTCTACTGTTATTCTGAAATATATATATATATTTAGGATAAAGCAAATTAAGTAGTAGTTCACTTTAGGATTCAAGACTTTCAGAAAAAAGAAAGGAGGAGTTCCCGTCGTGGCTCAGCAGTTAGCAAGCCCAGCTAGCATCCATGAAGATGTGGGTTTGATCCCCGGCCTTGCTCAGTGGGTTAAGGATCCAGCATTACCCCTGAGCTGTGGTGTAGGTCGCGGATGCAGCTCGGGTCCCGTGATGCTGTGGCTGTGGCGTAGGCTAGCAGCTACAGCTCTGGTTGCACCCCTAGCCTGGGAACATCCATATGCTGCAGGTGTGGCCCTAAAAAAAAAAAAAAAAAGGAAAAAAGAAAGATACAAATTTACAGTTAAAGAAGTTAAGTAAAAAACATGTGGTTTTAAATTTGAATTAGAAATTTCAGCATGAATTCAGGGTGTATTTTCTCTTTAAAGAAAAAAAATACTTATTTCCTTTCTGGGTCTGCTGAAAAGACCTAGAGACACTGACCTACCTAGGAATAATGAGCATTCCTAAGGCCTAGATTGTTGTCTCTAAACACCATTTTTCACTAAAAGGAATCAAGGTCTTTGTGAAATGGCTGATTGCAGGTTGGAGCAGGAAATGTTCAGGATGATCATTAATGATTGTCGTGATTATACAAAAAAGACCCAGAAATCAGCATGGAGAGGCTCACATTGACCAAAGAATAGTAATTAATGGTATAGCAAAATAAATAGTAAGTGCAGTGGATTGAAACAAATCAAGAATATTGAAATCTAAAATACACATACACACACACACAAAACAAAAACAAAACAAAAAATTGAAATTCTTGAGTTCATCGTCATCATCATCATAAACTGCTTGGTCACCTGTGGTGTATGCTTGGGAACTAACTCATTATAAATAGGAAGAATTAAACATTTATTTACCTTTTCAGGTAGCCAAATAGTTAATGTGGGAAATGGGCTTTATAAAAGAATTCTAGCCTATAAGCAAAGAAGAAATTATAGAAGCTGAATATCTCACTTTGCAGCCCCAGTGGTACAATGGATTAGGCAATGTCAATGGCTTCTATGCTATGTACTATCCCAATATCAGTGGTTGCTAAAAACCTTAGGTGAACAACTGACAGGAAACTTCATAATGAATGAATTAGACCTGAACCTAATAATCAATCTTAAGATGACAAAAAATGGCCTAATATTGCATGCCTTCTTATGTGACACATTAGGAAGCACACACCACTACTCATAAGTATTCCTCCAAAAAATGGACTGGAATCTAATCAAGCTTCATGATCTAATCACAGTTTCCAGGAAACAAAGGGGATAAGAGAACATGTTACTTGACACCATGGGGATGAGGTCTGTAATATCCAGAATGCTGCTAATAAATTATAAGGGAAAAAAAGAGAGAAGGGAATCTATACATTTTAAGAGATCTATAAGATCTATTTGACTAAATTCCACTTGGGAACCCTGTTTGAATCTTGATTTAACAGAACAAAAAAAGTTGAAAAAATTTAGTGACGATCTGACAATATTAGGAAATTGTTGTTGAATATTAGCTGATTGATGTCTCTTGCCGTTATGATAAAAATTCACTCTCTGACCTGGCATTTAGTGTCTTCCACTTGAACCAAAAGATTGAGTTTTAAGGTCTATATGTGCCACTTACTAGGCTATGTATCCTTGAGGAAGTCATTCAGTGACTCAGAGTCATTTGTGAAATGGGTACATCAAAATATACCACCTTCCTGGATTATCACAAAAATATGAACGTGTGAGTACTTTACAAACCATGTAAGCCATCTCTCATGACTAACCTACATAATTTCTTCAAGCATACCTGAGTCTGCCTTTATTCATGAAATTTCTCCTTGCCCAGCAGGGTCCCCTCTCTCTGGTCTGCTTATGGATGTTTCACCCTTCTTTCTAATCCCAGCTCATGTTTCACCTTCTTCATGAAAACTTTCCTAAGTAATTCAGCCTATGGTGATCTGAACTTTGCTTATCCCACCCCACATGCACTTCCCACCTTCAAGTCCAACCTGTGGGAGGATTGGGGAGGGAGGAAGTGTTAGACTCATTGCCAGTCTAATGGTACTTCAAATTCTGGTCTTCTTCCACAATCTGCCTGCTACTGTTTGCTTTTCAGAGTTCTCAGATGGTGTCCCATGAATTCCCTCCTGGTTTTATATCTGTACTTTATTGGAAGAGACAGGATGCAATGTGCTTATTCCATTTTACCTAGAACCTGTACAAAACATATTTATTCAGATTCATCTCAGAACTCAACCTCAGAAAAAGGTAGTGATGAATTATGTAGATTTATTAGACTCCTAATTCCTCTCTTTTATACTGGCTGCTGAAAAGCTAAAAAAAAATATATTTAGCTCATATAATTGAGCTGCAGTGTCTGGCACACAGGAAGTGCTTCGTAAATGTTAGTAATTTCTACCTGTCTGTTATCTGTCTGTCCTGTTATCCTCCCAAAGCTAAATGTTATGCTTAGTAGAATAAATTTTCTCAATATGGTTTTTGCATGTAATTTTCCTCATTCTCACGCCTTTTATTACTTGGCTTTTCTTGCAGATCTGTGATAGTAGTTTGGGAATTATTTTTACCACACTTGTCTTGTGAGTTGCCTCAAATTCTGTTTGGAAGTAGTTGAGCCATAAATCAACAAGTAAATTCTAAAAATACTGTATTTGTGGAGTATTTTTATTTGTGGAATATTTCAAAGCTGCTTTTACACCTGTTTCCGTAGTTCATCCTTTAAAGTACCCCATATGAGTGAGAAACAAAAAGTGGCACACACCTCTATAGAAGAGAAAGCTGGGGTCCAGCCAAGACAGGTTGGCTTGAGGATGATCCTTCAGGCAACCATCCAACTCAACCACTCAACCAGACATGAACTGTCTTACATTTTTTATTTCTTTTCACTGCTGCACGTGTGGCATACAGAAATTCCCAGGCTAAGGGTCAAGTCAGAGCTGCAGGCCTACGCCACAGCCACAGCAACAGCAACACAGGATCTGAGCTGCATCTGTAACCTACACCACAGCTTGCAGCAACGCATGATCCTTAATCCATTGAGTGAGGCCAGGGATTAAACCTGCATCCTCATAAACACTATGTCGGGTTCCTAACCCGCTGAGCCACAATGGGAATGCCCTGCCCTGTTTTACATTTTTTGCCTTCTATTGAAGGTTGTACCAAGGCTACAAGCAGTTTGGAGCTCCAAATGTCCTTGGGGACCCTAGGCCTTAGGAAATCCACGACAAGGACTGTCTGTGGAGCCGCCTTTTCTCTGACTTACCCAGACCCATAATTGGTTTATCGATACCTTAGGATCCAGGGGTCCCTAGGATGCTGGCCACTTGATGTCACTTGAGGGAACATAATAATGGTTTCTCTGCCTTCTAATCTGACTTAGCATAGAGACTCACCTGCTGAACAGGTAGACCTGTCTACTTAGTGGGCTCTCCAGTCCTCTTCCTGCCCCTGCAGCCAAGTGTCTCCTCTTGAGAGATGAGGCATGGAGACTGACCTCCACTGGCAAATGTGAAAGGTGATCATTGCAACTCTTTCCAGTTATTCACCTACATCCTGGGGCTCCTCTTTTCAGTTCAAAAGGAGGAGCAGCATGAGCCTTGATCACAGAAAGGCCAGTCTGGACCCAGTGCCTGTGCCTCTCTTCTTCCTTCTCTGTCTCCCTTAGTCACACGTGGGGCAAAGATTGCAGCATCTCTGTCTGAGAAGGAGTCTACCCAATGAAGATGTCCTTGTCTTTAGCAGTACTGGGAAAGTGATGCCAAAAAGCAGAAGGCTACTAGGAGAGAGCTACTCAAGAGGCTTCTTAATACATATATGGAACGTAATATTTATTATCTTAACCACTTTTAGGTGTACAGTTTAGTAGTGTTATGTATATTCACCTTGTTGCATCTCTCTTGCCTCTTGATGTTTTTTTCCTCTCTGCTTTTTTTTTTTTTTGTAATGATGTTTATTTTTTCCATTATTGCTGGTTTACAGTGTTCTGTCAATTTTCTACTGTATAGCAAGGTGACCCAGTTATACATACATGTATACATTCTTTTTTCTCACATTATCATGCTCCATCATAAGTGACTACATATAGTTCCTGGTGCTATACAGCAGGATCTCACTGCTTATCCATTCCAAAGGCAATAGTTTGCATCTGTTAACCCCAAATTCCCAATCCATCCCACTCCCTCCCCCTCCCCCTTGATAACCACAAATCTGTTCTCCATGTCCATGATCTTCTTTTCTGTGGAAAGGTTCATTTGGGCCATATATTAGATTTCAGGAGGCTTCTTAATGAGTCCATTCCCCAAGTTCCCAGGGCTTTAGCAGCCCTAGCCAGGGCCCTCACATTCCTTGGGCTCATCTTGAACTTTGGCTATGTCCAGTGCCAGGGTGCTGACATATCTGAATATGGTCAAGGTCAACAGATCAGTACTGGGAGAAAGAGTATTCTGAGTGAGTCTGGACCTGTCATTCCTATGACCTGTAGCCCAGTCCCCATGGACTCCCACCTCAATTCCAAGAGGAGGCTATGGAGTGTTACAAATATGGCAGCAGCCGTTTCTTCCTCCCTGTCTCCATACCCTGTGCAGCAGGATTTTGTAGATCCTCCCAGCAAGAGCTAGAGTCTATTTCCGATCTCCTTGATTCTTGGCTGATTCCATAACTTTCTGTGGCCAGTAAAATCTAGTATGAAACATTTTCCAGTTCTGAGCCCAGGTTTTATGAGGCCTTACCCTTTTTTTCTTTCTCTTGGGACTTCTCTCTCATCCATGTGACCAAGCCTGAGCTAGCCTGCTGGAGGATAAGAGGCCATGTGAGCCAGAATTAGTCAATCCTAATTATTCTAGTCGAGACTCCAGTTATACAAAAGTGCCCAGTCAAGATCAGTAAAGTTGATCCACAGCTTGGCCATATTCACAAGAAGAAGGCCAGCCAAGATCAGAAGAGTTGCCCAATTAGTTCCAGCCTAAATTGTCATCTTACAGACAGAATCATGAGTGATAAGAAATGCTTATTGTTTTAAGCCACTGAATTTGGGGGTAGTTTATTACATAGTACTGCTAACCAGTGTAGGAGCTGAGCACTAAAAGAGCCATTTCTCTACTGTATTTTGGGATATTGGAAGCATAAGGTTTTAGTGGTACCAAACAGCCAACAGAGACAGGAAATGATGGCAATGGTTGTTAGTAGCAGTTCAAGGTTGTGTCTTTGGGGACATTGCTGCTATTTCAGCACTTGGCTGTGACAGGAATAGCCAGAGCAGGAAGAGAATGGAATAAACAGGAGCCTATGGAATCAGCTGGAGAAGCAGTCTTAAAACTGTCTCCAGGGTCTCTCAAGAATATTTAGGAGAAACATGAAAGGGCTGGTAGTCTTACAAAGTGAATATGACTGCAGCCAGAGAGATCAGATAATTGGAATATTACATATGAGGATTTGCTTGTTGAACTTTTTTTAACCTCAAATAAGAAATTATTTAAAGACATAAGAAATAAGAAGTTGTCATAAACTTATTACACATGAATTCTTCCAAAGAGTGAAAAAATAAAGAATTTTTAGGAGTTCCCTTCGTGGCACAGTGGAAACAAATCTGACTAGGAACCAGGTTCGATCCCTGGCCTCTCTCAATGGATTAAGGATCCGGCATTGCCATGAGCTTTGGTGTGGTTCGCAGACGTGGCTCTGATTTGGTGTTGCTGTGGCTCTGGCGTAGGCTGGTGTCTATAGCTCTGATTAGACCCCTAGTCTGGGAACCTCCATATGCCACAGGTGTGGCATAAAAAGACAAAAAAAAAAAAAAAAGAAAATAATTCTGTATTTTGTTCCTATTGCCAATTTCTTGGGGGATATTAAGGACGAAAAGTGAGAAATGGGTGTGACTGATAGCATTTATGACATATTCTTTGCAAACATCAAAAAATAAAGTGTGCAACAATAAATATGCAGTTATTGTGGCAGAGAAATCTGATCCTTGTTCATATTTTGTTCTCTTTTCCTTCCAGGCAAGTACAGGATTACACATCTCTGCTCCCCTTCTGTCAGGAGAGGCCACGTGACTGGTCCATGGGTGGTGAACAACAGTGATCCTGTCATTTCTGAGCTGAAGCATTTGCTCCTTCATCTATGACCTTCCACCACTCTTGCCTGCACACTTATGGTAGAGCTGCAAGGTGTTTTTCTCTGTCTGCTGGGATAACTGAGTCACAACATGGAGGGCAGCTGTCTTAGAAGCCACCCAGACCTTCAGTGAGTATTGCATGAACGTGAAATCAATGTCGGTTATGTCAAGCCACCAAAGTCTTGGCATTGCTTGTTCCCAAAGCATTCCCTGACCTAGTCTGACTGATAATATTGAAGGACTGAAATTTTTAAAATCTGATTAAAATTAAAAATAAACTATTGATGCTACAAGTAAGTTACAAAAATGGGAAAAAAATTATTGTGCTGTTGTATGCAGATTATACATGGTTTAATTTTTGGCAGGCAAGTTCTAGTGTTCAGAGGCACATCCAAGAAACATTGTGAGTATGAACATGATAAGGAGAATTTTATTCATTTGGCCGAAGTCAGAGGAAAATTTGATAATATTATGATAGAACGTTTAGGCATAATATAAAAATCAACACCAAATAATATTGCACCTATTTAGGGGATGAAATACAAAAATAAATTATTAAAATTATGGCAGATTCAATGAATGAAATCAGTCTGAATAAGGTAAGAAGGGCTAAATATTGTTAATTATTTTGGCTAGAAACCTGACGTTGTATTTGAGACACACCCCTGATGAAAATAGAATAGATAACAATTTTGTTAGAATTGTAGATTCCTAAAATGCAAGTATTTCTATATATAAACATGTTTGGGGAATTTTTTCCAGTAGATGACAAAACTGAAGAAGGGTTATAAATAGTGTCAACAGGCCACTTACAAAAAGAATCAAGGATAAAATAATGATCCACGGGTATCACAATATGGCAGATATGCATGGAAAACACGACAGATTGAAACTGATGATTCTAAGAAATAATTCTAGGGCATTTTCTGTTCCTTGCATGAATATTTTAATCTTGGTAGTAAGTGGTGCAATAAAAATCTCTTCTGACACAACTGATTTTTTTTAATACCATCCAGGATCTATACAACTGCTCTTCAGCTTCACTGAAACCTTGTGTATTAAAAACACATTTACCAAACATAAATTTGAAACATTGTCAAATGCATGATGGGAAGTTGAGTTTATGCCATTATGGCACTAAAAACTCAATGAGAAAGTCTAAGCAATTCTTTTTTTAGAAATGTTGCTATATTAATAAAGATATAAATTGTAGAATTCAAGCCAAAGTTATGATTTCAAAAACATCCACTATTAAATTTATTTGCTCAGGGTTAATTTGGTAAGATGTTTTAAGTAAAAGTAGCATTATATCAAAAATAATACAGGAGCTAAAATTCAACATATTGTCCAAAGAAGCATCCAAAGAGGTTGTATATCTGCAGACGCTTGTTGCAGTGAGTGGATGAAAGCATGCAAGTTGCTTCCTGCTGGGGCCTCAAGAATGTTGTTGGGGTCCAGACTTGGGGTTAGAGGGTATGGTCGAAGCCCCTTTCTGGGAGGAGGTGAGCCTGTCTTGCAGCATGGTAGGCAGGAGAACAATCTCTGTGGAGAGGCTTCGCCATTGAAATTCTGGAATTTTCATGTCCACACACCAAGGGTCAGTGATCTTTTCTGCACAGATCCCCTGTAAGCCCTGGCCTTTGGTAAAACTTTGTCAAACTCCACAGCTTAACTTAGGTCTTGACTCAAGGTAGGAAGTGCAGTGTGTCCACAGCAGCCTGGGAGGCAGTGACCAGGCAGCAGGAGAAAACAGGGGATGCAGTGAGATGCTGTGAGAACAGCTGACAGAGGTGACAACCAGCAGGGATTACAGTGCAGAGCTCACCACTGGTACACAACTCAAGTGACCACCAAGACCACACTATACGCCAGCACACAAAACTGTTGAACGTTTGATTCAGCCCTTTCAGTCCAGTTACACAGAAAATATTTTTTGAGGAATAATGATGCAGCAGGCCCTATTCTAAGTTCTCCCTGTGCCTTCATTAATTTAGTCCTCAGCCACCCTATCAATGTGCCCATTTTATAGACTAGGAAACTGAGGCTCAGAGAGGTTTCATTACTTACCTTAGGTCAAATTAGAACAGGCTGCTGGAACCTTAACCCCAGTAATCTGGCTCCAGAATTCACATGCTTAATCAAGGTGAAACAGAATCTAGCCTTATAACCAAAGGGCTCACCACAGTGTTCTGAGTTTTTATCCCCCCCACACACACCTCCCAAGAGACAAATCCACACACACACACACACACACACACCCCCAAGAGACAAATCCAAAAGCTGCCATCAGCTCGAAACTGCTTCAAATCATCAGAGTTTCAGCTATGTTGACACCCTGCTTCAGAATCTGCCCCCCCATCAGCAGGGTCACACTGTCTTTGCACACAAATGTGGATTTGGTACCTCTTCGGGTGGGCTACGAGCCTATCAGTGCCCCACAGCTGGCAGCCCTCAGCAAAAGGAGCAGGCATTGCATGCTTGGGAAGCTCAGGGTGGGGGTGGGGGTGACTCATGAGCACACATCCCCTCTCATGATAGTGGGGGCAGATGGGGAACCTGCCTTCCAGAGAGGCGGAGGCCCTGCAGGAGCCGTGTAGAAAGGAGCTACCTTCCCATTCCAACCAAAGCTCTGGCTACATCTTAAGGTCTGACTTACCAAAGTCAAGGGACACTAAAGGGAAGGCGACAAATTTGTTCTAATTTGCCAGAACTTTCCTGGTTTTAGTACTGAAAGCCTCACATCTTGGGAAGCACCACCCCATCCCCATCCCAGGCCCCAGCAAACCCTAACAGTTGACACCATGATCAAAGTAGAAATCAAAGGAAACTCTTCCTCATAGCCTCAAGCCTA
The DNA here is from genome assembly GCF_054392235.1 of Sus scrofa. Taxonomy (NCBI): domain Eukaryota; kingdom Metazoa; phylum Chordata; class Mammalia; order Artiodactyla; family Suidae; genus Sus; species Sus scrofa. The sequence continues at coordinate 38,413,176 of NC_139386.1, read as the reverse complement.
TGTATTTCTCTGGATCCATGGAAACCAGGAGCTCCCAAAACTGTCTTCATCTGGCTACAGACCAGTCCTCACTGCTCACTGAACAAGGGGACGTGACATCCCCCTAGGAGCACTGAAGAAAAGGCACTGAGGACACAGGCCCCAAATTCCATCTGCATGTTCCCATCTCCCCAGAGGGCGCAAAAAATTGGACACTGGGAGATGGAGATGCTTGGTGGCTGGAGTCACTCCCGGCCTCGGGCAAATTTTCCAGGCTTTTCCATCTTTGGATGAGATGGCAATATTCCCCCTTCATTTCAGATCCACATGGCCCAGTTTCAGAGATAGGAGGACTTGTCCAGAATGTCTGTGATTAAAGAGACCACAGATTTAAATCAGTGAGTTAATGTATAGGTGACAAAACATTTGGCATGAATTGGCTGGGATGGACAAGAAACTGTGATCCATTCCACGGTGCCCTCGGTCCACTGATTCTCCTGAGAGGTCTTGGTCCTCAGCACAGCTACAGATATTCACTGTGTATAATCCAGGCCTCATCTAATGATATAAGTAAATAAGCTCTGGACAGGCAGTGAAAACAAATCACTAGTCCATCAAAATCCTTGGGGTAAATTAGTTCAGCAGACTGGCCTAGAGACATGCGTCGTGACTCACCCTTACCCAGAGTAAATAAGGGAAGATTAAGCCCAACTTGATTGAATCATACTGAAGCTTGGCATAGCTCAACAAACAGATCAGCCTGAAATCTCACATTAGGAACACATAATCTCATAAAATTTATGACTGTTATTGCTCACCACATATGTTTCTGGGTTACTGTGTGCTGGGCTCCATGTAAGCTGCATCGCTGGGGTCTTGAGGGGCCTGCCTGCTGATCCACAGCGTATTTCAAGAAAGAAGACACGTTCCTGGTTGACACTCTTTGGCATGAGTGTCAGCATGGCCTGGCTGCTGCAAGGGCGGGGACTAGAGGGGGGATATTGGCAATGGGGAAGGAGGCTTACACTGTGCCCCAGGCAGGTCTTTTTGTGCCCCAGGCAAGCTCTGGTTGAAAAGCCAGTGGGGAGTCTGGCAGGCAAATCTTCTTTCCCCTCTCTAGGCATCAGTTTCCTCACTTGTTAAAAGAAGGTGATAGAATTGGAGAATCTCTAAGGGATTTTTCAAGACGTACGTTATCAGGGTCTAAGAAAGAAGATCAAGGGGACAACTTATTTAAAGAAGAATCAGAATTGAAATGTTATCAGGTGAGATCAGTAGAGCAGAGGGATGCAGGAGATGGTGTGGCTTTCTAAAGGCAGGGATGGGTTCAGGAGGCTATGGAATGCTAGTCTAAAAATCTGGGAGGAAATGGTAGACGGCTAATTGCTGTGACAGGTTTCTGCTGCCCAAAGCTAAAAAAGTCAAAATATGTTTTCTGAACTGGCATCACCACTCCACCTTCTATTGCCAGTTGATCTAGGCTTTCTTTCCTCTGAGCCTAAGCACGACCTCAGAATCCTTCTCAACACAAAAGCCCACCCATCGTATTTGCAGGTGAGGGAGAAATACTTTCCACCCAAAATGACCCTGAAGCTCCTCTGGGTACAAGATAAGAGATTCCAGATGTGGGGTTCCCATCATGGCTCAGCAGTAATGAATCTAACTAGCATCCATGAGGATGCAGATTTGATCCCTGGCCTTGCTCAGTGGGTTAAGGATCAAGCATTGCTGTGAGCTGTGAGCTGTGGTGTAGGTCTCAGACTCGGCTGGGACCCCCACATTGCTGTGGCTGTGGCATAGGCTGGCAGCTGCAGCTCTGATTCAACCCCTGGCCTGGGAACTTCCATATGCCGCAGGTGTAGCCCTAAGAAGACAAAAGAAAAAAGAGAGAGAGAGAGACAGCTTCCAGATGTGACTACAGGGACTCAGAATGCAACCAGCGAGGAGCAGAGCATGAGAGAGGGAGTGATTTCCCAGCAGTGAAGTGTTCTCACTTGCAGGAGATGGTCACTGAGGTTGAAGTTCAGGGACTCCAATGATGAAAAGAGGCCAAGCCCCATAAGCCCTTGATTCAGTTGCTGGAGCAAAGAGTAGGGCAGGAGATTCCAGGCTCTCAAGGTCATGTAACCCAGGTGGTTCCCACTTATGGAACCCACATGTAGAAGGAGCAGGTGCCTGCTGTGCTGACGCTGGTGTTCCTCACTCCTCCCTGGCTGCACCCATCCCTGCTCCAACCTGACCACTTTATCTCAGCAGTCTCCTGATCAGCCATCCCTTCCCTGCGAACAGTCAACGTCTGACTCTTCCGACCTTTAGGCACTCTTCCAGGCTTTTCCCATTCAGTTTCCAGCACTGTTAGCTCCATCCAGAAAGAGTTTTGAACAAGAGAGTAACCTTTTTCTTTCTGGCTTGTTCATTTTCATTATGATTTTCACAGCCAATTCCAGTGAATCTGATACACTAAAAGTCCCTACTAGTCATCTGTGTTCTTCTAAATAATCTTAGACTTGATTTGAAGTCTACTTCTGTTAATATTTTGCCTTTAAAAAATGAAAGAAAATAGTTTTGTTTTTTTCTTGATTGTAACTCAGCTATGAGCCAGGGGTCGTGCTGCCCCTCAACATCTGTGTAAAATCTTCTGACAGATTGTATTTCCCAAAAATGGCCACAGAAATATTTTTAATCCCACATGGTCATTCTAGAACCTTGCAACTCCTCCAACAAAAGATGGAGCCTGTGTTGTCTCTCTTGATCTTGGGTGGGCCTTTCGACTGTTTTGACTAATAGCATGCCATGGAAGTGACTTTGTGTGACTTCTAAAGCTGGGTCAGAAAAGCAATCCAGCTTCCACCTGGGTCTCTCTCTCTCAGGACACACGCCTTTAGAGCCATGAATATAAGAAGTCCACCATCCCCAAAGAAGCCCAGCTGCAGGTACCATGTGGAGAGACCCCACAGAGAGAGAGAGAGAAGTTCTCCAGGAACCTCAGCTACCTGAGCCTCTCCAGATCTGGCACCAGAAACACAAGTGGGGAAATCTCCTCCATGACTCCAGCTGCATCCACCTGAATACAACTGCAGAAGGGACCCCAAGTAAGAACTGCCCAGCCAAGCCCAGACATCACTCAGAACTGTGAGAGAAAACAATAGATGATTTTTGTTGCTTTATGCCAATAAGTTTGGGATAGCTTGTTATGCGGCAATTGCTAACCAGGGCAGTTCCCCTCAAGCTTGAGCAAATCTATGCTCCATGGGAATCAAGAAGCTTCCCGAGATTTCTCCTGATTGATATTGGAGTGGAATGGCTTGTTCGTGGTGGGTTATGTGTCCTCAGATGCTGCCTCTGTCCTAGGCCATATTAACTCTTATGAGAAGTCCAGCCCCAGTTTCAGTTCCCCAAATGAAAATCACTCAGACCAAGCATTTGAGTGAGTAGTAAACTTCATGCAAAATTTAAAGAGACATTGCCAACCACACAGGCTTCTGTCAATGGGCTTCCTCGTCTATACCCATACAAACATCCCTTCCCATTCTCCCCCTGCCCTTCAGGTTGCTCTGGGCATCCAAATTCTTCTCTTGCTACGAAGAGTAATTCAGCTCCTCTTAAGCTCCCAGTCCAAAACACCCACACTTAAGTGCCTTAAGAATCCAGCCCTGTACTTCCTTTGTGGTGCAGTGGGTTAAGGATGGGGCATTGCCACAACTGTGGAGCAGGTCACAACTTCGGGATGGATTAGATCCCTGTCCAGGGAACTTCCACATGCCTTGGGCATGGCCAAATAGTAATAATAAATAATAATAATAATAATAATAATACAGCTTTTTCTGGAAACTGTTGCGGTTTAGACAGGCATTTTTTCTTATATGCACATACATTATAAAATGTAAAAAAAAAATACACACAGATTAAAAAAAAAATCAAAAACTGCCTCCAAATCCCATTACCCAGAGGTAACTACTGTTAACATCTGTGGTAAATATCCTATCCGTACACCCCAATTTTTACCCAAATGGAGTCACATTATCCTTGTTCTATATTCTCCTCAGGCATCATTAGTAATAATAATTTTATCATTTATTTAGTACCTGGTATGTACTTGGTAGTTGCATAAAAGAGACATCATCTTTTTCCTCAGGGACTTTGGTGAGAGGCAGGGCTGGGATCTGAATCCAGGCCCACCTAACCCTAGGTCCTATACTCTAACCACATAAGCCTAGGCTCCTATCTGGGTCCATATCCCAAACCTACACACCACTGCAGAGAGACTGTCCTGGCCCTGCACATCTCGAACCTGACCTAGTGCCCTGACAAAGTCCTCTCTCCTCTCTAAAGGATTCAGAGATCTCGGGTCTGTGGTTGGGCTCATTTTGCCTGGTGGGGCTGAGTCTCTGAGAGAAGGGAGGGTCTGGGTTTGCAGGAGGGGCAGGACAGAGCCAGATAAGAGCCTCCTCTGGGCTCTGCTGTGCTAAGAGTCTGGGGGTAGCCTCCTGTGAGTTTAGCATGTGTCATCTGCCTCCACCCCCCCTCACCCCAGGAATGTTCGTCCTGAGTCTTGAAGATTGCATTAGTGAGGGCCAGCTGTAGGAGGACATGCCTGTGGGGAGAGTCTGTACTTGTTCCCTCAGCCTTGGAAGACTTTGCCAGGTGGGACTTGCTCTTCCCTGGGAAGGAACACAGTGTGTTCTCTGTCACCCTTCCCCGATGAGCCCATTTTCTGAGCAGAGCCCCAGGGAACCAGCATCTGCTCTGTTCCCTTCCAGAGGGACTTTGGGTAGAAGGCCAAGGTAGGAGAAGCCATGCTGACTGTACTGTAGACCGCAAAGAAGGGAAACAGCTTCCAGGGAGGGCCTGATTTTTCCTTTGATAGCTTTCATGAGCCTTGAGCTAAAGGTGGAGGTGGAGGAGAATTCAAAACTGTCCCCCAGCTGTTCCTGCAGTTTCTGACACTTGAGGGAGGCCAAGAGCAGCCAAATCCTTTTTCAGCTTGAAGGTAGCCCTGCTTTGCTGTGGTCCCCCTTTGATGCAGGGGCTGTCAGACAGTCATGGTTCAGGGTAGAAGCTCAGAAGTCAAGCTTGGAATCTGTGAGACCCAGACTTGAATCCTGGCTGCCCACTTATTAACTGGCAACCCTGGACAATTTCCTTAACTTTATGATCCTGGGCTTCCTCCTCATCTTAGTTTGGTTTCTTCTGCAGAAACTTACCCTAAAAGAGCAGCTCTAGTGCAAGCAGTTTGATTGGGAGGTGATCCCAACAAGCACCAGCAGGCGAGTGGGCAAGGAAGGAAAGTAAACCAACAGGAGATGCACTATCAGACAAGTGGGCAAAACTGAAGCTTAATTCCGCTTCGGGACAGTGTAGCACCAATGTCCTGACATTATCCACCATTACCCCAAAGGGCAAGGGAGCTGGGGTAGTGATCCACCAATTGCTATCAGTTACTGATTAGTAGAGGGCTGCCCCTGGGGAGGGGATCAGGGGCAGTCCTGTCTCTCTGGCCTGCTCAGAGAGAGCAGGTTCCCATAGCCAGAGAAGCCATTTGGCAGAGTCACAGTATAGGCCAATGAGATGTGAGAAGTTTGTAGCAATGTCCCCTCCTCTTGCCTTCTTCTTCCTGGCTGATATGCAGACACACACCTGGAGGTGCAGCCATCCTCTTGAGAACCTGAGGTAACAGCTCGAGGGAAAGACAGAAAACAGCCCTGGGGTCCTGAGGCCTTGAAAGGGACCTCTAGACAGCTGCCCCAGGCTGTTTGTTCAAATGGCCTCAGTCGTCTTTGTTACTCGCATCTGAAAACAATTTCTCACTGAAAGGTGGGGGAACTCTGACTCTTTCCCAAGGCACTGCAGATGGGTAAATAAGGCCTGGTTTATCTAGATGTCCCATGACCAATGAATAAAAATACCTCTCTCAGGTAGCTTAGGTCCAGAATTAAGGCTGGAACCCCTTGTCTGTAAAAGAAGGGGGTTGGACCAGGTGATGGCAAAGGTTGGTTCCAGCCCTGGAGTCCAGCGTGGGAGAGGAGGCCACAGTGGGAACATCCTGTGAGTGCCACTCCAGCTGAGCTTGCTAAGGGGGTGAGAGGCACAAAGAGACACTATCCTGGCTATTGCTACATCTTTTTACCCAACTTCCAGCTAAAAACGACCACTGGACAGGAAGGATACACCCAGCAGAGTCTTCAGGACTGGAGGATGCCAAAAACTGTGTGCGTCAGTCAGCAGGCAAATGGAAGAACCAATTGACAATGAAAGCCAAGGACTTGGAGGAGTTGTATCATTTAGATCTGGAAAGTGGGTTGTCATGAATGTACTTGGGTGGTGGAGCCTTTATGGAGCTGATTGTAGAGATGGAACAGAAGCAGATGAGAAGAGATGTTTTCTTAACCTACTGGAGCTTTGAAATTCAGAGAGGTGCTCTTCCCCTGACACATGCATGTATATTCATAGTGCATGCTGGCAGGTGTGTTTGTGTGTATGTGTGTGTGTATGTATGTACACGCACATGCGTTGCCCCTTGGCTTTCAGGCTGGTTAAGAGGAAGGCTTTTTGTTCTCTCATCTCAGCCCCGGAGGCTTTCTGATCTCCAAATGGCACCTGCCATTGCATGGAGATGGGAAGAGACAGGAGCAACTGGGCACCCTGTGCCACCTAGCCTACATATACATGACACAGACAGTGAGCCTGCAAGGCAAAGCTAATCACACCCACTTGACAGACTTTGAAGACTCATCTTGATGGGACAGAACTCAGGACAGGGCAGAGCCATTCACTCTGGTTTCTGTTCCTGCTTCTATAACTTACATCAGTATGGCCAGGGGCACATCAGCTAACCATTGAGAACCTTAATTTCCCAACTGAAAAAGAGGGGCAGTTTGAAGTTGGAGACACATTTGATAGTTCCTACTCTGCTCAATGTCCTATGTCATAGTGAATATGGAATTAAATAACATTTGTGAATTTTTAAAAAATCATCAAGAGCCATGACAATTAAAGGATTATAATGATTTTCCACAACAATAATCATAAGCTAAATTTGATTCTGGCTTTAAAATGCAAATAGCTGAAACTCAATGATGTAGAACAGATCAATTTGGGGAAAATTATACTCCATCTGCATTTCACAAAGCTAGTGGACATGCACATTGCCACAGCCATGAGAAGGACCTGAAAAAAGGAAAGGTTCATTAATTCAGCAAATCTGTCCAATTTCTGTTGACTCAAAGGCACAACAATTTATTCATGAATAACTCTGCTAGGCTTAGGGGGAGATTCGATGATTAAAATATATTCTTAAAGCCTTTAAGAGACTTTAAATGATCATTTGTTTTCTAAATAGGTCTCACTGACACAAACTCTTTAAAATGTTAGATCTCAAAAAAATCCAAAGCCAGAGGCTGGCTGGCAATCCTTCTGCTGGTTTTATAAAGTTGATGGAGGACTCCCATTCTGCTGAGACAAGAGACTGCATAAATAAGCACTCACAACCAGAGTTTTGGGATCTAATCCAATGAAACCCTCCATCAATTTAATCTGACACTGCTTTGGTAATTTTTCTGGACCAGTTCTGAATTCAGATCATCTATCCTATTATCCAACTGTGACTCCCATCATTTGACCCAATTTTGAGTTTGAAAGAAAATGTCCCCTGTTGTTCTGTGGTCTTCTATTTTTTCTGTAATGCAGCTTGCCTTCTTTAATCCTCATAAATATGTGACCCAAAATTATGGCCCTATTTTCTTACTCAAGACCTCTCACTCCTAAATTGTCTACTAAGCCCTCTGCTTCCATTCACTCAGCTGTAGCTTTCTGGGAAGCCCCTGCTAACTGTGATCTATGGAGAATGCTATTTGGGGTGAGAGGAAGGTAGTGTCTCTTGGAGCAACTAAAGTCACCATCCCATGGGATGCAAGAGCGGTACTGGGTCCCATGCAAAAGAAGAAGAATGGCATCTCTCATGTTTTGTGGGTGAGCCGAAACAGCTGGGTTTGTACCCAGAATGTCTTTAATATCTTCATGAAAATAGCCCCTTTGGCTTTCTTTCTAGGCCCTCTGTCTGCATGGGGGAGGGTGCCCATGAGGCACTGACCACTCTGCCATTCCCTCCATCCTTTAGTCTCTCCCTCTCTGCCTTCCCAAGGCAACTCTGCTACCAACTCCCCTCCATGCTGTCCAGCCAACAAAAGGGCTGTGCCTGTCACTTCACATAAACAGGCGCTCAGAGTTTGACAGATGGACCATCAGTTCAACCAACAGTGAACCTCCAAATCCCATTCTGGACTCAGCTATAACATCCTGCAATGTGAATTTTAGAATTCCAGATTTTCTGTCCTATTGTAATCCATGTGGCAAACCATGTGTTTCAGTTTTAAGGCTTGACAAATATGGTCAACATGGCTCTGAGGCCTCGTACTGGCCTTAAGTCCCTTCTGACTCATTCACAGCTGTCTTCAAGCTCAGGACAATCTACACCTTCTCTGCCAAATGCCTTCTAGGCCAGGCTGAGTGGTGGAGGGAAAGCCTGTGTCTCTCAAACACCCCCAGTGGTCCCTTAATTGGCCAGAGAGTGCCACACATCCAGGAGGAAAGAACTGACCCAAGTCAGAGGCCCAACAATCAGATTTTGTTTAGGATGGAAGGCCATTGAATCAGGCTTATTTATTTTCTCTGTACTTGTGTTTCCTCAGTTTTTCCACATTACTTCTAATTGGGGCTGTTAGAAAAGGGGGAAAAATTAAAAACCACTGATCTAGAGATAATGGAATATCTTGGTGGTTAGTGCATTAAAAACCAGCCAGCTAAAATGGGTTTGGAAGATCTTAGAAGGCAATCTCTGACTCAAACTCTGTACAAGTCAAAGCTGGGAGAGTCTACGGGCCAAGGAGCAGCTGTAATGCTGAAGGACCTTCCTCCCTCCCTAGTGAAAACACATGTGGGGACATGTGAGTGCTGAGCTTTCATCTCCATCTCCTTCTAGACATGATGTCTAGAGATGATGAGATGGGAATTGCCCTTTGGATCCGGGCTTCCCCAGTTGTCCCTAACATGTAGACCTTATCTGCAGCATGGCTCTATTGCCCTTTGCTTGTCTGCCTTGCTCATGAGACTTAATGAATATTTATTGAATAGATGAAGGAAAGAGGACTAGAACAAAACATACTTTGGCTGCCTCAAATGCTTTTCTGGAAAATTAGGTATGCATGTATGAATGGGTGGGTGAAGAAATAAATGAACAATCCAAGGTCTCTCAGTGAATGATGTGGTCGATGGAAATAGTCACACCATTTCTATTCCTCTTTCTCTCTTTGCTGACAATGTATAATTTAATTAATAATGTTAATGTGTCTATGATACAACTCCACTGTGTTTCCTACCATTCCTCTTGCGACTTACCTCCAGTAAGTTCCTCTTCCACATACACACACATATTCCCATATTTACTAAGAAAAAATCCCATTGCCAAATGGCATAGGTGCTGGAAACAAGAAGAAAGGTGGTGAATGAATTCAAAATACTTCTTTTCATTTAATAATTTACTCTCATATCAATAGGAGCTTTGGTATATCTCAAAGTTCCATGACTGAGAAGATAATTTCCAATAGCATAATCTTTACAATGACATTTCATTATTACAATTAATTATGTACTAATGAAGTATCCGCCACCTCTCCCCCAAAAGTTTATTTATTTATTTATTTATTTATTTATTTATTTATTTATTTATTTATTTTGTCTTTTGTCTTTTTGTCTTTTGTTGTTGTTGTTGTTGTTGTTGCTATTTCTTGGGCCGCTCCCGTGGCATATGGAGGTTCCCAGGCTAGGGGTTGAATCGGAGCTGTAGCCACCGGCCTATGCCAGAGGCACAGCAACGCAGGATCCGAGCCGCGTCTGCAACCTACACCACAGCTCACGGCAACGCCGGATCGTTAACCCACTGAGCAAGGGCAGGGACTGAACCCGCAACCTCATGGTTCCTAGTCGGATTCGTTAACCACTGCGCCACGACGAGAACTCCCTCCCCCAAAAGTTTAGCCAATTGTTTTGATACTTAGGTAAGGCTTATTTTATTTTTTTTCTTCCTTTTTTGGGGGGCAGGGGTTGGCTTTTTGTTTGCTTTTTTTAGGGCCTCACCTGCAGTATATGGAAGTTCCCAGGCTAGGAGTCCAATCAGAGCTGCAGCTGTCAGCCTATGCCATAGCCACAGTAACACGGGAACCGAGCCATGCCTGCAACCTACACCACAACTCATGGCAATGCCAGATCCTTAACTCACTAAGGAAGGGCAGGGATCAAACCCTCATCCTCATGGATACTAGTCAGGTTCATTACTGCTGAGCCACAACAGGAACTCTGGTAAGGCTAATTTTAAATCAGCCACATCCATTTTTATGTGCCTTTTAAATATAACCCCACATAGGAGTTCCCTGGTGGCTCAGTGGGTTAAGGATCCAGCATTGTCACTGCTTAGCTTGGGTTTAATTTCCAGCCCAGGAAATTCTGCATGATGTGGGCATGGCCAAAAAAAAAAAAAAAAAAGGTAACCCACATAAATTTGAGTTGTCCTCGTGGCTGGTTCAGCTTTTTCATGGTCAAAAGAAGTAAACTTTCAAACTTCCAACTCTTAAATCCTTGAGAATTTAATGGAGCTTTAGGGATGGAATTTCTGGATGAAGTGGCACAAAGGTTTTTCACTATCCTAACTGTTTTTATGAGAAGTCACCAACCTATGCTCTACTCCCTTTGAATGCAATGCAGTAAAATCCTTCATCTTGCTATAACTTCCAGAGCCAAAAAACCAATTGCACAACTCTCTTCCAGAAGTATAAAGTTGCAGTCAAGATATAATATTGACTATGACTATTATAATAAGTCCACTCCCAAAACCCAACCCATCCCTCATTGAGCCTGGATTCTCCTCCCTTCTCCTTGTGGATACAGTTTGGAGGAAGGAATTTAAGGTGGTGGCATGCTGCCTCAGCAGTCTGCCCCCACCCCGACTTATTGCCTCATTACTGTCTGAGCACACCTACCCAGCTTCTGCCACCAGAGTCTCCCCATAGTTACAATCTCCCCATAGTTACAAACTTAAATGTTAGTTCTTGCCACAAATAAAACACGTGCCACTTACTCCAATGTTCAGGGCAGCCTACGGGTGATGCTATGTCACTCATGCTGAGGCCTGAGAAATGCCTCCCATGTGACTAACATAACCCCTCCAGGAGCAAATTCAGGGGCACTGTTTTCAGTCCTGGGCTGGATCTCAGGTGTCTTGAATGGGACCAGGAAAGCTGCTCTCCCATCCATCTTGCTTCTCAAGTTGAGACACAGTGCCCCCCAAATCATCCTCCCTGCCCCAGTTTGAATCTCATTATTCCATCTTGCTTCCAGAAGGTGCCATATTGCCTTTTTTGTTCCTCAGGCATGATTAGCCTCATAGCAAAAAAGGGAATTCAGGAAGTTTCTCCAAGTTTAAGATCTGATCTCATATTGCTCAGGCACTCTTTACTAAAAGTTGCTGATCTTTCTCCCCCAAGGATTGATCCAAGTGCTTCTCATTATCCAAGCCTGCTTCTATGGCTCCCTCGGGGATGCCTTGCTAGAGCAGCTCCTCCTACTGCAGCATAGAAGAACATTTGTGCTGGTGGTAGTTTTCTATGAACTCAATCTATAGATGCTAGCTTCCCTCTCTCTTACCCTTTATTCCCATTAGGGCAGTGCAGTGGTCAGCCAAATCAAATGTCTGGTGGCTTGAGAGCCTAAAATAATTTCTGCAGTTCAGTACTTCATCTAACAAGGTTTCTGTTCTGCCTTCAGTGCTTGCCAGGCCCCAAACCTTCCAAGAGCCACTAACACAACTCAAAGTCCTTTTCTCTGGTTCCTTACGTGGAACTTCCTGTGAATTTCTTATGTTTCTAGTAGCAATCAGCTTGTATAAACAGTTCAAAGCTGACTTGATTGCAAGCCCCACAGTAGCAGCTGTGCTTCTGGCTGTCGGTCCCAGCTAGAGCAGGGCAACTACTTTGAACTAACCCAAGTGTGCTTACCATTTTCTCACTCCTTGTATCAAAGTCTCTTACTTCTTAGAACAGAGTTGGGTGTCTATGAGGATTAGGTTAAATGCTAATGTCCAATTTACAAATTCTTGTAGATATCCTCCATTTGACCACTTTACAGGACCCTGCATTCATTGACTCCTCTGTGTGGTACCGCCTGTTCTCCTTTAAAATTCTAATTGTAATGTTGGAGCAGTCTCCACCTTTCTCTCCACCTTTCCTGTGCTATAGTGCTTATACCTCATTCACCTACATTTGTTTATATTATAGTTCCACCACTTTGGCAATCCCAGAAGGTAAATCTGTGGCTCAGGTCTGTGTCTATTATTTTAATCTAAGAAGCAGAAAACTGCCTTAAGCAAAAATCCCACTCAGGCCCCTCAAATCTAACCCGCACAAAATTGAGTCCATTTATGGTTCTTTCTGCATGGGGCTACATTCTAAAAGCATTCTCCAATCCAACTTGGAAAGCATGGAGAGCTTTTGTGACATAAACTGACTAGTCCTTCACCAAATCTGATTCTTCTTCCACACAGCTAGAGAATATTTCCCAACATCCCTTGCAATTAGAGGTGGTCATGTGACTGGGTTCTGACCAATGAAATGCCAATGGATACAGTGGGTACCACATCTAGGCCTAGGCTCTAAAAACATCCCACATCCATCTCCACCCTCTTTCCCCTTCTCCAGTCTGAAGGTCGGTCAGCTCTGCGACACTGGAAGGATGTGTTGAAGAAGGAGCCCAATTCCCTGAATCGCCACGTTTATAGGTGAGCTGCCTACCAATGTACAACAAATATTTTGAACTTTATGTAAACAAGAAGTAAACTGTCATGTTTGAGCCACCATACATTTATTTATTATACTGGTTGTATACTATAAAGGTATACATCACCTTACCTAATAGCACATTACACAGAAAAACTTCTTCAAAGATCTTCTCACCTCCTTCCTAACCACTCAATCACCTTCTGAAAGGACCTGGTCACTCCCACAATTCACTAAGAAATAAATCTAACTCCCATACTGACAACTTTTGTATTGAAGAGCTGCTTTTTTTTGTCTTTTGATCTTTTCTAGGGCCGCTCCCGCAGCATTTGGATGTTCCCAGGCTAGGGGTCTAATCGGAGCTGTAGCTGCCAGCCTACTCCAGAGCCCACAGCAACTCGGGATCCGAGCTACGTCTGCAACCTACACCACAGCTCGCAGCAACGCCAGATCCTTAACCCACTGAGCAAGGCCAGGGATCGAACCTGCAACCTCACAGTTCCTAGTCGGATTCGTTCACCACTGAGCCATGATGGGAACTCCTTGAAGAGCTGCTTTTAACCTTATCCTGGAATTCTGGTAAATTTAAAAGCCTTCCTCCTGACACATAAGTTTTGCCTAAATAAGTTAAATATGTTTTCTATCAGTCTTATTCAGACCTGGAAAAAGTAAACTTCATTCCAGACTACAGAGGACAGATAACTTTTGAAATTTCAAAATAATCTAATAGGAAATAATTAAAATAATGTGGTGTTCTTGTACAATAATCATTAGAAAAGCAACATTCATTGTATTAACAAGATAGGAGAGACTCTGCTTGTAGGAAATAACCAACTCCCCTCAAACCTCAGTGATAGAATCCAACCCAAATGTAGCTCACAAACATAGAAAGTCTGCTTCAAATCCAGGACACTCCAGGGCAGCTGTGCTCCATGGAGTATCTCAGGGATCCAAGCTGCTTTGATCTTGTGGCACCATCATCTCAATATGTACTTCCACAGCTGGGCAAGAAAACACTTGAGCCTCTCACACTGGCAGGATAGTTAAATGCTCTGGACCGCATATGACAAAGCACCTCTAGACACAGTATATTGGCCAGAACAAGTCACATGACTCCTCCAAATTTGGAGAGGGTGGGAAAGTCATCCTTCTGTATGCCCAGGGGGAGAGGAGAATTGGATATGGTGAGCAGAAAGTATTAGAAAACTCTACCTTTGAAACTTTTGATTTTGGTTTCTTAGTATTCATGCTATGAATTTCTAAGTCCAAATTTTTCTCAGAAATAATCCTCTAATTTAAATTTTTGCTAAGTCATTCGGATTTCCCAACTCTAGCTAGTTAGAATGACTACAACGTAAGGAAACAAGTTATAAAACAAGAGGAAAAGAAACAAGAATCCCAAGAGGATTGCAGGTTTTCTCAGGAGACATGAGGTGTGGCCTGGGAGGCCAGTCCAGGGTGGGAGATGGCCAGGAGAAGAGGCATTTCTAGCATCGTGTTCCCCTCATCTCTTAGTCTCAAATCACACAGCTTCCTACCATGATAAAAATATCCAGAGCCTCCGTCATTTTAGCAAGATTTAATTAAAGCTGCCCTAAATTAAGAATATCTAGTCATTGTTTGCATTCCTAGAGGCCTATGTTTAGTTGAGTCGCACGTAAGCAAAGAGATGAAAAATTAGCTTAATTTTTTGGCTGCGGGGAAGAGTGTGAATTGGTTTTCTGTCACTTGTGGGGAACATCTTGTGTCTTCCCTCAGCTGGGTTTCTCTGATGGGATTGCTTCTTCCCACCCTCCTGAAGGTCTCTGAGGACAACTGCTGCTTGGCTATGACCTGAGGAAACCTGTAGGGCCCACAGACAGACCAGTTCAGGGTGGATGGGGTCAGGGAGCTCCTCTTGAGAACAGCTGTGCCCCCACCCCTGCCCCAGGTCTCTGGGCAACCAAAAGCTGACACCAAGTAGGTCACTTGATGGGAGTTTGTCACCCACAGCGCCAAGCTGAGCACTGGGGAGGTGTTCAGAAACCCACCTTACTGTCTCAAAAAAATGCATCAGGGAGACTTCCGGAATCACTGGGTGGGGTGGGGGAGAAAGGCTGTAGAGAGGCCATGAATGAAGTGTGTAAGAACAAATCTCTAGAATCAGCCCGTTTTGCTTTGAATCCCAGCTCTGTCTCTGGTTGGCTCTGTAACCGTGAACATGTTATTCCAGCTTTCTGTGCCTACTTAACCTCAAAAAAATCGTAATTCATACCCCACAGGGTCATTGCGAAGATTAACCTAGTTTATAGCATGAAACCCTTGGAAGAATGCCTGGTGTATAGTGAATGACCAATAAATGTTAGCTTTGGTTATTATTATAAAGGAGCGCTACTTACCTCTGGGAACTCCCACTTGGTCTCCTGTGGCACCCCTCCCAGACACGGTACTTCCGAGTGCCTCTCTGTTTAAATACTGCAGAGCTTTTGCTTTATTTTAAATCCAGGAAGCTGACTGCCTTGATGGACTGACATGTAAGCCATGTGTGATCTGCAAGTAGGGAGCACTGTTAGAAGGATGGGACCCCATCAGTCATCGAGAGTTTGAGTCCACTAGTAAAAATGTTGTGGAAACAGCCTAGAGCGAAGAATCTTTCAGCAAACCCAGAGCAGACTCAGGCCCTGGAGTAACCATGGAAACAGAAGCCCCGAGAGGGATGGGTAAGTGGGTGGATGGATGGATCCATCAATGGGCGATGGATTGGTGATTGGGTGGGTGTCACTTTCACAGAAGAGTGAGGGCCTGTGGGCAGCAGCTGTGAGCACCTCTGAGCTGGGGGAGGTTGGGGGAGCTGGCAGTGTGTCCTAGGACAGACTGTTGGGCGTGGTAAAAAGCCAAACAAGACAGGGCAGAAAGAGAATCTTTCCCTGAGAGATTTTCCCCAAGTTCCCAGCCTAGGAACTTGGAGTAGAGGTCAAAGGAGGAGGACGGGAGTGGGTTTTCAGCCTTTGTGGCTTCCAAGTCTGGGTTCTGGCCCAAAGAGTCTGTGACCTACCTAATATCCTTTATTACATGTTTCTTCTGCCTAATTCTCTGCTGCTGGCAACCAAGAACTGGGACTGACACCCTTTTTCAGACCTGCAGTGTGGATAAGTTCAGCACTGAAAATGTCCTTCTGGGAAAAGGGAAACAAAGTCTTCTCTGATGCTGAGAAATCATCTCGGATCCAGCTCAGGACTTCCAGAGAAACAGGATGCCTCGGGCTTGTGTCCTGGAGTGAAGTCCTTCCAGCCAGGGATGCTTTCAGCTGTTTCATGGTAAGCTGTGAGTGGGGACTTTCCTGCACTCCCCCTGTCCCACTTTGGGAGAAATGGGCCCAGGATGTCCACCTGCCTCTATTCATCCACAAGCAACAAGGTGGGGTGCCCAGTTTCTCTCCTTCCTGCAACTTCCTCCTCCTCTCCCAGTTACACGGGGCCATGTCACTGATTTCTGGCCAAAGGAATGTGGGCAGGTGTGAAGTCTGCCCCTTCCAGACCTGGCCTTGGGAATACCTTGTTCCATCCTCCATGCTCACTTCCCTCATCTCCCATGTTAATGCAGATGGTCCCAGGGAAGGATTCCAAGGCCCTAGAATGAATAGAGCTCTAGATGGAAGGAACCCAGATTCTGGAATCACCAGGTGGAAAACTGCTACCAAACACCCAATTGGACTATAATATGAATAAGAAATGATACCTTTAACAGGTTAAGCCACTGGGATTAGGGGTTGTTGGTTATAGTGATTAACCTACCCTAATTAATCCTGTACTTGAGATCATGAAGAGATCAGATTTTGGAGCCAGAGAGACATGTTTGAGTCTAAACACCTCACTTCCTGGGCATCAGAAAAATGAGGATAGTAATAGTACCCAAGTGAGCACAGGAGGCAAGCAGAGAGTTTAGCACAGGGCTGATCACTTTATATTCAATAATTGGTACTAGTCATGGTTAACATTAAGCACTTACCTTGTGCCAGGCCTTGGTAGCTCTCTGATGCCTCTTGTAATTCTCACAATAGCCTTGTGAATTAGAGACTAGCATAGGTTTTTAAGGATGGGGACCATGAAGCATAGAGCGGGTAAATGTTTTGCTCAAGGATACATGTCCAGAAGAACTGGGCTAGGACCAAGCATTCTGGTCCTAGCGGCTTCCCTATACTGCTACCCTCCCCATCATCACTCTCAGCTTCATTTTCTCCACCATCTTCATCTTCTTCAGCCACCTGCCAAGGTGGATGGTTGCTAAGATGCCTCATTCCCTGAACACTGGTGAGTGCCTTAAGGTAAACAGTCCCTTTCTGAATATCCCCCTGGGCCCAGAGAGTAGGGCCAGGGGGAGGGGCTGGGGGCTTCAGCTGTCAGTCACCCAGAAAAGGGTCAGGAGAGGAGGGACAGGAGAAATGACAGGCCTGAGGCAGATGGAGAGGGAGCTCCTGGGGCTCCGGGGCTCAGACTCCACCCTGTGGGCTCTGAGGAGGGCCCGGGGTAGAGGGAAAGACAGCCAGACCCCAGAGGCAGGCAAGAGTGAGTCTGGGAGCCACGTCATCCTCCTGGTGATTTCTCTTGTGGTGACCTTAATTCTAAATGTAATCAAGTTTATCTTAATTTTTCCAGCTTTGTCCCAGGATATTCTGGGAATTTAGTGAAGGGCCCCAATGGAGGGATACCAAGGTGGGGCTCCTAGGGAGAGCCTCCCCAGGAGAAGGGTCCTGGAGCAGAAGGTGCAAAAGGTGGGACCTCGAAGTCTCAAACCCTCAGGAGCAGGATCTGTGCATGCTGGCTGTGGGACATCTGGCCCCCCCTTTTAGTAAGGGGCTCAGAGAGGAGCCCTTCAGAAGCAGTGTTCTCTCCCTTATTGACCTCCAGGGGCACCTAGGAGGAGTAGGAGCACCTAAGAGCTATAGGAGAAGAGGAGAGGGGCCTCTGGGGATAGAGCCAAACAGCCTAGGCAAGGAATCACACAATAAATTGTTTGGCACCCAGAAACAATGCAAAAGCTATATAAACATTTACTGTTGCCTCTCGAGAATATACTTAAAGAGGAATTGCATTCATAATGCAGCAAAAACTTCTAAGAACCCTTTGTTCTCCAACTTTTCTCTCAATCTCCTCCACTGGGCTCTTTCCTCCCGTCCCCCACACCCTTTTCCCAAGACTCAGCCCCACTTCCTCAGCGCAGGTGGCCCCACCTGCTTCCCTCTTCTCTTCCAGTCTGCCTCTGTCCGCAGCAGCTTCTCTGTGCCCTTTCCACCATAAATCCACCAGGACAGGCCTGCTAGCTCCCTTGTTCCTGGCCCCATTACCACCATCATCATAATAAAAGCTCAGAATGAAGCCTGTTCCAAGGAAGGAGGGAAGCCGATGTAATGATTTTGAGAGGCACCATCTCTGGGAGAACTGCAGGAGTCAGGGATTGAAGGGAGTGGGTGAAAAAGGCCCCCAGCCCTTTTGGTGCCCCTGTTTTGGGCAAGCACTGACCCTAGTCAGGCTAGGGGGTGGGTATTTACTGAGCTAAGACACAGCCCCTGCCCTTCGTGCTGATCCTTGGGCTGCTCTCAGGCACACAGCTCTGTACCAATCTCCCTAAAGACAAGGTGCTCAGGCTCTCAATCTCGGCTCCAGGCTCCACTTTGTGCTGACTTAAGGGGCTTCAAGAAACACTGATTCCACAAGCCCTTCACCAGAGATTCTAATTGAATTGGTGTGAGTTGAAGCCTCAGGCATCCAGAGGCATCGGTTATTTTAAAATCTCCACAAGTGTTTCCAATGTGCAGCCAGGAATGAGATCCATTAGGCTAATCAATTGCCTGGGAGAGCACCCTGGAGCCTGCAGGGCCCAGGCCACCGTTCCAGGCACAGCCACCCTTCCCCCTCCAGCTGCCTTCTTGCTCTACTGGGAGGAAGAAGAGGCGGGGCCAAGACTCTGGCTGGCACAGAATAATGAAAGACAGAAGACTAGTTTCATTCACTTATCATTCAATCATATATTCAATTAATAACTACTTAATACTTACATCAATAACTACTTAATATAAATGTGAAAGAAAGGGTAGAAATTGATTGAGGGATCCAATTTAGGTTGGGCAGTCAGGCCTCCCTGAGGAGGTAAGATTTATTTATTTATTTATTTATTTTTTTGTCTTTTGTCTTTTTGTTGTTGTTGCTATTTTTTGGGCCACTCCCGCGGCATATGGAGGTTCCCAGGCTAGGGGTTGAATCGGAGCTGTAGCCACCGGCTTACGCCAGAGCCACAGCAACGTGGGATCCGAGCCGCGTCTGCAACCTACACCACAGCTCACGGCAACGCCGGATCCTTAACCCACTGAGCAAGGGCAGGGACTGAACCCGCAACCTCATGGTTCCTAGTCGGATTCGTTAACCACTGCGCCACGACGGGAACTCCCAGGAGGTAAGATTTTAAATTGAGACCTGAGTGACAAGAAGGAGCCTGCCCTGAGAAGCTGCCATAATAAGCAGAGAGAGCAGTAGGTGCAAAGGCCCTACTTCCACAGAGGGACCTGTGGCCAGAGCATAATTGATAGAGAAGAGACAAATGGGTCTGTGAACTGGACTCGGGTGCATCACGGGGGATCTTGGAACTGTGGGAGGAAGGCCTTTCATTCTCAGCTCCCACTGGGAAGCCCCCAGAAGGTTTTCAGAAGGTAATGGCATGACTTGATTTTGTCTTTAAGAGGCATTCTGGCTGTGATGGTGAGGGTGGCTGGTGGGGAGCAGGATGGATGCTGGGGAACAGTTCACTCCAGTGGGGTGAGGGCACCCCTGTGCTCATGCCCGGGAGAGGATGAGCGCTCAGCTCCTCCACAGAGGGAATGTAGGTCAGGAGCCTGGATCCCTCAGCCAAGCCGCCAGTGCAGCCCCCTCGGCCTGTCAGAGAAAAAAGCCAACTCTGAGATGTGTGGGCTCAACTAAGAGATCAGTGTTGGCAGAGGAGGCAGAGATAATAGTTGCCCATATGCAGAGATCTGGGCCACTGCTTGGGGTCTCTTTGTCCCTTTTCCCAGGGTTCCTTCCCCCACACCCCTCCGCCCCTTCAGAATCTCCCTGCCAGCCCAGGGGCAGGCCTTCTCTGTGCCTGGAGCAGGCAGCTGTATTTTAAGATCAGGGCTCAGGCCTCTAAATAAACCATAAACACAGCCCACTTCCCGGGCACAGAAGGAGGGAGACAGGTCCATTTCTCTTCAGCGCAGTGACTGGGAAATAAACCAGTGGCTCTGCCTGTCACATACACTTAACCCTCTGCAAAGGCATCTGTCAGACCCCAGAGCTTCTGCCTCAGCCTTTCTAAGAAATAACTGATGTGCCCCAGACTTGGGCTTCTCCCTGCGGCTCCAAGTTCCCTTTCCCATTAAAGGAAATGCAGGCATGCAGGCTTGACCTTGACCCCAGAAAAAGCTAACAAAGGGCAGATATGGCCCCTGAGTGGCTGGGGCAGGTCAGCATAGCTGGCACAGCTCAGTCAGCTGCCAGTGGGGACCAGGGCAGGGAGAAATGGTAGAAGGGAGGGAGAAGGGTAAGGAGGAAGGGGGGAGGGCAGCTGGCCAGAACAAAGGGCCGAGCTGAGGGAGACAGGG
Organism: Sus scrofa; assembly: GCF_054392235.1. NCBI lineage: Eukaryota > Metazoa > Chordata > Mammalia > Artiodactyla > Suidae > Sus > Sus scrofa. The sequence continues at coordinate 38,392,764 of NC_139386.1, read as the reverse complement.
AGGGCTTCAAAGGCCTGGCACAGCCCTTGTGTCTGCGGGCAGGTTGCCTGGGTGTGAGAGAAACAGAAGGTGGTGGGTGGGGGTGGGGGCTCTATCTCCATGGGCGAAATCTCCCACAACCACAAAGGAAGAAGGAAGGAGCAAGAACAAAGACAGGAACAGAGGAGGCAGGCAGATAAATGGAGGAGGGGAGAGAGGAAAACCCCGTAGTCATCAAACCCAGTGTTTCTGGAGGAAAAGCAGCCTCCGAATGCAGCAGGAAAAGGTAGTTTACACATTAAGCTCAAATAGAAGAGTCAGGAGTGAGGTCAAGGCAATGGGAGTGGCTGGGAATTGTGGTCATGCGGAAGAAGCCACACAGACAGGTGGTGGTGAAGCAGAAGCAGGGCTGTGAGCTTCGGGGTGGCCAGAAGCCAAGCAGAGCACAATGAGAGGATGGAGGCCAAGGATAGTGAGAACCACAAGGCCCCTGAAGCCTGCCCCACAGGCACTGCTGCCAAAGGCGCCTGCAGCAGGGAGCTCCCCCTACCCCACCCCTAAGGTGAGGGAAGGGATTGAAACAGAGTGACAACACACTGATGATGCATGCACTCACACACACACATCCTCAGCAAAGACTGGCACACTCTCAGCAGCATTCTCTCACTGGGATAAAAGAGACCTTGGGCCTCCGGACTGCAACCCAGACAGGTGTGGGGAGAGCCACAGACTTCAAATGATCCAGCAGACCTAGACAGAGGGTAAGGTAGCATACGCCAAACACAGACCTGGAAAGAAACAGAGATGGAGACAAAGCTAGCAAATACCAGGTCCTCCCCCCTCCACACACACATACCTCTCCCTCTCTAAAAACATCAGACACAAGAAAAAAGGAAGCTAATGTGGCCCTTGCCACCTTATTCTTCCTCCCACATGGCCTGCCTTCCTGGAATCCCCTGTGCTTGCAGAGGCCTGAGGAGCATGGGTGTGGAGCCCTCTCAGCAGGCAGCACACTTGCCCACATACCCCTACCTACTCAGAGGCAGGTGGCTGGCACAGGGACGGGTCTCCTCTGCATGAAGCCAGGTGTGGTTCCAGGAAACCCCACATGAAGCCAGCTCAGGGGTTGTCCTTAGGCCCTCCAAGAAGCCCCAAAGTCCTCCCACTCTGCAGGGCACCTGTCTAACTGGGATGGCATTGCCAGGGTGTCATAAATGATATCCTACCCGCTGTGGCTGAGACACTGCGAGTGCAGAGACACTGGCGCTTTCCCAGGACTTCTGACCGAGACCTATAGCCCACTAGCTCCCTGCTAAGCTCACGTGATGCTCCAGTCTTTGCAAATGGGAAGCACTGTAAGAGATCAAGGGGAGGAGACTCCCCAGGGACCGTGGTTCCATTTCTCAGCACCAGCCCAGCCAGCAGTGCTTTAAGGAACAATCCTAAGAGACCAAGAGCTCAAATCTGGGTCACAAGTCTCCCGGAAAATGGGGACACAGGTACTGAGCACATATTTGCTGGACCCACACCCCACAGTCCCCGCTTTGTCTGCATGCACACAGTTCCCATTTCACTACACACACTGACTCTGTCACAGTCCCACTGAATACTACACTGTATATGTGCACTATGCACACAGCTGGTAGTCTGCCACTGTGTACACACTCCATACTGACATGCCTCAGGTTCCCCTGTTCTGACACACTGTATTCAGGGCCCCATCCCTCTAGAAGTCTTATTTTTATAAACGCTGCACACTGAAAAATCCTATTTTCCTGAGACCACACACACACACAGCTACCTGCAGTCCTCCAAAGCTGGCACACCACACCGGCCTGTACAGACACCGTGCCCACACAGAGCTCCCAAACAGAACTCGGTAACTCCCTCCGACACCGGTAGGGCCTGTGCTCCTGCCCCCAGCAAACTAAGCTGAGCTCGACCTCTGGTTTCCCTGACCCCTCTTCTCCCTTCCAACTACCTTCCCCACCAGCCCCCTCCCCCGCAGCTTCAAGAAACTTTTTAGCAGGTCCCTAAAAGGGGAAACCTGGGGTTCCTCCCGTCCTGCCCTTCCCCCCAAGACGCAAGCCGCCCCTCTTTCCCCGGCTCGGTTCCCGCACCCCTCCCCCACAGTGGGGAAAGGTCGCCGTAGGCAGCCCCCTGCCTGCGCCCTAGGAGGAGAGAGCATGGCAGTAACAGCTGTCACCAGCGGATAGGTGAGGGGTTGAGAAAGGTGTTGGCCCTGCGTCGAGCCGAGGGTTCAAAAGGGTCGCCGTGACGCGCGGGAGGGGAGCAGAGAAGCCCGGGCGGCCGCCGCGAGCGTTGCTGGAGCTGTCCGTTCAGCACCACCGCGCCGCGCCCCAGCTCAGGGCCCGCGCCGAGGCGCACCGGCTCAGCTCCCGCTCCAGCTCCCGCGGGCTGTGGCGCGCGCTGTTGTCTTCGGTGCTAAGGGGCGCGCGGATCTAGAGGCGGAGGGGAAGGGGCCTCTGCGAGCATTGGGGCCACGCAGCCACCTGTGAGTCTCCGGCAACTGCGGGCGGTGGCGGCATCTCCGGCCGGAGACAGAAGACGCTCGGCGGACCCCGCCCGCCCGCCCGCCGGGTTCACACACACTCGCACCCGCGCGCACACGCACAGTCAGCCGGCAGCGGCCGCAGCAGCTATGCTCGCCGGCAGGTCGGGGAAGTTTCCCGCCGGCCTTGGCCGCGGGTCCCCATGCTCGCAGGTAAGCGCTTTCAGAACGCGCAGGGCGAGCCCGGGTAGCTCCTCTGGGTAAGGCGCGGCGCACGCGGCCCCAGGGCACGGCGACAGGCGGGCGGGGAAGCCCGGGGCTAGGGGCGAGGGGGCTCCAGTCGCGGGGCTGGACGCAGGGGACGCTAGGCTGGCCCCTTCCCCCCGCCTGGGTCTACTGACTGGAACGATGAATTTCCCCGCCCCCCTCCCGAAGCTACGCGCCCCCCATCTCGGCCCAACCCTGCCCGTGCGCATCCCAGCTCCGGTCCCGCCTGTCTGCGGCGAGCGGGCGGGGGCGTCTCCTCCGCCCGCCCACGGGCAAGGTCAGCGCGCTGCTCGCTAGGCACTCAGAGTTGCTGGGGCTCGACCCCCGCCAGCGTAAAGCGATCCTCAGAACCCCCAGCGTGGGGGTGGAGGCGCGGCCCTGCTAGTGGAAACCTACCCCCACCCCAAGCCTTTCCTTGGGAGGGGGCCAAAACCCATAGAACCGTACCCCCACCCCTCCGCATCCCAGTGTCCTTCAGCATCCAAAGACCTGCTGGAGAGGACTGGGAGCTGCTTCCGAGACAGGTGGGGAGAAAGAAAGGGGTGCCAGATCCCTGAGAACCTCGCGCTCACCAGACACGGTTCCCTCGACTTCCAGGTGTAGCGCCCTCGCGCGGCGCGGGCGTTTGGGCGTTTCCAGCATGACCGGCCAGAGCCTGTGGGACGTGTCGGAGGCCAACGTCGAGGATGGGGAGATTCGCATCAACGTAGGCGGCTTCAAGAGGCGGCTGCGCTCCCACACGCTGCTGCGCTTCCCGGAGACGCGCCTGGGCCGCCTGCTGCTCTGCCACTCGCGCGAGGCCATTCTGGAGCTCTGCGATGACTATGACGATGTCCAGCGTGAGTTCTACTTTGACCGCAACCCCGAGCTCTTCCCATACGTGCTGCATTTCTACCACACCGGCAAACTTCACGTCATGGCGGAGCTGTGCGTCTTTTCTTTCAGCCAGGAGATTGAGTACTGGGGCATCAACGAGTTCTTCATCGACTCCTGCTGCAGCTACAGCTACCATGGCCGCAAAGTAGAGCCCGAGCAGGAGAAGTGGGACGAGCAGAGCGACCAGGAGAGCACCACATCCTCCTTTGATGAGATCCTGGCCTTCTACAACGATGCCTCCAAGTTCGATGGGCAGCCCTTGGGCAACTTCCGCAGGCAGCTGTGGCTAGCGCTGGACAACCCTGGTTACTCGGTCCTGAGTAGGGTCTTCAGCGTCCTGTCGATCCTGGTGGTGCTGGGGTCTATCATCACCATGTGCCTCAATAGCCTGCCAGACTTCCAAATCCCAGACAGCCAGGGCACCCCTGGCGAGGACCCCAGGTTCGAAATCGTGGAGCATTTTGGCATCGCCTGGTTCACATTTGAGCTGGTGGCCAGGTTTGCTGTGGCCCCTGACTTCCTCAAGTTTTTCAAGAACGCCCTAAACCTTATTGACCTTATGTCTATCGTTCCCTTTTACATCACTCTGGTGGTGAACCTGGTCGTGGAGAGCACACCTACCTTGGCCAACTTGGGCAGGGTGGCCCAGGTCCTGAGGCTGATGCGGATTTTCCGCATCTTAAAGCTGGCCAGGCATTCCACTGGCCTTCGCTCCTTGGGGGCCACCCTGAAATACAGCTACAAAGAAGTAGGGCTGCTTTTGCTGTACCTCTCTGTGGGGATTTCCATCTTCTCTGTAGTGGCTTACACCATTGAAAAGGAGGAGAATGAGGGCCTGGCCACCATCCCCGCCTGCTGGTGGTGGGCCACCGTTAGTATGACCACTGTGGGGTACGGGGATGTGGTCCCAGGGACCACAGCAGGGAAGCTCACCGCCTCTGCCTGCATCCTGGCAGGTATCCTAGTGGTGGTACTGCCCATCACCTTGATCTTCAATAAGTTCTCCCACTTTTATCGACGCCAAAAGCAACTTGAGAGTGCCATGCGCAGCTGTGACTTTGGAGATGGAATGAAGGAGGTCCCTTCTGTCAATTTAAGGGACTACTATGCCCATAAAGTTAAATCCCTCATGGCGAGCCTGACGAACATGAGCAGGAGCTCGCCAAGTGAACTAAGTTTAAATGATTCTCTACATTAGCTGGGAGGGCTTGACATCCTCAGACCCATGTTGCTGAGCCTTGCGCCTTGGGCACAGTCCAGGCACCTTAGGGTTATGGCGTAAGGAGTATACCCAGCCCCAAAGGGGAGAGATGCATGGGAGATGCACCCCAGGTTGCTTTTACAGTATTTAGGATCATTTTTAGAGGGTGGTGTGTCTGACACCATGCCTTTGCACCTTTCAATGAAATGACACTCACTGGTCTTTACATCGTGGACATGAAATGTTCACCTTTCTGCCGGATGAGTACCACCTAGAATGCCAATTTCTCTGTCCATTGTGTTCTCTATTCTAGTGCTCGTGGCCCAGTACTGTCTCTGAGTTGTTTGTGCTTCTGTTTCTGAGGTTGTCATGTGACTTTTGTACAACCCTCCCCCCCCCACAAATCTGTCCAGTGGAAACAAGGATATGGTGAGGTTTTGCTCACAGTTGTGTGAAAACAAAATCTCAGTTCTTTATCCATTGCTTTCATTTAGTTTTAATACCAAAACAAAGAGGATGTGACATTAAGTACACATGACTGATGCAAGTCTGTGTGTTGTTTTTATAAATGACCTGTAGCTCTGTGGCTTGCATGGGTACCCTGCTCACCTTTAGAACAATGTACACTGTTGTTCCTCTCATAGATGTTGCTCTCTAGAGAATGTTACTTTGTTAAACGTGTAGTGAAGATTGAAATTTTTCCCCAACAACAGATGCATTAGGACTGGGCTTTAGCTAAATGTAGGCCAAATTGCAGAATGCTTGAAGACCCTTCAAAGTCAGGGCCTCCTTCTTTCCTAGCTGGTCATAGAGACATTTATTTCTGGCTGAGGTTCCTGGTCTAGGTCATTTGGCCAAACTCTGCTCTGTCTTAGACCTTAGCATGTTTTTGAAATGTTTCTTTTTTAAGATGTTTAGAAATAAGGTTGTGTTGTCTTTATCAACTAAAAAGAGGTTTACTGTTGTATTGTCTTTCTGAGGCAAACGTTGTTGTGTGGATAGCAAGGGCAGTAGCTTAGAAACTTTTGTTGCCTGCTCTGAAAGCTTCTAAAATGAGAGACCTTTTTTTTTCCCAAGCAGGATATACTTAGGTAATGTTGCTTCTAGGATACTGTATGTTACATACAATGCTCTAATTGCCCCAGAGTTCCTGGTGTGACTTGGAAACCTGGTGGTGTGGAAGTGTGTACTCAAAATATAGACACATGGTTTATCCAGGATGGAAATTATGGTTCTCATTTCCACTTCAGTTGCCTTTTGTTGGGGGAGGGTTGGTAGAAGCCAAGAGAAAGGAAAGAGTTGTAATGCAAAAAAGCATTGTTACTTAATAAAAATATCAAATAATTGTAAACTTCTTGAAAAGCTTAATGCTATTTAAAAGACCTTTAAACGTCTAAACTTACGGTGAGGGTTGAAAACTCTTTCCTTTTCCAAAATGCTTTCCCTTCTCTTCTTAGTTAACCCGCATATAGCATTTTAAAGGGTTCACCTGGGCCTCTTTGTAAGATAGTTCTTTATTATATTCCAGGTAGTCGAATGGTTTTCCAGGTGGTGTCCATTGTTGTTCAGTTTTTGGAAAGGCTGCAGAATCCAGGGGTCTACACGTGGAGTAAGCAGACTTTTTATCCATGGCTTGGTCCTTCCTTGAAAAGGTCAATTTTGTGTCTTGGTTGACGGTAGTACTTACCTCTTGGGGGTGTGGTGAGGATCTCATCGGAGGCTTTGTGTACTTGCAGTTGCCATGGTTACTACAGAGCAAGGCATTTGTTGGAAGAATTCACTACTTAATGCCTTTGGGTCCCCAGTTCAAATCCTTCCATCAGACTGGAGCCTCATGGGGGGCAGGGAGGCAGCCACCTCCTAGTGTCTGATGGTCTACCATCTACATCTGTTTCTCAGAAGCATCAGGAAAGGTGAAATGACTTAGAGGCAACCAGCCACTAAATCAGAAGGGCAGGGTTATTTATCAGAATTTTCACACATAACACTTGGCTTTGGCTGATGTTTCCAGCACTGGAAGGCAGAGAATTTTATGAAATCATCTCCAGTTGCACTGAGGCAGGTGATGGTACAAACTCGTGAGGACTGTTTAGTTTGCCAAGGCTGACAGTAGTAGGTCGCTGAGTGTGGTATCCATGGTCACTGACCATAAAGCTTGTGAAAGTGGAAACAAGGAAGGAGACAGGATAACTCAGTCACTCTCATGAGTGTTTCTTTTTTTTTTTTTTTAAACAGGCAGGTTTTACCACCAAAACAGAGATACCCCTAGTGATTAGTCTTTGCAAATGTGAAAGCTGGAAAACTTTTAATTTTGGTGATGACTTGCATTTATCTGGTGCCTTTCATTGGGGGAATCCCAAAGTGCTTTAGAGACTGTCTTTTTAATATCTCTTGTACATATATAGACTCGTATCAAATATTATTTTGCTCATTCTAGAACTTAAGTAATTCCTGAGCATGAGAATGCTCTAATAGCACTCCAATCAGTGATTTCAGGTAAGAGAGAGAGAGAACAACCCAGCTGGCTTGAATACAGGAGTTAATTCCCACAGAGGATGGAGATGGATCTATGACCTGGGGAGAGAGAACATTCCTCTCTGGAGATCCCATTGTGGCTCAGTGGGTTAAGAACCCGACATAGTGTCTGTGAGGACGTGGGTCTAATCCTCGGCCTCTTTCAGTGGGTTAAGGATCTGGCGTTGCCCTTAGTTGCAGTGTAGGTTGCAGATGTAGCTTGGATCCCGAGTTTCTGTGGCTGTGGTGTAGGCCGGCACCTAGCCTGAGAACTTCCATATGCCACAGGTGAGGTCCTAAAAAACAAAAACAAACAAAATTCTTCTCCTCCCACCAAAGTATGCAGTTCACAAGTGCTCTCAGCTGGGCTGTGATTGACCTGCTTAGATAACATCTTATGTAGCAGTTTTTTTCTGGTCCCTGAAACTAATTGGGGGGTAAGGTGGGATTAGGTGAATTTTCTGCTTTGTTTCTGGAGTTAGGAATGTAATCATGAGCTGACATCTTTGGCTACCAGGCTGTCAGACTGACCCATAAACCTCCTTTTGCGGGGGGACACAGTCAAAGCTTCAAATCACCAGCTGTGCGCCTGAGAGCCACTTCATTTCCGACATTTGAAGGTTGTTTTTTTAATGCCCTTGGGACAAATATATGGGCCAGGTTTGTTTTTTGTTTTTTTTTGTTTTTTTTCTTTAATATATGTGATGAGCATTTTGAAAGTACTGGCTGGGAAGTGACACTGTGTCTTTACTGTGTAGATGCATATTGGTTATAGGTTTGTGTTTTCTGTCAAACCCCCACATTTCCTGGGTTTGCTGCTGAGGAGGGCATGTTATAATGCCGAGCTGATTTGTAACTCCTAAGGTAGTAATTGGTATTTAATACTTGGATTTGTTATTTCTACTTATCTTAGTATTCAAATAATGGAACTACCTGCTAATTCTTGCCTCATTTCAAGGAAAATGATCTGTTCTGCACTTTGGGATAGCAATGATCTGTACAGGCTGTGTGTGATCTACTTGAAGGCTTAACTGGTATTTCTTGTATGTTTTAACAGCATGACTTGTTACAGAGTTGTAATTTAAAAAATTGAGAATGCTGTATTTGCGCTGTCGGTTTTAACACTCATTAACACGCTACTGTGCGGGCATTGATGCTGCCCCGCGGAACCATTATGCGTGATGGCGGCACTTGAGTCTCCGTGCCTCGACTTGGCAATGGGGAATAACCCTTACACACTCGGGATTCCAGCCTCGATGAGTATGTGGATTAAACAGGAAAAAAAAATTATTTACACTCCCTTAAGGCATTCAGTTATATGTGGGGTGGCCAACACCCCAAGGGTGTTCAACACTGGGAGTTGGATTTCGAGAAAGGCTGGGCTTTTTGAGGATTCCTTATTAATTATTCTTTGCAGGCACAAAGAGCTGGGGCCCCCTTTTTGCCAGGATCTGAAGCCACCAGCCTGCTCCGTAGAAGGGACAGTCATGAATTCTTAGAGCCCTCGTGAAACAGAGGGTTTGCCCCTCCCACACTGATGATGACCCTGTTGGTCCAACCCACCCCACCCCTCTGCCATTCTTCCTGCAGCTATGGTGTTTCCCTGACAGTCAGGTGGGTCCTGGGTATCCTGAGTGTTCTGGCTGGTTTGGTGTGACTCCTGATGGGGGAACTGACCCTTCGCACCCACTTAACCTGGTAGCAACCCAGATATGAGCCACTTCAATGGCCACACTGAATCTGTAGAAGTTGACAGAGCTAACTGGGTTCTGCTCCCGGTTTTGCCTTCAACTCTGTGATCTCTGTGTGTCACTTGGCCTCTCTGAGCCTCACATCCCTCTGCTCCCAAATGAGAAGGATTAGATCATCCTTAAAGCCCTGCCCACTTCTTTATCTGGATGTGAAAACAGAATGTCTGCATGCGCCCTCATTCTAGCAGCAAGAAGAACCCAATAGCCTTAATTTATTTTTAAGCAGAGCAGAGGGCATGGTCATCAACAACCTTCTATTTGCTTTCATTTCTCTCCTCAAAAGGCAGCCATAACAGATGACAGTTTCAGGGACACGATACCAGAGAAATGCTTGGGCTGGTGTCTATGTCAGGAAAATAGAGTTTTAAAATAATCACTGTGTGTCTCTCTTGGGCTTTAAGCTATTGACACCTAATCCAAATTCCTATTAAAAGTCATTAGAGAGGAAAATCCCATTGATTGCATTTGGCTCCAGGATGACCTCTCTGCCCAGTTATGTTTGCTCCCTCTGTGAAGCCTGGTAGATCCCCCATCTCTTTTCCATGAGGTCCCTGGGCCCCTAAATAGACAAGGGCAGGCAGGTTGCCTGCATCCCACACTTAGTTCTCGCTGAGGGGTGATGGCATCTGCAGGTGTTCTCTGTTGTATAACCTTCGGTGTGGTGACCTGTGTCAGCCTGGTCCCTGTCTCTCGGCAGCTGAGGATGGGGACTGAAAGGCAGCACAGAGAAGGCACCTTGGCTACCACAACCCCTGCATTCTCACCACACGAAGCAGGACAGAGCTCCTCTTCTCCGTGTGCAGGGGTACACACGGGTGTTCCGGGAGGTTTGGGGGCCAGGATCCCTTGCATCTTAAAAGGAAAAACAAACACCTTCTCTTGAGGGAAGAACTTAAAAACTGGGCGCATGTGATTCTTCTCTTATTTTTAGGAGAACTTTTAACCAGCGCTTCTAACCCAAGGACCTTATCTGGATGTTAGATTCAGTTGATACTGTAGATCTGAAAACCTGCAGCACGTTGCTCCTTCTGTGACCTCATTTGTCAATATCACCATCCTCCTGGTAAAATTCTCCAAAGCAAATACAGCTTTGTGTGCAGGGGACAAGCTGATGCTTTCAGAAGCATAGGGTCTCAAAGACATGGCCAAGGGAATGGAAGTACAAGAGGGGGAGAAAAGAGGGCAGGTGTGCCCGGGAGCTGGTGCGAGTTTCTGCAGAAGGAAAAGGGGATAGAAATAGGCCAGGAAAAATAAAAGAGGGGACAGAAGTGAATATAAGAAAAGGCAGGGAAGAGTGACCAGAAAGAGCAGACAGGAAGACTGGGAGAGGCTATGTTTAATGCAATTATTTCGGGCCTTCCATTGAATTAATTTTATGTCCAGTCAGTATAACACCCTCTTACCCCACCTGTGGCCTCGTGGGAGGTAAATGTTGCTGGAGTCAATTCCTCCCCCCTCACCCCCTGGTAGCTCTCCGCCCTTCCCCACTAAGGGGCTCAGTCTGGTAGACACTAAAATGATGGAAACTACCGTAAGCCTTTTGGATGGCAAGGGCAGTGAGGACACAAGGAGAGGAGGGGCAAATAGTTCCTCTTGAAGATGGGTCTTCCAGGTTGCAAACTGAAAAAGAACCAGATGTTGGCCACAGAGAGGTGGTAGTGGAGGAACAGAGAGACGGAGGGAAGGGAAAGGGAAGAAACTCCATGCACAGGGACCTGTACCAGCCAAGACGAGAAGGCCCCTTGGGCCAGCATGTGTGAGACCCATGTGGGTCAATGTGGCTGAAATGAAACGTGGTCTTGGAATTCCTGCTGTGGCACAGTGGGTTAAGAATCCAACTGCAGCAGCTCAGGTTGCTGCAGAGGCATGGATTTGATGCCCAAATTCATCCCTGGCTTGGTGCAATGGGTTAAAGGATCTGGTGTGAGCACAGCTGCAGCTCAGGTTCAACCCCTGCCCTGGGAACTTTTATATGCCACCGGTGGGGCCATAAAATATAAATGGAGTTCCTGTTTGTAGCTCAGCAGTTACAAACCCGGACTGGTATCCATGAGGACACAGGGTCCATCCCTCACCTCACTCAGTGGGTTGGGGATTTGGCATTGCTCTGAGCTGTGATATAGGTCACAGATGCAGCTTGGATCCCATGGCTGTGGTATAGGCTGGCAGCTGAAGCTCTGATTTGATCCCCAGCCTGGGAACCTTCCTATGCCGCAGGCACAGCCCTAAAAAGGAGGAATCATGCTGCAAAAGCAGCCCACAGATAAACCATCAAAAGAGCTTGGTGAGTTCCCATTGTGGCTCAGTGGTTAACGAATCTGACTAGGAACCATGAGTTGCAGGTTCAATCCCTGGCCTTGCTCAGCAGGCTAAGGATCTGGTGTTGCCGTGAGCTGTGGTGTAGGTCGCAGATGTGGCTCTGATCTGGCGTTGCTGTGGCTCTGGTGTAGGCCAGCAGCTACAGCTCCCATTAGACCCCTAGCCTGGGAACCTCCATATGCCGGATGTTGCGGCCTTAGCTAAGGTAAAAAGACAAAAAAAAAAAAACTTGGGTGTCCTTCTTTTATCAAAGGGAAGGGACACCCTGACCAGATTAATGTTGTCAGAATGGGACTCTGGCAGCAACTTGGAGGCAAGTCCTGAGGGGTCAGGAGACCTACTTGAGGTCACTGCCATAGTGCAGACCAGCTGCCAAGGGAGTGAGCTGGATAGGAAGCAGCATAGCGGGTTGCCAAGGAGTTCAACCCCAGAGGACCCTGTCAATAACTGGATGTGAGGAAGAGAGATAGAGGGCTGGGGTGACCTGTGGGTGGGTGGGTAGATGATGGTGCCACCAAGAGAGGCAGGAAGTGCTTGGATCCATCCCCGAGGTTGATTTGTGTTGCTGGAGTGCCTGCGGGTGTGCAGATGGAGGTGTACCCAGGGCAGAGGGAAGCCTGGGAGGGGACTCCTCAGCTGAGAGAAGGAAGCCGAGGCCAGGCGTGAGATTACCCGGGAAGTGTACAGAGAGAAACAGAAAAGTTCCCTGCAGAAGACTGGAATCCAAGAGGCAGCCATGGGGATGACGAGGTCCAAGGCCTTGCCTTTCTCTGCTGGCTCATTATAGCTGTCAGCCTGTTTCTCTCCCTCCTGCTGAGAAATCCCTGGTGGGTGAGCTCTGCTGGGGACCTCGGCTTTCCCCTTCACCCGCTTCCTTAGCTTCCTTATTTTATCTCTGTGCTCAGCTTCTGTTCCTGTCTTTTCAAACGGCGCTCTTGAAGATCACCGGGTGTTTTTCTAATGACTAAGCCAGCAGTCCCTCCTCAGCTCCCCCAGATTCATGGACCAACCTCTCAGTTCGTAGCCCTCCCCCCCCATCCCCGCGTTTTTTGAACCCTGCACATGGCTGATTCTCGAGGCTCTGCCTCTCCCTGTCAGTATGCCCATGGGGTCTTCATCCTCCTTTCTGATCCTCTTTATCATGCACATCCCCCAAACTTTTGTCTTGTGAGCTGGAGCCTCAACTAGTATGCAGACGACCCATGTGTCAACTTGCCTGACCCCACGCACCCCAGGCATGCATGTGGAAGTCACTGTGTCTAACTCCATATATTCACCCAAGCTTGCTCTTCCCCCTGCCTTCTCCCTCACTTCTTCAAGCGGAACCATGGTGCTCTCAGCCACTCAGATGGAGATTTCAGTCATGTGTGAATCCTCTCCAGTGATGTAGCTCTTCACTCCCCATAGCAATTATTTCTTGGCAGCTAACTAATTGCCAAGCTCCATATTAGATGTGAGGGAAATACCTGTAGAGAGTATTGCTCCCAGGCCTTCAGCAGCGTAGACTTTATAGCCACTTTATTGTGCACTGGAATCATCTGGGGAGACTTTAATGCTGTAGATTCCTGGGCATCACTCCATCTACAAAATCAGTCTCTTGGGCATGGGCCCCAGGAATTCATACTCTTAAAAGGCTTCCAGGTGATTTCATGCAAATGGTTTTCAGGCACGCCTCCCCCATTCCCCCACCCCCAGGAGAAACACCAGCTCATGGTCTCAGTCCTTTCACTGTCTCTCGGTCATTCCACATCCAGTAGGACAGCAGCTTTTCTCAATGCTTTCTTCACAGGCTCTCACACATCGGTTTCCTTGTATCCATGCTAAAGGTTCCCATCTCCCTTCATCTTTGTTAACTCATGTTTTGTTAATTGAGGTGACAATGCACAGACTCATGGCCAGGTTCTCCCCCTCCAACCCATTCTTTTCTGCAAGTCCCCTACCAGGCTCGTCTTTCCCCTTCCTGTATCTTAGACCTACTGATGACTTCTTTGGCTACTGCTGGTGCTGATGCTCAAAAGAAGCACTGCAGATATAAAGGGTCATAGCTGAAGTAATGAAAAATCTGCATGGGCCCATTACAGCTCTAAGGCAGAGAAAAGGGCCCATTTAGGAAGGATTTGCCTATCAGTGGAGTAAACAGGGGCAGGCAATAGGGACATAGAGATTTTTAACAAGGGACACAGAAGTAGACAGCATGAAGGGCTTGAGTGTTGGATGACAAGCTCCTCATCTGAACAATGGCCAGTGCTGAGTCCTAGACTAATAGTCTCCCAAAGTGGCTGGTGGGTCTGTCAAGCACAGAGTTGTCCTTGACATGCAGCAGTGGGGTGTGAGGCAGGCAGACCGGGGGACTATGATCGAATTGAGGTGAACAGGGAGGGAGGTTACAAAACTTTTTTTTTCCCCGCCTACACCTCCAGACATTGAAAGTCCTCTGAGCTATTTTCAGACCTACTATGAAAAGAACTGAGGTGCTGTCAGACATCCATCCAACCATTTCCTAAGAGAAGCGCTGGCGTGACTCACTTTTGGTCTGTCAGCTTGGTATCGATTTTTCTGGCAAATTTCATGGGTCTACCAGGGCTGACTCTACTGGGAGTGGCTGAATTGTAACCCATTGTGTTTAGGGTCAGTTATTAGAAAGGCCACCATCACAGAGTTGCAGCCGGCAGTTCTTTGTGTGGAACACGTGGGAGGAGAGGAGCGAAATCCCGAGCACAAAACCAAGGGTGTCCTGGGCTTTCCTACCGATTTCCTCTGGGAAAGCTTTTCCTTAGGCCTCTCCCGGCTTTGAGATTAGAGGACTGGAAAAAAAAAAAAAAAAAAAAGGAGTTCTCATCATGGCTCAGTGGAAACGAAACTGACCAGTATCCATGAGGACGCAGGTTCCATCACTGGCATTGCTCAGTGGATTAAGGATCCAGCATTGCTGTGAGCTGTGGTGTATGCTGGGGGCTACAGATCCTATTCGACCCTTAGCCTGGGAACCTCCATATGCCATGGATGCGGCCCTAAAAAGAAAAAAAAAAAAAAAGATCAGAGGTCAGATTCTGGAATGAGGTGGTGGGAAGTCACCCTGGGCTCTTTCCCACAGCAGGTGAAGCCACTCTCTTCCCTTCTGCCCATCCCTGTGCCTTGGAACTTGGGAGCCCAGAATTGAGCCATTTAAATATATTCCTACGTAATTTGCCAATTTTTTTTTTCCTGGCCTTTTTGTACTTTTAGGCTGCACCCGCGGCATATGGAGGTTCCCAGGCCAGGGGTCTAATCGGAGCTGTACCCAGAGCCACAGCAATGCCAGATCCAAGCTGCGTCTGCCACCTGCACCACACACGGCAATGCTGGATCCTTAACCACTGAGCGAGGCCAGGGATCAAACCTGCAACCTCATGGTTCCTAGTTTGTTTCGTTTCCACTATGCCACAATGGGAACTCCTAATTTGCCAATTTTAAAACCTGAGCTCAATGATTATTCAGTAGCCTCCCCATCTTTGAAAAACCCCTCTCATGTTAAAAAAGAAAAAGTCCAGTGGAACCAAACTATCCCACGGACACTCACTTTTCCCTGAGCTTTACCCCCCATGAGAAGATATGTATGTGTATCACAGCTTTAGAACTAGCAAGACACTCTGAGTCCTGCTGCTCAGCGACTCATTTGTGCTGACATTTCAGGGATGAGCTTGACTCCTGGAAACTACAAAGGGCAGATGGCACGTGTTCAGAGAGACTGGGGAGCCGGCCTCAGCAAACAAGGCCTGGAGGGGAATCAAACAGCAGAATTAAATTAGTTGAGAGCTGTCGTTTAGCTGGGTGCCAAGCCGTTTGCCAAGCCCTATGCTGAGGACAATGGGAATGTCTCCTTGAGCACTTGGTCCCCACCTGTGCCATCAGGTGAAAAGGCACTTCATATGGCCCCTCAGCAGCACAGAAGGGGTACACATACGTGTCTGTGCCTATGTGCACATGTGGGTCTCTGAATTTGTGTGTCTGTGTATCCATGTGCCTGTGTGTATGAGGGTGTGTTTGTGCCTCTGTGTGTCTGTGAATGTGGGGGTAAAATGACAGGGGGCAGCCTTGCCCTTTAAGTAAAAGAGGCAGAAACAGTTGCTTCTCAGGGCTCCCACTGGATGTTACTTCTGGACTCGCCCTGATTTAAATGATGTGTTTCTACCTCCCGATGTCTCTGCCTTATGTCTCACAGCATCCAGTATTTTTCCTTCTTAGCTCTTATTGTGATTTGTCATTTTTGTTTACTGGGTGATGTCTGTCACCCCCACTAATTGGAAGCATCAGAGGGCAGGAATATTTGTCTCCAGTGCTCAGCACAGTGCCTGGCACAGAGTAAATGCTGACAAATAATAAATGAACCAAGGGCAGAGGGGCGAGCTAAAGTACAGGGTCAAGGCCCTCTCACTGGGAGTCATGATCGAGAAATTGCAGGTTCTTGGGAAGTAGGGTTGAGCTTCTGCATAACTGAAGTGAAGTGTGGGAGGCTTCCATAAAGGGGTTTTGTTGCATGGCCATCCTTAGCAAAATCTCCTGGGCTGAAGACTTGTGACATGCTGGTCAGGCAGTGCCATCGACAAGAACGGAAGGGACAGCTTCCCTGAGACAATATTTATGAATGAGCCCCAGAACCAGGGAAGGGCTGCCAAGACATTCCCATTGTCTTGTCCCGTTCCCACTAACACATGAAGCAGTTTGCAGAGGAATGATAGCAACATGGGCCAACATACCAGCGCCCCATTCTTCTGGGGCAGGGCCCACAGACACCACCCACATCGCCAGGCTTGAGAGAAGAGGGCACCGGATGTGCCTGCTGTTGAGACGTAGTGTACTGGTCAGAGGAGCGGTCTTGACATTGTTTCATTGTTGATTCTCCAGCACAAACCAAGAACCAAGAACCGTATCAGAGCCCCGGGTTTAATTCTATCTTTGTGGCTGGCTAGGCAAGACGCACCTGCGCACTGACTGGGCCTGCAGCTCATTGGCTGCTGAAGCGCGTGGGGCGTGTGCTGCCGTGGGAGGGGGAACTTCCGGTGTGAACTTATGGGGCACAGTCTGGGCGGTCTGGCGCTTCTCCGGCCTTCAGGGAAGAGGCGATATCTGAGCAGGACTTACAGCTTGAGGAGGGACCGCAGAGAGAAGAGCGTGTGCCCAGGTTCCTGGGGCAGGACGCAGAAGGTACAGAAGCAGCCAGCATCAAACCAGCTCCGCTGGGCCGGCATGGAACAGAAGCGGGTTGAGGGGGCGGGAGAGAGAGGGAGGGAGGCCGCCCTAGGGTCCACACAGAGAGGGATGGCTGGTGAGGACTTGGGGAGGAATCCAGATCTGCTTGTGGGAGGCGGTGGCCAGAGGCTCTGAGATCCCCGAGCAAATGCGGGACCTTCAGCTTTGGCTCCAGATCCTAGATTGGTAGTCTTAAAGCCATATTTGTTCCCTATTTACTTTAATTAATATTGTGTAAAATATGCACAGCATAAATGTTACCATTTTGAAACTACGCAACTCAGATTAGATGGGGACCGGAACCCAGCCAGAACTCAGGTTAGGACCTGAACCCAAGGGCTGAGATTCAAACCCATTGATTTTTTTAAACTTGAAATCACACACCTGGTCTCAGGACAGAATGAAGTTCAGGTTCTTTGTGTCTCAGCTCAGAAGGAATTCGGCCAGAGGCAAAGTGATGAGTAAGAAGTAGCTTTATTGGAGTTCACGTCGTGGCACAGTGGAAACAAATCTCACTAGTAACCATGAGGTTGCAGATGCGATCCCTGGCCTTGCTCAGTGGGCTAATGATCTGGCGTTGCCCTGAGCTGTGGTGTAGGCTGGCGGCTGTAGCTCCAATTCGACCTCTAGCCTGGAAACCTCCATATGCCCTGGTTGGGGCCCTAAAAAGACAAAAAAAAAAGTGGTAGCTTAATGAGAGAGATAACACTCTCCATGGACAGAATTTGGTCTGTCTCAAAAGGCAAGAGAGTGGCCCCAGAATATGGGGTGGTTAGTTTTTATGGGTTGGGTAATTTGATAGGCTAACAAGGTGAAGGATTATCCCAACTATTTCTGGGAGGGGATGGAGGTTTCCAGGAATGCGGGCACTTGTCCATTTTTTGGCCCTTTATAACCCACCTTGGAACTATCCTGTTGCCTGTGGGCATGTCATTTGGAATCCTAATGTATCACAAGGAGAGTATGATGAGGCTCAAGATCTACTGAAAGTCAAACCTTCTGCCATTTGGGCCTCATTGCTTCTAATCAGTTTTCGTTTTATCCACAACAGCTCTGTCATTCTTTTAAAGGCTGTGCCCTGCACCCTTCCCTCCAATTTTAGGCGTACAGGTCAGTAGCACTGAGTATGTTCTTACTGTTTTGCAACCAGAAACCACTGTCCATCTCCATAAATTTTTTCACCTTGCAAAACAAAAACTCTGCACCCATTAAGACATAACTCCCCACTCCTGCTTCTACCCATCCTCCTGCCCCTGGTCCATATTTGGTTTTTGTATTCAGTTTGTGTTTAGTTTTATCACACATGGGCAGGAAGCGGGGATGGGGGGTAGGGAGGGGGGAGACTCCCAGTGCAGTGGAAAAAACTTAACATCAATCTGTTAAAATTCTAGGTCAGACATTTCCTAGCTATGAGAACTCAGTTAAGTAACATCATCTTTTGAATATTTGTCTTCTCAGCTGGAAGGTGAGAATGAGGAACATCCTAAACACTTGTTCTGGGAACTGGACAAGCCAGGATATTGAGCACCTGAAAACTGGGCTTCTGTTATTGCTTTGCCGTTTGCTTAGATCCAAAAGTTAAATCACATTTTTCTTACCTGTGGCTAATCCCTTATTCCATAAGTGTATATTAAACATTATGAGGCTGGGGCCTGTGCTGGCGCTATAGAGATGAGGAAAACATGGGCACAGTCCTGGCCCTCGCGCATCTCAGTTGGTGGGAGATGCAGAAGAACAAGTGGCCACTATAATACAGTCTGGAAAGTGCAGTGATGGTGATCCATATCTGGGGGCACAGAGGGGGGAATCCCTGAGCCGGGTGGATAGGATGAGGAGGAATTGGCCCCTTCAATTTCAGGAGGGGTGGGCTGGAGCCATAGGTCCCTCGAAGGAGGATTCAGGGCAGAGAAGGGAGAGGGAGGCAGGAGTCTCGTCTTAGAGGACACCTTTGCTTTAATGAACGTTATCTCACAGGTGATGGAAATCCATTGCACTGTGGATTGATGGTGCCAGGAGATGGGAGGGATGGCTTGAGGGGAACAAACTGGGAGCAGAGACTAGTTAAGGAGCTGCTGCAGTAGTCTGGCGGGAGATGATGGAAGCCTGAGGGGCAGTGGAGAGACAATGGAGATGAAGACACAGGTTTGAGAATCAATTTGGAAGCCTGAATTGGCAGTGAGTGGTGTGGAATGAAAGACCATGATGATTCAAGGACTTGCAGGTTTCTGGCCTTGATGACTGGATGGTAGATGTAGCACCCACTAGACAGAAGATCCAGGGGCAATAGTGTCTTGTCATGCTGAACTTGAGGTGCACATGTGGCATCAAGAATGGCAGGGGTGTGAGGTTTTAAGAAGCCTGGGCTGAAGGCAGGGATTTAGGGGCCATTAGCATGTAGGTGTTTACTGAATTGAGTGTGATGGTATTGACAAATACTGAACACACCACACAGACCTGCAGAAGTCATCCCTGTGTTAGCCCAGCCCTGCTATTTGTACTTCAAATGTCTATAGAGAGTGTATATACTACTTCCTCATGCTTATCTGACCACATTGTATCATATCTAAACCCTTTCCTTTCTTAATCTGAACCCTACCCTGTCCCTGCATATACATTATAAGTCAGTACTCTGCTATTGTGGCTTTTTCTTTTTCTATTGCTGTGTAACAAATAACCACAATATCTTAGTGTTTACCATCAACCATTTATTTAATTTACACATCTGTGGGTTGTCCGGGCCCAGTGAGACTGGCTGGACTAGGCTGGTTCATCTGGGTGGGCTCTGCTCCACTTGTCTTTTGTTCTCCTTCTAGGGCTAATTTAGACATGTTCTTCTCACAGCAATGTCAGAATACAAAAAGGAGAGCCTCTTAGAAAAGAGGAACTGACGCCACCATCACTTCCACCTTTGCTGATCAAATCACATGGCCCAACCCAAAGTCAAGGGACAGGGAAATAGAATCCATTGCTTTAGTAGGAGAACTGCAGTCACATGTCAAGAGGCATGGGTAAGGAAAGGGTGAAGAATTTGGGCAAATTCTTCAATTAGGGCTGAAAAATCCGCAATGGATCTGAGCCACAACACAAGCTTCAAGTGACGAGCTGGTATTTTTCCTTGTTCCCTTTGGGTTCCACCACCTGCCTGCCCTGCATTGTTGATGCTCCTCAGAGATCATGAAGCCTTTGTAAATCTCATGATTTACAAAGTGCCTGGCAGAATGGAAGTGGAAACTGAAGGAGAGAAGGATGAAGCCCCTCCAGAACCAGATCAGGATGATTACCAGAGCACTGATGGGCATTCCAAACTCGAGGTTGATGAAGTAATGATGACAGGTGGTTTTTGTTGGCCTTCTGTGTTCTAAGTCATTTATATATAGCCTTTTATTATCGATGGCATCACCACAAACCTGCAAGGTATTGTCACCACTTTCAAAGAGGAAATTGGCTCTAAAAGATCAAGAAACATGCCAATATTATAGTGAATTTTTTATTTAAAAATGTTTTTAAATGGAAAAAGTTTCAAACTCATTTGATCATAAGCTCAATATCTATTCTGTTCAATAACTTAAGTGAGGTTTAAGAATTCTCTTAGTGCCTGTAATACAGACAAATTCATGTAATTATGTGGGGGCATTTCTCCAAGAGATATAGTTAAATGGAAACTAAACTATCTTTGGGTTTTAAAATGGTGGGGGGCAAGAGTAGGTAGGAAGAAAATAAATATCTGTGCATGCATTTGCTTATCTATGCATGAGGAAGCTCTAAAACAATACCCAAGAAATGAAGGACAGTGCTTACTTATGAGAAATTGGAATAGGGACAAGGATGGGAGGGAGAATTTCACGGCAAATCTATTGATACTGATTTTTTGAATAATGTGAATGTTAAAGCTATTCATAAAACTAAAGAGAAGTAAATAAATATTGGTCCAGGCTAGGGTGGAAATGGGACAGAAAGATGAGATAAGGCTTTGAGAAGTTTTAATTACAGAGCTCCATATATAAGGGCCACAGATTAGAAGGGCGTTTAGAAGTCCAAATGGCCCTCCATCCACTATTAGAATATTATTTGAAAAACAGAATGTACAACATAGACAGCCCCATCTAGAACAGTGCCAGGGGTTCAGTGACCTAGAGCTTTTAATGGAGAATCAGTGTCGTCCCTCTGTACTAGATGTCGACCAATCCTGGCTGTCTTTCCCCAAATTGTACAACCATTTAGTTTGCGTCCTTGAATCCCTTTGTATCATACTGTGGCAAGTTCTCAGTTCTCTTTCTTCCTCCTACAGAATTCTTCTTGCCAATGTTCCTGTGTGAGTTTTCTTTTTGTTTCATGTTATTGAAAATTTGATGCTTTTCTTCTTCTTTTTTTTTTTTTTTTTTGTCTTTTCCAAGGCTGCACCCGCAGCATATGGAGGTTGCCAGGCTAGGGGTCTAATCAGAGCTGTAGCTGCTGGCCTACACCACAGCCACAGCAGCGCTGCATCTGAGACCTACACCACAGCTCACAGCAACACCAGATCCTTAACCCATTGAGCAAAGCCAGTTATTGAACCCACAACCTCATGGTTCCTAGTTGGATTCGTTAACCACTGAGCCACGACGGGAACTCCTTGTTTCTGTTTTATAGATAGGTTTGTTTTTGCCATATTTCAGATTCTACATATAAGTGATATATTTGTTTTTCTCTTTAGGACTTCACTTGGTGTGATCATCTTTAGTTGCATCCATGTTGGTGCAAATGGCATTCTTTCTTATGGCTGAGTAGTAATCCATTGTATATAGGTACCACATCTTCTTAATTCATTCCTCTGTCGGTGGACATTTGTTTCCATGTCTTGGCTATTGTGAATAATGCTGCTGTGAACATAGGGGTGAATGTGTCTTTTTTTTTTTTTTTTTTTTTTTGTCTTTTTGCTATTTCTTTGGGCCGCTCCCGTGGCATATGGAGGTTCCCAGGCTAGGGGTTGAATCGGAGCTGTAGCCCCTGGCCTATGCCAGAGCCACAGCAACGCGGGATCCGAGCTGCGTCTGCAACCTACACCACAGCTCACAGCAACGCCGGATCGTTAACCCACTGAGCAAGGCCAGGGATCGAACCCGCAACCTCATGGTTCCTAGTTGGATTCTTTAACCACTGTGCCATGACTGTGTCTTTTTGTGTTATAGTTTTGTCCAGATATATGCCCAGAAGTGGGATTTCTGGATCATATGGTAGTGGTATATTTAGTTTTCTGAGGAACCTTCATAATGTTTTCCATAGTAGTTTACCAATTTACATTCCCACCAACAGTGTAGGAGTGTTCCCTTTTTTCCTCATCCTCTCCAGAATTTGTTATTGGTAGACTTGTTAATGGTGGCCATTCTGACTGTTGTGAGGTGGTACCTCATTGTAGTTTAGATTTGCCGTTAGTGATGTTGAGCGTTTTTCATGTGCTTACTGGCCATCCATATGTCTTCTTTGGAAAAATGCCTGTTTAGGTCTTCTGTCCATTTTTCAATTGGGTTTTTGGTGGTTGTATGAGTTATTTGTGTATTTTAGAGATTAAGCCCATGTCATTTGCATCCTTTGCAACTATTTTCTCCCATTTCATAGATTGTCTTTTCATTTTGTTTATGGTTTCCTTTGCTGTGGAAAACCTTGTAAGTTTGATGAGGTCCCATTTGTTTATTTTTGTTTTTCATTCTATTGCCTTGGAGACTGACCTATGAAAACATTTGTTTGGTTTATGTCAGAGAATGTTTTACCTATGTTCTCTTCTAGGAGTTTTATCTTTACGTTTATCTTCTAGGTGTCTTGTCTTATATTGATGTCTTTAAGCCATTTTGAGTTTATTTTTGTATATGGTGTGAATGTGTGTTCTAGTTTCATTGATTAGCATGAAGCTGTCCAGTTTTTCCAGCACCACTTGCTGAAGAGACTTTTTCTCACTTTATATTCTTGCCTCTGGAGTTCCCTTTGTGGTGCAGTGGTTAACGAATCCACCTAGGAACCATGAGGTTGCGGGTTCAATCCCTGGCCTTGCTCAACAGGCTAAGGATCCAGTGTTGCCGTGAGCTGTGCTGTAGGTTGCAGATGTGGCTCAGATTTGGCATTAGCTGTGGCTCTGGCATAGGCTGGTGACTATAGCTCTGATTAGACCCCCTAGCCTGGGAACCTCCATATGCCATGGAAGTGGCTCTAGAAAAGGCAAAAAGACAAAATAAATAAATAAATAAAATATATTCTTGCCTCCTTTGTGGAAGATTAATTGACATTAATAGGTGTGTGGGTTTATTTCTGGGCTCTACATTCTGTTCCATTGATCCATAAGTCTGTTTTTGTACCAGTACTACACTGTCTTGATTACTGTAGCTTTGTAATATTGTCTGAAGTCTGGGAGAGTTATGCCTCCTGGTTGTTTTTCCCCCCTCTGGGTTGCTTTGGCAATTCTAGGTGTTTTATGCTTCCATATCAATTTTTGGATTGTTTATTCTAGTTCTGTGGCAAATGTCCTGAGTAATTTATAGGGATCTCATTAAATCTATAGATTGCTTTGGGTAGTATGGCCATTTTAACAATATTAATTCTTCTGATCCAGGAGCATGGGATATCTTTCAGTTTCTTTGAGTCCTATTTAATTTCCTTGATTAATGTTTTATAGTTTTCAGCACATAAGTCTTTGACTTCCTTGGTCAGGTTTATTCCTAGGCATTTTAATTTCTTTGGTGTGATTTGTAAAGGTATTGTTTATAATCCTCTTCTAATAGTTCATTGTTAGTATTCAGAAATGTAACTGATTTCTGATGTTAGTCCTGCTGATATGCTAAATTCATATCAGTTTGAGTAGTTTCTGTGTGGAGTCCATAGGGTTTTCTGTGTATAGTATCATGCCATCTGCATTGAGTGACAATTTTACCTCTTCTCTTCCAATTTGGATACTTTTTTTTTTTGGTCTAATTACTGGGCTAGGACTTCCACTATGTTGAATAAAAGTGGTGAGATTGTCTTATTCCAGATTTTATTGGAAAGGCTTTCAGCTTTTGTCTGTTGAGTATTGTCTCTGAGCCTGTCATAAATGGCTTTTATTATATTGAGATGTTCCCTCTATCCCCACTTTGTTAAGAGTTTTTATCATGAATGGATGTTTAATTCTGTCAGTGCTTTTTCTCCATCTATCAAGAGGATCATGCAGTTGACTTCTTAATGTGTTATATGACATTGATTTATTTTCATATGCTGAACCACCCTTGTGAACTTGGCAGTCCCAATCAGTTGTGATGTATGATCTTTTTTATGTGTTGTTGGATCTGGCTGGCTAAAATATTGAGAATTTTGTGTTTGTATTCATCAAAGATATGGGCCTCTAATTTTCCTTTTTGGTAATCTCTTTGGTTTTGGTATTAGGGTTATGGTGGCTTCTTAGAATGTCTTTGGGAGTGTTCCTTTAATCTTTTGGAAGAGTTTAAGAAGGATGGGTAAAAGTTCTTTGGTAGAATTTGCCTGTGAAGCCATCTGATCCTGAACTTTTGTTTGTAGGGAGTTTTTTTTTTTTAATTACATATTCAATTTCATTTCTAGTGATCAATTTGTTCAAATGATCTATTTCCTCTAGCTTCAGTTTTGGTGGGCTGTATGTTTCTAAAAATTGTCCAGTTTTTCTAGGTTGTCATATTCCTTGGCAAATAATTGTTCATAGTATTCTCTTATGGTTTTTTGTATTTATGAAGTATCTATTGAGATTCTTCCTTTTCATTTCTTATTTTGTTTATTTGGGTTCTCTCTCCTTGATGAATCTGGCCAGAGGTTTTGCAATTTTGTTTACCTTTTCACAGAACCAGCTCTTGATTTTATTGATCTTTTGTTCTGTATTTTTGATCTCTATTTTTTTATTTCCTCTCTGATCTTTATGATTTCCTTCCTTCTGCTGACTTTGGGGTTTGTTCTTTTTCTAATTCTTTTAGGTGTTCTTTTTCTTTTGCGTCTTTTTTTTTTTTTTTTTTTTTTTTTTTTTTTTTTTTTTTTTTTTTTGTCTTTTCTAGGGCCTCTCCTGCAGCATATGGAGTTCTAAGGCTAGGGGGTTAATCGGAGCTGTAGCCATCTGCCTATGCCAGAGCCACAGCAACACGGGATCCGAGCCATGTCTGCAACCTATACCACAGCTCACGGCAGCACCAGATCCTTAACCCACTGAGCAAGGCCAGGGATTGAACCCGCAACCTCAGGGTTCCTAGTTGGATTCGTTAACCACTGCACCATGATGGGAACTCCTGTTCTTTTTCTAATTCTTAATTAGGTTGTTAATTTGAGATCTTTCTGTCTTTTTTTTTTTTTTTTTTTTTTTTTTTTTAGGAAGCCCTGTATTGCTATGAACTTGCCTCTAAGCACTGCTTTTGTGGCATCCCATAGATTTTGTATGGTTGCATTTTCACTATCGTTTGTCTCAAGGTCTTTTTAAATATCCTATTTGATTTCCTCATTGACCCATTGGTTTTCTAGTAGCATGTTGTTTAGTCTCCATGTGTCAGTTTTTCTCATTTCTTTTCCGGTGGTTGATTTCTAGTTTCATGATACTGTGGTCAGAGAGGATGCTTGAGATAATTTATGTACTCTTAAATTTATTGAGGTTAGTTTTGTGCCCAAGTATGTGGTCAGTCCTGGAGACTGTTCCCTGTGCACTTGAAAATAATGTATATTCTGGTTCTTTTGGATGAAATGTCCTGAAAATAGCAATTAGTCTAACTGTTCTGTTGTGTCATTTAGGATCCCTGTTGCCTCATTAATTTTCTGTCTAAAAGATCTGTCCATTGATGTGTGTAGGATGTTAAAGTCTCCTACTGTTATCGTATTCCCATGAATTTCTCCTTTTATGTCTGTTAGTATTTGGGTGCTCCTATATTAGAGGCATGTATATTGATAAGTGTAATATCCTCTTCTTGAATTGATCCTTTGATAATTAAGTAGTGTCCTTCTCTGTCTTGCCTGTCATTTCCACTTGCATGAAATATCTTTCCATCCCCTCACTGTCAATTTATATGTGCCCTTTGCTGTAAGGTAGGTCTCTTTTTTTAATCCAGTCTGCTACTCCATGTCTTTTGATTGGAGCATTCAGTCCATTAACATTTAAGGTAATTATTGATAAATATGTATTTATTGCCATTTTAAACCTTGTTTTTCAGTTGATTCTATGTTTCTCCTTTGTTCTTTTTTTTGGGGGGGTGGATGATTTCCTTTTATTTTATGCTTGTGTCCACTTCTTTTTTTGTGAATGTATTGTTTGTTTTTGATTTGTGGTTGCCCTGTTTTTCAAGTATATTAACCCCTTCCTATATCTGCTTGCTTTAGACTGATAGTCATATGGTCTCAGACACGTTCCTCACATTTTATGGTTTTGATGTCCATTTTTACATCTTTACGTTTATCCTTCTGCTGGTCCTTGTGTTTCTCATTGCTTTCACAAAGAGGTTGTTTTTTTTCCTTTCCATTTTGATGTATATACTAGCTTATTTAAGTGATTACTTTCCAATTGTGACTTCATCCATCCTATCTATATCTTATTACTTCTTTCCTATTTAGAGGAGACCTTTCAATATTTCTTTTAGAATAGGTTTTGTATGCTGTATTCATTTTAGTTTTTGTCTGAAAATTTATTTCTGTCAATTTAGTGATAATCTTGCTGGGTAGAGTATTAGGCTGCAAATTTTTGGAACTTTGAATATATCTTGCCACTGTCTTCTGGCCGATAGTATTTTTGTGGAAAAATCAGCTGATAACCTTTTGGGGTTCCTTTATAATTGTTTGGTTTTTTCTTGCTGCCTTTAAAGTCCTTTCCTTATTTTAACTTTTGTCATTTTGATTATAATTTGTCTTGGTTTAGGTCTGCTTGGGTTCAGCTTGTTTGGAGCCCTCTGTGCTTCCTGTATTTTCATGTTTCCTTTGTCTTTTTATTTTTTTATCTTTTTAGCACCACACCCATGGCATATGGAGGCTCCTGGGCTAGGAGTCGAATCATTGCTGAAGCTGCTAGCCTATGCCACAGCAACACCAGCCCTGAGCCACCTCTGTGACCTATACCACAGCTCACAGCAATACTGGATCCTTAGCCCACTGAGTGAGGTCAGGGATCGAACCTGTGTCCTCATGAATACTAGTCAGGTTCTTTAACTGCTGAGCCATGACAGGAACTCCATGTTTCCTTTAGAATTAGGAAGTTTTCAGTCATAATTTCTTCAAATATAATTTGAATCCCCCTTTCTTTTTCTTCTCTTGGAATCCCTGTTATGCATTATTGGTCCACTTTATATTATCCCATAGATCTCTTAAATTACCTTCCTTTTTTTAAAATTTGGTTTTCTGCCTGCTGTCCCGATTGAGTGATTTCCATTATTTTCTAAGTTATTTGTTTGTTCCTCTGCATTATTCATTCTGCTGTTCCATGCCTTTAACTCAGCTTTTGTCTCTGCAAAGTAATTTTCTAATTTTTCTTGGTTCCTCGTTATATTTTCTAGTTCCTTTCTAAGTAATCGGCATTACTGTTGATTTCTGTCTTTAATTCCTTCAGTAGTTTCATTACCTCCTTTTGGAACTTGGTGTCTGTTAGATTGGAGAGGTCTGCTTCATCGTCTGCTCCTTCAGGGGAATTCTGTTCTTTTAAATGAGAATGGTTTCTGTGCTCCTTTATTTTGATTATTCTTTCTTATTCTGTGAGTTTAGAGAAAACAATTACCTACTCTCATCTTAGAGGACTATGTTTATGTGGGAGCATCCCTGGATAGTTTTGTGAGGGCTTTTTTTTTTTTTTTTTTTTTTTTGGTGTGAGGGCTGCTTTTGGTTTGGATGCTTTCTGTCTTTCCTCAGTGTGTGAAGGCTGTCATCCACTTGATAGGGGATGGGAAGGTGTTTGGCCTGCTTGTGCTGCCAGGATGGTGGAGGCAATGGATGGCCCTGGCAGGCAGCACCTGGTCCCCAGGCCCTTGGTAGTGGTGCTTGTGTATTCCCAGAGGGGTAAGGGCAACAGACTGTGATCAGTTGCAGGGTTCTCCACAGCAGCAACCCTTGAGGCAACTGTGACTGCAGGTGGTGCTTGGTCATGGGACTGTTAGTGTGGCGGGCTGTGCCCCCTTCAGGAGCCTAAGATGGCTGCAGCAGCTTACAACTGATCCTGTAGCCCATGCAAGAGGCGCCCTACCACCTGAGAGCCCATGCATGCTCAGAGAAAGAAGTTTCTATGACACCCTCTCAATTTCCCAACAATGGTGCCTGTTTTCTCTGGTGGGCCCAGGACTCTTCTTGCACTCTCTTGATTGTGGTGCACCACTCCCCAGCAGTACCCCTCTGCCCCAGACTCTCTCCAGAACTGACCTCCAAAGCCCAAGTCTTAGCACTAGGCCCCTCCCCGAATGCCTCAGGCAGTGAGGTCCTGGACAGTGATACTGGTAGTCTGTGAAGCTCTCTTTCTGCTTTGCCCTCCTCTGATCAGCTGCTGTGCCTTTCCCATGCCTTTGTGGCTCCCCCCTGCCCAATCCTGGCTGATCTCAGTTAGGTGGCCTCCTAGGGTGTGGATTCCTTTCCTCTTTCACAGCTTCCTCTCAGGAGTCCTGGTCCACACCTGAAGCCTTTTTTTTTTTTTTCTTCTCTGTCTGTCTGTCTCTCCTTTTCCCCTTTTGTTCTGCCCAGTTAATGTGGAGATTTCCTTGTTCTTGTCTTTTTGTAAGTCTGAGGTGTTCTGTCAGTGTTCAGTAGATATTCTTTGTGAATTGTTCAACATACAGATTTTTTTATGTGTTTGTAGAAGGAAGTGTCACATCATAATTCTCTGCCATCTTGATCCCACCTCAACAGTACTCATTTTTAAAAGGTTACAATTCATTGGTTTTTAATATATCCGTAGATATGCAATCATCACACCTATCAATTTTAGACCATTCTTTAACTCCCTTAAAAAAAGCCCTTCTGCCCATTATTTCATTCTTTTTTTTATTGCTGAACCATATTTCCTGATATAGATGTACTACACTTTATCCATTGAACATTTGATAAAAGCTTTTATCTTATAAAGCAGCAGTCTGATGTATTCATAATGCAAACTGTATATGTAATTTAAAATTTTCTAGTAGTTATTTTTCAAAAAGTAAACAAGTGAAATTAAGATATTTTAAACCAGCATATCCAGAGTATTATTTTGATATGTAATAAATACTAAAATTGTTCATGAGATAGTCTGCATTTTATATTGTACTAAGTTCGTGAAATACGGTGTTTTTTACTCACAGCTCATCTCAGTTTGGACTATTCACATTTCAAGTGCTAGTAGCTACAATTTTGGACAGCGTAGTTAGTAATATAAACTGTTTCTGGTTTCCTTCTTGACTTCGGCTTCTAGAAAGCTTTGGACCAAATTCACAGTAAGCAATTTTTCTTTTACTTTTTTGGGTGTGGGATTGGGGAGGGCCACACCTGCAGCAAGTGGAAGTGCCTAAGCCAGAGATCAAATCCAAGCCACAACATTAACTTGAGCCATAACAGTGACAACACCGAGTCCTCAATTGCTAGGCCACCAGGGAACTCCCAGTTTTTCTATTAATATGATTCATGGCTCCAGATTGCTTCTTTGCTTTTGTTTTCCTTTTGTTGTATCTTTTCTCACTTGTTTTCAGTTTATGCTAATCTGTTACACTTTATACCCCTTCCTTTGTAAACTGCCTTAAATAAAAATGAAAATGACATAGGTCTTGAGAAGAATAATGCTGACAAAAAGATATATATTTCAGTCAAGGCAAATAACTAGTGAACTGATTTGAGGAATTGAATTTAAGCTTATTTCTTCTCCTTCCTCCTCTTCTCTTCCTTTTAAGCCTATTTCTTCCCCTCCTTCCCCTCTTTCTTCTTCCTCCTCCTCTTCTTTGTTTTTGTTTGTTTGTTTGTTTTTTTAAGGGCTGCATGTGTGGCATATGGAAGTTCCCAGGCTCGGGGTTGAATCAGAGCTACAGCTGCTGGCTATAGCCACAGCAACGTGGGATCCAAACCACATCTGTGACTTATACCCCAGCTCATGGCAATGCCAGATCCCCGACTCACTGAGTGAGGCCAGGGATCAAACCCGCATCCTAATGGACACTAGTCACATTCGTTTCTGCTGCTCCACAATGGGAATTCCCAAGCCTATTTCTTTAGATGCTGCTGCTAATCCTCCACCCACCTTTCTCTGGCCCCTTTGTCCCAACACCCAAACTTACCAAGACTCTGCAGGCATCATTTCTTCTATATAATGTCAAATAATAGAAATGATTTAGCCCGTGTGACTGGTAGACACAGGTAACAGGAAATAGTGCAGGTATTACTTGGAATTAATGTATGTAAGTAACGTTTAGTGATTTGGGAAACCAAAAACAGAAGCAAAACAGACCACATGACCTCCTAAATTAGAGGATAGAGCAAGAAGACAAATGATCTTCAGTGCATTTTCACTAAAGGCCTTCATTGTGTCAAGAACTTTCTGGGAATTGTACTAATTGAGACTATTTTTTCTCTTCTCTCTGCTTTTCCATCTGCTCTGCCATCCCCACAACACCCTTCTTTCTCCTGCCTTCGCCAGCCTCAGGGCCCTGTCCAAATACCCCTTCAGTGATGCCTTCTTTGGCCTGCTCCATAAGGCTCCTTTTCTCTTTCTTAACCACACTTGCCACATTCCTATGCTCTGTAGCAGGCGATAAGCACCAGCTCTCAAGCAGGAGACAGGTCACATTTATTTCTGTATTTCCACAAGTAGCTGGAGAGTGGCATGAAGTTGGTGCTCAGTGGATGTTGTTGATAAGTTAAAGTGCTAGTCATTGGTGCTCCCTGAATGTGGGGCAATGTGCTAAGGGCTTCATGTGTATGGCACATTCATCTTCACAACCATCTGAGGCTGCCTTCTCTGTTTGATAAGGAAGGTGAGACTTTTGGAGAGGTTAAATGACTCACCCAAGGTCACGCAGCAGGTCAGTGGCAGAGCATCAAAGATACCTTGGAGGAGTTTCAATCTGTAGAAGAGAGTTTTCATGTGTTTTATAATAACCTCAAAAACTAAAGAAATGAATTTGCTTCGGATTGGACATAGTACATATAGGCTTTTTCTGCCAGAAGAAGGTGTTATTTTTAGCCAACTTCAAAATGGTTACCGTAAAGTAATAGTGTACATTTGCGGTTTTTTAATTAGTCCAGTGGGGTATGAGCTTAGTCCAGTGGGGTATGAGCTATCAGAAAGACTTTTAAAAAAAATCTATTTTTTTTTTTTAGAATTAAAGTATGGCACAACATTGTAAATCAACTAATTTCTGCTGTATAGCAAAGTGACCCAGGCATACATATCTGTAACATTCTTTTTCTTATCTACCATCACGGTCTATCCCAAGAGACTGGATATATTTCTCTGTGCTATACAGTAGGAACTCACTGCTTATCCATTCTAAATGTAAATAGTTTGCATCTACTAACTCCTAACTCCCAATCCCTCCCCCTCGGCAACCACAAGTCTCTTCTCCATGTCTGTAGTCTGTTTCTGTTGTAGACAGGTTCATTTGTGCCATATTTTAGATTCTACATGTAGGTGATATCATATGGTATTTTTCTTTCTCTTTCTGACTTGGTATGAGAATCTCTAGTTGTTTTTCTGTAGCTGTGAATGGCATTATGTATACATTTCATTCTTTGTTATGGCTGAGTAGCATTCCATTGTATATAGGTACCACATCTTAATCCATTCATCTGTTGATGGACATTTAGGTTGTTTCCATGTCTTGGCTATTGTGAATAGTGCAGCTAGGAACATAGGGTGCGTGTACCTTTTTGAGTTATAGTTTTGTCCAGATAGATGCCCAGGTGTGGGACTATTGGATGATGTAATTGTTCTATATATAGTTTTCTGAGGCACCTCTATATTCTTTTCCATAGTGGTTGTATCAATTTACACTTCCACCAGCACAGTAGGAGGGTTCCTTTTCTTCCTCATCCTCTCCGGCATATGTTATTTGTAGACTTGCCTCCTGCCCAATGCGAGGTGGTAGGTACCTTATTGTAGTTTTGATTTGCATCTCTCTATTCATTAGTGATACTGAGCATCTTTTTATGTGCCTACTGGCCATCCATATGTCTTCTTTGAAGAAATGTCTATTGGGGTCTTTTGCCTATTTTTTTCAATCAGGTTGTTTGTTTGTTTTTGTTGTTGTTGTTGAGTTGTATGTGTTGTTTGTATATTTTGGAGATAAAGCCCTTGTCAGTTACATCATTTGTAACTGTTTTCTCCCATTCTGTAGGTTGTCTTTTTCACTTTGTTTATGGTTTCCTTTGTTGTACAAAAGCTTGTACGTTTGATTAGGTCCCATTTGTTTATTTATCATTTTGGGCTGTCCCAAGTCACATGAAGCTCCCACACCATGGATCCATGCCGAAGCTGCAGCCTAAGCTGTAGCTGGGCATCACCGGATCCTTAACCCACTGTGCGGGCTGGGAATCAAACTCGCTTCCCATTACTCCAAAGACACTGCCGATCTCGTTGTGTCACAGCAGGATCCCGTTGCACCAGTGCTCCCCATTTGTTTATTTTTGTTTTTTTTTTTTTTTCCTATTGCTGTGGGAGACTAAGGCAGTAGATCTTAAATGACCTAAGAAAACATTTGTATGGTTTATGTCAGTGAATGTTTTGCCTGTGTTCTCTTTTAGAAGTTTTATGGTGTCTTGTCTTTAAGTTTTTAAGCCATTTTAAGTTTATTTTTGTGCATGGCGGGGTGTGTTCGAGTTTCTTTGATTTACATGCGGCTGTCCAGTTTTCCCAGCACCACTTGCTGAAGAGACTATCTTTTTCTCCTTTTATATTCTTGCCTCCTTTGTGGGAGATTAATTGACAATAAGTATGTGGGTTTATTTCTGGGCTCTGCATTCTATTCCATTGGTCCGTATGTCTGTTTTTGTACCAGTACCACTCTGTCTTGGTTACTGTAGCTTTGTGTTACTGTCTGAAGTCTGCCTCCTACTTTGTTTTTTTTCCCCCCAGGATTGTTGTGGCAATTCTGGGTCTTTTATGGTTCTATATACATTTTTTTCTTTTTAGGGCTGCACCTGCAGCATATGGAAGTTCCCAGGCTAGGGGTCGAATCAGAGCTACAGCTGCTGGCCTACTCCACAGCCACAGCAACTTGGGATCTGAGCCGCATTTTCAACCTACTCCACAGCTCATGGCCACACTGGATCCTTAACCCACTGAGCAGGGCAAGGGGTTGAACCCATATCCTCATGGATACTAGTTGGGTTCATTACCACTGAGCCACAAGGGAATTCCCCATATAAATTTTTGGATTATTAGGTTTAGTTTTGTGGAAAATGTCCTGGGTAATTTGATAAAGATTTCATTAAATCTGTGGATTTGTATGTATTGTACATACTTGCATATGTATTGCTTTGGATAAATGTTAGGGGACCTGGAAAGACACCAGGATTCATTGAACAAGCATAAAAAACTAGCAACCCATTAGATTGTGTGAAATAAAAGTAATTTCACCTTATGACCTCTAATAACATTATTTGAACTCCTGTGATTGCCTACTGAATTCAAAGTCTGAATTATATCCTAAATCACTACTCATTCTTAAAGCAATTAACTCTCAAAACCAAATAGCCTTGCTGAAACTTGTTAAGGCCCAGGTTCATTAGTCCACTAATATCAAGCATGATTTTCAATGACCGTATTCTAAGCGTGGAAATAGATTTATGGTTATCAGCTGGTGCGTATTTAGAATAAACTTCTATATAGTGTATGAAAGGTCAACAGAGAATGACATCATGAATTTGCACATGGATTCATTAATAATAAAACAGTCCTACATTTTCAGATTCTACAGTGCATCTTGTTTTTTAACATCAAAGACTTTGGTTCTGAATGCTATTATATCTTCTCATGAATATTTTTGCTAAGAATATTTTCTTTTTAAATAGGAAAGAAAGCTGTCATGGAATAAATGGAAAGGCTGAAAGAATGCACAGCTGCAGAACTGCCCCCCTCCAGTGTGCTCTGTATACACTAGAACATTAGAAAGAGAATATTTTAATAGCTGTGAGCTTCAGTATCAGGTTTTATTTTGCTTCCACTCAATTAATTACAGTTCACCTTGGAAAATTCTATAAAAATTTAAAAGACAAGTAGCTGCTTGGTTTAAACATGGGCAGGCACTGAATTTTCTTTTAGAAGAATTTTAGAACTCATTAGTGATTTCTCCTAAAATGGAATACTTATTTTTCTGTTGTGGAGTGTGTAGGGTATGACCCTATTTTGTAATTTTTGATTATAACTGTCATTTCTATCATGCTAAAAAAAAATCTGTTTCCGCTTTGCTCTCTTTTTTCCCCCTTTCATTGAGAATATAAGTGGCTTATGGATAACAATCAAAATGGGAAAATAAGTTATAGATAAGCTTATTTAGAGATTCTGATCTGTTGGCTGATCCAGGGTTTGGAAGGTTTAATGCTTGCCTGGTCAGCCTAATCAGCTTTTGTGTAAATGTGACTTGAGCAGGTTGCTGAGGGCAGGAGGTGTGAGGGCCAGGGGCGTATGGTGTTCTCTATCTTGGCTAATTCCCAGTGAGGAAGGACAGGGGTTATCTCAGTCTCCAGGAATCTCATACCCTAGAGATTCCATTATCTCCAGGTGGTAGTAACTCAAAGGTGAAAGATTCCATCAAGGTTTCAGGTCCAGGACCTGATCAGCAAATTCCCTTGACACATTGCTGTATTTGACACCCCTAAGAACCCTATGAGAAGATATAAAAATAACACATGATAGGGAACCAGATTGTTCTAAGTACTGTGGAAGGGCTCATGACTCCAGGCATTTCCTCTCTTCTAAAAAATGTCTGCACTTTTCATAACTATGTGATTAGAGAAATATAACTATGGATATTGTAGAATCCTATGAAAGTATTAACCCTAAATTTGATTTTGACCTTTGTGAAACCAAAGCAAATTGGAAAAGCCAGTCAATTACATGATTCTTATATTTAAGGACCAAAAATGCTAAATCTTTAGTGGGAAAAAAAAAACTTCAGAAGCATAAATTTGAAATTTTGCTAATGGGTTCCTCACAAATGGGGTCACAGATACTGGCTTTAATAATATGCCTAAAGTAGAAAGATAGTCTTCAAGAGAGGAGGGGGTAGTTTAACCTAACAACTTACTTTGCTTTAGGTAGAAAGGAAATTCGAATATTACTTTCACTACCCGAGAGCAGGCCAGGCCCTTAATAGAAGGCATATCTAGATTCTAGAAGACTCTAGTGCACTTTAGGAGTTGACATGGACTTGTTTATCAATGAAGAACAAAGCCCTTTTCTTCATTCCTTTAAAAACAATGCATAAACTGAAAAGGGCTAAAAAGTTTATTTTTCACTTTAAAAAATTTAATTTTTGTTTTATATTGGGATATAGTTGATTGACAATATTGTTTTAGTTTCAAATGTACAGGAAAGGGAATCCACTATACACATATGTATATCCATTCTTTTTTAGATTTTTTTCCCCATATAGGTTATTATAGAATATTGAGTAGAGTTTCCTGTGTTGTACGGTAGGTCCTTCTTGATTATCAATTTTTTTTTCTTTTCACAGCTGAACCTGAAGCATATGGAGGTTTCCAGGGCTAACAGTCGAATCAGAGCTTCAGTTGCTGGCCTGGGCCACAGCAATGCCAGATCTGTCACCCAATGAGGGAGGCCAGGGATTGAACCAGCATGCTCATGGGCACTATGTCGGGTTCTTAACCTACTGAGCCACAACAGGGATGCCTTTATTTTATATATAGTAGTGTGTTACATGTTAATCCCAAATTCCTAATTTACCCCTTCTCCCTGCTTATTCCTGTTAGTAACCATAAGTTTGTTTTTGAAGTCTGTGAGTCTCTTTCTGTTTTATAAAAAGTAAAAAGTTCATTTGTATCATGTTTTCAATTCTACATATAAGTGATATCATCTGATATTTGTCTTTCTCTGTCTTCACTGAGTATGGTGATTTTCTAAGTCCATCCATGTTGCTGCAAATGGCATTATTATTTTTTTAGTTGTTCAATAATTATTTATTGAATGAAGAATGAATGCCCATTGGTTTCTTTGGGAAAAAACTTACTTAATGTGAGGGTTTGATGTATTATTGGAGCCAGAATTGGAAAGACCAATTAATTCACCAACAATTAAGAGAAATAAAGGGAGAGTAGCAAAAACAAAGACTTTTCACAGGACAGAGGATATGTATATAATCTTATGGCATGTTCATTGACATTTCCCACTTTGCCACTTCCCAGCTGAGGCAAGAACAGCATAAGGAGGGAGAACCAGAGCAGCGTGTCCGAGTTCCTCTTCCTGGGGCTTCCCATCGGGCCAGAGCAGCAGGGCGTGTTCTTTGCCCTGTTCCTGAGCATGTACCTGATCATGGTGCTGGGGAACCTGCTCATCAGGCTGGACCCTCACCTCCACACCCCCATGTACTCCTTTGTCATCACTTGGCCCTCACCGATGTCTCCATTTCAATTGTCACTCTGCCAAAGATGCTGATGAACATGCAGGCTTAGCAACAATCTATCCCCTATGCAGAAGGCTTTTCCCAGATGTATATTTTTCACACTTTTTGTTGTCTGGACAATTTCCTTCTCACAGTGATGGCTTATGACAGGTATGTGGCCATTTGTCAGCCTCTCCACTACAGCACCATCATGAATCAGGAACTGTGTGTCTCCTTCGTAGCTGGGTCCTGGTTCTTCTGTTGTATCCACACCCTCTTGCACACACTCCTCTTGGTCTAACCATTCTTCTGTACAGACAATACCATCCCCCACTTCTTCTGTGACCTCACCGCCCTCCTGAAATTGAGCTGTTCAGACATCTCCTCCAATGAGCTTGTCATCTTTACTGTGGGAGGAGCACTTTTCATCCTGGAAATGGCATTATTTTATTCTTTTTTATGGCTGAGTAATTTTCCGTTGTATGTATGTACTATATCTTCTTTTTTAATGTTTTTTTTTTTTTTAGATTTTCTTTTTTTCTATCATGGTTGATTTGCATTGTTCTGTCAATTTCTGCTATATAGCAAAGTGACCCAGTCATACATTTCATATATATATATATTCTTTTTCTCACATTATCTTCCATCATGTTCCATCACAAGTGATCAGATACAGTTCCCTGTGCTATACAGCAGGATCTTACTGCTTATCTACTCCAGATTAAATAGTTTGCATCTACTAACCCCAAACTCCCAGTTCATCCCATTCTCTCCCCCCTCGGCAACCACAAGGCTGTCCTCTATCCTGACTTGGGTAAGAGTTTTTATCATGAATGGGTGTTGGATTTTGTCAAATGCTTTTTCTGCATCTATTGAGATGATCATGTGGTTTTTGACTTTTCTTTTGTTAATGTGGTGTATGACATCGATTTATTTGCATATGCTGAACCATCCCTGTGAACTTTGGATGGTCGTGGTATATGACTTTTTTTTATATGTTGTTGGATTTGGTTAGCTAAAATTTTGTTGAGAATTTTTGCATCTATGTTTATCAAAGATATTGTCCTCTAATTTTCTTTTTTTGTAGTATCTTTGTCTGGTTTTGGTATTAGGGTGTTGGTAGCTTAATAGAATGTCTTTGGAATGTTTCTTCTTCAACCTTTTGGAAAGGTGTGAAGAGGATGGGTATAAGTTCTTTGTATGCTTGGTAGAATTCGCCTGTGAAGCCATCTGGTCCTGGACTTTTGTTTGTAGGGAGTGTTTTTACTACATATTCAATTTCATTTCTAGTGGGTGGTCTTTTAAATTGATATATTTCTTCTTGATTCCATTTTGGTGGGCTCTATTGTCTCTAGAAAGTTGTCCATTTCTTCTAGGTTGTTAAATTTGTTGGCGTATAATGTTCATAGTATTCTTATTTATTTTTTTGTATTTCTTTAGTATCTGTTGAGATACCTCCTTTTTCATTTATTTTGAGTTCTTTCCTTCTTTTGTGAGTCTTGTCAGAGGTTTGTCAGTTTTGTTTACCCTTTGAAAGAACCAACTGTTTCATTGATTTTTTTCTATTGTTTTTGAATCTCTATTAATTTCCTCTCTGATCTTTATCTAGTCCTCTGTTGATGGATATTTAGATTGCTTCCCTGTTGCGGCTATTGTAAATTATCCTGTAAGGAACCTTGGGGTGCTTGTATCTTTTCAAATTAGAGTTTTCTCCATATAGATGCCCAGCAGTGGGATTCCTGAATCATATGGTAGTTGTTTTTTAAGGAACCTCCATACTGTTTTTTCCATAGTGGTTGTAGCATTTTACATTCCCACCAACAGTGTAGGAGGGTTCCATTTTCTGCACACCCTCTCCAGCACTTAAAATTGTTTGTAGACTTGTGGAGTTCCTGTCATGGCTCAGTGGTTAACGAATCCAACTAGGAACCATGAGGTTGCAGATTTGATCCCTGGCCTCACTCAGTGGGTTAAGGATCTGGCATTGCGGTGAGCTGTAGTGTAGGTTGCAGATGTGGCTCAGATCCCACATTGCTGTGGCTATGGCATAGGCTGGTAGCTGTAGCTCCAATTTGACCCCTAGCCTGGGAACCTCCATATGCCACAGGTGTGACCCTAGGAAAGACAAAAAAAAAAAAAAGAAAAAAAATTGTAGACTTTTAATGATGGCCATCTGACCAGTGTGAGGTGCCATCATACCTCACATTGTAGTAGTTTTGATTTGCATTTCTCATCGTAGTTTTGATTTGCATTTTTCTAATAATTAGTAATGTCAAACATCTTGTGTGCTTTTTGGCCATCTGTATGTCTTCTTTGCAGAAATGTCTACTTAGATCTTCTGCTCATTTTTTGATTGGGTAGTTTTTCGTGTGTGTGTGTGTGTGTGTGTGTTTTTTTAAGCTTCATGAACTCTTTGTATATTTTGGAGATGAATCCCTTATTGGTTACTTCATTTGCAAATATTTTCTCCCATTGTGTGGGTTGTCATTTTGTTTTGTATGGTTTTAAATTTAATTAGATCCCATTGTTTATTTTTCATTTTAATTACTCTAGTAGGTGGATCAAAAAAGATATTGCTGCAATTTTTGTCAAAGTGTGTTCTGCCTATGTTTTCCTGTAGGAACTTTATAGTATCCAGTCTTACACTTTGGTCCTTCCTCCATTTTGAATTTATTTTTGTACATAGTATTAGAGAATGTTCTAATGTCATTCTTTTACATATAGCTGTCCAGTTTCCCTAGCATGGCTTATTGAAGAGACTGTCTTTTCTCCATTGTATTATTTTACCTCCTTGTTGTAGATTAATTGACCATAGGTGTGGGCTTATTTCTGGGCTTTCTATTCTGTTTGATCTATATGTCTGTTTTTGTGCCATCCTATTTTGATGACTGTAGCTTTGTAGTATAGTCTGAAGTCAGGGAGCCTGATTGCTCCAGCTCCATTTTACTTTCTCAGGATTGCTTGGTTATTGGGGTCTTTCATGTTTGCATAAAAAATAAAAAAATTTTTGTTCCAGTTCTGTGAAAAATGGCATTGGTAATTTGGTGCGGATTGCACTGAATCTGTAAATTACCTTGGGTAGTATAGTCATTTTAACAATATTGATTCTTCCCTTCCAAGAGCATGGTATATCTTTCCATCTGTGTCATCTTTGATTTCTTTCATCAATGTCTTAGAGTTTTCAGGTCTTTTGCCTTCTTAGGTAGGTTTACTTCTGGGTATTTTATCTTTTGATGTGATGGTAAATGGGGTTGTTTCCCTGATTTCTCTTAGTGATCTTTCATTGTTAGTAGTTAGTCATAGAGTTCCCGTCGTGGCGCAGTGGTTAACGAATCCGACTAGGAACCATGAGGTTGCGGGTTTGATCCCTGGCCTTGCTCAGTGGGTTAACGATCCGGCGTTGCCGTGAGCTGTGGTGTAGGTTGCAGACGCGGCTCGGATCCAGCATTGCTGTGGCTCTGGCGTAGGCTGGTGGCTACAGCTCCGATTCAACCCCTAGCCTGGGAATCTCCATATGCTGCGGGAGCGGCCCAAGAAATAGCAACAACAACAACAAAAGACAAAAACAAAAACAAAAACAAAAACAAAAAAAAAACAAAAACAAAACAAAAAAAGAAATGCAGGAGATTTCTGTGTGTTAATTTTGTATCCTCCCACTTTACAGAATTCATTGATGAGCTCTAGAAGTTTTCTGGTGGCATTTTTAGGATTTTCTATGTATAGTATTGTGTCACCAGTGAACAGTGACAGTTTTATTTCTTTTCCAATTTGTATTTCTTTTATTTCTTTTCATTCTCTGATTATTGTGTCTAGAAATTCAAAAACTATATTGAATAGCAGTGGTGAAAGTTGTCTTTTTCCTGATCTTAGCAGATAGGCTTTGAGCTTTTTTCATCATTGAGAATTATGTTAGCTGTGTGTTTGTCATATATGGCCTTTATTATGTTGAGATAAGTTCCCTCTGTGCCCATTCTCTGGATAGTTTTTATCAGAAATGGGTGTTGAATTTAGTCAAAAGCTTTGTATGCATCTGTTGAGATGATCACATGGTTTTTATTCTTCAGTTTGTTGATTTGTATCACACTGATTCATTTGCAGATATAGAAAAGACCTTGAATCCCTGGGATAAATCCCACTTGATCATGGTGTATGATCCTTGTTAGGATTTGGTTTGCTAATATTTTGTTGGGGATTTTTGTATCTGTATTTATCAGTGATATTGGCCTTTTTCATTTTTTTGTGGTTATCTTTGTCTGGTTTTGGTATCAGGGTTATAGTGGCCTCATGGAATGAGCTTGGGGGTGTTCCTTCCTCTGCAATTTTTTGAATACTTTTAGATCACAGATGTAAACTGTTGTCTGAATGTTTGGTAGAATTTGCCTGTAAAGCCATCAGGTCCTGGACTTTTGATTTTTTGGATGTTTTTAAATCACAGTGATTGGTCTATTCATATTTTCTATTTCTCCCTGGTTCAGTCTTAGAAGATTATACCTTTGTAAGAATTTGTCCATTTCCTCTAGGTTGTCCATTTTATTGGCAAATAGTTGCTTGTAGTAGTCTCTTATGATCCTTTGTATTTCTGTGTTTTCAGTTATAATTTCTTGTTCACTTCTAGTTTTATTTTTTGTTATGGTTGACTTACAATGCTCTATAAATTTCTGCTGTAGAGCAAAGTGATCCAGTTATACATGTATTCGTTTTCTCACATTATCCTCCATCATATCCCCTCACAAGTGATTAGATATAGTTCCCTGAGCTATACAGCAGTATCTCATTGCTTATCTACTAACCCCAAACTCTCAGCCCATCCCACTCCCTCCCCCTCGGCAACCACATGTCTGTTCTCCATGTCTATGAGTTTGTTTCTTTTCTGTAGATAGGTTAATTTGTGGCACACATTAGATTCCAGATATAAGTGATATGTGGTATTTGTCTCTTTCTGACTTACTTCACTTATTATGAGAGTCTGGTTCCATCCATGTTGCTGCAAATGGCATTTGTTCTTTTTTATGGCTAAGTAGTATTCTATTGTGTATATGTACCTCATCTTTTTTTGTCTTTTTGCCTTTTCTATGGCCTCACACACGGCATGTGGAGGTTCCCAGGCTAGGGGTCTAATTGCAGCTGTAGCCACCTGCCCACACCACAGCCACAGCGACATGGGATCTGAGCCGCGTCTGTGATCTACACCACAGCTCACAGCAACGCCAGATTCCCAACCCACTGAGCAAGGCCAGGGATTGAACCCGAAACCTCATAGTTCCTAGTCAGATTTGTTAACCACTGAGCCATGACAGGAACTCCATGTACCCCATCTTCTTAATCCATTCATCTGTCAATGAACATTTAGGTTGTTTCAATGTAGGCAGCATATTGTAGGCTCTTGTTTTTTTATCCAGTCTTCCCCTCTGTCTTTTGTTAGGAGCATTCAGTCCATTGATGTTTTAAGGTAATTACTGAGAAATATGTAGTTATTGCCATTTAAACCTTGTTTTTCAGTTGGCTCTATGTTTCTCCTTTGTTCTTTCTTTTTTTGGTTGGATGATTTCCTTTTATGCTTATGTCCTCTTCTTTTTAGTTTTTGTGAATGTATTGTTTGGCTTTGATTTGTAGTTAACCTGTTTTTCAAGTATGTTAACCCTTTCCTATATCTGCTTGCTTTAGCTTGATTGTCTTACAGTTTCAAGCACATTTAAAAAAAGATTTTACTTTTTTTGCCACATTTTATTGTTTTGATGTCCTTTTTTACATCTTCAGCTTTATCCTTTTGCTGTTCCTTCTGTTTATTGTCACTTTTACAAATAGGTTTTTTTTCCCCTCTTACATCTGCATACTGGCTTAAGTGATTACTTTCCAATTGTGATTTCCACCATCCTATTTATTCTTAGTTCTTTAATATTTAGAGGAGACTTTCAGTATTTCCCTAAGAATGTATTTAGTATTGTTATATTCTTTTAGGTTTTGTTTATTGGAGAAATTCTTCATTTCTCCTTGTATTTTAAATGATATTCTTGCTGGGTAGAATATTCTAGGCTGCAAATTTTTCCCTTTTAGAACTTTGAATATATCTTGCCACTCTCTTCTGGCCTGTAGTTTTGGTGTCGAGAAATCAGCTGATAGACTTTTGAAAGTTCCCTTATATGCTTTTTTTTTTTTTCTTGCTGCCTTTAGAATCCTCTCTTTAACTTTCACCATTTTTATTAAAATAAGTCTTGGTGTGAGCTTATTTGAGTTCAACTTGATTGGGGCCCTCTGTGATTCCCATATCTTGATATCTGTTTCCTTTAGATTTGGAAAGTTTTTCAGCCATAATTTATTCAAATATATTTTCAATCCTCTTTTCTTTTTCTTCTCCTCCTGGAATCCCTATTATGCCTAGATTGGCCTACTTTATATTATCCCACAGATATATTGCTTTCATCTGTTTTCATTTGCTTTTCTGTCTGCTGTCCTAATTGGGTAATTTCCATTACTTTATCTTCTGAGTCACTTATTCATTCCTCTGCATTATTGATTCTGCTCTGTAGTGCCTTTAACTCAGTTTGTATCTCTGCAAATGAATTTTCTAATTTTTCTTGGCTCTTCCATATATTTTCTAGTTCCTTTCTGAAGTAGTCTGCATTATGCTTTATATCTGCTCTTAATTCCTTCAGTATTTTCACTATCTCCTTTTAGAACTCAGTGTCTATTAGACTGCAGAGGTTTCTTTCATTGTTGGATGCTTCAGTTGAATTCTTTTTTTTTTTTTTTTTTTTAAACTGGGAATGGTTCCTGAGCTTCATTTTGTTTATATTTTTCTTGTTCTGTGAGTTTAGGGAAGCCAACTGCTGTAGTCTTGGAGGTCTATTTCTATGAAAAAACACCCCTTTGTATTTTGTGGGGGGTTACTATTTATTTTTGCCATGGAAGTTTGAATATTTGCTGTCTTTCTTCAGTGTGAGCAGCCTGTTTTCTTTTTGATAAGGTGCTTTGTGTGTTTCCAGGGAGAAGGGGGCAATGGTCAGGGCTGGTAGTCAGTGCC
This sequence comes from Sus scrofa, assembly GCF_054392235.1. Classification (NCBI taxonomy): domain Eukaryota; kingdom Metazoa; phylum Chordata; class Mammalia; order Artiodactyla; family Suidae; genus Sus; species Sus scrofa. The sequence goes on along the minus strand of NC_139386.1, from coordinate 38,349,599 downwards.
TGGTTGCTGGGCTCTTGGCAGTAGCAAGGACCTACAGGAAAGAGGCGCAGGCTACTCCTAGTTTCAGGGCCCTGGAAAATGGCAGTGACCTCAGGCAGGTGTAGGTGGCACCTGGAGGTTTGGCAATGGCAGCAGCAGGGCATGCGCATTCCCAGGGAGTCAGAGCGACAACAGGTGGTGCTTGGTTGCAGTGTCCTCCTCTATGTCTGTCTCTAAGGTGACTGGGGCCACAGGTGGTACCTGTTTATGGACCCCTAGTGGTGGCAGGCTATGCCCACCTCTGAAGTCTGGGATGACTGTGGTGGTTCACCCCCATCTCCTGTAGACCATGCAAGAGGCACCACATCATGCTTAGCCCGAGCAGGAGGAGCTGCTACCTGTAGCCCATGCAAGAGGCACCTTGCTGCCTGTAGCCCTGCCCTCCAAGAGTCCAAGCATGTGCAGAGAAAGATATTCCTATGGCCATCTGCCCCTCTTTCTCTTGCCCTCCCCAACAATTGGACCTTGCTTCTCCTGCAGACCCAGACCTCCTCCCGGGTTCCCTTGGCTATGATGCTTTGTTCTACAGCCCTTGGCACACTTGTCCCTAGCCCCTCAGGCTGTCTCTGCACAGCCAACCCTAGTCCCTTCTCAGAACTGACTTATGCAGCCTGAGTCTCAGTCCCCTTTCCCCCTTTGGAGCGCCTCAAGCTATGGTGTCCCTGGAAGTGATACTGATGGTCTGTGTGACTCTCTGCTTTGCTTTTCTCAACTCAGTCCAGTTGCTGTACCTTTCTCTGAGGCTTTCAGGTGCCTCTGCCTCAGCTGATCTCCCCTGTCAGGTGGCTTCCTGGGGTGTGGGTTCTTTTCCTTCTTTTTTTTTTTTTTTTTTTTTTTGCTTTTTAGAGCTGCACCTGTGGTATATGGTGCTGGGGTGGGTAGGGGGTTCCCAGGCTAGGGGTCCAATTGGAGCTACAGCTGCCAGCCTCTGCTACAGCCACATCAGATCTGAGCTGCGTCTGCAACCTACACCACAGCTCACAGCAATGCTGGATCCCCAGCCCACTGAGCAAGACCAGGGATCGACCCGCAATGTCATGGTTCCTAGTCAGATTCATTTTTGCTCTGCCGTGACGGGAACTCTCCTTTCCCCTTTCACAGCTCCCTCTGAGGAGTGCTAGTTCGTAGTGATTCTTTCTGTCTTTTTTTTTCCTTTTTTTCTACACAGTTAAGTGGAGGGTTTCTTGCTCTTTCTGGAGGTTTAAGGTCTTCTGCCAGCATTCAGTAGATCTAGTTCTGTGCAAATTGATCTACATGTTGATGGGTTTTTTTTGTTGTTGTGTTTGTGGGAGAAGGTGAGCACCTCGTCTTACTCCTCCGCCATCTTGATCCCAAGAATCCATGACTAATTTTATTGATTTGAGACATCTCCCTTTTTGTTCTTGACGAGTCTGGCTAAAGGTTATCAATCTTGTTGATTTTTTTTCAAAGATCCAACTTTTGGTTTCATTGATCTTCTCTATTGTTTTCCTTGTCTCAATTTCATTTATTTCTGCTCTGACCTTATGATTTTTTTTCCTTCTACTGATTTTAGGTTTTGTTTGTTCTTTAATTGCTTTAGGTGTAAGCTTAACTTATTTATTTGAGCTTTTTCTTTTGTTTCCTGAGATTGTATTGCTAAAAACTTCTCTTTAACTACTGCTTTTGCTGTATCTCATAGACTTTGGATTATTATATCTTACCTGTCATTTGTCTTTGGGTATCTTTTGATTTCCTCTTTAATTTTCTTTTTTTCTTTTTTTTTTTTTTTTGCCATTTTCTTGGGCCGCTCCCGCGGCATGTGGAGGTTCCCAGGCTAGGGGTCCAATCGGAGCTGTACCCACCAGCCTACGCCACAGCCACAGCAACGCGGGATCCGAGCCGCATCTGCAACCTACACCACAGCTCATGGCAACACCAGATCGTTAACCCACTGAGCAAGGGCAGGGATCAAACCGGCAACCTCATGGTTCCTAGTCGGATTCGTTAACCACTGCGCCACGACGGGAACTCCCCTCTTTAGTGATCCATTAGTTGTTTAGTGGCACATTGTTTAGCTTTCAGGAGTTTTTTTTTTTTTGTTTTTTTTTTTTTGCTGTTTCTTTCTTATAGTTGATTTTTAGTCTCATGGCATTGTGGTGGAGAAAATGGTTGATATAATTTAAGTTTTTTAAAATTTACCACGGCTTAAACTGTGGTCCAAGATGTGATCTATCCTGGAGAATGCTCCAGGTGTACTTGAGAATGATGTATATTCTGTTGCATTGGTTGGAATGTTCTATAAATATTAGTTAAGTCTATCCAGTCTAGGGTAGCATTTAAGACCTGTGTTTCCTTGTTAATTTTCTCTCTAGACGATTTGTCCATTGCTATATGTGGGTTGTTAAAGTCTCCCATTAATCTTGTGTTAGTGTCAACCTCTCTTTTTTGCCATTTTAAAATTTTTTATTTTTTAAATTATAGTTGATTTACAGTGTTGTGTCAACTTCTGCTGTATAGCCAAGTGACCCACACATTTTTTCTCATTATCTTCTTTTGTAGTCTATTCCAAGAGATTGGACATAGTTCCCTGTGCTATACAGTAGGACCTCATTGCTTATCCATTCTAAATATAATAGTTTGCATCTACTAACACCAAACCCTCAGTGCATCCCTCTCCCTGGGCAATCAAAAGTCTGTTCTCTATGTTTGTGAGTATATTTCTTTTCTGTAGATAGGTTCATTAGTGCCATATTTTAGGTTCATTAGTGCCATATTTTAGATTTCATGTATAAGTCATATATATAAGTCATATATAGTGTTTGTCTTTCTCTTTCTGACTTAATTTACTTAGCATGATCATCTCTAGTTGCATCCATGTTGCTCCAAATGGCATTATTTTGTTCTTATTTATGGCTGAGTAGTATTCCGTTGTGTATATGTACATCTGCTTTGTCTATTTCTCAGTGGGCGTATAAGTTGTTTACATGTCTTCGCTGTTGTGAATACTGCTGCAGTGAACATACGGATGCATGTATCTTTTTGAATTGCAGAATTGTCCAGATAAATGCTGAGGAGTGGGATTGCTGGATCATATGGTAGCTCTATATTTAGTTTTTTGAGGTCCCTCCATACTGTTTTCCATAGTGGTTGTACCAATTTACATTCCCACCAAGAGTGAAGGAGGACTCTCTTTTCTCGACTCTCTTTTCTCTCCAGCATTTGTTATTTATAGATTTATTAATGATAGCCATCCTGACCAGTGTGAGGTAGTGCCTCATTGTAGTTTTGATTTGCATTTCTCTAATAATTAGTGATGTTGAGAATTTTTCAAGTACCTTGGCCATCTGTATGTCCTCTTTGGAGAAATGTCTATTTAGGTCTTCTGCCCATTTTTAAATTTGGTTGTTTTTTTGTTGTTGAATTTTATGAGTTTGTATATTTTGGAGATTAAGCTCTTGTAGGTTGCATCTTTTGCAACTGTTTTCTCCCATTTTGTAGGATGTCTTTTTTTTTTTTTTTTTTTTTTTAATGGTTTCCTTTGCTCTGCAAAAGCTCGTAAGTTCCATTAGGTCCAGTTTGTTTATTTTTGTTTTTCTTTCTATTGCCTTGGGAGACTGACCTAAGAAAACATTTGTATGTTATATGTCAGAGAATATTTTGCCTATATTTGCTTCTAGGAGTTGTATGGTGTCCTGTTTATGTTTAAGTCTTTGGGCCATTTTGAGTTTATTTTTGTGCATGGTGTGAGGGTGTGTTTTAGTTTCATTGATCAGCATGCAGCTGTCCAGTTTTCCCAGAACCATTTGCTAAAGAGTCTTGTCTTTTTCCCATTTTATATTCTTGACTCCTTTGTTGAAGATTAATTGACCATAGGTGTGGGTTTATTTCTGGGTTCTCTGTTCTGTTCCATTGATCTGTATGTCTGTTTTTGTTCCAGTACCATACTGTCTTGATTACCGTAGCTTTGTATTATTGTGTGAAGTCTGGGAGAGTTATGTACCTTCTTTTTTTTCTCCTCCTCAGAATTGTTTTGGCAATTCTGGTGGGTCTTTTGTTTCCATATTAATTTTTGATCTAGTTCTGTGACAAATGTCATGAATAATCTGATGGGATCACGTTAAATCAGTAAGTTGCTTTGGGTCGTAACAGTGTTAACAGTATTCTTCTAATCCAGGAGCATGTGATATTTTTCTGTATCTTTGAATCCTCTTTAATTTCCTTGATTAATGTTTTATAGTTCTCAACATATAAGTCTTTTACCTCCTTAGTCAGGTTTATTCTTAAGCATTTTATTTTTTTGGTATGATTTGAAAAGCTATTGATTTTTATATTTCTTTTCATTGTTAGTATACAGAAATGCAACTGATTTGTAAATGTTGATCTTGTATCCTGCTACTTTGCTGAATTTGTTGGTCAGTTTGAGTAGTTTCTGTGTGGAGTCCTTAGGGTTTTCTATATATAGTATCATGTTGTGTGCATATAGTGACAGTTGTACCTCTTCTCTCCCAATTTGGATACCTTTTATTTATTTTGTTTTTCTGATTGCTCTTGAATAGTGGGCATCCTTGTCTTGTTCCAGATTTTAGCAGGAAGGCTTTCAGCTTTTCTCCAATGTGTATTGTCTGTGGGTTTGTTGTAATTGTCTTTTATTATGTTGAGATAGCTTCCCTCTATCCCCATTTTGTTAAGAGTTTTTATCATGAATGCATGTTGGATTTTGTCAAATGCTTCTTCTGCAGCTATTGAGATGGTGATGTAGTTTTTGACTTTTCCTTTGTTAATGTGGTTTACATTGATTTGTATATGTTGAACCATCCTGTAAACTTGGGGTGAATTTCACTTGGTTGTGGTGTATGATCTTTTGTGTGTGTGTATGTGTGTTTTGGATTTGGTTGGCTAAACTTTTGTTGAGAATTTTTATGTCAATATTCATAAAAATATTGGCCTATAATTTTCTTTTTTGGTAATATCTTTGGTTTTGATATTGGGGTGATAGTGGCTTCATAGACTGCCTTTGGGAGTCTTCCTTCTTCAGTCTTTTGGAAGAGTTTAAGAAGGATAAATACAAGTTCTTTCTGTGTTTGGTAGATTTCTCCTTTGAAGCCATCTGATCCTGGATTTCTGTTTGGGGGAAGTTTTTAAGAAATTACATATTTAATTTCATTTTTAGTGATCAAGTCAGTGGTATATTTCTTCTAGATTCAGTTTTGTTGGGCTATATGTTTCTAGATGTTCATTCTAGGTTGTAAAATTTATTGGCATATTAATTGTTCATAGCGTTGTCTTATGGTTTTTTGTATTTATGAAGTATCCATTGAGATTCTTCTTTTTAATTTCTTATTTTGTTTATTTGGGTTCTTTCTCCTTTATGAGTCTGGCTAGAGATTTGTCAATTATTTTTACCCTTCGACAGAACCAGCTGTTGGTTTTATTGATTTTTTTCCCCCTATTTTTTAAAATCTCTATTTCATTGATCTCTTCTCTGATATTTAATATTTCCTTCCTTCTGCTGACTTTAGGTTTTGTTCATTCTTTTTCTAATTCTTTTAGGTGGTAGCTTAAGCTATTAATTTGAGATTTCTCTCTCTCTCTCTCTTTTTTTTTTTTTTTTTTTTGTAGAAGGCCTGTATCACTATAAACTTCCCTCTAAGAACTGCTTTTGTGGCATCCCATAGATTCTGTGGTTGTGTTTTCATTGTCATTTGTCTCAAAGTATTTTTTTTTATTTCCTTTTTGATTTCCTTGTTGGCCCATTGGTTTTTTAGTAACCTGTTTTTTAGTCTCCATATGTCAGTTTTTTTCTCATTTATTTTCCTGTCATTGATTTCTAGTGTCATGCCATTGTGATCAGAGAAGGTGCTTGAAATAATTTCTGTACTCTTAAATTTTTTGAGGTTAGTTTTGTGCCCCAGTATGTGGTCAGTCCTAGAGACTGTTCCCTGTGCACTTGAAAATAATGTGTATTCTGGTTCTTTTGGATGAAAAGTCCTGAAAATATCAATTAAGCCTAACTGTTCTATGGTACCATTTATGATCTCTCTTGCCTTATGGGGTTGTTTTTTTTTTTTTTTTTTTGTCTAGAAGGTCTATTCATTGATGTGTGTATGGTCTTAAAGTCTCCTACTATTCTGTATTCCTATCAATTTCTCCTTTTATGTCTGTTAGTATTTGTTATATGTGTTTGGGTGCTCTTATATTAGGCGCATATGCTAACAAGAGTAATATCCTCTTCTTGAATTGATCCTTTGATCATTAAATAGTGTCCTTCTTTGTTGTTCTTTATGGCCTTTGTTTTAAAGTCTATTTTGTCTGATAGGAGTATCATGACTCCCATTTCCCTGTCATTTCCATTCACATGAAATGTCTTTTTCCATCCCCTCATTTTCAATTTATATATGTCCTTTGCTGGAAGGTGGGTCTCTTGTAAGCTGCGTATTGTAGGCTCTTGTTTTTTTATCCAGTCTTGTCACTATCTGTCTTAGGATTGGAGTGTTCAGTCCATTACATTTAAGGTCATTATTGATAATATCTATTTATTGCCATTTTAAGCCCTGTTTTTCGGTTGATTCTATGTGTCTCCTTTGTTCCTTTCTTTTTCTTTTTTTGGTTGGATGGTTTACTTTATGCTCATATCCTCTTTTTTGGGGGGAGGGGGGTAAATGTATTGTTTTTGATTTGTGGTTGCCCTGTTTTTCAAGTATGTTAACTCCTTTCTATACCTGCTTGCTCTAGCCTGATATTTATTATGAGTTGTTTTTTTTTTTGTTTTTTTTTGTTTTTTTTTTTTTTTTTGTATGTGTGACTTTTATGGCTGCACCTGTGGCACATGGAGGTTCCCAGGCTGTAGCTGCCAGCCTACACCATAACCACAGCAATGCCAGATCTGAGCTGTGTCAGTGACCCACACCACAACTCATGGCAATGCTGGATTCTTAACCCACTGAGTGAGGCCAGGGACTGAACCTGAATCCTCATGGATGCTAGTCAGATTCGTTTCTGCTGAGCCATGATGGGAACTCCACTTTTTATGGCTTTGATGTCCTTTTTTACATCTTCATGTTTATCTTCTTGCTTCTCCTTGTATTTATCATTGCTTTCAACAATAGTTTTTGTTTTGTTTTGTTTTGTCTTTTTTGTTATTTATTTGGGCCACTCTGTGGCATATGGAGGTTCCCAGGCTAGGGGTCGAATCGGAGCTGTAGCCGCCAGCCTACGCCACAGCCACAGCAGTGTGAGATCCGAGCCAAGTCTACAACCTTCACCACAGCTCATGGCAACACCAGATCCTTTAACCCACTGAGCAAGGGCAGGGACCGAACCCGCAACCTCATGGTTCCTAGTCGGATTCGTTAACTACTGCGCCACGACGGGAACTCCCAATAGTTTTATTTTTTTTTCATTTTGATGTATATGCTAGCTTACTTTCCAGTTGTGATTTCTTCCATCGTATATCTTCTTACTTCTTTCCTATTTAGAGGAGATCTTTCAGTATTTGTTTTGAATGGGTTTAATGTTGCTGTATTTTTTTCAGTTTTTCTTTGAGAAATTTGTCTTTATTTCTCCTGTTTTAAATGATCTTGCTAGGTAGAGTGTTCTAGGCTGCTGATTTTTCCTTTTGGAACTTTGAATATATCTTGCCACTGACTTCCGGCCTGTAGTATTTCTGTAGAGAAATCAGCCGATAGGCTTTTGGGGGTTCCCTTATACTCTTTATTTTTCTCTTGCTGCCTTTAGATCCTTTTCTTTAAATTTTGCTATTGTTATTATATTAATGTATCTTGGTTTAGGTCTGTTTGGGTTCAACTTGTTTGGGGCCCTCTGTGCTTCCCATATCTTGATATCTGTTTGCTTTAGATTTGGAAAGTTTTCAGCCACTATTTCTTCAAATATAATTTCAATCCCCTTTTCTTTTTCTTCTCCTCCTGGAATCCCTATTGTGCATAGTTTGGCTTGCTTTATATTATCCCATAGATACATTGCTTTCATCTGTTTTCATTTGCTTTTCTGTGTGCTGTCCTAATTGGGTGATTTTCATTATTCTATCTTCTAAGTCACTTATTCATTCCTCTGCGTTATTCATTTTGCTATGTAGTACCTTTAACTAGGTTTGCATCTCTGCAAATGAATTTTCTGATTTTTCTTGGCTTGTCCTTATATTTCCTGTTCCTTTCTAAAGTAATCTGTGTTACTGTTGATATTTGTTTTTTTGTGTTTTGTTTTTTTGGTTTGTATTGTCTTTTTGCCTTTTCTAGTGCTGCTCCTGTGGCATATGGAGGTTCCCAGGCTAGGGGTCTAATCGGAGCTGTAGCCACTGGCCTACGCCAGAGCCACAGCAACACAGGATCCGAGCCGCATCTGTGACCTACACCACAACAGCTCATGGCAATGCCGGATCCTTAACCCACTGAGCGAGGCCAAGTATCGAACCCACCACCTCATGGTTCCTAGTCAGATTGGTTAACCCTGAGCCATGATGGGAACTCTTGTTGATATTTGTTCTTAATTCCTTCAGTCTTTTCGTTAGCTCTTTGAACTCGGTGTCTGTTAGACTTCAGAGGTCTGTTTCATTGTTTGCTCCTTCAGGTGAATTCTCCTGTTATTTTAACTGGGAATGGTTTCTTCTCTTAATTTGGCTTATATTTTTCTTATTATTTGAGTTTTAGGAAAGCAGTTATCTACTATTGTCTTGCAGGGCTCTGTATATGTGAAAGTGTCCCTGGGTAGTTTGTGAGGGCTTAGTATTTTCTTTGCGTGTGTGGACAGGGAGCTGCTTTTAATTTGGGTGCTTGCTGTCTCTTTCCTTAGTGTGTGCAGGCTGTTTTCACCTTGTTAGGGGGTGTGCTGGTGTATGGCCTGTGTATGTTTCCTGGGAGATGGGGACAATAGGTAAGGCCTATAGCCAGTGCCTGGTTGCAGGGTCTATGGCAGTGGTAAGGTGCCATGGGGAAGTGGGGGTGCATGCTGCTCCTTGTGGCAGATCCCTGTGCAGTGGCAGTGACCCTCAGGGATGTGGAGGTGGCACCCAGAGCAAAGCTTTGGCCATGGCAAGAGTGGGGGTGTGTGTCCCAGGGGAGTGAGCACAATGGGTGGTGCTTAGTTGCAGGGCCCTCCTCAGTGGTGACCCCTGAGGTGACTGGGTTCCCACCACCCAAGAGCCCACATGTGTTTAGTAAGGTGTTCCTATGTTGGTCCTGCCCCTCCTTCTCTCACTCTTCCCAAAATGGCGCCTTCTATTGTGGACCCTGGCCTCTTCCTGCCCTCTCTTGGATGTGGTACTCTGCTTCCCAACTCATTGGGTACCACTCCCTAGCCCCTCAGGCTGCCTCCATACAGTCAACCCTAGTCCTCTCTCAGAAACTGACCTCCAGTACCTGATTCTCAGTGCCCTGCCCCTGCCTGAGTGTCTCAGGCTGTGGTGTCCTGGGTGATGGTATCAGTGGTCTGTGTGGCTCTCTGCCCTCCTCAGTCCACCTGCTGTACTTTTCTCTGAGGCTTTGAGGATACCCCTCTGTCCCAGCTGATTTCCCCATCGGTTTGGTGGCCTCCCAGGATGTGGGTTCCTCTCCTCTTTCACTGCTTACTCTCCTGAGTGCTAGTCCTGTCCTTGTTCCTTTTTAAATCTTCCTTGCTCTCTTTTTTCCCCTTTTGCTCTATCCAGTTACATTGGGGGTTTCTTGCCCTTTGGGAAATCTGAGATCTTCTTCAAGGATTTAGTAGATACTCTGTGCAAATCATTCTACATGTGTGTATATATATATTTTTTTGATATGTTTGTGGGGGAAGGTGAGCACCACTTTTTACTCCTCTGCCATCTTGATCCCACCTCTCTCTGATTTCTCTTTTTATGGCTGTAACTAGTTGCCTTATATATTGTGGTGCTCCTATGTTGGGAGCACATATATTTAACAATTGTTAAATCTTCTCAGGTTAATCCTTTGCTCATTACGTGGTGTCCTTCTTTTTCTTTTGTGACCTTCTTTATTTTAAATTCTCTTTTGGCTGATATGAGTATTACTACTCCAGCTTTATTTTGATTTCCATTTGCATGGAATATCTATTTCCATCTCCTCACTTTCAGTTTGTAAGTATCCCTAGAACGTAATGGGTCTCTTGTAGAGAGCATATATATGGGTCTCATTTTGTGATCCATTCAGCCAGTCTGTATCTTTTGGTTGGAGTGTTTAATCCATTTACAGTCAGTGTAATTTTGGATACGTGTGTTCTTATTGCCACTTTCTAAATTAGATTCAGTATTTTAGGTTTTTTTTCTTCCTCTGTACTCTCTTTTCCTGTGATTTGCTTACTGTCTTTAGTGTTGTATTTGTTTGGCTTTTTGTTTTTATGTGTATTTGTATTGTAGATTTTGGTTTGAGGTTCCCATTAGATTTTGATATAGCAGTCTGTAGTGTACAGAATTGTTTCTGGTTGCTGACCTCTTAATTTCAAATGAATTTTCAATGTCTTGCATTTGTCTTCTCCTCATGTATTGCTAGTTTTGATTTTGTTAGGGTGGCAGGGAGGAAGGAGGCAGAGGCTGGAGCAATGAGTTCACAAGCGGGGCTTATTGACCAATAGAGTGACTGGGAGCACTGAGCAAGTAAAACTCAGCCCCCCCCCCCCCCATTGGGAGAGAATCAGATTATATAGGCAGGGAGTCATGTGCTGAGTGCTATGGGTCTGGGATGGCAGTTGAGATCATGGTATAAAATTTAACTTTCTCCTCGGGGCTCTCTCTGTCTTTGGAAAGTCACCCACTTCATGGGCTTGGTTGTTTTGTCTGTGGAGGTCCAATAAAGTGGAGACTGTAGGTCTGGGTCTGGGTGGGTCAGTGAGTCATGTGGACTTACTCTTTTTTAGGCCTTCCATTTAGTTTCCACCTAAGATATATCATTTGTCATTGGGTTATTTCCTACTTTTATATTATGATTGCCTTTACCAGTGAGCTTTCTCAGTTATAGTTTTCTTATTTCTAGTTGTGGCCTTTTCTGTCTAGAGAAGTTTTTCTAGTATTTGTTGTAAAGCTTGTTTGGTGGCGTTGAATTCTCTTATCTTTTGCTTGTCTATAATGCTTTTGATTTGTCCTTCAAATCTGAATGAGAGCCTCGTTGGGTAGAGTATTCTTGGTTGGAGTCCCCCCCCCGCCTTTCATTACTTTAAGTATATTGTGCCACTCCCTACTGGCCTGCAGAGTTTCTGCTCAAAAAGCAGTTGTTATCCTTATGGGGATTCCCTTGTATGCTATTTGTTGCTTTTCCTTTGTGACTTTTAATGCTCTTTTTCTTGTATTTAATTTTGTCAGTTTGATTAGTATTGGCTCTGTGTGTTTCTGCTTGGATTTATCCTGAATGGGATTCTCTGTGCTTCCTCAACTTGAGTGTTTCCTTTTCCTTATTAGGGACGTTTTCAGCTATAATCTCTTCAAAGATTTTCTCTGGCCTCTTCTTCTCATGGTTACCTGTATGATACGAATTTTGGTACATTTAATGTTGTCCCAGAGGCCTCTTAGACTCTCCTCAATTCTTTTCACTCTCCTTTTCTTTATTCTTTTCTGTGGCACAGATTTCCACCACCCTGTCTTCCACCTCACTTATTCACTCTTTGCCTCCATTATCTGCCATTGATTCTTTCTAGTGTATTTTTCATTTCAGATATTGTGATACTCATCCTAGTTTTGTTCTTTAAATCTTCTAGCTCTGTTAAACATTTCTTTTTTTTTTTTTTTTTTTTGGTCTTTTTTTTTTTGTTGTTGTTGTTGTTGCTATTTCTTGGGCCGCTCCTGCGGCATATGGAGGTTCCCAGGCTTGGGGTTGAATTGGAGCTGTAGCCACCGGCCTACGCCAGAGCCACAGCAACGTGGGATCTGAGCCGCGTCTGCAACCTACACCACAGCTCATGGCAACGCCGGATCGTTAACCCACTGAGCAAGGGCAGCGACCGAACCCACCACCTCATGGTTCCTAGTCGGATTCGTTAACCACTGCGCCACGACGGGAACTCCTGTTAAACATTTCTTATCACCTCTCCATCTGTGCCTCCATTCTTTTTCTGATATTTTGGATCATCTTTACTTTGATCACTCTGAATTCTTTTTTCCAGTAGATTGCCCATCTCCTTTTCATTTAATTGTTTTTGTGCACTTTTATCTTGTTCCTTTTTCTGAAGCTATTTCTTTGTCATCTCCTATTGTCTAACTTTCTATGTTTGTGGTCCCCTGTATAGATGTAGCAGCTGGTCCCCTGTTCTGGAGTTCTTGGCAGTGGTGGTGGCTCACATGTACCCAGAGGATGTGATATGAGCAGTGATAATACAGTGTTTCTCCTGGATTCAGTTGGCTACTAGGGTTCATGGTTCACTGGACTGCTTTTGTAGCAGGTGCCAGCATTCCATTACCAGGCAGCTGTCAGGATAGTTTCCTGTAGCTGGCAATATCAGCAGCTGCTCCTGTAGTCCCTCCCTTTGCCAGTAAGGTTCTCTGGACTTCTCTCTTTAGTCGTGGCAACAGACACTGTTCCCTTGGTACCTCCCCTGGCTGGGCCACTTGCAGGAGAGCTCTCTGAAGCTGTGAGTTTGGGCACCATTCCTGCAGTCAATCCCTTTGCTGGGCTGCTTGTAGGAGCACTCCGTGTAGCCCCAAGGGCAGGAGCTGCTCTTTAGCTATTACTAGGCAGTGCTCTGTTGACACACAGGGTATGTGCGCTGTTCCAGCGGTCAGTCCTTTTGCTGGGCTGCTCTTGGGAGTGCTCTCTAAAGCCCCAAGGTGAGAGGCTTCTCTCCAGCTGTTGCTAGGCAGCACCTGCTCAAAGTGCTCAAAGTGGGAGCTGGAGCACGTGGTGTGCATAGGGAACAAGGCTGTGGTGGTGGATCCCACCCTTTCCTTCCTGCACCCCTAAACAATGTTGCCTGGCATTCAAGCCCATCTGGGTTTCCTCAGTTTACACCCTACAAAATGATCACCCTAGACTCTAGTTCCTCCAGGCTGTTACCATGCAGCCAATTCCAGTTTTCTTTTACCTGCATAGCCAGCCCCTGTTCTCTCTCCCCGTCCCTGAGTCTGATCTCTAAAGTCCAAAGTTTGATTTCCCAAGCCCTGCCCATACCAGCAAGTGGTTGGGAAGTGCAGGGCACTAGCACTGACCATTCGTGGAGGTCTGTTTCCATTTTAATTGCTTCAAACTGATTGTTCTGTTCTCCTTCAAGACTCTAAAATTTCTCCGTTGTTCCAGCTGATCTTCCCACTGGTGGAGGCACTTCGCAGGGTGCAGGAGCTTTTCTTATTCCCAGCTCCCTCCTAGGGGTCCCATTCCACTTTCTTGCTCATGTTTTTTCTTTTGTCCTGCTCAGCTGAGTGAAGATTTTTCTTGCTCTGTCAGGATCCTGAGATTTTTTTGCCAGTGTTCATCAAAATTTCCATGCAAATCGTTCCACAGGTAGATGTATTTTTGATGTATTTGTGAGAGCAGGTGAGTTTCACATTGTACTACTATGTCATCTTTTCTCCATCCCGTCCTCATTTCTTTTCATTCTTGTTTCTTTATTCTGTTCTGCATCAGTGATTTCCATCAGTTTGTCATCTACCTTGCTTATTCTGCCTCCTGTATTCTGCTGTTGGTCCCTTCTAGTGAATTATTTCAGTTATTGTGTTTTCATCTCTGCTTGTTTAAACTTAAAACTTACATTTCTTTGTTAAATGTTTCTTATAATTTATTGATACTTGCTTCCAAGTTTTTTTCTGAGGTTTTTGATCATCTTTACTGTCATTACTCTGAAGTCTTTTTCATGGAGGTTGCTTATCTCCAGTTCACTTAGCTGTTTTTCTGGGGTTGTCTTGTTCCTTCATCTGGCTCATATTTTTCTGCCTTTTTATTTTGTATGGTTTTTTGTGTGGTCTCCTTTTTGCAGGCTACAGGGTTGTAGCCTCTCTTGCTCCTGGTGTCAACCCCTTTGTGGGTGAATTTGATACAGGGGCTTGTTGCAGGCTTTCTGATAGGGGGTACTGGTACCTGCCCACTGGTAGGTGGGGCCACCTACCTGATGGGTGGGGCTTTGACTCTGGGTGTAATTAGAGGCAGCTGTGTGCCTGGGAGGACTTTAGGCAGCCTGTTTGCTGATGGGTGGGGCAGTGTTCCCATCCTGTTTGTTGTTCGGCTTGGGGCTTCTCAGCACTGATGGGTGGGGTCACATTTTTCCAAAATGGCAGCCTCTGGGGCAGCTCAGGCAAATGATTATTCCCTGGGACCTCCATCTCCAATGTCCTGCCCCCACAGTGAGCCACAGCCACCCCCTGCTTTCTCCAGAGACCCTCTAAGATCACAGGTAGGTCCGAATTGGATTCTATGGAGTCCTCCTTTTCCCTGGGACCCAGTGCCCATGAAACTCTGTGTGCATCCTCCAAGAGTGGAGTTTCTGTTTCCCGGAGTCCTGTGGAGCTCCTGTGGTCAAGAACTACTGGCCTTTACCACCAGATGCTCTGGTCAAGACCCACTGGCCTTTACCACCAAATGCTCTGGTCATTCTTCCTCTCAATGCCAGACCCCCAAGCTGGGAAACCTGATGTGGGGTTCAGAACTTCCACTCCTATGGGAGAGCCTTTGTGATATAGTTATTTTCCAGTCTGTGGGTCCCCCACCTGGTAGGTCTGGGATTGCTTATATCTTGACAACACCATGTGGCTTGTCTTTGGTTGTAAGATACCTTTCTTGGTAGCTTCCACTCTACTTTGTTGATGGTTGTTCAGCCAGTTGGTTGTAATTTTGGTGTTTTTGTGAGAGGAGGTGAGCTTAAGTCCTTTTATTCCACTGTCTTGTCTCTGAATCCTATCTTTAATTTTTGTCAATTTGATTGGTATGTGCCTCACTGTGTTTCTCCTTGGGTTTATCCTGAATGGGATTCTTTGTGCTTCCTCATCTTGAGTGTTCCCTTTCCTATGTTAGGGAAATTTTTAGCCGTAATCTCCTAAAATATTTTCTCAGGCCTGTTTCTCTTTCCATTCTTCTTATGTGACCTGTGTAATGTGATGTTGGTACATTTAATGTTGTCCACGAAGTCTTTTAGACCGTTCTCATTTATTTTCATTTGTTTTTCTTTATTCTCTTCTCTGGCAGTGATCTCTACAACTTTGTGTTCTGGCTTACTTGTTTACTCTCCTGCCTCATTTATTCTGCTGTCGATGCCTTCCAGTGTATTTTTCATGTCAAGTTGTTTTTTTTCATCTCTCTTTGCTCTGTTTATCTTTGTCTTCTCTTTGTTAAACATTTCTTGTAGCTCCTTTGTCTGTGATGCCATACTTTCCTGAGATCTCAGATCGTCTTTACTGTCATTACTCTGAGTTCTTTTAGGTAGATTGCCTGTTTCCTTTCTCTTAGTTTTTCTTCTGGCTTTTTATCTTGTTCCTCCACCTACATATTTCTCTGCCATCTCATTTTGTCTAACGTCTTGTGGTCTCCTTTCTGCAAGCTGTTTCTGTAGTCTGCCCCCTGGTGGGTGAAGCTGGATCTTGTTCTAGTAGGCTGGGCCTGTCAAGGGGGGTGTTTAGAGGTAGCTGTGGGCTCTGAAGAACTTCAGGCAGCCTGTGTGCTGGTGGGTGTGGCTATATTCCCACCCTCTTGGTTGTTTGGGCTGAGGTATCCCAGCACTGGAGCCTGCAGGCTATCAGGTGTGGCCAGTTCTTGGTGCCAAAATGGCAATATTTGGGTGAACTAATGCTGGTCAGTATTCCCAGGGGCCTCACCAACCAGTGTCTTCCCCACCACAGTGAGCCACAGCCAACACCTCTCTGCCCAGGAAACATTCCAAAACCTGCATGTAGGTCTATCCCAGGCTCCTATGGAGTCACTGCTTTTCCCTGGGTCCCAGTGCATGTGAAAACTTGTGTGTTCCCTCCAAAGATGGAGTCCCTGTTTCCCCCGGTCCTGAGGCACTCCTGTGCTTGAACTACACTGGTTTTCAAAGCCAAATGCTCTGGGGCTCCTCCTCCTGATGCCAGACCCTTAGGCTAGGGAGCCTGGTGTGGGGCTCAGAATTCTGTGGGAGAACCTGTGATATAATTATTTCCTAGTTTGTGGGTCACCTACCCAGAGGGTATGGGGTTTGATTATAGCACGAAAGTGCCACTCCTACTGTCTTGTGGCCTCTTCTTTGTCTTTGGATGTAGACTATCATTTTTGGTAGGTTCTAGGTGTTTTTTTTTTTTTTTTTTTTTTTTCCTGTCAGTGTGTTCAGTAGTTAGTGGTTTTGGTGTTTTTGTGAGAGAAGCTTTAGTCTTTCTACTCTGCCATCTTGTTTCTGATAGCTCTCTTAAAAGTTTATTTATTTATTTATTTGTCTTTTTGCCATTTCTTGGGCTGCTCCTGTAGCATATGGAGGTTCCCAGGCTAGGGGTCTAATCAGAGCTGTAGCCACCGGCCTATGCCAGAGCCACAGCAACGTGGGATCTGAGCCGTGTCTGCAACCTACACCACAGCTTACGGCAATGCCGGACCCTTCACCCACTGAGCAAGGCCAGGGATCGAACCCGCAACCTCATGGTTCCTGGTCGGATTCATTAACCACTGAGCCACGACGGGAACTCCCTTAAAAGTTTATTTTTAAGCTAATGTCTATGTGCCGTATGCTAGGAACTTTAAGTATTTTTGATGTACTAGAACATTTGGGTTTCACAGTGCTGCATTATTACAGATGAAGAAATTGAAACACAGATTGGTTATTCCCACCCAGGGAAACAAACATGTAAGGAAGGAGCTGGGATTTGAACTCAGATAATTTAGCTTCTGAGGCCATGCACCTTCCACTATGCTTACTAATGTTTCTCTAAAGTACTCATTATCAAAGACAGATGTTAGTAAGGAAGAGACTGTATGTTTTAGTTAACAGAAAACCTGGCTTTCAAGGCATGAGAACTCCAAGTGTATCCTAGCGAAGGGAAAAAAACACCTTTTTATACAAGTCGTCTTGGAAATGAAGTAAATGCACACTGCTTTTTTCTCCTACATTTCAGAGAATAGTTTCCATTGAAATGGAGAAAAGGTTAAGATCAGCTAACGAAGGTCCTAAGTTTTTAATTGAAAGCTTCTCTTTCCAAGACAGATCAGCAGGCAGGCTTAGCAACTGCGTCCAGCAATTCTAAAGGCAGACCTGCTGTATTCATTAGGCAACGTGGTCTCATGGAAAAAGTAGATTTTGGAGACAGACAGATGGGAGTTTCAAGCTCATGTTGGCATTGACTAGATTTGTGATCTCATTTAATCTCTCCAATCCTGTCTTTTCTGAGAAAAAGACCATGCATGCATCTTATTGCAAAGGTTTGAGATAATATATAAAGTTTGTGGTGTAGTAGATGCTCAAAAATTGGTTGTTACTATTGTTCTTATTACCATGATTACCTGGCTGTAAGGAAAAGGATTAGTCTATATGATGAATGATGACAATTTTGTTATTTGAGCTAACTGCATGCCATGAAACTTTATTTACTACCAATTAAATCTAATATCCTATGGGGAAGTATTATGGATAAATACCAAGTTTCTGATTTTAGGTGTCTTACAATCTAGTAATAAGAGTTTGGAAGCAGTTTGGTTTGGTGGAAGGACTCAGAAGCAGTAAAGCAAGATGAGGTCATGTCACTTGGGACATGTTGCAGGTCTTGAATGGCAGGGGGCAGAGTTCATTCTTAACTCTGTAGTCAAAATTGTGTAAAGAGTGGCCCAGAAAAATCAGAGTTTTAACTTAGGGAGCTTAATCAAATGAAAAAAAAAAAAAAAAAGTGGTGGTAGGAAGTCTGGCTAATGCTATGGTCCAGTGTGAGAAAAGCAGTAGACTTGGAGCTGTTTTTCTAAGGTTGGTGGACGAATTGAGTTGATCATTTTCTTTCTCTCTTGGGAGCTTTTTATGATGCAAGGAAGTGCTTGGCTGAGGTCGAAGGTGTTTTGTGTGGATGTGGAAAAGGGCGAAGCTGGTGGTCTCCCTGGATAAGCATCAGATGACCCAACTAAGGCATATAAATACTCTTGGGTATAGATCTTTTTTTTTTTTTTTTTTTTTGCTCAAATAGCAAAAAAAAGTTCTCTCATTAGACCCCAGATTCCTGGACTTTTGGGCAGATAAAATCTAGTATACCAAAGTAACATTTTGATGAAATATCTAATTAAATGCTTATACTTAGTAAGTTTAGTAGTGCAGTGTAAGTATTTTTTAAAAGTATTCTATTTAGACTATTGTATCATCAGTATTTCTAGGATTTATTTTAATCATTAATCTTTAATATACAGGATAGGAAATAAAAATAGAATGTGTCAGTAATTTGAAAAGACTTCCTGTGACTAAGTTAAAAACATCTTATAAATATATAATTTTTGCTAGAGAAGCTACATATCCTTCAGTGAGTAGAGAGTGATTTTAATCCCTGGGGATGTGAGTCAGTAAATAGGCAGAAGAAAGGAATTCCAAAGTACTGTGTAATTATTTTGAAATTCATTTAAATATTTTATACATTTTCTTGTCCAATTTATATTGGTCAAATTAGCTTATATTTTGAACATAAAACTATGCTAAAATAAGCTAAGTGTATTGTAAGTAAAATGAGTCATCTAAGTTCATTAAATCAAAGAAGAGATTTTCTCATCTATAGGACAACACATACAGTGATGCTGGTTTTCAGCAAGATGATAACCCTTACTCATTAACTTCAATTACATTTACAATACTGTATCTATGCAAGGACGGGGGTGTGCAGAAAGTACACTCACCTATTTTTGGAATGTTCTCAGCAGCCAAGGTTAAAATAGTTAAGAGGCTTCTTTTTAAACTCATTGAAGTAACAGAAAACTCTTTCCTAAGAATAACCATTAATCATGGCTGACCTAGACTTGAAGATTTTTCTCATGGCTTTTGGTTCTTCAAAACTTTAAATTCCTATTTTTGATTGGTGGCGGGTAGAGTGAGAAGATGGGAAAAATTTAAGACAGATTATCTAAAAATGTTCTGGATAAAGGGGTGTGTGTATAATGATAAATATAACAGTAACAACTTTATATAAAGTATTTACATAAAAATTGGGATTGGAACATGGGATATTATTAAAAGGCAGACTCTTATTGAGCCTATTAGTAATAAATTGTCTAGTTGAGCAAACTGGAGCAAAATCATCTTCATAGGTTTCTTGTCATTTCATTTAGGTGGTTTTACTTGGATGATAGCAAATCAGTCATTTGATTTCATCAAATTTGGTGAGGTATTAGGCAATTCTGAAAAGAAAAGCAATTAAGAAACAGAAATAAAGGGTGGGCTGTTTGATTGACTCCCCTGACTGCCCCAAACAGATGTAGCTGAAGTATATGTTGTAAATTCAGTTTTCATATTTTAATAACTTATAAAAATTTCAATATTTTCCACTATTTTAATGATCTTATAATTTGTATCCAGTTACACAGTTTACTAGTTGTAAGGACTCAACACAGCAAAAGAAACACTACTCCAGGCATTACCTGGGGCACAATGCCATTTTATTTTATTTTAGTTTTATTTTTGCTTTTTAGTGAAAATGGAACCTCCATGGCATACGGAGGTTTCTAGGCTAGGGGTTTGAATCAGAGCTGTAGCCTCTGGCCTACACCACAGCTCACAGCAACACTGGATCCTTACCCATCAAGTGAGGCCAGGGCTCAAACCTGCAACCTCATGGTTGCTAGTTGGATTTGTTTCCACTGCGCCACAACGGGAACTCCCCAACGCTGCCATTTTGGAGAACAGAAGTTTCCAGAGATGACACACCTCCTGAGGTAGTCATTAGTGAGCCTGTCAGCATGTGGTGAGCACTGATGTTACAGCTTTGTCAGCAGGGTCCCTGGGTATGAAAGATGGGAGCAGGGCACACAAGTGCCAAATAACCTGGCTAGCGGTAAGCCACTGAAGGGTTCAGAGTTGTTATCACAGCATAATCTAGCCTGTCCAGACAAATATACCTTCCTTGCCCTGGAAAAGACAGAATCCAGGTCATGAGTTTTTTAAAAAAAGATACAGAGATGAAATGTGTTGGGTGGCACAGTAAAATTTATTTGTCTTTATGATTTACATGTAGTAATTAAACACACAAAAGAACAAACGCTGTCAAGATGGCCATATGTAGCTTAGGAAAATGACTGGTCCCAGTTCAATCATGCAAATGTTCATTCAGCTTAGAAATGAGTTTCTTTTTAATAGTTTTAATCTTTATCAGTCCCCAAGGCTTGCACAGTTCAGTACAAATGTTTCTGCTATTTTGCTATCATCAGGCACATGATGTTTACCAATTCCCAGGAAATAAATGAAATCAACAAAAATGTCTGGTGACAACTGAGCACATTTTCACAGAAAAAATGTCATGAGCTTATTACAATTTGATACAGTTTAGCTATGAGACCTACACATGAAACAATATTCACAATTACATTTGTCTTAAGGAATTATTTCTTTTAAAAAATTTACCATGCTTTTTTGTGCAAGGGTTCCATTGATTTCTTTGGTTTTAAACATTACAGCTCTGTCTGACCTAAATATATATAGTTTTATTTGTACCAAGCATCAAAAATAAAAAATTAAAACTTCAGAAGGTAAAAATGGAATTATTGCTTCTGTATAAAAAAATGCCTGGGCCCTTTGGGTACTATTGCTATTATTGCTTTGCTTCTATTGGAAAACTATCCTGGAAATGAAAGCATGTACCCCAGAGCTCCCTGCTTACAGTATAATTGGGTTGTTCATTATCATCTAGTAATAGTCCCTGCCTTCACCAAAGCTATCCTGATCTTGTCCTTAAAAAACAAAACAAGGTGAAATAGCATAAATAAATAAGTTTACCTAAAGGGATACAATAAATAGGCTAATAGAAAAGAATAAAGAATACTGTAACATAAAGCCCTTCGGTGCTGTACAATTACACAACAGCTTTGGATTTTCAAGGTTTCTAAACACAGCCTTCGTTTTAAAACACAGTTTTAGTACTGGTATGCAGCTGACAGATGTAGAGAACACCATTTCTGCTGTTTTCATTATTTAAAAAATGAAAACACAGTGGATACAGTATTAAATTCTGTCTTTGGGGAATTTACCTGGGTTTGTACCATCGTCAGTTTTTGACTGCTGCCTGGTTGTAGAGCACGGATCTTAAGAGATTGAAAAAGATAGCATAATACCCCTTCAATTCTTAGTGGTTTCTTGGTCTCCAGAACAGTCATAGAAACAAACAGAGGAGAAATTAGATTCAAAAGTTCTGCTGCCTTCTTTTCTTGGCATCCATCGCATCCAGAATGGGTTGTCTTTTCGCAGTGTATCTCTGACGGAGCTCTTCTATTTCTCGCTCCATCATGGGGTCCAGCGCTTTTAACCGCATCTGTAGTTCTTCTAAACTTAGATTTTTTAACTGAGTGTAAGGAAAAAAAAGTAATAATTATCTATAATGGGTTAAAGTCTAATGAATTTTAGCAGGAATATTTCAACTCTTTACATCATCTTTGAAATATGGCTCAACAATTAAAACATGAATTCTTTCCTTGAAGAATCAGGAAGCCACATCTTGCGAGAAAGAACCTCAAGTAATTTGCAATGAAACAGTAAAACAAAAACAAAAAAAAACCCTTCTGCTTTTAGGAAAGAACAAATGAGAAAAATAAGCTAACAAAAATGTGTGTTTAAAAAAGGCAGAAAGATACATCCACCATTGTCACCAAACAGACTTTCTGGCTAAGTTGGGGATGTATTCCCTCTGATCTCGCACAGCCTCGCCAGCTGTGGAGCGCTACAGCAATCACAGATACTTGCAGAGATCCCCCAAGAATGTGACAAGACTGAATACAGCTTAAATTGACTGCTCTAGCCTGCATTTTACCAAAGGCTTAAATTTTAAGCACTTGGTTAATCAGAAAATTAAATGATCCAGAATACTTTTACCCCAAGCATTTTGATAGAATAGGGCTTATGATTCAAAATAACCTAAATCTAGTACAAACAGTGCCATGTAAGTTCTGACATGGGGCTTGGCCAATTTGAAAGTGAAATACTTCTCACATGTTCACTGTATACATTATACAGTAATGGTATGATTTGACTGAATGATTTAGTTTTATTGTGCTAGCTTCTGGGGATACCACCAGCGCATCCTTTACTGGTTTTCTGTGTAACAACAGAAGGCAGGCCTCATGTCCTGTGTGAATGGGAGATAAAATCTGTTCGATGTAACAGGATCTATGGCATCCTGAGATTTATTGTATTTATTTATATGTCAAGTCAGTAAGATACGGGTTATCTCCTGATAAACATATTTTAGGGATACTGCCTCAGGGCTCATAGGATGCCCTGAAATATATAACCTAACACTTTTAACAACAACAACAAAAAAAATCCAGAACTCTTGTCTCCTTCAGAAACTGACTCTTAAAGCAATGGGGGCAGGCAGGTAATTAAAAAAAATCTGTTAAAGCACAATGATTTACCGTTTGCTATTACTTATCTTGGTAGGAACTGTAAGAGAGTAAAGAAGTACTATTTCCTTGCCTTGAGAAACTTACAAATTAGTTGTAAGATTAGCAACTATAACTTTTAAGGATTGATGCAAGACCTTAAGTCCTATTTTATGTGGTACAGATGACAGTGAGAGATTCTTAAATCCATGAATAAGCTTCTTGTGCAAAATTATGCATGTTCTCGTGTACATCTTCCTGAAGGAAGCATCCATTGTTTTTTGTTTTTTAAAAAAAGATTTTAAAGATTCCTGATTAAAAAAAGAAATGACCCTTGCCTTAAATGTAATGGAGAGAGGCTTCCTTTAGGGCATGGGGACTGAGGGAGATGCCTGAGCAGTGAGCAGGGCCCTAGGAGTAGGCCTTGCCATGCTGAGGAGGAAGGAAAAGAGGACAGGAGACTCGGGGCTGGTGGAGCCTGGGAAGCCAGGCAAAGCAGGGTGTGGGTTCAGGGACCATGATCAACCATGGAGCAGGAAATTACATGAGAGTAATCTAGGCTGGGTTTTAGTATGATAAAACCTGCGGCTTATAGTTTGTTTTCAAAAGGGAACTGTCTTTGGTTATTTAATGAGCCAAGCCAGAAAACATTCTCAATTACCTTACAGTCATATGTTAATTTTAACCCAAAGTAGCGTTTTTCGCTTGATCCTCCACCTCATTCATCATACCTTGCCCTAAGTGACTCTTGGTTCCAAAAAATCAAATCTCTTCTCAACTGAAAAAGATTTGTTGCCACTGAGGATACTGAAAAGTATGAGTCACAGGCTCTGAAGGAAATTCAAAAGAGGAGTTCCAAAAATATAAGAATGACAGTGTTACGGGAAGTAGTGCATCAGCTCCCAGCATGACGGCTCTGAAGGTCACTATCACCTGCTTGGTGTATGAGGAGTTTTGCTATGAATATAAAATATGCTGTTATTTTTCAGTTAAACATCACTGAAAGAACCTAACTTACCATGTTATACTATTACATACATTTAATATAAAATGCATAATATCATAATACCATCACTAATTTTTTTTTTTCTTTTTGGGCCACACCCATAGTATATGGAAGTTCCCAGGCTAGGGGTTGAGCTGGAGCTGCAGCTGCTGGCCTACACCTTGGCCATAGCAACATGGGATCCAAGCCACATCTGTGACCTATGCCACAGCTCTCGGCGATTCCAGATCCTTAACCCACTGAGCAAGGCCAGGGATTGAACCCATGTCCTCTTGGGTTTTTTAACCTGCTCAACCACAACAGAAACTCCTGACTTGAAACTTTCTGAACCACAGAAAGAAAGAGGTGACAGTGAAACGAACAGCCAATAGAGAACTGCCTAGGTGCTGCCTACATAAAGGTCCAATTCCACTTCTTTACTTCTGTTATCTTTCTAATCTCTGAAAATCTATATAACTTTCATATATTAAACACCACAATTTAGTATTTGATTTCTAGAGTCATGTAATATAATTGATTTTTATGCATTAGGTTTGATGTCTACTCCAGGTATTCCAACAATATTTAAGCTTTTGAGCTGTACACACACCTAGAAACCATTAAATTATACTGTTAAATATCAGGACACAAAGGTGGGTAAATAAACAGGAATATAGAATAAAAGACTCAATAGGTTATTCTATAATTAAGAGAAATAATATCATACAAAGCAAAACATTTTTGTGTTAAGATACTCCTGTAAATATTTTATTCTACCTTATTGGGGAAAATTGCCAATAGTTTATAAATTTTTTATTACAGTAATGGACTGAATTCAGGGAAAGAAGCTACTTAGAAGAAAAGTTTTCCTTCTCTAATAAACTTTTATATTTTCAATAGGTAGAAATTATGAAAAATAGGTCTGTGATGTTGGCAGACCATTAGCTGGCACTGTTAGGAAATCAGGTGTTCCATAGAGTAAATTTATGAAGTATCTGAATCTTAGTTCTTTAAGTGATAAAACTGTTTCAACTATTTTTTACATTTTTATTTTTTCCATTCTAGTTTACAGTGTTCTGTCAATTTTCTTTCTTTTTCTTTTTTTTTTGTCTTTTTGTCATTTCTTGGGCCACTCCCATGGCATATGGAGGTTCCCAGGCTAGGGGTTGAATGGGAGCCATAGCCACTGGCCTACGCCGGAGCCACAGCAACGCAGGATCCGAGCCGCATCTGCGACCTACACCACAGCTCACGGCAACGCTGGATCGTTACTGAGCAAGGGCAGGGACCGAACCCACAACCTCATGGTTCCTAGTTGGACTTGTTAACCACTGTGCCATGACGGGAACTCCCAATTTTCTACCATACAGCAAAGCGACCCAGTCACACACACATAAATATATATATTCATTTTCTCACATTGTCCTCCATCATATATATCTATAGTGTGTGTGTATATACATTCTTTTTCTCACATTATCTTCCATCATGCTCCATTGCAAGTGACTAGATATACCTCCCAGTGCTATATACAGCAGGTCAACTATTTTTAACAAAATCTTTACAGAGTATTTTACAGAATATGCTGCTTTCTAAAGCAGAGGATTCAGGATCTAAAACAATCTTCCCTTGATGATGAATCTTCATTTTTAATATCTATTACTAATCTGTGCCATATATTAATTTTCTCCCTTCTTTCAGCTTTTTCTTCATTTGAGGGAAAGCTAGCAGCTCCTTTTGTGGACCTCACTGGGCAGATATCCTCTCTGCTGCAAGTCTTTTCACCTACTGGGAACCAGAAAAGCAATAAAATGTCCTATGAGGCATTACGCTAAATAAGGATAGGTTGAGGGAAAGCTTGAGGCTGTTTTAGGAAAGAGCATAACTTTAGTGCAGAGTTTTGTTATGCTGTACTGTCTATGTGTGTGTATGTATTTCAGATCTGTAGCTGTGTAAGGTTGAGGTCCCAGGAAATCTGACTTCTACATAAGGTACATATAGAGTTACCTTTTCAGGCGGAGCATCAGAGAACTTGAGAGGACGCATTTATTAAGACATTATGGACCAAGCACTGTAGCTGCAGAGATGAAGAGAACAATACCTCCCACAAAGAACTTGCAGTCTAGCTGACATGACAGATACATGCACAGCTAATCCACTAATGGATGAGTAAGCCAAGAAGTTGAGAAACAGGACAGGGAGAAGGTACCAGTGGGAGCAGAGATGTGCAAGGCACATATATGCCTGGCATCTTTCAGGATGTCAGCTGACTGCTGGGATGTAGGAAGGACCCATGGGTCAAGAGAAAAGGCAGGAGGGAGAGGGAATTATTACAAATGATGTCGATGAGAAAGAAATGCTAGATAATTTTGAGCATAATTGGTGACATGATCATACATGAAGTTTAGAAAAGTATCTCCAGTAACTGGCAGAAAAAAGAGATTGCCATGGGGAATAAATGGGGACAGGAAGACCCATCAGCAGATGATTTCAACAGTCTAGTGAGAGAATGAGGCTTGAACCGGGAAAAGTGCTCTGAGAGAGAAGAGAGGAATTTGAGAGACTTGAAAATACAACCGATAGGGCTTCCTGTGCTCCCTGAGCAATTATGAAGGATCAGGAAGAAGGAAGGGTTAAGGACAATCCTGGCTTCAAGCTGGGGTGATGGAGAGACTGACACCATTAGTAAGGCAGGGGAGTTAGTGAGAATTGGCGTCCAAGTGGCGATATCAGATACGCATTATAATTTGGGGTTTGGACCTCAGGAGACTCAGGCTAAGACACAGACTTAGGAACCATCAGCATTTAGGTTATAACTGAAGCTCTCGGTAAGACTATCCAGGAAAAGACGACTTTCTCCTTGATCTTAAAATCCATGATAGCCGGGGGGAAATCATCCCCTGACTTTAACATGTGTGGTCACAGTCTCTTCATTTTTGTTAAAAGAACAAAAATATCCATATATTACTAAATAACTCTAGATTATGGTTGTCATCTAGACCGAAAGAAGTGAGGTTAACTAGTAAAATTTTCCACTTCTTATGCAGTGGGGATGATTTATAGACATGAACTTATGGTGGATTTTGACTTCTGATTAGGCCCTAATAACATCTATTTAGCACCTGTGTTTCTGTGGGTCTCAGGCCTCCCACAGGCATGAAAATGGTCTGGAGTGGGAAATGTGGCAGAAGCAGCTTTTTCAACCTCTTGGAAAACAATACTTAGAAAACTCAATGCCCTGGAAATAAAAAGATGTACAAACCAGATAAAAATTTATGGAGACTCATAGTGATAAAAATGACTATAAAATACAATCCACCATCATCCTTTTAAAGTGCTAATCCAAATTAAAACAATTTGGGGGCCTAACGATATTAGAAGGAAACGTTGAGCTTCCTGAGTTAATATCAGTATTATTTTGACAAGTTTCCTTTACAAAAATCAAATTCCTGAAAATAAATATAAAAAGGAAGATGGAAATCACTTCAGAATTATATTTATGGATTAACAGCTTGTGGTAAATCAACTTGAATTTACATTTTTTAATATAGGAAAGAAATGTTACTTAGGAGCCTTCTTTCTACATGGAACACAAAGCAGCTGTATTACCATAACTATATGCAGGTTGACTTAATTCCAAAATAAATGCAGAGTAAACTAGAGTTGGAGTGTCTAGTCTTTGTTGTACATCTGTCAGAGTTTAGAATTTTGTAAGTCAAGTCATATAAAAAATAATTTTAGAACATGCATACACTGTGGTTTTTACTGTATGTGAAAAATGTACAAAAATAACTCATCTGGAAATGACTTATGTTTTAAGCTAATTCTATTTAATGAAACTTAGTTTTGAACTTAATGATAAAATAGAACTTTGCACAACTAACAGAGGCTCTTAAATCTTCAGGCCTTAACACTGTTAAAGAAGACTACAGTTTGACAAGTCTTTACAACCATTAAGGACACGTGACTTAAGTGACCAAATGAGCAGCCATATGCAGTGAGAGGAGGAACTCAGAATGCAGAGGCCACAGTCACTTCAGAAACAGAGTCACGGAAAAAGTGATGAGTTTCAGAGCAATAATGTTTCATTATGAAGCCCTTGTTTTCTGTTTACAAGAATGTCTGCTCTTTTTGGACGTTTGAAATGACAAATATCAGGGGGCAAGACATTAATAAAAGCAGAATAAAATTGATTTCCATTAAAGGGTTTAAACTGAATCATATGGACCTGAGAGAAAGACATTTGGAGATCTGGGATTGGTGAAAGCCACTCTAAGTCATTTGTTTAGCAGAAGCATAAACTGTAAAGCTGGGTTCTAAGTTAAACCTCACAGAATCTCACTGCAAAAAGGGACCTTAGAGATAATCTAACTTCCTTTTTTCAGGTGAGGAAACGAGAGCTAGCTTGCTCTTAAGTTATACCCTGGTTAATGGCAGAGGCATGATCTGACTCTTAGGTCAGCACTGTTTTTCGTTATACCAAGTCTGATATTCTTAAACTCATGGCCAGAGAGTTCAAGATGTTGTCACCACAAATTGGGGGTGTGGTGCTGAGAAATTTCTAGGGTCTTCAACCTGAACTGACGGACAGTGGTTTTTAAGTACATATGACATTTCTATAGAGCTATCTTTCAGGATGGAATAAACTCCCAAAAAACCCTACTTTTTTTTTTTGTCGTTTTGCCTTTTCTAGGGCTGCACCCGCGGCATATGGAGGTTCCCAGGCTAGGGGGTCTAATCGGAGTTGTAGCCGCCAGCCTACGCCAGAGCCACAGCAACGCGGGATCCAAGCCGCATCTGCGACCTACAGCTCACAGCAATGCCCGATCCTTAACCCAGTGAGGGAGGCCAGGGATCGAACCTGCAACCTCATCGTTCCTAGTTGGATTCGTTAACCACTGAGCCATGACGGGAACTCCAACCCTACATTTTTAAACAATAATAATTAGATAGTGGAGGGATATTTGTTCATAAATTAAATGAAAAAGTCAAAACTACTTTTCAGGAGTTCCCATCATGGCTCAGCAGAGACAAGCCTGATCAACATCCATGAGGATGTAGGTTCAATCCCTGGCCTAGCTCAGTGCGTTAAGGATCCGGCATTGCCATGAGCTGTGGTGTAGGCCGGCAGCTACAGCTCTGATTCGACTCCTAGCATGGGACCCTCCATATGTATGGGTGTGGCCCTAAAAAAAAACAAAAGACAAAATTAAACTCACTGATAATTTTTTTGTCTTTTTTTTTTGCCTTTTCTGGGGCCGCTCCTGCGGCATATGGAGGTTCCCAGGCTAGGGGTCTAATCGGAGCTGTAGCTGCCAGCCTACACCACAACCACAGCAACATGGGATCCGAGCCACATCTGTGACCTACACCACAGCTCAGGGCAACGCCGGGTCCTCAACCCACTGAGCGAGGCCAGGGATCGAATCCGCAACCTCATGGTTCCTAGTCGGATTCGTTAACCACTGAGCCAAGATGGGAACTCCGTGATAATTTTGACAGTTGTAACTTTTAATAGAATTATTTCTGAACTGTATGAGAAGTATTGAAAAGTTACTTATTTCTGACTAGGAAGAGCTGTCAGTAAAATCAGAACTTCAAGTTTATATATCCAGTCTACTATAAAAACCTGAGCTATCATATTCAGGTGATAAGGAATTACTTTCTAAAATAATTTTGTTTTAAAAGCTGTAGGGGGAAAACATTTAGATTTTTACATGATTTTGTTTTGTCAAAAACAGTCCTATTTATGAGGGTTTTTTTTTTTTTAAGTCTTAATGTTAAAAAATAGCAGAAACGGGATCATGAAGTTTTTGAATGCTTAAATGTGGTAACATTTCAAGACTTAATGGGTCTATCAGTTGCTGGTATAATTAGTCTGTCAAATGAGATACTGCCACAATGAAGCAAATGGTCTTACATGTGAATGTTAACACATTTAGTCAAAAGAGTCAATCAAAAAAACCTTGTATAAGGTTTGCAAAAAAACCTTGTATAAGGTTTGCTGTGTTTACTGGGAAAATAAACTCTTCCTAGCAACTGTTTAAATAAATCTCACAGATACTACAGACCTTATTAGTGGCCTGTGATTAAAAAAATATGGATTGTTAATACTGTATCCTGACTCATCTATTTTCCCATCTGCTAACAATTCTAACAATACGAACTATCAACAGAATGGCTAACAACAATAATTTTCTATGGCAATTTTGATGCTGAATTGCCTATAGCATTTTTGTAAGATTTACCACTGCATGCCTCAGACTGTTTTGAGTTGTTTGTGGCCTGGAGCGACATATTCCTTTTCTCCCTAATACTCCATTTTAGCTCAGTTTTTAACTGTGTTAAACAGAATCTGGTTTGGTTTTATAGAACACTATTTACGGAGGCTACCACACTTATTTTACTAACGATGAGAGCAGGAGATACACCAAAGCTCTAGTAAAAGCCCAGTCCAGTCCACTGATTAGATACTGACACACCATAGAAGGAAAGCTGAATTCCTCACAGTACATGCTCCTAAAATCTAAATTAACATCAAATCTGCTGGCAGGGCCTTCTTCCCCAAACAGACCTCTTTACCTATCTGCCTGGAGGATGTACGTGTAACCCTCTTCTGAGCTGAGAGACTCCTGTCTACGGCTGTTTATTTGTACGATTACAAATATTCAAATATTAAGGGATTATAGCTGGAAATTGCCATGAAGCATCTGATTAACCTCAGTAGAGTAAATTTAATATATTTAGAGTTTTTTTTTTTTTGACTCCCAAAGAAAAGGGAGAACACCATTTCTTGTGGCTATCATTGCAGCAGGAGGGGAAAGTGCCAATTATTGATCATTTACAAGGTGTCAGATAGAATCCGAGGTCCTGTGCCTTCGGTTATTTAATCCTAACTATCCCTTTATGGGGAAGGTGTTACCAACCCCATTTTATAGGTGAGGACACTCAGACCAAGTGACCTGCCTGAGCCCATGCACTTGCGGTGCTTACGCAGGTGCTCAAAGGCAGCAGCATTCCGCCCACACAAGTTTGGACTGGAGCCTGGTGAGAGCTACTGCTTGGGTCTCCTAAGAACTACAAAAGCACTTCAAAGGCCAATTATCAAGTAAAACAGTTTTAACAGACTGTTTATAGATTAAAAATAAGGAAACATTTAAAAAAATCCCACCTTTCTTCCCAGATGGTACCTAGTGGAATATTTAATTGGCCTTATGAAATAAGTACATGTTTATTAAGCATTTTTTCTATTTAATCAGCTCTCTAGAAAAAGAAACATTTCTACATAGCCTTTTGGGATAGCTGCCATAATTTTATCAATAAAAAGAGATGCCATGACAAAACCAACAAGACATGTTCCCCTTGACACAGAAGCAAGATACCCTGTGTCCCTTTGGACTGTCCCATAACTGAAGTAGTTTTGCCTGCTAAATGTATCAGGAAAAAGTTAATTCATGCATAACTCTGCTATACTGTAAGCAGCTCAAAAAAAAAAAAAAAAAAAAAAAAACTAGGCCCAGAGCAATAAAATCTGAGTAACTTGAAACAAACTAATTAAATCTCTCCAGATCTATTAAGGGGCAGATGAAAAACTTCTGTGAGCTGTGATATCTCACTGAGTATTTTTAAAAACACTGATCAAGCCTTATGAGTGGTTAACAAATTAACTTTATATACTGTTTCTTTAAAAATTAACTCTATGACTGATTACAGAAGATCATAAACATTAAAAATATATAACAGTCCTGGAGTTCCCGTCATGGCGCAGTGGTTAACAAATCTGACAAAGAACCAGAAGGTTGCGGGTTTGGTCCCTGCCCTTGCTCAGTGGGTTACCGATCTGGCGTTGCCATGAGCTGTGGTGTAGGTTGCAGACTTGGCTCAGATCCCGCGTTGCTGTGGCTCTGGCGTAGGCCGGTGGCTGAAGCTCCGATTAGACCCCTAGCCTGGGAACCTCCATATGCCGCGGGAGTGGCCCAAGAAATAGCAAAAAGACAAAAAAAAAAAAAAAAAAAAAAAAAAACCCACATATATATATATAAATAACTGTCCTTAAAACATGTTAGTAGCTTTTGAGTAGTCAAATCTTTGTGTAACTATTGTATAAACTTTAAATCGTTCCATTTTTCTCCAGTCACACTTCTTCAGCTGTGCTATGCCAAATCTCCCTGACACATCCCTTAAGGAGTCTTGGGCAGACTGCACTGATTTTTGGTTACTTTTTATGAACATCCAGACCAAATGTAAACTCCCATCTCTTATTAAATACAACTCATCCTTCCACACTGTCCCCATTTCTGGATTCCATGTATACAGCCTATTTTCAGTTAGGAACATGCATTTGAACAAACCTCTTTGTGTCATGCTTCTTTTAACCAAAGTGCATGATCTTGTAACTATCGGGCCATCCGAAGTCCTGTTGCCACCAACCCCCACACCTCTCACGGGCAGCTGTGAGGAACGGGCATGGGCCTGAGCCTTGCTATCCTCCCACAGGATACTACTTGCTACTGCCTTGCTACTGCCTCAACTGTAGCCCAGACTCACTACAGGCCTTTCAAGAAGATGGCTCTCACTCTACTCTCTCAGCCTGCCTGATGGCAGAAGAGACAGCTGTGCTGAACCATGCTGCCCAAGGACAGGAGGCTCAAATGTTGAAGCAGTTGCAGATTTTGTGAGCTATCTCCTGATTTTTCAATCACCACAAAATTTGTTTTTTATTAGCCTTTAATGAGTATCATCCTGAATTATACCCACTAATAAGAGAGAGGGCAGATTTCCTACTAGGCTGTTTTGCTAGACTGACAGCAGTGGAAGTTTCCCCATCGCCTGCCAAGCCGCTGCTCTGACTACAAAAAAAGAGCGGACGTTGTTTATTGATTCTTAAGAAGTAGTGGGGTTTTCACCTTGCAGCCTGACCAAGTATTAAATAATTGGTAATTATTTTGTAAAACTTCTTAAATCCCATTAAGAAATTAATGTATAGACTATCTTAGGGAAAACAAAAGTGGAAGCAGTAGAATGGAATAAGATTAAACCCTTCTAAATCAACTGAATTGTAATCAGAGTGACTTCTGAATGGGCAGGTCTCTTCTGAAAAGGGCAGGGGTGAAGTGAAAAGCTTGACTGACTTCAGAGATTTAAAGGTGTATGAAAGATGGGAACAGGCTTTCAGCTCCATCCCTGGTCCCTGAGAAATAACGAAAGGAAGATGAGCCACTGTTTGACCAATGGTATTTGGAACAGAGAAAATATGCCACTGAGCTCCACAGATAGGATTAGTGGTAGCTCCTGAACTCCTCTCACAAGGGCAAGATCTCAGGCTCAAAGAGGGGCTAGGTCGCTGGCTATCCAGCACCCTCTAGTGGCCAGATTTGGCACCACAGATTTCTGTCTTGGTTTTTTTTAAGCACAGTATATTTCAAAATTTTTTAGTTAAGGGAAGAATCACCAATACCACTGATGGGCTACAGGTAGGTGGAAAACTACTTATTTGGTATAAATCTGACGTCCAAAAAGTAAGCTGCTGTAATGATTCAAAGGGAAAATATTCCTTTGAATGCATTTAAAATCCCACAGATGAAGCTACTTAAATGGAGAGCTGTGGTCTGTATTTAGCTATTTAAAATTTAATTCTTTGTAGGTACTTACTTTACAAGAAATATTATTTGATACATGGATTAACAGTGTTATAAATTTCATGTGAATAGTAGCTAATGTTTTTTTGAGCACTTAGCATTGGGCAGATATTATGCTGTTATTTAATAGGTAATAATAATGTGACAAAGTATTACTAATGCCACCATTTTTCAGAGTTTAAATTTTCAGAGGTACCAAGAGTTTAAATTTATGCAAGACATTTAGCTATTAGCTACTAAAAGGTGTGGTCAGGATTTGAATCCAAGGCAACCTAATTATGGAGCTAGCACTTCTAAACATTATACACTACACAAACAGAAAGAGTTTATCAGCCATAATAAATATTTCCCACATAAGGGAGGGTTTCTTAAAGATTTTAAATTAGACTTAGGTTAATATAGAGACTTGCAGGTCAATGATGATTAAAATCTAAACTGAAATCTTTGTTAGCCGAGAGTTCATTTCCTACAATGTTTATTCACATACACTTTGCAGTTGAAGGGGAGTTTATAATTGTCCATGAGAGCCTGAGATCTAGCATTTTTTCAAATCACAATATATTTAAAAACAGTTATAATGTATACTTAGATACATTGTTATCAGTTGGACTTCATAGAAATTCTATGAAAGGGGGCAGATACTTCTGTAAATAGGCATTATTTTTTACAGATAAGATTAATCAGGTTGAGAATTATTAATTTCCTTAAGTAACACAATTTCCTCAAAGTCTAAGATGTTGCAAATGACTGAATGTACAATGAATTAGCCTGAGTCTATAGTCTTTATCCTTTGTACCCCAGAAAAAAAAAGTTTCTCGTGATAAGCCAGAAGAAAATTTTACTTATGTAGACAATTTGGCTTCACTTTAGTTCTTCTTTATCAATCTATTATAAATAATTCAACATTAACTACTACTGCTGAACAGAAGAAGGAAATAAAAATCAGAAAGTGAAAAGCCATAGTAAAACATTACAGGTATGAATCATACCCCCGCTGAGTTGGAAGCAAAATGGTCCAAAAATTATGAGGTTAAAATGAATGATTACACAAAATACTTAGCATTTTTAAATTCTTTAATTTTGTTAAGTGTCTTAAAAATGAGTAATTTTTAAATAACCCCCAAGAGAGATCACTGGGAGGCATAACAGCCTCTACATGGCAGATCAGGAACATTTCAAAAGTACTATGAAAGCTATTGCTTTTGTTTAAATGAAAATAGCTTGTGATCCTAATTATAAGACAAAGTCTCATATTCTTTCTGAGTATAAAGCAATGCAGTTTAGACACATTCCTGCTCACCACTTTCCACATCCCCCATTCTATTGGAAGATGCATGTCTCCCTCTGATCCAGGACCAGGCAGCCCTGGAGTGGTCTCAGAAACCTAACTGCGTGGTTCTCTTCCTTCTCTTGTGCACTTTCAAACTCTCTGACTTGGTCTTTAGCATCAAAATTGAAACACTTCCTAAATATATCCTATATTAAACCAAGAACTGGAGGGGTGGGGTGCCTGCAATTCCACCCACCCCCTCCAGCTGTCACAATTTCAACCCTTTTCTCTTGAAAGTCAAGCCTCTCAGAAGTGTGGAGAAAAGTCCCTGCTTTTTTTTTCTTTTCTATTTCTTGGGCTGCTCCTGTGGCATATGGAGGTTCCCAGGCTAGGGGTCGAATTGGAGCTGTAGCCACCGGCCTACGCCAGGGCCACAGCAACGCAGGATCGGAGCCGCGTCTGCAACCTACACCGCAGCAACGCCGGATCGTTAACCCACTGAGCAAGGGCAGGGATCGAACCCGCAACCTCATGGTTCCTAGTCAGATTCGTTAACCACTGTGCCACGACAGGAACTCCAAGTCCCTGCTTTCTAAACTGGTAATCACACTTCATCTCACTCCACATGGCTCCTGACCCATCACCTCCTCCAAACTGCTCTTGTTAGGTCCCCAGAGTCAAATTAATTCTTGTGTTTCTATCGTGTTAAGACCCCTTGAGCTGCACTTGACACTTTGTTCACTCCTTATTCTTCAGATCCTAGTATTTAGCAGGTGCCTAACACAGCTTGTTAAATAAATACCCAGAAGTAAGCATAGTCATATTCCCATAATCTAAAAGTTACCCTAGTCTCATAAATCTCTAAAAAAGCTTTTTAGTATCTGTAGTTCATGTTTATCCTGTTGAATTCTGAGGTGGATTTTTGCTTGGCTGGACACTAAAAAGCTTGAATTTTTAAGAATCAGTGTGTAATTTTTAAAAAGATCTGCCTATCAAGGACAAAATAATAGCTATAACTATTTTAGTCGTATCTGCTAATAGTAGATATTAACATCATTATCATCCAGTCTGTGAATCATCAATAACACATTAATAATAAGAGCCATTTTACATTTCAAAGCCCACCACGGACTATTCTATTTATCAGTTCATCAGTATTTATCATCACTATGGCATATTTAAAGATAAATA
This sequence comes from Sus scrofa, assembly GCF_054392235.1. Taxonomy (NCBI): domain Eukaryota; kingdom Metazoa; phylum Chordata; class Mammalia; order Artiodactyla; family Suidae; genus Sus; species Sus scrofa. Next base: position 38,314,088 of record NC_139386.1, on the reverse strand, counting down.
GGAAAAAAATTCTATATTAATCATTAAAGATGTTAATACTGTGATGAAATTTCCTGAAATCAAAGTTCATCTGTATATCCACATTCAACAAATGTCTTAATCGATGTCTTAATGTTATTAGCACAATTTTCCATTCTTAATAGGAATCTCAATTGAAATGATTGACATCTTTTGGATAGAGGCCAAAAGGCTGGTGGAATCTCAGGTTCACATACTGGAAAGGCCTATGCTCAGGTGTGAGTAATTTTGATCAAAAGCACCAAGAACAGGGGCCAGATGAAGAGGCAGAATGTCAAATACCCATTTGTATAGAAAAATAATGGGGGTAGGGAGACTGTCACAGCAGAGGTGGCCTCTCTTATCTTACCCCAAAGGCCTGATGTAGCATGAAGTTCTAGTTCAGCTTAAAATGAACCATCTAAGACTTCAGGGGCTATCTACACCTTAGATAGATTTCAAGGCAAAAGCAGCCACACTGGGCAGAGAAAATATCAAGATCTGACATTTAATTCAATGTGTACTTAATGTAAGTTAAAAAGGTTTTATTTATTCAAACCAGTGGGAGAGAAATGTTTCATGTTGCATATGTGTTCATTATAATGCCCTCTTTTTATTCCAGATAATTTGTCAAAACCAGAGGTACTAGGGGGGAGGGGTAAGGCGAGACTCATGCAGCGATTTTCTTACAGACATGAAGATTCGGGAACATCTTAGTCCAATGCAGAGGACTTTACTGCCCCACAAGCTCTAGTCCTGGACAGACTTGGGATTATACTTGTTAGGTGATGAAAGGCCCAAGGTAATTATTGGAACTAATCAGAATTGCAAAGGACACTGACGTGAGGTTACTGTAATAAGAGTTACACTGTAAGCATCAGTAGTCTTAAAGGGCTCTGGGTAAATGTTCTAGTTGTGTGGCTTCCTTGTAACTAGGGTTTTCATTCCAATAGAAAAGGGGAGGAAAAAAAATTCCTTCCAGGTGAGAACAATGTTGCCTCTCTAATTTGAGAACCAACAATCATGTTAGCAGCAAATGAACAAGGCAAATATAAATGCAGGAACAGATTTTAGTGCTGCAATAAAGCAAAACTTCCAAAAAATATCAACGTGGCATTTTTAATGACATGAATACTAGATACTGAGCAAGTGATAATTATTCATAATTGATTTCATTTCAGAAATAACCAGAGCCAAAATTATTTTCATAATCACCCCCTGAATGTTCCAAGTTTCCTACCATTTTATTTATTTATTTTTATTTATTTATTTATTTATTTTTTTGTCTTTTTGCTATTTCTTTGGGCCGCTCCCACGGCATATGGAGGTTCCCAGGCTAGGGGTCAAATCGGAGCTGTAGCCACTGGCCTACGCCAGAGCCACAGCAACACGGGATCCAAGCCACGTCTGCAACCTACACCACAGCTCACGGCAACGCCGGATCGTTAACCCACTGAGCAAGGGCAGCGACCGAACCCACCACCTCATGGTTCCTAGTCGGATTCGTTAACCTCTGCGCCACGATGGGAACTCCTCCTACCATTTTAAATTACATCACTGCCACCACACACACGTCCTTTAACTGTGGCCCCTTTGTACTGAAGGTGCACCTCAGTGCCCGTGACTCAGGACTTCAGGTTCCTATGTGCCTCCTTTCCCCACATGCCACAAGTGCGTTCCTCCCGAGCCCACTAGCAGTTCCTTCAGTGCTTCCCATCCCTGCCCTGCCCGTCACCAGAGGGGCCGCCCGGGCAGCTATGACTGCAGGACAGACTTGGGAAAGGCTGGCCGGGCACAATCAGTACACCAGGGGCAGTGGCCCTAATGAAAGAAAGGACACTGGGCAGAGGCTCTAGGAGCCTGTTCAGGGTTCCTCAACCTCGGCAGTGTTAATATTTGGCCTTGGGAGGCTTGCTGTGGAGGACTGTCCTGGGCCTTGCAGGAGGGTTCTTTAGCAGCACCCCTGGCTTCTACTCACTAGATGCCACAGCAGTTCTCCAGCTGTGAGACTCAGCAATGTCTCCAGATGTTAACAAGTGGCCTCTAGAGGCAAAATCATGCCAGGTTGAGAACTAAAGACCTATTCTGAGGGCCTTGGGCATAAAACGGTGTAGGAGGAAAATTAAAGGGAGTGAAAAGACCTGAGAGACTCTTGGGCAGGGCTTAGAGCTGAGGGAGCTGTTGGGGGGTGGGTGGAGAAGGGCTCACCACGGCTACATGAAGCTTCAGGCAGATCAAGTGTGCACGCCAAGCAGGGAGTAAAGAATTGACATGGGTTAGAGCCTGGGGTTCTCAATGAGGGAGCTGGCAAGACCTAGAAAGACCGTGACCTCTCCCCGGTGTTTCCAAAGGGAGTTCAGATGACTAAAATCAACCTTAGGAAAGCAAAGGACATTTTATTTGCTGCCTAGTCATTTATAATGTTGTGTGACTTGGAGAAAAATCGTAGTTCAGTTTCTGAGACTCTATTTAAATAGAAATAGGACAGCTCATTCCACAGGGTTGTTCTGAAGACTACATGAGCCTTCAAATGTTAAAGCCCTAGCACAGGGGTGGGCAAAGCTGGCTCCCTGCTCCCTGGTCTCCCCTTCTCTTTAAACAACTCTCCCTTTCAGGTCATGTACACCCGTCTACATCTGTGCCCAACGCCACCAAGAGAGCTTTCCTCCATCTGCTCTTATCACTTTATCTCCTAGCTTCTCATCATCTGGTTCTGAGGTTTTCCTCTTGCCCTATGTTCCTGATGAGGTGGCAGTGGTACTTGTTGATAAATGCAGCTAAATTCATCCCATTCATTTCTGGCGACAAAAGAGTGCATAGGTGGCAATGGGCAGGATGCAGAAAAAAGGATGCCAGTTCTGACAAACTTCATCTTTATCGCTGTTTTTACTCCTGGCAGCTCTGATTGACCTCAGCTGCGGGAAGACATGAAGGACATTCTTTCTGTGTGACAGTGGAGGCAAGTAGTTTAACAGAAAACTTGAGAGGCAGTTAAAAGATTAAAAAGCATAGCAGGAGTTCAGCTTTTGGTGTGTCAGAATAAGCTCCTAAGAGACTCTTTCACAGAGAACAACCTTCAACTGTAGGGGAAAAAACCCCAAACAACCACAACAAAATGAACTACTGAAAGCTGTGGAGAGTAAACAAAACACATCTTCCTCCTCCACGATAAAATATTTACAATGTCTTAGGTATGATCCAAAATTACCTCACATATCAAGGATCAGGAATATGTGTCCACTCTCAAAGGCAGGAAAATCAACAGAAACTCTCTTTTACCTGACCCACGTATAGAAACTGACAGAACTTTATCTTTTTTTTTTTTTTTTTTTTTTTTTTTGGTCTTTTTTACCATTTTCTTGGGCCGCTCCCACGGCACATGGAGGTTCCCAGGCTAGGGGTCGAATCAGAGCTGTGGCTGCCGGCCTACACCACAGCCACAGCAACACAGGATCCAAGCCACGTCTTGCAACCTACACCACAAGCTCTCGGCAATGCTGGATCCTTAACCCACTGAGCAAGGCCAGGGATCGAACCCACAACCTCATGGTTCCTAGTCAGATTCGTTAACCACCGAGACATGACAGGAACTCCAGAAACTGGCAGAACATTAAAGCAGCTATAATTAACACTCAGTGAAGAAAGAGAAAATATGCTTATAATGAGTGAAAAAGGGGACATCTCAGCAGAGAAATGGGAAATACGATAAAGCAAATGGAAATTTTTGAACTGAAAAATTCAATATCTGAAAAGTTTACTGGATATGGATAAAAGCAGAAGAGAGGGGGCAAGAGTAGAACAGAGCTGATGAAGATCTATTGGAAAAAGATCAACAGAAATTGTCCAATCTGAAGAAGAGAAAGAAAAAGGAAAAAAATTGTATAGAGTTTCAGGGACCCTTGGGACAATATCAAAAGGTCTAAGAGGTTACTTGGAGTTCCAGAAGGTGGGGAATGAGAGACTGAGGAGGGAGGGAGGAAGGAAGGAAGGAAGAAATAATAATGGGATACATTCCTAGATTCGGTAAAAGAGGTACAGATTCAAGAAGCTCATGAACTGTAAAATTAAAAACCACATCGATCACAAAAATCTATGCTTGAGTTTTCTGAAAATCAAAAATAAGAAAAACCTTGAAAATACTAAAAAAACAACGACAACATTATATACAGGGGATACATACATGAATCCCCTGTACATAACATCATAGACTTCTCTTGGGAAAATAAGCAGACCAGAAGACAAGTGGAACAACATTTTAAATGTTTTTTGGGGTGGAGTTCCCGTCGTGGCGCAGTGGTTAACGAATCCGACTAGGAAGCATGAGGTTTTGCGGGTTCGATCCCTGGCCTTGCTCAGTGGGTTAGGGATCCGGCATTACCATGAGCTGTGGTGTAGGTCGCAGACTTGGCTCGGATCCCATGTTGCTGTGGCTGTGGCGTAGGCTGGTGGGTACAGCTCCGATTCGACCCCTAGCCTGGGAACCTCCATATGCTGCGGGAGTGGCCCTAGAAAAGACAAAAAAAAAAAAAAAGTTTTTTTGGGGAAAAGTATACTTCACTTTAAATATAAAAGCACAGGCAGGTTAAAGTAAATGAACATAAAGAGATAGTGTGCAAACAGTAAACACAAGCAGGCTGGAGTGACTATGTTAATATCAGGAGGAAGAAAAGGCTATCACTTGCCTAGCTCACACAACATAATTTCAAAAAAAGAACACTCATCAAGAACAAACAAAAAAACGTCTTCCAATGTACTGTGGCACTGAATTCAGACTTTGGCAGATAATCTAGATGACACTGTCTCTACAACAATTCTGACCGGCATACATCACAATTATTAAAGAGGCCACTAAGAGAAGCTCAACCTTGTATGCTTTCCACTACTGTCTCCCCACCCACACAATGACCTCAACAGACATAATAATAACCTCCTAAGTCAGAGCATCTCTATTTGGGGGAAACATTCAGGCTCTCCTCTTACATCACAATTGGCTGAGGAAAAAAGTACGCACACAACCATACGCAAATGAAGCGTGTATTTTGTTGACTCTAGGTGATGAATGTGTGTTTATTGTACTGTTTTCAGCTTTTAAACAATTTTCACAATGAAAAAAAGTTGGAGGAAAATGAGCTGGAAGAGCTTTATGCAAAATATCGTTCCCTCTCTTTTCTTCATATTTTGATATATTCTTGTTGGCAGGAGGGGGATGTCAGGGTTACCAGCTACATATTTTGAAAAAGAACGTCACATGATTTTGATATAGTAGCAACAGCAAAAAACAAACAAACAAAAAAACCCAAAAAACCAAAAAATCTCATGGATAAACACTGTTAGAATTAAGCTAAAATTTTTCTATCTCAATATTAAAAGGTCTAGGAATCTTACCAAGTTCTTAAAATTCCAGGCTAGCCATTTTTTCACCCATTTAACAGATAGTCCTTGAAAACCTATCATGTAACTGATGTAGTGGACAAACTAGGAGAAGTCCTAGCCTCCCTCCATTCTTGTAGAGAAGAGACAATAAGCAAAAAAAAAAAAAAAAAAAAAAAATATTGCTGGATAGTGATGCATGCTCCTTAAAGAAAACGAAGTAGGGACCAGAGTGACTAGAATGTGACCTGAGGGAAGGGAGGGGATGTGTGAGAAATGCAGTCCTGGCCACCGATGGCCAAAACCCGGGCCTCAGGGAAGGAGGAAACTTGACTTGAAGACAAGAAGACCTGCAGAGCTGAAGCAAAGTGAGCAAAACTGAGTGAGTTGGTGGGAAATGAGGTCAGAGAGATGGCTGGGTGCCAGGTCATGAATGGCACCAACAGACCATCGTAAAGACCTGAGAGTTTATTTTCTGAGGAAAAGGTCCTGTTAAAAAGGTGTGTTTTAAGCAGAGGAGTGACAGAACTTGATCCACATTTAAAATGAATCAGCCTGGCTCCAGAGCGGAGGACAGAATTTAGCGTAGCAAGAAATCAGAGAGAAGAGTCAGGATCAACTGGGTGCTGCCAATATAACCCACCATGAGTGGAAAATATGTAATGCATTTTGAAAAACCACCATGCCCCCTCAAAGGAAGGAAGTACATAAGGGGGAGGGGGTATATGCTGTATACTTATCAATAACTAAGGTTCAGCTACCAGTCACTTTAGCTAGTGTAAGAAAGGAAACATCATCCGAATGAACTCTTGGTCAGAATACATTTGGTACTTTTTAAAAAAATGAAATTAAGTTTTTTTGTAGTAGTTGTTTTTGTTCTTTAATTTTATGGCTGTGCCTGCAGCATATGGAAGTTCCCAGGCCAAGGACTGAATCTGAGTGACAGCTGTGGCAACATCAGATCCTTAAACCCACTGCACCAGACCAGGGATCGAACCCGCATCTCCTCAGCAACCTGAGCCACTGTAGTCGATTTCTTAACCCACAGTGAAATGGTGGGAACTCCTGAAATGAAGGTTTTTTTTTTTCTTTCTTTCTTTTCTTTTTTGTCTTTTATCTTTTTAGGGCCACGCCCATGGCATATGGCAGTTCCCAGGCTAGGGGTCTAATTGGAGCTGTAGCTGATGCCTACACCACAGCCACAGCAAATGCTAGATCCAAGCTGCGTCTGCGACCTACACCAGAGCTCACGGCAATGCCCGATCCTTAACCCACTGAGCGAGGCCACGGATTAAACCTGCAACCTCATGGTTCCTAGTTGGATTCGTTAAACCACTGAGCCACGAAGGGAACTCCCCTGAAATGAAGTTTTGATAACCGGGTGTCTCCTGTACTTGTCACCTAATCCTTCCATACTAAATAACATTAAAGTCACTGAAGAGTAATATTTATTCAACTGAAGCCATTTCCACACATTTCTTACACTCCCCTTGAGCTAACATCAAAGATTAACTTAAAAGGTCAGGAAGGAATTCAAATTCAAGGTTCTTCCTGCATGCCCCATCTCAGACACTTCAAAATAAATGTAAACATATACTAATGTCACTTTGTAGCATTCACCTTTCCAAGGAGCTCTAAAAGGAAACACCCCGCAGGTGGATTTTTGAGATGCAAATCTTACAGATAAGATAATACAGCATTCTTACAGATCACTTAAAAATATTATTTCTCCCTCAATAAAAATAAATCAGAGAGCTTGACTCCTAAGAGCCATTAAAGTGAAAACTCAATGTTCTCAAACTGTTTCACATATAGCTCTTTCAAATTGTTCAATTTTAAATAAGAATGACACATAAAAGATTCAGATGTTTTTATGGATCCTGTGATAAAATTATAGAAATGACCAAAATGAATATGCCTATAAAATATAATAATTTGTAAATGAGAGCAGGAATTGGCAATGCCTAGAATGGGTAAAGAGGAGTTAACTCTCAACATCTGCTCAGTAACAATCCAATGACCAGTATTCAAAGAGCACCCCCTTAGAGACTCTGCATGACCTCTCACTGCTTGGTGACTTACTCTCCACATAGGTCAGAGAGAAGAATAATTGCTAGCCACCTCTCAGCAATTCTAGAAGATTTAATGAGACAAGGGAGCCAGACCCCCAGGGCGAGAAATCATGTTATTTGTGAGGTGCTATAACTCTAAGGATAACGGGATATTGTACAAGCACTGCCCACAGCTATTTCTTGATTCCCTAAAGTGTTTACATTAAAGCTTTCAGAATAATGTACTCACCAAGTAACACCTAATCCAATCTTTTATAAAAATAGTTTGACAAAATGAAATCATCATGCAGATTTTATAAAGTTGTTTCTTTTCTGACTATTAATATGAGAAGGAACACCAGTCTTTGAGGACAAATGGGTTTAAAGGAATAGACAGATAAGGAGGAAGCTTTGTAACTGAATCCAGACCTATTAAAATGGCCTGATACCATGAACTATGTATTCACTGAGCCGAGTTCAGAGTCCACTAATATCAGCTTGCCCCAGGCGAAGTTAGGACGCTACTCTGGAAAGAAAAGATATGGATCTGCCGATGAAATATGACTCAATTCTTAAAAAGAAAAGTGGCCCAATATTAATTGACATAATTAATATAACACATATAAAGGCAGTAACAAAAACTAAAATTTGGATTAGTGAAGTCACAGGCTCTTTAAATAATTCACACAGGATGGTCATGCTCTCATAAGTTAAAATGGATAAAATCGATTTTTTACACCAGATTAGCTACACAATATTAATCATATAAAATATTTCCCTGAAAGTCTTGGCACAAAAATGGGCCAATGTGTTCTGTTGTGGATATTTTTTTCCAAAGTAAATTTAGTTGGGGGGAAAAACTTTAGAAAGTAATCACAAATTTCAAAATCAATAAATCCAAATTGTTTTTTACGGCAGTGAATACACAGGGCTGCCAAATGCTTCAGGAAATTGATGTACAATCTGTCTGGCAGCTGGACCATGTGAAAAAATTTTAGGAACGATCTTAAAATAACCAGGATTCTGAAGACTCAAAAAAACCTTTGTGTTAGTAAGTCCATTTTCCTGGTTCATAAAAAAGATAAGAAAATAAGGGATGGGATAACCAATTTAATTTAGGAGGTGGCGAATTATCTTGGGGATCGTTCAGTGGTACTTTCATTTGGGCCTGGACTCAGAAGAAATGGTTTACCATCATCATTAAGATCAGCTGCACAGTGGCATGGAATTAAGTTATCTAAGAGAACCTAGGGGTGTGTTTGGAAACAGGAAGTGAGGCAGTCCAAAAAACTACAGTTGCTACCTTTAGTCAGTGAAAATTAGTTTCTTACTACCATTAAAAACCTGCCTTTACTAACCTGGCCTTGAATACTAATAGAATGAATGGGGAGATTCAGTTTCCCAAGTGTCACCATGGTTTAAGGACTAAATATAGTCCACTTTAAGTCCTACGATTTTTAAAAAGGAACAGGAGACAAACAAAAATTTAATCTCCTTCCTACAAAAATTGTGGGGAAATGCCAAACTTTGTCTTTAAAAGTAGTTTTAGTTTAATACTAAAGTATCATTAACACTTTGAACAGAAGCATTACTATATTTTACTGTTCACTTAAAAATTAGATAAGTAGTGCACGTTTAATGAAAAAAATTCAAATAAAACAAGGACAAAAATGTACTTAATAGTGAAGGGCTACTTCTAACTCTCCACTCCCAACCACCCAACTCACCAAGGAAAACTCATTTGTTGTATAGCTTCCAGACCTTGTCCCATCAAACACATATACAAATATATTTTACAAAAATGGAATCATTTTTCTGTTCTACAGCTTGTTTCTATTTCTCTAAAGAGGGCATCATGGACAGCCTTCTGTGTCTACGTGCAAATCTACTGTTCTGCTTGGAATGAAGGCATATGCACACATGCACACACACACACACACAACCCCTAATGCCTAAGTTCTTTGTTCATTCATTCTATAAACTTTTACTGAATGTCTACTATATTTCAGGTATGGAGCTAGGCTGGGTGTGTGTGCTGCTAATATAGAATGGTGGTGGCCTAAGGGAAACTTTTCTAGAGGAGGTATACCTAAAATTAGTCTTGAAAAGAAGCTAAGAGTTAGCAAGGCAAAAGGAGAGAACAGTCCACATTAAATTAGAATACAGTTTATGAACTTATTATACTAATATATGTACTGCTATGTGAATGGACTATCTCACCATATTTTACTGTTGCTTTTTTTTTCAAAGTAAATATTAAAAAGTAATACTGGAACTAGATTTTCAATAGCACAATTAATGATTAATCTAAAAACATTCTACATAATAAAAAATATAAGATTTAAAAATTTAAGACCCTCTTTTCTATATGTACACATTTATTATATATGTGTACATGTGAATATATACTTATGTACACATATATGTGTGCACATGAATATATATGTGTTCATGTGTATACACGTGAATATACACACACGTGTGTGTACATGTGAATATACACATACACTCACATACACAAACTATATACTATAGCATATTAAATGTTGCAAAATAAAATAAATCTGATCCTTTTTGGTATTCCTGACAAAGCAAAATTAGCCATTTGACTTATCTAGAAGGATTTTATTTTTAAATCCAGTGCTTTAGTGGCAGGCCAGTAGACAACTCATATTCAACTACTCAAATTTTATGTAGAGCCTTTACTGTTGCCTTAAAAGCCAGATTCATTTTAGTCATCAAAAATCTTACAGAGTATGTTTTATGTGCAAATTAGTTTATGACCCTCTGGAATATAGTCAGCTGAAGACATAGTCCTTACTCTCAAAGGGCTTCCAATTATTACCAGGAACATATATAATCACAAATATCTGAAAGGCAAAAGCAGCACCCAGAGAAAGAGATTAACTCTAACCTAGGGAGTTGGATGTTACACAGAAGGGCTAGGTTTAAGCTGGGTGGAATTTCAACATGTAAGACAGGGATGAAGGATGCTCTAAAATAACACAGAAAGACATGAGACAAAGAAGTTGGATAGTGCCATGTACATGCAGAGGAGAGTGAAGTGGCAGAGTGGGGCAAGACGTTAGAGGGCGTGGAGAAAGCAAAGAGTAGGAAGTAAGCCTGGAGAGGCAATGGGGGCAGATTATGGAGCAGGGCAGTTGGACTCCAAGAAGTTCAGCCTTTATCCCATTGGAAATGAGGAGCCATCAAAGAGTTCTCAAAGGAAATGATATGATCAGAATATAATGATGCACAAGTAGGAATGGGAAAGAAAACAGGAATAGGCAGGCAGAGTAGGGGACTATGACAAAGCTCCAGGGAAGAGGTACCGAAGAGATGATTAAGGACTGTAGCAGTGGAATCTGGAAGAGAATAGATTGGAAGACACATTTTGGAGGCAGAATCAAAAAGGTAAAGAACTTGAGCTCCAGGAAACCTTGGATTTCAATTCTGCCTTCTGACACTGGGCAAGTTTAACTCCTTTAAACTATAGAGTAGGAATAGTGCAGTCTGCCTGTGTGGAAAAAAACTGTAAGAAAAACAGGAAGTTGTCTAGATCTATCATGTCCACACATTTATTTATTCAGTACCATATAACGATACAAAGAAAAACAGAATGTAGCCCCTATCTGGTTGAGGAAACAGATATACAGACACAGAGGAGAGAGTATAAAAGCATCAGCGATTGTGTAAAAAAAAAAAAATGGTGACAGGATTTAGGAAGTTTTCATAGAGGTGTTTGAACCAGGCTACTCACAACTTTGAGGTGTTTTATTTTCACCTTAACTCACCAGGTTCTCCAGTTCACCATATGCATTACAGTACACACCCCCTAGGACACCATCTGAATTTCAGAGGTGAAAGGAAAGTCAAGAGAAAGTGGTAGAAAAAAGGGTGGGGCAAGAGGAGAAAAGGGAAAGGAAGAACAATTAGAGGAATATGAATGAATCTTAGGCAACTACCTTCTCAGGAAAGAATATTTGAAAGAAAGCCAGATAATATTCAGATTCCCATTGCGACACAACGTCAAGGCAGCAAAACGCAAATGAAAGAATCGAATGAGTTCCAGGTGTGATTTAGATGTTTTTCATTAGGTGAAGCTGAGTTGAGGTGGCTACTGTCAGTGTCAATGCTCTGTCTGAACAAGTTTTAATTTAACTTTAAGCAATAAATGTACAGACTTCTGTTTAGACTGTTGGCACGCATTGTTCTACCGCTGATAAGAGTCAAAGTAACTTGATGCTGGAGAAAGAGAAAAACCTGGTTGCAAAATGTTCTCTTCAATTAGTTCATGTACCAGGTAATTTTATCTGACTTATTAAATGAATATTTATTGAGCGCCTACTCTGTGTAAGGCACAGTAGAGGATACAAGAATAAATATTATACAGATCTTGCCACCAAGAGTGTGGTAAATATGTTCACTGTAGTAGAAAGTGATCGATTCAATGAAGGGTACAGATCAAATACTATATATCATAAAAGGAGGGGGGGTATTATGTTTGAGACAGGCTGGGACCAGGTACCTGGGACCCACTGCAGTGGCTGCAGTGCTTGTACCTGGACGAATGTCTCTTCTAGCAACAAAATCCAAAGAAACTATAAAGGACTAAAAGTAACTGTGTGCATGCCAGTTGGGGCAAATTATAGACAAGAAGATACATAAACCCCCCTGAAAAAGGAACTGCTCTTCTGAGGAGCTGAGAGCAAAGACAGGGTATCGGGAGCAAAAGCAGTGTACTATGTATGCCTCCTGCACACACCACCACCACCAAAGGGGTGGCGAATGAATCACCTACGCCCAACCCCTGGACCTGCCCCTACCCCTCACCTCGGATAAGGAACCAGCTTATCTCCCCTCCTCCTTTGCAGCGAGTGAGCAAGGGAACCTGGGCCTGTTTTTGCTCACCCTGCTACAGCAGGGACCCTGAATAAAGCATTGCCTGAATTTCTTGTGTGGCCTCTTATCAATTTCTATGGATTAAGGAGACCAAGAACCTTGGATGGTAACACTTTTAGATGGTAAGATAAAGGATGTGCCACTGGTATTAGGTCAGAAGAGACTATGCTGTGATTTTCATTTGACAAACATTTAATGAGCAAGCCATTCACCTCAAAGACAAACTAATGAGGCGATTCAGTCCAACTCCTTCACTTAATTCACTAGGAAACGAAATTCCAGACTTAAATAGCTAATTCAAGCACATTGAGAGGTAAATAAAATTAGACTGCTCTCTCCAGGCTGCAAGTCCAGGCCTTTCTACTATACTCTGTCTCCTTCGAAATACTCAGTCTGAATATTTTGTGATGAACAATAACTATTTAAAAACACAACCCATTCAATTTCTGCATTGTCTTATTTGTTGTAAAATGCTTCCTCTGACATTTAGTTAAAAACTGCCTCATTTCTAACCACTGCCCCCACCTCCTTGCCCTGAGATATATAGAACATACACAATCCTATAGCCGTAGGCTACCATTCACATAGATGAAGGCCACCCTCATGTTTCCAATCTGTTATTAGGGATTCAGGATATCACCATGGTTGAGGAACAGGCACTGGAATTAGGACGAGATGGAACTGAATCCCAGCTTCAACATTCACTAAATATATGATCAAGAGTAAAGTTACTTAGTTTGTAAATCTGTGTGCTGGCTTAGGGAATGGGATATTTATGTCCTTCTTGCCTCCCACTGAATGTATCAGCTAATAGCAATGATGGAGAGCTGATGCAACTTTTCATATAACTGTCAGAATACTAGAGTTTCTCTACATACATTAATCTAACACTGACTCATTTGAGGGGAAAATTTACAAAACTGAGTAAGATGATAGTGTTTTCCTCTGCCTCCCCTGCCCTCCCCCTCCCTCTCCCTTTTCTCTCCTCCTCTGGCAAAGACCAGCCAATGAATGATGGCTATGAAATACTGAGGAAAAGTTAGAGAATTGTCTTGCTGCACCAGACAGCAGACAGCTCTGGTAAAAGTGTAACAATCTTATTGAGATACAATGTTGAAAAATATGTCTCTATCATGTAAGGCACAAATATACTGGTTTTTTTAAATTAAAAAGGATAGATCCCTGAGGGTGGGATTCAGATAGTTTCAAAATTTATTTACTTTTACATGTATTAAAAAACAGAAAATGGTGCAAGGACTGCTCCCTCTATATTCCTAAACCATGCAGTACAAAGCTCACAGGGTTTCCTAGTTACTGAGGGGAGGATGGGGAGGGAGTAGAAAGGAAGAACAGAAGACTTAGAGTTGATTCTGTTCCTACTTCCAAATGTTACAAACCAGCTGGTAATGGTTAGTAGCAATAACCTCATCTGCTAGGCACCGGGACCAATTTTCCAGATTTGGATGGGAAAAATGCATCATGTCCCAAAGAATGACATATAGAGAATATAGTGACTGACAATAAAGGTAGATATGTAGCTCCTGGGTATGAGAAAGTAGGCAAGGACTCATCTAGGTGTTCTACAGATTGAACACATAGTTTCTAGAAGTAGAGAAAGAATGAGTCAGTGTCCTCAAAGTACAGGCTAAACTAAGAAAGGGAAGATGAAAATGCAGAGGAGTGGTAGTGGGGCAGACTGGGAATTGCCTCCCAGTATCTGCTCTTTCCTCCATAGCAATAACATTTTTAGCTGGGTACACGGCCATTCAGAATAAAGACAACCTTTTCTTGTCTCTCTTGCAGCTACGTGTAGACAGGAGACTAAGTACTAGCCAGTATTATACCGTAGTTTCTGGGCACCTTCTTCAAAAAATGGCCCGAGCAGGCCCTTTTTCATCCTCTTCTCCATCCTGCTGCATGGAATGGAGCTGCCTCCCCTTTCTACCATGAAAATGAGAGCACCACCCTAAGAACGGTGAGCGGCGAGTTTCAACAAATGGCTTTCTAGACACTGTTTTCAGTTTTTATTAAACAATGCTGTCAAGAATATCCTTAAAACTATCTTTGCACTTATCTATTGCCTAAGGTTACATTCTCAGAAGTAGGTAAAAGGATAAAAAATTCTATAAAGATTCTGATACATACGGCCAAATTGCTCCTCTGAAAGTTTAAATTTATATGGGCACCCCCCCCTTCCCAGACCAATATGAGGAGCTAATATTTTGATTATTAATTGGTAAGAGTTTTTTTTTTTTTTTTTTTTTTTTTTTTTTTTTTTTTTTTTTTGTCTTTTTGCCTCTTCCAGGGCCGCTCCCACGTCATATGGAGGTTCCCAGGCTAGGGGTCTAATCCGAGCTGTAGCCACCGGCCTACACCAAAGTCCCAGCAACGTGGGATCCGAGCCGCGTCTGCGACCTACACCACAGCTCACAGCAATGCAGGATCCTCACCCCACTGAGCAAGGCCAGGGATCGAACCCGTAACCTCATGGTTCCTAGTCACGTCCTGAGCCACGATGGGAACTCCAAGAGCTCTTTTTATATTGAGTGTGGGTACCATATTATAAATACTTCTTCCCATTTATTTGCTTTTCAAGTTAGCTGATTATTTTGTTGTCTAGAAACCTAAAATTTTTATGCAGTCAAATTGAACTTTTTAAAACAGTAATTCTTGCCTTTACTATCACACATATACAAAGCCTTCTCCCACATCAAGATTCATCTACATTTTTCCTATTGCCCTTTAATGTCCTTTTAATCTTTAACCTACATAGATTTTCCCCACATATTTAGCTGATGTATCAACACCAGATCAGTATATCCAATGATACATAGCACTGAGTATGTAATTAAAAGCCCACTTTTATTATATTGTGATTTTTTGAAATTAGGAGGCTATTTTAACTACTGTGGCTTTGGAAATGTTTTAAAACCTCCTTCAAATAATTCATATTATGCCTTCCTCTTCGTTGTTGTTGTTGTTGGTTTTTTTTTTTTTTGCCAAGAGTCTGCCTGGTTTATTCCTTCAAGTAAACTTTAGAAATACACTACAAAAAAAAAAAAAAAAAAAAAAAAAAAGGCTGTGAGCTGTGGTGTAGGTCACAGATGTGGCTCGGATCTGGCGTTGCTGTGGCTATGGTGTAGGATGGTAGCTACAGCTCTGATGAGAACCCTAGCCTGGGAACCTCCAATTGCTGCTGGTGTGGCCCTAAAAAGAAAAAGAAAAAAAAAAAATTACATGCACTGTCAGACTTGGCAAAAAGAAAAAAAAAAAAACCAAAAAAAACCCCTGAAATTATAATTGTATTAAATGATGGAGAGAAATTTTACTTTTGGTGTGGAGAGAATATGTAACTTTAAAACATTCACAAAAGTTTCTCCAAGTTGCTTTTACATCCTTTGTTAGATTCCATAGTTTATTTCATATGATTAGTTCTATAGTTTAAGTCCTATAGCTTACTTCATTAGGCAAATTTCTTAAGTATGGTTGTAGATCTTTTTCATGTATTTGTTTTATTGTAAGTAGGTTCTTTAAAAACATTTCTGTTTGTGCTGGTATAGAGCAAACAACTTTTGAATTTTTTTTTTTTGTCTTTTTTTTTTAGGGCCACACTCGCAGCACATGGAGGTTCCCAGGCTTTGGTGTCCAATCGGAGCTGTAGCCACCAACCTACACCACAGCCACAGCAATGCAGGATCCAAGCCGCGTCTGCGACCTACACCACAGCTCATGCCAATGCCAGATCCTTAGTTCACTGAACAAGGCCAGGGATTGAACCTGCATCCTCATGGATGCTAGTCAGATTCGTTAACCACTGAGTGATGACAGGAACTCCTGAATTTATTTTATAACTGACCATCTTATTGGTATGTTTTTAATTAAAATTTTCACGAATGTTGATTATTTTGTGTTTTCTATTTAAATGATAACGATATTTCTCACTTCATTTCATTTTCTTATTGCATTAGGCAGAACTTTTAAAACAAGAGTAAACAACAATTAATAGAGGTAATAGCTGACACTTTATTTTCATTGGCTTTACTACATCTTAGGGCATTTTTCTCTTTTGTCCCACATAATAGTTGTTATATTTCAGTTTTTTCCATCTTTTCATATCACTCCCAAACTCCAACTATTCTGTAAATTTGAAGGCAAAACTGTTTTAGTACTCTTTAAAGTAACAGTAGCACCCAGAACAGTATCTTGCATGGAGAAAAGAAATCATTAAACCAGTATTTCTCAAACCCGGTGGATCACTGGCATCACATGGGAGCTTTTTAAAAAATGGTCTTCTAGTTCCATAAACCATTTAAAAACTTCAAATTCTTGATTCATGGGAGAGGGAATCTAGATGTTTTAGAAGCTTTTTAGGTGATTCAGATGACCCACCAGGTTTGAGAACCACAGTCCAATATTTTGAACACTCCTGGAGATTCTGTTTCAGAGCAAGGGATGTGATGTTTAACAAATCTGAGATGGCTCAGGGGCAGGTTTAGAAATTACCGATTTAGACAGTAATTCAGAGAAGGGATGAGAAGTGTTTTTTTTTTTTTAATGTTTTCGTATTTCAGATGAGTATAAAAACATTTTAATTTCATTCTTAATTCTTCAGCAAGTATAGCAACATTTCTGGGAAACAGCTAGGACGTTCAAAAACTAGAAGTTAATATATCAAAGGATATGGGTTCATAGATCAAAATAGCATCTTAAAAACTATGAGGATAGTGCTAATACAGGAAGGCTAAAAATGGCATATAAAGCTTTCTTTTCTACACCCATTTTTTTCTTCTTCTTTTTAGGGTTGCACCTGCTGCTTGTGGAAGTTTCTGGGCTAGGGGTTGAATTGGAGCTGCAGCTGCTAGCCTACACTGCAGTCATAGCAATATCAGATCTGAGCTGCATCCACGACCTTCACTGCAGCTTGCGGCAACGCTGGATCCTTAACCCACTGAGTGAGGCCAGGAATCAAACCTGTGTCCTCACAGGGACAACGTCAGGTCCTTAACCCACTGAGCCACAATGGGAACTCTGGCAGAGGCTACTTTTAATAACCAGCAAAACTAAGGTTCAACTGACCTCCATTTAGCATGCTTTAACATAAAAGGGAGCACACTCAAATGTATGCAAGAAATAATTTTTTCTAAAACAAAAAGGGGAAAGAATGTAAATTATTAGCAAAGAAAAAAGAACATATTCCTAAAATGACTAAGTCATGACTTTGGTGAAATCACTATAGTATTCTTGTTATTAAATTTTCACAAAGTTTCTTTTCCATAAAGCTTAATGAAACACATTGATTATAATGTTGATTATTAATGCTGCAAATAAGTACTACTAAATTCTCCAATACTGAAAATGAAGACAGTGTGGGAGTTGCAGAGAAAAATGCAAGAGAAAAGTAAAAATAAAAGCAACAAACAAAATGAAAAAGATATCTTCCTCTACCAAGAAATGAATTAAACTGCAATTTCTCATTTATTATGCAAGGATTTTTCCGTACAAGCAAAATTTAAAGAGAGTTTTAAGAAAATAATGTTTTCCTGGCTGTCAGGGATTTGTTAGACAAATATGCGATTCTGTCAAGTTGGAATGGGAGGGAGAATGTAGCGGAGAATTAAGTTAATCTAGAAGAAGTGGGACACTGGAGAAAGGCCTGAAAGTCAAGAGCAACTATGTTAACAATAATTGATAAATGGAAAGGGGATTAATTATTAGGTGGCATCTCCAACTGCCACTCTCTCCCCATCCCCAGGCCAGCACATCCTTAGCCCCTAACTGCTCTGACCCAGAATAATACTTCTCCCTCTTCCCATCTTCGACTTGGTTCCACCATCAATGCTCTGGGTCCCATCCACCCTGTTTCCTTGGGGACTTCATTCCATTGATTATCCTTAGTCAAGCCTCAAGCTCTGAACCTTAGCCTTTTCTTTTCAGCATGTAAAAACCCTCAAGTTCCAAGCCAAAATATAACAAAAAATTTCCCCTTGAACTATCATTTTATATCTCCTCTTTTCACAAGTTACCGCTGGAAAGAAGTCTACTTCTTCCCCTTGATTCATTCCTCAATTTGAAGCTGTCTGGCTTGAGGCCTCACCAACTCACTGAGGCTGCTTCGCTTAAAAGAAATATTGACCTTCTATGTGTCAAATCCAATCTCCAGTTTTTAGCTCTCATATTGATTTAATCTTTCTGAAACTTTTCACACATCTCCCTCCTTTCTTGAAAAGCTCTCCTCCCTCAGTATCTAAGACATCACATTCCTTCTTCTGTCAATGCTCCTGGGGGACCTACCTCGGTCCACCCATTTTTACTTTCCCTCTGTTTTCATGACTCCAATTATACTAGCTTAAAAATAACCCATAATTCTGAATCTCTAGCCCAGAGATAATTTGGTGGAGCTCTAATTCTGGATATGTCTAAAAAACAGTTCGTTCTGAATATGACAGCCCTTCTACATCTAAAACTAATTCATCATGTTCCTCCTTAAAAAGTCACTATTCCTTAACTTATTGAATGGAGCCATCACTCACCCAGTGGTTCAAGTAAAACATCTGGAAATCATCTGAGATCCTTTCCTCTTCTTTACTTCCTGGATCTAATCACTAATGGCTAGAGATTCTCTCAAAACCGTCCCTCTCCATCCACTTCATTGCTTTCATGCATTTCTCATTTAGACCATCTCACATTGCAACATTCTCCTTAATGATTTCACTACCTCTAACCTCAATCGCTAACCTCAATCTCAATCTAGTTTCTGAAAATCAGTTCACTGTAATTTTTCAGTGGCTCTCATTTTTATACAACCTAAACTCTAAACTTCTCTATATGGCATAAATGTGCCTGATGACTTTCCTTACTCATTTCCACCACTTCTCAAGTTCATGCCCAATAATACTGTGTCTTCCTGTGCCCAATTCTTCTGTCCATGTTGTAACACATTTTTCCCATTTTTCTGCCTAGTACATTCTTACTTATTCTTAGTTATCTGTTTAAATGCTAACTTCTTAAATAGCATCCCCCTTTCACTATTAGGTAGACTTTGATGTACTTTGTAAGTTCTCAATTGTAGTGTTAAAGATTCTTCCATTAAACAATGACCTTGTTGCATTATAACTGTTTGCATGGGCATCTTAACCAATTAACTGGTTGAGATTAGGAAATTAAAACAGAGCTTATATCTCAGGTCAACAGTTAGCAAACTACTCCTCAACTTTACAAGTTTTATTGTAAGGTATGCCCAACAAGAAAGAGGTTTTAAAATTAATTTTAGATGATTTGAGATTAAAATAAGAAACCACTTATTATTTTTGTTTTACCATTGCTTAGAACAATGACTAGTAGAAAGCAGTTTTCAGATACATGTATTGCTCTTGATTGAAATCTAATTTAAATAACTGTAGCATTTACCCAACAAGTATTTCACTAAACAAATATTGTTTGAGCAACTATTATTAGCCAGAAGCTACCCATGGAGTTGGGATACAGTGCTGACAGGCATGCCCTCCACCCTAGAGGAATTTAAAATGTGCAGAAGACAGAAGGTGAAAAAGTAATTCCTAAAGTGTATAATGAGAATGTGACAAGAGACTATAGAAATATTTATTGGGAGACCTAATCTATCTTTTCCCCCTGAGAATATCAACCTTAAACAGTGCCTAGAAAAATAGGCCAAAGACAGGTGGCTAAAGACAAGGGTCATGAGGTTAGAGAGGTCCAGGAACAACACGGCACAGATACTGCAGAAGGGAGAACTGTGAGGAAAAAGCTGCAGAGGCACCAGGAGTCAAAGTGTGAAGGGATTTCTAAGAGACATTTAAGCTTTGCACTTCTAGTAACCAATTCAAATTTCCTCCATGAATCAAATCACTAAATTAAACACCTATTTTCTAAAAGCACCGCATTCCTCAACTGAAAGAGCAAAAATATTTTAAATAGAACTCCCAGACTTCCCATCACATGGCACCGCTGTGACTAAGCACTGAGGAAACAGACTAACTAGAGATGTTGTATTACACATGTCTAGGTGTGTGAAAATAAAAACAATTGAGACTCAGAACTCTCAAAAGTTATGAGAGTTCTAAACATGAATGCGGTGTGCCAAGCAACATATTAAATGTTCACTTTTGAAACAGGAAGCATACATTTTACCTTTTTATTTGGGATAGAAGATTAGAGTCTAATCTTCTTTTAGTTTCCCATTCAGATGAGCACAGTAAATGGGATCACGCTTCTATAGAACAGGTACATTTTTTCTGAAAGTCTGTGAATACTTTTAATTTAAAAGCCATGGTCAGCAAACTAGAGGAGCTCTGACCATGCAAAATGTTCTATAAATAGTTCCATGTGCATTCTTCATCTGGAGTCTCACTAGAGATGGATAATGACCTTGTATTTTGTACTCATTTACTCTGAATTAGCCAAAACTTCTGTTTTTAATTACACACTTAATTCACCTACCATGGTCTAATTACAGAAAACAAAACATCATTTAAACAAAAGGTGGCCTTGAACTTAATCTATCAAAACACCAGTTAGTTTTAAAAGTTTTCAGTTCTTAATAAACTGCCAAGACATGCAATAGCAATTTTCTAAATGTGATCATATGCTTTTATAGCAACAGATTTACTACATAATCAAACATCTGTATATACTTTGAAAACTTGGTGCGTTGTTTCAGTATTAATGCAAATATACTTAAATTTTGATAGACTTAAAAAATTTTAAAGCCGAAGTACTACACAGTAATTTTTAAATATCCAAGGTTATTTTGGTCTTGAAATGACAAGTTATCATAACCTCGGCTACTTATTTACAAAATGGTCCAGGACTCTGGATAAGCTCATCTGGGGAATTATTCCTTACTCCCCGCAGTATAGTAGCCCTTCTCCTCTGTGCTACCATTGCACCTTATATATTCCTCAATCACAGAATTTACAGCACTGAATTGTGATCACTGGTTTAAAGATCTGTCCCTTACCTAAACTGCAAACTTATGAACGAAGTTTATGCTTATCTCTATACTCCCAACATGGAGTGCAGTGCCTGACACAGAGCAAGTCCTCAATACATGCTTGCTGAGTTAATATATTTACTTATTTATTTATTTTCCTTTTTTTTTTGTCTTTTTGCCACTTCTTGGGCCACTCTCACGGCATATGGAGGTTCCCAGGCGAGGGGTCTAATTGGAGCTATAGCTGCCGGCCTACACCAGAGCCACAGCAACTTGGGATCCGAGCCGCGTTTGCGACCTACACCACAGCTCACAGCAACGCTGGATTCTTAACCCACTGAGCGAGGCCAGGGATCGAACCCGCAACCTCATGGTTCCTAGTCGGATTTGTTAACCACTACGCCACAATGGGAACTCCTGAATTAATATATTTAAATATAATTCTATAAAGCAACCTCGGTTTGGAGATGACATGATCTCATATATAGAAAATTCTAGGGAAGCCACCAAAAAACTACTAGAATAAATAAGTTCCACAAGGTTGCAGGATATAAGATTAATACACAGAAACCAATTGTTTCTATACAGTAGCAATGGGCCAACCAAAAATGAAATTAAAAACAATTCCATTTATAACACAAAAATATTTTATATTTTATTCAAACGTTTAGGAAAAAAATTTAACAAGTGCACAACTTATACTATGGAAAACACAAGACATTTCTGGAAGAAATTAAAGATGACATAAATAATGGAAAGACATCCTATGTTCATGGGTTGGAAGACAATATTTTTAAGGTTGAAATACTCCTTAAATTGATCTACAGAATCTAAAGATTAGATGCAATCCCTACCAAATCTCAGCTGACTTCTTTATAGAAAATGATAAGGCTAATCTTAAAATTCATAGCCAAGATATACAATGGAATATTATTCAGCCTTAGAAAGGAAGGAAATCCTGTCACAAGCAATAACATAGATGAACCTTGAAGACATTACTTTAAGTGAAACAAACCCCTTACAAAAAGATAAATACTGTATGATTGAGGAACTGTTAGACAGTTTTACCAAGAAGTGTAGACTGTTTTCCAGGCTGCACTTATATGAAGTATTTAGTCAAATTCATAGAAATGTAACAAGGCAGAAGAGTTGAGCTGGGAAGAGGAGAAAATGTGAGTTATATAACGGGTACAGAGGTTCAGTTTCACAGATGAAAAGAGTTTTGGAGAATGGTTGTACAACAATGTGAATGTACTTAATTAACACTATGGAACTGTAGAGTTAAAAATGGTTAAGAGGTAAATTTTATGTTTTTACAAAAAATTTTTTTGAATATTATTTTCTTGGAATATAGTTGACTTAAAATGTTGTATTAGTTTCAGGTGTACAGTAAAAAAAATTTTTTTTATAGCCAAAACAATCTTGAAAAAGAATAACAAATTTGGAGGACATATTTCCTGATTTCAAAACTTACTATAGAGCTACAGTAATCAAGATAATGTAGTACTGTCAAAAGGATGGGGTATATATCAATGGACTAGAACTGAGAGTCCAAAAATAATTCCTCACATTTATGGTCACCAATTTGCTAGAAGGGTGCCAAGACTATTTAATGGGGAAAAGAACAGTCTTTTCAACAAATGATGCTGGGACAACTGGATACTGACAAACAGTAAAATGAAATTAGACTCTTACCTTAAACCATATACAAAAATTAACTGAAAATGTATAAAAGACTTCAATGTAAGAGCCAAAACTGTAAGACTCTTAGAAGAAAACATAAATATAAATCTTCATGATCTTAGTTTAGGCATTAGTTTCCTAGATATAACACCAAAAGCAAAAGCAAGCAAGCAAATTCGACTTCATCAAAATTAAAAGTTTTTGTACTTCAGAGGACTCCATAAAACAGTGAAAAGACGGAGTTCCCGTCATGGCTCAGTGGTTAACGAATCTGACTAGGAACCATGAGGTTGCGGGTTCGATCCTTGGCCTTGCTCAGTGGGTTAAGAATCCGGCGTTGCCGTGAGCTGTGGTGTAGGTTGCAGATGCAGCTCGGATACCATGTTGCTGTGGCTCTGGCATAGGCTGGTGGCTATAGCTCTGATTCGACCTAGCCTGGGAACCTCTATATGCCACGGGAGTGGCCCAAGAAATCACAAAAAAAAAAAACAAAAAAAACCCCAAAAAACAAAAAAACAGTGAAAAGACAACCCACAGAATGGGAGAAAATGCTGCATATCATATATCTTAAAGGAAACTTGATATAGAATATACATATATAAAACCCTTACAACTCAATAAAAATACAATCAACCCAATTAAAAAAATCTGCAAATTATATGAATAGCTATTTCTCCAAAGAATATATGCAAATAGGAAGTAAACATAGAAAAAGATACTAATATCATTAGCCATTAGGGAAATACCAATCAAAAACACAATGAGATTCCACTTTACATCCATTAGGATGGCCACAGTAAAAAAATATAGGTAATAGCAACTGTTTTTGAGGATGTGGAGAAACCGGAATCCTTATACACTGCTATTGGGAATGTAAAATAGTGTAGCCACTTTGGGAAATAGTCTGATAGTTCCTCAAAAGGTTAAATCTGGCACTATCACATGATTGAGCAATTTCATCCCCAAGATGAACAAAAACATGTCCATACGAAAACTTGCACGAAATTATTCACAGTGGCATTATTCATAACTAAAAAGTGGAAACGATTTAAACAACCATCAGTTGATAAATGGATAAACACTCCCCTAGAGTGTCTGGGGGAAGTGTGGCCCTGCTGAAATCCTGATTTAGTCCCATAAGACAATTTGGATTCCTGACCTCTAAACTGTAAAGGAATAAATTTCTATTGCTCTATAACCACTAAGTTTGTGAGAATTTGTGATAGCAGCCATAGGAAATAAATAATAGTAAACTAATTTGGTTGGTAAGAGCTCAGAGAGATGCTGCTTCTGAGGGTTCAGAAAGAGATGAGAAACATCTAGGAAACTGAAGGAAAGGTGATTTTTGTTATATTTTGGCAGGAAGCTTGGTTGAATTGTGTTCTGCAGTTATGTGGACAGCAGAAATCGTAAGTGATGGACTTGAACATTTAGTTGAGGCGACTTCCAAGCAAAGTACTGAAGCTGCAGTCTGGATTCTATTACAGTTTATAATAAAATGCAAGAGGAAATAGACGGATTACGGGAAGAACTGAAGAAAAATCCAAGCAAAAGGAAACCAGCATTTGATGATTTGGGAAATTCTCAGCCTATCCATATTTCAAAAACTGTTCAAATTAGGAAATACACTGTTAGAAAAACATGTTCTGGAGAGAAGGTCAAGGATGTGACTGAACAACCTTTTGCTACTGCTGAAGAGATCAGATGTGTGGATTCATGCCTCCCCTCAATCATCTCAACAGAAAGGAGGAACATAGGATGGGATTATCTAGGAAAGATCTGTGAAGAGTCCTCTTGTCCAATGGTGTGAAATAATGTGACATACCCAGAGACTCACAAGGTTTTTGAGAATGTTATACAGGCACAAACACTGCTTGCTTGGCTTGAAAAAGACAAGGATGAAAGCAAGAAAGACTGTAAAACTTCAAAAATTCTACAAGCAGGAAACAAGCTGATAGAAACACTTAGCTACAAAGGTTACACCCTTCAAGAAAAAGGAAGGGCGACTCAGAGAGTGGAGCATATGGCCCACAGGGAAGAACCCAAGTCACAGAAGATTACTTCCAGGCTTTGAGACCTAGTAAGATTTTCAATACTGGATTTCAAAATTACTTGGGACCAGTGAGTTCTTTCTTCCTTCCATTGACAAATTACCTGTAACTGTTATCTTATGCCTGTCACAGCATTGTATTTTGGGGGCAGATAACTTGTTTACTAGTTCCATAGCCCCACAATGGAGAGAAATTTTGCTCCCAAATGGATCATAACTAGGGTATAACCACACCTGATTTGAATGATGAGATCTGGGACTTAAGAGTTAATAATATTTAGATGATATTTTTGACTGAGTTAATACTATAATGGGTTGAAACTTTTGGAGATGTTGGGATGGAATACATACACACACACATACACACACACACACACACACACACACACACGTCTTTTTAGGGCTACACTCATGGTATATGGAAGTTCCCAGGCTAGGGGCTGAATTTGAGCTGTAGCCGCCAGTCTATGCCACAGCCACAGCAATGCCAGATCCGAGCTGCCTCCCTGACCTAGGCTGCAGCTTGTGGGAACACTGGATCCTTAACCCAGTGAGTGAGGCCAGGGATCAAACCTGCATTCTCATGGATATTACCTGGGTTCTTAATCCACAGAGCCACAATGGGAACTCCCAAGAGTGAAGGTATTTTGCATGTGGATAGGCATGAATCCTTGGGGACCATGGGGAAGACTGGGTAAGCTGGACCCCATGAATGTTACCTTATAGGAAAAAGACTCTGCAGATGTGTTTAACTGAATGATCTTGAGATGGGGAGATTATCCTTGATTACCCAGGTGGGCCTTAAATGCAATCGTAAGTATCCTTTTAAAAAGGAGGTTGAGGGAGAATCTACACAGCAGATGAAAAAGGTCATGTGATAGAAGCAGAAGGAAGAGCAGTCCCGTAGAAAAGATACTACTCCACTGGCTTTAAAGATGAAGGAAGGGGCTATGAACCAAGGATTCAAGGAATGCTGCTCTAGGGGTTCAAGAATGAAACATGTTCTCTGCTAAAGCCTCTGGAGGAATCACAGCCCTGCTCATAGGATAATTTAGCCCTAATAAGACTTAGTTCACATTTCTGACCTCCAGAACAATAAAAGAATAAACTTTTATTGTTTTAAGCCACTTAAGTTTGTGGTGATTGGTTACCACATTTGTTCCTATAGTCACAGGAAACTAACACAGAACTCCTCTTTTCTAGAATTACTCATTCATTTGGAGAGTCCACTGAAGATCCCATTCAGTCTCATGGCTTTGAATACTACCTATATAGTGATGACTCCCAAATTCCAGTCTACACCTTTCTCCCAAACTGCGAACTTGTACACACACTTGAATACACAATATATCTGCTTGGATGTAGAAGAGATAGCTAAACCCTTGATTCTTTCCCACCCAACCAGCTCCACCAACAATCCTGCCCAACTAAGAGGCAACTCTATCTTGGTTTTGTTCAAACAAAACCCTTGGCATCATTCTAAATCTTTTGTCATTCCCATATCCAATCAGTCATAAAATCTTGTTGCCTCTATGTTCAAAATGAATCTGACCAATTCTTACCCCAAGTGCCATTTGCCTGGATAATTGTATAACATGCCCTATAATTGATATCTCTGCTTCTACTTTTGCCCCACTTGATTGATTCTTAAATGTGGCCAGAATAAACTTTTTAAACTCAGTTATAGATCAAATTATTTATCCAATGACTCCCCTTTTCTCTTAGAACAAATGCCCAAATCCTCACAACACTTTCAGGCATTTATCATTGGCCCACTATTTCCACTTCTCCAACCCTGCTGTCTGGTTACATCTTCTTATACTCTGGCCCTCATTAATTCATGTTCCCTAAATAAGCGTGTTGCTTTACCTGGACCCCAACAAACCAAAGGAAACCTGCATTTCAGAGTCTTCCCAGTGGCTGGTCCTCTTCTTAGAATGTTCTTCCTCCAAAAATCCACATGGTTCACTCCCTTAGCCTTTTGTCCTCTAAGTCTTTACTCAAATGTCACTTTCTCAGTGAAGCCTTCCGCAACTACTCACTGAATACTGCATGTGCCTCTCCCTCAACATTGGCCCCATCTCCTTACTAATAACAAATAAACTCATTTGTTTCCTATAGCATTTATTACCTTCTATCATACTGTATAATTCATTAATTTATTATAGCTATTGACTGCTTTCCTCATTAGAATGTAAGCTCTGTGAGGAAAGAGATTTTTCTTTTGTGTATTTAATAATATATCTTACTATCTAGAACAGCGTCTGACACGTATTAGCCATTTTTCCACTATTCTTGATCCCCTGCAGTTCCATATAAAATTTGGAATCAACAGGTCAATTTTTACAAAAAAGTCATTGTGACATTGTTGGATGAATGTTTGAATAATGATTAATGAAATTAATACAAAATGATTAATGAAAAAATGATTAAAGTTCATCATCACCACCATTCCCACCCATGCCAAACAACAAAAAATCAGCCAGGCAGTTACATATCATATATGGAAGCTTTTCATTGCTTAGAAATATACACACTAATTCCACATCCCTGAATTTGGAACTATTACCAGGATTAACTATTACAAATTCTTTCCATAAACAATACAAACACACTTTCATCTGCTGCATTTATCTGTTTTCTTGACAATAATGTTTTAAAACTCACCCAATTTAAAAAAAAACTAGTTGGGAAAATAAAATTTTATTTTAAAAATAAGCAAGGAAAAAAATCTAAGTAAATGAAGCGATATACCATAAATATGAAGTAGAAGATTTGAAACCCATAAATATATCAATTCCCCCCAAATTGATCTAAATATTCAATAGCATCCATCCCAAATTTCCACAGGACTTTTTTGTGCAACCTGACATACTGATTTTAAAATTTACGTAAAAGTGCAAAGAATCAAGACTAGCCAGGGACTCTGGAAGGCACTGATCAAGGTGGGGGAACTTGCCCTACCAGAGAACAAGACTTCTAATAATGCTGTAATATTTAAGACAATATGGTGTTTCATACTGAATTAAAAAAAAATAGATGAATGGGATAGAAGAGATGCTCCAATAGAATCTTTCATATACAGACATTTGATCTGTGAGAGAGATGGAATTTCACAATGTGGAGAAGGATGGATTTTTCAGTATATGGTGCCAGACAACTAGTTATAAAAATTAAACCCCTATGTGACACAAAACCAAAATAATTCATTTATGTCCACACAAAAACATGCACATGGTTATAGCAGCTTTATTTATAATCACCAAAAACTGAAAGTGAGCAAGATGCCCTTCAGTAGGTGAATGGATAAACCAACTGTGATGTACCCACGCAATGGCATGTTATCCAGAAATTAAAAAAAAAAAAAAAAAGACCTATGAAGCTATAAAGAGACACGGAGGAAACCTAAATGTGTATATTGCTAAGTGAAAGAAGCCAGTCTGAAAAGGCTACATATTGTATATGACTTCCAATTATATAATATTTTGGAAAAAACTATAGAGACAGTAAAAAGATCAATGACTGCCAGGGGTTTGAGGAAAGAGAGGGAGGGGTGAATAGATGGAGTACAGGGGATTTTTTTAGAGCAGTTAAGCTATTCTGAAACTATAATGATGGTTACATGACATTATGCATTTGTCAAAGCCTATGGAACTGTACAACACAAAGAGTAAACTCTAACATTAACTATGGACTTCAGTTAAAATAAAGCATCACTGTTGGTTTATCCATTGTAACAAATATGCCACACTAACAGAAGGTGTTAATGTCAGGGGAAATGGTGGGGGGAAGGGGAGTGAGAGGGAATATACGGAAACTGAGTACATTGTGCTCAGTTCTACTGTAAACCTACAATTCCTCTAAAAAATAAAGTCTATTAACTAAAACAAAACAATGTGGAAGAAAACTGTAGAATTGTGGAATTCGACAAATAAAATACATTTAAGTCCTTCTAAATATGACCCAGAAAGAGTGTATCTTAACAGAGAATAATGAATCTAATTACATTAAAATTAAGAACTTCTGACCAAAGCAGTTGTGAGTCCTGGTGACTTAGCCAAAGCCTTCTACAGCATCTCAAAACTCCATTCCGGAGAACATGCTGATTACATATCAAGGGTCCCATGCTGTTTTCAATATGATACAGATAATGAATTTTTTTTTTAAGGATGGAAAAATCAAAGTCTGAATGATTATTTTACACATAATAAAATGTCAGTGGAGGGAACTCGTGCCATCAAAAAACACTGCAGAGTAAAAAAACAAGCCACAAAATGGGAGAAGTATTTGTAGCAATATAACTAAAATAAAACAAAACAAACAATATCCAGAAGATATAAACAGCTCCTAAAAAGCAGTAAGACAGTAACCCTGACAGAAAACTAAAAGACTTGAACAGGCACTTCACAAAAGACGAAATTACAATGGCCAAACCCCATGAGAACCACATGAAACTATATTCAATCCCATTAGCGAAGAGGGAAATATGAACTAAAACTACAATGAAATACCATTTGACAGTCACTAGATTAGTAAAAACTGAAAATCTGGTAACAGTGAATTAATGACAGTACTGAGCAATGGGAACTTGTACTGTAAACTGGTACACCCACCTTGGAAAATAATTAGGCATAACCTAGTAAAGTTGAAGATGCAAATACCCTACTGTTTAGCAATTTCTAATGCTCATAGTAAAATAATGAAATTCTTGCACTTGTTTTCTGGGAAATATGTAAAAAATGTTCATAACAGCATTGACTGTAATAGCTAAAAATGAGTCAATACAGAATGGACACAGGAAAACATGGGAGAGAAATATACTTAATGGAATACTATATGGTAGTAAAAATGCATTTCGTGCACTAAAATGGCTAATCCTCAAAAAGTATACCATAAAGCAAAAGAAATCACAGAAGCATATACGAAATACAATTCCATCTATACAACGTTCAAAATCAGCAAGACCAAATAATATATTATTTAGGAATATACACTTTTTGTGACCAAGTAGTATTCCATTGTATTACATGTGTCTGTGTATAAATCAATATTCATATATATGTGTATATATATATGTATATATATTACATACCCCCCAACACATTTTCTTTACCCCTTCATCTGCTGATGGACACTTAGGTCGCCTCCATATCTTGGCTTTGTAAATAAAGCTGCTATGAACACTGGGGTGCAGGTAATTTCTCAAATTAGTGTTTTCATTTTCTTCAGACATATACCTGGCAGTGAAACTGCTGGATCATATGGTAGTTCTAGTTTTAGTTTTCTTTGAGGAACCTCCATACTGTTTTCCATAGTGGCTGTACCAATTTACATTCCCATCAACAGTGCACAAAGTAGATGGACCTAGAGGTTATTACACTTAGTGAAATAAGTTAGAAAGAGAAAGACAAATACTGTGTTATCAGTTATATGTGGAATCTAAAAAAACAGACAAATGTATATAACAAAATAGAACAGACTCACAGATAGAGCAAACTGATGGTTACCTGTAGGGAGAGGGAAGGAGGGAAGGGCAAGGTAGGGGTAGGGGATTAAGAGATAAAAACTACTATATTGGAGTTCCCATTGTGGCTCAGTGGTTAATGAATCTGACCAGGAATTCGGGTTCGATCCCTGGCCTTGCTCAGTGGGTTAAGGATCTGGTGTTGCCATGAGCTGTGGTGTAGGTTGCAGACAAGGCTCGGACCTGGCGTTGCTGTGGCTGTGGTGCAGGCCGGCGGCTACAGCTCTGATTCGACCCCTAGCCTGGGAACCTCCATAGGGCACAGGTGTGACCCTAGAAAAGACAAAAAGACAAAAAGACAAAAAAAAAAAAAAAAAAAAAAAAAAAGAGAGAGAGAGATAGAAACTACTATATATAAAATAAATAATCAACAAGGATATATTGTATAGCATTGTATATTGTGTTATTTTGTAATAACTCTAAGTGGACTATAATCTATGAAAATATTGAATCACTATGTTGTACATCTGAAACTAATACAATATTGTAAATTAATAATACTTTAACAGAAAATTTTTAAAAAGATTAACAGATATACAAATAAAAAAAAGAGGATATATACCTGATTGGTAAGACTACAAAGAACAGGAATAATTACTACAAAAGCAAGAATAGTGGATACTGCTATGGGAAGGTGAGGGGATGCACACGGGGTTTCTAAGAAACTCTAATTTATATTGCTTAACCTAAGTGGTGGGTATTTGGGCATGTGTATAACTATTCTTTATTTACATAATGTTTGGTGCAAAAATTTAAGAGTATGAACACAAATAAAGGAATTATAAAAGGTAAAGGTAGAGACAAATATAAATCAAAGCAAAAGGAAATATGTAAATGTAATTTATGCATGCTGTCTTGGGTCAAATATTTTAAAATGCCTCATACCTTGACGAAAAGGAGCATAATTTACAGAAGCAGAGTGTATATATTTTCCCTCTTTATGATAAAAAATTTCAACTATCCACAGAAAAGTTAAAATAGCAGTACAATGAACACACCCATATACCCTCTGCTTTGCTTCGACAATGGTTAACATCTTACTCTATTTGTCTATTACTTGTTTTCTAAGCATACACATGTTTTATCCTGAACCACTGGAAAGTTTATGGAGAATATCAGGGTACTTCATATCTAAATACTTCAGATGCATTTTCTGAGAATAAGGACATTTCCCTACATTACCATACGCTACTATTGTGCCCCCCCCAAATGAACAAGATTATAAAATCACCTAATATCAGGGACTGTATAGCTTTTGAAGAACAGAAAACCTGGGAAACATACAATAATAAGCCTAATTGAAACATTACCCATAATAATCACTGAATAACCCGAGGAAATAAATGTTTATTTGCTTAAAAAAATAAGTTTATTACCTATGGATTAACATGGATGAAGCCAAACTTCCCAAACATATACAGTTATCAGGTTTTTAAAATAAAAATCCCTCAGTGTGTGGTTTGACATTAGAATGGAATATTTGAAATTAGAACTGTCCAGAAAAACTCAAGCTGTGTGGTCACTATACACAGACTACAAAGAGATCAGGGTGGTTCAGTTACCAGGTAGGTTTAAGTGAGAACATGTGAGGAAGCTGACATCCAGAGGTAAAATAAGTGTGAAGATTGACCCCTCTGTGCAAGATGAACTAGGCCCTTAGGGCAAAACTATACATGCATCACAACTGATTTATATATATATATAGTTATAATATACATATATTACATAATATGTAATACATAATAATGTAATATAATATATATAATAGATTTCACTGCCCTTGTAAGGTCCTGAAAAATCCACTTAAAAATATTTTATTTCAAACTTCAAATTATATCTATGCTGCTTTAAGAACTACTTGACATTACCTATTATTACAGCTTGTAAATTCCTAAGTTGACGAGATATTCTGGTCATCATGCTACTGTAATCACACATCTAGCAGAAAGCTAAAAAAAATACTGCATGATTCCATTTATATACAATGCTAATAAGATAAGCAGACCTATAGAGACAGAGAGTAGATAACTGGTTGCTAGGGACAGAGGGGAGGGAGATATATGGGGAAAATGAGGAGTGACTGCTAATAAGTACAGGTTTCTTTGGGGGGTGATGAAAATATTCTAAAATCAATTGTAGTGACAGTTACAAAACTGTCTCTATACTAAAGAAAAAAACCCAATCGACTGTACATTTCAAACAGGCGAATTGTATGCTAAGTGAATTATATCTCAATAAAGCTGTTATAAAATAAAAATAGCTGTGGCTGATTACACTTTAGATTAATAGAAGAACGACATAATTTAGGGAAAAGATTATGGGAAAAAGAATTTAAAATAAAATTCTAACAATTTTGGACTAAGAATTATTACCATAATTTGACAGGAATTAAAGTAAGCAAAATTATTAGTACACATATTGTAAAAGGTTTTCCTAATATTTTAACCATATGGTCTTTTAAGATGCAAAAAAAATTAGGAAAGGTCAAGTTAAAAAATAATGATGTATTCTTACATGCTTTATAAAATAAACAAACGCACAGGGAAACTGATCTAAAAAATAAAAAGCTTCCTAAAACGCATCCCAAATTTGCCCAATCAAGTCTTTTCCTAATCATCTACCTTAGACTTTTTTTAATCTAAGAAGATTGCTTTCATGATCTAATCTGCTAGAGGTTCAGCATATGATGAAAGAGAACTTTCAGAAAGTAAAATAATTATGGGAACAAAAACCCTTTTCTTCTCACCTGGAAAAAAATATGCTTTGACAGGATTAAATGGCAATTTCTTAGGCTGTTCTCCAAGATTTTCTTAGGCACTCTTAAGGTTGACATATCAATGCAAATTTTACTTTATTTTCAAATCTTGCAAAAATAACACATGTAAATTCATGCTCATAATAATTTCAAATAGAGGTCTGTGTGCATGCAAATGTATTGTTCATTTAACAAGTCTAGAATCATAGCATTAAATACTTAGGCTGTTTTATATAAGGTACATTGTGAACCTTGTATTCACTTAGATGACTATCATGCAGATTATTAACAGGTTATTATTAATAGTATATGCAGAACATGGAAAATATTAATAGGGTTAACACTGAGTTAGAATGAGCTATTCTTCATTTTTTGAGACTTACTTATATGGTTTAAATATAAATTAATATTTAATTTTTTTTTTTTTTTGCTGCACCACAGCACACAGAAGTTCCTGGGCCAGGGATCAAACCCGTGCCACAGCTGTGACCCAAGCCATAGCAGTGATGTTGGATTCTAACCCACTGAGCCACCAGGAAACACCAATATTTAATGATTTAGTTTTAACTTTTTTCTAGAGTAACATACCGACAATTAAACCTCCTTTGTAGCTTTTAATGTCTCACTTATTCAGCAAAAGTATCTTAAGCACCCTCTGTGTGCCGTTTCACCTTCCTTTACAAACGAATTCAGTCAAGGGATCCATCCACCTCTTAAACATCCCTATGTTATGATCTGCTCTTCCCACCTCACTCAGAATAAAGAGCACACTTTATCTATTATGTGGCTGTGAGCTTTAAAGTCTAACCTAGTCATCTGGTTTGCCACCTAGTCAAATCAGATGCTTGCCAAACTGAAGCAAACAACACTGCACCCACCCACCAACTGCCAGCAACTTTATTAAACTTAAATAACTAATTACTTATGAGATGAACTAGAAATTTGACATGTTTACTATCAGTCGGTTTGGCGCTTTTCTGTTCAAATGTGAATTCTGGCTGTAACATACTTGCTTTAAGTATTTTGTATAAATTATTATTATTATTATTATTTTTTTTTTTTGTCTTTTTTGCTATTTCTTGGGCCGCTCCTGCGGCATATGGAGGTTCCCAGGCTAGGGGTCTAATCGGAGCTGCAGCCACAGGCCTACGCCAGAGCCACAGCAACGCGGGATCCGAGCCGCTTCTGCAACCTACACCACAGCTCACAGCTGAGCAAGGGCAGGGACCAAACCCGCAACCTCATGGCTCCTAGTCGGATTTGTTAACCACTGTGCCACGACGGGAACTCCAATTTTGTATAAATTATTAACAGTTCAAAAGGATACTAGTTCATAGTACCATTGATAGCACAGGAATAAGTCTTAAAACGACTTAGACTTTATTAACAGTTTTGCTTTTTAAATCCTGATGTTACAGGGGCTAAAAAAAGGAGTCTGTGCAAGAGGGCTAGGAAACATGAGGCCCTTTGACGTGGTAAAATTTTTTCTAATTATTTGCAAAACTGAATAAGAAATTCGAAGGAGAAAAATAGCACATATAACTGTCTTCTGACACAGACAAATATAAGACTTGCATATTTGTGATGTGTCCGTGGACTAGGAATTAAGTTGTATTTGACCGCTAAATAATATTTAATAGGAAGCAGCATAAGAAAATGGCATCTAATGTCCCTGTTAATCCTTTCATTATAGAAATTCATTATGAATTAGAATGAGTATGAAGATCATTCTTTCACTTTGCCAGTTTTTTCTCTGATTTTTCAATATTTGTATGTAACCTGGTATAATCCTGTCACCAATAATGACACGACTCACTTTAAAGCCTAGTGCTTAATCTTTTTTTAAATTTATTTTAGGTTACTATTTAATAAAATACCTTGATATTCAGTCCTATAAAATTTTAAAGCAGAGGTCTTGAAAGTAGAATACTAGAAATACTAATTAATAGTAATGAAAACAAAAATTTATGAATAAAATCTAGTGAGACAAGACTTTACCTTGTCATATGTGTTGAATTTGAATTACTTCAGAGGCAATATCTAGTAATTTGATATTTACATATCTTACAACTTTTAAAATATAACAATATAAGATAATTTCAAAAATATGAAGTAGCTATTGCATACTTTGTACACGATTATTTTTACTAGAGATACAAAAATTTAAATGAAATGTCATTTTATTCTAAAAATCAAAAAGAGAATAAAAATACATACATAGTCATGCTTAAGTGTTTTTGAACATTTTCCCTTAAAGGAAAACTAATTGATGCCATCCTAAATACAAGAGAACAAATATATTTAGTAAATCAATATGAAATTGAGTTAAAGGACGAACTGGTATGTTTTTTGAATGCCTTCTCTTACAGTGCTACATTTCTTTTTAGAATTTATAATAAATTAAAACAATAGCTTCCTAGAGTTCCTGCCGTGGCTCAGTGATTAACGAACCACACTAGCATTTGTGAGGACGCGGGTTCAATCCCTGGACTTGCTAAGTAGGTTAAGGACCCGGAGTTGCCCTGAGCTGTGGTGTAGGTTGCAGAAGCTGCTCGGATCCTGTATTGCTATAGCCTTGGCATAGGCTAGTGGCTACAGCTCCGATTCTACCCGTAGCCTGGGAACCTCCATATGCTGTAGGTATGGCCCTTAAAAGACAAAAAACAATAAAAAACAAACAAACAAACAAACAAAAAAACAACAGCTTCCTAAAAGTAATTCAGGGAACTACATGGGTGTATAAATACAATGTACTTTACCCTGGAAATGTACTACCAATCTGAACATATAGAACTCAGAACCTGGAATAGAAAAGTACAATAGTTTCCAAAGTACTTGCATGGCTGTTAGAAGATGGTTTGATTCGATACTTATTTTAAATATTTATAAAACAGGTTTTCCCTAAATTACAAAATAAAGATGACTTTAGAAGGATATTCATTTAACTTAGAGAGTGTGCATTAAATTGTTTCAGCAACTATACTGATATAAATGATACTGATTTTTTTTAATGTTCTAGTATGAAACAGAAACTGGAATGAAAAGTTTCATAAGTATATTTTTCCCCATAAGCATATTTTAAAACAGGCTTTATCTTTTTAAATGCATGTGATTTTTTTTAACCTTTCAGAATAATAACCATAAATGGGAGATGATGGTGTTTGGCCTGAATTTTTCTAAGCTCCTTTGCATGAATTCTGCTTATTTTCATAGCTAAACATGTTCCCTCACAAGGAAACAGGAGAGTCAGTGATGTTCTATTACTGGAAAAGGAATAATTTTTTTTTTTTTTTTTTTTTGGTCTTTGTAGGGCTGTCCCCGCTGCATATGGAGGTTCCCTGGCTAGGGGTCCATTCGGAGCTGTTGCTGCTGGCCTATGCCAGAGCCACAGCAATGCCAGATCAAGCCGCATCTGTGACCTACTCCACAGCTCACAGCAACGCCAGATCCTTAACCCACTGAGCGAGGCCAGGGATCGAACCCACAACCTCATGCTTCCTAGACGATTCGTTTCTGCTGTACTATGACGGGACCTCCTGGAAAAGGAATTTGAACTGGTGCAACAGTAGCTCATTTCTGAAAAAGGGCTCAGTGATAAAGGGAGGCAAGATAAGACTATGACCTCAGGAAAACCACACATATAGTCCACATGAAGGTCTCCACCTTAGCAGAGACATTCTACAGCAGTTAGAACCAGAATATGTCAGAACAGGACCCATCATCTTCAGATGAGCAGGTTCAGATGATGAGTTCTGCCTCTTCTATCCTTCCTCCCTGCTCTTACCCTCTTCCCATCCACTGCCAATCTCTCTAAGGGACAGACCCAGGAGAGGAGAAAGCACGCCAATTGTCTTAAACTGCTTAGGTGGCCTGCCCTGAGATGCAGGGTAGGGAATGATCAGGTGAGATTTAAATCACATTTGAGGTTAAATTTTTAAACTAGTCAGACTTTTAACTAACCAAAAGTGACCGGAAAATTGTAGCACTCATTCAAAGGCCATAGTTAAGGGACAGAGAAGGGAGATTAGTGAGTGCATCCACTGTTCAAAGTAGGTTTGGGGAAAAGACACTTCAGGTTTGTTCCCAATGAGTTGTAACTGTTTAAAAAGTGCTTACATTTTAAAATGTACCAGCATGAATCCTGGTACCAGGATGAATCCTTAAAGAGCTAATAATAAAACACTTGGCAGCTGAAAGTATTCTTTAAATTCAAATATAAGCTGATATACCCAATTAGGAAAAAAAGTTGGGGGGGGGACAATGTTAGCCATGGTAAATTCTCAAGTGACAGCTGTTATTTGCCGCCTTAATTTTGGTTCAACTTAAATCCAAGGCTAAATGTTATAGTTTGCATTTACTAACACCAAACTCCCTGTCCATCCCACTCCCTCCCCAGACCCCCTTGGCAACCACAAGCCTGCTCTCTAGGTCTGTGAGTCTGTTTCTGTTCTGTAGATAGGTTCATTTAAGGATAAGCAATGAGGTGTTGCTGTACAGCACAAGCAACTTTATCCAATTTCTTGGGATAGACCATGATGGAAGATAATATAAGAAAAAGAATGTACATATATGTCTGACTAGGTCACTTTGCTGTACAGCAGATATTGGCACAACATTGTAAATTAATTATACTTTAATAAAAATAAATTCAAAAAATTAAAAAAAAATAAACCCAAGGCTAGATAAAGCCAATCTCCTCTGCTCATTGCTCCTTCTCTGTCCACCTTAAGTTTGGGATTCTCTAGAAATCTACTTCCGGTAACTCTCCTTACTTAAAGGCTCTGTAAAGGGTGATCTTATGTACTCTAAGCCAAATATTCCCAAATCCATGGTTTCAGCCTGTACTTACAACTATCTAGTGGATTTGCATGTCTTTCAGACATTACAAACTTAATACATCCCCAACAGAACTAATTAGCTCAGCTTTCACATCTAACCTCCAAAACCTGTTTTTTTCCCTCCTTTTGTTCTGTACCTCAAACAATGGCAACACTCTGTCAATCTATTCTCTAAATCAGAAAACTTCTTCATTCTACTCCCCTATATACAACTGGTTATCATATCCAGATGATTCTTAAACCTAGATGATCTCATATCTAATCTCTCTAAATTCCACTATTTTTGTCTAAATCCACTTTGTCAATTTCAACAGTTTTTAATCCTGTCTTGGGGCTCCAAGCTATTCAAATCCTGTGTGTGCTTCACCTGACACTAAAAAACAAAGAGTTACTTTGCTGATAAGAACTCTGCACTAGTTATCCACTGCCCACAGAATTAAGGATCAATACATGCTGGAAGCCTCAGCTTGGCAGTATAACCTAGGTTGCTCTCAAATAATACCCAATATTACTCTGTCCAGTAGACACTGTCTCCTTTAGAACTGTTCTTTAGAACAGCTGAAGTGTGCAGAAAAGCCTTCTGTGTTGCTGGCTAAGGTAACTCACTTTGGATCCTGCACCTTTGCCTGTTCCATGTGTGAAGCCCTACTTTATTCCAATGGTCTTCATAGTTTTGCTTCTACCCTCAGTTTGGGTTCAATGCCATGATTTACCCATCTCTTATTTTCTTGATTTCAGGTTCAAGCTACCTCTTCACTGAAGGCTTAACAACTGCGTAATTGTTAAGTAGTACAGGACAAACTCTAAGGTCATGTTTCTTGAGTTCAAATTTTGGCTCTGCTGTCTAGAAGCTATATAACCGTGACGACTGAACTTAAACTCTCTATGCCTTAGTTTCCTCAGTTATTTAAAAAAAAAAAAAAAAAAGATTGGGAGAGGGATAACAATAGTACCTTCTATGACGGATCATTTTCAGGAAAGTGCTTTGAAATGTATTCAGCACACAATAAACTCTCAACATTTACTAGCTACTGTTTCTACTAATAACTCTCCAGAAGCAAAAAGAGAGGAAAAATTCGGAGCAGTAAAATTATACGTGTAGACAAAATTGCACATACAACTTTCAACTTAAAGAACTGCCTAGTTAGAAAAACAATTTCAGATGCTAAAATTTTAAACTTACTGCAGGATCCTATGGTATGTCACAGCAAAATGTAGCATAGTACCCAACTGAAAGAAGCCTTAGATAAGAGAAGAAAGAGAGTAGAAATGATATAGATAAGGAAGAAATTTTACAGGTGACGGCAACTACTGTAATATACAGAAAGAAGCTCAAAGTTGACCAAGTTCTGGAAAATGCTTAAAAAATGACAACAAAAGGTGATTCTTTTTTTTTTTTTTTTTGGACATCTAAAGATCTATTGTTAAATGATGACTACTGCACTGGCAAAGGTTGGATAATTTATTAATTTCGGTTATTTAAAGAATATTTTTCTGGAAGATCATGCCCATAATTCTATAATAAAGGAAAATGGAAACATAGATTTTGTTTGCAGGCAGTTGTAATTCACTGATTTCTGTAAATCAAGGGGTAACTTCACTGTACCTTGTTTCTATTGTGCCTTATACGATGCTTACAAGGCAAAGGTCTTTCAATGCTCAGTCAGGGTAAGAATGATTAAATATTTAAAATCAAAGTAGGGCAATTTCAGGAATTTTGTACCATCACTGAAGTTCTAATAAGTTAAAGACAGTAAATTTCTTTTCATCAAATAATATAATCATGAAAATGACTGTAATTGTTTTAGATCTTTTTTCCACAGCAATGATAGTCCACAACTGACTACTCATTTCATCTGACTAGTTAGTAAAAGCGTACGGCTGATTATTAGCTTTTTATATACTTACACATTTGTAGCCATGACTTTTTTTTTTTTTTTTTTTTTTTTTTTTTTTTTTTTTTTATGGCCGCAGCATATGGAAGTTCCCGGGACAGGGACTGAATCTGAGCCACAGCTGCAACCTAAGCTGTGGCAGCACTGGATCCTTTGACCCATTGCACCAGGCCAGGAATCAAACCTGTACCACTGCAGTGACTCAAGCTGCTGTAGTTGGATTCCTAACCCACTGCACCATGGCAGGAACTCCCTAGCCTTGACTATTATGTAGCTTAATTTGCATTCTCATATTAAGATAGAGAGCTAAAAACTAAACTGAAGGCTGGTGGAATTATAATGTGCTACTCTAACCCAGATTACTGAGACTTTTATTAGACACCTTAATAAAGAACAGTTTTAATTACATCAGTATACTGCATATCAAATTTAACATGTACCATTACTTAATTAATGAAGGAAAAAAAAGGGAAAAGTGTTCCTTTGTGAAGAACCATGAAAATGTGTCTTAAAAATAAATCTATACAATTAAGAAATCTCTATACCAATTTTTTTTTTTTTAAACCTGCTACACATGTTAGTTTGAAATGCTCTTTCACTTATCTCTGTAAGCTCTGTATATATTTCTGGGAAGATGTTTTTAGTACTGATGGACAAAAATTACAAAATAAAACTAGTTTGTTTGATTGTTTGTTTTTCTGTTTAGGCCTGCACCTGGGGCATATGCAAGTTTCCAGGCTAGGGGTCAAACTGGAGCTGCAGCTGCCAGCCTACACCACAGCCATGGCAACATGGGATCCGAGTCATATTTGTGACCTATGCCACAGTTTGCAGTAACGCTGGATCCTTAACCCACTGAGGGAGGCCAACTCAAACCCCCATCCTTATGGACACTATGTTGGGTTCTTAACCTGTTGAGTCACAACAGGAACTCCAAAACTAGTTTGCTTTTGAATCAAGACAATTAGGCTTTCTATTTAAAAAAAAGATGTAATTTACTGGAATATCCTTTAACTGGAAGGATCCAACCTAACTAAAAGTTTTATACTGTAATAAGTGAGAGATAGAATGGGAAAAGGTTGCCAACCTAATGTCAGGACAGGAGAGAAAGATGTATCAATTTAGCCTAATAGACCCAAAAAGAACTGTGTACCTCCAACTGTGAAGGACATATATCAGGCAGTAAGATGGAATCAGTTATGGAAAGGGTTCTGACACTAAACTACTATGTATATTCTGAAAACCCAAGTTATATATATAAGAACAAAAATAGTTTCAGATTTAAATAAATTTCATTTATAACAGTTAAAGGAAAAAAAGGACTTATCTAACTTTAATCAATCCTAACAACTTATTTGAAGTCTAATGATTTAGGTAGGAAGTAAACACTATAAGGACATCAGCCTTAAATTAAAAGGCAACACATTATATTGTCCACTCTGTGATTCTAAATCCCACTATTGGTTCTTATATCTCTTTTGATGTAATCACCAAACAGTCCCCGTTGCTTACTGACTAAACACTCAGAATAAGATTACGAACAAAAAGTGTACTTAGTCAAAATAACGTCCTTGGACATCAACATTCGTCATAACATATGCTTAGAGTACAATATCTTTGTTTTAAGATGTAAGATAGCCAATTTTTCGACACAATCTTCTGGATAAATGACATTTTTAAAAGAATAAATTACTACAAGGAAAGTTTATGTTTTTTAGAATTCGTTTTGGTAAGCCATTCTTCTTTTTGCCATGTACTTTAAACATCTTAATAAATTCCAACATGGTGACAAGAAACCATACACTGCACCTGTGCTTTCTATCTTAATTAACCTAATAAGTATAGCCTGCTCACTCTAATTTGTAAAGGTAATGATGATATAGTGAGCTTTAACTTAAGGCATTCATTATCTGAATAAGCAGAATTAGCTTTATGTTTCAGGTAATCTTGCTTAGATACAACCACCAAATAAAAATTTCTAAAATCATGGAAGACTTTAACAGCATATTTAGGAATAAATAAGAAGCCAAAATGCTCATTTTACCTTAGGTGGCCAAATGGATTACATTATACAAAGAACAAAGCAGCAGTTTAGAGACACTAAAGTTTTCCCTTTCTTTAACTACTATAAAATGGATTAAATTCAGCTTAGCTATCCAGTGACTAGTAACATTTTTTCCTCTATTTCTCTTTGAAGAAGGCCCTCCTTTCAAAACAAAGGTTATGACTTTTTAAAATGCCTCAGTAGATTGGTCAAAATCTTATAAAAATTCTACATGGACCTAGACAATCACACGCTACAACTGTGCACACACCACACCATCTGTGCAGTACAATTGCCAGCACAGATTTCGTGAGCTGGCAAAGGACTGCAATAGTCAAGAATTCTGAAAGTATTTCAAAGTGCAGGGTTCTCATTAATTTTAATTTCCTGTTGGCTCTATAAAGAGTGAGGAGTGAAAGCGCAATGTGCTACATACGCTCAAGTTCATGCCACATGTACACCTGTAATCATAAACTCTTACCCACGGCTATCCACTAAAGCATTTGAGATTTTGTGTTTATTTCTTCTTTACCCTAGAAGAAATAAATCTGAAATATCTAGTTATCTTTTTATACTTTGTTAGTACTCCTGCAAACATCTGGAAATACTTGACAATAATCATTTAATTAATGCAAAGCTAATCGATGACAATATGCTTAAATACTTCACTCAACTGAAGTGGTTTCCTCAGTCCACACAACGAGGGAATGAGAAGAACAAGAAGTTCTTTGACTAAGGAGTGCACTGCAAGGGAAACTGAGCCAACATCCCTTTAAAGAGCGAAAGCATTATCTGTATTTAAGTAGAGAAAGCAGATGGTAACACACTGCTACACTGGTAAAAACTGGCTGCTGCTGCTGGCTTCAGTTTTTAACTCCAGGCTTCCTACAGGGCTTTCCAAAGGGCTGGAGTTGCTACAAGTGTTTGCCTGGGCTCTTATACTCCACCACTGTCTCCACTTTATTACCCTCCAAAGCCGCTGGCTGCTCTAGCAAGGTGAAAGGATGTTGAGAAAGAAACTTTCCTCCAGAATAAGTGACCATTCCTAAAATGCCCTTGTGGCTCCTGCAGCAGGCTTGGTACTTTCTCCAGGTTTCCTGCTTTCTCCATTTTGCAGCAGTGAGGTTTATTGTGCTTTGTTTTTTCTTCCTCCTGTTACCATACCAACTTGCCAATCTAGAGTCAGAAGTAGAACTTCATATATAAAAAAAAAAAAAAAAATCAGGGAAGTTCAAGGCAAATTTGAACTTAAAGGAGAGGACTTTTTTCCCTTTCTGTCACAGTCACTCAGACTGTTTCTCCAGTGCTGTCCTGGAGGATTTCTACATCCCTTAGCTCAAAAGGAACAATACAAGTTGAATATTTAAGAATCAGAGTAATCAAAAAATGTTAACTTATATTTCAGTTTGAGTCAAAAACAAAAAAATAATTGATTTACCTAATTCCTCTTAGAGTAGTAATTACATGTCAATCTGATTCTTTTTTTAAACTTTGGAACCAATGTGCTGGGTTAACAGATGGTTTTTAAAGTTTTTGTTCTTATTCCAAAATCTTTATGTTACCCAAAATATATTGATTTAAGTATGAATGATAGTGTAGTTTCTGCAAAACATGATCTACATGCTCTTCATTTAACACTAAACAATCTGGATGCGAAGGCTGTTTGGAAATAATTCTAACAAAAACTGAAACATTAGACTAGTGCTATAATAAACAGATTTGCCTTTTACATTTGTTTTGGAAATCTTCAGAGTCTAGCCACACCCTAAACAGACCCCTTTTTTTCAGTAGAGTTAAAATAATTGGTTCAGTTAGCCCAAATATATTTTATCCTATCTTTATACTATCCTCAAGTTGGTGAAATCACAAATTAATTATCTTATTACATCCAGGAACATAAGATGAAACAGTCAGCTCATAGAAAATCCAAAAGACAAATGCTAAATAAAATATACAAATTATGCTGCATACAGGCTTTAAGATAAAGAATGCTTCCTGTTCTGCACATCTGTCTAGCAGGTGTCTCTCTGAATAAGTTTTGTCCTTTAGGAATCTGTTTTGAATATAGCAAAAAACAACGAAGTATTCTCTCTCACTTTTCTTTTTTGAAACCTCTTTCTCTCAAGGCAGAAGGAGAAGCCTTCCCATATCCTGGA
Organism: Sus scrofa; assembly: GCF_054392235.1. Lineage (NCBI taxonomy): Eukaryota > Metazoa > Chordata > Mammalia > Artiodactyla > Suidae > Sus > Sus scrofa. The sequence goes on along the minus strand of NC_139386.1, from coordinate 38,269,873 downwards.
AATGGGGTCAAAATGACTTGGGTTAGTTTTAAGCAATTTCTAGTTAATAGACAAAGGAATCATAAAATCAAGTTCTTTTGGAAGATATCCTTGAGATAACTCATAAAGAAGGAAGAAAACACATAAACCTCAGCACACTTTACACTTTGATGAGTCACATTTTTCACATTCTATATCCAATGTATGAGGAAACGAATAAGGCCAGATTTCCCTTATCACTACCAGCTGGTGTCTTAAGTGGAAATCTGTCTTTGCTTCTAGTCCATTTCCTTACTTTGTAAACAAAGTAGTCCATCAAACCCTTTACACTTTGCCCCGCCTCTGCTTCCTCTTTTCCTGCTCTCCTTTAGCCCCTCTTACACACTTTTTGTCTTTTACCACACTCACTACTACTCCAGCCATTCTTTATCCATCTGCTGGCAACCCTTTCCTTATTCATCTCTTGCTTACTCCAACTTACATCCCTTCAATAGCTATTAAAACATTCTTCTCTTTCTTCAAAGTGATGAGAGGGTAGAGCAGTTGCAGCTGACAGGTGTAGTAAATGTTGGCGAAGGAAGAATTCCTGCTCTAGTCACTCCATCCCCCTTCCTTCTCCCCTTTTAAAGCTACATGACCTGCTTAAGTCAGAAAAGAAGTAACTCTGCAAAAATTACATCCAGCCATATGATCCCTTGGAGCCTCTTTCCAGCTGTGTGGACATTTTCCTTCTTAAAAAAAAAAAATTTACCTTCTATTATTTAGTACTTCATCGTAACCCAAAACAGTATTCTTTAATCTAGTAAGTAAGCTATTTCTGTTGATTAACCTCTCTGGTGTCTCCTACATCTATCCTTGTTTTTTGTTGTTTGTCTCGTCTTCATTTTATTACTATATTATTTCAAGTCTGTTTCACATAACTGATTTCCCCTACCTCTAGTCTGTCTTTTTCTTAATGGAGTATAGTTGATTTATAATCTAGTGTTAGTTTCAGGTGTACAGCTAAGTGATTCAGATTTATATATATATATATATATATATATATATATATATATATAAACATACACTCTTTTCTCTTAGTTATTACAATATTGCAATATAATATTTATGTATAACTATATACTATTTTTTTTAACTGCAGTATTATATGTAACTTAAACTCCAGCATTTTAACTGTTTTTTAAGTGTTACAGTTCAGTGGCATTTTTCATCTTGCAAAACTGAAATACTGCGCCCCTCAAACAATAACTCCCTATTCCCCCACCCCCCAGCACCTGGCAACTACCATTCTATTTTCTGTTTCTATGAGCTTGACTACTCTAGGTACCGCATATACGTGGAAGTGCACAGTGTTTGTCCTTTAGTGATTAATTTATCTGTTCATCCATCCCTGGACACTTAGGTTGCTTCTGCCTTTTGGTAATTGTCAATAACATTGCCATGAACATGGATGTACAGATATCTGTCCAAGCTTCTGGGTATACACCCAGAATTGGAATTGCGGGATCACACAATAATCCATGTTTACTTTCTTTCTGAGGAAAGCTGTACTGTCTTGCACAGCTGTACCACTTTACAGTCCCACCTTCAGTGCACAAGGAAGGGCTCCAGTTGCTCCACATCCTCACCAATGCTTGTTATTTTCTCTGTGTATGTGTGTTTATACGACGGGTGTGATATGGTATCTCCTGGTTTTGATTTGTTTCCCTAATACTTAGTGATATGGAACACCTCTGCATTTGTTTATTGGCCACTTGTGTATCTTCTCCGGAGAAACATTTATTTGAGTACTTTGACCATTTTAAAATCAGGTTGCTTGTATTTTGTTGTTGAGTTACAGGAGTTCTTTATATATCCTAGATGCTAACCCCTTATCAGATACAGGATTTACAAATGTTCTCCCATTCTGTGCGTTGACTTTTCACTCTGCTTATAATATACAAACATTTTAATTTTTATGCTTTTGGTGCCATATCTAAAAAATCACTACCAAATCCAAGGACATGAAGCTTTTCCTCTATGTTTTTTTAGGAGGTTTATAGCTATCATTCTTATGTTTGGTTAGATCCTTGATTTATTTTGAGTTAACTTTTGTTTATCATGTAAGGTAAGGGCTCAAATTCATTCTTATGCATGTGAATATCCAGTTTTCCTAGCATCATTTGTTGACAAGACTATTCTTTCCTCATTGAATGGTCTCAGCAACCTTGCTGAAAATCATGTGACTATATATGTGATGGTTTATTTCTGGGCTTTCTATTCTATTCCATCTGTCTACATGGCAGTTTGTTTTGATTACTGTAGCTTTGTAGCAAGTTTTGAAATCAGAAACAATAAGACCTTCAGCTTCATTTCTCTTTTTCAACATTGTTTTAATTATTCTAGTCCCTTGAAGTCCCATATGAATTTTAGATGGAATTTTCTATTTCTGCAAAAAACAACACTGGGGTTTTAATAGAGATTACACTGAACCTGCAAATTGTCTTGGACAATACTGACATCTTAATAATATTAAGTCTTCCAATCCATAAACATGAAATGTCATTCCATGTATTGGTATATTCTTCAATTTCTTTCAGCAATGTTTTGTAGTTTTCAGTGCACATGTCTGTCACCTCGTTGGTTAAGATTCCTAGGCTCTCAATCTTTCTGAAGATATTGTAAATCGAGAGGTCTTGCAACTTCTCCTACTCCCTTCTTGGAAGGCAGCTACTATAACTTAAACTTCCAGGCCTCCCTGATAGGGTCACATGGCCTGGCTAAATGTTAGCACGACTGCCAGACACATGAGCGATTTTAAGAGGAATCATTCCGCTCCTGTCATGAGTAACTTTAGAGAGATCATTCGGCTCCAGCCAAGATGCCAGATGATTACAGCCACTTGAGAGACTGAAGGTAAGACCAGCAGAAGAACCATTCAGCTGATCTTTGTCAAAATGCTTACCCAAAATTGTGAGCAAATAAAATAGTTACTTTAAGCCCCTAAATTTTGGGAGTGGCAGCAAAGACTAACTGAAACAGAATTAAATCATTTTATTTGCTATTTCTTAACTATGATAATTTATTCATTACTTCGTAGCTCATTTCAAACTGTTTCCCAATGACGATTATGATTTATTCTGAGTCAAGACAGAGTTCTTTGATGCTAAGTATTCTACATTATTCATCATTTTCATAGATGATTTAAAGCTTGAATGTCAGCATTCTAAATGATTTATATTTTTTTAAAGAGGAGATAGTATAAAATGAAATATTACTAGAACTATAGAAATACAGATTTTACTTTTTTAATTTTTAACCTCAGAATTGAAATAGTAAGGAGATATTACAATTAGTGTTTTCAGACTAACCTATGCCACTGCTATTGCTACTATTTGCTAGCAACTAGTAATAAATTTATTGAGGATAGATTTTGAAACTTTATTATCTGATTATTTAAAAACTTAAATAATAACATTATTTAGAAGAAAAGTATTTTAACACGAAAAATATTTAAAATCCCAAAGCATGAGGCATGATGAACAAGCAAAATGGCTTAATAGTACTAAAAAATGTTAAAGATATAGATATATTTGAACTTTCATTTACTTATACATAAATGTACTTATTAACAAACAGTTATAAAAACTGTAGTTATTTTATATGAAAAAAGCTTACAGAATAACAGGCAAAAGTAAATGCTATTTAATACATGCTAGAGCAAGAATTTACTCCATAAAAATTTCTACTCCGTTAAAGAACTCACTTTAAGAATTTACTCTCTCAAGTTGTGAAAAGAACTGCTTTAGAATTGTTTATCTGTATTACATGCATTCTTTAAAAGAAATAGAGAGTAAGGAGCAGTGCAGAAGGAATAAAGAGAAAAATGGAACAAGAGGCAGCAAGGCACAGTTTTGTACTGAAGTTTATATTCCTAACTAGACATAGAATAGAACTATTATTTCTGACAAACCAAGTGGAATTAACATTCAAGTAGAAACTATTTCAGTTAACTTTCCAAGACGAAGCAAATTCCTCAAAGTCTATGTCACAAATCCCTCTGCATCATTTGTTTAGGAAACTGAATTTTCAGACTGTCATAAGTATCTCATATTTTCATTATTAAAAACATCTTTTGAAATAGCTGTCATTTTAGTTTTAGAGCCCTAAGTACTTCTTTAAATTTGGTCTATAATTTATTTAACCATAAGCAATTATTTACATTTCTCTGCACTTGCTCTATAAGCAAACTACAATTTCACCACCCTTTACCCAAATATATGGTAATATACTGAATATTAATACACAGTCTGTAATTTTATACAGACACCCACCCACACAACCCAGGCATCTCAATGGAATAACTAAATAGAGAAGGAGAAAATATATATGGGAGAATTAAAATGTACTTACAAAGTCAAAGTCTCCATCTTGAGGAACTTTCCAGTTGTCAGGGAAAACATTTTTGGACACAGGGAAGGGTTCATGCATGTTCTGACTACAGTTTTCATGACTCTTATTCTTGAAGTCCTGTTTATCAAAGTACTCCATGAAAGACGGTCTTTGTACTTGTGGTGAGGTTGCGTTTCCTTAGATAAACAAAGAACATAAGGAGGGTATAAGTTCTATGAGTTAAAGAACTATGATTTTTATCAAAGTATGATTTTTTAATTAATCAATATAGTGCATTTGCATTGGTCAGAGAGAAGACCAACATGACCAATTTAATGAAAACCAAAGTAAAATAAGAATGAAAGAACAAAAATATCCAAGTCAAATAAAAATTCACCTAATGATTAGGCAGAGATCCATAAGATTCTTAGATGGTAGAAACATTTCAGCGTTTTGGCAGAATCATTATCATAATTTTATTAAAAAATCACTTCAAATATATTTGAAATTTGTTACACAAAGTAAAAATCTGAAACTTTTTTTTTAAACATTAAAGCCTACACCGTTATCATCATTGTGCACCAGTATCAGCTATAAGAAGTTAGAGGAACTTACCCAGGTTCCTCCTGTATCCCTTTGAAATGCTTCCTCACAGTCTTTCTAGCTGATTCTACCTCCTCCCAGACTCCCATGGTTTCACCTGTCATATTTATATCTGCGACCCCTAACTCTATTTCTCCAGCCCAGACCTTGCTCCTAGGTTCTGTATCTGACCTTCCCACTGCTAATTATTAGACTAGAGGTGAACTAGAGTTACCTTGAACTTGCCAGCTATAAAGCTAAATTCAAGATCTTTCCCTTCAAATGCACTGCGTCTCCACATGCTCTTTGTCTGTTAAAGTCAACATTATTTACTCAAGTCCCCAAAGTGACTGAGAATTAACCCATACTCTCTTTTCACATCAAACCAAACTGATCACTGGGTTTTTTTCTTTTCTTTCTTTTTTTTTTTTTTTTTTTTAATGCTACTTCTCTATTCACTGCTGCTGTTGTCTTAGTTTAGCTTCTAACCATTTTTTTTTGCCTGGGCCACTGGAGCACCCTCCAAACTGGTCTCCCTGCTTCCTCTCAGTTTTGATTTTGGTTGTACTGTCAACATAGTACAACATAGACCTTTCTAAAGGCAAACCAAACCCTGTCTTTCTTCTGTTTGGAATTTTTCAATGGCTCCTCATTTTCTATACTGAATGATTAAAGTAGAAAATAAACATTTGGAATAACTAGGTTTTTCCAGGGAGTCTCTCTCTCTCTTTTTTTTTTTTTTTCTGCTTTTTTAGAGCTGCACCCACGGCACATGGAAGTTCCCAGGCCAGGGGCTCAACTGGAGCTACAGCTGCTGGCCTACGCCACAGCAACACAAGATCCTAGCTGTGTCGTCGTCGAGCTATACCACAGCTCATGACAATGCCAGAGTCTTAACCCATTGACCAAGGTCAGGTATCGAACCTGTGACCTCATGGATACTAGTCAGATTCATTTCCATTGCGCCACAATGGGAACTCTTTCAGTGATTTTCAAACTGGATTCTTCAAAGCCCTACAGTTCTCCCTCCCCCAAAAAAGTCCTAAGAGACCACCACAAAGGTATTTCTCCATACAGTTCTCCAGACAATAAGTTAGCTACCTTCTTTTTTAAAAAGGTCCTGTGATAGGAGGTATACTTCCCCACAAGAAAGCCTGCTGGGCAACTCTAAACTACAAAAAGTGTTTCTAATGTGAACCTGAAGTCTGTCCCTTTGTAATTTACACTCATGTTCAAATTAATTCCTCTTTCATATACTAGTTCTTCAAATATCTGAAGACAGATAATGGCTCCTGTTTCAGTTATCTTTTTCAGGTGAAACAGCCTCACCTCAGTTCCTTTCACCTGACATGTTTTTCAGACTCATTATCACCTACTTTACTTGCCTGTGGAGACATTCCAATCTCTCCATGATCCTCTAAATTAGATATAATATTGCTAATAGTGACTTGGCTAATTCAGAATGCATTTGTAATAGTACTAAGTAGCTTAAACTATAGTTAGTATTATGACAACTAAGTAACACTGTCAGCTGGGGATGAGCTATAAGCTAATTTTGGTCAAATGAATACAATGCTAAAACCCCTTGTTTTACTCTTTAGGAATATAGGATGAAACTGAATTAATGCCCACTGAAAGTGATGCGTCAGAGTGATAGAATTCTTTTTTTCTTTCTTTTCTTCTTCTTTTTTTTGTTGTTGTCTTTTTAGGGCTGCACCTGCAGAGTATGGAGGTTCCACGGCTAGGGGTTGAATCCGAGCTATAGCTGCCGGCCTACACCATAGCCACAGCAATGCGGGATCCGAGCTGTGTCTGCAACCTACACCACAGCTCATGGCAACACTGAATCCCCCTTAACGCACCGAGCAACGCCGGGGATCGAAACTGTGTCTTCATGGATGCTAGTCAGATTCGTTTCTACTGAGCCACGACAGGAACTTCTGGAATTCTTTAGATTGAAAGGATGGGATGAAGGAGATGGAGCTGTCAGGTAAACATCCTATCTGGGATGATTGTAACGGCATTACTTATTCATTTAAAAACATTTCATTTCATGGGACTTAAAGTCACATAATTTTCCCTATCGAAACAAAGTTTTTATAGACATCACATTATGTGTTTTAAAAAAATTATGGTAAAATACACATAAAGTTTACCATATTAACCATTTAAAAATGCTGTACTCAATTTGGTAGTGTTAAGTATATTTACCCTGTTGTGTAACCAATCTCCAGAACTCTTCTTTTTTTTAAATTTATATTTATTTTTAATGGAAGTATAGGTGATGTACAATATGTTACAGGTGTACAATATAGTGATACACTATTTTTAAAGGTTATACTCTATAGTTACTGTAAAATATTGACCATATACTCTGTGTTGTACAATGTATCTTCGTAACTTATTTTATACCTAATAGTTTGCACTCTTAATCCCCTACTCCTATTTTGCCTCTCCCCACTGGTAACCACTAGTTTGTTCTCTATGAGTCTGCTTCCTTTTTGTTATAGTCACTAGTTTGTTGTATTTTTAAAATTCCACACATAAGCGATATCATACGTCTTTCTCTGCCTCACTCATTTCATTTAGCATAATGCCCAAGTTCATCCATGTTACTACAAATGATGGAATTTTTCTTTTTTTATGGCTAAGTAATATTCCATTGAGTGAGTGTGTGTGTGTGTGTGTGTGTGTGTGCCACATCTTCTTTATCCACCTATCTAGTGATGGACATTTAGTTTGCTTCTGTATCTTGGTAAATGTAAATAAAGCTGCTATGAACATTGGGGTGCATGTATCTTTTTGAGTTAGAGGGTTTTTTTATGCAATGGAACTGCTGGGTCATATGGTAGTTCTGTTTGTACTTTTTTTTTTTTTTTTCAGCTATTTCTTGGGCTGCTCCTGTGGCATATTGAGGTTCCCAGGCTAGGGGTCGAATCGGAGCTGTAGTCACTGGCCTACGTCAGAGCCACAGCAACGCGGGATCCGAGCCACGTCTGCAACCTACACCACAGCTCACGGCAATGCTGGATCGTTAACCCACTGAGCAAGGGCAGGGACTGAACCCGCAACCTCATGGTTCCTAGTCGGATTCGTTAACCACTGTGCCACGATGGGAACTCCTGTTTGTACTTTTTTGAGATACTGTCATACTGTTTCCCAGTATGGAGGAACTGTGGAAGGGTTCCCTTTTCTTCACACCCTCACCAACATCTGTTATTTGTGTTCCCTTTGCTTTTTAGGGCTGCACTTGTGGCATATGTAAGTTCCCACACTAGGGGTTGAATCCAAGCTACAGCTGCCAGCCTGTGCCACAGCCACATCAATGTGGGATCTGAGCCAGGTCTGTGACCTACACCACAGCTCATGGCAACGCCCAATCCTTAACTCACTGAGCAAGGCCAGGGATTGAACCTGTGATCTCATGGATCCTAGTTGGGTTCGTTACCACTGAGCCACAATGGGAACTTCCTATTTGTGTTCTTTTTGATGATAGCCATTCTGACAAGTGTGAGGTGGTATCTCCTTGTAGCTTTGAATTGCATTTCCCTGATGATTAGCAATATTGAACATTCTTTCATGTGCCTGTTGGCCATCTGCATTTCCTTTTTGGAAAATGTCTATTCAGTTCTTCTGTCCATTTTTTTTCATTTTTTTTTGACATTGAGTTGTATGAGCTGTTTATATGTTTGATATTATCCCTTATTAGTCATATCACTTGCAAAATAAATATCCTCTCCCATTCATTAGGGTGTCTTTTCATTTTGTCAATGGTTTCTTTTGCTGTGCAAAAACTTTTAAGCTTATTAAGTCCTGTTTATTTTTGCTTTTATTTCCTTTGCTTTAGGAGATGGATCCAAAAAAAGTATTTCTATAATTTATTTATGTCAAAGAGTGTACTGCCCATATTTTCCACTAGGAGTTTTATAGTATCTGCTCTTACATTTAGGTTGTTAATCCATTTTAAGTTTATTTTTGTATATAGTGTTAGAGAGTGTTCTATGTTCATTATTTTAAATGTAGCTGTCCAGTTTTCCCAGCACCACTTATTCAAAAGACTGTCTTTTGTGTTTCCAAATAAATTTTAAAATTATTTGTTCTAGTTCCAGAACTCTTTTCAACATGCAAAACTGAAACTCTATATCTTTTAAACAACTACTCTGTGTTTTCCCCTCCCTACCAGCCCCAGAAACCACCATTCCACTTTCTGTCTCTATGAATCTATTTTAGATATTCCATGTAAGTGGAATCATATAGTATTTGCCCTCTGGTGACTGGTTTGTTTCACATCTTCAGGACAAGCTCATCCCTGTTGTAGCATATGTCAGAATTTCCTTCTTTTGCAAGACTAGATAATATTTATTGTAGATATATACTCTATTTTCTTATTGTATGTATATACTCTATTTTCTTTACCCATTCATCTGTCAATGGACCCCAGGTTCCCTCCATCTTTTGGCTATTGTGAATAATGATGCTATGAACATGGATCGCTGCTGATGTTATGTTTTTAAAGTTAACTATTCTTTTTAGTTAATCAAGTTTTTCTCTATATAGCTCCTTATTTGCAAGTCATGCTATTTTTAAACACCTACACAGAGGCCTTTTTCATTTTCTTATGGATGTTTTGATGGTTGAGCCTAATCACAGATCAAGTGAATCATTACAATATAAGGAAATGTCAGTAATAAAATTATTACCAAAAGTGCTTTATTTTTTATTTTTCACACTATGAAATTTATCTTTTAAATGTGTTTCTGTCTTTACTTTTTCATTAAGCTTTAAGTTCCCTAATGCAGGAACCCAAATCCTTTACGCAAATATTTTCATATGTAAGATAACTCTGATCATCAATAAGTGTTTTTTGACTGCCCACACAGATGTTCAATATTTGTGGCCATGAGGATGAGTTATGTCCATGAGGATGAGTTAATGAGATGGTATGTGGTTTTGCAACATCACACTTTTGAATTAGTAGCGACTAGTATTTCATTACAGCAACTAACTGTGTATTGATAATAATAAATTTGAGAAATCACTGCGACGACTATAATTTTTGCAATGATCTGTCCCTTGTAGGGGAAAAAAAACCCTGATATTTAGAATATGCATGGATTAATGGAAAAATAGTAAAAAGATTATCAACATAGTTGTTTATCTAAAGACTCATTTTCTAATAAAGTTGCTCAGCTTTTAGAAGACTTGAAAAAAAGTGTGACAAAGATATCTGGGACCCAGACGGTACTCACTGAAAGGATACTGAGACATTCCATCAAAATTAAAATAGTATAAAAGACCAATATTCCTAATAAACCTTCAGAACTTAGAACACTCTCATATCCTACACACTAAACCCATGAAGAAGTCACTCCTTAGGGAGAGTTTATTATGATAACAGCCAAAGCTGCCTTTAGCTTTCCCATCAGAACAAACTTTACTGGTATGTTGGAAATGAACAAAATATATGAGAGAGGTAAAATATTTTAATGATCAATAAATACGATATACAGATTTTGAGTTTATGGTATTTTACCTGCAACTTTCTTCCCTAAAATCTCTTATTTTTAAAAAGAGAAACTGGCTAAATTAACAAGGTTACATTACTGCCATTCCATTTACATTTTCAACAGGTTTTAAGAACCTGTTGATTTGACTCCAGGCCTCATCGTTACAAGACATCTTTCTCTAGCTTCAGAATTGAAATTTGGTTCCTATGGCAACATTTCCATTGCAAAATAGAGTCCAAGAATTTAACTTAAATTATTCTCCATGTCAGCCCTTTTTATGAGCATAAGTAATATTACAAGTGTAGCTCAACACATTTTCGATGAAATCACTCAGTAAATCAAATCAGGAGTTCCCGTCGTGGCGCAGTGGTTAACGAATCCAACTAGGAACCATGAGGTTGCGGGTTCGGTCCCTGCCCTTGCTCAGTGGGTTAACGATCCGGCATTGCCGTGAGCTGTGGTGTAGGTTGCAGACGTGGCTCGGATCCCGCGTTGCTGTGGCTCTGGTGTAGGCCAGTGGCTACAGCTCCGATTGCACCCCTAGCCTGGGAACCTCCATATGCCGAGGGAGCGGCCCAAGAAATATCTAAAAAAAAGACAAAAAAAAAATCATAAGGTAGGGGGAGGACAATCCCTTAAAGGAACTCTTTGCTCAGTAATTATTTTTTCCTTTTTTTTTTAAAGAGTAATTTTGTAATAGAATTACATATTTATTTGTGTTCTAAGTTCTCATTTTAATCAGCTAATCTTAGGATGGGTCATCCATACAAAGATATCTGAATGTTATAACAAAGATTATCAATGTTTATGTGATAAAATCAGAATCAGAGAGGAGAATAAAAATGGTTTCACTGGAAACTAACTCATGGGAAAGAGAGATCACCATTCTCAACTGCATTTGACAAACATAGAAAATGTTTCACTGAAGCTAATTTCCAGATAATATTCTTTAAAAGCAAATTCACTATATGTAGGTGCTTTGGTTACAAAAAAATAATACATTATGGCACTACTAATCTATTGAAGAACATAGCATCCCTTGCCCACTGCCCCAACCCAAATCCCCTTCCACTCCCCTAGCAGGCCAGTCCCACTCCTCTCATGTTACTTTTTCTCCATTCAGCACTGCCTGCAGGGCAGACAAGCTAGTTACAGTCTTGTTTTCTCAACTAGGAGGTATGGAATTCTTCATCCTAGAATCTTTACCGATACCCTGTAACTGTAATAACATAGCCAGGGGTCTTTTCATATACCAATGACTCCTAATTCAGACCTCTGTATCTGAGCAAATGGCAGACTAATCTTTTCCTACTAGAGACTAACATTTGTAGAGCAATTACTCTAAGATGGCCTACATTTTAAAATCCAACAACATGCATAGGAAATGAAAAGGAAAAAAAGAAAATCTCAAGTTAGCTTTCTACTACAGAGAATAAAGTGGGGGAAACTTTAATCTTTTATAAAAAACCTTCACAGGAAAAAGTCAGGTTGGGGAGGTACTTCCTTCAGGGACAGAGAGATTAAGGAAAAGGCTAAAACAAAGATGGTATTTTTTTTTTTTTTTCTGCAATCAGTTAGAGAAGTAAAAGTCCCATCAGAAATGCATAGTGGGGAGTTCCCGTCGTGGTGCAGTGGTTAACGAATCCGACTAGGAACCATGAGGTTGCGGGTTCGGTCCCTGCCCTTGCTCAGTGGGTTAATGATCCGGCATTGCCGTGAGCTGTGGTGTAGGTTGCAGACGTGGCTCGGATCCTGCGTTGCTGTGGCTCTGGCATAGGCCAGTGGCTACAGCTCCGATTCGACCCCTAGCCTGGGAACTTCCATATGCCGCAGGAGCGGCCCAAAGAAATAGCAAAAAGACAAAAAAAAAAAAAAAAAAAAAAAAAAGAAATGCATATTGGGAACATTGGGTTAATAGATGCAAACTATTGCATTTGGAGCGGATAAGCAATGAGATCCTGCTGTATAGCACAGGGAACTCTATCCAGCCACTTGTGATGGAACATGATGGAGGATAAAGTGAGAAAAAGAATATATATATATATGACTGGGTCACTTTGCTGTACAGTAGAAATAGAACATTGTAAATCAACAATGGAAAAAATAAAAATCATTAGAAAAAGAAATGAAAAGTGACAACAGAAAAGAAAGAGGCAGACTAATTCTTGGGGCTGACTAAAGAAAAAAAGGAAATCGCTGACAGAAATCTTCTCTTCCATTTGCAACAGTCCTGTGCCTACTTGTAACCCTATTCTAATCAGAAGCTAGGATCCCAAGTTATAGGAGAAACCGCTAATGCCCTGTTTCAAGGTGAAAAAAATTGTAACCTAATATCTAGAGGCCTTTCCTTCCTTGAGATGACAAGGGGGTCTCTCTTGTGGGGAGGAGTAGCCCTGTAACACAATTTTGGCCAATGACGTATAAGGAGGTTCCTAGGAAAGCTGTTTTCTTGATACCGGCATCACTCCTCTGTTTCTTCCTATTCTCCTGCTTGAAATGCAGACATGACGGCTCAAGATCCAGCAGTTATCCTGCAAGCAGGAGAACAAGAGTACTACCCTAAAGATGGTGTCACAGAAAGGATCTCTGATGACATCATCAAATCACTCTGCTTCTGGATTTCTCATTAAATGAGAAAAAAAAAAATCCCATTCTATTTAAACCACTGGTATTTGGTTTTTAATCTGGTACCTACAACCAAATTCAGTCTCCAACTACTACATTTCTATTCCCAAGTGGAGGATGTAGGAAGAGATAGGAGGAGCAACTTTCAATTGCACTACAGAACACTCCAATTTGAAATCTGAAATCCACCATTACATAGTGGTTTAATTACCACTACATTTCAGAGAGTTTTAAGGGTTTTTTGCAGACTACTCTTAAAACCTATGGTAAAAATGCTTGTTGGGTTCCACACTCATCTCTATATTAGGAATAAATACTCTCACAGATAGTTACCAAAAGTTTAAAAATCAACTGAAATAAAAGAAGGTAGTCTATTTCATTAGATTTTTCTGTTTGGATGACTACATAACCGGATATCATTATTATTATTATTATTGTCTTTTTGCCATCTCTAGGGCTGCTCCTGCAGCATATGGAGGTTCCCAGGTTAGGGGTCGAATCGGAGCTGTAGCCGCCGGCCTACGCCAGAGCCACAGCAATGCAGGATCTAAGCTGCATCTGCAACCTACACCACAGCTCACGGCAACACCAGATCCCTAACCCACTGAGCAAGGCCAGGGATCGAACCTGCAACCTCATGGTTCCTAGTCAGATTCGTTAACCACTGCACCACGATGGGAACTCCTATAACAGGATATTATTAACCAAGATATGCTTATACACAATTTTTTATTCAAATGTATGCACTTATACTTCTAAATATTTTCTAATGTTTGATTTAAAACTTACTATTAACATTTAGAGTATATCTTTTTTATATACAAAGAAAATTTTAAAAACAATTTTAAAAAATTTCTGAGGAGGAAAATAGCTTAGGTTTGGTTAAAAGTTAATGAGAAGGAGCAGTTAGCTGTAACTGGTCAGTAATGTTCAACGACACAATAGGAAACACATGCCTACGGTGTACAGTTGAGAGATGCATGTTCACAGAAAGAACAAAGACGATGATGTTTCTGACTTTATTTTTAAAAAAGAAATAGTAGGTGCTTCAACAGGAGAGGGAAGCAGGAAATCTCAAGATAGTAACCACTGTCATATGTGATTGTGGTTGCTATGGCAAATACCTTTTTTAAAACACACAGAAAATAATCACATGAAATTGACATCAATTTCTCCAGTTGCAGGTGAATACTGACTCTAGCTTATAAAGACATTTTGAATTTTAATAACAAATTTAATGTTCAAAATTACCTTCTTTCTTAATTTTGGTCCCAATTCCTTCAACTACTTGCTGTGGAACTAAAACCCCGTAAGTACTAAAGAACAAAATAATCATCACTCAATTTTTCTGTGCATGAGTTTTTTCTTACCTTCAAACATTCCTTTTGGAAAATACGCCAGTCTATTCACATTTCTTTTTACTAACTTTTCTAATTTGCACATGTTTTCCAACAGGTGAAACATCATGAAAATCTAAATACGTAAAGGAGTTTTTATAATACTTTAATGATGTATTTTGTTTAATTTTTAATTTCTTAGCATAATTATGACAAAGATAGTCAAAGGCAGAAATTAAATAATTAATCACATCATTAGCGTAATATATTTCAACATCAAAGGATTTATGAATATTACCTAATTTGTTCTTCTAAAAATATTTTAAGATGTGGGTGTTCCACCTGATTAATGATCTTAGAAATCTGTCCTTTAGTTTGTTGCCAGGAGTACAGTGAACACATATAAAAACCAGGATGTTAATATGGAAGCTACTGACCTCAGCTTTTTCTAAACTTCATCAGACTGTACTTTGAAACAAAGGAGGATACAGAACAGGGAGAAGATCCAGAGGCTATTCATAAAAAAAGATTAAAAGCTTCTAAAATAATACCTGCACAAAGGTTAAAGGGAGTGAAATTGTTCAGCCAGCAAAAGTCTGAGGATACAATGTAATAAGTACCCAAGTACATATGAAAGGGTTCTTGCACAGAAAATAGTGACCAGCTGTTTTCCATCTCCAAGGAGGGCAGAATAAAAGGAAACAGACAAATTGAAGACCAAGGATTTTAGTTAAAAGGAATGATTTGTGCGAGTAATGAGCACTACAATAGCCACTGTGTGTCTATGGAAGCCCTTTCTTCAGAGGCCTTTATAAGAAAGACTGATTTTCATTTGCACAAGGAAGACTAATATTTACATGCTGGTCTGTGCTCTGTGCTGATAAAAAGAGATATCCTATGACAAAAATACCAACACTAACAGGCTAGAGCTGTTAAACATTCCACAGAACAAAGGCACACAGAACAGACCATATTCAGTACCCACAGGTAACTCCAAACCATTGCAGCCACACCATAGCTGGACACATAGTACCTCTGAGGAGGAAAACGAAGGGTTTCTAACTGCCCAGGAATATCTTGGGTCCTTGCATCCAGCTGCAAGTGGGAGCTGTATTTACTGTTGTGACCTTTTTGCTATGTTGTTGGCAAAACTAATCTTACCAGGTAAAGAGGCATATAACAATTTTACGTGAAAGGATTGTAAGATCTCTGGAGAAGTGGGAAAGTGATCCCACTTCCTAACCTGCTTAACTGTTTCTTGGCATCTGAAATTCTGCTCTTAGTTATTTACTCTTTTGGCTCAAAGCTCTGTAGCTTTCGAAAAAAAAATGTAAACATTCCAAGAACATAAAACATCATTTAAGCATTTTTACAGCTGCATACTGGATACTTTTCTTAACCAGATTTTGGGAGGATAAAGGAAAGAAAGGATCTGAACCAAAGCTGGGAGAGAAGATGTGACTAAGCAAAGAATGGATGCAGAAGTTATTGCTTGGAGCAAGTGGTCTCATACTTACAACTATGTCCAGGAGCATAAGATGAACTAGAGTGGGAATACCTAATGGTCAGTCTTCCTTTCTTGAGCTTTCTTCTAGAAGATTTCTAAATCAATCTAGCATCTATTTCTAGGGTAAATTCTAAAAACCTAAAGCAGAAACTAATTTGCTTTCTCTTACTAATTAAGTGAAACTGCACACATGTGCTGTCCAAAAGGAAAAAATAAACTGTATATATTTTAAAAACACCATGTATAATAGGCATATACAAAGAAGAAATCTACAAAATACACATTCAATTAAAATTACTTAACCTAATATTTAATAAGTGACAAACAGTTATGAAAAGTAAAATCAAAACATGTAGATATGGGTTATTCCTCTACCCTCCCCCCCTTATTTTTTTTTGCGCCACACTTACAGCATATGGAAGTTCCCAGGCTAGGGGTCAAATCAGAGCTGTAGCTGCCAGCCTACACCACAGCCACAGCAACATGGGATCGGAGCTGCATCTGCGACCTATACCACAGCTCACGGCAACGCCGGATCCTCAAACCACTGAGCAAGGCCAGGGATCGCATCCTCATGGTTCCTAGTCGGATTCATTTCCGCTGGGCCAGGACGGAAACTCCCCTTTACCCACTCTTAACATAACGTGTTCTCCATCTGCTTCACCATCTGGCTCCCCATCTGCTGAATGTGCTCTCCTGTGTCTCTGTCCTTCCCAAACACAACAGGTGAGTTCTAGGCACTGAGAATAGTGAAACCACTTATTTCCTTGTTCCAAAAAGTGGTTATCAGTCCCAGCTTCACCTCAGAAGTACTTATAGAGTTTTTATTGGTGTGATATTTTAATGTATTTATAAACAGTGATGCCTGGGCTCCGCTCTGGTGTGCAGAACCAGCATGTCTAAGGGGATACTGCTACGGTGTACACTTGTGAGGTTAGTTATGTGGACCCAAGAGCAGGTTTATCCTGTAAATCAAGCCTATTGCTCTAGCCTGGGGAGTTCTTTTAAAACCCTGATTCTGACTCAGGTGAAACTTTTTTTTTCCCCTCTTCATGCCATTTGCAGTTCTAACGGACTTTCACTCCATAGCTTCATCCAAATTTCTGTAAAAAATGTTGAGCTAGCTAGGGAAGAGGCTTAGGCTCTACAACACACAACAAGAGCAATGTATTAGTAACACCATAGTTAACAAAATTTAGCAACCACTGCCATTGCCTCTGGTGGGCCTTCCTACTGTACAGGCTAGAAAGCTAAACACTGCATTTCCCATTAACACTCTGCACACTAGAGTGCTAGATGAGTGTACTTTCTCCTCTCCACTGGGAGGGTAGGAAATGAGGTGGAGACCTGGAGCCACCTACCTCGGTTATTTCATCCTGGCAGCACAGCTATGGAGACATGGGATTTTTTTCAGGAGCACTGCAGCATCCAGTCACTCACAGGTGCTAAAAAGTGGCTGCATTGCAGTGGTAGCTTTCTAACCTCTGAATAGCAACAGGGATTGATTTCCATTGTATTACTGAACTCAGTAGTATAGTTCCTTTACTACCTTCCTGATAATAGCAGTAGGAGTAATAGTAACAGCAGTAACAGTAGGAGGAGGAGGAAGAGGAGAAGGAGCAGAAGCAGCAACAGCAGCAGTAGTAATAGTAATAGTAGCAGCAGCAGCAGTAGTGGTAACTGTAGCAGTAGTAGTAGCAGCACCAGCAGCACCAGTAATAGCAGCAACAGCAGGAGTAGTTCCATAAGATAAGAGTCACTTCTGTGGTGTTGTGGCAATCATTTCTGGAGACCTCCCTACACAACTCTCTCCTCTAAATTTTTCATGGATTATGTTAATATCCACATCTTTGATTCACTCTTTCTATGCTTAAAATGCCCAGAATAGTTTCTTTCCTCCAAAAAACCCTGACTGGTACAAGCCCAAGGTGTATAACTGTTCAGAACAGAACCATCGGCTAGGTCATACTACATATGGTCTACAAGGATATCACCAAAGGCCTTGTCAAATCAGGTCCTCAAATCACAAAACACGACATGCAAACTTAGCACTTTCTCTGATTTACGGGTTTAGCAACACTGCTAAAAAAGGAAATTGAATTATTGTGATATGATCTGTTTCCAGTAATCTAGGCTGATGTAATGATTCAGGTCTCCATCCTAAAGTGCTCACAAATGTTCTAGACTCCTGCCTGGGAGGGCTGTCAAGCATAGCAGCCCACAGTAATGATGTGATTTTAAGGTCAATCTTGGGTTTGTATACTGTTCCACCACTTACTTGCTATGAAATCTTGGACAAGTCACTTCACATTCCCAAGTTTCGGTTTCCTTAGCAGCCCATGGTTGTGACAGTGTTACTTTACAGAGTCAATGAGGAGTCAATGAGATCATGTACGCAAAGTCCCAAGCACAACTTTTGGCTTGTACGACCCTCAACTGATGACAGCTATAACCTGAGAAATGTACCTTTTTTTCGCTTTTCTGAAGATAATCAATAAATAAACAAATAAAAATTAGCTCTTTCATGCTTTCCTGGCACTTGCCTCATCTTCTCAAAGAGACATCAAACTTCACAAACAGTGGAATATAGCTCTCTCACCTGCACGTTATCTCAGCAGATTATGAAGCATCCTCCTATCAGGAGACATCAAGCCAGCTGAGTGCTCCCTTACCATTTCCTCATCTTGCCATTCATGTCTCTTGCATTTTTTGTGCTACCTTGTTCATTTTGGAGATCATTATTCTCTATAGAGCCCATGGCTCTCTTACTGGGTATAAAGAGAGGTGGAGCAAGGTCTTGGAGGAGGCAGAGAAAGAGGCAGGCAACAGTCCTCCCTGGGAAGGAAAAGGTGGCTCGGCATCTCCAGTGTCAGCCCCAGGAAGGCCAGGCCTCCCTTACTGCTGGAGGGAAGCAGGGCTGGGTTCTCTGGTGCTACAGCTTCCCAAGCTGCTGGAAGGGCAAGGTGACATAACAGGCATATGGAGATTTGCTGAAGCTATGAAACACAGCCTCTAACCTGACTGGACAGTATGATTCCTCCTCAAAGAGAGAGAGAGAGTTTCCCCTCAGGGCAACTAGAGTTACCAGCTTTCT
Source organism: Sus scrofa (assembly GCF_054392235.1). Classification (NCBI taxonomy): domain Eukaryota; kingdom Metazoa; phylum Chordata; class Mammalia; order Artiodactyla; family Suidae; genus Sus; species Sus scrofa. The sequence continues at coordinate 38,250,871 of NC_139386.1, read as the reverse complement.
GGAAGGCCAGAAAGCTCAACCATAGAACATAGATCTAAACAAGGTAAAAGGCCCCAGCCTTCCCTCTGTTGAAATAATTGTTCTTCCAGAGTCATCCACAAAGACATAATCTCTACTACTTCATCAATTTGATAACAATGGATTCCTGACTTGGTATTAATCCATTCCTTCAGGATAAAAAGTCCTAAAAGTTGATTTCCTTAACGACAACCAATGTGCTTATTCCTACAGTCAACCACGCGTAATTCCAACTAGCAAAAACTAATGTGGACAAAATATATATAAGGAAATAAAAAACCAAGTGTAAACATTGGCTGATGTCAGATTATGAAAGCTGGGTTACCAAGCTGAAACCTGGACATCACATGGGTAACGGAGTCTCAGGAAGATGGGAATACGAAGTTTCATCCCATGATGATAAAAATAATGCCATCGCTGTGAAAACAGATTTAGAGAGTTCTCGGGGAAGTGCCCTCAGGGTCCATGCCCATTTTTTTTTAAAGACCAAATTTTCTTTTTCCATTTTTTTTTATTACTCAAATGAATTTATCACATCTGTAGTTGTATAATGATCATAACAATCTGATTTCACAGGATTTCCATCCCACAGCCCAGGCACATCCCCCCACCCCCCAAAGACCATCATTTTTCTCCATTTCTCTTCAAAAGATCTGCTAATAATTTTGCTTCCTAGAGTCAAATCACCACACTTTTCAGAGGTAAGAAAAACAGGTCTGTAATTTCTAGCTTCATGGATAAAGGTATAAAAAAGTATGTAAACATAATTTAAACTGACAAGAATTAAATAAGGCAACTCTTTCGAAACTCTAATGGAAAAGGTGATAAAAATCAGAATCTTCAGCACACAATATAACATTCTAGAGATTTTAGAAAATTAAAAGTAATATACTGCTATAATCTTTTTGGAACATACACATATATATGTGAGCATATACACACACACACATAAATATACACACATACATAATCTTATATACATATATAATATATATAATCTTTTGGAAGAACAAAAACACTAAAGATACATTAGCAAATGAGGCTTTCACTAATACGACATAACCTAAGAGCTCATACCAATTAAGTTTCAAAGAAGATTTAGATCATGAGAAAAGACAAAACTAAAACAAAGAAATTACACAGATTCCCAAAAAATAAGTTCTACCTCAATAACTTCTTTACAACTTTATACTGTTGTTACTACAGTATGACAAACTCTGGAAGTTACACTAATAGCATTTGATTCGATTTTTGGAAACATGGACAACTCACATTATGGAATGATGGCTAAGTTGTGGGAACTTAAAATACAAGGGGAGTTGGCTCATGGGATTGCTGAAGTATATAAAACATCTATATAAATCACTATCTGCTCAATTTAAAAATGAGCTTTCAATAAAGTCTCTATGAACAAAAAAATCATGCTTAAGACATAAAATGGGAGTTCCCGTCGTGGCGCAGTGGTTAACGAATCCAACTAGGAACCATGAGGTTGCGGGCTCGATCCCTGCCCTTGCTCAGTGGGTTAACGATCCGGCGTTGCCGTGAGCTGTGGTGTAGGTTGCAGACGCAGCTCGGATCCCGCGTTGCTGTGGCTCTGGCATAGGCCGGTGGCTACAGCTCCGATTGCACCCCTAGCCTGGGAACCTCCATATGCCGCGGGAGCAGCCCAAGAAATAGCAACAACAACAACAACAACAACAACAACAACAACAAAAAGACAAAAAAAAAAAAAAAAAAAAAGACAAAATGAATGATTTCTGTGACTGTCAAAGCTAAAAGTCATTACAGAAAATATGTGGATATTTTAAAGCATGGGGTCTGATAAATTATTACACATATCTCTTCCTTGAAATATAACAATCTAACATGAATTTTATTCCATAAGTCATCATTCTTTAAATACTGTTTATGCATTGATGTTCAACTATATGACTGTGTAGAAAACGTTGTTTCTATAGTTTTGTGGGAAGCTCAGCAGCTCTCTAAAGATAGTACAAAACAATGATCTTCTAACTGGTCTGTCAGAATCATGAAGATTGGCTCAAAGAATTTTATCAGCTATGGAAAAACGATGCTGGTTGGAAATGTAAACTATCTTATCTGTCTTTTAGATCTATAGGGCATATGATTTGTATCCTAACACTGGTTGGGTCTGGAGACTATAAGACCATCCAAGGTGTTGGGTAAGCCTGTGAGTTCTGCAGAAGCCCTATTCTACTCAGATGCCCTGCAAGGAACCCAAACCCTAGGCTGCTTTCCAGGGCAAAGGCTCAGGAGACCCATCAGTGTGGGAGATAAAAAAAAATATTCACATCCCTTTCTCCCTTCCCATCCAGGATTAACTATGCGGCAATCTGTTTTCATTTTGTGCTTCATGACCCTCCTCTTCAAAGCACAGAACCATAATGGGCTGTGTAACTAAGAAATGTGAAGAAAGCAATAGCAGTGAGCCAAATGACTTGAGGCTATGTTATGAGGTAAGACTTATCAAGCAGTCTTTCACAGGGGAGTAGCAAAAAGAAAGGGGGAGATAAAAAGAAAACCAAAATGACAGAGAGGAAATTCCTACCTATATCCATTTTATACTAGCAGCAAATCACTTGACTCTTAGAACTTTCTAGGCTCTACAATGCAAGAGGTCGTGTATTACTGCTTTTGTGCCATTTCGAAGAAGTGCTGTGCGGCGGAAAACAGCTTAGGACTTAGACTGTGACCTTAACCACACACGACTAGGGTGCTAGGGGAAGAGAAAGGTCAGCAGGTAACAAGGTAATGAATGGGCTTTTGCTTGTAACTGAGAAATCATTAGGTCCCACACTGTTAACTGCAGCCTTAAAGAGCCATATTTATACAAAAAGAAATGCTAGTCTGTGGAAGTACCTCTGTCTTCACTCTGTAAGGAGCGGAGATCAGAGAGAACAGAATGCCTTACTTGTCATTCCAGCCTGCAGCGCCCCTGCACTGTGCCTCACACATGACAAGAGGTAGTAAATACGCAGTGAACTCAATTTACAGCATGAATATCCCTGTCTCTTGATTCTTCTTTCTAGTGCTTCTTCTTTTCTCACTTGCGCCCCCATTTCTTCCCTTAGCTTGCTCCTCTTTGTCACTGCAGCTTAACTGCTAATTTGGACAACATGGAATAACATTACATTGTATTTATTGGAACAGAATTTTAGGTTCACTTTTTTTTTAATTGGAAAAGTAAATGCTAGGAACACTATCTTTTTATCTCAAAAACACTTTACAAATTAAATTGTGGGTTAGCATCCTTCAACAGCAAAAAGTTCCATAACCCCTTAGGTTATTAAAGATGCACTGCTTTCTGCTGTTTTAAAAGAATTTTTAAAAACTTACTTGTGTCAAATGTCTTTCATTGTTAAATAGAGCCAAGAAACAAAACTTTGCACAACTGGCTATAAAAAGTAACACAGAACTATCCTGATTCCTATAGAAGTATATTCCCAAAACAGAAAGTTAATATTCAATGGGAAAAAGCCACATACTTTTCATAGTTCCATCTTCCTCCTCCTCGTCCTCGCTGTTTATAACCATGGTCCCCAAGTCAGATTCTAACATTGTGCTGTTATGTTCAATCATGGTCTGGGCCCCTTCACTCATCGTGCTTGTGGCCCTCATTGTGCCCACACTTTCCGAGCTGGTCTTCACCATGGTGTGGGAATCCAGCTCATCTTCATCCTGCAAGCAAAACACTGCAATGAAGGAAGACTTTTCTAACACAGCTGGATATCTTACTTCTTAACAACAGTACAACCATAGTATACTTTTATTTTGCAGTTTTTTAAATTATTTTTTTAATACTTATTTCCCCAATACAATTTTTTTTTCTACTGTATAGCATGGTGACCCAGGACCATAGTATATGTTTAATAATGACTACTGTTAGTTATATTATCGTAAGAGCCAAAGTTATCCAAAATAACCTAAAGCTCAAGCAATAGAAATTGGCTGGTGAAACAGAAAGCTGCTAGCTGTTCTTAAAATAATGATTCAAATAGGTAGATGATCAACAAAGAATAAGGTAACAAAATAAACAAATAAAAGAGAGCACATGAAAGAGAGAAATGTTGGCACTATTATAACAGCATTAATAATGTTCGTAACTTTGTACAGGAGCTGTTAGCTTTTCAGAAATTGTGAAATATGTAACACAAAACTTACCATTTTAACCATGTTCTATGACACTAAGTACATCCTCAATGTTGTCCAATCACCAAGATGCATTTCCAGAAATTTTTCATCATCTCAGAGAATTCTATACTCATTAAAAGTAACTCCTTGTTCCTCCCTCCAATCTCTGGTAACCTCTATTCTACTTTCTGTCACTATGAATCCACCTATTCTACCTCCTCTAAGTAGAGTCATGCCTTTTGTGTCTGTCTTATTTCTTTGAGTACAATATTTTCAAGGTTCATTCATGTTGTACAGGATGTCAGAATCTCATGCCTTTTAAAGACAATAATTTTCCAATGTACATACGTGTGTATGTGCCACACACACATCCACCCCCACACACACCACCTTATGTTTACCCATTCCTTTGTTAATAGGCATTAAGGTGTTTATATCTTTTGGTTATTATAAATAACGCTCTCAACACTGGTATGTAAGTATCTACAAATAGATGGTCCGTGACTGCAATGGTTCCACTTTGAATTTTCCAGCTTTATAATGATACAAAAAAGATACACATTCAGTAGAAACTGTACTTCAAATTTTGAACTTTTCCCAGGCTAGCAATATGCGGTGATACTCTCATGATGCTGGGCAGCAGCAGTGAGCTGCAGCTCCCAGTCGGCCATGTGATCAGGGAAGTAAACAACCAATATGTTTACAACCATTCTGTGCTTTTTCACTACAGGAGTCAGCAGATCGTGTGAGATTCTACACTTTGTTACAAAATAGGCCTTGTGTTAAATGATTCTGCCTGACTGTCCGCTAATTTAAGGGTTCTGAGCACACTGAAGGCAGGCTAGACTAAGCTATGCTTTTTGGCAGGCTAGGTGTATTAAATGCATTTTTCTTTCATTGGTGTTATGAGGATTATTTAGAAGAGGTATTCAAAATGCCTGCAGCCTACTAGGGACAAGGTAGTTTCCAGCCTTCTTTAAAGTATACCTACTATGCCAATCTTTCTTGAATACTATTTGTATCATAATATTCTTCTATTGAAGAATCTGCAATAGCTCCCGGTTTCTGCCTACAATGAAAGCTAAACAAAACTGCCCAGATTTTAATGCCCTCTATGTTATGTTATGTGGCTGATCCTATTTTCGCATTGTTCACATATGGTCCAAGATAGTCAGGTTAACCTTGACTGAGTCTCCAGATGCTTGCTATAAACCCATATCACAATATGCTCATCATCATCAGTGTCTAACAGAGGCAATGTAAGAACAACTTTACAGTTGCTCGCTTTGAAGACAGAATGGGATGAGGCCATGAGCCAAGAAATGTGAGCAATTCCAAAGCTGGAAAAGGCAAGAAAAGAGATTCCCCTGTGGAGACTTCAGAAAGGAGCACACAAACCTGCTAATATCTTGAATTTAGCTCAGTAAGATCCATTTCAGACTTCAGACCTACAGAACTATAAAATAATAAATTTGTATTTTTTTCACACACACACAAAAGGGACTTCATCTTTGCTCATGTCTTTTTCTCTACCTAGGATGCTCTTTCCTCTCTAACTTAACTAAATCCTATTTAGTTCCAGATCGAGTATCTTTTTTTTTTTTCAGAGCTGCACTCATGGCATATAGAGATTCCCAGGCTATGGGTTGAATCGGAGCTACAGCTGCTGGCCTACACCAGAGCCACAGCAACATCAGATAAGAGCCATGTCTGTGACCTACACCACAGCTCATGGCAACGCCGGATCCTTAACCCACTGAGCGAGGCCAGTGATCAAACCTGCATCATCATGGTTCCTAGTCAGGCTCGTGAACCACTGAGCCACGAAGGGAACTCCTCAAGTATCTTTACCTTCATGGGCAATTCAGTCTTTATTAGTTATCTTCTTTTCCAAACTTCTAGAATTTATAACCTGCATCATACATTTTTGCATTTAAATTTATGATCTCATATTTAACTGTTTTATAAAATCTTTTTTAATGTAAGTACCTATGGCTAAGAATGCCTTTTAGTATTTCTGAACCTACTAAAGTGTTTCATTCAGTATTACACACACAGTAAGCATTTGTTATATTTTACTTTTTCACAGAATTATAAAATCATGAACCTGTAATAATTCAACCAAAACTCTCCTTGTTGGTAGATGCAAACTATTACATTTAGAATGCATGAGCAATGAGGTCCTACTGTACAGCACAGAGAACTATATTCAATCTCTTGGAATAGAACATGATGGAAGACAGTGTGTGTGTGTGTGTGTGTGTGTGTAAACGGGGTCACTATATGCTGTATAGCAGAAACTGGCACAACACTATAAATCAACTATACTTTAAAAAAATCAGTTTTTGAAGCAAAAAATAATAATAATTCAACCTCTCATTTTATACAGAAAGAACTTAAGCCTATAGAAAGTAAGAGACTTCTCCAAGGTCACATACCTACTTAAAAGTAGAGCTGCAACTAAGAAACTAGTTCCTTTATATTGCTTAATCCACTATTCCCCAAATACATGTACCTAACTTACATTTAAATTTTGGTCTACTTGGTTGCTTAAGTTAGAGGTGCAGGTTTACAATTTTAACAGCTTATGTCACCAGCTCCTATGCCCAAAGAGTCCCATCCAAAGACTTGGTCCATGCTGTTCAAAGCCACTATCTTGGACCATAAAAACAGTTTCCTAGCAGTTTTCACTGTTTCCACTCTTGCCCCCTTTACTCTCCCACGGATCGATCCTTTCAAAAGACAAATCATATCATGTTACTCTCCTGTTCAAAACCCTGCATTTGGCCTCCCATCATACAATAAAATCCAAAATGCGTATCATGGCCAAATGTGATGTGGCCCAGTAATACCTGCCAATCTCATCTCCTATCACATTCCTTCTCACTCATCAAGTTCCAGCCAGGCTGGCCTCCTTTGCTGTTTCTCGAGCATTCTGAGCATGTTCCTGTTTGGGTCTTTAAATTGGCTGATCTCTCAGTCTGGATTGATCTTCCCTAAGACAGCTTTATTTTTTGCTTAACTTAGGTCTCCACTTAGATGTTACCTCTATTATGAGGCTTTTTCTAACCAACCCCAAATCAAAGACCCATCGATCTTTTATTTTTCCGTATTCTTCAATAGCTTAGACCTGGCTTTTCTACCACTAGAATGTAAGTTTGATGAAGGCAAAGAAGCCTTCTTTTTCACTGATGAACCCCCAATGCTTAGAACACCTGGCATATAGTAGGTACTTGATAAAAATTTATCTAATAAATGAAGCAATTTATATTTTTACTTACTAATTCACTCAACAAGCATTTATTGTAAATTTATAATATGTCAAGGAGTGGAGCAGGCACTGGAGATACAAAGAGGAGTAAGAAATGGTTTTGTTCCACTTTTGCTGTTTTGAGGAGTCTGAGGTCTAAGAGAAACTGTCTGATATGTGAGCGATAAAGTACAAGGCAGTGTGTTAAGTGCTGTTAGAAAAGTGCTGGCAAACCACAGTGGAAGTACCAAGAGAAGAGCCTCTAACTCCACCTCTCTCAAATGAAGAAAGCCTCACAGAGGTCACTGCCCTTAACTTAGGTCTTAAAGGATGAGAAGACTGTAATGTTTAATAGATAAACAGAAAGTGGGGGGTGCTTTATATCACAACTTCTTTTTACAACAGAACTACTTCAACCTCCTTTTCTCAGCTCAGACACCCTGAGACCGAATTAGGTGCCATATTTCTGTATTGTTATAGCGCCTGGTACTTACTATGCCAATCACACACTTATTACTATCATTGTCTGGATACCCGACTTGTCCAAATCTCCCATTAGACTCTAAAATCTGTAAGGGCAGTAGGCAGATCTTGTTAAGAGCTATATCCCTGGTATCCAGTACAAAGCCTTGTTCTCATTAAATATTTAATTAAGGTTAAAGCCCTCATTATGAGGTAGTGCCAAAGCACAGAATGCTACTTAAGATTCTATTGTAGAACTTTATTTAAGCCAACTAATTATTTCAAACATAGAATGGCTATTGAGGAAACTCTGGGAGTGAAAATAATACTGTTAACTAGAATTACTCAGTCAATCATTTATTGAATCATGATAAAATAGTTATAATCAATGAGTTAGAACCACTATGCTAAGGACTTTGTTGGTCACTACTATTTAATCCTTTTATTAATCCTGCAAGATATTATCCTTATTGTGTAAATGATGAACCCGTGAACTTTGGGTTCAACAGTCTGTCCAAGGTCATACAACAAGGAAGTCGAGAAGCAAGGATTCTAACCAGATTGTTTGATTCTAAAGCTTAATATCTAACTTCCAATTGTATAAAACTTTTAAATTATTTACAGAATTTCTCAAGTCTAATTTTATATTACAGGTTAGCCAGAGCATCTTTCATTTTGCTAAATTAAGAGATTAAGAAACTAAGAGATTAGTTTACATATGAATATATATGAATATATGGAATATATGTAAACTAATTTGCACTTGGTCAAAAAGCTAATAAAAAAGTTGGGATTTACTCTTTTCAGTAGACCACACTGAGGGGGAGGAAAAAAGCTGATATTCTATCAGTTCTTCATAAAAATCTACTGCTAGCTTAGTATCTTACTTTATTGTGGTTAATTCCTAAAGCTCTAAATCTATTTTTGTATGTGTGAATTATTACTCTTATCCATGTAAGATTCAGTGCTGTGACCATTAAATTTAACAAGAAACATAACATCTGGTTTGTGTGAAATAATACTTTTAAATCTTCCCATATTCTATGCATTCTAGTTGAATCTATGCTAGAATAATGAAGCTTGCATCACTGGATTCACAAAACTGGCTTAGATAACTTAGAAAGTTATAAAAACACTGAAGTTTGGAAGAGATTGCTTTTCTGTATATTTTCACCCACACAGTCACTTTGCTAAAGGATGCTAAACCAATTTACAAATTGACAGTTAAAAAGAAAAACCACAAACCAGTAATGAAAAAAATAGTGAGTACTCAGTTCACAAATGAGAGTGTGGCATCCAAACACTAATTAATAAAGTACAGATGGAATGAAAAGTTGGTTTTAATGAAATTAGAAAACTCAAACACCAATAACTTGGTGATGATGTTGAAAACTTTTCAGTAACGCTTTTTTACTTTTAAAAGCCATTAACTCAAATTATTCGTGATATAATTTTGATTAAGATGTCATTTGATATTTTTAATACTTTCATAATGAGACATTTATCACATTTTCCCAAAGTTATACTTCATTTATCTATACTCTGTTATTCCTTATGAAAGAAAAGCAGGAGAAAAAACATGTTGATACTTTATAGAGAAAGGTCTGCAGAACAGATGCTTCCCACTGTAAAAGCGGCCAATTCCAGTAAGGAATACAATAGCATTTTCAATCAGTGGTCATCATGTGCCAGGAATGCAAAACAGAGTACTGATGATAATCCAGGTTATGAATCATAAAATCCACATGGAATACAAATATTTGAAAACATTATTAGGAAATCCTACTCCACTGCTAAGACAGATTTATGCTGTAACAGTCTGAGAAATAATCAGAGCCTCTGCACTAGGTATCTTTACATTTGCAATATCTACTACCTTAAAGGATTTTCTAAATATTCAGCTACAATTTGACTGACTTAAGGGACATTTACTCAAACATTTTAGAAAGCATTTGCATTTGTAACATTAATGACATAGCCTAAATAAGTAGGTGTCTTTCTAATTTGAAATAGTCTTATTATTTTCTCTTCTTGAGATGATATTTAAGACTTCTTTATTGCCCATACAATTATATAACAGTACATTATCAGTACAGAGCAGTGTCCTTAGTGCCACTGATTCAATGAGACATTCCTCTTGAATGTGTTCTGCTACAGCATGAAAATATTTATTTTTTTAGGGAAAAACAAATATGTAAGACATATAAGTGAACAAATTACACAAAAAATTGCAATACTACAGTGGTCTAGATAGCTGTAAAACCTTTTAGAGGTGTTAATTGGGGATGGCACTGACAGCAAAAAATAATATAACAAAGCATACTATAAATACGAAAGAGAGCTTTCAAGACAGTAAGGGCTGGGAACTAGAGTGAGAATAAGCTAAATCTGACCTTAGGGCTGCAGCAGGGGCATGTGATAATGAGGGTGGGATGGTGATAGGGTATCCATTTGAATGGAAAAAGGAAGACAAGAGTATTTGGGTTCTTTCCAAAGTAGAACTGAAACTCCAAAGTTGGGAATCTTGAGGGCCTACACCCTCAGTGAAAGGATAAACAAGAAAAAAAAATGTACTTACAGATAAAGTGGATGACATACAAACCTGTCTGCCTCATAAGGGCTCTAAGTAAAGATGGGGAATGGATGGTGGGAGAGTCTGCCTTTAGAAGGTACAGACGTGGGCTTGGGCTTTCTAACGTTACCCACATGGGGAACCCCATGCCAAGAAATTAACTGAATTTTGTCTCAGTATGGAAGCACCCTGGGTGCTTGATGAAAACAAATAAAAATCCACTTTAAAGGGACTCATAAGCAATCTTCAACCCAGAACTCACAACGTCATTCTCAGAGATAAAATTTAGCTAAACTTGAGCTTATATAAAGATAAACAATGAATAAACAAGCTGCTGAGATGCGTGAAGAAAAAACAACAGAAGTAAGGCTCACTTGCTCCTTAGAATTAAATTAGTTCCCTTAGAAAGTTGGACTGTTCAAAGATAAAAATTTCTAGAACAAGGGTTTGGAAATAGACAGTGACATTCTAGACTGGGAAAAATAAGCATAAGGGTAGAAATATTGTGGCTAGAAGGGAAGGCATATGAGTTTGACTCCATTAAGGGATGACTTGCAATTTACAGGGTGATTTAAACACTGGGAGCCAGTGAAAGCTGCTTGGCAGAGAAGTGATGGGAACCCTGGAAATTGAAGGTTAAACCGGAGGAAAAGAAAGGAGGAAGAGAGCCTGGAATCAGAAGATTATTGAAATCTAGATTTGAGGTAATTAGAACCTGCACTGAAAGGGTCCCACAGAAACATTTAAATGACAGGTCAAATCTAAAAGAAATCATGAAAGAAGAATGAACATATTCTAGAAACATTCTGGACATCAAATACAATGGATCAAAAATAATGACAATACTCTGGACCTAAAGACAACCTAACTGACTCCAAAGAGAAAATTGTAAAAGATTCTAGTTCGAATAGATGAAGACAGAAAACAAAACGGGTAATGCCAGCTACTTGTATGACTTAATGGAATTTGCCACTTTGGCACACGACAAAGGCATTAAAATCTAATGCTTAGTCTGCAGTGAAAGAGTCAAGTAAGAATTCAACAAGCCATGTTCAGTGCAACTTCAAGGAAACAGACTTGGGAAATAAAACTAGGGAAAACTGTGGCAGGAATCTTTTACTTCTCTCCTCATGCAGAATTAAATCAGGGCTTGGTGGTTGTGCTTACATGATAATCTGTGTCAATAAATAAATTTTAATCATTACTTGAGTTAGAAAAGGGAACTACTGTACATCTGCTTGCATGCCCACATCATGGAAGAGGCTTGGGTACCATTAAACTAAAAAATACTCTCTACTATAGCAAGGTGAAACTACTGATGTGACATTCATTATCTTTAGATTCCATTTCCAAAGACAGTAACAGATAGCACTTACCCATTGCCTCTGTTATCAGTACACCTGCACGGTCTACCATTTCTGTGTTACAAGTGAAAGAGCCCACAGTAGGATCAACTGGTTAACTCTGGTCCCATTTAGTACCATATTCAGCCCAACTGAGCTAAGAACTACTGAGAAAGCATCAGAATGTTTCCCTTCAAATAGCTGCCCTTAAGCACTGTTTCAATGTCAGACAGATTTTTAGAAAGGGATAAATTGATATTCACCAATTAAAAATTACTAAAACAGAATCTGGACATCTGTACAAAGAACGAACTTTCTTCCCATTGCTATAGGCAGGTGGTCCTTCTTTTTCACTGCAAAAGCAGCCTAAGACATAGCTGCTATCTTTTAATTTCACTTCTTTTCTTTTCTTTTCTTTTTTTTTTTTTTTTTTTTTTTTTTTTTGTATTTTTGCCTTTTCTAGGGCCACTCCCAGAGGATATGGAGGTTCCCAGGCTAGGGGTCCAATTGGAGCTGTAGCCGCCGGCCTACACCAGAGCCACAGCAATGCGGGATCCGAGCCGCGTCTGCGACCTACACCACAGCTCAGGGCAACGCCAGATCCTTAACCCACTGAGCAAGGACAGGGATCGAACCCACAACCTCATGGTTCCTAGTCAGATTCATTAACCACTGAGCCACGACGGGAACTCCAACAGCTGCTATCTTTGACATACCTGTCTTTAACAAACAGAAACGTCTGCCTTCATGGATCCTAGCTTTTTACATGTTCATGGGCATGTTTTAGTTACATCAAAGCTTTCAGGATCTCCAAAAGTCATAAAAGACTTGTTCATCAGTACAATAAGCCTAAATGGTGAGAAGGCGTGTGGGCAGGACTTCAGAGGCTCCAACATGCAAGACTGTACAAGTTCTTAGCATTATATTAAAAGCTTCCAAACAAAAGATTATCTTACATCCCCTGTGCACAATACTGATATACAATAGAGTAAATTAAAAAGTAAGAGAAACTTTAACCATGACTTCTCTTTTTTCTTTCACAGTCAAAAGCATGTCAAAAGACTGAAAAAATCTAAAGATTATAGATAGAATCAAATGTTTTAAAATAAAAACACCTTTAAAAACTTGTGTTGTTACAAGCAGTTTATAAAAAAATCCACAAGAGGGCACCAAAGACAAAAGGCTAGAACAAATTCCATTAATTTATGATTTACAGACTTAAAACAGGATCATAAACAGGTTATTTTATTTATTAACATACTATCAATACCTTTCAGAAATAGACTACTGGCCACTAATTCTTTTTTTAATGATATATTTAAAAATACCATAACCAGTGCCATATTTTTAAATAAGCAATATTTGTTTCTTAGGGGACATATCATTTACATTCAGTAATTTCCCCAATGACTTGCATATAATAGCAGAACTCAGTGAGCAGCTGGTGCTTCCACAAAATTGACAGAGACATACAATAGGAAATATCAAGTATTCATATCACTTTATCATTGCATTCTAAATTGCTTTCATATAAAAAGATTTATGATTGTGTATCTTATGTTCTTAAAACAAATATATCTAAGAGCTAATTTGTCTTTGAAAATAATTTATTTTCCTCACCCTTTTTTTTTCTCTTACTCCTTAACAGCAAATAGACACTTTTATACTTACCAAAAAGAAAATAAACCCACTTGTATAAACTCAGGAATATTATGAAATTATTTTAAGAAATTAGCTTCCTTCCAAAATACACAATTTAGAATTTAGAAGACTGCTTGAAGTATAATGAAATAAAAATACTAATTTTAATATCTTGTTTACATACATATATTTCTTCTGTCCTTTTAGTGCTCCACTCGCAGCATATGGAGGTTCCCAGGTAGGGGTCCAATCGGAACTGTAGCTGCTGGCTTACACCATAGTCACGGCAATGCAGGATCTGAGCCGAGTCTGCGACCTACATCATAGCTCATGGCAATGCCAGATCTTCACTCAGTGGAGTGAGGCCAGAGATCGAACCTGTGTCCTCATGGATGCTAGCCCAGATTTGTTTCTGCTGAGCCACGATGGGAACTCCAACATGCAGTTTATATTACCAAAATTCCTGATACAAAAGAAATTCTGGGACACAGGACTGTCAAGTCAGGGCAGTAAAAAAACAAGCACTTCCACTGCCTACCCTGACAACCCACACCAAATATTTATGACATGTTGACTTAAGCATTGCTTTGGAAATACTTCATGTACCAGTGTGCACCTTATTATTTGTAAATGCAGATATGTTCTGTGTTGATGATAACTTTGTGGCATGGCACTATTTTAAGTAATAAGGGTTAAAGTCAGGTAAAACCCATTATAAAGCAATTTTATGTATATATTTACTGATTAAATACTTATAAGTACTTACTGTGTGCCAGGCAGTATGCTAAGATAATGCCTTTGTCTTTAAGAAATATATAGGTTAGTAGAGAAATTAGAAAGTAGACAGATGAATACAATGAGATAAATATTCTCATAGAGCTAAACACAGGATGCCTTGGGAGTGAAGCCTTGGAGAACACCATGAAAGGTTCCCTCTTTCCAGAGGAATCAGTGGCTGAGACGACTCCTGGAAGATAAGGAGTTCAGCAGGCAAGTGGAGTAAGAAGCAGTCTAGGCAGAAGCAGCAACCTATTTTCCTCTTTAAACAAATTTTGAGCACTCTCTCTTTTGCCTAAGGTTTAACCACTGAATGCAGAAAGTCTGCTGACTGCCTAGCTGCCCGAGCTCTTCCTTGAGGTAAAAACCTACATATCCGACTGCCTGCTGCAGTTGACCTCAGTGACCTGCGACACTGCAAATTAAACAAGTTCTAAAGTGATCTCATCCTACTCAGAAAGTTGCCTTGGAAAGAGTACTGCTGGAGAATACTTCAGCCAGAGTATAAGAGGAGGAGAGAGACTATGACGAAGTGAGGAAACAAAGGCTCTGATGATCCTCCCAAGAAGTATGGTTATAAATAATCTGCTGTTGATTTTTTTCCATATTTTTTGTAGTGCTCAAAATATAAGTACATTTTTACACCAAGGAGAAAGGCCTGAGGAGAAAGCAATAATGTGACTGACTGAAAAGGCCTGCACAGACACAATTGTCTAGGAAATTTCAAAGAATCAACAAAAAAAATCCTGGAACTGATAAGTGAGTATAGCAGTCACAGGATATAAGGACAATGTAAATATTCATTTGTTTTTTAACAATAAATAACTGGAATTTGGAATTTAAAAAAATCTTTAAGGCACCAAAAAAAGAAAAGAAAAAGAAATACTTAAGTCAAACAAAGTATGTTTAGAATCTGTGTGCACTGATTGAATAAAAGCAAAGATCTAACTAAACTCAGAGACGATCTACGTTCATGGATTAAAGGACTCAAAATATGGCTAAGATATCATTTCTTCTCAACTTAATGTATAGATTCAATTCAACCTCAATAAAAATTCTAGCAAGCTAAAGTGTAACTGTCAACAAAATGATTCTAAAGATTATATGAAAAGGCAAAAAAGGCTGAGAAAAGCCAACATAATAATGAATAGGAAAAATAAGGTTTGAAGATTCACAGTATCCAATTTTAAAACGTCTTTAAAACTATAGTAATCAAGGCAGATTACAAAAGAATAGACACATATATCAGTGATATATCGATGGAACAGAATAGAGAACCTAGCAACAAACTCACAAATATAGTCAACTGATCTTTGAAAAAGGCACAAAAGCAACTCAATAGAAAAAGGAAAATCTTTTAAGCAAAAGATCCTAGAAGAACTGGATGTCATATAGGAAAAAACAAAAGAACCTAGACAGAACTCACGGCGTTCACAAAAATTAACTCAAAATAGGTCGTAGACCTTAATATAACATGCAAAACCAAAAAACTTTTGGAAGAAATCATAGGAGAAAAATCTGTTACTTTGATTTGGTGGTGAGTAAATAATAAATAATAAAACCCCAAAAGCAAGATCCATGGGGAAAAAAATAGGTTATATTAAAACAAAAGTTTTACTTTGAAAGACACCATTAAGAAAATGGAGAGACAAGTCACAGACTGAGAAAACATTCCCAAACCACATATTTTATTTTAAAAGACTTGTGTCCAAAATACACTAACAAAAATCTTAAAAATCAACAATAAGAAAACAAACAAAACAATTCAAAAATGGGGGAAAATATTCACCAGACACCTTGTTAATGAAGATACAGAATGGGCAAATAAAAATATAAAAATATGCCCAACATCTTTGTCATTAGGAATTACAAGTTAAATCAATAATGAGATACCACTAAAAACTTGTTAGAATGTCTAAAATGGAAAAATAAAAAGATCTGACAATACTAAGTGCCAGTGAACATGCTTAGTAACAGAAACTCATTCATTGCTGGTGGAAATGCAAAATAGTGTAATACTGGAAGAGAGTTTGGCAGTTTCTTACAAAGCTAAACATAAGATCTACCATTTACAGTCCTAGGTATTTATGCAACTGATTTGAAAATTTACATCCATACAAAAGTTGGCATGAAAATGTTTACAGTCACTTTAGCCATAATTGCTAAAAACCAGAAGTGACCAAGATGTCCTTCGGTAGGTGAATGAATAAACAAACCGTGGCACATTCATGCAAAGGACTACTATTTAGTGAAAAAATGAGGTATTAAGCCATGAAAAGACATGAATGAAATAGGAATGAATCTTAAATGCATATTGTTAAGTGAAAGAAGCCAGTCTGAAAAGGCTAACATGCTTTTCTGATTCCAATTACTTGGCATGGAAAAGGCAGAACAATAGATGGTGAACAGATAAGCAACTGCAGAGGGTTCAGGGGTAGAGGGAGAGTTCGACTGGTGTAGCATGGGGATTTGGGGGGGTTAAAATATTCTGCAGAATAATGCAATGGTAAATATGTGACACCAAGCATTTGTCCAAACTCATAAAAGTTTACACCATAAAGAGCGAACCCTGGGAGTTCCCTTGTGGCACAACATGTTATAGATCCAGCATTGTCACTGCAGCGGCTTGAGTGGCTGTTGTGGCAGGGGTTTGATTCCTGGCTCAGGAGTTTCCACATGCCATGGGTGCAGCCAAAAAAAGAGAGAGAGAGTGAATGTTAAAAATCATTTAGGTCACCAGGAGATCCCAGGATGGAATGCAGAATGTGACCCCCACAAAAACATCTAACTGTATTACAAATGTATGAAAGAACTTCACTGAGGGAGGTGGGGAGAAAAGGTGCTAACCTAAGTGAGTAGAGTCTACAAGACTTAAAAAGCACCGTGTTTTAGTTGATAAAGTGGTTTCCTGAAACCATTATATGTGTATAGAGGAATTGAAACATTCAGCAAATGGGTGGTGGATGGAGGGAGTCAGGTTTCTCACTGTTGCAGTGGGATGTTATAAATAAGCAATGGGAATCAGACAGAATGACCCATGTGGTAACGGATTAGAGTCAGAGATCAGTATGAACTCATGTTTAGCTTCATATAGATACAGATGGATACACACACGCATACACACACTTACACATATAGGTATATATACTATATACTACTGACACACGTTAGTGCATACACATACACCTCCTTGCTTTGTCTGCTAAGAGAGGACTATAAAGTGACAATACCTCACAGTAGCAACAAGTACACCTACAGTCATTTCTTGGTTTCTAATACCATTCTCCAATAAAAGGAACTAGTTTCCTAGGAGTTTATCTGTCCCCAGTTCCTGCCATAGAGCTTCTAAAACCGTTATAATTTCCTGAGTGATAGGTGTGGGAGGAGCATGTTTTGTTATTCACAATAAGCTCCTTTCATCCATATTCTGGTTTATGCTAATAAGGTGATTCTTGGAGAATGAGGGGCTGGTTGCCAGAGGAACCAACCATGTGATTAGGGGGCTGGGACTTTTAGGCCTGCACCCAGGACTTCCAGGAAGGAGAAATAAGTTAGGAACTGATTTAATCACCAACCAATAATAATTTAATCAATCATATCTATGTGATGGAAACTCCATAAAACTCTAAAATAAGACCTCCAAGGTTGGTAAATACATGAAGATGCTAGGAGAGTGGCACACCTGGAGAGGGCATGGAAGTTCATCTCTTCCATTCGGCTGTTCCCAAGTTGCATCCAATATTGGAAATAGTAAGCAAAGTGTTTTCCTGAGTTCTGCAAGCTGTTCTAGAAAATTAGTGAACCCAAGGAGGAGATCATGGAACCCCTGATTTACAGCCAGTTGGTCAGATAGGCATCTGAAGCAGGGGAGGGATTAGGCAGTTATTTATGAGACTGAGTCCTTAACCTGTAGGGTCCGTGCTAATAACTCCAGGTAGTTATGTCAGAATGAATTAAATTGTCAGACACCCATTTGGAATTATTTGGTGTGGAAAAACCCAAACATTTGATGTCAGAAGTGTTATAAGCAGAGAAAATGGGTTTCTCCTTTAATACTCTTGATATTAATGTGATGAGATAAGCCTTCACTTCCGTGGTCCTTCTCTCCAAAATCAATGACCTCAGTGTCATCATAAGAAAAAATATCAAACAAATCCCAATTGAGGGACACTATACAAAATACCTAACCAGCATTACTCAAAGTTCTCAAGGTCACCAATAGCAAAGGACAATTTGAGAAACTGTGACATCAAGAGGAGGTTAAAGAGATATGATGACTAAATGTAACGTGGTGTTCTGGATGGGTTCTGAAACTGAAAAAGGAACTAGGTAAAAACTAAGTAAATCTGGATAGAGTATAGACTTTAGTTAAAAATTTTATCAATATTGACTCATTAATTGTGACAAATGTACCATAATAACCCAAGATGCTAACAGTAAGGGAAACTGGATGTGGAGTATATAGAAACTCTGTACTATTTTACAATTCTTCCATAAATCTAAAAGCATTGAAAATTAAAAGCTACTTTAGAAAAAGAAAATGGAGGAAATTCTTCACTTTTTTATTTGAATAAATATTCACTAAATAAATATTCATTACAAAGGCCAACACTAGAATCTACAGGTCAATGGTTCTCATCCACATTTGAATCAGTTAAGGAGCTTTTAAAAATTCTGATTCCTGGGCTTCAGCATCTATCAATTAAATCAGAAATTTCCCAGAGTAAAAACCAAGCATTACTGTTTTTATTCCCCCCTCAAAAGTAGACAGGTTGTTCAAATGCATGAAGAGAGAGATCAAGTGTTCTAGCCATTTGCTGAATAGTCTACACATTATATTAAACATTACAAGTCTCAAGGAATCATTTTTCCAGTAGAGATAACTAAAATATACATACTTTAAGTGATTCATATATATAATTTTTTGTATTGACAAGAACAGGACCCTGCATTCCACTATTTCACCAGAAAACCTTTTGGAATCCAGAATATGATATTTAGAAAATATTTAGCAAATTTTAGCATTTATATGCTTTAAAAAAAAAAAAAGCCCTAAAGCACCACATCCTGTTTTTAAAAAGGCATCCTTTATTGGATAAGATTTTTCTTATCCAATATGGCAAAAACAATTCACATAACTTTGCTTTATACCCTACTGTGAATGCCCCTTGGTAAAAACAAAATGTTGTATTTGTAGAAAGTTATACTGGATAGAAACAGCAAATCTGTTAACAGATACTCTCTAAAAAGTAGACAAAAAATTTGTAATCAACTCACACTAAAGATTTGGGAATATCTTCCAATGACATCCAGAAAACAAATTCTTATTATGTAAAACAGTTGACCCATCTCAGCACTAAATTTATATCACATGCTCAGAAATGCCAAAAAAAAAGATCTTTTTCATTTTAGTAACACTTAAGCTAGCAAAAACTCCTTGCTATTGGGATTAACCTGTTGCAGAAATCTCTGTTTGCAATTTGCTTAATTTTAAAAATCTGTGCCATTACCTTAGCACCGATCAAAACATGTCAATTTGTCAAGATATATTCTCATCAGACAAGCTTTTTCTGTAATAGGTATAAAAATCAAATTCATAAGGCACTATTTCCAATCATGTCCCATACCTTTCTTGAATAAAAAATATTTAAAGAGGTTTATTTATAATAGTTACCTAGGGCACAGGTAAATAGCACTAAATTTTTTTCAACAATGTATCTTTGAATGGTTATCTCACATAGTGTTTCCTTTTCAAAAGTCACATTGAGAGTTGATAGATGTCAATTTAATTTTAGGTAATAACTTTTTCTCTATAGTAAGCTGAACTACATAGAAGTAAATTAAGTTTGGAAAAATTACAAGTTGATATCGGTATAACCCATAAATTCTCTGAAAGTTGCACCCACTCAAAATGAAAAATGATAGAAGCAGGATCTACAATGGGTTAAAGGATTAATACTGAATATCAAATATAAATATCTCATAATGCAGTAAGTAAATCAATAAGGTGAATCTCACAGCTTTAGAATTTTGAACTCAGAGAATTTGATCTGTATTATTTCAACATTTAACATTATGAAATTTTTCAATGGTCCAGTGCCAAGCTGGCTCTCTGTCATACTGCAGCCCAGTCACTGGAAAAGGACCAATCCAGGGTCGAGACTAAAGACAGCTAACATAAAGGCCATCAAAGCTAACATACAGGCCTCGGTACTCCTACACTAAAAATAAATGTACAAATAAAACTTGGCAATGCAGATCTCCCATGATGCTGAAAACATCATTCATCTTTGAAATAATCAAATATGAGAGAAAAGGAATGGAGGGAAAAGAAAAATCTCAAATGAAAACAACTAATATATCAAAATATCCATCCAAAAATTTCTGCCACATCCTAAAAGGTAGCCAGTACCATAAACAGCAGGTATTGGCCAAATGAATCCACTGAACTGGAGCAAATTCCAAGAAAGAACCAGCCAAGTTTCATGGGCCAAAGGTAACTAAGATGAGCTACAAATGAATACAAGGAGAGGCTACAGAGCAACAATCTTAACCACACAGATAACAGATGTTAAGGCAAGCACAAAATCAATCAAATAATGGCTCATTACTCTAAAATTTTCCTCATATGGTTGGAGGGCCCAAGATTATACTTTTGTTCTACCATTTAAAGAAAATTATTTTACAAAAGACAACAGTGATACAGAAAAAGAGAAATACTCATTTTACTTTTTTTAAAAAACTGAAATATAGTTGATTTGCAATATTGTGTTAGTTTCAGGTATACATTTAATTCTATTTTCATCAACTACTACATTGGTATAACTTGCCTTAAACTGCCTCAATTTTCTTGTAATGTTATTATCTTTTAGAAGTTTCTACTTCCCTTTCTACATCATTTTGATTTACGAATTGTCCAGAAAAAAACTGGAATTGTACAAAAAATTTTCTTTGAATTGTGATAATTTATGAATATTTAAGCAGTTTTTTAATCATTATAACATATGAGGTGTTACACATTTGTTTATAAAGATATATTAAATATCGTCACATTAAAAACTCACTTTAAAATTATGACATCAGAACACACAGAAATGACAAATGGCAGTAGTTTTCATTAAAATGATGGATCGAGCACATATATGGGTTTATGCTTATTCCACTCAAACCTCAAAAAATACAGTTTTTACTGTATAAGATTGCAATAAAGGTAGAGAAAAAGATAAATTCATAAAGACAAAGAGCATGAGGGGGAGACAAACAGGAAATGTCAAAAAAAACTAGAAGCTAGAAAGCAGATAAATATGTAAGTAGTAGCTAACACAGCAGACCAAAGTAATTCAAAACTTAAGCTGTAAGGAGAGAACTCACAAGAGGCAAGCAAATTCAGGCCCAAGAGCAGTGGGTCCTTACATCTTTTACAGTAAGGTTCACAAGTCACCTAGCTCTACTCTTACACAAAGTTTCCAGGAGGCAATTTTAGTGTTTCTCTCAAATACGGTCATTAGACCATTGAGGAAAACCCATAAAGTTAAAAGGTAGAGATCAAAACAAACACAAAGGAAACAGAGACAAGGAAGAGAGAAAAAGAAAACTCAAAGTGATAATGATAACAACAGTGAGGAAGAGAAAGATTCTTGGATATTAAATACTTGCTATGAAAAAAAAAAAGAAGAGTTAGAAGATAAACATGGAGAAGAAAGAACAAAAAGAAAAAAAGAGAAAAAAACATGAAAAGGTCAGAGATAAATCTAAGAGGTTTAACAAGCAAATAAAAGGAAAGTGAGAGAGAAAGGGAGATGAGGGATAAGGGAGGAAGAAAGAAGGAGGGAAGGACAGAGAGGGGAGGCAGAAAGAGGAGGAGAGAGAAAAGAGAGGAAATTATTAAGAAATAGCAAATATGGAGTTCCCATCATGGCTCAGCAGTTTAACAAATCTGACTAGCATCCATGAGGATGCAGGTTTGATCCCTGGCCTTGCTCCATGGGTTAAGGATCAGGCATTGCTGTGGCTGTGGTGCAGGCCAGCAGCTGCAGCTCTGATTTGACTCCTAGCCTGGGAATCTCCATATGCCACAGGTGTGGCCCTAAAAAAAAAAAAAAAAAAGCAAAGACATAATAGCAAATATAAAATTACACAAAACTGAAGGCCACTTTCAGATTGAAAGGGCCAAAAATCACTCACTCTACACAATTAATATAAAAAGATCTACACCAAGGTACATTCCATGAAAGTTTTATTATAGCAAGGAGAAAGTGAAGTTCTATAAAACTCTATAAAACATTCAAAGGATTAGGTATGTAAATGTCACCTGTATTCTCATCACCCTTACTATTGAGTTAAGAAATAGAGCAAGACCTTCAAAATTTCCAGGCAACATTATTTTCAATCCAGAATTTTATACCCAGAATTTAATAATCAATGAACAATAAAGACAGAATAAAGACAGAGTCAGATATACATATCTGGAAAAAAACCAGCTATTGTCTAGAATATACCAGGAGATATGCAAGTAAAACAAGAGAGACAAGATTTAGGAAACAGGGGATCCATTACAGAACAGAGAAAGAGGAAATTTCCAGGATGATGTTGAAGGGGGTGCTCTGCAGAGGACAGCTGCTCTAGACTCTAGAATTTAATAGTTCAGATTAGAGGAAGACAGAGGGCTAGAGAAAGAATGAGTCAAGAAAAAAGTATGACACTAATAAAGCATTTGTGTTTGAACTCACACAGAGGTCTTTATAGCTTCTGCATAGAGTATGGGAATGCAGCATTTGAGAACAAATTGGTGACAGGTACACAGAATAATTAACAGCAACAAACAACAGTAAATAACAAAAGCTGTGACAATTACTCGTTCCAGAAATCACAAAAATAAAAATATGTAATAATACTATATTATGATGTTTACATAGTCATAACTATCTAAACACCGGACAGGAATTTTTTTTTTTTAGAATTAAGCCTTAATTACACGGGAAAAGTGAGAAATAAGTAATTCATTCTTTTAAAGAATTTCAGTTTACAACAATAATTTTATCTCAAATACAAACATTTCTTTCTAAATCTAATTTACTTTTCAAGAAGTAAAGGATGAGAATCAATTTAAAAAATCTCTTCACTGGTTTTCTTCAAATATATATTTTAGAAGCTTTAAAGTAGGCTTATAAAAATTCCCACCAATTCTTCAAAACACACATAGCCATTTAAAATTTGTTTTAAAATATTTAAAAAGAAATTTTCAAAATATTAGTTCAAGTCTGATCAGTGGTGTTATTTTGGTGGCCCATAGAATAGAAAAACCATCATCAGCACCAAAAACTAACACCAAGGAAATATCAAAAACTAAAAAAAAAAAAAAAAAAAAAAACCAAAACAATAACAAAAACAAAAAGCCTGGCCAAAATATTCTAATAATAAAATATATACATATTATAATATACATAAGAGTAGTACTGGTAATATAAGCAGTAGCATTAATAAAAATGAAGCTAAACTTAATTGAGCATATTATATGAGATAAACTGTTTTAAGTGTGAAGATACTTTTATTACATTCCCATATTTTATTTATATTATTTATTATTTTATCACATCCCATAACAACTCTATGAGGTATGATCTATCACTGTCCCCTTGGTAAAAAAGTATGACACTAATAAAGCATTTGTGTTTGAATACACACAGAGGTCTTTATAGCTTCTGCAAAGAGTATGGGAATGCAGTATTTGAGAACAAATTAGTGATAGGTACATAGAATAATTAACAGCAATAAACAACAGTAACAAAAGCTGTGACAATTATTCGTTCCAGAAGTCACAAAAATAAAAATATGTAATAATAATATATTATGACGTTTACATAGTCATAACTATCTAAACTTGGCCAATGACAATTATTTGCAAACAGAAGCAGGACTTTTAGTCCAAGCAGTCTGTCCAGCTCTTAGATAAATTCTCCCTGGCCCCACCACTGCCCATTTAACCAGTTAGGTACATTAGAAGCCTTTGGACTGACTTGGGATAATTCTGATGTTGCGCTATTCTTTACCAGTTTATTTGAAGTTCCTTTACTAAACAGGGGTAGAGGAAGATGGAAGGTTCTGAGAATGCTCACCTGGAGGCTAGATTACCATCTGTAGGGGTGGGGATTTTTCCAAGCACCCTGGCATTTCTCCCCACACCCATGCTGAGAACTACTGCTTCAGTGAATCACATTAAAAGGGGATATGTACTCCCGCAGACATTAAGGACCACAGCCTGCCAAGTTTAGAGTTCAGACCACAAAGAAATCATCATAAAGTCTTCATTTCTTTCCCAAAGACAGAAGCTCTAAAACATGGTCTAAAGCCAGTTAATAGGCAAAACCTTTTTCTTTGAACCATGACTAAATTAACATTAAATAAAATGACACTTTCTTTAGATGAAGTGAAAACAAAAGGCCCATGACATGCATAAAAGTCAAAAGCTCTCAAGCAAGCCTAACATCCAGAAGCGTCTCACTCATTGCTCAAGGTTTTAATAACATTCTCCTACATCTGTTCAGCTTCTTGTATTTCACTTAAATTAACACTGTGATCAACATGGGAAATGTGATCAACAGTGGCAAAGCAATTCTTGTAAACTCCTTATCAATCTTTTAATCAACTTTAAAAATAACCGCTTGTCAATGGTGCATTCTATGTCTTATCTTATAAATTCAATTTACTAACACCATTCATTCCACTTTTAAATAATCATCCAATGTACCACGCATGGAATGCCTGCCTTGTTATTTTACTTAAAAATAGAAAGCACTAACTTTTACTTCGTAATATTTAAACATAAGTGCCTACATAATATTTTAATAAGCCATACCAGATAACTTAAAACTAGTCTTTCAAAAATCACTAATTACAGTTTAAGAACTACACAGGAATGAATAGTTTATTATACAATTAATAAATTACCAGACAGAATGCATGCTCACACCTTGAATGCTACAGATATGTAAGTACAACCTGAATGAGAAGAAAAAGTCCTGTATGTCTACAATTTATATAGACAATGTCCAACTTTGTGCAGACTTGTTCAGAAATGAATGCATATTGTATGAAAATGTTTTACTTTAATGAAAAATAAGAGTATCACTTCAACGTCAATTAGGCTGTGAATATTAGGAGACATGTAGCTCTATGAGAATTTAGCTATTTTACTTTAAAACTGTATATGTAATCCAATTTTAAGCCAATTGCAGGAGAACCCCAAAGGGATGAGCAGGATAAAGACAAACTCTAAAATTTTGAGCCTTCAGTGTAAATAAAAGTTTCTGAGAGAACATGGCTACTGATTTTAAAATTTGGTTAAAAGGAATAGCCGTGCAGAAATATACTCCTACTGTAGAAGGAATTCAGATCTACCCTATATATCCTGTTCTTATAAATTGTATGGGTATGTGTGTGTACATTTGTTTATAGTCAGAGCAAGATAGAAACTACTGCCCGAGAACATAATCTAAAGCAAGCATGTGAATACTTCTCAAAGTGTGACTCTGCCAAGACTTAATTTTTTCTTATAATTTCAATTAAAACAACAAAAAACAACATAGTAGTTTCACTCAGAAACACCAGCTTGGTTAGTTATTTGAAAACTAAGAAATCATAAAACCCTGATTTGACTTTTTAAATCTATCCACAATATTCTGACAGTCTTTCTTTCAAAAGGTTGAACATAATACTCCACACCCTGAATGTGCTGGAAGCACTCAAGAGACTATTAGTAACATCCTGAAAAGCAATAAACTTTTAGCTCTTATATTTTGGTCACTGATTCATCTAATGTGATCTTATATTAAAAGGTCATTGTGGAGTTCCTGTTGTGGCTCAATGGTGAGTAATTCGACTAGTATCCACAAGAACACAGGTTCAATCCCTGGCCCTGCTCAGTAGGTTAAGGATCTGGTGTTGCCGTGAGCTGTGGTGTAGGTCCCAGAAGCAGCTTAGACCTGGCATTGCTGTGGCTGTGGTATAGGCCCACAGTTGTAGCTCTGATTTGACCCCTAGCCTGAGAACTTCCAAATGCTGCAGGTGCCCCCCACCCAAAAAAATTACTGTATACAACAAAAGGTAAAGATCCAATTTCACTCTTTTACATGTGGCTATCCCAGTACCATCTATTAAAGGGACTGCTCTTTTTCCACTGAATGGTTTCCACACTTGTGTTGAAAATTAATTGTCCACAGATGTATGGGTTTATTTCTGGACTCTCAATTCTATTCCATTGATCTATATGTCAATGTTTATGCCAGTACCACATTGATTTAATTACTGTAGCATTGTATTATGTTCTAAAAACATAATACAGAAAGTGAATCCTCCAATTTTGTTATTTTTCCAGTATTGTTTTAGCTCTTGGTACCCCTTCTTCCATATGAAGACTGGCTTTTCTGTTTTGAGGAAAAAAAAAAAAAAAAGACCATTGGGGTTTTGATGTGGATTGCAGGAGTCACTTTGGGAAGTACTGCCATTTAAATAATATTAAGTCTTCCAATCCATGAACATGGGATGTCTTTTTAGCAATGTGTTGTATTTTTCATTGTATAATTCTTTCACCTCCATGGCTAAATATATTCTTGAGTATTCTATTCTCTTGGATGCTATTGTAAATGATATTGTTTTCTTAAGTTCCTTTTTGCATTGTTCATTGCTGGCACATAAAAACATAATTGATTTTTGTATGTTGATCTTGTACTTCACAACTTTGCTAAATTTGTTTATGAACTCTAGAAGATTTAGATGTTTTTGATAGACATCATCCAGGAAGCTACTCCAGTTTAAGGAGACAAAACAAAGGCAAACCCCCAATGCCAGTCCTTCAGGGAACTGCCACATAGTACAAAATGCAGAAGCACCATTTTTTGAAAATAAGGTTCTTACTCCTTTTCCCTGCCTGCCGCCAACCTCTACCACTGTTCCCATGGCTGCCACTGAGCTAAAAAATTGGGGATGGCAGGCATGTGAAGCCAAAATGCCACAACACTTTCTTACCAAAACTTAATAGCCTTTCTTCATTAAGCTGCAAGTTTTTAAAATTAGATTCTAGTCTTTTCAAAAAGTTGATTTGTCCATTTCTGTCAGCTTAATAGTTGCTTCTGTGGAGCCACTTAATTTTAGATCTCCTACTCCACCATTCTCCATAACCAATAGCTTCTTTTAATAAATAGAATGTGGCAGAATTGACAGTGTGCAACTCCTGAGACTATGTATAAAAGGCATTGAAATGTCTTCCTTGTTCTCTCTCTTGGATCACTCACTCCAAGAGAAGTTAGCTGCTAGACCATGAAGACTCTCAAATAATCCTATGGGAGTCCCAGATGGCAAGGAGTTGTGGTAGTCTGCCAACAGCCATATGAGTGAGCTACCTGGGAACTGCAGTCCTTGTCAAGCCTTCAGATGGCTGCAGCTCTGACCAATACTTAAATTGTAACCTTAGGAGAGATTCTGTGCCAAAATCATCCAACTATGCCACTCCTGAAATACTGATCTCCAGATACATGAGATAATAAATGTGTGTTATTTTAAACTGCTAAGTTTTAAGGGCATATGATATTTAAAGATGAGGCCCTGGAGTTTCCGTCGTGGCGCAGTGGTTAATGAATCCAACTAGGAACCATGAGGTTGCGGGCTCGATCCCTGTCCTTGCTCAGTGGGTTAACCATCCAGCGTTGCCGTGAGCTGTGGTGTAGATTGCAGACGCGGCTCGGATCCTGCATTGCTGTGGCTCTGGCATAGGCCAGTGGCTATGGCTCTGATTCGACCCCTAGCCTGGGAACCTCCATATGCCGCGGGAGCAGCCCAAGAAATAGCAAAAAGACAAAAATAAATAAATAAATAAATAAATAAAGATGAGGCCCGAACGATGAGAGTCTAGTCATTCAATGAGTTCTAAGGAAGAATGTTTCAAGCAGTGGGAATGGCAAAGGCAAAGGCCCTGCATATGGAAAAATTATTGACATGTTAAAAAAATAAAAAAACTAAAAGAAGATCAATGTGATTGGAGCTCAGTGAAGAATAGGAAAATAGTGAAACAGGGAAATAGTGAAGAAAGAGATCATCAAAGTGGAAGAAAGTAACCAAAGTTAACTAGTTTTAAAGACCTTGCTATATAAACTAGTAAAAACTGGTAAGTTCTGGGGTGATCAATGGTTCCCTATCCATCAAAAATGGCGACCAGCCTATAGCTAAGTATAAGAAGAGAGCAAAGTAAAAACAGTCACCAGTCCAATGACAGCTTTTGAAAGGCAGTTTAAGCCAACATTCACGAGAAACTTACACAAGGTAAAGGAAAGCCAATAGGCACCACCCCAGAAGGGAAAAGACTAGACTTCTTTCAGAACGTAATCTTATCAAAAATTACATAATGGATAAGCCAATGTCGTTTATTTTTAGAAGTACTAATAAATATTTGGTTGAAAAGTGAGCATAAAGTCTTAATGAAGGAGCATAGTAATTTAAAAGTAAACAACTAAGTTTTATTCTTGATTCCTCACCCGTTTTGTGAACCCTCTTAATCTAATTTCACTCAACTGCAAAACGGGATTCTAATATATACATATTTAACCTTACTTTTTTTTAAAGATCAAATGAAATAATATGATTAAAGCGCTTTTGAAACTACAAAAAAAACTAAAAAAAAAAAACATTTATAAATGTTAATCATTTGTAGAGAGAAATAAAAAATTAACTCCATCTATTATCACACAGGAATACAAAGTGGGAACTAAAACACTTTGAGAGCAAGAACCAAGGTCTTTACATCATCCCATATAATTTATTAAAAAAACACCTTCATGAGGATGCTATTTAAAATTATGAATGGTGCATTCACTGGCAAAAAAAAAAATTTATATCTAGAATATAAGCTTAAAGCATCTCTCTCACCAAATTCAATGAAAATGAAATATATTTTGAGATTTAATGAACAAATATATCTCACTTGTACAATAAAACAGAAACCGCTATTGATATATTTAAAGAAAAAAAGCCCAAAATTATAGGGAAATGACACAGAAGAAAAAAGTCAACTATTTTAGGGTAATTACAAACCGAATTTTCTTCCTCTTCTTCCAGTTCTCGCTGCTGTTCTTCATGTCTTTTAGCTTTGATCTCCATGGCGTCTGTGATCAGGTCTCTTAAAATTGATACAGGTTTTGCATTCTTGATAAAAGGATGCTAGAAAAGTAAAAATTCAATGGTATAAATTCAAATGGTTTCTGTGAATTATATCTTAAAAACATTAAAACAACACATAGGGAGTTCCCGTCGTGGCACAGCGGAAACGAATCCCACTGGGAACCACGAGGTTGCGGGTTCGATCCCTGCCCTTGCTCAGTGGGTTAAGGATCCAGCGTTGCTGTGAGCTGTGGTGTAGGTTGCAGATGCGGCTCGGATCTGGCGTTGCTGTGGCTGTGCTGTAGGCCGGCAGCTGTAGCTTCAATTAGACCTCTAGCCTGGGAACCTCCACATTCTGTGGGTTCAGCCCTAAAAAGCAAAAACAAAACAAAACAAAACAAAACAAAACAAAAAAAACCAACACATAAATAACAACTAGGATCACAGGCTTCAATGACTGGTCTTTTATCCAGAATTAAATGTACAGGTTAAGGAGCTCCCACTGTGGCACAGTGGAAATGAATCCAACTAGTATCCAGATTTAAATGTACAGGTTAAGGAGCTCCCACTGTGGCACAGTGGAAATGAATCCAACTAGTATCCATGAGGATGTGGCTTCAATCCCTGGCTTCATTCAGTGGGTCGGGGATCCAGCATTGCCACAGGCTGTGGTGTAGGTCACAGATGCAGCTTGGATCCTGTTTACTATGGCTGTGGGGTAGGCCGGCAGCTATGGCTCGGATTTGACCCCTAGCCTGGGAACTTTGATATGACATGGGTGCTGCCCTAAAAAGAAAAAAAATGTATAGGTTGAGAACAAAGACTACTTCAGCTGTTTTATAAATAAACATTTTACTTTTAGGTTTACTTGCTTTTACAAAAACCATTAAAGTACACACACGAAAGTGTAATTCTGTTACTAAAACTACATTACCTCTTGTAATATCTTTGTATGATAATAGACGGTAAGTGGACTTATTGTGGTGATCATTTTGAAATGTATAGAAATATCAAATCACCATGTTACATAACAGGAACTAACATAGTGCTATAGGTCAATTATATTTCAAAACCAAACAAGGTCATAGAAAAAGAAATGAGATTTTTGATTATGAGATGTGGGAGCTGGGGGAAGCGGGAGCTAGATGAAGGCAGTCAAAAGGTACAAAATTCCACTTTATGGAAGTAAATAAGTACTAGGGATGTAATATATAGCATGATAAATATAATTAACACTGTTGTATGTTTATATGAAAGCTGTTAAGAGAGTAAATCCTAAGAGTTCTCATCACAAGAAACAAACAAATATACATTACCCTTAAAGATATAACTGTCCAAAGGAAGTACAGATTAGGTGGTAAAAAAATAGATTGATGATTATATTACATATAAAAATAAAATTAGGAGTTCCCACCGTGGCTTTGCAGAAACAAATCTGACTAGGTTTGATCCCTGGCCTCACTCAGTGGGTTCAGGATCTGGCATTGCCATGAGCTGTGATGTAGG
Source organism: Sus scrofa (assembly GCF_054392235.1). NCBI lineage: Eukaryota > Metazoa > Chordata > Mammalia > Artiodactyla > Suidae > Sus > Sus scrofa. Next base: position 38,220,000 of record NC_139386.1, on the reverse strand, counting down.
TTGCAGACATGGCTCAGATCCTGTGTTGCTGTGGCTGTGGCGTAGTTTAGCGGCTACAGCTCCAATTTGACCCCTACCTGGAAACCTCCATATGCTGTGGGTGCGGCCCTAAAAAGACAAAAAAAAAAAAAATTGTGGTTATTAGTTACAAATTTTAATTAATCTTAACAAGCTAACAGCCAGAACCAGGGATCAAAAAAAAATAAAGGGCAACTATTCTGTTATTTCTTTTACATATTTTTTATTTTATTATCCCTTTAATAATGTAATCATTTCCAATGGAGAAGTAAAAAATAGTAATAAAAGAAAAATACTTTTCATAAAATAAGTTACTGCTTCATTTCTTTTCTTTTTTTTTTTTTTTTTTTTTTTGTCTTTTTGCCTTTTCTAGGGCCACTCCCACAGCATATGGAGGTTCCCAGGGTAGGAGTCGAATCGGAGCTGTAGCCGCTGGCCTAAGCCACAGCCACAGCAAAGCTGGATCCAAGCCGCATCTGCGACCTACACCATGGTGACACTGGATCCTTAACCCACTGAGCAAGGCCAGGGATCGAACCTGAGACCTCATGGTTCTTAGTTGGATTTGTTAACCACTGCGCCATGATGGGAACTGCCAGTACTGCTTCATTTCTATACTATATATAAGATAACTTTTCTCCCTTTTTTATTCCATCCTGATTTAGCTAAAATATCTGAGTTTGCTACAGTTCTGATAACAGAAGGAAAACCAGTAGAAAATACCGAGGTGTTTGATGACTTTTTAATTAAGAGAGAGGGGCATATAAGAAAGTAGAAGGAAAGGCTAAGTATAATTTGGAATAGACAACCTTATTTTGAGGTAGCAATATGGCATCAAAATGTAATTTTCATAATTATATGTCAGTAGATAGAGTCAGGTAAAAGCCATCTGAGATATTCTAATAAGGATCAATACAACACAATAATATTCTTAAGATTAAAAAAAATTTTAGGGAGTTCCCATTGTGGCTCAGTGGTAATGAACCTGAATGGTATCCATGAGGATGCAAGTTTAATCCCTAACCTCGCTCAGTGGGTTAAGGATCTGGCGTTGCCATGAGCGGGTGGTGTAGGTCCCAGTCTCGGCTCAGATCTGGCATTCCTGTGGCTGAAGTGTAGGCGGGCAGCTGCAGCTCTGATTCGACCCCTAGCCTGGGAACTTTCATATGCCACAAATGCAGCCCTAAAAAAAAGCAAAAAACAAAAACAAAAACAAACAAACAAAAAAAACCCCTCAGTTCTAAAGAAGAAACTACAGTCATTTGGAAGAGGCTTTAAAATGGTGAACATATCTTTTGGGAAAACCATGAGTAAGAATTTTACCAGATTACAGAAATTCTAGGATTGCTAGTCAAGAACCAATAAATTCCTTCATAGCAGTTATAGACTGATCACCAGATAAATTAAGATCTATCAATATATCTATAGTTGAGACGCCTAGTCACCCACCAAAACAACTGTGGCTGGACTTATGGTTGCCCAGCTAGAGCCTACATTTCCCAGCCTTCCCTGCAGCTGGTTATGATTATGTAACTAAGTTCTTGCCAATGAAATGTGAGTGCCTGTGTTGTGTTACACTGTGAGCCTGCACTCTTCCATTATTTCCTCTCTTTCTACTACACTGGGAAGCAGACAAAGATAATGCCCTACGGGATGGTGGAGAGGAGGAAGGAAGAAATCCCAGTCCTACTTGAAAAAATTCTGAGAAACACTGGTGAAAAGGTCACAAAAATTAATAATTATTGAAGATAGGTTCTTTGCCCTTAAGTAACTTATTACCTAGAATAAGGAATAAAAGACAAACACACAGGAAAATTTACAATGTGACATACAAGTTACACTCATGATGATTCAGCAAAGCCCAAAGGATTAAGAGATTTAAAAGCAAAAGAACAGGGGAGGTAATCTCAGATGCCTCACACAGAAGAAATGGACCATTTTAGGGAGAAGGAAAAGTGCAAACAATATGAACAAACACACAAAGAGGGGAGATATGTTAGAGCACTGCAGGAAGATCTGTCTAGCTGAAGCAAAAACACTGCTCAGAGAAGTGGTGTCCTGTGAGTTTAGACACAGGTAACAGTGGGATAAGAAGCACAAATACTTAGGATGAGATACCTGAATTTCACCTGACAGCCACTCTAATTACATAAACAAGAGAACAGCATAAGGAAAAGAATGTCTGTGATAGCATAATCTTGTTTAGTCTTTTTGCCTTTTCTAGGGCTGCTCTTGTGGCATATGGAGGGTCCCAGGCTAGGGGTCTAATTGGAGCTGTAGCTGCTGTCCTACGCCACAGCAACAGCAACGTGGGATCTGAGCCACGTCTGTGACCTACACGGCAATGCCAGATCCTTAATCCATTGAGCAACGCCAGGGATTGAACCCACAACCTCGTGGTTCCTAGTTGGATTGTTAACCACTGAGACACAACGGGAACTCCTGAGATAGCATAATCTTACAGTAGACTTTAGAAATGAAATAAGATGGGGTGAAACTATAATAGTACAAGAGCAAATTGTTAAAAACCTGAGTTAAAAAATAGCTGCCACGATTATCATGAAATACTGAATCTGATGGGAAGAACTCAAGAATTTAGTAACTATATATTAACAGAAGTGAAAGAAGACTAATAACAGGGCAAAAACTGGGAACCAAGAGAACCATATCTCTTTCAAAAAATCTCAAATTGTATTATACCTAACCTTTTCAGGAAAAATTATGAGCCAATCCTCCAGGCCACAGTTTTATATTTAAGATATGCCAAAGTATACATCCAGTCCACTGCAAACTTATTTCCATGCAGTTCATTGTGAACTGACTACACAATGTTATGCTACCATTAGTCTATGGAGTTTAATGTTCCTAATCTCAAAATCTTGGTATGTCTTACTTCATTTGCACTCATGTTTTCCCTACATAACTGCTACAGGCATCATTTTGACCAACAAAGAGGAACTGGCTAATAAAGATAAAAGGGTGCTTAGAGAACAAGGCCATATTATTTGAGCATAAGTGATAATTAGAAGAGTTTTATCAGATACAATGGCAGATTTTGAAAGACTATTTTAAAGGCTTTTTAAAAGTAGCAGATGGTAAAATCTAAAAATGCAAAGTAACATAAAAAAAAGGACAACAACAAAAACCAAAGAAAACAAGATGACAAAAATAAAACATGACACTGTGACTGAATGTTATAAGCCAATGTAAATGGGCTGAATTTCCATTTATTAAACAGCATTTTAATTAAGTACTAAAAGATATTCAGTTCATAAGATAAATTCAATTACATGCTTTATCTATGAGATATACTCAGTAAAATAAATTCAAATTATATTTCTATAGGGGCACACTAAAAAGGATTTGGATTACAACTCAAAGATAGGCAATGAAATATCAGTCACACATAAAATGACATCAAGAATAACATGATCAAAAAAGGAGAATTGAAAGCAAATACAGTAAATGAAGAGTCATATAAAACTAATAAGGGACATAATGTAAAGATATGACAGTTATAAATTTGATATCAGTAGAGCATTATATGTAACAAAAATAGAGTCATAAGAAGTTAACCTAAATAAATAAGAATAGGAAATATTACTACTCTTTTTCAGTCAGGGAGAAATAAAACAGGCAAAAAAATAATATTAAAGGGACCTGAATAATCAAATTGAGCTAATGTAAAAAAAGTCAATAAATAGAAATTATACTTTTTTGTTAAAAAAGCTAGAGAAGCATTTGGTACCAGCATAAGAATGTAAAGAACAACAAAACAGAAATATAATGCCCAGAAATAGAATATAACATACAAAATAACCTAGCATATTATAAAGACCACAACTGCAATGAAAAAAAAAGCAATTATTGCCTGGGGTTTTTTGGGAAGTGGTGGTGAGGAGAATCCAACCAGATCATTACCTCAGAAACATCAAAATAATTTCCAGATAGATTATAAAGTTAAAAGTCAAAAAAATGGAAATATAAAAGAACTAGAGGGTAATATAGCAGAATACTGATATGTTCAATCAAATGCCAGAAAACGAAAGAAAAAAACTACAAACTAAAAATTTAATATTAATGTCAGACAAGAGGGTAATTACATGCAGAATTTTTTAAAAAGCCAATAAATGCACCAAAATTCTAAAAGGCAATTATTTCTCTATTTCTAAATGTATCTGAAGTAAAATCTAACCTAAAAGAGGGCAAGAATTCTTAAACCACCTAACTTAATGACAAGGCAGAGAATACCCCAAATCAATCTATCACATTCTTGGTCATACATTTTAAAAGTAAGGATGCCTGAAAACTTACTCTTTTAAAACCTGAAATATTTTCTCTTAAATTTTGTTCATGTTCTGAATTGTCAATTTCTGAACTGAAAGAATTCAAATAAATAATATATTCAAAAGAGCTGAGAAAATGAAAATTTAGAGACTTCTGCTTCTGGACAGATTGAGTAGTCATACTTATCCCTTTACCTGCCCAATAATGTACAGCTAAAACCCTGGACATCATATATAAAACAAATATAAGAAGACTAAAAGGTGGAGAGAAGGTGGCAGACCAGCTAAGGAGCACAAAACCCAAGAAAAGACATAGCTGTGAGTTCCATGGGACTTCTTTTCATCTCATTTATTCCAGACTGGTTATTGGAGAAGTCAGCAATCCAAAAACCAATGGACACAAACTAAAAAAGCCCCTACAGAATACTGCTTTCTTAAGCCAAAAGATCAGGAAAGGGATAGCTAGCCAGTGTGCCATCTTCTCTCTTAGACAACAACCATTCTACTTCACCTAAACACCACAGAGAAAGCAATGGCCACACTCCAAATAGCAAAGGCTGGGTAGTGGACCTAGACATCACCCTCTAGAGGCTGTCCAATCCTTGCACAAGGTGGTGTCAGAGAAGACCAAATGTTAAGCTAGGACATTCATCTACACCAGGCAGTATAAAAAGTGTTCCCAAACTCCAGTGGGAATACTGGAGGAAGCCATGTTAGAGCCTGGACTTACATTGCTACCAGGCAGTAATAAAGAAACTTCATCTCCTTCCCTGCTACAGTAGGATCAGAGGAGGTCTATTGGAGAATCAGAACTTTCATTACCACCCGGCTATCATGAGGCCTTCCAGTGCCAGCAGAGGCCACTGAGGGAACTTGGGCTCTCAACTCTGTCCAGTGGTAATAAGGAACCCCCTTCCACCCTATATGTCAAAGACGATCAAGGAGGGGACACTGTAACCTGGCAGAAACGAGATGGCATCCCTTTATTCCAATGAAGCAGTGTCAGAGGACTCCTCTTATTATAAAAAATTTAAGTAAGACCCAGAGTTTCATAATACCTAAAATGCCCAAGATTCAAATCAAAATCACTCATCATAACAAGAAGCAGAAAAATCTCAACTTAAATGGGAAAATACAGTCAACTGACACCAACGTCAAGATGACATGGATATCAGAATTATCCCACAAGCACAAATGAACCTATCTACAAAACAGAAACAGACTCACAGACATAGCAAACAGACTAGTGGTTGCCAAGGGGAAGGGGGAGGGAGCAGGGATGGGCTGGAAGTTTGGAGTTAGTAGATGCAAACTATTACACTTAGAATGATTGAGCAATGAGGTCCTCCTGTAGAGCAGAGGGAAATGTGTCCAATCTCTTAGGATAGACCATGATGCGAGATGATGTGAGAAAAGGAATTTGAATATATATACGTGTATGTGTGTGTGTCTGGATCACTTTGCTGTACAACAGAAAATGGCACAACATTGTAACTCAACTATACTTTAATTTTTAAAAAATGAACAATAAAATAAAATGGTGATTTATAACTATAGTTATAAAGAAAAAAATTAGTGGACCACAATGGCGATGGTTAATAAATGTGTTCCTGGGGGAAAAAAAAAAGAATTACCCAACAAGGATTATAAAGCAATCATCATAAAAATGCTCCAATAACCAGTTACACTTTTATAAACAAATGAAAAACAGAAAGTCTCAGCAAAGAATTGAATACATAAAAAAGAAACAAATGAAAATAACTGAAATATATAATAACAATAATCAAAATTTAATGGATGGGCTGGCTAAAGAACAGAATGGGACAGAAAGAAGACTTGGTGAATCAGAACATGAAAGAGTAGAAATTATACAATACAAACAACAGAGAATAAAAATTAATAGAATCTCAGGAACCTGTGTGACTAAGACAAAAATCTAACATTTGTGTCAGTGGAGTCCTAGGAAGAAAAATGGATAGGGCTGAAAAAATGTTTGACAAAATAATGGCTGGAAACTTCCCCAAATTAGCAAGAGAAACAAACTCACAGATTCAAGAAGCTGAACATACCTAAATCCAAAGAAATCCACACCAAGACACACCATAATTAAACTTTTAAAAATTAGGACAAAGAAAAAATCTTGTTTTTGTTGTTGCTGTTGTCCTTTTGCCTTTTCTAGGGCTGCTCCCGCAGCACTTGGAGGTTCCCAGGCTAGGGGTTGAATCGGAGCTGGAGCCAATGGCCTATGCCAGAGCCACAGCAATGAGGGATCCGAGCCACGTCTGTGACCTACACCACAGCTCACGGCAACACCTGATCCTTAACCGGCTAAGCAAGGGCAGGGATTGAACCCGCAACCTCATGGTTCCTAATCGGATTCGTTAACCACTGCACCACGACGAGAACTCCCAACAAAGAAAAAATCTTGGAAAGATCAAGGGGTAAAACAACTTAGATGACTATAGATTTCTCATAAGAAACAACAGTTATCAGAAGGAAGTGGCACGACATTTTCCAAGTGTTAAAAGAACTGTCAACCAAGAATTCTATAGCCAGAATTCTATATCCTTCAGGAATGAAGAGAGGACAAGACATTCTCAGATGAAGGAAAACTAATAGTATTACCTAAACAGAACTACCTCAAATGAATGGCTAAAGGAAATCTTCCTCACAGAAAAGAAGTAATAAAAAAAAAGAACTTTTGAATATGAGAAAGAACAAAAGAAGAAAAATAGGTTAAATAAAATAAGTTGCCCTTATTCTCTTGAGATTTTAAAAATTGTTTAAAGGTTAAAAGAAACATTATAATACTGTTTGGTATGGACCTTAATGTATGGAGAGGAAGTATTTAATATAATTATATTATAAATAGAAGGGACAGCAAGGTAGACAAAGTTTCTATTCCTCACTTGAACTGGCTAAAATGAAGAATAAATTACATGCTGTAGTAGTTCACAGCCAAGCCCATGGATCAGTTCAAATAATGGCAGATCTCAGTCAAGCTAACATTCTTGTAGAAGGCCAGCCTAAGGCAAGAGCAGACTTTCAGGTTCTAGGCTGCCCACCAGAAGGTATAAGGAGCATTTTCAAATCAGGAACTCTGGTGCCACTAGGCTGAACTTGAATCTTCTCCCTGGGGATTCAATATCCTCATCTTTAATAACTACTAAGAGTCAAGTCAACAATCTCAAAAGATCCTTTCAGTTTCAGCCTATGATTCTTTTAAACTTATACAATTATCTACCTTGTGTCAGAAAATAAACCACTCTGAAAAACTCAGTATGACTTCCTATACAAGTAGATTATAGATAAGTGCCCATTAAAACTTGATGATAATACTAAATTCTGAGAGTTTAATTTAACTCTCCAAGCTGTGTCTGTGATCTACACCACAGCTCATGGCAATGCCAGATCCTTAACCCACTGAACAAGGCCAGGGATTGAACCTGCAACCTCATGGTTCCCAGTCAGATTCATTTCTGCTGTGCCACAACAGGAACTCCAGGAGTACCTAATTTGAATTAGAAACTATGAGACAATGAGTAAAAAGGGGCTTGTTGATGAAGGTGGTCTTTAAACTAGGAATAAGGGGTGAGACAAACAGGGTGAGCAAAAGTACAGTGGTTTTAAGAAGCATGACCTCCATAAGGAATTCTAAGTTTATTATTTCAGTATTTATAGAGGGAAGAAAAGGAAGGTCAAACAAGGGGTCAGTTAAGAGGCCAGAGGAGGACACCACATTACAACAGTGGGCCTTGATGGTCAGCAACAGCACAATACAAAAAAAAAAAAAAATTTTTAATCAAGAAAACAAATAGTAGGGAATTCTGTTGTAGCTCAGGGGTGATGAATCCGACTAGTATCCATGAGGATGAGGGTTCGATGCCTGTCCTCACTCAGATCTAGAGTTGCTATGAGCTGCGGTGTAGGTCATAGACTCAGCTTGGATCCTGGGTTGCTATGGCTGTGGCATAGGCCAGCAGCTGTAGCTCCAATTCAACCCCTAGCCTGGGAACTTCCATATGCCACAAGTGCAGCCCTAAAAAAAAGAAAAGAAAACAAATAGTGGCTCACAACCACTACATAAAACCAGTTGTGGAGTTCCTGTCGTGGCGCAGCAGAAACAAATCCGACTAGGAACCATGAGGTTTCGGGTTCAATCCTTGGCCTCACTCAGTGGGTTAAGGATCCAGCGTTGCCGTGAGCTGTGGTGTAGGTTGCAGACTCGGCTCGGATCCCGAGTTGCTATGGCTCTGACATAGGCCAGCAGCAATATCTCCAATTAGACTCCTAGCCTGGGAACCTCTGTATGCTGCAGCTGCTGCCCTAAAAAGACAAAAAGACAAAAAAAGACAAAAAAAAAAAAAAAAAAAAAAACCAAAACAAACAAACAAAAAATACCAGTTGCATTGTTTGCCCTTAATATAAAGAAAAATGCTTGGGCAAACCCAACTAGAAGCCAGAGGGCAAGAAAGCTTGTTACATTAACTGTGCATACAGTCAACTTACTGGGCAGAAAGCAGAATGGAAAAACAGTGACAAGTGGGGGGCAAATGGAATGTCTAGAACCAATTCCTTATTCACTATGTGATCTTCAGTGAGTTGCTGAATCTTTGTGGACTTCAGTACTCTCATATACAAAATTAGGCAGTTTTCTAGAATATTTCTTAAATGCTTTTCCACCCTAAAAACTCTAGGTCAATAACAGAATTTCATGAGAAATAAGAGAAAAGATTATGGAAGAAAGACTAGAAAGAAATACTGGTTATCTAATCCAAAAATTAATTATCAGATACACTTGGATTTACTTTCATATCAAATTTTTTTTTCTATTTGTCCCACTTTTTCTGTTATTTTCCCATCTGCTTCTTTCTTGCCTTCCTTAGAGTTGAATAATTTAGCCACTCAATCCAATAATAATATCAATAAATCCTAGATTTATGTGCCTCAAATTCCTTTAAAATGCTCATAATATTTTGAAATACATGTTTCAATCAATTATTTTTAAAAGGTAATATTTGCACATAACACAAAATTCAAGAGGCTCAAAAAGAGCTGTCAGCAAAAAGTCTCCATCCCACACCTGCTTCTCAGCCATACAGTTATCTTCTCTGGAGTCTAATTTCTGCTTATTTTTCTCGAGATACTCCACTACAAGCACTGACAGATGTATGTATACATATATGTGTGTGTGGGTGTGTGTATTCTGTCAATCACTCCTCTCAATGGACCTCAAATTGCTTCCAATTTGTTGACATGTATTTATGTGGTTTCCAATCTTTTGCCATTACAATGTTTTATGAAGATTTCTACACATATGTTATTTTACACATGGTTAAATTTTTCTGTAGAGCAAATCTCTGGAAGAATTGTATGATATTTTATTCTAGACAGATATTGCTAAATTGTCTTCCATGGCGATTGAGTATTAAGTTAAATTTCATAACAATAAACCTTACATTTAAGAGCCTGTTTCTTATTTCCCTCAACAATTTATTTTGAAAAAAAAAAAAAAAGCACCTGGGAAAAGTCCCTTTTATAAGGACTATGCTTTTAATCCTTTGTCATTTAGCAAAAAGAATTATTTTTTAAAATATCAGGTTTTGTTAACATGTACACTTATTATAGCTTAGAGGTCTGAACCAATTCTGCCGGAAAAATAAAGACTCAACAAATACTTGTTAAAAGTATTAAACTATTTCAATTTGCATTTAATGCCAAAGCAAATTTTTAAAAAACCTCCTGACACTCTGGATACAAAGTCTACTTATACAGGGATATTGAAACTTCATTTAGGTAATCTTAGGTAACCAGTACTTAGAATATGTGATCTTTCCAAGGAGTTCAGGGATCTTGCATCTGCATGTCTTACAGAGTAAAAAGTCAAAGAAGAAATGCCTGGTCAAAGAATAATTAATCAAGAAGAAAAACTGAGAAACAGTAACAACGCAGATAAGAACTCATTTCTGAAATGAGAACCCTTTGGATATTTTGCTCTAAAAAAAAAAAGAAAGAAAGAGGAAAGAGTTGATAAAAATATAAGTGGACAGGAGTAGTTGTGGTAGAGACAAAAGAGTGACCTTGGAAAATAGAAAAGAAAAAAATCAGAGAAAGAGGATACACAGGAGAAGAATGGTGTGTGTATGTGTCTGTCTTTCTGTTTGTCTGTCTCTCAATCAATCCATATTTCCTAGGAGGTTTACATCTTTAGAAATCAGTAATGAAACTCACAGAAATGCTGGTCAATATTAGAAAGCTAAAATGTGTAAAGAAAATATCCTTCCCTTAGAGACATGAGCACTGACCTGTAAAAGTTGTGTCGCAGTAGCTCTCTGCTCAGGACTCTTCACCAGGCATTTTTTAACAAAATCAGTGAAATCGTCAGACCAAAGTTCGGGCTTCCTGAATGTTGGTGGTGGGTTTGTGGGAATCATAAAAATAGCCTAGTAAAAATGAAATGTCCAAAAGACACAGTAAGAATCACAATAACGCACCAAATAAACAAATCTCTTATCTATCTTTTTATCAGACTCTAAATCTGAAAAACAAATGTAAGCTGTTCTAGGATTTCCAGTAAGATTGCAATTCAGGAAGCAAGCCCATCTGCTACTAATGTAATCATTTCCCATTAAATTTCCTCTATTTGAATTGTAGCTCATTGAGCACATCATTCTTTATTTTATCTATTATTTTTAATCAGTCTCCAAAGAAGACTGCATTTCTAACCCCTTTTACCAAGCTAAGGACATTCTCTAGTTAAATAGATATATCCTCAAATTTTGCTATTGCATGCCAGATTTACTTACCATTTCAGTTTTATATTTCAGTTTTATAAGTACTACTGCTCAGAACAGCTAGCAGCAGTCCAATTTGCTTCTGCAATCCAAAGTATTTAAGCACAAATATAATTACTGCTGTGATTTGAAATAATACTTGACAGAGCCAAGACTTTTATTTCTCTTTCTAAATATATGCACTGGCATTCCAAATGAAAAATTTTAAAGGTAATATACCACTTCAAGTTATCACTAATAATTTAATTTAGTATTAATAACTAAGTCTTAATGATCATACATTCAGATAGTTCAAAACTCAAAAACTCTAAAATGTCTCCCTGTCATCCTGTCCTCCTAGCTACTCAGTCATCCTTTTTTTGACAAGAGAATTAATTCCTAATGTTCATAGAAAACCACTGTATGTAATGAATTAACTTCTCTCCTGGGCTCCGGAATAGTTTCCGATCAAATACCATCACTAAAACATCATTTTCTTTGAAAAGATATGAAAACAATAATAAAGTTATAACAAGTATATCAAGTACTCAACAAATACTGGCTATTATCATTTTCATTTCCACATAGTGTTATTAAATAAAAGGCAAACAAAGCAATGACAAAAATTTTACAAAGTAAAATGAATCCAACCATATTATAACTGACTAGTTTTAATAGGTAAGTTTGTAGACAATTACACAATCAGAACTACAGGTGACATGGGGGGGAAAAAAAGCTTTCTGGCAATCAATTAATATATGCGTTTGCAGTATACAAACATGGGGCTCTCAAAGACATAGTCAGGGGTGAAGCATACCAAAAACTCCCTTTCTAGACCTCACTATTCTCTGACTTTCCAGAATAGAGGTGTCTGTCTGTTCCAGCTCATTTTTTCACCTCTTTTTTTTTTTTTTTTTTTTTTTGGGCTAGTCCTCTCTCTTCATATGCAAATGAATTTCATGTACATAAACTTATGTCCCTTCTCCTTAAGGCTCAAAGAAAATAAAGATGGTAATACTAGAAACCACCATGACACTTAGAAACTAAGTTGTTTTTTTTTAACCGTTGAAAAATTAATCATAACTATGTTCAAAACTTGTTCATATACGTTAAAAACACCCAAACTGTAAACAAACTAATAAAGATAATATATTCTTATGGGGATATCAATTTTAATGCATTCCTTGGATAAAATAAAACTGTTCCACTCTCCACTGAAGTTTTACTAACTGTTCAAAAGCCATTGACAAGTATCTTAAAATCACAAACTTTCTAAGTATTAAGATAAATGAGGGATAATTTAGCTCAATCTTCTCATTTAACAGAAAAGAAATCAAAAGTCCAGAGAGGCTAAGTGACTTAACACACAAAATTTCAGATCTACAAAAGGGTCTTTATGCAAAAGATTAGCAAAGTATTCTACTGCTTCTACTATGTTTCAAGAAGGTGAAGTACAGAGCAAAAAGGGTTACTAAATCTAAACAAAGAGCTAGTAAGAGGATAGAGAAATGATAAATGATAGCTGTTTTCAATGTATACATTTTCCCAGGTCTTCCTCTTTTATTTCCACTGTGAGAAAGAAAGCACAAACAAGTTTTAAGCCTTTTAGATAAGACAGTGACAGGAATGGTTCTTAAAGCTTATTATAGTCATGGCAGTGACACTAAAGTTGAAGGTCATTCGGTGAAATATGAATGAGGAAAAGACATTTGAGTAGAGAAAATATAGTCTTTTTAACAAATGGTGCTGGTAAGACTAGATGTACCCACTAAAATAAAAATGAACTTAAGGAGTTCCCTGGTGGCTTAATGGTTAAGGATTCGGCATTGTCACTGCTGTGGCTTGGGTTCAATCCCTAGCCTAGGAACTTCCCCATGCCATGGGCACAGCCAAAAAAAAAATGAATTTGAACTCTTACATTATATGATATACAAAAATTAACTCAGAATAAATCAACAATCTAACAGTAATGAATAGGGTAAAGATTTCTTTGATAATGACACACACAGAAAAATCAAGGCAACAAAAGAAAAAACAGTTCAGTTGGACTTCATCAAAACTTAAACTTTGTACATCAAAGGATATTATCAACAGAGTGAAAAGGCAACCTACAGTAGATGAATGAACAAAATGTGGTTTTATATTGTATATACCCATACAATAGAATATTATTTAACTTTAAAAAAAGATTTTGATATATGCTATAGCATAGATAAATCCTGAAGACATCATCTGAATGAAATAAGCCAGCTGCATGAGGACAGATATTGTGTGATTCCTCTTATAATGAGGTTCTTAAGAGTAGTCAAAATCATAGAACCAGAGAGTAGCATGGTGGTTTCCAGGGGTTGTGGGAAAGGAGTAGGATGTTAGCATTTAATGGGCACAGGGTTTCAGCTAGGGAAAATGAGAAGGTTCTGGAGAGGGACGAGGGATGGCTGGTGATGGCTGTACAGCAACGTGAACATACCTGATTTTACAGAACTATACACCTAAAAATGGTTAAAAGAGTTATTAATTTTATGTTGTGTATATTTTACCACTATAAAAAATGTGAATGAGAGAAAATATAAAGTACTAATCAAACTCGTGAATATTAGTTAAATGCCTGCTACACACAAAATATCATAAGGAGTTAAAGATGGAAGAGGAAATACAGTCACTACCCTTAAGAAACTTCTACTCTGGTAATGAAAGTACAGTAAAAGGATTTAAAGAACAGTGCAATAATAAAAGAAATGATATAAGGCACTAAAAAGAGAGGTCATTCCCCTTAGAAGAAATAGCATAAAGAAAAGCAAGACGTGAAATAAGGCAGTTGGGAGGAGCAGAGAACAGCTGATTACCCAGTAAGGGACTAAGAAATGATAAGATTAGAAGAGGGAATGGAGGATATGGAGTTTGGTCAGCAAGAAAGTACACAACCGAGAGAATTTTTTTTCTAGTGTGTGTTAGTGTATTTATGTCTTTGCTTTTAATGAGAGTTTATGACTTAAGAAAAGGATTGAGAGGAAAACAAAAACAAAAACTGGAGATACTCTAAATGTGGACTAGAAAAGACAGTGTAGATGTCCCAGGGTGAGTAATCAAAAGTTTAAAATAGGATAGTAGCTACAGGAATGAAATGGAAGAAATGCGGTATATTACAAAAGAAGAACCAAGACTAAATCCTAACATTGTTTGAGAGGCTAGAGAAAAGGAGAAACAAAAGATTTCTCCAGAATTCAAGAAACGAAAAATAGACGCCTTAACTGCAAGATACTCAGGTATCCTAACAATTCACTATATCACCCTTTTGCGAGCCCTCAGAACGTGCAGCATTCACTACAATGTTATCACTGGTTTCTCACTTTGAAAGTGATCCAAAGGACTTTCTGTGGACAAAGCAGTGAAGATTCAATATCCAAGTCTGTTGATTCTAGGGTAAAAGTTAATCTCTTTATTAGTGTACTCACCTTCTTTGAAAAAGAGAAAATCCTTTAATAGAAGAGAACATCCTTACACATCTTATATCATATTACACGTACAGCATCTAAGATAGATCTTCAAAAGCAGTGTAGCTAGTTTTAAGACACAAGAAGCTCATCAAACAAGTACACACGAAGGACCTTCTGTGTGTTCCTAACGATGCTCTGTTAAAGAAATAGCAAACTGGGAGTCCCTGTTATGGCTCAGCAGTAACAAAGCCGATTAGTATCCATGAGGACGTGGGTTTGATCCCTGGCCTCACTCAGTGGGTTGGGGATCCAGTGTTGCTGTGAGCTGTGGTGTATAGGTTGTAGATGTGGCTCAGATCCTACATTGCTGTGGCTGTGGTGTAGGGTGGCAGCTTCAGCCCCGATTCCACCCCTGACCTGGGACTTCCCTATGGCACAGGTGCAGTACTAAAAAGCAAGGGGAAAAAAAGGAAAGAAAAGAAATAGTAAACTGACAGGCTATAGGCCAGTCAGAGTCAGAAGATACATTCTATTCAGGCAACATCAAGCTCATAGTCTCACAAGGTAAAAATGTGCTGTAATTAGGTTGATTTTACACCAGGTGTACATTCTTGCTTTTACATGGGCACCATCTGGCCCGGCTCAATTATCTGCTTTGCTGGATGGTGCCCGTCATGTATCCACATATCTAATTGTGTAAGCCTTTCTAAAACTGTGTGTCTGTGTGTGGCAGGGGGAAGGGGGCTAACACATAATGAAGCAAACAGCAAAGAATGGAGTGCTAGAAAATAGAATTCTTCTGTAAATAACCTAATTAATCTCAGCTTCGTAGTTGAAGCAGAACATAATCTGGCTTTTATGGATGGGTAAAATGGGGTTAATATCAGTTGCTGCAAAAGGCACACAAAACCACCTGCTACTTCAAATTAAAGAAAAAAAATAAATTTGAAGTCTCATCTCTGCAAAATAGTTCAAAGCACCTACATAAGCCCCTGTATAGACTGACCTCAAACTTCAGGTAAATGATACTAGATTGTCTAAATAAATGCTGTCCATCTGCACTTCTGTTACAAATTGATGGCTAACAACTCAGTGATTTATGTCCTTGAAGTCAATGCTCTCCTTTGAACTTTGAGCCAATGAGCTATAGTCTTATCTTCAGATAATCTTAACATATAAAGCTCACCTTAGCAGTAGCTATTAGAAACCCAAGGATAAAAAGCTTAACTCTAATGCTTATTTACCCAGTACTATCATAAAGTGATCCTAAAATCACTCCTATTCACATTCTATTCTCAAACAAGCATTGAACTGCATGCAGTTCAAACAAATAATTCTTTAATATATGATCTACCAAAATGCAGAGACTCTAAAAATATCCAGGAAAAGCATGAGACCTTTTATTTCCATTTCTTTGGGTTAGATAATCAATAACAAGCTGACAGATTTTTCTCATGGACTTCACTTTGTTCAACTAATTTAAGCCGATCATGAGTCAGAGGGGATCCTCTTGAGAACCTCCAGGTTTTGTATGAGTTGATTAGGTAACAGGCCTCTGCTGTAGAAAGTTTTGGCATTCAGTGGCTAGTCTTATACTAACAATTCACTCCCTTCCTTGCCACTAACCAAATCGTATGGACACATATTACAGTCATATAATTTATCTTATCTCTAACACCATTTTGATTGAAGAATGTTAGTACAATAAATGGTATGATTATCCCTGTGTTTGTTTCTACACAAGTTGCTTAACTACATATTGAACCTCTGATTAAGTTTGAAAAGGAACTTCCCTGATCATAAGTAGGCTTAAGAAGCCAAGAAATATTAGCACCTCAAAACAGCAAATTATCTTCATGACTTAGACTCAAGGAGCACCCAGAAGATGGGAAAAGAGCTGGAGCTGAGAAACGACAATGCCTGACCAGGTGAGTGAGCCAACGCATATGTCTGAAGCTAAGTAGCTGGATTTGTTAATGTACAGAAGCACTGAACATGCAGGAATAACAAAGTAACCTGTGCCACTATTCAAGAACCTCAAGTACGTGAGCAAAAGGTTATCTTCATAGCAAATAAACGAGATAAAGGATGAGAAAGCTCTTTATAAAACTGCAAAGAGCTAAAAACAAATATTGTGCTGTTTCCTGACTGTGAAACATAATACAGAGATAGCAAGCTACTAAGTCATATAAAAGCATATAACTCCTAAAAAGAATACATAGTAATGATATTTTTAAAAAGACTACTACAAATAAGGCAGTAAATAGTACAATGGAATGAAGCTCAAGCTGGACTTAGATCAGAAAAATAGGCTTGAGTTCTAAATCACCCTCTGACTAGTGGTGACCTCAGTTTTTCATATAAATGAGGTGGTTGAACTAAATATTTTTCAAATTCCTTTTCTGGGTCTGAAAGACTCTGACACTCTGTCTAGCAATCTAGAAGTTAAATCCTAGCTAGACAAGTATTAAATTGTTAGCGAAGAAGACGATGGAGGTGGGGGAAGAGAGGGAAGGATTACAAACGGTCTACTAGATGGTGATATAATAATACAAATCTAAGTTTTTACTCTTAAAAACAACTTTTAAATAGACGGAGATTTGAAGAGAATACTAAAATCTAGTCTGACCCTTGCTCTTAGGGCGCAGTTTCTATAGCAAGCCCAGGGTTAAAGTATTTGCGAGCAAGACCTCACATTGACTCCAGCTTCAGCAGCAGGAAATCCAGTAATCATTAATCTGGTCCATAAAGGCCAATCTGCTTGCCTAGGAACCCAAAGGGAAGGGGTGCAGTCGGTGCCCTGGCAGTACAAGGCAAACAAGAGAACCAGCTCTAGAGGTCTGAGACAGCTCTAGACGGCACTGGGCACCAGAACTCCCTACAGTTACAAGTAGCCATCAGACCTCTTTTACTTCCCTAAGCCTGTTTCCACATTTTAAGTATTTTATTTTTTTGTCTTTTGTCTTTTTAGGGCTGCACCCACGGCACATGGAGGTTTCCAGGCTAGGGGTCTAATTGGAGCTCCAGCTGACAGCCTACACTACAGCCACAGCAACTTGGGATCCAAGCCGCTTCTGCGAGCTACACCACAGCTCATGGCAACGCCTGATCCTTAATCCACTGAGTGAGGCCAGGGATCGAACCCGCAACCTCACGGTTCCTACTTGGATTCGTTAACCACTGCGCTACAAAGGGGAACTCCTTTTTTTTTTTTAATTTTTTTTGCATATTTTAAAAATAAGAATAATAATAGTAATAACCCTTTTAAAGCTCAGAACAGCTCTGTGAGGTTGCTTTATTACAGATCAGCAAAAATGAAAAACAAAACAAAACAAACAAAACCGTGGCTACAGAAGAAATCAAAAGGTAACAAAAGCCAAAACTTAAGGAACTCTACAACTCTACTCTCTTCCAGATCTACCAAAC
Source organism: Sus scrofa (assembly GCF_054392235.1). NCBI lineage: Eukaryota > Metazoa > Chordata > Mammalia > Artiodactyla > Suidae > Sus > Sus scrofa. The sequence goes on along the minus strand of NC_139386.1, from coordinate 38,202,060 downwards.
TGGAATTCTTGTGTGCGATCAGCTCAGTTAACTTTTTGAGCACATGAAATGTATGCGAACCTCCACAATATTAGAATTTATTATAAGTTTAGAATCTAACTAGATAAGAAAATGATTATTTCAATAAAATAGTGTTAAGTGCTAAAACAGATGTGAACAATGGGCATTATAGGATGACCGGACCCAAAACGTATTTCACAAAAAATGAAAAAAATAAAAAATAAAAAGGAGTTCCCGTTACGGCGAAGCAGAAATGAATCCGACTAGGAGCCATGAGGTTGTTGGTTCGATCCCTGGCCTTGCTCAGTGGGTTAACCATCCAGCGTTGCCATGAGCTGTGGTGTAGGTCGCAGACGAGGCTCGGATCTGGCGTTGCTGTGGCTCTGGTGTAGGCTGGTGTAGCTCCAACCGGACCCCTAGCCTGGGAACCTCCATGCGCCACAGGTGCAGTCCTAGAAAGACAAAAAGACAAAGAGAAAACGAAAAAGGAGACTTAAAGCTGAATCCTAAAGAATGAATGAGTTAAAAAGCTAAGAAATTGGAAGCACCAGAAGATGTACCTTAACAATAAAGGGAGCTGCTCATTTCTGCCTTAAGTCATCAGGCTTACTGCTAAGAAACAAGCTGACAGCATGTGATTTCTGATGTGATACATTTGAAAGACACACCACCACCCATGAAATCTTTCCCCAAAATATATAACCTGAATAGAATCTACTGAGTACAGGCACACTTCATTTTATTCTGCTTTTGCCATACTACGCTATGCAGATACTGCATTTTTATGAATTGAAGGTCTGTGGCAACCCTGCAATATGCAAGTCTATCAGCACCATTTTTCCAACAGCACTTTCTCACTTCATGTTTCTGTGGCACAGTTTGGTAATTCCCACAATGCTTCCAACTTTTTCATTATATTATTATATTCGTTATGGTAACCTCTTTGATGTTACTACTATGACTCACCGAAGGTTCAGATGAAAATTAGCATTTCCTAGCAATAAAGTGGTTTTTTTTAAATTAAGGTACATACACTGAGTTTTTTAGACATAATGCTATTGCACATTTAACAGACTGCAGTATAATGTAAACATAACTTTTATATGCACTGGGAAACCAAAAGAATTCATATGACTCACTTTACAGCAATATTTGCTTTATTGGGGTCTGAAACTGAACCCACAATATCTCAGAGCAAGTTTGTACTAGAAATGAGGCTAGTGTAACAAGGAAATTGAATTTTTAATTTATTTTAAATTTAAATTGCTACATGTCACTAGTGGCTATCACAGTGAACAGTACAGATACAGAAATTTTCCATCACTGAAGAAGGTTCTGCTGGATTGTCCTGCTCTAGATCTAATTTCTAGATTATAGCAGATATAGAGAATAGAGTAAAAAGCTAAGAGACACTAATTAGGAAACATTAAGGCATATCCAAATTACAGGAAATTTTACCAAAAAAAAAAAAAAGCTTTGCCCCATCCTTTCAAAAAGGCAGTGTCACGGGGGGGAAAGTGTGTGCCTGTTGGGAGGGGGGAGAGTATGGTGCATGAACTAGACTAAAAGAGGCCAGATACAATGTGTGTGAACTGAGGAAATGTGAACATGAACTAAATAGATTATATTAGAAAATTATTGTTAATTTTCTTAGATATAATCAGGATTCTAAGAGTATCTTATGCAAGAGTATGTTCTTATTCTTCAAGGATGCATGCAGAAATAACTGTTCAGGGATGAAGTATTAGACACTTCAAAAAGAGATACACACACAGAGAGATGAGATAACTAGGTAGACAGGAGAGGAAAAAAGGGAAGAGAAAAAAGGATAGCTAGACAGATGACAGGTAGCAAAACAGCACCCACACCCACACACCAAAGATTACAATCTACATGCTAAGCCTTGGAACTTGTGGGTATCTTACCTTATATGGCAAAACAAAACAAAACCTTACTTTGATGATAGGATTGATCAAGGATCTTGAGAGAGAAAGATTTTCTTGAATTATCTAGGCAGGCTGATGTAATCACAAGGGTCCTTAAAAGTGGAAGAGGGAGGGAGAAGAGACTCAGAGGGAGATGTGAGGACTGTGGTTAGAATGATCAGAGATGAAACACTGCTGTCTGAAGACGGAGGAAAGGAACCACAAGTCAAGAAATGTGGGCAGCCTTTATAAGCTGGAAAGGGCAAAGAAACAAATTCTCTTCTAGAGCCTCCAGAAAGACAGCCCTGCCAACACTTCAGTTTTGGCCCAGTAATACCCATGCTGGACTTCTAACCTACAGAACAGTAAGATAATAAACTTGTGTTGTGTCAGCCACTAAATTTGTGGTAATTTGTTACAGAAGAAATAGAAAACTACTGTAGATAGCTAGGAGTGAGGAGAGGAGGAAGGGAAAGAAGTGTGAAGGAAGAGGTGAAAATGATGAAGAGAGAGATAAAGAGAAAGAGGAAAAAGCAGTTGTAATCCAGAGACAGTACAGGATAGTACTGGGGCTGCCCCCACCTTCCAGGCTACCTCATGGTGTAAGATGGCTGCTCAGGCACCAGCTACCACATGTTTACTCCAGACATCAAGAATGCAAAACAGGGTCTCAGTCAGCTCTCTTTACCCAGACTTCCTAAAAGTCCAACACAACACTTTTCTTTCTTTCTTTCTTTCTCTTTCTTTCTTTTTTTTTTTTTTTTTTTGGTCTTTTTTGCCATTTCTAGGGCTGCTTCTGAGGCATATGGATGTTCCCAGGCTAGGGTCTAATCAATCAGAGCTGTAGCTGCTGGCCTACACCAGGGCCACAGCATGGGGGATCCGAGCCACCTCTGCAAGCTACACCACAGCTCACAGCAATGCCAGATCCTTAACTCACTGAGCAGGGCCAGGGATCGAACCCGAAACCTCATGGTTCCTAGTCGGATTTGTTAACCACTAAGACACGATGGGAACTCCACAACACTTTTCTATCAGACACCTAGAACTTAAGTATGAAAGGAATGATGAGAAAAGATGGCAATTAACAATGTCCACAGTTAGATATTCATTTTTAAGTATATTAGAAAAAAGGAACTGCATATAAAACCTATGATTTCAAGGATTTTTCTTCTAAATACATGGCTAGGAAAAAGGAGTAGATTCAAAATCAACTTAGGTAAAAAATTAAGTAAATTATATGTAGTACAGTAAAGGATTTGTCTGGTCTTTGTCCCAGATTCCTGAGTGATAGGACTATCTTGTTATGCTAATGAAGACTATGGTGGACCCTCAGATAGTTTCAGAATGGGACCTAGTCACCAAAGAAATCAACTGTGTGATTAAAGGGTTAGGGTTCTTGGCTGCTTGACTTCTGGGGAGGAGGTTGATGAAGGAGCTCAAACATGTGGCCAATAGTTTAAAAAACTGTGGCTATTAAATGAAACCTCAATATAAAGGATAGACACTGAAGCTCAGTGAAGTGTCATGGTTGGTGAACACATTCCTGTGCCAGGTGATTTATGCATCCTGCCTTTGTCACCAAAGTTCATGTATCTGATGCACGGCGAGGGCAAATAAATGGAAGGGTCAGCGTTTGGAGCGGAGAAAGGTTTACCGCAGGGCCAAGCAAGAATGGGTGGCTCATGCTCAAAAACCCTGAACTTCTCGATGGTTTAGGTGAAAAAGTTTTCATTGGCAAAATATGGGGTGAAGGCTGCAGGTGTATGACTTTCTTCTGATTGGTGGTAGTGAGGTAACAGGGCAGTGCTCCAGGAATCTTTTACTCAGCCTGAAGTTGCCAACCTCCTCCTGGATGGGGGCTCTTAGTTCTGTAGAAAAACTCAAAGATATGGTTATGTATACTCTACTACATACCAGTCCTGTAACAGCTGCCTCCTGTCCACCTCTAGCCTGGTGCAGCCTGTCCTCATGAGGAATCCAAGGGAAGATGCTTGCACAGGCTCAGGACCACTTGAGCAGGGAATTCTGGAATCCTAGGTACCCAGAGCATGACCTAGGAAGAGGAAGGCAGGCCCTCGCACAGGGAGGTAGCATTGTCTGAGTAGGGCCTCAGTGAGAGCTTTCTAAAGCATGAGCTCTAGGAAAAGGCTTCAGTTACCAAGGTCTAGTACCAACGACATGTCATCCTCAAAATTACTATTTGGCATAAAATCATCCTAACTATAGCAAAAAAAAGGTCACGATTTACCACCAAAATGCTAAGACTAGAATCTATGGTAGTTAATCAAGTAATCAATACATAGCAAAATATGAAAAGGTAATACAGATCACAAATGACACGTCCGTCACTCAATCTCTAGTCACATCTAATAGCAATTGCAAAATTCAGGCAGGGAACTTAAATCGATACTAAGAATCAGTTTCAAACCAAACAAACCAAGGTCAATAGAGAGCTCCTTGATTGAACTAAGATAAAACAATAACCCAGCTCTAAGGTAACAAGAGTATTATGCAGTACATGAGGCCCTGGCCCCCAAACCCTCTGTATAATGCCCAGTACAAATCAATTTAACCAAAAAAAGTATTACAGAATAAAATCAATGTAATTAGAATTAAGAAACACTAAAATTAATTAACAACAAAAAAAATATGAAGAACAAAGCAGTTCCTGTTGTGGCACAGTGGGTTAGGGCTCCAACTGCGGGGCTTGGGTTGTTGTGGAGGTGAAGGTTCAATCCCCAGCCCAGTGCAATGAGTTAAAGGAACCAGCACTGACGCAGCTGTGGTGTAGGTTACAACTGTGGCTCAGATTCAGTCCCTAGCCTTGAAACCTCCATATGCTATGGGTGCAGGCATTAAAACAAACAAACCAAGAAACATACGCCATATATATAGAGAGAGAGAACAGAAAAGAAACATAATTGAAAATATGGAAAGTCTATAATCAGAAAGATACAATGGATCTCAGGAATTTAGTTTGACAATTCAGGAAAATCTTACAGGAAAAAAAAAAATCCGCTGGATATTGTGGCTCAGTGGGTTAAGAACCTGACTAGTATCCATGAGGATCAGTTTCAATCCCTGGCCTCACTCAGAGGGTTAAGGATCTGGTGTTGCCACGAGCCTCAGCATAGGCTGCAGACACAGCTTGGATCTGGCATTGCTGTGGCTGGTGGTATAGGTGGGTAGCTGTTGCTCTGATTCGATGCCTAACCTGGGAACTTTGATATACCGTGGGTATGGCTATAAGAAGAAAAACAAAACAAACACCATTTTTCAACATGGCCCCTCAAACTTGCCTACAGAAAAGAATGATTTAATCTGCAGCCTTGGTCAAATATTTGAGCCCAAAAATAAATTTAAACGATCAGATTCAACCAAAACTTAGTGAGTACGATTTTTAAAAATTTATGTACTTGTTTCTAACTCCATATTCTTGAAGAAAACCTTGGCCAGTGGGTCTCAACACTACATATTAGAGCTTTTTAAAATTTCTCATGCCCTGGGCCCAGCCCAAAGAATCTGATGGGGGGGAGGCTATGTGTATGTTTTTAAACTCTCTCAGATGTCTAAGATGTAGCCACAGTCAAAAAGCACTGTATGAAGCAAGCAGTATGGACCCACAGTGTCTGCTTCCTAAAACTCCCATTACTCTCAGAACAAATTTGGGGCTAGCATGAAAAACATACTATTTGCAGAAACTGAGGGTTCATAAGTAAAGGAAGGAAAGGAAGGAAAGAAACTGCGAGAACTCACTAATTCAGGGGTCAGCTATAGGCAGCAGCAACCAAACTATTTCCTTTCACCCACTACTAATGAAGCCAGGCCCACACAGACGACATGGGGCACCAGAACCTCTGCCCTCCCCTAGCAGCTATGAGGAACCCTCCCAACTCTGGGTGTCAACATTTAAAAACATTTAAGGAGTTCCCGTCGTGGCGCAGTGGTTAACGAATCCGACTAGGAACCATGAGGTTGCGGGTTCGGTCCCTGCCCTTGCTCAGTGGGTTAACGATCCGGCGTTGCCGTGAGCTGTGGTGTAGGTTGCAGACGTGGCTCGGATCCTGCGTTGCTGTGGCTCTGGCGTAGGCTGGCAGCCACAGCTCCGATTAGACCCCTAGCCTGGGAACCTCCATATGCCGCAGGAGCGGCCCAAAGAAATAGCAAAAAGACAAAAAATAAAAATAAAAATAAAAACATTTAAAATAAAATGTTTAAGATCTGGAGTTTCAAAACATAATTTTTATTAAGTACAGTTGTGAATCAAAACTGCATCATCTTACCAAGAAACAGGAGGTCACAGACTGACTGAAAACAAAGATAATGAATAGATGTCAACAATTAAAGGACAGGAGGAGTTCCTATCATGGTACAGTGGAAATAAATCTGACTAGGAACCATGAGCTTCTGGGTTTGATCCCTGACCTTGCTCAGTGGGTGAAGGATCTGGCATTTCCGTGAGCTGTGGTGTAGGGCGCAGACATGGCTCGGATCTGGCGTTGCCATGGCTCTGGCATAGGCCAGCGGCTATAGCTCTGATTAGACCCCTAACCTGGGAACCTCCATATGCTGTGGGTGCAGCCCTAAAAAGACAAAAAAGACAAAAAAACAAAGGACAGAGATATAAAAATTATTTGACAAATATTTCAAAGCAGTCATGAATTTGAAAATGGTTGTAACAAATGTAAAAACAGAAACCCTCAGCAAGGAAACAGAAAACATAAAGAAGAGTTGAATGGAAATTTTAGAAATGAAAAATATAATAACCAAAAAAAGCCTCAGTTGATAAAACAGAGATGGAGAGACAGAAGAAAGAAAAATATGTACTATTAATTTCCCTTTTAGCAGTCCTACAAATAAAAGTCCTATAAATGTTGATACTTTGTATAAATTTTGTATTATAATAGTTTCAATACACTGTCATCCTTAACTTTAAGGTGACAATAGTTTTCAAACTAAGAAATGAAAAGCAAGAGTTCCCTTGTGGTTCAGTGAGTTAAAGACCCAGTGTTGTCACTGCAGCGGTAAGGGTTTAGTCTCTGGCCCAGGAACTTCCATATGCTATGGGTGCAGCCAAAAAAAAAAAAAAAAAAAAAAAGGAAAGAAAGAAATGAAAATGTAATCAATATTTCAATATTAATCTGCTCCATAATTGCAAAAACCTGTTCTATTCCCCATTTGCAAGTTGAAAGTTTGACTTCTATAGTATTTAGATTGTGACATATAATAATAATGATACAACACAGTAGTAGTAGTGCTGGTGCTGATGCTGGTACTGGTGAGTAGGCGTAGGTTTACTGCTGATTAAAAAAAGAACCAATGGAAAAGAAATTAAAGAAAAAAGGTGGAGAAGAGAGGAGAAAAACATTAAAAGGAAAGAGGAAGGAAGGAAAGTAATAAGATTTTGCAACTGACTATGAAGAGGGGATTGGGCAGGGAGGGAAGGCAGGTATGAAAAGATTGACAACAGTCAAGTTCAGATTAGAGATCATGGTTTTGTTGGCACCAGTCTTTACAGGTACTGTCATTCCTTGGTTCCTGCGGAGGACTGATTCCAGGACCCTCAAGTATGCCAAAATGTATGGATGATCAAGTCCCTCAAATAAAATTATGAAATACACACATCCTCCCATATACTTTAAAACATCTTTACTTGTAATACCTAATATGATGTCAATGTTATATAAATAGCTGTCAGTGTGCAGGAAATTCAACTTTTGCTTTCTGGAGCTTTCTTGAATTATTTTTTCTCGTATACTTCTGATCTGCAGTTGGTGAATCCAATGGATGTGGAACCAATAGATACGGAGGGCCAATTGCATATTACTGCTGTTTAGCAGCCTGGCTAGAAGGAACCTGGGACAATGGAGAAAGTATAACTTTTAAGGTTATAGAAGTCTGACTGAGAACCCAGATTTAACAGTATTACTGTGCCTTGGGGTTAGTTATCTATAGTTATAGTAATAATAATAATAATATCTACCCCTTTGCAATTGTGAAAATTACAAGAATATATACATGTACATATGTATATACATATATTTTTTATATATATGAAATTACCTAACATAGGGTCTGTCACATAGCAAGCCCTTAATAAGTAATAGTTACTATAATACTGAATTGGTCTGGAGTTGGTACATTGTCTGGAAGGTACGGCAAAAAGAAAGGGAAACCTAGGGAGTGAAAAGAATGTGGATCAACCAATAGGGCACAGTCTAGGCTAAACGGCAGAGGAAAGTGAATTCATGAGGAAACTGACGGGCTGGAAAATGAAAGGAAAAATAAAGTAACTGGCCTGAGGTTGAAGAATAGCTTAATTTTAAGCCAAGGAAGTGAGAAGATGGAAAGATTGGAAATGAGAATCAAAACTGAGAAGATAATACTATCTGAAACACAACAGGGAGACATGAAATAAGAGAACCAAATGAAATCGCCCTGGCTTTGTCACTAGCTAACACTGCATTGTTACACAAGTCACTTAAAATGCTTTTAGTAAATGACTACAAACACTCCCTTCTTTTTCCCACAGAGCTTCCTTTTACGTACCCGCCCCCTTAAAGAGAAGCCCATCATTCCCCTAACTTACCTCAAGCAGACAAAAGACCATAGAAGAGGCATCCACAGCAGCTGAGAATGCTACACTAACTTATGGGCACTTTCCAGAAGTGCAGGCCTCAGTGGGCTACTCAAGTGCAGACCTAAGACGGCCGAAGGGTGATGGAAGAAACCATCAGCTTGGAACACTGGCTCAGACCTCACTCCTAGGTCAAAGGATTTTAGTAATAGGACTCCTCAGCCTTACTTATTTCCTCTTAGACATGGAGAAAGTGGGCCCACAGCTTAAAAGCCTTAAGAGAAACCTTAATACAAAGTAAGAAAATAGCCATGGACAGAACCACATGGAGTGAGTAAAGGAAGAGATGCTATTAAATAAAAGTAAAAGGGGAGCTCCTTTCCTCTTTTCGTGCCTCAGCAGGTTAAGGAACTGGTGTTGTTACTGCCATGGCTCTGGTTACAGCTGTGGTGTGGGTTCAATCCCTGGCCCTGGAACTGCTGCATAAAGAAGGAAGGAAGAAAGGAAGGAAGGGAGGGAGGGAGGGAAAAGAAAAAGTATCATTAAAAGAGAGAAACACTCCCTACAAAACAACAACAACAAAAAAACAAAAACAGGGGGTGGGGGGGTGGAGGGTAAAAATACAACTAAACAACTAAATGCTTTAGAGAAGGGGTCATCAAAACTTTAGCTCACATGCCAAATCTGGACTGTCACCTGTCTTGATAAATAGCTTTCCTGGAATACAGCCATGCTCACTCTTTCATGAACTGTCTATGACTGAAGATGACCTGTAGTGACTGTTTACCATCTGGACCTTTACAGAAAAAAAGTCCTTTCTTAGGGAGCCAGAAGTAAGGTGACGACTAAGATGAGGCCATTGGATTTGGCCATAAGTGATCCCTGGTAAATAGGAAGGATCAAAAGAAATTTAAAAGAGTATTTATATTAATAAGGAGGCAATGAGTATAAGCTATTCTTCTAAGCAGTTTAGCTACGAGGAAAAGACAAAGACCACATGGGAGCCTAGGGAGAAAGCGACTTTCTTGTTCTCACCATTCCTGCTCCTCCAGAAGTCCCTGTCTCTTGTTCACCACCACCCAAACAGCCTTCCAAACTGGAAACTTCATTTTGGTCACCAAATCCAGGTGATTCTAACTCCAAGTAAAACAGAAAAAGGTTCTCTCCCAGCTCTTACCCTTAAATGGCTATGTGGCTTGGCCTCAAGTCTTAAGAGTCTTCATCACAAAGCAGAGATGAGAGCAGTGTCATTTTGCTATTTGTTAAAACCATTTGATTTCATTTATTAGTCATTATATAATAGATTGAGATATAATTCACATACCACACAGAATGGCATATATGCAGAATCTGACCCTTCTCGACACTTCTACATTGCCACCCTGGTCCAAACCACCTTCACCTCATACCTGGGCTACCAAAGAAGTAACCTCCCTCACTGTTCACTTTGCTTCCAACCTTGCCCTGCCACAATTCCTTCTCAAGAAGGAAGAATACGGCTTTTAAATCCTAGGTTACGCCGTATCAATCCTCTGCTCAAAACCTGGCTCCCTGTCTCACTCGAGCTAAAAGCTAAAAAGCTCTTCATGGTTTATGAAGGCTCTAACTGATCTGGTTCCCTGCTATCCCTCTGCCCTCATCTCCTGCCTCACCCCCAGCTCCGGCCATATGAATCTCCACACCGTTCCTTAAATACCAAACACACTGCCACATCAGTTTCCCTGGACTAGAATACTTTCACCAGTATTCCAGTGGCTCATTTACTTACCTCCTTCAGATCTCTACTAAAAGTCACCTCATCGTACAAGCCTTTCTTGACCATCCTATATACATATATATTATCACAAGCCCCCTTGTCATTCTGTATCCCCTCTTATCCTGTTTTATTTTTCTTGCATAGCAGTTACCAGCACCTGGTATGTTATACTTTTTGTATGTAATTTACTGTCTCTCCCCACTATAAAGTAAGCATTTAAAGGTTAGAATTTAGTTTCATTCACTGCTAGATCCCGGGGCCTGAAACAGTGTCATAGCAGGCACTCAGTAAGTATTGGATGAATTAATATATAACAGTCTCTTTCAGCTTCACCAAGATTTTTGATTTCAAAAAAAAAAAAAAGAGGGATTTAGAAGTAATGACCCCTGAGACACCTGTACAGCTTTAAAATCTATAAATCTAACAAAGAGACAGAACAGGGGAACTAATGGTAATGTATAAAAAATGTAAGCTGCCTTCTCAGAAGAGAAGGAAGAGATTTGACAGCAAATGATTAACCACCAAAAGAATAAAGTATATGAGAGGTACCTCCACATAAACATGTGAAAAAGTTTATAATAAAACTATATAATTAAGCACAGAGAATATGACTATCTTGCCAAGATTTGCTATCATTGGCAAAAATCCATATTAAACTCAGCTTCCCCAATTCCAGATACAAATGGAATTGTGAATCTGGCAACTCACTGGAGAGAAAGACTGAAGTACAATCTGGGTTCACATTAAAGTTACCTCATTCTTCTCAACTTAGATTTGACCCAGAGGAAAATTTTTAACAGATTGTCTTGGACTAGTGCCATACTATACTCAGTAAAGTTCGAAATTAGCATTTTAGATGCTAACCTAAAGGAGTTCTATTTTGCTTCCCCTAAACTAAAGTGGACTAAAAATAAAATATAATGCATTATGAGTATAAAATGGATTAATTAAAGAAACATTTTATCAAAGAAAAAGCAAATTATAACAGCAGTCCTTTCCTTTTATTTCTTTTGATTTCATTCATACAGTATCTCACCCAGGCCTGAACACATGGTAGCACTCAAGCTGTTAACTGATAACAAAGAAATAATGCTCTTCTTTCCTTTCAAGGTTTATCCAGATTTCGTGATCTAAAATATAGTCATGTCCACTTCAATCTTCCTAGTTATTAAAAAATGCAAATAAAAATTACGTACTTCAAATTTTTACACAGGCATTAACCATTTATTTTACACCTACTACATCACAAAGCATTGCGTTAGGCACTAAAGACCCAAGATAGGCGTACACAGGCTACTCTCAATAAATGTATAATATGGCACAAAAGTTAGCCAAACTATAATAGTGTGTGGTAAATTCTGCAATCTTGGGATACACAGGGTGCTAAAAAACGAAAAAAGAAAAAAAAGCCGCAGAGGAAAGGTTCGCAAGTTAGAATGTAGAGAAGACAGATGGGGGAAAATGCTGGCCCAGAGAACACTGAACAGAGGAGAGCAGGAAGAAGCTAAAATATCTACAAATGATAACATGGTTAAAGGAAAGGGGATATCACATGAATAAAGAGACAGGCAGAGCCCGAGGCTTGATATAACACCCTTTAGAGTTTGGCTCTGAATCTAGAGACAAATGAAAGAAATTGCTTTTTAATAGGAGGATTATAAGTAAGGGAGTAATATGATCTGTATTTCATTTTAGAAATACAGTATCAGAAAGAATACTTTGGAAAGGGAGGTGAAACCGAACTATTAGAACAGTTAAGAGACCACTGCAGAAATCCAGAAGAAAAATTATGAGGTCTGAAATAAGTAAACAAAGATGTAGAGGGAAAGAAGGGGACATATTTAAGAGACATTAGGGAAGCAGTGTAGATGGGAATCAGTGAACAATGAGAACTTGACTTAGCTCAGTAGCAGAGGAGCTGAACAGGAAGGAAAGAAATTTCAAGAAATTTAGGAGGCAGCATCAACAGGACTTGGTGATTGATTAATGGGTGGATGACTGGACAGAAGGAGAATAGATTTTCAACTTGGCAACTGCTTGGATGGTCGTATCATTAACCAAGACAGAAAATACAAAGGTAAAACAAGTCTGATGAGAAAACAGTGAAAACAAACTTCGAGATTTGCATTTGAAGTACCTCATGAAGTACAAAAAAGATAATTAAGTAGATTATTAGAAATGAGTCTAAAGAAAAGAGGAAAGAGACTTAAGAAGAAAATGGTTACCAATGCCAAACAGAAGTAAAACTATGAACAATTTCAATAGGATGGTACAGAAGAAACAGCCAATGTCTCTTCAGCTTGGTAAATGGGAGGGAAATGAGGAAATCAAGGTGGCAAACGTCCATGAGTCCCATTTTATTCGTGGCACTGAAAGGAAGGTATAAGACAGGGCAGTGAGTGGAGAATAGCAGGAGCCCAAAGGAAATTTGTTTGCTTGTTTCTTAAAATGAGAACTTGAGCATGTAAAGTTCCATAACAGAGAGGAGATAAATGAGGATCAGAGGATGGAAGACAGGAAGGAAAGGAACATGCCCTTGTACTAAAACCAGAAAAAAGAGAAAGAGCTCTTAAAGTTCAGGCACATAGTAGCCATTTAACCAATATATATATTTTTAATGATAAATATCCTGTGCTTAAGTTATCTTAGCACTATTTTTGGAACGTTTTATTTTGTAATTATTGATACAATGCATATTGTATGTAACAATAATAAGTGTATTGTAATAAAAATAATTGTTAGTATTATATCTACTGCATAGAGACAATGTGCGTGGCACTGTAATCTTCACAAAAACCCAATGAGGGATCATTACTCCATTTTAATACAGTAGAAGACTAAGGCATAGGGAGTTAAGTAACTTGCCCCGGACCATGCAGACCTAGACATTAAACCAAGATATGTACGTCCAAAGCTGATGTTCTTAACCATCAGGCTATATTGCCTCTCTACAGCTAGATAATATAGAATACTTTTGGTTCAGTAAATCAATCTGAAGACAACATATTTCCTATCAGAAAATATTGCTAATTTCAGAATAGAGGTAAGAGAAAACTGGAGTTTACTGATCAGAGACTTGCTAAACTACATTTAATACATTAAGTAAGAAGACCCAGAGAATTAACAGTATATTATTAAAAACGTTGTACCCTTTACTTAACATCACTAAACAGTTTTCTCTTCTGTATAAATACATACATTCAATAACGGATTAGAATTCCTTGGAGGTCATGTTGAAATGCAGATTGCTGAACCCTATCCAGAGAGATTCAGATTCCACAGGCCTGGGGTGGAGCTCAAGAATTTGAATTTCCAACAAGTGTTCACAAGGTGCTGCTGCTGCTGCTGGTCTAGGGACCACCCCTTGAGAATTACTACCTTCTAGTAATTCTCTAAGAATTAAGTGAGATGAATATAAAACACTGCACATGGTAAGCAGCCCATAATTGCTATCTGTAATTAATAATAATAATAATAATAAATATGAGGAGGATGAACATTACTATCACCTGCAAGATTTCTTAGACTTTTATACCAATTTTACACAAAGACAATACAAAACCGACATACCATTTTAAGATCACAGTAATCTGCCTGCCATCTCTATCTGCCTCTGGTTATCTTTCCCCCATACTGCTTGCAAACAGCCTTTTGAAATGTAAACCTGCATATCAGCCCCTACTTCAAACAAGTCTTTCCTCATCACTTAGAAAATAAAGTACAAACTTCCTGGCATGGCTTACAGATAGAACCTTCGCTCATGAGCCACTGCGGAAATGCCACCTTTCAACATTCTATTAGAACAATACCTATTCTTTGAAGTTTTCCCTAAAATAACTCTCTCTAATAAAGCTATGCTTTCCTTCCATGATTCCAAAGCACCTCTAAAATAGAAAAGGAACAACAATGGTATCAATCTGCATTTGTGGGGTACTTTCAAGCCTTTTACATGAATTATTTCACTTAAACCTCATAACAACTCAAAATGAAGATTACAATTATTCTTATTTTACATATGGAAAAAAAAAAAGAGATGTGGAGAGGTTAAATTTGTTCTAGGTGACAAAACCAGGAAATAAAAGAGCCAGGATTCTACCACTGCAATTAAACTACACTAACAATTACTAGATTGCTTAGTACTTGAGTGTTGTTTAGATAACAGGTTTTTGTAAATATTAATCTAGATAATATCCTTATTCATTTTTACATTATTTAACCAATTTTATTGCAAATCATATGCCAGGCACTGAGAAATACCAGATTAAAAAGAAGGAATACCCAGTGCCAGCTCCCTTGAGAGATGAAATCTAAGGGGGAAGACAAACATTAAAGAAACAAACCAACCCCCCCATAAAAATGTCAATAAATAAACAAAAGACAAAAAGTACAAGGTTTTCTGAAATTAAAAAGGAAAATCTAACTTGTCTATGGCTACTGCCCTTTATCTTCAGTGTCCTAATACAAGGGTATAAGTTATGCAGAATATATATGACTTTTAGAAGGCCAAATAACTCCATCTTAAAATGAAACTTTCAAAAACAGACTAAATGATTTAATTATAAGATCTCAGTCACACAGTTAAAAATTTAAGCATATTATTAAAAATGACATTTGGGAGTTCCCGCCATGGCGCAGTGGAAATGAATCCGACTAGGAAACACGAGGTCGCGGGTTTGATCCCTGGCCTCGCTCAGTGGGTTAAGGATCTGGAGTTGACATGAGCTGTGGTGTAGGTCATGGACACAGCTCAGATCTGATGTTGCTGTGGCTGTGGTGTAGGCTGGCAGCTGGAGCTCTGATTGGACCCCTAGCCTGGGAACCTCCACATGCTGGGGGTGTGGCCCTAAAAAGCAAATGAAACAAAGAAACAAAAAATGACATTTATTCAGTTCTTTGTTCCTTAGGCAAAAACAGCTATTGCTTCTCTGAAACAGAATATAATAAACTACAAAAAACTAATAAGGAGTCTCCCAATGA
Organism: Sus scrofa; assembly: GCF_054392235.1. Taxonomy (NCBI): domain Eukaryota; kingdom Metazoa; phylum Chordata; class Mammalia; order Artiodactyla; family Suidae; genus Sus; species Sus scrofa. The sequence goes on along the minus strand of NC_139386.1, from coordinate 38,186,822 downwards.
CCTAGCAGTAAGTATCTATTGTAACTGCTATGGCTCAGGTTTGATCCCTGGCCTGGGAACTTCCCCATGCCATAGTCACAGCTGGGGAGGAAAAAAACACAACAAAACAAAACAGCTAATAAAACAGCATCTGAGGGACCACAATATTAATCATAATAAAGATAAAAAAAATATGCCACGTTCCTGAGAATCCTAGTAGTGCAGAAAAGTACTTCTGTTTTGGACAATGCTAACTTCCTTAAGTTTAAAGAGGAATTAGATTTAGGACTTGATATACTTCATTTGTAAGATTTTCTAAAAATTTCCTTCATAGTTAAGTTTCATAGGGAAAAATAAATTTTCTATACAGGAGAAAAGCCTAAAAATCCCAATACTGATCTAACGAAAGACATGAAAGGTAAAAATAAAGTACGAACCAGGTCTGGATCCCCATATCTTCAGTTACTATTTATCAAACAGAAAAATCTTTCCAACGTTCTCCTTTCCTGTATAAGACCAAAACTATGCGATATTCTGTTTGTATTACAATTACACTAATTCAATGCAGGTCACTTGATTTTTACTGAGTCCAGATGACATTCAGTAAACTAAACATGAGCCAATTAGTTAAAAAAGAGAAAAAAAAAAAAAAAAGAAAAAGAAAAAAGGAAAAAGAAAGAAGTGTGTTCACTTGCCTTTGGGTAGGTCATACAGTGGCTATAGAGCATCCCGGCCTGAACTTCATTTTGGCTAACACCAACCATACGCTAACATTCAGGACTAGCAGTTTTCATTCTTTTCAGATTTCTCACACTTGGAAATTCTAATTTAAATACATTTTCTGGTGAAAGTGAGGACAGCACTCCTGCACAATATTGGTTTTCCCTTCCTTCAACTCAAATGTGTCTTATTCTGGAGTTACTAAGATGGATTCAGGATATTGTTTAAAAATGTATAACAATTCATTTAAAATCAACAGTTTGTTTTTACTTATCACAGTTATAAATAAGTAAATAAAGTTGTTGATTTAGCTGACAAATACACACAAAAAAGGATGCTCCAAGGCTATGAACTTTCAACTTCAATAATTATAATGTTAAATCAACCTAAATCACCATATAATTAGACACATGACAAACTGGGTAATGGGGAGAAATACTCATAACTAAGGAAGCAATAACTTTTAAATACTTTATTAGGAATTGGCACTCAACACCTTCTTATAATCTATTATGTAAAGAAATGTGGTTTACTATTCCTTTTAAATTCCGCTAACATACTTTGATTAAAAAACAAAAAGCTTGAAAAAGTCACAACATGACGAAATTAAAATGTACACAAGATTGTACTTCTACAAAAAAAGCTACATTAATGAATTCCTCACTATATTTACACTTTATCAACTGCTGGCATTTTAAATGAAAAGCTATTTCACTCACCATTATTATAAAAATACAAGTCTCCAAACGTTTAAATTAGCCTGTTTTTTAGATGTTTGTTATTTATTTTTCGCCTGATTTTTAAAACCTGTATAAATTTAACTGGAGAATATTATGTTCCTGCAAGTGTTCATGAATACAAAGATACAGTAATGGAGATGGAAATTATTTACTCTGAAAATCCTGACTGCATGACTGTTAAATCACTTACATACGCTAAATGATCTACAAGGAAGCAGGGAGGTCCTAAAATTGTGTACTATATCCATTTTCAACTACTGCACAGGTGACACAATCAATCAAGCTCATGACTGAAAGAGAATGGGAATAGAAGGCACTTGGTGAGTAAAGGTGACTTCTTTAAACAAAATGGAAAAATAGACTATCACCATCTCCTTTAAGAAGTACTCAACAACTATAGATGAAAGAATATTTTCTACCGTCTCTGGTATTCAGCAATGTAGGTCCAATTTTTGGCACTATATACATTATATTCAACATATATAACAATATGGCAAAAAGCCAACATATAGAAAGTAGTTCAGTAATAAAAAAAAATTCCCTGGTAATAAAGTCTCTTTAACAAAGTTGATCTTATCTACAGAGGTTAGCTGGTGATTAAGGAGAAAGAAAGAGCAGCACCATCCCTAATGCCAAACCATGAAAGGTAGGCAAGGGAGCAAGCTCATCCCCAGGGAAGAGCTCAGCCAGGTGACTGGTGCTCTGGGGGTAGAGGGGGCCTGTGTGGCTCCACATATGGGTTAGTGGAGTGGTGACCATCCAGTACAATGTGAAGAGGATCAGGAAGTCCATCCTACCTTACCTAAAAAAGCATAAGGAAGGAAGTGTCCTGAACTGCAGAACTAAAATAAAGAGGAATTTATATCCTGGAACAGCTCCCATCTTTCTTCTACTCCTGACAAGAATATGCTATCAAACATTACCTCAACACAAGTACTTCCTATTCTAATGAATTGCAATCTCAAGCACCTTAGAACATAAATATCAACACAAAACAGGCTTACAATGTCTATTCATTTACTGTAAATCAGTCAACTCTATAGATTACACACATGCACACGTGCCCACACACAGAGACACACACTATATATGTATCTAAGCAAACCTAGATCACATAACCTTTTATGCATATGGAATTCACTGTCGACCAACACTCTTAAATGTTTTTTATATCCATTGCTGTTCATCCACGTCTTTGCCCAGGTCCAATCTCCCTGCCTATCCTCCCTCAGAAGTGAAGGTGGGGGAATATTCAAATCCAATATTAGGTTTAATTTCTTTTCTTGGATTCAATCTATTGCTTCATTCTGCAAGATATTTCTACATCCTAATTCTGCCATTTAACATTTACCCTCTCTCCTTTCTTCTCTGTGTGTGCAAGTTTGAAAAATGTGCTATCTTTATCTTAACAGAAGTCATTTATAAAAGATGTTCAAGCAGTTTCCGTCGTGGCTCAGTGGGAATGAATCTGACTAGCATCCATGAGGACGCAGGTTCAATCCCTGCCCTAATTCAGTGGGTTAAGGATCCAGCATTGCTGTGAGCTGTGCTGTAGGGTTGCAGATGTGGCTTGGATCCTGTGTGGCTGTGGCTGTGGCTGTGGTGTAAGCCAGCAGCTACAGCTCCGATTCAACCCCTAGCCTGGGAACCACCTGTGCAGCAGGTGCAGCCCTAAAAAAGACAGACAGACAGACATAAATAAAATAAAAGATGTTCAACCTCTGAGAGAAACAATTAGACACTCAGCAGCTTGCTTTATGTATCTACTTACAACAGCTGAAGGAAAGATTTCATAAAGAAGCAGATTATGAACTAAACTGGTGAAACTGGTTGTTTATTACTGGCACTGCGGCAAGTGAGTAGAGCGGTTGGAATGAAACAGTAGTAGCAGGCATCTATTACGGCTGTTAAGAAGAAAAAGAAATTGAGATAATCAAGAGGCAAGGGGGGGTGGTGAATACCACCAGCAAAGATAAGGGGGGGGGGGCGCAGCAGGGAATTTAGAGTGTGACAACAGCTTGATTAACTATTTCTGGCTAGAAAATCAGAATGGATATATTAGGTGAGAAACATCTATATTATCAAACTAAACACATTTTAAACATGTTAAGCTTTACCAGATAGTTGAAAGAGTTGTACATGGTACACAGAAAGTAAAAAAACAAAAAGTGCATTTCCTTCATATATTTATAGAAGAGTCCTTGTTCATCATTAAATCAATAAGTACTATTCCTAAAAACCTGGAAATTATGTACTATGAAATGTTGGCTATCTAAAAATCTTATTTAAAGTAGTAATCATATTTTTAGAAAACAGCAAATGTTTTAAATATTAAATTAAAAATTAACAATAGGTTAAATAGGTCTGCTGCCCAACATATATACTGTATATTATAGGAAAGGGTTACCACTGTAATACCTATTCACATAGCCATAAAAATGCAACAGTTACACTAGCCTACAGAAACAATATTCTAAAAATCAGAATGCAGATAACTAATCCTCCTAAAATAGATGAGGTTTTAAAATGCAATACTATAATTGTCTCAAAGTTAAATTTTGCTCTTTCTTTGTTGAAAAGGACATGACACTGTGAATGCTTTAACTTGGGATTTTTAGACTTTCACATAATAAATTTTCATAATGTTTACTACTTTCAATCAGCTACATGACTGCTGAAGTTTTGGAGGAAATTTGTTATTTCTTCATTTGCTTTTCAAAGCCTTGGGTATACAATGTTTCTTTACGCTTCTATAACTAACTTTAATCTGAGGTCACTAATATCTTTGGTATTCTTTTAAGTGTTTTTCGATGTTAACTAAAGATTTATTAATTCTACATAGCAAAGAATAAAGTAAAACACATCTTTCTTCAATTTCCAAATTTTGTTTTCTCATTTTAGAGGAGAAAAGAGGCTCCTAGCTGAAGGTTTTCAAAATTTCAAAAATTCTTGATCATCTTTCCTCTTTTAAGTTTTCCTATGTTGTTTCACATTCCTTTTATACAAAACCAAAGTCCGATAATCTTTGTAGTTTTCTATCTCCATATCTTTGTATTTTTATAACCTAATGAAAAAAATGTGATGTAAAAAAGGTAATATTTAACGATGTACCATACCTAACAAATTCCTAAACACAGAATTAAGTACTATCAAGCTTTCAAATACTTTTCTAATTTTCAGCAAGAAAACGTGTGTGCCCAAATAAAGTTTAATTATAAAACCTATTTAGCTAATTCAAAAAACAAGCAAAACTATGATTAAACTATTTACTATAAATTATATTTAAGAGTAATACTATAACTTTAGTGTTATGACAGTCCAAATAACATTTCCGGATTTCCTTCACTTACTGCTTTAACTTAGAAGCTCACAGTTCACAGATTCCCAGTCCTACACCTTCCCACATGAGCACTTGCCTTACTAGTGGCTACCAACATAAAATGTTTAAGCATTACTTAATCATAGATTGGTTACTGAATTTGCAAAATACTTAGATCTTTTATTGCTATTTTTATTTACTGCTAATTGACTTTTGACCATTTTATTATTTATTCAGCTATAGATCAAAACCAGATAAGTTCCTGCTCCCCAAACCAAGAGGTATTCTAAAGCAAGGTGTCAGCTGATTGTAAGTTCTCTAGAGCTTATCTACTAACTTAAGCATCAGTTCTAGACTTTGTCAAATCTGACCCAAGATTTAAAATTCTTAAATATTAAAGGTTTATCTTTGGTAGATAAGACTCATTCATTCCACAAATATTTATTGATTACTTACTACATGCTAAGTACTGATACTGTGCTTAACATACATTAATGAAAGACAACTTTAAAATTCTTGCCCTCATGGAGCTAATATTAGCGGCACCAATTTATCACCCTTGGGCTTCACACCAAGACTAAATAGATGAAGACACTGTCCCTTCCTTAAAGAATAATTAATCTAATTCTGGCAAAAACAACAAGTCCTTCATACGATCTATCATATAATGATAAAATATGCTTTTGTAAACAGTAGCAGAATCATATACAATGTACTCTAGGAGTAAAGAGGAAGGCATCTCTGTGTAGAGGTTACCGAGTACATCACCACAAAGACTAAAATTCCCTCTGCCTGTATCAATCCTGAATATAGGATGATGGACAGGTGTTCCAACCTGAGAACAGGAATCCCCAGGAAAACAAGAGTTCTACTGCTAATGCTGTATCACCTCTTCCAGAGGTTAATTTATGTCCCGTTAGTAACCTCACTAGTAAATGCAGAAGGTAGGAAAATTCAATTATCTCCACGTGCCAATTGCTAGCAGCCAAGAAAAAGGTTCTCTCAAGAAGACAACTGAAACAATTAACTTCTGAAAAATTTCTAGATTAACTGTGAGTTTCAACGGTTTGAATGAAACTAATCTTGTACAACAAATCTATTAGCTCTCATTTCTATAGACTGTTATCAGTAAATACATTTTGAAGGAGAAGTTAATAGATTAAGAACTAAAGGTAACATTTTATTTGATGCTTTATGGCATTCTTTATATTAAATGGGTATCAATATTTACTATATTGAATGTATTTAGTATTTCTAAATTACAAGTTTTCATTAGAAAAGCTTCTGAGAAAGCTGTGCTCCTTGTGTTGTATAGAGACATTCAGCTACCAAATATTTTATTAAAAGATACTCACATGAATAAAGTGTCCCAATGCAACAGAAATTACAATACTTAAACTTTAAACGATTCATGTCTTTTATGTTTAACAAAGAATCTTTTATCCAAAACTGTTTATTACTTAACAATTTTTTCCTCAGTGATAACCTTTCTCTCCTAAGGTAAATAAGGCACATGACATCCTCCTGCCATTAGGTAAGTTTTTTATTATTTCAATTAAACAATTAACTGATACCAGCATCTTTTAATACCATTCCTACACATCTAGAAAAAGTAAATAACCTTGAGATCAAAATACACAGCAAAACCGTAGAAACAGCAGTTTTTCATTGCCAGCTCTCTCTATATAAACACAGAATGCAATTCTATGGAAGTACGGCTCCACATATTAAGGTGAGGAATATGTCTGTTTACATATGTCTCTTTCCTGCTCTATATTATATTGGAACCTGTGTATGCCTCTGTGGTTAAGATTTGCTGCATGTTCATATTAAAGTCCCATTTCCAGCATTTAAACACATAGCCACAAAAACCAATTACAGCAGTTATTAGTACAATCCTTGGTATACCAAAGATTTGGGAGTTCATAAAGTTGAAAATGATTGTTTATGGACAATTACAGGTACTAAGATTATTTAAAACATTTCAATTTTTGTTTTGCTCTGCTCAACCAAACAGTGTCTCATTTAAACAAAAGAACCAGATGCAGAGTTTTAAGTATCAACCTCTAATCAAAAATCACCACTGATGTCTTAGCCGGGTGGCCATTCTCTTGCTCATTAAAGAGTCTTTTAAAGGTGCAGGGACTCTGCAAGTAAGACGGTATTGGGTTCCAACCTTTTTTAGAATAAACAAAAATATGTCAAACCTAGACTTTCAGCTTAAAGCAACAGGTAAAATCCAAGAAATAACTGTATATTTCAGACACTATGAAATATAAGTGTGTTCATAGAGCTGCTATAGGCTAAATGACACATGTATGGTACACTAGAAGCATTTTCCTGCTAAATTACATATTAAACAAAAGTAAAGGAATCTATTAGAAAAATTCAAATGAATATTTGCTGGTACCCACATAATGTCATACTCATACTGTGAGCTATTTTAATACCGACATGATGTCTGTTTCATTCATCTTTGAATTACCAATGCTTAAATAAAGGGTTGATATTCAGTAAATACTGATTGACTGAATACATGAATGAATATAATACAAAGATAATAAACATATGTAATGTACATAAAGATAATTACATAATAATTAAAAATTTAAAAAATCAGCCTCACTACTTTTCAATGTCAGCTTGAAGAAAAAGAAAACTGTACTTTTCCAACAAAGTTTAAATCTACCCTAAACGCCTAAGAATCAAAGCTACAATGAAGGTAGATGTACAATACAAAAAAATAAATAAATAAATAAAAATAAAAAATTAAAAAAAATCTGTCAGCTGGATATCAGTCTAAACTCAAGAGTGCTATTACTAAACACTTGTCAATGTTATTACTCTCCAAACTAGCACTGTGATGAACTACCTCTCTTTACTCCTTCTAATGACCATTGTTTTTATGATTTTTATTTTTTCCACTATAGTTGATTTCTAATGACCATTGTTACAGAAAAAGTCAGGAAACTATTTCTGTCAAGTAGCCACAAGGCTCTGTTTCACTTCAGAAGCAAGGACCCCTTATAACCAAACAGGCATTTGTGATCTCACTTGTTTGCAGTGATCACGTATTTTCCTCAGAAAGATTTCTTTGTGTACTTCCTCACCCGCCTGGCTCTTAACTGCCTTGTCTGTTCTTTAAATACCTAGTTCCAAGTCTGCTTCAAATCTTCCAGTAGTGAACTGCAATCCACCTTTTAAGTAGCAACAGGTTAACCCCAGCACTAGGACAATAGCGCTGAGAGCACCAGCCCCTGCTGTCACTGCCTTTGCCTGGCCTCAACTCTGAAAGCTAAAAGCCTTAACCATAAAAAGAAAAAACAGATTGTGATGACCACTGTACAACTATAAGTGTAATAAATTCATTAATAAAAAAAATTTTTTTAAAACAACAAAAAAAGAAAGAACAGTACCCCACCACACTGTGCAAAATCTAATGCCACTGGCCCCCTCTCCTTCCCCCAAGTATCTGTGAAATCTCAACTCTACAACACCAACCCCTTTCCCATGTCAAACAGGGGAAGGGAAGGAGGTAGGTAACAGGTCAGTTTGAAAAATGTCAAAAATTACCTATAGTTAATCCTGTTCATTTCTTCTTCCTATTCCATTCCACATTTGGACAAGCAGTGTCTTCTAGAGCCTTCTCCCACTCAAAGTCAATGTAAAATTTCAGAAATGTTTATTGTAAAACCGTGCATCTATAATTACATAATGAGAAAATGGGGCTTCCACTTCCTAAAGAATACTCAACTATCTAGTTCCGCTTAGAAACATAGGTACTAAATGAAGGCTAATAAGAGCCAAATTAGGTTTATTCCCAAATTATTTATTATTTATCCTTTGATGAGACTGACCTAAATGGATCAACATACTTGACAATAATCTATATTATATAGAAAAATAGGAAATATATACACAGGAAATAGATATTTAAAACAAGGAAGGCAGACTGTATCTTTCTAGCTCCAATTTCTTTCTGTAGATCATACAAGCTACCTGGCAAATAGCCTGCCCCAACACGTTTACACCACAATACTAAAAGGAAGGACCAGCTTTCTTGTTCTCCCAACTGGAACTGTCTCAAAATTTAAATGTCAGTCTATGACACTCATTGATAGAAAATTCAGAGAATTAACTCTTGGAGTTTTCTCAGAAGGTAAAATGGGAAAAGTTCTCTTTTCCCTTAAATTCCTATATATTGCCCAGAGGCACCTGTAATATGTTAGGAATTCTATATAATTTCAGCAATATTTTAACTTTGCACAATCTCCACCAACAACAATGGCCTTTCCCCTCTTTACCTTTACACACTGTCCAACAGTTATCATTTAGTATCAAGTTCTTTAAAAATTCCAAATGAAAGACATCCCTGTTTTCTAAAATTTAGATTCTTATTTCAAATATAAATAGGATTTGATTTGAAATCCAGGTGAAACAAGAAAGACTCTTCCCTCCTTCATTCTTAGTGTTAACTGCTCTCCTTTATCTTACCCTTTCTAGATAAGAATTCCTGTTATCTCATTCCCTTTTTGACTTCTCTCAATATATAGGTTTCAATTTGTACTTGACCTAATTCCCCCAAAATACCAATTTTTCCCTTTCTAATATTTTAATATTTGCTGTAACAACACAGTACAATTACATGCCCATTTAGGGCTAGCATTATACAAAAGAGAGAACAGCAGTCTGTATGTGATTTAACTGGTACAGAAGGTCCCAGCCCTAACATACACATACACTTGGCAACAGGCTAAAGCAGAGTTGTATCTTTTCATTAAGTTCCTGCTGCTTCTTGAGGTTCTTATCCCCTTTATTCCTCCCTCCTTCCCTCTCTCACTTTCCCTCCCTCTCTTTCTTCTGTTTTGTTTTATGGTAGTTCCCACCAGCTAACTTAATTCCTCTTTCTTTTATACTCCACATCCAATCTTTCAGAGAATTCTGTTGGTTCTGTTCTCAAAACAGCCAAAATCTGACCAGGTCTGATCACCTCTAGTGTTATGAACCTACACGTGCCACCATTCTCTCTCACCTGGATGACTGCAATAGCCTTCCAACTGGTCTCTTGGCTTCTACCTTTGCCCATTCCTCATCACAGTCCATTCTCAACAAAAGCACAGTCATCTTTTTGAAATGTCAACCAGATCTTATACCTTTGCTGCTCAATGCTTTACAAGGGCCTAAAAATATCTATAACTCACTTCTGATCTGACCTAGTACCACAATCACCTCACAGCCTCCCTCTCCTGTCTCGACTTACCTCCTGCTTTCTCTCCCCCAACATCACTCTGATCCAGCCTCCATGCTATTCTCCAAACACAAGATAGTTTTCCAGTGGCTATCCCTTCTACCTGGAATGGTCTCTCCTGGCATATGTATGGCTTTACCCCCAGAGTGCCTTCAAAATCAATATATGAAATATCCTGCTAGCCTTTTCTAATGCCTCTTCCCTAATAAATTGTTAACAACCCTTAGTACATCATGGTTAACATACCTAGAAAAGGTATATTACAATTCTACACCTTTTATTTGTGTCCCATCAGCCCAGTGAATATCAGGCTTCTTTTTTGCCTCAAGCCCTTTTATTACTATACCATTAGTGTTCTAATTGAGCCCTTGTTCAGAGATGAGCCTGTAACTATTGACACTGCCCCACCCCCATTTTCCCAGGCCCCATCCCACCCCTACCCAACAACTCCAGGTGTACGGCTCCAGACCTTGTTCTCCACTCTCATATAATCCTATACAAACACATGCAGAGGTTTGAGAAGTCTATTTTCTTGGGTGATATGGTTGTCCCCACACACTTCTCTGAATCTTATTTTTCTTGTTTCATAGTAGGCAGTGGAATACATCCAATCCCATTCTTTTTAATGGCTGCATATTACATGGCTAAAATGTATTCAATTTTTCCCTCCTTGTTCCCAGCTTTTTACTACTACTGACAATACTGCAAAGAGATTCCTTATATTAAAAAGCACACATATATTTACATATTGGGGCTTTTATTGCTCCGAGATGGATTTTCAGGAATAAAACTTATGAACCATTTTTTTTTTTTTTTTTTTTTTTTTTTTTTTTTTTGTCTTTTGTCTTTGTTGCTGCTGTTGTTGTTGTTATTGTTGCTATTTCTTGGGCCGCTCCCGCGGCATATGGAGGTTCCCAGGCTAGGGGTTGAATCGGAGCTGTAGCCACCGGCCTACGCCAGAGCCACAGCAACGCGGGATCCGAGCCGGGTCTGCAACCTACACCACAGCTCACGGCAACGCCGGATCGTTAACCCACTGAGCAAGGGCAGGGATCGAACCCGCAACCTCATGGTTCCTAGTCGGATTCGTTAACCACTGCGCCACGACGGGAACTCCCATGAACCATTTTTAAAGCAATTTTTAAGCACATTTCTACCACCAATACCCTTCTCTCTAATTTCCCCAAAGTGATGAGTATCATAACTCTTTTTAAGTTCAGATACAAAATGATTATTTCATTGCTACTTTTAATCTACATTTCCCAAACTACGCTTGAGCATGTATTTTTTTGGCTATTTGGATTTGCTCTTCTGTGGGCTATCTACTCACATCTTTTGTCCGGTTCTTATTTCCTACACCAGATTATCTTTTTGTTATTAATTTGTAAATTTTCTTATATCTTAGATATCAGCCACCTACCTATTATTTGAGTTTTATTTTCCCAACTACTGAGTTTGTTGGATCTCATACAAAATTTCTAATTATTATGTGATAAGATTTATATTTTCGTTCCTATCTTCTGGTTTTTCAGACTTGATTTAGAAATTCCTCTCCAACCTCTAAATCATATACACAGGTCAGAATATTTATTTTTTTCACTTAAGTCTTTGGTTCATCTAGAATTCACATAGATATTAGAGGAGACCAAAGAGTCTATATATATATAAATATATATATAAAAATAAATATATAGCACACACACATATATATATACATATATATATATATGCTGCCTTTACAGTATGATTATCATTTTCCCACTTGATTAAAACATTAACTTTACCAATTAAATTCCTATTTATACTAAAACCTATCTCTAATCGTTGTATTCATAGATATATGTCAGTGCCATCTTATGTTTATTATAGTGGCTCTAGAGGATGTTTTTATATCTGGTATGGTTATTTATTCCTTACTCCTTTTTTAAAATTTTTTTCTAAGTCAACAAATGCTAACATCATTTTATTTAATTTCAACATAAACCCAAGAGAATTCTGATCAGAAGTACAATATATGTTTTTTCTATTTTTTTTTTAATTTTTTGTCTTTTTGCTATTTCTTGGGCTGCTCCCGCGGCATATGGAGGTTCCCAGGCTAGGGGTCGAATCGGAGCTGTAGCTGCCAGCCTATGCCAGAGCCACAGCAACTCGGGATCCGAGCCGCGCCTGCAACCTACACCACAGCTCACAGCAACGCCGGATCGTTAACCCACTGAGCAAGGGCAGGGACCGAACCCGCAACCTCATGGTTCCTAGTCGGATTCGTTAACCACTGCGCCACGACGGGAACTCCTGTTTTTTCTATTAACTCTGGGTAAAAAGGAATTATGAAATAGTTCTTAGGTGACAACACTATCATAAGAATTGGAGATGTACTTTATAAAGCCAGCATATGTTTTCTAGTATACCATCTTTCAATGATATTTTATAGCTTTCTTAATAGAGAACTGTACTCCTCTCATTAAATTCATTCCTAAGTTATTTTCTAGTTTTGAAAACCACTTTGAATTGATTATTTTTTTCCAATTTTTCTCCAATGAGATTATTATCAGCAGCAAGAAAAGCTACTGACTCCTGTGGATTTAATCATATATATACTCACTCAACAATTCCACCTATTAAACCTTGTCAATTTTTAACTGCTATTGTTTGGGTTTTCCAGGCATACAATCAATCATATCAATAAAATAAAAGAGGAGTTCCCATTGTGGTTTAGCATGTTAAGAACCCAACGTAATCTTCACAGGGATGTGGTTTGAACCCTGGTCTCACTCACTGGGATAAGGATCTGGTGTTGCCACAAGCTGTGGTGAAGATCATACATGCAGCTCAGATCCAGTGTTGCTGTGGCTATGGTGTAGGCCTGCAGCTGCAGCTCTAATTCGAGCCCTACCCTGGGAACTTCCATTTATCACAGGTGCAGCCATAAGAAGAAAAAATAAATAAATAAATAAAATAATTTTTCTCTTCTAATACTATATTGATTATTCCATTATTTTACTTACTGAACATGCTAGAACTCATATAACACAAAAAACTGAATAATGATAATAGAGGACACACCTATTATTAGAAATAGATTAAGTAGTTTACTAAATTTAAAATAACATTTGCTTTCTTCTGTTTTTTTAATATAATTTATTACATTTATGTACTTAGGAAAAGCTGCTGAATTTTATCAATTTTTTTTTTTTTGGTCTTTTTGCCATTTCTTGAGCTGCTCCTGCAGCATATGGAGATTCCCAGGCTAGGGGTCGAATCAGAGCTGTAGCCGCCGGCCTACACCAGAGCCACAGCAATGCGGGATCCGAGCTGCGTCTGCGACCTACACCACAGCTCAGGGCAATGCCAGATCCCCAACCCCCTGAGCAAGGCCAGGGACTGAACCCGCAACCTCATGGTTCCTAGTCGGATTCGTTAATCACTGAGCCACGATGGGAACTCCTATCAAATATTCTTTTCATCATCTAAGTTTCTTCCTTCAATTTGATAAACCTATGTACATTATTCTTTTAATTTGCTCAGATTATTTTTGGCTAAAGTCTGTTAGAATGTCCTTCATATTTCAAGAATTCTTGATTAGCACACTTGCAGTTACTCTATCATTAGTCATTTGGATTTAGTAATATACATTGAAAGGCTAATTGCTTTTATTTCCTCTTCTCTTCATAATCTTCTTTTGAGGCCTCTGTTTTGATTCATTTGCTATTTCAAAAAACCTGTTCAAATACTTTCCTCCATTGGGATAAATTAGAGATAGAATATGTGAATCTTTGAAATGTCTTTCACTCAGAGGTAAATGGAATATCTGTTGAGTCATTAACTCATTCATTCTTTTATCAAAAATTTATACTATGTAATATATACTCTGTTCTAGGTACTAGGAAATAAAATATGACAAAAATAGAGCCTTTGCCTTTAAGGAATGTATACTGAAGGTGGGAAAGACAGACAATAGGCACATAAATGAATAAATAAATAGATAAAATATTTATTAGGCACCAAGAAAAAAGAATAAGGCAGGAAAGGAGACTGATGTTGGAGTAAGAGAAGTGCTGTTACATCCAGTACTCAGGAAAGACCACTCTGATGACAACAATGAGGACAAAAGGACAATGATAATGACAACGACAATAGGCACCTTCATGTAGTGCTTCCTAAGTGCCAGTTACTGTGCTAAATACTGAACATATATTGACTCATATAATACCAAGCAACATAAGTTGTTTGGTATTATATGAGGGAATTAGTATTAAAATAAAAATTGTATTATATCCTTAATTCAACTTTAAATATGTTGCTGAAATAATTCCTCACATCTGTAGAAAAATGTTTTAATTAAAATGTTATATCATCCCAGAGTTCCCAACATGGCACAGCGGGAATGAATCCGACTAGGAACTATTAGGTTGCATGTTCAATCCCTGGCCTTGCCTCGATCAGTGGGTTAGGGATCTGGCATTGTCATGAGCTGTGGTGTAGGTCGCAGACACGGCTCCAATCCTGCAGTGCTGTGGCTATGGTGTAGGCCGGCAGCTATAGCTCTGATTAGACCCCTAACCTGGGACCCTCCATATGCCATGGGTGTGGCCCTAAATCAGATTGTTATGATCATTATACAACTACAGATGTGATAAATTTATTTGAGTAATAAAAAATAAATAATTAAATAAATAAAAATAAAAAAATAAAACTATTCTGAGATCAGAGTCTGCAAGGGCCTAATTACCCTTTCTGTGAGGGTTACAGTTTTCTAAAAGTTGATCTTCAGTGTGTAAGTTTTCCAAAAGCCATTCTCATAAAAAATTACTTGCTATAACTTTCCGTAGCTGCTTATATGTTCAGAAAAGCTATTTCATTATTACCTTTTTTAGATAGCTACTAGCCTTCTCCAGGACAGTAGGTGTTCTGTGGGCCTGTCTGTAAATGCACTCTTACTTGACTTCACCAGTATTTGTGGACTTTGCACCAAAAAAAACTTTTTTAAGGATTCTGGCCCAGTTCACTTTCTGAGTTTAATAAAGAGGTTAGGAGTTCGGAAAGATTCTCTGTCGATGATTAAAGTGCAAGTCACATTGCCACCCCTTTGATTTGAGTGCTGAAGCAGCAGATGTGGCAAAACCACACTCCTTTAAGTAAAACTGCAGTGCACTGCTACAGGCTCACCTGGGTGAATTCAGCTCCAACTCGATAGTGTAAAGGGTTAGCAGGTTTTCCTCCTTTGCCACTTTGGAATTTATGTTTAGTTCTTCATATTAAGAGTGGTAAATGTTAAAAATATAGAGAGAGCCTGTGGCTTTTAGTATAACAAATTGTTACCGGACTTTCATTTATGTTCTGCTGCTTGCTCTATAATCACAGTTAAGGTTGTAGTATAAGCTCTTTTTAAAATCATTGAATGTCTGCCTGTATTACAAATGATGACCTGCTAAATCTGTAACTACTTTTTCTAAAATGGCTGTGTTCTTGCATTTATTGGTTTATTGATGTGATTACTTTAAAGCTGAGTTAAACTAATGGATAAAAATAAGTATGAAAGTCTCAAAAAAAAGCAAAAAAATAAAAATAATAAATAAAATGTTATATCTTCCTATTCAAAAATTGATCAAATAAAGTATTCAGAATTAACATGCTGAAAGAACAAGCATTGAAGGGTATGTTCATGTGATTTAAAAAAAAGACTTCTTTCTGAAACTGAATACTAGAATGATACAAGATGAAGAAACAGACATATTCTCCATAAAAATGGAAAGAAGACTAGGATGTTTGTACGCTACCCCTCGTAACTACATTTTACTGGATCCCTTTCACAAAATCTCTCATGTACTTCTTCCAAGCCTATGATTCAACTAAGTCTATAATGCTCATTTTGTATATGAGGAATGTGACATTTAAGAGAATTAGTATCTTACCTAAATTCGCAATAGGAAAAAAAGGGGAAGGAATAAAAACATGAATTTGTACAGAAGGCATGATCATAGACTATTATACATCTCAGAACATCAACTTACTACAGGTAATAAATGAGTTTAGCAAAGTTGTAGGCTATATGGTAAATCCAGAAAAGTGCTTCTCTATTCAAGCTGGATGGTGCAGTGGAAAGAAAATGAGTTATTGAGCCAAATACGCTTGATACACAAGTCAAGCAGACTAGCCTAGAGAGTTAATTGAAAAGCATGTATTGCTGAGATTAGCATCTGCAGAGTTATTTCTGTGATAACCCTAGGGGATGCACCAGTGACAATGTTGCTCAGCAACAGCTGCAATTCAGAGCAATACTAAAATACCTAATCAAACAACTCTATTCCAGGTTCTGAGAGATCAAAGGCAATCACCTCAGCTATGTAAGAAGTAAAGACCCTAACTCCCTGTAGGCCTTATTCACCTCCTTTTCTCAATAAAAACTACCTTCACCCTCTGTTAACTAGCTCACTCTTCTTTCCTCCCTATTTGACTCTTTGATACCTCCCTCCTTTTTTCCCATTACTCTATCACGCATTCCCTTTTGAAGACTTGCTTTTGTCTCTCTTATCATCAGAGTTTGCTTTCAAGAGCATTTATATATACGTTCATTACCTCCAAGTAAATTTTGACCCTCAAAGGCCATATCTGTTCTTCTTTAGTAATTTAAGGAAAATTTAAACAACTTATCATGTTATAGAGTGAAAAATGGATTGAAAACACTGACCTGTGCATGTTAAAATATTATGAGGTTTTAGAAAAAAGTATGCCCTAAATATAGTATATATAAAAAACTCTTTCATACACTTATTATTTTGCAAAATTCATCAAGCAAAATATAACTTATTTAACAAATTTGACAGGTAATCTAAGAAGATCAGCGTCGGAAAGAAACTCATTTTTTTTTTTTTTTTTATTTATGGCCACACCTGGGACATATGGAAGTTCCCAGACTAGGGGTTCAATCAAAGCTGCAGCTGCCAGCCTACACCACAGCCATGGCAATCCCAGATCCAAGCCCCATGTTCAACCTTCACCATAGCTCGTGGCAACGCTGGATCCTTAACCCACTGAGTGAGGCCAGGGATCAAACCCGAATCCTCACAGACACTATGTCAGGTTCTTAACCTGCGGAGCCACAAAAGGAACTCCAAGAAACAAACTAAACTATTGATTTAGTGTCCTTCAACACTACATTTGTTTTCCATTTGGACTTAATAACACCTCACATGTATAAATGATTCACAAAGGAAAGACAAGTCATTGACAGTTTACTATCGTGGGAATCAGAACCAGTGATCACACAATGCTTTTAATTCTTATCATATTACTAAAATTTTATCAGAAACAGATGTCAGCAATACAATTTTGATGGAATTAGTTAACTTTTCTTTCACTTTCATAATAAATTAAGCATTGCTCAGTTGAAAAGTTATAATGTCATAAGCCTTCAGGCAGTGTTAGGTGCTATAATTTAAACCTGTGCAGTGCAGAATTTTTATGCTATTGGGAAAAATTTGTTAGCTTCATTATTGATAAATTGTTTAAGTGGAAAAGTGTCAGGTTCTTTTAAAACTTTTAATCAGTTAAATATCTAAGGAAACTAATAAAATAATTCAAAGATCTTTAGGTGTACAATTAATATAGCAATATATAAATTAGCAATATAGCAGTAAAGTAGGGAGAAAAAATAGCCATTAATATGACTGGCAAAGAACAAGTCAGACAGATGGTTTTATGTCCTTGTTCACCCACTAAGTTTATCTCTACCTAGATAATCTACACTTAAATTTCCTAAATAAATGGGGAAAAGGGCAAAAAGGAAAATAAATAAATACATGAAGAGGATGGATAGATAAATAAAATCTGATACAAACAACAATGGACTATTACCCCACCATAAAAAGAAAGGAAATCTTGGTATATGCTACAAAATGGATGAACACTGAAGACAGCACACTAAGTGAAATAAGCGAATCACAAAAAGACCAATACCTGATAATTCCACTTTTATGAGTCTTACAAAGTAGTCAAAATCATAGAAACAGAAAGTGGAATAGTGGGTACTAGGATAGAAGGTGAAGTTGGGGAATTGACAGCTGTTTAATAGGTATAGTTTCAGGTTTGCAAGATAAAAAAAGTTCTGGAGATCTGTTACACAACAAAACGCATATTCTTACCACCACTGGACTGTACACATAAAAATGGTTAAGATGGTAAATTTTATGTTATGTGTTTTTTAACAATGAAGAGTGAAAATAAAAATCTTCTGGCAAAATTTTTTCTCAGAGGCAAAGAAATCTTGCAGGTAGAATGCATTTGTTATATGTTGCAACTTTAAGAAAGCCATAGGTTTTAATATCTGATGTTCAGTGCACGTGATAAAGCGGCTCTCTCTGTATCAGTTCCAACAATCAAACTGATTTCACAGAACTAGTCCCTCAGCCATACATATCCACCCCTTCTCCCACCAGAATTCTAGGGTTCTAAACAAAGACCTTTTGTGCTCGAAGCCCTTCACCAATATAGTTAGTCCCCAGCATACAACCCGCCATCCAGGAATGGTCAGCCAAGACACCACATCATTTCTCCTTCCTTCCTCTCTGCTCTTTCCCACTGCCACTCAAGAAGCCCCTGCTGCCTGGGAACACCACTCTCCTTCCCTCCTCAAAAATGAAGAAGAAATTAAGACATACTCAGACAGACAATAACTGAAAGAACTCCTTGCTAGCAGACCTGCCCCATAAGGAATATTACATGGAGATTTTCAGGTTGAAATGAAAAGACGCTGGACAGTACCTTGAAGTCACACAATGAAATAAAGAACACAGTAAAGGCAATGACATAAATAAATCTAAACAATATAAATTTATTTATTGTTTGTAACTCTATATGACATTTCAACCATGAATTTAAATTAAAAGCCAAAAAAAAAAAAAAGTAAGATTACACTAGGTAAAGAGTGGTGGACCTGTTTCCACAAGTGGGCTTTTTATTTCTAGACTAGAGACAGTAAAGAGATAAATAAAATGTAATAGGAGCATCTTTGAAAAGAAAATGCTTCAAAACAAACCTGTAGTGGATGAACGACAGACTACATACATGTCCTAGACATACAGTTACACTTATGATTGATAGTCTGGTTCAATGCGGTTTTAAAACCATAACTTGTTCATTTTACCTCCTTGATTATCTCTTAAATCTGATCCTTTCTATCATTCCAGCTAATACCTTAATCCAGGTTGTCATCACTTCTCACTTGGATTACTAGGAGCTTCCTAATGGGTCTTTCTCATTTTAGTCCTGCTCCATCCTAATCCATTTCCTACCTGGCTGCCACTGGTGATGTAACAACAACAACAACAACAATCAGATTCCACCACCCTGCTTTAATTTTTCCAATGGCTCCCCATAATCTTCAGAGGAAAGAAATGAAAACACCCAGGATAAAATGCAAGGCTTCGTGACATGACTGCTACTTTTCTTTCTCGAATCTACACTAGCACATATGATCTATACCCAATGATCCTCAGGAGCTACTCAGGATCCCAAAATGTACCTCTATGTCTCCCTTTACACATGCTACCTTCTCTGGTTAGAAAAACCTTACCTTATACTACAACCTCAGATCTACTCCAGCAAATATTTCCTTTTCTTCAGGCATCAACACCTACCTACACCTATCCTAACTGCCAATAATGCTATTTTATCATTAACTATACATAAATTACCACAGTACTTGTCAAAGGGTACTATAAACACTTGTTTGCCAATGTATCCCTCAGACAGTCTGTAAGCTATTTAAGTATAAGGATTGTTATTTTATTTCTATTTTTTCTTTTACTCCTATTTTTTTACCCCTACATATACACACAGTGCTGGCATGGAGTAGGTGGTTAATAAATGTTTGAAAAATGCATCAAAGGATGAAGCAAGTTGTACATTAACAGACCTAGGAAAAAGCCATTCAATTTTTGCTTTCTATAACCAAACCAAATATCTGAAGTAATAAACTAATAAAACTGAAATGCCAACATTAATTTTAACTAATTCTCTAATCAGTAAAAATAAGTAAATAAACAATATAATGCAGTTCTTAATTTTTACGGCACATTCTTCAAAACATTTTCTTCTACAAGAAAATGGGACTCAGTGAAAATATGGACACTCTCCTCAAAAGTTTTACAATAAAAAAATGACTTTCTTACAAATAGTGAGCCGGAATCCCCAAGTAACCACACAGTAAATTAAACAACATGACCTATGATTCATATGTAGCCAAGATATATTAACCTTGCTTTATCTTACAGTAAAAATTAACAGTATTAGAGAGATTGCTTTATTTTTCCAGGTTAAAAAATTCAATTTTGTGTTTAAAACCGAAAACTTGAATTTTTTAACCTGGAAAAATAAAGCTTATATTACATTCAATTATCAATAGCCTGCAAATTGTTTAAAGGTCTTTTAAACCTTTTAAAAATTTCCAGAAGACCTAAAAATGTATAACATGTTATATCTTGGGGTATATTTCTAAAAGAAAGGTCCCATAGTCTGTATTACTGGCTCCCTTAGATTCAGCTTTTCCCGACATATAAAACAGAGTTAACAATTGCAGGATGGACTGTGAATCTGGGGTTAATAGATGCAAACTACTGCCTTCGGAACAGATAAGCAATGAGATCCTCCTCTTAGCACCAGGAACTTTATCTACTCACTTATGCCAGAGCATGATGGAGGATGAGGTGAGAAAAAGAATGTATGTGTGACTGGGTCTCTCTGCTGTACTGTAGAAAATTGACAGAACAATGTAAACCAGCTATAATGCGAAAAATAAAAATCATTTTTAAAAATTGTACCTCCACCACTAAGACTATTGAAAGGGCCAGAATTCATGTATTCCACATAGAACAATGCCTAGTACCTACTAAAAACACAGTAAATGTCAAGGTATTATTATTAGGATAATTATTATAATACCCAAGATCCCAAAAGTTAACAAGTAAAATGTCTACAAATGAAAAAAGAGTAAACCACTTAGATCAATCTACATTTATTAAGATAGCCACCTGGAGTTCTCATCGTGAACTCAGCAGTTAGTGAACCTGACTAGCATCCATGAGGATGTGGGTTTGACCCCTGGCCTCGCTCAGGGTTAAGGATCCAGTGTTGCTGTGAGCTGTGGTGTAGATCACAGACATGGCTTGGATCCTGAGTTGGGGTGCCTGTGGTGCAGGCCACCAGCTACAGTTTCAATTGGACCCCTAGCCTGGGAACCTCCATATGCTGTGGATGTGCCCTAAAAGATAAAAAGATAAAAATAAAAAAGATAGCCATCAAACCTATTCCCAATTCTTTTTGCTGATTCCTATTTAACTGAAGAAAGATTTCACTAGTATTCTTCTATAGATTCACTCCTAGGTCACTCCACAAATAAAGTAGTATGGGAGTTTCCGCTGTGGCTCAGCAGGTTAAGAATCTGACTAGTATCCATGATGATGCAGGTTTAATAAGTGGCCTCACTCTATGGGTTAAAGATCCAGTGTTACCACAAGCTGCTGTAGGTTGCAGATGTGGCTTGCATCCCATGTTGCTGTAGCTGTGGTGTAGGCCGGCAGCTACAGCTTTGACTCGACCCCTACCCTGGGAACTTCCATATGCCACAGGTTTAGCCCTAATAAGAAAAAATAGGGAGTTCCCATCATAGCTCAGCAGTTAAAAAACCCGACTAGCATCCATAAGGACTCGGGTTCGATCCCTGGCCTCGCTCAGGATCCTGTGTTGCTGTGGCTGTGGTGTAGGCCGGTGGTTACAGCTTCGACTGGACCCCTAGCCTGGGAACCTTCATATGCCTCGGGTGTGGCCGTAAAAAGACAAAAAGACCAAAAAACAAAAACAAAAAAAAAATAGAAAAAAGAAAAAAATAAATAAAGTGCTATGAAAATACAGCAACAAACAACGAAAACAAAAATCAGCACTTAACCTATAACCCTGGACTCTAATGGAACTGATTAAATGCTATCAGAGTCTGGGTCTCCATTCTTCATCTGTCCAAAGGCAACTGTAGCACCTATCCAATCTTATAGGGTTAACCGTGAGGACTAAAGAAAATAATTTATGCGTAGACTGGCTGCTAGACAAACATAAATTATAATATTTATGAAAACATTTCATAAACATTAGTTAATAATGCTCTTGCTATAAAAAGGTCAGATACTATATATTCCACGTTTTAAGCACAGATTGTCGTTGCCTCTTCAGAACCAGGTCTGGACTTCTTTGAGTCCAACTTTATTTGGTTTGGGTGCATACATGGTGCTTCGTAAGATAATTCCCTTTAAGTTTACTTTATATTACTATGCATAAGAATGTTTTCCATATTGATTGAAAAGAGATGAAAAGGACTAATAAATCCAATGAATAAATAACTAAGAGGTGAGAGAAAATAATCCCTGGCTTTGGGGATTTCTCTTAGAAGTATCTGGGTAAAGTAGCTTAATTAAAAACAATCCTAGAAACATGGATCCCAAGGCCTACCTTAAATCCTTCTAGGACACAACATTCTTGTAATTACACGTACTCTACTTTCTTGCTGGGGCACTCAGCACTAAAAGCAAATTCATGGAAAGAATGAAGAATAAGGATGAGTGTGCACTAACACTAACTTCCTGCTGTGTGTTAGACACTGTGTAAGGCAATTTTTTCTAGTTTCTCACTTAACTCTCACAATGACCTTTAGAGGTTTGACATTTGCTTTTTATTTTATTTTTTCTGGGACCTTCTACAGCATGTAAAAATTCCCAGGCCAGGGATCGAACCCACTCAACGGCAGTGACCAGAGCTCTGCAGTGACAGCACCATATCCTTAACCCAGTGAGCCACAAGGGGACTCCTACATTTGCTTTTAACAGATGATAAAACTAAGGCTCAGGAGTTCTCATCATGGCCCAGCAGTAATGAATCCAACCAGTATCCATGAGGCCTCGGGTTTGAGCCCTGGCCTCACTCAGTGGGTTAAGGATCCGGCATCGCCATGAGCTGCAATGTAAGTTCCATACGTGGTTTGGATCCAGAGTTGCTGTGGCAGTGGCAAAGGCCAGCAGTTAGAGCTCTGATTGACTCCTAGTCTGGGAACTTCCATATGCTGTGGGTGTAGCCCTAAAAAAACCAACAACAACAAAAAATAAGTAAATAAATAAAACTAAGGCTCAGGATTTTTTATACCAGAGAGATAGGACAGAGAGACTGTTTACAGAAATTAGAAAACCTCAAGATCTAACTTCAAAGCCATTTCGTTCCATTTCACCACACTAATACCCAATGAAGCAGCCAAACTTTTAAATGCCACTAGGGACTCATATCTCATTGAAGTAATTTGTTATATAAGCCATCAAGATTTATAGGGAACATTAACACAAGTTCTTCCAGACCCTTCTAAATGAACGAACAATATAAAGTAAGAAAATTTACTCTTCATTCAAATAGCATTCTATTAAACCAGAATGATCTCCTTACCCTGATACAATGGTTTTGGCAAATGTCAAAAAAATCATACTGAGAAATTCCAATTCACCCAAGGACATTTTCTGTATTATCCTAGTAATATATAAATAAAGTCGTATACAAGAAAACTTGGGGGGAGAGTGGTGTTTACTCAGCCACATGCTCCTCATTAAGAAAAAATTTTAAATTTATATACTCTAAGAAAAAGTAGTCTAATAATGAAAAAAAAAACAACATAATATCACTTTTAATAGATGTCAAATATTTAGGGTCTTTGTTGGTTCTATATAAAGCTCTACCCACTCAAGCCAGGTTTAAGGATTCAGCCTGCTGTAACTATGTCCAAGGCAAGACAGAACCTATATTTAAAAAACACAAGGGAAGTTTAAATAAAACAAAGATTCTCTGGTCTATACGCCCAGTTCTTTCAGAGTAAACCAACATTTTTCCATATGAATTTTTCTTTGGAAAACACAGGAATAAATCCCATTTGACCAAGGAAATTACCAAGAGACTACATGTTATTCTAACATGGCTAGCTTAGTTTGTCTGTTATAAAACACTCAATTCTGGTATCTGGACAGGGAAAATTAATCGTTTTCAGTCACTAGTTCTGCTGCATGTTAAGTCACAATTACCCACAACTAAAACAGAATAATGACATTTCATGATGCCTCAAACACATGAATCAACAATACAGCAGGAAAACAAAATAATGCAGACCCTTACAGAAAAGGTAACATTTCTGTGGGCTTTATCTCCTTCCCACAGGAGTCTCAATAATGTAAACCTTAATTCACATACCTTGATTACTCAGAACTTTCAAGAAAAAAAAGATCACGTCTTTTTAAAAAATCTCAATTATTTAACGAAGGAAAGGAAGCAAGGTTTTCCAAGATGACTAAGTCCTTTTTTTCTTATTGCTGTCAGTTATTTTATAATTTCTAATTCTAATAAAAGATTTTAGCGTAACTAAGAAAGACAAACTAAAATTACTCAGGGATTTTTATGCGAAACTTCCAATTTTGTGTCCTAAACTCTTTTACTCCAAAGTGAGTTCACAAACTCTGACAGATGTTTTATAACTCTGTTTAAATATTTAGTCAGTAAAAGGATGAAATAAAAAAAAAACTCAGAATGATTTCATTCTTCTCAAAAACCAGGGTGGTCTATGGGCAATTTTGGTACCAGTGGTGTTGCCGGGGGAACAAAATGAAAACAGGTGCCATCAAATTCAAATTAAAGATTTAGTTCTATTTTAAACCACCTTAAACAATGTTTCCATAAACTTTCTAACTGATACTACTATAAATTTGACAATATTTTATAACAAGAAAAGGATTATAAATTGTCTGTAGACCATCAAATTTTAACTGTAACAAATTTAGACTGATTGGCAACACTTCCTTTTAAAAAACTTTCTTTCATTAAATATGCAGCATCATTTTAAAAATGGAATGAATATATAATAAAAGGCAAGTGAAAATAAGGAAACAGAGCAAGTATAAATTTTAAGTCTACTTTGAAAGATTTTTACCTTGATTAGAATCTACACAGTTTTAAAAATTAAAAATTAAATACAAAGAAATTTAAATTTACAACATATAAGGAAAAAGTTATGTAATTCGTAACAGTATGAAAAGCTTAACTCACCTCATAAACTTAATTGTGCTATAATCTTTATTATTAAAAATCAAATGATGTTTTTCTCTACAAAAAATCCAGTAACTTTTGTTTTATTTTAGTATTAAAAAATATATAAGCACTTGGCTTCTGCAATTAAAAAGCACTTTTTTTCCTTAATTCTAAAAGAGGTGAAGCAAGTGTCTCAGTGTAAAAGTTAAATGATGTTTTAAAGCACATTACATTATTAGACATTTTCTTACTTGTTTCATATTGTATCAGTGACAAAACACTTAATTTGGTTAAAAGTTTTATTTTAAGAAATGAGCTTATAAGAAATTTTTAAATAGTGATATTACATTTAGGTTCACATTCTTTTTTTTTTTTTTTTGGTCACACCTGTGGCATGCAAAAGTTCCCAGGGCAGAGATCAAACCTGACTCACAGCAGTGACAATGTCAAATCCTTAACCACTAGGCTACTAGGCAACTCCATGCTGATGTTCTTGATAAGACTCTACAAGAGACTTTCAGAAGAGTTGAGTAGGGGAGTTTCATCATGGCTCAGCAGTTATGAATCTGACTAATATCAATGAAGAAACACATTCGATCCCTGGTCTCACTCAGTGGGTTAAGGATCTGGTGTTGCCATAAGCAGTGGTGTAGGTCACATGTGCAGCTCAGATCTGGCATTGCTGTGGCTGTGGCATAGGCCAGCGGCTACAGCTCTGATTCGACCCCTAGCCTGGGAACTTTCATGTGACACTGGTGCGGCCCTAAAAAGACAATAAATAAATAAATAAAGAGTTAAGTACTTTTTTCCCAATAAAGTTTCTGGATATATAGGTAATATGAGATGTACATTCAGTAGTATTATTAATTAGAAAATAATTTCTCTATCAATTTTGATACTTGAAAATTTTAAACTGATAGAAACATTTCATCTTGCACAGACGAAAGTTCTTTTATTCTAATCATAAATAATCAAATTCGGTTGTCATTTCAAATCTTTCAGGCAGTTCAAAAGTTTTATTTTTAGCAGTGCTCTGGGGAAACACAAGTTGGTTCATTAGTGTGGAATCATAACTTTTAGTCAGCTCCACTTGCTGGATTCTTTCCAATACTAACCACACTAAAGGTTTCATCAGCTTGTTTTCTGAAAAACTGTTAGTTCTCAGTATTAATAGATAAATGTCTTTGAAACTAGTATTTCTAGTTTTAAAATTTCCTCCATTAAATTATATTTATAAAAATAATAGAATCTTTTTCTCAGATTAGCACTTGGAAATATGTGAATCAGAAATGATACGTAGTTGACCGAAATAAAACTTCCTTTACAGTTATGTTAAAGTTTCAAATAATCTCACTTGTGTATAATTATGAAATTACTGTACTGGTCTACTGCTTACTTTGAAAGTGATTAATCAAAGTCAGAGAAAGCCAACCATCAACTGAAGTATGTTTCAAATTTCCTTCTCAGAGAAATGTCAAAAAAAGATGAATCAATTTTACTTTAATTAAAACCTCATTTAGAAATATGAAATAAATGTTTTCTATTTAATTCCAATTATATTTCAATTGTATCCAGCTTTCAAACTGCTTCTGCTACTTGATTACACGTGCCAAATTAATCTTTTCTTATGATTCATATACACAGATTTAAAATCAAAAGACGTGGATATTTGATTATCTAGTAGGTATACAGTATTTTACATCTTATTCTAAATCAAAGAGTTCATTAACAAAAATTAACTATAAGCAAATTAACCTCAGTTCACTAATGGCTATTTATGTCAAGCAATGCATTACCTAAGAATACTTAAATTTTATTCTTTACATTTTAGAAATCTTTTTATTTTTCTTACATTCTCCTCTATCTCATAAAAGCACAACAAACATAATGGCTCAAGTTTCTAACTCTGCACCACTTTCCCAGAAGAGTTAGAAGTAACTCTTCCAGAGTTCCTGTCGTGGTTCAGCTGGCTAGCAAACTCGACTAGTATGCATAAGGAAGGGGGTTCGATCCCCGGCCTCGTACAGTGGGTTAAGGATCCAGCGTTGCTGTGGCTGTGGTGTAGGCTGGCAGCTATGGTTCCAATTCAATCCCTGGCCTGGGCACCTCCATATGCCACAGGAGTGGCCCTAAAAAGACCAAAAAAAAAAAAAAAAAAAAAAAGAGAGAAGTAGGTCTTCCTGTTATAACCAAAATATGTTACAGCTACCCAATAATAAAGTACCCTAAGGTCTATGACCCAGGAAAGATTCCTTTATGACCAAATGACCATAATGTTGAACCCACAAAATACCCCAAGTTTTATTTTTTTATTTTTTATTTTTTTCTTTTCGCCATTTCTTGGGCCGCTCCTGCAGCATATGGAGGTTCCCAGGCTAGGGGTCTAATCGGAGCTGTAGCCGCCGGCCTACGCCAGAGCCACAGCAACGTGGGATCCGAGTTGCGTCTGCAACCTACACCACAGCTCACGGCAATGCCGGATCCTCAACCCACTGAGCAAGGCCAGGGATCGAACCCGAAACCTCATGGTTCCTAGTTGGATTTGTTAACCACTGAGCCACGACGGGAACTCCTCCTAAGTTTTAGATATATATATTTGGTTGGTTCAAATACCGGAAGACTTGCCCTTCCTACATCTTAATATCCTTTGTTACTTCTTTTCAAAGAATAAGAAGGTAGGGGAAACAGATTCATCTAAAGTACCTGTTTTACTAATAGGCAGTAATCTTCCAAAAATTGAAGGTGGACATTTTAGAGCAGAAGACACTATCTATCATGTTTTCTTAGAGTGCTTCACACAGATAGCCAGGGGATCAATGAATGAGTGAGAGAATATAAAGCCTACAGTGAAATCAAGCTACAGGTTGAACAGCTAACTGAAGGTACCAATTCCCTACAACACACAGTTAAACAAATCTTCTACTCCTCCCTTTCCTTCACTACCTCCTTTCTCCTACACTATTCTATTTATGGGCAAACCCTTGAAAGGCATTTGGAGGCAGCAAAAATGCAAGATGTCTTTCACAAAGAAGAAATAACTCACTGATGAAAATGAGAAATGCTCAGAGAAGGCTCAGGCTCCTGGCATCCTTCACCCATAAGCTCTTCCACCTATATCTCTAGTGGATATAACCATAGCTATAACTTTTCAACCCTTTTCAAGGGTTTCTTGTTGACAATATGTGAACATTGGTACTCCTTGTAGTATATAAAAAAATGAATAGAAAAGGGAAAAAAGAAAGCACTGACTCATGATAAGAAGTAATGATCAAGAGGCAAACAGAAATCACTAGATTTCAGGTCAAACCCTTAGACTCAATTAGAAGCTCATTTACTCTAAGCAAGTTAGCACTGTGTTTAATATGAAAGAAATAGTCAGTATTAAAGAACATGAACAGAATGCTAGAAACACATTATTGACAAGGCAAATGAAATTACAGAATGTACAATAAAGTTCTCTGGGATGAGAAACTGTCAATAGTGTGACTTTCAGAAACATTACCTGGGAAATTAGAAGACAGCCTGTATAAATAGAAGGGCCAACTCCTTACCTGGAGACTCTGTACCTAGAACAATTGTCTAAATATATCTGAGGGGAAAAAAAAACAAAACACTTTCCACTAGAAGAAAAGTAAACACACAGTTAATTATAACTACATGAAAATGAAAATGCCATAAATTCAATAAATAGACTACATGAAAAAGAAATCAGCAGTGTGGTTATTTGCATACACACAGAGATAGCAGGAAGTAAAATTTTCTTTTATACTATATAAAACAAAATGCTTAAGGACTCACTGATAAACTTCTCTGAGGTAAGTGTTGTGATATATGGATATAAAGTTTTAACTGCCGTGGGGAAACACTTTTTATAGTATCATATATTTGACATTATAATTTGAAATCATGACTCAAATTTTGTTTTACACAAATTTTCTCATCTACATGTTATCAAACTAATTATCAGGACATCACCACCACCTCTTCCACCGGCTCTAGCAGATTTAGAAAAGAAAAAGAGTTTTGTGTTGTGTTTTGTTTTGTTGTATTCAAAGGCATATAAGAGAAATCCTTATTTCCCCCAAAGATTTCAAAGCAATAGCTTCAGTAAATCAAAAGGATGCTTTCTCCATTAGCCAAGCCATATATTTTTTTTTGAAAAAAGAGCTATTTAAAATGATTTAACTTTTCTCAAACAAAAAAAGAGTGGAAAGTTAGGTAGTAAGAAAATTACTGATGAAAATTCTGGGAAAGTGACAAATTCTGGCACATTATGATCATCATGCTATTACTATTGCTGGGTGGGGGGACATTCCTGAAGAACTTTTGAGGCAGGCTTAAATTTTACATAAAGAGAACCCACAGAATTGTTGTAAATTGCTTCAGAGCTCCAAGAAACAGTTATCACACTTTGCTGTTTCTTTAAAAACATTATTTATATACATCATTGAGATAAAGTCTATAATTAATGTCTGATGTTACATATTTTATGTATGGCCTCTAAACTTTCTCACTGACCAAACATTCAGCTATACCATTTAAATTTTTCCAGTCACAGGATTCCCTTTTCAATCTGGTTCAGTATATACTTAGGATTACTTTGTACAAGGATGAATACAACATGATCTTACTTCGAACTTCAGAGGCCAAAACCTGGAGTCCACTGCCTAGGTTTTAATTATAGTTCCTCCAATTACTAGTTAGTTAATCTCACTATGTCTTCCTTTTATCATCTACAAATTTTAGATAATAGAAATAAGACCTACTTCAAACAGAGTTGTTGTGAGGATTAGATATTAGTATACACAAAACAAATAGAACTCAACCAGAAAAAGAAATAAAGTAGTGATACGTGCTACAACATGGATAAAAAACAATGGTGGGAGTTCCCTTCGTGGCTCAGTGGTTAACGAACCCGACTAGCATCCATGAGGACACGGGTTTTATCCCCGGCCTCGCTCAGTGGGTTGCGGATCTGGCACTGCCGTGAGTTATGGTGTAGGTCGCAAACACAGCTCAGATCCCCTGTCGCTGTGGTTCTGGCATAGGTTGGGGGCTACAACTCCAATTTGACCCCTAGCCTGGGAACCTCCATATGCTGCTGGTGTGGCCCTGAAAAAGACAAAAAGATGGAAAAAACAAACAAACAAAAAAGACAAAAAAAAAAAAAAAAAAAAAAACCACACTATGGCAAGTGAAAGATGCCAGACATCAAAGACCACATATTGCATGATGCCACATAAGAAATGTCCCGAACAGGTTAAGTCCATAGAGATAAATGCAGAAGACGGTTGCCAGGGTCTGGAGGAAGAGGAGGAATAAGGATAAAACAATTAACAAGTACTGAGTTTTATTTTGGATTGATGGAAATGTTTTACAACTAGGTAGAGGTGGCATGTGCACAAATTTGTGAAGGTTCTAAATACCACTGAATTGTTCACTTTGGAACGGTTAATTTTATGTTACATGAATTTCTTCTCAATAACTTTAAATTTAAAAAGAAAGAAGTAATAAACTATTGACACCTTCAAAAAGTATTTAGAACAATGGGAGGTATGTAGAAAAAGTTTAATGTTAGCTATAATAATTATTATCCATGCCACAAAAACTAGTAAATACATAGAAGACTATGCTATAGTCCAAAAACTTAAATAACATATAAGAGTTTTCAGAGTTCCCGTCGTGGCTCAGTGGTTAACGAGTCCTACTAGGAACCATGAGGTTGCAGGTTTGATCCCTGGCCTCACTCACTAGGTTAAGGATCCAGCCTTGCCATGAGCTGTGGTGTAAGGCATGCAGCTCGGATCCCACGTCGCTGTAGCTGTGGTGTAGACCGGCGGCTACAGCTCCAATTCAACCCCTAGCCTGGGAACCTCCATATGCTGCGGGTGTGGCCCTAGAAAAGACAAAAAGAAAAAAAAAAAAAAAATATATATATATATATATATGTATGTATATATATATAATATGAGAGTTTAGAGTGTTACGTTTACTTTTAAGTGTTCATTTTATCATTTATTTCTTTTAAATTCAGCATGAGATTATGTAATTCATCTATCAGGAACTCATTTACCTTAAAAAATACCTATTAAAAATGACAACTAAAAAAACTACTTTGTGTATTTACTGTTCCATACTATTCAAGTTATAAACATAATTGTGACATACAGTATCTATGTGTTTAACTATCTGGGAAAAATTAGCTAAAATGGAGTATCCATCATGGCTCAGTGGATAACGAATCCTCGCAACCATGAGGTTTCAGGTTTGATCCCTGGCCTCGCTCAGTAGGTTAAGGATCCGGCATTGCCGTGAGCTGTGGTGTAGGTCACAGACGCGGGCCTGGATCCTGCGCTGCTGTGGCTCTGGCATAGGCTGGCGCTACAGCTCCAACTCAACCCCTAGCCTGGGAACCTCCACATGCAGCGCCGCGGGTTTGGCCCTAGAAAAGACCAAAAAAAAAAAAAAAAAAAAAAATTAGCTAAATTATTAAGAAAATACAAATAGATTGTGAATGTAGCCCCACAGACTATAACTATTATGCTGTTATACTCAGGTATTAAAATAATGCAGTATGTAAAATACCACTAAAAGATTTACACATATTTTCGCAAAATCATAGAAGGTTCAATTTGTGATAAATCAAAAAAAATTCTTCATATTGGAAGATAAAATGGGAGTGAAGAACTAGATCAGCCCAGGGAAATCGTAAGGCTATATTTATGGCTATCAGAGATCACTTATTCATCTTCCCATTTTAAAGCAAAAAAAGATATAAATAGAAAAATGTATTCCATAATCCAAACTTGAAGTCTTTATCCTACAGCTTAAGGAGAATATTTCAATAAATGAAGAGATGACAGTCAGCTCCCAAACATCAAATATAGCAGTCAAGAGATCAAGTCTATAAGTCCTTTACCTCAAACAAAACATCACTAGAAGGAACTATGAGGTACTTTCTACTAATATCTCAACAGAAAAACCATGAAAATACTCCAAAAGCAAGAGGAGTTCATAGTTTCCATTTCTTTGCCTCACATATTTGTTTTATTATTAGAAGGCTGTCTTTTTGTTTTCTTTGTCATGCCTCATGTTTACCTTATAAATTTCCACTAACTGTGTTACAAAAAGTTCCTGTTGGGAATGATAACTGTACTTCAAATATACATTTATAAACAACAAAAAAGAAAAGTGTCACTAATAATTTTAACATGAAATTCAATTACTGGAATAAACTTTCAGATATATGTTGATATCAGTCAAAGAATTGAGGTCTGAAGTATGCAATCTTTAATGGATCAAAAGCACAGAGTTTTTGTCAAGTTTTTGAAAAGTCAAATGTTTAACAATTGAAGAAAAATATACACTAAGTACTTCATGAATAAAAATAAAGGTTTGTGGAAAATAAAGCTTTATACATTCTATACCACACAACTGTTAATAGCATTATACTACAAGTATTATGAAAAACAACTTTACAAGTATAAAGATTATCATTTTTAAAATGTTTTCCTTTGAAGATCTTCAATGAGTCAACTAACTTCTTGAGATTATTTAAATGATTCACACTAAACAGAGACGTAATTTTCCTCCATCTCGTGGGTTCCACAAATACTTGAATAAAAAATATTATGCATTCTGTATGCTCTCCCAATCTATGTGTTTAATATCAAAGGAGTTGGTGAACTCTGGAAAACAGTATGGTTCTTCCTCAAAAAACTAAACACTGAATTAATTACTATTTGATCTAGCAATTAAAAGCAAGATGTACCATGGTATAAAACAGCAACATCTATAATAACCAAAAGGTGGAAACAACCCAAGTGTTTGTCAATGGATGAACAGATCAACAAAATGTGGTGTATACACACAGGAGAATACTATTCAGGCCAAAAAAAGAAGGAAATTTTGACACATGCTACAACATGGACAAACCATGTTGAAGACATTATGCTAAGTGAAAGAAGCCAAACACCAAAAGAACAATATCACATGATTCCACTTATATGAGGTGCTTAGAATGGTCAAATTTAGAAACAGAAAGAATCGTGGTGACTTTGGGCTGGGGAGAGGAGTAATAGACGGCTATTGTTTAATGAGTATGGAGTTTCGGTGTGGGATGATGAAAAAGTTCTGGAGGTGGATGGTAGTAATGGCTACAGAATAATGTGAATGAATTTAATACTTAAAAAGGGTTAAGATGGTAAAAAAAAAAAAATTGTGTTTTTTCTTTAGGGCCACACCTGCAGCATATGGTGCTTCCCAGGCTAGGGATCGAATCTGAACTACAGCCGCCGGTCTACACCACAGCCACAGCAACACAGTATTCAAGCCACATCTTCGACCTACACCACAGCTCATGGCAACACCGGATCCTTAACCCACTGAGCGAGGCCAGGGATCGAATCTGTGTCCTCACAGATACTAGTCAGCTTCTTTACCTCTGAGCCACAACGGAACTCCAAATGGTAAAATTTATATTGTGTATAATTTATTACAATAAAAAGGCAAAAAAATTTGTTTTTTCTTTTTTGGGCTACACTTGTGACATATAGAAGTTCCCAGGCTAAGGGTTGAATCAGAGATGCAGCTGCCAGCCACAGCCACAGCCACAGCCATGCCAGATCCAAGCCATGTCTGCTACCCACACCACAGCTCATAACGGCAGATCCTTAACCCACTGAGTGAGGCCAGGAAGGCCAGGAATCAAACCCACATCTTCATGGATACTAGTCTGGTTCTTAACCCACTAAACCATGAGCGGAACTCTGAAAAAAACTTTTAAATAAAGTTCTGAGGGGGTGGGGGTGATGGCTGTACAACAATGTAAAAGTACAGCTGAACTTTGAACAACAGGGCCTTAAACTGTGTAGGTCCACTTAATACTCAGATTTTTTTTTCAATAAATACTACACATGTCATTGAACTGTATACTTAAAATGGTTAAAATGGTAAATTTTATGGTATGTACATTTTCGGACAACCATTTTTTAAAAGTTGGGTGAAGTCTTTCAGTAATTAGTTTCACTCTTTATTTTTAGAGCAGGTCAGAATATAGTCAGTCGATAAGAGGTACCGAATACTTTGTAAGCAACTGAACCACCCACCGCTACAGCCAACCAGCACTCCTAAACCAAGCACTGCCTAGCGAAAGTATCACTGCCCTTCAACCTGCCGGCCCTGTCTAAGCCTGGCAACCATAGAGAATGCTTTATATTGCTTCTGCAGTGGTGAGTGATGGGCTCTTAAAATACAGCACTTGATGTTCAAAGTATAAGCATATTATGAACAGAATATACTCTCCATTTTCCCCATGGCTAATGACCGCATTTTCACCCTCACTCATATTCCCTTCTTCTTTGACCAGGACGTTATTCCATTGTTTGTCATCTTGGTCCCACTCCTTATATCTTTAATCTTCTCCCTGAATCCTTCAACGCATTCTAAAATCAGATTACGCACCCTTATCCTATTAAAATCTTTCCTCAACCCTGATGCTTTTAAACTATTTCCCCAACTTCTCTCCTCTTCTTGGTTGTCAAATACCTAAAATAAATTCTACTGATGCTGCTTCTATTTCCCTTTCTCCCTTCATTCTTTGATCTCTCAGGAATCAGTTTCTGTCCTACCACTCAACTAAATCACACTGCTGAAAAGTTAACCATGACCTCCAATTTGATAACCTCTTCATATTACCCAAACTAAAGGCAAAAAAGACAAACACTGGTAAAAAGTCATCAATCACCTCCTTCTTAAAACTCTTCTCACTTAAAACTTTTCTCACTTGCCTGAAACAACAGGTTCTCCTAAATCTTCTCTTACTCTCTAGTTTCTCTTTTACCTCCCTCCCCCAAATTCCCAAATATGGGTAGTGTTATTCTCTCCTTTATCTGTTTTTCCTTCTCTCCTAGGAACTTCTCAGAACTTTCTTCTTGAAATTTTACAAAATATCCTATAAAGGAAAGATACCCTCAGCACAAGGGATACTAGAAGGAGTCAGGTAGTTGGAGAACAATTACACTTACGCCAAAAGCTAATTAGCTGGCAAAAAAAGAGGAATGCTTCCCAACTGCACATGCATATATCAGTGTTCAAGGTTAAGAAAACCACATTTGTATTTTTTGGCAGGTAAAATACATTTTAAATGAAAAAAACGTTTAGAATGTTTTCTTTTTTAAACGACTGTACCGCTAGAAGGAAGTGTCTAACAATCTGTTCATTATTAATTGCATGTTTTCTGATATGCTTAATTACTTAGGCCTGATGCAATCATTCAGCTGGTTGAGACTGCTTACTTGATAAAAAGTTAAAGATAGGATGTATACATTGCAATGTAAATATCAGTTTCTTAGGGCTCAAAAATAATTTTTTCTAAAAGAGAGTTTAAAAATTTTTTCATTTAGAAAGAAAAAATGAAATCCATAGAGAACTGATAGATTATACCTTAATTTAAAAGTTGTCAGAGTACTTATATTTTTAAGAGTATATAACTAATGAATAACAATTTCTTAATATCAAATATCAAAACCAAGACATTTATATGCCCTTTAGGATTGTTGATTAGCAATGACTTCTTTTTTTAACTTATTTTATTGAATGAAAAGTCTTTAAATTCCAGAGTGTTTTACAATTTTCAAAAGTTTCATACACATGATTTCATATAATCACATAGCAACCCTTTTTCCCTCTACCCCTATAAGCAATGGCTTCTTCACCTAAGTTGTTCCCTTTTGTCTTAAAAAAAAGAAACTAATTTTAAACTTTTGTCATAAAAGTAGAATGCATAAAATTATTTCATTTAACAATTTCCTAAGCATTTTAAGGCTCAAACACTTAAGAATATGAGGAAGCTATCAAGACATAGTACTAAATGAAAAATGAAAATTACAAAACAATACAATCTCATGATTCTAATTTTGGTTAAAAAAACAGTACGTTCTCATGAGCACTGTATATATGCAAAGCAAACAGGATTATCATATATCAAAATGTTAACTGTGAATCTCTAGGCAGAACAAGTGCAAATGATTTTTATCTTCTTTATATTTTGCTTTCTTTCTTTACCCCTTCCTTCCTTTCTACAACAAACATGCATTACATTTGTAGCTGGGCTTCATGGAAGAATAAATTCTACATTCCACTCAATTTTATGCCTTTCATTTTGACAGTGTAGCAAAAAGGCCCTCTTCCAAAGTTGTATAATGTGGCTTGATAGCATTTTCAGGGTTCTCATGCACTTGATCCGTCAACAAACATTGTTAATCCACTTTCGAATTTACCAGAAATCTACTATTTCTCACTATCTTCTCTGCTTTTAACATCCTCATCCAATTATCACTTGCTTCATTTATACAAGTCTCCTAAAAGAGTTCATAGGATCCCACCCTTGTAACTCTCTTCAGGCTATTCTCATGCCGCTCCTCGGCTCAGAAATTCTCAGTGACTTCTCATCTCATTCAGAATAAAAGTCTAAGTATTTCCCGTAGCCTTCAAGTCTCTATGATCTGTACCTGCAGCTGCCAGGCACACTCCCACTTCAGGACCACCGAACTGGCAGTTAGCTGCCTCTATCTGGCATATTCCATACCCAGATATCTTCATTTTCTTTAAGTTTTTAATTCAAGCAATCCAATATTACACATCAACCACTCTACCCCACCCTGCTTTATTTTTTCTATTGTAGGATTTATTACTAACATACTCAATGTTGTATTTACTTCTCTTGTTTACCATCTCTCTCCCTCATTAGAATAAAAGCTCAATAAAGAGGAGTTCCCATTGTGGCTCAACAGGTTAAGAACCTGACAAAGTGTCTGTGAGGATGTGGGTTCCATCACTGGCCTCACTCAGTGAGTGAAGGATCCAGCATTACCATGAGCTGTGGTGTCGGTCGCAGATGAGGCTCAGATTCTGAGCTGCTGTGGCTGTGGTGTAGGCTGGCAACTGCAGCTCTGATTCAGCCCCCAGCCCAGGAATCTCCATATGCCGAAAGTGTGGCCCGAAAAAGAAAAAAAGGTCAATAAACAGAAATTTTCTTCCTTCCTCCTTTCTTTTTTTGCTGCTGCATCATCAGCACCTAGAAGGATCCCCAGCACATAGTAGGTGCTCAGTAAATATCTGCTATATGAATGAATGCATTCCAGAGTAAAGCTAAAGCTTTCAGGTTACAGTAATAGTTGACTCACCTAACATCATGGAATGACTGTACCTTATTCACTCATGTTCTGAAATCAGTACCTAAAATGATTTTACAGAGGGCTAGGAGCTGAAGAACAGCTGCGGTAAACAATAACAAAGCCATATTTTCTCAAATGTAAAAGGGAGCATCTAGGATCTGCCCTTCAAAATTTAGCAATAACATTATGACCTGATTTGTTATATCAAAGGTTTTCTGGGAGATCACATTACTGTTATTGTTGATACTAGAAAGTAAGCAATATTGGCTAAAACCATACTGTTACTCTTCTAAGTTTTCTACTAGAATATTCAATTCCTGTCTATGAGGCTGCATATAAAACTTTCTTTATATATAAACAAAAAACAAGCTGAATATCATACTTCTATGCACCTGAGTATCTGCTATCTAAAAGATCTTGGGATATTTTATAAACATCAATCAATGCTATGCAAAGAAAGCTGAGGTGGAATAGGCAATTAGATACTGTGAAAAACTGAGGCAATCAGAAGAAATACGGTCCGTGGTGGCAGTGACACAAGCTAAGCAGGAGGTATGGATAATCTGGGTAAGTGCCATGGAAAAATAAATATCATGATTGGACTTGAGGCAAATGGAAACAGTTCAAATTGGCTTTATACAGTACTCTGTGGAACATATGATGTCCATATGTCCATTACCAACAAACTGAAACATGGAAAATAACAAAAGCCAATGCTGTGATGGCTATAAGAACACACCCAATGCCAGTCTCTACCACACCACAGCAGCATAACTTACTACAGCTGCCAGGTAAGCTGGCTAGGAAGTCAGAAGCAATAAGAAAAGAAAAGGGGAAGACC
Organism: Sus scrofa; assembly: GCF_054392235.1. NCBI lineage: Eukaryota > Metazoa > Chordata > Mammalia > Artiodactyla > Suidae > Sus > Sus scrofa. The sequence continues at coordinate 38,148,703 of NC_139386.1, read as the reverse complement.
TAACGATAAACTGTTCAGTTTCTGTACAGAAGAAAAACCCGGGATCTATACCAGAAAGTAAAACATGGCCACAGTCAAGGCTGAAAAGTAAAATGCAATTTTTTTTTCTGTAAGGCTCCCAAAAGTATAAAATACTTTAGAATTAAAGAGTTCAGCATTTTATCTAAAGCTACAAATGATGGAGCTACATGGAAGGTTAAAAGTGTAAATGTGACAAAAGGGGGAAAAAAACTGTAAACCTGACCTTTCAAATTCGAAATATAATAAAGAACTAACTAAAAGAAACTGACCAAAAGATGTCCTGGAAATTCATTATGTTGTATGTCAGTGCTAATAAGCTAGCAACTTTTCCTTCCACATTCTCTAACCCCCCAAGTAACTCATCTTCAAGATAAAATCGAAGTTTATATGAAAGAAGTAGCCCTTATGCAAATGCAATGAAGACCAACTTAAGCAAAGCCAAAATGATAAAAAAAAAAAAAAAAAGCTATAAAGAGTAAACTAACTTCTTAGAGCCTATCTGGTGGTCTTGACCTTTTCAACAAATCAAAACTAGATATTCCCAGCCAGGTGAACCACATACAAATATCCTTAGCTCTACTTCAGAAATATACTGGTTGTCACTCACTGAAACTATATAGTAATAAAATCCAGCAGTTAAAAAATACATAACTATTTTACAGTAAATATCAATGTCATTCCTGTTTCAACCTGACTTCCCATTCTACCCTCAAACCCCCAAACTTGAAACCAAGTACAATTTCTTGAGTAGCTGGAGTGTGGTTAAAGAAAGGAAGCTATGCTTGTTTGTAAGGAATCTGCCATTTCCTCCCTGCCAAAACACTTGTTTAAAAAGTCATGTAATATTTCTATTAAATTGTAAATGCAGCCGACAAGGAAATGGCCTACTGGCAGTGTATTACCTTTGTGGCAGTGCCAATGAGCCTACAGCAAAATAGTGCACATGATAATTTCAACATGCATTCCCAAGTAACAAAACTGTGCTTTACATAAATACCACAGAACCTGAGCAACATCCAGAAAAAGCAATGAAAATTTGCCCAAGCTTTCATGCTTGCCTATATCAATTGTATGTCATAACTAAAGCAAAATAGAAAAGCATCTACATATGTCCAAGAAGCTTGTGAAGTTAGATCATATAACCCTGGGAAAACTATTGCAACTTAAATCTGTGTATTTCTTGTTAACCACTGTAACAACTCACTAATAAAAATTAAGAAAAACTGTGGGTATCAAATGAACCAAAATGCACTAACTACACACAAGTCCTTAAAGACTATAATGCAACTTATTAACAGGAACATATGTTAAGCGTAAGCCACAATTGTTATGTTAAATTACTTCTTCCTTTGATATCACTCATTTGATTACAGAATTTAAGAGATTCACAAACCGTCCAATTAAAATGGTGAACTTCAGTTTATAAGTCGCTTACTACAATGCTTATAAAGTCACCTCTGATCATTTACCCCTTACCTTTCATTATATAGCACAACTACACGTAATTATGCTATTTAAATGATCCCAGATGTAATGAAGATGATTCTATTTAAGCAAAAGTTATGCTGAAAAATAAGTTAACATAATCAACCAAATAATCTGTAATTAATATAGTCCTCTAGAAGAGCTGAAGAATTACACTATGCAGGAACTTAAGTGATACATCCTATCTTCATTTTTTTAAAAAAAGTATGTCTGGGAGTTCCTGTTGTGGTTCAGCAGGTTAAGAGCCCGGCTGGTATCCATGAGAATTCGGGTTTAATCCCTGGCCTCACTCAGTGGGTTAAGGTTCTGGCATCGCCAAAAGCTGTAGTGTAGGTCACAGACGAGGCTCAGATTCATTGTTGCTGTGGCTGTGGTGAAGGCCAGCAGCTATGGCTCCAATTTGACCCCTAACCTGGGAATTTTCATACGCTGCAGGTGTGGCCCTAAAAAGAAAAAAAATACCAAAATTTCAAAAGTCAACCTTGATACAGATAGCATTGCCTCCAAAAACATCATGCATTTTTAAGTGTTATATATACTTGAAATTAAAGAGTCAATAACTGCCCTCAGTTACCCCCAACCTTCTAACACAGACACACCCAGATACTTATGTCTTCTAAAACAAATGCAAGTTTACGTCTTTAGCCCAGTTTCTATGTCTGGCTTAAAAACAATATATAACAAAACAAAACTTACTATAATCAATATAGTAAGTCTTTACACTTGCTTTTTTTTTCATTTTTTAAAGCTTTATTGAAGTATAGTTGATTTAAAATGTGATAATTTCTGCTGTACAACAAAGTGATTCAGTCATACATGTACACACATCCATACTCTTTCAGATTATCTTCCCATATAGAGTATCACAGAATATTGCATAGAGTTCTCTGTGCCATATAGCAGGTCCCTGCTGGCCAATCATTGCATATACCTCAGTATGCATATGGCAATCCTGAACCCCAAGCATACCCGCCCAACCTGTCCCCTTTGGTAACCGTTAGTTTTTCAAAGTCTGTGAGTCTGTTTCTGTTCTGCAAATAAGTTAATTTATATCCTTTTTTAGATTCTGCACATAAGTGACATCATACGATGTCTTTCACTGTCTGACTAGTTTGATAACCTCTAGGTCCATCCATGTTGCTTCAAATGGCATTATTTCATTCTTTTTGTGGGTGAGTAATATTCCACTGCATATATGTGCCACATATTCTAAAAGGCCTTTTATCCAAAGACGGAAAGATGGCCAAAAAACACATCAAAAGATGCTCAACATCACAAATTAGAGAAATGTGAATCAAAACTACTATGAGTACCACCTTACACCAGCCAGAATGGCCATCATCAAAAAGACTACAACTAATAAATGCTGGAAAGGGGTCAGAGAAAAGGGAACCCTCTTACACTGTTGGTAGAAATGTAAATTGATGCAACTACACTCTGGAAACCAGTATGGAGGTTCCTCCAAAAAACTAAAAATAGAACTACCACATGATCCAGCAATCCCACTCCTGGGCATCTATCTGGAGAAAACCATAATTTGAAAAAAGATATATGCACCCCAATGTTCACTGCAGCAATATTTACAATAGCCAAGACATGGAAGCAACATAAATGTCCAAGGACAGAGGAATGGATAAAGATGATGTGGTACATATAGACAATTGTTTTTAAGATCTTCAATAGGGTTAATGAGTATATCCTCATTAGCAAACCAAAGTTACTGTCCAGAGGCCAATACTAAAGGTGCACACTAGTCTTTTAATCTCCTTTGTATGTACACATATACACACACACACACACACACAAATTAAATCCCTTTAAACTGGAAATTTTAAATAGATAAACTGCACCTAGTAAAAGTCTGAAAGTCAGGTCAAGCCATGAGCAATGATAGGAGTTTCAAGTTGTATTTAATAAGCATTTACTTTCATTTTTTGGTTTATTTCACTGACTATTATTCTAGGTTATAAATGCATTATTATTCTAAGACAGAAGATTCACAGCATGCTAGATTTCAATATTAACACTACAAAGTATCTTTGAGATAGGAAAGGAAATTGAGCACATATTCAACAAAAGCATTTATTGGATGCTTTTATGTAAGTCACTCTGCTAGGTTCAATTAGACACACAAAGATGAAACACACTTGCATTTAAAACTTAAATCTAGTAGGGGAGTTCCCGTCATGGCTCGGTGGTTAACAAATCCAACTAGGAACCATGAGGTTGCGGGTTCAATCCCTGGCCTTGCTCAGTGGGTTAAGTAAGGATCTGGCGTTGCCGTGAGCTGTGGTGTAGGCCGGCAGCTGTAGCTCCGATTAGACCCCTAGCCTGGGAACCTCCATATGCCGCAGGTGCAGCCCTAGAAAAGACAAACAACAACAACAACAACAAAAACCTACTCTAGTAGGGGAAATAAGACAACATATATATCATTATGATAATACATAGCAACTTGAAGAACCATAAGAAAACATAAAAAAAGTGATATGAGAATTCAGAGAAAAAGATTTTTCTAAAAAACCAATTGAGTGAGGAACTTCGGACAGTAATTAGAGAGACCTAAAACTAACCTTTCCAAAAGTAAAATAAATGCTGAAAAGGGTTCAGAGAAAAGGGAACCCTCTTACACTGTTGGTATAAATGTAAATTGGGGGGTTTGGGGGGAAATCATAGATGTCATATGCATATATAGTTACTGGCTCCAGATTAAAACACAGAACATTGATATGCTGTGATAAAGTAAATAATAAATCAAACCATGTCCTAAATATACAATATAACAAGAAACTCTCTTGAGGCTCACTGATATTATTACTGAGAGCCACAGTTCTCAATCTTTCTCAGTGAAGAAACCTTTATTTTCATTTGGTGAAAATTATGAACTCTCTCACCAAAAAGAAAAAAAAAATGAACATCTGCACAAAAATCAATATTTAAATGTAATTTCAGGAGTCCACTTATTGAATTCTCTGCTCCAGAAAAAACTCATTCTACTCTCTTGTGAATCAGTTTCCATCACTGAGCTAGTATACAGTGAAAAGGAAGTAGAAAACATCTGTATATCACAGTCTGACTTGGTTAAAAAAGAGAGCGTCCACATGTCTCTCTGTCCTCATGGGCTCATTTTTCCATATTGTTTCCAGTAGAGGCTGCAGAAGTCATCTCAACAGCCTTAAGCAAGGGCTTAAAAGCTTTCAGCAACCTCCCCCAGCTGGCAATAAATTCCCTTGGGCACTGTGTAAGGTCCCAATACCTCCAACCCTCCTTGATAACCCAAAACAGAATCAGGTGATGATAAAGTAACTGCCCGATCCGTCCCATAGCCAAAATCTCCCTAAGCAACAACAGTAAATATTATTAAATAGTTACCATCTGCAAGAACTTGAACTAATTTATGATCTCAATTTGAGACTTGAAAACATAATAATGCTACCTAATATTTTACATGTATCGATCATTTACATTCTCTTATATGATCTTCACAACAATTTGGTGAAGTGGATAACGGAGAGTCCACCATAACTAATTCACAGATAGTGAAATTGATTCAGGACTCACAAGTCTTAAACACTAGGTCACATTACTACTATGTGGCAACAATGAAAGCATTATGGCATTGAAAGAATTCAGATTTCTAAAGGCTGGTACAGTGATTCTTGCTCTTCAGATACAAGTTACAAATCAACACTGGGTCAGGAAATCAACTAGAATGGATGTGGACCAACTTTTTTTTTTTAATAAAAAGATGAAATACAAAAGAAGACAAGACTGACAGAACAGAAATTAGAGTGGATCACAAACAGTGATTCACAATATGAAATATGTTACAAATGTGACCCATTATGCACCTGAAGAGCTAAGTACAGTTTTGTATATATTCTGTTTCAATTGTGTGCACACACATGCATGCACACATATAATGGGTCACGATGCGAAATATATTTTATCCTACAGATCCCAGTCAAAAAAGTATAAGAAGTAAATGCCATTTTTCAAGCATTAATAAATTGTCTCCCATAAGGGCTTCTACACAAATATTTCCTTTGTTGGCATCTCACATTAAAATCCTTAAAAGATGAATTCTAGTGTAATTCCTTCTCAATAACTCTCTCTCTAAGCAATATTTAAGGGAAATATGTCTCCAACACTACAATTCATATTCATGCAATTAGTATGTCAGTGGGAAAATGATGACTGCTTCCTCAATAGTTACCAAACTGATCATGTTTACAGAGGACTTGGCAACACCAACAGCAAGGTTTGAATATAAATTAACAGTAGGAATTTTTCTTCCCTGTGAAACCCTCAGGGGTGACCTCAGCAGACTCAATGAAGAGAAGCCGAGATTGGTTTATTCTGTTTTCCTTGCTTATTCACCTCTTCAAGAGTAATAACTCTGACTGGACAGAAATATGTTGAAACTGTCACTATAATAAACCTTAATCCTCAATTTTGGGGCTGGAATGCCTGGTAGTCCCACATGTATTAGGACCACAGGGCAGAACAACTCTAACATTTAAACAGAGTGAAAAACCATATGTCCTGGAAGTAGTACTGAAATTCTCCAATGATACAATTTGCTCCATTCCTCTGGATCCTTGGCTATTTCTTTCTTTTTTTTTTTTTTCTTTTTTTTGGCTTTTTAGGGTCACACCCACAGCATATGGAGGTTCCCAGGCTAGGAGCTGAATTGGAGCTGCAGCCGCTGGCCTATGCCACAGTCACAACAATGCCAGATCTGAGCTGTGTCTGTGGCCTATACCACAGCTCACAGCAACACCAGATCCTTAACCCACTGAGCGAGGCCAGGGACCGAACCAGCATCCTCATGGATACTAGTCAGGTTTGTTACCACTGAGTCAATACAGGAACTCCACCTTAGCTATTTCTGATGTAAAGTATGGTTAACAGACTCAAGGTATCACTTAAAATAATCAGGCAGGAAAATGCAGCAACAGATTGGGAGGAAGAAAGGCAGTATGAAAAGAAAGAAAAGTAAAGGTGCGAAAGGGATTGTATAAGCATTCATGTATACACAGTTAGGCAACAGGGAACAGTCAAAGGAAGTAAAGGCAGCAATGGGAAGAGAGAAGAAAAGGAAGATGAGGATAAGTTCAAAAGAGAAAAACCAGTAGGTATGCAATGCCAAAATAAAAATTATATAGCCATATGATTATTTATAATTTGTAATATACATACATCCATATAACTGAATAAAAGTTGTTACCATGTATGGTATTATATTCTAAACAAGTGAATATATATGCATATCCCTATACACACACACATACACACACACAAATACACACACACACAGAAGGCTAAACAATTCTAACATCAGAATGCTAGTTATCACTAGACTGGAAATTCTAAGTGAACAGGAAACATATCTGCTCTGCTGACCACTACATCCTCAAAGTCTCACTGGGACATGATAAACGTGCACTAAATATTTGCAGAAAGAAATAAAGAAAGGGGGAACAGAAATAAAAGAATACAAGAAGAAAATTCCAGGGTACTTGTCTCCTAAAATCAAAACATCTATACTTGGACAACACTGAATTTTCTGACACAAAATAACCAATGTAGGACAGTAGATATATTCTCCAACTGGGCCAAAGGCTGATTTCTTTGTCACCAGAATATGCATTTTTTTCATTTTAACATAAATACTAAATCAAATATATTTTAATACTAATGATTAAATTTTGTATTACTGATAAAATGGGTTAGGCCCCATCATAAAAATGTACACAATTACATGGCAGGTAAGTTTCAAGAATGGTGCAGGGGGTTAAGGATACAGTGTTGTCACTGCAGTAGCATAGGTCACTGCTGTGGCACAGGCTTGATCCCTGGCCCAGGGAACTTCCACATGCCATTGGTGCAGCCAAAAAAATAAATCCAAAAAACTTAAAATGCTGATTTACAACTATCAAATATTTACACAAATTCTTCAGAACACATCTATTTCATGAAGCAAAGTAATATATATAATTAAATACAAATAAGCAATCCTCTACTTATAGGCTAGCAAGTCACTTACATATATAAACAGAAAGTGAAAACCATTCTGACTCAAAAGACCTCCCAAAGGGCTGATTATAAAGGAAGAATTATAAAGGGATTTTCAGTATTAGAATTGCAGTACAAAAAGTGATGGGGGGGACAGTGACAGGAAGGGCAATAAACAGAGGCAGTAAAAAGTCAAATGACTAGGAGACTTCAGCCAGCAAAGAGAAAATGGCAGATCAAAACTAAAGTCAACAAATATGAGACCAGAAACTCAAAAACAACAAAAAACTAAAATAAAAAGTGGGCAAATGACTTGAAGAGACACTTCTCCAAAGAAGATACACAAATGGACAGTAAGTACATGAAAAGATGCTCAACCTCACTAGCTTTTAGGGAAATTCAAATCAAAACCACGAGATAACACTTCATCCCACCAGGATGGCTATTATCAAAGGCAGAAAATAAGTGATGGCATGAATGTGGAGAAATTGGAATCCTTGTGCATTACTGGTGGGAATGGAAAATGGCACAATGCTATGAAAAACAGTGTGAAGGTTCCACAAAAACTTAAACATAAAAATTACCACATAATCCAGCAATCTCACTTCTGGGTATATATCCACAGAATTGAAAGCAGACTCTCAGAGAGATAAATGTAAACTCATGTTCATAGTAGCATTTGTCACAATACTCAAAAGGTGGAAGCAACCCAAGTGTTCGCATATGGATGAATGGTTAAACAACATATGTATACACACATACAATGGAGTATTGGTCAGCCTTTAAAAAAGAAGGAATTCTGATACATGCTACAACAATGGATGAACCTTGAAAATATTATACTAAGTGAAAGAAGCCAGACACAAAAGGACAACTATTGTATGATTCCACTTACACAAGATGTTTAGAATAGTCAAATTCATAGAGACAGAATGTAGAAATGTGTGATGTTGGGGGAATGGGATAACGATGAGTTATTGTTTAATGTATAGAAAGTTTTAATTTAGGATAATAATTTCTCCAGCAGACATCAGAATGTGCCTAATGCCACTGAACTGGATACTTAAAAATGGTTAAAATGGTGAAATTTTATGTTATACACATACAATATACCACAATTTTAAAAAGTGGGGAAAGCAAGAGTTCCTACTGTGGTGCAGCAGAAAGGAACCCAACTAGTATCCATGAGGCTGCGGGTTTGATCCCTGGCTTTGCTTAGTGGGTCAGGGATCTGGCATTGCTGTGAGCCATGGCGTAGGTTGCAGACAACAGCTTGGATCTGACATTGCTGTGGCTGTTGTATAGGCCAGTAGCTATAGCTCCGATTCAACCCCTAGCCTGGGAGCTTCCATATATATTTTGAAAAAGAGAATAGATTATAGGGGATGTAATGCATTGAATAGTGGCGCCCAAAAGATATGACTACACCCTAATCCCCAGAACCTCTGAACGTGACCTCATTTGAAAAAAAAAAAATCTTTGTAGGAGATCATCCTGGATCTTTGGAGTGGGCCCTAAATCTAACAACAAGTGTCCTAGTAAGAGAAAGACAGAGGAAATTTGAGAGACAGAAGAGGAAAAGACACAGACGACACACAGAGGAGAGGGCAATGTGAAGATGCAGGTAGAGACTGCAGTGCTGCAGCTTCAACCCAAAGAATGCCAAGGAATGCTGATGGCCAGCCACCAAAAGCTGGAAGAGGCAAAAAAGAGAGCCTCCTTCAGAGCCTCTGGAGAGAGCACAGCCCTGCCAACACCTTCATTTCAAACTGCTGACCTCCAGAATCATGAGAATAAATTTCTGTTGTTTTAAGCCATCAAATATGTGGTAATTTGTTATGCCAGCCCTAAGAAACTATCATGGGGGTAAAAAGATAAAATAAAAAGTTAAGGAAGTAGACATCATAAGCATAGAACATGTCACTCAAGCCAAAATTTAACTATGAAAAGCAAGAGTAAAGGGGAATCATGGGTTTTGTAACTAAGTCATAATCCCTGACCATATGATAACAGAGGGCAAAGTGCTGAAGCCCCCCCATCCAGGGCAGAGCAGGGTATGGCTGATACATGCTCCTGGCCAATGTCTCCAGGATCTGGCACAGCACCCCAACACGGATGCTAAGAATGTCAGAGCACAGAGAAAGGCTGCACCCCATTATCTCAAGTTTTAAGGGAGGGGTCTTCATCCAAGACATTCTCATCAGGATATTTTAATTCCATGAATTAACACCCCCAGATCCCTTCACCTACTGCCAACCAAAATGAAAAAACTTGTTCTCTGCCTCCCATGTTAAGTGCTTATGAGGAATCTTCCAAAAGGCAGTGCCACCCACACTCATTAAGAGGACCTAGGTGCTCCCCTAGTCATACACAGGAGGAACTGGGAGATGGGAGACAAGTGAGTGTGCTGGGTGAGGTATTACTTAACTCATACATCTAACCAAGTCCAGGCTTCCAGAATTTCTCTATTCAATGTTATTAATTAGGCAAGAAGAAGGTAATGAATTCTTTTCCTTTTTTTTTGTTTTTTTTTTGTTTTTTTTTTTTTTTTTCGGTCTTTTTACCTTTTCTTGAGCCGCTCCCGAGGCATATGGAGGTTCCCAGGCTAGGGGTCTAATCAGAGCTGTAGCCGCCGGCCTACACCAGGGCCACAGCAACACGGGATCCAAGCCACATCTGCAACCTACACTATAGCTCACGGCAAAGCCAGATCCTTAACCCACTGAGCAAGGCCAGGGATCGAACCCGCAACCTCATGGTTCCTAGTCGGATTCGTTAACCATTGCGCAACGAAGGGAACTCCACGAATTCATTTTTTTTAATTAAAAAATGGATAGCTCAGATTTTACTTTTTAAACATGGAAATAACTACTTTTGCATGTCTTTTTTTAAAAAAGAAATCATGTTGGATTAGGAGTATGCTTGATTATGAAAGAGTACTGTCATGTAGTTTACTTTTTTTGTGGCTTTTTAGGGCCACAACCATGGCACGTAGAGGTTCCCAGGCTAGGGTACCAATCGGAGCTATAGCTGCCAACCTAGGCCACAGCCACAGCAACATGGATCAGAGCCTTGTGTGCGACCTACACGACAGTTCACGGGCGACACCAGATCCTTAACCCCATTAGGCAAGGCCAAAGATCAAACCCATATGTTCATGGATGCTAGTTGGGATCACTAACCAATGAGCCATAGCAGGAAATCCTGTTTTACTTTTTATTGTTTTGTTTTGTTTTTTGTCTTTTTTAGGGCCACACCTGCAGCACATAGAGGTTCCCAGGCTAGGGGTCCAATCAAAGCTATAGCTGCTGGCCTACACCAGAGCCACAGCAATGCAGGATCTGAGCCATCTTCCACCTACATCACAGCTCAAGCAATGCCGGATCCTTAACCCACTGAGTGAGACCAGGGATCAAGCCCACATCCTCATGGATGCTCATCAGTTTCATTAACTGCGGAGCCACAACAATAACTCCGTTTTACTTTTTAAATATGACTATAAAGAGATGGGTTTTTTTCCCTTCTAATGTCTGTTTGACCTTACATGTACTGGCGCATCTATTCTACTTATTAAAATGCTATGTTACTCAAAAAAGGGGGTGGTGGGCTAGTTGGAAAAAAAACAACAAGGTTAAAGGAAGGGTTTTTCAGGAAAGAAAGAATCATTTTCAAAAATATCATTTATCAAAGATTTATCTTTCCACTTTGAAAACATCTACAGGGTTTCTTTCTCTTAAGTAAGTGGTGTGAGTGTACACACACACACACACACACACACACACACACACACACACACACACACACAGGCTTTTGGACTAAGCTCCTAATTTACTCTTAAACACAGATTATCAAAAGTTGTGTATAAGCTAAATTTCCAGAAAATTGTCATTTAAATGCCTTGAACTGTCTCAAGTCACATTTGACATAAATCTTCTTATGCTATATATTTGTACATCTTATTTTTTAAAGGTAATAAATATTCAATATTACATTGAGTAGAAGTAAAATTCTTAATTTGAGTTTTACTTTCTTTCAGCTGATGTCAAGAAGTCACCAGTCACTTTGCCTGTGCCCTTAGTCTGACTCAAACAGTTCTTGCCTCACCATTTTCGCTACGGCTGAGCAATGGGTGACCCCAACGAGAGCTTGTAAAACAAAAGTAAACTGTGTCTATGGTCCTAAGGATGTCTAAGGAATAAAGTGCTTAGATTTGGTGGAGGGATACAGTGATCGCTATTTAGCAAAATGATACTATTTACGCATTTCCTGACTTTCTGAAAGTTATACTTCCTACAGGGCTGAGAAAGAGGACTGATCTTTACAAAACTATGTGATTAACTGAATTCAAAATTAATTTTTTAATCTTTTATTTGACTGGCCAAAACTAATTGAGTAGCTTCATATTTAACTTTTTAAAATATACTGACTTTTCACAAAATTTGTCTCCCTTAACATCTTAAGCATATTTACTTCCATTTCCCCAATATTCATTAATTTTAATCTAACAGCTGGATGTCACACATTTTCATCCCTCTCCTGTTTACAAAGCTTTACATGTTTTAATGTGTACTTTACTGTTGCCCTTTACTAGACAGATAATTATTACTATACACTGCAGGGAAGATTTGCTTTGCATACAGTACAGGTGTCTCTTAAGAAAAGAGAGAGAGAGAGTCGCATCAAAATTAGTTTATCTCTTGCCATCAAACAAATCCAGTGTTTTTGAGAACTCCTTTTATTAGGAAAATCCTCCTTGAATGTCTATATTTCAAATTCCTTAAAGTATCAATCTTTGATAAACTGACAAACAAAACCCTATAAAACAAGTGAACCTGGCATTAACACCTTCATAAGACCATTCTCAATTATTTGCTGGCCAAGATCCAATTTAGCTTACTTTCATTTTTCTAATCTAGTGCCTGCTTTAAGTTCTTCATATCCCTTAGGCTATGACACTCAAAAATATATCTCCTACAAAAAGTTTAATTGGTTAAAAAAAAGATTAATTTGTGAATATTTAGGCAAGAGCAGCTCCATTGTCAATTATCCAAACTTGATGTATCACTTCTTCCCCTAATTCTTGCTGGCCTAACCAAGAATGGATATCTAGCAGTCCTGGAAGCTGGGCACAATAAAACAATGGTATGTCTGAGAAAACGACTAGGAAACCAACTCACAGATGGCTTGTCTAAGAGTGAGCATAGCTGTTCTGGGGTTGTTCCTATAATACAGATTTAGAGAGCAGGCAGAGGGGAAAGGGTTATACCACTGTAATAATGGCAAAAGGGAGGTTGAGAAAGAATGAGTAGAATCCTCAGTCCAATCAGGCAACATCAACAGTGGCTGGGCACCCCCCCTCCTCAGAACATGGAGGCTAGGGAAACTGGCCCACCACATCCTAGCTCTGTCTCTTACCCCAGATAGCCATCTCTGTGCATTAGATTGCACAATACGCTTTACTTATATTAAAACAACTAACAGGGGTTCCCGTCGTGGCGCAGTGGTTAACGAATCCGACTAGGAACCATGAGGTTGCGGGTTCGATCCCTGGCCTTGCTCAGTGGGTTAAGGATCCGGCATTGCCGTGAGCTGTGCTGTAGGTTGCAGACGCGGCTCGAATCCCAAGTTGCTGTGGCTCTGGCATAGACCGGCAGCTACAGCTCTGATTAGACCCCTAGCCTGGGAACCTCCACGTGCCATAGGAGCAGCCCGAGAAATGGCAAAAAACAAAAACAAACAAACAAACAAAAAACAAAAAAAAACAACTTACATTCCTTTCCTCCACCTGTTACAGTGAGCTTTTCTAATAACTACAGAGTATTTATAACTTTTTAAAACTGTGAATCACTATGTGAATCACTATATCAACTATACCTCAATTTAAAAAAAGAATTTTAAGTATACTTTTACTATTTCATATGTGTTAATTCAAACTGTAGAGTGATTTTTCAAGATCCTGAAAGGCGCATATTATATTTTTTGCTATCCCCTAGAGAGACTACCTCAGGATCAAACTTGGTATGTTGAACTATTTGATTGGAAAAAATAAGATGTATACTGGAAGAAGCAGAACAGTAATAATCTAAATCCTGGGTTAAATCCCAGGTCTGGCACTTACTAGGCTGCCTTGGATAGTTTAGCTAAACTCACTAACTCAAACTCAAATACATCTAGTCTGAGGATCACCCTAAAAACATTCTAACCAAAAATACCAAAGATACCTAATAATCAGAGAAAAAAACCAAGAATTTGTGTTGCTGATTTTATGCTGACCTTGTTTTTTTTCAGGTTAGTATTTTCAAACAAACAATTCATATTATTTTTGTTTCGCTTTAGCAAAAGGTATTTATCTGCACAAGGAAGATGATACATATTGTAAATGTAATTGTATTACTCAAAGAATTCTTTAAAGTGGCAAGTAGAATTTAAAATATTCCAATAGAGTACACTATTACCTATATTACTGAAATTCAATCCACAATAGCATTGTAATATCACATATAATTCCAATATATTCTTCTTCAAATATTCTAAAATACTGCATTCACTTTCCTGCCATCTGTTTACTTCATATGTCTGTCCAGTCACCATGAAACTATCTTCTCTTCTCCCCCCCACCCCCCCACACACAATCTCGCTCTCTTTCTTGTGCTGTCTCTGGCTCTCTCTCTGGCTCTCTCTCTCGCTCTCTCTCGCTCTATCGCTCTCTCTCTCCATTCCTTAATCTTTCTTCTTGAGGTGACTACAGCCACTAGAGGGCAATAAGTTTACAAAGATAGATGTACTTATCTATAAAGAATTGAGATTCACACACTAGGAAGTTTGAAAACATCCCATCACAAACCCTAAAGCACCGGCAATTAGACTCAAATATGCAAGGTACATACTTCAAACTCAAAAGTTTATCCTAGAAAAGGAGTTCAAAACAGCACATAATAATGCTCAAAAAAGGAATTCCATTTTCTCTCTAAGCACTAAAAAAAGACTAATTTGCTTACAGACACATAGCAGTATTAGAAATTGGGATTTTTTTTAAATATTAGCCAGACCAGAGAAGGAAAAAAAGGGGAAAACAAAAATACAAAATGGTAGAATTTGCAGGGTGGATAGAAAAGAATTGATTTCTTCCAATGCCTCCACAGCTACATTCAAAATAGGGTGAACTATAGTTCCCACTGTAGGTCAGCAGTAACAAACCTGACTAGTATCCATGAGGATTCAGGTTAGATCCCTGACCCCACTCAGTGGGTTAAGGATCCAGAGTTGTCATGAGCTGTGGTATAGGTTGAAGATGCAGCTCGGATCCTGCGTTGCTGTGGCTGTGGTGTAGGCCAGCAGCTGCAGCTCCCAGTCAGTCCCTAGCCTGGGAACTGCCATATGCAGCAGGTTCAGCCCTTTAAAAAAGGGGGGGGGGGATTTAACAGGTGTATTTTAGGGAAAGAAAAACAGTGATTGTGAGAGGATTTACTTTTTTTCTCACAATTAAGGATGCGAAGGGAGAAAAGTTAACAGTTATTAATATTTTAACAGTTAGTTTTACTATTTTTTGCACAGAACCCAAATCCAAATGAACTTTTTAGCTTTGCATTTACTTACACTGACAATGCAAAACTGTGACACTTTTACACTGACGTTTTTCCTCATTTTCTTACCCGCATTGGATGTATATCAGCATAAGGAGGTTTTCCTTCCGCCATTTCTACAGAAGTAATGCCAAGGGACCAGATGTCAGCCACACAGTTATAGCCTATTTCCTGAATTACCTCAGGAGCCATCCAAAATGGAGTTCCTATCACAGTATTGCGTTTTGCCATTGTATCCTAAAAAACATTACACAGACATAAATGCTATTACAAAAACACTAAGGAAATGTATTTACCAAAGTGTTCTTTAAACTAAATATGTGAAATACTCAAATACTACTAATTGTGTCTGAAATTGACTATCTGCCTAAAATTTCAGCTAGTTGTAACATGACATATTTTGGAATTCTGAATTATGAAGTAACCAAAAGATCACAAGGAGATTATCTCCACTATCTTCACTAAAGACGGTCATTAAAGATAGTATTGTAACAATAAAAGCTACATAAAAGAGCAAATGCAGCTTTCCATTCTGAACACTTCAGCACTTTGATGACAATATATATTTTCATTGTGATTCAATGTCTCAAGTTGAAAATAAAAGTAGCAAATAATATGCAAATCATGGCTCCTTCTCCCTGAAAACAATGAAGTAAAAAGCATTTCTTTCCAAAACCCCCAGTAGATATTACCAAAGTTTATTTACAATCAAACCTGGACACATAAACCAAAAGTGTGTCCAAAATTATTACACTTACTGTTAACTGCCCAGCCACTCCAAAATCTGCCAATTTTGCATGTCCTTCTGTGTTAAGGAGAATATTTCCAGCTTTTATATCTCTGTGTATTTTTCTCATAAAGTGTAAATATTCTAGTCCTTTCAAAGTAGATTTAAGAATAGTTGCAATTTCCTCTTCTGTTAACTGGAAAAAAAAAATTTTAAACTCGATTGAAATGTCATATCAGATAAACTGAATACTCTTAACAAGCACTTCTTCCTAATGATCATTAAACCTCTAGGAAAAGGCTAAAAAGGTAAAGAACTGAGAACCTCTTTTTCTGATTAAAGAAAATTTCATTTTCTCCTTTCTTTAAAATCATCGATGTCATTCCTAAAGTACATAACATATCTCAAGAATCAACAAGACCCTAAGAAATCATTATGTCCTACATCATCTAACACCGAGGCAGCAGTACTACACCTCTCTTCCCTGGAAAAACTAAGTTCAGATACTCTTTCCTGTGATGCCTCCAATTACTGATGAAAACAGAAACCAACAGTGTTACATAAAGCAGAGGAAATGAAGAAGGGCAGATTGCCAAGAGTCTCCTACATGAATATTAACATTACATCAACACCACCCCTCCTCCTTCCAGCCAGGTTATTCCTAATCCACCCAGGTCCTGGATTTCTAACCCTCAAAAACAGAAATGTTAGAGAATGACTAGGAAAATGGAAACACAGACAAAGGCTATCAAGGGAAGGAAAAGGGAGGAGAGAGGAGATAAGAAAGCCAAGGAGGAGACGGGAGGGAAAGGAAACATTCTTAGCAGTTGTAGCAGTAGAGCCAGGGCTACATGTACCAAGCACTGCACTAAGTGTTTTGCGTGCATTATTTCATTTATCTTTATAACAACCCTATAAGGTAAATACTATTATTAACATCATTTGACAAATGAGGAAGTTATTGAAAGAGTTTTAGTAACTTCCTTCTGGTCAAATACAAGTAAAGTGGAATCAAGACCCGAGTCCTCTCTGACCATAATCTATGTTTTTAACCACCGTCTTGTACTCTCTTGACAAATCTTATTCAAGTGGCAACTTGTGACAGTATCTATTTTTATTGTCCCTATTTTTATCGAAAATGTCCTCTTAGTTTTTAAATACATCCAAGTAGTATCAATAACTGAGAATAATAAAACCTACTTCATACTATAAGCAAAATCACTATAAACATAACCTAAAGAAATAATTTGAGGGAAGGGAGAGAATCTCCATTAATACAGAGATAGAGGACAACACTGCTCTATAAGGGGGGGGGGGGGAATCAGAAAGAGTGCAAATACCCCACAGTAGGATAACAGGAAGATACAGTGGTAACAGAAAATATAAAATTATGAAGACTATGCAGAATGTGAAAGTAACTACCAGAAGAAGCTTGCTTCCACTGTTACCAACCCCCCACAGTGGTTCATGGCTTATAGAGAAATAACTTGAGGGACAATTGGATATTTACAGCAAAAAAAAAAAAAAAAAAAAAAAAAAATGAAGCTGGACTCCTGCCTCACACCATATACAAAAAATTACTCAAAATGGATAACAACCTAAATATGAATTACAAGCATAAAATTCTTTGAAGCAAACATAAGGGTAAAACTTCATGACCTTGGGTTGAGTAATGTCATTAGATACAGCACCAATACAAGCAACCAGAGGAGGTGGGAAACAAACTGAACCTTATCAAAATAAAAAACTTTTGTGCATTAAAAGACATTATTAAGAAAGTCAAAGGACAACCCACAACATGGGGGAAAATATTTGTGAATCATAAGTGTGATAAGAGTCTGGTATCCAAATTATATAAAGAACCCTTACAACTCAACCAAAAAAGAGAAAAACAATCTCATGGGCAGAGGAGTTGAACAGACATTTCTCTGAAGAAGATACACAAATGGCCACACATGAAACGACAGATGTTCAACATCACCGTCATTAGTCATCAGGGAATGCGAATCAAAGCCACACTGAGGTACCACTTCATACTCACTAAGATGGCTATAATCAAAAAAGAAAGGAAGATAGAAAGAAAAAAAATTCTGGCAAACGTGAAAAAACTGGAACTCTCTGGTGGAAATGTAAAATGGTGCAGCTTCTGTGGGAAACAATGTTAAGTTTCTCAAAAAGGTGTTTTTTTTTTGTTTTTTTTTTTAAGTTAAACACAGACTTACCATATGATCCAGAAATTCCATTCCTAGGTATATACTCAAAAGAATGGAAAACTGGTACTCAAACAAACATATGTACATGAATGTTCATAGCAGTACTATTCACAGTGGCCAAAAGGTTGAAACCACCCAAATGTCTATAAACAGAGGAATGGATAAACACATCATGGTACATATATACAATGGAATATTATTTAGTCATGAAAGGGAATAAAGTACTGACATGGGCTGCAATGCAGACGGACTTTGAAAAAATTAGGCTAAGTAAAATAAGCCAGACACAGAGGGGCACATATTGTATGATCCCATTTATATGAAATATTCAGAATAGGTAAATCCACAGAGAAAGAAAGCAGACTTTGGTTGCCAGGGGCTGAGGTGGTGGGGGGGAGTGGGGAGCAACTGCTTAATGGATAGGTAGTGATGAAAATATTTTGTAACTAGATAGAGGGAGTAATCACACAACACTGTGAATATACTAATGCCAAAGAATTTTTCACTTTAAAAAGCTAAGTCTTATGAGGTTCCAGCTGTGGCACAGTGGGTTAAGAATCTTAACTACAGCAGCCCAGGTTGCTGCAGAAGCACAGGTTCGATCCAGCATGATGAGTTAACGGATTTGGCCTTGCCACAGGGGCAGCACAGGTCACAGCTATGGCTCGGATTCAATCCCTGGCCTGGGAACTTCCATATGCTGTGGGTGTACCTATTTAAAAAAAAAAGAAGGCCTGAGAGATATTTTTGCTGAGGTCTAAATGACAGGAGAGAGCCAACTGTGGGATGGGCTACCTGGAAACTTGACACTCTACACAAATGAAACAAAAGAAAAATACCATTCATTCAAGAAAAAGCTTCCCACATTTGAGTTCAAAAAAGAAAGCTGAAGTTTAGTGAACCAAGAAGAGACTAGTTCAAGATGAGATGTGAGGAGATAGGCAAGGATTAGATCGTGTAAAGCTTTACAGATCATGGGTAAGGAGTCTGAATTATTCAAAAATTCTAATACTTCCAGGAACTAGGATTCTCTACTGCAGACCAGACAGTCTGACTATACTGTCCACAGAGAGCAAGCATGATGCTCCAAAGCTGCACTGTCCAATACAACAGTTTCCCAGCACCTGAAACATGCGTAACCCAAGATGAGATGTGCTCTAAATGTAAACTGTACATCAAAGTTCAAAGCTTAGTACCTAAAAGAGAATGTAAGGTATCTCATTAATAACTTCCATGTTGCTTACACTTTGAAATATTTATATGGCAATTATTTTATTAAAAATATGTTAATGTTTTAACGTAAGTTATTGATACTAATAAAATATTATTAGATAATATTAAGGCTATATATTAATATATTTAATACATTATTAAAACTAATTTCACCTTTTTTTATTTTTTTTATTTTATTTTATTTTATTTTATTTTTTTTGCTATTTCTTTGGGCCGCTCCCGCGGCATATGGAGGTTCCCAGGCTAGGGGTCGAATCCGAGCTGTAGCCACTGGCCCACGCCAGAGCCACAGCAACGCGGGATCCGAGCCGCGTCTGCAACCTACACCACAGCTCACGGCAACGCCGGATCGTTAACCCACTGAGCAAGGGCAGGGACCGAACCCGAAACCTCTTGGTTCCTAGTCGGATTCGTTAACCACTGCGCCACGACGGGAACTCCTCACTTTTTTTTAAATATGGGTGCTAGAAAGTTTAGAACTACACATGTGGCTCATGTTATATTTCTACAGAACAGTACTGCATTAAGAAAAGGGCCCACAAGATTGGTTCACTGTGATGTATGCACAATGCTTGGAACCACACCTGGCATACAGTTAACACTCAATAAATAATGAATGAATGGGTAGAGACTTGTAGTTACAAAAGAGATAGCCACATGTGATATTCCCAGGCTTTTTAAATTAGTGCTTTGCACCAAGGTGGGGGAGTAGAGTTAGGAGTGTTGTTGAAATCCACCACGCTACACCACTGCGGAACATGTGCAAGACAGTGGTGCTGTCCTGTGTGCCTGTGTTTCTCCCCTCTCCCTAGTCCCCATTCCTGGTATAAAGATGAAAGGTCCGAGGGTATTATAAAAGCAGTGCCAGTCCACAAAATTGTGTCATGTTTAGTTCTTTCAATGCTGACCTTGTCGGTTATCTAGACTTCAATTTTTAGTCTCATAGTGGTCCCTTATTTCCAACTAGAAGGTCACTAATCCTTCATAAACACCTTGATCTGTTACCTCTCCTCCTGTATACCCTATATTTCAGAGCTATACTAGAGAAAGTTCAGAAGTAAACAGACCTACTATACTTTCAGCTCTCAGGATCTATCTGACTTTGGTGCTGCAAAGCATATGCCATTGGAGAAATCCAGAGGGAGCCTAAAGGAAGACTTGCCAGAGACACTGCACTCATTCATGAACTGCCTGGCTTTGCTAAAAGATTTCAAAGGGTCATTACAATTCTTTGATTCCATAATGTATACACAAAAGATCTTCATAGTCTTTTCTTAACAAAAGACTATAATAAATAAAAAATTCACACTAATTTGAACAACCACTTTTATTCTTTCAGTCAGTACCAACTTCACTGGCTCTCTTGTATAGTTTCTGTTAAAGGCGCTGGGTATATGTGGTGAAGAAACTGACAGGACCAGTTTTTCTGAAACTTACAAGAATACCTGAGACCACAATTGTATTTGGTCCTCAATTAGTAAAGGTGGAGATGGCAGATCTGAATCAAACACGTAAAGTTTCTAGAGCCTCTCTTTCATTATGCTTTTCTCTGTTTGGTAATAAACCCCTTCCCTTACTTCTGGGAATCAATCCAAAAAACGACATAATATCCAATCATTCACACCAGTACATGGATACATCCTCATTTAAAGCTATTTTTGTATGGTATTATTTCAACAAGCCATTTAAATATTAAGGCTCAAATGTGGTCTCTGCACTTTAAGGCTTTTAACTTCCATGACAAAAATGAAAGGTTTCTCGCCCCAATAAAACCATTTTAAACAACAACAGACAAGTTAAGAAACAGTTTCTGCAACACAGAGATATAATGTTGACCTAAATGTTTATATTTCTTTTACCTGAGTTTCACACAATTCAATAAACAGACTTAATCGTCCTTTTCTACAGATAAGAAAACAAATTCAGAGAAATTAAGGGGTCTGTCAAACACAACTATTAAGTGGCAAACACGTGTCTTGTGATTTTACAGTCTATTGACTCTCACACCATTGCCAGATGGTCACAAACATGAATGTTTGAATTACTATCGATATAAGAAAACAGGGAATTACAAGGCTTCTTCCAAAGGTGATATCAAAATACGAATTCAACAAACGGTAAAGGCAATGTTTAATCAGAACAGTCACTAGCCATAAAGCCAACCAATCAGAACAGCTAAGGATAGTTAACAACAGTAAGAACAGATACCAGCCATAAACAAACAGTAAAACTGAACAGCAGCCTTGCATATCAGGCAGAGTGCACGCATCATCTCAGCATTCAAGTTTAAATTATTTTAAGTGGTATGCCAACCAAACAAACTAGTATACCTGTAAATGAACTCACCTGGCCCGAAAAATAACCTTAACTGAGGACATCAAAGATAACTTTATGAGTATTTTATTGAAAACAGATACTTAATCCCATCAAAATGAACACATAGATCAATTACTTAAACTTTTAAAATATTTAAATAAAAGTAAGTAACTATCAAGTCATGAGACAAAAAGTTTCTAATCAAAAAGGCAAAGAATTACAAAAATTTATTACCTTGGTCTACATAAAAATTAAAAGCTTAGAAAATTTAGAAAAACGTTCCCAGCAAATACAGTGAGATACTTAGGATATAGATTTAAAACAGAAAGAGTTCATGTAAATCCTTCAGAAAAACAAAAAACCTCAATAAATCTATAGGCAAGGAAATGAACATATGATTCATAAAAATTAAAACAGGACTAGTTATATATGTGAAAATATTAAACTGCACTATTAAAGAAAAGCAAATTTAAAAAATGAAGTTATTGATTATGAACTTGTGCCATATGGGTCACAATGTTGCTGAGGAAATCAGTACATGTGGAGCTTGTACAAGAGTATAAGCCATGTGTAAAAGCATACTTTCCAAAACGCCTTAGAAGACATTCGTTCACTGAAAAAAGTGATTGAGCACTACGCTGTACTTAAAAAGTCTCCAACCTAACCTCACAGAGTTCCAATCTTGAATAAAAGTCAGACTTACAAACTATAAAAAGCACTTTCATGGTGAAATGGAACAAGGGAGAACAATTAATTAGAGAAGGAAAGAAGAACTGGCATCAAAATGGGACTTTGAATAAGAAAAGTAGTTTACTGTCCAGAGAAAGGAAAGACCACAAACAATTAACTGAAGAACAGAAGTATAATAGTTATGAAGTGGCATTCAGTTATCAAGTGAGGCCCATTTTCTTTCCTTCCATTAAGATGAGAAAAATGATAAAAGGTACAGGACAATTTACAGCCTTGTAAGTGCCAAAAGGCAGGTAAATCTTAGCAAATTTGGAGAATAAATGCTTACCTAGTCTCTTTTAAATATCAATGGATCAAATGAACTTTGGAAACAAACAATATCTATATCCACTTTTAAATCACTCTGCACATATTCTTTTGTGTCACTAACGGAGAATAAGAAGGGAAGGAGAGTCATCTTCTAGATGTAGGTCTTGATCCAGATGTTTACCTCATGTCCTTTAGACATCTACTGACTATATTTGGGGGGGAAATGGAAGGGAGTTAGTTGACAGCCATTTTCCTAAATAGAGTTTTGTTTTCAAATAACCTTTAAATGCTTTTAACAAATTTCATTTACATACAAACACAATCACCACGGCCAGATTTCTATTTGGCAAAAGAGAGAATCCCTTCTTCCCATTACGATAAAAATTTTAAGTAGTATCTTTTTCATATCAATAATAATTCAGACAGATTTCAAAATTATGAGGTTTATAAAGAAAATACATAGGGAGAAAAGAAAAAAACATAAGAGAGAGAATCTGCTTTATATAGGAAGAGGTATCACAAGACTCAAGTTCTAAGATGGAAAACTCTTAGATCCATTCTCAAATCACAGTTAACACTTCTTTTAGTAATATCTGTCAAGAATCCTTTCCAATGAAAAATTTTATCAACAGAGTACTTCATTTATGGATTTAATTAGGTTATCATCAATACATTACAGATTTAATTTTAGTCCCATCACTATACAAATGGGGCAATGTTATTTTAAAATCACTTGAATCACATTTTACAGTCAAGTTTAAAAAAAGGAAGAGGAGGGCAGGAGAGAGACAATAAACCACGAATAAAATACTCAGTAATCAGAGATGGAAATAAGACTTTATAGCTCAGCAAATACATTAAAAGACGGAAGTCTACATCTGGTTTCAATAATGGTATGAATTCATTGGCAAATTTAAAAAGAATCCCATTGTACAAAACAAAAAGGTGGTTTTGATAGGCTTTAGTCCTCTGGTTACTTTCGTTTCTAAAGTCATATGATTAGTATAATAATATGATACATTTAATATGTCACTATGTATATGGTTTTGATAAAAATGCACCCACCAAAGTGTCTGAAGGGCACAGGCACAAGCTGTTTTAAAATACATATACTGCCTTAATGCTTTTACTTTAGTAAAAACAAATTCAAGTGAGGTTTTGTAAGTTCATACAAAAATCATAATTTTAACTTTCTAAAAATCAATCTTGAACAATCTTAGCTAAATCTACCTTTTCGACATAATTATTTATGCATATAAAATAATGTATTAATTCTGTATTTAGTACTTATTCTCTACTAAGGAAACAAACCAAAAAATGAAACATAGTTCCTCCTTTTCAAGTGCCATAGACATATATAACTACAGATACTTTACCATCAAATTTTAAGTCTCAACTTTCACAGTGGTTTTTCATAAAGTTTTTAAAACCATCTGAGCAAAACTCACCAATGCAATCTTTACACAGTCTTTTAAGGCCTGGATCAGATCTCACCTCTTTCAAGAAATTTCCCTTTATTCCTCATCTCAGGATTTACCTGCCCAGTAATGATAATGATAACATCAACAACAGCTCACCCTTATACTGAGTTTTTACTGTACCAGCCATATTACAGGTATCATTTCATTTTCCATCCAAACACCACAAAGAGTAGACATCAACAAAAATTTATCTGAGAGGCTGTTACACTACCTTGGGAGGGGAAAGAAACAAGAGCAAATAATTACAATATTAAGCAATGCCTGTTTTAACAAGATTAGGTATAGGAGCACTCCAGGACAGCAGTTTCTAAGCTGACGGTGGATAAGAACCAGTAGTCTTAAAATCCAAGATACATACTTTAACCTTCCAGGCCCTGAATGATACAGTTCTTGCTAGCCTTGACAATCTTACCACACCACTCTCCCTACCCAAAGACTCCACAGAGGAAGTGACTTCTGAGCTGACTCCTGAAGAATGAACAAAGTTTCTCCAGAGACCAAAAAGGGAATGAAATACTAAATAGGTATAAAGGCGATGGGCACAAACATATATGAAGTCAAGTACAAGTGAATGGTTCTTTGTGTTTGAATGTAAGGTATATGGGAAAATAGTGCTAGATATAAAGGTAGGTTAGGGCCAAACTCTGCTTTATGTGTCTACCCATTTTCAAACGGAAAGATGATTTGATCATACCTGAACTTTTAAGAAGGAAACTCTAGCAGCAGACTTAGTCAAAGATGAAAGCTTAGTACCACCCACTGGGACACATCAGCCTCACTGTATGTGAGTTTGCAAAGGACTTTTGATCTTGTTTTTTTCTACTTCTCATTTTTTTTAGGGGTAGCTCCTGCTGTGGCTCAGCAGTAAAGAACCCGACTAATATCCACGAGGACTCGAGTTCGATCCCAGGCCTTGCTCAGTGGGTTAAGGATCCAGCATTGCCATGAGCTGTGGTTAGGTTGCAGATGCGGCTCAGATCCCACACTGCTGTGGCTGTGGCACAGGCTGGCAGCTGCAGCTCCAATTTGACACCTAGCTTGGGAACTTCCACATGAAATAGAAAAGAAAAAAAAAAAAAAAAAAGACTAGAAGTAGGAAAGCTAGTGTAAAGAATATAATAAAGTCATTTATAGCAGTAGTAATAGCAGCGGCAGCAGCAGCAATTGGAGTAATAGCTAATAGGTATATAAACTTGCTTAAAATCCCAATGGATTTTTTTAGTCAAAATTTCTAATTCTGGAGTTCCTGTCATGGTGCAGTGGAAACGAATTTGACTAGGAACCATGAGATTGCGAGTTCGATCCCTGGCCTCGCTCAGTGGGTTAAGGATCCAGCGTTGCCACGAGCTGTGGTGTAGGTCGCAGACGTGGCTCGGATTCTACGTTGCTATGACTGTGGTGTAGGTTGGCAGCTGTAACCCCTAGCCTGGGAACCTCTATATGCTGCGGTGCGGCCCTAAAAAGCAAAAAAAAAAATTCTAATTTTAAGATGGAGAGATGTCAAAGCATGCAGTTAGGCAAGAAGGCACTGAAAGCAAAATCCAAAATTCTTTCGTAATTCAAACCGAAATTGCTTAACCATTAAAAAATAACATAGGGCTTAGGTAGCACCCTCTCAACCAAATTTAAAAAAAAGAAAAAAGGAAGCGAATTATCATTAAAAAGGAACATGCCCTCTAACTCAGTAATTCCATCTCTCAGAATGTATCCAATGTCCACAGCAAGACAGGTATGCCAATACACACCAATAAAACTTTACTGCAGCCTTGAATACACAAAAATTGGTAAGCTGGAATTCATTTTGCCCAAAGTACTAAAAAAATACATTCCATTACATACACACAGACCTATAGGTCCTGGTACGGAGAAATCTCCAAGAAACATCAGAAGTTAAAAAAGAAAGAGAGAGAGAAGGCAGGAGTTCATGCCAAGGCACAACAGGATCAAGAGAATCTCTGGAGCACTTGGACGCAGGTTCAGTCACCAGCCTGGCACAGGCTAGACAACTGTGGCTCAGATTTGATCCCTAGCCCACAGTGCCACGCCCATCCCAAAAAAAAGACAAGGTATGGAACACCACCTATGCAGTATGAATCCCTTGTGTAAAACAAGATATACATATACACATACTGAAAGAACCCACAAGAAGCTGTTAACTGACATCTCTTAGAGGAAGTAAAACTGAGGGGTGACTGAGGAGACACTAAGTTCCTCTTCTGCACTATCTGGAATTTTTACAATGTGCTCATATTACTTTTTTCCCCTTAATTTATATAATTAAAATGGGAGATGTTTCTACATTCTGGCTATAAAGAATCATGCAATACAATTTTTAAAGCTCTCCATCTAAAATAGTTAAAATTAGAGATTTGCTACCTCAGGAGCTAAATTTCCATTTTCTGGAATTTTTTTTTTTTTTTTTTTTTTGTCTTTTGTCTTTTGTGTTTTTAGGGCCACACCCGTGGCATGTAGAGGTTCTCAGGCTAGGGGTCTAATCAGAGCTGTTGCTGCTGGCCTGCACCACAGCCAAAGCAACACCAGATCCAAGCCGCATCTGTGAGCTACACCACAGCTCATGGCAACGCCAGATCCTTAACCCACTGGGTGAGCCCAGGGATTGAGCCTGCAACCTCACGGTTCCTAGTCAGATTCGTTTCTGCTGAGCTGTGATGGGAACTCCCATTTTCTGGAAAATTAAGTTACATACATTTCTTGATTTCAATATTTTACTGGATAAGATACAATGATCTTTTAATACATTTTTCTAATACTAAAGAATAGCCACTATTTCAACAAATACCATAAAATTCTTACATCATAGTAATTAAAAACTAAATAACCAAACATCACTTTTTAAAGTTTTTGCCTTAACAGTGGTCAATTCAATTTACATGTGCACAGAACTTTACAGGTTACAAAATGTTCTGACATTCATCATCTTTGTTCCTCACAAGAAAACACTGAGGTAGGTAAAGCCAGTAATATGATACTAGGTCCATTTTAGGATTAGGCATCTGAAGTTTAAAGGAGTTACACAATGTACCCAGGGTCACAGAGCTAATAAGTAACAACTCAGGACCTGATGTTTGGTCTTCTGATTCCACATGCAGGAGTCCTTCCACTAAATGACATCACTCCACATAACCACTGTCATAGTGTGCTAAGGGTCAGGCTGATGACAGGGTGGGAGGGCTTGTGATAGATCTGACTATGCCAGGCAGTCTGCCAGGAGAAGAATGTGTGATGTAAAAATAAAGTACATGATGGTGGGCCTGACTTATGAAAGGGAAATAGAACTGGGAGAAACGCCAGTAAGAATGGCAACTAAGGTGAAGACTGGGCAGCTTACCAATAAGGGAAGGCAAGGAAATACCTTTGTAAGCTTAATTTACTTAGTTAAGGTAGAAGAGAAAGTCTACTGGAGCCACTATATTGTAATGTGGAAAGATCATAAGGAAAAGTGTTTATAATCCAATCAAAAGATTTAGAAAAGATGTAATGGAGCGTGATGTGCATGATGCATTTAATCAGAGATTAAGATGTGGCACATGATTGCTATGAAAAATTCTAAGGGTCTAATCCCACAGTGCACGGTCATGTTAACGCTACGGCTTGGAACTTGAAGAGGCATGTGTGAAATACACTTAGAGCTCAACCTCACTCTATATGAGACACCAAATAAGAAGCAAGAATTACTTCCTACACAAAAGGACCCACTCTCCTAAGATTCCATTACTGTACTGAACAGCAGTACCTGCTCAGTGAGAAAATCCTTGTAGGAGAAGGGGCCACGGACACCAGAACTAAAGCCAGGGCTAGGCCACCATAGTCTACATGGAACCATGTATCTTTAAGCCTGAAACAGACTTTCCAGAATTCTTACAGCAAACATTTACTGCTGACACAGCAGAAGTGGGCTCTTTGAGATACATCAACCTGGCTGTCCCTTACCCTACCTGTGACAAAGGGGAGAGAGGGTTTAAGAACCCACACTTTTAACTCCCAAAATTACCGGATAACCTCTTCTAACACTTAACATTCATTTTTGGGAATTATTTTAGAGATATATGTGCATCTGCACATGTGCGTGTGTGTGCACACACGTGCATGTGTGTGTATGCGCTTTATTCTTGATATATTTTGTTCTGATTTTAGGTTTGGTAAAAAATACATGGAAATATCTGTTATTTTTTGCCATTCTAACACCCATGCACCCTTCTCCTGCTAACATACTCTCATTTTCATTCAGGGAATTATTACTTGCCCATCCTCAGACCACGTATTTGTAACACTCAGCTCCCTCCTAGCTTCAGGTTAGACACATGCCCTAGATCTAATCCAGTTACCACATCACATTCCAATGGCCACAGAGACAGGTGTGAGATACAAGACTGCTGGATTTCATCTAGAAAGGTATAATCCAGGTAGCTGCTGGTAGCCATCTTATAACAATGAGGCCACAAGTCTGAGAGTTCAATCAGTACTGGGGTATCAGAACAAAGCAATGAATCCAAAGAATTCCTTTCACTCTGATTCAAGCCATGCATGAAACTAGCTCTGCAAAGATTTTTTTGTTATGTGAACAAATAAATTCCCTTTTTTACATAAGTCAGTTTAGGAAAACTTTTCTGTAATTTACAACCAAGAGTTGAAACTGACGTAGTAGATTTCAAATAGATACCAAAAAGTGAGGAAGTTCTCAGAAAAGAGGTTTGTATAAAGCACAAACCACTGCACAACTCTCAAAATGCTAGAGCTTATTCCTGATATTTAGCAGCATATGATCTCTGAGGCTGATTTCTATTTTCTGCCTCCAAACAAAGGGGTTATAATAATTAGGGACAGGGGAAGTAGAATAAGCACGTCTTTTAAGAGAAGCATCCAGGCTTTTTTTTTAAAGTTTCCTTTCTGCCTTCATTCTCTATTACCACCTGCCTCAGCCAATAAATGTTTACTCCAAATTATATTAACACTGCATTTAGATATGTCATTTTACAGAACTCCTTGAATGTCTCACTGTTTTTTAGTTTTTTCAATATACATGATATAATCAATACACAATGGTGACCAAAACCACTTGCTAAAAATCAATGGTTTAGAGAAATTTGGGGAGTTAAGCAGCAATCTCTGACATACCTAAATCTAAAAAGTAATACTTAAGCTTACATGTAAGACCTTATCTGAACATCCATCAAGCTTCAGGTTCCAACTGCTTTACAATCAACATTTCTTCCCCTCTTACTCCTTCTTTCTTGGAAAAAAAATACATACATTTAATGGGGCCCTTAGGTATTCAACATGAGGAAAACACTGGAAAAAACAACAGGGCGGAGTTCCCATTGTGGCTCAGTGGTTAACGAAACCGAGTAGGAACCAGGAGGTTGCAGGTTCGATCCCTGGCCTCGCTCAGTGGGTTAAGGATCCGGTGTTGCCGTGAGCTGTGGTATAGGTCACAGATGCAGATCCTGTGTTGCTGTGGCTCTGGCGTAGGCTGGCGGCTACAGCTCCAATTAGACCCCTAGCCCGGGGACCTCCATATGCCATGGAAGCAGCCCCAGAAAAGGCAAAAAGAAAAAAAAACAAAAACAAAAACAAACAAACAGGGCAACTCAGTAACTCCCTTCCGCTCTAACCACTTTTTCTTATCCCTCCCAAAAACTAGAGGGTTGAGGGTATAAAATATCCAAGGTTTTAAACAATAAAAACTTCACGGGGTTCTTCCAGAAAAACACAAATCTGCTCAACACAAAGTACATACATTAGGAAACATAACTAGAATATTTTAGCCATTATCATATACAAAAGGGCAGAGAGAGGTTGTCTTTCATGAAATCTGGATTGCAGATGTCTGGCAAAAAAAAAAAAAAATTAATAATCTATCACAAAGCCCCACAACTAGTGATTCAAAATGAAAGCTTTCACTACTTACACCATATGTAAATATACATATATACACGCTGCTTATAATCCCTTGATCTGAAGAGAAAGAGAACTGATACTCTACTGTGAAAATGGTCAGTGGGCAGACATTTTAAAATCCTTTCCCACATGAAAAGTTTCCTGAAAAAGAGATCAGAAGACAACAGAAAAGCACTCAATATATATGGAGTTATAAAGCCCATATGAACTAGTATCTATTACACAAAGGAGAACATGCAACAAAGTGATTAGGAAAGTCAAACATGAATTAGTCCAATAACACAGAGGCAAATATAACCCCCAAAAGCACTTTATGGAACAGAAATCCACACATATCAAAAAGATGTCTATTATTAACAATGAAATAATATCAAACTTTGAAGCTCCAAATAAGTCTTAAATCAGTAAGAAATTGGTATGCCTTCACTAAGGGAAAAAAACTGTTTGAAGTAACACACAATTAACATCAAGGCAGAACACATATTTTTAAAATACAACAAATCAAACAGTCACCAAAAAGACATTATGTACAATGCATTAATTTTAAAGGCACTAAATATCCTAGTATATTTTGAATAGCCACTGCTTAATTTTATTACAGAAACTCTCACTGTACCTAAAAATGTAAGCTCTATCTCATGGAGTGTACACCTCTCCCATAAACAATGATAGTTCAAAGTACCAGTGGTGACTGCTCAGGATCCTGTCCTTGGTTCCACACTCCTCTATAATACAGAATAATACCCCTGTATTATTCCACTCAAGCACATTCTCTGACAATGGTCACAATGAAAAGATACTCCCATCAATACAAGTGAAAAGATGGGACAATGATGACAATACAAAGAGCAAATAGATACAGGGCTTTTATGTACCAAGTGTTGTTCCTAGCACTTTAGATATGTATAATCTTCCAAACAAAATAAAGTAGGGTAGATGTCTTATCCCATTTAGCAGATGAAGAAAATGAGTCACAAAAAAGTTCAAAAACTTGCCCAAGTTCACACAAGTAGTATGCAGCAGAGCCAGAATTCAAGAGCCTGGTTCCAGAGTCTGTGCTCTTTACTAAAGTTCAATTCTAGCAGTTAGCTATAATTTCAACCATTTCTTTTCCTCTAATCTATTCACCACCCTATGAATCAGTTTCTCATCTAGAATATCGGTCAATAATCACAGTTTTTACCCCAAAGAGTTGTTCAGTCCTTACATGAAGATTAAGTACAATAATCTACATGATGTGCCTGGCACACACCAATACTATAGCAACGGTTCTCAGAGTACCTACCAAACATTTGTCACTGGAGTTGAGAATCACTGCTATAAAACTATCCACCAGTAAGAGTTTACCAAGGAAAATGGTCTCAATGGGTCCATCCCAAATCTAAAGTGAAGGCTAAATAAAATTAGATTTCCCCTATTGTTTCCATTATAGAATAGCAAGTCTACCAGCAGCCTTCAGGAAAATACATATACATAAACTTAGAAATTGCTCTCTTAGGTCTGGAACTTTCTCTCCATTATTTTGCATTCCTTCAATGACTCCTTCCCTACTCCGAACGAATCACAGAAATATACTTCCCCCTGGTAAAACCAGACACTAAAAATTTCTCTTGGCATTTACATAAGTTTTAAGACACAAACTTTACCTGGTATTTTAATGCCATTTTCATCTTCACAGCTGGGTACTAGGCACTCTGAAAGGTTTCAACTAGAATACTACTTTCAGAGTTTGCCCTCACCTACAAGCTACAAAACTATGGAGACTGAAAGAACAAGAGCAAGTCCAAGATCTAGTGCTGATCAACCTTCAAGTTTGCTCCTAATTTTCCGTTGTGACAGCATTCTGGGACATTCTAGGACAACTGTGCTAGGATTTTTCTAAGGTACAGATGGACCAAGAAAACCCCTAGATGAACCAGAGGGGCCTTATATATTCAACTTGACAAGAGATTATCCAGTTGTACTCCTCAAAGTAACTGCACTAATTAAACACCAAAGAGTATGAAAGCATATATAGTATACATAAGATAGCTGGGGCAGGGGAGAGGAGATATCATTCATTCAGGTTCAAAAACCAATCAGAATTTGGAGTTAATTTGTTTAGTTATCCTTCTTCCTTCTAAAATCCAATTAAACTGATAGAAAAAAATTTAAATAAACTAATAACAAAAGAATCAGCGCAGGGGAGTATTAATAAATTTGAAAGCATTTCTATGAAGAAAGTCATAGCCAAGAGCAGGCAAAGAAGGGGTCTGCAACAAAAGGCATGATTACCAAGTAAACTTCAAAGGGGCTCTAAGTTAGAATCACTGGGTAAGAAGGGCAGGACTGAGAAGGAAAATGGAAAAGGTTGGTTAGCTTTTCCAAGGGAGCTTTGAAAAGTAGAAAATAGAACAAGAGTTGGCTCCTCATCTCTATTCTGTACATACAGATTATATGTACTCTGGCATTTATCCCAGAATGCAGGCAATTTTGGGGAGGGGAGTGACTCAAGAAACTGAATAAATTGCTTCTGTGAGCCCCTCTCCCTAAAGTCAGCCCCCAGCCTGATCATCCCAACACTACACCTGCCAATCAAAAAACATCATCCCCATGCTTCCAGTGAGAGCCAGTCAGCCTTCCTGGTGGTCAGCCCACCATGGGCAAGACCAGGATCAAGCAAGTGAAACAATAATCCCAGAGGAAATAGAGATTATTTAGGAAATAAAAAATTATTGTTTAAGACTCTGAATCCCTGTCTCAGCATCAAGATGTTGTAAAAAAAAGAATAATGAAAAACAAGAGTTTTTATAAATCAAAATATAACTGCTGAAATAAAAAGTTCAGTGAGAAGAGTCAGAAAATAAAGTAGAAAAAAAAAAAAAAACCACCGCTGACCCATCCCCAAAAAGGAAACAGAAAATCTAGGAAGAAAAAAAGAATAAAATTCAGGAGATTTTACCATCCAATGAAGAAAATAGAAGGGGAAATTATCAAAGAGGTTTTTCCAAAGCTGAAAGACCAGTGGTTATTTGAAAGGAACTACTGAGCGTTGAGCCTAACTAATAAAAAGAACTCACACCCAGGCACACATCCTTGTGAAATGATCTTCTTTATGCAACACCAGAAACATCACAATAAAAAGAAAAGTATAAAAAGTTCCAAATCAGAAGAACCTACAAAAATAAATAAGACTCTGAAAGGCATTATCAAGAACACTAGCAACACTGACCACTAGAAGATAATGGAGGAAAGCTATCAAAGAAAAGCTTTTCTGAGAGGAACTTATTTTCACCGTAAAATTCTACATAGGCTACTCTCAGCCAAGTATGAAAGCAAAATGAAGGCATTTTCAGATGTGCAAGGACTCAAATAATGACCCCTTACTCTTGTATCTAGAAGAAGATAGTTTAGGAAGAATACAAAACAAAGTGGAAAGCCAAGGACATAGGAAATACACAAGAAAATGGTGGCACTAACCCAGGAATCCAGTGAAAAGAAATTCCAAGGATGCAGCTGTACAGCAGACCTAAAAAGCAATGAGTCCATATTAGAACAAGAAATCAGGAAGCTCCAAAGAATGTCTTCTCAGAGAAAAAAATCAAATAAATTCCAGGAAAGATAAATGAGTAAGAAGCAAAAGACATTAGTGAAGTGATAAAGATGGCAAATGCTGTTTCTTTCAACATGAAAAAAAAAAAGAAAAATAAAAAATTGTATAACATCATAATCCTATCATAGATCCATCAAACTAATATATGACAATGATTTTGAGCAATAAACTAAGTATGAGAAAAGTATATTCATTTAAACCAGACCCTGGGAATATTATCCTTCCGTTGACCTAGGAGTATGGCACTGGACTTTTAAAGATGGAAATATAATTTTAGCACATTATTGTTTCCTCTTCCAAGATGTCCTTTTCCCTCTCTTCTCTGAGTCATTTACTCATCCATTCACTCATGCACGCAACAAATATTTACTGAGCATCCTACATCTATCTGAGGAGCAGAGATAGAACAGTGAACAAAGACAAAACCTTGCCCTGGCAGAGCCTCATTCTAATGATAGATGACTCCTCCTCTTTCAAGAAGTGAGCTCCCAAGCTAAGTGCTTCTTCCTTGCTACTCCTAAAGTTTAGAACTCCAATTCTTTATGGGAATCAAATTTGGCTTTCTCCATACATATTACCTCGACTAGTCTATAAAGAATGCAACAACAGCAACATTTATTATAGTTATTTGTACCTCTACTGCAGAGCACTAGGCCTAGATCGATAAATGTGTTTTGAACGTTATAGTTGAACCAAAATGTAAATAAACTGTAAAATGAAAAGTAAAATGTAAAGCACTGTATGAATGTTACTTATTATTTAACAGATGCAGAAGATGAAATCCCCAGATTATAAAACTAGTTTATGGAAAAGCCAAAACTAAAATCCGTAGTACTAGGCTGAATTAAAGTAAGCGGTCAAGTCAAAAAATGGGCCAAAATGAGAAAGAAAAACCTTAGGCATTTTCTTAAAACATTTTCAAATACACAATAAATGTCTAAGACATAGATTCTATATCTTCCATATGTCAAGGCATAACTTAACAATTACGTAAACATCACTTTGAAAGCCTCTAATCAAAAATATAATCTATCTTTAAAAAGCTTTAATTTCAGAGTTGTGTGTTTTTACTTTGCAGTATATACTTGAAATGCGTAAATATTTAGAACTTAAATTACATCGAACATAAAATATATTGGTTTTTATAATATTTCCTCACAAGAAAACTTTCAAAATTATTGCAATAAATATTTTATGCATTTATTCCCATAAATACTGGACTTTTAATTCTTTTTAAACTCAGAAACACTCAGGAAAAAAAGTAAGGCTTACATTAGCTTTCTTAACAACATCAAAAAGTCAGATTTCTTTTTCATCAGCCAAAGGAGGCCTAAAGTTAAAGTTATTGAGATACACATTCATAAAAATGCAAAAAAATTAAATTTACATAAACAGAAGTTCTGTAAAAAACTAATGCAACAGATCCAGTTATTTCACACCTTCCAAGGTTAGTGGTAAGCACACTTTTTACAGCCTTTCTTTGGTATATGATCATATCGGTTCAACAACCACATCATTATTACTAAATAGTAGTAGCAGAGTTCCCGTCATGGCTCAGTGGTTAACAAATCCAACTAGGAACCATGAGGTTGCGGATTCGATCCCTGGCCTCGCTCAGTGGGTTAAGGGTCCGGCATTGCCATGAGCTGTGGTGTAGGTTGCAGACACGGCTTGGATCCCGAGTTGCTGTGGCTCTGGTGTAGGCCAGCAGCTACAGCTCCTACTCGACCCCTAGCCTGGGAATCTCCATATGCCGCAGGAGCGGCTCAAGAAAAAGGCAAAAAAAAAAAAAAAAAAGACAAAAAAAAAAACACCACTAAATAGTAGTAGCCATGCAAATTATAATTTACCTACAAAAAATATAACACTGAATAGATGAGCAGGATTGTGCTATATTCACAGAATAAGCAGCCGAGGAAATAATCCTGTTTCAGTTTCAACAAACGTTTATCAAAGGTTGCTATATGCCACTAGCTATTTCAGGCACATAAAATAGTTCCAAGATGAAGGTATAAAAATTTCTGCCCTGGAGTGTCTTACAGTAGGGGAAGGCAACTGCAACTACTCTTCCCCTAAAGACTAAATGCTGACTAATAATTAAGCGTGGTTCCAAAGAACCAAAGACCACAATAAAGTTATCTACACAGAGATTTCACCAAATTTAAGAGGTGGTTTTAAATATTGTTTAAAAAAGAAAAAAAACGTCAGTTACTAAAGATACACGATACCAGGACTTAAGCTGTGTTCATGGGTGTGATCACAGAAATCAGTAATTTGACTCACATATACTTATTTATAGATCCTCCAATATTTACAAACTGATCCAATGAATACTAACCAAATAGTGATTTTTACTCTAAATGCAACCAGGAAACTCAGGGCAATATTTATCACCCATAGGAATATAGGGGAGTTTCACCATCATCCTACCTCTAGTACTACTATCATTAATTACCACAATCACCACATTAGCAGCTCATATGCTGCCTGTTAAGCAGCAACACTTAAAAAGACACAATCCAATCGAAACTCACTGCTACTCAGCATCAATTCCAATCACGGAATGTGCCTGATTAACCAAACTTAATGCTACGCCTTTATCTTTAGGTGTTTCCTAAAGAAATGGATAGGTCAGGGCTGAAAACCTCTAAAAAGGATATTTTGAAAGTCTGTTTTTAATATCTATGCTGACAGATAACTGGCTTTTTTACTTTTAAAATGATATGCGAAGCACTCATATAACTTTTAGCAAACTGTCAAACAATCCTGCAAACTGATAAGAAAAAGAACACCAACAACAATGAAGGCAAAGGATGGCCCCAAAAGGAAATAAAAGAGCCAATACACATGTGAAAAGTTGCTCAAGTCTAACTAGCAGTAAAATAAGTAATAATACCAGTAAAAATTATAATAATATTGTCAGCTAGAATTTATTGCAATCTTTACGTAAGAGTGAATTTGCAATAAAGACTTACCTACTTAATTAATCAACCAATTACTGAATAGATGAGAAACTACCTGGGAAAATAGCGAAAGTTTCAAAGAGGAGGTGAGCTGGTCTTTCACAAATACAAATTCAGTTGGCAAAGACTGGAGATAGGGAAATACTCAAAAGTGGGGGAGATGAGGCAAAAGCCTACAAGAAAATAACAAAATATGAATCCAGTTTATTCTAGGAGCCAGTTCTTATTGTGACACTGGAGTCTAAATGGTGCCATTAAAAAGTGTGAAGTTATGAAACAGTACAGATAAGAGGGAGGTAAAATGTAAACGCTGTTATACTTCAGGTTAAAAGGCTGAACTTAATTTGTTTAAGGTATGGAACTTAATCAGATTTGTTTTTTCCTGTGCCTTTAATTTTTAAAGAAATATTTGATTTAAAAAAACAGCAATTAAATAAAAAATCAAGAACAGTTCATCCCTAATGAGATTTCTTTCAAAGAAAAGCATAATCCAACCAAAAGTGTGTTACTTAGATGGTTTTCTATGAGTCATTCCTCTTAACACAAATCAAAAATCTAAAAGAAACTGCCAACCTAGAATTCCTTACCCAGCAAATATATCGTTTGAAAATGAAGTGAAATAACATTTTCATAACAAAAAAGAGGATCTTATCAACATTATACCTACACATAAAGAAACACTAAAGAACACTGTTCTTCAGGCAACTAAGAAATGCAGAAATAGTATAAAGAGCAATAAAAGTGTAAATATAAGCTGACAATATAAGACAATAACAACTTGTGCTGTTTAAAATGTATACAGAGTTTAAATACATAGGCTGTAACAAAAAACGAAAGAGCATATAAAGCCTTAAACAAAAAAAAAGTTCCCATACTCTTAGGAAAAGACTGATTGTTCTGTGACCATGAAAACAATTAACTACTGGAGTGAATTTTAACAGATCAAAGACAACTGTTTCACTGGTCACATTTTTGAAAGCCAGCCAATCAGTAAGAGTCATATCTCTGAAATTCAAACAATCAAGATTACTACTCCACTGAACATTCCCATAAAATGATCAAATATTTACAATGTCCAAGTGTTTAAAAAAAAAAAAAACAGGATAATCCATATTCCCGTATACTGCCAACCTTCATAACTAGGGTACTCTCTTTAGATAATACATAAATGAAGGAGAAGTAGCATTAAGTAGCACAGAAATATTCTTAAAGTTGAACAGGAGCTGTTATCAAGGCAATACTCAGAGATAAGCTACCTACAGCTCCCAAGCCATCCCCTGCAGCTCTGGGTTCTTTTTCACACCTGGAAATCAGGCTATTCTATGTCTCCCCAGGCCAAAGGATAATTGTTCTGTGAGAATAACATTTAGACTATTCCAAATGTTAGGTGGATTCTGTCTTCTAAAACAGGCAAATGGTGTAAAATCTCTCCTGTGATAACTGAGGAAGGAAATTCCTGATAATAATGATTCCATCCACATCCATCTTTTGGAACTACAGTATACCTTCACGGTGTGTATTTATTAGCAACAAGTAATAAAGTACTTGGATCAAATTCTTCCTATGTACTCAAAATGGTAACATGTAACATTTAAAATAATGAAAAAAATTCTCCATTTCACACAGTTTTCCTTCACATTTCTATGTGGTAATTTAAAATACTAAACGCACCAAGTTTAGCCTTGAAATGGTGTTTAAACAATTCTCTGACTGGAGATAATTATATTCAGTTGAAGTACTGTTCTGCCACTCAAGAGTCATCTGATTTACATAAATGTTAGTTAAGCACCACAGAAACTTTAAAACATGTAATTAGAATGTCGCAAATAACTTAATTCATTCTGTCAAAACAGGGATTATTTTAACAACTCTTTCACTTACTTTAGAAGAAATCCTATTTACTGTATTTTCTCTAACAGAAAAAAAAAAATCAGTAGGATAAACTTACAACATCCTTCCCAATCAAACTTTAAAATGATTCTGGTTAACCACAAATTGACTCAAGTAGCTAAGTATTTTTCTGAATATATTTTACCGAAACATGTCTAACATGTAATAATGACATATAGTAAATGGGTTGCTGTTTTACAGAATTACAAATTATTGGACTTCCCATGTGGCTCACAACAGAATTACCAATTATTTTGCTGATTTATTATTCTTAGTCATTCACAAGTTTGTTTTTGTTTTGGGTTTTTTTTTTTTTTTTTTTTTTTTGTCTTTTTAGGGCCTCATCCTCGGCATATGGAGAGTCCCAGGCTAGAGGTCAAATTGGAGTTGTAGCCACTGGCCTATACTACAGCTACAGCAACGCTAGATCTGAGCTGTGTCTGTGACGTGGCCACACCATAACTCATGGCAATGCAGGATCCTTAACCCTCTGAGCAAGGCCAGGGATCAGACCTGCATCTTCATGGATGCTAGATAGGTTCATTTCCACTGAGCCACGATGCGAACTCCCATTCACAGGTTTTAAAAAGGTCATTTTGTCCTTACAAATTATCCAAATAAACTGGGTGCATTGCTACCCTAAAGTAAACAATTTTGTAAGTTGCTCTTTTGCTCAGGGTTAAAACGTAGCCATAAAAGGTTATCAATAAGTAACACATTTCATTAAGCTGAATTTACCAGGAAAAAAAATTATGATCCAGCTCTATTACTTTCAAACATCCTGACAATATTTGGGAAAATAAGATAAAAACTGTTTTTCAGTTATTTTTAAGGTTCAGAAACATAAAACTTCAAATGTTTACTAACCATAAGTTATAATACAAAAAACTTAAAGAAATAGGAATATTATGAACTTTAAATAAGTTCTAGCCATAACTTACTGAATTCACATTAATAAAGAACATGCACACTGGCTGAAGAAGAGGAGTATCATGGTAGTTTCTTGGTGACTAACCAAAAATGACCCTAATAAATTAAACAATCATATGTTTGCTATACAAAAATCTGTGGCTGATTCTCACACCTCTTACGAGATCCCTTTACACTGTAAAACCTTTTCTTTTTTCACACTAATATTTCCTTTGTAACAAAACACTAACTAGTCAGGTTCTAAAACATGAATCTTCAGAAATAAGATTAGCAAAACAATTTAAAAATACTTACTGTCTTGTTTCGTAATCTAATTATGTCCGAAACAGAGCCAGCTCCACAGTACTCCATAACAATCCAGAGGTCTGTATTCTTAAAGTAACTGCCATAGTACTTTACAACATATGGGCTAAAGAAAAATATATAGACAGTTAAACCCAGTTAATTCCCAAAGAAAAAATTTCTTAATCCCAATACAAAGTATTTTCAACATTTCATAATGTTTCAATAAGTAAACAATGAGTAAACTAATATTGTACATAGAATTGTCTCTATGTAGGGTTCACCAACTGTGTATAATTAGGCTTTAATTCATGGATGAAATTTAACAGGATTACAAACCAGAGGAGGTCCAAATGTTTAGGGTGATTCCAAAGAAAATGAAGCTCTGCTTTGGCAAAAGACATTAACATAAGATACAAGTGAAAATATTTTCCTTTAACTAAAGCACTTTAAATATAAATCTTCTAAAGGAGTTTGTATTCAGTCAAATATTAACACTCGACTTTAAAATATTTATATTTCAATGAGGTCATAAAACTTTTTTTTGATTCTCTCTTCTTTTGGCCTTTAAAATCCTGGATAAAATATTGTAATTTTTGTGCTTTAAATTCAGATAATTACAATTATAATTACTGAAGATTTAAAATATTTATATCTTTCAGAGTAGAATAAACTTCAGTAGAAAGGGTGGGATTTGAATTACGGAAAAAAAGTTGAAGCTTCAAGTTGTGGGTGCAGAAGAGAAGAACATGCCCAACTCAGAAAGGTACATTCATAGAATACATAAAAAGGTGAAAAATATAAAGCAGCATAAAATAGTAAAGTAGTATACACCTTAAATACTATAAGAGCTCAAAGGAGGACATGACCATAGTGGAATCACCCAAGAGAACTCCATGAAAGACCATAAGCAAAGGCACAAAAATAGAAAGAGAAAAACCAAGAATGGCATGTTTAGGGAACAACTTGTTCAACAGATATTTCTATCTAAAAGTAGCTATAATAAAAAGTGGCATTAGTATAAGATAAATAAGACACAGGAATCAAATAAGCAAAAAAGAATAATAAAAAATGGAATGTACTATAAAAGACCACATAAAGAGATTAGGGATTAAGAGAAAACGGTCAGGGGAAAGACTTCTCCGTAAAGCCTTTGCAATTTTAGCTAAATCTTAAAGTCAAAGGTAGATCAGAGGAGTTGGAGATTAAGGGTTTGAACTAAAACAGGCTAGAATTCAATCATGTTTTCTCTCTGCTGTTCCTCATTCACTATCTCTTGCACAGACTGGCTTCGGTCTCCTTGTCATAGTTTTTTCCTCCACTCTAATCAATACTCCATATAGTTGACAAGGTAACTGTCCTTTAAAATGAAAGTAAAATAAGCTGATCCTATTGCTCTCCCAATTAAAATAAATAAACAAAAAACACCAACGGCTCTTCATTACCAAAAGGAGAAAGACAGAACTGCTTTGTATCATATACATGACCTTTCAAAGTCTTCCTCTACCCACATCTCTCATTATTCCCCATCTCACACCTTAAATCTGCAGACAACACTCAACTTTGCTAGGTGTTGGGAATGGAAAGTATACATTAAGAGTTCATAAATATTCACTAAACCAGTAAAAAGTGCATGTTCACAACTGAATCTAACCTATAGAGCCAGAACTTTAACATAAGGGAAACATAAAAAGCCTTCTCTACATACACTTCTTTGGAGTATGAGTGGCTGTGTAGGAACCTTCATAGGAAAGGTAGCTGTGTATTAGAATCACTTGTAACCCAGGCCCCACATCTTGAAAGGTTCTAACTCAGTAGGTCTTTTAAAACCTTCATTAGTGACTTTGATATACACCCATAGTTAAGCTTCACTCCAGAAGACAGACTGCATATCCTTCGGAAGATTTATTTAAATAGTAATTTTCTTATTCAAAATTTTGAGAGAAATAAACAAATCAGAGCTAATCAAACTTCAAAGTTTCTGCACAGTAAAGGAAACCCTAAACAAAATGAAAAGACAACCCACAGAATGGGAGAAAATCCTTACAAGTGAATCAACTGACAACGGATTAATCTCCAAAATTTATAAACAACTTCTGTAGCTCCATACCAAAAAAAAACAAACAACCCCATCAAAAAATGGGCAGAAGATCTAAACAGACAGTTCTCCAAAGAAGACAGACAGATGTCCGAGCAACACATGAAAAGATGTTCAACATCACTCATTATTAGAGAAATGCAAATCAAAACCACTATGAGGTACCACCTTACACCAGCCAGAATGGACATCATCAAAACATCTATAAACAGTAAGTGCTGGAGAGGATGTAGAGAAAAAGGAACCCTCGTACACTGTTGGTGGGATTGTAAATTGGTGCAACCACTGTGGAAAACAGTATGGAGATTCAGCAGAACACTAAAAATAGAACTACCATTTGATCCAGCAATCCCACTCCTGGGCATCTATCCAGAGAAAACCACGACTCCGCAAAGACACATGTACTCCGATGTTCATTGCAGCACTATTTTCAATAGCCAAGACGTGGAAACAACCTAAATGTCCATCGACAGAGGAGTGGATCCAGAAGATGTGGTACATAGACACAGTATTACTCAGCCATTAAAAAGAACGAAATACCAGCATTTTTAGCAACATGGATGGACCTAGAAATTACCATGCTAAGTGAAGTCAGCCATACAATGAGACACCAACATCAAATGCTTTCACTGACATGTGGAATCTGAAAAAAGGACAGATTGAACTGCTTTGCAGAACAGATGCTGACTCACAGACATCAAAAAACTTATGGTCTCTGGAGGAGACAGTTTGTGGGGTGGAGGGATGTGCTTGGTTGTGGGATGGAAATCATATAAAATCGGATTGTGATGATCATTGTACAACTACAAATGTAATAAATTCACTGAGTAATAAAAAAATAAATTTTGAGAGGTGTTAAATTAGCAACAAGTTCAAGAGTATGTTCACTGAAAATATACATGAAAACGTATATTTTATCTTGCAATCTATACTAAGTAATAAGCAGTTCTAAGGGTAGGACTGACAGCTTCTATGAAAATTAGAAATTCTAATCTGGGCAGCTACCCAAAAAGGCAGATCTATCTCTGACTTTTCTTTTGTTAGGGTGGTGTACTACATCGATTGAATTGTGTATATTGAATCATTCTTGTGAATTTGGGATGAACCCCACTTGGTCATGGTGTGTGATCTTTTTTATTGTGTTGTTGGAGTCACTTGGCTAAAACTGTTGAGAATTTTTGTGTCTATATTCATCAAAGACAATGGCCTATAACTTTCTTTTTTGGTAGTATCTTTGTCTGGTTTTGGTATTAGAGTGATGGTGGTTTCACAGAATGTCTTTGGAATTCCATCTTCTTCAATCCTTTGGAAGAGTTTAAGAAGGATGGGTGTAAGTTCTTTTGTTGAAGCTGTATTTTGATTTAGGGGTGAGTCAAGGCAACACCATTAGGGAAGGTAAAATTCTCCTCAGAAAATATTTTGTGGCCCCTTCTAATACAGAATCAAGTAGATGGGATCAAGATCCAACAATTCTATATCATGAAAAAGTGGTCTTAACAATTTTAACCTAGAAAAATATTTAAGCAGATAGACCTAAACAGCCACATTAAGGACACACCCAAATACAGTTTCTATCATTCACTCACCACTTATTCACTGACCCTCTACTCAAGACAGGCCTTAGACCAGATAAACCAGACAGACACAATTCTGACTCTCATATAGCATACTAACATGAAATACAGAGGTACTGGAAAAGTAAACCCACAAACAAATGTAACTACTAGCTGTGGAAAGAAAAGGAGGGCTGCTATGGGATAAACTGGATAAGAATTTATTCTGCATTCATCATTTCTATAAATAAAATTATTCTTTCTTATGAAAGAATGAAATAGCATCTATATTCCATGGTACCTCCTGACTTAGGAAGCAATGGAGTATATGAAAAAGTTTAAAAGTAGACATGGGTGAGCTTTAACAACAAAACACCTTCTTCTTTTGAGTAGCCATGGATTACAAATTACATTTGGAAAAGAAAGAAATGTTTACACCCCAAAGTTTATATGTGGCCTACTATTGGTCATCTTATGGTATCTTCTATATCAGTGTTTTAAAGCACATATAACATCTTGCAATTACTTTGTCATTGACTTTCATCTGCCACCCCTGGGAAAAAATAAACTCCATGAGGATAGATGCCCATCGTGCCTGCTCTCCATTTTCTTTTCAGTGCCTCCCTTCTTAAATGTGCAATGAATAAATAAACAAATTAACAATCACAGAAAAATTAACAGCAGGTAACTAATTCAGGCCTCCCCAAAGGAATAACATTTAAACTAAGAGTCAAAGGTTGGCTAGAAGTTAACCAGT
Organism: Sus scrofa; assembly: GCF_054392235.1. NCBI lineage: Eukaryota > Metazoa > Chordata > Mammalia > Artiodactyla > Suidae > Sus > Sus scrofa. The sequence goes on along the minus strand of NC_139386.1, from coordinate 38,104,643 downwards.
TATAAAGAGCATTCAAGTATGAAGAATGGTCTGTGCAAAGGCCCTGAGGAGAGAAATAGCAAATAATTTTCAAGGGATTAGGGTGCCTAAAACAAAGTGAGTGAAGAATAAGGTAGAACATAACATAAAGTAGTTGCAGATGGAGGCAAGAGACCGATAATGAAGGGCTTCAAGACCAAGGTAAGAAGATTGGGCTTTAACAGCTATGAAAGAGAAAATCAGAGAAGAATTTTAAGCAGAGGAACAGCATGGTCTAATTTATACTTTTAAGATTCCTCTGGCTGCTGCTTCAAAGCTAAATTATAGGAACGTAAATATGAACCCAGGTAGACCAGTTAGAAGTTGTGTTGGTCTATGCATGCAGGAGACTTTATTAATTATACCTTTTTATTTTCTGTATTTGTGCTGCTTTGACACCTAGGACTTAGTGACAAAGCAGCCACTGTTCCCTTAAGGAAGGCTAATTACTAGAGGTAGCATCTGTGAGCATACCCTTCACAAGCAAACAAGTCAATTTAAAGTCCAAGCTCCCAACCACCTCCAGGGTCACTACTTCCTAGCCCTAATCACCCCAGGGCCATATACCAGACCAAAAGGGAAAGTAGAGCACAATGAAATTATTCAAACCAGCCAATCCTAAACCTGTTTATTCAGTCTCACCACTTCCTTCCCACAGATACCACAATAAAGGCTCATGCCCACATTCCCCTCTCCCCTCCTGCCTCCTAACTGACCCTGATGTTTCTCTGTATGGGTTTTCCTTCCCTTTCTCATCCCCAACCCTTCTGGGACCTGTAAGTTTAACAATCTATCTCCTGATATGCTGGTCTCATCACACTTTAATAAAAAAAAAAACTTACATTTAAAAAATGAATGGTAGTTTGGAGGAGGAGTAGAAGAAATAGAAAACAAATACAAGAGCTATTTTCATGGTACACTCAATGCAATTTGATAATGATATAGACTATCAGTTTATCATTTATCAATTATCATCAAAATTTCTAATTATTAACATTAGAATTAGATTATTAGAATGTATTAACAGTTAGAATTGTTAACAATCATTAAAATTGTTAATAACCGCTATTAACATCAGCAAGTTAGAATACAGTGACCAACTTTCCCACTGTGTTTTATTCACTGTGTGCACAGAGTGAATATAAATTAAAGACTGGCAAATTAAAGACTGAAATGCAAAGTCATCACTTTGAAAAATTACAAACACAGACATAAATGAACTCAGAGAGTTCAAGACTTGGGAATTCTACCTCAGTCTGTTTCCACTTACATAGATGTTATTTATTCATCATTCATTCATGTATTATTTTAAAATAACCAGCATTCACTAAACAACATATATAGCCTAGTGGCAGATGCTAGGGAGAAAAATGGGTAGAATTCAGCCTAGTGACAGAGAAGAAAAGGCAGTCCAGGCAATGAGGAGCTCATGAAGGAATTTATACAAGAAAATAATACAATCAAATAGCATTTAAATAGGATTATCCAGGAGTTCCCACTGTGGAACAGTGGGTTAAGAACCTGTGGTGACTCAGATGGCTAAGAGGGTTAAGGATCCAGTGTAGGTCACAGCTGTGGCCAGGATTTGATCCCTGATCTGGCATTCCCATATGCCAGGGGCACAGTCAACAATAATAAACAAACAAAGAGGATTATCCAGTGCAGGATTGTTACAGGCCAAAGATGACATTGTTCATTCTAGCTGGAAAGTTAGTTAACTATGCAATTATTTAGATATACTAACATATTTTTTTTTAACCACACATTGCTTATTAAAGGCTGAGGACAAAACAGGGAGCGCTTCCTTCAAAACACTAGCTCAGTGTTACTTAAAATTTTAAGCAACACACAAAGACTCTTGACTAAGCCACCGTATGGACTTACAGGACATATGAGAACCCAGCAATTCTGTGTATTCTTGGCACAGTTAAATAGTTAAATATGACTTTTGAAAGTTCCACTGGGTGGAGGGACAAGGAAGATACAAGTCAAATTACAGTATACACCAGGAAACAAAGGTGAAACATGATGCCTTGATAACTGGGGTAAAACTCATGAGATAGATGCTACTCCTTTCTCCTGTGCCACTCCTCTCCCTTTCACTCTCCTGTCCCAATCATTTATTTCCTTTTCCCTATTTAACACCCTCAGTCCAGCGAAACTACACAGCATGTTCCCCTTTTTCTCCTCTTTTTTGTTTTTTTGTTTCTTTTTTTGGCTTCCTCTTATATCCTGCCTAATGCATCATATCCTTGCCATACCTCTGTCTTCATTTCATATCCCCCCAAACCCTTATCCTAATGGTCTTCCTCTGGTGTCACAAGTCAAAATAGTAGTAGTATAAAAAGAGAATTGAGGAAAAAAACAGAGACACCAGGGAGGGAAAAATGAAGCTGCTATAAACATCCATGTGCAAGTTTTTGTGTGGACATAAATTTTTAACTCCCTTGGGTAAATACTAAGGAGCATGACTGCTGGTTCACATGGTTAAAAGTATATTTTTTGCAAGAAAACTGCCAAACTGACTTCTAAACTAGCAAAACTATTTTGCATTCCCACCAGCAATGAATGGACATTCCTATTGCTCCACATTCTTGCCAGCATTGGGTTTTGTCAGTGTTCTAGATTTTGGCCATTCTAATAGGTATGTAGTGGAATCTCATTGTTTTAATTTGCATTTATTTGATAACATATGATGTGGAGCATCATTTCATATGCTTATTTGCATATCTTTTCTGATGAGGTACTGTTTCCTTCCAAATTATTTTAATGCCAATTCTCAATAACACGTCTACATTAATACTAATAAGCAGTAGTTAAAATGTAATGCTTTAGGAGTTTCCATTGTGGCACAGTAGAAACAAATCTGACTAGTATCCATGAGGATGTGGGTTCAATCCCTGGCCTCACTCACTGGGTTGGGGATCCAGCGTTGCCTCGAGCTGTGATGATCGAAGACTTGGCTCGGATCCCACATTGCAATGGCTATGGCGTAAACCAGCATCTGCAGCTCCAATTAGACCCCTACCCTGGGAATTTCCATATGCTAGGAATGCGGGCCCTAAACAACAACAACAACAAAACCGTAATGCTTGATCCTGTCATCATTCATTTCTCAGTTTTTCACTTACCTTATCTTTAGGCATTTTGAGGATCTTTTAACCAACTAATTTTTTTTATCCCTTCACCACTTCCTATGTTTAGTATGAATGTAAAAATGAAATCTAGAAGATGGGATCCATTTATCAATACTTGTTTCACCATCTATTTCAAACAACAAATATTTGAGAAGTACAGGCATTCTGCTTTTATAAAGCGGTACAAAATTTCTAAAACTTATTCACATTTTCTTCCTCTTTAATTCGTTAATTTTCTTTCTCCTTAGTGGTTTAAAGTACATAACAAGAAAAAAGATTAAATTTCCCTAGCGTCCCCTCAACCGACAATGCTCTTCCACATACTCCTTACAGATATCCATTCACATTCATTCCACAAAAACGTACTGTGCCAGGCATTGTAATGTATACTAAGAAATATGATTCCCTCTCTCAAGGAATGAAGAAGGGCTAAAGATAAAACATTTCGGAAGGAGACTCTGCAAGACAATGTCATCAGAAGGATCAGAAAAAGAGAACTTCCGTTGTGGCTCAGCGGTAATGAGCCTAACTAGGCTCCATGACGATGCAGGTTCAATAACTGGCCTCATTCAGTGGGTTAAGGATCTGGCACGAGCTGTGGTGTAGGTCACAGATGAGGCTCAGATCCAGTGTTGCTATGGCTGTGGTATAGGCCAGCAATTTCGGCTCCAGTTCAACCCCTAGTCTGGGAATTTCATGTGCTGTGGGTGTGGCTCTGAAAAAAAAAAAAAAAAAAGAAGTATCAGAAAAAAGAAAAGAGATGATTCTCAGTTTTGTTGTTTAGAGACTGAAGATGAAGATGCCATTTTAAAAAAAGGAATTTGAAAGTCTTGTGTACAACAATTAAAATTTTGGTTTTAGATTGTTAAATGTGAAGCTGCTTCTGGATATTCCAATTGAGTCATCCAGATAGGAATTAGTAATACTTGTCAATACTTGAGTAATCACTATGAGGCAGGATCGAAGGATACTTAGTAAGACATAGTCCTAAAAGCAAAGAATTTCAGAATCAGGTGACAGAGAATGCAAGTAAACTAGTGCTTAAAAGAAAAACTCGGAGTTCCCGTCGTGGCGCAGTGGTTAACAAATCCGACTAGGAACCATGAGGTTGCGGGTTCGGTCCCTGCCCTTGCTCAGTGGGTTAACGATCCGGCGTTGCCGTGAGCTGTGGTGTAGGTTGCAGACACGGCTCGGATCCCGCGTTGCTGTGGCTCTGGCATAGGCTGGCAGCTACAGCTCCGATTAGACCCCTAGCCTGGGAAACTCCATATGCCGCGGGAGCAGCCCAAGAAATAGCAAAAAGACAAAAAAAAGAAAAACTCGGGTCAGAGAAGAGACTGAAAGTGAAAGCACTGGCCAGACCATGACTTTATAGGTCATCCTTAGAAGACTAGATCTATCAAGGCAACAGAGCCACTTAAGGGTTTTTTTAAAAGGGAATGGCTTTAAGTGTGCGTTTCAGAAAGAAAACACTAGCTTCAGGGAAGAAAATGGGTAGGAGTAGGCAAAAATGAAAGACAAAGTGAATATACAGGAACGGTTGCAGAAATCTGAGCAAGAGCTAATAGGTACTTAGATGCACAAAGGTTAGGAAAAGAGATGTACAATAGGTAATACTTGTGACACTGCCTTCCCCACACCACACTCAATTAAAATCTCTAAGGCACAACACTAGTACCTGAACTATTTTTAGCCAAAATAATAAAATAATAATAAGCCCCTAATGGGCCTAGCACTACCCTATGGTCAATCTTTCCTTTTCTACATCAAACTATGGGAACCACATTCTTATCAAGTTACCAAATTAATAGGAAGGTCTGGGGAAACTTTACAATTATATATTTTGATCTGGAAGCTGAGGAATGTATTTTTTTTCCTATAACCACTTGGATCTCCAGTTATACGGCCTTCATGGAAAATATGTAATATAATCTAAATATACAGCACACAATAAAGAAAACGGAACAGACTCACGCAACAAAGTTCCTCTACGATTATTCAGTCACTTCATTAGCCAAAAAGCTTATAATATATGGATCTTATACACTGGAATTTTGGAAGAGGAATTTTTCCATAGATCTCTTACTAACAGGGCCCTGCTTTGTGTCCAGACTCCCCTAAGTTTCCAGCTCTGTCACCATGTGACACAATGCTGATGAATAAAATATAAGCTGAGGGTTTCTGGGAAAGCCCTTTCCGGCTTCTTCTCTTCTTCTTCCTGTCTGGTACATAGACATAAGGCTGGAGCTGGAGCAGCCCTATTATAACCATGACATAATAAATATGAGAACAAAGACTAAAGCTAAGTATAAGAAGCCTAACACAGTTTAAACTTCATTGCTGTTATACAAACCCAACCTCTAGACCTTCTGTAAAGGGAGAATTATAAACCCGTCTCTGAAAAGGTAACTATAGGCTAAATATAATCCTAATTTATATACTCTGCATCCCTTATAATGTCAAGGCTACTTAACAGAGTATATAAGACCCTTCATGGTCAGCTCCATTTACCTATCTAAACTCATTTCACATCAGTCTGATGGGAAGTTAGAATAGAAAACTAAACAATTCGAGTTCCGGTCATGGCGCAGTGGTTAACGAATCTGACAAAGAACCATGAGGTTGCAGGTTCGATCCCTGGCCTTGGTTAAGGATCCGGTGTTGCCGTGAGCTGTGGTGTAGGTCACAGATTTGGCTCGGATCCCACGTTGCTGTGGCTCTGGAGTAGGCCAGCAGCTACAGCTCCCATTAGACCCCTAGCCTGGGAACCTCCATATGCCACAGGAAGCAGCCCTAGAAAAGAAAAAACAGAAAAAAAAATTTTTTTAATTAAAAAATAAAACTAAACAGTTGACCAAAGAACACATTTTATTACACATTACTGGCAAAACTCATCAAAATGAAGGTAAAGAAAATCTCTTCATACCTGTCACACTGCTGCATTATGGAAATTTCTTTGATTATTTCCTGAAGATCTGACTCAACAGGTACTTGTTTAATTGCCACAACTTGACCAGATTCCTTATGAATTGCTTTAAATACACTTCCATAAGACCTAAAAGAAACCAAGACATTTCTTTATTTTTTTCCTTTTAAACATTATAACTATTATGAAAAAACAGTCTATTATGAGTTTTTACATGTAGAATTTTCTAGTTTAAAATACTATTTAATGGTTACAAATTAAACAAATTTAAAAAGTGAATTATATCTAATCTTTAATGATTCAATTATAAACTTAAAATATATTAAAATCATCAAATTAAGAAAAAAAATCTGTTTTTCTTGTAATGAGAGAAGCAGACTTAGAGTTTGTCAACTCAAACAAATGCAGCATTAAGATGTATAAATGGAAGTTAAAAGAACAAAATACACAATAAAAACAGCCAAAGTCTCATGTTAGGAGAAAAGGATGATCTCTTCTTAAGCAAAATCATCCCCAAAACATCAAAGTCCCATACCTATTCAGACTGCTTAAGAATCAACTGAGTGCTCGTTTCAGCAGCACATATACTTCAATTGGAATGATATAGAGAAGATTAGCATGGCCCCTGTGCAGGATGACATGCAAATTCATGAAGCATTCCATATTTTTTTGAACCTATATGTCTTTCAGGCAGAAGCAAGCAGATATAGGAAGCGGTTAATGTACTTAAAAAAAGGCAACCACAAATCAAAACTGAACACTACATTCACAAAAACTGAAAAGTACTCAAGCATAAAATAAATGGAAACCATCCAACCAAAAAAAGAAAAGAGAGACAAAGAATCAGCAAGAAAACAAGGTTTAAAATGGCAATAAACACATATCTATCAATAATCACCTTAAATGTCAAAGGACTGAATGCTCCAATCAAAAGACACAGAGTCGCAGATTGAATAAAAAAGCAAAAACCTTCAATCTGCTGTCTACAAGAAATTCACCTTAGGGCAAAGGACACATCTAGATTGAAAGTGAGGGGATGGGAAAAGGACAAGACAGGAAAGCAGGAGTTGCATATATTCAGACAAAATAGACTTTAAAACAAAGGCCATAAAGAAAGACAAAGAAGGACACTATTTAATGGTTAAAGGATCCATTCAAGAAGAGGATATTACAATCTTAAATATATATGCCCCTAATATACCTACAACAAATACTAACAGACATAAAAGGAGAAATTCATGGGAATACAATCATACTAGGAGACTTTAACACCCCACTCACATCAATGGACAGATCCTGTAGACAGAAAATCAATAAGGCAACAGAGATCCTAAAGGACACAATAGAAAAGTTAGACTTAATTGACATTTTCAGGACATTACATCCAAAAAAATCAGAATATACATTCTTCTCAAGTGCACATGGAACATTCTCAAGAATTCATCACATACAGGGGCATAAAGCTAACCTCAACAAATTTAAGAGTACAGAAATTATTTCAAGTATCTTCTCTGACCACAATGGCATGAAACTGGAAATCAACCACAGGAAAAGAAATGAGCAAAAACTTACTACATGGAGACTAAACAACATGCTACTAAAAAACCAATGGGTCAATGAAGAAATCAAGAAAGAAATTAAAAAAATACCTTGAGACAAATGATAATGAAGACACATCCACTCAAAAAGCTATGGGATGCCACAAAAGCAGAGCTCAGAGGGAAATTCATAGCAATATAGGTCGGCCTCAAAAAAGAAGAAAAATCTCAAATCAACAACTTAACCCACGATCTAAGTGAATTAGAAAAAGAAGAACAAACAAAGCCTAAAGCCGGCAGAAGGAAGGAAATCATAAAGATCAAAGAGGAAATCAATAAAATAGAGATTCAAAAAACAATAGAAAAAATCGATAAAACCAAGAGCTGATTCTTTGAAAAGCTAAACAAAATAGACAAACCTCTGGCTAGACTCACCAAGAACAGAGGAAAAACCCAAATAAACAAAATAAGAAATGAAAAAGGAGAAGTCACAACAGACACTACAGAAATATAAAAACCCATGAGAGAATACTATGAACAATTGTATGCCATTTCCTAGAAGAAATGGAAAACTTTCTAGAGACGTACAGCCCACCAAAACTGAATCAAGAAGAAACACATCAACTGAACAGACTGATCAGTAGAAATGAAATTGAATATGTCATAAAAACAATCCCTACAAATAAAAGTCCAGGAACAGATGGCTTCACAGGTGAATTCTACCAAACATACAAAGAGGAACTTATACCCATTCTCCGTAAACTTTTTCAAAAGGTAGGCTGAAGAAGAAGGAACACTCCCAAAGACATTTTATGATGCCACCATCACCCTAATTCCAAAACCAGACAAAGATGCCACTAAAAAAGAAAACTACAGGAAAATATCTTGATAAATATAGATGCAAAAATTCTCAACAAAATTTTAGCCAACCAAATCCAACAACATATAAAAAAGATTGTACACTACGACCAGGTGGGATTCATCCCAGGTTCACATGGATGGTTCAACATATGCAAATCAATCAACATCACACACCACATTAACAAAAGAAAAGTCAAAAGCCACATAATCATCCCAATAGATGCAGAGAAAGCATTTGACAAAGCACAACATCCATTCATGATCAAAACTCTTACCAAAGTGGGTACAAAGGGAACATACCTTAACATAATAAAAGCCATTTACGACAAACCCACAGCAAATATGATATTCAATGGAAAAAGCTGAGAGCCTTCCCACTCAAATCTGGAACAAGGATGCCCACTCTTATCACTGTTATACAACATAGTATTGGAAGTCCTAGCAACAGCAATCAGACAAACGAAAGAAATAAAAGGCATCCAAATAGGAAGGGAAGAGATAAAACTGTCACTGTATGCAGATGACATGATACTATATATAGAAAACCCTAAGGACTCTACCCAAAACTACTCAAACTGATCAACAAATTCAGCAAAGTAGCAGGATACAAGATTAACATGCAGAAATCAGTCACATTTCTGTATACTAACAATGAAATAGTAGAAAAGGAATACAAAAATATAATACCTTTTAAAATTGTACACAAAAAATCAAATACCTGGGAATACACCTGACCAAGGAGATGAGAGACTTACATGCCGAGAACTATAAAACATTAATCAAGGAAATTAAAGAGCATTCAAAGAAATGGAAAGATATTCCATGCTCCTGGGTTGCAAGAATTAATATTGTAAAAATGGCCATTTCTACCCAAAGCAGTCTACAGATTCAATGCAATCCCTACCAAATTACCCATGACATTTTTCACAATCCAAAAATTTATAGGCAACCACAAAGGACCCAGAATTGCCAAAGCAATCCTGAGGAACAAAAACCAAGCAGCAGGCATAACTCTCCCAGACTTCAGGCAATATTACAAAGTCACAATCATCAAGACAGTGTGGTACTGGTACCAAAACAGACATACAGACCAATGGAACAGAAGAGAGAACCCAGAAATAAACCCAGACACCTACGGTCAATTAATCTTTGACAAAGGAGGCAAGAACATAAAATGGGGAAAAGACAGTCTTTTCAGCAGGTGGTGCTGGGAAACCTGGACAGCCACATGTAAATCAATGAAGCTGGAACACATCCTCACACCATGCACAAAAATTAGCTCAAAATGGCAGAAAGACCTAAATATAAGACAAGACACCATCAAACTCCTGGAAGAGAACACAGGCAAAACATTCTCTGACATCAACCTTACAAATGTTTTCTCAAGTCAGTCTCCCAAAGCAACAGAAATAAAAGCAAAAATAAAACAACGGGACCTAACCAAACTGACAAGCTTTTGCATAGCAAAGGAAACCAAAAAGAAAACAAAAAGACAACTTACAGAATGGGATAAAATAGTTTCAAATGATGCAACTGACAAGGGCTTAATCTCTAAAATATATGAGCAACTTATACAACTCACCAGCAAAAAAGCCAACAACCCAATTGAAACATGGGCAAAAGACCTGAATGGTTATTTCTCCAAGGAAGATATATACATAGTCAACAAGCACATGAAAAAATGCTCAACATCACTGATTATTAGAGAAATGCAAATCAAAACTACCACAAGATACCACCTCACACCACTCAGAATGGCCATCATTAGTAAGTCCACAAAGAACAAATGCTGGAGGGGGTGTGAAGAAAAGGAAACCCTCCTGCACTGTTGCTGGGAATGTAAGCTGGTACAACCACTATGGAGAACAGTATGGAAGTACCTTGGAAAACTTTACATAGAACTACCATATGACCTAGCAATCTCACTCTTGGGCATATAGCCGGACAAAACTTTCCTTGAAAAAGACACAAGCACCTGCATGTTCACTGCAGCACTATTCACCATAGCCAAGACATGGAAACAACCCAAATGTCCATCAACAGATGATTGGATTAAGAAGATGTGGTATATATACACAATGGAATACTACTCAGCCATAAAAAAGAACAAAATAATGCCATTTGCAGCAACATGGGTGGAACTAGAGACTCTCATATGGCGTGAGGTCAATCAGAAAGAAAAAGACAAATACCTTATGATATCACTTATATCTGGAATCTAATATATGGCACAAATGAACCTTTCTACAGAAAAGAAAATCAGGGACTTGGAGAACAGACTTGTGGTTGCCAAGGGAGAGGGGGAGGGAGTGGGATGGATGGGGAGCTTGGGGTTAATAGATGCAGACTATCGCCTTCAGAAGGGATTAGCAATGAGATCCTGCTGTGTAGCACTGGGAACTATGTCTAGTCACTTATGATGGAGCATGATAATGCGAGAAAAAAAAATGTATCCATGTATGTGTAACTGCGTCACCATGCTATCTATACAATAGGAAAGAAAATTGTATTAGGGAAATAATTTTAGAAAATATGGAAAAAAAAGAATCAACTGAAACCTTCAGCTGAGGACCACATAATATCAAATTTGAATCTGGTGCCCCCTGAGTCACAGATCCAAGGTCTCTCCAATGCTGTTTTCACTATCTTCTCTTCCTCAGGAACAACACCACATACTCACAGATAAATAAAATGAGTAGTAGGATCTAATGGTTACATGTCCCAAGCTGTCTCTGCTGTTAGCAACAGGGTATGATTAGGAAAAACAGGCTATGCTATGTACTCTAGTTATAAAGAGTTTATTATGAAATTTGGAGCTCAAATAACTTGTTGAATGGTCAGAGATGCAAAGGTCATGAAATCTGTCACTGAAGGTCAGAAAGGCCAACAACAAAGACCTTCAACCTGAAGCACTAGCCTACTCCTGCATTCACTAAGAGAGTCCAGAGGATACATCCTTTATCAGTGTCACCAAAAGCTTCACATGCAGGTCAAAAATGGCAGAGATGTCAGATGCCAACACTGAAATAAACTCCCTAAATTTAATGGATGATGGGATCCACTAAGAAAGAGGAGTGGCAAGAGTTTCCTTGTGGTGAAGCTGGTTAAAGACTCAGTACTGTCACTGTAGCAGCTTTGGACACTGCTATGCTACAGGTTCAATCTTTGGCCCAAGAACTTCCACATGCCATGGGTAGAGCCGCTCCCCCCCTCCAAAAAAAAGAGGAAGAAGAAGAAGAAGAAAAGGAAGAGTGGCAACATCTTTCCATCTGAGACAAGGTGGGCAAGGTAACCATAATCATAACTACTACAATGAAGAAACAGGACATGGTAATCACAATCATAATGGGAAACAAAGTACAGGTGAATTACAGTTTTCTATTTTCATACATCTAGGTTTTGATATTAAAGTTGTGCTGGCTTCAAAAAATAAAGTTAACGCTGGCTTCATAAAAATAATCTCAATTATCTTTCCTTTAATGACTGGCTAAAATTTAGCTGGTACCTGCATCCAAAAAGAATAAAATACCTAGGAATAAACCTACCTAAAGAGACAAAAGACCTGTACTCTGAAAACTATAAGACACTGATGAAAGAAATCAAAGATGGAAAGATATACCATGCTCGTGGATTGGAGAGTTAATATTATAAAAATGACTATACTACCTAAGGCAGTCTACAGATTCAATGCAATCCCTATCAAATTACCAAGGACATTTCTCACAGAACTCAAAACAAGATATTTTAAAGTTTATTTGGAAGCACAACAGACCCAAAATAGCCAAAGACATCCTGAAAAAGAAAAATGGAGCTGGAGGAATCAGGCTCCCGGACTCCAGACTATACTACAAAGCAACAATCATCACCATATGGTACTGGCACAAAGACAGAAATAGAGATCAGTGGAACAGGATAGAAAGCCCAGAATTAAACCCACACACCTACAGTCAACTCATCTATGACAAAGGAGGCAAAGACATACAATGGAGAAAGGATAGTTTGTTCAATAAGTGGTGCTGGGAAAACTGGACAGCCACATGGAAAAGAATGAAATTAGAACACTCCCTAACACCATACACAAAAATAAACTCCAAATGGATTAAAGACCTAGAAATAAGGCCAGACACTATAAAACTCTTGGAGGAAAACATAGGCCAAACACTCTCTGACATAAACGACAGCAACATCTTCTCAGATTCACCTCTTAGAGTATTGACAATAAAAACAAAAATAAACAAATGGGACCTAATCAAACTTCAAAGTTTCTGCACAGTAAAGGAAACCCTAAACAAAATGAAAAGACAACCCACAGAATGGGAGAAAATCTTTGCAAGTGAATCAACTGACAACGGATTAATCTCCAAAATTTATAAACAACTTCTGTAGCTCCATACCAAAAAAAAACAAACAACCCCATCAAAAAATGGGCAGAAGATCTAAACAGACAGTTCTCCAAAGAAGACAGACAGATGTCCGAGCAACACATGAAAAGATGTTCAACATCACTCATTATTAGAGAAATGCAAATCAAAACTACTATGAGGTACCACCTTACACCAGCCAGAATGGACATCATCAAAACATCTATAAACAGTAAGTGCTGGAGAGGATGTAGAGAAAAAGGAACCCTCGTACACTGTTGGTGGGATTGTAAATTGGTGCAACCACTGTGGAAAACAGTATGGAGATTCAGCAGAACACTAAAAATAGAACTACCATTTGATCCAGCAATCCCACTCCTGGGCATCTATCCAGAGAAAACCACGACTCCGCAAAGACACATGTACTCCGATGTTCATTGCAGCACTATTTTCAATAGCCAAGACGTGGAAACAACCTAAATGTCCATCGACAGAGGAGTGGATCCAGAAGATGTGGTACATAGACACAGTATTACTCAGCCATTAAAAAGAACGAAATACCAGCATTTTTAGCAACATGGATGGACCTAGAAATTACCATGCTAAGTGAAGTCAGCCATACAATGAGACATCAACATCAAATGCTTTCACTGACATGTGGAATCTGAAAAAAGGACAGATTGAACTGCTTTGCAGAACAGATGCTGACTCACAGACATCAAAAAACTTATGGTCTCTGGAGAAGACAGTTTGTGGGGTGGAGGGATGTGCTTGGACTGTGGAATGGAAATCCTGTGAAATCAGATTGTTATGATCATTATACAACTACAGTTGTGATAAATTCATTTGAGTAATAAAAAAAATTTTTAATGAAAAAATTAAAAAATGAAATTTAGCTGGTACCTCTTTTTTTTTTAACATTTTATGCCCATAACATAAAATTTACCATTTGAAACATTTTAAAGGGTACAATTCAGTGGCATTTAGTGCCTTCAAAATGTATAATCCTTACCTCTATCGAGTTCCAAATCATTTCTGTCTCATGGATTTATCTATCCTGGATACCTCATATAATGAAATCACTGTATCTGGCTTCTTTCAATGAACATATGTTTCAAGGTTGATTCATACTGTAGTATGTATCAGGACTTCACTCTTTTTAAAAACTACGTAATACTACACTGTACAGATACATCACATTTTGCTTAACGATTCATCAACTGATTGATATCCCCACATTTTGCTACGTGAATACTGCTGCTATGAGCTGGTATCTTTTTAATTGACATATATTTAATTGTCTTTCCCCTTGTTTCTATTCAGTTTAAACTTCTTTGGGGGTCAATTCACAAAATTCATATTTTGCTATGAAATCACTTCTAGATTTTTCAAGTAAGTTTTCATAGAGCAGCATCTAGTAGTTTCAATTCTATTTTTTAAATTTATTACACGACTTACAATGTTCTGTCAATTGCTGCTATACAGCAAAGTGACCCGGTAATACATAAATACACACTCTTTACTTCATATTATCTTCCATCACATTCCATCACAAGTGACTGGATATAGTTCCCTATGCTATACAGCAGGACTTCATTGCTTATCCACTCCAAATGTAATAGTTTGTATCTATTAACCCCAAACTCCCAGTCCATTCTACTCCCTCCCCCTCTCCCTCCCCCTTGACAACCACAAGTATGTTCTCCACATCCATGAGTTTGTTTTCTTTTCTATAGATAGGATCATTTGTGCCATGTATTAGATTCCAGATATAAGTGCCATCATATGGTCTTTTTCTTTCTGATTTACTTCACTTAGTATGAAAGTTCCATCCATCTTGCTGCAAATGGCATTATGTTGTTCTTTTCTATGGCTGAGTGGTATTACATTGTGGATATGTGCCATACCTCTTAATCCATTCATCTATTGATGGACATCTAGGTTGTTTTCATGTCTTGGCTATTGTGAATAGTGCTGCAATGAACACAGGGATGCATGTATCTTTTTAAATGAAAATTTTCTACGGACATGTGCCAAGGAATGGGACTGCTGAATCACACGGTGGTTCCATGTTTACTTTTCTGAGGTACCTCCATACTGTTTTCCATAGTGGTTTACCATTTTATATTCCCACCAACAGTGCAGGAGGATTCTCTTTTCTCCACATATCCTCCAGCATTTGTTATTTGTAGACTTATTAATAACAGCCATTCTGGCCAGTGTGAGGTGGTACTTCAATGTAGTTTTGATTTGCATTTCTCTAATAATTAGTGATATTGAGCATTTTTTCACCTGCCTATTAGTAATCCATATGTCTTCTTTGGAGAAATGCCTACTTTGATCTTCTGCCCATTTTTCAATTGGGTTGTTTGTTGACTTTTATTAGCTGTTTATTATATTGGAGAATAAGCTCTTAGTTGCATTGTTCATAGCTATATTCTCCCATTCCATAAGTTGTCTTTTTTGTTTGTTTTTATGGTTTCCTTTGCTGTGCAAAAGCTTGTAAGTTTGATTAGTTCTCATGGTTTATTTTTTATTTTATTTCTACTGCCTTGGGAGGCTGACCTAAGAAAACATTTCTATGGTTGATGTCAGAGCATGTTTTGCCAATGTTCTCTTTTAGGAATTTGATGGTGTCTTGTCTTATATTTAGGTCTTTCTGCCATTTTGAGTTTATTTTAAGAATGCCTCCTTTGGTGAAGATTAACTGACCATAGCAGTCCAGGTTTATTTCTGGGTTTTCTCTTCTGTTCCATCGGTCTGTCCTTGGTCTGTATGTTTGTTTTTGTAACAGTATCACACTGTCTTGATTACTGTAGCTCTGTAATATTGTCTGAAGTCTGGGAGACTTATGCCTCCTGCTTGGTTTTTATTCCTCAGGATTGCTTTGGCAATTCTGGGTCTTTTGTGGTTGCATATAAATTTTTGGATTGTTTGTTCTTGTTCTGTGAAAAATGTCATGAGTAATTTGACAGGGATTACATTGAATCTGTAGACTGCTTTGGGTAGTATGGCCATTTTTACAATATTAATTCTTCCAACCCAGGAGCATGGAATATCCTTCTATTTCTTTGAGTCCTCTTTAATTTCTTTGATTAACGTTTTATAGTTGTCAGCATATAACTCTTTCACCTACTTGGTGAGGTTTATTCCTAGGTATTTCATCTTGGGGGAAGGGGGTGATTTTAAAAGGTATTATATTTTTATATACCTTTTCTAATATTTCATTGTTATATTATGGTTTGTTTGGATGTGATGTCCTAAAAATATAAATTAAGTCTAACTGTTCTATTGTGTTATTTATGGTCTCTGTTGCCTTACTGATTTTCTCTCTAAAGGATCTGTCCATTGACGTGAATGGAGTGTTAAATCTCCTACTATTATTGTATTCCCACGAATTTCTCCTTTTATGTCTGTTAGTATTTGCTCTGTGTATCCAGGTACTCCTATATTAGGGGCATATATATTGACGAGTGTAATATCCTATTCTTGAAATGACCCTTTTATCATTAGTGACCATCTTCATCTTTCTTTATGACCTTTGTTTTAACATCTATTTAAACACAGTAGATGTTTCCTGTCTTTTTCATTTGCATAAATTATCTTTTTCCATCTCCTCACTTTCAATTTATATGTGTCCTGTGCCCTAAGGTGAGTCTCTTGTAGGTAGCGTATCGTAGGCTCTTGTTTTTTTATGCAGTCTACCACTCTACATCTTTTGATTAGAGCATTGACATTTAAAGTAATTATTGATAAAGAGTATTTACTGCCATTTTAAACCTTGTTTTTGAGTTTCCTGTTTCTCCTTTGTTCCTTTCTTTTTTTGGCTGGATGATTTCCTTTTACGCTTGTATCTTCATTTTGGTTTTTGTAAATGTATTGTTTGGTTTTGATTTGTGGTTGCCCTGTTTTTCAAGTATGTTAACCCCTTCAAGTATGTTACATCTGCTTGCTTTAGTCTGATAGTCATAGAGGTTCAAACATATTCTTTAAAAAAAAAAAAAAGAATCTAGATTTTCTTACTTTCCTTCCCCACATTTTATTTTATTTTTTTTTTTTTTTGTCTTTTGTCTTTTTTTTTTTTTTTTTTTTTTTTTGTCTTTTGTTGTTGTTGTTGCTATATCTTCGGCCGCTCCCGCGGCATATGGAGGTTCCCAGGCTAGGGGTTGAATCGGAGCTGTAGCCACCGGCCTACGCCAGAGCCACAGCAACACAGGATCCGAGCCGCGTCTGCAACCTACACCACAGCTCACGGCAACGCCGGATCATTAACCCACTGAGCAAGGGCAGGGACCGAACCCGCAACCTCATGGTTCCTAGTCGGATTTGTTAACCACTGAGCCACGACGGGACCTCCTCCCCACATTTTATGATTTTGATGTCCTTTTGTTACATCTTCAGGTCTATCCTTTTGCTATTCCTTGTGTTTATCATCACATTTACAAATAGGTTATTTTTTTATTTTTAAATCTATATACTGGCTTATTTAAGTGATTACTTACCAACTGTAATTTCTTCCATTCTACTTCTTCTTACTTCTTTCCTCTTTAGAGATCTTTTGGTATTTCTCTTAAAATGCGTTTATTATTGCTGTATTCCTTTAGCTTTTGTTTGTTGCAGAAATTCTTTATTTCCCCTTCTATTTTATTTTATTTTTTATTTTTTGGCCTTTTTGTCTTTTTAGGGCCTTACTTGTGGCATATGAAGGTTCCCAGGCTAGGGGTCCAATCAGAACTGTAGCCACTGGCCTACAACAGGCAACAGCAACGCAGGATCTCAGCTATGTCTGCAACCTACACCACAGCTCATGGAAATGCCAGATCCTTAATCCACTGAGCAAGGCCAGGGATCGAACCCACATCCTCATAGATGATAGTCAGGTTTGCTAACCTCTGAGCCATGATGGGAACTCCTCCCCTTCTACTTTAAATGATATTCTTACTGGGTATTCTAGGGGGCAAATTTTTCCCTTTGAGAACTTTGAATATATCTTGACAACCTCTTCTGGCCTATAGTGTTTCTGTAGAGAAATCAGCTGATAGCCTTATGGGGTTCCTTCTAATTTACTTTGCTGCCATTAGAATCCTCTTCTTATCTTTAACTTTTGCCATTTTTATTATATGTTTTGGTGTGGGCCTGTTTGGGTTCAATTTGTTTGGGCCCTCTGTGCTTCCTGTATCTTGATACCTGTTTCCTTTAGATCTGGAGAGTTTTCAGACATAATTCTTCAAATATATTTTCAATCCCCTTTTCTTTTCCTCACCTTCTGGAATCCCTATTATGCGTAGACTGGCCGATTTTATAATTATCCCATAGATCTCTTATATTGCTTTCATGTTTTTTCATTTGGTTTTCTGTCTGCTGTGATGATTGGGTGATTTCCATTATTCTATCTTCCAAGTCACTTATTCATTTCTCTGCATTATTCATTCTGCTCTTCAGTGCCTTCAACTCAGCTTACATCTCTGCAAACGAATTTTCTAATTTTTCTTGTCTCATCTTTTTCTAGTTCCTTTCTAAAGTAATCTGCATTACTGTTCATATTTGCTCTTAATTCCATCAGTATTTTCACTATCTCCTTTTTTAACTCAGTGTCTATTAGACTGCAGCAGTCTGTTACATTATTTGCTCCTTCAGGAGAATTCTTCTGTTCTTTTAACTGGAAATGGTTCCTGAGCTTCTTCATTTTGCTTATATTTTTCTTATTCTGTGAGCTTAGGGAAAAACAACTACTGTAGTTTTGCAGGTGCTCTTATATGTGAGAGCACCCCAGGGTAGTTTGTGATGGCTTACTATTTTTATTTGGTATGAGGGCTGCTTTTGATGCAGATGCTTGCTGTCACTCTCCTCAGTGTGTGCAGGCTGTTATCCCCTTGAGAGGGGGTATGCTGGTATATAGTCTGTGTGTGCTTCCAGGAAGATGGAGGCAATGGGCAGGGCTAATAGTCAGTGCCTGGTTTCTGGACCCTTGTTGTCAGTGGTGAGGATCCCTGGGGAGGTGACACACACTGTTCCTGGTTGCAGGGCCATGGGAAGTGGCAGTGACCCTCAGGCAGGTATAGGTGGCACCCAAAGCATTTGGTAGTGTGTGTTCCCAGGGGAGTGACAGCATAAAGGATGGCACTCAGTTGCAGTGCCCTCCTCTACACTGACCCCAGAGATGACTGGGGCCACAGGTGGTGCCCTTTCACAGACATGCAGTGGTGTCAGGCTGCACCCACCTCTAGAGTCCGAAATTGCTATGGTCGTTTTCCCCCATGGCCCATACCCCACACAAGAGGCACTTGACCACCCAAGAGCCTGCACCTGCACAGAGAAAGATATTCCTATGGCAGTCCTACCCCTTCTCCTCTCGCTCTCCCCAACAGTGGCACCTTGTTCTGCAGGCCCAGGCCTCCTCCTGGGTTTCTTTGGCTGTGGTGCTCCACTCTCCAGCCCATGGTGCACCACTCCCTAGCCCCTCAGGCTGTCTCCACACAGAAATCCCTAGTCCTCCCACCTGGAACTGTCCTCCAGAGCCTCAGTCTCAGCACCCAGCCTCTGCCCAACCATCTCAGACTGTCGTGTCTGGGGGCAGTGACAGCAAAGGTTTGTGTGGCACTCTCTCTCTGCTTTGCCCTCCTCAGTCTAGCTGCTGCGCTGTTCTCTGAGGCTTTGAGGTCCCCCCTACTCAGTTGATCTCCCTGTCAGTTAGGTGGCCTCCCAGGGTGGAGGGTTCCTTTCCTCTTTCACAGCTTCCTCTCAGGAGTGCCAGTCCCATCCTGATTCCTTTTTTTTCCTCTTCTTTTTTTTTCCTTTTGTTCTACCCAGTTATGTAGAGGGTTTCTTGCCCTTTTTGGAGATTTAAGGTCTTCTGCCAGCGTTGACTAAGTGTTCTGTGTAAATCGTTCTACATGTAGATAAGGTTTTTTTATGTGTTTGTGGGAGAAGGTGAGCACCACATCTTACTCCTCCACCATCTTGATCCCAACTCCCCTCAATTCTTCAAAACATTTCTCTATCATTGGCTAAATCTTCTTTCCTATTCCAAATCCTCTACAATTTTTGCTCTTTTTTCTTTAGTCAAATCAAACTAGGTTTAACTATTTTATTGATCTGTTCAAAGAAGTAACTTTTATACATATTTATCATTTCTAATTTTTTATTTCTATTAAGTTCAGCTTTTCCCTTCATGAATTCTCTATTCCTAGTTTCTTCTGGTACACTGTATTATTTTGGTAAGATCTTTAAGCACTAAATTCATTCTTTCTTATTTCTTTCTTTCCTTTTTTGGTCTTTCTTCTTTACTACTGCAAGAATTTAAATATTATCACCTAATTACAGCTTTGCTGAATTTCATAAAAATTAGGATGATTTGCTATTTCATTGTTTTCTAGATAATTTATAATTTCCTCTTTATTCCATAGTTACTTCAGATTATGTTTTCTAATTTTCATTAAGTGTGGGTCTTATCATATTTTAATTATTTATTTCTAATTTTAGTAGACTATAATTAGAAATGTAATCTGCAAAATCTCTTTTGGTTAAAACTTCCTGGGGCTTTTTCTTTTTCCATTTTTTTAAATCAATGGTCCATGAACAAGCCCCAAAAAAGGAGGAATGTAAGAATACTTGTATATGTATAAATACATACATCATCAAGTTTGTTGATTATAATATTTAATCTATGTCCTCTTTTTTCCTGTTATTCTGCCCAATTCAGAAAAAAATATATTGAAATCTCCCATATGAATATACTTTTATTAGATTCCTCTGACATTTTTAATAGCTTTCCCTCAGAAATTTTGTTTTGTATTTTATTTAATTTTTATTTTTATACTGGCTTATAGTTGATTTACAATGTTGTGTTAGTTTCAGGTGTACAGCAAAGTGAATCAGTTATACATATACATATATCTTTTTTATTTTTTTATTTTTTTGTCTTTTTAGGGCTGCACCTGCAGCATATGGAAGTTCCCAGGCTAGGAGTTGAATTGGAGCTGTAGCTGCCACCCTACATCACAGTCACAGCAATGTGGGATTCGAGCCACATCTGCAACCTACACCACAGCTCACGGCAACGCCGGATCCTTAATCCACTGAGCAAGGCCAGGGATCGAACCTGCATCCTCATGGATACTAGTCAGATTCCTCTCCATTGTGCCACAATGAGAACTCCAGTATTTTATTCTTTTTGATATGATCATAAATGAAACTGTTTTCTAAATTTCTATTTCCAATAGTTTACTAAAATATAGAAACAAAACTAATTTTATATCCTGTAACTTTACTGAATTTATATTAATTACAACAGTTTTTTGGTGGAATCTTTGAGGTTTTCCCTATGTAATATCATGTCACCAAAAAGAGAGACAGTTTTACTTCTTCCTTTCGAATTTGGATACTTTTAATTTCATTTTCTTGCCTAACTGCTCTGGCTGGGACATCTAGTATTACATAGAATAAAAGTAGAGGAGGGGACATCCATGTCTTACTCCTGGTGGATTTTTTTCGGCCTTACCCACAGCATATGGAGCTCCTGAACCTGAGATGGAATCCAAGCTGCAGCTGTGACCTATGCTACAACTGCAGCAATGCCAGATCCTTAACCCACTTCACCAGGCCAGGGATCAAACCCACAGGTCAGCAGTGACCTTAGCTGCTGCAGAGGCAACACCGACCCTTAACCTACTGTGCCACAGCAGGAACTACCATGTCTTGTTTCTGATCTCAGAGGAAAAGCTTTCGTCTTTTCACCATGGAGTACAATGCTAGCTGAGGATTTGTTATATATGGCCTTTACTATGTTCAGGTACATTCCCTCTTATACTTTTACTACTCAATTCAACCAAATATAGTCTAGTGAAAGACTAAATGGTATTTTATGATTGTTTTGTCCTTATCTAATGCTATTTTCATATTTTTTGTACTTACCCTTCTCCCAGTTTCTCTAATACATCAAAAACTTCTTCAGGCTGCTTAGTCAAGCTGTCTTCACTCAGCTTTTTTAGCTTACTGATGAAGAAAAAAACAGAAAAAGTTTTTCCTTAAAATCTTTTATAATTTTTTTTTTATTTTTAAGAGGCAATATATTCAGATGGTTCAAAATCAGAGTAAGAAAATATACAGTATATAGTATTCTTCCACCCTTGTTCTTAATCTTTCCAGAAATATCTCAAAGAATAAGCACTTTTTTAGCTTCTTGAGAAAACTTTATACAAGTATGAATACATATTTTTATTTCTCCCCTTTTTTAATATACAACATAACATTACACACACACTCTTTTCATCCACACTGTTATATACTTTGATGTTTTTATTCCACAACATAAAATCTGTGTTGGAGGTTGCCTCGCTCTAAGTACATAGAAAGCATCCTCACTCTTTTCTTTTCTACACCTACATCCTATTCTTTTTTTCTTTTTACTGCCACACCTGTGACATATGGAAGTTCCCAGGCTAGGGGTCAAATTGGAGCTGAAGCTGCCAGCCTATGCCACAACCACAGCAACACCAGATCCAAGCCACCTCTGTGACCTACGCTACAGCTTATGGCAATGCTGCATCCTTAACCCATGTGGTAAGGCCAAGAATCAAACCTACATCCTCATGGAGACTATGTCAGGTTTTTAACCCACTGAGTCACAGGGAAACTCCTTTCATCCTATTCTACTTCAATATAGTATCTCTTACTCGTCAATCCCTTACTTCTGGATACCTAGGTTCCCTTTTGATAATTATAAACAACACTGTAATCAATAATCTTATACATAAGTCAACTCACACATATACTAGTATATCTTTAAGATAAAATCACAGATGCAAAACAGTGAGGTCAAGAGGATATGCACTCACACACACACAGAGAAGAAAATATACTGATAAGTAAGTATATATACTATAAACATATGTCATGATGTAAATTTAATGTAATATAATAATAAAATAATTATTATAATAACTATATAATAATTATTTAAATTGTTGATTGATTATGGTATATTTTACTTACTTTAACTGTTCTGCTAATTAATATATATGTATGTTTATAGATATTAGCAAATTGGCCTCCACAGGGCTTATACTAATTTAATCTCCTACCAGTAACAGATGAGAGATCCTCTTTTTCCACAATTCCACGTACAGAGTATTTAACCAAATATTTAGATTTCAGCCAAAATATCAGCTGAAAACTTTGAACTCAGGAAAAGAAAAAAAAAAGAAAAAGAAAAAAGAAAAAATGTTTTTAAAAAAAGGAGAAAAGAAAAAGCCTGGAGTTCCCGCTGTAGCACAATGGGATCAGTGGTGCCTCTGGAATGTTAGGTTCAATTCCCACCCCAGCAGAAGGGTTAAGGATCTAGTGTTGCCACAGCTGCAGTGTAGGTAGCAATTGCAGCTCAGGTGTGATCCCTGGCTCAGGAACTCCATATGCTGCTGGGCAGCCAAAGAAGGAAAAAACTGAGCCCCACATGGAAATGAAAGATAGATAAATACAGATAAATAAATATACACAGATTTATATAGAGAAAAGAGACATGCGGGAGATAGTAGCCAAACGTTTTCAAACTTTTATAAAAACAACAAAACCACAGACGCAAGTAACTCAACAAATATGAAAAGATCAATATAAACAAATACACACAACAAACCATATGTATTATAATCAAACTGCCACCAATAAGAAGTTCACCAGTTAAAAGAGAATACTAAAAGCAGTCATGGGGGGGGGGGGGGAAACATGTAAATAAGAATAAAAACAAGGATGAATGGAGTTCTTCTTGTAGCTCAGTGGGTTAAGAACCTGACTAGTATTGTAAGGATTTGGGTTTAATCCTTGGCCTTGCTCATTTAGTTAAGGATCTTGCATTGCCTCAAGCTGTGGGGTAGGTCACAGACACTGCTCAGATCCTTGCTGTGGCTGTGGCACAGGCTGGCAGCTGCAGCTCCAATTCTATCCCTAGCCTGGGAACTTAAAAAAAAAAAAAAAAAAAAGGATGAATGTAGTCTTCTAGAATGAATGTAAGTCTTCCGGTCAGACACTAAGCAAACCGAAACACAATGACTCCTTAAAAGTGATGAAAAAAACAAAAATCAACATAAAATTCTATATTTAACAGAAATATCCCTCAAAAAGTACAGAGTAAGTAAAAATTTTTGAAACAAACAAACAAAAAAAAAAGGTGAAAGAATTCATTATGAGCAGACTTTCACAATGAATGATTATAAATAGTGCCTCAGGGTTTAGGAAAGTGATACCAAAAGGAAATATAAATATATACAAAAGGATACAGAAAAACAGCTGGTAAAAATACATGTAAATATAGAAAAAAAAACTTTTCCTCCACTCAACAACAACAGAATACACTTTCTTCTCAAGTGCACATGGAACAGGAACACCCTCCAAAAGAGAACATATTTTGGGCCACAAAACTAATCTTAAAAATTTCAGAAGATTGTAATCACATAAAGTATCTTCTCTAAACATAACAGAATGCAACTAGAAATCAATAGCAAAAGGATAACAGGAAAATCCAAAAATACGTAGACATTAAACAACATTCTTAAACAGACATAGTCGTCAAGGAAGAAATCACAAGGGAACTAAGAAAATATTTGGAGACAAATGAAAACAAAAACACAACATACCAAAACTTACGGGATGCAGCAAAAGCAGCACTAAGAGGTCAGTTTATAGCAGTAAACACTTGGATTTAAAAAAGATCTCAAAGCAACAACCTAACTTGACAACTCAAGAGACTAGGAAAACAAACTAAGCCCAAAGGTCACAGAAAGAAGGAAATGATAAAGACTAGAACAGAGATAAATAAAATAAAGAATTGAAAAAAAAACTTAATCAACAAAGCTGTCATGGTTTGAATATTTGTGTCCCCTAAAAACTGTATATTTGGTGAAATCCAAACTCCCAATGATATGGTATTAAAAGGTGGGGCCTTTGAGGGATGCTTGAGTCATGACGGTGTAGCCTTCATGAATGGGATCAGTGCCTTATAAAGAAAGCTCCAGAGAAAGCCCTATTCCCTTCCACCATGTGAGGACATAGTGAGAAGATGGCAGCTATAAGCAACTTTCCACCTGAATCTGACCAGGCTAGCACCTTAATCTTCAGCTTCCCACCTTCCAGAACAGTAAGAAATAAATTTTTCTTATTTATAAGCTACCTAGTCTTGATATTTCATTACAGTAGCCCAAAACCAACAGTTGGTTTTTTGAGAGGATTGACAAAATTAACAAACCCTTAACTAGACTAAGAATAAAAAAAAAAAAGATTCAATAACTAAAATCAGAAATCAAAGAAGACATTTAAACTGAAGTCACAGAAATAAAAACTATCATAAAAGAGTTCTGCGAACAACAAACTTGGAAGAAATGGATAAATTATTAGAAAGATACAACCTTCCAAGACAGAATCATGAAGAAATAAAAAATCTGAACAGACCTATAACTAGTAAAGAAATTAAAGGAATAATCAAAAACTTCTCAACAAAGAAAAATCCAGAACTAGATGGCTTCACTGGAGAATTGCACCAAACATTTAAGGAAGAATTAACACCAATATTCATCAAACTCTTCCAAAGAACTGAAGAGAAGGAAGACTTCCAAACTCATTCTCTGTGGCCACCATTATTTTGATACCAAAAGCATACAAGGACACAACATGAAGAAGAAGGAAGAAAAAAAAAAAAAAAACTAAAGACCAATATCCCTAATGAATATTGATACAAAAATACTCAACACTCACAAACCAAATTCAACAGCACATTAAAAGGATTATACACCAGGACCAAACTGAATGGGTACCTGGAATAGTAAGAATGGTTCAACAAATGAAAATCCTCAATAAAAAAAAAAAAAAAGACAAAAACCACAGGATCATCTCAAGTGACACAATAAAAGCACTTCACAAAAATTCAACACCCTTTCATGATAAAAACACCCAACAAACTACAAACAGAAAAAAAAAAAATTTTCTTGAAATAATAAAAAGTTCGTAAGACTATAAACAGTAGAAGATCGAAAGCTTTTCCTCAAAGATCAGGAATAAGGCAAGAATGCCCACTCTTGCCACTACTATTCAACATAGTACTGGAAGTCCAAGGCAGAGAAATTAGACAAGAAACAGAAATAAAAGGCAAAGAAGAAATTTTTTATTTCTGTGAAAGAAATAAAATTATCTCTATTCAGAAATGACATGACCTTTAATGTAGAAACTCTAAAGGGGGAGGAAGAAGGGGAAAAGGAAGAAAACAAAACAAAACAATGGCCAATAGTACAATAAAATTAAGAAAACAATCTTGCAAGTTCCCATTGTAGCTCAGCACATTAAGAATCCAGCTGGTATACATGAGAATGCACGTTCAATCCCTGGCCTCACTCACTGGGTTAAGGATCTGGCATTGCCATGAACTGCGGTACAGGTCACAGACACAGCTTAGATCTGATGTTGCTCTGCCTGTGGCATGGGCCAACAGCTGCAACTCCAATTTGACCCCTAGCCCAGGAATTTCTCAGCCCTAAAAAAATAAAAATAAACATAAAAAAAAGAAAACAATCCCACTTTTTATAGAATAAAAAGGAGAAAAGTACTTAGAAATAAATTTAACCAAGGAGGTAAAAGACATACACTAAAAACCACAAAATATTGCTAAAAATAATAATAATAAAAGGAGATACAAATAAGTAAATAAAGCCTTGGAAAGGGGGAGAAACCATAATTTGTATAACATACTATTTTACATGACCAGTTTTAAATTAAAAAAATGATGAATCACACACACACAAAAGTGTGACCCATACTCCAGAAAGCAGTCAATAAAATAAAATAAAAGCAATCAACAGAAAAGAAAGTCGTCAACAGAAAATGATTCACAGTAGGTCCAGATATTGGATATATCAGATAAAGGCTTCAAAGCAGCTACTTCATAAATACACTCAAAAAACTGAAACTATGTTCACAAAACTTAAGGAAAATACCATGAAAATAATTCAACAAATAAAGAAATCAATACTAATAAAAATGTAAAATTTATATGTGAAAAATATAACATCTTCAATGTAAATACATTAGAAGGGCTTGACAGCATATTTGAGATAACAGATGCAAGAATCAGTAAACGTGAAGATAGGCAAATAAAATACCTTCCCCATGAAAAGAGAAAAAGAATGGAAAAAAGGGAGTTCCTGTTGTGGTGCAGTGGAAACAATCAGACTAGTATCCATGAGGATGCCGGTTTGATCCCTCGCCTCATTCAATGGGTTAAGGATCCAGTGTTGCCGTGGTACAGTTTGCAGAGGCAGCTCAGAACTGTCATGGCTGTGGCTGTGGTGTAGGCCAGCAGCTGTAGCTCTGATTTGACCCCTAGCCTGGGAACTTCCATATACTGTGTGTGCGCCTCCCCCCGCCCCCCCCCCCAAAAAAAAACAGTGGAAAAAATCAACAGAGCCTCAGGGATTGGTGATACATCAAAATGTCAACACAAACATAATGGGAGTCTCAGGGGAAATAAGCAAATAAGGGTCAGAAAAATCATTTTAAAAAATAGTGACTGAAAACTTTCCAAATTTTATGAAAAACATTAATTTACACATCCAAGATGCTGAACAAATACCAAGTAGGATAAACACAGAAAGATCCGTATCAAGACACATTGTTATCAAACTTCTGAAAGATAAAAGTCTTGAAAGCAGTAGGAGAAAATGCCTCATTATGAATATAAGAATACGATTAAAAACTGACTTCTCATCAGACACCATGGGAATCAGAAGATAGTGAAAAGAAATACTCAAAATGCTAAAAGAATAGTATCATCCAAGAATCCTAAATCCAGCAAATCTACCTTCTAAAAACTACAGGAAAATAAGGACATTTCCAGATAAACAAAAACTTAAGAGAATCTGTTGCTAGAGGAACTTCTCTACAAGAAATAACTAAGTACTTCTAAGCGAAAGGAAATGGTAAATATTTACATAAACAGGAGTTCCCGTCGTGGCGCAGTGGTTAACGAATCCGACTAGGAACCATGAGGTTGCAGGTTCGGTCCCTGCCCTTGCTCAGTGGGTTAATGATCCGGCGTTGCCGTAAGCTGTGGTGTAGGTTGCAGACGCGGCTTGGATCCCGCGTTGCTGTGGCTCTGGCGTAGGCCGGTGGCTACAGCTCCAATTCAACCCCTAGCCTGGGAACCTCCATATGCCAAGAGAGCAGACCAAGAAATAGCAACAACAACAACAACAAAAAAAAAAAAGACAAAAAAAAAAAAATTTACATAAACATAAAATATACATATTTATCTTACAAAACAAGACTGTTTAAATAAATAATCTCACTACTGAACAGTTGTAACTGTAACATATTTAGGTAAAATATATACAATAATAACAGAACAAAGGGAGAGAAAGGAAATGGAGCTATATTCAAGCAAATTTACTACATTTTATTGGAATTAGGTTAATCTGTAGTCAACTGTAATAAAGACACATATTATAATCTCTAGAGCAACTACTAGGAAAAAACTGGGAAAAAACATTAAAGTTATACAGTCAAATCACCCAACTAAAAGAGAAAGATCATGAGATTGGATAAAAAACAAGACCCAACTACATGCTGAAGTCATCTTAAATGTAAAGAGGAGCTCCCACTGTGGTGCAAAGGATCAGCGGCATCTCTGCTACACCAGGACGCAGGTTCAATTCCTGGCTCAGCACAGTGGTTTAAGGCTCTGGCATTGCCACAGCTGTGGCATAGGTAGCAATTTCAGCTCAGATCAGATTCCTAGCTTGGGAACTCCATATGCTGCTGGGTGGCCAAAAAAGAGAAAAAATATACATACACACACACACACACACACACACACACACACACACACACACACACACACACAAAGACAAAAAAAAATGTTAAAAGTAGAAGGATAGAAATGTATATAACAAAAAAGAAATAAACATATATTATACATGCATATATATTTTACATATTATATATTATATATATATATATATATACACATAAAAAGCTAAAGTGGCTGTATTATTATTAGGCAAAGACTGTAGAGCAATTAATATTACCAGGGATAAAGAGTATATTTTGTAATGAAAAAAAGAGTCAATTTATCAAGAAGACCACAACCCTAAACATGTTAAGTGCCCTAAATCTAAGCTTATAAAACATGAAACAAAAACTGAAATTGGGAGTTCCTGTCGTGGCGCAGCGGTTAACGAATCCGACTAGGAACCATGAGGTTGCGGGTTCGGTCCCTGCCCTTGCTCAGTGGGTTAACGATCCGGCGTTGCCCTGAGCTGTGGTGTAGGTTGCAGACACGGCTCGGATCCCGCGTTGCTGTGGCTCTGGCGTAGGCCGGTGGCTACAGCTCCAATTAGACCCCTAGCCTGGGAACCTCCATATGCCGCAGGAGCGGCCCAAGAAATAGCAACAACAACAGCAAAAGACAAAAGACAAAAAAAAAAAAAAAAAAAAAAAAAACTGAAATTGAAAAGAGAAAAAAAATAAATTCAAAATAATTGTTGGAGATTTAAACAACTCTCTCAGTAATTGATATATTAAGTTTACAGAAAAATCAGTAAGGATACAGAAGACAAATAATAGCATCAATCAATTTAAATTATTTCACATCTTTTATTTCTAGCATTTCTATTTGACTTTGAAAAAAAGTAATAATTTCCATTGTTCTGATAAAGTTTCCTATCTGTTATCTACCTTTCACAAGACACATAGTTGTCACTATAACTTCAAAGGCCCTGTATGATAATTCCAAAATCTGTACCATCTCTGATTCTGATTCTGTCGATTATTTTACCTTTGGGCAGTGGATCATTTTCCTTGCTTTTGTGGGTGCTATCTTCACTTGTATCCCAGATACATACATATATACATTTACATGTGCACACACACACACAGCACTAATATGGAATTATTAAGTCTAAGCAACTCTAGAGAATGAAATTCCCATATACAATTACATGATACAGGACTTGTATCCAAAATACATGAAGACCAAAAAGACAAAAAGACCAAAAAAAAAAAAAAAGGAGTTCCCATCATGGCTCAGCGATTAACAAACCCAACTAGCATCCATGAGGATGCAGGTTCGACTCCTGGCCTCACTCAGTGGGTTAAGGATCTGGCATTGCCATGAGCTGTGGAGTAGGTCACAGAAATGGTTCGGATCCCGAGTTGCTATGGCTACAGCTCCGGTGTAGCTGGTGGCTACAGCTCCAATTCGATCCCTAGTCTGGGAACCTCCATATGCTGAGTGTGCAGCTCTAAAAAGACAAAAAGACAAAAGAAAAAAAAAATATATATATATATACATATGAAGAATTCTTTTAATGCATTAAGACAAAAAAAACCCAAATATAAAAATGGTCAAAAAAATTTAGGTAGACACCACCAGAAATACACAAACATATGCTTAATAAGCACATGAAAAGATGCTCAACAGAGTTACTTATTGGGGGAATGGAAAATAAAACTGCAGTAAGATACCATTACACACCCAGGAAAAAAAATGGCTAAAATGTAAAAGATTTCAATAACAAGTATTGGTGAGAATGTGAAACAAGGAGATCTCTCACATTTGATGTTGAAAATGAAATATGAAATAGTCACTTCAGAAAGCAAGTTAGCAGGTCCTTATAAACTTATGGACCCAAATTTATACAACCAAGCAATTCCATTGCTAGGTATCTAACCAATAAGAATGAAAATACATGTCCACCGAAGACTTATAAACAAATACTCACAGCAGCCTTATTCACAACAACCAAAAACAAAAACAAACAAAAAATTCAATGTCCACAACCTGGTGGATAAATAAACTATTGTAAATCTATACAATGGAATAGTACTCAGCAATAAAACAGAAATAACTATTAATACATTTAAGACACTGAAAAAAATCTCAAAATCATTATTGCTGAGCCAAAAGAACCAAACCTGGAATTCTCTGGTTGCCTGGTGGGTTATGGATCTGGCATTGTAACTGCTGTGGTTTGGGTCACTGCTGTGGTGCAGGTTTGATCCCTGGCCAGGAAACTTTTGCATGCTGCAGGTGCAGCCAAAAATAAAATAAAAAAGCCAAATCAAAAGAGTGCTTTTTACTGTGTATAAAGTACAACTCAACTTACAAAAATAGTATCTAAATGTGGTGATAAGAAAATTACTGGTGATCACAGCAAGAGCAATTTAGTGGAATAGTAGAGGCAGACGCCAAAATGCAATGGTTTGAGACATCAGGATAAGGTAAAGAAGTAGAGATAACAACTGGGGATTCTCTTGTGGTGCAGAGGGCAAAAGATCCAGCCTTGTCAACAAGCACATGAAAAAATGCTCAACATCACTGATTATTAGAGAAATGCAAATCAAAACTACCACAAGATACCACCTCACACCACTCAGAATGGCCATCATTAGTAAGTCCACAAAGAACAAATGCTGGAGGGGGTGTGAAGAAAAGGAAACCCTCCTGCACTGTTGCTGGGAATGTAAGCTGGTACAACCACTATGGAGAACAGTATGGAAGTACCTTGGAAAACTTTACATAGAACTACCATATGACCTAGCAATCTCACTCTTGGGCATATAGCCGGACAAAACTTTCCTTGAAAAAGACACAAGCACCTGCATGTTCACTGCAGCACTATTCACCATAGCCAAGACATGGAAACAACCCAAATGTCCATCAACAGATGATTGGATTAAGAAGATGTGGTATATATACACAATGGAATACTACTCAGCCATAAAAAAGAACAAAATAATGCCATTTGCAGCAACATGGGTGGAACTAGAGACTCTCATATGGCGTGAGGTCAATCAGAAAGAAAAAGACAAATACCTTATGATATCACTTATATCTGGAATCTAATATATGGCACAAATGAACCTTTCTACAGAAAAGAAAATCAGGGACTTGGAGAACAGACTTGTGGTTGCCAAGGGAGAGGGGGAGGGAGTGGGATGGATGGGGAGCTTGGGGTTAATAGATGCAGACTATCGCCTTCAGAAGGGATTAGCAATGAGATCCTGCTGTGTAGCACTGGGAACTATGTCTAGTCACTTATGATGGAGCATAATAATGCAAGAAAAAAAAATGTATCCATGTATGTCACCATGCTATACAGCAGAAAATTGACAGGACATTGTAAATCAGCTATAATGGAAAAAAATTAAAATAATTATATATAAAAGAAAAAGAGTTCCCATTGTGGCTCAGCAGTTAGTGACCCCCGACTAGCATGCATGAGAATGCCGGTTCGATCCCTGGCCTCAATCAGTGGGTTAAGGATCCAGCATTGCCATGAACTGTGGTGTAGGTCACAGACACGGCTTGATCCCATGTTGCTATGGCTGTGGTATAGGCTGGTGGCTACTGTTCCGACTGGACCCCTAGCCTGGGAACCTCCATATGCTGTGCGGGTGCGGCCCTAAAAAGACAAAAAGACCAAAAAAAAAAAAAAAAAAAGATTGCAAGGTGCTAGGAGGACAGAGAGTTGGGTAGTTAGTGTTTAATGAGTACAGAGTTTATGTTGAGATGATGAAAACGTTTTGGTTATATATAGAAGTGATGGCTACGCAACATTATAAATGTATTAATACCATGGAACTGGACACTTACAAATGGTTAAAATGACAGAATTATGTTACGTATATTTTACCATATTATTAAAATCATAAAAAGGAAGGAAAAAAAAAAAAAAAAAAGATCCGGCCTTGTCACTTAACCCTCTGGCCCAGAAACTTCCATGTACCACAGGCTTGGCCAAAAAAAAAAAAAAAAAAAAAAAAAACCTATGGATCACTCTATAGATGAAGTTTCTGGAAAGGACAACTGCTTAAAGACGTGAGTTTGAGAAAGAAGATAAAGCCAAATAAGCAAAAAACTCATCAGAAATGTTCACATAAGTATAAATATTGTTTGGAATCTATTAGAAAAATACGGAAAAGTTAAAAATACAGGAGACAGGGAGTTCCCATCATGGCGCAGCAAAAACGAATCCAACTAATAAGAACGATGAGGTTGCAGGTTCGATCCCTAGCCTCACTCAGTGGGTTAAGTATCCGGCGTTGCCGTGAGCTGTGGTGTGGGTCACAGAAATGTCTGGGATCTGGCATTGCTGCATCTGTGGTGTAGGCTGGCAGCTGTAGCTCCGATGAGACCCCTAGCCTGGGAACCTCCATATGCTGTGAGTGCAGCCCTAAAAAGCAAAGAAAGAAAGGAAGACGAGACAGGAAGAAATAACCACTAAAGCACGTCCCTGAAAAGGTTGGAAGAGTGATACCTAAAGTACCTGTGGATGAGACAGCCTTAACTTTGGAGGGCTGGGGATACCTCTCTCATTACAATAGGAGGAAAGGACAGGCAGAGTTATAGGTAGGCTGGTGGCAAAGAATCGAGGGAGTTCTCATATAATGGCTTCTATTTGCTTTATGAAGTAGGAGGGATATTCATATGCTGTAACTGAGAAAGTTAAAATCTGAGATTTCCAGATATATAACTATAGCCAGAGTGGAGAACAAAAACAAAACAATAAATCTCATGAAGTTGAACAGGATTAACAGATAGCACTGGAGGCCTGTTGAAGTTGAGATTCAAGCCCAATTGTAATCTTTGAGGTTTTGTATTTTCTTCAGCACTGCTCAAAAGTCTCAAAGTGGGCAAAGAGAAGGCAGAAAGTAGAATTTGGTCTTCTGCCAGGCAGATGCCATAGAACACTGATGAGACAAGGAGCTAAAGACACTGGCAAAAGAATGGCTGAAGACATGGATTAGGTAAGACAAAAAAATTAAAATGAGAAGAGGCTAACAAGCAGGGGAAAAGAGCAAAGTCATAAGTAAGATACAATGAGCCAAAAAAAGAGTATATCCCTACCAGACAAAGTCAGTCTCTCAAATTTTCACAAATATTCACAATTTTGCTTTCTGCTTCATGTCCTTCATGGCTAAGGAAGCACAAAGTAGCTTGAGATGAGCCACACACATGATGCAGTGATGGAGACAACATCATATTAATAAATCTGTTTAATACTAGGCCAAAAGGTAACCTAAGCAACACTTAGTTCCTTGGGAGTTATAAAAGTTTTCTTAAAGCAGGCTCACAATCTGGCTCACTTTACACAAACAAGTCATAGGTCCCCCAAATGAATCCAATAAACACTTAAAGAGAATTTTCTATTAGTTCACATGTCTTATTTTCTCAACATGTGGAATAAGTGAAATGCTACTAATTTAACTTAGGCAAAAAATGGTCTCAGGGGTGTTTGTCAAGTAGAAACACATGATTTATTTTGGTAAATGATTCATGTTTTATGCCGTTTTTGTCTTTATTTCAGCTTTCGCTTTCTGGAGTTTTAAATGAAAACTGATCATTTCAAAAAAACAAAACAAAAAAAAACTTTATAACTACAAGCCAAGTTAAAATACACACACACACAAAATACCTTCTTTTTTTTTTTTTTTTTTTGGTCTTTTTGCCTTTTTCTAGGGCTGCTCCCGGGGCATATGGAGATTGCCAGGCTAGGGGTCAAATCAGAGCTGTAGCCGCGGGCCTACACCACAGCCACAGCAATTCGGGATCCGAGCCAAGTCTGCAATCTACACCACAGCTCACGGCAATGCCAGATCCTCAACCCACTGAGCAAGGCCAGGGAACGAACCCGCAACCCCATGGTTCCTAGTCAGATTCGTTAACCACTGCGCCACGACGGGAACTCCCAAAATACATTCTTTCTATTTTCCTGCAATGAGCATAACCTCATCTGTACTTGACATACTGAGGTTCTGAACACCTTAGAACTTCACCACAAGTACATGCTTTTAATTACAGGTCCAGAAAAAGTTATTCTTGACTGAGTCTCTTTAGAACTCTCCCAGGTGCCAGGGAATTTTGTGGAGAACAAGTCACCCCCAATAGCTCTCTCTTATGTAACTATCAGGATACAGGTTATTATTGTACTTTAGGAGGCACACTCCAGAATTATCTTTTTCAAGAAATAAGTGGCTAAAACAATCTGGTTTTCTACCTCATAAAACAGGAAAGAACATGATCTATAATGCTGTCATTGCTAATACAGTTATTATTAAAAAGCAGTCTTCTCTCACATTGTTTTTAAACATTACTATTTCCTTTTTTAGCTACAAATTCTCTAACACTTCAACATTTAAATGCCCACTTTAACCTTACACCCATCTAAAAGCTTATTTACCTCACTTTTGTGCTTCCTGCTCAATGTAAGAATTTAATATTTTTTCCAAGATCTCAGAAGGCAACAACTCTTCTACATAGACTTCTATATAGAATAAATAGTCTTAGTTAGATCCAAATTTCCCTTAATATTTTCAAGAATAATTTACATTTAGAATTATACCTCAGATAATGATATTATGGTGATACATTGTTTAATATTTGTATCTTTTAGCAATGCATACTGAAATAGTTAAGAACACCATGAACATGTTACCAAAGCCAAGACATGCAAACAAGCCAAGTGCCTATCAACAGATGACTGGCTTAAGAAAATGTGGTGTATATACATAATGGAATATTACCCATCCATAAAAAGAATGAAATATTGCCACCTGCAGCAGCATGGATGAACCTAGAGATTATTATACTTGGTAAGTCAGACAAAGATAAAAAAATATATCACTTACACGTGTAACTTAAAAAGTAATACAAATGAATCTATATACGAAACAGAAATAGATTCATGGACATAGAGAACAAACTTATGGTAACTAAACAGGAAAGAGAGCAGAGGATAAACTAGGAGTATTGGAATAACAGTAACAAACTAAGACATAAAACAGATAATCAACAATGATTTACTGTATAGCACAGGGAACTATATTCAGTATCCTATAATAATGCATAATGGAAAATAATCTGAAATATATATATATACATATATACATACATATATATACATATATACATACATATATATATAACTGAGTCACTTTGCTATACACCTGAAAGTAACATAATATTATAAATCTACTATACTTCAAATTTAAAAAAATTTAAGAAT
Source organism: Sus scrofa (assembly GCF_054392235.1). Taxonomy (NCBI): domain Eukaryota; kingdom Metazoa; phylum Chordata; class Mammalia; order Artiodactyla; family Suidae; genus Sus; species Sus scrofa. The sequence goes on along the minus strand of NC_139386.1, from coordinate 38,068,760 downwards.
TCCCTAATATGACAGCTGAGGTTACTTCAAAATAATAAAGAATGGGGTGTGTGTATGGGACTATAAATTATACAAGATTGGGGAGTTCCCGTTTTGCTGCAGTGGAAAAGAATCCTACTAACATCCATGAGGATGCAGGTTTGATCCCTGGCATCATTCAGTGGGTTAAGGATCCGGCATTGCCACGAGCTGTAGTGTAGGTCACAGAGGTGGCTCAGATCTGGCATTGCTGTGGCTTTGGTGCAGGTTAGAGGCTACAGCTCTGATTCAACCCCTAGCCTAGAAACTTTCATATGCCACAGGTGTGGCCCTAAAAAACAAAAAAATTAAATAAAATAAATTATGTGAGGAGTTAATAATTGCCGAAACTGGGTAATGGATACATAGAGTTGTATTTTCTCTTCTTTACAAAACTTTGAGACTTTCCATAACAAAAAGTTGTTTAAAAAACTAAGTGGTTAGAATTAAATCTTTAATTGTTCTATAAATAACCAGAAACAAAAAAGCAGGCGTTCATTGTAAATTATAACAAAATCGATAAGTAATAAATGTCTAAACATAGATTATTAATCAATTATGGAACATCCATTCAAGGAGATATCAACTGACCACTAAAAGGCATGTTGTAGAAAACTCATTGATTTAAAACAAATTAATATATGACTGAAAGAAAAAAGGGGAGTTCCCGTCGTGGCACAGTGGTTAATGAATCTGACTAGGAACCATGAGGTTGCGGGTTCGATCCCTGGCCTTGTTCAGTGGGTTAAGGGTCTGGCGTTGCTATGAGCTGTGGTGTAGGCTGCAGACGCGGCTCCCGATCCCACATTGCTGTGGCTCTGGCGAAGGCCAACGGCTACAGCTCCGATTAGATCCCTAGCCTGGGAACCTCCACATGCAGCAGGAGCAGCCCTAGAAAAGGCAAAAAGAAAAAAAAGGAAAAAGGGTAGGTTACAAAATAATGTGCACAGACCTAAACCATTTTCCTTTTTTTCTTTTAAACTTAGGTGTATCTGCATATGTTCATGCACATACACATACTGGCACCAAACTACTGGCATTGTTTTGTGCACTGCTATATTCCTCAGCACCAAACACTGTGCCTGGGACACAAAAGAAACTCAGATATTTGTTACATGTAAATATTTTAGGATTCCAGGCAACAAGATTTGATTTGGGGGGTGGCTTTCCTCTATGCTTTTGTTTCATAAGTTTTTTAAAATAAACATTCTTTTTTCTATAATTGGGGGAAACTTTTTAAATTGTGTATCATAAGAAAGTTAGGTTTTTCTTCTGATTCAATAATTATTTCAGGAAATGCCTTCCATAAAAATAATTTTATTCACTGAAAAGAAAGGTCTCCTCCATAGGTTGAATAAATTAACCAAGGCAATCAGAAATTGTAAAAACACTTTCTGTTAATCATTCTCATTCTTGTGAGTGAATCCTGCAACTACTTAGGAAATGCTAATGTTTCTAAAACAAATCTTCAACATGGGTACAAAATATGATAAAACCAGATTTAGAAGTCGTCCATTCATATTCATTCAATATACACTTACTGAATTTGGAGACAACAAGCTACCTCCTGAGGTAATGCAAAGAACATTAAGATAGAGCCCTTAACAACCAAGAGTTCCTAATCTAGTAGAAAAGACAAACACCTAAGAGTTAAAATGAAACATAGTAATAAAGGTAGTTAACATTTATTAGGGCTTTTTATGGCCTTGTTCAGAGCATTTAACAAGTATTTTCTCATTTAATCTCTATAACAACCTTTTTGGTAGTTACTAAAACACTCTCAGTTTTTAGATAAGAAAACTAAGGTTTAAGTGACTTTCCTAGTTACTTTGGGTAATAAATGACAAAAGAGAATCCAACCAAGGTCTGTCCAAGATATGGTATGGAGCTTCTTATTCTTAAGAAGCTAGCAAATACCAAAGGATAATGGATCAAGTGGCACACAGCAACAGCTTTTCTTTTTTCTTTCTTTCTTTCTTTCTTTCTTTTTTTTTTTTTTTTTTTTTTTTGGTCTTTTTAGTCTTTTTAGGGCCTCACCTGAGGCATATGGGAGTCAAACAGGAGCTGCAGCTACTGGCCTACACCACAGCCACAGCAATGCCAGATCCAAGCTGTGTCTGTGACCTATACCACAGCTCATGGCAACACTGGATCCTTAACCCACTGAGCAAGGCCAAGGATCAAACCCACATTCTCATGGGTACTAGTCTGGTTTTGTTACCGCTGAGCCACAAGAGGAACTCCTGCATTCACACTTTTTATGGTAAACACTCTTTTGTGAGTGTTGTCAGGAGTTTCTCATCTTCAAATCAGTTATCCCTGCTTTGAAGTATACTATTACAGCCACTAAACTGTGAGCCTATGAGCCTCTTGATCACCTCATTTCCATTAATTCTACCTCAAAGGTCTTGAATTTTCACATAAAAAAAAAATTCGCACAACGCTATACTATAAAAAGCAGATATTGTATAGTTGTCTGTACCTGATGCAAGATATACAGGTCATACCTCTATATGTCCATTCTCTTACATGATCTTTTCCCTTTCTCTGCCTATCAGGTAACCACTTCCTTAAAGATAAAATAAAAAAATGAACCTGCAGGAGTTCCTGCTGTGGTGCAGCAAGTTAAAGACACAGCATTGTCTCTGCAGCAGCATGGGTTCAATTCCTGGCCTGGGAACTTTTCAGATACCGAAGGTATAGCCAAAAACAAAAAACAAAAAACCCTACAGATCATGTCTTATCCACTCTTGTAATTCCAGTAAGTAGTTAACATGGGAACCTCACATACTACTGTTCAATAAACTTTTATTCAATAAACAAATGAATAAAGATACAAAAAAAATTTTTGCTAACTTCTGGAGAGCTAATAGAACTTCAAAACACCTGTTACACAGTGCTAAGGGGGCAAACCTATATTCCTGTATAAGTTATGTGCTCCTTCAAATAAAATCAGCTTTACCAACCCAGCAATAAAAAGTACATATGGCTAGAAGTTGTACACAAGCCAAAAGCCTACAGAAAGGCTGAAACAGCCAATGGGGATGCTCCATATTTCATGGTTACAAAATGATCCAATTAACCTTAGATTTCAGAAAGTATAAATGCTAAGTGAACAAAAATGACAAAGGTCACTGGAGCTCAAATCATTGCTCCAAGTGACTTTAAGCTGCCATTCCCCTTATTAAGGAGTCTATTCCACATCCCAGATTTGGAAACACTGAAGCTCAGTGGGAATGAGCAGCTGACTGGGCACCTTCTCATATACCCACATTTATACACATTTCCTGAATATCCTTGCAATAAAATTCTATTACTAAAGATAATCTGTATACCTCTCTTCCCTGCCCTCTAAAAGGACCTAAGTAACAGAGTAACTAACACAGGAAACACACTAACACAGAGGACACACACACACACACACACACACACACACACACACACACGGGCAAATGCAAAATGGAAAAACTGTAACAACACTAATTGGCAGAGGTCACATGGAAGGTAAGGATTCAGTTTTGAAGTACTGCCTTTGAGGAGACAGCAAAGTAGTCAAATATTATCCAGTAGATTGAAAATACTGAATAAGACTAAGTACAAAGTGTCTAAGTCTCAAAAAGTGTGTACTGGTGGTTCATTCTGATCAAAGTTGAGGCCACAAGAGTAGCTAAAGTAACTAAGGAAATTTAGAAAAAAAAAAAAAAGAGGAAGATAGAAAATGAAAGGTCACAGTCACTTATGAATTGAGAAGAGCACATAAAACAGAGAAATAGAAGCAATACAAAAATCAAAAAGCCAGAGAAAGAAAAAGCTTCAAGAAACAGGTATGAGGGAAATATGAACAGAAAAGTTTTCTGATCTTACCAAGCAATGGATGATTATCTGCCTGTAACCTAAAAGCAGTTTCATGGGATAGACAAAGCCTGAGCAAGCTGGAAGGCCGAAATGGAATGAATGAAGCCTTAGAAACAGATTTTGAAGACTCTAGAATTGGGGAACAAAAATATTAGCTTACAGGAGTAAAGTCATAAAAGGGGTGGGAAGAGAGACTCAAAGGTCAGGCAAAAGATATAGGGGAAGAGAAGTCAGGATGAAAGTACCTAAGGTAGTTCTTCCTATCAATCATAGAATTTCCACTTTCTCTACAAGTAGAGAAAATCTTCTGTGTAAAATTAGATGAAAATAAGAGGGTAGAATAAGAAAAGATGGAAGACAAAAAAAAAAAAAAAAAAAAAAGGAGTTCCCATCGTGGCGCAGTGGTTAACGAATCCGACTAGGAACCATGAGGTTGCGGGTTCGGTCCCTGCCCTTGCTCAGTGAGTTAAAAAAGAAAGGATGGAGTTCCCATTGTGACTCAATGGTTAACAAATCCGACTAGGAGCCATGAGGTTGTGGGTTCGATCCCTGGCCTTGCTCAGTGGGTTAAGGCTCGGGCATTGCCGTGAGCTGTGGTGTAGGTTGCAGACACGGCTCGGATCCCGCCTTGCTGTGGCTCTGGCATAGGCGGGCGGCTACAGCTCTGATTAGACCCCTAGCCCGGGAACCTCCATGTGCCGTGGGTGTGGCCCTAGAAAACGCAAAAAAAAAGACCAAAAGAAAAAAAGAAAGGAGTATGTAAATTTAGGGGACTGGAACTCTCTATGAAGCTAAAGAGTTACAAGTTGGCTAACATCCAAAAGCAAATTAGCCCCAAACAATAAACAGCACAGTCATAAAAGAGCTAAAGTAGAAAAAAGAAAGAATTACATTTAATTCTCCTCCCTTCTTTACTGTTTCCAGCTTTGGAACAGCAGTTTGCAAGTTTGTAGACAGGTTATAACTTCTGCTAAAGATGTCTCTTTGATTTTGAAGAGATTGAGGTAAAAGTCAGGAGACAGCTGTTTATGGTTGGCTAAAAATTTTTTGTTTTGTTTTCTCAAACTGTGCTGAAATAGACATAAAATGCACTCTCTTAACTATCTTCAAGTATATAATTACATAGCATTTAGTACCATCACCACTATCCATCTCCAGAACTTTTCACCATTCCCAACTAAACTCTATCCACTAAACAACTTCCAATTTTCCCCTCCCCCAGTCCCTGGTAACCATCATTCTACTTTCTGTCTCTATAAATCTGACTCTTCTAACCACCTCATTTAAGTGGAATCACACAATATGAGTCTTTTCATGGCTGGCTTCTTCCACTTAGAATTTTTCCAAGATTCATCTATCCTGTATGATGTATCATACTTTCATTCCTTTTTAAGCTTGAATAATATACCAGTGTGTATATATCACATTTTGCTTATCCATTCGTTTGTTAAGAGGACACTTGGGTTGCCTCCACCCTTTAGCTATTGTCAATAATGATAACAAACTCTGGTGTACAAATATCTCTTCAAGTCCCTGCTTTCAATTCTTTTGGGTATCTACCTAGAAGTAGAATTGCTGAACGATATGGTAATTGGCATTGAATTTTTTTTTAAATAACTGCACTGTTTTACATTCCCACAAGCAATGTACAGGGTTCCAACTGCTACACATCCTAGACAGCAATTATTATATTCCAATTTTCTTTGTAACAGCCATCCTAAAGAGTATGAAATGTTATCTCACTGTGGTTCTGATTTGCATTTCCCTAATGATTAGTGATAGTCAACATCTTTTCATGTGCTTATTGTCCATTCGAATATCTTCTTTGGAGAAATGTCTACTCACATTTTTTGTCCATTTCTATTTGGGTAGTTTTAGCCAAAGATGCTTAAACTGAAACACAAAGCAAGGCTTTCTACACTGCTAGATCTACCTCCCTAGTCAAGAATAATTAGAACATGCTCTCTAGACCTTTTAGGAAACTAATCATGGAGAAGAGAACCTGGCCTAAATGCAAATCAGCAAAAGAGAAACAACTTCCAGCTTTGTGAGATAAGAGATTCTGCCTTCATAAAGCACCTTCTACCTGATTTCAGCTCTGTAATTTTCAACATCTTTTTCTCTTCTGGCAAATTCTCTACCCTGTAGTGATTACATTATGGGTAGATTTATTACTACTAATAGTAGCTACTTAATAAGTCATAACTGTTATTAACAGATTTACTTTTATTAGTGCTATGTGCTAATAATAAGCACCATGCTTGATCGTATATGCAGTATCTCCTTTAAAATTAAGTTCTCGGAGAGGACAAGATGGCGGAGGAGTAGGGGGACACGCTCGCCCTCTCCCACAAACAACAAAAAAAGCACATCTACAGAATAAATGACTCGCACAGAACAGCAACCAATCGCTGGCAGAGGAACCTAAACTCCAATAACGGCAAGAAGTTCGTGACATTATTGGGCAGAACGGGAGAAAAGAGGAGAATGAGAGAAGGTGAATCCGAGCGGGACGGGCGCTCCTGAAAGGGAACTGCGGAGGAGAAAGGGATCCCGCACCCTGGAAAGTCACCTACCGGGGGAAAGATCAAACGAACCGGAGAAATCTCCAGATGCAGAGAAGAGTGTAGCAGTAAGTTGGAGTACGGAAAAGCCAATCAAGAACCGAACGGACCATCTGAACTACGGGCACAGTCACCAAAAATTGAGACGCCTGGGTGGGGGCTGGGCACCGAGACCTCGCCTCTGAAGGTTAGTCCCGAGAAAGGGCCAGGGGACGCCTGGGTGGGGGCTGGGCACCGAGACCTCGGCTCCAGAGGTTAGTCCCCGGGCTGGGGGGGGCGGGGCAGAGCGGAAACTGCTTGGGAGGTCTAGAAACCATTTGACGGGGCAGAGACTGCCTGGGAGACTAGAAAACAAAGCTGTCGCAGAGGAAGGGAACAATACTCTAGGAGCCGGGAAGTGGAAAGCCGCATCAGAGGGAACCTGGGAGAAGAGCCTGGTCTGCGCCCCTGCTGGGGAGAGGAGAGAAGAAGGGGTGGGTCCCCATAGAATACCCCCCACGCCACAGCAAGCTCACAGGCCCACTAGCTAGCTGAAAGCTGTACTTCTCAGTGCATCCCCTCCCCCCACCCCCGCCACTCACTACGCTCTCACCGGACCTGGGGCTGCCTGCCATCCAGGAGGGCTGGCCTCAACAATTGCCTGAAGCCTACCACCGCAGGGGTTGTCCCTGCACAGGCCTGCTTGCCCTTTGGAGGGGCTACACTTCCGCAGAGCAGCACCAAACACCACCAGCCCCCGAGAAAAGGCCTGCAGCCCAGAAAAGCTAGAACAAGCTTAGCCAGGCTGTGAACAGATCGGCATAATTCTCGGACGGTTTTTCTGAGTCGGGTTGCCCCGGGGAGGAGCCTCTTGGGTCTCCAACGGCCCTGCTACCCCCCAAAGCCCCCAGGGGGTGCCCTACTCCCGCGGAATAGCTGCTCAGCACCACCAGCCCCCTGGAAGAGCCCCTGCAGCCCAGAAAAGCTGCAACAAGCTCGGCCAGACTGTGAAAAGATCCGCCTACATTCTCAGGCTGTCCTTCTGAGTTGGGCTGCCCTAGGGAAGAGCCTCTTAGGTTCTCAGAGACCCAGATAGCTGCTACAGCCCCCAGGGGGTGCTGCACTCCTGAGGAACAGCTGCCCAACACCGCCAACCCCCTGCAAGAACCCCACAGCCTAAAAACACCAGAGCAAGCTCTGCATGACCAAGTGAAATCTGCTACCATCGTGGTGTGGACCTCCCAGTCCTGTCTGCCCTCAGGACATCCTCCTTTGCTTCAAAGAAACACTGTTAGCCCCATCAACACTCCAGAAAAGCCACACTGCCTCAAAAAAGATTGACCAACAATGCCAGCCCTCAGGAAATATTCCACGGCAGTGACAAGGCAAACACTGCCCGATCACGAAGAGTACAACTCCCTCAGGAGAAAGAAAACAACAAGCAAGATGAAGAAGCTGAGAAACCACCCCCAGTCAAACCAACAGGAGAACTCACCTAAAACAGTCAACAATGAAACAGATCTCTGCAGTCAGACAGACCTGGAGTTCAAAAGAGAAATACTGAAAATACTGAAGGAATTAAGAGAAGATATGAACAGTAATGCAGATACCCTCAGAAAGGAACTAGAAAATATAAGGAGGAGCCAAGAAAAACTAGAACATTCATTTGCAGAGATGCAAACTGAACTAGGGGCAGTAAAAACCAGAATGAATAATGCAGAAGAACGAATCAGTGATATGGAAGATAGAATAATGGAAATCACTCAATCCGGTCAACAGACAGAAAACCGAATCAAAAAACTGGAAAGCAATATAAGAGACCTATGGGATAATATAAAGCGGGCCAATCTACGCATAATAGGAATTCCAGAAGGAGTAGAAAAAGATAAGGGAATGGAAAATATATTTGAAGAAATTATCGATGGAAACTTCCCAAATCTAAAGGATACTGGATTCAAGATACAAGAAGCACAGAGGGCCCCAAACAAACTGAACCCAAACAGACCCACACCAAGACACATCATAATAAAAATGGCAAAAGTTAGCGATAAAGAGAGGGTCCTAAAGGCAGCAAGAGAAAAACAGAATGTTACCTACAAGGGAACCCCCTTAAGAATATCAGCTGATTTCTCTACAGAAACACTACAGGCCAGGAGGGAATGGCAAGAGATATTTAAAGTGCTCAAAGGAAAAAATATGCAACCTAGAATACTCTATCCAGCAAGAATATCATTTAAAATAGAAGGGGAAATAAAAATTTTTCCCAACAAACAAAAACTTAAAGAATACAGCAACACAAAACCCAGGTTAAAGGAAATATTGAAAGGGCTTCTCTAAACCAAAAAGAAAGGAAGGAAAGGGAAGAAAAAAGAAAAGAAAAAAAAAAGAAGAAGAAGAAGAAGAGGAAGAACTAGGACTGAGGAAACTGCAATCAGACAGCAGTCACTCAAATAAGCCAGCATACAGATTTAATCATGAACATGCTTCAAACAAAATAAAATTAAAAAGAAAAAAATAAAAGAGAGTCATCAAAACCATAAAATGTGGGCAAGGGATGTTAGGAGGTAAATAACCCTTTTTCTTTGTATGTATGTCTCTCTTCTTAATTTTAATATAGTAATGAAGTGTTTGAACTTACAGGACCATCAGGCTAAAACACACAATTATGGGAAGAGGTTAGCATACTTAAAAAACAGGGCAACCACAAGCCAAAACCAAATATTGCATTTGCAAAAAATGAAAAAAAAATACACTCAAGCAGATAATAACAGGAGACCATCCAACCAAAAAATAAAAAAGGAAGAATGGAGAACCATAGAATCAACTGGAACACGAGGTTCAAATAGCAATAAATAATCATCTATCAATTATCACCTTAAATGTCAATGGGCTGAATGCCCCAATCAAAAGACACAGAGTGGCTGAGTGGATAAAAAGGCAAAAACCTTCAATATGCTGCCTACAAGAAACTCACCTTAGGACAAAAGATACATATAGATTGAAAGTGAAAGGGTGGGGAAAAATATTTCACGCCAATAGACATGACAGAAAAGCAGGAGTCGCAACGCTCATATCAGACAAAATAGACTTTAAAACAAAAGACATAAAGAAAGACAAAGAAGGACACTATTTAATGATTAAGGGATCCATCCAAGGAGAGGATGTTACTATCATCAACATATATGCCCCAAATATAGGAGCACCCAGATACATACAACAAATATTAACAGACATAAAGGGAGATATTGATGAGAATACAATCATAGTAGGAGACCTTAATACCCCCCTCACATCAATGGACAGATCCTCTAGACAGAAAACCAATAAAGCAACAAAGATCCTAAAGGAAACAATAGAAAAGTTAGACTTCATTGATATCTTCAGGACACTACATCCAAAAAAATCAGAATACACATTCTTCTCAAATGCTCATGGAACATTCTCAAGAATCGACCACATATTGGGACACAAAGCGAATCTCAATAAATTTAGGAGCGTAGAAATTATCTCAAGTATCTTCTCTGACCACAATGCCATGAAATTAGAAACCAACCATGGGAAAAGGAAAGAGAAAAAACCTACTCCATGGAGACTAAACAACATGCTACTAAAAAACCAATGGGTCAATGAGGAAATCAAAAAGGAAATTAGAAACTACCTTGAAACAAATGATAATGAAGACACAACCTCTCAACATCTATGGGATGCTGCGAAAGCAGTGCTCAGAGGGAAATTTATAGCAATACAGGCCTTTCTCAAAAAAGAAGAAAGATCCCAAATTGACAACTTAACCCTCCACCTAAACGAATTAGAAAAAGAAGAACAAAAAAGTCCTAAAGTCAGCAGAAGGAAGGAAATTATAAAGATCAAAGAAGAAATCAGTAAAATAGAGACTCAAAAAACAATAGAGAAAATTAATAAAACCAAGAGCTGGTTCTTTGAAAAGGTGAACAAAATTGACAAACCCCTGGCCAGACTCACTAAAAAGAGGAGAGAAAGAACCCAAATCACCAAAATTATAAATGAAAAAGGAGAAATCACAACGGATACAGCAGAAATACAAAAAACCATAAGAGAATACTATGAACAACTGTATGGCAACAAGTTGGACAATCTGGAAGAAATGGACAATTTTCTAGAATCTTACAGCCTGCCAAAACTGAATCAAGCAGAAACAGACCAACTGAACAGACCGATCACTAGAAATGAAATTGAAGAGGTCATAAAATCACTCCCTACAAATAAAAGTCCAGGACCAGATGGCTTCACAGGTGAATTCTATCAAACATATAAAGAGGAATTGGTGCCCATCCTCCTTAAACTCTTTCAAAAGGTTGAAGAAGAACAAATACTCCCAAAGACATTCTATGAGGCCACCATCACCCTCATTCCAAAACCAGGCAGAGATACCACCAAAAAAGAAAACTATCGGCCAATATCATTGATGAATATAGATGCAAAAATTCTCAACAAAATCTTAGCCAACCGAATCCAACAACGTATCAAAAAAATTATACACCATGACCAGGTTGGGTTCATCCCAGGTTCACAAGGATGGTTCAACATACGCAAATCAATCAGCATCATACACCACATTAACAAAAAAAAAGTCAAAAATCATATGATCAACTCAATAGACGCAGAAAAAGCATTTGACAAAGTTCAACATCCATTCATGATCAAGACCCTCGCCAAAGTGGGTATAGAGGGAACATTCCTGAATATCATCAAAGCAATTTATGATAAACCCACAGCAAATATAATACTCAATGGGGAAAAACTGAAAGCCTTCTCACTCAAATCTGGAACAAGACAGGGATGCCCACTCTCACCACTGCTCTTCAACATCGTTTTGGAAGTCTTAGCCACAGCAATTAGACAAACAAAAGAAATAAAAGGCATCCATATAGGAAGAGAAGAGATCAAACTGTCACTGTATGCAGATGACATGATACTATACCTAGAAAACCCTAAGGACTCAACCCCAAAACTCCTTGAACTGATTAATAAATTCAGCAAAGTGGCAGGATATAAGATTAACATTCAGAAGTCAGTTGCATTTCTGTATACCAGCAGTCAAACATTAGAAAAGGAATACAAAAATACGATACCTTTTAAAATTGTACCTCACAAAATCAAATACCTCGGAATACACCTGACCAAGGAGGTAAAGGACCTATATGCTGAGAACTATAAAACTTTAATCAAAGACATCAAAGAAGATGTAAAGAAATGGAAAGATATTCCATGTTCCTGGATTGGGAAAATCAATATTGTAAAAATGGCCATACTACCCAAAGCAATCTACAGATTCAATGCAATCCCTATCAAATTACCCATGACATTTTTCACAGAACTAGAACAAACAATCCAAACATTTATATGGAACCACAAAAGACCCAGAATCGCCAAAGCAATCCTGAGAAACAAAAACCAAGCAGGAGGAATAACTCTCCCAGACTTCAAGAAATACTACAAAGCCACAGTCATCAAAACAGTGTGGTACTGGTATCAAAACAGACAGACAGACCAATGGAACAGAATAGAGAATCTGGAAATTAACCCTGACACCTATGGTCAATTAATCTTTGACAAGGGAGGCAAGAACATCAAATGGGAAAAGGAAAGTCTATTCAGCAAGCATTGCTGGGAAACCTGGACAGCTGCATGCAAAGCAATGAAACTAGAACACACCCTCACACCATGCACAAAAATAAACTCCAAATGGCTGAAAGACTTAAATATACGACAGGACACCATCAAACTCCTAGAAGAAAACATAGGCAAAACACTCTCTGACATCAACATCATGAATATTTTCTCAGGTCAGTCTCCCAAAGCAATAGAAACTAGAGCAAAAATAAACCCACGGGACCTCATCAAACTGAAAAGCTTTTGCACAGCAAAGGAAACCCAAAAGAAAACAAAAAGACAACTTACAGAATGGGAGAAAATAGTTTCAAATGATGCAACTGACAAGGGCTTAATCTGTAGAATATATAAGCAACTTATACAACTCAAAAGCAAAAAAACCAATCAATCAATGGAGAAATGGGCAAAAGACCTGAATAGACATTTCTCCAAAGAAGATATACAGATGGCCAACAAACACATGAAAAAATGCTCAACATCGCTGATTATAAGAGAAATGCAAATCAAAACTACCATGAGATACCATCTCACACCAGTCAGAATGGCCTTCATTAATAAATCCACAAATAACAGGTGCTGGAGGGGCTGTGGAGAAAAGGGAACCCTCCTGCACTGCTGGTGGGAATGGAAACTGGTACAGCCACTATGGAGAACAGTTTGGAGATACCTTAGAAATCTATACATAGAACTTCCATATGACCCTGCAATCCCACTCTTGGGCATCTATCCGGACAAAGCTCTACTTAAAAGAGACACATGCACCCGCATGTTCATTGCAGCACTATTCACAATAGCCAGGACATGGAAACAATCCAAATGTCCATCGACAGATGATTGGATTCGGAAGAGGTGGTATATATACACAATGGAATACTACTCAGCCATAAAAAAGGATGACATCATGCCATTGGCAGCAACATGGATGGAACTAGAGAATCTCATCCTGAGTGAAATGAGCCAGAAAGACAAAGACAAATACCATATGATATCACTTATAACTGGAATCTACTATCCAGCACAAATGAACATCTCCTCAGAAAAGAAAATCATGGACTTGGAGAAGAGACTTGTGGCTGCCTGATGGGAGGGGGAGGGAGTGGGAGGGATCGGGAGCTTGGGGTTATCAGACACAACTTAGAATAGATTTACAAGGAGATCCTGCTGAATAGCATTCAGAACTATGTTTAGATACTCATGTTGCAACAGAAGAAAGGGTAGGGGAAAAATGTAATTGTAATGTATACATGTAAGGATAACCTGACCCCCTTGCTGTACAGTGGGAAAATAAAAATAAAAAAAAGAAAAAAAAATAAAATAAAATAAAATTAAGTTCTCATCTTCAAAGCTACCAGTTTCATCTTGAATACTGTTAGTAAAGTCATACATCTTTAAAATACATAAATGGTTTTCTCATCTTTTAGTTCTTCGACATTCCTTTTTTAACACTAGACTATAGGTAACCCAGTGCAAGCTGCCCTTTCTCCCCTTAGGAAGTTGAGTGTTTCTTCAAATGATGTCAATGATGCCAGACACCTGAAGCACTTGAAACACTTTGGAAACTGTCTTCAGAGATAAATCTTTACCAATGACTTATTTACAATTATTTACTTTCCTATACCTTAAGTGTTCAAGATAAAATATGAGGATTTAGTCCCTATGCACTCGAAACTCCTCACTCCCATCCCTACTATATACTAGACAATTGCAATAATCTCAAACAATTGCTACATTAAAAATATAAAACTGACAGAACACTGTAAACCTGTGATAATGGAAGAAAATAAAAATCATTTAAAAAAATAAAATAAAAATGTAACTACATTAATAAAAGGGTAACTTCAAGGAAAGTTTAAACTCTGACAATACTAATATTTATACCATTCAGGGAGTTCTGTACTCTGATTTCTGCTTAATTTTTAGACTTCATTTAATCCTCACAAAACCCAAAGAGAAGTTAATATTATCATCTCCATTTTAAAAGTAAGTATACTGGAGTACCCATCCTTGCATAGGGGAAACGAATCTGACCAGAAACCATGAGGTTGGAGTTTGATCCCAGGCCTCGCTCAGTGGGTTAAGGATCTGGCGTTGCCATGAGCTGTGGTGTAGGTCACAGATGTGGCTCAAATCTGGCGTTGCTGTGGCTGTGGCATAGACCTGCAGCTGTAGCTCTGATTTGACCCCTAACCTGGGAACCTCCATATGCCACGGGGGCAACTCTAAAAAGACAAAAGACCAAAAAAAAAAAAAGTGAATATACCAAGACTTAAAAAAGTTAAGTAACTTACCTACTACTGAATAGCAGGAAATGGTAGAGCTAAGATTAGAACCAAGAGCTACCTGACACTAAAGCTTTGGCTTTTAACTGTATCCCTAATAATTACCATTTTTTTAAGTAGTAAAATAGATGTAATTTAATTATCTCATGATATATTTACTTTATGAGGGTTTAGTTAATGAGCGGCACTATAATGAGCTAAAATCCACCTCAGAAAACAGATGCTCTACAATAGATAGAAGACTTTTTATAAGTAAATGAAAGTCTTGTTTTTCAAATCTATCATACCATTTCCTTTTTAGGTTGGTCTCTCTGCCCAAAAATACTCTAAAATTATAATTTCCTGGCAAGGAGCTTTAAAGGAAAGGAAGTTGAGATTTTTTTTTTCTCCTTCCCTCACACTTTGGAGTCTTTCATTTTTATTTTCTAAGAATTTTTTCACTTACCCTCAACTGGAAAGTGACATGATTCCTTTTAATTTCTTGTAACAAACTATATGAAGTCAACAAATGCTGAAATATACTCCCCAACCCTAAAGACAGGGTACTGCATTTACTTTCTTCATAACTCGTTTTTCAAAAAACACAAATCCGGAGTTCCCGTCTTGGCGCAGTGGTTAACGAATCTGACTAGGAACCATGAGGTTGCGGGTTCGGTCCCTGCCCTTGCTCAGTGGGTTAACGATCCAGCGTTGCTGTGAGCTGTGGTGTAGGTTGCAGACGCGGCTCGGATCCCGCATTGCTGTGGCTCTGGCGTAGGCCGGTGACTACAGCTCCGATTCAACACCTAGCCTGGGAACCTCCATATGCCGCGGGAGCGGCCCAAGAAATAGCAACAACAACAACAACAACAAAAAGACAAAAAGACAAAAAGACAAAAAAAAAAAAAAAAAAAACACAAATCCAGGAAATGTAGACAATAAAAAAAAAAAAGCACATTTGAAAATGCTCTAACATATTCACAGCCTACTAAAATAATAATTAAAAGTAGGAGTTTTCATTGTGGCTCAGTGGGTTAAGAACCCAACAAAGTGTCCATGAGGATGCAGGTACAAACTTTGTCCTCACTCAGTGGGTTAAAGATCTGGCATCGTTGCAAGCTACAGCAGAGGTCACATATGCAGCTTGACCCTTGTTGCTGTGGCTGTGGCACAGGCCAGCAAGCTGCAGTTCTCATTCAATCCCAGGCCCAGGAACTTCCATATGCTTCAGGTGCAGCTAAAAAGAAGAAAATAAAAGAAAAACACTTTAAAAATTAGAAGTAATTGTATAAGAAACATGTAGACCTGTAAGTCTTGTATTATTTAATCCAATAAATAAAGACCCTTAACAACCGCAAACCCGCAGCAAATATAATACTCAATGGAGAAAAGCTGAAAGTCTTCCCTCTAAAATCTAGAACAAGACAAGTTTGCCCACTCTCACCACTTTTATTCAACATAGTATTGGAAGTCCTAGCCACAGCTATCAGAAAAACAAAAGAAATAAAAGGTATCCAAATTGGAAGATAAGAGGTGAAATTGTCACTATATACAGATGACATGATACTGTGTATAGAAAATCCTAAGGACTCCACACAAAAACTACTCCAACTGATCAACAAATTCAGCAAAGTAGCAGGATATAAGATTAACATGCAGAAATCAGTTGCATTTCTATATGCTAACAATGAAATAGTAGAAAAGGAATACAAAAATACAATACCTTTTAAAATTGCACACACGTGGAGTTCCCGTCGTGGCGCAGTGGTTAACGAATCCAACTAGGAACTATGAGGTTGCGGGTTCAGTCCCTGCCCTTGCTCAGTGGGTTAACGATCCGGCGTTGCCGTGAGCTGTGGTGTAGGTTGCAGACGGGGCTCGGATTCCGCGTTGCTGTGGTTCTGGCTTAGGCTGGCGGCTACAGCTCTGATTCGACTCCTAGCCTGGGAACCTCCATATGCTGTGGGAGCGGCCCAAAGAAATAGCAAAAAATAAATAAAAAAATAAAAAATAAAATTGCACACACAAAAATCAAATACCTAGGAATAAACCTGACCAAGGAGATGAGAGACTTACATGCCGAGAACTATAAAACATTAATCAAGGAAATTTAAGAGCATTCAAAGAAATGGAAAGATATTCCATGCTCCTGGGTTGCAAGAATTAATATTGTAAAAATGGCCATTTCTACCCAAAGCAGTCTACAGATTCAATGCAATCCCTACCAAATTACCCATGACATTTTTCACAATCCAAAAATTTATAGGCAACCACAAAGGACCCAGAATTGCCAAAGCAATCCTGAGGAACAAAAACCAAGCAGCAGGCATAACTCTCCCAGACTTCAGGCAATATTACAGAGCCACAGTCATCAAAACAGTGTGGTACTGGTACCAAAACAGACATACAGACCAATGGAACAGAAGAGAGAACCCAGAAATAAACTCAGACACCTATGGTCAATTAATCTTTGACAAAGGAGGCAAGAACATAAAATGGGGGAAAGACAGTCTTTTCAGCAGGTGGTGCTGGGAAACCTGGACAGCCACACGTAAATCAATGAAGCTGGAACACACCCTCACACCATGCACAAAAATAAGCTCAAAACGGCTTAAAGACAAACATAAGACAAGATACCATCAAACTCCTAGAAGAGAACAGAGGCAAAACATTCTCAGATATCAACCTTACAAGTGTTTTCTTGGGTCAGACACTCAAGGAAGCAGAAATAAAAGCAAAAATAAACCAAGGGGACCTAATCAAATTGACCAGCTTTTGCACAGCAAAGGAAATCATTAAAAAAAAAAAAAAAGACAACAACGGAATGGGAGAAAATATTTTCAAATGATGCAACTGACAAGGGCTTAATCTCTATAAAAACACCTTACACAAACCAACAGCAAAAAAAAAAAAAAAAACCCAACAACCCAACTGAAAAATGGGCAAAAGGCCTGAAGAGATATTTCTCCAAAGAAGATATACAGATGGCCAACAGGCACATGAAAGGATGCTCAACGTCACTAATTATTAGAAAAATGCAAATCAGGGCTACAGTGAGGTACCACCTCACACCAGTTGGAATGGCCATCAATCACTAACAAGTCAACAAATAACAAAGGCTGGGGAGGGTGTGGAGAAAAGGCGACCCTCCTACACTGTTGGAAGTACTATGGAAAACTGCATGGGAGTACCTCAGAAAACTAAATATAGAAATACCATATGACCCAGAATCCCATTCTTGGGCATATATCCAGACAAAACTTTCATTGAAAAAAGTACATGCACCCGTGTGCTCACTGTAGTGTTAGTCACAACAGCCAAGACACGGAAATAACCTAAATGTCCATCCACAGATGAATGGATTAAGAACATGTGGCATATATACAAAATGGAGTACTACTTAGCCATAAAAAATAATGCCATTTCATACCAAGTGAAGTGAGTCAGGAGAAAGACAAATACCATATGATATCACTTATACCTGGAATCTAATATACAGCACAAATGAACCTTTCCACAGAAAAGAAACTCATGGACTTGGAGAAAAGACTTGTGGTTCCCAAGGTGGAGGGGAAGGAATGGGATGGACTGGGAGTCTGAGGTTAAGAGACGCAAACTACTGCATTTGGAGTAGATGGGCAATGAGATCCTGCTGAATAGCAGAGGGAACTATATCTGGTCACTTAGGATGGAACATGATGGAGGATAATTTGAGAAAAAGAATGTATATGTGTGTGTGTGTGTGTGTGTGTGTGAGACTGGGTGACTTTGCTGTGCAGAATAAATTGACAGAACACTGTAAACCAACTATAATGGAAAAAATAAAAATCATTTTTTAAAAAATAGAAAAAAAAGTTTTAACAACCATACCTAGATTTGAGAACTAAAAAGGGAATAGAATCTTTAACTGATCATTAAAAGATACCTCTACATGAAACTTGCCAAGGTCTACTCATGAACCTACCATACAAAAAATCCACTATGATTTGTGCTAAAGAGACTACATACGCTTAAGATCTGAACTTACTCATATGTATTCCTCCTCATTTATTTCCCTACACCTCAAATTTTGAAAATATGAGGGTTTAGTCTCTATACACTCTCAACTCCTCACTCCCATCCTTAGAAGAATATTAGATTAACTGCAATAATTCCAAACATTAAGGCATTAATTAAATGTAAAACTACAATAATAAAAGTGTAACATCAAGGAAAGTTCAAACTCTAACAATACTAATATTTGGATCATTCAATGAGTTCTGTATTTTGATTTCTGCCTAATTTTTACAGGCTTTCATAAATAGAAGTGGGGGACAGGGCTGTAGAGACAGTGGCTGTTTTCAGCTATTTGTAGAGATGGACACTATTTTGCTTGATTTTTCGGGGCAGTCTGATTACTTACACAGCAATAGCACATAGGAAGCCACTTCTCAGGATTTCCATGACATCCTTTGTAAATAAGTTAAGGGGAGGAAACTGAGAAATAGTTGATTCTGATGCTTTGTGAAAATAATTTTTGCTTTTTTTTAAAATTGAGATTATTTTTACCAGTTTGACTTTTTTTTTTTTTTTTTTTTTTTTTTTGGCCATGCCTGCAGCACATGGAAGTTACCAGGCCAGAAATGGAACCCATGCCATGGCAGTGACCTGGGCTGCTGTGCCACAAAGCAACACCCCTGTTTGATTTTCTTTTTTTTTTTTTTTTTTTTTTTCCATTTTTGGCCACCCTGCAGCATATGGAGTTCCCAGGCCTAGGATCATATCTGAACCACAGTCATGACCTAAGCCACAGCAGCAACAACACAAGATCCCCAACCCACTGTGCTGGGCTGGGGATTGAACCTGTGACCAAAGACACTGCCAATCCTGTTGCACCACAGCAGTAATTCCTGATTTTTTTTTAAGAAATAAAAATAAAATTTTAAAATTCTAGTTGTGTCTAATACATAAAAAGATCAATCATCATAAGAAAGATAAATAGGCTAAATAGTTAAACCACAGAAATTAAAAGTAAACTACTACAAATGTAATGTCACTATATTTGAACAAGTATATAAAAATACCTCTGAAACTCCAACTCACTTTGGTAATACTATGAGTCCTAAAAATCTGAGTTAAGCTCCAGAACGACAGATTTTTTTTTTTCCTTTTCTTTTTTTTTTTTTTCTTTCTTTCTGTTTTTTAGGGCCACACCTGCAGCATATGGAAGTTCTCTGGCTAGGGATCTAATCGAAGCCTCAGGTGCCAGCCTACACCACAGCCACAGCAACGCCAGATCCGAGCCACATCTGGGACCTACACCACAGCTCATGGCAACACTGAATCCTTAACCCACTGAGCAAGGCCAGAGATTGAACCTGCATCCTCACGGATACTAGTTGGGTTCATTTCCACTAAGCCACAACAGGAACTCCCAAAAGGACAGAAAGTTTTTTAACTTGGGAATTCTGTGAGGTTTTTAAGGTTAAAAAAGACCTTGGGGGGGGGGGGGATTGATGCAAAAAACACCTGGTTATTTTCATATTAAATTTTAGTAATTTAAGAAAGTTTGAGTAAGTTTTTCTCTCCTTCTTCAACGCATAATAATGTTCTTAGTCAAAAGGTGATTTCAAGATGTACCATGAACCAAGAAGAGGACAAGCCTCTGGTAAGCAAAAATGACACAAAGAGCATGTACCGCACTCTGGGAAAAGCAGAGCTACTATTAGCTCAGATTATTCCTAAGATAAGCAGCAGTTTAGAGAAAAGCTTAGCAATGAGAAGTGACAGATGACAGTAAAACACGAGTACAGATTTAGGAAAAAAACAGCTATAAGAAGCAACAAAGCTAACATACCAAAAAGGCATACTTGACTGTTTCTATAAACTAAAACTATGAACAGCTCCATGAACTTTTTTATAGCTTTTTATGAACTAAAATTTATTTTCAAAATAATTTTGAGTAATCAAAAAAAGCAAATGATTTACCTCAGAAGACTGAGTCAAGTGTCCTCACTTTGGAATGAAGTTCCATCAAAACTGGTTGTTTTAAAAGTGTTTTTAAAACATTTTAAGAGTATAATGCCGCGTTGCTGTGGCTCTGGCGTAGGCCGGTGGCTACAGCTCCGATTCAACCCCTAGCCTGGGAACCTCCATATGCTGTGGGAGCGGCCCAAGAAATAGCAACAACAACAACAAAAAAAGACAAAAGACAAAAAAAAAAAAAAAAAAAAAAAAAAAAAAAGAGTATAATGTTTGAAGTGTTTTACTTCATTTATTTGGAAAATCCATTATGGGAACACCACACTTTCCAGTTATGCTGAAAATCTTTAAAGTTATCACCATATCACTATTTTGGGAGACTGTTTCACGTCACATGACCTTTTTATAAATATTAATTAAAGCTGGCTAATCAGGTGCTATAAATGGGCAGGGTGATCCCATTTTCTTATCATGAACTGGTACTTGATTTCTCTCCTGTCAGAAGAAAAGAGAAAAAGACCTCTGAAGTACAATGAGACTCAAGTGCACTGAAGGAAAACTCAATCTACCAGGAAAAGAATATTATCAAAATACTTTTTTCTCAAGAGTTAATTAATTAGTACATATATTTTTAATTTCCACTGGAATTTTAAGAAATTCCATTGCTTCATATCATGTTTTTTCAAAATTCTTAGGAAATTACACAAACTATAAATAAATTTATTCAGAGCAATCATTTCTCTCACATCTCTTTCTATGATCCAGATTTCACTAATTATCAAAAATGTTTGAATAGATATTATCATTGGAAAATGGTTACTGACTGCTATTTGATTGCAGTGACAGACTAATTCACATACCAACTTACAAGTGCAACCTAATATATTTTAATACAGTAAGTAACTACACCAAAAATAATTCTTTCTAAAGTTAGGACACAGTGGCAAATGTAACTTACCAGCTATGTCACTGAGAGAAATATCTTATTTATTCAAAAGCACAAAAACACTTAACAAGAGGGGCTAATAGTAAAACTAAAAGGGAGTATATCTAATATCTGGATGTGCTTCATTTTACAATTCATCATACTATAGTCAGCTAGGGCTGGATTTAATAAAGCAGCCTCAACAGGCCCTTGAATTTCATTTGTTTGTCCACAGATATACTTTCATATATGCAAGTCAAGAAGGGCCAAAAGGAGTACCTTAAAAAATAAGCCTGAAATCTGATCTATCACTAGTAGTGTTATCTGTCTTGGATTCTTATATTTTCTCTTTTTCATTTAAGAAAAGAAGAAACTAGGTCACCTGAAACATTTAGAGGTGAGAAAGAAGTGAGGCTGGATATTAAGATAACAGTGGGTCAAACTGTAACTAGAGTAAGATAGAGAGAACCAAAGATAAAAATCCACTCTAAACAGTCTCTACCACAGAATCTGTCTATACATGTCCAATTTCTGACTCAAATTTAGAAACATAAATGTATGGTAAAGACTAGACCATAGTTTGAAACAATGAGTCAGTTCTCCTGCCTATAAATAAAACACGATTTTAAATAACACCTTATTAGTGCCCAGGTTAGGGTCTTGAAATACTATCTGTCCCTAAAAGTAGGGCGTACTGGAGAAGGCTGATTCCAGATCTAGGACAGGAGATGGACAAGATGAACCTTGAATATCTTATCACAGCCAACAGCAAAGAAGCTGTCAAAGAGCACTAGGGTCATGTTGTCTCCTGAACAGATTATCACTGATTAAAGGCAGGGCACTTTGAGCTTCAGCAAAAGTAACTGCAATGGATTAAAATCCATCAAATACATCTATATCCATCCACTC
Source organism: Sus scrofa (assembly GCF_054392235.1). Lineage (NCBI taxonomy): Eukaryota > Metazoa > Chordata > Mammalia > Artiodactyla > Suidae > Sus > Sus scrofa. The sequence goes on along the minus strand of NC_139386.1, from coordinate 38,046,639 downwards.
ATAATCACATTTAAAAATGAAAAAGGAGTTCCCATCGTGGCTAAGTGGTTAATGAATCCGACTAGGAACCATGAGGTTGCGGGTTCGATCTCTGGCCTTGCTCAGTGGGTTAAGGATCTGGCGTTGCCGTGAGCTGTGGTGTAGGTTACAGACGCGGCTCAGATCCCCACGTTGCTGTGGCTCTGGCGTAGGTCAGTGGCTACAGCTCCAATTGGACCCCTAGCCTGGGAACCTCCATGTGTCGCAGGAGTGGCCCAAGAAATGGCAAAAAGACAAAAAAAAAAAAAAAAAAAAAAAAAAAAAAAAAAAGAACTGGTCCTCTTTGGAAGAAGAGAGGGATATGATTCATGATTCATTGTCTTGAAAACAGGTAAATAAAGGGAAAGATTCAAGCATTTTCCTCATCTTTCATTTATAAACTATACCACTGCATTAACTAAAGAGAGGATGAGAAAAGTGACTCTCTTCCACACCCACGGAATGCTCAAGTTCCCAGGCCAGGTACTGGACCCAAGCCACAGCAGTGATAACACTAGATCCTTAACCTGCTAGGTGACTAGGGAACTCTGAAAAGTGACTCTATAAAATTATTCCAACTGATAAATGAAAACAAAATGGTGTATTTAGAATTTTACTGTTTTGCAATGCTCAAGGAATTAACAGAAACAAGCATTAACTATCAACAGCTGCTAACATGGCAAAAAAGAGAGGCAACCAGACATTAAGTGACTCGTATAGTCTTACCAAACACCACCTGTAATAATGCCTAAGGGACTGAACTTGAGCCTGATCCAGTCTCTGGATCCGGCTGCCCATTTGCGGGAAATATGGAGGACCAAGGAATATGCTGAACTGTGCCTTGAGCAAGCAATCAGCAAAATCCAAGCTGTGGGAAACTACAATTCAAACAGCCTAGGTTCCTCAACAGGAAAAGAAAAGAGATGGAGGACCAATCTAAAGATTAAAAACAACAACTCATATAAAAGCTATTTTTAATCAATAAGACCAACCTACAGTGTTTAGCAATGCACATTTAAGTTATGACTATAGAAGTCAAGACAATGGTTACATATGGGGAAAGGTGGCTGCGGCTGGGTTTCTAGAGAGGGTGACAAAGTTCTGTTCTTAACTGGTGATTAAAAGGTGTCTTCCATGCAGTAATTCATCAAACCAAAAATTTGTTTTTTACTGATGTTTTATTTTGCAATAAAAAAGTTTAAATAACAGGTCACCTGAACATTCTAACATCTAACAAAGGCTTGGTATGTTTCCCATTCCCTAGTCTAATGTGATGAAAACAAGAGGTTGAAAAAAGAAGTCAGTGCCCATCATATCCTTCCTACCCACTTCTTTTAAGGGAACCACCTAAAATCACATTTTGGGCCAAAGAGACTCATAGTCCTAGAAGTTCAGAATTCTAAGAAAGAGACTATAGATACTCAACCAGTTCCTCTGCCAGCCTTTCTCTATCCCCCAAGTTGCTCAAACCCAAAACCTAGGAGCCAGAATTGACTCCTTTTTCCTCATTCCCCACATTTACTTTATCAGTAAGTCCTTTATTTCTAATTCCAAAATATCACTTAACTCTGTCCACTTCTCTCCATCACCACAGACTTCACCATTTCTAACCAAGAACTACTGCAGTAGCTTCCTCACTTGTTTCCCTGCTTTTATTCTTAACCCTCTACAACTTGTTCTACCCAAAGCAACCAGGGTGATCTTTTAAAAACATAAACTGCTTAAAATTCCACTTACAACCCTTTAATGACAGCCGACTACGCTGACTTAAATCCAAATTCCTTTTCATGGCCTGCTTCATTGAATCCTTGCCCATCTCTCTGACCTCATCTCCAACCACTTTCTCCCATTCTACAGCCCATAGTGGCCTCATTTCAATTCCTCCCACACACTAAACTCTTTCCCACCTCCAGCACTTCTCATAGCTTTTCCCTGTGCCTGAAATACTTCAGAATACTTCTCAACCTCAGGCTCATGGCTTAAATACTATCTACTCTGTGAAGATTCCTTCAACTGCCCTATTAAGCAAGTTCCACCATTTTTCTCTATCAATACATACTGCTTCTACTCTTCAACAGTGTATGTTCTAAGAGGGCCAAGATCTCATCTGTTTCATTTAACAATATACTCAGCATCTGGCATTTAAAAGGCAATCAATTATGCAGAAAAAGTCCAACAACTATTCATGATCAAAACTCTTAACAAAGTGGGTATAGAGGGAACATACCTTAATATAATAAAAGTCATTTACAACAAACCCACAGCAAACATAATACTCAATGGAGAAAAGCTGAAAGTCTTCCCTCTAAAATCTAGAACAAGACAAGTTTGCCCACTCTCACCACTTTTATTCAACATAGTATTGGAAGTCCTAGCCACAGCTATCAGACAAACAAAAGAAATAAAAGGCATCCAAATAGGAAGGGAAGAGGTAAAACTGTCACTGTATGCAGATGACATGATACTGTGTATAGAAAATCCTAAAGACTCCACACAAAAACTACTCGAACTGATCAACAAATTCAGCAAAGTAGCAGGATATAAGATTTTTTTTTTAGGATATAAGATTAATATGCAGAAATCAGTTGCATTTCTATATGCTAACAATGAAATAGTAGAAACGGAATTCAAAAATACAATACCTTTTAAAATTGCACACACAAAAATCAAATACCTAGGAATAAACCTGACCAAGGAGATGAGAGACTTACATGCCGAGAACTATAAAACATTAATCAAGGAAATTTAAGAGCATTCAAAGAAATGGAAAGATATTCCATGCTCCTGGGTTGCAAGAATTAATATTGTAAAAATGGCCATTTCTACCCAAAGCAGTCTACAGATTCAATGCAATCCCTACCAAATTACCCATGACATTTTTCACAATCCAAAAATTTATAGGCAACCACAAAGGACCCAGAATTGCCAAAGCAATCCTGAGGAACAAAAACCAAGCAGCAGGCATAACTCTCCCAGACTTCAGGCAATATTACAGAGCCACAGTCATCAAAACAGTGTGGTACTGGTACCAAAACAGACATACAGACCAATGGAACAGAAGAGAGAACCCAGAAATAAACTCAGACACCTATGGTCAATTAATCTTTGACAAAGGAGGCAAGAACATAAAATGGGGGAAAGACAGTCTTTTCAGCAGGTGGTGCTGGGAAACCTGGACAGCCACACGTAAATCAATGAAGCTGGAACACACCCTCACACCATGCACAAAAATAAGCTCAAAACGGCTTAAAGACAAACATAAGACAAGATACCATCAAACTCCTAGAAGAGAACAGAGGCAAAACATTCTCAGATATCAACCTTACAAGTGTTTTCTTGGGTCAGACACTCAAGGAAGCAGAAATAAAAGCAAAAATAAACCAAGGGGACCTAATCAAATTGACCAGCTTTTGTACAGCAAAGGAAATCATTAAAAAAAAAAAAAAAAAGACAACAACGGAATGGGAGAAAATATTTTCAAATGATGCAACTGACAAGGGCTTAATCTCTAAACTATACTAACAACTTATACAACTCAACGGCAAAAGAGCCAACAACCCAACTGAAAAATGGGCAAAAGGCCTGAAGAGATATTTCTCCAAAGAAGATATACAGATGGCCAAGAGGCACATGAAAAAATGCTCAACATCACTAATTATTAGAGAAGTGCAAATGAAAACTACCAAGAGGTACCACCTCACACTACTCAGAATGGCCATCATTAATAAGTCCACAAAGAACAAATGCTGGAGAGAGTGTGGAGAAAAGGGAACCCTCCTGCACTGTTGGTGGAAAACAGTATGGAGGTTCCTCAGAAATCTATACATAGAACTATCATATGACCCAGCAATCCCACTCTTGGACATATATCTGGACAAAACTCTACTTAAAATAGACACATGCACCTGCATGTTCATTGCAGTACTGTTCACAATAACCAAGACACAGAAACAACTTAAATGTCTATCAACAGATGATTGGATTAATACGATGTGCTATAGATACACAATGGAATACTACTAAGCCATAAAAAAGAACAAAATCATGCCATTTGCAGCAAGATGGATGGAACTAGAGACTCTCATCCTGAGCGAAGTAAGTCAGAAAGAGAAAGACAAATACCATATGATATCACTTATATCTGAAATCTAATATATGGCACAAATGAACCTTTCCACAAAAAAGAAAATCATGGACATGGAGAACAGACTTGTGGTTGCCAAGAGGGAGGGGGAGGGAGTGGGAAGGACTGGGAATTTGGGATTAATAGATGCAAACTATTGTCTTTGTAATGGATAAGCAATGGGATCCTGATGTACAGCACTGGGAACTATGTCTGGTCACTTGTGATGGATTAGGATAATGTAAGAAAAAGAATGTATACATGTATATGTGACTGGGTCAACTCACTGTGCAGTAGAAAATTGACAGAACACTATAAATCAGCTATAATGGAAAAAATAAAGGTCATTATAGGAGTTCCCATCATGGCTCATTGGTTAACGAATCCAACTAGGAACCATGAGGTCGCAGGTTTGATCCCTGGCTTTGCTCAGTGGGTTAAGGATCCGGCTTTGCAGTGAGCTGTGGTGTAGGTTGCAGACGCAGCTTGGATCCTGCATGTCTCACAGGCCTGTGGCTACAGCTCTGATTAGACCCCTAGCCTGGGAACCTCCATATGCCACAGGTGCAGCCCTAGAAGAGACAAAAAGACCAAAAAAAAAGAAAAAAAAAAAGTCATTATAAAAAAAAAAAAGGTAATCATTTAATAATTACTGAATATATGAATAAATGAGCAAATTAATGAATTCAAGGATGACAGCCAATCAGTGAGTAAAGAAAGTCAGTTTTCAGAAAGAAAAAGGAGAATGGGTCAACCCAGAAGACTGGAAAAATAACGTGGCTCCAGGGAGAAAGAGTCAAGAAAAGTTGAGGTAGGCTCCTACAGAGTCGCTGCTTTTTCCTGGGTCCCAGTGCACATAAAACCTTGTGTGCTCCCTCCAAGAGTGGAGAGTCTGTTCCCCCCAGTCCTGTGGAGCTCCCACACTCAAGGTACACTGGCCTACAACTCCAAATACTCTCGGGGTTCCTTCTCTGAAGGCCAGACCCCCAGGCTAGGGAGCCTGATATGGGGCTCCGAACTCTTACTCCTATGGGTGAAACTCTGTGACATAATTATTTTCCAGTTTGTGGGTCACCCACCCAGCAGGTAAGGAATTTGATTACATCACAAAAGCACCCCCTACTGTCTTGCTGTGGTTTCCTCTTTGTCTTTAGGTAGAGAATATCCTTTTTGTTAGGTTCCAGTCTTTTTTTGTCACTGCTTGTTCAGTAGTTAGTTGTGATTTTTGTATTTTCAGGAGAGGAGGTGAGCTCAAGTCCTTTTACTCTGCCATCTTGTCTCCCCTCCCTACATTCTATATTTTGAATAGAGAAACTACTCATAGAATCACACATGCTCAACAATTTCCCCAATTTTGTAAGTGTGTATGTGTATAATCAAGACACTAATATTTATATCAACATATCTGAAAAATTTATCTTGCGTCTTTACTAAGATGTCTGTTATCATATAAAATCTATAGACTAATTCAGAACTCACATACAATACTACCATGTGTACGACTGTATTATCATTAATGCTAAGAGCTTTCTGCAATTCTCATTTATCTATTAAGTCATTTTTTTAAGATGTATCCTTTGATGTACTTTTAAGCAGTTCAAGGTAATCTGTACCTTAATTTCATGGCATGCAAACAATGGACTTATTTTTAATTTTCGTACATATCCGTTTACATATATGTTACTTTCATTTATTCGACTTAAGAGTCTACATAGAAAAAAAGCTGTAAGAAGACATTTCAAATATAGACTCTTTGTTCTATAACATGAGCTGAAAGTTTCTTCAAATCAGAATAATCCTAACATATGAGGCAATTCAAACAAAATCACAACAGGAAAGAAGCTTGGGAATAAAAAAGAAAATTTATATCAGATAGTATAAATTTTCTCTTTAGAAGAAAAAGCCAAAGACCTTTGGTAGATAGAGAGGGTGGAGCTGGTAGGGAGTCAGAAATTGAGGTCATCATAATTACAGTGGGATATTTCCAGTGCATGGGGTCATTCTAAACCAGAAGGCAAAAGAACTTTTGCCTCAAAGAAACCTTCATGAACTACATTTTCCTTTACAAACTCTGTCAGTCACCATGGGTAATTTCTCATTTTCCCATACTTTAATTGGGACATATAAAAAGTGTTCAAAATACAGTCATTTCTAAATAATGGTTTTCTCTCTTCCCTTTACCTCTCCTCTTTTTAGACTCTTAAAAATATCTCTATTATATGTACAGCTCGTGACAATTATACCACTCTGAATTCCTTTGGCAATGCCCTCATCAAGCTTTTAGGTATCAGGAAGAGTGTTGAAAATGAAAGGTTTCCTCACTGTAACAACTACATACACCAACAATGTTTTTCCAAACTACAGATCACAACTGATTTTCAAACTGCAGATCACATCATGAAAATAATTTGGTGGGTCATGAATAGCAACTTTTCAATGAACTCGATCAGAATTAAAAATAGAAAAATATCAGAAAACATGGCAGAAAGTACATTTCATGAAAATCCTATTTTAATTTATATATATATATATATATATATATATATTGGTCTGTACTGGGTCTCATCATTAGAATTTTTTTTAAAAAATTCAAAGTGAGAATATATGATGGCCTGATGTGACAGAACCTCTAGCTCTACACAGACTTCTTTGAAACCAGAAACATTAAATTCTAAGCACATTCCCCCCCATAAACAAATGAGAAGTGCTCAATTTAAACCAATTATTATTAAAGCTTCACTAATACACATTTCTGGAATGCATACAAGAATTTTTTGGGATTACTTCAGAAAAAAAATTTCAACCTAGCTGTGTTTAACATATGTTTACCTTTTTCTTTACATTTCCAACAAATTCCAAAAGTACTAGTATATGCTCTATCTCGGCCCCTTAAAGAACAATAGATAAATTAATCATTGCCTAGAGTTGAATAAGATGGAGTTTATCTCCTTTTTGAATGTGCAGCTGGGGTTTGCTCACCAGGAACTGCTCCAAATGTTGTCATACTCCTCTCTCCAGGAAGGAAAAGCCAATTGATTGTTCCCATTTACAGGGCCTAAATCAATTCTAATGGAGTTGGTGCCATCCTGGATTAACCAAGAAAAGCCAAAGTGAGGACAGATATGCTTTAGGGACCAAGTCATTAATGCAAAGAAATGCTCCTGTTTGCTGGATTATTCTCCCACTGGACCACTTAGAACACCTCTTCCACTTGCCTGCCTCTAAAGTTGGAAGATTCCCCCAACTCCCTGAGGCCACTGCCTTTGTTTTTAAGAGTTCTTCAAGTTCATCTTCTTAAAGACAACTCCAGCTCCCCAGATTGTGAATCTCTCTGATAATAAGCACACAAGAATTTTACTTTCTAACATTTATCTCTGTTCCTAATTTCCAGCCTAAGGTCAGAGCCACTGATGCTACAGGCAGATATGGGTTCTTCATGCTGAGGAACATATAATTACCTTCTACCTTACCCTTCTATACCCTTTTCCCTTTACCTTGGCTTTTTCATTCCATGATAATCTATCTTCTGACTGATAATCCATTCACTCAGAGCAATACTTTCTTTCCCTTATGAAATGATTGTTTTCTTACCTTCACTCTTCATCTGTGTGAATGCACTTTGTAACCCTAACATTTTGACTTTGATCTTCAACTATACGTCCTCCAAACTAACTACCTTTTCACAGTAAAAAAAAAAAAAAAATTGCCATAGAATCCAACTATAGCTGAAATCAAAGAACCCTCCTTATCTTGAGAGTAAATAAGGTAAAGGAGTTTACTTTCTTATTATCCATCCAGTGTTTTCACTGTTCCACATTGACTTGTCCTCCAATTATAACTTAATCAATGAATTTTTAATTTTAAATAATTATTAATCTTATAACCTAACAGGAATAAGGCCTATTTGGCAAAGTCTATCTTTCCAGCAAAGATATTCCATCCTCTCTTTGACAAGTACTGGGTATAACTACCTACCCTCCAGCAGCAAGTGTTCTCATGCTGCCCATCTATCTATCATAAGAGACCTACCTTCCCTTCTATGAATGTTCTACTTGGAGAAGAGCCTGTGTTTGGTCACTTCCCCTTTTACCTACCAAAACTTACCTATTCTGTGATCATTTCTTTGCCATCCAGTAGTTTCCCTACAAAGCAATCTGATAAGCTCAACCTACCAAAATACTAACAATTAATAACCATTTAATGGATTTCTCTTCTCAGATGGACTTCATTTCAATAAGGACTTTTAAAGCCCTCTGTGACAGAACTGTTAAGGAAATCTGGGGAATCTAAAGGCCATTCTGATCCTCAAGTCAGTGCCATGGGTGACCACATCTATTGCCTATGTTTAACACGAGCCTTGTTGGGGAGACCAAATCAATAATGTGAAGGTAAGAGGGACCTAACAGACCATCCAGTCACTAGATTCTCAGATCTGGCTGCACACTGGAATCTCTAACTCCCAGATGATACCCAAAGAAGGAAATTTCAAAGTCAGTGACAAAGCTGGGCCTAACACCCAGGCCCAATGCTATGTCAGATATATTAGAACAGTACATTGAAAGTATAAAGACAAGTATGGAAATGACAAATACACAATTCGGAACAGTGACAACCCTTTGGGGGTTGGGAGGGGATGCAACTGAGAAGAAATATACTTAGGGGGCTTCAATTGCATTGGAGATATTTTATTTCTAGAGCTGGGTAATGACAGGTAAGTATTTACTAAATTAGTCCCCATTATCTTTTGGATGTCTAAAATTCTGAAATTAAAAAAAGAACAATTTGAAGATGAATACTCAAATGGACATCATATGAGGAATACAGAGAGGTATCTTAGGCTAGATTGTACTCAAATAAGATACTTTATGAAGCAGGTCTTGAAGAATGAATAAAACATAGATTACTGGCAAAAGATAACAAAAACTTTTCTAAAGGAAACACAAAGGCAAAGGTGGAAGTACCTAGCCTATAACCTACTTAAAGAACAACAGGGAAACTTTAGAAGGGCAGATTCAGCTTGGAGAAGTAACTAAAGGCTGGGGGTTAAAGTTGAGAACAAGTGAGGGGGGACCTTGTCAACTAATGAGCCCCAATCCAAAAAAAATAAAAAGAGTAGAATGACTAAAGTAATGTTTTAGCAAAATAAATCAGAAGCCACATGCAGGATGAACTAAAGCAGCGTTCTGTGAATCGTTAGGTTCTGTAGGACCCCAAAAGGAGAACAGAAGGAAATAAGGCACTGGGAACCAGGTTCTGGTGCCCTGACTCTACTCCAAAGAACGCCCTTGTGCTGTTGAAATATTTCTGCTATTAAAATTTTTTGATAATCACTGGATTACAGTGCCTAATTGGAAAGCACCGCTATAAATCAACAGTGAGGATCTTAAAACCCTGGAATGGGGTAGTAGGCATGGAAATTAAAGTGGGGGGGAAATGAATCCACAGACTTTTTGATGAAAAATTTGACAGGATCTAGTGACAAACTAAATAGGATAATGAAAGAATGGAGCTACATGAAAAAATCAAAAATACTAACTGAGCACACAGACTTGATCATCAGTAACATACATGTGACCATGTAAAAATGTCTGCACCTTAAGTAAGTGCTACTCAAGGCAGAAAATAAAAGTGGCATTCTTACAGGGATTAAGAAGAAAACAAGCAAAAGGGACCAGAAGATTATAGAAAGAGATGACCACCACATCATGGAATGCTAAGAAAGCAAGAGAGAGTTCTGAAAAAGAGGCATCACTGTCTATAATGAGAGGGTGCACAACCCTTGGAGCCCATCAGGCCCAGGGTTCTGGCACCTTCTCCACCTGATCAAGTTATTTAATCTCTCCAGGCTTCATTTAATAAAGAAAATATAAAGAAATAACTAACATATTATGAATCACTGTGCTAAGTGCTTTACATATGACCTCATTTTTCTCCTCAAATCACACTTTACAGATGAAGAAATTTAAGTCTGACCTAGCATAGTCAGCTACAGAGCCAAGATTCCTATTTCTTGGGACAATAAAGTATAAAAATGTAAACACAGGCATTCCCTGATGGCCTAGCAGTTAAGGATTCAGCACTGTCACTGCTGGGGTTTAGGTTCAATCCCTAGCCCAGGAACTTCCATATGCCTGGAGGGCACAGCCAAAAAAAAAAAAAAAAAAAAGAATGCATATATAAAATTCCTGGCAAATAGTAAGACCTCAAAAAAAGGCAGCTATATTTCATTATTAGAGGGTAATGATTAAGGGGGAAACACAAAACCTCACTGTCGGTTATCCCTGCCATAGCCTTCTACGTGACGAACTCTCTTAGTTTCTTGCCTATAAAACAGGATTAATGTCTGTAATCCTAACGACTCTATAGGGCTGCTATAAAGATTAAATGATATTACAAAAAAGAAAATGTTATGAAAAAATATGAAGAGATATTCAAATACATGGGATTGCCACATATCTTTAGCTCTTTAAAAATGCTTTCCTGGATCAACATGTCTCTCTGAAAAGAGCTAAAAATAAGTTGCTCAAATGTGTAACCACCACTTTGAAAAGTATAAGTCAGCATGGAATGCTGACATATACTACACACACCTCCCCCCACCCCTCCAGGCTCTCCCGTGTCCCTGCAGGGGCAGGGGTTCTCCAACACCCAGAGTGAAACTCTGATAACTTAGAGCAGAGCTAATCCATACAGAGCTTCTACTTCCATTCAGAGCTGTTCACCTTGGCCTTAAAGTACTATCGCCAAGGTGCCCCTTACAGCCATTCAGAAACAAAATGGGGGAAAAACTGTATCCAGTTTTCTTCTATAGTATTAAAACTGGGTACCCAATCAATATTAGAATTGGGATATTGTAGAATGCCAGAAAAGAATCTATCAAGGGCTCTGCATGACAGCAGGTCTCTTTTGGAAACTTCTCCACAACCCCCCTTTCGCACCTGAACAGATGGTTTCCAAGCCTCAAGGCTCACATGTCCAGTGACACAATTCACAACAGCTCACAGAGTTTCTATCTTTTTAATTATTTCATGTTCTTGAATATACCACCTTTCACTTAAACTCTCTAGGTATCAAAACACTCTAGTCCTCACCAAAAGCATCATCTGGGAGAGAGATTAATACTCTTATTTTATAAATGAAAAATGAAAGACTTAAATGTTTTATCCAATATCAGTGGACTGATTCATTGTTGGGTGTGGGGACGCACACTGAGAATAAATATCTATGGAAAGCCTTGATTTAGCTTCCCAAGAGCACTTCAAATATCAGTTCAAAAGTATCTACTGTGTACTCTTACACATCCAGTATATCAAAGAATAAATATAAACAGTAAATATCAAAGCATCACTGTTTTTACATGCTAAAAAAAAACAAACAAAAAAAACCAAACCTGTATGGGGGGTGGGGTTCTAATTTAAGATTTCTGTCTTGCATCCATAAATACTTTTGAACGTGTGGAGGAAGGGGGAGGAACACCTGTCAGTGCAGCACATCTACAATAAGTTTTACAGACACTGTAGCTAACACACTGTAGCTATTAATATTTAATTCCTTGAAGTGTAAGTAAACAGCCCGCTTTCTCAAAAAAAGGGGGGTGCATATTATGGAAAACATTTGACAAGAAAGCCTATAGTAAGAAGTCCAATAATTTCCTAGTTTTACGTCCCCCAGCTTCGTGAACTTGCCACGAGGGAAAACTCTGCCCGCCCCAGGAGTCCAGCCGCTGGGCGCCCGGCGCTGCCCACCGACTTTCCACGCGCTCCAGGCCCGGCGGGCCGCAGGGGAAACGAGACTCGGCCTCCCTCAGGGTCCCCTCGCCGCACGGACCGACGCGGCCCTACACTCGGACCGGCCTCGAGACCCCCGGAACTCCAGGCTCCCGGCCCGGCAGTCAGGGAAGGGGTCGCGATCCAGCCCGGCCTAGCGGCCCCCGCCCAGCGGCCGCCGGCACCGCCTCCCTCCTTCTCCTTGCTCCCCGCGTTCGTTACCTCTTGGGCGCCGGCGGCTGCTCCATGGCGGCCGGGGGCAGAAGGAGGGACCAGGTGGGCGGCGAAGGCCGGAGTCGGGCAAGGAGCCGAGGAACCGGCCAGCCGAGCCCAGGGAACCACAGAGGGAAACTCCAGGAACTCGGACCAACTTTCCCGTAACTCCGCGGCGGATCCCCCTCCCGCTTGCGAAAGCGGCTCCTCCCGGCCCGCCCCGCCCCTCCGCCGGGGGCCGCAGTCCTGGGAGGGTGGGCGGAGCCGGCCGCGGCCCAGGCGTGGTAGGCGGAGCCAGGCGCCGGGGAGGGCTGCCAGTGGGCGGGGCCGGGGGCGGAGGCAAGGGGCCAGCCACTGGGCGGGGAGGAGAGAAAAGGAGCTGGGATTGGAATGGGGAGAGGGTGAGGCCTAGTCGGGTCCCAGAGCCTCTGCTTGCTGGCCTGGGGCATTCCTTTGAAGTGGGCCAAAGCTGCCGCTCCTCACTTGCCTTCATTGCTTTTGCCCCAATCAGATTTGACTCATTTCACTGGATTTCTCAAGAATACCTCCCAAACATCTTCAGCAGCCTTTTGAAGTACTAGCTGCCGACACTTCCCTCTCTAGTTCTCTTTATAATTATTGGTTATGTTTTCCCCCAGCCATCCCCCACTACGAGGGGTGCTTCTGGAAGTTCTTGTTTGATTTTAATTGTGGACAAACTCCTCGCAATAATTATGTCTAATTACAAAGAAAATAATTACTGCAGTGAGATCTCTCATGCACTGGATTCAGTGCACTGCTGGCAAACCTGTCACAGATTATGGTACATAGAAAAGTACTCAAGAAGAGTTTCTTTCCTTCCCTTTTGCCACCCTCACCCTCACCTGTCCCCAAGACATTTGTAATTTGACTCCTTCATGCATCCATATTGTGTGTGTACCATTTAACCTTAAATTTCATCTATAGAGGGTTTTTTGTTTTTTTGTTTTTCTTTTCTTTTTTTTTTTTTTAGGGCCTCACCCACAGCATATGGCCAGGCTAGGGGTTGAATCAGAGGTGTAGCTGCTGGCCTACACCACAGCCACAGCAACACAGGATCCAAGGCACATCTGTGACCTTCTCCACAGCTCACAGCAACACCAGATCCTTAACCCACTGAGCAAGGTCAGGGATCAAACCTGTGTCCTCATGGATACAAGCCTGCTTCGTTAACTGCTGAGCCATAACAGGAACTCCTATAGGTATCTTTCTTATGACCTTACATGGTGCTATGTAATGACCTAGCTTGTTTTTGTCAGAAATTGTCACGATGAAGATTAAAACAAAAGGTATGAAGAGAATGTTGTGAACATTAATCCAAATTATACTTATGTATGGAGACAGTCCTCCTTTTACGTTATTTTAAGTTTTTTCTATGTAATAAAATTACATGATTTATTTTCAAACCATTTTATTCTCCCCCTAAACTTAAAGTTTGTTAAGGCCATTTCCTGTTTGTTTAGGTCATTTTTTAAATTATAGTTGATTTACAATGTTGTGCCAATTTCTGCTGTCAGCAAAGTGACTCAGCCATGTGTGTGTGTGTGTGTGTGTGTGTGTGTGTGTGTGTACACATACCTCTTTTTCTTGTATTATCTTATAATATCTATTATAAGACCATTCAACTCATTGTTGAAACCTAAAGTCAAATTCTATGGACAGGAGAGATTATTACAGAATTTATACTTGTTTGCATTTATTAAAGATCCACAGTCTAACAGTTCAGAAGTAACAAGACAATCATTAAGATGTCAAAGCTAGGAAAAACCTTCGAAATTACTTCATTCTGTCCCTCACACTCACCCTCACTTCCATGCTCTAGTCCCATCTCCTTATACTTTATCAGAAAAAAATCTCTTTCAGGGAAAATCATTGTATCTTTTTTGAAAACTGACACGTTTTTAATGGGCTCAAATTATAACACTTTTTTTTTTTTTTTTTTGGTCTTTGTAGGTTCACACCTGCAGCATATGGAAGTTCCCAGGCTAGGGGTCGAATCAGAGCTACAGCTGCCAGCCTACACCACAGTCACAGCAATGCCAGATCAGAGCCACATCTGGGACCGACACCACAGCTCACAGCAACACTGGATCCTTTAACCCACTGAGCGAGGCCAGGGATCATAGCCGCATCCTCATGGATAGTAATCAGATCCCTTACCGCTGAGCCACAGTGGAATTCCAAAATTATAATATACTTTAAAAGATGGATTAAATTGTGTTACTAACCTTAATCTCATGGAAGCCTTTCCCAATCAAACCAGCCGAACCACCACCCCACTACCTCCAACACTTCAATTATGAAAGAGATGCCTCTCTTCCATGCCCCCATAATCCACTCTACTGGCTTTTTTAGGATTCTTATCACACTGTATTGAAGTTCTATTTATTTGACTGTCATCTCAACCCAACTGTGAGTCTGTTGAGAACCAGACTGTCTTTATTCTCTCCTATCCCTTGCATAACAAGTACCTGACACACAGCAAGGGCACCAGATTGGGTAGCTTCCTTTTACTTCCTTAGATTCACTCTCCATCCTTCTCCATCTGCTCTTTGCCCTGGGGCCAACCTGTATGACTGGCATCATTGGGCTCTCAGCTCTCTGACTTATGTTTGAGTCAGATGATAGGGAGACCCAGTAGGAGATCATGTAAGAAGAAAAGAATGTAATTTCAGGCTATTTATTCCCCTGGTTCCTTTCCTGCAAGGTCTCCTAGGGCCCAACTCTCCTAATCCCTTTGGGCCTGAGGGTGGTGACTGCTCTGCAATTCTCTGGATTCCTCCTCTATTCCCCACACCCCCTAGACCTCAACCCTCCTCCTATGGCCCTAATTTGAGTGTACCTTCTAAAGGGTTTTCTACTGAATTAAATTGATAGACACCCATAAAGAAGGTTTGTGGAAGGAAGAGGAATAATATCAGAAAGTAAATATCTGAGGTCTCCCCTCAACCCAAAAGGGAGAGCGCTAACAATTGTTGTGTGACCCCAATGGGATCAGACACTTGGCCCACATGCTCTCATTAAACCCTTGAAACTGCCTTGTTTGCTAGTTATTTCTGCTTTAAGTGAAGAAATTGAGGTTCAAATGGGTGGAGGGAGTTATCCTAGGCCACACAGAAAATCTGCATTCTAACCCATGCCCTTATAACTCCAAAGCCATGCCTTATCCCCCTGTAAGTCATTCAATAAATGCTAACTGAGCAATCGTGTATGTAGGCACTGTCGTGGGCACTGGGGATCCATGAGTAAAGAAATTTGACAAAAATCCCTGTCCTCGTGTTGTTTACATTCTGGTTGGTGAAACATAGTAAGACAAATAAGTAATCAAAAATGTTCAGTACTGAGGGAGTGCTTGCTATGGCAAAGTGAGTTAGGAATCCGACTGCAGTTGCTCGGGTTGCTACAGAGGTGTGGGTTCTACCCTGTCTTGTGCAATGGGGTAAAGGATCCAGTGTTGTGGCAGCTGCAGCTTAGATTCAATCCCTGGCCCGGGGAACTTCTATATGCCTCTGGTGTGACCATGAAACCAGTATATATGTGGATGTATATAGTACTGACATCTGCTAGGACGAAAAATAAAATGGAGAAAGAGAAAATAAAGTGGAGGGGAAGGGATGGAACTTGGAAAGCATGGCCAGAGGGGGCCTTCATGAGAGGGTGATTGAGGAGGAAGAGCGGAGGAGAGCCCTGCTGAGCGCTGTAGGAAGATAACTGTGAGGCGGAGGGAACACTTAGTCTACAGCCCCGAGGCCAGTGGGCCTGGTGTGTTCTGTGTTACAGAATAAAAGGAATTGTTTTTCCCCTGAATTACTCAGGGAAGAAAAAAAAAAAAAAAGACTCAACTCTCTGTTTTAATTTGTCTATGGCAAGCCAGCCTGGGGATTCCAAGAAGGAAAGCAAAGAAATCATCTTTCAACTTGCAAATAAGAAGCAGCAGCACTCATGAACAAAAGAAAGCTGGAGGAAAATTTGAGATTCAGATAAGGGTCACTCAGCTTCACTTAACTGTGAAAGCAGCATAATCTGTTCCTGCTTCTGACCTTCCAACTGGAATCGAAATTAAGTGTGCACTTTAATTATACTAGCAAACAGCCCACTGGAATTCCCAACTGAATGCTCTGAGAAATAGCAGAGAGATTTTCAGTTTGGAACTGGGTTCCTTTGAAAAGCAAAAGTGCGTTTGTTGTCAGTGAATACATACACTGCCGTGTTTTATAGGTAGAAAAAAATTTTTTTTAATTTAAAAAAATTTCCTTGCTATACTGGTTGCTGCTATTTATTAAAACTGCAATTGGATGACTCATTTTTTCCTCAATTTTCTACTTATTTGAAAAATAATACTAATTAATCAACTTAATCCTTTTTATCAAGAAGAGTTTGGGACAAAGGGAAGACACTGCTCCAATATGTTACATTACATAACTTTTTATTTGCTAGGGAATTCAAAAGTTTTTCCTATAAAAAAAGCAGATTTACAAAGCCTTTTCACTTGATCTCTTTCCTCTTTTCTAACTTATTTTATAGTTAGCATTGAACTAGTATGTTGCATTGAATTCAACCACTATCCTCTTGTATCATAGCAATCTTAAGTGAAAATGAAAAAGGCACATAAAATTAGAGCTGAGTTTTGGTATTTTTGTTGTTGTTATCTTTTTTTTAAAAAGGGCTGCATCTGCGGCATATGGAGGTTTCCAGGCTAGGGGTCCTATAAGAGCTGCAGCCGCCAGCCTACGCCACAGCCACAGCAATGCTAGATCTGAGCTGAATCTGCAAGCTACACCACAGCTCACGACACTGCCACATCCTTAACCCACTAAGTGAGGCCAGGGATCGAACCCTCATCCTCATGGGTGCTAATCGGGTTTGTTAACTGAGCCATGACAGGAATTCCTAGTGTTATTTTTTAAAATAGTTTGATCTTGTTATCCCCCTGAAAGGCTCTCCGGTACTCCCAGGGGTACCCAGATCACACTTTGAGAACCACCAATCTACACTAGATTTATTTAACGAAGACCTATGGAGGAAAAGATATAGAAGATACAGAATAGGGCTCGGTGAAAATATAGAATATGTATTCATGTGAGTAAAATAATGACTCAAGTCTGTATGTAATAAACTATCACTAAGTTCTATCGCTTTACTCAGAAAAAAAGTGCTGTAGTTTAAATTGATCTGGGCTGGAGTGAAGCAAAACAAAAATTCCTTCCATTTTACAAAATCCACCCTCCTTATGTACATCAGTTATAAGGAGAAAATCAGTTTCTGTTATATACAAATTTAAGTTCCAGGGCAAGCTGAAGATCTCTCAAAACACAGCAATGATTAAGACAATGAACATGGGGATAGAACAAAGCAAAAGACAGAAACGGATGTTAATAACCTGGTAAAATCCACAACTTAAGGCCTTTCCCTGGTCTACTTTTAGTTACATTAATATAAGGAACTTAGGGAGTTCCCTTCGTGGCTCAGCGTTTAAAATTCCCAACTAGGATCCATGAGGATGTGGGTTCGATCCCTGGCCTCGTTGAGTGGGTTAAGGATCTGGCATTGCCATGAGCTGTGGTGTAGGTCACAGATGTAGCTTGGATACTGCATTGCTGTGGCTGTGGTGCAGGCCAGCAGATGCAGCTCTGACTTGACCCCTAGCCTGGGAACCTCCATATGCTGAGGGTGCAGCCCTAAAAAAGCAAACAAACAAACAAAGAATCTGAGAACTTGAAAACAGATTGACAGAGATGATGAAGCTGAAGAACAGAGAGAAACAAAATAAAAATTAAAGGAGACTTAAGGAAATGTGGTATACTGTATATGTAACAGGAGCAACATAAGAAGCAGAGAGAGGGCCAGAATAAATATTCACAAAAATAAGCCTGGAAAACATCTCAAATTTGCTTTAAAAAAAAAAAAAAAAAGGCACTTTTCACAGTAAACTAATCAGTGCTGTTTCATAACTTCTCTTTTTGTAATTCCTTTTTATTCCTACCTACGGTCTCTGAACAATTTCTAACTTGACTAAATTAAACAGAAAGAAAACTTGTTTACTTCTAGGCCAACAAAGCTAGAAGACCACTCCTAGACTGATATGCAGTGGTGACAGCAGTTAATGCTTTTGAAAAACTGGACAATGAGACTTATAGTAACAGGGGAAAAAGCAGGGAGACACACGTTTAACAGAGAGATGCGGGAATAAAATTGAGCCACACTTAAACCAGGCTTAGTGTGTGCTAGATTCCAACTGAACTCAAATCCAACTTCTCAAAGCTTGGAGAGATGTAGATTTTCATTAACAAGTCTCAGGCACGTGCCAAGGATGGAATCATCTGGCACATTAACAGGGCACAGTGTCAAAAAATCTTTTTTACCCATCTTTCTCCCTTCGAATCTCACGAGAGCTATCCAAATCAACTTTCCCTGTTCCCTGAACTCAAGTGCTTCCCTCTTGTGATCCTCATTCACCTTCCCGCTTCCTCCCTGCAGCTGCTACTTCAAGCCCTTAATTCGATCTCCTCTTCAGTTCCGTGGCTCTTCTAGTTCTACTAATCATAGCGCTGGGAGACAAGAAATGAAGGATCCTTCCTTTAAGGCGGCTGGAGAAGCAGGAAGAAGAAAGACTGTGAACCTTCAAACTTTAATATTTGTGTCCCTATCAAGCATTCTTTCAATCCACATTTACTTATTAAGTTGCCAGGCACAGGCAATGAGTTTCCCTGCCCCCAAACTACAGGTTTTCCCATTAAAAGTTTTACCTTGCTCCTTCTCTTGAATTTCTTTCCAAAGGGAGCAATTCCCTTACAGAAGGTAATTTTTTGCTTAACGAAATAATTATTTTACAAAAATTACCCATGGAATACTTTTACATGGCTAATTTCCCTCAAGAATTTAAATTATGATTTCAATTTCAGTGTTCACTGAGAAAGAGGTTAAGAGGACTATGGTTTTGGAGTTCCCGTCATGGCGCAGCAGAAATGAATCCGACTAGGAACCATGACATTTTATGGGTTCGATCCCTGGCCTTGCTCAGGGGGTTAAGGGTCCAGTGTTGCCGTGAGCTGTGGTGTAGGTTGAAGACGTGGCTCAGATCCCGCATTGCTGTGGCTGTGGTGTAGGCCAGCAGCTGTAGCTCTGATTGGACCCCTAGCCTGGGATCCTCCATAAGAAGGGTGTGGCCCTAAAAAAAGCAAAAAAAAAATGACTATGGTTTTTATAATCTCTTTTGAAACAATCAAAAGTCTTAGAAAAAAATTATCTAAAGGGCACCTTGCCCCTAAGAGCATCATTGATAAATCAATCAATCAATCAATCAATCACCACTGACAAAGGTAGATTATCTTTTCATACTTAGCCATAAATAAGGTGGGGAAAAGTAAGAGACAAGTTTTGAACACAGATTTATTTATGAAATCATTTTTTAAAGTGAATTCAAGAGTAAGAGCACTGAAAACATAGGTATACACAACTTACTAATTTCTTAGTTAGCTATCACTACATAACAAATTACCCCATTATTATTTCATAGATTCTATATGCCATTCCAGGGTCTCTCAAAAGACTGTAGTCAAGGTGAAGGCCAGGACTACAGTCACTCCCAGATTTAAATTGTAAATGTAAAGTAATCCCAATTTTAAAAATATGTAAGAAGATCTTTTAGAATTGAGCAAGCTTAACTCAAGTTCAAATAAAAAATCTGAAAAAGAATGAATGTGTTTGTATATAACTGAATCACTTTGCTATACACCTGAAAATAACACAACATTGTGAATCAACTACCCTCCAATATAAAGTGAAATTTTAATTAAAAATGAGAAAAAGGAGTTCCCATCGTGGCTCAGTGGAAACGAATCTGACTAGCATCCATGAGGACGCAGTTTCCATCCTGGACTTCCTTAGTGGCTTAAGGATTTGGCATTGCCGTGAGCTGTGGTATAGTTTGTAGACGTGGTTAGGATCCCAAGTTGTTGTGGCTGTGGTGTAGGCCAGCAGCTGTAGCTCCGATTCGACCCCTAGCCTGAGAACTTCCTTAATCCACAAGTGTATCCTAAGAGGCAAAAAGAAAGGAAGGAAGAGTTTAAATTAATGCATATGATGTATACCAAGCCCAGAACAGAACCATTTTTATGAGGAAATGTTGATGATAAAGTGACATTTTCACACCACAGAGGAAAGAATGAACCGCTCAGTAAATTGTGTGGGCACGACGGACTACTGGGAAAAATAAATAAATAATGTTAGATCTCTGGTTATATGCCCCCCCCCACATCAGGCTTCTTTATAGTGCCAGGAATTGAAGACCCAGTCCAAACTGCCTTATACAACAAAGAATGCATTTAACTGGAAAATGCAGAGATAGAGCAGACTGTAGGATTGCTTTGATTCAGTGGCTCGATACTGACATCAAAGACACTGAGAGGTTTTGTTTATTTACTCGTTTGTCATTTTCTTTTTCCGTCTCTGGGTTCTGACTTCTATAATGTCAGCTTCATTCTAAGGCTAAACGGCTGCAAAAGGTTCAAGCTTCAAATCTGTACTCCTAAAGGAGAAAAACACTATTTTTTGGTAGCTCCCTAAAAAAGAGAAACCTCCTCTTCCAGAGCACTTTCACAACCTCCCTTCTTGTCTCACTGGTTTAAGCTGTCAGCTTGACCATTTTCCAATATAAAGTGATTTGGCTTACATCTGAACAAATGATGTACCTGTATAAGTCAGCGTGGGAAGATGGATGGGAATTCTCTCTTTAGTCTAAAATAGGAGGACCCTCTTTTAGAGCTGTGGATGGTGTCAATTTCCACTATGACCACTCCAAACAAATGAAATGCCTATTCCACAAAGGAGGATAGAAAGAAAAGCCTCAATGTCTACTATGACAATATATCAGAATAAATTCCAAATGCATTGAAAAATCCAGTTGGTTTAAAACAGACCAACAGGATACTCTACCCTTAAGGAAGTAGAGCAGAACTCCTCACACTATCAACATGAGCTGCAGATAGCGGCTTCTTTCCGAAGAGTACAGAATGAAAAGAGTGGGAAAAAGAGTAACTTTTTAGTGGGGAAACACAACCTCAACCAGGTGATCAAGGTTAACAACCGTCGCATTGGTTGTATGTACCCTTGATATGATGTGATAAGAAGGGCATTCTATTTCTGTGGTCTTCCTGCCCCAAATCCCAAACCCTAGTTTCCCTATGAGAAAAGGCTCAGATAAATCCCCAGTGTGGGATAGTCTAGACTACCTGCCCATTACACCTCAAAACTATCAAGATAATCATTAAAAACAAAAAGTTGGAGTTCCTGTTGTGGCTAGTGGGTTAAGATCCCAACATGGGGGAGTTCCCGTAGTGGCTCAGTGGTTAATGAATCTGACTAACATCCATGAGGACGCAGGTTCAATCCCTGGCCTTGCTCAGTGGGTTAAGGATCCAGCAATGCCATGAGCTCTGGTGTAGGTCACAGAGGCAGCTCGGATCTGGCGTGGCTGTGACTGTGGCATAGGCCGGCAGCTATAGCTCTGATTAGACCCCTAGCCTGGGAACCTCCATATGCCTCAGATGCAGCCCTAAAAAGCCCTAAAAAGCAAAAAAACAAACAAAAAGAAGAACCATACATGGTGTCCATAAGGATGCAGGTTTGATCCCTGGCTTCACTCAATGAGTTAAGGATTTGGCATAGGATGTGGCATAGGTTGCAGATTCGGCTAAAATCTGGTGGCTATGGCATAGGCCTGCAACTCTGATTGGACCTCTGATCCAGGAACCTCCATATGCTACACCTTTAAAAAGGAAAAAAAAAAAAAAAAAAGGAAAATCCCAGGAATTCTCTGGTGGCTCAGCTGGTTAAGAATCTAGAATTGTCACTGCTGTGGCCTCGGTTTGATCCCTGTCCTGGGAACTTCCAAGTGCCATGGTCTGGGCCAAAAAATAAAAAATAAAAACTAAAAACCAAACAACAACAACAAAAAAGGAAAAATCTGAAGAACTGAGACAGATCAGACAAGCTTAAGGAGATTTAAGGGCTAAAGGTAATGAGTTATCCCAAACATATTGGGAGTCCTGGAACAAAAAAAGGACATTAGGTAAAAACTTTGGATATAGGAATAATGTATAGATTTCTATGTTATTAATAATAATAATATCAATATTGATATTAATATTAATATTTGCTCACTAATTGATAAAATAATATCGATATTTGCTCACTAATTGTAATATCAATACTGGCTCACTAATAGTGACAAATGTATCATGCTAATGTAAGTTGGTAATAATAGTACATAGGAACTGTCTGTACTACCATCACAACTTTTTTGTAAATCTAAAACTATTCTAAAATGAAAAGTTTATTTTAAAATGTTTCACGATGAAGAATAATGTGAGAAAATACATATATATAAGTATGTGTGACTGGGTCACTTTGCTGTACAGTAGAAAATCGACAGAACACTGTAAACCAGCTATGGTAGATAAAAATTATTTAAATAATTTTAAATATAATAAAATGTTTCAAGCACATAAAAGGCCTCCAAGGTATGTTTTAGAAAAGAGTATAACAGAATATTTTTATAATCATGAGACAAAACGACCAAACAAGCAAAATGCAAAACTCAGAAAGCAGAAAGGAAAAGCTGAACTGATCTGATTGCTTTAAAACTGAAAATTTTCATTAAGAAAGATAATAACCAACATTAAGCAATACCCAACAACAAAATAAAAGTATCTGCAATATATATATTAATGAAGGATTCATATCTAGAATATAAAGAGAAAGAAACTAATTCGGAAAAAAGACAGTTT
Organism: Sus scrofa; assembly: GCF_054392235.1. Classification (NCBI taxonomy): domain Eukaryota; kingdom Metazoa; phylum Chordata; class Mammalia; order Artiodactyla; family Suidae; genus Sus; species Sus scrofa. Next base: position 38,023,714 of record NC_139386.1, on the reverse strand, counting down.
AAGTAGACAAACGGGCAAAGCATCTAAAGCAACAACATCATGGACAAAATTCAAATGATTAGGAAACATGAAAAGATGCTCAACCTCACCAATAATCAGGAAAATGCAAATAAAGCAACACCAATATTTTTCAGTCATTGGGAAAGGAAAGTGGGGGGAAGGGAAAAAGGAAGACAGCAATAGGGAAAGTCTATGATTGATATTCAGAGCACCTTGTGTTTATCACCTTTAAAAGTATAAGATTCTCCAAGTCCATGATTTTCTTTTCTGGGGAAATGTTCATTTGTGCCATATATTAGATTCCAGTTATAAGGGATATCATATGGTATTTGTCTTTCTCTTTCTGACTTACTTCACTTAGTATGAGAGTCTCTAGTTCCTTCCATGTTGCTGCAAATAGGATTGTTTTGTTCTTCTTCATGGCTGAGTAGTATTCCATTGTGCATCTTCCTAATACACCTAATACACCACATCTTCCTAATCCGTACAGTACACAGCAGGAAAAAAAAATTGTATTGGGAAAATAACAATTTAAATAAATAAATAAATACAAAATTTTTAAAGTGTAAGATTAAAAAAATATATAGTTGCTCAAGACTTTAAGAAGCCCACAATAGACAAGCCGAAAATTGCTGCAAAGCCAAATACAAAACTTAGTAAGGTAGAATGAAAACAATTGCTACCTTTGTTTAGGGAAACATCTTGATAAGCTTCTTGGGTTAGGAAGGTGGCACCTAAAGGCTTGCTCTAACATGAGGTAATATGTAAACAAAGAGAACTGGAATCAGAATTAGAAATGTATATAAGTTCCAAATGTCTTTGGATTGTAGGAAGAGATTTAGTGAAGCACTAAAATAGAAACAGGATTTGATTTTACTGCTGTACCATTGAAGTCTATTCAGGAAGACACCAAAGAGCCTTAAGGCTAGGCATAGTTTTAAACATGTGTAAAGTTTCATCTTTCTGTAAAAATCAAAGGCTGGTAACAAGTAGCTAGTTAATATTTATTCTAAGTTTGGGGAGTGGTTATTTTTACAGAAAAAAATATTGTTGTTGAAGTTTAGGTTATGAGCCTTAGTTGTCCACAGCTGGAGAAAGCCTAGTTTTTGGCATGCAGCCATGTCCAAGCTCAACTGCTTACCTGAGGGCACCAAATTCTAGGCATGGTGCCTAGGAGGAAATAAATAGCCTCATATGTTTTAACTTATAAAGTCATGGCAAGCATCAAATATGGATAGGGTCAAGTACACCTACTCCACAAATATAAGAATAGTAGCAGGAGAGGGTTCCCCTTCAAGCTTCAACATGCAGTATTACTAAAAGACAGTGCTAATGTTTCCTAATAGGAATTCATGAATCCTGCAGTCATATAGGTTGAAAAGGGTATTATTATCATCATAGTTATCTCTAGTATTATTGCAGACTATGGATCCATTATAAGCCTTTTATTTTTTTAAGGAAAAGGAAATTCCAGGCATACTCCAGATATTTTCTAAGTGTCATAATGGAGACTAATAACTTTTTCCCACCAAGTCCCATTTTACTCTTGAAGACTTCTTTTCCGTGGTCATTACTAGCATCCTTATCATCACCACCATCATCAACATGTACTGAACGTTCACTCTGTGCTAAGAGCCTTACATTAATTTTCTTATTTTTAAGCATGAGATCTTTTAACAATGCAAGTAACTGGATGCTATTACCAGTTTACACAGCGGCAGTGATTTTTTGTTTGTTTGTTTTCTTTTTTTTTTTTAATCTTTTCTTGAGCCGCTCCCGCGGCATATGGCGGTGCCCAGGCTAGGGGTCCAATCAGAGCCGTAGCCACCGGCCTACACCAGAGCCACAGTAACGCGGAATCGGAGCTGCGTCTGCGACCCACACCACAGCTCACGGCAACGCTGGATCCTTAACTCACTAAGCAAGAGCAGGGATCGAACCCGAAACCTCATGGTTCCTAGTCGGATTCATTAACAACTGCGCCACGATGGGAACTCCAGTGGCAGTGATTTTAAAGGAGGATCCTTTGGGAATAGAACTCAGAACATAAACCCTGAGAATGAAGGGAAGGTGGCATGAAAGATGAAAAACAAAAATGAATTTTCCTTCCTTCACGATTTTCCTTAAAATGAGAACTGTACATATAGATAATGCCAGAATGAATCCGAGATGGGCTTTTTGTTCTTTCTTTTTTTTTTTTTTTTTTTTTAGGGCTGTACATTAAGTTCCCAGGCTAGGGGTCTAACTGGAGCTGCAGCTGCCAGCCTACACCACAGCCACAACAATGCAGGATCCAAGCCAAGTCTATGACCTACACCAAAGCTCACAGCAATGCCATATACTTAACCCACTGAGCAAGGCCAGGGATCAAACCTGCATCCTCATGGATACTAGTAGGGTTCATAACCCACTGAGCCAACACAGGAACTTCCAGAGGTTTTTCCTTAAAGAAATTAATATCTAATTTATCAGATATCATTCAACTATCACTAAGTGATTAAGTGATTTTCCCCCCTTATTCTCCTTAAGATAATCAAACAACCTTCCTAATATTAAAATATTCTAGGATTCCCAAGACAAGATACTACTTGGTCAGTGTAGATTATTATTTTAGTGTGTATTCAGAATTGATCTACTAACATCTATTTAGGATTTTCAAATCTAGCCTTTAAAATCTAGAAAGGATGGTTTCAAATGCCCACTATACAGTTTGTGGAAGTAAAACCCTCCTTATAATTTCTACAAATTTCCACAGACGTTTATGTTCCCATGGACTCCTCAAACTTTGAGTTCCTGCTTTTGCTCAATTGGATCAGCTGATAGATGGACTTGAATGCTATTTCTTTTCTTCTTTTCTTTTTTTCTTTTCTTTTTTTTTTTTTTTAAATTTTTTGGCTGCTGCCCTGTCGCATATGATCTCCAACCCAGGGATCAGAACTGAGCCGCAGTTGTGACCTATGCTGTAGCTGTGGCAACACCTGATTCTTATCCCACTGTGCCAGGCTAGGGATGGAACCATTGTCCTAGCACTCCAGAGATGCCACTGCCAATCTTGTTGTGCCACAGAGGGAACTCCAAAGGCTGTTTCTTGCTCCTTCTATTCTGGGCAGTTAATCCAAATATGGAACTCAACCCTGAGTTTTCCACCAAAAGCACACTCATGTGTGAGGTAGTATACACAGCTAAAATGGAAATCATATAAAACTCCACATTAGATATACCTGGCCTAAATGTCCTTAAACAATTTTTGCATCTCCATTCTCCTGCTTCATTGCTTAGACCTCTGCTTTCTACCTTTTATTTCCTGGCCAATCTCTCTTCTACCAGATCAAAAAAAAAAAAAAAAGAAAAGAAAAAAGAAAAAAATTTCCCACTCTCTTATACAAAGAAATTTAGCTCTTTCTAGTTCATACCCCTCCATTTAAGATTTGGTATCATTTAAAAATCTAAACTCAACCAAGTCCTCACCCCTCCAAAAAAAAATCATTTTACATACACCTGTCGTATTTGTTGCAGTAACAAACAACTTGAAATCTCTATAGGTTCCCAAAACAAGCATTTATTTATTGTTCATGGTATCCGTCAATAACTGCAACTCTGTCCTATGGATCTTCTCATTCTGGGAACCATGCTGAAGAAGGACCATGGTAGATAAAAAAGCAAACCAGTTGACAGAAACACACTGCCTCTTAAGTCTCTACTTAGAACTAAAACATTATCAGAGCTCCTGTTGCAACTCAGCAGAAACGAATATGACTAGCATCCATGAAGACTCAGGCTGGATCCGTGGCCTTGCTCAGTAGGTTAAGGATCTGGCATTGCCATGAGCTGTGGTGTAGGTTGCAGACTCGGCTTGGATCCTGCATTGCTGTGGCTCTGGTGTAGGCCAGGGGCGACAGCTCCAATTTGACCCCTACCCTGGGAACCTCCATATGCCATGGGTATGGCCCTAAAAAGACAAAACAAAACAAAACAAAACAAAACAAAAACTAATACATTGTCACTTCCACTCATCTTCCATTGACCCATGTCACATGGCTGACTCAGAAAATGAAATGGGAAAGTAAACATCTGTTCTCTTCCAGAGAAGAGAATAGTTGGAAATATTAATACAACTTGTCATAATCTAAGAAGAGTCACCCTCCTTATAATTAATCATAAACTGCAGCTTTATCCCTTCCCTTATACTTGATTCATGATTAGGATGGGTATGTAGTAGTGGTTTTGAAAGTTATCAGTTGTGAGTGTGGGAGGGTGCCTATCAGAAAAATCTAAAGATCTTCTCTAATATGTGTGACCTCCCTACCCTAACCTCCACCACCATTCTGATTTGTCCCTGGGAGCAGGAGCAGGTATGTACACTTTGCAAAGAATCCTCAAGTGGTTATATACATATTTCTTTTTAGGGCCATACCAGCGGCATATGGAGGTTCCCAAGTTAGGGGTTGAATTGGAGCTATGGTAGCTGGCCAACACCACGGCCACAGCAACACCAGATCCAAGCTGCATCTGTGACCCACACCACAGCTCATGGCAACGCTGGATCCTTAACCCACTGGTCGAGGCCAGGGATCATACCCTCATGGATACTAGTCAGATTCGTTTCCACTGAGCCACGACAGGAACTCCAAGTGATTTTGATACTTTCTACCTTCAACGCTTTTGAGAACCACTGGAAAATGGGTTTGGGGGGAATGCTCTTGTCATTTTTTGTCCCTGCCATTCCTGACACTTTAAGTACAAGCCATCCAATTATCCATGTTGCAGCAAGCACATAACAGACACAAACAGGGAATAACATCTGCCTCTGATATTTGGCCAGGACTCTCTTTCTGCCAAGAGAAGGTTTTTACATTGCAAGGGGTATAGAGATTTGCTACTTTAAATAAAGGAACTATTGGTGAAGTTTCTGTGGGAATATATTTTGAAAGTTTTCAACCAAGAAGAGTGAAACATAATTTTAGATTGAGCTAAATTGGTTGGTGTGGATGCACCTACCAGAGGTGCCACATGCAAAGGGCTGGCTCAAGCAGTTGGGTGTCTAACTGGGGCTGGCTGAATAAGGCAAATCAGTCTCTGACACTGGCCCTCATTAAAGAAAGTGAAGATGCCAAAAATCCCTTGGCATATATACAGGAAGGAAATCAAAGACTCCTTGAGATAGGAATGCTGGAGTAGGTCCATTGTGAGTGTCCTGCTTGTATATCCATGACTGTTGCCCCAGAAAGGACTGGAATGACTATTCCTTTCCTTAAGACCTTGAGATCTGCTCTGCTGAGGGGAATTTCAGCATCTTTTTTAAAAAGTGCTTCACTATTATCTGAATGTTGGAAACTGCTGGTGGGAAAAGTTGCAATTAAAATGTGTCCCCCAGTTGCAACTAGGAGAGGCGAATCTTGGGGTTACAGAAGTGAGATAGCCTACCTCAGTGATCAGAGGCAAGTTGTGCGTGATTTTAATAAGCCAGAACCTTAGCTTGGTAATCAGATATCTCAGAGAACCCTGGCCATGTCTATTTGAGCAGAGAATTACCATTAATATCTTACTTGATTTGTGCAAGGAGGCTTAAATAATTGCTGAGCCAATACAAAAGAGTCATGACTCCTCATCCAGTTCCACAACTGGATCCATAGAACTTTGGCACCTTGCTTAAAGGGGAGACTAGGTACCATGTTATAACTGCTAGAGTGAATTCTTTGACTATTACTCCCAAATATTATTCTTTTTTGGCCACGTCCATGGCATGTGGAAGTTTCCAGGCCAGAGATCAAACCTGCACCATGGCAGTGACAATGCCAGGTCCTTAACTTACTAAGCCACTGGGGAACTCCTACTCCAAGACATTCTTAATGGCCATTTAATAGGATAACTGTGTCTAGAATGAGAGAAATAATTAAAGCTTTTTTGGAAACTGTTAGAAACTTATTTGAGCTAATAGCAACTTCTGGTATACAGAAATCCATTGAAACCTACCTATCAGAAAAAAGACTTACCTCGGTCAGGTAAAAAAAAAAATGAAGTGTGACCCAGTCAAACTCTAAACCGTTCATTCTGTGGATTTTTTTTTTTCCATTTCCTGTGTTGAATAGAATATCCTCGGCAACCAGTAAAAATTCCCAGATTTTTTTCCCCTGGACTACTGTGGTTGGAAGAACCGAGTGGAAGACACTGATCTTTCTTCTCCATTTTAAAGTAGTAATCATTTCCTGGTGGCCTGGCAATTAAGGATTCACCACAGTCACTGCTGTGTTCAGATCACTGCTGTGGCGCAGGTTTGATCTCTAGCCTGGGAATGTCTGTATGCCACAGGCACAGTTAAAAAAAAAAAAAAGTATATTAAAGACAATGCTGGAGTTCCCGTCGTGGTGCAGTGGTTAACGAATCCGACTGGGAACCATGAGGTTGAGGGTTCGGTCCCTGCCCTTGCTCAGTGGGTTAACTATCCGGCATTGCCATGAGCTGTGGTGTAGGTTGCAGACGCGGCTCGGATCTTGCGTTGCTGTGGCTCTAGCGTAGGCCAGGGGCTACAGCTCCGATTCGACCCCTAGCCTGGGAACCTCCATATGCCATAGGAGCGGCCAAAGAAATGGCAAAAAGACTTAAAAAAAAAAAATGCTATATTCCTGGGAAATTTCAGATAAAAAAAGCCACCATTTGTGACCTACCCAACAGCCGTTTTTACTTGCTGAACATAATGCCTTTTTATTTCAAAGTTTTAAGATAAATGTGCTTCAAGGAGATTGAATGCCTTCCTGGTACCTGAGGGTGAATCTTAGTTAGACTAAAATCAATCTAAATAATTCCATTCTCCTTGCATTAGTTGGTTTAGGAATGGGAATATGACGACATTTTGGCCAGTGCTAAGTGAGGGAAAGCCTGCTGAGGGGCTGAAAGTATCCCAAAACATTCTTGAAGAATGAAAATGGATTAGAGCTAGCGTGATCACGTGGTGATTCTAGTTGCAAGTGTTGTTCAACATGTGTTAGGGCGAAATACTACCGCCTCAGGCACTGGTATAGAGCTAAGGAACTAGGAAATGCTCTTTGCTTCATTCTGAAAAGCAAGGAAACCAGAACCACTTTGTGTTCCCCTGAGGAAGACCTGGTGGTAGCAGGACCTCCTTGCTGCTGTTGTGTGAGATTGTCAATTAGTTCCTTTGGATCCTCTGGACCTGCCCTTGTTCCTACCATTTCTGACACTTGAATCTTTGATTTTTGTTTTGATTCTGTGGCTACCCCTCAGCCCTCTGATAAATTATTTTCTCTGCTTAGAGTTCATTTCTATTGCTTGCGAAGAGCCCTGACGGATCTAAAATACACACATTTCTTTCACAATTGTTTTTGTTTTGCAGTCGGTTCTATGATGTATTTATGAATTTATCTTATATGTCTACTTGGTTGTGTTGTACTTCCGCAGTTTTTTCTGCTATGAATTCCTAATTCTTAATTCTTTCATTTTGACGAATTTCTCAAGGCAACAGAGCCCATCTTTGAGATATACAGATGGTCTAATTCCAAGATCTATCATATTTAAGAATGTCATTCTTAAGACATTAAACATAAATGACAGCATTCCTACCCTCAAGTTTCTATATTGTTTTATGGTATTTGGTGTTACATAGAGGTCTAGGCTAGTCTGATATTTTTCCACTGAAAATGCCATTTTTCTGTGTTCATATACTTGGAAGTTTTCTCATAGTTTATTTCTGTTCCTTTGTTGGTTTTACTTTTAGAATTTTTGCAAAGTTAGTCTGGAATCTTGAAGTTACTTTGACAGAAAATCAACTTCAATTAGTTAGATTGGTCAGAGTTGACCTGCAGACAACGCAATTCACTCTGGTTGGTGAGAAATAAGCAGAGAGATAACTTACTAAAAGTGGATTAATTTACTAAAAAAAAAAGATTGAAAGCTGGACTATCAGATCAACACCTGAAGCTACAACTAAACTCTGCCTCAGTAAAGCTGCTGCTGCTGCCATTGCATCACTGCTGACTTCATAAAGACTATGCTAGGAGTTCCCACCATGGCTCAGTGGTTAAAGAATCTGACTAGCATCCATGAGGACTCAGGTTGGATCCCTGGCCTTGCTCAGTGGGTTAAGGATCCGGCGTTGCTGTGAGCTGTGGTGTAGGTCGCAAATGTGGCTCTGATCCTGCATTGCAGCTACAGCTCCAATTCGACTCCTAGCCTGGGAACCTCCATGTGCGGTAAGTGTGGCCTTAAAAAGCAAAAAAAAAAAAAAGGACTATGCTGACTCTGCCATGGTCATGAAAATAGCCAGACCAGGAAGCTGCTACCATCACTGCTATCGCACAAAGCTGGGGACTGACTAGACATCAGGGCTTCTATCGCAGCTGCTGCAAATGCACTAAAATAGCTCTGCCACCAGGCAGCCAGAATAACTACTCCATAGTGCTCATAACCCCCTTCCAAGCCTTGTTCAGATGCATCTATATGATGGATGCTACATCCTAAGCAGAGATCTTCATTGCAAAGGCACCTGGTTATATAGACTTTAGTTTTCGCTCCTCTGCTGTACACAGAGTCATGCTAGTGCGGGGTTGGAATCTTACGAAGTGGACTGATTTACAGTATCTGCCACACAAATGAAAAGAACAAAAGGAATTTATTGGCCCATGAAGTTGGGAAGTCCAAGGGCTAGAGCTGGCTCTAGACACAACTGGAACCAGAAGTTCACATGATGTCACCAGTCCTCTCTCTCTCCTCCTAGTTTTCAATTCTGATTTTATTCATTCAACAAATATTTATTGATGGAGTTCCTGCCCTGGCACCGTGGAAAGAATCTGACTAGTATCCATGAGGATGAGGGTTCTATCCCTGGCCTTGCTCAGTGGGTTAAGGATCTGGCATTGCCATGAGCTGTGGTGTAGGTCACAGACACGGCTCAGATCTGGTATTGCTGTGGCTGTGGTGCAGGCCAGCAGCTGCAGCTCCAATTAGACCCATAGCCTGGGAATTTCCATATGCCGTGGATTCTGCCCTAAAAAGACCAAAAAAAAAAAAAAATTTATTGAGCACCTACTCTATGGCAGACACTGCTATTAGTGATGGGGATACCAAGGTGAGAAAAACACATAAATTTTCGCCTTCTTTTTAAATTTTTTGCCTTCTTTTGTGCTCTCTGTTAACTTTGTTCTCTAGCAGGTTCTCTGAAAATGGCAGCAAGAATGGTTCCCACTAGATGCAAACTTATAGGCTACTTGAGATTACACAGGGAAAAAGGACTTCTCTCTGCCAAACCCGTATGAATTTCACCAAAAAATGATTCTAATTGGCTTTAAGATGTGATGTACTTATGACCAATCAGTGTGGTGGGGCCTGTGTTATTTGCCCACCAGATGGTAGTCAGGCTGTTCCCAACAGAAAAGTTACATTCTACCCCTAAACTACCCAGCATCCTAGACAAACACACACACACACACACACACACACACACACACACACACACACACACACTTTATTTCTGTACATTTATTTTTATTTTATTTTATTTTTTTCCTTTTTTGCCTTTTCTAGGGCCACTCCTGTGGCACATGGAGGTTCCCAGACTAGGGGTTGAATCGGAGCCGTAGCCATCGGCCTACACCAGAGCCACAGCAACGCCAGATCCGAGCCCATGTCTGCAACCTACACCACAGCTCAGGGCAACGCGGATCCTCAAGCCACTGAGCGAGGCCAGTGATCAAACCCGAAACCTCATAGTTCCTAGACAGATTCATTAAACACTGAGCCATGATGGGAACTCCTATTTCTGTGCATTTATTTATTTATTTATTTATTTATTTATTTATTTTTGTCTTTTTGTCTGTTGTTGTTGTTGTTGTTGCTGCTGCTATTTCTTGGGCCGCTCCCGCGGCATATGGAGGTTCCCAGGCTAGGGGTTGAATCGGAGCTGTAGCCACCGGCCTACGCCAGAGCCACAGCAACGCGGGATCCGAGCCGCGTCTGCAACCTACACCACAGCTCACGGCAACGCCAGATCCTTAACCCACTGAGCAAGGGCAGGGACCGAACCTGCAACCTCATGGTTCCTAGTCGGATTCGTTAACCACTGCGCCACGACGGGAACTCCTCTGTGCATTTATTTTTAAAAAGAGTTCCTTCTTATGACAATACAAGTTCCTCTTCCACAAATGAAATTCACACTTCTCTTCAACAGAAGAGATCCAAAAACTCCTCTAGTTACCACTTCATGTTCTAACGTCCAGGATTTCAGGTCTAGCTATGACTCACCATCTAGAAACCTATGGGTAAAGAAGAAATATAACTACCCCCAACATATTCAATTTTTCAATATCTAAAGTGAAACAGAAAACTACAACAATTCTTATTTGAAAATGGGAAACCAACTTCCAGCCACCACTCTAGAGCAGGTACCCATCTTGCTGGAAGAAAAAGCAAACATCCCACTCTAGCAGAAGAATCCCTTTTGCATTGTCAACTCCATGGACTAGTAACCAAAGCCAGAGATCTGGCAGGGTCATGACCCCAAGCCCAGTGGCTTTTCCTCTTTGCCACAGACTTTGATGGTCTGCCCATCCCCCTGGTCCTAGGTTTAACTGTATTCCTCATGCTTTTGCCCCTAAATGTGACCCAACACCCCATGACCCATAATCCTTCTCTGGACTAATATAGTGGTTGTCTCTTGGTTGTAGAATTACTCTTACCTTTGTCGAGCAGAGAAGGAACAGCAGGAGATGTCTGGATGAGGCCCAGGGGTACCCCTTTTACCTTTGCCGGTCTTACCTTGCACTGTACATCCCACCTCCCTGTCTTCACTCTCACTAACCTTAGTTTCAGTTTCAAGTAGAGAATACCATTCTCAGACTTCTCCACTTGTAGGTGATTAGCTGACTCATGGGTGTCTTGGATTGCTGGTGACAGACAAAAAGGGCCTCTCAGCAAAGCCATATGCTATTCCCTTTCTGAATGCTCTTTAGACTAGTGCCTGCATTTTTTAAGAGCTTTTTTGAGATATCATTTCCATCCCATACTATTCATCCATTTAAAGTGTACAAATTAATAGCTTTTAGTATATTCAACTCATTGTACATCCATCACCATGATCAATTTTAGAATATTGTCATTACTCAAAAAAGAAACCCCATCCCCTCGTCTCCTTCTCCTCCCATTCCTTCCAGCCCTTGGAAACTACTAATCTACTTTCCTTCTCTATAGATTTCCCTGTTCTCAACATTTCAAATGGAATCATACACTATGCGGCCCTTTGTCATTGCCTTCTTTCCCTGAGCATAATGTCCTCAAGGTTCATCCATGTTGTAGCATGTATTAGTACTTAAATTCATTTTATTGCTGGATAATATTCCCACTGTATGCATGACACAACATTTTGTTTATCCATTTATCAGTTGATGGACTTTGGGGCTGTTTCTACCTCTTGACTCTTATGAATAATACTACTATAAAGATTCTTATACAAGTTTCCATGTGAACATACGTTTTCATTTCTTTAGAGTATCTAGGAATGGAATTGCTAGAGCATGTGCTAATAGTATGTTTAACTGTTTGATGAAGCCTGTTTTTTCTTGATATTATTAAAAAAATTGAGAAGTCATTAACTAATTCCAATATCTTGACATTTTCTCCAAGCTACTAAAGCATGTGATCACATTTCCGAAATACAACCAGTGATGGTCTAATTTGTGTCTACCATGTAATCTAGATGTTCAGTTTCTCAGTTGAAAACAGAAGAATCCTCATTATCACTTAACATACACCAACCCAGATGATTCTATATTTTAGGGACTGACACTTGTTATAGTCCACTTCCAATATAAGTGAACAAAAAGTCAGGTCTCAACTACTTGGAAGTTTGACTGTGAGATCTGACTCCAGAGCCAGTTGGATGCAGTGGTTCAACACTATAAGTTCGATGCCATCTCTCTACTTTTCAGCAATCCTCTTTCTACTTTGGATTAATTCTCAAGTGGGCCTGATCTGCATGACTGTAGAAGTGCCGCCTAAAGCTCACGATGTGAGATTTCAAAAAGGATGCATTTCCATCCCTTCATACGAATGCTAATTGGGGAGTTCCCTTGCTGCACAGCAGGTTAAGGATCTGGAGTTGTCACTATAGCGGCTGTGGGCATGGCCAAAAAAAGAATGTTAATTGATCCTGTTTGGGGGCTTGGGGGGTGCATTCCTATTCTTGGTTCAATTTTTCAAGTCCAAGGGAACAGGGTGTTCAGCCTGGGTTACATGCCCATTCCTATGGCAGGGATGGTGGAGTCAAATGATTGATATCCACAGTAGATGTGGGATAAGAGGCTTCTTAAAAAATATATATGTATACACACATATATATGTATATATGCATATATGTGTACATATAGATGTACACATGCATATGTGTGTATATATGTATATACATATGTGTGTGTATTTTTGTTTCCACACACAAATCTTGAAAAAGAAAGAAAACAACTGCCCAGTATACTTTCTATATCTAGTATATTCAACGTCTTCATTTTTATCATTCTATCAGTTTTCTCTGTGCTCTATGAAATACTTTTCAAATTTATACCATACTTCATTTATTCAGTTTTCTGAAAGTTTAAGTCTGTAATTACCCTCCTGCACTTCTATTTCATTTTTTCTTTTTGTTTTTCTTTTTATGGCTGCACCTGCGGCATTTGGAAGTTCCCAGGCTAGGGGTTGAATCAGAGCGGCAGCTGCCAGCCAACGCAACAGCCATGGCAACACTGGATCCCAGCCAACTCTGTGACCTACACCACAGCTTGCAACAACACTGGATCCTTAACCCAGGGATTGAACCCACATCCTCAGAGACACTATGTTTGGTTCTTAACCTTCTGAGCCAGAACAGGAACACTTTCTATTTAATTTTTAGGATACAATTTACTTTTAAAAATATTCACTATTGATATATTCTACCCTGGATACTATGCCAGGGTAAGGACCCTGTCTTCAGAGAGATACTATCTAGTAGAGGAGGATGCAAATAAACAGTACATTAAAATAAAGTTAAAAAAAAAAAAAAAGGAATAGGAGTTCCCGTCATGGCACAGCAGAAATGAATCCGACTAGGAACCATAAGGTTATGGGTTTGATCCCTGGCCTCGCCCAGTGGGTTAAGGATCCGGTGTTGCCGTGAACTGTGGTGTAGGTCGCAGATGCAGCTCAGATCCCATGTTCCTATAGCTGCAGCTCCAATTCCATCCCTAGCTTGGGAACCTCCACATGCTGCTAGTGTAGCCCTAAAAACCAAAAATAAAATTAAATTAAATTAAAATGAGATGAGTAAGGTAAGCAGGCATCTAACTTAGCCCAGGATGATTCAGAGCTTTCCTAAAGGAGAGAGTATCTTTAAAGAATGAGTGTTTATTGGACAGGGAGTGGGTTCAAACAAAGGAAGGGAATTTCAGGTCAAGGCACAGTATGTGCAAAGGCACAAAGATGTAAGAGGACACTTGATGAGAGAGGAACACTGATTAGTTCAATGTGACTGGTACAGGCCGTGCAGGGTGAGTGGCAAGAACAGAGCCGATGAGGTTCACAGAGGCCAGGTCATAAATAACACTGCAGCTGTGTAACTAGGGGGCTGGCTTTTATCCTGGGGGAAGCGTTTAAACCGGAGAATGTCACGATCAGGGCTATATGTTAAAAGGGCAATTCTAATGGAGAAGGCCCTTCAGAATACAGGACTGTTCAAGAGGTTACTGCAGTCACAGTAGTGAAAGATGGTAGGGGTCTCAATTAGGGGCATGCGGCAGGTGCCCATGCCCAGCATCTTGTCATGATTAAAGCAGAAACTCAGCTGGTACCAGCAGAGATTTTTCTCAGGCCTCCTGGGGAGGGATCTTCATCTGGTTAAATCCTCCTCATCTTTACAGTAGAGGCTCAGGTGTTATCTACTCAAAGAGGCTTTCACTGGCCACTTTATCTAAGGAAGAAATAGCCCCAACACACATACTTACTCAAATGTAACTTCCATGAAGGCAAGGACCTCATCTGTCTTGTTCTCTGTACCTTGCATGTAGCAGAAACTTAAGGACATTAACATTGATGAACAAAAACTGTTCTCACCACTCAGATAATGTGCTGAAGCCCCTCAGGCCTGGGCCGGTGGGGAGAAAAGCTCTTGTGCTGAGGTCTTGGTTGAAAGGACCGAAGTCACAGTCAGAAGGGTCTTTAGGGATAAGCCCGCTCTGGGCTCTTTACCTTGCTTTCCACATTACTACAGCTCTACTAGCCTCAAGTGTGTTAGTTTATTCTTTAATTTTTGAAAAATTAAAAAAAAATTTGTATTACATTTGCACCTGCAGCATATGGAAGTTCTTGGGCTTGGGGTGGAATTGGAGCTGCAGCTACAGGCCTATACTACAGCCTTGGCAACACTGGGTCCAAGATGCATCTGCCAACTACGCTGCAGCTTGTGGCCATGCTGGATCCTTAACCCACTGAGCGAGGCCAGTGATTGAACCTGCATTCTCATGGCAGCTACATTAGGTTCTTAACCTGCTGAGTCACAGTGGGAACTCCCGCTCATGCTGTAATTTAATCAACAAGCAATTCGCTCTAAAGAGTATGAAAAGCTACTTTTGTCAGAGGCTGTCTTCCCCAGACACAGAGGAGAATCCACCTTCAGAACAAAGCAACATGGCAGTGGGGAGAGGAAGAGGAGGAGAAGGAGGAAGAAGAAAGAAACCAGAGCCAGGAGATGGAAAGAGCAAGAAAATAGTGGGTGGCACCCAGGGACGTCTCATCCTTTAGCCTTTGCAATTATGTGAGCCTACAAGTTACCTTTGGAGCTAAGCTCATTGATGGTTTTTTGGACTTTTCGACTAAAAGAGTCCTGACTCAGTTAATAATAAAGGTAATATTATTATTTATAATACCTATACCTATTTATTTGTCCCTTACTTTAAGGAACTAGTTCACAAATTCCCTTGTCTAATTCTTTTTTTTTTTTTTTTTTTTTTTTTTTTTTGTCTTTTCTAGGGCCGCTTCCCACAGCATATGGAGGTTCCCAGGCTAGGGATCTAATTGGAGCTGCAGCTGCTGGCCGATGCCACAGCCACAGCATTGAGGGATCCAAGCCACATCTGCAACCTACACCACAGCTCATGGCAACACCAGATCCTTAACCCACTGAGCAAGGCCAAGGATCGAACCTGCAACCTCATGGTTCCTAGTCAGGTTCGTTAACCACTGCGCCACAACGGGAACTCCCTTGTCTGATTCTTTTCTTTGTCTTTTTCTTCTCTTCTAGGGCTTCTCATCCTTTCCTTCAGATTTTAAAAGAGCCAGAGGGTGGAAAAAACTTTGCAGGGGTGATTCTCACAATTTATTCTTGCTGTGTTTCTCTCAAATCTCCTTACTTTTTTTTTCTTTTTCTTTTTTGTCTTTTTAGGGCCATACCCACGCATATGGAAGTTCCCAGGTTAGCGGTCAATTCGGAGCTAACAGCTGTCAGCCTACGCCACAGCCACAGCAACGTGCAATCCAAGCCACTTCTGCGACCTGCACCACAGCTCATGGTAACCCACTGAGTGAGGCAAGGGATCAAACCTGCATCCTTATGGTTACTAGTCTGGTTCGTTACTGCTGAGTCGCAGTGGGAACTCCTCCTTACATGTTTATGTTAGATACTTCTGTGGATCTCTTGTTATCCACAGAATCTTAAAAGGGATTATTAGCATAGCTGTGGCTTTCTCCCTTTAAAATAAACCCCATCTTACTTGGAATTTTATTCCTCAAGGGAGTGTCTTTTTCCAGCTACATAATACTAAATATTTTAATCAAATATGTGATCAAAAATATTTTCCATTTTACTTCTTTTATTTATTTAATGGACTCATGTTACCCATGCTTTTTGGAAGAGAATTAATTTGGAATAAAGGCTCAGCTTTTAAATTTTAAAATATGAGAAGATAATTTCTTGTTTCTGGGACATATAAAATGTCAGTCTAATTGTGCATTGTTTGGTATAGTCATGCATAGTTCAAGAATAGATTTTAAATTATACAAACTAATATTAAATTAAATTAATTGTTCTCTTTGGGAACTCTCTGTCAGAGTTAAGGGGTTTTAGGGTATGTCTTGAGCAGGTTATATGGATTCTTTTAGGAGTCTCCTATTATTTCAGTTCTCTTCCTTCATTCCCCCCGTGTGGTCTGATAGTCCTGCATGGCTGCGTCTTTGAATCCCAGGGCACGAAGCTTAGGGAATGGTTTCTGCCTTCACCACAAGTACAGAAAAACTCCTGAACTGAAGCAGAGGTTAATTCATTACCAGGCATCAGACTCTGTTCAGCCTAAGCCTTTGTCTGCCTTTTCTTCTCTTGCTGTTTTCCCTTCCCAGATTTGCATACCTCCTGGTTCTTATCCTCCCTCTGGGGTCTAGTCTCCCTCTAGCTCTGTTTCATGGCTGGTTCTGACTTTGCAGCTAATGCACATTCTGGCTTCTAGTGAGTCCCAGGTTGCTGACCCCTGACTGATTTTTATTTCTTCTAAGTCTTGCAGCCAGCCACACTCAATTGTGGTTCAAGTCCCAGTGCAGATTCATCATATCGGCTGCCAGTACTTAGAGACAATCAAGTGGGGAGGCTCAGCCAGAGAATCAGGAACCAGAGCAAAACACAAGCTATGAAAAGTGACTCAAGGAGAAGTAGAATATTGGGATAGAACTATAATACATGTTCTCCTGTGGCACAGTGGGTTAAGGATCTGACATTATTGCTGCAATGGCTTGGGTCACTGCTATGGCATGGGTTCAGTCCCAGGCATGGGAATTTCCACTTGCTGCCAGCATGGCCAAAATAAATAAATAATAAGGAATTGAATCAGTAATAATAATAAAAAAAAACCTCCACAAAGAAAAATATTCCCATATTTATGGATCATTGTTAAGATTCAACCCCTAGCCTGGGGACTTCCATATACACAGGTGTGCCACTAAAAAGCAAAAAAAAAAAAAAAAAAAAAGGAAAACTTTTGTGCTGAGGAGATTATCTAGAGTATATAAATAACTCTACCAGCACCAGAAAACTGATAGAACACATCAATGAATTTGGCAAAGTTGCAGACTACAAAATTTATACACAGAAATCAATTGCATTTCTTAATACTAATAATGAAAGATCATAAAGAGAAATCATAGAAACAATCCCATTTACAATTGCATCAAAATGAATAAAATACCTAGGAATAAACCTACCTAAAGAGACAAAAGACCTATACTCTGAAAACTATAAAACATTGATGAAAGAAATCAAAGATGACACAAACAGATGGAAAGATATACCATGCTCTTGGATTGGAAGAATAAATATTGTTGAAATTACTATACTACCCAAGGCAATCTACAGATTCAATGCAATCCCTATCAAATTACCAAAGACATTCTTCACAGAACTAGAACAGAATATTTTAAAATTTGTATGGAAACACAAGAGACCCAAAATAGCCAAAGCAATAATGAAAAAGAAAAACCAAAATAGAGGAATCAAGCTTACTGACTTTAGACAATACTACAAAGCTGCAATCATCAAAATAATATGGTATATTGTATGGTATAAGCCCAGATATAAACCCAAGTACCTATGGGCAACTAATCTATGACAAAGGAGGACAGAACATGTAGCGGAAGAAAGATAGCCTCTCCAATAAATGGTACCGGGGAAACTGGAAAGCTACATGTAAAAGAATGAAAGTAGAACACTATCTAACATCATATACAAAAATAAACTCAAAATGCATTAAAGACCTAAATACAAAGCCAGACACTATAAAACTCCTAGAGGAAAACATAGGCAGAATGCTCTTTGACATAAACCACAGCAAATAATAATAAAGATCCACCTCCTAGAATAATAACAATAAAGACACAAGCCAACAGGAACTAATCAAACTCAAAACCTTTTGTACAGCAAAGGAAACTATTAAAAAACCAAAAAGAAAACCCACAGAATGGGAGAAAAATCTTTGCCAACGATGCAACACACAAGGGCAACTCAACAACACCAAAAAAACCCAATTGAAAAATGCGCAGAAGACCTAAATAGACATTTCTCCAAAGAAGACATAGGGATGGCCAATAGGCATCTGAAAAAACACTCAGTATCAACTAATTAGTAGAGAAATGCAAATCAAAACTACAATGAGGTACCACTCCACACCACTCAGAATGGCCATCATTTAAAAATTCAACAAATAACAAATGTTGGAGAGGGTGTGGAGAAAAAATAGTCTCTCCCACTTTTGGTGGGAATGTAAACTGGTACAACCACTATGGAAAATATAATGGAGGTACCTCAGGAAACTAAATATAGAGCTACCATATGATCCAGCAATTCCACTGCTGGGCATATATCTGGACAAAACTTTCATTGAAAAAGATACATGCACCTGTATGTTCCTAGCAGCGTTATTCACAGCAGCCAAGACATGGAAACAACCTGAATATCCATCAACAGATGAATGGATTAAGAACATGTGGTACATATACAATGGAATATTGCTCAGCCATTGAAAAGACAAACTAATGCAATTTGCAGCAACACTGATGAATCTAGAGACTCTCATACTAAGTGAAGCAAGTCAGAAAGAAAAAGACAAATACCATATGACATCACTTATTTGTGGAATCTAAAATATGAAACAGATGATCCTATCTAAAAATAACAAACAAACAAGAAAACAAAAAACAGAAACAGATCATGGCCGAGAAGAGGAGACTTGGGGTTCCTGGGGTCGGGGGGACGGGACTTAATGGGATAGATGCGCATTTGGGGGGTTTTAGGGATGCAAACTATTGTATTCGGAATGGATGGGCAATGAGATCCTACTGTACAGCCCAGAGAAATGTATGTGATTGGGTCACTTTGTTGGAAAACAAAACTTGACAAAACATGGTAAATCAACTATACTTTAATAATAAAAAAACACTTACAAATCAATAATTAAAAAATAATTCAATTAAAATTGGACAAAGAATCTGAACACACATTTATACAAAGAGCTTCAAATGGCCAATAAGCACATGAACAGATATTTAACAGCATTAGTTACCAGGGAAATACAAATTAAAATCACAATAAGATGCCACCTCACACCCAACTAGGATGGCTAGAATCAAAGTCAGATAACAAAAAGTTTTGGTAAAGACATGGAAAAACTGGAACACTTATACACCAGTAGTGGGAACATAAAATGGTACAGCCACTTTGGAAAACAGTCTGGCAGGTCTTCAAATGATTAAATATAGGATTGTAATATGACCCAGCAGTAATTCCACTCCTAAGTATCTACCCAAGAGAAATGAAAACATGTCAGAACAGAAACTGTACATAAATGTTTCTATCAGCATTATTCATAATAGTGGAAAAAACCCAAATGTCTGTAAACTGATGAGCGGATAAGTAAAATGTGGTACATCCCTGCAATGGAATATTTTGGGGCCATAAATAGGAACAAAGTCCTGATACTTTGCTATCATATAGCTGAACCTTGAAAACACTGTGCTAAATGAAAGAAATCAGTAACAAAAGACCATACACCATGTGACTCCATTTCTATGAAAGTCCAGAATAGAGAAATCTATAGAAACAAAAAGCAGTGTAGTAGTTGCTTAAAGCTCAGGATGGGATTTGGGGTGAAAGTGAGGTGGGGGTGGAGAGTGAGAGAGGATGATAGCCAAAGAATGGAGGGTTTCCTTTTGAGGTGATGAAAATGGTCTAAAATTGACTCTGGTAATGGCTGCACATGTCTGGGAGTGTACTAAAAACCATTGAATTGCCTGCTTTAAAGGGTAAATAGTATAGTGTGTAAATGACATCTCGGTAAAGCTGTTAAAGGAAACACACAAATAATAATCCAAATCCATTTCAAGGGTTATATTTGATGACTCTTCAAAACTTTAAAAAGCTTGAAACATCTAGTACAGATTTCCTGAAGGTTTAGCTTCATGTGTCTGTTTATTTTGCAATTAATGAAGGTCAAAGGAGCATTCTCAAAAGTTGTTACTTGGGCGCTTAGAATTTCTAGTTGTGACTCTAAACCCAAGTACAGAACCCGTCATGTCTTTCAAAGGAGGATTTATTTGCCTTATTAACAAAATCAAGAACACTGAGCTTCTATCAAAGAGAGCAGAATAAAGAGAAAAGATTAAATGTTTTATTTGCTGGGATTGTTTGGAGAAGTATGCTAGGGAATAATATGGGCTTAAACTTTTCTAAGAGTTACTAGCATTTCAAGTTCTTCAAAAAGGAATAATGCCTTAAAGTCCATTTAAAACTTGTAAGAGCAACATCAATAACCATAAAGTAGAGGCTGAATGAGTATTTCAAGTTAAAATTCATTATTAGAGCAACTACTGGAGATAAACAATGAAACTAAATACAGAGCTAAAGAGTTGGAGATAAAAGACAAAAAATAAATAAAGCCTAAAGAAGGAACGGTAATAATATCTGGATGAGAGGATGACAGAATTAATTAGGAGGCAAAACTAGAGAGAAGAAAAAGAAAAACATGTAAAATATTTAAATGTGTACTGGAAAATATGATTATTTTGGTCAGATCATTTTTTATTAATTTTCTCATATGTTTACTGATGATTGAATATGCACACGGACAACAATATTTTATCATATAATAAAATGATTTTAAAACATAATAAGGCAGACCTGGTGATTATTTTTAATGCTCTCTTATACTTATGTTAGCAAAGAAAGCCTGAAAATCTGAGGTTCTAGACTTAATCATTATTTGCCCCGTCTGAAGTAGTAGTGGGAGGGAATCAAGACTATAAAAGGGATGTATCTACACATTAGTGGAAATGCGAATGAAAAACAGGATTACTGGATATTTGTCAATTAGAGAAAAACAAGCTTGATTTTATAAGAGGAAATCATGCTTGACTAATCTATAAAGTTCTCTCAGGATAAAAAAAATATGTGAAGAAAGGAGAAATCATGAATGTATTTTATCCTTGGGGAAACGTCAAAATTTTTTTACACCAATAGCTATTTTTCAGTTGCGTAAGCTTAGGATTAGGCAGAGGGTTTTATTATGGATAAAGAATTAACATCAACCTAATAGGGTAGAAGTATTATTAAATGGAAAAATGTAAGTTGTGGTATTTCTCAAGGAAACAATCCTAGACCAATCTAATTTAATGGTTTATTATGTTTTGGAAAAGAGAGTACACAGTAAAATCGCTAAATTTGAAAATGATACTACATGTTTATACAAAGTGATGTGCCAAAATGACAGGAATAAACTATGCAAAGTAAAAATGACAGATGAATTTTGGCTTAAGTATAAGTAAAAAAACACATCAGTGGGAAAATAACCCAAGTTCTGGTTATAGATGGATTTCATCATTAAGTCACAATGGAGCGCAGGGAACTAGGCATCACTGAGGCTGTGCTTTAAAGATACCCTGATATGCTGTTGAGGTTCAATATGAGATTATTGGAACAAAACAATTGACATCATTGACTACTCTATGCACAAGCAAACTGCTGCCCTGATTGCTCTCGGCACATTTGGTTCTGAGATCCAGCATCATGACTAGAAGGAGCTGACCATGCAGGACATGCTTTTCTACCCAGTGCAATGATTATCACACAGCATGAACATGCACGCTTACCCTTAAGGGCAGAACATCAAGTTGTCTGCATCACGGGTGAGAACCTGAATGGCAATTCTTGGGCTCTGTTAGACATCAGAAAATGGAAGCAGTGACTCAAACATTTACTGAGAAACTACCAGGTGAAAAGTACCCCCCTTGGGGCCAGAGAAGATACACAGATAAATTTGACTGGGTCCCTGCCTATCTGAGCTCCAAGACTTCCCAGAGAAGTAAGACCATTGCCATACAAAGGAGAGAGCAATTGTGCTGTATGAAAGGTATGGATGTGGGTATTCAGAAGGAGAAACAAAACACATCCATTTACTCATTCATTCAACTAACTAACACTTGAGTACAACTTTTCATTCAGGTGTGACATCAACATTTACTTACTGTTTACTACATACAAGTTACCATTCTAGGTGCTAGGGACACAGCAGTGAACCAGACAAGTTCCCTGGTCTCATAGAGTTAAGAAAGATTTTTGTTCGTTTTAAAGGATTAAAATAAATCTGATGGCATCAGATAGATAGGGCTATAAAGAAAACAAAACAAATGAATGTGATGGAATGGCTGGAGGTTGGTGGCTTCTTTATATGGGATGTCAGAAAAGTCTCTCACGGAATTTCCTGGTAATCTAGCAGTTAAGAATCTGGCATCATCACTGCCATGGCTCAGGTCACTGCTGTGGCTTGAGTTCAGTCCCTGACCTGGGAGATGATGCATGCCATGGGCCCAGCCAAAAAAAGAAAAAGTCTCTTAGAGACATCTTGCGTGACACCTGTTGACGGGAAAGAGTCTGCCACAAGAAGATGTTCAGGAAGAGCTTTCTAGGCCAAGGGAACAGCAAGTCCAAAGGTCTTGAGGTGAGAAGGAGCTTGGTATGTTCAAGAAACAGATGAAAGACTAGCTATAGCCCAGTGAGCCTGGAGAAGTTAGACATAAGTTTGGAGGCAGACTTGGTTCTTCCGTCTGAGGATCCCTCAAGGTCAACAGAAGAAAGAGAACACGTGGGCAATTACATGGTGATGCGAGGAAGGCAGAGATATATGAGAGAAATTAATATTATTTTAAATGTAAAACGGGAGTTAGAGATCATAAGCTTTGAATTATATTTTCAGAAAGAGCAAGGAACATAAACCTGAGGAAAAGGGACGATGGACAAGGATACTACAGAAACACAAAAAGTCCAGACCTTGGGCTAAGATCAAGGTCAACAGCAGGGATAGGAGCAGCAAGGGCAGGCAGTGGAGGTCCTGTCCGGGGCTGGAAGGCTACGCTTCTTACACAGTAAGATGTGAGTGACTCCTGAAACATCAATTACCCCATCCCCCTTTCTATCAGAAACTTCTCAGGACTCACTGAGGTCTCAGAGTTACCTTCACTTAACTTAAACTCTGGCCTAATTAAAATGCAAAGACACTTTATAGTTAATTATCTCACAGTGTATTATTAGCACTTCATTTATTTGGGCATTTAATCTTTAAGAAGTTGAAACACTCCTTCAAGAGGCTGAAGAGAGAATGGTAACACCTTGCTATGCATTTGTGCAGATAAGTATAGTTCTCCTTTCTTCATAATGAGGCAGGAGGTGGTAATGAAGCCCTTGCATCTTTCGGATCAAAACAAATGGATACTTTTAGGGAAACAGCAGAGAGGGCCCTGTGAAACCAGGTTCAAAGCCTGTGGACTGGCTTCCCTGTGGGACTTGAGGAAAATTATGTAATTATTTGGAGTCCTAGTTGCTTTACCTGAAAGAATGCCAGCCTAAGAGATTTAATTGGATATGTTTGGTGAAAATGTCTTCTGGACTCAACGGTTTAATGGTCTATCCCACTCAAGTCTGTGGCCCTGATTCAGGTGCATGGCTGGGGGTTCTAGGAGGCCCAGTCTGGGTGGGGTACGGGGAGTCCCTAGACCCTGAGGGGAAAGGGCAGAACAAGGTGATAAAGAAGAATCTAGTATTGTTTTTTACTAGGCAAATGAGAGAAGATATGTGAAAAAGGAAATTGAATGTTATGCTAAAAAGGATTCTTAGTAGAAAAACTGTGTAGAATGGCTCGAGCATGATTTTCTTCCTTCTTAATGCAGGAAACTAACACAGACATTGATTTCAAGGGTGTTAAAATATAATAGGGGTAAAATCATTTATTGCCAGGATTTTGATAGCAAAATTCAAACGTAAGAACCACTAACTCCACTTGCCAGAACTTGAGCCAGGTTAACCTCAAATCAATACACAATTCATCTCTAAGGGGAAAATATTTACACTGCCTGACCTGGGATTCTAGCAAAGAAAATTTAACTGTGTAAATTCCTAGGCTCCTTTAATATCACATTAGTCTACGTTCACATCCGTTGTTTCTTGCCAGGAAAATGGGTTTTTCAATGGGTTTCCACTTGGATGTGGCTCCATACTAGACTGAATAGGGCTTTTTGGAGGCATGGGAATGCTCAAAGATCACCAGTTACAGTCAATGCAGTTTCGGCTCACGAGATTTTTTTTAATGCCATTAAAGAAACAAGAAGGCTGAAACAAAGATACTGGTATCGGAGGGCCTGCAAAATCCACTGAAATGGCATCTCCTGAAGGAGGTATTGGTTGATCTATGTTGGACTCTAAGTTCTATTGTTAAACTAAATGTAGATCAAGGTCAACAGCAGGGATAGAAGCAGCAAGGGCTTAAATGGCTGAAATAACAGATGTCCAATATTTTTCATATTTATGTACACAGAACAGGTTCAAACCAGCCTAACAGAGATTCAGGTACTCACCTGTGGATTGGCCAATTTAGTTTGAGGCAAGGAGGCACACCCAAACATACCAGACTCCTTAGAAATATGTTAAGTGGTATTGATGATGGCCAGAGCTGCTGAGGGCGTCAAATGCATTTAAAAGTGAGCAGAGCCCAGGCTCGCTGTTCCCTGGGTGGGGACACAGTTGATTTCGGGGGGCGGGGGGGGGGGACGTTTCTTTCAGTGCTGTGCCCAGAAGGTCCCCGGGGAAGAATGTCAACCCACACAGAGCATGTCAGGATAATAGGAAGGATGCTAGAGTTACAGCTCTTGTCTTTGTGAAAATAGAGAAAACGGCATTGTCATTATTAGCAGCATTTGCTTCCTCTTTTTTATTCTGTTTAATTTCCCTTTATTCTCTTTGTTGAATTTCCTTCACCACATTGAGGCGAAGGGCAGACCCAACTAGGTTCCCTTGTTTTGACCACTGGCTCTACCACTTGCTAAATAGGTGTCATGGGGCCAGTCGCCCAACCTCCCTGTGCCTCAGTTTCCCCACCTACATAATGGAGATAACAGTAGCATCGACCTCAGAGATTTGTGTGAGAAATTCATAAAATATAGACTGTTTAGAGCAGGCCTAGCTCTAAATCAATAAGTAATCAATGAAGTTAGCTATTATTATATTTCCATATGGGTGATTAAAATAATAAACATTCTTCCTGTGAAACAATAAGTACACAAAATTTTTCAAAAATGAAAATCACCCATTACTACCCATGTTCCCATTATTCACAAGCTATCTAAACATTTTAGGAAGGAAGTGCAAAGCATTTTACATATCCAGAAATGTACATATTCTTTATTCACATTTGAATGAGAGTTTTTCTGGTATTAAAATCTAGGTTGAAAAGAATTTTCCTTCAGAATTTTGAAAACATAACTCCATTATCTCTAGCATGCCATGTTGTTCTGTTTCCCCTCAAAATCAGGTCCAACAATAAGAAAATCTTATGTTAAATGATGTGGAACATCTTGGAAAAAGTTAAGTGACAACTATTTTTTTTTTTCATGCCCTAAGGTACCCAGTTTGAGAAAACACAGATCTAGCCCCAAGGAGTAATAGTCTGAGGGGGACAGACAGCCATGCCTCAGGGATCCCCATTCCCAGGGGAGAAATAGCCATTTCCACAGCACACCCCACTCTGAAGAAACACAGTCCTGGTCTAGGCCTGCCTCAGGGAAACTGCACAACTCAGATTGGGACTCGGTGTCTAAATAGATGTCATTGGGCCAGCCACCTAACTTCCCTGTGCCTATTAATTGAAATCACACACTTGGTCTCAGGACTTACTGAAGTTCAGGTTCTTTTGTCTCGGTGTAGAGGCAAAGTGATAGGTACAAAGCAGATTTATTAAGTGAGATAGAGTATGGGCCATCTCAGAAGGCAAGAGTGGCCTGGAAGATATACACATTCCATAGAATGTCAATCAGTCTCAAAAGGCGAGAGAGAAACCCCAAAAGACGATAAAATATTGCAAAATATGAGGTGGTTAGTTTTTATGGGCTGGGTAATTTCATATGCTAAAGAGTAGGAGGTTATTCCAACTATTTTGGGGAAAGGACAGGGGTTTCTGGGAATTGGGCCACCCCTTCTTTTTGGCCTTTTATGGTCTGCCTTAGAACTGTCTAAGAACGTGTCGCTTAGCTGCTAAGGTGCTGCAAAGAGGCTCAGGGTCCACTGGAAATCCAGTCATCTGCCATCTTGGCCCTAGTTGATTCTAACCAGTTTTCGTTGTATCCTCAACAGCTATGTCATTCTTTTAAAAGTTGTGCCCTGCATCCTTCCCTCCAGCTTCATCAGGAGCCCCATTCTGACAGAAAGACACAGTCCTGCTCTCCTGCTCTCAGAGAACCACATTCTGAGATGAAGACACAGCCTGCCTCAGGGAACCACAATCTGAGGGGAGACAAAGTTCTGCCTCAGGGAATCTCATTTTGAGGAGGATACACTTCATTGACTTCTGGGAGCCTGAATCTGGAAAGAGACACAGTCCTGCCTCAGGGAGGCACAAAGTGATATCTATTACAGCTGAATAAAAGCATCCTTCAAACGCAATTATCCCTCTCTTAGGTATATATTCAACAGAAATGCATAAATATGTTCAGCTAAAAGTCATGTTCATAGCAACACTATTCATAATAGCCCCCAACTGAAAACTACCTAAATGCCCATTAACAGTTGATGGGATAAATAAATTGTGGGATGTAATTCTATGCAGTGTTGGGAATGGACAAACTAGAACTAACTCAAGAACATGAATGAATCTCACAAATATACTGTTGTGCAAAAGACAGACATAGGTGAATAGGCCCTAGATAATCCCATTTACATGAAGAGCAAATAAGGCAAAATATTCTCCGCTCTTAGAAATCAGGACAGTGGCTACTTTTAGAGGGATAATGACATAGGGCAGGAAACTTGGGGGAGACTTTTAAAAAGCTAGTCATTTTCTGTTTCTTACTTTGGAAGATGGCTCTAGTTTTTGGAAATTTATTGAAACATACAATATGTGTACATTTCTGCATATGTATTTCAATAGTTATTTTTGAAACTATAAAGCTCTGATGGTAAAATTCCAAGCATCAGCAGTATTGGCGGAACAGCAATTAAGGAAATATTTAGGAGGTTGCTGCCTCACCTAAGGATGAGGTTGGTCCTGTGCATAAGAGGACTGCTTATTTATTTAGCAGTCATGATGAAAAGCTTGACCGAGTAAATTGGCTTTGGAGGGTAACGAACCAGGAACTCAAGATGACAGTAGATGTTTTTCCCCAAAGTGAGAAACATCTGTATGAAGTCAAGTAGCCGTATTTATCCAGCAGAGAGTCACCATGCCCAATGCAAGGTGGCTGTCATTTCATGAACCCTAAAGAATGAATTTTACATGTGTTATTGAATCTTCACAAGAGCTCGAGAAGTAAATATTCTGTATTTCATTTTACAGATGAGGAAAATGGAGACTATTAACACATATTATACTCCCTGGAAGTAGGTGGGGTATTTTTCTTTTTGGTTTTTTGGTTTGGGTTTGGTGTTTTTGTTTGTTTGGTTTTTGGCTGCACCTGTGGCATGCAGAAGTTCCTGGGCCAGGGATCAAATCTGAGCCACAGCAGTGACAATGCCAAGTCCTTAACCTCTAGGCTACCCAGGAACTTCTTAGATGGATATTATTGATGCCA
Organism: Sus scrofa; assembly: GCF_054392235.1. Classification (NCBI taxonomy): domain Eukaryota; kingdom Metazoa; phylum Chordata; class Mammalia; order Artiodactyla; family Suidae; genus Sus; species Sus scrofa. The sequence goes on along the minus strand of NC_139386.1, from coordinate 37,996,099 downwards.
GTCCCCTAATTTATTATTTAGTCTTATATTGTTCAGGACTCTGTGGGTTGCACTGAAAACCACTCAACTCAAGCCAACTTAAGAGAGAGGGGAATGTTTTTGTTACCATTTCTGGAAAGTGTAGAGGTATAGCTAGTTCCTAGCAGGCTGGATCCAGGGTCTCCAGTTCTTTGGAGATTTGCTCTCACTCCCTATTGGGTAGGCCAACTCCACATGCAAGATGCTCTCCAGCATCCCCAGCTTTACATCCCACCAATCTTGCAATCTAGCAAAAAGCAACAGTCTTTCCCAATATCTCCGGCACAAAAATCTGGAGGAGGCTCTGATTAACCCAACTAGGGTTGTATATTCATCCCTGGACCAACTGACTGTGGCCAGGGAGAAGGACACTTCTGTTCTCACCCTTCGTGGCTAAAGTAGATAAGGCCATTTGCTAGCAAATCACATGAAATGAATTTCCCAAGGGGAATGGGGCTCTGTTACTCAAAACATGGACAAAATTAACAGACTCCCACTATAATTCCTAAGGAAGATTTCCTAGGAACCCCAAAATTGTTGACCAGTGAATGCTAAAATACCACTATTTCTAAGCAGTATGTGAATGACTTTTATTTGTGCAGCATTTCACAGAAACGAGCTTTGAAATGAATGTTCGCGTTGAACTCTTACCACAAACACTGGGAAGAAAAAATTATGTGCATTTCACAGATGAAGAAACAGGTCCATGAGTTTAATCATTTCTAAGGTTATAAGGTTAAACTTATAAAGTAGACCCAATATGAAACCAGGTCAGTCTTGCAACAGAGCTTGTGCTCTTTTTGCCAAACTTCCCAGCCTTGCAACATAAACAATACTAAGTGGGCTTTCTATGTTCCAATAGGTTTAGGGAGGTGGGGGTTGTTATTTTTACAAGTTATTTTTTAAAACATAGGCCATTGCTTAGGGATACTCTCCGATAAATACATATCACATACCTTTAAAATAGCAGCAGACCAGTAGCATTAGCTATAGAGTACCTCCCTATACATCAGAGTTCATCTTCATATTACCTTGCAATGCAGTGGAAAATCAGGGCCCACTGTGCTCCTGTTATTGCCCTGCAGTGACCAGCATGTACAACAGCCCACTAGATTTTCTGCAAGGCCCAGAGGCTGCCCATAGAACAATGCAGAGTTGATCAGACTGTTTCCCCCTCCTGGCCATATGGTCCCCAGCCTGGGATGGCCAGAGGCTTTGCAAGCAATGTTCCCAGGCTGCAAGAGCATGTGCCCACTGGCCATATGTGGCTGCTGCTCTCTGTTCTATCTAGACCCTGTAGCTTTTTTAGGCCATGCTAGTTAGATTTCTCAGGCCTGTTGCTGATGGTGCAGAAATTCCAAATGTTGTGAAGTTCTCAAAGCATTTACTGTTGAAAGAGTGTCTGTGTCTAGTTTTTGAATTCCATCTATTTGGTATTCTGAAAACTGAGTGTCCATTCTTTGGGGTCAGTAGCAGTCTTACATGATCAACAACAAACATTCACTGAAAGCCTTTTATGTCTGGGGCTGTGGGCAGCTACCAACATGGTGTAACTGGGTCTCCTCTAGCATCAGGCTTACCCTGTGGCCACTTAACAGAGCCTAGGAGGTTACATGCCCTGTGCCCAGGTGAAAAGAGACATTGACCCATGACTAACCAGCTTTTGACAAGTTATTCCCCTGTGAGTTAAATGTGGGATTGCTAAATTTTGATGAAACAGAGGTAGTCAGAGGCCCAAGCTCTTAGGCGGTGAGGCATAGCTGTAGGATGTACACGAGGTGGGTAGGTATTCCTGAAAGAATTTATTATTTTATAAGATTTAAATTTTTCCATTATACTCGATTTACGGTGTTCTGCCAATTCCTACTGTACAGCAAAGTGACCCAGTCATATATCTACATATATATCTACATATATATACATATGTGTACATACATATCTATATATATATAGATACGTATATATATTCTTTTTTCTCACATTATCCTCCATCATATTCCATCACAAGTGACTAGACATAGTTCCCTGTGCTGTACAGCAGGATCTCATTGCTTATCCACTTCAAATGCTATAGTTTGCATCTATTAACCCCAAACTCTTGGACCATCCCACTCTCTCCCTCTCCCTTTTGGCAACCACAAGTTCATTCTCCAAGTCCATGAGTTTCTTTTCTGTGGAAAGGTTTATTTGTGCTGTATGTTAGATTCCAGATATAAGTGATTTATGGTATTTGTCCTTCTCTTTCTGACTTAATTCACTTAGTATGAGAGTCTCTTGTTCCAACCATGTTGCGGCAAATGGCATTATTGTGTTCTTTTATGGCTGAGTATTATTCCATTGTGTATATATACCACATCTTCTTAATCCATTTATCTGTTCATGGACATTTAGATTGTTTCATGTCCTGGCTATTGTGAATAGTGTTGCAATGAACACACAGGTGCATTATCTTTTTCATTGAAAGTTTTGTCCAGATATATGCCCAAGAGTGGGATTGCTGGATCATATGGTAGCTCTGTATTTAGGTACCGCATACAGTTTTCCATAGTGGTTGTACCACCAACAGTGTAGGAAGGTTCCCTTTTCTCCATACCTTTTCCAGCATTTGTTATTTGTTGACTTGTTAATGAAGGCCATTCTGACTGGTGTGAGGTGGTATCTCATGGTAGTTTTGATTTGCATTTCTCTAATAATTAGTGATGTTGAGCATTTTTTCATATGCCCATTGGCCATCTATATATCTTCTTTGGAGAAATATATTTTCAGGTCTTCTGTCCATTTTTCAATTGGGTTGTTGGTTTTTTGCTGTTGAGTTGTATACATTGTTTGTATAGTTTAGAGATTAAGCCCTTGTCAGTTGCATCACTTGAAATTATTTTCTCTCATTACATAATTTGTCTTTTTTTTTATGGTTTCCTTCGCTGGGCAAAAGCTTGTCAGTTTGATTAGGTCCCATTTGTTGATTTTTGCTTTTATTTCTGTTGCTGTGGGAGACTGACCGAAGAAAATGTTTGTTTGGTTGCTGTCAGAGCATGTTTTGCCTATGTTCTCTTCTAGGAGTTCGATGGTGTCTTGTCTTATGTTTAAGTCTTTAAGCCATTTTGAGTCTATTTTTGTGCATGGTGTAATGGTGTCCAGTTTTCCCAGCATCACTTATTGAAAAGATTTGTCTTTTTCCTATTTTATATTCTTGCCTCCTTTGTCAAAGATTAATTGACTGTAGGTGTCTGGGTTTATTTCTGGGTTTTTTCTATTCTGTTTCATTGGTCTGTATGTCTGTTTTGGTACCAGTACCACACTCTCTTGAGTACTATAGCTTTGTAATACTGTCTGAAGTCTTGGAGAGTTATGCCTACAGCTTGCTTTTTGTTCCTCAGGATTGCTTTGACAATTCTGGGTCTTTTGTGGTTCCATATAAATTTTTGGATTGTTTGTTCTAGTTCTGTGAAAAATGCCATGAGTAATTTGAGAGGGATTGCATTGAATCTATAGATTGCTTTGGGTAGTATGGCCATTTTTACAATATTAATTCTTCCAACCCAGGAACATGGGATATCTTTCCATTTCTTTGAATTCTCTTTAATTTCCTTGATTAATGTTTTATAGTACTCAGCATATAAGTCTTCCACCTACTTAGTCAGGTTTATTCCTAGGTATTTAAATTTTTTGTGCAATTTTAAAAGGTATTGTATTTCTGTATTCATTTTCTAATATTTCATTGTTAGTAGGCAGAAATGCAACTGACTTCTGAATATTAATCTTATATCTTGCTACTTTGCTGAATTTGTCAATCAGCTTGAGCAGTTTTTGTGTAGATTCCTTAAGGTTTTCTATATATGGTATCATGTCATCTGCATAGAGTGAAAATTTTACCTCTTCTCTTCCAATTTGGATACATTTTATTTCTTTTGTTTGTCTGACTGCTCTGGCTAGGACTTCCACCATAAAAGTGGTGAGAGTGGGCAGTCTTTTCTTCCAGATTTGAGCGGGAAGTCTTTGAGCTTTTCTCCAATGAGTTTTATATTGGCTGAGGGTTTGTCATAAATGGCTTTATGTTAAGGTATGTTCCCTCTATACCCACTTTGGTAAGAGTTTTTATCATAATGGATGTTGGACTTTTTCTGCATCTATTGAGATGATCATGTGGCTTTTGACTTTTGTTAATGTGGCATATGATGTTGATTGATTTGCATATGTTGAACAATCCTTGTGAACCTGGGTGAATCCCACTTTGTCTCGGTGTGTGATCATTTTTATATGTCGTTGGATTTGGTTGGCTAAAATTTTGTTTAGAATTTTTGTGGCTGTATTCATCAAATATATTGGCCTATAATTTTCATTTTTGGTAGTATCTTTGGTTTTGGTATTAGGGTGATGGCTTCATAGAATGTCTTTGGGAATGTTCCTTCTTCTTCAATATTTTGGAAAAGTTTAAGAAGGATGGGTGTAAGTTTTTCTTTGTATGTTTGGTAGAATTCACCTGTGAAGCCATCTGTTCCTGGACTTTTGTTTGTAGGGAGGGTTTTTATGACATATTCAATTTCATTTCTAGAGATCAGTCTGTTCAATTGGTCTATTTCTTCTTGATTCAGTTTTGGCGTGCTGTATGTCTCTAGCAAGTTGTCCATTTTTTCTAGGTTGTCAAATTTGTTGGCATATAATTGTTCGTAGTATTCTCTTACGGTGTTTTGTATTTCTGCAGTACCCACTGAGATTTCTCTTTTCCATTTCTTATTTTGTTTATTTGAGTTTTTTCTTTCCTCTTTTTGGTAAGTCTGGCCAGAGGTTTGTCAGTTTGCTTTACCCTTTCAAAGAACCAGCTCTTGGTTTTATTGATTTTTTTCTATTGTTTTTTGGAGCTCTATTTTATTGATTTCCTCTCTGTTCTTTATGACTTCCTTCCTTCTGCTGACTTCAGGTTTTGTTTGTTCTTCATTTTCTAATTATTTTAGGTGGTAGGGTAAATTGTTGACTTGAGATTTTCTTCCTTTCTGAGGAAGGCTTATATTGCTATGAACTTTCCTCTAAACACTGCTTTTGTGTCATCCCATAGATTTTGAATGGTTGTGTTTTCATGATCATTTTTCTCAAGGTATTTTTTTAGTTTCCCTTTTGATTTACTCATTGACCCATTGGTTTTTTAGCTGCATGTTATTTATTCTCCATATAGTCATTTTTGCTCATTTCTTTTCCTGTGGTCGATTTTTAGTTTTATCCCACTGTGGTCAGAGAAGATACTTGAAATAATTTCTATAGTCTTAAATTTGTTGAGGTTAGTTTTATGCCCCCGTATGTGGTCAATCCTTGAGAATGTTCCATGTGTACTTGAAAAAAATATATATATTCTGATTTTTTTGGATGTAATGTCCTGAAAATACCAATGAAGTCTAACTTCTCAATTGTGTCATTTAGGATCTCTGTTGCCTTATTGATTTTCTGTCTAGAGGATCTGACCATTGATGGTGTTGGTTGTTAAAATCTCCTATGATTATTGCATTCCCATTAATTTCTCCTTCAGTGCCCATTAGTACTTGTCATATGTATCTGGGTGCTCGTATATTAGGGGCATATATATTGACAATTGTAATATCCTCTTCTTGAATGGATCCTTTTATCATGAAATAGTGTCCTTCTTTGTCTTTCTTTATGGCCTTTGTTTTAAAGGTCTATTGTGTCTGATATGAGTATTGCACATGAGTATTGATTTCCTGTCTTTTCCATCACATGAAATATCTTTTTCCATCCTCTCACTTTCAATTTATGTGTCCTTTGCACTAAGGTGAGTCTCTTGTAGACAGCATATTGTAGGTTCTTGCTTTATTATCCAATCTGCCACTATAGGTCTCTTGATTGGAGCATTCAGTCCATTGACGTTTAAGGTAATTACTTACAAAAATGTATTCATTGCCACTTTAAACAAGTTGTTTTCCAGTTGATTCTATATTTCACCTTTGTTCCTTTCTTTATTTCTTTTGGTTGGGTGATTTCCTTTTATCTCATGCTTGTGTCCTTTTCTTTTTATATTTTGTGAATGTAATGTCTGGTTTAGATTTGTGGGTGCCCTCTTTTTCAAGTATGTTAACCCCTTCCTATATCTTCTTGCTTTAGCCTGATAGTTGTATAGGATCAAACACATTCTAAAAAAAAGTCTAGAGTTTCTCACTTGGCTTCCCCACATTTTATGATTTTGAAGCCCTTTTTTAACATCCTCACGTTTGTCCTTTTGCCCTTTCTTGTATTGATTGTCACTTTCACAATAGGCTTTGTTTTTTGTGTGTTTTTTTTTTTCCTTTTAGATCTATATAATGGCTTATTCAAGTGATTGCTTTCCAGTTGTGATTTCCTCCACCCTATTTCTTCTTACTTCTTTTTTATTTAGAGAAGACCTTTCAGTATTTTTTTTTTTAGAATGGGTTTAGTATTACTATACTCTTTCAGCTTTTGTTTATTGGAGAAATTCTTTATTTCTCCTTCTATTTTAAATGATATTCTTGCTCGGTAGAGTATTGTAGGTTGCAAATTTTTCCCTTTCAGAACTTTGAATATATCTTGCCAATCTCTTCTGTCCTGTAGAGTTTCTGTAGAGAAATCAGCTGATAACTTTATGGGGGTTCTGTCATAATTAACGCTTTGTTTTTCTTTGGGGGCCTTTAGAATCCTCTCTTTATCTTTAACTTTTGCCATTTTTATTATAATATGTCTTGGTGTAGGCCTGTTTAGGTTCACCTTGTTTGGGGCCTTCTGTGCTTCCTGTGTCTTGATAACTGTTTCTTTAGATTTGGAAAGTTTTCACACATAATTTCTTCAAATACATGTTCAATCCCCTTTTCTTTTTCTTCTCCTTCTGGAATCCCTATTACGTGTAGACTGGCCTGCTTTATAAGTATCCCATAGATCTCTTATATTGCTTTCATGTTTTTTTTCATTTGGTTTTCTGTCTGCTGTCCTGATTGGGTGATTTCCATTATTTTATCTTCCAAGTCACTTATTCATTCCTCTGCATTATTCATTCTGCTCTTAGTGCCTTTAACTCAGCTTATGTCTCTGCAAATGAATTTTCTATTTTTTCTTGGCTACTACTTATATTTTCCAGATCCTTTCTAAAGTAATCTCTATTACTGTTTATATCGGCTCTTAATTCCTTTATATCCACCCTTAATTCTGTCAGTATTTTCACTATCTCTCTTTTGAACTAAGTGTCTATTAGACTGCAGAGGTCTGTTTCATTGTTTGCGCTTCAGGTGAATTCTTCTGTTCTTTTAACTGGGAATGGTTCCTGAGCTGCTTCATTGTACTTATTTATTTTTTTATTCTGTGAGTTTAGGGAAACCAACTTCTGTAGTCTTGGAGGGCTATTTCTATGCAAGAGTGCCCTTTGTATTTTGTGGGGGTTACTATGTATTTTTGGCATGGGAGTTTGGATATTTACCATCTCTTTCCTAAGTGTGAGCAGGCTGCTATTCCCTTGATAGAGTGCTGCATGTGTTTCCAGGGAGAAGAAGGCAATGGGCAGAGCTAGTAGTCAGTGCCTAGTTGCTGGACCCTTGACAGCAGCAAGGACCCACTAGGCACAGGGTATTCCTAGTTGCAGGGTGCTGGGAAGTGGTAATGAACCTCGGGCAGTTTTAGTCAGTGCCGGGAGTATTTGGCAGAGGCAGCAGCAGAATGTGTGAGTTCCCATGGAAGTGAGAGCAATAACAGATAGTGTTCAGTCACAATGCCCTCCTCTGTGGTGTCCTATGAGGTAACTTGGGCCACAACTGGTGTCTGTTCATGGACCTCCAGTGGTGGCAGGCCATGCCCACCTCTAGAGTCAGAGGTAACTGCAGTGGTTTGCTCCCGCCACCTGTAGACCATGCAAGAAGAACTCTGTCCCACTTAGCCCACACAGGAGGTACTGCACAGGCTGCTCCTAGTTACAGGATCCCGGGAAGTGACAGTGATCAGGCATGTGCAGGCAGTGCCTGGAGCATTTGGCAGTGGCAGCAGCAGGTTGTTCCCAAGGCAACAACAGGTGGTGCTTGGTTGCCATGCCCTTTTCTTTGCCAACCTCTTAGGTTCCTGGGGCCACAAGTAGAGCCTGTTCACAGGCCTCTAGTGGTGGTGGGTCACACCCCCCTCTAGTTTGTTCCCATGCCTGTAGATAAGACAAGAGGTGCTGCATTGTACTTAGACCCCCCCCCACCCTTAGCCCACACAAGAGGTACCCGACCCCCCATGGCCGGCACAAGAGATGCCCAGTCTCCTTTAGCCCAAGCAAGTGGTCTTTCACCACCCATAGTCTGAGTCAGAGGAGTCCCGCCCTCTGACAGCCTATTGGTACACAGGCAAAGAGATTCCTATGGTGATCCACACATCCTCCTCTCCTCCTCCCCAAAAATGGTGCTTTGCTTCTCCTATAGGCCCAGACCTCCTCCTGGGTTCTTTTGGCTGTGGCATTCCACGCCCCAGCCTATAGCATACCACTCCCTAGCCCCTCAGGCTATCTCCTCACAGAAAACCCTAGTCCACCCCCCAGAACTGACCTCCTGAACCTAAGTCTCAGTGCACAGCCCCCACCTGAGCATCTCAGGCTCTGGTGTCCAGGGCAGTGGTACAGATGACCTGTGCGACTCTCACTCTGCTTTGCCCTCCTCATTCCAGCTGCCATGTTGTTCTTGGTGACTTTGAGGTCATTCCATCTCAGCGCCCTCTCAGGAATGCTAGTCCCATCCTGAGGACTTTTCTCTATCTTTTTGTTTTCTTTTGTTCTATTCAGTTATGTGGAGGTTTCTTGGCCATTTTGGAGGCTTAAGGTCTTCTGCCAGTATTCAGTAGATGTTCTGTGCTAATCATTCTACATGTAGATTTTTGGTTTTGATGTGTTTGTGGGGGAAGGTGAGCACATCTTACTCCTCTGCCACCTTGATCCTCCCCCAGAAAGAATTTATTAAATGTGCTCTGTGTGTCAGATATCATGCAAACATTAACCCTTGTAGATTGTTTCCCCAGGAAACAGGATGGAGGTTTGTTGGGAAATGACATTATCACCAATACCTGAGAGGGATAAAGGCATCAAGACTGGGCAGAGGGAGAAGTGGCGTGATGATCCAATTGCTATAGCAACATCACCCAAATCCAACCTAAAGGGAAGCCTCTGGGGCTGGTATGGTCCCTCAGAGTTTGTCTTAATTGAGGTAAAGGGGCATGGCTCCATGTCCTCCCCTCAATCCAGTTGAAAAGTTATTAGATGCTGGCAGAATTTGAGGTGACCGACTCCCTTTAGCTACAGCACTTTCTGGAAGAGGCTCAGCTCTGAACAGTCAACAGGCAATGTCCTGGCCACAGAGGAGGGAAGTGAAGAGTAACGGTCCTGAAAGGGTGATCTGCACAGCACTTCAGAGCATCTACTGCATTATATGATTTAATTCACATGACAATTCTATGAACTGGTTATTATAATGAGCATTTTAAAATGAGGAAACTCTAGGGAGTTCCCACTGAAGCACAGAAGTAATGAACCCAACTAGTATCCATGAGGATGCAGATTTGATCCCTGGCCTCGCTCAGTGGATTAAGGATCAAGTATTGCAGTGAGCTGTGGTGTAGGTCACAGACATGGCTCAGATCCAGAGTTGCTATGGCTGTGGTATAGGCTGGCAGCTACAGGTCCAATTGGACCCCTAGCCTGGGAACTTCCATGTGCCACGGGTGCAGCCCTAAAAAGACAAAAAATAAAATAAAATAAAATAAAATATCAAACAAGAAAACTAAAGCTCAGGGAGATTATCCAGCCTGTCTAAATGCACATAGGCAGGATTTGAATCCAGGTCAGACTGACTAAAAATGTCATTATGCTTTCTCCCACACCACCTGGCCTCAGAAAGGAAGCAAAAAGAAAAGGAGCGAGGGGATGGAGGAACACTGGAGGTGACCCCACCCACTTCATAGTCTTGTCAGGAAACAGATTAGGAGATGCAGATATAGTGGTTAAGAGCATACTCTATAGAACTCTGCTGGCTGGTTCTGAGTCATATCTGGGCTGCTTACTAATCTTGGGCATTTAATCTCTCTGTGCCTCGGTTTCCTCATTTATAAAATGGAGATGATGAGGATGATATAATAACAATAATATGTGCCTCAAGAGTTATCATAAAGTTTAAATGAAAAAATAAATGCAGTACCTGCTAAGGGCCCAGCACTATGCCAGGCCTATACTAAGCACATTAACTACTGTTACAATATTCCCATTTATGGGAATTTTTTTTGGTCTTTTTTTTAGGGCCACACCCAAAGCATATGGAATTTCCCAGGCTAGGGGTCTAATCAGAGCTGTTGCTGCTGGCCTACGCCAAAGCCACAGCAACACCAAATCCGAGCTTCCTCTTCGAACTACACCACAGCTCATGACAATGCTGGACCCTCAATCCACTGAGTGAGGCCAGGGATTGAACCTGCAACCTCATGGTTCCTAGTCGGATTTGTTTCCGCTGTGCCATGGTGGGAACTCCTGTTTATGGGAATTTTTTTGACAGTGCAGGAAATGTTGTCTTTAGGGTTCTGCTGAATCTTGCTACCACATCCAAAGAATGATACCTCTCTCTGGGCACCATACACAGAGCCTCATCACCAATGAAGGCTCTAGGTTGCTCCATGGACCTGGATATTCTAAGAATCCTGTTTTTAGATGGTCAGGGTAACTCCAGACATCTGATAGGGAACCACACGCCAACAACACTGAACCCTTCAATGACTAATCCTGGAGGCAGAATAAATAAAAGAGAAAAGTTAAAACAGCTCTTCCTGGTCTGCCAAACAAAATACCTTTCACTGAAGTCAGCCTTTTAGAAATCTTGGACAGTGCACGAGTGGAGGCCATTTGACTCGCAAAGAAGCCTCACTTGAGTTTTGTAATCCAAGTCCCACATCCTGGGGAGAGAGATCATTAACCTTGTTGCTGCAGTTTCACCACCACTTCCTCTGGATAGCAAAGCACAGGGTGCTAAACCTCGATGTGTGTTTCTTAGGTATGTGGCTAGTATTTTATTGCCACATACCCCCCTATTGCTGCTCGGTGACTCAGAGTAAGTTCTGCCTTTGGCTCAGTTCTGCCCATCATGTAACCAAATTTAAAAAGGACCCAGAAAGTTAAATCAACCACAATTTTTAAAAAATCGTTTTTAGGAGTTCCTGTCGTAGCTCAGTGGTTAACGAATCCGACTAGGAACCATGAAGTTGCGGGTTCAGTCCCTGGCCTTGCTCAGTGGGTTGAGGATCCAGCGTTGCCGAGAGCTGTGGTGTAGGTCACAGACGAGGTTCAGATCTGGCATTGCTGTGGCTGTGGCGTAGGCCAGTGGCTACAGATCCGATTAGATCCCTAGCCTGGGAACCTCCATATGCCACGGGTGCGGCTCTAAAAAGATAAAAGACCCAAAAAAAATCATTTTTAAGGAGAAAATTATTTATCCAAGTGCAGTGAGTTAAATGGTGAACCCCACCCACCAGATGATACATCTACCTGGAAGCTGTAAGTGCAAACTTATGTGGATAAAGGTCCTTGCAGAGGTAATTAATGCTCTCAAGATAAGATCATCCTGCATTATCTGGGTGGGCCTTAAATTCAGTGAGGGGTGTCCTTACAAGAGTACGGTGGGAGGAGATTTGAGACACGCAGGGGTCATGTGAAGGTAGATGGGGGGGTTGGAATTGTGCAGCCACAGCTGAGGACACCTGGAGCCACCAGAGACTGGAAGAGGTAAGGAAGGATGCCCGCCCCCGGGTCTTCAGAGTGAAGGCAGTTCTGCAAAGACCTTGATTTTGGACTTTTGTCCTTCAGAACTTCAAAAGAATAAAATTCTATTGTTTTAAGCCACAAATTGGTGGTAATTTGTTGCACAAGCCACAGGAAACTAATACACCAATTATTTCCTGTATAATCTGTAAGTTTATCTGTACTATCCATCAAGATGTTTATAACTCTTTTACATATTCAATAAATTTAAGATACCAGTTTAAAATAATATGATCCAATTTTTGTTTTTATTTTATTTATTCACTTATTTTTTATGGCCCTACCAGCAGCATATGGAAGGAAGCTCTCGGACCAGGAGTTGAATTGGAGCTACAGCTGAGGCCTATGCTACAGCCACAGCAACTCTGGATCTAAGCCACATCTGTGGCAATGCTGGATCCTTAACCCACTGACCAAATTCAAGAACTGAACCTGCATCCTCACAGAGATAACATCAGGTCTTTAACCTGCTGAGCCACAATGGGAACTCAGGATTTTTATTTTTAAACATTACCTGACCATTGTTCAATGAGTGTTTGGTCTACATTTACTTGTTTTTCAGGAGAAAGATAAAGCCTGAGAAGGCTTTATACCCACACATGTACTTGCAGATAGACCCCAGGCCCCGTCCTCTTGTCCAGACTTGAGGAAGTCACTTCTGGGACTGGGCCAGTCTCTCTCCACGACTTAGAAATACCCAGTTCTATTCCCGTCAATGGACTCAGACCAGAAATCAAACATTCATAGGAGACAGGCAGAAACATTCTTCAGTGAAGTGGGCCCCTCAGAAGATATTCAGGCATTTGGAAGATTATAGTAAACTGAGAAGAGCATCCTTGTCTCACACTGGAGCTTCAACTCCGCTCCTACTGCTTGTTGTCATAAAGGAATCAGGTTGAATGTTACCAAATACTGATTTTTTAAGAGACATGGGAAATTCAGAATTTTTATATAAAATCTCCTATTTTCAAAATGTAGACGTCTAATTCAAAGTCTCCTGAAACACTTTTTAGGCCAAATAAGACAGAAACCCAGACCTCTAGGTTTCCACTTGGGATTTAGACCTTTCTAAATAAAGACCATCGGACTCTTCCCAGAGGGTAAAAGAAATCTAGGCCGCAGAACACAATGCCTGGGTTCCTTCACTGGAAGAGATATGGACACATTCCTCTCATTCTTTGGGGATCAGCCTACAGCCTTGAATACAAGATGCAGTTAATTCTGTAGTCAAGTTATTCTGCCACATGAAATTTTTCATAAATTGACCTGCCAAGTAAGCCGTGTGCCAAGCATATGGTAAATACACAACAAATAGCAACTATCATCTTTGATATGATGGGTATGAATTTTCCCTGCCTCCTTTGGAGAAGAATTTTCTTCCCTTCCACCCAAGAATAGGGATAGGGTAGAAGAAGCGATACCCAGAAAATGCTGCAAAAGCATCTATTCCTCAGGCCACCAAAGGGGCAGGTACTTAAGGACCAAGCCTGCAGAGTCTGTTCAAAGGCAAGTGGCCCTAATCACTCCACTACCTTCAGCAGAGCCATAGGAAACTCCTTGTGGCACCAAAGGCAACATATTTTAGTGCTGACTCTAGCCCCCAGCTCCACTGCTCCCCATCCCCACCAAAAGTCCTCTCCCTTCTGGAGCACAGCTTGGGAGCACCTGGTCCATGTGCTCCCCCTTCAGCCCTGGGGCCCTTCTGTCTCTCAAACAACTCAGCTCCAATACCTCTAGGAGCTTAAACTTGGTGGGGGGGGAGGGTGAGTGAGGAAAGACCTTTAATGTCCCCCAGGCACAAAAGCAGAACCACCACCCAGGCTGCTTGGAGGACTGGGTCAAGGACCAAGAGAGAGAAATCCCTCTCATTGGGGGAGGTTTTGTTTTATTACTGCAGGAAACAACAGAAATTAGTCTTGATGAGTTGAGCAGCCAAATAACCATATTAGACAGAAATATCACTAAAATCCAGACCTCTGGCCACCATTAGCAAAGCCAACAAGCCAAACAGTGCCTAGAAAGGTCAACAATAAACCAAAGGTACAGGCAAGAGAAATTAAGAGACATTTAGGAGTTCCCGTCATGGCGCAGTGGAAACAAATCCGACTAGGAACCATGAGGTTGCGGGTTCGATCCCTGGCCTTGCTCTGTGGGTTAAGGACCTGATGTTGCCATGAGCTGTGGTGTAGGTCGCAGACGGCTCGGATCTGGCATTGCTGTGGCTCTGGCACAGGCTCCAATTAGATCCCTAGCCTGGGAACCTCCATATATACCTTGGGAGCAGCCCTAAAAAGACAAAAGACACACACACACACACACACACACACACACACACAAAGATACATATTGAAAAAAAAAAAGAGAGAGAGACGTTTAGATTGGGAAGGACTATAGAAACCCTCTCACCATGCTGGGCTCTTCAAAATTTTAGTCTCCTGGGTCTAGAGGAAAGTCTTTCGGGGCCAGGATACACAGCTTCCAGGCCAGGCATAATGACTGCCTCTCAGTAGGGCTCAGTCAAGTTCATTGCTCAATTGTCTCTAAGAAGCTATGTGAATGAGAGAAACCCTCCATCTCTCCACTTCAGCTTCTTCTCTAAATGGGACTCTCATCAGCAACCTTGTCTGTCACAGAGCAACTGCTGTACAGATCAAAAGAGAAAAACAGATGTATTTTTAAATGTAGGCGACATGCTTGAAAATTTGCATTTTGAAAAGTTGGAAATGCCCTTGAGTCAACTGCCAACTCCCCACAGAACAGATAAAGAAACTTTTATTCTGCCTAGAACAAAAAATCCTGGCTATTCCGTTAAAACTCTAACATAGCCTTGTGGTGTTACCTAAGAATTTGTTACACATTTCGTAAACTTTGTTAATGGTTCTGATTAGATAGACCCCTGTGATTTAGGATTGTGATTTTTTTTCTCCCCAAAGGATTTTGAAACACCATGCATTATCATATAAGTAGGCATACAAACTAAATAGTTCTTTTAAAGTTTATATGGGCTCTGTAATGACTGTTGCCCATAGTTAAGTACAAAAGGGAATTTTGATAACGAAGTAGTGTTAGGTCAGCACTTACAGTGCAATCATAATTCTAGCAACTGAGGGTCTGGAATTTAAGATAACAGCCAGGCAGATATCCCCCCCATACTGTCTCTGTTCTAGCTCAGGAGACTGTACAGCTTACTTTTCAAATTCTAGAGCTTAAGATGTTAGAATAATGCTTTCGACTGTTTTTTTTAGACTTTTCATTCGTAGGCTTACTTTTTAGCAGTAATACTATGTGAATAAATCCAGCCATTCCACGTTTTATGGGAAAATAACTTGAAAAGACATTGGAATGATTACTATGTATTATTTTTTTAAATGTTTTCAACACACTTTAAGATACCATAATAAAACAAAAGAATTATAGAGCTTGAGGGGACCCAAGAGAACTCGTTGATTCTCTAATTTTACTGATAAAGAAACTGGGCTCAGAGCACTGGGTGACCTGACCTGTCCCAAATGGTGTTACTAAATCATCACCAAACTTATTGCAAAAATGGCTATTGACAGAGAATTCTTTTTTTTTTTTTTTTTTTTTTTTTTTTTTTTTTTTTTTTTTTTGGCCGCCCTGCGGCATATGGAGTTCCTGGGCCAGGGATCAGATCCGAGCCACAGCTGTGAAGCACACCACAGCTGTGGCAATGCCAGATCCTTTAACCACTGTACAGGGCCGGGAATCAAACCTGCATCCTGGCATCACAGAGATGCTGCCAATCCCATTGTGCCACAGCAAGAAGTCCCACAGAATTCTTTTAAGAAGATGGGTATTATAAATTGATACATTTATGCTCCTTCTCTTACTGTTGATGGGCTGTCATAGGGTCTACAGAATACAATTAAGGAATTTATGCATTTTGAACCTATAATAGGTGAACTGAAAGTCTGTTCCCTGAGTGTAAAAAGTGAAACAAACCTAATTAGGATGACTCAATAGAGGAGATCAGTTCCTAACACATTTCCAGGAAGATCCTATGAAAGCTGGTGACAGTCGTTTTTAAAGCTGAAGGACTAGACATTCCAATAGTTCATGGAGTGATCAAAGTTCATGAAAAAAATAATGGAGACATCAAATTTCTAACTGAAGGAGATAATAATGAAGTTGATGATAGAAGTTTGTACAAAGAAGGCCAGAACTGGCTCAAAAAGGACATGGTGGAAAGATCGAAAATGTTTTCATCATATGTTGGTATCGTCACCATAATAATGAATGACTATCCAAAATTCAAGTATGCTCTTTTGGCTGCAATGGGTGCACATGTGTTACTAAAACATGAATCCTAAAATGAGAAGCAGTTCCTGGGACCAGATTGAAGTGAATTTTGCAGAAAAAGAATAAAACTAATATATTTGAAATGTTCCACTTTTTGTATAAACAATGCAGAGATGTTTTTGTCTTGTCCAAATAAATGATTCATGAGTTAAAAAAAAAAAAGATTTTCAATTTCCATCATTCCTTCTACATTTATTAATCATAACTTATTATAAAAAGAGCTTTCCCTTCTATTTATTTATTCAATTATTTTGTTACATCAATATAGAATCATAAATTCTTATTTAATTCTATGGGTTACAATCCATTTCTATGATTACTTTTAAAAATATAGTTCCCTGTGCTATATAGTAGGGCCTCACTGTTTATGTATTTTATATGTAATTGTATGTATCTGTTAATTCCAAATTCCCAATTTAGGGGGAAGGAGGGAAAGAATATTGGGAATATCATTATTTATTCTGATGCTCACACTGTCCCAGTTTGGCTACTGGGAGTACCTTTAAGTCCCTCAGACATGTCCCTGTCATTTGTAATGGCTTCCTTGCTTCTTTCTGTCACAACAGATGTTCCAGACTCAGCTCATATTTTCCCTCTCTCAGTCCTGAATCAAAGAAATCTAGTTTGGAAATTGATGATCTTCGGTTCTAGGAGTTTCTCCTGATTTTTTTTTTTTTTTTTTTTTTTTTTTTTGCGACATTTGTGGCATATGGAGGTTCCCAGGCTAAGGGTCGAATCAGAGCTACAGCTGTCGGCCTACACCACAGCCACAGCAATGTGGGATCTGAGGCATGTCTGCGACCTTACACCACAGCCCATGGCAAAGCTGGATCCCCAACCCACTGAGTGATCCCCAACCCATTTCTTTTCTTTGTTTTTTCTACTCTCACTTTCTTAAATTGCTATTAGTCAAATGTTTGGCTTTCATCTGATCCTGCAATTTTCTTTTCTCTATAAACAATCTTATGACAGAAATGATAAAACTGCAAAAAAAGTAGAGAAAACAGTAAAGCAGATCCCCATGTACCCATCACCCATTAACAATGATTAACATTTACCTTTTTAAAAAAGTCTATTTTAAAACAGATATGATATCACTTTTCACTTATAAATACTTCATTATATATCTTGAATATATAGGAACTTTAAAAAACATTACTATCATTATCCATTAACAGTATTTCCCCAGTCCCCATTCATATATCTCTGATTCACTTTTTTTGTTTGTTTGTTTTTTGTCTTTTTGCCATTTCTTGGGCCGCTCCCGTGGCATATGGAGGTTCCCAGGCTAGGGGGTCCAGTCGGAGCTGTGGCTCTGGCGTAGCCCCCGGCCTATGCCAGAGCCACAGCAACGCGGGATCCGAGCCCACGTCTGCAACCTACAGCACAGCTCACAGCAACCCCGGATCCTTAACCCACTTAGCAAAGCCAGGGATCGAACCCACAACCTCATGGTTCCTAGTCGGATTCGTTCACCACTGCGCCACGACAGGAACTCCTCTGACTCACTTTAGAAATATATATATTTTCGGAGTTCCCGTGCTCAGTGGGTTAAGGATCCAGCGTTGCCGCAGCTCGGATCCCTCATTGCTGTGGCTCTGACGTAGGCCGTTGGCTACAGCTCCGATTGGACCCCTAGCCTGGGAACCTCCATATGCCACAGGAGCGGCCCAAGAAATGGCGAAAAAAAAAAGTATATAAAATGTATATATATATACATTTTTTTTTCACAATTGGCTTGAAGTTCAAGGCAGGATTACATGAAAGCTCACATTATATTTAGTTATTAGGTCTCTTAATTTATAACATTTCCTATGTCACTCACCCCTATCTATCTATATCATTTATCTGTTGAAACAGAGTCATGTGTGACCCTCCGATTTTCCTTTTTTTTTTTCTTTTTAGGGCCACACCTTCAGCATATGGAAGTTTCTAGAATAGGGGGTCAAATCAGAGCTGCAGGTACCAGCCAACACCAGAGCCACAGCCACAGCCACAAAGGATGCAAAATGCATCTGCAAACTACTCCACAGCTTGCAGCAATGCTGGATCCTTAACCCACTGGGTGAGGCCAGGGACTTGAACCCGCATCCTCATGGGTACTAGTTGGGTTCTTAATCTGCTGAGCCACAATGGGAATTCCACCCTCCAATTTTCTTATCTATCTCCAATTTCTATATCTGTGTTTCTTTTTTCTATAAATTAATTTTTCTTATTTTTATTCAGACATAATTAACTCATAATAGTTTCAGGTATACAATGTAATAATTTGATATTTGTATATATTGAAAACTGATCACAAGTCTAGTTAACATCCATCACCATATGCTACAATTTTTTTTTCTTGTGATGAAAACTTTTAAGGTCTCTCTTAACAACTTTCAAATATACAATATAGTGTTAATAAATACAGTTGTCTCTTTTATTCCACTTGCTGGAAGATTTCAATTTATCTTCCATTCTTTTTTTAATTACTCAATGAATTTTATTACATTTATAGTTGTACAACGTTCATCACAACCAAATTTTATAGCATTTCTATTCCAAACCCTCAGTGCATACCCTCAACCCCCAACCTGTCTCCTTTGGAGACCATAAGTTTTTCAAAGTCTGTGGGTCAGTATCTGTTCTGCAAAGAAATTCATTTTGTCCTTTTTTTAGATTCCACATGTCAGTGATAGCATTTAATGTTTGTGTCTCATTGTCTGACTAACTTCACTTAGCATGATAATTTCTAGGTCCATCCATGTTGCTGTAAACGCCATTATTTCTTTCTTTTAATGGCTGAATAATATTCCATTATGTATATGTACCACATCTTCTTTATCCACTCCTCTGTCGATGGACATTTAGGTTGTTTCCATGTCTTGGCTATTGTATATAGTGCTGCAGTGAATGGTGGAGTACATGTGTCTTTTCAAGTCCTGGTTTTCTATGGATAGATGTCCGGAAGTAGGATTGCTGGATCAAATGGTAATTCTTTTTTTCTTTTTTTTTTTTTTTTTTTGTCTTTTGTCTTTTTGTTGTTGTTGTTATTTCTTGGGCCGCTCCCACGGCATATGGAGGTTCCCAGGCTAGGGGTCCAATCAGAGCTGTAGCCACCGGCCTACACCAGAGCCACAGCAACGCGGGATCCGAGCCGCGTCTGCAACCTACACCACAGCTCACGGCAACGCCGGATCATTAACCCACTGAGCAAGGACAGGGACCGAACCCGCAACCTCATGGTTCCTAGTCGGATTCGTTAACCACTGCGCCACGACGGGAACTCCAAATGGTAATTCTATGTTTAGTTTTCTGAGGCCCCTCCATACTGTTTTCCACAGTGGTTGTACCAATTTACGATCTTCTGATCTTTCTATGGAATGTTGTCCTGGTAAAGAAAGTTAAATTTTATGTTTTCTCAATATTTGTTTATTATAGCAAACTGTTCTTTTTCATGATGCACTCCCTTATCTCTCCAAAGATATTTTTACCTTTTTGTTTAGTTATTTTTCTGTCCTTCTGCTTTATCCCTTCTCTGTGTTGGTTTTTTTTCTGTTTATTTTGCTTCTGTCTTGTTAGAAGCTTTGCGCAAACGCCTGGTGACCTTTGACGGTCTGTCCTTGTGTTTAGGAATGAGTATCTCAAAAATGAACTGTGAATGGTTAGGGAATGCTAACTTGTGTGCTCACTCTAGAGTAGCCAGGCAGGAACCTCGCCCTTTTTGTGGAGGGACTCTCCAATATCAGTGGCTCCAGGACTTTTCTACTGAGCTACAGAATTTCTCCAGAGAGAAAAACCCTCAGAGTTCCCATTGTGGCTCAGCTAGTATCCATGAGGACTTGGGTTGGATCCCTGGCCTCGCTCAGTGGGTTAAGGATCCAGCTCTTCCATGAGCTGTGGTCTAGGCCGGCAGCTGCAGGTCTGATTCAGTCCCTAGCCTGGGAACTTCCATATGCCCCATGTGCAGCCCTAAAAAGCAAAACAAACAAAACAAACCAAAAAAACTCTCCAATCTCCCACCTGGGATGTGTGAGTTCAGTTGCCAGGGTTTGGGGAACTGTCTTCCTGCCTAGCAGGCCATTTCCGCTTTGGACTCTTCTTTGCAGGTGCACCTCATCCCACCACAGCTGTGCCTGGGCTCCTGGGAACTAAAGTCTCTGTGGGACAAGGCCTCCATCAGTTGAACCTCCTGTCTTCTGCTGGAAGGTGGGAGGAAGAGGCTGAGTGCTGGATTTTATCACAGGGGAGGTGTCTGCAGGTCGAATTCCTCTTTTACAGCTTTTCAACCCCACTGTTTTTTCAGGCCCTCCTTGCCCGCAGCCTTTGGAGGCCTGGTATTGTCTCTTCCTGAAATGTTCACAGGCTCAGTGGAATGAGTCTGCTTGCTCCTTTTTGGCTTTCTTCCTTATAACCACTTAGGCTCACTCATGTCCATCTGTTTTCCAGTTTCCGCATTGTTAGAGTCATTTCTACTTTATTGGTCTCTCTTATATGCATATGTGTGTGTACTTTTAGATTTTGCCTTTTTTATTCCTTTACTATCCACTTAGTGGGATTTCAAAAGGAGGTGAAGGCAAATATATATTTAACATATGTTGTTTTACTAGAAATCCTTTATACTGCTTTTTTAAAAAAACATTTTATCTTTTTTTTTTTTTTTTTCTTTTGGCCACCCTTGTGGTATGTGTAAGTTCCCAGACCAGGCATTAAACCTGCACCCCAGCAGCAGCCCAAGCCACTGCAGTGACCATGCCATATCCTTAACTGGCTACACCACAAGAGAAATTCTTAACTTTTTATCTTGAAGTAATTACAGATTCACCAGAAATTGCAATAAGAGTAGAGAGATTTCATGCTCTTCACCCAGCTTCCCCTAAAGGTAAACTCCTACTCAACTATAGCACAATATTAAAATCAGGACATTGTCATTGGTAAAAGCCACAAACCTGATTCAGATCTCACCAGTATTTTATGCCGTCACATGGGTGTATGTGCATATAGTTCTGTGCAGCTTTATCACATGCATAGATTCACATAACTTCCACCACAATCAAGATACAAAGTGTCCTATCATCACATATCCTCCATGCTACCCCCTTATGGTCATGCCCACCCCCATCTCCTTCCTCCTAAGCCCTGGAAATCTGTTCTCCATCCCTATAATTTTATCATTTTGAGAATGTTATATAAATGGAATCATACAACATGTAATCTTTTGAGATTGGCTTTTTTCACTCAGCATAATTCTCTTGAGATCCATCCAAATTGTTGAATAGATCAACAAACCCATAATTTGTTCCTTTTTATTGCTGAGCTGTATTTCATGGAACGGATGTCAACAGTTTGTTTCACCAATCACTCAACTGAAGGACATTTTAATTGTTTCCAATTGGGGGCTATTTATTGCTTTTCTAATAAATAAGAAACCTAGGAGTTCCCTTCGTAGCACAGTGATTAACGAATCCGACTAGGAACCGTGAGGTTGTGGATTTGATCCCTGGCCTGGCTCAGTGGGTTAAGGATCCGGCATTGCTGTGAGCTGTGGTGTAGGTCACAGATGCAGCTCAGATCCTGCATTGTTGTGGCTGTGGCATAGGCCAGCAGCTACTACTCTGATTAGACCCCTAGCCTGGGAACCCCATATGCCTAAAACATAAAATTCAAAGAAGCACCACAATTGATGAAGATGACACCATCTTTAGTCTTTTTAAAAGGGGGGGAAAGTTTGACTTCACTGTTACTTTTCACTGGTTAAGTTTTTGTTCTCAAGCCACTTTGCTCTCCATAACACACAAACCGTGTCCTTCTACAATCAGAGCACATCTGTGCTGTGGCAAAGAGGCAGACCTGGTCTTGGTTCAGTTAATTAGCCAATGATGTTACATCCTTGGCCAGATCAGGCTCTGGTATATTATGAGAAGTTTGTGAAAGTCCCTAGGGCTGTTCCTCATAATGATGTGGTCAGTTACAGCTGAGTTATAGGTGATCTGTCCAACACATTCCCCATTGTTAATAGGGCAGTTTATTCAATTATTTGAGATTTATTTAATCTCTTTTACAAAGCCATGCCCAACCACATGGAGGCCCTGGTAGATGGCATTGCAGTATTCTCTGCAGTTTTAGACAAAAACAATTAAAAAAAATTTTTTTTTTGCCAATGGTCCCCAGCATCACAAAACTTTCTAAAAGGATTCATGCATTCATTGAGCACATTATATGGGCTAGATACTGTTTTAGGTACTTGGAAAGTAATGGTGACATGACCCCCCCAACCCAAAAAAAGACATGATTACTGTTCTCACGACGATTATATTCTAATGGCAGAGACAAATTAATCAATCAAATGTGGAATTATAATGGAGCTAAGTTTACACATGAGACGTACACAGTGCTATGAAAATGTACCATGAGAGATTTGGTCTAGTTGCTGTTGGTTGTGGAAGAGGAAGGTGAGGTTAGAGAAGACTTCTCCAAGGAAGTGAAAGTTGAGCTGAGATTCAAAGGATGAATGGGTATTTACTTATTTATTTATTTAGGGCTGTACCCAAAGTATATGGAAATTCCTAGGCCAGGGGTCTAATCGAAGCTACAGCTGCCAGCCTACACCACAGCCACAGCAAGGCAGGATCAGAGCCATGTCTGTGACCTACACCATAGCTCATGGCAATGGCAGATCCTTGACTCACTGAGCAAGGCTAGGGATCAAACCAGCATCCTCATGGACACTATTTGGGTTCATTTCCACTGGGCCACAATGGGAACTCCTGAATGTATTTAAGAGTCAGGGTTCAGATAAGAAAACACAGCTCATACCAGGCAGTTCACTAGAGGGAATTTAATTTAGGAGATGAGTTCTGAGTTACTAGAGTATGAAGAGCAAACAGGATAGTGAAGTTATTAGACCTTATGAGCAGCAGGAAGCTGCAGCCAACCTCAGGGCTTGGGGTGACAGAATAAAGCCCTGGAACCTGGTGAAAGCTGGGAGCTTGGAGAGGTGCTCTAGGCACTGCTAGGAGTTGCTCTGCAAGTTGGGGAGAAGGGGTTACCTGAATTTTCACCCACTTCCTGCCCTCTAATTTCCTGCCAGTGGTTTCCGTTGGCCAAATAGAGCCAGAAGCCAATTGGAAAGGAAGCCTGGAAAATGGAGTTTGCATGAGTCAGCCCCCTCCTCTCAGAGAGAAGAGTAGGTGGGAAACAGATCAGCGCTAACGACTGGGGCAAAGGCAGTGGGAGCAAGAGGTAGAGTGAGCAAGCAGGGCAGGTGTTCTAGGCAGAGGAGTGCCATGTACAGAGGCTCAGCGGCTAGAGGGGACACTGCACAGTCAGGGAATGTGAGAGAAGACAGAGGGCAAGCTGCAGCTGAGAGGAGCTAGGGCCAGACCATGCAGGTAGAGCAGGCCATTTTTCCACTTTCATGAAAAGCAATGAGATGCCAATAAAGTAATTTAAGCAAGCAGTCATTGTAACTGACAACTCTCCTTGAAGTGAAAAAATAACGATCAGCTATTCTGCAGAGCCATGCTATATACCATCAATGGGAAAATGTTATGAAGGCTAAGACAAGACCAAATTCCAGGGAACACACTGTTCACCACAGGGGGAAACCAAATCCCTATAGACAGAGAGTGGGAAATACAGAACACAGTTCTCCAGATCTAATTGAAGGCTTCTGCAACAATGGTTGTAGCACTGTTGAGTACCTACTATGTGCTACAGAAGGGGTTCAGGGAAGAGAGAAGAAAATATAAGATTTCTTAATGCTCCCATACACTAAGAGATACTAGGATACGCACACACACAAACACACATGTAATTTTTACAGTGGTCCTGTGAGAGAGGTATTATCACTCTCGTGTTACAAATGAGCAATCAGAGGCTGAGGAGGGGTGTTCTGTGACACCAGCCAGGAAGTGAAGACCGGATAAGAATGCTAGTCCTCCTGATTTTATTTTTAGTCTTTTTAGTGCCACACCCGAAACATATGGAGGTTCCCAGGCTAGGGGTAAAGTTGGAGCTGGAACTGCTGACCTACCCTGAGCCACAGCAACGCCAGATCTGAGCCACATCTGTAACCTACAGCACAGTGCACAGCAACACCGGATCCTTAACCCACTGAGCGAGGCCAGGGATTGAACCTGTGTCCTCAATGGATACTAGTCAGAAGCGTTTCCATTGAGCCATGATGGGAACTCCTAATTTTAAAGCCTAACTTTTTCACTGGGAATGGTATACCCAGACCCGTCTCAGGCTTCCAGTTTCATAGACATTCCATGAGTAGCACTGAGGAACCATCCTTGATGGCATCCAGGTGGAGGTGATAAATAAGGCTCTCTACGTTGAAGCGGTGCTTCCTGCGGTAACTTTTCCCTGGGCCAGGTGCCATGGGCGATAACAAACAAGGCAGGACGCCCAAGCAGTTGCCATTCCCTTATTTTAAGTGGGACAACCACGAAACTGATGGGAATAAACCATTCTAAGGACCCAATGACTCAATTCTGGTTGAAGGCTGGCAACTGGATTCTCTAAAAATGTGGTAGCAGAGAGGAGTTCAAGGCAAGGAGCTGTCAGTAGGGGGTGACTCCATTCTGGACAAGGACACTAAGAAGAACAGCATATTATAGAGGTCTGGACAAACCCCAGAGCCAAACAGTTAAGAGGCCTTCCTGAGTAGATGCCAGACAGTAGGCAACCAGGGTGAGGTGGGGCAGGGATGGCCTCTAACAGGGCAAGAGAGTTGAGTATCCATCTGCTGAGGGAAGATCAGAGCCATGGCTGAGTCTGGAAGTGGAGGTGGGTTTGCAGTCTGAGCTGGTGGGCAAGAGCAAGCAGAGAGCCGGGGGGCTGACAAAGGGTAGATCCTGGTGCCTACCCCCCCACCTCCCGTGGTGGAGGCCTGCTTTGTGGACCAGCAGGTGATTTATAGGCAAGGGTTGGGCTGGATACTTCTAGTCTAAACCATTAGTTTTCAAACATTTTAAAGCAATGAAACATTTTCTCCAAAGGAAATCTTAAATGGAAGTGTAAACAACCAAAACAAATAAAGTGGATTCGCTCCAGTGGAAGCCAGTGGTGGGGATCCAAGGTCCCGCCAGATTGGACCTGCTTTCCCCTTTCCAGGCCTCCCGATGGTCCCACACCCCAATGTTGAAGCAAAAGAGGATTCACACATGCAGTCTTAATTTCCTCTACTGAGAAGTTAGGTTTGAACTCCAATTTCCAAGTATGCAAATGGACTAGAATGTCTCGGGTCTCCACTGGATGGAATTCAAAAAGAAAAACTTTGAATTAGCACACCAATAATCATTTTCAGCCTGCTTTTTAGGCATTCCCCCATGGCCCCTGTAATTTAGCCGGTTAAACCTTTTCCTCGGGGCCAAACAGCTAAACTTGAGCCAGGTGGGCTTAAACACATGAACCAATTGAGAGTTTACTGTCCAAAGATGAAAGAGCAAAGTCTGCCAGCATCTCCTGCTCATCCACATAAGGTTCCCAAGAGCAAAGCTCAGCCCTCATCCTCCCCTCTCAGCACCCGCTACAAATACACAGAGAGGCCAGCCCAATATAACTTCAAACAGAGCGGCCCTGCAGCCCCCCTCAGACAAATTACACCCAAACAAGCCAAAGTGAACGCAACTGTCTTTACCAGTTTCATAAAGGAATTGCCTGGGAACCATTCCTTTTCAGACCTAATTATAAAGTCAGTTTTGAATTACAGAACAAGATGGTATGAAAGCCAGTGTTTAACAAGCAGAACAAACAAACACGCAGAGATAAAATGCAGTGGGCTTTTTACCCAAGGGCTGCTGCCAGCGACAGCAGAAATGGCCTCTTTCACCAAGTCTGGAATGCCCTGGAAAACTTCATACCTCTCCCGGGAGATGGTTCCCAACACCCACCCCACCCCCCTTGTACAAAGCAATCTGGTGATAAATAAATAAACTACATTTCCCAGAGTTCTCTTTGTTCAGGCATGGAGCTATATTTTAAACCACTCTAATTGTCCCCAATAGAAAAGTCGAAATATTTAAATATGACAATGTTTTGACTTACAGAGTTGACTCAGCTCATTTCAAATCTCATCTTATCACTAGTGCCCTTGGGCTATTTTTAAAGATAAAAATACTGAACCATTGGGCTTTGCCAGGACAAGCAAAGTATAACAGAAACAACAGATCAATGCTTTTTACAGTCAAAGTATACATCACACTTCATTCAAACATTAGCGTGCAGCAGAATCACCTGAAGGGCTTCTTAAAACAGAGGTTGCTGGACCCCACCCCCACAATCTCGGATTCGGTAGGTTTGGAGGAGTTCCCAAAAATGGCCATTTCTAACAGGTTCTCAGGTGTTGCCAATGTTCCTGGTCCCAGATCACATCTTAAGAAGTACTGATTGGCGTTCCCGTCATGGCTCAATAGTTAACAGA
Source organism: Sus scrofa (assembly GCF_054392235.1). Classification (NCBI taxonomy): domain Eukaryota; kingdom Metazoa; phylum Chordata; class Mammalia; order Artiodactyla; family Suidae; genus Sus; species Sus scrofa. The sequence continues at coordinate 37,969,580 of NC_139386.1, read as the reverse complement.
CCTGACTAGTATCCATAAGGACATGGGTTCTATCCCTGGCCTCGTTCCATGGGTTAAGGATCTGGCGTTGCCATGAGCTGTGGTGTAGGTCACAGACAAGGCTCAGATCCCACGTTTCTGTGGCTGTGGTGTAGGCTGGCGGCTACAGCTCTGATTGGACCCCTAGCCTGGGAACCGCCATATGCCGCAGGTGCAGCCCTAAGAAGACAAAAAGACAAGAAGATGAAGCATGGACTTAGATGAGCTCCATGTCCTATGGGGAAAGCAGGCACACAGTTGATTTCCACTTATTCTGATTTCTACAGGCTTTGGATGAGCACTATCTGTGGAAATGAAGATCCTAGCCTTCCCTAGTGGGTTTGGGGAGAGTAAAAGGCAGAGCGACAGCCTCAGGAGGATCCAGAAACTGGAACTATCTCATCCAACACTTTCATTTTCCCGGTGAGGAAGTTGAGGCTTAGGGAGAATCAGCTGGTGCAAAGTCTCCCTGTCAGTCTGTGGTTGTCCTGGGACAAAGAACCTGGATGCCTGGGCTCCCATTCCACTGCTCTTGCCAGCACTGGAGTCAAATGCGACAAGTGGAGCTAGCAAGGAAGAGGGAGGCCAACTTGACCCTGATTCTACCGATTTCCCACTTGGCTCCTTCCTCATCATTGTCTCTGCACCGGCAGAGAGAAAATTCCTCTGCTCAAACCCCCAACCCAGGGACTTCTATCCTCCTATCCTTTTTTATTTAGCTCCTTTGTAGCCTGAGACAAAATTGGGGAGCCAAATTGTCACAACAGCTTCTAGTTATAATATGTGGGGATGAAGTAATGAATATAGAGCCGCTGATGTGTTTTTCCATCTATCTTATCTATGTGACAGCCAGTAAGATAGAATCTTCCAAAACAACCAGCCAGACCCTGAACATCAATCAGCAACTCTGTTATTCCAAAGAAATGAGAGAAATTGTTTAGATGCACCAGTCACTCCCACCAGCCACCAGGGGTCACATAAATAGAAGTTTTCACTGGACCTTTGTAACTTACAAACCTACCCTCTTCCTCCACAGGCCTTGGTACAACACATAATTCAGCAACGAGATTCCCTTGAAGAAGAAAAAAGAAAAAACAAACAAAACAAAACACCTATACAACTAGTCTTTTTCTAAATCCAGAAACATGAAACCCTTTAGGAGTCTAGGCCAGGGTTCACAACAATCCATTATCTAAAAACATAGATACACAGATAAACCATTATTTTGGTAAAGATACATCTTCTAAACACCACTCACCCAGGCATTGCATTTGTCCTTGGGTTGAAGGATGATCATATTTTATTGTCTTAGCCTTGAGCCTGGTTATCCAGGCCAGAAACTGAGAGGCTTAATTTGAAAGATGGCCACGCTGTCCAACAGGCAAATGCCTCTTATTCAGTTAACAGCGATGGCTGAAAGCTTATACGCTGTTGCACAAGTGAAAAATCTGACTTCCCAGCAGTTCTTAAAGGTGCCAGCCAGCAGCCTCTGCAAGCCAGTCTGCCAGGGCTGGGGCTGCAACCACAGATCCGTGCAGAGCCTTTGCAGCTCGGCACCGTGTGGGGCAGCTGTTGTGTTGGCCAGAAGAGCACTGGCAGCCTCGGGAGAAACAGAGACTTAATTCACTTGCAGGAACTTTCCTGAAAGAGTCTTTTAAAAACACATTTAAGGCAGACCAGGTGCACTTATTTTCTTTTTAAATCTCATTGCTTTGTCAGATATTCTCATTTATGGTTTTAATACTCTTAACAGTCAACATTAACCACCCTTCGTTGCATCATAAATTATAATATGAACTTATAAAACATATTTAATAATAATGATTGCTAGGTATATTCCTTGAAATGTATGTCTAATAGCTGTGCTACAGCTCTTGCCATAGACACACAGCATGGGTTGCTATTTAGGGTGCCTGGAATTTTGTTAAAGGTTTTGTAAGCCATGCATATATTTTTTATATAAAGCCTTGTGTGTGTGTGTGTGTGTGTGTGTGTGTGTGTGTGTGTGTGTACGTATTGCTCAGATATAAACAGTAGTAAAAGAAAGACGATTCAACTCAATACGTCATGCTGTTAAAAGACTTCCAGCTGTCAACTGCTTCCACTATAAACAGGAGATGGGAAGAATGGGCTCCAGAGGGGAGAGAGATGGCAGGAAAATGAAACTTCATAATGTGAGAGACGAGGTGGGGGTTGGACTCAAGTCATTCTTTAGGTGAAAATTGCCAATAACCTGAATAATTCTAGGAAATACTCCCTGGGTCCTTCACTACTCTTTGAAAGCATTCAGACCACAAACACTCCTGTCCTAGCATAACAAAAGACCTCTCTATGCCAGTAAGTAAAAATGAGTGCCAGAGCCATATGAAAAGTAAATATTTGGGATAGGCAGCTGTTTGCATAATGTGATTTTAAGTGTGACAAGCAGGCACCCCACCCCAAAAATAGCTATGCTACAGACCTGGGTCACGGATGCCTTGCAATTCTGCCATTAAGGAGTATCTCCATCCCACTCAGAAACTTAGGAATCATCCTTGACTCCTCTCTCCTTCTCTGACCCCATTCAATCAATCACAAATTCCTCCTACAGAGCTCTCGACGCTGTCCCTTTATCTTCATTTCCTCTGATGATACCATAGTTCAGGTCGCTGTCAACTCCTGCCAGGCAACTGCGGTTCCCTCCTGACTAACCTCGCCGCCTTCAGCCTGTATCTAAAGGGAGGTTTCTAAGATGCAAACCCGATTATGACAATCTCCAGCGGAAAAGCATTAGCTGTTTCCACATCCCCTCAGAATGAAATCCAGGTTCCTTAACAGGCTTTGCAAGGCGCTCGCTCGTGGTCCAGCCACAGCTCACTGCTCAGCCCCATCTCTTGCCACCACCTCCCATCAGCACACTCACCTTCTCTTGGTCCCTCAGCCTTGCCTCCAGGGCATTGAATACATCATCCCCTTTGCTGAGAACACCCCCTTGTACTTTCTACCCTTCCCCTCAAAGACGGCACAACTCTGAAATTATCCCGACTTGAGCACTTTCTTACTCGGTAAGCTTTACCCCTTGGACTGTCTAATTGCCTCCCAATTAGGCTATGTATTTCATGAATACCAGAGCTGTCACTTATTCACTACTGGAGATGTTAGCCTGGCCCTTCATCGACATAGGGTTTCATCCCTGACCGCATCCCTGAGGCCACCACCAAGGAAAGGTCGGTTCCACAGCCTGGGTTGAACATCGAGGGACCTGGACTTGGCCCAGTGGCTTCACCCAGGCCTGGCCCACTGGCTGTGTGTTAATCCCAGGCCTAAACTGTGGAGATGCTGCAAGCGCAGAGCAGAGCTGACTGGACAGACATTTGTTTCATCCTGGCCAGATTGACTGAACTTGTCTAGACACAGATGGCTATGATTAACTTTTTGCTTATCATAGCCTTTCAGAAAAGTTTTTTTTTTTTTTTTTCTTCCCTTTGGCTGCACCTGTGGCATGTGGAAGTCCCCAGGCCAGGGATCCAACCTGAGCTATAGTTGCGACTTGTGCCACAGCTGCAGCAACACCAGATCTTAGACCCACTGAACCACTTAGGAACTAAGAGAGGTATTACAATTTCTTCAGCCCATACATCATATATTTCCCTCCCCAAAGACACTGTTTTTATCCATGATCAGTATAGAGGAAGGATAATATGGAAAACTCTTCATTTTAATACTGACCTCAATGAATGAGTCACTGCAGTTTCTGAGCAAGGAAAAAAAACATCTTCTTCCTTCCATCCCATGAGGAGGGCATTCACCAAGGCTCAGCCATGAGCGCCTGACTTTCTCCCATCTGGATTCTTTCCTTGGTGAACCAGTTCTATGTCATGGCTCTTAATGACGCCTAAACCTAAAACATCCACCCTGGTCTTACCAGCAAATTCCAGACCCACATTTTTCATTGCCTATTGAATGTTTTCCTTTGAATATCTCACAAAGAGTTCTACCTCGGAGTTCCCGTCATGGCTCAGTGGTTAAGGAATCCGACTAGGAACTGTGAGATTGCAGGTTCAATCCCTGGCCTTGTTCAGTAGGTGAAGGATCCAGCATTGCCGTGAGCTGTGGCATAGGTTGAAGATGTGGCTCGGATCTGGCGTTGCTGTGGCTCTGGCGTAGGCCAGCAGCTACAGCACCGATTCGACCCCTCGTCTGGGAACCTCTATGTGCCGTGGGTACGGCCCTAGAAAAGGTAAAAAAAAAAGATTTCTACCTCAACAAGTCCAAACTAATTGGTAATCTTGCCTTCTCCCCCCCAAAACTGACCCACAGCTACTGTGTCCTTAATTTTGCCAATAGCACCATCATTCTCTTAGTTATAGGTGAGACTACTCCTCTCCTGCCACTAGAACATAAACTGGCACCTCCTCGATGAGGCCCACCTTGACTACTCCATCTAAAATTCTACACCATGGTTCTTGTTGTCTTGATTTCCCCCCTCACTTCCTCCACTTGTTTCATAGCTTTGATCACACTCTAACATACTATTTGCTATTTGTCAGTCTCTCTGTGACCCCCTACTAGAAGGTAAGCACCACTGAAGATAAGGATTTGTATCTATTTTTATTCACTGGTGTCATACTAGTGCCTACAGCAGTGCCTAACACACAGTAGTGCTCAATAAATATTTGTGGAATTAATTCACTTCACAAGTACATATAATAAAGAATATATTTTAAAATCTCTCTCTCCTCTAACTAGAAGTTCGCTTCATGACACGGTGGACTTTGTTTTGTTCATTGTTGTATCCCCAGAATCTAGAATAGTCCCAGGGGTCTTAAATATTCAATAAAAATATGTTGAGTAAATGAATGAATGGACAGGAACTCATTTGAGTACCTTTCAGGACTAAGCACTAAGCTAGGTGCTTGGGGATTCCAAGATCATTTTAAGCAACTGATTATTATACAGTGGGATGATGAAGTATGATAGAGGTAGGTATACAATGCCCATGGATGCTCAGGAGTGACAGCACTGAAGTTACTTCTTCACACCTGGTCTTGAAGATGCAGCTGTTCATCAGGCATTCTTTCCTTTGTCTTTAAGCCTTTTCCTTTGAGTTCACACTCCTTTTCCATGCATTATGTAGTCAATCAATATCAGCCCCCCAAAAGCAAAAAAAAAAAAAAAAATCGTTTTTTATCCCCTGTAGTAAATATTTTGTCAGTCTGTCATTTTGTAGACTCACATTGTCACTTAATTACAAGATAGTTTGATCTGGAGTTCCCGTTGTGGCACAGCGAAACTGAATCCAACTAGGAACCATGAGGTTATGGGTTCAATCCCTGGCCTTGCTCAGTGGGTTAAGGATCTGGCGATGCCATGAGCTGTGGGATAGGTCGCAGACGTGGCTTGGATGGATTTGGTGTTTCTATCGCTATGGCGTAAGCTGGTGGCTATAGCTCCAATTGGATCCCTAGCCTGGGAACCTCCATATGCCTCAGGTGTGGCCCTAGAAAGCAGGAAAAAAAAAAAAAAAGTTTGATCCATGTTGTTCCTCAGATTATAAATGACAGAGGGTAAGGCCTATCTATGTTTTTCTCCTTTCCTCTTGATATTTGGCTCAATATCTAGCCATTTATCAGGTAAGAAATAAGTACACTGGATGAGCGAATATTCAGGCAATATCAATTTGTGTCTTCTTTTTTAAATTTTTAATTATTTATTTATTTATTTTGTTGGTCTTTTTCTAGGGCCGCACCCCCGATATATGGAGGTTCCCAGGCTAGGGGCCTAATCCAAGCTACAGCTGCTGGCCTACACCACAGCTCACAACAACGCCGGATCCTTAAACACTGAGCAAAGCCAGGGATCGAACCCGAAACCTCATGGCTCCCAGTCGGATTCGTTAACCACTGAGCCACAATGGGAATGCCTTTTTAAATTTTTTAAATTTATTTTTTCTTTTTTGGCCACCCTGCATCATATGGAGTTCCCAGGCCAGGGATCAGATCCATGCTGCAGCTGCTGCAATGCAGGATCCTTAACCCACTGTGCAGGGCCAGGGATCGAACATGCATCCCAGTGCTCCCAAGACACTGCTGATCCTGTTGTGGCACAGCAGGAACTCCCAATATGTGTCTTCTAAAGCATGATTATATGATCGCCTCAGAGTAGCAAAACATGAGGCAGGCCCAGCTGGAAGACACATCTTAGGAAGACACATCAAGAAACCCAAGGGAGTTCTCTTCGTGACTCAGTGGTTAATGAACCCAATCAGGATTTGTGAGGTTTTGGATTCGATCCCTGGCCCCACTCAGTGGGTTAAGGATCCAGCGTTGCTGTGAGCTATGGGGTAGGCCCCAGACACAGATCCAATCTGGCGTTGCTGTGGCTGTGGTGTAGACCGGCAGCTGTAGCTCCGATCCTACCCCTAGCCTGGGAACCTCCATATTGCCACGGGTGAGGCCCTAAAAAGCAAAAAAAGAAAAAGAAAAGAAAAGAAAAAAGAAATCCAAGCTCCTTCCCTGTGAGCAATACTAATTGACTATGTGGCCGCTTTGTCTTCTGGGCCTGGTTTTCCTCCTTTATGGGAAGGGGCTTAAATTATTTCTGAGGGTTGATACTGGGACATTCTTTGACTTTGCTGGGAGAAGCAGGACTCAGGTTACCAGGTTGCCTTGTGAGAATGGGGCCTATTGGGAGGATATAGAGCATCCCCCATGTCCCTGGCTGTGCTCTGTTCACCAGCACGCCCACCCCCATCCCAGCCCCACTTACAAGCCATGGCAAATGCCAGGCCACGTAGAGAACTGGAGTAACAGTTCCTGACCCAGAGCGTGACTGACTACTTTCTTTGTGTGAACCGTCATCAGTTTATCCCTATTCAACAGACTCTTCTGTTCGGGCAGAGTTTCACAGCAAACCCTGTCAAAGGCTGCTAACCTCCAGCATATCCAGCTCATATATGATTGCCTTTGGCTTGGACACCAACCCCTGGTCCAATCAGCTGGGGCCAAGATATCAGTCTTGGTTTCACTTAGGGACCCCTCAAGCAAATTTGTGTAAGGAAAACAGGTTTGGGCCGCTCTTTTTAAAAAAGGGGGCTGCAGGTCTGGCACAAACCTAGTGCTTCATAGACACTTCTCTCCCCTTTTCTAAAATGTGTTACATTCTTTAACCGAATACTCCCAACCTGCACAAAAAGCATTAAGAAATATGCATTATGGGAAGTTTCCTTCGGGGCTCTGCAGTCAATGAACCGGACTAGGATCCATGAGGATGTGGGTTCCATCCCTGGCCTCACTCGGTGAGTTGGGGGTCCGGCATTGCCATGAGCTGTGGTGTAAGTCATAGACGCGGCTTGGATCTCGAGTCGCTGTGGCCGTGGCATAGGCTGGCAGCTATAGCTCTGATTCAACCCCTAGGCTGGGAATTTCCATATATCACAGGTGTGGCCCTAAAAAAAAAAAAAAAAAAAAAAAAAAAAAAAAAAGAGAGAGAGAGACAGAGAGAGAGAAATATGCATTATAAATGAGAGATTATATGTCTTAGTCACTTAGCAATAACTTAATCTTTCTGCCCAGTAGAAAAGTATACAGGAAGTAAACCTAAAATAGAGGGAAACTATACACATGCAAAAATCCAGCTCTCTTCAAGACTTTCTGGGTCCCCAAAGGCCTTAAACATAATAGAGTATTTCTTCGGTATTAAAAAAAAATTGGAGTTGCCATTGTGGCTCAGTGGGTTAAGAGCCCAACATCCTGTCCGTGAGATTGCTGGTTTGATCCCTGGCCTCGCTCAGTGGGCTAGAGTATCCAGTGTTGCCACAAGCTGTGGCATAGGTCAAAGATTCAGCTGGGATCCAGTATTGCTGTGGCTGTGGTGTAGACCATGGCTCCAGCTCTGATTCAACCCACAGCCCAGGAAATTTCATATGCCGCAAGTGATGACTTAAAAAAAGAAAAAAAAAAATTAAAGAGGACACCGAGGATGAGATTGTTTTATCAACTTCTCATGTGGAGCTAATTCAAACACAGCCTTCCTGGTACATGCTCAGCCACAGCCAGTGACAAAATCTCTACCTATAGATCCTTCCCACTCCTCCATCCCAGAGTCCCCCCCGCCACACACACACACACACACACACACACACACACACACACACACACACACACACACACAAGAGTACTTTCCATAAGGGTTTAGAATGCTCTTACCCAGGCATCTCACTTACACAGAGATGAGGGGCTGACCCATGAGCCCAAGGACAAAGGACACATTTTTATAAATAGAAAAAAACTTTACACACAACATGCAACTTTGTTTCTCAGCTCATCATTTCACAAGAGACTGTAAAATGGAGTTTAATCAGAGTACCATTTTTTTTTTGTTCAAGCGATTTTAATTATTAGAATACACAATTTTTTTTTTTTTTTGGTCTTTTCTAGGGCCAAACTCACACATATGGAGGATCTCAGACTAGGGGTCTAATCGGAGCTGTAGCCTCCAGCCTACACCACAGCCACAGTGATGCGGGATCTGAGCCGTGTCTTCAACCTACACCACAGCTCACGGTAATGCCAGATCCTTAACCCACTGAGCCAGGCCAGGGATCAAACCCGCAACCTCATGGTTCCTAGTCGGATTCGTGAACCACTGAACCACGACAGGAACTCCATAATGCACAATTTTAAAATTTGCAAATAAAAAGTTTTAAAACCTGGACGGGGGTGAGGGGAAGCAGAGAGGAAAATGTCAGGATCATAAACTGTTAGGCCCAGATGATAGGACAGAGGATGCTGCAGGATCACCTAGGCAGCACCTCGGAGGGGAAGGAGACTGGACTTGGCTCTCATACAGCGCAAGAAGTGAACGCCTCTTGTGCCTTCTACCAGGGAAGCACCTTGCTAAACCTTTTGCAGGGTGCTTAATAATAATAATAATTCTTCATCAAGTGACTTATTCTCTGCCAAGGGAATAATATGCATAATCACATTTACTCCTCACAAGAACCCCGGGAGGTAGAGCTACTGAGGCTCTGAGAGAGTAACTTTCCCACAGCCAGCTTATGAGAGGGAAGCCAAGCTGCAAAGTCAGATCGAAGTCTCTCTACCGCCTTCCCATCCACCCTCTCTGACCCTTCGTTTCCTCTAATATAGAATCAGCTCCCTTAGAGAATTGTAGGAAGACTTCAATTTTGTTCCATTTGCAAATGTCCATAGAATTTAGTTACTGTTCAATAAATGTGGACTAGGAATATTACTTTACACATGAAAAATGAGTCCAGGGAGCTAAGTCACAAGGAAACGCAATGCCAAAACTGGCTTCCTTGATTTCCAGTCTGGAATTCTTTTCCTTTTTTTTTTTGTATTAAAAACAAAAGTCAAATTTAACATTCCACCAAGTGCAAAATATAGAGAATATAAAATCAACCAAATCCCATTATACACACATAGCTTTCTGTTTATTTTTTTCTGCTGTTTTCCCATGTGTTATTTTTTACGTTGTTATAGTTTTATATTCCGCTTTTTTCACTTAACATTGTCATAAATACTATGAATATATCATGAGTAATATGAATCCTAGGCTACATACCATGCGTGCGATTTACAAAGAGATGGAACATTTTTCTATCGCCCTCAGTGTCATGAGAGAGAGTAGCACAGTGATGAAAAGTTTAGACTCCCTGTGAGAGAAACCTAGAATAGAACCCTCAGCCCCACCATTTATCACCAAGCTTCTTAACTCGCTAAGCCTCTGTTTATTTATCTGTGAAATGGGGATAATGATTCCTACATCTTAGTATTATTGTTAGGATTAAGCGAGATAATAGATATAAACCCCCTATGCTTTTACTATTCACTCTCAGCGTTTATTGTTAACTATAGCTATGTGTAATTCTAAGCTTCCTCTCCTTCGCCATCCAAACAGCATTATTTCACATTTTTAGTTACTCAGGGGCTTTACAGAACTATGCTCAGAGATTACATAGGTTTTAGAGAGGGAGAGGAGAAAGGGAGAGAGAAGGAGAGAGGAGAGAGGAGAGAGGTGGTTGCTGGGAGGCCCTGCCCTGCCCTACCCATCACGCCTGCCTGGCCCAGCCAGCCAGCGGGAGCGGCAGGGGTTCCCAGGCTGAAATTCCATTCCCAGGTAGCTCACAGGGCAGATCTGGCCACTGCCGGGATGTGTGGGCTGTGCCCACCTGCTCCCCCCTGGCAGCCTCATTCCATGCCGGCTCCCTTGGGATGCTCGAAGCCTGGGATGGAGGCAGCTGGAGCGAGCAGGGTAGCTTTATGTGTTCTCAGAGAGCTTCTCAGTTGTCTGAAATCCTCAGCTTTTCAAAGGAGGGCTGATCCCTACATAGAAATGTGAAACTGCTGTGAGTCAAATAAATCATTAATAGGCAAGCTGGGAAAGCATGGGCAATAAAGAGGACAAAGGGTCAACCTTAGGCCTCCTCAGAAGGATTGACTTCACATGTGCACTCCACTTCCTTAGGCAAGTCACCCTGCAACTCGGGAGATGATTTCTGTGCCTCCGAGGGGGCGCCTGGGGCTGCGCCAGGAAAACTCCTGTAGCATTCCACCCAACTGAGCCTTCCCTGGTTCTTCAAGCTCTGTACTCTTGGCTTTCCTGACGTCACCCTCTCCCGGGCTTTCTCCTCCTTCTCCGTCTTGCCCTTTGTCAGCAGTTTCTCCTCTACTTGAACTCTAAACATCACGGTTCCTTAAGGCATGGCACTAAGCCCTGTCCTCTTTTTGCACTTTCCTTCTTCCTCAGTGACCTCATTCATTTTCATGATTTGAACTATCATCTGCCTCCCGGTGACGCCTACATTTTTACCTCTAGCTCAGATCTTCTTCTGAGCTCTCTATCTATGCATCCGATAGCCTGGAGGTAGATTTGGATGTCTCAGAAATCTTCTCTAACTGAACAGGTCCCAAACGGTAACTCCCTCAGATGGCCCCTTCATCCCGTGTTCCTGTCTCAATAAATCTCCATCGCTCCCATCGGCTCAGCAGTTCATGCATAGCTGAGCCCTAGGCATCATCCGGGACTCCTGCCCCATCCCTCACCACCCCCACCCAATTTATCACAAAGTCTTCTCAGTTCCTCCTTTATTTCTTGCATCCTCCCACTGTCACTGTCCTCATCCAAGCCTTCTCATCTGCAACCAGCTAGCTAATCCCCTGAGTCCTCCAAGTGGCAACTGGGGATCATTTAAAAACTTGATAAATGGGATCCCGTCGTTCTCCTCCACAAAACACTTCCACGGCTTCCCATCGCACTTTAATAACCAACGTGTGAGGCACTGTGCAAAGACCCCTACCTGCATCATCTCAGTAAATGCTCACAGCCCTGCGATCACCATCCTGTTTTACAAATAAGGAAACTGAGGCTTGGTGAGATTAAGTAATTTGCCCAAAATAATGGAATGAGGATGAGGCAGAATTAGGATTTGAACTCAGTTCGTCTGAGCCTCCCAAATGCAGGCTCTTAAATTATTGCTATCGCTACCTTTCACTTCATCCTCCAACATATTTCCCAGGCCCTGGGGGACCAGGATTTTATCCACCTTCATCTCCATTGTTCCTTGTGTTCCAGTCACACAAGTCAGGATGCTAAACTCTTTTCTGCCTCAGGGTCTTTGCACACATAGTTTATTCTCGAAATCTTTTCTCTGTGTGAACTAATTGACTCCTCTTCATCCCTCAGGTCTTAGCTTTCTGGTCACTTTCTCACCAAGAGAACTTTGCCTCATTCCTTATGTAAATTTTTTCTTATGTTATGCTTTCTCATGGCATCCTGGTTTTTTTTTTTCTTCATAGCACTTAGCAAAATTAATTGTATGTGTATATATAAAATTGTTTAATGTTTACCTCTCCCATAAACATAAGCTCCGTGAAAGCAGAAACCATGGTTACCTTTTAAATCATTGTATCCCCTTGAGCTTAGCATAGTAAAAGATGCTTAATTCATATTCGTTAAGTAAATAAATTTATTTCACCTTTTGGGATAAATAATGTACACACATGAATAAGAAAAAACAGGAGTTCCCGTCATGACTCAGTGGTTAAAAAATCCGACTAGGAACCATGAGGTTGCGGGTTTGATCCCTGGCCTGGCTCAGTGGGTTAAGGATCTGGCGTTGCCGTGAGCTGTGGTGTAGGTTATAGACACGGCTCGGAGCCCCCGTTGCTGTGGCTCTGGCGTAGGCCGGCAGCTACAGCTCTGATTGGACCCCTAGCCTGGGAATCTCCATATGCCACAGGAGCAGCCCCAGAAACGGCAAAAAAAAAAAAACAGAAATGTGATATACTTTTTCATCTATTTCAATAGCTGAAATGACAAAATAAATAAAAATTCTTAATGCTGATAATAAAACTGGCCCTTGAGTGTTTTGATGGTGAAAGTGTCAATTGGTTAAAAAAAAAAAGAAAATCTTAGCAAAAAATAATTTGACGAATATCAAGAATCTTAAAATATTTATATTCTTTATCCTATAATTCTACTTCAGGAACTCTATTGTAAGAAAATAATTTTTTTTTTTTTTTTTTTTTTTTTTTGCTTTTTAGGGCCACACCTGTGGCATATGGAAGTTCCCAGGCTTGGGGTCAAATCAGAGCTATAGCTGTTACCCTACACCACAGCCACAGCAGTGCAGGATCCAAGCCATGTCTGACCTACGACACAGCTCACGGCAACACCAGATCCTTAACCCACTGAGCAAGGCCAGGGATCGAACCTGCAACCTCATGGTTCCTAGTCGGATTCATTTCCACTGTGCCATGACGGGAACTCCCTGGCCTCTTTTTTTTTTTTTTTTTTTTTTTAAGGACTGCACCTGTGGCATATGGAAGTTCCCAGGCTAGGGGCTGAATTAGAGCTACAGCTGCTGGCCCACCCCACAGACATAGCAACACTGGATTGGAGCCACATCTTCGAACTACCCCAGAGCTCATGGCAAGGCCAGATCCCCAACCACTGAGTGAGGCCAGGAATGGAATCCACATCCTCGTGGATACTAGTTGGGTTCATAACCCCCTGAACCACAACAGGAACTCCCAAGAAAATTAAGAGAAATTGCTTTTTTATGAAAATATTTTATCTCAGCATTATTTGTAATAGTGAAAAACAAGGTACAATCAAATGTCTAACCATAAAGTCTAGTATATCTGCAGTGTTATGTGCAGACATTAAAACTGTTTTTTAGTACAACTTCAAAACGGCATGGGGAAATGGCCAGGGTGTGACTTGATGCATTGAATGAAAATACACAATTACTTACATTATATATGGCTGGATATGAGGTGTCCCGAAACATCCTATTGAAAAATTTAAAGCAATGGAGCTTTTATGGGCAGGGGGTACAAAACTGGAAAATGTAAATGTTTAGCAATAAAGATGAAATATGTTTTATAATATAGGATTTATTAATTTAGTTTAAAATACATGCCCAAAATCACACATACAGAAAATACACTGTTAAAAATTTTTTCAACATAGTACTTTTTTTTCTTTTTCTGTCTTTTCTATGCCCGCACCCCCGGTGTATGGTAGTTCCCAGGCTAGGGGTCGAATCAGAGCTGTAGCTACCGACCTACACCACAGCCACAGCAACGCAGGATCCCAGCTGCGTCTGCGACGTACACCACAACTCACAGCAATGCTGGATCCTTAACCAGCATTAGGCCAGGGATCGAACCCGCAAACTCATGGCTCCTCGTCGGATTCGTTAAACCACTGAGCATGACCGGAACTCCCAGTACTTTTTTAAAAAAACAAACAAACAAACAAAACTCATTACAGAAAATTTCAAACATAAAGTGTATAGAAATCTCAACAGTTATCAACCCATGGCCAATCTTTATTGTACTCTCCCATGCCCTCTTTCCTGGATTGATTTTTTTTTTTAACCACGCCCATGGCATGTGAAAGTTCCTGGGCCCATAGCATGTGAAAGTTCCTGGGATCAAACTTGGGCCACTGCAGTAACAAAGCCGGATTCTTAACTGCTGCACCACAAGAGAACTCCTTCTGGTTTCTAAGCAAATCCCAGATACCACATCATTTTATTAAAATATATTTCAATACGTGTTCCTACAATGAAGTTCCTTTTTAAAATATAATGGCAAAGGAAAAAATATAATAAAATATGATGGAAACACCATTACAGCACAATGAAAAGTTAATTATTCTTTCACATTATCAAATACGTAGTAAGTGTTTAAATATCCCCAGTTGTCTCATAAAGTTTTTAAAATCAGGATCCACACTAGGTGCAAACATTTCATTTGCTCAACATATTTTTAAATTCTCTATTAGTCTATATGTATCCTGCTTCCCCATGCTCTTTCCATACAATGTATTCGTTGATTGGTCCTTTAGGGTTTCCCACACTCAGAATTGTGGTCATTCCATCCACGCAATCTCTCATTCCTCTAGTTCCCTCTTTTTCTGGAAATTTGTGGTTAGCTCTAGAGACTTTATCACATTCATGTGCTGTTTGTTCAATGGCACTGAGTACTGAGCCCTCCGATTGGGACTGAGCTCCCCTGTCAATCAGGCCTTTGGGTACTTGACTGAATTACATCACTGCCTTTCCTTGGGTCTCCAGCTTGAGGACGATGGAATTTTTCAGCCTCCAAAGTCAAGTGAGCCAATTCTTCTGAGGGCAGAAGATGAGATGAGAAGCTCCGGCTCAGCAGAGAGATGGAGGTGGAGGATAGTTGGGGGTGCAAATTCAGGCTCTCACCACAAGGGATTGGATGGTGTACTTGGAACTGTCATGGCGCCTGAGGGCAGGTCATTTAATATATATTAATGTATTACAATGAGCATATAAGATCCACTGGAAGGTGAAACTTCTGCCATCTTGGGCCCACTTGGTTCTAACCAGTTTTGGTCCTATCCTGTTTTTCTCAAGGGCAGTGTCCCTCCTCATTCTTTTAACAGTTGTGCCTGCCCCCTTCCTATCTCAGAAGCATCACCAGGCTCCTGATGATGCCCACACACAGACAGGCAGCAGGCAACCAGCAGTTATGAAGACTACTGGAGGGAGCACACACTGGAAAAAGTTACTACTCATTCTTTCTAAGGAAAAATGAAGGACTGGAGTTAGATGATACTGTACAAATCTTTGTAGTTTATTGCCTATAATCTTGTAAGTCAACTAACTCCCAGTTTTCTTTTTTTTTTTTTCAGGGCCACACCCATGGCATATGGAGGTTCCCAGACCAGCAGTCAAATAGGAGTTGTAGCTGCTGGCCTACATCAGAGCCACAGCAACACCAGATCCTTAACCCACTGAGCAAGGCCAGGGATAGAACCTGTGTCCTCTCGGATGCTTGTCAGATTCGCTTCTGCTGAGCCACAACGGGAACTCCAACTCCAATTTTCTTTATAAAGAGTGGGTTTGGTCTTTCTCAACAAATTACTTTGTTCCCATTCTGAAGTTCTAAGTTAAAGAAACTCTTTCGGTATAGATAAACTAGGTGGATGACAATTAATTAAGTCAAGATTCTGTCCTTGGAGTGATCCATAATATATCAGCAGCCTCCCGTACAAAATGACTAAGGCAGCTACAAGGGTATATTACAGAAAAGATTCTTAAAGGAAATATACCCAAAGATTGGTTTCAGTACATTTTGACTGTTGGTCTTATGAGAGCATTTATCCTCCTC
Source organism: Sus scrofa (assembly GCF_054392235.1). Classification (NCBI taxonomy): domain Eukaryota; kingdom Metazoa; phylum Chordata; class Mammalia; order Artiodactyla; family Suidae; genus Sus; species Sus scrofa. Next base: position 37,953,909 of record NC_139386.1, on the reverse strand, counting down.
TTTTCCATTTTCCAAATTATGTCCAAAGGGCATGTTTTTTGGTTTTTTGTGGGGTTTTTTTTGTTGTTTTTTGTTTTTTGTCTTTTTGCCTTTTCTAGGGCCACTCCCGAGCATATGGAGGTTCCCAGGCTAGGGGTCGAATCGGAGCTGTTGCTACCGGCCACAGCCACAGCCACAGCAACATGGGATCCAAGCCGCATCTGCGACCTACACCACAGCTCATGGCAACACTGGATCCTTAACCCACTGAGCAAGGCCAGGGATCGAACCCGCAACCTCATGGTTCCTAGTCGGATTCCTTAACTACTGCGCCACGATGGGATCTCCAGGGCATGTGTTTTTAAAAAATAAAATAAAATTTAAAAAAATGAAATCAGAGTTTAATCCTAAATAATTCATATTTCTTAGAGTTCATAGTTGTGCTATCTAACCTTGAAATAGAGAACAAAAAATTACTCCTAGCCCAAAAAGACAGGTTATAGAAAAACACTACCTAAGAATTTGCCTATACATCATTATCTGTTGAGGTTTTAGAGAACCAAGCCCTTTTCCCCCTCCTGAGTTTAAAACCAACTGAGAGATAGACACAAGAGTTAGCTGAAGATTGAAACTTTTGTCTTGATCCCTAGTGAGGCTGGATTAGAGGCTGTGGCTTTATATCTGGGATCACAGTGGACTCACTCACACATTGCCCCCAAATTAAACTTAGCAGCCTGGTCCCAGGAAGAGCTGGAAAACCAAAGACTTTCCTAACAAGGATGGATGGTGCCTGGCAACAGTACCACGTAAGGAGCAGACTGAAGGACATGCCCTCTGCAAACGGCTGGGCCAAGAAGAAAGCGAAGTCCAACAGGACTGAGCCATACAGGCCCAGTCCTATGCCCAAACAAAGCAGAGGTGGAGGGCTAGAGAGAGACCAGAAATGTCACTTTAAAGAAAGCCTTCTATGTGGAACAATGAGACTAGGAGAAAAGAAGAACGCCAACCCACCTGCAACTTCATAAATGGCAAAATCTCCAGATAACTAAGGCTATGTGACCCTAAGAAAGAGTTTTGACTATTTCTTAAACTACGTTAATAAAAGTGTTGGTGTTAGTGGGGGGGGTCATTAAACAGAACCAGGAGTTCCCTGGTGATGCAGCAGGTTAAGAATCCAGCATTGTCACTAGAGCGGATAGATAGGGTCGCTGCTGTGGAGCGCGTCCTCCTGGCCCAGGAACTTCCACATGCTACAGGCGTGGCCAAAATAAATAAATACGTACATAAATAAATAAATAAATACAGAAGCAGCTGTTGTATTCTGAAAACAAAGAAGGGCTTTCTTTTTTAAATATGCAGTGATACTGTTTTATGCGTCTTTCATACACCACAAATTAAGTGTCTTGCCCATCAACATTAGAAAAACATTGTTGTGCCTAATAGAATTTTGTCCTTTACCTAAACACTGCTTAGCCAGAAACAAAGACATAAAAAAGTCTCGAAAAGAGAGCAGAGAAACTGTTGTTTGTTTTGAAAAAGTTAATCCAATGTGTAAAGCTAGTAAGGAAAGCCCATCCTCTTAGCTGGAGTTGCATAATCTTCAAAGAAGAGTCCCTGGAGAGTCATAACCAGGTATGTTGATTCAACACCCACACTTGCTGTGCGAGACTCCTGGCCTTCATCCAGGCTCCTTGGGATAAGGTGTCCACATGCGTCTGAGAGCTGCCAAGGAGAGGCCAGGAAAGGAAATTTTCACAGGTATTTCAGTGTTCAAGCCTCTTGCACCACATTTGCCTACTCAGGCATTAAACTAAATCCCTTTCTGCACCGCAATGCAACTGAACCCAAGGTAAAGAATTTTCTACATCAGCCACAAATGAATATCTCTACTTAGGAGCAAACAGAAGTCCAGGAATGAGAACAGCGTCCTCCACGGTGATCGCGGCTGGCAGCCACAGGCTGTTAGCTGGGGCCTCTCTTACTCAGAGACCTTGAGTCTCTTTCAGCCTCTCTGTCCTTACCTCAAAAAAGACTAAGGCTGGATTCATCGAGTTGGAACCGTGTTGAAATTTTCTGATGCTTCCGTTTCTTTCTAGCTAAATAGACTTACTATCTAAATGTTCTTATGAAAATCCAAAAATTTTTAAGATGAAAATTATTTCGGTGATTGATTGCTCTGATAACGCCAATTCAAAAAAAAAAAAAAAAACATGTTTGTAAAGTAGGTTTGTGTGCATACACACACATGCATACCCCACTCACAAAGCATGGAACTTGAATCATTTCAATTGTTTGTTCACACAAGCCCAAATTACTCAACCTTACACTTGACGTTGCTGCTCTTAATTGTATCACATTGTTTTTAGTTCCTTCAGTCTATCCTCATCTCTCTTTAAATGGAGTAGATTTCTAAACATGGGTCCTCAAAACAGGATGTGGGAGCCAGCTTTGTGCGCTCAGGGGCATGTAAGAGCTAAATGTACTGATACACTGAGTAGGTGCCTGAAAGATGGATATATGACACAAAGACAATAAGCTGTGGTTGACGGAAGGAGAAAGTCCTGAAAAATTGAAGGTGAATGTGTCTTTCATTAAATGAATCATAAAAAAAAAAAGTGTTTTACTCATTAAAAAAAAAAATGGAATCATATGTTGTGGGTTGCAGGACAATTCCCTATCTAGGACTACATTTTAAAAAGAACACTGGAGGAATTCCCTGGTGGCTCAGTGGGTTAGGGATCCGGCGTGGTCACTGCTGCAGCTTGGGTCAAAGCTGTGGCATGAGTTCGATCCCTGGCCTGGGAACTTCTGCATGCCGTGGCCAACCCCCCTAAAAAAAAACAAAAACAAACAAACAAAAAAAACAACAAAACAAAACATTGGATTTGGGTCCCAATTTATTTCTGTCACTTACTGTAGAATTCTAGGCAAGACCCTTAAACCCTCTCTCTGAGTTTTAGTTTCTTCTCTGAATAGTGTAGATAAAACATCCACCTCAAAGGGTGGTTGTAAGGACTGAATAAGGGACTGCATGTAAAAGTACCTGTCATGGTATCTAATACACTCGAAAATTACCTAGATAATAAAATAATAATTTTATCATCAAAGAACTCTTGAAATGCAAATAATAATCATCACTGTGTGTGTGTGTGTGTGTGTGTGTGTGTGTGTGTGTGTGTGTGGTTTTAAAAACTGGGTCTTAGAGTTCCTGTTGTGGTTCAGCATATTAAGAACCCAACTAGTAAACATGAGGATGCAGGTTTGATCCCTGGCCTCACTCAGTGGGTTAAGGATCTGGCGTTGCCAGGAGCTGTGATGTAGGTCACAGACGTGACTCAGATCTGGAGTTGCTGTGACTGTGGCACAGGACGGCAGCTGCACTCTGATTTGACCCCTAGCCTGAAAACTTCCATATGCTGCAGGTACAGCCCTAAAAAGCAAAAAGATAAATAAATAAAAGTAAAAACTGGATCTTATTAAAAAAATGTTTCTAGGTAGGAAATATTCATCATTCTGTACACAGGGCACCCCCCACTCTTAGAGAAAACATCCCTTCCCCCATTCCCTCCACATTTATTTCTTCTCCAAGGAGCAGCCTTCCGACCCAACCTCCAATGCCAACACAGAATCTCAACACTGCCTTTTCCAGAGATAGAAATTAGGAATTAAAGGGCCATTTAACTCCCTCTTCTGTCTTAGGATAGCTTTTCCAAAATGGGGGAGCTCACGCCAATGATCATTCCTGGGACCTCCGCCTCCAGTGTCTTGCCCCCACAGCCACAGCCACCCCCTGCTTTCCCAGGAGACCCACAGGTAGTTCCAACCCAGATTCTTATGGCATCTCTGCTTTGCCCTGTGACCCAGTGCACATGAGACCTTGTTTGTATCCTCAAGAGTAGAGCCTCTGTTTCCCCCAGTCCTGTGGAGCTCCTGCACACCAGTCCTGCTGGCCCTCAACACCAAATTCTCTGGGGGCTCCTCCTTCCAATGCCAGACCCCTGGGTGGGGAACCTGATGAGGGGCTCAGAACTCTCGTTCCTTTGGGAGAACCTCTGCAATGTAATTATTTTCCAGTTTATGGGTTGCCCCGTCTAGTGGGTGTGGGATTGCTTACATCATCTCAATGTGGCTGCTTCTTTGTCTTTTTTTTTTTTTCTTTTCTTTCTTTTTTTTTTTTTTTTTTGTAGTCTCCAGTCTATTTTGTTGATGATTATTCATAAATTAGTTGTAATTTTGGGGTATTTTGTGAGAGAGGGTGAGCTTCAGTCCTTCTATTCCACCATCTCATCCCAGTCCTCTAGGATAGCTTTTCTGGAAACCATTAAAGGTAGAAGAAAATTTGGAATTCCTGTTGTGGCTCAGCAGAAATGAATCTGACTAGCATCCATGAAGGCGAAGGTTCTATCCCTGACCTCGCTCAGTGGGTCAGGGATCCAGCATTGACGTGAGCTATAGTGTAGGTTGCAGATGCAGCTCATATCTGGCATTGCTGTGGCTGTGATGTAGGCCAGCAGCTACAGCTCTGATTCGACCCCTAGCCTGGGATCTTCTAGATGCCTCGGGTGTGGGGTACGGCCCTAAAAAGACCAAAAAAAAAAAAAGGTAGAAGAAAATTCTTCCTGTTTCAAAGACCTACAAAGAAGCAGCAGAATTCACAATTTTCACTGGAAGCTCTGCAGAGTCTTCGTCTGCTGTTTCAAATGTGCTTTTTGTTTCCCTGCTGTGGCACAAGCCTGCACAAGCTTCAGAGGGCAAGCTTCTTCCAAATAAATGTTGAAACTCCAGCTTGCAGCCTAGAGCTGGACATATAAGGAAGGATGCAAAAAAAAAAAAAAAAAATTAAGGGAAAATAGAGAACAAGCATCATGTCTAGAGTGAGTCTCCATAACAGAGACTCAATTTCTCTTTCAGTAACATCAGTATAGTTGCCTTCCCTGTCCCCTCTGGTTGTTGGAAGGACCACATGGCTATGAGTGGCAGCAAAGCACTATTAAATGGAATGCATTATTATTAAACACCATGCATGTGACCAGTATTAACTGAGATCACTGTTCTAGGCACTGAGGGTTCAGCATTAAATCTGCCCCTCGGTCAAAATAATGGTCAAATCATTTCAGCTTGGGATTAGTGCTACATGGGAATATTTTTTTTTTTTTTTTTGTCGTCTTTTTCCAGGGCCGCACCCACAGCACATGGAGGTTCCTGGGCTAGGGGTCCAGTCGGAGCTGTAGCCACCGGCCTACGCCACAGCCACAGCAACACAGGATCCGAGCCGCGTCTGTGACCTTCAGCAACAGCTCACGGCAATGCTGGATCCTTAACCCACTGAGCAAGGCCAGGGATCGAACCCACCACCTCATGGATTCTAGTCGGATTCGCCAACCACTGAGCCACGATGGGAACTCCTAGGAAATGTTTAAAAAGCAGTGGGGAGATGGGAATGGTTCTAGGTTTGTTAGGCCTCTCTGAAGATGGGGATTTTGGAGCTGAGACCTGAGCAACAGGAAGGATTCAGAGCAGATCTGGGAGATGAGCATCCCAGCCTAAGAAGAGGATCTGCACAGATCCTGAGATGGACATGAACTTGCCGTGTCCACAGAATAGCAAGATGGCAGTGTAGCTGGAATGCAGTGAGCAAACCAGAGAGGGAGACACGAAGATGAAGTCAGAAAATAGATGGGGAGTTCCCGTCATGGCGCAGTGGTTAACGAATCCGACTAGGAACCATGAGGTTGTGGGTTCGATCCCTGCCCTTGCTCAGTGGGTTAAGGATCCAGCGTTGCCGTGAGCTGTGGTGTAGGTTGCAGACGCGGCTCGGATCCCGCGTTGCTGTGGCTCTGGCGTAGGCCGGTGGCTACAGCTCCGATTGGACCCCTAGCCTGGGAACCTCCATATGCCGCGGGAGCGGCCCAAGAAATAGCAAAAAAGACAAAAAAAAAAAAAAATAGATGGAAGCCAGGGCATGGAGGTCATGGTGAGGATTATTTCAGAGGCCAAAAGGCATACATTTCTTTTCTACACCACAGCCACAGATCCGAGCCACGTCTGTGACCTACACCACAGTTCACAGCAACGCCAGATCCTTAACCCACTGAGTGAGGCCAGGGATCGAATCCACAATCTCATGGTTCCTGGTCGGATTTGTTAACCACTGAGCCACAATGGGAATTCCCAAAAGGCATGCATTTCTGAGAACGTGTTTAATTGCTTCAACACAGAAAATGCACTTAATATTTATATCAATTGGATTTCCTGTGGATAATGCCTTGCATACACCTGTGACATTAGATTAACAGCCATCTAATTGACCAGGACTCTGAGCAACTGGAAGATACAGCAATAAAACCATTTTAAAGAGGACAGCAATGTAGGCTGCTTTCCAGGGGGTCAGAATCGAGGGGAAGCCGTCTCATCCATCTGGGTAGAAACCTCTCCTATCCCATTGTTGATCCCAAACCCCACCAATCCCTTGCCAAATACCAGGATGTGAGCTCAAGTTTGGGGCCACGTCGTCTGGTTCAAGGACTCAAAAACCATCCCTGGAGGAAAGTGGTAGAGGAAAGACCACCAGCTCAAGGCCCCTTCTTTGCTCCTTACTAGTCATGCAACCTTGAGTGAGTTAGTTAGCAAATAAGACTATATGACACGTTTATGTAGGGCTTTCTATAGGCCAGGCACTGTTCTAACGAAACTGTACAAACTCATTTAATTTTCAGTTTCACCATCTGCAAAGAGAGGATAATAATAGTACTTAGCTCATAGCCTGAGATGCCAGGTGTGACTCTAAAAAACAATTAATATTTTCTTCCTTCCCCTTTTCCTCCAAAGGTGAAAATGGCTGTCTTTGAAAGCACCAGTAGAGATAAAGCCCATAAGGCACCTAGCATGTGTTGCATATTACAGCTGTAATGACAGCAATGTTATCAATTCTCCCCAGCCAAGCAAGCCATAGTTTATCTGAAGGGCCAAAACTCTGCTGAGTGACTTACAGAAGCCAGCTCTTTGGGGTAACCTTTTACTTTTTCTAGAAGCCGATTGAGAACTTGGCACATAATAGATGCTCAGAAAATTTTCTTTCCTCTCTGGTGAGACACAGTTTCACAGTCAAACTAAGAGCTACATTAAAAGGTAGCTATCTTACCTCAGAGAAAACAATTTAATATCAACTGTAGGGAAAAAAAATCCAGAGTTCCTGCCATGGCTCATGACCAGACTCTGAGCAACTGGCAGATATAGCAATAAGACCTTTTTAAAGAGGACAGCAGGAGTTCCCGTCGTGGCGCAGTGGTTAAAGAATCCGACTGAGAACCGTGAGGTTGCGGGTTCGGTCCTTGCCCTTGCTCAGTGGGTTAAGGACCCAGCGTTGACATGAGCTGTGGTGTAGCTCGCAGATGCGACTCGGATCCTGCATTGCTGCAGCTCTGGCGTAGTCCGGCGGCAACAGCTCTGATTTGAGCCCAAGCCTGGGAACCTCCATATGCTGCAGGGAGTGGCCCTAGAAAAGGCACAAAGCCAAAAAAAAAAAAAAAAAAAAAAAAAAAAAAAAAGGACAGCAATGTAAAACCCAACTAGTATCCCTGAGGATGTGGATTTGATCGCTGGCCCCCACTCAGTGGGTTAAGTATCCAGCATTGCCATGAGCTGTGGTACAGGGCACAGATGCAGCTCGGGTCCCATGTTGCCATTGCTATGGTGTAGGCCAGCAGCTGTAGCTCTGATTCAACCTCTAGCCTAGAAACTTCCATGTGCAGCAGGTACAGCCCTAAAAAGAAAAAAAAAATCCAAATCTTTGTTTTGGGTGACATTCTCCACTTTTCAAATCCATGCCTCAGCAGTTACAAGTGGAATATGAGGAGGGGGCCTGCTGCCTATTAGCCATGTCGGGACCCACCTCAGACTAAAAGAGAGTAGCAGTGTTACAGTCAAGCAGAAAAAAAGGGTCAGGGTTCAATGCAATATGACTCAGCCATAAAAAAAGAACAAAATAATGCCATTTGCAGCAACATGAATAGAATTAGAGACTCTCATACTAAGTGAAGTAAGTCAGAAAGAGAAAGACAAGTATCATATGATATCACTTACATCTGGAATCTAATATATGGCACAAATGAACCTATCTACAGAAAAGAAACAAACTCATGGACATGGAGATCAGACTTGTGGTTGTCGAGGGGGAGGGGGAGGGAATGGGATAGACTGGGAGTTTGGGGTTAATAGATGCAAACTAGAGCATTTGGAGTGGATAAACAATGAGATCCTGCCGTATAGCCCAGGGAATTATATCTAATCACTTGCGATGGAGCATGATGGAGGATCATGTGAGAAAAAGAATGTATATATATATATATATATATATGTATAACTGGGTCACTTTACTGTACAGTAGAAACTGACAGAACATTGTAAATCAACTATAATTTTAAAAAGAAAGAAAGAAAGAAAAAAGGGTCAGGGGAGCTTGGCCCAGACAGATGGGCCCAAAACAGAGAGAATAAACCCTGGTAATGATGGAAGTAGAGAGTATTCATAAGCAAAGCTCTCTCGTGCAAGATGCGCCTGCATATGAGTGTACAGATCTGGCATTCCTCCCCATTTAGTAGGGCGCACAACCAGCCCTAGGGGATGAAAGTTGAGGAGCCCCTCCTATGTCTCCTCACCCCCATAGGCCACAGGACCCCACCTTGGAAGAAGGACTCTTTGGATCTAATATCTATCTCTCCAAAGACCTCTGTGAAATGTCAGGGCTTGGCTTGAGAGGGTCAACACACCCATCCATTAGCCCTTACCTGTAGGTGAAGGTATATTGTCTCCGCAGATAAGCTGGCTCCTAACTTGGAAAACTGAGAGTAGAATTCAGAGATGGGACCCAGATCAGAAAAATCGTTGTCAGTTCTAAAACAGCCCCGCACACACATCCCCCCCACAAAAAACCCTGAGGTTTAAGGGGAAAAATCAGAACAATGGTTGCTGGGAGCGACTGACTGAGAAGGTACATGAAGGAATTTTCTGGAAATTCTATATTGTGATGGGGTATAAGTTACACGGGTGGTGTATCCATTTGTCAAACTTGTACAGCTGAGAGCTGGGCATTTCAGTGTATATGAGGTTTACTTTAAAGGCTGTGAGAACAATAAAAACGGAGCAGGGAGGAGGAGAGGAGGTGGACATGATCTAGAAAGGGCAGCCTGTAAGGGCTTCAGGAGTGTTCATTATACTATTCGATTTCCTTTGCATATGTTTAGATTTTTCCATAATAAAAAACTAAAATATGCCTTTGTCAGAAGAGTTACAACCAAGGGCCAGGAAGGAGCTACGTGGATGAGGGCCCACCCAGTCAAAGGGCAGCATGGGGAATGGACCAGATGTGTCCGGGGGTGGGGGGTGGGGTCCTTTGTCTCCTGCACATTTCTTGTCAAATTTAATCCCATCTGTTGCATAGTTTTGGTCTTTTTTTTTTTGAAATTCTGGGGCCAGGGATCGAACCCACACCACAATAGTGATGTCAGATCCTTAACCTGCACGCCACTAGGGAACTCCTACTCTTTGCCTTATTAATCTGATTCTTCTCCGTTGGATTTTCTAACGGTTGAAGAGAAAGCTGATACTTTTGTGTATTTGCACAGGCCACTGTCTTAATAGTTCCAAGTCCCTCTAAGGGGAGGGTAGAAGGTCAAAGTTGTTTCAGTGTGTCCCAGGCCCCCCTGCTCACAATCAGTGAGAGACTTCAGGGGAGAGGGGCCCACAAACCCAAATTGCTCCAGAAACTTCCACACGAAGATTGTATTCCCAGAAATGATTGTCATCCAACAAAAAAAATTGGGGGCGGGGATAGGTTGGTGAATAGCCTTCATGTGTAGATGGATTTCTCCACCAGAGATGGGCTGACAGAACGAGGCCTGCAAACTCATGGAAATTAGCAGTAATGAGACATAAACAGTCAAACCTCAAAATAACATCTCTGGCCTTTAGAATCAACACAGCTCTCCTGTCAGCCTGCACCTGGCCCGTCCGGCTGGGTCCGGGAGCCAGTGGGGTTTTAGGCCCCTTTTAACAGCTGCCAAGAGCACATTACTCATGGCCGGGATGTCGGCCTTTTATGTTGCCACAAGTGGCCCAGCCGTTGTTGGGGCCTGGTGAAGTCCATTGACGGTTTTTCCCAGGGCTGAGGTTTTGCTCTCTGCTTTTTCCAGCAGCTTCCAGTTTGTCCAAATGTCACCAGTGTACACTGAGCAAGCCCCCACCCCTCCCTACCACCCACCCCACCGCTGGACTCCTGTGCTGGCTCGAAGCCAGGCTCACTGCCTGCCCACAGCCTCAGGTCTCTGGAGAGACAGCGCAAGAGATGGAACTTAGCACAGTAAAGGGCAACAACTTCACTGGACACACTGATCTGTCTCGTCAATGCCTGGGTTCCTAATGTAATAGCAACAGCTAGGAGGTGCCAGCTGAATGCAAAAAGCCTACAGAGACCATACCTATGAAACTGCAAAAAAAAAAAAAAAAAAAAAAAAAAGCCTATTTGTAATACTTGTGTTTGAAATATACTCTTGAAAGAGGTCAATGGCTTGAGTGGATGGGTGGATGTATCAAATTAAAAGAGTCCCACCCATGTCAAGTTAGTAGGGTCCTTCCTGGATCACCGGGGCCTGGCAAGATTGGACTTGGGGTTAAATCCTGATGAGGTCCTTAGTGTCTGATGATGATGAACTCATCCTATTTACTGCAGTTATTTGTTTAGTGGTCTATTTTTCCTTCAAAACTCTGAGTTCCTCAAGGAACTCATTTGTCTCATTCATGGCTATGTCTTCAGGATCCAGCCCAGGGAAAACTTGCAAGGAAATCTTTACGGAATGAAGGAATATGATGAATTTTGACTCTCCAAGTTGCCACAGCCTCCAAGGACCTAATGGCATTTCATACTACACCAGGTTCCTGTATCCAGGAGGCCTTCCTAACCCACTTCTCTCTCTCCTACTAGAGAGGTTGGAAAGTCTCCCTTGCAAGATTCCGGCCATAAAATTTAAAAACAAAACAAAACAACAAGTCAGACACAGGAAGAGAACTTGGAGAACTTGCTAGTGATACTCTTTTGCCTTTCTTTTTGTTCTGAATGTAGACTGAAAAGCCAGACATGACATGGTGACAATCATCTTGTAACCAGGAGTGACAAGCATGGGGAGAGCAATGCAACTTCTGAGGATTCTAGAGCAGGATCATAAAAATAACCCAGGTCCTTGGCCTCCACTCAGTCACAGCATCATCCCTGGAACCACCCACCTCTAGCCTTCTTATTGAGATGGTATGAACCTTCATAACTTTTGAGCCACAATTAGGCTATTTTCTATTACCTACGATCAAATACTTCATAGCTGGCACTTTTCTAATTTCCTAATTTTCCACTTAGATAGATAGGACAGAGACTGTTTGATCCGTTATGTGACTTCCAAGCACCCACTTCAGAACCTGGTACGTAGTAGGAACTCAATAATTACTGAACGAATGAATGAATGAACCAACAAATAACAGAAATGAATAAGAGATGATCCAGGAATTCATTTATTGAGCTCCTACTCTATGTAAGGCATTGTTGGTTACAGAGTGAGGGCTGTGGTTAGAGTTAATTGTTCAGTTGTATATTTTAGAGGTATAGTATTTACAAGGTGTATAAACTACTGAGAGTCTTGGTTCTTGCTCTTTGATTTATATAAATTATAGCCTAGTAAAGTGCATGCTGTTTGCCTATTTTCTTAACGCACACGTACTCATTCTTAAAGAAGAGTGTTCCTCTATTATGTTTATTAGTGGAACTCTTTCTATGAAATATGGAAACTATTTTTCTTCTTTGAATTAGCTAAAATTGGTTCCGCTGAGGATTGACAAGCTCTGGCTGTTTGCTGACATCATTTCATTTAGATCACTAGGATATGTACTATCCACGGGTTCTCTCAAAATGTTTGATGTTTGGAACTTTTAAATTAAAAAAAAATGTGAAGCCTTGATCAAATGGAAAGATTTTAAATATATCTAATGCAAATTGTAATGGAGTAAAATTTATACTAGCTTACAATCAATGGCCCATGAGAGAAGGTCTAAAATAACAAAAAGAACAGAAAAAATGCAAATATTATGTTAATAAGTCTGGGGATTAAGTTTGTGGAAATTATAATAAAGCTTTCCCTTTCATGCTGCTCTTCCGCAGGACCCAAGTGAAACAAATGTAATAAATATTCCATCAACAGGTGGCAACACTTGTATTGTTTGCTTTTTAGAGTGGGCCTTGACTGCATTTCAGAACAAATTCAGTGATAGCTGGTGAGGATTAATATATTTTTTAAAAGCAACCACATCCAGAAATAACATCCTCATGCAAACACAAAATGAGAATTAAGACAGAAGAAATTGTAAAAACAAACAAACCAATTAGCCTAAAACCTAGTACTACTTTTAAAAATGGCCCAAGAAACCCCAGGGACATTTCCTGAACAAAAACCAATGTCTCTGTGGGCTGCAACTACCCTCGAGTCCTATGGTAAGAGAATGAATGGTCATGCAACCTAGGTCTCTGAACAAGATGGAATATTCTATAGCCATTAAAAATTTTAAGTTTGGGAGTTCCCGTCATGGCTCAGTGGTTAATGAATCCAACTAGGAACCATGAGGTTGTGGGTTCAATTCCTGGCCTTGCTCAGTGGGTTAAGGATCCCTCGTGGCTGTGGCTGTGGTGTAGGGCAGCAGCTACAGCTCCAATTCGATGCCTAGCCTGGGAACCTCCATATGCCACAGGTGCAGCCCTAGAGAAAGGCAAAAAGACCAAAAAAAAAAAAAAAAAAAATTTAAGTTTGGATTACCAGCCAAGTCATAGAAATGCATATGTGGAATGAAGTTAAGTGAAAAAAGCAGAACATGTAACTGTGTCTACACACATTACAACTTTGCAAAACCAGGTGTGTAAATGTTGACAGTGCTGGAAGAGAAAATGGCGGCAGGTCAATGGTTTTATGTGGAACTAGCCAGTTCTTTGGCTCCCTCCCCCTTTGGAAGTTGTTTAGATTCATGATATGAGAAAAAAGAAAAATCCTAGCACTAAAACCATCCACGGTACCGCGAAAGATTTGTCAGGCGTTTTTAAGGGGCTCATAAAGGCCGAGGGCCCAGAGAGCCCATGTCAAGAAAGCAGGAAAACAAAAAGACAAGGATGCTGTTGTTTACCCTAAAAACTCTAGGGAGAGTGTTCCCTCCCTCTGCAGGCCCCCCACCTCTTCTTCAGACCTCAGACAGTAGGGCGAACCCTTGTCTCCTTAACACATTTGTGAACAAAGCCTGATTGCCTCCCATGTCAATAAACAAACATTATCTGCTTCTGTTTCTTTGCTAAATTGAATTTCTGCTTACCCTATCTGGTTGTATAGACTTTATGTACACAGGAAAAAGAAATGACAAGGTTGTGTAAGCAGGCAACCCTGGGTAGAGCTGTGAAGTCAGTACAGTTTATTTCTTAGGGATCCTTGCTTCTTTTAAGCATACTTTTCCCCCTTGCAAAAGCCCAGATGACTCACAAAGCCACTGTTTTCATCTCTCATCAACCTATGCAGGAACCAATGGATTTCTTCCCAGGATTCTTTAAAGAAATTTTTTAAAGACCATGAGAAAAGGCATAGACCAAGGAATGCATCACTACAGACTGAATTTTGGGCATGAGGTAGGGTTTATATTTGGGAATGAGAACTTTAAACCATACCATGTGGGCAACAGTCCTTATAAAAGCCAGAACTGAAGAACAAAGAGTTTAATTTACTGGCTCAAGGTCAAACGACTAAAAAGAGGAAAAGTCATTATCAGAAGCAGATCTGTAGAAAGCTGTAGGTGCAATGAGAGATTGTGAGAGTTCAGGGTAACAGAAGTAAACCCAGCTTTCTCTTCCCACAGGGTAGTGGAGTCTGGGATAGGTTCCCCTAAAGAATGGCCCTAAATGCCTCAGGACTATTGCTGATCAATGACACTGTGTGATGCCAATCAGAAGGAGGAGGACAGGGAGTTCTGGTTGTGGCTCAGCAGTACCAAACCCGACTAGTATCCATGAGGATGCAGGTTCAATCCCTGGCCTCACTTAGTGGGTCAAGGATCCAGCGTTGCCATGAGCAGCGGTGTAGGTCGCAGATTCGGCTCAGATCTGGCGTTGCTGTGGCTGTAGCGTAGGCTGGTGGCTACAGCTCCGATTCAGCCCCTAGCCTGGGAACTTCCACATGCCTCACGTGTGGCCCGAAAGAAAGAAAGAAAGAAAGAAAGAAAGAAAGAAAGAAAGAAAGAAAGAAAAAGAAAGAAAGAAGAGGACAAAGACAAAATCCTCTGAATTTGATACAGTGGAGAAGGACAAGGGAGAAGACAAGGAAAGTGCTCAGATTAATCTTTCAAAGTAGTTCCCTCTGGTAGGTTGCCCTGCAGTGACAAGAGTGTTGCCAAACTCCCAACCTTCTCCCGGGTAACCACAAGGAGGGCAGATTGGCCGGATGGAGCAGATGCCCTCGAAAAAGCATCATCCATCAGATGCTGATTTCTCCCTGTGCAACCAGGCTGCCAAAACTCTCCTGACCATCCCTTAAGACAGAGTTTTTAATCCCTCTTTTGGCTCAATCATCCTAATTTTCCTGGCAGGTTTAGGGATAGCAGTCATTTGTCTTTCAGTTAAAAACTACAAAATAAAGCATCCAGACTTGTAGTATCACAAGACCTGAAAGGACACTTATTGAAAATTTAGAGAGCTGCGTGCATATTCTGCAAAAAATTCACTGGCTCTCTCAAGGTCATTGAGCGGATTGGTAGCAGAACTGGAGAGAACACTGCTCTCTGCACTGAATGCTTCACCCATTCATTTGTCTGAGGGATGAAGGTTTTGAGGAAATAGTGACAGAAAATCCTTAGCATTTTATGCTATAGCAGGCAGCATCCATAGCCTTCGATGTCAAAATTCTGAACTTATTTAAATGCCTCTCATTGTAAGGATTTTTTTTTTCCTCCATCTGAAATGTGTATTGTTGTTGGCCCAAACACCACTTTTTGATTGCCCTTGCTGCTTGCTGAGAATGCAGTCTCTAAAGCACTCTGTTTAATCTTTGAATCAGCTCAGGAAGATGGAATTACCATCCCTGGAAAACTGCAGTTTCGTTTCAAGGAACTGACTGCAGCTGCAACAATAAGATGGAAATGTGACTGGTCTGGAGGAGGCGAGGATTAAAGGTATGGGATTAAGAAAGCCTTGCTTGCCCCAGTGAATAGAATGATCACATAAATCACAGGCTAACCTTGGCTCCACTCAGCTCGTTATTAAAGTATGTGGTGTCACAGCCTCCCCATAATTAGGATTTGTCATCTTCAAGCATCAGGATGGAGGATGCAGATGCCAAAAGAGGGGCCAGAGGGAGAGCAGAGGATGAGGAGGAAATGAATAATTTTGGTGACAGTGACTAGTATTTTGATAGGAACCAGAATGTCTGTAATATTTCAAGATCCATGCATAAGGGCAGGAGCTGTTGGAAATGTGCCCTCCAACTTCAAAATGTGCCTGACCATCAGAACGCTGACAAGCGCTGGGGGGAGAGCAGCTGGAACTCTGCAGGCTGCTTGTGTTTCCTTTCTTGATACTTCTTCCAAGATCACATTTGCAGCTGCTTTTATCTGCTCTTTAGAAGTTCTTGTATTTGGGGAATCATTAATTGTAAAATAAATACCTACTCGCTGACACAGAAATGTAATTTATTAGCCAGCCACAGAACTGGTTGTCTGCTAATGCATCTAGAGTGAATCTGGAACTTTCCACTCCACCCAAGATGCCATTCATGGAGTCTCAAGTTTATTGCACCTCATGTTGCCTCCCGGCTAGTGCCCTAGGCTAAGACATGAAAAATAACCCTCTCTTCAAGAGAAAAAATTTTTAATTATATTACCCGGTGATATGGATGGGGACATGGGAAGAGGTTTTTGAATAAGAGCCAGAGCCCTGAAAGAATGGCCAGGAGAGGAGACAGCATGCAAATACAGCTGTAAGAGCAAGGTCATTGAGAAATAAGGTAGAGCCTGATCTTGTTCAAATAGGGGGCCAGCACATGTTGGGATTGGGGGCCATGCAGGAAGAAGGTCAGGACAGAGGTGGAACCATGAGAAAATTGACCTCTGGATATCTAAGACACAATGTCTTGGGATGCAGCCAGCTGAGGTGTGGTCAGTACCAGTTCTGTAGTTGGCTAATAAATTACTACATGTCGGTGAGCAATGACCAAACCAGTAGGTAAGACAAGGCACCTAGAGGTTCCAGGCAGCACCAGTGGGTAGCAGCATGGGTGAACTACAGCAGCCACTGGACCAGAATCCAGACTACGCTGTGTCAGGGCCATGGCCAAGTAACGTGAAGTTCACAGTATGTCCCAGGTTATAGACAGGACCGGGAGTTCGAGTCTGGGTAACTGAGCAGCTATCAAGCTAAACCAAGATACCTAGATGGGCTCAGTTCTGAGAGAGTGAGGGTGATGAATCTTCCACTTTAGGGCTACATCAAGGCCCCAGGCTCAGCCTTTGAATGTGACTAGTAACCCAACTTCCATTCCGAATCACACTGAAGGGCAGGATTGAGGCTGCCTGTTTCTTTCCTGTCCTGGTCAGGTTTAGAGCAGGTGTTGGCCCTGTAGTGGACATATAACATTTGTCTGCCCGACAGTCCTTCATTTGGCAATGACCTTGCTATGACTCAATGTGATTTGGGTACTGCCCTCCCCAGTGCACAAGGGTGCAAATGTGACTCAGGTCTGGCCAATCAGATTACTGCATTCTTCCTCCTGCATGCACTTATCCAGAGACAGCATGTGGCACCTGCTGAACTAACTCTTCTATTGAAGGTCTTCTACTATTGGCATTTATTGAGGGCTTACCAGGTGCCAGGAGCTGCTCTAAATGCTTCAGATACATTTACTCCTCATATCAATTCAATAAGGCAATGCTAATTATCTCCCCTTTACAGATAAAGAAACTGAGATAAGGACAGAGTAATCTAATATCACACAGCTTGGTGGTAGAGACAGACTGTGTAGGCAGTTTTGTCCCAGAGTTTAGGCTATTGATGTGCAAGGAAAGACATAAACTATAAGGCTTATGTAAACTGGAGATACAAATGACCATCTTCCTAGGTCTCAGGGTGGGAGTTGTCTGCAGTAAAGGAGAATGAGACCTTACACCATGAATAGAAGAAAGAAAAAGAAAGAGAGAGAGATGGAAAAAAGGCTTTCATAATATGGCTTAAGTTCCTGAATCTAGGTGTGCCTGAAGCTGCTCAACCCATGGACCTTTCAGTTACAGGGACCAGGAAACACCCTTTATTGCTTAAGCCAGTTAATCAGGTTTTTGTCATTTACCGGTAAGAGTCCTGACTAATACAAGCTTGTCTGTAGGGTATTCCATATACCCTGGGAAGACTGCGGAAGATGAGCAGAAGGGATGAGTCAGGATATTAAAAACAGGTTGGCATCCTATGATACAATTGCTGTGGCATTCCACGGCTCCAGCTGTCCTCACCTTCCCAGTGTGCCCTGCCTCACTGATGATCTGTAAACACACTGACTGTCCCTCTCCAGATAGAGTCCACTGGCCCCTGGAGAGAGGTCTAAAGTTAAAGCAATGAGGGGCTATCACCTCACAAGGAGAAAATGTTTGATCTGCTTTATCAATGCCTGGGTTTATAGCTCACTGCAAATAACGTGTAGAAACCTGGTTGAATACAAAAAGGACACACCTGTGAAACTTTAAAAAGCAAGATAATTGAGATGCTTGTGCTTCGAAATTCACCTACATGCTCCCTTTTAAAAGCTTGAGGGATTGGGTGATGGGTTGATTGGTTGGTCCTTCAGGAACAGCCAGAAGGTTTTATACTTGTTCCGTTTTTGACTAGTTAAATGTGTCCTTTCTAGGTTTCTGGGCTTACAGAGAAGTGGCCCTTGGTATGGTTTGGCCTTGGGGCCAATACAAGTGAAACTCTTAGTGTCTGGCACATAGTAAGTGCTCATTGATCTTTGGTTTTCCAATGACTTCAATCTCTGGTATTACTTTTCTTTCTTTTTTTTTTTTTTTTTTTTTTTTTTTTTTTTTTTTTTGCTATTTCTTTGGGCCACTCCCGTGGCATATGGAGGTTCCCAGGCTAGGGGTCGAATTGGAGCTATAGACCCCGGCCTAAGTCAGAGCCACAGCAACGCAGGATCCGAGCCGTGTCTGCAACCTACACCACAGCTCACGGCAACGCCGGATCGTTAACCTACCGAGCAAGGGCAGGGACCGAACCCGAAACCTCATGGTTCCTAGTTGGATTCGTTAACCACTGCGCCACGACGGGAACTCCCACTGGTATTACTTTTCTAATGAACAGATTATGTGCTGGAATGAGTGGAAGGGTTTAACAACTGGATGAACTTCTGAAAGAAAGCCTCTAATCAATACTGCCATATGTGAGCAAGTTTTAGAGCTGGGAAAAAAAAAAAAAAAATATATATATATATATATATATATATATTTTTTTTTTTTTTGCTTTTTAGGGCCACAGTTGTGGCATATGGAAGTTCCTAGGCTAGGAGTACAATTGGATCCACAGCCACAGCAATGCTGGATCCTTAACCCATTGACCGAAGCCAGGGATCGAACCCACATCCTCATGGATACTAGTCAGGTTCATTTCCGCTGAGCCACAATGGGAACTCCTGGAAAATATTTTTAAATCAAAGTTCAGTGAACTTGGAGAAACCAAGGTTAAGCGAATGCCCAGGTCACCCAGCTGATGAGTACTAGCGTGGTAATTAAAAGATCAGGTTACTCCAATTAAATTATGACAGCTTCTCAGTTGACATTGATAATGAGAATAATTAAATCCCTACACCTTTTTGAGTGTGATAGAATCCAACCTTTAAAATCGGAATTAATTATGACCATTTTCTCTGTCATTGACCGGATGAGTTTGGAAAGCAGAAAGTGCTTGGTCAGCAAGAACCTGCAGCCCACTGTTGCCAAAAGGAACTTCAGCAATCAAAGGGGAATGAGAAGAGGAGATTAAACAGAGGTCTCTCTTGTAGGACCTGTCAGAGCATTGGCTGTGCCAACATGACAACTTTTGATTGTCCAATAGGGAATCCAGCATGGATCTTTCTCAAGCTTATTGGACAGCGGAATTGTTTTCCTCAGCAAAGTTAAAATCTTGAGGTGTCCTGAACAGTACTTAGGAAATCATGGAGTAGATCTGTGGAGTTCTGCATAGGCTCCCATTTTATTCTATAAATCCTAATTATTTTCCTGCTAGCTGAGGCCCAGAGTGACAGAACCTTCATTTTCCGCTCAGTACACCTCAACTCACCTCTCTGCTGGGGTTTCTGCTGGGACCTCTAGGTCCCTCCCAGGCCTGCAGCATGTGAAGGAAAAGCCAGAAACTGCAGCTGCTGCCCCAGGCCCCCCAACTCCACTCCCCATTGCAACTTTTTGAATTCCCTCTGCGTGTAATTATAAAGTATGTGTTCAGTTATTTACTTTCCTTGTTTCATGCAGAGTGTGTTACTGAATAATACAGCTCACAAGTAAGCCCCACTTCCTTGCTGCAAGTTCTGAATTAAAAAGATTACAACCCTGTACCATCCCAGTTTAAAAAGAAACCACTACTTATATAACTTAAAAAAAAAAAAGAAACAAAGATTCTCTGTCCTCTCAGAAATGCAAGCAAAATTGTAAAATTAAGACTTTAACATGGGTTTTTTGTTGTTGCTGTTTCTGACGGCCCTAAATTACCTCATTAAGAAAGGTAGAAAATAAAAATGCCTCTGTTTCTTGAATTTCCAGGAACCAAGTCTGGCAGCTGGTTCACTGTTGTCTTTGAGAGTTTTGAAAGCAAGAAAAATTACAACCAAAGTGGTGTCAATTTGCTCTATTTATCTTGGGAATTAACTTTAAAGCTTAATTGTCAGAGACAGTGACCTCTATACTCATGCAAATCCCCTGGGCATGACCCAAGCAGACTACTTGAGGAGAATGTGGATGCCATTTCGGGGTGAATCGGCCTAACAGCCCCTGAAGGAGCTGACCCCGTAAGTTTCGTCCTCATTTCTCAGCACTCAGACCTGGTTCATAACCCACTGCTTCTGTCTGACCTGTGTTTCTGCTGCCAAGCTGGTAGCAGAATTGCTGGTGGAGGTGTCTCATCACAGAGAGACCAGGTATCTTGACATGACCTGAGCTGGGGCCCAATGAGGGAGCGCATTGAGCACCTGAAGCCCCCACCCACCCCAGGAGATAGTGCAGTGGCTAGTGGCTGGGCTAAAGTTCTGCTTACTTAGGAAGGTTCCTGGGAAGGGTTTTGTCTGCAAACGTCCCCTTACCCTGGCAGAATTTGTAAGAAATGTTTGGCTGAAACCATATACTATCAAATTCATAGAACAATTGTAGAACAGAGAACAATAAGTCAGAAAACAAAAATGCAAGCCTACAGCTCATAAAGTCTGCAAAAGCACTCATTGTACTTAGTGAAATAATCACCCCCCCACCTCCATCCTGCCCCAGCCAGACCCATCTTGCACATATTTAACTTAAAAAAAAAAAAAAAAAAAAAGGAAGAAGAAGAGGCGGAGTAAATTATCTGAGCAAATAATGCCCAGGCCCATGCTGTGGTCAGTGGTTAGCCCAATACTCGGCAGATAACATCACTTGTCATGAGGTAACAGGGAACAGCCAGGAGAGGCGCTAGGGTTTGGGTCAACAGCCTTTTCTAAGTACAAAAAAACTTTGTTGACTGGCCCCACCCTGTATCATTGCCCTCGTAAGAGGAGCCCTTCAGAACAAAGATAATAACCCTGAACTAGATTACACTCTAAGATACACAACAACCCAGTACACATTCAGAGCTGGAAACCGTGGTTAAGCGTTTTTTTGTACTCTAAAAAATGGCGTTCATCAATTGACTTAGCCTTGACTCCTCTAGAAATGTTACTCCCTCCGACCAAACCACAATTTCAGGAGGGATTTTAATGGAATGATGAGATAGGTGGAGACTTGCAATTTAGCAAACCAGATTAGCCAAATCAATCCTGGTGATCATTGGACTATCAGAAAAGGCAGCCAGACCAACACGATGACTGATGACAGGATGGAATAAATAGGCCCACGGGACAGTTAGCTCCTGATTAACAGAGGGAAGTGGAAGAGGAAATTTGAGACTCAAGCAGAGTTTATCTTCTCAAATTGGGAGCAAGTGAGAAGCAATGAAAGCAAAGTAATCATAGACAATGCTGTCAATAGAAAAACAGCTTTTGTGATTTGGCTTTTGTGTTTTTCTGAGAAAAACAAGATAGCAGGGAGAAATGCTGGCTGGTTTCCATAGTTTACCTATCCTAAATTAGTCCAAAGCATTATTATCACTCGTTTTCAAACAGCCAATTTATGGACCCATGAGGGCTAGTCGGGGCCGGGTGGGGGGCGGGGGGGGAACGTGGGGAGCAGCTTTAAATATCTCAATTCCCAGTTCCACCTACAAAGTCTAGTATATGACCAGGGTTCTTAATGCATTAGAAGAATATGATTAAATAGGTCTTTAAGGAAACAATCTGGCCATCTGGCCATAGAGACACAAGCCTGGAACAATTCTTCCCCCAATTTTTTTTTTTTTTTTTTTTTTTTTTTTTTTTTTGCTTTTTATGGCCACACCTGCAGCATATGGAAGTTCCCAGGCTAGGGGTCTAATCGGAGCTACAGCTGTGGGCCTGTGCCACAGCCACAGCAATGCAGGATCCGAGCTGGGTCTGTGACTTACACCACAGCTCACAGCAACACTGGATCCTTAACCCACTGAGCAAGGCCAGGGGTTGAACCGGCAACCTCATGGTTCCTAGTTGGATTCGTTTCGTTTCCACTGCATCACGATGGAAACTCCCCCAAATTTAATCTACAGGCAAATCACCTGGGGATCTTATTAAAATGCATATTCTCATTCAGTAGGTCTGGCTGCCTTTCTAGCCAGCCCCCAGATCAGGCCAAAGTTGCTGGTCCCCTACCTATAAGAAGCTAAGTCCTTGAGGATGACTGAGGCTGGAGTTCTGGTACTTGAAGCCTCTGGGTATGGCACAATGGGCTGCTGGGATGCAAACGTCTCCAGAAGGAAAATTCCAGCTTCAGCCTAGAGGTGACTGTGAGGTAAAACCGAAAGGGCCCTTCCGAAATCAGCGTCCAAGCTCTGGGCTGTGGAAAAGTCAGCAGCTTGAGAAATTTACTTTTCTCCTGAGCCTCTATGACCCATATAAAATGGCAGGACTGAATTATGTTGTCTCTAGAATACTTTCTCATTCCATGATTCCCAAGTCCGTTAACTCCAGAACATGGAATAGGATCAAACCAACCTAGGTGGCCTCTCCTAGCTCTGCAGGTTATTAGTTTCTGTATTTTAAAGAATCAACATAAGTCTCATACATCCTTTTGGTGCGTTTGCTGTAAAACATGCATGTCCTTCCTATACATCAATTGTGTACATTACTATTTAGACATGTAGTTACACCCTAAAGAGGGGAAATACATTTGTATGTGGGGGGTTGATAAAAAGAAAATTCTATTGTATACAGACCGAAAAACATTATACTTTATTTTTAAAAATTTGTAAGGGCTGGTATAAACAAGTCATAGCTTACAGATGTGTATAAAAGCTGCACGAATTGTGCACATTTACTATTTGAAGGGGGAAAAACTCGGTTTTCAAAAATTGTTTGGACTGTATGTTCTTTTCCTTTTTAGCAGGGTGGGGAGCCAAAGGAATTGAATTACAGGGTAGAATATAAAATACCTCTTTCAAGGAAATAAATGTGTAATAGGAACTATCTAGCCAGTTCTCTCAGGCATGGGAATCCCCTGGGGCTCGTGTAAATGTGTATAAAAGTATGTCCTCAGTGTCACTCCAGATGTTTCTGCAGGGAAAGAATCCTCCTCCCCACACATGGGCAAGAACGCTGTGCATGTAACCTCCACGCTCAGACTTGCTCCAAGCCAAGCAGCATCCTGAAGGGGGGCCCTGAGGATCCACAGGTCCTTCCCACCTGCCTCCTTCTACACGTAGAAGGTCATGTTTGTGGCTAAGTGTCCTCCTAGGCTTGGAGGGGAGACTAGAGCCTGTAAGTATTAACAGAGGATAATAAGGCTCAGAAACAAAGGCAAGCAGGCAGAGAGGTCAGGCCAGGACAACTGTAAATGGTAATTAAGTCTCTGCACACTTATCTTTGGAGACTGTCCTTGGGCTCTAGCTGAGCAGGGCCTTCTCGGCTGTGTGGAGGGTCTGCTTGTAGTTTTGATTCTGCCCCTCAGGGCAACCTGAACTGCACATTTTTTTGCTGCAGCCTCTGACTGCCAAGGCTGTAAAAAGGCAGATCCTGGATTCTGCAGTTGCTCCCCCCCACACCCCTCAATGCCTGCTTTACATGGTGACAGGGCCAGGAAGACTCCAGGGCTTCCACTTTACCTCTAGCATGTTAAGTCTCATTTCTCACCCCATGTTCCAAGGGGAAAAGTGAAGTATTCCTGCAGGACGCCCATTCACGTGGCCTGCCTGACACCCAAGGCCCAGCCCACAAAGGGAATGCTGCCCTGGGGTACCAGCAGTATTCCCCACCCTGTCCCCAGACAGGCTCCTGACACCTATTGTCTCTCCACCTCACCCACCTGTGTTCACACCACCCCAGTCTAAGCAGAAAGTCACATGCCAGCAGCCACAACTGAGACTAGGTGGTGGCAATATGCCAAAAGAATCCAAAACAGAATCCTGCCACTACATATGGTATTTAAAACCATAAAAGTGGCAAAGGAGACAGTACATACTATCTGGAACCAGTGACAGCGATTATGGGGCCAACACATATAAGATAACATATACAAAGGATCAAGCACCAGACCAAGACACCCTGTGGCAGAGACTCCGGGTCATCAGCCCAATATCCATTCTCCCTTTCTTCTTTAGTAACAGAACCCTGAATTTCAACAACACATATAGCTACCTAGAGTAAAGACCACATTTCCCAGCCTCCCTTGCAGCAGCTTATGGCAATGTAGCCTCTTGCTAGGTCCTGGTTTCTGAGACATCTCCTTAAAGAGAGGGGGCATGTCCCCCCCTGCTGCTGCCTGGCATATAGCCATCTTGGACTGTAAGGTGAAAGTCATTTCTTGAAGTTGGTGCAACAACAAGGCAGAAGGAGCCCAAATGCCTGATAATCAAGGAGCTAGACAGTATATTGACTCTGGCTTGCCTATGCTTATGGGAGAGAGAAAATAACTTCTCTGTGGTTTAAGCCCATATTATTTGGGATTTTCTGATACAGCTCAACTGTGTTCTAACTGATACAGTTTTCTTCCTCTTAGGACCTCATGAGATATCAATGACATCCCAAAATTAATTGCATCATGGTTTCATTAAAGAGTACCATCCAAAATAATAATAGCTTTGAAGCCTAAAAAAAAAAAAATCTATTCATCACAGATCTACTCCATGTATTCTCTAAACTGCAATAAATAAAACAACAGAGTACCCCAAAATGTCATGCACAGTACTGTATTTCTATTTCTTAGTATCAACGGTAAAAATAAAAGTCTTAGAGTTCCCATCGTGGCGCAGCAGAAGCAAATCTGACCATGAGGTTGCGGGTTTGACCCCTGGCCTCACTCAGTGGGTTAAGGATCAGTGTTGCTGTGAGCTGTGGTGTACGTACGTTGCAGATGTGGCTCAGATCTAGCATTGCTGTGCCTGTGGCATAGGCCAGCAGCAGTAGCTCAGATTAGACCCCTAGCCTAGGAACTTCCATATGCCTTGGGCGTGGCCCTAAAAAGACAAAAGACAAAAAATAAAATAAAATAAAATAAAATAAAATAAGTCAATAAAAGTCTTATGGTCAAGGCAGATGACTTTTTTTCTAGAAATGCTTGTTGCAGTGACTTAATTTTTATACTCTTGACCACTAGATACTAGACACTGGATCAGATTTCTTCCCCTCACTTTTCTCTCCAAAGCCTTGGAGAAGTGACAGGAATAATCTTGTGCTGACAAGGTCAGTTTACGTTCATGAGTAAGAAAGAATCGTAACTTCGTATTGATATCCATTCATGTCATTTAACTCTCAAAATATTCTTAATTTGTAGGTTCAGAATCAGAGGCTCCAACCAGTGGCATGACTGGCCCAAGATAATCAACCATTCACTAGGTACCTTGGATCCAGGCTAATTCATACTATATCATAATTGCCTATTTGCTTGTCTGTCTCTCCTTACCCATTCCTGTATCCCCAGCACCCACCACAGGGCTAACCATATTAAACATCCTCCATAAACACATGTTAAATGAATTAACAAGTCTAAAATCCCCCTCTGCCCTTGCTCTCTCGCTCTGCAAGGGTTCTACAAGCCAATGTTCTTAATACCTTCCAGGTCACTCCCAGGCCATATGGCCTGTCAAGAGAATGTGGTCAAAGATGAGACAGAGGGGAGCAGGACTGGTGAACACACCCCTATGACACACTCGTGTTCTCCTCCACACTCTCCTGGGCCTGGGCGGGCCCACCACGTAGGGCATTTGGCCGTGTGCCTCCCAGCCCGGGAGACAACTTGCACTTTGTGTACTTTTCCAGGGAAAGGAAAAGGCAACCGTGGTCTAACATGTTAGAAACGCGGGTGCCTGGTGTCCTGACATCATAGCATCCACCCAGTCCCATTCCTGGAGGCAGGCCCACTTGCCGGGCATGGGCTGGGGAGGGTGTAGAGGAAGAGGGGTTAGGCACTGTAAAACGGAGCATGTGGCTAAGACATGCAATGTGACCAGGCGCTGTGATACAGTGCGCGGGTAAAAGTACAAGGGGCCTCTCAGCGTCTTCAATAGACCTCCCTGACGTAAACTGGTACAGCTCCAGAGACTTTGAAGTCATCTGTGCTTTGAGCTTAGAGGCAAAGATAAAGGAGCTCATCACTTCTTGTAAGACCTGGATTCTCTGAAGCAAACTGGATCTGAGCTGGTCCTGCTCCAGGTTCTCCCAAGGAACAATGAGGACAGGGCCAGCCTCGCTGTCTGCCACTTCTTGGACCTCTCCCTCCAGCAAGGGATGCCAGAGGAAGGAAGAAGGGTGTTTTCCTTTCTGTGGCTCCATACAGGGTCAGGAGATGAAAACAGGCTTGAGTGAGCTTTGGTCACCAATCATAAGGAATCTACAGCTAAATTATCACCTGGCATGATGGAAATAACATTATTGTAAAATGTTGTCATGATATTAAGGTCTTCCAGTTGGAAAGCCAAAAGTTAAGCCTGTGCTGGCATTCATATTCCAATAAATGAGCTGGCTCAAACACTGACTTTCTCTCCTTGACTTGTAAAAATGACTTAAAAATGTAAGAGAGAGTTCAATAAATGTTTTAAAGATTGCTATTAAGTACAAATACTTTAACAATTTAACAAAAACAGAGGAAACCAACCTTAAAATCCCACCTTCCTCGCCCTTGCCCCCACCCCAAGTCAGGATGAAAGTTCAAGGCCGCAAACAATAACACAATTGTCTGGTACCTGGTACATAGTAGACACTCAAAAATATTTGGTGACAAGGAATCCTGGGTGCCTTATGAGTTGGCACCTCACAGACTTTTTAGAGAGTTTGCTGACTTGGATT
Organism: Sus scrofa; assembly: GCF_054392235.1. NCBI lineage: Eukaryota > Metazoa > Chordata > Mammalia > Artiodactyla > Suidae > Sus > Sus scrofa. The sequence goes on along the minus strand of NC_139386.1, from coordinate 37,927,246 downwards.
AGATTCAAGAATAATGTATTAATCTTCTGGGGAATAGTCACAGGCAAACAGCTACAGGGATATACATTTTCCTTTGTTAAAACTTGTATCTGCATTCAAATACTGGCCTTGGCATTTCCTAAGTGCTGGCTGCTTTGAATGTTACTATGTCAAACCATCTGCACTGGAAAGCAAAATCCTGTTAAGAAACATGATCGCAGGTTGTAAAGAGATTATCATGTTCCTGACCATTATGCATTTTATATTTTGAAAATCCCCATAAGAAAAGGTCATATTAAAGTAGCAATTCTTTGTCAAAGTGGAGCTGAGTAGTTTTAGACAATTTACGTTTAGGGCAATAGGAAAATTCATTTTTCTTTGTGTGCGTTTTCAGTGGCTTCCCTACACTGGCTCACTAAAATGAAAACCTTCTTCTCAGTCTGAAAATAGACAAGAAGCTTCCAGTTAGTCCTGATTTTTGAGGGACTTGCCACTGCCCGGAAGGCAAAGTGTGCCTTCCACAGTTCTCAGTCCTACAACCAGAACATCTCTTGGTGGGAGATTTTCAGGGGAGGTGGCTCTTTGCTGGGCTGGGGACTGAAGTTCAAGGAAGGTTCTAGAGAGAAAGAGCAAAGCGAAAGCTTAAGGGAGTCTGATTTGGTACAAGAAAACTAGAAAGTGTGAGTTTCATTTGGAGTTTTAGATACCCTGTGAGGGGGAACAACAGATTGTGCACTGTCAAGTGAAATGCAAGGGGATCTGACCCAATCTTAGGGTGACACATCTGCAGTGTCAACGTTCAGGGACACCTAACTTCAGGAACCTGATCTTTTCGGGGCAGCAAGATGCAAGATCAAAGTCCTTTGAGCAAACATGAGTGTCAGTGCCAGCTGTCCTAAGACCTTCCTATACAGCTTCAGGGAAATACAAGGGCTTTGAGCCCAGGTCCAAACACATTTCCCAATTGTGGCATTCCCACACTCCAGAAGCCAAGCACTTTGATCCAGTGCAGGGTGGGCAGGTAAGGCATGGGCAACATATGTCTAGGTATGTGGAAGTGTATGCAGCAGACACCCAGAAGCCCCAGGATGTGAATGAATATAGGAAAAGAATAACATCAACCTGGGCAAAGAAGGGAGTTGAGGGTCCCAAAAGGTCAAAAACTTTAAAAATGGGTGCAGTGCTCCTGTTCTGTCCCAACAGGGACATTCCCTGAAATCAGATCAAATCTAGTATTAGATTATAAGAACAACAACAACAAAACCCTAAGAAAGGTGAAGGCATTCATTCTGCTTTCTCTCCTTTGCTCTTCTTCATATGACTTTTTGAAGGGAGGGGACAAGCCTAGTTCACCTCGGAATCCTCAGCACCTTTCCAAGGACTTGAGAGGTGCCTCCAAAGAAAAGTCAGAGGACTGAGAGAGTGAGGGGATGAATGAGCTAATGAATGAATTACCTGTCCTAGGCCAGATATATGCGAGGGCAGTCTCTGGTGAGAAGGAAAAGGAAGGGAAGGAGGGAGAAAAGTAAGATAGGAGGGAGGGAGAGAGCCAGAAAGCCAAATCGCGACTGCCCCCTAAAAGTCAATTTGATCTAGGTCAGTAGTTCTCAAACTTCAGCGTGCATCAGAGTCACCTGAAGAGCTTGTTCGAAAACATTGCCGGTCCCCACTCCTAGAGGGTCTGACTCAGTAAGTGGGGCCAGGGAATCTGCATTTCTAACAAGTTCCAGAAGGAGCTGATGCTATTGGACCACACTTTAATACGACTGTTGGCTAACTCTGGACCGATGCCAGAGCCCCAGACAACGAACTTCTGCAGCTATAAATGCAAACCTCAAGGCAATCCAAGGTCCAGCATCTTTAAAACAGATCCCAGAAAACAGAGAGCAGAGCTGCTCAGCTCCGGCCAGCGCACAGCTGCGGAGGAAAGGGAGCCTATTGAAAATCAATATTTTCGTTAGAATTTTCCCAGTGGTTAAGAGTTCGCAAGTAGCTTTTTTTTTTTTTTTTTAAGTGAAAAGCCAATCAAAATAGATTTGCAGACTCTGCCCTAGTCTTTTCTGAAGATAATCTTTTGGAGCGCAAGGGCTGGGTCAGTCCCACGCTGCCTGGGTGAAGCTCCCCCAGAGGGGCGCCATCAGCAAGGGGGTCTCACCGTTGAGTGGCGCCTGGGTCTTGCCTTCGGCTGCAGAAATTTGTAAACCCGGTCTTCCCGGTCACGGACACCTTTGGGCTCCGTTAGGAAACACCCTGAATTGGAAGCTGTCCTTTGACCCGGGAGCATAGGGATTGACCCGGCTCTCTCTGGCGAGGCAAACCGCGATAGGTCCGTGTCCTGAAGGTTCTGGAGGCGAAAGCGCGTTGTGTTCCCGCGCATCCTGGGAGCCCGAGCCCAGCATGTGCCGGAGCTCGGCCGCGGCTGCTGCAGCCTCGACCCAGAAACCCCTTGTGATCCCGGGCGGCGTGAAGGCGCGGGACCAACCTCATGCTCACGAGGGGCTGACGGATAGCCGGCGGCCTGTGCAGTTGGCCTTGCTGCAGGGGCGGCCGACGACCTCCCCCGGGAAAGCAAACTCCGACCGGACCAGGGCTCACGGGAAGGTCTGCTCGCAAGCGTGCCCAGCCTGGCTTTGGCCTCTTAGCTAACCCTCTAACTGGGTTTTTCAACCTCCACAGGTAGCTCCTCTTTTCCGGCTACTCGGTGCCGCATAACCAGGTAGCAAGAAGGGCGCCCGCCGAAGCCTCCTTCGGCATGAAGCTGGCCGAGAGGCACAGGCACAGGCAAGGCGCCACTGGGCCCAACACGCTCTCCTTCCCCACCCCCTCCCACCGCCCGCGAGGAAGAGCCCAGGAGGCTCGGCCGGCCTCAGGCCCCGGAGGCTCTACGGCCCGTCCCTACTCTGGAGCTGGCTGGGTCCCGGGATCGGACGGCTGGAGACGGGTGGTCCTCAGGCTCCCAGGCCTGGGACGGCTCCCGCGGTACTCGCTCTCCTCGCGGCGCGCGTGTTCCCGCTCTCAGGTTTAAGGAGAGCACAGCCCACCCAGGGAATCCATTCCCCACAGGGCTTCAAATGCTGGGTGAGATAAGTGGAAAGTCGTAGGGAGTGCGAGAGCCTTTCCAAATGAGGTCCTCTGAGAAAGCTCTCTTGCCTCTCCCAAAGGGGCCACATCCGAGGCCTTGGAATCTGCTAGAATCTGATCAGCACCATACCGCCGCGATCCCCTAAGCTAGGGTCAGAACTAGTGTCTTTCCCCTGCCCCGAGGAAGTCGGAGCCGCCCTGGGCATGAGTCCGAAAATCTGTCTTAGAAAAACTGCCCAGGAGAGGACGAGGGACGCTCACAAAGGCCCCAGCGGTGGGGTAGAGCGGGTTACTGGCTCTGACAACAAGCCCCTGCCGTGCACACGATTCTGCCACCGCAGCCAAGGGGCCCAGGTCGAGGTGAAAGGAACCCAGCCGCCGGCAGTGCCGTTGGCAGCCAGACATTCATACCCGGAGCCAGCCGCCTGAGTGACCGCCCCCGGCGCCCGCGCCACGTAGTGCTTGGCTCGTGCCTCCAGGGGGCGCTGCGGCTCTTCCCGCGGGCCGCTGAGCTCCCGCCCGCGGCCGCGCTTTCCGACCCCCGCGCTTAGTAAAGCGCGGTTTTGAACATACTTTTTAAAAGATAAAATTCTTAGTTTCCTGCTTCTATACCCTCATTTCTGAGACCAGTGCCCGCACCCCTCCTCTAAGTTTTTGCGATCTTCCTCACAACTCGGGAACTGGAGAGCACTCGTCCGGAGAGAGCTGGGCTCCCAATTCCGCGAGGCTCTAGCGAAAAGCGGCAAACAGTGCGGGAAGTTCAAATGCAAAAGGTCCCCGCCCAGTAGAGGCAGGGAAAGCGGGAGAGAAAGGAGGCGAGTCCTTAGAAGTAATGGCAGCTGAGACTCTGAGAAAAAGATGGGATATCCATAACATGTCTCATTCAGGGCAAAAGTTTTTAGCATGTCCTCAGTGCGTAGGTCACAGTGGGAGAGGCTCGGGGTCAACCCCAGGGAAGTGTGTGTCTGACACCTGTTCGCTGCTTAACAGGCAGAGCTACCTGGGTGGGCTGGTCGGGGGAGGAGGAGGGAGAAGGAGGAATGAAGGGGCCCCCTCCTCCTTCCACTCCTCCGCGCTCCTCTCTCCAGCCAGCATTCGGTCCTCCGGGGGCAGTTCGGGTTAGGGCTGCAACTGTTTGCGCTCCCCTCGTCAGTCTGTTAGCCATTTCCCTGGAAGCGTCCTTGGTGTCGAAAGCCCAGAGCCGTGAGGACAGCAGCTGACCAGTCGGCGGAAACGTCGGACTAAATGCGCAGTGCAGCTCCAGGAGGGCGCAGGGGAAGTGGGGCGGCGGCGCAGAGACGCAGCCCCCTGCGCGCAGCTGGGCTGCGGTAGGCTCCGGGACTCTACGCTCCGCGCACTGGTTACCCCACAACTCGCCGCGGGCCTATCTTCCTTGCCCTGCGAGGTCGCCCGGAGAGTCCGGCGGAGGAGGCTGCTTCTGGGTAGGTCCCCACGGAGCGTGCGCCACGGAGCGTGCGGGGCCAGGGGGCTTGCCCTGATCACGGAGTTGAGACTCAAGGACTGGGCCCCAGGTGGGCGCAGAGGTGGCCCGAGAGAGCCCTGAGAGTGGTGCGGCGCAGCGTTCAGCCTCCTCCGGCTCGCTTTCCGCGTGAGGCGCGCACCTGCCCATCGTGGTGGCCAGGCCTGGAGGCTGCTGAGGCGCTACCCCGCCACGAGGTTTCTCCCACTACCCGGAAAGCTCGCCAACTCCTCCCTACCTTAAAGTGGCTGCAGCGCTTGGGCCAGCATGGCCCAGACTCCATTGTGGAACTTCGGAGGCTGGGGTGGGCGAAGTAAACACGTTTAAGGAAAAACCTGGGTTCAGGAGATTTGCGGAAAGAGGGCGCAGCTCGTGGTTATTTGGAAATTCTTTTCAGCCCGGGATAAAAGCAGGGAGTTCCGCGCGCGCGCGCGCGCGCACACACACACACACACTCACAGTCACACTCTGTGGGAAGGTGTGAAGCCTACCTCTGGGGGGTTACCTCTACTTACAGACAAGGAAATATGAAGCGTGGAACACCACCCCGGGAGTCTTGTCCTGGGGGTCTGAAAGAAGAGAAAGTTCCCTCCAAATCTTCCAAATTGAGAAAAGCTGCGGAAGGAATGAGGCGGTTAGAGAGAAGGGACCACAGGCATCCCCATAGCTAGGGCTCAGGACTGAGCGCTAAAATGAAAGCACCCCTATAGAATCCATTAGGGAAAAACTTTTTTTTTTTTTTTTTAAAGTCCTGAACTCAGGCATTCCGCTTCTTCCGCACTGTTCCTCAAATCTATTTTGAAGCAGTTAAATACTGAAGGATATTCAACGCTCGGGTCTCCGTTCCAACCTCAGTTTTTAACCTTAGCAAATTTGAAATTGGAAAGAAAAAAAAAAAAAGATCTGCTATCTCTGAATTATGTTTTACCAAAGGAACGAAAAATTCTATCCACCTCTGCATAAATAAAATGGAAGGGATTTTATCTTAATAAAATAATATCCTGTAGCTTCTGCCTGGCTTCCCAGTCACTGTTTGACCTTTTGGCAGTTTTTTAGGCTTCTGCTTATATTTGTCCCCTTCCCCGCACGATTGAGATTATTTTAATTGTGCTTAGGAGCAGCACATCCAAAACCATATTCTGGCGGACCACCTCTGAACTGTGTACATCCGCTTGGCTCGAAGACCTGCGCCCCTCCAAGCTCAGACTTGCAGGGGGCTAACGCAAACCGCCTTTGGAGAACTCGTCTGGGACGAAGGGCATTTTACTCAGTGCTGCTCACGAAGATCTCATCTGGACACAGGCTTTTTAAGATGAGAGTATGTCATCCTCTTTCTGTCACTTGGTCCCCCTATTTCCAGAGTAGCTGAAGTGCGTTCTGCAGTTACACTCACACGGGACCGAACCTTTAGAAGAACCTGAAAAATGTATCACTACACTTCAAATTCGATTAAGTTTCCTGGCGAATGAACAATGAACCCTGTCTTTGCTAGGAATGGAGATGCACACGTTTGAAAAGCTAGAATAGTATTTTCCTAAATATTTTTAAATGATTGCTTTTCCCCTATTCCAGATGAATTCTTTATTGTTTGTCAATGGGTTGCAGATGCCCACCCCTTTAACCAAGTTAGCTAACTGCTTGTGAAATGTACATTGGCTGATTAAAGCTTAAATATTGGGAAAAAAATTCTCCTGGGATATTCTACATTGTCTTTGCAGTAATTACGAAATTAGTCAATTGTCACCTCTATAAACAAACTTCGTTTTGAAAACAACAGACGAAAGCAGACTATACATACAGTCGTAATTGACCAAAAGTATGTACACAACTGTATTTAAAATTAGGGGAAGGGTGATGTATGCTGGCGAATACAATCTAGAAGTGATTGATTTTTACCTACGAAGAAGATGGTTATGTTAAACGTGATTAGACGTGGAAATTAACGCGGCGAGCGCGCCAAGTAAAACTGCAAAATGCACTTTGGGCTTCTCTGCGGGGTCTTTGGGAGGCAGAAGGCCAGTTGTTCTGTTTCCAACATTATTAGGAAAAGTGGCACCGAGAAGGAAGAGGGTGGGCGTTGTGTTTGTGTGTGAGCTTTGAACTGAGTCACCTTGGCCATGTAACAGGGAAACCTCGAGCAAACCTGTCTGTGCCTTTAAGATTCAGTTGCTATCCAAACACAAGTAAACAGAGTGGACCATTAGCGGGCGCCCGGCGCGGAGGCGGAGCCTGGGCGCAGGGGGCCCGGCGCGGCTGCGGGACGCCCGCCCGAAGGGGAGGCGGGGCCGCTACTAAAGCCCGACTCAGCCCGCCGCGAGCAGCTTGGGGAGGGACGCGGGCGGGGACAGAGCTCCGTACGCTCGCTGCTGGAGGGTGATGGCCCTGCGAGGCTGCAGGCTCCGACCTTACCCGGAGTCGGCGGCGAGAGGATCGCAGAGGCGCGAGGTTCTGGGCTAGCGCTAAGTGCGAACTCCAACCACCCCGGGTCTTTACACATTCTGCGTCTACAGACTCTGACCAAGGCGACTCAGAGGATCCGCTCTGGTTTGAGCTGCTCGTCGTCCTCCAGATCATGTCCGCAGCTCCCTGGACTCCGCGCGGAAAAAGAAGTTTGTCAGGCGTGGACCCAATGACCTTTCCAAGCTGTGTGCCTCACTCTCTGGACCAGGTCTGAGTGGTGCTCCCCAGGCGGACCTTTCTGCTAGAGGTGAGTGTCTGTTCTGGGAACCGGCTGCAGCTGCCCTAAAGGAGGGAAGCTGCAGGGGGTGTAAGGGGGCGCTCAGATTCTCGGTCTGGTGTGCCGCGAGTTCAGACGTTTTGAAAAGAAATCGTATGCATGCACTCCAGGGCGTTGTATTTTTCACTTTATCGGATCCCAGGCACGCCGCTCCCAGCTAACACGCCACACACGCTTTCGTGAGCTGTTTTTAGGGTGCGTGTGACATTTAATCTAAGCATTCAGGAAGGCTTCTTATAAAAGCTGATCTACGTACGTTGAGATAAAACGCCACAACCTCATATTTTTCCTAACCCTACTGTGGGATTCCTGGTCCTCCCGTCCCGAGGCGGCCGCGGCAGCGCGGACCGGCCGGGACATAGAGTGTCTGCCTAGCCAGAGCGTTTCAAGAGGAAAGTAGTAGTTGAATCCTAGGTAATTCTCTAACCTCGTATTGGCCTTTTGATTTTCCTCTCATCCCTCCAGCCCTGGAGAAGGGGACAGAAGGCAAATTCCCCTGGGGTTTAAACGCTTGGATTCTTGAGACATGGCAACAGAGAAAAGAGTTGCCTTTGTAGGAAGAAGGGGGGAAAAAGGTGTTTGTTGGAGGGAGCGCTGGCTCTGTCTTTCTACCTGTTAGGAGGGAACAAAAGAGGACTGGCGTTTCCCAGGGCGAAACAGACAGCCACTTTCTCTGTTAAACAAACTGCAGTCCTGAGCAGAACAAGAAAATTACTCACGCAGGGGGGAGCGAGGGAGCAGAGAGAAACAGAACCCAGATTATGCGGAAGGCATCTTAATTTAATTAACTCCTTGGGAAGGCAGAGGCGCAGCGAAGGGGCAGGAACTTCGAAGCTGTTTCTCTCTGTTCACCTGATCTAGTCTGTCCATTTTAATTTAATTTTTTAAAAAATGACCTCCTTAGATCCAATTGGAGTCTAGCTCTCTGATTTTGTAAACATCTGTTGTGGCTTGAGCTGAAGTTCAGTGAGCCTGTGGATCCATCAGTCATTTCTCTCAGACTCCAACACACAGGTTTTAGCAGATGACCTCTGACCGTATATTATTTTTAGATAATTCGGTGTAATAACACATTACCAAACAGCGAGACTTCTTATCAAATTACCACTACCTTTCTGTCGCCAGTGTTTTGAAAGCTTCACTGAACTGAAATTAGTATGTACACCTCTCACTTGTTGACAGCCAGTGAACTAAATTTTACAAAACTTCTGACCATGTCTGGAAATTCCTGTGAAGAAGACTGATGAAAGGAAACTAGTCTAAGTTCCACCAAAATATTTATGTCTTTTCATTGGTTTAGGTTTCTTTCCTTGCAAAATTAAAAGTAACCAATGGTCCAAAACGGGATGGTGGAGAAGTGACAGCAGATGAAGACTGTTATTGCCTGAAACAGAGTGTGAGAACTACATGCTCAGCTCTAGACAAAACGAAAGTACTTTAAAGCTCTGCATTGACTTAAAATATCTTTGACATATATTTCCAGCTAGTCAGCAGGAGAGTGGAAATGTAAACTCCCTAATTATTCATGGCAAAAAAAAAAAAAGGTTGGTGGACATTTAAGGTTGTTCTGTTTGTGAAGAGTTTGCTCTTCTATAAAGACACTACTTGTCCTGCAGATTAAAATGAATAATACTATGAAATAGCACTTTTGTCCCACCATGAAGCTGAAGTCTAATAGAGGCCTTAATCTTTGTGTTATAAACTATTTGATGAAAAGGGAAGGAAGATGGCATTCAAGTTTCTGCTGGGAGAATTAACATGTAACCTCTATGGCAGAGTTCACTTTGTACACTTGGAATCAAAATCACAAGTCATGATAGTCCTTCAACCGACAACCACCACACACACTCACACACAGGCACCTACATACACGTACATACACACATACACGGGGAATGTGGTGGGAATTGCACTTTGCCTCCTGTATTTACTTCTAAGAAATCTAGTCTGGGAAAACACCCAAATAATAATTTTGGTTTCCTCTCCATGGGGGAAGTGGCTTTTTAACACTCGGAGAAAAAAAATAATGATTTGAATCTCTAGAAAAATCCTCCTTATGCAGAAAGAAGGAAATAAAGGTGAATTTATTATGTTTCATGGAGAGGAAATAATTGGATAGATTCTATCAGGGATGTTATTAGTAGAATCCTCTTTTCCTGCCTCTCTAGGAGAGGGTTTGAGGGTTGCCCCTGAACAAAAATGAATTGTGATTTGTGGTGGGAAATTGTATTACTAATGGAGGTTTACAGTTTCGGTTGAATGGTCTGACTGAGACCCTCTGACTGTTACACACCTCTCATTAACTCCCAGCCTCAATTCCCACACCGCATACCACCAGGCAGAAGCGGTTCATTAATAAATCCCTGTCTCCGAGCCGGTCCAAACAGAGGAGGAGGGAGGGAAGGTGTGGGCCTCACGGAGGCAGCCAGATTCTGCCTTGGCAGAGCGCTGTGTCATTAGCGCAGCCCCCTAAGCCTGCGCTCCGATAGAGCCATAGGCAGCACTTCACAACACACTAGAGAAGAAAGTTTCAGGCCCAGAAAGGGCTGGTGTAGAGGGATGTCTAGACAAACTCTCCCCCCTTCCTGCTGGGTTCAGAAGCCAGGCGTAACTGTTGATGGCTCCGATAGGCCTGCCTGCCCCTCTCCCGGGAAAGCGCTTAGCTGCGAGTCCCGCACCTGGGGAGCCATGTTCGGAGGCCAGGCCCAGGCCCGCCAAGCTGGCAGAACTCGCTGCCCAGAAGGGGCTGGCAGTGGGCGAAGGTGGGCCTACCCTGAAAGCAGGTGAGGTTTCCCCCAGGGAACTGGCTCTGAAAGCAGACCTTCCCGTTGCCATTGGGGGCGCAGGGAGAAGCAAGTGCCTGAGCCCTGCCTGCTTAGGCCCAGGCCGCAGAGCCGGGGCGGGCTTCCCAGCGGCAGGAGCAACGTCGCACTCAATTCCAGGCCGGTAAACAAGCTCCCTCCAGGCCAGCAAACAAGCTCCCTCCGGGCCAGCAGAGCCCCACCGTGCCCAGTCTGTTGTGGCTCCCCTGCTGCGTCTTCCCTTTTCCTCCCCAGGGAGCCCTCTCTCCTCTCTCTTTTCCTGGGGCCGCCGGGTGTATGCGCAACCGCTGGTGCCAGGTCGAGAAGCACTCGGTTTGGGAGAAGGGTCTCCGGCCTCAGGGACTTCTCCAACCGCCCCCCACTGGGTCTGAACCTTCTGGAAAGGATCTCAGTGGGGGGTGGGGTGGGAGGAGATGGCCCCGGGGAAGGAGGAGGGGACGACTCCAGGCCCCACCAGGTCCCGAGGTGTCACTTTTCTTCCCTGTGGCCCGTCACCGCTGATAAATGGGACTGAGGCAGAGGAAGGAAAAAGAAAACCTCTGAGGTCAGCGCCGGGCGAGGCGGGGCCCCTCCGAGAACCCTGCAGCCCCTGGAGCGCAAAGCGCTCTCGGCTGCGCTCCGGTACCCCCAGTGCGGTCGGGCTGAGTGCATGAACCGAGGCTGCCCGGCCCTAGCGCAGCGTTAGGAGCCGCCTGGCTTAGCCGGGCCCTCGAGCCGGGTGCAACTCACAAGCCATCGTTCCTCCCGGGAGCTCGGCGGCCCAGCGGCAACAGGCTCAGCCCGGGCCTGTGGGTGTTGGCGTAGCAGGGGTGCCACGGATGACCAGGCTTCGCCCGACGGGGTAGGAGGTGGGTGGGCTGGACTGCTGGAGACTCTGCCCACCTTTTTTCCTCCCCTGGCCCGGGTCTTTGGTTCCTGGAATCAGTGCGTGTCTGGTATCAGATCTTCCCACGGGTGCCCTGCTCGCTGGGGGACCACTTCTGTCCCACCTGACACCCTGGCCCCGGGGCTGAGCTCCAGCTAGGTGCAGAGTCGCTGGGCAGGCACTCCGAGGTTCTCTCATCACCCTTTTAGGGGGCCCTGGAGTAGGGTGGGGAGGAGGACTTGGAAAGTGCGGTAACTTACGTTGCGTCAAAGGGCCGACAGAGCAGCCTTGGATAATAGTCACGACTTTCCCTCTCTCTCCCTGCCATTTTTAGGGTTTTCTCTGCGTGCTGTGCTGTTGTCCTTCTGGGTTTTCACCGGAGCCCCACGCCCGCCGCTTCTGAATCCTGGAAAAGAGAGGTGGCTACCTCCGGCCCCCAACACCCCGGAAAATGGGGAGCAAGGCCCTGCCGGCGCCCATCCCGCTCCACCCATCGCTGCAGCTCACCAATTACTCCTTCCTGCAGGCCGTGAACACCTTCCCCGCTGCGGTGGACCACCTGCAGGGCCTGTACGGTCTCAGCGCCGTGCAGACCATGCACATGAACCACTGGACCCTGGGGTACCCCAACATGCACGAGATCACCCGCTCCACCATCACCGAGATGGCGGCGGCGCAGGGCCTCGTGGACGCGCGCTTCCCCTTCCCGGCTCTGCCCTTTACCACCCACCTCTTCCACCCCAAGCAGGGAGCCATTGCCCACGTCCTCCCAGCTCTGCACAAAGACCGGCCTCGGTTTGACTTCGCCAACTTGGCTGTGGCCGCTACGCAAGAGGACCCCCCTAAGATAGGAGACCTGACCAAGCTGAGCCCGGGGCTGGGTAGCCCCATCTCGGGCCTCAGTAAATTGACTCCGGACAGAAAGCCCTCCCGAGGGAGGTTGCCCTCCAAAACGAAAAAAGAGTTTATCTGCAAGTTTTGCGGCAGACACTTTACCAAATCCTACAATTTGCTCATCCACGAGAGGACCCACACGGATGAGAGGCCATACACGTGTGACATATGCCATAAGGCTTTCCGGAGGCAAGATCATTTGCGGGATCACAGGTAAGGTGGGGAAGGAGGTTGGCCTGGGGAGGGAAGGGCACTTTAATCCAGAATATGGAGTCCTGATAGACATTCCAAGTGTCACTAAAATCCCCTCTGACCTAGAATATATTCCCAGAAGCCTTCCCCAGCCAGCTGCAACCAACCCCTACCAGTTACCTTTTCCTTAGCAGACTCCTGCTGCATTATCGTTTTGGAGGCTGGAGGTCCATCCCCATTCTTAAGTAGTTAAAAGCTATTGAGTTGGCCTTGATCCTGGGGTCAGTCTTCCAGTTTCCACCAGATCGGCCTTAGAGGGTGGGGCCGGTAGAGCCACGGGACCTCAAAGACGTTCGTGGTAGGTGCCGGTCCTGGCTGCCATAGGACTATTTCTGGAAATCTACTTGGCCACCTTCTCTGGGTTCCCTCCCTTCCCTGACTCGCCTCCAGCTGCACCCCAGAGCCCGCCACAGAGACCTCTCTTTCCAACTTATTTTCAGGGGTCTTGAGATCACTGAATTAAGAAATAGCTCCCCACATTCCCGTCACACCTTCAACTCTGAATTAATAAAAGGCAATTGAAGAAATACTATAATAATGTGTTTTCATCCAGTAAGCACTTCCCAGGGGAAAGCAGAGGGCATCTTCTCCCCGACTTTTACTTGCGGTTGTTCCCCCAAGCTGATCCTCTGTGGCTTTTGAGGGGTTCGATAAAATCAGGACCCCTAAACTCCCCCTAGCCTTACATCCTGGATTTGACTGGTTCAAATCCCAGAGAAAACCGTGGTAGCCAAGAAGAGCTCATTCCGCAGGATTTCGAGCTCCAGAATACGCCAGAGAGGGCGATCAAGTGTAGATAAAGCCGGTGTCCGGTGAATGTTTTGAAGAGTCTGTTAGTTGAGGTTAACCATAAACAGAATTACACAGAGGGGGAAAAATGTAAAAACATAAATAATGGAAATCCTGTTTCTTTCTTTTTTTTTTTCTCACGACTTCGTTTAAAGTAATTGCCAAAAGAAAACCCTCATGACAGTGGTAAAGCCATTTCAGTGAAACCTTATATTGATTTTCAGGTATATCCATTCCAAAGAAAAACCCTTCAAATGTCAGGAGTGTGGGAAAGGATTTTGTCAGTCTAGAACTCTAGCAGTTCACAAAACTTTACATATGCAGGTAAGTTTTTTTTTTTTTTTCTTATTTAAAAACAGAGGTTGGTTCTGTTTTATCATTTTTGCTCTGCAAAAGTGTTCAATGGCAGGGTCTTTCTCATAAAAGGCTCTATTTAGATTAGCTTTCTAGGTGGGGAAAGCCGTGCTCTTGACTTTGTCCATCCATGAAATTAATTTTATTTAACACCAAACATTTATGTGTTTTTCTTTAAAAAAAAAAAAACAGGCCACTCTCATTATTCTAAATCCTAATTTTAGAATTATTATCTTTTTCACCTGATCTGCCCTGCATTTAAAGCTTCTCGTGTTTGGGAGGAAATCAAGGTAATTTTGATAATGGAGGCATAGTGAAATCCCATACTCGCTCTCTCCCAGGGGCCTCGTAATTTGCCGTTTTCAGAACATTGAGGAATAGTTTAATTTTCCACCAAAGAGGAGCGTTATTCCCCGGGAGAATGTCGTTCCTTAAGAGAGGATTAGAGATTTTCCTTTTCCCCTTTCCTGCCTGTGACACAGTGATGAAATGTAAAGAGCTGGAAATCACAAAGCCCACCGCAGTGGCCACCGGCAGTTATCAGTGTAATCGGGCCCCTGTGTGTGCCTGTGCGTGTGTTTTCGTGGTTGGAGGATCAGGAGCACAGATTTGTTCCTGCAAGTCTCCTCTTTGTTGTCTTGCGCGCGTTCTGTTAACGCTTGTGATGCCGATGATAAGACAAACTTTTGAGAAGGGTGCCGTGGTGGTGTGAAGGATTAATCCTTTGCTTGCTTCACATCTGAACAGGAATCTCCACACAAATGTCCCACATGTGGAAGAACCTTTAATCAGAGAAGTAATCTGAAAACTCACCTTCTCACCCATACAGACATCAAGCCCTACAGCTGCGAGCAGTGCGGCAAAGTGTTCAGGCGAAACTGTGATCTGCGGCGGCACAGCCTGACTCACACCCCGCGGCAGGACTTCTAGAGAAGCCCCGGATCTGTCCCGGGCCGCCGCCGCCGCCGCCGCCGCCGCTCCCCTCCCCAGACACCTCTCCTCCTCGCCTCCCACCCCCAACCCTTCACTGACCCCAGCTCTTCCCTGGCTGCAGCCACACCTGCAGCTCCGGGGGCTTAACTCATCTTCCCGAGGACTGAGAACTCTAGGAAGCCACACAAGTACATCCTTTCACAAAGAACATATGCTAGTTTCTTGTAGATATTCACAGCTCATTTTAGAGCTCTGTACATAATGTCGTGGGTCTCTGTTTCGTTCTGTTTCGTCCGTTTTTTGTATCTTGTTGGATGCACCTAGATATGGAAAATGGAAGTCAAATTTTTCTTCGAAGACTGTATTTTCAAAATAAAACGTTTTCTTGTTTGTTTCAACTCCTGCACAAGTGTCTTGCTATTGGACTGCTGTTTTTTCCTCTGGATCCTGGAAGAGTGGCGTGCCACTTAAGTATTCGATACTGGAGGCAAGTCTTTATCCCGAGGTTTTAAAAATAAGACTTTTCACAATTCTCTCACTGAAATTTCATCTTTTCCCCTTTTGTGCTGTGGCACTTTGGCATCAGTCAACTGCACTGTCCTTGGGGTTTTTTGAAGGTATTAGTCTTGGTATCTCTGAGATTTTATACCCTTTTGTTTATTCTAATAACTTCGGATAAAAGCAATACAATAATCACTATTATCAACAAGCGACTTCGGTGGCTGAGCCGCTTAAAAGCACAAGGTGGGAAGAAGCATGAGGGGAAAGAAAAAAACCAGAGCTTCTCACCACTTCACTTTTAGAAGTCCTTGACCTATTGTCGTAGTTTATGATGGGCAACTTCTCCTACCATTAGACTTTGAACATTATGATTTAGCTCTATAGACAGAGACTTTACCCCACCTTTGCGGGAAAAGTCTAAAATCCTCCTGCAGAAGAATGCAGGCAGGTACGACCTTCAAAAGTTGGGGGGCAAGAGGAGAAAAGAGAAACTACTTAGCTATGTTTGCACAAAATATTTTTTTCCCAAGGGTGGAGAGCTTTTCTTCTAGAAGGTTCGGATTTCTCTGCAAAGCAAACTGAGGTCACTAGCAAGGTTTCCATACTGGTTGGCCTTTTGTCCCTGGGAAAATGCCAGAGGTACAGGTTATTCTGTGTATAGAGCTCATGGCAAATATGTAATCACCATCTGAGGCATTTCAATCCTTGCCTAAATGGTTTCTGGGGAATATGACTCTAGTATAATGAATGACAATCCTGTGTAGGATTTGAGTGGAAGGCTTTGGATGCAGACAAAAATGGTAGTACAATTGCAGAGGCTGGAAGGGAAATAATTGCACTTAAAGAGGCAACATCAGAGGAACCTGTGGCCCAGTGGCCCAGTTCTCACAAACATTAATACTGAGCAACAGGGTGAATGAGGTATCCTCAGATGTTTTTCATTTGTGTCTTTGCGTGGGCATGGCATGTTTCATCTTCAAGGTGATACAAGGCAAAGGGTCCTACGTTTGCACCTTAGAATTCTCTGGAAGAGTAGGTAGGCATTTGAGATCTAGACTCAAAATTCCTCATCTGTACCTTGTTCAGAACAACTTAGGAAGAGGTTTCCAAATGTGTTCCAGCTTCACAGCTTACCCCGATTGCAGGGGTGCTGGCTGGAATTCACTTCTGCTTCTCAGGAGCTATCAGGTCTCTCCCACAAAATACCCACTCAGCAAGCCTGTGTGTCAAATGCTCACACAAATGCATTTCAGGATGGACCCGAAGGCTTCACTGTGGAGATGGGGGCGGGGATGGAGTGTGTGTGGGGGGGTACGTGTGTGTGGTATTTAGAGGAATGAAACCGTTGTTTGTTTTCTTTTGTTTGTACAGAATTAACTCAGTGACCTCCCTATCCCTACGCCCTCAAGATCCTGCCCACCTTGGCACAGAAGATTTGAATACTTTAGGGTAGGGTTACACATTGACTGTCCCTAGAGCTCCCCTAATCCTACAGGCTTTTTCCATGTAGTCAGTCTCGCTGCCCCACCCACCCCAACTGACTACCAGAGCCATAGTTCCACAGCACAGGGTTCAATAGACTAATCAAAGAATGACCCTTGCTCTGTATCAAGCTCAGCCGTACCCTTCAAGTCACTGTCACAGGGATCTACAGATGGCTGGAACCAGAATACTCTTCCCCTCCATTTATCTTCATTGAAAAAATGGGAATCAAAGTGAATGAGGAAAACTGGCAAAGGTAGAGAAAGCAGTTCCCTTCTCATAGACACACTGTTTCAAAAGTTCAACATGTCTTTATAATTCATTATGTAGTTATTAATTTAACAAATGTTTATGGTATGTTTTTCATGTGCCAAGCCCTGTGCTAGCTTCCAGTGATTTTCAGGATCAGTTTCCTGCCTTTCTATATCTAGTGGGACACTTCTGGAATTGTGGCCACTTAGATAATTTTTAAAAATCTGTAACAGGGCTGAAATGACCAGCCCCCCTCAATCTGGACTTTTTAACCCAATGTCCACCTAGCTTCAGAAAGGATCTGGCCTCCAAGTAGTCTCTTTCCACATTCTTTGTGATGTGAGGTGAACTTTTGAACAGTGTGGGTTCCTCTCCACGTTCTGAGTCTTGTTTTCTTCTTCTTCGGGTGGTCAAGTAGGCAGGAAATGAATCCTACGTGAGACAAAGTTGTGAGACATCATGAGGGAAATGAGATCTTATAGCTTGTGAAACTGATTTGCTGGGGTTTTGTTTCTTTGGTTTAGGAGAGTCATTATTTGAGTTTTAGATTAGCTTGTGTTTTCCTTACACCCTCTTCCATAGTCAGCTCATGAATCAATACTTCTGGACAGAGACCAGGAGTGGGAAATATCACGAGTCATAACCACAGTGCTTCATCAACAACAGTGAAGTATTTAGCTGTGACTTGAGTCTCATTTTATAATCTACGTGTGGGATTTTAAAAATAATTTCTAAATATCAATTGCATTGTAATCACTAATACAAACTCATGAATATGTATTAGGTGCTCTTGATGCTAATATGGAAATGTATAGGTCATTGTATTCTAGTGCTTGATAAATACAGTGATTAAAATGGTTATTTTACCCAGAAATATCCTCTTTTACATGAAGAACCTTTCTAGAATTTGACTCTGAGACAGCTAAATATTTAGAAAAGAAACAACTCTAAAATCTTAAATGGCAAATGGGCCTAACCACTGCTAGTGAGGAAGTCAGAGACAGCTACTGGGGGTTTCTTCTACTATTCATTTGTTAGATGTGAGCATAAATATTTGAACGTCTTCACTTAAATCAGGTTCGATCAGGGACTCTTGCCCTGGTTTTGATTCTGGAAGGCTCTTGGGAAACAGTGCTTCAGTGTCACCAATGTGATAAACTGGATGCATTTAGATTAAACACAGTGTCGAATCTAAAGCACATTTTAATATGAGAAGGGAATTCCCATGGCATGACGGGCTGTCTTTCTTATTACCAAAGTAATTTTATTCTAATAAAGAGAAAAATTGGTAAAACCATATAACACTGCAAATAGGAATAGCTTTTGTATTTCAGAGGATCATTTGTGTTCACCCTTAGCAGTGTGTTATGATGAGACTTTTATTTCCCAATTTTTCCCTCTGAAATGTAACTTGCCACTGATAACCACCTCTGCTGACGGCAATGAGCAATAAAGGGAGTGGAGAGTCAGAATGATTCAGCTTTGATGACCTGAGATATTTCAAGTTCATTCCTGTTTCTTTTCTTTATTGCTTGTCCCCCCCCCAT
The DNA here is from genome assembly GCF_054392235.1 of Sus scrofa. Lineage (NCBI taxonomy): Eukaryota > Metazoa > Chordata > Mammalia > Artiodactyla > Suidae > Sus > Sus scrofa. The sequence goes on along the minus strand of NC_139386.1, from coordinate 37,909,278 downwards.
ACAAATTACATTATTATCTAAACTATGTAACTTTTTTTTTTCCTTGAAACTATCGAAGGCAAAAACCAATCATGAAAAACTATAAGTAACACAAGTAGCCTACAAAAGGAAAAGGAAAATGGCCAGGAAATTATAATGCTCTGTTAGGATGCTTTCTCCTGCAAGAAACAGAAAACCTGACTTAAATGGGGCTTAAACAAGAAGGGATTTATTTTCTGACATAACAAGAAGGCTCAAGGTGGGATCCAATGATGTGTGGTTAATCGGAGTGACAAGATCATCCAGAGCCCACTCTTCCTGTTTCCCTCTTCTTCCATCTTCCAATGGGTAGCCTGGCTCCCTTCATGGCCACAAGATGGCTGCAACAGCTCCAACCACCAGCTCTAGTGTTTCCTTCTTAACGCACATTCCATAGGAAGAAAAAGGAGTTACCTCTTCCTTGTTACCATTTTTTAAGAACTAAGAATCTCTCCCATAAATCCAACCTGTGGACCTGCTGTCATATTTTGTTGACCAGAATTAGGTCCGATGCCCCTTCCTCAGCCCATCACTAACAAGGAAAATAGAATTATACATGATTGACGTGGACTAAACAAAATTCACCTGCTAGGCAGGATGTAAAGCCAGACTTCCCTGAAGTTCTTGACTACCTGAAAAACCTGAATTCTGGCAGCAAGGAAGAAAGGAGAACTGACTATTGTGGATATTAAGCAGAATGAAGTTTCTTCTTAAATGAAGTTTCCTTTAAGACTATGTTGGGAAATGTTTATGTTATAAAAGCAAGATATTTAATGACATATACAGGTATCCCCCGCTTTTTGAAAATTCATTTTATTCCCCTTCATTTTTACAAAAGACCTACACGACTACCTGTTCTCGCTAACTGGAAAGAAATCCAAAGAGATTTTTTGCTTTGATGAACAAAGTTGAAATAGCATTTGTTTTACGGAAGCTGTTATAGAGGCAGTGCCACAATCTGAGCAGTAAGAGTGGCATCGCCAAGGTCCTTCTCTGGCAACTAGACTCAGCATCTCAGCATTAAGCTGCCATAGCTTTGAACTGTGTCTGTGAGCATCTGTGCTTTATCTCAGTTTATTTCATGCATCCGATAACAAGATGTGTCCTAAGATAGTTGCATCTTTGCTTTGTACTTTCCTAGAGAAGGTTTTTCCCAATGCTCCACGTTTGGGGGGTCGGGGTCAAAGGACATAAACAAGAAACTTCCAGAAACTAAGCAGAAACAAAGACTAGTGTAAGATATACCAAAATGTTAATAGCAGCCATTCACAAGTAACAAACTAAGGGTCCGTTTTTCTTCTCCTTTCCTTTTTTTTTTTTTTTTTTAAATTTAATTTTATTTTATTTTCCCACTGTACAGCAAGGGGGTCAGGTTATCCTTACATGTATACATTACAATTACAGTTTTTCCCCCACCCTTTCTTCTGTTGCAACATGAGTATCTACACATAGTTCTCAATGCTATTCAGCGGGTTCTTCTCCTTTTCTTATTTTTCAACTCTTCCACAATGAGCACATGTTACAGCTATAAAGGAAAAAGGTGATAAACACTGATATTTTTAAAAGCCACGATAAAGCCTTAATTTCCTCAATATTTTTATTTTTCATCTTGCTTTAGTGCTTCTAAGTCTTTGTCTCTTTTCACACCCACCCTTATGCTCCTTCTAAACCATCCCTTTAATTTTGTTAGTTTTACTTGTAGTTTCCTGTTCTTTCTACCTTGATGTAATGCAAACCTTCTTTTCCTATCTTTTCTCTTCTCTAGGTTTCTATATAGTGGTTCTTTGTTTTCTCCCTTTTAAGAGCTCCACTAATTCCAGCTCAGTGTTCCTCTAGGAGTGATCATTAGATCTATCCAGAGTATTTATTTCTGGGCCTTTCCAAATTCAGTAGCTGTACCCACAGCTACAGCAACATGGAATCTGAGCCGCGACTGTGACCTACACCACAGCTCATGGCAACACCAGATCCTTAACCCACTGAGCGAGGCCAGGGATGGAACCCACGTCCTCGTGGATACTAGTCTGGTTCGTTAACCACTGAGCCACAACTGGAATGCCCAAAAATTGTTTTAAACTCAGTAAAAATAAAGGTGGGTTTACAAATTAAGCTCTACTCAATTTTTAAATTATTTTTTATTAATCAATGAATTTTATTACATTTATAGTTGTACAATGACCATCACAACCAAATTTTATAGCATTTCCATCCCAAACCCTCAGTGCATCCCCCACCCCCCAATCTGTTTCATTAGAAAACCATAAGTTCTTAAAAATCTGTAAATATCTCTTCTGTAAAGAAGTTCATTGAAAATGTTGTATAATCTGTTTTCCTAAAACTGTTGAAACTTTAGAGACTCTTTAGAAGACCACTGATTGAAAGTAATGTTTTTAAATTGAAAACTAAATATATTTGTTATTTTTCAGGTGATAAAACAGTCATGGTTATTGTAAAAAAAATTGAAATAACACAGAAGTGTCTAAAGTAAAAGTTTCTTATTTCTCCCTCCCCTACTAATGCCCCTCTTAATCCCATTCCCCGAAGGTAACCATTATTTATATTTTTGGTACTTCTTTTTCGACATTTTGCTGTGGATATGCAAATGTAAGCACATACCTAAAAATATACACAAATATGATCATATAATATTATTTTGCAACATGCTCCTCCCTCTGTTTAGCAAGAAAGCAATATATATTGGGTCTGTTTTTCCATAAAAGCACAAATAGGTATTCTTCTAAGGTAACAGGAAAAGAAAAAAAAAAACCTCTCAGGACTTTTAAACCTGAGGATTAATTCTTTCTTTAGAATTTAATAAGGAGAAATGGGAAAAATCATTCTGTTACTGAAGTTATTTACAAAACGCCATCTTTAACTGGCAACCTTTAGTCCCATATCTTTATGACAGCAGCTGAGAGAATGCCTGAGGGTTCTGAAGATTCTTCAAGGTGTGTCACATTATTGTTCACATCAGTGCACACTGATACACCTCCCTGGCAAGAACTGAAAGATACAGTTCTTAAATCCTCAGTGACCCATTATCCATGGATCATTGAAAAGATAGAATGTAATAGCTCCTGTCTTTTTACCAAGATAAACTTCCCAGTGAAACTGTACTTTTCATGCCCTACATCTTTTATCTAAACAAGAAAATTAATCTATGAAAAAGAAATTATATTAAGTAGGTAATACAAATGCTCCCATATTCTTTATTATATTTTAATATTTACTCAGTGAGGAAATACCTATTGAAACATAGCAGCTGTTTAACTGAAATGTTTTCCATATCCTACCTTTCCAAATAGATCATCTGAGATTCAAGGCAAAATGAATTACACAAGATCCAAATTTGGAACATCAAAGTCAACTAAGACTTTTTGCCTATTTTAGGACTGCTTTAAAACATAGCTCAATAGGTATTATGGGTCAGAATTTAATATTTCCCATTATTTTACTATGGTCTGAAAAGTCAGTGCTTCTCTAGCTTAAAATTATTTCTTTTGGGAGCTCATAGTCATAAGCTTTCAAAGGGACTTATTCACAGGCCTCTGCAATATTTACCATGTGCTACTGTGTCTTTGCAGCACCACATATTGACAGTGCTGTGTTTTAAATATCATTATGTGATGACAGGACATGGCCATGTTTTTGTAATTCTGATCTGGATACTTCTGAATTTCCTTATTTTATGTTAGTCTTCTTGACTTCTCTAAGGTTTCTGCCTCATTTCTGCCTTCATAAGGGCAGAAATAAATAACCTTGACCTCTCTAAGGTTAGAGATAGAAAGTTTAGAAATAAAAAAGATGATACTCTTGTCAATTTGAGTAACACTTCATTTCCTGCCCAGGTCAAAAGAAAAAACAAAATAACTTGGCCAACTCAAGTAAATCAAGGCAAATGAATCAGATAGTGTAGCCTAGACAAACATGGGCAAGTGAATCAGATACTGTAGCCGAGACTCATGAAATTGAAGACACATACCCCTTCAATGCCGCAATTCCACTCAAGAAACTAAAGCACATCTACAGAGAGACGCATGGGTGAGAATATTGTTTGAAACATTGCTTATAACAGAAAAAACTCAAAAGAACATAAATGTCCACTAACAGGAAAATGGATAAATAAATAACAAATATTCACATAAAGGAATCGTAGTTAAAATTGATTAGCATTACATGCATCAGCATGGATTAATCTCAAGCACATAATGTTGTGTGAAAAAAAAGCAAGTTGCAGAATGACAAGCGTTTATAATTCATGTAAAGTTTGAAGACATGTTATATAGTTTATATAAATGTAGTAAAAGTATAAAATGTTCTTGGAAATAATAAGCATAATAAGCATCAAATCCTGGATAATGGTTATCTCTGTGGAGAAATAGGAAAGAAATGAGGAACTCATTTACATCGAGGGGGACTTAAATTATGTTTATGATATTTTATTTCTTAAAAAAGTATCTGAAGCAAATATAGAAACTGTGAAGACCTGACAAAACTGAGTGACCCATGTAAGGGTGTTTATTATATTAGTGTGTTCTTTTCTCTATGCTTGGAAGTATTCATAATAAACTTTTTTTTTTTTTTTTTTAAGAACCAGGAGTTCTCTGGTGGCTCAGCGGGTTAAGGATCTGGCAGTTCTCACCACTGTGGCTCTGGATACTGCAGTGGTGCCAGTTCAGTCCCTGGCCAGGGAATTTCTGCAAGTCGTGGGCATGGCCAGAAATAAAGATAAATAAATAAGGAAGGAAAGAAAGAAAAAGGAAGGAAGGAGGGAGGAAAGAAAGGAAGGAAGGAAGGAAGGAAGGAAGGAAGGAAGGAAGGAAGGAAGGAAGGGAATCAGCTTTTAGAGCTGAAGGGAACTTTAATCTAATATTAGATGTTTAATGAGCAGCTACTCTGTGATACTAGAAATACACTGGTATACCAGAAAGACAAAGTTCCCTATATTTTAGAGCTTACATTCTATTGGAAAGAAGCCAAATTAAAACAATACACATGTAAATACGCAAAAGCAGATATTATTTAGGAGCACACAGAGGATTTTACTTAATCTGAGGATGAAGCAACTGAGGCAAAAAAAGTTAAGTGATTTTTCCTATGGTGCCAGCCAATTCTAAAAACTTGCCCTCCCTCTCTGCCTTCCCACATACTTCTATTTTCCCCTTGTCACTCACTAGCTTAATGTTATTCTAATTCTTGCTGGGGTTAGGCACCAAAAGTTGACAATGTCTCACTTGTTTTATAACCACTTTCCATTTAAGATATAGGGCAAAAGGCACAAATATATCCAAATGCTACATCTTAGCTATTTTAAATAAGCTTTAAGGCTATAGGGATATTTTGATCATGACAATAAATTTACACAACTTTCTTATTAGGTAGATCAGCACTATCTTCATTTCATGGGTGAGGGAAGGTGAACAGGGGATGGGTACTGGGGTGACGTAAATTGCCTAAGGATCTGTGGGAAATAGGAGTGACAGGTTCTGGATCAGAATTCAGAACTCTGCCTAATCTAGTGCGAAATCTTGAGTACTTTTCTTTCTGATCTCTCCTTTCAGGTTAATGTGCCTCATTTCCACACATTCCTGTAAAGCCAACTCTATTCTTGAAAAATTGTATTAAGAGGGCCCATAACACTAATATTTTGTCAGAGAAATTGAGCATTTTTTCATCTTCAAAGTTGTACATTTCTTGATAAAAATGTTTAATGTAAGCTTTGGTGTCCATCTAAGTGTGCAAATCCTTCTCTCCAGGTGGTCTCAAAGAAGGTCCAGAAAAAAATTCCCCAGACAGCAACTACTCTGTTCAGAGCTTTGAAGACAGATTTCAGGTGAGCTTTTGTCCAGTGTAGGCAAGTAAAGGGAGCAGAACAGAATAATTATGGTGACGTAATTTACCTATGTGATATTAAGATATCCATTCTACGTATAAAATTCCAGCAATTATGAAGTTTCTATTAAAGTAATTATTTTCACTTCTATTATTAAAATAATTGTTCTAATATTAAGATAGCCGATATATATCCTATATTCAATGTTTTTTTTTTTTTTTCTTTTTAAGCTGCACCTGTGGCATATGGAAGTTCCCAGGCTAGGGGTCAAATTGGAGTGGTAGCTGTGGGCTTACACCACAGCCACAGCAATGTGGGATCTGAGCCGAGTCTGCAACCTACACCACAGCTCATGGCAATGCCAGATCCTCAACCCACTAAGCAAGGCCAGGGCTCGAACCCGTCTCCTCACGGATACCAGTCGGGTTCGCTAAACACTGAGCCACGATGGGAACTCCCTTATATTTAAAAAACAAAAACAAAAACTAAAACAAAACAAAACAAAACCAAAAAAACGTCATGGATAGAACTGAAATCTCTATGGGAAAAATTATTCTGAGCAGAATTTAAATATTCAAAATCAGAAGATAATGTAGTCTAACACTATTGCTTTCCGGAGTCTATCAGAAGATTTACCCCTGTCATTACATGCTTTCCTAAAAAGCTGATTATACATTTAAGTTGTAAGTTCTCAATATTGACTGGTTCAGGAACACTCCAGAATTACTTATTATCTTAATTTTCCAATGAATTCTTTCTTCCCTTGGCTGATGTGTGAAGCTAAGCTTCTAAGGACTTCTTCAGTGTCCTTATTAAGACCATCTGTAAAGAACATCAGATGAAGTGTTGAATTTCACCCATTTGGATTTCATTAAAGTGTCTATAGTTGTCAAGCATTTAGGAAGTCAAGACACTAAGAGTTTGGGGTTTGACCCAAAGGAAATTGGTCCTCATTTTAAGGCTAAACAGGATGGATAACTGAGCCAAAATTTTTTAGGGAGATATTTTTTTTTAGTCTTTCCTTTCAGAAACATGCCCCTAAAGAATGAAAACTTAAATAATCATACTTTCTAACGGTAAGATTTCCATCTTGCAAAAGCAAAGTTGGGTTTATTGCAGAGGTTCTTAACCCAGAGTTCAGGGACTTCTAATGGATCCACAGGCAGACCTCAGAGAGTCCATAAAGTGTGAAACTGTAAGCAAAATTTCATGCGCACACACACACGTGTATTTTTTTTCTAGGAAGAGGAAGCTGTAGCTTTCATCAGATTTTTAGATACATCTGTGATTCAAAAACATTAAAATATTTGTTTATTTTCTTACATATCTATGTATTTAAAATTTTTCTAAGCATCTGCAGGAGCAAAGCTTATAATTTCTCTTTTAACTAAGAGTATACAATGTACATAACTTTTAAAATGTGAAAAATGTAAGCTAATTTTTAAATTAACAAATGATAGAAATTTTGGTAATTTTTGAACTATCAGTTATGACTAAATTCATCTACATATACACTCTGACCCAACCAGGCTTAACAAAAGTAACCTGATTATTGGAATATATAATATAAAAAGTATAATTTGGCTGAAGAGTGAAAGATGTATTGGTGGTACAAAGTGATAGAAAAAATGTGTTTAAAATTTTTCCATTATATTTAGTAGTAGTAATAACATTTGGTTAATTAATTATGCTCTAACTAGAGTAAAGTGGCATGAATTAATTTATATCGTGGCTCAGATACACTTTGAGTAAAAACAGCAATTTCAATTCATAAAGAACAGCAAGTGCAATAAATTCTAATGTGAGAAGTCCACTGGGTAGTATTAAGTTTTGTAACATTTAAAGTGAATACAAAATAATCGGATCATCATTACATTAATTCCAGCTACATTTATTTTGGAACAGTTGGTAAAATTTAAGAGGTCATATTTTAAGTTCAAATACAACACATTATTTCTTCTATGCATGAGATTTTTAAAAAGCATTGTTTTAATTGGATCCCATAATTACATTGGACTTTCAAAATAGATTATTTAGTGTATGTTCAACTATCAACATTTTTTTTTTCAATGTGGTTTTCCTGGCGAATCATCCACTTTGCACTGAAAACACATTGCAGAAACATAGCACAAAAATGATTCATAGGCTAACTGCCACTTGTCTTTGTTTTATATTGCAAAAATGTACACATTATTTTCCTCCCTTGAGTTAAACTTCAGACATCAGTCTTCTTTGAATTTATCTTTGGTCCTTTTGCAGCAGGCTTTCTTTGGCCACCTTCTTGAATTACCGATCCTCTCAGATAATTCTTTAACTACTATATGTGAAGCTGGCTTGTTTCCAAATTAATTTGGCTGATTTCTTAATCTTTTCCATCCTCTCTCAAAAGCCTTGATCATCCCTTTTGATATTCACCAAATCAAACTTAGTTCCCAGGTTTCACATACTCCCCTCCATACTCCCTGATATAGATACTATATATCATCAACCTGTCTTTTCTTATATTATTTTTCAGTTGCCTTTATTTTCTCCTCCAACTTTGTCTTTCTGGCCTTGCCTCAAAATATTTTCTCCTTTTTTAACCTGTCTTAAAAACACACTTAAATTTAAATATTAGTGAGATACGGATTCTTAAAACTTACTGGTTTCAAAGTTAAGACTTTTTCTATTCCTTGGCATCCAGTTTATTCTTACTGTTTATTTTTATTTATTTTTTGTCTTTTTGCTATTTCTTTGGGCCACTCCTGTGTCATATGGAGGTTCCCGGGCTAGAGGTCGAATCAGAGCTGTAGCCACTGGCCTACGCCAGAGCCACAGCAACGCGGGATCCGAGCCGCGTCTGCCACCTACACCACAGCTCACGGCAACACCGGATCCTTAACCCACCGAGCAAGGGCAGGAACCGAACCCACAACCTCATGGTTCCTAGTCGGATTCGTTAACCACTGAGCCACGACGGGAACTCCTATTCTTACTGTTTAAATGAGGTAAAGAATCAGTAAAGGTTCTAGTATATGACTTATATCTCACAGAGCTATTGTTAAAAAATAAAAGCAATGAAGCAGAGGAAAGCAACCTAATAAAGGAGTTTACTTGAAAGTGTTTTGAAAGATATAAAATGCAATATTGACCCTAGATATTTATCACTATTGTAATTACTATTACATGCATTGTTTAGCTTTATAAATTCTGTGAAGCCTTCCTATAAACTAATAATTTAAACTCCTCTGCTAGCTCACTGTCCAAATTATTTATCCAAATTCAACCTATGTGAAACTTCCAGCACAATGGTTGGCAGATAATGTATCCAGTAAATGTAAAAACAAACAAACAAACTAGGAGTTCCCACTGTGGGGCAGTGATTTAAGAATTGGACTGCAGCAGCTCTGGTGGCTTCAGAGCCAGGGGTTTGATCTCCCCTGTGCAGTGGGTTAGAGGATCTGATGTTGCTGCAGCTGCAGCATAGGTCTCAGCAGTGGCCCAGAGTCAGTTCCTGGCCGAGGAACTTCCATATGCCAAGTGGGGCCATTAAAAAAAAAATTAAAGTGAATTGATAGAGTCAAGTCATATATGTTAGCACAGAGTTTAAAGACTACAAGAATTTAACCTATGCCTAAAATAGGAGCCAATTTAAAGTTATAAAAAACCTTATTATTTGACATTAGAAATAATATATATGTTATACAAGTAACAGGGTTGGAAAACATCAGATTAAGAATTCATTTTTCAGGCCTTTCTTAGAAGAGTGTTATTAAATATCAGTTGAAAATTGGTTTTATGAATTGGTTTTGAAGAGTAATATGATGATTCCTAGTCAGCTCTCTTCTCATTATGGGGATCTCACAGGTTTAGTAGCCAAAGTGTATTTGTTCCAACATGGTTCCTCCTTTTGGAAAGAGAGAGCAACTTTTATATTTTCTATTAAAATGTTCAACAGTGAATATGCAGTTCAAGATGTTTTAGATGCCCAGAAGGTGTTCTGATTTTTTTCAACCCTACCTCCCTTATAGCACCAATGAAGGAGGAAACATTATTTCCCAAAGAAGTTAAGGTCCAGAGTTGATGGGCCCTAATTTGCTCATCAGGACAGCTAATATATTTTCAAAGTCATGGTCTTCATTATGCTTCAAGAATAGAAATGTCTTTGGATTGGAAGGAACTTTAGAAATGTCTTTGTCTCCCCCGCCCCACGGCCTGTTGTGGCGCAGTGGAAATGAATCTGACTAGGAACCATGAGGTCACAGTTTGATCCCTGGCCTTGCTCAGTGGGTTAAGGAACCGGCATTGCTGTGAGCTGTGGTGAAGGTCGCAGATCTGGCATTGCTGTTGCTGTGGCGTAGGCTGACAGGTACAGCTCTGATTAGACCCCTAGCCTGAGAACCTCCATATGCTGTGGGTGCAGCCCTAAAATGACAAAAGACAAAAGACAAAACAAAAAAAAAACAAACAAACAAACAAACAAAAAAAAAGGAAATGTCTTTGTCCATCCCTCACATAGCATTATTAATGGGAAGAGCACTCATTATTTCACAGAACGGCAGACTTCATTGTTAGATCATTCTGAATGTTAGAAAAGTCCTATGCTCAATCAAAAATCCAGGCGTTCCCATCGTGGTTCAGTGGGTTAAGAACCCAACATAGTGTCCCTGAGGATGAGGGTTCGATCCCTGGCCTTGGTCAGTGGGTTAAGGATCTAGCGTTGCCACAAACTGAGGCATAGGTTGCAGATGCAGCCCGGTTCCAAAATTGCTGTGGCTATGGCGTGTTCAACCCCTAGCCTGGGAACTTCCATATGCCACAGGTGCAGCCCTAAAAAGAAAAAAAAGAAAAAAAAATCCACCACCTTGCCCCTTCCAAGCAAGGATTGGCCTGTCCTGCCCTCTACTTTCTCTAGGCTGTAAACTTAGGGGAGGGGGAGGAGAACCTCTCTTATATAAACAGATGAGATGTTTGAGTTGCACTTTGTTAAATGTTTAGAATTGTTAGGGAATGGTGTCACCATACCATCAGGTCCTCAGAAAAATGCATTGCTTATTCTTTCTTTACCTAGATTCTAGACTAGGAAGTTTTCATCTCTTTCATACAAATATGTCAGTGAATTTTGCAAATTTCCAGTCTTTCTGGGAGATCTGTCAACAATTACCAATGTATCAATGTTACCACACTTTAAGGGAGGACAGCAGGGAGCGAGAATCTTCATTGTTTTATTTCCTCCTTTTGGTGGAATGGTAGGAAGGAGGATTAACTGGTTAGAGCTGAAGCCTCACGGGGTATGAATCCTCTAAATCCCTGGCCCAGATTAACTGAATGATCCCAGTGTTGAGCGCACAGGTTGTCAAGGGTGCTTGTATCTCACTGATTTGCCTAATAACTAATCTGTTTGCAACCTCTTACACATTTAATGAGGAGGTTCCATTGTCTTGCTCTTGCAGGTTCTAACTTGCTATATTCCTATCTTGATTTTAAAGAGCTTGAATTGTGGATAGTATCTTAAACTGCTGAAGGCCACAGCTTCTTCCTTAGAAAGAAGAAAGGAAAGAAAGAAAGAAAGAAAGAAAGAAAGAAAGAAAGAAAGAAAGAAAGAAAGAAAGAAAGAAAGAAAGAAAGAAAGAAAGAAAGGAAGGAAGGAAGGAAGGAAGGAAGGAAGGAAGGAAGGAAGGAAGGAAGGAAGGAAAAGGAGTTATTACAGATCAGGAAGGAGGACTCACAGTCTACACCTGGCTGGCCCAGGTTTGGGTCTTCCTAATCTATTAATTCATCCGAATAATAACATCAAAACAGTAAGAAAAAAATGAGTCACTCTGATACCAAGCTTGAGATAATGTATATCAGCTTTGATCATACGCTCTGAGGTTTGGGAAAATGAATTATAATAAACCGGGTGTCATCCTCAGCTCTTCCCTGGAAACACTTTTCTTAAGTGTTGCTTTTGATCATATTTTAAGATGTAATTAAGGATTCCTTTTCCCTGGTCATGTTTTCTCTCTTGAGCAAAAACCTTATGGAAACAATCCAATGGAATTATATAGTTATGGTTCCACTCACGGGAGCTCTTGGTAATGATTAAGTTTGCCTGGACAAAAGAATATGGAATAGGTGTTTGCCCAGTGGGTGTGTCAATGGGGGCAACCTTTTTATTTTCTAGAACCTGAGGTTCTACGAAGATCCCTAAGACATATCTGCAACTAAAAAACTCCTCTGATTGAATTTTTCCCCAATAATTCTCATTCATTTGATACCCCTTCAAGAAATATTTGAGGAGTTCCCATTGTGGCGCAGCAGTTAGTGAATCTGACTAGCATCCATGAGGACGCAGGTTGGATCCCTGGCCTTGCTCAGTGGGTTAAGGATCCGGCATTGCCATGAGCTGTGGTGTAGGTTGCAGACATGGCTCGGATGCCTCACTGCTGTGGCTGTGGTGTAGGCCAGCAGCTGCAGCTCTGATTTGACTGCTAGCCTGGGAATCTCTGTATGCAGTGGGCGTGGCCGTAAACAAAAAGCCAAAAAAAAAAAAATAGTTTTTGAGTATCTCCATGTGTCAGGCACTGTGTTACTCTAGTAAGAGAGGCAAATAAAAAAAGAAAAACATGCTGGCATTCTCACCGTGGTGCAACAGAAACGAATCCGATTAGGAACCATGAGGTTGTGGGTTCGCTGTGTGTATGTGGCAGAGGAGGCTGGGATCTGGTGTTGTTGAGGCTGTGGTGTAGGCGGGCAGCTGTAGCTCTAATTGGACCCCTGGCCTGGGAAGCTCCATATGCCACAGGTGCGGCCCTAAAAAAAGAAAAGAAAAACATGAATAAATAAATAGATACATTGTGATCCAAGTATATATGTTGGTGTCTATGACAGTATATAAAAGTTTCCTTAGTCAGTGAGGGAGGAAGGGTTGGGATAAGTGATACTCACTGGAGAAAGTAAATGTGATTTCAATGAAGAGAGAGCATTCCAATGACTTTCTCCAATGGAAGTGTGCTAGCCCAGTAACGATCAGAGAGTACAGCAAGTAACGGTTTCCTTGAAAGCATAATCCATGACATGAAAGTCTCCTAAGACTCTCTGGGACCAAAAGAATTTTGTAGTCTGATACATCTGAAATTTCACCATGTACTTTAACAATCTATGTCTCTAAGAAGCCCAGGAGTAAAGAGACCTGATTAATAAAGTATAACCCGGCATTTCACATACTGCCTTACAACCACTCACCTTTTTTTTTTTTTAATTTTTTAATTTTGTTGTTGTTGTTGTTGGGGTGGGGGGAGACCTACTGCTATCTAGACAGATGCCATTAAACTTCTTAACCTAAAAAGAATAATTTCCCACAAAAAAAATGGTTGTGGTTCAATGAAATATATTTCAGCCTGTCTATGTTTCACAGGTAACTATTATCATAAAAATGAATAATGGAGATGGCTTTCAGAATGGGCAAATTGGGCCACAACTTGGAATTTCTTGCTTAGTGAAGTTCTGTGCTGAGCCCTCAAAAAATCTGTATAGAAACGTACCTTAAAAGTAAACAGGAGCCCTAGGGCAGAATATGTCTCTACATTCCTTGAAACAAGTATGAAGAAACAAATAAAAGAACTGCCATTATGAATTGTACTAAAGCCATGATCAAACGTCTCTATGCTCTGAAATACCTAATCATATTACAGGATTAAAAACACATGAGTGAACATCAACCAATAATTTTTTCATGTCTATATCTACCTATATCTTTCCATTTTGAATATAAGGTTATGTTTCTTTCTTGGTTATATTGAGAAAATCTTTTTCTTACTTTCAATCTGGTAGGTCCCTTTTGCTCTATGTCTTGTTGTTGTAGTTGGATGAGTCAGTTTCTGGCTTCATTCAAGCTCCCTTTGCAGTGACTTTTGAGTAAAACAGGGTTATGAAAGACTGAGAAGAGTTCACATAAGAGGTTTCATCTTTTATAGGAATTATTAAAAGAGTGTAACCCTCATATGAATTTTGGGCTTATTTTGTTGTTTCTAATAAGGCTGTACTATTGAGACCATAGGGTAAAGCCACACTCTAGAGATGGGCGTGATCCTCCCTGAAGAAAGTGGGCATTCCTGTATCCATCATCTGGAAGGGGCAGTTCCTCCACAGGCATCAAGATCTTGGGAGGTAGGTCTTGGCACAGGTGAGAACTCCTGACTCCCTGTGGGATCACACTCCTGCTGGACTTTTAGGTATATTGATTATTTGATGATACTGCCTGGTAATACGGAAAAATGGCTTCTCCTAAGGGGTAGGCAGGAAGGGGATCCTAAAATGAAGTGACACACTTTCGGATTATCAAGCTTTACATAGCTCTCTGTGTTCATTCCCATCTAGCTATGCCCACGTCTTTAGTAAAGCATTGTAATAGTTTAGCCTGGCCCAGGTCTCAGTCGTACACTAAGGACCTTGGTGAGAATTTGGCCAAGGAGCTAAAGAAGAGACAGTAACTTGTTAACATAGTGATATGTGGTTATGGTTATTAATAAGGATAATTACTATCAGGTATCAAGTATCCACCCTGTGCCAGGCATTTTACATATGCTATCACATCTAATCTTCACAACAGTCCTTGGAAGTAGGTTCTATTTGTGTCCTATTTTGTGGATGAGGAAATCGAAACTCAGATCACATATTTGCACATATCCCATAGCTCTTGGGAGGTGGGATTTCAATCTCGGTTTCAAGCTGAACCTACTCTAGTCAAATTACTTAACTTCTCAGAACTTAAGTTTTCCTGTTTGAAAACATCCACCTTCTAGAGTTGCCATAAGAATTCAGTGAAATAATGTATATAAACATCCCAGGCCATTGACTAGAAGGTAATAGGTATCCCCAAATGGTGCTTATCATTGTTTTCCTTCTGCCTTTTAGAACATTCCTTCTTGATATCCTTCAAGGCTTTCTCTTCTTCTGATGGCCTGCTACATTTGTATTCCCTAACTCTTTTTTTTTTTTTTTTTTTTTTTTTTTTTTTAACTAATCACTCCCCTTGAGTGACTTCACCAAAACCCAGAGTTTTGGCTACAATTTTTATGCTGGTGACTTTTAAGTCTTTACTTTCAGCCCAGATCACTGCTGAGCTCCAGACCCAGATATGCATTCATCTGACATCTCCACTTGGATGTCTCATAGACACACCAAATTCAGCATGTCCCAAACCGAACATATCATCTTTCTATTCCAGTCCTGGTTTCTCTCTTAGTAAATGGCATCATCAAATCTCCAGATACCTAAACTAGAAGCCTGGGAATCCTTTTCTACTCTTCATTCTCACTCATTCTTCACACTCGATTAGTCATAAGCTTCTCTCAAGTCTCTCTTCATTATCTCTTGTATCAGTCCCTCCCTCTCTCCCTGTCCTCCCTCAATGTCATTTCTACAGCCACTATCACTGCCTAAATTCAGACTCTCATCACTTCTATCAGGCACTACTGCAATAGTCTCCTAACTGGTTTCCCTGCAATCTACCCAGGCCTCCTGTGTGTCCTGAACATCACCGACAAAATGATCTTTCGAAAAAGCAAATTGTATCATCAAGTTCCCACTTAAAATCCTTCAACACCTTCCCATAACATCCACAATAAAGGTCAAATTCAGCACACAAGACCCTTTAAGATATAGCCTCTTCCTGCTTCTCTTGCTATATTTCCCATGATTCCTTTGTTTTTCCTCTTTACCATTTGCATCTGTTTTAAAGAATTACTTGAACTTCTCCCAAGGAAGCTACATCCAGCCTTTAGCACATCCTTTGTAAGCCCACCCCTTTCCCTCCCTCCTTCTTGCCCAGATGCTCCCTTGAAATCTTTCCTTAAAGCTCAGCTTAAGGGGCACTTCTCTGGAGAGCTTCTCCTCGTTGTTGATTCTAGTGTTTGTTCTTAACACTCCCTGACTCCCTTGCATTGATATGTAAGAGTATTTTTCATACCATCCATTTCTCTCACTAGTTGGTAAATTGCACCTCAAAGTTTGTTCAATATAGGCTCCCCAGCACCTATCCCCTAGTACAAAGCTCATAACAGATGCAAATGAAGGAATGAAGAGAGTTTTCAACCCTTGGCTAAGCTGTGTGTAAACCTAGGAAGCTAAAGAAAGGCAGGGTTTTGAGTTAAGATACCACATTGCTGGAGATTCCTATCTCATTTCTTTCTCCCTTACCCAGTCCTTTTTTCCTCCATTTTACTTATGGCAAGGTTCCACCACTCACCCTAGGAACAGTAAGACACAACAGCTTTTAGACACATGGTATGGAATGAGCAATTAAGTATTCCATGTGGCAGCCTAGGGAGATGAGATGGTGTAATTGGGACCTACCAAGCCAGTACACACCCTTCTGCAAACTTGAGCTTCAGTACCCCTTTGTAAACCTGAGCCAGAGGCTCAGCCCTAAGTGGCTCTGTTTGGTTTTATTTTCACCAAGGAAATTGGATACTTAAAACATTATTGTTATTATCAATTGATTTATTCTCTTTCTCCATTTTTTTCAGACTTCTCTGAATGTTTTCTACTTTTTAAGCTGTTTGTCATCTCTCCTCTGAATGTAATAGAGATTTCCAAAAAAAAAAAAAAAAAGGAGTTAAAAAGAAGAAAAGCAAAACCAATTCATTCACATGGTCATTGAATTTTTTAAAAAATCCTATTTTGGGGGGAGAGTCTCTGAGTTGGAAAAAGAGTATAGGAATCACAGCTTACCTATACAACTTTATCTAGGAAATGGTGAAATGAAAGAGGGTTAGTGACTTGAGGAAAGACACTTAAAATAGTTAAGAGCAAGAGTTGTCTTGTGGCTCTAAGTCCCTCCAATTCCAGGCTTGGCAATCTTATTTTCCTTGAAGACTCTCTCCACTTGTGCCCACACTTTGTGCTTGTGCTAACATATTTCTGTTTATGAAGGAATATATATATATGTATATATATATACACAACACAGAGCAGAAAGAAGCCACGTGATCCACACTCAGAGCTTGGACGGGGCTCCCTATATCTTGGCCCTGGGAAGAGTAGGAAAGGTTGCCAAGTGACTCCAGGCTCGAGGATACCGGAGGCTGGGGCTGGACAGAGCCATTGTTCCTCCTGGGCCTTTCTCCAAAGAAAGAGTTGACGCGTATCGGGAAAGCCAGGGCCCTGCCTGCGGGGGCAGCAGGACCATCTGCAAAACCTGGAGGCGCGCCCTTCTCTGGTGCCTAGTGTGAGACAACTTTCAGGAACTGATCAGAAGGGAGAGTCTGTGGAGAGCTTGGGGCGCCGGCTCTCAGCTTCGGAGCTCCCACGGGGCTGGAGTCTGGGCACTCCTGCTGCTCAGGAGGAGGGACCAGCGCGCCCTGCTCTCGAAGGTGGGACGGTTTACGATCTCAGCCCCCACGTTCTCACCGCCCAGCGAGCCCCGCAGGCAAGAAGCAGACCTGGCCTGGTCTTTGAGTCTCCAGAACGGACGGTCTTGCGTTGTGACCAACGTAAAACTCTCGGATTTCAGCGATGGCCAACAAGAACCTTCGACTTTACCAGCGGAGGAAAACTGCGTGTGGAGATCCATTTCCTTTCAAGAGTTTATTCGATATTTAGGCAGCGCCCCTTGTATATGAGAAACTATTACGTACTGTTGTAAAAAAGGTGAAATTAGCCTCATATCCGGGCACAGTTTACTTCCATATAAAATGAGAAACATTAGGTTATAAGGTGGCGAATGCCAAATAGATCTAAGTGGGGGTGGGGGTGGGAAGGCCACAGGCACCAGGGGAGTGAGAAAGCAAGCAGGGTAGGGGTGACGGGGAGAGGGGAGAGGATGGGAGAGGAGAGGGTTTGAGAGGAAGCGGAGGAAGAAAGGGGAGAGGGCTGGAAAGGAGGGGGGAGAGGGAGGGGGTTAGAAACGAGGTGGGAGAGAGAGGGAGGGAGAGGAAACGGAGAAGGTGGAAGGTAAGAGAGCGAAGAGGAAGAGATGGAAAAAAGGGCGGAGTGAGGGAAGGACCTAGAGAGCCTAGACAGGCGCCGCGGGAGGGAGGGGGAAGCCTAGTTTGTGTCTAGGAGGCCTCTCCTCAGTGCGCTCTTTAGGAAAGGCTCTCAACCCCCCCAAAGACGTTCTCGGGCAGCCTCCCCGCCTCTTCAAGCGCCGTCTGGGTCCACGATCACCGCTCACACCGCGGCCTCCGAGGCCAGCAGCGCGCACACCCCCCGCTCGCCAGCCGACGCCAAGTGAGGGGCCCGACGGCCTCTGCCTAAACCGAGCGCTCTGTCTCCTCGACGGCCCTCCTCCCCGAGCGCAGGCCGGAAGCCAGGTGGGCGCGACCCCAGCGAGGCCCCGCGCGTGCCGGGAACACTATTGCGCGAGTCTCGTGAGCCCTGAAGCCGGGCAGGGAGGGATGCCCCTGCGGCCGCCAAGGCGCGGGCCCAGATGTGGGAGAGACACGCGAACCTGCGGACGGGCCTGGCGGAAGACAGGGCCCACAAGCGATTCTCCACGGTTAACGGTTTCTCGTGCTACCTGTGTGCGTTTACTCGTTGATAAGCGCGTTGCCGGAGTCAGAAGGGAAGGTGGCGGGGAAGTGGAAGAGCTAAGACTCGCGCAGGAAGAGCGACTGCTCGCGGCGCTCCCACGAAGGGTGCAAGCGGCGGCCGGGAGCCGTGGGCAGAAGGGAGGCGAGCGCGCGGCTCAGGTAGGGTAAGAGCGCGGGGTGGGCCGCGGACGACCAGCAGGAGCCTACAGACCGCTGAGCATCCCGGCCGGGGCAGCTGGTGTGGACTGCGGCGTGGCCCCTGAATCCTGGACCCTTGCCCTAGACGGAGCGGAGGCCTGATGGGATCACTGGAAAGTAGACGGGAGCTTAGGGCCCTGCTGCTTCTCCAAGTGGGCGCTGGCTCCCGGCCCCGGGCGGTCGGGGCAAAGGCCGCCCGCGTTTTCCCAAGCGCGCCCGGCTGCCCCGCGGGAAGAGGGCGGCGGAACCCGGGAGGTCGCCTGGGTCAGCGTCCTCCACCCCCGTAGCAGACGGCGGCCTTCGGAACCGGCAGGAGGCGCTGTGCCGACGAATTAGAGCGGAATAGAAAGATTTTTCGGGGTGGCGTTTTTCGCATCCCAGCACAGGGATGTAGTTGAGTGGACTTGATTCAGACCTGCTTCTTCGTCATCTCCTTTCTCTCCTCTTTAAAATATGTGTGTGTGTATGTGTATGTGTGTGTGTGTGGTCAGAAGGATGGACAGCAAAAGGGGTTGTAAGCAGAAAATCTTAAAATTTCAGATTCATTGACTGTTTTAAAAGGAAGATGTAAGGCAGGAATTCTGATTCTTGACTAACTGCAAACGGCTCGCCTATCACTGCCATTTGTTAAAAATTCTAGAGATTCTAACGCTCTTTTATAAGACACTCATTTGTAGGGTTTGGTTCAAATTCTTTTCTGGAAGTAAGGGTTTAAAAAAAACTTTCTGCTTATTGCTGTCTGTAAGATCACATATCAGTAACAGGAATAAGGAGAAATAATTTCAATATATAATTGAAATTCTAATATAATTATTCAAATATTGTGTTTGAGATGGCCTTATCAAACAATCAAAATCCTGTTATTTGCAAATGTAGTGGTCTGTGAGTCCCTAGTGAATCCACTGGAACTGGAGCAGTTATGCAAAAATGAAATGCATTTTTTATCGTCATACTTTAGTGTACGACCAAATCATATCAGTGAATAATCTTCTGCAAACATCGATCAGAAATAAAAGGAAATCCCTGAACTCCTCGTGTTCAGGCCAATATAGACTCTTGAGTTCTGTGTAAATAGTGAGACCATGAAGGCATTGAATGGCACTGCCTTAATCTGTATGTATTCTCTGTCTCTGAAAGATCTGCTTGTTGGTAGAAAGTGGCGCTCCTGGACTTTGGTTTTCGAAGTGATTTTATGCCATTTTGGAAACTATTCAGCAGTGATTATAAATGCAAAATGACTACAGTGCATGGACTAAAAAAGACATTTTATTCTTTATATATGGAAGAACTAAATTCCAACAAAGCTTTTATTTAAAAAAAAAACCCTATCATTTATTTTATGGTAGTGCGATTTGGAAGTGAACCTATTCTAGTTAACAAATAACTGTTTTAGGACCTCGGGATATTAAACTTAAAATTTGCATGAATTTTGGGGAAAAGAAGTTTGTGGTTTACCCAGATAGTAATTGTCCCTGGCTAGATACTCCTTCACAGTTTTGCTTAAAAACACAGTTTTGCTTGCTTCAACCTGATGAGCAAGTTTCTGATGGTGTGATTCTACCTCTTCTTTGAATAGGTTAACTCCAAAGTAGATATAAAGTAAACCCTAGTGAAATAGTATAGTTCTTTTTATTTGATAAAGCTTAGATTAGATAAGTAGAAAGTAAAATTACATGGGAAATTAAATGTATAATCATAATACCTTACTTTTGTAGCATTTTGTATCTTAAAAAGTGCTTTAAGTTATGTTTATCTCATTTGATTCTCACAATAAGCCTTCTGAAGTGGATAGCATTTTGTTGATTATATCATTGGGGAAACAGGCTCGAGTGGTGACCTCAAGTTCATGTAGCTAGTTTGTAGCAGAGCTAGGAGTCAAACTCTAGATGTGGGTAGACATTTCTTTTTTTTATATATTTGTCTTTTTTTGAAAAATAAATTTTATTGGAGTATAGTTGACTTATAAAGTTGTGTTAGTTTTAGGTATACAGCAAAGTAAATCAGTTATGCATATACATATATCCTTCCTTTTCAGATTCTTTCCCCATATGTTATCACACGGTATTGAATGGGTTACCCTCTGCAATGCAGTAGGTCCTTGTTACCTATCCATTTTATTTTTTTATTTTGATTTTTTCTTTTTTAGCCGCACCCTCGGCATATGGAAGTCCCTGAGCCAGGGACTGAATCTGAGCCAGAGCTGTGACCTGTGTTATAGCTGTAGCAATGCCTGATTCTTAACCCACTGGGCTGGGCCAGGGATCAAACCAGCACCTCCACAGAGACAAGCAAGATCATTAACCCACTGTGCCACAGTAGGAACACCTACCTATCCATTTTTATTATTTTTAGTTCATTTTCTTCATTTCTTTTTCAGCTCCACCTGTGGCATATGAAAGTTCCGAGGCTAGGGGTTGAATTGGAGCTGCAGCTGAGGCCTACCCCAAAGGCGTAGCCACACCAGATCTGAGCCACATCTGTGACCTACACTGGAGCTTGTGTCAATGCTGGATCCTTAACCCACTGGGCAAGGCCAGGGATCGAACCCACATCCTCACAGAGACTATACCATGTCCTTAACCCTTTAAGCCACGATGGGAACTCCTATTTGCCTGTTTGTTTGTTTGTTTTTGCTTTTTAGGGCTGCGTCTGCAGCATATGGAAGTTCCCAGGCTAGGAGTTGAATTGAAAATGCAGCTGCTGGCCTATGCCACAGCCACAGCAACACAGGATCTTTAACACACTGAGCAAGTCCATGGATCAAACCTGCATCCCCATGGATGTTAGTCAGGTTTGTTACCAGTGAGCCACCATGGGAACTCCCACTATTTGCCTTTTTAATGGTACATTTTAAACATGTTTTTAAACTTTCTAATAAAAGTTTCTTTCACATTACTAAATCTAAATTATTGGATTATCCATTTTACTTTAGTAAGGACACACTTCAGCTGTGAGTAATTGAAATGTACCAAAACTTTTGCCTCAAACAGTTGGATTAACCAACACTTAAGTACCCTGTATGTTAAAAAATAGGCAAAATTCTGCAATATATCGCCTGCTGTCTTTGAGTTTTGTTGGTTTTATATAAGTTAGAGTACAGTTTTTATTTATTATTTGGAATACATATCCCATTTGGATTTGGAATACAAAGCCCACGAGTGCAGAGGATATGTTTATTCATCTTATTAATAGAGGTATCCTTAGTACCTTACAGGTGCTTGGAATTTAGTGGATATACTGTATACATCATAAGTAAATGATACTCATACTCTCCTCGACCTCATCTCTTTGAAAATTCTACCCATCCTTCAAAACTTGTCTCAGATGCTACATCCTCTGGAGTTCTTCTCTGATTGCTCCCACCTGTAAATTCTCCTGGTGCTTTGAATGTCATTATTTATAGCATTTATCTATGCCAATTTCTTCCTATTTGTGTACATGTTTTCAATCTTGCCTCCTAGACTTTACGTTTCTTGTGGGTAGAGACACCTTACTTAGAATGATGCCTTGTGCCATATATTCCATTAATGTTAACTAAGTGAATAAAACCAAAACTGTGTACATGAACTTCTCAATATGAATTTATATAACTTGATTATAAGTTTTATGGTAGAATTTATAAACAAGTATGTATTTCCCTTAACAAAATAAGTTGTATGCTCAATATTGGTCCTGATCATTTTCATTAGGGGTAGTTTATCATTTTTTGACTTTGTGATATAAAGTCACTTTGTGATTTGCTGTGGCTTTGAACATTAACCATTAACATTAACATTAACCATATTAACCATATCTAGAACAAATGTTACAGGGATTTTCAGTATAGCTTTTTATGACTAACAGAATTCATTTACTAAACTACATGCTATTTCTTCTCTAGACTGTAAGGTGTATGCTTTAACATATGATACCATTATATATATTTTTCAGAGATGGAGAACTCACTAACATTTTATGTTAATACAGTAGTTTTTTTTGTTGTTGTTGTTGTTGTTGTTGTTTTTTGTCTTTTTGCCTTTTTTCTAGGGCCACACCTGTGGCATATGGAGGTTCCCAGGCTAGGGGTCCAATCAGAGCTATAGCTGCTGGCCTACGCCACAACCACAGCAACGTGGGGTCGGAGCCCCATCTGCAACCTACACCACAGCTCATGGCAACGCTGGATCCTTAACCCACTGAGCAAGGCCAGGGATCGAACCTGCAACCTCATGGTTCTTAGTCGGATACGTTAACCACTGAGCCACAACGGGAACTCCAATATAGTAGTTTTTTTACAGTGGAAAAAATTAGCAAAATTAGCTAGCAAAAATTAGCACTTTAATGCAAATTTTAAAAAAACCCTGAGTTATAAGGAAATATATATATTTTTTACCCCTAGACCTAATTTGAGACAAAAGGAGCTTCTTAAGTTCATTTATTCTACTTCCAAAATTGGAAATGATTTAGTCTCAATGGGAGGGTATGAGAAAATACCCTCAGTGGAAAATTTTTACTCTTCCCACTAGTAATTTTACATATACGCTGCTCCTGCCAGAGGTATACCAGGGATAGATATACTTTTTGACTGAAACTTATTTCATACTCTTGCAGAATGAGCACTACAAGCCGGCTCTTCAGAATAGTATTCTGTAGTAAGTTTGTTGGGACATTTGATTCTTGCATTTAATTCAATTAACTCAGCCACGCAACAGAAATAGCAGCAACCAGTAATATCTTGATTTTCAAATTGCATTGATGACTTGAGTTCCTGAATCACATGAGTGGATTTTGACCTAGGGAGTGCAGAAGGAAAGTTGTGATAGAGTTTTGAAGTGGGAGGCTGTGGGGCTGGGTAGTTAAGATGGTTTTTCTAGTCTAAGATTTAATATATAAAAGTACAAATTGTGAATCCTTAAAAAGCATTAATGTACTTAGGTTTACCGCTAGATTGTACTGCTTTAAAAAAAAAAAAAAAACTCATTGCAGCTCAAAATTTCAAGTCACAATCCTAAAATGTCTTTTTTGGTTAATTTCACTAAATGAAAGAAACTTAAAAGTTACTTCCTTAAACTG
Organism: Sus scrofa; assembly: GCF_054392235.1. Taxonomy (NCBI): domain Eukaryota; kingdom Metazoa; phylum Chordata; class Mammalia; order Artiodactyla; family Suidae; genus Sus; species Sus scrofa. Next base: position 37,885,683 of record NC_139386.1, on the reverse strand, counting down.
TGGAATGTTTTGGCCAGGTGACCTGAAATAGAAAACAGATAAAGATGACTTACTGGTTAGTGAAACACCAGTCTGAAACAGACAGCTTACTTTTTTTTCCTCTTCATTTCCCTTGGACCAGCTGTTAATGTTTAACCTTCATTTACTACTTCAAGAGTCATATTTACACTTCTCCAGCAACACTTTATCCATATGTTCCTTGGCCTTATACATTATATAAGGCTCTTTTAGGGCAACTGCCTAATCTTCTCATTAAGAAAATGTCACACTCACCCCAAATAACCCTATAGAAGATGTCAGATGATATCACCACTAAAATAACCCCATAGACGATGTCATCTGATATCACTTATAGGCTCCCTTTTAGTTTTGCCAGTAACAGTCTTTGCCAGGTTGTTCTTCCCATTTAGACAGCTAGAGTGTTTTCTTTTCTTTTTCAATTGATAGAAAAAAAAAGGTTTCTAAAAATACTTCACAATTCACTTGATATCAGATAATGAATTCAGCTTCCTTAAGAGGATCATAATACAAAGATAATTTTTCTTTGTCATAATCAGTTGTCTTATCTGAAACAAGTGGTCATAATTTGGTTGATAAATTTCATACTAGAATGTTGCTGCTTCCAGACTGCAGGGAATGTGACAAGAAAGAATGGATGGACTTTACCTCTTGTCTGATAACTTGCGTGTACCTAGTACTTCATATGTCAGAGATGGAAAGAATTGACAAGTTGGGCTTAGGAAGTGTTTTTATGAATAAAGCTGTCTTATTATTCTGACTCTCTTGACCACTTAAGATAATTATGTATATTAGAGAAAAAGTCAGGTCAATGAATTATCAAATTGCTTTGTCTAGCTTCAGTTATTGATAGTGAATGATTAATTCAATGAAGTTGGAGTTAAGATCCATGTATGTAAAATTTATAATGTACTGATTATCTAATTGACCTTTAGCTATTCAATATCACCAGGTTCAAGGGTTTCATCTGTAAAATACACATAATCATATTTATCACCTTTGAGGAGTATTTATTTTGGTTTAAGAGATGTCAGATAAGTGCTATCGTAAAAATAAATCTAATATATTGCAACCAATATTAGATCACTTGTATCTTTAAAGTTGCTTAGAGATTTACAAATAATGTGTGATCTGAGTGAATGTGTCTCATTCCTGATTTGTTCTTGGCTCAAGAAGATACTAATGTTTACCAGAAACTATCACTCGTTTTAAAGTAGGCCCGATTGATTTAAAAAAAAAAAGTTGAATTCAAACTTTTTTTTTTTTTTGCTATTTCTTTGGGCCGCTCCTGCGGCATATGGAAGTTCCCAGGCTAGGGGTCGAATCGGAGCTGTAGCCACCAGCCTACGCCAGAGCCACCGCAACGCGGGATCCGAGCCGCGTCTGCAACCTACACCACAGCTCACGGCAACGCCGGATTGTTAACCCACTGAGCAAGGGCAGGGGCAGGGACCGAACCCGCAAGCTCATGGTTCCTAGTCGGATTCGTTAACCACTGCGCCACGACGCGAACTCCTGAATTCAAACTTTATTTCGTCAAAAATAATTTCCTCTGTGCAGAATTAGGCTGTCTCGTCTAGGGCAGTTCTCTGTAGTGATATGGTGCTAATTCTCCATGGTCTTACACTCCATTTTTAAGTCTGTAGAGTTATCCTTATGAGTGTTCATTTGTGAAATCACTGTGAATGAAACTCAGGCTGTAAATTCATATATCTAAAGCAAAAGTTATGGTGATTTTCTCTATAAGCTTTTGTAACAAATAAAATTCTCTTACTAAATTGCATACTACTAAATCATTGTGCCAATTTGATAGTTGAGAGATAGTGGCAGATTTTGTTAAAACAAATTATAATTTCCACATTGAAACTTACCACTCCCAATTCTGTCATCCTTATTGCCCGATTCAGTAATTTCAGCACTGATCACAAACTTGCATTTTAACATTTGTTTTATGCTTTGTTCTCCTTAAGACTCTATAGCTTCTGAGGGCAGGTTCTAAGTACTGTAAATTTTTTAAATGCCTCACAACTCCCAAGTATAGTTTTGGCATGTGGTGTGTACTCAGTGAAGAATTCTTCAAATAAACATGAACTGTTCTTATTGAGTGTTGTGCAAGGTACTTTTTAGAAATATAAAGAATTAAAAGACACAATCTTGGGAGTTCCCGTCATGGCTCAGCAGTTAACAAACCCGACTAGCATCCATGAGGACACGGGTTTGATCCCTGGCCTCTCTCAGTGGGTTAAGGAGGATCTATCATTGGTGTGAGTTGTGGTTTAGGTTGCAGATGCAGCTCGGATCCTGTGTTGCTGTGGCTGTGGTGTAGGCCAGTGGCTATAGCTCAGATTGGGAACCTCCATATGCTGAGGGTGTGGCCCTAAAAAGACAAAAAAAAAAAAAAAAAAGACACAATCTTAAGAGTTTCCTGGTGGCCCAGCGGGTTAAGGATCTGGTGTTGCCACCACTGTGGCTTGGGTTGCTGCTGTGGCATGGGTTTGATCTCTGGCCCTAGAACTTTTGTATGCGGTGGGCATGGCCAAAAAAAAAAAAAAAAAAAAAGACAAAATCGCTATCTTTGTGATATGTGTGGTCATACTAAGGTCCACATAATTTACTAGGGAATAGACTTATATGTATAATTATGAAATCCAGAAAACTTATTTTGCTGTTTTTTTGTAATGTATTTGGCAGTAAAATGTAACCCAAGATTTACTCATTTGGTAGAAAAACCTGATGTGAGCTGATGTGAAGCTTTTTATTCCTCATTTATTTCACTTCAGTTTAACTTTAGATATGTTAATGATTTTAATTATGGTGATGTTATGCTTTACATGATGTGTGTTCTTTATTACCTTTTGAAATCTGAAAAATTCTGACTTCCTAAATGTATTTGATCTCAGGAGCTTTGGGGATTGTGGATCTGTATAACATGCAAAAAGTTAAATGATAAAATAGTTAAATAACACTTTATTATAGGAGAGGAGTTCCCATTGTGGTTCAGCAGTAACGCATCTGACTAGTATCCATGAGGACGCAGGTTCCATCCCTGGCCTTGCTCAATGGGTTAAGGATCCAGCGTTGCTGTGGGTTGTGGTGTAGGTCACAGATGAGGCTCGGATCTGTGGCACAGGCTGCAGCTCGGATTCAGCTCCTAGCCTGGAAACTTCAATATGGCTCGGATGTGGCCCTAAACACCCCCCCTCCCCCGCAATAATAATAGTAGGAGAAATATCTCAAACCAGTACTTAGAAAGACATCTCAAACTCTGTGTTTCTGGTGGGTGTCCCTGCAAATGGGCAGGAACTCAGTCTTGGATCCCAGGGGCCAGAGGCAGTTCATGTAAGGAGTATCTGCTGGACATCTTCAGGCATAAGAAGAGCCAGAGGATCTATACAAGCTAAGTTCTTTAGAAAGCACTGAGGATCAGAACCAGGGAAACAGAGTTCAGTCAGCAAGGGGTAAGAGCTAGCCTGAAAAAAAAGGAGGCAGAAAGACACTGGAATAGAAAGAGAATTAAGGGTAAGGTGCTGCTTAAGCGGATGGCTTTAATATAAACTGTATATTGGGATGGGCTGGTGCAGACAATTGTTGCTTGGATCTGAAAGGGGGCTTTAAAGATCACTACTCCTGTACCCTCTCCCTATTTTACAAATGAGTAGAAGTTCCTCTCGTGGCTCAGTGGTTAACCAATCTGACTAGGAACCATGAGGTTTCAGGTTCAATCCCTGTCCTCGATCAGTGGGTTCAGGATCCAGTGTTGCTGTGAGCTGTGGTGTAGGTTGCAGACATGGCTCGGATCCCTCTTTGCTGTGGCTCTGGCATTGGCCAGCGCCTACAGCTCAGATTGGACCCCTAGCCTGGGAACCTCCATATGCTGCAGGTGGGGCCCTAAAAAGCAAAAAACAAACAAAAAACCCCAACAAGAACACAAATGAGTAACCTGAAGTTAAATAATAAATTTTCAGGAGTTCCCTTCGTGGCTCAGCGGTTAACAAACCTGATGTGGTTTTTTTTAATTAATTTCTTTTTTTTCCACTGTACAGCATGGGGACCAAATTACACATACATGTATACGTACTTTTTCCTCCCATTGTTGTGTTGCGATGTAAGTATCTAGACATAGTTCGCAATGCTACACAGTAGGATCTCATTGTAAATCCATTCCAAGAGCAATAGTTTGCATCCGTTAACCCCAAGCTTCCAATCCCTCCCACTCCCTCCCTTTCCCCCCGCCTCCATGGGCAGCCACAAGTCTATTCTCCAAGTCTATGATTTTCTTTTCTGTGGAAACATTCATTTGTGCTCTATATTAGATTCCAGTTATAACTGATATCATATGGTATTTATCTTTCTCTTTCTGACTTATTTCGCTTAGTGTGAGAGTCTCTAGTTCCATCCATGTTGCTGCAAATGGCATTATATCGTTCTTTTTAATGGCTGAGTAGTATTCCATCGTGTGTATATACACCACATCGTCCTAATCCAATCATCTGTTGATGGACATTTGGGTTGTTTCCAGCTCTTGGCCACTGTGAATAGAGCTGCAATGAACATGTGGGTGCCTGTGTCTTTTTTAAGGAAAGTTTTGTCCAGAAATATGCCCAAGAGTGAGATTGCTGGGTCATATAGTAGTTCTATGTATAGTTTTCTAAGATACCTCCACTGTTCTCCATAGTGGCTGTACCAGTTTACATTCCCACCAACAGTGCAGGAGGGTTCCCTTTTATCCACACTCCCTCCAGCACTTGTTATTTGTGGACTTATTAATAATGGCCATTCTTACTGGTGTGAGGTGGTATCTCATGGTAGTTTTGATTTGCATTTCTCTAATAATCAGGGATGCGGTTTTGATCTCTGGCTTCGCTTGGTGAGTTGGGGCTCCAGCATTGCCCTGCACTGTGGTGTAGGTCGCAGATGCAGCTAGGATCCTGTGTTGCTGTGGCTGTGGGATGGGCTGGCAGCTGTAGCTCCAAATCGACCCCTAGCCTGGAAACTTCCACATGCCACAGGTGCGGCCCTAAAAAGAAAAAAAAGTTCAAATATCTAGTTCATGGTTAATCCATAACACAAATCCAAGTTTTGCATTGCCTATCTAGTGCTCTTCCTACTACCAAAGAGAGATAGTATTTCAGTCTGGAGTGGTCACAAAGGAGTTTTCAGAGGAATGAAGTTTGAATTGAAATATTGTAGTATTAACCCCTTATACTGCTTTCATGTGTTTTCATTTGGTTTTCTGTCTGCTGTCCTGATTGGGTGATTTCCATTATTCTATCTTCCACGTCACTAATTCGTTCCTCTGCATTATTCATTCTGGTCTTTATTGCATATATATATGTGTAACTGGGTCACCACGCTGTACAGTAGAAAAAAAAATAATGTATTGGGGAAATAAAAAAAGAAATATTATAGTAGTTTGCCAAAACTTAATTCCCCATAAATCTCTGAATGTATTTTTTGTATATTTTTGCATTTTAAGTACCTGATATCAAAAACTGTCTTAATGTTTTAAATCTCTAGATTACTTAGGAAGTATTTTTCACATAGTATAGGAAAAAAAAAGTCGTAACAGAGGCAGACTAAAAAGTTTGTTTTACAGTGGAAAGAATGCCCCTGGGAATCATAAGACCTGAGTTCTATTCCAGCACAGATTATCTGGACAACCTTGTGCAAATCACTGAACCCCTCCAAAAACCAGTTTCCCATTTGAAAAAGGGTAAGATCAAGTGATCTTTAAATTCTCTTATTCTGTAATTTATTTGTCTTTTATTGGCTAGGACAAAATTGTTGCCATTAACACTTACTGAATTTAATTGTTTAAGTACTACAAAATCATAGGTCATATGAATTTGATTTTCCAGGAACTCTGTCTTTATGAAGAAAGATCTCTCAATATATCTAGAACACTGATTCAGATATTTTAGTAAAATGAAAATATAAAATAAATTAATATCAATAATACATTCAACCATACCCTCAACATTGTATGCAAAACATTGAGTAAGGTGTGTGCTCTGACTTCAAGTTGTTTAGGATTTAGTCAGCATTTACACTAAATAATTTAAAAAAATAAGTAAGTAAACATAACAAGCTCAATGGAGCTCAGATATGTTTGGCTGGAATGAATCAGCCTCTAAAAGTGTGGTGTGACTGGCTGTTCAACCTTTTGTTGGGACTGTTTAAATTACTTAGCATTTCATAAGGTAAATATTTTGATACCGTGTACTCCTTGATGAATATGAAAGTGGTTTATCATTTTTGAAGAAAACTTAGAAACTCTTAAGCATCAACTCAGAATGTATAATGTTTCTAAGTGAATATCATCAGGGATAATAGAACCATATCCCCCAAACCTCCTCTTCTCAGTCCTAAGCATGCATCATATTCACTTCACTTTATGTTGTATTAACTAATGGTAAAAATATTTGGTTGGAACTGCATAGCATTGTGATTGACTGGTGAACATTTTAATAAAGGAGATCTAAATAAAGATAACATTTTTCAAAAGAAGGACATTGCTTGTGCTTGACTATGTCTTTGGTAAGACATTTATTCAGTCCTGTCAGTTAATTTAGACTAGAACACTTGAAGTTACCAGCCTGTGAATATCTTTATGGCGTAAACCATTTTGTGAAATTTTCTTGCAGGTATTTTCCTAAACAAAAGTTTTTTTCAAGCTTTTGACTGTGATCCACTGTCAAAAATCTGAAATAAATTTTACATGGTGACCCAGTACTAACATACAGAAGTAGGTAACAAAACTTTCATGAAACAAGGCTATGTGTGGTGTACAATGACTTTTTACCTTCTGTTCTAAATCTATTTAATTCTTTTGAAATAATTGGTCAGAAACCCACTAAACTGACTCATAACTCCTAAAAGGTCATACTTGAAGTTTGAAATCTTGAGCTAAACTCTCTTGAGAGCAGTTATTAGGTTCTATTTAACTTATTCCCCAGTGCCTAGGTCTGTGCTGAGCACACAGATGGTGCTCAAATCATGTATGTTGAATGCTTTGTTCTCAGTCTAGTTTCAGAAATGTTACAGTATCGGTGAGGCTTGTCTCTAGCAGTTGCCTGGATCTGCTGGAAGAGTTAGAAGAAAATTGTAGTAATTAGAAGATGAAGGTAAAACATGTATGAGAAGAGGAAAAAGTCTCTTTTCACTTTAAATTAAAAAATCTATGATATAACAATGCATTTAGGTCTCTTAGAAGTTATAGAATCAAGTCCTGACTTGTCTTTTTTTTTTTTCAGATACCATTATTTTCAACTCAGTATTCATTCCTCAAATAATTTTATCTTGAAATTATCACCTCACAAACATATAGTGACCCTCTCCTAACTGCTTGTGTGTGTGTGTGTGTGTGTGTGTGGTTTAACTTTGATTTGGTATTATTTTTAAAAAAAATAAGATCTCTGTCTTGTAAAGTTTGTTTAACTTATTCTTTATTACCATTCTTCAAATAGTAGTCTGAGCCAACTACTACTTGTTTATACATCACATTTTTTTCTTTTTTTTTAATCTTCTAATAGTACAAAATTTTTCTCTCCATAGTAATGTTTAATTTAATTTTTTTTCTTTCTTTTTTTTTTTGGACATATGGAAGTTCCCAGGCTAGGGGTCAAATCAGAGCTACAGCTGTTGGCCTACATCATAGCCACAGCATCTGGGGATCCCAGCCACGTCTGCCATCTACACCACAGCTCAAAGGCAATGCCAGATCCTTAACCACTGAGCAAGGCCAGGTATCAAACCTGTATCCTCATGGGCAGTAGTTGGGTTCATTACTGCTGCTCCACAGGGAACTCCGTTTGTTTAATTTTTATCCTAAGTATGGTCATTAATGATTTAAACTTTTCCATTCATACTCATTAATAACTTTTGGGGAGGATTTTGGCAAATTTTTGGTTCCTTTTGAGTTCAAATGAAATAACAGTCTATTATAACAAATATTGTTAGAACTAAAATTTCTGAAAGATTGCCTAGTATTTCCTAGGTGTTGTTTTTTCTTTGTAACAGTAATTTGTATAATAGGGTTTCTGTTTAGCAAAAGAATTAGCATAATAAAAATTTTCTGAGATATGATTAATCCCCATAGATAAAGATACATAATGTACTACCATCAGATTTGAACAAGGTTAAATTACATCAGTAGATCAGGTAAATTTTCACAACTGTTATTTTGCACTGAATGATATATTATTTTATAATTATTCTAAAATTAATATTTTCTTCTCAGCCAGATACTAGATTCTTCAAAGAAATCTCCTTTTTCTTTTTTTTTTCTTGTTTTCCTCCAGTTTTTCCTTTTTTTTTTTCTATATCTTTTTGTATCACACAAATTCTTCTATGCTTTATACAGTGTAGAAACCCAGTGGATGCTTGCTAATGCTTTAGTCTGTTTCCTAAAACATTTGGGATTTCTAAGGCTCTCTGATATCAGTGTTATGTGGTGGATAACGATTTGGAACTAGAAGTTAGAAAACTAAGCCTATAATTCTTTTTAGTAACTCAGTGATTTTAATCTCTACATTCTTTTATTTTCTTATCTGTAATCTACACAGGGCTAATAATTGCTTTTTCCTTGTGTCTGTTTCGTAGCATAACATGAAGAACATATGAGATAATTATAGAATGTTTTTTGAAAATTTAAAGGTATTCTACATGTATAAATTGTTAGTGAGGCTGTACAATGACCAGCACAGTTGTTAACAAGAGTAAGCACTGAATAGCAGCTGCCATTAACATTATTTAACTTGCATGCATACTTATATATTTCAGTTGTTTTATATTTCACATTTTAACATTTGAGTCTAATAACTGTATTGTTGTAAATCTATTTTTCATACTTCTAATTTTCTGTGGCTCTTTTAACTGGAATCCTTTTTCCTTCCCAAAATCTGTTCCATTTTTTTAAATAACTATTTGCCATTTTATAAATTTTTACACATGAAATAATTGAAGTGTATAACTGGATAATTGATGACAAAAATTTCAAAGTAATTTTTTAAATTGTCAATTAATCTGTGAGATTGAATATTTTGAATTCCATATTTTGAATTATGACAATTTGAATTATTCAGTATATATAATCATGTATTATTGGGGCATTTGAATGATAGCAATTGCTTTAAATTATACAATTCTGATTAATTATATTTTGCCCTATTTCAGGTAAATGAAATTTCTATTGCCTTATTTTTTTACAATAACATATTTTAAAAATAACAGATATTTTACCCAAAAGGGGAGGTTGTAGCCAGTTGAAGATAAAAAAGTACAAAAGCAATTTAAACTTTACAATTTAGATCCCAGTCAGGTAGTTATACTTTACTTATTTATAATATTGCTATAGATTCTTTAGTATTTTAAAAATTATTTATTTGTTTTATTGTTTTCTCTATCAAAAAAAAATGATCCCATCATAATGCCTGGAGTCTTCTTTCTTTAATCATTAAAGATAATCCATGTTTTTTGCAATTCAAAATTATGTAAATGGAGTTATTCAAATAGTTTAACTCTTCCTAAAAGGGGGGGGAAGTGTGTTCCTATGTGTGCGTGTGTGTGTGCGTGTGTGTAAGACTTAATTAAATTGAGTCTTTTTTTCCTTTCAGGAACCTTTCCCAAAATGTTAGAAGAGGGATAAAAAAACATTTGCAGCTTTTGTTTCACTTGGTGAACAAGTCAGGAACTGTTTGCATGTAATAATCCAACATCAGCTTAAGTTTTTTGGCTCTGCGTATGCAAGAGCAAGAAAAGATTTTGCTTCCAGTTCCTGCACAGTATATTTTTTTTTTTCCTTATTGGTTGGTTGGATTTCCTATTCAGCACCACTTTACTTTCATTATTTTGGTCATTAATCTGTTCATTTTGGAAGAATAATTACAGCAATGTTTTTCTAAGTTTTTTGGAGTGTGTGTGTGTGTATGTGATATTTTGTTGGAATATCTACAAAAGCAATAAAAATTCTTGTCCAAACCCTCAAGATGCAGATGGTGTCATGAATGTTTTGAAGGCGGGAAATCATACAGTTCTATTTTAAGAAATTCTATTTATTTTAAAGTCACATAATTTTTTTCTCCTCTTTAAAGTACCTGACTAGCAAGAGAATATTTATGGCATCCATTTACAGAAAAAAAATCCAATTCTTGTAGTAGATTAAGTTTTGAATACTACAGCTCTTGGAGACCTAGAGATCTAGGGCTTATTTTGGAGTTAACTTATGTTTTCACCTACTTACTTGCTGGCTTCTTAAAAATCTGTGAATTTTTCATTTGTTTTTCTATTTCTTTCAGTATAATTACATCATCTTCTTAACCGGGAGAATTGCTGTCTGCCCCTCAGCTCTGTATCATTAATGAAAATCTTTGACTGTGTGTTGGGTTTCCTTGGTACAGGTTAGTACATGACTTTTGGTTTGCTCAGATTCATTATCTATTAGGATTTTTCTGACTGCACTATCATTGCTTTATTTCTTTATTTTTCTTGTGGCAATTTCTTTCCTAAAATTTTCGTTTTGTGTTTCTCATTTCTTTTCTCTAGTTACTTTATCTTTCATAGAGGTTCTAATAAAACTGACCCACCAACCAAACAACAAAAACGAAAAAAAAAAAAAAAAAGACCTACTTCCTGGAAAACTTGACTCTCTCCATATTTTTTCCCTTTTATTTCATTCTTTAATTATTATTGTTTTAAAAAATTGCTTGGAATCTCTTTTAATTCCACTAGGTCATGCTCTCTTTATTCCTAACATTTCTCAAATCTGCCCCTTCTGTATCAATATCAGTATGGTTTTCAGAGTCTAACAAAATGATCTATCTAAAACAAACATGAACAGACTACTACTCCCTAAAAAACATTTAGTAACGCCCCATCACCTACAGAAGAAAATTAATCTCAGCATTGATTACAATAATCTAGCCCCTGACATTTATTTTGGAAATATGAGACACATAATTCCTGGAACTTACTGTGATGGTTTCTTGCCTCTGTGCTTAACTCATGTTTTCCTTTGCATGAAAGTTTTTCTCTTTCTCACTCCTTCCTTATCTGGCTAGGAAGGAAGATTTTCATCTTTCAAAATCCTGCTTGGGTAACATTACTTCCAGGAAATCTTACTGGCTGGTCATGTGACCCTTTTTACTTTGATTTTTCATTGCAGTCCTTGCCTAACTCTTATCTATTCATCTATTCCTATCATTCATTAAAGATTGGGATCACTGAAGGCACAGGCCAAACCGTAGTTGGCTTTGTAACTGAAAGTACTGTTAAAATATCTGTTAAACTAAACTTTTCCCAACTGTTTATAAGAAGTTGAATATGTTGTGAAAGGTGCTGATAAAAGCGAAAACTACGCCAAAACACAAAAGAACGTTGTAGGTTTCTGATTGCTTTATTGACAGAATGTCACTGATTCGATATCCTAAATTTCTAACTTTTTCCTTCCGGATACATTCATAGCGAAGGAGTGAGCCCCAGCATTACATCCTGAAGATGCTGGATCAAGGGAATTTTCTGTTTGCTTTGTAGAACTGTCTTACTTGAACAGTTTTTGGCAAAAGTACTAAGCTCTCAGATCATTTTAGAAATGATAAACTCTGTGTAGCAGGTGTCTTTCCTGGTGTAGGCTGACAACAGAAAGAAAAGTACAGCTAACTGATTCCAGCTCCAAAGCAGTCTCAATCTGTAGCCCATCTCCAAAAGCCTTTGGCAGGAGATAGATGGGAATGCTCTGATTGTCCATGTTCTTGGAAAGATACAAATAGGGGGAAAAAGTTGCTTTCATCAAGCCAGTTTTCTACATTTTTACAGTTTATGTAGTTTAACCTCTCAAAGAATTTTTTTTTTTTGTCTTTTTTTTTTTTTGTCTTTTTTTTTTTTTTGCTATTTCTTGGGCCGCCCCTGCGGCATATGGAGGTTCCCAGGCTAGGGGTCGAATCGGAGCCATAGCCACCGGCCTACGCCAGAGCCACAGCAACATGGGATCCGAGCCGTGTCTGCAACCTACACCACAGCTCACGGCAACGCCGGATTGTTAACCCACTGAGCAAGGGCAGGGACCGAACCCGCAACCTCATGGTTCCTAGTTGGATTCGTTAACCACTGCGCCACGACGGGAACTCCTCTCAAAGAATTTTTAAAAGATAATAGAATTTAAACACATTTAAGAAAACATACTCATGTTAATCACTACTTCCACCCATTCTCATAGGACTTGATTCATCCCTTATAGATTTCTGTGAGAAGGATTTCCCCAGAAATAAGCTTTTTAAAACAAATGAGGATCATATACCTTTTGAAGGGTACACATGCACTTGTCAATTTATAGCAGGAAGGATGAAAGTAAGAAATATTTTACAGTTTATGTGAATTTTTGTTAAATTGTCAACCAACACTATTTTTTCAGCTACTTAGGATTATGTGAAGTCATTTTATGATATTACTAAAAAGAAAAATAATCACCTTTTTAGATATAATTAAACTTATTTTTGACTGGCTAATTATTATTCTGATTAGTATCTGATGCTATATTTAATTTATTTAGACCAGTGCTGTCCAATAGAACTTCCTGAGATGTTTCTTAGGACTTTCTGTCTATGCTGTCCAGTAGGGTAGCTAATAGCCACATGTGGCTATTGAGCATTTGAAGTGTGGCTAAGCGTGACTGAGGAACTGAATTATAATTTAATTTGATTTGATTAAAATTTAAATTTGGGGGTTCCCATCGTGGCGCAGTGGTTAACGAATCCGACTAAGAACCATGAAGTTGCGGTTCGATCCCTGGCCTTGCTCAGTGGGTTAAGGATCTGGTGTTGCCGTGAGCTGTGGTGTAGGTCGCAGACGTGGCTCGGATCCCGAGTTTCTGTGGCTTTGGTGTAGGCTGGTGGCTACAGCTCCGATTCGACCCCTAGCTTGGGAACCTCCATATGCCGCAGGAGCGGCCCAAGAAATGGCAAAAAGACAAAAAAAAAAAAAAAAAAAATTAAATTTGAATTCACGTGGTTAGTGGTGACCATGTAGGACAGGGCAGATCTAGGCTATGTAGTATTACCAGTAAAGTTCCATAATTAGCTGATCCATAATCTATAATGCTGATTACATGTCTTCCTATTAAATGCACATTTTTGTATCAAAATACCTTCATGGTCTGAAAATTCAATGTATTTTATATAGCTAAGAGAACTAGACATCTTAAAAGGATACTATAATTGTTCTCAAGGGAGGTATAATTTTGGAACAGAAAAAGACAATAAATGGTGCTCGCTCTGTATTAAGAATTATAATACAGGCTAACTGGCATCTTTGACAAGTTTCTTTCATTATTATATTTGCTGAGAATCTCAAAGACCTGGTTAACGTTTTTGGAAAACCAGAACCAAAAAGTTTACATACTAATCACCATCTAAGAATTTCACCAGTTCTCCTGTGGTGCAACAGGTTAAGGATCTAGCATTGTCACTTCAGCGGCTTGGGTCACAGCTGTGCCTCAGGTTCACGCCTTGGCCTGGGAACTTCTACATGCTGTGGGCATGGCCAAAAAAAAAAAAAAAAAATCACCATTATGAGGATGTAATCAAACACTTTGGTTAATTGAAGTCTGTGCACTGGAGTTAAGGGTAAAGGGAGTTACCAAAGGGAGGAAGCTGAAGGGCAAGGGCAAAGGAAGGGATGAGGTTAATCAACTAATTTGACTTAGAAACAGGTACACGGATTTTTAACTCTCTGTTGTGATCCCAGTTACTTCAGAGTTCTGGGAAGATGGATATTCTGAAAGTGAGAAGACAAGGGAAAATTGCCTAGAAGATACTGTTGCTGAGTGGGAGGAGATGAGATTAATGGATAGCCTGAGCAATCCAGAATAAATCAGAAGTGCGTCCAGCACCACTTATGCTTCTGTTACACTGGAATAAAATCACCTTTACTTCAACTGGTTGTTTATTATCCCATTTTTTGGAAGATCGCTGTCTTCACTTAAAGCATATGATATTCTTGCTCTGTAACACTTTAATATTTATTGGTTGGTGCCTAAAGAAATTTTGCTCTGCGAAAAGCCATTATTATTCCTTATCTTAGCACTTTCCTCCAAGAGGAGTCAAATAAGGAAATCAGTCACTGTCAGTTTTCCACCAGGCGTTGATCTGAAACTAAGTTAGTCATTTAAAACAGTAGACGTGCATTATTGGACAATCAATAAAAACAGATTCAAGTCTTAACCCTTAATTAAAAGAAAACTAATTCAAGATTTGATTAACTTTCTGTTGGCATCATATTAAATTCTGCTGATGCGCTTGTATCTCTGGGCAGTCAGTTTCTGTTTAGATTTTCAAGCGGAAAAGCCAAATAAAATGTCTCAGGACATTCTAATTGTTGGCACAGTTAGAAGCATGAAGTGCCAAAAAATTTCATGAGAAAAAGACAACCTGTTTTCTCAGGATTTCTAGGCCAGCAAGGGAAATTCAACAAAGAGGAGATTCTTAACTCCTCCTCCTCGAACTATCTTTAGCTTGTGGAAGAGAAACCAAAGACCAGAAATGAAGTAACAGAAAGCAGAATAGTAAAAGGGTGTTGCCACCTGCATCTTTGCTTGCCTAAAGGGAATGATAAGGTGTGTGCACATGTGCTTGTGTGTGTGAGCACAGATAGAAAATGCAGGCCTTCAGAGGCACAAGGTCAGTCAAAATCATGAGTACTGAAGCTGATTTTCTTCCAATTTCTGATTTGTTTCCAACTTTAAAAGTAGTTTAATGAATATAAAGTATTCCAAGTCTTAATCTCCTTTTCACTCTTCAGTATCTTTCTCATTTATCTTTTTTTCAAACTGCAACAATTTTATTACGCAGTTACACCACCACAACAAAAAAAAAATCTTCTGCAACTATTTTGAAGCAGCATTTGCTTTTTTTTTTTAGATCTAGCATTCTTTTTCTTTGTTATCACATATTAATCTACTTTTCTCATCAATAAATCCTCTTTCAAGCCAGGTTTCTTTTTTTTCTCTATTTTGTTAGTTGTTCCATGTTCCATCAGAACTTTATACGAAAGTAGCAATTTGTGAAATGAAATTTTATCTTGTTTTGTTTTTCTGTACGTTTAGTTATTTTTTTCATCTCCTCTTCCTTTCTCTGCACCTCTGCCTCTCTCTACTTTTTATTCCATTTCCTCTGAAGGAAAGAAACATGTATTTATGTGCCTGCTTTTGCCAAGCTCTTTGCCTTTCACCTTTACAGAGAAGAAAATGCCAGCCCAGAGAAGTTATGTAACCTAGATACATAGTATCTATGTATAAGGTCACATAGATAAGTAATACATGAGTTGTTTTAAATCCACCATCTGCCTAACTCTAAAACCTCCTCCTTCCAGTAGGCCCTGTTCATCTCTTCTCTTCGTAGGCATTCTTCAACTCTGGTCATACTTCCAGACTTCTCTTCTTCTCTCTCTGGCAGCAGTTTTTCTCTTGAGTTTTTCTTCCAACCTATGCTTTCCAAGCTTTCTCTCACAACCTCTCAAACTCTTTACCTTTTCTCCTAAATTGCAGTTTTATTTTTCTTCTAGTGAGAAAGCAGAAGTAGCATCACAAAATGATTGCATTTTTGATTAAATATCTTAAAATTGTTTCTATCCCTTGGCCTTGTGTTTCTAAATTTATTCTAAAGAAATCATTGGAGACCTATGTAAAATTAGTATGCAAAGAAGAAACCCCAAGCGTTATTTATTGTTTTAAAAAATTAGTGTAATTTTAATGCCTAACAGGAGGGTTAAACATGGGTTAAATAAACCTTAGAAGATATATAACGACTATTGGAGTTCACTGCTGGCTCATTGGGTTAAGAATCCAGCATTATCACTGATGAGGCACAGGTTCAATATCTGGCTTGAAAAGTTCCACATGCCACTGGTGTGGCCAAAAAAAAAAAAAAAAAGGAGAGGTATATACTAGACTATTACAGGGTTAAGTGAGGTAATGAATATTGATAGAAATATTTTCATTGTATATTATTTTAAAAATTAATTTATTATGAAAATTCATTTATTATACAATTATCATTCATACAAAAGAGAATTAAAATGTACATAAAGAAAAAAAGAATACCTATGTATCTACCATCCACTTACTAAAATGAACCTTAGTAATTTCTTTAAATCCCGCTATAAGGCACTACATGATGGTAAGTGCAAGAAACAAAAAAGCATCTAAGAAATAGTAGCTAAAAATTAAAATAGCATGTTCAGTATAACTGAATTTTAGCGAGAAAATATATGTATGGTAGAAGACTGGAGATATATACACTAAAGTGTTAGCAGCTGTTACCTCTGGTTGATGGCATTGTAGATGAATTCAGTTTTTTTAATTTCTAATTTTTTGTTTCATTCTTTTCCAATGAACCCACCAGATTTATAATAAAAATACATAACAATTGTTTTATATATACATATAACTTTATTATTATCTTTTTTTAAGCAAAAAGGGTAAACTGAAAAGTCAGGAAAATTATTTTTTCCTTTGAGGCTGGGAAGACTATAATCAGAGACTGAAAAGTAAATGATTGTTTATAATTCACCGTTAAACACAAAGGTTTTTAAATATTATTATTATTATTTTTTAAACGGCTGCCCCCGTGGTGTATGGACATGTTCAGGCCAGGGATTGAATCCAAGCCACAGCTGCCACCTACATCACAGCTCTAGCAATGCTGGACTGTTTAACCCACTGTGCGGGGCTGGGGATCCAACCTGCTCTTCCACAGTTGGACTCCTAACCCACTGTGCCACAAGGGGAACCCTTAAATATCATTATTAATCAGTGTAACAATACTGATTGCTTTTAGGCACAAGTTTTGTACTGGGTAACTGAGGTAAAAGAACCACAAGTGTGTTAGTGCGCCAGGTATTCTGAGTAGACAGAGAAGGAGTTCCTCTCTACTTGCTGCAGTCAAAGAGCTTATCAGGGAGGAGACTTTTTGGGGACTTATTTAAAGGGTATGAAGATTTAAATCAGCATTGTCAAACTCCCTGGCCTCAAGACCCCTTAATAATACTCTTCAACATTATTGAGGACCTCAGTGAGCTTTTGTTTATGTAGGTTATATCTATCCATCTTTATCATGTTAGAAATTAAAATCAAGAAAATGTCAAATACTTATCAATATATTTTAAAAGAAACTACATGTTAATACAAATAATATAATTTTATGAAAATAACTCTGTTTTTCCAAATAAAACCTTTTAGGGAGGAAAATCATATTGTTTTATATTTTGCTTTTTAATATTTGATTTAGGAGTTCCAATTGTGGCACAGCAGAAACGAATCTGACTAATTACCATGAGGTTGCTGGTTTGATCCCTGGCCTGGCCTCACTCAGTGGGTTAAGGTGTAGGTGTAGCTGTGAGCTGTGGTGTAGGTCATAGACGAGGCTTGGATCCTGTGTTGCTGTGACTGTGGTGTAGGCCAGTAGCTGTGGCTCCCTTTAAACCTCTAGCCGCGTAACCTCCATATGCCGTGGGTATAGCCCTAAAAAGAAAAAAAAAAAAATTTTGACTTAGTAGAAAACACCTGAATTCTCTTATCTGCTCTGTTGTGATATCACACATCATACAGCCTCTGGAAAATGCCACTGCACACTTGTCAGAGAATGAGAATGGAAAGGTAAAGAGTGTCTTAGTATTACTATAAACATAGTGTTGATATCATAAGTCCCTGAGAGCCATTTTAAGAAATACTGATGAAAGTAATTACTGATTAAAATATTTTGAGGGCAAAATAGAGGGATGGCATAATCTCAGAGGTGGGAAAGCATAAAGCCTCAGAGAGAGGGAACTGAAGCAATCTAATTGTTGCAAAAGATTCACATGGGGGGAGGCGGCAGAGATAGGGTTAGAGAGGCAGGTTGGGGGAATCTCATTATGTAAATTAAAAAATACCAGCTTCCTTGTTTGTGGCTATAGTCTCCCACCTCTACTTTTAGTTTCAGAAAATCTTCAGGACAGGAGCTGATAAAAGAGAAAAGTATGCTTGGTTCCAGGCAACTCTAAGTTAGGTAGCTGGCAGTATTCCTATTGACTTATTGATTGCTTTTTAAATTCAATTTATCAAGTGTCTATTACGTTCCAAGCATCAAGATAAGAACTAGTGGTACAATGACACAGTCTCTACCCTTTAACAGTGCTCATTTAAGTGAGAGAGTCAGATATTAAAAGATAAATGATAGGTTCTTTAAACTGGAGGAATGCAGAAAAGAGGGCAGCTGACTCTGATTGAGAGGTGTGGTAAAGAGGTTATAAGATGGTTGAAGCTCTAAATACCAACTACCAGTCATATCAAACCATGGTGAAAAATTCTAGAAGTATAGGATTGACAAATACAGGACAAGACTTCATACAGCAGATCTGGGGAGACGGTCGGATAGTATAGGATAATTTCCTGAATATACTCTTTTGGAAAGTGCAAGTATGTGGTCTCTTTCCTCTAAATCCTTACATAATCTTTCCACTGCCAGGCCTGGGAGACACCATCAGTTCTTACTGTCTCTCTTCTCTTCATTTGTGTCACTTTTTTCAGTCTTTTTGTTCCCCTCTGTGGCCCAGTAACTAGAGTGAAGAGGAGGAAGACATTTGGATAATTACAACAGCTCTAAATCACGTACTGAGAACACCTTTGCTTGCCCATGTAATTATGATTAGGTAAGTAAAGAAGTAAAGAACCTGTCTCCCAGCACCACCTGCAGGGGACGAAGAAGCCTGCAACAGGATTTGGTACTTGCTTCTCTGCCAGAGATGTTCAAGCCAGCCTTCCTTTATTGAGCATCTACTAAGAGCCTGATTTTAGTAGCTGAGAAGAATACAAAGATCAGAATGAGACCATCCATTCATACTCTAAGGAACATTATTAGAACTTGCAGACTTTTGTAGGGTAATTAGCTTGGAAGGAACTGATTAAATTTAAGAGACTTTTTTTGCGGGGGGTGCAAGTGCAACTACTGCATGGCCTTTTTACATCCTTCATTGATAGAACTAAGAACAAAGATGATCCCACAGTTTTAAGTGTAGAGTAATGAAGGCAGTTTTTGAGGCTTCGAAGCTGTTGAGCTTGTAACATGAGAAAGGCCTGTGTTGTACACTATTTTACATGGGCCAGTTGAGGCTGTTCATTTCCTAATTTAAGGCTATCCCCAGACAGATTCTTATGGGATGGTTCTCTGCTGGTCATAAGGGGGATCAGATAGAAGAAGATACATGGCTTAGTAGAAATCCGTAAGTGTCTATTTGAAATAAACTCAGGGTATATTAATAAGAGCCTTTTACTTTCCGTATGAAATCATGTCCCAGAAGCTAGGAAGAATGAGGTTTTCATAAGTTCATAGTCTTTGTTAGTCCTGTGAAAAAGTACAGAATGTTTTTCTTTTTTTGTCTTTTTGCCTTTTCTAGGGCCGCTCCTGAGGCATATGGCGATTCCCAGGTTAGGGGTCCAATCTGAGCTGTAGGCACCGGCCTATGCCAGAGCCACAGCAATGCAGGATCCCAGCCACATCTGCGACCTACACCATAGCTCACAGCAACACTGGATCCTTAACCCACTGATCAAGGCCAGGGATCAAACCTGCAACCTCATGGTTCCTAGTCGGATTCATTAACCACTGAGCCATGACAGGAACTCCCAGAATATCTTTCTGATTGAGCATTTGAGATAGAAGCAAAATGTACCATATACACAAATGGAAAAATAAACAAAACGAGCATTCATCACAACTTTAGAGCAAAGGAAGCCTTCAGTTGGGTGAGTGGTAAGGAATATGAAAAAGTGAGTTCTCTTGAGGTGCAGAGGTGCTGTCACTGCAGCAACTCGGATCACTGCTGTGTCACCTGTTTGATCCCTGGCCTGGAGACTTCTGCATGCTGTGAGCACAGCAAAAGAAAAAGTGAAAAAGGCTGACCTTCAGGATGGCTTTCAGTGTTTTTGTCTAGATTTAGTCTTCATATATGTATATATAGCTTCATATGTATGTGTATATGTGTGTGTATATATATATGTGTGTGTGTAGATACACACACACACACACGTACATACACCCATCCCACAACCCCAGGCAAATGCATATATGATTTTGAGTGGTTTCTGTTGTTTTCAGCATTTTTTGGCTAGGCATTTGAGCTAATGCCCATGAAGTCCTGAATCAACTCCCCCAATTATACCTCTTTCTAAAATCACACCACAAATTATAAAAGCAATGACATGGGCTGGTAAGTAAAATAATACACTGTCAGAAGAAAGGGCAATACCATCAGAATACTGGATTACATGATATCAGTATCATGTAGTCCAGTATTTCTCAGAGTGTGGGTCCTCTATCTGCTGCAGAATTTCTTGCTCATTACAAATGCAGATTTGGGTTCTACAATAAACCTAATCAGTTTCGGTCCCTAAGGGTGACATCCAAGAATCTGCATTTTTAACAAGCTCCTTAAATTGATATGTGTATTAAGGTTTCAGAGCCACTCATCTAGTCAAACCAGTTCATATGACTGATGAGGAAATATCGAAGAAATGATGTGATTTTATCAAAGAACTGATGTGATTTAATCAAAGTGACGTGGCCAGTCAAAGGCAGAAATTGGACTCAAACTCAAATCTTTTAACTCCCGTGTTAGAATTTTTTCAGCTGTAAGTAGTTTGTATTTATTTTTAAGTTCCCAATATACTTCAGTGAAAAGGGAATTTCTGTGAGTTCTTTGTTCCTTGACATCCCCTCCCAAATTTAATACCAATAATTACCATTAGTGGGTTCCCAGTACTTGCTAAATAAGTTGTTGCCTTGAAATTTGGGGAATAGCAATTATAGAAGCCTGTGGACAAAGATTTTTGTTATCTCGTTACCATTCCATTCCCCCATCACAGTAAGACAAGCAGGATCATTTATCAACAAGAACCTATACTCATTTTTCTCAAATCACAAGAGACAACAATAAAAAGTGAACGGAAAACCCTGCTACTAGTGTTAAACAAGAATATCCCACCCTCTGTAACAACATACCATATGGTATTTCCCTACCTTGTTCAGTATTTAACCTAACAATTTATTGCTAGGCGTCTTGGCAGCAAGCTGTGCAAGTTGAAGTCTGATTGAGGTGAGTTAATTAATGTGGTGGCAGCTTGGAATGTTGTCCAGCTGCCAGTGAGAATTATGTTTGTTTGCCTTTGGCCCAAGTGTGAAATGGCTGGCTGTTGATTTCAGAAGTGTGAGTGTACATTTTTATATCTCACACGAATGAATACATTTTTTGTATCCTACACATTTGGGGAAATGCTAAAATTTATTGGGTAATGTTATTTACCACTTGTGTGGCAGAAAGAGAAAGGTGGAATTTTGCCCCTGAGGTTGACTTTGCATCTGTAGAAAAAACAAAAGCAGGTGGCATATAAATCTATGAGCAGGTAAATAAGCCATCTGAAATTAGCTCATCTGGGCTAGTGTTTTCAGGAATAACTTTTAAGAAGGAGGTAAGCAAGATTCGAACCAGAAAAGAATAGCTCTTGTAACAATGAAAGGACTCTGAAAGTAGAAAACCTAGTGCTAAACTTGCCTTGAAGGAAATGGTTTTTGGACTTACTGTTGACTTACATTTAGAGTTTTAACTTTCTTCTCATCAAACACAACCCTCTATTGAAGACATCATCTCTCTGTGCAATCTTCTTTCCTATCAATCGTGGATGATAGTGATTCCTATGAAGTGCTTTTGATGTTAAAAGTACTGTGTAGTTTTGTTTGGTTGTTACTGATACGGGCAGCAGTTCTCCAGCTCAGGTAGTCAATAACTGACACTAAACCAACACAGTTCAAAGTACATTTGAAGGGTGTCAGATATTAGGGTTTCCCTACTATTTTTTTTTTCTACGTAAAATACTATTAAGATAAAAATGCCTCAACAAAAGTTGACTTTAGTAGATTAAGGTAATGAACTCGTAAACATTTAATGTACGCACACATTTCTTTCTTTTATTCTAAAGAAACTTAAAAATACACTAAATCGAAAGGAAATGGCAAGCAGGAGATATAACAGCAAATAAGATCAAGAAAAGTTTGCAAACCTAACAGAACAAATATTACCAGAACTCCTTTTTGATGATGAAAAGCTATCCTTAAGTTTGGATGCTGCCATGAGAACATTAACAAAACTGTAAAACGAAAGTGTTCACACTTAGGAAGATACTAAATGAAATTACTTTGTCAGGTAAAAATCTGGCAAAAATAGTATTTTAAAAGTAGAAATGTATAGGGAAAAAAATGCAGTTCTTACCTACTAAAAGATTTCATCAAAGAAAAGATGTTAGCTTTCAAACTTTTTAGTCAGATAAGCAAGAGGTATTTGAGGTTTGGACTCCACTGGAATTGGAGAAAGGTAATTTTTTTACCACATGCTAAATAATAGAATACGATATTTCCTCTTTCCCCAAGAGTATTTGATACGGTATTATTGAGGATGTTTTTCCTACGCTGAAAATTTTTAGTAATAGAAAGAAATTATTGTAATTATATTAAAAGCTATAGTTATCCCCTAGTTACTTATTTTTTTTCTTTATTAGATATGGTGATTTCAAATATGAAAAAGACATTTTATGCCTACCTTTCACATAAAAAGTCCAAAAGAAAAAGCTGGTAAGTATTGTTCTTTTCCGATTTTAGGGTTATCATATCCTTGGCCTTCAGGCCAAAGTAAGCCTCAGAGTCTTGTTTTAGATTATATTTATGTCAGAGTGAGTAAGAAATCAAACATTTTAATCTAAGGTACAGCTGCTGGGTATCTCATGAGGTCAGACTTATCACAGTTAGCTGGCCTGAGAATGAACTTTTATAAATTATTTAGTTATGAAAAAAATTTACTTTAGCATAGGTTTTTTTTAAAACAAAATATTTTCCCCTTAAAATCTCCTGATATTTATCTTATGTTCACAAATATGTAATGACTGCGAAAAATGCCCTTACACAAAATTACCCTAAATTGATTATTGTTCTCACATAAACTTCACATTAACAAAGTTAATGTGATAAATACTTTTGGTGAAATGCTAAGCTTTTTTTTAATATGGGTTTTTTTTTTTAAAGAAAAATCAGGACCATTCAATATTAATGAAAGGTCCTCAGAAAATTCTAACATAAGGAAATTAAAATAATACTACCTTTTATGTTTTCAAAATAATACAGAAAATATTGTGTACCTTCTATGTACAAAATGATACATCAGTGGGGGGTATAAGTTTAAATAAAATCCATTCTGTGGCATAGTGAGATAAATTATAAGAAGATTTCATTGTCTCTAATTAATGATTCCTGCCTTCACTTTGCACCGCCTCACAAGTTCTGTGTGATAACATTTGAGTTATTTTAATGAAATGGTCATTTATTTCAAAATTATTCTCATTTTAGTGAACTTGAAGTTTTCAAAGCATTAAGAAATCATTTGAGGGAGTTCCTGTCGTGTCACAGCAGGAAGTAATCTGACTAGTATCCATAAGAATGTGGATTCAATCCCTGGCCCTGCTCAGTGGGTTAAGGATCCGGGGTTGCTGTGATGTAGGTTGCAGATGTGGCTCAGGTCCTGCGTTGCTGTGGCTGTGGTATAGGCGGGCAGCTGCAGCTCTGATTCAACCCCTGTCCTGGGAACTTCGATATGCTACAGGTATGGCCCTAAAAAGCAAAAAATAAAAAAAAAATTAAAAAATCATTTGAGGAGTTCCCGTCGTGGCGCAGTGGTTAACGAATCCGACTAGGAACCATGAGGTGGCGGGTTCGGTCCCTGCCCTTGCTCAGTGGGTTAACGATCCAGCGTTGCCTTGAGCTGTGGTGTAGGTTGCAGACGCGGCTCGGATCCCGCGTTGCTGTGGCTCTGGCGTAGGCCGGTGGCTACAGCTCCGATTAGACCCTTAGCCTGGGAACCTCCATATGCCGCCGGAGCGGCCCAAGAAATAGCAAAAAGACAAAAAAAAAAAAAAAAAAAAAAAAAAAATCATTTGAATACTTCTTAATATTCTCATTTCCTCTTTTCAGATATAACTGAGTTAGTGCAATAATGGAATCATGGGTTCATAGACCTTTAGTCTTTTAAAGACTTTAGGTCCTTCAGTCTGTGAAATATAAAGTGATAAACTAAAGTTTAGAGATTTAAAGTGATTCGCTGAAATCGTGAAGCCGATCACGGGAAGAGTGACTTGGGACTCAGATTTGTAAGTTCACTGTGCTTCCATCTGCATTGTCCTAAATAACTATAATCACTATAACTATATATATGCATGATTTTTAAGAACAGTTTTAGATTTATAAGAAAATTCTGAAGACAGTTCAGAGAGTTCTCATACCTCACACCCATTAATACCGTACATTAACATGGTACATTTGTTGTAACCAGTGAATCCATATTGGTCTATTATCATTATTTAAGGTCTATACATTTTCATATTTCTTTACTTTTTACCTAATTCCTTTTTCTGTTCCAGGATCCTATCCAGGATTCCACATTACCTTTGGTTGGCATGTCCCCTTATGTTCCTCTTGGCTGTGAGTTTCTCAGACTTCCCTTTTTTTCAGTGACCTTGACAGTTTTGCAGGATATTGTCAGGTTATTTTGTAGAACATCCCCCAGTTGGGATTTGTCTGATGTTTTCTCATGTTGAGATTGGTTAGGGTTTTTGGAAGAAAGACCATAGAGTTAAAGTGCTATTTTCACCAATCTTATCAAGGGTACATACTTACAAACGACCAGTTGCTGTTGATGTTGAGCTTAATCAGCAGGTAGTGTCTGTCAGGTTTCTCTACCATAAAATTACTTTCCCTACCTTTTCACCTTTTCATAGTGAAAGAATTCACTGTATTCAGCCTCCACTTAAGGAGTAAAAAGTTACGCTTCCATCTCCTTGAGTACATGTATAAATTGTTTGGAATTCTTCTGCAAAGGAGATTTATATTTTCCCCCTCATTAATTTACTCATTGATTCAATTATTTATTAAAGTCAGGATGTACTCAAGGATATTTATTTTATGCTTTAGGTTACAATTCCATACTACTTTATTTAGATTTTTGTTCAAATTGTTCCAGATTTGGCCATTGGAAGCTCTTTGCTGTTGTCTCCTGTCTCTATTTGACATACCACTGTTACTGTGTGTGTGTGTGAGAGAGAGATTCATTTCCTTTCTCCCTGACACTGTAGATGTTCCAGGTTCATCTTATATATTCCCTGTCAGAGTCCTAAAATTAGCCAGGGCTGGGAGAGCTCTTGGTCCTGTTGTTGGACAATGATATTAGAGAATAGGAGGCAGGCAGTAGGTGTGATTGTTGTTTCTAGTGTGTCATTGCATCTACACCCTCTCAACTGACAAACCAAGGACATCATTGTCATGTACTTACACATATCTATAAATACTTATTTATGTAACCAATTACATCCGTATTAAGCTAAACATGGGTTCATACTGATGTCTTCAATTCTAATTCAGTATATACTTTAAAAAATTATTTTTTACATTTGTATGTCTTCATTAGAGAAATGTCTTTTCAAGTACTCTACACATTTAAAAATTGTGTTTTTTTGTCTTACTGTTTTTGTAAGAGTTCTTTATATATTCTGAACATTAAATCTTATCAGGCATATTATTTGCAAATATTTTTTCCTATTCTGTAAGTTTTCTTTGGACTCTCTTGATAGTGTTCTTTTATACACAAAAGTTTTAAATGTTAATGAAGTTCTGTTTATGTTTTTTTTTTTTTTCATGTGTTCTTGTAGAACCATTTAAGAAACTGTTGTCGAAGCCAAGGCCATGTTAGATTTGCCTCTGTCTTTTCTTCTATGAGATTTATAGCTTAGTTCTTAAATGTAAATCTTTGATCCATCTTGAGCTAATATTTGTATGTGGTGTGTGATAAGGTTAGAACTTTTTTGTTTGCATTTGGATATCCAGTTTTCTCAGCATCATTTAAGGACGGATTCTTGCCTCATTGAGGATACTTGTCATACTTGTCAAAAATCAGTTAACCATAGATTTGAGAGTTTATTTCTGGGCTCTTTGGACTAGGTGTCTGTCCTGATGCCAGTACTTGTAATTTTGTAATATATTTTGAAATCAGGAACTAAGAGACCTCCAACTCTATTTTTTCGAGATCGTTTTGGCCATTTAGGGTAGCTTGAAATTTTTTACAAAATTTAGGATGGGTTTTTCTTTTATGCAAAAATGCCATTGGATTTTGGTACATATTACAATGAATCTGTATATTTCTTTGGGTGGTATTGTCATCTTAACAATAGTCATAATATTAACAATTTTAAGTCTTCTCATTTCCTACCTGCTTTTGCTTTTTTACAGGATGTAATTATTCTGTCTTCTTGATCAATTGACCCTTGTATCAATACATACTGTTCATCTTTGTTTCATAACAATTTTTGACAGTCTACTTTGTCTGATGTTAGTATAGCCATCCAAGCTTGTTTATAGTTACCATTTACATGTAATATCCTTTTCCACCTTTTTTTTTTTTTTTTGTCTTTTTTTTGCCTTTACGTGAGCCACTCCTGCGGCATATGGAGGTTCCCAGGCTAGGGGTCTAATCGGAGCTGTAGCTGCCAGCCTATGCCAGAGCCACAGCAACGCGGGATCCGAGCCGCGTCTGCAATCTACACCACAGCTCACGGCAACGCCGGATCGTTAACCCACTGAGCAAGGGCAGGGACCGAACCCGCCACCTCATGGTTCCTAGTTGGATTTGTTAACCACTGCGCCACAACGGGAACTCCCTTTTCCACCTTTTAATGTTCATTGTGTTTGTGTCTGTGGATCTAAAGTGAGTTTTTATAGACAGCATATGGTTGGATCATGCTTTTCTTTTTAAAATTTGTTACAATATATCTATTTATATTTAAGGTAATATTGATAAAGATGGATTTACTTTAGTCATTTTGCTATTTGTTTCCATGATGTTTTATACATTTTTAATACATAAATTGTTCCTCGAATACCATCTTCATTTGTGTTTAATTGATTTTTTTCTATTGTCTCTTTTGACTCCCCCTTTTTCCCCCAGTGTATTATTTGGTTATTTTCATAATAGTTATCTTTGGAATTTCGAATTAACATCTAAAGTTTATAACAATATTGTTTGAATTTATACCAACTTAGCTTCAATTGCATATAAAAACTCTGCTACTGTACAACTCTGTCACTTCATTTTATATTGGTATTGTCACAAATTTTATCTTTATACATTATTACTCATTAACATATATTTAGAATTTAGTTTATGCATTTGTCTTTTAAGTTGTATAAGAAACAAAAGCAGAGTTACAAATGAAAAGTATCATAGTACTAGCTTTTACATTTACCTATGTGTTACCTCTGCTGGTATTCTTTCTTCATATGGCCTTGAGTTATTATCTTTTGTCCTCTCCTTTCCCTGAAGGAGTCCCTTTAGAATTTCTTAAAGGGCTAGTTTACTAGCAGTGAACTCCCCCGGCTTTTGCTTATCCAGAGTGTTTTAATTCCTCCTTCATTTTTGAAGAATAGTTTTGCCAGATATAGAATTTTTGATTGACAGGTTTTTTTTCCCTTTGACCATTTTAAATATGTTATCCTGCTGCCTTCTGATACCATGGTTTCTCATGAGAATTAGGCTGTTAATCTTTTTAAGGAACCCTTGTACATGTCACATCACTTTTCTCTTACTGCTTTAATCTCTCAGCCAGTTTTTGACAGTTTCATTTTATGTCCTGGTGTGAATCTCTTTGACTTTATACTGCTTATAGTTTGTTGAGCTTCTTAGATGTATAGATTCATGTATTGCATTAAATTGGGGCCATCTTTGGTTATTGTTTATTCAAATATTCTTTCTTTCCCTTTCTCTCTCTCTTCTGGGACTCCCAAATATGATAAGATATTTAATGGTGTCCCATAAGTCCCTTTGGTTCTGTTAATTTTCTTTCCATTCTTTTTTCTTTCTCGTCTGCAAAATGGAAAATTTCACTTGTCCTATCTTCAAATTTGCTGATCTGTATTCTGCCTGTTCAAGTCTACTCTTGAACCCCTCTAGTGTAGTTCATTTTTAGCTATTGTACTTTTTAGCTCCAGAGTTATTTAGGTTCTTTTTATAATTTGTATCTGTATTGACATTTCTATTTACATATAGTTATCCTGCTTTTCTTTAGTTCTTTACTCATAGTTTCCTTTAGCTTTTTTGTTTGTTTGTTTGTTTTTTAGGGCTGCACCCAAGGCATATGGAGGTTCCCAGGCTAGGGGTCCAGGTTAGCAATGGCTGGCCACCTATGCCACAGCCATAGCAACGCGGGACACACTGAGCGAGGCCAGGGATCGCACCTGCAACCTCATGGCTCCTAGTCAGATTCGTTTCCACTGTGCCATGACGGGAACTCCTCCTTTAGCTTTTTAAGTCATTAGCTTAAAGTCTCTTACTATATGCCCGGGCTTCCTCAGTTAATGTTTTTGTTATTTTTTCCCTTTGAATGGGCCATACTTCACTGTTCCTTTGTATACCTTGCAATATTTTTAAAATAAACTGACAATTTTAGAATATTACAACTCTGGAAAGCAGATTCTCCCCAGAGTTTGTTGTTGTTACTTATTGGGAACTGCAGTCATCAATTTGTCTAGTGACTTTCCAATATTCTTTTTGCAAAGATTGTAATTATTATTTGTGTATGGTTACTGAGTCTCTGTTGTATCATCTCAGTGGTCAGCCAGTAACCCTACGGGAATTTCCCTAAGTGCCTAGAACCAAAAAGAAAAAAACACACTCTCCTTATTTTTTCAAATTGGCTCTGAGCAGAGATAATCCTTCAATGTTTGGATAGGTCACCTAATTTAACTTAGCTTTTTACTTCCTGCTTGTGCAGACCCTAAAGATCAGCTAGAGGTGCAAGCTTAGGGTCCACTCAAGTCCTTTCTGAGCATACATTGATCTCTAGGCATGCACATTGCATTTATCAGTAACTTCTTTTGTTGCTAAATAGCATGACTTTTATCACCAAATAATACTCCATTGTGTGGAAAGATTGTAATTTATTTATTCATCTATCAGTTGATGGACAGCTGGATTGTTTCCACTTTTTGTTATGAATAATGCTGCTATGACATTGTGGACTCTTTTTAGGCTAATATATGTAGATCTAACTCATTTATATTTTAAAAACAGACTTATTTAGATATAATTGATATACAATAAACTACATATATTTAAAATAATTTGATCAATTCTAAAATATGTATAAATCTGTGAATTCATCACCATAATTAAGAAAGCCAACATTTTCATTGTTTTCATTTCGGAAATTTCCACGTGCCCTTTTGGAATCTTGTGTAACTCTATAGTTCTCTCTGACTGCACCTACTGAACTGGTTTTTATTTTCTATAATTTTATATTAATGGAATAATACAATATTGGACTTTCTGTCTGGTTTCTTTCACTTGGCATACTTATTTTGATTTTTCCTCATGTTGTGGGTATCAATAGTTCCTTAATTTATTGCTGAGTAGCATTCCATTGTATGTGTCTATCACAACTTGTTTATCCATTACAATTATAAATACTCTTACAGATAATCTGAGATATTACAAATGATCCTGCTTAAGGATTTTCGTACAACTTTTTCTTTTATTTCTCTTTGGTAACTACCTAGAAGTAGAATGGAAAGGTTGCATGTTTAATTTTTTAAGAAACTGCCAAACTGTTTCTAACAATGAAAAGCCATGGCTGTTTGGAGAGTTGTCAACTCATATCATTTTGCATTCGTGTCGGCAGCATATGAGAGTTCCTGGTGCTCTATATCCTCACCAACACTTAGTATGGCCAATCTTTTATTTTTATTTTTTCATGTCCATACCTGTCGCATATGGAAATTCCTGGGCTGGGGGTTGAATCAGAGCTGCAGTTGCTGGCCTACACCACAGACATCCTGCTCAGTGGGTTAACACTGGATCTTAACCCACTGTGTGAGGCCAGGGTTTGAACCCACATCCTCATGGACACTATGTCAAGTTCTTAACCTGTTGAGTCACAACAAGACCTCCTAAGTATCTTTTTATGTGCTGATTTGCCATCCATTTTTCTTCTTTAGAAAAGTGCATGTTCAGGGAGTTCCCGTCGTGGCGCAGTGGTTAACGAATCCGACTAGGAACCATGAGGTTGCGGGTTTGGTCCCTGCCCTTGCTCAGTGGGTTAAGGATCTGGCGTTGCCGTGAGCTGTGGTGTAGGTTGCAGACGCGGCTCGGATCCCGCGTTGCTGTGGCTCTGGCGTAGGCCAGTGGCTACAGCTCCGATTCAACCCCTAGCCTGGGAACCTCCATATGCCACTGGAGCGGCCCAAGAAATAGCAACAATAACAACAACAACAACAACAAAAAGACAAAAGACAAAAAAAAAAAAAAAAAAAAAAAGAAAAGTGCATGTTCAAATATTTTGCCCATTTTAAATTACTTTTTGCTTTTCATTATTACTGGGATTGAGGGATAGGAGTTCTTAATGCACTCTCGATAAAAGTCCTTTGTTGGATATATGTTTTAAAAATATTTCTCTTTGTGCCTTGCCTTTTCATTTTCTTAGCAGCATCTTTATTGAATTAAAGGCCTGCAAATAGATAAAGAAGGAATTCTTCACATGGCTATAGTTCATGTGGAAGAAATATGAGTTTTATTTAATCATGGTCTCAATACAAATTTAGGGTGTGATGTAGCTAATGAACTCAGGCTTCATCTATGAGTACGTTTTGTTGATAATGTGAAGTAATCAGAGATCAGAAATCACATTATCAACTTCGCTTCTGCCGCCTTGTATCCCTTAAAAGTGAGTCACTAAATACAACTCATACTCAAAGGGAGGGGAAGTAGTCTCCACCTTTTAAAAGGGGTACTATTAAAGAATTTGTGGATGTATTTTATTTATTTATTTATTTATTTATTTTATTTTTAAAATTTTTTTTGACTTTTTGCTATTTCTTGGGCTGCTCCTGCTATTTCTTGGGCCGCTCCTGCGGCATATGGAGGTTCCCAGGCTAGGGGTCCAATCGGAGCTGTAGCCACCGGCCTACGCCAGAGCCACAGCAACGTGGGATCCAAGCCTCGTCTGCAACCTACACCACAGCTCATGGCAATACCGGATCGTTAACCCACTGAGCGAGGGCAGGGACCGAACCGCAACCTCATGGTTCCTAGTCGGGTTCGTTAACCACTGGGCCACGATGGGAACTCCTGTGGATGTATTTTAAAACCAGTGCAATCAACAAGGAATCTGTGCTGAAAAATATTTTAAGGATGCTTCTGATATTGCTGACTTAAGAGAGAAGAGTATTCAGCCCTCATCTTCTTTATCAGGTTTCTGAATACAGATTTCTTAGAAAATCAGTACACTAAGTATATTTTCTGACAGGTTTTCCTCATAAAATATTGTGTCCATCCCAGGTAAATAAATGTTTCATTTATTTAATTATCATAAAATCCTGAATTCACTGAGAGCTATCCACCCAGACTTTCTCTGTAGAAGAGTCTTCATTGGGTTTCTGTCTTGAATAAATCTTTTGGCCATTCAAGATAAGAATCTTTTTTTAAAAGTGTCTCTTAGTGTTTATTTAATTTTTTAAAAATTACAGTTGATTTACAGTGTTCTGTCAATTTCTGCTATACAGCAATGTCTGCCCGGTGGCATATGGAGATCCTGGGCCCAGGGATCAGATCTGAGATACAGTTGTGACCCGTGCTGCGGCTGTGCCAACACTGGATCCTTTAGCCCACTGTGCTGGGCTGGGTATTGAACCTGCATCCTGGTGCTGCAGAGACACCATCAATCCGTTGTGCCACAGGGAGAACTCCAAGATAAGAATCTTAATTCGTGTCCTTCTACAGGGTTAATCTTTATATTATATGAAGACTATCTACCTTGTCAATCTGACCTTCTATATTAGTTTCCTGTAGTTGCTATTATAAATTACTGCATACTGGGGGGCCTAAAATAACACAGTTTATTCTCTTGTAGTTTCAGAGGCCAGAAGTTCAAAGTCAAGGTGTTAGCAGGGCTGCACTCCCTCTGGAGGCTGTAGCGGAAGAATCTTTTTTTTCTCAACTCATAGCTACATCACTCCAGACTCCATGGTCACATTGCCTCCTCCCTTTCTGTCTGTGTTATCTTCTTTTGTCTTATAAGGACACGTCTCTGGATTTAGGGCCCACTGTAAAATCCAGGAGAAGCTCCTCTTCTCCAAATTCTTAATCACTTATTTTGCCATGTAAGATAATAGTCAATCTTTTACCATATTACCAAGGTAATATTTCACAGGTTCTGAGGTTAGGATGTGGTCATATATTTTGTGGGGCCATGGTTCAGCCCATTGCACCTATTATCGCTATAAATTAGCATGGTAAAATAGGATATCCTTAAGATAGCCTTTAAATATGACTAAAACTTTTGTTTCTTTAAAATTTACTGTAAATGGGAATTCCCATCTTGGCACAGTGGAAAGGAATCCAACTAGGAACCCTGAGGTTGGTTCCTGGCTCATTCAGTGGGTCAAGGATCCAGCATTGCTGTGAGCTGTGGTGTAGATCGTAGATGTGGCTCGGCTCTGGCGTTGCTGTGGCTGTGGCATAGGCCAGCGGCTACAGCTCTGATTCGACCCCTAGCCTGGGAAACATATGCCACAGGTGTGGGCCTTAAAAGACAAAAAAGACAAAAAAATTACTCTAAATGATTGAGATAATCAAATGTCTACAAATTATAAATAATTTCTTGGAAAAAGTGGGACTTGTGATTTTTTGGGAAGGCGTGATATAAAGTTGAGAAATGTTGGTTAATTCATCTTTAATTCTCAAGTATTTTGTACATATATGAAAACATAAAACACCTATGTTCCTACCACCTAACTCTAATACGGATATTCTGCATTATTAAAAAAATTAGAGCTACATTTAAAGTACTCTGTATTCCCTTCCCCTGTTTTATTCTTCTGTCTCTTCTTCCTCAGAGGTAATTACTATCTTGAATTTGATGTTTTTCTTTGTCATGAAAATATTTAACACCATTTCTAAATAGGTATGTAGCTAGCACAATATATAGCCATGTATTTCTTGGACTGCCATATATATGTATCTGTGTATGCATATTACATATTATATGCTGTACTTATTCTGTTTTTTCTCAATGTTATATTTTTCAGATTTATTAATTTGATAATAATGTTTATAAATGTATAACTGTGTTCAGTGTTTTTTTTTGTGGACTGAATTGTAAACCATTAGTAGCTCACATCAATTTAATAGGTCTTGAACTATTTAGAAAAAAATAGAATTACAGAGAAAATAGAATGCACCGCATGTACTCAGTTTAAGTATAGTTTTTTGAAAGTTCTCTTTCTTTCTCTCTATATAAATTGAGTCATAATATAAACTATTATTTTTTTTCCTTTTAATTTCTTTTTTTTTAATAATTTTTTTTGTTTTCCCACTGTATAGCAAGGGGGTCAGGTTATCCTTACATGTATACATTACATTTTTCCCCCCACCCTTTCTTCTGTTGCAACATGAGTATCTAGACAAAGTTCTCAATGCTATTCAGCAGGATCTCCTTGTAAATCTATTCTAAGTTGTGTCTGATAAGCCCAAGCTCCCGATCCCTCCCACTCCCTCCCCCTCCCATCAGGCAGCCACAAGTCTCTTCTCCAAGTCCATGATTTTCTTTTCTGAGGAGATGTTCATTTGTGCTGGATATTAGATTTCAGTTATAAGTGATATCATATGGTATTTGTCTTTGTCTTTCTGGCTCATTTCACTCAGTATGAGATTCTCTAGTTCCATTCATGTTGCTGCAAATGGCATTATGGCATTCTTTTTTATGGCTGAGTAGTATTCCATTGTGTATATAAACTGTTATTTTTAACTGTAGGTAAAACATTTGAAAGTCAGAGTTCTAACTCATTCATTTTCATTACTGCATACTCACTTTATAAATGTACCCCATTTTTTCCTGTTGATATTTCAATTGTTTACACTGTTTTACTACTAAAAATAATGTTACAAAACACTGTTAAACATGTCTCCTTGTCCACATACGCAAGATTTTCTTACAAATGGAAGAGCTAGAATAAATGTGTTTTCAACTTTGCTGGATATTGCTAAATTCCTCTTTGCTTTGGACTTTTCACAAGCAGTGCACTAGTTCTAGTTATTCCATATAACTGACATCAGACAGTAAAAATGTCAGTCTGATAGGTATGAAATAGCAAGTCATGCTGTATTTTTTTTTTTTTCTTAATTGGCTGTCCAGTGGCATATGGAGTTCCTGGGCTAGGGATTAGATCCGAGCTGCAGTTGTAACCTATGCTGGATCATCCCACTGTACCAGGCCGGGGATCGAACCTGGGGATCTCTGTGTGCTGGCACTGCAGAGACCCTATTACACCACAGTGGGAACTCCCATGCTGTTTTATTTTTATTTTTATATATTTTTTGCTTTTTAGGCTCCCTCTGCAGCATATGGAAGTTCCCAGGCTAGGGGTTGAATTGGAGCTGCAGCTGCCGGACTACACCACAGCCACATCCACAGAAATGCCAGATCTGAGCAGCATCTGCAACCTACACTACAGCTCACAGCAACGCTGGATCCTTAACCCATTGAACGAGGCCAGGAATCAAACCCGAATTCTCATGGATACTAGTTGGATTTGTTTCCACTGTGCCACAATGGGAACTCCCAACACTAGATTCTTTTTTTTTTTTTTTTTTTTTTTTTTTAGTCTTTTTAGGGCCGCATCCATGGCATATGGAGGTTCCCAGGCCAGGGGTCGAATCAGAGCTCTAGCCACTGGCCTACACCACAGACACAGCAACGCAGGATCCGAGCCGCATCTGCGATCTACACCACAGCCTATGGCAATGCTGGATCCCCAACCCACTGAGGGAGGCCAGGGATTGAACCCATGTCTTCATGGATGCCAGTTGGGTTCATTAACCACTGAGCCATGACGGGAACTCCCCAACACTGGATTCTTAACTCACTGAGTGAGGCCACGAATCAAGCCCACATCTTCATGGATACCAGTTGGATTAATTTCTGGTGAGTCACAACATGAACTCCCCCTTGCTGTTTTATTTTATTTAAAAATTTTTTATGATTTTTAAATTTTTTCCATTATAGTTGGTTTATGGTGTTCTGTCAATTTTGTACCGTACAGCAAAGTGACCCAGTCACACATACATGTATACATTCTTTTTCTCACATTATTTTCCATCATCCTCCATCACATGGACTTATCATCTGTAATGTGTCCAGCTTTCATAGTGAGGTAATACCTGTGCGACTCAGCACTTGTTTATAGTTAACTCAGGCAACATTAAAAATCTCCATGCTGTTAACTCTTTCAGAAGATGGTCAGATGTGTTTTGTGCAGCTCTTCACTCTAAACCCAGTAAAAACTTCCTTTGTTGTTCCATTATTACAGTAAATAATGTTTTTCTTTTCTTTTTTTTCCTTCTTAAAAGGGGAGAAATGGAGATATGAAGTCATAAGAATTGGGTGGATTGGCTGTGACCATAGGTAGTTCACTTCACCTTTCCATGTCTGAGCTTCCTCATCTTGCTATATTTTTGTGAAAAAAGGAACGAGGTTTAACAGGTAAAGAATATTCAATGACTCAGTGATTGTCTAGGTAAGTATAAGTATATTTTAAAATTTAATTGGAAAATGATAATTTCATGAATAAATAAGGTTATACATTTAATGTTCCTAGGTAACAAAGTTGAATAGATTAAGTTCAGCTCATGTCTATTTTCTATGTGTTACTTAAAATAACACTTCCTGCTATAATAAACTCCAATATCTTACAACATAAACAGTTTATTTCTCAATCATGCAAAATTCTAATGAATTTTACTAATCAGCAGTTTGTGTTCCACTAGGCAACAATTCACAAATGCAGTGTGCTATTTTTTTTGTTCTTGACGTCTCCTTGGACCTGGGAGTCCTCTGTTGCATCCTATTTATCTAGCTTGGTAATGAAGAGCAACTGTTATGTGAAAGGCTTTTATGAGCCAGGCGTGTACTTACATCGCTTCCATCCACATTCAGGTGGTCAGAACTTAGTTAATGGCAACACCTGACTGTAAGGGAGCCTGAATAATAACCGAGCCATGTGCACAGGAGGAAAAGAAAAGCAGATTTATTGAGTAATTGTTAAAGCCAATCACTCCCACAACCTATTAAGTACCACACAATATGCAAGGTGCTAGGGAGGTAAGCCCCTGTATTTGAAGATCTTATACTATACATAATAGAAAAATAAATTATAAAAGAACATTTCGCTACCTTTTTCAATATTTTAAACACCACTGACATATTTAAAAACTTCACTTGAGACTTTAAGTTTTCGGTCCAGTATGTAAGTAACTTAGAAGTTGCCATGCTAAATAAGTAAAAAGCTGAACAATCTGAAATACCACTAGCTCTTATTAGATCCATCAGAGAAGTGAGATCACAGGGTAAACCGCCACTCCCCAAATTGGAGAGACAGGTGAATACAGAGAATCATAACTTAGCACAGCAGAAAAACCATGAGCAGAAATCTCCTATGGAAACAGTGTTAGGATAGGAAAACCTAAATTGCAATTGACGAATTTTTGAAGGCTCAGTGTGTACAAGTCTGAGAGTTAAAAACTCTATGGGGACCCAGTCACAGTGAGTGCCCCACATTTTTGTGAGTTTTACTTCCAGGAGCTCTACCAGGTCCTCACAGTGAATATCAGAGGAAAATTCCCTTGTATTTCTGGGAGGGGAGAGAAAAAAAGAGCCATTAAAAATACACCAGAGAATTTTGTTTTTATTAACAAAGTCTGCCTTCAGGAGAAACTATTTTATCAGAACCTAACCTTTTGGGGTTTTATCAGAGCCTGTCCTAGCTGGGGAAGGGAAATATACAACTTCAATTCCCTCCAACCTTCCACATGGAGGATGAGAATATCCAACTCCAGGCTCCTCTAGAATGAATCAAAAAACAAGATCCAACCATATATTGTCTACAAGAAAACCATTTTAAATATGAAGACAGATCTAGATTAAAGTAAATGGTTGGGGAGGGTATGGAGAAAAGGGAATCCTCCTGCACTGTTGGTGGGAATGTAAATTGGTACAACCACTATGGAAAACAGTATGGAGGTACCTTAGAAAACTATGTATAGAACTACCATATGACCCAGGAGTCCCACTCTTGGGCATATATCCAGACAAAACTTTCCTTGAAAAAGACACATGCACCTGCATGTTCACTGCAGCACTATTTACAATAGCCAAGACATGGAAACAACCCAAATGTCTATCAACAGATGAACGGATTAAGAAGTGGTATATATACACAATGGAATACTACTCAGCCATTAAAAAGAACAAAATAATGCCATTTGCAGCAACATGGATAGAACTAGAGACTCTCATCCTGAGTGAAGTAAGCCAGAAAGAGAACGACAAATACCATATGATAGCACATGTCTGGAAGCTAATATATGGCACAAATGAACCTTTCCACAGAAAAGAAAATCATGAACTTGGAGAACAGACTTGTGGTTGCCGAGGGGGAGGGGTAGGAGTGGGATGGATTGGGAATTTGAGGTTAATAGATGCAAACTATTGCCTTTGAAATGAATAAGCAATGAGATCCTGCTGTGTAGCACTGGGAACTATGTCTAGTCACTGATGGAGCATGATAATGTGAGAAAAAAGAATGTATACATATATGTGTGACTGGGTCAGCTTGCTGTACAGTAGAAAATTGAAAGAACACTGTAAGTCAGCTATGATGGAAAAAATAAAAATCATTATAAGAACTTAAAAACAATAAAGTATATGGGTTGGAAAAAATACACCATGCAAACACTAATCAAAAGAAAGCAGGAGCAGTTAAATTGATTTCAGACAAAGTAGACTTCAAAGTGAGGAAAGTTATCAGTGATTAAAAAAAAGGGCATTACAGGGAGTTCCCATTGTGGCTCAGAGGGTTAAGAACCCAGCTAGTATCCATGAAGATGCAGTTCAATCCCTGGCCTTGCTCAGTGGGTTAAGGATCTGGAGTTGCCACAAGCTCTGGCATAGGCCAACAGCTGCAGCTCCAACTGGACCCCTATCCTGGACCTTCCATATGTCACGGGGCGGGGGGCGGCATTACGTAACAATAAAGGAATCAGTTGTCTAAGAAAACAACATATCTTAATGTGGATACACCTAACAATAGAGCTTCAAACTATGTGAGGCAAAAGTTAATAGAACTGAAAGAATAAAAACAGAAACAAATAAATATAGTCAACTGATCAAAGGAACAAAGAATATAAAAAAGCAAAGGTAATCTCTTCAACAAATGGTGCTGGAGCAACTGGACATCCACATGTAACAAAGTGAAATCTAGACACAGACCTTATACCCTTCACCAACATTAACTAAAATGGATTATAGGTTTAAATGTAAAACATAAAACTATAAAACTTTTAGAAGATAAAACT
Organism: Sus scrofa; assembly: GCF_054392235.1. NCBI lineage: Eukaryota > Metazoa > Chordata > Mammalia > Artiodactyla > Suidae > Sus > Sus scrofa. Next base: position 37,847,151 of record NC_139386.1, on the reverse strand, counting down.
TAGATGATTTGGTTATGGTGAAGATTCTTTAGATACAACGCAAAGGACATGATCTGTTGAAAAATATAATTGATTAACCTAAGTGTCCATTGATGAATGAATGAAGACAAGGGACACATACAATGGAATACTACTCAGCCATAAAAAAGAGTGACATCCTGCTGTTTGCAACAACATGGATGGGCCTTGAAGGTATAATTCTAAGTGAATAAGTCAGATGGAGATGGACGAATACTGAATGATTTAACTCACATCTAAAACAAATAAAACAAAAACAAACGCATAGAGACAGAGAACAGATTAGTGGTTACCAGAGGGGAAAGGGGGTTGGGGTAAAGAAATTGGTGAAGAGTCTACTGTAGAGTGATGGGTGGTAACTAGACTTGGGGTGATCACTTTGTAGTATATACAGATGTTGAATTATAATGCTGCACACCTGAATCATATAATAAAAAATGGATAAGCTGGGCTTCATTAAAACTTCTGCTCTACAAAATATAATCTCAAGAGAATGAGCAGACCACAAACTAGAAGAAAATAATTGCAAAACACACATCTGATAAGACATTTATGCGGAAACCATACATCTGATAAAAGAGTTTTCTTCAGTACAAAGAACTCCTCACGTTCAATTAGAAAATGAACAAGCCAATTAAAAAATGGGCAAAACATGTGAATAGACCTTTTGCCAAAGAAGATATATACATGGCAAGTAAGCATATGAAAAGATGTTCAACATCAAATGCCATTAGGGAATTGCAAATTAAAACAAGGAGATACTAGTACACATCTATTAGAATGGTCAAAAACTGGACAACTAACAATGGAAAATGCTGGTAAGAATATGGAGTAGCAGGAACTCTCCATTCATTACTGGTGGGAATGGAAAATGGAACACTGGAAGACAGTTTGGCAGTTTCTTACAAAACTAAACACATGGGAGTTCCCTTCATGGCGCAGCAGAAACAAATCTGACTAGGAACCATGAGGTCGTGGGTTCGATCCCTGGCCTCACTCAGTGGGTTAAGGATCTGGTGTTGCCGTGAGCTGTGGTGTAGGCCAGCAGCTCTAGCTCCGATTGGACCCCTAGCCAGGGAACCTCCATATGCTGTGGGTGTGGCCCTAAAAATACACCCCCCCCAAAACACAAAATACTGAACATACTCTTACCACCATACAATCCAAAACTTGTGCTTATTAGCATTTACCCAGAGGGGCTGAAAATCTGTGTCCACACAAAAAGTTGTACATGGATATTTAAAGCAGCTTTATGCATAATTACCCAAACTTAGAAGCAACCAATATATATATATATTTTAATAGCTGCTTCAGTATCACATGTAAATTCCTGGGCCAGGGACTGAGTGTGAGCTGCAGCTGCAGCAACACTGACTCCTTTAACCTACCACCCAGTGCCTGGGATTGAACCCAAGCCTCCACAGCAACCCAGGCTGCTGCAGTTGGATTCTTAACCCACTGTACCACAATGGGAACTCCAATCAAGATGTTCTAAATAGGATTTCCCATCGTGGCTCAGCGGTTAACAAATCCAACTAGGAACCATGACGTTGCAGGTTCGATCCCTGGCCTTGCTCAGTGGGTTAAGGATCTGGCGTTGCCGAGAGCTGTGGTATAGGGCACAGTTATGGCTTGGATCCCATGTTACTGTGTCACTGGCATAGGCCAGTGGCTACAGCTCTGATTAGACCCCTAGCCTGGGAACCTCCATATGCCATGGGTGCAGCCCTAAAAGGACAAAAGACAAAAAAAAAAAAAAAAAAAAGCTCTTATGTGGTATATCCATACACTGGAATATTATATTCAGTGCTAAAAAAAGTCATTAAGCCATGAAAAGACATGAAGGAAAGTTAAATGCATGTTACTAAGTGAAAGAAGCCAGTGTCAAAAGGCTACATACAGACTTCTGATTCCTACTATATGACACTCTGGAAAAGGCAAAACTATGGAGACAGTAGAAAACTCAGTGGTTGCCAGAGTTTGGGGAGAGGGAGGGTTGAATAGGCATGGGAGATATTTGGGGCAGAATCCATAGAATATACAACCTGAGTGAACCCTAATGTAAACTATGGACATTGGGTGATAAAAATGTGTCAATGTAGGCTCATCGATTATAATAAATGTCACTGTGCTGGGGAATGTCAATAGTGGAGAAGGTTGTATGTTGGAGACAGAGGGAACTCAACTTTCAGCTCAATTTTTCCGTGAACCTACAACCGCTCTAAAAAAAGTTCATTTAAGAAAAGCAAAAAAAAAAAAAAAAAAAAAAAAAAACCACCTGATTCTGGAAAATTATTGCCTATATAAGCAACCTGTCTCAAGGGCTTCTTGAAATTTAAAAAATATTTTTTTTTGAAAAATATCTCCTACAAGTAATAGTAGGAGATTTGGGAAGGGCTGCTTATTTGACGTTAAAAATATGACCAATGAAACACATTAGTGAAAAGAAATTAATCTTAACTGCTCACAGAACAAGACACAGCAGAACACAGGCTGAAAACTACTTAATGATTCTTAAAACCAAACAAAAATTTAAAAAACCCAAAACCAAATAACTTTTCCAAGGCAGGCAGGAATTTGGCAATTTTTTTGTTGCTGTTATTGGTTCCAAGAGAAAAATGGCATTATAGAACAAAAAATATTTAGTATTTCATGATTGGTTATTGTTTTGTTTATACGATAGAGTAATAAATCTATTTTAAATATCTGGCTAATTTATCTCAATACATTGGTCTTATTTATTAGATTGCCACCCAAATAAGACTAGGCCCCCCCTTTTTTCTTTTTTCCCCTAGAAAAATAAGGTTTGGAGTTCCTACTCTAGACTACTTAGGGCTTCCATACAATAAGTGGAACCATTAATACTGAAGCTTCTGAGTCCTGGCTTCAACCTGTTCACTTTTCAGGTGAGGCAGATACCTATGAAATTAATTTGGATAATTTACTTTGTTGCTTTAATAAGGCCCAAATTACTTGGGTTATTCATCACAGCTTTCTGTGAGAGGACAGTTGCTCTCAATTAGCCATTAGATGCTGCTGCTTTTTTCCCCCCCCCTTCCTAACTTCCTCTTTCTCCAACCCCCTATTCGTCTTTCTTTTTGAAACTTAGGTCCTTATTTTCATTAACAAAATAGATCTAGGCCTCTTTCCTATCGCAGTTTCTAAAACTCTTTAAAGAGATAACAACTTGAATTCCAGTAGTTTTATGAATTTACTTATGAAGTGTTTTCAATTAAATGCAACAAAGGTGGATATTTTAATAACTTTATATGTGAAGTTTATTTTCAAAATGCAGTGGTAGGCGTCTTCTTTGGAGATTACTCAAAATAGGAAATACTGGTCAAAAATTACGCAGCATGGAGCTCCCGCTATGGTGAAAGGGGAAGCTCTAAGACGTAGGTTCAATCCCAGGCAGGGCACAAGTGGGTTAAGAATCAGGAGTTGCTGCAGCTGCAGCTTGGGTCGCAACTGAGGCTCAAATCTGATTCCCGGCCGGGGACCATATGCTGCGGGGTGACCAAAAATGGAAAAAAAAAAAAAAAAAATAGAATGTCCTATGCTATCCCTTTAAGCCCAGTGTATATTTTTCTGATTTAGGTGTTTGAGTTCCTTTGTTACCTTGCAAGGTACTAGAAGAAAAAACATTTTATACATTCATTTCAGCCTAATAAAACCCAACACTGACTGTTAAAATCTCTCAATTCACTCCCTATCAGCTCTTTTTCATGCTGTTTCTAAGAGTCTCATTTTCTCTTTCCTTCTGCTATTCCCACCGCTTTTTTTTAAGTTCCACATATGACTGCAATCCAATGGACTTCCACCGTCTTGTCTTTAACCATTCCTTCCCCTTCCCGCAGGGGAACATTTAAGATACTTAACCACTCCTTCGCCAAAGTAAAAGAACGCGAGAGCCTGGCCACCCGTTTGGTAAAAACGCATTCCCCTACACTACATATCTCTTCAATTTCTCCTCTCCTCAGCCAGTGAAGCCTGGATCTCAACTTGCGCTCCCCCACCCTACTCCTACCGGCAACCTCATCGCTACTGCCTGTCCCTCTGAACCCAAGTTCTTCCCAGGCCTCCCGTTTCCTAAGAGAAACACTTGTTTTTCAGGGCCTTAAACGCTAGCACCCACTTTCTTCCTCTTCATCAGACCCCTGGCCCTGCGTGCCTCCTCACCCGAACCCTACCTCCACCACCCGCGGCCACTCTTCCCCAAGCGCCACTTCCGGATCTCCGGTGTCTCCACTTTACCGTTCCGCCCACCTCCCCGGCGCACTTCCTAGAGCTTTGTCCTAACCTCTAGCGGGGTCGGAGCCGAGACGCGGCCTGGCGGAGAGCAAGAGTCTTTTCCTAAAGACCCACTGACTGGCTTCTCGATCCTGAGAACTCCGTTCCCGCTGCGGAATCGAGTGGTGGACGTGGAGGGACAGCTTATTTCGAACACTCTGCGGGGCACACCCGGAAGTGGCGCCCTAAGGGAGCTGCGCCGCCGCTGGAGGCGGGTGCCAGGTACCGGGAGGTGGAGGAGACGCCACGGTAATTGTTGGCGTGAGTGTCAGGGGTGTAATACGACGGGAGGCCAAAGCCGGCCAGCTTCTGGCTCTGGTTCCATGGTGGTAGGTCCGGCTGGGTTCCGGGAGACGAGGGCCTCAATGAAGCGGCTGGGCTGGTTAAGGGGTGCGGCGGCCAAAGGCGAGCCTGCTTCACTTCATTCTCCTACTCCAGGGGACCCGCTTTCTTTAGGTCACCACCTTTTCTACCCCACTCTTTTTGCCAGGCGAGTTGAGGGAGTTGTAAGGAAAAAGAGCCTGGAGCAGAATCCACCTGAGTATTCTCTACTTCTTGGAGGAGGCAGCGGCCGCTTTGGTGCGGACTGTTGCTTTTCGGCCTCTTCAGCTCGTCTTGAGAAATGCTTTTTTCTTTGCTGCAGTACCAACTCAATTACCTCTAATGTTTCTGTCTTTACTCCCCTCAGCTTCTGACTTTGACGACTCTGTACCTTAAAGGATGTTAGAGTCATATGTGACTCCAATTTTAATGAGCTATGTGAATCGCTACATCAAGAACTTAAAGCCGTCAGATCTACAGCTTTCACTATGGGGTGGAGACGTGGTTCTCAGCAAGCTCGAGTTAAAATTGGATGTGCTGGAGCAGGTAAGCAGCGTAGCTGTCATTGATTGGAAGCATTTTCAGCTTGTTTTGAAGCCATCTGTTCTTTCCTGCACTTTGACTTTATGCTCTAAAAACTTAGTTTTTCTGCGGGCTACCTTGAAACTAGAGACATTCCTTTATAGAAAAAACTTTTTTTTAATGGTTTGTTGCTAGTGATGGATTGTTAGAATCATAATCCCACAAGTTGCCTCGACATATAGGAAAACAGTTTCATTGTTCTTGTCAGAATTTTTCACCCTGTTTACTCAGTTCTCAAGCATTACCAAATATGCTAATTTTCATTGCCAGGATTCTGTATGATGCTGGAAAATACTCTCTTTTTCCTTTTTTGGGAAATGGAAGGGTCTGAAAAACAGCAAGATCAGATCTTGAGGAAAGTTCTTTTAGTAGGAAAAATATTATTACCCATGGCATCCTCAGAATATTTGATAGACACAGATTGAGAATGCCAGCATAGTTGAAAACTTCTTAATCACTTTTAGTTTATTTTTTTAACGTGAGAATGGTCTGATGCAAATAAACTGTAACTTCAAAATTCACATACTTGTTAATTCATTTAGTACATTTATTATTAACATATGCCAGAGAACTATCAGGCTTGAGGATACAGAAATTATCCCTGGAAACCTAGAAGACTCAGAGACTATCTGTTGTTTAGGAGATAAGGGAAGATAATCTGATGGTGATGTTATGGATAATTTATATTCCACTGCTTTCTCTGTTACTGAATAATCTAGTGTTAACACTGAGAAATAGTATTCTTGGTTCCTTACCTTTCTTCTTTCCAAGGTTGATTGTCTTTATATTTTCATTGTTTTTTTAATGAGCACAAATCCTAAGTATACAGCTCAGTTTTTTGCATATGCATGTATACCTTTGTTACCACTATCCAGATCAAGAAATAAAATATTTTCCGCACCCCAAAAGGACCTCCTGTGCCTTGTTGTAATTAGTAACCCCACCCCTAAAACAAGTGACTGCTATTCTGACTTCTGTCAACATAAGCTTCTTCAGCCTGTTCTTGGACATTAAATAAATGGGAATCATTTGTGTCTGAATTCATTTATTCCACATTATGGGTAAGATTAACCCCGGTTTTTGCATGAACCACAGTGTATTCTTGTGGTATTCCATTGCATAAAGAGCTGTAATTTACTTATTTATTTTCCTGTTGGTGTGCATTTGGGTTGTTTCTACTTTTGGCTATTACAAGGACAACTCTTATGAACATTCTTGTATTGGACATAGGTATTGATTTCCCTTAGCTGCATACCTGGGAGGTAGGTAGGCATTTATTTAGCTTTAGTGGATATTGCCACATTGTTTTCCGAGTGGTTGTACCAATTTACATTCCCTTTTCTCCACACTTTCTCCAGCATTTATTGTTTGTATACTTTTTTTATCATGGCTATTCTCATTATAGTTTTGGAGTGAGGTGCTATCTCATTGTAGTTTTGATTTTCATTTCTCTAGTAATTAACAAATGTTGAGCATTTTTTCATGCGCTATTTGGCTGCTTGTATGTCTTTGGAGAAATGTCTGTTTAGATCTCCTGCCCATTTTGGATTGGATTTTTTTTTTTTTTTGATACTGAGCTGCATGAGTCATTTGTGTATTTTAAAGATTAATCCCTTGTTGCTTGTTTTGTTTGCAGAGTCTCTCCCATTCTGTGGGTTGTCTTTTCGTTTTGTTTATGGTTTCCTTTGCTGTGCAAAAGTTTTTAAGTTGAATTAGGTCCCATTTATTTATTTTTGTTTTTATTTATCATTCTAGGAGGTTGACCCAAAAAGGTATTACTGAGATTTATATCAGCAAGTGTCTGCCTGTGTTTTCCTCTAAGAGTTTTATAGTATCCGGCCTTATGTTTAGGTCTTTAATTGATTTTGAGTTTATTTTAGTGTATGGTGTTAGAGAGTATTCTAATTTCATCCTTTTGCATTTGTAGCTCTCCAGTTTTCCCCAGAACCACTTATTGAAGAGACTGTCTTTTTTCCATTGTATATTCTTGCCTCCTTTATCATAAGTTACTTGACCATGGGTGCGTGGGTATATTTCTGGGCTTTCTATCCTATTCCATTGATCTTTCTGGCTTTTGTGCTAGTACCATACTGTTTTAATGACTATAGCTTTCTAGTATAGTTTGAAGTCAGGAAGCTTGATTTCTCCAGCTCCGTGTTTCTTTCTCAGTATTATTTTGGCTATTCAGGGTCTTTTATGTTTCCATACAAGTTAAAAAAAGATTTTTGTTCTAGTTCTGTGAAAAATGCCATTGGTAATTTGAACAGCTGATTTTAGTATATTGACTTTTTTGGTGGTCATTTCTGATTTGACTAGTAACTTGGTGGATTCTTTTGGGTTGTCTATGTATACAGTCATGTCATCCGTAAATAATGACAGTTTTCTTTCCAGTGCTTAAACTTTTTTTTTTTTTTTTAAGTAAATTGCTGCACTGCGAAGTAGAGATCTTGAAAATAGACATTCTTTTTTTGTTCCCAGCTTCAGTGGGACAGTCAATATTTTACCATTAAGTATGTTTGTTGTTAGCTGTAAATACTTTTTATTGGGTTAAGGGTATTCTCTTCTATTCCTGATTTTCTAACAAGTTTTTAAAACCATGAATGGATGTTGAATTTTATCAAGTATTTACATTTAATGAGTTAATATTGTCTTTTGTTAACATGGTGAATTGAATTGAATTTTCAGATGGGAGTTTGCATCCCTGAAATAGACCTCACTTCTTATCTCTTCTCTTTTTTATGTATGGTTGGATTCTATTTGTTAACTTTTTGTTTAGTTTTTTTTTCCACCTATGTTTATGAATGATACTGGCCTGTGATTTTTTTTCATCATGTCCTTATCAGGGTTTGATTATCATAGATAGGCTGACCTTGGCCTCTTTAAATTATTTGAAGTATTTTCTCTTTTCATAATTCCTGGAAGAGTTTGAGTAAGATTGGAATTTTTAGGTTTTTTTTGAGGGGGTAAAATATACATAACATAAAACTTACCATTTTAACCTTTTTTTTTTTTTCTTTTCTTTTCTTTTTATGGCTGCACCTGCCTTATATGGAAGTTCTTGGGGTAGGGGTCAAATCAGTTGCGTCTGATGGCCTATGCCACAGCCACAGCAAGGCCAGACTGGAGCCGTATCTGTGGCAATGCTGGATCCTTAACCTATTGAGTGAGGCCAGGTATCAAACCTGCATCTGCACAGACTCTATGTTGGGTTCTTAATCTGCTGAGCCACAACAGGAACTCCTTTTTTTTTTTTTTACCATTTTTGATTATACAGATCTGTGTCATTGATCTGTTTACACTGTTGTGCAACCATCACCACCACCCATCTCCTGAACTTTTTCAGATTCACAGACTGAACCTCTGTATCTAGTAGGCAATAACTCCTCAGCTCCTGGCAACCATCTTTCTACCTTCTATCTAAATGAATTTGCCTACTCTGATACCTCATAAGGGGAAATACACAGTTTTTATCCTTTTGTGATTAGCTTATTTCATTTAGCACGGTTTGTTCAAGGTTCATTTGTGTCATAGCATGTGTCAGAATTTCTTTTAAAGACTGAACAGTTTTCCATTGTGCGTATATACCACATTTTGTTCATCCATTCATCTGTCAGTATACATTTGGGTTGCTTCCGCCTTTTGGTTATCGCAAACAATGCTGTTGTGAACAAATCTCTGAGGTCCTGCTTTCAGTTTTTTTTTTTTTTTTTTTTTTTTTTTTTTTTTTTTTTGCGTATACACCCTAACATGGAGTTACGAGATTGTATGGTAATTCTGTTGATTGCTTTTAGGAATTGACATACTGTTTTCTACGTAGCTACACCATTTTGCTTTCCTACCAGCAGTGCACAAGGGTTCCACTTGTTCCATGTCCTCACCAACACTTGTTTTTGGATTTTAGACATCCTAATCAGTGTGAAATTTATCTCATTGTGGTTTTAACTTGCCTTTCCCTAATGTTGGAGATGTTGACCATTTTTCCATGTGCTGTTGGCTATTTGTATGTCTTCTTTGGAGAAATGTCTGTTCAAGTCCTTTGCCATTTTAAAACTGTTTTTATTGTTGTTGTAGAGTTAAAGGAATTGTTTATATATTGTGGATATCATTCCCATATCAGATATGATTTGCAAGTACCTTCTCCCATTGTAGGTTGCCTTTTGACTCTGTTCATAGTGTCTTTTGAAGAAACAAAGTCTTAAATTTTGATCAAGTCCAACTCGGAATTTTTTCTTTAGATGCTTGGTCTTCTGATGTTATATTCAGGAAATCATTGCCAAATCCAGTGTCATGAAGCTTTGTTTTCTTCTAAGAGTTTTATAGAATTAATGCTCACATGTACATCTTTGATCCCTTTTGAGTTAATTTTTTATTCATGGTATAAAGATCCAACTTCATTTTTTTAAATTACTTAATGAATTTTTATTACATTTATAGGTGTACAGCAATAATCACAACCAAATTTTACGGTATTTCCATCCCAAACCCTCATCCCCCCAACCCCCCAACCTGTCTAATTTGGAAACCTTAAGTTTTTCAAAGTCTGTGAGTCAGTATCTGTTCTTCAAAGAGGTTCATTGTGTCCTTTTTTTAGATTCCACATGTAAGTGATAGCATTTGATGTTGGTGTATCACTGTCTGACTGACTTCACTTAGCATGATAATTTCTAGGTCCATCCATTTTGCTGCACATGTTCATTGCAGCACTATATACAATAGCCAAGACATGGAGACAACCTAAATGTCTGTTGACAGACGAGTGGATAGAGAAGATGTGGTACATATACACAATGGAATATTACTCAGCCATTGAAAAGAAAGAATGGCATTCGCACCAACTTCATTTGTTTTCTGCGTGTGGTTATTCATTTTTCCCAACACTGTTTGCTGAAGACTATTCCTTCCCTCTTGAGTGATCTTGGCATCTTTCTTAAAAATCAGTTGGCCGTAGATATGTTTATTTCTGCTCCCTCAGTACAATTCCATTGGTCTATATGTCTGTCTTTATGTTAGTATCACATTGTTTTTCTTTTTTCTTTTTTGTCTTTTTCAGGGCTGCACCTGCAGCATATGGAGGTTCTCAGGCTAGGGGTCTAATCAAAGCTGTAACCACTGGCCTGCATCACAGCCACAGCAACGCAGGATCCAAGCCATGTCTGCAACCTACACCACAGCTCACGGCAATGCTGGATCCTTAACCCGCTGAGCGAGGCCAGGGATCAAACCCACAACCTCATGGTTTCTAGTCGGATTTGTTTCTGCTGCGCCATGACAGGAACTCCAGTATCACATTGATTTGATTACTATAACTATATAGTAAGTTTTGATATTGGGAAATGTGAAATCTCCAACTTTTTTCCTTTATTTTTTAAATGTTAGGAAAAATTAATCATGAAGCCATATGGGTCTGGAGTTTACTAGTTGGAAAGTTTGAAATTCCTCATTTAAGCAGATATAGGACTATTAAGATTTTTCTTCTTTTGCTAGTTTTGGTTAGTATTTTTCAAGGAATTTCTCCATTTCCTCAAAATCAAGGATCAGCATTCATTCAAAATTGGGCCTAATTTTGCAAATAAAATTTTATCAGAGCTTAGCTATTCTCATCTATTTACATGTTGTCTGTGGCTGCTTTTGCAAACTAAAATGACAGAGTTAAGTAGCTGGAACAGAGTCTGCATGGCTCGTAAAAGCCTGAAATATTTACTGTCTGCTTCTTACTGAAATAGTTTTCTTGCCTCTGTTTAGATTGTCATATTTAAAGCCATAAATTTGGGCTTTGTTTTTCATTTTTTCATTTTAAAATTGTCTTAAAATATAGGAACTTATTTATTTATTTATTTGTCTTTTGTCCTTTTAGGGCTGCACTTGAGGCATATGGAGGTTCCCAGGCTAGGGGTCTAATCAGAGCTGTTGCTGCTGGCCCACTCCAGAGCCACAGCAATGCCAGATCTGAGCTGCCTCTGCAACCTATACCACAGCTCACGGCAACACCAGATCCTTAATCCACTGAGTGAGGCCAGGGATCGAACCCACGACCTCATGGTTCCTAGTCAGATTTGTTTCTACTGTGCCACAAAGGGAACTCCTAGGAACTGTTATGATATCCTCTTTTCATTGCTGATACTAGTAATTTGTATTTTCATCAATGTTGCTAGGGCTTTGTTAATATTTGCAAAGAAACAACTTTTGAATTTTTTAATTGTATTTCTGCTTTGTCATGTATTTTTCCTCTTATTATTATTTAAAAAAATAATTTCCTTCCTCTTTATTTAGATTTGATTTGCTCTTGCTTCCTTTAGATTCCTTAGGTGGAATCTTAGTTTATTGATTTTCTTCAAATTTTTCTATTCAAATATATGCATTGGATACTATAAATTTCTCTTTAGCCATCTATTTAGCTTTATCACCCAGAATTTTATATGTTGTCTTTTCATTATTATTCAAAAAATTTTAAATTCCGCTTTGATTTCTTCTTTAATCCGTGGGTTATTTAGAGGTGTGTTGCTTAATTTCCAGACATTTAGGGAATGGTTTATTATCTTTCTGTTGTTGATTTCTAGTTTAATTTCATTGTAGTCAGTACATTCTCTATATGATTTCGATCCATTATACTTCATGATTTCATGTGGTCTCTTTTTATAAATGTTCCATGTATAATTGGTGAAAAATGTTTATCCTGCTGCTGTTGCTTTATTGTTCCATAAATGTCGGTTGTTTCAAATTGTTTATTAGAGCTCTTTAGATCTTGGAGTTCTTGTCATGACTCAGCAGAAACGAATCTGACTAGCATCCATGAGGACACAGGTTCCATCCCTGGCCTCTCTCAGTGGGTTAAGGATCCGGCGTTGCTATGAGCTATGGTGTAGTTTGCAGACGTGGCTCAGATCTGGCGTTGCTGTGGCTATGGTGTAGGCTGCAGCTGCAGAGGTGATTTGACCCCTAGCCTGGGAACCTCCCATGTGCCATGGGTGTGTCCCTAAAAAGACCAAAAAAAAAAAAAAAACCAAAAAAAACCCAAAAGTTTCTTCAGATCTTGTAAATCCAAATGGATTTTCATTATCTGCTTATTCTGTCCATTACTAAGAGATTCATGTTAATGGTTAACATCTCCAGCTGTGCTTGTGGATTTATCTACTTCCCTTTTATAGTTGTGTCAACCTTGGCTTTATATATCATGAAGTTACACTGTTAAGTTCATATAGATACAGTATTGATATCTTATTTTTGAATATATTTTAAAAATCATTCTGAACTGTGTCCCCATTTCACTCTAGTAATTCTTCTTGCTTTACAGTCTTTTAAATTACACTCTTTAAAAAATTTCATTTATTTCCCTAAAGATTACAAAGTCAGTATTTGACTTATTGGAATCTACTTTAAATTAGCATTCTTACCATTTCCTGAATAATCTTAAAATTATTTAACTGCATATGCCCTATTCTTCTGCCTTTTTTTGGTATTGTGGTCCTTTTTTTTTTTTTTTTTTTTTAAATGGCTTCACCTGTGGCATATGGAAGTTTCTGGGCTAGGAATTGAATGTGAGCTGCAGCTTTGACCAGTGCTGCAGTTATGCTAACGCTGGATCCTTTAACCCGCTGCAAGGGGTGGAGGATTGAACCTGTGCCTCTGCAGGGACTTGAGCTACTACAGTTGGATTCTTAAACCACTCTACCACAGTGGGAACTCCTTGTTAGTTTTTTTTTAAAAAATGCTAAAAATTTTTTTTAATTGGAGTATAGTTGATTTTCAGTGTTGGGTCAATTTCTGCTGTATGGCATAGTGACCCAGTCATCCATATAGATACATTCTTTTTCTCATACTATTGTCCATCATGTTCTACCCAAGGAGATCGGATATAGTTCCCTGTGCTGTACAGTAGGACCTCATTATCCATTCTAAATGTAATAGTTTGCATCTATCAGCCCCAAACTCCCAGTCTATCCCACTTCTTCCTCCTCCCCGCTGGCAACCACAAGTCTGCTCCCTATGTCTGTGATCTGTTTTGTGGATAGGATTATTTGTGCCATATTTTAGATTCCGTGTATAAGTGCTGAAGAGGGTGTGAGAAAAGGCTTTTTTTTTTCTGTTAGTGTTTGGTTAGTCATTCAAATGATTACCAGCATTCTTATGATACCAAGATGTTTAGTTTGATTCAGTTGTCTTTAAACTTCTCCTTAGGAAAATACAGTTTGTGTCCATAGACTGCAGTCTTGGTAGTTATTTCACTAATGTGTCATTGTTACACAAGTCAGGGGTAGAGGTGGAAATTTCATTGGATCATTACCCGAAAGGATATATAACCAATGGAAATGTATTCAGTGTTCATAGTAGAAGAATAGATTCACTAAAGAACAAGGGCTCTGGCATCATATTTTTCAGTTTCGAGTCATGGTCTAGATGAGTCATTTTAAAAGTTAACTTGACCTTTCCATGCCTCAGATTTTTCATCTGTAAAGTGGTTATAATGTATTTACTTCTTGGGGTACTTAAAGTGATTAAAAAATTGCATGTAAGTTAAGTGCTTAAAACAGCTTAAAACTGGTACATGGTAAGTGCTCAGTAAATATTGCCTTCATTATAGACACTGATCAAGATAAAATTTATCTTGTTGATTAATGCTTGAAGAAATGATACGTCTAAAATTAATGAACTAATGAGAACTATTTAAAAATTGTGACTTTTTTTTTTTTTTTGTCTTTTTGCTATTTCTTTGGGCCGCTCCCGTGGCATATGGAGGTTCCCAGGCTAGGGGTCCAATCGGAGCTGCAGCCACTGGCCTACGCCAGAGCCACAGCAACTCGGGATCCGAGCCGCGCGTCTGCAACCTACACCACAGCTCAAGGCAACGCCAGATCGTTAACCCTCTGAGCAAGGGCAGGGACTGAACCCGCAACCTCATGGTTCCTAGTCGGATTCATTAACCACTGTGCCATGACGGGAACTCCATGACTTTCTTATTAGAATAGTGGAAATAGATTTTTAGTATTCTGCCTTTAAAAAAACCTGTGAAGACATAAAAGAGGCTGATATATTTGTAATAGTAGTATCTTTATATTGATTGCTCTTCGAGTCAGACAGTATCCTAAGCACTTGATATAAATTCATTCATTTTAATCCTCAAAGACACTGCTATTACTCAGTTTTATAGGTAAAGAAACTGAGGCATAGATTCATTAATACAAGTTGTCTTTTATCGTTGTACTAGTAAGTAGCAGAGGTAGGATTAAATCTTTGTGGGCTGGCTCCGAAATTTTTGGTCCTAACCACTTTGATGTACTGTATACATTTAGCTATATTGCTACTATGCTGCTAAACCGAGTAGGTGGACAATTCTTGGATGAATGAATAGCTTAATATTTATCTTAACTTTCACAAGTCCAGTTGTAGTTATTGTAAAAATGTGATTGAAGTATAGTCCAAATACAATTTTTTCTTCTGTTGATTTGTAACAAACTTTATCTGATGGTGAAAAAATTTAGTATCAACTGATTGTGGTGACATTTGTGTTTTCATTTCTAACCCTTTTAAAAAGTAATAATGGAAACCAGTCAAAACATTTAAAATTTATTACCAAATAATGTCCAGGTGCAGTCTTTAATTATGCTTATTTAGTAAGTTTTTTTTCATAGTTGATCAGTTTTTATTTTGTCAGATCATTCTAACTTTAATTTGGTACCCCCTTTCAACTTGCCTTAAAACCCTATTCTGTTGGATTAAAATACATTTTGAGTACATATTTTTAGGTGGAGATTTTAAACCATATACCATTCCATTATCTCAATTACTATTGCTGTCTACTACTGTCATTACTGTATATGAGCCGAAATCATATACGAAGTATTGCTATTATTTTCATTTAACAAAATAAGAAACAGGGGCCTCGTCAGGCTAAGTACCATATTAAATATAACTTGCACAATAAGTTTTTATGGTTTATCAGTAACTAGCTTTACAAGTTATTTGATGCTACTTTTTGATGACTGGTAATTCCCAAAATATCTTTGTATTGGAAATTTTATTTCTCATTTCAGAAAGTAATTTGGATGTTAGAAGAAAAAAAATTAAGCCCTTAACAAATTTTATTTAATATTTTGTGTTTTAAGGAGTTGAAATTACCATTCACGTTTTTAAGTGGACATATTCATGAACTGAGGATCCATGTACCATGGACAAAACTGGGTTCAGAACCAGTGGTAATTACCATCAATACAATGGAATGCATTTTGAAACTTAAAGATGGAATACAGGTAAGAAATTATTGAACCTACTCGTTTATGTTAACCAATTTTAATGGTTATTAATATTTGATATTTCTTTAACGTTGAGGATATGTTAACTTGCATAAAATTTTTTGCACAGCTATTAAATTAACCTAATTAATTGCAAAAGGGTTTTCTTAGATTTGGATAAAACATCCTAAAGGTTATTTTCATACTGATTTTACTTATTCTGATCAGAGCCTTACTAGTGATTATGTATTTGCTTATTACCTATATCTACTAGAAATGGAGCCTGATTGTATCCAATTTTAGGTAAAAGTTTTTGAATTTTTGCAAAGGATCTGTTTGATTTTTATTTACATGACTTTTCTAAATGAGATGCCATTTTCTCAAGTTATTTTCTGAGAAAATGAAAATACATTCAATTTACCTCGATACCCAATTTTATTGTCTTTAAAGTTTTGTCATCAGAAAATGATTTTTTTTTTCTGGCCCATCTCACATTGCTTTTTACTATTTTTTGTTAAGATGTAATACTTATTTTAAGGAGTTTATACCAAAAAATTTTCAACTTAGGAAACAAATAGATCTGTGATGAATTTTCCCACTTTCGTCTTGTGTGAAAGTAGTGTCTCTTTCATTTTTATTACATTAGACCATATTTAATTTTCAGGTTTAAGGAAGGCTTTCTAAAACCAAGTGAATTTATGAGTAATTTTAAATTTCAGTCTCTGTGAAATTAATTAAGGTTATTTAAGGTTATTTGTGAATTGTTAAAAATCATTTCCTGGGGGGAGCGAGTGGGATGGACTGGGCGTTTGGGGTTAGTAGATGCAAACAATTACATTTAGTGCAGGGGACTCTATCCAGTCTCCTGGGACAGGCTATGTTGGAAAATAATATAAAAGAACGTGTGTATATGTTTGTATATAAATATATATATGTATTTCTGCTGTATTCAGTCACTTTGCTATACAGCAGAAATTGGCACAACATTGTAAATCAACTATACTTTAAAAAACATTTCCTATTTACAGTAGATAATTTGAGTATGATACAAAATCACTGGGCTCAAATCTTTTTGTTTGTTTGTTTTTGTCTTTTTGCCTTTCCTAGGGCCACTCCCATGGCATGTGGAGGTTCCCAGGCTAGCAGTCTAATTGGAGCTATGGCCGCCGGCTTACGCCACAGCCACAGCAATGTGGAATCTGAGCCATGTCTGTGACCTACACCACAGCTCATGGCAGCGCCAGATCCTTAACCCACTGAGCAAGGCCAGGGATCGAACCTGCAACATCATGGTTCCTAGTCAGATTTGTTAACCACTGCGCCACGATGGGAATTCCCTGGGCTCAAATCTTTTTTTCCTTTTATGAATTCTCTAATTCTACATCTTTTTTATTCATTTTAACTTAACCAACATAGTTCCTCGAATTGAGTAGAGCAATGCTGTACTCCCATTCAAATTAATTTTGTGAACTTAAAATATCTGGGAGATTGATTTAGGAATCTGTAGATAGTTATGTGCAATGAAGTTTTATTTTACATTTATATTTTGTAATACTTAAGTGGTTCTTAATCATCATCTGTTCTTGGAATTTAATTTTTTTTAAGAAATCTGGATTTGGTTATACCACCCATGCAGTGCTCCATATTAAGAGAAAAAAAAAATCCAGACACTAAGTATTTTTTCATTGGGAAGGTGGACATTTCAAGGCCAGATGTCCCATAAGAAACACATTTTAAAAGAGACAAATTACAACTAATTATAGAGGCTGCAGGAAAAGATTTGTAACACATGACTTAGGGTAACCTAGAACTAATATTTGATATTGGACCATGCAGATGGCTACTGCAGGAATGATCAGATTTCCTGCTTAAATGGTACTTGAGAATTGAATTTTGTGGTGTGTACAGCGAAAGGTCAAGTGTCATGAGTGTAAACCACTCTCAAAACAAATCTTTTTTACAGATGTTTAAAATTTTGAGGTAGAAAGGATTTTTGAAAACTGCAATTGACATTTGTACAAATTATGCAGCAGTGTACACCTCTGGAGAGTAATCCTTGAGGTTATGCTAGTGATTGAAATTAATTTTTCATTAAAAACATTCTGTTATGGATGAGGTGCATTTCCAAACAGTTTATTTTTCTATTTTAAGCTTTGATTAGTATAATAGGAAATTAAGTTTAAAAATTATATATGTGCTAGTAAAACTAAGATCATATTTGACTTATATTTCAAATTTTTATAGACTCACAATGAAGAAAAGACTTAATTTCTGAATGAAATTAGTGTGGGCATGGTAGGTTAAATGAAGGGGCCATTTAGAGTTAGAGAAATGAATCTGTTAAAAATAATACTATTAATGTATGAGAATGCAATAAAACACAATTTAAAAGTTAGAAATTTGAGGTTTATTGAGAAAAGGTCATTACAAAAAATACTGCTAAATGTTTTGATAAGAAGGTATGTCTAGATTATAAACTTCAGTTAAATTCTAACATTTGTAGATTTTTAAACATTCTTAAATATATTGAGAAACATTGCAAAATTTTTATGTAATCACCACAAAAATACTTAGAAAAATAGATTCATAATGATTGTGACTTTCATGATAATAGTTAAAATATAGTGCCTTAACATGTCTTTGTAATCATTTTTAATTACAGAGAGTTTTTTGATGCAAAGGTGACAGAGTTGTTTAGGTAAAAGAAAGTCACCTTGATGTTCATTCTGAATTATTTTAATATAGATAGTTCCCTTAGAAAATATTAACTATTTTCTCTTCACAGAGAGACATTATCTCTCTCAGTCCTATCTGCTTTTAGATCCTGCAGATTTGAGCTGTTTTTCGTGTGTGTGTTTTTCGTTTTTTTCTTTTTTGGACTTGAGACACAGAATTTGATTCCTGACACATCATCACTAGTGGTCCAGGTCTGACATTAATTTATTTAGCTAGTTTTTTCCACTCCAGTTTAATAAATGCTTGTGCATCCAGGACACAGCTCAAGAATGAAAACCTTACCAATTACTTAAGTTTTAACTGTGTACCCTTCTCCTTTTGCATATTTTTGTTCGTTCAGGCTTCCTTTATAACATAGGCAAGACTTGTTATGTAGTTCTTTTGTTCTATGATTATATATGCTTTTTCCACTCACTGTGTTATTAAGTCTTGCAAAAATCTTCTTCAGCCTAATAAGATTAGTAAATTTATTTTAAAGTACTTATTTATTCTGGTCTTTACTCTTTTATTGGTAAAGAACTCAATTCACGCACATTGTCCAAGGAAGGAATAATTTTGAGGAGTGAATCATGTTTGATGTTGATGGTTATTTTGTGCATCTGTACTCCTTAGCTGTTGAACTCTTCCTGAAGTCTAGGCTCACACCTCTGACTTCATTGCACAGTTTAGCTCAGGCATATCTTGTTGTTTGCCTCAACTTGTCTAAATATAAACTTCCCTCCGAGTTAGAGCTCATTCTCAACTTTATCTTATTTAAGAGAACCATTATTTGCCTCTAAATTGCATTTGTTTTATAGAAAAGGTAGGAATTATCATTCTTGACTATAAATACATTTTTTCCCCTAATATTTACAGTACAAATGCAATGCCAAGAAAAAAAGGGAAAAATGTTATTTAGGGTCCTATTAAGTAGTTCTAATTAACAGAGGGTTTTCATATGCATCAAAGAAAAGCCAGCAAGAGATTGGATATACCTTTAAGAGAGAGATTGGATTGAGATTGGATTGGATATACCTTTAAGAAGAGATTGGATATACCTTTAAGAAACAAAATAATCTTTCTTATTTTTTAATGAGACAAACTTTAAACTGTTAAAGAATATGCTTTGAAAATATGTTTATTATGTATATATATTTTTAATTTTGTAATAGGTAAGAATATACTGTTCCTTTATAACAACTATTTAGATCTTAACAATTGTTTCAAGTGTCTATGGGTGGACAATCAAGTATAAAATAGATGTTAGATTAGGCAATTTCAACTACACAATAAACAAGTGTTTCTTATTTAAACAAAGATGATAAACTTGGCTCTTGAGATCTCTTTAAGCTCTTCTTTCATAGCAGAAGTGAAATTAATCATTATAATCTGGATACTTAGCAAGCATAAATTTAAATTAAAAAATTCTTAATATTGTTATAGGATATAATTTAACTCTTCTAACGTTTACTTCAATTCTTTAAAATCTAAATTGGTTTCAGTAGTATTATTGAGATGTATACATGGTTCTATTGAGATGTATACATGGTTCTATTGAGAAAATTCTACTGTGTTTTACTGAAAATTCATCTTGAAATGTATTCTTTTCTTCTTATGTAATGAATGCTCCCTAGATTTTTCTTTTTTTCCTTTTTTTTTTGGAATTATATATGATAAGAAAACATAAGAAAATGTTTCTCTTGTTTTTTAATCCCACACTCATATATCTTTTTCTACAAGCTACTTTTAGATCTTATTTTCTTTATTATGTTGGCCAGATTTTGACTTTTACTTTTGTATGTGTTTAGAATGTGCTGTTTAGATACATTATGTCCTTCCAGAAATGTTATATTTTCTTTTCTTTGAATCTGTAGAATCTTCTTCAGCCTATTTTTTTTTACTGAAAATTGTTTTCCTTTTTCTTATTAAACCTTTATTACCTCATTAAAATTAGTTAAAAGAATAACAGTAGAAATGCCTTGTGTTTTTGGCAGTGTTAAAGCCAAACAAAAATTTTATGGTTTTCAACCGAGGATGTTTTAGAGATTCTCTCATAATTTAGATGTTATTTGTGGTCTGTTTTTTTTGCCTTTTATATTGAAAACAAGGTTCCAAAGCAATTTCAGGTTGAGTAATTGTTTATCCTGTACATTTTTATTAAGACATGTTTTAAAGCAGGAGTCATCAGACTATGGCCCATGGGCCTCCTGCCTGTTTTTGTGAATATAGGTTATTTGAAACATAAGTAAGTATTGTCTATGGCTGTTTTATTTATTTTTATTGAAATATAATTGACATACAATATTATGTTAGTTTCAGGTGTACTACACAGTGATTTGACAATTGCATATATCACTAAGTTATTATCACTGTAATTTTAGTAATAATCTGTCCCTGTACAAAGTTATTACAGTACTATTGATCATATTCCTATGCTGTTTATTACATTCCTGTGGCTTATTTGCTTTATGACTAGAGATTTGTACTTCTTAATCCCCATCACCTATTTCTATTTCACCTATTTTGGATTATTAACCCTGTACTGAATATGCTTTTTGCAAATATCTTCTCCCATTCGATAGGCTGCCTTTTGGTTTTGTTGATGGTTTCCTTTGCTGTGCAAAATCTTTTTAGTTTGATGTTGTCCCATTTGTTTTTGCTTTTGTTTCTCTTTCCTGAGGAGACGTATTGAAAAAATATTGCACGGACCTGTGTCAAAGACTATGTTGCCTATGTTCTAGGATTTTTATGGTTTCAGATCTTACATTTAAGTCTTTAATTCATTTTGAGTTTTTTTTTTTTTTTTTTATCAAGCGTTAGAAACTCCAGTTTGCCTCTTGCACATAGCTGTCCAGTTTTCTCAATACTATTTATCGAAGAGGCTGTCTTTCCCCCATTTTATATTCTTGCCTCCTCTGTCATAGTTTAATTGACCATATAAGCATGGGTTTATTTCTGTGCTTTCTATTTTGTTCCACTGATCTGTGTGTGTGTTTTTGTGCCGGTACCATACTATTTTGATTACTGTATCTTTGCAGTACAATTTGATTTTTGTTGTTGTTGCTTTTTAGGGCTGCACTTGTGGCATATGGAGGTTCCCAGGCTAGGGGTTGAATCAGAGCTGTAGCCGCTGGCCTACGCCACAGCCACAGCAAGGCCAGATATGAGCTGCGTCTGTGACCTATACCGCAGCTCAGGGCAATGCCAGATTCCTGGCCCACTGGGCTAGGCCAGGGGTTGAACCTGTGTCCTTATAGATACCAGTCAGGATTGTTTCCGCTGAGCCATGATGGGAACTCCTGAAGTATAATTTGAAACCAGGGAGTATGAGACCTCCAGCTTTGTTCTTCTCTTTCAAGATTATTTTGGCTGTTCAAGATCTTTTGTGTGTCATACAAATTTTAGAATTATTCTAGTTCTGTGAAAAATGCCACTGGCATTTTGATAGGGATTACATTGAAAAGTGCCACACACACACAAATTTTTGTGTCATTATCACTGATGGACATAGATGCAAAGTCCCCAAAAACTATTAGCCAACCAAATTCAACAGTACATTAAAAGGGAGTTCCTATTGTGGCTCAGTGATAACGAACCCAACTAGTATCCATGAGGATGCGGGTTTGATCCCCGGCCTGCTCAGTGTGTTAAGGATCTAGCATTGCTGTGGCTGTGGTGTAGGCTGGCAGGTGTAGCTCTGATTTGACCCCTAGCCTGAGAACTTCCGTATGCCGCATGCGAGGCCCTAAAAAGCAACAAGAAAAACCAAAACCAAAACCCAATACATTAAAAGCATCATGCACCACGATCAAGTGTGATTTATTCCAGGAATATAAGGATGGTGTGATATTGGATGGTGTGATATCTACAAGCCTATCAATGTGATAAATCATATTAACAAATTTGAGAATAAAAATCATCATCATCTCAATAGGTGCAGAAAAAACTTTTGACAAAATTCATTATTCACTAAGGATAAATGTGCTTAACAAAATGGGTATAGGGGCATAATAAAGGCCATATATAATATACCCACAGCCAACACCATGCTCATTTTCTCAGGGATCAGAAAAAAAAAAACTAAGATGCCCATTCTGGTCACTTTTATTAAACACAGAATTTCTTACCCCAGCAGTCAGACAAAGAGAAATAAAAAGGAATCCAAATTGGAAAGGAAGAAATAAAAGTGTCACTGTTTGCAGATGGTGTGATACTATAAAGAATCCCAAAGACTCCCCCAAATAATTAATAGAATTAATAAATGAATTAAAGTTGCATGGTAAAAAATTAATAAACAGATAACTGTTTTGTTTCTAAAACGAACTATCAGAGAAATGAGGAAAACAAACCCATTTATAATGTTATCAAAAGGAATAAAATACTTAGGAATAAATCTAACCAAGGAGTTAAATGTGTTGTATTCTGAAAGCTTTAAGACATTGTTGAAAGAAATTTAAGATGACACAAATGGAAAGATATACTGTGCTTTTGGTTTGGAAGAATTAATATTGTTAAAATACTATACTACCAAAGGCAGCTTACAGATTCAGCGCAGTTGTTTTCTATGGCTGTTTTCATGTTTCAGTGGGCAATGACAGAATTGAGTAGCTGGGTCAGTTTTCAAAGCTCACTATAGCATCATTTTGCAAATTAGGGCAGATAGAAAAGAATCTGAGGAGCCTGAGAAAATTGTAGTGACATTTACTGAATTAGGATGTAAAGAGCAGGATTTTTTTTGGTGGGGGAGCGGTCGGGGGTAAGGAGAAAGGAACAGAGTCTGTTACAGAGTTTACGAGTTGTGTTTTAACATTGAATTTGAGGTGCTAGCATTTAAGAAAATTCTTATTGCTGCTTCCTGCATCATTTAATTTTTAAACTTTTGTAATAATCTATTAGTTGGAGGTATTTCTGCTTTTGCTTCTTGTTGCATAACCAGAAAATCTTTTCTTGAATGAAGTGCTTCATTTTTTTCATCTCCTACTTGCAAGTTTCATTGGTTCATCAATATGTAGAATAAAGCTTAAATTTCTTGGACTGATACGCATGTTAGAGATCTTTGCTCTAGCTTCTATTACAGCCTAATATTTCTTTTCTTTCTTTTTTTTAATTAATTAATTAATTAATTAATTTAGTTTGTTTGTTTTTGTCTTTTTGCCATTTCTTGGGCCGCTCCCGCGGCATATGGGAGGTTCCCAGGCTAGGGGTCAAATCGGAGCTGTAACCACCAGCCTATGCCAGGGCCACAGCAACTCGGGATCCGAGCCGCGTCTGCGACCTACACCACAGCTCACGGCAACGCCGGATCGTTAACCCACTGAGCAAGGCCAGGGATCGAACCCGCAACCTCATGGTTCCTAGTCGGATTCGTTAACCACTGCGCCACGACAGGAGCTCCCACAGCCTAATATTTCATTGCTCTCTATTTTACCTGAATTAGGCCATTTATTCTCTTTTCTTTTTTTTTTGAAAACAAATTTATATAAAAAAATTTTTAAAAATTATAGTTAATTTACAACATGCTGTCAGCGTCTTTGGTACAGCAAAGTGGCCCAGTTATACATATACATATATTCTTTTTCTCACACTATTCTTCATCATGTTCCATCACACGTGACTGGATATAGTTTCCTGTGCTATACAGCAGGATCTCATTGCTTATCCACTTCAAATACAATAGTTTGCATCTACCAACCCAACTCCCAGTCTATCACACTCCCTTCCCCTCCCCCTTGGCAACCATAAGTCTATTCTTCATGTCCATGAGTTTGTTTCTTTTCTGTAGATCGTTTCCTTTGTGCCATATACTAGATTCCAGATATAAGTGATATCATATGGTATTTGTCTTTCTGACTAAATATTATTTAGTATGAGAGTCTCTAGTTCCATCCATGTTACTGCACATGGCATGGTTTTCTTCTTTTTTTACGGCTGAGTAGTATTCCATTTGTGTATATGTATCACATCTTAATCCATTCATCTATGGATGGTCATTTAGGTTGTTTCCATGTCTTGATTATTGTGAATAGGGCTGCAGTGAACATAGATGTACATCTATCTTTTTGCATGAAAATTTTGTCTGGATATATGCCCAAGAGTGGGATTACTGGATTGTATGGTATTTCTATATTTAGTTCTCTGAGGTACCTTCATACTGTTTTCCACAGTCGTTCCCAGCACCAGTGTAAGAGAGTTCCCTTTTCTCCACAACTTCTCCAGCATTTGATATTGGTAGACTTATTAATGATAGCTATTCTGACTGGTGTGAAATGGTACCTCATTGTAGTTTTGATTTGCATTTCTCTAATAATTAGTGCTGTTGAGCATTTTTTCATGTGCCTTTTGGCCATCTGTGTATCTTTTTTGGAGAAATGTCTATTCAGGTCTTCTGTCTATTTTTCGATTGAGTTGTTTTTTTTGCTGTTGTGTTGTATGAGTTCTTTGTATATTTTGGAGATTAAGCTATTGTTGGTTGCATTTTGGCAGCTATTTTCTCCCATACTGTAGGTTATCTATTTTTTTTTCTTTTGTCTTTTTTTAAGGTTTCCCTTGCTGTGCAAAAGCTTTTAAGTTTGGTTAGGTCCCATTGGTTTATTTTTGTTTTTACTTCTATTGCCTTGAGAGACTGACTGACCTAAGAAAACATTTGTGTGGTTGATGTCCAAGAATGTTTTGTCTATGTTCTCTTCTAGGAGTTTTATGGTATCTTGTCTTACGTTTAAGTCTCTAAGCCATTTTGAGTTTATTTTTGTGCATGGTATGATGGTGTGTTCTAGTTTTACTGATGTACATGCAGTTGTCCAGTTTTTGCAGCACCCCTTGCCAAACAGACTGTCTTTTTCCCATTTTATATTGTTGCTTTCTTTGTTGATGATTAATTGACCATAGATGTCTGGGTTTATTTCTGAGTTCACTATTCTGTTCCATTGGTCTGTATGTCTGTTTTGGTACCAGTACCACACTGTCTTGATGACTGCGGCTTTGTAATATTCCCTGAAGTCTGGGAGAGTTATGCCTGCTCCTTGGTTTTTGTTCCTCTGGATTGCTTTGGTAGTTCTGGGTATTTTATGATTCCATATAAATTTTTGGATTATTTGTTCTAGTTCCATGAAAAATGACATGGGTAATTTGACAGAGATTGCACTGAACCTATAGGTTGCTTTATGTAGCATGGCCATTTTAACAGTATTAATTCTTTCAGTCCAGAAGCATGGAGTATCTTTGCATTTCTTTGAATCCTCTTTAATTTCCTTGATTAATGTTTTATAGTTCTCAGCATATAAGTCTTTCACCTCCTTAGTCAGGTTTATTCCTAGTATTTAATTTTTCGGGGTGTGATTTTTACAAGGTATTGTATTTTATATTTCTTTTCTAATATTTCATTGCTAGTATACAGAAATGTAACTGATTTGTGAATGTTAATCTAATATCCTGCTACTTTTCTGAATTTTTTGATCATTTTGAGTAGTTTTTATGTGGAATCCTTAGAATTTTCTATATAATGTCATCTGCATAGAGTGACAATTTTACCTCCTGTCTTAAAATTTGGATACCTTTTATTTCTTTTGTTCGTCTGATTGCTGTGGCTAGGACTTCCAATACTGTGTTGAATAAAAGTGGTAAGAGTGGGCATCCTTGTCTTATTCCAGATTTGATCGGGAATGCTTTCAGTTTCTCTCCATTGAGTGCTATATTGACTTTGGGTTTGTCATAAATTGTTTTGATTACGTTAAGGTATGTTCCCTCTATACCCATTTTCATAAGAATTTTGATCATGAATCGATGTTGGACTTTGTCACATGCTTTTTCTGCATCTATTGAAATGATCATGTGGTTTTTGACTTTTCTTTTGTTAATGTGGTGTATGACGTTGATGGGTTTGTGTATGTTGAACCATCCTTGTGAACTTGGGATGAATCCCAGTTGGTCGTGATATATGATCTTTTTTATATGTTGTTGGATTTGGTTGGCTAAAGTTTTATTGAGAATTTTTGTGTCTACATTCATCAAATATATTGGCCTATAATTTTACTTTTTGGTAGTGTCTTTGTTTGGTTTTGGTATTAGGGTGATGGGGGTGTCATAGAATGTCTTTGGGAATGTTTCTTCTTCAACCTTTTGGAAGAGTTTAAGAGGGATGGATATAAGTTCTTGATATGTTTGGTAGGATTTGCCTGTGAAGCCATCTGGTCTTAGACTTTTATTCATAGAGAGTGTTTTTATGACATACTCAATTTTATTTCTACTGATCAGTCTGTTCAATTGATCTATTTCATCCTGATTCAGTTTTGCCATGCTCTATGTCTCTAGAAAGTTGTCCATTTTTTATAGGTTGTCAAATTTGTTGGCTTACAATTGTTCATAGTATTTTCTTTTTTTATTTTTATTTTTGTATTTCTGCAGTATCCATTGAGATTTCTCCTTTTTCATTTTTTATTGAGTTCTTTCTCTCTTTTTGGTGAGTCTGGTAAGAGGTTTGTAAATTTTTGTTTTTACCCTTTCAAAGAACCAGCTCTAGGTTTTGTTGATTTTTTTCTATTTTTATTTGAATCTCTGTTTAATTGATTTTTTTCTCTAGTCTTTATGATCTTTCATTCTGCTGACTTTGGGTTTTGTTTTTTCTTTTTCTGATTCTTTCAGGTGTTACATTAAATTGTTGATTTGAGATTTTTCTTCTTTTCTGAGGAAGGCCTGTATTGGTATGAACTTCCCTCTATGAACTGCTTTTGCAGCATCTCATAGATTTGGAATGGTTGTGTTTTCATTGTCATTTGTCTCAAGATATTTTTAAATTTCTCTTTTGATTTCCTCATTGACCCATTGGTTTTTTAGTAGCATGTTACTTAATCTCCATGTAGTCTGTTTTTCTCATTTCTTTTCTTGTGGTTTATTTCTAGTTTCATGCCACTGTGGTCAGAAAAGATACTTGAAGTAATTTCTGTAGTCTTAAATTTGTTGAGATTAGTTTTATGCCCCAGGATGTGGTCAGTCCTTGAGAATATTCCATGTGCACTCAAAAAAATGTATATTCTGATTTGTTTTGGATGTAATGTACTGAAAATGTCAATGAAATCTAACTTTTCTATTGTGTCATTTAGGATCTCTGTTGCCTTATTGATTTTCTGTCTAGACGATCTGTCCATTGATGTGAGTGGGGTGTTAAAAGTCTCCTACTATTACTGTATTCCCATTAATTTCTCCTTCAGTGTGTATTTGTTGTATGTGTCTGGGTGCTTCTTTATTAGGGTCATGTATATTTACAATTGTAATATCCTCTTCTTGAATGGATCCTTTTATCATAGTGTCCTTCTTTGTCTTTAATGCCTTTGTTTTAAAGTCTATTTTTTCTGATATGAGTATTGCATTTCTTGCTTTCCTGTCTTACCCATTCATATGAAATATCTTTTTCCATCCTCTCACTTTCAATTTATATGTGTCCTTTGCCCTAAGCTGAGTCTCTTGTAGACTCCATATTGTAGGCTCTTGATTCTTTATCCAGTCTGCCACTCTGTTTCTTTTGATTGGAGCATTCAGTCAATTGACATTTAAGGTAATTACTGATAAATATATATTTATTGCTATTTTAAACCTTGTTTTTGAGTTGATTCTATGTTTCACCTTTGTTCCCTTATTATTATTATTTTTTTGGATGTGTGATTTCCTTTTATTTTATGCTTGTGTCCTTTTCTTTTTAGTTTTTATGAATGTAATGTTTGCTTTTGATTTGTGGTTGCCCTGTTTTTTAAGTATATTAACCCCTTCCTATATCTGCTTGCTTTAGTGTGATAGTCATATAGGCTCAAACACATTCTAAAAAAAGATCTTGATTTTCCTACTTTCCTTCCCCACATTTTATGATTTTGATATGCTTTTTTTTTTTAACATCTTCAGGTTTATCCTTTTGCTATTCCTTGTGTTTATCATTGCTTTTACAGTAGGTTTCATTTTTTTTTTTCTTTTAGATCTGTATACTGGCTTATTTAAATGATTACTTTCCAATTGTGATTTCCTCCAACTTATATTTGCCTTTTTATTTAGAGGAGCCCTTTCAGTATTTCTTTTAAAATGGGTTTAGTATTGCTGTATTCTTTTAGTTTTTGTTTATTGGAAAAATTATTTTTTCTTCTATTTTAAATGATGTTCTTGCTGGGTAGAGTATTCTAAGCTGCAGATTTTTCCCTTTTATTATTGCTTTGAATATATCTTGCCACTTTCTTCTGGCCTATAGTGTTTCTGTAGAGAGAAATTAGCTGATAGCCTTACGGGCGTTCCCTCATAATTAACTCTGTTTCTCTCTTGCTGCCATTAGAATCCTCTCCTTATCTTTAACTTTTGCCATTTTTATTATAATATATCTTAGTGTGAGCCTGTTTGGGTTCAACTTGTTTGGGGCCCTCTGTGCTTCCTGTATCTTGATATCTGTTTCTTTTAGATTTGGAAAGGTTTCAGTCATAATTTCTTCAAATGTATTTGTAATCCCCCCCTCCTTTCTTTTCTTCTCTTTCTGGAATCCCTGTTATGTATAGATTGGCCTGCTTTATGTTATTCCATAGATCTCTGTTGCTTTTATGGTTTTTTTCATTTGGTTTTCTATCTGATGACGTCCGTTATTCTATCTTCCAAGTCACTTATTTATTCCTCTGCATTATTCATTCTGCTCTTCAGTGAGTTTAACTCAGTTTGTGTCTCTGCAAATGAATTTCCTATTTTTTCTTGGCTCCTCTTTATGCTTTCTGATTCCTTTCTATAGTAATCTGCATTAGTGTTCATATCTGCTCTTAATCCCTTCAGTATATTCACTACTTCCCTTTTTTTTTTTTTTTTTTTGTCTTTTTGTTTTTTTTAGGGCCATACCCATAGGCATATTGTGGTTTCGAGGCTAGGGGTTGAATTGGAGCTTCAGCTGCTGGCTCACACCACAGCCACAGCAATGCCAGATCCAGGCTGTGTCTGCAACCTATACCGTAGCTCATGGCAACACCAGATTGATCCTTAACCCACTCAGCAAGGCCAGGCATCAAACCTGTGTCCTCATGGGTGCTAGTTGGATTTGTTGCTGCTAAGCTACAACGGGAACTTCTCACTATCTCCTTTTTGAACTAGGTGTTTGTTAGACTGCAGCACTCTGTTTCATTGTTTGCTCCTTCAGGGGAATTCTCCTGGTCTTTCAACTGGGAATGGTTCTTGAGCATCTTCATTTTGCTTATATTTTTCTTATACTTTGAGTTCATGCAAACAACTAGTCTAGTGTTGAAGGTCTGTTGGTATGTGAGAGCACCCCATGGTAGTTTGTGAGGGCTTAGTATGTGTGTGTGTGTGTGTGTATATATATATATATATATATATTTATTTATTTTTTTCTTTTGGTGTGAGGGCT
Organism: Sus scrofa; assembly: GCF_054392235.1. Classification (NCBI taxonomy): domain Eukaryota; kingdom Metazoa; phylum Chordata; class Mammalia; order Artiodactyla; family Suidae; genus Sus; species Sus scrofa. Next base: position 37,817,625 of record NC_139386.1, on the reverse strand, counting down.
GCTTTTGGTTTGGATGCTTGCTGTCTCCTTCCTTAGTGTGTGCTGGCTCTTATCCTCATGCTGGTGTATGGACTGTGAGTGTTGCCAGGGAGATAGAGGCAATGGGCAGGGCTACTGGATACTGGTGCCAGTGCCTGGATACTGGTCCCTTGACAGTGGTGAGGACCTGCGAGGAGGTGGCCCAGGCTGCTCATGGTTGTAGGCCTTGGGAAATGGCAGTGACCCTCAGGCGGGTGCAAGTGGCACCCAGACTGTTTGGCAGGGGCAGCAGCTGGGTGTGTGTGTTCCCAAGAAAGTGTGAGCAACAACGGGTGGCATTTGGTTCCAGTGCCTTCTTCTGTATTGACCCCTGAGGTGACTGAGGTTGTGGTTGGTGCCCTTTCATGGACCCCTAATGGTGGTGGGCCATGCTTCCCTCTGGAGTCTGAAATGGCTGTGTTGGTTTACCTCTGCATCCCATAGCCCATGCAAGAAGCACCCTATAGCCTAGGGCCTGTGTCTGTGGTACCCCACTGCCAAAAGCCCGAGGGTGCAGAGAGAGAGATATTGCTATGGTTGTCTGCCCTTCCTCCACTCGCCCTTTCCAATAATGGTGACTTGCTTCTTCTGCGGGCCTAGGCCTCTTCCAGCATTCCCTTAGCTGTGGCACTCTGCTCCCCAGCCCATGGCAAATTATTCCCTATCCTTCAGGCTGTCTCCACACAGCCAACCCTTGTCCTCTCTCCAGAACCAACCTCTGGAGGCTGTGTCTCAGTGCCCAGCCCCTGCCTGAGTGTCTCAGGCTGTGGTGTCTGGGGCAGTGGTATTGACGGTTTGTGCAGCTCTCTCTCTGCTTTGCTCCCCTCAGCCCGGCTGCTGCCTTTTTCTCCGAGGTTTTGAGGTCCTGCTGTCTTGGCTGATTTCCCTGTTAGTTAGGTGGCCTCCCAGGGTGTGGGTTCCTTCCCTCTTTAACAACTCCCCCTCAGGAGTGCTGGTCCTCTCCTAATTCTTTTTTTCCTCTTCTCCTTTCTCTTTGTTTCCTTTGTTCTACCCAGTTATGTGGAGTGTTTTCCTTTTTGGAGGTTTATGGTCTGCTAGCATTTAGTAGATGTTCTATACAAATTGTTCTACAATGGGCTTTTTTTTTTTTTGTTTTTGATATGTTTGTGGGAGAAGCTGAGCGCCACGTCTTACTCTTCTGCCATCTTGATCCTACCCCGTATTTATTCTCTTCAGTGAGACACAGTGCTTTTTTCTTTTCTGCTTTTTTTTTTTTTTTTTTTGTAGCTGTTGTTGTTCAACCTTCTACTTTCTTTCCTGCAGGGTACAGTCTTTTCAAACCTTAGGTCCTTTGTGATGTTTTTCTGCCTACTCTAGCTCACTGTGATCTCTGCTTTCTCAGAATATAGGGCACTGTATACTATACTGTTGATTAGTTGGCTTTTTCTCATTCAGAAGCAATAGAACAATGTAGTTAGGATTGTACCATTTAATAGCAGGATGATATTGAACCTCTTAATTTCTTTATGCCTTAGTGTCCTCATCTTTATTTTTTAATTTAACTTTTTTTGGCCATGGTATGCAGTGATTTGATGTGGGATCTCAGTTCTGAGATCTAGGATTGAACCTGGGCTGCAGAAGTGAAAGTACCAAATCCTAACCACTATACCACCAAGGAACGTCCCTTAGTGTCCTTATCTTTTTTTGAATGGGCACACTCTTGTATGAGGAAAAGTGTCTACCTCCTAGGGTTGTTTAGAGAACTAAGAAATATGAATATAATGCCAGTAGTATGTGACACATTGAAAGTGCCATAAAAAATTTCTATATGCCTCTTTTGCTTGCTTCTTGCCATTCTTATTCCTTGCCTTTCTCTCTGCTTTCCTGTCTTTCACATTCAGTAGTAATGGGTGGGGATTTTCTATCAGACATATCTGGGTGTTCATCTCAGCTCTCTTAATTTGTGTTTTTTAGACCCTGAAATCTCTTAAGTCCTAAATTCCTCATCCTTCAAATACTTGACATCTGGCACATATAAATGCTTAATAAATTTCACTGTTGCTTCTTTGCAACATAGGTAAATGCAAACTAACTTGAATTGCTGTTAAACTTTTTAATGCATAATAAATATTATTCTTCAAGTAAGTAAAGTTACCAGGATAAGGGTACCATCTATTTGTACTTCTTATTTCCTCTCAAAGTGCCTAACCCATCCTTAAAAAAATCAGGTATTCGTCGTTGAGGGAAGTTACACATGTAAGAAAACAAAGCGCAGTTTTATTAATTAGTTCACCCAGTTACTTACACTGAATTTTGGTAAATATTAGATGGTAGAATGTGGCTTTTGCCAGAATGCCCCTGTATATACCTCTCTTCTCTCCTCCCTTACTTTTTACTTGTTTCACCTTTAAAATCTAAGAGTGGGTTTAACCACTTCAATCCAGTGGATTAAAAAGAGGGTAGGAGAGGTTGCAATATAATAGTATCTACTGATATGAAGGAAAGGGGTGTCATGGGTAATAATAAAGAACAGTTTTTTCCTAACATGTGGTGCTGTTAACTAGCATAGTGTGATTGTTCCCTGGCTGGAGCAGTATCCTGGGTTGGGTGGCTCTGTGTATGAATAGACGGCAGAGCAGAGATGGCTAATGATTGTATCGTTCTGGGAATATGGCTGCGGTCCTGTTACTGAGTAACGTGGATCTTAGAGCTAGAGGAGTGTGTCCATCTCACAGGTATTTACAGTAGTACAGTGATCTCTTTCTTTATTAAATTGTAGCCTAATACATCTTAATCTATGTTCAGTTTTGGCCTGTAAGGCTAGTTATTCCTCCTTTTGGGAGGTTCACGTAAAAGAATGCAAGGGAGCATCAGCTCTCCTTTCTTCTTCCCAGCCTGTCGTGGCCCCTTATCCTCACCCTTGATGGGAGAGAAGATAGAAGCAGCCACCTCTCTGGACTTAGGCTGATGTGTGAAGATGTTGGGGCATACACTCTTCCTTTGGTGTTCTTGGCATTTTTTTTTTTTTTTTCTTTCTTTCCTGGCTGCATCCGTGGCAGGCAGTAGTTCCAGGGCCAAAGATCAAACCTGCACCACAGCAGCAACCCAAGCCAGTGACAGCAAGAGAACTCCATATGTGTGTGTGTATATGTGTGTATATATATATGTGTGTGTGTATATATATATATATAATTTTATGGCTAAAGTTAAGTATATTAATATTGCTGTCAGGGTACAGATGATCCAGAGGTTCTTTTTTTTTTTTTTTTTTAACTGCAAAAGCTAGTGACTATTTTCTCTGGCCGACTCTCTTGTTCTTCAAATATACCTCTTTTACTAGGCTTTCTGACTCTACAAAGTGCCTGATTACGCTTAGAAACTCTTTATTGCATCTGACTTTGGCATTGTACTTGCTTCTGGAGGGGCTGGAGGTGAATGTCCCTAAGGGCTTTGTGGCTGTTCAATTTCCAAGACCCTTATGCTCTATTTCAGGAGCTTTTGGTGACCAGAGCTGCCAGGTGACTCTTAATCCTTCTCTTCTTGCCAAGTTTGGTGCTGCAAAGCTGAAGAGTGTAAAGCACAACACTTAGTTCTGTCTTTGGTTTCTCCTTCTTCAACTCTTAATTTTAACCTCTGTTTTTAAACAAGGACAGAATAATTCAGTCACCTACTTTAAGTTTTGTCCTCAATCTTATTCATACTGTTGTGAATCTGGGAGTTGGTAGTTTTCCAGTATTAATTGACTAGCCCTGTGAGGGCAAAGGTGAAAAGTATGCAATATGATTCCATGATCTATCAGTATAAAAGTAATAGGTCTATTTACATACAGTGTTTGCCACATTTTCCCTGTTAGGAACTTTTGTAAGGAAATGACATTCTTGCTTATTTCATGAGGAGCAAAGGGCAGTATTTTCAGAAATAGCTATGTGGTCCTCAAGAGACAACATTCTTTTGCCATGAAATAGACTTACCAGACATTTTGGAAAAATTGCAACATAAATAAGAAAGATATAATAACTGTAATGTGTTTGGGGTTAAAAATTATCTCAAAACATTTTAGTGTTTTTGAGAACAGAGTTTCTTTTATTAGAAATTAGAGGCTTTCAATGAAGTAAAATGTGTAATAGTCTAAAGTGATGCATACTGGTTGAAAGCAGATGATGAACTCTAATGATGGAAATAATTCCAGTTTTAGCAGTAAATATTATAATGCTTTTGCTTTATTTTATTTAGTTGGGGCAGGACTTGAATGGAAGCTCACTTACAGTTGATGCAATTAAAATGTAATTTAAATGAAAACAAGTTAAAATTATCAAAAGTATTATTTTCTAATTATATATATATGCAACTATAATTTCCTAACCATAATTAAGAAAGACCTGTTTACACATGTGGTGATGTTTATTCCATAGAATATATTCCTATGGGTACCATGATTAGTGCTCATTTTTAAGGCACAGTAAAATTTCAAGTTTATTAAAATTTTTAAGCAAATAAAGTGTTTAGCTTGTTTTTCTTTTAAATAAAATGTAGTTTGTTGGGAAGCTTTATTCACCAAGTTTTTTTTTTTTTTTAAAAAAAACTATTTGCAAGCTCCTATTTAGTCTATGCAATTTACCCTTTTTTTTTGCTGCTAATAACTTAGAAAATAAAATAAATATAACTTGTTCTTTCTTTTGCTTTAAAATGTTTGTCATCTCGTGTATGCCAGATTTATTGGACTGCAGTAGTTTTAGTGCATTTTGGCTGGAATGTTTATTATGACATCACTGTAATCTATATACAGTATGTGATTTCAGATGGTTTCAGTGTTAAATATTTTCATAATTATGCTAGTTTTGGCAGTTGACTTGGAACTTTTTCACATCTCTTTAATGAATATGTTTTACTTCTGGGCTTTTGAGACAACCATATGTTTCAAAAATTAATAGTGTGCTTTTAATGTTAACATTGTGCAGAAGTGTATGACTACAGACATTTTTAAGGATGTAAGTTGAACTAAAAGTAATTACAGTAAGGTTTTATTCACAGTGGTAGTCTTTTAGTATTTAGAGACCATAACATCCCCCCAAATAACAGAAGATGTCATTATAAAGATTGAATAGTGAAGTGGTTTTGTGGAATGAAATGTTGTGAAGTTTGTTTTGAATTAACTTAAAATGAGCATAAACTCATGTGAAAATCTTCTTTATTGTTGATTATAGCAAATTTTAAACTTTTTGCTTGTAATGAAGTTTCAGACAATTTTTTTTTCTTTTGCTGATGTATCACTAGCATCTGAAGCCTTATAGTATTGGACAAAATTCATCTTTTATTATTATGTAATCCTCTTAGTGTGGTAGTGAATAAGAATTTTTCTATCCTAAAGGAGGTCCTGTCATTGTTCTAACTTGCCTCTAGTACCCACGAGAATAGTAAATTTAGTGATTCTTCTTTTTTTTCTTGAAATTTTCTCTTCAAATATATAAAATAGAAAAAAATATTTATCACCATTCTTTTAAGTATTATAAAATAGTTTTATTATTGGTTAATGAATTGATGGTGCATAGTGCAACATCAGTTACCCTTTTTATTGGAAAGATGTTTGATCTCTCCCTTCTCATGTGCATCTCTCCTTCAAGGAAAATATGCATTTTATCCCCCCAAAAGATATAAGTTGATGTCAGATGCTTACTACTCCATCTATTTTCATCTTATAATAGAACACCTGTGTTTTAATATTTATTAAAAAATTTTTTTTCTTTTTAGGGCCACACCTGTGGCATATGAAAATTCCCAAGGTAGGGGTCACATCGGAGCTACAGCTGCTGGCCTGCACCACAGCAGCACAGGATCTGAGCCATTTCTGTGGCCTGCACCACAGTTCATGGCAATGCCAGATCCTTAACCCACTGAGTGAGACCTGGAATCGAACCTGCATCCTCAAGGATACCAGTCAGATTCTTTTCCGCTGAGCCACAATGGGAACCCTAATACCTGTCTTCTTTAAAGAGCAGTTTATGCTTATTTTTTCCATCTTCTTATTCATTTTTTGAACTGCTCATTTACTTCTTCCACTCCTTTCCCTGTGCTGGAATTACACATTTTTTTTTCTTTAATGGGTTATTGGCACCCTCCTTCTAATTACCGAATTTTGAGTGTCAACCAGAAGGAAGACAGAGAACATCTTTAAAGTTTTTTTGTTTTTTGTTTTTTTTTTTTTTTGCTTTTTAGGGCCACATCTGTGGCATCTGGATGTTTCCAGACTAGGGTAACAGCTGCTGGCCTACACCACAGCCACAGCAATCCGGGATCTGAGCCGTGTCTGACCCACACCACAGGTCATAGCAACACCGGATCTTTAACCCATTGAGCAAGGCCAAGGATCATACCCATATCCTCATGGATACTAGTTGGAATTGTTTCCGCTGCGCCACAATGGGAACTCCATCTTTAAAGTTTTTAACATAAAGGAGTTTCCTGGTGGCTCCACGGGTTAAGTATTCAACATTGTCACTGCTGTGGCTTGAGCCCCTGCTATGATGTGGATTCAATCCCTGGCTGGGGATTGAATCTAGTCCATACCTTTAGCTTCTAATATTGTTCTTTCATCTTAAACATTGTATATTCTGGCTTTTTTGGAATAGTCATTGTTCCTTGTATGTGCTGTATACAGTTTGCCCCCTATATAGCCTCCAATCTTAGCCTAAAACATTCCTATACTCAGTTTTAAGGGCCTGCTCTGTCTAGTTCTTCCAAATAGAATGACTCTTTATGTACCTATTCCTTAAAAACAAACGAAAAATACTCTTATAGACTTGTTATATATGTTTTAGATTTTGAAATCCTTGAGGACAGGTATTTAATTTGCTTTTGTAAATCCAGCACTTAATACATAAGAGCATTATTTACACATTTGTTGAATCAAGTCAGGAAAAGAATACTCATTTGTATTGTGTAAATTTAAAAAAAAAATGTATGATTTTTTTGAAGTTTGTTATCCATATGAAAATCCAGTTACACCTTATATCTAATCTGAAAAATAATCAATTCAGTGAACATTGTTAAGTAGGATACCAAAGATTCTAAGAGTGATTAAGATTAGTCATTAAGGATGATTAAGAAGACAGCTAAAATTCTTAATTTAACTCACAAAGTAGAGAGAGTCTTAACATAAAAACAAACTGGGGAATTAAGAAAGACCTTTTACATTTATTTTGCACTCAGGTGGAAAAATGCTTAAAAGCTTCTGTTAAAATGTATTCTATTGCTAAAGCCTTATATAAGAATTTTTTGACATTATCAAGTGGTTTGTTTTGATACCAACTAAAGAAACAATCGATTTGTGGTTTTAAACTGCTAGTTATTTTTAAAATACTGTTTAACAATACAAATTACGAAAAATTTTGGCTACGTAGATTTTTTAGAGGAAAAAAAAATTGGAAGAGTCGATCTAATGACATTTTAGTAACCTGCATACATTCAACAAAACTTTTTAAAATAGTGTTTGATATTTTCCTTTTCTTTCTTCAAAATAAAAATAGGATGACCATGAAAGTTGTGGTTCTAATTCTACCAACCGTAGTACTACTGAGAACACAAAATCATCAGTAAAACCCAGAAGAATTCAACAGGCTGCTCCCGCAGATCCTGATTTGCCACCAGGTAACTTCTATGGGGGTTGATAAACCCAGAATTTCAATTGGTTTTAATCATTGTAGCCCTTTGTAGAATATATACTTTCTGTATTCTTTAATGTCACAAAGTATTTAAACTATATGTACATTTGCTGCATGGTGTCAGAACAGATTGAAAGACATTTGTGAGGGCTCTGGACTCATTCAAAGTTTGATGCTCTTTTATCCTGGGTTGTTCCTTAAGTTTCATTTGTGTATCTTCTCCAAGCAAAAACTTACCTCTGACTCCTTGTCTCTTTGTTCCTCTTGTTCCCTGAGAAACAGAGGGATAATACCAGATCGTTCTGAGTTTCTGCAAACTGTAAAATTCACTGATGGAATCACAGAATTTTTTAGCTTCGAGAGACAGTCTCTTCTTTCATTTCCTGAAATTTTTATTTATCTGGAAGAGTAGTAGCTTACAAATAACAGTTCCATTGTAAGTAATTAATAAAGAACCAAAACCCCCCAGTGATTGTTACATGTCAGCTCTGTGGCCAAAGTGCATTCCTGCATTTTTAAAGTTGGAGTTAGAAGTCACTTCTCTTTTTATTTTATTTGTCTGTCACTTTTTTTTTTTTTTTTTTTGAGATAGAGCTGACATTGGTGTACACTTGTTTTCTGCATCAAAGGTTTGTAAGCTTTCTGCTGGTTTTAGCCTGCTTTTTTGGGGGGCTGGGTGGGGCTGCGCCTGTGGCATTGGAAGGTCTTGTGGCAGGGATTGAACCTGTGCCACAGCAGCAACCTGAGATGCTGCAGCAACCACACCAGATTTAAGAATCTGATGCTGTGTCACAAGGGAGTTCCTAACCTCATTGATTTTTGACAGTCGTCTGGCACCATCTACTTTACTTGTAAGAGGCTGGTGTTAGGTACATTATTTCATAGCCCTTTTCCCTCAAATATAGATTCTAAATTACATTTGAATGAAACATTTTTAACTAGCGTTGTAGGGGTGTTAATGCTAATGTTTTGTATTCTTAGAAACGTTACCTAACAGATCTCAGTAAAGCCCTCTGGTTTTAGAATAAGTAGAGTAATTGGTATAGCTGGAGAGTGTGCCAGAAGTTATTTTACTTCTGAGTATTTACAGTTCTACATAGAATGGTATAATGGTTACATAACCTTCTAAATTTTTTTCCTAATTGTTAACTCCTTGGGAGAATCCTTGGTGATTTAAATTGTGTATTAAATTAAATGAAGCTTGTTCTTATTTATTAAATGGGCAACTTCTTTAGCCCTCCAAATTTCTGACTGTGTACCCCTTAAAACATTCTAAGCCAACTCATTGTGTAAAATCCTCTCAAAGAATAATCAATTTTACTTTTGAGTCTTATTCCATTTTTTCTTTTAGAAAAGAACTTGTTTAAGAAAAATTGAAAGCTTTGTCAGTTGTTGATTTCACAGATAGCAGTTAGTTCTATGAGCTAACTTGCATATACTCAAAATTGGGCTCAGACTTTTAATGATTCTTTAGAGTCTTTATTGGAATTTACACTGGTTTTCAGGATTGGGAGAATTCATCTATTTTTAGGAGCATAAAACAAACATAACATAAAACATCCTATTTTTAGTGTCATGAAACAGAGCTGTGTTCTATTTGAACTACTTTGAGGTAGCTTTTGGATTAACATGTGCTTTTCTGCCTTACCTAGAAGGAGGACTCATATCCTCTTTCTTGCTGACATAAATCTTAGTTAAGGAGTTGCTTTAGGAAATAACTGAACTTATTGGGCAATTACTGGGAAGCAGAGCAACTAAACTTAATCTTGCCAAAGGGGAAAAAAAGGGATAATTTGAGAATCCGGTTGGATAATGGTAAATCATTTTATTTAACGATTAACTCATATGGTTATTTGAGGACTCATTTCTGGCAACATTATCCTGCCTGGAAACTATATTAAGGTTCATTCATGGTAGAGATGAATTCATGTTCTCAAAGTTTTCTAGGGCAAGTTATTTCTTCCAGGCTCTATGGTTATAATTTTGGAGTTCAAATATTTACATATATTCAGAGATGCCTCTTTTTTTTTAAATCTTTTTATAGCTGTACCCATGGCATATAGAAGTTCCTGGGCTAGGGGTCAAATCAGAGCTGCAGCTGCTGGCCTAGGCCACAGCCATAGTAACACCAGATATGAGCCACATCTGCAACCTGCACACAGCTGGTGGCAACGCCGAATCCTTAACCCGTGAGCAAGGCCAGGGACTGAATCTGCATCCTCATGATTACTACTCAGGTTCTTGCTGAGCCACAATGGGAACTCCAGAGATGCTTTTTGAGAAAAGTTTTGGAGTTGCCAGTAGTTGTTCTATCTCTTGAAGGTTGGATGGCCTTCTAATAGAAAAAAAAAATACAAGTCAGTATTTAATATTTTCTCTGCAATTTCTGTTCTTGGTATCTAGAACAGTCTTTTTCAGATTATGCTTCCTGACCAGTTAGTGCATTATGAAAGCAGTTTAGTGGATCATGGTAAGCATTTAAAAGATATGTAGCCTAGAATAGAAAAAAACCCTCATAGTGTACAGTATATAGTAAAGGTTAATAATATTTCAAGAAACCTGTGCATATATGTGCACTTATGCTGGGTTGTGATGCAATATTTCTTAGACGACAGCACAGTCATTTCTTATCTATTTGCCTATGGAGGAGTTTAGCAATTTAAAGCTATCTAACAACTGTTCCTTTCTGGAACATCTAAGAAAGGAGAGAACCTTGTTGTAAATGAAAAATAAATGCATGGCTTACTTTAAATCTTCCATTTTTATGCCTTTATTGTTTTAACATTTTCCATTAACATTTTCAAGGAAAAGTTTTTTTTAAAAAAAGGTGACAAATTGTATAAGTTCATGTTAAGTGGTAGATGTGTTTACCTGTAAATTTCAGAGTATTAGCACAAAAGTGTTATGGTTTCTTTTTTCTTTTTTTTTCTTTTTTGTCTTTTTGTCTGTTGTTGTTGTTGTTGTTGCTGCTGCTATTTCTTGGGCCGCTCCCACGGCATATGGAGGTTCCCAGGCTAGGAGTCGAATCAGAGCTGTAGCCGCCAGCCTAAGCCAGAACCACAGCAACGCGGAATCCGAGCCGCGTCTGCAACCTACACCACAGCTCAGGGCAACGCCGGATTGTTAACCCACTGAGCAAGGGCAGAGACCGAACCCGCAACCTCATGGTTCCTAGTCGGATTCGTTAACCACTGCGCCACGACGGGAACTCCTCTTTTTTCTTTTTTTTTAGGCCGCATCTGCTGCATATGGAAGTTTCCAGGTCAGGGGTCCAGTTGGAGCTGTAGCTGCAGGCCTGCCCACAGCCACAGCAACATGGGATCTGAGCTGTGTCTGTGACCTACACAGTTCATGGCAGTTCCAGATCCTTAACCCACTGAGCGAGGCAGGGATCGAACCCACTTCCTCATGGATATGTCCTCATGGGTTTGTTACCACTGAGCCAGGATGGGAACTTTGTATTTATTTATTTATTTATTTTTGTCTTTTTGTCTTTTTGTTGTTGTTGTTGTTGTTGTTGTTGCTATTTCTTGGGCCACTCCCGCGGCATATGGAGGTTCCCAGGCTAGGGGTCCAATCGGAGCTGTAGCCACTGGCCTACGCCAGAGCCACAGCAACGTGGGATCCGAGCCGCGTCTGCAACCTACACCACAGCTCACGGCAACGCCGGATCATTAACCCACTGAGCAAGGGCAGGGACCGAACCCGCAACCTCATGGTTCCTAGTCGGATTCGTTAACCACTGCGCCACGACGGGAACTCCAGGATGGGAACTTTGGAAGTGTTATGTTTTCTTTATGTACCAATCAAAGGCAGTGTTGTATCAGAAGCTCAGACTCCTTTTATCTTGAGGCTCTGCTGTGACCTACCCAGGTTTTGAATTATACTGCTTTCAGCCTTTTCAAGAGGAGAATCTGGAGAAAGACCTATCCATTTCTTAATACCGTAAGGCTGGGGAGTTCCTGGTGTGGCTCAGTGATTTACGAAACTGACTAATATCCATGAGGATGTGGGTTCTATCCCTGGCCTTGCTCAGTGGGTTAGGGATCCCGCGTTGTGAGCTGTGGTGTAGGTTGCAGATGCAGCTCAGATCCTGCGTTCCTGTGGCTGTGGTGTAGGCTGGCAGTTGCAGCCCTGATTTGAACCCTAGCCAGGAAACTTCCATATGCCTCAGGTATGGACCTAAAAAGAAAAAAAAATACGCTAAGGTTGGAAGTGATATATATTCTTCTTCAATTCTGTTGAAGAAAACAGTGTGGACTTTGTGTATGGCTTAGAAGTCCTAGATTAGTAACAGTTCTGCATTCTAGAAGGCGAAGCACAAAATATTGATAGATAGCTTATCATTTCTGGCATACGGGTATTCTTTCTCATTAATATGTTGATTCTTTCAAAAGTATTATTATTTTGTCAGTAATCTTTAAGATATCTAATGTTTATATTTTGTTTATAACAGAAACTGGAGAGCCTTTATTTCATTCTAATTAGATTGAATTTCAAAACAGTGCTTAGTGGAGGCAGGCTATTTAATTCCCTAAATCTTGATTGCTGTGTGAATGAGAGTATGCTGGAACAACTAGTTGAAGGCTATTTTTGGCCTCAGAGTATTATAAGCTTAGTATAGGAGATTTTGTAAATTATTAACTACAGTGCAAAACCAAAGTGGAGTGGAGCTCTAAGGAAGCACAAGTAATATTTTTGGGGTTTTAAGAGGAAGGAGTTGTCCGTCATGTCCAGGTATGCATGGCTTCTAAAACACAAAGGTAAAACAAAGAGGTAAGAAAGATTGAAAATGAAAGGATGAGAAATGGTATAGTAGACAAAAATACATCTGTATTTGTAGCATAAAAATCAGGCAAAATAAAACTTAAGGCAAATGTATTGATGGACATAATAGATGCTGAATTATAATGAAAGGTACAGTTCTCTAAAAAATATGTGATGACTTTGTACCTAACAGCCTAGCTTTGAAATAATCACATGACAAAAAAAAAGTCCCCAAAGTATATCTCTGAATATCAAATTAACAAGATTCTTTTATAGATACATTTAAAACTCTGCACCCAGCATATTAGACAGTGTACCTTCTCTTGATGCACACATTGGTTATCTTTAAACATTGAAAAAGACTTGGACAAAAAGGAAGTCTTGACAAATTTCAAAGAATCACTATCGTAAAGACCATCTTCTCTGGCCACGATACAATTAAAGTAGCTTGTTTTTACTGACATGTTTGAATTTATCTCTACCACTTCATTATTTGTTTTTGTCTTTGTAAGGTCTAATTTTCATTCTACTATTTCCCCTTTCATGCTTGCTTTTTACTTTTCATTGTCCTAAAGTAGCTGATCCATACTTTCTTTTTTTTAACCTTTTTGCCATTTCTTGGGCCGCTCCCATGGCTTATGGAGGTTTCCAGGCTAGGGGTCTAATTGGAGCTGTAGACACCGGCCTACGCCAGAGCCACAGCAACGCTGGATCCGAGCCTTGTCTGCAAGTTACACCACAGCTCACGGCAATGCAGGATCCTTAACCCACTGAGCAAGGCCAGGGATCGAACCCGCAACCTCATGGTTCCTAGTCAGATTCGTTAACCACTGAGCCATGATGGGAACTCCGCTGCTCCATACTTTACAGGTTTTATAGCCACATTGAGTGAGAAAGAATGGAATATATTTACTTTATCTTACTTAGTACTGGAATCTGGTAACATTTTGATGTATAGCCTTTTAGACTTTCTTCTCCCATATGTGTGTGTGTGCATACACACACATATATTTTCTTTCGTGTAATTAGAAAAGTTTTTTTTTTATTGTATTTGATTTACATGTTCTGTCAATTTCTACTGTATAGTAAAGTGATCCGTTTATACATATATATTCATTCTTTTTCTCACATTATCCTCCATCATGTTCAGTTACTTTTGTAATTTGTATTTTTGTTAGGAACATGTTTCTAGGACATTAATTTTTTTACATTGCTGTTTTGTTTTTAAATTTAACTTATATATTTATTTTGGCTGCACCCATAGCCTTTGGAAGCTCCCGGATCAGGGATCGAACCCTTGGCCACTGCCATGACAATGCTAGATCCTTAACCCTCTGAGCCGCAAGATGGTTATTTTAATCATTGATAACCATTACATTGTACATCTATTGCATATTTTGTTTAACCAAACCCTTTTTGTTTGTTATTTAGATTTTCATTTTCAGTTTTGTAAAGTGCTCTAACAAACATACTGGTAGGTAAATCTTTGTACACACTTCTGTTTATTTCCTTAGGAGAAATTCTTATCAATTATTGAATCAAAATTTATGAGTAATTTTAAGATTTTGGCATGTGTGACCAAATTATTCTCTAAAAAATTTGTTAATGATGTTTTCTTCCAAGCACATTTTTGATCCAGTGCTGTCTTTTGTTATTAAAAGACATTTTGAACCTTTTATAGATGGAAAATGCCATCATGGCTCTTATTGCTAATTGGAATATCTTTTTTTTTCTCACTATTTTATGTTTTTAGCCTGCATCCATGGAATGTATAAGTTCCCAGCCCAGGGATTGAACTTGCACCACAGCAGTGACCCAAGTTGCTGGGGTGACATCGCCAGATCCTTAACCTGCTACGCCACAAGAGAACTTTTTTTTTCTCTTTTCTAGGGCCGCTCCCATGGCATATGGAGGTTCCCAGGCTAGGAGTCTAATCAGAGCTGTAGCCACTGGCTTATGTCACAGCCACAGCAACTCGGGATCCAAGCCGCGTCTGCGATCTACACCATAGGTCATGGCAACGCCGGATCTTTAACCCGCTGAGCAAGGCCAGGGATTGAACCCGCAACCTCATGGTTCCTAGTCGGAGTCGTTAACCATTGCGCCACGACGGGAACTCTGCCACAAGAGAACTTTTGTTGTTTTTTTAGGGCTGCATCACCCACGGCATATGGAAGTTGCCAGTTACAGTTCCCAGAATGGGATCTGTAGCTGCCTGCCTATACCACAGCCACAGCAATGAGCGATCTGAGCCATGTCTGAGACCTACACCATAGCTCACAGCAATGCTGGATCCTTAACGCATTGAGTGAGACAAGTGGTTGAATCTGCATCTTCACGTACACTAGTCGGGTTTGTTACCGCTGAGCCACGATGGAAACTCCTTTTTTTTTTTTAAACCATTTTATTCTATTTTTAGTTTGTTATGTAGGAAAGCTAATTTTTACATTTTATTAGCTGATCATTATTCAGTAGCTAAATTTTACCTTTTGTTAGCTGATCAGTATTCAGTATTCTGTTACATCTTTTGAATTTTCTATATAAAAAAGTCATCTACGTCAGGATAATTTTGTGTCATTCTTGTCAGCACTTAACACTTCTCTTTTTTAACCTTACTTATTTAGAGCTTCTCTGTCTATCTTAAGTAATAATACCGATACTAAGTATCTTCAACCTATAGCTCTTTTCTTTAGCTCCTACAGTAACTGCTCTAAGTTATCTTTTAGTTACCAAAAATGATGGTCATTTTAAAAATTTGTATGTTATTGAATCTCTCTATTACATTACCAAGATTTCTTATTCTTTCCTTAACCTTTTTGAAAAAGTTGTATTTTGAAATAACTTCAACCTTCCAAAAAAGACAAGAAATACTACAGAGAACTTACTTTTCCTTTAACTACTTGAGCATAAGTTGCCTATATGATGCTGCATAACCCCTAAGTAAATTTTATACCAAAAACTTAATCAGAATATTTTTAGGTACTATAGCCAAGTTGCTCAAAAACAGAAATTCCATGGTTGATACCGTGGAATTTCTGTTTTCAGGAGCTTGGCTTCCTAATGACAATGTTAGGATAAATTGATTGCAAATACTGTCTCTTTCTAACCTAAATTATTTGCTACACGCTATTTAAGCATATCTGAAAAATAAGATATAGTCTTTGTCCTCTAGGGTTTAGTAGTTTAATAGAGAAGTATATATAAACACATACAAATGGCATTTGTAACATAAGCCCATGGTAAGTGGTTGAAACAGTCTCTTTAGTGTTGATAATGTGGAGTGGGGGGTATTGGAGAAAAGGATATATGGCAGAGGACATTCAGATTGGGCCTGAACAAGAAGGGAAAATTGACAAAGAGTGTTCTACACAGAAGGGAGAATGTGAGCAAAGTCAACGAAAATTCATAGTGTTTTATTTGGTCCTGTGGGCATAAATGTATGTTCTTGGAGGAATAGTTTGTAAATGGGAGAGAGTTGGATAATGGTAAGAATTTGTGGAAAGATTGACTAGTAACGGGCTGTTGTTTTGGAGCCATCTAATATGACATCTTGGGTTCTTATTCCCAGAGTGACCCTGTGTTTTCAGATGCTTGTGGAATAGACCTGGATTACTGTTAATTCTTTTGAACAGGTATACTCTCAGGGAGTGTAAACATCGAGGGATGAGAGGTGTAAGATCTGCTCTTTCATACTTTTCTGTAGCAAATTTTGGACTAAGTTATTGTGAGGGATTAAAGAGACAGTGACTAAACCAACAGAATAAATGATAACACTGTTACTTACTTTGGCATTGCATTTTTTAATAAGATGACATAGTCTTCTATAGAAGTGTTTCTTTTTAGATAACTTGATTTACTTGGGTTAATTGGCTTGTTCATCTCAGCCTATGTAATGAGAAACAAAATATTAAAAAGTAGATGAAAAATCCATCAGTAGGGTTCTGTCAATTACAATAAATCTGAAGCATTATGTTTCTTTTACTACTTTGCACTATATACATTGTTTGTTTAATCTAGTTCTATCTCTGAGGTGGTTTTTTTTTTTTTTTTTGTTTTGGACGCTAAAAACTAATGAACTCTTAAGAGGTTTTTACGAATTCTCTATTGATGACAGAATAGGAAAACCAATATTAGTCATGCTTCTTGACTTCTCAGAAACAGTTTATTTTTAACATCTGTGTTGTAGTAATAGCATGGGAGGAATATATTCTAAAGTTGAAAATTTCGATCCTTAAAATTTCTTTTGGAAACAATTTGTTAAAACTCGTTTTAGTATTTACTCTCTTAAAAATATTTGTTACCTTAAATGCATTAATATTCTGTTAATTTTACAGCATATGATAATTGGCACTCTAAAAGCTAGTAGTTACTATGTAAGAGAAAAACTTGAATTTCTTTCTTATTTGTATCTGTTGGGAATGAATGAAGGAGTTGGTTTTCACAAGCATGTTATCTTTGAATAAATTTAAATAAGCATTCTTTCAGCAGGCTCCATTGTAGGTTTTAACAATGTCAGTTGCTGACAGAAGTTGATTCTGTTTTGTCCAGTAAAGTTCTACTTTAGAAGAGTACAAGCAGATAGTTATTTCATGAAATAGATAAATTTTTAATTAGTTTTTACATAGTACATAGTACATTTTACATTAGTTTTTCCATATTTATAGTGGAAAATGCATTTGAATAAAACAAGTTTTTAATCTTTTTCTCCTGTGTCTTTTAAAATGAGGTTTATGTTTAGTTTTATTTATATTTGCAATTGCATTCCTCAGTAATGTGTCTATGAACACATTTGTCGTGTGAGAAACCTCTGAGATTATAGATTCTCATTACACTTTCCATTCTCTTTCTTTCTCTACTTTTCTTTTTTCTGTCATTTTCATTGTGTTCTTTTTTCCCTTTTTCTGTCTTAATCTTCTTCCTCATTCATGTTTTCTCCCCTTCCTTGTTTCAGTATTATATGTTAGTAAGTGGAAATAGTTGAATCCATTATGACGGTCATGTTTCTCCTATCTTTCTTTTTCCATGTTTAACTTTTGAACATTTTTATGGCTATTTAAAGTAGGAACAGAAGATGGCAGCTGGAAAACTTCAAAGAAGCTCATCTTATATATTGTGTAATCAGTATATAGTAATCGTTTCCTTTTGAACAATGTTTATTAAATGGGCAGAAATTAGATGAAGTGTTTGTAGATTAGGATAATCATTGAATAGGAGCTAGTATTATGCTATTAAAAAACATAAAAGGTATGGTCTTTATGGTTTCTCTTAGTACCTGAACACTTCATTGATATAGAGCCTCTTTGTAATGGTTTTTGTTGGGGTCGATAATCTACTTATTAACTGTGTCACTTTGGCAAGTTGTTTATCGGAATGTTTCATCTTGGCAAAATATGATAAATGATACCCATCTTTCACATACATTAAGCTCAGTATCATTTTAAGACTATTGATAGACTTATGCCTAATTCAATTCTTTTTTCCCCATTTTATAGGTTATGTGCAGAGTCTGATTAGACGAGTTGTAAATAATGTAAATATTGTTATAAATAACCTTATCCTAAAGTATGTGGAAGATGATATTGTCCTTTCAGTCAACATCACTTCTGCAGAATGCTATACAGTAGGTGAATTATGGGATCGTGCATTCATGGATATCTCTGGTAAGTAAACGTCAAGAATAGTATAGATTTTTCTATCATTGAAACAATTGTTTTGGGTTCTCAACATTTTTTGGGCCAGCAGGATCTTTGACAAGTCTAATGAAAGCTTTATACCTTCATTCTAGAAAAATGCGCATATATAAAATTTAGCATACAATCAATTATAGGAGGTTAATAGATTAAAAATCTCAAACTTGATTTTTAATATTCTTAATTTTTATTCTTTCTTACCTATCACATGCTTGTTTCAAATGTGATATGTAATATTTTACAGTGTGGTTGGTTGAAAAAATAAAATGATATTTAGTTAACATTTTGAATGTTTTTAAAGAAGGAAAGGGGTCATGTTGCTTTTGCATAGTATGATAATGGCAAACAGTGTATTTGATTTATATTTTAGGTTTGTATATTATAGAGCATATTTGAGATTCTTGGATAATCTCGAAGCCTCATTTATTATGTGCTGTCTTCTTATATTAAAGAACTACTAAGTAATAATATTTTAATAACTATCATTTATTTATTATTATGTTCTACATGGAAGGTAGGCACTGTGGTAAGCATTGAAAGTATAGCTATGAAAGAAGTAATGCTGCTTCTTAGTTTTGTCAGAAAATGTAATTGTTAAATAGGTCGCAACAGTTGATACGTGTTCTGATATGGTAAAGAATGAGTATTTTTGGCAAATATGGTAAGGAGACTATTGTGAACACATTTTATCTGTGACTTGCCATTGTATATAATTGTTAAAGTGCTGGCACTAAAGTTAAACTACCTGAGTTTGAATCCTGGCTCTCCCACTTCATAGAGCTGTATGACCTTGGATGAGTTACTTCACTGTTTTCTTTTCTTTTTTCTTCTTTGTTTGTTTGTTTCTTTTTCTTTTCTTTTCTTTTTTTTTTTTTTTTTTTTGCTTGTTAGGGCTGCAACCTTGGCATATGAAAGTTCCCAGGCTACAGCTGCTGGCCTATGCCACAGCTACAGAAACACAGGATCTGAGCCATGTCTGAGACCTTGACCATAGCTCATGGCAATGCTGGATCCTTGACCACTGAGTGAGGCAGGGATTGAACCTGTGTCCTCATGGATATTAGTCAGGATCCTTTGGGCTGTGACAAATGGGAACTCCCACTTCACTCTTTCTTAGTTTCCTCAAATACATTCCATGGCATAAAAGTGGCCTATACATAGTCATTGCACAGAAAACGAGCTGCTATTATTATTTACATTTATTTTATCAAGTTCTCATAACAATTCCATAAAGTGATAGCCCTTTTCATTAATTTAGCTCTATATTATGTTACCCATCTTAAGTCCTAGTTAAAAGAAAGCAAAGTGAAATTCAATCACAAGTTTTCTTAACTTACCTTGTTAAGACATCCAAATGGGAACTATCAGAATTGGAATACAATTTCGTTTTTGTGTGTTCTTTAAGTTTTGGTCTTCACATTTTAAAAATGAAGAATAATCCTGATCTGGCAACTCTGTTGGGAAGCATAAATAAGAGCATATGCAAAGGCCCAAGCTTTGTTTCGGAGACATTGTCAGTGCCTCCTTCTTATCCTCTGTGGAAAGATATATTTGGTAAAAATGCCAGAAAAGGAAGTTAAGAAAAGCAGAAAGCAAACAGAACTGGATAATGCAGGATTAAATAGATAGGTTGACATTTTAGGGGAATAAATTTCATTTATAGTCTTTATATGAAAGTAATGAAAATGTTACTTAGGGAAGTTAGATTGGGAGTTAGAGGATCTTGGTTCAAATTTTCCCTCCAACAATACTTGCTGAAAAGATTTTCTTTTTCCTATTTTATGTTCTTGCCTCCTTTGTCAAAGATTAATTGGCCATAAGTGTCTGGGTTTATTTCTGGGCTCTCTCTTCTGTTCCATTGGTCTATATGTCTGTTTTGGTACCAGTACCACACTGTCTTGGTGACTGTGGCTTTGTAATATTGCCTGACGTCTGGGAGAGTTATGCCTCCTGCTTGGGTTTTGTTCCTCCTCCTGCAGTGTTGGTGGGAATGTAAGCTGGTACAACCACTATGGAGGTACCTTAGAAATCTATACATAGAACTACCACATGACCCAGCATTCCCACTCTTGGGCATATATCCAGACAAAACTTTCCTTAAAAAAGACACATGGACCCGCATGTCCATTGCAGCACTGTTCACAATAGCCAAGACATGGAAACAACCCAAATGTCCATTGACAGATGATTAGATTAGATTGTGTATATATATACAATGGAATACTACTCAGCCATAAAAAAGAACAATAATGCCATTTGCAGCAACATTGATGGAACTAGAGACTCTCATCCTGAGTGAAGTAAGCCAGAAAGAGAAAGACAAATACCATATGATATCACTTATAAATGGAATCTAACATATGGCACAAATAAACCTTTCCACAGAAAAGAAAATCATGGACTTGGAGAATAGACTTGTGGTTGCCAAGGAGGAGGGGGAGGGAGCGGGAGCGGGAGCAGGGTGGATTGGGAGCTTGGGATTAATGGATGCAGACTATTGCCTTTGAAATGGATTAGCAATGAGATCCTGCTGTGTAGCACTAGGAACTGTATCTAGTCACTTATGATGGAGCATGATAATGTGAGAAAAAAGAATCTATACATGTATGTGTTACTGGGTCACCATGCTGTACAATAGAAAAAACAATTGTATTGGGGAAATAACAAGAAGAAAGAAAGCCGGAGTTCCCGTCGTGGGAACCTCCATATGCTGTGAGTGTGGCCCTAAAAAGCAAAAAAAAAAAGTGTTTAAAAAGGAATGAAATCTGAAAATCCTTTAAAACATGTATACACAAGCATTTCCTTTAGTACAATACTTAGGTGTGGGTTTGTTAGATGGGAGGATACACATGTGTTCACAGTTTCAAAAAAATGCCAAGTCATATTCCATAGTTCTTGTTAGACACAATGTTTATCCCCATTTTATAGATTAAATTGCAGCTCATTATTTAAAGCAAGCACCGGAATCAGAATTCATTTTGTATGTTTTTAAGATGGTTCTTGTTTTAATAGTGTTTAAGAAAAACATTTTTCAAAACATAATAATTTCCTTTCTCATTGAGAAATTTTCTAGAATATCCTTGAAATATCATCACTTTATATTCTTATTGCATAATGGATAAGAACATGTGCTCTGGAGTAAGGTTGCCAGAGTTTGGATTATAGCTCTGCTCTTTATAAACTGTCTAACATGACAGATTATTTACCCTTATTACTGGGCCTTTGTTCCACATCTTTTAAACAGAGCCATATAAATATTATAAGAGATAATGGGATGTAAAAGATTTAGTGTAGTGTTTAATAGCAAATACTCAGTAAATTATAATTGTTATAAAGACACAGAAGGAAGCATCAGAGGGTTTTTTCATTTCTAGTCCTATATGATAATTTCTTTAATTTGTATACATGTATATAGTAACAGCAACAAAATCATTTATGTGCTGTGTAAAATGAAATAATATGGTAAGTTTGTGTATTTTGCAACTAACAAATTTGAAATTTATTTGCTTAAACTCTACTGTTTTCACACATAGGCATACTCTTTATACTTCTTAAAAACTTAAATCCAAAAAAAGAAGAGAAAATTAAATATTGAGTTAATTAGAGGTTTCCAGGATATACTCAAAAAAAGAATGGACTAGAAAGTATAGTATATTATTATTTTGAAGATTCCCACGGCTATAGCATGTGGATAGTTGCTAACTTAAAATCACTAAGTAGATTTGGGCCTGGAATGTACCTAGGAATTGCTTATTAAAAATAAAACAACTCATTTGCTAAAGGTTTATTTTCTAGTTTGATGCTTTACCAGCAACTGTTTCCATTTTTATTCCCCTGAAAACAAACTTTATACTGTTACTGGTAATTTCTTCATTAGTTATTATTTAGAGGAGTGCTGTCCAGAATTTTCTGTGATACTGGAAATTTTCCTTTTTTTTTTTTTTTTTAAACTGTCCATTTCTTTAACTACTAGCCACATGTGGGTTTTGATTACATGAAATGGGACTAATGCAACCAATGACCTGAAATTTTACTTTCATATAATTGTGATTAATTCATAGATATATTTATATAACATGTCGCTGGTGGCTACCATATTGAAGAATGCAGGTTTTGAGAGTAGCAGTTTTTTCCAGTGTAAAATAAACATTAAATGAACAGCTAGTACTCAAAGTGTTTTTAATATGGCTTCTCAAAAATTTTATTACTGTTAAATTTAATACTCCATTTTAGATAGTGAAATGTAGCAAGTTTTTTCCTAAACTTTGTCTTAAATTTGTAGTTAGGTGTAAAGCAAACCGGGGGAGAGCTGCTTTGTTTCTTTGGCCTCTATTTGGTTCTTCATACATAAGATAGGGATTATTGTGCCTATTTCATAAGGATGTTGGAAGATTTAAATGATGTAATAAATGAGAAGTTCTTTTCATAGGTTCTGGCATCTTATATTAAAGGCACTATTAATCTTATTTCTGCTATTATTATTTTTATTACTATTTGTAATAATAAGTATGTGCCTTTTTCCTTTAACTTTTTACTTAAAATGTTTTTCTTTCCTTTTTTAGCAACTGACCTGGTGCTGAGAAAAGTTATCAATTTTTCTGACTGTACAGTTTGTCTTGATAAACGAAATGCTAGTGGTAAAATAGAATTTTACCAGGACCCTTTATTGTACAAATGTTCCTTCAGAACTCGTCTGCATTTTACATATGATAACCTCAATTCCAAGATGCCTTCTGTAATTAAAGTAGGTGATTCTTTCTTTAGTAGTTGAGTTTCATGTTTCTGCTTTGTTTATTGACTTGTGTGTGCTAGTTATTAAAAAGCAAAGAATGTATATACCAGTTTTTGTAAAAAAGTTACAGTATTTATGTTACTTTTTATATTCTATAACTTTTTACATTGTATATTTCAGTAGAGATATTTTGGGGACTTTTTTTTCTTCCTATGACTGTAGTTTTCTTTTTTGGTTCAGCTGTTAGTGTTTTTCTCTTCAAGTAGATAGAGGAGACCATATAAAAAGTGTATTTAGGATTTCCCGTCATGGCGCGGTGGTTAACGAATTCGACTAGGGACCATGAGGTTGTAGGTTCGATCCCTGGCCTTGCTCATGGGTTAAGGATCCGGCGTTGCCCTGAGCTGTGGTGTAGGTTGCAGACACGGCTCCGATCCTGCGTTGCTGTGGCTCTGGTGTAGGCCGGTAGCTGCTGTTCCAATTGGACCCCTAGCCTGGGAACCTCCATATGCTGCAGGAAGCAGCCCTAGAAAAGGCAAAAAGACCAAAAGAAAAAAAAAAAGTGTATTTATACCCACAGTGGACTGAATATTAGTCGTATTTCAATCCTTATAATTTGTTTACCATTGATCTGATAGTTATTGACCTTATCTTTCTTAGATAACTTTTTAAGGCTTAATTTGCTAACCTCATATTTTGGTTTAGGAAATTTTATCTTTTTATTCATAGATTCAAAAATGTAATTAAAATCTTAAGAATATGGGAGTTTTTTGGTAATGTGTTTTGATTCATGTGAAAATTTGTCCTCGAAGTATTGGTATATATTTTTAATGTGTATAATTATTCTCTAAGTATAAATCTTGGCTTTTTTTATTCCACAACAGTGTTCTCTACTACTTGTCTATCTACTTATTTATCTATCTTTGAAGAAGAATTCACACAGAGACTTGTGATCTTATTAACAAAGTTTTAATGTGAGATGAATTTTTTACTATTGAGTTAGAAGCTTTTGTACTGTAATGGAAAAGCTGGCCCAAAGTCTGGACACTGGTACTGCCTACTGTGCCTGTTTGCGCATGGCTATATAAATTATTATTATGTTTTTTAAAACATAAAACACTTTCTAGTTTTAGAGCTTTACTAAAATTAAAAAAAATAAATACTTAAGTATATATTTTTACATGAAATCCACCTGTTTTTCTTTGGTGTAGTGTCCAGTCATGAATATTTTATTTTTTTTCTCTACACACTGTACAATGCACATTGGTTTGTTTACATTCTGTTACTCTTCCTTCTGTTTTTGAATTTGCTTCTTAGGCAAAGATAAGCATGGAAAAGTAATTATGCTTCTATCTCAGGAAAATTTACTTTCTTTCTTTGACTTTGAATCTGCTAGTCAGGTTAGGGAATGTTAAGGGTAAATTCAAGATATATTTTAAAAGTAGGTAATGGTTATATGGAAGTGTTACTATATAAAAAATCTTATTGATCATTAGTACAAATTTGATTGTACATTCTAGGATGTGGCTAAATTAGAGGAGAGTAAAATTAAGTAACTTGAGGAATAATAAACTTGAGGAAAACTTAGTGTTGGCATGTAAGTTTGTGTTCTCAAAATTGACCAGCTGGGACATTTCATTGTAAAAAGATACTTTAATGTAAATAAGGTTGTTGACATATAGTTTTTGACTTTGGTAATCACTGAATATGAGGCACCATTATACTTGACTGAAATTAAATTTTGAGTTTTTTATTAATGCTATCATGATGTACAATTTGTTGTTTTGAGTTAGATTTATTATTCTTCTGATCCTAGGAAATATATATTAAATGGACAGGGGCATGGTTTGCCTCACTGATTACCTCAAAGACAGTGGATTTCCCAAAATGTTCCAAATATTCTAGTTATTTGTTTAAAACTTTAACATATGCTTAAGTGGCTTTTGAATTTATTTGTATTTTGGGCAAGCTTTTTATAATTTTTTGTCTTTTGTGAGAAATAAATATGTTCTAAAGATTGTATCATCTATAAGATATAGGTCATATGGATGTATATTTTAACATTTCCTCTTTATTAAAAAAATTTACATGTTCTTAACAGGTTTTCAGAGGAATAAAAGTCTGCACATAAATATTTGACCATATCTCTGACTAATTCCATAGGAAAGATTTCTGTGATTGTAAATATCTTATTAATGGATTTAAAGCTTTTTTAAGGCTTGTGATCTGTACTGAAAAATTGTTTCCTGAAGGGTTTAACCAGTATATATGCTCATGAACATTAAAGAGAGTGCCTGTATTACACTCTTGTTATTCTTAAATATGATCGCATTTTTAAAAAATGCCAACTTGTTGACCAAAAATAATATATTTTAATATTTATTATTTAAGTTAGATTTTTGAAACTGTATTCATTGGCTGTTATTTTTTTCTTTGAAAAATTCATTCAGGAATTCCCTTGTGGCTCCATGGGTTAAAGATCTGGTATTGTCACTGCTGTGGTTCTAGTTACATCAGTGGCACAGTTTTCATCCCTGGCCAGGGAACTTCTTCATGCTGTGGGCCTGGCCAAAGGAAAAAAAGAAAAGTTCATTCAGGTTCTTTTTCAGTTTTTCTGTTGGGGATTAATCTTACTGATTTAAAAGATATTTACATATATATATTTTTGTAAATATCTTTTATATATTTAAAGGATATATATGTGTGTATAATGTTTTAAATACATGGGTACATGCATACATACAGGGTTGATTCTTTGTCATTAGTTTTGCTAAGATAGCTTATCACTGGTGCTATTGGTGCCATATAGTATTTAAAAAGATGTGGCAGAGAAATCTCAAATTTAAGAAGAGCTTGGCAGGCCTACACTGCACATCCTTCTCCAGTTTTCTTACCTCTTCATGGTCTATTCAGTGTATGATTTTTAAGTCAGCTTTAAGAAACCTGTACTCATATTTGGAGTTTCCGTCGTGGCGCAGCGGAAACGAATCTGACTGGGAACCATGAGGTTGCGGGTTTGGTCCCTGGTCTCGCTCAGTGGGTTGAGGGTCCAGCATTGCCGTGAGCTGTGGTGTAGGTCACAGACACGGATCTGATCTGGCATTCCTGTGGCTGTGATGTAGGCCGGCAGCTGTAGCTCCAATTCGACCCCTAGCCTGGGAACCTCCATATGCTGTGAGTGCGGCCCTAAAAAGACAAAAGACAAAAAAAAAAAAAAAAACCTGTACTCATATTTACATTTGGTATTTTATACCTTCCTCATACAACTTTCTTTTTGTGCCTTTCCTCCTAAACTATGATGATTACCATTATTTATTTATTTTTTTTCCTGTTTCACAGGTACTAAGATGCCAGTTAGTTAAAATAAGCCTTCCAAGAGATTTGACTTTATGGCTTAATTGGTTTTATTTCATGTTTATGTAACATCAGGAAACTATTACATTGAAACTGTGTTTATTTTCTATTGATATCTCAATAGAGGAGAACTTAGATTGACTGCATTGTATCCTATTGATAGTAATTAATCATTTCTTACAATTGATTCATGTTATAAATTTTATGTCAAGTTTAAATCTCTTATTTAAAGTTTTTTTGAGAAGTTTTTCTAAACATATATTTCACTTGGCTTTCTGTATTTGGCAATAATCATTTTATCATGTGCATACTTGAAAAGTTATTAGTAATTTCCTCACTTAACATATGTTTTTAGGATATGTATTTGTTCATTTTGGGTAATAAAACTGGAAAGGGTGATTAAAGTCTTAATAAAATGACATCATGAAAATTTTATTATTTTGACCTTTCTGGTTTTTACTGGAGGATTGTCATGCTCTTAACATTTTAGGGTGGATATTTTGATAAAAATTTTGGAAAAATTATCTGGAAATCCACTGTGACTATGTCTTCTCATTATCAATTCTATTTCCATTTATATAGTTTGGATTAGTTTCTGTCTAAAGTGTACTGATCATCATAGCAACATTTATTTTAATTCCTAAGATTTTAAAGTAAACTATTATTTTGGCTTAATATTAGAAATGTTGTGACATTACTCTCTCCTATGGTATTCCACTTTAAGACTTAACTCTCTACTTAAGTTAAATGCTACTGCCGTTGAATATGCTTTTGTTGATATTTTTGTTTTTCTCAAAATACAGATTCACACCTTAGTAGAGAGTTTGAAACTTTCTATTACTGATCAGCAGTTGCCTATGTTTATCCGTATAATGCAACTTGGGATTGCTCTTTACTATGGAGAAATAGGAAATTTTAAAGATGGAGAAACAGAAGAGTCGGCCTGTCATAATAAAGATGTGTTAGGAAATGTTACAGGTAAATATAACAAAAAATTTATTTTACAACTATTGTCTTACAGTGTTTTCTTCATTGTGAAACTTAAAGAATTACAGTGTTAGATTAAGTTTTGCAGTATTCTAATATGGGATGATTTTATTTTGGTTGTTTGACACTAATTTTTTTCTTTTCTACATTTTGCGTACTATTTTTTACATGTTAAATGTTAACTTTTGGAGTTCCCGTCGTGGCGCAGTGGTTAATGAATCCGACTAGGAACCATGAGGTTGCGGGTTCGGTCCCTGCCCTTGCTCAGTGGGTTAACGATCCGGCGTTGCCATGAGCTGTGGTGTAGGTTGCAGACGCGGCTCGGATCCCGCGTTGCTGTGGCCCTGGCGTGGGCTGGTGGCTACAGCTCCGATTCGACCCCTAACCTGGGAACCTCCATATGCCGCGGGAGCGGCCCAAGAAATAGCAAAAAAGACCAAAAAAAATTAAAAAAAAATGTTAACTTTAATATTTTCAATAGGTATAAGTGTTCAGAATGTGCATTATGTAAAAGTTAAGGTAGTCCCAAATCAAAATTTCCTAGTAAATTGTAGTTCAGTTGACCCTTGAACAACAAGGGTTTGAACTGTGCAGGTCTACTTACTCATGAACTTTTTTCAATAAACACATACTGTAGTACTACACGACCTGTGGGTGGTTGAATCCTCAGATGTAGAACTGTGGATATGATGGAGTGTTGACTGTAAAGTTATACCTGGATTTTTACCTTGTGCCCCAACCCCCTCATTGTTTGAGGAGTAACTATATTAGTAATTTTTCTCCAGTGTCTCACCAAGAATTATTGTTACTAAGTTATTTATACTTAATTAGGTATAATTACAGTTAATTATAATTACATATAATAATTAACTATATGCTTCATTGGAGGATACCTACTTAATGAATTGGAGCATTAATTAATGAAGTATTTACTTCATTGTCAGATACTTAGTGGATTCACTTCAGTTATTTAATTTCATTTTACTTTTATTGAAGCCTGCTATACCTGAGACATTATTATTGGTAATGTGGGAAAATACAAAGAAGTTCTCTTCCTTTAAAATCTTAATATGTGATGGAATGGACAGTCATGTGAGCAGTTAAGTATGACATATGGCAGAATGATAGGATGTTTGATTAAACAGCTGTATGAGTGATCTGAAGTAGAAAAATGATGAAAAGAATGATTGGCTTTAAATTGTGTTGGTCAAGACTCAGAAAAATTTGGAGATGGTGATTAATTTCCACAGAGTCTTTAGAAAAGGGCATTTAAAACTTAGGAAGAAATAACCCAATTAAAAGAATTGGCAAAAGACCTGACTAGATATGTATACAGAAAAGATACACAGATGCCCAATAAGCACGTGAAAATATGCTCAATATCATTAGTCATGAGGGATAATGCAAATCAAGACCACAGAAACTACTTTGCAGCCACTAACCAGCATAGTTATAATAAAAAGATATGTAATAACATGTGTTGGCAAGGATGTGGATAAATTGTGACCCTTATGTATAGCTAGTGGGGATGGAAAACAATCTGGTTTCTTAAAAAGTTGAGGATAGAATTACCGTATGATGCAACAGTTCTATTCCTAGGTTTATATGAAGGAGTTGATAACATATGCCTACATAGAAACTTATATATGAATGTTCATGGCAGCATTATTCTTAATAACCTAATTTAATAACCTAAATGTTCACCAGCTGATGAATGGATAAACAGTTGTTTATCTACATATTAGGCATAAAAAGGAATGAAATATTGATAGATGTTACAACGTGAACTTTGAAAAATTAAGTGAAAGCAGTCAAAAGGGAACATGTATGATTTTCATTGATGTAAAATATACCTAATAGGCAGTTCTTAGAAGCAGAAAGTGGATTAGTAATTTGGGCTTGCAGGGGAGGAGAGAATGGAGAGCGACTGCTAATGGGTAAAGATTTTCTTTTTTAGAGTTTCATGTTTCTTAGAACATGGAAATGTTCTAAAATTAGATAGTGATAATGGTTGCACAACTTTGTGACTATGCTAAAAACCACTGAATTGTATACTTTTGTAGGATTTTATGATAGTTTAATAGTAATCTTGTCTATTTTTAAAAAAAAGCTTTGGGAACAATGTTGTAAGTGTATGTAGGTACAAACCTTGTATTTCATTTCACACTATACAGCAAATTTCTGTTAGACTTTGTTCCTGTCTCAGCAGTTCAATGTCTAACACCTAAACAAAATCTAGCATATAGTAGATGCTCAATTCATTTTTTCCTACTATGCTATTGTAAATTTCAAATATAGAGAAGTTGAAAGAGATATTATACTGTGAACATCTACATGCTCGTCATCTAGATTCTACAATTATTATTTTGTCACATCTACTTTATCAGATATTTGTTCATGTTACACTACTTTCTCTCCAGTTCAGCCAGTTTTTGGTACTTTCAAGGTAAATTATGGACATCGCTATACTTTACCTCTAGACGTCAGCACCATACTGTTAACTAGAATTTATTATTATATATAATATATATAATGTTTTACATTAATGTGTATTAATGGTTCTTTTAATTCTTTTAAAGATTAAGTTTACAAAGTGAAATGCATACATCTTAAGTATACTATTCAGTGAGTTTTGAGAAATAAGTATACCTCTGTGATGTGAAACACCCATCAAGATATCGGTCATTAACATCTCAAAAAGTTATCTCATGCCACTTTCCACTCATTCCTTTCCTTCACCTGCCGGCACAGCCCAGCTCCACCGAAGAAAACAATGTTCTGAATTTTTAAAAAATCCATGGATTAGTTTTGCTGGAAACTAATTCTGGAAATTTCGTATAAATAGAATCATACAGTATGAATTCTCTTGTGAAAGGATTCTTTCATCAAGCATAATACTGTTTTGTACTTTTAATTTTGAAAAACTTTTTAAAATTTGTTTTAGAACAGTTTCAGATTCACAGCAAAATTGCAGGATAGGTACAGAGATTTCCCTATATACCATCCCTGCTCTCATACATGCTTAGCCTTCCCCATTATCAGAATCCTCTCCAGATTGATAACTTTTGTCATAAATGATGACTCTACATCATTATCACCCAGAGTCCGTGGTTTACTTAAAGTTCACTCTTGCTATTGTACATTCTGTGAATATTTTCACTACCTTAAAAGTGTAGTATTTGGGGGATTCGTATATCAATATTTCTTTCCTTTTTATTATCTGGTATATTGTATGAATGCACCTTTTGTACATAAATTATTTAGCTGTTTCATTGTTAATGGACGTTTGGGGTATTTCCTGTTTTGGTTATTATAAATAAAGCTGCCCTGGGTACTCTTTTAAAGTCTTTATAGACACATGATATTCTTTTCTCTTGGGTACATAGCTAAGTTTGAAATTGTTGTGTAATTTTTTTTTTAAGAAATTACCAGACTTTTTTTCCAAAGTGATTGTGCCATTTTACATTCCCATCAACAACATATGAGAGTTCCAGTTGCTCCATATCCTTGCCAGCATTTGGTGTTGTCAGTCTTTTTTTACTTTTTGCCTTTCTCATAAATATGTTGTCGTAGTTCATTGTGGTTTTAATTTGCACTTCCTTGATGAGCAATTATTTTGAACTATTTCATGTGATTATTGACAGTTAATTATACTTGTGAAGTTTATGTTAAATATTTGCCTATTTTAAACCTTTTTTGGGTCTTATTACTGATTGGTGGTTTTTTATATATTCTGAATTCAAGTCCTTTGTTGTGTACATTTCAAATCCATTTTGGGAATATTTTTTGCCAGTCTGTGACTTGCTTAATTCATTTTTCTAATAGGTGTCTCTTGAGCACAGTTTTACATTTTGAAGAAATGTAATTTTCAAATTTTTCCTTTATTCCTTTCTATAATGTGAGAAGGTGACCAGGGTTTTGTTTTTTGGTATGTTAAAAAAGGGAGAAAACATCTCCACTGCTTGCTTCCAAAGGAGTCTGAATTAGTTTTCTCATCTGTTGAAAGCAGGAATCCTTAAATTTTATTGCATAAGCTGTGGATTCCTTTGACACTGGTATAGCCTGTGAACCTTTTCTCAGAAAATTTTAAGCACATTGATTTTAATATGCCTTGGTGCCTTTTCTTCATGTTATTTGTGATTGGAATATGGTAAGACTTTTAGGTCTGTGAGCTTATAGTTTTCATACATACATAGAAAAATTGGGGGTATTATTTCTTGTCTTTTTTTCTATTTTTTAGGGCCGTACTTGCAGCATATGGAGGTTCATTTGTGCAGTATTTTAGATTCCATGTATAAGTGATATCATATGGTATTTGTCTTTCTCTTTCTAACTTATGTCACTTAGTGTGATAATCTCTAGGCCTGTTCACATTGCTGCAAATGTCATTATTTCATTCTTTTTTATGGCTAATATGGCTAGTATATGTGTACCACATCTTCTTTAACCATTGGTCTGTTGAGGGACTTTTAGCTTGCTTACAAAATATCCTCCTTAATTTTTAATTAATATTAAATATAAATTATAGTGACTGATTTCTTAGACTTCCCTTAGGGGTATTTCTTTCTTTTGTTTCAAAAATCAAGCAGTGGAATACTTTAATAGCTTAGACAAGAGAGGTCCAGAGTCCAGTTCTGTGGACCTAACCTTGTTTTGGGTTGAGCTTGGGTTATACAACCTCTGTTGTATAACCAAGATGATATTCAGTGATGATGTCCAATTCAAGGTCGTATTAGGGACAGTTAATAACAGGCTTCATTCCTCAATAGAAGTCTATGTGATATTTATGGTTAAACAGTAAGATATAAAGATGATATAAAACATTTTTTTCTGGATTTGTAAGTTTTATAATTTATTTTGAAGTAAAATGGCTAAGGTCTCTTGGTATTGCATTTTAGGTACTCTAGTTACTATTTATCAAGTACTTTCCATCCCAGATGAAAGACGTAAATGGCCGTGTGTCATGACCTATAAATGTAGGATGTTCAAAGAGCCTCCTGTCTTGTGGATTGAAAAGTTATGAGGTTTTTCTGGCTAGAAAACCTAGAAGTAGATCTGAATGAGGATGATATTTAAAGGAGTGTGTGTTTATACATTTATCAGCTAAGAGTAGATATGTTTGAATTTGCTGGAGATTGCTTATGCTACGAATCTTTAAAAAAGTAACATTTTCCCTAAATTCCTTGATGATCTACCTTTTTTTGTATTATTACAACAATGTTAAGGGACTTTGATGGAGTTTGTCTTTATGGGGTGGAATACCTTACAGTGGTTGGAATTTAAATCCTTAGTCTGCCAAATTGTAGCCAAATAAAAGTTCTTTGCTGTGACTTCTTTATCTGTGGAATAGGAAATATGTTTTCTACTAATAAGAAACTTTTAACTAACACTTATTTTTCTTAACTAAGAAGAGTTTCATTATAACATTTACTTTCATACTTTGAGATAACTCTTTTTTGGTGGGGGGATGCATTTGCCTGGGGACACTTGCCATTATTCCTCTTTTGAGGACATCAGGAAATCAAGAACTTTTCTTAGATTTTTCTGATATTATGTTTCTGAGAAAAGTCAGTTTTTCAGCACCTTAGCTTTATTTTTGGGAGGTAAGTTTTATGTTGTTATTTAATGAGTGAAATGCTAAAGAATGAATTTATTCTTTGTATTTATAAAATATTTTTAAGTACAATATCAAATACAATGATACTGTATTTATCAAATATATTCCCCATATAATATCATGGACTATGAAAGGAGATTGATAAAGTACAATACATAGAAACTTGAAAGTAGTAATGCTAAAGTATTGGTTTCAAATAATAATAACCAATGTATAATTTGTTCATACTTTACATGTAGAAAGAATCATGTGGGAGAAATGTTTTTATATAATTTAAATTTTTAATTATCCTTTGGGTTAAATTCTCTTGATTTATTTATTTTGATTGATAGGTGCCGAAGATGAAACAAGATTAGATATGCAGTATCCTTCTCAGTACAAAGGCCAAGAGTTATATTCACAGCAAGAGGATGAACAGCCACAGGGTTGGGTGTCATGGGCCTGGTCATTTGTGCCTGCAATTGTGAGTTATGATGATGGAGAGGAAGACTACCTTGGGAATGATCCTACATCAACCACACATCAACAGAAAGCACAGACTTTGAAGGATCCTATTGTTTCTATAGGATTTTATTGTACAAAGGCAACTGTGACTTTTAAAGTAGGTTTCTTTTTTTTTGCTGTTTATCTCTTAATGCTTAAATTTTAACTTCTAGTAAGAATCTAGTTTAGTTTGTTCTACACTCAGTAGTTGTAAGACAGAGTCTAACAGTGCTTAGTCTATAAAATCATATGAAATCTCTGAATTTTGATCTTTTCTTGTGGCTTTCTCTGCTTTTCTTTTTTACTAACTTGATAAGTTTTGAGAAAGAAAGTTTTTATCTCCCTACTGAATCTCTCTCTCTCTCTCTTTTTTTTTTTTTTTTTTTTTTGCTTTTTAGTAAGGACCACATCTGTGGCATATGGAGGTTCTCAGCCTAGGGGTAGTATTGGAGCTGCAGCTGCTGGTCTATGCCAGGGCCATAGCAATGCGGGTCCAAGCTGCATCTGTGACCTACACCACAGCTCATGGCAACACCAGATCCTTAACCAACTGAGTGAGGCCAGGGATCAAACTTGCATCCTCATGGATACTAGTTGGATTCGTTTCTGTTGTGCCACAGTGGGAATTCCTCCCTACTGAATCTTTTAATTGGCATACAAAGATGCCTTAATATTTCCATTGAAAAAGAAATATACATGAAGAAATCTGCCGTGACTTTGTGTATTCCTCCAGCTACTGTTTCATTTCTGTGCTTTCATTACACAATTTCTGGAAAGGGTTGTTTATGTACAGTTTCTTTCCTCACCTCTCTTTTTCTCTCTCAAAGATAGTGCAGTTTTTTATTATCTAGTTCCTGATCTAACTCTATTTTGCAGCACTGTTTAAAATACTTTGAGTACTTCCTCCATTAACAAACGCATGTAAAATACATTTCTCAAAAGATTACATAGAATATATTTTCTGGTTAAAGAATAATCAGATGAGCATCCTTTTAAGAAATATGATACCACTAATACTTGTGTACCCCTTATATATTCTTCTTTGATCATATCTTGTCTTTTTTGCACCTCAACTATAACCTAACCTTAATTTTGGGTTATTTCTTGACTTTTTATAGTAGTATTATCATATATGTAATATTCCTCTACAGTATCTAATTTATTTAACAAATATATATTAATGCCATCTATGATACTAAGTATTGTTTTGTATTTGGAGACCCACAGTGAACAGATCAGATATAAAACCCTGCCTCTTAAAATGTAAATTGTTATTATTAATAAGATGGTATATTTATTGATGATAAGGGTTATGTGAAAAAATAAAGGGGAAAGAGGAATATCAAATGCTTCCACTAAATAAATGGGAGGGAATTATACAATTTAAAAGTAGGTGCTCAGGGAAGGCCTTAATGGGAAGGGGATATTTCTGTAAAGACTTGTAAAAGAGGAAGCTTTGCAGATACATAGGAATGAACATTCTAGAAATAGCATATGTAAAGGCACCCAGAGTTCAAAGAACAACAAGGTGGCTGTTGGGGCCAGAGCAAAGTGAGCTAATGTGGAAGTATTACAAAATTGGGTCAGAGAGGTAATGGCTTTGAGAGAGGTCCATAAATTGTCAACCCCGCATTGAACCCGCATCCTCATGGATACTAGTGGGTCATTTTAGGGACTTTGTCATTAATCCTGATGAGATAGAAATGTTCTGGACAATTTTTAGCATAGTAGTTCTAAGATATGAATATGTTTTAAATTGTGTCATTCTGCTGTGTCGAGAATAGATCATAAGGGGACAAAAGCAGAAGTAGATCAAAGTGAGGATTGCAATTTTTAAGCAAGAGATGATGATGGCTTGACTAGGGTGGTAGCAAGTGGAGGTGATAAGAATCAGTTGGATTTTGGATGTGTTTTGAAGATCAAGAATATAGGACTTTCTGATAGATTTTATTTTGAGCCATAAATGAAATAAACAGAATCCAAGGATGGCTCCTGAGCAACAGGAAGGGTTGAGTTCTGATTTTCTGAGATGAGAGGAGTACTGTGAAAGGATTAGGTTTGAAATAAATGTTAGGACTTTGTTTTTGGACAAGTCAATGAGGGGAAACTAATGATTGTAGGTAGAAGAGCAATAGAGTGCCTGTCTGGAAGCTAAGTGCCATTTTATAGTGGAGGAAGTAGGTCATTTTTAAGCATGGATCATTGGGTTTGGCAAATTATTGGTAATCTTGACCAGAGTAGTAATTTGATAGCAGTGGAATTGTAGTTGGAGTTGGTTAAAAACAAATGGGAGGACCTGTGGGAATGTAAAATGGTGCAGTAGCTGTGGAAAACTGGTGGTTCCTCAAAAAGGTAAACAATTATTATATGACCCAGCAGTTACCCTCCTAGGTATATACTAAAAAGAATTGAAAACTGAGCTCAAACAGATGTATGTGAATCTTCATAAAGCACTACTTTACAATGGCCAAAAAGTTGAAACAACTTAAATGTCTACCAGTCAAGTGAAGGAACAACAGCCTTTTCAGAAAATAGCGGCTGTAGTTTTTTTGATAGTACCCCGAACTCAGGAAGTGGTAATTTTAAAAAAGGCTAGTTTTATACGTATATAACAAATAAGTCCTTGTTGAATAAATGTATTGTTCATCCCTCTACCCATATCCTTGTCTGTTTTCCATTTTTCTAAATTTTTGGACCTTCTTTTAGATTATTTTTTAAAAGTGTATTTATCTTTGTGGGTTTATTTTTTGATGCGGGTATTTTTCTGAAAAAGATGAACTCCTGTGTCCAATCTGTGAAGTCGTATTACAGGTATCATTCCAGGCCAACTGTTATATACTGGAAATGTAGCAGTGAAAAAGTCACAGTTTTGCTCTGGTGTTTTTTTATTTAACTTGGATTGTTTAACTACTTGAAATAAACTTTTTCAGTCAGCGGTAAGGCTCTATAAGTTATAACTCTAGCAGATGGTAGATTAAAAATGTTTTAAAAGTCTTTAAAGATTCTGATTAAAACCAATATTTTCTAATTTAACAAAAGGTAAAAAGTATAGGTAATAAGTTTCAACAAAAGTTTAGTCATGATTTCAGCAGCTTAAAAGTTTTGTTTTTTTTTTTTTTTTTTTTTTTTTCAGAAGAGTTTGGGGCAGAAATGATTAAAAAAGCATATATTCTATTATTTTAACACTTTTAAAATTGTTTATTTCTGGATTTTATGAAACAAAATTTTTTATTTTAATATGAATTTTGCAAGTGAAATTCAGTAATTTAGCTTTGTTTAAATTAAAGGGATGTGGGGTCAGTCTGAAAAAATAAAAATGATAAAACAGCAAACCCTTTAAAAATGTAATAAAAAGCCAACTGTTGCCAGCTATTATTAAATACATTGCCAATTTTAGATGATCCAAGTGAAATTAATATTAAGTTTGTGAAGGAGGTTAAGGATTGCTAGTAAAGTACTATCTTTTCTGGTGACTTTTGTGTGTTTGTTTACTTTGAAATTATTCCGGTACATTTTTATTAACTTCACTGATGAGAAGAATTGTATTAAACTGAGGCAGAATAGGCATTTATATACAAAACTTTTATAGACTTTTGGTGAGTATTTGTCATTAGTCAAAATATCTTTTAAAAAATTTGAAATATTTATGTGTCTCTGAAGGTTTCTCTAAGGGAAATATGTTGATATTTAGGAGGAAAACGTTAGAATTCATTGTTCAGCTTGGATTTGAAGAATGTATGGAATTAATTTGTAGTTCATATTTTGGTCAGAAAATAAGGTCATGTTTCTACATTAGTATTCTGAACAGTCGATAACAATCCAACAAAAATCATGCCAAATTAAATGTAGCATTTAAAAAATAATGTTGAAAATTGTTCTTGTAATGTTTGAGTCCTTTTAATCAATTAATTGCTTTTTCTCTACAGTAATTGTAGACAGCTGAAGGGTAATCAAGTTTAAAATATTTGATTTTACTTAAGCATTTTATAGAACTGTACTTTAAAAAGAGCAACATTGTATATACCAGTTGTATATATCCAAGAAATAAAGGCTTATGTTATTTAAAATTCGTTATAAAAAATGAGAATAATTAGTTGATTTCTAGTGTAAAGAGGTTATGATGCTTAAAAGTACAGATTTTCAGTTCAATAAGTTCTGTTTAACTGAAGTTAAATACTGGTTTTTTAAAAATGTCATTTGACTTGGCATTTAAGTTTAAAAAATATATCTATTTCATAAGAATAAGGGTCACTGCATCATTAGCAGACACGAGCAGAATACCTTCAAGAACTAACATCTTTATTTTGGAATAGTTTTAGATTTATATGAAAGTTGCAGAAATAGTACAGAGAGTTCATATATACTCCTTACCTAGTTTTCCTTATTGTTGTCATTTTAACACTAGCTCAGTGCATCTGTCAAAGCTAGGAAGCCAACCTTGGTGCATTATTGTTTAATTCCAGACTTGAGGTTAATTTCATAATGACCTTTTTCTGTAACATGATCCAAACCAGGAAACCCACATTGCATTTAGAAAAGTATCTTTAAAAAATAGTTTAAATTATCTAATTTTTGGATACATAGAAATAATGTGCTAAAATACTGTCAGTTTCAGGGGACCAAGTATATATGTATAGAGGGAGAGAGAGAGAAAGACACACATATATATTTTTTGTCAACATCTGTAGTAGTACTTTCTGTCTGGCATACACTCAGTATATGCATGTTTGAGTGAGTGTTTGACATATATATTGGGACTTTGAAAGTAATCGCCTTTGAATCTAGAAAAAGTTGTGTTGAATCTGTTTCTTCACAGCTTTCTTTTTGATTACAGATAGGGACACATCTTAAGAGTGATTGAACTAAACCTGATTGAATATATTAGGGAATAATGAATTGAGGTTAAAATGTATGTATATTTTTGACAGAATATATGAGCCATTTTATGAGTGGGACTGTTACAGCTACATAGCTTTTACCTTTTTAAGCAATATTATTAACAAAAAGAACTTAAGTAAAAATAAGGTGGTATTTATATTCTCTATATGAATTTATTAGGTTAGCATATTCAACCTTTATACTGTGGATAATCTGTAACAGCTGTTTTTGTTGCACCTGTTTTTCTGCTTAATAATTAAATTTCCTGAATCTTAAAATTGGCCTTGTTTCCATCAATTCATCATAGTAATGACAGTTTATTGCCATTTAATACTAATTTGACTTACTTAATATTCTCATGTTGTTTTGTAGCTCACTGAAATGCAAGCTGAGAGTAGTTATTACAGCCCTCAAAAAGTAAAATCTAAAGAAGTTTTGTGTTGGGAACAAGAAGGAACTACAGTTGAGGTAATCCTTCAACATTGAACACTTTTGGGAATCTTTTGAATGGTCCTTACGGCTAATATTTAATAAGTACATGTTTATATCATAAGTAGTATATTTAAAATATAGTTTTATATTTCTATTTTAGTGATATGAAGTATTGGTTGAAATAGTTATTCTCTAACAAAGATTTTACCGTAATATGCAACAGTAATTGTTTTTTTCCATTTCTTCATTTAACTTGTGTGTACCCATGTGCGTTTGTGTGTGTGTGTGTGTGTGTGTGTGTATTAATGTTATTGAAGTGCCAGTCATTGAAGATACAAAGGTTTGAGGATACAGGGACAAGCAAACGTTTCCTACTTTAATAGGGTTTTTGACCTGAGGAGGATAAATTTGGAAAGGTCATAATCCTAAAGATGTTTCAACTAATTAAAAAATTCTACAAGTTAAGCCTGTAACATTCTTATGAAATTCGAGTTCATAGTTCTAATGTTTCTTTTCCTCTTTTAGGCCCTTATGATGGGAGAGCCTTTCTTTGATTGCCAGATTGGTTTTGTAGGTTGCAGAGCCATGTGCCTTAAAGGAATTATGGGTGTTAAAGATTTTGAAGAGAATATGAATAGAAGTGAAACTGTAAGTCGGAATCTCCCCTTTCCTCCTTTTTTTATTTTTTATTTTTTGGACAGAATGCAGGGATAATGAGGTGCTTATTGAAGTGTTTAACCATACCAAAAAAGTCTGTTAGACTATGTATATATCTTTGGCTTGAGAGGGGAACTTTACTGTTTTCCCCTCTAAGAAATTATAGAGCTCACGGGAATTTAGAAAGTTGGTGGTACTTAACACCTGGACAGTAGTTCTAAATACTTTCCAATTCATAAATGTTTCTTCTTTCTTGTTTATGGCAGCTATATGGAGTTCCTCTTTGGTTTGTTAAAATGTTCTTTGCCAAAATAGGCAGTGAAAATGGAGACAGCATTGCTTGTCTTTTAACAGGACTTCAAATTGCAGTGATTTCTATTGACTGCTGAATTCGTGTTATAAAACCAAGGTTTTCTTTAATTGTCTAATAATGTTTCCTCCTGGTTAAAAATTTTACATTTATTTTCAGGAAGCCTGTTTCTTCATTTGTGGTGAAAATTTAAGTATAAAAGGTTTGACATACCTCACAAATTCATTGTTTGATTACCGAAGCCCAGAAAATAATGGTACTCGTGCAGAATTTATCCTGGATGCAGCTAGTCATAAGGTCAGAGAATGTGTATTTGAGCCAAAATCTTGGCTGTATTTGGGTGGACACTTTGAATACTTAAGCTTACCATCTTTTCTTTCAGTAATATATATTTTATGTATATGTAAATTATATATTTATAATTTTTATAATTATAATTATATATTATTTTATTTTTATAATTTATTATTTTATATAATATAAATTATAATTATTTGTAATTTTACTTTAACATTCACATTTATATATTTCATATATATTATTAATATATATTTATATAATATATAAAATATAAATTATTTTATAATTATAAAATTTATAATTTATGTATTTATAAATTACATATAATATATGTAAAAAACAATGGTGGTTGTTTATTGAAACATCCAGAATATGTTTGTCCAACTTCTATCTAGGGATATTTGAGGAGTGCACAGAAGTCTGTACTTTCATATAGCATATAGCCTTACTTAGTTTATCCATTCCTTACTGTTAAAATAGTCATGGAGGAGGCATGTAGAATTATTTCTTTTAATTTTAGTTACTTCTGAAGGGTAGGGTTAATGAAAAGAGATGAGGAATTTCACATTTTATTAACTATATGTCTTGTTGGCATTTTTCATATAAGATTAAATTAACGTACTTTTAATGGAATTTAAAAATTCAAAAAATTACTGCAGGTTAGTACAGTAGAATCAATAATTTACATTGACTCTATAGCCTTCATAGTTGGAAGAGAATAAAATCGTGACCTGCATAATTAATATACATTTAAAATGTTTATTAGTATATCTTTACTGTTTGAACTATTTCATATAAGTATACTGAAATACTTACTGATTAATTCGCTTTGAGAGTGTATATATCAGACAGTTTTGTGATGGTGATAAAGGTCAAGAACGTACTGTCGTACTCCATTATAGGTATTCATTAATCTAGACATTGTTGATAAAGTGGTCAAATTGACTAGTAGAATTACAGATGTCCTTTTGTGTGGTATGTGGCAGAGGTAACACTACCTTTTTTAGAAGTGAGTTCTTTGAATAACCTCTGTTCTTCTGTTTTTGTAATCTTTTGTGTTGGTGCTCATTCTGTGTAAGGATAATTAGATTTTAAACTCAGAAGTCCATTCTATACAATGTGTGTTATGTTTGCTTTGCTTTGTTGATAGGAGACATACACTGAGATAGCTGGAATGCAAAGGTTTGGGGCTTTTTACATGGATTACCTATATACAATGGAGAATACCAATGGCAAAGGTACTGGTTCCTTTCCTTGATGTTGGCTTTTCCTTGTTTCCACGGAAACAAAGGCTTCTTTAGAATCAATTGGTCCTTGACTGGGTGTACTCTGTTACATCAGATTTGCCTTCTGTTACTTTGGGGAGTGATTTAATTTTAATGTCATGTTAGAATTTTCTTAGATTCTTAACATTTTTAGTCCTTTCATTGTGTAGCTGATTGAAAAGACATTTTATATAATCAACTAGAATTAGTATGTACCAAATATTGAAATTTTTGATGCATTGAATTTCATACATTAAGTTCTCAAAAAGCATAAATGTTTCTTTTTCTGTATTAAATACATTTTGAAGGTTATATAGATCTTTTTATTAAAAAGAGTTGTTTCTAAGAGGAAAGCAGAAATGTGTTCTAGAAACTGTGGACACAGTCTGTTATTTGCATTTCATTTTTATTGTGTTAGCAGTCAAATGATTGCAAAAATTTAGCAATTTGGTATCATGTGCACATCAATATACTATGTTCTTGTTATTCCTGTCTTGTTTCATATTGAAAACTTAGTCAAAATAGATTCACCATTTTTTTGGTTAATCTTTCAAATTTTAATTAACTCTTTGTGTTAGGGGATGAGTTAGATATTGTGAATGCAGAGAAGTCCAAAGTACTTCTCAATAAACCAGTGGGTAGTGTTTATGCACTCTAATAAATGATTCTAACGTAGCATGTTAAGAACAGCAGTATAATCAGGCAGCTAAAAGAGGTCCAGGTAAACTACTTTTGTCTGTGGGGTTGAAGCCTTCACAGAAGAGTTGATCTTGAAGGATTGTTAGGTTTTGTTAGATGAAAATAGGAGGAAAGAGCACTAATTTTCTGCTTCCTCCTTTTGTAATGGATTTCTAAGCATTGGTGTTGTCATTGATCAAACTTTGGATTCACTTCTTTCCCTAAAATCTTCCTGAAGTAATCTTACTTGTTTTCGTGGATTTAAGTACTTTCTATATGTTGTTGATACCTGTATTTGTATTTTCAGTCCAAACTTCTTTAAGATTTAGAATTAAATATCCAATGCATGCTTGATATTTTCACCTCTGCATCTCACAAATTGTTAAAATTGAATATGTCAAAAATTGAGTTATTAATAACCCCATGACCACCTACTACTTCTCCCCTATTTTCAGTTTTTTCTTTTGGAAAATTTTTCTACCATTTTGTAGTCATGTAAGCCAGAGACCTGGGAATCATCATGACACATTTCTCTCCTAGCATTCAACCCATTGGCACATTCTGTCAATTTTTTATTTTTTTAAGGGCCACACCTGCAGCACTTGGAAGTTCCCAGGCTAGGGGTTGAATCAGAGCTGTAGCTGCTGGCCTACACCACAGCCACAGCAACGTGGGACCTGAGCCAAATCTTTCACCTACACTGAAGCTCATGGCAACCCTGTTTCCTTAACCCACTGAGTGAGGCCAGGTATCCTATGGACACTAGTCAGCTTTGTTACCTCTGAGCCCCAATGGGAACTCCACATTTTGTCAAATTTTATCTCCAGAATCTGTCTCGAACTTATTACTTTCCATAAACTCCACTGTTAGGACTCTCAGCCTGTCTATCTTCTTTGGATTCTAATAGCTTTTGTACTGACTTCTTGCTTCTACTGTTGCCCTCCTCTAATCCATACTGTAATCAGACTGGTTTAATTCCATGCTTAAAATTCTCACTGTCTTCTTATTGCTTTATTAAAAACTAAAATAGTTGATCAGATTTTGGTCTTGGGTGACTTTGTGGATAATTATAGCCACTAAGGAGGATAGAGACATAAAAGGAAGATCTTCGGAGGAAAAGATGTTTTTTGAGGTACCCGGGGACAGACATTGGTAGAGCTGATCAGTAGCCAGTTAGATGTGTCAGGTTTCCCCCCACTAGACAAAAGTACAACATTGCTATGAAACCTTGGTATTCTGCAGTGGTGTAAAGTGACGAAACAGTTACTAGGACGTATCTTGTTAACAGATGCACAGAATAAATCAAGATAAACACAGATGCTCACAGACACAGTTAAAAGCTTTGGTGGCTTGGTGCTGAGATTCTGTAGTTCCTGGGGAAGGAGCTTGGTGGTGCCACTTCTGACACGAAAGTGTGTGCTGCTCCTGTAATGTCTCACTGCAAAACAAGTGGTGAATGCTATTTTCACCTTTTTTCAAAACAAAAATCCCCTTTGGCTTTCTTCTGGTTAGGGAAACAGGTACTAATGTAGATCTTTCATAAAAGTGAATGGCATAAAGCTAACTTTTAAGAAAGAAAGAGGTACCTGTATATGATATTGCAATTCACAAGTATCTGTTCTAAGAACTTTGTGAATTGTTATTGTGTTGTAGTTGCTAAATGTAAGCTAGTAAGTTTCTTCTTCTTTTTCTTCTTCTTTTGTATGATGTATGCACTGTGGATTCGATATTTTGTGAGGAGGTCAGTTGGCACATTTTGTCAGTATTTTTTTTTTTTTTTTTGCCTTTTTAGGGCCGTACCTGCAGCACATGGAAGTTCCCAGGCCTAGGGGTTGAATCAGCTGTAGCTGCTGTAGCTGCTGGCGTACACCACATGAAGTAGTCCACTTGAAATGAAACCTCACACTGAAATTTTTTTTATTTGTACATATTTTGATTCTAAAGTTTGGAAAAAATTGAAACATGATTTATATTTGGTAGGGTTCTTATATGTTTTCTGGCAGAGAAACTAGTACTTTGTTAATTTTTGAATTTTTCAGATATTCTGTGAATAGTATACATTATTGTAGACTATACTGTATACTAACTTGTTATATACTAACAAGATGTTAGTTATAACATATAACAGAAAAGTTCTATACATTTATGTACAGAATAGCAGAAAAATGTAAAGACCTGTGTATTCTTCTCATAAGCCAATAACAGGACGGTGTCAGCATTGAGAGCCTCCTGTGTTCCTTTTCCATCACAGTCTTCTTCCTCCCTCACTAGAGGAAACCATTGTTATGAGATTTGTATGATCTTTTTCTAGCTTTTGGTTTACCACTTACACAGATATTTTCTCAATTGTGCAAACAGATCATTTTTTAAAAGAAAATAATTCCACTGTTAATTTAACTTGTAAATGTCACATGTACCTTAAAAATGTGTTCATTCATTCACCCAATTATCTGTTAATTTATTATATGACTGCTTTTAGGCAGATGCTTTCATGTGTTTGTTTCTTATGGTGAATCATTATTCACTTACAATATATTGGTGGTGGTGATAGCTAATATTCATTGAATGGTTTTAAATGGAAGGCACTGTTCTAAGTGTTTTACATGGTATTAACTTATTTAATCCTCTTGATAACCCCTCGAGGAATATAACAATATCTTCATTTTATAGATGAGGAAACAACCAGTCCTAGAGTTATATAACCTGGCAAAGATGACACACCTGTTATGTGGGATTTGAGTCCAGCAAGTCTAACTCAGTAGCCTACATTCATAACTACCATGTTCAGATTTTCTTCTTTCTTGCATTACTTGAAACAATAAATTTGTAGAAATTTTAGTATTTTTGAGCCTAAGAAAGTATTTGGAATTCTCATAAGCAGTTAATTTTAAATGCTTTAAAGAAATATTTTCTTCGTGGTTTGTTGTACCTTGACATTTATTTCTGTAGTCCAATTCATCAAAAAGTCCCCTACATTTTAGCCTAAGTATCTAAGTGCATATTAAACTAATAATTTCACAAAGTTTGTAGTGAATTGTGAAATTTTGAAAGTAGATTTGGTTGGTGGGCTTTGAGTAAGTTCATGGCAGTATTTTCCATTATGTAAAAAACTAGTACAATAGAGAGCT
The DNA here is from genome assembly GCF_054392235.1 of Sus scrofa. Lineage (NCBI taxonomy): Eukaryota > Metazoa > Chordata > Mammalia > Artiodactyla > Suidae > Sus > Sus scrofa. Next base: position 37,772,710 of record NC_139386.1, on the reverse strand, counting down.
TATTTTATTTACTTATTTTAAATTTTATTGGAATAGAGTTGGTTTACAACATTGTATTAGTTTCAGGCATACTACAAAGTGAATCAGTTATATACATATATCCATTCTTTTTTCCCCATACAGATTATTACAGAACATTGGGTAGACCTCCCTGTGCTATACATTAGGTCCCTGTTAGTTATCTCTTTTATGTGTAGTAGTGTGTATGTGCTAATGCTATCCTCCCAACTTATCCCTGTCTCCCATGATCTTTCCTTTGATAATGCTAAATTTGATGTTAAAATCTGTTTCTGTTTTATAAATATGTTCTTTTGTATCATTTTCATTAGATTCCAAATACAAAGTGATATGATACAATTGATATTTGTCTTTCTCTAACTTTCTTCACTTATTATGATAACCTCTCATTCCATCCATGATGCTATAAATGGCATATGCCATTCCCTTTTATGGCTTAGTGATATTCCATTATATATAAGTACTACGTCTTATTTAACCACTCCTCTTTTTTTTTTCTTTAAATGATATTTATTTTTTCCATTATAGCTGGTTTACAGTGTTCTGTCAGTTTTCTGTGGTGCAGCAAGTTGACCCAGCCACACATACATGTATACTTTCTTTATCTCACATTATCATGCTCCATCATAAGTGACTAGACATAGTTCCCAGGGCTATACATCAGAATCTCATTGCTTATGCATTCCAAAGGCAATAGTTTGCATTCCCAGTCCATCCCACTCCCTCCCCCTCCCCTTTGGCAACAAGTCTGTTTTCCAAGTCCATGATTTTCTTTTCTGTGGAATGGTTCATTTGTGCCATATATTAGATTCCAGATATAAGTGATATCATGTGGTATTTGTCCTTCTCGTTCTGACTTACTTTACTTAGTATGAGAGTCTCTGGTTCCATCCATGTTGGTACAAATGGCATTATTTTGTTATATTTTTATGGCAGAATAGTATTCCATTGTGTATATATACCACTTCTTAATCTATTCATCTGTTGATGGACATTTGGGTTGTTTCCATGTCATGGCTATTGTGAGTGGTGCTGCAGTGAACATGTGGGTGCATGTGTGTTTTTCAAGGAAAGTTTTGTCTGGATATATGCCCAAGAGTGGGATTGTTGAGTCATATATGGTAGTTCTATATGTATAGTTATCTAAGATACCTCCATACTGTTTTCCATAGTGGTTGTACCAATTTCCCACCAACAGTGTAGGAGGCTTCCCTTTTCTCCACACCCCCTCCAGCATTTGTTGTTTGTAGACTTATTATGATGGCCATTCTGACTGGTGTGAGATGGTATCTCGTGGTAGTTTTGATTTGCATTTTCTAATAATCAGTGATGTTGAGCATTTTTTCATGTGTTTGTTGGCCATCTGTATATCTTCTTTGGAGAAATGTCTATTCAGGTCTTTTCCCCATTTTTCCATTGGGTTGTTGGCTTTTTTGCTGTTAGTTGTATACGTTGTTTGCATATTGCATGGTTTGAAACTGTTTTCTTCATTCTGTAAGTTGTCTTACTGTTTTTTTCTTTTTCTTTTCTTTTTTTTTTTTTATGGTTTCCTTTGCTGTGCAAAGGCTTGTCAGTTTGATTAGGTCCCATTGGTTTATTTTTGCTTTTATTTCTGTTGCCTTGGGAAACTGACCTGAGAAAACATTTGTAAGGTTGATGTTAGAGCATGTTTTGCCTACTCTTCTAGGAGTCTTATATTTAAGTCTTTAAGGCATTTTGAGTTTATTTTTGTATATGGTGTAAGGGTGTATTCCAGTTTCATTGATTTTCATGCGGCTGTCCAGTTTTCCCAGCACCACTTGCCGAAAAGACTGTCTTTTGTGGTTCCATATAAATTTTTGAATTGTTTGTTCTAGTTCTTTGAAAAATGTCATGGGTAATTTGATAGGGATTGCATTGAATCTGTAGGCTGCTTTGGGTGGTATGGCCATTTGTGCAATTTTAATTCCTCCAATCCAGGAGCCTGGAATATCTTTCCATTTATTTGAATCTTTTTTAATTTCCTTGATTAATGTTTTGTAGTTCTCAGCATGTTTAGACTTTCACCTCCTTGGTTAGGTTTATTCCCGGGTATTTAATTTTGGGGGGTGGGGTGTGATTTTAAAAGGTATTTGATTTTTATATTTCTTTTTTAATATTTCATTGTTAGTATACAGATATGTGACCAATTTCTGAATGTTAATCATGTATCCTGCTACTTCGCTGAATTTGTTGTTTAGCTTGAGTAGTTTTTTTTGTGGAGTCCTTAGGGTTTTCTGTATGTAGTATCATGTTATCTGCATACAGTGACAGTTTTACCTCTTCCAATTTGGATACATTTTATTTCTTTTTTTTTAAATTTTTTCCCTCTGTACAGCATGGGGATCAAGTTATTCTTACATGTAACATTTTATTTCTTTTGTTTGTCTGATTGCTGTAGCTGGGACTTCCAATACTATGTTTATTGTTACCTTTTTTTTGTCTTTTTGCTATTTCTTTGGGCTGCTCCCCCGGCATATGGAGGTTCCCAGGCTAGGGGTCCAATTGGAGCTGTAGCCACTGGCCTACACCAGAGCCACAGCAACGCAGGATCCAAGCCACGTCTGCAACCTACACCACAGCTCACGGCAACGCCGGATCGTTAACCCACTGAGCAAGGGCAGGGACTGAACCCGCAACCTCATGGTTCCAATACTATGTTTAATAAAAGTGGTGAGGGTGGGCATCCTTGCCTTGTTCCAGATTTGATTGGGAAAGCATTCAGCTTTTCTCCATTGAGTATTATGTTTGCTGTGGGTTTGTCATAAATGACTTTGATTATGTTAAGGTATCTTCCCTCTATACCCAGTTTGGTAAGAGTTTTGATCATGAATGGATGTTGGACTTTGTCAAATGCTTTTTCTGCATCTATTGAGATGATCATGTGCTTTTTTGACTTTTTTTTTTGCTTAGGTGGTATATGATGTTGATGGATTTGTGTATGTTGAACCATCCTTGTGAAACTGGGGTGAATCCCACCTGGTTGTGGTGTATGATCTTTTTTATATCTTGTTGGATTTGGTTGGCTAAAGTTGTGTTGAGAATTTTTGCGTCTATATTCATCAAAGATATTGACCTATAGTTTTCCTTTTTAGTGGTGTTTTGGTTTTGAAATTAGGGTGATGGTGGCGTCATAGAATGTCTTTGGGAGTGTTCCTTCTTCTTCATCCTTTTGGAAAAGTTTAAGGAGCATGGGTATAATTTCCTCTTTGTATGTTGGGTGGAATTCACCTGTGAAGTCATCTCTGGTCCTGGACTTTTATTTGTAGGGAGTGTTTTTATGACATACTCAGTTTAATTTCTAGTGATTGGTCTGTTTTTAGTTGATCTGTTTCTTCTTGATTCAGTTTTGGTGGGCTGTAAGTCTCTAGAAAGTTGTCCATTTCTTCTAGGTTGTCAAATTTTTGGCATATAATTGTTCATAGTATTCTCTTACGGTTTTTTTGTTTGTTTGTTTGTTTGTTTGTTTTTTTTTGTATTTCTGCAGTATCTGTTGTGATTTCTCCTTTTTCATTTCTTATTTTGTTTATTTTGTTTTTTTCTTTCCTCTTCTTGGTGAGTCTGGCCAGAGGTTTGTCAATTTTGTTTACATTTTCAAAGAACCAGCTCTTGGTTTTATTGATTTTTTTTTCTATTGTTTTTTGGAGCTCTATTTTATTGATTTTCTCTCTGATCTTTCCTTCTCTCCTAAAAGGTTTTGTTTGTTCTTCTTTTTGTAATTCTTTGTGTTGGGTTAAGTTGTCGATTTGAGATTTTTCTTCTTTTTTTGAGGAAGGCCTGTATTGCTTGCTATGAATTTCCCTCTAAGCAGTGCCTTTGCAGCATCCCATAGATTTTGAATGGTTGTGTTTTTACTACCGTTTTTCTCAAGGTATTTTTTAATTTTCCTTTTGATATCCTCATTGACCCATTGGTTTTTTTAGTAGCATGTTTAATAATCTCCATGTAGTCATTTTTTCTCATTTCTTTTCCTGTGGTTGTTTTCTAGTTTCATGCCATTGTGGTCAGAGAAGATTCTTGGAGTAATTTCTATACTCTTAAATTTGTTGAGGTTAGTTTTGTGCCCAAGTATGTGGTCAATCCTTGAGAATGTTCCATGTGCACTTGAGAATAATGTATATTCATTCCAAGTTTTTGGATGTAATGTTCTGAAAATGTCAATGAAGTCTAACTTCTCTATTGTCTGATTTAGGATCTCTGTTGCCTTATTGATTTTCTGTCCAGAGCATCTGTCCGTTGATGTGAGCGGGGTGTTAAAGTCTCCTACTATTACTGTATTCAGATTAATTTCTCCTTTTATGTCTGTATTTGTTTTATGTATCTGGGTGCTCCTATATTAGGGGCATATATAATGATGATTGTAATATCCTTTTCTTATATGGATCCTTTTACCATTAAATAGTGTCCTTCTTTGTCTTCCTTAATGGCCTTCATTTTAAAGTCTATTTTGTCTGATATGAGTATTGCATCTCCTGCTTTCCTGTCTTTTCCATCACATGAAATATCTTTTTCCATCCCTTCACTTTCAATCTATATGTGTCCTTTGCCCTAAGGTGAGTCTCTTGTAAATGCAGATTGTTGGTTTTTGCTTTTTTATCCCATCTGCCACTCTTTGTCTTTTGATTGGAGCATTCAGTGAGTTGACATTTAAGGTAATTACTGATAAATATGTATTATTTAAACATTGTTTGCCAGTTGATTCTGTTTCTCCTTTGTTCCTTTATTTTTTTTTTTGGTTGGATGACTTCCAGTTATTTTATGCTTGTGTACTTTTCTTTTTGGTTTTTGTGAGTGTAATGTTTGGTTTTGATTTGTGATTGACCTGTTTTTTAAGTATGTTAACCCCTTCCTTCGGCCTTGTAGTCAGACAGGATGAAACGCATTATTAAAAGAAAAAAAAAGAGTCTAGATTTTATTCCTTTCTTAACCTACAGTATATGATTTTGAAGTACTTTTTTAACGTCTTCATATTTGTCCTTTTGCTGTTCCTTGTGTTTATTGTCACTTTCACAGTAGTTTTTTTTTTCCTTTTAGCTCTGTATGCTGGTCTATTTAAGTAATTGCTTTCCAATTGTGATTTCCTCCATCTTATTTCTTCTTACTTCTTTTTTTATTTAGATAAGCTCTTTCAGTATTTCTTTTAGAATGGGTTTAGTATTGTTGTACTCTTTTAGCTTTTGTCCACTGGAGAAATTTTTTATTTCCCCTTCTATTTTAAATGCTATTCTTGCTGGGTAGAGTATTGTAGGATGCAGATTTTTGCCTTTTAAAAGTTTGTATACGTCTTGCCACTCTTTCCTGGCCTGTAGTGTTTCTGTAGAGAAATCAGCTGATAGCCTTATGGGGGTTCTTTTATAATTAACACTTTGCTTTTTTCTTGCTGCCTTTAGAATCCTCTCTTTAACTTTTGCCATTTTTATTATTTTTATTATAATATGTCTTGGTGTGGACCTATTTGGCTTCAACTTGTTTGGGGCCCTCTGTGCTTCCTTTATCTTCATATTTGTTTCATTTAGATTTGGAAAATTTTCAGACTTAGTTTCTTCACATATATTTTCAATCCCTTTTTCTTTTTCTTCTCCTTCTGGAATTCCTATTATGCATAGTTTGGCCTGCTTTGTTTTATCCCACAGATCTCTTATATTGCTTTCATGTTTTTTCATTTGGTTTTCTGTCTGCTGCCCTGATTAGGTGATTTCCGTTATTCCCTCTTCCAAGTTACTAATTCATTCCTCTGCAATATTTATTCTGGTCTTTAGTGCCTTTAGCTCAATTTGCGTCTCTGCAAATGAATTTTCTAATCTTTCTATGTTCCTCCTTATATTTTGTAGTTCCTTTGTAAAGTAATCTGCATTACTGTTTATATCTGCTCTTAATTCCTTGATTTTCAGCTTTAATTCTTCAGTATTCTCACTACCTCCCTTTTGAACTCAGTGTCTATCAGACTGCAGAGGCCTATTTCATTGTTTGCTGCTTTAGGTGAATTCTCCTATTCTTTTAACTGGAAATGGTTCCTGAGCTTCTTCATCTTGCTTATGTTTTTCTTTTTCTGTGAGTTTAGGGAATTCAAACTGTATTCTTAGAGGGCTATTTCTATGCAGGAGCACCCCTTTGTATTTTATGGGGGGTTACTATTTATTTTTGGCATGGGAGTTTGGATATCTGCTGTCTCTTGGGTGTGAGCAGGCTGTTATCCTCATGGTGCTGAGTGGGTTACCAGGGAGAAGGAGGCAGTGGGTAGGGCTGGTAGTCAGTGCCTGGTTGCTGGGCTCTTAAACAGCAGCAAGGACCTGCATGAAGGTGGCACAGGCTGCTCCTATTTGCATGGCCCTAGGAAGTGGTAATGAGCCTTAGGCAGATTTACAAGGTGCCCAGGGCATCTGGCAGTGGCTACGGAAGGGTGTGTGAGTTCCTAGGGCAGTGAGAGCAACAACAGGTAGTGTTCAGTCATAGTGCCCTCCTCTGTGGTGCCCTCTGAAGTGATTGGGGCTGTAAGTGCTGCCTGTTCAGGGACCCCTAATGGTAGCAGGCCATGCCGACCTCTGGAGTCCTTGATAACTGTGCTTTTTGGCCCCTGCCACCTGTAGACTACCCAAGAAGCACCCCATCCTGCTTAGTCCACACAAGAGGTGCTGCCATGCTCCTCCTAATTGCAGGGTCCTGGGAAGGGACAGTGATCAAGCCTGTGGGTGAACATTTAATTTTAAACAGTCTGTTTTTCAGTGAAACTTCTAAGGAGTGTTTGGTGGTTGCAGCAGCAGGACGGGTATGTTCCCAGGAGAGTGAGACCAACAACAGGTGATGTTCAGTCACAGTGCCCTCCTATGTGGTACTCTCTGAGGTGATTAGGGCCACAAATCATGCCTGTTCACATACCCCTGTTAGTGGCAGGCCATGCCCACCTCTGGAGTCAGAGATAACTATGGTTAACCACTCCTCTTTCAATGGACATTTAGGTTGCCTCTATGTCTTAGTTATTGTAAATGTTGCTTCAGTGAACATTGGGTTGCATGTATCTTTTCAAGTTATGTTTTTCTTTGGATAGATGCTGAGGAGTGGGATTGCTGGATCATATGGTAGTTTCATTTTTAGTTTTTTAAGGAACCTTCCTACTGTTCTTAATAGTTGTTGCACCAGCTTACATTCTCACCAACAGTGTGGGAGGGTGCCCTTTTCTTCACACCCTCTCCAGCATTTACTGTTGGTAGACTTTTTGATGATGGCCATTCTGACAGGTATGAGGTGATAACTCATTGTAATTTTGGTTTTCATTTCTCTAATAATTAATGATGTTGAGCATCTTTTTGTGTGCTTTTTGATCATCTGACTTCTTTAGAGAAATGTCTATTTAGATCTGATGACTTTTTGATTGAATTGGTTTTTTTTTCATATAAAGCTGCATGTAATATTTGTGTATTTTGATAATTAGTCCCTTGTAGGTCTCTTCATTTGCACAGATTTTCTGCTACTCCGTGAGTTGTCATTTCCTCTTCTTCTTAATAAGGTTTCCTTTGCTGTGCAAAACTTTAAAGTTTAATTAGGTCTCACTTGTTTATTTATTTTTTAATTTGCATTACTCTAGGAGGTGGATCAAAAAAGATATTGCTGTGATTTATGTCAGTGTTCTGCCTATGTTTTCCTTTAGAAGTTTTATAATATGTGGCCTTATGTTTAAATCTTTAATCCATTTTGAGTTTATTTATGTGTATAGTGTTTGAGAGCATTCTAATTTGTTTCTTTTACTTGTAGTCTCACTTATTGAAGAGACTGTCTTTTTTCCCCTGTGTTTTTTTTTTTTTTTTTTGCCTTCTTTGCCATAGATTCTTTGACCATGATTGTGTGGGTTTATTTCTGGGCTTGCTTTCTTATTCCACTGATGTATTTTTCTGTTTTTGTGCCAGTGCCATACTGTTTTGTTGTGTGTAACTTTGTAGCATAGTCTGAAGTCAGGGAACCTGATTTTTCTAGTTCTATTTTGCCTTTTCAAGATTGCCTTGGGTATTCAGGGTCTTTTGAGTTTCCATACAAATACAAACATTTTTGGTTCTAGTTCTATGAAAAATGCCATTGATGGTTTGAATAGGGATTGTGTTGAATCTGTAGATTGCCCTGGGTAGTATAGCCGTATTGACAATATGACTAGGAATATATGAATAATAGATTTAATTTTTTTTTGTCTGTGATATTGAGACTAAAGATTGAACTGAACTCCTTTGTGTGAAATGAAGGAAATGTATTTTTGAAAAAGTTATCAGAAGGTATAGGTATGGAATTTTTGTGTTTAACTGGGACTTCTTAGATTCTAAAGGTAGTAAATGTTGGAAAGTTTACTTTCCTATTTTTGTTTGATTAAACAAAATAGCTTAAGTAAAAATTATTGTATGTTATCACTTAAAATAGTGGATTTATCTACTAAAATCAAATCTCTGATATAAGTTGTATATATATTAGATAAGGAGAAATATCTGTAGGTAGAGGCAGTATTTTTTTTTAGAAGATAGCCTTAGTTCCTCTTAGATATATGGACAGGATTGAGGAAATTGGATTCTATACCATGGGGCGTGGCCATAATTGTTTTATTCAAGAGAAAGTTCAAAGTGGATAATACCTGTTTACTTTCATAGTCATCAATGAAATTCTCATGTGAACATGTAATTTTAAGCAGTCTGTTTTTTAGTGAAACTTCTAAGGTAAAATTAGTAATAAAATGCAGTTTCCTCCAGAGTAACCCTTCCTAGTCAACATAATAGCATTGTGTATAGAGTTATTAGATATAGGCCAGTTAGTCTTTCAAAAATAATTTTTTAAGAATGACCATTTAAATTTTATAGCACTTCTTATGACATAAAATAGGTAACAGGAATATTTATTTATTGTCTTGTGTCATTTTAGGGGTGCACCCGCTGCATATGGAAGCTTCCAAGCTAGGGGTTGCATTGGAGCTACAGCCGCTGGCCTATACCACAGCCACAGCAACACAGGATCTGAGTCGTCTATGAGACCTACACCACAGCTCACAGCAACCCCTGATCCTTAACCCACTGAGCAAGGCCAAGGATCGAATATGCGTCCTCATGGATGCCAGTCAGATTTGTTTCTGCTGAGCCATGACGGGTACTCCATGGAGCAATTTTTTAAATTGTTTTTGTTAATGTATTCTCACCTGCATAAAGAAAAATATAGGTCAGCAGGCTTTATAAGATGAGTAATATTAAAAATATATACTTGGTATTTCTGATCGATACAGTATTAATATAAAATTTGGCTTCTTATAGGTTCTGCCAATCAGCAAGACTTTTCTTCGGGGAGAAGTGAAGATTTGGGAACTGTTCAGGAAAAGTCTACCAAAAGCCTTGTTATAGGACCTCTTGATTTTCGCTTGGATAGCAGTGCAGTACATAGAATTTTAAAAATGATTGTTTGTTCCTTGGAACATGAATATGAACCATATAGTAGACTAAAACCAGGTTTGTTTTTGGCTTAATTTTGAATATTTTGCAGTTGACTTGAATGATTATATAATCCAATTGTGTTTTGCTAACTTAACCTTTTTAGGATATTTTGTTTATCCGATTTTCATGTATTTAGTTGTTAAAGATTAAACTCTGATGTCTAATGATGTTAACTAGCTTTTGATATAACTTTTGGTCATTTTGTATATAGTATCTTTTGTTTTTGAGGTTTTTTTGGTCCATTTTTCTATTGAATTGTTTACTTTTGATTTTTAGAGGTTTTAAATTTAATTTTCAATATGCCGTGGGTACAGGTACTTTGTGGAGGTACCTATGTCTATCTATATGTCTTTCCATCTATGGCAAGTATTTTCTCCCAGTCCGTGGCTTGCTTTTACATTATCTCAATGGTTTTTATGAAAAGATGCTGTTATTCTTTTAATGACAGATGCTAAGAATTTCTTTAAAATATTTTTAAATATAAAATGTAAATTCTTATATGGCAAGGGCATACATTTTCTAGAATAGTGTAATTTATTTCTGTTAAAGAAAACACACTTGGAGTTCCCGTCATGGCTCAGTGGTTAATGAATCCAACTAGGAACCATGAGGTTGTGGGTTCGATTCCTGGCCTTGCTTAATGGGTTAAGGATCTGGCATTGCCATGAACTGTGGTGTAGGTCACAGATATGGCTCAGATCCCACATTGCTATGGCTCTGGCATAAGCTGATGGCCACAGCTCCAACTAGACCCTTAGCCTGGGAACCTCCATATGCCGTGGGAGCGGCCCAAGAAATGGCAAAAAGACAAAAAAAAAGAAAACACAGTTTTACGACTGCTTCATTGTTGAAAAAAAGAATTTGACCTTAAAATTTGGAGAATTAATTTTTCAGTTAATTAAGAAAATTATTAAAAATAATTTTTCATTGAATTTTTATTATTTCATTTTAGATACTAAGGATGAAAGTGAAACAGTTCTAAATCCTGAAGAAGTGGCATCTTTGGAGGAATATATTCCTACTCGACATACAAGTGTTACTCTCCTCAAATGTACCTTCACAATTTTCATGGCTGAATTCAACTTGCTGGATCATTTGCTACCTGTCATTATGGGAGAAAAGGTGTATTTTGTCATTCACTACTTGTTTTATTATATATGTGTATTTTTTGGTCCTCCGAGACTGTAAGAGGAAGATGATTAAGAAAAGAATATCAGTTTATTTTAGTATCATCTGCCTATGGTGACGTTAAAGCAAAGTAACTATGATTGTTAATTCTTAGGAAGTAATTTTTGTTTATTTAGATAAATAGGTAAATAGTTTTAAAAAACAACCTCAAGCTAAGGCTCTGTAAAGAAATGCTGAAGAGCATGGGCCTAGATGTCTGACCATGTCCAAGCTATGACACCTTAAAACACTTTGCTTATGACACTAAGCCTGTTTTCCTTTTGTGAAAAACAAAAGGTAAGTTTTTCAAGTAGGCTGACAGATTTAGCCAGCAAAGAAGCAACAAGCCCAGGTAGATTCAGATAGTTTATTATTTACATAAACAGCAAAAGCAAATCGGTAATGGTGTCAGCTTGCCTTGTCCCTTCAGGACAACCTTGAAACCAGAGCACCAAATGACATGGATCCATTTCCACACTGTAGTTATATAGCCTACAGCTGTACTTTGAGGGAAGTAGATGGAACTACCCCATCCTGCCTGAATGAAGGATGCTGATGAGAATTGTTCCACAGCAGCATTTCTTAAGATGAGAAGTGGAGTGAGAAATGGTCTTTTAGTAACTCTGTACAGGACCACCTGATCTGATAGTATCACAGGATGCTCTGCCAAGGCATGTTTGTTGTGGCTTAGCCTTGCCTTTGTGGCCAACATGAATTTTAATATTGTCAAGGTGCTGGCACAGAGCAGTTCCCCAAAAGTACCAATCCTAGAATTACTTTGAATATTCAATGAAATAATACATATAAACCATTTTGTACATATTAGGAACTTAGATGCTTAATATTTAAGGTCCATATACAATGTATTGCTCTCTGAGTCTGCCATATACATATAAGGTATTATCTGTTATCATTAATTTATTACATTTGGGGTTTTATATATATATATATATATATATATATATATATATTTTTTTTTTTTTTTTTTTTTTTTTTTTTTTTTTTTGTGGCCATACCTGTGGCATATGAAAATTCCTAGGCCGGGGATTGAATCCAAGCCATAGCTGTGACATGTGCCACAGCTGTGGCAATGCTGAATCCTTTAACCCACTGCGCTGGGTTGGGGATAGAACCCATACCTCAGCAGTGACCCTAATCCCTAATCACTGCAGTTGGATTCTTAACCCACTGCGTTGTAGTGGGAATGCTGGGTTATATTTCTTTTGATGGCTGTGTAATGATTGAGTATATAAATAAAAGTTGTCCTAACTTTAAATAAGAACTTACAGAAGTATGGCAGAGATTAGGATGCATTAATTTCATTTGCATGTTTGCTCTCTATAAGCCAATCATTGTATTACTGGGTAAAGAGATCATCTGGAGAAAATTTCAGTGGAGAAAAATTAAAATATGTTAGTGTTAAACATGAACTTTAAAGTAGCTATGATTAATAAATTCAAGAAAGAGACAAAGAATTGGAAGATATTGAAAAGACTTCAATCCATTATAAAAAGAGCCAAATGAAATTTTGGAACTGAAAACTAACAGAAGTTAGAAATGAAAGGATGGAAAAAGATATACCATGTAAATGCTAATCACAGACAAACAACAAAGTCCTACTGTATAGCACAGGAAGCTATACTCAATAGCCTATGCTAAGTCATAATGGAAAAGAATATGAAAAAGAATATGTATAACTGAATCACTTTACAGCAGAGATTAACACAGCATTGTAAAACAAAACTATACATCAATAAAAATTTTAAAAGTGCTAACCAGTTTTTAAAGTTGCTGTTTTTTGTTTTCTGTGTTTTTTGACTGTACCTACAGCATATGGATATTCGTGGCTAGGGATCAAATCTGAGCCATAGATGTGACCTATACCACAGCTGCAGCAATGCCAGATCCTTAACCTGTTGTGCTGGGTTAGGGATCTAACCTGTGCCTCAGCAGTGACCCAGGCCACCAGAGACAAATCCAGGTCCTTAACCCACCATGCCACAGTGGGAACTCCTTTAGTTTCTATTATAATATCAGAAAATACAGAGCTTAAGACAAGAAGTATTATTAGAAATAAAAATAGCCGTTTCATAATGATAAAAAAGAATGAACAATTGGTAATTTTTACACATGATACGTTGAATGAAAGAAGGCAGACATGAATATATACCGTATGATTCTGTTTAAATGAAGCTGAAAAACAGACAAAACCAATCTGTGGTGATTTAAGTAAGAATATTTACTGCCTCTTGTTTGGATTTGGTATTAGTTGAGAAGGGATATAGGAGAGCCCTCTAGAGTGCTTGAAATGTGTGCTGGTTACATATGCAAAATTTTCTGAGCCCTACATTTAAGATTTGTGTGCTTTACTGTATATTATACCTCACTAATCCAAAATAAAGCCCCTTAGTAAAGTAAAACAAATGTTCAATAAGTGGTGGTTTAAAAATTATTATTAATGTGTCAAAAAGGAAGCATTAGATGTTCAACTCAGTTTTGGGCAGTACTGGAGAAGTATTATGTAGCACTTACTCTCTTTAGCCAAGGTCTGCTCAGTGCCAGTACTGTTCCTCTATTAGTGTGATAATGAAAGACCAAACAGTTAAACTGCTCTTGGCATATGTTTTGAGGTATCTTTGGATAGAAGGCCATTGAGAGCTCCAGGTATGGAAGTAAATTCAAGGACTGGAAGCGGAGTTTGGCAATCAGGTTCAGACCCTGGACATGTTGAAATTTGCCTGAGTTTCTTTGGAAACTTAGATTCTGTAACACTGAAAAAACCAAGCCTACCTTGGTATTCTTAGGACTGTCTTGAATAGTCCACTTAGTCATCTAAATGTGAATAAAGGGGAAAAAGATAAAGGCTCTGGGATATCTAGGGTTTTTTGTTTGTAATTATTGAGCTTAAAATATCTTCAGTGTACTGAGGCATGTAGTAACAATATTCCAGTTGATTGAAAAGATAAAAAGCTTTAGCTAAAAGGGCATTGATAATTAGCAGTTAATATGTATTGTTATGGAGTTCCCTCATGGCTCAGTGGGTTAAGGACCTGGTGTTTTCACTGTTGTATCTCTGGTTACAGCTGTGGTATGGGTTCACTTCCTGGCCTGGGAATGTTTGCATGCTGCAGGTGCAACCCCCAAAAAATATGGCTTGAAATTGGGACATACTTAAAAATAGGTATTAGATATTTCTATTTGGTGATGGTAAGAGAGACTGATAGAAGGGCATAATTTCTAGGATGGTTTGATAGCTCTGCAAAATGTGTCAGTTTGAAGTTTGTATAGAGGGCATTACCCAGCAATAACTTTTGAAATAAATGTGAACACTGTTATTTTCCAGAACTCAAGTAACTTCATGAATACTACAAACTTCCAGTCTCTTCGTCCTTTGCCATCCATTCAGATACTAGTGGATAAAATTAATCTGGAACACTCTGTGCCAATGTATGCTGAACAGTTGGTGCATGTGGTCAGCGGCCTTACTCAGCCTTCTGATAATCTGCTTCATTATTGTTATGCACATTGCTACCTTAAGGTATGAAAAGTGAATTTTCTTTTGTATTATTATCTGTTTGGCTTTGGGAGAATCAAATCTCTTTTTGGTTTTGGAGTTACAATTTTACAGAAATAGAAACTCATGAGTTTTTAATTTTTATTTTTATTACTTTTTTGCTTTTTAGGGTCAAGTTCCCAGGCTAGGGGTCGAATCAGAGCTGTAGCCACCAGCCCACACCACAGCCAAAGCAACACCAGATGTTAGTCGCGTCTGTGACATACACCACAGCTCACGGCGACACTGGATCCTTAACCCACTGATTGAGGCCAGAGATCGAACCCGCAACCTCATGGTTACTAGTTGGATTCCTTTCTGCTGAGCCACGATGGGAACTATAAGATGAGTTTTAAATAAGATGTGACAGGTATATTCATTACTTAATATAATATAAAAAATGAAAGTGTACCTGTTTTAAAGATTTCTTCCATTATTTGATGTTAATGGCTTGATATTTGTAAGATAATGGTAATTAGAATTTTTGAAGATTTTATATATTATTGATTATAAGCTGTGTGAAAGAGCACTTTGTTTCTAAGGATGTTTTAAAAGATTTATGATTTCTTGGAGGGGGAACATTTATGTAAGACAATGATTTATGAAGCAGGTTTAACGCATTTGTTTTCTAGTCATTTTCTTCTTATTGAATTCATGTTAACTTTTCAATGTGAAGGAAAACTTTATTACCTTAAATCAAGTTATGTTAACTTATGTAAAGTTAATTATTGAAAACTTTGCTCATCTCTTCCATCTTTTTTTGTTTTTGTAAATAAGTAGTACATCCCACTATGCAGTACTTTAAATAGATAGATTCAGATGTTGTGTAATAAGTGTTTTTGCTAAGCAAACACAGATGTATAATCTAAGTAGAGACAGCTTGTACTTACCTAATCAAATTCTGTATTATAGACTAGAGGAAACTATGCCAAGTTGAATTTAAGAATAAATACTAACAATGCACTAAATTTTATGTAAAGTACTGAAAAATTAGAGGACTCCAAAAATAGATTATTGACTTCATTGGTTCATGCTTTATAGTTTGATGTTTTAAAGTTCTTACATGTTGGTGTCTTTGTAGAGTGAGAAGAAACCAATTTAAAGATACCAGTTTTAGATCACCTCCAGACATACTTAAAATGAAGATGTTAAAATTTTACTCTTTTCAAATCATATAGAGTGGAAGAAAACATTTTTCTAGATGTCCATCCAAAGCCCATTTTTAAGAGGGTGGAGAAAGAGATTCCACTCCTTTGATGGAGAAATTACTGTATCATTTTGCAAAGGGGTATGGCCATAGGAAAGTGTGATTCATTGGGGGCCATTATTACAGTGATCTGTTACAGTGTTTACTATCATGCAGAGGGTATCAGAAGGTAATTTTGAAAGTTAGATACACAGAGAATATTTCTTGAAAGTTAGATACGTAGTGAGAACTTGTCTTTTTTATTCATTCCCGCAATTAATACACTGAGGTGTATGATTTTTTTAATATTGGCCAACTTAAATATCAGGTTATATCATTAAGAATATTTGCCTGGTTTTGTTGAAGCAGGTCAATTTTAGGCAGTTCTTTCCAAGGTATTCTACTTACATGGGATTCATTCATTTAGTAAACAATAAGTCCTTTCTGTCTTACAGACACTCAGCATTAAAGATGAACAATGGGAGTCCCTATTGTGTCAGAAGGTTAAGAATCTGACTCTGGAGTTGCCCTTGTGGCACAGTGGAAATGAGCCCAACTAGTATCAATGAGGACATGGGTTTGATCCTTGGCCTTGCTTAGTGGGTCAAGGATCTGGCATTGCGATGAGCTTTTGCGTTGGTCACAGATGCGTCTTGGATCCATTGCTCTGTCTGTGGCATAGGCCGGCAGCTATAGCTTTGATTTGACCCCTAGCCTGGGTGCTTCAATATGTGCAGATGTGGCCCTAAAAAGCAAAAAAAAAAAAAAAAAAAAAAAGGAATCCAAGTCTTATCCATGAGGATTGAGGATATGAGGATGCTGGTTGGATTCCTGGCCTTGCTCAGTGGGGTAAGGATCCCAGGTTGCTCCAAGCTGCAGTGTAGGTTGTAGATGCGGCTTGGATCTGGTGTTGCTGTGGCTGTGGCATAGGCCAGCAGCTGCAGCTCTGATTTGATCCCTGGCTCGGGAACCTCCATATGCTGCAGGTGCGGCCCTAAGAAGAAGAAGAAAAAAAAAAAAAGATGAACAAGACATGCCCCATCCTTCAGAAAAATATCCTCCAAAGCCACTGGTCACCAATATCGTTGTCATCCATCATCCATCCTGACATAAGTTATTGGAATAGTTCTTTACTCCTATTATTTGTTAACATATTAAACATTTACTTGAATTTTGGGGGAAGTGTAAAAGCTACAGTGCAGTCCAGATAAAGTTATGTTTTGGGAAAAGATCTTGACTACACTTTCTGTTGTCTTTAGATTTTGGTTAGTTTGACTATAGTTGCAATGGATAAGTTAAATGCTTTAGGAAGTTAGGTGTTGAACATAGTATAATATATGTAGAAAAACTTTTCCTTGGTCTTAAAAATATTGAATACTTAAAAAAAATAAAGTCTTGAGTCATGACTGTTTCATCGCATTAAAAAAATTCTTTTATTTTTATTTTTATGGCTGCATCCATGGCATCTGGGAGTTCCTGGGCCAGGGATGGAATCTGATCCCTACCTGGGGACCTACGCTGTAGCTACAGCAATGTAGTATCCTTCAAGCCACTGCACCGGGCTGGGGATCGAACCTGCGCATCCACAGTGACTTGAGGCACTGCATTTGGATTCTTCTTTTTTTTTATGTTATTTCTTGGGCCGCTTCCACGGCATATGGAGGTTCCCAGGCTAGGGGTCTAATTGGAGCGGTAGCCACCGGCCTACGCCAGAGCCACAGCAACGTGGGATCCGAGCTGTGTCTGCAACCTACACCACAGCTCAGGGCAATGCCGGATCCTTAACCCACTGAGCAAGGCCAGGAATTGAACCTGCAACCTCATGGTTCCTAGTCAGATTCGTTAACCACTGAGCCATGATGGGAACTCCTGCAGTTGGATTCCTAACCCACTGTGCCACAATGGGAATGCCTCATTGCATTTTTGATGCTTCTTCAGTGGTCTAGTACATTTTAAAACCTTCAGAATTTGGTAGAGAGTTTGTTTTGTGACTATTTGGAACTAAGAGCACTGATTTGTTATAGAATTTATAGCAATTTGTATTACTTGGGATGATTATTATAACCTTTGAGGAAGTTTTCAAAGTTTAAGTTTCACTATTACAGTGTTAAAATATTACAGTAGAGGATTTAAGTTTCTATTTCATGTGCATTTGGTATTTTAAACTCAATTTTCAATTAAATACTCAAATGCTTAAGTTTTACTTTTATGTATAGAAATGTGACTGTGTAACAAAGTAACACATAGTTCTCACTTCATGTAATGGAATTTATTAATTGAGATAGTTGGCATGGAAGAAAATAAGCAGATGAAACTTTCATATGTCTTTACAGGTTTTCTTTAACTGTAAAACCTCTCCTTTGAATAGGTAATGACATCAAGTAGCTAAGACATTGCAAAGGCATCTGAAGTTTGAAACATATATTAATAAGTTAGTGAAAGCACCCTGTAAACCATAGAGAAATATGTAAACATGTAAATTTCAGATTTTGTTACTCATAAGGATTAGTTATGGCAATTGAAACAGTTTTCCCTGGGGATTTCAAGAATTTGTGCTTTTACACATAGCTGGTAGATGTATAATTTGTATCATTTTGGAGAGTGCTTCCTCAGTCTCTAATAAATTTGAAAGCATGTTTACTTTATACCCATCCGTTCCAATTTTCAGTATGTATCCTAAAGTAGGGACCAGCAAACTTTCTTTGAAGGGTCAGTAGTAAGTTTTTTAGGCTGTGTGGGCCAAGAGACAAAATTTAGTAGATTGTGTGGGTACTTAAATAAAAAGACAGCACATGTCCATGAATTTTGAGTTGACAAAATTCATAATGCAGTAGAGGACTCTTTTTTTTTTTTTTTTTTTTTTTCCTGCAATATAGTTTTATTCCTATGAAGAATGGAAATCTTGTTCTTGGGATATCATTAAGTTGAAAGCCCCATTAGGTGAAATGTTATCTATCATCAAATCAATTATAAATGTACATATGTAAAAAATATTCTTAGCTTGAAGGCAGTACAAAAAGACAGTGGTTGGAATTTGACCTGTGTGCTTTAGTTTGCTGACCCTTGCTCAGAGAAAATTTTGCTTATAGAGATAAGTACAACTAGAGGTGTGGGTGGATATTACTCTGCAATATAATTTTTGGTGGTAATACCAGGAAGCATAATGAGATATGTAGTATATTAGTCTGTGTAGTATAATGCCATTTATATAAATTGAGAAAGCAAAATAGTGCTAAAGTATAAAAGGGAAGGGCGGGATACACTCTGAACTCCTGAAAGTAATTTTGGAGTGGTCTGAGTGTGGTTCGGGCAGGGGCCAGTGAGACCAGCACAGGGTCATGGTTTAGATAGACTTCAGCTATCATGTAAGTTTTTTTATTTTTAAAATAATTTTATTGAGATAAATTTATATACAAATTCACCATTTTTAAAGAATAAGAAAATTAGTGATTTTCAGTATTTTCACAGTGTTAAAACAACCATCATCATTATGCAATTGCAGAACATTTTTATCACCCCAAAAAAGAAATCATTAGCATTCACTCTCCCTTAACTCCTCTCCTCCTGCTCCCTGTAAAGCTAATCTACTTTCTGTCTCTATGTATTTGCCTATTCTGGGTATTTCATATAAATAGAATCAACAACACATGGTCTTTTGTGACTGGCTTCTTTTGCTTAACATAATGTTTTCAGAGTTCATCTCTGCTATAATATGTATCAGTACTTTATTCCCTTTTTATGGCTCAATAATATGTTATATGGATATAAACTGTATTTTGTTTATCCATTTATTTGGTGGGTGGACATTTGCGTTGTTTCCAATTTGGAGCTGTTATGAATAATATGCTATGAATGTTTTTGTATGAACACAGGTTTTTATTTGTCTTGGGTGTATGCCTAGATGTGGAGATGCCTATTCATATGGTAACTCTGTTTTTAACATTTTAAGGAACTGCCAGACTTTTTTTCCCCCCAAAGGGATTGTTGCATTGTTTTATTGTTCCACTAACTGATTTGGGGTTCCTATTTCTCCACATCTTCACTCACACTTGTCTGTCTTTTTGATTTCAGTTATCTTTGTGATTGTGGAGAGGTAGCTTTGTATGTCTTCTTTAGAGAAATACCTATTCACATCCACATCTTTTCCCTGTTTTTGAATGGAACAGGTCTTTTTATTGTTGATTTGTAAGCTTTCTTTCTGTATTCTGAAGGATTTTATTTCATTAAAAGTATAGATGACAGCATGACAGTATTCATTTAAAAATTTATGTGTGATGAAAAATTATTTATTGTTTCCTCACTTAAATTGTTGGTGGAAAAAATTAGGAGAAAACACTTAATTTCTCTCCATAAGAAAATAATATAAATATCAATTTCACTCCAGTTTCTTACATTTTAATGGATACATGAATAGACACTGGATTTATAGAATTTAAGGAATGAGTAGGCAATGATAAAAATGTAGCATTCTCTAGACTACTTTTTGAAGATTTTTGCTGATGACAAGTGAAAAACTAAATTTTATTGATGATTGGAGGTGAGAGGTGGTGAGAAAAATGGATTGTTCTTTCTTTAGGAGTAAGTGGAGAATTGACCATATTTTTTGGAGAGAGGAAGGAGGAAAAATGGAGGAAGCAAGGCAGAGTGAAATTGTGAGCTAATAGATGAGCTAAATCAAATGAACTATCATATTGTTGTTCTAGTAATAAGTAATTCTGAAGAAGTCCTTGATCCTTTTTATACTTCATTTTTCCATATGTAGAATGAGGTGATTTAGTTAAATTATTTTTTAATTGGATTTCTTAAAAGGTAGCACTACATGTTTAACTTTTCATTTAATGTGATGTGAAGTCATCTTACTTAGGTTGACATTTCCTTCAGCTAAAGCTTCTATTAGTAGTTACTACTTTATACATTACTGTTGGTTCAGACTATTTGTTTGCAGTGTTAAGTACTGTTTTTCTCTTTCTGAATAAATGAACAGTGTTGATGAAAACCACCGCAATTCATACTGTACTGGTTTTCTTTTTTCTAGACAAAGTATTCATAATCTTGGTCAAGCGTTGTTGACAAGTTATTTGGTGTTATGGGTATGGTAAATCTATGTATCTTATTGCTATGATTTAAAAGGGAAAGCTGAAAATCAGTTTTGAAGTAATTATTTTTGATGTGGTAGATAGGTCCTGTTTCATTGTAATTTTTATTTGCTTGAATATTCCCTTAGAGTCATCTCTGGACAACATGTAAATTTAACGAAAGTTAAAAAGAATTGCAGAACAATATGCAGTTTCCCTCAAGTCCTTTGCAGTTCTGCAAACAACCAGCAGGGGATCTCCTCTACACCCAGTTTTCATCTGAATACATTCATGATAGTGTCTGTGATTATGCTATTGGGACATTTATAGAATATTAGAAAGTGGCTTGAGAGCGTTCTTAGTTGAACAGAGATAATTTAGTATGATAAAGTATTACCCTGATTCATACTCTAGAAGTATTTGGAGGTTTAGCATTTTTTTTAATAATCATGATTTATATTAAATGGTATTAATAATTATAAATATCAAGATCTCTTAAATACTGGCCTTTCAGAGAAAATATGAAATGCTGAAATTGTACAGTGCACAGAAGCTTTTTGCATAATTTGTTGTTCAGAGCAAGTCTTCAAAGAAAATGAATGTGAAATAATTTTTAAGGTTGATCAGTTAAGTTTTAGAAATACGCTTTTTTCTTTTTCTCAATTCTTTATTTCTTGTCTCTTGGTTAGTAGTTGGTTTATGGGAATTAACACATATATCACTTTCATTTTTCTTTTTGGTAACTAGATAGGTAGGTAGGTAGGCCCTTTGAAAATGCAGGTTTTTTTTGAAAATATAAAATTCTAACGTTTGTTTTCCAAAAAATTATTTGTTACTTTGTAGGAAAGGATTTGACATTGTCAGTTTGATGGATCATAAGAATGTAATAGTTTTTTGAAATTTTTTGGAAGTAGTTTAGTACTACTTTCTAAGAAATTGGTCATTAGTTTATGTTCATTAAATGAAAATATTTTTGTTTTGAAATTTAGTTATTCAGGTATTTTAAACATGTTTCCTTGTAGAATTTAGTAGCTGTTATTAATCCTAGAGATAGAAAAGTCAGTGCTTTATAAATTCGAGGAATAAAAAATAATAACAAAAAATAAATATTGGGGTTAAACTGCTATTGCCTGTTGTTGGAAAACATCAACTCCTCGTTTTGTATCCCTTTGTGTCAGTGTTTCCTGTTTGAGACATTGACCTAATTGAAAATAATGGAAGAAGAAATATATTCAGTTTTCTGCATTGTTTTCTGTAAGATGTGATGGTATATTGATTCTTCCTATTAAGGTAAATGTAGTGTTTGGGAATTTCAGGGAATGCTTATAAAGTTTTTGAGTGTTTATCTGCTTGTTTTAAGTATAAACATACTTAGAGTAGTTTATGCCATGTACCAAATTTCCTGAGGTGAAATTTTCTCAGTTCTACAATTATTTTCACAAAAGAAAGGGAAAAGATTGTTAAGGGTATATTTGGATATCCTTTGTGTGTGTGTTTGTACTGTAAGTTGAAGTCAGAATACTTTTTAAGATTGTCCTCGTTGTACTTAATGTTCTTTTAGGCATAAAATGATGTAACAGTAATTTATTTATGTTAATATATGTGATGTGCACAGTGGAGTCAGTTTATCTTAGCAGAGAATATGTGCATTTTAGCAGACAGTAAAATGATAATTGAAAATTACGTATTGAAATAAAATGTGAAACTTAAAATTAGTCAAAAGAGTGATCTTTCAGGGACAATGGAAGAAATACTGTATATTTAAATCTCTTTATTCTGACTTAATGTCAAATTGAATAAAAGAAAATGTTGATGTTTGGAAAGTGGAAAGAGACATTGGAACATATTTAGTGTGCAGCTGTTGTAGGGCAAATTGAAACTGACGTATTTCATCCTGTGCTTATTAAAACTTTGTCTCTGTGAACATTTGGATCTTTTCTTTTTGTTGCAGATATTTGGTTTCCAGGCAGGACTGACTTCTTTGGATTGTAAGGGATCTTACTGCTTACCTGTACCGATTATTCCCTCTTTCAGCACTGCTCTTTATGGTAAACTTCTGAAACTACCTACATGCTGGTAAGTATTATGTTAAAGTGTGGTTTATGATAATTTTTACTTACTATCTTAGGAGGGGGAAAAAAAGCAAGTATATCTGTCTCATGCCAGTGTGTTAGTTTTACACGAAACCTTAGAAAAATATGCGAAGTTAATATTTTGCATATTTTTTACTGAGACGTTAAAAAACTCTTTTCAGTGTCTGAAATGTACTAAGTCATAGAATCTTTTGTGGTAATGATAACTGTTGAAGTAATACATGTCAGTCTATGTTGCAGCTATAGTAAAATGTTGCTGCTTCGCATTGCAATAAGAACTTCAAGGACAGGTACTTTATTTTCCTTTTTTGAGGGGATAGAGATTTTTTTTTTTAAGTTGCACATTAGTATTGAGGCCAGAGTATTTATCAATTAAATAATAATTTCATGTATATTCCTAGCCACTGGGAAAAGTATACCCATGACATAAATTTAGTATCTTTGACATATCTGTGTATAGTCACTGCATTTGGGAGAACGTGATTTTAGCCCTTACTTTCGTTTACTATTGGATTACTTTATTTGGATGTCATTCTTCCTGAATTAAAAAGAGGTTTATAGAAAAAGTCAATAGCTACTAATTATAATTTTTTAGTTGAAAGCAGTACTTTTACTATATTAAAGAAATAGTTAACTGTATGAAACAAGATTTAATTATATGAAATGATATGCTAGCGAAATATGTCTGCATTTTACAATTAGGATTATTTCTGTTGTTTGGAATGTATTTTTGCTTTCTAATCCTAATTAGTAAGCTTATTTTCATAGGATGTATTTTCATTAATTATTTATGAAAAGCAATATATCTTTCAGAAAGTAGATTTGATTTCATTATCTAAAGTACTTCATTTGTTAAAAATATGTTTCTTTTAATATATAACTTTTAAAATGAAATTTATTAAGTAAATGCTTATATTTTCAAAAAATTGTGTATTGATTCAGAAAATTAAAAAATATGGAACTTGAAGTTTTTTAAGTCTTGGAACCAGTTCTTCTATGAAATGAAATCATTGTTACATTTTTCTTGATAAATTTAATTTTGTCCTTAATGATCCATACTTCTCAGTTGTCACTTATTATGTTGTTCAGTGATTCACTTTTCAACTCTTTATTGGTGTATATATATGCTGCATTTGAACCAAGTATTCTGATCTATATTCTGGTCAAAATTCTGTAGAATATATCCCAGTTGATAAGTTGATATCAAATTTAATAGATATTTTTGAGTACTATTATCTCAGGTATATGTTGATTTATTTATCATTCATAGCACTAAGATTGTGTTAATACAGTTCAGTTTACTGTAGAAAATTTTTCTTTTTAAAAAGATAACCAAAATTTCCAAAGTGAATTTTATAGCCTTTATATGAAAAAAATCAAATATTTATAAATAGGTAAGGCTTGTATCAGAGATGTGTAAGGCTTATAATAAATACTGCCAAATGTAGCTTAGAATATGTCTCCTGACATCTAAATGAAAATATTCCAATTAAATACTAAAAGCATGAGATCACAGAATGCTGATACTTATTTGGATGACATTTGCATTTTTGTAGACAAGACCACTTGTATATTATTTCAGTGATACTTTTGCTATGCTTTACAGAAGTATATTGCTTTAAACTAGTTTCTTTAAATTGTTTTCCTTAGTAAATAGAAAATAAACTATTATTCTTAGTAACTTTATTCTTAGCAATCTAAATTGTTGTAAAGACAAAAAATTGAGGTGTATCTTAGTTAAATGAAGTGAATCAAATACTAGATAAAAGACATATAGTACTAGAGTTAAATAGAAATCATGTAAGAACAGAAAATTTTATTTTCAATGTTGCAGTGAATGAGGATTATTTTAGTAAATCACCCTGGTTATGGCATTAACTATCAGCTCTGTCACCATTCATGGTTTCTAACTCAAATTATAGAAGCTGTTTCACTTAGATTTTTAAAATTCACATTCCAGAGTTTCTTAAAGCACATTTGTGATGCTATATTTATGTATCATGCAATAACGAGAACAGCATAGTTACTGTAGGCCACAGCTCTTGAAACAAAGGCATTTAATAGTTCATTGGAAAAAATTGTAGTTGGTATTTTTGAGCAGGTAATGATAAATGCAAATTTTATTTAAATCAGCAAAATAGTTTACATTTTTTATTTAAAAATATTTCTGAATTGAGCTGTTTATATATGAAGCATCAAACTGATAATATTTAATCAGGCTTGCTAATTTAAAAATATGTGGTTTAAGTAACATTGAAAAAAGTTATTTGTTTCCCATTTCAGTGTTCATATTAACATATTTTAACCTCAGTGAGCAAGCTATTAGAAAACTCCAGTTTCTTAGATTTTTTTTCAAAATATTTTGTTTATATTTTATTTTTCATTCTGTACTACAGTTTCAAACATATAAAAAGAAACTTCTCAAAAAGTTTTTTTTTCATTATTTTATATCAGGTTAACTTTAGTTCTCTTAGTCTCTTAGGGCAGTACTGAAATGGGTAAGGTATGGTGAGAAAAACAGTGACCAATAATATTTAATGACATAAATCTTGAGCATTTAACTTAAATGTTAACTTGAGTCTTTTTTTAAATATAAGATGTTTAAAAAGGGCAGTAAAGGGTTCATTAAATTATCATAGTATTGTTATTGCTGGCAGAATTGAGCATTGATCTACTGTTCATAGTTTGGTTTTTTTTTTTTTTTAATTGCTACAGTGCTAACGCTTTTAAGTTTTTATATATATTCTTGGACTTTTTCTCCTTTTTCAAAACTGAGAAATGATTTGACTAAAATATTAATATCTTACAGAAAAGTGTCTATATTTTGGTATTTCAGAACTGAACCAAATATTTGGTAACATATTATCAGCATCCCAAAAGCCTCTCTCTTTTACTCCCCTCCAGTGGTAACCATTTTTCTGATTTCTAATGGTATGGATAAGTTTTATCTGTTCTTAGATTTAATATAAGTGGAATCATACGTGTATGTTTCTTTTCTGACTGGCTTTTGTCACTTAAAATAATACGTGAGATTCATCTATACTGTGTAATGTAGTTTTTAGATGGTTTTTGTCACTATGTAATGTTATATTACATGAATATTGATGATTTACATATTGTTGATATGCAATTTTAATTTAAAAATAAGTACCTGAAGTTAGTGTCAGTTTTTTTTTATCGCTTTGCCATTTTTTCTTTCCCTTAAGTTTCAGTTGTATTAGAGGACACTAGATGTCATTAAATATTTTTTGATTTTCTCTGTTTTGATAGGCATTGTGCCACATGTTGGGATTGGGGAAAGAATAAAGTAGAATGCAATGATTGTAAAAGACCTCTGACCATGAAAACTTACAGTCTATTGGGGGGCGGTGCGGAGCAGACACGAGACACATATGAAAATAGTTGTCATTAAATTGCAGAATTGAGCCTTAAGCAGAGTGTCCAGATAGTTTAAAAAAGTTAGAAAATTTGTCTAGACTTTTAAAGGAATGGCTTCAGAGAAGAAGTAGCATTAGAACTGGGCTGTAGTGGTTCAATCAGATATCTAAGTATAGAGAGGCTGGTTAAGGGTATAGAGGCTTCTAGATGATTTTGTCTGAACAAAGTCAGGGCTAGTCCATTAGATCTGTGAATGGATACAATGGGGGGAGGAATTTGGAAAGTGTCTTTGGGCCTGGACTTGTACACTGATAAGGATGTGTAAGCTTTTTATATGAACACTTAAAAATAGTTAAACCAGTGAATCAGATATTCATTAGTCCTATATCTTTCTGATCAGGCTTGCCAAACTACAACCGTAGTATAGTTTCAACTTCACTTTCTCCCATAATTGAGGGTTCAAAAATGTGATCTAATTCACAAATAAATTTTGGAAGTTCAGAGAAAAATCACTTCGGTTACAAAATTGTGGAGAACATGGAGAAGGTAACTTTTAAGTGGTTTATTAAAGAGTGGGTAGAATTTGAAGAATACTGTACTCTGTGTACAGTGTTAAGTACTTAGGGTAACAAAGTCTTCACAACAACCATGTGAGTTTAGATGATACTCCCTCTTACAAAACCAGAACTCAGAGTACATAGCTTGTCCAAAGTCATATAGTAGCTGGACAACGATTCACATGGAGAGTTGTTTGATCCCAAAGCCCTTGATCCCTTTCTTATCTGAAAGGAGTGAAGATATAATTATCTTTTCTGAATTATCTTTGAAAGCTCAGTATGCTTCTTGCCTTATAGTAAATATGGATTTCCATGTATAGACAGGGTAGTGATAGTACAGCTAATAAATCTGAGTTTTCCTAGTATCAATTAATAGTGTATAGATATTATTGTGTTTCTGTTCTCATAGAATTGGAGCTGTTAGGGTTAGGTGGAATCTTAAGTATTGTCTCATTTTTTGAGTCTTTCTGACATAGCTTTGATTTATGATCATCTATGCAGGGCTTGAACAGTTTATTCAGAGGGAGTTAATTCCTTTCTGAGGCAGCCAGATTCACTGTTGGGCAACTCTAAAACTCTTTTTGATGCCGAATCAAAATCTATTTTCATGTTTCTTCTTTATCATAATTATAGCTTATTTATGTCATGAGCCATTTTTATACTTGTAGGAATGTGGGAAAACATGTATTTCCTTACAAGATAAAGGGATCCATACAAGTACCCATTTGTTACTTAGCGCAGTGCCAAATACCTTGGTTTTAACTAGTGAGGTTATTGAACAGTTCATTTGTGGGAGGAAGGTACTTCTGTGGAATCTGTGTTTGAATTCAGTGCTAAACAGGAAACAAAGGGTTTGGTGCTAGTAGGTTCATGGTTTTGATGAGGAAAGTTGAGGCAAATACTGATCTTTTTGCCTCCCTGAAATGGAAAGTAAAGCAGCCATTTTTCTGCTAGAGCAGAATAACACTAGAGTAAATGTTTTTAGCTTTTGATGGCAGTTGGGCCCTTCAAATCTAACAAAAATGTCAATATTTATTAGCAAGCACACTACATAACCCAGGGCTCAAAATGGTATGTGCTCAACTGCCCTGTCCTTTATAAATACCACAGTTTGAGGCTTCAGGAACACCTTTGGGTTTTTTTAAATATCCTTGAGCAAGAACTATGTAATTCCTTTGTTTCCAAAGCTTTGTTTCTTTTCATCCCTGTGCTTTTGTCATTAACATACTCTGTAACAGAATGTCTTAACACTGGTTAAGACTTAACTGAGATGTTAATTCTCTTATCTCCACTTGAGTGGCAGCAGCCCAACTTTCAGCTTTGGTTCTTCTGGCATCTGGAAGGTGCTTTTATGGAACGTTTTGCACTGAAAAGAAACTGATATTGTCGATATTCTCATTTCAAAAGATGAAAAAACTGAACCCCAGAGAGGTCCGGGAACTTACTTAACAGCACACAGTATCAGTGCCTCAGTTTGATTTTCATTTTCTTGATTGAGTGCTCCTTCAGTTGTGTCGCACCACTTTAAAAATTATCATTTTTTAATGATCATATTTTAATTTTTATTGTTGTAAAATGTACCTAACATAAAATATATCATTTTAACCATTTCGTTTTCTTCTTTTTTTTTTGGCTGCACTTGTGACATGTGTAAGTTCTCAGGCCAGGGGTCAAACCCACACCACCCACAGCAATGACCTGAGCCATAGCAGTGACAATGCTAGTGCTTAACTCAATGAGCCACCAGGGAACTCCCATTTTAGCCATTTTTAAGTGTGCAATTTGTGGCATTAGTACATACACATTGTTATGCTGCTATCACCACTATCCAGAAATTTTACATTCTCTCTTTTTTTTTTTTTTTTTTTTTTGGTCTTTTTAGCTATTTCTTGGGCCACTCCTGCGGCATATGGAGGTTCCCAGGCTAGGGGTCGAATCGGAGCTGGAGCCACCGGCCTACACCAGAGCCATAGCAACGAGGGATCCGAGCCACGTCTGCAACCTACACCACAGCTCACGGCAACGCCAGATCCTTAACCCACTGAGCAAGGGCAGGGACTGAACCCGCAACCTCATGGTTCCTAGTCGGATTCATTAACCACTGCGCCACAACGGGAACTCCAAATTTTACATTCTATACCTGTTAAATCAATAACTACCATTACTTCCATTCTTAAGCTCTTGGTAACTACTATTTCACTTTCTGTCCCTATGAATTTCACTACTTTAAATACAGCATATAAATGGAATCATTGAATATTTGTCCTTTTTTATTTGGCATATTTTACGTAGCATAAAGTTTTCGAGATTCATCCATGCTGGAGCATTTATCAGAATTTCTTCCCCTTCCTCCCTCCCTTCCTTCTTTTTCATTCCTTTTTAAGGTAATTTAATATTCTGTTGTATGAAAATAGCACATTTTGTTTATCAGTTCATGCCGTCAGTTGACATTTGGGTTATTTCTACCTTTTAGCTACTGTGATTAATGCTGTATGAACATGGGTGTACAAATAGTCTGTTTGGGTCCCTTATACTTAGAAATTGAATTGCTAGATCATATGGTAATTCTATCTTTAATTTTTTGAGAAATTGCTATTCTACTTTTCACAACCGCTGCGTCATCCTTCCCATCAACAATGAAAAAGGGCTTCAGTTTCTCCACATCTTTACCAACTCTTGTTATTTTCTATTTTTTGAAAGTAGCCATCCTATTGAATATGAAATTATATATCACTGTGGTTTTGACTTGCATTTCTCTAATACTTAGTGATTTTTTTGGAGGTATAGTTTAACATACAATATTATGTTAGTTTCAGGTATACAACACAGTGATTCAACACTGAAATTATGAAATGATCATGATAGTCAACCATCCATTACCATGTAAAGTTTTTATGTTGTTATTAATTATATACCTTATACTGTTTATTGCATCCCTATACCTTATTTATTTTGTAACTGGATGTTCATACCTCTTAATCTCTTTTACTTGTTTCACCCAACCCCCTACCTCCCTCTATCTTTTCAAGTGCTTATTGGCCATTATATTGTCTTTGGGGAAATATGTATTCAAGTCCTTTGCCCATTTTTAAATTGTTATTGTTTTTATTGTTGAGTTGTAGGTATACCTTAAATATTCAGTATATTAATTCCCTATTATATATATGATTTATAAGTTTTTGATCTAATTCTGAGTGCATTGCTTTTTAATGTTAAGTCTGTCTACTTTAATTCTAAAGCTAGAAGCTGAGTTTATCTCCTTTCTATCATATGCTTTTTGTTTGAAATGTTATCTTTTACATTTTTTTTTTTAAAGTGTAGTTGATTTACACTGTTGTGCCACTTTCTGCTGTATAGCAGAGTGATCCAGTCATATGTATATGCACATTCCTTTTCTTATATTATTGTCCATCATGATCTATCCCAAGATACTGGATATAGTTCCCTGTCCTATATAGTAGGACCTCATTGCTTATCCATTCTAAATGTAATAGTTTGCATCTGCTAACCCTAAACTCTCAGACCATCTCACCCCCTCACCCCTCCCACTTTGAAAGTCTGTTCTCTATGTCTGTGAGTCTATTTCTGTTTTTTATATAGGTTCATTTGTGCCCTGTTTTAGATTCCACATATAAGTGGTATCGTACAGTGTTTGTCTTTCTCTCATTTACTTAGTCTGGTAATCTCTGTTGTATCCATGTTGCTACAGATGGCATGATTTCATTCTTTTAAGGCTGAGTAGTATTCCATTGTATATATGTACCACATCTTAATCCATTCATCTAATGGTGGACATTTAGGTTGTTTCCATGTCTTGGCTATTGTGAGTAGATATCTTAGAGTTGACAATTTTTCTTAAGAATTGGTACATTTTAAGTGAGTAAAAAGTGATAATGTATATATCTGGAATAAGTCTACTTGATTTGGGGAAGAGAAGAAAGAGGTGAATTTGTTAGAATTCTTCGGGTTGTTTACAAGTTTATCTTCACAGTATTTTATGCTTTTCCCATTTGTGAGGTGGCTTACTTATAATAGGTTGTTAATTAGCAGAATGATTTTCCAACTTTCTGTGGCATAGGGAGATACTTTTCTGTATAATTTCCTTCTTATTCCAGATATGTTTTAAAGATACATTTCTTTTTGGATCTTCAAAAGTTAGATATAGTGCTTGACATACAGACTTTATATAAGTCATATATTATAGACACATTCAGTACTATAAAACAGAACCAAAATTAAAAAAAATGAACAATCAATTAAATGAAATGACTCTACTTTCTTTTATTCAGAATAGACTTCAGGAGGACGCAGAAGGTTTTAGAAACACTGGGAAGTATGGGATCTTAGTATCCATTTTTAGCATGAATTTTAAACACCTCACTGTTACCATTCTGGGTTGACATACTTATTATCTGTCATGTGTTGAAATCCATATCATATTGGCTTCATCACCTTTTTGTTTTTTAGCAATAGTATTTATTAATTGTTGGAAACTTTTTTAAAAAACTAGGTACTACTAAAGGAATCCATTATTTTTGTATTATTCATTAAAAAAATACTACCATAGGCCTAGTGCTCGTTGAGATTCAGTTTAAAATCGAATATTGAAATATAGCTCTTTTGAGTTATTATTAAATGATAAATCTATTCAGCCAAGGCATTTATCATTCTGATGAAAGATTATCTCTCCAGTGATAGATATTAACTTGATTTTTAACAATCTGATGATAAAGAATATATTTTAACAAATCCAAGCAGATGTAAGCACTGTTCTATGTATGGTCACATAGCTAAACATTTCAGGACAGATTGAGATTAATATGTTAGTAAAAAATCCAGCATTATTTGCTTTTTAACTCT
Source organism: Sus scrofa (assembly GCF_054392235.1). Taxonomy (NCBI): domain Eukaryota; kingdom Metazoa; phylum Chordata; class Mammalia; order Artiodactyla; family Suidae; genus Sus; species Sus scrofa. The sequence goes on along the minus strand of NC_139386.1, from coordinate 37,741,353 downwards.
GTCACATCCTTTTGAAACTGACATACATTGCTGATAAATGTTTCCACTTCAAAGGTAGATGAATCAAAGGGTGATTTCTTCATCAAAGTAAGATTCAAACTCATTAAAATTATGTGAATGGCATCTGGGAACTTATTCCAATCAAATGGCTCTGCAGTTCTTAAACATTTATAGATCTTTTAAAGAAGCCTAGGGAAGTTTTGAAGTGAGACATATAGCAATCTTCGTTTGTCTTTGGCTCAATTCATGCATTCACTTTGCACCTGAAATTTCAATTTCATTAGAAAATGCTCTTTTTTGTCCCCCTAAAATTTTAGATTGGGCACATAAGAATGTGCTATTTTGTGAGACCCTAAGGATGAGATAAGCCAAATTTTATAGGCTTAAAAGAAGTCAAATATATGTGCTTTATTTTGTCTCATTAGCCTACACATTAGAGATGATTAAGCATGATCACAATGAAAATATCCCATCTTTATCAATTTCTCCATTATATCATATGGTAAATTTGATTTGGAAAGTTCATAGTACAAACTGTTTTCATTATAGTTTTCTCTTTTGATTTATAAAACTTGCTATTTTTTTCCCTTTTCTTTAATAACTCACCTTGTAGCAAATGGTTAGGTGTCACTGTATTGTGTGCTAAGGTGCTATATTTTTATATGAGCTGTAATCTCCGGTCAGGCATACAACAGTGGACTCATGCTGGATGCTCTGTGCACGATGTAACTTAATCTTCCATCCTATAGGATTCTGTGTTGGGTGATTTGCCCTGCTTTGTTAGCACAACCATCTTTTCCTCATAAATCAAGCATTTTCTTGTGTATTTTTCTAAGAACCTTTCTTTGTTTTGCTCATACTCTTTTTGTTTTCTACCAACTTTTAATGCTTAATTCTTCTTTTGTGTCTTTATTGGGATGATTAAAGCAGGGAAGGCTGGCAGAATAGAGAGGAAACATGTTTTCTTCAAGTTTTGAAGAAATGTTCCCCAATCCGTTCCAAAATTTTTTCTAACTCCAGTGAATTTTCCCACTATATTTGTCTGCCTTTTTGCACACTTGAGATTGTTCTTTGTTCATTCATTCAGATCTCTTTCACAGGTAGGTGGTGAATGCTCACTGTATGCTGTACACTCTTCAGGGGCCTGGCTAGAGATGCACCAGTAAACAAAATAGGCAAGGTACTTCCCCTCATGGCAGCAGAGAATACTCATTCAATTAAGGGAATTTTAAAGAGGCAAAAGCTACTTTAAGAGGCAGTTTATATTGTCTTTTGAAATCTAATTATAAAACTTTCCTTTTTTCTGTTTTGGGGCTTGGGAGGAGATGCCTGCATAGTTTTTAATTGCATGATATTTTAAAATTAGTCAATGTTTTTCTGTCTAATTTTTATTGACTCATGTCTGAACTGAAAATCATCTAATTAGTAGTAGAGCAGTTAGTAGTGATTGAAACTGAAGTATAGGTTCTTACAGACAAGTGAAAACTCAGTGAATAAATAAACCTGTGATTGCTTTTATTTTCCACCTTCTTCAAAACATTCTTCAGTTATTGCTGAATGATTTGTAGAGTGTACTTGATAATTCTGGACTTAATGTAAGCTTTTCTAAAAATTTGATTTCTCAACCGTTATGCAATCACCATTATATTAGGGCAAGACTATTTTAAATATACCTATTTTAAATGACACACTGGCTTACTCTTAATACCGACTTTTCTACATTATAATGTATAGAGTGAACACATCTCAAAAATCTGAAATAGCTTTCTAATTAAAAGATTTTTTTATTATGAAGTTTTAAAATATATGTGTTTATGTGAAGATATATTCTTTGATTTTAAATTACTGTGATTAATTTTTGGGGCAGAACTTTCAGAATGTGTTATTGCTTCATAATCACAGCTCATGCTCATAGTTACTTTTTATATCCACTGAGAAATACTTATATTTCTAATTTGCATATAATTTATAATAAAAAACTCATGGGTAGAGTTATTTTTCAGCCTATGTGTCTATGTGAGAAACTTATGAGGAAAGTTTTATTGATACAGAATTAATATTATTATTAATAATAGCATATGTGTGCCAGGAGCAGAGCTAAGAGTCTTTATGTATATTATCTCTTTAATCTTCAGATTAACCTTATGAGAGAGATACTATTATACACATTTTATACATATCTTTGTCTTAACTCATTAATGCTTATACACTAGTAAATGGTGAAGATATGATTCAGTTTTATGTCTGTTTGAATCCAGACTTAAAATTAATGGTTCCTTCCGCCATTGATGCGTATATCGCAAGTAGGGGTTAAGTTGGCATCCTTAGACATTCTTTTATAGAAATAACTTTGCTAACTTTTATTTATGTTAAAAATAGTTTTACCGAGGCATACTTTATATAGCATAAAATTGACTCTTTTCAGATATACAGTTCAATGAAGTTTAGTGATTTCTAGTAACTTTGCTGAGTGGTACAACTGTTAATATAAATAAGTATTAGAACATTTTCATCCCTCCAATAAGATCCCTCATACTCATTTACATTGAATCTCCAGCTCCAGCCCTAGGTAATCACTGATTTACCTTCTTTCTCCATATATTTATCTTTTCTGTCATATAAATAGAATAATACAATATGTGGTATGCTGTATCTGGCTTCTTTCACTTAGCATGATATTTTTGAAGATCATTCTTGACACAACAAGTGTCAGGAGCTGACTTGTCTTTTATTCTATATCTTTATGTGGTTTTCTTTACCCAAATAAAATGTATTCAGTATTAAAAATAACTAACCTTACTAATACCAAGAGATGTTTAAATTCCAGGGTTTCAAAACCTTGTTAAAGTTGCTGCTGTATCTGTGACTTCGGATGTTCTAAGCATAACCTTTTGTGTCATAACCCCTTCTTCAACCTCAAATAGACATGAGCTTTTAAAATATAGAAATTAAAGAAGGGGGAATGGTGTTTGGATTCCTACTTAAAAAAATAGACCCCATCTTGCTCTATGATTATTGGTATTAAGACTCATATAAATATAGAATTTAACTCTGCAATCAGACTTGTCTGTCTTTTTCAGGGATTTGAATAGCTGGTAGTAGGTGTTTTTGTTTTTTGTTTTTTTTTAAGCTTTGGTAAGTTAACTAACTTTGAAAATGCCTAGCCGTGTCATTATAGGGACTTTATCATTTTTGCATCTTGACTAATTATATTTTTTTATATTTACATTTATGCTCAGGACCTAGCATATAGTTGATTTTCAATAAATGTTAACTAAAATGAGCCTAATTAAGATTTAATTTTATAAATATTTAAAAGTTAACATATATTTTGAGAATGACAGAAAAAGAACAAGTATATTCAATCTTATTAATGTCTGAGGTAGAAAAGATAAACTCAATTTCTTTTTTTTGTACCTCTTGAATTTTTTTAAATAACTGAAGCCCTAATATTCTAAAGAAATATTCTTTTAGATTATAACATCTAAAGAAAAATATAAGTTAAATGTACCATTCTTGAATATCTTCAATTTTTATTCATTCTCTTAAATGTGAATATACAGGTAGATGGGTGCTTTTGGAGTTTATATTTCTGGATACTAGTTTGTTTTTTGTACTTTCATGATGTTCTTTCTATTAACTGCTTCTGGGGAGGAGTAATATTTCAGGAAGAAAGAATACTTTTAATAATTTATTTCTCAGTGTATTCTTATTCTATTATTCACGTAAAATCCCTGTGAATAATTTAAAAAAACTGCAAAAATACTTGGAGGTCTGGCTATACCTAAAAAGAATATACAACTGTAGCAAGCTTTCAAAATACTTTAGAGCTGTACAGAATGTGGTTTATAAATTCTCTTTAATGGTTTATGGTATGAATTATACCACTTTTCAGTAACGTTATTTTCATTTTAAATGAAATTTAAATACAAAATTTTAACAATTTTATGTGACAATTTAGTGATTTTTTTGTCTTAACATTTTATTTTTATAATTTTATTTTTTCTATTGTAGCTGATTTACAGTGTTCTGTCAATATTCTACTGCACATACAGTCACACATACATGTATACATTCTTTTTTCTCACATTATCATACTCCATCTGACAGATGTAAATAGTCATGTAGCCACCATCAAAATCGGGATGTAGAACATTTCTTTTACCCTCAAAATTTCTCTCTTGCCTTTAGTTCCTTTCTCTCTGCTTAGAGTTTGTCAGCTTTCAGTGAGGGCAGGTAAAGGTAATGCCTATTTCAGTCCCCCAATTGTAAGACAACCAGGGGATGACTGGCTTGTAGTTTGTTAGTTAGCAACCCACTGTTGTTGCTTTGTTTGTTGTTCTTCCTTCACTCAAACCAATCAGGCAACTGACTCTCTTCACTAAGGCTTCTGGGATTTCTTTAGCCCACCCAGCTGCCGGAGACTGAGGCACATAGCATTTTAGGTTGCATAATAAAGGATTTTGTAGCTAGATTTTATATACACATCTTCACATATTTTCATTTTGTTTCATCGAGCATCTTTTGCTTAGGTAATTTTTTAAAAAGAGCTTAAAAAGAATAATAAAAATAGGAAAACAGAAATGTAATTTTAACATGTGAGATGTCATAGGACTCTAATGTGTTTTATGACAACAGGCATAGTCTAGCTCAAAAAAGATTTTAATTTAAAATTAAATTATTTTACTAATGTTCTATACATTTTACTGAATTAGATTAATTTATTTACAGCCTTATATTTGTATAAAGTTGAAACTTTTACCTATTTTGCATTTGAAGTCATTTTGAAATAAGCTTTTCATATCAGAAAGAAAAATTTTATAAATCCCTATATATTTATATTTACATTTCTTGATTGAGTGATTGAATTTACATTTCTTGAAAACACTTTTCATAATTATATGAATAACAGCCCAGAATCTTAAATTTAACCATTAACATAATTGGTTCAGAACATGTTATCATCGGAAATTCTGTTTGTCTCTTTCTTAATACTTGTAAAGTCTCTGCTTATCTTGGTTTGGGATTTAGTTTGGTTACTTTCAACACTTTGCCATATTGTAGGTAAAAAATTCAATTATGATACTATAAATATTGTCAATTGTATTACTAATACTTTTATATATTACTAAAAAAGTACATTTATTTATAATATCAATGCATTCATTTCCTTTAAAGACCAATTTTTATATATGCTATAGATCTACCAATTTTTTTTGTCATGTTTAGGTTCTGATTTTTTTAATGTGTTTAAATAAATAACCTGTAGAAAAATACTTACTTTTATAGTTTTTAAATGAGTGTGTTTGTGTATGCAATTTAAAAGACATGAAAAATACAACTAAAAGTAAATAGCATTAATCTTTGTACCAGTTAGGTTTTCCTGTTGGATTTTTTTTTCAGTAAGGGCTTGAACAGCATGCAGCGTATGTTAATAACCAGAAAGTATTGGTCCAATGAGAACGGAAGGTTTTCTTTGACTTTACTTTTGAAAAATTTGGAATTTTCTGCATGCAATTTGATGATCAGTTAGGTGTGAAGTTATATATGGAATTATGATCCATCTATTTCCCTTGTTAAAAGTTTTAAACTTGGTAAAATTGTTTGGTGGTAGACAAATGAACACTTATAATTCCTTCTTAGATTATTGCCTTTAGATTTGATTTTTGGGTATTAGAGTATATTATTATAAGACCTGTATCTCTTGCCATGAAAAGAATAATATTGGCCTTTTGTCAGTATTTGGTTTTATCTATATAAAACAGCAGGAAACATTTTATTCTGTTTCAGTGTCAGTGTATTCAGTGACAACATCTTATTCTTGTCACGTATCTTTTAAATATTTATGTGTTTTATTATATTTTTGGAACTGAAACTTAAGAGTATAATTAAAAGAATTCTAAGTTGTTAGTATGTTTATTAAAAGAGCAATATCTTGGTTACAAATCACTGAATTTAGTTTTTTTATTTGAAATGATTTTAATTTTTTCCATTATAGTTGGTTTACAGTGTTCTGTCAATTTTCTACTGTACAGCAAAGTGACCCAGTCACACATACACATATACATTCTTTTTCTCACATTATCCTCCATCATGCTCCATCACAAGTGACTAGATACAGTTCCCAGTGCTATACGGCAGGATCTCATTGCTTATCCATTCCAAATGAAATAGTCTGCATCTATTAACCCCAGATTCCCAGTCCATCCCACTCCCTCTCTTTCTCCCTTGGCAACGACACGTCTATTTCTCCAAGTCCATGGGTTTATTTTCTGTGGAAAGGTTTATTTGTGCCATATATTAGATTCCAGATATAAGTGATATCTGAATTTAGTTTTTAATCGTTGCCTGTAAACTTATTTCTTAACTGTGTTTGATGATTTAATCTTTTTTTATACACTAGAAACTTAGGAACAAATAGGTCCTCGTGTTCCAGAGATCATACAGTGCGTATTTAGTGGCAGAAGAAAATCTCTAGGAACAGCATCATAATACACAATCATAATTGTATAGCATTTTGTACTTAACTAATTACAATACATATGGGATTTGAAATCCCCTCAGAACTGACCTTTGAAATAGATAAGTTAGGTATTATCTCTTTTACAGACACGGAAATGGAGCCTTAGGGAGGGTGATACTGTGGATCAAGAGAGATGAAATCACTCGTTCTAAATGTTCTAGAGGTCTGGTTCAGTTGGTGATGGAACCAATAGCATGTTAGTAGCGATTAGCAAGTTTTTAATAATAGCTTTGATTTTATTCTTCATTATAATTTATAACTTTGAAAATATTTTCAGTTTCCTAGATGAATCTGTTAATACTTAGCACATTTTAAATTTCATCTGGTTAACGAGTCATTTGCTTTAAAAATAATTTTTTGGCACTTGTCATGTGGGAACTGTTGTGTCATATGCTTTGGATCCAATATGAATAAAACATGGTCTTTGCTTTTTCTTTCTTGAAGTTTTTAGAGAGGTGTTCTTTTTTTAATTTTATTTTATTGATTTTTTAAAAATTATATTGATTTGTTTTTGGAATTCCCAGAGTAAGCATTGAATCCATGCCATAGCAGTGACCCAGGCCACTGCAGTGACAACACTGGATCCTTAACTTGCCGTGCCATAAGAGAACTCCACAGAGAGGTGTTCTTAATTGCTAGCTAACTCATATATCTGAAGCCAGGTTTCTGTGGCTGATTTGTTTTTGGAGGATGGTTCTAATCATGTCCTTCTCCTGCCTAAAATACTTTGTTTCTCATAGTTTTTATGGTAAAGAATAAAATTTTTAGGGAGTTCCCTTCATGGCTCAACCTTTAATGAGCCCAACTAGCATCCATGAGGATGCGGGTTCAATCCCTGGCCTTGCTTAGTGGGCTAAGGATCTGCTGTTGCTGTGAGCTGTGATGTAGGTCGCACATGTGGCTCGGATCCCATGCTGCCGTGGTTGTGGTGTAGGCCGGCAGCTATAGCTCCAGTTCTACCCCTAGTCTGGGAACTTCCATATGCTGCTGGTGTGGCCCTAAAAAAAAAAAAAAAAAAAGAAAGAAAGAAAAAGGAAAAAAAGGAATAAAAATTTTAAAATATTCTGTGATGTCCTCCATATTCTGGCCCCTTCTTAGCTGTCTAGATTCATCTGAGTATCTTCCTTCCTTTCTATGATCTCCCACCTTCTTGCCTTTTTTCAGTGTGTCTTTTTTTTTAGTCAAGTCTTTCACCCTTGTCTCATTAGTCAATAGCCTAAATAATTTTTACTCACTCCTCAGATATTGGCCCAATTGATATTTTCTCTGACTAGATCACATTTCCCTAATATATTCTTTCATGAGATATTTTTTCCTGCTTTTCACTACTTTTCATAGAAGTGATTTTACCCTGGTTTATGTAATTATTAATAGCCTTTTCCTTTTTTTTTTGCTTTAAGTTCCATAAGGACCATTTTTTTTTTTCCTATGGAGGATATTTACCTTCAAAACCTTAAAACTATGGAAAGCACAAGTAAATGCAATTGGTAATTTCTTCAGTGATTTTAGTGTTTTTTGGTTATCTAATTGATATTTAGATTGTATGTTCTTTGAGAACCAAGTCTGTCTTTTTTTTTTTTTTTTTTTTTTTTTTTTTTTTGCTTAACATCTGTAAAATATACTCTTAGCCAAAGCAGAAACTAATGACTTTAATTAATTACTGAAATTGAACTAAAATTTTAGTGGTTTTTCCTAATCAGAATCCTGAATATAATATTTGAGGAGCTTCCGTCATGGCTCAGCAGAAACAAATCTGATTAGTATCCATGAGGATGCAGGTTCCATCCCTGGCCTTGGTCAGTGTGTTAAGGCTCTGGTCTTGCTGTGAGCTGTGGTGTAGCTCAAAGACAGGGCTTGGATCCCTTAGGTTGGCTACAACTATGATTCAACTCCTAGCCTGGGAACTTCCATATACCATGGGTGTGGCTCTAAAAAGACAAAGAGAAATAGTATTTGAATGTTTTTAATTACAAGTATAGGATATATTCCATAAACACTTGCTCTTTCTTTTTATCCTGAGTAAACATTTGTACTTACATAGATAAATTGTCTGCATTGAATTACTTGTCTGGGAGATGGTGAGATTAATGATGAAACAACATTTTGCTCCTTTTGTATTTACCTCTATCTAGTTCATTGTAAGATTTGGAACTTTATATACAATAATCAAGGCATTCATTATATTTTTATTTTAGTAATGGATGAACTTTACTTTTCATTTTCTCGGTTATTTACCATTTAAGTTTAAATAATATTTCAGAAATTTGAAAAAAGGTAAAATATTTCCATATCGTAAATAGGCTGTCATTTGTATTTTACAGCTATTTGCAAATGCTTAAATCACAGTAATTAAATAAAAAGAGCAATTAATGCCAGTGGGGATGTTGAGAAAGTGATACAGTGATACACTGCTGCTTGCACTATAAGTCTTTATTCAAACAGCAAAATAGCAAGCATACATTAAAAAGACCAATGTTGGATTTCTTATTGTGTCTCAGTGGTAACGAACCTGACTAGTATCGACAAGGATGCAGGTTCAATCTCTGGCCTCGCTCAGTGTATTAAGGATCAGGTATTGCTGTGGGTTGAGGTGTAGGTCACAGACATGGCTCGAATCTGGCATTACTGTGGCTGTGGTGTAGGCCTGCAGCTGTAGCTCCGATTAGACCCCTAGCCTGGAAACCTCCATATGCTGCAGGTGCGGCCCTAGAAAGCAAAAAAAAAAAAAAAAAAAGAAAAAAAGACCAATGTGGAAGAATATGTACTGATGTGGAAAGATCTTCATCACTAAGATATGTTGCTTAGTCATTAAAAAGCAGGCTGTGGACTTTTCTGTATATATATCCATTAAAATTATGTCTCTATAAATACATATAATCCATAGATGGAGGTCTATAGGTATCTATGCTGTATTCATAAAAAGTGTTTATCTGTGGGGAATGGAGTGGGATCTGGAAAAAGAGGAGATTTAACCTTTTGTTTTAACCTATGCTTTAGTTAAAAATTTTCCTTTTCTTTTCCATGAGTATTGATAGATCATGTAAGTTAGAGAGCCATTGTGTGCAGAACAGATTTCTTTGGTTTTTAAACTGCTTTCATTTCTCAGTTGAGTTAGTCATTCTCATTTTATTTTGGAAAAAATGATCTAATCTTATTTTACTGTACAGGATATGAGTAATAACAAAAATACATTTTTTGGAACCTATTTTAGGTTCAGACTCTGCATTTGGGGACTCTGTATAAATCTTTAGATCCAGCTGTTGCTGAGGATAGTCTTTCAATTGCTATAAGGTGTGTTGATTTTAGAAGAATGGATGGTTGTTCCTCAAGTGTACCTATGGCAAAAATTTTATAGTATTGCTATGAATGTGACTGGATTGTTTAAGTTAATTTCTTTGCATCGAGTAGCAAGAATCACTTCCAAGTTTTTTATTTAAAATTTAGAAGGAATTTTCTTTATGGAAATGCCACATAGGTCCAAAAATTTTATCAGCTCTGTGTTGTAATTTGTCAGCAATTGGTACTGGCAGATTCTCTTAAAGTGTTTGTTAATTAAGGCATATTCATTTTCAGTCTTTGCTACTTCACAATCAAGACCTGCTTGTTTCTTTTCTTAAATTTATCCTGGAGTTAGTCCAAGTTGAGTTTTAATGAGTTGTTTATCCCACTAGTTACATTAGGATTTATTTTTCCCTAGAGAGTAATGTTTGAATTGATAGTTTTTAAACCTATTCTGTAAAATGAACATATGTGCAGACTAGGACTTCTGGATATGTGAAATAGGCATTTGTTAAATAAATTATTTTCACCAACTTAACCATTAAATTGTAGCTTTAGTGGTATTTCAAAAACATGAGGTAAATCCAGAAGTTGTTAGATAATTTTAGTATGAATTCTATTGAGCTTATTTATTTTAAGCAGTTTAAATAAATTTATAGTGGTATAAATCACAAGGAAAATTTTACTTTTATTGTGCATTTTCATTGACATTTTAATGAGCCCCCTAAATAGCTTAAAGTTGTAATAGTTATTGATTTGTTTAAAAATTTCTGAAGCGAATATGGTGTGATTGTATGGTTTGATGAATTGTGTTTAATGAATTGGATACATGGGCATTTATTATTTTTTACACTTGTTAACCTGTTAGAAATACTGCAAAGTTGCCAAAAGACAAAAGAGAAAAAAGTCCCTCTTCACAGCTAGTTTTACACTAACAGGTACATTCTATAATCTACTGTCTATTGCCAAATCATTTTTGAATGGTTTATTTTAGATCAGATGCTACTGGAGTATTTAACAGAAGCATAATAAAATGTACTTTTATTTGCAGTAAGTTATAGCTGGAAAATAAAACAAACCACAAAACCATGCTCTATATGTATGCTATAATTTACTTGCTTATTATCAAATCCTGGCTCTTGTACAAAGTGAATTATTTCCTTTAATGTTAAATTAAACCTGAAGGAGAGAATTGTCCCTTACCCTTGGGCATTATTAAAATGTAGAATAAATTAATCTTTTTGAATTTGCGTATGTTCAAGTTTTTATTCAAGCCTATGTTATCCATTTGGGAATCATTTTATGTGATATAAGATGTCTTGAAAGTTAGAGTACCATATACAGTAGCCGAATTTTTATGAAATAGTAAAGACCCACTTGTAAAAAGAATCTTGACTGTAATTTTGCCTTATAAATAATTATGGCTATAGTTATAAGAGCATTGCTTTTGCTACACCATAGGACTTTCTAAATTCCACAGAGTATCTGGCTAAAGACAGAGCAGCTAGATTAACTGTACATTTAAGAATTTTTTTTCTTAAAGTAGAGTTGATTTACAATGTTTGGTCTATTTCTGCTATACAGCAAAGTGTATATATATATACACACACACACATTCTTTTTCTCATAATATCTTCTATCATATTCTATCACAAGTGATTGGATAAGCGAAAGGAACCAGTAATGATAACGAAATGTAAGTTTGTGAATCAGATCCTATTTGTTTTTTTTCTCCTGTCTCATATGATCTCTACTATCTTATCTGCTTGGTTTAAAGAATCTTGTTTTGTTCATACTTATTTCCTTGTCTGCTCATTACAATCTTAGGATTTTTATAGCAAAATATGACCAGAATTATGGATTGAATGATCTAGGTACATGTTGTGCTTATATATTTGAGAATGTATGAACAGGGTTGTAGATGTCTTAATGTGCAACTGTATGTTTAAATTATATGACAGGCTAATTAAGAGTGACTGGTGAACCTAGGGTTTTGTTTTTATTTTGTGTTTTTTGAGTAAGGGGAGGCAGTTGTTAGTTGCTGGGACCACTGTTCTTAGGAGTATAGTTCTGAATACCATAGGGAGATTTTTAAAATTTTAATTGAAATAAAATTCACATAAATGTATTGTTTTAATTATTTTAAACTGTTTTAGTATATTCAAATTGTTGTGCAGTCTTCATCACCGTCTAACTCCAGAGCATTTTCAAAACTCCAAAAAAGAAAACCTGATTATGTATTTCATATAAACAGAATTGTACAATATGTGGCATTTTCTGTCCGGTTTCTTTTACTTAGCATATTTTCAAGATTTCTGCATGTAGTAGCATGTATCAGTACTTCATTCCTTTATATGGCTGAATGATATTACTTTATAGGGATATATTTTATTTTGTTTATCCATTCATCAATTGTTGTAACTTTGGGTTGATTGTACTTTTTGGTTATTAATGATGCTGCTGTGAAAATGTGTGGATGAGCTTTAATGTGAACATGTTTTTAATTCTTTTGGGTATATACCCAACAGTATAATTGCTATGTTTACCTTTTTGATGATCTGCCAAATTGCTATACACAGTGACTGTACCATTGTATACTTCTGCCTCCAACCTATGAGGGTTCCAATTCCTCCCTATCCTTGCCAACATTTTTTTTTTTTCCTCCTATTATGTCGAACCTAGTAGATGTGAAGTGGTATTTCTTTGTGGTATTGATTGTCATTTCCCTAATGATGCTGAGTATCTTTTCATGTGCTTAATGGCCATTTGTATATCTTCTTTGGAGAAATGACTATTCATGTTCATTTTTTAATTGGGCTGTATATCTTTTTGTTGAGTTGTAGAAGTTCTTTGCATATTGTAGACACTAGACCCTTACTAGTTACCTGATTTACAGATTTTTTTTCCCATTTGTGTGTTGTTTTTTTTACTTTCTGGATAGAATTCTTTGATACGTAAAAGTTTTAAATTTTGACGAGATCCAGTTTATCTGTTTTTCCATTTTTTGCCTTTGCTTTGGTATCACATTTCAGAAACTGTTCTTTAATCTGAGATCATAAAAATTTACACCTATATTTTCTTCTAAGAGTTTTATGGTTTTAGATTATTGATCAGTTTTGAGTTAATTTGTATTTGGATATCCAATTGTTTTGTATTTGGATATCCAGTTCCAAAACCATTTGTTAAAAAGACTGTTTATGGAGTTCCCATTGTGGCTCAGTGGTTAACGAATCTGACCAGCATCCATGAGGTCGTAGGTTCAATCCATGGCCTTGCTCCATGAGTTGAGGATCCTGCATTGCTGTGGTGTAGGCCAGCAGCTACAGCTCCGATTCAACCCTCCTATGCTGGGAACCTCCATATGCCATGAGTGCAGTCCTAAAAAGCAAAAAAACAAAACAAAACCCTAAAAACCTGTTCATTCCCTACTAATTTATCTTGACCCCTTATCTAAGTCCATTGATTATAGATGAATGGGTTTATTTCTAGACTCTCAGTTCTAGTGCACTGATTTGTATGTATATGTATGTTTGATTACTGTACCTTTTTAGTTAAGTTTTATAATTGGGAAGACCTAGTCTTCCAACTTTGTTCTTTTTCAGGATTGTTTTTGCAATCAAGTTTCCTTGTAAATACATATGAATTTTAGAATTAGTTTGTTTTTTCCAAAGTAAATAGCCAGAATTTCGATAGAAAGTGTATTGAATCTCTAGATTAATTTGGAGAGTATTGTCATCTTCACAGTATTAAATTTTCCAGTCCATAACCATGGGATGTCTTTACATTTATTTAGATCACTTCTTTATTTTCTTTCAACAATGCTTTGTAGTTTTCAATGTAGAATCTTACACTTCCTTGTTAAATTTTCCCTAAATATTTTATTCTTTTCGAATTGTCTTAATTTCCTTTTCCGATGGTTTATTGTAAGTAAATGTGGATATTAAACTGATTTCTGTATAGTTACCATTTATCTTGCAACTTAGTTGAACTTGTTTATTAGCCCTAGTTGAACTTGTTTATTAGCTCTAATAGTTGGTGTGTTTTTTCTCCATGGTTTTCAGTGTATTAGATCATCTCACCTGTGAGTAGTTGAGTAGTGATAATTTTACTTCTTTTTTTGTGTATTACAATCTGAATGCCTTAAAATTCTTGCTGATCTTGGAGAGAAAGCTTTTAGTCCTTCACCACTAAGTATGATGTTAGTTCTGTGTTTTTTGTAAATATCCTCTATCATATTGAGGAAGGTCCCTTTATTTTTAGTTTGTTGAGTGCTCTATAACATGGACAATTATTGAATTTTGACAGGTTCTGTGTCAGTTAAGATGAATATGTTTTCTCTTCTTTTCATTCTATAAATACAGTGTGTTGCATTGATTGAGTTTCTTGAGCCACTCTTTTATATCTGGGATAAATTCCACTTATCATGGTGTAATGCTTTTAATATTTTTCCAAATTTGACTTGCTAGTATTTTACTGAGGATTTTTTTTTTTTAGGGCCGCACTTGTGAACTATGGAAGTTCCCAGGCTAGGGGTTGAATCAGAGCTATAGTGGCCAGCCTACACCACAGCCACAGCAATGTGGGATCCCAGCCGCATCTGTGACCTGTACCCCAGCTCATGGCAATGCCGGATTCCCAGTCCACTGATCGAGGCCAGGGACCAAATCTGCATCCTCATAGATACTAGTTGGATTCGTTTCCACTGCACCAAAATGGGAACTCCTTACTGAGGATTTTCGCATCTGTGTTCACAAGGGATATCGGTGTGTAGTTTTCTTGTGTTGCCTTTGACTGGCTGTGGTAGCAGGGTAATCATGGTATTGTAGAAGAAACTGGACAAGGTTTCCTCCTCTTCTAATTTTTTCAAAAATCTGAAAAGTTTGGTATTTTTTCTTCTTTAAATGTTGATAGAATTCACCAGTGAAGCCTTTTGGTCTTCAGCTTTCCTTTCTTGGGAGATTTCTATTTCATTTTTGAAGGATGGTTCTGTTAGAATTATAATTATTAATTGACAGTGCTTTCTTTCAGCACTTTTAATATTTCATTCCACTGCTTTGTGACCTCTATGGTTTCTGGTGAGAAACTCCTTCAAAGTTCAACCATGCAGTTTATGGTTCTGCCTCCTGTTCTTGTTGTATAGACCCTGAAAGTCCAGCCAGAAATGAGAGCTTAAGGCCTTTCTCTTGTCTTTTCTCTGTGAGTACACAGCTCCGAGCATGTGTATGGCTTCTGTATTCCCAGAAAAGTGTCAGAGCTTTTCAACATTTTTATTCCTGAAAGCAGTATTTCCCAGACTTTCTTCCTAAGACTTTGCTTAGTCTCTTTTTTCACCCCTTTTCTTATCCATTATCTGAGGCAGCAGGGACTAATGCAATACATTTGCCTGTGAATGTTTTCTACAAATGTCCCTGTGTAGTTGTTTTAGTATTGGAAAAATTCTGAATTGAGAGAAAAAGGAAGTCCTTCGGCTGGTCCTCTGGGTAGCCACCAGATAGGTCAAACAACCACAATTTTTTGTAAATAAGGTCTGTTTTGTTTTCTGTTACCTCTTAAAAAAAAAAAAGAGCTGATAGAGTTTATTTTTATAGTAGTCTTAGATTTGCCAAAAAAAAAAAAAAAAATGAGCATTAAGTACAGAGTTCCCGTATATCCCCTTCCACCCAGCCAGTTCTTTCTTACTAGTATCTTGCAGTAGTGTAGTATATTTGTCACAATTGATGAGCTGATATTAGTACTGATACATTATTATTAACTAAAGTCCATAGTTTACATTAGGATTCACTCTGATATATATATCATGGTTTTGAAAAACATGACATGTACCCACCATGAGAATATCATGTGGAATATTTTTACCTCCCTGAAAATCTCTTGTACATCCCTGTTACCTCCAAAACCCCTGGCATCCCTCTTACTGGGAATATGGGCAGTTTGGTGCCACTGCTGAGCTAGAGGCCACGGGATATAGCATGGTTAAATAAAAATACCACGGAGATCATTCTTCCCATTGAGAGTGAGCCTGCTTAAAAATTTTTTTAAAAAAATTTTAATTATTTTAATTCTGTGTTTCCCTGTTTGTTACAGGCTTTTTTAGAGTTCTGAAAAAGTTGATTCTTGAATATCTTTGCCAGCTTTTTTATCACCTTTTTTTGGAGGGACACAATTTTGGTATACTTTACTCCCTGACATTTTTGATGATGTCATTTCTTTCTTGGAGGTTTTAAGTTTATTTCTTTTATTAAAATTTCTTAAAAAATTAAAGTATATGGAGTTCCCATCGTGGCGCAGTGGTTAACGAATCCGACTAGGAACCATGAGGTTGCGGGTTCGGTCCCTGCCCTTGCTCAGTGGGTTAACGATCCGGTGTTGCCGTGAGCTGTGGTGTAGGTTGCAGACGCGGCTCGGATCCCGCGTTGCTGTGGCTCTGGCTTAGGCCGGTGGCTATAGCTCCGATTCGACCCCTAGCCTGGGAACCTCCATATGCCGCGGGAGCGGCCCAAGAAATAGCAGCAACAACAACAACAGCAAAAAAAGACAAAAAGACAAAAAAAAAAAAAAAAATTAAAGTATGGTTGATTTACAGTATTTCAGGTATATAGCAAAGTGATTTAGCTGTATACATACACACATCCGTGCATGTGTATGTATATACACACATACACACATACATATATACATCCGTGCATGTGTATGTCTGTACATATATTCTTTTTTCAGATTCTTTTCCATTTTAGGGTACTACAAGATATTGACTCTAGGAGTTCCTGTCATGGCGCAGTGGAAAGGAATCTGACTAGGAACCATGAGGTTGTGGGTTCGATCCCTGGCCTCGCTCAGTGGGTTGAGGATCCGGCATTGCCTTGAGCTGTGGTGTGGGTTGAAGACGCAGCTCGGATCTGGTGTTGCTGTGGCTCTGGTGTAGGCCGGCAGCAACAGCTTGGATTGGACCCCTAGCCTGGGAACATATATATGCCGCAAGTGCAGCCCTAAAAAGACAAAAAACAAACAAAAAAAGACATTGACTCTAGTTATCTGTACTATACAGTGGAACCTTGTTGTTTATTTTATATGTAGTAATATGTATCTATTAACCTTAAATTCCTAATTTATCCCTTTCCTGTCCTTTCCCCTTTGGTAACCATGAGTTTGTTTTCTGTTTCTGTGAGTCTATTTCAGTTTTGTAAATAAGCTCATTTGTGTCATTTTTAAAGATTCCACTTATACGTATGATACTTGTCTTTGACTTAAAAGTGAAGTTTATTTCACTGAGAAGCTAATAGATCATTTGATGATCCAGTGTCAGGGCAAGGAGTGGAGATAGTTTGATAAATTGATAGTGCTTCTATCTTACCTTCGTATTTTAAAAATGTTTTATGAAATTCATTTTGACATAGTTTGTAATTTCCATAATCCATTCTTGAAGTATTGCAGTATCTTAAAATTTTTTGAAAAGAATAAAATGGATATATCAATGGACCTTGCAAAACAATTTGGACATTTTTGTAGGGAAAAAAGAGGAAAAACATCACATAAAGTAATTACATAAATCCTTTATTTCTCGCCTGTCTTCTTTATATTAAAATGGGTTTCTTAGTGATGTAATGTCATTGAGTCTTGATATTTTAAATACAATCTTATCTGATCATCTCTGCTTTTTTTTTTTGGCCACATTTGCGGTATGTGGGTTTCTGGGCTCAGGATTGAACCCATGTCAGAGCCGTGACCTGAACTGCTGCAGTAACAATGCTGGAGCCTTAACCCATCGTGCTACAAGAGAACTCCAATGTCTGCCTTTAATTGATATGCTTAACCTTTCGCATTTAATATAATTATATTTAATGCAGTTATATTTGTCATCTTATTTAATTTCTAATTGTTTCGTCTGTTCTTTGTTCCTTTTTTTTCTTTGTTTTTTCTTTCTCTTTTTTGGGTAACCTGTGGCATATGTAATTCCTGGGCCAAGGACAGATCCAAGCTGCAGTTGCGACGTATGCCTCAGCTGCGGCAATGCTGGATCCACTGTGCTGGGCTGGGGATCTGCTGTGCAGTGCTTCAGAAATGTTGCCCATCCCATTGTGCCACAGTGGGAACTCCTCTCATTTTCTTTTTGAACGTTTTTTGGATAGAATACTTAGGATAATTCCATTTCATCTCCATATTGCTTTTATTAGCTTTACCTTTTCGTTTTAAGCTTTTAATTGTTCTTAAGTTTAGAGTTTACATCATTTACTTATAACTGCCTTCAAATAACATTATAACACTTCACATATTGTTTAAGAGTCTCATAGCAGTATACTTGCATTTCCCTCCTCCTGTCCTTTTTCTGTTGTCATGCATTTTACTTTTACATGTGTTTTGAAACCCAAAATAATATACTACTCAGCCATAAAAAAAAGAACACAATTTTGCAATTTGCAGCAATATGGATGGACTTGGAGGACATGAAGCTAAATGAAATACGTCAAAGACAAATACTGTATGATATCACTTATATGTGGAATAAAAAAGATACAACAAACCAGAATATGACAAAAAAGAATGTTACAAAAAGAAGCAAGATTCACAGATGATAGAAAACAAGTTAGTAGTGATTAGTAGGGATGTGGGGAGGGGCAAGGTAGTAGGGGGAAATGGAAGGTACAAACTATTAGGTGTAAGATAGCATAAACACAGGGAATATATAACCAGTATTTTCTATAACCATAAGTGGAAAATAACCTTTCAAAATTTTATAACAAAAATTAAAAAAGAATAAGGCAGATGTGATAGTAAATCTTATTTGTTAATTGCTATTAGCTTCACTGTTTTTTTTGGATAGTTGACTTGATAACAAATGTATAATACTTGAACAGAATATATGTATCTGAATGTGTATTTGGATATTATTTTAGTTGTATTTTTTTATGGTGAGAAGTTTTGAAATAGTCATACATTTAAAGTTACTGAAATTGCATATATATTTGATTTAATTCTATTTTAAAATAATTTGAACGTATATCTTGCTTTCCCTTGAAACATAATTTATTTTATATGTTGTTTTTTATCAATGATATTTAATATATTGATTGTTATGCTTTCTGTTTTCTCATGCAGGGCTAAGAGATCTCAGATTGCCATAACTGAAGGTATTTTTGAACTTCCAAATCTCACAATTCAAGCTACAAGAGCACAGACACTTTTGCTTCAAGCAATATATCAAAGTTGGTCTCATACTGGAAATGTCAGCTCTTTAGCAGTGAATGAAGCTTTGATGAATGAAGTTTTCCAAAGTATAGGTAAGAACACAGTCTTTCTTTGTTAAGAAGTGTATAAAATATTCTTATCAGAGCTGGCTAATATTTTATCAGTCAAATTCTTTTGTATAACATTATCAACTTGAATTGTTGTGTATTTCTGTGAAAGCAGCTTTTATAGCACCTGTGTAAAATCCAGGATATGTGTTAAGCCATTCAATTTTTTTCTCCTCTGCCAATTTGTAGGTATATTTTGTAGTTACAAGAGAGTGTTTTTCACTAGCTCTTTGTACAATTGACCCTTTGACCTTCTTAGGACAAGTTTTGAGGTGATCAGTGTGTGTTTGAAATGATAACTAAGTCAAGTATAGGTATAAATACAATATGTTTGATTATGCTAAGAGTGGAATAAAATTCTTAATTATATACTTAAGCACCTGGTAAGCAAGTTGCTATTTTTGTGTGAAAAACATTAGTCTCATACTCTGAACTAGCTACTGAAATTTAAAAATCTGCTTTGGGAGTTCCCGTTGTGGCACAGGGGAAATGACTCCGACTAGGAACCATGAAGTTTTGGGTTTGATCCCCGGCCTCTCTCAGTGGGTTAAGGATCCGGTGTTGCTGTGAGCTGTGGTGTAGGTCACAGATGAGGCTTGGATCTGGTGTTACTGTGTGCTGTGGCTGGCAGCTACAGCTCCGATTAGACCTGTAGCCTGGGGACCTCCATATGTGGCGGGAGCCGCCCTAAAAAAAAGGACAAAAGACTAATAATAATAATAATAATAGTAATAATAATCTGCTTTGATGCCAGTACAAGAGATTATCTTCATCTTTTCACTCACTCTGCAGATAAACAAAAAGACAGAAAGCTTGCTTCTTTTAGTTGTTTCAGCTCAAAATAGTCAGGTTACTTTTGTCCATGACAAAAAGAAAGGTGTTTTTTTTATTTATTAAGTGTAAGCATGCTTAAAATGATAACATTTTAATCGTATATTTTGTTTATTAAAAGAAAACATTGGTTTTGGTGTTGTTACATGATGCTTTTAAAGATTTTAAGTTCAGACCTTACTATGGGAAATGTACAATAAACTGTGAAAAAATGCACTTTAATTAGAGCCTTATTATTTGACACTGTTATTGCCTAAGTACAGTTTTATAGTTGCTTTATGTCAGGTTTTAGCATTCTATAAGAAATGACAAGGCAGGGGTTCCCATCGTGGCACGGTGGTTAATGAATCTGACTAGGAACCATAAGGTTACGGGTTCGATCCTTGGCCCTGCTCAGTGGGTTAAGGATCCGGCATTGCCATGAGCTGTGATGTAGGACACAGATACTGCTTGGATCCCTCATTGCTGTGGCTCTGGCTCAGGCTGGTGGCTACAGCTCCGTTTAGACCCCTAGCCTGGGAACCTCCCTATGCCGCAGGAGCGGCCCTAGAAAAGTCAAAAAGACAAAAAAAAAAAAAAGAAAAGAAATGACAAGGCAAATGTTTTATTAGTTTATAAGTTATTGGCTTGGGCCTGGGAAAGGGTTTTTTACATTCTCTGAATCCCACGAAATAGTATGCAAATTTTAGTGTGTGTGTAAATGTATACTCCTATGCACATACATATGTTTATGTTCTCTTTTTGATTTTGTTAAATGTAGTGAGTCAGTTCCTTAGACAGTATTTTGATTTACATTTATTTTTTTCTTATATTAACATGGTTACAAGTAGCTTTGCTTTGGTTGGTATTTACTATACCTCCTTTTGCATTCTTTTACTTAAAACCCATCTATGTTTTTATGCTTTAGAGGTGTGTCTTTGAAATAGCATATTACTGGATATTTTAGATCAGATTTTATAATCTGCCTTTTAGCTAGTTAATTCAGTCCATTTTTACTTGTGATTGTAGGTTTTTTTTTTTTTTTTTTTACTTTTTTCTATCATCTTATTGTTTAGTTTCCTTTTGTACTGTTTAGGCTATACTGCTTTTTACAAGTAGGTTTTAAAAAATTATTATCTTCTAATTTTTCTCTTTCTACTATTTCAGAATTTATATATACCTACTGAATTATAACTTAAAAATAATCGATGCTGCTTTGGAAAACATTTAGTAGTTCTACAAAAAGTTAGATGTGGAGTTATTATATAACCTAGCAGTTTTATTCCTACATATACACCCAAGAATTGAAAACGTACATCTATATAACACCTTGCAAATGAATTCTTAGCCTTATTCTTTTTCCCTTTTTGCATTTTTTTTTTTTTTTTTTAAGGTTGCACCTGTGGCATCTGTAAGTTCCCAGGCTAGGGCTTCAATTGGAGTTGTACTTGCCAGCCTGTGCCACAGCAACAGAACACAGGATCCTAGCCTCATCTGCCACCTATACTGCAGATTGCAGTGATGCCAGATCCTTAACCCACTGAGTGAGGTCAGGGATTGAATCTGCATCCTCATGGATACTAGTTGGGTTCTTAACTGCTGAGCCACATTGGGATCTCTAAGAAGTATTTATTTGTTAATAATAATTTTATATATGTAAGATATGCAGCATGATATACATAGGGAAATGATTACATAGTCAAGCTAATTAACATGTATATCTTTTCACATAGTTGCCATTTTTTTTCCTGTGGTGAGAGCACCTGAAATTTATTCTTAGCAAATTTCCAGCATACATTACAGCATTATTTACTGTCATCATCATTAGATTAGATTAGGTTTCTAGATCTTATGCTATACAACTGCAACTTGGTACTTTTTGACCATCATCTCCCCCCACCCCCGCCCCGGCCTACCTCCATGCCCCTGGTAAGCAGTATTCTGCTCTGTGCCTCTGTGATTTTGACTTTTTTAGATTGTACATATAAAGGAGATAAGATAGCATTATTTTCAATAGTCAAAAAGTGGAAACAACGCAAATGTCTGTTAACTGATAAATGAATAAATAAAATGTGTTTTATCTTTCCAATGGAATATTATTCAGGCATGAAAACAGTTAGGTACTAATACATGTTGTGGATGAACCTTGAAACATTATGTTTAGTGGAAGATGCTAGTTGCAAAAAGTCACATATTTTGATTCCAGTCATATGACATGCTAATTAGAAAAGGCATATCCACAGAGACAGAAAGTAGATTAATGGTTGCCAGAGTTTGGGGGAAAGGAGGAATGGGGAATGACTGCATGAGTTTCTTTTATGGGTGGTGAAATATTCTGGAATTAGGTAGATAGTGGTATTTTTCATACTTTTGAATATGCTAAATTCCACTTAATTGTATACTTTAAAAGTGTGAATTTATGAATTTTATGTTATATGAATTTTTCTCATTTAAAATGTTTTAAATCAATACATATTTAAGTGGAGTAAATTATGTGTTGTAGTCTAAATGTTTGTGTCCCATCAAAATTCATATGTTGAAATTCTAATGCCCAATGTGATGGTGTTTAGATTTTTGGGGCTGGGGCTGATGCTTTGTAGTTGATTAGATCACAAGGGTGGAGTCCTCATGAATGAGATGAATGTCCTTAAAAAAGAGGCCAGGGTGGAGTCCTCATGAATGAGATGAATGACCTTATAAAAAGAGGCCAGAGTGAGTTCCCTTGACCCTTCCCCCCTCTGAGGAGACAATGAGAAGTAGGCAGTCTGCAGCTGGAAGAGATTGTCACCAGAACCTGAGCATACTGGCACCCTGATTTTGTCTTTTGTCTTTTTTTTTTTGTTGTTGTTGTTGTTGCTATTTCTTGGGCCGCTCCCGCGGCATATGGAGGTTCCCAGGCAAGGGGTTGAATCTGAACTGTAGCCACCGGCCTACGCCAGAGCCACAGCAACACGGGATCCGAGCCGCGTCTGCAACCTACACCACAGCTCAGGGCAACGCCGGATCGTTAACCCACTGAGCAAGGGCAGGGACCGAACCCTCAACCTCATGGTTCCTAGTCGGATTCGTTAACCACTGCGCCACGACGGGAACTCCGGCACCCTGATTTTGGACTTTCAGACTCCAAAACTGAGAGAAATTTCTTTTGTTAATATGCTACTCAGTCTGTGGCATTTTGTTTTAACAGCTCTAATTGACTGAGGCATTGTATTACTGCCATGTACATGGCCATTATTTTATGTGGAGTTACTATACAAAAGCTTTTATTCCAGATCCTCACCCACAGGCCTACAGTGAAGCCTTCATTGGCATTAGCATTTATCACTGTCTGAAAGTATGTAATTCATTTTTTTGTTTGTCAAATTTCTATTTCCTGTGATATTCTCTCTAGAGGATTTTTTTTTTTTTTTTTTTTTTTGGTTTACTGTCTCACAGTAATACTGTACCTTTATTTAAAATTTTTGTTTTTGTCAGCTGGTTTAGATAGAATAAAAATTCATATTAATAATCAGGTGGTGGTGGTACTTACTTTTTTTTTTTTTCTGACAAATTCCGTATTTTTCTGAATTTATCAAATGGACTTTGCTGTGAAAAACACTTTTTTTTTTTTTTTTGGTGATTTTAGGGCTGGAACTGTGCCATATGGAGGTTCCTAGGCTAGGGGTTGAATTGGAGCTGTAGCTGCTGGCTTACACCACAGCCACAGCAATGCGGGATCCGAGCTGCGTCTGCTACCTACACCACGGCTTGCGGCAATGCTGGATTCTTAACCCACTGAGCAAGGCCAGGGATCTAACCCGCATCCTCATGGATGCTAGTCGGATTTGTTTCTGCTTAGCCATGATGGGCACTCCAAAAAAAAAAAACCAAAAACGTTTTATTTGAAGTTTCTCATTCTGAAAATATTCTGTCATAACAGAATGCTAATGTAGGTATTAAAAAAATGGGTCAGACAAGTAATCTCAGATTAAGTGATTCATAATCTGATATTCTGACAATGAGAAGCCTAAAATCAAGTGAACTAATTTTTGGAGATTAAGAGTGTTGAAGAAAATGGAATAGTGTTAGGAAGTTTCATCTCTTTGACATGGAGTCTTATTTTTGTCAAATAAAGTAGATATAAAATTCATCATCGATGAATTAAAAGAATCGGCTAAAATATTTTTAAAAAGCCAAATTTCCAAGTGTCTAGTTTTCTTATGTCTTTTTTTCCCTGCTCCTAATCTCATTCTGTTCCTTTTATTCTTTTTTTTTTTTTTTTTAAAGATTTTATTTTATTTTTTATTTATTTATTTTTTCTCTTTTTGCCATTTCTTGGGCCGCTCCCATGGCATATGGAGGTTCCCAGGCTAGGGGTCGAATCAGAGCTGTAGCCACCAGCCTACGCCAGAGCCATAGCAACGCAAGATCCGAGCCGCGTCTGCAACCTACACCACAGCTCACGGCAACGCCGGATCGTTAACCCACTGAGCAAGGGCAGGGATTGAACCCGCAACCTCATGGTTCCTAGTTGGATTCGTTAACCACTGCGCCACGACGGGAACTCCCCTTTTATTCTTAGTACAGTGCTTGTTTATAATATCGTGTCTCTAAATTTTCTGTCTTAAGTTCCAGGAAGTTTATATTTAAGGCATAAAGTTTTTAGCATTTTACTATCTTACATCTGTTGATGGTCAAATAGATAATGCTCAGTACTGCTAAGCTTTGTTTAATGTGTTTAGTTTAACCAATGATCCTTTGCTTTACACTGCAGTTCTCATTTATTACATTAATGAAGTGATATGTTGGCTATGTACGTTTTTGGCTTGTTAGACTTATATTCTGATACTGTGTGGAAAAAGAAGCATTATCCTTCCATTCTGCAATTATCTATAAGCAAAGCACTTGTCTTCAACATTTCTGCCTCACCTTCTTTCATAGCTTATGCCTCTAGCTTGCCTTTCTACTTCTTGCTATCTTATTATTGATGGTTACTAACCCACAGCATCCAGTTTTCTCCTATCACCCTAGTGGCTTCTCCCTCTCTCTCTGTTGAATATAATTTTGATTTGTTAACATTCTTCTGCATTATCCTTTTTCTTTGATAACTAGTTCTTTAATACAAGTCAACACATTTTTTTTTTCCTTTGGATTTAACACTGTGCTAATTATAGCGTACATGTTCCTTAAAAATTACATTCTTTTCCACATTCATGCCTTTGCTCAGGTTTACTCCTCAACACAATGCCAGAAGTGTTTTACCTTGGTTTCTTTCCTCTTTCCCGTTCCTTCTGTTCCATCATTTTAGACAATAGCTTTAATATAATTCACATGGCATACAATTCACCCTTTTCAGGTATACTGTATTTGGTAGTATATTCAGGACTCTGTGTTCATCATCACAGTCAATTTTAGAACATTTTCATTACCCCTAAAATTGTCAGATAATATTTCATTGTATGTATATACAGTTTTGTTCATCCATTCATCAGTTGATGGACATTTGTGTTGTTTCTGTTTTTGATGTTTATGAATGATGATAAACATTTATATACAAGTTTTTGTGTGGATATAATGCTTTTATTTCTCTTGGGTCTATTTCTAGGAGTAGAAATGCTGGGTCATAGGGTAACTATATTTAACCTTTTGAAGAATTATCAGGCTGTTTTCCAAAGCAGCTGTACCGTAATGGTATTCCTACCTGAAGTGTGTGAGGACTCCATTTGTTCCACATCCTCACCATACCGATATTACCTGGCTTTTGGGTTCTGGCTGTCCTAGCAGTTGTGGGGTAGTTGTGATTTAGATTTTCATTTCCCTCATGGCTAATGGTGTTGACTCTTTATTATATCTTTTGCGGAGAAATGTCTATTCAAGTCCTTTGATCGTTTTTTCATTGGTTTGTTTATCTTTTTGTTTTGAGTTGTGAGAATTATTTGTATATTCTAAATATATGTTCCTTATTAGATACATGGTTTGTGAACATTTCTGTAGTTCTCTGGATTCTCCTTTCACTTTCCTGATGGCGACCGTCTGTCTAATTTTTTCCTCAGTTGCATCCTCAAGTACATGTTTACTTCAGACCTTCTTATCATTTAGAAATGGCTTTTTTGTTGTTGTTGTTGTTCTTGATACTGCTTCTTGGTCTTCATCATTACTTTTAGACCTTTTAATTTTTTCGAACTTCTTACTATCACATAATCCTTACTGCTCTTGTTGCTTAGCTTGATTCCTGAGGCCAATAATTTCAGTGATGCTAATAACCTAGATTCATTTCTTCCCATCTCTTTTCATCTTTGTTTTCTCTATGCCTACTCTGCTTGCAAATAAGAAATTTCTGTATATTACCTTTACAGCCAGCAGAACAACGCTTTTCCATCTGAACTGAGCTGTTACTGATTTTGAGAAAAATTTATTTAGTAATTGAGCTCCTATTTTACCATATCATTAATTGCAGATTGTAACTAATTATTTGCCATTGAAATCATCATCTTCAATTACTACTAAGTTTTGAGGGAATAAAATAGAATCAAGTAGAATGTATGTAATATAGGAAGAGAAAGTACTATGTTTATTTTAAATATATGTATAAACATGAAAGATATACATTGTCAGTGAATGCAGTTATTGCTCTAGTTTTTTTTCTTAGTGAGATTAGCAATTAAAATTTTGTGCAGTTGCTTCTTGAATATTTATTTTATAAATTGAGAGGACTTGAGAGATGCCTGGAATAACAAAAGGGAGAAAAATCTAGTTTTTTTCTGAAGAGAGAAAACTAAAGAATTTAATAATAAATAATGACATGCATTTGAAATTCTAAAATTCCATAGCTATAAGATGCATTATTGATTTTTACATTATTTTAGACGATGTGGCAGGAGAATAGCACAGGGTCGCTGACAAAATACATGTATATGTAAAGAATAAAATACTTCTGGAAAACTTTAAATGTGAAAATGTTTATTCTGCAATCTTGATAGCCAAAAAAACATGGTTTTGATTTCCTTATTATAACAACAATCGAGTGACCAAAATAATTTTTTTTTTTTTTTTTAGGGCTGGACCCTCAGCATACGGAGGTTCCCAGGCTAGGGGTCAAATCGGAACTGCAGCTGCTGGTCTATACCACAGCCACAGCAACGCAGGATCCGAGCTGCGTCTGCGACCTATACCACAGCTCACACCACAGCTCACTAAGTGCCAGATCCTTAACCCACTGAGTGAGGTCGGGAATCGAACCCTTGTCCTCACAGATACCAGTTGGGTTCATTAACCACTGAGCCACAATGGGAACTCCCAGACCAATATAATTTTATCATTCAGTGGAAGTTAGTTTGATAGTGAAGTTTGATATATGTCCTTTTTATGCATCATTTTTATATAAAGAAAACTAAACACAGAAAAATAATCATTTGTTCTTGGCTTATAGATATAGAATTATTTCATTATTAACCTAATTAGTTTAAAAATACCTATTTAACCTTATATTTTTTCTTTTAATAACTAAGCCATTAAACAGATCTGAGTACATAAAATCAAGTAACATTAAGTTGTTGGTTTTCACTGGGTCTTAGAATATGCAACAACCTTGTGCATCATTCTTCTAAATGTTGGAGTCATTAATGGTGATTCAGAAATGAAATATCAAATTTAATTTCAAGCACCAAAACTACACGTGTGGCCATAAAAAGAAAAAAAAGTTTTTTTTAATAGACTTTTTATGATAACTGTGTCATAGAAATGAGATAACTTTTGTTGCATCAATTCTTTCTTTTCTTTTCTTTTCTTTTTTTTTTGTTTTTAGGGCAGCACTTGTGGCATATGGAGGTTCCCAGGTGAGGGGTTGAATCAGAGCTGCAGCTGCGAGCCTACACCTCAGCCACAGGAATATGGAATCCAAGCCACATCTGTGATCTACACCCGCAGCTCATGGCAGTGTTGGATCCTTAGCCCACTGAGCAAGGCCAGGAATTGAACCTGTGTCCTCATGGATATTAGTTGGATTCATTACCACTATGCCACAACGGGAACTCCAAATCAGTTATTTCTATTATGTGCATGAGTTTATTTCAGAGGCTTTAGGAGAATACGTGAATAATAAATTATACTATATGCTCTTTAAAGCTGCTTTGATGAATTTTTTTAGCTCTTAAAAAATAAAATTATAAGATATTAAAATAAAATTTTCTGTGCTAATGCTTCTTAGAGATTTAATTTTTGGCATTAAATTTTATTAATTTGTGTGTTCCATATAAATACTGGTGTAGTGAATGTCTTACTATCTCTGTCAGGTAATATTTTTATTTTTCCACTATTAAAATGTACTGAACTGTAGCATGGAAATACCATTATATGTCTTAAGGAAGGTCAGTTTATTTCACTGAGTTTCAGTTAGCTTTCTCATGTGTAAAATGGTGATGGTATCTGTACCTCTACTCATAGAATACTTGTGAATGCCAAATGTAGTCGCATTCATAGAGGGGATTTGTTGTTCTTGTCCTGGCTATAGAATCCTTCTGGAATCATACACATGGGGGTATTTCCTGTGGAGGTGGTTGTGTAGGGTCTGAGGTTGTTAGAGACTAAAATAACTGCTATCAGAATTGGAGCTTTGGTGATCCAGTGTTTTAGCTGAGAAGATATAGGACAAAGGAAGATTCAAACAGTAAGGCAAGGAAGTAAATAGGGTAATGAAATAGTAAACTTCATGAGAGAACAACCAAGTTCAAGACATTGCTTAGATCTAGTTGTTTGGACTTAATGAAGAGACTGCATAGTGCCTCTTTAATGTAACTCCTTACAGGAGGCCACACCAGACTCCCAGATACCTATGATGAACCATATAGTCTCTCTTCTGCTGAGGATTCCAAAGGGGAGTGGAGCAGCAGGATGTTGTGTTTCAGTGGGGTAACAGAAATGTGAAACCATGTCCTTTAATCTGCTTTTCATGCACTGTATCACTATCTCCCAAGCATGTTTTCCTCTGTTGAGCTGTGTACTGTAGAGACTGGATACCATAAAATACTTGAATTGGAGTTTCCGTTGTGGCGCAGTGGTTAACGAATCCGACTAGGAACCATGAGGTTGCGGGTTCGATCCCTGCCCTTGCTCAGTGGGTTAAGGATCCGGCGTTGCCATGAGCTGTGGTGTAGGTCACAGACGCGGCTTGGATCCCGCATTGCTGTGGCTCTGGCGTAGGCCGGTGGCTACAGCTCCCATTCGATCCCTAGCCTGGGAACCTCCATATGCCGCGGGAGCGGCTGCAAAAAGGCAAAAAGACAAAAAAAAAAAAAAAAAAAAAACCAAAACAAAACACAAAAAACCTTACTTGAATAGTTTGACGTGGCTTACCATTTTTCAGGTTCTTGTTCCTCATGCTTTAATTTTTATCCTATCTTACCAGTAATATTGATGTTGGAAGGTTATATATATCCTGCATTACACATGTGGAAATTTATGCTTAGAACAGTTTAGTGTTTTTCCTAAGTATCATCCCACAGATATTCACTAAGTAAAGCTGGTTTTTGAATCCAGGCTTTTTGACCTTTCTGTTACCATTCCTTCTGCTCCATCAAACAACCTCTCTGATAAATAAGACCAGAAGTAAAGTAAGATAAGTAAAGTTTGCTGTTCCACTGGAAATTATGTAGTGAAGGAATAGCAAATACTGGAAATTTAATTAGAATAATGAAGAAATTACAAAGAATAAAACAGGTGTTAAAGTTTGAACTAAATATATATTTTTAATTGGGAATATTGAATAATGTATTTTTATTGTTCATGTTTCTTGTGGTCCTCAAATCATAGAGATCCTAATCATTCTTGTTTTACCTGATCATAAAATACAAAGTCACATAGGACTTTTGTTGGCTCAAGGAAATGAATACTTGTTACTATTTTTTCTTTATTCGGGTAGTTCATTGTTTTGTTGACAGTCTAGTTCCATTAATCTGGTATTTGCAGGGAAATTACTTACAGACTTTAAAATCTGTGCTGAAGGTGATCAAATGGACATTTGAATCCGTTACTTAAGTGATGTCTTAATGTTAAAATAAAAATCTACTTTCCAGAATGTAACTGTAAAAGTATTTTATGCAAGATTTCATGTGGGATACCTTAATGGTTGAATAATAAATTTTACCTCATAAAAATGAAATTCAATAATACAGTAGCTTTCTCAGCTCAGTAGCATCTGGTCTATTCTCATGAGAGCCAATATTTTCCAACTCATTAGGATCATGTCGTTCTGTATGTCGTCAACATTGACTTAGCCAAGCTACCTTTACTTACATAACCGCCAAACTATTAAATAGGTCTCTTGTGGAGTGAAGTCAAATATTCCTCTTACTTTACTTCTGCCTTAGAAGGGGGGAGAAAATGTACATACTGTAACATTTAAACATCTGGCCTAAAACCACATCAGTGTAACTCTGAGCAAAGTTACGCATTTGGTATTCTTCCCAGGTGTGCATATAAAAAGGATTTTGGAGTTGTTGAATAGTTCTTTAACAATTTAGGAAAAAGATGGAGGTATAAGTCTATGCTTTTTCTGTTCCTCAGTCTACTTTTTTCCCACCCATACACCTTCAATGTGTTCTAAAAGATATATTTTTGAGCTGTTATAAAATTTCTTTTACAGATAGAGCTATTGATTATAAATTTATTCTCACCTAAAAATAAAAGTGAGTTGATTTAGATTTGCATTATGAACTACCAGTAAGACTTTTTGATGATTAAATTGAAGTAAAAATTTAATAAAATGAAGGAGACACAAATGGAAAGATATTCATGCTCATGGATTGGAGGAATCAATATTATTAAAATGTTCATGTCGCATTATGACTTGACTTACATTTATTGGGAAACAATTACCACAGTAAGTTCAGTTAACATCCATTGTCATGTATAGATACGAAAGAAAGGAAAAAATATTTTTTTTCCTTGAGATGAGAACTTTTAGGGTTTACTCTTTTAGCAACTTCCAAATATACCATAAAGCAGTAGTAACTATAGTCCTCATGTTGTGCATTACACCCCCAGTACTTATTTATTGTATAAGTGGATATTTGTACATTTTGACCACCTTTATGCATTTTCCCTACCCTCCATCCCCTGCCTCTGGTAACCACAAATTTGATCCCTTTTTCTGCAAGCTCACCCCTCCCTCCTCCTTCTTCTCCACCCTTCTCCCCCTCCACCCCAGTCTATATATAAGTGAGATCAAATGGTATTTGTCTTTCTTGACTTACATTACTTATATTAGGATAATGCCCTCAAGGTCCATCCTTGTTGTTGGAAAAGGGCAGAATTTCCATTCTTCTTTGTGACTGAATAGTATTCCATTGTGTATATATACCATATTTTCTTTATTCATCTGTTGATGGGCACCTAGGTTGTTTTCATATCTTGGCTATTCTATTATAAATAATACTGCAGTGACTATGAGTGAAGATATGTCTTTGACATAGTGATTTTACTTCCTTCAGATATAGACCCAGAAGTGAAATTGCTGGATCATATGGTAGTTCTAATTTTTAATCTTTTGAGGAACCTCCATATTTTTCCCCTTATGTTGGTGATTGCACCAGCTTACAATACCACCACTAGTATTCAAAGGTTTCCTTTCTCCCTTATCTTTGCCAGCATTTATTATCTCTTTTTTTCTTTTTTTTTGGGGGGGGCATGCCCATGGTATGTGAAAGTTCCTGGGTCAGGAATAGGACCTCTTTCCTAGCAGTGACCCTAGCAGCTGCATTGACAGTGCTAGATCCTTAACCCACTGCACCACAGAGGAATTCCTCATGTCTGTTTTATGATAGCCATTCTAATAGGTATGAAGTGATATATCCCTGAGGTTTTGATTTGCATTCCCTAATGATTAATGGTTTTGAGGACCTTTTCCTGTACTTGTTGGTTATTGTATCTCTTCTTTTGAAAAATCTCTATTCAGTTGCTTTGGCCATTTTTAAGTTGTATTGTTTTTCTGCCATTGAGTTATATGAGTTCTTTATATATTTTGGACATTAACTCCTAATCAAATAGATAGTTGGGAATTATTTTTTTTCCCATTTAATAGGTTGTCTTTTCATCTTGTTGATTGTTTCTTTTGCTGTGCAGAAGTTTTTTAGTTTGATGTACTTTCACTTATTTATTTTTGCTTTTGTCGCTTTTGTTTTAGGTGTCATATCCAAAAAATAGCTGTTAAGACCTGTGTCAGGGAGCTTCCCCTACCTCATGTTTTCTTCTAGGAATTTTATATCTTATGTTTAAGTCTTTACTCCATTTTGAGTTAAATTTTGTGAGTGGTGTGAGATAGGGGTCTAGTTTCATTCTTTTATGTGTGAATATCCAATTTTCCCAGCATTATTTATTGAAGAGATTGTCTTTTTAAACTGAGTATTCTTTTTTTTTTTTTTTTTTTTTGCTATTTCTTGGGCCGCTCCCGCGGCATATGGAGGTTCCCAGGCTAGGGGTCTAATTGGAGCTGTAGCCACCGGCCTACGCCAGAGCCACAGCAACGTGGGATCTGAGCCGCATCTGCAACCTACACCACAGCTCATGGCAACGCCGGATCCTTAACCCACTGAGCAAGCGCAGGGACTGAACCCGCAACCTCATGGTTCCCAGTCGGATTCGTTAACCACTGCGCCACGACAGGAACTCCCATAAACTGAGTATTCTTGATTCCCTTATCAAATATTCGTACACATGCATTTATTTCTGAGCTCTTGATTCTGTTCCATTGGTCTCTGTGTCTGTTTTTTTTTGCTGGTACCATATTGTTGGGATTACTATAGCTTTATAATATCATTTGATTTGAGGAAGTGTTGTGCCTCCAGCTTCGTTGTTTTTTCTCAAGATTGCTTTGGCTATTTAGAGTCTTTTTTGTGGTTTCATTTAAATTTTAGGATTGCTTTTTCTACATTTGTTAAAAAAAAACCCAAAAAACAAACCAAAAACTGCTATTGGAATCTTGGAATTGCACTGAATCTATGGATGACTTTAGGTAGTATGGACATTATAAAAATATTAATTCTTTGAGTCAATGGGATATGTTTTCATTTATTTGGGTTCTCGATTTCTTTCATTATTAATGTCATATGGTTTTCAGTGTAAAGATCTTTTGCTTCCTTGATTAATTTATTTGTAAATATTTCATTGTTTTTGATGCTGTTATAAACGGAATCATTTTATTTTTTCCAGATAATTTGTCCTTAGTGTATAGAAAGGCCACAGATTTTTGTATGTTAATTTTGTTTCCTGAAACTTTATCATTTTGTTCATTAGCTTAACAGTATTTTTGGTGGAGTCTTTAGCATTTTCAATATTTAAAATTATGTCATCTGCAAATAGAGACGATTTTGCTTCTTCCTTTCCAAACCTGATGCCTTTTGTTTCTTTTTCTTGCCTGATGGCTCTGGCTGGACCTTCGAGTATTATATTGAATTGGAATGGTAAGAGTAGGTGCCCTTTTGTTGTTTCCCGTCTTAGAGGAAAAAGTTTCAGACTTTCATCATTGAGTATGATAGGTGTTGGTTTGTCATGTATGGCCTTTATTATGTTGAGGTATGTTCCTTCTATACCTAATTCATTGAGAGTGGAGGTTGAATTCTGTCAAATGTTTTTTCTTTGTCTATCAAGATGATTATGTGTTTTTTTTTTCTTTTCTACTGATGTGATTGTGCCCCACTGATTTGCATATTTTGAACCATCCTTGCATCCCAGGGATGAATTCCACTTGATTGTGGTGAATCATCCTCTTAATGTGCTGCTGATTTTATTTCGCTATTGTTTTGCTGAGAATATTTGCATCTATATTCATCTCAGATCTCGGCCAGTAGTTTTCTTATAGTGTTCTTAGTGCATTTTCTGACTTTGTATCAGGGTAATACCGGCCTCATAAAGTGAATTTGGGAGTGTTCCTTTATGATCTTTTGGAAGAATTTGAGAGCTTTGCTGTCTATCCTGGGGTCTGACTGGTCAGAACTTGCTGTCTTGTCACAGACAGACAGTTGGATGGATGGATGAGGATGGATGGATAGCCTTGGCTGTCCAGCACCTTACCACATATGTACGCAAAGCACTGAGTGGAAACATTTATGTGAGCATGACAGCCTGTGGCCAGAGTATATGTGTGTCGTTTTGGACAAAATCTTTGTATTTTAAGGTTTGGAAGTATTCAAGAGGAAATGTCAAGGAAGCAGTTAAACCAGCGACAGAACCATCTGTGGATTCTGAATCTCAGGATGTGGTCAGGCCTATGCTCGAAGACCCTAATGAGGCATCTGTTAGGGCTTTGGTTAAATAAAACACTGAGCACATTGTGTAACCAGCGTTATGTCCCGTGGGGGACCCTTAACAAGACCATTGTACATCCTGATGGTAGGTTTGGGGCTGGGACCATGTCAGTGAATTGGGATTGGAAGACTCCTGAGGAAGAGGCCTCATACTGTCCTCTCCCCCTTTCCATGAAGCTTTTTATCTCTTGAATGATGGTCCTGCCATGACTAGATTTATCCTCTGCCTATACCACATTTTGTTACCGAAGTACCAGTAGTCTTACCTTTCCTAAACTCTGCATCAAGAAGGCAGGAGTAACGTCAATCCACTTCTTAAGAATTACCAGGGGCTCCCCATTGTGCTCAGCATAAACTTAAAAGACTCCTGGCGTGGCCCTTTAGGACATGGCTTCTTCCCAGCCTCATACCTCACCTCTGCTTAAATCAAATCCTGCATACATTGCTCTTCACATTTCCTTGTCTTCGTGTTCCACCCCCTCTTCAAAAAAAAAGAAAAAACAAAAAAAAAAAAAACAAGTGCTGATTTATTACCTCTTTCCTATTTGAAATGTAACATTAGTATTGGTATTTAGTATCTGCACTAGTATTTCCTCTGCAAATACTTCTCTCATTCACCCATGGAGAGTTAATAAGTTTTTCCTTTGTGATATCATTGTGATTAATATATCAGCTCAGTTCAACAGATGTTTAGTACCTAGCAACTGCATTTGGACCCTGTTTTCAAAGATCTTTTGGTCTGCTTGGGAAATATAATATTTGATCTTGGTTTAAATGTCATTCCATATTGTTGTTAGAGTGATGAGGTTTTCTGACAAAAATCTAATATGCTATAATAGATAATATTATTTAGACACTCATGGAGTATCTTTCAGATATTATTTAATCATAATCACTCAATTAAACTTTATTGAAAATATTCAGTTAAATTCAATAAGTCATTGGTTTTAATTATCAGATATAATAAGATTTACTCCAGCTTTTATTGTCAAAAGTAAGTAACAGTCCATTTATAAAAATTTTCATCAGTAAGTAATTAGAAACAGCTCTATTCTGTTTTACTGAAGTTTAATTGACTATGAAGAAAAAAACATTAGAAAATTTCAAGTGTTCTTTGATTAATATTATTTGTAGATTAAAAAGCAGAATTTACCAGTAAAATAGCTAAAATTTTTTCTGTATCTGATTTGACCTGCTTTTGTAGTTCTCTCCCCATAAGAAGTAATTACTTTTTCATAATTACCATTTTTCTAGGAGCCCTCTTGATACTCCACATCTGCCTTACTCTTCTCTCTACCTATAATCAGTTGGTATCTAGCTTACTGCTTGTTTTTGTAAATAAAATTTTACTGGAACATAGCTAGCTTATTCATTTCAATGTTGTCTGTGGCTGCTTTTGTCCTGCACTGGCAGTGTTGAGTACTTGCAGCAGAGATGGTGAGTTAACACTATCCAAAAACTTTTACTATATTGAATTTTATAAAACCAGAAACATTTTGCTGGCTGACCTATGGTATAGTTTATAACCTTGTACTCCTCATTTGGTGCCAATTTAAAACATTCTACTTTTTGTTTTGTAGGGAATTTAGTATATTTATTCATATAAGTTCCTTTTTTGGGGGGGCCATATCCGCAGCGTATGGGATAGAAATAGAGCTGCAGCTGCAACCTATGCCACTGCACCAGGCTGAGGATTGAATCCACTCCTCAGCAGTGACTTGAGCCACTGCAGTTTATTCTTAACCCACTGTACCACAGCAGGAACTCTCCATGTAATTTTAAAATTCACTTAATCAAATATTAGGCCAGCAGGTGGCCTAAACTTTAGATAAACTTGAAAACTTTTTTCATATTTTACCCACCATTTTGTTAAAGAAAAATATCTCATTCAAAATAGATAGAATTGGAGTTCCCATCATGGCTCAGTGGGTTAAGAACCTGACGTGGTGTTGGTGAGGATGCAGGTTCAATCCCTGCCCTCGCTCATGAGCATTGCTGCGAGCTGCAAAGTAGGTCACAGATGTGGCTCAGATCTGGCTTTGCTGTGGCTGTGGCATAGGCTGGCAGCTGTAGCTCCGATTCAACTCATAGCCTGGGAATTTCCATATGCTGCAGGTATAGCCATAAAATGAAGAAAGAAAAGAAAAAACAAACAGACAAAATAGAATTAAATGATTATTCTAATTGATACATTTTGCCTCTGTTTAATCATCGACCTATAGTGAATCAGTCACTAAGTATTGTCAAATTTATTTTTTAAGTACTTTTACAATACATCTATTTCTGTCCATTTTTACTTCTGTCAAGCTAGGGCCACTTTATCATTTCTTTTAACCCCTTCCAATCCATGGACTACCATGTGCCCGAGTGAGCTTTGAAAAATTCTGATGTAATCATAGCATTCAGCCTTCAATGATTTCCTATTAACTGTAGTATGAAGACTCAAATCTGACTCTATGCTTTGTTAACATTTCAGTTTCTCAAAAGAACTGTTCTGCTTTTTGTCATGGGGTTTTCTCAAGCTATTCTGTCCTAATGCATCACTCTTCTCCCTCTGTTTCACCTGTTATACCAACTTACCCTTCAGAGCCCAGCTCAAATATCAATTTAGAAGATTCTTAAAGTAGAGAATAGGTTCCATGCGACCAGGCACCATGTCTCAATTTGTCGTGCTATATCTCCAGCAGCTACTTTTTAATATTGAGAGTATCTAAAGATGGTGTTAGTCTGCTTTTTTTGAGTGAGCACTCAGAACGTAAATAGCCTACAAATTCTGTCAGTTTGCAGGATCATCCCCATCCCCCTTTCCTCCTCAACATCTGTTGAATATAGTAGATAGGAGCTCGGAGATCTGTTTTTGCAATGAATGAGCCAAGTCATCCCCTTAAAATAGAGAATATAATTAAATTATAGGAGATAATTGTTAAGAAAATACTGTGATTTAAGCTATCTGTAAAACATGGTTAAAATAGAATTGCTATTTGGATTCTTATGTCTGGGGTCCCCAAGACCGCTACACTTGGAGAGAGTGTGGAGGAAGTCAGTAGACTTGTCATATGGTTATACTCATGGCTAGGGTTTATTTTAACAAGGTAGGAGGGATACATGTCAGATTATAAGGGAAAAAGACAGGTAGCTTTAAGGATCCATACACAGCCATCCTTCTGCCCTCTACTTCCTCTGAAGGAGATAACACTGCTTTTCTCTACCAACAAAATAGACAGTAACATGTGCAGTTTCTGCCTAGGAAGGCCTGTCAGTGATTCAGCGCCCCAGTTTTTTTCAGGTGGCTGCTCACGCAGGCAACTTCTGCCTAGCACATTCCAAAATTCCAGACTTCCAGAAGGAAAGCAACTGTTTAGTATAATCCATATTTTTGTATAAAAGGCTAAGCAGAGCAAACAACTCTTATCAGTTAGAGAATGAAGGCAAGTCATGTTCCCAGATGCTGTCACTCAAGGGCCAGCTTCCCGATTCAGCCTTTCTAAGGATAGCCTTAAGCTTGCCACTGTTAAGTGTTTTCTGCACAGTTCTTAAAACCATATTTATATTACCTAATAATATCTGCTTTTTATTCTAGTTAGGTATTTTTAGCAGGATACATTCCTACCTTGAGCCAAGTTGGGGAATGAGTTTTAAGTGGATACCTATCAATCACTTTATTCTAGAAATTTTTTTCATGTTTCCTGTAGGGAAAATTTGAATGCCTGATGACGCAAATTATGTCCAACACTTATTCTTGTTCACTCTGCTTAAGCCACATTCATCTTCATTCTGTCCATCAGATGTGTACATTAAACACTTTTCTGCTTCGGAGCTTTTTTCCATGTTGTTCTCTTTGCCTTGTTACGTTCCCTTTTTTGCTTGGCTTAGCTCCACTTATCTTTGGTGTTTCAGTTTAGACTTTATCTATCTGTGCCTTTCTACCCTCTCCCTCAGGTCTCTTAGAGGGAACTCCCAGAGCCCTTTCTAACTGTGTTGATTGCTTGTCTTTCTCCTTTCCCAGAGACATATATTCTCATCCGAGAGTATCACATGAATGAATGAATTTAAAGCTTGGATAGAGGAGGAAAGGGAAGTGCTGGAGGAGGAGGGAGAGCGAAAGAGATTTAGACTTGTATAACTTTTACAAGAATCGTATATTTCCTAATTCAGAATTATGTTATCCAGTATGGTAGGTGCTGGCCACATGTGGCTAGTCTGAATTGAGATGGCTGTAAGTATAAAATATTGGGTTCAAAATTTTTTATAAAACAAAGATATGTAAAATATGAATTTTTTGCATTTATTAAATATAAAC
Source organism: Sus scrofa (assembly GCF_054392235.1). Classification (NCBI taxonomy): domain Eukaryota; kingdom Metazoa; phylum Chordata; class Mammalia; order Artiodactyla; family Suidae; genus Sus; species Sus scrofa. Next base: position 37,702,875 of record NC_139386.1, on the reverse strand, counting down.
CACTTAGATATATTTGGTATAACCATGTTAATAAAATGAATTTTACCTATTTTTACTTTTTTAATGTAGTGCCACAAAATTTTATATATATTGCTTACGTATTTTTCATAGCACATGCCCAGAAAATGAGATGTTGATGTTTTGTCTTAGTGTGAGATCCTAGGATTTTAAACTTATTGATTGTTATTAAGAAAAAGTAACTTACAGAAAAATAGCACATTAGCATTTCTTTTACATTGTATTGGAATTAGGGGGCTAAATTGACAGAAAATTCGCCATTTGCTTTTAATCATTTAAGGAAATGATCTAAACAATTATAAGAGATCACTCGGCAGGTTTATTAAAATGTTGTAGTCCTAGTATCCCCCTTAAATATTAAATCGCAAGAGTAATAATTTTTACCATATGAGTGGTTACTGTGTACTTTTCTAGGTGTTTTGTATGTATTAACCCATAGAGACTCTTTTCTTAGGTATACAATTATTCCCTTTTTCTAGATGAGGAATTTGGAGCACAGAGGCATTACTTTATATTCTCAAGTATACAACATGTTTGAATCTTAATTTCCATGTCTAGTAATGATAGTACGTCAGAAGGTGATTTGGGTGGTTAAATGAGATAATACAAGTGTAGATCCCTGGGTATGTTTTATCACATACCAGGCATTCACTATTTTTGATTTGAATAAAATTAAGAGTGTGTAGTTTTTCATTCATACTTTTCAGCTGTAGTATATATAGGTATTTTGGTGCCCTTTATTCATAGTAATACAAATGTTAAATATCAGAATACAAAAGAACATCAATATGAACCTTACTATTATACAAGACATTTGAGTTTACTCCTTTTCTATGCAAATCCTTCCTTCCAGGATAGAAATAGAGCTGTTACTATGTAGCCTTCTCCACTTCACCCTCCTTCCCCTCCCTCCGCAAATAGGAAAAAAAAACAAAACAAAACTCTAGCAGCTTGGCTTGCTTTGGGCTAAAATCAGATTGTACCTGTTTACTTATTGTCTGTGGCTGCTTTTGCGTTACAGTGCTGAACTTGAGTAGTTGCAATAGAGATCCTAAGATTCCTAAAGATTAAAACACTTACTGTCTTGCCCTTTTCATAAAATGTCTGCCTGATACTGTACCATATCAGTCCAATAAGAGAACCCTGTTGGTTGGACGGACAACAGTTAGGTTGAATCCTAGATTTCCTTTGGTTGAACTGCTCTCTGGATGGTATGTCAACTGTGCTTGCTTGGGATGCTCTCCTGAAAAACTAAGGTACATCCTGCCCAGGAATTTCAGGGTAGAATCCTGAGGTTTCAAAATAAGTATATACCTGAGATTGACAAGATAAAGCTCCCAAGTCAGATCTGGTTTGTGGCCTTCTTGAATAGTCTGTAAGTTAACAGTGTTTTTCACAATTTTAAATGGTTGAGAAAAACAAAAGAAGAATGTGACAGAGACCATATATAGTCCACAGAGTCTAAAATACTTACTTTCTGGCCCTTTGCAGGATATGTTTGCTGACCCCTGGTGTCTTTATAATCCCCACTACTTTTCTTCTGATTATTACCTTGGAGATTATTACTCAAGAGGAGATGAATTCTTTGTTGTTAGCAAAGCTGCATTTATTGACCATATTACTTTACTGAATTATGTGGACCTAAAGAAGTTGAAGGAGGTAGAGTTAAAAATCTTTGTTGAGTTATCAGGAGGCCATTCGAGTGCTCAACAGTGTTAGATGCCTGTGGATTAGGTAGGGAACATAGAATATTCCAAATATTCCAACCTTTGACCTGTTGTGTGCCCTTATGATAGAAGGCACACCATTGTTAGCTGGTAAATGGTCTTGAACATGTAGCAGCTTAATTTTGATAACCACATTGATATGGCCAGAGTTAGCTGATTAAACTGAGACACAGGGGTAAAAAGTCTGATTCAGGGAATTTGCCAGGAGTAGTCTAGACATGGATGGCAGTGTGGCCTTCATCACCACATTATGAACTAGTTGACTTTGTGGTCAGGAGTTGGCCATACCACGGTAACCTCTGCATCAGAAACATAGAGTCTTACTTTATGCCCAATCCATGATCGTGGATGTTTTGCCAGGTCTGATGTAACGAGAGATCCAGGTAGCAGTGGCAGCAGTCTGGGTGGTGCCGGTTTGTTCCAGTTGGTCTCATCAGAGAAAGGGCCCCTGCTGTGGGCATTACCTTGAGTAACTCAGATGATTTGATCAGCTGTGATTTTTTTTTTTTTTTTGTCTATAGATTTTTTTGTTTGTTGTTTGTTTGATTTCTGTGTAGTTTGTGGTCTCTAATCTTTAGTATTTAATTTATCAGTCTATAGTTTTCCAAGTGGCAGACCAATAGGTAGGCCATTGGCAATAACCCAAGGGTCAGTACCTTAAAAACAAGATTTGCCAAGGGGAGTATTAAGCAGAATTATTGAATTCTGCCCACTGAGCTAGTTTTGCACATTGCTAGGGCCGACATTGAATAACAGCACTAGCACAGTGGACACTATTATGTTTCAGTTTAGTTGAACCATCAGTGAATTAGATCCAGGCATTTTGAGGAACTTCTGTGTATATCAAATGCCCCAGTAAGCCCACAACTTTTCTTCATGTGCGGAAGTGGAGGTTAAGGTTCCCACCAAGGGGGTAGCTGCCAAATTTTCATGTAAATCCAAAGTGCTGGCAGGGCCAAGTCAGGCATGCTTTTGGATTTGCCATCTCCATTTGACCTGTGCATAAGTCACCTTAATGAGTCAGTTAGGGTGTCTACTTGTTAAAAGTCCACAAATCCCAAATTGCACCAGTCAGAATCTTTTTCTGGGATATTTGAACTTGGAATCAGAGAAAATGAGGTAGGTTTTTTTCTAATGGTAGAAGACATAAAATGTAGGAATTGGGAGTTATCATTGTTTGTTTCCTGGCATGGTGAGAAATCACAACTGTAGAAAAGTAAAATGATCTAAAGAGACCCAGGAGGAGTTCCTGCTATGGTGCAGTATCTTAAGGACCCTGCATTGCCACAGCTGAGGCATAGGTCAAAGCTATGGCTCAGATTCAGTCCCTGGCCTGGGTACTTCCATATGTCCCAGGTGTAGCCAAGAAAAAATAAAGAGAGAGATTGACCCATGAGGCAGAGCTCTGGTGTCATATGAGACTCCGGTACCAATTCTTTCTATGGCCTTGTCATTTCCTTATTATCACTGGATTTTCAACCCTCTCTGTATTCTGCAGACCAATTAATCCCAGCTTTTGGGTTAAGCTAGTTTAAGTTGGACTTTTGTTTCTGATATGAGTCCTAATGAATACCTATCATTGTCTAATGCAAAGTATAATTATTGATGGTTTCTTATCTTTATCAGATATATTAATTGGTATTTCGCCTAGACCCATTTCTGTTTATTGATGTCATGGAGGAAGGAAGGAAAAATATATGCACATTAAACTAGGTATTGTTTCTAAATTGGTCAGCTTCATATATAGTGAAGCTCTCAGAACAGGAAGGAGTATACAAGGTTAAAATTTGCTTTGGATTAGTAAAGTAATAAAATTAGTAGTAATTGTGACAAATGTGCCACACTAATGTAAGATGTAATGATAAGAGAAACTGTATATGGTATACGAGAACTCTCTGTACTGTCTTCACAGTTTTTCAGTAAATCTGAAACTTCTGCAATATAAAGCTTATCAAAATAAAAACAAAAAATAGAACATAAAAGTAATAAAATTAGAAAGCAGAGATTTGATTGGAACAAACAAGAAAGGTTATGGGCTATAGGCACAGAGGGAATGTGAAGCTGTAGTTGAAACATGAGTCCATAGCTGCTGCAAGAGCTAACACGATTTTGGAGTGATTCCAAACCAAAAGATTCACCAGGAAGAACTGAGAAAACTCCTCTTAATTTCATTCTTTAGTAATAAAAATTTTGAGCAGTATTGTTTATCACATAGTAGAAAATATTTTTAAAAAAATACTCAACATGTTTCAGATAAGCTATATATAGAGGAAGAAATATGCAGGGTATGCTAAAATGAGAATAATGTTAAGAGTTTTTTTTTTTTAAACCAGAGAGAGGTTTTAAAGACTGTTTTCTAAAGAAAACGTCTTTGAAGGTTATTCTTGTAAAGTGAAAACAAACTTTATATCCAAATGACTGTTGCTTTAGTGATTCTTTTGGCCAATGCTTTCCAGTCTACAGACACTGTCATTTTCAGAGATTTTAAAACTTCTTTGAAATTGTATAGTCATGTTGTCAGATACATGAGGAAATTAGAACCATAGCTTTAATTATACACTTACTTTTCTTTTAAAGACAGTGTCAGAGAAACAAAAGGTAATCTTGAGTGTGTATCCAGAACCATGCCTTGGGTTAAAATATAAAGGTTTGTTGAGACCCACTGTCACTTTACCCACTGCTCTTTATTCTGTATTATATTTATTTCTTTCAAATATTCAGACCCACCTCTCAGATAATCAAGATTTGTCATAATTGGGACAATTCAGAAGAGCGACCTGTAGGTCATAAATATCATTGTAAATGAGGAGTACCAAAAATGTTTTGATCAATGAAACATTGTACTTTGTTAAAGTAGTTAATGACTACTTTGAAGGATAATTCTTGCCTGACTGATAATTCTCTATAACATCAGGACCTATGGATTAAATTCTGCTGCTATCCAGCCCCCTCTTACGCATTTCCATTTACTACTCGTGAGCCCTTAGACATGTTGCTTAGATTCTTGAAGTTTTATTTTTTTATTGTAAAATATGTATAATAATACATTTTTCATGTTTTGTTGTGGTAAATTGCATTCATCACTGTGCCTGGCTTGATAATTGGTGGCAACTGTTATTAATTATATTGATGGCAGTAATAAAATATGGCAAGATTATTTTTCATGATTTTATGAAAGGTACAGGGTTTCTAATTCTGTAAAGGAGAGAAATGATCTAAAACTAGGAGGACTTTAATTTGATGGAAAGAAGGGAGTTACTGTTATGACTCAGCTGGTTAAGAACCTGACATAGTGTCTCTCAGAATGTGGGTTTGTTCCCAGGCCTTGCTCAGTGGGTTAAGGATCCATTGTTGCCGCAAGCTGCGGGGTGGGTCACGGATATGGCTCGGATCTGGTGTTGATGTGGCCATGGTATAGGCCTACAGTTGCAGCTCTGATTTGATCCCAACTGGTAACTTCCATGTACCACAGGTGTTGGCTCTAAAAAAAGAAGGAATGAAGAAACAGTGGTTATTTTAAATCTCTGAAACGGGAATGGAACAAGTTATTCACTAAATGACATTGCATTATTTGCTTGTTTTCTAATATTCCTTCTCTAAAGAAATTGTTTCATATTTTTCTTGTAATAGTTATCAATGAACTGATCATACGATGACATTTAAATATCTCCATTTCCTTTGAACGGATTTTTTTCACCCTGAGGCACATAGTTTTTATGTGTACTACAAAAGATGGCCCTTATATAATTATTAAGTGTTCATCATTGCTGCAATATCACTGTTGGTGTTGAGATGATTTTAAGTAGTATGTTGGAAACCTTGTTTTTAATTGTAAAGATTATAGTTACTGCATATTAGGAAAAATATATCCCATATGTTATACCCATGATTTCAGCTATTATTGCTTAAGGTAGTAGTGGAATAAGAGTTTGCCCATGACATAATTTATCATGAAGTAAAAGTAAAAGAATTGTGGGTAAATTAAAAGAAAAATGTTAATAATAGTATTAGCTAAATTTAGTGTTTATGTTTACTATGTGCCAAGCTGTCTTCTAAGTACTTGATATATGTATTGAGTCATTTAATCCTTACATCAGTTTTGAGAGGTTGGTACTATTATTAATTCCTATTGTGCAAATGAGATACTTAAGCTCAGAGAGATGAAATCTTGCCCTTGGTTATAGATGAAGTAAGTAGCAGAGCTGGAACATCAATTCATGTGCTCTGATACTTTTCAAGCCTTTAGCCACTCTTCAATACTGCTGCTTCTTTATTAAGTAAATAATAGTACAATGATACACGGATAGGATAGCAGTAATGTTAGTCCACAAATACATGAAATTTTTGAAAACTGTTCCAGATAATAAAATATTTCTAATCTATAATGATTATATTTTCATATACATATATGGAATTAAATAGAGATGCTTTCAAAATATCTGTCGAGTTTATTCTAAATATTAAATGAAGCATTATCACTTTATCATGTCTTTAAATATAATTTAAAATAATATTTAATATAATGAAATAATGCTGTATTAAAAGAAATCACAGTGTTGTGAGGTATAGTAACAGTTTTTTCACCACTTCAGCACCTGTTTCTGTGAAAAGGAAATATTCATATTTTATAACTAGAGAAAATAGAGTTTTTTAGGTCACTCAAAACTCTATTCCACACTGTTTGATATTTTAGTTTGAGAATTTAACTTCCTAACAAAAGTCATGTGACATCAGCAGCGAGGTGCAATGAAAGCTCTCTCAGGAATACTCTTAATAGAAAGGAAGACTTTAGGTCTGTGAGGTTGTGTGGGCTCGAATGTGATTTTTATTTGATATATGAGCTGTGACATAACTATTGCATGACTGAGATGTACTTGTAAGTGCCGTACTATGCAGATGGGTTTTTTCTGAAACAAAGCCAAAAACAAAATCTTGAATGTGTTCATTTAGTGGGGAAAGAATACTTCATAAAAACATATGGAAACATTTCTAAGTTTTTTTCATTAAATGAGGCTTTTACTTTCTAAGCATTTTTATGATTGTTTAAGTTAATATGTCATTTGCCTCATATTTTCCAAGTTTAGTGAGACATAGAAGTCTTAAAGAACTGGGATGTTTTGAAACAACCAGATCACTTTTAGGAATGCGCATTTTAGAATTAAATAGATTGGATGATTATTAGAAAAGTAGAATTGAATCATGGATATATTTTTCATTAGAATATTAATCATAAGACTGTGCATCTCTAATTAATTATTTAACATTATGGGATTTGGTGAGGAGATGCATAGAGCGGTGTTCCCTTTTTGCTCATTTTAAAATTGTAACAGTATAGGACAACATTAAAGGAAATCATAAAAGCGAAAAATACCACAAGTATAACATGACTGTTTTTAATTTTCCATGTTCCCTTCTAACTCATGTCCCTATACATAAATTTTTACATGGTTCTATTTATTATGTATATACCATTTTATGTTATGCTTTTCTTTTATAGCATTATATTAAAAAGGTTTTTTTTGTGTGTGCTCGCATACTTTTGTTTTTCCCATTGTAAAAAGCATACAAAGAAAGTTTCCTTAGGCTCTGAGTCCCTCTCAACTTCTCATTTTATCTTCCTCTTTCCCTTCCCAGAGAAATAATTTAGAATGATATAAATGTTACCTTTCCATTTAGCTTTGATGCTGAATCCAGTGTATATTTTGTGATTTTTATCTTCCTTGACTACATGTGACACACAGAAAACTCTCTTTGATTTGTGGGCTCCTCTCCTTTGTCTTTTATCCTTGACCTTGCAGAAGTACTTGGAGTAATCTCTTCTTTCTTTGTGACTTCAGCTATAACCTATACCCTGACAAGTGCTTTCATTTAATTCTCTATCTCAGAACTTATCCCTGAAACTGATACATTTATTTGGATATGCCACGGTATCTAAAATTGACTGTATTCAAAATAAAACTTAATTCTTTTCTCTAATCGTAGGTAAAGGTATCACCATTCACCCACTATCTTATGCAAAACAACTAGAAGCCATCATGTTCTGTCATTTCTTGCCCTTAAAAGTCTTCCTAACCTCTGGCCTCTGCTTTGTGTTACCATGTCTTCATTCCCAAATGGGATTACTGTAGTATCTTTTATCAAGTGATCTTTCAGTCTTCTCTTGTTCTTTTTGAATTCTTTCTCTCCAATACAGTCTCAGTGATCTGTATACAATGGAATTCTGATTATATCCTTCAGTGGTTTTCCATTTGTCTTCAAGATAAAATTGGAACTTCTTTGCATGTCAGTACAAGGTCATCTATGATCTCTCAGACTCATTTCTGGAAACTTCCTTCAGGTCCTTTCCATGAGCCATTTTGAACTATGGGTGCTCAAACACACAAGTCTTCATACCTCCTTGCTGTTGTACATGATATTGCATCTGCCTGGAACCCCTTTCTTATCCTCATAACCTTTTCTTTCTTATCTACTTATCTACTTTTCCTTTCAGACTTAACTGAAGTCTCATAGCCTTCAGTATGAGTTAGGTATACTTCTTTTGTATCCTGAGTATGCTATCTACCATGATGCCAGATATAGTATACACCTCACAAGGGTTTTCTAATTGAATTATTAACTGTTATTATTATTAATTATTATTCCTCCGAGTTAATTTTTGGTAATCTACTAACACTTGGAATTTAGGTGATCTGCTATTAGCGAGTGCATTTTATATCTTCACACATGTTAATATTTTTAAAAATTATTTTCCTGCAAAAATATTTCAAGAAATACTGAGTTAAAGGTAAGGACAATTCTTAGCTCTCTTGGACATCATCCTCTGGATAATGATTTTTAATATCAATCTAGCCCAAAATATATGTTACAGGGTAGGTATAGTGATTTTCAAAAGCAAGGTTATTTATACTGGTAACATTTTCTCAGTTTAAAGATATTTTTATCCTTACAAAAAAACTGACCTTGGGTATATTCATTAGTTTTTGGATTTAGTAATAAAACATATGTGGGCACCATTGTTTGTCACTCTGTACCAGTCTCTGAGAAGACACATATGGTAAGATTCTTCTCCTTAGTTCTTTTCTTGGTTAATTGCAAAATAGGTTTCTTAAGAGCTTTGAACAGTAATACATATAATTCATACACATTTATTCCACTAATCAGAGCTGCCTGTTTAATAGGAAGACAAGTCAGTGTTAATTTTAACCTATTAATGCCATTACTTTTACGGATTTTTTGTTATTTACATTTGAGAGTGGCTTCATTAGGTGTAAAATTACCATTTTTATATTAAGACTCTATTTTTTGCTTTTATTCCTTATGTTAGAGGAAGGTTGTTTCAATTAGGATCAGATTTTAATGAGTAATAGTGAAGTTTTTTTTTTGTTGTTGTTGTTGGAAAATATAATTGATTGCTGAATGAAGTTGGTTTATTTTTTTAAACAAGTTGAACTAATAGTATTTATAATATAGTTTATCTGTGTTTATTTCTTTAACTGGTGTTCTGATATGTTACATATTTCAATATTGATATATAAGCAGATGGCTGTAGTATTTTTTATACATGATATCCACACAAGAACTCTTTGTACTATTGGCGGTACTGTTACACAGTTTCTTACTACTGTAAGTAAATATATTACCTCAACCCTTAATCAGCCTACCATTGCCTCTGATGACCCAATGCTTAAGTTGTAACACTATGCTGCTGACCCAGGCTCTTGGGGCTTATTTTATTTTATTTTTTGATGCATTGCTGTAGGCAATTTTAAGGGTGTGGAACTAAGCCATTTTCTCCCTTGGACTTATTTCCACTTTTATTTCCTATGGGAGGCTTAGCCTTCTTTTAAAAGACTACAGATTTTAAATTGTTCACCTATTCTATGATTACTGGGTGGAGGAACAATGCTGCTTACCCATTTTAGCTCAAGGAATTAAAAATTAGGATGGCTTAATCATTGGTGTTAAGCCACTCTCAAAATTAAAATTTTCTGATTTATAAAATGCTTTTCTAGTAGATAGTTTATTCATTCGTGCGTGTGTATTTTCATGTTTTAGTTTTGTTTTATGCTTATATTCTAGGAATGTTTGGCCTAATTTTGTCCCAGGAGTATGTAATTGAGAACTGACAGGTTATATGAAGTTGAAAAGAAATTTAATGAGTGTAAATATCAGTGCTTCGTTTTTTCCTGGTAACTATTATGCTGTTTGTGGGGAAGTGTCCTAAACAGTTCGAAAGAAATATGCCTCTAAATTACCTTGTAGTTTTCACTTTTAACAATAATTACCTCTTGAAAACAAAATGAAGTTTATTCACAATGAAGAATAAAGTTATTTTATTTTTAGAATATATGACTATTTGGTGCTTGATTATGCTGGCCATAGTTACTTAACCTAACAGATTAAACCATGTAAAAATCATATGGTTTTAAAGGCTTATTTTTTAAAATTACTCTTTCCTTTCTTCATCAAGAAATTTATAGAACATCTTACTTGAACTAGGTGCATTATAAGGCACTGGGGTTGTTAATATGAGTCAGGCACAGATTTTTTTTTTTTTTTTTTTTTTTTTTGTCTTTTTTTTTGCTATTTCTTGGGCCGCTCCTGCGGCATATGGAGGTTCCCAGGCTAGGGGTCGAATCGGAGCTGTAGCCCCCAGCCCAGGCCAGAGCCACAGCAACGAGGGATCCGAGCCGTGTCTGCAACCTACACCACAGCTCACGGCAACGCCGGATCATTAACCCACTGAGCAAGGGCAGGGGCTGAACCCGCAACCTCATGGTTCCTAGTCGGATTCGTTAACCACTGTGCCACGACGGGAACTCCCAGGCACAGATTTAAGAGCCCTATCCTTAATAAGGAAACAGACATACAAGCACATTACTATAATACAGTATGGTAGGTACTGCTAGATGTTCAAAAGAGAGGCACAAAAAAGATCAGTTAGTGTTTTCGAAGGCTTCCTAGAGGAGGTAACGTTTGAATTAAGACATGTAAGTAAAGAATCTGCTAAGTGCCATGTGGTTAAGAGTTTAGGTGAGTTGTAATGTATGTCTGTTTGTGATGAAAATTAGTGGGGATTGAGGGTGGTGGTAGCTGTTTTCATCATTTGCTTGATAGAAATTGAATGCTCTGTGCACTGTTAAAAACAGCTATTTTAATTTGTAGGTATAAGAAGGGATTTTTGAAATGGCAACAGTGCTGTTGGGTTCTCCAGGAAGCAAACACTAAGGTGTAGTTGGGACTGCAAATGGTTTACTAGGGAGTAACACTTGTGAAAAGAAAAAGAATGGGAGCAGGATTGGTCAGGAGCAGTACTCACATTGTGAAGTTGACAGTCTCTTCCAACCCAACAGGGACTTTTGGAACATAGATTGTTGGAGGAATCCTGCATCTGGTGCTTGACTCTGTAGATGTGGAACCCGTGGATAAGGAGGGTTGGCTCTAAGGGACTTGAGCATATGCAGATTTTAGTATCCGTGGGTAGTGGAGGAATGGGGGTCCTGGGACTAGTCCCTCACAGATATGCAGGGAGGCCAGTGTGTCCTTGACTGGAGAGCTGATGCAAAGAAACCATCAATTGGAGGCTGTCAGCTAATTACACTTCTTGCAGTTGGACAGTGCGTCTTTTGTTGCAGGATAATCTAAGATGATCTGCATGTCTGCCACAAGTGTGAGGTAGACCAGGATGATACTAATCATTCATTCATCCATCATTCAGCAACTATCACTGACAGATGTGGTAGGAATAGTGCTGGGCCTGGGTCTTATGAGCAAATCAGATATGTCACTGCTGTTATGTAAGGCAAAGATCTCGAAGAGGAATATTCCACACAAAAGGAACATTGGGTGTAAAGCTCCTCTTTGGGCAACAGCTTGGCATAAAAGAGAAAAAGAAAGAAGGCCGCTCTGGCTGGAGAGTTCTGAAAAAAGAGAGAAAAGGGAAATGACATCAGAGTTGGAGGGAGCCACTAAAGCCTTCCAAGACATAGTAAGGACTTTGGAATTTATTCTAATTGTGATAGGAGGTCATTGGAGGGTTTTAACCAGAGGAATGACACGATTTGATTTATGGTTTGAAAGTTTACTTCTGCTTATTTTTTTACCATCTTCCACATTTAATAGTCATATGCAAATATGTCTTGACTTTGGAGATGCCATGTAGTCACTTGGAGAATTCTTTTACATTACTGGCAGTGGCATAGTATCTGCCAGAAAAGATACATACCTGTACTTTTGCACAGTAATTGCATTATCAGACTTTGTTTTTACCCATTTCTCATTTTTCTGTAGCAACTCATTAATCAATTCTTTTGTTTTTAAGTGACTATTTCACTCAATTACAAGCATCATCTTTATTATAGCTTTTAGTTGATTATGTATTGAACTCGTTTGGATTTTTTTGGCCTATTCTTAGCTCTGATAAAAGCAAGCGAACTTCTTTGTTGGAATTTTATTTAGGCATTTGAAACTCTGCATGAGAATGTGTTGTGAGTCTTTAAAGTTTAACTAGTCCCTCACTGAATCCATACAGCTCTCTAGTGTAGTGCAGGACAAGATTTAAAGATCCCAGGTTTCTTGCATATAGCAGAGACCTGCACGTTACTGACTTGCAGAGCTGCTCTTATTTTTCTTGGGATCAGAAGTTTGCCCTCCTCCCATCGGAATTTTTAGGACTCTGTCTCACCCAAATACTGACTTGCCTAATTGAGAATGACTTGCCTAATTTTGGTTATCTATGACTCTTTAAGGCTTACATTATTTGCTGAAAATTAAGTTTTAGTTCTTTCTGAGAAGTGTTTTCTCAGTGCTAAAGTTTGAACCTTGGCCCCATCACTTTCTAACCATGTGACTTAGGTAATTTTCTACCTCTTTAAGACTCAGTTTCTTTCTCTGTGGAATGGGGAAGACCAGTAGTACCTGTTTTTATAGGCCTACAGTGAAAAGTAAGTGAAATAATACAGAATGTCTGGCATACTAAGGTTGTTCTATAAATGAAAATTGTTAGTGTTTTCAATCTTACTTTAACTGTGGTTTTTACTTTATTAGAAATGTATGGCAGTACATATTCAGTTTGGGTATTCATCTAAAATCAGCTCTTTGGCTTTAGTTCTGACCTCAGTCTATAAAAGATTGAGTAGCAGAATACCTACTTCATTGTCATTTTTGGCATCCTTGAATTTGTGTGTAAAAATGCTTACTATCATATCTAATAACCTAACAGTGTCAGTTTAATAAATGGAGAATGTCACTTGGATTTATTACTAATGTCTTAATTTTCTCTTTCAATTATACATGCACATTCTCTGTGTAACTGAGAATGAACATTTCCTTATTGGTTTTATGCGTTGAAATTCTATCAGTGAGTTGAAGTATAAATGTTTATTATAAGAGTAAAATACTGCAAGTACCAATGATCTTAAATACTGTGTGAAAGTAATTATTATTTTAAAGTTCAATGTTTAGGTAGAGTTCAATACCCAACCTGTGATTTAGGTTAACATAAATAATAATAGCATACCTTATTTAGTTAACTTTACGAAAGTCTTTATAATTTTTCTAAGTTAAAAATGTTATGAAACATTTAATAAATGAGGATTGTTAGAATCTATAGAATTGTTTAATATGCTAACATTAATAAAACTTAAAAAAAGTCTTCATTTTCTAGTTTAAAGTTAGCAACAGGCCTCTCAGGTTAAGAACCTCTTTGAGAATTCACATCTTATAAGGTTGAATTAAAGGCAGAAATCAGAATGTTCGAGAAGCAGTAACTCAAAATGATGCTCACCAATATCTAAGAAAATTATCTTTGATTAAAATAGCAGAAACAAATGCAACTAGGAACCATGGTGTTGTGAGTTCGATCCCTGGCCTCGCTCAGTGGGTTATGGATCTGTCGTTGCCATGAGCTGTGGTGTAGGTTGCAGGTGTGGCTCGAATTTGATGTTGCTGTGGCTGTAGCATAGATTGGCAGCTGTAGCTCAAACTGGACTCCTGGCCTGGGAACCTCCATATGCTGTGGGTGTGGCCCTAAAAAGCAAAAAGCAGTAAATAAAATAAAATATAATCATGAAAAATATACAGAATATGAAAAGAAAAAAGTGTTAGAGAAAAATAAGATATCTAGAACACATTCTATTTTCACAATCAAAATTATGGAGTTTTGGAGCTCCCACTGTGGTGCACTGGGTTAAGGATCTGATGTTGTCTTTGCAGTGGCATGGGTTTGATCCCACAGATGAATGGATAATGGAGTATAGCAAAAGAATACTACTCAGCCATAAGAGAGAATGAAAATTTGCCATTTGCAACAACATGGATGGACTTGGAGGGTATTATGCTGAATTAAATAAGTCAGACAAAGGAAGACAAATACTCTCTGATATCACTTAAATGTGAAATCTAAAAAATACAACAAACTGGTGAATATAACAGGAAAAGAAATACACTGAGATTTAGAGAACAAACTGGTGGTTACCATTGGAGAGAGGGAAGGGGGCAGGGCATTAAGAGCTACAAACTACTATGTGTAAAATAAGCTACAAGGATATATTGTACAACATAGGGAATATAAGCAATATTTTATGATAACTATAGAGTATAACTTTTAAAAATTATGAGCCACTAGACTGTACACCTGTAATTATATAATATTGTACATCAGCTATACTTAGGTAACAACAAAAAAAGTACCCCATACTTTTCCCATCATACTAATCACATTTCATTATAATTCCTGATTTAATTATCTCTCTGTGTTTAATGTAGTTTTTCTGGGAACAGGCAATGTCTGTGGTTAACAAGCACAAAATAAGTGTTTTGCATATACATCCTGGCTCTAGTATTTCCCAGTTTTTAAATTTAGGAAGCATTTATTATGTACTTAAATGTTACCCTTTAGTTCTGCCGGGTGGGAATGGGGGAGATCAAGTGGTCATGAGGCAAGGTTAGGTAGAAAGATGATGCTTGTACTGAGTTTTGAAAGATGAGTAAATCTGGATCTGATAGCTGTAAAAATAGATTAAATTTTGTTAAGATTTTTTTTCCCCTATGTACTCTGGAACTATTTTAGTAGAATAAAAAAGAAGTCAAGGGACATTAGGTTATACAAAAATTCGTATTCATAGAGGAAAAATACAAATTTAACTGGAAATGATTTCATATAAAAATTTTAGACAGTTTGATATGTGCAGATGCTTCTTACTAATGCTGATAGTTATTGGGCAGTTTATCTTATTTTAATTCATAATAAAATGAAAAGAATTAAATAATGTTTTTCCAGTTCATTATACCAATTGTGTTATAAGCAGCTAAAGTTTATTTTTACTTCATAAGGAAGATTTTGCAGTTATTGCAAGTTCCTAATTTATGCTTTAAGGCCCTTCAACTTTAAATGCAGACTTGTCTTTGTTTTTCCTACTACTTTTTGCTTGGAGAGAACAGCTGAAAACTTCCAATAAAAATTGTAATACAATCTAGAAATTGTAATAGTAAAAGAAAAGGGAGAAATAGTTTTGAATTGAGACTGAGAAAGCTTGAATTCTGGATGTGGCTTCTACCTGATTAGTCATGGAATTTTGGTTAAGTTACTTGACCTCTCAGAACCTTATTTTCTTCTGTTGTTTCCAAATGTTGAAAATAATGACAGCATTTTCAGAGAGATATTAATACTACTCAATTGAAGAAAAAGAAGCAAAGATATCAAATGATTTGTTGATAAAAGATCTTACTCTATGTCTTAGAAATGACATCAAGAGTTTTCCAGACCATTGAGCAGGAGTTCCTTTATGTTCCCTTGCAGGTCAATTCTGGTCACCCCTATAAAAAGTTCTTTTTCTGAGTTCTGTCATCATTGATTAGTTTTGCCTTTTTTTGGGGGGGCACACCCACGTCATATGGAGGTTCCCAGGCTAGGGATGGAATCAGAGCAGCATCTGCCGGCCTACGTCACAGCCACAGCAACGCCAGATCCAAGCCATGTCTGTGACCTGCAGTACAGCTCACGGCAATGCTGGATCCTTAATGTACTGAGTGCGGCCAGGTATTGAACCTGCAACCCTGTGGATATTAGTCGTGTTTGTTACTGCTGAGCCACAACACGACTCCCTAGTTTTGCCTACTTTTGAAGTTCATGTAATTGGAATTATATGGTATATACTCTTTTTCTGTCTGGGTTCTATCTCTCAATGTAATTTGTAGTTTGTTCATGTTGTATCAATTTATTAGGCATATATATGCTATGTAATATTAGGATATTTTTAAATATTTGTTGTGTATTAAAATATGTAGGATAGGTAAGTTGGTTCTAAGTAAAAAGTAATATGCAGACCAGTATGTACAACACCATGCCACCTTTATTTTTAAGAAATAGGTCTGTGTATTCATGTGTATGTGCACAAAAGTGTACATGTATATATTACTGATGGATGGATAATTAATAGGTCAGATAGGTAAGTAGGCTGATTGATACTTTAGTGTGGAAAAAAGTTTTATACATATAAAGCAAGTACCAGTTGTTGTCTCTTGGCAAAGTATAGGGCAGAGTCAAGATGGAGAACGGAGTATGTTAGGCCCACTTCTTTATAAACTTAAAAAGGCCAAGTAATTACTGGAGAGTGCTGCCTTTTCACATTTTTTGTAGTATTTTTTTAAATGAGGAGAGATTAAAACATCCCCCTACCAAATAAACAAAAACTTCAAGAATTAAAAAAGTGAGATGTATGACTTATTTGGGTGAATGACAAACTTTTTAATGTTTGGTAATATTTTAAACTTTTAAAGATTGGTCATTTTTAGTGACAGTTGAGCTTCCAGTGTTTATATTTGGGTGTTTAAAAATATAAACAGAATTAGGATTAGTTTTGAGAATAGATTTATTTAACCTCTAAGAAGTCAGTGAAACCTGCTTGAAATAAATGAGGTGTGTATCATATCTTTAAGTCATTCTAGTTTATAATCAAATCGATATGCATGTAAATATCACTAATAAATAACAAAATAGTTAAATAATTCTTTAACAGATTAATTGCTAGCTAGCAAAACTGAGCATGCCTTTTAAAAATGATTTATTACTGTATTGGGGTAGCCAGTCTCCAAAGATGGTTATGAGACATCTTTTTCATTATCCTTCTATAGCTTCATCCCCTTGGGTTTAGACTAGTCCTTTGGTGACTAGCCTTTGACCAATAGTTAGTGGCAAAAGTGATACTGTATGACAGTTGAGGCTAGGTAATGAACTCTGCAGCTTATGCCTCAGTCACTTTACAGTTTACCCTGAGTGAAGTCAGCTATCATGGAAAAAGTCTGGTGTCCCTGAGACTCTCATGTTGTGAGGAAGCCCAAGCTAGACAACTAGAGTCACTAATATATGGAAGCAGAGAGAAAGGGATGCCTACTTGGCCCCCAGCTGTTTCACTTATACTAACTGAGGGGCCTGAAATATGAGTGATGAAACCGTTTGGATCACTAGCTCAGTGGAGACTTCAGATGACTCCAGCCCCAGATCTTTAGCTGCATGAGGGAGACTCAGGCGAGATCCACCCAGATGAGTCTAGAAAATCAACAGAACTGGGAGAGATAAAAATAGATTGTTGTTCTAAGCCACTAAGTTTTGGAGTAGTTCCATGGCAGTAAATAACTGGAACAGATAGTAATAACTAAAATTTGTTTTAAATGTATTTTATTGTGGACATTAAGGGCCAAGATGTTTTACTCACCCTCACCATATGACACTTTTCTTGATGACAGTATTTTGGGCCAAGAGGTTCTGATGTAAAGGTTTGAGACAGAATTGCTGAGAAAGAATTATTGTGAGATTCAGAACCAACTCAGCTGGATCCAGCCTGGAGCATTTAAGGCTACTAGGAAGCTTTAAAGAGCTATGAATCACACCTCAGGGACCCATCAGTAATACGGGAATCCAGGTTGAATTCCAAGTGTTTCCTATTTATAGTTTCAGAAAAGAGTAAGACATGAGATAAATTACTTTTAAAGGGATCTAATTAAATAATTACAAGCCTTTCACGTCTTTTGTTTACTTTTTCTTTTCCTGCTGTTTTTCATTTAAAAAATTTTTGTTACTTTTATTGAAATATATTTACATACGATGTCTAAGTTTAACATGTTGATTTGATACATTTATAGCAATATGGCAATGTGATTGCCATTGTGGTGTTATAGTACCTCTATTACTGGAACTCATAAAAATAGGGAGTAAAATGGTGGTTACCAGGGATTGGGAGTATAGGAGTAAGAGAAATGCTATTTAAGGGTACAAACTTGAAACTAGTAGATGGATTAGTCCTGGAGATCCAGTGTACAATATAGACCAATACTGTATTAAAACATCAAACTTACTAAGAGAGTAGTTCTTGATTATTTCCACCATGCCCAGTGTTTTAGGTGTATGTAGAAGTACCTGTCAGCCTCCAGCCAGCCTGACCTATAAAACTAGGGCAGTTTCCAAGCTCTTGCTGCTGCTGCTCCTGCTGTTTTTTTCTTCCAGTTTTATTGAGATATATCGACATACTGCACAGTATAAATTTAAGGTATAGAGTGTAATGATTTGACTTACATCATGAAATGATTGCCACAGTAAATTTAATGAACATCCATCATCTCATATGGATACAAGATAAAAAGAAAAAAGTATTTTTCCTTGTCATAAAAACTCTTGTCTCTTTTCCTGCTTTAGATCCTATTTTTTGTGGCTCCATTAAACTAGAATAATACTTAATAAAGTTAGGCTTCATGTGGGGGGTGGGATTTGTATCAAACTAACATCGTTTTTAAGTGCATTTGTACCTTTCAGATATAAGAATGTACATATCCCCTCCTGTCAGAGAGTGCTAGTGTTCCTTGGTTACTAATTCTTTGACCTCAAGTTCACTCAAGATTAGTATATTAGGCATAATGCATTCAAGCTCATTTTCTAAGTTATCTTTCATGTTTTGTCAATTGCCAGGTGGACGTTGAGCATTTTGGGGAAATGTAGTTAAGGTAGTCATGATTATCAATGGCTTGTTTACTTGATATTTTAAAGAATATTAATAAGGTCACATTTAATTTTGTTGGGAGCTTTCACATAATTGCAAAGTGATCATGTTTTGTAATTTCATTTATTTCCCTTGCTACTTGTACATTGATGTACTTTTGTATCATATTTGAGGAGTAAATATTTGTTTACAGTTGACTGTTAATACAGCATGTAACTTGATAGTTGAATGCCATAATTTTGGCCACAAATAGCTTGCTTTGGCAAGTTAATGTTACGTGCATATGAATTGAAAAGTAGAATTATAAATATGATAAAATAGAACTGATAAGTGTTTTAAGATATACTTACTTTGATTTGTAAATATTATTAGCCAAGGCATGCAATTGCAACAACTTCCAAAAACCAAAATGAATTTGAAGTGCTTTTCACTCTTGCACGTAATAAATTCATTTACAGGTTATTGTTTATATTTAAAACTAAAAAACAAAATCCACTTTTCTGCAACCTTTCTAACAAAAACTTAATAAGTAGGCATATCTTTAAAAATGACACAATCCACCAGTTATTTGGTAAGACTAGCATAATCATAAATTTCCTATCCATGCTTTTTCCAAAAATACTAACCCATATTGTTCTCCCTGGACCTGTTGTAGGGATGACTAATCCAACTGCTGAGGTTTCCCTTTATGTGTTTGATGGAACACTTGGCTTGCTGGACTACAGCTGTGTGTTTATGTGCAGTGCACACCTGCAGGGGCCTGACAAATAGCTGTAGTATGCAGAGGATACAAAATTACCCTGGCAGTGCTGCAAATAAGGAAGTTTCTGTTTTGAAGTCCATATGTGTGTGTGCTTGAGATGCCAGCTGGTGTATTTATGTTGCATGCACAGATGTAAAACTGCCAACTGATTTTATACCAAATAAAGTTTAATCTTTTTATACGTACTTTGTGTCAAAGTTATGAAGTGGTACATAAGAATGTTCTCACGACTTAGGTCTTTTAAAATAAAAGGTGCTTTTAAAAATAAGAACTCATGACACGATTAGGAAAAAGGATAGTGACATAGATGGTATATCTTTGTGTAAAAGAATGTTATTGCTATATCGTTATTGCTATATACATAAATAAGGCTTGATTTATTATAGTCATTGATATATATATCCTCTTTTGTGGCTAGAGTCAGTCAGGTTTGTGTTTAATCCAATTTATGAATACTGAAATGTGAAAGCCAAATTTATGTGGTTATTTAAGTCTTTGGCCTGTTTTTTCAGTATCCTTGATTTTAGCAAGTTGAAATGATTGTGTATTTTGGGTGGCATTTTTACCAGTGTATTTAAATTTTTTTCTGAAAGGAATACCAGTATTTACAGAGATAATATTTTCCAACTCTATGGAAATTTAAACCCCAACATAAAAATAGTAAAATAGTCATTTATTCAGAAGAATCTTTGAAAGAGGCCTTTTTGGATTTCTTTTAACATATCCCCTCTAACCAAATGAAAAAAATCGGTTTTATTTAGTGTATCCCTCCTAAACAAGAACAATGATCTCATAGTTGGAAAGTTGATCTTTAATGTTTACAGATTAACCTCATATCTGTTATTTAGCTGCAGACTTATTTTAGAGTTAAAATTCTTTTTGATTAGTATTTTCAAAAGTCATCGTTAACAATTTGCATAGCTTACCAGCTAATGAGTTTTTTCAATGTATAGTTTCTCATATGAATGGGCATGTTTCAGTTGAACCATTTTCAAAAGTATTGATTTTTACACTATTTGATGAGTGTCTACAGATGATTTTTAGACATTGCACAAGAACAGGTTATTTGAATGAGTATTTTTGTTTTTGCATTGCCTATGATTTCTTATTTGTTTTTATCTCATTGTATGTAATACATACTGGTTCATAACTATTTGCAAGTAGAGAGAAGGTGTTTAGGTGCTTATCTAAAATCATATTTTAATTAGAAAAAATGAGATGATGCTATAAACATGTGTTGGCCCATTAATCTTCTATCCAGTTTTTCATTTGAAACACAATAAATATGTGTTTCACTTATGTACATCTAAATATATTGATTCTGTGTGCATTGATTTAAATTAGGTTTGTTCTGACTTGGCATTTATATAGAACTGCCTTATCATAGTTCCATATTTGATTATATTTATGCTAATGTTTCATAGGCCTTTCTAACTGACCATTAATTTTTTTTTTCCTTTTTTTTTTTTTTTTTAAGGACCACACCCTTGGCATATGGAGGTTCTCAGCCTAGGGGTCTGATCAGAGCTACAGCTGCCGGCCTACACCAGAGCCACAGCAACGTGGGATCCGAGCCGTGTCTGCCACCTACACCACAGCTCATGGCATTGCCAGATCCTTAACCCACTGAGCAAGGCCAGGGATTGAACTTGCAACCTCATGGTTCCTAGTTGGATTCATTTTCACTGTGTCACAATGGGAATTCCCTGACCATTAATTTTATTCATTGTTACTCATGTTATGAAACTCAAACATTTTTAATAATGCCTTTATTTTTTAAGTAGCACCTTACTAGGCATGATTTCTTTTTCTTCATTCGTGGGCACAATTTTGTCATAAAAGGCTGTGCGTTTGCTATTATTTCTGGCATAATTTTACTTGACCTTTGGATTTCTTTACATTATTCCTTACCTTTAAAAGCATGAATTTTGATTGAATCAGGCTTCTGAATTCATGAAGACAGCTTGATTTGGAGTAAGTTTTATATGATGAGACAGAATGTTGGAATAGAAATCACATCTCCTAATGGCTAATCTGAAGGGATAGAATGGTTCTGGGAAAATGTACAATTAATCCACATCAGAAGTATATCAAGAGACTAGGAAATTAAAAAAAACAAAAAAACAAAACCCAAAACAAAAAAAGGCAGAACAAAAAAGCAGTACAATATAGTTGAATGAGCCATTGACAAACCCTGGCCTTGTTACTCAGTTATGTGATACGAGGATAGTTTTCTGGAACTTCAGTTTTTCCACCAGAGAAAGGGAATAGTAATTCTGGTTTAATAAATTTTATGTGAGTATTAATAATAAATCTCTAACTAGGGTTAGGGTATGGAGCATGTAGTAGGCATTTAACGTTGATTGTTTTAAAAAATAGCGGTAGTTGTAGCAGTTGGGGAATAAGTTAACTGTATAGGAAATAAGAGATACATGTAAAGCTAACTCAGGACAGGATAGAAACAGGAAGAATTAATTGTTGCTTCATATTTTTTCTTACTATTTTAAAGAAAGGACCAAACATCCAATTTTTATAGCCAAAAGACAGAACCTTTTATTACTCATTTAAGAGATTATGTTCCATACATTGCTTGGTTATTTAGTGCCAGGGCCAACGTCTTTTAGTAGGATATCACTTCAAACAGTGCTGCCGCCACTGCAGGTTGCAAGCACATGATTGAAGGCTTCTAGTTCTCAGCTCATGCCCAGATGTCTTTCAATAACTATAGCCAGTAATTTCTTCAAATTGCTCACTTTATCAGCAGCACATGTCATCAATCCTGAAGTGGTTGCTCAAGTCAAACTGCAGAATCTTTAGCTTACAGACGCAGCTGCAAACAGGTGAACAGGCAGAAAGTAATTTGTGCAGCTTGGTGGCTGTCAGACGAAAGACAGACAATCTGTGTTTAAAACAGATTGCAGGCCCTGTATGGGCCAGACAAAAGGGAATTCTCCAACTGCAAATAATTCCAAGGTTAACATATTTTCCTTTCTGCCATTAGGTGATTTGTTAAAATTGGAAACAATGAACATTATAAATCTACACAGAAACTGGAGACAAGATGAAAGAGAAAATCAGATCACTAAATAGGTTTACATTTGTCTTTCCAAAGAAATACAACTGGCATTCATATATGCTATTTTCTCACAAATTAAGCCAAGTTATAAAGTAATTCTTTGAAACATACAAGATTATAAATGTTTCAAGTTGCATTAAGAATTACTGATATTAAAAAACAATGAAACCTGAACCAGTACAGTTTTTATAATAAACATTTTGGTTTTTAGAGCTAATTATTAATTTGCAAATATGAGAATTTGCTATTTTGAAATACTATTTAGTATTTACCTTGAAACTTTCTTACTGTGGATTTGTAAAGCAGCATATTCTAATACATCACACTTTTCAGCACATAAGGATCTACTATGGTTACAGATCAAAAATTCTTAGAGAAAAAATTTTCAAGGACTTAATAAGCATTTAACATTATCCTTACATTTAATTTTCTCTGGAGTTAATTGGAACATGACTATGAAAGATCTGATTCTATCTGTAAGATAGCCCCATTTTAGAAGACTGTTCCCTTAGTAGTAGTAGGAATATTAATTTTGTCCATGTATCTTGAAATTAATAAACTATGTTATGAGATCCTAAATCAGCAGCATATTACTTGTCAGTATTAGTTCCTATGAGTGCTTACTCACTAAACAAGAAGAAAGACTATATTACACTAGCTTAATGAGTAGCGCATTAGATTAGCCCTTCTTTGTTATTATGTACCAGGGTGCAGGTCTATGATACACAGAATAACCATAATGAATGTGACTCATCTCCCTTTTTCTTTGTTTCTCTTGTGCTCTCTTATATTTCACGATCATTTTAGTGTCGTAATTGTTTTCAGTGGATAATGAACATCTGTAACATAGGGTTTAGGAACCTAATTTTCAGTATCAAACTGGATTCAAGTCCCAGTTTGGTTATTTTATGTGACCTTCGACTAGTTACTTAACCACTTAAATACTCAGTTTTTCAGTGATAATAGTGCTATTTGTCTAACTCACATTCTTTTTGCAATATTTAGGAAAATATAAAGCATTGTGCATGGTGTCTTGCACATATTTAAAGATTTATTAAATCTTAGCTATTTTCCTTTACAATTTAAACATCTGGAGGAGAGGGAGTGTATTTGTCTTGCTTCTTCTAGCTGCTTCCTCAGCATTTGCCACCTTGCCTTGAACAATAAGAACTCAAAAACTAATCAGAATGAATTTATTATTGGTTCTGTAAATTTCAGAGTCCACTTTGATTTTTTTTTTTCTTTTTGCTTTTTAGGGCCACACTTGAGGCACATGGAGGTTCCCAGGCTAGGGGTCGAATTGCAGCTGTAGCTTCTGGCTTACGCCACAGCCACAACAATGCAGGAACCAAGCTACTTATGCGACCTACACCACAGCTCATGGTAACACTGGATCCTAATCCACTGAGCAAGGCTAGGGAACGAACCTGCGTCCTCATGGATGCTAGTCAGATTCATTTCTGCTGAGCCACGATGGGAACTCCTACTTTGATTTTCTTTGGTGATAATAATTTTTCCTTGCCAAGTACCTTGACTTTAGAAATTAGAAAAATTCTGATTTAGTTTTTTGAGTATAAGAAAAATGAAGGATATTTTAGTTTTTATTTCAGTTTACCTAACACTAATAACTTTTTGTTTAAAGTTTTTATTGATAGACAATTGATGTATAATATTATATAAGTTATAGGTGTACAATGTAGTGATTCACAATTTTTAAAAGTTATAGTCCATTTATAGTTATTATAAAAATATTGGCTATATCGCCTGTGTTGTACACTATATCTGTGGAGCTTATTTCATACATAACTCACTCTTGATTGTAGTTATTTTTCAAATGTAATTTGTTTTTTTCAGCTTTACTGTGATGTAATTGATAAAATTGAGATTTGATGTATATTTGATAGTTGTCATGATTTGATATATATAAACATTGTAAAAGGATGAACTCATCCATCACATGTTTGTGCATGCGCGTGCACACCCCCCCCACACACACACCGTGCACATATTTGGTGATGGCATTTAAATTCTACTCTTTGGCAAATTCCAATCATACAATACAATGTTATCAATGTTATACATTAGATCCTTAGACTTTGTTTATCTTATAGCTGAAAGTTTATATCTCTTGTACCAACTTCTATTTTTCTGATTCTCCAGTCCCTGATAACCAATTTTTAATTTGTTTCTATTAGTTTGGCTTTTTTTTAAGATTCTACATTTAAATAATACCATGTATTATTTATCTTTTTCTGTCTTATTTCACTGAATATAATGTCTTTAAGGTCCATCCATGATGTCACAAACATCAGGATTTCCTCCTGTCTCCTATCTGATTAATAATTCCATTTTATTTATATCTTTCTATATCTGTCTGTACACACACACACACACACCATATTTCTTTATTTATTCATCAGTTGATGGACACTTAGGTTATTTCCATGGCTTGAATATTGTGAATAATGCTTCAGTGAACATGGGAATGCAGAGCTCGCTTTGTTTCAAATATATTGATTTTTTTCATGCCAGAGCATAAGCCTCATGGTCTCTATAGACTGACTCACCATTGTTTCTCTCTGTTCTTAGGCCAAAAATTAATGGATGCAAGAACACAAGTCTTAACTTTAGGTCTTGGAGGTATCTCATATCAGAACTAATTTGTCTTTAGAGCAGTAGCTAGAGCTTCTAAAATATACTGTTTTGCAGGCCACAGTGAACTCTTACTTTGGAGGTCTCTGAGAGTGGGGCTTGGATGTCGGTCATTAAAAAAAAAACCCAAACAACTCTTTGTGTCAATCTAATGTGGATCCAGGGTTGAGAACAACTGTGTTGGAACAGAGATTGGCTAAGTATGGCCCATAGGCCAAATATAGCCCACTGTCTCTTTTTTCAGTGGTACACAGCCATGGTTATTTAGTTATTTGTTTAGTTGTTATCTATGGCCCTATTATACTACAGTAACAGAGTTGAATAAATAAGTGCAACCGAGACCTTATTGCTCACAAAGCCTAAAGTATTTACTATCTGGCCTTTTATAGAAAAAAAATTTGCCAAACCTTGCTTCAGATTTGAGCTCTGATTATTACAGCTTTGCCAGTTTCCTAGAAGTCGTGTTAATACTTGAGGTAATTGGTGAATTGGCCAAACTTTTGGTTATCTTTTCATTTCTTGTCTAATGGATTGTGAGCTATAGGAGGGCAGCTGTCATATTTTATAGGCTTTGAATACCTTAACCCTTAGTATTGTTAATTTTGCATAGTTGGATCTAAGTAAATATTCATTTATTGATGCAAACTATTGGCCTTAGATTATCACATGAGGGTACCAGCAAGGGGGAGTGAGGAGTTTTTGTCTTGCATACTTTCAGTTCTTTAATATTTACTTATTCAAATGTAATATTGCAAAATGTTAAAATGTTAGATATTTTAGTATTTTGTATTACCAAGACATGATTTTAAAATTATGGTAAATCTCCTCTCCCCTCCATTTCTCTAATTCCTTTCAGTCTTCATTACTCTATCAGTTGTTCTTGAGTTTTAGATCTAGCTCAGCTATAAAATACCATACCACCTTTTCATCATTGTTACTCTTTTGAAAATTTAGTTTTATATTTCAGGAAATTTTGACAGTGACTGGGATATCTGTGTCTTGAAAATATTTTGGGGTCTGGCAGATATATGGGCGATCCAATTTTAATAAAAGTTTAGCCTTACTTCTAAGCCTTTCATGTGTAAAGTTAACTTCACTTTTGTTTTTAGTGTGGTTATAGTAATTTTTAAATTTTTGGTTGTTCAGGAGAGAAAACAGACATGAAAACATCCCATATAGGCTTCTGTTATATTTCCCTGGAATGATGTATTCAATTAGCTTTCAAATATTACTGCATAAATTTTGTTCAAAGACTGTATCTCACCACTTGTATCCCAAATACAGTTAGTTCACATCCATGTGTTATATATTTATTAAGAAAGTAAGTTGCCATCTTAAAAAGATTTTCATTTGAGTTGATGACTAAAGGGAATATGTTATTTAGGGCAAGGAAAAAACCTGAAGCACTCCGGCAGGTTGCTGACTGAAGGCCAAATGGCTGATCAGAGAGTCTTTATATGCATTGGTAATGTGTTGTGCAATATAAGCTGAAATATATTCCACCAGGGAGGAAAACGGAATAGGTTACATACACTGTTCCTAAGTGCAATGAATATAAAACTTCGTTACTCACTTTAAGCAGGTGCTTTTTATACGAGGCTTTAAAAAATATAAAACTGCTGGTGAGATGATTGGTTTGTACAGACACCCCTTAGCTTGCAGTGCTTTGACCAGATAAAGAGGCTAAAAGTATTTTTGCAAACATTTCTTGAATGAGTCAGGGATTGATGGTTAATAATTCTCTTGATGTAATAACCTATCAGTATAACTTGTATGGTACATGAAATTTGTCTCTGACTTGCTTATGAAGAATTATTTTCAGGGACACAGGAATAATTTTCTAGTTTTTTTTTTTATCTAGTTAATTTTAAAGAAATGCCACTTAACCAAAGTTAATTTTTTAAAGATATAAACATGCATTTTAAGAGTATTTTTGAAGAAACTCTCAAATACTATTTCATTGTAGTTTTTAGTTCTTTATAGTTCTTCAAGAACTACAGAGTATTTTATAGGCATCAAAATTCAATAAATTTTTGGAATGTAAAATAACTTTCTAGGATAGCATCTAGTTGCTGAGCATCATGAAGGAATAAAAAGTATATTAATTAGTCCATAAAGATTTATAGTCATTCCACCTACACATACAAATGCCCATATATTTCTCTTCAGCTCTTAGTACAAGCACCTATTTACAGTTTAAACACTGAACATTCTTCTGCAAATGAATTTTCATAAACATAAAATAAAAGGGAGGTAGACAGGGTGGTAAATAGGTGTTTTTCATATTTCTTTTAGGTTTTAAATATGTGAACCAGTGGGTTTTCTTTTTAAATACTCTCTAGATGGATGGATTGATTGTTTTTTTCCTCTCCTCTCTTTCTCTATTTTTTTTTTTTTTTTTTTTTTTTTTTTTGCTTTTTAGGGCTGCAGGTGCATCTTGTGGAAGTTCCCAGGCTAGGGGTCAAATTGGAGCTGCACTTGCTGTCCTTTGTCACAGTCACAGCAACGCCAGATCCAAGCCGCATCTGTGACCTACACCACAGCCCAAGGCAACTCCAGATCCTAAACCAAATGAGTGAGGCCAGGGATCAAATCTGCATCCTCATGGATAATAGTTGGGTTTGTAACCCACTGAGCTACAACCGGAATTCCTCTCTGTATTACTGAGGTGACCTTCACGTAACAAAGTCAGCAGTTTTAAAGTAAACAATTCAGTGTATATTTACAATGTGGCAAAACTTTTCATCACTCCCTAAAAACACCCTATACCCTTTAAGTAATAATCATGCCCAATCTCTCTCTGCCGCATTCCCTCTAATCTGGCTTCTGTTTCTATGGATTTACCTATTCTGGGCGTACTATGATATTATATAATACATGTTTATCTAAGTTGTGTGTATCAGTAGTTCAGTTTTATTGCTGCATCGTATTCCATGGTATGTGTATATCACAGTTTGTTTAACTATTATCTGTTGAAGGACATATGGGTCATTTCCAGTATTTTCCTTTTCTATCTATACCGCTTATTTCTCTTTCTTATTACGCTAGGTAGAACTTCCAGCATTATTTTGAATGGCAGTGGCGAGAGCTGATGTCCTTGGCTTTGTGCCAGTCTTAGCATGAAAACATTAACTTTTTTACCGTCAAGTAGCTTTAGGTGTTTCTGTAGATGGTCATTCTCAGGTTAAGGAAATTCTTCTCTATTCCCCTCTTCCTGAAAGTTTTCTATGAGTTGTTGAATTTTGTCAAATGCATCTTCCTGTATCAATAGATATTATTATATTTTTTCTCTTTAGCCTGTTAACATGGTGAGTTACATTGATCTTCCAGTTTTGAACTGAACATCCATTCCTAGAATAAATCCCAGTTGGTCATGATATGTTTACTTATATTTTATATATCCACAAACTCATTGCTGAATTTCATTTTCTAATGTTTTGTGAAATATTTTCACATGTATATTAGTGAGGAATATTGTGTTTAGTCTTCCTTTTTGCAATGTCTTTGTTTTAGAATCAGCGTAATTCTGGCTTCATAAAATGAAATGGGAAGTGTTTCTTCCTATTCTGTGTTTTGGAAAGAACTGTGTAGAAGGGGTATTAATACTTCTTCAAAGATTTGGTGTAACTTTCCAGCTGTCCCTGGAGATTTACCCTTTGTGAGTGTTTTTAGATTTTTCTTGATTTATTGATCCATATCATCAAAGTTATTACATTCTTTTTGCAGAATTTTTACTTGTGGTATTTTCTTCTTAAGCTTTTGTTGCTTGCAGTCTGTGGTGATACCCTGTTTCATTCCTGATATTGGTAGTTTATAGTCTCTTTTTTTTCTTTACTAGCCTTGCTAAATTTTTGTCAATTTTAATTATTTAAAAAAAATTTTCAGGAATTCCTATTGTTGTTCAGTGAGTTAAGAAGCTGACGTAGGAGTTCCCGTCGTGGCGCAGTGGTTAACGAATCCTACTAGGAACCATGAGGCTGCGGGTTCGATCCCTGCCTTTGCTCAGTGGGTTAACGATCTGGCGTTGCCGTGAGCTGTGGTGTAGGTCACAGACGCGGCTCGGATCCTGTGTTGCTGTGGCTCTGGTGTAGGCTGGCAGCTATAGCTCCGATTCGACCCCTAGCCTGGGAACCTTCATATGCCGTGGGAGCGGCCCAAGAAATGGCAAAAAAAAAAAAAAAAAAAGGAAGCTGACGTAGTGTCTGTGAGGATGTGGGTTTAATCCCTGGGCTCACTTAGTGGGTTAAGGATCAAGTTGCTGCAAGCTGTGGCATGGGTTGCAGATGCAGTTCGGGTCCTCTGTTGCTGTGATTGTGGTGTAGGTCGGCAGCTGCAGCTCTGATTCGACCTCTAGCCTGGGAATGTCCATATTTTGCAGATGCGGCCATAAAAATAAAAACAAAAACAGTTTAAATCAACTTCATTGATCTCTGCTGTTATTGTTATATCCTTCACTTGTGCTGGGTTTATCTTTCTCTTTTTTTATGTTTTTCAGGTGAGAACCTAGATTATTGACTTGAGACTTACTTTTCCAATGTGTACATTTAGTGCTGTAAAATTTCTTCTCTGCACTGCTTTAGTTGTGTTTTGATACAATTTTAATATATTGTATTTTCATTCAGTTCAGTGTATGTTTTAAATTTTTCTTGAGTGTTCCTCTTGTGACTTGTCAAATCTTTAGATCTGCTTAATTTCCAAGTAATTGGAGATTCTTGTATTATTCTTACTGATTTCTAATTTTTTAAAATTTTATTTTTTATTAAAGTATAGTGGATCTATAATGTGCCACTTTCTTCTGTACAGTGAAGTAACCCTGTCATACATATATTTATATATATATTTTTTTCATTCTCTCTTCCATCATGTTCTGTCCCAACAGATTGGATTGGATATAGTTCCCTGTGCTATAAAAGTAGAACCTCACTGACTTAGCCATTCTATATGTAATAGTTTACATTTATTGATTTCTAATTTGAATCGCTGATAGTCAGAGAAGAAACTCTGTTGACTTCAATTCTTGTAACTTTTTGAAGTTCATTTATGGCCCAGAATTACATGGTCTCTCTTATTAAATATTCTATAGGCATTTGAAAAGAATGTTTATTTTTTGTTGTTCTGTAATACCAATAGTAATGATAGTGTTTTTTGACATCTTCTATATCTTAGTTGATACTCTTGTAGTTTTTCTGTCAGTTGTTAAGAGACGTGTTGAAATGTCCAGTTAGAATTGTGGATTTGTTTATTCCTCTTTTTATCAGCTATATGCTACAGTTTTTGCAGCTCTGTTAGTTTCATATACATTTAGGATCACTGTATTATTTTGGAATATCTACTCTGGTACTTTTTTTTTCTCTTAAGTTTACCTGATGTTAATATAAGCATCTTGCTTTTTTAAAACATTGCGATTAAATTTACACATATAAGTTCGTAACACAACATTTACCATTTAGGCACTTTAAAGTATGCAACTGAGGGATTTTTATTATATTCTTAAAGTGTTGCAACCATCACTGCTGTATAGATTTAGAACATTTTTTATCACCCAAAAAGAAACCCTCTATCCTTTTAGCAGTAACTTCCCATTCCCACTTAACTCCAGCCTCTGTGAACCACTAAATTTTGTCTTTTTTTTTTTTTTTTTTTTTTTTTGTCTTTTTGCCTTTTCTAGTTCCGCTCCTGTGGCATATGGAGGTTCCCAGGCTAGGGGTCTAATCAGAGCTATAGCTGCCGACCTGCACCAGAGCCACAGCAACGCCAGATCCGAGCTGCGTCTGTAACCTACACCACAGCTCACAGCAACAGCAGATCTTTAACCCGCTGATCAAGGCCGGGGATCGAACCCACAACCTCATGGTTCCTAGTAGGATTCTTTAACCTCTGAGCCACGACGGGAACTCCTAAGTTTTGTGTCTTTATGGATTAACCTATTTTTGTATTTTCTGTTAGTGGAATCATGCAACATGTGACCTTTTCCATCTAACTTATTTCACTTAGCATGATGTTCTTTAGGGTCCTCCATATTGTGTATGTATCAGTACTTATTTTTGTAGTGAATAGTACTCCTTAATGTAGTACATTTTGTTTATCCATTCATCAGTCGATGGGCATGTGTTGTTTCTGCTTTTTGATTATTAAGAACAATGCTATTATGAACATTCTGTACAAGCTTTTTTGTGGACATATGTTTTCATTTCTCTTGTGTATTTACCTAGGACTAGAGTTGCTCATTCATATGTTACCTCTATGTTTAACTTTTTGAGGAATTGCCAAATTGTTTTGCATCATAGCTGCATCATTTTATATTCCGACGAGCCATGTGTGAGTGTTAAAATTTTCCTACATTCTCACCAATGCTAGTTATTTTCTCTTTTCAACTTCACCTGTCTAGTTGGTTGAAGTGGGATCTTACTGTGTTCTGCCTTCTTTCAATTAATATTTGCATGACCTTCTTTTTTTCCATTCTTTTACTTCAATATGAAGTAAATTTCTTGTAGATAAGGTTGGGTCATGTTTAATCCAGTCTGCCAATCTTGTCTTTTAATTCCTAGATTTAGACCATTTATATTTAATGTAGCCATTGGTTGGTTAGGTCTTAAGTCTGCTATTTCAGTTTTTAGTTTTTGCTTTCTGATCGAAATCTCTGTATTTTTCTGTCGTTTGGTTCCTTGAACATTATTTAGAATTCCATTTTGATTTATATGTAATTATTTTGAGTATACCTTGTTGTCAAGCTTTTTTGGTGATTATTTTGGGTCTACATTTCATATATCTACTGTCTCCTGGTATCATCATTTTTCTAGTTCAACTCATGTGGAGAGTATACTTACCATTGTTTCTTTACCCTTTCCTGTGTATAATACAATTATCTTAAAGGTTTCCTCAATACTGATTTGAGAACCACACCAGATATTACCATTGTTTCAACATTTAACATACACCTCAAAACTATAGAAAAGAAGGATAGTCTGGGAATTCCCATTGTGGCTCAGCGGGTTAAGAACCTGACTAGTATCCATGAGGATGCAGGTTCAACCCCTGGCCTTGCTTAGTAGGTTAAGGATCCCATGTTACCACAAGCTGTGGCTTAGGTTGTAGAGGTGGCTTTGACCCCATGTTGCTGTGGCTGTGGCGTAGGCTGACAGCTGCAGTTCCAATTCAACCCCTAGCCTGGGAAGGAACTTCCGTATGTTGCAGGTGCAGCACTAGAAAAGGGGTTGGGGGAAGAAGGACAGTCTGATATATGTACTCTGTTTTTGCTTATTTTGTTCATCCTTTTTCCCTAATATTCCAGAGTTCCTTATTTTGCCCTTTTTGGTTGGAGAGTTTACTTTATTCTTTTAGGGAAGACCTCCTGGTTAGAAACTTTTTTTAGTTTTCTTTCATTTGAGAATGTCTGGTTTTACCTTTCAACCTGACTGATATCTTCAGCTGTTGAAAAATATTGTGCCACTTCCTACTTGACCTTATGGTTTCTAATTTAAAAATCTACTGTCATTGAAATATTTTTCCTTTATGAGTAAGGTGTCATTTCTCTTTTACTCCTTTCAAAGTTTTTTTTTCTCTGCCTTTAGTTTTTAGAAGTTTATAATGTGGTTTGATTTCTTTGATTACTCTGGGGTTAGCTCAATTTCTTAATTTTCAGGTTTATGTCTTTTGCCAAATGTGAGAAGTGTTAGGCAATACTTATTTCTTAAAGTACTTTTCAGCCCCACATTTCTCCTCTCCTCCTGGAACTCTGATGACATGAATGTTAGATCTTTTGTTATGGTCTCACAGGTACCTGAGTTTCTGTTCATTTTTTTCTTTCTGTTTTCTGTATAGTTCAAATTGGATAATTTCTGTTGTGCTATCTTCCAGTTTAGAGAGTCTTTCCTTTATCTTCTCCACTCTAATATTGAAACTGTCTGCTGAGTTTCTTATTTCTGTTTTCCATTTCTAAAATTTCTATCTGAATCTTTTTAATGTCCTTCTTTCCTCCATTTCTCCCTTCCTTCTTCTCTAAATTATTAATTTGTTTCAGGTGTACTTAAAGTTGCTTATAAGACACTTTCAGGGAGTTCCCCTCGTGGTGCAGCAGAAATGAATCCGACTAGGAACCATGAGGTTGTGGGTTCGATCCCTGGCCTTGTTCAGTGGGTTAAGGATCTGGCGTTGCCGTGAGCTGTGGTGTAGGTTGCAGATGTGGCTCAGATCCTGCATTGCTGTGGCCCTGGTGTAGGCCGGCAGCTACAGCTCCGCTTAGACCCCTAGCCTGGGAACCCCCATATGCCATGGGAGCGGCCCTAGAAAAGGCAAAAAAGCTAAGACACTTTTAAAAATGGTATTTTATTTTTTACCTTTATTTAATTTATTTTTAATTTAATTAATTTATTTGAAACACTTTTATGATGGCTTTTTGAAAGTCTTTGTCAGATGGTTCGAACATATCTGTCATTTCAGTGGTATCTAGGAATTGTCTTTTCAGTTTGGGATCTTGGTTTTTTGATTGAATTCTGAAAATTTAGATATTGTTTTCTGAGACTCTAGATCTTATTTAAACATTGTTTTATGTTGCATCATCTGATAATGCTCCAGCTGTGGAAGGAGACATGCTCCCTTGTTACTGTCAAGTGGAGTTAGAAGTTCAGCATTTCCAGTTGGCTTCCATTGATACCCAAATGGGGGGTGGAGGAGTATAACTTTTGGATCTTGGGATTCTAGCCCTTATTTAGATCTCCAGAGGTAACTCCCTGGCTTGGAATAGTTGGATTGCCCATTGCTGCTCCCCATAAGATCTCTACTGACACCAGAGTGGTGGTGGTAGGGTGGCTCATTGTTGCTGATGGTTAATGAAGGTCCTAATTCTCTTCTAGGTAGGCTTCCTTTGGCACTACCCTGGGAGGTTGAAGGTTTCCTCCTTATTGCCAAGTTGGGTTGGAAGTCTAGGTTCTCTCTTCAGCCTTCTTTCATGTTACCCAATTTGGGACATTTGGGTTTCCTTGTTAGAGCATGTAATTTTTTTGATCTCCCCCATGTTCCCAGGCCAGAGATTGAACCCAAGCCATAGCAGTGATAATGCTGAATACTTAACCACTATGCTACCAGGGAGCTCCCTGTTAGAGCATGTTGAAAGTTGAAGTCTGGGCTTCCTATTGACTTTTGCTAGTGTTGGTGTGGGTTGAGACCACAGTTTTTTCTGTGGTGATTGTTTGGAGTAGAGCAGTTATTATCTAAAAGTTTTCTTTCTTGCTGCTAGGATGCTATTATTCAGGTCCTTTGGCCAGAGAGGATAGGCTTTTGTTAGGACTTTTTATGTCTGTACCTATTGGCCTTCCTGGGCTACTGGCTTCTTCAGCTTCAAGTCTAGAGTGTATGAGGCAAAAACAGAGCCTTTGCACCTCACCACTGTGTTTTTCTTTGGCTCCCGAAGTCCCTAACTGGTCTGCTTCCTTCTTTCCACTTTTCAAAGGCTCTTTATTTTTGTTTTATATATAATGACACTGGGCTTTTAAGTTTTCCTTAATTAGCATGAAAAATAGGGAAAAGTCTACCCTGTTTCCTGGAAGTGGAACTAGTTTATTTCTATAATGAGCTAGGAAAAAGTGTCTGAACTATTTCTAGTGACTTGTGACAGAACTTGATGGAGAATAATGTGAGAAAAAGAATGTGTGTGTGTATATATATATATATATATATATATATATATGTGCGGGCTGGGTCACTTTGCTGTACAGCAGAAATTGACAGAACATTATAAATCAGCTGTAATAAAAAAAGTCTTGATTATGTTTCATTTTGGTTTGAATAGGGTGAATGTGGACTTGAGTAGTCTGTTTGTTGATGCTATTATTTTTTAGCTTAACTGTATCTCAGCTACCTGACAGGATCTTTGACTCTGACTTCAGTGGTAGTAATGTTTATTCTTGAAGGATGTGGTCTGCACTGGTTTGTGAATAATTTAGAGCTCAGTTCGTGTATGGATTGGATTATCATTTCTGTTTTTCTTCTTGTACATAGTTGTAAAATATATTTCTTAGACTCTGAGATCTTCTACCATTTAAGTTGTATATTTGGGTTATTTATTGGAAAGCTTTTTGTTGTTTGTAACTTCACATATTGACCTCTGTTTATCTTCTTTCCTTTTATTTGTAAGTAAATGTATATACACCAGAATTAGCAGGGGGTTTTATTATTGCCTTCTGATTCTACCTACTGTTATTACAGAGTGTTATTTGTCTCTATTCTTTTTTTTTTTTGTCTTTTTGTTGTTGTTGTTGTTGTTGTTGTCGTCGTTGCTATTTCTTGGGCCGCACCCGCGGCATATGGAGGTTCCCAGGCTAGGGGTCTAATCGGAGCTGTAGCCACCGGCCTACGCCAGAGCCACAGCAATGCGGGATCCGAGCCGCGTCTGCAACCTACACCACAGCTCACGGCAACGCCGGATCGTTAACCCACTGAGCAAGGGCAGGGACCGAATCCGAAACCTCATGGTTCCCAGTCGGATTCGTTAACCACTGCGCCACAACGGGAACTCTTGTCTCTATTCTTTAATGTGAAACCTTACTTATAACGGTAATTAAGCTTCTAAACTTATTAGTAAGTCAGTTTTTAGATTATATGTAAAATTTAATAAAATTTCCTATTTCTACAGTAATGCCAATTTCTGTATAATTTCTAATTTTTTCTATGTGTAGTTTTCATAGTTGTAATCATATTGTTTGTACTATCTTATGTTCTCTTATACTGTGATTTAACTTTTCTCTCTCTCTTTTTTTTTTTTTTTAACTTTTTAGGGCTGTGCCCACCACATATGGAGGCTCCCAGGCTAGGGGTCTAATTGGAGCTATAGATGCTGGCCTATGCCACAGCCACAGCAACACAAGATCTGAGCCTCATCTGCGACCTATATATACCACAGCTCATGGCAACGCCAGATCCTTAACCCACTGAGCAAGGCCTGGGATTGAACCCGCAACCTTATGGTTCCTAGTCGGATTCGTTTCTGCTATGACATGGCGGGAACTCTAAACATTTCTTAATAGATATATATTTTGTATACTTTCACATTAACATCAAATAACATAGGTTTCATTGATAATGAGATATTAATATTTCATAATACAGTTAATCATTCTCCTCTTCTGACATTTGAAATGTTTTCTGATTTTTGCTGCTTTGATTAATACTGCTATGAAGCATTTTTCCTTCTCTTTAGTTATTTCTTGGAGAGAAAATTTCGGGACTGAATGACTTGGTTATGGATTCTAAGTTTTAAAAAATAGCATATAGAAGTTCTCTTGTGGCACATTAGGTTTAGGATCTGGTGTGGTTGCTGCTTTGGCGTAGGTTTGATCCCTGGCCTGGAACTTCCACATGCCACAGGCAAGGGCAAAAAAACAAATAAAACATAGAGATGTACTGCTCTCTCACATCATTCCACGAATATATAATGCATCTGGTAATGAAGGGTAATGGTTGTTGTAATAACACCTCAGCAGTATTAAATATTGTTGCTTACATTTTCACTTTTCCTTTAACTCACCTTTCTTTAGTTATAGCAAAATTCGTCTTTTGTCTTTTTATTATTTGTGTTTCTCTTAGGTGAATTTTCTTTTGTATTCTTAACCATTCATTGACTGATTCATGGGTTTCTTCATTCAACAGATAATCTGTGTGCTTAATGAAGTGATTTATTAACTTTTAGTATATTTGTTAAAGAAATTTTTTAAGTCTCTATAAGTCTTTGGCCTTTCCCTGTGAATAGTTATTTATGCTATCAAAATAGAAACATGTTAAACTGTCAGATAGGACTACATGCCATTTATAACAATGATTTTTCCTAACAGGTTTTGTGTACTTAAGTAGTCAATGATCTTACCTATTATTGTTATTACCTTTATGCAGATGAATGGCCTTTTGAGTAAATGATGCCCCCACTGGCCATCTGTTTGCTGTCCTCAGGTAACGCTGTGTCTAGGCAGATAGTAATCCCATGGGAGTTAAACATTCTTCCCAGTTCCTTCTTGTGGCTAACTCCTTTGTCATTGCTAAAGCGCTGTTTTCTTAGGACTCAGACTAGTTCAGTCCCTCCCTTCCTTATGTTTTCATAGCACCCAGTACTTTTTTTAGCACTTTTCACAGTATTAAATAGGTACATGTTTGGGTAGTTATTGGTTTAATGACCAATAGTACTTTTTCACTAGATTGTATAATTCATAAGAAAAGAACCTGAAATGGTCTTATTTACCCCATAACGTTAGACTGCCTCTGGTATATGGTAGTGTATAGTTAAAAAAAAAAGAAAAAAAAAAGAATCAGTGAGTGAATGAATGAGACGTGACTCAGAGTTAGTGCATGCATGACGAACGATCTACTGATGATCATCCTTAGGTACAGACCGAACCTTGAGTCTTTCAGCTACGATAATTGACCTTCCCAGTGAAAAAGAGTCCAGAGTTATTTGTAGTGGGCCTTTGATTTTGTATTTGGAGGTCAGTGATTGAAGTAGCAAGAATGAATCTTGGTTGCATACAGTAAGAGTTCTTACAGTTAAAAGAATGCTTGTCAGAGTCAAAATTTCATAGTAGTCAGATACTTAGCTTGGCAGTCTTACTTTGTGGTAGAATTGAGATGCCTTATGGCAGAATTAAACTAAGCAAAGAAGAATGATCTTGTCCCACACAGAGGTAGTAATTGTTGTATCTATTTTTCTTCTGGTGTGCTCTTTACCAACTCCCTCTTAACACACACACATAGTTAACTTAATTTAAAAGATAGTTTTGCTCTTTACTATGATGTCTTTAACTTTGCCAGCTAGTCATTTAGAGTCCTTATCCACATTTAAAATTTTTTTATTAAAGTCTTTTCCACAGTTTCTCTCTTATGTTTACAGTAAGCTTTTAAAAAAGAGTTTCTAAGCTTCCTATATGATATGTTTAAATTATCTCATTTCACTTTTGTCCTAATGCCTACATAGTTTGTTTTGCTTTTTCCTTAACTTATTGACCAAGAGTGTTACCTCTTTACCTACTTTTGCTGCAGAATATGGAGTTCAGTATGAATTTTACATAGTAGTCCTTTAGATATTTCCACCAGTGGTTATTAATGAGAATTTATTTTTATATATTTCCTTCCCATATGTGTTATGAAATACCTAATCCAAGAAGCAGGGACTTTTTTCACTAAGCATTATATTTTCTCATCCTAAGTGTTATTTTTTAAAGTTCATGTATGTGTATAATATTGATTGATCATAACTGGTAGTTGGGTGTTATTTATTACTTCACCTAAGAACTTTTCTAAATTATTCTTTTGGCCACACCCATGGCATGTAGAAGTTCCTGAGCCAGGGATTGAACTAGTGCCACAGTTACGACCTATGCCACAGCTGCGGCAATGCTGAATCCTTAACCTGCTGCACCAGGGGGAACTTCCTCAACTAAGAATTTTTGTGTAAAGAAAAATGCAATCTAATAATGCATCATTTCATTATTTATATCATAAAGTAGTAGTTCATTATTCCTTATCCGACATTATAGCTCTAGAAGCCACAGGGAGATATAAAAGGTTTCAGAAGTTATTCTTGTAATAACAGTTTGTAAATTATATTTATCTTTAGACTTAATTTCGTTCACCTTTCACTAAAGCCACTGATTTTACCTAGTCCATATTCTTTCTATCATATGTATAGAAACATAGTAAAAGTTTTATTTGATTAGTGTAATTTTTCTTTGCCTTTAAAAAAATATTGATGGTATATGACGATATTACTCCCTTCAAAGACCGCTCTTCATTCCATATCCCATCCCAGCATACAGTCTTTAATCTCCTTCTGCTGCAGATAATCACTGGCTTTTATTGTTTTTTTTTTTTTTGTCTTTTTACTATTTCTTTGGGCCGCTCCCACAGCATATGGAGGTTCCCAGGCTAGGAGTCGAATCGGAGCTGTCGCCACTGGCCTATGCCAGAGCCACAGCAACGTAGGATCTGAGCCGCATCTGCAACCTACACCACAGCTCACGGCAACGCCGGATCGTTAACCCACTGAGCAAGGGCAGGGATCGAACCCGCAACCTCATGGTTCCTAGTCAGATTCCTTAACCACTGTACCACGACAGGAACTCCAATCACTGGCTTTTAAAACTTAAAAAAAATCTCATTATAATCAAATGCAACCACTCTTTTTTTTTTTTTTTTTCAGATGAAGAAACGGAGCCAGAGATTTTATGTGTTTATTTATTTATTTTTATTTTTATTTTTTTATCTTTTTAGGGCTGCTCCTGAGATATTTGGAGGTTCCCAGGCTAGGGGTTGAATTGTAGCTGTAGCCACTGGCCCACACCACAGCCACAGAATGCCAGATCAGAGCCGCATCTGTGACCCACACCTCAGCTCATGGCAATGCCGGATCCGTAACCCCCTGAGTGAGGCCAGGGATTGAACCTGCGTCCTCATGGATACTAGTCAGATTCATTTCTGCTGAGCCACGATGGGAACTCCAGCCATAGAGATTTTAAATCCAAGATTACACAGCTATTATATCAACAGGAAACTTCTTCTTATTCTTTAATGTATATAAACTGAACTTGCTCAATCTAAGCTTGTGTTGTTTGTAGTAATAGCAACAATGAGAATGTACTATCTAACATTTATTGAATGCCAAATCCTCTGTTAACCACCATCCACTTATTATTTCAGCCCTGAGGATTATTCTGTAAAGTAGCTAGTGAATTATACCCACTTTATAGTTATGGAAACAGAGTAGTTAAACTAGCACATTTTCTAGTTTATAATGTATAGTGTATCTGTATAACCTACAGTGTTTAACCTCAGAAAGTACTTGTTGTTTCTACATCTATCATGGATAAAATCCTAAGGAGGAGAAAATTCAGTTACAAGGTGTATTTACTTAAGAAACATAGCACAGCATGATATGACTTCTATGCCTGGTAGCATGGCATACTAATTAACCTGAAAATCTTTCCTATATAAACAGTCATGCTGGATAATATATAAAACATATAATTCTAAGTGAATTGCTAAATTTACAAGTAAGCAAAAAGAAAAAAAAAAAACCAAAAACCAAAAACAAGGAGGAAACTGAAAATCAGAGAAGGAAGCAGCAGGAATTCATGCTTTGATTTTCCTATTTGGCAGTGGTAACCTGTTATCAGTAGGGTTGGCTTTTAATCACCAGAGGGTTGGATGGGGGGACAAGAAAGGAGGAATTGGGAAGTGATTTTTGTTTCTCTAAGCTCATAACTTCTAAGGACTAGCGGGAAGGTGGATTGTTTGAAAAATCTGCCCCACTCTTTCTTTTGGCTTTGATGGGGAATATAGAGGGTTCTTTCCTTGAGAATTTGTGACCACAGTCCTGTCATCAGTCAGGTTTTAATTTCTGCATGGTCTTAAGAACCATCAAGCCAATAAGTTACCTTAAAATGTGATCTTGGGTGGACTGGTTACATCTCTGGGTATCTAATAGTAAATACAGATATTTGCTTTGGGTTATACCCTTAACTCTGGTAATATATTTAAAAGGGAAAACCTTGTGAAATGTAACTCAGAATCCAAAATTGCCAAGAACTTGAAAATAATTCCCTAAGGGCTAAGACCTCAAATAGCTGATGTGGACTCCTAGAATTTCAGTAATAACTGAAAAAATTGTGTAAAGTGATTAAGATTTTTAAAGAGGAGTTCCCATTGTGGCTCAGCAGGTTAAAAACACAACAGTGTCTGTGAGGATGCTGGTTTGGTCTCTGGCCTCACTCAATGGG
This sequence comes from Sus scrofa, assembly GCF_054392235.1. Classification (NCBI taxonomy): domain Eukaryota; kingdom Metazoa; phylum Chordata; class Mammalia; order Artiodactyla; family Suidae; genus Sus; species Sus scrofa. The sequence goes on along the minus strand of NC_139386.1, from coordinate 37,661,893 downwards.
TTAAGGATCTGGCTTTGTCAAAAGATGTGGCATAGGTTGCAGACGCAGCTTAGATCCCGCATTGCTGAGGTTGTGGCTTAGGCCTGTAGCTGCAGCTCAGAGTTGACACCTAGCCCTAGGAGAAGACCCCTAGGAACTTCCAAATGCCACAGGTGTGGCCATAAATAAAAGAAAAAAAATATTAGGGAAGTAAAAGATAGAGTTGAAAATATGAGAAAGGCACAGATATTGTCAATAAAGATTAGAAAATTAAAAAAAGGAAAGAAGTCATTGAGTGAATGACTAGACACAGCTAGAGACACTATGAACTTAAAGGTGGATATAAAGAAATTACCCTGAAGGCAGCACTGAAAATAAAGATGAAAATTTGAAGTACAGGTCAATGGAGTTGGTCACTAGAATCAGAGGATTCCATATAGGTCTAGTAATAGTCTTAGAAGGAGAAACTAGGAGAGGGATATTATTTAAAGACTTTTTGTTATCCCACAAAATTGGTGGAAGATGTGAATCTTCAGATATAAGAGTCATAAATCTGGAACAGAAAAATTAAACATAAATTTCTAGAGTAGATGCATTGTGATGAAACCCCAGTGTGCTAAAACAAGCATAAATCTTTAAAAGCGATCAAAGTGAAAAGAAATTAATGATATGATCTGCCACTGTTAATATTTTAGTTTCCATATTTGGCGCTAATGTCAGGATAAAGAAAACTCTTTGTTCTTGGACATCAGTTGTATTTGAAGTACTATGGTAAACTATCTGATATTCTCTTCTTTTAAACCCTTGAAGTCTTGTGATCTTCCTCTTTCCAGCCAAAACGAATCGTTGAAGTCCTCTTGCCAGACTGTGTTCAGAATTTGTAAGTTCTTCAGTATTCTAACCAGGCTCTGCCCCCTTCCAAATGAAAATATATATTTTTCTAGTTCCTTATACCCAGAAATGTCTAAATTCCCTAACCTATAATCAACAGTGGAAAGTTAAGTAACCTTGAAGAGGAGTAGATTAATTCTTGCTAATACTGCAAATTAGTTTTCCAAGAATGTATGTGTTTAGTGTGACAAAGACATGTTGGAACAAGACACTGATTCATAAAATTTTAGAGTTAGAAGCAGACTTATTTTGTTAATATAAGGCATCTTTTTTCATCATTCTGTCAGTATGAAGCTAAGTCTTTGTCAAATGTTTATTTGCCATTGTTGATGTTAAAAAAAGAATTAGAGAAGCTGATTTGTAGATATTTAGTAAATGCCTGTTGACTCTCTTTTTGCTGGAAACGATAGCATTAGGGACAGGGATTGCTGTGAGGGCGAAACAATGGAAAGTAAAGCTCTTGCTGTAGAAGACTATCTTTTGTTTCTTGTGAATAAAGTTCAGTTCTGTCACCTAATTATCACTGTGGTCTCTGCTTTTGAGATTACTTTTTGTTTTATGCCATTTAATTGGTTATAATTCAATAGTTATCTTTTATATCCTGTTGAAGATATTAAGTGATTTACTTAAGATTTTCGCAAAACTCGAGGCTGTCAATTTATCTGCTTTTCCGTGTTAAAAACAGTAAAATCATTATCATCAGCAGCAATAACAAAGCAACCATTGCTTTTTAACCTTTGCTGTCTCCTATTTTGCTATCTTTGTCACCTGTTGAGCCTTGGTACACCTCTTTGTTCTTGCCTGCCCAGCCTTTCTTTTTAAGACTTCCACTTTCTTCTCATGTGAGAAATCTTCCTCTCTTTCATTTTCTCCTTTTATTCTTCCTTGATAGAATAATGCTTAGTTTTTACTATAATATCAACATTTGGAAGCTCTTTGCTATTGTTCTTTTGTAGAATGTTCCCTATTAACTCTGCTAAAATGGCTATTTTAAAAGAATTTACCTCTTCCCTCTACAGAAAACTTTACTACTGCTTCACCACCCAATAGTAAAGTTTTTACTGTGATTTTATCGTTTTTGGGTATCTAGATTGAGTCCTGGCTGCCTGAGTGTCCTGAATGACCTTTTGTTTGATTTTATTAAATTACAGTTTTGGGAGTTCCTGTTGTGGCTCAGTGGTAACGAAACTGACTAGTAACTATGAGGACATGGGTTTGATCCCTGGCCTTGCCCAGTGGGTTAATTATCCGGCATTGCCGTGATCTGCAGCTTAGGTCACAGACATGGCTTGGATTCTGAGCATTAGATAATTAGTTTTAAATTTTGTAGTCATTATTCTTTTAGTGTACTTTCCTCCTGTTTTAGTCTCTGTTTGCTTTTTTACTTTTTAAAAAGTTTTACTGAATTATAGTTGATTTACAGTATTGTGATTTCTACTGTACGACAAAGTGATTCAGTTATATGTTTACACAGATCCATTCTTTTTCAGATTCTTTTCAATATAGATTTTCACAGAATATTGGATAGCATTGCCTGTGCTATACAGCAGGTTCCCATTGGCCAACCATTCCATATACTCTGTTTGCTTCTAATCCTACTATAAAGATGTTTTGAAGTCTCCTTTGATTGTTGATCTTGGAATAACCTTTTCTCTTATGTTGAATCCCCTGTTTCTTGAATCACATGTGTTATTCTTTCCTGATTTATTTCCTCTTTGTGGTGGAGCACAATTCTCTAGTTATCTTTCCAACAGAGGAAGTAAAACTTTTTTTTTCAGGTCTGGCATGTTTGAGTGAATTTTTATTCTACCTTCATGTGTAACGGTAGTTTGGGTGTCTATATAGAGATTTGCAGGTTGTGAATGATATTCCTACAGAATTTTAAAAGCATAGCTTTGTTGTTGTCTTCTCATTTCCAATACTGTGTTGAGAAGTTTGATATCCTTCTAATTTTGTGTTATATGTTTGCATGTTAGTCTTTTTCTGTTTTCATGCATCTGTTTTCTATCTCAGAAGCTTTTAGGAGCTTCTCTCTTTAGCCTTCATATTTGCTTTTCCATTTGTTCTGCTGGATACATGGATACCTTTTAAATTTGAAATTCCTGTGCTTCAGTTTGGAGGAAATCTTTTTGAATTATTTCTTTGATTATTTTCTCTATTTTGTTTTAGTAGTTCTTCCTGGAACTTTTGGTTTTCATACATATGATTGTTTATGCTGATCCTTTTAGTCATTTTTCTCCCATTTTTATTCTCTGGCTTTTTCGTTTTAATTTATATGGTAGATTCCCTTATCTTTATTTTCCTATCTTACTATTATTTTAAGAAGAATTAACATCATGATTTCAATTTTTAAGGGCTGTTCTTTGTTCTTTGAAAAGTTTGACATCCTGTTCTCATTCTAGTACCTTCTGCACTCCCTCTGAGGGTAGCAGTAACAGCAACAGCAGCAGTACTTATTACTTAACGTTTTCTATTCCCAGCATTGTCTATTTACCCTACTTCCTTTTTTGTGTTTGTTTTTATGTCTGCCTTTCATGTTAGTAATTTCTACCTAATTTCTGATGATCCTTCCTATCGTAGAATAAAATACTAAATAACCAATTGGGAACCTGTGTGTGAGGTTAGAGCTTATTGAGTGAGTGGCTGGTGTCATTTTAGGGGAATTGGACACATAATCATTTTTTTTTTTTTGTTGGGGGATAATCAGTTATAAGTATCTCTGGTTCTTTTTTCTTGGACTGGCTAGTTTTCATAGAGGGAAATCCTTGCAGTTCCTTCTTGCAGGTTATAAATCTGGCATTTAGAATTCTTACTAAAAGAAAACATTTCATCATTCAGTACATCTGATTTATATATAGTTTTAGACACTCTCCTATTTTTTGCATGCACCCTTTTCTTTGGTTGTATCCTTAGTTCATTGTCCTTCCGATGATTCAGTCTCTCCAGTGCAAACCCCTCAGTCTTTTGCCAGGAGGAGTGTGTGGTAGTTGCATGGCTGCGTGGATCAAGGCAAAAGATCTATGGTCATTTAGATAGACTTTCAGTCACTGCTCATCTTTTTAGCCTCATCTGCATTCCTGCCCTCCAAACTACCTGGCTTCTTTAATTCTTACCTTTCAAAGGTTTATTTCAGATCAAATTGCTTCTTAGTTTTATTATCCATGGGCATTTTTCTCTTAAGTCATCTCGTTGCTACTTGTTCATCAATATCCATCTTCCAATGTTTTGAAGACAGCTCCTGCCTTTAAGAAAGTTACACCTTCAGCTCTTTTTATTTTCATTTCTTTGTTGGTAAAGGAGTAGATTTATTACTGAACACTGGAGGGTAAATTTCTGTGAGGTGAGTAGAATTATGTTGGACAAGAAATGTGTTGGAAAAAAAATCTGAGTTTATGGTGCACCATAGGACTAATAATGTGTGTTAGGGGTTAATGTGTTTTAGACAAGCACTATACAGGGAAGAAGTAACAGTGTATTATTTTATGTTAAATTGTATTACAAACATTCGGTTTATTTTTAGATTATTCCATTAATAATATATAGCATGTAAAATTGTATTTCAGTTGCAGAGCCTTAGGGATTCTCTCTTCTCTCTCTAGTAGACCATGATAGCAGTATTTGAGTAGATGTATATGAGTGGTTTCTAAAATCATTATTTCAAATATAAGATATTGTCACTATCTTAAGTGATTGTCCTGTTGATTTATGTCAGCTGATTGTACATCTTACCAAAACTGTGCACCTTACCCCAAATTAAGTTTTGTATAAAGTTCAGCTGATTCCTTCCTTCCTTCCTTCCTTCCTTCCTCTTTCTCCCTCCCTTTCTTTCTTTCTTTCTTTCTTTCTTTCTTTCTTTCTTTCTTTCTTTCTTTCTTTCTTTCTTTCTTTCTTTCTTTCTTTCTTTCTTTCTTTCTTTCGTGTCTTTTTAGGACAGCACCTGTGACATATGGAGGTTCCTAGGCCATTGGTCAAACTGGAGCTGTAGCTGTTGGCCTATGCCACAGCCACAGCAACCCGGGATTTGAGCTCATGGCAATGCCAGATCCTTAACTCACTGAGCGAGGTCAGGGATTGAATCCACATCCTCATGGATACTAGTCAGGTTCGTTAACCACTGAACCATGACGGTAACTCCTCAGCTAATTTCCAAGAGTTAAATATCTTGAGCAATAACTGCAGTATTTTGGCCTCCGCATTTAACAATAATAGTGTCTTGTCTTAAACCGCCTATCTAGTAGATACGTAATGCTGCCTGGACCTGATGCCTTGCTTTTTCAGTTTCAGAGCTTTTAATCTTTTTGTTTCACTGTACTGCACTCCTAACAGGAGATTTCTTTTCACAATTTTAGGAAGCAGCATTCAGGTAGGTAGAAAGCAATGTAAACGGTGCCCTGAGTTGTGCAGTGCCAAGACCTTCCTAGTGTTTTACAAATTTTGAGGTGTTTTACAAATTTTGGTTTGATGGTAGAGTAGAATTAAACCAAGTTTATTTTTATATTATTTTTAATAATACTTTGTTTTCTTGAGAGCAATTTTAAGTTCACAGCAAAATTGAGGATAAAATATGAGATTTTGCGTATATTTCTGTCTCCGTATCTGTCTGCATAGCCTCCCCCAATATGGACATCCTTCACCAAATGGTACATTTGTTACAATTCATGAACATACATTGACACATCGATATGGCTCAAAGTCTATATATTGCCAAGGTTATTTTTTTACTAGCAGTTCTTCTCCATTGTTGAAGTCTATAAAGAGATGATTATAATCCATCTTTTTAAAAGTCTTGAGCTTGTTACCATTAAAAACAAATTACTTTATAAAAAAGTTTCCTTAAGGAAAAATTATGCAGATGTTTTAGTTACTGAAACAAGTTTAAAATTATCTGGGAAACATAATGATCGTAAAAATGTGAAATAAGTTCTTAATAGTATTAGTCTAAAACTAAGTGGTTTATATATGTATAAGAGATTCTGTCAGATTCTTCTGATAAGAGTCTTATGTACACATGCATTAGATTAACAAAGACCTATCATTTGCAATTCAAGATAGAGTCCTAAACTTGGTGTAAACTATAAAAAAAGCAGTGTTGTAAAATTTTTTGAAAGCCATTTTGATCTATTCACATTTAAATTTTTTTTTTTTTTTTTTTTGGGTCTTTTTGTCTTTTTAGGGCCACACCTGTGGCATATGGTGGTTCCCAGTCTGGGGATCCAGTCAGAGCTGTAGCTGCAGGCCTATGCCACAGCAAAGTGAGATCTGAGCCGCATCTGTGACCTGCATCACAGCTCACTGCAATGCCGGATTCTTAACCCACTGAGCAAAGCCAGGGATAGAACCCATATCCTCATGGATGCTAGTTGGGTTTGCTAACCCCTGAGCCATGACAGGAACTCCATGTATACACATATATTTAATTTTTGTAGAAAATGAATTCATATTTCCTGTTTCTTAGAACCATCAGTACCCTTGAGAGAATGCTTCAGTAATTCTTGTCTGCTGATCACTATCTAGATTTTAAATTTTTTTTTTTTTTTTTTTCAAAAAATTGGCATAGAAGCAAGTCTGACTCTGGGGGCTTGAAAGCTAGATGAGGGTATAATTCCATTTCCTGTCCCTCTCATCATCTAACCACAATGATTGGAGAAGGGTAAAATTTCTACTGATTATAACTTCTACATCCACAGTGAAAGTTAGATATGCAGGCTAGCTCAGCTGCTTTTCTTATGAGGAGAAAAATGATCCAGGCCTCCCCACTTTCTGACTTGACCCTGGCAAAAAACTTTATTTCTGTAAACTTTGTTTTTCTGGATGTAAAATGAAATAGTAATAGATGCTTTTTTTTTCTTTTGAGATGAATAAAAAGAAATTAAGTATAGTACATGGCATTTAGTAAGTGCTCAGTGAATGTTATGTGCTCTAATTAGTACTATTACTACTGTTATTGCTACTGCTGCTATGTTTACATACATGTTGATGGCATCATTTGACTTTCTGAAATACTGCTGCTTAAGTTTTTTGGTTTTTTTTTTTTTTTTTTTTTTTTTTTTTTTGGTCTTTTGTCTTTTCGAGGGCCACACTTGTGGCATATGGAGGTTCCCAGGCTAGGGGTCTAATCAGAGCTGTAGCTGCTGGCCACAGCCACAGCCATAGCCACAGCCACACTAGATCCGAGCTGAGTCTGCGATCTATACCACAGCTCACGGCAATGCTGAATACTTAATTCACTGAGTGAGGCCAGGGATCAAACCCCCAACCTCATGGTTCCTAGTCGGATTCATTTCCTCTGCGCCACGATAGGAACTCCGCTTAAGTTTTTTGAGTGATAGATTTTGATAACTGATAAAAACATAGAAAAATGTGTGAGTACATGGGATTTAGACTCTATGAGGATATTAGATACCATTTCAAATGGGAACAACAGAGGTAGTGGCTATTGGAAAATAGCAGCCATTTGATACATGTTTGTACAACCATCAAATTAGTAAATTAACAGGTCCTTCTGAAGTAAAAATTAGTATGTGAGAAGGTGTTCCTCAAGATCATGTCCTTTAACCATTTGCAAACCACATAGTGTGTTAGTTAAACTGTTTCCTGGGCCACATTGCAGGAAGACTTTTGGAGGACTATGAGGCTTCTTGAATATACCAGAATTTGAGATCAAGATATTAGAATCATAGAAAGTTTATGGTTTTCTTAATTATTCGTACATAGCTCTGCTTAAAGAAGTTTCACATATGAAGGAAAATATATATTTGATTGAAATGTGGGATTAGGAAAGGAAGGGAAATTATAGTGGCCACTCTTCATGAATATAGGTGAAATTAGTGGTGTAGTTTTCTGTGATAGGGTCAAATTGTGTTAAACACCTCAGCTCTTTCTCTGCTATAGGGCAGAGCAAAAATTATTTCACTCTTCTAATCTGTTGGTTCCCAATTTGTAAATTGAGGATAATATGACATCTTTATTACAGTCTTGTTTTAAGGATTGAATATATGTGCATAACACATGGTTAAGTCCCCCAGTAAATATTAGTTGATTAGAGTTCATCATCATCATTTTAGTGGTTTGCAATAATGTTAGTATAATGTTCTCAAGGTTTCTCTGCCTTTTAAATTATCACCTACCCTTTAGGGCCAAAATGAGTTTCTCCCTTTTGAATTAGGTTTTCCCTACCATTTATGTCATGGTAATTGTTCCCTTCTGTGCTTTTATGTCCTTCAGCAAGTAGCATTTAGTAGAGACATTAATATCCACTTTTTTTGTTAATTGATATAGAATCCCTTTGGTTTCTTTTAGTTACACATGGCATGTCAATTTTGCTTATAAGCTGTTGTATTTTAACTTTGGAGCTGTTTTGAGCTATCTTGTTTCTCTCTTCATCCCACCTGACCAAGATATTTTGAGGAGGAAGTTTCCTGTTTAAATTAAATGCTTCTGCCTAAATGAAATCCAATTTATGAGTTAAATTTATTTCAGATGAAAAATCTTTATATTCTAAAACAAAATATGATATTTAGTCTCTCATTTTAAACAAATAGTTATTTAATATTTGAATATGTATATTTATGACAGTTCAGCCTACTTATTTTAAAATTGCGTCTTTTTACCTCCTAAATACTAAACTATGAAACCTAACACAAATACTGTAAGAACATCTGAGGTAGTTAATTAAAGTATAATTAAGTTTAAATGCCTTGGTGAAGGAGTATAAAAATTATTTAAATTCAATCGGCTAGTACATTTGCAGTTTTCTTTTATTAGGTGTGAAATCTAAGAATCCCTTGCCAACTCTTGAGGGCTCAATCCAGAATGTTGAATTGAAGTACTGCAGCACATCATTGGTCAAATGCGCCTCTGGGACCATGGGATCAATAAAAATTTGTGCCAAAGCCCCAGGTATGTGCAGCTGGACCGTGTAAAACTTTATTGCCTGTATAGGAGAATTGGCCTTGCATTTTACAAGGAGCGTTACTGAAACAAGAATTTACTCATTGTTCCTATGAATCAGAGGTTTTAAATTTTTTATTTTTACTTGAAAAAATTGTTAATTGTGCCAGGATGATACATACTCCTTGACTTTAATAAATTAATTTTTGTTTAAGGAAAAAAATCTTTACATTCTTTTAAGAATGGTTATGAAGGAGGAAAAATTAAAGGGAAGATTATTCTTATACTTTTGAGGTGGAATAAGAGGTATAGATATATATGACACTTAAAAATTAAATTAAAATGTTGTGTCATAAAATTAAACTGAAAACCCAGCTGTTTTTCAATTTAAAGTCGTAATTGACTTTGCTTTCCTTCCAATACTTTATTTCATAATATTTTCCCTAAACTATTTGTTATTTAATTTTTCCAATGTGAACTAAATGTCTAGATAAGTTTAAAGAGGTACAGATTCCACTGAAAATATTGAATACAGTGTGTTCATGATGTTTAATTTTACAAGCTTTTCTGAACATGTTCTACGTTCATTAGCAAAATATTAAAACAGTATTTTAAGAGTTAAACGTGCTGTTAATTTTATCAGTCATACTTTTTAGAGTATACAAAATGTACAGCTAAAATTACCAAGTATAAATTGAAGAATTACATTATGATGTTAGTATATTTTAAAATCAAGTGTCCTCAGGCTATTCCTTTATTTTATTTGATAAGACTTTCTTTTTCATAAATGTTTCTGTTCAGGTGACAATGGAAAAGAGAAGTTGATTCCATTGCTTCAGGGTCCTTCTGACACTAAAGACCTTCATAGCAGTAAGTGGCTCAATGAGAGTAGAAAGCCAGAATCTCTCTTAGCTCCAGATTTGATAGCCTTCACAGTCCAAGTTCCACAATATATGGACTACTGCCATAGTTCCGGTAAGTACATCATTATTCACTTATTTTGTGTTTTCTCTTCGAGCAAAGCTTTTGAAATTGGACTTCTTTCCTTTCCTTACCTCCCTCCCTTCCTTTTTTTCTCTCTCCTTCATTTGTGTCCATTAAAATATTCTCTGTAGTTGTGCTCTATGAATGTTCAAATAAAATATTTTTTGTATCATTTTTGATAAATGGCATGTGTTTACACACTGTTTTATTCTTTTAAGAAGTAATTCAGTTGTATGTATAACACTTAATCTTAGATTCACTAATAGTACTGCTACTACTAAATCGAAGAGTTTTAAAATGTATCATATAGTACATAGAAAAGAGTAAAAGAAATTTAAGACATTGAAAAGAGAAAATATTTTTCTTGAAATAGTAGCACTTGTGACCCATAGTTTGCCATGTTAAAATTAGGTGTTTGGGTCTTCTGTGGTTTTCTAGAAAGGAAAAGATGTTGATGATAAAGCAAAGGAAAAAACTCAGAAGTCAAGATCTTATTTCTTAGAATTAAATTTTCTCCTAGAAGTACTTTGCTTAGAATCTATTTAACTTTATTCAGCACCTTAGTATCAGAGCCACACCTCTTATGCTGAGAGGAGATATAGAAGGATCAGTAAAGACTGGGGATAACAAGGCATGGTAAGTAGAGGCATGTCAGCCATGAATTCGGTTAGTCAGTATGAAGTTAGTAAAGCCGAGTCAATGATGCTGGAAATAAGGTAGCTATATAAAGATTCCTTAAAAGGGTCAGGGGTCTCAATTTGTTCTTTAGAATTAACTGACCAGTGAGGTGGTTTCAAATAGCTGCCTAAGAGCAGAGCTCAATTAACAATATACCACAAGTACTGTAGCTTATAGAAAATAAGTTAAGCATCACTGCACTAAATTCAAATTAGAAACCACGAAAAGATTTGTAATTAACACACCAGACAGAGACTATGTGAAGGTGAATGTTTGAAGCAGTGCACATATGTAAGGGATGCCAAACCATTTGAAAGCTGAATTTGTTATAATAGCATTTGCAGCTGAATGGCATCCACACTAGAAACTGGAAATTAGTATTTGAAAGGTGAGTCTGAGAACCCCCTAAGTCAGCATGTCTTTTAAAGAATACTGTCCTTGAAAAGAAGTTTTCAGCCTGATGAGCATGGATATGAAACCCTAAGGAAAAATAAGTGAGGATGAGACCACTACCCAAACTAAGGCTATGCCTGTAGGTAGATTTTACCAATACTTTAAGGTGGGGGTTGCTAGACATGTTACTAAAGGCCAGATAGCTAACATTTTAGGCCTTGTGGATGAAATGATCTCTGTCTCAGTTGTTAAATTGTGCTATTATAGCACAAAAGTAGACACTGATAATATGTGAATGAATGGGTATGACTGTATTACAGTAAAACTTTTATTCACAAAACAAGAAGTGGGCCTAATTTAACCTATATAGTTTGCCTATCTCTGTTTTAAGGAGAAGGGATTGGTGGTTAAATAAACATCATGCTTTGTTAATGCCTAGCTAATCATGTTCTTTAAGTATGCTATTTGAGAAACTCCTTTATTTGATTATCCAAATAGTAGTTTTTGTAAAGTTTTATTTTCAAATCATCAAATCATTGAAATGTTATTACAGTGACCAGACCCGACTGGTTAGAATTTTGAAGCAAAAGAAGGGACTAAGCTTACTTGTGTCTACTGCATACTCTTAAATATGCATGGACAGGGACTCTTCGTTTTCTGTTTTGCCATATATGCAGTTAGAATGAACTGAATCAAGCTTATTTAAACAATAATCTGATCTTAAACAATATTCATATTATTCTTTGTAATTTAAATGCATTTCTATGGTCACAAATATATTTTTGCATTTCATACCTTTATATGGGTCTAAAAGTAAGCTATTATAAAAATTATAGTACTTCTCAGATAAAGTTTTTACATTTTTTTCTTACTGTTAAGGAAATTCACCTTATCTTCAACATTAGTGTTATGTTTAGTGCTAGGTTTAGGATTCGTGTGTAAAATTTTAATGTGATCAGACATTGGTACTTTGAAAATATTCCTTTGGGAGTATTTTAATTCTAAAATGTAACTGTTTTTATTTAAACTGAATATACATACTTTATTTAGGGCATTTTTAAGTTGAAATTTTCCATCTATGTTGGGAACTGCCATCCACATTCACAGCTAAGTTATTTATGATACAGTTATAAGAGAGCTTATAAGTATTATTTTTTAAAGCCAGTTTTAAAATAATGATTAATCTTATGTTCTTGTAATGAGATTTAAATTAGAAAGGTGTGTGTGTTTGTGTGCATGTCTCTGTTTGTATGAATGACTGATGATATAAACAAATTGTAAATAAATAAATTTTAAATGAAGAAATAATTTATTAACTATCTCAAGATTTTACTGAAATATCACCCTTCTAGTAAGTATTTTCCTTGCCACTGTATATAAAATTTTTTTCTCTTGTTTATGTATATGCACACACACACACAGACACAGACACATTTTATTTCCACACTCTTCTAAATTTTTTCTTAGTACTTATCACATTCTACATGCTAAATATGTTACTGAGTTTTTTTTTTTTTTTCCCCTTGCTATTAGAATTTATGCTTTATTAGGGGAGGAATTTTAGTCTTTTGGGGTCAATGCTGTATCTTGAACAATATCCCACATATAGTAGACTATCAACAAATATTTAGTGAATGCACAAGCAAGTAATTGATGATTATATTTGCTTTTCTTTGGTTTTTGAAGCTGGAGCACTTAAGGGAAATGACACAGAAGAAGAGTCTTTACTGATGTTTGTTAGAATGCTGGGTAGTTAAACTCTTCTAAATGACAATTAAAGGGCAGTAGAAGTAATCCCTGCTGTCTTTTTTATAGACAGACCATCCAAGTGAGGTTGTTAATGAACTTTTCCCACTGGTTTATAGAATTTGAATGAGTATTGAAATGTAGAGTAGTAAGTGATCAGCTAAAAGATTTGTGGCAATCATGTATTTTAAAGGAGTTTGGTGATCATACTCATTGGCTTCTGATTATCATGGCATGATGTGTAGAAGACAACTACCTGTGTGCATATTCTCCCAGACTGAAATTGGGATATTAAAAGTAGAGACCAGATAACGTGGATATTATATTAGGAAGGGAGTATTGAGAGAAGATTAGCATAAAGAGGCAGAGTTTTTTGACTCTCATTTCACAATTAAGTTAGTAACTTACTGAAAGACATATAAAATGATATTTTACAATTTAAAAATCACTTTCACATAAATTACTTTGTTTACAAAACAAGACTATTTTTTTTTTTCAGCAGTGCAAATATCAGTTTGTCTTACAGAGAAGGAAATAGAGGCCCAGAAGTTGTCCAGGTGTTTTATAAGTCCAGACTCGGAATTTGAATCTGGGGCTTCTAACTATATAACATTTTCTCACTGTCCTAGGCTATTTATTATTTGTCTTTTATTCTTAGGATCCATGTTGCTAAACATGGTACCGCCCAGCCATCTAAATTATTGATTTTGAGAGTCTCTCTCTTAAATTCATATTAAGCACTGTACAGAGACCTTCACTTTCATGATGTCACAGCATTGCATTGTCTTTGAAGTCTTAGCAACTCCCTTTGCACTTTTTCCTCTTCTTCCTTGATGACATTCTCTACTCGACTGGCTCTGATTACAGTGAAATAGCTGAAAGCTCTTGTGGGAGTCAAAAGTGCCAGCCTTTTTTCATTGTTACTATTCACAGGAACCTTTTAGTGGCACTTATGTTTCTTAGGGTTGTATAGATAAATAGAGAAACTAGATTCTTCTTTGTCTCCTTCAGAGTTGTACTTCATAACTATAGTAGATGTTATGTAAAATATTTGAAAATAGGTTCTAAACATATTTCTTCCCTTCTAAGTATAAACTTTAGCTCTTCTTCATATGCTATATTTTGCCACAGGTTCTTATTCTTTGTTAATCCTGGTATTAATGTATAAATAAATTTTAGGGCATCAGCTATTTAGGAATATAAAATGATCTCAAAGTACTGTAAACTTAGAGTCAAAGCAACTTACAGGCCATCCATTTCAATTCTAAGCTAGTGTTAAGAGTCATTTTAACATGTTCCTCTCTCTCTATGTCTTCAGATCTCTCGGCCTTCTTTCAGTTTCACAGTGGAGGTTATGCTTTTGCATATGCAGTATTTTCTGTCTAGGATTTTTACAACTGTCCTTATCCTTTCACCTCATACCTGTTTAATTCCAGCTTAGTCTTAAAACCTTAGCTACTGTATCGTCAAGGAAGCCTTTCCCCTACGCTTCACCACCCAATTTGATGGAATACCTCTGTTACATTCATTTTTGTAGTTCACTGTATGTTTCTTTCATAGCATGTAATGACAGTATATATTTATGTAGTTGACTGATTTGAATGCTGTCTTTACCACCTAACAGTGAGTTCGTTGAGGACAGAGTTAGTCACTGGTCGCTTATCATTTTTCCAGGGCCTGTCATTTCCTGACACTTAGGGAATGTTTGAGATATCATTTGTTGAATGAATGAATATATAATTATTTATGACAGGTGGTCAAGGGTATGAATGGGTATTTGAAAGATAAATCATAAATTCTTAATACATGTTAACTTCCTTCCCCTTTCTCTCCCTATGTGTCTCCTTTTCTTCCTTCTCCATATATATTTTGTCTGCCATCGGAGAGAACAGCTCCCAGTGTTTTCCTTTGTTAGATCTGATTTCTGTTGGGTCCTCTGTTGGACTGCAACTTCCATTTCTTAGTCTGGTTTTAGTCTTATAAGTGACATGAAATAATATATCAGCTTGAAATACACCTGACAAAACTTAAGTTTCTTTGGCATTTATGTATGACTGTACCGTTTCTGTTGAAACCTTAGGCTCTTTTGGCCTCCAGGTGTTAAGAGAGAACTCTGTGTATGTCTTTTGAGACACTGACCGCTCTTTATTTTGGACTGTTTTTTAAAGGATGTTTGTATAGTGAGCAGTATTGGAAGATAGAACGAGTATTCCTCCGGAGCCAGTGGAAGGCATGCTTACTGCCCACTATAAAAGATTTGGTTCCTCACCTCAGGGTTCGTGTCTTATAAATCATTCCATTGCCTGTGCAGATATAGATCTGAATATATATTCACTGTCATCTCTGTGGAACTTGGGGACAAAGGGAACTGGGGCCAATATATTGATACTCATACTGCTTGCTGTGCCATGAGTAATACACTCCTTTGTCTGACTACGGCGTCTCCTGTCTTCCACATCACTCATGATAGGGTAAAAGCATAGGCCCAGAATTCCTGACACCAGAATGATGTAGTTTCTTAGTTCTCCTTGCTTCTCAAATACGTTTCTTTCCTTTGTAGTTTAAATATAGGTTTATCCTGATATTATGTTACTGAAACTCTTCTGTTTGGAGGATTTAATCAATGCTCTGTGTGTGTGTGTCCTTGTGCGTGCGTGTGGATGTGTGTGCGCACACAGTGCATGTGTAGCAACCAACCATATGCATGTATCTTTGTCCATTTGTTTTCTTTTGATATCCAAACTCCAAATTTTAACCATATGTTGACCATTGCCCTATGGATGTTTTACTGGTGCCTAAGATGTTTAAGAAGAAACTCAGTGTAATCTCCCCCATCCCATTTCATATTCCATCATTCAATTTCAGTTAATGGCACTACTTCCCTCTTAATGCTGAAAATTTTAACACTAACGTAATTGCTCCTTCTTTATCCCCCTCCATATAGTAGATGTCCCACAAAGGCTTTTTTTTTTTTTAATGAATAGTCGAGGCTAGACATAATAAATATGATTATTTATTATGATTTGCCTTCAGAATCATTGCCGTACTTCCAATATATATTTGAAAATGTCTCTTTAAAATTTTGCATAATCTTCCACCTAGCACAAAGTACAGAATATGTTTCCTAGGTATGTATGGTGGACTTCTTTGTAGTTACTCTTTGTCTTGAGCTTATGTGCCACTGGAAGCTAGAGTTCTTTTTCACATAAACTGCTCTTAAGACAGTTTTCTATATTTTATAGTATAATAAAATTTAGGAATTAATGTAAAGAATGCCACACTTATTTCTATGAAATTTCATCTAGTTGATTTTGGTTCAACATTAATAACGGACACATCTTTTAAAATATCTTTTGGGCTGTTGTTATTTGTGCAAGTAATGTTTACATGCTGTATTTGCTATCGATATATAAAATGCAGAACAACTATTTCTTTCTATTAGTGGAAAAATTGAATGAAATGGTTATGATGTAATTTAAAAGTAATTAAAACAAGAGTTCCTCTTAAAATGTCACTTTAAGCCAATCTTTCTTTTGGCTGGTATAATCAGTTTCAGAAATAAACTTGACTAGATTATCATACATTAAAAGTTATTTATATTTTATCCATCAAATATGAACAACTTTTGATCATTGTTATTGGAAAAGAAGGTCACAATTATAAGTTTGTTCTCTGGACATTTATGTTTGGGGAAGTAATTCTCTTTCTGGATTAAAATATGCTAGCAAACACACACTCTTATTTCACTGTTCGGTGTTGGTTGGTTAGGATATGAATTGTTAAGGAGTTTTTAAAATGGAGACAGTATTTTAGATTGTAAATTTTAATTTATGGGGAATGTGTTTTTGTTCCAAAAAATTCTCCTCATAATGTAGAATTAAGTGAATTGCCTTGAAGTTATGTTTTTAGTATTTTTGACAGGACACATGAGTAAGAATGCTTATATATTGTAGCAATTAAAGACAATTCACATTTGTGGTTTGGGCATAAATGTGTAAAAATTATACCCATCTATCTTATTACATTTCCTCTCTCCTCCCTGAGGACTTTACTACGTACTTTATCTGTAATTGTTGCCAGTTTTCTATCATGTTCCCACTGGGCTTCTGGTGCAAAAAATCTTATCCTCTTGATGACAGAGCTTGCCTGAATGATTTCATGCTCCTAGCATTTTTGTTCACGGGAATTAGGGGCAAAATGTAACTACAGCTGAACAGAGCGTCTATTTTTGTAATTTTGGAGTTTAGGCTCTGTTATTGGAACTAAATGAAGAGATGCAGGTGTTCTCCAGTCCAAGCCCTTTGGGAGTTTTGATGGTAGATGCTTGAAAAGAAAATGCATGTGTTTCCAGAGTCAAACAGCAGCTGTGAGACAAGGATTTATGTTTTTCTCAGAACTTGGGGATTTCAAAATGTTACATTTAATCACAAGCACAGAAAGGAGAGCAAATGTTAAAGATGTTACGCATAAAAGTAAGTTTACTGATTTCTTTACCATATGAACTATTTGTGGGAATATAGGAGCACAGTGATTTTTAATCATAATATAAACAATTTCTAAAGGATTATGATAGTTACCAGGACATAGCCTTTTGAGAACATTGCATTTGTAGCACAGAGAATTTCTTATCGTACTATGTACTTAAATAAAACAATTTTTTCCCCATACATTTAAAACTTTTTTTCTTTTTCAAATCATGATGTTTTTCTTATGGTTGATTCTCAAGTTCATATTATTTAAGTAAAGGAAAACTTTACTGTTTTTCTTTGCGATTTTCATCTTTTTATTACTATATTTTTAGTAAAATTATTTATTCATTCATTCACCAAATATATATTGCAAGTTTTCTGTGTATAGAAATAAAATGATGCATCAAAGTCTCTACTATAAATAAATTTATCATATATTGAGGAGATAGGCATATAAACACCAAGACTGAATGAATGAACTATAAAAAAAAGCTTATATTCTGAGTGCAACTTTATCCATTGTAAACTATGTTACTTTGAACAAGTTAACTTCTGAGAGTATTGGTTTCTCATCTACAAAATGAGTATATTCTTATCTGATTGTTAGAACTGTTATGTAGGTTAAATTAAATACTCTTACCTTCAAGTCCATTGTAATTGTAAAACATAGTGCAAACTTTAAGTATTAGTTATTCTGTCCAAAATAGTATCCTGTGTTAATCATTTTTTTAATTCATGTCTTATGGTTTTTCTCTTGAGTCCTTTTCTTTCCTTTCCTACCTTGTTCTTATATGTCATCTGACCCCTATCCACCTAAAATTTTTCTTCAAGTCAACTCTATAAACCTGTAGTTATGCAGTTCTGAAAGTAGGAGCAAATTCTTTACCTAGTTCAAGGATTCTGCCTCTTCCAGATTGAAATGTCTCATGGATGGCATGATGCTGGGAGTCAGGAACAGTTTCAATAGCAACAGGAAATTACTTTGCTCACTTCTTTGAAAGGTCCCAGATTCTGGAAGAAAGCCAGTGAGAGAAATACCCAGAGATTTGTGGGTGACCGGTTGTTTTCCTTATTTATAGCACAAGGTTAAAAATTTTGCATTTTTTACTGCCTGTATAGTAAAGAGAAACTGGTATTCAAAGTAAGGAAGTGGTTGCTTCGTTTGAAAATAGTAAATTATTATACAAGAAGTATTTCAGGTTGTAATGGGCTTCAAGTAGACTTCCACCCATAAAATGCATAATGTTTTGTATTTTTTAATATGAATAAAAAAACTACCATTATTGCTTCAGTTTATTTTTATATTTTAGATAGTGATATCTTCAAAGTGAGTTTTTATTTTTTCATTTTCTGTTTAGATTTTAAAGTTGGCTGTATAGTAACTGTTATATTGGCAAAATGAGAAGAAGGCATAGTAAACCACTAGCAGTTGATTTATAAAACACTTAGGAGTGAAGCTCATGTTAGCGTTTACTACCTCACTCTTCTCTTGATAGTTTCATTATTTCAAGAAGAAACTTGATTCCACAGATAGCTTTGGCATCTCTTTTAGTTAGTATAGTATTCATAGGAATCATCCTTGTGCTATTATTTCATTTTGTAAATGAATGATGAAAGTCATTTGTCTGTTAATTTGTAAGAATTTAATGCTCTTTTCTGAGAATGTTTTATTTTCACCTTCCTCTGACTTTTGCCCTTATGCCTCCTCCTACTCTTTCTCCACTTCTCCCTTCCTAATTAATGACCCCCTTCTAATGCAGCACCTCGGCGGCACTTTGACCATATCGTAAGCAAACAATCGTAACTGTTCATGGAATTCCTTCCCTATGAATGTTGTCAGGGATCATGACAAGTACATGATAGGTATTCGGTAAATACAGACTGGTCCTAAGGATATGATTTTTGCCCTCTGGCTATAACCCTGTTGTTTACAGGCCCTCATCATTTTATTTCTAAATTGATCTGTGGGGGGAAAATGTAGTCTGGCTTCAGCCTATTAAAGAATAATTTTCTTAAAAAGGTGAAATAATGACTCTCATTTAGATATAAAATGTACACACTTTAAAGATTATTAACATCATTATTAGTGAGAGAACCAGACAGGTGTTACAAATATATCAAAGGAGAGTCTAAAAAGTGGGCATTCATAGATGAATAATACCATAATAAATTTGGAAATGGACACAAAACAGGCTTCTTCCACAATAGGGAAGAGAAGTGAATTGAATTTCTACTTGGTAGAATTTATTTGCATCGATAGTGGATAGTTATTTTTCATTTCTATTAGTTATCTACAATTTAGAGATTTGTAAAATACCTCAAAGACAGTGAAAGGTGCAGAATCCTCATAGAACTAGATTAACCAGGAAAGTGTGCTCTCAACAATGCAGAACTCTTCATTGAAATACAGGTTTTTTTTCTTTTCTTTTTTTTTTTTTGTTTTTTGTATTTTTTCCTATAAGCCTTACTAAATTGCAGATGGCTATTAGCAATTTTAGCTGTAGGAGGTTTAAATATAGAGGCAGGTCAGGAGTAATTTTGTGAGGCAAATATTCAGTACATGGAGGGAAAATTAAAGGAAAATAATACCACCGGCAGAGGGCAGTGATGAAGTTAACAGTTTCCTCTTGTCCAAAGGATATATTGATTGTTGAATGATTCTGGGATAATTCTGTAGACCTTAGCTTGAGGCTAACTTTTGAAATCTTGTCATATCAAGTTCCCTTCAGTCAGGTGCTTTGTCAGTATCTGCTACTTTCCAGAAAAAGACTTATGTTTTGTTTTGTTGTTATTGTGGTTAGGCTTTAAAGTAAATAATGTGTTCTAATTTGTTAAAAAGCTTTCCTGGTGAAAGTGTTCATACAACAAATACTTGAATACTTACTCTACATCAGGTACTGCTTTAAGTATTGAGAGGGAAGGAGAGTGTGTGTTTGTGTGTGCATACACACAGGAAAGAGGAGTTACCGAACCTCACAGAAATAACATTCTCTTGATTATGACATTTTTATTTTAGTGGATAATTAATTGTATTTTCTCTTATGAGAATTATATGCTTTATATAGTGTTATCTAAATTATAAGACTCCTTTCTTCAAATGTAAAAATTATATCTTGTCTGATTTTTTCCACTGAAGAGACAGAATTCTGAAATACTGTGAATGTATGTGCAAGAAATATAGTAAGTAGACAGAGTTGTATGTAACTCAGTTACACATAAACAACAACAAAGAAAAAATAAAAATATATCACCGGAAGATGGCCAAAGGGCACAAAAGTAAGAAATATAAATGACAAAAACCACATGAAAAAAATTAAACTAATAAGTAGTCAAAGAAATGGATGAGCAGTTAAATAAAAGTCTAATGAGACTTTGTTTAGACGTTCCAGAAATCAGTTTAGTAAGATTTATTAAGGACTTTAAGAGTGATCATCATTTATATACTAATTTTAAGACTGTATCTTAAAAGAGTAATCCAAGATGCATTTAAAAACTTGTATTTAAAAGATAAGGGTAATATATTTATTTATAATAACCACAAATTTTCCTTGTTGTCCAATAGTATGCAAATTGTAAAATAAGATATATCCCAAGAAAACCATCTTTGAAATCAGGCAATAGAAAATGTTCATAATAAAGGCTTTTGTGAAAAACAATGTATAAACCTATATATAATGATTCTATCTTTAAAAAAATTCCAAAACACATCTTAATAGAAAAATTGCTTTTTATAGTTATTATAGTTATTATAAATGCTTGATGGGATTATGAATCATTTCTCATTCATATACTCAAAGATTGTTTGGTTGTTTTGCTCACAAGTAGGCACTTTTGTACATTATATCTTATATTACCCTTAATATTTAAATAAAATTTCACTTTGAAGATACTCATGTGTCCTCAAAGCCAGAATTTACAGCTTAGTTTTTAAGGATGTTTTGGGGGTCTTATTAGTGTATAGCTGAAAAAAAAAAAAAAAAAACAGATTTTGGAGTTCCCTCTGTGACTTAGTGGAAACAAACCCAACTAGTATCCATAAGGATGTGGGTTCAATCCCTGGCCTCACTCAGTGGGTTAAGGATCCAGCGTTTTGCCATGAGCTGTGGTGCAGGTGTGGCTCAGATCTCCATTGCTGTGGATGTGGCATAGGCCAGCAGCTGCAGCTCCAATTAGACCCCTAACCTGGGAAGTCCCATATGCCGCAGGGATGGTCCTAAAAAGCAGGGAAAAAAAGAATCAGATTTTGAGAGACCGTAATTTGCATTTCTCCTTAAATGGTTTTAGTCTAGTGATTAAAATATTGAAAATGAATTTTTAATTTGTTTTCTACTTATAATTAAAATATGCCTTCCCTTCAAAATATGGTTGAAATTTTATTTTTAGTTAACAATCTAGGAAAATTATAGACAGAAAACCAAATCAATGAGGTTTGATTTAAATGTTCACCGAAAAGTTAGCTCTTTGAATATTTGAATGCATAGGATATTTGAATACATATTTGAATATTTGAATAGCATAGGAACAAAGAATTGTCATAGTTAAAATTCAAGGCCAACTCATAAAATTCTTTTTTTTTTTTTGTTAAACCTCCCAAAGAAGTTGAAATACTCTAAATTTTTAGTGAAAACTCGTAGGAGTCAGTACTCTAAAAATAGTACTTTCATGGAAGAATAAATAAAAAATTAATATTTATAATTATTCTACTTCAGGTAAAAGACTTAGGAGAATGGAATGGCAAAAAGGTACTTTCTGAGAGAGACTGAAAGATGTTGGCATTTCAGGCACATTAGAGGTTGATAACAGTGATGCTTTTTGTTGTTTTACCCTCATTTCTGAATAGTTTCTTTTTTCTTTAAACATTATTTATGATTATTACCTATGATTAGGGTTACTCTGAACTCAAGTAGAGAAACAGAACATTTTCTTGGGGGGATTGAGTAAGAGTTGACAGAGGGAAAGGAAGAAGAAGAAAAGTCAAGAATTTAAAAAGGATTTATTTCTATAGGTGAATATGAAATTTTCTGAAATTATTTAGTTATAATTGACGAAAGGTAGGCAGAGCTTAGTGAATAATCTTTGGGGAAAGAAAAGAATTGATGGGCCTAAAACTCTGTGATAGAGTGATGAGCAGTCATATAATGGAGAAAGAAAGAGGGAAGTAAGAATAGACAACATTAAACTATCAGTTACTGAGTAAGAGTTTTTAAACAATCAGCATCATGTTCTTAAGTCATTAATAGCTAGTTATTCTTAAAATTTTGTTATAATTAATAATTCTGTGTAGAGGAACTTTACAATATATTTTCTAGTCCAGAAGAAAAGAATAAAGCAAACATGTTACAGATAGTCAGATGTCATCAGAGTCAAGCAGCCAGGGAGTGGAAAAGGCAAAACTGACTCTTGTTTGGTGTAGATTTAATTTCATTTAAATGACCCATTTCAAGAAATCAAATAGGGAGTTCTCATCGTGGCTCAGTGGTTAACGAACCTGACTAGCATCCATGAGGACACAGGTTCGATCCCCGGCCTCACTCAGTGGGTTTAAGGATCTGGTGTTGCCGTGAGCTGTGGTGTAGGCGCAGATGCAGCTCACATCCTGCTTGCTGTGGCTGTGGCGTAGGCCAGTGGCTACAGCTCCGATTGGACCCTAGCCTGGAAACCTCCATGTTCCCCGAAATTTCAACCCAAAAAGAGAAAGGGAAAAAAAAAAAAAAAAGCAAGTAGTTATCCTCATTCATTTGGCACATATTTACTTTGTGTGAGAAGCTTGAGATATGAAGTTGAAAAATACCTTTTTACTTCTTATTAATGAATTTATAGTTCATTGAGGGAGACTTACAGATAAGCAGATAACTAAAAGGCAGTTAAAATGTTGCTATAAAAAGGTAGTATGAGTTCCCATCATTGGAAACCCTCTAGTCACACTTGGGGCTTGGGAGAGGATTCCTGGAATCAGCCATGTTCAAGGCAAGACCTTAATTATGAGTTAAGAGGAGAAAAAGAAATGGGTCAGGTTTGGGGAACGTGTAGATAACTTCTGTGCCAGCTTGGAAGGGGTGCATGATAAGAGTAAATACTTGATGGAATCAGCAAGCTCCCTCAGGTTGTGAAAAGCCTTGAAAGTCACTGTAAAGGCTTTGGACTGAGTGCTAAAGGGAGCAATTGAAAATTTTTATCATCATGAGGGCACAGGTTCAATCCCTGGCCTCACTCAGTGGGTTAAGGATCTGGCGTTACACTTTACAAACCTATGTAGTCAGTAGTATGAACAAGGGCAAAAGACAGGAAGCAGGGAAATTAAGTAGGAGAATGTTGCAACGAAAAAAATGATCATGGAGAGAATCACATAAATTTGTGGGATTGTTATGCGTTGGAATCAACAGGAATTGATGGTTTTCATTGGATATGATGACTAAGGGAAGGGGCCCAATAAGCAAGCATCCAGTGTCTGTTTTAGAGAGTAGAGTACACAGCATAGTGCCTTTAGGTGAGTGGAGGAACAAAGGAACAATAAGCAGGCCTTACTTAGGGTTATAAAGATATTTTGTAAGTAGTAGGATTTTTCTAGTTCTTTCCATACGCCAGGTATTATACTAAGCATTTAAAGTAGAACTGAAGCAGTTTGACTCTGGAACTCATACTTTTAATGCTTATACATAACAAAGAGCAAGATCATGGAGAAATTCAGACCACAGATACCGATTGGTCAGTTCATTTAATTCCGTTAATTTCATTTATTGGCTGCTAGATGCATACATGACACTACTGAGGGCTGGTTTAAAAATGTAGTCAATATAGGTCCCCATCAAGTAGTATATACATACAGCTAATTCTAAAAAAAAAACTTAAACAAACAAGCTTAACTTTAACAAATGTTGTAGTTGGTTGGTAGAAAAGTACTTCTGTTAGAAAATAGATGGAAGAGATTAATTTGAGGGGGAAGGAGAATTGAATTGTATTAGGAAAGGTTTCTCAAATAAGGATAGATATTGAAGCCTGGAATGATAATAGATTACAGATGAGTTGAAAATTCTTACTGTTGAAGCATTGCAAGTACTTTCAGTTGGCTTATATTATTTGAAGTGCTTGGTAAGTATTACTAGCTCAAGGCCATATTTTTTAAAAGCATAAGATATATAATTGTTGTTAAAAAGTGCTTGGTACCGTATTTATGGTAACCCAGGTAACTGCTGTGGTGCAGGTTCAGTCCTTGGCCTGGGAACTTCTGCATACTGTGGGTGTGGCCAATAAATAAATAAAATACTTGGAATACTTGCTGTTACTGCTTTTGTTTCCTAAGACAAGTTTAAAAAATAAGTATTGGGATCTTTAGATTGTACTTAGTTTATATGGTTTAGCTTGAAGTTAATTATTAAGTAGAACTTGATTTTTAGCTTTAGAAAAACATATGCAGAAGTTAATAAATCTTTTTTTTTTTTTTATTGGATTCATTGTTAACAAAGCATAGCATAAGTAAGCCTCAAACAGCCTGTGAAAGGGATGACTTAACACAACTGTTGATGCATTTGGAGTGAAACATCTTTATCAAGTTAATACAAGAAGCAGTCATGCCCTACTTGAATTACTCATTTGTAATAGCTGAACAGCAGCCTGCATGGGGAGTTCGAAATCCTGGGAAAATAAGATGCCTGCATATATCCAAATGTTAAAAGCCTTTACTCCTCAGCAGCTGGAAAATGTTGAGTTCTGTTGTCATCCACTAAGTTTTTGGTCTTTAGAGAGATGTGATCAGTTTAATTACTGACCAGCTTTATTCATTACCTTTAATGATTATAGCTCTGAAGTTTGTTGCTTGCAAGATCATGTTTAAATATTACATATTTAAAATTTACAAAAATCAAATACATAGGCGATTTTACTTTGCTCAAGTTTATCACATATACTCAGATTACTGAAAGTAATAAATAATTTAGATGTGACAATAGAAATTAGTTTAAATGAAGTCTAAAATGTTTTTGTCTTAAAGGTTCACAAAAGATGCTCAACATATTGCTGTTCTGGATAGATTTTATATATTGGATTCATTTATGTGCAAATTTTTTATATTTTTCATAAAATACAGGCTGTAGTTTATTTTGAATCACAGCTAATTATCTGTACTTCTTATTTGGCATCTTTTTACTGCCATTTGATGTCTAGTCCAAAGAATATTTTTAGAAAATATGGGATGATAAAGCATAGGCTAAGAAGAGATTTATATTATATGAAGGAAGAAATGTGTCTGTAACTTTGAGGCTGTTGTTTGAATTCTACCCTACTTCTAAATGTAGAATCCAATCTTTGTATAAATCACTTGAGCTCACTTTGGTTGTTTCTTAATCTCTTTCATGATTGCAGCACTAGGCACTGAATACTTTCTTGTGGATTTTCCATTGTATAAAGACACCCGTTTAGAGAAGTCATCATTCACATCATAAACCAAGTGAATTTGCTTAATAATATTATTGTTATTTATTGCAGGATTTTCAGGCAGATGACAGTAAAATTATTTTTCTTACAATCTTGCTATATTATGACATATAGCAATTTTGACACATAGTTCAGTTTTCAATTGAACAGATTGAAGTAAAATTGAGGAAGGTGCCATGTGGCTGGTTAACAGCTATAGGCAATATTGACATTATGTTTGACCAATTTCTTTTTATATGTTGATGTGTTAAAAATATTTCTTAGTATTAAAAAGTGTAAGATACTATCCTCATTGACAAACAACTAATGATCATATGTTTAGAGGTATGCTGTTACAGTAAGAAAATTTTATAGAAATATCCATAATTGTCCTTATATTTGAAAAATAAATCTATAGTTAAAATGAGTTAAATAGTTTGCTTTGCTCTCCTTTGATACATGGTTGTATAACTACAGCCTGCTCGTCTGGAAGGAGCATGTGCCACAAAGAAAAGTTTTGTTTATAAAATCAGAATTGTATGTGTTTCTAAATCTTTGAATCTTCTTCAGTTGAATCCTACCTTTTGATATCCTTCCTTACAGCTGCCTTATTTAACCCCTTTAAGCAAAGCAATCTGTGTGTTTGCGCTTTAGCCAAGTGTATTTTGCAGGGCTTCACCCCCAGCATAATATCAGTTCATGTACTCTTGTCTGTTCCACGTGCACCTCTTTTATCATTAGTTCTGAAATACATACTGGGCTTTATCTTTGGTTATACCTAAGTGAATAGCACATGCAGCATTAATTTGCTCTTTGATAAATAGTGGGTCACTTATTCTAAATAATTTTATGTCAACTTTTGAGAAGTAATTTCAGTTAAAAAATTTTCTAAACAAAGTTATCTGTAGAGTACATACTGAAGTAGTATGCAACTGCAACACAGTAACATTGCTGTGTGGAATGTCTTCTGTATCCTAGACAAATTGTTCTTTGAAATTTATTTAGACCTTTTTCAACTCAGTGAGTCAGAGCTTAAACTTGTTGCTGTACCTCAAAGTCAGTCTGTGACCAAATGTAATACATGTTTGGTGAAGGGTACAGTATAGGTTTCCAGATTCTTATTGCTTTTTTCCATCCAGCCTTGGTGTTACAAAATGGCATTTACTGGGAGATTTGATGACTATTCCTATATTCTCTTATTTGTATTTATTTTCCTTCATTTATCTATTCAAGAGAGATTGCCTGCATTACCCTAGAGCCAGATTCAAGCCTTAGCTATATCCTTTATTGGGTGTTTGTCACTAATGTAGTGTGTACCTCAAGTATTCTCATCTGGAAAATGGTAATATTAATAAATACTAGCTTACTTCATAGGGTTATTGAAAAGATCAGATGAATTAATATAGGTGTGATTTTTTTTTTCATAAACTAAATTCTGTGCACATAATTCAAACATTAGCTTTTACTTGGTGTTTATTAAGGTCAGGTACCTATTTTCTTATTTATTTTTCATTTATAATGATTTTTTCCCCATTATAGCTGGTTTACAGTGTTCTGTCAGTTTTCTACTGTACAGCAAGATGACCCAGTCATATATACATGTATACATTCTTTTTTTCACATTATCATACTCCATCGTAAGTGACTAGACATAGTTCCCAGTGCTATACAGCAGGACCTCATTGCTTATCCATTCCAAAGGCAATAGTTTGCATCTATTAACCCCAAATTTCCAGTCCATCCCATTCCCTCCCCCTCCTGCTCCCTCTCGGCAACCACAGATCTGTTCTCCAAGTCTATGATTTTCTTTTCTGTGGAAAGGTCATTTGTGCCGTATATTAGCTTCCAGATATAAGTGATATCTTATGGTATTTGTCCTTCTTGTTCCGACTTACTTAACTTAGTATGAGAGTCTCTAGTTCCATCCATGTTGGTACAAATGGCATGATTTTGTTCTTTTTTATGGCTGAGTAGTATTCCATAGTATACCACCTCTTCTTAATCCATTCATCTGTCGATGGACATTTGGGTTGTTTCCATGTCTTGGCTATAGTGAATAGTGCTGCAAATGAACGTACAAGTGCATGTATCTTTTTCAAGGAAAGTTTTGTCTGGATATATGCCCAAGATTGGATTGCTGGGTCATAAGGTAGTTCTATGTATAGTTTTCTAAGGTACCTCCATACTTTTCTCCATAGTGGTTGTACCAGCTTACATTCCCACCAACAGTGCAGAAGGGTTCCCTTTTCTCCATACCCCTTCCAGCATTTGTTATTTGTGGACTTATTAATGATGGCCATTCTGACTGGTGTGAGGTGGAATCTCATGGTAGTTTTGATTTGCATTTCTCTAATAATCAGGAATGTTGAGCATTTTTTCATGTGCTTGTTGGCCATCTATATATCTTCTTTGGAGAAAAATGTCTATTCAGGTCTTTTGCCCATTTTTCAATGGGCTATTGGCTTTTTTGCTGTTGAGTTGTATAGGTTGCTTGTATATTTTAGAGATTAAGCCCTTGTCAGTTGCATCATTTGAAACTATTTTCTCCCATTCTGAAAGTTGTCTTTTTGTTTTCTTTTTGGTTTCCTTTGCTGTGCAAAAGCTTGTCAGTTTGATTATGTCCCACTGATTTCTTTTTGCTTTTATTTCTGTTACTTTGGGAGACTAACCTGAGAAAACGTACATAAAGTTGACATCAGAGAATGTTTTGCCTATGTTCTCTTCTAGGAGTTAATGGCCTCTTGTCTTAGATTTAAGTCTTTAAAGTCATTTTGAGTTTATTTTTGTGCATGGTATGAGGGTGCGTTCTAGTTTCATTGATTTACATGCAGCTGTCCAGTTTTCCCAGCAATCTTCAGGCAGTATTTTAAGGGTACTATTTCATTTTACCCTCACAATAACTATATGGAAGAGGAACTGTACTTTTAAACAAAAGTTAAAAGTAGTAATTGTAAATGATCCATTAAAGGTGTTTTTGTAAGATGAGGCAGAATCTGTATTTGAAGTCCTTGGTTCTGTCTACATCAGAATTTTAGTGAATGAATAAACATTTGTGTTTTAGGTTTAAATAAAATATTTAGGGATGGCAATGTATTCTTTCTTAGGATTTTGTATCTATTCTTCAGCATCAACTGACCGGTACTCAGAGTGTCAAATAAAGAGGCTTCTACTGCAGTTCTGTCTCTTTCTAGCTCTTCAACTGTCTCTAAGGGAACTCAGGCCAAGAAAGCAGGGCCTTCTAGATTTTCTGCTGCACCAAGCCCACTGTCAGGTCATCATTCAGGGGTTTGAAGATAATGAATTTTTTGCCTATTAATAGACTAATTTGGCTGTCACTTAGTATTCTCTAGCCAAATTACTAGAGGAATGGCTGGTAATCTCTAGTAATCCCTAGTGCTTCAGATTAGCACAACACTGTTTTGATGCTGAATACCAGTAAAAATTTTGCTAAGAAACATGATGAAAAGATCTTTGTTGTTTGAAACCAGTTGACAAAGAAAAGACATCAAAGCATCATTATTTTGCACAATCGAAACTAGAGACAGTAGGCACATATTTCTCATGGTGCAGATTTCCCCATAATTCATACTGTGGTTTAACTTTATGTGTATTTTCTCTATAGTGATACCACCAGTAAATAATTGAGGTGACTTTAAGGATGAAGAAGGGTTCAGATATTTTTAAATGCCAGTTCATTCACTGATCAGTGAATCCCAAAACAAAATTCCAGTAGTAATAAGATTTTGAAGCAGCTGCAGAGATTCTGTGCATAGCTCCTCATACCATGTTGCTTTAGTGTGCTTGTTTCACTTGGGTGACTGCTTAGTGCTAGGTGTGGTTTAGTGCCTGAAAGAAATTTATACTATCAATGTCTTATTAATGAGAACTGCTTCCATTCACACTCGAATCTACTTACTTGTTTTGGTCTGTAGTTTTCTATAGCTTCTGAATAAATTGTCATGTTTCCATTATCCTAATTTATTAGACTAGTATCCTTTATGACAGATGGCATAGTGTAGTAGTTAAAAGCATGGGCTTTGAAATAAGACTGATTCCACCTGCTGTCTCTATGATCATGGACAAGTATCCGGACTTTGAGGTAGCTTTGGTTTCTCATTGGTAAAATGGGAATAATAATAGTACCTATCTCATAGGATGGTCACAAAGATTGTGAGCAAAGTATTTAGAGTAAGATTTGGCATATACGTTATTATCGTAATGGTAAAAGTTTGTGGCTATAACCCCCAAACAGAAATACAGTAGTCTTTATTTTCTAGTTTATCAGAAATCACTTTCCTGTGAAAGAATAGTCAGGTATAAGAAAAGAGGAAAATTTTTAATTAAGTTCAAATTTGCTATTGGCAAACATGATTACTTTAAACCTTTTTCTTTTCATGGAATAAAGTATTGTATCCAGTGAATAAAGTAAATTGATAGTATGTGTCCAGCGTTGGGAAATTCCAACCAGGTCTATAAAGATACACTGTTAAATTTGTGCTATGCTCTTATATTTGGAATGCCAGCATTTTCCCTGATAAGTTTTTTGGTTATCCATGAAACACTTTCTCTTGAATAATTCGCAGGCACTTTAAGACTCAGCACTTTTAAGTTAAATTTGTCATTTTACTCCAAGCCTATGCCTTAACCAGTGAGTGGTAGTATTCCCAGTCCAGTCAGAAACCTAGGGATTATTCTAAATTTTCCCTCCCTTCCTTTCCCATCTTCCCTGTTTAAGCAGTCATCAAATTCTAAGACTTTTTACAGAACTTGTCAGTAAGATAAATCTGATTCTTTCTCCTCCTTTTAAAATATTCTTTAATGGCTCTCTTACTTCTTTTTGGGTAAGAGGCCAGACTTCTTAGAGGGATATACAACTCTATCCTTATATCATGTGATATTTTCACTACGCTCTTGAAACTATTTTCAAATTCCATGAACATGCTATTCTCCCTTACCAGTTTCATTTGTATATACAGTACATAGGAAGCTTCCTTCTTTTTTCTTCTTTATCTGTTAAACTGAAGCATCACTTGTATTAAAAATTCATTAGCAAATTTCCCTTTTAAGACAACCTAGGTCCCTCATGTTTGCTAGCCCTCTGCATTCTGTAACCTCTTATGAATATTTTGTTAAACCATTTATCAGAAAGTATGATGATTAATTTTGTCAGTTTTCTAATTATGATAGCTCAAATATGAGGACTACTTCTTATTTATCTGTGAATACTTAATATTTAGTTTTAGGCAAATGGGTGGTGTTCAATAAATGTTTGTTGAATTAATAGTTTTGAAGGAGAAAGGAATCTTTGGTAACAGTTACATGGTGAACTTGTCTTTAATGGGAAATAATGAGAATTACTTGCTCATACTTAATTTCAAGAGGTAAAAATAGAGAAATGGCCTGAAATCCAAGCTTTTGCCCATTTACATTAGTCATTCTGTTATTTTTTCCTCTTATCTAGTGGTCACTTTGGCAATAACTATTTGGTCTTGTCCTCTTTCTTGTTAGTACTGGGCACTCTGTCAAAAAGTGCCTCTCTCCCAGCTTACAGCATTACTCTTTAACTTTCAATTTTATTAATGCTGTTTATTGTTTTTGTTTTATCAGATGACTAGAAAGATACATTTCTCCCATTATTTTGCATATTTATTTCGATAAATGTGAAGTGGGTTCATCGAGCTGATTTAAGGGAATCTGACAAATTGGTTAGGAGGACTGGTTCTTGGAGGGCATGAAACAGGAATCTGTCTTTCACATGGATAAGAGGTCAGAAAACTTTGTGGACAGAATAAATGTACGTCATTTAGGGAGTTTTCCCTGAGAGTGTATATGAGGCGAAGAATCAGAACATACAGAAGTCAGGACTGTGTGGACAGGAGGTGAAAGTTACATCTAGAGTTATAAAGGCCAGTGTGCTAGGGGTTTATATGTCATTATTGTTTAGTGGTATCTGACTTTATGTGAGAAGAGAATGCTGTTCAGGGGAGACTGGCTGTGGGTAGCAGTGAACTCCCGTTAGCAGCTGATAGAGCATGTAAATAAATAGTGGAGCACCTGTCTCTGCTAGTGGGATGCCAGTTACGTTTATTGTACTGACACTACTAAGTTCAAGACTATGTATCTTTGCCTATGAGTAACCTAGTGCAACCTGGCTTTAACCAAAAGCAAGAGACTAATATTCAGATCTGTTTAGTGAATAAATCTGAATAGTTTTCTGTGCCATTGGCGGAACAAATTAAACTTTCACTGGTTGACTGCCTGTACCTACATGGTATAGTGTGGGAGGATTATCAGTTAGTTTGTCTTATTGGTTTATTGGCAGCAGAAAACTTTTAAACTGAGTTTTCCCATGGAGGAGGGATCTTTCTTGAAGTCCCACAACTTTTACTAAAAAATTTATGAAGTGAGATGACAGTAAATTACTGAAGAATCATCAAAGCAAGTATGTTATTAATTGACAATTTATTGACTTCATACCCTGAGCCAGTTTAAAGAAAAGGGAGGGTGGGTTAGATTTCAAGCTACACTTTGAATGCTGTGTGAGGTCTCTTTGAGATATTTTGGTTAGTCTGTGATTAATTAACTCAATTAAGAAGTATTAGTACACTGAGTAAAAGTGCACTCTCTTATGGATCTGTCAAATTGGTAACGATGGGTTCAGTCCTGATAAATTGTGCATCTAAATCTGGTTAATGTTTAAGGGCTCACAAAAATTCACCTGTCATCTTAAATCTTCTTTGGTAAAGAGTGGCAATAATGCAGATTTCCATATATGTCTTCTGTATCTTTATATATGTGTATGTGTATATATACATTTGTATTTATTTATTTCACAGGTAATGAGATTAACCTTTAAATTGCATTTTAAATTGTATTTTTAAAATACTAGCTTTCACTTAGTTTTTACTCTTTTAAAAACTGTTACAGATTATTATCCTTGGACTTTATAGCTTGTGCAGTTATATAATCTTACTGACACATGTAGAAGCAAATAAAGTTTTGACATTTCCCTTCTTACTCTAAATACTCCTTAAGAAAGAAGTGCTTCCAGTTTATGAGTAAGAAATTATAATTCCCTAGCTAGAACTTTGGTTTTTTTCCCTCCTTTGAAAAATTCTTGAATTTTGAGGTACCGTGTCCTTTTTGTTCAGTTCCCTAATTATAATTTCATTTTTGTTAATTCTGAAAGCATATTAATGCCATCTCATGGATTATTTGTTTCTTAATATCTCTGAAAATAGGAGTCCTTGTATAGTTAGTGATATCTCACAATTGCCATGGCCTGAGTTGAGGTCAACCAGAGAGGTTGTATCTTGTGCTGTATCTTGCATAATCATTTAATGAGCAGCCCATGTCCTGAAATTTAGTAAAAGGTCTAGAGAAGCTGAACCATTCACTTATTATATAAAACCAGTGGCATCTTAGGCTTATTTTTGAAAAGGGAAGTACTGGAGGATTTGTTCAGTATTAATAAGGATTTGTAATAGGGCAAGAAGTATTCAACTCCTTGCATTACTTTAAAATTTTATCATGGATTTAGGTGTATGTACCAAGATACTGTAAAATCCATAGCTAGTAGAGGATACCTGTTTCCTATAGATACATATATGTTTCTAAACAACTGTTGTATTTTGTGTTAGGAAACTTAGAAGATCCTTGGAATTTTTTTTTTTTTTTTTTTTTTTTTGTCTTTTTGCTATTTCTTTGGGCCGCTCCCGTGGCATATGGAGGTTCCCAGGCTAGGGGTTGAATCGGAGCTGTAGCCACTGGCCTACACCAGAGCCACAGCAACGAGGGATCCGAGCCGCGTCTGCAACCTACACCACAGCTCACGGCAACGCCGGATGGTTAACCCACTGAGCAAGGGCAGGGACGGAACCCGCAACCTCATGGTTCCTAGTCGGGTTTGTTAACCACTGCGCCACGACGGGAACTCCTCCTTGGAAAATTTTTATTCACAATTAACATTTTTAACTTTAACATTAGTTTTCAAATTCAGATATTAAGCCAGTGCCATTGTATGTCTGTTCTAAGTTACTACTTCTGCGTTCTTTTTGTGAATTTTCATATTGCATGGGAGTTATGTCTGAGTTTATATACTCAATCAAGAAATTATTGTGAGTATAAAGCATTTATATAATGGTTGACGTATTGGACGTATTTAGTTCATGTACATACTGATGTTGAATAAGAATGCTGTAGAGTTAATTACCATTCTATGAACAAATCTTTGTAGAACACTTACTGGGAAACATTATAAGGAAAAGAGGGAGATTGGTAAACAAATTCCATTGATAAAATATAGCATTTCTATGATGCTTCTAGTGGAGTTGTTCTTGTCCTGCACAGATCTCATTTTAGGATAGAGAAATGAATAAACATATTTAAATTATAGAATAAAGAACTTTAGTTCAACATAAGGAAATATCCTGCCATTGAGAGTAACTCCTATGAAAATCTTTAAGAGTAGAGTTGAATCATAATTGAGATGGTTCCAATTGTGTTGTTTTAAGGCAAAGGATAGCCTAGTTAATATCACAATTAAGGGTACAATGATATAGTGTAGTGATTCTCAGTGCTTTAAAATCTAATAGCCCTTTCTGTAGCATGTATTTTCTGATGGCCCTTTACTATCTTGATATAAAATTCATAACTAATGTATGCTTTTTTAAGCTGATAACATATGGAGAAGTCAATATAGCGCCCTTTCTGTAGCATGTATTTTCTGATAGCCCTTTATTATCTTGATATAAAATTCATAGCTAATGTATGCTTTTTTAAGCTGATAACATATGGAGAAGTCAGTATAGCGCTCTAGTTGTAGAAAGGGAAAAATAAGAGTAAAGTAGTTTATTCAATGTTTAGAGTACATGATGTAGAAGTGCTCAGGTAAGACATTTGCCTTGCCACATGTGTTATATCAGCACAGTTATAAATCTAGACTGCTTACATGTTGATAAACTGGCAATGCAAATACTCAAATAGAATAGCCATGAGTGAAGTAATATTTTTGAAATGGTAAATATCCCTTAATCAAATTCTCAGTGATTCATAGTTTTTCTCCTGTATTCCTGATAGTTAAATTCATGGAACTTACAGGTTTATTAAAAGTGGGTGTGAAAACCACTATGTCTTTAAATGTAAAATGGAGTTAAGTTCTAGGTCAAGTACTTATAAATAGATTTTTCACTCAAATGAGTGTCAGGATATTTGGTAATTGTGTAGGATGCAGGACCATGCTCTGTTGTGTAAGGACTATTTTAAGCATTGATGACTCTGAATGTTCTTGGTTAATACTTAATGTCAGGTAGCATCTCCTGATATCTTTCTGTGTCTCCATTCATTGTGACACAGAAAATACTAATTTCCAAAAATGCCCCTAGAGGGTGGTACAACCCTCATATAGAATCCTGTGGCTGCAGATCAAAGAGCACAGGCTACAGGCAAGTTTCAGTCTTAAATTTGATTCTAAGTTCTTCTACTTCCAGACTTCTCACTGACTGTGATTTTGGGCAAGTTAGTTAACCTCTTGTAGGCTCAGTTTCCTTTCTGGAATACTGGAAAGATAATGTGTTATGGAGTTGTTAAGTGGATAAACTATTATAATGTGTTTTGGGTATCTGCCATGTGGTTCATATGGGATGAGACCGTGTCTCTCTTAATTCACCACTTTATTTTCCAGTACTAGTCGGCATTTAATAAATATTTGTTTATTTTATTATTTAATTCTTAACGTGTCACACTGTATTCCAATATTAAAAGCTTATGAGAGAGTGATTGCTTATGCTGTGTCTTTATTCTTGTGTTTTGGAACTTGTGAATCTTAGCCAAGATTGGATTATGGCCTCTAGTTTCTAAGAGAGTATTGCATTAGAAATATGATGTTTTGCTTTCTATTTGAAAAAGACATGTAGGATAAAGGTGTCTCTCAGGAAGCACATTCATTCCCCAGAATAATAATGTTTTTCTGTTATTTATGTTCTTTTCCTAAGGTCAGGGTGTTAGTGGGGGCTGTGGTAAAAGGCTGAGGACTTTTTAGTTCCTTGTTAATCCTGATCTTTGTTACATAGATTTTAAAAATACAGAATAGGTAATTTCTCTTTTTTCAACTTTTTATTTTTATTTATTTTTGTGTGTGTGTGTCTTTTGGCCATTTGTTGGGCCGCTCCCGCAACATACGGAGGTTCCCAGGCTAGGGGTCCAGTCGGAGCTGTAGCCGCCGGCCTACTCCAGAGCCACAGCAACGCGGGGATCTGAGCCACGTCTGCCACCTATACCACAGCTCATGGCAACGCCAGATCTTTAACCCACTGAGCAAGGGCAGGGATCGAACCCGCAACCTCATGGTTCCTAGTCGGATTTGTTAACCACTGAGCCACAACAGGAACTTCTCAACTTTTTTTTCTTCCTCCTGTCATTATGGCCTACTGACTACCCATTGTATTTTCTTTCCCTCCCTTCCTCCTTCCTTCCTTCCTTCCTTCCTTCCATCCATCCATCCATCTATCCATCCATCTATTCGTACATCCATCCATCTATCTTAGCCAGGTCAAGCCATTCATACTCTTTTATCTTAGTAAACTAAGATAGAATAGTTATATTCTTAGTAAACTAAGATATCTTAGTCAAGTATACTAAGAATTATACTAAGTAAAGTATACTTAGTAAAGTGTAAGTATACTAAGTATACTAAGATATCTTAGTAAACTGAGATACAATAGTTACTTCTGGCAGTTTTAATGAGGCTGATTACTTTGAAAATGTTATAAGGGGCCTCTAGTCTTCCTTTTCAAATTACCATACAGTTTATTTAAAAGAGCAAGCATTTGATTCGTAAGTGCTGCTCTACATTTTATAGAATGGTGAAGCTTAAAAATATTAAGGTTTTCCTCAAATAAAGATTTATTAAAATTTTATCTTACCTAAATATATGAAGATTAAAAATACTATGAATTTTTTTAAAGCAAGTCACCCTGCTTTGATATTTACTATGTGAACAAACAAATTTTTCTGTTTTCCGTTTATTCCTGCAGATCACCTTTGGGTCAGGCATTGTTGCTTTTGTAAATACGCTTACCCTTGACTTTTAGATACTCAGCGTTTAAGTTTGGTTCTGAGCCAATGAGTGCTGAAATCTTTAAAACTAAACAAATGTTTATCATTCATTGTTTTTAACCAATTGCTGTCTTAAAACATTCAGCCACTTCCACAGAAGAGTAACTTGTCAGTTACAGACTCTGTTAAAGTCTAATTCTGGAGCATTCTATAAAATTACTGAAAACCTATCTAATTATAATTCAGATTGGTTTAGATAATTTTAGGTTATTTTAAAATCTAAGATTCTTTTATGCCCAATTTAATGAATTTGCTTAAGTAATTAAGATAGATGACTGTATTGGGTAATGACCATTTTTTTTCCTTCATGAAGTTAAAATTTTATCTGTTTTATTATTACACTTACATCCAATAAACTTTTCATTATTCATTTCCAGTGCTGTGTTGGGATTTTAAATTTACATTTGAATAGAATTTATGGTTTCACTTTACTTGTAGATAACATTTTTCTTTCTTTCTTTCTTTCTTTCTTTCTTTCTTTCTTTCTTTCTTTCTTTCTTTCTTTCTTTCTTTCTTTCTCTTTCTTTCGCTTAGGAAGTTTATGGACCATTTATTTAATTCCTGCCATACAAAAAATGTGAATTGAAATATCCAGAAGATTATAAGACTTAGCCATAATAAATACATAATTTTACTCAATATCATTTATATCTCTTTGCAGTACAAGAGGTTTCTAGACTTCTTAGATCTCTTTTGTATATGCAAGAGAGAAGGTGGGACTTCTGTGTTCTTAGAATTGTTGATCAAAGTGTAAACTCCTAGGATGACTCTTTTTTGCTTTCTGCTTTGCAGTCATTGTAGAAAGCTAAACCTGCTGCCTTCAAGTGTTAGAGAGCACAGTAAACTCAAGGCCTTTTTACCTGTGTCCAAAGACCTGCTTCCTCCTCCAGTTGCATCCAATTCTTTGTTTCCTTGCTTTTGTCTTTATTTATATGACTTCCTTCTTTTCTTATAGTCCTTTGTTATTGGCTGCTCTTTACTAATAGTGTAGAGCAAAATAGCCATCTTTTTTGTGAGATACTTGAAATCTCCTATGTCACTAAAATGTATAGGTGCTCTGCTAACACCTGTACATTTAGGTGTAAGATCAATTGCTGGATTTAGGGTTTTACTAGATCACTA
Organism: Sus scrofa; assembly: GCF_054392235.1. Taxonomy (NCBI): domain Eukaryota; kingdom Metazoa; phylum Chordata; class Mammalia; order Artiodactyla; family Suidae; genus Sus; species Sus scrofa. Next base: position 37,624,217 of record NC_139386.1, on the reverse strand, counting down.
ATGTTTTCTGAGGTTAGGGGGACCCAAAACTATGCTGCTGCTCTTTATGCTGTGTTGGATATACAAGTATAAATTTGAATATTTAAAAAAACCTCCAAAGCTTAAGAGAACATTAGAGGAAAATAAAAGTAAACTTTTAATTTGAGGACTGTATATGGTTTTTAGTTGTTTTAATCTAATGTGAACAATGATTACACTGTTTTGATTGAATATTATTAGCCAATTTTCTTTTTGATTTATTTTGCTAATGAGATTGAGAATATGAATGCTCATTTAACTGTTGAAACGGGAATTTAACATGAATACAATTCACATGTCAGTGTCAAAGATTTGTGTGATTTTTTTTACTGGAAGTGGGAAGTGTAACTATGCAAAGGCTTAGCTATTGCAAGAGTCTCATGTTGGGTCCTTTCCCTGTTCAGTTTTATTATCTGCATTTACAAAGAGGTTTGAAGAAATTAGAGTGGATTCAAAGAAAAGGAATAATAATTATTAGAATAGTAATGAGAACATGTGGAAATCATACAGCAATGGTTCCTAAATATTTTTGCCTTAATTCATTGATATTTCACTCTGATGTATGTTATCCTCTGCGCCTTATGCTTAGTCACAAAGATCAATAGCATGACCTACACAAATAATTTTTTAGAAGAAATGTATAGAAAATCAGAGTATGAATTAATTTCCTTTGGGAATTTGACCTGTTCTTATCGTGCAGTTCCCTAGACTGTATTTGGTTTGGGTTCCTTTCTTGCCTTTCCTTCCCATTTTCCTGGTGGATACGGTTTTATACCTGAAAAAGTGGTCATCCTCTCTAGGTCCTGGTGATAGTTCTAAGAAAGTTGTAATGCTTGGTACTTAATAGTTGTCTAATAAATATTTAATGAAGGAGCTCTTAGGCAACTAATTCCAGCTCAGAATAGAAAGTTAAGTTTCAAGTTTCCCTGGAATTAATTTCTGTCCATTTTGGCAGTTTCAGAGTTAAGTCTACTGGGAAGATTCTTTGGAAGGTGTCAGCAAGAGAGTAAAGATACATGGGCTTTAGGCATGGGCTATTCTACTTAAGGATAATTGCTTTTTTTTGGACTTTTTTTTTAGGGCTGCATTGGCGGCATATGGAGGTTCCCAGGCTAGGGGTCCAATCGGAGCTGTAGCCTTTGACCTACACCACAGCCACAGCAACACAGGATCTGAGCAGTGTCTGCGACCTACACCACAGCTCATGGTCACTCCAGATCCTTAACCCACTGGGCAAGGCCAGGGATCAAACCCCTGTCCTCATGGATGCTAGTTGGCTGGTAACTCCATAAAGATACTTTCTTTCAAGGTAGTTCCCCACATGAGTTAATAATTGTCATGAGAACCAAATACAAACAATGACAATGGTCATAAATTTAGAGGGTTGGGTGCACAGGCTTAGTAATTTATATTCTCTCATTCCTGATGAGCAAAGGAGAAAGGAACGTAGGTGGATATGTTTAATATGTATGTTTTCACCTAGGTTTATGCCAAAAACTGTTACTTTCTTTTCCCCTTTCATTCTTATCCTAACTTTCTTGACTCCATGACTGTGTGTGCAGAGTTGAGATTTCTTAGTTATGGCCTCCTCAGTGAGGGTAGAGGGTTTGAACAGTTAACTCCTACTAACATTGGCAGTTTTCATCTCTGCAAAGAATATGGAGGGAAGGAAACCAACACGTTTTGAACATTTACTATTAACATTATTGAACACTTATTATTATGACTGTTATCATACTTGCTGCATTTGTCTGACATCTTTTAAAAAACGGTTATTAACTATCTCAGAGATGCAAGTTAGTAAGTGGCAGAACCAGGAATTGAACCAGTATGTTCTTCTCTGCTGTCTATCTAACTGTCTTAAATTAGGTATTGGAATGATTCAAAGTGGTTGTAATAGAGAGTCAAATATGTAAGTATAACTGTAAGCACAATTAAAAGCTGAGATGGGTCACCAGGTACACTTGAAATCATACTGCTATACTTTCTTCCCCCCTGAGGTTGTAGTTCTAAACTTGTGTTCTGCTTGTGTTCTGATTTATCTTTATTGTACTCTGATGCAAATTTCGCCTTTATTTGACTTGCAACCTGCTTTATAGAGTTAGTGATTTATTGAATATCTTGGAAGCAAGTCCTTGACAGGCAGTATTTTAAGAAGAAATTGCTTTGTGAGGATTTTGTTAACCTGACATTTTGTGGTTTCGCCTCATAAAACTGGCAAAGGACTCCCAGCATGGAATGTTAATAGGGTGAAGTAATGAATGCAGGCTGGGATACCAGCAAGCAGACATGAGCAGTCCTATAGTTCATACTCCGTGATTCTTGGGGGAGGTCTTTGTAGACGGTAGCTTTACTAAAAGATAAAAGCAGTAGGAGATCTTTTTAACTCAGCAGTTGATCAAACTCTTTCTGAAATTTAGGCTTAGAAGCCAAGCAATGGTATGAACATGGGAAAGTAATTAAAGTTAGGCAAGTGTGATCTCTCATGATAATTTTCACTTTCTCAAGCTGTTGAAGTAAATAATTACTGAGTACCTATTTCCTCTAACCAAATATTAGCCTTTTTATTCCCGCTCATCAACTTTCAAGTTTGGCCTTTTTCACTTACATGTCTCAATCTGTCAATAAGATAACTAATTTAATTTTAGCATTAGTTGTGCAGATTTTATTCCACTGGAAAAAGTGATTTATAACATTCTCTTTTACATTTAATTTTATTTAAAAATTGTGCTCTGCAGAGCCCAAGGATTCTAAGTAACACATGCTAACCAATTGTGCCACTGGAGCTCCTAGCCCCAGATTTCTTAGAGTTGCCATTAGGTGAGATTCTAGACTATTATTTCTAGAGCTCATAAAAGAAGCTCTTCTTTTTTCTGCCTAATTTGTTGGACTGCTCTGTCAGATTTATTTGATAAAAGGATTCTTATCCTAACAAAGTCTTAAAGTCTCATGTTTAGCTACTATTTAATTTAAAAGAATGTTAGTTTTAAAATACATTTCAATGTCTCTATGATCACAACTTAAATAGAGCATAAGAACCTTTTATTCTAAAGAATAGAAATGATTTTTTATAGATTGAGGGGAATTTTTGAGGGGAATTTTTGAGACCTGTTACTTTAATTATAATCCCTTTGTGGGATTATCTTTAGTTGCAGAGATTATAAATGGTTTTTAAAGTAATTGTTTTGTTACATTTTGATACTTATTTTTCTTTGGCAGTGCCCACAGCATACAGAAGTTCTTGGGTCGGGGATCAAACCCCCGCTACAGCAGTGACACCAGATCCTTAACCTGCTGAGCCACCAGGGAACTCCCATTTTGATACTTTTTAATTAAAGGCTTTTTTGCTCTGTGAGATAAGCTATTAAGATAGCTTTTTTTTGTAAAATCTGAAACAGTTTTATTAACCATTCTTACTTTCATTTAAGTTCTGAACATGTAAACTAGTATTATTCTCAAGAGGCTAATGACATATTTTAATTTTGCTCTTCTTTACTGTTTATTCAATTATTCAAGGGGTCTTAAGGGTTTTTTAAATTTTTTTCTATAAGTTTCTTTTAAATTTATACCTTGCTTTTTTTCTTACTTATTATATATACTAGATTCATAGCATTAATTACAGAATAGTTTGGGTAGTTTAAATGTTTGCTTGCTAATTTTACCGTCTTCTTTCATTCATTTTGTATAAATTAGTTGATTTTATCTCCTGAAGCCCTAGAGTAATTCCCTGTTGTCCGTCAGATGAAATCCAATGTTTCAGCTTTTGCAGCTGCTCATGTATTATCTAACAGTGAAAAAAAAAGTAATTTTATGCTTCAGTTGTTCTTCAAAATGTTACCTTCTAAGCTAGAAGGTATTGACACTTAAGTCTACTTCTCAAAGGCAGTTTTGTAAAATTTATGACAAAGAGCAACCTTAGCAGAGTAATTCCAATTTATGTGTATTCATGGTTTAGGTTAAAAATCATAGTCAACATAAATCTGGTATCTGAGAAAATATTCATAAGGTTGATGTCAGAGAATGTTTTGCCTATGTTCTCTTCCAGGAGTTTGATGGTGTCTTGTCTTATATTTAAGCCTTTAAGCCATTTCGAGTTTATTTTCATGCATGGTGTGAGGGTGTGTTCTAGTTTCATTGATTTGCTTGCAGCTATCCAGGTTTCCCAGCAATAATTGCTGAAAAGACTATCTCTTTCCCATTTTATGTTCTTGCCTCCTTTGTCAAAGATTAATTGACTGTAGCTCTCTGGGTTTATCTCTGGGTTCTCTGTTCTCTTCCAGTGGTCTGTCTGTCTGTTTTGGTACTATACCACACTGTCTTAATGACTGTGGCTTTGTAATATTGCCTGAAGTCTGGGAGAGTTACGCCTCCTGCTTGGTTTTTGTTCCTCAGGATTGCTTTGGCAATTCTGGGTCTTTTGTGGCTTCATATAAATTTTTGGATTGTTTGTTCAACTTCTTTGAAAAAGGTCATGGGTAATTTGATAGGGATTGCATTGAATCTGTGGATTGCTTTGGGTAGTATGGCCATTTTTACAATATTCATTTTTCCAACCCAGGAGCATGGAATACCTTTCTATTTCTTTGAATGCTCTTTAATTTCCTTGATTAATGTTTTATAATTCTCAGCATATAAGTCCTTTACCTCCTTGGTCAGGTGTACTCTCAGGTATTTGATTTTTTGGGGTACAATTTTAAAAGGTATTTTTGTATTCCTTTTCTAATATTTCATTGTTGGTATACAGAAATGTGACTGATTTCTACATGTTAATCTTATATCCTGCTACTTTGCTGAATTTGTTGATCAGTTCAAGTAATTTTTGTGTGGAGTCCTTAGGATTTTCTCTATATAGTATCATGTCATCTGCATACAGTTTTACCTCTCCTCTTCCTATTTGGATGCCTTTGATTTCTGTGATTGCTGTGGGTAGGTAGGACTTCCAATACTGTGTTGAATAACAGTGGTGAGAGTGGGCATCCCTGTTTTGTTCCAGATTCAGGTCAGTCTCCCAAAGTAACAGAAATAAAAGCAAAAAGAAATCAGTGGGACATAATCAAACTGACAAGCTTTTGCACAGCAAAGGAAACCAAAAAGAAAACAAAGAGACAACTTACAGAATGGGAGAAAATAGTTTCAAATGATGCAACTGACAAGGGCTTAATCTCTAAAATATACAAGCAACCGATACAACTCAACAGCAAAAAAGCCAACAACCCAATTGAAAAAAGGGGAAAAGACCTGAATAGACATTTTTACAAGGAAGATGTACAGATGGCCAACAAGCACATGAAAAAATGCTCAACATTCCTGATTATTAGAGAAATGCAAATCAAAACTACCATGAGATTCCACCTCACACCAGTCAGAATGGCCATCGTTAATAAGAACACAAATAACAAATGCTGGAAGGGGTATGGAGAAAAGGGAACCCTCCTGCACTATTGGTGGGAATGTAAGTTGGTACAACCACCATGGAGAACTGTATGGAGGTACCTGAGAAACCTATACATAGAACTACCGTATGACCCAGCAATCCCACTCTTGGGCTTATATCCGGACAAAACTTTCCTTGAAAAAGACGCATACACTCGCATGTTCATTTGCAGCACTATTCACTATAGCCAAGACATGGAAACAACCCAAATGTCCATTGAGAGACAATTGGATTAGGAAGATGTGGTACATAAACACAATGGAATACTACTCAACCATAAAAAAAAGACATAATGCCATTTGCAGCAACATGAATGGAGCTAGAGACTCTCATACTGAGTAAAGTAAGTCAGAACAAGAAGGACAAATACCATATTATATCACTTATATCTGGAATCTAATTTAAGGCACAAATAAACCTTTCCACAGAAAAGAAAATCATGGACTTGGAGAATAGACCTGTGGTTGCCAAGGGGGAGGGGGAAGGGATAGGGGTGGATTGGGAAGTCAGGGTTAATGGATGCAAACTATTGCCTTTGGAATGGATTAGCAATGAGATCCTGCTGTGTAGCACTGGGAACTATGTCTATGTTCATCTATGTTCTTATACTAACCTTAATGATTATTTATCTTAGCCACTAGATTTTTGGAAGAAAAATTAATTAATCACTTTTCCTGCTTATGTATTCTCTGCTGGATACCTTTCCTTTCCTATGCATCTGTGTGTACCATACCTGGAAGAACTGAGAAGATAATGATTCAAATAATTTACTATTTTTGTGGTTCAGATGAGGAACCCTGGTTGAAGAGACTCACATTTTTACTGGCATGTGTACCAGATACTCAGTACATGGATTGAGTGAATAAACTTGTGTTATTCACGTTTAATGTCTGAGAAGTGTATCTTGTTTTCTAAGCTTCACGAGAGCTAAGAGTATGTTTTCTCTGGTATGTGAATGTTTCCACTTGTCAAGTGAATAAATATGAAAAACTTAAATAATTTGGAATAAGGCAGAATTTCTTTCTATGCAGTTGGTTAAAAGCAAATTAATCTATGAAAGTAATTTTGCTGCAAATGGAAGTTGATGGCTTGACAAACCAAGACATCACTCATTTATATGAGTTGAAAAGGAACTTGAGAAGCTAAAATTTTCTAATATGGAATAAATTCTGATCAGTGGACATCTAGAAAGTATAATACCATGAAATTGTATGTAAATAAATGCCTAAGGCTTCACTCTCTTCCTTGGCCAGAATCTTAGGATAAAACTAAGCTGCTTATAGCTAGCCATGTGTTAGTATTAAGATGGTTAAAAAGAAGACTCAAATGCATGCATGTTAGAGATGTATCTATTTCAGAAGTGTTTGCTAAAAATATATATGGAGAGACTGGTTTCACCAGCAGCCAGATTTAAAACTGCATGCTGGAATAATTTAAAGGTATTTTTGTGGGCTCCTCCCCATATTTATAATTAAATTTCACTTATCTGTCTCTCACAAATGTATCCTTTGTCACACTTAGTTTATACCATAGTTCATTAATTCCGAGGTACATTTTTCTCCTAGATTTTACTATTTCTGAAATTAAGCTACATCTTAAAAATAAATGGTCTTTTATTACTATTCTTATCCTCACTTGAAGTCTAGTTCTTAAGAAGTATGTTTTCTTCTTGAGCTCATCTCAGACACCATCAACCTGACACCACTTTAAATTATTTGTTAGATGTTTTTTTGGACTTAACCGTTAGTGTGAATTTAGACTGCCTTAATTGTGTGAGTATTGGGTTGTGCTTTTAATTTTCTGGGGAGATTTTGTCCCCCGCCCTTCACCTAAGGCAAAAGCTACTTCATGACTTTTGCTGCTTTTCCTATAAACTAGGAAGGTTTATTTCTCTTAAATCTTACAGGTGTACCCCTGGAATTTTGCAACTCTATACACGTATAAAATAATACTGTGTCATAATTAATGGCGTCTTTGATAAGAAGAAAGATAGCATTGTAGTCAACATAATCAGGTAAAAATGGTAACAGTGTGAAATAGAGTCAGCCCAGTTCAGTTTGAATCTTGAAGTTTATCAATGACTGAAAATGAAAATAGGAGTTCCCGTGGTGGCGCAGTGGTTAGCGAATCCGACTAGGAACCATGAGGTTGCGGGTTCGATCCCTGCCCTTGCTCAGTGGGTTAACGATCCGGCGTTGCCATGAGCTGTGGTGTAGGTTGCAGACACGGCTCGGATCTCGCGTTGCTGTGGCTCTGGCGTAGGCGGCAGCTACAGCTCCGATTTGACCCCTAGCCTGGGAACCTCCATATGCTGCGGGAGCGGCCCAAGAAATAGCAAAAAGACAAAAAAAAAAAAAAAAAAGAAAATGAAAATATTATTAAAGAATAATGATTTTTATTTGAGACTTCTCTTGCAAGATGGGAATTACACTAGTATTTAGCCTTAATGTATTAACTATATCTATAGTTGCAAAAGGTAATATTTTCTAAAAAATTTGAAGTAGCTCATACTTTGCAGACAGGTATCTCTTTAGAAGTTTTAGTAGATTTTTTTTGCAAAGTCTTAATTTTTAAAAAAAATTTCAAGAGCTATCCACTTGAATATGAAAAATTTCTGCCAATTTAAATGAACATTATATTTATGTTAGATAGACAAACAGAATGAAAACCTGTGGAATGAAAACCTCATCCTTCAGTCAATGTATTTGGGTCAACTTAGGCCACCTGCCCATCTTTGAACCAGTAATTGCCATGGGATGCCATGTGTTGATCAGCTTTACTTCATGTTCTTAAACCAGTCAAGGGGAATGGGATTGTCCTGACAAGTTTGGACCTAGAGTAGAGGTAGCACTTAGTTCTGGGTTCTTACATAAAATTGGGATTCTATTTGGAAGGAAGAGGAGGAAGGTGGCTACTGGAGAGGAACCAGTAGGATCCTCCATAGGGCTTAATACTTGTGTGACCCTTTTATTTCACTTCTTTAAATGTCTTTGAGGAAATTACCATCTTAATTCATATGGACTTTTTTGGTGTATCTCCTGCTGTGGTTTAATATCAGTACTGAACCTTACTCCTTTGATTTTTATTGATCCTAATATTTGTTAAGCTTCACATAATGTAAATTAAGAGGGAGTTGATATAAGTATGTTCTGAAGATTAGCTGATAAAATTTATATCTTCTCTAATAATAGTAGATTATTATTAATTTTTTATTGGAGAAATAAAAAGGAACCAAAAAAAAACAGGGCTCTGTTTTTTTGTTTTGTTTTTCAGATTTTCTTCACTTAATATGAAAGCTCCATATTTCGTTTCTTAAAAAACTTGGTGGTTAGACTGTTTTAAGAAGAGTCTTACAGTGTATACTTTGAAAAGTGTCAGGTTAACAAAATCCCTGTGCAGCAATTTCATCTTAAAGTACTATTTGTCATGGACTTGGTTCTAAATATTCCACTAATCACTAACTCGATAAAGCAGGTTGCAAGTCAAGTAAAGGCAAAATATTATATCAGACACAATCAAGATTAATTAGAATACAGATGAGATGCACGGGGATTAATAGAGGTAAGACATCAGCATACGTGGGATAGGATGTAAGTGGGACAGTGCCTGCATCCTGTATCCTGTGGCATGCAGTGTTTGTATGGTTTTTCTCTCCCCTACCCGAACAGGTTACTAATTTATCTATATTTATCATCTTGCAGATTCTCCGTATGTTTCATAAGCTGCTTGCTTCCTAAAATATTTTATGAGTTCTGCTTGTATCTCATTTAATTTGCTATCTGTGGTTAACATTTCTTAAGATCTCATCCATCTTGTTTTTCTGGATTTATACCGTAATTGAATGTTCTCAGTACATATAGTGCACCTTGTAGAAATTCTTTATTGGTCAGGGCTTAAATCAGAGAAGCAGACCATTAGGAGATGAACGTGTAAGGGATTTATTGTAAAGATTTCTCCATACTCAGTTGTGGGGAGCTATTCAAACACTCTGTGGAAGTTGTTTCTTCTGTGTTTGGTATTGTGACCTGAAGTCAGCCAGACAAAAAAGTCAAGAAAGCCAGATAGACATGAAGTAAAGGGAAGCACAGACAAATAGGAACCTGTGAGAATTAGTGGAAATGGGCCTCTCACTGCTTCCAATTTGATGAGACAGGTATCTTCTGAGAGACTCCTGCATCCTTTATCACATAGCTCACAATGAATAATGCTCCTGGCCCAAAAAAATTGAAGGAGGAGGTTTGACAAAAGCTGGAGTTGCTGTGGGTCCGGCTGCTACCTATGCCAACTAGGTGAGCGAGCAGATAAGCAGCAGTGTGCATGCACAGCAGAACCACCTCATGAGTGTGAAAAATATATGGCTACTACTTCATCTCCACCTTTCAAATCTTGCAAAAATATCGTTTGTAGCCAAAGCTGCCTTTGAGCTCTCCGGAGAAGAGAATTTTAAGAAGTGTAGTTCTAGCTTAGGCAGACACATGCAAATGCATCATATGTTTTTCTTGAAATTAAATTGTTCCAAAGTGGAGTTCCCACTGTGGCTCAATGGGATCTGCGGCATCTTGGGAGCACTAGGACCCTGGTTGGATCCCGGCTCTACACTGTGGGTTAAGGATCCAGCATTGTTGCAGCTTAGGTTGCAGCTGTGGCTGGGATCTGATCGCAGGAGCTCCATATGCTGCCCCCCACAAAAAATTGTTTTAAAGTGATTCAATCTGTTTGAATAACAACAGCAAGTAATTATTACTGAGCACTTACTGTGTGCCAGACACCATCCTGTGCTCTTTGCATATATTAGATTATTTAAAGATACTTAATAAGACAATTATCTTATGAGGTGTGCCTCCTCTTCACCTTTTCTCTCCTCTTTCTCCTTCTCACTGCTTTCTTTTACTCTTCATCCTTTTTCTTCTTTCTCCGTCTCCCTCTGTGTTTATTTCTCTCCTTCTTTCTGCCCTCTCCTCCTGCTCTTGCTCTCTCTCTCTCTCTTTTTTTTTTTTTTTTTTTTTTTTTTTGTCTTTTTGCCATTTCTTGGGCCGCTCCCATGGCATATGGAGGTTCCCAGGCTAGGGGTCTAATCGGAGCTGTGGCCTCCAGCCTCCGCCAGAGCCACAGCAACGTGGGATCCAAGCCGCATCTGCAACCTACACCACAGCTCATGGCAACGCTGGATCCTTAACCCAGTGAGCAAGGCCAGGGATCGAACCCACAACCTCCTGGTTCCTAGTCGGATTTGTTAACCACTGAGCCACGACGGGAACTGCCCCAAGCAATAAGATCTTAATGTAAATCTCAAGACATGGCTAACACTCACATGGTATCTGGTTTGTTTTTTAAACTTTCAAATGCCCAAGGAATAAGAAAGAAGCTGCATAGCAAGGGCAGAGGAACTCCTCTTGCTCTCTCTTAACAGGTGAGAAAACCCTGGCATATAGAGACTAATTACTTAAGGTCAACCTATAGCTGGTCTGTTAGGAATAAAAGCATTCACTCTCAGAAAGTTTAATAGCAGTGCTCAGGCTTTAACCAGATATGAACGACAATCAGAGAGGAATGCAGCAGTGGAGACGGATTGTAGCATTCTGCCAAGTAAACCAAGTGGTCATTTTTAGGAACGCAGAGCCTTTGAGGGATGAAGAGAAAATCTGAAATAACCCAGTAGAATGGCACTGGTGGGGCAGTAGCTTACTGCAAAGGATTCACTACCATTGCTATTTTGTTTAATTAATAGGTTATATTGCGCCTCAAGATCTATACTACTTATTTTGTCATTTTGAGTACTCCTTGGCTTACAATTGTATATGCCTAAGAGTAAATGTCCTCTTTGAGAAGTTTAGCTCAGGATGATTTCTAACTTTTTATTCAATTTGGGGGTTCTTGGATTATAGGACTTTTCCACTTGTGAAGTATTATCTTACCCATTTTTATGTGAAACATACTGAGAGAAAATTTTAAACCTTTGGTATTTTTTGAGAATTCTAAACCTTATATTTTAGTTTGGGGCATATTAAACACTATTCATTTCAATAAATACTACTTAAGCAGCTACTGTTAGTAGATTCTATGCTATTTCCAAGTATGTGTTTTAGTAAAAAGAACGACTCATTTTGAAAAGATGTATTTTTAAGGTATTCTGGAAGGACAGTGTGATTTATTTATCTTGTTTAACAAAAATCACCTTAGGGAATGCTGATCAAAATTTTATGTCTTTATTCTTTGCCTTGACATCCAATGCATGTTGTTAGTGGTTCAAGGAAATCCATCTCTATTAAGGGGAAAAACCCTGTTAGTTCCAGGTTATAAATAAAATTGATCTTTTTGCAGTGTTACTGCCAATTTTGGTTTTGAAGCAACTTATTTCTTTTTGAGCCATCAGCTGCAGTGGATTATATTAAATTTAACCACTAAGCTTTCTCAGTGATCTTTACCTTCCTGTTCTGTGCTATGACAATATTTCCTTTGAGATCTCACTAAATAATATCTTCTTCATCATAATGACAGATTCTAATAACATACTGTAATCTAGAAGTTCTATCAGTAAATAATTTACTAACCTTTAGTTTTCCTTTAAGCAAAAATTTCTTTGATAATAGCTCAATTGGCATTTTAAGCCAAATAATTCTTAGCTGCTGAAGACTGTCTTGTGCATTTTATGATGTTTTACAGCATACCTAATCTCTACCCACTGGGCCAGTTGTACCTTCCAAGTTGTGACAACCAAAGATGATTAAAAGCCACTTCTTTAGTGTGTATGTTTTACTCTAATTTCTATTAACTTATTATAGATACCTATTTAAAAGTGATTCCCTGGGCTTTTAGAAAATAATTTAAAATAGGGATGTATTATTTGGAGTAGTTATCTTGGGGCTAATATTTCAGAATGTACACTACCAGAATTGTTTTATAGAAAAAGTTCAAGTGCCCCATAACAGAACTTTTTGATCACACATAGAATACAAAACAATGATAGTGTTGTCCTCATTGTAATATCATTATGGCCATTCATAGAGATTATGAAATACTATTCAGGGACCAGTGATGGAATTTATGTCTGTGTTTAATCAGTCTTTTTAAATTTTATTTAAAATTATAGTTGATTTACAATGTTGTGTCAATTTCTGCTATACAGCAAAGTGACCCAACATCTATAAATATACACATTCTTTTTCTCATATTGTCTTCCATCATGTTCAATTACAAGAGATTGGATAGAATTCTCTGTGCTATACAGTAGGACTTCTTTGCTTATCCATTCTAAATGTAATAGTTTGCATCTACTAACCCCAAAAGTCCATCCCACTCCCTCCCCCCTTTCCCCCTTGGCAACCACAAGTTTGTTCTCTGTGTTTGTGAGTCTGTTTCTGTTCTGTGCCATATTTTAGATTCCACATATAAATGATATCATATGGTATTTGTCTTTTGCTTTCCTTTTGGCTAAGATAAAGTGTAATCAGTCTTTTTATTTGAAGGGTGGGATTTTGGAAGAGAAAGAATCGAATATTAGGAATTTAATCAAGTACTTGAGTGAACAGAATCAGAGAACAGGATTGAACTTTCTTTTTTTTTATTTTTATTTTTTATTTACTTTTTAGGGCCACATCCACGGCATATGGAGGTTCAGACGCTAGGGGTCCAATCAAAGTTACAGCTGCCAGCCTATGCCACGCCACAGTGGATCCAAGCCGTGTCTGTGGCCTACACCACAGCTCATGGCAACGCCGGATCCTTAACCCACTGAGCGAGGCCAGGGATTGAATCCACAACCTCACAGTTCCTAGTCGGATTCGTTTCCACTGTGCCACGACCGGAACTCCAGGATTGATTTTTTTTTTTTTTTTTTTTTTTTTAAAGATAGCCTTGCTTTTTAAATTTTTTTTACTTTTTTGTCTTTTTGCCTTTTCTAGGTCTGCTCCCGCGGCATATGGAGGTTCCCAGGCTAGGGGTCGAATTGGAGCTGTAGCCGCCGGCCTAAGCCAGAGGCACAGCAATGTGGGATCCCAGCCGCGTCTGCAACCTACACCACAGCTCACGGCAACACTGGATCCTTAACCCACTGAGCAAGGGCAGGGACCGAACCCGCAACCTCATGGTTCCTAGTCGGATTCGTTAACCACTGCGCCACGATAGGAACTCCTGAATTTTCTTAATATCGCTTAAGATACTTCTTTCTTACCCCTGGACACAAGCTCCTGCATTATTCCTCCTGTTGTCATTTCCTCTTTCTTCTCTTACTCCTACCCTCAATCTAAGCTAATTGTATCTCCTAAGTGTTTCCTTTTTTGTCCTTTCATTTTTAATATTCAAATGTTATCACCTATTTTAATTTTTGCTTGTCTCCTACATTCTATGCTGTGAAAAAATTGACTGCTGGGTTCAAAAGTGAAGGAGTTAGAAGGAAATCATAGTGATACAAGGTGCTACTTTAAGTTAATTCATCCTAGTCATTGTCTTTAAACAGAACAGAAACTCTCCATATCTTGTCTTTTAATGGCTTTTAAGAGACTCTCCAAGTTCCAAATCGCCATGGTAACTGTTTTTTTTTCCTTTCTTTTTTTTTTTTTTAACATATCCAAAAGCTGCTAGTCAGAAGTATTCCCCTCCGTTGTCTTTAAGAAATTTAGTACTAGTTTAGTTCTCTATTGAATTATAGAATTAAATAGGGAGTTCCTGTTGTGGCGCAGTGGTTAACGAATCCGACTAGGAACCATGAGGTTGCGGGTTCGGTCCCTGCCCTTGCTCAGTGGGTTAACGATCTGGCGTTGCCGTGAGCTGTGGTGTAGGTTGCAGACGTGGCTCAGATCCTGCGTTGCTGTGGCTCTGGCGTAGGCCCGTGGCTACAGCTCCGATTCGACCCCTAGCCTGGGAACCTCCATATGCCGCGGAGCGGCCCAAGAAATGCCAAAAAAAAAAAAAAAAAAAAAAAAGAATTAAATAGAATTCAGTCTCTTAAAGAAAATTCATATTATTCCTGGTAAGGATTGGTCCCTCACTTTTTACCTTAAACCATTTAAAATGCTTTCCTTCAGATTCTTTAATCATAGATAATTTTATTGCATATCCATTGAACTTCCTGTAATTTTTATCCTTTTTGGAACAAGGATAGATGGTGCCATTGCAACAGGAGATAATAAGGCCTATAGAGGAAAACTTAAGTGAAAAATGTTGACAATTTTTTTTTTTTTTTGGTCATGGATTGGTTCTGTAAAGTGTCTAGAAAGCCTTAATTTGGGAATCAACTTTGTTCATTTTTTCCTGTTTTATTGAGAAATAATTGACATACATCACTGTATAAGGAGTGCAGTGTGATTATTTGAGCGTGTGTTGTGAAATGTTTACCAGTAGGATTTTAGCTGAACCTATTGTGTTAATCAACTTTGCTCATTTCATGTATTGCAAAGTAATCATTTTCTATAGTAGCTTCTACAATGAGAACTAAATGGCAATAGAACTGTCAGACTGTGTAACAACATTATTTGAATCTTGTGTTTGTAGCTCTAGGGCAGCTAAGACTCCTTTGTGAAGAACTTCTCTCTTTTAATAGACCATGTTCTCATTAGCATAAGTGACACTAGTAGTTATAATGAAATATAAATTTTAAAATTCTGAATTGCTAAAAAAGTGGTACTTTGGTAGTAAATTAAGAAACATTAAAATCTGTAAGAAACAATTGGTAATATTATTAACATAAAACGTCTGGATTGTATTTGTGCATTTTTGCACAAAAAGTTCTTAATATATTTTGACTTTAGTGAAGCTTGTTGCATCTGAATTAAATTGTAAAATTTAAGGACAGATATGAAATCTAAAATTTGCTATGGAAATGGTAGAATTTAAAGTATTGCATTTGTACATGAGATAGAAGTATATATGAGTGATTTTTATGACACTTTTATAGGTAGTTGACAAAAGAAATTGTCAATATTTTGAGCTCACCATAGTAAATACACAGTGATAACCACAGCAATTTAAGGGAAAGGAATTATTAACACAACATAAATAGTTTAAATTCCATTTTGTTCAAGGGATATTTTGTTAACTTAATTTCTTTTTCAAGGCAATAGAAGTTAATATTCTAAAGCCTAGGTGAGATTTTTTTTAAGTCCTCTTGGGAGCAGGTTGGGAATAAGAAGCAATATTAAACTGTTCCTTGCATTCTATAATTATGTGAAGGATGAAATATCTTATCCATCTTTCCTGATTGTTTGCTGGCAGGTCTTCATTTCCTATTTCTTAGTATATTTTTTCCTATTGGGGAGGATCAAAAATAAAAAAGGCAGTATCAGCTAACTGTTAATTATTTAAAACCTAATTTCAAAGTCATTTTTTCAGAAGTTTGAGAATCTTTTACACTCTGTCCATACTTAATATCAGTGATTTGTGTACATTGACATAGCCTGTCTGTCCTTCAAAACATTCTTTAATGCATTCTATGTGATACAAGATCAAAGATTTGATTGAGATTTCCTTCCTTCCTTCTATAATATTCTACTTTAAATTTCCTGTATGTATTATAAACTCTAAGATATTAGACTTTATGTTCAGTTTTTTGTCCATTTATTTATTTTGATATTGTACTGACATTGCATTAACCTAATTTTTATGGGAAAGGGAAAAAAACTTGTCAAATGTTTTCTCTAGTAAGGTTGTCAAGTATAAATAATATTGCTTAATTTCCTTAATGATAAATAATAAAGTGATTCTAAGCGCTACTTAGAGAAGAGTTTAGACTTCAGAAAATTGTTTATCATGTAATACATGAAGGAATCATAGTTCTTCAGCTATGTCTATCAGAAATCGCTTTAAATAATAATGCTTGTCTACTTAAATTGTACCACTTTAGTGGCACCTTAGTAATGAAACTTTGAATTGTTGTACAGTTTATATATTTTTGGAGAAGAATCTGATGTTTAAAAATGTAACTTTAACACAGTCTTATATCTTTAAATTATTGTATTCTAAGGGGGCTTCAGGGAGATGTAAAACTTATGCCCGGAGAATGTTTCTTGGAGAAAGATGTGCAAGGAAAATAGAGGCCATGCATATGGTGATTTTTAAAAAATCATTTCTTTTAATCAAACAATTTGAGACAATTGTGGATTATAAGAGATGATATAGAGAGATCATATATACCCTTTACTCAGTTTCCCCCAATGATAATATCTTCTAAAACTGTAATGCAATATCCCAACCAGAATATTGACAGTCCATTGATCTTGTTCACATTTCCTTTGTTATATTGGTACTTGTGTGTGTATTTAGTTTTGTATAATTTGATCACATGTGTAGGTTTGTGTATCTACTACCGTAAGCAAAACAAAGAACAATTTCATCACCACAATAATTCCCTTGGTTACCCTTTTATAACCTTACCCATTTAGTTCCTGGTTCCTCCTTCCTAGCCACTTCAATCCCACTTTATTAACCTCTGACAACTACTAATCCATGCCCCATTTCTATAATTTTATCATGCTTTTTATGCTTTTTTTGTTCAGGTTAATTCTCTGGATATATATGTGTCATTGTCCAGTCTCTTTCCCAAGGTAGTGTTTTTGAAATCACTCATGATGTGTAAGTCAGTAGTTTATTACTATTGCAGAGTAGTATTCCATCATAAGGATATGATGCAGATTATGTCTCCATCCCACTGCTGATGGACATTTGGGTGGTTTCTAGTTGGGAGTTATTGTGATTAAAGCTGCTGTAAAACCTTTTTTTGTACCACTATTTTGTGAATATACATTTTCATTTTTATTGCATGCATATTTAGGAGTAGTGTATGTTTATAAGAATCTGCTCAACTTTTTTTTTTTTTTAAACTCGTGTGGCTCTGTGATTTAGCACTCCCGCCAGCAATATATGTGAGTTGTAGTTAGTCCATCCATATCCTTGTCAATATTTGGTGTAATCATTTTGATTTTACCTGGGAAATGGTGTCTCATTCTGATTTTAACTTTTTTTAAAATCTGATGACTAATACAAGCATTACCTCATTGTATTATGCTTTGGTTAATTGAACTTTGCAGATACTGCTTTTTTTTACAAATTGAAAGTTTGTGGCAATCTGGAGATCCTGTCATGGCTCAGTGGTTAACAAACCCAACCAGCATCCGTGAGGACGCGGGTTCAATCTCTGGCCTCACTCAGTGGGTTAAGGATCCGGCGTTACCATAAACTGTGGTGTAGGTTGCAGATGCAGCTTGGATTTCATGTTGTTGTGGCACCGGCGTAGGCCAGTGGCTGTAGCTCCAATTGGACCCTTAGCCTGGGAACTTACACATGCCATGGGTGCGACCCTAAAAAGACCAAAAAAAAAGGAAGTTTGTGGCAATCTGTATTGAGCAAGTTTATCGGCACCATTTTTCCAACAGCGTGTACTCACTTCATGTCTGTGTGTGACATTTTGGTAATTACCATAATATTTATACTTTTTCATTATTATTGCATTTGTTATGATCTATCATCAGTGGTTTTTGTTGTTACTATTGTAATTGTTTTGGGGTGCCATGAATCGTGACCATTTAAGATAACAAGCTTAATTTTTGAAATGACAACACAGGATTTAGAATATAACATAAACTTAGTTGATAAAAAAGCAGCAGGGTTTGAGAGGATCAATCCCAATTTTGGAAGATGTTCCATTGTGGATAAAATGCTTTGGAACAGCATTGCAAGGTATGGAGAAATGCCAATCAGTATGGCAAACTTCATTGTTAACTTATTTTAAGAAACTGCTAGTCACCCCAGCCTCTAGCAGTCACCTGATCAGTCAGCAGCCATTAACATCAAGGCAAGACCCTCCACAAGCAAAAAGATTAGGATTTGCTGCAGGCTCAGATGATGGTTAGTATTTTATAACAGTAAAATATTTTTAAATTAAGGTATGTACCTTTTTTTTAAAGACATAATTCTGTTGATGCATACTCAGTAGACTACAGTATAGGGTAAACATAACTCTTATATGCATTATGAAACCAACAAATTTGTGTGATTCCCTTTATTGCAATATTTGCTTTATTGCACTCAACTGAAACCATGTTTCCAAGGTATGCCTGCAATAGTATTTTTTTTTCACGTGCTTTTTGGCATTTGATACCTTCTTTTGTGAACTGTCTGTTCAAATCTTTTGCCTGATTCATATTGGTACTGGTCTTCTTATTGAGATCTAAGAGTTCCTTATATATTCTGGATACAAGTCAGATATAGTGGGTAATTTTTTTTTTTTCCCATTCTGGCCTTGTGTTTTATTTTCATAACCGTGTCTTGTAAAGAACATTTAGGAGTTCCCGTCGTGGCGCAGTGGTTAATGAATCTGACTAGGAACCATGAGGTTGCGGGTTTGATCCCTGGCCTTGCTCAGTGGGTTAACAATCTGGCGTTGCCGTGAGCTGTGGTGTAGGTCGCAGACGTGGCTTGGATCCCACGTTGCTGTGCCTCTGGCTTAGGCCTGTGGCTACAGTTCCGATTAGACCCCTAGCCTGGGAACCTCCATATGCCATGGGAGTGGCCCTCAAAAAGGCAAAAAGACCAAAAAAAAAAGAAAAAAAAAAAGGAACAACATTTAAAAATTTTGATGACATCAAACATCTGTTTTTTTATGATTAGTACTTTTTGTGCTTTAGATTTTCTGAGAAATTGAAGATAGTATCCTATAACTTCTAAAAACTTTGTAGTTTAGTTTTTATTTTTAGGTCTATAATTCATCTTTTTAAAAAATTTCTGGTCTTTTTAGGTTTGCACCTGCAGCATATGGAAGTTCCCAGGCTAGGGATCGAATTGGAGCTGCAGCTACCAGCCTACACCACAGCCACAGCAATGCCAGATCCAAGACATGTCTGCAGCTTACACCACAGCAAAAGGCAAGCCAGATCCTTAACCCATTTAAACCTGTGTCCTCATGGACACTAGTCAGGTTTGTTACTGCTGAGCCACAATGGGAACTCCTGATACATCTTAAATGAATTTTAATGAATAGTGTTTGGTAAGGATCAAGGTTTTGGATTTTTTTCCCCCATTTGTTAAAGCATTGTTGAAAAGACTCTTTCACTGAATTGTGTTGGCATCTTCTTTGAAAAATCAATTGACACTGTATTGGTTGGTCTGTTTGTCGAATGTCTGTTCCATTTCATTAATCTATTTATCTTTGTTTATGCCAATATTCATGGATTTGTTTGCTATTACTGTATCCTGAATCTTGAAATCAGGTAGTGTGAGTCCTCTAACTTTAAGCTTTTTATAGATTGTTTAGGTAATACTAAGTTCTTTGAATCTTTAGATAAACTTGGTGAAAGAATGATGTCATAAAAACATTGTCTTTCGTTTCAATCCCTGATCATAGTATATCTCTCCATTTGTTTAGGTCTTCTTTAATTTTCCTCAGGACAATTTTTTTTTTTTTTTTTTTTTTTACACTATTTCTTACCTACCACCTTGTATTTTCTTCCTCTCCTGATCATTAATTTCATAGTCTGTTAGAGTACGTACCGAATATTTTTCTTTTAGGATATACTTGTATTTCAAATTTATATCATTAGAATTAGTGAGAAAAAAAGATTTTAATTGCAAGATTGGTAGTTTTGAAGATACCTATTTTAAAACACTTTATATTTAAGCTTTTGTTTTTGCTTAGAATATAAAAATAAGGTCAATTTTAGAGTTAATGAAAATAACATACCAAATTATATTGTTACATTTTGAGGTTTATAGTATTCTGTGAAAACATTTTGAAATGCAGTTTCTAATGACAGTGATTTTCAAACCTTTATATGTTGTAAAATCTGTTCTTTTTGAAGCTCAATCATTCCAACACTTTGTAATAATATAGGTTGTTACCATAATAGCATTTAAATACCTTTGTTTAAATAATGAGACCCATGGCAGGAGAACATATATTATCCTGTTCTGTGTTTCAGTTGTTATTCCTTTTTCTTTTTATTATGAAATATATTAAACACACATAAAGAATAATATAATGAATATCCCAGCTTTAAATGAAAAATCATTGCAAATATATTTTAAGCCTCCATTTTCCCTTTCCTGGTCATACTCTACTTCCTCAACTGACATATCACAGTTGGCCACTGTCCTCAAATTATCTCTTATTATTCCTGTGCCTGAATATGCCTTTATATTTATAGTATTTATGTTTGTATCATTTAAAAATGTCTTATTCTCTGGAGTTCCCATTGTGGCTCAGCAGAAATGAACCTGGCTAGCATCGGTGAGGCCGCAGGTTCCATCCCTGGCCTGGCTAAGTGGGTTGAGGGTTCGGCGTTGCTGTGAGCTGTGGTGTAGGTCGCAGACGTGGCTCTGGTCCTGCGTTGCTGTGGCTGTGGTGTAGGCCTACAGAAACAGCTCTGATTTCACCCCTGGCCTGGGAACCTCCATATGCCGCAGGTGCAGACCTAAAAAGACAAAAAGACAGAAAAAAAATTTATTCTCATATGTTTTGATTTCTTTGCTATTTGTATTCTTCTGAAAATTGCTTTTTAAATTCAATATTAGGTTTTCATTTCTATAACTCTTCCTCCATTATTTAACTGCTGTATAGTAATCTCTTTTATGAATATACTACAATTTACTCTTTTGCCATTGTTCTGATGCCATGTTTCTTGTGGCAGGAATAGGACAGGATAGTGTCAGGAATAGGACAAAACACCTCGGTGACACATTGTGCATGGAGTTATTTTAGCCTTACTCTTTTGGATGTTGATGGCGCCAGTAAACAGACTATTAGAGATATTGTCCTGGTGCCCTAGAACATTCCAGCAGTTAACATTTGGCAGCATTCTCTCCTTTGATAAACATCATAAGGATCTGTTAGCCACCTAAGTCTTTGCCATTCACTTGACAAAAGGCTCCAGCAACTTTAGGCACTGGCTGGTAGAGCTCACATTCACCTCCTGCCCACCTCTGTCTCCATGGGAAGAGAGGGTACTGGTAGATGTCTGGCCCAGGGGTCGACCTCCACGTAGGGAAGCTTGTGTGCATCTGGAGTCCTAAGCTTGAACTTTGTGCCATCCTTGCCTGTAAGAAAGTCACCCTCTGGATTGAAGATGAGGGCACCAGGAATGGCCAGGGTTTTGACAGTCTTGGGATGCAATGGAAGTATGGGTCTCCAGATTTAGACTGTTGTGGCCTGTAAAGTTCCTATTGTAGGAGGTGACGATTATGTTCTACTTGCCTTTGTTGATGTCCTTTCTGTTCTACTGGCCACGGGCGTTGGCCAGGACAGTGCCACTCACATCCTACAGAATCTGTGTGTCACTATTCTGCTAATTGGGAGTGTAGATCTGCTCAAATCCCAGTGCAGAGGTGAACTGGGGCTTGTACTTGAGCCTGTGAGCCAGCTCTTGCTTAGCCACACTTGCTGAATGTCCCATGTCCTCATAGCTTGAGTTGTACACCTGCTGGTCAGACCCATTAGGATGAGGAGAGGCTATCATTCTTCCTTCTCTGCCACAGTACCCACTTCTGCCCTAAAGTGGACCAAATCAGGGTAAAGGGCACATTAATGTGCTACTTCACCTTGTTGAGGTTAATTTCAGTCATTTGGTTATAATGGCAGTTAGGGTTAGAATCACTGTACCAAGTGACCCTTGGATTTATGTGCTAGGTTTGCCATGTCTCCTCACTCTCCCTCACTCAGATATTTCTTCATTCTATGCTTGCAGGGGAATACAGAGGGCCCCCCATGCTGCAGATCATTGTCATATCAGTATAGGAAATAGAGTCTACACCAGGCCCATGGTACTCCACAGTAGCACCCATGCTACCTTTCACTGCAGGATGCCTGCCACCTTCAGGATCACATCTGTTGGTGAGGTCTAGTGAGAGAGTATGCCCATCAATTTCACACCAGTCACCTTGGGGAACCTCAAATTCGAACGAATACCAAGCATGCCATTCACAGCTTCAGTACTGCCAGTTCCATTGCAAATGCCCCATAGGCCCCACTGTGGGGAGTGTGGGAGTAAGTGTCAATCAGAAGAATCACAGAGTACGTGATTTTCCAAAGCGATGCAGTGAATGATTCTGGATTGAGGCCTCCAGAAACTCATACTATTTATAATTGGAAGCTGCAGTTGCCATGAATTTGTATAATCTCTGCTTTGTGCTTTTGGCCTAGTGTAGGTCTTTCACTCCCTTGAGCTGGGTCTTGACTAGGTAGTCATATTGAATGATGGATGGTATGCTAATTTTGGGCATCCCACTGCGGGTGAACCATAGAGATTATGACATCCTACCTGGCTGTGCAGTCAGACTGCAGCCATAGATATATCTGGCCCAGCTCGAACTCCTGGTTGGCTGGGATCATTCACTTTTTCATACACAATCTTCTTGAGAGGATTAGGGGCTGGTTCATTAATTTGTAAGCAATGTTAATGTTTTACTCTAGCTGGTCAGAGTGGCTTACTCATTGGGCTCAAAATGGCTCATGGCCACCTTGGCCCATCAGCTGATGCCACATGGTCATACGGCATGCTCCAGGGCTTTCTGCACCTGGGTCATCAATAGGCCTTATTTTGTGAACTGAAAAAGATGAGGTCATGTCTTAAATATACTTTTAAAAAAATTAAGTTTTCACGTTTTGAGAAAATCTGTATTTGGACTTTAATTGAAACTTTACTGAACTTAATGTTTATGTGAGTGAGTGTTTGGGTGCTTGTTTTATCATATCCTATGCATATAATTTAAATCTCTTGAATTTTTAGTCCATGTTTGATAGTGCACTATCTAAATGAGTATTTTGTAACCTGTGTTGAGCATGTCTTTTAACAGTTTTTATTTCTTACCAGATTCTACCAATCCAATTCTTTTTAAAATGTTTTTGTGCTGTTTTTTTTTTTCCCACTGTACAGCAAGGGGGTCAGGTTATCCTTACATGTATACATTACAATTACAATTTTTCCCCTACCCTTTCTTCTGTTGCAACATGAGTATCTAGACATAGTTCTCAATGCTATTCAGCAGGATCTCCTTGTAAATCTATTCTAGGTTGTGTCTGATAAGCCCAAGCTCCAGATCCCTCCCACTCCCTCCCCCTCCCATCAGGCAACCCCAAGTCTCTTCTCCAAGTCCATGATTTTCTTTTCTGAGGAGATGTTCATTTGTGCTGGATATTAGATTCCAGTTATAAGGGATATCATATGGTATTTGTCTTTGTCTTTCTGGCTCATTTCACTCAGGATGAGATTCTCTAGTTCCATCCATGTTGCTGCAAATGGCATGATGTCATCCTTTTTTATGGCTGAGTAGTATTCCATTGTGTATATATACCACATCTTGCGAATCCAATCATCTGTCGATGGACATTTGGATTGTTTCCATGTCCTGGCTATTGTGAATAGTGCTGCAATGAACATGCGGGTGCATGTGTCTCTTTTAAGTAGAGCTTTGTCTGGATAGATGCCCAAGAGTGGGATTGCAGGGTCATATGGAAGTTCTATGTATAGATTTCTAAGTTATCTCCAAACTGTTCTCCATAGTGGCTGTACCAGTTTACATTCCCACCAGCAGTGCAGGAGGGTTCCCTTTTCTCCACAGCCCCTCCAGCACTTGTTATTTGTGGATTTATTAATGATGGCCATTCTGACTGGTGTGAGGTGGTATCTCATGGTAGTTTTGATTTGCATTTCTCTTATAATCAGCGATGTTGAGCATTTTTTCATGTGTTTGTTGGCCATCTGTATATCTTCCTTGGAGAACAGTCTATTCAGGTCTTTTGCCCATTTTTCCATTGATTGATTGGCTTTTTTGCTGTTGAGCTGTATAAGTTGCTTATATATTCTAGAGATTAAGCCCTTGTGGGTTGCATCATTTGAAACTGTTTTCTCCCATTCTGTAAGTTGTCTTTTTGTTTTCTTTTGGGTTTCCTTTGCTGTGCAAAAGCTTTTCAGTTTGATGAGGTCCCATGGGTTTATTTTTGCTCTAATTTCTATTGCTTTGGGAGCCTGCCCTGAGAAAATATTCATGATGTTGATGTCAGAGAGTGTTTTGCCTGTGTTTTCTTCTAGGAGTTTGATGGTGTCCTGTCGTATATTTAAGTCTTTCAGCCATTTGGAGTTTATTTTTGTGCATGGTGTGAGGGTGTGTTCTAGTTTCATTGCTTTGCATGCAGCTGTCCAGGTTTCCCAGCAATGCTTGCTGAATAGACTTTCTTTTTCCCATTTTATGTTCTTGCCTCCCTTGTCAAAGATTAATTGACCATAGGTGTCAGGGTTTATTTCCAGATTCTCTATTCTGTTCAATTGGTCTGTCTGTCTGTTTTGATACCAGTACCACACTGTTTTGATGACTGTGGCTTTGTAGTATTTCTTGAAGTCTGGGAGAGTTATGCCTCCTGCTTGGTTTTTGTTTCTCAGGATTGCTTTGGCGATTCTGGGTCTTTTGTGGTTCCATATAAATGTTTGGATTGTTTGTTCTAGTTCTGTGAAAAATGTCATGGGTAATTTGATAGAGATTGCATTGAATCTGTAGATTGCTTTGGGTAGTATGGCCATTTTTACAATATTGATTTTCCCAATCCAGGAACATGGAATATCTTTCCATTTCTTTACATCTTCTTTGATGTCTTTGATTAAAGTTTTATAGTTCTCGGCATATAGGTCCTTTACCTCCTTGGTCAGGTGTATTCCGAGGTATTTGATTTTGTGAGGTACAATTTTAAAAGGTATCGTATTTTTGTATTCCTTTTCTAATGTTTGACTGCTGGTATACAGAAATGCAACTGACTTCTGAATGTTCATCTTATATCCTGCCACTTTGCTGAATTTATTAATCAGTTCAAGGAGTTTTGGGGTTGAGTCCTTAGGGTTTTCTAGGTATAGTATCATGTCATCTGCATACAGTGACAGTTTGATCTCTTCTCTTCCTATTTGGATGCCTTTTATTTCTTTTGTTTGTCTAATTGCTGTGGCTAAGACTTCCAAAACGATGTTGAAGAGCAGTGGTGAGAGTGGGCATCCCTGTCTTGTTCCAGATTTGAGTGAGAAGGCTTTCAGTTTTTCCCCATTGAGGATTATATTTGCTGTGGGTTTATCATAAATGGCTTTGATTGTATTCAGGAATGTTCCCTCTATACCCACTTTGGCGAGGGTCTTGATCATGAATGGATGTTGAACTTTGTCAAATGCTTTTTCTGCGTCTATTGAGATGATCATATGATTTTTGACTTTTTTTTTGTTAATGTGGTGTATGATGCTGATTGATTTGCGTATGTTGAACCATCCTTGTGAACCTGGGATGAACCCAACCTGGTCATGGTGTATAATTTTTTTGGTATGTTGTTGGATTCGGTTGGCTAAGATTTTGTTGAGAATTTTTGCATCTATATTCATCAATGATATTGAGCGATAGTTTTCTTTTTTGGTGGTATCTCTGTCTGGTTTTGGAATGAGGGTGATGGTGGCCTCATAGAATGTCTTTGGAAGTATTCCTTCTTCTTCAACCTTTTGAAAGAGTTTAAGGAGGATGGGCACCAATTCCTCTTTATATGTTTGATAGAATTCACCTGTGAAGCCATCTGGTCCTGGACTTTTATTTGTCGGGAGTGATTTTATGACCTCTTCAATTTCATTTCTAGTGATCGGTCTGTTCAATTGGTCTGTTTCTGCTTGATTCAGTTTTGGCAGGTTGTAAGATTCTAGAAAATTGTGCATTTCTTCCAGATTGTCCAACTTGTTGCCATACAGTTGTTCATAGTATTCTCTTATGGTTTTTTGTATTTCTGCTGTATCCGTTGTGATTTCTCCTTTTTCATTTATAATTTTGGTGATTTGGGTTCTTTCTCTCCTCTTTTTAGTGAGTCTGGCCAGGGGTTTGTCAATTTTGTTCACCTTTTCAAAGAACCAGCTCTTGGTTTTATTAATTTTCTCTATTGTTTTTTGAGTCTCTATTTTATTGATTTCTTCTTTGATCTTTATAATTTCCTTCCTTCTGCTGACTTTAGGACTTTTTTGTTCTTCTTTTTCTAATTCGTTTAGGTGGAGGGTTAAGTTGTCAATTTGGGATCTTTCTTCTTTTTTGAGAAAGGCCTGGATTGCTATAAATTTCCCTCTGAGCACTGCTTTCGCAGCATCCCATAGATTTTGAGAGGTTGTGTCTTCATTATCATTTGTTTCAAGGTAGTTTTTAATTTCCTTCTTGATTTCCTCATTGACCCATTGGTTTTTTAGTAGCATGTTGTTTAGTCTCCATGGAGTAGGTTTTTTCTCTTTGCTTTTCCCATGGTTGATTTCTAATTTCATGGCATTGTGGTCAGAGAAGATACTTGAGATAATTTCTACGCTCCTAAATTTATTGAGATTTGCTTTGTGTCCTAATATGTGGTCGATTCTTGAGAATGTTCCATGAGCATTTGAGAAGAGTGTGTATTCTGATTTTTTTGGATGTAGTGTCCTGAAGATATCAATGAAGTCTAACTTTTCTATTGTTTCCTTTAGGATCTCTGTTGCTTTATTGGTTTTCTGTCTAGAGGATCTGTCCATTGATGTGAGGGGGGTATTTAGGTCTCCTACTATGATTGTATTCTCATCAATATCTCCCTTTATGTCTGTTAATATTTGTTGTATCTGGGTGTTCCTGTTTTTGATTATGCAGATAATGTGAAATTGATCCTGTAATTCATCAAGCTTTTAAAAAATTGTGCCATTTTATTTTGCAGTCTATGTTCAATAATAGTGTTGAAGGACTTTAAAAATACCCTTAATTTATAGGAATTCCTTTTAACTCCTTTTATTATTTGCTTCCTATTTATGTAGACATGCTGAAAAATGTAGTTAAAGCTCCCCCTGTATTTTTCCCTTTTCTCATTTCCCTTTTCCAAACCAAGACTTGGTCACTATCTCA
Organism: Sus scrofa; assembly: GCF_054392235.1. Taxonomy (NCBI): domain Eukaryota; kingdom Metazoa; phylum Chordata; class Mammalia; order Artiodactyla; family Suidae; genus Sus; species Sus scrofa. The sequence goes on along the minus strand of NC_139386.1, from coordinate 37,596,922 downwards.
AAATGGAATTTATCATTACTATGCATACATTCATTTTTTTTTTTTTTTTTTTTTGTCTTTTTGCTATTTCTTGGGCCACTCCCACGGCATATGGAGGTTCCCAGGCTAGGGATCAAATCAGAGCTGGAGCCTCCGGCCTACGCCAGAGCCACAGCAACATGGGATCCGAGCCACGTCTGCAACCTACACCACAGCTCACGGCAACACTGGATCCTTAACCCACTGAGCAAGGGCAGGGACCGAACCCACAACCTCATGGTTCCTAGTCGGATTCGTTAACCACTGTGCCATGACAGGAACTCCACATTCATAATTTTGGTATGATTGTATGTATGCATTTTTAATCCAGCAATACATAAAGTATTCTTTTGTATGATATTGGCATTGTATAAATGTTATTATGGTAGATGATAAAAATTGATACAGATTTCCCTCCTCCCTGTGAGTCTTGCAAGTTGCCACGTTGTAGATCCTTTTATAAACAGTATAGTCTGTTTATCCATCTCTTTAATTTGGCTGGTGCATGTGATTAGTTATGGTCAAAAGGATGGTAGCAAATTTTACAAAGAAATTTGAACAACATTTGTATTTTGAACCTTGCTTTTCGGCAGCATTTGGTAACCCTGAGACAACCATGTGAACAAGTTTGAGCAAGAATATGAGAGACCATGTTGAAGAAGATAAAAGTGCTATATATACCTTACAGAAAATTAGCCTTTTTCTGACCTGGAAACTGACTTATCGTAAGAGTCAGCCTCAGCTGAGATCAACCCAGGCTACCATGAGGACCTTCCAGCTAGGGTCACTTCACATGAGTGACCTGCAGAATAAGCCAAATAAATGATAGTTGTTTTAAGACTCATGATTTTTGTGAGGTGTATTACCTAGCAAAAGTTAGTTTCCACAGGTATCGTTCATTCCATTTACATTCTTTGTCTAGATTCATTTTCTTAACTTATGAGACGTTTGTCACAGCTGTGTGTCGTTCATTCGTTTTTCTCTTATATTATTCCATTATATGAATGGACCACAGTGTTTTCATTTTTCTTTTAATAGTTATTTGTGGCCATTAAAAATGATTGCAAATAATGCTGTCATGAATACACTCATACATATCTCCTTATTTACATGTGGAAGGATTTTAATAATCTTTTTAAGTTTTAAGTCCAATTAAAAAAAAAAAACCCTCAGGAGTTCCTTCGTGGCTCAGTGGTTAACGAATCTGACTAGGAACCATGAGGTTGTGGGTTCGATCCCTGCCCTTGCTCAGTGGGTTAAGGATCTGGCGTTGTTGTGAGCTGTTGCTGTAGGTCACAGACGCAGCTCAGATCCGGAGTTGCTGTGGCTCTGGTGTAGGCCAGTGGCTACAGCTCCAATTAGACCCCTAGCCTGGGAACCTCCATATGACGCGGGAGCGGCCCAAGAATTAGCAAAAAAGACAAAAAAACAAAAAACAAACCAAAAAAAAACCCTCAGTTTATAAGTTAGGAAATATTGTTCAGATCATGGTCTAACTTGCACGTGTTCATTTCACTTAGTTTGGATTGACCAAACTAGTGTTATTTCCTATACCAGATAATTGTCATTTTATTGTTATAATGTGCTGGGTGACTATAGTAAAACTTGAACCATAATATCTCTGAGGTATGTATCTTAAGATTTCTCCATGTGTTAATGAGATTAACTTTATGGCCTTCTATGTTTTTATTTTTCCCAGCTTTATTGAGATGTAATTAAAAAATAAGTGGTTTTATGTTTTTAAGTTGCTAACAAAATCTCTTTCCAGCTCAAGTTTTAGTACATCACATTTCTGATTATAGATGAAATCAAGATTGCTGGAAAAAACGTTCATGGAAATAAACTTTTTCAGATGACATACAGAAGTTATTTGTTTTACCTCTGTAATATTAAACACCATGGACACAAATTAGATGATGCTGTTTCCCTCATGGAACCATTTAAAACAACTCTCTATTCTAAAAGTCAAATTTGGTGATTTGATCACAGAACTAGGATTGGCATTAACATTTTAAAAATTTGGTTTAAATGATGTAAGAATGGTCATATCATTTTATCTTCATAGAATAATAAAGTGCAGTCATCATGATCTATTACTTGTAGTGAGGAGGCTTTTAAAAAAGTATTTTTCAATTATTCATAGAATAAATTTGAATGTTTTGTTTTTAAGTGTAAATTGTTATTTTTGGGGGGCCACACCTGTGGCATGTGGAGGTTCCCAGGCTAGGGGTCGAATTGGAGCTACACCTGCCAGCATACGCCACAGCCATGGCAATGTGGGATCCGAGCTGTGTCTGTGACCTACGGCACAGCTCAGGGCAATGCTGGATCCTTAACCCACTGACTGAGGCCAGGGATTGAACCCTCATCCTCATGGTTCCTAGTCGGGTTTGTTAACCACTGAGCCATGAAGGAAACTCCATTAAGGGTAAATTATTTTAATTTATCTTAGAAATTTAATGATAAAACATTAATATATAGTTTATATGTTTGAAATACAAAATTGAATTAGAGGCTTTTTTAATACCACGAAAACTTTCTGCTAAATGCCCATCATTGAGTGTTATTTTGATAAAATTTACAGCTCTCAGAAGATTTTCAATTTTTCGTACTTAAAATAGACTATTTTCTCTCTTATGAACAGGAAAGTAGAAGTTTATTTTTAAGAGATGTGGAACACTTTTCATATTTGAAAATAGTAAGCTTTCTTATTTCTTCCTCTTACTACTTAGACAAGTAGTTCCTTATTGGAGGTATAACTCAATACCTCTTGTAAACATATATATAGCACAAATCTAGAATCTATAATGGAGAAAACCAAATCCAGAACAATATGTATTACATGATTAGAGTTGCCAGGTAAGGTACACGATGTCTAGTTAAATTTGAAATTCAAATAACAGCAAATAATATTTGGTGTATACTTACATGAAAAGAAATTCATTTTTCATCTGAAATTTGAATTTAGCTGGACATCCTGTATTTCTCATTGCTAAATCTTGCAGCCCTAAATGTGATTTGATTTTTATAAAAAGTATAATTGTAGATATATACTAGAATTCTAGAAAAAGAATTCTCTAATTCTAGAAAAAAGTCTCCATACATAGCAGAATAGTAATGGTTATTATTTCTGGTGACTAGGGAGGAGGAAGAAAGGTTTTGAATTCTTTATACTCCGTATTGTTTTAATGCATGCAGCATGCATTAATTTGTTTTTAATATTTATTTAACAAATTTTGGTTGAAGTGGTAAAGATACAGTGGGTTACAAAATATATTTCATTCTTACCCTCCTAGAACTTATAAGTGGGAGGGAACAGTAATCACACAAATAAATATAAAACTGAAATTAGTCTCACAGAAAAAGGAATTATAATGTTATGAGATTATATAATAGGAAGATTGACTTTGTTTAAAAAAATCAGAGAAATCTTTCTTGAAGAAGTGAAATTTGAGTTCAGATGTGAAGGAGTTAGTGTAGGCATGAACTAGGTGAAGACACTAGCTTTTCTGACAGAATGATGGGAGGAAGTAAAGGAGAGAGAGCAAGAGGGAGAACAGTGTAAGATGAGGTTGGAGAGAAATGTAGGGCCACTCTCTGCTCCCTGTAAAGAGTCACATTTTCCTCCTTAAGGCACTATGAAGTTATTAAAGGGTGCCATGCTGGTAGTGCTGACAGGATAAAATTACGTTTTGGAAAGATCATTTATGGCTGTAGTGTGAACTGCACCAGTAGATGTTGTCATGAGAGTGGATCTTGGTAGACCAGTAGAGAAAGGACATGGTAGTTCTTATGAGAGATAACTAGGAGTTAATATCGCTAGGGAGGCTGGAGATGGAGAGAAGTAGAAGATTTGAGGATTATTTAGGAGGTTAATTTTTTAGTATTTAGTGATGATGTGTGGCAGTCATTGAGAGAGAAGTATTAAGGATAACATCTTGGTTTTTGACTTGCATAGTAGATGCAATTAAAAATAATTAGCAGAGCTAATGAAAATTACAATGATGTTCTAGAGAGGCAGGTCAGCAAGTGAAATGAAATCACTTGGGGAATTTTTGAAATTAAACATGGCGGTAGGTAGGTGAATCAGGTGATTGTATGTAATTGAAGACCTTTCAAAAAACTACTCACCTTGAAATTTGTTTATTTAGTAGTTCTGTTCATGTTCATATAGACACAATTTTAAGTTTGTTTTTTAAATTATGCAATATTTTTAGTATTGTTGAAAAAAAGAAAACTATGATATTGGTAAATATAAAAACAAAAGTAGATGTTTCCTTCTCAGCTTTTCCCAAGGAGACATTTACTACTTTTAATAATGTATACCATTAGAAAATCAATTCTTGATTTGAAAATATTATTTATATTTTTTCTTTCTTTTTTTATTATCTTTTTATGGCCACACCTGCGGCATATGGAGGTTCCCGGGATAGGGGTACAATCAGAGCTGCAGCTGTTGGGCTACACCACATCAACAGCAATGCCAGATCCGAGCCGAGTCTGTGACTATACCACAGCTCACGGCAATGCCAGATCCTTAACCCACTGAGCAAGGCCAGGGATGGAACCCTCAACTTCATGGTTCCTAGTTGGATTTGTTTCCACTGTGCCACTATGGGGATTCCTGAAAATACTATTCTAAAATAAGGCCATATGTATTCATGCCGTTATTTATTCTGATGTTTATTCTGCAGTATTTGTAGTCTTCTGTTAAGTTTCTGTCTCCAGTTGATAAACCGCTTTCAGCTTATTTATCTTCCTGCAGAGGTTCAGGTTAGTAACTCCTTGGCTTTGAAAGCTTTTATGGATCCTTATTGCCCACAAAATTTAAGTTTTAAACTTAATTAACTTAATATGCTATCACCTGTTTACTTTCATGCTCTTGATTGATTTATATTCATTCCTTTTCATTCCTGAACTTTGTGCATGTGTGTGTGTACATGTTTAATTCCTTCATATTTTTGAGTTTACTCAATTTTATTTTTCGAATTTCTTTTTAGTCTAGAAAATTCTGATTGAACATTTTAGACCAAAATCAAATTATCTCCCTTAAAATGTAGCACTCTCTGGGAGACTTATTGATATCCCCTGTCATATTTCTCTAAATGTGCATAAATCTTATTTAATACCTTTGCTGCATAATACCACATGTACTTTAAATACTTGATTAAATATTTGTTCACATTAAATATGAATGTTCAAGAAAACTGGCATGTAATAGTCAGTAAACCTTTGTGTTGAGTCTTATTAATGGTGTCATTAAAAAGTCATCAAGTATCTTGGATTTCCCATCATGGCTCATTGGTAATGAATCCAACTAGTATCCATGAGGATGAGGTTTTGATCCCTGGCCTTGCTCAGTAGGTTAAGGATCTGGCACTGCCTTGAGCAGATGTGGCTTGGATCTGGCATTGCTGTGGCTGTGGTGTAGGCTGGCAGCTGTAGCTCTCATTCGACCCCTAGCCTGATAACTGCCATATGCTGTGAGTGCAGCCCTGAAAAGCCAAAAAAAAAAAAAAAAAAAAAAAGTTATTGGATATCTTAGTATCTAGATAGAAAAGAGTCATGCGTATGTTTTATTTTAATGGCCACACTCAGCACGTGGAAGTTCTTGGGCCAGGGACTGAATAACAGCTGCAGCTGTAACCTGCACCACAGCTTTGGCAACTCAGGAGCTTTAACCCACTGTGCTGGGCTGGGGATTGAACCTGCACCTACACAGAGGCCTGACTTGCTGCAGTCAGATTCTTAACCTACTGTGCCACAGTAGGTTATCTGTGTACCTGCAGGTTATCAGTACCAATATCTTATTACAGATCATTGTGGAAGTATTATAAAGGATAAAATGTTCTTGGGAATGTGGAAGAGAGAATGGCCAGTTCTGCCTGGGGTGGGGGGTCAGTTCTTTATAGAGGGGCTCAGCTGCTCTTAATCCATTTGTGTTTTTTTGGATTTTGTTTGTTTTGTTTTTGTTTGTTTGTTTGTTTTTTGGTCTTTTGGGGGCTGCACCCGTGGCATATGGAGGTTCTCAGACTAGGGGTCGAATTGGAGCTGTAGCCACAGGCCTACACCATAGTCACAGCAACACCAGATCCAAGCCACCTCTGCGACCTACACCACAGCAATGCCAGATCTTTAACCCACTGAGCAAGCCCAGGGATTGAAATGGGTCCTAGTCAGATTTGTTTCCACTGAGCCATGGCAGGAACTCCTTAACCCATTTTAATGTAAGGTTTTAGTTCATCATCCTTGTTTTATGTCAGTGGCTTTCCCTCCCTCTGCCCTCTTACTATGGATTCTTAGCATTCCCAAACATATTTATAAAGGAAATAGAGTAGGAGCTACTAAAATGAGTCTTTCTCCATAGTTTAAAATGTCTGATTTCAAAGCTATACCAGTAGGTTATAGGTAATTTTCCCCTTAAATAATTTTGTTTCCAATAATTTCAAATGTATGGATGCTGACAGTTTATACCATTGTGTCATTACTCCTATTACTGGTAGTAGGTAGGCTTTCCACAAATGAAATGACCTCATATAGTGTCTTTTCTGAAGAGTTTCATCACCTTATTCTCAGCCTCATTTTGTTTCTGCAGCCTTCCTGCTCAGCACAAGGATCTCTTGGTTTATAAGTAGGTTTATTGTAAGTAGAGTTATTCTAAGAAATGAGGAATAATAAGAAAGATGCTAAATTTTAAAAGATGAAGAAGAAAATTGCATATGACTGAGAAATCTTGAGCTTACTTTGGATAACAAGTAAAAGAGAATAACTTTTTATGTGATGGAAAAACAGATTTTTATTTTAAGAAATTCCAAAGGGCAGATTCTAAAAATTTTGTGCAATAAGAGCATAACTGGATTGTTTTTTCTTCCAAGTTCTAAGTTCTAATAAATTTATTTAAAAGCAAAAATAGATAAAACCACTTGTCTTGGTAATCACATAGGTAGCAGTCCTGGGAAAAAACTGATAAAAAAAGGAAAAGCAGTCCTAGTGACTATTCTAAGGAAAATTACACGATAGAAGCTTGTAATATTTAATAGAAGCTTGTAACATTTAATCATGTGAAGTCTGGAGAAGTAATCTTAGTATTCTAGTTCTTTTACATTGTAAAGCAATATGTAATGACGGGGTTAAAGGATGATTAATTTTATGACAAGTAAATGTTAGTTCATTGATTTTAAAGGCAAGCATACCTTAGTTTTAAGTTGAAGAGATTGTTTTGAGGAGATGCAGCTTCTTTCAAAAAACCAGAATGTAAACTTATTTGCTAATGTTATCACTTCCTAAGAAAAGATAGCACTAAAGGCATTGCTGGATCTGTTTCTCGTCATTCCATTTACTTGACCCAAGTCTCCCCCAAAGTCTCTTTTTTCAAAGTGATTGAACATTATTTCCAAATAAATCCTGGATTCCATATTGTTGAGGAAGGCTCCTTAATGATTTGTGGTCGTTAAAACAATTATGAAAAGCAAGAAAAGACCTTTGAAATGTATACTATATTATTATATAATATTATCTATGAATTTATGTGATTGTTTTTGTCCATTCTAAAAAGTAATATGGTATTATGAGTGTCATTTATAATTGATTAAATATGATTATATTGATTTCCAAAATTATCAGGTTGTGGTCAAGAAAATAACCTTGTATATTACCCTTGTTTGTATGAGAAAATGAGATTTGACTTAAGTCATTTCAACTCAGTTTTATTTTCTAATAAACATGCCATAACTATGAAGAATTTTTATTTAGGAGTTCCTGTCGTGGCGCAGTGGTTAACGAATCCGACTAGGAACCATGAGGTTGTGGGTTCGATCCCTGGCCTTGTTCAGTGGGTTAAGGATCTGGTGTTGCTCTGAGCTGTGGTGTAGGTTGTAGATGCGGCTCGGATCCCACGTTGCTGTGGCTCTGGAGTAGGCCAGCAGCTACATCCCCGATTTGACATCTAGCCTGGGAACCTCCATATGCTGTGGGAGCGGCACTAGAAAAGGCAAAAAGAAAAAAACAGGTTGCCTTCTAAGATTTATGTAGTGTTAGGAAACATTTGGATAAGTGGAACAATGAGTTTTAATTTTCACACATAAGAATTGAAAATTTACAACTTAATTTGTAAATTTACAAACAAATTGAAAATTTACGAACAAACTCATTACCATGAGTTTGCTACTCTAGGCCTTCTTTTCACTTTATATTTTAAAGTCTGTGCTTTCTAAGTAATAAAGAAGAAACATCCCAGGATACAAAGAAATGAAGCTTGAAGTAAAATTGGATATTTCATCAGATTCCAGAGTGGTTTTAATTTTCATAAATATTTTTAGTGTGTTCACATGCTAGGAATTTGAATATCTTTAGATATTTATTCTCAAATTGCATAAAAATTTGCCTGCATTCAGAAAGCATGTCAAAATTGGATTTTTAAATAAGAATTACCTATTTTACAATATCTTTAGAATTTTCTTATATGGGATAAAGCATATTTTTCAAAATATGCTTTTTGGTTATTTGTGGAGATGTCTTTTCAAGTTGCCTCTATCCAGAATGAAAACTTTTTAAAGAATCAAGAATGTTGAATTTAGGCAATGTCAGTGTTCTTAGGAGACATCAATTCTGTTTGAATAGCATCTAGAGTAGGACTTTTAGCCTACACAAAGGAAAAGGAGAGAGAACAGACTGGAGAAAGGAAGTTGAGAGTAAGTAGTGGAGAATGTTACCTACAGGCCTGATAGAGTAGAGCCTCTGAAAGACAGCAAGGAGTTTTATTAGAATTTCCTCTCCTTCGCTGTTACTTGTTGGAGAGTGGCTTATCCTTCAGGCAGTTGGAGTGGAGCAAAGGTTAAGAGCTGCTAGTCTACTTTAGCTCTAATTGGTATCTCTGCTTCCAAGCTTGCTCTGCTATATTCTTTACCTCACACTGAGTGATTTTTTTTCCCTCTTTAATATATAATAAGCTTATGTTACTCTCTACCCTCCTTTATCACATCGAGAAGAGAAAATTCTAACTGCTTTTTCTAATTTAAAAATCCCTACCTCTATGCCCTAATCTTTGACTCTGTCCCTTTTTCACGACATTTTGGCTCTGCTACTTTTATGTTTCTGCTTAGGGCTTTTTTGTAGCTGTGCCTTCTGTTTGGAATGGTGGTCTTACTGCTTTGTACTTGGCTGCCTCTTGTCAGTTTACATGTCAGTTTCATAGAGAGATATTCATGACCACCCAGTATTAATGAGTCACTCCTTCATTCTTTTTCTTCTTACTGTACTACTCTGAATTATACTTAGTACGTTATATTTCTAGTGTGTGTGCCTTTTTGTTTATTTCTTTTTTTTTTTTTTTTACTTTTTTGCCTTTTTGTCTTTTGTTGTTGTTGCTATTTCTTGGGCCGCTCCCGCGGCATATGGAGGTTCCCAGGCTAGGGGTTCAATCGGAGCTGTAGCCACCGGCCTACGCCAGAGCCACAGCAACGCAGGATCCGAGCCGCGTCTGCAACCTACACCACAGCTCAGGGCAACGCCGGATCGTTAACCCACTGAGCAAGGGCAGGGACCAAACCCGCAACCTCATGGTTCCTAGTCGGATTCGTTAACCACTGCGCCACGACGGGAACTCCCTTTTTGTTTATTTCAAAATCAGCTGCTGTATCTTAAGTGTCTAGAATGGTGCTTGGCATTTAATTGCTACCTAATAAATACTTGTTGGGTGGAGGAATCTATGAATCACTGATCTGGGGCTAGATATGCTGCTATCCATATAATATCAGTGTATCCAAGTAATACTGTCCATGGTATTCAGAATTTACTTGCTTGCACTATAAGTTTTATTGTAATGAGAATAGAAACCGAAGAGTAACAGTGAAAAAGAATTTTCAGGTTGAAGTCTAACACTGGGTTTGAATCTTAGCACTTTCAGGCTTAATATAAATTAGGAGGTTTACTCACTATACTTCTGTGACTGTGTTCCTTCCGCTGTAAAGTAACTTCTCATAGCATTGTTCTGAAGTTTAAATGAAATAATGCATTTAGGAATTTTTTCATGAAGCACTCCAAGGTTATTTTCAATTCTCAATCTCTCCCCCCCCCCACAAAATAAATCAAAGACCTTTACCTTTACCAAACTATTTGACTTAATTTTAAAATAGGAGCTTTACTTTTTTATTTGAATTTTACAGTGTGTACTACATGAAGCTATGACTTAAGTTAAATGCCTTAGGGGATTTCTAGTGTTGTTTTTGAATATTTTATGAATTGCAAACTAGTTGACTTAATAATTTCTTCGTTTTCCCCATTCGTTCTTTCATTCCTATCTCTTTTCCTTTCTTTTCTATGACAGTCAGCCAATTTCCTTTTGATCCCTTCTTCATATAATTTGAAATCCATTTTCTTTTGGCTTTCTGAAATATTTATTATAGAAAGTGCAATTAACTAGCTAAATATGTTTATTCATCTCCAGCCTTTGAGGACTTTGGAGAAATAAAGCCCTTTTGGCTTTGCTATGTTAACTTTTTCTGTGTAAAACATGACCTTGATCAACACCTGAAGACAGCTTGCATTTTTCTGCATCCACACTTTCATTCATATATTAAAATGCGCAAAATGTCCTTTCTCCCTCCTTCTCACCTGTCCAAACCTCTCTCTCCATAAAGATTCAATTTAAATCTAACTTTTTTCTAGTGACTTTCCCAACCTGCCGTATCTGAGGTGATTGCTAATTTTTTTTTAAACCTTATGTTAGCTGTTGTTTGTAATTAATCATATTTTACCCTTTCTAACATCTTATTTTGTTTTCTTCAGTCAGTGATAATTAACCATTTTACTTTTCCTACTTATTTTGTAAAGGTTTTTAAGTGTCATTATATTTTTCAAGTTGATGAGTTGTATGTTCCTATTGCAATTTCAAGCTTTTTGAGATCCCTTTCCATAGGGTTTGCAGTGGCTTTTTTTTTTTTCTTCTTCATTTTATGTGCTTAATAAATTTTTTTAAATTTTTTTACTCCTTAATAAACAGTCATTTATTTTATTCTCAAAGGAAATAGTTTTGTATTTTTGAGTGGCAATATTGTGAAGTGGTTACGTGGCAGACTTAATGTAGCCACATTGCTTAGATTCTGATCCCAGCTTTACCAGTTAGTAATTGTAGGACCTTAGGAAAATCTGTGCTGTAGTTTTCTAATCTGTAATGAAGAAAATAATAATACCTTTTAGGATTGTTGTGTAGATTAACTGAGAAAATAAATGTAAAATGCTTAACACACTGTGTGGCACATAATGCGTTACACATAATGAGCACTAGCTGTCCTCATTAATATTAGCATGATTATTTTATGAATAATGAAAAAGAGGTTTTGAAGTCAGATAGTCCTTTGATGACCTTGGGTAAATTTCTTTACTTCTCTAAAACCTGGTTTGGCATTGGCAGTTATTTATTTTAAGGATCAAATGGTGGTGATGTATAAATACATATAGTAACTACATATATGTGCCCTATGTGTGTATATACTCTCTCTCAGTTTATATATCAACTGTCTCTAGCAACTTTTTCTCTTTTGTAATTGTGGTTGTATTTCTGGAGCCAGACCGTTGCTCTCCTCCTTGTCTCCCACCCTCCCTTCCTTCCATCTTCCCATGTGTGTGTGTGTTTGCCTAAAAGCAACACATGAAAGAGTGACTCTAGCAGTTGGTTTGGTGTTTTCAGAGCCTGACTTGTAGGAAACCATAACATGTTTTTCTAAGAGTCCATTACATTACAGAGATGAGTAAGTATACAGAAATGAGTGAAAGTGTTAATTTGGGAAACAGGTTTTGGTGGAACAAATATGGGTTTCATAATACTGGACTATTTTATTATCACTTGTATCAGTGTCCCACATCAGAACCCTATTGGTAAAGAAATCTTGATTTGTACACAGCACAGCAAGTTGTTTAGTTTATTCATTAAATGCATAGTACTAATTTCTTCTGACAGTATTGTAAAGATAGTTGCTTACAGAGTTAGCTTCTTTTCATGTAAAATATTGTAACAAAATTAGAAGAATTAAGGTGCACACATATGTCACCTCTAGAGGATTATAAATTTAAAAGTTTTTTTTCCCTATAGTGAATAGTAAAAAGCTTACCAAATTGCTAATGATTTGCTTTTTTCTTAGACCATAGCATCTGTAGTTGGCTATTGTCATTGTGGGTTTCAGTGCCTCACCTTAGGCCACATCCCAAGACTAGCGGCAGTGGTCTATCCAGCCAGTAATGAGAGGATATTAGCACCACCTTGTGGTGCTTGCTGTACCCTACCGTTTACTTTTAGTGCCCTGTCATTACACAGCTCTGGATCATCAGGAAAGGAAAAGTAAGGAAGACATCAGTTTGGCAGTTATCTTTAGAAAGCTAATACAAATTCTGGTCATCGGATACTTACTATTGAACCTTAACATTTCCATAAGATTTTAAATTTGAAATCTTGCCTGTTGTGGTAACAATTAATTTAAATGCTTCAAATGCTTATTATATTTCTTATATATATAATAAGAAAGCTTTGTAAGACTAGTGTTTGAGGCTACTTTGGTAGGTATTACTTTTCTCCAAATTACTTAAGATTATTATAAGTCATATCTTAAAATTATTTTAGAAATAAGTGTTCAAGTATGATGTATTTGTTGAATTTTGTCATGATTGCAATTGTAACATGTAATAAAACTGACTTTAAATATACAGTTCTTTCAAGTTAAAATGTATTTTTAGGAGTTCCCGTCATGGCGCAGTGGTTAACGAATCCGACTAGGAACCATGAGGTTGCGGGTTTGGTCCCTGCCCTTGCTCAGTGGGTTAACTATCCGGCGTTGCCGTGAGCTGTGGTGTAGGTTGCAGACGCGGCTCGGATCCCGCGTTGCTGGCGTTGCTGTGGCTCTGGCGTAGGCCGGTGGCTACAGCTCCGATTCGACCCCTAGCCTGGGAACCTCCATATACCGTGGGAGCGGCCCAAGAAATAGCAACAACAACAACAACAAAAAGACAAAAAAGACAAAAGACAAAAAAAAAGTGTATTTTTAATATTTTTGAATAAAATTTTATTCTCTATTAAAATATTTTTTAGGTTTTTCTAATTGGGTTGGAACGCAAAATATATCAGTTACATTTAAGATGATGGGCTCTGTGTAATTTCTAAAAAAAAAATCAGAGGAGTTCCCGTCGTGGCGCAGTGGTTAACGAATCCGACTAGGAACCATGAGGTTGCGGGTTCGGTCCCTGGCCTTGCTCAGTGGGTTAACGATCCGGCGTTGCCGTGAGCTGTGGTGTAGGTTGCAGACGCGGCTCGGATCCTGCGTTGCTGTGGCTCTGGCGTAGGCCGGTGGCTACAGCTCCGATTGAACCCCTAGCCTGGGAACCTCCACATGCCGCGGAAGCGGCCCAAAGAAATAGAAAAAAAAAAAAAAATCAATACTAATGATGATAGGTAGGAAACACAGTAATGTGGGTATCATAATGAAGACACTTCCTGTTTTAGACAGTAGAGGACTATATACTACATATACTAAGTCCTCTGTATCATTAAAAAATGTACACTTTCATTCAACCTTGAATATTTGTAATAAAAGTAAAGAACAATTTAATTTGATACACAGTAAGCAGTGTGCTCATTCTGATCAAAAAGTAAGGCCATGAACCTGGTGGAATCAAAGCCACACTTTAGTATTAGTTGATTATGAAGGAAGACCACTGTTTTTTCTTTCAAACTATTATGTTTGGTTAATAAACTTGATGATACTCTACCTAAGATAGTGCTGCCTTCTTAATATAACTTTATATTTTCTTTTTTCTTTTTAAATCCCAACTTTCTTAGCTTTTCAAATAAGGAAGAAATTTTAACAGTTACTGTTTAGGATCACCTTCATTTCAAAATGAAAACAAAATGCTAAAATGTTAACATTTTAAGAACTGAAAGGGTATAATTTGAGAAAAAAGATATATATTCTTTTGTAATTATCCTTTTCTCATGAATTAATGCCTACTTGGATATGATCTACTGGCAAGAGCAAAAGGTGGTGTAGGTAGTTTATTATGTAACTTAGAAAATTGAGAGAACTGTGCTACTCCTGACAGAAACAAGGGAACTATAGTTGGAGCCAGTTTTGTTTGTTGAATTCTTAGCCACTTTCAAAAGGTTTCCTTGGCTGGATTATCCCTTCCTCTAGGAATACTGGTTTTGGTTTCTATAATATTCTTTATTTCATCATTAGCCATGTCACTATGGAAAGTTATTTTCTTTTGAGGGAGGTTATTATTTCCAATTCTTTTACTCTCTACTCTTATTTCAGGCAATTGTTTATGCTTGCAGGCTTTGGTGGAGACCATAATGGGATTGACTTACTATCTAGTAAATTTGAACAAGTTACCACCGTTCACTGACCCTGTTTTCTCATGCATAGAATGAAGATGATAATACCTGGCATATAATAATAGTAAGTGCTTGGCAAATGATGACTGTTCCCTGATATTATCACCAGAAATGGACTTCAGAGTGATCTTAAAGAACATAGTCTTAGTGGGAAACCATTTGACACTCACTATATTATAAGAAACTGATAGGCAGTCAGTGCCTGTCAGTATTGAGGCTTGAAGCCATACCTCTCACACACTGTCTCATATCAAGAGTTGGCAAACTTTATAAAAGACCAGATAATAAACATTTTAGACTTTGCAGACTATAGATCTCCTTTTCAGTTATTCAACTATGATGTTCTAGCAGGAAAGTAACTGGAGATGATATGTAAATGAATGAATGTGGCTGAGTTCCAATAAAACTTTATTATAGACACTGAGATTTGAATTTCATATAACTTTCATGTATTATTCTTCTGAACTTTTTCAACTTTTTAAAAATGTAAAAATCTTTCTTAGCTTATAATCTTTACTAAAGCAGATAGTAGACTGATTTTGGCTTGTAGGCTGTATGTATTTGCTGACCCTTTCTTAGAGTAGAAACACATGGAGCAGGACACCTGGCAGTCCCTATAGCAGAACATCAGAGGCAGCATCTGACCTAAAGGAGGACTATCAGAGCTGTACTTCTGATACAACCGTAAAGCACTCTGATCCTAATTAAGATAATTTTGGGAGAATAATATCCTCCAGGATTATCAGTCTTGCCTCCTCATGTTATTAGATAAGTCAGGGTCCCCCCCCCAACCTGGTGCCTAATATGCAGAATTATACTTCTCAGATATTAGCAGTTAGGGACAGAGTAATTCTTTCCCTGCTAACTATTGTGAAGATGTATCCAAATGGAGTAAAAGATATGCTCTTCGGTATGGCTCCCTTTAGGATTATATAGAAGTTAGTGTCCTCTGGATCCTCATACAAAGGCCAATTGAATAAGGTACACCTCACTATTTGTAAGTTTTACTCTACTGGATTTTCATTTTTTTCAGAGCACTGCACCCCCCTCCCCATAGGATACTGAGTTTTTCTTCACTTACATATATCTCTTGGAAGATCATTTTATAGGATTAGTTACCTTAGCCAGATAATTCAACAAGCCTTTGGTGCTAATGACATGTCTAGTTCTAGGAAATCTAAAGACAGAAATACTTTTAGTTCTTCATCTAATGTCATCCCTGATTATGATATGACATTATATACGACATTATATATGATAATGATAATGGTGATGATAATGATTGCAGCAACTGTCACTTTTTAAATTTCTATGTAACGGGCATTTCACAAATTTTTTCTCTTTCAGTCTTCATAATAACCCTATAAATTAAGTGGTATTACATAACCCTGTAAATTAAGTTGGCGTTAGTCTCATTTTGCATTGAAGAAATATGCAGTGAAGCGATATGGTCAAGGGACTTAAACAGTTAATTAAGTCAGTTCCAGGTTCAGACCTACACCTTTGTCTTCAAAGCCTTCTGCACCTCAGTGTTTCCATTCACCTTAGTACATGTCTAGGGCATTGCTCTTCCTTTTTTGCTTCAGAGTCTCTACTAAAGAAGTATTGATAAGGACAGTGATTCTGTTTTAAATTTGTCTTTGTACCTTCTGTTCCTTTCAATGCTTAAAAAGTGTCTTCATTATAATTAATAAAAACAGCCTACTACATAGCACCAGATAATGGAAATTAATGTGAATGGAAATTAGAAGAGGTTCCAATAAAATTTAAGTGCACATGGAAGAAATAGTCATACTTAAAACTTAAGGGATAGGAGGAGAATAGGATATTAACTTGAATCGTACATTTTATAAAAAGCCATTAGTGGATACTTTGAAGAGAGAGTACTTCTTTGAGAAGTCTTATTAGAAAAGAGGTTATAAGTAAGGGGGTTTGTAGTCAAACAGACCAGCTTTTGAGTCCTATCTTCTGAGCTTAATTGCTTTTATCATTTTGGACATGTTACCTCATTTATCTAGAAGTCAGTTTTCTAGAAGTCAATTTTAACATTTGTAAAATGAGTTTAATGTATAATCTACGTCCTTGGATTGTTGTTAATAAGATAAAAAGCTGTAAAAGTTTGAGAGTAGTGCCTAGGACATGAAAAGTGCTATTTTTATTTTGAAACCTGGAAGAGGACCACAAGAAATACAACTCAGTTACCCCTTTTGCATTTAGATATAACAGTAACAGCCATTTAAGGTGAGATCTTTATTGTTCCAGCTAACGATTCCTTGAGATCAGAAAAATAGATAGTCATGTTGACTTATCTCACAGTAATTCCATGGCCAGTATCCCAAAAGCAGGATCTTATTGCTTTGTAATCATTTTTTTTCCCCCCTCTGGTTTATCTGTGCTCTCCTATCCTTGCTACTCAAAGTGAAGTCACTTTGGAGCAGAATATTACCATCATATGGGAGCTTGTTAGAATTCACCATCTCAGGCTACACACTCAATCCACAGACTCATACTCTGAATCTTAATAAAATTCCCCAAGTGATTTTTAAGCACATTCAAGGTTAGAAAAGCACTGTCCCTAAACACTGTTTCTCATTTTATCCTCTCTTCAAACCCTCCCTGATTCCTGACTCTCAGATGCTTCAAACCACTGTACCTTTGACTTCAAAGCCTTCTGCACCTCCACGTTTCCATTAGACTTTGTACACGTCTAGGGCGTTGCTCTTCTTATTTGTTTACTTCAGAGTCTCCATGTCTGGATGGTGACTTTTCTTCCTCCTTCTCTGCAAAGAGTGAAGCTATGAGAATAGCCTCATACACTCACACACACAACCATTGTGACTCACCTTTCAGTATCTACCTGTACTCTTCCTCCCTGTTGGTAGTGGTGAAATAGTCATGCTCCTGTCTGGAGCTTGTTCACTAGATCCCATCTCTTCTCCCCATTCAAAGACATCACTCCAGTACATTTGTACTTATTTACTTGTATCATCCACTTTTCCCTCTCTGCTGGATCATTCCCTCTGGCCCATAAACATGCTGGGTTTTTTGTCCCATCAAAAAAGCAGCAAGTAAGACAGCAAGAAAGAAAGAAAGGAAGAAAGAAAGAAAACTTTTCTTGGATCCCACTTTCCCTCACCAGCTACTACTGCATTTATTTGCCCTATGCAATAACACTTCTCAAAAGAATTGTCTTACATCTACTGTCTCATTTCTTCTCTTCCTGTCTCTGAATTCACTCCAGTCTTCTGCTCTCTTCACTCTGTTAAAACTGCTCTTGTACAAATTACTAGTAACCTAAATATTGTTATAGTCAGCTGGCAGTTCAAAGTCCTCATTTTCTCTAACTAAGCAGTAGTGTTTAACAAAGTTTATCACTCTTTGAAATACTTTTCTCCATTTGCTTCTTTCTCTTTGCTTCCTCTCTTCTTCTCTTATTCTTCTCTGAGTGTCTCTTACTGTTATTATCTGGTTCCTCTTCATTTCCCACTTGAAACTTGTGACATATTTCATCTCGATTCTCTTACTTAGCATAATACTTTCAAGGTTCATTCAACATTATAGCATATATGTCAGTGCTTTTTTCCTTTTTGTTGTCAAATAATATTTCATTGTATGTATATACTACTATTTGTGTGTCCATTCATCCTTTATAGACACTTAAATTGTTTCCATGGGAGTTCCCGTCGTGGCGCAGTGGTTAACGAATCCGACTAGGAACCATGAGGTTGCGGGTTCGATCCCTGCCCTTGCTCAGTGGGTTAACGATCCGGCGTTGCTGTGAGCTGTGGTGTAGGTTGCAGATGCGGCTCGGATCCCGCGTTGCTGTGGCTCTGGCGTAGGCCGGTGGCTACAGCTCCGATTGAACCCCTAGCCTGGGAACCTCCATATGCCGCGGGAGTGGCCCAAGAAATAGCAACAATAACAACAACAACAACAACAACAACAAAAAAAAAAATAAATAAATAAATTGTTTCCATGTTTTGGCAGTCGTGAGTGGTGCTGCTGTGAATATGGATATACATGTAGAATATACATATAGATAAATGGTTTGAATAGTAGCTATTGATTATTTTTAAAATACACCTAGGATTTGAATTACTGGGTCATATGATAAATAAGTGTTTAACTTTTTGAGGAATCTTTAAATTGTTGCCACAGCAGTTGAATGCTTTTGTATTTCTACCAACAATGTCCTATGGTTCTGATTTTTCCCTGCCGACATTCATCATTTTCAGTTTTTTTTTGAAAATTGCCTTTCTAGTGGCTGTGAAGTGGTACTTTGTTGTGGTTTCGATTTGCATTTCTCTAATGATTGATGTGTTGTGCCACTTTTCATGTGACTATTGTCCATTTGTATTGTTTTCCTCTTTTGAATAGTTGAGATGACCCGTTCAAGTCTATAGAGTTCTTTTTCTGTGCAGTTCCTCTCCCCTTGTTGGTACTCTTTCCTGAAAACTCTAGCCACTGGGATCTCCCTGGATTCTCAGGTCTGACTCCTCGCCAAGCTTTGCTTGGTTCCTCTCTCTGCATGACATCCTGGAGGTTCTCTCAAGGAAGTAAGCATGAGAGGGTAAATCTGGTCCTGTTACTTGGCCTGATTCAGAAAGCTTTCATCTTTAAAATGGAGAAAATAAGGTTCAGAGGATGCCAAATTGAGATTAACTCAGTTGAGATTCCGGTGAAGAATTCATGTCATCTTTCCATGTACCATCACTATCTTGGATGTCAAACATTTGTGCTTTGGCACTCTACTGGCTAGACTTGGCAGACTTGGTTGGGGGGAGGGTTGTATAATCAATTGGTTTACTTTGTCAGGGGTTGTAGACATTGATTATTATTCACCTGGGAGTGGATAACTTTCTAAATGAAATTTGAATCTTTTCAATGACTACTGGCAAGAACTGAAAAATTCCCAATAATGAAAATCACATGTTTTAAAAGAAATGGACCGAGGAATACTTACTTTGTTTTAGTGATGTTGCATTTTCTCTTTATTTGTAATGGAAATAGCTCTTCTTTCCAGGAATATTAAGAGACTTTGTGACACAAACCATATTTTTTTTTTAAATTAAGGAGTTTTCAGTATTAGGAAAAATTTAAAAATTATTCACAACATTTACCTAAGAACACGTTCTTGTTCTTAGTAAATACACACTGACATATTTAGAAGTAAATGGGCACCATGTATCCAGCATACTCTCAGATGAATCAGTAAAGGTTCCTATAGATGTATACCCAGACACACACAGACACACATGTTTGTTAGTGTGTGTAAAGCATTTGGGTCCAAATTTTGACAATTTTGACAATTAGGGGATTTGGTTGAAAGGTATTTTAGAATTCTTTCTACTATTCCTATAGCATTAAAGTTTGGAATTAGATTAAAGTTATCAAATTTTTTAAAAAATCACTAGTACAGATTACTGTACTGAATCCTAGGTGACATTTGGTTTTGCCCATTCACCATTCATTTCCTCCTTGTCTGATAGTAATTGCAAGCTATGAGGTTGAAGTGGGATTGATTTCACAGGGCAGTTCCAGGATTGAACATATGACCCTTGCCCTAGAAATCCAGTTTTGTTCCTTTTATGAAGTAATTAATTCAGGTATGATCACATGAACCAAGCCAATTCAAGGAGATTTATTTCCAAGATTACTGTTGAAATTGTTGGGAAAGAGAAACTACTGTTTTGTTTCCAAGTGAGTTGGTTATAATCTTGAATTTAATTGTAGTCATTTGCCACTATTAAGAGTTTACCTCAAGACAGTAAAACTAGTTTAGAGGAAAGAAACCAACAGGAATAAAACCTCATTAAGAAGACCATTGTTTGATATATAAAATCAGATGGTTTTTTAAAAAAAAAAAAACTTGATTTGATCAGCATTTGGTGCTTTGGAACACTCCTTGAAAATACTGAAGAAAAAGAGATAGGTATTCTGATTCTGTCGTTCAAACTATTCTTTAATTTTCTTTTCAAATTTCTCGTTTCTTTCAGTCCATAACCATTTAAACATCTCATTTCCTTAATGAACATTGTCTTGAGGTTTTTTTTTTCTTTGACTACTATGGTTTTAGATATATTTACTTGTTTACATCTATAATATTTATATAAAATGTTTTATATGTATGCATAACATTTATGTATGCATTACTTTTTTGAATATCATATTTAAATTTGTGTCTATTTTTATTTTATCTAACAGTTATAATTTGATGACTATAACTTCTTCTTTCTGTGTAGTTCATTTATACTTTTAGTCCTAGGAGTACTGTTTCCACAAATGATGTTGGCCTATATGTTATGACATTTAATAAATATCTTTATCTTGGCGTCCTATAGACATCCCAAATTCCCCATTTCCCAGTTGCTGTCCTCACCTTTTTCTTCGAACCCATTTCTTATTTTAGCCTATTTCATCAGTAATTGTATCGCTGTATATTTTCAGCAGCTTGAGCCATTCTTCCCTATATCTTCCCTATATCTAATTTAGTTATGAAATGTTATTTCAACCTCTCAAATAAAATATTTCTGACTTTTACTGTCTCAGGCAATTTCCAGTTAATTGTGAAAGTACCAAATATTACCTGTTTTGCCTCCACCTCCTCAGTCCATAATCTGTGCTGTTTATTTTGATCTTTCTGAACTGAACATTTGAGAGATCAGTTTTTCCAGCTTGAAAATCTTCAGTATTATTCAACACCCTCAGAATAAAATATCAACTCCTTAGAATGGGCATTCATTATCTAGTCATATACTCAACATATCCTCAGCCTCTAGCTTTTTAAAATTATTTGTATGATTCTGAAGATATTGTACTCTTGGAGTTTTCAATATGGCACACTGAGTTAAGAATCTGATTGCCGCGGCTCAGTTTCAGTCTTTGGCCTGGGAACTTCCATATGCCATGGGTGCAGCTGTTAAAAAAAAAAAAAAAAATCTGTACTCTCCCTTACCCGTGTTTATATGCACAAGGTCATCTTTGTTCCTGGAATGTCCTTTCCTGCTTCTTGCCACTTGGCAGAATCCTGTTCCTTCTTTAGACCTCTATTATGAAATTATTCATCTTTGAACCCCAAGTACCAAGCACAGTGTGTTACACATATTAGATCTATAAATGATAGCTCAAGAATGGGAGAAAGGGAGGAAGAGAAGGGGAGTGGGTTGCCTATTTATATGCATGAGGTATAATGAAATAGACCTAGGTTTAGAAAGGCAATTTAAGATCAGTTTTAGATACTTGGTTTTAGTCACATGTACATCCTTTGGGCAGGGCAGTATAGACCACCTTGATGGATAATCCCACTAAACTATATGTGATTTCAGCAGAGGGGATGTGATAATTCCCCAAAGGGAACGGAAGTGGTAAAACATCAGAAGAAACGAAAGATTTGGGGGCGTTCCTCAGAAGGTAAAGCCTAAGAGAAAGGCTTATGTGCTGCAATTACTAAGGATTATAGTTGAGGATTAGGTAATGAGTCAGCAGAGGGAGACTTGTATGGGGTATAATCTAGCTAGCCACCACTACTTCCCAAAACAGTTCTTTCTGGGAGAGAGGTTTTTCCTGTTGGCTCACTCACTCCATTGGTCAAGGTTCTGCTCCTCAAGACACTGACTTGACTGCTCTTCCAGCTTCTGCATGCATGTGTGAGCACTAATTGAGGAATTGCACTGCTCCATATCTGAGGAATCAGCTAGGAGCACTGGATCCAGAGGAGGAGACGTGTTGGATGGACACAGGTCTAGGCTCTGTCAGATTGCCCTATATTGAGTTGGTTAGGAACCCCCATAGAACTGGGCGTTCACCACTGCAACTGCTAGAATAATTTAGGCTCAGGTGGACAATTAGAGGTATCTGAGACCAGGGGAAGGAATGCTGGAGAATAAAACCACTAATGACCCAGGAAAAGGCTCATCACAAAACAGTAAAGAAAAAACAAACATATTATAGAATGTGAAGCCACTTTTATCTTTACGAAGTATATTTGTTTCTGGATACCAGTTTCATGTGACTACAGTGTAGACATAGATGTTGAAATAGCTGGGGTTTAACTCCTCAAATATTAGGAGTCTTATCTACAGCTGAATGTTAATATTGATTTAAAATATTTCTCCCCAGATTGTTTTAGACTTGCATTTGTAACCAGTCCTCATTTTTGGGGATTTAGATCACTTAAAATATTTTCTATTATAAATAACTATGTGTGAAATTCTTAATATTAAGTGATTTCTGTATTTCCTTAGCAAAACTTTCTGGGAATGGAATTGATTAGTTAAAAGGTATTATCTTTTTATTACCAAAATCATTTGCAAAACTGTTAGATTAATTTAAACTCCTACCAATAATGTGTTAACAGGGATCAGCAAACTTTTTCTTATATTTTAGGCTTATCATACATATTTTAAACTTGTGGGCCATATAATGTCTCTAGCAGCTATTCATTTCTGCTGTTTCCACGTAAAAGCAGCCGTAGACAATATGTAAACAAGTTGGCATGACTGTGTTCCAAAATACTTAAATAATTTTATTTTCAGTCTGTGGCCTGAAGGCTGGGTTACACTATCAATTATACCATATCCTTGCTATCATTTTGATTTAACTTTTTAAAATTGTATGTCTGGGAATTTGGGGATTAAATAAATCTGACAGCCTCATTTAAAAGAATTTTAAATAACACGTCACTCAAAGCTTCATTGATATCTTTTTAAGTAGTAAAGTAGTATGAAATTAGTATTTTTATAATTCTGGTTGGTTTTAATAGCTACAGCAATAATTCATTAATTTTCCTTGTGTTCTGTATTTTATGTACTTGTTCCAAATTAATCTTTGATATTAAGACTAATCCAATTTGAACTCCAGGAATACTAATGACTTCTTGAATCTCTTAATGATTGGCAACCATGAATTCAATTTAATACTGGAATGTTGTACAGAAACCAGAATTCTTTGAATTTGAATGCCTCTAATTTTGACAGCTAATCCTCACATATCACATGTAAGCTCTGTAAACTTGAGAACTCTGTATAAGGCTAATGTTGCCTGCTTTTCAAATTTACATGTATCTTGTAGTGGTTTATTTCTCTATTATAATAGAAAGATGTACAAACTGGAGCCATGGCCAGGTAGAATAAAGTATTGGCATATTTCAGAGACTTTGTGGCATTTTACATGATGTAAATAGAATAAGATTCTAGATAACCGTGAAGTGGTCTAGTGTTTTTGGAAAATAGTAGGGTAAATTAAACATGCAAATTTATTTTTTGCCTCAGCCATCAGTTTTTTCCCCCCAAGGCAAGTTTAATTAAGGGAAAAATCACTTTAGTCTCAGGTTACTTTGTGAAAAACATAAATATTGGGGATTTTTGTTTGTCTGTTTTGATACATGCAGGTAAGTGATTTTTTAAAAAAAAAAACAAACTTTTTTGTTTCTGTTTGAAACATGGTGATCCTAGGGTTCTTGTATTTAAAAAAGCAGTCTTAATTTCTGAAAAATTGAAAGAAATAACTAGGCTGGAGAAGGGTGACTGATGGAATGGAGGGCAGAATCCTGAACTTAGGAATGCTAGAAATTTATCCTGTGATTTATGCCATGGGATTTCAGATGGAATGAGAAGTAATGATATAAAGTGTCAGAAAATACATGCTTGTCTGGTCTTGGTCAAAAAAGCATTCATTTTTATTTCCAAGTTAAGATTTATTATTGTTAATAAAAAATTAGTATTCAGAGATTTCATAATTAAATTGAAAGGTATATTCTGTCTCCTAGTTAGTCTACTGAATGTTATAATTTTGAAAGAATCATTTTTCCAACCACTGCTGATACACAGGATTTAAAAACTACAGGCACCATCTAACGTGGATGACTTTGAAGATTCTTCTTCCAGTTCAAGAATCATCATAATAAAAAACATTTATTAAATTTCCTGCTAGGATTTTTTATAAAAAGAAATACATGTATATGATCCTTAACTCTGTGTCCTTAAAATTAAAGCCAGATGTGAGTAACTTCATAGATTCAGCAAAATTAAAATGCTAAATCAGGACGTTATTATTTGGAATTAAGCACACTCAGAGATTATCAGTATTGGCTTTAAATTACTTAAACCAAACTCAATACTACTTTATTCTAAATTGTACATTAATTCATATTTTATGCACCATTAATTCAAAAGGTAATTTTATCATAATTTTTGTAGTGATTTTATAGTCTAAGCTAATAGCCTTAAAATTTAGTTATGTTGAAGTTTTGGGCCTGTATATAAAAGAGATGCAGAATTATTTGAAATTAATAAAACTATCATGGTAGCAGCAGTAGACAAAATTTTACTGAGGTGGGCCAGTGATAATAATTTTTATAATGATTAAATGTTTTATAGTCTATATTTTCATTGTATTTTCTTTAAAATAAAGTCTATTTTAAATTGAAGAATTGGTTTTCAAAATTGATTTTTAGTTATAGTATCCTACCCTTAGCCTGGGAATCTCCATACGCTGGGTGAGGCCCTAAAGAGAAAAAAAATAATAATAAAAAAAAGAAAAATGCTGATGTGGTTTAATGCTTTTAGAATATAAGTAATATAGTAATATATTTTAATTGTTAAGTGATGTGTTCTACCTTGGTTTGTATGCAGCTTGTTTCATTACTTGCAGATCTTTTTCTAGAATATATCACTTGTATGTTCACTTTCGTACACCTGGATTTATACTTTTATATTTAAGTATACATTATATAAAAGCATATTTATGTTCAAATATACACACATATATATGTAATACCTGATATTTCTGTGCAGTTCACTTATGCATACACTTTGCTTCCTTCGCTTTAAGTATACCAGTCTGCACTTGCTAATTTTTTTTATTAAAGTATAGTTGGTTTCAGTGTTGTGCCACCTTCTGCTGTACAGCACAGTAACCCAGTCATACATACATGTACATTCTTTTTCTCATATTATCTTCCATTATGTTCTATTCCCAAGAGATTGGAAATAATTCCCTGTGCTATGCACTAGGACTTCTGCACTTATTTTGGTTTTATTATATACCATTCTACTTCATCCTTTAATACCTGAATAATGTGCTATTAAATAATTAAAATTTGACCCTATTTACATTTTTGTTGCTATAAATAATACTAAAAATGAACATCTTTTGAATATACTTTTAAGAGCATCTACAACTGTTAATGTAGGATTCCATGAACTAAAATTGCTGGATGAATGAGTTAGACATTTAAAATTTTAATAGGTAATTCCAAAATATCCTTCAAGGAGACTTCTACCAATTTCCATTTCTTTCAGCAGAGCATGAGAGTGCTTTATTCTTAACAGCCCCATCAGTAATAGACTTTAATTCATTTAAGCTTTTGCTAATCACTGAATAATTATCTTAGTGTTTTACCTTGAATTTTTTGGCTGTGAGTAATTTGACTATTAGTGAAGCCTGGATGTATTTATTTTGTGAGTTGTCTACGTACATTCTTTGCCCATTTTCCTGTTTGCTTGTATGTCTTTTTTTTTTTTTTAATAATTTTTAGGAGGTCTTCCTATGTCATGAACATTATCTTTGTTTTATATTCTTCTAATATTTTCTCCTAGTCTGCCTTTTGCCTTTACTTTTGTCTGTGGTATCTTTTATCATTTAGAAATTTTAAGCTTTTTTCTTTCAAGCTGTTTATAAATACCTCTATGGTGTTAGGCTTTTATGTCATGAAATAAAGTTAGAATTAAAAAACAGCACAGAGTATTAATTATTGACATGAGGTTACTATTAAATCTAATTTTTGGATTCTGTTCCAGTTGGGAAATAAGACACAAGAGTCACATAGGAGACCAGTTGTTACCTTAATACTTGACAAAACTGTTTCAGTAACCATTTGATCTAGAGGAAAAAATAAAAATAAAAACAACAGCAGGAAAAATAAAATGACACAGAGTCATCGAAGTCCACTTCTGCCTTCTCTGTACCTGAACTGGACTGGAGAAAAATACGCCATGAAGATGAGTTGAGTCACCTTGAATTCATAACCAGGGAACACAGATGGGTCTTTCGTGTTATTGAGCAATAAAATGTGTCACTATTTCACACATTCTTCAGTTTCCTAAAGTGCTCATAATTTTTTTTTTTTTTTTTTGCCATCCGTATTCTTAACGTATGACATTCTTATTTACTGAGAAAACTGAATTGAGTCAATGTCTAAGATGAGCTCTTTAATACTCAGTATTGCAGTTGACCAGAGAATGGAGAGGGCAATGGTGGTGAGAAGTCTTAATGTTGGAAGCTAATTTGAATCAGAAGATGTGTAGAATTTGGATAGATGGGAATTATAAACTACATAAGTACATAAATATGTATCTAATAAATGTTTTTGTTTAATCTAAATTGGTTTTGACAGTAACATTGATATGTATGTGTGTATAGATGCGTGATAAAAATAGAATTTTTTTTTTTTTTTTTTTGTCTTTTTGCTATTTCTTGGGCCGCTCCCACGGCATATGGAGGTTCCCAGGATAGGGGTCGAATTGGAGCTGTAGCTGACGGCCTACATCACAGCCACAGCAACATGGGATCTGAGGCGCGCCTGCAATCTACACCACAGCTCATGGCAACGCCGGATCGTTAACCCACTGAGCAAGGGCAGGGACTGAACCCGCAACCTCATGGTTCCTAGTCGGATTCGTTAACCACTGCGCCACGACGGGAACTCCTGCAGTCGGATTCTTAACCCACTGCACCATAATGGGAACCTTCCAGTTCATACTTTTTATACCTTTTTCACTACGTTCTTCAGCATACTTAGCAGAGTTCTTAGAAAGCCTCTGATAATTCCAATATCTGCTGCCTTTGAGACTGGTGCTATTGACTATTTTCTTTTTTGATAATGAGTCATTTCTTCTAGTTTTACTGTATGTTTCCTTTTTTAAAAATTGAATGCCAAACATTGTATGTAAAAAGAATAATATAACCTATGATAAATAAAGTTTATGCCCACAAAAGGGCATGCCTCTTAATTTGTCCTGTATTTGGTGCAGTTTAGTTGGGTCTGGTCTTTGCTTTCTATTCTTTGTTTACCTGGGTCTGATTCTTGCTGTACTTATAATAAGTCACTCCCTGCTTTAAGTATTTTTGAGTATAGAATCAGAATTTTTCTTTGCATATGGTTTGTGATTTTTCTCTCAGTTCTTACGTACCCTCGGGCTTCAGCATATCTTGTTCATCTGTCCTATGGAGGGATCTATCTTAGTTCCTCCTTTCTTCGCCTAGCACAGATTGCCCTGCTTGGTGCTCCCTGAAAAGTTCAGAATGGCTGTGAGATTTCTCTGTTATCCTTCTTTACACTCAGACTTCATTAGGTTCCATGAGCCTGCATCTAAGGGGGATCGTTTTTATCTCTCCAGTCCTGTCCCCTCTTACTCTCCTGAGCATTCGGCGGAGGTATGTTGCAAAGCAGTGGCAGGTGGGTAGATTCCCTTTGTGTCTGGGGTTCACAGAGATTCTAAGCTGTCATTTGTGCCCTCCAACTAGCCCTTTAAACATTTGTTAAACATTTGGTTGTTTTCTTCTCATCAGCTTTCTTCTCCTACCACTGTACTGAGAGTAAAAGCCATTATTCATTCTTTCTGCCCTGTGCAGAGCCTTTCACTTTTTTGGTTTTTGTTCATAGAAAAATCTGTCTGATGAACGCTGAAAAGCTTTAATAGGTTACATGGTTGTTCTTACTGTTACAATGGGATAGAATTCTCTTAGGATTTTCTGTATCCTAAGAGAAGGGGGAAAATTGTTAATTAAGTAACATGAGCTACAATACGCACATACCTAAAAATCTTATGATTCATTTATATGCTAAATTTGACAATTACGTTGTGTAAGGTTGCCAGTAGTTGGCAGCTCATCCCTGCTCTGTCATTTCTTAGCCTCTGATTACTCTATCTTGCCTTTATTCTCCACCCTTGTTTTTGAAGTCTTGCTTCTTCCTTTTTTGTTCACTTAACTGTGTAATAATTCTTAACATTATTCTTAAAAATAAGGGTAGCAAATAATTTCTTAAGAGCTATAGAAATCTAAAAAGTGCTTACTATAGTCACATAATAGCAAAGTAGTGAATTTTAACCACTAAAACTTAGATGAAGATTAATATGTCTGTGTTCAAGATAAATGCAGGGCAGTTTTTCCTGTTAATAACTTGATATTTTACAGAACAATTTCATTGGTTGACAAGGTTTCTGTAAGCGACAAGAAGCATGTATATTTAACGTTAATGCTCTGAAACTCTGGTCTCTACCCTTATTTCAGTTCTCATTCTTCAACTTAGGATGTAACTGAAAATGACAGTGGTGCCTTGGTTTAACTAATTGGAGAAGCCTGAATGGAATGTGGTTAAGTGAGCCATTTTGGCAGTGAGCAGAAAAGCAAAGCACACTTTTCTCATTAGTTGTCTCCCGAGCTAAAATTAACCAGAATAATATATTGCCAGATTTTA
Organism: Sus scrofa; assembly: GCF_054392235.1. Classification (NCBI taxonomy): domain Eukaryota; kingdom Metazoa; phylum Chordata; class Mammalia; order Artiodactyla; family Suidae; genus Sus; species Sus scrofa. The sequence goes on along the minus strand of NC_139386.1, from coordinate 37,568,045 downwards.
GTGATTTATGGGGAATCTGTTCTGAGTCAACTCAGTATCAGACTAATTGTCTGCACACTTATATGTCAGAACTTACGCATTATTTTTAAAGGCTATGTCTTGTAAATTGAGTATAATATTAAGATATGACTTTAAATTTAATAGAATGTTATCTCTAAATTATAATTTCAGCTAAATTGTTAAATTAATAGATGATTATTGTTACTTAATATTCATAAAGTTCAGGTCTGTCTATAAATCAATCATTTTTGGTATAATGCAATCATATATGAATGTTGTGAGGTATTTGACTTTTTTATTATAATAAGCCTTTCAAAATTAATTATTCATATTAGAATATTTTTTATTTATGTTCATTTTCTTTTCTCTAAAACCCCAGTTTAAAAGGTGTGCTAATAACTTATCAAAAATTTTTTTAAAAATTTACTTAACACTTTTAGTTTTGAGCACATGTGAAAAGACTTTTTAAAGTAACTTACCTAATGTGGAGAATATGTGTAATTCCTTAATTTACTTTTGTCTTTTGCAGTTTGCATACTTTTAAATTTATAACTGCTTTGTTTATACAAGTGTTTTCTCTATATTGTTATCATAATTTTAAAAATTTTGTGTGTGCCTTGTACTTGAAACGTATAATATTAGAATAAAACTTATCTGATTTATTTACTCATAAAAGTCAATTTAATTTCTTTTTCTTCCTTTATCATCTTTTATTTATAACACTTGGTACATGCAAAATACTATGTGTAAGTTTTGAAGTAAAATCTTATAATGAATACCATTGACTCTTTGCTAAGAAGTTGGTTATCAGTGTATTTGCTTTTTTATACACCAAGTGATCTTTCTTTGGTCCTTTTCTGATCTTCTTATTTGTTTCGTTGTTTTTTTACTGTAGGTTTACTTTTAATTATTCAGTTTGGATTCATTGGGCTTCTAGGGTGTGAGGTTTAATATCTTTTAATAATCCTGTAAAATTTTCATCTGATATCTTTTTAATGCTATTGACTCTTCTCATTCCTCAGTAACTCCCTCTGGAATCTAATTAAATATGTGTTTGTTCCTTTTTAGTCAGTTTAATATCTCTTAACATCATTTTAACACCTTTCTTTCATTTTTCTATCTCAGATTCATGACACATTATCTTATCTTGTTTCTTCTATTTCATTAATTTTCCCTTCAGCAGTATCTAATCTATAATTTCTATTTAACCTGCCCAATAAATTTTTTACTTCAACAGTTAAATCTGCCATTTCTGTAATTTCAATTTTTCTTTAAAATATGTTCTTTGCTGGTATTTTCTCATTGTTTGTTCCCCTTCATGATTCCATACTTTTGTATTTTAAACATTTTCTACATAGCTCTTTTATGTTCTGTATTCAGATATATTTAGTGCTTGGGAGTATAAATTTGTTCTTTGTTTTTTTTTCTGACTCTGTCTCACTGCCTTCTGTAGTGCTTCCTGATGTTTTTGGTTATGGGAATCACTCACAGATCTTAATTTTTGGCTGTTACATGACAATGAATTGGAAACTTTCTTTTTTTTTTAATTTAATTTTATTGGAGTATAGTTGACTTAGAATGTTGTATCAGTTTCAGGTGTTCAGCAGAGTGACTCAGTCAAACATATAAATATACCTATTCTTTGAGACTTTTTTCCAAGAGAAATTTTATTCTGCTTTTTGCTCGTGGCAATAAGGGTATTCCTCATCAAGAAAATCTAAAACTCATCTACCTCTTTTTTCTGCTTTCTCTATTTTGAGAATCCCAATTAAATTCTCTCTTATGTCAGCTGTACCTGTTTTTTAATGGTCTCTTTTCAAACAGTTCCTAGTTTGAAATCTTTTCAGTAATTATTTTGATGTTTACTTCCATAATTTGCAATAACATGGCTTTTCTTACTTTTTCTTGATTGTTCATTTTAGAGATTTATTGTTATCTTATGGTGGAAAGTAATAATTAGCTAACTTTTATCCTCTTCAGCTCCCATCACACATTCCTCTTAAATACCCATTCTTTCAATATTGTCATAAGTTTGATTAATCAATTAGTTCATTTTTCCAGAATTTATGTATTTCTGTCTATAAATATTATGTATGGGATAGTCATGATATCCTCTCCTTTATAACACTTCTTTTTCCTATATTTAATAATTGTGATTGTTGTTACTAAGTTTTCCATGTACCTCTTGTCATCCAGGTGATTCCCATCACTCTTGTGTTGGATCCTTGAGTCTTATTGATTCCAATGTCTTTTTTCCTGTTGTAATTCTTTTTTGTCTTTATCTTTTGTCTTTTTTTGGTTGCAGCTGTAGCATGCAGAAGTTCCCAGATAAGGGATTGAACCCATGTCACAGCAGTGACCTGAGCCACAGCAGTGACAGTACCAGTTCCTTTGGCTATTAGGCCACTAGGGAATGCCTGTAATTCCTTCTTTTGGTGAAACACATTCTTTATTGTTAACCATGTGTTGTTATTTTGGTGCCCTTTCCTCATGTGACAGGAAACTATTCACAGTAATTTCAATCTAATTATAATTTCATTTCTGTAATGGATTTTAGAAAGGACTTTTAAATTTTATGTTCTAATGATATATTTTTGAATTTAAATAAATTTTCACACACATTGTTTAAATGTGTTCAACTCATTTCTTTAAAATAAAAAGATTTTGATTAACACTTTCTTCTGTTTTATACCAAATTCTCTTTCTTACTTAGTAACATATTTGGATGGAATGAGCTATTATAAAATGAAAACAGTATTTAAATTTAACTGTGGAGTTCCTGTTGTGGCTCAGCAGTAATGAACCTGACTAGTATCCAAAAGGATGCAGGTTTGATCCTTTGCCTTGCTCAGTGTGTTAAGGATCTGGCATTGCCTTGAGCTGTGTTGTAGGTTGAAGATGTGCCTCAGGTCTAACGTTGCTGGGGCTGTGGTGTAGGCTGGTAGATACAGCTCTGATTCAACCCCTCGCCTGAGAAATTCCATATGCTTCAGGTGCGGCCCTAAAAATTAAAAAAAAATTAAAAAATTAGCTTGCTTTATTTATATACTAACATATGTATGTACTATATATATGTTTGTTTATGGAGTTGATAATCTTTGGCATAGTAAAGCTCTTAGGATTATTTGGATATAATTTTGGGAAAAACCTATTTTATTTTCCTTAATATAACTACAAAATTTTAAGCTTTTATTCTATACACTAATAGCATTTGAGAAATTGAAGAATTTGAATTCTTATGAGGAATCTGCGTGTTGCAGGAAAAAATATTAAATTGTGTTTTCCAATTGGCTTCAATTATGTACCCCTGTTTTATAGTCATCTTGAATTTAGCTTCTCCCCATCGTTCCTTTCTGATATGTATCTAAGGACATCATTGCTCACTAGCACATGTAGTGGTACATGGAAGAGGTGGTTGCTTATGTTGTGTCAGCATGTTGCCTAGGGATCTCTGCTGATTCTGGCTTCCTGGGAGAAGTAGCACTGTAAGGTAGAACAAGAGTATACGTGGCAAATTTTGCTTGCTTGATAATTCTGTGCAAAGCTTTGAAAAAGGGGAAATTTTTCTTTTATTTACTTGTTTCCTCTCTTCCGTCTTTGTATCTCCATCTGTGTGTGTTTCACTTTTCATAGGACTTTGGTATTAATACTAATTATATTAATTGTACTAATTGTTTACATCATCTGCATTATTATAGAATAAATGATATTTTTTTCAGCTAACTTGAGAATCTGTCTACCATGTATTGTTACTCTTTTTTTTTTTTTTTTCTTTTTGGGCTGCACCCGCAGCATATGCAGATTCCCAGGCTTGGGATCCAGTCGGAGCTACAGCTTCCGGCCTACACCACAGCCACAGCAATGCAGGATCTGAGCTGAGCTGCGTCGGCGACCTACACCACAGCTCACAGCAACTCCAATCCTTAATTAACCACGGTTCCTAGTCAGATTTGTTTCCCCTGAGCCATGATGGGAACTCCACTACTCTCTCTCTCTCTCTTTTTTTTTTTTTTTTGCCTCTACCATGTGGCAGGTACTTTTTTAGATGCTAGGGATACAGTTGAGAGCAAAACTGACTAATATCCCTTCCTTCATATTCCATATTTCCTAGTGGAGCAAATGCTATTTTTATCAAAAAAAACGTACGTGGAAATACTAAATCTTATTTATAGATATATAGATAGCCTTACATAAAGTAAGAATGAAATATTCTGCTTTCATTGAATTTATATGAGCTACTTTTTACCAGAGAGGGGTAAAAATGTTTTAGTTAGTGGGATGGAATTTTAACTTGTTAACCCTTCAGTTTTGTGTCTTACGTCAGAATGTTAACCTGCATTTCATCTAGGCAGCTCTCTCTCTTCTGAACATTTAAAGCTGTAATTTTCAGTGATTTATTAAGTGGTTGTAATAATGTTTCCTTTCACTTCATGTGTTAGTTTTGTAATATAAGCAAACAGGGAGATAATTCCATTCTCATGGCCAATATAGAAATTGATATATGCCTAAAAATACGTTTATTTTTTATTATTTTTAAAGACAAATGCACATTTAATGAGTTATAATTCATATTCCATAAAGTACATTATTTTAAAGTGCATAATTTAGTGGTTTTTAGTATATTTGCAGGGTTGTGCAACAATCACCATTTTCTTATTACAGAACATTTTCATCACTGCCGAAATAACCACATATCTGTTAGCAGTTATTTCCCAGTCTTCCTTCCCTCCAGGCCCTGGCATCCACTGATCTACTTTTTTTTTTTTTTTTAAATGGTTTTGCCTATTCTTGCCATTTCATGTAAGCAGAATCATACAATTTGTGGTTTTCTGTGACTGGCTTCTTCTACCTAGCATGCTTTCAGAGTTTATCCATGTTATAGCATGTATTTGTACTTCATTTCTTTTCACAGACGAAGTGTATAATTTAACACATTTTGTTTATTCAGCAATTCATGGACATTCCTGTTTTCCCACTTTGGTGCTCTTGTGAAAAATGCTGCTTTGAAAATTTGTGTACAAGTTTTTGTATGGATGTATGATTTCAGGAATAGAATCATTGGCTCTTATTATGACTGTATATTCTGCTTGTCTTTTTCTCTTTTTAGGGTCATACCCATGGCATATGGAGGTTCCCAGGCTAGGGGTCGAATTGGCCTATGCCACAGCCATAGCATCCCCAGATCTAAGCCGTGTCTGCAACCTACACCACAGCTCATGGCAATGCTGGGTCCTTAACCCACTGAGTGAGCTCAGAGATTGAACCTGCACCCTCATGGACACTAGTCAGATTCATTTCTGCTGAGCCACTTCGGGAACTCCCGTATATCTGCTTTTTTTGAGAAAATGCCAAACTACTTCCGAAATTATTTGCACTATCTTATGTTCCAACCAGCAGTGTATGAAGGTTTGAATTCTTTCACATTCTTTTTTTTTTTTTTTTTTTTTTTTTATTTTTAGGGCTGCACCCCCGGCATATGGAAGTTCCCAGGCTAGGGATTAAATTGGAGCTACAGCTGCCGGCCTACACCACAGTCACAGCAACGCCAGATCCGAGCTATGTCCTATACCACAGCTCATGGCAATGCCAAATCCTTAACCCATTGAGCAGGGCCAGCGATCGAACGCACATCTTGATGGATCCTAGTTGGGTTCGTTACTGCTGAGCCACAGCAGGAACTCAGTCCTTCACATCTTTGACAACACTTAACTGTTGTCTTTTTTATTGTAGGTATCCTAATGACTGATATAAAGTGATATCAATCTTATTATTTCTTGGAGGAATTATAAGAATTTTAAAATCTTGTTTTTTAGGTGCTGTGCTTCTTTGTAGTATACAAGGACTAGCAGTAAATATTGACCCTATTTTATACACATGGCTCATTTATCAACCTCAGAGACGAACCAGTAAACATATGCAGCAGGTGAGAAGTTTTTATAATTCTCTAAATGTATAATTTTTTTGGTTTATTGGAGTTATATTTTTCATTTCTTTTATTGATTTTGTTTATGGATGTACCATAATTGTTCTGTTCCCACTCTGTGCCTTGTAAGCAATTATATTCTTTATTTTCTGTACAAGAAATTAGAGCTAAAAGTAGAGTTGCATTGATTTTTAAAGGGATTTACTCTATAAGTGCTTGTACAGGAGATACTTCAGAGATGCTACGTTAGGTAGTCCTATCATCATCATCATTATTATTATTGGCTGCATCTGTGGCATGTGGACGTTTGTGGGCCAAGAATCAAACCTGCACCACTTGCAGGGACTCAAGCTGCTGCAGTGACAACCTTTGTCCTTAACCCCTATGCCACCATGGAATTCCTAGGTAGTCCTGTTTTGCTGGCTTATTTTTCCTCATAGTGACACATAGTGCTACATATTTGTTCTCAGAGTGTTTGATACATAAGCATTCCTTAGTAAATGTGAACTTTAACTTTTATTATCTGTACATTTCTTCTTCATCTTTAGATTTACTCAACAAACATGCATTGAGTATGCCTAACCCTGGTATTGGGATGATTGGTGCAAAAGTCTTGGGATGTGTTTGTTTAAAGGGCTATAAATTTTAAAGTAAAACGTAGCTCATTATAGCCCCTTGAATGCTTAGGTGTAATTCTCCATGTATGTCATGATACTTAAGTGTAGTTCTGATAGATGGGTTTTATTATTTGCATTTCAAAGATGAAGAAACTGATACTTATTGAGATTAAACATACCTACTATCACACATCTAGTGTATTACTGAATTAAGAATTTTTAAGGCCGATTTTATGTGGTATTGAATTGCATTTTCCCATTCACTTAATTGTAGTTTTGTAATTTTGTACATAGGATAGCTTTGTATTTTTTTCCATGAGGAAACTTAAAGCTAGTTGATAGAAAAATGCGTAGTTTTATATTTATGTAGGAATATAAAAAATTAATTAAGAAGTACAACTTGTGTCTCAAGGAGCATCTTTAAAGGTTTTCCTTCACTTTGTCTTAACTTCATTGGAAGCTTCTGCCATCCCTTCCCTATTTCCTGATTCCTTTTATCACATAATTACAGAATACAATGCAGTATGCTAGATACTGGAGCTACAGAAATCATGGTTGAGAATATTCCTCCCTCTAGAGGTATTTAGTGTGTTTGAGAATGTAAAGGAATATAGCAACACCATTCTTAGTATAGTCTCCCTTGGTACCTACAAGGGATGGTTCTAGCCTTCCCTCCCCTATGGATACCAGGACTCATGATGCTAAGGTCCTTTGGTGTAGCACAGTCTGCCCTCTATATCCTTGGATTCCAGATCCACAGAGGGCTGACTGTAATTGCTGCATGAGGTATATTTACACGAGTATATGAAAACAAAAGAGGAAATGTTCTCAGGATCAGGTGAGGGTGGGTGTTAACAATAGGAATTGACAGGTGAGCTGAGCATCATCATAGGGGTAAGCCAGACAAGGAAGGTTATTCTAGACAAAACTCAATGAGCAGAGGCAAAAACAATGTAATAACCTGGGAAGAAAAGAACCTTCAGTGTTTCCAGACTAGAGTCAAGTGTCCTTATAGAAACTGGTAGAAATTGAAAAGCAGTTTATAAAAGGTTTTATTAATAATGCTAAGTGTTTGAAACTTTATTCTGAAGAATAATGAGGAAGTATAGGAAATTGGTAGAAACAAACTTGGATTTTAGGAAGTTTTAACAGGAAATAGAATATGGATGATGGAAAAGTTAAGGTGAATGGCAGAGACCATTTGAGAAAAATATAGTTGTAATTTTTTTCTTTTTCTTTTTTTTTTTTTTTTTTGTCTTTTGTCTTTTTTTGTTGTTGTTGTTGTTGTTGCTATTTCTTGGGCCGCTCCCGCGGCATATGGAGGTTCCCAGGCTAGGGGTCCAATCGGAGCTGTAGCCACCGGCCTACACCAGAGCCACAGCAACGCGGGATCCGAGCCGCGTCTGCAACCTACACCACAGCTCAGGGCAACGCCGGATCGTTAACCCACTGAGCAAGGGCAGGGACCGAACCCGCAACCTCATGGTTCCTAGTCGGATTCGTTAACCACTGCGCCACGATGGGAACTCCTGTAATTTTTTTCTTAATGAGATATAATTGCTATGTAACATTATATTAATTTCAGGTAACAGCATAGCAATTCAGTATTAGAATATTTTGCAAAATGACCAGTACAGTTTATATTTTCATTAGCACTTTATAATATTACTGTTTTGCTACAGTTCAGCGTATCTCAAAAATATACTTTCGGAAATGTCTTCAATCTACTATTTCAGTCTTACATTTTCTTTAACATGGAAAATTGAGAGAATAGTATAGTCGAACCCTACGAACTTACTGCCCAATTTCAATACTTATCAACCCATGACTAATCTTCACTTTTAAAATCATTTGGGTGAAAAAATGCTATTATTCAGTAGTGGTGAAAATGTAAAAAATGGATAAACTCAGATACTATCATTCTGAGTGAAAATTTATAAATTTGGCATTATCTAGTAAAATTATACATGCTACCTCATGACCCCTAAATTCTACTTTTTGATATACCTGTATGTTCTTATAGTGACATGTATATGAGCCTAAGGAGTCATTTATAAACCTGTCATTGCTGAAGTCCTTGAAATGATGTAAAACTGGAGACAACCTAAATATTATCTCTAAAAAGTAGATAAATAAAGTATGACATGATCACATGATGTATTATTTTATTGTTAAAAATTATTCAATATTTTTTAACATGCAAGTCTCAAAATTATATTTAATGCAAAAATCAATTTCCCAAGGATATATGCAGTGAGAGTATCTATTATATTTTTCCCAAACTACCTCATATAAATTACTTATTAGATATTATGTAATGTCTAATACATATATGGTGTGTGTATGTAAATAAATGTACAATAAAAATTAAAAGATTGTATCAATATTATAATAGTGATAGACACTGGGAGGAATGGGCAGTTAGCAATCATAGATAATTTTAGCCTTATCTGTAATATTTCCTTTTTCTTCTTAAAAAAGAAACAAATGATAGTTAATTGCCAAAAATTATTTTTATGATGAAAATATGGGTGTTTTAATTCTTTATAATTTATTATATTTTTACATGTATTAAATTAATAATAAATGAAATTTCATAGAGGAGGAGCAAAAGGATTTTAGGTACTTTGGGATCACAGGATATTGATGGGGCAAGGATAGGACAGATCTGGGGTGAAGCTACAACTGAAATTTAGGAGACTATCCAGTACCAGAATGTAGAAGAATTTAAGCAGAGCTACGGGAAGTTGCTAAAAATAAAAGCTAGTTTTTATGATATTTTTGACTGGGGTAGCCATATTTACAAAAAACGTGGTGGGAATCACTTATCTTACTCTTTTTCTAGTATTTCTTCATGCCTAACATGTAACATCTATATTGGCCATCATTCAGCAAATATTTATGGAGGGTCTCTGTTGGACACCATTATAGACGTTTAGAATACAGTTGTATGTAAGAAATGTAAGAGCCGTGCTCTCTTGCTAGAAAGGGTTTTTATTTGGCCGTTTGCTTTTACCTATGTGAAAATGCCCCCAGAGTTTTAGCCACCAAATGAAAGGTTTTTGTTTGTTGTTGGTTATTGCTAATACCATGGCTTTCATTAACCTTGTGTTTCAACTCTTGTGCATGAATTAAATATCACACTTTTCAAAACATTATTTTTCTCTAATTATTATGTATTAATTTTGGTCCTAAACTTGGTTGTAATTTCTTAGAGTGCTTCATCATATTTCCTGCTTATAAATGATGATCAGGAAATTCAAAGGATTATGGAATCACAATGTTAGCGCATAAAGGGTTTTTTTATGAGACGTCGCCACTCCCTTATTTCATAGATGAGAAAGTTTAAATTTATGCTCAACAATTCTCATCAACGTCTTAAATACTGTTTCCTTTTTAGATTTTCATAAATGTTATCCGTTTGACTAAATGCTCAACAAGAAAGCAGGTATTCTACATTGTGGTGTATTCCACAATATAGTTAATCTGTCACTCTCTCATTATCAGTTTTTTGTCCTTTTACTCAGTCTAAGTAAGGACATGCAAAATAATTTGGCTTTTCCCCTCTAACCCATTACTTGATTGATTATATTGTATGGTAACATAATGTACATTGTTCTCATGGAAATATGTGTTCATAATTTCAGTAATATTGAATTAGTATAATAAATTGGGTGAAGCTTAAAATCAGATCTATGAAAGTGTGGCCATTGTAGTTTCGAGTGTAGTATTAGACTACACTGCAGCCTAACCAGTCCCCTCCAGATCCACCATCTGATGCAGCTGTATCACAGTTATCATCTTTTTTTGCCCAGGCTGCAATTTCCTCCTCAATTTGTGGCTAAAACCCAATACTTGATGATTGTCTTCACCTAGTTCAATATTGATCTTTGATCCCATAGCAAACTTAAAAATACCTGTTTTTTTTCTTTTTTCTTTTTTTTTTGCCAAAAATCTGACAGGATTGTATTGGGCGTCATCGGTAGTAACATCAGATTTTATTTTAGTGAATAAAGATAAAACAGCTGCTTTATTGTCCAGCACAGCACTCATGCATTCAATATAGGATCATAATGTTTTCCAGCTTTCTCTAGCTATAAATATTTTTCTGTGCTTTCTAACTATGCTCTGGATACCACTTTGTTAGACAAAATATAGAGGTTTTCAGCAATTCTTAACAATAATTGGATTGTCCATTTTAACATGTACATAATCAGTTTATAGAAGTATGTCTCTGAAATATCATTTTATAACTTTTCATTTTCTAGTAATCATAACTTTCAAAGTTAACTTTTGATTTGTCCCTACCATATTATCTTTATACTTCTTACTATAATTTATGTTAAATTTCAATTATTTCCAAGCTCTCTTGGTTTTTGCACAGAATTCTACTTTAAAATTGAAATTTTTGTGTCCATATGTAAGTGTGTGTGAGAGACACAGGGACCACAGGGGAAGGCAAGAGTGTTTGATTGATTAATTGATTCAAAATAATAAAGCCCATGTACAGTGTGGTGTATATATCAATTATATTATAGTATCTTTGTATGGTGACAGATGATAACTAGACATAGTGTGGTGATCCTTTTGTAATGCACAGAAATACCAAATCACTGTTTTGTGCACCTGAAACTCACACAAGGATGTAAATCAGTTTTACTTCAATTGAAAAAAAAAGTATGTAGACACTGGGAAGAAATGTATCAGAATGCTCATTGTTTATCCCTGTGGGGTGAGGGTTATGGATGATTATTCATAAAAAATAATAATAAATAATAAAGCCTCAACCTCAACATGTAAAGGACTTGCTTCAGTGATGCTATGTTTAACCTTCTCTGCTTAAGAAATAATAAATAACTCAGTGTTTCGTTTGATTCTCTCCAGCAGCCTGTGATACCTGTTCCTCTTGTTGTGCCAATTAGCAGAAGGAAGGAGGATGAGGTGTCTGTTGGAAGTGCGCCCTTGGCAAAGCAACAATCATATCAGGCCTCTGAATATGCCAGCAGTCCTATAAAAACAAAAACAGTAACAGGTTTGTGATTTCACGCTACCTCTAAGCTAACAAGTTTTCAAGTTAGCCAGGCCATAATTTCATGAATACTGACCAAAACCATGGGACTCCTGGAATAGAGACAGAGGACTTTATTATCTATAGCATTACCAGTTACCAAAGTAGTAGCATTTTCTTGTGTCTCTGCCCTAAGCCTAATTCTCACAGGGTGGCACAAAGAGGGCCAGGTGATCCTGTATACAGTGGATTATGTTACAGGAAAGGAACCTGGACCTTTTATAATGGGTAGAAAGCATCCCTGCCATTTTCTCTAGAGGGAGCCCTTATATGTACCTTACAAGACTATAAGCACATCTGCTCTTTGCTCAGAGGGAAGATAATATTTTTGTCTTCAGAGGCTGTACACTGTACAGTTGTCCTTGAAAATACCATGGGGAACAAAGACACTCATTGCCTCTACTTGCACAAACATAAGAGACCCATGGAGAATCATCTCTCGATAGTATGTTCCTTCTTAAAGTAAATTATTGCAAACCACGCTACATCTCAATCTTCCCTCCTCTTCCTTCTCTTACTTTCTTAGCTAGATTATCAATGCAAATGTAAAACATATATATCCTTCCATGGAACAATTACTCTTCACTTACATGTAATAGGAAAACCCACTTTATGATTTCACTTTAAGTGATGTTTTTAACTTCTAATATTTTCCTTAGATACTCAGTTTAATTCCCTATAACTCATATATTTTCAACTATATTTTAAAAATTTTTATATTTTCAGTAAATTAAAACTGCTTATTGAATGTCTGTAATTTGGTAGGACTATGATGTAAGTAATTTTGAGGGTAGAAATATTAATAAGCCATGATCCCTGCCCTTATGGAATTTAAAATATGATCATATACACAAGTTCAAACTAACATTTGTAGTTTAGGGAAAAAGTTAGCATTATTTCCTTACCATATTTAAAAAAAATGATACAAATGCTAACATAGTTTTGTCGAGTTTTGTTTATTAATCTATTTTCTGTTTCTTTTCATAAAATATATGTTTATCAGTAGACTTCCACTTAGCAGTATCCACAAACCTTTTACTCTGTTGAGATTTTATTTACCAGTTGATAAAAACACTTCTGTTGGGGAGTTCCTGGGTCGTCTAGTGGTTAGGACTCAGCACTGTCATCATCCCAGGTCTGGTTCATTCCCTGGTCTGAGAACAGAGAAACACATCAAGCCACTGCTTGCTGCAGCCAAAAAAAAAAAAAAAAAAAAAAAATGTGAGTCTATGCTTACTTTTCATACCATATATGATCTGTAATTCATGTCAATATAAAATTAGATATTTCCTTTAGATACAATGCTAAATTTTATTTATTTATTTAGGTCTTTTTGTCTTTTTAGGGCCGCACCCAAAGCTTATGGAGGTTCCCAGGTTAGGGGTCCAATCGGAGCTATCGCCGCCGGCATACACCAGAGCCATAGCGACGCCAGATCCGAGCCGCATCTGCAACCTACACCACAGCTCACAGCAACGCCGGATCCTTAACCCACTGATTGTGGCCAGGGATCGAACCTGCAACTGCGTGGTTCCTAGTCGGATTTGTTTCCACTGCGCCACCACGGGAACTACCCCCCCCTCCCTTTTTTGGTCAATGTTAAATTGTAGACTTTAGATTCGATCTAAATTTACGTAAGATATGATAAATATCACCTCATAATAAAATAAAATGTGTCCACTAAGTATCAATTATAAAAATAAGTTTAATTTCATACACCTATTAACCACATATTCTGACCTCCTGCTTTGCTGTAGTAGTTATTTTTTAAATCACACTTGATAATTGATTTAATGTAATTGTTAAGGATGTGTAAAGACGACAGAAAATGCTTATAATTTAAATGAAATTACATGACCTAGGAGTGTATAGCAAATATGATCATGGATTTTAGAATGCATTTGCTATACATGGAGAAATATTAAAGATATATCAGTTACCTGTCAATTCACGAATTATATCAGTTAATATGTGAGATTTATTTTGCTTTCTTATACTTTCCCACTTAATTATAAGAAATTAATATTTTATGTTGAGTAAATTAAGAAAACCCCAAACAGAATTTTTCATCATTACTTATTACTTTATAGAATCTGAAAACATACAGACAATACATAGTTCTTTATTTCAAGTTACAGACACGAACTGTGGGTCTTTGCATTTGCGCTATAGGTATTTGCTTTTTCTGTCTTTAGTGTTTCCTCATCTCTAGAATCTTTAGTTTAGATATCCCAATAAGTATTCTCCTTACAGGTGAGGATGTCTGTATTTCAGCAAATGTATATTCTTACTCAAACTAGCTTAACAATGAACAGTTATCAAGCTAATGCCTGTGCTTGCCTTTTTTTTTGGACTGTGGGCATTTGTAGAAGGTGAAAGGCCCTGGGTATAATATGCTTCTCTGTAACTAATATATTTCACTCTTTGGATGGCCACCATTTTCATGTCTCTGGAAACCTTGGTATTGTTCTCTCTTTTCTTGAGAATGCTCTTTGCTAACCATTTCTTTACTGACAATTATGTTTCAGAGTTTTCTGTTTTATTTTTAATTAGAGTATATATTTCCTGTTTTGGTTTTAATTTAAACATGCATTATGAGTCCTTCAAATTTATACCTACATCTAAATGTAGTTATCACTATTTTAATTTCTACTTACATTGTATCATAAGGCATTAATGAGCTTGGTAAGGTATTCATAGCCTTTTACACACCTTTTTTCCTATTGTTTTTGTCTTCTACTTCTTAACTTTTTTAGGTGAACAGTTCGGTTTGTTAAGTACATAGACAATCCCCAACTCACGATGGTTTGACTTAAGGTTTTTTGACTTTATGATGGTATGAAAAGCAATGTGTGTTCACGATGAGCCATACTGTGAATTTGAATTTTGCACTTTTTCTGGTCATATTCGGATTTTGACCTTTTCCCAGGCCAGTGATGTGCAATATGATATTCTGATGATGCTGGGCAGAAATAGTGAGCCACAGCTTTCAGTTGCCCATGCATCCACGAGGATAAACAGGTACATTCACAACAATTCTGTCCCCATACAACCATCCCTTTTTCACTGTCAGTACAGTATTCAATAAGTTATATGAAACATTCAACACGTTAGTACAATAAAGGCTTTGTGTTGGATAATTTTGCCCAACTGTAGGCTAATGTAAGTGTTCTGAGTATGTTTAAAGTTGGCTAGGCTAAGCCATGAAGTTCAGTAGATTACGTATATTAAGTATATTTTCAACTGATGATGGGTTTTCAGGACATAACCCCATTGTAAGCCGAGGGGGATATGTATTCACTTCCTTGTGAAATGTACATTCCAATTTTTAAACGGATATTTCAAGTGGAGAGATGTGTTCTTTTTTGCCTGAATTCCTATTGAAATATCTTTTTAATTTTTATATTCTTAACCTAAGGTCCAGAATTGGTCTTAAGGTCATCCTCCAGTTACGTAGTATTTTTGGCACATGATCTCGAAGGCTTGGTGATATTGCACTGGGCTTGATTTTGCTTTTTAATTATTCATCAAGAGGCAGACATCTTCTTCTGATCTCTTTTAATCAATCTTAACTAGTGGGCTGCAGGGGAAACATGTGCTTGATGGTTGGAAATGTGTTGACAGCGCTGTTTCAGTGATATAGGCACATAGGGCATGCCAAGCCAGAGTAACAACATGTTTCACATGAAGATACTATAACATTATCACAAAATTCTAAATAATCTTCTAGAGAATCTGTATATCCTTCAAAACAAGGAAACCACTAAAAGCTATGACATCTGTTTACCCAATGTTTGGGAAATGTTATGAACATTAATTTGGAACTCTTGATGAAAATGTTTATAATGAAGATGAGCACTTTAAAATGTGAGATCCTTCATAAATGATATAGCTCTTTAAAAAATTCTAGCCATTTTTATCTCACATGTTTATATATTACCTCTTAAGCCTGAAGCACTGTAAGTACACACCTAAAGTAATAGAAGACCTTTTGACTCCTCAAATACTACCAAGGTTATAAGACCTGATAATGGTGTAAATTTTAGTAGATAATGCCACAGATTAAAAGTATGGAACTTTAGGGAGTTCCTGTCATGGCACAGTGGAAATGAATCCAACTAGGAACCATGAGGTTATGGATTTGATCCCTAGCCTTGCTCAGTGGGTTAAGGATCCGGCGTTGCCGTGGGCTATGGTATAGATCGCAGATGTGGCGCTGATCCCACGTTGCTGTGGCTGTGGTGTAGGCTGGCAGCTGTAGCTCTGATTAGAACCCTAGCCTGGGTTCTACATATGCCATGAGTGTGGCCCTAAAAAGCAAAATAAATAAATAAATTAAATAAATAAATAAAAGTATGAAACTTTAGCTTTTGACTATGAGGGAGTAACAGGGACTAGTTTTATGTTCCTGTTGCAAATAAGGAGTAAGCTGGTCAAAATATATGGGAGAACAATAAAAGTTTCTAGACATCAGACAATAGGCAGACTGGACTGCAATCCCTCAAAGAAGGGAAACAAATTAGTTGAGCCCTAGGATTGCCTTGGCTTTTTGGTTGAAGGCACATTCCTGACCACAGAGCAGGGTAGAATATATCAAGCTGAACTCAGCTGTCTTGCTAAATTGAGGTTTAGGGAGCAAAGGGATTAAAGTATAAGGAGGCAGAGATGTCTAGAAATTGTGGCACAGTGTTCCAGAGAGAGAAAGCCATGCAGCAGAAGAACTTGAGAGATTGGCAATAAATTTCTCCCTATTTGCTGAATAGTAAGATGTGCCTGCATAGCACAAAACTCTGCAAAGTTGGGCAAAGGATGACCAAGGAGACTGAATGATTCTCAGAGCTCACACAGGTCTGGAAGGCATTCACGTTCCTACTGTGTATTGTTCATAACTCCCATTGACCATTTGGAACATTGGATAGATACTCCAAAAAGACTATGCCTCAGTAGTGGAGCTAACCTATCCATGGAGTAAAGCCTACCGTAGCCCCCATTAAACATGCTTTAAAAAAGCTCCTGAAGAAACCAGAATAGTTTTCTGCTGGCAAAATGAAGCCCAGTGCTATTAAGAGGAATACAGTAAAATCCCAGACATGTAGCATCTTAGAAACCACAATATCAAACATTTAGTCAAAAACTCTTAGAGATGCAAACAAGCAGGCAACTTTGACAAGGAGGAAAACTAGCCAAAAAGAACAAACAAACAAACAAAAACCCCCGAGAAGTGACATAGATGATAGAATTAGCAGGTATATTAAATATTTTATATTGAAACAGGTATAATTATGTCAGATGTTTAAGGAAAGATTAACGCATTTTGGGGAAAATATATAAAAAAGAGATAAACCCACCTATAGAGATGAAAAATATAATATCTGAAATGAGAAACTTACTGGGTGGAATTAAAAGTAGAGGGGACATTGCACAAGAAATCAGTGAACTTGACGATAAAGCTTAGAAAGTTGTCAAAATGAAGCATAAAGAATAAAATGAAAAAAATGTACACAGCTTTAGTGAACTGTGGAATAATAATTGGGGTAGTCACACAGTAGGTCTCACTGAACGTTCTCATTTAACCAGATATTTGAAGCCCATGAGGAAGTGAAGCATGTGGCTATCTGTAGTAAAATCACATGGGAATGTATGTATGTCTAGGTACAAATTATCTAACCCCTTCAATTTTTAATTAAAGAAATTGAGTCATAAAGATGTCAAGAACTTATCCAAGGCTAAAAAATATTGATTTAGACTTTTTTTTTTAATATGCAGGTTATAGTAGTTATTCTATGACTATTGGTTTGCCTCTTTCATTCCTTAATGGCATAATCAGTTAAAAGTAAGGTCTATGTTAGATTTCCCCTCTAAAACCTAATATATAAGCAGCCAACCTCAGAGTGTCTGAGTGTCTGGTTTTCGTTGTTGTTTTGGTTGGTTGTGTGTTTTGTTTTGTTTTGTCAAAAGAAGTGTTTTAAATTTTCAGCCCAGTTCCATAGGGCTAGGACAGTGACGAATTTTGTGTCTGCCATCCTGGATATTCTGGAAAATATCTCACTTCTATGATGAGAATGGAGGTTCTGCCTGTCTTTAATAAGGTGTCATGTCAGTGGTGCAGTTCCTGGCATCAGTTTCAAAGTGAAACACTACTCCTGACATTTTTTTTTTTTGTTCCCTAGTATGTCCTTACATACACCCCAGAGTCATTGATGCTACTAACAAGATAAAAAAATTTATGATGTTTAAAATGTTTAAGAATTTTGTTAAGCATATGGAAATCTAATTTTATTTAGCTCTTGAAGAGAATTAAATATGAAAAATCCTGGAATTATGAAAACCTATTTATGGTACAGGTAGTGAAAGGTTTCAGACTATTTTTTAAGAATCTCTTTTGACACTGAACTTGGGCTATTATGTAGAATATTTCTAATTACATTTTCTTTTGATCTCATTTTCAAAATGTAATATTCTAATTTTTTAATTATTTTTTTTCTTTTCCAGCCACTCCTGCAACATATGGAAGTTCCTGGGCCAGGGACTGAATTCCAGCCAAAGTTCTGACCTTTGCCACAGCTGCAGCAACGCTGGATCCTTAACCCACAGAGACAAACCAGATAATTAACCTACTGTGCTGTGCCATACCAGGAACTCCAAAAAAAAGTATTTTAAAACTTAGCAAGAGTTCAGTAATTTAACTGTAATTTTTAAGATTGTATTAAGTTTGGCTGAAAATATCAGAAATCCCTCAGTAACAGCAGTTTAAACAAGACTGAATTTTGTCCCTCATGTGAAACCCTCAAGTAGACCCCCGGAGGTATTAAGATTCTCTAAGATCAGGTACTTTTTTATCCCACTATGGGTGGCTTCTGTTGCCAGGCTTACCTTATGGTTCACAATGGATGCTTCAGTGGTTTCTCATATCTGCATCCTGATGAGCAGAAATGAGTAAAGAGAACTCTTTTATTTCTTTAAAAACTACACAGGTCATACCCCCCACTTTTGCTCTACTTTTCTTTGCAAGAAGCTAGTCATATGATCATATTTAGCTGCAAAGGGGTCTCAGGATGGTAGTCTATAATGTTTAGGGCCACATGCCTGGCCAGAAGGTGTGGGTTTTAACGAAGAAAGAAGGGGAGAGTGGATACTGGAAGTTATTTCACAATCTCTGCCATAATAACTTAAAGTGGAAAGTCATAGCTGAGTTTTAGAAAAAATTCTAAGTAATATTTTTCTTTTAGTGACGGTATCAGAACATAAAGCTGTTAAAGTGTTTTCATGTCTAAGATATAGTTTGGATTTTTCACAACTTAAGATACAGGTTTGGGAGTCATCACCATGTAGATTGTAGTTAAGGCCACAGAGTGCATGACCTCTCAGGGAGACCACACACAGCAGGATGAGAAGAAAGCCCCAAATTTAGTTCTGAGCAACTTACTCATTCAAGAGTAAGGAGTAGGAGCCAGGGGAGGAGATGGAGAAGTAGGCAGCAAAGGAACATATATATATATATATATATATATATATATATATATATATATATATATGATACAATTGAAAAGAGTTTTGAGAAGAGGGTTACTAACTGCATGATATGCAAGAACAATGAGGCTGAAAAACTTTAATTGGCCAAAGTCCTTTGGCCAGAGGAGCTTTAGTTTGTTAGGGAATGAGTGGGAACTGAGCATGCAGAGATAGCCTCTGTACAGTACTCTTTTAGGAAATTCAACTGTAAAGAAACTTGAGTATGTCATTAGTTACAGTGAAATAAGGGCAGAGGTAAAAATTGGAGATACAGTAAAGTTTGGAATAATTTACGCAGTGAGATCACAGATGAAGTAGAATGTAAGATCTTATAAGCAGGAGTTCCTGTCATGGCACAGCAGAAACAAATCCAACTAGGAACCATGAGGTTGCAGGTCCCTGGCCTCGCTCAGTGGGTTAAGGATCCGGCATTGCCCTAAGCTGTGGTGTAGGTTGCAGACACAGCTCAGATCTAGTATTGCTGTGGCTGTGGCACAGGCTAGCAACTGTAGCTCTGTTTAGACCCCTAGCATGGGAACCTCCATATGTCGCAGGAGTGGCCCCAAAAAGACAAAAAAAAAAAAAAAATCTTATAAACAGATGTAGGATTTAACAGAATTTCCACTTCCTCTGAGAAAAAGGTAAGAAGATAAAGTATGTACCATTCATTATAGGTCAGTCTAGTTTATTTTCTCTCCATAAGCAAGTATTTATTCAGGATAAGTATTATTTTCTTGTACTGTTTCATAGAATATAAGTGATTAGGAAATGTATAATTTTTTCAAGGTAAGCCCCTGTCTTTCATGTATGAGGAATATGTTCCTTATAAGAAAATAAGGCAGGACATTATGCTTTACCTTCCATTTTTTAAAAAAAATCAGTCTAATATGTTACTCCAAGTTTGAAATTCCTTTAATTCTTAAAAAAAAAAAAAAAATCATTCTATCCACAGGCTCTGTAAGCTGAAGAATGGTTTTAAGGAGGGATATCTGTAATTTTTGCTAAGTAGTAGTTGCTCCTGAAGGCACTTATGTATTCTGTCTTCTGATTTTTTAAGAATTGTAGATTGTAAGTAAAATGAGTCACACCAATATAGTTATTCATTTAAAAATGTTTAGGCCATCATCATTAATTCAATTAGGCATGAATGTTGAGCAGGTATGTTCCTAATTAGAGTGTGGAATTGGTATTAATGTACAAGAAATACTTTGTGGATTTATGTATATTAGAAGTTGCTCACTTTAATCATGTAGCTTAGCATAAAATGCCATTCCTTTGTGATTAATTAGATATTTAGTTTCATTGGAAAATATTAAAGCATGAGCATACACACTAATGCCTAATACATAATTGATTTTATTCTCTTAGGGATAAAATGTGGTTTAAAAAATATTTTCCCCTTATGGAATAGAGGGATTTTAAATGAAATGAAGTTTATCTAATGAAGTACATTTAAAATAAAATAAGTTGGAGTTCTCGTTGTGGCTCAGTGGTTAACGAATCCAGCTAGGAATCATGGGGTTGTGGGTTCAATTCCTGGCCTTGCTTAGTGGGTTGGGGATCGGGCGTTGCCGTGAGCTGTGGTGTGGCTCTGGCGTGGGCTGGTGGCTACAGCTCCGATTAGACCCCTAGCCTGGGAACCTCCATATGCCATGGGAGTGGCCCTAGAAGAGGCAGAAAGACAAAAAAAATAAAAAAAAATAAAAAAAAAGTTAAAATATCATTCATAAAATAATCAAAGAAATTTATGAAAATATAGATTTATTGAATTACTCTTCCCCTTTTTTTACTTTGTAAGAAAATTGTTTTTATCTCTAAATCAAAAATTTATGGAAGAAAGTATTAGCAGTCTGCAGAGTTGAAAATCATGCATAATGTTCAGATTATAAGTTTCTGCATTATTCTGGGCAATGAACACAAATTTATAGTGAGACACCATTTCTAAGCTTACTTTCCTAAAGGATTCCAATAGATGCCAGATGATAATTTGCTATTTCAACTGTAGTCTAGATGGTTGTAACCACAGTTTGTTTTTTATTGTTTTTTAATTTTTAAAATATTATAATTTGATTTACAATGTTCTGTCAATTTCTGATATACAGCAAAGTGACCCAGTTTATACATACATGTATATATATACACACATTCTTTTTCTCCCATTATCCCCTATCATGTTTCATCTCAAGTGATCGGATGTAGTTCCCTGTGCTATTCAGCAGGACGTCATTGCTTATCCACTCCAAATGCAATAGTTTGTGTCTATTAACCCCAAATTCCCAGCCCATCCCACTCCCTCCCCTTCCCCCTTGGCAACCACAAGTCTGTTCTCCATGTTCATGACATTGTTTCTTTTCTGTAGATAGGTTCATTTCTGCCATATATTAGAGTTCAGATATAAATAATATCATATGGTATTTGTCTTTATCTTTCTGACTTACTTCACTTAGTTGCATCCACATTGGTGCAAATGGCATTAGTTTGTTCTTTTTTATGTCTGAGTAGTATTCTATTGTGTATATATACCACATCATCTTAATCCATTCATCTGTTGATGGATATTTAGGTTGTTTTCATGTCTTGGCTATTGTAAGTAGTGCTTCAGTGAACAAAGGGGTACATGTATCTTTTTGAATGAAAGTTTTGTCCAAATATATGCCCAGAATTGGAAATGCTGGATCATATGGTAGTTCTTTATTTAGTTTTCTGAGGAACCTCCATACCATTTCACAGTGGTTATACCAGTTTACATTACCACCAACAGTGTAGAAGAGTTCCCTTTTCTCCACATTCTCTTTAGCATTTGTTATTTGTAGACTTATTAAATGATGTCCATTCTGACCAGTGTGAAGAGTGGCTTCATGGTAGTTTTGATTTGCATTTCTATCAAATCAAAACTACAATGAAGCATTTTTTTCATGTGTGTGTTGGCCATCTGTATGTCTTTGGAGAAATGTCTGTTCAGGTCTTCTGTCCATTTTTCAGTTGGGTTGTTTGTTTTTTTGCTCTTGAGTTGTATGAGTTGTTTGTATATTTTGAAGATTAAACCCTTATTGGTTGCATCATTTAAAACTATTTTCTCCTATTCTGTAGATTGCCTTTTTTTTTTTTTTATAATTTACTGTGTAAAGGCTTGTCACTTTGATTAGATCCCATTGGTTTATTTTTGTTTTGTTTCTGTTGCCTTGGGAGACTGACCTAAGAAAACATTTGTGTGGTTGATGTCAGAGAATGTTTTGCTTATGTTCTCTTCTAGGTGTTTGATGGTGTTTTGTCTTATGTTTAAGTCCTTAAGCTATTTTGAGTTTATTTTGGCACATGGTGTGAGGGTATGTTCTAGTTTCATTGATTTACATGCAGCTGTCTAGTTTTCCCAACCACTTGCTGAAGAGGCTGTCTTTTTCCCGTTTATAGTGTTGCCTCCTTTGTCAGAGGTTAATTGACCATAGGTGCCTGGGTTAATTTCTGGGTTCTCTATTCTGTTCCATTGGTCTGTATGTCTGTATTTGTACCAGTACCACACTGTCTTGATTACTGTAGGTTTGTAATATAGTCTGAAATCTGAGAGTTAGGCCACCTGCTTGGTTTTTGTTTGTCCGGATTTTTTTTGGCAGTTCTGGATCTTTTATGGTTCCATATAAATTTTTGAATTGTTTGTTCTAGTTCTGTGAAAATGTCATGGGTAATTTGATAGGGATTGCATTGAATTTGTAGATTGCTTTGGATAGTATGGCCATTTTAACAATATTTATTCTTCCAATCCAGAATCATGGAATATCTTCTTTTTATGTTTCATGAAACATCACTTGACCAATTGATGGTAATTTTTTATGGACAGATCTGATAACTGCACTAGTCAGCACTACTGTATACCTGAATTTCTTGCATTGCTAGTGTTCAGTTGAGATGTCCTCAAGTAAATCATCAGCTCAGAAAGAAATGCAATTTATGTATATCTTTGGATGTGTTTCCCACTGTTTTCAGTAGAAGGCTTTATAGTGTTTGATGAGTAAACCAAGAATGTGTTCACTTTGTTAAAGAAAACTAGGTTTATTATTTTTTATTTTTAAATGTACCACATGCACATAATATATTTTCTTCTTGAAACCTTAATTCTCAAGACTTAGGCCAATAATTACTTCATATTTAATTTAAAAATACTTATTTCCTTGGTTCATTTTTTATTTCTCTAGAACAGTAAAGCAAGAGATTTATTTATGTATGATTTCTTATAGTGTGTTCAAATTTTACTTTTTATTTTGAAGATTGTATATGGACTCCTCTGAATATCATTGGGGGGAATGCTTTAGAAGATAAATTATTTTTTTTTTTTTTTTTTTGTCTTTTTGTCTTTTGTCTTTTGTTGTTGTTGTTGCTATTTCTTGGGCCGCTCCCGAGGCATATGGAGGTTCCCAGGCTAGGGGTCCAATCGGAGCTGTAGCCACCGGCCTACGCCAGAGCCACAGCAACGCGGGATCCGAGCCGCATCTGCAACCTACACCACAGCTCACGGCAACGCCGGATCGTTAACCCACTGAGCAAGGGCAGGGACCGAACCCGCAACCTCATGGTTCCTAGTCGGATTCGTTAACCACTGCGCCACGACGGGAACTCCGATAAATTATTTTAATGTTGAAAAATTACTTTTAAATTGTGTATCATATTGTAGTTACTTTACTGTGATTACTGTACTTACGACCTCCTACCCCACTCCTGGTTCAAAACAAAACAAAGTAGAAAAAAACAAAACCACTGTGTTGGTTTCCTTGAACACAGCCGAGGAAAGCTTACATTTTACTTGAAAATAGTTTAGAGTAGTAGTCTTCAAAGTTTTTTCTTACTATCAGTAAAAAATTTTGAGTAAGCATGTGTAGTATGTCATTTATTGATTTATGCATTAAATAGATGTATCACTACATTAAGGTATTCTAGAGCATGCAAGATAATTGTAATTTTAAAATTTAACATGATAAAATTTTAATACATCAATATTATAGTGAGAGGAATGTTATGCTTCATTTTAAAAAATAAAGTTTAACACTTTATTATGATAACCACATAAAGATTTAGTTCTTCTAACTTATTTCGGTAGTTGATTTTAGTGACTAACATAACTGAAAAGCCACGTCACTGAGACAGGTGGATACAAAGTGGAAGGCACATCATTGGTGCCCTCAGGATGCTTATTTTTCATTGTCATCCATTTTGTAAAAGTCTTGTGCATTTGCATCTTATATCAATAAAGGTATCCTTCCAAATTAATGAAAACATGTTACCTTTTTCTTTTGAATAAATTAGTGGCATCATTATGTATTACTATTTTTTAACCAATACCATATGTTTTGGTATTTTTTTTTGCAAGAATCTTTTAAAAGTATGTATCCAAATTAATTAAATTAATAAATATAAATAATTTAGTTAAATGTAGATAATAAAGTTTGTAAATGATTAAATATGTAAATTGTAATATGCCACCATAACTGAAAACAAATGAAAGAGTAGAGGGTCCCTGCTGGTTCCTTCCTGTTATTGAATGTCTTCTCTTCCTTTGGTATATTTTGTTTTAGTGTTATGTGTGGCCTTCTGACAAGCGGAAGGGCCTCAGTGTCATTCTCCTTCACTAAATATTAACTGTATGTCCTCATTTTTAGATAAAAGTATACATATAGATATTCTCATATATCTCTCCTACAGCGCAGTGGATGGTCTTGTATTTTTGTGTATATTTTCAGAGGACATGGCTATCTTGGGATCCTAATATCCGGAAGTTTAGGATAAACTGGAGAAAGTTAATCATATGGGCCCCAGGTGGGAGGGTCACAAGGAGCTAAGTTAAAATGAGAAAAATATTGGCTAATGCTGTTCAAGAAATTTTTGGGGAGATCCCGTTGTGGCCCAGTGGTAACGAACCCAACTAGTGTCCATGAGGATGCAGGTTCAATCCCTGACCTCACTCAGTGGGTTAGGGATTCGGCATTGCCATGAGCTGTGGTGTAGGTCACAGATGCAGCTCAGATTCCGCATTTGCTGTGGCTGTGGTGTAGGCCGAAAGCTGCAGCTCCAATTAGACCCCTAGCCTTGGAGCATCCATATCGCACAGGTTTGGCTCTAAAAAGCAAAAAATAAAAAAAGTAAAAAATAAAAGAAAGAAAGAAAGAAATCTTCTGGAGTAGAGAAGAGATCAATAGCATCTCCAAATATTCAAGCTCGGGCAGAAAAACCATTGGGTTAATGACCAGTATTGTGGTAATAGAAAGTGTAAGAGCCAAGCGAGCTAGGCAGGGCATGAAGTTGAATACTTGTTGAGGAAGTAAGCCCCATGATATGCTTAAAGCATTTTATGGCACTTTGGACCCTATGCAGGATGTGTAATGATGTCACAAGGGCTGGACATGTACAACTACTAACATATTGCCTGGTTTCCTCCTAATTTATAGGTGGTTCCTTTACTAGAGGGTACACATTTCTAAACACGAGAGGGCTTTCAATAGGAAGAGCCAAAAATCTATTCAAATGATAAGTTTATTTTTTTTTAAGTGGGGATATTTATTGATTCTCATAAGCAAAATGTTAAGAAAGGCAAATAGAAATCTTTTCTTTGGAATGACTTAGAACCAGACTCCACAGCATGAGGACTCTTTCTTTTCATGTTGACTTATCTTTCTTTTGCTGAACTTATTTTTCTTGACCGAGCAGTGCACATGACTGTGGTAGCTCTATACTCACATACTTATATCTGACTGTGACCAAAGAGATAATGATGTGGTCCAGTATCTGCTAAAAACATACCTGAAAAGGGTTTTGTTTGACCTGTCTTGGCTACATACACACATCATGGATGATCACCATGGCCAAGGAGGTTAGTTACTGTAGTTGGTACAGTGGCAGCCCAGGTTTGGTCATGTGTCCAGCTCTGTGTTTAGGGTCATGAGATATAGCAGAGAATGTAGAGACAGCAGAAACATGGTTCCTAGGGAATAATTTTTGAGAGTCAGTCAGCTATTCCATTTTATGTCTACTATTTTTTCATTTTATAGTTAATCACATCAGCTTTAAAACGCAACCTGTTGGAGTTCTCATGGTGGCACATCAGTGACAAACCTGTATAGCATCCATGAGGGTATGGGTTTGATCCCTGGCCTCGCTCAGTGGGTTGAGGTTCCTGCGTTGCTGTGACTGTGGTGTAGGCTGGCAGCTGTAGTTCCGATTTTACTCCTAGCCTGGGAACTTCCATATGCCATTGGTGTGGCCATAAAAAAAAAAAAAAAAAAAAAAAAAAAAAAAAACAAATGAAACATGGAATGTTGATCACATAACATTTGGACTAAATTGTATTTATATATTTCTGTTTTAATAGGAGTAAGTTAAATAGATTATGAAGGTATTAAACATATGAATTGGAAGGGCAGGGTAAGAAATAATTTAAAAGACAGAAACGTGGGATGTGTAAGATAGCAGATGTTACAACAGATTTTCATGTTTGTTTCTTAACCTAGAGTTTATTCAGTTGGGGGAAAGGAATTGGGAGACTTTTTTCTTACATACAGTTTTGAAAATACAGTCCTGCTTTGTATAATTCATTAATTTTGCAACTTTGTTTCATTAAAAACAGTTTTCTAGAGATTTAACTCATTTGAGTTAACATACAGTTTAAAATCTGTCAGTTAATTTTAAAGTTTTAAAATTTTAAAGTTAATTTTAAAATATGAGAGCACATTGTGATGTTGAGAAGTACATCGAAAGGTTTTCAGATAGATACAGAGTTTTCTGGAGATAAGTTATTCTAGTTTTTACACAAACTGGCCAGAATTCAGCAAAAATTCAACCAAATTGTTTTGTATGCAGTCTTCCTCCCCTTTTTTGCAGTCAGAACAAGATTATAGTTTCCAGATGAAATTCTGAATGTCACATAGTGATGACATATATTTTCCTGGTTGGCTCGGCATGAGATGCAATTTTGCATGCCATGTCACGCTGACTTGCAGAATCCAAAAGCCATTATTTCCCATGGGGCTTTCAGGAGTGATAGTATCAAATGAAGGTTGTATTTTGATGAAAAGTCTCAGGCATTATTGCTGTTTTTATGGCAAGTTACTTAAAGCTTTATGTATTATCCGAACTCCAGAAATTTAAAAATAGTATTATGATGTAAAAGTCACTTTTCAAATTATTTAAATTTGTATTACCAGAGTTGCCAAAAATCATGATCAGTGTAAAATACAAATCAAGAATTGGGATGGTATAGTAGAAAAACCGGTAGACTAGGAACAGCAAGAGCAACCAAAAAAAAAAAAAAAAAAAACAAACCCATCTTTTGAGCTAGTCCCCCCTCTCATTTCACACTAACCTCAGAAAGCCACATTTTTTAATTTATAAAATTGTAATAAGCATACTGAACTGTCTCACAGATTTGTTTTGTTATACGACTTAAATATAATAAGATATATGAAAGTTCTATGAAATGGTAAATTATAATTCAGATGAGAAGTAAAGACCACATCTTTCATGTTTGTGTTTTAAAAGGAGAGCTCTAGGCATCAAGCAAGGTGAAGCTTATTTTATCTGTTAGTTTCTGACCCTGCAGTGCAATTTTATTTTTTCTTTTATTTGATAATAATCTTTTTTTTTTTTTTTTTTTTTTTTTTTTTTGGTCATTTCCAGGGCTGCACTCGTGGCATATGGAGGTTCCTAGGCTAGGGGTCTAATTGGAGCTGTAGCTGCCGGCCTATACCACCACCATAGCAATGCGGGATCCGAGTCCCGTCTGCAACCTACACCACAGCTCACGGCAACCCCGGATCCTTAACTCACTGAGTGAGGCCAGGGATCAAACCCTCAACCTCATGGTTCCTAGTCAGTTTGTTAACCACTGAGCCATGAGGGGAACTCTGTATTTGATCATAATTATCTTAAAGCTGCCTTAAAACCCAGTACTTCCATTCATGCCTACATAATAACATTTCACACTGATGATGTTTTTATTTTACACTTGTCTTAATTGACTTTCTTTATTATACCAGCCTTTTTCTTTTCTGTTTTTTCCTTCCTCTTTTTTTTCTTCTTATTTGTTTTTTGAAGGTATCTCACATTTAGTTGCCTTGACATCTCTGTTGAGGTATCTTACAGGCTCCTAAAGCCTCTTGTCTTTCAAATCTGTACAACTACATTCCTCTCCCCTAACACCATTGACCATGTTGCTCGAGGCTGAAAACTAGGATTCATCCTTAGTGCCTTCTCCTCCTGTCTGTTCTACCTCCAAGTTATATCTTGAGTCTCTCTCTCTCTCTCTTTTTTTAAATTATAGTTGATTTACGGTGTTTCTTTAAGTTCTGTTGTACAGCACAGTGACCCAATCACACGCATTTCCTTATGCTGTACAGTAGGGCCCCATTGCCCATGCATTCCAAATATAACAGTTTGCATCCAAAAAAACTCCAAAATATTCATCCATCCCACGCCCTCCCCTTTGCCCTCTGGGAACTCCAAGTCTGCTCTCCTTGGCCATGATCTGTTTCAGATTTTTAGATAGGATCATCTGTTCCATATTTTAGATTCCACAAATAAGTGATGTGTTATGGTGTTTGTCTTTTTCTTTCTGGCTTACTTTACTTAATATGAAAATTTCTAGTTCCATCCATGTTGCTACAAATGCTATTAGTTTGTCTTTTTATGGCTGAGTAATATTCCATTGTATATATATATATATATATATATATACCACATCTTCCTAATCTATTCATCTGTCAGTGGACATTTAAGTCACTTCCATGTCTTGGCTACTGTGAATAATGTTGCATTGAAAATAGGGGTGCATGTATCTTTTTTAGTGAAAATTTTGTCCAGACAAATGCCTAGCAGTTGGATTGCTGGGTCATATGGTAGTTCTGTATTTAGTTTTCTGAGGTACCTTCATACTGTTCTCCATAGTGGTTGTACCAGTTTACATTCCCGCCAACAGTATAGGAGTGTGCCTTTTTTGCCATACTCTCTCCAGCGTTTGTTATTTGTTGATGTGTTAATGATGGCCATTCTGGTGCGAGGCAGAACCTCATTGAGTTTTGATTTGCATTTCTCTAAAAGTTAGTGATGTTGAGCATTTTTTCATATGCCTATTGGCCATTCATATTTCTTCTCTGGAGAATGTCTATTTAGGTCTTCTGCCCGTTTTTCACTTTGGGTTTTTTTGTTGATGTTGTTGAGTTGCATGAGTTGTTTGTATATTCTGCAGATTAGGCTCTTGTCTGTTACATTGTTGGCAGAGATTTTCTCCCATTCTGTGAGCTGTCTTAGTTTTTTTAATGGTTTCCTTTGCTGTGCAAAAGGTTTTGAGTTTAATTAGGTGTCATTGGTTTATTTGTGTCTTTATTGTCATTATTCTAAGAGGTGGATCACACAAGCTGTTGCTTTGATTTATGTCACAGAGCATTCTGCCTATGGTATCTTGCCTTATGTTTAGGTCTTTAACCCATGGTGTTAGATAGTGTTCTACTGTCATTCTTTTACTTGTAGCTTCTTTCTTTCCAGTTTTCCTAGCACCATTTATTGAAGAGGCTATCTTTCTTCTGCTGTATGTTCTTTCCTCCTTTGTCATAGATTAGTTGATTATAGATGCTTTGGTTTGTTTCGAGGCTGTCTCTTCTGTTCCATTGATCTATGTTTCTGTTTTTGTGCCAGTACCATATTGTTTTGATGACTCTAGCTTTGTCGTATTGTCTAAATCAGACAAAGATACCACAAAAAACGAAAATTACAGGCCAGTATCACTGATGAACATATATGCAAAAATCCTCAACAAAATACAAGCAATCCAGATCCAAATATACATTTAAAAGGATTGTACCTCATGAGCAAGTGGGATTTATCCCAGGGATGCAAGGATTCTTTAGTATCCACAAATCTATTAATGTGATACACCACATCAACAAACTGAAAAATAAAAACCATATGATCATCTTAATAGATGCAGTAAAGGCTTTTGAGAAAATTCAACACCCGTTTCTGATAAAAGCTCTCCAGAGACAGGGCTTAAAGGGAACCTACCTCAACATAATAAAAACCATATATGAAAAAACCACAGCTAACATCATTCTCAATGGTGAAAAATTGAAAACATTTCCACTAAGATCAAGAACAAGACAAGGATGTCCACTTTCACCACTATTATTCAACTTAATTTTGGAAGTCCTAGCTATAGCAATCAGAGAAGAAAAAGAACTAAAAGGACTCCATATTGGAAAAGAAGAAGTAAAACTATCACTGTTTGCAGATGCCATGATACTATACCTAGAAAAGCCTAAAGACAGCACCAGAAAACTGTTAGAACTCATCACTGAATTTGGCAAAATTGCAGGCTACAAAATTAATGCACATTAATCAATTGCATGTCTATATACTAATAATGAAGGATCAGAAAGAGAAATCGGAGAAACCATCCCATTTACAATCACATCAAAAAGAATAAAATACCTAAGAATAAACCTACCTAAAGAGACAAAAGACCTATACTCTGTAAACTATAAGACATGGATGAAAGAAATAGAAGAGGACAGAAAGAGATGGGAAGATGCTCTTGGATTGGAAAAATCATTATTGTCAAAATGACTATGCTACCCAAGAAATTCTACAGATTCAATGCAATCCCTATCAAATTACCAAAGACATTCTTCACAGAACTGGAACAGAATATTTTATTTTATTTATTTATTTA
Organism: Sus scrofa; assembly: GCF_054392235.1. Classification (NCBI taxonomy): domain Eukaryota; kingdom Metazoa; phylum Chordata; class Mammalia; order Artiodactyla; family Suidae; genus Sus; species Sus scrofa. Next base: position 37,537,221 of record NC_139386.1, on the reverse strand, counting down.
TTTATTTATTTTTGTCTTTTTGTCTTTTTGTTGTTGTTGTTGTTGTTGCTATTTCTTGGGCCGCTCCCGCGGCATATGGAGGTTCCCAGGCTAGGGGTTGAATCGGAGCTGTAGCCACCGGCCTACACCAGAGCCACAGCAAGGCGGGATCCGAGCCGCATCTGCAACCTACACCACAGCTCACGGCAACGCCGGATCGTTAACCCACTGAGCAAGGGCAGGGACCGAACCCGCAACCTCATGGTTCCTAGTCGGATTCGTTAACCACTGCGCCACGACGGGAACTCCATTTTTTTTTTTTTTTTTGTCTTTTTGTTGTTGTTGTTGTTGTTGTTGCTAGGAACAGAATATTTTAAAATTTGTATGGAGACACAAGAGACCCCAAAAAGACAAAGTAATATTGAAAAAGATTATCTTGAGTCTTTTTGTTTCAGTCTGTTTGCATACCTCTTCCCTCGTCAGAACTGTATATTTCTTGTCAAGAATAACATAAAGGTATCCTAATTAGTCTCACTGATGTCATTTCCAGGTTATCTTATCCATTGTCTAGATAACAGCAAGATTCATTAATGATTTCAAGAGGATCATTTTACTCCTTGATTGAAATTCATTTGTGACTTCTTATTGTATTTAAGATAAAAATCCTTACCAAGGTTTACAAAATTTGACCTGATCTAGCCTTTGTCAGTTTCTTCAATTCCACTTTTGTCATTCTCATTACATTGGTCCTCTTTCATTTCTTCAAACACTGCATGCTTTTTCTTGCCTAGGTTCTTTTGCATATTCTGTTTTTAAGTGTCATCCTCTCAACAGAGAAACCTTTCATAGTTAGTCTAAAATAGGTGTGTGCCATTGCCCCAAGATTCACTACCTTAGCCCATTTTTCCTGTCCTTATAAGGCTTGTCATAGTTTTGTGTTCCTTTTTCTGTCTCTTCATCTAAAATGTAAGTCAAGGGCCATATCTGACTTGTTTACTTTTGTATTCTTACAATCTAACATCTATTTCTAGCATTGAGCGAATTGAGTAAATATTGTTGTATGAGTAAGTAAGTTGTTTTTCTTCTGTTATTTTTATTTAGGGGCTTAATAATCATATTCCTTATTTATCTTATGTTTTTTAATTGATTTAAATTGATGTCTTGTAACTTTTCAAATCTGTTCCTAGATTTCCCAGGGATATTTATCAATATTTAGGAAAAAATTCTAGTTTGTCCATTTTAAATTGGTACACATAATCTTTCAGGGTTTTCCTGATACATCAGAAATTTAAGTATATTTAAAAATGTTGAACAATGATAATTGTCCAGGTACAATCCAAGATATTGAGGTAAATTTTATCTTGAGACAGATAATCAGTATATATAACTTTGAGTTCTTTCAGTGTTCTTAAGTCTGTGCTAAGTGCTTTAGGAAGTTGGAAGTAGTATATGACATGACATCTGTTCTGATGAACTTTAGGTTCTAACTGAAAAGAAAAAAGGGAATATGTAATGTGCTAGGCTTTATAGAACTGAGGGAAAATTAGAGAAAGGAGGCATTAATATAGATTTTAGGAATGGAAAAGTTTTAAGAGGTACAACTTGAAGTCAGTCTTAAATATATGGGATTCATGTAGTCAAGAGGTTGCAGTACACTTGAATAGGAATAACATGGGAAAGACTTTGAATTGGAGGCAAGACTCTATGGAAGTATAGGAAAATAAAGTTGAACAGATTCAGAAAGGCAAGACCAGCTTATACAGAGCTTTGAAAATCAGATAGGGACTTGGGTTTTCTATATTACATGCTGTTCATTTTTGAATAGGATCCTATAGTTGGGAGTAGTCTTCATGGTGGATCTGAAGGAGAAAGACCCTTTGCAGAAGTTTGAGTTATCCTACTTTATAGTGATGAAGATTTTTAGCAGGTTGGTAGCCATGGAATTGGAGGACAAAAGTATAAATGTATAGATTTTTGTTGAATGTGAAAATTGACCTTTTTTGTTTGTTTTTTGTTTTCTGTTTTTTAGGGCTGCATCTGTGGCATATGGAAGTTCCCAGGCAGGGGTCCAATCAGAGCTACAGCTGTTAGCCTACACCACAACCATAGCCATGTGGGATTTGAGCCACATCTGCAAATCCACAGCTCACTGTAATGCCAGAACACCAACCCACATCCTCATGGGTACTAGTCGGATTTGTTTCCACTGCACCATAACAGAAGCTGCCTTTTTTTCTTACTTTTTGTAAAAGTATTCATGTTTCTTTCCAGTGACATCAAAGTCTTTATTAGGATTGTGAATGAATAATAGCTTCTTTTCCATAGCTATACACATGTGGTGTAGGAAAGAGTGAAAGGTCATTATAAGATAATGCTTCCATAATTATTAAACTTTTTACATTAAGGTAAATTTTTCTAAAGTAGGTCTGTGCCAGCTATCCATTTACAAAGTTTCTTACCCATTCTTTCCCATGTAAGCTCCTCAAAGGCATAATCCCAGTCTCATACATCTTTGTTTCCCAAGGTCCTAGCAGAAGTAGGCATTCAGTAATGCTTATTGAACTGAACTGAGCAACTTTTCCGTAGCTCATAAGTCTTGGAAGAGGATAACATTTTCCTTTATCTCACTTTCAACTGTTTTCCAAGCCACAGCAGTGGAACAGAAGAATAGCAATATAATAAGATTCACAAATCAGCATCTGTCTGCCTTTATTCCTACTGTACTGAAATTCCTTCAATTTTGATAGATCTTCTGTAGATTACGGAAATGGAGAATTGAGAGTGAGTGATTTCTCTTCTGCTCTATTCTTCAACCCAGTATTTTTGCCAGTATTCTTGCCTTCAAGGAACAGCAACAGAGGACAACCTGGCTGGCACAGAAAGACACTGGAAAGGGGGATAGGAGGAGTAGTCAGAAAGACAGTGGGGAAGCCATATTCTGTAGGGGTTTATAAACTGTAGTAAGGACTTTGGCTAATAAAATTAAGGTTGAATGCCGTAGAAAGGCCGTGATCAGAGGAGTGATACGGCCTTTGGGGGCTGTTTTAATAGCATTTATCACTCTGGATGCCATGTTGAGAATAGACTCTACGGAGAAAAGCATAGAAACAGGTAGACCAGTTGCCAGGTAGCTTTTGCCATAATATATCTCTGTAATCGTGGTGGCATGGACCAGGATAGTATCACTAGAGGACATAGGTCATATTCTTGGTACTTTTGGGGATACAGCCAATAAAATTTTGCTGGCTTTCTGGATGTGTGGTGAGAGAGAGAAGTGTCGGTTTATTTGTTTGTTTTCATCTGAGCAATTGAAAATGTGGATTTGCTATGTACTGAGACTTGAAAGGATATAAAAGGCAAGGTATGGGGCTGAAGGATACTCAAGAGTTTTGCTTTGGCCATGTTAAGTTTGAAATTCCTATTAAATGGAGACATTGAGTAGACAGTTGGATAAATAGTCTGGGGGAGGGGAGGGAAGAATTGAGAAGGTGGGAAAAACCTATACATACTACTGTATAAAATAGATGACTACCAAGAACCTACTGTATAGCACAGGAAAATCTACTCTATGGTTTATAATAACCCATATGGAAAAAAAGAATGGCTCTATTTATATGTACAACTGATTCATTTTGCTGTACACCTGAAACTAATACAAAAATGTAAATCAACTATACTCCAATAAAATTAATTTTTTTAATTTTTAAAAATAAAAAAAAAATGGTCTGGACCTTTAGAGAGTCTGCAGAATCTGCCTGGGAATTGTCACTTTGAAGAGGATACTCAAAGCCTTGAAATAGAGTGAGATCATTTAAGAAGAGAGGTTTATATAAGAGAAGAGAAATAGCCCAGCTACTGAATCCTTGAAGCTTCTAGCATTTTAGAGGTCTGAAAAATGAACTAGCAAGGAAACCTTGAAAGAGCTGCCAGTGTGGTGGTAAAGACACACAGAAAGAGACAGTCATGTCCATAAGGAAGGAAGTTCATGTCAAAGATGATGAAATGAACAACAGTTGCAGATTCCTCTAATAGATCCTTTAGTCAGTGTTGTCCAATTCTAAAAAACAACCATAAAATCTCAGTGACTTTGCACAAAAACCTCTTCACAAAAACTTAGAAAGCATGCTCTTCTGTACAGCCTGGTGTTCTCTACTCAGTCTTTAGCATCTGAAAAATTGTAATGAAATTATAGCCCTGCTTCAGGTCCTACTGAAACATTTCTCTTTCTCAAGCTTACAACTCTACCTTCTTTATCTCTTAGTAAGCCTCGGTTTCCCTTACTAGCTCTTTTTGGTGTTGTCAAGTCTCTTTGCCTGTGACTGATTAAAGTATGCTGCCTCTTCAGGGTAATCTACAGCCTGAGTTCACAAGGCTTATTCTCAGAAGGATTTTATTTTTATCTTTTAAGTTTCCTTTAGGATACAAGTGCAGTTAAGGCAGCTGCCTCCTGACAGTGTTTTGTTTTGGGTATGAGTACGTTGCTGAACAACTTGATTTCTCATGAACATAAAGGAGAAATTAAAGATTGACACAGTTCCTCTTGGTAATGATTTGAATAAAAATCAAACTGTAAATCATCAATATGTGCCTTACACAAAGATGTATTTTTTGGCAAAAATGTCAATGTGCTATTAAAGAAGGTATGCGTAAGATTTTTTTTTCTTTTTTTAAGCATTAGTGATTGCTTGATTCAGCTAAATGTTTCCTGAGCAAGGCCCTATGTTATTTGAGGGTGCTACCTGAAATATATAAAGGACATGGATTGTCCTTTCAGTGAAATGAGTACTGTCTTGGTATTAGCATTATACTGAATAGAGTACATAAACGTACAAATTGGTGGTTAGACTCTTATGTTGTAAATGAAAAATTGCTCTAAGAATTTTTTTTGTTGCTTTCCTATTAGATGTCATCTTCGCTTATTGACCAAGTACTGAAGTTGGCCTACTTTTGTGATAGCACCTCTCTAAGACTTTTACACAGCAGGTGGTAAAAACTTGAAACAGAGGGCTTATTACTGAACAGTATATACTGTGACAATATATAGGTTTTTTTGACTCTTTGGTAACAGGAAGTAACCTTGTTATTATGAGAATTTTGAACTTCAAGAACATAAGCCATTTTGTGTCAAATGTTATTATTTGGTGCCATTGTTTTATACATACTACAGCATACTTAGAATTACCATTTAACCATTGACATCATTACTCAACTCTTCAAAATAAGAACAGAGGTTTTTAAAGACACACTGACTTTGAGTAATTGTTACCAGGTTCCAGTTCAGCCATTCGGAAGTAAAGGAATGTTCTGATATAAATCACTGATTGATATAAAAAGGCAAAAAATACAGTTATTTAATTTTGTGGCTTGGAGTTTCTAGCTTGGTGCTTTTTAAGCCAATTTTATTTAACTGGTGTTATGTTAATATATAATAAAGATTATTTCACATTGGAAGAGTAAGGTTGGTAGAGGGCAGAATCCAGAATGTATCTTCAAAAAGAAAAACAAAGTAGTTCCTGTCATGGCTCAGTGGTTAACAAACCCAACTAGGATTCGTGAGGATGCAGGCTCGATCCCTGGCCTTACTCAATGGGTTAAGGATCCAGTGTTGCTGTGAGCTGTGGTGTAGGTCGTAGATGAGGCTTAGATTTGGCATTGCTGTGGCTGTGGCTGTGGCTGTGGTGTGGGCTGGTGGCTGTAGCTCCGATTAGACCCCTAGCCTAGGAACCTCCATATGCTGCTAGTGCGGCCCTAAAAAGTAAAAACAAAACAAAACAAACAAACCAGAATGTATCTTCGATGTTCACCCATTAACTATTCCCATTTATTGCTATGCCATGTTACTCTGCTCTACTACTCTCATAGAGACAAATATTCAAATGTTTAATACCATGAAGAATTGAATATATTATGCAGAATTGTGTCAGAATTTTATGAAATTATAGAGGGAGGACCAGATCTAAATTAGGGAATTCAGTGACCATTTCTCTGAGGAAATGGTATTTAAGGTAGAACTGAAACAGTCGGTTGATTGTGATAGAAAAGAAGGCTAACTGTGTTTCAGATCTGGTAACCTTCAAGATCTTTTCTCTCTGTTATGAGCAGTTAATTTTTAATTATCATTATTCTTTATATTTAAAGTACTTTAAAGAACTTTTAAATATACAACATTTAATATAAATAATGTTCTTGACATTAGATATAAGTATTATTAACTCCTGACACTTAGATTAAATTGTTTTCCCCAAGCTGTGTAATACCTGGTACAACTGAAACCCTAAGTTGACTCTAAGTGACTTTTTCCATGGATACTGGAATTGTACCAAGTTGAGTGGTACTTGCCTAAGAAATGATTATTTTAACCAATAAAGTTTGAGTCTCAAAATTACCTTATTTATTGTTGAAAACAGGTAGTATAATAGATAATCAGGCTACCATCTTAAATGTAGGTTTTATGTAGCTCCAGGAAAAATGAGCTAATCTATGGTGTATTCTGAACTATTTTTAGTACCAAGATCCTAAGTAGAAATATACATTAACACATATTCAGTAGAACTAGAAGTCATTGCACAAGGTTTGAAAAACAGAAGAGGCACCATAGCATAATAGTTAAAAAGCCTAGACTCTGGAGTTAGACTGCCTGGATTCGTATCTCTGTTCTGTCACTTTTCAGCTGAGTGACTCAGGGTAAGTTACTTAGCCATTTCCAGTAAATATTAGTGTCTTCTTCATGGGATTGTTAGGAGGTTTAAACTGATGAATATTTGTGAAGCATTTATAGCAGTACCTGGCATGTAGTAGATATTACAGAGGTTTTGGTTAAATAAAGTATGTATCAGAATTGGCAGAGTTTTATAAAGTTATACATGTCCTACCTGTAATATATACATAATTAGGAAAAAATATCTTTTTTTTAAAAACAAACCTGTCTCCCTGTGATGGATTGAAAATTAGTATATCCAAAATAGTGTGCCTTTACACTTCTGATAGCCAAATCATGCTATTTAATGAGAATTTAATGAGAAAGATAGATGCTTTTTGTAGTTTTTTAGAAAGCACTTTTAAGCCACATATAGATTTCAAGGCCTCCTTTAACTTCTTAAATCATTCCATCAGAGAATACAACATTTACAATAAACATGGCTGTTTTGGTTAGTAATTGCTTGAACAGTTAACAGTCAAGTAATGGTGCCTAGTCTCCTTGATAATATTAGCATTTATTAGATGGATTTATTTTCAAATTGTGATAATGTTATTTATACAACACTAATATTCTGTATCAGTAGATTTTAAAAATTTGACCAAAAGCATCTTTTGTAGAAACCTTTGATGGTCATGGTTTCAAAGAGTTTTAAAATGTGATCTGCATTTTTAAAAAAATTATTTATTTTTAAGAGCTATTCTAGGCTCACATTAAAATTGAGGGGAGGGTACAGAGATTTCCCACTTATCCTCTGCCCGTACACATACATAGTCTTCCTCATTATCAAAATCCTTCACCAAGGCGCTACATTGTTAAAACTGATGAATTTATGTTGACACATCCATGATTCTCATGGTTTGCTCACAGTGTTCTACATTCTTTCGGTTTGGACAAATGTATGATAACATGTATCCTCCATTACAGTGAATACAGAAGAGTTTCACTGACCTAAAAATTCTCTGTGCTTTGCCTGTTGCTCCTCCCTTCTCCTTCCTAACTCCTATACTGATCTTTAATTGTCTCCACAGTTTTGCCTTTTCCAGAATGTCATATATAGTTGGAATCATACAGTATATAGCCTTTGAAGACTGGCTTCTTTTACTGAGTAATATGCATTTAAATTTCTTCCATGTGTTTTTATGGATTGATAGCTCATTTATATTAAGTGATGAATAATACTCCATCTTCTAGATGTACCACACTTTATCTAGCAGTTCACCTACTGAATGACATCTTGGTTGCTTCCAAGTTTTGGCAATTATGAATAAAGCTTTTATAAACATCTGTGTTCAAGTTTTTATGTGGTTGGTCTACATTTAAGTTAGTTATTTAAATTGGCAGAATTATATAGTAAGTTTATGTAACCATTTTCTTCCCATAACTGCTAAAATATAAAAGAATAGCAACAAACCCCAAGTTAGTGCAAAGTAAATTAAGGTGTGTCTTACTTTAAAAATTATAATGGGTGATTCATTATCGTAAAACATTAATTTTAAAACATACAGAATAAGAAGTCAAATACCTCCCCCCCCTTACCCCTCATCAGTTCCATTTTACTGTCCTCAGAGTTAACGTGTGTTTGTTATTTACCCTTGTATAACTTTTTCTTTGTATGAGATAGACAAATACATGGTCAAGCTCACACAGTTTTGAAAACCTATTTGGATTATACGAGACATATGTATTTTTTTCACTTAACGTGCTCTCAAAAATATAATTCCTGGAGTTGCCGTTGGTAGCTCAGCAGAAAGGAATCTGACTAGTATCCATGAGGACAGGTCGCAGGTTCAATCCCTGGCCTCTCTCAGTGGGTTAAGGATCTGGCATTGCTGTGAGCTGTGGTGTAGGTCGCAGACGCGGCTCGGATATGGTGTTGCTGTGGCTGTGATGTAGGCCAGTGGCTACAGCTCCAATTAGACCCCTAGCCTGGGAACCTCCATATGCCGCTGGTGTGGCCCTAAAGAGACAAAACAAAGTGTGTATATGTGTGTGTGTGTGTGTGTGTGTATACAAATATATATTTAAAATTACTGTCATACTTTTAACTTTTTCATTTTTAAATGATTGAACTATAATCTTTATTGCAGCTATTCCATAGTTAATTTAACCTTTTTTTTTTTTTTTTTTTTTTTGTCTTTTGCCTTTTCTAGGGCTGCTCCCACAGCATATGGAGGTTCCCAGGCTAGGGGTCTAATCGGAGCTGTAGCTGCCGGCCTACACCACAGCCACAGCAACGCAGGATCCGAGCCTCGTCTGCGACCTACACCACAGCTCACGGCAACACCAGATCCTTAACCCACCCAGCGAGGCCAGGGATTGAACCCGCAACCTCATGGTTCCTAGTCGGATTCGTTAACCACTGAGCTACCACGGGAACGCCCAACCATTACTTTTTTGATGGACAGTTAAGTTGCTTAACATTTTCTTTTTTCTTTCTTCCCTTCCTCTCTTACCTTACCTCCCTCTGTTTTGCTATTTCAAATAATATGGCTAATACTAAACATCTTTTATAAATTGTTGATATGCATGTACTCTTAGATTTTTTAGTATTTCTGTAACCTAAATTCTTAAAAATGCTATTATATTGTAGAAAAACTTGTATGTTTAAATTTTGATAGATAAAAAATGTCCTTGCTTGTAATCCCCATGCTATACACTATACTTATTTATATTCCCAGTATATGAAACTTCTGTCAAGGGGCTCAAACAGTGTCAACTTTTTAAAAATATAAATTAACTCTTTAAAATTTTTGCCAATGTACACTTAGGAAGGATTTCTGATTGTTGTTGTAATTATTATTTCTTTGTTAGCAAAATTGATCATCTCTTAAGAAGTTTATTAGCCAAATTGATCATCTCTTAAGAAGTTTATTGGCCAAATTACATTTTTCTATAAATTGCATTCTTTTCCACCTTTTGTAGTTGTTTATCTATTTGTCATGTTGATAACTTCATTTACACCTGTAATGGAAATGTCAACCTGACAGGTCTAAAACTAAATTTCTTTTCCTCTCAGTTCTCCTCCTCCTAGAGTTCCATTCTTCCAGTTTCAGATGTAAAACCTTGGAGTCATCTTTGCTTTGCTTTTCTCTCTTCCTATACTGCTAGTCCATTAGTAAATCCTTTTGGCTATAGCTTTGAAATGGATGAAGAATTCTACCATTTCTTACTATCACAACTTGTCTTCCTGTTTTAATACTTGATCTATGTAGTCAGTTTTCTGCACAGTAGCTGGAGAAGTTCTTTTGAAACATATCGATTAATTTCATTAACTGTTTTTAGAATCTGTCATCATATCCTGGCTTCCTCAAAGTAAAATCCAGCCTCCTTACATAAGCCCTGTATGATTTGGTTCCTTTGACCTCATTTCCTATGTCTCTTACTCTTAATCCATTCTAGCCATCCTTGCTTTTATACTGTTTCTTGAATATCCTAAGGACACTCCCAACTCGGATCTTTTTGCATTGTTCTATCTGCCTTGAATGCTCTGTTCCCCAGCTCCATGGATCTCTCTCAAAATGTTTTTTTTTTTATTTTTTTATTTTTTAACAACCATCTAAAATTTAATATGTATAATGTAGTAGACAGTAAGATACAAGGATAAAAGGTTTATGCTCCATACACTTAAGATATTGTAAATCTACCATAAATGCATGTATGTGAACCAAGTCAGGGGGGAGGAAAAGTATGAGTTGGTATAGCAGTTATCTTATAGTGATGATATGGCAGCACTTACTTTGGAGATCATCCTATGATCCACAACTTAACTTTGTAGAAGTCTCAAAAAGCAAGATTTGATTTATTTATTTCATGACATTTAAAATAGCACCTATAAATTATATGTTTGCATTAACATAAATATATATTATATAAATATATATATGATCTGTTTAGATATAATGTTATAAATTATTAATTTCTGAAATTTACATGGTAAAAATTGTTGAAGTTCTATCATTTATTTTAGGTGAATAAAATTTTTAATAATGTACATCTGCCTTTTATGTGGTCATATGCTTCTTTTGGTTATCATCAAAATCAGTTTTTAAAATTGAGAGACACTATAAGCTTTTGTTTTCAGGAAAATTCACATATGGGAAGACAAATTTCCTATTAATTTTGGAAAAAGCAAATGCGTTGTAGTTGAATTTTTTCTTCAAGTAAGATTTTTATTGATGTATTAAATTCACACTGAGAAATGGACAGATTGGTAGGTCACAATTAATTTTCACAAAGTGAACAATCCATATATTCAATAAATAGAAGATTGATCCTCAAACCTACCTACCAATCATCAATCCTTGACAAGAGTCAGCACTCTTCTGACTTTTAACAGATTAGTTTTGCTTATTTTTGAATAATTATAAAAATCAGTAATTCTATAAGATAAAATGATCTAATATATTCTAATACCTCATATAGAAGTTTCAATTTTAAAAAAGAAATATTTTTATATATTTATGTGAAACCATAAGGTACCTTTCCATTCAATAACAATAGCTATTCTTATTCTTAGAATCCAGACCATTGTCAGTTCCTATGAAAGCCATGCTGAATATATCTGAAGGCTGTAGAAGCCCTGAAGAAAGAATGAAAGAATTTATTGGAGTAGTATGGAATGCAGTAAAGAGTCTCACACTACAGGTAAAATAAGAGTTAGAAATATCATGGTTTTAATTTCTGTGATCCTTTTTAATTTTCAGTACCTTTAATACTGCTAAAATTTCTCACTGATGACACTCATGTACACCATCTCATTTTCATAATTTAAATGAAAACTATTGGTGTACTTTGCATAGTATTAACAATGATATGAAACACATATGTTCTTCCTGATAAAATTATAAAAATACAGAAATGTTGAAATGTTCCTTGAATTTAAAAAATTAATTCATTCTTCTTTTTGTTTCTTTTAGGCATCATTTAAAATGTTGTAAATGGTCAGTGTACCAATCACATTCTTATCTCAGTACTGAAATAAACAGAATTAAAGTAAAAGAGTTATCTAATTGTTTTTCTTACACAATCACAAACTAAATATAAAATGATAATTGTAGTTATTTTATTATTAAATTTTCTTCTCACTTATTTTCACTTTTAAATACATAGAATTTAATCTTACTGAATTACCCTTCTTCCAGATCATGTTTTAACTGATGAAAATACACAATTAAATGCTTATCTCATTTCTTAGGAATTAGGTAAGAGTAACTCAACAGTTTTAAAGTTTTTGAATAGATTGTTTTCTCTTTGAAGTAAGATATGAAAGGCTGATAACAGAGGTATCTTTACAGAATTTTATGTGTATCAGACAGTAATATCTAAGTCCTGGAAACTTCTACTTGTGTTTAAGATGTAGAAAATTGCAAAAGAATGTTACTGCCACATTATAAACAAGAAAGAGCAAGTAGATGATCTACAAAATTATGCCAAGATGCTTCACCCACATAAACTGAGAGGTCATACATATGTATTGTTTTTAACCTTTACATTTGTAGTAGTTTGTATGCAGCATAGAAAAGTGATACAAGCACCTTGTACATAGCTATAATCTTTAGTCTGATTGCTATAATGAAAACTTACCAAAATCACTTTTTAGAAATATGTCTAAAAACCTTTCCAGTTGCCTAGTATCGGTAAGTGAATACGATTACAGTTGACCCTTGAACAACACTGTTTTGAACAGTGCAGGTCCACTTCCACATGCATTTTCAGTACCACATGGTCTCTGGTTGATTGATACTGGGGATGCAGAACTATGAATATGAAGAGTGGACTGTCAAGTTAATATGTGGTTTTTCTGCTGTGAGGCGTCAGTGCTCCTAATCCCAGCGTTGTTCAGGGTCACCAGTACTTGAAATACTATAGGTTTCGGCAATCCTTTACAGCCTCTCTTTTCTGAGCATGCTACTTACAACAAAACTAAGAGAAGAGTGGGAAAAAGAAAGTGTGTTTTGTCACTTTTTGTTGTCATTTAACTCGTAGCTTACAAGAAATTTGACTTTTTCACAGACATCGTTTATGTCCCACCCATCTCAGCCAACATAAGGTATTTTGCTATTAATATTATCCTGATAACTCTTTGTATTGACTCACCTGTATTCCTCTTCTAGAGGTTCCATTGATGCATTGGTAGCATCAGATAGGAAGGTGAGACAACATGAATGCAGGAAACATTTAGTGTCTTTGTATTGAGATTGATTGTAGAAGCAGAAAGTAGTACTCTTCAGATGTTGCTGAACTTCATATTCAGTGTTGCTTTCTTTAATCTGTGCTAAAATGCCATCTCCATATGATCTCTTTGATTATATATCACTCAATCCTGGTTTAAACATTTACCCATGCTGCATTATAGAGCTAACTAGACCATGTGTGGTTTTGCTCCTAGTGCCTATTTATATTTATTCACTTAATTATATGTAGCTTTTTAAAAATAAAATCTTTAATTTCAGGGGAGATACATTGATGGGAATGAAAATAGTCATGGGCAGTTGCATCTCAGTTATATTCTCTTTCTCAGTTTGGTCAACTTCAGTTTGTACTATTAGTATACACTAGTCTGTGGTCACAAGAAGATAACCTTAAGTAGTCTTATTTCTTGTGTTTCTGTTCAGTGCCTTACTGACTTTTATGTGTTCCTCTAATTTCACTGATTTAACACATTCTCTTCTACTATTTAAATCACCAATAAAAATGTGTTTTTTTTCCCCTGAGGAGTACTACCCACTAACTTTTTATGTATTATTCAGTAATCTGTGGTGTGTTAGGTAGTTAATAAATGTAAATACTAACGTGATTAGTAAGTTAAGTAAGTACTTAGAGCACATATTTCTATTAGTTAAAAATAGTGAACTCATCTGATTATAGTTCAATCTGAAGTTCTGAATTATAGTTTGACACAAATATTTCATGGAAGAAAGGAGTAATCCAAATAGTATTAAATCTCTTTCCAGCACTTTGCCTCAACATACCATGTTTTTCTTTAGCACAAGCCAGCTGTAGTCAGGAGTTACTTGTATTTTGATTTCATTAAAGTGGGACTAAAAACTATGGTAGGAAAGATATGTTTTCTTCGTGTCTTTTCTGAGACTTACTTAGTGTATAATAGACTTCTGAGATATCTCTTTTAAATTTTGATATCTAACCTATTTCACAAAATTTGCTTTCTTTTAAATCTTATCTGTAGCTTTCCCTTCCTGGCAACATGGCTTATTTCTTATTTTGCTCAATTTTTCTTCTCTATTTTAGTGAAAGAGGTTTGATACTAAAATAAACTTATATGGTATTCATTTCATATATTTGAAGTATGTTTATGCATTATATATGCATAGAAATAAAAGTTCTATAGTGGTACTGTAGCATATTTCTTGGAACTTATATGCTCTCTTTAAAATTACTTACCTTGGAGTTCCTGTTGTGGCTCAGTGGAAATGAATCTGACTAGTATCCATGAGAACACAGGTTCGATCCTTGGCCTCGCTCAGTGGATTAAGGATCTGGTGTTGTCCTGAGCTGCAGTGTAGGTTGCAGCCGCGGCTCAGATCTGACATTGCTGTGGCTGTCGTGTAGGCCGGCAGCTGCAGCTCCGATTCGACCCCTAGCCTGGGAACCTCCATATGCCTCTGGTGTGGCCCTAAAAAGACAAAAAAAAAAAAAAAATAATTAATTAAATTAATTACCTTGTACTCTCCTCAGAAATAGCCCTGGAATTGATGAAGAAGTGGAATATAATTTGAGGAATTGCTTCAAGGTCCTATAGCTCTTTAGTATATCCTCCTTCACTTTCTAAAATTCCATATAACCTTTCTGATAAACATTGTGTTTCCCAAAAAGTCCTGTTAAAATATAAGCATTTACTTAACAATCATAAGCATGTTAAACTTTTAGACATCTTTTTTTTTTTTTGCCATTTCTTGGGCCGCTCCCACGGCATATGGAGGTTCCCAGGCTAGGGGTCCAGTCGGAGCTGTATCTGCCAGCCTAGGCTAGAGCCACAGCAACTCAGGATCCGAGCCACGTCTGCGACCTACACCACAACTCAGCTCATGGGAATGCCGGATCTTTAACCCACTGAGCAAGGCCAGGGACCGAACCCTCAACTTCATGGTTCCTAGTCGGATTCGTTAACCACTGCGCCACGACGGGAAGTCCCTAAACTTTTAATACCCTACTGTAAACCTGTTTATTTTTTAAAACATCTAGTTGCCTAGTAGTACATTATGAAATGCTTTCTTTCCCTCCGTTTATTATTCTTTCATTTCTTTTCACATTCAACACTTAACTTTTGCCATATATATCATGCTAGATGCTAAGGAAACAAAAAAAAACATGATAGTTCTCTTGGTGTAGCAGGAAAAAGGAAAAGAGCCATTCTATGAAGCATCTTGTGGGGAGTGTCTCTTAGAGGGATCCCTTAGAAAACTCTTATGAGTTTTCTCTTTTCTTCTCTTCCCCCAAAGAGAAATGGGCATGTCAAGAGTAAATGTCATTTGCTGAAAGGATTCCTAGGGCCTTCTCTGCCCAGTTCATGACAAGTTTACATACTATCTCAGATTAGTATTTATTGATTTGTAGATCTAGGTGACACTGTACCATTGTCTAGAATATAATAACTATCAAGAATATTTAGTGTTTGAAGTTTACTTTGGTCTTAAATATTATTTCATGCTAACATAAGTAATTGTATTAAAAGTATCCTATTCTCTTTTATCCAATTTAGTGTAATTACCCTTTTTTGATATCACTTTGAGAAGTTATGTGACAGAAGATAACAAAAATAGTTACATGATTATTTGACAGCTCCAGGAAAATATTCAAGTTTAATATTTCAAGCAACATAAGAATCTCTCTCTTTCTCTCCCCCCCCCTTTTTTTCTGCTTTTCAAGATTGGAGCTGAGGCATATGAGGGTTCCTAGGCTAGGGGTGGAATCAGAGCTGCAGCTCCTGGCCTATGCCAGAGCCACAGCATTGCCAGTTGCTCATGGATACTAGTCAAGTTCGTTACTGCTGAGCCACACAGGAACTCCAAGAAACCTTTATAATATTTGTAAGCCAACAAATCAACACATGAATGTTCCACAACTTAATACATTCTGAAGAACATCCCCTGCTGCCCAGGATTAAGTTAACAGGGAACTAATTTATCTTGCTGCTTGTGATAACCAAAAAAAATGGGCAAAGTATATTAAACTATGGTTTCAAAACACTAAGAAAAAAGACAGTGAACCCAGAGAGACTTATGGTAAAATCAACAGGACCTAGAGATTTGTGGGAGTCTAAGTGTCATTCCAGGTTCTCGTTTGGGCAGATAGTGAAGCTGTTATATGATAGGAGAATCAGCTTTTCAGGATTGGTGTCAACTTGGGAGTTAGAATTTACATATGTATTTGAAATGCCCATGAGACATCCAGGTATCTATTAGCTGCATCTGGAGTTTAAGAAAGAGATGCACAGTTGAAATATAATTTGGGGAATCATCTACAATGGTTAAAACTAGGAGATTGAACCGTTCAAAAAAGTGTGTTAAGTTGAAAGAGCAATGGGTCAAGCGAAAAGCGTTTCTAAAGTAGTCAGTAGAAGAAACAGTATCCTTGAATGAAACCCTAAGCCACTGATCAGAAATGTAGGAAGAAAGGCTAGAGGATGCACGGAAGCCAGGGATGCGTAGAATTTCAAGGAGCTATTGTTCAGCAATATCAGATTCTGGATATTAGCTATGGGCTTTACTTTGCTATCTGCAATATGAAATGGTTAGATTAAGTAAAGTGTTTCCAATTCTAACATTCTTTTTATGGCCTAACTTGTGGCATATGGCAATTCCTGGGCTAGGGGTCCAATTGGAGCTGCAGCTGCAGCCTATGCCACAGCCATATAGCAACACCAGATCCAAGCCACATCTGCGAACTACAAATCAGTTGGTGGGACTGCCAGATCCTTAACCCACTGAGCCAATTCAGGAATAGAAACCATATCCTCTTAGAGACAGTGTGGGGTCCTTAACCTGCTGAGCCACAATGGGAACTCATGTAACATTCTTATGTGATTCTTATGGTTCTTTTGCTTGTTTCGTAATGGTGTAGTACCTTCATTAGTTTTATCACAAGCAGTGAACTTAATCTTCTATATCCTATGGATTGGTTATAAGTAGATATACTGATGTCCCTCATTTTTTTCTTTTTTCTTGTTTATTTTTGATTGTAGCTAAATACACATATAACATTTACCATTTTGACATTTTTAAGTATATAGTTTAGTCTGATGTTTCTCAATTGACTAAGCGTATTGAGTATGAATTAACATTTAATTATGAGAGTACTAAATGATTTTTATTTGTATAGGTTGTTTTGAATATGATCAAGGCAATTTGCTTGCCTCATCCCTAGTCCCAGCCCTCTATTGTATATGATATATAGACATTTTCAAATGTTAATATATTCTGGAAAAGTTTAAAGGTAAAACTAAATTCTGATTAGATGACCAAAATCTAGGTCCTAAGACTGAGTTTTTTTAAAAAATTCTGTTCATCTTCCAAGATGTTTTATGAACAATATAAAAAAGAAAACCTTGAAGTTGTCATCAGATAAAACAGAACATCATAACTTAAAGCCATCAAAGGATTATTCTTTTAATCCAAGTTTGAGCAAGTAAATGTGTTTGGAATCAGAGTTTCTGGAAAGTTGATTTTGTGAGCCAAAGCTGATATTTGCTAAGCCCATGTATTTTTTACTTAGGGTAGAAAGACGTACACTATAGTGAGACATCAGCAATATTTGCGATAACCTTTTTGTTTTTCTGTAGGTAAAAGAACTTCTATACTTCATTTTAATTGAATTACTTTATACTGCTAAATATAGTCTTCAACATTTTTTTAATTATTAACTGGATTTGGCGGGGGCTTTTCTCTAGAGATTAATTCAATTTTTTTTCATTTTATCTCTGCTCATTAGCAAAGATACTATCTATTATACTTCAAGAAGCTACATTTTTATTCCAGAATGACATAATTGGCAGTGGTAAGCAGTTGACAAAAAAGAAGTGCTCTGGCCTAGAATTCAGTAATAAAGGAGAACATTACCTTGACTTTTGCCAAGCTCAGTCTTCTTGTCTTTCACTTTGAACATCATGTTGCTGGCCTATGGCATTTCCCGGGTGGGGCTTTTTTTCGGTAGTTTCTGAAGTCTTCTGACTGTGGACAGTATAATGTAATGGACTCTATTTTCCATACGAAGCATCCTGATCTCCTTCTTTTACTAATAATTTTTTATTCCTTTTAGGAAACTATTTCTCACATGCTACATGATTTTGATGAGAATATCAAATATTCTGTGGTTTTTTTGTTTTGTTTTGTTTTTGTTTTTTTTTTAATGGCTGCAGGTGCAGCATATGGAAGTTCCCAGACTGGGGTGGAATCAGAGCTGTAGCTGCCGGCCTGTGCCACAGCCACAGCTACAGTAAGCCAGATCCGAGCCATGTCTGCCACCTGAACCACAGCTCACATCCTCGCTGGATCTTTAACTCACTGAGTGAGGCCTCATGGATCCTAGTCCAGTTTGTTACTGCTGAGCCACGACAGGACCTCCCCATTCTGTATGATTTTGATGAGAGTGTCAAAGTGTCTCCAGCACCATAAGTCAGTTAAGCTATAACTGAATTTTCTCTCCCAGGAAATTATATTTGAGTATGACCAGTGATGCAATCATTACCTCATATGATACACTTAATATCAAGTCCAGTGAACTTTCTGGCTTATCTCCAGGATTAGATAATTTAGTAGACATTTTAGGCTAGACATATCAATTTTCAAGTCACCTTAATTATAAAATAAATTATTTACATTTAATGTTTGAAATTTTTCCCACAGGACTGTATTTTTATTTATAGGCATTGAAAAACTGACAGAAATTGTGTGGTAATTTCTTAGGAAGTTTGGAATACAAATCTAGGAATTTTTTTCATATCTTGCCTTTTTTCATGTCAAGTATTTATGGGAAAAGTGTGGCGATTTATAATACTCACTGTGGAAAAGAAGACAACCAAGGTTCACTTTTGAGGTTTCTAACAAATGCCCTAAACGTGTGTATATTTAGGTTTCTACTAAGTAGGAAGAGACTCCAAATATTTTCATAAGGTATTAAGAATTTATAGAATGGGAAAACCATTTGGGCAAAAGTTTATAAATGCTCCGTAGTGCAAATATAATACTGCTTATTTTGGTGCCTCTATATACGTAGATAACTAAACCATAAACAACAGTATTTTTAAATAAAAGGATTGTGAACATCTTTTATAAATCCATGAGGGCTAATACGCGGATTTCGCAGATAGTTGATACTTAGTGTTTGTTCATTGACTCTATTTAGCAAACATTTAGATGGCAGTTAATATGGTACATCTTTATATCAAAGCCGATTTCCCCCCATTTACAGATGAAAAAATTGAAGTCATAGAAAGGTTAAATAATTTGTCAAAAGTTCCACAGCTGGAGTTGAACCATCTTGTCCAGCTTCTCAGTTATTTTACAAGGCGTCTCTCTGGAATGAAATGATGAATAACAACCATTAAACAATTATTTTTATTAGCATCAAATATTGTTAACTTCTATAATACTTACATAACAGTTATTTAGTACATGATATGTGCTGTACTCTGTACTGAGACTGCTGAGTGAACAAACTAGGCAAAATGTCTGAACTTATAAGCCTTATGTTCTAGTGAAAAGTATATAAGGCTATTAGTATTTTAAAACCCTCTCATTTCAAGTTTCTTAAGTGGTGGGCCTATTGTCTTTTGTCTCTGTATTCCTGACTTCCAGCTCATTTAATAGTGGCTACTAAAGAATGCATGAATGAAAGAAAGAAAAAGTGAATGAAAATAAAACCTGCTGTATTTCATTTTTATTTGTTATGTGAAACTGTTTACTTAGGAGTAAAATGCAGAGAACTTTTTTTTCTATAGAACTTATCACTAAAGTTACAAGCTTTGAAGAAAGGAAGCATGGTTTTGGAAGTAGAAAATAGCATTATTTAAAAGGGTAGAAAATTTGGTATAACATTTTACAAGCATTTACATAAAGTTATTCTATATGATGGACATGGGCTAATTAAAATGCTTAGAGTAATGTATAAATGAAGCCTCTCTTAGTTTCTTCTTTTTAACTGAGTTATGATCACAGAGACCATACAAATTAGAAAAATCTAAGTTTACCAAGCCTAACTGATGAAGGATGGTGGGGTACATAATGGCATATATCTTTTCAAACAGCACTTGAAACTTCAGAAAAAAATGGAATTTGGAACCTCAGAAAAAAAATGCATGACAATAATTTCATTTATTAAAATAATACCAAATAATTTCTACTTACTGGTTTATCCTCAGCATACGATCCTTAGATATGTAGCCCTTGACCTAATAGGAATCAAAATAGAGGTGGTTCTACTTCAAGAATTTGTAATAATCCCTTCACTTTAACACATGAATGTGTTCAATATTGGCAAAGGAGTATGTTGCTACCAAAACTGAAATAAGATCCTTGAAACAGAAAGGATGTTGCCATGGAAAAATGAAGTAACACTCAGTGCAGCTGTGATGCATTAATGAATAGGATATTTTTTTAAAAGATCATTTGTGTTTTGGTGTGGCTCAGAGGGTCTCAACCAGATGGTTTCCATGAACATGATCTGACCCCCGGTTTGAGGACTTCTTACTGGCAGATTACTTCATTTTCTTTCCCTTGGATTGTCAGATCCTTACATTAATGCAAAATTTACTGCTGCAGATTTATATTCACTTACATAAATCACTCAACATTTTACGTTAAAACCACAATTTTAGACATATAGTTTAACAGTTATTTTAAAAGTGTAAAAAGATTTATGTGATAGCTTTAGTATATATAATAGATGTAACATTATAATAAGTTTAAGCAATTGGGATTATGTATATGTTTTGGTTCTTATCATTAAGAGAATCCCCACAACATGTGTCATATTTTATAAAGTTTATTTTTTAGAGTTGTTATGTGTGTCAGGCTAATATACTGTTAATTCTGTATTCAGGTTGTTTAAATTTGATTTAATTATTTATTTGTGAATTACTGGGAATTTAGAATGCACTGTGATTTTGGAAATTTTGGCATAATTTAAATTTGTTTCTCAGGACATCTGTATTTAAATTTGTGTATGGTGTCATATTAAACTAATTACTTACATTGTTGAAAACATTTTTCAACATAGCATCAATACCTAACATGATGTGTTAAATATTGGCTCTTCATCATTTGACCTCATAACTATAATTTATATAGGAGAATATGTTCTCAGTATGCCACTTGTGCACTTTAACATCATTAATAAATTATATATTTAAAAAATAAATGTAATACATCTGAGAAAATATACACTTCTATTTCAGAAGTTTAAAGTGTTGTGATCTTATTTTTATTTATTTTTTGTCTTTTGTAGGGCCGTACCTGTGGCATAAGGAGATTCCCAGCCTAGGGGCTGAGGCGGAGCTTTAGCCGCTGGCCTACACCACAGCCATAGCAACTCGGGATCTGAGCTGCATGTGGCAACCTACACCACAGCTCAGGGCAACGCCACAGCTCACGGCAACATTGGATCCTTTACCCACTGAGCGATGCCAGGGATTGAACCTGCAAACTCATGGTTCCTAGTCGGATTCGTTAACCACTGAGCCACAATGGGAATATCTACTAAAGTGTTGTGATCTTAGATTGATGAACTACTTAATGTATGATTATCTGAGCTACAAGATAAAATCGTAGAACTAAAAAATCCCATGGTCTATGAACCAGTATATCTATTTTCGTGAAATTATACTTGTATTTTTTTTTCACCAAATTCACCAATTTATCCATGCAGAGAAATCTCGAAGGAAAGATGAGTAAGTGTGCTTATTTATGAGACTGGCCAGCGTACTTAATTTATAAGACTAGCCTTGATATTTATCATATCAAGAATTCCACTCCTATTACGTATTATGCGCTCCTGAAGGAATATATTAACCCCAAGAGAAGAGATACTACTATATTCTTAGTTTTCTTTTATAAAATATAGTCTCTTTGTTATTTTAATTTCCTAGACTACCCAAACATTTATCAAGCAAACAAACTTTAGTTTTTATTAGATAAAAAGTTAGGATAACACCTTTGTATGTCAGATATTTTATAGAAATTCACAAGTCATATTTTTTATTTTCTTAAAAGTATGCTAGGCTTTTTGGGCAGTTTACTAACCAGGTACAGAATATTACCTTGTAGGAGAGCCAACTAAGACTAATAGGCTTTAACCTACCTTGCTTTTGAATTAAGAACTTATGATGTATTCAATTTTTTTGTTTGGACACTTAGTCTTATTTTAACTCTGTAAGGGCTTGGCACCCTAAATAACCACACTGGGACTAGGGGAACATAAACATTTTACATGAAATCACAATTTATTATAATTCAAAGCATGATAAAAGAAATCATTCTCTGATTTTTAAGTCTCTGAATTTCCTACTATATGTTATAAATATGTTCTCCTTTAATGTTTGTATAGAGATAAGCTCTGAACATTTTAAATATTTTTTTCTTTAAATTTCAGTCTGCAAAGTAAAAAAAGTACAAATTCACACAGAAATAGCTGTTTGTGGTTTTTTATTTTTTAAAGTAAGAGCAATAAAATGCTAGTCAGTTCTAAGGCCTTAGCCGGTGTTAACAAAATGTAATGAACTGTAAAATAAGGAGGATTTTCTCACCTTTTTTTGCCAGCACATTTTCTGACTCAATCATGTTTCTTGGAAAGAACTGTGGAAAGGCAGATATGTTTTCATTTCATGTCACTGTGTTCTTTTGATCAGATTTATAGCAAGAAGCAACACCTTTTCAAGTGTTTGTTGTATTCTTTAGTAAAGTAACTCACGAAGACCTAAGTATGGGATATTTTCTTTTTTTGGCTTGCCTGTGTATTCTGGTAAAGATATTAGATGTTTGTGAATACATTTACTCTCAAATTTAGTCTGATTCAATTATTTTGATTCTGCTTTTCATTTCCAGCTTGAAGTACAATCTTGCTGTGTGTTCATCCCAAATGATAGCTTGCCTTCCCCGAGTACAATTGTATCTGGTGACATTCCTGGAACAGTGAGAAGTTGGTACCATGGACAAACCAGCATGCCTGGGATGCTTGTCCTCTGTTTGCCTCAAATCAAGATTGTTAGTGCTGGCCACAAGTACATGGAACCTCTGCAGGAGATTCCATTTGTCATCCCACGACCCATCCTTGAAGAAGGTACATTTTTTAAAAAGTCTTTCTATGGCTACTACATTTGATACTGATATTTTTAGTTTATTGGGTTTTTTTCTAATATGCCAGTGCATCTGTAAATCAGTCTTGTCATTGGAAGAACTGCATGGAAATGAACTGAGTGATTTACAAAGTAATCTAAAAAGAGCGATGTACAAAGTAAAGGAACTAAGTGATGCTGTTTATTGATAGCTTCACCTTTTGAACATATTTAAATATATATGGAGACTATCTACAAAAGAACATATACAGTATAGTATAATCACTGAAATGCTAAACATAGATAAAATTAACCAGAGAAGAAGGTTACAGATGTTTGCGTTAGTCTGAAGTAAGAATTCTAAGTGGGTAGATCTTAATTTAAGCCACTTGACTTATGAATGGATATGTTATAAATATATAGTCAAATGGATACGTTATTTACATCAATCATAATCTATTTCTAGATTACTCACTTAAGTAGATAATTGTGTTATTTAAGCCATGTCTCTTTTTTCAATAAATACTTGATTTCTGATGTTGCAGTGTTTTCAGTTGCACACTCATACCCTTTTGAACTTTAACGTATTCATTTCAAATAGTATGTGAACCTGGAAAAGTTTTGAGTCACAAAGTAAATAATGTAAATCTATATTTTAATAACAATCCTCAAATTTTTGACAGTGCTAAATAGGTCAACACCTTGTTCATATTATTAGAATGTAAGTGTCTGAATCCTGATATCATTCAGATTACCACATGTACTGTTACTGAGAAGCAAATACAGTCTGTGCAGTTTTTGACTTTGACATGATGTTGATTTTTTTCCTCCTTTTCTCTGTTGAAATCTCCATTGAAATCTAGGATTTTTTTTAGATTTATCAAAAGTAAGCATAATTTTACTGCCAGAAATTAATGTTGGTACTTAATAATATGAATACCATTACAATAAAATTGTAGAATTCTAAGAGTTAGAAGGAACTTCTTCAAAGTTCTTCTTATGTGCTCTTTGTCTGCGTCTTTTCTCTAGCATATGGGACATATTTGTCCTTTGCTGTTTGTTTTTGGATATAGGGAATGGCTTATCACAACAGCTATTGCGTGTCATATCAAGAATATGGTAGCTTCATAAAGTGAGCTGGGGAGTGCACCCTCATTTTTTGTTTTAATTCTGGAATATTTTAAGATTAAAATGATATGTACCTTGATTATTTTTGTTAAAACTCACTGATAAAATTCATATTTGTGAAAATCTTCCTTTTAAGGTATTTGGTTATATGATTTTTAGTGTATTTATGCAACCATCATCACCATCAAATTTTAGAATAGTTTTATATCTCCAAAAGAATTGGTGTATCATTAGCATTACTCCTCATTCTCCCTTCCCTTCAGTCCGTATGAACCACTTGTCTTTCTAGCTCTATGAATTTGCTTATTCTAGACATTTCATTAGAATGGAATAGCAAAATGTGTGGTCTTTTATGACTAACTTTTTCAGTTATTAAATTTCAGAGTTGATTCCTGTTATAGTATATATGTCTTCATTCCCTTTTTATGGCTGAATAAATAATTCACTTCATGGATAAACTACATTTTCTTTATTCATTGATGGCTTGATTGACATTTGGGTTGTTTCTGCTTTTTGGCTATTATGAATAATGCTGCTACGGTTTATCTTGTACACTTTTTTTGTATGGACATATGTTTTAATTTGTATTAGGTGCATATGTAAGAGTAGGCCTTTTGAGTCACTTGGTAACTCTGTGCTTAGCTTTTAAGGAATTGATAGACTGTTTTTCAAAATGTCTGTTCCATTTTATAATCCCACATCAATGTACGAAGGTTCTGATTTGTGCCTATCTTTTTTTTTATTGAAGTATAGTTGATTTACAATATTAATTTATCCATATCTGTGTCACCACTTGTTATTACATGTTTTATTTGCTCTTGCCATCCCAGTAGGTGTAAAGCGATATCTCATGGTTTTGATTTTCATTTCCCTAATGACTAATGAATGATGCTCAGCATCTTTTCATGTGCTTGTTAGCCACCATTTGTAGATCTTCTTTTGTCTCCCATTCTCTCATTGTATTTTCACTATCTTAACTAAATGTTTTAGTTATTTGTTTAATTAACAATTGAATTAGTTTCCTTTTTATTGTAATATATGTTCTTTTAATGCTGTGTTTCCCCTGCTGTGTTGGAAATTATTCCTGGACCTTTTTCTTCCAATCTTAGAAATTAACATCCTTTACTCAAAATCAAATCTGCTCCTAGAAATATGATGCTGCATATTTAATTTATTAAATTATGCAGTAAACCAAGCTATTTACTCTGCCTCTGAACAATACACAGGTCTTAAAATACTTTAACTCAATCATCCTCTCTGGATTAACTGGTTATCACTTAAAAAAGTAATTGTTTATATTTATTGCATGTGTATAAAACCAGGACACAATTTGGGAAATTTATTTAGTAAGGGGCCAGATAGTAAATATTTTCAGTTTTACCAGCTATATGGTTTCTGTTTCAAGTACTCAACTCTGCTTTGTAGTGCAGCTGTTGATGAATTGACATGACTGTATTTTTCTATAAAATTCAGTTCACAAAATCTAATAGCCAAATTTGATCATAGGCCGTATTTGCTGACTCATATACTAGTGAGACATTCCTTCTTACATACAACTCAGTCCTTTATTCTATCTCAAATCAGTTTCCTTCTGCCTTTTTGTGATGATTTGTAGTTAGTAAACTTAATTTTGTTTGTTTGAAAATGTATTTTTTTGGTTCTCCATTTTGAAAGATATATTGGTGGATGTACAATATCTTATTGGTAGTTACTGTTTTTGCCTGGCTTGTTAAAGATATTTGTTGTGCTGACTCTTTTTCATTGTTCAGGATCCATTAGCAGTTTGTATGTCCCTAAAAATATTTTGTCCTTTCTTGCTGGCACCTTCTAGAATTTTTTATTTTTTAATTTTTATTTTGGCCTTGCCTATGGCGTGTTCGATCCTGAGCCAGGGATCAAACTCCAGCCACAGCAGTGACAATGCCAGGTCCTTAGCCACAAGGCTACTAGGGAACTCCAGAGTTTTTTTAGTGTATGTGTTTTAAAGTTTTAGTATTGGTGTCTTTTACAACTTATGCAAGTTTTCTGGCATTATCTCTTTATATATTGCCTGTGCTTTATTCTTTCTTAAATATATTTTAGAATTTTTTTTCACGTGTTTTTTTCTTTTTAATGCCCACACTTGTGGCAAATGGAAATTCCCAGTCTAGGGGTCAGATTGAAGCTGCATCTGCCAGCTGATGCCATACCCACGGCAATACTGAATCCAAGCCACCTCTGTGACCTACTCCACAACTTACTGCAATGCTGGATCCTCAACCCACCAAGCAAGGCCAGGGATCAAACCCACATTCTCATGGACACTGTTTGGGGTTCTTAACCTGTTGAGCTACAATGGGAATTCCTTTTAATCACTTTTGTACTATATTTTTCTTGTCTCTTCTTTTTACTTGTATATGTTTTCACTTTGACTTGCTAACCTGCATTCTGAGTAATTTCTTTAATCTGATCCTCCATTTCATTAATTTTTTAAAGTTATGTCTGATATGCTGCTAAAATTCATTAAATTTTTTAGGATGCACTTTTATAGAATTTGAATACATCAAATGGAAAACTGCACAACTCTTAGAATATAGCTTCATAGGTTTTATAAAATAAACCTACCCATGTTGCCTGCATCTGAATCAAGATCAAAAATATTAGCAGTACCCAGAAGATCTTCTCTAGTCCCTGCCAAGACTCTTTTTCTTCAGATTCAAACTGCATCTTGACTTCTAAAACCATCAATTAATTTTCCTGTTTTTGAACTCTATGACACTTCATTAAATTTTAAATTGTAGGGAGTTCCCATTGTGGCGCAGTGGAAACAAATCTAACTAGTATCCATGAGGATGCAGGTTCAATCCCTGGCCTCATTCAGTGTGTCGGAGATCCAGAATTGCTGTGACTGTGGTATACATAGGCTGGCAGCTGTAGCTCTGATTTGACCCCTGGCCTGGTAACTTCCATATGCAAAAAGCAAAAAAAAAAAAATTATAATATTCTTTTCGTTTTGATTGCTCTTTAAAACTCCTTGCTTTTTTCATAATTTTTAGAGCTTCCTTGTATTTCTTAATACTTGAATCATTTATTTTATATTATTGTCTAATCTCTGCTGACTCTTGCCTATTAGACCTAGTATTTCTGGTACATTTTTTTTGTTTGTTTCTTTGTTGCTTCTTTTTGTTAAGGAGGGCATTCTTATTTTCCTTAGAAATTTCTCTCTAGAAATTCTTTGAAGACTAGCTGAAAGATTCCTCCTATGCATGCTTGAACTTACTTCTGATACGTTGGGAGTTTTCCAGTTTAGGACCACTTGAAACTAACTTCCTTGTTGGAAGTTTTTATGCCACTCAGATTAAAAAAAATTCAAGTTACAACCTCTTATGAGGCTTGGCTTGTGGTTATGGGTATTGATGTTGTTCTATTCAAGGTTCAGTTTTCTGGCAGCGTTTTAATAGGGCATGTAGAGAGCGGAAAAATGGGACAGTTTTATTTCTAGTTTACTCTAACGTAAGTATGCATGCAAAGCTTATGTCCTATTAATTTCTATACTACAGATTGCCCTAGGGCTTAATCTTTAATCAGCCTTATTTGTGAACAAGAGTGTTCAATCTCACTACTTTTGAACATTTCTTTAGTTTCTGGCTTCTCTCATTCCCATGCCTTAATCCTTACTTTTTGGAGAAACTCATTAATAAATTTTAGGAGATATAATGTGTGTTCCAATTTGTGTTTGTGTGCCTGTGTAAACAGATACAAGTTTTAATCATAGTATGTGTTATATGCAAACATTTTATAAATATATTCACCATTTTCATTTGTTTTTAGCACAAGGGTCCTTCAGGGCACTATTTCTACTATACTTCTGGTATTAGAATCCCTCAAGTGATTGAAAGATGTTATGAGGCTATTTTAACCCCTCTTTTTCTAATGGATTTTACGAAATGACTGATACATACTACCCTACTATTTTTTATCTCTTCAGTATTCACCTTATTTCTACAGCACTCCTGCCAACTTCAGTTGTTTGTCCTTTTCATATGATAAATTATTTTATTCTTATTATTCCAGTGTTTTATGAGTGACTTAAGAGCTATAGAAGTCTATGTCTTTAAAGCATAAGGTGTTATTATATTTTCTGATTTTTCTTCTAGAACTGAGTTAGCATCTTAGTTTATTTTAAACTTAAAATAAAAATTATATACCAGATGGAGAGGCCTAGAATCAAATAGAACCTTCTAAAGTCTATTTTTTCATACTCCCTAGGAGACTATAGAGTGACTGTATAATCAACATTGAAACCTAAAGTAGAAACAAGTTTTTAACCATCTGGTTATTCTCATTGGTCAAACCTGCCCTAAGGAAAGGAGATTATTTCAAGATATTTAAAACTTTTTCAGGCATTAAAAAAACTATAGATATTAACTTCTTAGGAAAAACCATCTTTTTTCCTTTAAGATTGTAAAGTATCTGGGTATAACCCTTTGATGGATATGTTTAAAGAGTAGTTTATCTTTACACCTATGCGTAGATGGAGAAAGAATCTGGAGGTCTCTTCATTTTCAGTTTTCAAATAGTCCTCCTGGTTTTGGTGTCACTCTGCATTCTCTTTTTGAAACATATTCGAGTATTAGAACCTGTTGAAGGATAGATGTCATGAATCAGATAGATCCTTTATAGTTATCCCTCCAGGCATCAGTCACTTGCTGTTTATCTATTATCTTCCCATGTTTAAAAATTTGGTAACATTACTTATTTGCTGTTTTGTCTTCTCCTGTTCACCTACTCATTTTGGCTTAGAATGCTTTTTTTCCTCTGTCATTTTGCTGGTTTAAGAATGCAGATAAATATTTTTAGTCATTTTCAACAGATATGGAATGTGACTAAATCTATACCACCTTCTGATTATACTGTTTTCTAGTCTGCTTCTGTGATACTATTGTTTTATGTTCAACTCATTTTTTTTCTTTTTTTTTTGGTAAGTGTAGAGGATGAATTTGGTGGAGACCGGGGGGAATGGGTGCAGGGGAAGATAGGAAAATTGGAGTCAAGGAGATTAGTTAGATAGTGTGTCTAGCTTTTATAATTGTCTAAAATTATCAGAACCAGAATCTTGGTGATTGGAATGGGAAAAATGGGAAAGCATAGAGAAATATTTGACATTAGCCAAAATTAATGAAACTGTGATTGGGCTAGTTACTAATGGTGAAGGAAAAGTAAATGTATAGAATAACTCCATGGTTCCTAATTGCGATATCTATGTAGAAGTTTATACAGTTAAAATTATAATTACAAATAAAGAAAGCGACTTAATTTTGAGTGTGAAAGATGAGAGGGATGAATTTAGTTTGGGAATACTGTGAAGTGTTTGTGGGGCATTTAGTTAAATTATCTAATAAGCTTTTGCGTATATGAGTCTAGAACTTAAAAAAGGCATTATTGTTAGAGATACATAATGATAGCAGGGAAAACCATGAAAAAAAATGTGATCCCTTAAACAGAGACAAACAGATAGAAAAAGAGGGGAACACTAATTGGATGAAAGGAAAAGAATAATCTGTGATGGAAACTTACAAGTAAAAGGTAAGGTAAGTAAGGGGAAAAACCATGAGGCAGTAGTCTCCTGGAAGACAGATGATTAAGTCGTGTAACTGTAGCACAGCTGCCTAACAAGATGAAGACTAAAAGGTGTGAAAGGGACTTGACAGTTTTAGGCGATCGATTTCTCTTATCCCAATACTTTAAGCGGAATAGTGTTAATGCTAGTCAGATGATGATGGCCTCAGGACTAAACTGAAAGTGAAGAATTGATATAACACATTCACAATCTTAAAAAATTTTCTAAGGGAGTTCCTGTGATGCCTCAGCAGAAGCAAATCTGACTTGTATCCATGAGGATGTGGGTTTGATCCCTGGCCCTGCTCAGTAGGTTAAGGATCCAGCGTTGCTGTGTCTGGGTCATAGGCTGGCAGCTGTAGCTACAATTTGACACCTAGCCTAGGAACTTCCATATGCTGGGGTATAGGCCTAAAAAGCAAAAAACAAAACACAAAAATTATTTAAGAGAGAAGAATGGGGAGTTTCCACCATGGCTCATTGGTTAATGAATCCGACTAGGAACCATGAGGTTGTGGGTTCGATCCCTGGCCTTGCTCGGTGGGTTGGGGATCCGGTGTTGCTGTGAGTTGTGGTGTAGGTCGCACGCAGATGCGGCACGGATCCCCCGTTGCTGTGGCTCTGGCGTAGGCCAGAGGCTACAGCTCCGATTAGACCCCTAGCCTGGGAATCTCCATATGCTGCGGGAGCGGCCCTAGAAAAGATAAAAAAAAAAGAGTGGGGATGATACGTGTGTATGTGTGTATATGTATATATATACAACTTAATATGCTTTGGTTGTAAACAACAGAGACCACATCAGGATAACATAAGCAAAAATGGGACTTAATGACCCTTTGACTGTATTCTACTCTAGAAAACAACTTTGAATTTTTAAATAAAATTTTGCTATTTCTCCGTTTGACTTTGGTGGCTATGAAGGACATGTTTTCAATTAAAACTTTGTTTCATTTCTTTATGTTTTTTTTTTTTTAACTTGTCCTTTTAACTCCTGTGAAGTTAATTTTCTCTTGATCTTTGTCTTTGGTGTTATTCAGTTATCACTGTGGAGTTCTAAATTTCTGTTAAAACTTTAATTTTTGAAGTCAGTTGTTTTAGATTCAAGATATAACAAACTAGTCATTATGATATGACCAACATGTAAAAAAAGCTTCCAGCATTACAAAGATTATCAACAGGATGAACAAAAAGTGTTCTCATTATAGATTTGAGGCTTCTTGTAGTCTGAACTTAGACTTCTAAGCTTCAGAATGAGGAACTGTTTGTTGAAACGTGTCATCTGCTTTCAGTTGCCATGGGAAAGGAGAGATGATCTCTAATATAGCCAGATTCAATCTGTGTAGGGTGTTTGGGTCAAAATCAACATCTTGAGTTTCATTAGAGAACATATTGCGGTGAGGCTTGCAGATGTAATTTGCTATATCCAGCTCACACCTCTGAGCAGATGGGTTTCTACCTTGTGCCTAGCAGAGGTTTGTTTTTCCTTTTGTGAAAGAGTTGCCTGTGACTTTAATAAAATATTTTGACAGAGATGGAATATTGAGATCATTTATAAATTAAAACTCTGCTGTTGTTGGATTTAGTAAGTTTTAATAGAAACTGATGTGAAAATTGTTGAACATCTTTGAAAAATATGAGGGCTATTTTCCATGTAGTTCTGATCGCCTTAGTGGCTCATGTGTATTGTTGCAATATAGATTTTTTTTTAATATCATAGTTTGATAATCATAATTTGCACTTGTTCTGGGAGTTCCCATTGTGCTTCAGTGGGTTAAGAACCCAACTAGTGTCCATGAGAATTCGGGTTCAATCCCTGGCCGCAATCAGTGGGGTTAAGGATCTGGTGTAGCTGTAAGCTGTAGTGTAGGTCTCAGATGGGGCTTGGATCTGACATTGCTGTGATGGTGGTGTAGGCTGGCAGCTGCAACTCTCATTTGACTCCTAGCCTGGGAACTTACATATGCCACAGATGAGGCCCTAAAAAGAAAAAGAAAAACAATTTCTATTGTTCTAAAGAATTTATTCACAAAACAGAAACAGATTCAAAGATTTCAAAACCAAACTTTTGATTACCAAAGTGGAAATGTGGGGACAGGTAAATTAGAAAGTTGGGATTAACATATACACAGTACTATATATAAAATAGATAAGTAACCAGGACCTACTATATACCACAAGGAAATCTACTCAATATTCTGTAAAAAAATAAAAATAAAGAAATAATAATCTGGATGAGAAAATAATCTGCAAAGAAATGGATATATGTATATGTATAACTGATTCACTTTGCTCTACACCTGAAATTAACACAACATTGTAAGTCAAATATATGTCAGAAAAAATTTTTTTAAAAATTTCTGCTGTTCTGAAAGATGGTAATGTAGTATTGCAAGAGTTCTTTTCCCCCAGTTTTACTCTGTGTCTTTGACTTTAATTCTTAAACCGTATGTAAATTAGATTTTCTAAGGAAAGGTGAAAGCTCAGAAAAGAGCTTCAGATTTGTTCTTGATGTTATTATTTTAAAATACATCTCTTGAAAGCCATCATATATGTATAACAAATGAAGTTAAGCTGTTGAACTGCATTAACATATTTAATATAATTACTGTAGACATTGTTCTCAGTAGCTCACATTCATTTTTCTGAATCATTTGTTTAGCTGCAAGTTCTGTTACTTTGAAAGGCTGCACAAACAACCTTTATTTATTTCCTGTTAATTTTACATTGCCCAACCCCCAAACACATTTATTTTACAAACAAAAACCAATATGGCAGATCTAATATGCACCATATTTTTCCTGCTCACCTTTTAAAAATAAACTATATAATTTACAGTGTCTTAAGATCTTAAAAATACGGCTTTTTAAATGATACTAAGGTAGTATATTCTCATTAAAGGCAATTTTTAAATTGAGATATAGTTGACATATAAAATTGTGTAAGTTTAAGGTGTACAACATTGCTGGTTTCATACACTTAGATATTGCAATGTGATTACCACTGTGGTGTTAGCTAACATTTCTATCAAGTCACAGAATTATTTATTTTCTGTGATGCATACATTTAAGGTCTAGTCTCTTAGCAAATTTGATGTGTGTTAATATAGGATTGTTGACTCTAATCATTATGATGTGCCTTAGATCTTCAGATCTTATCTTCTAGTTGCTAACTTAGCAGTGGCTAGAGCCAAGTGTGAGCTGGTTCCATTCCCTCTAAGTGTGTACTCTATTCCCTCCTGGCAATGGCACCTTCACCCCAGAGGGGAGTGTATCTGGAACAAGAGGGCCCAGAGAGGGCATGCAGTGTGGTCCCCCTGTTAAAGCTGGAATGTTCCTGGCCCCTCTCTTTCAGCACCAGTAATGGCCACTCTTGCCTTTTTTAGATGCAGTGCTGGTCTGACTGGCTCCATCCCCATGAAGTGCACACTTTCCTTGGCAGTGGCATCCTTTGCGCCAAGGGGAGCTGAGCCAGTCAAAGCTCTAGAGGGGCTGGAGCAGCCACACTTGCCTGTGGGCTGGGGCATGTGCCTTAACTGTCACAGGAAATCTGCTAGATCCCTGTACAATTTCGGTCCACTTCCTCTCTTGTGGTCCAAGGAGTTAGCAACTGTGTGTGCGTGTATGTGTTCTTCAGGAACACAGCCTTGGTGTCTTACAAACCTGTGCTAAGACCTATTGGTTTTTCAAGCAGCTAAAGGGACTCATCTTCCCAGTTTTGGATTCTAGGGCTGAAGTGCTCAATATGTGGTTTGAACTGCTCACTTCCAAGGGAGGATCTCTGAGCTCTTGATATACCCTCCCTATTCTGGGTCCCCTATAAAGAGCACAGGTCCCCACCTGATTACATCTCCCTTCCTGCCTGACTTCCTGTGGATTTTTCTTTACACCTTTGATCATAGCATGGTCTTTTTTTTTTTTTTTTCTGCTAGCCTTCACTTTTTCTGTGAGAGTTGTCCCGCATGTAAGTGTATTTCTGACTTGTTCATTGGGGGAGGTGAGTTTACCACACTCCTACTCTGCCATCTTGACCTCTTCCTCCTCACAATACCCACATTTTCTTGATGTGTTCATCTATTGGTGGACTCTGAGGTTGCTTCTCTCTCTTGGGCATTGCGAGTAATATTGCTATGGACACTGAGATGCACATATCTTTTTCTAGTAGTGTTTTCGTTTTCATCAGATAAATAGCTGAAGTGGAATTGCTAAATCCTATGGTAGTTCTGTTTTTAATTTTTTGAGCAGCTTTCATCCTGTTTTTGATAGTGGTTATACCAGTTGACATTCCTATCAGCAGTGTGCACAGGGCTCCCTTTCCTCTACATCCTAATACTTGTTATTTAGTCTTTTTGATAATTGCCATTCTGACAGGTGTGAGATATTACCTTATTGTGGTTTTGATTTGCCTTTCCCTAACAATTAGTTTTGTTGAGCACCTTTTCATTGGTCTATTGGCCAACTGTGTATGTCTTATTTGGAAAAATGTTTATTCAGGTCCTCTGCCCGCTTTTTATGTTGTATTTTATTTTTTTATTTTATAATGATTTTTATTTTTTACATTATTGCTGGTTTACAGTGTTCTGTCAATTTTGTCCTGTCTGCCCACTTTTTAATCAGACTTTTTATGATCCCGAGTTGCATGTGTTCTTTATATATTTTGGATATGGTGGATTTTCAGTTTCTCGGAAGGAAGTGTAGCTTTGGATCCTTCCAGCTATATGACATTTTACCTTCTTTTTTTGAAATTTTTGACAGTTTTTTGAAAAAACTGCTTCTGGCCCTTATTGATAATTTGGTAAACTTTTAATAATTCCTTTAATGCCTTCCCACTCCTTATAAAAGTACTATAAATTCTCACCACTTTTCTCCAGGTTATCTGATTATTTTCTCTACTTAACATACTACATCTTTATGCCTTTAACAAAAGCATTGGCAACTTCCCATCCAGACATGGTCCTGCTGCAGGGCCTTTGCACTCACTATTCACCTTCTAGAACATTTTTTTTCCCAAGTAGCTTCATGACTCATATCTTCACTAAAGGTCATTTATCAGAGCAGATTACTGGACTGTCCTATCTTAAAGTGGCAGCACCATCCCCTGTGGTATTACCCTGCTTAATTATTCTTCAGAGCATTTACAACCATCAGCATATTATATGTTATTTAATTATCATTTTTCTTTCTGCAACTAGAATGCAAGTTGCATGGGAAAAGTGAGTTTGTATTGACCACTGCCCTCTTCCTAGGTCCTAGAATAATGTATAGGATGTAATTAATGGAGTAAATATTTGTTTGATAAATGAATCTGCGGTAACTGGAGTAAGTCTTTAGTCTTCTGTCATCATTTTATGACCCAAGCATTTTTATACGTTTATCCATCTCTGTCCCTCCCTCCCATTCTCCTTTTCTACTTTCCCCTCCCTCTGCCCCTCCCTTTCCCCCTCCTTCCTCCCTCCCTCCCTTCCTTTCTTACCCTTTCTTTCTTTCCTCCCTTCCTTCTTTCCTTTCTTCTCCCTCCTTCCCTTCCTCCTTTTCCTTCCTTCTTTCCTTCTCAAAACAAATATTTATTGAGTGCCTACAATGTATTATGAACTGTGTTTTTAAAGAATTTGCTTTATCAATTATAATCTCTTTAACCGTTTTGTCATATGAATATGCTAAAGTTTCAATTTTTTCAACAGAACGAAGCTTTTGGTTGCAAATTCAGTGGAAAACTTTTAATCCTTGATGTTGTTCATTGATTCATTTTTTGAAACTCTTTAACTTCTGGATAGTCACTTTCTTTGGTTTGTTTTCTGTGGATCATGGCTACTTCCATCTTTTATGGAATCCTTTTCCTGTGTTCATTCTTTAAAGATAGGTGCTGTTCATATTTACAGTTTTACTAGATATTCTTATCTATACCTATACTGAAGCTATTACCCTTTCACTGGTGGTTTATAAATCTATAAGATTGTCACTTATCTGGCTTTCCTATTCCTTTTTTATATTCTCAGGCATTTCTTTGACCTAGATTGCCCATCATATGGCACTAATAACTTAATAGAATGTTATGTTACAGAGTAAAAGCTATTTTCAATATCAAAAATTGCTCCATTCTTAATTTCAAAGCTGGTTCCTGGCTATACCTGTCAGCTTTAGTGTGTTTTTTGAAGTGGTTCACCTTAACCCCCAAGAATGAAGCCACGCTTTAGGCGCCAAGTTATAGATAAACACGATCTCCAGAAGTTCCCACTGTAGCAGTGTGGATTAAGATTCAGGGTTGTCTTTGTGGCATCTTGGGTCACTGTTGAGGCTCAGGTTAGATTATTCTTGGCCCAGTGTGGTGGGTTAAGGATCTGGCATTGTTGCAGCTATGGCATAGGTCACAACTGCAACTCAGATTCAATCTCTGGCCTGGAAACTTCCATATGCCAAGCCATGGGTATACCAAAAAACCCCTTGATCTCCAGGACCCAGGTTTTCTTCCCTATGATTCCCTTTTGTATGAGCTCTTCACAAAATCAAATTCATTAATTCAAACTTATTTAGAATTTGAAATAATTTTCTTGAACTGAAGGAGTCCTGTGGTCATCCATGAACGTCCTGCCTTTTACAAAAATTCAGGAATTCCCATCATGGCTCCAATGGATATGAGTCTGACTAGGATCTATAAGCATGTGGGTTTGACCCCTGGCCCCCCCTTAGTGGGTCAAGGATCCAGCATTGCCATGAGCTGTGGTGCAGGTCGTAGATGCTGCTCAGATCTGGTGTTGCTGTGGCTGTGGCGTGGGCCGGTAACTGTAGCTCCAATTTGCCCCCTAGCCTGGGAACTTCCTTATGCCACAGGTGCCACCCTAAAAGGCAAAAAAAGAAGAAAAAGAATAACATTCAAATAATACTAAATAATGAAAGGAATGAAATTCATCAGGGCTTGACTTTTTACCTTGTTAAAACTTTCTTCCATTTTTTCTTTGTCACTAAGTTGGTTCTTTTACTATAATTGAATCCACTCAATTCTTACAAAGAGAAAAGTCATGAAATGGCTCAGTGCTTCACGAGGAAAAAGCATAGGATTTAGGAATTTTTAGCATTTCTCCTCCAACACCTAGGGATAGATAGAGCTAGGATTCTAACCTAAGTTGGTCTGGTGCAAAATCCAGGCTCATTCTCCTGTTGAAACAGTGTCAAGAGTATCTACTGCACTCAGTAAACTAGTTTATCAACTTAAGTGAGTTGATATGCTCTGTCAGTAAAATAAAATGAACACACAAATGTGTACCTTTTATTGCTCACAAATGCTTGTTTATTAGGAGAGTTAGCATGGCAAAGCCTTTCTACATTAGTCTCAACTTTCATCCAGTAACAGTTGAAAATACTTCATTTGTAGAAGTCTTGGGAAGGTTTAACTCAAAATAGATTTGACCCAAATCGACTAAAGTGACTACATGTACTGTATTTTGTGGTAAGAAAAATGATAAAAATATTGAACTTCTAGGATATTTGTATTGTAAATGTTTCTAATTATTCTTATTGTTATAAATATAATGTATATAGCTAAAAATATTTTGGAAAGGGAATCATGACCTAAGCATCTTTCTTAGTTTTTAAAGTTTTGAGAGCACAATGTTTGTAAAATACATATTCAATTTAGTAGCTTAAAAAGGGATAATTAGCTATTGAGTTCTTTTTTTTTTTTTTTTTTTTTAGGGCTGCACCCTCAGTATGTGGAAATTCCCAAGCTAGGGGTCCAGTCGGAGCTATAGCTGCTGGCCCATGCCACAGCCACAGCAACATCAGATCTGAACCATGTATGTGCCCTAAACCATAGCTCACACCAATGCCAGATCCTTAATCCACTGAGCGAGGCCAGGGATCAAACCCACAACCTCATGGTTCTTAGTTGGATTTGCTTTCGCTGTGCCACAACAGAAACTCCTATTCCGTTATTTTTAAAAGCTAAAGTAAAAAACGATTAGGAAGCAAAAATCAGCATTTAAGAATAAGGATAGTTAAAATACCTTATATTTATAATTTAAGTTATAACCCATATATCTTAATGCCTAAATCATAAGACCCAATAAATATTTTGTTTCCTTAATTATGTAGTTGTCTTTGCATAATGATTTATGTGAGGTGAGGAGTGCCATTAGTGGTTAGGAAATATGTAGAATTGTCATATTTCTTGACAAGTTAGAGAAACTGAGGGTATGTCTTATTAGCTATGACCTTAAACAAATCCTACATTGCTGTCATTTTAACATCTCTTTAAAAACTGTAAAGTAGTTACTAATACCTTTGTTGCTTGAAGGACAGTGCTAGTTTTTGAGGTTATTTTTAAGGGCAATAATTGTTCTTGTTCTGGTTTTGAATCATTTATAATTGCAATCGTAAGTTTTAAAAAATCTTAAAAAGCAGTATTATATTTCTTTATGAAGTAGTGAAATGTTGATGATTAAACCAGTAATAACTTTCAGAAATGAACAGTAGTTAGCATTGAATGCTTGGAGTTCTAGATGTGAAGAAAATATTTCACAAATTTGATGTGTTATTTTATCATAATTTAATAATCATATTTTAAATATATCTTTATATAACATACTTTTATTTTTTTACATTTACATTTTATTATCTGATCCATGCAATACATTTTACATTTCCTAATACAAAGCAGTATTTTCTTCCAAATGTAGAATTTTGGTTACAGAGCAAATAAAACTGTAGGCTGCTCATTTTCATTTCCTTCTCTTCCAGACATGTCAGCAGTTCTCTTCATCCAGGAGAACTGATTACACTTTATACCATTTTTTAGTGCTTTCATTCTTTGAATGTTTCCAATACTTAAATTAACATCACTTAGAATTAAGGAAAACCTTTATCTCAACTGTCTTTAAATCATGTAAGTGCTAAGTGGTTTGGGGAAACAGTGTCAGCCCTTTGGCTTATTTATATTGGTAGAAAGCAATGTATCCATCTCCAAATTGTTACCCCTCACAATTAGTAAAATATTCCTGGTTATGCTAATTCATATTTGAAATAAAAACTTGCCTGAGCCATAAAGGATTTGGAGACACAGAGAAAAAAGTAAAAAAGAAGAGAAGGGCACTTTTCTTGTGTTTCGAAGACTTAATGACAGAGGTTATGTATGAAAGAAAGAAAACTGAGGGGTGGTATCTCTAATTTTGACCAACTTTCCTTCTTCATTTTCCATATTGGTGTTTATAAAGTCATTCACCTTGGCACCAAGTACACATACTTTTTCCTATGGTAAAGTATAGCATCTTTAGAAAGACTGATTATTGGAGTTCCTGTCATGGTGCATGGAAACAAATCTGACTGGGAACCATGAGGTTGCAGGTTCAATCCCAGGCCTCCCTCAGTGGGTTAAGGATCCAGCATTGCTGTGAGCTGTGGTGTAGGTTGCAGACACAGCTCGGATCTGGCATTGCTGTGGCTGTGGTGTAGGCTGCCAGCTGTAGCTCCGATTAGACCCCTAATATGGGAACTTATATATACTGTGGGTTTGGCCCTTTAAAAAAAAAAAAAAAAAAAAAGGCCGATTATCTTTCCAAAATATTGATTCCTGCCCACCAATATTGAACATTGTGATTTAGATGTATATGGTGAGGGTCTATATAATTAATCACTCTTCGTAATCCAACATTGATAATAAAATTTTTGAAATGTATATTTTTGAGAGAATTTTTTTGTTATCTAAATCAGTCCTTCTGCTTCTAGTTTTGTGAAAAATTAGCAACATGTAATACAATATAAGGAAATCCACACTGTGTGATTTTTATGATTCCACTCAGTTTTAAGTTAATATTATTTAATGAAGTCTTCCTCCCCTATTGTTGACACATGTATCACATAGCCTTACACTGAATTTTGTCCCAAATCTGTCATGCTCATTTTGTCCCAAAGCTCTGTCATGCTCATTTTCTTTTACATAATTTCATCTGAAGTACATTAGTGTTGGTTATATATATATATTTTTTTTTTATTTGTCTTTTTAGGGCCACACCTGAGCATATGGAAGTTCCCAGGCTGAGGGTGAATTGGAGCTGCAGCTGCTACCCTTACACCACAGCCACAGCAACACCGGATCCAAGTCGCTTCCACAGCTTATGCTGTAGCTCATGGAAATGCTGGATCCTTAACCCACTGAGCAAGGCAAGGGATCAAACCCTTGTCCTCATGGATACTAGTCAGTTTCCTTTCTGCCAAGCCACCATGGGAACCCCAGTTATAATTTGTTGAGAATGAATTTTTTGGTATTCTTTTCTCTGTTGATAATGTAGAGGTTTCACAAATTCAAATAGAAACGGAATTCCCAATCTTGATACTTTTTAATTTTTCTTGTTCTCTAGACAATTTGTTTGACTATTCCTAAATTCTACCAACAATAAATAATTTTTCTAAAATGGAAGACCCATTTTATAGCTTTAGAACTCACTAATTAAAGTGAAAATACTAATCTCAAAAGTCTCAGATTAGTACATGGACCTGGTCTGTCATGGATATCTGAACATATTTTAAGGAGTCCCCAGAACAGTATATTGTCAGTATTGTAAATAGATAAGGTTTTATTTTGTTTGTGTACGTGTGTGTGTGTGTGTGTGTGTGTGTGTGTGTGTGTAAAAGGCATAGTTTTGCCAGTAACAATGTGTTGTGTTTTGGTAATTTTTTCACAGTGATGAAATTATGAGAATGTTTGTCTTTCCATGTTAGGATCGATCGTCTAGATAAAGTGTGGCTTTTAAAACAAATGATCTGCTTGCTGAATAAACAGATATAGAGTATTACCTCAAAAGATTCTGTTTAAGATATAGAATATGGTACCCAATTTCAGTTTATGATCTGATTCCAAAGAAGAAGCAGAGAAACATATTTTAGATAGTACTAATGTCACGTGGAAATTTTTCTTCAATTTAATGAATTTAATTGGTTTTTTTAAAATCCACCATAATCACCATTTAGTATTTCTTGGATAACATAAAATTTGAAAGACTATATATAGCTGCTACCAACTTTAAAATAATGTAACCCGAAATCATTCCGAAGTATTTTCAGACAAAATTTGGCAAAGCCTTTATTTTGTAAATAGCGTGCAACTTTGTGTAGGCTTTAAAATAATTTCATAATTAGTTACAGGCGATTTAAGGTTTGTCATTCTTTCTTGAGGGCAAAATATTTTAAGTCTTAAGACAGGCAGAGTACCACTATGCTGACCACATATTATTATGCAGTTTTCATTGTTTCCAGTCAAGTTACTGTGGATTCTGACATAGCTATATTTATTTTATTATCCAAGTATCAACTTCAAAGTTTCTAGTTTTAATTTTATTAACTACCTGATCCAGACATTCTGAAAGTTCAAACTTTTATCTGTCTTATATTGAGCATCACCATTCACAATTCAAATACATATTTAGATTCTTTAAAATACATTATTGATAGCATTATCCACTTAGTTATTCACTTAGTATTTTTTTCTTACTAACAAATAATAGGAAACTAAAAGTACAGTGTGATCCTGCTTCCAACTCTGTGTGGGCATATTCAGCAGAATAATGGGGATAATAAAAGGCTTGCAGGAAATGGAGCATGTTAATAGTGCATATAACTGGGAGTAGCAAGATGAAATGTGAACTATGACGGGGTTTTGATTTTTTTCTTTATATGGTATACCTTACCTTCAGTGAGGTACTAGTACTTCTCTAATTATAAAATAGGTATTTTCATTTTGTTTTAAAATAATTTACTTAAGTGTATATTATACTATCTATACTGACAAGTGCTAGTAAAATTGCAAAAAAAAAAAAAAAAAGTCATGGGAATGTATTTTCCATCAAATTGGCATCTCAGTAAAATGTTTATAAATATTCTGAGTACACTTCCAAACATTATTTCACAAAATATAGCCACAATAAAAAATAAGATGGTTTTATCTCATAAGTTTATATTAACACATTTTCCTCTAGTAAATTAATAAAGGAAAAAAGTTTAAAACAATGAAAGAAATTTTGCTTTTAATGCTGAAATTTATTAATTCTTTTTTTGAAGTATATATTATTTAAAACTAACATAAATAAGAGTCACCACCTGACGATACGGATTTGCATCCTGGGTCTTAACCACCAGAAATTCTGATTAAGTAGGTGTGAAGTAGAAACCAAGGATCTGTATTTTATTTTAGCACCCACATGATTCTGATGCAGATGGACTGGTAGACCATAGTAAACTGTTTTATTCTTTTCTTTTTTTATTCCACGGTCAAGTCTGTGGTTACTTTTAGTCCGTTTTCCGAGCTTAACACATTTTCTGTTTCTCAAGGTAGATTGTAGACATCCCCCAGCAGTTGCACTGTACAACCCACTAGGACTACCATGAGGGAAGAAAAAGTTAGAGCCTCAACTTATATTTTTATATCATTTCCTTAATTTCTATGTTTGTATGTTTATAGTGTACTTAATCATTGATAGAGTAGTATGTTACAATAAATACAAATATCAACATTTTTAGAGGTAACCCTTACACAGCATATAAAACTGTTTAACATGGTGGTCTCTGGATACAATGTTCACCTTTTATGATGCCATATCAAATGTTTTATACTTCATGTATTAACAGTAAACACCATGCTATCAAGTAACAATTAACTATATTTTTTTTATGTGTGCCTCCCTACCCTCTTGTGTCCCCATTATCAGGTGATGCTTTTCCTTGGACCATCAGCTTGCATCATTTCAGCATATATACCCTTTTTGGAAAACAAGTAACACTTTGCCTAGTGGAACCTATGGGTTGTACCTCTACTCTAGCTGTTACATCGCAAAAACTGCTCACTGCAGGACCTGATACGAGGCATTCATTTGTTGTCTGTCTGCACGTTGACCTAGAGTCACTTGAAATAAAATGCTCGAACCCCCAGGTTGGTACATTTGATTTATGAAAGGAAATTTAAAATAATGTGATTTAAGAACAATTGTTATCCATTTTGTTGAAGGGCTTCTCTTCTATTAAGTGTCCTAAATTATTTTTAACAGGGCCATCAAGATCAGAATGGTTAGATTAAGTATTGCTTTGAAGCTCTCTCAAGTTTTGTAATTTAAACTCTTCTGAAAATGTAATGGTGGCAGCATAAATGCATCTTTTGGCTGATGGAATGAAATCAGT
Source organism: Sus scrofa (assembly GCF_054392235.1). NCBI lineage: Eukaryota > Metazoa > Chordata > Mammalia > Artiodactyla > Suidae > Sus > Sus scrofa. Next base: position 37,494,377 of record NC_139386.1, on the reverse strand, counting down.
TGCAGATGTAAAGTTTTTTAATGGTAAAGAACTACTTTACTGTCAGACTGACTGAAAAAGTCTATTGAAATGATCAAATGTAATTTCTAATCAGATTCTCACTCAGAATGTCTTTTGCTTAACATGCAATTTTTTTTTTTTTAAAAAGCACTATTTATTCTTTTTATTCATTTTTATTTTTATTTTTTTTGCTTTTTAGGGCCGCATCCACAGCATATGGAAGTTGCCAGGCTAGGGGTTGAATTGGAGATATAGCTGCCAGCATACACCACAGCTACAGCAATGCAGGATCCGAGCCTTATCTGCAACCTGCACCACAGCTCATGGCAATGCCGGATCCTTAACCCATTGAGCGAGGTCAGGGATTACACCCGCATCCTCATGGGTCCTAGTAAGATTTGTTAACCACTGGGCCACAAAGGGAACTCCCTTTATTCGTTTTAAAAGGTGTGTTTTGTTAATCCTTTAACATTTCAGTTCTCATATAGGCCAAACATGTTGTATTCTGTAGGTATATATTTTAACATGAAATCAGATCTCCTGGGTTTGTACAAATTATTAGTCACATGCAAGTTAATACTTGTTTCTTTGTCCTCAAGTGGACTGTAGGATATTTTCTACATAGATTATCAATGTTGAATAATATTTGAAATTATATTTTTAAACAATACTTTTTAGAGCCTTATTGGATCTGATAGGTCAGTGTTGGTAAATTGTTGTTTATCCCAGTATTAGCAGTTATAAGCCAGTTTTCAAAGTGGATTCAAATATTATTCCATATTTTATAGAGCCTCCTTACTGATACTATCCTCCTTTCCTCTGTTCTCTCTGCCTCACAGTTTGATTTAATTTCTTTATATATTTGTGCATTTTGAAAAGTTTAGACCTGTTAATATCTTGGTGATGGATGGCCTTATTATAAAAATACATAGAGTGAGAATTATTATGAGGCGGTTATATTAAATGAACATTGGCAGACTAACTGAAAGCTTATCCATCATTATAAAAGTAATTTCTAGTATAGTTAGTGGTAAATTCTTTTTTCTTTCTTTTTTTTCATTTTTTTTTAATTACTCAAATGAATTTATCACATCTGTAGTTGTATAATGATCATAACAATCCTGATTTCACAGGATTTCCATCCCATAGCCCAAGCACATCCCCCCACCCCCCAAACTGTCTCCTCTAGAGACCATAAGTTTTTCATTGTCTGTGAGTCAGCATCTGTTCTGCAAAGAAGTTCAGTCTGTCCTTGTTTCAGATTCCACATGTCAGTGAAAGCATTTGATGTTGGTGTCTCATTGTATGGCTGACTTCACTTAGCATGATAGTTTCTAGGTCCATCCATGTTGCAAAAAATGCTGGTATTTCGTTCTTTTTGATGGCTGAGTAATATTCCACTGTGTATATGTACCACATCTTCTGGATCCACTCCTCAGTGGTAAATTCTTTTTAACAATAGTAAATATTCCAGTTTAATGGCCATTTGCTATTCTGTTATGACCCATAGTTGTATAGAATAGAGTAATTATGAAATGAATTGCACTATCTTAGACTATTTAGATTATTCTTTGAATGCTACTGCTGGTGATTACTGAAAGACATTTCCTAGAGGAAGGAAAACTTACTGGTTGAATTGCGCCCCTCCAAAAGATATGTTGAGTTCCTAACCCTTCATATCTCATTATGTGACCTTTTCTGTTAAGATTATTACAGAGGTAATCAAGTTAAAAGGAAGTTAGGGTGAACCCTTGTCCACTGTGACTGATATCCTTATGAAAAGGGGAAATTTGGAAGAAGACACACATAGAGGGAGGTTGATGTGAACATACACAGGGGGAGTGCCATGTGAATGAAGGCAGAGGGACTGATTCAGTTGCAAGCTGAAGAACACAAGTGTTGGTGGCTGCCGCCAGAAGAAGGACAAGAGGCAATGAAGGATTCTCCTCAGAATCCTAGAGCATGGTCTTGCTGATATCTTGGTTACGCACTCTCTAAACCCAAGAAATTACAAATTTCTTCTAAGAAATTTGTTTTAAGCCACCCAGTTTGTGATACTTTTGTATGGCAGCTCTAGCAAACAGATTTCAGAGAAATAGATTCACCTTTAGAGCCTTTATCACAGAAGTTGTTGAAAGGGAAACAATAGATTTAGTCCTTCATAGTGGCAGAATCCCACCTCAGCCCATCCATCCTGCTAATTATTTCTGTGTACTCTGGGGGAAAAAAGGCAAAAATTAACAACATATGAATGTTCCCAACTTGTTTTTTAAATAATTGAATTGCAAAAAACTTTATAAAGTAGCTATTATATTTTTTTTCATGAGGCGTAAAGGAAAGCACACTGAATAAAAAAGGTAAGAATTTGCAATGGAGAAATTAAGTATAAAAACAATCAAATGGAATTTGAGAATTGAAAATTCAATGCCTTAAGAAAAAAACCATACTGTGTGTGCTTAGAGGTGGCCTGCATGTGACTGAAGAGTCACTGAGGTTGAACATAGAGCATAGCAATTACTGAATTTGAAAATCAGAAAAAAATTTTTTTTAAAGGATCAAGATTCAATGGTTGTTTTAATAGATATGTAATTGGAATTCTAGAAGGTAAGGCGAAAAAGCTAGGGGAAGAAAAATATTAACAAATAATTGTACAACATTCCCAAATGTGCAGAAAGAGATAGGCTTGTACACATTCAAGAAGTTCACCCAGACCCAAGCATGTTTATCTTTGAGGATAAACTCAGAGGAGAACATGCTTGGACACATTGTGATTAAAATACTGAATACCAAAGATAAATTTTTTTAAAATCTTGAAAGCAGCTGCAGAAGATACATTATATATAGCTTAAGAATGATTTGGGTGAGTGCAGATTTCTCATTAAAAACCACAGAGAACAGAAGACATTGGAACAGTATCTTTAAAATGCTAACAGAAAAACAATGTCAAGCCAGTGAGGATGTCCCAGTGAAATGAAGCCATTGTAGATGAAGGAAAACTAAGAGAATTGTCACCAGCAGCTCTGCTTTACAAGGAATACTATAGGAAGTTCTGTAGGTTAATGGAGAATGATACCAGATGAAAACTTGGAACTTCGGAAATAAAGGAAAACCAATAGAAATGATACGTGGCTTGATAAATCTTTTTTTTTTTTTAACTTTTAAAAAATACTTATGACTGCTGAAAGTAAAACATGTAACACTGTCTGCTGGAGTTTTCAATGTAGGTAAATAATATACAAGACAACTTCATCTTTTAGGTTAGTGGGAGGTAAAGGGATCTATGTTGGTTGTCAGATTTCTGAATATCACAAGTGAATCTAACAAAAGATGTCCAAGATCTCTACCTGAAAACCACAAAACGTTTCTGAGAGAACTTGAACATCTAACTGGAGATCATGGATTAGAAGACTCAAAATTGTTAAGATGGCAGTTATCCCCAAATTGATCTAGATATTGGGGATAATCAGGTTTAAAAACGTTTTCTCTTTGAAAGATAGATTCACATGGCAGAAAGCCAGAAACTTGGAAAAAGTATTAGCAATACATTTATCAAACTATTGTCCACAATATTTAAGGAATCCTTTGTCCTCAATATCATGAAGGCAAAGAACAATATATAAATTAGCATGAATGCAAATGACAGGGAAAAGTTTTGAACAACATAAGCTGTATGAATGGTCAGTAAACACATGAAAAGATGTGTTTGTCTGCGTTCATCAGGGAAAAACAGAATGAAACATGAACATATACCACTGCACGCCTATTAGATCGGCTAAAATTTAAAAGACGGGGTGTTGTGAAGCAACTGCAACTGCTAATGGGAATGTAAAAATTATAAAACAACTTTGGAAACAACTTGAAAATTCCTGAAAAAGAACAACACATACTTACTGTATGACCCACCCATTCCTACCTAGGTATTTTCTAAGAACAGCAAAAATGTCTGTCTTCTGTACAGCTGAAATTGGCACAATGTTGTAAATCAACTATAATTTAAAAAGGAGTATGTCCATGCAGAGACATTTTACATGAATGCATTTAACAGCTTTATTTGCTTAGCCAAAACCTAAACATAACCCAAGTGTTCATCAGTAGGTGGATTTATGGCCTACCCATAGAATGTTCTCAGAAATAAAAAAATAATGAATTATTGCTAACTTCAGCACTGTGGATAAATATCGCAATTGTTACGCTAAGTGAAAGAAACCAACAACCAAACAAACTACTTACTGTATAATTTCATTTATATAAAAGTTATAATACGTAAACCACTGCACTGTGACAGAAAGTAGCTTCCTTCTTGCCTGGAAGCAGGGCACAGGGAGGGAAAGAGGAGGAAGTGATGAGAAGGATAGATTACAAAGGGACATGAAGAAACTCTTGGTGATAATAATAAAAAAAATATTCATAGTTTATATATTTAGTAACAGCTTTATCTCTGCATAATAGCTAACTGCTACTTGGATTTATCTACCAGAAACCTTATATTTTAAGGGCTTATTTTAGGGATCGTTATAGCCTTGGGAGGATTGTCTTACTCCACATGTTCTGGTTATCCATAGCTCTCCCAGCTGAGACTAAATTCTTTTGCCATTGTTGTTTTAGCCTGTTTTAATATTATTAAAAAATTTTTTTCTTATACGTTGAGATAATCGATAGTATTGTGATTTCTGTGGAGTCTTATTAAATGTCATACTGTGTCTCAACACTAGAGCTTTGGGATATCTTCTTTAGATATTTAGCATGTTTGGAACCAAGCTCAGGTTTTGTTATTTAAATATAAACCAGTTCTAAGCCAAGTTATCACCTAGCGTGAGCTTATATTTGGCCTGGTGTTTCCTTCTAATGTCTGCTCATTCCTTTTGTCCTTATCGTAACTCCATTACCGAACTACTGGGGCCTCCTTGCTGCTGCTCCCTGAATACTCTGAATATTTATTTATTTATTTATTTATTTTTGAGAATTAAACCAAGGCCGAATGAGCCTCATGCTCCAAGAATCCTTTGGCACCCCACATGGAATAACTTTTATCTATTCACTTAATTCCACTTTATTTTCTTGATAAGTCCTGATAAACCAGCTTCTGTTAAATTGTTACCAATGCTGTATCCACAGTTGATCACATGGTTGTTGGGAAATTTGTGATATTTCTGAAAGTATTTTGTGAACTCTGAGATGCTATATTAATGTCATTTTGTTAGTTTAGATTGACTTTGATAAAAATGAGAGTGCATCTATGGAAATTGGCATGAATATCCCCGATGGAATGCAGCATTATTCCTGAAGGGAGAGGAAGCCACAAAACAGTATAGCACTTTGAAGAATCTTTTATATTTTTGTGTGCTAGATTGACTTAAATTTTAATAGTAAAACATGAGACTCCAAATAAAGCTCTTTTTTTTTTGTGAGCAGTTGCTTTAGCCTGTACTTCCAGACTTCCTCTGGATTCTGTCAGAATTACAAAGAATGACTTGATTTTTTTTTTCCCCTAAGTGAATTCAGCAGATATTTATTGAGTGCTACATATAGGCCAGAAATGAGGGGAGAAAGATGAATAAGATAAATACACGAAGAAGGCCATGCCTACACACGTCATAATCCAGCTGTTGAAAGGCACAGATAAAGAGCAAATCTTGAAGGTATCATGAGAAAAATGACACATAACATGCAAGAGAACCAAGATATTATTGTTAGCTTACTTCTCTTAAGAAACTGTAGAGATCGAAAAATCAACATCTTTAAATTGTGAAAATTTTCTAAAAAGCCTCTCAACCTGGAATTCTGAATTTTAAAAAATAGCAGTTATGAATAAAGACTAAATAAAGACATTTTTCATATGAAAGAATCTATCACCACTAGGATTGCACTATAAGAAATCCTGAAGGAAATCCTTCATGGTGAAGGGAACTGAAACCAGATGTTTGAGCAACTTTTCAAATGTTTATTGGCCATTGAGTTTGCTCTTTTGTGAATTGACAGTTCATATTGTTTACATTAATTTGTACTTTTCTGATTACTAATAAGGATGAACAAATTTTCAATGTTTATTGACCAGTGGATTTGCTCTTTTATGAGTTATTTCATATATCATTTACCTAATTTTTAAGTTACTTTGGAGACCTTTCCTTATATTTCCATAAATACAAACCTTGTATCTAATGAAGTTATTTGCCTTTAAACTTTAAAGGATTTTTGGCCAAAAATGTTTAATCTTTCTTAGGGAACTATATCTGTATGTCTTTTTTTTCCATGGGTGTCCTGCCTTATAAAAAGAATGTTGTGGGCCCTTAAAATACAAACATCCATATGCATATAGGATCTTAAAATTTCTTTTACTTTTTTTTTTATGACTAAGGACCCAAAATAAATCTCTTTCTTATGAGTAGTTGCTCACAATTCATCTGGGGTCTTTTTGTTTTCTATTTGAGTTTTTGTGATGTACTTCTTGTCCTTTTTTGGGACTATTGGACTTCTTTTGAGAATCTTAAAGCCTTTTCCCCAGAATTTTGTATATGCCTACTAAATTTTACATGTACTGTCAGAGCTTTGTGTTCTTTTGATTATAGTATAAGCTTTTGATTCCATTCAAGTAATTCCTATTTAAATACCATTCTTTTGTTTATCTGTTATAGTAACATCAGAAGTGCTAACAATTAATTTGGTTCAGTAGTACTCAGAGCCCTCAAGTATTTTATGTATGTATGTATTTTTTTTTTTTTTTTTTAGGGCCGCATTTGTGATGTATGGAGGTTCCCAAGCTAGGGGTTGAATCAGAGCTGTGGCCTCTGGCCTACACCACAGCCACAGCAATGCCAGATCCTAGCTGCATCTGCAACCTGTACCACACAGCTCATGGCATGCCAGATCCTTAACCCACTGAACGAGGCCAGGGATCGAAACTTCATCCTCAAGGATACTAGTCAGATTTATTTCTGCTGAGCCATGACTGGAACTCCTGAAGTACTTTATATACTTTAAAGTATATTGCAAGTTCTACATGTAGGGCAGACCTAGAGCAAATTCATTGTCATGTCCAACATTGTTGTAGATCTATGTATCAATTATAGAGACCTAAACGACTGTATTTGTTCCTATAACTTATTGCCATTCAAAGCTTTAGATACTATAAATATTTCACCTGGTTGAATATTTAGAGAATTTGTTCCTAGGAGTGATGGAAGATAAAACATCTTTAATGTTTTTTCAAAGTTACCCAGTTCCCTTTAATATCTTTAGACACTGGTTTCTCAGACTTTAAAAATTGTGTTCCTTTCAAAAGTAAATGAGCCTATAGAACTTTTTTAAAAAGAATCTTTATTTTTTCCATTATAGTTGGTTTCAATTTTTCCTCAGTCAATAAATTGATATACCTTATAGGAACATAAAACTATCTTGGCATTTTGGGGTTTTAAGTATGTGAAACTAGAGAGAGAATGGGTTTTATGCTCCTTTCCTATCCATTTATTCATAGATTTTACTGCTAAAAGTTATGCTCAATCTTCAGCAAGGCAAAAGAATTTGGCACTATTGTCTGAGAACACAGGCATTTAATTTGGACAAAAGTGAGTCTGTATCCTTACACCACTCACTCATTTGTAATTTCTCTGAGGTCCTGATTTTTATTTTTGTCTTTTGAATAAAATTAAACTGGTTATGGTAACAACTCTATATGAAAAGGGTTTTTTGTTTTCTTTTGTTTTTTATCAAAAAAACTTTCTTTTGAAACTGAATTTTAATGGTTAGTGACAACTTACATGCCAAATGAATAGCCTTTCTAAAGTCTCCTTTATTTTGGTTTTTAAGTAAGGAAATGTATGTGCAATTAATTTTTAAACAAAATATTATATTTTTGATATTCAGTAAATATTTGATATATTATGCAAGATGTTATTGATATTCAAACACCTTCATCTATAACCCACATAAAGCTGCCTCACATTGTTCTCTTCTTTTAGTTTTCTAAGAAGTTTTATTGGGATATACATAAATACAGCAAACTTCACATGTCTCAATTATCTGTTTTGATAAGTTTTGGCATATGAATATGAATGAAATCATTTTCACAAGATAAGGATTAGATCAAAAAGATAATGCATAAATCCATCATCCTCCAAAGTTTGTAGGGTTCTCTTTGTGGCTCATTGGGTTAAGAACCCAACATAGTGTCCATAAGGATGTGGGTTCAATTCCTGACCTTGCTTAGTGGGTTAAGGATCCAGCATTGCTGCAAGCTCCAGTGTAGGTCGCATATGGGGTTTGGACCCTATGTTGTGATGACTGTGGTTTATGCAGGCAATTGCAGCTCTAAATCAGTCCCTAGTCTGGTAACTTCCATATGCTTAAGGTGCAGCCGTTTAAAAAAAAGTTTCTTTGTGGTCCTTTGTAATCTTCCCTTTTGTTCCTCCTCTTATTCCAGGCAATCACGGATACTGTCATTATTGATTGATTTTCATTTGCTCGGATTCTGTACAAATGGAATCATGTAGTTGTGTTCCTTTTCCTCATCCAGCTTCTTTGATTCAACATAATAATTTTGAGATTAATCCATGTTTTTCCTTGAATCCATAGTATATTTCTTTTTATTGCTAAGTGTTCTGTTGTATTCTTTATCCACTTACTGGTTAACATTTGAGATTTTTTTCCAATTTTAGACTATTACAAGTAAAACTATTGTGAACATTTGTATATAGATCTTTGTGTGGACATAGGCTTTAATTTTTCATGGGAAAACACTTAGGAAATGGCTCAATCATATGACATGTATATGCCTTTTTCAGAAACTGCCAAATTGTATCTAAATTTTGCTTTCCATCAGAGTAAATGAGAATTTGGCTGCTCTACCTCTTCACTAATACTTGGTCTGGTTATGCTATTTCATTTCAGACATCTTAATAGGTAGGTAGTAGAAGCTCATTGCAGCTTCAGTTAACATAATTTCAGTATAGCTTGAAGGAGAAGAGTTGAATTTTTGTCCTTTTTTTTAGTCTGAATTTGGGAAGTCTGAATTCTGTGATAGCAACTTTAAAGTTTATGTCAGTATTTGTTTGGAATGCTAAATATACATTGTACTTGGTAACACTGACATATAATTATTTTATGATAACAGTTAAAGGAAATCAGAAGTACAGACAAAAACAGCATCAGTTTTCTTTAAAAAATAAACCTTATGCCTTTAAAAGTACTTAGAAACTGTTTATGCTTTCCTTATTTGTTAGTTCTAATGGTTTAAGGAAAAGTAGAATAATCTTTTTCTAAAAAAATTGGTTTGTAACAAAATGGTTTCTTTTTAGAGAGAACTTATTCATGATTATGAAAGACAAAAGAATTTAACCTAAATTTTTTCTAAGGGCTTTATTGTAGTATCTCTAGCCATTAGGTTATTTTTTTAAACAGAAAGAGCTACAACCTGAGATTTGAGACTTCATCACACAAAAAGCAGGAGAAAACTATAACCCATGTACTGTTCTATATCAAATAAGGATTGACAACAGTGTTTTTAGGCATCTGTTCTGCCCACATAAGAAGCCAGCTTTATCATCTGGCTGTGTCCTGGGGCTGAAACTTCTTATAAATATGAGCATTTCTTTTTTCTTTCTTTTTTTTTAATGGAAGCGGAATATGGTATCCAGCTGTGGATTTGCTTATATATTGTGTTTGCATTTTTTTCCCCTAGGCTTGTTTTATACAGTATATGGCAATATGTTGTCATACAAATTCCATGATTAATGCTTATTTATGAAGTCTTGTGTAAATATCTTAGAACTTAGACAAACAATGTGCAAGTTAAACAGTTTTTTTTTTTTCTGAATATTGGAATGACAGATTTGATGGAAATAGTAGGTTGGATAGTTACGTTCTTTATCTGTGGAAAAGACTCATATGTAACATTTTCCTTTTACTCTTCTATGTTATATCATTCTTTTTTATTTTGCTGGACAAGAAGTCCAGTTTCAGATTTATTCTTCAGAAAGTAGATAAAATTTAAATGTGAAAATAATTCAGAAATAAGAACAGTAACTGTTTCATATATAAACTAAATAATCATATTTACTAGGATATATTTGGTTTCTAATTTTTATAATGACCTCTGTTTAAGAGGCACTTCTTTGTGGTAGCTCTATTAGTCATAAATTAAAAGCCATATACTGTCCTGTAATCTGTTTTATTAGCATTTTCATCATATTAGAGTTATTTTCCTACAAATGTGTGGTAAATTTTAGGTATGAATAAATTCATTAACTGTCTCAAATTCATGATAAACTGTTTAATATATACATATATATACATAAAGTGTATATGTTATGTGAATTCTCTTTCTCTGCATGGCACACCAAAATCATGGTGTCATGACAAACTAGTCATGATCATATGTATAATTACAGTATGCGTAATAACTGTATATTACAGATTATAGCTCATGATATAATATGATCAGTGATACATTAATTGATTTTTGTTTCATACATTTTTTGCTTCCCTTTTAATTTTCTCATATTTAGTATTGTAATCAGTTGTGACGAGATGTTGAAAAACTTGTTTCCTCCCTCTTTTTCCCCTTCTTCTCAGGTGCAGCTCTTATATGAGCTAACTGATATCATGAATAAAGTCTGGTGTAAGATTCAGAGGAGAGGCAATCTCAGTCCTTCTTCTGCTCATCCAGAGAGCTTGGCAGGGCCTGTTCCTAGTTCTCCGGTTAGAAGCAGTATAGGCACAGCTCCTCCAGATACCAGCACATGTAGCCCATCTGCTGATATTGGAACTACCACTGAGGTAAGTGTTCCTGAAAACTTCTGTTACTAAATGAAGGGAAATGTATACCACACAGCTCCGTATCAGGATTGAGACTGACAATGACTTCACCTCTGTGCAAACTAGCAAGTTCGGAAGGTTGTTGAGAAACTGTTGTAGCAGTGACTGTGTATTACAGTATGTTTCTCTTAGGAGCATGTATTTTAATCACTTTTCAGTAGTTAGTGGGGTAGGGTAGTTCAAGACAGTGGGGGTTCTGTGAAATGGCAAAAACTGAGACATAGTCCATGCAGGGTTCCTCAGAAGTATGGACACTTAGAAGCTGAGTGCAAAAGAGGCTTATGTGCCCCTTCCCCTACCCTGTCTGCCTCTGCACCTTTTTTGAACCAGTGTTCCTGTTATCGTTAGTCATTTTCAGTTTTGTCAGACCCAAAGTTCTCTCCTTTCTGTTGATCATAAAAGCTTTTATTGTAATTTTTAACACCATAACCTCATTCAATCTGCCAGTGCCCATTTTTATAACAAATATTTTATAAAGTCCCCTTTACTCTCCTGAATTGAAAATTTAAAAATGCAACATACATATATATACATGTGATTTCAAAAATATCTAGTATCTTGAGTAAAATATAAAGGATTAAAGGAAAATAATTTAAAGTATAGTAATATACTTTATATATATTTTTTAATATATATTTTAATATATGAGTGTTCTGGCTTGGCTGCTTGAGAAGTTGTAATGAAGTAGCCAGGTTCATATAATTACTGTGAATGTGTCTGAAACAAATAGATTTGTGCAGGTGTATTAAACACTGCAAGTTGTATTGTTATTGATGCTGTGATTTTCTGAAATAATGGAAAACTTGATAAAGTCAACCAAAAGCAGCCTAATGCATTTCCAAAAACTCCCTAGAGACCTGAACTTTTACCACTGAGAACTACCATAATAGAGGTAGAAATTATGTTTTTGTTTTTGCATAAACACATGTTGGAGTAAATCTCTTTGACTTGATCTCTTTGACTCCTGCATATGCAACTTCTCCATCCCTGCTCATTTCCAAACCTTAAGAAACACAGTGACCTAAATGATAGGACTAATCCTCCCCCACTCCAAGTGAAAATCTAGAAATATGCCTTATGAAGTCAGTGAGGTGTATCCTTTTGGGGTTAAAACAATGAATTCTTTCTTGGACATTGCTAATGTTGTTAGAATACAAAAGCTAACAATAAGGAAATAAGGAAATTTTCAATAAGGAAAACTTAACTTTCATCACTGCAGTAGTTTCCAAACTTATTTAACCAAAGACCCCATTTTCATAGCCTACATGTTAACATTGCACAAAATACACTTTGTTTAATACTTTGGTAGAGTAAGCAAAGCTTGGGATGATAAACTGCTAGACAAGGCTAATACAAGTGAAAGTGATAAATGAAGTTAAATCTTTTAGACATTTCTGTGGCAGAAAGGAGAGATTTGAGTTAAACAGTTGTTTGCTAAGTATTGTATTCCTTAGAATGTCAAGATCAACATGAATACCTATCCCGAGAGTAGTCTTATTGGAAAGAGATATTTAAAAATGTTGCAAGTCCAGAAAAGATGGGGCCCACTTGGAACGGTCACACAGGTTTGTCATACATTTAGGCTTGCCGTTCACATAAAGTACAGTTTGAATGTGCTCTCTAGAGTTGTGCAGTGTCCAACCTATACAAAAGGACATGGCGACGCTGACATTGAGATGTAATAGAGATGACATGCTCTGTAATTATAGAGAAATTATTAACACATTCAGTCTATGGAATCTGTAGGTATTTTGCAGAGGAAGCAACATTTAAGATGGATCTTAAAAAATAAAGACAATTAGTGTGACAATTTTATTTTAGTGGGCATATAGTAAATATGATGAATTAGAAGAATGGTGTCTTCATTAGCCAAAGTGAGGAAGAAAGGGAGAGGGTAACCAAGGGGGAGAAACTAATTTTGATTTTATTAAGTTCTTCACATGACTGCACTTAATTTAAACTTAGAATATTGAGGATTTTTTCTGATTGACTTCTAAATACAAATAATGAAAATATTTCTAGGGGATTTGTTACTTTTGTGTTAGTTACAGACTTAATCTGACCTGCGTGGAAAAAGATTTAAAAGTGAAAGACTCTTACTGCAAAAGACTCACATTAATATTCAAGAAAGACCATATAAAGCAGCTTTCACAAACTAATACAGAGTTATGGGAGGAGGGGATGTGGTAAATATTTCAAAAGGCTCCCTCTTTTGTTTATGTAGTGTGGTCAAGAAAAGAGGTGAGTGATTCCTAGTAGTCCAGTATGGATTTGAAACCCACAATCACTTAGGAGACTTGTTTCCTTAGAAATATCTTAAAATAATTTATCTGGTTTATTTTCCATAAAGGGCAGGAAGATTTTTGTAAAGACTATTTTGATATGATGGTCAATGTTAAGGTTTTGATTTTAACCTTGCAACTTAGAAGGAGGTATTTATATATTGAACAATTCATGTTTAATTTCTCTTCTTGCACTCAAGAAAATGTTTATGTGGAAAGCAAGATTAACTATGTATGCATCTCAGTTTTAATTTACCTCTCTGAGAATTAGCCAGTAAATGTAGTCATTGTTTTCTCCTTTGTGTATGAATGTTTCATCTATGACTAAAACTGTGGCTAGTTCATCCAGAATTCAGAATTTGTCCCCAAGCTTTCATTTCTCATTTCCTTATGTTTATAGTGCTGGTAAAACTGCGTAATGATCTTTGTAATTTACATTCCCTTTATTTTGAGTTCTAAAATGGCAGATAAGTTATTGTGATCCTTTGAATTCCGTTTAAAAATATTTTTGTAATTTTGATGAATTTGCCTGTGTATTTAAGCATATTACTTAACCAATAGCGAGAAAACCTTGTTTTCTCCCTGGAGAAACTACTTAATGAGTGGGTTAGGGAAGACAATGTGAAGAGGTTATACGTATAATTTGTTTTAATCCATTCAAAAGCATTTATGCCTCTTTGGACTTGGCACTCCTGGAAACTCTAGCATCTTTTTGTTCCTTTTGCTAATCATTGTCCTAGTAATCTCATGATTGTAAGAAGACATTCTATGGGCAACACTGTCATGTAAATATCAGAACTATCGGTATAGAGATTTAAATATATTGTTTATATTTTGTGGTTGATTATAGCAGTGCTTCCCTATCATTTTCATGTCATTACATATATAGAAAATGAAACTTGTATCTAGAGTAACCAGAAAAAGCTAGAAATCATTGAAAGCTCCATTTACCCCAGGCCCACCACAGAACACTGAGGGCCAAGAGATTCTCAGCACAGTTGTGACGTATCCCATGGTGTCTCAGCACACTAGTTAGGAAACTCTGAGTGATAGCATTTCTTTAATAAATTCTTAACATGTTTATTATTGCCTTAGTAAAAGAGTGTTGATGTTGATGCATTTAAATAAAGTCATTAATATTGAAGTTGTTTTATAGTTATGTTCTACCACCTCCCCACCATGCCATTGTAATAAAATAGTATTATAATAGCATGGGGTTACTGTGGTAAACCATTTAATTACTACGACAGGTCTTCTTCATGTAGCCAGGGCTAAGAAGACAATTTAAACTTTGTGGAATACCAACTAAACTGAGCACTTTTTAATCATTATCTCTTTTAATCCTCAAACCCTTATTATGAAGTAGATATTAATATTTCCTTTTCACAATGAAGAATTTGTGACTACAGAGGTTAACTGATTTGCTTGAGATCATAGACATAAGTGGCAATGCTGAAATGAAAACTTCTGCATTCTGACTCTAGAGTCCTTAATGTATATTTTCCTATGAATTCTGGGATTTAATCCATTTATAAACCTTGTTTTTTAAATTTTTTTTTCCTTTTTTAAAATTAATGAATTTTATTACATTTATAGATGTACAACAATCATCACAACCAAATTTTATAGCATTTCCATCCCAAACCCTCAGTGCACCCTCCCACCCCCCAACCTGTCTCATTTGGAAACCATAAGTTTTTCACAGTCTGTGAGTCAATATCTGTTCTGCAAAGAAGTTCATTGTGTCCTTTTTTTTTTGAGATTCCACATGTAAGTGATAGCATTTGATTTTGGTGTCTCATTGTCCGACTGACTTCACTTAGCATGGTAATTTCTAGGTCCATCCATGTTGCTGCCAATGCTGTTCTTTCCTTTTAATGGCTGAGTAATATTCCATTGTGTATATGTACCACATCTTCTTTATCCACTCCTCTGTCGATGGACGTTTAGGTTGTTTCCATGTCTTGGCTGTCTATATAGTGCTGCAATGAACATTGGAGAACATGTATCTTTTTGAGTCATGGTTTTCTCTGGATGGATGCCCAGGAGTGGGATTGCTGAATAAAATGGTAATTTTATTTTTAGTTTTCTGAGGAATCTCCATACTGTTTTCCACAGTGGTCACACCAATTTATATTCCCACCAACAGTGTAATAGGATACCTTAGAGAAAAAAAATAATAAACCTTGCTTGCTTTAAAAATTGTTGCTGGAGTTCCCGTCGTGGTGCAGTGGTTAACAAATCTGACTAGGAACCATGAGGATGCAGGTTCAATCCCTGGCCTCACTAAGTGGGTTGAGGATCCAGCGTTGCCATGAGCTGTGGTGTAGGTTGCAGACGCGGCTCGGATCCCACGTTGCTGCGGCTCGGATCCCACGTTGCTGTGGCTCTGGTGTCGGCCAGCAGCTACAGCTCTGATTAGACCCCTAGCCTGGGAACCTCCATATGCTGTGGGAAGCGGCCCTAGAAAAGACTAAATAAATAAATAAATAAATAAATAAATAAATAAATAAAGTAAATTGTTGCCAACTAGTGTACGTATGTTCTCCTTTATCCTGCTCAACACTTGATGTTTTGTGAAATACTTTTCTTTGATCCTAAAAAATTCTCACTTGAGAAAATGCTTCTTCTACATTCTCTTTAGTCTTTCTTTCTAGAACTTCCTTATTGGCTGTCTATATCTTTGGACCCCTATTTGTTGTTGTTGTTGTTGTTGTTGTTGTTGTTTTGTTTTTCTGTTTTTCCTTTTTTCTTCCTCCACTCTCATTAGCTCTGTTTTCTTTCTACGGCATTTTCTCAATTTCTTTTTTATTCTGCTTTAGTCAGTGTCACTTTATTTATAATCCACTTGGTTTCAGTCAGTGGGAGATAAAAGCAGAAGATTGGAGGATAAGAGAAGAGAAGTTTGTGGATTTCTTTCTTATTCCCTGTCCACTCCAGTGCCCCATATAGAAAACACTCAGGACACTTCTTCAGTCTGATAAAACAACGTGAATTGTCTGTTTTACTGAAACAGCTCTTTATTGCTCCAGGCTTTATGCTAATAGTTCCAACTCAGACTCTAAACTTTGTCTCCAAGTCCCTGAATGAATATTAAAATGGCCTTGCTCAAACCTCTGCTCCCTCACCTGAATTTGATACTTCCCTTTGCCACCATGGACTCAGTTCTCAGTTATTTACCCTGATTTTGTGTTTCCTCTGCTTTTCTGACATCTTGAGATTTGCCTTTATTTATTTCAAGTTTGGCTATTACATTAGAACAAGATGGCATTCTCAAATTCAGTAGTTTTGTTTTGTTTGTTAGGGCCACGCCTGTGATATATGGAAGTTCCCAGGCTGGGATTCGAATCAAAGCTGCAGTTGCCTACTGGCCAGCAATACCCAATACCTAATCCACTGAGCAAGGTCAGGGATAGAACCTGTGTCTACATGGATACTACTCAAATTCATTACTCTGAGCCAGAATGGGGACTGCCTCACATTGAGTAGTTTTAAGAGAGTTTAATAAAAGGGTAAAAGTGTTGACCGGAAAGGGAGAACTCAGGGATAGTAGACAACTGGAGCTAGTAACACTAGAATATTGTTGTCATAAATAGGCTTAAAGGCAGGGAAAATGGGGAATAATACTCTGACTTCATCCTGCTCCCTTCTGCCACCGTTCCTCATTAGCTGAAACCAACCAGAAACCATAGGACCAAAGTATTTTTACCTTTTTCATATATGTTAGCCTCACAGGTAGAGAGGGAATTAATGGTTGAAGAGTAGCACTAGAAGACCAAAAAAAAGATGTACAGCACTTTTTTTTTTTTTTTTTTTGTCTTTTGTCTTTTTTGTTGTTGTTGTTGTTGTTGTTGTTGTTGCTATTTCTTGGGCCGCTCCCACGGCATATGGAGGTTCCCAGGCTAGGGGTTGAATCGGAGCTGTAGCCACCGGCCTATGCCAGAGCCAAAGAAACGCAGGATCCGAGCCGCGTCTGCAACCTACACCACAGCTCACGGCAACGCCGGATCGTTAACCCACTGAGCAAGGGCAGGGATCGAACCCGCAACCTCATGGTTCCTAGTCGGATTCGTTAACCACTGCGCCACGACGGGAACTCCAAGCACTTTAATATATTAAAAGAAATTCTTATTTTGTTTTTATCTAGACTTTCAATGCTTTTGTGGTAGAAAAGGAAAATGTTCAACCTAGTCTGCCATGCTACCTGAATTTAAATTTCTTTAACATCATTTGAGTACTAAAAACCAATCTTTAGAATCTTTTTATTTCTCACTCTGCCTTGTATGTATTATATTAGAGTCTCGGTATTATTGGTTGAATTTTGATTTTTTTGTTGAATTTTTTTATTGTGGTAAAATATAAGTAGCAAAATGTATCATTTTAACCATTTTTAAATGTACTTTTAAGTGGCATTTAATCAGTATTCAGTGTTGCATAACCACAAACACTATCCATTTCTAAAACGTTTCCTTTTCAAATAAATAGTCTGTTCCAATTAAACAATGACTCCCCATTCTTCCAATCCCATCCCTAGTAACTACTGTTGTACTGTCTGTCTCCGTGAATTTGCCTATTTTGATACCTCAAGTAAAAGGAATCATAAGTTTTTGCCTAGCTTATTTCACTTAGTATAATGGTTTTAAGATTCATCCAGAAGGAGTTCCTGCTGCGGCGTAGGGGGTTAAGAATCCTCTGACCAGTGGTTTGGGTTGCTGCAGAGGTGCAGGTTTGATCCCCAGCTTGACACAGTGGGTTAAAGATCCATTGTTGCCACAGGTGTAGCATAGATTGCAGCTTTAGCTCCTATTCAATTCCTGGCCCAGGAACTCTCATATGCCATGGGTGTGGCCAAAAAAGAAAGAAAAAAAAGATTCATCCATGTAGTAATGTGTATAAGAATTTTATTCCCTTCTATGGCTGAGTGATACTCCATTTGTGTACATAGCATATTTTATTTATCCATTGATCTGTAGATGGATATCTAGATTATTCCCATCTCTTGGGTATTATGAATAATGCTGTTATGAACATTGATGTATAAGTGCTGATTAAAATTTTATGCATTTTGGAGTTCCTATCGTGGTGCAGTGGCTAACGAATCCAGCTAGGAACCATGAGGTTGCGGGTTCAATCCCTGACCTTGCTCAGTGGGTTAAGGATCTGGCATTGCTGTGAGCTGTGGTGTAGGTCGCAGACGCGGCTCAGATCCTGCGTTGCTGTGGCTGTGGCGTAGACCGTTGGCTACAGCTCTGATTAGACCCCTAGCCTGGGAAACTTCATATGCCTCGGGAGTGGCCCTAGAAAAGGCAAAAAGACAAAAAAAAAAAAAAAAAAAAATTCTATGCATTTTATGTGACCTGTTTAAAACTAATACTTGAAATGCTATTCTAATTTTTCTTTACCTTTTGAAATATGTTGATAACAGAGTTATTTGCTATAAAAGTTAAGGAGCAGAGGAAAGTGAATGCAGAGATATTAAATATACTTTATTCAGTACTGGTTTTATAACCCAGAAGAGCACATTTTTGTCATTTTTTTAAAGATGTGATTTGCTTAGTACCAACCAGGAGGGTATAGAATTAAAGTGTCACTTAATGTTATCCCCAAATGTATTTAAACATATTTCGAGTTTTGTCAAAGTGATTACAAAAGGGGAAAGGGTAAAATTAGAAGTAGTTTACTTAGTTTCCATGGTAACCTTGGGAAAAGAAAAGCAGAATGTTAGTCATTTATTTTCTCTATAATGTATTTGTTTTTTTCTCCTGGCAAAAACTAGCTGCATTGTGTCTGCTGCCTCCCTACTTTTTGTGGTCGACTCTCTCTTTTGTCAGTCTTAAGAATTGCCTTCCTCTAACCAGCATCATTATTTTGTATACTAGGAAACTGAAATGCAATGAGTTGAATTTAGTGCCACAGAAAGTAGGGACTGGACCAGCTCATCTTAGTTAGTAGAATCTATAGAAGGCATGTTAAAATCAAACAATTGAATTTTTATCTCCGCAATTTATGAACACATTATGTAAACTCTGTGCTTTAGCTTCATCAACTCTAAAAGTGTAGATAATGTTAGCATTCATCTCAACGTGTTAGTACAAATATTGAGTATGTACAGTTTGTCCGTATACCCTGTGAACAGTGCACAGTTCTCTATTTGTGTTTTCTTTAATTTCAGTAAGATTTTAGTTGCCATTTTAAAAGTCTTGACCATTTTGTTATAGATATGTTCTTTAGTATTTGATACTTTTATTCAATTGATATGATTATATACTTTTATAATTTATTCTTTTAAGGTGACTAGTAACATTGGTTGATTTTCAAGTAGTAAACTCATCTTGCATTTCTTGAACAAACCCAGCTTGGTTGTGATATATTTTCCTTTTTATGTCTTGCTGGATTATGTTTGCTAATATTTTATTTATAATTTGGTATTTATAATCATGATTGATACTGGTTCTTTTATAAAGTATCTTTGTCATATTTTGGTGTCATGATTGTACTGGGAAGTGTTCCCTCTTGTTTTCTGGAGAAGTATGTTTTGTGTGGAAATTCTCCCAGCCACTGTATATTCCCATGATAACCAGCAAGGTGATCCTAATTGAAAAGGTACTTGGGTCTAACACATACCTCATCCACGTTGGAAGGTGTTAATTTAGGCATTATTTGTATGTAGAAAAAGATTTAACTTATAAGATTATTAGAAAAGAGGTAATAGACTAGATAAAGACACCTATTTCATCGTTATAAGGGGAATACAGTCAAGAATCTTGTTCCTTGCTCCGAACTCCAATAATGATATTGCTATATTTCTAGAAAAAGAATTTTATACTACTCATTGATAAAATAATACTTAATGATAAAATATTTTTACCATTTCTGTTTATATAAAACTAGTAAACATATTAATTATAAATGCTCAATAAATATACTATATTTTTGATACTATGATTTTTATATTTTCGATACTATGATTTTATGAACCAGTTAATTTTTTATTGTGGTAAAATATGCACAACATCAAATTACCTTTTCAACCGTTTTTTTTTTCTTTTCCTTTTTAGGGCTGCACCCAAAGCATATGGAGGCTCCCAGACTAGGGGTTGAATTGGAGCTACAGCTGCCAGCCTACACCACAGCCACAGCAACACAGGATCTGAGCCGCATCTGTGACCTAAACCACAGCTCGCAGCAACGCTGGATCCTTAACCCACTGAGCAAGGCCATGGATCGAACCTGCAACCTCATAGTTCCTAGTTGGATTCGTTAACCACTAAGCCATGACGGGAACTCCTCAACCATTTTTAAGTGTACCATTTTGTGGCAGTAAGTACATTCACACCGTTGTGTAACCATCACCATCAACCATCTCCAAAACTTTTTTATTTTTACAATCTAAAATTTGATACCTACTGAACAATAACTTCCCACTTTAAAATTGTCTTCCAATCCATGAACATGGGGTATTTTTCCATTTATTGTATTTTTTTTCATTTCTTTTAGCAATATTTTATAGTTTTCAGTGTGCACATTGACTTCCTTGGTTAAGTTTATTCTTAAGTATTTTATTCTTTTTGATGCTGTTATAAATAGAATTTTTATTTCCTTTTCTGATTATTCACTATTATTGTATAGAAACACAGCTGATTTTTATGTGTGGCTTCTAAACTTTCACTTTGTACAGTAAGCAATAGTGCTTGGTACAGTGTAGATTTTATACACACTGTTCTTAAATATATGAATGTTAAATGATTTGGGAATAGCAACCCGTAACAATTATATCTGATTTATTAGAGTTCAGGGCATAGGGATCTATGTATTGTCACTATACATATATTTTGATGTAAATTCATAAACCATTCATGAGCTTTTCAGTTTGTTTTTATGTCTTTTGTTATTGTATTTTTTAACATAGTGATTTTTATTTTTTTACTATAGCTGGTTTACAGTGTTCTGTCAGTTTTCTACTGTACAGTATCATAATTCTTTTATATTATTTATCAGATCTATTATCTGAATCTCTTGCGAGTCTAATCCTAATTGTGTTTTTAGCTCTTGCTCTTAGTGGACTAATTTCCCTCTGTGTTATGTACTCATCTGCTGGGAGTCCTTCACTAGTGGATCTTGATGAGGCTCTTTAAGTACTGCTTAAGGGCCTGTTCTCCAACAGGGGTTTTACGTGTTTCCTTCTCTGAGAATCTGCAAGGACTATCACTGGCCTGGGATACCTTTGTTGTTAATTTCATAGCTAGACAGGATTTTTTAGAAACATTTTGGTAGTATGAAATCAAGCCCTCAAACATACATGTAACCCAGAGTTCTGTTTACGCAGTCTCAAGGGTAATTTTTTTTAGAGTTCTTCTCTTGGCTTGGTGGAAACAAATCTGAGTAGTATACGTGAGGACGCAGGTTTGATCCCTGGCCTTTCTCTGTGGGTTAAGGATCCAGCATTGCTGTGAGCTGTGGTGTAGATTGCAGACTTGGCTCGGATCTGGCATTGCTGTGGCTCTGGCTTAGGCCAGCAGCTATAGCTTGCATTAGACCCCTAGCCTGAGAACTTCCATATGCCGCAGGTGCGGCCCTGGAAAAAAAAAAAAAAAAGAAGAAAAAAATGGATAGCTTTTTTCCACTATCTAAGCTCAGATAGACACTGCTTTTTTCTTGGGTTTATTCTGTTGTTTTTCTAATTTCTTAAAATAAATACTTACCTTAATTATGTTCAGCTTTTTTGAAAAAAAAATTGTGTTAAAGACACAGTCATTTATCCTTAGAGGAATTTATAATATTTAAGTGGGGGGAGTGGATATCTACATACACATAATACATAGGTGGGCTGAGAAACTTAGTGCATAACTAAGTTACTGCTTTCCATAGAAAATTATGTACTACATAGAAGGGGAACAAAAATTTTGTTACATAGCAAGCTGTCTTTGGCACAATAATTGTTATCATGGTTCCAAAGACAAATAAGAGCTTAGCTGTATACTTGAACGTACTCCACTGTATTTTAGCTAGTTAGAGTTGTCAGAAATTTGTGTTTTAGGTAGATGTTCAGGAAACTGAAACATTGTATAATCATGTTCATTGAAATATCTATGCCATTTTGCTTACAAGATAGCCCAACAATAAAAAACTGATCATTATACAACTATAGATGTGATAAATTCATTTGAGTAATAAAAAAAAAAGCACACACACACAAAAAAAAAAGTCCTAATAACATTTTGGAATTCCCTGGTTCAGTAGGTTAATAATCCAGCATTGTCACAGCTGTAGCACATGTTCGGCCCCTGGCCCAGGAATTTTTGCATGCTATAGGCATGACCCCTCCCCCCAAAAAGTACAAAAAATAAGTGCCAACATTTTTATGATTCATTTTCCTAACAAGTAAACAAGGCAAATATACATAGAGTACACAAGTACATTCACATACTTCCCTTAT
Organism: Sus scrofa; assembly: GCF_054392235.1. NCBI lineage: Eukaryota > Metazoa > Chordata > Mammalia > Artiodactyla > Suidae > Sus > Sus scrofa. The sequence continues at coordinate 37,471,850 of NC_139386.1, read as the reverse complement.
AGGGTCAATATATAAGCTGCAAGTCATTTGGAAGCTGTTCTAATTATATAAAATGATATTTTGCACTTCTGGATTTTCAGTACTTTCCATAAAGTTGATATAGGAAGGACAGTTATTATGGATAGCTATGTTGTGTTGATGAAATTCAGTCCCTCCAATTTAGTAGTAATTTTGAGCCAACCACTAAGTACGTTTTCATTTTAATTTTATTGTATGTTTGTATTGTGTCTTTGATGATGTTATCCTTGTTCACAGCATTTTAAAAAAATAATTTCAAAGCTCTAGAAAAATATGAAATGCTGGCTCAATGATAGAATATTGATTTAAAGCTCAACATAAGGTAAAAATTGACAAATTAACCACCAGTGTTGGAAGCTTAGGGTCATGGCAGAATTTGAGTTGCATTTTATTTTGATTCTGGAATTTAAATGGCTTTAGCAGCCTATTTCTCAAAAAAAATCCAGCATGAGCTGTATTGTACAGCTCGAAATGTAGTCAGTATTTTATAGTAACTTCAAGTGGAGTATAACCTATGAGATATTCACTATATTGTACTCCTGAGATTAATATTGTATTGTAAATCAACTGTACTTCAATTAAATAAAAAGAAAATATATTTCCAGGAAAAAAACAGAACAGCATGAAGTGGTTCATTTCTTAGTCTCCAGTAATTACTTAAAATGCATTTATTTTCAGTTAAATCAGGACTGAAAATTTGAGGTAGAGGGGATGAAATGAAGGAAGGTTCTGAAAAGGTGCGAACTTCTAGTTATAAAGTAAATAAGTCCTAGTGATGTAATGTACACCATGGCGACTGTAGTTAAAATACCATATTGTATATTTGAAAGTTGCTAAGAGAGTAAATCTTAAAAGTTTTCATCACAAAAAAAATAATTCATGACTTATGTGTGGCAACAGATGTTAACTAGACTTACTATGATCATTTCACAGTGTATATGTAAATAGTGAGTCATTACATATACCTGAAACTATTATAATATTATGTGTCACTTATATCTCTCCCACCCTCACCTCCCCAAAAAATGAAGTTGTTTGGCATCAACTGCTATAGGAAAACTGTTGTCAGGTTTTCAGTTATTTAAGTTCAGTTAGCCTAGCATGAATCTGTCTTAAATTGTTACAGAACAACTCTTTATCTTTTTTAAATGATTTTTCTTTTTTCCATTATAGTTGGCTTATAGTGTTCTGTTAATTTTCTACTGTACAGCAAAGTGACCCAGTCACACATACATATATACATTCCTTTTCTCACATTATCTTCCATCATGCTCCATCACAAGTGACTAGATATAGTTTCCAGTGCTATACAGCAGAATCTCATGGCTTACCCATTCCACATGCAATAATTTGTATCTGTTAACTCCAGATTCCCAGTCCATCCCACTCCCTCCCAAACAACCCTTCAGAAAGTAAATTTAGTTTGAACTTCTTGCTCAAATTGCTCTTTCAATAATATTTTATAATAATTTTAAATTTCTTCCTGAAAATAGACTTATTTCATTAAATATTAATCGTTAAATGATTATATCCTCAAAACATCATCTCATCAGTTGAGTAGCTTTTGAATGAGCCAAGGGTAATTTGTATCAAAGCAGATTATTGTTTAGCCATCACATATAAATCAGCACAATATTTTGTTTGTCCTGCTTTTCTTATTTCAAAATAATCATGCCAGAAGATGTCTCTAGTTTCTCAATTATTGGCTTATTTTTTAAAATTCAGTTTAGTTGTATATTAATCTGAGGTCATTTTATATTGTTGTACAAAGTAAGTACAAAACTTTGAAATTACAGTTTTGATTTTTTTTAATTTCTAACTAATATTTGCATTCAAAAAAGTTCATAAAAATTTAAAACATTTACTATTTAGATATTTCTTGCTCAGTTGGGTCAAAATAATTATTTTTTAATTATTTCAACTATAAAAAGATTCACTATAAGTGAATCTAGTTTCTAAAAGCTTACTCTCAACAGCTGTTTTAAGTAAAAGAAAAGTATTTGCTTATATGATTCCCTAGATGATTTATACTTAAACTGTAATTCTTTTTATGTTGTCATGTTGATAGGGAGCAACATACTTTTCAGTGGATATAGCTCTAGTTTCTTGAATATTAATCAGAGTGGTAGGGGTGTGGAATATAAATGAGAGGCTTCAGAACTGAATTTAAAAACAGGTATTCATTTTCCCCACCCTCACATTAAAATAGTGAGAACAGGAAGTTCCCATTGTGGCTCAGCCGTAACAAACCCCAGTAGTATCCATGAGCATGCAGGTTCAATCCCTGGCCTCACTCAGTGGGTTAAGGATCCAGTGTTACTGTGAGCCGTGTGGTAGGTTGCAGATGTGGCTTGGATCTGGCGTAGCTGTGACTGTGGCATAGACCAGCAGCTGAAGTTTTGATTCGACCCCTAGCAAGGGAACTTTGCTTATGCTATAAGTATGGCTCAAAAAAGCAAAAAAAAAAAAAAAAAAAAAAAAAAAAAAAAAAAAAGAAAGAAAGAAAAAAAGCAAAAGTAGTGGAAACCACAGCAAGCCACTTGTTACTGTGGACTTAAGTACAAACACTGTTTAGCCCTTTGGGAAGTTTTGTGATTGAACAAGAATGCTGGGGTTATTTTGATAAGGAAGAATAGTAGGGTGACCAAAAGTATGATCATCTGTGAGCTCTGAAGTAGGCCAAGGATGGAGGCTGAAGTGTTTGCTCTTCCAGATGAGCAAAGATAAATTCAACTAGCAAAATAAACTCAGTATTTTGGTCACTTTGCAACCAAATGGTGAAAGATTTGAACTGTATGTTTTAGAACTTGGCATAAAGAGTCTTGAGAAAATATCAGCATCTCCAAATCTGGCTCAGTTTTTTCTATAAGTTTAGAAATAGAGGAGAAAATTAATGTACAAACATACTTAACAGTTTTACACCAAATGCTGTAGATCCAAATTGAAAATTGAGACTGTATCAAAAAGAGAGCAAAACTTTTTCTTAAGAGTGCTTGCTGATTATATTTGAAGCTGAAGTTTTCTTAGCATTCCTATTGAATATACTTAACAGTGTTAAAAATCCAGGGCTCATTGATTTGAGATGGTGTTTTCCCCACAGTTTCCATTCTTGTGATTATAGTGTTCTTCTAACTGTTGGAGGGAGAATTTAGTTTATGAATTCTTCTGCTCTAAGAACCAATCCATAGAGAAATAAGGGCATACTGACTACATTGTGTTGTCTTTTATTGAATTTGACTTTGTAAAATGTGTGTCTTTTTCTGGGGTTAGTTTGTGCTTTTCATTAGATGTTGTGTTATTTCATACAGCTAACCAAAAACCTGAATTTTCAAATAGCTTCTCAAATTCTAGGAATTTCAATTATAGCAGATTTAGGGCCACTTATATTTTGGAGAAGCATTTGTATGAAAACATCACAGTGAGCTGTTTGCTTTGCTTGGTGTAACTGGAACAAAGAATGACTCAACTATCTCCAGATTTAAGTCTATAATTTTCTGTCACGCTAAATCACAGGACACCATTGCTTTGCAGTGCTTGGTGCCTAAGTATTCTAACAGTAAACACTTGCCTGTTTTGTGAAAATCTTTCTTTTTGTATCCTTTTGGGGATTCAAGGAAATTGGATTTTCTTCTGATTGAAAGATAACATGGAATTGAGATCAAGGTTAAAAACATCATGTAGGAACTGAACATACCTGTGTAGATGTCATGTCTGTGGTAATGGGAGGAGGGTCTTTGGTTTGGTTTTGTATGAGGTTTTACTTATCTTCCCTGCTCTTGAGTGCCAGTCTAATGGTTTAACAAAGAGATTAGTGGCTTCTTCTCTAAGAAAACATCATAGAAATAGCATACTGACCATGTCATATAGTCTTCTATAAAATTTTAAGGGATGTTTTGTTCTGGTCGTTGACTACTGGTTTTGAATCCTTAGAAATGGACATTTTGTTGAGACTCAAAGCAACAGTTAAATATTACAAATTGAACATGTAAGGCAAAGGAAAATGTGCTGAAATTAGAAATAAGATAGAGTGAGAAAGGCAAAGGGTACAGGATACCAAATTCTATAGGACTGTGAGTAACAACTTGAAATAGTAGTTCAGCTTGGTGGTGATAATTATACATACTCTTTATGAATTGTATATTACATATAACCACTTTATGTTCATGTTCTTATTTAATCTTAACAATTCTGAGAGAGAAATACCCATTTTGCAGAGGCAGAAACAAATTCTGAGGTTAAATTACATAGCTAGTATCTAAAGTCCCTAACCTGGTACATACAGCATGTTGCCTACCAGACTAAACTTAAGTACCTGTTACTAATATTTAAATATACACGTACCTTTTGAACAAATGAGCATACTATGGTGTATTTGATTTGTCCACCGAGTGGACCGCGAAGTTGAAATTTTAGCAACCCAAATACTTGATAGCTAATTCCAAAAAAGCAGAATACATGAGTTAGTGGTCACTATCTCTACCTGCCTTTGAGAATGAAACTACACCTTCAAACCAGAATTTATTTTTCAGCTGCTGAAAAGGTTAAAAAGCAAACAAACAAAAAACAACCCAACCTTTTACAGAAAGTTTGGTAGTACCAAATTTAGGACCTTATATGTGTCTAGAATTCACTGTGTACTTGTTAAATTGAATAATCTTAGCCTCTCTACCTCTAATTATGAGGCTTCTAACCATAAAGATCATTTTTAAAAAGTCTGTTGTCAGCTCTACAAACTTTTAAATATCTCCTTGATATTGAATTGTGAGGCAAGATGAAGGTTTTGCTGTTTCTTAATCATTCTAATTATGCTTTGTTTTGCTATGGTTATTGTAGATTCATACATAAATACATTGTAACAGGGGTACACAAACTTTTTTTGTAAATGACAAGATTATATTTTAGGCTTTGTGGGACATAGCATCAGTATGGCAACTACTTATTTCTGCTAGACAGTAGTGATAGGCAGTAGATAAATGCGTGGATGTGGCTATGTGGTTGTAAAAATTTTGTTCCAAAAATAGAGCTAGATTTGCCCCTTGGTGATAGCAACTCTGTAAGGAAATACTCATTGATATGATCCTAGCTTATCTCAGGAAACTGGAAGGGCATGTAGGTACATTGTAATTATGACTGGCATATGCACACTATTGTGTAAGAAATGGATGGTCAACAAGGACCTACTGTATAGACAGGGATCTCTCTCTAATATTCTGTGATAACCTATATGGAAAAATAATCTGAAAAATAATGGATATGTGTATATGGATAACTCACTTTGTTGTACAGCAGAAATTATCACAACATTGTAAGTCAGCTGACTTCAATAAAACTTTAAAAAATGAAACATGATTAGTATATGTTTATGTTATTGGCGTTATGTATTAGTATAATCAGTATGGTATTAGCACATATAAGGATAAGTTCTAAGCAATAATTATAGACTTAAAATTAATTTTTTGTTACTTTTATTTGTTACAAAGTGTTGTTATTTCTCATCCCAGGGAGATTCTGTACAAGCACTTGATGATTCACCATTCTCAGATTCTGTTACCTTGGAACAAACTACAAGTAACATTGGTGGATCCAGTGGTCGTATTAGTTTGTGGATGCAGTGGGTGCTCCCCAAAATTACTATAAAGCTCTTTGCTCCAGATCCAGAAAACAAAGGCACAGGTACAGGATTACTTTTCTACTGAAAAGATAAAATATTGAACACTATCTTTAGAAGAAATTAGAGACTTTGTTTTATTTATCGTTGTCATTTTCATCAGCCATCGTTAGAAAATTCAAGTGATTTCTATTACAAATACTAACATGTTGACTGTAACACCTAAATTTTGTCTAGTTTGTATTATAATTCATTCCAGAAGCCATGAGGTAATTTCACTGGTTGTATTCATGCATTATATATCATCACTTAAAGTATTGCAAAGATTGTTGACTGATATTGGAAGTAGCACTTCAGATATTAACTGGGATTTTTCATCTTGAAATAGGTATCCTTTCCTAATTGTAAGGCCTATATTGGTATTAATTTTCCTTTTTATTGTAGAATCTCATGTGCTTAATGAATCTCTGTAGACATCGATGATATTATGCCAACAGTAAATGTAAAATAGAAAGTTTTAATATTGTTAGGCCTATGCTGATATTAATGTTTACCTTATTTCAGAACTCTGTATGGTCAGTGAACTAGAAGATCTCAGTGCTTCCATAGATGTCCAGGATGTGTACACCAAAGTGAAATGTAAAATAGAAAGTTTCAATATTGACCACTACAGAAGCAGGTAAATAATGAATAATGAATATGGGAAAAGTGATATTTTCTTTGAACAAAGTCTATATAAGAATTTTTATACTTTAATTTGATTAGTCCTTTTTTTCCTGTATTCATCATATTTATTTATTCAGAAATTATGAAGTGTTTGCAGAAGCACATATGTTTCTATATCTTTATTGATGCATTATATACCCTAAAAACCAGTCTTGTCTTTAAACTGGTTTATAATTCTACATTAAATACATTTGAATTTTTATTCTTAATTGTCTATATCATATTGTTTATGTTATCAAATCTGTCACAGCCAGAAAATTATATCAAAATTGTGAAGTTCAAAATATTTTGCTGAATATATATTAGGACCTGTTATAATAGTGTTATTTTACCAAGTGTATAATTGTTTTTGTTGTAGTTAACAGTGAATCACTAATTGATTTTTTGATGATGGGATGATTAGCTCTTTAGTTCCTTTTGAATGGTATATCTCTATATGAAAATGATCCTTGCAAGTGATAAATGAATTTTATTTTACTGCTGAAATAATTTCTTGATTATATGACTATTATAATTTATGTTCCAGATCATCAATGATTTAACTCTTAAGTGTATGTACAATTTAAATATTTAGATTATTTATTCATCATTTAATCAGAATATTTATTGAGTATATATTATGTCCTGAGTACTCTGCTAAGCACTGGGGGATATAGTGTTTAACAAAAATAATCATAAATCATGCTTTTATGGACCTTATAGTCTTTTGAATGAGAAAGAAAAATAACCAAGTAAATGTACAATTTACCATGAAGATAAACCAGGGTATAGGGCTAATGTAAATTGTTCTACTGATTACATTTTCAGATCCATGTTTTAGTTCAGGGTAGTGTTGTTTATATTTTTACTACTTGAAATAGTTATATATGCTCAATTTTTTAATCAGAAAAATTGAAGAGAACAGATAAGGTGAACTTATGTTTTCCAGGCCAGGGGAAGGTTGGCAGTCAGGACATTTTGAAGGAGTATTTCTGCAGTGCAAAGAGAAACCTGTGGTGAGACTCATTTAGTAATTCTGATTTTTCAAAAAATATATTATAAATTGCTTATCTTTGTTCTTTCATGCAATAGGACTAATGGTTACAAGAATTAAAGCTCAGAGTAAATTCTTTTTGACCTGTTCTTTCAAAATCAAATTTTAAAATAAAACTGTTTATTCTTTGAAGCTGCTTGTGTTTTGTAACCATTTTCCTATTATAGCAATTAAGTAAATTGTTCAATAAGGCAAAGGTAGGATTGCTTTTATTAATATACTTTATCATTAATGTCATTAATGTATTATTATGTTGACTTTTTAGAAGTTTTTCACATTTGTAACTGAGTTTATGTTGGGTTGTGCTTTATTATAAATTTTAAGTAGTAATTTACACTAAAAGCAGTTTTTTTTGTTTTTGTTTTTTTTTTTTTTTTTTGGTTTACTTCCATTAACAATGCTTTTGCAGAAGATGGTTCAAACAGAGGCCATACCTAGCAGTGGCTCAAACCTAAACCTATGCAAACTTGAGCAGAATTAAAGCTATCCAAATTTTTTTGCTTATGGCTTTTATTGCTTTTTGTCTTTTCACCTTCTTTGCTCCTGTCCATCACCTCAAGCCTTGGGGAAGAGTGTTGGTCTCTGGGGCAATGTGGAGGTGTCTTCCTTTCCTGTACTGACAAGCTGAACAGACGCACCTTGTTGGTTCGACCCATCAGCAAGCAGGACCCTTTCAGTAATTGCTCTGGCTTCTTTCCTTCTGTAAGAAATCATTTTTAAATTATGCTACAGAACTCCCATTAACGGGAACCCAGAGAAGGAATTGAACTATCCACAGAGTCAACTCTTGATTTTCATCTTTCTCTGTATCATCCACTTTGTACTGAAGTGCAATGTATTCTGAAATCTTGGACTGGTTTTCAGTATAGTATATTTTGTTTCTGACTTACTTGAGTATGCTATTTGTCATTCTCCTTTTGTGAATACAAAGTAATTTTACCATCAGCATTAGAATATCAAAGTAGGATGTTAAATGCGTTTTTTTAAATTATGCATGTATCGAATGATCAAGAGTTGACCATACTGCTTTTGTCTTTCCTATTATCATTCTAACTTAAATTGCTTTTTTTCTATTATTATGCCATTTCCTTCTCACACCTAACTCCGGATACCTTCTTTGGTTCCTCTTAAACATAGATAAGACTGTACATCTGTCATTGACTTGGTGGAAGATGAACACTAGACTGTGTACCAGTGGGTTTTAGAAGTTTAGAACCTTTCTTGCCCTAGTGGTCCAAAATATCTGAATATGTTATTAAGCTAATTATTTTAAGTGACATTCCCAAAGTCAATAAAAATGCATGTAATTTTAAAATATTAAGAGCAGATTATCACAATGATAATAGCAGTTCTCTTAAGAATTTATTAAAATAGTACATTGCTAGATATTTTCTCATCATGTATAAACTGGTATTTCCCCTTTTTTATAGTTCAAATGGTATTTAAGGCATATGTCATTAAAACGAGTATAAAAATTAGCCAATTTTTGTTTTGTTTTGTTTTTGTTTTTGCTGCACCATAGGCATATAGAAGTTCCTGGGCCAGGGATTGAACCTGCCACAGCTTCAGCAACACTGGATCCTTAACCCACTGCACCAGACTGGGGACCAAACCTGCACCTCAGCAGCAGCCCAAGCCACTGCAGAGACAATGCCAGATGCTTACCCCACTGTGCCACAGTGGGAACTCCAGCCAAATATTTTAAATAATTGCATTCTTAGATTTAATGTTTAACATTGTATTTGCAAATACTGATTTCTGATTTGATTTTTGACTCTTTTTTAGCCTTGTCTGGAAAAAAGATGTCTCTAAATGTGGTTTTTATATCAGTGGAAGTTCTGTTTAGATTATTGTTAATGTCCTTTAAAATTTCTTAAATCAATTATTCTAAATTTTTTAATTTTCTTAACTTTTTTGTCAGTGCTTTCTAACTTTTCATTTTAAGTACTATAAAATATTATTACTATGTGAAAAATTTGTATTAACTCCAGCTAGTATTCATTTACTCTTCAATTTTTTCCCCCACTTTATTAGGGGAGTTAGGGATGTAGCAATTCAAAACTCTTTCTCTCATGGGAGTTTACTTTTAAAATTACCTACATTCAGCATGTTTAAAAATATTTTTTCAAAGTCAAAAGATTTATACATTGAAACTTTTTTTTTTTTTTTTTTTTTTTTTGTCCTTTTAGGGCTGTGCGCCTATGGCATATGAAAGTTCCCAGGCTAGGGGTCGAATGAGAACTGCAGCTGCCAGCCTACACCACAGCCACAGCAACATGGGGATTGAGCTACCTCTGCAGCCTACACTACAGCTCATGGCAACACCGAATCCTTAACCCACTGAGCGAGGCCAGGAATCGAACCCACGTGTTTGTTACTGCTGAGCCACAACGGGAACTCTTGAAACATCTTTTATACCATTTCCAGGATTCAAACATTGCTATTAATGATGATTTGAGGTGGGTTATTCAGCTTAGTGGTTGATTCCACTCCTTCCTGCCCTAATTCCCAGTGTAGACACTAGAAGTGGCGTTGGGGTAGCATCTTCCACTGGGCCCATACCACAGCCACCCTTCTCCATCCACTGTTGCTTTCGTTTCAGCAAAATGGTGATAAGACTGGTGTCACTTTTTCTTGTTTTGCTGTTTCCTTTCGCTTTAAGTGAAGAAAGCGAAAAGAAAGGGAAATCAGATAAGAGGTAATGAGAAAATTGGAAACAGTAGAAAACATTCTGAGAAAAAGACAATTATATGGAAACTGACTATGTTGCACATTCATTTAGTGCCTGCTTTCCAAGTGTTTTTTTTTAATTATTTTTTGAATGGTCAGAAAATTAACTTTATAAAAAGAACTTAGGCAAAGGTAAATTTTATCTCACCTTCCTTTCATTATAATGTTCAGATTAAAAACAAAATTAACATCGAAAACTGAGTTTCATACTGTTTCTTTCTCATTGAGTGATAGGCAACAACATGAGAGGAAGAAAATCAAAGTAGAAGAGGTTTGCTAGTAATGGATAACAATGGTTCAGGCCCCGCTCTGCTTGGCTTCTTCTTTTTTCTTGTTTATGTGAATACATTTCCTTCTTTTTGTTCTTCCTCAATTTATTTTCTCTCTTAACATCATTATTTGGACTCTAATAACTAAAAAATTTCACCAGGTCTTGGAAAGAGGGGTTGAGAATGTGGCAAATAACAACTTAACTCTTACTTTATATTGATTAATTTGGAAGATAGGAGTTTATGTGAATTGGTTCAGGAAAACTTTTCTCAAGAATATCCCTTTCATATTTTGAAAAATATGAAGTATGAATTTTACTTTACTCTTAAAAGCATGCTGTTTTACTATAATTTGTTTATAGTGTGTAATTTGAATATGAGAGTTAATTGGACACATTTTGTCAAAAATATTGAAATTACAATGATATAATTTCCACTCACAATCACATGTCCATATGTATTAATATTGTATTAAACCCAAGGAGTATGAGTTTTAGGAGAGTTTGTAGGTTTTCTAAACAATATGATAGTCAATGAAAATAGACAAGTTCTAAAAGACTTTGTTTAATTTTTTCTCATTACCATTTCCAGTAAATATGCATTAAATGGTTAATTCAGTTATCAAAGCATAGTATCAATGAGGCTCTTTTTAGGGACTCAATCTTAATATAAATTAGCCAAATTATCAGAGAAAAAACTTTGTTCATGTAAATGTTAAGCCAGGCGAAGTCAGTCATGTTTTCTATTCAGGTTGTTTGTTGATCACTTGCTTAAACAACCTCTCTGTGACCCAAGTTATTACAGCATGTTAGTACTTTTAATAAAAATTATCAAGAATGGAAAGATAAATCTAGAGATGATTTGTTCTAAACTCCTAATGTTACAGAAAATACAGAAATAGGCACTAAGAGGTTAATTAGCTCTCTCAAGATCTAGAACTACAACCTAGGATCCCAAACTAAGTTCAGTCATCCTGTCTTAGAAGTTTTTGTGCTGTCTACAGAATTGATCAGTAATGTGCTCATTAAGAAGTGTGAACATAACAAAAGAGATTATAGTACCGACCAAGATCGTTTTCTGCTTTCAAATAGTTTTCCTTCCTTTTTTTAATAAAATGTGTATTGTGATTTCCTTTTTCTGGAACAGACAACTGCAAAACTTCTAGATGGCTCTCATCAGCAACATGGATTTCTCTCTTTGACATATACAAAAGCTGTAACAAAAAATGTTCGTCACAAGTTAACATCAAGAAATGAGCGAAGAAGTTTTCATAAGTTATCTGAAGGTTTAACAGATGGTTCCCCTCATTTTCTTCATGAAATTCTTCTTTCAGCACAAGCTTTTGATATTGTCCTTTGTTTTCCTTTACTTAATGCCATTGCAAGTATATTTCAAGCAAAACTACCAAAGACCCAGAAAGAGAAAAGAAAATCTCCTGGTCAGCCCATGAGGACGCATACACTGACTTCACGCAATTTACCTTTGATTTATATCAACACAAGCGTAATCAGAATTTTTGTTCCAAAAACAGAAGAAGTGCAGCCAAGTATTGAAGGTATGTCTTCAGAATTTTTTTTTTTTTTGTGGGGGGGGGGTTGATTTTAAATAACTTTCATCTAGGAACTTTAGTTTTCTTTTTTCTTTGTCTTTTTTGAAATATGGTAGCTCATTCTAGTTTGCAGTTTGAAAAAGGGTAAATATGTTATAGTAATTTTAAAAAGAGTTTTAAAAGTGTTTTAAAAAGAATAAATATGCTATAATAATTTTACAACTAAATCTTCAGGAGTTATGTCAAAATATTGGCTGTGTTTCTGACTCTTTATTAGAGTAAGAAATATGAGAGTTTTTTCTTTACAGCTTTTTCTGGTAAAGCTTATACCTCCTGTTTTGTTTTGTTTTGTTTAGTAAACTCAAGTGTTATGTTCTATATACCTAAGATAACTAAAAACTAAAAATGTAGCCAATACACCAAAGCTCCTGTGGCTCCTTCCAGGCTTCTCAGTGCCCTCTAAAATTATGCTAGAATTTTAAAAGAAGGGAATTCATAATCTCAGTGCCTCCATCCACACTAGTGACTTTTAACGTTTTATAGTTTCCCCCATGGTATCAAAGATTGAAGAACATTAACAATTTTTACTGAAATTATAGCACAGCAGTTAATGGTATGGACAACAGAGTTAACCATTACTTGAGCTGTAAAGTTTACATGCCAAATTTACCCATTATGAACTGTGAGATGTTGAGTCGGTTCTCCTAAGTTCTTATGTGTGAAATAGTAATTGTAGTATCTCACTTGATAGTAGGTTTTATCAGTAACTTTCTTTCAAATGATGACTGCATGGGACTGTGCTCATGGTGCCAGTACCTTAGAAAGCTCTCAGTAAATTCAAGTCTTATCAGAAGAAGACTGTGTACTTTCTTTTAAAGTAGAATTCCTGGAAATACAATGTTTCACTACCTCTTATATGTCATCGACCAAAACATAGTCATATGGCTATTCTGTTGTAAGAGAAACTGAAAAACAGTCTTTAAATAGATGGTACCATGTCCAGCTAATAAATGAGGGCCTTGTGAATATGAGAGAGGGGAGAGAATGAGTATTTAAGGGATAGGTTATAGCCTTTGCCAAATGAAAGCAACAAAACTCAGGTGTTTTGGGGTTTTTTTGTTTGTTTGTTTCTTTTAGTTATTAGGTGGAAGAGGCAAAGTTTGAACAGTCAGTGATGGCAGATAACAAAAGAAAAGCATCTGATTTCATTATCTTTCTTTACAGAGTCTAGTCTGTCTCTTTTTCTGTCTCCCAAAGACTAATGATCTTAGTTAGGGAAGGTATTCTTCCTAATACTACCAAAAATGAAGCTTTCTTCAAAATTTCTTTTCTTTTATAAAACATTTCTTTTAATGAAAAATAATTATTTTTAGAGTTTCATAGTTCTAAATTACCAAGATGTCTAGAGACAAATATATTGTATTTACCTATGGATTCTCAATACAAACCAGTTTCTATTGTTTTTATTGTAATTTTTAAGGGGACTGTCATACTATTGATTACATTGAGATGTGAGGTTAGTCTTAGGCTATATTCTGATAGCACTATGCAGTTGTTATTAACTGTTCAGATAGTTTGTAGAAACATATCAATAATAAAGAATAGAGCTTATCTTTATTAAGCAATTACAAGTGATATGAGAAACAAGCCAATAAGCAGAAAAAAAAAGAGGCTGTACATTCATTGCAGAGGCAATAACCTGTATGCTTTTTCATTATTATTATTATTATTATATGAATATGCAATGAATATCTAGGTAATATAATTTATATTGTACTTACATAGGGTTTAAAAAAGAAACCTATGTTTTTCCACAATATAGTTCTCTGAAAACTAGTTTTGAGAGTAATAACAACATTTTCTCATAAACATATAAGAAGAGGAACTATCTCAGTGTCTATAAAATGTCACTGAGATTTTCAAACAATCTTTTTACAAAACCAGATTTTCCAACTGAGATTAGAGGGAAAACACTATAGAAACAGAAGTAGTTCGGCTTTGTTATTACAGAAAATTTTATTATTTTGGGAAAAGAGTATGGTGTAGAATATTACATTTTTAAAAGTAAGTAGCATCATATTGCAGTCGCCACAACTTTTTACGTTAAAATACAATTACAGGAGTTCCCATCATGGCTCAGTGGAAACAAATCTGACTAGTATCATGAAGATGCAGGTTTGATCCCTGGCCTCGCTCAGTTGGTTAAGGATCCGGCATTGCTATGAACTGCGGTGTAGGTTACAGACATGGCTTGGATCTGGCATTGCTGTGGCTGTGGTTTGGCCAAAAGCTATAGCTCTGATTTGATCCCTAGACTGGGAACCTCCATATGCCAAGGGTGCAGCCCTAAAAAGGCAATAAAATAAAATATAAAATAAAATACAGTTATAGAAATTTTAGAGTTCCCGTTGTGGCTCAGCAGGTTAAGAACCCAACATAATGTCCATGAGAATGTGGGTTCTGTCTCTGGCCTCCTCAGTGGGTTAAGGATGCTGCAGCATAGGTCACAGATGCGGCTAAGTTTTGGCTTTGCTATGAACTGTAGTGTAGACCTACAGCTGCAGCTCTGATTTGACCCCTAGCACAGCAACTTCCATATGCCCCAAGTACGGCCCTGAAAAGAAAAAAAAAAATTAATTTCAAAAATTACAGAAATTTTTGTGTTTAGAAAAAGTAAGAGTAAATTCCTATAGTATCTGTATTATAAAAATTCTATTTTTTCTAACAATTAGGGATATTATTTTCCACAAATATCTCTTGTTGGTACAAAAGTATTCATTTTCCTAAATAGAATAAGTTCCTTTAATTTCATTTAAAATAGGATATGTTAGTAAGCTTTTGTGATTTCTTGAAAATTCCTTTTAGCATGCATATATTTTATGTTCCCGTTTGGTCATTTTTTTTCTTTATTTTTATCTGAATGTGAACAATTAGTAAGGATGAAATTTCACTGAAATGTAAGGAAATAAATAATATTAGAGGTGAGAGATTAGGCTGAGGGAGAGAGATATTGGGGGAAATGCTTGCAAAAATATAGGAAAAGGTCGTTCAGACAAATCAGGAAGTAAGGCAATGCACCTGACTATGATACTTTGGTAATAATTTAGAAGTGTTTAGGATTCACAGATGATCCTCAAATTATATGACCTAATTGGTCTCTAAATAACAATTGGGTGTTAACTAATCCTAAATTGAGTTAATTTATCATGATTTTTTTTAATGTTAATTAATTAATTTTTTTTTTTTTTTTTTTTTGGCCTCGCCCATGACATGCAGATGTTCCCAGTCCAGGGATCAAACCCGAGCCACAGCAATGACAATGCTGAATCCTTAACTGTTAGGTCATGAGGGGAAATCTCCCCTGTGCTGTTTTTTTTTATTTTTTAAATTTTTAAAAATTATTTTAAAATCTGTTTATAAAAATATTTATTAAAGCATAGTTGATTTACAAAGTTTCCTCAATTTCTGTTGTACAGCAAAGTGATTCAATCACACACAGTTCCCTGTGCTGCACAGTAGGACCCCATTGCCTATCCATTCCAAATTTAACAGTTTGTATCCACCAATCCCAAATTACCCATCCACCTCACTCCCTCCCCTCTCCCTCCTGGCAACCACAAGTCTGTTCTCCTTGGCCGTTATCTGTTTCTGTTTTGTAGATCATTTGTGCCATATTTTAGATTCCACAAATAAATAACATCATGTGGTATTTGTCCTTCCTTTTCTGATTTACTTCATGTAGTATGAGAATCTCTAGTTTCATCCATGTTGCTGCAAAAGGCATTATTTTTGTCGTTTTTATGGCTGAATAGTATTCCGTGTATGTGTGTGTATGTATATGTATGTATATACCCCATATCTTCTTAATCCATTTGTTTGTCGATGGACTTTTAGGTTGTTTCCATGTCTTGGCTATTATGAATAGTTCTGCGATGAACATAGGGGTTCATGTATCTTTTTGAATGAAAGTTTTGTCCCAGTATATGCTCAAGAGTGGGATTGCTGGATCATATGGTATTTTTTTAATTTAAAGTTAACTTAAATGACTAGCTTATTTTTTACCATCCATGTCAGTGTCAAAACACTTAGTTTGCTCATAAAATGTAAAATATCTTGCTCATTATGTTAAAAGTCTTTTTTTCATCTTTTTTCTTAAAGTAGATATAAAAATGTTTTCATTTTTAAGTATGCACTAATGGCATAAATTATATTGACAGCATTGTGCAACCATCACCGCTATCTATTTCCAAAATGTTTTCATCACTCCAAACAGTAACTCAGAACCCATTAAGCAATAACTCCCCCTTGGTAACCTCTAATTTACTTTCTGTCTCTGTGAATTTGCCTCTACTAGATATTTCATTTAAGTTGAGTCATAAATTATTTGTCCTTTTGTGTCTGGCTTATTTCACTTGACATAGTATTTTTAGGGTCCACTCATGTGTTTCATTTCTTTTTATAGCAGAATATGCATTGCGTGGATATATCACATTTTTGTTTACCCATTCATCTATCAGACACTTGGATTGTTTCCACTGTTGGGTTTGCTATTGTGAGTAATGCTACTACATGCAGATGTCTGAGCTCACTTTTCATTCTTTTGGGTATATACCTAGGTGTGAAATTGCTAACTTAGATGGTAATTCTTGTTTAGAATTTCATGTTTTTGAAGAATCACCAATCTGCTAGGAAACCCTTTTGACTAAGGCAGGACTTGTAGTATTTTCTGAACAGTATTTATGTGTAGGTGGAATTGAGTCATCAAGCAGAGCAGTGGGAGCTCACTCTTAGTAAGGGTGGTAGGACTTGTGTGCTGAGCCCCTTCACAGTGAGGCAGAGGTCAGAAGGTCATTGGTTGACTCACTTCATTCTTCTGTCCTGCTCGGTGGAGTGAAACAGGTTCTGTGTTTCACTGATTTGTATAAATATCTGAAGGAATTTATATCTAGCTGTTTGAGAAAAGGGAGAGAAAGAAACAGCATTATTCCCTTTGTGTGTGCATTTGTTTTTTGTTTCTTCATTGTTTTTGGCTTATTTTATAACCATTATCACATAGTTTTGTTGATATTCCTTTAAATTTCCCAAGTAGTTGCTCTAATTAGGAAAATCCCCAATTGATTGTAATTGCAAGAATATTTCTAGACTCTTGTTTGCTTTAAAAAAAAAAAAGCTAATAGCAAAAAGCCAAAAAAAAAATAAAAAATAAAAAAAGCTGATGGGGGGTTTTGATGGTGATTTTGGTACAGTTTTTAATGTATAAATCTAAAATTCTGATTCCTGAGTTACTGCTAAGCAGGTAACCTTGAATAAGAGTATATGGGGTGGAATCTTGTTATACCCATCTTTGGAAAATACAGTCCGCCATTTATCTGTGGACTTTTGATTAATTTTAATCCTTTGCTTGTATGAACACGTTTTGTATAAACACCTTTTTAGCGGTATTTTTCATGACTTAGGTAAGTTTATATAGAGAATAAATTCCTAATAAAAGGATTGCTAATTCAAAGGGTATATTCCTTTAAAATATTAAGGAATGGAGTTCTCTTGTGGCACTGTGGGTTAAGGATCCAGCGTTGTCACTGCTGTGTCATGGGTCGCTGCTCTGGCATGGGTTCTATCCTTGGCTCAGGAACTTACACATTCCTTGAGTGTGGCCAAAAAAACCCAATATTAATAGATGTCAAATACCCTCCTAAGTGGCTGCACTGTTTTATACTGTTTCCTCACTGTCATCCTAACAGAGGGTTATGAAACCTATTGGTCTTTTGTCAGTCATGTTAATGAAAAGTACACTTCCTTTTTTCTAAGGAGTTGCTCATCTTTTCATCTTTTAAGAGCTCTGTTTTAAGCCTTTTGTTTGGTCTACATTGTAAAAGACCTATGTTTTGTCTTGTCTTTTTTTTTTTTTTTTTTGCCCTCTGCCTTTATGTGTATTTGTCTGTCTTTGTATGTATACATCTGTATTTATATCTACTTGTATATATCTTCACTTATACCTGTCCTCATATCTATATCTGAGATGCTATGTATTGCCAGAACATGTGCCTATCCACAAAATACAAATATAAAAATGCATGCCAAAAATTCAAAGGTTTTGGCATATTGCATTATGCTAGATTTTTTGACACTTTCTTTCATCATTGCTAATCTTAATTCAAATGATCATAGCATTTTATTAAATTAATTAAACGGAATGTAAATTTTGTCTTATTGAGTGTGATAGCATACTGAAATGTTGCTGTATTGTACTTCTCAACAGAAACTATATTATAAAAATATCCCCAAGCAATTTATGCCTGTAACTCAGATGATTAGTAAGCTAGATGCAATGTATATTTTTCATTAATATGTATAATCATTAGGTTACACATTTATTGAACCTTCTTTCTGTCTTCAGCTGCATGCAAATGTGGCAGTAACTAATAAAAGCTTTCGTTGATAGTTTTGTGTAGGGCTATCAGTACAGTTGGGGCTTTATAAAAGTGTAACACTGGGCAGTGGTAAGTTCAAATACTCTTGAGACTTTCAATGTTTTATTTGTCTTTCTTTTTAAGGATGCACCTGTGGCATATGGAAGTCCCTAGGCCAGGGGTCGAATCAGAGCTCCAGCTGTGGCATACAACACAGCCATCGAAATAATGGATCTGAGCTGCATCAGAGATCTAGCCTCAACTTGCAGTAACACTGGATGCATTAAGCATCCACTGAGTGAGGCCAGGGATTGAACCTGTGTCCTCACAGAGACAATGTTGGGTCCTTAACCTGCTGAGCCGTGATGGGAACTCCTTGATATTTTGTTGTATAGAATTTATATTGAGAATCTTTAGGGAAAGTTGATGTCTGCAAAACTTTCTTTATTTCATGTTGAATTTAAGAAAACAGTTTTGAGCAACAGTCTTACATTGTCTGAAAATTACATGAAAATTCTGCTCTTTGTTTAAGGTTTTGGTTACTTTTCCAAGCTCATAATTTCAATTGTTTTATCCTCTTGCCCTAAGAAAAGAGCCTTACATTTCATGTTACATTAAATGTAAAAGTTTGGAATAGTTCGTATGTTAAATTCAGTTAATAGTAAGAAAAATATATTTAACATTCATATTTAAAGAAGTGATATTGAAAGTCTGGTTTTCAACTTGAATGTTGCTTGCTTTTTGTACAGTTATTATCAAGGTTCTGAATCTACAGGTGTTTGACTTCCAGCTTAAGCTATTTATTTCAGAACAGAGGACTGTTTTTTTAATCTCGTAAGAGTCTTCTAGAGTGAGTAGTTCCTCATGAGGCTCAATTTTTAAAACTACAGTTAAAGCAAAGAAGGAAGGCATTCATTTTCATGTTGAAAATGCTTCTAGAGGGAACATTTCCTCATTTGGTCCATATATTAAATGCAGGTGAAAGAAACCAAAAAAGGGAAGCTTGTTTTTTTTCCAGCTATAAGGTAACTAAAGAAATGACTCAAGGCACTTTCTTATACAAATAACTTATTTTTATTATTTTTCCTTATAGCTCAAAGATACATTCTGATAAGCTGAATACTTTCTGTAATATAATTGATTATTTTGATTTAGTTTGTGAATGATCTGCATTAAGTGCTTTTTATCATCATCATTATTATTATAACTTCATAGTCTAATGTAGTGAGAACACTTTTGGCTCTAACAGAAACAGAATTCTGTTCTTGGATCTGGCTTTGTATGTAACACCAAGTACGTCATTTTCCTTCCATATGTACCTCATTTACTGCAATGTTTCTATTTCATTTTAGACTTTCATATGGTGGGTAGTATCTGTAGCCTGGAAGAACAGTTAGCAAGTACACTAATTGCACTTTTGTGGTATGGCCTATTCTCCAGGCTTACTATTTATTGATTTAATTGATGCCTTCTGCTTAATCAGATGTTTTACCCACATGGAACTATTTGATAAGCCTGGCATAAAATGCAAGATCTGTGAAATGTAAACAGTGTTCATAGTATAAGGACCTATAATCAAGCCAGACCTCTAGTCATTTGAAAATAGAGCAATTGCCTGAGAGATAGTTTTCTATTTGATCTTTTTTTTTGCTGTGGACATTTAAAAATACCATCTCTATTGTGGTATCCACATGCTAATATTTATTATGATAGTTCATCTGTTTTTTTCCCGTTTTACTGACCTTCCCTTTCCCCAGCCCGCTGCCATGTTGCCTCTCTCTCTTTTTTTTTTAGCTTACTTGTTCACTTTTATTATTTTTTTTTGTATAATGATTTTTATTTTTTCAATTATAGGCGGTTTACAGTGTTCTGTCAGTTTTCTACTGTACAGCATGGTGACCCAGTTACACATATATATATATACATTCTTTTTTCTCACCTCATCTTCTAGTTCCTTCTTTTCGTTGCTGAATATCTTTCTTCTTACTTTTTCTGATTTTCTTAATTCTGACTTTCTTTTTTTAGACTAATCTAAGTCAGACCCTACCGAGTGTTCTGCTGAAGCAGCTGGAAATAATCTCTTAGCTTTTACATTCTTTGGGCACCACAGTTTGGGAAATATGGATTGTATGCCTTTGTAGGCATGTTCTGTTCAGGATATTCCTGAGGTCTTGCAGCCAGTCCTTTTCTGTTCCATTTGTGACAGATAATAGTTCTTTGAGAGAAAATACGAGTTTTAGTATATGTTTTCCTCAAAACCCAGAAAGCAGTGTATTGCTAACAATTTTGAAACAATTTTAAACAGCTGCTAGAGTAGAATCATCTGTGGGGGAAAAGGAAGTAAAATTTAATATAAATTAATGATGCCATCAAGAACACGTCTTCATTGCCAATAATTTTCAGAAAAGACATTGAATTAGCCAGTGACTTAGAGAAAAATGTTGAGCTTTATAACCTGAGAACATAAGGTAAAGTATTGTTTTATTCAATACAAAGAATCAGAATTAATATATCCTTTTTACCTTTTATTGTTTTCCAAGAGTACTTGCCTCCGTTTTACATTCCATTGCGAAGTAGAACTTTTACACAGGTCTGAAATTACTATTTCTCAAGCAGTTCCACAGCAGAAATTATTAACATTTTTAAAGTGCCAAAAATAGCAAGTTGAAATGTCCATGTATATTAATTAGTAACTGGGTTTTTGTTTTCTTCACCATTGCAGCCATTAAGTTCACATGTTAAGTTTAAAGTGCTATTGCGTGTGTGTGTTTAGTTATTACTAATCATGTAAATTCAGAGGACTGAGAATTTGTTACTGACTTTCTGGTATCCTTCAATATATTTGTAAATAACAATGCAGTGTTGAAAACCCAAGACTGAAAATCACTTAGGAAAAAGATGTAGTAGTATAAGATCTTGAAATTAGATAAACTACTTCAGTATTATATATAATTTATATCACATGTTTTCATGTTGGGGTGATGTTTTGTTTTTTTTTTTCCTTGCCATTTTAGTTGTGTATGCAGTTGTCTCCTTACTGGGACATAAAGGAAATAGTTAAGATAAGCATTAAATATTTCTGTTTTAAGCATAACTTTTTTCTTTTCCTCATTTATGGTCTTGTGTTAATATGTGTTTATGCCATTATTCAAAAATTTCTCCTTACATGTGAAGTTACACACAAATCTACTGTATACCTCATGAATCTATTTCTTTTGTTGTAGTTAATCAGGCAGCAAAGGAAGACACCATGGTTCTGAAGATTGGCTCTGTTGCTATGGCTCCCCAGGCTGACAATCCCCTTGGCAGATCGGTCCTCAGGAAAGATATTTACCAGTAAGTTTATTTTCTTATGTTCAGTCTTGCAACAATTTCATACTGCAAAGAAGTACACTGATCAATAAAACTTGCTTAGTGCAGCCTGTAGAAATACTTTTCATTCGGGATCTTTTGATATTTAAAACCAGGTTTTTCTGATTTTCTTCAGTTGTGGGTTTTTAAATTCATTCAGACAAATCAAGTATTTCTGTGAAGTGTTGATGAATAACAGAATGTAAGTACCAAGTCACCATAAAACTGAAGAAGCGCAGTTTGGAAAATTTTAGCAGACTTTATATTTGACCAAATCTCTAGTCACATGAGCACATGAGGTCCTCTCTAGAACTACCGCATCCTAGTATTGTCGTATTGTATCAAATTGAAGCATTTTCTTAATTTAACCATAAGCCATTATTTGAAATGTAGGACTGTGGATGTCATATGGATCAAAGCTGTAAAGAAAAGCAAACTTCTAAAGAGAAATTTCACAGTAAACACTTTCTGTGAAAATGCCGTGCTCTGGATTTTGTCACTGAGTATTTGCAAACCACACCAAGTGTATATGGACAACTAAACTGGTGAACATGTGTAATCAACATGATAAAAATAATATATCATTCTTACTGAAGTTGGCACTGCTGCCAGACATAAAAGTACAGTTGCAAATAATACCAAGTGAGAAAGGTCACAGAAATACACTTGAACAAGTGTCATTTTTCCTGCTGGTCTGTTTTTCAATGTTGTAGTCTTTCACGCTTATAAAAAATAAATTTATACTGTTCTCCAATAAATGTTACTGTTAGGAAAAATTCTGATTTTTGTAATGCATTTACCACCTAGAGGGTGACAGCTATTTTTACTTCCAGTGGACCTAGGGATTTTGTTTTCTCAATTTTTCCTGTTATTTGAGTTGATTTTTTTTTTTTTGCCGTTGAATTATTTATATATCTTGCTCTCTTTCTTGTTTTTTTTTTTGTTTGTTTGTTTTTAGTAGCCTATAGTATTCACCCCTTAAATGAGTTTTTATTTTGCTAACTTATATAAAATTTAAGAATGTCAGAACTGAAGGACCCTTAGGAATCATATAATCCAACTTCCTTATTAGGAAACTGAAGAGTCGAAAGAATGGCTCTTGTCTCAGTCAAGTAATGACAGAGCCAAGATCACAGATCATATTTTGACTTCCTCAGTATCCAGAGAAAGGTTTCAGTAGAAGAATCCTTTCTGGTTGAAAACAATTTAATTTTCTAACATTTGGAAATTCTTTCAGGTATATTTATCTTTTCTCTTTCCACTTCAGAAGTGGTCCTCAAAGTGTTTCCTACTTTACTTTTGGTGGAAGAAATATGTTTCATATTAAAGGACCCTATCACCACCAATAAAGTGACCTCTGAGATACTTCCTCCTCTGCTCCTCCTTCCCTTCCTGGCTCTTGAGCCGTCATTTGTGGAGATGTGGCTCTCCAGCTCTCCTCTTCCTGCCTCATTGCTTCCTCCCCTTTGTCCTTCTTGAACTTTTCCCCCTCTCAATCCCTCTTGTTATTTACTTGCCTGTTTTTTTCAGACATAATTTTTCCTTCCCTTTTGTATCTTCCTTCATTCTTTACCTTTTCACTTTTCATAGTTTTTCTTTTCTTTCTATGTTCTTTCCCTATATCTCATTTTCTTCTCCACTTCACTACTTTAATAGTTTGACTTCTTTTATGTAGTATAGACATATAATGCCAAAAAGTAAAATTAAGTTTAAAAATGTACACTATCTCTTTAGATCTTCAGTGCCTCATATCCTGCCTCACACAAAATACATAAAAATATGTGCACAAAAGGTCCATGAGAGCTATTTTATGTTTATGCATAAATGCCCTTTCTTTCTCTAATTGATAAACCTGAGGCACACAGAATTTTTATGTGTTTTTCCAAACACATAAAAGTATTTATATATTTAACTATATACTTTATGTTTTCAGACCATTTCAGAATCTATTTCTTATGAGTTATCTTCAGTTTTTGTTTTGTTTTATTTTTTATTATTTTTTTGCTTTTTAGGGCCCACTTGCGGCATATGGAGGTTCCCAGGCTAAGGGTCAAATCGGATTTGTAGCTGCTGGCCACAGCCATAGCCACAGCCACAGCAACACAGGATCCAAGCCACATCTGGGACCTCACCGCAGCTCACGGCAATGCCAGATCCTTAACCCACTGAGTGAGGCCAGGGATCGAACTGTGTCCTCATGGATGCTTGTCAGATTGGTTAACTGCTGAGCCACAATGGGGACCTCCCCTCTTCGGTTATTTTTAAATTCATATTTCTGTCTTTTAGTGCCTCCCCCTGATTATGTGATTTAGTCATTTCATTCTCCTGCTCCCTTTCCACATGTTTACTGCCTCCTTTGTTTAATACGCCTTTTGTTTTTCTTCTATCTTGGTTTTTCTAACTTCCTCTACCCAATAAATGGCATCTATAAAAAACCCACAGCCAGTGTAGTTTATGGTCAAAAACTGAATGCTTTCCCCTTAAACTCAGGAACAAGACAAGATAACTCCTCTCACCACTTCTGTTTAGCATTGTACTGGAAGCCCTAGCCATGGCAGTTAGGCAAGAAAATGATGTAAAAGGCACTACATTGTAAGGAAGAAATAAAACTCTATCTTTTAGCAGATAGCATGATCTTTATGTAGAAAATCCCAAGGAATCCTCTGAAACACTGGGCAAATAAACTAGTTTGGCAAGGTTGCAATGTAAAATGAAGACCAAGGTATAATTGACCCTTGAGCAGCACAGGGTGGAACTGCATGGGTCCACCTATATGTGGATTTTTTTTCTGTAGTAAATACAGTACTACACAAGCTGGTTGGTTGAATCCATGGATACAGAGCATGGATATGGAGGATGGGACCTTGAGTAGCTATGGATTTCGGTATCCCTGGTGGGTCCTGGAACCAATTCCCCACAGATCCTGAGGAACGACTGTATAAATATCACTTCGTAATAACAATAAGCAGTGAACAAGTTAAAAGTGAAATTAAGGAGTTCCCGTTATGGCTCAGCAGTAATTAACCTGACTATCATCCATGAGGACACAGGTTCAATCCCTGGCCTCGCTCAGTGGGTTAAGGGTCTGGCGTTGCCATGAGTTGTGGTGTAGGTTGCATACGTGGCTGAGATCCTATGTTGCTGTTGCTGTGGCTGTGGCATAGGTGGGCAGTTGCAGCTCCTATTTGACCCCTAGCCTGGGAATTTCCATGTGTTATGGGTACAGCCCTAAAAAAAGAAAAAAAAAAAGGTGAATTTAAAAAAATTAATTTATAATAGCTTCAAAAAGAATTAAATACCTACAAATAAATTTATGAAAAGTACACAATTTACACTCTCAAAACTACAAAACATTGAAAAAAATTAAAGTAAATCTGAATACATGGAATTATATCCATGTACGTGGATCAGAAAACTTAGTATTGTTAGATGTCAGTACTCTTCAAAATGGTCTGCAGATTCAGTATAGTCAACATCAAAATCCCAGCTAGCTTCTTTGAAGAAATTGACAAAATTTCTAAAATTTGGTTTTTTTGTGGGCTTTTTTTTTTTTTTGAGTGTTCTTTTTTTTTTTTTTTTTTTTTAAAGTATAGTTGATTTACAATGTTTTGTCAAGTTTTGTTGTACAACGAAGTGACCCCAATCACACACATTTCTCTGGGCTATACAGTAGGATCCCATTACCTCTCCATTCCAAATATAACAGTTTTGCATCCAAATTTGTATGAAAATTATTAATAGGGAATTTCAGGGGACCCAGAAGAGCCAAAATAATCTCTGAAAAGAACAAAGTTGGAGGACTCGAACTTTCAGATTTCAAAATTATGACAAAATAACAGTCATCAAACTAGTAGAGTACTGGTATAAGGCAGCCATACAGATCAGTGAATAGTATTGAGAGTCCAGAAATAAACTATCATATTTACTACCATTTGGTTTTTGATAAAGGGGCCAAGGCAATTTAGTGATAAAGAATAGGTTTATTAACAGATGGTTCTCAGACATCTGAATGTCAAAATGTAGTTGAACCATTTCCTGACACTATATTCAAAAGTTAAGTCAAATGGATCAGAGACCTAAAATTCTGAAACTTATAAAAGGATGCATAGGAGTAAATCTTTGTGACTTTGGATTAGATAATGGTTTCCTTAAAATGACACCAAAAGGATAAGGGACAAAAGAAAAAATAGATAAAGTGGACTTTATCAAAATATAAACTTTTGTGCTGCAAAGGATTTTATCAAGAAAGTGACAATCCATAGAATGGGAGAAAATATTTACAGATCACATATCTGATAAGAAACTTGTATCCAGAATACATAAAGAACTTTTACGATTCAAAAATAGGACAGCCCAGTTAAAAACCAGGCAAAAGATGTGAATATGTATCCAAAGAAGGTATAAACATGGGTAATAAGCACAATGTAAAGATGTTCAACCCCATTAGTAATGAGGGAAATCCAAGTCAAAATGACCCTCATCAGAATGGATATAATCAAAAAGGCAACAGATGGGGAGAAGTTGGAACCCTCCTACTTTCCTAGTGGGATACTAAAATAGTACAGCTACTGTGGAAAACTCTTTAGCAATTCCTCATAAGGTCAAACATGGAGTTAACATGTGATGTAGGCATTTTACTCCTCAAGAGAATTGAAACATATATCTCCACAAACCTGCATACCAGTGTTCCTAGCAGGACTCCTCATGATAGGCAAAATGATGGAACTATCCAAAGGTTCATCACCTGATCAATGGCTAAACATAAGGTGTTATGCTCAGTAAATAGTATATTATGCTGCCATAGCAAGAGATGAAATATATGCTATAACATAGTCAACCTTGGAAACATGCCACTTGAAAGAAGCCAAGCATAAAGAGCCACATATTTCATTATAGATTCCATCTATATGAAATTTCCAGAATAGACAAATACATAGAGATAGAAATGTAGGAAGTCACAGTTCGAAAGAGAAAATGGGAGTTTGATATTGATCGCCCAAAGAGTTATAATAAGGATTATTTCTATTATTTGCGTCAGCCGAACATGCGATATGAAATTCTTTTGATTATTGATTTCTTCATCAAATGAAAAACCCTCAGAGGATTTGAGCAGAGAAGTGACATTATCTGCTTAACTTTCTATATAAGCTGATAACTCAGACCAGCAAGTGAAGAATAGACTACAGGCAGGGAAGGGCAAGGGTATTTGACTTCCTGCAATAATCTTGTCGGGAGATGATGGTGGTTTGGTCCAGGGTTGGCCTAGGAGGTGGTGAGACTAGTCAGATTTTGGAGATATTTTAGAGGTAGAACCAAGAGAATTTGCACATGAACAGCACATGGGGTTTGAGACAAAGGAGGAAAAGATAATCACTTGTATGACGTGTAAACAGCTAGAAGGACGAAATTAATCAAGGAAAGGACAACTGTGGGAAGATTTAGTTTGGAAGGTTAGGCAGGTGGGTATCAGGCATTTATTTTTTAAAATGTCCACTATCTCAGGAGGTTCTGAGCTCCCTGTTGCCAAATAGCAAAGGCTGACCAACAATTTACAGGGGTTTTTCAAAAGTACATTTTTAGCAAATGTTAATAACTTTATACTAAAAATTCAAACATGAAAGGTTCTACCACAGAATATGAGTAATCTCCACTCCCGTGCTTTCCCACCCACTCCCTGACAAGATCACTCAGTAGAATCTCTTTTAAACTTTATAATTTTCATACACTTTCAGTTGATAATGGTTATTACTTTTCAAATCTTTGACACAGAAAATATAAAGTATAAAATTTCTACTACGGGTACACCTTGTATGAATTCGTACTTTATTTTTCTTCTAAAAAGCATCGAAGCCAATGGAAAACAACAGAGCATGTGTAACATGTCATTTTTTCAGTGTTCGTGTCCAGCTATGTGTAGTCATGAGTTCCTTTCTTAGCTATGGTCTCTTTACCAGCCTTCTCCTTGCCTACTGATCTGCCTATCTTACAGCTGCTAATTTCAAGATAAGATGATCTC
Source organism: Sus scrofa (assembly GCF_054392235.1). Taxonomy (NCBI): domain Eukaryota; kingdom Metazoa; phylum Chordata; class Mammalia; order Artiodactyla; family Suidae; genus Sus; species Sus scrofa. The sequence goes on along the minus strand of NC_139386.1, from coordinate 37,444,140 downwards.
CTAGGTTCTTTTTATCCCATTCTGAGATTTTCCTATTCTATGATCTGTTCGACCATTTCTCTGACTTACACTGAAGTTCTAAAGCACATACAGTCTGGCCTAATACTAAGATTTTTCCTTTATCGTACACAACCTCTTTTACTAAGAGACAATTCAGATTCTTGTCTCAAGGTAAAAGAGAAGCAGAGAAACAGTTAAGGATCAAGGGTTATAAAGGCAGACTTTTAAAAAGTTACCTATGCCCACAGTGTTCCTTCATAGACTGATGTACAGAAATTAAAATAAGGATTATAAAAAGTATAATTAAAATATTTAAATGTGTTTATAACTTAAACCCTTTAAGAATTTAATAACTTTGCTTACTCTTTTCTTATATAAATGGTTTATATATTTCACTTTCTAAGACTTTTCTAAAAATCTCATTGACTGTAATCCAGAATACTATCCTATAAGTAGTTCGAATTGATTTTCATTGTTTTAAATAATTTTTCAAAAAATAGCTCTCCATATCTAGACTAGCTCTGTATCAGTTATTAGAACAGTAGGGATCTTTGAGACATCTATGCCTGCCTTTCCATTACATGTACGCATACGTTAATTCATTATTTTAATTTACTTATTTGTTAAATATACATCAATTATTTTAATTATTCAGAGATATTTATTGAGTGCCTACACTGTATTTGACAGCAGTGCTTAGATATATATATATGTGTGTGTGTGTATATATATATATATATATATATATATATATGTATGTATATTTGAGTAGAATTATGGTACCTCCCTTCATGGAACTCAAAACCTGGAACCACATCATTTGAGTCACTGAAGTTACATTGTGAAGTTCTGTTAGATTTGATACCATTATTCATACTTTGTCTATAATGCCTCCCCAAAATGCATAGATTGATGAAATAAGCAAAATCAGAAGTTATGAATTACACCCTAAACTTTTTTGTGTGTGGTCCCATTTTTATTTTTATTTATTTATTTATTTTTTTATTTTATTTATTTTTTTTTATTGGAGGTTCCCAGGCGAGGGGTTGAATCGGAGCTGCAGCCACCAGCCTACACCAGAGCCACAGCAACGCGGGATCCAAGCTGCGTCTGCGACCTACACCACAGCTCACAGCAACACTGGATCCTGAACCCACTAAGCAAGGCCAGGGATCGAACCCACAACCTCATGGTTCCCAGTCGGATTCGTTAACCCCTGCGCCACGACGGGAACTCCCCCATTTTTATTTTAAATGTCCTTATAGTATTCTGTCCTTTATTTTCTGAAAATTATTATAAAAATATAGAGTGATTTCAGAAGTTCCATCAGGTTTTTGCAGTTTTCACAGGAAGGAATAGAGAAAAGTATTCAATTCTGTTATATTTTGTTTTCTTTTTAAAAGTAAGGGAATAGAAACATTATTTATTAGTGAGTCTATATAAGTAAAATATGTCACTTTTTCAATCGGTTTTAATTATATGTTTTTAAAATTTTCTATATTCCAAGTTTAAAATATTTACAACTTAGTTTATCATTACAATTATCTTATTATGAAATTAAACTATGTTAAAATAAGATTTAAAATAATTTATAAATTGGTAGAATGATACCTTTTTATATCAAATATACTTTTAATACATTAATCTGTATTAGTAAGATTTTTAAAGTAAGAGTGTATAGTGCTTGCTTGTTTGTTTGCTTATTTATTTTTTGGCCAGCCTGTGGCATGCGGAGTTCCTAGGCCAGGGATCAGATCCGAGCTGCAGTTGTAACCTAAGCCACAGCTGTGGCAATGCCGGATCCCTAACCCACTGTGCTGGGCCAGAGATTGAACCTACATCCCATTTCTCTCGAGACACTGCCAATCCCTTGTGCCACAATGGCAACTCTTACAGTGTTTATTTAAAAAAAAAAAAAAAAAAAAAAAAAACCTGAGTAATACCGAAGTGTATGTGCATATGAAATAGAATTCCAAGGATTCCTCTGAGTACTATTTCCTTTCTCTATAGCCATTGTTGATATTTAGGTTGACAAATTCGAACCGTGTGTGTGTGTGTGTGTGTCTGTGTGTGTGTGTGTGTGTGTGTGTTTCTGTCTGTCTGTCTGTCTCAGTCTTAAAAAATGGGATTTTGTACTCTACATGTTGTTCTGCAATTTGCATTTGTTTTACACTCAGTAATATATTGTGGGCAGCTTCAGTATCATCATATTCAGAAATACTTGCCTGTTTTTGATCTGTTTAGATGGCATAGACCGAAAGATTCTTTAAAGACTACTTTTTTGTCACCAGCAACAAAATATTCTCCATTACACTGTAATATATGGCTTGACTAGCCGATAGGGACCTGCTCTATGGCACTAGGAATTCTACCCAGTATTCTGTGATGGTCTGTATGGGAAAAGAATTTGAAAAATAAGGGATGTGTATATATGTATAACTGAATCACTTTGTTGTGCAGCAGAAATGATCACAACATTGTAAATCAACCATACTTCAATAAAACTTTTAAAAATGGGGCGGAAAAAAAAAAAAAAAAAGCTCCAGGAAAGCTTAATTTTGTACAGCATGTTGTGACCAAAATTCCCCAAGCTTCAAAACATTATTATACCTGAGAAAATGTGAAAGGAAAACAGTTGATTCCTTCAGTGAAATAGCTACTAGGGTGGTCCTTAAAAAAATAGATCAGTACCAATAGGAAACTGAAATTATTATAGCTCAAGTGTTCTCTTGCCATTTGAATTGCAAAGGCCAAGTGATTCACAATTCAATACTACTGTGGATTGAAAAGTTGTAGGCGTTTTTTGGCTTTGACATACCACACTGAAACATTATTTGATGATAGCAACTCTGTTTAACATCTGTCATAGTGCTCAATTTTTAACATGACAGAATCCTTGTCTTTTAACCCAACATTCATCATCCTCTGTGATCTGACCTCAACCTAGACTTCACATCTTACCACTAATTGCTTTCTTACATAAGACTCTTGTTCAAGTTAAATATTTTATTTACCCCGATAATGCTTACTGTGTTCTTTCCTGTGGCCCTTGTTTTTGTATGAATTTTCAACTTTCTTAAAAAATAGCTTTCTTCCCGCTCTGCCTTTCAAAGAACTTTTGTTACAACAACTTTACATTGGTGAGGTAATGGATTATTTAAAAATCTTTTTCACTGGTGTTCATCATTGTTAGTTAAAAAAATTTTTTAAGACTCGTGTGTCTTAGAATGTGTCATTTAAATTCTGCTCTCTTTTGGAAACATTTCTTTATCACTTGACTTAGAAGTAATATCCCTGTTCCTTGTCCTTCTATATTAGTGTCTGACCTACCTTTCTATAATTGTGATATAGTAATAGCTGCAGCAGAAATAGTAGGGGTAGCAACATTAATTGTTAACATCTATTGAGTATTTTCTTTGTATCAAGGACTCTCCGTGATGCTTTCAGTGCAATACTTATAAATCACATTAATCTTAAGAATCAGGTGTGATGATCTGTATTTTAAAGATGAAAAACTGAGTCTGTAGATGTTAAATACTTTCTCTTGTGTCACACATAAAATAAGGGACAGAACCCCTTCCCATTGGCCATGCTCTTTACCACTACATCTCGCTGCCTATAACTGAATTTAGAACAGACTGGCCTGAATTTCAGTAATACATAGTTAGCCATTATGTGATAGTAAGTTTGAAACTTAATTTTTTTGAAGTTTCACATTCATAGTCCATTAAATTTTATTACTATTTAAGTGTTATATATGTATTTTTTTCTAACAGCATTCTTAACAGTGAGTAAATTGAAAAAACTGTTAGGTACCAATTTGAGTGCATTTTGAGTGCATTTTCTTTAGGTTCCAGAAAATATTCCACTCTGGGATGGACTTGATATTATAGATATTAGAGCTGTAATTTATAACCCAAGTGTTGGAGGTCTTTGGTCCTTGAGGGTACTTGAAAATTAAAAGCATTTTCATTAGATTGTGCTTAATTCTACACTTGATCTGCAGAAAATAGCTCCCCATTAGCATACCTAGCTAAGGATTTTGTTCATCATCCAGCTTTTTCTCACATCTGTTATAAGCTGTGAAGTGAGTCTTGACCAGATAGAAATGTTAACATATGTTTGCTGATTAATAAACTCTGTATTTTTGTGATTTCTATTTCATCAGAGATGTATTAAATCATTATAAAACATTTTTAAATCTTTCTCTTTTTGCCTTGATAGGCTTGAGTTATTACTCTAGTTTTATCTCAGAGTTATGAAAGAAAAAAGATAATTTAAAACTTTTTCTTTGTTATAATTCTCTCTTCTTCCTGCAGTATTCTTACATATGATCATTTTTCTCTAAATTGCATCAAAGAAAATACTTTATTATTTGAAAACAACTCCATACTATTTGTCCACATGCATTTTTTTCATATATCAAAATTATATTAAAGTTAAATAAATGTTATCAATGTTTCTACTAACTTGGGCTTTTTCTTTCTAATCCTGTGCAGTTGAGAAATATTGTGTTTAAGCTACCTATCTGAAGACAGGGCTCATAGAATTAGATATATAACTTTGGAAGCTATTTAAGATTACACATTGTCTCCCTATATCATTGCTCTGTCACATTGTCTAAAAATTCAGTCTTTTAATACCTAAACTAAAAGCCTTGAAAGATAAACTCATGATTTTAACAATAAAATTTAGTACATTTTTCCAAAATATTTTATTTGTTAAAGGAATTTTAAAATGTTGAAAACAGAACTTTTTGCTTTTGTAATATTTTTAATTAAAGAGTTTCTTAACTTTCATCTTTTACTTGAGGGAACTATATCCTTCTTGTAATTGAACGTTTGTGAACTTCTGCATACAGCTTTTGGTTCATGCCATAAATATTTGTGGGTCTTCTGATGTCCCTTATGGGATTTTATCTGTGACTAATTTATCCCATAGCTCCTTAAAAACTTTGTCAGTTGTTGGATTTTTCAGCCATTTCTTTTTTGTAGACATTCGCTAACCCTTTTTAGTGCATTCAGTACTTAATAGATTTGAACCTAGTGTAGGGTTTCAGCTTTTCTCCATAGAGAATTTTATTCTCTTAAAAATTGTCCGCAAGCATTATATGACAAATCCATGGTAATTTTGGTAAACTTTAAAGACATCATTTATAGGTAAAACCTCTGACAGGTGTACTCTGTCTGTAGCAGTTGAATTCATGGAATTTTACCTTTAAAGAAATATAAAAGTTGGGGGAGCTGATTTGTTTTCCCTCTTAGAGGACTTGTAGTAGCAGAGTTCTTCTAGCATTATATCCAAAATGTTTGTTTCCTATCTATTTATTGCTCTTTGATGGCAGCTTTTGCAATGGTGGTTGCTCTCCTTCTCTCACTGTGAGCCTGATGTGACATCACCAACAGAGAAAGAGTGGAAAAAACATGCTTTGTTCTTATATGTTGATGAGAAAATTTAATTTTTATTATAAAAATTAATTTAATGAGTAATATTTCAGAAGCATAAATGATCAACACAAAAAATACACATCCTAAATAAAGCTTTATTGGAAGCTTGTTACACTAAGCAGAATGTTGGGGGTTTTTGTGTTTTTCTTTTTCTCTTTCTCTTTTTAGGGCCACACCCACGGCATATGGATGTTCCCAGGCAAGGGGTCGAATTGGAGCTGCAGCTGCTGGCCTACAACACAGCCACAGCAACACCAGGTCTGAACCGCATCTGCAACCTACACCAGAGCAAACGGCAATGTCAGATCTTTAACCCACTGAGCGAGGTCAGGATTTAACCCACATCCTCATGGACACTAGTCAGACTCATTACTGCTGAGCCCCAATGTGAACTGCCTCAAATTGAGTAGTTTTAAGAGAACTGCTTAAAAGAGTAGTTTTAAAGTAGATAATAAGAGTTTTATTATCATTTAATAAAAGGATAAAAGTGTTGACTGGGAAGCAGAATATTTTTTAAACTACTGTATAATGTTTTTTAATTTTTTTATCGACTTAGATGTATAATCCATATACTAAGATTTTTTAAATCGTAGTTTACTAAAAATCAAGAATCAAGTACCTTGTTAAAGGTTACTTAACGCACTCCAAGATATAGACATTTGCAGGAAATAGAACTGTTTCATACTTGAAAGCATTGACAATATGCTTCTATAATTTTTAACCTTCTAACGGTTGTCCTGACTTCTCAAAGGGATAATGTTCCCAATAGGAACTAACATTTAGTGACCAGTGAAATTCATAGTTGAGATTAACTTAATTTTTTAAAATATTAATGTGTATACTGTAACAATTTATACAGACTCAAACAGTTAATAGTTCAAGCATATGACTGACAGAAATTAACAGATGAGATTAACATCATTAATAGTTGTGCAGAAGTGCTTTGAAGAAATCATCTGTATTTCAAAAAGGAAAATTACTCTTTTCTGGAAAGAATAATAATAGCCTTTCTTTCTGGAATAATAGCCTTTCTTTATTCTTGATGAATGTGCAGCTCAAGATACGGCATTGCTCCTCTGTGTGTGTGTACTCTTAAAACCTAGCTTATCATCTACTTTAACACCGAGCGGCAGTTCCCAGACACATAGTAAAGATTAAATTCTACATTTCTCCACAAAACTATGCCCTCTCCCTCCCAACCATTAATTTCTTCCTAATTTTCTCTCTATATAAAGGTTCTCAAAATAACCATTGTATTGGTTTTTGGCAAGGTATTTTTCATATCTAGTGACGTTATGTCCCTAATCCTATAATATATAGTGTTGGTTTCAAATAACTCCCATTTAACGAATCAGAGAGATTGGGATAGTAGGTATTTGGAATAACTTGCCTAAAAGCTTTGTTTGAATACTATTGGCAGACTTTTAGTCCCTGTTGTGTTCTTCAGCTGATCTAGTGTGAAGGCTTTGGATTTATATTTGGCCTTCACCAAAGTAACTGTGTCTTTTGTGGCTTCCTCTAGCAGGATGTAGGTTTCTATGAATATGTTTCTGTTTGCTGCCAAATCTACCTCAATAACAGTGTTAAAAATTATTGTAAGTTCTACTGTCATTAATCTTGGAATGTTATGTTAAATGAATTTAACTCTCCTTATTGATATTTTTGATGCTTTCTTCAGAAATTCATATTGGAAAAAAAGCTACAGAATAATAGAATTTGTTTGGATTCACATTATTGCAATTTTTTATCATGAACTTGGGAAATCTAACAAACTTATTTCAAATACATCCTGGTTAAAGTAGACTAGATATGTAATATGTATTAAATAAACGTTATTGGAGTATAGCTGACTTAGAAAGTTGTGCTTCAGGTGTACAGCAAAGTTAATCAGTTATACATATATCTATTCCTTTTCAGATCCTTTTCCCATATAGGTTATTACATGGTATTCAGTAGGTTACTCTCTGCTATAGAGTAGGTCCTTGTTATCTATTTTATATATAATAGTGTGTATATGTCAATCCCAACCCTCTAATTTATCGTTCCAGCCTGACGTTTACCGTTGGTAACCATAAATGTAGTATATGATAATGTGCGTTCCTGATCGTGTGTCTTCACTGAAGCACTAACATCATCATGTGGAATTATTATCTTGACATTTCTAGGATTAATGATACTTAAGAGAAAGCATAGTGTCCCTTTCAGATACATCTTTACATTTTCTGGAATTCGTGATGACTATTCACCAGAACTGCTGTCATACATGACAGCTTTTTAACAAACAGTGAAACATTGTGCTGCTAAATGTCCGAAGCAAAGGAAGAATTACATTTTTTCTCATTAATGGCAGAAATAGAATATTGGAACTAAAGTATAGCCTACATGTTTATTCTTGTAGTTATTCATATAATGTACCCTATTCAACATCCTAAAAGGATTAAACAAAAGAGATAGATGATTGTGTAATTGTTTGATTGATTGATTAAAAAAAATGGCCAGCTTCGAGTTTTAAGAATATTGTAAATATGAGCTGCAGTGTTGGCTTGGTAATTGCAATTTGAGAAAGACCCATTTTACTCTTTGTTGACTAGTGCCTGCTTTCAGTCAAGCCCTTCTTATCCCCTCCGCAAATACAGAAGCTGTATAGAAATCAAGGTAGGAAGGAAGCATATTTGCATTTATTTGATATGTAGAATTAATAATAAATTACCTCTACACATTGCGTAGGAGCACTTGCTACCCCAAAACCCTTGTGGTTTTTACATGAGATCAAGGAAGTTTCTATTTTCTAAAATGCCAATTTAAACGGTAGCTGTTAAAACACATACTTATCTTTATTTCTTATTTTATTCTGTGTCCGCTAGGTCACTGCCCTAAAATAAACTACTATTTTACCTGTTTTATATAATAGAAATACCTATTGTCTCTTTGGAGACAGTGCCTCCTCTGTGCTGAAGAAAAGGTATTGCCTCAATACTTTTCTTGCCCATCATTCCCAGCATTGAGCTGTGAGCCAAACTAGATATCTGAAAATCATTCCACATTGACAGAGGTAGTGAAAAATTCAAATATGATTGAAAAAATAGATAAAAAAATAAATTTGCACGAAGCTTATTTTTTTTCCAGTTTGCACTTTTTTTACATCTTATATTTATTTTTTATTGAGTTATAACTTTGATTCAGGAAAGTGCATGAATCGTTCCTATACAGCTCGATGGGACTACACAGTTCAATGAACTTTCGCATATGTATGTAGCCATGTTACAGCTACCCAACATCCCAGAAACTTTCCTCATTCTCATCCCATCCAGTGCCCTGCACTCCACAGAGAACCACTCTTCTTACCTCTGTAGCCCTGAGCTAGTTTTGATATAATTAAATTTTAAAATGAATCATTTTAAGTTGCGAAAATTTTTTTCTCAATTTATTATCTATATGTCTATTTGACAGAGTCAAGTCAATGTCAAATCATACAATTCAAAATATAAAATGATTTTGATTGGAATTTAAAAAGCAATATTTAACTTCAGTTGGTCACACATTCATGTCAAGTTGTATATTTATCCACTATATTTCCTATGTAAATTGCTAATGCAGGAAAAATAAAAGCTCTGTGTATGAATATTAAATTTTAATTAATATCTCTATTCATTAGACAAATTCCTGTGATATGCTCTTATAACTTTAGTTGTAATGTGAGCTTTTGAACCAATTTCTATGAATTTTATTTGCTGCAACATTTACTTAGTGCAAATTGTCCTATACATAAGTCCATGGCATTTGTGCATTATAGAGTATATTGCTTCTCAAAAGGAAATAATGCTTTGTATTCCAGGACTCTATTGTCCTGTAGCTGAATTGACTGTCGTCCATGTATGGGTTTGATAAACTGACACAACAGTGAAAAGAATCCCTGTCCCATGTCAGCTTATCAAACACACTATGGACAGCATGCCTTTGGTGTTTAATACATTCCCAATCATTTAAGTTGTGATTAGAAGTCACGAAGCTCAGGTTCAGTGAAACACAACCTCAGTATTCCCAGGTGATTTTAAATAACACCTGATAAAACTGAGGTATAGTACCACTAAACTTTAAGAATTATCCAAAAACGACAGAAAAATAACATGCATAGTTACAGAATTATGTCATTAATTCAGTTTAGTGATAGAATGGATGTTAATGAAAAACACAGTAATTACTTCATGTTCTTTAATTCTGTTAAATAGTATCAAATTATGCTATAAGTGTATTCATGCTATAGAATAAAATACTAAAATCAAGCACTTTATTTTTTTAATCCAAGTTCATATCACAACAGATATCCTCCAGGGAAGTGATCCTCCAGTCTGAATCTCTCACTCTTTTTTTCCAACTTCATATAATTATTTTATTTAAACATGTTCATCCTCAGAAATTTAGCAGCCTTCATTTTGAATAGTGTGCTAGAATCACTTGTACATTTTCCAGGTTAAATTTAAGCATATTAAAGATATGCTTTTAAATAAAATTTATTCTCAATGCCATAAGTATATTCTAGTGGATGTCTAACTTACAAGGTGAGATAGGTCAAAACTTATATAATATTTAACTTTATTAGGAGATATATCAAATAAAACAGTTAAATCTGTAACATTTAAGGGTCACTTTGTCTGATACTATATCATATAAAATGTGAAAACATATTTTTCCAGGTTTATTTTCTATACTTTTAAACCCTTCAAAGAAGAAATTACATTATGCAGTTACAGTACCTCATCAGTGGAGCTCCATTTCTGTGCTGCAAGTAGAAATGGAGGGTTGAGCAGAAGTTGCTCTTCTCTTTGCAGAAAATTGCAGTATCCAAGAGCTTTTTTAACAAGGGACTACTTTTAAATGTGTCTGGTCACCTCAAAGGATATATAGAGCATTTCCTGCCAGTAGGATTAGAGGAAGGAAGCACCAGGCCAAAATGTTTGATGTGTGATGTACTGTAATTCTTTTCATGTGTTTGGTGGCTTTTATATGTTGATCAATGTTCTGCTACCAATTGTGACCCTGGTGTGGTCCAGGTCATTAAAGTTCGACCTTCCTTAGTGTATAAGATCATTAACTATACCTAGCAGCGTTATTGTAATTAAGGATGCTGTTTTCTTTTAAATAACCACCTCTCATTTTCATTAAAATATTTATTTTTCATAATTGGATAGTCCTCCTAGAGACTGGTTTTCATGGAAGAGATGATTCAGTGTTACAGACTGCCAACACTAATGTTGCTGCAGCTAGATACTCTTTAGGGTTCCTTGCTTTACCTTTTATACCTGGTGTTTAAATCAGCATTTTCCTCCAGTAGTTTCCTACAAGCATCTAAATTTCAAGATGGAAACTAGTTTTAAAAATTTTTTTTCATTCTTTTTTTTTTTCTGGTTTTGTTGAGCTACAATTGACATGTAGCAGTGTGTCAGTTTAATGTGTACAGCATAATGATTTGATTTATATACATCATAAAATAAGTATACAGTAAGTTTAGTGAACATCTATCATTTCATACAGATGCAAAACAAGAGAAAAAAAAATTTTTTACTTGTAATGAGAACTCAGAATTACTCAAACAACTTTCACATATACAGCAGTGTTAATTATACAAACCACGTTGTACATTACATCTGGTTTTATAGTGTAGTTTTCCGGCTGTGTGAGTCTTATAGACAATAAGTATTGACAGAGTAGCTGTCAGCAATATTATATACCTTTAATGAAACAAAGTTGATAATTACCAATATTCTTTACTCTTCTAAGATCACATGTTCAAAAGCAGTTGAATGCTAATCATCTGTAGGTTTTGGCTCTTTTTTAAACGTAAGTGAGCAACAAGGACTATTTCCTGTAATGGCAAAGATTTGATAACAATCTAATGCTCAGCTGTATAGAATTAGTTAATATAATAATGATGTATCCATGCAGTGAAATTCTAAGCAACAATCACAAAGGATGGTATCGGTGCCTCTTGAAAAACCTAAAGTGTAGGTTGGTTATTAAGTGAACAAAGATGCCTTAAAAACTGTATGTAATGGAAAATAGCCCTCATCCAAACTGTCAAATGAGTTACCTGTGATCATCAGTATATGAAAAATTGTTTCTCTTGTTATTTATGGATATTTTCTATATTTTTTAGACTAATTTAAACTGTAATTGCAGTTCTAAAGAGTAGGAAAAAATGGCAATTTTAGGTCCATTATATCTTTAAATCTTAAGATATTGTTTTAAATTTTTAGGCTTTAATTCTGTTCAGTGTAAAATATATGAAAATAGGTATTTTATTCTTTCATATTTATCCTATGAACTTTGTTTGCTTTTCAGATATTTTTAAACTATTTGTAGCATATCATCAGCTCACTCATTAGTCATTCAACACTCAACAGTGGTGGTTCTAAAGAAATAATGTGCTCTATTTCTGATGTGCTAGTGTGTGCAGACATGTCTCTACTTGTGTGTGTGTGTGTACATTGAGGATTATTTTGTTTATTTGAGGAATCAGTTTAATCTTTTCTCCTCATATGAGCATCCAGATATGTTCAGTGTTTCACTTCTTCTTCCTTACATAATCAGTTTATGTCACTTACTTGTTTTCTCAAATTTGTGAATGTTTACCATTTACTGGTTATTTTCTAAGTGTCACGCTACACTACCTCTAAAAAGGTAATAAAATAGTCAGTCTTTACCGTCATAGAACATAGTTTAAGCATCTTTATACTTAAAGTATATTAATTGAGTGATTTATTTATTTATTTATTCATTCATTTTTGCTTATTAGGGACACAGATGTGGCACATGGAAATTCCCAGGCTAGGGGTCGAATCTGAGCTGTAGCTGCTGGCCTACACCACAGCCACAGCAATGCAAGATCCAAGCTGCATCTGTGACCTACACCACAGTGCACAGCAACACCGGATCCTTAACCCACTGAGTGAGGCCAGGGATTGAACCGACATCCTCATGGATACCAGTCGGGTTCATTACCGCTGAACCGCGAATGGGAACTCCAAGTGAGTGATTTCGTTAAACATTTTATCTTGGTAAAAAAATATATGGCACATTTAAAATATAAAGGAATCACTAACTTTTTAAATGTTCTTAGTATGCTGCTGTAGCATCTGATTGTTTTTGTCTTGTAAGAAGTGTTTCACTAGTTTTGTAAGTCAAAGTTATTGTAACTTTCAGTCATTTTCAGGTAATGATTTGTGATAATATTTAAGATCAAAATAATCATTAAATTTTAAGCATAATAGTGTACAAAGCCACTATTATGCTTCAGAGCTTTCACTAATAATTTGTAAACAGTTATTCAATTGACCTTTTTAAAAAAGCTGCAGTAATTCTCTGCATATCCTTTTGCATTTTTTGAAATACGTTAAGAATATAAAACTTGTATAACTTGAAAACATGTTAATGTTGAATGGAAATTCTATATTTTAGTATGTGATTTTATTAATGCACACACAGTATGAATAACAGATTTTGTGAACATTTGGGAAAGGATCTATTTAGAATAATAAAATAAAACTAATATAATAAATAAACTTAGTAGATAGTTGTTAGATAAATTGATGACAGAAAATATGCTTTAAAATAAGTATAATAATTCCCCCTTTTTTTGGAAGTACCCACTGTTGGCGAAGGTACCCTAAAGCAGAAAGCACATTTTTATCTATAAATAGTTATATATAAACAGTTATATATTTAAGGAATATTTTATGGTATTCACAGAAAGAAAAGAGATTTAAAATTCATCATCAAGTTAGGAGTCTTTTTTGTAACATCTCCTTAACAGCTGTTTGAGTTCATTATTTCTCAGTTCATAAATTTTATTTTCAATGCTCATACCGCAACACACATGCTAAGGTGTGAAAAATACCCTTCTTTTCCTTGACTTTCATGTCTCAGTTTTATTGGTAAAATATTTCCTAGCTCTTCACCCATTTCTGACATGTCTTTTTCACAACTAAAATTTTGAATTTGCTGAATTCATAGATGAAATGAAATTTCATCATACCAAATCAGTTTCCTTTGTATTCCCATTGAGATATACAAGACTTTTTTGTTTTATGTTTATTTTGTGACCAAAATCTAAAAACTTTGTAATTGTTCTCTAAATTTTCACTGTTGTCTTGAGTCCCTATTTGAGTAACTATACCTTCATCTTTTATGTGTTTTTGTCTTTGCTATTGCTCAACATCTCTTTTCTATTACAAAATTATTTTCTTAAAATATTATGGTAGAGAAGCACAAACACCGAAGGTTAAATTTTTTGTAGTCGTGATTCTTTTTAAAAAAACTGCTGAATGTACATTGTTAGATTGTTTATACGCTACCTTAATTTTCCCTTTTCCTTTTTTGTTTTAGCTATAGCTTAGAAAATGTCTAAGAGTAACATACTACGCTGTAGAGTAGTATTTATTATATTTTAAGAATATTGTTCTCTGGTATCAATTAGAACTTACATGAAATTTATTCTTAAACAATGTAACTTAAATATTTTGGTCAGATAATTTGTATTTTGCTGACTAAAGTCAATACTATATTATTATGGCATGATATTTACTCAACGTTGTTATAGTATTAAGAAAAAAAACATTACATTCGCTATTTCCAGATTTTTTTTTTTTTTTTTTTTTTTGTCTTTTTAGGGCCGCACCCACAGCATATGGAGCTTCCCAGGCTAGGGGTCTAATCGGAGCTGTAGCTGCCGGCCTACATCACAGCCATAGCAATGCCAGATCTGAGCCACGTCTGCACTGTTTCCAGATTTTTATATTTCTTTCCATGTTAAGAAACTGATGCTTGAAGTTCCCATTGTGGCTCAGTGGTTACCGGATCCAACTAGGTTGCGGGTTCGATCCCTGGCCTCACTCAGTGGGTTAAGGATCTGGCGTTGCCGTGAGCTGTGGTATAAGTTGCAGACGCCGCTCAGATCCCGTGTTGCTGTGGCTGTGGTGTAGGCTGGCGGCTACAGCTCTGATTCGACCCCTAGCCGCTCTTGAGAGCGGCCCAAGAAATGGCAAAAAGACCAAAAAAAAAAAAAATTTTTTTTTTTGATGCTTAATGTAAATAAAAATACATGTATACTTTGGATAATAAGAAAGGGGAAATATTTTTATGTTATTATTTTCCTAAAGAAAAAAATTTCGTACTAAGAATGGCATGATAGTGTTTCACTTCCTGAATGAAATAGGTAGTGATTACTTTTTAGATTCACTAATTACTGAAGGGAGGGATAAAATCCTATATGTGGAATTCAATTAATGTATAATATTTTAAAATTTTTAATTGTTTCTATAAGTCTAGTGTTTGATCCTAGAGTTAATGGAGATCTTTCTAGACTTTCATCTCATGAGATTAAATTTCTTTAGGGAAAATTTTTCAAAAGAAGAAAAATCTAACCCCACAACTTGAAAGGCAGCTAGCACATTCCATAGCAGTATGTACATTTATTACCAACAGGATGTCTGCAGAATTTCCTTTTTGCATCATTACTCTTTTATAACCCTGCAGCGTCCTAATTCATATCCGTGTAATTAATATTTTGATTATAGATTGTGAGTTAGGGATGTTTTCTCATAGAGATGTCTTTTGGTGCTATGATAACCGGAGAGAATCACCATGGAAGAGTTAGAACTCTTGGAACTTCAAGATTTACAACTTCAAGGATGAGACCCAAGAAGAATGTGTTGAATTGTAGCAAATACACCAGGTAGAAGGAAATAAGGGGTCAAAGAAGAGAGGCGGGTACATTTAGAGACCTGAGCAGACTTCTGTCTGTATCAAAGGACTGAATTTAAGGGCATAATGAGAGAGAGGTGGGGGAAAGTAATTGAGGTCAGATTATGGAAGCTTTGAATTCCTGGTTAAAGATTTTTGCTTCATTGCGCGGATGATTGGGGGAGATCCTGAGTATTTTTAATCAGGTCTGTACTATTTTTGGAGGATTAAATGCAGTGCCAAGGACATAATAGGTGTTTAAAGAGCACATATTCTGGTACCAGAATGCCTGGATTCAAGTCTCAGCTTTTCCACTCACTAGCCAGTTGTCCTTGGACAATATAAGGTACTTAACTGTCTCAATTTCCTTTCTATAAAGTAAAGATAATACTACCTACCTCACAGGGTTGTTATGAGGATTATACAAGCATTTAGAATTTAACTGGCGTATGGTAAGTATTTAGAAATATGTATATATATATTTGCTTTTTAGGGCTGCCCTGGCAGCATAAGAAAGTTCCCAGCCTAGGGGTCAAATCAGAGCTACAGCTGCCAGCCTAGCCACAGCCACAGCAACACAGGATCTGAGCTGTTTCTGCAGCCTACATCACAGCTCATGGCAATGCCAAATTCTTAACCCACTGAGCAAGGCCAGGGATCGAACCCACATCCTCATGGATTCTAGTTGGGTTCATTAACCACTGAGCCATGAAGGGAACTCCCGGTACTGAATATTTACTTGCATTAGCTGTCAAAATTATTAATGTTGATGAATATTTTTGAAATAATTACTTAATCTGGCTGTACTATATTGACTAAATTTGGGGAAAGATTCCACTTCTAGTTTTTACTTATATAAGATTAAATAAAGTATCACTGACAAACTAAGGAACTATAATTTTTTATGTACTACATGAAAACATATCCCATCTTATCCTCCCTATTCAAGAGGTTTGTGTCGGTTTAAAATTCCCAGGTAATTTTCAGTTTCAGCTGTTTAATACTAGCTATGATTTCATAGTATTTATGTTATATATTATATATTTATACTTCTCATATATTTTACCTCCTTTAATTTTCACTGTAGCCCTAGGTCCTTCTTTGTAATACTGATCACATTTTGCAGCAGAAAAAAACTAAAGCTCAAGATTTCCCAGGTTCACATAGCCAGCTTGAACTCTTAACCCCCCTGCATTGTAATTCTTCTTAGCCTTTTCATTGAAATAGCTACATCAAAAAATATAGAGAATAAGAAAATGCATTCTATACCCACACGTACCTCTGTTCTGCAACATGCTTTTGTAACTTTACCTTATACTCATCACATATTCATAATCTCATTCTTAGATTTTTACTGCTATTTAGTAGTCCATCACATGAGTACTCCAGATTGTTTATCTTTCCTTTGACTAATTGACATTTATATTTAAAATTTTTCTATGTACATATGGCATTAAAATATATATCCTTCAGCATTTTCCTTGTACACCTAAAGTAGTTTCTCTAGAGCAATACCTTACAAAAGATCTTCCTTCAGTGATGGAAATATTCTATATCTGCCCTGTCCAGAACGGTAGCCACTAGACAGATGTGGCTGTTGGGCATCTAAACTGTGATTACTACGACTCAGGAACAAATTTTTTATAATTGTATTGAATTTTAATTAACTTAATTTCCAGTACACACATGCAGCTGGTGGCTATTGTAGTGGACAGCATGGCTCTAGGTTATGTAGCTAGAAGTGGAATTAAGTCATAGGTTATTCACAGCTTCAGTGCTGCTGGATATCACCACATTGTTTTCCAAAGTGATTGTATAGGATTTACATTCCCAGTGGCTGATGATGAGAATTGCCATCACTCTACATTCTGGCAAACACTTGGCATTAATACTGTTATATTAGACACTACAGACATGATTTTCTTAGGACTAGAAGTGAGTGGAAGACCCTTAGAGAAGAATACTTGTTCTCTCCAACTGGAGCCAATGCTGTGATATCCTAATACGATTAGACGTAAAGGTGTGTCCCCTCTAATGTATGGTGAGAGAAGGGCACTATTCTACCATGCACCAGGGAAAATCTACCAGGTTTTTAAGTCAAATGTTAGACTGTGTACTTATTGCTGACTAGAATATTCTTAATTGGTACCTTTCCTTAAACTGTCTTGATTCTGATTATTTTGCATGTTGAAATACTCATATTTTAACGTCATGTATTAAGAGATTTTCTGAACTCTTGCTGCATTTTAAAAACTACTCTTTTCCTTTGCAAATAAACAGAGTTGCTTAATGATTATTGTATGTAAATTTGAGCATCTTGCCTTCTAGTTTCTATTTTTTCTTGGACTAATTTTGTAACATTTGTGGGTCTCAAGCAACTCAACACATTATAAACTATATAAAATAACATGGCAATCTTTTATTTTAGTAAAAAAGAGTTGCTTTATAATATACCAAATCTAAAGGTTCCTCATCCAACTCTACCCCCAAATTTCTTTATATCTACTCTAGTCTCTTGTCTTGGAAATATTATTAAATCTAACATCTCTCAGTTTTTTACTCAACTATATCACACATACATATAGATATATTATATATTGAATATAATCCTATGTTTTATTTTGAAAACTAGTTCTCATATTAAATATAGAAAAGAGGTAAGAGAGAAGACTGAATTTATATTCAGAAGGTATGGTTTCCAGTTTAAACTCTGCTGTTACCCAGTCTCCTTACCTAAATCATCAACATCTATAAAATGGAATCTACCTGTCACACCCTGTTGTTGGTGATTTCCTTGAGATGATATTGAAAAGCTCTTTGCAAACCATTTAACTGTATACAAATATTAAAGTTGTATTATTAATATTATTACTATCATGTGTATTTATATTTTGTGTTATGAAACACTTTGTAGTTTGATAAGAATATGGGACTAAAGTGGAATAAAAGAATGTAATTAGAAAGAAAAAGGTTTAAATGATAGAATTGGAAGCTGGATATTAATAATAATGAATTTGGTAAGAGATGGAGATGTCTTGGATAAAATTTTTTTTAAAGATTCCCCAAGCAGTTTAGAATTAGGAATTTTCATGTAGTCCAACTAATTCAACTACAGTTTACTTTATATAAACACTTCTATAAGGTTATAGGAGTTTTTCTTATTACAGAAGATATTTTAAAAAATCTTTAAAAAACAGTTATATCCTATGTCATATGAACATTTCTCTCTATGTAATTAAAGTCTTTTAAAATCTTATTTTTAATTACTCACCAGTGTGTTTGAATACCATTATTATTGCTAAAACTTATATTGAATAAAGGGGAGCCAATTCTGAATCCTGATTTAAATGATGATTGTTGAAGTCTTCTTTGTAAATGTAATTTTAGGCGTGGGAAATATGGCTAATGATTGATGAATAGAGAAAGTGGGAATATTACGAGTGAGAATTTCATAGTTTTCAAAGAGGATTTTCAAATTGGATTTGGAAATAAATAGGAAACCAGTTCACTACTAAAACCAATTGTTTTGAGTAAATAAAATGAAAAAAAAATGTGAGTAAAGGTATGAAAAAATATCTGAATGAGAAAGGGTGCCAACACAGTGATAAAGTCTTGGTGGTTCATGATTTACGTAATAGGAGTTGACTTGCAGCCATGGTAGATTTTATAGAAGATTCCTAAATCAGGAGTATTGCCAAAGATGTGTTGCAGAAACATTAGAAGCAAGTAGGAGTCTAACTATCTTTTAATAGGCATATATTATAAATTTGATCTATTTTATTATCATCTTTAGAAAACTAAATGAAATCTAAACAAAGCTAAAGAATGCAGGGCTTTTACTAAATTTACAGTTAGTCTTTCAAAGTCACCCACATGGGAATTGCAGTAAACTTCACTACTAAGTAAGACCATTCTGGACTTTAATATATAAAAAAAGTTAACTTCCATGCCAAGTACTTGCACCTTTTTAGAAGTCCGTGAGGATTTTATGTAAACACACCTGTGATATTACAACATTCTGAAAAAAACTCTCTGATCCCATGTTGTCAGTGAATGATTATATATTGTTATTTGAGTTGGAGTTATGCAAATAAAATACACTCATTCTAAAAATTTCATCTTTGAATATTAATGAAAAGTAGTTTAAGATGCGCACTATTTTATTAGTATAATGAGGAAGAGATTGCCTAATCCAGTGAAACTTTGTAGTATGTGTGTGGTGTATGTTAGGCTATTTAAAAATTGAAAGAGATGGATGAGGAGTTTGGGGTTTGTAGATGCAAATTTTAAATTTAGAATGGATAAGCAATGAGGTCCTACTCTACAACATAGGGAACTATATCCAATCTCTTGGGATAGAACACGATGGAAGGTAGAAAAAGAATGTATGTATGTACGACTGGTCACTATGCTGTAAATCAGTTATAATACTTGAATTTTTAAGTGTAAAAAAATAAAAATTGGAAGGCTAGAATGATATGACAATGCTTTTGATATTTCCTTCCTTTCCTCTAAGCCAGCTTACTTCTCTAGTCTTTCTCTTGTTGTTGCCCCTTTTGTGTGTGTGGAGTGTTGCAGGCCTCTCACATCTTATAGAGTTTGCTGTTTGAACCTGTACATGGAATTTTGCTTTTATTCCTGTTAAATTTCATCTTACTAATTTTGACTCTGTTCCAGTATTTTGAGATATAGGATCCTAATTCTCTCATTGACTGTATTAGCTGTACTTCCCAACTTTGTCATCTAAAAATTTGATTAGACAGTTTTATATGAACTCATTAAAATTAATGAATGATAAAAATTACTGAATTGAGCCAAATCCTCTTGCATGTTGTTACTAGAGACCTGATTCCAAAAAGATATTATTTGGCTTGGATATTAAGCCAGCTCTAAATCCATTTTACTATGTTTTCATTAAGTCCATATTTCTTTATTACATTAAAAAAGCATCTCAGTTATTTATCTTCATAACATCATGTCCCGTAATACTGATGCTGATTTCTTATTTGTCATGATAGTACAATCAAGAAGGAAATAGGTATGGTTTCGTTCTGCTTGATGTATTCTTAGTTAATTCATATAACTCCTAATATATACTACTTTCTATTGTAAGTCCTCAAACCTTTCTGATGAATGGTTACATTCATTCAAAAATGAATACTCAGTTTTGTTGAAAATGACATCATAATTAAATTTTGTACAAAATTGAAGTAGCATTTCCATTTCTCTATATTTTAGTACATCTTTCTCTGATTTCTCAGAGATCACACATTGGTTCTTTGATCACATCAACAAATTTTCCAATGCTGTATGTGTTCAGTTAGTGCTCTTCTTTAGGTCATGTTTCTAATGGGATGCGATTAGTTTGGTAGAGTTTAGTATACTTTTCACATCAACTGTACATTGTATACCTTGTAACTTCTTAAATCATCTTGTGAAGATGTCCCATTTATAACATTAGTGAGCAAATGGGGATTTAACAGCTCAAGTCTGTGACTGTTTGAAAAAACAAACCAAAAAAAAACTTCAAAGCTCATGTTTTTCCGAAGATAGGCTGTGAAAACCTACTTTCTTATTTACTAAATCAATGAGAGTATATTGAGACTCTTCAAGAAGAAAAAATTTAATGTTTTATATTCTGATGAAGCTGCCCGTAATTCAGTCATCAAAAGGAAAGTAATTGATATATACTGCTGTCATGTCATTTTTACTTTATACTCATATTATGTGGCTTTATACATATAAATCATTTAAAATTTATAAAACTGAAAAAGGCAAATTTCATTATTAACCCATCATAAACCATTGTTAATGTGAAATTGCTTGTTTATTAAAAAGTTTGTATTACTTTAAAGTTTCACTTTCCGAAAGGTATGAAATTCTCCGAAAATAATTTAATAACTGGATTTCTCCGGTTTTTTTGTTTCTTTACTTTTATAACCTCCTTTCTTTTGAGATTGTGAAATACATGTTTAGTTTATGACTTGGAGTAGAAGTGTAGAGAAAGCATTTTCTTACATAATATTATGTTTCAACTCCGAGAATTATTATAGGGACTACTTCCTTAAATTGAAGCCTCTTTGTCCTTAGTGGACTTTTGGATTTTTTTAGTACAGAGTAAATGAGACCAATGGATTCAGCAGGCTGGCAAGCTTCTTTCATATCCACTGTAGTAATAACAATAACAGGGGTCATTATAAGATACCAAGCATGGTAAAGTTATGTATTTACTCCCAAAGAAGACCTTTATAGGAGTTTCTGTTGTGATTCAGCAGGTTGAGAACCCAGACTAGTATCCATGAGGATATTGGTTCAATCCCTGGCCTCACTTAGTGGGTTAAAGGATGTGCCATTGCTGCAAGCTGCAGCATGGGTCGTGGATGCAGCTCTGATCTGGCCTTGTGGTGGCTGTGCCATAGGCCGTGTCTGGCTCCGATTCAACTCCTAGCTTGGAGACCTCCACGTGCCACAGGCGCAGCTCTAAAACACCAAAAAAGAAAAAAAAAGAAAAAGAAAAAAAGGAAACCTTTGTACCTAGGTATATCTAGATACCCTTATCTCCTTACAGATGAATCTGATATTCATCGAATTAGTTAACTTCTCCAAGCATATATGTATAGCTGATAAGTGGTAGAACTAGAATTAAAATTCATGCTTGTAATACAGTATTATTTATACTGCACTCTACTTGACAGTGGACCCTAATGGTAGCCAACTGTCTTGCAGATGTGTGCCATTTATCATGGAATGGACTGGGCCCGAAATTAAAGGGATCCTAAGAAACTTATCTCCTTCATTGGAGATAAAATACAGAAGTACACATGCTGTCATTTGTGAATGAGTTAGGCTACTAAATTCACATAAAGCATAAAACAAAACTGAATATAGAATCCTGCAGATCACTAATATTGAAGAGGCAAACAGAAGAAAAGAATCTATTAAAGGAGATGAAAGGACAGTTGAGGGAGTGGGGAGCCATACAAGCTCATGGAGGAAAAATTCAAGAATAAGCAAGATTGCAAGAATAACTTTAATATATATTATTTTATTTTTGTGTCAGCTCTTGCTTTGCATGCATTAATTCATTTGACTCCCCTCAATGACTTCACTTTTTGTATGAATAAAATTAAGCATTGAAACTTATAATTTGGTGGAATTATGGATCCAGGCAAGCTAAATGTGCAGCCTGTGCTTTTCAGCACCATGCTATACTACCATTCTGAATTTTCCAATGCCCAGAAAGTTTAGGTGAGTCAAGGACTGAAAACCATCCATTGGATGTGGTAATTAGAGAATTAGTTGAGGATCTTTTCCAGGACAATTTCAGGGATAGGATGGGATGACACCTGGTTTGTTCTTGGTTAGAGGAAGAAATACAGAGTGAGGAAACAGAAATACTAAGAGAAAAATGTTTCTATTTAAAAGGAAATGTGGGGCATTCCTGTTGTGTTGCAGCAGAAATGAATCTGACTAGTATCCCTGAGGTTGCCAGTTCAATCCCTGGCCTCACTCCATGGTTTAAGGATCCAGCATTGCCACAAGCTACAATGTAGGCACGGGCGCCGCTTGGATCCCATGATGTTGTGGCTGTGCAGCAGCAGCTGCAGCTCCGACTCAACCTCTAGACTGGGAACTTCCCTATGCTATGGTTGCAGCCTTAAAAAAAAAAAAAAAAGGAAAGAAATGTGACAGGGCGGTAGGGAAAGTGTCTCTTTTACAAGGAGAGTGACTTGAACATATTTTAGCCTGAGTGGTAAAGTTGCAGGGGAGAAAAAGTAAAAACAACTAAGTAAAGTCCCCAAGGGAAGTAAAGGGAATAAAGAAGAATATTTTATTTGTTATTTCTTCAACTTATGTACATTAAAAGCTTACCGTGTGCCAAATCCTGTGGCTCAGTACAAGCTGGTGAAAAAACAGACACTGACCTAGCCTTCAAGAGTGAAGTGAATTAATAGGGATCTTGGCCTTGAAGAGAAGTTTCCTCTAAACAGTTCAGTGAAAGAGGCAGGACAAGTATGAATTTCTCTGATTTATAAGGAAAATAGCTTTAGATTAACTGGTCCTTGTTGTCCGTATTCCTCTCAGTTCAGATCAGAGACATGGTGTTCCAAGTCAAAGAGCTGTGTGATGTTCTCGCTATCAGAATGTTGTTTTGAGAATCAGTAACGATGCTAGTTTAGTTTTAGAGAGAGAATATTCCTTAGCCCTTGTCCAGATCTGCTGAATCAGAATTTCTGTAGATTTGGGAACTTAACATTTGTAACAAGCTCCCAGGTGATTACTCTGCACTCTGAAGATAAGAAGCCTTGCCCTTCTGGTCATGAAAACCATCAACTGGTCTCAGCCTGATGGTCAACCATTTATATCCCCTGCCGAATACACTCTCAAAATTACTGTCATTTATGGAGACTTGGTGATAAAAATTGTAGACATTTAATCAAGATGTAAATTTTACTTCTTTTTACATTCCTATTTTCTGGCTTGTTTAACATTTTGTAGATCTCAATTGAGCTGTACGTAGTGAATTTTACTTTACAGTGAGTTCCCAAGATATGCCTATTCAGCAGTGAGCAGTAAATGGTTCAACATGAGCTGTTTCTTATGTAAACATACAAAAGGCCTGACCCAGACTAAATCAATTTAAAAAGGAAAACATTAAAGCTATGTTTCCTGTTATATACTTAAAGTCGTCTTTGGTTCCTTATGATTATACTATTGACCAGCTATTGCAGACTTTAGTTTATCCTCCTACACCACCTGCCGAATGGTTCAAATGGTACGGGAGATGAGTTTCGGAAGGGCAAAGCAATTACAATTATAACTCCTACATTTTAGCTAATAAAGCAGCTTTTTGTGTTAAGGGTAAGGAAGTTATGGGCATCTTGACTCACTCTCTTTGCTGATTTGAATTGCTAAAAGACTTTAAAGACTGCAATAAGGAGGGAGAGCGGAGTTCATAGAGCTTTTAGAAATATGTGAATGTGAGACAAGAAAAATTTGATTCCTATTTATGATGTCAAACATTTCTAGGAAAAATTTAGTTAGGAAATAATATGAAGCTTTTCTTATTAAGATACTGTACTTGTATTTTTTAAGAGGGATATTGTTCATCTTGGGCATTCTGGTCCTCTCTGAAGCCATAAAGTTCTTTTCCTGTTATTAGTTCCCTAGTAAAGTATAATTCTATCAGAATTCTTTAATAATTTTGCAACTGTTTTTTGTGCTATGAAAATATAGTGCACTAAATCAATGCTCTCTTGAATAAAATAAACGTTAATTTTAAACTTGCAGTCAGGTTGGTTTTTACTCTTAACTGGCTATCTTTAGTTGTAAAGATCTTACCTAGGGAAAATAGCATTTTAAAAGTTGTGCACTGATTTCCAGCCTTTGAAACAAAAGTAAGTTATTTTCAAATCTTATGTCTGTGGCTGTTTATGTGTTTACACCTTAAAAAAATATCTCTGTGCCATGAGATGTGAGATGTATCTTTCGCAAGACGTCTTGTTCTAATACCTCTTAATAAAAGTTAATGTATGGTATTTGAATGAAAACATTTTGAATAAGTTTTCTTAATTTAGTATTGAAAAACAAGTTCTTTAAATATTCTATATTGTAATAACTGGAATTGGTTTAAAGTATGCATAAAACAAAATGGGCGTATTTTACACTTTAAAGAACGAAGATTAGAGAATATTTCAAGTTAAGGAAAAAATGAAGATTAGAGAAAATGAAGATGAGGGAATATTTCAAGTTGAGGAAAAATTCAAGTATTTTTTGGAAAATGAAGGACATCAATGCACCACCTTATGTTTTCTAGCTGTAAAGAATTAAAAATAAGTCATATGGATCATGTAATAAGAAAAGTAGGTTTTATTATCTAAGTCTGAGATAGTTATCCTGTATTTATTTTTATTGGAGCAAAATCAAACTTGTCCAGTTTTTAAATATTAGCTAATTCTTTCAAATATAAAAATCTTTATATTAAACTAAGAAGCCAAATGGCCTACCTTTACTATTTGTTATAGTAATTTAAATTCTTATTCTTGAGAAACTGTGTGTAGAGGAAATACATTGTTTTTTGGATGTGATCTCTCAGGAGGCTAAAATATTATTGAGGAAAGTGATTTTTTATAAGATATAACTATTTTTAATTGGCCTAAATTTTCCATGATAAACTGTTTCTCATCTTAAAAGCAAGGGGCTTATTACATACTAATAAGCGTGCTATTAAAGTGGTTTTAGATCGATGAAATGGATTAGATTAGAAAATGTAGAGACAGTTCAGTTTGATCAGTTAAATTGCAAGTCTTTGGTGCTCTGGTTTTGCTCAGACTTTTGTTTTTGAGAATCCTAATGGTCACTTTGTCCCAACAAGTCTCTCTTCCTGTCACTTTTCAGGCATTTCACTTTTACTTAACATGTTATACAAAGGCTGCAGAGAGAATCAAAGTAGATGATTGTTTTCTTCTAACACTTACTGAGGTTTTTCTGATGTGGCAAGTTTTGTGCCAGGCTATCTATATTATCTCACTTAAATTTTGTACTGAAGACAGAAACCCAGTTCTTTCTCTGCTGCTACTACATAGTTCCTATAACTTTTTTGGCCCAGGACAAAATGCCAAGCCTGACCTGTGGGCCATACTCTCTTACCGCCAGAAGTTGGGCCTTGTACAGGCCACTGACGCTTTTTCAGGAATGGCCTGTCTTTAGCTAGAAGCCTCACTAGCCTTAAGGCCCTCATGCCCCTCTCCACTCCAACCATTCAGAGCCTCCTCAAAGTTTCTGGTGGGCTACTCTCTCACAACTGTGGGCCTTTGAACCTGTTATTTCCTCTGCCTGAGTACTTTCTTCATTGTGTTAAATGAGATTGGGCTTTTGGTTGAACTTTAAACACTGCCTCCTCTCCTGGGCACGCCAGATCTGGGTCACGTGTCCTCTCCTGTGTGGTTCCAGTTGCATTCTCTGCCCAACCTCGCCTAATATTGACTGTTTTGTAATTGCATCTATCTGTACGAAAGCAGGGACCATTACAGGAACCGTGTATCCTCAGGGCCTATCACAGGGTCCACCGCTGGTGCCCACTAAATAGCCTTTGAATGAATGAATGTATCTTAGCTCACGGGAGACAGGGCTTTATAGACAGGAAGATACCTTTTGGATAGTCTTTTTTTTTTTTCTTTTTTCTTTTGGATAGTCTTGATTGAGGTGAGAAATAGGGAAGAACTTGGTTGCTTTGCACCAGTTATTAGATTACTAACAACTTTATCCTGTCAGGTTATAGTTTATTTTATATAGCAAGAGTTATAATAGAACTAACATTATATTTGGTGGAAGAATGAGAGGATACTCTTTATATTCATCCCACGGTGAAAAGGATAAGAAATGTCTCCTAGAGACAGTGATAAGTAGGTGAGATTGTTTTTCCACAATAAATTGTAAACTCTTTGTTCCTATAAATCTTCCTTATATCCTCATTATCTGATTAATCTCCACAGCATCATAATTATGTTTCCTTTTTGATTGCAAATACAGTTTATTGGCCTTCTATCTTTATGTCTTTTTTTTTTTTTTCCTTGAATGCTGGAGGTTTATCTATTTTTGGCATTGTTGATATTCTTTTTTATTTCATTAATTTTTTACTTTGTTTCTTCCCCTCCCTTTTTAGTTTATTTTGCCTTTTTATGTTTAGCTCATTAATTTTGAATCTCTTCTTTTTGCTAAAACAGACATTTTAGACAATAAGTTTCCCTTTAAGTGCCACTTTGACTCTATCCTACAACCTTTAATTCACATTTAAGTACTTATACATTTTTTATTATTTTTGACCAGTGAGTGACTAACATAGAAGTGAGGGGGTTTTTTGTTTTGTTTTTTTGATTTTTGGCCACCCCATGGGATATGGAGCTCTCGGGCCAAGGATCAGATCCAAGATGCAGTCATGACCTAAGCTGCAGCTGTGTCAATGCCGGATCCTTAACCCACTGTGCCAGAATGGGGATCAAACCTCGTCCCAGCGCTCCCAAGAGCCACTGATCCCCATTGCACGACAGTGTAATGCCAGAAGTATATTTTTAAATTTACAAATACAGGCAATTTTGCAGATTCTCTTTCTAAATAAAATATCTACTTTATTTGTACTCTGCTCAGAGGGTATAGCCTGTATGATACTAACCAAGTGAAATATGTTAAGGCTAACTTTATTATCTCCCAGGTGATTGGTTTCTATAAATGTTCCTGTGTGCTTCAGAAAAATATGTATTCTACAATTGTTGGATACTATGTAATATAAATGCCCATTTTATCAAATTTATGTATCTTTTTCATATTTCCTGTATTTTATGTTTTTATCTTAATGTGCTTGGCATGTTCATTACTGAGGGAGGTAGGTTAAAATTTTCCACCAGAGGTGATATATTTGTCAATTTCTCTTTGGATACTTCCATTTTTCTTGTATATGTTTTGAACTTATGTTATTACAAATAAATTTAGAATTACCTTTCAGGCAAATTGACTCTTTTATATTCAGTTAGTAACTCTATTTTTAATAATTTTTCCCTTCAAGTCTCTGTCATTGAAAGTCATTGTAACTATTCCAGCTTTCCTTTGACCTAGCATGTATTTTTCCATGCACTTAAATTTTCTTAATCTTCCTGTTAAAAACCAGATAAAACTGTGATTTGTTAAAACCCAATCTGACAGTTTTATATTTTAAATGGACAGTTTAAATCATTTATATTTATTCTGATTGTAATTATCCTTGGGTTTATTCTTATTTTTAGCTATTTGTCTTTTTCTAATTTTTGTTCTTTTCTTACATTCTAATCTTTACTTCTTTTATTTGAAAGTTATATATTCTGAGAGTTTCCATTGTGGCTCAGCAGGTTAAGAACCTGACATAGTCTGCGTAAGGATGCAGGTTGGATCCCTGACCTCACTCAGTGGGTGAAGGGTCCAGTGTCACCACTAGTGGCAGTGTAGGTTGCAGATGCAGCTGGGATCTGGCATCTCTATGGCATAGTCTTACAGTTGCAGCTCAGATTCGATTCCTAGTCTGGGAACTTCTGTATGCTGCAGGTGCAGCCATAAAAAGAAAAAAAAATTATATATTCAATTTCTGTTATTTTAACTGTTACTCTAGCTGTTTTAACAGGTGTACTTAATAAAGTCTGAAGTTAATATCTTTGTCTTCATCACCCTTTTCCACAAATACAAGGAATTTTAGAAACCTTCAAATTACCTGGTCCTCTAGTTATATATTGTCACTGTCCATGTCTTATTTTTAGCTTGTTTTCTCTTCACAATTTTGGCATTATTTAATAGTTTAAAGATAATGTTTGTTTAGGTTTACCTGTATATTTACCAATCTCTTCCTTCTCATTCATTACTTTTTGGGATTCTTTGGGCTGCCTGGATCTAAGGTTTGGCATTTTTTCAACAATTGTAGATTAACTGTTTCTTCTCAAAGTTCCTCCATGAATGGGAATTCACTGTATTATCTCCCTGAAACTCCATTTCCATATATTTTAGAGTTTCTTCTTCATGTATCTTGACACTCTTTCATTTGCAATATTTCTTTGTCACTTGGGCGTACATTCTGGATTTCTTCGGAGCTTTCTTTCAATTCACTAATTATCTCTTAAGTTGTGTTTAGTCTCCTTGAGCTTTAAATTTAATTCAGTTCTTATTTATGGTTCTACCTAGTTCTTATTGTTAAAATCTTATTCCTTGCTCATATATTTTAATGACTTTTGTTAGATCAGCTAAAAGTTTACAACAAAATTGAAGGGAAGGTATAGAGATTTCCTGTATACTCCCTGCCCCACACATACATAGCCTCCCCCATTATCAGCATCCTACACCAGAGTAGTACATTTTTACAGCTGATGAATCTACGCTGATAGATCCTAATCATCCAAAGTCCATGATTTACATTAGTATTCACTCTTGGTGTTGGACATTCTGTGAATTTGGACAAAGTTACGATATGACATGTATCCATCCTAATATCTATTTTCACTGCCTTAATAGTCCTCTGAGCATTTCTTATTCATTCCTTCCCACTGAGCCACCCCTCTAACCATTGATCTTTTTATTGTCTTCATGTTTTAAATTTCTCCAAATGATGTACAGTTGAACTTATACAGTATGTAGCCTTTTCAGATTAGCTTCTTTCATGTAGTAATGTGTCTTTAAAGTTCCTTATGTTTTTTCCTTGGATTGATAGCTCGTTTCTTTTTGGGGGCTGAATATTATTCCATTATCTGGATATACCAGACTTTATTTATCTATCTGTCTACTAAGGGACATCTGCCTGCTTCCAAGATTTGACATTTATCAATAAAACTGCTATAGGTTTCATGTGTAGGTTTTGTGTGGACATGTTTTCGTATTGTGTAAATACCAAGGAGTGGAGTTGTTAGATCATATTATGAGAGAATGTTTAGTTTTGTAGGAAACTGCAAAACTGTCTTCAAAAGCATTTATACCATTTTTCATTCTTACCAGCAGTATATGAGAGCTTCTCTTGCTCCATATCCTCCCCAGCATTTAGTATTATCAATGTTCTGGATTTTCGTCATTATATTGGTGTCTCTGTTTCAGTTTGCATTTCCCTGTTAACATTATGATGTGGAAAATATTTTCATATGCTTATTTGCCATCTGTATATTGCTTTGGTCCCTCTCATATTTTGAAAACACTTTTTCTTCTTTTCAAACAAATATTTTATATTTCATGGTACTAACCCAGTTTGTGAAGTTTTTGAGGGTCTGTTTCTTCTGCTCACTGTTTCTGCTGTATCTCATTTAAGGTGCCTTATTGTCTTGTGTGAATTGTAGCTCTTGGTTTCTCATTTCACTTAGAACTAAATCGGTGGAAATTCTTTGAGTTGAGATTAAGTTCATCTAAAGAGAATTTGATTTTACCTTTGCTTTAACCTGTCTCTCATGGCATCATTGTTTATCTGGGACAGGCCTCTCCAAATTAAAATTTTTCATACCACATTTGAAAATCAAACACCTCCAAGTGCTGTCTTCTGATTGCCAAGTCTTAGAGGGACTTCCTCCCACCCCCCACTCTTAATCCATTGCCCAGACTAAGGTCAGATGGGTAAGTTGATAAATTACTTTATACCTTTGAGCATTGGCATTAGGAGGGCTTTTTCCTTTTTAAAAACTTTTTTTTAGCTTTGAAATACTTAGAGATTCACAGAAAGTTGCAAACGTATCTCCTGTGTGCCCTTTACCCAGTTTCCTTCAATGTAACCTTTTTTCCCCAGCTTTACTGAAGTATAATTGCCAAACTTGTAAGATATTTAAAGTTTACACCTCGATGATTTGATATATGTGTACATTGTGAAAGGATTCCCCCCTACCATCAGTTAACACATACATTACCTGACATATTCATGCTTTTTTGTGTGGGTGAGAACATTTAAGTTCTACTCTCTTAGCTTATTAGCAAATTTCAGTTGTATGATACAATGTTAGCAGCTGCAGTCACTATGATGTTATACATTAGATCCTCAGACCCCCAGCCATCTTAAAAAACTAAAAGTTTGGGCCCTATTGCCAACCTCTTCCTATCTCCCCAACCTCTTGGCAGCCACTTTTCTAGTCTCTGCTTCTATGAATTTGACTTTTTTTTTTTTTTTTTGGTTGCACCTATAAATGATATATGCCATATTTGTCTTTCTCTGCCTTATAAATATTACACTGAGTACTAATAAGCCTCTCAGGTTTATTTATGTTCTCACAAATGACAGGATTTTCTTTTTTAAGGCCAAATAATATTTCATTGTATATGCAGTTGACGCTTGAACAACACAGCATGGTTCCACTCACACAGAACTTTTTAACAGTAAATACTATGAATGCAGAACCAGTGTTAAGAAGGAACCATGGGGAGTTCCCGTCGTGGCGCAGTGGTTAACAAATCGGACTAGGAACCACGAGATTGCGCGTTCGATCCCTGGCCTTGCTCAGTGGGTTAAGGATTCGGCGTTGCCGTGAGCTGTGGTGTAGGTCGCAGACGTGTCTCAGATCCCACGTTGCTGTGGCTCTGGCGCAGGCTGGTGGCTATAGCTCCGATTAGGATTAGACTCCTACCTAGCCTGGGAACCTCCATATGCCGCAGGAGTGGCCCTAGAAAAGGCAAAAAGACAAAAAAAAAAAAAAAAGAAAAAGAAAAAGAAGAAGGAACCATGGATACAGAGGAATATATGTGAATTAGCAACTGTGTGGAGGATCAATGCCTCTAATCCACAAATTGTTCACCTGTCAACTGTATATACCACATTTTCTTGATCTATTTATCTATTGATGGACAATTAGGTTGTTTCCATAAAAGGTATGGAAAAAGCTTTTGTGAACACTGCTTTCATGAACATGGGAGTACAGATATCTCTTAGAGATTAATGATGTCATTTCCTTTTGCCATGTGCTCACAAGTAGGATTACTAGGTCGTATTCTAGTTCTGTTTTTAATTTCTTTTTTATAATGATTTTTATTTTTTCCATTGTAGTTTGTTTACAGTGCTCTATAAATTTCTACTATATAGCAAAGTGACCCAATCACACATATACATTCTTTTTCTTACATTATCTTTCAGCATGTTCCATCACAACTGACTACATATAGTTCCCTGTGCCATACAGCAGGATCTCATTACTTATCCACTCCAAATGCAATAATGTGCAATGTTTTTAATTTCTTGAGGAACCTCCATACTGTTTTCCATAGTGGCCATACAAGTTCACATTCCCACCAGCAATGAACAAGTGTTCCTTCTTTTCTGCGTCCTCCCTGTGTATATTATCCCTTGTCTTTTTTGCCAATAGATATCCTAACAGGTATGAGATAATATCTCATTATGGTTTTGATTTTCATTTTCCTGATGATCAGTGATGTTGAGCACCTTTTCGCTACCCCTGTTGGCCAATTACATGTCTTTGGAAAAATTTCTGTTCTGATCCTTTGCCAGTTTTTAAATCAGGTTGCTTTTTTTTGCTATTAAGTTGTATGAGTTCCTTTTATATTTTGGGTATAACCCCTTATCAGATATGTAATTTGCAAACATTCCCATTCTAGAGGTTGTGTTTTCATTTTGTTGACAGTTTGCTTTGCCGAGCAGAAGTTTTTTTAGTTTGATGTAATCATACATGGTTATTTTTGCTTTTGTTGCCTTTGTTTTTTGGTGTCAAATCCAAAGAACCATTGCCAAGACCAATGTCAAGGAGCTTGTGCTCCTGTGTTTTCTTCCAGGAGTTTTATAGTTTCAGATATTGCATAATTTCTTTTAAAACTGCAGGACAGTGTTAAAACCATGAAACTGACATCACTCCAATCCACAATTGTATTCAGATTTCATGAGTTTTATATGCACTTGTTTGTATTTATGTGTATATGTGTAGAGGGTTTTTTTTTTTTTTTGCAGTTTTTCACATGTGTAGATTCATAACTGCTATCACAATCAAGGCAGAACTCTTCTATCACAAGTCTTCCTAGGAAGGCTTTTTTTAATTCACCTTTTCAAGGCTTATGTAGCCCTTTGTGATCCAGCTTTATATGAATTCTCTGATTAAGTAAATCCATCCATCACCATAGGTGGCCTTGATATTTATCTCCTCCTGTGCGATTTTTGGGAAATCACTATTGCGGGATCCAGCAGAAATTCTAGGAGCAAAAGCTGGCTTTGAAAGGTGTTTAGTTTTTAGTGTTCCTGATTGCACTTTTTTGAGTGGCTCTGCAGCTTCTGTTCTCTGGTGCCAGCTCTGAAATGTGTTTAAAAAGGTACTTTAAATCATCTTCAAGCTTTTTAGTTGTTTCAGTCAGAAGATTCACTTAGAGTTTCTAATATGCTATATTTGGGAAACAGGTAACGATGGAAATGTTAAAGAGCCTTTATCTTTTTGTTTCACCAATATATTTTTCATAATTAACTTTGTTTATCTTGGTGCCAGTGCACCTATGATTAGTTGGTGATTAGATATGCTATTCATTCAAAACCATATAACATATGGTCATAAAATTTATAATGGGCCTCTTTATGAATAGTTTAATTTTCAATCATATTTTATTTATATAATAGTTTTAATATTGACATAACTAAAACAGAGAAGTTAAATAATTTCCCCAAACTCATGATCATTGGAAAGTCTGAGACCAAAGTTCACATGAATATTCTGCTTATCCTGTTTCCTACAACTCAGATTTAAAATGATTTTTCAGTTAACTTTTACATGAGATATATATACCCAAAGATTATAAATTTCTCTGAGTTTCCAGATCAGGTTAAAGTGACAAATACTATTTTAATTTCAAAAACAAAGAAAAAATATAAAATCTAAAACTCTGATTCTTAGAAAGTAAGAAATTTTGAAATTACCATGTGTAGAAGTATTAAGCTATAGCTTCATGTACGATCCATTTTTGCATAGAGGAGAATCTGTGGGAAGTCATATTTTCCACAGATGATAGGAGGCAATTAGCTTAAGGCTAAGACTAAGTATTGGGCATTTGAAGCATAGGTGGAAAGTATAATGAAATTCTTTTTTTTTCTGGTTTTAATCTTACAATTTTTCATTTTCTTCATGTGCCAAGAGAAATACAAAGAGTGATATTAATGTTGTACTAGGTTGCTTCCTTTGTCTTTTAATATAGCACCAATTGTATTCCCAAACATATTTTTTCTTCCTTCAAAGGAATTATTGAAGCATTTTAGATCTCTTTAAAACAGGTTTAGGGAATTTATGTGAAATGTAGAAAGGATTGGCTAGTTTAAAATAAGTAAATGTAACTTTTATATGGGGAATGATACTCTAGGTAAATAAACTAGGCCACCAGCTTTCAAAGATATTTGCCTTATAGAATTTATCTGGCCCTGAGCTGAAGTTTACTGTCTAATGACTATGTGTTCTTATTGCTGAGGATAAGGAGGTTCTCCACTTGAGATTTGTAAAGATTTGTGTCAGTTCCAAATCAGTGAGTGGAAATAGCATTTACTGATTGCTTAATAGGACACATGGTTTCTGACTTCAAGAAATCAATGCTATATGAGAAAAACTGGTAAGTTATTGTGATATTCTTATAGGTGTGTAAAGACCCTAACAGTGGACATTTGGGAGAAAGGGAGTTTGAAGGATGGGTGGTCAGGAAAGCTTTCTTAGAAAGTGAAGTTTTGAGCTGGGCCTTTAGAATTAACAGAATTACACCAATAGTTGAATGAAGGGAGAGCATTCTACCAAAATAGGGGTATTTAAAAATGTTGCTCCCTCCTGCATTCTCATTCACTCCTTTCATCTTTACCTTCATTAAGGCAAATGAAGGTGCTCATGGCTCATTTTATGGGCCCTATTTTTTAAAGATTGTTTTTATTAAGTATATTTGATTTACAATGTTCTGTCAATTTCTGCTGTATGGTAAAGTGACCCAGTTATACATATATACATATATATATATATATATATATATATATATATATATATACACACACATTCTTTTTCTCATGTTATCGTCCATCATGTTCTATCACAGTTGTGCTCTACAGCAGGGTCCTATTGCCCTTCCACACCAAATGCAACAGTTTGCATCTACTAACCCCAGACTCCCATTCCACTCTCTCCCCCTCCCCCTTGGTAAACACAAGTCTGTCCTCCATGTCCATGATCTCTTTCTGTTTTGTAGATAGATCATTCATGCCATATTTTAGACTCCACATGTGAGTGACACCATATGGTGTCTGTCTTTCTCTTTCGAACTTACTTCCTAAGCATGAGAATCTCTAGTTGCATCCATGTTGCTGCAAATGACATTATTTCATTCTTTATTATGGCTGAGTTGTATTCCGCTGTGTATATGTACCACATTGTCTGAATCCATTTATCTGTCAATGGACATTTAGGTTGTTTCCATGTCTTGGCTATTGCAAATAGTGCTGCAGTGAACATAGGAGTGTGTGTATCTTTTACAATGAAAGTTTTGGGAAGATATGTTCCCAGGAGTGGAATAGCTGGATCATATGGTAGCTCTATATTTAGTTTTCTGACAAACCTCCGTACTATTTTCCATAGTGGTTGTACCAGTTTACATTCCCACCAACAGTATAGGAGGGTTCCCTTTTCTCCACACCCTCTCTAGCATTTGTTATTTATAGACTTATTAATAATAGCCATTCTGACCTGTGTGAGGTAGTACCTCATAGTTTTGATTTGCATTTCTCTAATTATTAGTTATGTTGAGCATTTTTTCATGTGCCTACTGGCAATCCATATGTCTTCCTTGGAGAAATGCCTATTTAGGTCTTCTGCCAATTTTTGGATTGGGTGTTTTGTTTTCTGCTGTTGAATTGTATGAGTTTTCTGTCTATTTGGTTGCTGTTATCATTTGCAACTCTTTTTCTCCCATTCTACAGGTTGTCTTTTCGGGGTTTTTTTTTGGGGGGGGGTTGTTTTGTTTTGATTTTGTTTCCCTTGCTGTGCAAAAGCTTGTAAGTTTTGATTAGGTCCCATTGATTTATTTTATTTTATTTTTTCTTTTGCCTTAGGAGACTGACCTAAGAAAACATTTGTATGATTGATGTTAGAGAATGTTTTGCCTATGTTCTCTTGTAGGAGTTTTATGGTGTCTTGTCTTATGTTTCAAACTTTAAGCAATTTTGAGTTTATTTTGATGCATGGTCTGAGGGTGTATTCTAATTTCATTGATTTGCATGCAGCTATCCAGTTTTCCCAGCACCACTTGATGAAGAGACTTTTTCCCATTTTGTATCTTTATCAAAGATTAATCAACCATAGGTATCTGAGTTTATTTCTGGGCTCTCTATTCTGTTCCATTCGTCTGCTTGTCTATTTTTGTACTGGTACCATACTGTTTTGTAGCTTTATAATATTGTCTGAAGCCTGGGAGGTTTATGTATGGGCCCTATTTGGATGCAATTCTTAGGTTCATGTAAAACTTTAGGCTACATTTCTTTGCATGTCCATTCCTAGATTGTAGGAAAGTAGGTTGTAATTTTCTAAGTTAGAAAAAAGAAAATGAAAAACAGACTCAGCTTTTAACCATAGGAACAGTGAGAATCCAATCCATCTCTGTTTCTCTGACTGCCACTACAACTTACTTTTTGACCAATGCCTGTTTGTTTTGCTGTTGCCTTGTTTTAAGGCCCTGTGATATCTTCCTATCTATGCTGCCTGCTCATTTGGTTATATTCCTCTCTCTGCTCCTCTCTTCACCTGAATTCATTAGCCTCAGCCCTCACTTTGCCTGGCCCAATGTGTGCCATCTCCATTCCTGAGCATCTGGCCCAGGCACCTGCCATCTGCATTTGACCAGCCTCTAGACATGGTCTGACCCTCACTGCTTACTTAGCCAAGACATTGTTTCGATCACTTCCTGACCATAACTCTGTAATTCTCACACTAAGACTCAGTGCCTCCCTTCCTTCTCCCTCCACTTACTAGTTCCATTAGTATTCAGTTGATGTAATTAATTTAGTTATAATTATACTAAGCTCTGCAAGAGTATCTAAGCCGCTAAAGCTGTTTTTATTCTCTATGTAATTTCAGTTTTTATGTTGTTACTGAAACTTGCACAGTGGCCAAATATTACTTTCCTTTTGATTACTCACTTTAAAACATTTGTGAACCAACATAACTAAAAAATTCCAAACTCACACAAACTTAAGCTTATCTGCCTTCCAAATCCTGAATTTGTTCTTTCTACCCTACCATAATGCCTTCCTAAAACCAGTCATGAACCCTAATTTAGCTTAAGCTCATGATAATTTTATTCATTTGCTTAGCCTTTGGTCCAATAAGATGAGAGTTTTAACTCTCTATGGGCCAGTAGTCCTTACTGTGTTTCTGCATCACTAAGCAATGTAGTCTTCTCAGCAATTAAGTATATATGGCAATGAGTTATATAAAGAACCAAAGGCAAGGGCTGGGGGAATTAAATGCAATTGCAAGGCTTCATCTCCTTTCCTGACAAGAAATCAAAATGCTGAGGAAGGGAAAGTAGGTGTTTAGCATTGGAAAGAAGAAAGGGTTTTGAGTCCAAAAACATGGATTTAAGCTACAGTTTTGTTCACATACTAGCTAATTAACTTTGGCTGTCTTTCAACCTCTCCGCATTATTCTCTCCTTATAAAATGGAGATAATAATAGAACCTCATAACATCCCAAGGATTTAAATCATATATATGAAAGTACTTAGAAAAATAGCACAGTGCTGAGAAAACATATGAAATCATTATAAGGTAGATACTGTAATTGCCAAGTTTTCAAATTGTAGTATATGATAGCTTTCTAACGCCAGCCTCATAGATTGAATTAACTGAGTAATCCCAAGAGAAAAATAGCAATAACGCAATGTTAGTGAACAACATAAACATAGTATACTTAACTTTATATATTTACTTTTTTCCTTTGCCTTTACAGGAGAGCCTTGAATTTAGGAATTCTTCGAGACCCTGGATCAGAAATTGAAGATAGACAATACCAAATAGATCTGCAGTCCATCAATATTGGTACTGCACAGTGGGATCAACTAAAACCAGAGAAGGAAAGTGGAACAGGAGGGGTGCTAACAGAGAATGAAAGAAATTCTCAGAATCCAGCCCTTGAGTGGAATATGGCCAGCAGGTAGGAAATGGTTAGGACATTACCCACGTTCCGATAGTTCATTGCCAAAGAACAGTTGATGATACAGTCTTTAATGTGCCCAGCCTATGTATTTTGGTATTGTTGCATTTCATAACAAACCTAAAATGTATTTTGTAATTGTAGCTGATGATTTTGCTTGAAAACCTGCTATTCCTACTACTGTTACACTGCAATTATTACAAATTTAAGGTCGTGTCAGAATTTTTTTTTGGCCACATCCTCAGCATGTGGAAGTTCCTGGGTCAGGGGGTTGAACCCATGGCCCAGCAACAACTTGAAGCTGCTTCAGTGACAACACCAGATCCTTAACATGATGTGCCATCAGGGAACTCCAGAATTTTTTTTTTTTTCTTTTTTTCTTTTTAGGGCCATACCTGCAGCATATGGAAGTTGCCAGGCTAGGGATCTGATAGGAGCTACAGCTGCAGGCCTATGCAACACCAGATCCAAGCCCCATTTTCAACCTACACCACAGCTCATGGCAACACCGGATCCTTAACCCACTGAGGGAGACCAGGGATAGAACCTGTGTCCTCATGGACGCTAGTCGGGTTTGTTAATGCTAAGCCATGATGGGAACTCTCAGAATTTTTGTTTTTAAAGTTTGCTATTTATTTTTTTTTATTATTTTGTTTTATTTTATATTTATCTTTTTTGGGGCCACACCCGCAGCATATGGAGGGTCCCAGGCTTGGGGTCTGATGGGAGCTACAGCTGCTGGCCTATGCCACAGCCACAGCAATGCCAGATCTGAGCCTGGGACCTACACCACAGCTCAAGGCAATGTCGGATCCTTAACCCACTTAGCAAGGCCAGGGATTGAACCCTCAACCTCATGCTTCCTAATGTGATTCATTTCCACAGCACCATGAAGGGAACTCCTAAAGTTTGCTGTTTAATGAAGGGTTCCACTTCAGGTTTAGGGTACATTCACATTTTCCCTTGAAGTCCATTATATTCAAAGTCAGATTTTTTTTTTTAAGTCTTTCCTTATCAGCTTCCTCTTCTTCTTTAAGGACCCACATTCTTTTATAACTTTATTGGTCTCCATTCATAATGAGCAGCTTTCAGTTTCTTGAATAGAGGAGTCATCATTTGTTCCTAGGCCTTTACATGTGATTCTCTACCAGGAACTCTCTTAAGCCACCGTTTCAGTCACCTAACTACCATTCATTAAGTCTCAGAATAGATATTAAGAGCAAGTTAGGCTCCCCTTCTGTGTGCTCTTTTCATAGTACTTAGCAAGTTTAATTTTAATTGTCTGCTTTGTCTGGGTCCTGAGGACAGAGATCATCTCCATTCTGTCCATTTATTTATCCCTAGCACAAAGCACTTTCATGATACAAAATGTATTGTTTAGCCCTTCATTGTCAACTGATTGCATGTGCCCCTGAGGAGGGGTATAAATTTGGGTGATGAATCTCCCAGAACTGGCCATGGTATGTTTCAGGAGAGGGATGCAATTATTGAGACATCAGCAGGCAACATTTCTTGCATTTGGGGGCAGTGAGTGTTGAGTGTTTTGTGTACACACCACACACCGTGGTCTCTAAACATCACATGATAGCAGCCAACATCAATCATCTATTCCTCCACTTCACTCAGTTTTCAGATTTAGGAAGTACTAGATTATAAAACTTGCAGCTCATCACTTCTTAAACGCACAAATTCTATCGTCAACAAATAAGATGAGCCTTCTATTCCTAGGAAACTTCATGACAATTTAGGCTTAACTCAGCTACCTTTCTCCTACTCTTTACATAATTCATTTATTATACAATTTCACATTCTTACCAGCAATGTTCAAGGGTCCAGTTTATCCACATATTCACCAACACTTTCCTTTTCCTAAACTGCTTAGTTTTTTATTTATTTTTCACTATAGCCCTCCTACTGGGTGTGGTGTTTACTTACATTTCTATGATGTTTAATGATGTTGAACAACTCTTCATGTGCTTATAGCATTTGTATATCTTTGGGAAAATGTTTGTTTGAGCCCTTTGCCCATTTTTAAACTGAGTTGTCTTTTTGTTGATGATTTGTAGGAGTTTTTTTTAACTTGATTAAACAATTTTTTTTTTTTTTTTGTCTTTTTGCCATTTCTTGGGCCGCTCCTGTGGCATATGGAGGTTCCCAGGCTAGGGGTCCAGTCGGAGCTGTAGCCACTGGCCTACGCCACAGCCACAGCAACTCGGGATCCGAGCCTCGTCTGCAACCTACACCACAGTTCACGGCAACGCCGGATAGTTAACCCATTGAGCAAGGGCAAGGACCAAACCCACAACCTCATGGTTTCTAGTCGGATTCGTTAACCACTGCGCCACGACGGGAACTCCCTGATTAAACAATTTTTATTGAAGTATACTTGACATACATTGTTGTGTTAGTTTCTGGTGCAGGGTAAAGTGATTCCATTATATTTATTCTTTTTC
Organism: Sus scrofa; assembly: GCF_054392235.1. NCBI lineage: Eukaryota > Metazoa > Chordata > Mammalia > Artiodactyla > Suidae > Sus > Sus scrofa. The sequence continues at coordinate 37,403,862 of NC_139386.1, read as the reverse complement.
ATATCCTTTTATGTTTTATTATAAGATATGGAATATAGTTCCTATGCTATATATAACACCTACTGTGTTCCAGTATACAGTAGGTCCTTGTCGTTTATCTATTTTATATATATATAGTAGTTGTATCTGCTAATGACAAATTCCTACTTTATTCCTTTCCTTCTCCTTTTCCCCTTTGGTAACTATAAGTTTGTTTTCTATGTCTGTGAGTCTGTTTCTGTTTTGTAAATAAATTAATTTGTATCATATTTTACTTATTTTTTAAATTTTATTTATTTATTTTATTATTATTATTATTATTAATTTTTTTTGCTTTTTAGGGCTGCACCCATGGCATAAGGAACTTACCAGGCTGGGGTCAAGTTGGAGCTACAGCCGCCAGCATACACCACAGCCACAGCAATGCTAGATCCAAGCTGCTTCTGCAACATACACCACAGCTCACGGCAAAACAGGACCCTGAACCCCCTGAGCCAGGCAAGGGATTGAACCCACATCCTCATGGGTCCTAGTTGGTTCGTTAACCACTGAGCCGTGAAGGAAACTCCCCTGTATCATATTTTAGATTCCATATATAAGGTATGTCATATGATATTTGTCTTTCTCTAACATACTTTACTTAGAATGATGATCTGTAGGTCCATCCATGTTGCTGAAAATGGCATTATTTCAATATTTTTCATGGCTAAGTAATAATCAATCACACACACACACGCACACGCACACACCCCACATCGTTTTATCCATTCCTCTGTCACTGGACATTTAGGTTGCCTCCATATATGGTTATTGTAACTAGTGCTGGTCTAATCATTGGGATGTATATATCTTTTTGAATTATAGTGTTCTCCTATGCCTAGGAGTGGGATTAATGGATCATATGACAATTAAATTTTTATTTTTTTAAGGAATCCCCATACTATTTTCCATAGTGGTTTTACCAACCTACATTCCCACCAACAGTGTAGGAAGGTTCTCTTTTTTCTATACACTCTCCAACATTTATTATTTACTGATGGCCATTCTGACCAGTGTGAGCTAATAATTCATTGTCATTTTGATTTGCATTTATCTATTAATTAACAGTGTTGAGCATCTTTTAATGTGCTTATTGGCTATGTGTGTTTCTTCAGAGAAATGTCTGTTTAGGCCTTCTGCCCGTTCTTTGGGTGATCTGTTTTTGCATTATTCAGTCATATGAGCTGTTTGAATATTTTGGAAATTAAGCCCTTGGCAATCTCATTGTTTGCAAACATTTTCTCTCAATCTGTACATTGCTTTCATTTTCTTTATGCTTTTCTTTGCTCTCTAAAAGATTATAAGTTTGATTATGTCCCACTTGTTTATTTTTGCTTTTATTTCTATTGCCTTGGGAGACTAACCTAAAACAGCATTGCTATGATTTCTGTCACACAATGTTTTGCCTATGTTCTCTTCTAGGAGTTTTATGGTGTTGTGTCTTACATTTAAGTCTTTAAACTATTTTGAGTTTATTTTTGTATATGGCATATAATGAAAATTTTACCTCTTCCCATCCAATTTGGATATCTTTTACTTCTTTTTCTTATCTGATTGCTATAACTAGGACTTCTATTACTATTTTGAATAGAAGTGGTGATAGTGGGCATCCTTATCTTGTTCTAGAATTTAGTGCAAATGCTTTCAGCTTTTCATTGTTGAGTATTATGCTGGCTGTTGGTTTGTCATAAATCATTTTTATTACATGGAGATATGTTCCCTCTGTACCCTCTTTGGTAAGTTTTATCATGTATGGATGTTGGGTTTTGTCAAATGCTTTTTCTGCATCTATTGAAATAATCATGTGTTTTTTATCTATTCTTTTCATTGATGGGTGTATCAAATTGAGTGATTTGTGTATGTTAAACCATCCTTGGGATGAATCCAACTTGCTCATGGTGCATGATCTTTTTTTGTGTTGTTGGATTTGGTTTGCCAATATTTTGTTGTGAATTTTTGCATCTATATTTATCAGAGATAATTAATGGCTTTTAATTTTCTTTTGTGGTAGTGTCTTTGGTTTTGGAATCAGGGTGATGATGGCTTCATAGAATGACTTTGAGAGTGTTCCCTCCTCTTCAGTCTTAGAAGAGTTTAAGAAGGATTTTTATAAGTTCTTTTTTGTATGTTGGGTTAAATTTCCTGGTGAACCTATCTGGTCCTGGACTTTTGTTGGTAGGCAGTTTTGGGGTTTTTTTTTGGTTTTTTGGTTTTTGGTTTTTGTTTTGACAGATTCTATTTCACTTCTAGTAATCAGTCTGTTCAAATTACTATTTTTTTTTAATTCATTTTTGGTGGGCTCTTTGTCTCTAGGAAATTTGTTCATTTCTTCTAGGTTGTCCAATTTGTTGGCCTATAGTTATTCACAGTATTCTCTTATGGTTTTTTTATTTCTATGGTGCCATTTGTTATCTCTCCTCTTCCTTATTTTATTTGGGTCCTCTCTCTTTCTTCTTGGTGAGTATGACCAGAAGTCTGTCAATTTTATTAACCCTTTCAAGGAACCAGATCTTAGTTTTATTTATTTAGTTTTCTTTTTTTTTAATCTCTATTTTATTCATTTTCCCTCTGACCTTTATTATTTCCTTCCTTCTGCTGACTTTAAGTTTTATTTGTTCTTTCTCTGAATCTTTAAGTTGGTAGATTAGGCTATTTACTTGAGATTTTTCTTGCTTTGGAGGAAGACATGGATCACCATGAACTTTCCTCTTAGAAGTATTTTTTCTACATCCCATAGATTTTGTATCATTGTGTTTTCATTGTCATTTGTCCCAAGGTATTTTTTTTAACTACTGTATTAATTCATTGGCTTTTTGCTAGCATGTTGTTTGGTCTCTCTGTAATCATTTTTTCATTATTTCTCTTTCTATGGTTGATTTATAATTTCATGCTGTTGTAGTCAGGAAAGTTGCCTGAAGTAATTTCTACATTCATTAACTTGTTGAAATTAGTTTTGTGCCTTTAGTTTTTGTCTCAATGAAAAAGTTTTTAACTTCGATGAAGTCTAACTATTTTTTTTTCTTTTGTTGCCTATCTATCTTTGTAGCATCCTATTTAAGAATCTATTACCAAATCATAGGTCATTAAGATTTCTGCCTGTATTATTTTAAGAGTTTTATGCTTATAGTTAGGTTGTTGATTTATTTTTTGTTTGTTTTTATATATCTTATGTGATAAAAGTCCAATGTCATTCTTTTGCATGTTGAATAGCCAGTTGTCCTAGCACCATTTATTTTTTTCCCCCTTGAATAGTCTTTGAACATCCAATATATGCCATGGAATTTCTTTTACACTAAAGAAACAAAATAAAATAACTTCTAATAAGTGTCTATCTCTTACAGAGTTCAGCACCCTATCAAAAAGGCAGACTAGAGAGGCACTGCTATGTCACAGTGTGTTAATCATCCAGCTTGTCTCTGTGGTGTTGCCAGTTCCATCCCAGCCCAGCACAGTTGGTTAAAGATCCAGAATTGCCATAGCTGTAGTATAGGCTGCAGGTGTGGTTCAGATTCTATTCCTGGCCCCGAAATTTTTATATGCAGCTGAAAAAGGAGGAAAAAAATAGATTCACTAGTTAATTATTAGTGTGATGTGATAGGTACTTCGATAGAAATAAATAAAGAATATTTAGGATTACAGAAAAGCCACATCAAAATTTGAATAATAGGAGTTTCCATTGTGGCTCATTGGCTCATGTGGCTCATGTTAAGAACCCAACATCATGTCCATGAGGTTGCAAGTTCAATCCCTGGCCTCACTCAATGGGATAAGGATCCAACATTGCTGCAAGCTCATTGTAGGTCACAGATGCGGCTCAGATCCAGTGTTGATGTCACTAAAGCATAGGCCTGCAGCTGTAGCTCCATTTCACCCCCTAGCCTGGGAACTTCCATATGCCACAGGTAGGGTCCTAAAAATTAAACAAAAATAAAAAATAGGAGTTCCCATACTGGTTCAGCAGTCACAAATCTACCTAGTATCCATGAGGACACAGTTTTGATCCCTGACCTTGCTCAGTGGGTTAAGGATCCGACATTGCCACGAGCTGTGGTGTAGGTCACAGACGTGGCTCAGATCTGGCATTGCTTTGGCTGTGGCATAGGCTGACAGCTACAGCTCTGATTCAACCCCTAGCCTACTAACCTTCATGTGCCACAGAGTGGCCCTAAAAAAGACCAAAAAATTTTTTTTAAATAAAAAACTTTAAAAAGTTTGAATAACATATTCTGCTCAAAGGACATCTCATACTAATAAGTGTGACATAATGCAAACAAAACAAATGAATCTAAAAATCAATCTAGGCACAAATAGAAAATTTTAAAAAATAAATTAATGGTTACTTTTACTCAAGTGTTTTCAGGAAAGGTTTCACAGAGAATATGGCTTCTGAATTTGTTTCCACAAAGTATGAGTGGCAGGAGAGGGAAGGGAGAATTTTGAACTAAGAAAGCTAGTGCAGAATGAAAACTTGGCATATTTTGTTCACTTCTGAGTACCTAGCACATAGTATCATTAATAGGAACTTAATGAATTAATGAGAGTGAATAATGAGAGATCAAATGATTAGATGATTTAGTAGAGCTAGAAAATCCAGTGACTGAATGTGAGTGTTTCTGAGAGATACTGATACAAAGAAAGAACATTTTAGATCCGATGTTGTCATTTGATTTTTGTTTCTCATTTGGTATTACAGGTAGAACCCAAAAAATACACAGTGAAGAGTATTTTACTCCTCCACTAACCAACATTAATTGGCAGCCTTTATAATGGTTTTCATTTATTCCTCCTGATAAATTACTCATTATTTATTTTGTCTTTAATCATAATGCGTTTCTGTGTGTATGTTGGGAAGAAGGAAGCAAGGAAGTTAAGCAGAAAGTATCATCAAATTTTAAGTCTCGCAGGTCTTTTACTTCCAAAAGCTTAATTTTTCAGCTGAGAGAATACATTAGGGTTCAATCAGGGCAGCACAATACTCTATGAGTATTTTAACATAAGGGACTTATTTTGGGAATAAGACCACATCTGACTGTGGAAGAAGCTGGGTGACCTGGGCAAAAATTTGTAGCATCCCAGGAAACTAGGAAGCCAGGCAAGTCCAATAGCTGGAGGGACCACTGAAGGCTGTTAGGAAGTCCACGGGAGGCTATTGCTTCTGCTTGTGGAGATGAGCCTGCCATTGCTATTGGTCAGTAGAGCCAGCAGTCAGCAGAAAAGAACCAGTCACAAAGGTGGGAAAAGTGAGGACAACTGGAATCTGCCAGCACCTCTGTAACATAATTTCATCACTATTTAAACAATATGACATTCAGAGAATATTGTCCACTGTTTCTCTTCCACATTCCAACTCTGATGCAAATTTCTTTCTAAACTCTGAACCATTCTTAGCAAGTTACAGAATGAAACCATTACAGTAAACAAAGTTTGAGGAGATTCTTTGGCTTGTCCAGTGTCACTTAAAAATATAGCTAAATGTAGCTCTGGTTTGCTCATTCTCAGTCACCTCCTTTTCTTCGGTTCAGTGCCCTGACCCCTTACGCTTAGGCTAAGTTCATTGTTAGTTATTCACTTTTATTTCCTTTTTCTTTTAGCAACTATTTTTACTATGTCTGGGTTTATTTATAATCTGAGGAAATGAGAAGTGCTGAGAACTAAAATAACCTGTGCTGATGTCGGCCATGTGCAGGTTACATATTAAAGTCACTGTTGCTGTTTTTACATGTTTTTACATGTTTTTACATGTTTTTACATGTTGCTGTTTTTACATGGGGGTCAGCTGGGGGTGGGGGAATAGTATGAAAAGTTTAATCTTACCCTTTCCTGAAAATGCCAATAAGACATAGTTCTCCAAGTTAAAATAATTTTCTCTTTTATAATATTTAAAGATACTATTTAAATAGACTTGAAAACTATACTTGAGGAGTTCCCGTCGTGGCTCAGTGGTTAACGAATCTGACTAGGAACCATGAGGTTGCGGGTTCAATCCCTGGCCTTGCTCAGTGGGTTAAGGGTCCGGCGTTGCCGTGAGCTGTGGTGTAGGTTACAGATGAAGCTCAGATCCCGCGTTGCTGTGGCTGTTGTGTAAGCCAGCTGCTGCAGCTCCGATTCGACCCCTAGCCTGGGAACCTCCATATGCCGTGGGTGCAGCCCTAGAAAAGGCAAAAAAAAAAAAAAAAACAGCTATACTTGAAAAATAAATAATTTAGTTTTCATTTTAAAAAGTTTATATACTTTTATTTGGCCCCCTCACTATCTATGTTTGATATCCTTGGGAAATTAATCTTTCAAACTTTATTGAGAGAAGTAGTCACAGCATGTTTATTTGTTTAAATATTTTGATATACATGTACCAAAGTACATACACTACCCTTACGCCTTTGTCCCCCCGACACAAACGGTTTTTTAGAAATTAGTGTTGCTATGTTTTCTTACCAGGCTGAATATGAATTTGACACATCCTTAAAATCTGTCAGTTGTGTGCTTCACAGGATTAGTAACAATGCCTGTGTGGAAGTGTGGCTTTGTGATGACATTAAAGTACCTGGAACACATACAGTTGTTCTTAATTCTGAGAGCTCATGACTGTTGCATCTGTCTTTTAATCTCACAGCTTTATTTCTGGAAGTGAAGTCTCACCCAAATGTTCCTAGGAGCCCTTGCATATATTGATTTGCAATTAATCAAACATGATACTTTTCCAGAATTGCACCTGAAATCATACACAGGAATGTAGAAAGAGAGCATTTTCTTCATTTTTACTCTTTAACCTGAAAACCATCACTTTTCTCTTAATTTGCAGGAAATGTCAGGCGAATGCCTAAGGAAAATTATAGAACAGAAGTTAAACTGATTCCCATAGTTTATGGATTAATGCCTGGAGTGACCAAAACCCTCTTGAATTGTACGATTTTATAATAATCCTCTTAAGCTTTTTCATGGCTTTATATGAGGAAATGTGATTTTTCCTGCCACTGAAAATACCTGGGAACTAGGTGTGAAAAGGGATCCTGACGCAGCAGGAAGGAGCCATTGGTTTATCCCTCCCAATAGCCAGCAAATATTTTCTTCCTTACGCATTGGCTGAAAGGGCTCTTGGCAACCTTGTAAAGGCGGCAGAGAGATAAAAAGGACAAAGATCTGTCTTGTCCAGGCTTACTCTTTGTATCTTAACAGTAGGTACTCAAAAGTCAGAAAATATTTAAGCTGAATATAATTGTCATAATAATATATCATAAAATTTTAAAAGCCTTCTATATTTTCAGTTACTTTGTAGTCTTATAGCTCCTAATATTACATGATTTTTATATACGTGAATATAGATAATGAACAGATTGATCTAAACCCAGCTGACCAAAGCCCTCATTAGTCCTCCTTCAACATTTTGTTTTTAAGACAAGGAGCCAAACAAGATTATATCAGATTTACTTAAAAGTGTATTGCAACACGTAACTTTTATTTTTTTATGTTTATCTTTTTAGGGCCACATCTGTGGTATATGGAAGTTCTCAGGCTAGGGGTCGAATTGAAGCTGTAGCTGCTGGCCTGCACCACAGCTCATGGCAATGCCGGATCCTTAACCCCCTGAATGAACAGGGGTCGAACCTGCATCCTCATGGATACTGATCCAGTTCATTACCATAATACCATATGAAAAAGTCTTTCAGTTGCATAAGAAATGTTCTATGCACACACAGACCATCTAGCACTTTTTTATTCTTGGTGGAATATTTTGGAAGTCTTAATACCATTTTTCTTACTTGTCTTATAAATTTTGAAGTATGGTCCCTAAACTTCTTTAATATTTACCATGAAGTCACACCAAAATGTTAGGAAGATGGGCGGAAGAACCTTAGCATAAATATGCTGAGCCCAAGAAAAATGGCCAAAACCTCCCCAAATATGTATTTTCATGAATGCATGTAGCATATACATATGCCTTCTTGCTTAGTGACAATTTCAGAGAACTGTCATTTTTATTATTTACAGTCTCCCCCTTTCAAGGCTTAACAGAATAGCTTAACACATATGATTACTTTGCTGTAATTTGATTACCACCTTACAGTTGTTAATGTTTTTTAATACTCAAAGAGAGTTTAGTAAGTTTTTATGGGCTTAATCCTCTGTATTGGATGATAGGCACAAATCATTATACCATTTCTTTGTTTCTGTGGACAATATTGAGCTGTATTTAATCATTGCTATATTAGAACATATCGTAGAAATATTTTTTCTATGGCTCTCCCAATCCCATGTGCCTTAGAAATAGATAATGTTTTTCTCTCGCTGATTTTAATATCCATCATTCATCAAGATATGTGTAATCGTGGATCCTATTGTATTACTCTGAACCAGGACGCATTGTGCTTCTTGAGTTTGTGGATTCCTCTATTTCAGCGGTTCTGGAGAGTTCTCAGTCATTATTTCTTTAATACCATCCCTTTCCCTTTCTTTTCTCTCATTTTGGCTTGTCAGTTAAATATATCAGACTTGCCTCTCCACATCACTTAACTTTTTTTTTTCCTTTTTTTTTTAAATTACTCAATGAATTTATTACATTCATAGTTGTACAATGATCATCACAATCCAGCTTTTATAGGAGTTCCATCCTCAGCACATTTAACTTTTAAACTTTCCATTTTAAAATTTAGTTGAATACATTTCTGGAATGTTCTCAAATCTATATTCTAGTTTACTAAATTTGTTCTTAAGTTATATCTGAAATTGTTTTTATCCAACTATTATGTGTTTAATTATAGTAAATAAATTGTTTTACTTCTGAAAGTTCTATTTGGTTGTTTTTCAAATCTGTTTTGCCTTTTTTTTCGTAGTACCTTGGTTTTTCCCTCGTGTTTTCCATTCAATCCTATATGTGTTTAATGATTTTAAAGAAATATATTGTCCATATGTGGAAATTCCATTATCAGTAGTTCTTGATAATGAATTTGATAATGGAATTGAATTCTCCTCTTGCTAATAATTTTGGGAATTAATATGTGAAATCTGTGATTAGGAGTTTGTTTTCAGTCGTCTTGGTTGCTTCGAATCCTTTTTGTTGGTTTGAGGGCATGTTTTTCCAGAGAGGTTTTACATCTATTTCCAGCTGATACCACAGTGTTACCAAAGATCTGGTGGCAATTTTATATAAATAACTCAGTGTGGACATTCCTGAACTGACACAACTAATATAAATTACAGCTTCCAAACACCCATGAGGTATTTCCCATAATTTTTAATTTCCCCATTATTTTAATTTTTAAGTTGAAACAACATGGAGATCTCTGTTGGTTTTTTTGTTTTGTTTTGTTTTGTTTTCCAATAAGCTATCTTGCCAAGACAGGCAAACATCCTCGTTCTTTTCTATTTTTGATAGGATGTTGTTTTTCTGGCCTTTTAAGGGCCCCAGATCTAGGTTGGCAGCTCATTTCAAAATCCTTGCCTGTCAGGGATGTAAGGATTAGCCTGTGGTCTCAATATGGCCATTAAAAATCTATTCTCCTGGTTTATGGAAAGTGACTAAGACCCTGATGTCATTAACAATGTCAGTTAATACTTCGAGTTTTATTTCCCTCTTTTGTTATTTTAAACCCTAGACTATGATCTAGTAAAATATTGGCAGAATTTAATTCTCATTGTAGTTATTTCTTCAGTGTTTATTTTTTCTTTCTTTTGAATTCATCCTTGAAAATATTTGAATCTATAAAAATGTTTTTATGGTTTAAAAAATGCGTATCCAAATACTTACCAGAGATAATAGAAAGGAAAAGTTAACACTCTATACCAGTAAAGTCGTAGTTTCATCAGACTATTGACTTATTAAATTTTTTTTAAATTTCTAAGGTCATGGGTCTTTCATATTTTTTGTTACTGATTTAATTCACATAATGGGAAAAAATTATGATACGGACAAGTACTATTTTTCCCCCATAAACTTTAACTTTAGTTAAAGTTTGCTCTTATTTGGTTCTCTGCCATCTTTTCCATTTTAAGGTATTTTTAATACATCATATATTTTAAGCACTCCCCTATGAGAGCACATCAGATGTTACGTGTTTCTCACATTGGTCATTTTGTGGAATTTGAGCTATTAGGCTATAATTATGGTGTCTCTCAGGATCTCAACCCTTCCTCTGTATTCAGGTTTTAATACTTCTTCCTGTTACCCTCTATTCACCAGATCTCTTAATTCTTTAAAATTGATTTTCTTGAAATACAATACTTATGTGTCACAGAACCAGATGATCCAATTTGCTTTTTTGGCAGAAACCATGTAAAGCTCTGCCCATTGCAGAGTTCAACAAAAGATACCAATACTCTCTAGACAACTCTGGTAGGAAAAGACATAGACAGACTCGAGTTTTCTCTGGGCTTATTCATAAGATATCTTAGGCCAATTCTCTGATCTCAATTTTCATTTTATAATAAGAGAATCATAGGAACATATTTATAAGAAATGTTAAATTAATGGTTCCAAGGAACTTTTGAGGTACAGCTGGCTAGTAAAACATAGAACTATATTATTTTATAAAATGAAAACTAAGTATATGGGCAGTAGACATAAGGATCTGCACTAGCACAAGCTTTGGTTTCTCAGTAATATTTTCCGATTTCATCTACTATGAATGCAGCTTTTCCTTTGAAATTACTAGCAATTTGACAATACTGAATGTAAAGTAGGGATAATATGCTAAATAACTGATCAAAAGGTGAAAATGTTTAAAGAAGAACTAAAATAGAGGTCATATGCTGCTCTGGTATCACCTTGCCTTTCAGGCCAAATTGTGGAACCTTCGTTCCAGCTGGGTGGCCTTCATCAGGTCCCTAACCCTCATCTTTTCATAACTAATTTGGGGCCAGTAATGGTCCTTAATTCTCCACAGGGTTGTTGTAAAGAAGAATATCACAGTTACAAAAGCCATTTCACAAACTGTAAAGGCAGTCATAATCAATGAATTCAGATGGTTCTTAGCATTTTTTTTTTTTAAAGGGTCAAGGATTAAGAAGATAAGCTTTTGAACCTAGTGGGATTGGAAAGATGGCAGTTGTAAAGTAGAATGTCAGAAATACTAAAACTGGGAAATGTAAAATGGTCACAAAATAGTAAGATTATTGTTGATAACAAGAGAGATACTAAACTATTTGTAAAAACAAAAGAAATTAAAGGCATTCCTGCTGTAGCACAGTGGGTTAAGAATCCAGCTGCAGAGGCTCAGGTCACTGTGGAGGCATAGATTCGATCCCTGGCCCAGTGCAGTGGGTTAAAGGATCCACCATTGCCACACCTGTGACTTGAATTCAGTCCCTGGCCTGGGAGCATTGATATGCCGTGGGTGCAGCTATAAAATAAAAAAAAAAAAAAAAGGAATGAAAAATAGACAAAGTAATTTATTAACAGGTCCTAGGATGCTACTAATATGAAATTAATTTATATCTAAACTTCTCAGTGACTTTTTTTTTTATCTTTTATGAGTATGAAGTTAGCAATTGTAGTTATAAAATCATATCTATAAAATGTACAGACACTCAAAATAATGTAATTTTGTTATACATGGTTGTAATACAAAGGCTTGTACAAATGTAATTACAGTTATCCTTAAAAATGAAATGGCTAATAATTTTTTTACTTTTATCTTTTAGTATACGACGGCATCAAGAAAGAAGAGCAATTTTGACTCCCATTTTAACAGATTTTTCTGTCCGAATAACTGGAGCACCTGCCATCATTTTCACCAAAATAATTTCTCCAGAAAATATGCACACTGAGGTTAGAACTTGCTTTAGGTTTTATTTTAGTCTAAGTAATTGAGTAGCTTTTCTTTGTTTGTTAGGGGTTTTCTTAGTTGCAGTGCACGGAATATCAGATTAGCTTATTATTAACAGTTATGATTATAGCTAAAAATTGTTGAGTACTTTCTAATTCTGTTCAGTTACTGCTTTTCATGTAATAACTCATTTAATCCCCAGAATAATCCGATTAGGTTCTCCTACTGTCCTCATTTTATAGATGAGGAAACTGAAGCATAGAGAGTTAACTTGTATAAATTTTCACAAGTAGTAAGAAGCAGAACATGGTGTGAACCCAGTCAGTCTGGCTCCAGGCCGTACACTCCTGACCTCTACAACTTCTTTCTAATAAAAGCAACAGTAATATTGACAGATCACTTAGAGATCTCACGTGGATTACTTTACAAAGAGAGGTCTACCTAAATTATCTTATTTATTCTTCACAGAATCCATCCATATGAGATGGATATTATTAGTATACATGTTTTATAGATGAGGAAGCTGAGATCAAAAGAAATTAGGTAACCTGACCAATGTTACCATTTAGTAGTGGATCCAAATTTGAAGTCTGATGACATGGTATACTGCCTATAGGCCTAGAATAGAAATGTAATAATAATGTGATCCATTATAACTTTAAAGATACTTTGATCATTCAGAGTTATAGGCAGTTATTATGAAAAATGCAGAAAATTTAGGTACAGTTGAAATATATTAATTAAGTTGATAAAGGTTTACATTCTTATCTGAATTTAAAAAAAATAATATTGTACGTGTTATCTTATTTGATTTTTATAATAGCCCTATGGGGAAGGCATGGTATCTTGAATATCCACAAAAGGTATATAAAAAGTAAGTCTGCTAGTATCTTTGAGCAACACAATTAGTTTAAAATACACAAATATATTCCTTTCATCATTAATTGAGGAATAAGAGTTCTGTGGCACAGAGGACACGAATCTGACTAGGACCCATCTGGTTTGGATTCGATCCCTGGCCTCACTCAGTGGGTTCAGGATCCAGCATTGCCATGAGCTGTGGTGTAGGTTGCAGATGCGGCTCGGATCTGGTGTTGCTGTGGCTCTGGCGTAGGTTGGCAGCAACAGCTCCAATTAGACCCCTAGCCTGGGAACCTCCATATGCCATTTGTGCGGCCCTAAAAAGACAAGAGACCAAAAAAAAAAAAAAAAGAGTTCTAACTATAATAAGTAAATACTAGAAACTTTTGGAGGGAAAGGTTATTTAAGTAAAAAGGTGGGGGGGATCATTTCCGACATGCTGTTCTTTATGGCTTTATTAAAAGCTACTCTAAGCTGTGTAGTTTGTAGTTGGAACCCTCGTAAACTCCTTAAATCCATTCTCTTGGATGACACTAACAAGAAGAAGGTTTGTTGGACGTTTCCAAGCATTTGAACATTGTCCACATGTGCTTCATGACAGGAGGCAGGGCTTCTGCTTATTAAGTGAAACTTCTGGATTGTTTTTCATTTCTGTTTTCCTTCCCTGAGTCTTCCAACAGTGAATGTTCAAGTGGCTCAGTGATGCAGAATGGCACCAGTTAAGTAGCGGACATCTACCTGATGCTGCCAAGATTTTAGCAGTTTAGAAAAATGAAATTAATTGGTCTAGCTCTCTTTGGCTTCTGCACTCCATTTTGTTATAAATCATCTGGAGAGTGTCCTTTAGAGAATACTCTGACCACACCACTTGTGACTGTAATTGCCTGCCTGTAGTTGCCCGTTTACGTCTGTCTGCCCACCTAGATTATAACCTTCTCAAGAGCAGATTGTCCTTCAAGGCCAACCTGACTCCCTCTGATGTTCCTAGCACTTGAATGTGGGGTATAATACTTAGGAGATGCTCAGTAAATATTTGTTGGTTTGAATGGATGTACAAATTTATGCTAAAGAATTATACCATCACCGACATATTGCAACAGTGTATGAAAAAGCCAAATGTACATGAAATAGTGAAAAAATTCTTACTGTTGGTTTGTTTCCCTGTAACTAACACAAGGCATAGTGCACAGGAGGCTCTCATAAATATTTATTAAATTAATCCATTAAAGTTATGTCAAGAGGCTCACCATTTCTGCAATTCTCATTAACATTGGAACTGGAGTCCCAGGAGAATTTATCAACATTGTGTAGAGTTCAAATAAGAAAGAATGATAAATTATCATCTAATGGCTATCATGTTTCTTTATCTGTATTCAACCTTTTTTTCTCCTTTAGGAGATTTTAGTGTGTGGCCATTCCTTGGAAGTGAATATAACCACAAACCTGGACTTCTTCCTAAGTGTGGCTCAAGTTCAACTCTTACATCAGTTAATAGTAGCAAATATGACTGGACTGGCACCATCAAGCAAAGCCACAGAGGTAACTATTACCTGATTTTGATTAGGCCTTCTGCGTTTGTGCCAGCATTACATTCATAATAGGAAAACAATTAAATTAAATGCTTTATGCTTATTCTATATTTAATTTTATTCAAAACATGGTCATAAATCATTTGGGAATGGTGTTCTTTATTTTTGAAATTTCTTTGGTCTCTTTTCCTGTAATTTATCATATACCTTTGCACAATTGCTGTGGCCCAGCCTCAGAAAAGCCTCTGTAAAAAACATGATTTTATTACCTTGCTGTAGTTTTTAAAGTATGATGCACAAAACCTGGTATAGCTTTTACTTACTGAGATCCATTACAGGGCTGAGGCCTTTTTTGGAAGTGAACTTTGTAAGAGTACTATGGGAATATCTTCAGTAAATAACTTCTAAAGCATTCGTTTCCCATGCTCAGTGAAGAATGGACACAATCAAAAAACTTGAATGCCTGCCTAGAATTTTAATTTTGATCCAGTGTTCATTGGAAGCCTGCATTGTAACCACAAAGCATGTCAGCATGAAACAAAGCTGCTTGTTAGATGCTTCTCAAGATATTTTTCTTTGCTTTTTTGTTTCCATACTTCTATAACCATATCTGTACTTAGAATAAATCTTTGATAAAAGCGCCAGTGGAAAAAACTGTTTATCTATGAAAAAGGCATTGCTTTTACCTTTGTTGTGTGTTATGCAGAAGGCTCTCAGTGCAATTTATTAAGAAGGACAGGAAGGAAGAGGTACTCACCGAGAGCCACCTGATGCTAAGGAGGTGTGCCAGGTAGTTTCATGTAGGTTAACTCCTATGTTCAAGCATGTTACTACAACCACTCCGAGGTAGATGTGAGCATTATCACCATTGTACAGATTAGGATGCTGGGGCTCAGAGGCAGTAAGTGACCTGCCTGAGATCATACACACATAAGTAAAAAATGGTGGATCTGAGGTTTTAAACTAAATCTTTCAAGTCAGTGCTTTTTTCAGTCTGCCAATTTGGTGTACTATAACTGTTACATTAGTCTCAATCACCTTTATCTTTAAAGATTTAAAAATTATAAATTTTTTAATTTTCATAGTTAAAGATTCTCTAACTAGATCATCTTTTACCACCCATGATTTTTTAAAAGGACTATAGAGCTATATACTCTTCAAAATATTGATTCTTTTTACATATATATGTGTGTGTTTATGTATATATCAAGAAGGAAGGGATGTATATATAGTTTTGTCCTCACCCATGGCATATGGAAGTTCCTGGGCCAGGGATTGAACCTACACAACAGCAGAGAACTGAGTCACTGCAGTGACAATGCTGGATCCTTAACCTACTGAACTACAAGGGAACCATTCCCCAATATATTTTAGACAATCCATGAGAATATAATTATATGATATAAAAACAAGCAGATCAAAAATATTTCCCCTTGACATCCTCAATGAAATCCTTGAAGCAAGTTGGGTTGGAAACAAATTCCTATATTATTTGTGCCAATTTTAGGGATCTGTCATGTCAATGAAATCTATATCACATATTTCTGATATGTTTTAGGAATTTATAGAACTTAGCAAATTGATTGCTACTTACCTACCTACTTCTGATGCCTATTAGTAGGATCTGATTTCAGTAAATAAGGCACACTCAGGGTTAGACGGCTAGCAACTCATACCTGAGTGTTAAGTCATTCATTATAGTTCCATAAACAAACTAGAATTGTTTGGCTGTTTTAAAATTGTGTCTGTGCCCCTTTATCCTTCTTGGACATTATATTAAAATTACAGACCCGAGTTATCTGATGGCTCAGCAGGTTAAGGATCTGGTGTTGTCACCACTGCAGCTTGGCTCACTGCTGTCTCATGGGTCTGATCCCTGGCCCAGGAACTTCTGCAAGAGACAGGCATGGCTAAAAAATAAAAACCTTTAAACAATGCAGGCAGTATACAGAAATAAAGTAAAAAAAAAAAAAAAAAAAAAAAAAAAAAAAAAGAATACACTGAAGAATGATCTAGTTGGTAAACTTTATTTTATGTATGTTCTACCACAATTGAAAAAAGGAAAAAAAAAAACGCTCTCGTCAGGGAGGACAGTTTGGACAGTTTGGTCCATTAAGGACCTCATTGTTTATCTACTCCAAATGCAATACTTTGCATCTACTAGCCCCAAACTCCCAGTCCATCATAATCCCTCCCCCTCCCCCTTGGCAACCACAAGTCTTTTCTCCATGTCCATGACTTTGCTTCTTTTCTGTAGATAGGTTTATTTGTGCCATATATTAGATTCCAGATATAAGTAATATCGTATGGTATTTGTATTTCTCCTTCTGACTCAATTCACTTAGTATGAGATTCTCTAGTTCCATCTGTGTTGCTACAAATGGCATTATTTTGTTCTTTTATATGGCTGAGTAGCAATCCATTGAATATATGTACCACACCGTCTTAATCCATTTATCCTCCAGTGAACATGTAAGTTGTTTCATGTCTTGTCTGTTGTAAATAGTGCTGCAATGAACGAAGAAGTACATGTATCTTTTTCAATGAAAGTTTTCTGAAGATATATTCCCTGGAGTGGGATTGCTGAGTCACATGGTATTTCCTTCTATATTTAGTTTTCTGAGGTACCTCCATGGTGTTTTCCATAGTGGTTGTACCCATTTACCTTCCCACCAACATTGTAGGAGGGTTCGCTTTTCTCCACACCCTCTTTAGCATTTGTTATTTGTAGATTTACTTATAATGACCATTCTGACTGGTGTGAGAATGGCCATCATAGTACTTTTGTTTTGCATTTCTTTAATAAGAACTGATGTTGAGCATTTTTTCATGGACCTTTTGGCCATCTCTAATGTCTTCTTTGGAGAAATGTCTATTCAGGTCTTCACCCACTTTTCAGTGGGTTATTTGTGTGTGTGTGGTTTTTTTTAATGTTTCGTATTGGTTTTATTTATTTATTTTTTATATATAATGATTTTTATTTTTTTCCATTATAGCTGCTTTACAGTGTTCTGTCAATTTTCTGCTGTACAGCAATGGTGACCCAGTTACACATACATGTATATATTCTTTTTTCTCACATTATCATGCACCATCACAAGTGATTAGATACAGTTCCCAGTGCTACACAGCAGGATCTCATTGCTAATCCATTCCAAAGGCAATAGTTTGCATCTATTAACCCCAAGCTCCCAGTCCATTGTAATCCCTCCCCCTTCCCCTTGGCAACCACAAGTCTATTCTCCAAGTCCATGATTTTCTTTTCTGTGGAAAGGTTAATTTGTGCCCTAAATAGATTCCAGATATAAGTGATATCATATGGTATTTGTCTTTCTCTTTCTCACTTACTTCACTCAGGATGAGGGTCTCTAGTTCCATCCGTGTTGCGGGAAATGGCATGATTTTGTTCTTTTTTTTATGGCTGAGTAGTATTCTATTCTAATGTATGTGTGTATATATATATATACACACACAGACATCATCTGAAGCCAGTCATCTGTCAATGGACATTTAGGTTGTTTCCATGTCTTGGCTATAGTGAATAGTGCTGCAGTGAACATGCAGTGCATGTGTCTTTTTTAAGGAATGTGTTGTCCAGATATATGCCCAAGAGTGGGATTTCTGGGTCATATATGGTAGTTCTATATATAGTTTTCTAGGGTACCTCCATACTGTTCTCCATAGTGGTTATACCAGCTTACATTCCCATCAACAGTGTAGGAGGGTTCCCTTTTCTCCACACCCCCTCCAGTATTTGTTACTTGTGGACTTGTTATTGATGGCCATTCTGACTGGTGTGAGGTGGTATCTCATGGTAGTTTTGACTGGCATTTCTCTAATAATCAGGGATGTTGAGCATTTTTTCATGTGCTTGTTGGCCATCTGTATATCTTCCTTGGAGAAATGTCTATTCAGATCTTTTGCCCATTTTTCACTTGGGTTGTTGGCTTTTTTGTATAAGTTGCTCGTATATTTTAGAGATTAAGCCCTTGTCAGTTGCATCATTTGAAACTATTTTCTCCCATTCTGTAAGTCATCTTTTTGTTTTCTTTATGTTTTCCATTGCCGTGCAAAAGCTTGTAGATTTGGTTAGGTCCCATTGGTTTATTTTTGCTTTTATTTCTGTTGCTTTGGGAGACTGACCTGAGAAAACATTTGTAAGGTTGATGTCAGAGCATGTTTTGCCTATATTCTCTTCCAGGAGTTTGATGGTGTCTTGTCTTATATTTAAGTCCTTAAGCCATTTTGAGTTTATTTTTGTGCATGGTGTGAGGGTGTGTTCTAATTTCATTGATTTACATGTAGCTGTCAAGGTTTCCCAGCAATACTTACTGAAAAGACTGTCTTTTTCTCATTTTATGTTCTTGCCTCCTTCGTCAAAGATTAATTGACCACAGGCGTCTGGGTTTATTTCTGGGTTCTCTCTTCTGTTCCATTGGTCTGTATGTCTGTTTAGGTACCAGTACCACACTGTCTTGATGTCTATGTCTTTGTAATATTGCCTGAAGTCTGGGAGAGTTATGCCTGCTCCTTGGTTTTTGTTCCTCAGAATTGCTTTGTCAATTCTTGGTCTTATGTGGTTCCATATACATTTTTGGATTGTTTGTTCTAGTTCTGTGAAAAATGTCATGGGTAATGGGATAGGGATTGCATTGAATCTGTAGATTGCTTTGGGTAGTATGGCCATTTTTACAATATTAATTTTTCCAACCCAGGAGCATGGAATATCTTTCCATTTCTTTACATCATTAATTTCCTTGATTAATGTTGTATAGTTCTCAGCGTATAAGTCTTCCACCTCCTTGGTCAGCTGTATTCCTAGGTATTTGATTTTTTGGGGTGCAATGTTAAAAGGAATTTTTGTATTCCTTTTCTAATATTTCATTGTCAGTATACAGAAATGCAACTGATTTCTGAATGTTAATCTTACATCCTGCTACTTTGCTGAATTTATTAATCAGTTCAAGTAGTTTTGGGGTTGAGTCCTTAGGGTTTTCTATGTATAGCATCATGTCATCTGCATACAGTGCCAGTTTTACCTCTTCTCTTCCTATTTGGATGCCTTTTATTTCTATTGTTTGTCTGATTGCTGTGGCTAGGACTTCCCATACTATGTTGAATAACAGTGGTGAGAGTGAACATCCTTTTCTTGTTCCAGATTTTAGTGGGAAGGCTTTCAGCTTTTCTCCATTGAGTACTGTATTTGCTGTGGGCTTGTCATAAATGGCTTTGCTTATGTTAAGGTATGTTCCTTCTATACCCAGTTTGGTAAGGGTTTTGATCATGAATGGATGTTGGACTTTGTCAGATGTTTTTTCTGCATCTATTGAGATGATCATGTGCTTTTTGACTTTTCTTTTGTTAATGTGGTGTATGACGTTGATTGGTTCACGTATGTTGAATCATCCTTGTGCACCTGGAATGAATCCCACCTGGTCATGGTGTATGATCTCTTTTATATGTTGTTGGATTCGGTTGGCTACAGTTTTGTTGAGAATTTTTGCATCTACATTCATCAAAGATATTGGCCAATAGTTTTCTTTTTTGGTGGTATCTTTGTCTGGTTTTGGAGTTAGAATGATAGTGGTGCCATAGAATGTCTTTGGGAGTGTTCCTTCTTTAACCTTTTGAAAAAGTTTAAGGAGCATGGGTATAAGTTCCTTTTTGTATGTTTCGTAGAATTCACCTGTGAAGCCATCTGGTCCTGGACTTTTATTTGTAGGGAGTGTTTTTATGACATTCAATTTCATTTCTAGTGATAGGTCTGTTCAGTTGATCTATTTCTTCTTGATTCAGTTTTGGTAGGCTGTAAGTCTCTAAAAAGTTGTCCATTTCTTCTAGGTTGTCAAACTTGTTAGCATACAATTGTTCATAGTATTCTCTCGTGGTTTTTTTTTTTTTTTTTTTTTTTTTTTTTTTGTATTTCTGTAGTATCCGTTGTGACTTCTCCCTTTTCATTTCTTATTTTGTTTATTGGGTTTTTTCTCTCCTCTTGTTGGTGAGTCTAGCCATAGGTTTGTCAGTTTTGCTTACCTTTTCAAAGAACCAGCTCTTGGTTTGATTGTTTTATTTGTTGTTTTTTTAAATCCTGATTTTATTGATTTCCTCTTTCATCTTCATGATTTCTTTCCTTCTGCTGACTTTAGGTTTTGTTTGTTCTTTTTCTTTTTCTTACTTTTTTTTTTTTTTCTTTTTGTCTTTTTGCCTTTTTTAGGACCACTCCTGTGACATATGGAGGTTCCCAGGCTAGGGGTCAAATCAGAGCTGTAGCCACCAGCCTGCGCCAGAGCCACAGCAGCCCGGGAGCTGAGCCGTGTCTGCGACCTACAACACAGCTCACAGTAACACCAGATTCTTAACCCACTGAGCAAGGCCAGGGATCGAACCCACAACCTCATGGTAACTAGTTGGATTCGTTAACCACTGAGCCACAACGGGAACTCCATGTGTTCTTTTTCTAATTTATTTAGGTGGTGGGTTAATTTGTGGATTTGAGATTTTTCTTCTTTTTTGAGGTAGGCCTGTATTGCTATGAATTTACCTCCAAGAACAGTTTTTGCAGCATCCCATAGATTGTGAATGTTGGTGTTATCATTATCATTTGTCTCAAGTTATTTTTTTGATTTCCTAATTGACCCATTAGTTTTTTTAGTAGCATGTTGTTTAGTCTCCATTTAGTCAATTTTTTCTCATTTCTTTTCCTGTGGTTGATTTCTAGTTTCATGCCATTGTTGTCAGGGAAGGTACTTGGAATAATTTCTATAATCTTAAATTTATTGAGGTTATTTTTGTTTCCCAGTATGTGGTCAGTCCTTGACAGCATTCCATGTGCACTTGAAAAGAATGTATATTGTAATGTCCTGAAAAATGTCATTAAGTCTAAGTTTTTTGTTGTGTCATTTAGGATCTCTGTTACCTTATTTTTTCTGTCTAGAGGATCTGTCCATTGATGTGAGTGGGGTGATAAAGTCTCCTATTATTGTGTTCCCATCAGTTTCTTCTTTTATGTCTGTTAGTATTTATTATATATATTTGGGTGCTCCTATATTAGGGGCATGTATATTGATGAGTGTAATATCCTCTTCTTGAAATGATACTTTATCATTAGTGCCCTTCTTTGTCTTCCTTTATGGCCTTCGATTTAAAGTCTATTTTGTCTGATAGGTATATTACAACTCCCACTTCCTGTCTTTTGTATTCACATGAAATATCTTTTTCTATCTCTTAACTTTGAATTTATATGTGTCCTTTGCCCTAAGATGAGTCTCTTGCAGGCAGCATATTGCAGGCTTTTGTTTTTTTAATCCAGTTTGCCACTCTGTCTTTTGATTTTTGATTTTGTCCATTTTGATTTGATTGATTCAGTCCATTGCCCTTTAAGGTAATTATTGATAAGTATATATTTATTGCCCCCCCCCCTTTTTAAGAGCTTCACCCTTGGCATATGGAAGTTCCCAGGCTAGGGGTCAAATCGGACCTACAGCTGCCAGCCTATGCCATAGCCACAGCAATGTTGGATCTGAGCTGCGTCTGAGACATACACCATAGCTCACAGCAATTCCGGATTCGTAACTTACTGAGTGAA
The DNA here is from genome assembly GCF_054392235.1 of Sus scrofa. Taxonomy (NCBI): domain Eukaryota; kingdom Metazoa; phylum Chordata; class Mammalia; order Artiodactyla; family Suidae; genus Sus; species Sus scrofa. The sequence continues at coordinate 37,382,110 of NC_139386.1, read as the reverse complement.
ACCAGGGATAGAACTCATATTCCCAAGAATCCTAGTTGGGTTCATTAACCACTGAGCCATGAAGGGAACTCCTTTATTGCTATTTTTAAACCTTGTTTTCCTGTTGACTCTGTTCTTCCTTTTTTTGTTTTTTTGTTGTTGTATCATTTCCTTTTATTTTGTGTTTGTGTCCTCTTCAGTTTTTGTGTATGTATTGTTTGGTTTCGATTTGTAATTGCCCTGTTTTCAAGTGTATTAACCCATTCCTATATCTGCTTGCTTTAGACTGATAGTTATATATGTTCAAATGCATTCTTAAAAAAAAAAAAAAAAGATCTGGATTTTCTTACTTTCCTTCTCCACACTTTATGATTTTAATGTCCCATTTTAACTTCTTCATGTTTATCCTTTTGCTGTTCCTTGTGTTTATTGTCACTTTTACAATAGGGTTTTTTTTTTTTTTTCTTTTTAGATCTGTATAATGGTTTAGTTAAGTGATTACTTTCCAGTTGTGATTTACTCCATTCTATTTCTTCTTACTTCTTTTTTATTTAGAGAAGCCCTTTCAGTATTTCCTTTAGAATGGGTTTAGTGTTCCTGTACTCTTTTAGTTCTTGTTTGTTAGAGAAATTCTTTATTTCCCGTTCTATTTCAAATGATATTCTTGCTGGGTAGCATATCTTAGGCTGTATCTTACTGTTGAGTTCTAAGAGTTCTTTGTATGTTTTAGATAACATTTCTTTCTCAGATGTGTCTATTTGAAAGTATTTCCTCCCAATCTATTGCTTGTTTTTTAATTTTCTTGATACTATCTTTCACAGAGCAGTTTTTGAATTTAAATAAAATTTAGGTTATCAGTTGTATCTTTCATTGATCACATCTTTGGTGTTGTATCTAAAAAGGCATCCATATCCTCAGGATCATCTAGGTTTTTTCCTATGTTATCAACTAAGAGTATTATAGTTTTGTGTTTTACATTTAAGCCTATTGTCCATTTCGAGTTAACTTTTGTGAAGCAGGTAAGGTATTAGTGTAGATTCATTATTTTACATTTGTATGCCCAGTTGTTTCAACACCACTTGTTGCAGAAACTGTCTTTGTTTCATTGTATTCCCTTTATTCCTCTGTCAAAGATCATTTGACCATAGTAAAGGGGGCTGCTTCTGGACTGTCTATTAGGTTCCATTGATCTCTTTGTTTATTTTGCCCATTTTACACTGTCCTGAGTATTGTAACTTTATAGTGAGTCTTGAAGTCCAACAACAAGTTGTCCAATTTTGTTCTTTTCCTTCAATATTGTATGGGCTATTCTGGGTATTTTGCCTCTTCATATAAACTTTAGAATCTGTTTTCCAGTATCCATTAACTTCCTGGGATTTTGACTGAGATTGCTTTGAATTCATAGATCAAGTTGGGAAGAAGCGACAGTTTGACAATGTTGAGTATTCCTATCCAAGAACATGAATATCCCTCCAATTATTTGGTTCTTCTTTTTTTTTTTTTTTTTTTCCCCACTGTACAGCAAGGGGGTCAGGTTATCCTTACATGTATACATTACAATTACATTTTTTTCCCCACCCTTTCTTCTGTTGCAACATGAGTATCTAGACAAAGTTCTCAATGCTATTCAGCAGGATCACCTTGTAAATCTATTCTAAGTTGTGTCTGATAAGCCCAAGCTCCCGATCCCTCCCACTCCCTCCCCCTCCCATCAGGCAGCCACAAGTCTCTTCTCCAAGTCCATGATTTTCTTTTCTGTGGAGATGTTCATTTGTGCTGGATATTGGATTCCAGTTATGAGTGATATCATATGATATTTGTCTTTGTCTTTCTGGCTCATTTCACTCAGGATGAGATTCTCTAGTTCCATCCATGTTGCTGCAAATGGCGTTATGTCATTCTTTTTTATGGCTGAGTAGTATTCCATTGTGTACATATACCACTTCTTCCGAATCCAATCATCTGTCGATGGACATTTGGGTTGTTTCCATGTCCTGGCTATTGTGAATAGTGCTGCAATGAACATGTGGGTGCACGTGTCTATTTTAAGTAGAGTTTTGTCCGGATATATGCCCAAAAGTGGGATTGCAGGGTCATATGGAAGTTCTATGTATAGATTTCTAAGGTATCTCCACACTGTTCTCCATAGTGGCTGTACCAGTTTCCATTCCCACCAACAGTGCAGGAGGGTTCCCTTTTCTCCACAGCCCCTCCAGCACTTGTTATTTGTGGATTTATTAATGATGGCCATTCTGACTGGTGTGAGGTGATATCTCATGGTAGTTTTGATTTGCATTTCTCTTATAATCAGCGATGTTGAGCATTTTTTCATGTGTTTGCTGGCCATCTGTATATCTTCTTTGGAGAAATGTCTATTCAGGTCTTTTGCCCATTTTTCCATTGATTGATTGGCTTTTTTGCTGTTGGGTTGTATAAGTTGTTTATATATTCTAGAGATTAAGCCCTTGTCAGTTGTATCATTTGAAACTATTTTCTCCCATTCTGAAAGTTGTCTTTTTGTTTTCTTTTGGGTTTCCTTTGCGTGGTTCTTCTTTGATTTTGGTCAACAGTGTTTTTGTAGTTTCGCTTACATGAATCTTGTTTGTTTCATTAGATTTATATCTAAGAATTTCATTTTTCTGTGTACTAATATAAATGGTCATGTATTTTTAATTTCAAATTTCACCTCTTGATTTGTATATAGGAAAGCAAGTGACTTTCTTTTTTTCTTTTTTTTTGTCTTTTTTTGCTATTTCTTTGGGTCGCTTCCGCAGCATATGAAGGTTCCCAGGCTAGGGGTCTAATCGGAGCTGTAGCCACTGGCCTACACCAGAGCCACAGCAACGCGGGATCCGAGCCGCGTCTGCAACCTACACCACAGCTCACGGCAACGCCGGATTGTTAACCCACTGAGCAAGGGCAGGGACTGAACCTGCAACCTCGTGGTTCCTAGTCGGATTCGTTAACCACTGTGCCACGACGGGAACTCCTCCTGACTTTCTATATTTACCTTGTATCCTGCCAACTGGCTATAATTGCTTATTTGTTCAAAGAGTTTTTGTATTTTTTATGTTTATGATAATTCTTAGGATTTCTTTCTTACTAACCCATCCATGTAACATCAGTTTTAACTATATTTATTATGTTGTACGTTAAATTCCTAGGATTTCTTTATCTTATAACTAGAAATTTGTACCTTTTGCTTACCTTCATAAGATTTTTATTTTTGAAATATAATTGAGCTACAACACTATGCTAGTTCCTTTACAAAATATGGCGATTCAATATTTATACATTTCAAAATGATCACCATAATTCTGGTTACATTATTTCACCATACAAAGATATCACATTTATTGACTATACCCCCCCCCACTTTGTATTTGATACCCTTTACTCATTGATTTTGCATTTGGAGGTTTCTACCTCTTAATCTCCCTCACCTCCTTCTTTCCCTCCTCACCTCTCTCCCCTCTGATAACCACTTGTTTGTTTTCTATAACTTTGATTCTTTTTCTGTTTTGTTACTGTGTGTGTGTGTGTGTGTTTTTTTTTTTTTTTTTTTTTTTTTTTAGTTTGCTCACATAGGTGAAATTACACAGTATTTGTCTTTCTCTGTCTGACTTATTTCATTTAGCATAATACTGTCTCGTTCCATCCATGTTCTTGCACATGACAAGATTTCATTCTTTTTATGTCTGAATAATATTCCTTTGTCTGGTATGTGTGTGTGGGACACATAATTAAAATATTTAATTTATCCAGTAATGTATTGTTGGGAAATTAGGCTGCTTCCGTATCTTGGCCATTGTAAACAATGCTGCAGTGAACATAGAGGTGCATATATCCTTTCTAATTAGTGATTTTGTTTTCCTCAGATAAATAACTGGGAGTAGAATTTCTGGAACATATAGTAATTCTTTTTTAATTTTTGGAGGAACCTGCATACTGTTTTCTAATATGGCTTACCAATTTACAAAGGAGTAAACATGAGGGTTCCCTTTTCAACACATCCTCATCAACACTTTCATTTATGTCTTTTTGATAATAACCATTCTGACAGATGTGAGATGTTGTCTTATTTTGGTTTTCGTTTGCATTTCCCTGATAATTAATGATATTGAGGATCTTTACATGTGCCTGTTGGCCATCTCTATGTCCTCCCTGGGAAAATGTCTACTTAGATCTTGTGCCCATTTTTAATTGGATTTTTTTTATGTTGAATTTGTATGAGTTCTGTATATATTTTGGATATTAACCTCTTATCACACATATCATTTACAGATATCTTCTCTCATTCACTTGGTGGTCTTTCCTTTTGTTGATAATTTCCTTACCTCTGAAGGAGTTCCCATCATTGCACAGCATTTAACGAATTTTACTAGCATCGATGAGGAAGCACGTTCAATCCCTGGTCTTGCTCAGTGGGTTAAGGATCCAGCATTGCTATGAGCTGTGGTTGCAGACCACTTGGATCCTGCATTGCTGTGACTGTGGAATAGGCCAGCAGCTACAGTCCAGTTTGACCTCTAGCCTGGGAACCTCCATATGCCCATGGGTGTGGCCCTAAAAAGAAAAAGAAAAAAAAAAAGGAAATGTATTACAGTTTTTATGTAGTCCCATTTGTTTATTTTTGCTTTTGTTGCCCTTGCCTGAGTAGGCATATCCAAAAAAATTGCAAAAAATGATCTCAGAGAGCATAGTGCCTAGGTTTTCTTCCAGAAATTTTATGGCTTAAGGTCTTATATTTAACTTTTAATTCATTTTGTATTTATTTTGGTGCATGGTATGATAGAGTAGTACAATATGTATACTTTTATTTCCTTTTTTAAGAAAAATTTTTATTAAGTATAGTTGATTTACAGCATTCTGCCATTTTCTGCTGTACAGCAAAGTGACCCAACGATCATGCATATAAATACTTCTTTTTTAATATAATTTCCCTCATGGAAACCTCCTAGGAGATTGGATATATTTCACTGTGCTGTACAGTAGGACCTTATTGTTTATTCATTCTAAATGTAGTAGTTTTTTCTTGCCCTACTGTATTAACAAGGATTTGCAGTATGTTATTGAAAAATACTGGTTAGAGAGGATATCCTTTGCCTTCTACCTGGTCATAGTGAGAAAGGTCCAAGTTTCTCACTGTAGGTGTCATTGTAAGTAGTGTGTATCAAGTTGAGGAAGTTACCCTCTATTCCTAACTTACTGAGGTTTTATTAGGAATGGATTTGAATTTTGTCAAATGTTTTTTCTGCATCCTTTGGATATGATCATGCGATTTTTTTCTTTTTCAGTCTCTTGATGTGACAAATTACCTTGAATGATTTTTGAATATTAAATCAGCCTTGTATACCTGGAATAAGTCCCACTTTGTCATGGTATATAATTCTTTTTTAACATTGTTGCATTCCATTTGCTAGTATCTTGTTGAAGATCATTACATATATGTTTATGAGAGATATTGGTCTATAGGTTCCTTTACCTTTCATATCTTTGTCTAGTTTTGTGTTTAGGGTAATCCTCGCCTCATAGAATGAATTAGGAAATATTTCTTCTGCATCTGTCCTCTGAAAGATTGTAAAGAATTGGTATAATTTCTTCCTTAAATGTTCGGTAGAATTTACCAGTGACCCATCTAGGCCTGATGCTTTCTGTTTTGGAAGGTTATTAATTATTGATGAAATTTATTAATATATATAGGTCTATTCACATCCTCTCTTCCTTCTTGTATTAGTTTTATTAGATTCTGTCTTTCTAGGGATTGGTTCATTTCCTCGAAATTGTTATCAAGTTTGTGCACATAGACTTTTTCATAGTATTCCTGTATTATTCTTTTAATTTCCATAGGATCTGTTGGTATGTCCCCTCTTTCATTTCTGACATTAATAATTTGATTCCTCTCTCTTGGTGATTTTTGAGGGGTCTTGCAGGCGTGGCATGTGGTTAATTTATTTTGTTAGATTTTTTAGTTAGCCTGGCTAGAGGCTTATCTGTATTACTGATCTTTTTAAGGAATCAACTTTTGATTTTATTTATTGGATTTCCTATTTTCAATTTCATTGATCTCTGTTCCAATTGTTATTTCTTTTGTTCTGCTTACTTTTCAAGATGTTAATATTTTTAGACAATCTTTCATGAGGTTTCATTTGAAACATTAATTTCAGAAATTATTCAGGAATGTGAAAAGGGGATTTTGTTACTAGAGAGACATATCTACACTATAAACAAAGGGAATGAAAGATGGAGAGCTCTTTAGAAATATAATTGAAAATGGCTGAGCAGTCTTATTGCTAGAACCAATGTTTAATATCAATTTTAATTAGATATGCAATTAACATATATGAAAACTTTCAAGTATATAGCTGAAAGAGAAGCACTTTAGGTAATAAAATGATTATCCACTGGTTTAAGCAAGTTGCCTCCCATATTGATTGAAACTTTTCCATTATTTTTGCTCTAAAAATGTACTGATTGCTTAGTGATTAAGTAGCCTGTATTTGTACTCTGATTACAGGGGTTCCTTCAAATGTTATGTTTTAGTTCCATGACTGCTGGTTCCTAGAATATTCAGTTTCTTCATTTTAAATTTCTCTTTTTTTGTTTCTCTATACATGTTATTGACAGGCTGAGAAAGTACATAAAAAAATAAACATTTGGTATTCAAAAAACCAAAATTCATTCCATATTGCAAAGTACATGTCCTTCTATATTCCATTCTGTAGTTCCTCTCTTTATGATAACATCTGGCTCTGTGTGGTACATGAGGAATGTTATTTGGGTTTCTTACATCCTACTTCCCTGCGATTTACATGAGGTAGAAGTTAACCTCCTAGATAGCTTCATAGTTGAATCTAAATGTACAATTCTAATTTTTCTCCGACAATAGAACCCCACTACTCATCCTTGATATCTTTCTTAATGTTTAGCAGGGCTAGGGTGATTGACACAATTGGTTTACTCTTTAGAAGATTCTTTTTCTTCTTATAAGGTGATCTAAGTCCCATAAAAGCCCAATTATATAAAAGTCGTTATTAGTAATATAATAATAACATTCCTCCACAAATTAGCAAGGGAGATAGTTTAGTTACATGTACCAGTAAGTATCAGGAAACTTTTGAAAAGGAATGTGAATAAACAAAGAGTTAAAGAATTTTAATTTGTGTAAGTGTATGTATGGGCTAATAATGCAAGCCATTTTTATACAATAATTTTTAAAAAAATAAAAATCATTGTAAATGTTCCTAAAGATATTGGTATTATGGACATTTTAAGGAATTGTTAAAAAATAAATCAAATACTGCTTTTTTTAACATTTTATTCTGGTTGCAGTCACACACACACACACACACGTACACACACACACAAAACCATAAGAAAAGATAATTTTTATCACATTTTAAAGTAGTATAGTGATTTGGGATTCCCATAGTGGTATAGCAGAAATGAATCCAACTAGGAACCATGAGGTTGCAGGTTCGATCCCTGGCCTCTCTCAGTGGGTTAATGATTCGGCATTGCCATGAGCTGTGGTGTAGGCCACAAAAGTGGCTTGGATCCTGCATGGCTGTGTCTGTGGTGTAGGCTGACAGCTACAGCTCCAGTTTGATCCCTAGCCTGGGAACCTCCATATGCCATGGGTGCAGCCCTAAAAAGCAAATAAATAAATAAAGTAGTACAGTGATTTAAACTGAAATGAAAACTGTCTAACCTATCTAAAAGCTATAAAATTATAAGCTATCTAGATAAGATACTGAAACTAGCTTGTTTGCTTGGAATGGATTATTTTTTATAATGTGATGTTATTTTTAGCTAAGTAATGCATGAATTTTAACAACCACATGTTGTTAAATATATTAAAATAGTGTCACTACCCTTATATCCTTATCTCATCCTGCTTAGTCATTTTACTTCTGTAAGCCGTTCCTTCTAGTACTTATCTCCATATTTTTTAATAAAATGGATAGACTATCGTCTCTTGATTTACTTATTTTCGTATTTTCTGTTCACTTGCTATTTACTGTAGATGAGGATTTCATCTTTTACACTTCTTTTCCAGTCTTACATTTTCCCAACATTCTTATATCATGTTTTTTTTGGTTGTCCGTTTTTTGTCTTTTTGCCATTTCTTGGGCCGCTCTCACGGCATATGGAGGTTCCCAGGCTAGAGGTCTAATCGGAGCTATAGCCACCGGCCTATGCCAGAGCCACAGCAACGTGGGATCCATGCCGCGTCTGCAACCCACACCACAGCTCACAGCAACACCGTATCCTTAACCCACTGAGCAAGGCCAGGAATCGAACCCGCAACCTCATGGTTCCTAGTCGGATTCGTTAACCACTGAGCCACGACAGAAACTCCATTATATCATGTTTTTAAAGTCACTACAAATTGTTTTCATTACAAACATGTAAATATTGTTCATTGCTTAGTGAACTAATAGAACATTATATTTCCTCTCTTTATGTTCTTTTGCTTTTCCTAAAGTTAATCATTGCCACATTTTTAAAATGTGGTCAGTTTTTGTTATTTTTAAATCTCTATCTCTTCTCTCTTTCTTTCCACCCCACCTCAGCTCCCACCATTGACTCTACATAATGCCTGGCAATTTAATTCTTCACCCTTTGAAACCTATAAAATAACGTCACCTCTGCTTTTTCCCTTGGAACCATTTTTCCTAAAGCCTTCATTCCGTCTTCTTCATCTGGACCAGTAGTTCTCTAGACCTGCTGCACACTTGACACAGTAGAGCTAGAGAAGAGAAGGTTGTGATTTTTGAAGTTAATGGTACAGAGTTTGAAAATTATAGGGTATCAAATAAATAATGTTTTTTCTATGAGTACCATTTAATAAAATCACCAAAATCTTTATTCTCCCATTCTAAAATATTAAGTTTTTCTATATATAGAAACAGTATAATAGTATGGAAAAATATAATGGAGCTTATACATGCCTAATATAGTTGACTTTGGTGCTTTTGCAGTTTGCTGTAAAATAGAATATAATAAGTTAGACTCTTTTGAGCTGTGATTGAGTATATGCCCTAGGACTGGTGGTGGAGGTTGTTTTTTGGAGTATTATTACTGTTTTAACTTGGAAATCATCTGCTTTGGAGTTGTCCTTCATTTTAGGAATGGAAATTCTTGGGTTTTAGTGAATGGTGAAAAATTCTTACAAGGCATACTTGACCAACCTAAGGATTACTAGGGATCATTGGAACTAGTAACATAAGAGGGGAGGGACTTTGAGTGGTGGTATAATAGCAGATGTTTCCTGTAGTAGAACTTAAGGCAGGATGAGGAAAATAGAGGCAAATATACCTTAAGAACACAAGTGAGTGAGGTAGGGTTTGAAAGCAAGAACTAAAACTGATATGAGAGAGGATGTTGATGCTTTAGTCTATCTCAGTGCTTTCTGTCTTGAGGTAGGCATGAATGGGAGAGGCCATTTCAAGGGTTACATGTTTCTGCAACTTCTGTAAACTTTCTATAACGTTTCTCCTTAGAAAAGGAGATAGGAATTTTGGATAACATGCATGTAGTGACCTTCTGTCACCTGTCAACTGAGTATTTGTTTCCCTTCAGAGGCATCTGGATTGACTACTTTAACCTGGCAATAAACTCAGGCTCTAATAAAATACAAATTCAAGAAGAGCCTTAAATGGACAAGAGAGCCTATGAGGAAATCCCTTTAATTTTTTTTCTTAAAATCTAGACCTGGAAAAGTTACTAAGTACTTTTCTGCCTATTCTCTGCAAGGGAAGGGCTTCTTAGGTGCATTGAGCTATATCACACCTGTCTTAATTTTAGTTAGTCCCTGTAAATGTTAAAAACAGTATCATTTTCTCCTGATAAACAAGCTTATGCTTCAACTTATGCCATAAACATCAAGACTGACTGCAGCCTGACAGAGACATGGAAGATAAACATACTGTGGTCCATGCTTTCTAGAATCTATAATCTGGTTGAGAAATAAAACAGACCAGTTTATAACTAAGAACTCAGAACAGTAAGTGAAAAGTGTCAGATAAGGTCTACAGAAAATTAGTGCTGTAATAACTATTCAGAATAAGAAGAAAAGACGTCAGGCTCAGTGGTTCAAAATCTACCTTCACGGAGAAGTTGAAATTGAATAGGTAGAGAAGAGTGACCTGCTTATTTACTCAGTAAATACTGAACCCTTTCTATATGTCAAACACGTCTGGATACTGGGGTGACAGAATTAAACAAAAGAGATAAAATTTCTGATTTCATGGTTTAGTGCTCATATATTCAGTGAGAAAGATAGACAATAGTAAACAAATAACTGGAACTATCTATATAACTAGTAATATATATGGCTATATGTATACCAACATATCTTTGTACATAACTAGTTACATACATCATTTCCATTGGCCCACAGTTAGTCATGTGGTCATAAGTAGCTGCAAGAGAGGCTGGAAATGTAGTCTTTTTAAAATAGGGCCATACGCCCTGCTAGAAATTATTCTACCATGAAAGGATAATGAATATTGAGGTACAGCTGATAGCCTCGGCCACAGGGAATTCGGGATCACCTGCCAGTCAAAGCTAGGGGATGGTCCTTAGAAAGCAGCTTTGGCTCTCTTCAGTACTTTGAACATATCCTAAAATTCTGTATCATATAGTACGGCACAAATAATGTTAGCTTGCAAATTGTTCAGTCCTGCTATATGGACAAGTATTGTCTTTGCACAGTACTTTTAACCTTCTTCATCTGCTAATAGAACTTTGCTTTCTTTGCCTAAACAACATTCTCCTATTCTGAGTGGTTTTGATAGAGATTCCCACTACAAGGTAACGTCAGACACAAGCCCAACAAATTATTGTATTAATCCCCTTGGTCCAGATATGGGCACAGCACTTAGGCAGGGGCAGTGTTTCATATGAAGGCACTGGGAAGAGGAAGCCCTCTCTGCTAGGAATCATTAAGTTCAGATGTTGTCATAGTGGAGCTTCCTTTGACCATTGCCTCACTCTTTTCCTTCACTATTATCGCATGAAGAATATCTTTGTCAAAAAAGAAGAGTTGAACTCACAGGAATAAGCAAAACTGAAAGATAAAGTCATTGACATCATCTGACTCCCTTGATGCAGTTCTTCACAATGAGATATAAAGAGAAATGTTCTCCAGATTTCTGGGAAAGTGCCTATGTTCTTCTGTTTACTACTTCTTGGAATAATAATGGAAGCAACTAGCTACTTGTTACCATATGATGACAAACAGGACAAAAGCTTTGCACCAAAGTTAGCAAAGTGGATAGATAAAGTGATCCTGAGATGTGCATGACATCATGGAGCCACTGCATCTAGCCCTGGACTTAAGGTATTGTTAGATAAATAAAGGTAAATTGTTTAGCCACTGGTATTTGGCTTTCTATTACATAAGGCCAAACACAGTCCTCACTGATATGGATACTGTTACAGTAATCTGAAGTGGAGATGATAAAACCCAGGGGAAATACTGAGCATGTAGTAGAGTTTGGTGCTGAATAAGTACTTGGAGTATGAATTAAAAGATGAATGCATCAATTCATAGAAAGTCCTATTTCTGTTCATAAAAATAGAAAAGATAAGATACATGCCACATATACATCAAAAGAACTGGAAGAAATTGATGATTAACTGTATGTTTGATGGAGACAGGTTGGGTAAATAGTGTGGAAGGCTTCGACTGCTAGGCTGAAATGTTTTCATAAGTAAGAAGGCAATAGAGAGGAGTTGAAGTTAATTTAACTAGAGAATGACTTCAACAGGTATGCTTTGAAGCTCAGATCCACTTTAGGCTAAACCTGATCAGCTGTATTCACACATTCATAGGTATGTGATTTTCAAACATAAATATTATAGTTGCATTTCCTTCTATTTTAATATAATAGAATATGTTACAGTATTGGTTTATTTCAATTAGAATTTGAAAGAGCTGTAGCATATAATATCATCTATTGTTTCCAGAAGCTACAATTCTTTAAAAAAAAAAAGAACACACTTTTTAAATTGACTAAATAGAAGGATAAGAGGGTTAAGATTGCCCTGGGTTATGTTCATTTGGCTGCAGTAATTACTCTGTTATTCCTGAATAGCAAGTAATCATCTTATTAAGCCTACTCACAGAGGTAGCATATGTAAGGAGTAACACATGCTCATTTTCAAATCAGTGTTTTAGAGAAAAGAAAACTTTTGTAGCAAAATAAAAACCATATTTTTAGGGGCAAAGAATAGAACCACATCATTGGGGATCTGAAGGTGGGGGTTCTTTGATCCGCACACTACAGATCCTGGAGAGGAATGTGGACAGCTTATAGCACTAATTGAGCATTTCTTCCTTTGCCTTCTCTCCTTCCTCCTCCTCCTCCACTTAACCACTTGGTTTTAGGCACTTCCTTAGCCCTCCTTTCCTTTCCGTCTCTGGTAATGACTCACTTGGTGACCTGTCCCATGAATGCTTGATACCTGTTCTTATCCTGTCTTTGATAGCTATAAATTATGTTTTTTAAGGAAAAATCTCATTTACAAAAAAAAAAAAAATCGACCATCATAAAATATACAAAGTTTAGTCCCTGTTGCTTTAGATTTCTAAAATAATGGACATTTCTACCAAAATTAGGTTTCTATTTCCCCAGAATTTTGCTCTTATTTATTGTATTAGGCTTCTCTACAACTTAAAGAACTACACAGAGCACACTATCCAACTGTCTATGAAGCATAATAAAGTTACAGTAAAAATAATAATGTTATGGTCAAGCTGGTCAGAACAGGTAAGTCCCTTAGCTCCAACTCTATCCCCATCTTCAGTCAGTTCTGCCCTCTCAGCGCTACTGTCCCCTCTCATCTATGCTTCTCTCCAGGCCACCCCTGTCTGCTCCATATTTCTCTTTCTTCCTATCCAAGTTAAGTTATATGCCTCCTCTCTGGCCTTGAAATCTCTTTGATAACTTTTCCTTTCTCACTTACTTTTCTTTTCCAATGCTGTCTTTTAGTACCATATTTCTCATGACCTACCAAAATGCTTGTCTATAAAGATGAAAGCTCTAGGAAAGTAGGTTATAACTAATTCATTATTATCTCTTCTGAGTAAAAACATGATAATTGAGCCAGCCGCTCAGAATGTCTGAGGGTCTCTGCTTTGCTTGGTTTCCTATCTGACAGTTTGTACTTTTCTAGCAAGCAAATGTGTGGACTTTGAGTTACTTTTACATAAAAGAAACAACTTTAAAAAAATATTAACATCAGAGCCATGGGAATGTATATAATTCTCATCTAAGATTTCATACATTTTTAAATTGCTTATTTCTAGACCTTTGGCGCTTCATCAAAGGTTTTCTGCAACAAATAACTGAAAGTCCTTTCACAGAGGTTAGAGATACATAAAATAAACACCAAAATCTAAATCAAATAATCTTTCTTCCACACTTTTTTAAGATTCCTGAACTTCAGCAAATGTGCCATAGGTGCCTTTCCACCTTTCCTTCTAAAAATCAGCCCATTCAGTAATGCACCTTTGGAAGACATGAAAGTGCACTGGGGAGATGGAAATATTCTGTATCTTGATTGTGACGGTGGTTACGCAACTGTCTGCATTTGTCAGAGCCCATTCAGCTGTATGTTTTTAAGGAGTAAATTTTTTATTTACAGATTATCTTCCAGTATACCTGGCTTTAAAATGTTTGGCCACTCAGTAGCAGCTTTGGAAGACACAAAAATCTGCTGGGAACATTGATTTCCATCAATGTCAGAACGTCTGTTACTGAGGTAGTTTCCCATACTCTCTAACACCAGTTAACGCTTATTGGATACTCACTAGGGGCCAGATAGTCTACATATTTTATATAGCTTCACTCCTTTAGTCTTTACAACAACTCTCTGAGTTCGGGGCTTTTTTTCAAATGGTACAGATTTGGAAACTGAGTCTCAAGAAAGTCCCATAATTGGTACGAGTGGGACTAGCTAATGAGTACTGAAGCCAGGCTAGTCCCTCCACACCCCATCTGAGAATGTACTGGTTAAAAGAGCTGTTAGGGGCAGGCAGTTCAGTGACCTAACTGATATGGATGTGAATGTTTTAATAGGAAGAAATAAGCAAAAACTAGTTTATAAGCAAAAACTAGTTTATACAGGTGTTATTTGTTCTTATGTAAAGTTGACCTTTTATTGTATTATAATAGTAAGCCATTGAAGTATCTAAAACAGGAGCATGACATCATTAGATTCCCGCTTGGAATAGTGACAGAGGGATTAGGTAGGGAGACCACTGGGAGCTCTAGCACTAATACAGATGATAAGAGCCTGAGCTGAAACACTGATTTAGGGAAGAGGAGGAAGGCCAGTAATGGGCCAATTCTGAATTTTCTTAAAAGGTTATATATACCTTTATATAACCTTGTAAACCTCTTATTTAGTTATAAAATCTCTTATTGTTGCAAAAATAAGACTTCTGCAATGAGCTGAATGAATTCATTATATAAAAAGCAGCATATTAAATTTCCATATAAAATACAGTAAATATCAAATAAATTCTGTACAGATATTTTATTAGCTGGTTGAACTCTGATTGATTTTTGCCAGTGCTTTATCTGCGATGTTGTTTTGGCAGAAATACCATTGAGAGGACTTTTAACATGAATAATTTGTATATCTTAAAATTCTCCAGAGTCACATGTTAGCAGTAGTGTTGATAATGCTGGCAGTGGGTAATATTCATTAACTGCTTACCATGTGCCAGGTACAAAGAGCTATGTTAGAAAATTACTTATATTACTGAGAATTAATCGATGAAAAAAAAAAAAAACACAAAGCTTTGGTTTCACTAATCACAGACATATTTATTTGCATAGGAGTAATTTCACTACCCTAACACAGTCTTTTCACTCTCTGAGCGGTCTTTTAAGCAGCCTTGTTTGAGAGCAGGAATTGTTTTACAGTGGATTTTTTTTCCCTAAATCAGTTTCTTAGCATAATTAGACTTTACTTTCTATTTTAATACTATTAAAATGGACTGAAAGTTCCCCTAATCTTTCTCTAAACTTAAAAAAATTCTTTCCAGAAATGCTCTCACAGAATAAGTTTGATTGACTTTTTCCATTAAGAATATCAATGGAGGAGGGATATCATGTGCTGTGTAAGAATTTTAGGAGTCTATATCTAAGGACTCAGAATAATTGATGATGATGATAACAGTCATTTATTATATAGTAATTATTAGCTAAGTAGAGTAAGTACTATAGGAGCATCATCTCAGTTCTCTCTAAACCCCATAAAATATAGGTACTATTCTTATTTCTATTTTTCAAAAGGTAAAACTGAAGCGTAGGGTTGTTTAAGTTATTTTCCCAAGATCACATAATTAGTAAGTGATGAAGCCAACAATCCAACCTAGACTGTATGTCTAAAATGCTTCCTGCCTTTGCATTTTATTGTATCCTTGGGCATGTTTCTTAACTTCTTTAAACTTAAATTTACTAATCTGTAAAATGGGAATAAGGGTAGTAGCAATTCTTAGTTTTTCATCATATTTTCAGAGTCACAAAAAGGTTTGGGGGCTTTCTACGAGGATAAATGAGAAAGTGAAGTGCTTAGCACAGTTCTTAGTACACAGAAGTGCTCAGTAGAAGCTATTGTCTATGGCAGTGATAAGAATAAAATTACTTTTATCTTATTGGGGGCCCTCATCTCCAGCCATGTGGCCCTTACCACCATGCAGCAATAGTAAATATCCTCCTCACTGACTTAGCCTTCTGTCTCTTTTTAAATCAGTCCAACATACACAGCAGGCTAAAGTTTATTTAGGGCCATATCATTCCTTCATTCAGAGATCTTCATTGCTTTCCCTTTGCCCACGGACTTAAATGAGAACTCAGCCTGATCTGGTGGCTGCAATGTATCTCTCCTACTTCAGCTTTCCTACACAGAAACCTATGTAGTTCTCATTTGAGATGAGGGTAGAGTTGCTTGGAAATATTTTAGGTTGTCAAAGTTGCTGTGCATCCACAATCTGCATTTGAGTGTTGGGGCCAGGGATGCACCAAGTCCTCCTGTGAGTGTGTAAGAGTCTTATACACAAATGGTCCCACCCAAATGTAGGTACACAACTGATTCTAACTCCTGTTCCCCCATCAGGCTCCCTCTTTTCCTATCATTGCTCCTTTATCCTGCTCTTTGTTTGATTTGTTCTACCCTTCCACCTAAATCCATTGCTGCTGTAATCTTACCTAGCCTTCAAGCCAAGCTTAAGTCTCACTTATAGTCCCTGATCCTTCCAATTTCTGCCTGAACACCCATGTGCTTTTTAAATGTTTACTTCTTTTTTTTAATATTTTAAATTATTTATTTTTAAATGATTTTTACTTTTTCCATTTTAGTTGGTTCATAGCGTTCTGTCAATTTTCTACTCTACAGCAAAGTCACCCAGTCACACATATATATATATTAGTATTCTCACATTATCCTCCATCATATTCCACCACAAGTGACTAGATATAGTTCCCTGTGCTATACAGCATGAACTCATTGCTTATCCAATCCAAATACAGTGGTTCGCATCATTAACCCCAGACTTCCAGTCCATCCCAATCCCTCCCCCTTCCCCTCCCCCTTGGCAACCACAAGTCTGTTCTGTTCCGTTAAATGTTTACTTCTTAAGTCTCTATTTTTAACACCAATCTATAGTTATTTGCAGTGAAGAAGATCATTTACTACGCTGCATTCTTTTTTGAAGATAGGCTCAAAGTCTGATTCATCTGTGGGTGTCCCAAAATGTATAGCATTGTGTGTTACACCTTGCAAATATGTCTGAAAGGTTAGAGACCCTGTCTTAAATTCTTTGGGAATAAACACTACCTTTATATTGCTAGTACCTTGCATATTGCCAGGCCAGTAGTTGGTGACAAGTTGATGTGGTCTAAATCAGTGTATTCATCTTAATAGAATGAAAGTTTTATTGAGGCATTTAAAGCAATATATATATATTGTTTGTTTATTTACTTATTTACATTCTTATCTGCCTATCACCCTGGCAGGAACTGCATCTTTACTTCATTCTGAATATCATGTGGAGACAGCAAAATTCTTTTTATGTGTCTAACATGTTTTATTCAAACATATGTTTAACATAGGTGTTAATATGTTTTACTGCTTGGACTGATTAGTAGCCTGGACCATTAAGTTAAACGTGAAAATGTTTCTGTGCCTTCATATTGTTTGGTGATAAAGTACCACAGATGTCCAGGTACCTCAGGACCCGGGTGATGGGTTATGTAAATGTAAAGCTAGTTAGGTACAGCTGATTTTAACATGCTGGCATCCTATCCAAAAAGTATAGACTCTGAACAACCCATTTTTTTTTAATCCTAGAAAAGAGGCCCAGGAAAATATTGGCTTTTTCTTTATGTGTATGGAAACCTCTTAGTACTTACTTAATTTCCAGTCTTCCTCAATTAAATAAACAAAAATAAATTAAATGACAAATTCAAGGGAGTACATAGATTTACACTTAGAGATTACTTATAGTCTGTGTGGGCTAATGTGATTTAACTAGAAAAAAGTAACTCCAAGAGAAATCTTTTATTTAAAATTATTATTCTTTTAAAAGTGTTTCAGTATGAGAAGGAAGTCTCATGGGCTAGGGTAATTTTAACCCTGGTGTCAAATGGGGATTTGGGCTTGATCCAGATCATTTAAAAATAGCTCTACATTACTTGATTATTTAATACAGAACTTTATGTTTTCATTACTTAAGTTAAAGATAAATTTATTTTTTCTCTCATGTTAACATGGCAATCTAGAAAAAAAAAGGCAAATCCTTTACCAATTTCCCTTGTAAGATTTTTGCTTGCCAAAATCAGTATTAGGATATTTCTCAGATCTATTGAAATTTACCTTTATTTCAATGCAATAATTACTTATTACATTATATTAGTAAGTATATTATCAGTCATTTTCTAAATGAAATAATATAGCATAGTACGAAAAATATAGAATGGTCAGAAAAGTTGGGCCCAGGAGTTCCCTTCGTGGCGCAGTGGTTAACGAATCCGACTAGGAACCATGAGGTTGCGGGTTCGATCCCTGCCCTTGCTCAGTGGGTTGAAGATCCAGCGTTGCCGTGAGCTGTGGTGTAGGTCGCAGACACGGCTCAGATCCAGTGTTGCTGTGGCTCTGGCGCAGGCTGGCAGCTACAGCTCCAATTCGACCTCTAGCCTGGGAACCTCCATATGCCCCGGGAGTAGCCCAAGAAATGGCAAAAAGAAAAAAAAAAAAAAAAAAACCTTACATTTTTGGAGTTCCCGTCGTGGCGCAGTGGTTAACGAATCCGACTAGGAACCATGAGGTTGCGGGTCGATCCCTGCTCTTGCTCAGTGGGTTAACGATCCGGCGTTGCCGTGAGCTGTGGTATAGGTTGCAGACGCGGCTGGGATCCCGCGTTGCTGTGGCTCTGGCGTAGGCTGGTGGCTACAGCTCCAATTCAACCCCTAGCCTGGGAACCTCCATATGCCGCGGGAGCGGCCCAAGAAATAGCAACAATAACAACAACAACAAAAAGACAAAAGACAAAAAAAAAAAAAAAAAAAAAAGAAAGGTTGGGTCCAAATCCCAGCACAACCACTTTATGACTTTGAAAGGTTGGCAGACTGGTTGATTTCTGAGCCTGTTTCCTCACTGGTAAATTTGGGATAATGCTCCTTAATTCTTAATCTTATTGTGAGGCTTCAGTGAAATTGTGTGTTTAAAAGCTCAATAGTTATTAGAATATTTTTGTATATTTTCTTCCAGATTTTCCTTTGTCTTAACCATATATCTGTTCGCGTACACATTTATCCATTCATCCATCCATCCATCCCAGGTCAAAAAGGAGCCAGTGTCATTTTACTTGCACCTAGCTATTGGATCTATTTACTTAGGGCTGTGCTTCTTTTTTAATAAGAAAAAAATGAATAAGTAGAGTAGAAAATGATAGTTAAATTCTTCAAGTTTTGTATTCCCAAAAAAGCAGAACTGCCTCATTTTCAGCTTCCATTTAGTAGGACAAAAGCTACAGTTAATAAAATGAAGGAAGAATCACATTTTTATGTCAACTCATATTTGGATTTCCAGGGCATGAAAATATTACATAAGTGGAGTGAAACCATAAAGAATCTTTTTTCATCTAGTTTTATTGAGATATAATTGACATACAGCACATTGTCTAAGGTATTTGTATACAGCATAATGATTTGATTTACATGACAATCAGCAACTGATTGTCATGGTAAGTTCAGTGAACAGTCCCCATCTCATACAGATAAAAATTAAAGAAGTAGAAAAGAAAAGTAGAAAAGAATTCTTAGGATTTACCCTCTTGAAACTTTCATATATTACATATGACAATGTTAATTATGTTTTTCATGTTGTACATTATATCCCTAGTACTAACCTATCTTATAACTGGAAGTTTGTACCTTTTGACTACTTTCATCCAATCCCCAAACCTCCGGTAACCACATATTCGATCTTTTTCTGTGAGTCTTTTTGTTCGTTTGTTTTTGATGTGTAATTGACCTAAATACTATGTTCCTGTTACACAACATAGTGTTTCAATATTTCCATACATTTCAAAATGCTTACCACGATAAGTCTAGTTATGTCACTGTACAAAGACATTACATAGTTATTGACTACATTCCCCACACTATACATTTGATACTCATGACTCATCTCCTTTGCAGCTACAGGTTTGTACCTCTCAATCTGCCTCCCCTGTTTCCTTCTTCTCCCTCCCCTTCTCCCCTTTGGCAAATGTCTGTTTGTCCTTTGTATCTATAACTCCATTTATTTTTTGTTTTGTTTGTTCACTTGTTTTTTCAGGTTCCACACATAAGTGAAATCACATATTATTTGTCTTAGTTTGACTTATTTCACTTAGTTAACAAAATACTTTCTAGGTCCATCTATGTTGCCGCAAATGGCAAGATTTCATTCTTTTTTATGGCTGAGTGATGTTTCATTGTATGATCTTTTGAATGGATAATGGCACTTTGGTTGCTTCCAAATCTTGGCTATCGTAAATATTGCTGCAGTGAATATAGGTGTGCATATATCTTTCCTAATTCGTATTTTTATTTTCTTCAGATAACCAAGAGTAGGATTGCTGGGTCATATGATGCTTTTTTTTTGGGGGGGGGCGTTAATTTTTGGAGGAAGCTCCATGCTGTTTTCCATGTGGTTGCACCAGTGTACATTCTCATCAACAGGACACAGGATTCTATTTTCTCCACATCCTCACCAACACTTATTCTTTGAATTTTGATAAAAGCCATTCTGACAGATGCAAGGTGACATCTCATTATAGTTTTGATTTGCATTTCCCTGATGATAAGTGGTCGTGAGCATCTTTTCATTTGTCTATTGGCCATCTGTATGCCTTCTTTGGAAAAATGTCTATTCACAGCTCTGCCCATTTTTTAAATCAGGCTCTTAGTCTTTACTGATGTTGAGTTGAATGAGTTCTTTGTGTATTTTGGATAGTAACTCCTTATTGGATATACCATATGCAAATATCCTCCTACCCAATAGGTGACCTTTTCATTTTTTTTGATAGTTTCCTTCCCTGTGCAAAAGCTTTTTAGTTTGGTATAGTCCCACTTGCTTTTACTTTTGTTTCCCTTACCTGAGGAGACATACCCAAATATTAATAATGTCTAAGAGCACATGCCTGTACTTTCTTCTAGTCTCATCCAAAAGAGATTAAAAGCAAGAACTAAAGAATCAAACTGTATCCAAATAATGTGTCCCAGAACTAATATTTAAAGGAATATTTAAAAAAATACAGATATTTCGAGGAGTGTAGAAGTACCTTGATTCAAACAAATCAAAATTCATGTCTGACATCCAGTAAAAACTGGCATAAAAAGAAGCAAGAAAATATGACCCATAATAAGGAGAAAAATTACTCACACAATTATCCATAAATAGCAAAGATGATATAATTATTAGACAAGGACATTAAAACAGTTATTATAAATTATGTCATATGCAAGATGGTAGAGGAAAGCATGAACATGCTGAGGAAAAACATGAAATATATTTAAAAATTGAACTTTTAGAAATGAAAAGTCTAATATCTGAGAATAAAAAAAAAAACAACTAAATAGAAATCCTGGCAGATTTGACACTATAGAAAGAAATATTACTGATCTTTAAGACATAGCAATAGGAGTTCCCATCGTGGCTCAGTGGAAACGAATCCCACTAGGAACAATGAGGTTGCAGGTTCGATCCCTGGCTTCGCTCAGTGGGTTAAGGATCCAGCATTGCCATGACGTAGGTCGCAGACGCAGCTCAGATCTGGCGTTGCTGTGGCTGTGGTATAGGCTGGCAGCTACAGCTCCAATTGGACCCCTAGCCTGGGAACCTCCATATGCCGTGGGTGCATCCCTAATACACAAAAGACAAGAAAAAAAAAAAAAGAAAGAAAAAGAAAAAAAAAGATAGCAATAGAAACTATCCGAAATAAAACATGCCAAAGAACAGCAGAGGGGAAAGGATCAGAGAGCTTTATATAAGCTGTAAGAAACTTCAGACAGCTTAGTGGGTGTACAATTGTGGCACCTACAGGAGAGAAGAGACAGTAAGATACAGAAAAATGAAAATCTCTTTGAAGAAATAGTGGCTGAACATTTTACAGATTTGATGAGAACTATAAACCTGAGAGATCCAAGAAGAATCATAGGCCCCAGACACAGGAAGAAAACTGTACCATTGTCAGATTGTTAAAAACCACTTTAAAGACACAATCTTAACAGTAACCAGAGGAAAAAAGACACAAAGATAAATTAATTGCAACAGACCTCTTGCTATAAACACAAGCCAAAAAGCGAAGCAGCATCTTTGCAGTAAAGAACAACAGAATGTGTCAACTGAAAATTCTATATCCAAACAAAATATCTTTTAAAATACTGAGGCAAAATAATGATTTTTTTTCATGCATACAGAACCTGAAACAATGCATCATCGGTAGACCTGCATATAAAGGATGTTAAGGAAAGTCTTTAGTTAGATGGAAAATGATACTAAGTAGAAATCTGCCTCTACACAAAAGAATGAAATCACTAAGGATGATAATTATGTGGGTAGCTGTAAAGGACTTTTCCTCCTCACTTTTTAAATCTCTTCCAAAGAATACTGACTGTGGGAAGCTAAAATAATAACAGTGTAATTGGGACTTGTAACATACATGAAAGTGTAATATGTGACAACAGTAATATATAATCTTAGAGGGGGATTTGAATATACTGTTAGAAAGTTCTTAGACTATATATGAAGTAGTATACTAGTATTTGAAGGCAAATTAAAATTTTTAAAAAGAATTTCAACATACATACACACAAACATTCGAAGAATCCTAAGATTTGGTAACTTGAATAGGTAAATAAATTTGGAATCAAGAATTGCATTATAAACAAAAAAACCCACAAATAAATGCATTTGCACATCATTTAAAAAAAAGAATTGCGTCTCTCCCATATCTCAAAAATGATTCTTTACATATTTCTTGGATCTACTTTTAGAATGAAAATAAAAGTTAATGGTATGAGATACTTATAAATAATACTGTTTTGAGTAGCGAAGCAACAATTTTTTTGTTTAACACATAGCATGCTCTGGATAGATTTGGGTGTAACTCCTGTAAGTAACAAAAGGACAGTATGAGCCTGAACTTAGACATCCATCACACTGAAAGATTTATAAACAACTTTCTACCCTCCTTTCTACTAGGCTTGCTTGTTTTAAGATGGCAAATTGAATAAATAGTGCCAGTCCCAGCTCAGGCAAAATTGTTATGCAGAAGAAATGTGTTATCCATTCCCACTCTTCCATTGTTATTGGTTACCAACTTTATACTCAGCCCGGGCAGCTGATCCATGGTCTCTCAGCTATTACGTTGTGTAATTTCCTGATATTCTGTTCTCTCCAAAATGCACTCGTCTTGGTCAGCTGAACTGTGCTTTCCTATGTAATAAATATTAACACTGACATTAATGACATAGCTCCTTGGAGAGCTGCTCTTTGCTCCATCAGCACTATGTACCAATCTGTTGGGAAGGAGAAGAGGACTAGGGCTAATAATTTACTTCTTCCTCTGCATAATATTTTGGCAAATTTCTTAGCATCATTTCTTATTTGGTAGTGACTGATCAGAAGCCCTGTACCAATGAGCGGTAGCAAACATACTGTATTTTCTTGATAAGAATTCCTAATATTTGTATTTCATCAGTAGTCTATTAGTTGTTCCTGAGAGCAATCCCAGGGCTTCAGTTTGGAAACTGAATCCAAGAAAACAGGTGGCATTGGGAATCAACTACAGCCTGAACTAGAACCTAGCTCTGTTGATGCCTACTTATTTCAGTCTCAAAACTAGGGGAAGAGTTTGGGGACTGGGTGACAATGTAGTTAGCAGCATGTGAGAGATGCTGGGAAGAACTTAACGGACTTTTAAAAATCTGACTAGAATGCATTCCTTTCTTTGATGGGAATATAAATACTGTTCTTCAGGGAAGGCCTGGGAGTTCAGTGCCTGAACAACTGAGGAAACATCTGCTGCTGTTGCTAAACCCACCCTGGGAGTGAAGTTGTGTAGAATACTTGCTGTTCACTGCAGCCCCCTCACTCAGTGGACCCTTCAAACAGCTCTGTGAATAAATTCCTTTCACTGTGTTCTTTTTTAGCAATTATGTTTTCTTTAAAGTATTTTTTTAATGGTTTCACTTATCAGCTATGATGTCTATAGCTACAAATAACAGAAAACCCAAAGCAGTAAGGAAATTTAGTGGCTCTAATAACTGGAACTCCAGGGGTAGGGGAGACTTGAGAGTTCTCTCAGTCTAATAGTTTCTTTTCTTTTGACTTCCACTGCTATGTTCTTCTTAATACATTGGCTCCATCCTTAGATTGCATTCCTCATGGTGGCACTGTGACCATAGTAGTTCCCACCTCTGTGTCTGCACATGGCATCCTGGTGTTGCACAAAGCTACCTTATATGAAGGAGGAAGCGTTTTCCCAGAAGCTCTGAGAAAACTTCTTTCCATGAATTATTGGACTCAATTAGGTTGTAGGCTCATTCCTGAACCAGGCCCTATGATTTAGGCAGTTCTCTCTTTGATTGGCTTGGGCCTGAATTTCTGAACCAATCAAAAGAAAATGACATGTTAGACCCCTGAATCCTAGAAGTGTAGTTAACTATCCCTGAGACATAAAGGATACGGTGGAAGGGCGTTGTGAAAATTTTGATTTCTCTTAGGATGGGGAAAATTTAAATGAATGATAGGCAGGTAACCATTAATTCTCCTTCAATTGTCTGGTTTTTTTTTTTTTTCCCCTCCTTTGGCTTTTAGGATCAGTATAGAATACTAAAAAGTGAATTTAGGTGTGAGTCTAGCTTTCAGAGATATGCTCTGGGACTTGGTAAGGTTCCTTAACCTTCTAAACCTGTTTCCCTATAGGAATTTTTAAGGAATAGAAGTAGTATAGGTAAGGGACTTAGCACATAAGGACTTAATAAATACGTATGGTTATTAACATTTTTGTTGATTTCTTAAATCATAAACAATAAATAAAATTAAGGTGCCTTTTTTCCTACTGAGATCTATTCCATTCCTAGATAGTTATTAAAACAAGTAAACTAGGAGTTGCCATTGTGACTCAGCAGGTTAAGAACACAACATGGTATCCATGAGAATGTGGGTTCGATCCCTGTCCTTGCTCATTGGGTTAAGGATCTGGTATTGCCACAAGCTGTAGCATAAGCCACAGATCAATGTAAGCTCAAATCTAGTGATCCCGTGGCTGTAGGTTTCGATTCCTAGCCTGGGAACTTCTGTATGCCACAGGTGCAGCCATGAAAAGAAAAAAAAAAGAAAACTAGAAAATGTTCATTAGAGAATCTAGGTGGTAGGTATACAGATACTTCCTCTAAAATTATTTGACCTTTTTGTGTGTTTGAATATTTTCACAATGGCATGTTGGAAAAAAAAAAATGAGTTCTCAAGAATGATGGTGTCGCAATAAAAACCATGGAAGGTGACTCAGAAGAACTAGAAGCCAAAACTTCTCTTCTCAGGACAGCAATAGTGTAACCTAAATGACAGTTCGGATGAATTCCTGGAATAATACTGGCCCCTTATGTCACAAGCATTCCATTTGTAAGAAGATGCTTTGTCTGAAATTCTAGGTTTCCTGCTGTGAAATTACTTGGCATTAACCATTTTATGTGAGCAGTCTGTGACACAAAAGGATAATGAAGTATATATGAGAGCTGACTAAAAGAGCTCTGGAATTACCAATTTAGAAATAAAAGGTTGGAAGGAAAAGCTGTACACAGAAGGGGAATCAGGAAATTGACTTTTATTGACTTTCTGTTATACATGTGCTAGAGGCTCTATTTTACAAGGATGAATAAAATATCTTCCCAGCCTTGAGGGAATTCATAGCTTATGTCAGAAGGTAAATAATTATGGTGCCCAATAAGAAGTTTTGTAATAAAATTGGGTCTGAGAGCATGATGGAGAGTTACAAAAGAATCCCCCCTCAATCTTCCAGACTCCTTCAGTTAGTTAGGGGAAAGCTATGAAAGCTTGACAGTATTTCCAGGGGGCCGGGGAGGGGGGATTGTTGTTTATTTGTTGGTTTTTTTTAAGAACATAGGACCCTAACTGTTCTAACCTAATTCACTAAGATTCTTAAGAAATGGAGACTTCACCTCTAAACTTGTGTCAACAAAGTTGCCAGTCACTCTGCATATGGTGATGGAATTGACAAAGATGATCTGCCTACCCTCACTTCTTCATAAATAAAAATGGAGGGCAATCAAGGGCACAAACTAAACTGGCAACAGTTAGAGCCAAGACCTTGCTCTTAATCTCCTCGGCCATCTCTTTTTCCTTTCTTGCCATGTCATCATTCTCTTCTACAGGTTACGTCTTAAGATTCTGCCCTGTTCCCATCCCAGCATTTTGGAACAGTCCAGTTGACTCTTCCAATAATACATAACATGGCCCACTTTTCATTGCTCTTTCTGCTTTATCATGCTGTTTCCTATTACTTTACCAGGGTTTTTTTGTTTTGTTTTGTTTTTCTGTCCTTTCAGTTTAGTGCATGTTTTGTTTCAGAATTCATTAATTGAATCAGATCTATGTAAGATAAGGCATTTTTGTTACCATTGTCTGGGCAGCTCTTGGAAGGGTAGAGGGTGAAAATGGTGAAGAAACCCCCAGAAAGCTTCTCAGAGGTCTTTCACCAGTTTGTTGAGATAATTTGAGGAACTTTATCTACATTTACTCCCTTTTATAATATGATGGGATGCATGAATTAAAAAGTAAATAAACAAGAACAATAGAAAAGCTATGGCAAGCTATGGACAATAGCTTCTAATATTGATTTAATTCTTTACAATCCATGAAAACTTTTCACTTACGTCATTTAACCTCACCCTATCCTTATAAATATTTTCTTCACTTTATGTTGTCATCAATGAAATCTAAAGATGTTAAAGCCCCATAACAAGTAGGTGGAAAAGCCAGTTTGACCTGAAGGTCTTATTCTATTTCCAGAGCCATTTTATCCTGCCCAGATTGTTCTTGAATCTAGGGAACCAGAAGTTATAAATACATTTGGCTTTGGTAAGTGAAAGGCAACCAGGAACTTTTCTTAATTCTTAAATTGGTAGACTAGAATTTCCAGCTAGTACAATGAGAGAAATCTTGGCTTTAATGAATAAAAGTTATTTTATATTAGATCTCTAATACAATTCTAGCTAGAATGCCTCAAAAATAGAAGGCTTTTTTAATCTACAAGTAAACGTATGCTAAGAAAAATGAACTGGGATTGTAAGTGAGGACTATGGCATTTCACTATATGAGGTTAACATGTTCAAAACAGAACTCTTGATCTTTCTCTTCCTCCAAACATACTCCACCCATAGTCTTTTTTTTTTTTTTTTCATATCTGTCATTGGCAACTCCCATTTTTCCAGTTGCTAAAGCCAAAATTTATGAAGTCATACTCACCTCCTCTTTTTCTATTATACATCACATCTAATCTGTCAGGAAGCCCTATTGGCCCTTCAAAATATATCCAGAATTCAACTCCTTTTCACCACCTTCACTGTTTTGCCTTGGTCCAGGCCACTGTCATCTCTTAGCGAGGTTACGGAGGAGGTAGCCTCCTGAGTCATGTCCATTTTACGCTGTATTTTCCCTACCTCATATTCTCAACACACCAGCCAGAGCTACCTTTTTAAAACCTAAGCTAAATGATTCTTGTTGTCCCCTCAAAAGCTTTCTTCAAGGCTCCTGTTCCCCTCAGAAAAAAAGCCGAAGTCCTTACAATGACGGCTTCTCAGCCCTCTGTGCTCTGGCCCCTTCATTACTCTCTGATCTCTTTTCTCACTCACCCCAATCACAATGGCCCCCTTGCTTTTCCTTGAGCATGCTCAACAGGATTCCTGCCACCAGGTGTTTGAAAGGGTTCTTCCCAGCAGCTCCCCGAGGCCTTACTCAAATGTCTCCTCCTTATGAGCCCTAAGGTGACCACTCTGTTTAAAATGGCAGGCCTTTTTTGGAACTCCTGGTCTCCTCTTATTTTTCTCATAACACATTTGATTAACTAACATCCTATCTGATTTACTTACTCATTTTACTCATTGCTTCTCCCCCTTCTCAAATCAGACTCCTCAAGAACCAGTTTAG
Organism: Sus scrofa; assembly: GCF_054392235.1. Classification (NCBI taxonomy): domain Eukaryota; kingdom Metazoa; phylum Chordata; class Mammalia; order Artiodactyla; family Suidae; genus Sus; species Sus scrofa. The sequence goes on along the minus strand of NC_139386.1, from coordinate 37,354,393 downwards.
GGGTTTGTCTTGGTTCACTCATGTGATCCTAGTGCCTAAATTAGGCACATAGTAGGAGCCCTGCACAGATTTGTTAAATCAGTAAATGATGATTATTAATGAATGTACAGAATTGAGGAGGTAATACTATGCTGGTTGACTGGTGTAAACCCCTGCGTGATAAGACCACTGATAGAGGTCACAGAAGTAAGGGAGATCTGTGGGGCTGACCAGTTAGTCTGGTTACAAAGCTCCTCAAGTAAAGAGTAGTGGTCTTTGTTTTTAATAAATGAATTTTCAGTGAATTTAATTATATTTATAGTTGTACCAGCGTCGTCACAACCTAATTTTAGAACATTTCCATCACAAACCCCCAGTCTAATCCTCCTTCCCCCCTACCTGTCCCCTTCGGTAACCATAAGTTTTTCAAAGTCTGCAGGTTTATTTATGTTCTGGAAATGAGTTCATTTGTATCCTTTTTTTAGATTCCACATATAAGTGATATTGTACAATACTTGTCTCTCACTGTCTAACTTCACTTAGTGTGATAATTTCTGGGTCCATCCATGTAGCTACAAATGCCATTATTTCATCCTTTTCTATGGCTGAGTAATATTCCGTTGTATCTATGTTTAGTGGTCTTTGTTTTTAAAGGGAAAGGAGAATGTATAATGAAGTTTCCTGTGGCTTCCAAAATATTACTCATATAGCACTGGGCATGATATGGGTTTCCCAAATCTGTAAAGGTACCAGATATTCTGTATTTGTTCATTCAAACAAGTATTTTCCAATTTATCTATTATGTGCCAGATGTATGTAGCTAATTTCAAGTTGAAACTTGGAGCGGCTACAAGTATGTATTACTGTATCTGTATTTAGTGTAGAAGAATGAAAATTTCACTGGCTTGTTACATTAGCTTAACAGCACTGCTTGTATGCATTCCCTCAACTTTTTGAAAATCAGATACTCTGCACATGCAGAGAGAATGCTACTGACCTGTCATCAGTAGGATATGCCCCTGGAATTGTTCTTTTGTAATAATTATGTGAATAGTGGCTCACATTTGTACAAGAGAATTGTCAGAACTTGGAGTATAGGCTATGTCTATGAAACAAAATTTTTTTTCTGTGTGAATCTAACTCAGTTGCCTTGATGATCCATTACATGGACTCATGAGATAAAGAGAATGGAAAAGATCACTAGTGGATTATATATGTCAGTAGGCACCCAGTGGAAGTTTGATCCTAACAGTGTTTTTCTAATGTTCTGGCCAGCCTGGTTCTTTTGGGTTAAAGTACCATTTCCCTTTTCATTCCGTAGAAAGCTTTTCATTCCTTGGAACGGAAACAGCACTGGGTCTTTGTAACTTGGGTTGTTTTTAGCACAGGATTATTTAGTTTGCGACAATATTTGATTTAGACTGCGTTTGTGGCCTGATGATGTTTAGAAGAGTGCCAAAGTGTAACTCATAGAAGATGCCAGTAAAAACCATAGTTGGAAGGGGTGAATAAGGGTTGCGTCATTTTCCTGGTAGGTGTAATCACGCCTGAAAATCCATCAGTGCCTTTTTTAAATGTGTTCCTAAGAATAAAGTCAACTGGTATTCTGTGAACTACATTAAGTATCAAAATAAAATAGCTGCCAGTGCTTTGAGTCACTATCCCACTGTCTTTACATTGTTAAGGAAGCTTTGTCTCATCATTGTGTTTTATTGCCAAAAACAGCAGTAATATTTTTCCCTGACTTTTAATGAGCGTTTTTGTTCCACTGAAAACCTTGAACGTACTAGATTTTTCATTGATTTAACTTTGATATCAAGAAAATTCTTATTAATAAACAAGTCCTTGCAAAATGTTTTAAAACTTCAATTCCTAAAATATGCTCTCTTAAATAAAGTCTAAAAACCAGTACAGCAGGGGGGAAAAAACACATTTGACTAAAATAAAATGAAGTTTTGTGAGTAACATTGCAATAGTCAGGCCAACACAGCAAGACTGATCTCTAGATTAATAATAAAGTACAAATAAAAGATTTTGAGATTCAAACAAAGTACTTTAAAATGTTTTTAATTCTCCTTGGTTTGTACAGGGTGCTTCTAGAAATATTGAATGTGCAGTTCCCTGACTCCTGCTGTGAATGAAATAATTGATCAAATGCAACTGTTTGTTTGCATGTATGCCTTTGGCTGTGTTAAAAGAGCTGATTAACTTGCTAAAGAAGATAGAAGCACAAAACCATCTCCTCCTCCTTGGAGAGTATGGGTACAGGGCAAAGTGAGATAGACAGATAGAATGGAAGGTGAATTATTGGCATCTTATAGATTTGGGTACACTGATTGTGATGCAGGAAGCAGGTAGCAAGATGGGGTAGTGTGGTCCCTGTGTTTTCTTAAGCCCTTAGATCTGGAACCTCTCTTTCAAAAAAAGAATGAACTTCTCCTCCAAAATGGCGGTTTCTCACTAGGAAATGCCATTTTCATGAAGGAAGAGTGTGTACACAGACATAGCTGGAGAATAGACTACAGGGTCTTGCCCCTTGGAAAAGTCAGCCTGCTTTATCTATAGTAGTTCTTGGGAATATTTCTCTATAACCTTAATCACAGTTTATACTTGTTTATAAAAGAATAAAAAGGACAGAATAAGAGAGAGACAAGTAAAGACTAATAATTCTTTTACTTTTTTTTCTTTAGTTGGCAAGCATTCTCAAAAGACTTTTTTAATTCCTACTGAACTGACTGCAAGTGTGTCTCTTTGATCAGATGCTTTATTTAATTTTGTACTTTATTTATGCCTGAATCCAAGACTGCAGAGAACATTCAACCAGAAAGGGGCTTGCAGGAAGCTGGACACAACCTCCAAGAAATCCACAATTGCAGACCAGGGCTTTTGGTAGATTGAACATGTGAAACTTGACAACTGGTCAGGAAAGTTTTGAGAGTGGACACTATTAATAAAGAAGGTAATAGGCATGAATTAGGACTGGCTGGGAGTTCTCATAGTGGCTGAGCGGTAACGAACCTGATTGGTATATGGGGGTTCAATCCCTGGCCTCAATCAGTGGGTTAAGGATCCAGCGTTGGCTGTGAGCTATGGTGTAGGTCACAGACGTCGCTCAAATTCTGCATTGCTGTGGCTGTGGTATGGCCCAGCAGCTGCAGCTCTGATTTAACCCCTAGCCTAGGAACTTCCATATGTTTCCAGTGTGCCACTAAAAAGAAAAGAAAAAGAAAAAGAAGTAGGACCAGCTTGGGTCATCCCAGGCATGTGATCATTTGAGTGAAAGGATGAGTAGGAAGCTGCTATTGCTTCAGCCCCAAACTCTTCACTTTCTCAAAGGTTCTATAAAATCACAAAGGAAGGTAGAAAAACAGAGAAAATCAACAGAACCAAAACTCGGTTCTTTGAAAACTGCAGAATTGACAAATCCTTAGCTAGACTGACCAAGAAAAGGACAAAATTATGAAATAAAAGAGAGGAAATTAGTACCAACCTTTAGAAATAAAAAGAAATACTGTCCTGTGCCATATAAAAAAAACAAAATGGATCAAGACCTAGACATAAGCAATAAAACTAAGAAACTGTTAGAAGCTATAGAAGTAAATTTTTGTCATCTTAGATTATGCAATGATTTCTTAGATATGACACAAAAAGCACAAGCTGCTTAATTAATGGGATTTCATCAAAATTCAGACAGTGAAATGACAACCCATAGAATAGGTGAAAAATGTTTTTAAGTCATATCTGGTAAGGGACTTGTATCTAGAATATGTAAAGAACTCTTACTTGTCAGTAGTTTAAAAGAATAAAAACAAACAAACAAAAATAGCTGGTTTAAAAATGGGCAAAGGATTTGAATAGACATTTCTCCAAAGAAGATATACAAATGGCCAATGAGTACATGACAAAACTATCACTATCATTAGCCATCAGTGAAATGCTCCTTAGTACCAGCATGAGACACCACTTCACACCTACTAGGATGGCTGTGAAGATAAAAATAGATAATAACAACTGTTGGTGAAGTTGTGAAGAAATTGGAAGTTCATACACTGGTGGGAATATAAAATGTTGAAGCTGCTTAGGAAAGCAGCCTGACACATTTCCTCAAAAGAAATAGTGTTATATATAACCCCACAGTCCATTCCTAGTCATGTAACCAAGAGAAACGAAAACATGTTAACACACAAACTAGTACCTGAATATTTATATCAGCTTGATTCATAATAGCTAAAAAGTGGAATTAGCCCAAGTGCCCATCAACTAATGAATGAGTAATTAAAATGTGCTGTATCCATACAATGGACTATTACTTAGCCATATAAAGAAATGCAGTACTGCATGCAAAGCAATGAAACTAGAACACACCCTTACACCATGCACAAAAATAAACTCCAAATGGCTGAAAGACTTAAATATACGACAGGACACCATCAAACTCCTAGAAGAAAACGTAGGCAAAACACTCTCTGACATCAACATCATGAATATTTTCTCAGGTCAGTCTCCCAAAGCAATAGAAATTAGAGCAAAAATAAACCCATGGGACCTCATCAAACTGAAAAGCTTTTGCACAGCAAAGGAAACCATAAAGAAAACAAAAAGACAACTTTCAGAATGGGAGAAAATAGTTTCAAATGATGCAACCGACAAGGGCTTAATCTCAGAATATATAAACAACTTATACAACCCAACAGCAAAAAAGCCAATCAATCAATGGAAAAATGGGCTAAAGACCTGAATAGACATTTCTCCAAAGAAGATATACAGATGGCCAGCAAACACATGAAAAAATGCTCAACATCGCTGATTATAAGAGAAATGCAAATCAAAACTACCATGAGATATCACCTCACACCAGTCAGAATGGCCATCATTAATAAATCCACAAATAACAAGTGCTGAAGGGGCTGTGGAGAAAAGGGAACCCTCCTGCACTGTTGGTGGGAATGGAAACTGGTACAGCCACTATGGAGAACAGTGTGGAGATACCTTAGAAATCTATACATAGAACTTCCATATGACCCTGCAATCCCACTTTTGGGCATATATCCGGACAAAACTCTACTTAAAATAGACACGTGCACCCACATGTTCATTGCAGCACTATTCACAATAGCCAGGACATGGAAACAACCCAAATGTCCATCGACAGATGATTGGATTCGGAAGAAGTGGTATATGTACACAATGGAATACTACTCAGCCATAAAAAAGAATGACATAACGCCATTTGCAGCAACATGGATGGAACTAGAGAATCTCATACTGAATGAAATGAGCCAGAAAGACAAAGACAAATACCATATGATATCACTTGTAACTGGAATCTAATATCCAGCACAAATGAACATCTCCTCAGAAAAGAAAATCATGGACTTGGAGAAGAGATTTGTGGCTGCTTGATGGGAGGGGGAGGGAGTGGGAGGGATCGGGAGCTTGGGCTTATCAGACACAACTTAGAATAGATTTACAAGGTGATCCTGCTGAATAGCATTGAGAACTTTGTCTAGATACTCATGTTGCAACAGAAGAAAGGGTGGGGAAAAAAATGTAATTGTAATGTATACATGTAAGGATAACTTGATCCCCTTGCTGTACAGTGGGAAAATTAAAAAAAAAAAAAAAGAAAGAAAGAAATGCAGTACTGGCACATGCTACAATAGGAATGAACCTTATAAACACTGTGGAAAGTGAAAGAAGACAATCATAAGACCAAACATGTATGATTCCCTCCATATGAAATGTCTAGACTAGAAAAACCTATAGAAACATGAAATAGATTAGCAGTTGCCAGGGGCTGATTAGGAGGGAGGAAAGTGAAATTGTGAGAGGAACGTGACAGCTAATGAGTGTGGGGTTTCTTTTGCAAGGGACAAAAATGTTGTAAAATTGATGGTGGGGAGTTCCCGTCGTGGCTCAGCCGAAACGAATCTGACTACTATCCATGAGTTCAATCCCTGGTCTCGCTCAGTGGGTTAAGAATCCAGCATGAGCTGTGGTGCAGGTCGCAGATGCACTTGGATCCCACGTTGCTGTGACTGTGGTGTAGGCCAGCAGCTGCATCTCGATTTGACCCCTAGCTTGGGAACCTCCATATGCCGTGGATGTGGCCCTAAAACAAACAAACAAAAATTGATTATGGTGTTGCTTTCACAACTCTGCACATATATCCAAACACACTGATATGTATAATTTATCTAGATTGATTATATCACATGTGAATTATTATCTCAAGAAAACATATATTTAAAAATTACATCAAGGGGTGGTTGACCTATAGCAGATTTGAACTTTGTGGCCATCATAACACCTGCATACACATTCATGACACAACCATCCCGGGGCAGCTTTGCTTTTGTCTGTTTTACATAGTGTGCCTCCACTCTCCCCCACCTGCCCCTCACCTGCTACCCTATTGCCCCATAAGACTTTCTTTAAAAAAAGAGTACTGTGGCTCAAAAGCAGTTTGAAAACCTCTGGAAACAATGAGCTCCAGAACCTCTTCCAGCTCTAATAAGCCATTATTTTGATGCATTGAACTGAGAATTTGAATTTGGCCTAGATCACCCCATTTTAGCTCCTTGTCAAGAAAAGGAAAGTTGTGAACAAAGTGTCTCCCCACATAGCTGCACACAGGTGTGACTTAGTGGAAACCATGGAGCTCAGCCAGGTCTTCAGTTCCCTAGTGTAGTGCTCTATCTCCAAGCTCTGCTTCCTGTTCTTGAATGCAGTGATTTGCTAAAATAGAGACACCTGGTCCCAGCACCTTGCGAAATGGATTTTTTTTCTTTCAACATTTCAAAGTATATTTATATATTGATGAAGGCTTTCCCTAGGAAGCCATCTGTCTGAAATCTGCAGCAATAAAAAAACTTCCCTAGTCCTTATATATTCATAATAGTATCTATGGCATCACTCCTTTACTCCTTTCTCCCGCTCCTTCCTTAATTTTTCATTCATCCATTTGTTTACAAAGCCTGTATGTGTGAAGCATCTACTGTGTTCCCAGCACTAGTATGTAGCAGTAAACAAAGTTAGCTCATCCATACAATTCTGGACCTTGCCATCTAGTAAGGGAGACGTATCTTAACAACAACAAAAAGTTTTAAAATTTTCTTATTGTGGGGGCCATGGGAAAAAAAAAATAAGGTTCTGAGATAGAGACTCTGTAGGTTGTGATTTTTTCTTTTTTTGTAATTATTCGATTTTATTACCTTTATAGTTATACAATGACCGTCACAACCCAATTTTATAGCATTTACATCCCAAACCCTCAGCTCATCCCCACACCCCCAACATGTCTCCTTTGGAAACCATAAGTTTTTCAAAGTCTGAGAGTCAGTATCTGTTCTCCAAAGAAGTTAGTTCATTGTGTCCTTTTTTCAGATTCCACATGTAAGTGATAGCATGTGATGTTGATTTCTCACTGTATGGCTAAATCACTTGGCATGATAATTTCTAGGACCATTCATGTTGCTGCAAATGTTATTATTTCTTTTTTTTTTTTTTTGTCTTTTTTTTTTTTGCCATTTCTTGGGCTGCTTCCCGCGGCATATGGAGGTTCCCAGGCTAGGGGTCGAATCGGAGCTATAGCCACTGGCCTACACCAGAGCCACAGCAACGCGGGATCCGAGCCGCGTCTGCGACCTACACCACAGCTCACGGCAACGCCGGATCGTTAACCCACTGAGCAAGGGCAGGAACCGAACCCACAACCAACCTCATGGTTCCTAGTCGGATTCGTTAACCGCTGCACCATGACGGGAACTCCTTATTTCTTTCCTTTTAATGGCTGAGTAACATTCCATTGTATATATGTACCACATCTTCTTTATCCATTCCTCTGTGATTTTAAAATGAGCTCTGCACTCATACCGCCAGTGTTCCAAATCCCAACATCACCATTTACTAGCTGTGTGATTTTTGAGCAGGTACTTGTTTTCTGGACCTCAATTTCTTCATCTTAAAATGAAGATAAGAATAGTATCTATTTCATAGAGTTCTGAGGATTAAACAAGTTGATATAGAAAAACGACTGGCAGGAGTTCCTGTCGTGGCTCAGTGGAAATGAATCTGACTAGTATCCTTGAAGACACAGGTTCTGTACCTGGACCCACTTAGTGGGTTAAGGAGCTGGTGTTGTTCTGAGCTGTGGTGTAGTTCACAGACACAGCTTGGGTCGCGCATTGCTGTGGCTGTGGCATAGGCCAGGAGCAACAGCTCTGATTCTCTAGCCTGGGAACCTCCATATGCTGCGAGTGCAGCCCAAAAAGACAAAAAAAGAAAAAAAAAATAAAGAAAAATACCTGGCATATACTAAGTGCACATAGAAAAGCGCCTGACACATTCTAAGCATCCAGGAAGTGTTACCTGTGTGTTAGTGTTGTCGCTTTAGAGAATATCATGTACTCAACTAGTTAGGCTGTCATCACTGCCATACTAATCACCTTCATCACCGTCATCCACATGTACTTATCTCACCACAAATACATGCCCTGTGCATGGGATTAACAAACATGGGTGTGGTGTGTTTCTGGACTCAAGAGTCCTACAATCCTACAATCTAGTTGGGAGACCATAAGGATTAAGAGAAAATAGTAATACAAAGTAGCATATGTTAAGTACCAGGTAAATGATAAAGACAGTATGTCCTACAGGATTGAGCAGAGGGGGTAATTATGGGCTCATAACAGAAAGGATTTCATAGAGGAAATGAACCCTTGAGAAAGAGGCCATCCCAGACTGGCATGCGTGAAGACGTGGCATCAGGAAGGTGAATGTGCACTTCCAGAATGGGGAATTTGAGTAGCGGAGTGATGAGGGATGAGTCGGGGCGGGGGGGGGGGCGGGGGGGAGGTGTCCCAGAATAGTGGTTAAATGATTCAGTAGGCAGTGGTCTGTCGTGACCCCATTCCGAGTTGGAATGAGCCTCCTTTATATGTTGTTTCACATCCCCACCACCATCATCGGGCTGGTTGCTTTCTAACAGGTGGTGCTGTCTACGATCTCACTGTTTTCCAGTCTCCTACTCCCACTGCAGTTCTGATCCCATTTATTTTTCTCAAGTACCCCTTTATCACTTCTTTGCTTAGAAAGTCCTCTGTGCTTCCACTGACTACAGCGTTTCTCAAATGTTAGTGTGATAAAATGACTGGAATGTTATTACACGTGTGGGTTGCCTTCAGGTAAGATGCTTCTGGTATGCGGCCTGAGAATCTCTGTTGAAAACCTAGGTGATTCTGATTCAGCTGGTCAAGGAAGACTGGCATGAAAGAGTCCAGATTTGTTAACTTTTAAAATCTTGCTTTATCAAACCTCATGTTTCACTGTTCTCATTAGTACACCTTTTGTCTGAACAAAATAGGACATTTCCTTTTCCATACCCTTACCCATGCCCTTTTTTGTCTTTTGACCTTTTTCATTTATGTGGATCCCTCAGCCTCAGTGTCCTTACTGCCATTTCAACAAATCCAAAATCTGGCTTCTTTCAGTCTTGTTTGAGATGTGTCCTAAAACTCTCTTTATTAAGTAAGTATCTCTAACCTAGAAGGCAGGGTCCAAATTTAACTGCTTTTTATATCTACTCCCTGACCCAGGGACCTAAATGAGCACAGTGCAAATGATTCAGTTCCTTTGTTCCTTCCTTAATGTACTCATTAAGTATTTATTGAGTGCCTACTATGTGTCAAGCACTTTTCTAAGAATTTGGTGATAATGTAGAAAAATAAACACACAGAAAGTCTGTTTTCATGGAGTTCCCATTGTAGCTCAGGGAGTTAAGAATCTGAGTAGGATCCATGAGGATGCAGGTTTGATCCCTGGCCTCCCTCAGTGGGATAAAAATCCAGTGTTTTCACAGGCTGCAACGTAGGTCCCAGATGCAGCTCAGGTCTGGCGTTGCTATGGCTGTGGTGTAGGCCCACAGCAAGAGCTCTGATTCAACCCCTAGCCTGGGAGCTTCCTTATGCCACAGGTATGGCCATAAAAATGTAAAAATATAATAATTCTGTTTTCATGGACCTTACATTCCAGTGGGACAAATATTTTTAAGTAAATATTGAAAGTATTTTGAGATGTGTTAACTGTTAGTACTATGTGGTATACTTTAGGAAAGGGAGAGACCAATGAAAGGAATTAATTAACGAATTCTGGTAATTAGTCAGCCTAGAATGGGAAGGGTCAGTGAAATTAGAAGATACAATGGAGGAGTTCCCATCATGGCGCAGCGGAAACGAATCTGACTAGGAACCATGAGGTTGCGGGTTCAACCCCTGGCCTTGTTCAGTGGGTTAAGGATCCGGGGTTGCCGTGAGCTGTGGTGTAGGTTGCAGACATGGCTCAGATCTGGCATTGCTGTGGCTGTGGTGTAGGCCGGCAGCTACAGCTCCAATTAGACCCCTAACCTGGGAACCTCCATATGCCACTGGTGCGGCCCTAAAAAGACAAAAGACAAAAAAAAAAAAAAAAAAAAACAAGGAAACAGCAAGGGTAATTAATGAAATGAAACAATGACCAACAGTACATGGTGGGGGCCTTTTGAGAAGGAATCAATAAATAAAAAGGTACCGAGATGGTATTTGGGAGGAAAGGTATTTTTAAGTGTTACAGCGTTCCTTTAAGTGTGTGACATTAACAAGACATCTAGTGAGTAGAAATGCTCACTAGCAGCTATGGAAATCTTGTAAAGGCCCAGTCCTCTCTCCTTTTCTCCTTTCCAACTCAACTCATGGATATTCTTTCATTTCCTGCTGTTCTAGGCCAAAATCCTCCCAAGAGATATTCTATGTCTCATTCATTTGATTTTCTGATATGTGGCATGACCGCATGTGTTGGCCCCATTTCCCTATTCTCCAAGTGTTTGTCTAGAATGAGGCCTAAGCCTACTCCAAAAAACCACCTCTAATCATAGCCCTTTCTTGAGTGGTTCGTGGCTGATTGGGGATTTGGCTTGTCAGAGGAACTAGAAAGTCATTGTAATTGAACTAGAGAGTCTTTTAAAATTAGGTATGATGGTGTGTCATCATCTCCCTATGTGACAATCAGTGATGTCTTTTATGATCCTTGAGAAAACAGGCTAAGTTTGAAAAGGCAGATTGTTAAATCACTGGCATAACACAGACTGACTGGGAAGCTACTTGCATAGCCTGGGAAGTCATCCTTCTTCATTTTTGTAGTTGACCAGGCCAAAAAATTCAAGTCATTTTTGACTCCTGTCATTCTCTCATAACATCCAGCAACAAATCCATCAGCAAACACAGGGTTGGAGTGTTTGTGTATGTATTATATAAAATTTTATTACCTGACTTCCCCACTAGAATATAAACTCCTTAAAGGTGAAGAGATTCTGCTATATCCCCAGCCAATGCCTAGAACATAGTAGCTGTTCAATTAGAATTTGTTAAGCGAATGAATAATTTGAAGTAAAATTGTATTTCACATTTTGCTCAGTAATGTTGACATTGGCTCTGTGTTTAAGAAGCTCAAGAGGGAGTTCCCGTCGTGGCGCAGTGGTTAACGAATCCAACTAGGAACCATGAGGTTGCGGGTTCGGTCCCTGCCCTTGCTCAGTGGGTTAACGATCCGGCGTTGCCATGAGCTGTGGTATAGGTTGCAGACACGGCTCGGATCCCGCGTTGCTGTGGCTCTGGCATAGGCCGGTGGCTACAGCTCCGATTCAACCCCTAGCCTGGGAACCTCCATATGCCGCAGGAGCGGCCCAAGAAATAGCAACAATAACAACAACAACAACAACAAAAAAAAAAGACAAAAGACAAAAAAAAAAAAAAAAAAAAAAAAAAAAAAGAAGCTCAAGAGGAGTTCCCATTATGGCTCAGTGGAAACGAACCCGACTAATATCCATGAGGATTCAGGTTTGATCCCTGGCCTTGCTCAGTGGGTTAAGGATCTGGTGTTGTGGTGAGCTGTGATATAGGTTGCAGATGTGGCTTAGATCCTGCATTGCTGTGGCTGTGGTGTAGGCCAGCGTCTGCAGCTCCAATTCAACCCCTATCCTGGAAACTTCCATATGCTGCAGGTGCAGCCCTAAAAAAGGCAAAAAAAAAAAAAAAAAAAGAAAAGAAAAAAAAGAAGAAAGAAAGAAAGAAACAACTCAAGAAATTTTATCCCAGTAAAATTGCTACAGCTGACGTCTAAACATTAACCATACTTGACTGACTAATGTTACCTTAAAAATACACTTGACCCTACAGCGTGGCTGGTTAGGTTTCCAGCCTTGTCACTACTGTGGCTCGAGTTCAGTCCCTGGCCCTGAAACTTCCACGTGCCATGGGTACAGCCAAAAATAAATAAAATCCAATTGACCCTTGAATGATGCAAAGGTATAATCTGGGTATAATTTATTGTCAATCCTCCATTTGGAGGTTCCTCCATATCCATGCATTCAACAAACTGTGCTGTGGTGTTTACTCTTAAAAAATATTCACATGTAAGAGGATCCATGAAGTTTAAACTTGTTCAAGGGTTAACTATAATATTTTTTAAATAGAAACCTTATTCTTTAACTAGTCTAGAGAGAGAAAAGTTTTTTCCAGACTTGACTACTACTTTAATGTTTGTAGAGATGATGCTGATATTGGGAGGGGGTAATCCACATTTTTTTTCAAACTTTTAAACTCTTATTCAGATAGTCCCACATGACTAGGAATATCCTCAAGGTATACGTTGCATTACCTTCATTATCACAAAAAGTTGCTTTCTTGGAACTGCAAGAACTACTTGGAATATGTCAACATTTGAAAGTTTACTAATGTTGTAAGGCTCACGGACCAGAGCTAAAGTTAGGAATATTTACATGATTTAGAGAATACTTCAAATTTCTAAAGATTGAAAGGAGAGGTTGATATGATCAAAGCAGTTTGTGTGGAAGATCATTTTGGCCTAGCGATGATTTTTATGGAGTAGCAGAGAAGAACAAAGTTGTTCTAATGGAAAGGAAGAAATGGCTGCAGGGCATAAACAAATATTTCTCTCTTAACATGGTGATCATTTGCATTTCAAGTCTGTGGCATTAAGGTATTGATAACATATGACACAGAATCAATATGTAGCTTTAGTTCAATTTGGATTTAATCTGTCATCATAAAGTTAAAGGGTAGCCAATAAAAGTTTGTAAATGATCCTGTATTCTATAATGTCTTGATGTACTATACTAAAATCAGATACAATGTAAAGGAATACTGATATTCAGGTTTACTTTGAGGAAAATCTGTAGTTAACTCAACCAGGTTTGTATAGATTTAATAAACAGAATATATAATAATGAAAATCAGTTTAATATTTTTGTTAAATAACTATTTGCTTGGCAATGAAAATCAGCTACTGGCTAAAGTTAATTATGGGTGTACTTATACCATTTTCATTGTTTTTCAACTTACACTGAATATTAGGGGAAATTTTTAACGCATGCTTTTGCTTTATTTCCATAAAGTCTGCATAGTTTCTTTAAAGGGATATATGATTTGAGGGATAAAATAATCAAAGATTCTTACATTTTTTTATCAGTAGAAATTTCTCCTAGTTCAGCTATAATTTTCTTATCAAAAAATCTGGTTCGTAATTGGAAGGCAGAGGCCTACTGGAATAGTTAATATGCATATTTCTACTTCTGCGTTGCTGCAGAAAACAAAATGCAAACTTTTCTGTGACTCTTACAGAGAATATATAGGCTGGGTAAACTTTCATCTGCTTCGAGGTCAGGGCTGATTCAATCTCACTGCAAGTTTATGAGAGTGGCTGATGTGATACAGTTGTTTCTAGTAAAATCAGACTAGCTCTAAGGAGCCAATCTAAGTCAGTCTCGAAGTAAAATTCTATGAGAAACAGACTTCAACTCAGACACAATTGTAAACCCTGATATAATGAGGACTTGCAGCTGATTTAATCCTATTGAAAATCCTTAAGCAGTCATGGGACAAAATGGTTTCCACATTGACATCAGTGGAATGAACCTTGATTTCATCTGTATGAAGAGCAGTTACCTGGTACACATAGTAGCCACTTTTTAAGAATTAACATCATGGCCATCTCAAAGCAGGTTGTTGTTTCTGATATAGAGACATCTACTTTGATTAAGATCCAAGTTCCCAAAATGTGTCATTTTATTTTTTAAAAACTGAGTTCATTTTAAAAAGCAAACAAGTCAAACCTAGGGGTTAGTATAAATCAGTTAGATCTGGTCTCCTTAAATAAAAATGACCAACTTATTCCAATTTCATACATGAGAGATATAGAGGAAGAGAGAATCAGAATTATTTCTGAATTAAGACTTTGTATGCAAAGCCTTGCCTGTAAGTGATTCTTTTTTTTTTCCCCCATAACTTTAGAAGCCCCGAAAATAAGCTTAATCTGTAAAATCATATATGTTTCAAAGGACAGACAGGCACAAAAGTCTTCCGGATCAACCTTGTTGATAAAAAGTCAGTATGCAGAATTTGAACTTGTGTGGAAACGCTGTGTGTACTTTTTTTTTTTTTTTTGGTTGTTTTCTTTATCATATTCAAATGACAGTGATAATGATCGAGGTATTATGTCAGTTTAGCACCAGAATTGATCCCTTTTCAGAATTTATATCTTAAATTAGGACAATAGACCAAACACAACTACAGTAAAACACAGCCTTGCCTGAACTATCTCCAGGCTTCTTTTATTGCAGTCAGCACTGGTCTTGAAATGTGAATATTTGAACTGATACTTAGCAGGCAGTAGTGGCCTCATACTGTTACTTCAAAGAGCCGGAAAAGTAACTTCATGAAAGGAAAAACTTGAAACTATAGTACTCTTTACCATTCTATCTGTTAAGCAGTGATGGGTATCATTAGTTCTGCTCTTTTGCATAATTACTGCAGTATTGTGAAAACTTTTTGCCATCCAACTGGGAACAATTATATCATGTGGGATCTTGTATAACATTTGGCTTAGAGAAACAAAATATAAAAAGACCTTGTTTTCTAGCATTCTGTAGCTGCAGCACTTAAGTGCATATAGTGCTTATTCAGGTTTGTTTTTTTAAATAAAAAAATAACGTAGTTTGGTGACATTGAAGAAGGTGTTTCAGATCAAAGTCAATTTATTCTTTATAATGTTTTTCATTTAATGTGCATCGGTAAATTTTATCTAGCGCATCACTGAGTTGCAATGGTAATTCATCTATAAAATGATAAAAGTTCATGAAGTGTAATGCTGACATCACTGAAAATTGGAGACTTAAAAATAAACTTTTGTTGGTCACTTGACTAAATTAATCAAGTTGAAATGAAATATCCAATTGGTATAACAATTTGCTATTTATCTAGAGCTTCCAGTGCAGACCGTCTCCGTGCTAAAGACATACCACAACCTTTCCCAGCAGTGCCTCCCTACACCATCCCCAAAACCAAACTTCCTAAAGATACAGCTAGAAGAGTATATTGCAAATGCTTAGACAGTGAGGCAAGTAATTTAAGTTTTTAAAAGTTCTTAGTAATTCCAATATGTGAAACCGTTAAAATACTGTGACTAATTTTTTTTATTGTATTTGACTTTGCAAGATAGAATGTTTACCTCTTAGAAAATAGGACTCCATTTTACCAAGGGCAGCAAAATTAGAGTAAATGTCACAGTGACATACAGATGTGTTTGTCACTTTGATTTTATGGTTTCACACTTGACTTTGTCCTAATTTATAAGATGTGAAAAGTGATCTCATGACTGGCACATGATATTTTGATCAAAGTTAAAATATAACTGTTGCTGTTGTATAACCATAATTTTGATGAGAAGGTGGGAAAAGATGTGAATATGTTTATGTTTGGTTTATAAATTTCCCTTAAAAAGACAAAAGAAATAATGTGAATTAAAATATTGGAATAGGTGCTGAATTGCCATTTCTTGTCGGCTATCAAAATAAAAACTATGTTTGCTTTAGTCCCTGCTAATTCTCGAGATTGGTTTCTACATATTTTTCTTAAAATCTTTAAATAACATTTATCTGCAGCATTTTTATTAATAAGGCTGACTTTTGAATGTGCTCATAAAAATGCTGATATGGCCAAACAAAAAGTTTCAGTCAATCAGGCTTCTCTTTCTCCCCTCCAGAGTGCTACTATGAATGTCTAATTAAGGTCATTGGAAATGATTTCAGGGCATCCTTTGGTACTGTCACATACTCGTGTGGTTTTAGCCACTGCTCCTGAGAGACTGTGGCTCTTAGCAGGCTCTGGGTGAGCTAGTAAACTTACCTATCTCAATACATTAAAAGGAGGAATTAGCTACGGTTCCCCTAGCTACTAGTCCAGCTTTCAGCACCTTTTGCATGGTGGCTAATATCTGTACCACGTAGAGCTGTGACAGGATGGGGAAATGCGCTGAAATGATCTCAGAAGTAAACTATCAACTTGACATGTTTTCCTAGCTATTGAAAACCTTCTTATATTGAAACCCATCGATAGTGAAACTGTAGAATTCCTCTGATTTAAGTACCATCTGGTTGTGCTCAAGGCTTTAAAGCTGTTATCTCTGCATAAAATTTCGGAGTCCTATACTTTTTTCTTCACCAAACTATCCATTTTTAAGCCACAAATATTTTTCCAGCTCTTTCAGATTTTATCTGAAAGTATATTTTAACAGTATTTAAATAGTTCTTAAAGAATAACAATTTATCTTGATAGATGGCGTGCTGTGTTTTTTCATTTTATTTTAATTAGCCATTGTGGAACCAAATTCCCTTTTGTTTTAGTCTTTTGAATATTGTTTAATTATAGTTATCATGCCAGATATCTTAAAGGTTATTTTACCAATACAGTTTCATTTAACATAACCCATATGGAATCAATAGCCCAGTTTCCTAAAGTGAATGCTTGGAAAATCTTACATTCATATGTTAAGAGTACACATCCTTTCCTCATTAGTTGGAAAGTACAGGGATTTTGGCACAGGTTCTGTGTGGAAGCATTGTGCAGCTTTTATATGGATTTTGTTTTTAGCCTTTGATGACACTGTTTAGAATAGGAAGTATCTAATAAGTAAAGCATTTTGTCTCAAGTGCTGCCAGTGTGTTTAATATATGCCTGGAGGTCTGAAACATTATCTTCTTCACTGCAGTAATATGCATTTAATTCTCTGAAAGCAGAAGGTCGAACTTTTAAAAGGGACGCAAAGTACATTTTCAAACAGAATAATTCAAAACACATGGAAGAGGGGACCAGAGTAATGTACAGTTGGTTTTTATGGTTTAATCATGATCATGTTAATGCACACCAGTAGCTAATTAAAGAAAACTTTTATTGTTCATTTTAAATGAGTTAGGTAAAGAGTGGGAGAGCTGATGTAACAGCACTGCCCAGAGACACACGTTGCTGCTGCATTCACTAACAGCAAGCAGATATGGCTATTGTTGACAACTTAAATGATTAGTCCCCTTGAACAACAAAAAAGTTATTTTCAGAGTTATCACATTGCGAACTTTTCCTTTTGCACAAAGGGATAGTAAATTGACGCCCAAGTTTATAGTTCACCACCCAAAATGAATTATAAAGCTTTCTTAACAGCAGGCCAGATACTCTTCAATATAACAGATAAATCTGCAGTGGACTGGATTTTTCAATATATCCCCAAAGCCACCAGCTTATTTATTTCAGTCCTAGAAATAGTGTGGAACCTTAGAAAAATGGAGGAACTCTTGGCTTTTAACTTATTTTTAAAGAATTTAGTCTGCTGGTACTGGGAAAGTTGTACTTCTTCCTCCGCACCCCCCTCCCCCATAAGAGTCAAAGTCTTTCATCTCTGGGTCATTGGTTCAAATTCCATTCTATTCAGTAGTGACTAGAATTAGTTACCATCTGACTTCTGTTCAGTAACCTGAGTGACCTGAGCTGATAGCTGCCACCCTGGCCTTGCTGGTTATTTATATCCCAGGATCGTTTCCACTTGACATTCGATGGAGTTTAATGTGGCAATCTCAACAGGTAATAGGGCTAAACACTACCTTTCTTTATCTTTACCTACATACGATTTGTTTTCTCATGTTAACACCAATAGGGGACACTTAATTCACTTTGAAGAAGGAGAGGCTAGATTTTAAATACAATATGTAAATCAGAAGAAGAAAATAGAATGCTCCGTGCATAAAAATCACAGTCTCATGTAGTTGCTCATGGTTGCCTTTCCTGATTGAGAGAATAAAAATGATTGAGTTCTTGATCTGAGTTTGCTGTGCACTCAACCTAAAAGATTTTTTTTTAGTTATGCTGTATACAGATATTTAGCCTGTAATGCTTCAAAATGTGGGCAGTAAATCCTGGATTACTTAGGTACTTGATTTTATTATCTTTTCACATATTATTTGAGAATTCCTAGCTGGTAATTGATTTGGAGGTATATTTGAAATTTTATAATAGGTAACTAAAACTTTTTCACTTAAATCGTCCTTTTTGTTTTTGTTTTTGTTTTTTTTTTTTGTCTTTTTAGGGCTGCACCCACTGCAAATGGATGTTCCCATGCTAGGGATCCAATTGGAGCTGTAGATGCCAGCCTACTCCACAGCCACAGCAACACGGGGATCCCAGCCGCATCTGTGACCTACACCACAGCTCACAGCAACACTGGATCCTTAACCCACTGAGCAAGGCCAGGGATCAAACCCGCGTCTTCGTGGATGTTAGTCGGGTTCGTTAACCACTGAGCCATGACGGGAACTCTTATTGTCCTTTTAATAATTGCCTTAGTTGTTTTTATTTTTCTGAGTTTTAAAATGAAATATGTTCGTCCGTGTGTTCCATCAGCATAAAGGTACTGAGTTTTACTGAGTGACTAGCAGTGTGCTGCATGCTGTGAATACTAGTGGCATTGTCTCCTACCCATAGCCTACTAGCTCTCTAACCTTGGACCTGTTGATTAATCTCTGTAAGCCTCACTTTCCTCTGCTGTAAAATGGGAATTACCCACCCCTTCAAAGGGTTGTAACACTTAGTAAAGAAAATGTATGTAATGTGCTACCAATGTTTGGCAAATAATAAACATATTCAGTGGTATCTTATTTTTTATTTTCAGTTGCTCACAATCTCTGAGACAGAACAGTGTTTGAAAAGTGGCATAATAACAGTTTGTTATAAAAGTATAGTAGAAAGACTAGCACCATCTGGAAAGGTTGAGGAAGTCTTCACAAAGAAGGGACATCTTTTTTAACTTACCCTTTAATGAGTGCCAACTATATATGGGCAATACATTAACTCATTTAATACTGTAGCAACTTTGTGGGTGGGGTATTAATATCCACAACGTGAGAATAAGGATCTAGCAGAGACTGAGAGTATTGCTTGAAGTGCGATCAGCCCACAAATAAGAGCTCATGAATATGTCTGGAAAGACCTTAAAGAGTGTAATATGCACATATATTTACATGTTAACAATCATGCATTTCTAGTCTGCAGAGTTTTTATTTTCATTTCATATTGTATCAGAAACTAATATCTCATCAAATATTTATGGATCCTCTCTTCAGTGTGCCAGGCATTGCACTATTCCTTGGTTATACACAGAAGCAAAATGATACAACCCGGTCCCTCCAGCAGTCCTTCACGTGGTAAAAGAGATACACAGCAGCTGCCCATTATTGAGCATTTGCTACATGCCAGACACTGAGCTGACCTCTTTAGGTACCTCAGCTCATTGAAACCTCATCCTAACCCCTTGGGGTCAGATTCATTATCCCCATTTTACAGATGAGATTATATAGCCTTAGGTTTGTAATTTGCCCAGTGTTGTACAATTAGGAAGTGTTGTACTTGACACTACTTCTGATTCCAAAACCTTTAGATTGTTTTAACACTATGTGATACTGCCACCACAGAACATTTTAGTAGACAATAATACATCCTAAAATAGAAGTATGAGTAAAGTACTATGGTCACCAAGAAGGATAAGAGTTGAGAGCGCAATTCTCAGACAAGTGTCATTCGTTCTGAGTCTTCATGGAGAGAGAAATGTTTGCCAGCTGCAGAAGGGGGCTCCAGGCAGAGAAATAGCAAATGGTATAGCTAGAATGGTTTAAGGGAGTTCCCATTGTGGTGCGGCAGAAACAAATCCAACTAGTATCCATGAGGATGTGGGTTCAATGCCTGGCCTCACTCAGTGGGTTAAGCATCCGACGTTGCCACTAACTGTGGTGTAGGTCACAGTAGCGGCTTGGATCCCGCATTGCTGTGGCCATGGCTGGCAGCTGTAGCTCCAGTTTGACCCCTAGTCTGGGAACTTCAATGTGCTGCACCTGCTGCCCTAAAAAGCAAAACAATGAATATAAAAGAAGGGTGTCTTAAACGAAAAGAGATTATTGGGTGTGGGTGGTGTTTTGTTTTGTTTTGTTTGTCTTTTCAGGTCCGCACTCACGGCATATGGAAGTTTCCAGGCCAGGTGTTGAATCCGAGCTGCAGCTGCCAGCCATAGCCACAGCAACACCAGATCAGAGCTGCATCTGCCGCCTACCACAGCTCATGGTAATGATGGAGCCTTGACCCACTGAGCAAGGCCAGGGATCGAACCCGAGTCCTCATGGATACTAGTCAGGTTCGTTACCACTGTACCACAACGGGAACTCCAAGATGAATTGGTTTTTGTTTCAGATACCTAATACTGGATTTTTCTAACAATGCTTTTTTAAACAACTTTAAAATCAATTAGCAAAAATGTATTATTTGAAAAATTGTAATGACTATATCATGGTCTTGAATTATTTAACTGTCCTTTAACATTTTCACAAGCAACTTTTAATAATTTGTAGCATATGGGAAAATGATACTATACCTACAAATTAAGAAAGAGTCTAAAAAATGAGAACAGTTCACAGTACTTTGGGTTATATTTCCCATTGCTGATGATGATATAAATTAGTATAGCCTTTTTGGAAAGTGCTGGCAATATTTGATAACCTTAAACTTTTTCATACCATTTACCTAGTAATTCTACTTCTGGGATCCTTTCCTAAGAAAATCTTATTAGATGTTTGTCATAGCTGTTTGTTGGCAAAAACTGAATATTTGAACGTCCACTTATGCAGTTGAACAAATTGTTCCTAACATTAAATATTATGCAACTTTAAAAAATGACATTTATGAGGAGTATGTTAGCATGAAAAACAACTGGGTTACAAATTTGTCTCTACAGTATTATAACCATAAAGGGTGGGGTGGGGGGAACATATGCAGAGGTAGGAGAAAAGACAGAAAAGAAACTAAAAGATTGCCATTGGTTATGTTTAGTGATAAAACATGGAGATCAGGAGGATTTTGTTTTTCTCTCAGACTTTCTATGATTTCTTTAATGACTCTGTATTACTTCAGTGAAAAAGCAGGTGAAATATCTATGTCTCAAATAGTGTATCACACATGGATGGCTGGGAAACTAAGAAAAGGGAACCAAAGACTCAAACTGCAGCTCTTGCAGTTGTGCTGCCAAAGTAACCAACACTGCTGCCACCAAGTTCTTTTTCTCTACTAGGCAGTCATTGGTAGAAATTTTTGAGGGGAAAAAAATGGATATATATATATATATAGTGCAGAAAGGGAAAATCCACCTTCTAGGATTTTAATTTCTTTTCTTTTTTTTTTAGCCTTTTCTAGGGCCACTCTCTCGGCACATGGAGGTTCCCAGGCTAGGGGTCCAATCAGAGCTGTAGTCACCGGCCTACGCCAGAGCCACAACAATGCAGGATCCGAGCCATGTCTGCAACCTATACCACAGCTCACGGCAACGCCGGATTCTTAACCCACTGAGCGAGGCCAGGGATCGAACCTGCAAGCTCATGGTTCCAAGTCAGATTTTTTAACCACTGCGCCATGACAGGAACTCCGAATTTTAATTTCTTACATTTTGCTTGATCACTTACATTTACCTTTGTTTCAAGTTCTGTTGTAATAAAGGAAAATACCATTTTGAATGACACATTCATTTTAGTTTTCTCCGTCCTTCCTAAAGTAGGACTATTGACTTTTCCCTCTCTTTTTTAGTGTGGAAAATCTTATAAATCAGTTTTGCAATGACAAAGGTAAAGAACGTAAACTGCTTCTGCTTAAAATACAATTGCAGTTGTAATCATGATTTGGAAACAGTTTATTACACTACTTGAAACATCACTGTAAAGAATACTAAGTAATGTAATTTTTTAAAAGGCATGTTTTTTATGTATACTGTGTATTAGTGCAAAGAAAGAAAACTTTATACTGAAAAGTATATTTTAATGATAGAAATGCACATAGGATGTTTTTCTCAAGTACTGCCTTAGCATTTTAATATGAGTAATTTTTTGAAAGGGCACCTACTTTGTTTTTATGATTACTCTGTTCTAAGTTATACTAGTCCCATTTTTAACATGTTTCTATAACATTTATGTAATAACACTTGGAATCCGGTAGTTAACATTATCTAATTATTTTTCCATATAGATCTCGAAACAAGAACAGAAAAAAATGGATGCATATGATGGAAGCATGGCTGAGACCTCATCTCGATACAGTGGTGCTCAGGACAGTGGAATCGGCAGCGACAGTGTTAAAATCAGAATAGTGCAAATAGAGCAGCACAGTGGTACCAGTCAGCATCGCATTGCGCGTCCCTCCCGCCAGTCATCAATTGTAAAAAATCTAAATTTTATTCCTTTTGATATATTTATTACTGCAAGTAGAATCTCACTAATGACCTATTCCTGTACGGCCTTACCCAAATCGAAATCACAAGAACAAAAGGATAATGAAAAAACAGGCAAGAGTTCATTAAATCTCCCAGAGGTTGATTCAGATATCACAAAGCCGAGCCAGGCGTGTATTTCCATGGTCACAGCAGATGATCTCTTAAGCAGCAACGTATCTTTTCCTTCAGGGAAAAAAATTGGGGTCATCTCTCTTGAAAGTCTTCATGCATCCACAAGATCATCTGCTAGACAAGCACTTGGCGTCACTATTGTTCGGCAGCCTGGACGGAGAGGAACCGGTGACTTGCAGCTAGAACCCTTTTTGTACTTTATTGTATCCCAGCCTTCTTTGCTTCTGAGTTGCCACCACAGAAAGCAGCGAGTGGAAGTATCCATTTTTGATGCTGTGCTTAAAGGAGTAGCCTCTGATTACAAATGTACAGGTAAGAGCTTTCAGGTTTACTGGGGTGCCAATGACTGCTACTACATAATATGTTTTATTCTCAGAATTTCGAGATTGATCAAACAGAAGCCAGCAGGCAGACCAGGGAAGCCTTCTTTTCTCTACAGAATATGTCAATATGTAAAGTTGATGTCCCACAGCTGAATCATGTTTAAGTAAATGTTTGAAATATAACAGGGCTTAGCCTTAGCGTTCTTGCGAGGCCTCTGAAATTTTTTTTCAGGAGCTGAATGGAACAGGGACTCTTTCTAGGCTATTGAAATGCCTAACAATTTCTAGTGATTGGGAAGCAAAGGGGGTTTGGTGGGGGGGGTGCTTTTTTTTTTTCCTCTTCATGTTAATGGCCCGTAGTTATTGCTTTCCATGTTAATGCAGCTATTCAGGTAAAAAAAAAAAGGAAAAGAAAAACCTTAGAAAATGAAGTTTATTGCTTTGGTATTCTTTTGCTCTAATCATGCTGCTGTAACAGCATAATAGTACATGTATTGGGGAAGGTTTCATAGTAAAGTGAGATGACTTCAAGATTTTTATACATCCACAACATGTTTTTTAGCGGTCTTCACAACTGGCTCTTGTTGGCCTGTCCACACCTTCCTTATAATCAGAGAGAAGAGCGTCATGTAATAATTATGTTGAACTTCTGAAGCTTGTTGCTTGTTGAGACTAGGAAAGTGATCAGAAGTTCAGATTTAAGACATATGGGCGGTTAAGTGACAAGAGTAATACAAACAGCGCCAAACAAGGTATAGAGACCTTTTTCCTGAGTTAATAGAGAATTAAAGATTTGGCCAGAAAGGCTCCAGAGAGGGGACCAGGATTATCTAAGATCTGGGATTGGAAGAGGGCCCTAGCACGCTCAGGTATAATTCAGGCATTTTATTTTAGTTCTCAGGTGGTCCCATCTAAGCAGGCATTTGGAGAATTTGCCCAATGTGGAAGTCACATTGGTTCATTCTTGGCATTAAGGATAGTCATTTTACACCGCAGGCTCCTGGAGAGTAGATGGCAGGTATCAGAATTAGGATTCAGCCCAGAGAACTTGGGTCAGAGAAGTCCCTTGGCTCTTACTGAGGAATAGGTCAAGTCCTCTACTTGAGAAAGAGGATGCTGGCCAGTTATAAAGAAGGAGTAACCTAGAGTTACCTCCTAGGCTGCCTGCCAGCCCTTTCTCCAGTAGTGTGCTGGAGCTGGCTCCTACTGGCTCAGAAGAGCTGACTTACATTTTTCGGAACTTTAAAAGGCAGTTGTTAAACCACTGGTAGCCTAAATTGGCCATAGTGAGAGTATTTCCACCACAGATACTGGTAAATGCTGTCGATCAGCTCTCCTACTCTAAGTACTGGTTGTTAAACAGTTACCAGCAACCACTGTCCCTCTTCTTCAAATATGTTCTTATTTAGAGTACCTATAATGTAAAGGGTACTTCAGGGTCACTGGAGACGGGAGTGGTGCTGAGGTTGTTGATGTTATGAATCAAGGACTCAGGCCTATATACCTGGTAACTGTTTGGATGTCTGCTTAGCATTGACAAAAAGTAGATGTAGGATTGTGAGCATAAAAGTTAATTTCAAGCCCCTCTTTAAGTGCCTTCAGGGGCAGTTGCTTCATGGGCAAGTGGCTTCAGCAGCCTCTACTAGGAAATATTGATACTCAGTTCAGCAAAGTTATCAGGGCTCATAGCAGAGGTGTGCATTTCAATTATAACTGGTTCCTAGGTTGAAATAATAAAATATTTTTTGTTTAAAAAAGTCATTATACGCAGACCAACATGGAACCCAATTTCATTAGATGAAGTTTAGAGTGAAAGCTATGGGCCAGATTCAGTATAGGGGATTTACCTGTGAGAGGAAAAGTCTCACATACCTCCTAAGAGCATCCTTTACATAATATTCCTATGGATGCCTTTTCTTACACAAAAAGCATCTACTTGGGTGTTTACCCTATCCAGATAAAGAGTCATCAATATAAATTATCATGTTTTTTTAAAAGCAAATTTAGTGATTTGGAAAAATTTGTCAGAAAGCAAATAGTTAAAATTTAATGACCATTCAAAAAATATAGCTAGCAACTATTGAGTGTTCAGTCTGTGCCAGACATTGTACCAATTGCTTGAAATACAGTATCTCATTTAATCTTCATAGCAACTCCTTGGGAAACACATTTCCATCTTACATATAACGAAATGAAAGCTTGGAGAAATTAAGTAACTTTTCCAAGATTACAGATCTAACAACAAACAGAGCTAAAACTCAAAACCAAGATTCACTGGACTCCTGAGTCTGGGCTTTCAACCTATATGGCTCCCTGGAGTGGAGAAAAAGATGTGAATTGCCATTGTCAGTCAACCTCCACTGTCCCCCTGCAGACCATGTGAATGGTTCCCTTTCTGTATTTTAACTGGTGAATTTGTGCATGTTATAATTCTCCATGACCTGACTACACAGTACAGCCTCTCTTGGTAAAATGACAGACAAACCTGAGTTGAAACTCGCATGTGGAGGTTCCCAGGCTAGGGGTCTAATCAGAGCTATAGCTGCCAGTCTACGCCAGAGTCACAGCAACTGAGACCTACACCACAGCTCATGGCAACGCCAGATCCTTGGCCCTCTGAGTGAGGCCAGGGATCGAACCTGCAACCTCATGGTTCCCAGTCGGATTTGTTTCTGCTGTGCCACAACGGGAATCCCGTAAACCTGAGTTGAAATTCTAACACTTGCCACTTACAAGATGTGTATCTATCTATCTATGTGTATCTATCTATGTATCTATCTTACGATTGTGAAACTGAAAAGAGATAATTCATGAATGTATTTCTCATTGAGACTAGCTAGTAGAGGCCCTCACAACTGTTTGCTGTTACTGCTTCAGTTGTTGTTAATATAAAATAGATTACTAAACTAGGAAGCAGAAAGCCTGGGATTTAATATTGACCCTGCTATTAATTAGCAGTGATGTTAGCCAGGCAGTTCACTTCTTTGGGTCTCTGTTTCCTTATGTGTAAAATGTGATGATTATAATAGACATGAAAAGGTTCATTCCAGTTCTAAAGTTTAATCATCTATAATTTGGAATTTGTCTCTCCATTCTTAGCTTTCTAAAAACACTTAAACTAGCTTTAGCCTAAGAAATTGACATCCGTAAGCTACTACCCTATTAGATTAAAATATATTTTAAGGAGTTTCCGTCGTGGCTCAGTGATAATGAACTCAGCTAGTACTCATGAGGATGCGGGTTCGATCCCTGGCCTCGCTCAGTGGGTTAAAGGATCCAGTGTTGCTGTGAGCTGTGGTGGGTTACAGATGCAGCTTGGATCCCATGTTGCTGTGACAGTGGTATAGGCCCACAGCTACAGCTCCAATTTGACCCCTAGCCGGGGGACTTCCATATGCTGCAGGTGCGGCCCTAAAAAAGCAAAAAAAAATAAAATAAAAATTCATTTTGACTTTTTTTACGGCCTAGGCCAGAGCCACAGCAACACAGGATCCGAGCCGTGTCTGCAACATACACCACAGCTTAAGGCAACGCCAGATCCTTAACCCACTGAGCAAGGCTAGGGATCGAACCCACAACCTCATGGTTTCTAGTCAGATTCGTTAACCACTGAGCCACCACGGGAACTCCCATTTTGACTTATTTTAAAGATGCAAATTTTCTTTTGATGCTTTGGTAGAGCACTAATTAGTTTATTCAATATTTTAAATACATAAATTTTATTAAATGTTAATGAAGTTATTTTTCAAAGACTGACATGAGGAATTTCTATTCTAATTTGGTCCACTTGAACGAACTAGCTGAGTCCCATAACCAATTTAGTTATCCAGAACCACTTTATGTAGCATTTTTCATCCTGAAGAAAGCAGTGTTCCATGTCCAGGATTCTTTTGAAGCCCTGAAACAGTAACTATGTGGGTAAGAAAAAAGAGAAAAATATGAGTAACTATAACATTAACACTCATGGGGAGGAGGAGCAGTGAGACGGAGGTGGCCAGGTGCATTTCTGGGTTCTAAAGTGAAGGGCTTAATTGGAGGGACAAAAGGAGTATTTCCAGGAAGCTAACTTTCTAAGAAGGATCGAGGAAAAGTTAAAGGCATCATAATTTAAAAATGAAAGAAACAACATATTATGACTTTCTATAGTGTTCATACTTTTTCCTCCTGATACTAAAAATAATCCTTTTTTATAAGGTAACTCAAGTTTCAGCCAGCCAACAGCACTTTCAGCATGTATGTACATTTCAGTGACTGCCTAATTTCAGCATTTCAGACATGCCTGGGGTTGTTATGGATGTAATGGGTTTTCTTTTTTAAGAGCACAAAAACATTTGATTGTTTAAAAAAAAATATCTAGCACAATAGCATGTAATTGTTTACTGTTTTACATGAAAGTCACAAACCATCATTACATGTGCTAATGTTCCTTTGTAAGGAAATCATATGGAACAAAAAGTAAAGAAAGGATTTTGTTTCACTCTTTTTAAAGTTATCAGAGTTCCATTGTGGGGTAGCAGGTTAAGGTTCTGGCCTTATGGCTGCAGTGGCCCAGGGTGCTGCTGTGGCTCGATTTAGATCCCCTGCCGGGGAACTTCCACAGGCCATGGAAATGGCCAAAATAAATAAATAAATAAAATGACTTACGTTCAGAGGATAATTTTCTGAAAAATCATAATTCTTTCGTAAATATAAAATGAACATGTCAAAGATTTTACCGAACTCATTAATTAATGAGGGAACTGAGAAGAATGTTGCAAAAGAATTCATACACAGGGGACCTTTAAGGCCCTGGTCATCTCAGAGGTTTGGATTCTCTAATTCACTAGAATCATAAAAATGGTAAGGGCCACTTATCACTGACTTTATTCCTTGTTAAAGCATGGCTCTGGGTAATTCTGAAAAGATGGAAGTACCTTTAACATCACATTATGATGATGTGGTTTTTATTTGACATGTTTAGGAGATTGCAGTGAAGATACGCTGAACGCAAATACTAAAGATCCTTTGACCATTGTTGGCGTATAGTGTAATAGCTGAAGATAACTCAATTAATCAACATGGTTTTTAAAATCACACCCTCATATTTTGTACAATCACCTTGATATTACTTTAGTATGAACCTCTAATCTTTATTGTGCTTTCATTTCTACATTCATAAAGTCTTTGGGCACAGTCATTTATTTATCCCACTTGAACACTAGCTATTTATCAGCCATGTTCAAGATGCTGAGGAACAAAGAACGAGACCCAGTTTCAACCTCCAGGCATCTCTCATCATTTAATAATTATTCTTGTTATGATTAATGGTGAAAGTTTAACAGGATATGGATCTTCATGACATGAAGGGCTGTGAAACAAAGTTAAGTAGGAGCTGTAACTTCCATTTGCAGAGAAGCAATTTCGAAAAGCTTAGAATCATTTGTATGGGAGGTTTTAAGGAAAACTGCTTGGATTTCAAGGATTGAAATAGTACTACTCTTTTTTTTTTTTTCCCTAAGTAATAGTAGATTCAACTCTAGATGCAATTCAGAATAATTTTTAGTATTCTATTTCATGTATCTGTTTGCTTTTTGGCTGCATGTCTTTGTAATGTATGTGAGCGGTTCCTCTGAGGTGTCCAGTATACATCTTAACCTTTCATAATCAGTCAGTTTAGTGGTAATATTTTATTACTTTGTGGAAAATGCAAAAGCCTTATAATCCTATTTTAAAGAACTAGAGAGGAGAAAAGAGCATATTTTTATATTTCCCAGGTATTTACCATTGTCGAGAGTACTTCCTTCATTCCTGAAGTTTCAAGTTTTCCTCTCATACATTTACCTTCAACATTAAGAACATCTCTAGCATTTCTTTTAAAGCAGGCCTGCTAGCAATGAATTCTTATAATTTCCAATCATCTGGGAGTATTTTTTCTATTTCTCATTCCTGAAGGATATTTTTGCAGGATATAGAATTCTAGGTTGACATTTCTTTCAGCACTTTAGAGATATTGTTCCAACTGTCTTTATCCTCTGTGTTTTCTGATGAGAAATTCATAAAAATTCCAATCGTTCTTTCTGTATATGTAATGTGTTGTTTTTTCTGTACTTGCTTTCAAGATTTTTTCTTTATCTTTGGTCTTCTGTAGGTTTACTATGTGATGTCTGGGCTTGATTTCTTTACATTTATCCTCTTTGTGTTTCTCTCAGTTTCTTGACTCTAAAAATTTAGGAATTTTTTGGCTATTGTATCTTTAGATATTTTTTTGCTCCAGTCTTTATCCTCTCCTTTTGGGACTCCAGAGTTAAACTTTTTTATATTATCTCTCAAATCCCTAAGACTCCATTCATTATTCTTTCTTTTTCCCTCTCTGTCTTCATACTGTATGACTTCTATTAGATTTTTCTGTCCTAACATCTCCACTTGGTACTTTCTATTTCTCTTCTGAGAACTTCTATATTTCCATTCATTTCAAGTATGTTTACCTTTACCTCATGAAACAGTTATAATACCTCCATGAAGTCTTAAATGTTTGTGTCACTGCCTCCTCAACACAGCCACTGCTCTGTCTCTTCACCACACATACACACACACACACACACACACACACACACACACACACTCACTGTGCCCACCCTTGGGGCAAAACTAGGAAAGGAAAAAGAAAAAGAAAAAGCATCTTGTTTCCCTGGGAGTCTTGAAACCACATGGGCCTTTTCTTCCAGACAGGATTTCTGTTGGGCTTTTTGGCTGTCGTTGCTATATATCACTGTGCACCACAACTTAAGACTCACTCTCAAGTCAAAGTCATGAGAAAAAAAGAGGAAAATCAAACCAAAACAAAATGGAAAACTCACCACTATTGGATCATGTCAGTTTAATTCCCCTTCGCAATCTTCATTTTTCTTATTTATTTTTCGGAGTCCTCAGGTATTTGTGTTTTGTATTTTTCCTTGAGTTTTAATTTAAGCAGCATGAGAGTCGGGCTGTGATGAGCTTATTCTAATTTGGGCTGGCACTAGAAATCCTGCAATTTTAAGATAACACACATATTTTCTAGTCCATTAGTAGAACCATGGTTTTCTGAGAAACTTAATACAGGATTTCCTCCAAAAGTGATACTTTAATATCTTTACATCTGTGAGTACAGATCAGTTAAGTATATTGTAATGAATAATTACTGTTCCCAGGGAGTTGTCAGCATTAACTTGACTCTACCCATGTCGCCATTAGGCAGAGTCCATACCCAAATACTCAAAGCAGGGTGATAGTGTTCACTCAATGTGTTTCATTGGGATATTCTTTCACACATTATAAAATCAAGTTAGAAGAGGAAATGCTGTGAAACTCATTGTTCCTCATGTCAATCTGCCTTCTCAGCTCCTGTGACTAATATATATACATATGTGTGTATCATATATATCATCTATACACATGTATATTAGAAACCTAATTCTGTATGGGATGTTATCCACAATAAAAGGGAATCAATTTGTATACTTGTACCTCTATTTGAGAAACTTGAGGTGGAATAAGAATGATGAGAATTGCTTATGATTTTGAAAGTATTATAAAAAATTATAACCCCCAATAAGTGCATTTTAGTGACGTTAAATTATGCTAGCTATACCTGAAAATGTATATATAGTGCTTTGTGTTACTCCATAATTTTTTTAAAATGGCAAATTATTTAAAGTCTAAATTATCAATTTGAACTTCTTTTATGACTATTAATACTAATAGCCTATAAGTGATTTTCATCTAGTCCAAGTAGATCTATGAGTTAACAGGTTTTTCCTAAAATGTTAAATGGTCTATTTCCATGCCCTTCTAACTTGGAGCAACCTCTAACAAAAATGAGATCTTCTGCCAGCACCTTTACATGTAGCAGCTGTAATATTGGCAATTCTCATTTAAATAAAGATGTATGTAGTTGCTTTAACATAATCATATTAGTTGTGTTTATAAATATTTAAAAATCGGTATTTGTTTTGTTTGAGGTAATGGAGTCCAGATTTGAAATTGCCTCATATCTTGACTATGCAGCCCAAGGCAGCCTCAAAAAGTCATTTTTCTTCTAGTTTGTTTGGGGCTTTTTGTTTGTTTTTGAAAAAATGACTGTGCCATCTGGTCACTTGCGAAGGAGTTGAACCATTCTGAGGGAATTTAACTAATCCCCCCATCCCTTACTTCCTCAGGACACAGTCAGTCATTCCAGTATCATTTTACTCACTAATGGGTGCTAGGAACTAACAAACTAGTTTATAAACAGTTGCTTCTGCCCTCTTGCAATCTTTTTACCTTATTGTAATTTTTCAAACATCAGCTAGACTAAAATACAGAAACTAGTTGATTAGAATTGACCTTACTGAAAAAGCAGGTAATAATACAACCTCTGTGTAGGACAAAGCATCCATGCCATGACATTTCTAGTATGGGACACTTTTTTCATTTTAAAGTTTTACAGATATTAGATATGACTTTAGGTTCAGTTCAGAGGCAAACATGGAAGAGAGTTCATTAACAGGTCAAGATTTGGAGTCATTCAGTCTTGAGCTCTGATCCCAGTTCTGCTACAAACAGCTGTGTGACCTTGGGCAAGTTACTTAACCTCTCTAAGCCTCAGCTCCTTATCTTTAATATGGGGATAATACTGGTAGCAACCTCCTGGGGTTGCTGTGAGGATTAAATAATGTATGTGAAGCACTAGGCTAAGTGTGTAGCACAAAGCTCAATGAATGTTAACATTATGGTTGTTATTGCTTTTATCATCATTGTTAATATCTTTAAGTTGTAATGGGCCAAAAACAAAAAATCACATCATTTCAGTGCAATTACAATTATTGTGTAGTTTGAAAATGTTCAGCTATAATAATTGGCTTCTTGACCTCTTTCATAAGTCGGTCTGCAGAAAATGTGCCAAAGACATTTGAGTAAACCAACAGTTAGAAAAATCATAAACTGGCTTCTAACACCTCATAAATCATATCTTGATTTCATTTAGTTATTGTGACTTTAAGAGAAGGATTGACTTACATGTCTCTTTAGAATTAACGGTTTTGCTAATGTCCCTGGAAAGGCTTAGAATTAACCTGTGGACTTTAATGTCATAATGATCACAACTTGAACATTCATCTGAAAATTTAGCTGCTAGGAACATTTCTTGCTGGCCGGTAATGTAAATTGAAGTTATTACTTTGACAGGAATCAGCAAGTAAGTAGGCACTTTAGTACCTCACACAGGGAGAGTTGCAGTGAGAAAGTTAAGAAGTCATCCTTCCAGTGAGGGGAATTAATGTATGGGCAAGAGTTTTGGTATGGAAATCAGAAACTTTGACTTGTAGGCTTGGTTCTAATGCCCAGGCCCTTTCGTGCAAATAACTAAATTTCTTGGTGCTTTAGTTTCCTTATCTCTAAAATAGATACAGGTATACCTCAGAGATATTGTGAGTTTGTTTTCTTGACCACTGCAATAAGGCAAATATTGCAGTGAAACAAGTTACACAAATTGTTTGGTTTCCCAGTACATATAAAAGTTTCATTCACACTGTAGTATAGACTATTAAGTGTGCAGTGGCATTACATCTAAACATAATGTACATACTTAATTAAAAAATACTTTATTGCTCCAAATGCTAATCGTCATCTGAGACTTCAGCAAGTTCTGACCTTTTTGCTGGTGGAGGGTCTTGCCTTGATGTTGATGGCTGCTGTCTGATCAGGGCGGTGATGCTGCAGGTTGGGGTGGCTGTGGCAGTTTCTTTTTTCTTTTCTTTTTTTCCAAGTTTTATTGAATTATAGTTGATTTACAACATTGTATTAATTTCTGCTGTATAGCAGAGTGACCTAGTTATGCATCTATATTCTTTTTCATATTCTTTTCCATTATGGCTTGTCGCAGGATTTGAATATAGTTCTCTGTGCTATGCAGTAGGACCTTGTTGTTTATCCATCGTTTATCCATCCCATATATAATAGTTTGCCTCTGCTAATCCCAATTTCCTAATTCTTCCCTCTCCTACCCCCATACCCTTGGCAACTACAAGTCTGTTCTCTGTATCTGTGAGTCTGTTTTTATTTCATAGATATGTTGATTTGAGTCGTATTTTAGATTCCACATATAAGTGATAGCATATGGTATTTGCCTTTCTGTTTCTGACTTACTTTGCTTAGTATAAAAATCTCTAGGTCCAACCATGTTGTGCAAATGGCATTCATTGTTTCATTCTTTTATGCGGCCAAATGATATTCCATTGTATAAAAGTACCATACCCTCTTTATCCATTCATTTATCAGTGGGCATTTAGGTTGTTTCCATGTCTTGGTTATTATAAATATTGCTGCTATGAGCATAGGGGTGTATATATCTTTACAAATTATAGTTTTGCCTGGGATATATCCAGGGATTGCTGAATCATATGGCAGCTCTGTTTATAGTTTTTTGAGGAATCTCCATACTGTTTTCTATAGTGGCTGTACCAATTTTCATTCCACCAACAGTGAAGGAGAATTCCCTTTTCTCCACACCCTCCCTAGCATATTATTTGTAGATTTTTTTGATGTTGGCCATTCTGACTGGTGTGAAGTGACATCTCATTGTAGTTTTGCTTTATATTTCTCTAATAATTAGCAGAGTTGAGCATCTTTTCATGTGTGTGGCAGGTTCTTAAAGTAAGATAAAAATGAAGTTTGTTGCATTGATTGGCTCTTCCTTTCACACAGAATTTCTCTGTAGCATGGAATGCTGCTTGATAGCGTTTTACCCATAGAAGAATTTCTTTCAAAATTGAAGTCAGTCATTTCAGACCCTACCGCTGCTTTATCAACTAAGTTTATGTTCTAAATGCTTTGTTGTCATTTCAGCAGTGTCACAGGATCTTCACCAAGAGTAGATTCCATCTCAAGAAGCTTTTTTTTTTTTTTTGGCTCATCCATAGGAAGAAACTCCTCATCCATTAGTTTTATCATGAGATTATAGTGATTCAGCCACATCTTCAGGCTCTACCTCTAATTCTAGTTCTCTTGCTATTTCCATCACATCTGCAATTACTTCCTCCACTAAAGTATTGAACCCCTCAAAGTCATCCGTGAGGATTGGAATCAACTTCTTCCCAACTCCTATTAATGTTGATATTTTGACCTCTTCCCATGAATCACAAAGGTTGTTAATGGCATCCAGAATGGTGAATCCTTTCCAGAAGATTTTAATTTGCTTTGTCCAGATCCATCAGTTTTATGAAATGTATTTCTTAAATAATAAAACTTGAAAGTTGAAATGACTCCTTGGTCTATTGGCTACAGAATGAATGTTGTGTTAGCAAACATGAAAACAACATTAATCTTTTACATCTCCATCAGAGGGCTAAGGTAACCAGGTGCATTGTCAGTGAGCAGTCATTTGAAAGGAATGCAGCAGCAGTGTTTTAAAAGGAATCTTTTTTTTTTCTAAGCAATAGGTCTCAACAGTGGGCTTAAGATATTCCATAAACTATGTTATAAACAGATATGCTATCATCCAGGCCTTGTTGTTTCATTTTTAGAACACAGGCACAGTAGATTTAGCATAATTCTTAAGGACCCTAGAATTTTCAGAATGGGAAAAGAGCATTGGCTTCACCTTCAAGTCACCAACTGCATTGTCCCCTAATAAGAGAATCAGCCTGTCCTTTGAAGCTTTGAAACCAGGAATTGACTTTTCCTCTTTAGCTATGAAAGTCCTAGATGGCATTTTCTTCCAATAGAAAGGTGTTTCATCTACTCTGAATATTTGTTGTTTGGGAGTTCCTTCTGAGGTGCCGTAGGTTAACAATCCAGCTTATCTCTGTGGCATTGCGTTCAATCACCAACCCAGCGCAGTGGGATAAGGACCTGGCATTGCTGTAGCTGTAGCTGTAGCATAGGTTGCAATGCAGCTCAAATTTGATCCCTGGCCCAGGAGCTTTGATATGCCATAAAAAAAGAAAAAAAGAAAATCTGTTGTTTGTTGCAGCCACCTTCATTACTTATCTTAACTAGATCTTCTGAATAACTTGCTACATCTTCTCCAACAGCACTGCTGCTTTACCTTGTACCTTTATGTTACGGAGGTAGCTTATTTCCTTAAACCTCGTAAAACATCTTCTGCTAGCTTCAAACTGTTCTTCTGCAGCCCCCACACCTCTTTCAGCTTTTATAAAACTGAAGAGAATTAGGGCTTTGCTCTGGATTAGGCTTTGGTTTAGGAAGTGTTGTGGCTGGCTTGAGCATCTATCCAGAGCAGTAAAACTTTGTCCATATCAGCATTAAGTCTGTTTCACGTTCTTATTATTTATGTGTTCGGTGAAGGAGCACATTTAATTTCCCTCATGAACTTTTCTTTGCGTTTCCAACTTGGCTAAGTGGTGCAAGAGGCCTGGCTTTTGGCGCATCTCAGCTTCCTCTGTGCCTTCCTCACTAAGCCTAATCTTTTCTAGTTTTTTATTTAAAGTGAGAGATGTGCAACACTTCCTTTCACTTTAGTACTCAGAGGCCATTGTAAAATTATTAATTGACCTAATTTCAATATTGTTGTGTCTTGGGGAATACGGAGGCCTGAGAAAAGGGAGAATAATGGAGGAATGACCATTCAGTGGTGCGGTCAGAACACATGCAACACTTATGGATTAAGTCCATTGTCTTATATGGGCATGGCATGTGGCACCCTAAACAGTTACAATAGTAACATCAAAGATCATTGATCACCATAACAAATAAAATAATGAAAAATTTTGAAATATTGGGGGAATTACCAAAATGTGACACAAAGATACAAAGCAATCAAGTGCTTTTGGGAAGATGGCATCAGTAGACTTGCTCAACACAGAGTTGCCACAAACCTTCAATGTGTAAAAAATGCAATATCGGAAAAGCATAATAAAGCTAAGTGCAATAAAACAGGGCATACTTTTACAATGATATCTGGTCTTTGTAGCTTAATGATTTCGTCTGAGCTCCAAATGAGATAATAATTATGAAATGCCTTGGAATATTTAACTACTAGTTGGGACTTCTGTAGTTATTAGCAGTGGAAGGGAGAGCTTAATAGACTTTCCTTTTTGGACATGAGAAAATGATTAGTGTCCTGGCCCTTTTAACACTGGTTTTAATCATCAACATTTACTCAAAGTGAAGGAAAAAAGGGAGAAATCATTTATAACCACTGACTTGGCTTTCAGTAGTACAGAACCAAGACTTTACTCAAAGCAGAGACTTAGAGTTGAGATTAAGTTGATCTTCCTTGAATATATATGACTACATTTTTTGGCTGGACAACACACTCTGTTTTCTTGCTCTGAATTTTAATTATGTATCCTGTTACATGTCTGAAACCCACATTTAGAGTTGAACACAACATAGTAACGAGATGAAGAGTAATACAGAACAGCCTGGAAATAAAAGGAATTCATTGACATGGTATTTCACATATCATCTGCTGATTAGCATCATTACATAGCAAGAATGCACTTCCTTCCAGCAAGATATGGAAGATTTGGTTCTAGAAATAAGAGCCAGTGGACACTGATGGTCACACATGCTAGCAGCCATTTTAATCTTTTCCTCTTTCTCTTCCTGTGGGCTCCAGGCTTGGGATTTCAAGCCAGGAAATCTCCTCTTCCCCTTCCTGTACATCTTATGAGGTACACAGTACAGTATGGGAAAAAATGCTTATGGACTTAGTCAAATTCCTGGATATCAACAAGCATACTGCAGCACTTACCCTGCATCCACTGGTTACTTGGTTGATTTTGTTGTCATAACATTGAACTGTTACTATGTTTTATGGATCTAGGTCCCTTCATGATTTAATTTTCGGATATCACAGGGGCTTCATGTTCTACAATTGCTTCTTTGGCTACATTAAAAAAGGAAAAAATAATGAGATAGCCTTTCAACTAAGGATTATAAAATAAATGTAGAAAGATATATGAAACTCCAGTAAGCCTGTAGCTTTGCCTTTTACATGCCCAGTGGTCAGAAGATGAGTGTTCTGGTATTAACCACTCACTTCAGGGAGTTATACTTCCAACCATTTCTGAGTGGACCAAAACCAAGCACAACCATGGCTTCTGACAGAGGCCCTTGAAGCTATAACCATAGCACTCTCACGGATAGAGGCAAATTTATCTAGTCAAAAATGTATCCTCCTAAAATGCTTTCATTTAAAGATTATTCATTTTCTGTTAAGGAATACCTTTGTGTATTCTTGGCTGGGTATAAAAGGATTCAACTAAAGGACCCTCTAGGATCATCTTGTCAAGGAAGTCAAAAAGAGAAAAGCAGAATGGGGAATCTAAGCCCTCTTCTACCACTCTGGTTCCTTGTTAGATATCCTTTCCCTCTCTGCTCTGGCTGAATGTGACCTCTTCTTGATCTTCCTGAAAAAAGAAAGCTGTGTGAAATTGAAATCCTGATAGACTCACCATGGTTACTTATAAAGTATTTTAAAGTGTCATTTTAATTCCTTCTTTGTGTAAAGGTTAATATACCCAGACACCTTTGTAAAATGAGACTTTACCTTCTAGTTTAGAAAATGGAAAAGAGCTAACTCTGGGGGTTTTTTTTTGATGATTTTACTTTTTTCCATTATAGTTGGTTTCCAATGTTCTGTCAATTTTCTACTGTACAGCAAAGTGACCCAGTCTCACACACACACACACACACACACACACACACACACACACACATACACACACAGACACACACACACATTCTTTTTCTCACATTATTCTCCATCATGGTTCATCACAAGTGACTAGATAATAGTTCCCACTGCTATACAGCAGGATCTCATTGCTTATCCACTCCAAATGCAATAGCTTGCACCTATTAACCCCAGATTCCCAGTCCATCCCACTCCTTCCCCCTCCCCCTTGGCAACCACAAGAGTTCATTTTGGCTTGTAGATTTTTTATTTTTTATTTTTGGTTTGTTTGTTTTTGTTTGTTTGTTTGTTTGTTTTGTCTTTTGTCTTTTTAGAGCTTCACCCGTGGCATATGGAGGTTCCCAGGCTAGGGGTCTACTAAGAGCTGTTGCTGCCAGCCTACACCAGAGCTACAGCAATGCCAGATCCAAGCCGCATCTGCAACCTACACCACAGCTCACAGCAATGCCGGATCCCCAACCCACTGAGCAAGGCCAGGGATTGAACCCACAACCTCATCGTTCCTAATCGGATTCGTTTCCTCTGTGCCATGACAGGAACTCCACTTATAGATTTATAACATCTTGATTTATATGTAGGCGAAATATTTCTAAGGGGTAGAAAAGAAGGTGAGAATATAATTTTTTTTTTTTTTTTTTTTTTTTTTTTGTCTTTTGTCTTTTTGTCTGTTGTTGTTGTTGTTGCTGTTGTTGCTATTTCTTGGGCCGCTCCCGCGGCATATGGAGGTTCCCAGGCTAGGGGTTGAATCGGAGCTGTAGCCACCGGCCTACGCCAGAGCCACAGCAACGCGGGATCCGAGCCGCGTCTGCAACCTACACCACAGCTCACGGCAATGCCGGATCGTTAACCCACTGAGCAAGGGCAGGGACCGAACCCGCGACCTCATGGTTCCTAGTCGGATTCGTTAACCACTGCGCCACGACGGGAACTCCGAGAATATAATTTTGATAACTATCAGAAACAAAATGCCGGGGAGTTGTCAGGTCTGTAATTATTTAGCCAGAAGTATTTAATAGGAAAGTAAAATATGTTGAGCGGTATTTCAAACCTCAATAGTATTATTTAAAAGTTAAGTATAGAAGTTTCCTAGCTTCTAAATTCAAGATTAGGTATAATTTCCGCTAATAAGCAAAGCTTTTTTATTTTTTACCCTTTATATTATATTCTTTTTATTTTAGATCAGCAGTGAAGATTTTTCAATATCTAGAAAACAAAAACAAAATATGAAGAATAGACACTTGAAAGATATGTCATACACATACTCCTATTTTGTTTAGAATTTGTGTTTAAGAAACATGGTGACTTGTTTATTGAACTCCAACCATGATATGTCCCATACAAACCACGTTGCATATATTATCTCATATAATCTCAACATCCCCACAATTGAGTATATAATCCCATTCTGGAAACAAAGAAACTAGGACTCGGTGAAGTTAAAATTAAATTTACCAAGTTTAAAGAGTTGGAATTTATACTTGGATCTGTTTACCTTCAAAGTTCTTGTTCTTTCATTACACTACATTTTCTCCTGCGTTACAAACTGATATAAACTATTTTATAGAACAGAATGTTAGAAAACTCAATGAAAGAAGGGTTATGTTTAGGATGTCCTGGGTCAGTGATAAAATATAAACTCTTTTGTGTGACAGTATCTTATTACCTGCCAGTTGTCCCTCAAGAATTCATCCAAGGTCACTTAAATGCTCTTTCATAAACATGACAGCCATGGATACCTCAGGCCAAAGGAAACCAGTCTCCCTAAGCAGCGATAGTTGCCACTTTGGTTCTGGAGTAGGCTTGGGCTCATTAGCTATGGCAGACTTCAGTATGCTTGTAACTCATAATAACAGGTCATTGAAGACTTTGCAAAAGAGTGAATAAAATACATAGTCTGTTTTTCTTTTAAAAAGCCAAACAGCAGTCCTTCTGGACTTTCTGGAACTGGTAAAATGGAAACAGAAGTAAATCTTGAGGCTATTTCTGGTGCTATGTCATACAAGCATTTATTTGATACTTCTGAGGAATTTGTGATGTTTTTAGCATGTGCTACTATCAGAAAGAAAACTCAGTGCAATATGACATCAAAGCCAAAAGTCACTGAAATTTAAATCTACAGTAGTAGCTTAGGGACATGTTAATTTTAATGATATATCATCGGTATGCTAATACTAGCATCAGTAGGATTGGAAATAAAACCATGATGTAATTTCAAAGTTGTTGGTAATACTGAGCAAGATTTTATTACCCAAGATTAGATCAATACAGCAAGTTAACACCAGGAATAAAATAACACACTGCCTCCTTCTGAAGAAAATATGCTTAAAGTGAAGTACACTGAAACCCAATTAATCAAAAGTTTATTCTTCATTATTTATCCCACAAATTTTAATTAAAATATTTTCTGGTAACACACATTTACAAGGACTCTCCGCCATGGGGAAATTTCATTCCCTTGCCATTGGTCCATATTTCAGTTAGCACTCATTTTCCACAGAAATGTAAACAACAAGGGTATTGTGAGACTATTGAATCAAAGGGTCAAAAAAGCATGATTGTGACTGTGGTTACTGGCATTACTGAAAACTTGGCTGGACCTTTCAGGGAAAATAACTATTGGGCTAACTTTTCTTTGCATCCTTCTTTAAACAGTTCACTTGTTAGAGGTGTTCTTGAGCACAGAAGTTGTCCAGAGAAAGCAGAAACAGGCATGGGTTATCAACTCCATTTTAAACCTGTGGTTGATAAAAGTAACTGTAGAGAAGAGAGGGGACAATGAGGAAGAAAATGATGTTGGCAAAGTCTCACTCTAGTTCTCTTTATGATAGATATTTAGCTTTCAAACGAACAGATTCTTATGACACTAGGCTTTTCGAAATTCAGATTTCTTTATTCATATACACTAAAACAAAACCTTTTTTCTCTATGATGGGCGGCACTTAGAAGGATCTGATATAATGGTATAAAAGTGGCTGGGCTTCATTATGTATTCAGTGTTACATCAGTCTTAAAGTATGGAAATTTCACTGAAATCTGTGGGAACATGGTTAGTAAAAATTTGGGGACCTTAGTAAAAATTCAGCCTAGTTATGAAAAAGAAATATCCTGCCACATAGGAGAACATGAAGAAGAATAATAAAGCTTACAAGATCTGCAGCATTTGGCTATTCTGTATGAGCTTGGAAAATTAATTTTTTGTAAGTAGAAAATTACAAAGTAAACAAACAGTTCATTTTCAAAGTTTTATTTTGAGTTAACCAAAGTGAATCATGTTAAAAGTTATATAATTCAAAAATTAAGCAAAGACATACTTAACTCTGTGGATGTTTGCTCAGTGTTAAAAAATAGCAATAATGAGCAGTACTACAAAGATCATTTTATCAGAGTCAGAGGAACCACCTTCCAACAGTTAAGTGAAATGAAGGTTTTGTGAAAAAGAGCAGAGTAATCTACAGGCACAAAGAATATCATCTGAATCAAGTCTTTATGAAAACCTGTATTACCTTCATCCATCTGGGAATGCACTTGAGGCTGAATCTCTTCTGTGGGTGTTCTTTGGGGCATGACATGATGGAAATATTTTCTTTTTTGGAGGCCAGATCCATCCAGAAGAAAAACAAAATATGATAACTTTGTCAATACCAGTCTCTCACTGAATGGAATTCTAAGTGACTTTGAACAAGGTTTATGGCTATGAGCAGCTTGTCATTTGTTCTAACCCATCTCCCACACTCTTTAACTCCTAAGAAGATACGGCTTTCTCCTGTTTCTCGTGCTTCTTCGGGACAACAGTATAAATGTGAATGCGGTCATCAACATCGGCAGGAGCTTATTCTTTCTGAGAGCTTCCTGGACTTAAATAAACAGATGTTTGCTAAGTATGAAGAAGAAAACTGGCAATGTATAAAGGAGCTTCCAATATGAAACAGTCATCCCTATTTGTCACACCATTTATATTAATCTTTAATCTTTAATCTTGGTTTATCTGGTGCTTTCCCAGCTATATTGACTCTGAAGTTTGTGTACTATGAATCCTAGTTTCTAGACCTGTTGGTGGAATTAAGGAGAAGCTAAATGGAACACAGTACAGGAAGTCTAGAAGTCATGCCTCTCCTCATCTGGCCATTACAACATGAGAGACTAAATAGTAGTTTGCAAACCTAAGCTGTTCTCTGGGATTCTGACATACCTTTCTGCTAATACTGCTGCTTCACCTCACACAGTGACTACAGGCATATCCAAAGTAGAGATTTTAGCCAGAACTAAGAGAGTAGCCACCAGCCCTGTCATACATTCAATATTCATCAACTCTGAAACCCTTTTTTCCTGAATGTTCTTAATTTCAGTTATTCTATTCCTCTATCAGCCCTCTAAAATATAGCTGCACTTTTAAAACCAGGTGTGTGGTA
Source organism: Sus scrofa (assembly GCF_054392235.1). Classification (NCBI taxonomy): domain Eukaryota; kingdom Metazoa; phylum Chordata; class Mammalia; order Artiodactyla; family Suidae; genus Sus; species Sus scrofa. The sequence continues at coordinate 37,312,217 of NC_139386.1, read as the reverse complement.
ATATTAAACCAGTAATAACATTAGACCAGTAATATTTTGTTGGGAAACAGTGATTGAAATTTTTAATTCCTTGGATACATTTCCTAGACTTTTACATTTTCTTTAATTCCTAATTCCTATTCTGCCTCTTACTGTTGCCAGATTGTTTATTTTATCTCTGTTAAGTCATATCCCTCTGTAATCGCCCCAGTGCAGACTCCTAGGCTCTGTGCCAGATAGCCAGGCCCTCTAACTTCTACCAGAAGAGAGGCAACCTGCATAAAACCCATCTCCCCTACTTGGAAAACCTTCATTCACATTATCAGAATTTGCTTTTCCTCTAGTCTGTATCTTTAAAGGTAGGACATCAAATTTCCTTTGAAGTGTTTTTTTCTCATTTTAATTTTTGTGAATGCTTGGTAGGTAGTCCTGTTTTTCATCAGGTCCATATATAAGTTTGTGCTTAGGATCCTCCTGAAGATGATCATCTGTGTGTGTGTGTGTGTGAGCACTTGTATGCAGATGAGCTTTTTACTTTTGAATTTACCAAAGCTAGTGGTCTGTTTCTTTGTTCTATTCACTTAAAAAGGCATTATATTTCATTTTATTGACTACAGCTTCCAGAAGTTCCTGGCACAGGGACTGAACTCAAGCCACAGCAGCGACCTGAGCCGCTGCAATTGGCAATGCCAGATCTTTCACCCACTGCACCATAAGGGAATACCACTTAACAAGACATTTTAAAGCTTTCCTATATCAGTACATCAGTCACTCCCTTCTTTTTATCAGCAGCATAGTATTCTATGTGGTATCCGCAGTGCAGTTATGATTTATTTTATCATTTGTCTGTAGATGGATATTTCATTTTATTTTTCCCAGATTTTAAATATTTCTCATGATACTGTGGTCAACTTCGTTGGACATTTATCTTTGTATTCTTAAGTATTACTTTTAGATTCCTACAGGGGCCATTTTGATTACCAGGCATGGATATTTAGAATTTGGGTAGACATTCATTTCCAATGCTCTCTCCCACCCATTCAAAAATACTATATTTATACTTTTATCCACCATACATTAGGGAATCATTTTTTTCTCCTTCCACACATAAGATATTACCAGTCTTTTAAATTTATGCTAATCTGATGAGTGAAAATTTTGTATTTCTTGTTTTAATTTGTGCATGCTTAATAAGTAGTGAGACTGAGCAAATTTTTCCTGTTTTTCATAGAACAATGCTCTCCAGAAGGATTAAATAGCTAAAGATAAAAATAAAATCTTGAAAATGCTTCAAGAAAATGTATAATAAACCTAGGGATAAATCCATTAGACATAATAATTTTTAACCACATCTATTTTGAAAAGTATATCTGCAAAAAGCATCAGAATATAGTTAAAAATCAACTAACATACCAAGAAAAAACATTTGTTACACATGACAAACAAATCAGTAACACTCATAACATAAGGAGCCTCCTACAAATCAGTAAAATAAACAAAAAAAGAACCCAATAAAAAATGAATAAATACATATCTTTAGAAGATGAATCCTACATGGCCATTATGTCAATGCATAGAAATCTTCTTGATTCTTTTAAACATTGTATGGATTATCATTGTTTATGTAAACATTAATTTGTTGATAGACATCTAGTTTGTTTTCTACATTTTGCTATGATAAACAATTCTCCGAATGTGTGTATTACATAGGCATTAGCAATTTTTTTTAGTCTTGGCTTGATAGGTAGAAAATTCTACTTATTTAAAAAACTTTTTTCCTTTGATGATTGCTAAGATTTGGTATCTCTTAATATTTATACTTTTAACTGTTTTATGGACTTTGTTTTCCTTTATTTATTCTTTATTTTCTTCATTAAATAATTGCTTATTCTGTCCTCTACCCATTTTTCTTAGTATCTATATTGATTGAACAAACTCTTTATGTAGTCATGATATCCCTTTTCTGTCATACAAATTTAAATATTTGATTTCTATACCTTGTTTTACTTATTACCCTAAGTTTAATTTGCCAGTTTTTTATACTTAATATTTCTACATCAATTTAATTCACCTCTGTTCATTATTTATTTAGCTACGTCACTTACTTTTGTTTTCTCCATTATATCATTGTTCTCTCTCTAGATTTTATCCTCTTCAAAATGAAGAATTATATCTCCTTGTATAGGTCTGGACAATATCACTTATTTGATAATAATGGCTTCTTAATGAGGGCTACACAGGTGAGACTTAGAAATAGACATTTGGGTCCTGGCAGGTTCCGTAGCTCCTACAAACTGATTATAGATCCTACTAACAACAGACTTTTGCCATCCTTTCACATTATATTTGAAAGAGAGAATAGTATAGTGTTACTGTGCAATGGATCTACTATGCATATTCTCACTGGTTTAAATTCACTGATCATATAAAAAGAGAAGAATGCACTAGTTTTGTGTTTGATCTTTACCACATAGATCGAACGTCACGATCAATTGCTTTCAATATTTCCTTTGAAATCACATAAAGGTTCATATGTGCCAAATTTCATAAAGATCACATGATAAGGTCAAGAAATACAAATTCCAAGGCAGAATTTATATGCCCAGTTCACATATGACAGTAATACTGTATAACCATATGTTGAATATAATACACAGTATGTAAATGCTATTCTTGAAAGCAGTTCAATCAATAAAACCTAAAATAAATAACACTTTAATAACACATTTCAAATCGACTGAAAATGGAATAGATGGACTCTATGGCAAGAACATCCCTATAAAATTGACATTCAGAGACCATTAAAACCCAGAGAGTAAAACAATCTTGAAACTAAAAAACTGAATATTTAGAAGTTTTTAGAAAGCCTACTACATTGTATGCCAGGATGCAGCAGTCGTTTTTATTCAAAGAGCTATTTCAATAAAAACGGTGGATTGCCAAACATTAAAAAGCAAATTCCATTTACCACCACCAATAGCTCAAAAATACTTTTAAAATATATACAGTGTTAACCTTTTAAAAAGTTTAAAATTTAATAGAAAAATTCAAAACTGAAAAAAGTAAACTTTTAGTCATAATTGTAACTATTAAAAGATTGGCCAATTTTATCATTAAAGAAAGTTATGGGAAAGCTACTGAAGTTAACTTCAAAAGCCCAGCAGTAAAAGTGATTGTAATGTCAGTAAAACTCTGAAACAGATCAAATAACCCCTAAGTAGTACTAATCCACTGTGTCTTTGAACATGTGTATGCTTCTTTCTAAGCTGAAAAGGTTACCCCTTTTTTAACTCATTTCCAACATCCCGTTTAAAAAAAAAAAAAAATCTAACTATTCAACTGTAAACAGTCAGCATCTCAGAGTACAGAAACTTTACCTTCACTCAAAGATGATTTGAGCTAAGATTTGAAACATCTTTTCCTCTTTTTTTTTTTTTTTTTTTTTTCCATCTTTTCCTCTTGACCTGGTTCTGGGAAACACGATTTCATCATTCCATCATATAGAGAGTACTTCTCTTTCTCCGCACAAGTATTCGTGTACTGTATGTATATACACATGAATTAACAAAAGTTACATTCAATATTTTAACCATTTTTTTCTTTATCAGCTCAAAACTCTTGCACCAAAATAGATGTTTGTGTGATAGTTGACATTTTTAATTTTAATTTTGTCACTTCAGATCCTGGGAAGACTCTGCCTGAAGCCCTTGATTACTGCACAGTTTGGCTGCAGACAGTGCCTGGAGAAATAGACAGCAAAAGTGGTATTCCACCTTCCCTTGTGACCCTGCAAATTAAAGACTTCCTTAATGGACCAGGTAAGAAATTCATAATTCAAATTTTTTTTTCATGTAAGCCTGTTAACATGTAGGTTACCTGTTGTTCGCTATCCTGACATTCCTTGCCAAAAGCAAGTAGTTCATTTGTTTTCCAAGTATGCACTCTTCTCAGGCTGCCCATTCTAAAGATCAAACAGCAAATATTAATATGCATGAAAAGTTACCTTTAGTCTGACCCAAGTAGTTATCAATTAAAAAATAATTAACTGAGAGTTCCCATTGTGGCTCAGTAGAAATGAACCCAGCTAGTATCTGTGAAGACACGAGTTTAATCCCTTTGCTTGCTCAGTGGTTTGGGGATCTGATCCTGCATTGCCGTGAGCTCTGGTGTAGGTCACAGAGGTGGCTTGGATCCCGCATGGCTGTGGCTGTGGCGTAGGCCAGCAGCTATAGCTATAGGCCCCTAGCTATAGCTATAGATCCCTAGCCTGGGAACCTCCACTTGCCATGGGTGCTGCCCCTAAAAAGATAATAATAATGATAGTAATAATAATAATAACAATAATAATAATAATAAAAACTGGAAGCCAGAGACTTAAGATTTTATTTCTATGTTTTCTGCTAATTAACTGTGGGACCTGAGGCAGTTATCTAATCTCCTGTGCCTGTTTCCTTACCTGTAAATGAAGAAAATAAAAGAGATAATGGGTGGATAGATGGGTGGATGCTTGGTTGGTTGGATGGATGGGCAGTGGATGAGTGGGTGGATAGGATATGTGACATACATACATACATAAGATAGTCTATGTAGGTAGATTCAATTAGATAAATACACTTATTTCAAATGCTTTGCAAAGTGCTTGACACATATAAAAGCTCAATTTTAAATAGATACATCTAGATATCAAGAAGTGTTGATTGAGTGCTTATGTTCCAGGAACTAATTGCTTTACATACTCATATAAACCCAAGAAGTAGGCATTACAATTATCCCTATTTTATGAATAAGGAAGCTAAGTCTTGAAAAATGAAGTGAATTGCCCAAGATTATAGTAGCAGAGGATACATTCAAACTCAAATCTGTGTGACTCCAAAGACCTAGATCACTTCTGTACTGCACTAATTTTAGCATAATTAATGATTTTTCCTATCGTCTTCATATTCTTCTCCTTCTCCTTCTCTCTCTTTTGGCTACTCTGTTTCTTCTTCCTTCATCTCAGTTCCCCTCTTCTTCATCACTCTTCCCTCAACTCTGAATTACCAGAGATCTTAGCTATTTAACAAAAATTAGTACATTTCAGTTTTCCTTTTATCTTCTACTTACAATGCTGCAGAACCTGTTAGTCATCAGAAGAATACTAGTTTCTTCATTACAAATTTAAAACAATGATTGTTACACTCTCTTAAGATCTCTAGCAATACTCTGCAAGGCATAAATTTTGACGATGGGAAAACATCCCAAGGTGGACCTGATTCAGGTCGTGTGCTGTGTGTAGCATGCTAGTGCCCTTAAGCCCATGGCTGTGAGCAGAGGGGGTGGTCCATCATCGTGTCTGGGGTAGAAAGAGCCTAAAAACAACCTCAGCCAGCCCTTTCCCAGGGACCCAGGTCTTCTTAAGCATGTTTCTCCAGTGCTGGGATTTAAAAGGTATAGAAGCACGAAGAACTTTTTCTGATCATTATAAGCATCTAGACATGGTTTCAGACATTCATACGAACGCAAGAAGCTGATGATGGAGGCTAAGGGGGTCATTAAAGTTGGAAGAATCCTTTGGGGTGAGTGGGATGGTTGGGAGGAGTGGAGTCCTTGTACTTGGTTAGTGAGTGTGAAGGACCATATTTCCTTGAATTCAAATAACCGTCAACTGAGAGAAAAACATTTTATGTACCACTAAGAATAAAGAAAAAAAAATATCTATTTAAACTATGATACAGTGCTTTCTTACTGCATCAATTGAAGGACAAAAGACAGCACGCTAGCAGGAATGAAATAGGGTAAGAACATAAAGTTAGCTCTTGGAGAAGTGACAGGGAAACTAGCATTTACTTCTTTTTGCTCTCTTTTACTTTCAGATTTCTTTTGTCTTTAGCCAGTAGTCTTTCACCATTTTGGCTAGAAAATTCTCTTCTAATTAACATTTGATCGATTTGTTTATAAAGGGGATGAGGTCTGTAAGTTAATGATAAATTGTGTGCCATGTGTTCATGGCAACCAAATACACTGAATTTTAAGAGAAATATCAGTGTACAATTGAAAAATTATATGTTTATAATTCTGTCATTCAAGGTATGTAGTAGAAGTCTGATTTTTACAATAGTTGTGCTTTTGTGTTTCTTATACTTTTTAAAATTGGAAACTACATACATGCCATTTCTAATTTTAGACCCATTCAATAGATTATCTAGAGAGTGAAACCTTTAAATAAATGAATTGAAATAATTATGTAACAGCAGCATTTCTCAAACTTCAGTGTGCATTTGAATGTCTTTGGGGAGCTGGTTAAAATGCAAATGTAATTTAATAGAGATGAAATCCTGCATTTCTAACAAGCTCCTAGGTGAAGTGGATACTATTGGTCAGGGGACTACACCTTTTGTACCAAGATTTTATATTACTCATATTAATAAAACCTATACATATATGATTTTCTTAATACCATCGATAACAATTATTGGTCTCAAACTGAAGGTGAGGGGAGTGAAAAATGATGAGTAGTTATTTATTTATTTATTTATTTTTGTCTTTTTTTTTTTTTTTTTTTTTTTGCCATTTTCTAGGGCCACTCCCACAGCATATGGAGGTTCCCAGGCCAGGGGTCTAATCAGAGCTGTAACTGCTGGCCTACGCCACAGCCACAGCAACACCAAAACCAAGCCATGTCTGTGACCTGCACTGCAGCTCACAGCAACACCGGATCCTTAACCCATTGAGCAAGGCCAGGGATCTAACCGGCAACCTCATGGTTCCTAGTCAGATTTGTTAACCACTGAGCCATGACATGAACTCCAAAAAATGATGAGTAGTTTTTTAAATGGTACTTTTATTATGAAAAATCAAATACAGTGTCCAATAGATAGTTTAAGTTCTTCAAAGACTAAAACATTTTAACTAAAAGTATTTTTCTTTCATAAATTATTTGAGGGAAGATTAGTTTGAATGATGTCAGTTCTGTAGGATTCCACTAGAACATAAACCTAACAGCCTTGAACTGCTCCGGAATTTACTCTAAGACAAAAGTTTTCTTACTGTAAACAATTTGTCATATAAAATATATATGTAGATGGTATTATATAAATAATTATATTATCTCACTATATAGCTACTGTGTATTAATTTAGAGATCAGTAGGAATAACAGGACATATTAAAGCATTTCTTGCTTATAGGAATGTCTTATAGCTTTTTGGCAACTCAATAAAATTTTTTTTTCCAGATTTTAGTAATAGTATGTTAAGTGCAATATTATTTATGCTAAGACTGGGTAAACAAACTTCAGCTTTATAATATTCCCCAATACCATTCTTTTCCTTTGAAAAAGAAAAAGACCTTTTTTTTTTTTAGTATTGCAAATAATGCTTCTAAGTTTTATGCAGTATTATCATTGAGTCCTTTGCTACCATTAGTTTAATCCATGTGCATGTATTATTCCCAAAGAATGTTTCGTGCTACATCTCTAAAATAGTATCTTTTCATTTATTCTTTACTTGTTCTTGAATTAAGATTGTAGTAGCAATATAAGTTATGACCCTGAAGAGTAGGGGAAATACTGATTATAATTATTAACCTTAAATTTTCTACATAAAGGTGCAAACTTAACAGCTTTTCAATTCAGAATTTTAGATTTTTTGGAGGGGTAAAATTTAAAATTTCTAAACAAGGTGTTAGGAATGCTGCTCTTTAGCATTTGTTTTTGGAAAAATAATTCGGTGTTCTTAAGTATTCCTTTTTTTTCCTCTGTTCACTTAATAGTACCTTAGAGCAAATGGTAGGTCCCAACTTCCACATCAAAAAACCCCTTCAAAGCTCTCTCAGCCCCCACCCCCTTCCTTCAGAGGCAACAATTGTACCCATTAGCAAGGTCAGTGGCTTGGAGAAACCAGGAAAACAGCAGCTACCAGAAACCCACTAGAATAATATCTCCAGCAGGTGATAGATTAGTTGGAACAAATTGGAACCATTGCAGTTCAGCAATTCTGGTTTCTTTCAAGCTGTTTTTAAAATGTCGTCATTTTAATACACAATCTAAGCCCCGCGGAACAGTCCACAGCAGGTTAATTTGAATCATATGATGTGTCACTGCCCTCAGCTGACATGAGCTCTATTCCATGTGTGAAGCCATAATAAATCCATTCCCAACCGAGGAAAATTCCCCGTGAGAAGGTGAACTAATCCAGGCCTCACACTGGCATGCTCGCCCTCCGTAATTGAAAGCAGGGCCACCTGTTCCCAGCACAGTTAGCTGATAGAGGAAAAATTAGCATTAGATCAGATACTTCTTATATTGAAAACTCATTCATAACTCTTGCAAATTCAAATTCAGCTGTGTATGACATCATACCGAAACGTAAGAATGTGCCCATTTGATCCCAGTTTAAAAAGTTTTGTTAACTGTAGGATTTCTTAACTTTGAAATGAAATTTTTTTTTTTAATTTAATGAGAGCTGACACGTGAGAAGAAGACCTGGGTAGGGTGCAGATTTTTCTAATTAACTCAGGGTCATTTACAAAACACTCGAGCTCCCTGATATTTTTTTCATTGTTCCTTTGCAGACATGTTTTTGAACATAATCACCATAGCCATGAAATGACATTTAAAGGACAACAAAGAAAAAAATATGCCAAATTGAGAGAACATTCCCCCATCATTTATGTTTCATTATAAATTCATTAGCACACCACAATAAGTTATGACTGCAATTTCCTATTTCTTTTATTTTAGCATACCTGCTATCTCCTGTTGAAACTCATAGCCCCTGATATTTTTTCTCTTAATAAAATCATTTATGTAGTCTCTTCTTGTTTAATATGTTCATTAATTGACCTGTGTAGTTTTCAGTTTTTCTGATTTTATTCTCGCTTTGGATTGGTTTTATCAGGGTTTTTTTGTTTGTTTGTTTGTTTGTTTTTAGGGCCATACCTGTGGAATATGGAGGCTACCAGGCTGGGGTCGAATCAGAGCTGTAGCCACTGGCCTACACCACAGCCACAGCAATGCGGACTCTGAGCCACGCTTTCCACCTATACCACAGCTCACGGCAATACCAGATCCTTAACCCACTGAGCAAGGCCAGGAATAGAACCCATGTCCCCTAGCTGGGTTCGTTAATTGCTGAGCCACGAGGGGAACTCCCCTGGATTGGTTTTATTTAATTTTTGTTTTTATGGTTTAACCTACTGTTTTATAGGTTGCAATGACTTTAATTTTTACCTTAAAAAAATTCCTAAACATCCTAGAATGTCCAATTTCTACACCCCTCTTTAATATGAATGAAAATATATATTTGAGTAATGTAAAGTATTACTTTAAAAACTTCTCAGATACAGTAACGTACCATTCAAACAGGTTTATTTATGAATATAAAGTAGAAGTTTTAAATTGTTTACCTCCAATTTTGTGTATTTTTGAAATGCTCTTTTCTTGGTGAAATCTTTTTTGTTCTGTTGTTACTGAACTTATTTCTCATTGGGAATTAATTCAGACATGTTGAAGATGACTGATTCAAGGGAATTAAGTTACCTGAAAAAGATAGCACAAATAGGGAGTTCCCACCGTGGCTCAGTGGGTTACGAATCCAGCTAGTATCCATGAGGGTCGGGGTTCGATCCCTGGCCTCACTCAGTGGGTTAAAGGATCCAGCATCACCATGAGCTGTGGTGTAGGTAGAAGACACGGCTCCTGCATTGCTGTAGCTGTGGTGTAGGCCAAAGGCTGCAGCTCTGATTCAACCCTTAGTCTGGGAACTTTCATATGCTGCAAGTGTGGCCCTAAAAAAAAAAAAATAAATAATTAACACAAATAGCCTCCTGACATTTTTAAGGTACAAAATGAGGAATAAGTAATGTGACTTTTAAATGCAAGAAGATTCAAAATGAAAGTAAGCATCTTAAAAAGCTAATTTTAATTAATTTATTCCTCTCTATGTAACACTGATAGTTAACCCTTTGCTTCTTTTCTCTTTCTAGAAATAGGGCCAAGGCCCATACTCTAATTACTAGAGTCCTATCTGTTTCTTAATTCAATTTTACAGCCATACTAGCAAGCTATCTTCTACATTTAAAGAAATGTAAACTAGTTAATAAAACTCTAAGAACCTTGACTTTTACATTTCCTGAGTTTTATGAGTTCCAATTTGCAGTGTCAGAATTACATCATCATAGTTTATTTTCCCCGTGATTTATCATAATGAAACAGTAAACTTGATGTCAGGTATCAAATAGGGATTGGACCATGAATTTTATTTTTACATTTTTTTTAACCAAAGTAGAGTTGATTTATAATATTGTGTTAGTTTCAGGTATACAGCATAGTGATTTCATTTCTTTGGAGATTGTATTCCATTATAAGTTATTATAAGATACTCATAATAATTCCTAGGGCTATAAGTAAATCTTTGTTGCTCATCTGTTTTATGTTTTATTTGTTTGTATCTGTTAATCCCATACTCCTAATTTGACCCTCTCCCTCTCCCCTTTGGTAACCATCAGTTTGTTTTCTATGTGTTTGAGTCTGTTTTGCATATATATTCTTTGTATTATTTTTGAAATTCCGCATGTAAGTGATACCATACAGGAATTGTTTTACTCTGATTTATTTCACTAAGCATAATATTCTCTAGGTGTATCCATGTTGCTGTAAATGGCATTGTTTGTTCTTTTTTATAGCTGAGTAATATTTGTGTGTGTGTGTGTGCCTACCTCATCTTCTTTATCCATTCGTCTGTCAGTGGACATTTAGGATGCTTCCACATCTTGGCCGTTGTGAATAGTGCTGCTGTGAACATTGGGGTGCATGTATGTTTTTGAATTAGAGTTTTCGTCGTTTTTGGATACATGCCCAGAAACAGAATTGCTGGGTCATATGGTAGTTCTATTTTTAGTTTTTTAAGGAACTTCCATGTTGTTCTCTAATGGCTGCACTAATTTATATTCCCACCAACAGTGTAGGAGGAACCCTTCTCCGCACCCTCTCCAGCATTTATTTGTAGATTTTTTGATGATGGCCATTCTGACCAATGTGAAGTGGTACTTCATTATAATTTTGATTTGCATTTCTCTTAATAATTAGCAATGTTGTCTGTCTTTTCATGTGCCTACTGGCCATCTGTATATCTTCTTCAGAGAAATATCTATTTAGGTCTTCTGCTCATTTTTTGATTGGGTTGTTTTTTTGATATTAAACTCTGTGAACTCTTTGGGTATTTTGGAAATTAATCCCTTGTTGGTCACATCATTTACAAATATTTTCTCCCATCCCATAGGTTTCCTTTGCTCTGTAAAAACTCATTAAGTTTAATTAGGTCCCATTTGTTCATTTTTGCTTTTGTTTCCATTACTTTAGGAGACAGACCCAAAAAAATATCGCTGCAATTTATGTCAAAGTGTGTTCTGCCTGTGTTTTCCTCTAGGAGTTTTACATTTAGGTCTTTAATCCACTTTGAGTTTATTTATGCATTTATTTATTTATCTTTTTTCTTTTCTTTTCTTTTTTAGGGCTGCATCTACCACATATGGAAGTTCACAGGCTAGGGGTCCACTTGGAGCTGCAGCTGCCAGACTACACCACAGCCACATTAACACTGTATACAAACCATGTCGGCAACCTATGCCACAGCTCACAGCAATGCCAAATCCTTATTCCACTGAGCAGACCCAGGGATCAATCAAACCTGTGTCTTCATGGATCCTAGTCTCTCCTAGTTGGGTTCATTACTGCTGAGCCAAATGGGAACTCCAAGTTTATTTTTATGTATGGTGTTAAAGAATGTTCTAATTTCATTCTTTTACATGTAGTTGTCCAATTTCTCCACACCACTTACAGAAGAGACTATCTTTTCTGCATTGTTTATTCTTGCCTCCTTTGCTACAGATTAATTGACTGTAAATGTGTGTTGATTTTTGGGCTTTCTATCCTGTTCCATTGATCTATATGTATATTTTTGTGCCAGTGCCATCTTTTTTGATTACTGTAGCTTTGTAGTATAGTCTAAAGTCTGGAAGCATGAGTCATATATGTTGAAGAAACCAAATCATTTATCCTATAGAGCTTGCCACAGTTTAGATTTTGTCTGCCCCTGTTTTCTCTGTTTCCTATGTATAAACTGGTAGTTGACTTAATCTGATTCAGGTTTGCTTGCTTGCTTATTTATTTATTTATTTATTTGCAAGACAGTTTTGTAAAAGTTTTTGTATTATTCCATCAGGAGGCGTATAATGTCTGAAGGTCTCTTTTTTTGATGTTAAAAGTCACTGATTCTCAATGCCTAAGTTCATTGGAGGTCACAAACAATAATATTTGGTTTCTAGCATTCCTTTTTCACATATTAGATGGACTATTTCTATAAAGAGAAACATCTCCTCATGTATTATTTCATTACCTAGTAGTATTGTTCACCTAAGAAAGGTAGGATAAATTCTTAATTATTTCCCTATTTTAAAAAATAAGCTGGTTTTCTAGATGGGAAGAATTTTTTCAGAATGTCCTTTGCACTTTTTTTTTTTTTTTTCCTGCCATGCCTGTGGCATATAGAGGTCCTCAGGCCTGGAATCAAACCTGAGTCATAGCAGTAACCTGAGCCACAGCAATGACAATACTGAGTCCTTAACCGCTAGGCCACCAGGGAGTTCATTCAGAATATATCTGTATATTGAGTCATCATAATATACACTTTAAATAATCTTAGAATTCTGTCAGTCAATCCTCAATGAAATTGGGGCAGGGGGAGGGAGGAATGAGATGGTGTTCTGAGTGTTCCAGTGGTGGCCGTTTGCTATTATACTGAATTCATTATTTTTAATGATGCTCAAATTGTCTCATCATTGGCAGTGATACTCTAAAAATGGGCTTCTCTGTTTTTAATCTTCCTTCATTCTGAAATCCTTGCTCCCGTATCTCAGAATATTTGGCTGTTCCTAAAAATCAGATCTGCCGTCTCCAAGGATAAGTGTATGCCATCATTGAGAAAAGGAAGAAAAATAGCAGGAGATGGGCACCAGAAAAGCTGCCACAATTATTGGAGCAATGGAATGTACTTAGTCTTCTATGGTAACTACTTAGAAGCTTAGAGTTCACTGCAAAGCATTCATTATATAGAAAACCAATACAATAACCCTATAATCAGAACTTTTATGTTGTGATGTTTTTGGATGGGACAGTGTACTTAAAAAAAGTCAATGCTGTATCATGAGAATATGTGCATGAGTAATAATGCTATTAATGATGATTCCCACATCCCAGTAATAATCACCATGAACTGCTACTGGCTGACCCAGTCAAAGGCATGTGTCTGTCCGTGTCTCTGAGCCTCCTCACTAGTGCATCAGACAGCGTATACCCAGTTCCATTTGGTATACCATGTTAATTGACTCAGTTATGTCTTCCACCACTGAGGTGTTTACACTTCACACCGTCAATGAAAACACATTGATCTCATTGTCAAGGGCAGCTTTCCAAGTTTTCTAGCTCTCACACCTGCAACGACTCAGTCTCCACTGTCCATTATAATCATGAATACCTTTACTTGGACGCTGTAACAAAAATCTGAATTGCTAAATAAGAGAAAAAAAATGTACTGTGACCTAATAATAAAAAAATATTTTTAGTAGAGTTACTATAATGTATAAAGTCAAATTTGGTTATAAATTTGTTCTTTATTTTGCATTTACCCCCCTGCCAAGGAGCGGGGGGGAACCATCATTATGCCTGTGTCTGTGCATAATCACCATGGCCACTGACTGTTTTCCTAGCAAGCCCTGCTTGTCTGAAAAAAAAAAAAAATTGTCTTTTACAAATAAAATTCCAAAGGAAGAAGCACTTAACAAAGAAGTTTTCTTTCATAAATGTTATGATTTGGGTATAACAAGACATATTGAATCCATTGGGTTTTTGGTAATAGATTTCAAAATACATCATAAATGTAAGTAATATGATGACTAATGGGTCAAGTAAAGTTGGAACAATTTAAATAAGAAAATAGCTGGAACAGTTTTCAGGAAACTCTTCCAGTTTATGTTTGGTCCCCCACAAGGTGTGCATTAACATAAACTTAGGGGAATCACCTCTGGGGCTTGAATTCCCTCTCTGATTTCATTATTACAATATGATTCTTTTCCTTTCACTATTAAGTCATCTCCTAGGGTGATGGGAGCATAAAATAAGTGTAATTTATTTGTATTTTTCTAATCTCCTTTTAACTCAATAATCATTCCATCATTCTATTTTCTGGTAGCTGTTCAGAAAATTTTGAAGGGTAATTAGAATCTAATAATTGACAGGCATGGATTTACTTGGTAACTTAAAGATACAGAATGTGTTCTGGGGATGGTGAGAAATTAGATTTGGCAGAGAAATAGATGACTCAGCTGGGAGATTCTCTATTACTACACATTCTTAAACTCTAAACTTTGAAAATAATCCATTTATTTAAGTTCATTGAGGATTATGAAAAATTCTAAACCCTTTAAAACAAGAATCTGATAATAATTGGAATAAAACCCATGTTAACAATCTATGCCTGGTTCTTTATTCAGTTATATTTTCAGTTCTTATAAAATATCATTCTGTATAGCTCCCACTGTTTCTGTTGAATAAAACTTTTATAGTCCATTTCTTTAATATTTTCTTCTTAATAAGGAGGTTTATATTTCTCCTCAATGTTGAAAAAACAGAAAAGAAAACCAGAAAATATATTGCCCAATTTTTATTTATTTTCAAAACTGCCAAACCTTTTTGCATAATTTTTCCCATTTATAAAAATAATTGTCCTATCGTTATGACACTGCAGGTATTTACAATAAAGGCACTAATTTTCCAACCCAAATTGTACGTGACTAGTTCTAGGATGTAGAAGTCTAGAGACACTGGGTAATGAAAGTAACCATACAAATTTGTTGAGTTGTGAGATGTGACAGTGACTTCATGATTTTAGTTGAAGGATTCACACATGCTGATGGACTTTAACCAGCAATAAAGGATGCTGGGTTCTATGGCATTTGTGGTGCTTCTCATCCTGGTGCATGCTGCCTATCTCTTGGTGAACATGGTGCTTTGAAAGGAATACCTAGTATTGCAGCATACCCCCATTTCAGCACTGCTTCTTGGGCCCAAGTAATGTCTAACTTGCCCAAATGGGACTGCCCCAACTCCTCTGTTTATACATATGACAGGCTGTATTTTGCCAGGAATGTGGCTCAGCAGTCTGGATGTAGAGGGGTGGGAGTGAGGGACTTTGCTGTCTAGTGAAGGGTACTGTGCACAGAGGTTGCACTGTATGCAAACAAACATACAGAAACCATTTAAAAGGTAAATTAATGTTTTACTATCAACTTGTTTCTTATAAAAAGTTAACATAACACCTGTCTAGTAGATTTTTGAACTTTCAAAAAACTTTTATCAGCTATTCTGTGACTGAGAGACTGCATTTGTACTCCTAGGTTTAAGATCACTCAAAGAATTAAGTTTTGATCTGACCTCACAGGACCAAAGTGTCCATATAAGTAAGCCCTCCTTACCAATCTTCTGTTCTAAAGAAAGAATCCCTCAGAAACCAGCCCACAAAAAGTTCACATTAAAAAGTCTTGAAGCAAAAGAAACGTATAAGAAATTTAAATAATTAAACTTTAAAAATGGTTTTTTGAATTATTCTGTAACATTTATTTTTAAGTTATTAAAGTTTAAAATCACACTGACATTTTGGAGACAAGTATATGAGAGGGGAAGATCCATTAATTGTTTCAAATTTTCTTAATCCTAAATTTTTTGAGTCCCTGCTAATTGTTATATATAATATATATATGGCTAGTGGCCTAATAGAGATTCATGACTTAAAGATAGAATGACAGGCAACTGTAAGTAATTATATACTTGCTATTTCCATTTTGTTTTTTTTCTGTTTTGCTTTTTTTGTTTTTGTTTGTTTGTTTTTGTCTTTTTAGGGCCAAATCCGAGGCATATGGAGGTTCCCAGGCTAGGGGTTGAATCAAAGCTGTAGCCACTGGCCTGCGCCACAGCCACAGCAACACCAGATCAAAGCCACGTCTGTGACCTATGCCGCTGCTCATGGCAACACTGGATCCTTAACCCAGGGATTTAACCTCTATCCTCATGGATACTGGTCAGATTCCTTTCCCCTGAGCCACGACAGGAACTCCCATCATCTCCATTTTGAGCTACTAGACCTGCACTGAATAAAGACTGCTTTTGATGTTGTTTTGGTAAATAGATCTTTCTGATTTGAGACTGTTCAAAGAAGTTATATTTGGTAGAATGAGGTGGATAATGTAACCCAAACAGATTCATAGTTGAAATTCATCAATATGATCAGGTTTTTAGTACACCTTTCTTTTTTCCGAATTAGCAGCACTTCTGCTTATAAAAAAGAGACTTCTTTTAAAATTTTTTAGATCAAGAATTGTCCTGTAGGAGTTCCTGTCGTGGCTCAGTGGTTAATGAATCCAACTAGGAACCACGAGGTTGCAGGTTCAATTCCTGGTCTTGCTCAGTGGGTTAAGGATCCGGCGCTGCCGTGAGCTGTGGTGTAGGTTGCAGACACGGGTCAGATCCTGCGTTGCTGTGGCTCTGGCGTAGGCCGGTGGCTACAGCTCCAATTCGACCCCTAACCTGGGAACCTCCATATGCCATGGGAGTGGCTGAGAAATGGCAAAAAAAAAAAAAAAAAAAAGAATTGTCCTGTAGCTTCTCTAACTTTTAGGAGTAGCATTCCATCATCTTCACCTTCTACAGAAAGGCCACCCTGATCTCACCATTCAAGATATTAGATAAATATTCTACTACCTTTGTGGAGAGGCCATGGAGAGAGGAAAGTAAACCTGAAGAACTGACCCAGTATAGAGTTGGTTAGCACTTAGGCCTAAAGTGGGCTTCCCCTACACATAAGAGCACATTCCAGCCCTTCAGTTTTTTGAGAAACACATAGGAGGGTAAAAAATAAATGGGGTGGGAAAAACTGTCCTGTCATGCATATGATAAAGTCATTGAAATTATTTTTTTTAATTAATCTGCAATAAAATTGTCCCTCTTTGGTGTACAATTCTATGAATTTTAACATGTTATGGATTCCTATAACCACCACTACAGTCAGTTACAGAACAGTTCTGCCATCTTAAAAAACTCTCATGGTATTCCTGACCCTAAACTTAGCTAATCTCTGATAGCTACTGCTCTCTGTCACTTTAGAGTTTTTGTTTATTTGTTTTGCCTTTTTGAAAATGTCACACTAATGAGATCATAAAACATGTAACATTTTCAGATGTTCATAAAACATGTAACATTTTCTTTTATTCACATACTGCCCTTGAGATTCAGTCAAGTGGTTGCATGTAGTCCATTCCTTTTTATTGCCGAATAGTGTTCCATTATGTAGATATACCACAGTCTAAAAATTCACCCATTGAAGGACACATAAGTTGTTTCCAGTTTTGGTGATTATCAATAGTGCTACTTTAAACATTTGTGCATAATTTGTTGAGTGATCACAAGTTTCATTCCTCTATGATAAATATGTAGGTGTGGGCTTGGTGGGAAACTAAAATGTTTTCAGATTGCCTGTATTGTTTGACATTTCCAACAGCAAGGTTTTATTTGCACTCTTTTTTAAATCATTTTTTTAATTGTAATCAACTGTTACTTCCCCAATACATTTTTTTTCTACTGTACAGCATGGTGACCCAGTTACACATACATGTATGCATTCTTTTTTCTCACAGTATCAAGCTCCATCATAAATGACTAACTAGACATAGTTCCCAGTGTTATACAGCAGGATCTCATTGCTAATCCATTTCAAAGGTTTGCATCTCTTAACCCCAAATTCCCAATCCATCCCACTCCCTCCCCCTCCCCCTTGGCAACCACAAGTCTATTCTCCAAATCCATGGTTTTCTTTTCTGTGGAAAGGTTCATTTGTGCCTTATGTTAGATTCCAGATATAAGTGATATCATATGGTATTTGTCTTTCTCATTCTGACTTACTTCACTCAGTATGAGAGTCTCTAGTTCCATCCATCCATGTTGTTGCAAATGGCATTATTTTGTTCTTTTTTATGGCTGAGTAGTATTCCATTGTGTATATATACCACATCTTCCTAATCCAGTCATCTGTTGATGGGTTGTTTCCATGTCTTGGCTGTTGTGAAGAGTGCTGCAGTGAACACGCGGGTGCATGTGTCTTTTTCAAGGAAAGTTTTGCCCGGATCATATATCCCAAGAGTGGGATTGCTGGGTCATATATAGTAGTTCTATGTATAGTTTTCTAAGGTACCTCCATACTGTTCTCCATAGTGGTTGTACCAGCTTACATTCCCACCAACAGTGCAGGAGAGATCCCTTTTCTCCACACCCCCTCCAGCATTTGTTAATTGTGGACTTATTAATGATGGCCATTCTGACTGGTGCGAGGTGGTGTCTCATGGCAGTTTTGATTTGCATTTCTCTAATAATCAGGGATGTTGAGCATATTTTCATGTGCTTGTTGGCCATCTGTATATCTTCCTTGGAGAAATGTCTTTTCAGGTCTCTAAAATAGACAAACAACTTATACAACTCAACAGCAAAAAAGCCAACAACACAATTGAAAAATGCACTCTTCTAATGACTAATGTCATTTGTCTTTATGTGTGCTTATCTACTATTCATATATCCTTTTGGTGAAGTATCTAGTCAAGTCTTCTGCCCATTTTAAAGTTAGCCTTTTTGTTTCTTCTTGTGGAATTTTGAATTTTTTTTTTTTTTTTTGTATATTCTGGATACTAGTCTTTTGGCAGATACGTGATTTGCAAAATTGCATGTATTTTCTCTCAGTGCATAGCTTGCCTTTTCATTCTTTTAATCGTACTTTTTACAGAGCAAAGCATTTTAGTTATGAAGTCCAATTAGTAAATTTTTTTAATGAATCATGCTTTTTTGATACTGTGTATAATAAGAACTCTGCCTAACTTCTGAACTCATAGATTTTCTCCTCTGTAAAAATCTAATTAAAACTGTTCTATAATTTTATATTTAGATCCATGATTCATTTTGAGTTAATTTTGGATAAGATATAAAGTTGAATTCAAAAGGACTTTTCTTTTTTTGGCATGAGGATGTCTAACTATTTGTTGATAAGACTATACTTTCTTCATTGAACTGCCCTTAACTTTTTAAGAAAATCATTTCACAGTATTTGGTTGTACTCTCTAATCTGGATTCTCTGTTCTCTTTCACTGATATACATGTATATCACCTCTCCAAAATTATACTTTCCTAATCACAGTAGCTTCATAGTAAGTCATAAAATTAGCTAGTGTACGTCCTCCAATATTATTCTTCTATTTCAAAAAAAAAAAAACCATTAAATAAAAAAAAAGGAGGGAATCTCAAAAAAAAGTGGTTTGGCTATCTATTCTAATTCCATTGCTTTCCTGTATGCATTTTAGAATCAGCTTTTCTATATATACAATAAATACCACTGGAATTTTGATTGGAATTGTCTTAAACCTAGATGGGAGAAAATTTACATTTTTACTATTTTGAGTCTTTCAGTAATTCATGAAATTAGATATTTAATAATTTTTTAACATTCAGATTCTGTATGAGTTTTATTAATTTATACTTAAGTATCTTATTTGGAGCTATGTGTAAATATTTTTTTGTTTAAATTTGTTTATTCCTACTGCACATTGCTAGTTTATAGAAACTCAGCTTATTTTTGTGGGGTGGTCTTGTACTCTAAAATCTTGCCAAATCCACTTAGTTATTCTAGGGGCTTTTCTGTAGATTTTATGGAGTGCTCTACATGGACAATCATGTCATCTGTGAGTAGACATCATTTTATTTCTTCCTTTCCAATCCTCATGCCTTTTATTTCTTGCCTTATTGCACTGGTGGGATCTCTAGTATTATATTGGGTATGAAAATCAATATTGTTGACTTGTTTCTGACCTTAGGGGTAAACATTCAATCCTTCCTTATCGAGTTAAGGAAGTTCATATCTATTGACAGTTTGCTAAGAGTTCTTACCGTAAATGGATATGGAGTTTTTCAAAAGCTTTTTCATCATCAGTTGATATTGTCATGTTTTTTTGTTTTAGAAACTGGTAATATCATTACTTTGACTGATTTTTCTTTTCTTTTTTTAATTTTATGAATTTTTATTTTTTTCCATTATAGTCTATTTACAGTATTCTGTCAATTTCTACTGTAGAGAAAGGTGACTCAGTCGTATATATATGAACAGATATATATATATTCTTTTTCTCACTTTATCCTCCATCATGTTCCATCACAAATGACTGGATATAGTTCCTTGTGCTATACAGCAGGATCTCATTGCTTATCCACTTTAAATGCAATAGTTTGCATCTGTTAACCCCAGACTCCATCCCACTCCCTCTGGCTCCCCACTTGGCAACCACAAGTCTGTTCTCCAAGTCCACGAGTTCTAATATTGAACCAACCTGGTAGTCACTCTTTTTTGTGGTATATTATGTTTCATACATTGCTGGTTTGTTTTTAATTTTTTTGAGGATTTTCATATTTCTGTTTTTAAGAGATACTGGTCTATAGCTTTCTTTCACTGTTTTTATCTGGTCTTGATGTCAGTAATTATGGCTTCATAAAATGAATTTAGGAGTGTTGTCTCCTATTTTCTATGGTACAAGAATATGAAGGAAAAAATGAGGAATTTTCTTAGTCCCTGTGAGCATCAGGAATTCCCTTTCTGTTCCTGAAGCCAGAAATAAAGGGTTTCTCCTACCACTCCCTCTACTCCCATTTGATGCCCACCTCCAGGTTTTGGGCTGTCCCAGGCTTTGGGGTACAGCAAGAAAAGGGAGAAACTCACTACCATTTTGGTGGTATTTTGAAGTCTAGTCATCTTCCCCAGTCTACCAGTTGCCATTTGCTTTTCACAGTCCTCAAATGACTGCTCTGTGTAGGTTTTATAGCTATAATCTCTCTAGATAATATGGCTGCATAAAGTGGGAAAAACAGGTTCCATTTTTCCTGGAACCTTGAAATAATATTTTTTAAAGAGAGGGAATTGGCAACTAACACAGTGAAGAGCAAGGTATTTTAGATGTTTTTACTTTGGGGGGAAAGGTAAAACAAGCTGAGGCAAACCTTCCTAGGCCTTGAAGCTTCAATTATGATCACATTAGAAACTGGAAGTATCATGTAGGTAAATATATATATGTGGAATTTGTGTTAGCTTTCTATTAATGCATAACAAATTACCACAAATGTAGTGGTTTATAGCAATACAAATTTATTATCTCACAAGGCTCTAGATAGATCAGAAGTCCAGGTGGGTTTTCTCTGCTCAGAATCTCACAAGGCCATTATCAAGCTGCCGGTTGGACTGGGCTCTAATTAAGAGGCTCCAGAGAAGAATCCACTTCCAAACTCATTCCATTTGTTTGCATAATTCAGTTCCTGTGGTTGTAGGACCGTAATTCCTTATTACGGTTGGCCAGTGCTTCCTTTCCTCAGCTCTAGGGAACCTCTTTCTTTTCACATGACCCCTATCATCCTCAAAGCAGCAATGACATATCATAGAGTTCCTCTCACATTTCAAATCTCTCTTACTTCCCCTTCTGCCTCCTTCATGTACTTTTTAAAATGTTCGTCAGACCTACCACATAATCTCTGTATCTTAAATTCAATTTACCTGGAATTTTTATCACAACTATAAAAATTCCTTCACAGCGCAGCAGTACCTAGATTAGTGTTTGATTGAATAGTCAGGGGAGAGAAATCTTGGGGGAAGGGGGTCGTCTTTAGAATTATGACCACAGCAGAACAGATTAGAATGTTTGGGGGTGCTCCAGTATGAAGTAACCAAACATGTGCTTCATGCTGAGTCTGAGGCACAGTGCTAAGTATTAAAAGTGAAAATGTGCACTCAGGGAGTTTGGGGTTAGTAGATGCAAGCTATTACATTTAGAATGGATAAGCAATGAGATCCTACACAGGGAACTATATCCATTCTCTTGGGATAGACCGTGATAAAAGATAATAAATATAAGAAAGAGAATGTATGTGAATGACTGGGTCACTTTGCTTTATAGCAGAAACTGGCATAACATTGTAAATCAACTGTAAATTTTAAAAAAGAATCTTCTTAATTGGTGGGAGACATAATCTCATAAAAAGATACTTGGGCAGGGCCAGTTTTGTGCAACTACTTTTTACAGAAAATGCTTAGCAATATCCTGAAGATTAGGCATTAGGCAAAGAAAGTGTACATTAGACAAAGGAGCAGCATGATCAAAGGCCTAATGGTATGACATAGCATGGGCCAGGGGAAGTGGGCTCTATAAACTCTTTGATATATATTCTGGAACTTTAATATTTGAGGCGGGCAATGGCTGCAGATAAGAAAAGGCTGGACTTTTTTTTTTTCCCCCATTCTAAGGCACTTGGTCTTTTATCCCATAGGTAAAGAAAACTATTAAAGAGTTTTAAGCTGTAGGGTGCCAGTCAGGATCACATTTGAAACATTATTTTGAACTTACTCTGGAGACTGGATTAACAAGACTCAGTCTAGACAGAGAAACCACTTAGGAGGCTTTATAATAGCTGAACAGTAAGTATCAAAGGTGTGGAGGGAAAAATGGAGAGTGGCTGGAGTACTGGAGAGGAGATTGGATTCCAGTAATATTTTGGAAATAAAATTGAGAAAACCTAATTATTGAATGGATTTGGACCAGGAAAACAGGGAATAAAATGAGTCAAAAAATCAGACTTTTTGTTTGTTTGTTTGAGCCAGTTGGTAGATTAGAGTCATTAACTGAGACAGGGAATATAGCATGTGTGAGAGAAGGTAGTAGCCTGTTCTGGATGAATTGATTTCATGGGCCTGTGGGAATTCAGTAGAAAGAAAGAAATCATTCATTTTTTCCCCTTCATTACATCATTAAATATTCATTTAGTATTTACTAGGGACCAAACAGTAGTTTAGGTACTCTGAATATTAAGACGTAGAAGCATCCTTATTGTTCAGGAGCTCACAGTTAGCTGGCCTATGACAGCTACCTAAGCAGTAACTATAAAAATAATGTAAATAGGTACATAATACACAGGATATTCAGGAAGCAATGAATAAGGCACCTCACTCAGCCACAGGGGTCAAGAACGATTTCCTGGAGGAAATGACTCAAGGATTAACTTGCCTCAAAGGACAAATTAGGCAAATAACCTGAGGTATAGTTTTTTTCCTGTGTCACTGGGACCGCCATACCTGAGATACAAGGACCAATGTTGCGGTGGCAGTCTGCAGCTCCCCTGTGTACCAGCCCATGGAGATTTTGCCAGTCTGTAGTGAAGGGAAGGTGGGTCCCTTATGTTCAGCAGTTGGTATAGGTGGATATTTAGGCACCTTGCTGAGTAGGTCAGTAAATTGTTTCTATGTCTATTTTTTGACCCTTAGTCTAAATCTCATGTTATGAATCCAAGTAAAAACAGATAGTTTCTGGCCTCAACCTGAGAGTCTTCTTTTTGCTTTAGTTTGGTTTTGTTTTTCTGTTGTTGTTATCATCTGTTAAGATTGTTCTTTTTTTTTTTTTTTTTTTAAGCTTTGGTAAAAGTTGGTATTTTCTATGCACCCACAGAAAAGGGAAGCCCACATTAAAAAATTTGAGGCAGAGTAGGACAATGTATGGGTCATTTGAACCATCCAATTTCCATAAAATATTTTGCCCACAGCCTCTTTGAGTACCCCCAAATTCTACAAGTCGAAAATACCGCTGTTTAAAACTCTTATATTTAGAGTGGGTAAACTACTGTGCAGCACAGGGAACTGCTGATGATGTCCTACTGTGCAGTACAGGAAACTATATCCAATCTCTTGGAATAGAACATGATGGGAGATAGTATGAGAAAAAGAATGTTTGTATGTATATGACTGGGTCCCTATGCTGTGCAGCAAAAATTGACACAATACTGTAAATCAACTATACTCAAATAAAAACTAAATGTAATTATAAAAAATAATGCTTTTCTGAAAAATGGTGCTGGCTGGAGTTCCTACTGTGGTTCAGTGGAAATGAACCCAACTATTATCCATGAGGGCACAGGTTCTATCTCTGGCCTCACTGATTTGGTTAGGGATCCAGCATTGCCATGAGCTGTGGTGTAGGTGCAGACGTGGCTCAGATCCCATGTTGCTGTGGCTGTGGCTGTGGCATAAGGCAGCAGCTGCAGCTCCAATTTGACTGCCGGCCTGGGAACTTCCATATGCAGCAGGTGCAACCCTAAAAAGCAAAAAAAAAAAAAAAAAAACCAAAAAACAACAAAAAAAAATTGGTGGTGGTATATAACTGAATTTTCCCATGCAAAAGAAAAAAAAAGTTGGACCCCCCTGCTTCATATAAAATACAAAATTTATTTCAAAGCAGCCATAGACCTAAATGTATGATAAAACTATAGAACTTGTAAAAGAAATCATAAGTGTAAATCTTGTGACCTTGGGTTCAACAATGGTTTTTTGATATATCACCAAAAGCACAAGCAAAATAATGTATCTGTTGGACTTCACAGTTAAAATGTTTGTGCTGCAAATGATACCATCAAAAACTTGGAAAGATAGTCCACAGAATGGGAAAAAATATTTGCAGATCTTATACCTCAGAGGGACTTGTATCCAGAATGTATAAAGGACTCAGTATTCAATAATATAAGATAATCCAATTTTAAAATGAGCAAAGGATGTAAATAGACATTTCTCCAAGAATATATACACATAGCCAATAAGCCCATGGAGAATGTTCAACATCACTAATCATTAAGGAAATACAAATGAAAATCGCAGTGGAATACCACTCCATGAACATTAGGATGGCTCTAATCATATATGACCCAGGAATTCCACTTCTGTGTATATACCTAAAAGAATTGAAAGCATATTCACATAAAAATTTACATGTGAATGTTCATAGCGGCATTATTTATAGTAGCCAAAAGTGGAAATAACCCAAACGTCCAGAAACTGATCATGGAAAAACGAAATGTAGTATATCCATAGGATGGAGTATTGTTCAGTCACAAAATGAATGACAGACTGGTGATAGATGTTTCAACACAAATGAATCTTAAAAACTTTTATAACTCTGGCTGGAAAAAAAAGACAGACACAAAAGGCCAGGTATTCATGTAAAATGTCCAGAATAGGCAAATCCATAAAGACAGAAATCGGCTTATGGATTGCCTGAGACTGGAAATGGGGAATGGATAGGGAGTGATTGCCAAGAGGCATGGGGATTTTTAATTTTAATTTTTGTTATATTTTTGGGGTGGTTGTGATAAAATTCTGAAATTAGATAGTGGTAATGGTTACACAATCTTGTGAGTATACTTAGAACTATTGAATTGTACATTTTAAGTAAGTATCTGTATGATATGTAAGTTAATATGTCAGTAAAGATGCTTAAAAAAAAAATTCCTTTAGGGAGTTCCCGTTGTAGCTCAGTGGTAACAAACCCAACTAGTAACCGTGAGGATTCAGGTTCAATCACGGGTTCAATCCCTGGCCTCTATCAGTGGGTTAAGTATCCATTGTTGCCGTGAGCTGTGGTGTAGGTCATAGACGCGGTTCTGATTCTGCATTGCTGTGGCTGTGGCACAGGCTGGCAGCTGCAGCTCCAATTTGACTTCCATATGCCCCAGGCACGGCCCTAAAAAGCAAAAATAAATAAATAAAATTTCCTTTTAACTAGGATGTTTTTCCCTGTTGAAAAAAGAATGTAGGGAGCAGAGCACATTTTAATATTTGCAGAAAAGTCTTAGGATTTTGTACCGCGGAAGGGTTGAGTGCCTGACCCTTTCCAGTGGACAATGGGCTAGAAGCAGGACTCGTAGGGTTTTGCTTAGCCTGATTAAAGAAACACAAGGAAAGGCACACTTAAAGAAATGGTACCCTGAGCAAAGCGAGCTTGAGCCTAGGTAGCCAGCAAGAAACCTAAGGTGCCAGCATTGAAAGATGAGACGATGTCCTCTTTGTGAAGACAATAAATATTCACTCTATCTGCTTGATAATTTTGCTGTTCTTACCTTCATTTGGGATTATGTCTTATATTATATCCTCAGGCTCCAATGAAAAGAATACTTGTTAGGTTTAGTCAAACACAACCATTTATTGAATACTTGTTAGGTTTAGTCAAACACAACCATTTATTGAATACATACATATAAGAGACACACTGTGCCAGGCACTGGGAATAAAGCTGTATGCCAAGCTCTGCCTTCACGACCCTATGTCTTATTGATAATAAAAGTAGAAGAAGGCAAGAACAGAAGTAATAGAGACTATTTAGTTTTGTTTTTTCTTCCTTTTTATGACCACACCTGCGGCATGTCAAAATTCCCAGGCTAGAGGATGAATGGGAGTTGCAGGTGCTGGCCCATGCCACAGCCACGCAGCTCGCAGCAACGCCAGATCGTTAACCCACTCAGTGAGGTCAGGGATCAAACCCTCATCTTCATGGATACTAGTCAGGTTCTTAACCCACTGAGCGGCAACGGGAACTCTGAGAGTAGGAAGGTTTAATGTCAGGGGACTAAGTGACAAATAAGGACAATATCAGGTATATTATCCATATAAAATGGACTATAGAGCTTAATATATCTTAGTCTACCCGTGTTACATTGGATGAGGTATTTGAAACTTTATCAATGCAGGATGTTGGGGGAAATGAAGATCGCAAAAGGGAACCAAATGTTTTGTGCATATACTTGATCAGAGAGTGGTAGGGGAGGCTATTTCAATTAATCAGTTAGATACTGATTAATACTAGGATTTGTATCAAACATTGTGCTGGATACTAAAGGAAGTCCTTTTATCTCAGAAGAAAGAATGTCAGTTCCAGTAACAAACTGGAAAGGCTGCTCAATTTTGCCTCAGAGTGGGAGGGTGAACGTAGATGCCCATTGCGTGGCCCTCGCTGTCCAGGAGCAGACAGTCATGTGGATTGAGGCAGGAATGTAGGCATGTAAGTAAGTGCCTTCAAGTAAATTCGTGGAAAGAATAGTTAGGTAATGTGTAAAGGAATTAGAACATCTGGCACTGAGTTCACAGTACAGGTGTGTTGGGAAACTTAATAGGAACTTGACAGGGAAGGAAGGCTTCTCTTCAGTAAGAGAACTTCAGTAATTTTCTTATCTTTTTCAATTCTATAGCAGACATCCACTTGGATATATCAAAGCCTTTGAAAGCAAACGTGAGTTTTACCAAGCTGGATCAGATAAACAACTTTTTAAAGAAGATACAAAGTGCACACTGCAGAGAAACTTCAGCCCTGTCCGACACCATGCCGAATAAGGATGAGCTTCCAGCCTCCAGGTGTTACCGTGGAAAGTTGTCTAAACTTAAAGTTCATGGTGATGGGACACAGAAGATTCCATTTACAGAAAACGTGTGGAAAACTGTTTCCTGCTTTCAAAAAATTTCTGTTCATACAACTCAGCTTGTGGTCTCCATGGAAACTGTCCCCCATCCTAATAAACCATGCCTGTTAGCATCTTTATCAACCTTCAGTGGAAGCCTTAATGTGAAAGCAACACAAAAAGTACCTGGTAAGTCACAGAAAAGGGAAGAGGGAGATGACAGGATGACTTGTTAGCATCTGACACTGCATAATTTGAAGATTTATATTATGTAGAGGTTAAAAGTTTCAAGGGCTGTTGGAAATGGGAACATTTTTGGTTTGTTACTCTATTTCAGGGAAGATGTTATAACAAATCATTTAAGCTTAAGTAATTTTAATGCCTTAAACTAAACTAATCCTATCCACCTCTTCAGGCATGCTCCTACAAATAGATATCTTTAAAACTGTTCATTCCTGAATTGCTTTTAACCTAAAAGAGCTGTAGTGGGAGAAGAGAGTCTTATCAAGTTTTGTGAATAATTAGAATATAGCTTTCAAAGTGTGGTCTGAGAACCAGTAGCATCAGCATCAGCTGGAAATTTGTTAGAAATGCAAATTCTCAGACTCTACGCCTGACCCACTGCATCAGAAACTCTGGGCATGGAGCCCAGGAAGAATGCGTTCCAGGAAACCTTACAGGTGATTCCGATGCCCTGCATGCAGTCACTGGTAACAATTTATTTAAGAAAGAAAAATTCTGGTGGCAGGAATGCTCTGGTGGCAGGAATGCTACACAGCTTGTAATAGAAGCCAAGGTTCAACTTTGCAGAGACAGTGCCGTCAAGGATTATCAGGCAGCAACACCTGGCAAGAAAAGCCTGGGCTTCTGTGCCCAGCTGAGCCTGGGGAGCCAGTCACCAGCAACTGAATGTCCTTGAGGGCGGAGAGGTGAGAAATTAACCGGCAGTGACATCTACATTTTCCTCTTTTGTTATGTGCTTTTTCACACTGTATCTAAAAGGGTGAGCAGAGGAATATGAGGAGGGGAAGAGAAAAGTCAAGGTACAGGTGGGAAATAACCTTTTTCAGTCACAGAAACTGCTGCTGTTAAAGTTCAGGGCATGATGCCAGAAATTTAACTTTGAAAGTAAAAGTAGCAAAAGGGAAAGTTTTTTGATTTTTTTTTTTTCCACTTTAATTTGCAGGAAAGAAGTGGGGCTACTGGGGTAGTGCAAGGGATAAAATAAATCCTGAAACTGTGCCGCAATTTAGTTGCTTACTAAAAAGTAATGAAGTGGCAGCTGGAATCTAACTGTTCCTCAGTTCATATAGCCAGCTTGGGCACAGTAGTTGAAGAGACACAGAAAGAGTCTAGTAGTTAAGAAGTATGAATTTTAGGCCAAAAAGTAAATGATTTATTTCTTTCTCATCAGAAATTATTTGTGACCAAGCCAGCTAAAAGCACTGTATTTTTTTTTTTTTTTTTGCCTTAGAAGTTAGAAATGAAAAATGTAAGGTCCATGGGACATGAAAGTCTTTAAGCACTGGAGGCTACAATGTCTGATTTATCCACAAATAAATTGCAACCCAGACAACACTGGGTCCATTCCTACGCCTGTCCACTTGTACCTTAATCATAGCAAGGAAAGGTTAGCACTCAAACAGAGTGAAAGAATTTAATATGTACTGTACTCAGTTCTAGGTCCTTTTCTTTTTTCATCCTTGTTTCTTATTTCATTCATTTGCTATTTGTATTTTACCCATTTTTAGTAGTGTCTATTCTCATAAATATCTCTAAAATATAATTAAAATCTTCTTACTGATGTCTACAAGGTCGTAAACTCATTCTGCTTTTGTCACTTGTTTTTTCCCTGTTCTTTTTACAGTTAACACTCTTACATTTAGTTAAATGCAGAAGCAGAAACTATAGCTTTGACCAAGATATACTTTATACAACTCTAATGTGTAGTGTTCAGCAAATGTTCTAAAGCAGTTCGTTTCATCAGCAAATCAAATAAGTTTGAAGTTAGCCATCTAATTAATAAAAACAATTTTATCATGGGAGCATATAACAAACACCAAATCTGTTTTCTCTACCTGTCTTCTTACTGTGATGGCATGCTCAAATGTTTAAAAGATAACAAAGTCAGCAAAATAATAACAAATTATAATTAAGTGAAGATTGTAAGTTCTAATTATTTTTATAGGTTGATTTCTAGGGAATTGTAATTGGAAGATTACTACGCATTTTCCAACAACTGATTTTTAACTAAGCAAAACTTTTTAAAAGTAAAATATAATTCGAGCTTTGAACATTAATTTCATTGTATAGTTGAATATCTTAAAATTTCATGCTTTACAGCTTGGAGGAAATATATGCAAATATATGTTCAAGATATAGTTTTAATAAGGGGTAAAAAGTATTTCCCACCAAAAAAAAAAATCCTACCATTAGTCGTATTTCTTTTTTGTATTTTTCAAATGACATCATTCTATTCAACCAAAATTTTTTATATCTTTGAGCTCAATAGAGTTAATGTCAGATTTTTATAGTTTGAATCTAATACAGAAATACTTAACTATGTCTTTGATTTTACAGTTTATATAACTATTGTGACCATCTGCAGCAGCTGCACTTTTCAAATTATTTGCTCAACCAAATTGAGCACAGTGACAAAAGTAGTCATCTCAGATGTACTATTAAACAGAAAGAAAAAGGAGCATTGCCTTGGTACAGCATAGCCATCTGCTCTACAGATGTTATTGTATAGAATGACTTAAGATAAAATAATTGTAGAAAATTTTCATTAAAACCTCAACAATTTGCACTTGTTTATGCGAATCTGCATAACTCCCCAATGAGACAACACACTTGGGGTTTCTTTGGTTCTCACTCACTTTCTCTTTGATCCTTTTTGATGTGCTGACTTTAATAAACATAGTCAAAAACACTGTGCAAAAACATCATGGAAAAAACTACAAAGGAACAATTATAGCAGCAGAAACTACTCTAATCCCTAACTTACGCAAGCTATTTTTAGTGAAATATTTTTTTTAACACTCTTTATGTGACAATGTTATATAAACAGGGTAAAACGGTCTTTTCCAGATGAGTTTTAATTTAGGAGCTGAAAAAGATTTGTAATGCTAGAGGAATCTTATGTTCTAAGTAATATTTAGAGAAACACAATTGGGAATGTGTCGTAGGCATGTTTCTACACTTCTGAAAAGTACAAAAAATATTTGAGTTTGCCTAATGATTGTTTTTTATCATCTAAACCGTCATAAGCTTGTGGGACGTGTATGGGAAAAGGGACTAATAAAAGAGTAAGAGAGGAAAGCTCATTTTCTTCCCAGGATGTTGTCAATACATTGAAATTTGAAATGCTTTTATATTCATTTACCAGTTTTTACAGCAAAATATGTACAGAGTATTCGCTGAAATATTTTCATCATTGGAAACAAAATGAAATGGTTAAGTATTTTACACTTAAAAAAAAAAAAGATTCATGAGTTCTTAGCCTCTATACTATTCTGAAGCCCTAAACTACCGGCGTTTCATGGGACTTGGGTTTTTTTTTTTTTTTTTTTATTACACTCTGCAGATGCAAGTGTAACAGTGACTTACAATAACGTATCTCATATTTCCGTTAGAACACTTATGTTCTGGCCCTAGAGTTCTGATGTTAGTAGATGTAATGATTATATTTTTTAAATTGGTGTATAATATTGCCAGAACTTCTGTGATTGTGCATAATCTTGCAAAAAATTTCTATGATTCTGCTATCGATAACAAAATTAACCCTGTTTAAAATGATAACTTATTTTCTGAACCATTTTAAGGCAGGTACTATTTCTTTTGCCATCCATTAAATCCATCCTGTTCTATAGTAAGTTCTTTTTTAAAAAACAACCCTCTCTCCCCACCCCACCCACCCCCACACAGTCCTTTTTGCTGTTTGAAGTACGGCGTTTTGGAGAAACTCTAAGTATGTAGCTATAAATTCTGAACCAGCAGTGTTGCACTTTGCACAGGCAGGGTGGGGACAGAGCTGCAGGCTTTAGCTCTCCTTGTCAGAATAAATTATGGCTCTATTAGGGCGGCCCTTCTTAGATTTCGGCAAACAAGGGTACACAATTCAGGCTGTGAAATAGCTGTGCTTTAGGCTGCCTTGCTGTTTCTCAGGAGCACTTAGATTAGCAAGCTCCTTGTAGATAAGTAAAAGGGAAATAGGATGTGAACAAGTTAGGTAGCACAAAGCTTTGGGGGAAGCACCTAAGTGAGGCCATCTTGGCTGGCATTTTAGTCAGAATTGGGGAAAAGTTGCAAGAATCTCTTTTCCATAGGAACTTGGGGGACTTTTCATCCATGCAGAAAACAATGAGTTGAAGTCAAAGAGCTGTGGTTTAAATAACTTTCACTACCCCAGCCTCTGTCATCCAGATGTACTTATCTTTGTGTATACACAAAAGTAGAAAGAAAAAAAGCATAACCACTTTATTTTTCACATACAGGAATTCCTCTTCTTGTGTTCATTGAATGCAGGACCAATAAAAATGTAAAGACCCTAACGTTCCTTTTCATGTATTAAAAAGTAAAACCAGGTCATTAATTGATAGAAAGTGGAGCTCCAGCTTTTCATTCCAGAGTCAACTGGATCTCCTGAGGAAAATCTCCTAAGGCGTTGTCATAGCCGTTGGATGCTACAGAAATGCACGTAAGCCTGAGGGGAAATAAAACATTAAATTAGATATGACTACCTAAAATAATATATTGCAATAGCAAGCCATTTACAACACCCCAAAGACTTTTGTTACTTTTAGTAAGAAATAGCATCTTTTTCCAGTGCCTGCACAATAGGAAATGAATTCTCTGACAGTTAAGCCAAAGGACAACCGTAACTTTTAAACAGCCACTGAGGACTGAAGTGGAAGCACAGCTTGTAGACAGCTATACAAATCACTAACAAACCTTAATGAATATTGGGTGTGGGCATCAGGGTCCTGTCATTTTTGACACTGTGTCTCAAGTAGCTTAAACCCAACACTCAAGGAAAGGTGCAGACCTATTGGGTCTGTAACATCTGGGGTTTTATTTGTCATTTTGGCATACCCCGCAAGCGCAAAAGAAAGAGTAAAAAGGGATTATCTTGACAATGAAATGAGTTACTGAATCTTGTGATAATGAAAAGCAGAAGAATTCTAATGCCTTTCTATAGTCCCTGAGGTGGAGGTGCGTTTATAGTTTTGCAGAAGTAAAATGGAGGCAGGCAGAACAGATGGCCTCGAGTCCATGAAACATGACACCCCCCCATCCCAGAACTGAGTACCACTATTAATCCTGGTCAGATTGCCTCCTATTACTTTGTAACAAGGTTCAAAGTTGCTACTGATGAACTGGCATGTCCTTCTTTTTTTACTTTAAATTACCTGTAGATTACTGGGTTTTCTCAACAGTGATATTTTTCTGTTCAATGGTAGACTATTGAGACATTCAAAAGAGGTAGAATGGGAAGCTCTAAATATTGAATGGGAAACAGTGGAAAAAGTAAAATTCTTACTTTTTTTTCAAAGTAATGTTCCTCTTTTTTCTCTAATATGTTGGGAAATAAAAACTATAAATTCTCTTGCGAAATAATTTTTCTTATCCTCTCCCTTAGAAATCATATATAGTGGAGAAGAAATCCCAACATACAAGTTTGATTCTCCTGGCTGTAATTATTATCACAGCATATGATTAGATAGAATTGGGAATAATAATAAGCAATATTAACACTACTATCTTAGAAATTATCTTTCTTTCACCCCTTCAAAAACAGAGGTAAAAAATAAAGAATGGTTTTTTGTTTTTTGTTTTTTTGTCTTTTTCTAGGGCCGCGCCCACAGCATGTGGAGGTTCTCAGGCTAGGGGTCTAATCGGAATTACAGCTGCCGGCCTACACCATAGCCATAGCAACGCGGGATCCAAGCCACGTCTGCGACCTATACCACAGCTCACGGCAACGCCAGATCCTTAACCCACTGAGCAAGGCCAGGGATCGAACCCTCAACCTCATGGTTCCTAGTCGGATTCATTAACCACTGCGCCATGACAGGAACTCCAAGAATGTTTGATTAAAAAAAAAAAAGAAAAAAACCTCACTAGTAGATATATGCTGTTTAGGTATATTTATATGCTCACTTTTTTTGTTTGTTTAAATTATGTTAATTCAGTCTTTACATATTTCATTTGGGATATTTACATTTTTCTGTGATAAGCGGTTTATATGGGTTTTTTGTTTATTTTATAAGTTTTATTGGAGTGTAGGTGACTTAGAATGAATGTTGTGTTAGTTTCAGATGTACAACAAAGTGAATCAGCCATGCATATGCATATATCTCCATTCTTTAGATTCCTTCCCCATGTAGGCTATCACAGTATTGAATAGATTTCCCCAAGCTATATAGTAGGTCCTTATTACTGATCGATTTTATGTATATGTAGTTTATAGTATATGCAGATATAGTAGTGCATATATGCCAATCCCAACCTCTCAATCCATCCCTTCCCCCAATGTTTCCCTTTGAAAAAGCATATTCTGTTTTTTGAATAAGTTCTTTTGTATCATTTTTATTAGATTCCACACATTAGTGATCTTATATGGTACTTGTCTTTCTCTGACTTACTTCACTTGGTATGATAATCTCTAGGTCCATCCATGTTTCTGCAAATGGCATTATTTTGTTCTTTTTATGGCTGAGTTATATTCCATTGTATATATGCACCACATCTTCTTTATCCAATCCTCTATTGATGGACATTTAGGTTGCTTCCATGTCTTGGTTGTTGTAAATAGTGCTGCAATGAACATTGGAGTGCATATATCATTTTTAATTGTACTCTGTCTGGATACACGCCCAGGAGTGGGATTGCTAGATCATAGGGTAGTTCTACATTTAGTTTTTTTGGTCTTTTTTTTTTTTGCCATTTCTTGGGCCGCTCCCGTGGCATATGGAGGTTCCCAGGTTAGGGGTCTAATCGGAGCTGTAGCTGCCGGCCAAGCCAGAGCCAGAGCAACGCGGGATCCGAGCCAAGTCTGCAACCTACACCACAGCTCACAGCAACGCCGGATCGTTAACCCACTGAACAAGGGCAGGGATAGAACCCGCAGCCTCCTGGTTCCTAGTTGGATTCGTTTCCACGACGGAAACTCCCTACATTTAGTTTTTTAGGGTACCTCCACACTGCTCTCCATAGTAGGTGCACCAGCCTACATTCCCACCAGCAGTGTAGGAGGGTCCCCTTTTCTCTACACCCTCTCCAGCATCTATTGTTTGTAGGCTTTTTGATGCTGCCCATTCTGACTGGTGTGCGGTGATAGCTCATTGTAGATTTGATTTGCGTTTCTCTAATAATTTGTGGTGTTGAGCATATTTTCATGTGTTTTTCTGTATGTCTTGTTTGAAGAAATGTCTATTTAGATCTTCTGATTGTTTTTTGGTTGGGTTGCTTATTTTTTTGATACAAAGCTCTAAGAGATGTTTGTATATTTTGGAGATTAATCCCTTATAAGTCACTTCATTAGCAAAGATTTTCTTCCATTCCCTGGGTTGTCTTTTTGTTTTGTTAATGGTTTCCTTTGCTGTGCCAAAGCTTTTAAGGTTAATTAGGTCCCATTTGTTTATTTTTGTTCTTCTTTTCATTACTCTGGGAGGTGGATCCAAAAAGATGCTACTTCGATATATGTCAAAGAGTGTTTTACTTACATTTTCCTCTAAGAATTTTTATAGTATCTGGCTTTTTTTTTTTTCTCTCTTAAGCTCTGTTATGTGATTTTTTTGCTCTTTGTATACATTTTTTTAGTGCTGTGTGGTTACTATGGCTGTTTTGGATTTTAATGAGAATGCTTTAAACATGTAGGATAGTAACTTCAGAAATTTAGAAGATAAGCGCTGGGTGCAATTTCTGATGTGTTAGTTTCCAGGCAGCAGAAAAAGTAAAAATCATCTAATGAGCAGCCGTCTCAGGATGTCCGAGCGTTCTCATGTGCTCTGTGGCGTAGTGAACATGATGTACCTGCCCAGCCTTTCGTAGAGGGAGATGAGCTCATCTCACAGAGATAACCATCTCTGACTTTTTCTTCTGATTAATCACCGACCTGAACTCCATTTGAACCTTGTTAGACAAAAAACAAGCAGAATTCCTGGCCCAAACTATAAAATATAATTAAGCCCTTTTGAAATGATGTGTAAAAGAACATTGCTGTACCCCCACTTATAACCACTACCACCACCACAACCAATAAAGTTAAATCAAGCACTGCCTGTAATGGATTAAAATAATAAATGTTCCTGGATTTCAGCGTTTGAAGTACTGGAAGAAAACAGGCTCCCAGCAGCCCGGGTAGCTGAATGCAGGAGAGACATTTATTAATGACGAGTTCAAGGATTTGGCCTGTTTAAGATCATTACTTTCTGTTTACCGTGTGTTACACATCTCATATTTTTACACAGCCCACATGTGTCCAGATGCAGTAATGAAAGGTTTTTTTTTTTTTAAACAAAAGAATTGTTAATTGTGTAGATACGATTCTCTTGGGGAATGTGCAGTCTTCATAAGACTCTGCTCCCTTGTAATGAGAAATCCAGTACAGTTATTATACTTTTCCAAGTATATATCCACCTTCAAATCTTGTCTCTAGCTAGATTACTCTTTCTCCCTATTGTTTTTAGTTAACCAAATTCCAGACTTAATCTAGACTGTAGAAAACTGTTAGCTTTGGGTTATTTGTTTTAGAATTGTGTCCTATGGCACTGGATTTTGTGTGTCTGAGGTACTATAGAAAAAAAAATCAGTGCTTTTTATTGCTTCTCTTAGTTTTAACAAAGATATGATAAAGAACCATTTTTTTAGATTGAGGTATAGGCAAAGGGAAAAAAAGGGACAACTGATAAAAAAATTTCCCATATACATATATTAAAACATAGTCTTCCCTTAACAGGAGAAAAAAAGGATGTTTGAGATAACAAAAATGTTATCAATTAACATGGAGATATCTCACTGTACAAAATGTTATTGGAGAAGAGAGTTTCCAGTCCTAGCAATTAAATATTAGAGATCTTTTTTCTTAATAGCATCTCCTCTGCGTCTTAATGATGGCACTTTATGAGTTACTATTAGGTGAAATGGACAAGAATTCTTGTAGTCCCTAGCACTGGGACTGTGGAAAAAGAGAGGGTTAGACGTAAATATCCCCCACTCCACTGAATTTGTGACAATGTTTAATTTTTGCCTGTAGTCACAGCAAACTACCCTGTCATCCACATAAGACAGAAGCCTATTTGCTAGGAAAATTTCTGGCAAAGCAACCCTGTCAGACCGAAGACACATCTTAGATGTTCCTTCGCTCTCTGGCTGGGGCCCCGGACTTGTAGGCTATGTTGGCATAATATACTGAGGCCATGCAAGACAGCCAGGGACAGGAAAAAGCATTTATTCACAACCCTGTCGCCAACTGGAAAAATGAAATTACTAAGAGCTAACTAATAACAGTGGTTTTCATAAAGCAACATGGTGCTGGAAGGAGGCAGACAGAGTCTTAATCCCAGCCCTGCCACTTGCTGTCAGTTGATTGTGGTAAAAGTACCAACACAGCTCATTTCCAAAATAAAGGCAAAAATACTCAATTCACAGGGCCATTGAGAGGATAATGTACACAGAGTACTCTACACATTCCTTGGCACAAATTGATTAAATTCCTCAATAATTATTAGTCGTTTTGTGTCTTGCTCTCCCTCTCTGTCCCAGCTCAGTCACACCATATGGATGCTGAGGTCATAGAGCATTAAATTTCAGCACTGAAAATTATCGCAAAGATCAGCCTCTTCTTTATCAAGAACATTTTTTTTTTTACCCTTTTCTCTCCATCATCCAGACACACTATATGTTGGATAAGGCAGCTAACATGACCATACCAACTTGATATGACTATAACCAAAAATAAAAAACTTGAGTACACTTCCTCATCCCTTCTCCAACAAATTCATGGTTTCTTTCAGGCTTTTTGAAATACTGAAAGTACCTCATGGACCACCGCTACTATGTGGAGCTCCCTAAGTGTCCGAGAACCCTAGACAGGGGTCCACTGAGCTGGTCTCAACTCCCTCACTCAATTAAGGGTACCAGGATTCAGTGATTTGCCGTGAGATATTCTGGGGTGCAGCAGAAACGACAGCACACAGCTCCTGGCTTCTGGTCTATGAAACCAATCTTTAAAAACCTGGATATGTAAATCAAGGCCAGTTTCGAGGCCAGTGCAGTAATTCACTTAACAAGTCTTTTTGCTTTTCAGCATTGTCTACGTTTCTGCGTTATTCCACCCATGTGACTTACTTTAAGAAAAATTGATTCACAGCCATTTTCTCATTAAATTAACCAGCTACTATATTCATCTAAGAAACTTTTTAAGTATGTATTGACTGTTGTTCTTTCCTCAGTAGGAAGGTTGTCATACACTTGCCAATAAGCATAGTCAGATTTGTGAGTCTGCTTTTTTTAAAAAAATAGTCATATGATCCAATCAAGTTTTATTTTTCTAATAAACCTACACAACTGTAAAAACATTATTAAGCATGGTGGCAGATTGGAGGGGAAGAAAGAGGCAAAGCATATCCTACATTGCTCTTTGCTGTTTTCAGCTTACTTTTTCTAGGATCTGAGGACTTTAAAACATTTCTCAAAAGATACCACTCCCAGACAAAGGCCAAGTAGTAGTTCTTTCTTTATGTGAAAGAAAAAAAAAAAATCCTATTCCTGCTACTGGGATTTTCTTATGTCCGAAAGAGTAGATTTGGATTAGGCTTGGGGGTGGGGTCTCAGCTTTTACTCACCAATGAGAGTCCCTGGGGATTGGAAGTCCCACCCATGAGAAATCATCAGTGCTTTGGAGAAGGGACGCATGTTAGCAGGTGAGTCACCAATTGGACTCTCCTTTGGAGTGCTGGAACTTTTAGTAACTTTGTTGAGGAACACCAGCATCTTTTTCAGCTTAAACATCAGTGTTCATATAGTTCTCTGACAGGTTTGTTACATTTAGTTTCATGTATTAGTCTTACCCTAGGTTATAGTTTAATAATAGATACAATGTATAGGCTTATTATGAAATAGAATGTCAGTAAATAGGATCTGAACCATT
Organism: Sus scrofa; assembly: GCF_054392235.1. Lineage (NCBI taxonomy): Eukaryota > Metazoa > Chordata > Mammalia > Artiodactyla > Suidae > Sus > Sus scrofa. Next base: position 37,273,714 of record NC_139386.1, on the reverse strand, counting down.
TACATATTCTGATCAAGAGGGGGGAATCAAGGGAATTCTTGTTGTGGCTCAGCCGGTAAAGAACCCGACTTTTATCCATGAGGGTATGAACCCAATCCCTGGCCTCGCTTAGTGCATTAAGGATCCGGCATTGCCAAAAGCTGCAGAGTAGTCTCAGATGCAGCTCTGATCTGGCGTTTCTGTGGCTGTGGTGTAGGCCTCAGCTGCAGCTCTGATTTGACCCCTTAGGTTGACAACTTCCAGACGCTGCAAGCGGATGTGGTGTGGGGGGGACAAGGTATTTTCATGGTTAAAGTACCCAACTGTCTTTTTTTTTCTTCTTCTTTTTAGGCTCACATCTGTGGCATATGGAAGTTCCCGGGCTAGGGGTCAAATTGGAGATGCAGCTGCCAATGTATTGCCACAGCCACAGCAATGCCAGATCCAAGCCATATCTGCAATCTACACCAGAGCTCAAGGCAACACCAGATCCTTTAACCCACTGAGTGAGGCCAGGCACTGAACCCCCATCCTCATGGATACTAGTCAGGTTCTTAATCCACTGAACCACAATAGGAACTCCCCAAGTGCCACTTTTTTGTGCTTCAGCATAATTATTTGAAGGAACTAGAAATGCAGAGGTTTCTGTCATCTCTTTATGAACCAGACTTAGAAAATTTTTTTTTCTAGTCCATCTGTCACTTATGGTCATCTCTTTATGAATCATACTTACCAAATATTTTTCTTCCTCACTGTTTGAGGCAATTCATGCTTCACTGTTACTCAAATCGACTTCTGAATGTATCTAACACATGCTTGCTGATTTTCTAGTAGCCTTAGATTATTTCCAGCTGGATAAAATACCTGAATATGCTTTGCTAGCCTGTGTTATCATTGAGTACTCTTTCTGATGGTGTACAGAAGCTTGATGCATACTGCATTTTGCACAGTCAGCATGTAGAGTAGGAGCCTTACTAAAGGTTCTAGTTAGATGTAGGGCTGGCAGCATTTTGTAAACATTCTCCAAAACAAGTGGTTTGCATTTATTAGTCTTCTGAAGGAGTATTGCAAAGGTCATAAAACTGTTTGTTCCTTGAACTAAAATTTTACACTCAAAGAAAAGTATGTCAGTATGCAAAGCAAGATTACTTCTATTTATCACACCAGTTGTTTCTGAAATTGCGTCTCAATGTTGATACACCTCATTTAGTTTAAGTATCTGCCATTAGTTCGCTAGAGCTGAAATTAAATATGTAGATACAAGTTTTTGAAGGAGGCCAATGGGGATATCAGGCAGGAAAGCATTCTACTGAATGGAAGGCTATAAAAGAGATTAGTCAAAATTTTGATTCTCTCAATTGCTAAAAGCAAGGTAGGGACCTGGGCTGGATCTTGGAACAAAGAAAGGACATGAAGGGAGAGAAACTGGTGACATTTCAAGTAAGATCTGTACTTTAATTAGTAGTATTGTATTGATGTTAATTTTCTGGCTGTTAGGAATCATGCTATAGTTTATGTAAGTTGTTAAATTAAGGGAAGCTGCATGAAGGATATCAGCTTTGCTAAAAGCCTGAAATTATTTCAAAATTAAATTTTAAAAAATGGCCTGATCACTGGTTGCATAATAGCTTTGATAATAGCCATGCTTTTAAAGTTTGTGATCCTTTTAAATCTTACACTTTTGCAGCATATTTCTTTAACTTTTCTTTCTTTCTCATTATTTTTGGAAATTTAGGGGAAAGATTAAAAGAACAAAAAATATAAGGATAACACTTTGAATGCTATATACTCACCAGCCAGAACAAATGTAAACATTTTGTCATATTTGCTATATGTAAACACACACATACACAGAGGCTGGGGTGGGGGTGTGGATAAAACTTAACAAATTATTCAGCCTTTTCCAGTGTTTCAATGCTAAGAAGTTAGGTTTTTACAATGTTGTAGTCATTGTGTCCCACAATGCATTCATCCAGTAGGAAAAAGAATAACACATGTCTTTAACTCACTTTCTGAAATCATTTACACCAGATTTTGAATGTGTAATTATCCAGCTTACATGAACACAGTATTCTCTGTGGCCCTGGGTTTATGTGGGTGGTGATTTATAAACTAAGATTTACTTTATCTCACAGAAGATATTTAGTATGCTTCCTGATGAAAAAAACCAAAAGGAAGGGATGATGTCCCACAGGCCAGCTTCTCACAGAGTAAAGGAAAGGGGCAAGGAGGGAGTTCCCATTGTGGCGCAGCAGAAACGAATATGACCAGGAACCATGAGGTTGCAGGTTCTATCCCTGGCCTCGCTTAGTGGGTTAAGGATCTGGCGTTGCTGTGACCTGTGATGTAGGTCACAGACGTGGCTCAGTCCCACATTGGCTGTGGTTGTGGTGTAGGCCGGTAGCTGTAGCTCTGATTTGACCCCTAGCCTGGGAACCTCCATATGCCAGGGGTGCAGCCTTAAAAAGACAAAAAGAAGGGGGGGGGGGAGAATGAATAACCCTCCCCCCAGGGATTATTTTCATATTTTGTGATAAAAGTATGAGCTTTGGTTTACCATTTATAAGTGACCCTTGGTGAAATTTATCACCACTCTTTATTATGAGGTGATTACTATGATCTCATTTACTTATTAATTATTATTGTTATTATTACTGGTCATTTACACCAAGATTAAAATCACTTGAACTAACACGTTTTTTCTCTTCTTTTGTTGTAGCTTTTTTAAATTTTTTTATTAATGTAGCAGAAAATATTCAAAAAGAAGCTCTGTTTTAAACTTACAAGCTGCTTGGAATTCCCATCATGGCACAGTGGTTAACAAATCCCAGTAGGAACCATGAGGTTGCAGGTTCGATCCCTGGCCTTGCTCAGTGGGTTAAGGATCCGGCGTTGCCATGAGTTGTGGTGTAGGTCGCAGACGCAGCTCGGATGCTGCGTTGCTGTGGCTCTGGAGTAGGCCAGCGGCAACAGCTCTGATTAGACCCCTAGCCTGGGAACCTCCATATGCCACAGCAAGCGGCCCTAGAAGAGGCGAAAAGGCAAAAAATAAAAGTTAAAAATAAAAAAAAATTTTAAAAACTTACAAGCTGCTACTTGTGGGTGGACCCTTCTGTGGTGCCACAGATAACTGGACCCCTCATCAAGGTGTAAAGGCACAGCAGGCTAGTGTGTGGAATAAGTGTAGTGGGCAGATGGGCACACGCAGGTATGAGTGAAATCAGTTGTTTAAGTCTCAGAAGTAATCCACACCTAATATCCTTACAGGTGTATGGCACTAAAGAAAAAGGATACAGAACATGAGGCAGGGCAAGTTTATTCTATAGGTCTTGTGTTTTCTTAGTGTCTTTAGGCAGTGCCTGTGCCTGTGTCTTAAATTCTTAGCATCTTAAATTCTCCATGCCTCCCATCCTTTTTTTTTTTTTTTTTTTTTTTTTTTTTTTTTTTGTCTTTTTCCCTTTTGAAGGGCCACTCCCGCGGCATATGGAGGTTCCCAGGCTAGGGGTCTAATCGGAACCATAGCTGCCGGCCTACGCCAGAGCCACAGCAACGCGGGATCCGACCTGCGTCTGCGACCTACACCACAGCTCATGGCAACGCCGGATCCTTAACTCACTGAGCAAGGCCAGGGATTGAACCTGCAACCTCATGGTTCCTAGTTGGATTCGTTAACCACTGCGCCACAACGGGAACTCCATGCCTCCTATTCTTTAAACAAGGCCATGATCAATGCTGGTAGACCTGAGATATAGACAAGAACAAAGTGTAAAGGATCAGAAAAAGTAAGAATAGAGTGAGGGGTAAGCTCTCCGGGAAAAGAAAGGCCAAAAAAGGAACAGCGACCTACATGTAGGTATTCAATTAAGTATTTAATTAGCATGAAAGAATTGACAGCACACAGAGTAAACAAAAAGCAAAAAGCTAAAAGTGTATAACAATAGGGAAGTATTTGTGTTTTTCAACTGTTCACTTTCTTCACACTGTCAGTATTATAAATGCTGTTGGCTGTTTTTTTTCCTCTAATACTTACTGAGATCTCAGAACTTGAGGCTAGCAAATTGCCAAGAAAAAATCTTGTGATGTGAAGGAAAATTGCCAGTTATTCACTTAATCTTTGTATATACCCAGTATATGATAGATAATCAGCAAATGTTGGTTGAATAATAAATATATGCATGCATAAATATCAAGCTGGAGGCCATCCAGGATATCTAAATTCCTTACAGACAGTTTAGGAGCTTAGGAGTAGCACTTGTTTAAAAAATTAGGCATAGTTATAGGTACTGTCATAAGAAATTACCCTAGAGTTCCCGTTGTGGCACAGCGGAAACGAATCTGACTAGGAACCATGATGTTGTGGGTTCAATCCCTGGCCTTGCTCAGTGGGTTGAGGATACGGTATTGCTGCGAGCTGTGGTGTGGGTTGCAGACACAGCTCGGATCTGGTGTTGCTGTGGCTGTGGCGTAGGCCGGCGGCTATAGCTCTGATTGGACCCCTAACCTGGGAACCTCCATATGCTGTGAGTGCAGCTCTGAAAAGACAAAAAAAAAGAAAAGAAAAGAAGTTATCCTTAAAGGCATGATAGTAAAGAAATTCACTGAAGCAAGAAATTAAAGGCACAAGGAAAAATAGAATTTAGATTCAGAAATCCTGTTAGCTGGAGAATGTGTATCAGTTGGAATGCTTTGGGGTCATAAATGGCAGACCATCCAACCTAAATTGATTGAAGCAGTCTCATATAGGTGAGACGCTTGGCACTGGTGCCTTCTGTAGGCATGGCAGAACTCATCAGATCTTCCTTCTGTAATGTACAGTTTCAGCTTCAGGCTCTACATGGTGGCTACTGGCAGCTCCAGCACCTTCATTTTCTTCAAAACCAGAAAGCAAGAGGAAAGATTCTTGACTTCAAGACACCCTGTGTTTCCTCTTGTCCTCCTCTTTGTTGCTTCAGGCTCCCAAGTGTTGTATGACCAGTAGCTTCCTATTTCTAGGCCGTTTTCCTCAGGTCCCCGTCCCTACCTTTATCTTTACTTTCCCAAGAATTCTAGGTGTCTCGTTCTCTCTACCCAAGCAAGAAAGAATAGAATTTGTATGACAGTAGGGAGAAGTTCATGTGTTTATCAGTGTACATCGTCACACAAAAGTTGACAGCATTTTAGTATTTGTTTATGTAATAATGCAAGTCTAGAATTTTTTCTTACATCCTCCTTACCCCAGCCAATAAATACTTTTAATTGTGTAGCTTTGGGAATTTAGGAAGAGCCTTCCGTCACCCCTATTACATTCTTCTTTGAGAAGAGATAACTACTTTCTGAGGAGTACACAGTAAGGCATAATGAATTTTGTTATCTAAGGACTAGTTTTGTTTTGCTCTTTTTTAAGGCAAAACCTTAAAAATGAATTTAGACAGTACAGTTATCAATATTTCGAAGTCATTGCTCCATAGTAGATATAGCTAGTAAGGTTCAAATTCTGTATATATTATCTTACTTCTACAAAGAAGGTTTATCCTATGCTTACAAATATCTTTGTATAAATGAAAGGCACTGTAGGGCGAGAAAGGTAATCTCATTCATCCATGTGCTACAGACAGAATGTTGCAAAACCCATTCTTAATGAGACTTCTAGGAATAAATATCAGCCCTTTCTTTTGATAGTCTTTTATTTGATAGACAATTAGCTTTGCTTGCATAAAGTTGTCCTTTATGTCTGTCTTAGTTCTTCTGCTGTAATTTTTGACCACTTTCCTCAAAGGGATGTTTTAGGAATGATTAGGAATCAACATATCAGGAGTACTTTGTGGGTTTCTCACTGCCTTAGGAGGAGATTACAGATAAAGAAAGGGAGAAGACTAGAAACTACGTGTAGTGGTGGATTAGAACCAGAGGTATCAGTTTGAATTCATGGTTTTTAGTGTCTTTACTGATAGATACAGAAAAATTGATGTGTGTGTATACACGCAGGCAGTGTACATATTTCTTAGCCCTCTCTGTTTAGAGGTGCTAGAAGCAGTGACATTCTAGCAGCAATGAGCACACTTACCACCCCATTCGTTAGCAAAAGAATCCAAAGCTTTTCAGAGAGATGACTGATAGCAGAGATGAGATGGGAAAAATACAAGACAAGCCTGAAACATCTTTTGGCAAGAAAGTAAAGAAGTTCTTGAAAAATGTCCGGAGTATATCAAAATGACACAGGAACCAATGGGTTCCCAATGGCCAAAGCTGTTTCAATTTAAGCAACAAAGTAAATAATGATGGTATTAGATCAAAACCCATAAAATAAATATCCATGAGTCCATACTGGTATAAATAATTGAACTGGTAAATAGGATAGAAGGGACAGCTCTTTTTACTATAGAATACTAATTGTCAGTGTAGACGAATAAGAGAAATGGGAAGTCACAATTATCACATGCCACAGTTATGTCATTGGAGACAAGATCCATTGGTGGGGTGTTAACATTAGTGGGTAAAAGTTTGATGTAAAAGAAGATACTTGCATAACCTCCAACTATCTTTCCACAAGATATTTATTATTTACAAGTGGAAAAATAACAACTTTACAGTGGCAGACACCACTTGAGCCATGTGATGAATATTAATATTACCCGAAGATGGTAGAAACATCAGTATCGCTTGCTCCAATATGATGCACTGAGAAGTATTCTTGCCAAAAATGCATCACTTCATTCTAAATAAGACATCATAAGATAAACCCAAATTGAGAGCTATTCTGCAAAATGACTGGTCTGGACTCTTTAATAGTATCAGGGTCATAAAAGACAAAGAAAGCTGGAGGATCTGTCGTTGATTAAAGGAGTCTAAGAACACTTGACAACTCTATTTAGTGGGGATCTTAGACTGGATCCTGGACCAGAAAAAGGACATTATGAGGAAAATGGGAAAATTTAAATAAGACCTAGAGATTACTTAATGTTATATCAATGTGAATTTCCTGATTCCAGTATTTTGTACTATAGTTATATAGCCGGGCAAAAGATATATGGGAACTTTACATATTTTTGCAACTTTTAGATATGTTTAACATTATTTTAAGGTAAAAGGTTTTTAGAGTTGGATAGAAAGATGTAGAAACTGATAAGTCTTAGAAACCTATCTAAGAGAGAGCCCGTGAAGTGGACTCCAAAATTGTCTAAGCTGGGTGTCTGATAAAAATGATAAACATTAAATAAGGTAAGGAACCTAGGAGACCTTAAACACTTCCTGTATGAGGGGCCCATAGGACATTAAGATTACCACCAGATAATCAGGTATTTTATTGCAGGATAGCATGAAGATGCAAGCATTTGAGAATCAAGTGTATTATAATTCTGACACTCCCTTAATGTTCACTTGCTAGAAGATCGCACTGAATTCCACAAGTGCTTTTAGAATCCCATTATGACAGAATTCTGAATAATGAATTGGTGTATTTCATTTAGCAAGTATTTACTGCTGAGAAGTATTTTTGGAAGTGTGACGCAGTTAAGTCAAGTTAGACTTAAGTTCGAAACGCCATTAACAAAGATGATTTTTTTTTTTATTCTTGAGTATTTTTGGGCCTACTTATATTTTTAAATTTACCATTTTATATTTTTCTTTAGTCTAAGTGAAGTGTAGCTTTGACTCAAGAAAATGATGTAAATGAAATAGAAGTCTTGATGAAAAAAATTTAAGAAATTGGGTGTTCTCATTGTGGGTCAGCGAGTTAAGAACCCAATTAGTATCATCGAGAATGCGGGTTCAATCCCTGGCCTTGCTCAGTGGGTCAAAGGATCCGGCATCTCCTCAAGGTGAGGCATAGTTCGAGGATGCAGCTCAGATCTGGTGTTGCTGTGGCTGTGATGTAGCCCAGCGGCTGCAGCTCCAATTCAGTCCCTAGCCTGGGAACATCTACATTCCACGGGTGTGGCCCAAAGGGGGGGAAAACAGACAAAAAGACAAAATTTAAGAAATTGCTTGCTGCCATCATAGTTTTTAACAAGAATCTTAACCCTAACACTTTTGACAAGTGTGCTTGTCTTCCACGGAAGATTAGAAGTTATATATCTAATTTCTGCTGTAGAAACATACAACATATATGACGTTTTCAAGTCTCCACAGAATTGAAAAGTCAGTGTGGGTCCTGTACTATGAAACAAGTATATTGTGGACCTAAGGTGTTTTTTAATCTTTCATCTCTTTTAAGGATCAAATATCATTAGAAAAATAAGCCATGGGCATTACAAACATGGTCTGGTGAAATTCAATATTCACAATGACAATTCAGAATATGAGCTCCTTAGGGGAGAGTTAACCCACCACTCTAGCCTTGCATCCAAATATCTTAAAGTATGCCATTGGTTTTATGAAAAGGTTTTGATCTACACTTCTAGTTTAAGTTCAAAAGAAAAGCTCCATTTTAAAGTGTATTCCTTTTCTGGGTGTATTTACTTTGAACTATAGTGTATAGCTTTTCTCATAAATCTAACCTGCCACTATCTGTTTTTAAGACTTTGTAAACTTCAAGTGGTTATGATGTGTGAAGTTTGGATTAAACTAAAATTTTTAGAAAACACATGTTATATATTTTGATGGTTTTGAATTTTAACATGGGCCGGTCAAAAACTGGAGTGTCTAGCAAAGTAATATACTGTACTCTGTTACTGTAAGAAATCACAGAAAATTGCCCTTTCCCATCATATTAACAATAGACAAATGAAGCAGCTGTTCTCGTTCGTAATGTAGTTGTTTGGAAAACTCGCACAATTTAATGAAAATGTCTCTACTCGTAAAACTTAAAATGCTCACACATGGAAAAAGTCATAATGTTTTGGCAAATATTGCTTTGTTAGGAATGTGAATGAGGTATACCTGCTTCATAACTAGAATTCTATGTAAATGGCATGGAAGTGTAGGGAAAAGCCCACTGAAAAGGAGACTCTGACCAAGAATGAATTGATGCTCGGACTTCACATGTGGCTCGCAGCATAACTACTCGATGTTGCTTCTACAGTGGCTGTGACTCGACCCCTGGCTCAGGAACTTCCATGTGCCGCTGGTGCGGCCACTTGTTTAAAAAAAAAAAAAAAAAAAAAAAAAAAAAGAATGAATTGATGCTCTTAAAAAATGCAGAGAGTTCTTGCCCAAATGTACTTTTTTTTTTTTAAATGAGGAAGAATTATAATATAGACCTCTCTCTCTCTCTTTTTTTTTTTTCCCCAGGTGTCATTCTTGGATCATCATTTGTACTCAGCGTAAATGATTTTCTCCTTAAAACAAGTCTCAAAGAAAGAAGTCGGGTTCTGATAGGACCATGCTGTGCTACTGCCAACCTGGAAGCTAAATGGTGTAAACATAGTGGCAACCCAGGCCCAGAACAGTCCATACCAAAAATATCCATTGATTTAAGAGGAGGTCTGCTCCAGGTCTGTGGGGACTGGCCCCATTGTTTTCATAAGTTTTTAATTAACTGGCCTTGGTTCGTGTTTGAACTGTTTCATTAAATTTTAAATCTTGATGTGGTGAGAAAGGGTATTGTCAGGTTGCTGTCTTACTAAACTTTTTTCAAACAGTTTTCTTGAGATATAATTCACAAACCATACAATTCACCTAATTATATGATTCAGAAGGATTTTTTGATATAGTCACAAAGTTATGTGGCCCTCACAACAATCCATTTTAGAACATTTTTACACACCTACCTCCAAAACTATTAACATTCACTCCCCATTACCCTCCAGTCCCCTCTCTGGGACCAGGAAACTACTATTTTCTGTTTCTACATATTTGACTCTTCTGGACATTTCATGTAAATAGAATCTTATAAAATGTGGTCTTTGGTGAATGGCTTCTTTCACTTAGCATAATGTTTTTGAGGTTCTTTCATGTTTTTGCAGGTACCTTTTTATGGCCAAGTAATATTCTGTTGTATGGCTATACCTCATTTTATTTATCCATTCGGCAGTTGATAGACCTTTACGTTCTTTCCACTTTGGGCTATTTGGAATAATGCTGCTGTGAACATTTGTGTACAAGTTTTGTACAGACACGCTTTCCTTTTTCTTGGATATATGACTGGGAGTGGACTTGCTGAGTCATTAAACTTTTTTCTGATGTCTAGGCTACAAAGTAGTCAGCCTATTTCAAGCAGTCTCCTCCACAGTATATAAAGACCATTTCTTAATGACAGTTGTTTAGCTATTTTGGTGTCTGATGACTAACGTGACATATAATCTTACATTGCAACCTTTTATATATTTCATTTGCAGCCAAGTGTGGAGTATGTGAGGGTATGGAACTTATTTCTTAATAATTTTCTGTTTGGAGAGAATTTGAATGTGTTCTTTATACGATTCGATGTCCCCCGCATTTGACACAAATCTAAAAAGCTTGAGAAATTCAGAGTTACAGAAAATGGAAATGGATAATTTGTTAATAGTGGAGGCATATTAAATATGAATTTCTTGTTTTCACCTAAAAGTTGTCTTGCCTCAGGAGTTTCCACTGTGGTGCAGTGAGTTAAGAATCCAACTGCAGTGGCTTGGGTTGCTGTGGAGGTGCAGGTTTGATCCCTGGCCCAGGGCAGTGGGTTAAAGGATCTGGTATTGTCATAGCTCTGGCATAGGTCATGGCTGTGGCTCAGATTCAGTCACTGGCCCAGGAGCTTCCATATGCTGTGGGTGCAGCCATTAAAAAAAATTAATTAATTAAATTAAAGTTGTCTTGCCTCAACTTTTTCACCTGTTTCCTTACCGACACAGAACTCAACATAGATGGAGCCTAATAACTTACTGCTTCGTATTTCTTTGGAGATTTTTCAGCATCTATTATAAATCTCCATATATTTACTAAGCGTGTGATTTTGTGTTGTTTTATCAAGAATATTAATTTTATTACCATTTTTCAAAGGCGGCAAAGTAACCCCACATTAAAAACAACCATAAGAGTAGAAACAAAGCAATTCATCTCTACATTGTAAAGTCTCTTGACATTTTAAAAACTGGAACAGGGTGTTTGATTCCCCAGCTCGACTTTTCACCTATCTCTGTTTTTCAGGATCCAATAAAAATAAAATTGATGAGAAAAAATAACTTAGTATCATATCTCTTACCTTCATCTCTGAGATGCCTTAATTCCAAAGAGCGGGACTTCAGCTTAGGGTTTAAAACTTATCCACAAAGTATAGGCTTATTCTCTCTCCCTCTGTATGTTCTTTTCTTCTTTTCTGTGTTCCCTCGGTTCTCTTAGAAATAATGGGTGTATTGCCTTTATCTAATATAGACAGATAAATTGAATGTTATTAACATTTTAAGTTCTCTGACATTAATCATCATTACCCACTGGTCATACTTCTCTTATAGACTAATATTCTTCATATTCAGAAAAGGGGAACTTGATCCTCTCGGTTGGATCAAACACCAAGGCTTTTGTTCTGAAACTCTACTGCAGCTCCTGAATGGTTGGTTCTCAGGGGCCGCGGAATACTGTGTGTTGGCACATTCTCACTAAAGTTGGTAGCCATCTAAGGCCAGGTTCATTGAGCATCTTCCCTTTCTGTTTCCCTGAAGAATGAAAATGCAAAGAGGAGTTCCCCTCATGGCTCAGCGGTTAATGAATCTGACTAGCATCCATGAGGACACAGGTTCAATCCCTGGCCTTGCTCTGCAGGTTGAGGTCCGGCGTTGCCATGAGCTGTGGTATAGGTTGCAGATGCGGCCCAGATCCTGCGTTGCGGTGACTGTGGTGTAGGCCCGTGGCTATAGCTCCGATTCAACCCCTGGCCTGGGAACGTCCATATGCCACAAGTGCGGCCCTAAAAAGCAAAAAAAAAAAAAAAAAAAGAAAAAAGAAAATGCGAAGAGAGAGACCCCTTCATTTAATCTCATGACAAAAATGTAGGAAGCTATTCTAGAAAATTGTTATTATTTTCTTAACATTTTGGCCCAGAAGAGTCTTCATTACCTTCTCTCAGACTGTAGTAAGTGTTCTTTTCCCTCTTAGCTAAATTAATTCATAAACATTACCTCACATCAATGTAATTTCATCATAATCTGGCATTTAAAATGATCGTTATTCACACAATACATGATATACTTGGTTTTGTTGTTTTTATGTACCCAAGTAATAGAGTTTCATTTCATAGGTCAGTTGCTTCTTAAAAATTATAGTTCAGTTATTATCAGTAATTAAATTAAATAATTACAGTCTTGTACTAATTCAAATATGATTGTACCTAATTATCATGAAATTTTTGTATTTAAAGCTACTAAAATTTTTCATATGATTTTAAAGGTTTTCTGGGGTCAAGAACATTTGAATTGCTTGGTTCTTCTACATGAATTACTCAATGGATACCTTAATGAGGAGGGAGCTTTTGACGTGCAAGCTTCTGAAGCAGTACCACAAATGCCATCTCCTAAAGAAAAGAATCAGATGTTTAAAGGTGAACAAAGTTCAGATGACCTACGGACAGGTCTATTTCAATATATACGGGATGCCGGTAAGTAGCAAAAGCTTCAGTATGAGAGTGTGTGTGTGTGTGTGTGTGTGTGTGTGTGTGTGTGTGTGTGTTTGTGTGTGTGTGTGTTTTACCTGCACATTTGCTAAATGATAACACACACGATCACTTGGAAAGTAAGTGAATTCCTACAATACAAAAGTAGTACTTGTTGGAGTTCCTGTTGTAGCTCAGCGGGTTAAGAACCCAACTAGTATCCATAAGGAAGCGGGTTTGATCCCCAGCCTCGGCTCAGTGGGTTAAAAGATCCGGCATTGCCTGGAACTGTGGTGTAGGTCGCAGATGCAGCTTGGCTCTGGCATTGCTGTGGCTGTGGCCTAGGCTGGCAGCTGCAGCTCCAATTCAACCCCTAGCCTGGGAACATCCATATGCCACGGGTGTGCCCCCCAGCCCCCGTCACAAAAAAAAAGTAGTATTTGCTATTCAGTCTCTGTTAAGGGAAAATTCTTGATTTGTTCCTGTCTCAAACCATATAAAAATGACCAACTTCTTTATATTCTTTTCTTTTATCCTCACAATTTTTTCTTGCTATAATAAACCAACATCTTCCCTTTCAAAAGCACATTGTTAATTCATTAATTATACTTTCATTTAACAGAACCTTTGAAAATGCCTGGTGTCTATGAAGTCTTGTTTTACAATGAAACCGAAGATAGCCCAGGAATGATGTTGTGGAGGTACCCAGAACCGAGAGTGCTCACCCTTGTACGCATCACTCCTGTGCCATTCAACACCACAGAGGATCCGGATATTAGCACAGCAGACCTTGGTGATATGCTACAGGTATGTCACGACTATTTATTTTGAAATAAAAACCTTGTGGGAAAGTACTGATTAGATAATAAGAAAACTGTTGGGAGCAAACCTAGTTTTTCTGTCAGTAGTATCAGAAAGAAATGCTCACGTGTGTATATACAAACACTTAACATGTACATACAAACACTTAACGTGTACACACACACACACCAGACATTTTAAAATAAGGGAGTAATGTTGTCTAGATTCATGGTACACCGCAATTTGGAGAGTTCTTTTTTTTTTTTTTTTTTTTTTTTTGTCTTTTGTCTTTTTGTCTGTTGTTGTTGTTGTTGCTATTTCTTGGGCCGCTCCCGCGGCATATGGAGGTTCCCAGGCTAGGGGTTGAATCGGAGCTGTAGCCACCGGCCTACGCCAGAGCCACAGCAACGCGGGATCCGAGCCGCGTCTGCGACCTACACCACAGCTCACGGCAACGCCGGATCGTTAACCCACTGAGCAAGGGCAGGGACCTAACCCGCGACCTCATGGTTCCTAGTCGGATTCGTTAACCACTGCGCCACGACGGGAACTCCTGGAGAGTTCTTAATTCTACTCTTAGAACAGAATTAGTCTTGGTGTTGGTAGCTTCCGTGGTCTCCAGCTGTCATGGGGCAAACAGGTGTCATTCCGTTCACCACACATTTTCCGAGTACCAGCCATGCACTCACACTCTTTAGCATTTCTAGAACTGCTCTATAAAGATGTGTCCCCATAAGCCCAGAAAGAAGGGCTTATTTTCATTTCATTTCCTGAGCTGAAAATGGTGTTGGGCCTTGTAGGCTGATAGGAGAAACATCTATCCAGTGATCATGTTCCATATGATGCTGTGGAAAGTTTGTTGCTTGTTACTTCCCTGAGTGTGGATGTCACTGTATCATTATTCTACTTATTCATGTGCTAGTGGATCTGAATTTCTCTTAAAATTTGCTTTCCTCTTATTCTTCCACCTGTTACTAGGTCACACAACCATCCACACAAAGTCAGTCCTGATTGCTGTCTCTAACTGCCCACATCTAATTCATCGACAACTCCTATCAGCCCTAACCCCCAATATGTCCCTCTTCTATCTAGTTCTTTCTGTGTCTCCTGGTAAGCTTGAGTCCAAACTACCATCTTCTGTTCCCTGCTGCAGTAGCTTCCTAGTTGGTCTCTAGGATTCCACTCTTCACTCCCTGTAATGTGTTTTCCAAACAGCAGCTAAAGTGACCTTTCTAAAATGTAGATTACATTACATCACTCCCTTAACTCAAAATCTGATGATGGCTTCCTCTACTATTGAGGACAGAATTTGGTATCTTGCTATGGCCTATGAGGACCTGTGATCTGTACCCTGCCCACCTCTCTGACTTGGTCTCCTCTAGTCTCCCCATTTCTCTAGATTCTCCAGCCATACTGGCCTCCTTTTCTCCTTGAGCATCTCTCTTGGTTTGCTCTCCTCTGTCAAACAGGTGCCAGCTCAAAATATCATATCTTAGCTAGATCGCCATCTCTATTTTATTCTGTATTACATTGCCTTGTATTACTCTCTACCTAGTTCTTATTTCTATCCTGAATGATCTTATGCATTTATTTATTTACTTGCTTATGGGCTTTCTCTCTCCACCATTAGAAAATAGGCCTCTGATATGTCTTGATCACTTATCTCCAGCCCCAGCTACATAGAAAGTTTAACCAATTTTTTAATGACTGCTCTATATTTAAAAATAATAATAATACAAATCAGAGGAGTCCATGGTACATATTAACATAGGTGTTACTATATGTTTATTTAATTCTTGTTTAAATTCTTGATTATAATATAGTCAGATATTCACCTTCTGAATTAATAATGAAATGTGTCATCGTGTCAAGTGAACTAAAATGTGTAGAGCTATCCAGTTTGCCAAGATGCAAACAGTCTCTAGTTGATTTTTTTTTCCTTGTGATGAGCACTTTTAAGATCTACCCTCTTAGCAACTCTACTTTGATTCTCAAATCCCCAAATTTGCTTTCCTTTCTGTCAAGGACATATTCATGATTATCTTCTTTACCAATATTCTTGGATTCTTTGTGCTTAATAAAATAGCATTGCCATTGAATCCTACTGTCTTGTTAGACTTGCCTAAATGCAGAATGTCTGTAGAATTTTCAGTCAAAATGAAAACACTCATATATCACAGTTTCAGCATAACATAAGGGCTTCTCTATGGCTAATTTTGGGGTTCAAATTTATAGCTAAGTGTTAATCACTCTAAGCCTGATAACTGTTGGTGGTAGTATTATGCCAGTTGTATTAAACAGAGCATTTAATGTAGTGAGTACATTCACTAAGACCTAATCATCTTCTTCTCACTGCCATTGAAGAGGCCACAGAGAATAGTGGTTAAGAGAATGAACTATAGCCAGAATGTATGGTTTCGAATTCTGGCTCTGCCATTTGCAAACTGTGTCACTTTAGACAAGTATCTTAATCTCAGCCTCAGGCTTTCTGTTTTGCTTGTTTTTTAATCAATACAATGAGGCTATTGATAATGTAATGATTATAGGAATTAATAGGAATTAATTAGACTCATAGGAACATGAGTCTCAAAATGCCTGGCACATAATATATGCTATGTAAGTATGAGTACTACCAATACTATTACAGTGCTTATGGTCAGTAGTCTTTTCATCAAGCAGAAGCACAGGCTAAACCAGAGAGAGCTTGGGTCTGATGACTCTGTAGACCAGCTGGAGTAGTCCAGGAGATCCGGGACAATCCGAGGGCCTGTAAAGGACCCTTGGCACATAAGCAAGCACTGTCTCAAGGAAGCCTGGCAAATTTCAACAAGCAACGAGTTGGTATCAGAGAGGTCCTACTCTATTTCATATCTTGTTGGAAAGATAGGAACTGATACACATCAGAGTTCAAAGACAGGGATGCTGGCTCAAAAAGCAAGACAGGGTTGTACCTACTATAAGCTGAAGGTGGGAAGCTTGATCCCCATGGTAAGAAGGAACACTGGAATTTACAGCTGAGAGGGAAGAACAGAAAAGGATGGGCAGAAAGTTGCCACACTACTGAGTTCCTGGTCTAACCTTCTATTCCCCGGACCATTAGCATAATTTGTCCCAGAGTTTGGGGTGAGCCTCCTCTGTGGAAATAAATCCCTGAGTTGCAATCTTAGACCCATACAAACCAGTTTGTTTCCTTGGAACTTCTGTTGAGAACAGAAAAAATGTTGCATAAACCACGTTTCTGATTCAACATGACAGCCGTCTCCTTGAGCACTTGCAGTGCCCAACCCTGGGCACACTCCTGGGAATTCAGAGACGGATAAGACACCATCCACTCCTAAGAAGCTCTCCATCCGGCAGGCAGGTTTCTGTGGTTGTTTGGGGTAGAAGAGTTTCCCTAATTTCAGCATGTGCACATTCAGCATTAAAGTTCTCTGTCGTCAGAATCGTTCTCCTGCTCTGTGTCATTATCGCTAGGTCTGTACCAGAGGTACAGCTAAAATATTGAAATGCCAACCAGAATACCAGGAAACTTAAGAAAAGAAGGCCCTTTATCAACATGGTATAGAGTAAAGTAGACACTGAAGTCTCAGCTGCTGCCTCCTGTTCCCCTCCCCTTTGTATTTGACCAACTCAGTGACCTTATGGGGAAACTACTGATCTCTTCGAGCCTAATTTCCTCAACTGAACTCTGGAGTTAATGCTATTTACCTTTCAGGTTATTGTAAGAATTAAATGAAATATTATAGCTAAAATAAATAAATGCCTTCTACAGTGTGAGCTCTTAATAAATATTCATTTCTTTTTCTTCACTGCCTCACAGGCAAATAAATGCCTGAGCACCTGAAAGAGCACCCTAAGTGAAATTCCAGCCTTCAGTCTCTTCTCCGTCCAACCTCTGCTGCTCAGTGCTTTTTTTTTTTTTTTCAATGATTTTTATTTTTTCCTACTGCTCAGTTCTTAAAGGAACAGGTGGACTGTATTATTTCCTGAGAAAAACCCTCAGTGGTCCCATCACCCTGCTAGACTGACCTTGGGGCCCCTGCAGAACCTCCTGAGACAGCGTTGCCTTTCCTTCCCTTACACGTGATCTGTGCTGTAGTCAGACTGGCCTGTGGGGCATCCCCAAACCAGCCTGTGGCATCCACTCCCACTTTGTTTGCATCTTTCCCTTCCCTGCTGAAATGCTGTCCACACCTCCAAACAGCCCAAGTGCCATCTGATCCCTGAAGCCTTTCGTGGCCACCATCTCCAAACATGATCCTGCCTTTCTCTGAAGTCCTGTGACACTTCATAGCACCACCTTGATGCTGTTTCTCATCTGTTCCCCACATTTTAATTATCCATATCTCATCTGCCTCCTAGTTTGTAGGTTCCCGAAGGAAATGATCACAGCTAATTCGTCATTATGTTCCTTACAGTGGAGATGCTCAGAATATTGACTGGATGAATGAGTGCCTGGATGTCTGTGTTCCTATTCTGTTTAATTCAGAAGTATGACATGTTTGTCATTATTTTATATGGCTATTGAATGCATTTGGTTTTACAAACTGAATTATGTCAGCATGCATTGTGTTATGCTTCAGTGGTATTACCTACTATAAACACACAGTCTCGTGTCATTACGTTACACAGGCTCTTGGTGAGATCACTGACTGTTCTGCCAAGTCCACTGCCCCCTAGGCAGAGGCTAGTTCTTAAATATGAAAATAAGTTAATCTCCTTGGTCTTAGTCCTAAAAACAGAATCGAGTTTGGATGACTTTTTTCTTCAGGACCATTTAGTTCATAAAAAACTCACCTTATGGCGTTCCCTTGTACAGGACACTTAAACACATCTGTTTATATATCTTTCCATGATTGATATTGGGATTTATAAACAGGCTCCTCATATGATTTTATAGGGTTTATGTTGTGATTGTACTGAAAAATATGGAAAATATGTCTATAATATTAAAGTAACCGTAGGTTCAGAATAAAGACCCTAAAATTAATATTCACAGAAAGCAAGAGGAGCTTATTTTGTGGTCAGTTTATAATTTTATCATGTTAAATTGATGAGTGTTAGTAGTATATTTAGATATCAATGAAATTAGGATCTGTAAGGTAGAGTAATACTATCAACCTAGAAAGAACGTTGTGCTGTTTAAATGGGCTTGAATATGAGAAATTTCTGGCACTGTTTCTGGCACATAGTATGTTTTCCCCTCTCCTCAGCCTGTATGTACACTGCCTACTAAGGATTACATTTTGGAATACCTGTGTTCTCAGATGGTAACATTTTAGTTCATCCTTTGCAGTAGAAGTGGTAATGGATATTTTCATTCTCACACAGACCTGTCATGGGTGCTTATTCTTGTTATCTCAATACTGTATTATTCTCATTTTATATTTATTTTCATCTATGTGTTGCACTAAGTTTTTAGATATCTTTATTAGGTATGTGACAGTAGCCCAAACTAAATGTCCTTTTTCCCCAAGGACCTCAAAAGTATAAAGGTTGAGCATTATAATTCAAGACCACTAGTAAATATTGGATTGGGATTACTGCAGCAGTTTAAACAGATGTGAAGCAAAGTTAAAGAAATAAAATCCATCCTGTATGGGTTAAAAGGAAAGATATAAGAGCTAAAGTCAGGAATTTCTCTAATGCAAGAAATATTGAGTGGACATAAGATTACTGGCGTTAAAGTCAGATAAAAGGGAAATAAAATGTTTAAGTAATTTAGGGAAAAATAAACACAGCTTCATAAATCTGTACATTCCAAAATTAGATAAACACTTAAATTCAGATCTACACCTCCAGAAAATGCGAAGTTAATTAGCACGTGAGAAGATAAACACATTTTTATTTCTACTTCGTACAACTTATCATCAACAAATAATTATTGAATATCTTCTCAATATCAGTATAGGGTATCACAAAGTGAGATCTGTCCCTACTCTTGTAAAGTTTATAATCTAATTGAAAAGAGAGAGCATAATTACCTATGCAAACTCAGAAGATAGAATAGCTGAATATATATTTTGATTGACCATTTATATAGGAGGAATTATGTAACTTGGGGACTTCTGACATCTGAAGAGTAAATTGAATGTAGGGGGGAGAATAAATCTGTTACTAAAGCTCTATGATTTCAGAGCACTTTCTCAGTTTAAAAGGCATTTTTAGAATTCCCACTGTGGCTCAGCGGTAGCAAATCTGACTAGTGTCCTGGAGGTTGTGGGTTTGATCCCTGGCCTCGCTCAGTGGGTTAAAGATCTGGCAAAGTGGTGTAGGTAGCAGATGCAGCTCAATTCTGGCGTTTCCATGGCTGTAGCATAAGCCAGCAGCTGCAGCTCCAATTTAACCCCTGGAAACTTCCATATGCCGCAGGTTCAGCCCTAAAAAAGCAAAAATAATAAATTAAATAAAAGGCATTTTCAAGCTTCAGAATTAGGTGCAGAACTCTTATCTGAAAAAAATTATGACTAGAGTCCTTAAACATTATCTTCTCAAGGATAACAGGAAGAGAAAGACAAAAGCAAGCTGTGTCATTTGTTTATCTCTGATGGAGAAAGAGAATGGTAGCCAAAGAAATCAATGCACTCATGCCCAATTTTTGTTTATCTAGTCCAAAAGTCTGGGAAATTAGTTTTTAAAATAATACTAATGTGATTATAAAAATTGAAGTAAAACCACATTGGAAGAATAATGAACCGAAAAACTACATACTGGGAAGCCAAGGAGCATCTAAATGGTTGAGATCTGTGTTATTTTCGCTTCAGAGTGTCATGATCATCTTTGTGTTTTATACCCAGCACTGAGCTAGGGGCTTTGCGTACATAACCTCATTAAACTTCATTTTTTTTCTGGGTGGTGGGCCTTCACCTCATTTTATAAGCAGGGAAACTGAGGCCAAGAGAAGTTAACTGGTCTTGAATCATCAGACTTAAAAAGTAGGAGAGCCACACTTCATCCCAGGTCTTTTTGCCTCTAAAACTCATGTCCTTTCCCCTATTTGTAAAATGGTAAAATATGCATATTGTAGATGACTCATTCTAGTGATAGTGAGAAATTGTTGAGAAATGTGTGAAGAAGGAAAATAAAATTATTCATTTGCTTCAGTCTCTTAAATCATGAAATAATGGATCAGACCAAAGACTTGCAAAATAAACTTAAATAAATAAAAGGACCCCCAGGCACACAAGATGGTTTGGGTATTAAGCTATCTAAGAAAAGAACATTTCCTTCAGAAGGAGAACTAACTGGTCAACTCAGGAAGCCTCCGACAGTCATGGAAGCACTTGTTGGAAGAAGCCCTCCTAGTGGCATCCAAGGAAAGGGTACCCAAGGGTCTGCTAAGCTGGTGGCTAAATCCCTTTTATGGAGATGAATATAGCAGCTGTCAGAGCTCTGTGTCCAACAGTCGAATCATCTAAGCACCCAAGGAATCTTCTAATACTTTGACTCCCAATACAGTCTGTCTTCAGAGAGTTTCATACACTTCTCAGCCCAGCATCCGTGTTCAGGCTGCTTGGCAGATACATCTCTCACAGTAAACTAATAACTTGGCATCTGGTTTATCTATCAGATTCCAGTGAACTTGGTTACCTGACTCAGCATTTCTAAATCTAGCCAGTGCTGGGACACCATGGAAATTTTTTACGACTGCAAGACCAATGGCCAGACCTTAAATCGTGGTGAACCCGTCACACTATATACCCTCTTGTGGCTTCCAGCTTTCTAGCACACCGGCCTCTCCTAAATGGCACCTCTATTGCGTTTTGTGTCACAAACCTTTCCAAACAAAATTCCACCCTTACCACCTCAAAGAGTTGTGATGAGTAAAAATGATGTATATAAAGCACCTGGCATTGTGCCATAGGGCTCAGTAAATTATTATCATGGCCCTCAGTAACTGCTGTCATTATCATATCATCATCCTTGTTGTCATCCTCTCAATTGATTAAAGAACCTGAATAATACTGTGTTAGACCAAGAAAGCCCCTTTTCTGAGAAAGACACCTTTTGCATTTACAGTCTGAAAATGTCATGATTGTTGAGAATGATGGCTCTCTGTGTCATTAATGGCATGATTTCACTGACTGAGAATGGATGTTAAAAGAGACACCACCTTCCCGCAGCTACACAGTCAGTGGCCTCTGAGATGTCAGTGTGATAGTATAGTCCTCTAGGCTGCTGGTAGCTGAGTCCCCCCTGCAGCTGGCCTAGAGGAAAACAGAGGAGGGATCTAATACCAAGATACAGTGGGGAGTCCTAGAGGCCAAGAGCAAATTGCATCTAAGTCTTTAGAAGGATAGAGCAGGAAATAAGACAGGAATCTAGGAATCATTTTTCTCTGCTGCTTTCCCCATATTTGCTTTATTCCTCCTCTTCAGCAGACTGGCTTCTTTCCCCCTGGCTTCTCAGACCAGCTGGTAGTCTCCCCAACTCCCAATGCTCCCGGAGTCACATTGACAGGTGCCACCTCTGGTCCAGTTCCACATTCCTGATTGACCTAATTTGGTGTCAGGTGCTTGTGGCCCATTCAGCTCAAGCCACAGGGTAGAGTCACACTCACCAGCATGGCTGTGCAATAGCGGTCACTGTGCTTTGCAGATAGCCAGCAAAGGGGGTCTCTCCTCTATCATCTCTCTTTTGTGGCTCTCCTTTGCCACCCTGGCAAGCCTGGCCAAACTCATCATCAGTCCTGGCCTCCTGCTGCCAGCTGCATCTTTCCAGTCTGATCAACCCTAAAGACCTTCACAGTGTACCTGTTCTTCCAAAAGGGAAGTCTTTTATATTTGGTCTGTAGTTTTGAAGAAGAGTCACCAGTGACAAGACAGTCTCTAGAAAGAATGCCTCACTAAAAAAAAAAAAAAAAAAAAAAAAAAGTTACTCTGTTTTCTTCTGGTATTTTCTTTTTGCAAATATCTGGCAGAGCTGTTTCTCTCTGCACACTACAAGTATCTGCATCTAGAGGAAAGCCTCATATCGCTTTTTAAATCTTCTCATTGTCCTCCCCTAGCATCTTCCACAAATACAGATCAGGCAAGCTTCTCTGTCTTACAGATATATAGGACATAGCTTATTGTCCCCAAGTATCTTTCTTGGATCAGAGTTTCCTTTTAATGCAATGCCTGTGTAACACATTAGCAACTTCACAGGTTCTGTAAATACTCTCTCAGTTCTAATCACGGATGAGAGCTTTACATGTAAAATAATTCTCTATTTTTGAAATTGAGTTTATATAGTCTGATACTTAATGTCTCTACCTTAGTGGTAATTTAATTGTTTGGTTTTCTTATAACATTTTATCTTACATAATTATCCACAGACTGAACTAAAACTTCATTAAACCTGATGGTCGTGTGGATTTTGTTCTTTTTCCATAATTACATGCAAAAGTGTTCTGAGTCAGATAATAATACTCAATATACCCAATAAATTAAAAACTAGACTTTCACTGCTTAAACTTGATTTTACAAGCTTCCTGTGATTCTAAAGCACATGGACCTGATAGGCAAAGGTTATGATATTAGCACATGGTGACACTACAGAAAAAGAATCCTTCGAGAGTTACTTGCAGTGTAATATGATTTGCTTCTTCTATGCACAACTTAAAAAGAAGAAAAGGAAGTGTTCTTGGGTGTTTCTTTTCAGCTGTTGGGCGGTTCACTTATAGCTGCACATATGTTCCCAGAATCCTGAGTCTTTTTATTTTATAAGCACCTCCTGCCCACTGGCAGCTGTACTAATGTGTCCCAGAAGGCTTTGCTCCTATCCATCATCTTTAGGAGGAGTGCTCAAAGCCAGATACGAGATTCATTGTTGTTGAAATGCAAAAAAGAAAAAGAAGTCTTGGGGGCTTTGAGGAAATAAGAGGCAGAGCCAGACTCTTAGGAAATAAAGGAAAGGAAAAAGTCCTGTGTACCCAATGGACACAATAATAAATGGTTTTGAATGATGGGTAACAGTGCTGGATCAGCTACTAAGTGTTTTGCATCCAGAAGCTGTTGCCTCCTTTTTTGGACAATGAAGGGGAACCTAAAATAGAGTGTTCCCTGGATTAACTTTTAATCATTCTGTCTTCATAGTGTTGTAAAAATATATTAAAAAAAAAGATCTAGGAATACATTGAAAAGAGCTCTGCCTGAGAGTTTTGAGGTTAATTTCATAAATACAGACAAAAGGACCTAAGCTAGGGCCACAAGATAGACAAAGGCAGGGAGGGCTCCAGTTCTGCTCTTAAGACACCTATAGCCTTTTAGGAGCATATTCAAGTCCACAGAATAAGGCAAGGCAGGACTGTGAAAGGCCATAGACACACAAAGACTATGCCTTTTAAACAAGGAGTGCTTACAACTGACTGGAAACATCAGGACATCAGGAAAAGGCTTCATGGAGGAGATGGCAGTTGAGAGGATCCTTGAAGGCTGAATAGGATTTTTACAGATAAAATGGGGGGCAGAGGGTATAGGAAGAAAAAAATCAGTGTGACTAAAATTTCAGAATTGAATAAGAGAAGACAGAACTTATACTTGGGATGTGGCAAATAATCATAACAGCAAAGATTGTGTTAGTAAGGGATTCGTGGATGAGGGATAAGCTGCAGACCTGGGTTTTTTGTCTATGGCTGTTCCATGGATGGAGAGAACACATTTTACTGAGCACCTCATATGTACCAGGCACACAACTTGTCCTTTTATATGTCATGTCTCTTCCATCCTCTTTATAACCCTGTAAAATTGGTACTTTTATCTCTACTTCATAGCTAAGGTTACTTAGGTTCTGAGAAGTAATACAATCTCCCCGAGAGAACAAAGCAATTAAGGAGGTAAAACTAGGACTCAAATCTAGGTTTGTATGAATCCATAAGTTTTTCTTCTGCTTTGTACTACGTTGAGTACTTTTAGAGTATTGGATTTGTATTTCATTTGATGGGTGTTGGAGAACCATTGGCAACCCAAGACTTTAGGTAAAGTAATCTAATGGTTTGGTAGAGAGGAATGTAGTAAGAAGACACTTACATAGAAGAGATGGGAAAGTCTATAAACTAGGGAGGCAAGGGCATAGTGGCTGGCATGGAGAAAAATAAATGAATACACGAGACACTGTAGAGAAATCATTTATGTTCTTGCCAACTAATATGGTCATTTAATTAGAGGCACTAAGAGAAGTCAAGGATGACAGCTAGATTTACCTTCATTGGAAATATAGTGAGACTACTTAGAAAATTTTGGAAATAAGAGGAATGCCTCTCACGCTAGGCACTCTTCACCGTGCTACACACGGTATGCAAATATCTACTCCTGAAGTCAACTGCAGAGATGAGTGGTGGTCCCCCTTATTACAGATGACAAAGCTGAGGATCTGAAAAGTTCAATGAGTTGCCACAGACCTCTTCTCTCTGAAAAGTGCATGAGTACACACA
The DNA here is from genome assembly GCF_054392235.1 of Sus scrofa. Classification (NCBI taxonomy): domain Eukaryota; kingdom Metazoa; phylum Chordata; class Mammalia; order Artiodactyla; family Suidae; genus Sus; species Sus scrofa. The sequence goes on along the minus strand of NC_139386.1, from coordinate 37,249,043 downwards.
AGATTTAACATACAATTTCAAGAAGTTTATGGAGTCCTGTAAACCATGTATGAATCCTTAATGAAGAATCCCAGCAAGAAATACTGCCAGAGTTACTGGAACTCTGTGTCGGTTAGGATTGGATTCAGATACAAGAAATAGAAAACACAAAATAACGGCACTTTAAGTGAAACAAGCTTCCTTTCCTCTGGTCCATGAGAACAATCGGAAGGTGCGTGGTCTAGGACTGAAGTGTCTCTACAACACCGTGAGGTCCAGCCATCTTCCAGTTTCTTGCTGCTCTGCTATTGGCAGCCCTTCTATTTCCTTCATAGTCCAAGATGGTCACGCAGTTTCAAGCTTCTTGTCCCCAGCCCAACCAGAGGAACAGAAAGGAACTAAAAAAGAGCATAGCTCCCCTTTAAGGATGTTTTCTGGAACCCACACCCTGCACTCTGTGCTGCCAACATCCCAGAGTCCAGAATTGTATCATGCAGCTACTCCCAGTTAAAGGGGAAATTGGGACCTGCTTCTGGCCTGCTTGTGAAATTCGTCATTGAGTCTGTGACACAGTAAGAGAACTCAGTTTCTAGTTCATTAGTGAATGGACTGCTGAAGCAGAATTTGAAGAGAAAACATAAAACGCAAACACGATTTTTGAAGTAAAAATAAATAAATAAATAGTTTGAAATGCTAGCATTCCTTGCACTTCAAAAAAGTACGAGGTGGAGAAGGAATCTGTCAATAAGACGTGCTTTTAAAGTAAATGGAAAACATTCGCAGACTGGAAGAATACTGAAGTCATTTTCGTCCTGTCACTTTATTTGGCGGTAGAAATTTTATTAGCCTATTTCTCTTTTCCTATTAAATACTCTTGCATTTAAAAAGATGGGAGTGGGGAAGCTTTTTCTTTTTTTTTTTTTTGGAAATGAAGAACTGTGCTTAGCATAGCAATCAGTGTGTTTGATGTTTATTGCTCAGTATTAAAAATGTTTGAGGTGTAAAAAAAAATGGTAATAAATATGAACTGATGACCTATGATCATCTTTTTATGAATTATTCCCCCCCCCATAGAAGTAGTTCCCCTTTTGAGAATCACAGTAAAAACCATTATTCAAAAAGTATAAGTTGTTTCTTGAAAGCTACACTATTAAGTAAGAAAACAGAAAGAGGAAAGTGAAGTACAGAAAGGCAATATATCCTAGTTGTTAAGAGCAAAGATTCTGGACCTAAAATTTCTGGATCCAGATCCAAGGACCACTGGATGGCCTTGGGCAAGATATTTACCTTCTCTGTACTTCAGCTTCATCATCTGTAAATTAAGCATGATAATACTTTGAGTTTTTAGAAGGAATAAATGGTTATTAGATGTGAAAAGCACTTAGAACAGTGTCTTGCAGGTAGTTAAGACTTTATAGATGTTAGCTCTTTTTACTTTCCTTTAAGAACTTAGCATCTCCAGGTGCTCATTTGTCTCTTGTTCTGCCCCAGATTTTGAATGTTGGAGCAAAACTAAGTTTGATTACAAACTGAAAATTCTTTTTTTTTTTTTGATCTCCTGGGCGGCAAACTCATTTTTTTTTCCCCACTGTACAGCAAGGGGGTCAGGTTATCCTTACATGTATACATTACAATTACCTTTTTCCCCCACCCTTTCTTCTGTTGCAACATAAGTATCTAGACATAGTTCTCAATGCTATTCAGCAGGATCTCCTTGTAAATCTACAAACTGAAAATTCTTTGTCCTTTTAACCATCCTCTTCATAAACACATTGGTCTGAAAAATTTTTTGTCATGCAATTTCAAATATGCATGGCCCCCAATTTTCTTTTTCAAACTCCTAGTTGGGAGGAGTGGAATCAAACTTGAAAAGGTTACATGTTTCATAGCTACATCTTCAAAAACTACCTCAAAGTTAAGAATCTTGATTCTTTTATGCTATTTGCACTTTTTAACAGCTTTTTTGAGATACAATTTACATAATATACAGTTCACTCATTTAAAGGGTGCAGTTCAGTGGTTCTTAGTGTATTCATGGAGTTATGCAGTTATAACCACAGTCAATTTCATCATCCCCAGAAGAAACCTAGTACCCTTTAGCTATCACTCTCCAGTGTTCCTGTCCTTCAGCCCTTAGCAACCACTCATTTACTTTTTAATCTCTGTATATTTACCTGCATTGGACATTTCATATGAATGGAATCACATAATTTGTGATCTTTTGTGACTGGCTTCTTCATTTAGCATCATGTTTTCATAGTCCTCGCATGTTGAATCATGAATTGGTGTTTCATTACTTTTCATTACCAAATAGCAATACGCTGTATGAGTTTACCACATTCTACTTACCATTCATCAGTTTTTGGACATTTAGGTGTTAGCACCTTTTTTTTTTTTTTTTTTTTCTTTTTAGGGCCTCACCCGCAGCATATGCAGGTTCCCAGGCTAAGGGTCAAATCAGAGCTACAGCTGCTGGCCACAGCCACAGCAATGCCAGGTCTGAGCTGTGTCTGCGACCTACACCATAGCTCACAGCAATGTCGGATCCTTAACCCACTGAGCAAGGCCAGGGATCAAACCTGCAACCTCATGGTTCCTAGTCAGATTCATTTCCACTGCACCGCAATGGGAACTCCTAGGTGGTAGCACTTTTTGAATCCTTCTCCACTTAGTCTCTCTTCTGTCCTGCAGACTTGAGGGGAAGGACCAAAAGGTGATGACCATGATGAATAATATTTACAGAGTGTTCTTATAGGCGTTATCTCTAAGAGCTTACAATCTAAACTTCTCGAAGCAAATTCACATGCATCTATCACTCAGTGGTATACGACTAACGTTAATGGAAGTACAGGGAAGGAAGTTCATACAGTAGTTGATAAACTTGAAAAGTTGGCTTAAAGCCAGATAGTGAAGGATTTTATGCTGTGCCAAGACATTTGGGCTTATTTCATAAGCATTTTATCCTGTGAAGGTAGTCATTAAGATCATCAAGCTGAGGAAGAACCTCGGCTGATTACAGAGGGAAGGATGAGTGAAAGGATCGTACCTCATTTTTGTTGTGCTTCCCTTTTCTGCGCTTCACACATTTGCAGTTTTTACAAATTCAAAGGTTATGGCAACCTGCAAAGTCTGTCAATGCCATTTTTACAATAGCATTTTCTCACTTTGGGTCTTTGTGTCATACTTTGGTAAGTAATTCTTGCAATATTTCAAACTTTTTCATTATTATTTTTATGGCGATCTGTGATCTTTGATAGTGCAAAAGATTATAACGTGCTAAAAGCTCAGATGGTGATTAGCAATTTTTAGCAATAAAATGTTTTTTAAATTAGGGAGTATATGTGTTTTCTAAGATATAATGCTACTTTGCACACTTGGTAGACTACAGTGTGGTGTAAACATAACTTTTATATGCACTGGGAAATAAAAAAAATTGTGTGACTTTCTGTGATATTTACTTTATTGTGGTGGTCTGGAACCAAAGCTGCAATAACTACAAGATTGCCTGTATAAGTCGGCCGCATGGTGACCTATTCTGAGCACAATTACTCAGCAATAATGAGAATGACAGTTGGAATGGGAAGGAGGAAATGAATGTGAGAGATAGACATCTGGAGGAAGAATAAATTGATTTCAGTGCCTAGAGGTGATCTGTAATAGGAGGGGAAAATTAAATGACCCTGTGGGTCTAGCCTCGGTGACTGGATGGATTGAACACCATTAATGGGGACTGGAAATATCAGAGAGAAAATGAGATAGTGAGATATATGGAAGAGACCCTAAATGCTGCATCAAACACTTAAAACTTAAGGTTTTAGAGGAACCCTTAAAGGAAACCTTAGGCATGATGAAACGCCTACCAAAAGTTTGGAACTGTACAGTGACAATTCAGAAAAGGGTCAGGTTATTTAAGAAATGATGTGTGGGGAATCATCCTCATAGAAGTAAAACTTGAAGCCATGAAAGTAAAATAGAAATCACACAGAGAATGAAGAATTCAAAGGTGAGTGAACTGGGAACGAAACTATGAGAAATCTCACTATGGTGAAAATTAGTAGATTAGGAACTGTGGTGGGTTGACTAGTGTCTCCCTTAAATTCATTTCTACCAAGAGCATCAGAGCATGAGTCTTTTGGAAATAGGGTCTTTGCAGCTGTAATTAAGGTGCGATGCAGTCATTCTAGATTACAGTGGGCCATCATCCATTGACTAGTATCCCTATGAGAAGGGGGAAATATGGCTAGAGACAAACACACGTGGAGAAAAGGCCACGTGGAGGCAGAGACAGAGATTGACATGACACAGCTATACACTAGGACAGCCAAGGATTGCCAAGAGCCACCAGAAGCTGGGAAGAGGTAAGGAAGGATTCTTCCCTGGAGTCTTCAGAGGAACATCGCCCTACTAATATCTTGATTTTGGACTTTCAGCTTCCAGAACTGTAAGAGAACAAATGTCTGTTGTTTTCAGCCACCAAGTTAGTGGTAATTTGATATGAAAGCCCTGGGAAACTAATGCAAGAATCAACAAAGGAGCGGTCAGAGAGAAGGGCCTAGGAGAGTTAGAGTGTTAGCGAATCCAAGTATAGTGAAAAACTTAGGCGGCTTGGAGAACTCAGCGATGTCATGACTACAGTATCATGACTGAATTGTGGACTGGAAGAAAAGGAAATGTTTTGAACTTGACAACTTTGAGGTCCCTCTTGGCTTGAAGTTTTAGTCACCAGGGCACCGTAACAGTCATTCCCCTACAACAGCCCATCTCCTTGGAGTCTATGCTGGGGTCACATTGGGCTTAATTATTTGACATTCTCACTAGACTGTAAATTCCATGAGATTAAGGCTCTATTCTTTGTTTTGGTTTGGTTTATTGAAGTATAGTTAATTTACAAGTTGGTAATAATTTCTGCTGTACAACAAAGTGACCTAGTCATACTTAGACACATATCCATTCTCTTGCAGATTCTTTTCCCACATAGGTTATCACAAAATACTGGGTAGAGTTCTCTGTGCTATACAGCAGGTCCCAGTGGCCAGTCATTCCATATGCTTCAGTGTGCATATGCCAATCCCAAACCTCCAGTCCATCCCTCCCAGTCCCCCACCTGTCCCCTGTGGTAGCCATAAGTTTTTCAAAGTCTGTGAGTGTGTTTTTGTTCTGTAAATTAAGTTCATTTGAGAATAAGCCTCCATTCTTTATTCATCAATAATTGCCTGTCACTTAGAGACCAGAACATAGTAGTTGCTCAGTAAGTGTTTGTGGAAGGAATCGAAGGATACAGGGAAGTTAGGAATTATAAAAGTAGTTATTAATTTATTTTACACTTGATTCTATCAAGGAAGTTATTGGTAGAAAGGCCTAGAAGTAGAAAATTGAGTGATAAGTTTCATTCCTAGGAGACAGAAGAAACTCAAGGCAATATGTCAGGTTTTAAAAGTTGTAGGATGACAGTGTCAAGACCTAAATGAAGGTTTGGTCTATATCCTTGTACTTTTAAAAATTTTTTAATTTTATATTGGAGTATAGTTGATCTACAATATATTAGTTTCTCATGTACAGGAAACTTATTCAGTTATACATATACATATATACAGTCTTTCTCAGATTCTTTTCCCATATAGGTTATTACAGAATATTGAGTAGAGTTCCATGTGCTATACAGTAGATCCTTGTTGATTATTTTATATATAGTAGTGTGTATATGTTAATCCCAAACTCCTAATTTAGCCCCTCCTGTCACCTTTCTCCTTTGTTAACTGTAAATTTGTTTTCAGAGTCTATCAGTCTGTTTCTGCTTTGTAAATAAGTTCATTTGTATCCTTCTTTTAGATTCCACATAAAGTGATATTTGTCTTTCTCTGACTTTATTTATTTATTTATTCATTTATTGCTTTTCAGGGCTGTACCCGCTGCATGTGGAAGTTCCCAGCCTAGGGATAGAATTGGAGCTACAGCTGCCAGCCTACACCACAGTCACAGCAATGCAGGATCTGAGCTGCGTCTGCTACACCACAGCTCATGGCAACCCCAGATCCCCGACCCATTGAGCAAGGCCAGAAATCAAACCCACATCCTCATGGATACTAGTAGGATTCATTTCCTCTGCACCATGATGGGAACTCCTGACTTACTTCATTTAGTAAGATAATATCTAGGTCCATCCATGTTGCTGCAAATGGCAATTATTTTCATTCTTTTTTATGGCTGAGTAGTATTTCATTTTGTAGATGTATCACATCTTCTTTATCCTTTCCTCTGCTGATAGACATTTAGGTTGCTTCTATGTCTTGGCTGTTGTAAAAATTGCTGCACTGAACATTAGGGTGCATGTATCTTTTTGGATTACAGTTTTCTCTGGATATCCGCCCAGGAGTGAGATTCCTAGATCATATGATAGTTCTATTTTTACTTTCTTAAGGGACCTCCATACTGTTCTCCATAGTGGTTTACCAATTTACATTCCCACAACAATGTGGGAGGGTTTTACCCTTATGTTTTTGTGTACTAGCCAACAAACCTTGATAAATGGTAGTATGCCAAGGAAAAAAAAATTAAACTTGGAAAAAGACCCTGAGATTTCTGATTGAAAGAAGCAGTTGTTTACTTTTTTCTCTGATTTATTATTTAGTGTTTTCTTGTTTAGTGCCAACCATTGTGCTTAAGAGCATTATATGATTGCCTTACTTAATCATCACAATGCTATAGTAACCGTTATTCACATTTTATTATGGAAACTAAGGCTCAAAGAAGTTAAGTATCCTACTTAAGATGTCCTTTATGAAACCCTTTTACAGGTGATCAGTGTTTCCTAAATTTTGGCATCCATGGGATGGTCCAAAGAAGCCTCCTTCAAGCACAGGCTTTTTTTTTTTTTTTTTTTTTTTTGAAATCACCTCTGTTTTCCAACCAAATTCTATATTCCACTCTATCATGAATTTTTATTAGTTTTACTGATAAGAATATTCTATCTCATTACCTACACTGTTATTTACTGGATAAGATCTTCTTGCATTTTATATAACTGATCAAAACCAAAACATGTGTCAAATAGTTTTCTCTATCTTGGTGTCATAATGTTTTGAAAGCCTAGACTTACATAAATAAGTCACTGCAGATGGCAATTCTTTTTTCATTGCTTTATCAGCCATATAGTAGTGATTCCCTGGTTAGAGATGCTTGGGATGCTGCCAAAGCAGCTAAATGATAGGTTGATTTTAGGCTACTATTGGAAGGAATTTTGATAAGTGTTTTTTCTTGATGACAGTTCTTATACCGTACGTTAAAGTGGAATGGTTGCCGTTCCAACATGCAATACAGGAGACAGCCTCTTTTAACTCTTCCAAGGAAATAATACTCATCAAAGGCCATTTTCAGTGAAGAGATGACTGATGTGATTATTCTTTACTTTTATGAGTCTTGCTGTACATAAAGTGAACCAAGATTCTCAAAGGACTCATTTTCACCACAACCAGCTTTCTTAACACAGATCTCAAACTGCATTTTACTGCAGTGATCTTGAAATATATATAAAATGTATTCACAGTTTTGTTGCACATTTGTTGACTGCAAATTATTTAGCCTTAGAAAAATGTTTGCTATATAAACCAACTTTGAACCATTCTTTAAAAGTAAACAGTGATTTCACCAGTCATACCCATATTTTTACTCCTTATTGTGACATCTCTTTTCTTCTCCATGAGGAAAAGTCATTTCCAAACATTGACCAGCCCCTTTTCTCTTTAGCTGCATCATGGCACATTTGTGTAAAATAACAAGCTTCCATAGTTGCTTCCTATTTCATTAAAAATTTCTTTTTAAAAAAGTGAGTACTCAAGTTACTGAACTTTTTTTTTTTAAATCTTTAAAAAACACTCTATTGGAGTACCCACTGTGTCACAATGGGATTGGCAGCATCTTGGGAGTGCTGGGACGCGGGTTCAATCCCTGGCCTGGTACAGTGGGTTAAGGATTTGGGGTTGCTGCAGCTGCAGCTTAGGTCACAATTACAGCTCGGATCAGATCCCTGGCCTGGGAACTCCAAATGCCAGGGGGCAGTCAAAAGGCGGGGGGGACCACTCTATTGAGCACATTAAGAAAATCAAAGCTTAACTTTTATGTAAGGTAATCTTAGTGATTGATGTAGTGTACTTGAGTATATTAAGAATTTTAAGATAGTCTTGCAGAACTAACTTTTGCACCATTTATTCTTTTGTAGATTTTGCACCATCTAGATACACAACCCTATATTTTTTCCCCAAGCCATACCTTGTCCTCTTTAAAATTTATGTACTATGTTGAAAATCTCTACTAGATATTTTATCATCAAGTGTAAAGTAGACCTTCATAAATACTTAATTAATGTATTTATGAAGGTCTTATTAATATAGCCAGCATAGACCAATAAAATAACCAGTGTTGGTGCTGTCATCTGGTAGTAGGGTAAAGAACCTTAGATGATGGGGCAGTTTTTCAAGTAGTACTGAGTACACTAAAATTTATCAACTGATAGTATCTATTGGTGATGGCCTTTTGTTCAAATTGAGGTGTAATTGACAGATTATATTAGTTTCAGATATATAACATAATGGTTTGATATTCATATATATTGCAAAATGATCCCCACAATGTCTCTTTACCATCTGTCACTACACAGTTATAAAAAAAATTTTTTCCTTGTGATGAGAACTTGTAAGATCTACTCTCAGCAACTTTCAGAGATCCAAACAGTATTATTAACTAGAGTCACCATGCTGCGCATTACATTCCTATTGCTTATTTCTTTTTCTTCTATCAGTGGACACTGAGATTGTTTCCATTTCTTGGCTATTGTATATAATGTTGCAGTGAACATGGAGGTACATACATCTTTTTGAATTAGTCTTTTCATTTCATTTTCTTCCAATAAAATTCCTAGAAGTAGAATTGCTGGATCATATGGTAGTTCTGTTTTTAACTTTTTTGAGGAACTCCCATACTGTTTTCCATAGTGGCTACACCTGTTTACTACATTCCCCCCCAGTGGTGCACAGGGGTTCCTTTCTTCCTATCCTCAGCAACACTAATTTCTTGTCTTTTTTGTAATAGCCGTTCCAACAAAGGTGTGAGGTGGTATCTCATTGTGGTCTTGATTTGCATTTCCCTGATGATTATTGATATTAAGCATCTATTCATGTACCTGTTGGCCCTCTGTATGCCTTCTTTGGAGAAAATGTCTGCTCAGATCTTCTGTCCATTATTTAAAAATTAAAGTATAGTTGATTTACAATGTTGTGCCAATTTCTGCTCTACAGCAAAGTGACCCAGTCATACATAAATATACATTCTTTTTTTCTCATATTATTTTCCATCATGTTCTATCCCAAGAGACTGGATATAGTTCCCTGTGCTGTACAGTAGGACCTCATTGCTTACCCATTCTATATGTAATAGTTTGCATCTAGTAGGCCCAAATTCCCTGTTCATTCCACTCTTTTAATCATATTTTTTAATTTTTCTATTGAGTTATATGAATTCTTTATATAGTTTGAGTATTAACTCTTTATCAAATATATGATTTGCAACTATTTTCTCTGATGATGGTACTTTTTTTTTTTTTTTTTTAATGTCTTTTGCCATTTCTTGGGCCGCTCCCACCGCATGTGGAGGTCCCCAGGCTAGGGGTCTAATCGGAGCTGTAGCCGCCAGCCTACACCAGAGCCCCAGCAACGCGGGATCAGAGCTGGGTCTGCAACCTAAACCACAGCTCACAGCAATGCCGGATCCTTAACCCACTGAGCAAGGCCAGGGATTGAACCCGCAACCTCATGGTTCCTAGTCGGATTCGTTAACCACTGAGTAACGACGGGAACTCCTGATGATGGTACTTTTTTAGTGGTCTTTATATCCCCTTTTTCCTTTTTTATTTATTTTTGATTCAGTACACTTTTGACTTTTTCTGAGATGTGCATGATTTTATCACAGTTATTTGTTATATGAGTTCTGCCTTGTAAAATGATCCTTAAACTGGTTTTAAAGGAAGTTTCAAACAATTTTAAAATTTTTTTCTTGATATGCTTATTATGTTATTCCTAACAATGTCTCCTATCATTTGATCAATCTTAGTTGAGGGAAAAAAATCTGATGATTTTCCTGGAAAAAAAAATTCTATGTTTCTGTCATTAAAAATGTATATATACAAAAGTAAAGTGACTAGTATAATAAACTCTATGGCTCTCATACATCTTTAGTAATTATCAATATCACATTGTCCTTGTTACATCTATTCCTCTTACCAGTTTTTGTCCATCTTATTATTATTTTGATGGAATATTTTAAGGAAGTCCTGGCATCATATTATTTCACTCATAAATACTTCAGTAAGCATTGCTAATAGGTAAATATTTTTAAATGCAACTTCAGTAATCTTTAGCACAACCAACACAATTAACAATAATTTCTTAGTATAGAATAATTGATATCTATTTATTTCCTTTGTCTCAAAAATATTTTTTTTACAGTTGGTATGTTTGAATCAGGATCCCACTGAGGTCCACAAATTACATTTGATTGTATGGTCTTTAAGTCTCTTTGTCATCGTCGTCGTCGTCGTGTTCTTTGCTTTCTTTTTTGGGCCATGCCCATGGCATGTGGAAGTTCCCAGGCTAGTAACCTACTGCACCACAAGAAAACTCCTTTAAGTCTCTTTTATTCTGTAATAGTTCCCTATTTTTTTTCTCCCCTGTGTCATTTATTCAATGAAGAAATTAGATCATTTGACATATAGAATTTCCTACATTTTGGCTCACTTTATCTTTATGGTATTGTTTAACATTTTCCCCTATCTCCCATATTTTCTGTACTCTAGTAGTTGTTATGGAGACCTGATTAGATTTTAGCTGCTTTTTTTATTCTCATAAAGAATATTTGCCAAGGGACACAATATTCTTTCTGTTGCATCTCAATGGATGCTTATTTCACTTTTAGTGGTAGTAAAATTGATGAACTCATCATCCGTCCTTATCAAATTCCCCATCAACCTTTTACACATTGGCTTTTAGCATTCACTGATAGGTCCTGCAGTTCATCAGCAGTTTCCCCAACCCACAGCAATTAAATTCAGTAATTCATTCTTCACTAGGAGGGAAGAGGCAGCTTGCATTTATTGAGCAATTTCTATGTGCCAGAAATTTTGCTTGGCAGTTTACCTACATTCTTTCATCTGCCATTTCCAAAATCTTGTGTATTCTATATCATCATTTATAGTTTAATAGGAAAGAAATTGCAAATAGAGGGAGTTTTCTTAATGACATATAGCTGGTACATTAACCCAGTTATGCTGGTTTTAGGAGTTGTTTTTACAGATAATTGAACTATAAAGTATTAATTCTCAGAAGTAGATAAGATAGATTTAAAAAGACCAAACTTAATGAGAATGAAAACATCTGTAGCATTTGCATACTATCAGTAAGGTGATATCAGTGTCATATAAGCTAGGTACCACCCTTACCCCAATTATGGACCTTTGGAGCGCAGAATATAATTTATTTCAGTTTTAAATATCCCTTTAATGGACTAAAAATATAAGCTGTATGGTAGTTGGCTTTATAGAAAGCCTTGATGTCTGCCAGATAACATTTTTATAAAATGAAAGCTATATTATAAAGCATTTTCTAACAGTGAGACATGCTAGGCATTTCAGTGTTGATGAGAAAAATCTTGAAATTTCTTCCACAAGTCTTTAAACATCATTTGTCTTCATGGTTTGGAGTTAGTCTTGTCCAGAGCAAGTTGATGTCTTATGACCTCCCAAAGTCTTTTCTAGTCCTGTGATTCTCACACTAATAAATTCAAACAGAAAAGGATTATTGGGCCAAAACTCAGAGTATCTTCAGAGCCAGAATGTAGGAAAAGTTACAAAATACAGATGTCTGTCAGGGATGAGGTCCAAAGGGAGAAAGAAGCAGGCCAGAAGTTAGAAATAGATATGTTATTGTGCCCCCAAAAAGTTTTGGCCTTTAGCCAAAAGAATTCTTTTAAATACTTAGATCAAACTATTAAGCCTTAATATTCAGTTGAGGTACAATAAAGTTTTACAGTTAAGGATATATAGTCAGGGGAAAAAATCAGGGTTTGTAACAGTCAGGGAAATGCAGGACAGCTCTCAGTTCCTCAGACCTGTGCCAGATTGTACCTTTTAGAGAATCTATAATCCTATATTTTTCATTAAGAACTGAAACTATTCTGATGCTCTTTGGAATTATCAGTGTTTGCATATCAAGAATTACAGACAAAAATCAAAATCTTTTTGTGTAACTACGTGGGCTATAACAGAAATGTTTATACTTTTTAACCGTGAAAGTAAGCCATTCCTTTTTTTTTTTTTTATGAAGCCCTCTCTAAAATTAATGCCATTTATTTTAATTGCTTACTAAAGTTTTAAGAACTGGTTGTGTTGGGGAATATAAAAGAATTTGTTCTTTGTGGTTTTTAACTTTTTTAAGAGTGACATGTTCCAAGAATACTTTTGTTCCCTTGGGCAGCAGGGTCAGGGGAAGAGGATCAGAGTAGGGAACACCCAAGAAGGGGCCTGGTCATTCTGTGCGCATGTAAAAATGGATCCATGGGCACAACTTGCTGTTGGGTAGTTTTTTAAAATCCTGTCCATACTATTTGTTAGTTTTCAGTTTTCCATCTTTTTTCTTTCGACAAATCTCAAGAGAAAAATTTGTCGCAAAAAGTCCGTGATGTACCCCAAAACAGCAAATTAGGTGTTTGTGGCTTTTATTCCAGTCTATGATGTGTTACGAATTTTGCTAAATTGTCTAAAGAGCATTCCCCAAACTCATCTTTTCCACATTACATTCCTTCTACATGATGATTCACTTAGCAGGACATAGGTCACCACCAAATAATGGTGGTCAGTACAGCCAGAAATTCTATCTGCACATTTATGAATAAAGAGCCAGTCATTCCATCCCAGGAAATTTGCCTCTCTGTAGATTTTCTGGGATGATTTTACAAGACGTAGAAAATTATAGTTATCTGTGAGAGCCTTCTTTGTTCCCTTGGCCACCTGAAACCTGAAAACAAACCAAGTGAACAGAGCTATGGTTTAATATGTTCAGTTGCTGTGCAGTAGACTAACCCCCTATGGCTGTTCTTCATGGTAAGTCAGGAAAGTGTAAGGTTAAGAGTGATTGGCACCAACCATTATTTCAGGTGAATTTGATACGACAGATAATAGGAAAAGAATCATAATCAGTGTCAAAGGCACTCCTGTTTCCTTGTAAGGGTATAAATCATCCATGTGCCTGACTGCTTTTCTTTTACATTTCACTTGGGGGCGACAGTGTCGAGGTGGTCATTCACGAAAATGGTTATCTTAGGAAACCATACAGCTTATTCATGTTCGCATTATCAGATATGAACATCTATTTGAAATTCCAAAGAGTTTTATGGGTTGTGAACAAAATTTAATTATATACATAATGATAACAAATCGCTTCCTGATTTTCAAATTTATGGTCAAATCTTACCATTTTTTAAAAAAATAGAATAGTCCTAGGGTAGGGACGCTGTAAATTGAATCCTGAAAAGGTGAAATACATCGTCTGGATGTATGAATTTGTCATTTGTGTTTCTCTGTATTAATATGTTGTTCATTTCTTGACCTTTTATATATTGTTCATTTCTTGACCTGCAAGGGGCCTGCCTTCCCCGCTATCCTCTATCTCCACCCCGCTGGGAAAACTGCCCTTCTTTAGGGCACCTATATTACCCTGGGCCTATTTATATTATGGATTCCTCACTTCATTTTGAGCTTCTTGAGAGCAGAGTTTATATGTTTATCTTTGCCGTCCAGTGCCTAATAGAGTAGTTGACTGTGACTGAGTGAGAGCTTAAAATGAGCGTAATTCATTGAGACCGTCTCCTAAAGGTAATTGCCAAAGTAAGGCCCTGCCCATATATTCACTCTAGTCTGGGCTTTACATATTGTTGTCATGATCAGTTTGGTGGATGTGTGGAGCCTCCTGAATGAGCAGGCTAAAGACAAGGAGATCCTTGTAAGAGTTCTGGTAGGTGGTTTAAACAAAGAGAATAGCAGCTGGGATTATAGTTTACTCTGCACGGGAGAGGCAGGGAGTTACAAAGTACCAAGCTGGAGTTCATACGCACAGAGACACACAGATGCCCATGAGAGTGTCTGGTCTCTTGGGTTAGAACATGATGGAAAATGAAAAAAAAAAAGAAAAAAATAACGTGTGTGTATGGGTAGCTGTACAGCAGAAACTGAAGGAACATTGTAAATCAACTATAACAAAAAAAAATTTTTAAAGATAGTATTACTGAATGCCAGTAAGTAGAGTCTAAGCCATGTGTATTTGGGGAGTTCAGAAAAGAAATCACTTCTAATTTGATTGTTAGAGAAGGAGTTTTTGTTTTGTTTTTCTAGGAGGAGGTGAAGAGAATAGTTTTGAAAGATGGATCAGATTTCAAGAAGCACTGATGGAGACAAATTAATGGCAGCTAAAAGCATATGTAGCATAAAATGGGAGGTTAGTCTGGGGAAATAGGGAGGGGCCAGGATTTGGGGATAATTCCTTAGGAATGTTGGTGGACACAGTTTCATTTTTACCACGTTGAGATTTATTCCCCTAAGAGACTTATCCAGAATCCCAGAGGTCAACGAAGGTTACCAGTTTGAAAACTACACGGTACAGTCTGCCCCTTACTCAGGACTTGATCAGGCAGGCTTAGTTTTTTTTTAATTTTTCATCCTTTTCTTTCTTGTTGTCTGCCTACAAATAATTCTTCTCATAGTCCCTCCATCAAAGTTAAAATCATGAGTCACTCTTGCCTACCTATTAGCAGTCCTTTAAAAGATCTAGTGAAAAGATAGTGTGAAATTATGTATTTATGCTTTGAGAAGATAGACTCTCCCACTAATAAATAATTAAACCACATTATTTTGGACTCTAAGGACAAATTCAAATTTACCAGAAAGGTAAGTAATTGCGTGAAAAAAAATTTTCTTGAGCACACTTTTCTAGCAATGTCAGGTACTTAATTATTTATGTATCACTTGTTTGTAAGTTTCACGAAGTCTCAAACCATGTCTGTCTCTCTGTCTCCCTTACTGACAATCATATCCCTAGCTTGTTCTTAACAATAAATATGTACTGACTAAATTAAGTATACTTAGTAGGCTAATATCACTTTCATACCTATATTTATATATGTGTATGTGATGTACGTGGTACATATAAAAATATATACTGAAGTATAGATATTGTCAAAAATTGTGAAGGGTTTGCATTTAACTCCATTTGCAAGTTGACAGCTTAGCCTGCCAGGGTTTCATGGATGCTGAGAGAAAAGATGGAAGTGCTGGATCGGAGACGAAGGACAGTTTATTACCTACAACAGAGTATTTGTGAATGTGCCAGTTACCCAAGCCACACTTCTCTGTGGGTGACATGAAGAGAGCCAGGTGATGCTTAAATGTACAGTGAGTTCCATTATAAGAAGGAACCTAGAACTTGGGGAACCCGACTCTTCTGAAGTGGGAAATAAGCATGCCTGCCGTCTTCTTTGTAGAGGGACAATATCTCTGTCTTCCATTGCTTGAAAAGGTAGTCTGGAGCAAAGACAATACCTTTACCTTTGAGATATGTGGAAAAGTATCTCCTGAGAGACATACACTCTAAAGGACCTCTCCAAGGGCAATATTTTTCATCTAATCAAGCAATCAGCCTGTAGGCCAGATCCATCCCACTGCTTGTTTTTGTCAATAAAATTTTATTGGAATGCAGATATAGTCATTTAGATATTATTTACATGATGCAGTAGACAAAGTCAAGTAGTTGCAGCAGAGAGCATGTAGCACACAAAGCCTCAAGTGTTCGCCATCATCTAGCCCTTTACAGAAAAAGTTTGTTGACTGCTTGATCAAAACATTTAATTTTATGACAAGCCTTTACAAAATATGCCAAGCTTACTTTTTGTTCTAAAGTATTTTCATATTTTGGAGTTCCCACTTTGTCACAACAGGATCAGCAGCATCTCTGCAGCATCAGAACACTGGCTCAATACCCAACCCAGTACATTAGGTTAAATGATCTGGCATTGCAGTTTAGGTTCCAACTGTGGCTCAAATCTGATCCCTGGCCCCAGGAACTCCATATGTCAAGGGGTGGCCAAAAAAGAAAATGAAAAGAAAAATTTTTTAATTAAAGTATTTTCATGTTTTTAAGTTATTCTGTAACCCCTATTGACTTCTTCCCAATTATTGAGTTACCCTGTCTGCACTATAGTTCTTTCTTAGTATAAAGAATTATTAAGAGCTATTATCAATGATTTGCTATATTCTTAACTTTTTTAGTTTTAAAAACAAGCATAAGGCAAGTTATCACAGTACAAGTATTTGCTTTATGAACATTGCTTGTTTGCCAGGTTGCATGGGTTTAAACCCCTGCCACAATCAGGTAACTAAAATACAGGAGTCAGTATAATGAGGTGTATGAGCTCTCTAGATTCTAGAATCTAAGAGTCCTGGCTCTGTAACTTATTATCATTGAGATTCTTAGCAAGTTGTTTAACTCTTCTTTATTATCCTCATCTGTAAAATGGATATACTCTTACTAACTTATAGAATTACCATTAAAATTGAATAAAGTAATGAGGATCTTGACACACAGTATGTACTTTAAAATGTCTAGATACTCATGTTGCAACAGAAGAAAGGGTGGGGGAAAAACTGTAATTGCAATATATACATGTAAGGATAACCTGACCCCCTTGCTGTACAGTGGGAAAATAAATAAATAAATAAAATGTAAACTGTCTTCCTCAAATATAAGGTAAAAAATTGTCCTGTATTTACAAATCACTTAGAGTTTTAAAGAGTTAAGAGTAGTCTTATTCCATCCTCTGAATTTTTTTTTTAATTTTCCCACTGTACAGCAAGGGGATCAAGTTATCCTTACATGTATACATTACAATTACATTTTTTTCCCCAACCCTTTGTTCTGTTGCAACATGAGTATCTAGACAAAGTTCTCAATGCTACTCAGCAGTGAATTTTTTATGGATAAGAGTACTGAAGCTCAGATCAGTTATGTGCCTTCAACTCATGGTAACAAAACTAGTTCTCAACTAAATTTAGATTCAAATTAAGCTCCCCTGATTCCCAATTAGAGTTCTTTTCCAGTATACCATGTGTATTTGACTGTTTCATACAGATAAGTAAAATACCTGACCAGTCAGAGCTGACACCAGGACACGATACTGAGAATAGGGTTTGTAGCCTCATTAAAATAAACAGTAAAATAGTAAAGCTGCCCCTACTCTAAGTTAGTTTTGACTCAGAAGTTCTTAATATATTTTTATTATTTGTCTTTATGGAAAACATTATCTTGAAAGATGTCATATTACACACCTGCATTTGCTTGAAACTTGGTAGCTTGATAAATTGATAAGATAACTGGGTCATATGTTAAGTTTTTTGAAAAACCAACCCAAACATAGATCCTAATAAAAGAATGTTACACATTTCCTTTTAAAGGCTAAAAAAGTATTTCTCAGGGCTCTTAAATTACCATATTCTGATACCAAGGGAAAATAAAATCTGGACTTAGAGTCTTGTTTGTACTTAGAGGGTTTTCCGGACAGGAAGGCAGTCTTGATGCAATGCAGTAAGCCACAATACCAGTGGGGCATTACAGGTGAAAAATCTGCAGCTGTACCCCTTCACCACAATGTATTACAACTGTATGCTGGAATATTTCCTGTACAGAAATAGGGTTTGGTTAACTTTGTTTCCCAAGAGTAGATCACATTAAAATGTTATAAAATCATGATTTCCTGCATTTGAATGCTTGTGGTTTCTCAACTGGTTCCAATATTTTAAGGTTTTTTTTTTTTTTTTTTTTTTTTTTTTTTGGTATGACTTCTATTAGTTGAAGATGTATAGAAGCTTTTCTTTTCCTTCTTCAAAATCAACTGAAAACCAGATACATATAAAAATGGTATTATCTGCTAAAACATTTGAGATTGCATACATATTTTTATTTTATGTGATTATTAAATGGTAAGTTTTTACTTTGAAGTAGAAGAACAAAAAACTGACAAATGCCATTATCAGAAAACATTTCAATAATTTTATTTTTAATTAACTATTGAAAAGTATCTCTACTCAGTTGCATTTATTTTGTGTGATGAACATTTTTCTCCTGTTATAAATAACTGAGTATGAGAAGTGTTCTTCATATTTAAAAGGACAGGTAACTCCAGTAACAATTGTAAACAGAACCCACTTCTGTCTTTATAGAGGCAAAGCTGTTTTTTTAGCTCGTTAGGTTTTAACATTTATATTGCTATTTCTTAATCTTAATTTCTATAAAAATATATAGTTATGTCCCTTTATTCTATCTTTTATAATAATTTATAATTATCCTAATTTATATAATGATACAATGCATATGTATATATACATTGTCTCTTTCACTCACCCATCAATCCACTATTTTATGCACAGATATCACATTCTATATTTTAACGATCCATGTACCTACTCTCTTTCTAGTCATCAACTAAAAACTCTTTATCTACCTCTAGCTTTTCTAGTACATTCCTCACTGAGGAATATTTTTAGTCTTATCACCACCTTGACATTGTGATAAGTGTAGTATTTAGTATTACTTGGTTAATGAGATGAAATAACTTTCTATTAACAAAATAGGGGTCTCACAATAATTAACTCTGAAAAGTTAGCAACTAGGAACATTTCAGTGCGAAAAGCCCTTTTTGCTACCCAGAGGAGTGTAGGTCAGAAAAAATTCAAAGAAATTGTTATCTGAGGAAGTGGATAACAGAAAACCTTTAAGCTAAATAAAAAGCTTAAAAAGAAAAGCTGGATAATGAGATGTCCACATAGACTCCAAAAAGTTCCAACAGATTCCTGGGATATCAGAAGGATATCCCAGACCCTGCATACTGCTAAGAATGACCTAAGAAGGCCCTATGCTTTCACCTCTGGCTGACCTTAAGGCTTTTCACAAGCAGGAAGGGAAGGCTAAGGCAGAGTTGAGGGCGTACTTTAACAGGTTCACAGAGCCCCTCAGCAGTGACTAGTGTGCTTATTATTTCTAGGCCTTTAAGGAAATCTCTGCCTAATCATTAACTGACCAAACTGACCACTAAGCTCATCAAGTAGAGACTTCAGTGGCCATAAGGAATACATACTTTTTAGAATTAATTCACAAATGTTTGTAGCAAACAAAACTAGAACAAATATCAATGACAGAAAGCTCTGGGGAAGGGAATCTGAATTCCACACTTAATAAATAATAAATAACTCTATTAGTTATTAATGTAGTTAATAATACTTGTTAATATAATAAAATTTTATGCTGTTTAAAATGTCCAGTTTCCAACCATAAAAAAAATATGTGCTATGCAAAGAAACAGGAAAGTATGGTCTATAGAGAGAAAAGCAATCAGTAGTAACTGTTCCTAAGAAGCCTAGATGTTAACCTTACTAGAAAAAGACTTGAACTATCTATTTTAAATATGTTCAGAAAACCTAAAGAAAGCCTTGTCTAAAGGACTAAAGGGAAGTAATAGTGATGTCTGTATTAAACAGTGAATTTAAAGATAGGTCATTTGAGATGATTGAGTCTAGAGAACAGAAAAAAAAAAAAAAAAAAAAAAAAAAAAGAATGAAGACAAATGACCGGAGCCTTAGAGACTATGAAATACCATCAAGTGTATCGGAGTTCCCGTGGTGGTGCAGTGGTTAATGAATCCGACTAGGAACCATGAGGTTGCGGGTTCGGTCCCTGCCCTTGCTCAATGGGTTAAGGATCCGGCGTTGCCGTGAGCTGTGGTGTAGGTCGCAGACGCGGCTCGGATCCAGCGTTGCTGTGGCTCTGGCGTAGGCTGGTGGCTACAGCTCCGATTTGACCCCTAGCCTGGGAACCTCCATATGCCGCGGGAGCGGCCCAAAGAAATAGCAAAAAAAAAAAAAAAAAAAAAAAAGAATAAAAAAAAAAAGTGTATCAATATGTGTATGATGGGAGACTTAGAAGGAAAGCAGAGAGAGAGAATAAAGACGATTTGAAAAACTCATGACCAAACACTTCCCAAATTTAATTAAAAACGTTAGTCTACACATCCAAGAAGTTCAGGGAACTCCATGCAGAGAAAAAGTCAAGGATTTCCACACCAATCAAGCCATCAAGAAACAAGCTGGACTGCAACTAGAGAGACGTGACTCACATATAAGGGATACTCAATAAGGTTAACGACTGGTTTCTCATTATCAGCCAGGGAGACCAGAGGCAGAGTGATAACATTCAAAGTGCTGAAAGAAAAAGGCTGCTAAAGAGGAAAAAAACTGCCAGATTAAGTAACTAAATGACCGGGATACATAGTAAGGGTCAAAATGTATTCTGCACTCAGATTTCTAAGAATCTGCTATAAAGGAACCAGAACGGGAAATTGTAAATGACGCATTATGGGGGTCTATTTTTCTTCTTTCATCTAAAGGTAATTAGTTTTAAAAACATAGGATTTATAGCAAAATGGTATGACACTAAATGTGTAATCTTGACTACATTACTTAACTTCTCTAAGGCACAGTTGGCTTATCTGTAAAATGGGAATATTTTCCTCACTAGGATAAAGCGCGCGCGCGCGCGCGCGCACACACACACACACACACACACACACACACACACAATCTTTGTAAATTGTAAAAGGCTAGTCACAACTTCCATCAGTATTTTTATTACTTCTACTACCAAAACAACATGGGTGATGATGATGAAAAAGCAAGCCGTTTTACCCCTACTGTATACACGGTGTCATGGGAAATCTGGAAATGTGGGAGGAGTGATAAAGATGGTATTCTCTGCTGTAACCAGGCTTCAATAACTTACTCCTGAACGGAGGAAGCTCTAGCTCTGTGCTCACTCACCAGCCCTACACGGTCAGCTAGGCTGCCTCTATTTTGTCAAAATATAAAGGAAAAGACAGTTGAATCAGATTGATAGAATACATCGCTCGCTAAATACTACCTACCACCTCTTTATTGTGTACATAAATACAGGGACCACTGTATCCCTCTTAGGGTTGCTTGGTGGCACTGAGTGGGCAAAAGGGGCCATGGCCCAGCTTCAGCAGCTCCTGCACACAGAACTCAGAGCTATTTGTCTATGAGGACAGATGGGCAGTTGCAACCCTGCTAATAGTCTTGGCAGTACTCTTAAGTAATAAAAACAAATTAAGTGCCAAAATATTCTTTCTACCAAAAATATTTTTAAATGGCCAAACGCACATGCACATCTTCCCAAATTAGCCATCAAATGGAAACAAATGGTGGAATCCCATTTTAAATGCAAAAATACATGTGCTCTTACCAATTGGCAGATATACAACTGAAAATACGTTCATATGCAAAGACCACATATGCTTAGAGTAGAGTTTATTAGGTATGGCGGGCTAATTTTTTAGGTCCTGTCAAATGATGGATAGGAAAACAAAATGTAATAAAAATATATATAATCTTGACAGTCATTTGAAATGTACCATGTGTTCCATGCGGAATGTTTTCCAGTGAAACCAATTTACTTGTTCCCACTTCCCATGACTCAGTACTAGATAGTTAGGCTTTCTAAACTATTTTTTGGCAACCAAACTTTCTTGGAATAGTCATCTTTCCTTCAGGTTATTTAGCAGAGGCATTAAGAATAAATCCTCAGTCATAGATGTGTAACTGCGGATCATTCACATCATCTCTTTCAAACCTAAAAGCACATAATGACATGATTTTAAAGAGATCACACAAAAGAGAGCCCCCAGTTATTCCTGAAAATAATTGATTGCTACCATATGAAACAATTGGTATGATGACTTCATTAGATTTTTAGTTTAATTATGTTACTACTAACCTAGAGGTTAGCCAGGCCTTGTCTACTTCTCACTGAAAGGCAAAGAAGATTCATGAGCTACTGAGAAGTTTGTTAAAAGTGGGGTGTTCTATCTCCACAGAAAAGAAAATCATGGACTTGGAAAATAGACTTGTGGCTGCCTGATGGGAGAGGGAGGGAGTGGGAGGGATCGGGAGCTTGGGGTTATCAGACACAACTTAGAATAGATTTACAAGGAGATCCTGCTGAGTAGCATTGAGAACTATGTCTAGATACTCATATTGCAACAGAACAAAGGGTGGGGGAAAAATGTATACATGTAAGGATAACTTGATCCCCTCGCTGTACAGTGGGGAAAAAATAAATTAAAAAAAGAAAGTGGGGAGTTCTGAGTTCCTGTCGTGGTTCAGTGGAAACAAATCTGACTAGTATCCATGAGGATGCAGGTTCTGTGCCCGGCCTTCTAGTCTCACCCACAGTCCCTTAGTCTTTCCATTCTGCTCACTCAACAAGCCCCACTGTAATCATTCATTGAACTACACAGAAACCTCCAGTTCTCTGCTCTCTCCCTATCCTGCAGTTTACTCTAATTTCCCATGCCCCTTTAACCAGTTTAAATTCTTAATTCATCATTTCAAACACCCTCTTGGAAAATAAGTACCCTAAACTTTGTTGCTTTCTGTCTTTCCATTACACTCTCAGGACAAAAGGTTAATGCTGTGTATCAACAGCTTTTATTATGTGGTATTAAATAGGATGCTTTGTCTCATTTAATTCTCTCACCAATTTATGAGACAGTCCTGTTATTATCCTCTCTTCAGAGATATGAGTACTGATGTTAGGGAAATTAATTTGCTTAAAAACTTATAGCTAATGGAGCTAGGAATTGAATTCCATTACGTCTAACTCCAAAGTTTATGCTTTAATCTGCTATACATCTTTGTGGAGAATTTTTAATGTGCCAGAAATAGATTAAGTCACTCAGTATATGTATATTCATTCATTCATTCGTGAATCATTCATTCATTCATTCAGCAACTTTTTTGAACATTCACTGTATACACTTTGCCAGGTGCTATGAAAAGGCAAAGCTTAGCCAAATGGAAATCATTCCCTCAAGGACTGTGTCTACCAGGGAAGATGTCATGTATAGAAATAACTGTAACATGAGGTGTACAGTGATAAGAGCTATGAGACAGATTCCCATTTTTAAAAAATATTGGAGTTCAGAAAAGGGAGGGCATTTCTATATCTGGGAGGTGAAAAGGTTCAAAGAAAAGTGGTATTTCATTTGGACCTTGATAGATGGGAAAGATTTAAACATGAGACAGTGAGAAACTAGGGATTCTAGGTGTTTCAGGCTGAGAGACAATATAGGAAAAAAGACCCAGAGAGGATAATGAAAAAAAAAAATATGTCATGGAAAGCAAGAACTTCAAGAAATGGGGGCTAAAAGTAGAATTTATGGATATGACACTTGTCCTTATCACTAACCAAAATATATGCTCTACTTCATCCCGGTGAGCCTCTCATGCATATCCATTCTGTGTCCCTTTCTGCCATTTAACACCTCTCCATATAAATGCTCAAGTCCCTATTTAAGGAAAAGAAACCATTATAGGTGGAAGTAAAAATCACTCCCATTCAAAGATTAAGAAGCACTTACTTAGGAAAAAAAGGTTAAAGAGAAATCTGTCCATTCATGAAGCTTTTATTAATATCCTCTTGTGTCCCCAAAGCTGAGATGCTAATATTTTTAAAAATAATATGCCATTTTTACCACAAGGATCACAGAATTGATTAAAGGAGACAAACATATAAATAGGGAATTGTGAAGTGTGACAAATGACTTCTGTGATACAGGAGTGTGGTAGGTGTGGAAGTGACACGAGAGAGGCAATGATCAGCCCTGAGAATGGTATTAATTAGGATATGTTTTCAAAAAAAAAAAAAAAAAAAAAAACAGGAGACACATCTGAGCCCAGTCTTTTTATTTTTAAAGACAAATCGGGTCAACCCACAGGTTCTGTTTTGAAGCTTAAATTTTTTTTTAAATTTAATAGTGTATCTTGGGTGTCTTTTGTGTTAGTAGGTAGGTACGTAGATAGACAGATAGATATAGATATTCCTTATTCATTTTAATGATTGTACAGTAATCCAGTCTCTAGCTCTGCATGTTATTTTTAATCCCATATGTATGGATATTTGAGTTTTTCCATGTTCTTACTAACACAGTACTGAAGTAAATACACACACACATACACAGACACACATGTACTTGCATTGGAATATCTTAAAAACAAATTCTTAGATGTAACCTTCCAAACCTTTAATAGATATTGCCAAATTACTCACCAGAAATACTAGGTAGAAATGCTTTTTCCCATACCAATGCAGAAATTAGAGCTTTCAGTCTTTTCGGACTGCCAGATTAATAATTAAAAATAGTGTTATTCTGGTACAGCCACTATAGAGAACAGTTTGGAGATACCTTAGAAATATATACATAGAACTTCCATATGACCCCTCAATCCCACTTTTGGGCATATATCCAGACAAAACTCTACTTTAAAGGGACACATGCACCTGCATGTTCATTGCAGCACTATTCACAATAGCCAGGACATGGAAACAACCTAAATGTTCATCGACAGATGATTGGATTAGGAAGATGTGGTATGTATACACAATACTACTCAGCCATAAAAAAGAACAAAATAATACCATTTATTAGCAACATGGGTGGAACTAGAGAATCTCATACTGAGTGAAATAAGTCAGAAAGACAAAGACAAATACCATATGATATCACTTATAACTGGAATCTAATATACAGCACAAATGAACATTTCCACAGAAAAGAAAACCCTGAACCTGGAGAATAGACTTGTGGCTGCCCAGGGGGAGAGGGAGGGAGTGGGAGGGATCGGGAGCTTAGGGTTATCAGATACAACTTGGAATAGATTTACAATGAGATCCTGCTGAATAGCATTGAGAACTATGTCTAGATACTCATATTGTAACAGAACAAAGGGTAGAAAAAAATGTATACTTGTAAGTGTATCTTGGCCCCCATGCTGTACAGCAGAAAAATAAATAAATAAATTTTTAAAAAATAATGTTATTGCTTTAATTTGAATTTCTGTAAGTATTAGTAAATTTGAGTATCTTTTTGTATTTACTAGCTGGTCATATCTTTTCTTCTGTGATTTAACTTCTGTCAGAATCTGCCTTATGCAAGCTCATTAATTGGTCTCAATATTTTATGAATGCTAACAGAAGGTCAGAAACAGAGAACATTATTGCTCCTGGCACAGTCAACAGTGTGTGTGTCATGTTTGCATCAGTTCCTTTTGCCCCCAAGTCCCACGAGGGTGATACAGAAGGGCCTCAGGGGTTGGCACTGCGTGTGGTAGATAAATGGCATGGCATGGCACACACGACTTGTCACGTCTGCCTCTTTTAGAGCAAGTCTGCTCTTTGTCCTGGAAAGAAACTTTACCTCATCGCTCAAGGATGCTCTCTGCAAACACAACCTGAGAAATGGCCCCAGTTAATAGCGTTCAGGGCCTTGCATCCTTTGCATACCTGGCAAGAACATGCAGGCCCAGGACGTTCAGGGTCTCTCCCACCAACTGCTTTCACTTACTTTTCTGTATCTTATTTACCATTTTCTTATTAATTCGTAAGAGTGCTCTGCTAGCGCAAGTATTCCTAGGTCTGCAATCAAATATTACTTGCTTTATCTTGGTTTGGATTTTTTACCTTTTGATTTTATCAATTGTGAGAGGTTTTGTTTTGTTTTGTTTTACAATCCATGAGTTTCATACCATACATAGAAAAAACTATCCTATTATAATAAAAATATTCTTTCTTTATTTTATGCTTTCAGTTTTGGCCTTTAATATTTTGATCCTTTTGGAATTGACCTTCATGTAGGAATGATATATGGACCCACCTTGGTTTTACCAATTGGATAACCAGCTCTTATAATCTCATCTCCCATCTTTCCCCTACTTGTTTGAAATGGTACCTCCATTACATACTAAAATTTATCCGTATTTACATTTATTAATTTTTTCTTCTATCCTTCTAATCTATTTGTATGTTACTATTCCAACCTTATCTTTTAATTAGTATAGCTCTATAATATACTTAACATCTGGTTGAACTTGTTCCCCAATTTTTCTCTTTTTTTTAAAGAGTTTCTTGGCTGTTTTCACTTATTATTCTTGAATGAGTCTTTTATAAAGTAGGTAGGAGTTCTCACTATGGCACAACTGGATCAGTGGCATCTCTGCAGCTCCAGGACACAGGTTCAATCCCTGGTCCAGTACATTGGGTTAAAGGATCTGGCACTGCCACAGCTGCGGCATAGGTTGCAGCTGTGACTCAGATCTGATCCCTGGCCCCAAGAACTCCATATGCTGCAGGCTGGCCAAAAAAGATTGAGAGAGAGAGAGAGAGGGAGGGAGGGAGGAGGGAAATAGGATGAATGTAACTATGAGAGGAAATCCTAAACTACTGTCCTTTACAACCATATCTACTTTTGAAAGTCTTATTAATGTTATAACTTTTATGAAGATTCAATTTGCATGTCAACAAATAGATAAGCAGAGTTTCTGTTTGCAACTTCTAAAATCTTCTTTCTTTTGATATAGATTCCTTGCAGTCTGGAATACTGGGATGAACTCCAGAAGGTTTTCGTTGCATTTCGAGAATTTAGTCTGTCTGAAAGCAAAGTTTGCGAACTGCAGTTGCCAGATATCAATCTTGTGAATGACCAGAAGAAACTGGTATCCTCAGATCTTTGGAGAATTGTCTTGAACAGCAGCCAAAATGGAGCTGATGACCAGAGGTAACTCAGTGAACAAAGTGAAAAATAGTGGTTTCATACTAGGAAACAATTGTCAAGTCATCTTAAATAGTGACTCCTTCACAAGGTTGTATCTCAGTTTTCTAGCATCTGCATCTGTCTGATCTACAGATGAGAACCAGGAAGCAAGATAGAAGCTGATCTTTCAAAGTATTTGTACTAAAATTCCTATGTTTTACAGTGAGCTGTAAATACCTTTTCCTTAAATATAAAAAGAAAAAAGAGCAAAAAACAAACTATAAAAAATTAGTCCAGTTACCCTGAAGCAAAAAATATAGAGGAAGAGAACCATACACACTTCAGTAGACTCTTAATGACACAGTAATCAATACGTGTAATACTAACCCCGCGCATTAAAGAAAGGTTAATCTCCTCTCCTTCTAAAAAGATAACTTTTGAAAATATTTCCTTCTAAGTGGTTTTTGAAAAACTTTAAAAGTTGAAACTCCAGACATTAAGAAAACTAGGCTAACCAAAATTATTTATACTCAGAGAATTTCAGATAGCTGAAGTTCGATCCAGCTCTAGAGTCTGTTAAATTGTAATATATCTCTGGAGCTATAGACCTCAGGTATTCCCAGTCGTGTTCCCAGAACTTCCCATTCCACACCCGCTATGGGATATCTGGTTAGTGGCAAAACAGGGCCAGATTGTGTCCATCTCCAGTGTTTGCCTGCTTGATCCATCCACTAACTTAGAGGAGAGAAAAAAATGCCTTCAGCAGTTTATTCATCAGTGTTGCTTCTAGTTTATGTATCCCTATTACGTCTTTCTGCTCATGCTGTTATAAATGATTTAAAAAAAAAGAAAAGAAACCAAATCACCATCAATGAAATAGTTTCTTGGGTCATATGGTATGTGTACTGTGGGCCTATGTCAGTCTTGCTGTCCATCACTGTCAATGTCCTATCTTCTAATTCTCCTGATGAGTTTGCTTTCGTGTTATCTTGTTGCTTTTCTATGATTCCCCCCTTCCCCCCTCCCAAACAATGTTTTGACACTAACAGAAAAAAAAGGCACCATTCCAACACCCTGCAAATGAACCTTTATTTTTGCCCATTATTGTATGACTATAAGGTTATAATCATAGCGCACCATTTTGTATCCTGATTCCTGTTTTATAGTATAGATACTTGTGAATGCTTTCTCTTTTCATAATTAATAATAATACACGTTCATTGAAGAAATGAAGAAAATAATACCACCCATAATCATCTCACCCTGAGATAACCTCTGTTCGCACTTTAGTCTATAGCATCACACAGTCTTTTTCATTGATTACTTTGTATGCTTAATAATAATATGTTTTATAGTTTATATTTTCTATTTTTAGGTCATGTGGGCTCTTTAAAGATAATTGCCTTCCTAATATGACCTAGTAGTATACAGCTGGTGAAAATATATTAAAGGAACAGGGTCTTGATTTTACCTGTATGAAATGCAGCAGTGAAATGAACACCTATCCTGTAGGATTTAGAAGATGGATACAAAGATTGCCTGTTTAAGCATAGGTTACCTAGGCAGAAATCAGGAAATCTCAGAAAGCAGAGATAGGGATAATGAAATTTTTTTAATCTGAGTTTTATTATTAGTATCTTGATTCTAATCATGAATGTATGCGTTTTCATCTTTGAAAGAAGCATTTTGGGTAAGGTTCATTCCTCTGAATCTGAAATATTCATAAAAATCACTTTGTGGTAAGCTTAGCACTGCAGAAATGTGAAATCTTTAGGGAATGGAAATTTATGCAGACAGTCAAATTCAGGCAATTTTTCACCAAGCTTTTGACATTGTAATCACAGATCTTTTGTCCTCACCTGGGATTTTTCAACATGCCTAATATTTCAACAATTGATCTTTTTTAAATTGCTTGACATTAGGCATTTTTCAGGTAGAAATTGATATTAGTGAAATGAAATTTAAGAGTTGGTTTAAAAGTCAACATAATAAAACACTATTAAGACATTTTTCAAGAGGGAAAATAAATTGTCATCTAATTTCTTGAAAGATAACATCAATGCTTTGATAATATGTCAACATTTCATATAGAAATAAAACTGCTGCAGTTAGTCCCAGTATATTCTGTGATGAGAAATCTAAACCTGGACAAAAACCTGAAACTTTTATGATTAGAGATTGTCTTCTCTTAAGTGATATTTACAGTTTGAGAAGGATATGCATCAATGTACATTACTGGAAGAAAGTTTGTAAAAATAAGTCCCATGAAGCTTAATTTTAAAAAACAGAGAAGCAAAAAAAATGAAACAACATAGGGTCCTTAGTGGTAATGTCATCACTGTGTATATGTAAATAGAAGCACTATTTACTAGATAATTTCAGGTTCACACACCTGGGTTTAAGTCCTGGATCCATCACCAACTAGCTATCTGTCCTTGAGAAACTGCCTTCTAAGCTGTGGCCTTGAGGAATGGATAGGAGCTAACTAGTCCAAGAGGTGGCAGGTAGTCTTTGGTACAAAGGACAGGAGACAGTATTTAATTTCTGAAACCCTAGTCGATTTATCCCATTCAAGCGTCTTATCTTCAATTCAATCCTTGTATATTTGTAATAATCATTTTCCACTATTCTTCTTCTAACAGTTTTCTTGATCATATGAAAATGAATGATTGGCAATGGTTATTTGTTTCAAGGTAGCATGGAAGTAGAGTAACTGAAGCTTAGTTTCCACAGTATTATTGACTTTTAGGAGACTTCTTCCATTTGTAGTGCACTGGACTGAAGTAAGAGATGCAGCCTTTAAGCCCTGATGAGGAAGGATATCCATTTCAGCTATTTATTTTTAATCTCATCATGATATATTTGCCTATCTCCATTGCCCATTGCTGACTCCTAAATAAACCCTTTTTATCAGTCAAGTCTGATAAGAAACAGGAAAAGTGGGTGACTGAGGAGAGTTTCATATAGAGAGTATTTACAAAGGCTTGGCAAGGTTAAGGGGTAGTACAGCCCCCTGAGGCTAGAAACCCAGGGGAACCATCTCACTCTTCATCCTGAAAGAGCCAGGTGAGAGACAGTTACCAAAACTAACTCAGAACCTGTTCTTGTAGCTGGTTTTGATGGAGGGACTCAGCAACATGTGGGGATGTGGTTCAGATGGAGCCAGGGAATTACACCCTTCCCCCCACCCCAACCCTGCCACCCTCTCCGCCACATTCTCATCTCCCGTGGCCACCTCCCATTGGCTAAACCAAAAGACAAGCCAGAGCACAAAGCCTCCTGTTGACACAGTTGGGGCGGAGAAGAAGTAGAAAGTGGATCTAAGGAGCAAACAAGATAGCCAGCGAGCACGCTCTGTATTTGGAATTACCCAGTGATGGAACGATGAGAAGTGGAGTGGTGCGCCCAGCTCTCAGGCCCACTCTGCCAGGTTCCTGGAGTTTGGTATCAACCAGATGTCTTATGATGGACCAGAACAAATTTCTACTTTTTTCCTACTTCTTACCCTCACTCCAAATGGCTAGCTCCAGAAGTATGTGACAGTGTAAAGTCACAAGTTACAGACATTGTGTTACCCAGTAGTAACTGTGAAGATCTTGATATGTGTGACTAGCTAACTTCATGCTGAGTTATTTGATGATAATGCTAAATTCTGTTCACCTGTACCAAGTCTTGATGGTTTTGCTCCATGTTGCATGGTCACTTTTTCATGTGAAAACATGTGACAGTAGATTGCCTATAAGGACTTTTTATCCACACCCCCAAGACGCTGGTTCATGGAAGAAGGCATCCTGGAAAAAGAAGTGGTTTTAAAGAGTGCATGTCTCTTTCTTCATTCAATCAAAGTTAAACTCTTGAGTTTTTTGGAGTACAAAAGAAAAAAAAAAAAAAAAGATTTTCTCCCACTCCCTTAAGATCCCATAAAAGAAGTCACTGGCCACTGATACTTAGTGATCTTTGAGGCAGTGGTCCACAGCCTTGTGTGTGTGTGAGGAAGAGATGCTTTTCATTTTCCAAGCCTTCATTCTTATGTATATAGACAGTGGAGTAATCAAAGAAGGAGCCCTGTGATGGTAAAGTCCCCAGATCATTTCCTTTCTCTCCACTGGTTGAAGTTTCTCCTACCAGAAGGTCACTGTGGCCTCCAGATTCTCCATTTGGCTACTTGGATCTGTACATTTAGATGTACCAAAATTTGCTGGGTACCATTTTTTTTTAACCTTTCTACTTTCATAAACCATTCAGGCAATATCTTAATATTTGAAACTGTTGTGCCATCTACGTTTCTAGTCACATAATGGATTTATCCAAAAACTTCTTTCTAGGGCTAAACCTGAGTTTTTGCCTTCTCTGCCTTATGTAGAAGGAATACTTGTATTTTTCCCCAAGTGTCTTTTGGAATCCTTTTACTATTTACTTGGTAACTGAACTCTATGTAACTCCCACCCACACACCCCCCACACACCTCCCCCCGCCCTGCCAAGGAATCTATCTTTGCCAGGTAGTTCTTCTCCCCATTCATGCTCCCCAGCATACTCAGTATCCCCCAGGCCTCACCTAAAGTTCTAGGCTCATGGCATTAACAAAGTCTTGGGTCATGTTGTTTATTCTCTGAACCATGACAGGTTTCTTCCTCCGTCCCTCCTTCTCTCTTTCTCTCCTCCTTTTTTTTTTTTTTTTTTTTTTTTTTTTTTTTTTTTTTTTTTTTTTAAGGTCAAATATAAAGTAGCCCTTTACCTGAGGACATGTTTAAGCTTATTTTTTAAGACTACATATTGCAAAATCGACTGGTTGGTCATGGAGTCAATACAACGGGTTGCAGCTGGAACTTTTTTTTAACCATTTTTTTTTAAATTGAAGTATACTTAATTTACAATGTTATGTTAGTTTCAGGTGTACTGCAAAGTGACTCAGCTATATATATGTGTGTGTGTGTGTGTGTATATTCTTTTTCAGATTCTTTTCTATGATAGGTTATTATGAGATATTGAATATAGTTCTTTATATCTGGAATCTAATATATGGCACAAATGAACCTTTCCACAGAAAAGAAAATCATGGACTTGGAGAATAGACTTGCGGTTGCCAAGGGATATGGGGAGGGAGTGGGATGGATTGGGAATTTGGGGTTAATAGATGCAAACTATTGCCTTTGGAATGAATTAGCAATAAAATCCTGCCATGTAGCACTGGGAACTATGTCTAGTCACTTATGATGGAGCATGATAATGTGAGAAAAAAGAATGTATACATGTATGTGTAACTGGATCACCATGCTGCACAGTAGAAAAAAATGTATTGGGGAAATAACAATTTAAAAAATTAAAAAAAGAAGAATACAGTTCCCTGTGCTATACAGTTCTCTGTGTTTATTTTATGTATAGTGGTGTGTATATATAAATCCTGAACTCCTAATCCCCCCTTCTCCGGCTATCCCCTTTGGTAACCATAAGTTTGTTTTCTGTGTCTATTAGTCTGTTTCTATTTTGTACATTAGTTCATTCATATCACTTTTTAAATTTCCACATGTAAGTGATATGATATTTGTCTTCATCTGATTTCACTTCATATGATAATCTCTAGATCCAACCGTGTTGCTGCAAATGGCATTATTTCACTCTTTATGGCTGAGTAGTATTCCATTGTGTATGTATATCATATCTTCTTTATCCATTCATCTGTTGATGGAATTTTTAAAATAAAATATATGAAATATCAATATGAAAAGGGCAAATACATGAGAAAAAGAATGTATGACTGCATCATTTTGCTGTACATCAAAAATTGACAGAATATGGTAAATCAACTATACTTTAATAAAAAAAAATTTTTTTAGACCAGGAAACATCAAAAAAAAAAAAACAAACCAGAAAATACTATTTCCATGTATATGAGATACAAGAGTTGTCAAATTTATAGAGACAAAAGTAGGATGGTGGTTGTTAGGGCTGAGGGAGAGGAGAATGAGCGTTATTGTTTAGTGGGTACAGAGTTACAGTTTGGAAAGATTTAAAAAACTCAAGATGAATGGTGTTGATAGTCGTGCAACAGTGCGAATGTACTTATGCCACTGAACTATACACTCTTAAATGGTTAATATAGTAAATTTTACGTTATGTATATTTTACCACAATTTTTTAAATAACAGAGTATCATATTTTCCATAACCCCCCATATTTTATATGTGTAGCACAGGTGACAACGAAAGTGTATTTCTTTGGGGGGGGGTTAGAGTTAAAACATTCAAGAAAAAGACAGTTCCAAGGAGTACAGGGAACAAGGTGTGGCAGGCACACATGTCGCTCCTTGTCTTTCCTCGCCATGCAGTGCTCTCCCGGGATGGACAGTAGGCAGGAGAGTTTAGGTGAACCAGCACTGAGGGACAGTGCCACACTGAGATGAATAACTGTGTGATATTATGAGATCCCTCTTGGGAGCTAAAGGTAATCACCAACCATTGACATCTAAGTAAGTAACCAGTACAGTACCCTGTTTGCCAGTCAGGAAAAGAGGGGCGAGGTTTTTCTTTTATGGAATGATAGACTTTATGCTACCAATTTGTATGTACTACTTCCTTCAATACTCAAAACGTAAGTCCAATTACTGTACTTACTTTACAGATGAGAAAACTGAGCTTTAGCGAGGTGAACTAATTTGGCTGTGATTACACTGTAAGTGGTACCAGTGCAGGCATTTCCATCCAGGTTCTCTTATCTCTGCTTAATCTTTATGATAGATGATGACACCCTTATTACCACAGAGAGATCCAGAGAAAAGGACAAGGCTCTATCAATCAAGTCAGATCATTCATTGCTGGATACCTGCCGTGTGATGGGGGTGACATCCAGGGGTGAATCTTTAAGGTTATTCCTGGGTCCCTGCAGTACCTGTGGATCAATCAAGATTGAGAATTACTAAAATACTCCTTATAAAGGAACCTATACCTTTCTATGGGTCACCCAAGAGAGTTGATAAGTCCTTTTGGCTAAAGTGAAGGCACGGGTGTGTAAAACTCCTGCCATACTTTCTAGTTTGGGGAATATTTCCACTGTTCTTAAAACCCGAGTTTCCATTAGGAACTTATGGATATTTGACTAACTACTGAATCTTGAGTCCTGTGTATTACAATTTGAGAGGTCTTGATCCTAGGAGCCATTTTTACTTTTCTCTCTGATTATTACACAGCTGATAAATTATGTTTTTCCTTTTGAGATCTGGATCATGTCAAAGTCCGTTGTACTTAATTAAGGAAATGCCATAAATGTAGCTTCCATAAGTGCCCCCAACAGTGTCATTGTCCTCATCTTTATGACTGTTTAGCTCCATTATACTTACATCTTTTTATTTTTATTTATTTATTTATTTGTCTTTTTGCCTTTTCTAAGGCCGCTCCCATGGCATATGGAGGTTCACAGGTTAGGGGTCCAATCGGAGCTGTAGCTGCCAGCCTACGCCAGAGGCACAGCGATGCGGGATCCAAGCCGCGTCTGCAATTACACCACAGCTCAACGGCAATGCCCGGATCCTTAACCCACTGAGCGATGCCAGGGATCGAACCCGCAACGTCGTGGTTCCTAGTCGGATTCATTAACCACTGAGCCACAACAGGAACTCCAGTATTCTTACATCTTTTTAATCCTTATGTAAAAGGTAAACGTATACATGCTACTTGATGTACAATGCTGTGATAATTTCTGGTGCACAACAAAGTGATTCAGTTATACATGTATACACATCCCTACTTTTTCAGATTCTTTTCCCATGTAGGTTATCACAGACTATTGGGTAGAGTTCCCTGTGCTCTACAGCAGGTCTCCATTGGCCATTCATTCCATGTACCACAGTTTGCATACACCAATCCCAAGCCCTTAATCCATCCCAGCCCCTCACCTGTCCCCTTTGGGAACCATAAATTTGTTTTCAAAGTCTGAGAGTCTATTTCTGTTCTATAAATAAGCTCATTTGTATCCTTTTTAAGATTCCATATATAAATGATATCATACTATTATACTTGACTTAATATAATAATATCTAGGTCCATCTCTATTTCTGAAAATAGCATTTCATTCGTTTTTATGACTGAGTAATATTCCATTGTGTAATGTACCATAACTCCAGTTTTTAAACTCTAAATTTTTAAATATAGATTAGTAACATTTTAGCCAGGATTTCAAGATTGAAAGAGTATTGCTGATAGCTTGAATATGTTAGGAGTTAAACTAAATAGACCTAAAAATATCTTTTTAACCATTGATTTGTACATTTCATTTAGAAAAGTGAAGAATCAATCAGTTTATTATAAATAAAGATTATGGCACATACTTGTGATGTTTTAGCAAACGTTTTCAATATGTTACAGTATTTGCTACTCTCAAGAGAGAGAAAAGTAAATCTTGGAAAATCTCAAGAGTGTCAAAAATTGCAGTTGGCAAGAAAAATTGTTCAGATAAACACCTCAAATTGTGTACTTACTGTTTTAAAACTGATCTCAGAGGACTCTCACCTGGATTTTTAATAATATTTTGACTAACACTATACCCTATTTTTAACAACTTCTTAAAGTTGTATAAGGAAAGGAGTTCACATGTATAAAACACAAGTGCAACTAATATAGTTTGGTCTTTCTGAATAAATACAAGTTTTAATTTTACCTTGTCAATGAGATCTTTTTCTTTTTTTTTTTTTTTTAGTTGAAGTATAATTGATTTACAATGTTGCGTTAGTTTCTGGTATACAGTAAAGCGATTCAGTTAGACACATTTTTTTCTCTTTTTTTCTGTTATAGGTTATTATAAGATATGGAACATAGTTCCCTATGCTGTACAGTAGGACCTTTTTGTTGATCTATTTTAAGTGAAATCTTTAATTATACCTCTACAGATAGATCCCTAGAAAGCTATTTGGATTAGTAAGTCCACTTTATAGAAGTGCTAAGAATACACTTATCTACATTTTCACGCATAACATTTCACCTGGAACATAGTACCGCAGAGTTGTGTTTTCTTTGTATGTAATGGAGTTTTTCTGACAGTGCAGTAAATAGCACCACATAACTATAAACTCCTTGAAGTTACACTCTTAGTGAACTTAGCTTTCATTTTCACCAGCCTTTTCACAACTTCTTTCAAAACTCAGCTGAGGATTCACACTCTTGAAACCACATGATTCACCCTGTGCCATTCTGAGTTCTTCTTATATTTCCCCCTCTGGGCAGCACTTCCGACTTTCCTACTCCTGGGTGGTTGTTCTGTTTTATAATGTTTGTAAACATCTAAATTTTTCTATAACCAGTTAGACTGTGCGTTCTTTGAAAACTAAGGATGTGTTTCTTCAGTTTGCCCTCTCATAGTCTTCCTATGTTGCTCTAAACCACAGAGTTTCTTCTCCAGGCTCCTCGTGGATTTGGAAACCAGGCTACCAGAGGTGTAGAGCCATATTTAGGTTTGGAAAGAAGAGGTTGGAAGATGGTGAGGGGGAATAGTATCTATTCATTGATCAACAATTAGCAGAATGCACTTGGCCCCTCCCAGTCCCCAGCTCTCATGCTTCTAGCAGCATGGAGATGAGGCAGCCAGGCAGTGTGCACAGCTCACCATGTATACCAGCAGTTGCCATTTACAAATTTCTTTCCTCCTACAGATGCCCTTTACTCTTTATCCTAAACAGCTTTTCCCTGTATAAAATAAAATGGTGTTAGGAGGATGGACAACTGAAGAGAGGACCCACAGAGTGTAATTCTCCATAGGACCTTGGATCTTTTAGACACAGTCATAACTTTATTATTATTATTGTTATTATTGCTTTTTAGGGCCACACCATGGCATATGGAAGTTCCCAGGCTAGGGGTTCAATCAGAGCTACAGCTGCCTGCCTACCCCACAGCCACAGCAACGCAGGATCCAGGCCACATCTGCGACCTACACCATGGCTCATGGCAACGCCACATCCCCGACCCACTGAGTGAGGCCAGGGATTGAACCCACATCCTCGTGAATACTAGTCAGATTCATTTTTGTTATGCCACAGCAGGAACTCCCCATAGTCATAACTTTATGACAGTACAGAATTCAGTGGGTCTTCAATAAAGAGTAATGACTAACTCACATGAGAATACTGATATGGATGAACTGGAGAACTAAAACAAAAATTTATGGTGACACTGAAAATACTGGGTTTTTTGAACAGCAGAGTCATACTCGGAATTGTGTTGGTCTTAAACTAATATAAGAACCAGTTGTCCATAAGTTATGTGAAATGTGAATGGAAGACAATTGGGTTGGTAGTCAACACGGCCTGGGGTTTGAGGAATCCTTTGAAGCTTTTCCACCAATAACTCAGAATAGTCAAAAAGAACGTAATTTTTAAAGACAACTTATTTATGGGAGCAAATGCAGAAGAGTCGATGATAACATATTGACTCTAGGATTATGGGAGCTAGCTTTAAAAACTTTTCAGAAAAACATTTCATTTATATAATATTGGGAAATTTAGGTTATTGAGCTTCTTTTATTGCTTATTTCCCACAGCTCTGCGAGTGAATCTGGTTCCCAAAGCGCTTGTGATCAACTTGTAACTCCAACAGCCCTGGCTGCCTGTACCAGAGTTGATTCCTGTTTTACCCCATGGTTTGTCCCATCTCTTTGCATTTCCTTCCAGTTTTCTCACCTGGAGTTCCATCTTTGTCATCACCTTGATCAACTAGGCACAGGTACTCTTTACTTTAGCATCAGAATAATATTCAGTTAATACTTGTTGTTTTGTCCTGAGTGTTCTCAGAGCAGCTTTTTTTTTTTTTTTTAATCCATTTTTACCCAGATAATATATTTTCAGAAAGTAAAAAGGCCTGGAGGGGTTTCTATCCTATGTATTATGGTATCATTGATGTTTCAGTGTTGTGATTGCTAATCACTTCCTTCCAACAAAGCTCCTTCCCTAATGATCACCACCCACATGGTGGTAGAAATTTTTAGAAGCAGCATTCATTTCCCTAACAGTGAGCACCGGCAAAGTTATTCTCAAGGTGACTTTGTGTAACAAATATCCCCCTAATTTTTGAACCATCTTATGGACCTATTGTATAGGTTGCCAGTTTTACTGAAATGCTATGATTTTGTATACTTCTTAGTGAGAATTTTCAAGGAAGTTACAAAAGTTGAAGGTTTGACTCTTAGTCCAGTTATGATCTTTTTGAAAGAAATACATCTGTTTTTGTTCTATATTCTGAGCCATTACATTAATGGCAAATAGTTTCCAAAAGTACTTGATATTACCTTATTTTGAAAGTGCAAATACCTTCTACAAAAGATGGATAAATTCTCCAATGATTTAAAGGACTAGCATTTTTGCAAGTTGCTAAGGTAGAAGATTACATTTTTCCACACACCGCACATGGCCTTTTATAAATTTGCTCATGTTACATGAATAATTATTCCTAAAAGTCTGTACCAGACTTTTTCTACTTAATTCATTTTGATTCTGCTATTAGGTTTTCAACCTACATGTAATGGAAAAAGGGGAAAAAAATCAGATTAAAACTAAACACAGCTGCTGTTAAGCATCTTGCCTTTTCAGCAAAAAATGGAGTTTAACCTGC
This sequence comes from Sus scrofa, assembly GCF_054392235.1. Lineage (NCBI taxonomy): Eukaryota > Metazoa > Chordata > Mammalia > Artiodactyla > Suidae > Sus > Sus scrofa. The sequence continues at coordinate 37,210,729 of NC_139386.1, read as the reverse complement.
ATTTTCTAACTCTCTTTGGGTCATGTTTTTGGTTTTGAGATTTGGTTGGTAGATACAGAGCACTTCTATAAAACTCTCCTTAGATGTTTACTTCCTCTTCATTTTATTTATTGTCTTTTGTGATCACATTTTTATCTGTGAATATAACCTTTGGAAAGAGTCCTGCCTATTGAACAAAACAGTTTTGTTTACAAATATCAAGTGGTACTTCAAATATTATATTCAAGAAAATGTTTGAATTTCTTAAACAGCAAATATTGCATTCAGTAACCAGGAAGTGAGTGATTTAAATGTCATCTGTTTATTTCCATAGAGGATTGGCTCATCTCAATTGCTGTTTTCCTTGTTTGTTTTCTCAACAGCTCCACCGCAATACCTACAGCCATTTGTTTCCGATAAAAACGTGCCAACTGAACTAGAATATATGATTATTTCCTTCAGAGAACCACACATATATCTGCGACAATGGAACAATAGTTCTGTCTGTCAGGAGATCCAGTTCTCAGCTCACGCTGACTGTAAACTTTTGGAGTGCAGAAACGTTACGATGCAAAGCCTGGTGAAGCCCTTCAGCATCTTTGGACAGGTTGCAGTTTCCAGCAGCGCAGCAGAAAAGCTGATCGACTGCGCCATCGTCATTGACTCTGTATTTGTAAACTTCGGGCAACATGTAGTTCACTCTCTAAACACTGCAGTACAAGCTTGGCAACAGGTATGCTTGCTCCAGAACAGTTTACAGTTTGTGTGTGATCTTTTACTAGGCCCTCTGTTATCACTTCTAATAACCAGTTAAACACAGACGAAAATGTGAGAGAATGAAGAATTTGATGGGCACCATAGTATTGGGGAGCTTCTCTGTTTTGGCAAAGCGATGCATGTTATTCTTAAAACCTTTGTTGGAGACTCTGGGTTCTCTACACATGCATCAGAGATCATGCCCACATTTTTGTGACTAATGTACCACATCTGTGTGGAAAGTAACATATTTCCAGAAATTTTTTCCAAGTATTATGGCTTTAGTTTGCCAAAGCTTTAACCTAGCTATATATCAGATTGTCTCGGCAGCCCCTGCAGAAATGAGGAACCTGTGTGAGCCTTTCTGATAGAAGCACTTCGTCTTTTCAGAGAGAAGAGCAGCCAAAGGAAGTCTTTGAACACAACAGAGGCTTAGTCTTTTCCCCATTACCATTCTGCCACTTTGAGTCACTAAAAAGAACACTCGATAAGAGACTTTTTTCAGCCGCTAAAGACTCTTGATTAATAATGTTTTCACTTCTGTCTTTTGTCAGAAAGTAGCCATGTCAAAACAGAGATAGTGTTTAAGTCTGTTTTGAATGACATATTTAAAATGGGGAACCTGCCCCTGTCCGCTGGCATGAAACAACTTCCACAGAATGTTTGGGTAATAATATGTTCAGTGATTTCATAACGAATCACTTCTGCTTCCTTTACTGATTTTCAGTATAGTATTGTAGTTCCACAAAGCTGGTATTGCCATTTAAACTGAGACATTTCCCCGCATTTTGCATGTTACTTGCATTCGTGCGGACTAACTCCCCAGGAGAAATGGTCCTTCAGTCCGCACTGACCCCACGTGGGGATGGGGCAGTGCAGGGGGAGAGGGGCTTGAGTTTTCTAACTTAAGAATTTTTATGGGAATGAACTCTTTTCTTTATATGCATGAAGACCTATACAAGACGAAGGAATTAATTACCTAACATGGCACTACAATAGCAAAGAGAAAGAAGATAACACATCTGTTTTGTATTTTAAAATTCTTTTTTAAGGGCATTCCATGGTTTTCTTGTTGCAGAGGACATGCGTAAAATAAGAGCTAGTGTGATCTAAATCTTTGCAGCTGGTTCAAATAGCGATGTGAAAAAAACCTCCGTGGCTCCAATTTCTGTTTTTTGTCATATTTTGAACAATGCATTTAATAAAAAACAAACCTAGAAAATATAAAAGAGTCATTGATAGAGCATTTAAACCCGGGATATTTTTGTCTTGGTATCAGGGCCATTATAAGAGGACTCGTGTGTAGCAACTACTGCAAAATGGCCCTCAGAAATATCAGTTTCCTCCCAGGGTAAAACATATTCTCTGAAACACAGCTCTACATAGAAATAAAATGTGGTGCATAAATATTTAAATGTTTTAAACCACATCAGAGTGTGAATGACTGACTGGCTAACACAGTGCCTTGAAGGAATATTCTGCTTTTTTTTTTTTTAAATGGAATTGTATATTTGATTAAGTAGAGCCATATGTCACGTAGCATATTGCTGACAGGTACATTCTATGAATAGTTGGTTCTGATTTATACAGGGATTTGGCAATGTTAACATGAGCCACAAGAGGATATACTTCTGTAATTGTTGCTGTAATTTTCTTGTTTCCTCCCATGTCAAGGGTACTTGCCACCAAGTTTTAATGTGGTAGGCATCTAACCCTGTGTATTCTAAAGTAAATACAAAAATGCACTACTTTGAAATTCTAGGACATTTGACATTGAAATGGGCTTGTGGAGGGGTTATTAAGTTCATTGTTTCTAAGATTTTCTGAATGTGGTTTATCCCCTTCAGAGGGGAAGCTTAGTTTCCCAAGTTTGGATTTTATTGTGTGTATAATGCTCATAGACAGTATAATTATTGTCAGTGAGAAATGTGAATTTAACAAGCAGGATAAGGTATTTGAGTTCTCCACATACTTTTTATCAGGTTTATATCCGAGACAAGTCATTTGTATCCAGTGTGGATGGACCAGACAGTCAAAGCATGAAATAATTTGGCCTTTCACCTTAAGGTCACAAGTTCAAGATTAACAGAAGCCTTCATCAGTGTCTGATTTCTCTGGCTGGGAATTTTTTTTTTTCTCTTTTGTAAATGATTAATGTTTGTGAAACCAGATTAAGGACCCAAAATGCCACTTGTAGTTTGCTTTATATTTCTATGTCGCATTCCTACATTTGGACTAAATAGCTTTGAAAGGAGCTTTTTATTTCAAAATCAAGGTTATGCTCATATGTCTTCTCTTACACTAAAATGATATCTCTCATTCATTGCAAATGCCTGTATAACACTCTATCACACACCTTACATATAAATAAGGCACTTTTTAATTGCAAAAGTATTCTGAGGTTTTGCTTTTATATGATGTCATATAAAACACATACGAATCTTTTTATAATATACTAGAATTTAAACATTCCAAGAAATTCTTAAACTTATTACAGTTATAATGAACTCTGCAGATGAAGGAGCAATAGAGAAACAGTTCCCTGAGGACTTGAAGTATTCTTTAGAAAAATGTAAACAACCCCCTTGTGTTCTTTCATTTACATTTTTTCCTAAAACCCTCATCATTTATTAAAGGTCAGTTTTTAGAGATGAGGAAAGTAATATGGGTTTGTTTTTTTTGTTTTTTTTTTTTCCCTACTCAAGCCCCATCTGGTAACTTAACCTCTGCGTTACCAGTGGATTGATCCCAATTCATTATGAAAAGTGAGTTTCAGTCTCAGGATATCTATCTAAGTGGGAGTTTGGAATCGTATCCCTTTCTTCATGTTTGTATTCTTGGACTTAAAGGAGAGAAAAATGTTTACAAGGAGAGCAGTTTATGTTGATTATATAATGCTCAATGGAAAAATCTCATCAAAACTAATTATATACTGTGACTGTACTTTGATTAAAGGTTTACAAACCTTCAAATATATAAGATAGGATTAGGTAGGATAGATTAGAATAGAAATAGGCAGGACACTCAGAAGTGAAAAATTATTGGAAAAAGTTCTCCAAAATCTTAACAGCTGTTACCTTGAGTATAAAATTAAAGACTTTAAAAAAAAAAGTCAATACTTTCTGTATTTTCTAATTTTTCTACAGGGAAGGTATATTACATATAATTTTTAAAATTAAATTTACTTGCGTATTTGTGTCACAAGTGTTCATGAGTACTTATCTGTTGGTACTGCACTGAGTACAGGGATAACACTGTAAAATAACAAAGACCCAGTTCCTGCCTTTATGCAGTATAGAGTCTCGTGATGGAGACAACAGTGAGCCGCAATCACGCAACTAATGACTCAGTTCTCAGTAGGGATCAGTGCTGCGGAGGCAACATATCTAGTGCTGTGTGAGCCTAAAACAGGGGGACCAAAAGTGGTCCAGGAGGATCTCAGGAGGCTCCTTGCCCCTAGAGTGTGATCTGAAAACAGGAACCCGAAAGCTGAGTAGAGAGAAGTTAGTTGAGCAAGGAGGAAAAGAGGTCCTAGCAGAAGAAAGGCACTGAGGCAGGAAGGAGTTTGACATGTGGGATGAATTGAAAGGGGGCCAGTGTGGCATGTGTGGAAGAGCTGAAAAGGACTGGTAGAGCTGGGGTCCAGCAGGCAAATGGAGAGTGGTTCAAGATGCAGCAGGGGCCGGATCAGGCAGGGTGCCTGAAACCCGCAGGCAGGCCAGTTTTGAAGTCATAGCTCCTGATTAAAAGCCACAGCAAAGAACAGTATGGTAGACAACAGATAATTATTGGTTATAACCGCCTCAGTCTCACTTAGCCAGAGACTCTTTTTTATGATTAGTGTGGCTGTCAGGCAAGGTTCCACTCCCCGAGAATAGAGCGGTTTGGGGAGAAGAGCTAGATGGATGATAGAGTGAGCGCTTAGGAGTCCTCACGGGTATCCAGAAGGAGGAGGTGTTTCTGGATTTATTCACCAGCCGTTGAGCTCTGCCCACCCACTTCGGGGGCCTTCTGGAGGAGTCAGAAGGGATTCTACCTCCCAAGATATCTGTTCTGAACAGGTCTTGGTCCAGGCTGGATTCCAGGTACGTTCATCCATAGACGACTGGTTGGCTTCAGGCCACATAGTCACTGAAATCTCTACGCTCTGGAGTGATACTTCCCTTTTTACTCTCCTTTCCCTCAGTAAAATGGCAAAAGGTGGAGTGTGGCATTGCGACCTTATTTAGAAGCACAGCCAGGAAAGTAGAGGCCAACTGGAGAAGAACAGTAACATATTACCTCCTGTGGTCTACAAAATTCATGAAAATATTTTCTCTTGCATTGTCCAATTAACCATTTATTGAACTATTCTTTTCATTTACCAAATGTTTTTTAAGTCATACCCTAACCAGAGTGATAAAAGACTAAGCACAGAATGCTCTGTCACTTTGCCACTCTTGACACTTTGATACAACAGCAACACAGTTGAGAAGGCATATCAACACAGGAACGTATCACTAATTTGCCGACCTTAGTAGACTAGTAGAAGACATCTGCTGATTGATTATTAGCCTACAGAGACACCAGCGACTGTTTTCCAACTAACATCACCTGTCTTGAAAACTGCAGCTCGGCTCACACAGCAACTCTGAAGTTGATCTGTTTTGTGTGTTCAACCTCTTAACAAAAGAGGGAAAGTAATGGTTTTATTTACCTCTCTCCCTGAGCAGATTTACACACAGACACACACACAGACACACACACACACACACACACACCCACAGACACACACACACACACACCCTCCCCCTAAGGGAACTGGGGATGTAATACCTAAATGATCCTTACTTTCTGTAGGGTACAAACTGTGGCTTTGGTAATTGGTCTTGATTGTCAAGTTTAGAAGGCCGGGAACATGGTAATTCTAGCCTCTGGTACTCTGCTCAAAAAACGTGCGCTACCCAGTACAGCGTTCTTTGTAGCATGTTAATTCATTTTAAGATGTTAAAAGTTTGAGGGATCTCATTGTTCTTTGAGTCTTCTGTGTGTATGATTTATTTTGCAGGAATATAAATCAAAACATATTCTTGGAACATTTAAGATCTCTTTAAGGTATTTTTTTGTGCTGATCCTGGAAGTATAGAATACTTTCTATACCAGAGCTAATGACAACAGCTCTTTTAGTATTTCTGTGTTGTAACAATCGCCACTGGGCAGACAGCTGCCAAACATCTTGCAATTAATCTGATGCACGTTGGCTTTCCTATTCCTTTTCTTTCAGAACAAATGCCCTGAGGTAGAGGAGTTGGTCTTCAGCCATTTTGTGATCTGTAATGACACACAGGAGACACTGCGGTTTGGCCAGGTGGACACTGATGAAAATATTCTGCTGGCCAGTCTCCACAGTCACCAGTACAGCTGGCGCTCTCACAAATCCCCACAGGTATTTGAGAAACGGCCTTACAAACACAGCAATTGTTCAGGTTGGGGGTTCACGTATCGTGCATTTGTGTGCCTGTGTCCAGTTAGTTCCCTTTTGAAGTATAACTCCATCTGACCAAGACCCAGAAAGGTTCAGAGACGGGAGCCCAATGTACCCACGCTCCTCTCGGAGCAGAGGTTCTCCTGTGGAGTGCGGGTGCTGCCGAGGGAGCGTGGTGTGGTGATTGCGAGGTTGAACCCTGGAGCCTGGATGCTGGTTCTGGGTGACCTCACTTTGCTTTCACACTTCGGTTTTCTCATCGGTATATTGGGGCTAAAATAATACCTATTCAATCGTCAGGACTAAATAGGTTAATATATACAAGGCATCAAAAGAGTGCTTGATATATTGTAACTATGTGATCAGTATTATTATTGTGCATTGTTGATCATTCTTACTGTGTGTCTACTTCGTGCCAGTCATGTCCCAGGCACTAGGAATTCAAAGGCAGAGAAGTCTTAGTCCTCGCCGTCCAAGGACAGCTCACGATCTGGGGCACAGGGAGCCCAGTGACAGAATACGCCCAAGGGAGCCCTGAGGAGAAACATACCAAAGGATGTCTGTTTTCCAAGTAGTGTAATTCCACTTTCCTGTCACTTTAGATGGGAGTAATTAGAGGGATGTGCCCTGCAGGGGTAAGTGAGGAAGAATTAAATACAAAGATGTGGTCTTAAATGAGTAAAAGAAATCCTAGGAAGTACTCTCAAGAATAATGTATTTCTAAAACTCTGGAGAATAAGGAAACTACTGTCTGCTTGTGATTAAAAGAAAGTCATTAGATTAGAGAACAAGTTTTCCCATCTGGCCTATAGACGAGCTTTCGTGAATGTTCTACCCTCAGGCTCCCTCTTGCTCGTTTTTTTTTTTCCAGTAGCCACATTCTGATTTCTTACTTGCTTTTTCATCCTATTGCCACACTATTAGTATAAAATTTGTAAAAGTAGATCTAGTGCAATTCTTCTTAAGTCTATTTATTTAATTCTAATTCGGCTAACAGGACATTAAAACATCATAAATTCTTTCTTTTTTTTTTTTTTTTTTTTGTCTTTTTTGTTGTTGTTGTTGTTGTTGCTATTTCTTGGGCCGCTCCCGTGGCATATGGAGGTTCCCAGGCTAGGGGTCTAATCGGAGCTGTAGTCGCCAGCCTACACCAGAGCCACAGCAACACGGGATCCGAGCCGCGTCTGCAACCTACACCACAGCTCACGGCAACGCCGGATCGTTAACCCACTGAGCAAGGGCAGGGACCGAACCCGCAACCTCATGGTTCCTAGTCGGATTCGTTAACCACTGCGCCACGACGGGAACTCCCATAAATTCTTTCTTAATAAAAATTCTAGCAGAAATGTCTCCTATGATATGATATTGCACTTGTATTTTTAGAGCGAACGACGTGCCCTTGGTTTCTAATTGTCCTTTCGATAAATGTCCATGTTGAGTGTTTTTAAGTCATTTGGTGGTTTGCCCCTTGTAACGTAATTAAAGGGTGGTTGGTTGGTTCCTTCTTTTTGTTCAAAATTAAATAGTGTTTTTTTCCTATTAATTGCAAAAATGAGAACACAGACCAAATATTATAAACCAAAACAGAAAAAGACCACCTATAATTCCACCCATTCAGAGACAATCCATGTTAGTGTTTGTCGTTTAGCCTTTTAGACCTTCCGAGGGCTTTTATGATCATGGCATTCCCAGAAATGAACTCGTAGTGACGGGAGAGAAACCTCTGAGAAGGTACAGTGACGTGTGATCATACATGGTCCCTGTGGCCACTTCACCCATTCATACACACAAGCTGCAGGCCTTAGCCCGTAGGAAGCACAGCACAGGAAGCTTAATCTCTTCTGAGTCAGTTTAAGCTGGATAGACTACCATGGACCTCAGTGACCCTCCAGATTCCCTGGACACTGGAGCCAGGATAGGAAGAGTGATTGTAAGAACAGCTGGCTCAGGGCTGTGAAGGAACAGTAGTCTTCAGGTTGTGGATATAGTTTCTGGCCGGAAAGAAGGATGACCACTGCCCCACTACATCTTTTGTATGTATACTCTTCTGCACTTTTGCAAGGTCTTTTTGTACTTACTACTGCTCTTGTTTTCATAATATCCCTGTGTAGTTTGTATTTCTGTTATGCATATTTTATATATGCATAAGGAGACAGACATGTTCAGCTAAGATAGTGGTGCAGTTGGCACTGAATCCCACATCTTTTCATTCTCGATATTGGGTTATTTCCACAACACTGTCAAACTCTCCTAGGTTTTGGCAGCATGATGTGTCTGTTAGGATGGCCAAGCTGTGAGGATTTAAGGGCTGAGAAATCACATGTAAAGCTAGACTACTATGGGATTCTTAGTACAAGTAGGAACGCTTGCAAAGCTTTAAGAACCCAAAACAATTAAATTACCTTGTAATGACATACTGGAAACATGAGACTGGTATCTGTTAACCTTTTCCCTTTTTAATGTGTAACTCCATCTTCTGGATACAGAGTTTAAGAAGAGCTGTAGTCATTATAATCTTCAGGCTGAAACTTAGATCAAATTGGTAAAAAGTGTCTCTTTACTACAGCTATGTATGCTCAAGGAAGTGTGTTTTAGGACCCTCTGAAGCCAGAGATGTCTTAATGGGCCCAGAGGGTCTTCATGGAATTCCTTACATCCACAATTGCAAATTCTGCTGTGTTCTAATGAGAGGTTACATCTGAGGATCAGAGAAACTAGCCACTTCGCTTCAGACTGCACCTGGAGGTAGTCATAGCCTCACAAGTGAGCAAACTGTTCCTTTTTCCAGACTCCAAGTCATATCCTGCACTGCCCAGCAGGCTTGGTTTTAGGAACATTTGTGTCTGCATGTTTATGCTACCTTGGGTGTTAGTCAATTCATAGTCTCAGGGAGGATTTCTAAAGTTCAGAGAACTTAACTCCACTAAACAATGTAGCTTATATTGCAGAGATCAAGAAAGTGGCAATGACACCTGGAAAGGTTTCAAAGAGGTCACCATGTCTTAGAACCACACAGGAGGTTGCTAACAACAGTCAGTCCCAACAGGATGGGAAAAAACATGGACACAACCTATTCCAGAAACCCAAAGCTGAAAAACCTTTTAAAATTGAAAAGTTATAAACTCTCCTTATAGTTTCTAACACATGCTCAGAGGCAGAATCCCTTGAAATGCTGGATATCCCGCAACAGTTGCCTGCCTAAACAAACATAGGAAGAACAAAACGATTTCCTAGGGAATAATTGAACATATTCAGCTGCACGGTCGTATATGCCACCACACAGGGCTCTTAAATATCCCAGTTCTGTAGATTTCAGGTCTGGTTGGACGAGACCAACCAGCAAAGGATTGGTCTTTAGAGAAGTGCTTCACAGTATATGAAGTCAAATCTGGATGTGTGCATTTATGGACTCTTTCCTCGGAAGATGGGCAGTGTTGTACAGCTCAAGAGTCAAGGGAAGCTTTATTTAATTTAGCCAAACTGAATAGAGTGACATTTCCATCGCAGTAGGATTTGTGTGTAGGCTGTTCGAGTTAACTTGCTTTTCTGGTTTAGAGAGAGCACTGTTGGCTAATTAAACTGCTTGAAATAGGAATGACTCTGTCTTGTATGTAAGGAATTACATTTGCTTTTACCCTCAAAACATGCACAGTTTATAGGTTAAGCTTTTTTTTAAAGAATTGCAGAATTCCAGCTACCAGTGAAAATGGGCTCTAGGCAGAACTATAGAAAATAACAAAATGTTGCTCCAAAATGGATATAGTAGGAAGTTTTATAAGTTTGTGAAAACGGCAGATAGTTAAAAATGCAAAATGCATCAAAGTAGGAATCCATTTGGAAGAGCAGCAGCGCATTTGGGAAATTTCATCAGAATAATCAGATTTAGTGAAGAAAACATAAATCTGACACTACTTTCAGGCAGACTTTTTTGTGTAGGGCCAGATAGTAAATATTTTGGGGTTTTAGGGCCTTGGAGCCTATCTCACAGCTATTCAACTCTGCACAAAAGCACCCATAGCAAGTGAGTGTGACTGTGTGCCAATAAAACTATTTATAGTCAGTGAAATTTGAATTTCAGTAATTTTCACACATCACGAAATCTTAATCTTCTTGTGACTTTTTTCAACCATCTGAAAATGGTAAAAAACCATTCTTGGCTCACAGGCTATACCAAAATAGGCCAGTACACTAAATTTGGCCCATAAGCCTGCCAGATTTGCCAGCCCTGCTTTCAAGTCTCTCAGTTGAAAATTCAGTAGATTAAAGGTTTGATATAAAATTGTTTTTGCTCTGATCTAAATGATAGTCCCATCACTTAAAAACTTGGTAAAATGTCTCAGAAATTATGCCATGACAGGTAATAGATTAAATCTAACACGTATGCAATCAACCTGTGCTTACCACATAACAGTAAAATATTTTTCTTGTGCTTGTTCTCAGCCCATATAGACAAAGTTCTGCAGTTCTTTTTCTGGGTATAAACATATTCAAAAGCAAGATCCAATCATTTTCCCTCTTGTCAAAAGGAAAAGTAATGGATTTTGAGTATCTACCTACCGTGTGGTAATTCGGCCAGTGGTCCATTTTATTAACTAGACTATAATTCTTCTTCACTTACCACTCTTGCCATATACATTTATATAATGCGTATGTACACCTGTATCTAGAGAATGAGCACATTTCTTATTGCCACAGTCACAATTTTAAAAATTTAAAAGCAGACTTAGGGAGGCAGGTAAATATTCTGTGTGACAATGCTATTCAAACTGATCAATTTTTCAGGTGTTCGCCTCTGCTATTATATGGCACGTGGCATGCATATCAGAGGTTTTTTTAGAAAGGCCAAGTGAGAAGACACTCTTACACACTGAAGGTGCAAATGGAATTGATACTTCTTTTTAGAAAACAATGTGATAAGAAGCATCAAAACTATTAAAATGGTCATAACCTTTGACCCAGTAAATCTACTAGTAAGCTACACTCAGGAAACAATCCAAATTAAAAGTTTATGCACAGGGGAGTTTCCATGATGGCTCACTGGGTTCATGAATCTGACGAGCATCCATGACAATGCAGGTTCGATCCCTGGCCTTGCTCAGTGGGTTAAGGATCTAGTGTTGCTGTGAGCTGTGGTATAGGTCACAGAGATCCTACATTGCTGTGGCTATGGTGTAGGCTGGCAGCTGTAGCTCCAATTTGACCCCTTGCCTGGGAACTTCCATATGCTGCAGGTGAGGCCCTAAAAAGACAAAAAAAAAAAAAAACAAGTTTGTATGCAAAAACGTTTATCACACTTTTATTTAGCATCAAAAAAATTTAAAAAGCACAATATTGGTTTGTAGAGAAATAGTTAAATACAATCTGGCATATCTATTAGATGAAATATTATAAGACCTTTAAATTTTTACATAGGCAGGCAAGTGCTACCTTATATCAGTCAGAAAAAGCTGAATATAAAATTCTACATATACAATATGATCTTAGCAATATAGGAAAAATGCATAGAAAATTACTGCAAGGAAATATGTCAAAATGTTACCATTGGTTACCTCTGCATGGTGTAATTTTTTAAGGTGATAGTTTTCCTATATATGACATTTTTATATACTTCTCAACTTTTTAAAATAAAGGATATAGATTATTAGATCAGAGAGAAGTAAAAACCCTGAAAAATTTTATATACAGGCTAAACGATAGGAATTTCAAATGCTAATTAGAACAGTGGCAAGTGTAATGATATATCCACAATGGTTATCTTTTTATCTTTAATGCTTCTCTTATGAACTATTGCAATAGCTTTTCTCAACGATTCTTTTCATTACAGCTTTGCTTCCAAATCAGTCTACCTCCCAGACTGCATCTCGAGTTATTTTCTCACTGTTTTGGTACTTTCCTATCCAAAAATATTCACAGCCTCCCCTACCATCTCTTAACTATACCCAATTATTTGGCTTAGTCCAGGGATGAGAAAGATGCTGGTAACTGTGCCAAGACCTGGTACAAATGCCTAACGTGATCTTTCTGTGAACAATTGCTGCAAATTCTGAGAAAAACACAAAACAGTTACCTCTGGGGAAAAAGTAAGGCAAGCAAATTTTGAAGGGACATAGACTCTTTGAGCAAGCAATCTTCCCAGAGTGATTTACCCATTTTTTTGTGGCTTTGCTTTGAGGGCAATTACAGTTGTGGCAGCGCCGGGGTGGCCCACTATCTTTCTGGCCCAAAGTACCAGGTGAAAGAGCTCAGGCAACTCAGACTGCTTAGAGAGTGAGGAGTAAACTGTGGAAAAGGGAAAGCCAGAGAATGGGAAAGTCATACGTTAAAATTTGGCCCGCCTCTTTATTGCTGAACCACACATGCATGGGGCAGAGTGAAAGCAGCTAGTACCCAAGGCTTAAAGAACTGAATTACTCTGCCACCTAGGTGTAAGACTTTTCAGTTTGAATCTAAAGAAATTAGTTATTTCTTTTTTTTTTTTTTTGTCTTTTTTTTTTTTTTTTTGTCATTTCTTGGGCTGCTCCCACGGCACATGGAAGTTCCCAGGCTAGGGGTCCAATCGGAGATGTAGCCACCGGCCTACGCCAGAGCCACAGCAACACAGGATCTGAGCCACGTCTGCAACCTACACCACAGCTCACAGCCACACCAGAGCCTTAACCCACTGAGCAAGGCCAGGGAGCGAACCCACAACCTCATTGTTCCTAGTCGGATTCGTTAACCACTGAGCCACGACGGGAACTCCAAGAAGTTAATTATTTCTTTAAAACATTAACTCTCTGGAGGAATTATAAGAGAATCCAGAGTGTCCACAACATAAGATTTACAGTGTCCACAATATAACCCCAAATTACTGGACAGATCTCAAGAATCCAAAAAAAAAAAAAAAGTTATTCATTTTAAGAAAAAGATAATTGACAGATGTCAACCCTAAGATAACCCAAAGGTTGGAATTATCAAGCACATACTCTAAAGCCAACTGTGGCAATGACAAAGGGATTTTACAGGTGTAATTAAGGTCCTAAATTACTTGGGTTTTTTTTTTTTTTTTGCCATTCTTTATTTTAATTGAAGTAGAGTTGATTTACAGTATACTATTAGTTTCAGGTGTATAGCATAGCGATACAAATTTGTTATAGGTTATACTCCATTTAAACTTATAAAGTGTTGGCTGTATTCTCTGCCCTGTACAATGCATCCTTGTTGTTTCATTTTATACATGGTAGTTTGTGCTTCTTAATCCCCTACATTTCTCATGTCCCTCTCCCTTTCCTTTCCCCACTGGTAACTGCTAGTTCTCTATTTGTTAGTTGTCTTTTAGTTCATCAAAACAGATAATTCTGGGTGGGCTGATTTAATTGGGCAAAAGGCCTAAAAGAGGGACTGGACCGTTTTGTGAGGAGAGAGATACATACATTCATTCCTGCTGGATTTAAAGAAGCAAATTACCATGTGTGGCTGCCTTTGAACAGGGCTAAGGGGCAGGGAGCTGTGAGAAGCCTCCAGGACCACCAGGTGGCTGCCAGTGCCAGTCATAAAGCATCAGAGCACTCAGCATATGGACCCAGGGAAATAAATTCTACCAGCAATCAGAGTGAGCTTGGAAGTGGATTCTCCCCACGTCGAGCCTCTAGATAAGATGCAGCCCAGCTGACATCTCTGTTGCAGTCTTGTGAGCCTCTCAGCCAAGGACCCAGCAAAGCTATGCTTGGATCCTGATCCACCGTGAGATAATAAATTTGAGTTTGTTTTAAGCTGCTCAATTTGTAGTCATTTTCAGTCAGCAATAGAAATATTACAGGACAGAAGAAAAAAGTCAGTAAACTTGAAGATGGTTTAATAGAAATCATCTAATCTGAAGAAGAGAGAGAGAAAAAAGATTCAAACAGAAGGAATAGACCTGCTGGGACCCATGGGACAATTTCAAAAGGTCCGATATGAGTAATTGCCATCAAAGAATGAGAGGAGGGAGAATGGGGCCTCAGAGGACTTTATGAGTTATTTCTCTCTTTTTTTAATTTTTTTTTTTTTTTTTTTTTGCCAGACCCGCAGCATACAGAAGTTCCCAGGCCAGGGATCAAACCTACGCCACAGTTGTAACCAGAGCCACAGCAGTGACAAATGCTGGATCCCCAGTCTGCTGAGCCACCTGGGAACTCCTATTACCTGTTGTTGACATTGTTCAGTGGTGGTACAGGCATAGGATGACTACTACAGATGCTCCCATTCCTCAAAGGAGAAAATGGGAGACACGTAGGAATTATTGGTCCATAGAAATTCTAAAATCCAAACAGGTAGATGTTGGAAATTTCTTGATTGGTAATCATTCATACTCCTGCTTGGAAATAATTCTCCATGTCTCATGGCTTTGGACTCTTGGCTGAAGACAGTACGTCATCCATTCTTTCCCATGAAAAGTATCCTTTGTTTGCACTTCATTGGTTTCTCAGCCTGCTTTCTACCTGTAGAATTATGAAGGTTTAAAGCCCTCTTTGTATGTGGCAGTTTTTCTCTTTCTGCCTAAATTGGGAGTGTTTCTGCCACTATAATTCTTTGATCAAGATTGTAGGTCCCTTACTAATCTTACTGGGGTTCAGCGCTGTAGACAAAATTACACCCACTTATCCCTTCAAGATAATTTCTTCTCTTGTAGTTCCCACCATGGCGCAGGGGGTTAAGAATCTGACTGCAGCAGCTTGGGTTGCTATGGAGGTTTGGGTTCAATCCCCAACCTGGCACAGTGGGTTAAAGGATCCAGCATTGCCATAACTGTGGCATAGGTTGCAGCTGTGGCTCGGATTCAATCCCTGGCCTGGGAATTTCCATATGCAGCTATAAAATTAAAAATAATAATAATTCCTCCTCTGCTTCGGGTTTCTGCATAAGTGTTTCAGAAGTTCTGTTGCTTGAATAGTTTGCTGAGATACCAATTTAGATCCTTCCGAGATCTTAACAAAGGATTGTAGAGCCACATCCTTAGCCTTACCCCTAGACCCAGCTGTCCTGGCCATGTCCTGGCTTTGATCTTTGCATGGAAGCTATTTCTTGATGTTAACATCATTTGCCATCTGGAAAGCTAGAAATTTCCAGAACTAGTGAGTCCTGGCTCCTATTTATCTGACAGTCCTTTCTTTTTTTTTTTTTTTTTTTTTTCCACTGTACAGCATGGGGACCAAGTTACACTTATATGTATACATTTTTTCCACCCTTTGTTCTGTTGCAATACAAGTATCTAGACATAGTTCTCAATGCTACTCAGCAGGATCTCGTTGTAAATCCATTCCAAGTTGCATCTGATAACTCCAAGCTCTCGATCCCTCCCACTCCCTCCCTCTCCCCCTGAACAGCCACAAGTCTATTCTCCAAGTCCATGATTTTCTTTTCTGTGGAAATGTTCATTTGTGCTGTATATTAAATTCCAGTTATAAGTGATATCATATGGTATTTGTCTTTGTCTTTCTGACTTATTTCACTCAGTATGAGAGTCTCTAGTTCCATCCATGTTGCTGTAAATGGCATTATGTCGTTCTTTGTTATGGCCGATATGAGTAATTGCTGTGAGTAATTGCGATATGAGTATTCCATTGTGTATATATACCACATCTTCCTAATCCAATCATCTGACAGTCCTTTCTTAAGCCTATGTCACCCCTATCGGACTTTTATATAGGCAGCAGGTAGAAGTCAGGAGGTACTTCAGCACTTCCTAGAAACCGCCTTAGCTAGATCACTTGATTTATTAGGCACATTTTCTGTTTTCCATGTTACTGCAGGTTATAGTGTTGCTAAACTCTCCCACTGCATAACAAGGAATCCCCTTTCCTCCAGTTTCTAATAGCATTGTCCTCACTTCATCGCTGGCAGAAGCCTCTAAAGCCATCAGGTTTCTATTAATAATATCTTTAAACCACCTTAGACATTCTCGTACTCTCCTCAGGACCTTCCAGTTTCTGCCTAATTTCCTGCTCCTAAACCCCTCCCACATGTTAGGCTTTTGTTACAGAAGCTCCCCCCCCCACCACCACACTTGCAGATACCACATTCTGTATGAGCTACATGTTGTTCTTTAACAAGTTACCACACAACTAGAGTAGATAAAACAAGTTTTATTATCTCACTTTCATTAGCCAAGAGTTTAGGGAATGGTTTGCCTGGGTGATTCTAGCTCAGAGTCTCTGACCAGGCAGTAGTCAAGGCATCAGCTGAAACTGCAGCCATCTAAAGGCTTGTCTGGGCTGGAGAACCAGTCTCCAGAATGGCTCCTTCAAATGGCTCTTGGCAGGAGGCCTCAGCTCCTTGCTGCAAGGATCTCTCCAAAGAGTTGCTTGGGTATTCAGAAGACACAGCAGCTGGCTTCCCTCAGATCAAGTTACCCAAGATAAAGCCCCGGTGTCATGTGTGACCTAGGCTCAGAAATCATTTTCATTTCTCTAATATCCTAATGGTTACTCAGATCAGCCCTATTCATTGTGGGAGGGGATTACACAAAGGCACAAATAAAAGGAGGCATGGATCATTGGGACTGTCGTGAGGCTGGGCTGCCATAAGGACTAACAGTAGAATTTAGGAGTTAGGCTAAGGAATGGGAGCTATTGAAGAGGAAGAAGAGGAAGAAGGAAAATCAAGACGCAAGGGGAAACCTGAAGCATATGGTATTCTTAGAGCCAAGAAAGGAGAATATCTCCAAGGGTAGAATTATCAGTGTTTTCAGATGCCATGAAGAGATTGAGTGTTTCAGCCATCTTGAGTTTATTTTTGTGCATAGTGTGAGGGTCTGTTCTATTTTCACTGTTTTGCATGCAGCTGTCCAGGTTTCCCAGCAATTCTTGCTGAATAGACTTTCTTTTTCCCATTTTATGCTCTTGCCTCCTTTGTCAAAGATTAATTGACCATAGGTGTCAGGGTTTATTTCTGGGTTCTCTATTCTGTTCCATTGGTCTCTCTGTTTTGATACCAGTACCACATTGTTTTGATGACTGTGGCTTTGAAATATTGCTTGAAGTCTGGGAGAATTATGCCTCCTGCTTGGTTTTTGTTTCTCAGGATTGCTGTGGCAATTCTGGGTCTTTTGTGAGAACTATGTCTAGATACTTACATCGTAACACAACAATGGGAGGAACTAGTATGTATACATGTATGTGTAACTAGGTCCCCATGCTGTACAGTGGAAAATAAATAAATAAATAAATAAATGTAGAAGAAAAAAAAGGGAGATTGAGTGAAACAAGAACTGAAGAGACCATTGTATTGGACAACTGGGATGTCAGCAATAGCTCACGGAAAGCATTTCAGTGGCAAGGTAGGAATGGAAGTCAGATTGCATAGGTTGAAAAGTGAAAGAGAGATGTGAGGAAGTGAGGAGAATGAACATGTTTTTCTTTTTTTATAAATCTTTCTTGAGTGTTAGCTAGAGAAAGCTGCAAGGAGTTTAAATGAAAGTACCTTAGGCATGTTCATATGTGAGAAAAAATAAATAGAGAAGTTGATGATACAGAAGAGAAGAATGATTAATGAAATAAGGTCTCAGAAGGGGAGAAGAAGAAGGAATCCAGATCACAAGTAGAAGGGTTGACCCTGAATGGAAAGTTTTATGCCAAATATCTATTTGCTGCTTAACAAATCACCCCCAAACTTTAGTGGCTTAGAAAGTTCACTAGCTCATGAGTCTCTTGGTCAGAAATCCCAAGTTGAGCAGGTCTTGTGCTGATCTCAGCTGGTCACTCATGAGGCAGCATCACCTGATAGGCCAGATGGGGCTGCATGGTCTGAGATGGCCCCACTCACATATTTGGTACTTGGCAGATTCTTGGCCAGGGTTCTCTTCCATGAGCTCTCTCCAGCAGGCTGGCCTCCGCAGGAGAGCTAGAGCAAAGACTATGAAGCCTGCTGAGCCTAAGCTCAGAACTCTCACAGTATCTCTGCTGCTGCATTCTGCTGGGCAAAGCAAGTCCCAAGGCGAGGCCAGATCCAAAGGATAAGAAACCAGATTTTAACCTCTTGACACAAATTGCTGAGGAGATTTGTGGTCATTTGCAACTTACCCCCAAAACCCTCCTCTTGCTTTGAGATGGGGAGAGAGGGAATGAGGATGGCTGTGAATGTAGATGTGATTGTAGTGGTGGTACTTGCTGAAAGTAAAAGGGGGGGCATAGGTGGCTTTTAAAAAAGTGATCTTCCTATTCCTGTATCCTAGATACAGTATCTAATCCTGTGTCTTGTTCACAATTGGTATTTGATAAATGTTCAGTGAATAAATAAATGTTGAGATGTCTCAATGTTTCTGACATTTCTCTAGAGCAGAGATGTAAAAGATTAACAATAGGGAAATTAAAAGAGCATTCTTGTATCATATTGGATACTTGTGAGTAGATTATGCAGACACACAAAAAGAGCTCCTGTGATCTCAAATGTATGCTGATGTATATTGTCAATACAAATGGACTCTTAGTTGAGAATAGGTCCTGGTCCATCCCCCCCTACCCCAGTCACCCCAGCCCTTCCCCTTTGGCCTCCCAGTGGCCTCCAGTGAAAACTTATAAAAGAGGAAAGTGCTAGAGGAGAGGATTAGCAGCGTACCTTTTTTTTTGCTTTTTAGGCCCATGGCATATGGAAGTTCCCAGGCTAGGGGTTGAATCATAGCTGCAGCCAAAGCCACAGCCACAGCAGCTCGGGATCCGAGCTGTGTCTGTGACCTACACCACAGCTCACAGCAACGTAGGATCCTTAACCCACTGAGCGAGGCCAAGGATCAAACCTGCATCCTCATGGATACTAGTCGGATTTGTTTCAGCTGCTCCTTGATGGGAATTCTCAGCAGTGTACTATTTAAAGGAGACCACCTTTCAACTCTTCCTACTTTTGTTTAACCCTGTAAAAGTTCTATTGTTTATCATAAACTAAAAGTACCTTGTACAATTACCAAATGCCATGGATTTAAAGTAGACATTATTTCAAGTTGCATTTGCCTTCATTGTCTCTTTCTCTAATCATGGAAATAGATTCCCAGAAACCTACAGTGTCACCCTGACTGCCGTGTAGGGCGCAGCTGTCTGCAACCAGCAGTTCCCTTTGAGGAGGAAGGATTGTATGCCTTTGCTCCCCAGTGGCAGTAACAAGCTTCTTTTTATTGTTGCTGATATTAAGATAGCTAAAATCAACAGTGAGGTAAACACTTCTTAGGACCATCTGGCAAGGATTTAATCCCAAATATTCTGTAAACACTGACTCCATTTGAGTAGCTGAACCTACTGTCCAGTCACTATCAACTGTGTTTTTATTTTATCTTTAAGCAGTAATTGAAACAGCAGAATAGTAGACTGTAGACAAAGTCTCTCTTCGCCTTTCTCTCTTAAAATGTGTTTAGGTTCATGAAAGGTTCCAAGAAACATACATTCTCTGAGGAAGATCCTAGTGCCTTGTTGGTAAAGTTACCAGAAAATGGGGCCCTAAAAGCTTTGGTCATTAAGAATCTAGTGGACCAGACGTGTTTGGAATTTCTTCATTTTCTGTTGGGAACTACATTTGTTCTATTTAAGTGAGAGGGAGAAGTTTGGGATTGAGTTTTTTTCCTGTGTGCTTCAAGGGTTCTTTGTAAAAATTATTTGCAGAATATGACCTAGTTACGACTTTTGAAGTTTTTCACAAGAAATGGTAGAGATAGGATAGCGATAGGGCACTTTGTCCAGTCCTAGGGCTCATTTCTGGAGTTTTCTACAAGCCTGCTTGAAAGGGAACGACTGGGGATTATTTCGGCTGTGAAGCACCCAGAGGAATGGTTGCTGGTGTGGCTAATGGTCTCTCTGTCCCTTCTCTGGTAGTAAATTTTAGATATTGAAATACAGCTTTGGAGGAAAATGTACTGAGGATTCCTTAAGCTTTTTACAAGACACTCAAAGGCTTTTCACAAGCTAGTGCTCTGCAAATGTGAATTCTTGATGTCTAAACATAAAGGTCTTTGACTGAACTAATTTTAAATGTGAATTTTAATACAGATTGCTTAGAGAAAGGGAATGCAGCTGGGCCATTACAGCATGGTATTTTGCCGTTTTTAAAGAATGGGAAATACTGATTAAGCATGTTATAAAGATTTCAGGGTACAGAGTGTGATTGTGTTTAATCATAACCTATTACCACAAGTCCGTGCAACAAAAGCATTAACTCTGTTAAAGACAATGGCATACCTTTTACACTGTGGCACTTTTTAATTATTTTCATGCTGAACAGGATATTGAAGAGCTTATTATCTAAAGGTCAGAATAATGCCCAAGACATGGCCAAGCCCAACGAGTGTCAGATGCATGGAATGTTGGATGACTTCATAGTTATGAAATTATTTCATTTCTCATGATAATTCCTGACTTGCCAAGTTAGTGAATTTTAAGAACTCTGAGAGCAGATTTTAAGATAAATGTGAAATAATCCATACTTTTGGAGTCAGGGACTTCCCTTCAGGCATTAGTTCATATTTGACTTGCTTGACTTACACTTGGGGATAAAATGAGTTAGGACAAGGTCTTAGATACCACATTCCCTTACTGGGAAAGAAAACCAACTTGCACAACTTTGGCTGGCTCATGTTTCTTGTTATACAGGCACTCAGAAGCAGCGGTTGCCATGAAATACTTTATTTAACCTTTACAAAAATGTTTTCTTAGTATGGCAAGGCAGTTTAGTTAAATGAAAATAAATAACTGTAAAAATTTTGGATTTCTTTTATATCCATCTGTTGACTTCTTTTTTCTTCTGATTAACAATTAGAGGTAACAGTTATAATTGGCTAAATTGCCATGATCGCTAAAAATAAATTACAGATTACATAGAACTACTTGATCTTTTCTTCGGACGCATGTTGGCATATCTACTATTCTACATTAAATTTTGCTAAATGATGAATGTTACATTTAAGAAAAATTCAAAAGAAAAACCTTCTTCGAATTTTGGTTAGATTTCTCTATGGCTTATATTTGTATCGAGTCAAAATTGTACTTCAAACAAACAAAACCTGACAGTTTTGCTCACAAACTCAGAACATTTGTCCAAATCTGAATGACTGTCAAATGGTATCTCCAGGTTCTTATCTCATTGGTTTCCATTTCCCAGCTTACCTAAACCTTCTGTATTATTTCCAACATACTCATCTCTTTCACTGAAGAGTTGGGTCCACCCAAGAGCCTAACAACCACTGACAGTGCTTCTGTCAAGAGAATTGTGTCTACACCGCACCAAAATATCCTGGCTGTTAGTGCCACTCAGTTAAGCAATTAACATGTTTATTTCTTTTATTTAATTGTTTAAAAAGAAAATGTGAATTATTTTATATTTTATAGACAGACCCGTCCTTTTCTGTACACATACGTATCAAATTTCTCTGAATTTTCACTTTTCAATCCCTTATGGTAGCATCAAGAGTGAACGCCCTCAAAAACTATCACACAGTTCTGGATGAAGGGCAGCTATTAGTATCAGAGCTTATGTATTTTCAGTCATATAGCATTTAAATAAAGGGAGGCCCACACCTTTCAGAACCATGAAAACAATAGATATGTGCAATGTTGAAATGACCTCTTTAAAACTAAGCCTATATGTCATCCCATCCTTTTTTTACTATGTACATTTATATCTGATTTCCTGATTAATATGTTCCCAAAATGTATTCATAAAATTATGTTAACATATGAGAGAATTTGCTCATCAAACATTTTTGCAAAAAATCTTGTGAAGTAAATCATTTGTCCCTAACTTAGACAATTTAGATTTAGATAACTTTTTTGCAAAGAATATTCAGTAAGCAGTATCCTATTGTCTTGTAGATAATGTTTAAGTTAAAAGCACTGCTATTTTTTAAAACTGAAGTATAGTTGATTACAATGTTATGTTCTGCCATATGGCAAAGTGATTCAATTATATATATATATTGAATATGGTTCCCTGTGCTATACAGTTAGGACCTTTTGTTTATTTGTTCTGTATATAAAAGCTTCCATCTGCTGACCCCAACATCCCACTCCATCTCTTCCCCAACCCCTCAGTAACCACAAGTCTGTTCTCTTGACTCTGTTTTTGTTTAGGTTTATTTGTGTCATATTTTAGATTGCACATATATGATCTTATATGTATTTGTCTTTCTCCTTCTGATTTACTTCACTTTGTATAAGAATCTCTAGTTGCATCCATGTGGCTGCAAATGGCATTATTTCATTCTTTTTTATGGCTGAGTAGTAGTCCCTTGTATATATGTACTAGCTCTTCTTAATCCATTCATCTCTCGATGGACATTTGGGTTGTTCATGTCTTGGCTTTTGTGAATAGTGCTGCTGTGAACATAGGAGTGGATGTATCATTTTGAATTATAGTTTTCTCTAGATATATGCTTAGGATGGGATTGATGGATCATATGGTAATTCTATTTTTGGTTTTCTGAGGAACCTCTATACTTTTTTCCATAATGGCTGTACCAACTTACATGCCCACCAACAGTGTAAGAAGGTTCCCTTTTCTCCACACCCTTACCAGCATTTGTTATTTGGAGACTTATTAATGCTGGCCATTCTAACCTGTGTGAGATGGTACTTCATTGTAGTTTTGATTTGTTTTTCTCTGATAATTAGCTATGTTAAACATCTTTTCATGTGCCTATTGGCCATCTGTATTTCTTCTTTGAAGAAAGATCTGTTTAGGTCTTCTGTCCATTTTTTGATTGGGTCATTTGGGTTTTTCTGTTGTTGAGTTGTATTAGCTGTTTGTATATTTCGGAAATTAAGCCCTTGTCTGTCGTTCATTTGCAGATATTTTTCTCCCATTCTGTAGGTTGTCTTTTCATTTTGTGTATGGTTTCCTTTGCTGTTCAAAAAGTTTCTAAGTTTGATTAGGTCCCCCATTTGTTTGTTTTCCTTTCTATTGCCTTGGAAGACTGACCTAAGAAAACATTGGTACAATTTATGTCAAAGAATGTTTTGCCTATGATCTCTTTTAGGAATTTTTTGGTGTCATGTCTTCTGTTTAAGTCTCTCAGCCATTTTGAGTTTATTTTTCTATGTGGTGTAAGAGTGTGTTCTAACTTCATTGATTTACATGCAGCTGTCCAATTTTCCTAACACCACTTGCTAAAGAGATTTTTCCTATTGTATATTCTTGCCTCCTTTGTCAAAAATTAATTGATCATAGGTGTGTGGGTTTTTTTATGGGATATCTTTTCTGTTCCATTGATACATATGTCGGCTTTTATGCCAATACCATGACGTTTTGATTACTGAAGCTTTTCAATATTGTCTGAAGTCTAGCATGGGGGGAGGCAGAGGTTGACCCCTGCTGTGTTCTTTTTCTGCAGGATTGCTTTAGCAATTCTGAATTTTGTGTGGTTCCATAGAAATTTTAGGATTATTTGTTCTAGTTCTGTGGAAAATGTCATGAGTATTTTGATAGGGATTGCATTAAATCTGTAGATTGCTTTGGATAGTATGGTAATTTTAGTAATATTAATTTTTCCAATCCAACACCATAGGATAGCTTTCCATTTCTTTGAATCATCTTCAATTTCCTTTATGAATGTTTTATCATTCTCAGAGTATAAGTCTTTCACCTTCTTAGTCAGATTTATTCCTGTTTTGGAGTTCCTGTTGTGGCTCAGTGGTTAACAAACCCAACTAGGAACCATGAGGTTGCGGGTTTGATCCCTGGCCTTGCTCAGTAGGTTAAGGATCTGGCATTGCCGTGAGCTGTGGTTTAGGTCACAGACGCGGCTTGGATCCCGCATTGCTGTGGATCTGGCGTAGGCCAGCGGCTACAGTTCTGATTGGACCCCTAGCCTGGAAACCTCCATATGCCTCAAGAGCGGTCCAAGAAATGGCAAAAAGACAAAAAAAAAAAAAAAAAAAAAAAAAAAAAAAAGATTTATTCCTGTTTTATTTTGGGAGGTGTGATTTTAAAAGGTATTTTGTTATATTCCCTTTCCGACATTTTATTGATAGTGTGTAAAGAAACACAATCATTTTCTGTATGTTAATCATATACCCTGCTACCTTGCTGATTTTGTTTTTCAGTTCTAGTAGTTTTTTGTTGTATCTTTAGGGTTTTCTATCTATAGTATCATGTCATCTGCATATAATGAAATTTTACCTCTTCTCTTCCATTTTGGATACTTTTTATTTTTCTTGTCTGATTTCTGTGTCTAGTACTTCCAATACTGAGATAAATAGGTGAGAGTGGAAAGTGCCACTACTCTTCACCCTACTTTATCTTTTTTTTTCCAACTTATTTTTCTCTTAAGTATATAAATTTCATTCAGAGATTGAACAGAGACTAATGTTGTTCCGACAGTGAAAAATCCTAAATAAATTCTTGAACTTAGATTAGTTTGTAGATATTTGTGAACAATCTTTTAATTTTTAAAAAGATTCTGGAGTTCCTGTCATGGCGCAGCAGAAACGAATCCGACTAGGAACCATGAGTTTGCAAGTTCAATCCCTGGCCTTGTTCGGTGGGTTAAGGATCCGGTGTTACCTTGAGCTGTGGTGTAGGGTCCAGACACGGCTCAGATCTGGCATTGCTGTGGCTGTGGTGTAGGCCAGCAGCTACAGCTCTGCTTAGACCCCTGGCCTGGAACCTCCATATGCCGCGGGTGCAGCCCTAAAAAGACAAAAGACAAAAAAAAAAAAAAAAAAAAATCCTGTGACTTGTTTATAGATATGTTGCAACATTGATTGAGCCTTAATGTTTGCCAGAAATGTGTGGCATTAGACATCCTATTTACTCATGGAAATTCAAACGAGTGATCATAAACTGTATGATGAAATGACTGTATGATGAAATATACTATAAAACTAAAGATGAACAGGTAGGATGTGAATGTCATTATTTCTTTCTTTATATTAATTATACATGTGTTTTTTTCATACCTATGACATTTTCTCTCATGTTTCTTCATCTCTTTGCTTTTACTCTACATAATTGTAAAGATTTTTAAGTTTTTCTTTCATAGGACTTGCTCTCCTTCCATCACTGTAGATTATTATTCTGCAAATGCATGTTTTCTTGTATTTATCTCTTATCTAATTCCCTTCTTATATCATTTAATTTATTAAGCTCAAGCTGTTTTCTATTTATACGAGACAGTTCTTTCCTCTTAGTATTTTCCTACAGTTTTATAGAAATCATGTATTTTTGCATACATTAGAGAAAACCAAAACCTTTCCTGATTTTTTTCCCCTGAATTCTGTAACTGAGTGCTTATATTAACTAGTCTCTTCTTCCCCTCATTTTTTTAAAAATGTCATTTTCTTTCCTTTGCTCTGCAGTATCTTTTCATAGGTCTCATGGCTTATTTTCTTGTCACATTTGTTACTTAGTAATGATTATATTATGTGGATTGCCCTTGGTTTTTCTATATTCTCATTTGAGGAATGATAAGATTTTTGTTCTCCTATATCCAGCTACAGGGGTAGACGATAGGGTCAGTTCCTATTCCACTTTCCATCCTCCAGCTGGCATTTCCTAATATTCTCAATTATATCGAGGTGAAAACTTCTGCATCCTTCCATGTTCTCTGTTATCCTAAATTGCCAAAAGTCCTTTTAAAAAAAACCTTCAGTTTCCTTCATTCACAGCTATTGTTTTTGTGGTTTGTTTTTTTCCTGACCCTTTCTTCATTGATGTTTCTCTTGTGATGACCATTGATAAAATGTGGTGAGGTGCTGCTAGAATCTGTTGTTTCCTGGGAGCTACTATCTCTGAATAGCGATAGAAAGACCAGGGAGATAGTTAATAACATTATTTCAAACAACCCAACAACTACTAGTTACTGTGTTTCAGTGTCTTTAATGCTTCACTTCCTAGTGTTTATTGCTAATAGATGCTCTGAAGGGAAGTGACTGTTACTGACCTAAGAATTCACTGCATCTTCATCCTCCTCTGGACCATTCTCTCCCACCTCTCCTGATCCCCGAGAATCTATGTACGTGCCTTCTGGCTGCCCAAGAGCAACATCTGACTCCTGAAACATTGATGTTTGTTCTAGGAGGACTCTTTCCTTTCCAGAATCAAAATTCAATGGTTCATGGAATTCCTGTTGTGGCTCAGAGAGTTAAGCACCCAACACAGTGTTCATGAGGATGCAGGTTCGACCTCTGGCCTCACTCATTGGATTAAGGATCTGGCGTTGCTGCAAGCTACAGAGTAGGCCCCAGATGCTGCTCAGGTCTGGTGTGGCTGTGGCTATGGCATAGGCCAGCAGCTGCAGCTCTGATTTGACCCCTAGCCCGGCAACTTCCATATGCCGCAGGTGCGGCCATAAAAAGAAAAAAAAAAAATCAATGGTTCCATTTGAGTTATAGTCGGAGCTATTAGAGGAATATAAACTAATGAGTTCATAATGTAAAATTAATTTTCCAACTTACATTGACAAGAAGTATGACAAGAAGTTGTTCACACAAATGGCTTGAAGCCTTGGTTTGCTCGTTTTATGACTTGCCTTTTTTGTAATGCAATCCGTGTGTTTTGTAGACATTACTTTTTTGTATAGAAAGAACCATTCCAACTTAGGCTGTCACCTGCATTTGTTTGTCATCAATAACAATTGTAGGAGTTCCCTACATGGTAGCACAGTAGTAACGAACCCAACTGGTATACACGAGGATGGGGGTTCAGTCCATGGCCTTGCTCAGTGGTTAAGGACCTAGCGTTGTCATGGGCTTTGGTGTAGGTCGCAGACACGGCTTAGATCTGGCATTGCTGTGACTGTGGTGTAGACTGGCAGCTATAGCCCTGATTCTACCCATAGCCTGGGAACTTCCATATGCTGTGAGTGCAGCCCTAAAAAAAAAATAAGAAAAAGAAAGAACAGTTCTGTATATCTTTTATTCTATTTCAATGTATCTTTTTTTCCCTATTATTTCTTTGAGTAAGTAAAATATGTCAATCTCTGGTCAATCTGGAGTCCTAAAACAATACCTCTGGAGTCCTATAATAATTTTTTCCTTACTCTTATAAATTTTTGCAGCATACTTTTTCTTGTTAAGTCTCTCTCCCACTATATTGTAAGAATTTTCTGTGTGTGTGTCTCATTTGTCTCTATACCCAGCAGGTGTCATCCAGGTAGTTGGCTTATGGTGAACATTTACTCGCTCTAGATCCTAAAAATATTTGCTAAATTGGGGGGGGGGAACTATTACTCTAGGGGAAACAAAAACCCTCAAATAATTACGTAAAACTGCTCCAGGAATCATCTGAGCAAGTAATGCATCAAGGCAGACCCAAGCGAGGAGCTGTCATGAAGGCCTCAAAAATGAACTGAGGCTCATGTCACCCTTTTAGCAAAGTGCCAACGGAACCAATGGGAAAGCTGCAGCACTGACCAGGACAGACGGGGAGACTCCGTGCAAGCAGCTGAATTTGAGTTTTTAAAGTAGAAATGTATAATTCTTTTTACTTGAAATGCAGGCTCTGTATGCTTTCTGTTAGACATTTTTTCATTTTAATAACATTAATCTTTATCTGATTGCAACATAATACATATTTATAGTATGAAATTTGGAAATTACGTAAAAGCACACAAAACGTACACACAAAAAGGAAACTTAAAACATGTAACCCTGCAACCTCAAGGTAACTGCTGTTAGTGTCCTGGTATATTTCTAGCCGTTTTTTCCCTTAGGAATCAGCATATGTACTTTTTGTTCATTTTACAGAAATAGAATGTTTACCACACATATCTTTTGTCATGTGCTTCTTTCTGGTCAATCTTTTGCTAAGTAATGTTCATATTCTTTCATGCTGTGGTTTTTTTTTTTTTTTCCAGTGGCATGAGATGATTCTATAGTATAAGCATGATTAAGAAGT
Source organism: Sus scrofa (assembly GCF_054392235.1). Classification (NCBI taxonomy): domain Eukaryota; kingdom Metazoa; phylum Chordata; class Mammalia; order Artiodactyla; family Suidae; genus Sus; species Sus scrofa. Next base: position 37,182,702 of record NC_139386.1, on the reverse strand, counting down.
AAAATAATTTGATTTATTTCCACTTGATCATTCTTTTAGGTTGTGCTCCATAAATGTAAAAGGATATTTAGGTTCCAAAGAGTTCTATTATTGACTCAGGGTGACACCAAGCATTAGCCATTATCTAGAAACTTTTCTACCTGTTTTTTAGCATCATTTCAGATACTCTGAACATCCTGATATTTAACTGCCTTAAAAAAACAATAATGGGCAACATATTTTGTTTTGTTTTTATGTCAGTTCTACTTATGCATTCCAAATAAGCAATTTAAATTTGATTTGTTTAATCTGTAGCTTTTCAGATATTATTTTGGAGAGACAAGTTTTTTTTAATATTTTAACTTAATCTTCACTCACGATGCTCACCTAGTATATCATTTGGGGTCAACTTTATGCTTTAATATCAATATTGCAGTGTCTGAATTATGGATCTGAGGGATTACGTTGATTTGTAGTTTAATCTAGTATCATTATCCACATAGAGAAAATCTCCTCTGTTGAAAGGTCATTCAAAGTAGGAATTGTTTCTAAATATTTTATTTGATTTTCATTTTATGATATTATTTTATGTACAAATATCACCACTAAAATTTTTGAATATCTACTTTGGATTATTTTTCACTAATCCTGATTCATTTATTCAGCAAATATTTTATTGAATGCTTACTATGCACTAGGCTCTTAGGATATGGAGATAAGTTTAGAAGTTTAAAAAATAAATATGGGACTTCCCGTTGTGGTGCAGCAGAAACGAATCTGACTAGGAACCATGAAGTTGCAGGTTCGATCCCTGGCTTCGCTCAGTGGGTTAAAGGATCCGACATTGCTGTGAGCTGTGGTGTAGGTCGCAGACGCGGCTCAGATCCCGCGTTGCTGTGGCTGTGGCGTAGGCTGGCAGCTACAGCTCCGATTGGACCCCTAGCCAGGGAACCTCCAAATGCCCCGGGTTCTGCCCTAGAAAAGACAAAAGATAAATAAATACGGTGCTTAAGATTTAATATATGTCAATGTACATTATATATTATATATACATATATTAAGTGCTTTATTTCACATTAACTTTTAGAATTAAAATTTCTACAAAGAATACCAATGGGCTGGGGAAATATTTTGAAGTCACATAAATTTTCAGTTTCTTCTTAGAGCATTTCCTATTACTGTACAATAAATTACTGTAAAATGCCAAAAAATGCAAATGTATCTGAAGGCACATTTTTAATTTCTGATTAGATAGAAATCATCTTGATAACAGTTTTTAAATGAAGAGTGAAATAAAGTTCACAGAAAAGTATCTAGAACATTCATTTATATTTAAGATACATTTAAAAAATTTTTTTAACCATCTCCTTTCTTTTTCTTTTCCTTGGTGTGCCCTATTATCATAGATTTCATTTTGTTTTTCTTTCCTCTGTAATCTGTCGATTCAGGAATTCTCCTTTTGGCTGTGACTGTGGGTGGTCCTGAGAGCTGATCCCTAACCCCCTGATCAGTAATTCAGTTTTAAGTTTTATTTTTTATTGAAAAAAATAAGTGGAAAGTTCTCTGCTCCCATTTGAGGTCTTCAGTGGAAAAACTATGAATTTAATTTTGCTGCCAGTGCAGCATGGAGCGGGGGTGGGGGTGGGGGGTCCTGCTAGGGGAAAAAAAAAAAAATGTAGCCTCTTGAGACCTTCCATTGAGTGTGGCCACTGTACAGCCTGCCTTATACTTAGTTTCAGTTCCCACTGAAAAGTTCAAACAAGAGTGTTTCCTATTTGACTTTTTTCTTCCAATGGAAAATATTAGACACCGGCTAAGCAGGCCACAGAGAATGAAAAGACAGAATAGAAAAGAGGGTGAAGGACGTGAATCAGGGAAATTTAATAGAAAAGAGGGGAAAGGAAACTTCCAAACTGATAAGAGAACATTAAAGATACTTGGGCTCTAAGCAAAATGGAAAGTGATAGTTCGCTAAGCCTGCTGCGTCCTCTCTCCCGTTCTGGCCCATGTTGCCTCTTGTTCTATTGCAGTTGTCCTCCACACTCCACTCTCACCATCCTTTCAACACATTGCTCATTTATACAGAAAGCTAATTCCTGAATAAAGCACAACCTCAGTAACTTGCACATCAGTGCTGGCACAGTCTAGCTCTCCCTGTCCGATCTTATCCCTCACTCTTCTTTACTGTTCCCTTTTCTCCAGCCAGTTGAGACTGTTAACTTTGCCCCGAGCAAACCTTCTGGCTTCACTTCACAGATTGTTCCCTTGGCCTGTTCATTTTTACCAGTGGAGATCCTCCCCAAACTCTGAGAACCAAATGCTTCCGGAAGCGCTCCTGATCACAACAGCCTAAGCAAGCCTCCCCTTCTCTAGACTCCTGTATCAGTTTGTACCTCTCCTAATGCTTCTCATTAGATATTTATGCATGCCTTATTTGCCTTGTAAAACCAAGCTCCTTCAGGGACAAAGGGCCCTTCTCTTTATTTCCTCTACAGTTCCTAGTATATTGCCTTCCTTATGGTATCTGTAATAAAAATCTATTGGATGAGGAGTTCCTGCTGTGGCACAGTGGGTTAAGAATAGGACTGCAGTGGCTCGGGTTGCTATGGAGGTGCTAGTTGGATCCCCAGCCCAACACAGTAGATGAAGGATCTGGCATTGTTGCACCTGTGGCATAGGTCGCAGTTGCTGCTTAGATTCAATCCCTGGCCCGGGAACTTTCATATGCCATGGGTACAGCCATTTAAAAAAACAAATGGGAGTTCCCGTTGTGGTTCAGTAGGTTATGAACCAGACTGGTATCCATGAGGATTTGGGTTCAATCCCTGGCCTTGCTCAGTGGGTTAAGAATCCAGTGTTACCATGGGCTGCAGTGTAGTTTGCAGATTCAGCTCGGATCCCACTTGTCTGTGGCTGTGGCCTAGGCTGGCAGCTGCAGCTCCCATTCAACTCTAGCCTGGTAACTTCCATATGCTGCAGGTTTGGCCTTTAAGAGAAAAAAAAAAAAATGTATTGGATGAAAGATAGGAAGAAGTCTCATTAGGACTGGGCAGTCTAACACAAATTTCACACTTTATGACTGATTTTATCGTTTCTTAGTAAAAAGCTATAGAAATAGATATATGGGTATTTGTTATTAAATGGAGACTTTTCAGTACCTACAGCAGTGAGATTTAGTGAGTTGGCCCAATAAGAGTAGAACTTCCCGCCCTTACCTGATGTCCATGGGTATCTGAGCACCCTGTCTATTGCCCATATCAGTTGCACCATGCGAAGGGGGACTAAAGTACTGCCGACCCTCCTGAGGTCCTGTGAGTAGATTTTCTGTCTTAGGAATGTCATTCCTCTCCTATTAAATTATATACCTCTAATTGCCAATGGTATTTAGATGTTTTCTAATGATAGACCGAACATTGCAAATGTTCTATTGGTGATGCATGTGGAGAGAAATGTCATGCTTTTCTCCCACTTAGCTTTTCTGTGTGAACTAACTCCAAATGTGTCTGAATTTTCATAGTTCAAGGAAAATATATGTGCCAACATTTTGAGAACAAATAGCTGCCAAGTGAAACCTGACAGCATATTCCTTGGTGGCATTCAGTCATGAAAAGCTGTGTACACAGAGTGAGCAACGACCGAAAACTGAGCTCATATGCAAATGTGAACATTCCTCAATTAAAATTACATTGTGTACATTAAAACTTTCTTCAGAGGCTATGGAGTTTTCAGGAAAAATACAGCTGAACTTGACCTTAAGTACCTTGTCTCTTTTTTTTTTTTTTTTTTTTTTTTTGTCATTTCCAGCTACTAGTCTCTCCAAAGAAAACAACTTCCTTTGTTTCTTTTAGTTTTGTGTGTACCCTGAGCTTTATTCCCAATTGCTGCTACAAAAAACTGAAATGATTCCAAACACCATGATTGTTTTTCTTTTTTTTTTTTTTTTTTTCTGTAGCTAATATTTAGACATCAAAGATACTGTGGTACTTTTATGTTCTAGAGTATATAAAAATCAAATTTTGCCTAAAGGTATTTTATTTGCTGTCCAGGATTTTAAAAAAAAATTTTTTTTTGGGGGGGGGGTTAGCTGTTAGTCTTCTTTTTTAGAAGTCATCTGAAGGGTAACCTTTTGATTTCATAAGATCACTGGCATTTGTATGGAGGAAGAACTGGAGTGGAGCCATATTAAAAGCAGGGAGATGAGTTAGGGGATTTTTAAAAAATATTAAGATATTTAAAAACAAAAACAAAAAAGTCCTTTATTAATTTTCCACCAAAAATCACATTGTGATGACCAATGACCTTGGGAACTTTTCAAATTTAAGCACTTTATAAGGGCTTCTCTGAATGCTAAAACTAAATAATAATCTTTCCATCAAAAGACTTTTATTATTATGCCAATCCTCTCGTAAATCCTTAATGTATTTAAGAGCCTATTATGATAACTTTTATAGAATATTTTCAAAACTCTATTCATTCTGTTAATTGGAAAATGTTTCATATGGTTAGCTTTTGGTTAGCTCTTTTAAAAACTAGTATATAACATGAAGGAAATGTTAAGTTTGTATATCATCTAAATGCCTTTCCTAAAAATGTCAGTTTTATTTCTTCATACTTAGTAATCATAAACATTGTTTATTTTCATTTAAACATGTATCCTAAAGAGGCAGTCATTATTGTTACTTTGGGATACTCCTTCCGTTAATGGATTTAAGTTTGGAGTACTTAATTGTAGTTAGCGGGTAGGAATAGAAATAAAAAGTATTTGATGACCATGAAAGAAATGTAAATATTACCAAAAGTGGAAGCACTGTGTGAATAAATATGAATGTGGATCAGGACACTCAACGGGTAAAAGTTGCAATAAATACATACTAGGAAAAAATAGAACAAAGACATTTTCTCACACATTCAAAATGTTAACAGTATTTCTCATTTGGTATATGTGACTTCATAAGGGGAACATATTAAATGAGCTGCATCCTGAAATTGCTGTTTTGTTCTTTACCAAAAGAAAAAGCTAAGCAATGGCAAGTTAGGGTCAAAAATAGTGCCACAAACCAAATTTAGCTTTAATTACTGTCTAGCCATAAGAAGGAATAAACTATCAGCCAAGACCAAGGTTCTTTGATCTCACATTTCAGCCTTCTTGTCCTCCAGATGAATGAAATGGTCTTTTCTCAAATGTTCAACAGGCCTTTTACCATTTGATAGGACAATTATTTTTAAGAAGGTTTAAAATGTGATCTGGAAAACCACACTGACTCTATGTGGCATATTTGCTATTCTTAGCCTGGTTGAATAGGCTGGAAGTGGATGAATAATGCAGGTTAGAAAGAAAACAGATGCTAAATATTACAAATAGGAAGGTTTTCCAGCAATGAGACTTTCATTTTAGGACTCGATTTTTGTTGGCACTTTTGGCATTATGATGATTATTGTTTTTCTCTCCAGCTGTTACACATCTGTATTGAAGGTTGGGGCAATTGGCGCTGGTCGGAGCCCTTCAGTGTGGACCACGCTGGGACTTTTATTAGAACTATTCAGTACAAGGGTCGAACTGCTTCGCTCATCATCAAGGTTCAGCAACTCAGCGGAGTGCAAAAACAGGTAAGTGCCTTCGTGTTCATGGCCCAGATGGGTCTTGATCATTCGATGTAACTGATGGAAGGAAAACCTAAAGAAATGAAAATAATTAACGATGAAGAAACCTCCCAGTGCCGTGCCTAGTCATACCTGCTGCTGCCATGCCCACGAGCACTTCGCAAGTGCTCGTCGATGATCCTGATGATGAGGATGGCTTCATCCCCGTTGTCCCACGTCTTTTACAAGAGCTGCTAACGAGCAGTAAAATTTACTGATTTCAGTTTCACCTCTTCTCCCTGTCACCACCTACCTTCTGGTGGAGGTGCTAATGAGCTGTGAAATGGCCAAAGGGTCTTTATTGAGAAGGGAGAGAAGCAAGGGACAGTGGGGACTCTGGATAATCCAACAGTGGATAACCAGGAGTTGATGCTCACACACGGAAGAATGCTCCGCGAGAAAGTGTCGTGATTCTCTCCCAGGACAGAGTGGGCCTGAGTCTCCAGCAAGCTTTCTTTCCTTAGGAGTTAATATTAACTGCAGTAAAAATTCACTGCAGGCTGACTCTTGGCATATAAAACCTCAGCTCTCAGCACATATTTTTACGTATTTTATAAAACTTCCTTTTGGCTGTTTTTGAAGTTCTAAGACTGCAAAGGGGGAAAAAAAAGTATCTGACACTTTTTTGTGTTCTTAAGATGTGAAAATGTGGTTTTTAAAAGATGTTTTTCAAGCGTGGAGCATATGACAAGAGTAAAAAGAAAAAAAGGAAGTATTAAAATCTGAAAACTGGCTTCACTGCACACATAATAACTGGATTTGTCATAAGAGTTTTAACATATACATTTGCATCTGGATTGTAACAGTCTATCCAGAGCTTTTGTGAACTGAGCACATGATAGAAACAGCACTCAGTCCCTAGAAAAGGAAAAAGGAACTTTTTGTGTTGAGCACCCGGGGCTACGCCATTGCCGTGTGCCAGGGGGCAAGCAGGAAGCAACTGGTGAACAGTAGGACCCATACCAGATTCATTCTTGGTCTGCACCTAATCAGGGAGCTGGACCTCATGTTCTCTTTGTGGGCAGCAGAAGTGAAAGAGAACTATAGCAGCGGAGTCTCAGAAAAGAAGCATCGAGGAGTCTTCCCCATCAGCTGACCTTCCCTCCAAGTATTTGTAGATTGCCTCCCATAAGACAGGGTAAAATGAAAGACACTAAGTACTGACACCCTCTTCACTTTTAAATTATAAATTGACATAAACTCAGCAGTATCTGCAACTGACAGTAAGCGTGAAGGGAATTTAGAGGTTTTCACTAAGATGACTGACTTGAACGGGGCTTTGGAAAACATGTCGTATTTGGATTAAGAGAGGGTATTCCAAGTCAGCTATATAGGACAAACAAAGATACAAATACGGGGCAGATGCGTCTTGGGGACCAGCCCAGCTGGTGTGGGCTTTGAGCTGGAAAGTCAGAAGGGCAAGAAGTGTCACTCCCTTCTGCCCTCCAAGCTCTCTTGCATGGAGCTGCTGTCCACCAAGATCTGCCCAGTACATACTGGTTTTCCGATTCCGTCCTTCAGGGTCTCTCCAAAGAGCCTTTTCTACACCTTCTCATTCACGCGCGTGCCTCAGAAATGGTCGTACAGCATCTGTTGGATTACTCCACATGATGAGAGTCTCACTCTCTCACACAGCAGCCCCTTTCCATTGTTGGTTACATGCAGCTATTCAAAAAGTTCTTTCCAAATGCTGAGCCAAAATCTGTCACCATTCAGCCAGTCTTTTACATTCCTCAGAACTTATGAGGCATACACAAAATGCACACACAACTTGTCACCTCTCCCCTGTGTTACAGCCCTCTAAAAACATGAGGGGAGGAGTTCCCGTCATGGCTCAGTGGTTAACGAATCCAACTAGGAACCATAAGGTTGTGGGTTAGATGCCTGGCCTTGCTCAGTGGGTTAAGGATCTGGCGATGCCGTGAGCAGGAGTGTAGGTTGCAGATGCGGCTCAGATCCCGCGTTGCTGTGGCTCTGGCGTAGGCCGGCGGCTACAGCTCCGATTCGACCCCTAGCCTGGGAACCTCCATATGCCGTAGGAGCAGCCCAAGAAATGGCAAAAAGACAAAAAAAAAAATTAAAATAAATAAATAAATAAAAATATGAGGGGAGTTCATATTTCCCCTTGGTTTCTATCCCTCAAGGCTAGTGGGTTTTTAAACTTGAATATATATCAGAATCCCCTGGAGGGCTTGTTAAAACACACATTCCTGGGTCCCACCCCCCAGAGTTCCCGATTTAGTAGCTCTTGGGCATAGCATGGTAATTTGTATTTCTAACAAGATCTCAGGTGCTTGGACCACCCTAGCTCTGGTCCAGAGTTTCCCAACTCATTCGCCTCTTTAGCACCCAGTTGCTAGAAGGTTTACCAATCAGTGGGGTGGCTGGGTCCTTCGATAGAGGTGGAGAAATGTTTTGAAGGTAGGTTAAGGTCAACAGTGACCTGCCTGTACCCCCTTGCTAGCTGTGTGATGGTCAGCAGATTGTTGAACCTTTGTGAATCCCTGTTCTCATCTGTGAAATAGAGACAGTAATAGCGCCTTCCTCATGATGCAAGTTCGAGAATTAAATGAGTTTGTATATGTACAGTGCTGACAACATCGCCTGGCCCACTGTCATAACCCAGTAAACTTTAGTTTAGTTACAATAATGAACTCCTTCAAGGCATGTGTAATGCCAGGTGGACTTTTTTGTGTTACTGTATTAAATGCCTCATTCTTGCCATAGATATTGTCTGTTTTGAAGAAATGATATTAAATTTTAGGGATAAATTAATATATACAATGCCCCTGAGCAGATACTCTTGCAACGGTATACCATGAATAAGTTGATCGTGAAAAATAATTTCTTTTTAATTCTCTCAAAATTTTACCTACCTTTTCCCCCTGATTTTTAAAGATTTCTCATCCCTAGTACTTAACTACCTATATGGCCATAGGCAAATTTCTTAACTTCTCTATGCTTCACAGTCCTTTTGTAAAAGAAAAGCACTCAATAAATATTAGTTAACACTTATTTTTATGTTAACTATTATAAAAATATATCTGGAAATATGGAAAATCCTAATGAAGAAAATTAAAATTACCCATAAATTTACCACCCCAAAAAATATATTCTGTTAGTACTTTGGTAAATTTTGTTCTATTCTTTTTTTTTCCATGTAGATACTTGAGATCTGATTGTGGTTATAGTTTTTCAACTTGTTTTCACTTAACAATATATAATGCTTATTTTCTCATGTTATTTAAAATTCCTGAAATTATCCCTATAATGGTGGTATAGTGATTTGCCTTACAGTATATTAAAACACATTTAGACATTTCCTTGTTTTGGACACTTAGTTTCCAGTTGGTCACTATAATAAATATTTAGGTATCTTTGTATATTATTATATGTCCAAATTTCTGAGTCTATCTTTAAAATAATTGCTATAAAATTTACCTGTGCAAAGGGTATGAACATTTTTTGTGGTGCTTGATGCATATTCCCAAACTAAAGAGATGTACTTTATTCCTTAGACAAAGTTCATTGTTTTGTCTTACCAGAGTCTTGTTGGGGCTACACTAATTTTTTAAATAACTGAATAGATGCTTATCCTAAAACTCCTGCTGATTTCCTGAGTTTTTCAAACCATTAGCATTTTTTCAGTTTTAAATATTTCTATGAGGGGTTCCAATCAGAACTAAAAAAAAAATTTTTTTTAATACATTTGAAGTTTAAGGAATTCTTTTAGTCACTCTCCCCGTTAATGTCAGGTCTGTAGATTTTAAGGCATCTGGTGCCGAATCACATTTCAGGGCTTTTCCAAATGTCGTTTGTACTGTTAAATGTTAATAATCATTTTCCGCTGGGAATGCCTCATACTTTTCTCTGCTTCTACCCTAATATAATAGATACACTTTTAGAAAAAGAAAGAAAAGTGAGATCTAGCCAAACAGGAAAGGACCCTTTGGAGAGCAATAATGGGAGCATAAGCTGCACTCACATTACACTTACCTTTTTCAAAGGAAGTGTCTTCTTCTCCCCCAGGAACTGGGAAGGTCCATTTTACATTCCCACTATCATAGAAGGCATGTACACACATAACTCATAGTTTGAGTTTTAGCATTTCTTGTCATCATCAAATGAGACTCAGCTCTGTATTAGGGCCATTTAAAAAAACTTAGGGAAAAGTGGAACACAGAAACAGCAATTCATTTAACCTAGAATGAAGCAAGTGGAAAATGGTTTATATGGAACCCAGGTAATATGAGGTTCAACAGACCACCAGGCAGCCTCGAACCACCTGCTGCATGTATCAAAGTGGTGAAGAACCTTTCCAGTCAGTGCTTTTGATTTTTTCTCTCTCTCTCTTTTCCACCACTCTCTGTCTGTCTCTTTGTCTCTTTTTTTTCCTCTCTCTCTCACAAATATATTATTTCTTTTTAAATTGGATTTTTTTTAAGGTCATGGTGGATTAACTAATATGTCTCAAAGCTGTGAAAAACCTTTCTAGTCAGTGCTTTCAGTTTTTCATCTGTCTCTCTTTTCCCCCAACTCCCTGTCCTTCTCTCTCTCTCTCTCACACACACACAAATATATTATTTCTTTTTAAAATGGATTTTTTTTTTTAAGCTCAGGGTAGATTAACTAACATTCAGATTAGCTTTCAAGTACAGTGGGCCAGGTTGGGAAGATAGGAACCAAGCTTCTAGAAGAGCTTCCTAGATCCCTGCCTCCCTTACATCTTGGCTTCTTTCCTCCTCCCCCACCCCACCTGGGCCTGGAAATTGGCAACAAACCACAGCTGTCTGATGGCCAAGCCCCGTTTGTGGAGGTGAGTGTGTGCAGCTCCCTGATGTATCTTCACCACATTAATGTGCCACTGGACAGTGGAGAATTGGCTAAAGCTTCTTTGAACAATGACATTAGTTATCTGCACCCTAACTCTCCTTTCCCTCTCTCGTTTCTCCAATTCAGTGAAAACTGACCACACATAAAACTTCTCAGGAATATTGTGCATTATGCAGCTACTCCCGTACACATATTTGCTTCCATGTTTTCTTTCCTTTCATTGAGGAAAGCTTTACCACGCTAAAACTTAAGTGTACATGTAAATGTATGTATGTATACATATTTGTATCTTTCTACATACACTTTTCATCATGGTTAAGATATCATTTTCCAGTGCATCTGGTGCTCTGGAGTTATTCTTTAATATCACTATTCTTCTTGGCACTGATCTAATAAGAGTTCTGAAACCTGCTAAGTAAAATCATATGTGGCTATCTTCAGTACACATCTTTGTGGCTTTGGAAAAAGAAGGGAATTAGTGTGAAACCTGGAAATGTGTATTAAAGAGAAACCCTACATTTCAAAAAAAATTAAGTAGCTGTCTTCAACTGATAAATTAATCTTGAAATTCTAACCATAATTTTCAAAATCACGGCATTGTAAGTGTGGCCACTTTGAAGAAAAGCAGACATGAGCTCTCACTGAACCCCGCGTGGGAGCAGCCGTGAGCAGCACCAGCCCAACGAGGAGCCATCTTGGTTTTCCTTCCACTCAGTAGCCTTTCCTCCCTGGCCACTTTTAAGGGTTTTCTTTTTGATCAAATTTGAAAGCCTATTTAACAGGCTTTTTCGTTGAAAATGAAACTAAAAACCCACCAAGAGGATCTTTGTCTTTAAACAAAGTGAGTCCCAGATGGTTGCAGAGATTCTGTGGTTTCTGTGAGAGACAGCCAAATTCTCTCCTAAATCTCATGGGGCCCAAAGGTTCTGAAGCAAGAGCAGTGAGCACACATTGCCAGGCCTGGGCACAGCCAGGATAAGAGAACAGAGTTAAATACTGCCTCAGAGCTTTCAGATGTTTACTCAACGTTAGGCAATGCGGTGGCATCAGAAGGCTTATCAGGAGAATCTAGCAACCCCCAGATGCTAAAGAAAGCCTGGCATGGTCTGTGTTATTTTTAAAACATTGTTTCCATAGATTATAATGGCCAAAGCATCTAGGGGAAATGAAATAGTTAAGTACAGCTTGGTTTTTACAGATGTGTTCCTTCTAAAGAAAATCAAAGTAATAGGTAGTTGGAAAATAAATGCTTAAGAAAATCCTAGGAGTTCCCATGGTGGCGCAGCGGAAACGAATCCAACTAGAAAACATGAGGTTGCAGGTTCGATCCCTGCCCTCGCTCTGTGGGCTAAAAATCTGGCATTGCCGTAAGCTGCGGTGTAGGTCACAGACGCAGCTCAGATCCTTCATTGCCGTGGCTGTGGTGTAGGCTGACAGGGCAGGTGTAGCTCCAATTCAGCCCCTAGCCTGGGAACCTCCGTATGCCACAGGTGTGGCCCTAAAAAGGCAAAAAAAAAAAAAAAGAAAAGAAAAGAAAGAAAATCCTAATCTTCACTTTTCAAATAATGTAAGTTGAAAACAACAATGACTTAAATTTTTGGTCTCTCAACCTAGCAGATTTGTTTGGGGTAAATAATAGTTCATAAATAGTTCTTCATATTATGTAAATAATAGTTTTATTGAAAGTTATAGTTACAAACTACTCCTAATAACAGGAACATGTATCAGTTAGGATGCTTTCAGCTTGAAGTTACAAAATAGTTTTTTTGATCTTCACAGGACGTTAATGAGGCAGTACTCTTGTTGGTCCTATTTTAGTTATTATGTCACGTAACAGAGAGGAAGGAGGCAGGTTCAGTGTTGGTTAGTTAATTAAGCAACTCAGTGCGGTCCCTGCTTCTCTGCTGTCCTCTTGAATTTGCCTTCCTGGTCTCAAGACGGCTGCAAAAGCTCTGTCCTCTCGTAGCATCTTCCGTGGCAGAAAAAAAGCAAGGTTTTCTCTTCTCAATTGTCTCCCTTATTATCAAGTAGTCAAAATTTCCCCAAGCCTTGTAGCAGTTGTCCTTTTTTATATTATTAGCCAAAACAAAATTCCGTATTCACCCCTAAACAAATCATTGTCAAAAGGGGAATGGAATTACCAGGATGAGATTGTACCAATACTGATACAGCCTCCAGGGGCCATGGGAGGTGTTGACCATCCCTGAGTAGTGTGCTGGTTTTTGAGACCTAAACCACGTCAAAGATTTTAATAGCCAGGGAAAAGGAGGGACCAGCTATTTGCCATGGACCAGTGGTTTCTGCCACATTGCCCTTATGGTGGGCAACCTTTTTTCCCTTTCTTATTGTTTCTATGTTTTCTTAATTAGTAAGATATTAATTTTAGGAGATACCATCAGGGTGACTGTCAAGACAGACTCTGGGCCAGACAACTTGGGTAACATCAGGCAAGTTATTCAACATCTCTGTGCCTTTTTTTTTCCATGTTTAGACAAGGAGTTCTTGTGACACCTATTGTATAAATCGGTTGCTGTGAAAATAAAAGAAATAATTTGTGGAAATGTTTTCTATTAGGGTTTTCCAAAGAAGCAGAATCAGGAGTTTCTATTGTGTCTCAGCAGTAACAAATCCAACTAGTATCCATGAGGATGTGGGTTCCATCCCTGGCCTCGCCCAGCGGATTAAGGATCCAGTGTTGCCATGAGCTGGGGTGTAGGTTGTTGACACGGCTCAGATCTGGCATTGCTGTGGCTGTGGGGTAGGCCAGTGGCTACAGCTCTGATTCGACCCCTAGCCTGGGAACCTCCATATGCCATGGGTGCGGCCCTAAAAAAAAACCATGGAATCAGTGGTGTGTGTGTGCACGTATACATGTACACATACGTATATACACACGTATATGTACGTAGAGAAGGGGAAAGAGAGATTTATTATAAATTGGCTCGCACAATTATGGAGGCTGAGAAGTCCCAAGATGTGCCATCTTCCGGCTGGAAAACCAGAGGAGCTGTTGTGTAGTTCCGGTCACAAAGCCAGGAGGCTAGTGTAGCAAGAAGAGTTGATGGTTCAGTCTTTGTCCAAAGGCTGAGAAAGACCAATGTCCAGCTCAAGCAGCCAAGCAGGAGGAGCCCGCTCTTGTTAAGGTTCCTTGTTCTTTCAGCTCTTCAGCTGGTCAGGTGAGGCCCACCCACATTAGGGAGAGCAATCTGCTGTACTCAGTCTGCAGTTCAAATGCTAATCTCATCCAGAAACACTTTCACAGACACACCAAGAGAATGTTTGACCAAAATATATGTGCACCCCATGGCCCATTCAAGCTGACACGTAAAATTAACCATCATGTCCTGAGACCTGTAAATATGCTATAGATGTATGCTTACTGTTATTCTAAAATCTAGAAAAATATTACAAATAAGGAAATCCAGTATGTGAAAACTCTGTCTTCCTCAATCATGGTAAAAATTCCTATGCAGAAGGATTTGATTTTTTAAAAGTGTTCACTGCATAGGAATAAATTTTCCTCTATCTTTGCAATTTCCACCAATTTAAGAGAGATTTCTTAAAGCCTACTCTGAACTATACTCTTAGCTGGATGAAAAGTCAAATAATCCATGTGTTTAATGGATAATTCTGTGTGCTATATAAAGATAAATGCCTCTACACTTTAGGAAAAAGCTGAATAAAATAAAATATCATTGGGCTTCTGTGTTAAAAGTTGTTTGTATGAGGCGTCTCTACAGAGATCTCATCTAGCATGAAGAGTTCAGTAAACCCTTGGAGATGAGCCTCAGGGAATAGATTGATCACTGCTGTCTTCTCAGCTATGAGAGCTGAAGTCTTGTTTACAGTCACCTTCCATTATGGCTGCTGCATTGTTTGGTACCACTGACCACACGTGCCAGGCAGTCTCTTCTCTCGTGACTTCAGCAAGGCCACTTTCTCCTGATTTACCTCCACCCCCCTTCTTCTCCAGCCCCTTCCCTGGCTTCTCACCCTGAGTCTGTCCTGAAGTGTCGGCCAGTTACTGGGCTTGAGCCTCTACTCACTTTTCCAGGTAAAGTGCCTTTCTGTCTGCACGTTTACAAGGCATTTATTTCACCAGTATTTTATCTCCAGCCTCTCCTTCACTCTCAAGCACATGACCGGTATTTCTAGCTGGGCATGGATCCTGCCTATACTAGTTGAGTCCTGCAAAGGCCTCATGACCAGAGCAAAGTCCCTTCTCTCCTTCCAAGCCTCTTTTTCTTCTCATACTCTCTAAATAAGCCTATGATTTCATTTTCTTTCCATGAAAATCAGCACAGTTTGCTCCGTCTGAACAATTACATAAGGCGTATCTTGTTTTATTGCACTTTGCTTTATTGCACTTCACAGATATGGCATTTTTACAGATTTAAAGTTTGTGGCAACCCTGCATGGAGCAAGTCTTTCAGAGCCATTTTTCTAACAGCAATTGCTTACTTCATGTCTCTGTGTCATTTGGTAACTCTAGCAATATTTTTCATTTATTATTGCATTTGTTATGGTGGTCTGTGATCAGTGATCTTTGATGTTACTATTACAAAAAGATTACAACTCACTGAAGACTCAGATAATGGTTAACATTTTTTTAGCAAAAAGATTATTTTTTAATGTATTACATTGTTTTGTTTTTTGTTTTTGTTTTTTAAAGCAAAATGCTTGGCATACTCAGTAGTTTACAGTAAGGGGTTCCCTGATGGTCTAGTGTTAGGACTCAGCACTTTCACCTCCATGGCTCGAGTTCAGTCCCTGGTTTGGGAACTGAGATCCCACATCAAGCTGCTGCATTCCGGGGCAGAAAGATGACAATATAGTGTGAACAGAACTTTCATATATACTTGGAAACCAGAAAATTTATGTAACTGGGTTCATCTTGATATTTGCTTAATTGTGGTGGTCTGAAACCAAACCTGTGGTATCTCCAAGGTATGCCTCTATTTCCAATGCATGGAATCTGAATTGATGAAGTCTCATTGATTGATTGATTGATTGTCTTTTAGATTATCATCTGTGGAAGACAGATTATCTGTAGTTACTTGTCTCAAAGTATAGAACTAAAAGTTGTTCAGCATTACATTGGTCAAGACGGACAAGCTGTGGTTCGAGAACATTTTGACTGCCTCACAGCCAAGCAGAAATTGCCTTCATACATACTCGAAAACAGTGAACTGACCGAGTTGTGTGTGAGGGCCAAAGGAGATGAAGACTGGTCGAGAGACGTGTGCCTGGAATCCAAGGCCCCTGAGTATAGCGTTGTCATTCAGGTATGAGAAGTAGTACCATCTAGAATGGTGCGGCTTTAAAATTTAAAATTTCTCATTATGTTCTTTACTCAGCACCCCCACTCAATTTATTAATAAGTGACATGTACAAAAGAGAGGAGTAATATAACAAGGCTTTGAATATCACTTCTCAAACTCCCTCCTCCCCATCCCACGACCACACAGTTGAATCACTTCCAGTATCCAAGACTCTAACCCTCCCAGATGGAGATGGGTTACATCCTGAAAAAGATTCTGATGTACCAGGGCTTTGGGGGGATGGGAGGGAATAAAGGGTGTCCCCCCCACTTGAGAATCTTTTTGATGATCTGCTACTTTTTTATCTCTTTCTCCATCTCTGCCATCACATTCACTCCCATAAAGGACAAATCATCTCTTTCATTCTCCCACTGACTCTTGAATCAATCTCTCTGCGTACACATCCCTTCATCCTTATGGAACGAATTGGGCTCCTTGACTCACTGCACATTCACGTTAGGCCACAATGAAGTTTGATTTTGCTTGGTTATTTTAACGTGGCTTTTTTTCTAACATTAGGCTTTCTGTATCCTCCAGACAGATATTATATCTGTGTCTCACTTGGATTAATTAGTAAACTTTTTAGTATTTAATAGGACCCTTTTCTATCTCATGTGCAGGTGCCATCTTCAAACAGTTCCATTATTTATGTCTGGTGCACAGTTTTGACTTTAGAACCCAGTTCTCAAGTGCAACAGCGAATGGTAAGTGCTTTGCAATCCTAAAATATGGTATATGACTCTGACCTTTCCTGTTCTGAAATAAATTAAGGTCAGAGTGACCCAGGGAAGAGATTTATTACAAGTTTGTTTCGGCATCGAACAGCTGGAATACTGCAACAAAGCAAATATGAAAGTTGTTCTGTCCTTTTATTTTTATAGATTGTGTTCAGCCCTCTTTTTATCATGAGGAGTCATCTTCCAGACCCCATTATCATACATTTGGAGAAAAGGAGTCTTGGATTGAGTGAAACACAAGTTATTCCAGGAAAAGGACAGGAAAAACCACTGCAAAACATAGAACCTGACCTTGTACATCACCTAACATTTCAAGCAAGGTACTGGGAAAGTCCTTATATCTTCCAAGAGAGATTCCGTAGAAATGTAACCTTGTCCCACTGAGGGGAAATGGGAGGATAGAGGGTTTTCGTATGATTTCTTATCTTAGGAGAATGTTGTTTTAAAGTTGCCCTGTCTGGTATTCTCATATTCTATAGATAAAATTCAGCACCTTTAGAAATAAATCAGAGGGATGATCAGAACATTTAATTGACACATCATTTCTGTAGAGGAGCAAGAGATGAACCTCACAGGCGTTGGGGGGGAGGGGGAGGCCACAGCCCAGATTATTCTAAAACTGTGTCATCATCCCCAAATCATCAAACATTGACTCATTCTCACGAAAAAGTATTGGTTTATAATACATCTGATAATCACTCTTGCTTTTTCTTTGTGTTCTCTAGAGAAGAAGATGATCCATCACATTGTGCCGTCCCCATCTCAACATCCCTCATTAAGCAAATAGCCACTAAGATACACCCAGGAGGGACAGTTAATCAGATCCTCGACGAATTCTATGGGCCAGAAAAGTCCCTTCAACCCACGTGGCCCTATAATAAAAAGGATTCTGACAGGTATGTTCTCCAGCAGTCTTTGTCTACAAACATTGCTCAGTTTTAAGGAGTGAACAACCATTCCCAAAAATGTTAGATACCATAAAAATGTTTTTAAAAAGATATTTGTATATATATGCCAGATTCTGACCTTTTATCACCTAATAGATGTATTCTGTAGATTGCTTCATTCCTAATCTAGAACATAATTGCATGAAAAGCTTTTCTCCTGAATGCAAATGCAGCAAGGCATGACTCTAGTGTGAAGAGGTGTCATACAGGAGCGTTGTGTGTCTGGAATCCTTAAACACACTTCATGGATCCAGAAGTCATCATGTTTCATTGAGTCTCTTGGATGTGGTATTTGGCATAGGAATGAGCAGCTGAGCCAGTGGGACAGCCCGATGCGAGTGAAGCTGTCAGCCTGGAAGCCATATGTGAGGACCTTGTTGATAGAACTGCTACCCTGGGCCCTGCTTATCAATCAGTCCAAGTGGGACCTCTGGCTGTTTGAGGGAGAGAAGATTATTCTACAGGTTCCTGCTGGCAAAATTATTATCCCTCCTAATTTTCAGGTACTATATAACTTTTTTAAAAAACTAATATGAATTCCTTTCTTTCAACAACTAGCTTTTATTTGAAGTTGCATTTATGTTCTTAACAGAATGAATCCATTGTGGAAAACTTCCCTCCTAGATGCATATATAAGGCGTATGGAATGTTCTTTGATATTCAGAGACATTTCAGATGTCTTTTTTCCCCATCAGCAGTATTCATGCTTGAATTATCATTACATTTGATAACTCATACTAGTTACATTCTCATTTCCATTGTGTACAGGGTGTTTGACAAGTATTAGGATTGGCCCACTCAGGGTATGTTAAGAATGTAGAGCCATATTCTGTGCTAACTCACACCCTAGATGTTTTGGGGGGTTTTACAGAAACTCTCTGAGATTTGCAAGATGGGTAAGAATTAAAGATTTCTGAACAACTATTTTTGCCAAGGCCTCTTTTCCTTTAGAAGTGGACTTGCCAGTCCATAATCATGGACTCCTACCCACTCTCAAAAATAACAACATAGAATCATTACTAACATAGGAGGAAAAACCTGATTGTAAAACGGAATTTCATAGGAAGGTTTTATATTCCATCACAAGAGAACTTTTTAGATAAGGCTACCCCAGTTCAAGAAGGCACATAAATCTGTAAGAAAGTAGAGTACAAGGAGTTCCCAAATAAAATGTTTTCCTTATAGGGAACAATTTGAGAGTCTTTTTTTTAAAAACTCCAGTTTATAAACATCTTTATTCAATTGCATTTTTCCTTTTTTTATAAACATAATGTAATATTACCTTAGGGAATTGGAATGTTGACCTCCATATACCTGATGTTACATATTATTCTTTTGTCAAATGAAATGAAATCTTCAGATTGTAAGCCTTTGGTATTTACAGGGTAGTCACAGTTTGGGTTGAGGTCTTTTCCTCCTTCCATAAATATGAATTCCATTGTGAATGAAAGAAAGCATTGGAAACTAAAATAAAATGTATGTTGCAACTACAAAAAAAGAAAAAAATCTTAAAGGGATTTGGTTGCCTAAGTAGACCTATTATATAATATATGAAATTCCTAGGAATTGAAGTAAAAATATCAAAGTTAAGAAAAATACTTTAGGAGTTCCCGTCGTGGCGCAGTGGTTAACGAATCCGACTAGGAACCATGAGGTTGCGGGTTCGGTCCCTGCCCTTGCTCAGTGGGTTAACGATCCGGTGTTGCCGTGAGCTGTAGTGTAGGTTGCAGAGGCGGCTCGGATCCCGCGTTGCTGTGGCTCTGGCGTAGGCCGGTGGCTACAGCTCCGATTCAACCCCTAGCCTGGGAACCTCCATATGCCGCGGGAGCGGCCCAAGAAATAGCAACAACAACAACAGCAACAACAACAAAAGACAAAAAGGCAAAAAAAAAAAAAAAAAAAAAAAAAGAAAAATACTTTATAATGAGGCATTATTTTTTCCAGGAAGCTTTTCAAATTGGAATATACTGGGCAAATACAAACACTGTGCACAAGTCGGTAGCAATTAAACTGGTCCATAACCTGACATCTCCAAAGTGGAAAGATGGAGGTAATGGTGAAGTTGTGTCACTGGATGAAGAAGGGTTTGTCGATGCTGAAATAACACTTGGCGCTTTCCCAGGGCATCAGAAGGTAGGATCAGAGTCTGTGTGGCTCAGGGGCAGGCAGGGGGATGGCATGCCATCCCCTCAACCTATCTGAAATGAGTCTGCCCCCTTTTCATTTTTAATCTCTCTTAGGTGTTTCTTGTCCCAAACCATTTATACCAGTGAAACCTGTGATTTCTTAGACCTCTCTCTTTTACAGTGTTCTTCCCCACCCCCTTTGCCAGTGATAAAAGCTGTGTCACATAATTTATCCAATAACCACTCTATTTCAGAACACTCAGCAGTCACTTGATTTATTGTATGCAGGGGAAAAATGAACTTATTCCAAAAGAGCCACAAATTGTACTTGGCTTCCTTGTTTTAGATCAGGAAGTAGAGTTGCTTACATTCTGAGTATTGAGTGAAAGGACAAAATCTCCTGCAACCAAGGTTCTACTCCTGGAAAGGACATCCTGAGCAAAATGATGTGCATCAATTCTGATTTTCCTGTAGAACCAATGTGATACGAAGGAGTTGTATTCTTGAACAGGGGATTGAGACCCATGTTTGCAAAGATATGAATACAAAAAAAATATGTAATCAGTTTTTTTAAGTACAAGTGGTGTGTGCTTTTCAACATAAATCTTTTCCAAAGTAGTATGTGAATACCGATTAAGCTAAATAACATAGTAACAAATCACATTTAACTGCATGCGTGAAAGTCCAATATCACAGCGTACCATGTAGAAATCACACACTGTGCTTCATTATTTTCACTGTCCCAAATCAGAATAAGAAGGGATCCCTCATCTCCTCATCAGGAGAGTATAATTCAGCCTGACCTTTCTCTGGGGCAGAAGTTAGATTTTGACAGGCATCTTTGAAGACCCTCTTGAGAAAAGTTAGGGTCATTTGGTAACTTTTAAAAAATAAATTGCTGTGATATAAAGAAGTAGGTCTTCAGTATTCAAGACTGGTATCCATTTCCTCAAAGTTGTCTGGGCAACACATGTTTATGGTCTGCCGGCCAGAACACTGAAACATGGGTGTAAGTGGCAAAGAGCTGTAAGCGTGAATCACCCTACGTTGAACAGTTGTAAGCTGAGAACGACCATCAAAACCTGGGGAAATAGTTATGAAATACAGTCCAAGACCTAGTACCTCCAGCACCTCACCAAGTGGCCAGAGCAAATGTGAATACATGTTAGTGAATGAAGGAATGAACTCTTAGAAAATACAATTATCTCTCATTGTTCTTTAGTAGTGATTCTCAACCTTTTTGGTCTTAGGGCCCCTTTGCACTCTTAAAAAATACTGAGGCCCTGCAAAAACCTTCTGTTTATGTGGATTATTTCTATTAATATTTACTAAGTTAGAAATTAAAACAGAGAAAAAAATTTAGACTTTGTTATTGTTTAATGTGCTTTTGTTGGGGGGGGGCAGGGTGTATAGTTGATTTACAATGTTGTGCCAATTTCTGCTGTACAGAAAGTGAACCAGGCATGCACATATATGTATTCTTTTTCTCATATCATCCCCTATCACGGTCAATCCCAAGATATTGGACACATTTCCCTCTGCTGTACAGTAGGACCTCATTGCTTATCCATTTTAAATGTAATAGTTTGCTTCCCCTAACCCCAAACTCCCTGTCCATCCCACTTCCCCTGCCTTGGCAACCACAAGTCTGTTCTCCATGTCTGTGAGTCTTAAAAGAGAGAACATTTTAAACACAGGAATTCATAAACATACATTTTGTTAGCTGTGAAAACAATGACGTCATAGGTCATATAGCCTCTGGAAAACTCCACTGTACGCTCCTGAGAAAACTAGAGTGAAAAAGACAAATAGCATTGTAGTATTATTATAAAATTAATTTTGACCTTGGGACCCCTGAAAGGATCTCAAAGCCACCACCCCTAAGGGTTCCCAGACCACACTTCGAGAACTCCTGTCCTGATGTCACCGCTTCCTAGATGGGTATCTTCTCGTACAACATGGTAGGACAGGGAGATGATACATGTGGTCGTTAAGAGCAGCACAGGGAAGCCAGACTGCATCATTTCCAATTCCAACCCCCTTTATCTTTGCAACCTTGGGCAAGTTGCTTACCTCTTTGTGCCTCATTTTTCCTCTTCCGTAAAATGGGGATAATAGTAGCTACCCATGTGGGTGTGGTGAGGATCCCGTGAGATAATATGCATGAAGTACTTTAAACAGATAGAGCACATGAACACAATATATGAGGGTCAGTTACTGGTTTTTTTCATCATCATCATCGTGATTGTAGTTCTCCAAACTCCCCTTGGTCCATGTACACATTCAGTGCGAGAGCTGCCAGGATAAGCGTGAGGAGGAGACAAGGAATGCTGTGCTGAGTTCTTTATGTTGAGAAAGATAAGGGGCATCTGTTTATATAAAAGTGCTTTAGATGCAAATATTTTGTGAAGGAATTGGTTAAAGAACATGAAAACAAGTCTCTGTCACTATACAGTAGCAGCAAAAGCAACTGATCTGCTAAAGCACCCGGCCGAAGAGCACAGAATGGCCCCTTTAAGGGACCAAGATAGTTTTGAGACACAAAGGGAATTCTAATAAATACTCTAGAACAAAAAGTAAAATGGATATTGTCCTGGGCAAACCAGTGGATAAAATGATCTTTTAGAAATAATCAAGAGATGTTTATATGCCATGTAGTATTTTTTTAAATTACTCTTTCCCCAATTGTCCTGCAGTTATGCCAGTTCTGCATTTCCTCCATGGTACAGCAAGGCATACAAGTTATTCAGATTGAAGACAAGACTACAATAATCAATAATACCCCATATCAGATATTTTATAAACCCCAGTTGTCTGTCTCCACACCCCAGTCTGGAAAGGAGGTAAGCAATTCAAGCATGGATTGTTTTGTCTAAGTTTTTGATAAATCAATAATCATCCCGATCAACGTTTTTTTAACCTTAGAAGAAATAAAAAGCTGACACTGAGTATAGGTACAGACTCACTTATTTTCGCTTTCATTAAAACCCTGGATGTCTTGCTCAGCGCTTCCCAGGTCATTAATAAGGAGACATCTGGCCTGACGCACTACGGGGCAGCGCTGCCCCACCCATCTGCCCAGGGGCTGCAGCGGGCTCCCTAGTTCACGGCCCCTGCTGCGCCGGGACCGGAGCCTGAGAACTGGCTCTGAGGCTCATGGAAAAGAACATCTGCCTTGCAGGGCACCGCGCCTGCAGGAGCCGTGTGTGCAGAAGGCTCAGCCCCAACTGAGCCCCAGATCTGGAAGCCCTGTGCGCCGCATCCACAAGGAGAGGAAATGTGAAAATGTACCAGCTCATTTATGTTAACGTCTCTGTGGCAGAATATGTGGAAAATGAATCCAAGAAGGATTTTTTTATTCAGTTCTTTATACGATTCAGATGAAGGGTTTTATTTTAAGAGAGTAAGGAGCTATTTTAAAAGGCCCTAAAAACAGAATATGCTAAGTGGTGTGCTATTGTTTTATGCTGTTGAAACCATCATACTGAAACGTATTCTTTGTCTTTGCTTTCATCTGCAGTTACTGTGATCCCTTACTTTTAGCTCCTAAAAGTTACATTAGAACAACACACTAGGAGGAAAGTCTGGGTCGGCTAAGCTTACAGTGCATTATAGTATTTACCAGTATGTCAGCATCAGAGAGTTTCATCTTGGTTCACGGAAATATTAATAAAATCAGCAGGTGACCAAAAGGACCCTGTTGGCAAGTAGAGGTCTACTGTAATGACATTGTAGGCGAGGATTCAAGGGAAAAAACCAGTCTGTACCCTGATGAATTTCCTGCTTCTCCCCCCTTTGGGCTTCCTGAGACAGTGGGTCAGGGCTTTCCACACTGATAGTTCCTCATCTGAAAGGGGGTATGATTTTGCATTCCTTGCAGCGTCCAGGTAAAAATTAAATGAGATACTATGAGTAAAAAGGCTCGGTGCTCAGGAAATGAGAGTTGCCAGCAGCCACCTCGACACCCCCGATTCTTTCTGCAGTTGAGGGGGCCTCCTTTTTCCACCCTGACCCTGCTCCGGGCAGGTGCAGGAATTTTTAAGAGACATGATAATCCCCAGCCTCTCAGGAGGACCATCTGGGACAGTGGGAGAAACAGCAAACAGGGGAGGAAGGCGGAAGCCGGGCTTCTGGCCAGGCTTTGCCACACACTGGCTCTGAGATGCTGGACACCTCGCCGGCGCTCTGGAAAGCAGCTTCCTCAGCTGTGAAAGAGGAGACTCAAATAAATTATCGCCAGAGGTCCTTTTTAAGTCTCCAATCCTGAGGCTCTCTAGTGTGCCAGAAACCATGTGGAATTCCAGCCAAAGGCTGGAGATCAGAGTTTCCTGTTCCCTCAGGATGAGCCTTCAAAAACCTTGGTTTTCTGAGCTCCCAACCTTGCCCTTCTGTATCTCATTCAGTGTATCTCATTCAGACCCCTCCGGCCCACGGTCACTCAGGGTGCGACTTTTTCAGCCCGGCTGTACCTTTCCAAGAGGGCTTCCTCCCAACAAACGGCATTTCTAGCCCATGGCATCTGGATTTTTCGCAGTACCTGGGGGATGTTGAGAACTTTGCATCACCTTTTAAATCACGCCAGCTCTATCCCGTTTCATTATGCCTAGAAACGCAGACTCTGCTCTTGCTGCTTGTAATTGTCTCATTAGGACCTTCTCATGGAAACGGGATTTCTAATATTCCCTCCCATGTCCCCCACCTGGCCGCCTCCCGAGACTGTGTGGTTATGGTTTCTCAGAAGCTGTGCTTGAAAAACCTCAAGTTGTCTGTATGACTATAGTGACTGTGCCCCCCCTGCACTGTCTTCTCTGTCTGCAGTATTTTCACATTCCGGACGGTGCTACTTTCAGCCTTCACCCTGGTGGCGAGCAGCCTGCAGTGACGTTCAGCTCCCTTCCTTGCTGGGACTTAAGGCCTGACATCAGTCAGTCAGCCCTGGATGCATCCCTGCTTCAGAAACAGATCTTGCTGGCCTTTGCTCCTGCCGCAGCAGCCAACAGCTCCCAGTACTGGAGCCTGCCCGCCGTAGTTAGACAAGAGTTCCCCAGACAAAGTGTGGCAGTGCCCTTGGGGAGCTGTGGGGAAAATGGATTCTGTACCAGGTATTTTACATTTTTGTGAATGCCCTTCTTTGCTTGTTCATCCAGGTGCCAGGAAAGACAGGAGAATAGTTGCAGTGCTCACCGCCTGTGAAATGAGGTTTTATTTTTAATGACTGCTAGATGTTATGTACAGCTGGGCAAATGGTATGATCACGTATGGGTTGTCCTAGTGGACTACTGATGAGATCGGTTTTCCTTCTGCAGCTTCTTCTTTTTTTTTTTTTTTTTTTTTTCCTTCAGCAGCTTCTTCTGGGGAAAAGATGATGGTGTTTGTGCCACGGAAGCAGCAATATATCATAATGAAAAGATCGCCTCCTTTTATGATTTCTTAGCCTCTGTCAAGTGATAAGAAATAGGGTTAAAATATGAGAGAGTCAAGCTGGAAAACCTTTTTCTTTTCCCATGTTTTACTTTCACTTCCAAATGGAATTTTTCTCAAGAAGTCATTAAGAGAGATATCTTAGATAAACACAAGTCACAGAAGACTCTGTTCTGTGGTTGTTCCTGCACGCAAGTTACTTCAATTACCAATTACCAATTATGCAAATAACAACCACAGAATCAAGCCAGAGACATGTAATGGTTTGTTCATACCGGACTTTTATTTTGCGGTCGTTTTGCATGCAATACGTCCTTTTTGTAGCTGTCAGGAATAACTTATTTATGGTATATGTAAAAAGTCCAAGAGAAAACATATTGTGACCTTATGAGAGGTATCTTATTCTCCTGATTATGAATTTATAGACTCTATTTGAGATCTTAGCCATCTTAACTTTGATGTGTATAGAGATTCCTAGTAGTAATATTTTTAAAGATTACGTCCTAACTCGAGTTATCCTTAATAGTAAGGCTCTGTTCCCTGTACTCGTCCCTTCTTCTTTCACAACGTTCATATGCATCCCTGATTTTATAAACACTTTTCATCTTGAGGGGAATAGTTGTCCTCCTCTGATTGGAGAACTCAACCTGAGTGAGTTTTTTGTTGTTGTTAAAAATTTTGGAGTTCCCGTCGTGGCGCAGTGGTTAACGAATCCGACTAGGAACCATGAGGTTTCGGGTCCGATCCCTGGCCTTGCTCAGTGGGTTAAGGATCTGGTGTTGCCGTGAGCTGTGGTGTAGGTTGCAGATGCGGCTCAGATCCTGCATTGCTGTGGCTGTGGTGTAGGCCAGCAACTCCAGCTTCGATTCGATCCCTAGCCTGGGAACCTCCATATGCCGTGGGTGTGGCCCTAAAAAGACAAAGCAGAATTTAAATATTTTCTCACCTTTTAAAAAAATATTGTAAAAACAGTGTTACTAGTGTCAGAAAAAGAGTTACTAAACCTATAATTAGTGTTTGGCTATTAAAGGATAAGCAGATGGCCTCCTTTCTCTGGAAAACATTTCCTCTGATGTTGAAAAGAAAAGGTATCATAGAAGTTCAAATATCACAAATCCAAATGAACATGTACCAGGAGGGGAAGCACATGTTTTGCACTAAATCATTTCTGTCATTGGCTCTGACCCTGTTCTAGGGCTATAGCACTGACCTATCAAGAACACTTCGGAGTGACTTACTTAACCCTCTCAGAAGACCCTAGTCCTCGAATAATCTTCCACAACAGATGTCCAGTGACGATACTTATAAAGGAAAACATTAAAGGTATATTTTATAGTGTTGAATTTGCTACAAAACCTATATTCTTCCTGGAGCTTTTTGACTTAGTAGTTACCTGTGATCCTTAAATAAAAAGATTAATCTTGGCATTCCCATCATGGCTCCGTGGTTAGTGAATCCGACTAGGAACCATGAGGTTGCAGGTTCCATCCCTGGCCTTGCTCAGTGGGTTAAGGATCTGGTGTTGCCGTGAGCTGTGGTGTAGGTCACAGATGTGGCTTGGATCTGGCGTTGCTGTGGCTCTGGTGTAGGCCGGCAGCTGTAGCTCCGATTCGACCCCTAGCCTGGGAACCTCCATGTGCTGCGGGAGCGGCCCTAGAAAAGGCAAAAAGACCAAAAAAAAAAAAAAAAAAAAAAAAAAAAGGATTAATCTTTATGTAAACTTCTTTGCGATATTTCTCTCACCACATCATGTTTCATATCCCTAGGTCTTTGTCTTCAGATCCTAAGTCTACATATGCCTTTTTTCAATTTCAGATATTCCAAAGTTTGAGGTTTATTGCAGAAAAATCCCTCCCGAGTGCTCGGTTCATCATGAGCTGTATCATCAGATGTCCAGTTATCCAGACTGCAAGACCAGAGACTTACTTCCAAGCCTCCTCTTGAGAGTAGAATTGCTGGAGGAGATGACCACTGAATGGAGTGATGCCATCGACATCAACAATCAGGGAACCCAGGTCAGTGAGCCTCGTGCATTCCCGACAAAGCCCAGAGAAAGCATCCCTTTCCTAAGGCTTTGCTGGTTCTCTCTTCCTTTATTTTTTTTTTTTCTTTTTTCTTTTCTTTTTTCTTTAATGGCTGCACCTATAGCATATGGACGTTCCCAGGCTAGGGACCGAATCGAAGCTACAGCTGCAGCCTACACTGCCACCGCAGCAAAGCTGGATCCTTTAACCAGACTGAGCAGGGCCAGGGATTAAACCCACCCCTCCATATCAGTGGGAACTCTTTGTTCTCTTTGTCTCTTAGAAAGATTGTCTCTTTCTAAACCTAGTTTCCTAAATGCTGAATTTCTTGTCTCTGTGTATCCACTTTTACGTTCTCACTGGGATATTAATTCTCCAACACAAGTGTGTACCTCCAAAGTAAACTCTAGAGTGGTTAATGAGAAGAGCACTTGGTAAAGCAAGCCCATCTTGGGTCTAATCCCAGGTCAAAAGTGAAATAAAGAGTTCCCATTAGGGCTCAGCAGGTTAAAAACTTGACATAGTGCCTGTGAGGCTCACTCAGTGGGTTAAGAATCCAGCATTGCCATGAGCTGTGGTGTAGGTTGCAGACGCAGCTCTGTGTACATGTAGCCATGTGGTGTAAGTCGGATCCCGTGTGGCTGTGGCTGTGGTATAGGCTGGCAGCTGCAACTTTGATTTAACCCCAGCCTGGGAACTTCCATATGAGACAGGTGCGGCCATAAAAAGAAGAAAAAAAGTGAAATAAAATTGTTAATCTTCTTTATATGGAAGGCAGTCCAACTATCCAGATTTCAGGACAGTCATAACACCAACCCTAGACGAATTCCATCTTTTGAAAAAATGCTAATTTTAAAATATATGTATTCATCCTAGTTGTATGTAAAACTGCAATATACGTACAGTTTTAAAAACATAAACAGATTAGAGTCCTGATTTGTCTCTGTCTTACTCTGGGTGTTAGTGGTGATATTTTTGTTGAAAATGGCACAGGAACCTAGCATTTTCTTTCTACTCAAAATTAACCAATTTTAGGTACAATTCAGTGGCATTAAAGACATTCACAATGTTGTAAAACCATAACCGCTATTTCCAGACATGCTTCATCATCCCAGACAGATACTCTTTCCCCGTAACTCCCCGTTCTGCCCCCTCCCCAACCCTGGGAACCTCTGTTGTACTTTCTGTCTCTGAATCTGCCTACGTGAAGCACCTCATGCAAGTGGAATTGTACAGCATTTGTCCTTTTGTGTCTGGCTTCTTAGCATAATGTTTTCAAGGTTCATCATTGTTGTAGCACATGGCAGAACTTCATTCCTTTTTATGGATGAATACTATTGTACTTTTTTTTTTTTTTGTCTTTTTGCCTTTTCTAGGGCCGCACCCGTGGCATATGCAGGTTCCCAGGCTAGGGGTCCAATCGGAGCTGTAGCCACTGGCCTACACCAGAGCCACAGCAATGCAGGATCCGAGCCACATCTGCAACCTACACCACAGCTCATGGCAACGCCGGACCCTTAACCCACTGAGCAAGGCCAGGGATCAACCCTGAATCCTCATGGTTCCTAGTCGCATTCGTTAACCACTGAGCCATGACGGGAACTCTAAGAGAACTCCTTTATATCCGTTCTTATCTAACCTTTACAGCAGCCATAGAAGCTAGGGACTGTCATCTCCATGTTACAGAAGTGAAAACTGAGACCCCCAGAAGAAACATGGCCTAAATCCCATGACAAGGGATGGGCCTGGGGATTTTTCCAGATCTGCCTCATTCCAAAGCATGTGCTCTGTACCACTATGCTATGAGTGCTGCTCCCTTACCTGGAATTCCTTAACTCCCCTCTTCCCCGGTCCTGCCAGCACATGCTTTCTCATCTCTCAAGAGTTTCTCTCTCGACACCCTGGCAAGTTCCTCCCCACTCTGAGGACCGTCCACATACCCAGATAACATTTGTAACATTTAATTGTATTTACTTCTGTAAGAAATCTCCTACCTAGTCAAGATTCCTGGGTGTCAGAGGGAATTCTTTTTTTTTTTTAACAGACCCTCTTTTTTTTTTTTTTTTTTTTTTTTTTTTTTTTTGTATAGGGAATTCTTTACAATAGGCATTCTGTCTGCCAAACTATATTTTGGGAATCTCCGTTCACCCTAATTTACTCAAACCTTTGTAGTCGGGGACACTTCAAAGCTAAGAGGAGGTACTCTTTCTAGCACTGTTATTATCCCTGGTCCTAGGACCCGGCAAAGTGTCGTATTCCCATTCTTTTTGGGGGAGCTGTGTGCCATATGTCCTGCAAAGCATGGTTTACTTCCCATCCTGGAGGAAGATTTGTCTCAAACCCTCAGTGACATCTCCTCAATAACACACCAGAGCATATAAATCACTGGGGAGTGTGGGGAGCTGTGTCCTCTGATGAAAGGGAGCAACCCTTCTGTACGAGGGAGCTGGCCTTCCCAGAGCCTTTCTTCAGCCCTGGGTCTGAGGCACGTGATGTGAATTTCAAAGCTGACCTGAAAAAGCAGAAGGAAAACACCATAAAATCTCTATTGTGCCCCAAGGAAGAAAACCCCTTTAGCTTTTGTCAGGCGCAGATATGCCCCTGCCTTGGTTTCCTAAATAAACCTAGTCGTCTTGTATAATTTTGAGCTGGAACGTGAGAGGGAATATGCAGAAAATAACTTTATAATCACACAAACAAGTAGTCTTTGGATTAAGAGTTATCAAGAAGACTGAAGACAGCTGTGCCACAAAATTCTGGTTGTTGTGGGTTTTCTGGGGCTGCGACCATGGCTCACACCTGGCTGGAAGACATCTCAGCCAGAGGCCCTGCAGTGGCATCGGTGCTCTTACCCATAATGATGGTAGGGGTAGCCTGACTTCAGGGGAGAAAAATCTTTAGATCCACAGTAAACAACAAAAGACATGAAAAATAAGCTTCTGTTGATAAACATCATAATTTTGATCCTATTAGGGAAATAGTTTAGAATCCTGCCAAGTGTATGAGATTTCTTTCTTTTTTTTCTTTTCTTTCTTTCTTTCTTTCTTTCTTTCTTTCTTTCTTTCTTTCTTTCTTTCTTTTCTTTTCTTTCTTTCTTTCTTTTTCTTTTCTTTCTTTCTTTCTTTCTTTTTTTTTTTTTTTTATCTTTTTAGGGCCACACCTGCCGCATATAGAGGTTCCCAGACTAAGGGTCAAATCAGACAGAGCTACAGCCACCAGCCTACACCACAGCCACAGCAACTCAGGATCCAAGCTGTGTCTGTGACCTACACCACTGCTCACGGCAACACCAGATCCTTAGCCCACTGAGCAAGGCCAGGGGTCAAACGATTCCACATCCCCATGGATACTTGTCAGGTTCGTTACTGCTGAGCCACCCCGAGAACTTTTTTTTTTTTTCCCAGTGTATGAGATTTCAATTGCTGATAGTCCATAACCTTCTCCTTGTCAAAGTTAGGCAGCATTCTTTTGAAAAACTCAAAACAGAAAAAGGTACCTAGAAAATATAGCCGCGGAATTCCCGTCATGGCACTGCAGAAACGGATCCAACTAGGAACCATGAGGTTTCGGGTTCGATCCCTGGCCTCATTCAGTGGGTTAAGGATCCGGCATTGCTGTGAGCTGTGGTATAGGTTGCAGACATGGCTCGGATCTGGCGTGGCTGTGGCTGTGGTGTAGGCCGGCAGCTGTAGCTCTGATTGGACCCCTAGCCTGGAAACTTCCATATGCCCCAGATGCGGCCTGAAGAAGCAAAAAAGAAAAAAAAGAGGGAAAAAAAATATATATAGTAGGTACCATTTTAACTAATAGAAACATTGTGCAGAGTGTGTTCTAGTCACTCAATCAACAAGGACTTACTGAATATCTAATATATGCCAGGCATTCTGACTTGGTGCTGAGACTACGTAAAGTACAGTGCGCAAAAATGAAACACAGCGCTTTCCCACAAGGAGGTGACACGCTGAGGAGAGAGATGAGGAGGAAGTCATCCCGGAGGTCGTTGTGTCAGTATGAACCCTGACAACAGCTATGAAGGAAAAGTGGGCACAGGTGTGCAGTTACACAGCAGACTAGCTTGAGAGGCCAGGGAGCAAGTCCCTGGCTGAGTGACCAGGCATTAAGTGGACAAGAGAACGGGAGATTTTTCTTGGCAGAAAGAACATCACGCTCAAAGCTTTGGTGCTCAGAGAGGGAACATGGGCCTTTCAGGAATCTAAATGCCAGTGTGGCCATGGTGCCAGAGGAAGGACAAGGGTTGGGAGAGGAGGCTAGTAAGGCCATTCAAGGCCAAAGCTGGCAAGATCCGGTAGCTCCAATCAACGGTTTGGATTTTAAACTTAAGAGCCACAGGAAGTGATTGAATTGTTTGTGAAAAGCAATTGCCTGAGACAAAGAAGAATGAGCAGTTTGAACCCCACAAGGCAGATTAAAATTATCCCTTTGCAGGAAAATTCTCTTCTACCAAGAGCCAGGAAATTCTCCTGATCTTTGGCTCTTAGCAGAAGTGTTCGGTGTCATTGCTGTTTTCTTCTCCTATGAGCTCTGTACCATTTACAAAGTGTTTTCACATCCACAGTCCACATTCTTTCATTCATTTATTCAACACACTTTTCTTTGTTCTAATGGCCTCACTCGTGGCATCTGAACATTCCCAGGCCAGCGATTGAATGCGAGCCTCAGGATCAAATGCACACCTCCACAGCAACCTGAGCCACTGCAGTCGGATTCTTAACCCCCCGTGCCACACCAGATACTCCTATGTCGCAAACTTTTACCGAGGACCTAACAAGAGCCACACTCTTTGCCCTGAATAATGTATAATTCCCACTTTTAAGGCACCTGAGTAACTAAATACATGCAATCAAGTGTAGTACATCCTAAGATAGAGCCTTTGATCATTGCACAAATTCTAAGATAGGGCAGTAATTTTGATGTTTATGTTCCTGATGAGAGGATTGAGGCTGAAAGAGTAATCCACTAGGTGGTTTATAATTAAGCAGCCTCAGGCTGGAACCTGGGTCTGCTCACATATGGCACAGTCCTGTTTTTCCTTTCCCAAGCTGAGGTCTCTCTCTCTCTGTCCATGGTTAGAAGACCTTTTCTCATTTGCCTCTTTTACCTAGAGCAAGTGTCCCTTCTGGGACATCCCACCTCAGAAGACTCCCAGTGTCATAGTCCTGGCGTATTCCAGTGGCGATGGTGAGAAAGTTTCTGCGTGTATCAAGCTGCAAACTATCCCTCCATTCATCCATCCTTGTTTAACTCTCTGGGGCATCACAGAGTATCGACTGCTCCTTTAACGTAGCAACACCCCAGTTATTTGAAGGCAGCTTCAACATCTTCTCCAAGTGTTCCCATCTGCAGGCCAAGCGTTTCTGGTTCCTTGAATCATTCCTTCAGTCAATGTGATTTCCAGACCCATCACCACAGTTACCCGTGTCCGAACACGCTAGTGTGTTATGTTCCCTTTTAAAAGTCTGGCAGCCAGAATTACACATGGTGTGCCAAATGTGGTCGAACCAGCTGTTAGCTCCCCACGCTTCCATTAATAAAGCAGAAGATGGAGTTAGCTTTTTATTAACGAGTCCGGACTGTTTGTTATTATTGAAATCATGGTCAACCACATCCCCACGGTCTTTATCATGTGGACTTGCTGTTCAGTTGGCTTTCTGAACCCCATGACAGGACTTTACATTTATCTCCAAGAAATTAAATCTTGTTGCTATTGGGCCTGGTCCACTTGTTGAAATCACTTTTTTAAAAAATCGTGATGCTGTCATCCAACATATTAAGTATCCCTGGTCGCTTTATGTCATCTATAGATGTGGTCAGCATGCATTCTGCGTGTTCATCCAAGTCATTAATAAATACGTTGAACAGGACAAGTCCAAGGTCTACATGCTGTGGTGAATCACTAGACACTTCCCTAATGCACCGGTTCAGTCAGCCCCTTACACACCAAACTGTACTGTCATCTAGCCCACATTTCTTAAATAGGAAAATGCATCTAAAAGCAGTTTTAAGTTATGCCGTATAAGAGAGTCCTTATCTTGCTTACAAGAATATTCTGAGACACTTTGGAAAATGCCGTGATGAGCCAGGATTCAAGCGTGTGATCTGTGCACTTGGTGCCGATCCGCCGCGTACCCCTGAGCACTAAGGCTTAAATGCATGTGGTCATTTTCAGAGATACCATTAGCCTCCATCCCCACATTGTCACACAGAGAAGTTATCGATCCAAGTGAGGGTCTGACTTCGAAAATGTGCAGTGCAGATGTTTTCACGTCTTGCTTGACTTCACTCACCACCCCCCAGATCAGGGCCAGGGATGTATCAGCAAGTTGGCACCCGCTTCTCCCATCTGCCCAGTGTCCTGGTCTAGAGTCTGCTGTGTGCTTACAGTTTGTTCTGGTTGAGTCAGTGTTGCTTCCAGAGATGCTCAGTCAGAGGGATTTCCCTGAAGTATTTTTCAGCAAATAGATAGGAGGAGGAATTACACCCAGAAGAGCTGCTATTTTCCTCTCATCCTTATCCTGTCTTTCCTACCTTGATCATCTTAGGAAGTCACCCCCCTTCTTTGCCTCTCTGGGAGATCTAATTCTTCTCAAAACGTTAGCTCCCAACAACCACCCGGTCCCTCCGAGATCTCTATCTCTGGCCCCCACATCTCTCCCAAGCTCGAGCTCTGTTTCTAGCTATGCACCAGACAGCTCCACCTGAAAGACCTGCAGGTCACCTCAAACATCATCATCGTCTGAAACCAGTGACCACTTCCCAATCTCCAAGCCAGCTTCGCCCAGATGTCGCCTTTAGTTAACGTCATTACCATTTCCCCACTATGAAAACCTTAATAACATTGATATAAATTGGTATTGAGTACCTACTTTATGTCAAGCTTTCTTAAAATACTGTCAATTAGTCTGCATCCCATCCTTGAAGCGCAGAGAGGTTCGTGTGCACAGACAGAGCAGGTGGACTGGGATTCCATCCCAGGCCTGTCTAGCTTCCAAGCCTCTCATTCCTGCTGGATCTGCCTTTCTCTCTCTTCTCCCACACATCCAGTCAGTCACCAAGTTCTGGCAGAAATTCCTAGAAGTGTCTTTGTATCTGACCAGGGTCTACTTCCAGCCTTTGACTCATCATCCTTCTCCCAGATTTTAGCCATAGCCCCTACAGGCTCTCTCTTGTTTTCAGCCTTCCTACCCTCAAACCTGTCTCCATAGAGACCAGCAAAATGATCACTGCAACAGAGTCCAGCCCGGAAAAGCCTCCACAGTCCACTAGACTGCTCACAATAAGCCACCACCTGCAGCCAAGCAGGCTGCAGCTTCCTCCCCTGCTCCCTGGGTAGGTTAGTGTATAATCCCGGAGCACACGTGGAAATCTCTTCTTCCCTTCAAAGTCCAAGTCTTAAATTCTTCCTTACCATGGTGTTCTATCTTCATATATTCTTTTACAAACTATTTGATCTGGACATAGAAGTAAATTTTGTACTTATTCCTTCCCAAAACAGAGGGTGAAAAGTTTTATAGATTTTTGCCAAAAGTCAGCAGAGCAAATACAACGCCTGATTGCTGTATCTGTAGATCAATTTATGGAGGCTGAGACACCCCACAATCTGCCATAGGCAAGCTAGAGACTCGGGAGAGCCAGGCTATAAATTCCAGTCCAAGGGCGTGAGAAGAGGAAATGAGGAGTTCCCATTGTGGCTCAGCAGCAACAAATCTGACTTGTATCCATGAGGACACAGGTTCGATCCCTGGCCTCACTCAGTGGGTTAAGGATTCGGCGTTGCCGTGAGCTGTGGTGTAGGTTGCAGACGCGGCTTGGATCCCGCAGACTTGGGTCAGATCCTTCATTGCTGTGGCTGTGGTGTAGGCCAGCAGCTGTAGCTCTGATTGGACCCCTAGCCTGAAAACTTCCATATACCACAGGTGCGGCCTGAAAAGCAAAAAAAAAGGGGAAATGAAATGTCCCAGCTCAAGCATTGAGGCAGGGAAAAAAAGGGACAAATTCTTCCTCCACCTCAAGCCTCCAGTGGATAGGTTGAGGTCCCCCGACACTGGGAAGGGCAGCCTGCTGAATCCACTGATTCAAATGCTAATCTAACCTGGAATCACCCTCAGGGACACCTCCAGAAATTATGTTTTTTCATCTGGCACCCACCCCCCATCAGACTGACACAAAATAACCCATTATAAAATGTGCCTCTTTATAATAGTTGGATTTATACCTGCCATTTCATTTTTGTTTTTTGTACCTCAAATTATTATTTGTTCTTTTTTTTTTTTTTGTCTTTTTAGGGCCACACCTGCGGCATATGGAGGTTCCCAGGCTGCGGCTGAATCGGAGCTACAGCTGCCGGCTACACCACAGCCACAGCAACGCTGGATCCTTAACCCACTGAGCAAGGCCAGGGATCAAACCCGCAACCTCATGGTTCCTAGTTAGATTCGTTAACCACTGCGCCACGACAGGAACTCCTACCCCTTTACTGTTTTCTTTTGTATCAAGTAATATTTTCTAGTATTAACATTTCAACAATTTAAGGATGGATTTTTTTTTTAAATTGGCCATCAGAAAGGAAGTGAAAATGTGAAGTTGAGGCAAAATGAATCAGGTAAAAGAAAGAATTGGAGAGAGATGAGGTCTAGCAAGATGTGCCATAGTGGGCACTGGAGCCCAATCAAAGGGGAATTAGTACAGATTGGCAGAGAGGGTGACTTAAGGGCTTTAAGGCAGGGATACCCGTTATTTAATACAGGGCTCCCTGCCATGATGCTTTATAACTCCCTCTTGGTTATCCCCGAATCGTCACATATAGCCTATTGAGGGAAAATGCGAGAGAAGATGGAGAAAAGAAGAGAGATTTTCAAGAATACTTTCAGTTGTTTCCTAGCCATCTCCTTGTAACCTATTTACTAGAAATTAAACTGGTATAATTTTTAAAATATCATTTGTGGAAGAGAAATATAGCAAATAATCATTCTAATAAAGATAACTGAATATAACATCAAGCACAAGTTATATTACACTGTTCCTTATCTGTAACTGTAGTTCCCAGTGCTATGCAATTGGATTTTGTTTTGTTTTGGGGTTTTGTTTTTTGGGTTTTGGTTCTTGTTTTTTTTGTTTGTTTGTTTTTGTTTTTTTGCAAGGAATAGCCTTTAAGCCCTGTCTCTGCTCCTGGAAGGGGCCTGTTACCGTTACTCCTCCAGTCCCCGAAACTACCCTCAGAGATCCTCCTTGGCCACAACTGAAATTGTATTGAGTCTCAAATCATCAATCACAGACTCTTTTAGTCTAGGTTCATAAGTTGTTAGGCAGCAGTAATGACTCAAAAACTCAGCAGACTTCTGATCTCTTTGACTCCAGAGAATTCTAGGCCCTAATAACCACATCCTAGGTCCTTTTAAAGACATATTTCTAGGCTGTCTTGTTTCCTTACCTCTGGATATGGGAGCTTCTGTGGCAAAGCTATACTATTCACTTAAAATTTTCTCTGACTCACTTTAACAATTAAGAAGTTTTAACAGTGAATTCTGATGCCTCTATGTAGACTTAAGCCTGTGTATTAATCTGCCTTCATGTTCAAAGATTAAATCTTATCTTTTGCTCTTTGGGAATTTAAAAGAATTTTTAATTTTGCAAAGCCCTGAATTTCTGGGATCGCTTTATTCTCTTTAATTTTTATTTGCAAATAAGCCAGTTCTTTCCTGACCCTATCTCTTCTTTATAATACTTTGCCAGACACAGCCAGCAACAGCCAACACACACTACTAATATTTTGTTTTCAAGCCTCATCTTCTAGAGCTACAAATCTGTTAGGTTTACGATCTACCTCCCAAGTAATCCCAGACAAGTTTACTAAGGTTCTTGCCACTTCGTAACATGAATTCATTCCCATTCTTGTAGCTTTCGATATGAATTTCTACTTGCCTGACCATTAAGCCAAAAACCTATATTTTAGGTTTTTGCTGGAACCCTACCTGTTACCAATATCTCTATCCATTAGCATAGGATATGGTTATGCTAAAGGCTATAGGTTAAGCTGCCTATCACAGTCCTAGCATTTACTTCTTGCTCATGCTGCATCCCAGTGGTGGTCATCAGAGCACTCTGTTCTACCTGGTTCCTCAGGGACCCAGGTTGATAGAGGTGCCACCACCTTCTGTCTGTTCCATTGTAACAAACCACCCCAGAACTTGGAGCCTTTAAACAGTAATGAATCAGAGGGTGTGGCTGAGTGTTTTTTCTGCAGCATGAGCCTGGGATCACTCATGCAGCTGCAGTCTGATGGAGGGTTGGCCAAGGCATGAGTTCAGCCAGGAAGTCTGGGCATCTTTCTTTTTTTCCTTTTTTTTTTTTCCTGCTTTTTAGGACTGCACCTGTAGCACATGGACGTTCCCAGGCCAGGGCTCAAATTGGAGCTGTAGCTGCTGGCCTATACCACAGCCACGGCAACACAGGATCCGAGCCGCATCTGCAACCTACAGCACAGCCCACAGCAACACCAAATCCTCAACCCACTGAGCGAGGCCAGGGATCAAACCCACATCCTCATGGATACTAGTCACGTTCGCCAAGCACTGGGCCACGAAGGGAACTCTGGGGCATCTTTCTTACTGCAAGGTCTTTCCTCCGTAGAGAGGCTAGACCAGGCTTCCTTACATGGTTGGTGAGAGCACTAATCCGCAAAAGCAAACCTTATCATGCTGCTTCTTGCCTCATGCTTGCTGACATCCCATTAGCCAAGCTTCGTGTCAGTATGAGAAGGGACTGAACCAGGACATCGATCCCGGATGTGCAGTTCCTTAGCAGTCTACCACAACCACCTGGAGCAGGGGTCAGCAGACTTTTTCTTCGAAGTCTAAATAGTAAATATTTCAGGCTTTGCAGGCCATCTAGCCTCAGTCACAGTATCTCAACTCTGCTGTTAGAGTCAATATGCAAATAAATGAACATAAACTAACAACTTTATTTAAAAGAACAGGAATCTGATTGGATCTGGCCCACTACTGACATGGAACATG
This sequence comes from Sus scrofa, assembly GCF_054392235.1. NCBI lineage: Eukaryota > Metazoa > Chordata > Mammalia > Artiodactyla > Suidae > Sus > Sus scrofa. Next base: position 37,144,641 of record NC_139386.1, on the reverse strand, counting down.
AAGCCTTAATTCAGTCTCTGCAGCAGGGGCAGAAGGCTGGCTCCTTTAAGCTCTGGCTCAGAACTCACACCTGTCAATTCTGCCTTTAGCCCGCTGGACAAAGCTAGTCACATCTCCATACCTCACTGCAAGGGGGTTAGGAGTATAATCCTGCTCCAGGCCGAGAGGGCTCTGGGCAGCCAGACGTGAGTGGACACTGAGATGACGTCCGCTCAGATCTTTCTCAAACACCAGGCACTGGTTATTATTACTGAAAAAAATGGACACAAAACTGTCACCCTCATGAGCTTGCACGGAGACCACAATGGTTAACACCCTAAGAGGGAGAAGGTCTTTATAAATCTCTGCCCTGGAACTGTTAGCTCTTTTCTCTTTATTTGTGTACTTTGCTTCTTCACCAACTAAGCTGTGAGCACCTTGAGGGCGTGATTTTTGTCTTCTCAGTGCCTGCTGCCGTGAGGAGCCCTATGTAGGTTCACGTCAAATACCCAACGATTGGTTGAATAACTGAATACTTAAATGATCAAACTGTCAGAGCAAAACAAGCATTTATTTGAATGTCCCTCAGACCTGGGTATAGGTGCCTCCTTCCTCTAGCCCTTAGGTACCTACCTAATCCCTAGAGCGCCATCCTGGGAAATGCTTGGTGTTGGGAGTTGTTTCTCTGCATGTGAAAAGAGATGAGAGAGACTGCAAGAATTCAAGTCTGTGTTGCTTCCGTTCTAGTGATGAGTAAAAGGGACACCCAACAGAATTTCTCTCCAGAGTCCAGGGTTTTTTTGTTTTGTTTTTGTCTATTTTTGCCCTTTCTGGGGTGACGCTCGCGGCATATGGAGGTTCCCAGGCTAGGGGTTGAATTGGAGCTGTAGCTGCCAGCCTATGCCAGAGCCACAGCAACTCGGGGTCCGAGCCGCGTCTGCAACCTACACCACAGCTCATGGCAACGCCGGATCGTTAACCCACTGAGCGAGGCCAGGGATTGAACCCAGAACCTCATGGTTCCTAGTCGGATTCGTTAACCACTGCGACACAACAGGAATTCCCCAGAGTCCAGGTTTTTGAGCAGAAGTACTTTAAAGGTTTAGGTTCATTTTCTTGGTTTTACAGTCCCCAGGCAGTTTTAACAGAAACCATCAGCTTGCCTTATCTTTACTGTCTTAGGAAGTACACGGACCCTAATTTCCTAATGTCTGAAGATTGCTCTGAGAATGAGCAGAACAATAAGTATTTCCCTCTTCTGATCCTGTCCCCCCCCCGCCCCCGCCTTAAGCGAGTTCTGGTTTTTAGCACTCTCTGCTAAAACCCTGGGGTATGCCCTGAAGTTCTGGACAGTTGTTGAGAGGAGGGGATATAGATGGGATCATAGGCCCTTAAGGTTTGTGTCAAATGAGTAATCCCATGTCTGTGAGCCTAATAAAAAAGCAGTTGACTTACTTTACACAGCACACAAAATAATGGCTTTTATAAATGTGAGTGTCTCCCAAAGAATATCTGTTTTGTTTTAGGTTCGTGAGCTGAGCCATTTTTTTCAGGTGGGCTTCATTCCACACTTGATCATAGTCAATTCTTATCTTGGAACAAAAGGGGCAAATTCAGGATGCAGAGTCTTTGGAAACAGATATTTTGCAAAACAATCCATTTGAGAAACACATCCGTCAAAAATGCAAACTGACTCCACTCCTGCCCTCAAGAGGTTGACAGTCTAGTGACTGCATCTGTGATAGAAACTGGTGCCTGTAATCCAAACAATAAGATTTGTGATCAGAAGTGTGGTTAAGGAGTTCCCGTCATGGCTCAGCTGTCAACGAACCCGACTAGGAACCATGAGGTTGCAGGTTCCATCCCTGGCCTTGCTCAGTGGGTTAAAGATCCAGCATTGCCATGAGCTGTGGTGTAGGTCGCAGACACAGCTCCGATTTGATCCCGAGCCTGGGAATCTCCATATGCCACAGGTGTGGCCCCGAAAAAAAAAAAGAAAAAGAAAAAGAAGGGTGGTTAAAGTGCCATAGGAATGGAGGAGTGGGTATCGAGCTGAGGAAAGGAATAGAAAAATATGAGAATTCCTTCCTAGAATAAGGTGTCCTTACCCTATCTATGCAAAGATACAGAGGATCTGGACGGGATTTGCATGGGGGAAAGCGAGTTCTCCACAGAGGGTGCTGGGGGGCAGACAAGGGCCTGACTAAGACAGAGCAGTGGCTGGTAGAATGAAAAAGAGCGCTAGCATAGGAGGTGGCAGAGCAGGAAAGGAAGACAGGAAGGAGGCAAAGAGGACATCCAGGTGCCCTGGATGTGGAAGATAGTCAGGAATTCTGAAGGAGGTACCGTTGTACAAGGAAGATGCTCAGGGACCTTGAAGTCACTTCCAAGAGTAAGAATCACAGACTCCTGTGGTTCTGTGTCCATGCTTTCTGGTACCTCTTCCTTGGGTCAAAATTAGGATGCATTCATTACATGCCAGGCAGACACCTAGCTTTGTTCCTTCATCCAGGAATGTTGAGTCTTTCCTCTTTTATTTGCTGTTCTAACAATAATAAAGGGCCCAGACTTGGACTGAAGGGATCCTGCAAATCACCAGTTCCCAAACACGGGGAGGTTCTTGCCCTTACCCTCAGGTAATGTTGGCTGTGAACACGATGTTCTTGGAGTTGTTTTTCAAATAGCTCTGTTCTGTTTTCAAATATTTATCCATTTAAGCAGCATCGGTATTTAATGCTGAAAGGACATCTGTTCTGCTGGCCTGGCACCTGGCTTCTGAGATAGAACTTTTTTTAGGTCTTAGTCCACCTTCTCATGGAAGAAAAATTAATTTTGACTCCAAGCACATGAAGTTATCTGACATTCCTGTCACAGATTATGCTAGGGGCCTTGATGGGGTCATAACACATCTTATTGGTGCGTTTTCGGGTATGTTTTTGTTTCCCCATCATAGAAGGGCATCCTCGTGGTAGTAAGTGAGTACTCAGGAGCCTGAGAGTTTTTTGCACATTCCATTTCAAATCCTGAGTTTGAGGGTTGTTGTTTTTTCCCCTCACAAATTCATATACACACATCAGGCTGGCCCATGGCTGGGCTCCAGCCCATACAGAGTTACTGGCCACTTTCTGAGAAGCGGGGCATGAAGACACTCATGCCCTATCATCCATCATTTTTTTTCTCTATGAACCTTACAGCTGGATATTGAAAAATCTGGATTTGATTTTTTTTTTTTCATTTCAAGTCAGTTGAATGGCCTGTACACATGGATATAAAGAAATATAACCAGCAAGTGTTTGTGGTATTGCCTCAGAACCCAAGACATTTGAAGAGTGTTTCTTACTGCTTTTCAATCAGACTTTGAATATTCTTTCCACAGGTTGTGTTCCTGACTGGCTTTGGCTGTGTATACGTGGACACTGTCCATCAGGGTGGCACCATCTTCATCACTGTGGCCCCAGAAGGAAAAGCTGGACCCATTTTAACTAACACCCACAGGTAGGCTTAATTATTATCCCAGGGGCAGCAGGGTAAGTTTCCTGTTAAAAAAGTTGTCAACTACTACTTACCCTTCTTTGTCATCCATATATACCTTAAAGCCTTGTGTTAATTATGCTAATCCATAAGGATATGGTTATTCACGTTAAATTACATGCATAATAAGAAGCACTATATCATCTTCTGTGGGTACCCCTTCCAGTTCTTCTGTGGTAAGTGTTACCAGCTGAGTTCCAAACGGAGACATGCCTCTTACAATTACACATTATCATTAGCATGAGATAACATAACACTTCCGTATCTCATATGACAAGCTAGTAATTAGTCATTAGACGTGGCAGTTAGAGCAAAAATAAATTCACCTCTCAGAGGCACATTTTTTCCTCCTTTGACCTGAATGTTGCAGCCAGGTTTTACAAATATGAACCTGAGTTAATAGCCTTCATTTAAAAAGACTCATATAATTCAATAGGAATGCTATGAAGATAGTCCCTCCTTCTAAAAATTAAGTAACAGCAAAAGACATGAACAGAAAATTCTAGGAAGAAGAAACACACGTAATCAAAGAAATGCAAATTTAAATAAGATATAACTTATTGAATTAACAATGATGTTCCATCCTATATAGTCCCAGATAGGGTGTAAATTGGTACTTTTTTGTGGAAAGCACTTTAGCAGTATGTATGAAGAGCTTTAAAATCCCTTTGGCTTGGAAATTCCACTTTTGAGAATTTTAAGAGCTTAAGAGTGAAAGCAGTACTTAGAGAAGTAGGCAAGGCTATGTAGAGGAGTTTTATCACATTGCTAATTAGAATGGGAAAATATTCAGGATACGGATATCATCAGCAGGGGAATAGAGGAGATGCACATGTACCATAAATGGTACATCCCAGTGAGAGCCTGCTGTATAGCACAGGAAACTGTATCTAGTCACTTGTGATGGAACATGATGGACGATAGTGTGAGAAAAAGAATGTGTATATATAACTGGGTCACTTTGCTGTACAGCAGAAATTGACAGAACGTCGTAAATCAGCTATAGTAGGAAAAAAAGAAAAATCTTCATTAAAAAAATGGTATATCCACAGAAAAAAGGCCTATAGGATTTTAGTGGAATGGAAAAATAGATGTGATGAATGATGAATCGCAAATGAAGCAAACAGAATATAAAATGGAATATATAACTATCCTAGTTATGTGTACCTATATATACACACAAGTATATATATGCACTGATATTCTCACACGGACACATTACTAGAAATAGCACTGAAAAGAATCAAAATTGTTAATAGATGTGCAGTGATAAGTGATTATTTAAATTTTTCTGTATTTTAATTTTCTACAAGAATTTATTTTATAATCAGAAAAATGAATGTATTATTTAAATTTGTATTTAAATTATAAAATAATAATAGCAACTTTCCTACATTGCTTAAGGCCTTTTTTTTTTTTTTAAGTTTCTTGCTTTTTATACATGGTTAAGAACTCATTAATTTGGGCCTTGCCCAATTATTATTAATTTGAATTTACAATATTTCGAACAGGTTGGGTAGACTGTTTCCTTTGCCTCCAAGTCTTTGCAAAATGAATTAACAGTGTAACAAAACTGGATGCTAAATTTTAAACCACTTAACCCCAAATTTCAAGCCCACCCAACAATTTCAGGAATGTTTTTATCTAGAGCATTAGTCGGCCTCATTAATGACAGTAGTGTTAATTCAGTGGTAGCGGTAGGAGAGGTGCAAGCATTGGCTAGTATTTCCGTAATTCATTTACTTAGCAGCTATTTTCCAAATGCTCTTCTAGAGATGAGGATACACCGGTGACCTAAAAGCCCAAATCCCTGCTCCCAAAGAGATCGCATTCTTAGAGCTGTGGAATGGGAGGACAGAGAATAAACATCATAAAAAAGGAAGTGTTCGGGTTCTGTAGGAGGTTGGCCTTCTGTTGGGATAAACACAGAGCCTGCTTATAAGGACCAGGAGCACCAGGGCAAAGGGACAGAGAGCGTAGTTTTGAAAAACTGGTGGAGGTAAGCCTTGCCAAGAAGTTGACATTTGAGCAGAGACTTGAAAGCAGCGAGGGGGTTAGTAATGTGGCTTTTCTGGGGGGAGAGCTTTGCAGACAGGGGACACAGCTGGTTCAAAGGTCAGAAGCAGTGTGTCCAGCATATTGGAGGAGCAGAGAAGAGGCTAGTGCAGGCCCCGTGGAGAGGGTGCACAGGAAAGTCCTGGTGCCTGGGGTCAGGGAGCCAAGGTCCCCTGGAGGCAGGGGACATGCTGTGTAGGGCTTAGTCGTCCTTCTGAGTGAAATGGGGAAGTCACCGGAGCTGTTGGAGCAGAGAAATAACATGAGGTGATGGAAATTTTGAGGAGACCTTTGGCTGCTTTTGAAGTTGCCTGTAGAGAAGCAAAGGAAGAAGCAAAGAGACTCATTAGGAGGTTATTACAGTGGAGAGGCACTGAAATCTTAGACGGTAGCATCAGGAGAAGTGGTAAGGAATGGTCAGAGTCTGGATCTGCTTGTAAGGAAAAGCCAGTGGGATGTCCCGGACACACTGGCTAAGAGTTGAATGTAGAGGCATCAGGGAGGTCTTTTGGTCTGAGCAGTTGGCAGGATGTGGTTGTCATGAACTCAGATGGGAATGACTCTAGGTGGGTTTGAGGGTGAGATCAAGCATTTGACTACAGGGGTGATTCCTTGAGATCTGATAAATAAGTTTGACTCCTGTGTGGACGGGCAGTTAGATGTACAGGATTGGAGTTCACAGGGAGTTCTGGGCTGACTCTGTGACGCTGGAAGTCTTCAGCCTGGAGATGCACGTCCAGCCACAGGCCTGGATGAAGGTCACCAAAGGGAGTTAGTGGAGACGGGAAGGGAAGAGGACCAGGGTGCCTTAACTTTAAGAGGAGGGACCCTCAGAGGGGATGAGGATGAGTGACCAGACATAGAAGAGCTGAGAGCAGATTCCTCCTTGGAGGAGAAAAAGTTACCATGTCAAATGCCATTGTAGGGTGAGTGAGCCACAAACCAAAAGCCCGTCCTTGATTTAGCCACAGGGAACTCCCTGGGGGCCTTGACGGGAGGCTCCTGCTTGGAGCCTGGTTAAGAGAAAATGGAAGATGAGGAATGGGAGACAGTGTGTCTACAAAATGCTTTGGAGCTTTTATGTAAAGGGTGACCAGGAAAATGAGGGGCAGCCAGAGGGGAAAGTAGGGTTACAAGAAGGCTGTTTTACGATAGGAGAAATAACAGCATGTTTATAAGCTGCGAGGAGTGAAGAAGAAATGATGATGCAGAAGAGGGATAAGAGCTTGAAGGGGGTGAGAGCTCAGTGGTTCAGCGCAGGGGAGGGCTTGGCAGAGACGGGAACACGCGCAGCTCCACTGGAAACACGCAGGGAGAGCAGAGCGCGGCCTGCAGCGCCGGGAGCTGGGCCCTTGTGGTGGGAGTTCAGGGTATGTTTTCCTCTGCCTGCATTACTTGTCCAGTTTGGTTGTTTTATTGTGACTTTCTACTGATGCTGATCATGACAGAGAAGTAGTGCATAGAGAACTAGAGAGCCTTTGGAATAAAAATCTGGTGTTGATAAGGGAAACATGATACAGAAACATGGCAAGAACTTGTAATAGTCCCATGGGGAACATTTCCCAATACCCTTGGAGTGCGACTGGCTCTGCCCAGGCACGATGTACTGAAGAGAGGTCTTATTTGTTTCTTATGAGAATCCGATGGGGCATCAGGAGGTGTGGAATAAGACCCTGGCCTTAAACAATCAGACATTAAGGGAGGGAGGGAGGGAGGGAGAGAAAAGAAGGCAAAGCAAAGCAGGAGGCGACTCATGTCCTGTCCCTTTTCTCCTCTAGAACTCCGGAGAAGATTATGGCCTTGCGAATGGTCATCACTCAGTTGAGTGTGGCCGTTTTGGATGACCTTACCCACCACAGGGTATCGTCCGAACTTCTGCGACTCACACTGGACAACGTTTTTCTCCGGCTGGCCCCAGTGGCCGGTCACCTCCCTGGGGAAGAGGCGGCCGCAGCCCCGGTTCACCTTTACTGTGTGGAGGTCTGCTGCGGGGACCTGCAGCTGGACAACCAGCTGTACAACAAGTCCAATTTCCACTTCGCCGTCTTGGTCTGCCAGGGGGAGAAAACGGAACCCAGCCCGTGTGCCAAAATGCAGAGTCTCCTTGTGTCCAGCCACGATTTGGAAGAATACAGGAAGAAGTGTTTTATCAAATTCTGCCTCACCTTAGCAGAGGGCAAGAGCTGCTCCTTTGATATTAACGAGTTCAGTTTTGAATTGAAACCTGCCCGGTTGTATGTGGAAGATACATTTGTCTATTACGTCAAAACCCTGTTTGAGACCTACCTTCCGAGCGGCGGCCCGGCCACTCACGCCCCGCTCCTGGCGGGGGGCACACAGGGGTTGCCCCTGCAAGTCCGGCAGCACGCCAGGGCCCTGGTGCATCCTGTGAGGTTACGGAAGCTGGTGATACAGCCCGTGAACCTCCTCGTCAGCATCCACGCCTCCCTCAAGCTGTACATCGCCTCGGACCACACTCCGCTCTCCTTCTCCGTGTTCGAAAGAGGCCCCATCTTCACCACGGCCAGGCAGCTGGTCCACGCTCTGGCCATGCACTACGCCGCGGGGGCTCTCTTCAGGGCAGGTGAGGACTCAGCTGGTTAAGAGGAAATGGAAGATGAGGAATAGGAGACAGTGTGTCTAGAAAATGCTTTGGAGCTTTTATATAAAGGGTGACCAGGGGCTGGGATGCGCTGGAGGGGCTGGGATGAGCTGGAGCCTGAGCTAGAAAAGAAAGGCTTTGGGGCGGACTTAGGAATTTCCAGCACTGGGAAGCTGCACAGTGGGAGGTGATGGCCTTTGTGATGGATTTAAATCCAGACTCTGCCACTCTGTGGTTTTGAGGCCTTGGGCATGTTATGGAACCTCCCACGTCTCATTTTCCTCATCCATAAAATGGGTTTTAAGGTTTTCGACAGGATAAAAATGAAAGTATAGGAGTTCCTGTTGTGGCTCAGTGGTTAACGAATCCGACTAGGAACCATGAGGTTGCGGGTTCTATCCCTGGCCTCGCTCAGTGGGTTAAGGATCCGGCGTTGTGGTGTAGGTCACAGACGCAGCTTGGATTTGGTATTGCTGTGGCTGTGGTTGTAGGCGGGCGGCTACAGCTCAGATCTGGTATTGCTGTGGCTGTGGTTGTAGGCGGGCGGATACAGCTCTGATTCGACCCCTAGCCTGGGAACCTCCATATGCCGAGGATGTGGCCCTAGGAAAAAGACCAAAAAAAAAAAAACAAAAAGAAAAAAAAAAGAAAGAATGTAAAGTACCCTGAATTTTGGTTGCCACTTAAGGAACACTAGAGCACTGGTAGCTGTTATATTTGCTGTTATATAACGTAGAGTTTTAATCCCATTTAGCAAACACTTTTTCAGCTCCTCACAGGCACAAGGCCCTGTGTCAGCGCGCTAGTGCAGCCAGGAAAGCCAGCCCAGGCCCTGTCCCTGGGCCTAAAAGGAATCCAGTTCTGGGTTGTTAGCTTTCTTCATTACAGTCCATGAATAGCTCTAGGTGAGAAATTCAGAGGATTTGTGTGCTCGTCAGATGCATAAAGAGCCTTCTACCTACCTGGGGTGGCCCTGCCTGTCTAGACAGATGGCAAAGAAAAGGCTATCGGTGTCTCAGCCTCTCCCCAGACCTGAGCGGGAAACGTCTGCAGGGGGTGGTCTGAATATGTGCATGAAACGCTGTATGGGGAGCACTGTGCGCTGAAGGTTGTTTTGGAGACCGGGCTGTCTCCGGATTCCCGATGGTAATTGGCTTTGGAGCGCGCCTTCCCCACCTAAATTCACTCTAAAGCAGTTTCAGACCTGGCCCCTCACATTCCGATGAATTCGAGCAACCGGTACCAAGCCGCACCAGAGCTGGTCTCACGGTCCCTTCTGGTAAAGACCATGGAAGTCTTACTTTCTGAAAGTCACAAGGAGAGACCTTTGTGGCTGTGCTCAGTGGGTGCCTTCCCATGGAAGGTTAATGTGGTAGCATGACAGAACCATGTTGTTGCCATACCGGGAAGGTGACATTTGCCACTTTCTTCACAATGAAATCCCTAGAGTTAAGAGGGCTACCAGAACTTTCAACTAAAAATGGCCAGATCGGGAGTTCCCATCATGGCGCTGCAGAAATGAATATAAGATCCTTGAGGATGCAGGTTCAATCCCTGGCCTCGGTCAGAGGGTTAAGGATCCGGTGTTGCCATGAGCCATGATGTAGGTCGCAGATATGGCTCAGATCTGGCGTGGCTGTGGCATAGACCAGCAGCTACAGCTCCAATTCAACCCCTAGCCTGGGAACCTCCATATGCTGTGAGTGCAACCCTAAAAAGACAAAAAAAAAAAAAAAAGAAAAGAAAAAAAGAAAATGGTAAGATCAAGAGAGGCCCCTGCCAGAACTGCTGTTTTGCTAGCTTTTACAACAATCAAGACTATTTCCCTCTTGCTAAGAAATTATTTTTTTTTAAAGCTGATAACATTTGAAATTTAATACATGGGCATATTAAACACGTACTCTTTCAGGCAATTTTGGCTTTTAACACGAGACACGGGCATGTGGGTTCCTAAGCTGGCATCGGCCTCCTGTCCATGGGTCGTCACATAAGACAGAGCTGTGGGGAGGACCCACCGGTAACGTGCTAGCAGAGAAACCCCAACTGTGGCACCAAGGAACCACGTCCCTGCAGCCTCTGTGCTAGAAATGATCTCTCTTTGGTTTGTTTTTCACAAGCTTTCACAAGAACATTCTGTTTGGATTTTTTTGTAATCCACCTCAAAATTCTCTAAGCTGTTGTCCCAATCTCATTATATGATGAGACAAGAAATTCTAAAATCGAAGGCCAAGTTTTTAGGCCTGTTGGGAATTCTGTCACTAATGGCCTACAGACAATCTGAAGATTATCTGGAGGGAAAAAAAGCAGTTGCAAAGGGGAAGGGGGAAGGTGGTGGGGGGTTACCAGCCCCCGGGCAGATGCTTCTTAAAGAGAATGTACTAACCTTCTTGGAGAGGCAGGGGAAGGGCTGGCCTGAGAGCGGAGGAGTTGCCTCTACATCTCCCAGGGGGCAGGATTCACCCACTGGGCTTGATTAGAAGGTTTCTGACAAGGATGACTGAGATACCCTGACCTCATTTCTAGGGAAGTGCCTGTAGAGGTTTTAACAAGAAAGTAATTAGACATGAATAACCACTGACCCTATCTGAAGGAAAGAATGCGGACCTTGTCATTTCCCGGGGTCCCTCTCTACCTCCAAGGCTCAGTTTGATGGGAAGCCAGACACACACCCTTTTTCAACAAAAATCTCCAAACGAATAAGCCAAAGATATATTTGCTTTTGGAGCAATTAAAGAAGGCCTGTCCTCGGATGCTTGGTCCTTATCTCAGATGCACTGAGAAGTAGCTCTGGCCCACTGTGGCCTTCCCATCAGCAATGGTCCTAACCCAGAAGAGCCCACCTCACCTTCCTGGGTCTGGGGTGGCTGAAGGGCTGGAGAGTTTCCCCCTACGCTGTGGCCTGAAGGGCCTGCTGCAGAGTGTGTGGTCTTTGCTTGGCAGCAGTGGCTTCCCTTTCCTTATCTCTATGTGGAACCTTTGGGGAGAAGGGGGATTAGGTTGTTTCCACCCCAGTCTTCTGCCTCCAGGAGAACCTTACAAATATTCTGGGCTAAAAGGAATTTGCTGTTTCTTTACCTCCGGAGAGGGCCCTCCAAACAAGAATAGTCCACAACCTTCCATGGTACCCTGACTACTCCCAGACCAGGCTCCTAGGAAGAGGGAGGGTGGGCTTTGGAATCAGGTAAACTGGGAGTTCCCGTGGTGGTTCAGCGGGTTAAGAACCCAATTAGCATCCATGAGGATGCACATTTGATCCCTGGCCTCGCTCGGTGGGTTAAGGATCCAGCATTGCCATGAGCTGTCGTGTAGGTTGCAGATGCCGTTCAGATCTGGTGTTGCTGTGGCTGTGGCACAGGCCAGCAGCTGCAGCTCTGGTTTAACTCCTAGCCTGGAAACTTCCATATGCCACAGGTGTGGCCCTAAAAAGACCAAAAACGTAAACTGGCTTGGAAGCCCTCCCACGTGTTGTACCGGTAGGGAGATTGTGAGAATTGTCTCAGCATCTGAGTTGCAGTTTCCTCCTCGTCCTGCCTACCCTTGAGATGGTGGAGACAGGGTAACACCACATCGGACTGGGCTCTCTTGTGCCTGGTACAGTCCCTGATCCCGGGGAGAGGCTCCGTCATTAGCGAATCTATGCAGGTACTAGTGTTTGCACGGTTGCCATGCAAATGAAGTGCATTGAATGCCTGACACCCATAGGTCCTCCCATTTGTAATCTTCATCTTCTGGAAATTATTCCCTCTTTTAGCCTAAACCCTAGTGTTGTCTCCTAACATTCCAGAGAAAAGAGCTGGGCTCAAAATTTAAGAAAATTTCCTCCTTACAAGGGCTGGACCTGGGAGCCCTTCAGGCCTCTGGCTTGGCACTTGCTCCCACACTTCCTTACCCTCTAGGATCAATAACTTGACTGGGGGTCTCTGCCCAGGCCTGGCCTCCAAGAACCTGCTGTGGAGGGAGGCTTGGCTCCCACACGGGTCCTGTCCTCAAGGCCCCCCCCCACCCCAAAAGCACTCTTGGCCCGGGCTGGGGAGGTCAGCCTGTTCCTGGAAGTTGCCTGCTCGGAATCCCCCTCTCCTGTGCACTCACCCTTGGCCAAGCCTGCGCCTCCCATCCTCTGGGCAAGAACCCCGAGCCCCACCCGGGAAGAAGGGGAGCCCCTCTGGTTCCCACAGGACAGTGCCCTGAGCAGTTGGGCCCCTAAGAGGGCTGGCTCCTGGCAAGCCCCAGCTCAGCACGAAACCCGATCCAAAGCTCCCCTCCTGGGACCTTTGCAGGGAACACACCCCTCTCCCTAACCTAATCAGCGTGTCCCAGTCACCAGCGTTTACACAACTGAAGCTGGGATTGAAGGGGAGACGTCCGTCTGGCTCCAGCTCCACTCCAAAAGCTTGGTAGGATTGGGAAAGATTAAAAGTAACTCCTCCATCCTTGTCAGAACCATGCATCCCCTTTGCAACACCCCATTGAGCATCTGGCCTCCTCCCCCACCCACCCAGGCGTCTCCTCCTCCTCCTGGTGCCTCTGCTGCCCCAAGGAGGTTTGCAAGATAACTTCCCAGCCTGCGAACACCTGCAGCCCCAGGGACCGCCTTCTCTTGGGGCGGGTAGGAGCCCCCACCCCGCACACGGGTCCCTTTTAGCAGGAACCCGGGAGGCTCAGGCAGGGAAGTCATATTAAAGCTATTTGTGAGGCTGCCAGAAGGATCACTTTGATTTATAAAGTATGAAAGTTTGCCATTTATGAATTCACAGTGAATGAGTTATTTCCCATATTTGCTCCAAAGGCGCTTATTACATTCTCAATGCTAGGGTGAAAAATGAATTGCTGGGAAAATGGGTCACTTTTCCCAAATGTGGAAAGGGCTGTGTTTAAGATTTCAGTAACCCCTTCCCTCTGGTCCCTCACAGGCTGGGTGGTTGGATCCCTGGAAATCCTCGGCAGCCCGGCCAGCTTGGTGCGAAGCATTGGGAATGGCATCGCCGACTTCTTCAGGCTTCCTTACGAGGGGCTGACCCGAGGTCCCGGAGCCTTTGTGAGCGGGGTTTCCAGAGGGACAACGTCATTTGTGAAGCACATTTCCAAAGGTAGCTATTTGGGTTCCTTGTCACGATGCCTTATTTTCATTCCTTCCCTGTCTTGTTTTTTTATTTTTTTATTTTTCAAGAACGTGTTAAAGTGTTCAGTGAATTAACTCTGCCCCAGCTTTGCTTGGCGTGTTCACTGGCAGCAAAATGTTGGATTCGTAACAAAGCTCATATATAATGTCTTATGTTTTAAGCAGAGCACTGCTTGCCTATAGTGTGTGAAAATGTTTCAGAAACTTCAGAATTTTAAACCTCCCACTGGGAAAACAAGCATTGGCTCAACTATTATTCCATGTGATAAACACAGAAATATTAAAGGTGTTCGGGACTTCTGCTAAACATCAGAAATCCTACCCTGTGTTGCCTCATATTTTTTTTTTAAGTGTAGATACAGTTGTCATAACTTTTGTAAAGATGTGGATACATTTTGACGTGGAAGCTGGCGTGGAGGGGAAGGAGCCAGCTTCTCCCAGGCTCGCCACGTCAACACTGCCATCTTGTGGCCAAGGCGGCTCATCAGACACAGACGCCAAGCTGCTGCCCACAGGAAGGAGCGTGCTTTCCTTTCATCCGTGTGTTTGTTTGCCCATATTTTGGTCAGGTTGGCAGTGACTCGGGAACTAACAAGGGCCATGTGAGTCCCCGTTTTCTTCTCAGCAGGAGGCAGGGGAAACAGGGTAAAGGCCTTCTCCCCCGTAAAAAGCTTTTTACTGTCAACTGTACTGCAACACTGTGATGAGTGGACATGTCATGGAAGTCTCTAGAAGGCCTCCAGAAAGACTTGAGCTTGAAATATGAGAAGCCATGGTCCAGAGAGGCGGGAGCGATAAACCAACTTCCATGGACAGTGACAGGACCACTCCCCCGGGCCCCAGACGTCCCGGAGGCCCGTGTGCTGAGCTGCAGGAACTCACAGATGAGTCACTGGTGGATTTCTCACTCTTGACACTTGAATCTTTGTGGTTCTGTTGTTTTTATTTTAAAATGAGACAACCAACACCTGCTAAATTGAACTCCAGCAGTAATTTTAGCGTCCTGACTCACTGAATGTTTTTTACACGTGTCCTCCCCTTCTCTTAGCAGAATCCATTCAGTGTGTGTGTGTGTGTGTGTGTGTGTGTGTGTGTGCACGCACATCGATTTTTTTTTTCTTTACAGATTACTTTAAAGATGCAGCTGCAAAAACAACATCTTCCATTTCTTTTTGAAACTAAACATCTTATAACAGATGAACTAATTCATTAACTTCAGGATATGTCCGTTGATGTCTTTCAGTTTTGCCCACTGAGATCTAAGCACACTTGCTAGCCGGCCTTATGATTGTCTTAAATAAGATGCAGAAATGGCCTTTCTGGGGGAAACCAGACAGAAGTATGGCTTTCCCTTTATTGTCCTCACATTTTTTTCAATTAATATCCTGATGATCAAAATCACACACATTCTCTGTGGCATGATAATTATTGCCTCAGCCTATCAAATGACAAACTTGAGTATCTCCCTTTACCATGACTGCAGTAGTAAGGAGGGAATAAATTGTATTCCTAAAGTTACAAAACGGTTATTACAGTCGATTTACAATTCAGCAACAGGAGTTTACGTCGTGGCTCAGTGGTTAACGAATCCGACTAGGAACTATGAGGTTGCAGGTTCGATCCCTGACCTCGCTCAGTGGGTTTAAGGATCCGGCGTTGCCGTGAGCTGTGGTGTAGGTCGCAGACGCGGCTCGGACCCGCGTTGCCGTGGCTCTGGCGTAGGCTGGTGGCTACAGCTCTGATTCGACCCCTAGCCTCGGAACCTCCCTATGCCGTGGGAGCGGCCCTAGAAAAGGCAAAAAAATAAAATAAAATTCAGCAACATAACCTTAACCTTTAACATCAGAGCAGGCAAATTGTAACAACCTTCCAAACTGGGCTTCAGGGAGGGCTCCAAAACTCTTCTAGCCAAACCCTGACAATGGGATGGGAGCTTCCTCTGAGACGCCAGGCGTTTTCCTGGTGAGAGATTCTGTCCAGCCCCTCTCGTGTCGAGCGCTGTCACCCTCGTAAGCAGACGTTCTTCTCCACGTCATTTTCTTAAGGCAGCTCTGTCAGCACGTGGAGGGCATCCGGCTGCCATCGCCCCGCCCCCACTGCCCTCAGGGACCACCCCCCCCCCTCCGGGCCACCCTGTGCGGACCAGGAGGCCAACCCTTTTGCTCTTGTGCCCTCAGGTACCCTCACCTCCATCACCAACCTGGCCACGAGCCTGGCCCGCAACATGGACCGGCTCTCGCTGGACGAGGAGCACTACAACCGGCAGGAGGAGTGGCGGCGGCAGCTCCCGGAGAGCCTGGGCGAGGGGCTGCGGCAGGGCCTGTCCCGGCTGGGCATCAGCCTGCTCGGTAAGGGGTCGCCTGGGACTCGGGCTCGGGCGTCTGCCCGCAGATGGAGGTCCACCGGCCGGGACCAGGGGTGGAAGTGGACCTCCCGTCATTCTGCCGGAGAAGCGGAGGCTCGGGGAGGATGAGGCCCGTGTTCTGGTTCCTACCAGCGAGGCTCTGGGACCTGACACCCTCCGCAGAGCCCTGGTGTGGAGGGGCAGGCCTCTCATCCCAGACCTGCCCGATCCCTCTCCCGGCCAAACTCTGGGCACCGCCTTTCCATGCCTTTCGTGGGAACTGCCTTTCTGCCTTGTCAAGGCTTCCATAACTCATCATTCATTCCATAGGGGGCCCGCGCGGGGTGTCCACCCAAGGAAGGGACACATAGCAGGCTGTCTGCTTGTTAAAGGGAGTAACAGGTAAACCTCCCAAAGCCTTGCTCCTTCTCTGCGGGCGAGAGAAGGATCCTGCAAAAGCCTGCTGTTGTTGGAGAGGCACTTGAGCAGTGTGCAGGTGTCATGTAAACTTCAGTGAGGAGCCCACATTTGTCTTTCATTTTTTTAAAGAGTGCAGGATCCTGACTTCGCGTAATTACTGCTTGTCAAGCAGCCATATGGTATAGCTAGAGGTGAAGAGTGCTCTGGGTATTTCCAAATATTACGAATGTTTGAAAAATAAGCTGCGTTGGAAACATCTATAAAAGGGAAGCTTCAGAGCTGAAATTCTGCAGAGCAGCATTTTCAAGGGTATCTTTTGTTTATTTGTTTGCAAAGGAATTTCAAACTGTATTGCTTGGCAGCCTGCCTGCGGAGCATCTGAAGGAGTGTGCATCTCGCAGAGATCAAAGTGGCCCAAAGCACAGGGAGCAAAGGTTAGAAAAGATGAGCTTGAAAGGATTTGTCCTTTCCAGGCTGCAGTTCTATACACAATCCCGCCACTCTCGGCGCAGCCAGCTGAGGCTCTGAGAGGAAGCAGTACGATGTTACGAGTTCAGCTAAGTTACTAGAAATTGTGACGGTCCTACGCTGCATTGGTGCGGGGCGTGGTCCTGTGAGGATGTGCCAGACCGGGCAGTGTGGCTGCCCTGGGGAAGGGGGTGGGGTGGGGTGGCGGTGGTCCTCAAGAGCCAGCAGACCCCACCGCAAGGGTCCGGGTCCCCTCTTTGTGACCTCGGGGCTTCATTTTTGTAATCCGGGGCTGGAAATACCATTGAAGGAATGTGTGCTAGGCTAATAGTCCATGTTCGGTAGACAGCACCTACCTTTATGTTATGGTGGCAAAGGAACGGTTGCCTGGTTTTGAGAGTGTCGCGGCAGAGAGCCATCTGGGCAGTGGCAACAGCATTTTTGCTTTAGTTTTAGTCCGGTGGGTGAAGTGGCTGTAACCACAGGAAGCGACAATGAGGTTATCTTGGAGGCCTTGAGTCATTATGTGGGAACCGTGGGACCTCTTTCTGCTCAGAGTGTGGCCTCACATGCCCTCTGCTCGGGGCAGGAGAGCTTCCTCGCCACCCTCCAAGCTCTTCTTGGATGGAGGTGCTCCACAGAGGAGACCTTAGCTGGCTGGCATGTGGCCATTTCCAGCCCGACTAATCTGTTCTCTTCCCACCCCAAGAAGCCCACACCCACTACCCAGTTTCCACAGCATAGAACTGTGCCCGATGGTGAAAATCAGTTACCTGGGGAGCCATGATTCTGCCTTTGTGATGCCAGCCTTTGAAGTATGGCTTCTGTTTTGTTTTTTATTTTTTATTTTTTTTTTAGGGCCACCTGTGCCATATGGAAGTTCCCAGGCTAGGGGTTTAATCAGAGCTGCAGATGCTAGCCTTCTCCACAGCCACGCTGCATTTGCGACCTATGCTGCATCTTACATGCAACGCTGAATCCTTAACCCACTGAGCAAGGCCAGGGATCAAACCCACATCCTCACGGATACTAGTCAGGTTCTTTACCTGCTCAGCCACAACAGGAACTCCTGGCTTCTGTTATTAACCAGGGTAGAAAATCATCAACCTCTGCACGTTGCTGTCGTCACTGTGTCCTGGACCGTGCTTGTCCACACAAGGGAGTCACTTAGCCTGTCCGTGGAAACCGCAGTAGGCTCACGGAGTCATTCTGTCTCTCTAGTAATTCCCCAAAGCAGGGAGACCTGGGGCTGGTGTAAATCCCTCCTCCACAGGGTGTACTGATGGAACCCCCCAACCCCGGCCCGACCGAGGGCCCCCAAGAGCTCTGCTCCCAGCAGCACACCCTCAGGGAGTGTGTCCATTTCTGGCCTCCTCAGACTAAGGTTGGCCCAGACCAGCCCCCTTTCCTGGCAGAGCTCAAGAACTCTCTGTATCCCACTGGGTCCTCTCACAACATCTGCTCCTCGATGTGTGAAGAGCAAGAGTAGGACCAACCACGGCCCCTCACCTGGAAAGGCATAGATTTGCTGCCATTTAATCCATTCCCAGAAACAGTGTTTAAAACTGCTAAATGCAGAGTTCCTGTCATGGCTCAGTGGTTAACGAATCTGACTAGGAACCATGAGGTTTCAGGTTCGATCCCTGGCCTTGCTCAGTGGGTCCAGGATTTGGCATTGCCCTGATCTGTGGTGTTAATTCACAGATGCGGCTCGGATCCTGCATTGCTGTGGCTGTGGTGTAGGCCGGTGGCTACAGCTCCGATTAGACCTCTAGCCTGGAAACCTCCATATGCCACGGGTGTGGCCCTAGAAAAGGCAAAAAAAAAAAAAAAAAAACCAAAAACAAACAAACAAAACTGCTAAATGCTAGTAAGTGCTCAATTGGAGTGAGAGCGCCTCTCCTGGAAGAGTTTGAGAGCCATGCTCAGTGCAGTTGAAATGCTGATTCCTCTGTTTCTTCCCTTACGAGATCTAAACATAGATGATCTGCTCAGTAAAAATATATTTAAAGAGCACTTCAGGGTTGACAAAGCACTTTCACATGTGTCATCCCATTCGATTTTCAGACCCTAGGCAGGACGCGAGTCTTGCATCTTCCCCCACGTCACCCACCCTGGAGGGCTCCGAGCCTGGAAGCAATCAGGATGTGGGAGACTGAACAATGGCAAGTTCCAGGGTAGGAAAAACACATTTCCCCCAAATGTTTATGGGTTTGATGGGCCTTCTTGACTCCACTTGGCCCTCTGGGGGACACTGTGCAGTGTTGTGAGGCCCCGGAAAAATCAAAGGCCGTCTTCAGCTGCCATGCCCGGCCCCATGGCCCCTGGTCAGCGAAGAAGTGTCAGCCTGCGGAGAGATGCCGCCGAGGCTCCTGGAGGAGCTCAACATCCGTTTTCCGAATGCAAAGGCTTGTGGAAAAACTGTTTAACCTGCAGAACTGGCATCAGGTTTGGCCACATTTACCAGATCCATTCCCCAGACACCCCCACTTCCCACTACACCCTGGAGTCCGCTGAGGGAGACCTGAGCCCCCCGTCACAGTTACACCACATGTTCCCTCCCAGAGGAGGCTTCTTGCTCGTGAATAGCAAAGGCAGGAGTCAGAACTCACGTCTCTGACCCACGCTTTGGGGCTACCGCCTGACTTAGGAGGCACTGCTGGGTTTCCCAGTAGCCGCGCCCTCGGTCTTCAGGGCCACCCGCGGGATGCTGTGTGGAATCCAGCAAGCTAGGCCTCCAGCGGGTGAGCGAAGAGCAGGGCACCCAGCCGGCCTTGCACACACTCCCTCTGATGCCGCCTCCCCACCCCCAGCCAGAGCACCTGCTTTGCACTTAGAAGAGAACTGGGGACTGACAAATGTGCTTCCTTCTCAGTTCGCTGATCTGTTCTGGTCAGAACAAGTGAGCCGGGAGGTCTGCTACCCTCTCTGGGGCTTCTTTGTCCCTGGGACAGGGAGCTGTGGAGTGTGTCCCATCTGAGGTCTGCACCTGCAGTATTGTGATTTTTAAAAAGTATCCAAAATCAGGAGTTCCTTCCATGGCTCAGTGGTTAAGGAACCTGACTAGGATCCAGAGGGATGCAGGTTCGCGTTCTGGCTTCGCTCAGTGGGTTCAAGATCTGGCATTGCTGTGAGCTGTGGTGTAGGTCGCAGACACAGCTCTGATCCTGTGTTGCCGTAGGCTGTGGTGTGGCTCAGCTGTAGCTTCGATTCAGCCCCTAGCCTGGGAACCCCCATATGCCATGAGTGCGGCCCTAAAAAGCAACGTAACAATCATAAAATAAAAAAATGTAAAGTGTCCCAAATCAAATGACAATGTGGCTGAGAAAGGGCAGCACCAAAATAGCCACTTCCCTGGGTTGGTTGCCCCAGGGTCCTTGGCCTAAGGCTGGAGAGCAGGTCACCGAGGAGTGAGGGGCCTCCGGCCTCTGCCCACCCAGCACACACCCAAGCAGCCCTGGAAGCCCCCTGCGAGGCTTGCCCTTCCCTCCCCACCTCACTCGTCACCCGGCAGCCAGCTCCATGTGGCCGCCCTCCCGTGGGCCTGAGGCCAGCAGGGATCAATTTCCATGGCTAAAGCCTCCGAGCAGAGTTGGAGGATATAGCAGTAAATAATTTTCCCATTGTGAGCTTTAGCTGGATTACACTTAATAAGAGAGCCCTCCGGAGCCCCAAGAGCACTGCCTCGGGCTCAGCCACAGCTGCCGGTCACTCACGCACCTGGGGCCCGGTGAGGTGACAGTGGGGACGACAGGCCAGCCCCCCGCCAGGGCCTGGTGCTGGCCCAGAGCATGTGCTCCAGCAGCTCCTTCTCTCCCTCTTAGAACCTAACACCTTGTCACGGGGTGCAGGCTTTTCGCTTTTGGGGCTGCCGGAAGGGTTTATCTATCAAAGTCATGCTAACTGAGCCTTCGCCGCAGCCAGTGGCTGGAAAAAGTGGGAGATCAAAGGGGTTTCACTGTGACACCTGTTTGCACGCAGACAGAGGGAGGTGAGAGCCCTGTGCGGACAGTTGCAGCTCCTGCTCCCTGTGCTGGTCGGGCCTGGTACATTGAAGAGAAATGGGAGCTTTTCACCTGCCCCCCTCCCCCAACTCAATTTTATAGTCTTAATGGAAATCTGTACTTGGGAAAAGCCATTTCTACCAGAAATAGAGGCAATGATTTACTTTATTGGTGAAGTTGTAACTATTGACCCCACCTTTTCTACTCTTGAGCAGGGAGACCTTTCAAAGAAATCAGATAATGAAATCGGATAATCAGATAATGACATCGAAAAAGCTGTATTCTTGGGAGTTCCCACTGTGGCTGAGCAGTAATGAACCTGACTAGGATCCATGAGGACATGGGTTCGATCCCTGGCTTCGCTCAGTGGGTTAAGGATCCGGCGTTGCCGTGAGCTGTGGTGTAGGTCACAGACCTGGCTCGGATCCTACATTGCTGTGGCTGTGGTGTAGGCTGGCATTTGCAGCTCTGATTAGACCCCTAGCCTGGGAACTTCCATATGCCGCAGGTGTGGCTCTTAAAAAAAAAAAAAAAAAAAAAAAGAAAAGAAAAGAAAAAAGAAAAAGCTGTATTCTTTGATTTGCTGGCTCTTCACTTTCAACTGTCTGCTGTGATTTAAAGATTCCGAGGTTCTTGCCTCTCCCAGTGTCGCTGGCTCCATTAATATTTCCCAGCTGCTCTGACTCCTGACCTCATAGACAGAGAGCAAAACAGCAGAGTCCTCAGCCAAGCACCAAGACTGGGCATCTGGGGGACACTGAAACCGCCATCCCTTGCCTGGGGAGAGCCAGGGTGGCCCAAGCCAGGTTTGAGCAGCTTCCTTGGCTTCCCAGGTCATTTCTTTAGGAGGTTTAGGAAGCGGTGGTCTAGGCTGAGAAACAGACCTGTCACATCAGGTCATTCTTAATCTGTCAATGTATAAACTTAAATGGCTCTGTCAAAATTTAGGGGCGCGAACTCCACAAAGAATATTCCCGTTACAGCTGACCTGAAGGAACTGGCCTTTTGTGTTACTGGATTTTGTTCAATGGAATATTACTTGAAATTAGCAGGTCATTAACCGAGACCTGGAAATCTCCATTTCCCCAGGAGACTTTGAATTAGTGGCGTTTGGAATAATGGGATTTGACGTGTACTAAAATTTCTACCAGGGGGACTGTACATTTTCATTAATCCTAGCAGATTTGAGTTGAAAACAGAGAATTCTGTCAAGAATGGTCATGATATTGTTACCTCTTACTGGGTTAGGGAACCCTTCCCTCCATTATGAAAAGATCTGGACTGTTGGAACCTTTTCTCGAACTCATCCTTGATGGCTCAGAGGAAGAGGAGCAAGGAGGGGACTCTGGCTGAGGGGTTCGCCCTCCAGCTCTGGGCATGGTCTGGCCGCCCCATGGGAGAGCCCTTAGAGCAGAGCTGGGAGCACAGGGTTTATAACTGTTCTCAAGCGAAGATAAGTGGCCAAACCTCAGCTGAAGTGAGAGAAAAGGAAGTTTTTCCAAGACTGGCAAAGGGAAAAGCCTGTTTTATACACAGGATCAGTGAACAGCTTGGTGCTTAAGAGCAAGGTGGTGACTCCGACTCCCTAGACTCAAATCCTGGCTCAAGCACAGGACAGCTGTGTGACCTTGGGAAAAACTCCTTAACCTCCCTGTGCCTCGGTGGCCTTCTCTAGGAACTGAGGATAAAAACCATGCCCAGCTCCCTAGGATGGTGAGAATTAACGATCTCATATAAGTAAGCTCTTAGCCCATAGGAAGCACTCAAAACAGATTCTCTGTAATAGAAGCAGTAGTTACTCCATCAATAATTACTCTTATTAAATAATTATTAATATATTAACATGACCTTACTATGAAAGAATTGCTCTTATTCTTACCAAAAGAGAGAACGTGGGAAAGGACTGGTCCCTTTCAGTTTTTTCATCGTCTTAATTCCGTGAAAATGTATTAGGCTGAGCAGACTCACCCTCCTCCTGAGGAATTATTAGCTCTCTTCCCTGAACTGTGTTGTCTGATTTCTGGAGGAAGGTGTGTGGGTGTCCCTTTGGAAGAGTCCAGCATGTTTATCACATTCGGAACTGAAGTTCACAGATGCTGACCATGATGGGCCCAACCCAGTCTGAACATTGTGTTTTAATGAAGATAATAAATTCTAACAGCCTCAATGTACTTAGGAACATGGTAAATAAATGCATAGCAAAGGGCTTTATAGAGTTCCCGTTGTGGCTCAGTGGGCTAAGAACCTGACTAGTATCCATGAGGATGAGGGTTCGATTCCTGGCCTCACTCAGTGGGTTAAGGATCTGTGTTGCTGCAAGCTGTGGTGTAGGTCGAAGATGTGGCTTGGATCTGATATTGCTATGGCTGCCATGTAGGCCAGCAGCTGCAGCTTTGATTTGACATCTAGTCTGGGAACTTCCATATGCTGCAGGTGTAGCCCTAAAAAGACAGGAAAAAAAAAAAAAACAAAAAAAAAAAAACAAAAAAACCTTCATAATGAGGATAGGGTTTCATTCTCAGTCCTGATAAAACTGTGTTCCAGTTTGAAGGTTTTCATTGTCTCAGGATTTGAAGCCTCAGCCTTACTGGGGATTTTTGTTGTTTTTCAGGGGCAATTGCTGGTATAGTTGATCAGCCAATGCAGAACTTCCAGAAAACATCTGAGGCTCATGCTTCGGCAGGACACAAGGCCAAGGGTGTCATCTCAGGTGTGGGGAAAGGAATCATGGGCGTATTCACAAAGCCCATCGGAGGGGCTGCTGAGCTCGTGTCACAGACTGGCTACGGTGAGTCGTGGGGAGCCTGCCAGGCCAACTCAGACATCATCAATAACTTGCGTTATTATGCCAAGGTTTCCCTAAGATAATCTAGCCCCTTACATGCCAAAGGAGTAGCAAATAAAATAGATAACTTTATAAAGACATAGCTCTTTTTCTCACCTCCTTATGCTTCTTTACACAGAGTGGAATTGGATTACTAATCGTATATCACAGGAATAAAATAATAGAACCAGGAAATCAGTAATTTCAGTATATATGACTGTAAAAAGATTGTGACACATATAATCTTTTTATAGTCATTTAATAAAATAGACTTTAATGAAAGGTAACCAGTTAGATATTGAGGGCCATATTTAGAATATGTATATGTATATATAATGAGTATATATTCCTCTTTCTTTCTATATATATATATATAGAAAGAAAGAGGAATACATTGAAGCAGAGTAGAATTCCTTCTTATGGCGAGCAATTTGAAAGGAAAAGGTAGGTTATAAAGCAGATATCCTTAAATGACCGTGCATATATATTTGGAGAATGAGAGAAAGAAAGGAGGGGGAGCGGGTAGGTGGGTGGCGTGCACACATGCCCGCAACTGCTCGGTGGTGAGCAAGGCTTTCTTGCAGGCAGGCCCAGTCCCCTGGCCAGTGACAGCAGAGGCGCAAGATGTGCCCCAGAAAAGCCTTTCCCAAGCAGATAGCACAGCCGGGAGCTTGGGCTCTGGGACCGCCTGGCCTCCCCCTGCACGCATGCGCACGGGGGAGCATCTGGTGCGAGGGAGAGGGCGCACCTCCGCCTGAGCTCATTTTCTGCGTGCTTGGCAGAGCACATTAAAGTGACTTTTACGACATAGGTCTCGAGAATGGTCACCTTTTTACCTAAAATCGGTGTCATCACTTTGATCATGAAGCACCTGGCTGGCAAACATGACAAACTGTGGGCTGGCTCTCCTGCTTCTCAGCCATGGGAGCGCTGCATTTGCATCGGGCCAGAAAGGGTGCGAAGTAGATTTCACTGCAGCCTCCTGCGGCTCACTAGCTCTGACAAGAGGCAGCCAGATCAGGACATAAAAACGTCTGAAAGGAAGAGAGCAGGAGACAAATGCCCACACTCAGGCAACCATCCGGAGAGGCTCCTTTAAGAGACCACACAGACGGGAACACGTGTTCCTCCCGCTCCCCTCCCAACACCACCACCGCCTCCCTCTCCCCATTTCTCTGTCTCCCTCCTTGTGTGAATGACTTTTCACTTCCAGGGAAACTGACAAAAAGAACTACTGCAACTCCTAACTGGCCAGAGTTAAAGGCTCCCTTATCTAGTGTTTACACATTAATCCAAACAGGATCCCTTTTGCTCTAGACTCCAGTGAGGTAAAGTCACCTTATACTTCATAAATTCCTTTGGTCTTGAAAATGCCATTGTCCCTCGCTGTGTGTCTCCCGGGGCTGAGGAACTCTCCCTTATGTAAGAGCATCTCAGAACAGAGCTTCGCATGGCCTTGTTGGTTTCCATCATTCTTGTAAAACTTTTATTACCGCACTGAAGGTTTTACAAACCACTAACTCTTAGTCTAATGACTGCGCCTCATTTATAAACATTTACAAGCCCTCAGAAAGCACACATGCTGTACCATCTTTGGCTCTGGAGAGTCTCTTTGGAGGACTGCACGGCTGCTGCTGGGTGCCCTCATTTGGTGCTGGCACCAGGGAGAGCATGTAATAAACCGGAGGCCCCAAGAGCACTCATAAATGTATATGGAATCATGTTTAACAGCTGGATTAAGTCACTTAAATACTGTATCTAGGCAAACCATGTGCCTTTGTGTGCATCTCTCTGTGTGTTGTGTTTTTTATTATCTGACCAGCCATAGCACAGATACAGAAATATTGTAATGAGCAAGGAAGTCAACCAACAATCTTGACTTTTTTATCGCATCAATTGTAAATGATCTGTAAGCTCTTGCTCAGGACTGATTACTCCCACGAGCATTATGCTTCCTCTAATTGCCAGTCTCTGCTTGGACCGTAGCTCATTCATATTTCAGTCTGTAGTTAATGTAAGATCACAAGGGTCAACAGCATTGCAGTGTTTCATGATTATCTATACACTTGCTTCCAAAGATGTGACATCATTTGGGATCTGCAGCAGTTTATGGATGGCTCCAAGCAGATGACATCACTGTAGCACAGAACTGTTTTCCAGAAAACAACTAGTAAAACTCCCTTACTTCTTTTACCACAGGTATTTTACACGGAGCTGGACTTTCTCAGCTTCCCAAACAGCGCTATCAGCCAGGTGATCTGCACGCTGACCAGGCTCCAAACAGCCACGCCAAATATGTCTGGTAAAATGATCTAGATGCTTGTTCCACAGTACACATATGCTATGGTAACAGGGCCCGGCTCGCTCTCAAGCTCATGGGCTGTGCTTCCAGGGGAGCCCAAGAGGAGCAGCTGTTTTCAGGGAAAGGCTGCCATCCACAGATCCGGGCTGGCAGCAGAATGCCCCTGCCCCACGCGCCACTCAGGGACAGATGCGCTCTGGCAGAGAAGCCCGGGCCTGCAACTGGGCTTACAGTTCTCTCTGGAGCCAGTGGTCTAATTAGGGGTGACGTTTCTAATGGGGAGGAAAGGAGTTACCAGAGCCAAGGGAAATCTTTGTCTCCAGGAGGAGCTGGGTTCTGTTGAGCAGAATCAGTTTAAGAATTCCCAGTGACAATTACATCTCAAGCTGAAGCTAGTCATCAGGTCAGTGGGGGCCTTTGTTTGGGTACAGTGAGCCCTGATAGGTGACCATCTTTTCAAAGCTGGCTTTGGCCTCACTTTTCGCCTTTCAAACAGGAAAATGCTTCAGTCTCTGGGCAGACCGGAAGTTCACATGACCCTGGATGTAGTTCTGGTGAGGGGCTCGGGCCAGGAGCACGAAGGGTGCTTGCTGCTGACATCAGAAGTGCTCTTCGTGGTGAGTGTCAGCGAGGACACCCAGCAGCAGGCCTTCCCCGTCACGGAGATCGACTGTGCACAGGACAGCAAGCAAAGCAACCTGCTCATCGTGCAGCTCAAGCAGCCAAGAGTGGCCTGTGATGTGGAGGTACATTTCCGAAAGTAGGGTGATTGGGGCTAGCTGCTGGCAAAATCGAGACACGAGGTGACTGCTGCTAGCGGGCATTTACGAGCCTGCAGCCTCTGGACTGGCCGCTAGCGACCAGGAGGGCTGCCAGGGGAAGGAGTGTGGGTGGCAAGGAGGCCACTGCGGAAGGGGGTTGGGAAGCCGCCGCCCAGGTGCCTGTGAGCCTGTTGTGGGAGAGCACAGCAGGAGGCCGGAGGGACCCACAGGCAGGGCTGAGCAGCACTGGGATTGAAGAAGCATGGTTGTCATAAGGCTGGGGTGCTAGAAGGGGATAGGGCAGTGAAGCCTCCAAACAAGCAGGTCTGTACAAGAAGGGCCATTCCACGAAGCAGGCCGCCTGGTCTGAACTCCACAGAGCAGGCCCACGTCTGCCCGTGGCCTGGAAGTGACTGCAGCAGGTCTGCGGGGACAGGAGAGTGAGGGGTGTCATGCGTGAAACAAGGCACAGGCCTCACCTTTGCAAACGCACAAACCAGGAGGCCTGACTTGCCCCCTCCCTCATTCCTAACCCCTGAGACCTCGAGGTCACAATGCTCTCAATAGGGAACTCTCTCCTATCCCCGGCTCTGTAGATCCCTTGCTCTGTGCTGTGTTCCCTTTCCTGCAGGACAGTGTCACACCCCCTCAGCACCACAGGGAACCTCCTGGGGATTCTGCTCAG
Source organism: Sus scrofa (assembly GCF_054392235.1). Lineage (NCBI taxonomy): Eukaryota > Metazoa > Chordata > Mammalia > Artiodactyla > Suidae > Sus > Sus scrofa. Next base: position 37,117,547 of record NC_139386.1, on the reverse strand, counting down.
GCCCTTGGGGCAACTCTCTGGCCACACAGCTCCTGAGATGTACTGCCTGCTGGCTCCTGCCACACCTGTGATGTAGAATGGATGCTCAGGTGGGGCATTCTGGGTGTCAGGGGTCAGAGGTGAGCACCAGCTTCCTGCAGCCCAGCCTGGGCGAGCAGGTGCTCCCACTGGAAAACTGCTCTGCCCCTCACTCCTGGCTGACTGTCTGACCCATGGGGCCCTGAGAGTTGACCTCAGAAACAGACATCTTGTCCCACGGGGCTCGCTGGGAATGGATCAGAGGCAAGCTGGAGCCAGCTGGTCCTAACTTAGGGTCTGAGTAGCCCCAGAAAAGGACAGCAAACCTGCCTCCAGCAGGTCCTGCCTGGTTCCTTCATTATTTTCTTCCTGGTATGGGAGCCTGCATCTCCCTCACCACTGTTTGGGTAAAATTATCTGAGAAGATGGAAGGCAGCCAACCACAACAACTCTGAGATTTCTCTAGTTTCTTGGATCCTAATCAGTCAGGCTTTAAGCTGGGCTTGGCACCAGGACCACATTACTGGTTCGAGTTGATGACTTTCTGGGAATAAACAGAGGTCAGATGTCCAGGCTGACTTTATTAGATCTGCCAAAATCTTCTGATCCAGTTGACAATAAAGCAGCAGTGATCTGGCTACAGGACTTGGCAAGGGATAGTATCAATAATGATAACTTCAAGTCCTTGGTCCTTAACGAGAAGCTTCCAAAACCCTGAGGAGTTATCTGTGACTGTCGTTCCTTACTTGCTTGGGAAATACTTCAGATCTTAAACTATTGAGACTAGAGAATCATCTTTTGCTGTTAAACTGTCTTCAACTGTGGTTCTTCTCTGGCTTTTCTGTTGGAGGAAGGTACTATGGGGAGTTATCGTAGCTGGAAGGCACAGACCTCAGCTTCGCCGGGGGTCAGTGAGATGATAGCTGGAGTCCCCACCCCTAGACGTGGCTAAGGCTAGTTGAGACCAGAGGATCACTGAGTTCAGAGGCAGAAGCACTGGCATTCTGGACACCATGCTCACCACTCGTTTCCCACTGGTGTTCAGGGATAACGCGGTTGGGGTTAGGGGTGGATACCTGGTAGATACCCAGCACGCCTCCAGCCTGCAACAGCGACCTGTCCCCTGTACCTCTCCCTAAGAAACAAGAAGTAACTGCCCCACTAATCCTGTGCCCAAACCCTAACCTCCCCCACTCACCCCAACGGTGACCCAGGCTGCAGAACTAAATGCTCCCTTTTTGAGAGGCAGTAGATCCTTAAGAGTACCATAATACAGTGTATTTTCAAAACGGGAGTACATGGGTAACTCAGCAGTGCTGCTTGACACACTGCACTCTCCTTGGCGGCCGTACCCACGTAAGTGCACAGCAGCCTAATCCACAGGCATAAAAGCAGGCCCGAGAAGCCTACGCAGTATCCTCCAGTGAAAACCAGAGAACAGTATAGAGAACAGTATTTTAAGATCTTGACATAAAATGGCTTTTCTAGGATTTTGCTCTAGATGCTAGGAAACACAGCTTGTGTGAATTTTGAAAGGAATTAACTTATAGATGACATCATTTGGTATGTTCAAATATGGCAGGATTGATCCTTAAAAATCAGCATTTGCTTTGCTTAGTTAAATGCAGCCATTTTTCGGCTAATACTTGCCTAATATGCCTGGCACTTTATTGAAATCCCTTATGAGCAGCTCAAAATGAGTCAGAAGGTCAATTTATGCCTTGGCCATGTTCCTTTCACAACACGGGTTTTCCTGTGCTGCTGTTCAGGAGGAGCAATTAAGACTTTCTGTGTATTCAAAGCGGTCCAGCCGAACTCTGACCCCATCAAATGATATCATCAGAGCTCTGGCTATTGCCTGGTGGTGCAGAGCTTTCATCTGTCAGTGAATCTTTGGGGGCCGCTATTTTCTTTCCCAAACTTAAAAACATGAGGCTGAACTCTTAATAGATGTCCGACTTCTTGCTCTGGCAGGCAGACCTCTCTCCCTCCTTCCCACCCCACTGGCGTCCTGCAGCTTTTAGGACACCCCTGGCTACACTACCTTGGTGCCCTACACAGAGAGAGAGAGAAAAATTCTTTACATTTCTATTTCAAGCACGAAGAAGCCCTCATTGAAATGTGTGATTCTTCCAGAGTGGTCTTGCCAGCATTTGGTAGGTAAGACCACTGAAAGGTCAGTGGCTACCTGATTCCCACAGATCAGCAGCTTACTTTGGAAACGTCCCACCGCACTTGATTTACAGTAGAAGCCACAGAATTTCAGGATGGGAGGAATTTATAGCTCCACTTGCCTTTGATGGGTGCTTTCTCAGAAAATCTCTCCTAAGAACTTAGGTAATATATCTCAGTTCTCCTGCTTGAGTTCCACTGAAGATGAGCCAGACTTTTATGAACCATAAATGTACTTTGCATCCTCCCTCTTTTCCATAAAAATTTCCCCTTCCTCTGCCCAGCTTTTTTATTTTCTCTGGCCTTAAATCCTACAATTTATTAAAGCAGAAAATGTTACAGTTCAAAAGGTATTTATTTTTTTTTAATGCTCTGTCCAAAGCCACTGGTTTGAAAGAGGTGCTCTTTTCCACGTTTCTGTCAAACTAAAGAGGTTCTGTCTGGAGAGGTTTGCAGAAACAAGCAAGCAGAGCTTTTATCTCAGGGTATGGAGTTTAGCGCTGATTAGAGTCGACCAGAGGAAAGACACTTTTCTCCTTTGTTCCTGGACTAAGCTAGTAAAGAGCAGTGACAGATGTCTTAAGAGTTAATGAATAAAATATTACCAAATCGTCAACTTCAAAACATGGGAGTTTTTTTACACACCAAAAACTTATTCAGTGGCTTTATTAGAGAACCTAAAAGGCACAACATACAATGTATCCAAGGCAAGAGAAGGCAGGATTCTGTTATGAGGTCTTCTTTATGAAGCTTTGGGAACTAAAAAAAATCATTCTTTTTGGATCACAGGTGGATGGTACTCGAGAGAGACTGTCAGAGCAGCAGTATAACAGACTTGTGGACTACATCACAAAGACCTCTTGTCACCTGGCCCCCAGCTGTTCTTTTGTGCAGACACCATGCCCCGTGGTGGCTGTGGAACCTCTACCCTCCACTGTGAAAACCTACCACTATATGGTCGACCCACCTTTTGCCCAAGTCTTCATTAGTAAATTTACCATGGTGAAAAATAAAGCCCTGAGGAAAGGGTTCCCTTGAGCCGCCTCTGAGGCACTGATTCCTGCTTGTGCAGTTTTTGAAAAAGCCATCTAATGAGCTCTAACATCTAATATGGACGCAAAACCAACACTGTGCTAGAATTAATTTTCTAACACCTTCTAAAACTAATTCAGACTATTCCTTTTCCCTAGAACTAATATTCTTTAAAATGCAGTGATACAAAAAAGCCCTTTTTCCTATTTGGGGACAATGAACAGAATCCTATTATTATGTCTTTATAATAGGAAAAGGAATGCATTATCTACGTATTTGTTACATATTTGTTAAAAATTTGACTATAATTATGATCTGGAAACCTCTAACAAAACGTGGTAAGGCCTTGGAATGGAGACAGGCTAAAACTTTATCCCCAGTTGCATCCGTTTTTAGGCCGAGGCGTCTTTTGCCTAACACCCTTATCTGCAAACGCTGAAATTCTTGAAATGAAATCAAACGCTTAGTATATTATTATTTACCTTGTTAAATGTGTTCCTTAAATGTGATGTTGTTTCTTTCAGTGAAAGCCCCCATTTGTATCCTTTCTTTAAACAGTACATTTTATCAAAGTTTACAAAACATTCTCATGACTGTCCAGGTACCTTTTGGAAAAAGTTTGTTTTACTAGGCAAGCTTAGAGAATCTATGTCTACAGATAAAAAACAGACCCAAAGTGCTCAGGTGAGTTTCTTTAGTTCCATAAGCAAAATACTACTGGGGAACTCCCTCTGATACTCTCTTGTGGCAGGACTCTTTGGCCCTGATGTACTGGTAGAACCAAGAACCCCAACATTAACCTTGACAATGAACCTGTCCAAGTAAGTTTCTTTTGTTGACTTGACTTGATCAAGCATAAAGATATTCCCAGTATTTGATATTCTTTTATATTTAAAGATGGAGTTGGCTGGGTGACAGGTACCACCTTTAAAAATTCAGTAAATATCTCATACTCCAGATTAAAACACATTTTCACTCATTACATCCAAACTTGGGCCTACAACCTGATACCTACAATTGTGAGAGGTTAAGAAAATTCAAATGCCTTCTTTAACTTAAGCCTCACGTTATTGGTCGTAAGAAGTCACTGCATAGTTGGACAATTCTGGCTGAATATGAAAAAAAATGGTTTCACCATTACTTCGTTGTATCATAATCATTCAGGAAAGTGACAGTTTGGTCAAACTCAAGAGTAACTATTTTTAAGATGTAAATATGTACTTAGTCTTGTATCTTTTATGGTAATTTTGCATACTACTAAGAATTGTTATATAAAATTGTTTAAAATAAAAGCAATCCTTGAATTACTGATCACAAATAGATGTATATGGTCACCAGTTCTTAAAAATGCAGGTTCTCACTAATACCTGGTGAGGGAGGAAGGGGGGTGTTATTACAGTTTATGTTATGGGGCCCAAAATTTTGCATGATTTAAAAAGAAATAATTTTTGTTAACCTAATAAAAAGAACTAGTGATTAATTTAGCTTTGGCTAAAATACACTTAATTCTTATAGCTCTCCGTAGTATCACTTTGACCACAACAAAAACATCATTATTAAAGGGGAGAAAAGTCCTCTAAGACCTCCTCTGAAAAAAGCTGCCACAGTGTAAATTAGCAGACATTACTCAAGTCCCATTAAAGTAACATGGACCTTTCCTGGACTAGACATGTATTCCATATTGCACATACATACAATTAGGTCTTCAATAAAGCAGTGCTGAGTAAAAGCCCTTAAATTTCAATTACCTATTATGACATCTATCCAGGGGTTGGAGCCAGCAGGACTACCAGACAATGACAATGAAGTCCAAAGACATTTTACTGGAAAGACAGTCTCTGTTTCCTTTTAAGAGCCCACATTCTAGTATTCACGTAGGCTCATGCAGACCCCTTAAATCCACGGCCCAGGCAGTACCTCAGTGAAATAGACAAAATGTGAGAGGAATCAAAAATGTCCTAAAACAATGAAATTTAAGAAATATTAGCATCAAGTTATCTTCGTAAGATTCATAGTTAAAAATCCCCAACCAATTCTAATGCAAGTACCCTGAACTATATGTATTAGTGAGAATACGTGAGCAAAGACACCAGTATTCACAGTATTTGTTAACTGTTTATTTATCAAGAGAAACTACTTCTTAGCCCAGATACTTGGAGCTCATAGTTTCACAGTTCAGGAAAATGGTTAAGTGACAAACTTCCATGGAACTCAACCCAAAGAAATTCTGTGGAGAAAAACAGAGTGGCAAAGTTAGTAACAATCATTTTCCTAACACGTCACCACCCTGAAGATCCCCTGAGCTCCTGCTACCTGGGGAGTCCACACTTTGATCAATCCCTTTAAGCCCAGGAGCAGCGTGGTTCAGGCTGCCTGGACGCCAGGTCCGTTCTCCCACATGCTCCCTGACCCCCCTCTTTTCCATTGGGTGCACACACACCTTACTCTGAGGTTTCTTTGCTTTCATTTACCAAATTCTTTTTTTTTTTTTCTTCAAGTCCACCTCCCTCCATTCCTTCTCATACCCATGCTATTCTTAAAAAGCAGCAGTTCATCTGTTCTAAACATTTCTATTTCTGTCTCCATTTCTGGTCCTCTTACTGATTTTTACAAAATAGCTTCTTATGTAAGTAAAAGGTAGAAAAACAAGTATTAAAAAAAAAATCAGCCTGTTAACACTTGATTATGAAATGCACATTCACTGTGGAAGTTTTAAAAGTTTCAAAGGTACAAGAAAACAGCAATGTTAAGATTCCACACAGAACCCCTAATATTTTCTATTATCGTTTTACCTTTAGCCTTTTTTCTGGCCATTTTTTTGCTTAACATAGATCACCCTTTACATAAAACATTCTTAATTTTCTATTTTTATTAATGTGTTACTGTGCAATTTCTAATAGACTTAACAGTCTCTGGCACAAAAGTTGTACTCATCAATTTTCCAACCACTGGAAATATAAAGTTGTTTTTCTATTATTATATATTACACTGTGGCTACTTGATGCATATATCACTATCTGCAATTCAGAAACTTCCTTAAGATAAACTACAGAAGTGGAATGTAAAAGTATTGAATTCCGTATCAGGAAAAAGTTACTTATATGCAAAATTATCCTTGAGTCTTTTGGAAAACTAATCTGAGTCCAGTACAGCAGGTCTCCCCAACACTCCAGATCTGGAGAAAAGATCACCAACACTCTCGCGCGCACACACATAATATGGCAGGAATGCTCACTCGGGAAGAGTGCCTAAAAAAAATAGATTCACATTCCCCTTGCCACATCAAACTCACACCAGGGTGACAGACAGGATCTTTAACTCTGCCTGAACTGTTCTTACTTTTTTGAGCTTGAATCAAGGTAAATATGTGAGTGACAAGATTCCAGAGTATGAACAGTTCTATCAGGCAGGTACTGGACTCATGCTTTCCAATCAATTTAACAGATGACCTTTCATCAGCACACAGGACAAAGAACCTGAATTCACACTGTCCATGAGGCAAAGGACCTTGTGGCCATGACCAACCAAACCAGAATACCTCGGGAAAGACTCCAAGTCATCTATGGACATGCAACTTAACTATAAAAGGTGTCAAAAACTTGTTTTTTAAAACACTTCTAAAAGTGTGGTTTGCCTAATGCCGATACAGCAATACCAGCATAACTTGCAAAATGATTCTGAACATGAAAATTAGCTTCTGTCAGCAAGACGGTACACTTAGGAAGCTCCCATACCCCTACTCCCTCAGACAAAAAGCAACAACACATGGAGCAAAGTGTCTTTGTGAGAACTGTAGAAATCAGTTAAGCAGCAACCAAGCTAACACCTCAATAAGAAAAAGCTGCACACAAAATGGCAGGCTATTTTGTGCAATTTTCCTCCAACCTTACCCCACCCCTGCCTCAATGCAGCAGTGTGGTCATGAGGAAAGTGACCAATTCCTGGCTCCTCCCTCAAGACAGATGGAAAAGAGTAGACCCCGCACAATGTTCTGGTTTGTCTTTGAGGGCTTCCCAAGGGACTGGTTCAATCTTTGTCTCAGAGCACTGATGAGAACAGTGACAGAGTTTAAAGGACTCATGAGACACCATCAAAAAGAAGGGGCAGAGAGTTTATTGGAAGAAACAAGGGCCAAAAACTTCCCAAATACAAGGTGTTACTTGAAAGTAAACGAACCAGAGACCCACACCAAGACTATTATAATCCAACTGTCAAAACCCAAAGAAAATGGATCTTGAAAGCAGCCCCTTCAAAAAAACGATTCATCACCTACAAGGGAGAAACCTTGAAGGTCACAAGACTCTCAGGTGGTAAATTTAAAGTGCTCACACACACAGAAAAATACTGTATCCAGCAAACATGTCCTTCCAAAATCAGGAAGAAATTAAGATATTCCTAGATAAACAAAAGCGAAAGGATAAAGAGTTCATTACTACTACAGCTGCAGTGAGAGTTCAAGTTGAAACAAAAGTACAGGAGACAGTAACTCAAAGAAAAGAAGTTCTCTGGCAAAGGTAAGTACGTAAATATAAAAGACGATGTTATTTTTGTTTCCCTATCTCCACTTTTAATTTTGTAGGATTTAAAAGACCAAAGCAGAGTTCCCATTGTGGCTCAGCAGTAACAAACCCAACTAGTATCCATGAGGACGCAGATTCAATCCCTGGTGTTGCTCAGTGGACTAAGGATCCGGTGTTGCCGTGAGCTGTGGTACAGGCTGCAGAGGCAGCTCAGATCCTGCATTGCTGCAGTGTAGGCAGCTACAACTTCAACTGAACCCCTAGTATGGTAGCTTCCATATGCTGAAGGTATGGCCCTAAAAAGAAAAAAGAAAAAGGAAAGAAAAAGACAAAACACTAGAAATCTATGTTACTGGGTACACGATATTTAAAAATAGAATCTGTGACATTAAAGTAGGGAGCTCCCGTTGTGACACAGCGGAAATGAATCTGACTAGAAACCATGAGGTTGCGGGTTCAATCCCTGGTCTTGCCCAGTGGGTTAAGGATCCGGCACTGCTGTGAGCTGTGGTATAGGTCGCAGACTCGGCTTGGATCTTGTGTTGCTCTGGCTGTGGTGCAGGCCAGCAGCTCCAGCTCTGATTAGACCCCTAGCCTGGGAACCTCCTTATGCTGTGGATGCGGCTCTAAAAGGCAAAAAAAAAAAAAAAAAAAAAAAGTAAAGTAGGAGAGCACAGTTGTAAGAGAACTTTTGAATGTGACTTAAGTTGTTAGCAATTTGAAATAAATTATAATAGTACTTATACTTTCAATGGCTATAAGAACTAGAGAGATGATCATTAAGAAAATAAGGATTTGAACACTAAAGACCAGTCACATCTAATACACAGATACAGAACATTCTACCTAACAGTATAAGACTACACAATTTTCTCAAGTACATATGGAACAATTTCCATGTTAGGCCGTAAAATAAGAAAAAAATGTTTAAAGACTACACCATAAATGCACTGAAATTAAACAACATACTGTCTAACAACCATGGGTCAAAGAAATTAAAAAAAAAAAAATCAATCAACTACATACGTTTACACCTTAAAAAGCTAGAAAAAGAAAAGGGAACTAAACCAAAACTAGCAAGAAATACAGATTAGAGATAAAATAGGGAATAGAGAAACAATAGATAAATCAACAAAATCAAGAACTTGGCTGGAGAGGGTGTGGAGAAAAGCGAACATTTCTACACTGTTCGTAAGAATGTAAATTGGTACAACCACTATGGAAAACAGTATGAAAGCTCCCCAGAAAACTAAAAACAGAAGTATCATATGATTGAACAATCCCATTCCTGGGTCTATATCCAACCAAACCTGTAATTCAAAAAAACACATGCACCCTTATGTTCACTGCACCACCATTCACAATAGCCAAGACATGGAAACAACCTCAGTGTCTATCGACAGATGAATGGATTGAGATGTAGTACATACATACAACAGAATACGACTCAGCCATAAAAAAACAAAATAGTGCCATTTGCAGCAACATGGATACAACTAGAGATTCTCATACTAACTGAGGTCAGTCAGAAAGAGCATATAAATACATACGATATCACTTATATATAGAATCTAAGATATGGCCCAAATGAACCTATCTCAAAACAGAAAACAGACTTACAGACATAGAGGACAAGCCTTGTGGCTGCCAAGGAGAGGAGAGGGAGTGGGATGGACTGAAAGTTTGGGCTTAGTAAACACAAACTATTACATGTAGAATGGATAAATAATAAAGTCCTACATAGCACAGGGAAATATATCCAATCTCCTAGGATAGACCATGACAGAAAATAATATAAAAAAAGAATGTATATACATGTATGACTAAGTCACTCTGCTGTACAGCAGAAATTGGCACAGGATTATAAGTCAACTATACTTCAATTAAAAAAAATCAAGAGCTGGTTTTTTTTTTTGGTCTTTTTGGCATTTCTTGGGCCACTCCCGCAGCATATGGAGGTTCCCAGGCTAGGGGTCGAATCGGAGCTGTAGCCACCAGCCTATGCCAGAGCCACAGCAACGCAGGATCTGAGCCGTGTCTGCAACCTACACCACAGCTCACGGCAACGCCAGATCGTTAACCCACTGAGCAAGGGCAGGGACTTAACCCGCAACCTCATGGTTCCTAGTCGGATTCGTTAACCACTGCGCCACGACGGGAACTCCAAGAGCTGGTTATCTGCAAAGATCAGCAATATAAAACATATAGTCAGACTATGAAAAAAAGACTCAACTAAAAACAGAAATGAAAGAAGGGATATTCCAACTGATTTTACACAGGAAATAGGAACTATTATGAAGGAATACTGTAAACAATCATGTCACCAAATTAGGTAACCCACACAAAATGGAATAATTCCTATGAACACACAATCTACCAAGAAATAAGAAATAAATAATATAAATAGACTTATAACTAAGGAGAATGAATCACCCATCAAAAATCTCCCAACAAAAAAGCCCAGGATCAGATGGCTTCACAGGTAAATTCTACCAAACATTTAAAACACCAATCCCCTCAAGCTCGTCCCAAAACTGAAGAGGGGAGGGGAAAGGGGAGAAACATCTCATAATTCACTATTTTTTATTTTCTTTGTATTAAGACATCTTAAACATTTCTGTACGGGGGAAGAGATTGCCCCTACCGTGTTTTCCTGAGCCTCTCCTGTGTCTCTTAGGGTCACATCTGACTGACCATCTCATTTAAGAATATGAAATATTCCATAAGACCAACATTACCCTGATATCACAGCCAGACAAGTAAGAAAACTACACAGCAATGTCCCTAATAGATGCGAAAATCCTTTATAAAATACTAGCAATTTAACAGCTCATTAAAAGGATTACACACCACGACCAAGAATGATTCAACATATGAAAATCATACATAATACACCACAGGAGGACAAAAAAGCCACATGAGCATCTCAACTGATTTAGAAAAAGCATTTGACCAATTCCTTTTCATGATAAAGAAAATAAATATGGAATAGAAAGAAACTACTTCAACATAAAGTGATACATGAGAAATCCACAGCTACTATCATACTCGATGTTGAAAAACTTAAAAGCACCTCTAAGATTAGGGGGGAATATGATGTTCTGATCACTTCTACTCAAAAAGTCCCAACCAGAGCAATTAGGCAAGAAAAAGAAAAGATATCCAAACTGGAAAGCAAAACTATTTCTGCAGACGACCTTATCTTATATTCTCATACACTGAAAACCCAAAGATTACACACATGCACACACTATTTTAACAACTTCTTCTAACTCAGCAAAGCCGCAGATTACACAATCAACACACAAAAATCAATCGTGTTTCTATACCCTAACAATGAATAATCAGAAAAAAAATTAAGAAAATAATCCCAATTACATTAACATTTAAAAAATACAATTCTTCACCAAGGAGGCAAAAGACCTGTATTCTGAGAAGTACAAAACATTGCTGAATTAAACAGAAGACATCCTGTGTTCAATACTTATAACTAGGACGTCCATTCTACCCAAAGTAATCTGTAACGTAATGCAATCCCTACCAAAATCCCCATGGGATTTTTGCATAAATAGAAAAATCCATCCTAAAATTCATACAGGCTATCAAAGAACCCCTGAATAACCAAAACAATCTTGAAAAAGAAAACAAATTTGAAGGACTAACACTTCTCAACTTCAAAACTACTATAAAGCTACAGTAATCAAAACAGTGTAGCACTGGCATAAAGACAGAAATATAAACCAGTGCAACAGAGCCAAAATAAACCCTCACACATATAGTAAAAAAACAAAAATGCGCAAAGGTGCCAAGACCATCTAACACGAAAAGGATGGTCTTTTTCAACAAGTGGTCTTGGGAAAACCAGACACTCACATGCAAAAGAATGAAGCAGACCCTTCTCTTAACATCATATCCAAAAACTAAAACAGTTCGTCTTAAAGGTAAGAACTAAAACGATAAAACTTTTGGGAGACAAGACATGGAAACAACCTAAATGTCCATCAACAGACGAATGGATTAAGATGTGGTACATATATACAATGGAATATTACTCAGCCATAAAAAAGACAAATTAATGCCATTTGCAGCAACATGGCTGGAGCTAGAGACTCATATTAAGTGAAGTAAGCCAGAAAGAAAAAGATAAATACCATACAATATCATTTATTTGTGAAATCTCAAATATGGAACAAATGATCCTATCTAAAAACAACACACAAAAAGCAGAAACAAAGCATGGCCAAGAAGAGTAGTCTTGGGTATCCGGCGGGGAGGGATGGGAGGGAATGGGTATTTTGGGGGTTTTGGGGATGCAAACTGTTATATCTGGAATGGATGGGCAATGGGATCTCACCGTACAGCACAGGGGAAATGTGTGTGATTTGGGTCACTTTGTTGTACAACAGAACTTGAAGAAACATTGTAAATCAATAATAATAATAATAATAATTTTAAGAAAAACTTTGGCAGAAAACATAATGACAATGGGCGTTCCCGTCATGGCTCAGTAGTTAACAAATCTGACTAAGAACCACGAGGTTTCAGGTTTGATCCCTGGCCTCACTCAGTGGGTTAAGGATCCGTCATTGCCACGAGCTATGGTGTAGGTCGCAGATGTGGCTCAGATCCCGAGTTGCTGTGGCTCTGGCGTAGGCTGGCAGCTACAGCTCCGATTCAACCCCTAGCCTGAGAACCTCCACATGCCACGGGTAAGGCCCAGACCAAAAAAAAAAGGAAAGGAAAAGAAAAGAAAAAAGAAAACATAATGATAATGGACTTGTCAATGCTTTCTTAGATATGACATCCAAAGCATAGGCAATAAAAGAAAAATTACATAAATTACACTTCATCAAAATTTTAAAAGTCTGTGCGTCAAAGTATACCATAAATGCAATCTATAGACTAGAAGAAAATACCTAAATCGTGACTGATAGGGGGTTTTAAAGAACTCCTAAAACTCAACAAAAAGTAATCTAATTAAAAGCAGGCAACGGACTTATTTGAACAGACATTTCTCCAAAGATACACAAACAGTCAACAAGCACAGGAAAAGATTTTCAACATCATTAACATTACAGAACTACAGAGATGCAAATGAAAACCAAAATAACACCTCACAATTATTAGAATGGCTACTATCAAAAAAAGAAAACAAGGATTTTCCATTGTGCCTCAGCAGGTTAAGAACCAGACATGGGCTCTGTGAGGATGTGGATTCGATCCCTGGCCTGGCTCAGTGAATTAAGGACCTGGCATTGCCACAAGCTGTGGCACAGGTAGAAAATGCGCTGGGATCCAGCACTGCTAAGGCTGTGGCCTGTGGCATAGGCCAGCAGCTGCAGCTCTGATTCAACCCCTAGCCTGGGAACTTCCATATGCAGCAGGTGTTCCCATTTAAAAAACAACAACAATAAAAAACAAGTGTTCAGCCAAAAGCAAATATTGCATCTGCAAAAAATGAAAAAAAAAAAAATACACTCAAGCAGATAATAACAGGAGACCATCCAACCAAAAAAAAAAAAAAAAAGAAAGGAAGAATGGAGAACCATAGAATCAACTGGAACACGAGGTTCAAATGGCAATAAATAACCATCTATCAATTATCACCTTAAATGTCAATGGACTGAATGCCCCAATCAAAAGACACAGGGTGGCTGAGTGGATAAAAAGGCAAAAACCTTCAATATGCTGCCTACAAGAAACTCACCTTAGGACAAAAGATACATATAGATTGAAAGTGAAAGGGTGGGGAAAAATATTTCACGCCAATAGACATGACAGAAAAGCAGGAGTCGCAATGCTCATATCAGACAAAATAGACTTTAAAACAAAAGACATAAAGAAAGACAAAGAAGGACACTATTTAATGATTAAGGGATCCATCCAAGGAGAGGATGTTACTATCATCAACATATATGCCCCAAATATAGGAGCACCCAGATACATACAACAAATATTAACAGACATAAAGGGAGATATTGATGAGAATACAATCATAGTAGGAGACCTAAATACCCCCCTCACATCAATGGACAGATCCTCTAGACAGAAAACCAATAAAGCAACAGAGATCCTAAAGGAAACAATAGAAAAGTTAGACTTCATTGATATCTTCAGGACACTACATCCAAAAAAATCAGAATACACATTCTTCTCAAATGCTCATGGAACATTCTCAAGAATCGACCACATATTGGGACACAAAGCGAATCTCAATAAATTTAGGAGCGTAGAAATTATCTCAAGTATCTTCTCTGACCACAATGCCATGAAATTAGAAATCAACCATGGGAAAAGCAAAGAGAAAAAACCTACTACATGGAGACTCAACAACATGCTACTCAAAAACCAATGGGTCAATGAGGAAATCAAGAAGGAAATTAAAAACTACCTTGAAACAAATGATAATGAAGACACAACCTCTCAAAATCTATGGGATGCTGCGAAAGCAGTGCTCAGAGAGAAATTTATAGCAATCCAGGCCTTTCTCAAAAAAGAAGAAAGATCCCAAATTGACAACTTAACCCTCCACCTAAACGAATTAGAAAAAGAACAAAGAAGTCCTAAAGTCAGCAGAAGGAAGGAAATTATAAAGATCAAAGAAGAAATCAATAAAATAGAGACTCAAAAAACAACAGAGAAAATTAATAAAACCAAGAGCTGGTTCTTTGAAAAGGTGAACAAAATTGACAAACCCCTGGCCAGACTCACTAAAAAGAGGAGAGAAAGAACCCAAATCACCAAAATTATAAATGAAAAAGGAGAAATCACAACGGATACAGCAGAAATACAAAAAACCATAAGAGAATACTATGAACAACTGTATGGCAACAAGTTGGACAATCTGGAAGAAATGCACAATTTTCTAGAATCTTACAACCTGCCAAAACTGAATCAAGCAGAAACAGACCAATTGAACAGACCGATCACTAGAAATGAAATTGAACAGGTCATAAAATCACTCCCTACAAATAAAAGTCCAGGACCAGATGGCTTCACAGGTGAATTCTATCAAACATATAAAGAGGAATTGGTGCCCATCCTCCTTAAACTCTTTTAAAAGGTTGAAGAAGAAGGAATACTCCCAAAGACATTCTATGAGGCCACCATCACCCTCATTCCAAAACCAGGCAGAGATACCACCAAAAAAGAAAACTATCGCTCAATATCATTGATGAATATAGATGCAAAAATTCTCAACAAAATCTTAGCCAACCGAATCCAACAACATATCAAAAAAATTATACACCATGACCAGGTTGGGTTCATCCCAGGTTCACAAGTATGGTTCAACATACGCAAATCAATCAGCATCATACACCACATTAACAAAAAAAAGGTCAAAAACCATATGATCATCTCAATAGACGCAGAAAAAGCATTTGACAAAGTTCAACATCCATTCATGATCAAGACCCTCGCCAAAGTGGGTATAGAAGGAACATTCCTGAATATAATCAAAGCCATTTATGATAAACCCACAGCAAATATAATCCTCAATGGGGAAAAACTGAAAGCCTTCTCACTCAAATCTGGAACAAGACAGGGATGCCCACTCTCACCACTGCTCTTCAACATCGTTTTGGAAGTCCTAGCCACAGCAATTAGACAAACAAAAGAAATAAAAGGCATCCATATAGGAAGAGAAGAGATCAAACTGTCACTGTATGCAGATGACATGATACTATACCTAGAAAACCCTAAGGACTCAACCCCAAAACTCCTTGAACTGATTAATAAATTCAGCAAAGTGGCAGGATATAAGATGAACATTCAGAAGTCAGTTGCATTTCTGTATACCAGCAATGAAACATTAGAAAAGGAATACAAAAATACGATACCTTTTAAAATTGTACCATACAAAATCAAATACCTCGGAATACACCTGACCAAAGAGGTAAAGGACCTATATGCCGAGAACTATAAAACTTTAATCAAAGAAATCAAAGAAGATGTAAAGAAATGGAAAGATATTCCATGTTCCCGGATTGGAAAAATCAATATTGTGAAAATGGCCATCCTACCCAAAGCAATCTACAGATTCAATGCAATCTCTATCAAATTACCCATGACATTTTTCACAGAACTAGAACAAACAATCCAAACATTTATATGGAACCACAAAAGACCCAGAATCGCCAAAGCAATCCTGAGGAACAAAAACCAAGCAGGAGGCATAACTCTCCCAGACTTCAAGAAATACTACAAAGCCACACTCACCAAAACAGTGTGGTACTGGTATCAAAACAGACAGACAGACCAATGGAACAGGATAGAGAATCCGGAAATAAACCCTGACACCTATGGTCAATTAATCTTTGACAAGGGAGGCAAGAACATAAAATGGGAAAAGGAAAGTCTATTCAGCAAGCATTGCTGGGAAACCTGGACAGCTGCATGCAAAGGAATGAAACTAGAACACACCCTCACACCATGCACAAAAATAAACTCCAAATGGCTGAAAGACTTAAATATACGACAGGACACCATCAAACTCCTAGAAGAAAACACAGGCAAAACACTCTCTGACATCAACATCATGAATATTTTCTCAGGTCAGTCTCCCAAAGCAATAGAAATTAGAGCAAAAATAAACCCATGGGACCTTATCAAACTGACAAGCTTTTGCACAGCAAAGGAAACCCAAAAGAAAACAAAAAGACAACTTACAAAATGGCAGAAAATAGTTTCAAATGATGCAACTGACAAGGGCTTAATCTCTAGAATATATAAGCAACTTATACAACCCAACAGCAAAAAAACCAATCAATCAATGGAAAAATGGGCAAAAGACCTGAATAGACATTTCTCCAAGGAAGATATACAGATGGCCAACAAACACATGAAAAAATGCTCAACATCGCTGATTATAAGAGAAATGCAAATCAAAACTACCATGAGATACCACCTCACACCAGTCAGAATGGCCATCATTAATAAATCCACAAATAACAAGTGCTGGAGGGGCTGTGGAGAAAAGGGAACCCTCCTGCACTGCTGGTGGGAATGTAAACTGGTACAGCCACTATGGAGAACAGTGTGGAGATACCTTAGAAATCTATACATAGAACTTCCATATGACCCTGCAATCCCACTCTTGGGCATCTATCCGGACAAACCTCTACTTAAAAGAGACACGTGCACCTGCATGTTCATTGCAGCACTATTCACAATAGCCAGGACATGGAAACAATCCAAATGTCCATCAAGAGATGACTGGATTCGGAAGATGTGGTATATATACACAATGGAATACTACTCAGCCATGAAAAAGGATGACATCATGCCATTTGCAGCAACATGGATGGAACTAGAGAATCTCATACTGAGTGAAATGAGCCAGAAAGACAAAGACAAATACCATATGATATCACTTATAACTGGAATCTAATATCCAGCACAAATGAACATCTCCTCAGAAAAGAAAATCATGGACTTGGAGAAGAGACTTGTGGTTGCCTGATGGGAGGGGGAGGGAGGGGGAGGGATCGGGAGCTTGGGCTTATCAAACACAACCTAGAATAGATTTACAAGGAGATCCTGCTGAATAGCATTGAGAACTATGTCTAGATACTCATGTCGCAACAGAAGAAAGGGTGGGGGAAAAAACTGTAACTGCAATGTATACATCTAAGGATAACCTGACCCCCTTTCTGTACAGTGGGAAAATAAAAAAAAAAAAAAAAAAAACAAGTGTTCAAGGGTGTGGAGTAATGGGACCCTTGTACACAGAAGCTGGTGGAGTGTAAACCAATGCAGCCACTAGTAAAATAGTAGGCCAGTTCCTTAAAAAATTAAAAATAGAACTACCATATGATCTAGCAACTCCACTTCTGGTATATACTCAAAAGTACTGAAAGCAGCCTATCAAAAGAGATAACTGCACACATCACAGCAGTTGTTCAACAGCCAATAGTGTGGAAATCCAAGTGTCCATTAATAGATGATTAAACAAAATGTGGATTAAATAAAATGGATTATTTAGCCTTCTTACACACCTTGAGGACATTACACGAAGTGAAATAAGCCAGTCACAAAAACATATAATTACACTTACATGAGATATCTAGACAAAAAGTAGAATGGTGACTGCCGGGGAAGGCGGAAATATTTAATGGATACAGAGGGTCAGTTTTGCATGATGAAAAAGAATTCTGAAGATTGGTTATACAACAATATAAATGTACTTGTCAACACTGAACTGTACACTTACAAACAGTTAAGATAGCAAAATGGTGTATTTTATGTATTTTGCCCTAATTAAAATTTAATACAGTAACTTCAAATAACCTTATTACCTTTACATTCCAAAATCACTTCGCACTCTGAAAGATACCAGCCTTCCTCATCTCCTCAAAATCTTTCATGGAATCATAATTTCTGTAGAAATCTGCGTATGCCTTCTTTCTTGGTTCAGCCACAGCAAACTAAAACGCAGCATACCACATTAGGATTTATTTTACAGATCATCACAAAAATATCTAAAGACAACATAAACCAAGTTTGTATTAACCTTTAAACTTGAACCCTATTATTAAGGCCCT
Organism: Sus scrofa; assembly: GCF_054392235.1. NCBI lineage: Eukaryota > Metazoa > Chordata > Mammalia > Artiodactyla > Suidae > Sus > Sus scrofa. The sequence continues at coordinate 37,099,261 of NC_139386.1, read as the reverse complement.
TAAGGAGGTAAAGTTAAAATGAGGTCCTTAGGATGGGTCCTAATTCAACACAACCAGCATCCTTACAGGAGGAGAAAATTCAGTCATGCTAACACACATAGGACCCTGTGATGAGAGGAAGACAGCCATCTACAAAGTCAAGGAGAGATGCCTGAGAAGAAATCAACCCCAGAGACATCTTGATCTTGGATTTTCAGCCTTCAAAAAAAAAACCTTCTATTTGTGGAAGCCACCCAGTTTGTTGTACTTTGTTATGGCAGCTCTAGCAAACTAATACAGCTTCATTTAAAGATGGAGGAAAAGCCATCCGGGGCATATGAGGTGTCACACTGAGGTGAACAGTGAAAGAGTAAGAGGAAGAGAGCACATTAAAGAGGAAATTCCTTTTAAAAAGCTCTAAACTCTTTATGAAAATAAAATACATTTTCAAATTTAAAAGCACATCTTTGGACCATGAGCACAAAGTAAAAAAATCAAATATACATACCTTATAGAAAGTTGCAACCCCCAATGAGACAATGAATGCTCCAACAATATGAAATCGCAGACGCTTGGCCAGAAGGCCACGCATCTGAGGTTTGGTCAAAGAACTAGTAGCCATGGTAATTTTTCTCCTTGACAGCTAAAATAATAAGAAACAACTCTTAGGACATACGACACCTAAAGAATGCTTCTGCATAATACATTTTGTCACCTCGAGGCCCAGGCAGGAGAGCGGACCGACTACGCCCCCAAAGCCTAAGGTCTTTGCTGGCTTAGCCAGTTTCATCTCCAATACCCCCCGCCCCCGGCTGAATGAACATCAAATAATCAAGACAATCGCGGCCCAACACTAGCCAGGGAAGAAAAATGACAAAAACCTCCCGCAACTACAGTAAAAATTAATAGCAGCTCTGGACTGATATAAGTGTAAACACATTTCTGGCATTTACTCTATAAATTTACTACCAATTCATTTATTTAACCCTCGAGACAACTCTGTGGGGCAGTTATTCCATTTTACTGAGAAAAACGGGACGCATGAAGATTACACAACTATTTCAAGGTCAGGCGGTCAACGGCTAAGACTCGGCCGGGACCCCCGCAGGGCCTGCAAGGCCCGCTTTGTGACCCGCGGCGCGTGGGCCGGCTTCTGAGCTCTCCTGCGTGAGCCGCAGGGGCCGAGGCGCAAAGGCCGTGAGCGCGCGGAGAAGCTGCAGGAGGCCCACCGCTGACCTCCAGCCACAGGCACGGAGGCCCTCCTGCAGCTTCCCAGTTCTAATCACAAAGGCTACCGCAAAGCTGACGCAGGCCGAGTGCCGACGTTGCTCCTCACGCCTCAGGCCAGAATGAGGAAGAAATCACCCTCCCTTTTTGCGGGTGAAAACACTGGGATCAGACAGGTCAAAAGACACAACCAAGGTCACAATGAATGGAGAAAAAAACACAGCGAACACCGGGCCGAGCCGGCCGCCTCCGAAGCGCTCGGCGGTTCCTCTAGGCCCCCGGAGCAAACCTGACCCCTGTGGGTCCCCGCCGCCTGCCCACTTCCCCCCAGAAACTGCCACAAGAGCGTGCTGGGGTTGAAGCGGGCCAGAGGGCCCAAGTTTCCCGACCGCAAAAATGCAGAGTCACGACTCAACTCCAAAGCAGACCAAGGGCCGGCAGCGGGAGGCGGCAATAAGGTGAAACCAAACGAGAGACGCAAAAGTAACAGGACTCACCTCCACAACAACGTCCTTGCAGACTGACGGAGAAATGGACGGGGTTCCAGCACCGCGCAGGCGCAAAGATAAAGGAAGCAGAGAGGATCCCGCGACGGTGGCCGAAAGAGTTCAAAAGGCCTCCGGCGCGTCTCTCGCCGTTCACAGCTGAAGTTTTGTCTTTTTCCTGTACAACCTTGGATTTAAAGCTTGATCTTCCGAGTCACTTTCCTTGGTAAACTGGAGATATTGACCTTACTCATACACAGGATTGATATGAACTTATTAGGGAGTTCAAAGAGATTCAATATGTGAATTTTTAAAAAGTGTATCCTACAAAGACAGCACAAGTCAACCTGGGCATGGATTGCTCCAACTATGTGCACAAACCGACATTTTTATTATGATGACTACCTTTACACGTCTAGCCGCTTGTTTGAGTAACGAGACTGCCAAGTTCCAGGAGTTCACAGCCCAGCAGATGAGACATAGGTAAACAGATCAACACCAATTCCAAGCAGTGGAAGCTATCATGAAGATGTGACCCAGCTGCTCCAAAACCAACTGCCTGCTGGGCAGAACTGAGCAAGTTTTGATGGAAATATTTGTGTGGATTTTTGGTAAAAGACAAGTAAAGAAAGGCATCTGAAAGGTTATGGAAAGTGATATGTGAAAGAAAGTCTCTTGTGCCTTAGGGGTTTTTGTTGTAATAACCTGGATTTATACTGCATTATTTAAGTCATCTCAGCAAGCACTGTGAAAGTCATAGGGACACAAAAGATACATAATATTGATTCAACATATATTCAACATTAATTACTATGTACTAGGCTCTGCTATTATTAGGACAGACCGTCAAGGAAGTGGGCTTTTTGTTAGTTTGTTTGCCTTTTCTTGAGCCGCTCCCGCGGCATATGGAGGTTCCCAGGCTAGGGGTCTAATCGCAACTGTAGCCACCCACTTACACCACAGCCACGGCAACGCAGGATCCGAGCCGCGTCTGCGACCTACACCACAGCTCACGGCAACGCCAGATCCTTAACCCGCTGAGCGGAGGCCAGGGATCAAACCCTCAACATCATGGTTCCTAGTCGGATTTGTTAACCACTGCGCCACGAGAGTAACTTCAAGGAGGTGGTGCTTGTAAGGGAATCTTGGTCCTTCAATTTAACAGACATCCTGGGGAGTAAACCCCTTCAGCTACACAAATGGTGCTAATTGAAGGTCAAGTGGGTTTGTACATCAGCAACTTTTTTTTCAGGTTTCTTATTGTTGTTGAACCCAAGTTCATGTGCCTGAGGCACAGTGAGGCCAAACCTACACAGGTACAGACACAGACAAAGGTATCACAGTTTTCCTGCTTGAGTATAAAAACCTCTTTTTTCCCCTTTAATTTCAGGGTCACAGATGATTAAAATTCCTAGTAGCCTGGGTAGATCATTTATGGTGATACAGATCACTCACTCACATTTCCATGCCTCACTTCCAGATGAACTTGAATCAACAGTCAACTTACAAGGACCCCTAATGAAGATCAAAAGCTGGAAGAGAGAACAGGATTCAGACTCAGGTACAGAGACACACACACACCCAAGATAAAAGCCAAACCAATTCCAAAAGGCTCACTTTTATGCAAAAGCCTATACATAAGAAATCTCATCCCATTTTCCTTCCCTTCTACGAAACAGTTTTAGTTAAAGATGGTGTTTATTTATTTATCAGCCACACCTGCAGCATATGGAAGCTCCCAAGCCAGGGATCAAACCTGAGCTGAAGTCAGGACATACTCCACAGCTGCAGCAACACCGGATCCCCAACCCACTAACACATGATACTGCACAGACAATGCTGGATCCCCAACTCGCCACACCACAGCAGGAACACCAGTGGTGTTATAATTTAGAGAGCCATTAGCAGCCATTGTTCTCCTTATCCCAAGGAGTACTGAAGCCCAGGGTTACAATAAAATACGATTTTCTTTAATTCAAGAGAACAGAGTTGAAGATCTCCCACTGTTGTAGATACACCAGAGGGGACTACAAGATGGACCTGAGCTTTGATCACTCCTACTTAACTATTCACGGCGCTGTTATCAAATACCAAGCAAACAGCCAACCCACGCAATGCAGAATAACCTCTCAGCATCTGTTCCCTAGCTCCGAATAGAGAAATTCTCAACCAGTGCCCCACTAGAGATGGGGCCAGATGACCATGCCTCGGTCCAAAAGGAAAAATTCCAACCAATGCTCCACCGCAGGTGAAAGCCAGTGCAATAGGGAAGATCCCTTTACAGTTAGGAACAGCCACATGACTCCCTTTGGCCAAATATGAGTGGAAGCAACATGGGTCACGTCTGGGCAGACGCTCCACACCCCGGCATGTGGTCTTCCATGGGTTTTTCTGTCTTGCTTTTGTTATAATGAAGTTTTGATTGAGAAGCCACCTGTATCACCTGCGTCTTTGAAAGACAAAGGTAAGCAGAGACCTCCTCCTATACCACACTGGCTAGGTTCAATGAGTGAGAAATAAGCAGTGCAGTAGCATGTTACTCCACTGAGATTCAGGGACTGTTTGGTTCTAGAGACAAACTTGGATGTCTAGAGTCCAAGAAGGTCAAGTGGTTCCACTGTGTGAAAAAAAAATTTTTTTGTTGTTGTTGTTGTTGTTGTTGTTATTGTGAAAAAAATTTTTTAAAAGACAAGCTTAGCTCATCCTGACTAATACAGAAGGTTTGGGGGGAAAAAAAAGTGTTTTAGTTAAATGTGTGTGTGTGTGCTTACACAGATAAAATGAGTTAACAGAGACAGTGAGAGTGTGAAAAAGAAATGGAGACATTAAGGCAACACTGGAAATGAGCTATGTTGATCCCACAATTTCTCCCAAGTTGGAAACAAAAGGGGCCTTTCAGGGTAGGGGTATCCCTGGGCCCAGTGCTAACCTTCAGAGAAGGGAAGCCCTGAGTTTTTTAATAGAACCTGTCTGCTTCTTAAGAGTCCTCCAGCTGCCTACCAAAGGGAACTCAGGGTGTTTGGACCCCTCACGAGGGGTTGCCTGGGGTGTCAGCTCCCCGAAGACTTCTTAGACTGATGGGGCCCAGGATTCTAGGGGACTCGGGACTCCCCCAAAGTGTGTATGTGGATCAGAGACAACGTTTTCTGGCCACTCTAAAGCTACATCACTGCCTCACTGCATTGTAAGCCCTATGCAGTACCTAGGACTTTGCAAAACATGTTCACATCTATGTTTTCATTTTGCCCTCAATAATCCCAAGAGATGATCAGGGATTCTTGTATTTTACATAAATAAACTGAGGGTCACAGTGGTAGAGAAAAAGAGCAGGACTAGGAATAGAATCTGGAGTGAGAGTCCTCCCACAGCAGGAAACAGATCTGCCTCCCTGGACACCATTCATTAGCCTACTGTGATCTGTTGAGCACCTACTGTGTGCTCTGTGTGTTCCTGATAGCTAAGAGAATAGTCTCAAGATACCACTGATGACACTCCCCCAAATCCGTAAATTAGTTCAAAACCTTCCATTTCTCTTTAGTTGGATAAATATATCTTCCTAGGTCCCACTTAGAAAATCTAAGAGGTTATTTATTCAAACAAATAGTGATGAGGTTTAGACAATAACTAAAGACCAGATATTGGTTCTTCTCTGCTCATTTCAGAGCCAGCAGTAGTTAAAAACAAACTTCTCAGAATCAAACTGGCATTAGTCACAGAAGTTATACACAGAAATGTTCTAGCCTGATAAAAGCCTTTATGAAATGAAGCTGTTAAATGAACGAGTCATGTTAAACTCAGCTTTATTAAGAATAGAGAAAGAGCAAAAAAAGAAAAAAAATTACTAAATAGAAAAAAAATCAAGAGAAGGGAAAATACCCTATTTTAACTTCAAAGAGGACACAACAAAGTCAAAAGATAGTCTAAGATAGGACACTTGATAATAACTTCTGATTCTTAAAAAGAGGATCTCTCAGTAATTACTTAGGGATAACACTTTGAAATAGTATTGATTTTAATTTGTGAATTTCACCATACTATTCTACTTTTGCTTATGTTTGATGTTTTCCTCAATAAAACATTTACAACAAATGTCTTTTGTTGTTGTTGTTGTTTAGTTTTGCAAGAAGAGTTTAGTATGACATAGCTTCTCAAGATGAGTGCTTGCAGCAAGAAGACCCATTTAGATGTTCAAGTTCTAATGGAGCTTTACAGTCCCATTTTTGTATAGTTATAGGAAAACTGAAACATGTTGTCCCCGATATCTTGGTAAAATTGACTTCTCCAAGCCTCAGTTTTCTCATTTGTAAAAATGGGGATAATAATAGTTTGTACCCCACAGGATTAGAGAGAGTATGGAAAGAACTGAGGGAGTTCCTGTTGTGGCACAATGGAAACGAATCCAGCTAGTATCCATGAGGATACGAGTTCAATCCCGACCTTGCTCAGTGGGTCAGGGATCCAGCGTTGCCATGAGCTGTGGTGTAGGTCGCAGACTCAGATCTGGCATGGCTGTGGCTGTGGCATAGGACAGCAGGTGGAATTCTGATTGGACCCCTAGCCTGGGAACTTCCATATGCCATGGGTGTGGCCCTAAAAACCTAAAGAAAAAAAAAAAAGAAGAAAGAAAGAAAACCAAGCACAGCTTAACAATAAGTGTTGAACAGATATGGTATATATTATTATATGCCACTAGAAACATAAGTGTTTATTATTTTGCTTAAGAGAGAAATGCCCATACATTATATTTTCTTTGTGAAATCACTAATAACATCCCTTTTCACTTTCTATATTGTCTTGGTTTGGGCAATAAAATGATATGTCCCCCTTATCAAGATCACATAGCTGGTAAGTCGCAGTAGAAGGGATCTGAACACAGAGTAAAGACCATGGGAATCACAAGGCTAAAAGTAAGAAGAATTTCCAGTCCAGAAACCAGGAACTCTCCTTCTAGCCTTTGCACAGACCAGGATGTCCCATAGACCAGGAAGAAAATATTCTGTATATTCTGTATGCAGAAGGCCTCCTCATATAGACTTCCTGCCCTGCCCTGTCTTCTTCTTTGTTTTTTCCATTGGAGTATAGTTGATTTATAGTGTTGTGTCAATTTTTGCTGTACAGCATAGTGACCAAGTCATATCTATAATACATTCTTTTTCTCATGCCAGATTCCATCATGTTCCATCCCAAGAGACAGGACATAGTTCCCTGTGCCATACAGTAGGATCCCATTGCCCATCCATTCCAAACGTAATGGTTTGCATCTACCAAGCCCACACTCCCCGTCCATCCCACTTCCTCCCCCTCCCCCTTGGCAACCACAAGTCTGTTCCCCATGTCCATGAGTCTGCCTCTGCTTTGTAGACAGGTTCCACATACAAGTGATATCACATGGTATTTGTCTTTCTCTTTCTGACACACTTCGCCTAGTATGAGAATCTCTAGTTGCATCTGTGTTTCTGCAAAAGGCATTATTTTTCTTTTTTATGACTGAGTAATATTCCACTGTACATATGCACTACATTCTCCTAATCCATTCATCTGTCAATGGACATTTAGGTTGTTTCCTTGTCTTGGCTATTGTGAATAGTGCTATCTTGTTTTGTTTTTCTACTCCTTGTACTTTCCAATCTGAATAGTCCTCATTTTGATCCTTCCACAGTACAAATGAATGTCTTCAGCATTACACACGAGCCTCAGACCACTCTTCGGCCTTCTTTGTATTATTCTTGCAAGTGACTGTCCCCCACATCTGACTTGGATGACAGACCATTCACTTCCCCTTTTGTATATAGGCTTTTAAACGCCAAACTCACATGAGAGTCCCCTGAACAACCATATTAATTTTGGCCTCCCATGTTGAGATTATCTATAATTATATTTTTATTTTTTAATTAATTTTCACTTTGTTGTCCTCTCATTCCTCTTAAGCCATCCTGTTTTAAGTGGCATCAGACTACACCTGCCATTTCTCCAAAGAACTAAGAAATATAAAAATTCTGCTTTCAGTCTGAGGTGCTCATTCTACAAATATTTACTGAGGTTACTATGGGTCATACTTTGTGGCAGTTTTTGTGGGAGCAAAGATGAACATGATTCAGTCGCAAACACTGGGGAGCACCTAGAGTCATGCAGACCCCTGCTTTCCCATCATGAACTCCAAGACACTGCCCTCTATGCCTCCCATCTCTTTAACATAACCAGCTATTCTCTGTATTGATAGACTTAAGCTCAGTATATCAATTTTCTGTGCTTTTCTGTCTTCTAGAGAGATCGAATCCAGACAAGTACAGATGAGTGCAGCCTCAGGAGAGCAGGTCTTAGTGTGCCTGCAGCCTAACCTAGAGTTTCCAAGCTTCAGTGGTCTGCACACCCTTATATGATTACTTATTAGCATTTTTCTTTGAATTGACTCATTTAAAGAAAAAATCAGCATAGCCATTAACATTCGTAGATGCTAACTTGGCCTGTCCCATTGTCCACACCCCTACCATTGTCCACACCCCCACCACCATCAACCTGGGAGGAAGCGTTTTCTATACACACTATCCTCAGGGTAGTCAACTTGTTGAAGTGATTTGAAGCCTCCCCATTGGCAAATGGTCTTAAGAGTCACAACTTTTGATTAGCGTGAGCTTTCTAGGGAAAAAGAAAGTTTTAAAGAATCAGCCGCTAAGTCCATCAGGAATAAGGGTATAAAGAAAATGCACTATAAGAAGTAAATCCAGAATACGCGCAGTACCCTACTCCAAGGGAAATTAACTAGGAAGAGAAGAGGCGTGTCAGGGAAGAGGAAACTAGAACTTGGATGCTTCGTGGGTTGCAGAGAGGGGGTTCAGGCCAAGTCTAGCAGGTTCTGTAGAGCAGAGCTGCTTATATTTTAATGTGTGTGCGAATTCTGCCTCAGTGAGGCTGGAATGGGGCTGAACATTCTGCATGTCTGATTAGGTCCCAGGCAATGCTGGTGTTGCTGACCCACAGATTATATTCTGATATGCAAGGCTGTAGAACTGTCCAGAGACAGCCAGGGTCTCCTTGGGGGAATCTGTTCTGAGATGGAGTTATGGGCCCCAAAGAGCCAGAAGATGGATGAGAAAGACAAAAACTAAATTTCAGGAGCCAGTGCTGGGGACAGTGGCAAGATTCAGAGAGACTGCGCTGCGCTCGGTGAAGGGACAAGGCTGACCAGGCATCCAGTTCCTCTTTGAGGTCAAAATAAACATTGCTCCATAGAGAAGGGGAGGAGGTGGGATAATTCTAAGGAAAATTCTGAACTGATCTGAAAAGGCTGAATTTTATATCAGGGTTGATTGAACTGAGTCACACTTTCTGTGGCTGAGGAAGAAATAGGGCACGAGTGTTTTCCTGAGTTCAGTTATAGAGAAATAAAATGAAAACTCTTGTATAGGGAAGCCCAGTAAATAAAATTCATACCTGTTAAAATATTAACTTAATTTTATAATATATTATCAATTATATATAATGTATAAATTATATAACTTTAACAATTTTTAAAAACAAATTCATGTAAATTTTATATCACTACAGCACATAAGCCAGGATCATTAGAGAACCAAGTAATAATCTCATTAATGTCAAATTGAAGGAGCTGAAAAAAATAATTTAATTGAAGGCTCTGAATCTGACTTTACAAAAACATTACTTTCTCCTTGACTAATCAGATGGATTGAAGGAGTACTGAAAAAGTATTAACTTCCTCATTGTATGATACAACTTTTTTTTTTTTTTTTTGGCTTTTTAGGGCCTCACCCATGGCATATGGAGATTCCCAGACTAGGGCCAAATCGGAGCTACAGCTGCTGGCCTACACCACAGCCACAGCAATGCGGAATCTGAGCCACATCTTCAACCTACACCATAGCTCACGGCAACGCCGGATCCTTAACCCACTGAGCAAGGCCAGGGATTGAACCTGCAACCTCATGGTTCCTAGTTGGATTTGCTTCCACTGTGCCATGACGGAAACTCTTTTTTTTTTTTTTTTTTTCTGCTATTAAGGGCTGCGCCTGAGGCATATGGAAGTTCCCAGGCTAGGGGTTAAATCAGAGCCACAGATGCCGGCCTATGCCACAGCCACAGCAACACTGGATCCAAGCTGCATCTGCAACCTACACCATAGCTCACAGAAACTCTTGATACTTAACCAACTGAGTGAGGCCAGAGGTCAAACCAGCATCCTCGTGGATACTAGTTGGCTTCATTACCCCTGAGCCACAATAGGGACTCCAACATTTTAAAAATCTTTGAATTGGGGAAATTTCAGACACACGTGAACTTGACAGAATAGCATGGTGAAAGACCCTATCACCCAGCATGGACAGTGGTCAACCGATGACACAGCTTTGTTTTAGCTCATCCCCCATCTCCCTTCCTCTCGATGATTGCTTCAGAGCAAACCCCAGACATTACATAATTTCACCTGTAAATATTTTATTATATATCTCTAATAAACTCTATATTATATTTCATGATACTAATATATTTCATACTGTAACTACAGTATCATTATCACTCCTGAAACAATGATATTCCCCCTCTATTATACAATATCCGAGTGTTCAGATTTCAAAAAGTCTTTTTTTTTAACTATTTGAATAAGGGCCACTTGTTGCAATTGTCTAACATGTCTTTTCCCTCTCTTCTAATGCATCCTTTTCTTTCCTTTGCAATTTACGTTCTTGGTTTTTTTGTTTGTTTGTTTGTTTGGTGCATTGTTTGTGTACTACTTAAAATCATCTTGCATGAGTTGTCCCATACCTTGGGGAACACTGACACTTTGGTCAATAATTGTAACTCATGGTTCTGGCACATAGGAAGCACACATCCATATTTGTTGAAGGAGGAGTTCCCATCATGGCTCATCTGACTGGTATCCATGAGGGCGCAGATTTGATCGCTGGCCTTGCTCAGTGGGTTAAGGGTCTGGCATTGCCATAAGCTATGATGTAGGTCACAGATATGGCTCAGATCCCACGTTGCTGTGATTGTGGTGTAGGCCAGCGGCTATAGCTCTGATTTGACCCCTAGACGGGAAACCTCCACATGCTGCAGGTGTGGCCCTAAAAAGACAAAAAAAAAAAAAAAAAAAAAAAAAAAGTGGAAGGAAATAAAGGAAAAAAAGGGAGGGAGGGTTGGGAAGAAGCAAGAACTAGAAGTTACTGTGTGCTCTTCCCAGGGTGAGGGAGTCTGACACAACTGATATTTTCCTGCCCAGGTTAAGACTGTCAATGCCTTCTCACCGTTTGCAGGTTAAGTTCACGCTCCTAACATAGTGAAAGAGCAAGTTCTAGTCTGCTCCAGTCTACCTTTTCAGTTTCTTGCCCAGAGTCACCTAATAAGGAAACCAGTCCATGGTCATGGCTATAAAGTCCTCTCTTGATAAGCCCCATGGTCATCCTACTCTCCAGAAGCAACTACTTGACCATTTCTTCAGTTGGTGACCTTTACATGTATAAATCATAGCCATAATTATGCAACCATGTGCTATTACATGGAAGTATTAATGCTATGCTTTCATCATGTAATAATGTGCTATCATAGATGTTACCGCTGTGGCACAATGGGATCAGCGGTGTCTTGGGGCTGTGGCTTGGATCTGATCCCTGGCCCAGGAACTCCATATGCTTCAGGGTGGCCAAAAAATATAATAATAATAATAATAGTAACAATAAGTGCTATCACAGGGAAGGAAAACTTTTCCTTTCTTCCCTTCTAGGTTCTGGTATAATAATTAAGTTGACATAAGACAGATTAACAGGAGAAACACAAACTTAATTTATATGTACAAAAACTCATAAACAATATGAGATTCAAAGAAATGGCCAACCATGAAGCTTTAATACCAAAAGGTCTAAAAAGACCAAGACACAATATATTGGTGAAGAATCGATCAGACAAAGTTTGGAGTTGGGGTGGTAAATTAGCAAAGAAGTAACAAAGTTTGTTTACAAGGACTTCTAGAGAGCTCTACATTATCTCTCTCTGGTAATAAGGATGTCTCTCTAGCTAATGGAACAAGGACGGTGCCTTTCACAGGGAAGAGTTATTTTCTGTTTTCAGAGGGACCAAGAGGGTCAGAGTGTCCGTCTTGCCTGGCTATTTCTTGACTAACTTTAAGTGGCATATTTGGGAGGGCTATATTTATCTCCCATTTAATATGATAGCATAACACAACATCAAATAAACTTCTTGATTTATCAGTATTATCTATTAACTTCCTACTATGATAGACAATCATCGAGCTCACTTATCTCTTAGGACTCCTTCCCTGCTTCTATTTAGTTATCTCGATTGGTTATAAATAGATACCAAAAAATGCATACCTCTCTCCATATGTTGAATGAATGCTCTTGTCTCCACTCCCCCTTTTTCCTAATATATATTTTAAGCTTCTCAAGCTGATTTTCTCCATCAGTGGTAACAGTGAGGTTCCAAGTGTTTGCCCTTGAACTTGCTATGAAAGAAATATAAAAAGATAAGGAAGAGAAAAACGCTTCTTCCCAAGGAGATATTTAAACCATTTGAGACAAGGTATCCTATTTATTATACCAGATAGAGTATGGGATGAATTCATTTAAATTCCTTTCCCCCGTTTTATTGAGGTATGACTAACAAATAAAAATTGTATGAACATAGGTTGTACAATGTGGGTTTTTTGGTTCATATTAAAGTGTACAATGTGATACTTTAATCTATGTATATACTGTGAAATTATATACAATGGAAGTATGATTCAGCCATAAAAAGGAAATCCTCCCATTTGCAACAACATGGATAAACCTAGAGGACATTATGCTAAGTGAAACCAGCCAGATATAGAAAGATAAATATCGTATGACCTCATTTGTTTGTGGAACATAAAAAAAGTCAAACTCATAGAATCAGAGAAACGAATGGTGGTTGCCAGGGGGTGAAGGGTAGAGGACATGGGGAGATACCACCAAAGGGTACAAACTTTGAGTGCTGAGGATCTGATGTACAGCATGGCGACTGTAGTTAACAACACAGTATTATGTTCTTGAAATTGACTAAGAAAGGGAATATGAAGTGTTCTCACCACAAACAAAAAGAAAGAAAATAGGCAAGTTCCCCATTGTGGCACAGCGGAAATAAGTCTGACTAGTATCCATGAGGACGCAGGTTCGATCCCTGGCCTCGCTCAGTGGGTTAAGTATCCGGTGTTGCTGTGAGCTGTGATGTAGGTTGCAGACGCGGCTGGATCTGGCATTGCTGTGGCTGTGAGGCAGGCCAGCAGCTGCAGCTCCAATTCGACCCCTAGCCTGGGAATTTTCATATGTTGCAGGTGTCGCCCTAAAAATCCAGGCAGGCAGGCAGGAAGGAAGGAAGATGGATGGAGGGAGGAAGAAAGGAAGAAAGAAAACAGTCTGTAGTCTATCTTTCCATTTCTTTCAAAGTGAAATCAATCAATCAATCTTCCTCTCATTCTTGCTTTCTCACTCTCTACACTGGGGGAGAATGAGGCATTCTCCGCAGAGATGCGTATGTGTTAAATGTTTTGCCAACAAATTTGCCAGTAACCCCTCTATTTTCAGCCCCATATTTTGCTGTCAGAGTCCTCAGCCTCTCCGGGTTTATGACACGTAGTTGCATGGTCTCCTCGCTACAATATCCAGCATGCATTCTTTTAAGTGAGGTTTCCTCCTTCCCACCTCATTAAATACTTACTCCACCACCTTCTTTCAGTCTCCAGAAATTTGTTGAAGCCTCTGTTCAACTGATGCTCCCTATTTATTTTTGTGGGTTTATAACTTTCTCCTTTACAGTAATTTTGAGGGGTTTGGAGGAAGAGGAGCTAAACATGTGTGCTTAATCCACTACATAAAATTACAAGTCTGAAAGTGTAGTTTAGAAATCTTACCATTTCCAGTGCTTTTGTCCCTTCCAGCAGATGCAGGCTCCCATCTGGGATCATTTCTCTTCAGCCCTGGGAACTTCCTAAGCATTTCCGGCAGTTCAGGTCCAGTGCCAACACATTTCCTTACCTTTTGTTTTTCTGAAAATGTCTATATTTAGCCATCATTTTTCTATTTTTAAAAATTTTACTTTAAAGCTTACTGAAAACTGCAAGAATAGTACAAAGAACTCCAAGTACTGGTGACTGGTAATATTTCATTGCTAACATTTTGCCACATCTGCTTAATCATTCTATTTTTTTGTCCCTCTCTGTCCCCCTGCTTCTGTATATGTATATACATCATACATAATTTTGATATTTTTATAATATACAGCATATAATTTTCCAACCATTTGAAAGTAAGCTGTAGATATAATGACCCAGATTCAGAGAATTAACAATACTACCAGGACTTCCTGTTGTGGCTCAGTGGTTAACAAATCCAAATGGGACCCATGAGGTTGTGGTTCCATCCCTGGCCTCGCTAAGTAGGTTAAGGATCTGGTGTTGCAGTGAGCTGTGGTGTAGGTTGCAGATGTGGCTGGGATCCCCCATTGCTGTGGCTCTGGCGTAGGCTTGGCGGCTACAGCTCAGATTAGACCTCTAGCCTGGGAACCTCCATATGCCGAAGGTGCGGCCCTAGAAAAGGCAAAAAGACAAAAAAAAAAAAGAAAGAAACAATACTACCACCTAATTCACAGATCCCACTCCAGTTTCAGTGATGGTCCTGATGATATTCCTTATAAATCTGCACTCTAATCCAGAATCACATATCATATTTAGTTACCATGTCTCTTTAATTTCCTTCCATCTGGAAGACTATGCCTCTTTTTGTCTTTCATGACCTTGACATTTTTTGAAAAGTACGTGCCAGTTATTTTGCAGAATATCACTCAGTTTGGGTTTGTCTTACATACTATTCTTTTCTTTTCTTTTGCATATTTTTTAGGGCCACACCTGAAGCATATGGAAGTTCCCAGGCTAGGGGTCAAATTGGAGGTGCAGCTGCCAGCCACGGCAACAGAGAATCCAAGCCATGTCTGTGATCTACACACAGCTCACAGCAATGCTGGATCCTTAACCCACTGAGTGAAGCCGGGGCTCAAACCCATGTCCTCATGGATACTAGGTGGGTTAGTTACCGCTGAGGCACAACAGGAACTCCTATTCTTATGTCAAGAGAGATTTCTTTGTTTGGCTGGAATAACACAGAAGTGATGCTATGTCCCTCTCAGTGCATCCTTTCAGTAAACACACAACGTCAGTTGTCCTCATTCCTTGTAGTGTTCACTTTTACTACTTGGTTAAGGTGGGTAAATGTCCCTAAATATCCAAACAAACTAGAAAAAAGGCAAAGTTGGAGGACTCACATTTCCCAATTACGAAAAATGTGGTACGGCATAAAGACAGACATATTGATCAATGCAGTAGAATAGAGAGCCCCCCAGCACCCCTCATCTATACAGTGAAATGATTTTCCATAATGGTGCCAAGACCATTCGATGTGAAAGGACAGTCTTTTCAACAAATGTTATTGGGGAACATGCAAAAGAATGAAGTAGGACTCTTTCCTTATATTACATACAAAAATTAACTCAAACTGACTCAAAGACCTAAAGGTCATAACTAAAACAATACAACTCAGAAGAAAACACAAGAGAAGCTTTATGATTGTATTTTGCAATGGTTTCTTGGGTATGATGTCAAAAGCACAGGCAACAAAAGAAAAATTAGATAAATCAGATTACATAAAGATTTAAAACTTTTGTACATCAATAGGATTAATCCACAGAGTATAAAGGCAAACTACAGAATGAGAGAAAATATTTGCAAATTCAGTGTCTGATAAGGAGCTAGTATTTGGAATACATAGAGAACACCTAGAATTCAATAACAACAACAAAAAATAAACAACCCAATTCAAAAATGGGCGAAGGACTTGAATAGACATTTCTATAAGAAGATCTCCAAATGGTCAATTAGATGGTTAACATCACTAATCATTAGAGAGATGCAAATCAAACCCACAATGAGATACTATTTCATACCCATCAGGATGGATATTATTTAAAAAAAAAAACAACAGAAAATAACAAGTGTTGGGGAGGATGTAGAGAAATTGGAACTCTTGTGCCGTATTGCTAAGAATCTAAATTGTTGTAGCCACTACGGAAAATAGTATGGGAGTTCCTCAAAAAAATTAAATATAAAATTACCACATGATGTACCAATTCCATTTCCAGGTCAATACCCAAAAGAAGTGAAAGTACGGTCTCAAGGAGATATTTATATATTCGTATTCATAACAGTATTATTCACAACAGTTAAAACATGGAAACAACCCAAGTGTCTATTGACAGATGAATGGAGAAACAAAATGTGGTATATACATACAATTAAATATTATTTAGCTTTAAAAAGAAATGAAATTCTGACATATCCTTATATTGATGAACCTTAAAGACCTGATGCTAAAAGAAATAAGCCAGTGAGGAAAAGACACACACTATATGATTCTACTCATGTGAAATACCTAGACTCAGCAAATTCATAGAGATAGAAAGTTGAATGGTGGTTTCCAGTGGTTCTGGGAAAGGGGGGAATGGGGTGTTATTCTTTAATAGGTACAGAGTTTTACTTTGAAAAGATGAAAAGTTTCTGGGAAATAGGTAGTGGTGATAGTTGCACAACAAAGCAAACATATTTAATGTCACTGAACTAAACACTTAAAGATAACAAAGCTTTCCTTAAAAAAGATATATGCACCCACATGTTCATTGCAGCACTATTCACAATAGCCAAGACATGGAAACAACCTAAATGTCCATCAACAGGTGATTGGATTAGGAAGATGTGGTATATATACACAATAGAATACTACTCAGCCATAAAAAAGAACAAAATAATGCCATTTGCAGCAACATGGATGGAACTAGAGATTCTCATACTGAGTGAAGTTAGAAAGAGAAAGACAAATACCCTAAGATATCACTTATATCTGGACTCTAATATATGGCACGAATGAACCTTTCCACAGAAAAGAAAATCATGGACTTGGAGAATAGACTTGCGGTTGCCATGGGGGAGGAGGAGGGAGTGGGATGGATGGGGAATTTGGGGTTAACAGATGCAGACAATTGCCTTTGGAATGGATAAGCAATAAGATCCTGCTGTGTAGCACTGGGAACTATGTCTGGTCACTTATGATGGAGCATGATAATGTGAGAAGAAAGAATGTATACATGTATGTGTAACTGGGTCATGATGCCGTACAGTAGAAAATTGACAGAACACTGTAAACCAGCTATAAAGGAAAAAATAAACATCATAAGAAAAAATAATAATAAAATAAAAAATAAAAATAATTAAAATGGTAGAGTTCCCGTTGTGATGCAGTGGAAACAAATCCAAATAGGAACCATGAGGTTGCAGTTCAGTCCCTGGCCTAGCTCAGTGGGTTAAGGACCAGCATTGCCATGAGCTGTGGTGTAGGTCACAGATGTGGCTCAGATCTGGTGTTGCTGTGACTGTGGTTGTGATTAGACCCCTAGCCTGGGAAACTCCATATGCTGCAGGAGTGGCCCTAAAAAGGAAAAAAAAAAAAAAGGTAAAGTCTATGTTATTTAGATTTTACTGCAATAAAAAAGATGGCATGTGCCATGTTTCTCCACTGTAACGTTAAGAAGTATCTTGTAGTTACTATATTTGTAACTCCCTTCTTTAACATTGAAAACCTCACTCCCATTGTCTTCAATATATTATTTGCTAATCCTCTTGTATGTAATCAATTTCACAACCATATTGATCATCTCCTCAACCCTGCCTCGACCAACCGTATAGGCCAAAACCTTGACCCTGGCCACACTGATTGTGCCAGCTGAATTCTTGGCTGTGACAAAGACAAAATGAAGACCTTCAGTTTTGAAGGATATTTTCAGTGGCTATAGAATCTCAGGTTGACAAGTTTTTTTCCTCTTACATTGTTTTAAAAGATGTTATTCCATTTTTGGCTTCCATTGTTTCTGATTAGAAGTCAGCCATCAATCTTACTATTATTGTACGTCTAAATGTATTACCTATCTTTCCTCTGAGGGCTTTTAAAATTTTCTTTTTATCTTTGGTTTTCAGCAGTTTGACTATGCTATACCTAGGTGTAGTCTTTAAATAATTTATTCTGCTTAAGTCCTCTGAATTTTTTGGATCTATAGGTTATCTTTCATAATTCAGGCTATTATATCTTCAAATATTTCTTCTACCCCATTCTCTCTCCATTATTAGATCACTTGACACTGTCCCACTGGTCTCTAGCTCTCTGTCCTTTCACTTTTACTTCCTCTCTATGCTTTAATTTATCTAATTTCCATTATTCTGTCTTTAAGTTTACTCGTCCTTTCTTCTGCCATGTCCATCTGTTGTTGAGCCATTCAGTGGATTCAGTTCAGACAGTGTCTTTTTCAGTTTAGCATTTCCACTGGGTTCAAGAGTTTCTTTTCTCTACTACAATTAATCCATCTCTTCAGCCACTTGTTTAATATTTTGCTTTAAATATTTCAGTGGCTTTTTGCAGCAACTTAAATGGAACAAGAGACATTCATACTAAGTGAAGTAAGTCAGAAGGAGGAAGACAATACCATATGATATCACATATCTGGAATCTAATATATGGCACAAATGAACCTTTCCACAGAAAAGAAACAAATTCATGGACATGGAGAACAGACTTGCGGTTGTTGAGAGGGAGTGGGAGGGAGTGGGAAGGACTGGGAGCTTGGGATTAGTAGATGAAAACTGTTGCATTTGGAATGGATAAGCAATGAGATTCTGCTATACAGTCCAAGGAACTATATCTGATCACTTGTGATGGAATATGATGGAGGATAATGTGACTTTGCTGTACAGCAGAAATTGATGGAACATTGCAAATCAACTATAACAAAAAATTTTTAAAAAATAAAAGAAGGATCAAAAAAATATTTCCATGGCTTAAAACACCATAAGGGTGTTGAATTTTGTTCTGGCAGAAAGTTAAATTGCTGGTGGATCACTTTGATCCAGTTTACACTTACTTTAGTCTTTCACTGTGGGTCTGTTTCATGTTTTCCTTAGTTGTAGGGGTTAGTTTTTACTTATGTGGTATCATCCATACTCCTAGGGTATGGCCTTTGGGGAGTCTCAGCAAGGTCCCTCCACTCTGACTGGGCAATAAATCCAACGTCTTCACAGCATTGTACAACTTTCTCAAATCGAGGCTTGTTTTCAGGTTCTTCAGCTTTTGTTTTCTGCTAGGCCTTGTAGAGTCTTACCCAGCACTTATGCAGCTTAAGATTTGGCAAAGAATTGAAAAGAAACCTCTGTGCAGATTCCTGGGGCTATTTCGTTGGGGCTTCCCCTTTCTCTGTACCCTGTACTGCAATTGCCAGCCACTTTAGCAATCCCAATCTCCAATCTATTTATCTGCTCCAAATTTCTCACACATGGTTTAGAAAATGCCCTCAGGTTGAATACAGCACTTTCATTTTTTGCTTCTTTCCTCTCAAGGATGTTATGTACTGTGTACTGTCCAATACCTAAAACTAATTGTTTTATATCTTTCGTTCAGATTTATAAGCAATTGATAAACAGAAACCTCAATGAAATAGAGTTGGGAGACCAAAGGGGGAGCTTTCACATGCTGTGACAATAGAGTCCAACAGGAAGAAGGACTCCTCTTCTTTCCTGACAATAACTTAGCCAATGTAAAGCCATGGACTCTTTGTTTACCGTAGCCCTTCCAGCCTCCTTTTCCTCACTATAAAAGAGTTCTCCTTCCCTTACTTGTACATGCCTTTCCATGGTTGCAGATCCTAAACTGTAATTCTCTGCTAATCTCAACCCCCACCCCGCCTTTTTATTTATTTATTTTTTTTTGGTGGAGAAATAACTGGCAGTCTATTGGTTTTATTTATTTATTTGTCTTTTTATATAAAACCTTAGTGGCATATGGAGGTTCCCAGGCTAGGGGTCCAATCGGAGCTGCAGCCCCCAGCCTACACCACAGCCACAGCAATGCAGGATCTGAGCCGCATCTGCAACCTACTCCACGGCTCACGGCAACGCCGCATCCTTAACCCACTGAGCAAGGCCAGGGATAGAACTCACGTCCTCATAGATGCTAGTCTGGTTCATTAACCACTGAGCGATGATGGGAACTCCCAGTCTATTTGTTGTAGGTCACAGTTCAACAGTTGTTTATGGCAGGAGGGGAGGTTTGATACTAGTTACTCCATCATGTCCAGAGCCAGAAGTCCACAAATATTTCTCAAATTCTTACAGATAAATCTTATATTTATACAGTAAGAAATTAAAGGTGGGTAAACCCATATCATGTGATTTCCACTTTAGTTCTGTACATTATAGGAAATGTATGACCCCTATAACTTTTTTTTTTTTTTCTTTTTAGAGTTGTACCCACAGCATATGGAAGTTCCCAGGCTAGGTGTTGAATCAGAGCTGTAGCCACTGGCCTACACCACAGCCACAGCAACGCCACATCCAAGCCTCATCTGTGAACTACTACAGTTCACTTCGATGCCATATCTGTAACCCACTGAGTGAGGCCAAGGATTGAACTCGCATTCTCATGGATCCTAGTAAGGTTCATTACTGCTGACCCACAATAGGAACTCTGCATCCTATAACTTTAGTTACCTCAATTGCACTGAGAATACAGAAAGGATGACCTATAAATTCATGAAAACAGAGCTAAAACACCAAGAATCTATCTAAGCCATGCCCAGGTACCATTCCTTTTTTAAAATTTTGAGCCACTTAGATTTCAGGGTGTATTATAATGGTATGACCTGGACTATCTTGACCAATGACCAATCAAAGAATATCATAAAACTATTTTTTTAAGGGCCACAGCTGCAGCATATGGAAGCTCCCAGGCTAGGGGCTGAATCAGAGCTGCAGCCACAGTCACAGCAATGCAAGATCCTAGCCGCATCTGCGACCTACACCTCAGCTCATGGCGATGCCAGATCTTTAACGCACTGAGTGGGGCCAAGGATCAACCCAAAAGCTCATGGATACTAGTCAGGTTCATTACCACTGAGCCACAGTGTGAACTCCTCATAAAACTATTCTTAACAAGTAGAAAAGGAAGCTATGTGGCATCCATATTGTATCAGCCATGAAGAGCAATATCATGAGCATATGCACTAGTATTTAGATGAAAACTAACTTATATCCATACACATTTAAGTTGCTATGACATAAAGTACATCTCAGGGATCATTAAAAAAAATAACTCCCACCTTTAAAAAAAAAGAATTTTTCTCACTTCATTCGTTGAGAGTTCAAGTGGTTAATCTATTCTTACATGATTCTTACATGACCAAAAATACAAAAGTACACTCTAAGCATTGTATTATCAAAACATATTATATCATTGTCAGTGTCTTTAGGCCAAGTGTTAGAGTCTAGAACCAAAGCCGAGTATCACATTTTAGAAAAATCAGATACTTTTTTTTTGTCTTTTTGTCTTTTTGCCTTTTCTTGGGCCACTCCCGCGGCATATGGAGATTCCCAGGCTAGGGGTCAAATTGGAGCTGTAGCCACCGGACTACGGCCAGAGCCACAGCCACGCAGGATCTGAGATGCGTCTGCAACCTACACCACAGCTCATGGCAACGCTGGATCCTTAACACGCTGAGCAAGGCCAGGGATCGAACCCGAAACCTCATGGTTCGTAGTTGCATTCGTTAACCACTGCACCACAACGGGAACTCCGAAAAATCAGATATTTCTAAAGAGATTAGTCTACCTATCTTCTGCAAAGGGATGGGATCTGCATTTGCTACTTAATCATCTATTCCTTTTCTAGGAAATAAGCAATGTTATCAATAATGGCAAATGAGAAGACTAATTTACTTCATATGAGGCTTGGACTTTAATTCTCCCTTGACACTGAGGCTATATGCCACATGCATATGACTTACACATACACATATGTCCTATGTGAGACTATATGTCATAATGATACAAATTTTGAGTTACTCGAAAGGGAGTTCATGCCGGAGTCATCGTGGTTTAATGATATAAGCTGTTAGTGTAATCACGGATAAGTTTATCTCTTTGTGTCCCATCTGTAAAATAAATTTTTACTGTTGTTTCTGGTTCTTCTAAAGAATGTAGAACAAGCTGGTCATTAATAACCATTTAATAAATGTTATCAATCATCATCATGATCAATATCATTATCCCTATAGTAAGAAAATTCAGATGTTACCAGTACTGACCACAACTTTGTCATTAACTTTGTACAAGAATGTGAACAAGATGGAGTTTCCGTCATGGCTCAATGGTTAACGAACCTGACTAGTATCCATGAGGACAAGAGTTCGATCCCTGGCTTCGCTCAGTGCGTTAAGGATCCGGCGTTACTTCGGCCTGAGGTGTAGGCTATAGCTGCAGCTTGGATCCTGTGTGGCTGTGGCTGTGGTGTAGGCTGGCAGCTGTAGCTCCGATTCGATCCCTAACCTGGGAACCTCCATATGCTGCGGGGTGCGGCCCTCAAAAGACAAAAAAAAAGAACAATATGTTTTAACATGTGGGAACTTTCACCTTCTTTAGTAAAATATAAGTATTGTATAAATGGCATACTGAGAATTGGGACAGATATTTCAAAAGTAGCAGTCAAGGAAGTTCTGAACTAGATTTCTCTGTATTTCAAAAGAAACTTTCAATTAAATGTTAGAAAAATCAGAGCATGCCATCTTGGAAAAGATATTTTTAAATTATGAGGAAAACAGTCTTAAGCAAACCACATACAGGCTTTTTCCTCATACATTTTTAAACTGTTGTTTTGGAACCAACGTGTCATTCCTTTGTGTTTGCACACTCACACTTTAAACAGAACACGGGGGCTATGTTAACACAAACATGGCCAATCAGAGTTCAAGGTAAATGTATTGTAAATTATCTTTTCATTAGTTAATCCTGAATCCCCAAGTTCTTGGAAGCATGGTGGAATCACATTCATCAAAATGTCTCAAGGGAAGCATAAAGCTTTCAAATACAGGAGGATTTGGATAAGGTAACCTGGCCAACAGAGCTTTGAACTTGGCAGGGTAGTTGCTATATCCACAGCACAGATTCACAATGTATCCTTTCCATCTCCTTTGGTTTACAGATGGTCAACTAATGCCGCCAAGTCAGCCCACTAAACAAGTGTGTTATGTTCTAGGCCCACTAAATTTGGAGTTTCAAGAGTAGCTTGTTTTTTCTCTTTATCAGTTAGCTAGGGTTGGAGAAATCCAAGAGTCAAAGTTTTTTTTTTTTTTTTCATTTTTTTCCCCTTAGTGTCACAAGAATTGAAAATTTAACTATATCCTCAGGAGCTACAAAATATGGTGGTTGTAAAACCACCCAATTATTTTTTTCAAAGTTTCTTTATTTTTATTTTTTTGGCTTTATAGAGGTTCCCAGGCTCGGGGTCCAATCAGATCCAACACCAGATCCGAGCCGGGTCTGTGACCTATACCACAGTTCACTGCAACACCAGCTCCTTAACTCACTGAGCGAGGCGAGGGATTGAACCTGTGTCTTCATGGATGCTAGTCAGATTTGTTTCCACTGAACCACGACAGGAACTCCTCTTCAAAGGTTTTAATCCTACTAAAAGCCTAGTCCCTACATGCTGCTCAAAAAACACTGCATTCACACGCATCAGCACTGTTTTAAGACATCATGCCGATGAGGTGTTCCTAATAAGACTCAATCAAATATATATGGCACATTCTCCATCTGCTAAAAAGCATAGTAGGCAAAGTAACATAAGTGTCTGTAAGTTTTTTTCCAACTAAAATATGATGGGTATATCACGGCAGTCACCAAATTTTTAAGAAGTTGGTCACAGAAAAGCTTCTTCAAGCATGAACCTGCAAATCTGAGCTTGGTTACCTGTATAGGATTCCCAGGCAGGTTGAGGACCTATGGAACTGAAAGTTGTCCCTTAAATTGGTATTGATTATTGCATTCGTAAGAGATTACAAAGCACATGAAATTGTCCATTTTATAAAGCTGGAATGCTGTTAAGCATGACTTGGGACTTTAAAAAAAATCATAAAATAACCTGTTTTTACTTTATTGTATTTTCTTGAAAAAAATCTAATTAGGAAAAAGTAGATCTCATATTTCTGTTGCATTGAAAGGTTTGAGCTTCATGATTAATAGTATTGGCAGCAGATAGTATAAACAGTGCTCCTTAAATGCATTTTGATTAAATACATTTAGAGTTCCATTTTGCCATGTTCAGTATGGTGCTAGACATGGGGTGGAAAAACAGCAGATATTTTTCCAAGCAGGAGGCATGAGATTGCTAAAATCCTCAGCCTCTACCACAACATTAATTAGTGTGTTTCACCAACCAAGGCTGTAAGATTTGTAAATGAAATTCTAGAAGGGGCATCAAGCTAAAACAGGATATGGAAGCCAAATGGAAAACATGAACCAATAAAAGAAAAAAGCTCAACTAGCTAGAAGTCTAAGTTTAGTCTTTGAAGTCAGTTCAAGTCCAGCATGCTTGAATTCTGATGTAATCTTAAGATGGTGGGTACAAACAAGAACTCAGAAACAGCTTTTGTAACTTTGGACCAACTGCACATGAATCAGTTTGTTGATGGCTATAAGGATTACACAGTGGTCTTTGCTGAATTACCTCTGAATTAAAACCGTCATCCTCCTTAGGCTGAAATATAATAAGGAATACTTACCAGCAAGAGTAGCCATCCTCCAAACACATGCACCCCCCCCTCCCAACACAGGCTGATAGAAAGTCTTACAAAGTAGATTACATTTTGTTGATCTAGCACATTATTTGTTTTAACAACAGTAATGCACAAGCTCTTGCACGCTAGCACATTCTTCCTGTATGACAATGTGTTGTTCCCTGCCTGTCCTGTCATTTGTCTCATTTCACATTCTGGTTAATGAGATGATTGTTTTTCTGTGTGCAAGAATATTTTTTTCTGAGAAGAGATAATTCTCTTGATTTGCAAAAATTATATTTCTGGCAAGATGGCAACGTCAAACACATATGGCATAAAAGGACCATGTCTGTTAACAGTCTTCGTGGACCAAAAAAAAAAAAAAAAAACCTTCAATGAGAATCATAATTGGATTAAGTGCATGCTTGTCTGCTGACAAGTCTTCAAAAATGAATACTACACAAAATGAAAAAACGGACACCGATTTTTTTTTTGTCACAATCCATTTAAAATCCTCAGATGAAATAAGTGTTATCACTATATAATAAAGTATTTTTCATATGGGCCAAGTTATTCTCTGAAAGAAATTTATTTTCTTCTTTTGATGATAAAAGGAAAATTTAATACAAAATGTTACTCTAACTTAAAACGAAGAGTTTTTTGTTTTGTTTTGTTTTTGTTTTTTTAAGGGCCGCACCCACAGCATAAGGAAGTTAGCAGAGGTCAAATTGGAGCTCCAGCTTCCAGCCTACACCATAGCCACAGCAACACCAGATCCGAGCGGCATCTGCAACCTACACCACAGCTCACATCGATCCCAGATCCTTTACCCACTGCGCAAGGCCAGGGATCGAACTCCCATCCTCATGGATCCTAGTCGGGTTCTTTACCACTAAACCATGCAGTGAACTGCAGATAAAATAGTTTTGATTAAAATACTACACATAATCTTATCATGCTTATGATGGGAACTGAATAGGCAAGTTTCTATTTATTTAGAGAATCTACATGTGAATATTTAAGGAATAAGAGCTCCCAACTGTGTTCAGTGTTTTGAACACAAGCATTTTTGCCGTGGTCATCTTTGCCTCAAGAATTTTCACTGCAGGAATTCCTGTCGTGGTGTAGTGGTTAATGAATCTGACTACGAACCATGAGGTTGTGGGTTTGATCCCTGGCCTTGCTCAGTGGGTTAAGGATCCGGCGTTGCCGTGAGCTGTGGTGTAGGTTGCAGACATGGCTCGGATCCCTCGTTGCTGTGGCTCTGGCGTAGGCTGGTGGCTACAGCTCCGATTCGATCCCTAGCCTGGGAACCTCCATATGCCCTGGGAAGCGGCCCTAGAAAAGGCAAAAAAAAAAGATAAAAAAAAAAAAAAGAATTTTCACTGCATAACTAACTGGGCAATTTTTCTGTGAAAGACAAAATAATGAAAAATAAAAGAGAAGCATTAAAAAGGACATGAGAAATGAATAACAAGATTATTGCAAAATGTAAAATATTTGAATACC
Organism: Sus scrofa; assembly: GCF_054392235.1. Taxonomy (NCBI): domain Eukaryota; kingdom Metazoa; phylum Chordata; class Mammalia; order Artiodactyla; family Suidae; genus Sus; species Sus scrofa. Next base: position 37,073,381 of record NC_139386.1, on the reverse strand, counting down.
TTTAAAATGTATATAGATTCATGGCAATATGGCTCAGATAACTTATTTTGTGAGTTGTACCTAAACACTTGTCTTTCAAGCCTTTCACTCATAGTATCATACATTTGTTTGGTTGTTGATTTGTCTCCTCTTTGGGTTGCACTTTCTCTTTTTCATTAAGAAAATTTCTTCCTTCATTAAGAGAGGTATCAGTTTTCAAATTCTAGGATGCATATATGTAACTGAGTTTTGTATTGTGTGGTGAAAGCCTTCTACACTGTTATTTGTTCTTGGTATATCACCACACATCTGTTCATAGACCTTCCAAAGTTCTATGGGAAATGTGGGTTCACCTCTAGGCCTTCAAATCATTTTCTAGTACAGATGCCATCTGTCTTTATGCTGTCATATCTCGCTTTCAGGAGGTTTTATCACCACATTTTCTATCAAGTTAATCTATACAGATGATTACCAGAGCTAAGATTTATGTAATATAAAAATGGGAGTACGTATCAATGAAGAAATGAAAGCAACTACCACACCAAACTGTCAACCAGTTATTTTATCTCTTATGGCAAAATTGCCTTAAGCACAATTAGTTATGTGCTGAAAATGCTTGTGGCAAAAAATACATGTGGCAAAGATGTCAAGGGCAAAGATGCATACAGCACAAGTACATAGAGTCCCAACTAAGAACTACGATCGCATAGGGATAGGGTATGCCACATGCACATGCAGAGTGATGCAATGATAACACTATTGCACTCAGACAGTAGAAAACAGCCTACAAGACTAAGGAGAAAAATGCTCAGTATCACTAATTATTAGCGAAATGCAAATCAAAACTACCATGAGATACCACCTCACACCAGTCAGAAGGGCCATCATTAACAAGTCAACAAATAACAAATGCTGAAGAGGGTATGGAGAAAAGGGCACCCTCCTGCGCTGTTGGTTGGAATGTAAATTGGTAAAACCAGTATGGAAAACAGCATGGAGGTACCTCAGAAAACTAAATATAGAATTACCATACAATCCTGCAATCCCACTCCAAGGCATATATCCGGACAAAATATTCATTGAAAAAGATACACGCATCCCTATGTTCATCACAGTGCTATTCACAATAGCCAAGACATGGAAACAACCTAAATGTCCATCAACAGATGAATGGATCCATAGACACAATGGAAATACTACTCAGCCATAGAAAAGACAAACTAATGCCATTTCCAGCAACATGGATGGAACTAGAGAGTCTCATACTAAGGGAAGCTAGAGAGAAAAAGACAAATACCATAACGATATCACTTATTTGTAGAATTTAAAATATAGCACGGATGATCCTATATGCAAAACAGAAACAGATCATGGCCAAAGACAGCAGACCTGGGGTTCCCAGGGGGGAGCGGGAAGGGAGTGGATGGATGGGCAGTTCAGGGTTTTTGGATGCAAACTCTTATACTTGGAATGGATGGGCATGGGGCCCACAGTACAGCAGAGGGAACTGTGTGTGATTGGGTAACTTTGCTATACAACAGAGATTGAAGAAACACTGTAAATCAACTGTATTTTAATTAGAAAAAATTAAAAAAAAAGAAAACGAGGGATCTGTACTTTTGTGATCCCTCTCAATTGTGGACAGTTGCACCTGGTGTGTAGGTTCTTCCTTGGCAAGTGGCTATTTTCCACCTCTCCTACCAGTCTTGCTGCTATTCTTTAACTCTTTGTTGTGGAAGCTCTATTCATCTAGTTTTCAGGTTCCTTTCTGAAGGAATTATTTCACATGTAGTTGAAGATTTGTTGTCTCTGGTTGAGGAGGTGTGTTTATGGTCTTCCTAAACTGCCATCTTGAACCTTCCCCCTTAGGCTCTTATTTATTTATTTATTTTGTCTTTTGTCTTTTTGGGGCCACACCTGCTGCTTATGGAGGTTCCCAGGCTAGGGGTCTAATCAAGAGCTACAGCTGCCGGCCTACACCACAGCCACTTACACCACAGCTCACAGCAACACTGGATCCTTAACCGGGGATCGAACCCGCAACCTCATGGTTCCTAGTCGGATTCGTTTCTGCTACACCACGGCAGGAACTCCCATAAGGCTCTTATTTTAAATATAGACATGCTTGCTCATTGAGGAATACACCAAAACTCTATGTAGTTATAAATTAAAAAGCTCTAATATTATAAACTCATAGAATCACACAATATTAGCGCTAAAAAGGACCCTTTGTTTCTTATATATAAGTAAACAGATACAAAAAGTTAAAACAAATGGCTGCAAGTCTGAAAGACAGTAACATATTCAGCATCAGAACCAAATTCTACTGAATCTTTAGATACATAAAAAATGAATTTTTTTTTTTTTTTTCTTTTTTCTTGGCCACCTATGGCACATGGAATTCCCAGGCAGGGGATCATATCTGAGCCACAGTTGTGACCTACAACATAGCTGCAGCAACAGTGGATCCTTTAACCCGCTGTGCTGGGCCGGGGATCAAACCTGCATCCTGGCACGGCAGAGACGCTGTTGATCCTGTTGCACCACAGCAGGAACTCCAACTGAGACGTTTTTTAAAAGTAGAAAGGTTACTGTAATTTTAAAGAGAATGTCAATTAAGGGAAACAATTCACAGGAGTTCCCATCGTGGTGCAGCAGAAACGAATCCAACTAGGAACCATGAGGTTGCGGGTTTGATCCCTGGCCTCGCTCAGTGGGTCAGGGATCTGGCATTGCTGTGGCTGTGGTGTAGGCCGGCAGCTGTAGCTCTGATATGACCCCTAGCCTGGGAACCTCCATATACCATGGGTGTGGTCCTAAAAAGCAAAAAAAAAAAAAAAGGAGGAAAAGAAAAAAATTCACAGATTATGTACTATAAAGTAATTTAATGATAAACACATTAAGGAATATAACATGAATTAAGTTATGCCTTTAAAACTAAAAATAAATTTAGTTTTAAACACACCGAATCTGACCCAACTGGCCAAATTCCTTTTGGACTGCTTCACTATTACATTTATTTCAAAATAGTTATTCACCCTGAACGATAATGTAAACAAAGGATAAGCTCAATTTTCCCACGTTTTGAAGGATGTACGTTGACATAGTATACAGAGTACTTTGTGTGTTTTTAAAACCTCAGACTTCCCAAAGTACGTTGTCTTTTATAGAGAACTCATAACATGAAGACGCACATCCGATGCAACCATATAACACAGTTAGAATTTATTTATTTGTACAAATCCAAGACAGCTTCAAGGGCACTTTTAAGATTACCCAAAATACAGTATATGTTACATTAAATCTAAGTAAGGAATTTATTTTACATTTTATTAATTCAAAAGACATGGGCTGAACATCTCCTTGAGACATTCTACTTCCAAGGATGATATAAAAGGAGAAATTATCCAAGTGGATGTAATACAGATAATCACTAAAAATCGCCAAAACAAACAAGTTGTCATCAGCTAGAAGGTACTGTTGGTAGTGTTATGGCGCAAGCAGATGTGATACTTTAAAAAATTATTTGCTAGGCACTAGAACTTGAAGATTCCACCGTAATTGGAGATTTCAAAAAGTAAAACATAAAAATCCCAAAGTCTAAAGTAATAATTCTCAGTTAGGGATGATCTGGCAATGTCTGGAGATATTTTGGATTGGCACAGCTGGGGATGTGCTACCAGCACACAGTTGGGTAGAAGCCAGGGATCTTGTTAAACCTTCTACACTGCATAGGACAGCCCTTCACCACAAAGAATTAGCTGGCTAAAAATGTCATTAGTGCCAAGGCTGAGAAATCCAGGTCTAAAGTGATTTAAGTGATTGAATCTGATTTAATATGTGTTAATTTCTTCTCTGAAAGACAGGATGACACATAAGTCTATTTTCATAAATATGAAAAATAATGTAGCTAAAATAAAGTTAATATACTTTGTATCAAATAGCCACATCACTGTGCATTGAAAATTACAAAAATACTAATGGGACATTTTTGTGACTAGCATTATATTGACTTTCTTAGATAAACAGTGATTTTTACCTTCTGGAGATTTGACAATGGAGATGGTTCCTTCATTTTTTTCAGCAAATATTTAATGAATATCTATTTTCTAGATGCTCTACATAAGATGCTGGCATTCAAATCTCAGCTTTAACTGGGAAATGACACAGCACATTACAATCAATGGGACAAGTGCTGTTACAGAGTAGGGAATACCCTATGGTGGTAGGACTGGAAAGAGGGAGTGATACTTAATGTAGCTGTTCAAGAAATCCAGGGTAAGAGAAGAATATCAGAGGTGGCCTCCGAGAGGGCCAAGTGCCTGGGCTGGATGAATGTTTGCATCAGAAGACAGGAGGGCCTTACGTGTATGCCATGTGAAATAAAGCATTTCTATTTTAGAGATACTAGTTAAAACGCAGATCCAAGGTGGCAAGAATCTGAAATAAGGCAGTCCTCCAGTGGCAGAAGGGAGGGAAAGTGGAAGACGCATTGAAGATCCGTTAAGAAGAATCAGTAGAACCAGTCAGAAGATCCTTCTTGAGCGCTAATATAAGGAAATTGCCTCTAGTGGCAAAAACTCATGCTGTGTGATACTCTGAGGATAGGCCAAAAATGAACATGAGAATATTTATACTATAAAAATTTTATAGTATAAAAATTTATACTATAAAATTGTTTTAAATCAACTAAAACAATTTGATGCTTAAAATGAGTATTTCCCAATCAGACTTTAGTCAAGAATATATATACATACATAGCACAATAAAAGCCTTAATAAATTAATTTTCCTTAATTTTAAGAATAAAATTGACTTCAGAATATTTTAAAATATTGGCGTCATCCTGCGGTATAGCGCTGGGAACTATGTCTGGTCACTTGTGATGGAGAAGCATGACAATGTGAGAAAAAAGAATGTAGACATGTATGTGGGACTGAGTCACCTTGCCGTACAGTAGAAAACTGACAGAACACTGTCAATCAGCTATAATAGAAAAAATAAAAATCATTATAAAAATAATGAAAAAAAATATTGGTGACAAACCTCAGGGTCCCTATCCAACATGTCATCACTACCATCCTCGCACTAAGAAAAAAGCTGAACAAAGTGAAAATCAATGACTCCTCCTATATCCTGCAAAGAATTGCAGTTAACAGGGCAAAGTGCTGCTCCTAAAACTGGTAATTTTAAGCTTACCAGGAGCAGAAGCCATCCGCTAGATCGAATTTCAGCAGGAATACTTTAAATTGTAATTAATGAATTGCTCAAGGCTTCTGGTAGACTAGCTTGAGAGTTAAAAAGTCTAAGACGGCCCTGAGCCTCCCCTCCCTCACCTGCCACATTCTTGAATTTGACTTTTGGGTTCTCGGTATAAAGATCAGCGGAAAATCCCCTCCTGCTTCTGGCTGAGGGAAGGATAGCACAACCCTTCTGGAATACACCCCGAGTTCTCTGTTCTTCCTAACAAAGCCTGCCCTCAAGGGAAACTATTCTGGAGTTCCCCTTGTGGCTCAGAGGTAACGAACCTGACGAGTATCCATGAGGACTCGGCTTTGATCCCTGGCCTCTCTCTCAGTGGGTTAAGGATACAGCTTTGCCAGGAGCTGCAGTGTAGGTTGCAGACATGGCTCGGACCTGGCGTTGCTGTGGCTCTGGTGTAGGCCGGCAGCTGAAGCTCTGATTCAATCCCTAGGCTGGGAACTTCCATATGCTGCTAATGCAGCCCTAAAAAGACAAAAAAAAAAAAAAGAAAAAAAAGAAAGAAAAAAAAAAGAAAACTATTCTGCCACAGCCTAAGAGACTGTGGTTTTACCAAAGAGCAATGCAGGGGAAGGGAAATACCCAAGCCAGGCTGACTAAAGGACTGAGATATAATCAAGGGACTCTAAAACACTTTTCCTCCTCCCACATTCTATCACCATATCAATAATGCTCCTGTATAATGACAGGGACTACAGATAAAAGAATTGCAAGCCTCAGGAATCTGTAGGAAAACCCAAAAACAACAGAAGAGATAAAAACAAGGACATAGAGGAAATTTCAGCCTCTCACACCACAGCTAGAGTCAACATTAAATACAGCCTACCTACTAGCCAGATAAACATAAAATCACACACTAAAGGCTCAGTTCCTTTTACCTGATGCGTCATATCTTACTCTCGACGAATATTACAAAGATGCTAAAAGGTCAAAAAAACCCCTTTAGTTTTTTGTCTAAAGGGACAAAAAAAGCAAGCATCAGAATCAGATATGGCTGAGATTAGCAGACCAGAAATTTTAAGTGACTGATTAATATGCTAAGAGATCTAATTAAAAAAAGTATACAACACGCAAGCACACATGAGTAAATGTAAGCAGAGAGATGGAAAGTCTAAGGAAAAAAAAAAAAAGGAAATGCTAGTAATTGAAAGCACTGAAACTGAAATGAAGACTGTCTTAGCTGGGCTTATTAAGAGACTACACTCAGGAGTTCCCGTCGTGGCGCAGTGGTTAACGAATCCGACTAGGAACCATGAGGTTGCGGGTTCGGTCCCTGCCCTTGCTCAGTGGGTTAACGATCCGGCGTTGCCGTGAGCTGTGGTGTAGGTTGCAGAGGCGGCTCGGATCCCGCGTTGCTGTGGCTCTGGTGTAGGCCAGTGGCTACAGCTCCGATTCGACCCCTAGCCTGGGAACCTCCATATGCCGGGGGTGAGGCCCAAAGAAATAGCAAAAAGACAAAAAAACAAAAAACAAAAGAAAAACAAAAGAGACTACACTCAGCCGAGGAAAGAATCAGCTAGTGTGAAGTGAGCTCAATAGAAAATTCTCAAACTGAAATACAAAGACAAAAAAAATAATAATAATAATAATGACAAAGACAGAACAGAATATTCAAGAACTATAGGAGTAAACTAAAGTTTGAGAACCACTGCTTTATGATTTCTTTCCTCCTCCTTTTTTTTTTTTTTTTTGTCTTTTTGTCTTTTTAGGGCCGTGCCCTAGGCATATGAAGGTTCCCAGGCTAGGGGTTGGAGTTGCAGCTGCTGGCCTATACCACAGCCACAGCAATACCAGATCCGAGCCATGTTGGAGACCCACAACACAGCTCTCGGCAACGCCAGATCCTTAACCCACTGAGCAAGACCAGGGATGGAAGCCATGTCCTCATGGATACTAGTCAGATTCGTTTCTGCTGAGCCACGATGGCAACTCCTTTATGGTTTCTGTAGAGTTCCCCAACTCGAAACTTGAGTTTCCTTATCCATACAGATAAGACGGGGTAGGCTCTTCCCTTTATGCTCCAGTCAGTTTACTGCTAGGAATATGAGTCTTGTAACCACATGTTGAATATATCTGCTAATCAAATACATTTGACCCTTGAACAACACAGAGTTTGGGGCACTGAATCCTCTGCAAAGTTGAAAATCTGCATATGATTTATAGTAGGCCCCCAGCATCTATGGTTCCTTTGCATGTGTAGTTCTGCATCTGTGGATTCAACCAACCACAGATCATGTAGTACTGTAATATTGACTACTGAAAAATACCTGCATGTAAGTGGACCTGTGCAGTTCAAACCTGTGTCATGCAAGGGTCATTTGTATAGTGAATTTAATGCTCAAGGAATCTCTTTCTCTCTCTCTCTCTCTTTTTTTTTTTTTTTTTTTTTTTTTTTTGCTTTTTAGGGCCACAACTCTGGCACATGGATGTTCCCAGGCTAGAGGTTGAATCAGAGCTGCAGCTGCCAGCCTACACACAGCCACAGCAATGTGGGATCCAAGTGGCATCTGTGACCTACAACACAGCTCATGGCAATGCCAGATCCTTAACCCAGCAAGCGAGGCCAGGGATCAAACCCCCATCCTCATGGATATTAGTTGAGTTCCCTGGGCCACAATGGGAACTCGGGGAATGTCTCTTGAAAGACTACTTGAGCAGCAAAACATGATAGTTCCTTAAGGTTTGTGATAAGAAAAACATTTTGATTCTTCTAACCTAGACAGTAGTCATTTTATTCTAAGTAAGTGTTTAAAAATTTTATAGTTTTGTACGTCATATGTATAGAATAGCTGTAATTTTTAAACTAAGTAAAACAAGCCAAACTTTATCTAGGTGATAAGGCTTCCTTTAAAGCAGACCATCAAAAAGTCACTTGAGCTTCCATGTTAATTAAATTTGGTTTAAAGAATTCCTGCAAAAAAAAAAAAAGAGAGAGAAGAAATGATTGATTGAAACATAAGCAGCTAGAGAAAATTTAAATCTGAAACAACAAAATTTATTGAATTATAATACAAATTATAATAAGGACCAAAAAAGTTAACAAATGTGTCAGCACACCCTAAATGTGTGCTGTGAGGTTGGTCTAAGGGGTGGGGGAACTGGAAGAGAAAAAAGATGAGCAGGCTATGAACATAAAAGTCAGCTCATCAAACCCTCCCAAGAACCAAAAAACTAAGGGTTTTGGGGAACAACAATCTAAGCTGCAAGATAAAGAGAAAAGGGGACTTTTACCAGGTTAAGAAGTAGATCCATGGGTTACACAGACATTACATTATACCACTATCTTACTTTGCAAGGGCATTGTTAAACTCTAACATGAGTATCTAATCAAAACTGTAAAAAATCACATCAGTATCTGTATGAGAGAAGGACCTCAGCTTGATTTTCAATCTTATTTTCAGTTCCTTCCTATATTCCCGTCTTGGGAAAGTGGAACTTGGGAAAATTCACCTTGGGAAACTGAGCTCATGCTTCCACATATGTTCTTGCGGAAGAGCCTAGATAAGGAGTAAACAGAAGCAATAAATGATCCTTCCCCAGGGACCTTCCTACTCAAGAGACTGTGCCGTTTAGAAGGAAGACAAGGTGCTCTTAAACATCAATTTGTTAGTAGGGAGTGTAAGTATATATATATGTGGCGGGCGGGGGGTGGGGGTGGCTGCAAGTGTACACATGCATTAGCATGTGAGCCGAAGGGAGGCTGATGGGACTGATCAATTCGGTCTATGATCTATCTTGCACGCATCGGGAGCAGGGTGTATACTCACACAAGGGCAGTCACTCTGGAAATGGGATGAAGTGTTGGGTATTCGTCTTTGGCATTACAGGAGGAAAAACAGAGCCACACACACACACACTCACTCACTCTTTCTCTCTGAAATTCTCCAGTCCTCACTCCTTCCCAACCTCTCTATTCCAGATGGCCAGGTGAGAGGCAGAGCTCTAACTAAAGAAGAAAGAAAGAAAGGAAGAGAGACTGTCACTTGAAACTCACTCTGGATGTTGTGGGACGATAACGTCTTTTTCAAAGACACAGTGGAAGCAGTAGGCTTGAAATTTGTAAAAGATGGTGTGGCTGCATGAAAATAAGAGAAATAAGCAAAACTGTGAAGCAGTCATCGGCAAAGTCCTCTAAGATTCATCTGTCGTCAACAATACCAAAGCAACTCTGTAAGCCCAAAGCAAAAATTACCTGCGAACAACTTTCTTTCTAGTTCTTCTTGAATTTTAAGAAGAATCCTTTCCTGTTCTAAGGCTTCTATGTACTTGGAGTAGCACCAGGTTGGCTAGAAAAACAATTTTCAAAGTTAATTTTGGAAATATCTGCCCCAGGAAATAAACCGAAGGTAAAATAGCTGATACCAGCCCCTTCAATGAAAACTTTTATTGTGGCATAACACATATAAAGAAACACACATAAGTGTACAATTACATGAATTTTCACAAACAGAACTTACCTCTTTAACCTTTTAACTGGGTACCACAAATTGTTATTGATCTACCTTTACGCAGATTTATGATGAAGTAAGATACTTTTCTATAGCGTTGACTAAAATTTTTAAAAATTTAATTTAATCTAATGTTTCTCCTACTTTTATTGAGATAATAATTGATATATAGCACTAAGTTAAACACACACAACATAATGTTTAACTTACATCATGAAATGACCATCCCAATACATTTAGTGAATATCTACCAGCTTATATAAATACAACATTAAAAAAATAGAAATTTTTTTTTTTGCTTATGATGAGAACTCTTAGGATTTACTCCTAATGACTTTTATTTATACCATGCAGCAGTGTTAATTATTTTTTTCATGTTGTATATTACATGCCTGGTACTTATTTATCACACAACTGGAAATTTCTCCTTTTGACTACCTTCATCTAATTCACAAATTAGAATGAATTTGTAGCCACAGATCTGATCTCTTCTTCCATGAGTCTGTTTGTTTTTGAAGTATAATTGGTTTACAACACTATGATAGTTCCTTGTATGTAATGATGTGATATTTCTGTATGTTTCAAAATGCTCACCATGACAGGTTAGTTATGTTACATAGTCATTGATTACATTCCCCACCCTGTACATTTCATACCTGTGACTCATTATTTTGTAACTCAAAGTTTGTATCTCTTATTCTCTCTCACCTAATTCTTTCCTCCCACACAAATCCTCCCCACTGGCAACCACCTATTTGTTCTCTCTATCGATGACTCTGTTTGTGTTTGTTCAATTTGTTTGGTTTTTCAGATGCCACATATAAGTGAAATCATGTGGTATTTGTCTTTTACTTATTTCACTTAGCATAATATTGTCTAGGTCCATTCATGTTGTTACAAATGGCAATATTTCATTCTTTTTTCTGGATGAGTAATATTCAGTTGTGTACATATGCATACACACACACACACCATTTCTTCTTTATCTGTTCATCTATACTGTCACTGAGGTTGCTTCCATATTTTGGCTAGTATAAATAATATTGCAGTGAAATAATGGTGCATATTTCTTTTCTAATTAGTGCTTTTGTTTTCTTTGTATAAATATCCCAGAGTGGAACTGCTGGATCATTTGGTAGTAATATTTTTAATTTTTGAGGAATCTCCATACTGTTACTATTTTTTCTTTTGGGCTGCACCTGCAGCATATAGAAGCTACGCAGGCTAGGGGTCCAACTGGAGCTGGACACCAGCTACACCACAGCCACAGCAATGTGAGTCTATAACATACACCACAGCTCACGGCAATGCCAGATCCTTAACCCACTGAATGAGGCCAGGAATCAAACCTGCATCCTCATGGATACTAGTCAGATTTGTTACCACTGAGCTATGACAATAACTCCCTCCGTCTTTCTCTTTTGATCGGATAAGGAAACAGGCTCAAAGAAGAATAAGTGATTTTTTTCAGACTTCAAGGTAATAATTATTTATAAATTACAGAGTAGAAATTAGAAGCCTAGTATCCCTAATGCTTCATCTCTCCCCTTTATTTTTACATGGTGTTTCTGAAACTTAATGTTAGTCATTTGCTAATAATTGTCCTTCCAAATGGCATTATTAGGTATAATACACTTTTAGAATATATTTTACAATGTTTGAGTCCACAAAATTGGACATTTCTCTTCTCTCAATAATAGCTTCACAGTCTATCAGTTATTCTTGCTGGGTGGCTGAACACATATGGCATTCTCAACTATCAAAAAGATTATTTCTTAAGCTAGTATTATCCTAAGATACAAACATTTTCAATACACATCATTAATGGACATAAACTTGTGAAATTTTTCAAGGAAGTGATATTAATGTACAAGTTATAAATGCAGATATAAACATAGGTATTGTATATGTATTAATTGATGGTCATGAACTGGCCAATTTTATGACTATTTCAAAGTATTACATAAGTGAAGCTAGCATTTGATACTCTTCTTTTTTCTCTTGATCCCAAAATATGTCAATACCTACATATGTACACACACACACACACACACACACAGAGTCTATCTTGCTCTAAATCTTCATTATTTCTTTTCCAATAAGATGGTCATTTAAACTGCTGCCACTAAATCTTCTTCATATGGATCAAGAAATTATTTTTCTTGATGATACTGTCCAGGATCAGTTGAAATTTTACTGTTCTCTGAAGGCTCAAGGAAGGTACCTTCCAATCTCTCCTAGTATTATAATTTCAGCCTCAATTTCAAACAAGCATACCTCTCCTACTATAAAATGACTGAGTTGTTGCATCCTGCTATCCAGGGCTCTACAGAGGAGGTGATACCTGTGACACCTTACCTGTCGGCCATAGGCTTGCAGGCCTAAACTTGGGTCACTGGCTAAAGTAGCCGTTTTGTTAGTAGATCCTGAAATACTTGGATATTGTTTGATTCCATCCTGTAAATACATTCAATTATTCCAAAAAAGAAGTAATGCTATATTAATGTAAACTTATAGTTCACCAGACATAACCTCATATGTAAAAACATTCTGTGCTGAGAACCACATGTGAGGTTTCACCAGTCAATGTCACGAATATGACATAATCTACCGTTATCACCTTTATAATTTTCTTTCATACTAATATAAATATATTTTTAAAAAATGAGAGAAATTATGAAGTAGAATGTAAAAATGACCCCCAAATTCTAGCTTTCAAGAAATACCACTACCTTTTCATGAGCATCTATTCCAAACTTCTCACTAGAGAAATGCTTAGATACGGTCTATAATTTTTTTTTTTTTTTTTTTTTTTTTTTTTTTGCTTTTTAGGGCTGCACCTGCGGCACATGGAGGTTCCCAGGCTAGGGGTCGAATTGGAGCTACAGCTGCTGGCCACAGCTACAGCCACACTAGATCTGAGCCACGTCTGCAAACCTACACTACAGATCACAGAAATGCCATATCCTTAACCCACTGAGCAAGGCCAGGGATTGAACCTGCAACCTCATGGTTTCTAGTCCAATTCATTTCCACTGTGCCACAACAGGAACTCCTAGACATGGTCTATAATTTTAATATTTTTATTTTATTACATAAATTTCATAAAATTTAATCACATTATATAGGCTCTTTCAGAATCTGCTTTTTCATGCAAAATATCATGAAAATATTTCTCTGTGAATAAATATAGAATAGGAATGTAAGGGCAGGGTCTCTGTATCATTCACCAAATATACCTACTGTAGAACACACAGTATATACTCAAATATTTGTTGGATGATGAAATTAATAAATTTCATCATTTTCAATGGCTGAATTATACACTCAAATATTTGTTGAATCACAAAAGAGTAAATATTTTCATTTCAATGGGTGAACAATATTCTAGTAATGTACTGTAAATAATTTAACTAATACCTGCTATTAGAAATTTAGTTCAGGAGTTCCTCTCATGGCTCAGTGGTTAACGGATCCGACTAGGAACCATGAGGTTGCGGGTTTGATCCCTGGCCTCGCTCAGTGGGTTAGGGATCCGGTGTTGCCATGAGCTGTGGTGTAGGTCACAGATGGGGCTTGGATCTGGCGTTGCGGTGGCTGTGATGTAGGCTGGCGGCTACAGCTCCGATTCGACCCCTAGCCTGGGAACCTCCATATGCCGCAAAAGTGCCTCTAGAAAAGGCAAAAAAAAAAAAAAAAAAAAAAGAAATTTAGTTCATCAAAAATTTTTACTACAATAAACAATGAGGCATATATACATCTTTGTGTACTTTTGATTCTCTCCTTTAGAATAAATTTCTAGAAGTATATTTGCTGGATTAAAAAGAATGAATATTTTTGACTACATAAGTTGTCAAACTGTCTTTCAGAAACAAAGTACCATTTTACACTTTCTCCAATGATGCATGAATTTGTAGCCCTATTTCTCATACCCTTAACCAGCACTGGGTGTTTTCTTGCTAATCTGCACGTCTTCGGTTACCAGTGAGGTTGAACATCTGTTAATGCTTTTAACCATTTGTATTTCTTTTGTGAATTGCCTGTTAAAGTTCTTTGCTCTATTTTTTAAGTATCTTTATGATTTATTTTTATAATTGATAACATGTGTTTTGTGACTTCCCAATTTGTTTCTTAACTTTATTTTTTGCCATTTAAAATCTAAAATTTTTATTTAGTTAAATCACTATAACCCTTTGTTAATGAATTTGCCACTGTTCATTGAAAGTATCTGATATTAAACTATACACAATTTTTTATAAGACTTTTTTCTCCAATCATCATTTTCTTCAGATTACCTAGTTTCATTTGATTCCTTTAGAAGCATAATAGATGGATATAATTGATATTAGTATTTTTGTTAGAACAATTTCTGCTACAAGAGTAATAAGATAATCACATTCATTTTATGACATGTCTATGTTTCACATGTTATATATAATTCTACTCGATGTAAGTTCTATTAGTCTTTTAATTTTACTGAAAAAATGAGGTTTGGGGAAGTGAAGTGGTTTTCCTTCAGTGATCAGTGGTAAGCCTGGATTTGAAACTAGGCAGTCTGACTTTAGAAACTGTACTCTTATCTTCTACACCATACACTCTCAGATCAAATAATACCTTACAGCCATATAATGGAATACCTTACATGGTCTTTTATTCATACCTTTTCAATTAATCCCTCTCAAATCATGTGAGATTAATATTATCATCATTAGCTGATGTTGAAGTTGGGGTTAAGAGGGTTAAGAGTCATTCCTATGGTTACCTAGGGAAATTCGATGTTTTTCACAGTAACAGATTTTTTTCAGAGGATACATTTTTATGTTACAAAAAAAGTCTTAGGTTTCCTATATTCACTTTTTCCAACATACCCTCATATGCTTTCATTAACAATACAATTATGGAACAAACATCTAGTTTATTGGTCTTCCCCACCTTATATTTTCTGTGTGAAAATCTAACACATGTTGCAAAATTTGCAGTTCCTTATGACAAAATAATAAATGGTACCAATATGTTTGCTGTATATAATAAGAATATTCAAAAGTAAAATTTCCCTTTTCTTTAGGATTACACACCCTGCAAAATGACTGTCAATATTTATACCTAAATCTGTTAGCAATTATCAGTTGATAGATATGGACAGATAAGAAATTCACTTCAGGATATTTTCATTTCCATAACCAAAGTATAACATGGACAATATAAGCAAACATCCTGGATTTTCTGGAGACAGACTAATTTAAGATTTTCGCTACTCTTACCACACCATATGTTCCAACAAATACATTGTTTCAGACAATATATTTACCATACTACCCAAAGTGACACTTAGAAACCTGTGAAGTTCTTCCTAAGAGTTTAGGATATATTAAGAGATCTTCTCCATATCTTCTTATCCTTATTCTTCAATAAATAGATATTTAGAATGATTTACTAAAACCCTACTTCTTAAGACTCAAATTTACCTTCTCTTTGAATACTTTATACCTTTCCCCCACAAATAACTGATTGCTCCTTTTCTATGATTTCAGTTTTTTGCTTGTATTATTTTCAATTAAGTCTATGTGTGTATCTATCTACCCTTATACTAGTGTAAATTATATTCATATCCCTAGCATATGTAGTAGGGATCACTATGAATAGATGACCAATAAACCTCTGAAGTAGATAATCAATAAAAGTCTGGTGAAAAGGAAGAAAAGGATTAAGATGGGAAGCTCTTTTGAGGGATAATTTAGGCCACATTAATAGAAAATGCAGCAGATTCATGTGAGACTCATCCGATTGGTGAAGTTATTCACATGTCAGAGGTGGAATGAGCAAAGAGCTCTAATAAAGAACAAGGTCCTACTGTATAGCACCTATATTCAGTATAGAGAATATGAAAAAAGAATGTATCTATATGGAAGAGAATATGAAAAAAGAATGTGTCTATATGGATAACTGAGTCATTTTGCTGTAAAGTGGAAATTAACACAACATCGTAAATTAACTATACTTTAATATATTTTTAAAGCTAAAAACAATTAAAAAAAAAAAGAAAGTCCTATTTTTTTGTTTGTTTGTTTTTTGTTTTTTTTAGGGCCGTACTTGTCGCATGTGGACGTTCCCAGGCTAGGGGTTTAATCGGAGCCACAGCTGAGCTGCCAGCCTATGCTACAGTCTGCAGCCAAGATGCGTCTGCAGCCTACACCACAGCTTATGACAACGCTGGATCCGTAACCCATTGAGCGAGGCCAAGGATCGAACCTGCAACCTCATGGTTCCTAGTCAGATTCATTTCCACTGCTCCATGATGTGAACTCCAAGAAAGTCCTACTTTGAACAGAGAGTAATAAATGTAAAAATTGGTTAAAACCTAAGCTAGACAATGTTAAAAATGACTTTGTAAAATTGTTTCAACATTGAAAGTAAAAGACACATGACGAATAAACAATGGAAGAAGAAAAAAGAAAGAAAGAAAAGAGCTCCAAGCATACACAAGTTAGACAACATCCTATTTTCTTCTCCCTAATCGATCCTTCAAATATCGTTCCTTCCCGAGTCTACCATCTTAGGGTCACACTCCTATAGCTCAACTGGACGTGGACTTGTCTCAAGGGACTGAGAAGGTAAATGGGAAGATTTTTATTTAGTGAACTCTGTTTCTTATCAGATTACAGAGATTGAGACAGATGCATAATTGGTTTGAGAGGAACATCAACTTTTGCATTAGTTGATAATTTATCATCTCAACCACTGGAAGGGAAATAACTGCAGAAAATTTTAAAATGAATAATCTAAAAACAATTATATTAAACTTAAATGAATTTTAATTACATATATGAGTATATATTTGCCTCCTGGCTAGAGAACTCATATTATATCAACAAAAATATGGGAAGCCACATTGTGAAGAACTGATTCAGGAGAATGAAGATTTTGCAGACCCCTCTTCCTATCTCCTCACTCCTATGTTTTCCCAGATTCCTACCCTATTTTGGAAATACTCTCAACCTCCAGATGACAGAAAACATCAACCAAAGAAAAGTTTCTAAATATCTGATAATTTGGGGGTAGCATCATTCATATTAAAAAGTTATTAGATATTAAGTATTTATAAAATATTAATAACATTCACATAAGATATAAATAATAACAATACCACTAAGGCTTAAGAAATGCAATATCACCAGTCCCTTTGTTCCCCTTTGTGTCACTCCCCAATCACTTTCACTGATCCCCACTCCACCCAAGGTAACTACTATACTGAACTTTGTGTATTTATCTTTCTTTTTGCTGATTTATAGTTTACCATATTTGTACTAATAAGTTTTGTATAAAATTTAACTTTTATAATTAGAACTGACTGGTTCTATTCTTTTGCAGCTTTTCCTCTTAACATTATACTGTGGATATACATCTATGTTTATTAGTTTGGTTATAGTTTATTTGCTTTTCATGACAGCACAGTATTCTACTACATGAATTTGAATTTTTTGATCCTGCCCATGGCATGTGGAATTTCCCTGGCCAGGGATCAAATGCATGCCACAGCTGTAACCAGAGTCACAGCTGTAACCAGAGTCAATGCCAGCTCCTTAAACTATGAAGCTATGAGGGAACTCGTTTTTCCAATGTCCTGTTAATAATTTGGATAGCTTCTTATTTTTTGCTCTTGAAAACATGGTTGCTGTAAACCATGTACACGTCTCCTGAAAAATGTGTCCATGAATTACTCTAGGAAATATGTACATATAAGTAGATTTGAAAGGTTGAAGGCTAAGCTCATCTGTTAACTTACTAGATAAAAGTCAAATTGTTTTCCAAAGTGACTATCTATACACATACCTATCCACAGTGTATAAGAGTTCTGACTGCTCTCTACTATTAGTGGTTGAGGAAAATATAAGACATTTCAAAATGAGCAGAAAATGGCAGGAAATATCTACATTAAACCATTACAAAACAGAAACTCCAGAGAACTCCAATATCTTAGGTGAGGACAGTACCTTCTAAGAAATCCAATCATGAATCAGAGGAAAACTCTAACATAGGAGCCCAAAATGAATAAAATATTCCTATATGAACATTTTCATATATGAAATAGTACTCTCAATCATAAATGCAGAAATTCAGGATAGAAACAGATCAAAAAAAATAAATAAATAAAAAGGAAAATAAATATGACAGCTTACTTAAAAAAGATTTAAAAAAACAAACATCTTTTAGAAATGAAGCTACATAAGGTGCCCAAGGGATCATAAATATGGATCAGAAAGAAAGTGTATATATACATACATATACATGTCTGTGTGTGCACACACTCAGACAGACACATATGATTATAAATTCCATTCTTTTAAACTTGGCAAAAGATATAAACCTACTACATACTCAAGAATCTGAGCAATCATCAAACAGAATCAACCTGAAGAAATCCACAGAAGACACGTCAAAACCAAAATCTGAAAACTAAAGACAAAGAAAAAAATCTTAAAAGCAGTGAGAAACAATACTTTACTTACAGGGAGAAGAAAGAATAAAACAATAAATCTTGGAACATCAGAAAGGGAGAAAAATGGAAAGAATAAAAGTACGTGTAAATACATTAGACTTTTCACCTCGAGTTTCCTAATTTAT
This sequence comes from Sus scrofa, assembly GCF_054392235.1. NCBI lineage: Eukaryota > Metazoa > Chordata > Mammalia > Artiodactyla > Suidae > Sus > Sus scrofa. Next base: position 37,055,071 of record NC_139386.1, on the reverse strand, counting down.
GTTTGATGGCTGAAGAAAAAATTTTAAAATTGTCTGATCTGGTTCTCAATACATGTTGATAAATATTTAAGATAATTATAAACAGGTGAGGGGAAAGGAACTTAAAGGGAGGTGGTTTCTAGACTCAAACTGGTAAAATGTCAACACCAATAGGCTGTGATAAGTTATGCATGTATAATGTGATTTCTAAAGCAACCACGGAAACATCTAAACAGAGATACACCAAAATGAAATTCTAAGAAATGTTCAAGTAATCCACAGGAATGCAAGACAAATGAAATAGAAAAAAGAAACAGAGGGAACAAACAAAACAAAAAATAAAATGGCAGACTTAGGAACTAACATAGCAATAATTAAAGAGACACAGACCATATACACCAATTAAAAGACAGAGATTGGTAGAGTAGATTAAAAAAAAAAACCCACAATGACTCAACTATATGCTATTTATAGAAAACCTAATTCAAATATAATGATACAGGTAGTAAAGGAATGAACAAAGATATACGCAAACATTAAAAGCGAGCAAGCTGGTTCTATAGCTGAAGCTTGGCAGTTCACCAAAAGGATCCAACAGTTCAACTTCTAGGTCCCAAGGAAAATGAAAACATATGTCTACATACAAAGTTGTACAAGAATGTTCATAGCAGCATTATTAATAATAGCCTCAAAGTAGAAACAACCCAAATGTACATTAACCGATGAATGGATAAGTAAAACAGTATAGTCATATACTGAAATATTAGTTGGCCATAAAAAGAATGAAGTACTGATACATGCTACAACACAGATGAACCTTGAAACTATTATGCTAAGTGGAAGAAGCCAGTCATAGAAGGTCATGTGTTGAAATATTTGCAGGAAACGTCCGGATACAGAAAGTTTATTAGTGGTTTCCCGGGGCTGGGAGGGAGAAAGAAAAAAGGGAGTGACTACTAATGGGTAAAGAGTTTCTCTTCTGAGTGATGTAAATGATCTAAAATTAAGTAGCAGGAGTTCCCGTCGTGGCGCAGTGGTTAACGAATCCGACTGGGAACCGTGAGGTTGCGGGTTCGGTCCCTGGCCTTGCTCAGTGGGTTAATGATCCGGTGTTGCCGTGAGCTGTGGGGTAGGTTGCAGAGGCGGCTCGGATCCCGCGTTGCTGTGGCTCTGGTGTAGGCCGGCAGCTACAGCTCCGATTGGACCCCTAGCCTGGGAACCTCCATATGCCATGGGAGCGGCCCAAGAAATAGCAAAAAGACAAAAAAAAAAAAAAAAAAATTAAGTAGCAGGGATGGTTGCATAACTCTGTGAATATACTAAAACTGAAAAGCTGTACACTTTAAAAGTGTGAATTTGGAGTTCCTGTCATGGCTCAGTGGTAACGAACCTAACTAGTACCCATGAGGATGCAGATTCAATCCCTGGCCATGCTCAGTGGGTTAAGGATCCCACATTGCCGTGAGCTCGGATCTGACATTGCCCTGGCTGTGGTGTAGGCTGGAGGCTACAGCTCTGATTAAAGCCCTAGCCTGGGAACTTCCATGTGCCAAGGGTACAGCCCTAAAAAGACAAAAATAAAATAAAATTTTAAAAAAGTATGAATTTTAAGGTATGTGATGAAATCTCAAGAAACCTGTTATTAAGTAAGAGTACTCAAATAAAAGAAAAATAAGGAGGAGGAGAAGGCAAAAATGACGATGTTAACATTTTGATATAATAGCCCCCAACAGGAATTCAAATGTCCTTCAAAGAGTGAATGGCTAAAGTGTGGCACGAGTACCACAGAGAGCTTCTTAGCAATAAAGAGGGTGAATAAAACAATGTGGATAGATGTTAAGGTCTTTCTTTTGCTGAGTGAAAAATGTCAATCTCAAAAAGTCACATATTAGATTCCATTTATATAACATTCTCAAAATGACAAGCTTAATATAAATGGGGAACAGATTCATGGCTGCCAGACATTAGAGATAACTGGGTGGGTATAACTTGCAGTCACAAGGGAGATCTTTGTGGTGTATCTTGAATATAGCGTTGGTTACTTGAAGCTATACATGTGACAAAATGGCAGAGAACTCTACACTCACCTTGTATCAATGTCAGTTTCCTGATTTTACTATTGTAATACAGTTAATGCAAGAGATAGTCATGGCAGAAACTGTATGAAGGGTACATGGGACTTCTCTATTATCTCTGCAACTTCCAGTGAGTGTTAATTATTTCAAAAAATTTTTTTTCTAAAATATCCTTTGGGATGTAAAACTTTTAAATACAGAAATAGTATCATTTTGAATATGAAATACTTTGAAATAAATGTCACAAAATATATTCAAGATTCATCATTAAAAATAACAAATTATTGAGGAGAGAAATGAAAGAACCAAATAAACTGTTGATGAGTTAGAAGACACAATATTGTTATGACATCAATTCTCAAACTGATCAAAATATTCAAACAGTTAACATGTGAAAATTTGTTCTACCTTATTAATAATTAGGTAAATAAATGAATGTAAATAAATGTGTTAGCATGGTGACATACCATGTGTCATCAATAGCCTGGCACAAATTTCAAAGCCTGAACACACCAAATGGAGAGAAGCAGTATTCTCATATACTACTGGTAGGAAAATAGACAGACACATGCACAGACTCTGTTACCCAGCCACTTCAAAACATCGTTGTACACGTGCCTATGGAGACATTTACAGGTATGTTGTCTACGGTGCTATTTGCAATGGTGAAAATTGAAAAAAAAAATCCAACAATAAAGAAATAGTTAAACAAAAATAGTATATTTGTTCATAGGATGGAAACGCAGCAATTAAACTGAATAAATGAGATCTAAGGACAGCAGATGGGTAAATTAAAAGATGACATTGAATTCAAAAAGCAAGATGCAGACAATATAACATGTACTAAAAAATGAATTGTGTCTCTCCCAAATTCATGTTAAAATCTAACTCCCACTATGACTGTATCACGAGATAGGTCTTTAAGAGGTATTTAAGGTTAAATGAGGTCATAAGGGTGGCATCCTAATCCAAAGGAACTGTGGCTTTATAAGAAGAGGAAGAGAAAGAGAGAGATCTCTGCCTGTCCCCAACTTTGAAGACATGACAAGAATGTGGCCATCTACAAGCCAGGAAGCCAAGAATCCTATCAGCTGGCACCTTGATCTGGGACTTCTTATCTCCAGAAATATAAAAAATACATTTCTGCTTAAGCCATGCAGCCTGTGATCTTTTGCTATGATAGCCTGAACAGACTAATAAAATATGGTACCATTTAAGTTAAAATACATACAAAATAGTCCTCTGTATTGTTATGAATCCTTATACCCAGGTAAAACACCATCTTTAAAAAGAACTGGGAGAACATATCCCAACTTAATGGTTACTCTTAGGGATGAGAAGGGTAATTGAACTCAGGACTAGAGTTAAGAGAGTTTATTCTTCTATGATATTTCAATTCTTAAGGAAAAATGAGAAGCAAATAAGGAAAATGTTAATAGTGTTTATGCTGACCTGTGCAAATATGAGTGTTATATACCTTTGTATCTTTTAATGCCATACATTTCTTTAGAAAAATAGAACAGGGATAAACTTATCAGGATGAAATACTTCACTTTTTAACCCCTTTTCAACTCAAAGAAAATAGATAATCAGAGCTAGACAGATAAACAGATGGACGAATGGACAAACTAACAGACCAATAGGCAGGCTAGACAATTTATGACTTATATTCATAAATTTCACAGTCAATGTATCATTCTGTAATTTTAATAACTGAAAATGCTGCCCCAGTACATAATATTTTTCATTCATTTATTCATTCATTCATACATTCATTTATCCTTGAATTTATTTGGTAAACAATGATTAATAATTGAGCATGTCAACATCACCGATTATTAGAGAAATGCAAATCAAAACTACCATGAGATACCACCTCACACCAGTCAGAATGGCCATCATTAACAAGTCCACAAATAACAAGAGCTGGAGCGGAACTGAAGAAAAGGGAACCTTCCTGCACTGTTGGTGGGAATGTAAGCTGGTACAACCACTATGGAGAACAATGTGGAGATGCCTCAGAAAACCAAATATAGAACTATCATATGACCCAGCAACCCCATTCTTGGGCATATACCCAGACAAAACTTTCCTAAAAAAGACACATGCACCCGCATGTTCATTGCAGCTCTATTCACAATAGCCAAGACATGGAAACAACACAAATGTCCATCAACAGACGACTGGATTAGGAAGATGTGGTATATATACACAATGGAATACTACTCAGCCATAAAAAAGAACACAATAATGCCATTTGCAGCAACATGGATGGAACTAGAGAAGCTCATATTGAGTGAAGTAAGTCAGAAAGAGAAAGACAAATATCATATCACTTATATCTGGAATTTAACATAAGGCACAAATGAACCTTTCCACAGAAAAAAATCATGGACTTGGAGAATAGACTTGTGGTTGCCAAGGCAGAGCAGGAGGGAGTAGGGTGGTTGAGGAGCTTGGGGTTAATTGATGCAGACTATTGCCTTTGGAATGGATTAGCAATGAGATCCTGCTGTGTAGCACTGGGAACTATGTCTAGTCACTTATGATGGAGCATAATAATGTGTGAAAATAGAATGTGTATATATATATGTGTAACTGGGTCACCATGTTGTACAGTAGAAAAAAAATGTATTGGGGAAACAACTATTAAAAAATAATAATAATTGAAAAAAATAATTGAGCATGTGCTGGACAGTGGTGGAAGTTTTTAACAGACAGAGTATCTTTGGGAGCTCCCTGGTGGTCTACTGTTTAGGATTTGGCACATTCACCACTGCAGCCCAGGTTCAGTCCCCGGTTTGGGATTGAGATCCCACATCAAGCCTCTGCATGTCACAGCCAAAAAGAAAAGAAAAGAAAAAAGATGTAAAAACTCATTCGCAAGACAAAATAAAATGTTCTCCAAGATAGGTGGGTAGGACTGTTACTACAACGGCTGTGAGCTGCTGCGGTGGCCTAGGAGGGACAAGGAAGTCTTCACATAGAAGAGATGACATCTGAGATAAATGTTTAAAAATTCAAAAACAAGTCTGAAACCTCTGACTGCAGGCTTAAAAACCACTAAAATCTGTATTCTATAACTTCTCTGTATTTTTGCCCAGCCCAGATTCCTTTTATAAATTTACACATATCACATACTTTTTAAAAGTCTGCTTAAACCCCAAATGATTCTTGTCTCACCTTTGCAAATTTTTCGTCTTCTGTGGCTGCCAATTTTTTTTTCTGCTTACTATATTCTTGTCTTCTTTCCAAAACACTCATAATTTTTTCATCAGTTAAGTTCCTCCTAAACTCACAAAACTGAGGCCAAAATTTAAACAGGACCCCAAAAATTGTCATCTGTATAGAAAACAAAGTATGTCTCAGATTACAATTTTATACAAATGTATCAATTTAAACTCTAATTCACCATAATAATGGATTAACTATTCTATCTTTAATATACAGCATGTTTCCTCCAAATTATTGTCTCCAGACATCTTGGTATCGTTTAGCTCGGCACATGCTCACCATCAATGTTTTTTACTACCAAAGAGAAGTTTTTCCTTTAAAAAAATACACTCTTAAAAGTCACTTTATTCTTTACGTTTCCCTGACCAACTGACTGTATTAATAAAGAATCCATTAGGTCTTTTAAAATAAGAAATTAATGTTTCTTTTAAAACATACCCTAGTTGATCTGCCACACACTCTGCTGTTTTCTGCAAGTATTCCAAATATTCAGTTCATCAAGGGGAACTCTTCTCTGCCCGCCCACCGCCTCCTTCTTTTAGAGAAAGGAAATACCATTTTGCCTCTGGAAAAGCTCTTAAACAAAGCTGCAGATCTAAGAATAAATCTTGAGTAACTTTTAAATGATATAATCTCTCTTTTATGTGAGAGCAAGAAAAGTAACATTTAAAAAGCAGAGTGGTATCCTGGACAGACGCTTTCTATGAGGACACTCCACATTAAGTGATTAATTGTGATATTTATAGAGATAAGAATTGTTGCTCAAATTCCCATGCCAAGTTTTTCCATTAGTTCCAGAGGCATTTACTTTACTTCCAAGAAGGTAGGACTTGCCACATCAGATCAAGTCCAACATCTTGTTGCCGGGAATGGCCTTTACCTAATGCCCCAGAGAAAAAGGAACCATCCCATTAGGCTCTAAGCCAGCACTTCAGGGAGAAAGTAGAATGTTTAAAAAGTAAATGCTGCTGTGATCAACAGAGTCCTTGAACTGATATATTTCATTATTCCTATTTTCTGTACATGAATATCATTTGTAATTCTAAAATTACTTACTCCCTTTACAATACTTTCTTGTCGTTGAATACTAGGGCTTCTTGGGATTGCAAACATAAAAGCTAAAGATACTCTGATGAAATGCAGGCTTTTAAGAAATTTTCGATTACATGTCTCTGCCACGCATTTAAGTAATCTCCTGCTTCAACGTTAATGGATTAGGTTAGATTTTATATGAACTTCTTATCTTAAATACTCCCCCTCCTCCTCTATTTACCAACTATTGCCCCTATTTCTCAGTCATTGCTCCAAACCCTGAATCATTCCCAGCTCGCAAATATATTTTATTTCCATCTAGAAGGCTTTCCAAGAAAAGTCATCCTTTTAGGACACAATTTTTCTAGGTAGAGAAAATTGTTCTATTTCTAAAAGTTGCAGTTAAGGTAAATAACATACATGTTATTCATGAAAAGTGCCCTATCCCTCCAGATCCTTAAAAGATAACCAAACCATGGGTAAGAAAATCTTTTAGGAGTTCCCGTTGTGGTGCAGCGGAAACAAATCCAACTAGGAACCATAAGGTTTCGGGTTCGATCCCTGGCTTTGCTCAGTGGGTTAAGGATCCGGCATGGCCGTGAGCTATGGTGTGGGTCAAAGACGCAGCTCGGTCCAGTGTTGCTGTGGCTGCGGTTGTAGGCTGGAGGCTACAGCTCCAATTAGACCCCCAGCCTGGGAACCTCCATATGCCATGGGTGCAGCCCTAAAAAGACAAAAGACAAAAAAAAAAAAAAAAAAAAGAAAGAAAGAAAATGTTTTAATAAATATAGAGCAACTTTGCTCACTGCCAGCAGATGGGCAATGGCTCTCGCATGTGTAAAAAGGGCCAGTGAAAATATGCCTGAATGGCAAAAACTTTCATGCTGTTAGGAATGCAGGTGGGGGACAGGCAGAGACTCCAGTGAAAACGACACTAAAAGAGGCAACAGTTTTAAATTTTCTCTTCCGCCCTTTTGCTCAACTTGGCTTTCATTTCTAATTTGATCTATTGCTGTCATGATCCATCTCTTCTCATGTCACTCACTCATGTGTTCAAAAATGTTACTGGGGGTCTAATTCTGTGCCAGGCACTCAGGCCATAAAGATAAATAAGAAACATTCCCTACCCTCAAAGACTTTACAGTCCAGTGGGAACGTCAGGCATGACAACAGCCATCTTCACTTTTGTGTGATATGTTCTGACAGGGACAAATACAGGGTATTATAGAAGCACAAGGAAGAGAAGATGATACTGTAAAAAGCTCTGGAGAGAAGAAAGTAAGGCCTCTTTATGGAAGTATGAATAGCTCAGTGAGACTGGGGGATAGATGGCAGGGGGTAGGAAGACCTGTGGTTAGAGTTTGGTCTTTATCTTGAGGACAATGGGGAGTAATCGAAATTGAAAGCAGAGAAGCATCATGATCAAATATATATTTTGAAAAAGATGACACTGACCGCAATGAGGTTTTTTGTTTTTGTTTTTGTTTTTTTTTTTTTTTTTTTTGTCTTTTTGCCTTGTCTTGAGCTGCTCCCGTGGCATATGGAGCTTCCCAGGCTAGGGGTCTAGTCGGAGCTGTAGCCGCCAGCCTACGCCAGAGCCAAAGCAACGCAGGATCCGAGCCGCATCTGCGACCCACACCACAGCTCATGGCAACGCCAGATCCTCAACCCACTGAGCAAGGCCAGGGGTCGAACCCACAATCTCATGATTCCTAGTCAGATCCGTTAACCACTGCTCCACGACAGGAACTCCCTGCAATGAGTTAAATGGTTTCAAGAGGACCTAGAGGCAGGGAATTCTGGTCATCAAACTGAGTCACTGAAAAAGTGAAGTGAGGTAGTGGCAAGGAGTTGTAGGAAAGTGGATAGAAGAACAGATAACAAGGAGATCAATGGATATGTCTGAATGACGGAAGATCACCACAGGTAAGGGGATGAAGGAGCAGGAAGAGAGGAAGATGGCTTATCCACCTGGGTGGGAGGCGTACCATTCTCTGAGCTTCCTTAGGGGACATAAGAATCATAGATTTGGTGCAGAGAGGCCCTTAAATATTCTCCTGTTTTCGGATGCTCCAAAGTCCATCTTTAAGATATGTCTAGGGCCTTGTTTTGGAAAATCAGGGAGAAGGCATAAAATAAAGGACATTAACAATAAAGTTCACTGGCTGCAATCTCTGTGGCGGAACCAACACAACATAAGCAGCTCCCGTCACCATCAGACTCAAGGCTATGATCTAGATGGGCAAGCCTTGGCCTGGTGATCAAGAAATGTAGGCTAGGCTAAGTGATCTTTTCATTAAGAGATATTCCAATTCTGGCATCATGTTTTTCCTATTTCTCTCCAGCACATCCTCAATCATTCTATATTTCTGCCTATTTTAATGCATAATTTGGATTGGGAGTCTATTTTCAGTTCCTTTTAGGACTCTGAATACAGCTGGCTTGCAAATGAATGTTAAGGAACAATGGCCTTTTTCCATATCCAAGGGCAATCATATCCAAATCTCTGTTTCATATCACTTAAATCATGACATGGCTTCCTGATTTCCCCTATTATAATTTATTTTTCTTAATCATTTTTTTCAGGAACAACATCACTAAAAGGCTTTTCAAAATGCAAATAAATTATGTTCAGCAAATCACTGTTTTCTATTATTTATCTTAAAAAGAAGTAACTTGAGCAGGTTAACAGGCATGATTTTTTCTTTCATGAGCTTGTGTACTTTATGTTAGTTGGGTACTTAAATCTCCTTTCACTTATTTTATGAGCTATGTGAATATTCCAATCTTTAAAAATATACAAATCTTGGAACACACATATTTTATACATTTTTGTGGTAGCAGATATTTTAAAAGGGGATATGAAGGGTGGGAAAGGAAAAAGGAATTAGCTGGAGTTTTATAAGTTAGAAATTAAAATGGTAATTAACCATGCAGAGTCAAAGTGTAGTAATCAAATAATTATATCTGCAGGATATTCTCTTCAATGAAAGTAAGTTCCTAGTTTCTGTGTTCCGTGGCACATGCAAAGATTTTTTAAATTTATTTATTTATTTATTTTGTCTTTTTCTAGGGCCGCACCTGTGGCATATGGAGGTTCCCAGGCTAGGGGTCTAATCAGAGCTGTAGCCACCAGCCTAAGCCAGAGCCACAGCAACGCGGGATCCGAGCCTTGTCTGCGACCTACACCACAGCTCACGGCAGCGCCAGATCCTTAACCCACTGAGCGAGGCCAGGGATCGAAGCTGCAACCTCAAGGTTCCTAGTCGGATTTGTTAACTACTGAGCCACGACAGGAACTCCACAAAGACTTTTTTTTTTTTTTTAATTAAAGAGAAGAAACCCCAGCATTAGGAGGATTAGAACCTTGCCAAATAAAAACAATGCAAACACTTTCCCAAAAAAATCTAGATGGTGAATCTATTTAAAAGTATGCTTAGCTACATGCCCTGATTTCTTACCTGTGCCTCTCTGAATATGTATGGTCCTAATTCCTTCCTGTGTTCTATAATCTTCTGGGCTTGCTCTACTGGAATGTCAATCTGTAAGGCTGGCGGGATGCTGGAGTTAATAAAACAGTTGATAATAGTCATGATCTTCTTGTGGATGATGGACTCATCACAGTGTGAATGGCACAAGTCCTAAGCAAGGAGGAAAGACAGAACACTTTACAGAACGTGCCAGGATGTCTTTCAGTTAATACGTGTATTTTAACCTCAGGTCAAAAGGGTACTGGGACATGTCAAGACGATCTCAAAATTTATACTTTGAAAAAAAAAAAAAAAAAAAAAAAAAGGGAGTTCCAATTGTGGCGCAGCAGAAACGAATCCAACTAGGAACCATGAGGTTGTGGGTTTGATCCCTGGCCTCGCTCAGTGGGTTCAGGATCCGGCCTTGCTGTGAGCTGTGGTGTAGGCCGCAGATGCAGCTCAGATCCCACGTTGCTGTGGCCGGCGGCTACAGTTCCAATTAGACCCCTAGTCTGGGAACCTCCAAATGCTGCAGGTGTGGCCCTAAAAAGACAAAAGACAAAAAAAACAAAAAACTTATAGTTTTTATTTCTCTTAGGTTTGAAGAAACTAAGACTTTGATGCATATGCCATAAATAAATACAGGTTTCATTTAATCCTGATTGTTTCTTCTCCTGGCAAAGGAGCAGCTTTAGTGTCTATTTTGACTCATTTAACAGTTTTGGATTAAGTGCCTGCTATATGCCAGGCATTGAGCTGAACTCTTTAAAGGCTCAAAATCTACTGGATGAGATGCATGAAAACATGTTATCCTAATTTGAGATCGTTAATAAGTGCTACAATAAAGGTATACCTAGGGTCCTAGAAGAGCACTGAGAATAGGCACCTAAACTCAACTTACAGGTGGATGCAAAAGCTTTCCCACTGTAACTGCTTCCACACCAAAGTGATTTAGGCTCACAAAGGCTAGCAACAACAGTAGGGATGCTTGTGGTGACAAATGTATTAATATGTCTGCATAACAGATGTATTAACTCTTAATATCTATATTTTTCATGTAACCTATTACATTATCATCCTTCTAGCTAGAGAACTTAAAAATTGTAATTGCACATTAAAAAGACCCAGTTCTATGTGACAAACAGAGGGCCATCATTTTTTTTAAAGAGGTAGCTTAGCATGAATTACAGTATTTCTCTGTCAAAGACGTTGTTCTCTAAATCACTAGAAAGCAAACAAATTTGGAAATTTGTAATTCTAGGCCAGAAATAGGCCAACACTGATTAAGTGCTCATTATATGACGGGCATTGTAATAACTGTCTTATGGACACTCTTAAAGACAAATTCTAGTGCTTGACATATATATTTAAGTTACAAGTTTGGTATAAGTTGTAAGTAAAAATCTCGATATAAAAGTTACACTGAGACAAGAGCATTTTTACTTAATTTTGTATTCCCTCAGAAAATACCACACGTGTTTGGTATGTTACCACACGTGTTTGGTATGTTACCAAAAATTATTTTTCCATTACTAGTGAAATTATATATAATTATTTGGTGAGCCTGGTTTCTTATTATGGAACATAGGGCTTGTGAAAGAAAAACAAAGGTGTGAAATGATGCAGTTTTAATTTTGAGAAGTATAAGGATAGCATTTAGACAAAATTAGATTTTTTTTTTTCAAATGGTCTGCCCTACTATACCACTGAGTTAATTTTACCTATCTTTACGGTCTCAACTGAAGTCCACAGTATAAAGTAAAGGCACACAACTTTTAAGTAAAGTTGACCTTGAATAACATGGGGGTTGGGGTGGCCACCCTCCCACATAGCTGAGAATCTGCATATAACTTCAGTTGGCTGTATCTGTGGTACCACATCCCTGTATTCAGGCAAAAGTGCCTTGTGTAGTACTAGAGCCTGAATTTATTGAAAAAAAGTAAAACTGGATCTGTGCAGTTCAAGCCCTTGTTGCTCAAGGGTCAACTGCTCTGCCCTCTAGTAAACTCTCTGTGACTCTCTTGATCTGGGAGAGATGTCCACCTCAGGTACATCCGCTGCTCCCAGTGCTTTTTCCACCACTTCAGTAATCACACCCTAAAGATCACCTTGCCTATCACTTGTCTGTTCCTCCCTAACACTGTAAGCCCTAAGAGGAAAGGCTCTTTTGTATCCTCAGGATTTAGGCTGGCCCTTGATAGGTGCTCAGTATTTGTTGGATGTATATATCCTTCAAGTCTTTTGAAGGATACACACACACACAAACAATTTTAGATTAAATCATACTGTTTTCTAGTAGCTAGGTTTTAAAAAATCACTAAGTTTCTTTTCCAATCATTAATTGTTCTCCTACAGCATAGTTTTGAATGGCTGTATGCTACTGCATACATGTATCGTAATTAAAGTAACCAATGTCCTATCGTTGAACGTTAGAGTTCTTTCCTATTTTTCAGAACAGTGTTTGATTAAGATCACTCTAGCCATCTCTTTGCATGTTACTGCAATCACTACTAAAAGGGAGCATAGCTTAATGGTTAAGGGCACAAGCTGTAGCAATAGAATGCCTTCGTTCAAGTTCCAGCGCTAGACTTAATCAGCTCTATGATGTCAGGAGTTTCTTAACTTTTCTGTGCCTTAGCTTCTTTATCTGTAAAATGGTGAGAGTTATCAGCTTTGACCTAGGATTCTTAAAAAGGATAAATTAGTTATTACATGAAAAGCATTAAGATAGTATCTGGAAGACAGTAAACACTTAAAATGAGTAAGTCGGAGTTCCCTTCGTGGCTCAGCAGTCAACACACCTGACTAGGAACCAAGAGGATGCGGGTTCGATCGCTGGCCTCACTCAGGGGGGTTAAGGATCCAGCACAGCTGTGAGCTGTGGCGTAGGTCGCAGGTGTGGCTCGGATCCAGTGCTGCTGTGGCTGCAGTATAGGCCGGCAGCTGTACCTCGGATCAGACCCCTAGCCTGGGAACTTCCATATGCTGTGGGGGTGGCCTTAAAAAGCAATGAATAAATAAATAAATAAAAATAAAACAAAATGAGTAAGCCATATGAAAGTAAGCTCAGTAAGACTTTGTTAAGTGGAACACTTTCCTGTGACAAGCTTCCTCAACGCCCAATTCAATTATCATCACTTGGGCTGAGACCTCCCTGACCTATCAGCCCTTCTCCCCCAAATCATCTCTTTGGTGCCAAAAGCATACCCAGTTAGAACATGGATCATAATCAGCATGATTTCATGTTGTTGTCACAGATGCCTCCCTCCTTGAGGGAGTGCAATGCATTGTATTCTTTTTTTTTTTTTTATTTCTACAGTCTAGCATAATGACTGGCATATTAGAGATTTAATAAACGCTTATTGAACAAATTCACTCCTATAGTGCATTTTTTTATGGTTACCAGGTATTATATGTCCTCTGTCCTATACCACAGAAAATATATTTAGATGAAGACCAAGGGCAGCCTCGAAGGAGAAACAGTCAAAAAGATAAGGGTTGACTCTGTATGAGTCTATGTTTATTTATTTTTAAAATTTTTTTGGTCTTTTTTGTCTTTTTAGGGCCACACCTGCAGCATATGGAGGTTCCCAGGCTAGGAGTCCAAATCAGAGCTACAGCTGCCGGCCTACGCCAGAGCCATAGCAACGCCAGATCTGAGCCGCGTCTGCGACCTACACCACAGCTCACAGCAACGCTGGATCCTTAACCCACTGAGCAAGGCCAGGGGTCGAACCCACAACCTCGTGGTTCCTAGTTGGAGTCGTTTTCGCTGCGCCATGATGGGAACTCCAGTCTACATTTTTTTAAAATGCTTATTTTGCACAGTTTGTATCACCTCTTGTCCCAGCAAGATTGGGCTTATTTGTATTCATTTTATCTTAAAGACCGTTCCTGCCCACTCAATAATAACTGTCTGTTCTAGAAGACAGACTCCACCTCCTTTTTAATTTTCAAAGAAAATTTAATATTACTTATCTTGTGACAGATTTTGAATAAAAAACTTATCTCAAAATACCTTTTTTCCCCCCTGAGGAAATTCCTATGTTGAGAAAATTACAAAAACTGTTGATAACAGAAAAGAGTGGAAAACTGTTTCATTGTTTCCATGTCTTGGCTATTGTGAATAGAGCTGCAATGAACATGTGGGTGCGTGTGTCCTTTTCAAGGAAAGTTTTGTCCGGATATATGCCCAAGAGTGGAGTTGCTGGGTCATATGGTAGGTCTATGCACAGATTTCCAAGGTACCTCCATACTGTTCTCCATAGTGGTTGTACCAGCTTACATTCCCACCAACAGTGCAGGAGGGTTCCCTTTTCTCCACACCCCGTCCAGCATTTGTTATTTGTGGACTTATTAATGATGGCCATTCCGACTGCTATGTAGCACTGGGAACTATGTCTGGTCACTTATGATGGAGCATGATAATGTGAGAGAAAAGAATGTATACATGTATGTGTAACTGGGTTACCATGCCGTACAGTAGAAAATTGACAGAACACTAAACCAGCTATAATGGAAAAAAATAAAAATCATTATATAAAAAATTTTTTTAAAAAGAAAACTGTTTCGTGGTATGCTGGGGGAAGTTTGGAAATAAGATTGCACTGAGCAACTACTAACTATATAGAATCTACATGCTGTAGAGTATTAGAACCACATAATACATATTTGAGTATAAGCCAATTGAAGGTATTATCCCCTTAAATTAATTCCCTACTTTTATAATGGGTTTAAATAGGCTGCTTGCAAGGGAATGACTAAACCTGGGAGCATTTAAACTGGATGCCTACTCTTAGGCATTCCTAGAATACATTCCTGTATTCAAGTCTAGATTATATAACCTAGAAAGTCCTTTCTTCCTCTTCAATGCATAGATTCCACATAATTCCATCAAACAATTAAACCTGAAAATAAACTACTTTTGCACCTAACAATCTATTCTTTTGCTTATTTATTTTGTTAAGAATTTGGCCATGCTAACATTCCTACCCACTTCTATAGGTAACCAGTCTTAGTTCTTTCTTGTTTTATTATTTTTTCATTTTATACAATGAGATACATATATTCTTGTTTCCCCTTCTTTTTACATGAAAGGTAGTGTACAATAAGTAATCTTCTGGACTTCACTTTTGTCACTTAGTCATATATGCTCTAAAAATCACTGTATGTCAGTTGATACGTTGTTCTCATTGTAGTCTTTTGGGTGGATAATAGACTATAGTTTATTCAATCATTCCCATTTGTATGGACATATAGGTTGTTTTGTTTCCAATTTTCGCAATTACAAACAATGTTGCAATAAATATGCTTGTCCTAATGTAAAAAAAAGAAAAAAAAAAAAAGAATTTGGCCATGCTAATAGAAAAGCCTCTCTCATCTCTGTTGATTTATTTACCTGTAATCCACTGTCTTTGACTACTGTTGCTGCAAATATGTTTAGGAGGAATTCTTGTAAAGACCTCTTAGTTAAAGTACTGAATATGAATATCTTCGGGAAAAATGTGTATAATACATTTATAGATAAGTGATACACAAAAATATAGCTCAAACTTATCAGAAAGGTTCTCATTAGATCATAATATATGTGAATACCGGAGTTCTCATCATGGCTCAGCGGTTAGCGAACCCTGCTAGCATCCATGAGAATGTGGGTTCAACCCCTGGCCTCACTCAGTGGGTTAAGGATCTGGCATTGCTGTGAGCTGTGGTGTAGGTCGCAGATGTGGCTTGAATCCAGCATTGCTGTGGCTCTGGTGTAGGCCAGTGGCTACACCTCCGATTGGGCCCCTAGCCTGGGAACCTCCTTATGCTGCAGGTGCGGCCCTAAAAAGACAAAAAGACCAAAAAAAAAAAAAAAAAAAGAAAGAAAAAAATATATATATACACCCACACATATATATACCTTGTACTATCATTTCAGGGCTCACTCTTACTCTTCATTGCATAATAGTAAATGTATCTAACATAGAACAATATTTACATATTGTTATGAAGACATCAAAATTGGGATGTCTTAAATGCCATATGATATCACTTATAACTGGAATCTAATATCCAGCACAAATGAACATCTCCTCAGAAAAGAAAATCATGGACTTGGAGAAGAGACTTGTGGCTGCCTGATGGGAGGGGGAGGGAGTGGGAGGGATCGGGAGCTTGGGCTTATCAGACACAACTTAGAATAGATTTATAAGGAGATCCTGCTGAATAGCATTGAGAACTTTGTCTAGATACTCATGTTGCAACAGAAGAAAGGGTGAGGGAAAAATGTAATTGTAATGTATACATGTAAGGATAACCTGACCCCCTTGCTGTACAGTGGGAAAAAAAAAAAAAAATTGGGATGTCTTATACAAATCTTGTCCCTAAACTTAGGAATCTGTTATGTTAATGTCTTCCCTCCTCAAAAAGACGTGGTTTTCTCCAGCTTCTAATACAATACCTTATATTTTTGTACTTCTTGCCAAAAGAGCACGCCGTTTTCCAATAAATCTCCTTTTAGAGCCACAAACCGCTGAAATTGCCTTGCAGTAACTGGATTCAATAGTGCTTTGCGGAAAGCAACGATTTCACAAGAAGAAGAGATCCATTTACTCTCCACAGGCTGTCCAAATAAGAGAATGCAGAAAATTAGCTGTGCTCTGAAAATTAATAATAAAGTAATTTATTAGGCTAAAAATGGCCAACTTTTATTTCTTTCATTTTTGGCTGTTGAAATTTAAGGCATGGATAAATAGAATTTGGCAACTTTCCCTTTTGTCTCCTTTATATGTTTAATAGCATCGTATTTTTAAGAGGTAGAGAGAAAAAGAAATGATTGAATGACTTAGAGCATATGACTACATTTAGAATCATTAACAGTTTGGGACTATGATGAAAAACTACATTTAGGGGTATAGGATGAGTTCTGTGCTTAAACAGAACAAAGTAACCATAATGCTATGATTATGTATTATTATATCATTATTTTATAATATATATATTGTTATATATTAATATATAATTCTCATGCCTTTCAAAAAGTAAAAGCAGTTGAAAATTTAAGGCATTTTTTTTTCAAAAACTAAAAATTAATCCTATTAATTTAAATAGGAAATTTACTGTGGTGCTTCACTATAATTCTATACTAGAAAGAACATGTTTTCAGATGATATATCTTTATACTATTTTAATAATAAATTGCTATCAATAATAATAAAATTAAATACTTACTAATACATATTTTTAATAATAAACTAACTCAGGATTGATTCTACATTAAAAAATGCCAGAAGGACCCATGGTGTTTCACTAATGCTTAAAGGTATTACTTATTTTATATCTTCACAACTTTGAAGTGTATGATGTCTACTTTTTTCACTTTGATCATTTTATTTTTTTAAATTTTTTTTTTTATGGCCACACCCATGGCATACGGAAGTTTCCTGGCCAGGGACTGAATTCAAATCACAGATGCGATCCACCCCACAGCTTCAGCAATGCTGGATCCTTAACCTACTGTGCCTGGCCAGGGAACTTTGACCATTTTAGATCACATAAAATCCCCCTTTGGCGTCTCAGATTAAAAAATCATACTAGATTTTATTTTCTGAATAGTTTTTTTTCACTTGATAAATTTACTCAAGTTCCCCAAATCTGAGTTTAGCCTACAACTATACTAGAAAACGTTATTTTAAAAACATAGTTTTAGATGAACTTAGGAATTATAATAACAAGCAATGATAAATAGCTGTTACACAGGATACATAACCATTACTGACAATGCATATGATAAGTTTCTTGAAACAAATCATATGTGACTATCAGTATAAGTGTTTAAGAGAGTTATGGAAAAAAAAAATCTATAGGAACACAAAGGAAGGAGTAACTAATTCTGCCTGGAGGAATAACAGCTTTACAGCGAAGGGCCTGGAGGATGACATGAGTTGGAAACTGAAAAGTGAAGTGAACTCCAAGCTGTGTAGATGAATAGTGGTGCCTTTACCCCAGATAAAGTGAAGAGATATCTCTTGCTATTTTAGTGAAGCACATGTGGTGTTCTATGCACAAAAAGTTAAGACCCTCACCATATGGTCCATATTAAAATTACAGCCCTATAAATAGCAACAACTATGTATTAGACTGGGATGTTTATTTAAAACCCACTCAACAAATAATGTTTTAAGACCTCCTCCTGAAGATACTAAAACTGAGTAATTTAACTAAAACCTGTAATTTAACTAAACAGAAAATAACATAATACATAATAGTCAATAATATGAAATATAAGCCCATTCTATTAAGTATTTTTAAACATATAGAACAAAAGACAGGTATAAGAACAGTTTATTTCTTTTCAACAGGAAAACACAGAAAAAGAGCATCCTGACAGATACATAAACTCCTCTAATAGTCTAATAAATTTTTAGTTTAGTTAGTAGGGGGTCAGCTGGGTCTAGTTTGACATGTTATCAAGAACTGTAATAGGATGAATACACACAAATTTGAAGGTTCAAAAAGAAGCCTGTGTGTGTCATGCCTGTTAAGATGCAAAACAGGCAGTTTTTAGAAAGGTATCACATGGTTGTGGTTTAAATAATCACCAAAATGACAGATACTAAATTCTTTTAAAGTTAAAATGTAATCCTAAATAAAGAGGATAATGTAAGATCATTTCAGTTGCTGATTCTGCTGCATACTTCTCATTCTTTTTGTATAATCCACTCCCAATAATAAATAAACTATGATACGCTGGAAGGAACAGCTTGTCTCAATAAATCCATCACAAGCAAAATAAATAAAAATATATATTTAAAGTCCAATTGCACACTTCCAGGGCTGAGCAGGTTAAGGAACTCTAAGAAGAATCATACTTTCCCCTGGATCCCATCAGCCAATGAAGAACAGTGGCAGTGCCTGCTGGTGGCTTAGAAAGCAGTATATACAATGAGTGTCTTTGTATAAGAAGAGGAAGAAAAACAATATTTTGACAGAGTGGAACTTATAAGAGGAAGAGTATAACTACTACTACTTGCCTTCCAGACCCCGATTTTCCTTTCATGCCTCTGCAGTAAAAGCTCTTCAGCTATGTCTCTCATCTGTACCTAGAAGCAAAACCAATGATTTTTATCCCTGTTATTCAGGATGGCTACAGTGTAAAAATCACTTGCTAATTTTAAAAATATTTTTAATATAATTTTTTACAAAAATTTTATTATAGTTGATTTACAATGTTCTGTCAATTTCTGCTACACAGCAAATGACCCAGTTATACATTTATATACGTTCTTTTTTTCATATTATCCTCCATTATGTTCACAAGTTATTATATATAGTTCCCTGAGCCACACAGCAGGATCTCATTCCTTATCCATTCTAAATGCAATAGTTTGCATCTACTAACCCCAAACTCCTGTCCATCCCACTCCCTCTCCCTCCCCCTTGGCAATCACAAGTCTGTTCTCCAAGTCCACGAGTTTGTTTCTTTTCCATAGTTAAGTTCATTTGTGCCATATAGTAGATGCCAGATATCAGTGATACCA
Source organism: Sus scrofa (assembly GCF_054392235.1). NCBI lineage: Eukaryota > Metazoa > Chordata > Mammalia > Artiodactyla > Suidae > Sus > Sus scrofa. The sequence continues at coordinate 37,035,757 of NC_139386.1, read as the reverse complement.
TATGGTATTTGTCTTTCTCTTTCTGACTTACTTCACTTAGTATGAGAGTCTCTAGTTCTATCCATATTGCGGCAAATGGCATTATTTTGTTCTTTTTTATGGCTGAGCAGTATTACTAATTTAATAGCTTTTAAAAAATCAGGTATCCAGTCGGCATGGATAAGAGAAAAAGGATATATGGATAAAGAAGAAAAAGGATAAGACAGAAATGGAAACCCTGTCCAGGTCCCTGGGCAAATCACTCAAATTCTCTGAGCAGTTTCCTCATCTGCAAAATGGAGATAATAAAACCTAAGTGCACTGAGCCAAAGGGAGATAAGAGTTTCACTTTGGGTCACATGGAAAGTGAAGTTGGAAAGACAATTAGGACTTCCCAGATTGTTGTGCTATTTTCTAACCACAACTAATTATTTTATTATTTTATTTTATTTTATTTTACTTTATTTTATTTTTTGTCTTCTTAGGGTTGCACCTGTGGCATACAGAAGTTCTCAGGCTAGGAGTCGAATCAGAGCTGTAGCTGCCAGCCTACACCACATCCACAGCCACACAGGATCCAAGCTGTGTCTGCAAACTACATCACAGCTCACAGCAACACTGGATCCTTAACCCACTGAGCAAGGGCAGGGATTGAACCCACATCCTCACAGATCCTAGTCAGGTTTGTTGCTGCTGAGCCACAGCAGGAACTCTGAGCCACAACTAATTTTAAAGGAGTACAAAAGTTACTCAACACAAGGAGGAAATATAATAGATATTTGTTGAGGTTATTGCCTGTTCACAATATGTTTCCCTTCTTGGGAACCATTCCTGCCAAATCTGTAATTGTGACTCTACCTCCCTGTCCACAGCCAACAGATTCAGGAGCTGACCTAGAGAGACAGCAACTAGAATCACTGCGGCTGAGTCTTTTGGTAGCATGGCCTGGAGAAAAGATCTGAGGATTCTTCCTGCTCTGTGCCGAGCACCGTCCTGGCCCCTGGCCATTCCAAGCTTGGGTGTCAACTCTTGCCATAAGTGTGTGAGATGCCCTAGCATCATTTTATAACAAATTCTTGATCTCCCTTCCTTTTGACTTTGTCTTAAGGTTGCCAATTAGTTTATGGTGTTGGCCACCCAAAGAATGACAGTCAGGAAGCGGCTGTAAGTTACAAAAGAATTATTGTGGTAAACACAGTGAGAAAACATGGTAAATAATATTAGTAAGCCAAATATCCTTTTACTTGGCTTTGGATACAGGATTCGAGCTAGACTGAAGAAAGGAAATGAGGAAAATGTCTCAAAGCTTATTTCCAGGAACTTTTTCCCTAAAACAAGTCAGATCTCCTCCCCTACATGGTAAATTCTGCCCCCAGCAGCACTGTGTTTTCCATAACTTAAGGTTCAGAAGACTAAGGATATTTTCAGATAACTAAGACTCAAAACATCTGATAAATTAAACATGGAGGGCAGCTGTTGTAGATTCTTCCTGATCAATACTAATAGCATATGCTTTGAATACCAAAGTCCAAAATTACATGCCCCTTGTGTTCTTTTGGTAAAGACCCCACTTGCCAGCTTTTCGATACATTAATGACATTTTAAATGATCAAAGCAATACATGCTTCTTATAAAACAAATAAGACAAAACAACAACAAGAGCTCTGCTTTCCAAATAAAAATCCTTCTCACTACCCAAATCCATCCCCAGGAGGCAGATTCATTTTTTATCTTTGTTTATAAACATAAATATAGACAGATAGAGAAAAAGAGAAAAATGCATAAAAAAATAAAGAGCTGTAAGTATGTATAATGGGCTTATCTTCTATATACTGTTCTGTACCCTGCCTGTTTCACTCAATAAATAACATCTTTCATTATCAGTATATGTAGAAATCTCATTTTTATGATCTCATTTTACATGGAAATCTGCATAGTTTTCCACAGTATGGAATGATCATACTTCATTTAACTATTCCCCTTTGTACACCCTTGCCCATTTATGTGAGAACTCAGCAATAATCACATAAAAAATAACAACTATATTAATAGACAATATTTGAGTGCTTCGCTGTATGCCAGGGACCATGCTAAGAAACATCATTCACTTTAGAAACTATAAATCATTTCATTTCCCCATCATAACAATCTTATGAAGTAATTACTCTCACTAATCCCATTTTTTTCAGAGGAGGAAACTACGGTTATAAAACTTAATGTTGTGCAATTAATATGTGGCAGTATTGAGATTAAAACTTGGGAAGTCTGCACAGACATAGAGAACAGACTTATGGTTGCCAAGGGGAGTGGGAAAGGGAGTGGGATGGACGGGGAGTTTGGGGTTAGTAGATGCAAACTAATACATTTAGAATGGTTAAGCAATGAGGTCCTGCTGTATAGCACAGGGAACTACATCCAATCTCTTGGGATAGACCACGATGGAAGAGAATGTAAGAAAAGGAATGTGTATATATATATATATATGTGTGTGTGTGTATGACTAGGTCACTTTACCATACAGCAGAAATTGGCATAACACTGTAAATCAACTATAATTTAAAAGAAAGAAAGAGAGTGAGAGAGAAAGAAGAAAGAAAGAGAGAGAAAAGGAATCTGAGCCTGGTCTCCCAGGAAGCTTAAAGAAGCTGGAGGCAAGAATTCCTGAGAACAGAGGCTCAGGAAACAACATTGGCCTTCCTGGTTCCTACCAAGAAGCCCAAGTATTGATTTCAACTGCTGACATTAAAATTCAAGCTCAGTTTAAAACAACAACAACAACGACAACAACTGACTCCATGCACTTAACCACTATGCCATACAGTGGCTGGGTCAACAGGTATGCACATTTGATGTTTTGAGAGGTGCTATCAATTGCTATCCCAAGATTATACTAATTTATATACCTTTATCTTTTGGCGGGCTGCAAAATGTTCACTTGCAAGAAACAATGGCAACCACACATTTTCTAACCTATTTAGGACATGCTTCTGAATTTCAATGAGAACGGCTGCATCAAGCTGCTCATGGAGAATCTTTCCCCAGCCACCACTTAAATTCATTATCTAAGAAAATAAAAATGAAACAGACACTGAAAACTTCCGTTTAGGTAAAGAAACACTAATAGTCATGAATTTTTATGCTTTCATCCCCAAACCATTTGCTGAGCACCTGATAGGTGCCACAATTTCCATTTTCTGTAAAATTATCTCCTCACTTTACTATGTAAAGACAGATAACTCCTCTAGCTTCAAAGAGAGAATTGTGGTTTATGTGATTATTGTTTTAGATGTATGATTTTGCTTATGATATACTTCCGAGAACATAGGATTTTTTATCCTGTGTGACAACTGCAATGCCATTTTTTTCTCCATGGCTTCAGTTTCTTTAAATGAAAAAGGGGGGGGGATTAGTCTATTAGTTTGATAAATTCTCTTCTGGGTCTAATATTCTTTTTTTTTTTTTTTTTTTTTGTTCTTTTGTCTTTTTAGAGCCACACTCGCAGCATGGAGGTTCCCAGGCTAGGGGTCCAGTCGGAGCTGTAGCCGCCGGACTATACCACAGCCACAGCAACGCGGGATCCCAGCTGCACCTGCGACCTACACCACAGTGGGATCCTTAACCCACTGAGCAAGGCCAGGGATCGAACCCACGTCCTCATGGATCCTAGTTGGGTTCGTTAACCACTGAGCCATGATGGGAAATTCACGGCTCTAATATTCAATGAATCTGTGATTCTACTCAAATGGGCTTGTTTGAAGAAATCATTTTCTTTTTTTTTTTTTTTTTTTTTGTCTTTTTGCTATTTCTTTGGGCCGCTCCCGTGGCATATGGAGGTTTCCAGGCTAGGGGTCGAATCGGAGCTGTAGCCACCGGCCTACACCAGAGCCACAGCAACACAGGATCCGAGCCATGTCTGCAACCTACACCACAGCTCACGGCAACGCCGGATCGTTAACCCACTGAGCAAGGGCAGGGACCGAACCCGCAACCTCATGGTGGCTAGTTGGATTCGTTAACCACTGCACCACGACGGGAACTCCCATTTTCTTTTTGTATCTGAGAAAAATAAGGCATTAATTAGTTAAGACATAACTCTGGAGTTCCTGTCATGGCTCAGTGGTTAATGAATCTGGCTAGGAACCATGAGGTTGTGGGTTCGATCCCTGGCCTCACTCAGTGGGTCGAGGATCCAGCGTTGCTGTGAGCTGTAGTGTAGGTTGCAGAGGCGGCTCAGGTCTCACGTTGCTGTGGCTGTGGTGTAGGCCAGTGGCTACAGTTCTGATTAGACCCCTAGCCTGGAAACCTCCACATGCCTTGGGTGTGGCCCTAGAAAAGACAAAAAAACTCTGACTTAGGTATTACAAATACATATATTACCAATAAACAATGCATTGGAGATGGTGGAATGACAGTGGTGTCAGCATCGTAGGCCTGTTCCAACAACTTCAAAGAAGAAGACAGAGGCAGCAGGAAGTAGAGGAAGGCCAGGTTGTATAGACAAGAGTCTCCGACTTGCACAGGTAACCCTTTTATAAAACATAGTTTCTTTGTGGTCCAAATCTTCATTCAGCATAATCACTGGCTTCAACAACATTCATAGCCATGTCCCACTATAAATCATCCTGTTCTTTACCTATTTCTGTGTACATACCACTCCAACTTAGTGAGTTATGTGTACACAAAAGAAAACTGGACTCCTCATTGAAAAAATTACCTCTTCTTAGCTCTGCTTTAACAGATTAATCAAATCCTAGCAATAATGTGGTTATAAAGATAAGAGAGAAATCTCTTAGCCAACTTTTAATAATATTAATCAAATAATATTAACAATAAAATTGTTTTTATATAAAAATAAGAAGGAAATAGAATAAGAGAAAAGACTAATGAAACTGCAAGTTGGCCACACAACTAAAACTAGAAATAACATGATCTATATCAAACATAATGTGATACAGATATCTTTAAATATAAAATAGGTATATAAAAATAAAAGTAGGAGTTCCGATTGTGGCTCAGCAGTGATGAACCCAACTGGAATCCATGAGGATGCAGGTTTGATCCCTGGACTTGCACAGTGGGTTAAGGATCTGACATTGCCGTGAGCTATGGTGTAGGTTGCAGACTCAGCTTGGATCCAGCGTTGCTGTGGCTGTGGTGTTGGCCAGCAGCTGCAGCTCCAATTCAACCTCTACCCTGGGAACTTTCATATGCATGGGTGCAGCCCTAAAAAGCAAAATAAATAAATAAATAAATAAATAAATAAATAAATAAATAAATAAATAAAAGTAAAGACAAAGAAGAAAGGTCATTTGGAAAACTCCTCTGTAGTAAGCTCAACCATGTGCTCTGAAAGCAATGGGTGATATTTTCAGTTGAATTTTAAATTTTTAGCATGTTTTACTGTGGAGGGTTCAAACAGTAGCATCAGATACCATGAAACCTCACGCAATGTAGCACAAGCCAAATAGAAAACAAATGCTTTCCTTGTGTTTATTTCATACTTGTGCTTATTGAGATACTCCCAGCCGCTTTTGCTAATACATCCCAGATTTGTATCTCAGGGAAGTAACAGCAAGGCATTTTTGTTAGGGTTGCTTAATTCCAGAATTTCTTCTCCTTCTTACTCCCAAGAACTTCTGCTCATTTCCCCCCCCCCAAAAAAAATCTATGGTTTTAATTTGGTATGCCCTACTTGTGAACACCTCTGAATTTTTCTTTAATTTTCTGAATTCATCTGAGAAGTGTATTTTATAAATACATGCCATTAGGATATGCATTCACTTAAACTACAAAAATAAAGAAATCAAGTGCTATACAATTTTTTTTTTGACTGCACCCTGGCATGCAGAAGTTCCTGGGTCAGAGATCAAACCTGTGCCAGAGCAGCAACCCAAGCTGCTACAGATCCTTAACCCATTATTTCACAAGAGAACTCTTCAAATGTTATACATTTGATCTAGCAAAGTTCCTTAACCCATTATATCACAAGAGAACTCTTCAAATGTTATACATTTGATCTAGCAAAGTTCTAGTACTAGCAAACTTCAACTTAAATAAATGCAACACTTAATTTGATATTTCAAAGGCATAAAAACTGGGTTTTTTTGTTTGTTTTTGCTTTTTGGAGTCCCTGTCATGACTCAGCAGGTTAAGAACCTGACATAGAGTCTGTGAGGATGCAGGTTTGATCCCTGGCCTGGCTCGGTGGGTTAAGGATCCAGCGTTGCTGCAAGCTGCAGCATAGGTCTCAGCTGCAGCTCTGATCTGAACCCTAGCCCAGGAACTTCCACATATGCCACAGGTGCGTCCTAAAAAAAAAAAAAAAAAAAAAAAAAAAATTGAGTCATACTGCATAAATGCTCAAACCCACTGCTGAATCCTAATCTGACATTTTTGCTGTAAACTGTGACACACAGAGTTATTAATAAGTTGTGATTAAGGCCATGTGATTTTGGCTCTACAAAATGGCAAATCTAAGTTCCTGGTCAGTAAGAATAGTTTTGGGAGACAATTCAATAGCAAAAAGGATTTTTCAAAGAACGATCATGTTTGGGAGTCATTTCATTTAAGAGAAGAATGGAAAAGGGGTGGAGACAAGGACCAAAGGCTGAGAACGGCTGTTTTCCTGCTTATGGAAACGTACAAGGACTTTACCCCCTTGTTTAACACTCACCCTAGGCACCGAGAACAGTATCTGGCCTCTCAGAGTTGCTAAATGAATGGGTGAGTAGATGAATAAAAGTTATTTTTATCCCAGAAATTACTTTTAAAAAATACAGGTCTTTTTATTGGGTTTTTGGGGTTTGTTTTTGCTTTGGGGGGCCACACCTGTGGCATACGGAAGCTCCAAGGGCTAGGGGTCGAATTGGAGCTGCAGCTGCCAGCCTGTGCCACAGCCACAGCGACACGGGATCTGAGCCACGTCTGCAACCTACACCGCAGCTCACGGCAATGCCAGATCCTTAACCCACTGAGCAAAGCCAGGGATTGAACCCACATCCTCATGGATACCAGTCAGATTCATTTCTGCTGAGCCACAATGGGAACCCCCCAAAATATAATTGTAATAATACATAAGATTTGAGTGAATTTTAAAGATATTTGTAGATACTTATGAATACCTTAAAAAAGATATCAAAAATGTCTAACATATAAGTTGCAAAAGAAAAAAAGATGACTTTCAGGTTGATGGCAAAAATAAATAAATTACTAGTTTTCCTACTTCAGTATGGAAAGTATGTTTCCATGTTGATACCTGATCTTGCTGATAGAGAGAAGCTGGACTGTTGGGTCCAAAGAAATATTTTTTGTTGAGGTATTTGTTTTTAATATATATAGATTTTGCCTCCCTTTGCTTTCGATCTTTGTAAGTTATTCTTCGGAACTGTTCAATGTCTGTCCAGCACATAAGGTCCATGCTAAAATGAAAACACAAAAATAAAGTACAGCCCTTCTCACTTCTTTCTGTCAATTCTACTAAACATCAAACAAGTTGCTATTTTGACAGACCTTAGAAAGCTGTCAACACCAGCGACTAGATCTTGGAACTAATAAGTACAATACCTTGTCTTATCCTAGCTAAATATATGAATGAATACAAGGAGTGCTGGGATCAGAAGAGAATCTACCACCATATTGGTAGGGTCTCAGAGTTCTTCCCTTAATGATGGACCAGAACTGTCACTTTCAAACAGGGAAACATTTCCCCCTATTGCACGTCTATTTGGCTACATGCTACATTTAGAATAATTCTCATCACAAAGAAGGGAAAACTACAGATGTGAAATTTGGCTCCCAGGTCTAACCAGTTTTTGCTTAACTTGGGAGACAATTATTGGAAAAAATATGATTAGTACTTCAGTTTATATGACATAAATGTGTCATAAGGTTCCAAGATTCTGTGCAAAGCTACAATGTTTCATTTATGTATTAACTAACAAAAATTACAAAATTGTAATTTCAATAGCTTAGTGAAATGGAAAAGAAAACCTCAGAAATAGTAATTAGAGCACCTGTCTAGAAAAATGCAAAAGAAGGAAACAGCAGAACAGGGGAAAAAATAAAACATACCAGTATTTTTATTTGGCCAATGCTAACAGTATCAACGAATATTGTTTGACTCCTTAAAATAACATCTTAGAGGCTGTTACTGTCAAATGCGAACCCCAACCAAAACGTATCCACATAGGTTTCAGATGACTATGCCGAAATGGGTAAAATCTAGCATCGAATCACTTTTATCATATGTGGAATCAAAATAAGCAGCGTATAAAACTAAGCAGCTTAGACAAATGATGTTTTAAGAGAGAAAGAAATTTTAAAATGGTTATATTCCTCACCTTGAAGAATGAGCCTCAAGAAACTGGCGGAAATGCTCGAACTCCAGTGTGTTGTTAACCAGGTCATTAAAAGTAAAATGCCTAAATTCTGCAGGAACATTATTCCAGTATTCTGTTTGTTTAGAGACACGAGGAAGTGGTGAAATACCAGTTCCGGTATCACAAGTAGTGTCCTAGTGAAATAATACTTTTCATAAACATCTCTTAAATACAACAAATTATTTTCCAAACTTAAAGAGAAACTGCAATAAAAAATCAACTACTAGGACAATGCCATTTATCAAGTCAGTGGTAGAACTGGGTGAAGAATCTAGAATCTAGAATCTGGTTCTAGCTCACATCAAATTCTATTCTGTTCCTCTCCATTCCCTTCTTTTCAGGAACCGTGAGTAAACATTTACCATATATGTGCTTATAAAATATTAATTGCATTATTTTTGTTGGTACAGAAGTCATACATCTTTTGTGATTAAAAAGAAAACAAAAAGCATATATAGTACTACCACTCAGAGCTAATCACCACTACCATGTTTATGTGTATCCTTTTAGTCTTTTTTAGCACACATGTAGTTTATTAAAAATGAAGCTAGGACTATACAGTTATGTATGATTTTGTAACTTGGTTCCTTTACTTCACAACATATCATGAACACAAAACATTATTTTCTCTATAACAATTTTTAAAGATATACAGTAATATAAGACACTTCAGATATAGTTTCTTTCACATAAGAGTTAACTGTTAGATATTTTTAAGACCTCTGATGTTTTACAAACAGTTTACAAGCCCTGCAGGGCAAAGCGCTAGAGAGGCTTATTCTTTGGAAATCCTTCCTTCTGTAATTCCCTATATAATTAATTCATCTTCTTATTGGTTATTGAAAAGCATCAGATCATGAGATAAACTACCGATATTTAAACAGTCAACTTTCAAATGGTAAAAGCATTATGAATAGTAGTATAATTTTTGAATTTAAAAAATACAACTTCATAATGTGCTACCTTTATGGATTTTTATATATCCTTTCCAGATATTAATAGCGCTTCAAATAAAGAACTGCTATGTTTTCACAAGGCAATATCATGAAGTTTACATTATAAAAATAACTTTACTATATGTGTAAAATTTTATTGTAAAAGAGCACAGATTTCAGATAGGTACAAAGCAGAAAATTTTTTTAAAAATCACTTGAAATCTACCATTTAGAGCTAACTATCTTTAATATTGTTTTGATGAATATTTTTCCAGACAGCTCTCTGTGCATGCATGTATACAAGTAGAAATGCATGTGTTATTTTATATAAATAGGGTTACATGATACCAGTGCCTTTGTTCCCTACATTTTATATAATAATATGTCCTGGGCATTTTCCATGTCAATAAATATGAATCTAAACTGTCATTTTTATGTAGATACACATTTGATTTTATGGCTTTATGGTTCTATCATGGCTTACTTAGCCAATCCAAAGATTGCAAATTTATAAATCAAAATAACACTTTTAATATCCTAGTCAATCCTATGATCTTTTTACAGACTCCCTTAAACCATTTCCATATTTTTTTCCGTTACTGTTTTGCTTATTGCTGTCACACAACCATTCTTTTTCTGTTTGGAAAGCTCCATTTAATTCTCTAGTGACTTGACAACAAATAGAGCTGCTGCTATACAGAAAATAACCAGTAACATTCAAAGGGATATAATGTGGCTCGAGGGCTCTGGGCGCCCTATGCTCCTTCATCTGCTTCGTTCTTCTGACTTTGCTGTTAAATGTGTCAAAATGTGACACCTGTCAAATGCAGCGTGCTAGGCAAAGAAGCAGCAGGAAATGAAACTGCCTGTCCCCTGCTTTATCAATACCTGATCTCCTCAATATTAGACCCCTACTCCCTCTTGGTCCTCAGTATATGCAGTGATAATCCTCTCCAGGTTAAAATGTTTATTTTTTTAAGCAGAGAGTTTCTTACCTCAACTTTCTTGGAAAATGTCTCTTTATGCAAAGCCTGTAGCTTTCTGAAGTATGTAGAATCTAGCTGTCGAATCTCTTCCACCAGCTCCACCTATAATAAAATAATAAAGTTTGTAACATCAAAAGAATGTGCATTATGAAGAAGTGGGGAAAGGAGGCACAATTTGCCAAGAACAGTGGGATGAAAAACAAACACACTTGCCAATAAAGTTAGTTTGGAGGCAAAAGCAGGAAGACCCACATAGTGGAAAATATTAGCTACAACAAAGTCGGGCTTCAAGTGCCTATGATTAAAAAAAAATGCATACATTCTGGAGTTCCTGCTGTGGTGCAGGTGTTGCCTGGCGTTGTCTTTGTGGTGGCATGGGTTCGATTCCCATCCCGGGGCAATGCGTTAAGGATCTGGCATCACCGCAGTTGTGGGGTAGGTTGCAGCTGCAGCTGGGATTCCATCCTTGGCCTGGGAACTTCCATATGCTGCAGGTGCAGCCAAAAAAAGAAAAAAAAAAAAAAGAAAGCCTACATTCCTATGCAATGATACAATGCCACCAAAGATCATTGCTCCTTTCTGGACACCCCATGTGAACTAAGAGACATTAAAAACATTCTGGGTCACATTTCCAGCTTCTCTTCTTTATAGCAGGCCAATAGTCATGAAGGGAGGCAATGCAAGCTTTAGGGGATCAATAATCCGCAGTAAAGCGAGAGATGACTGGACTGTATCATTAGTAGTCTGTTAGCAAAGGTTTTTTTGCTATAGCAAGAGAGGAGAGAGTCAAGCTTTCAAATTAAACTTCTCAGTAGGGCTCAGCCTTCAGACCGTGTCCTGGAATCCTTCACATCGTCAGGAGAATAAAATCATTTTCCATTTCCCTATTGCAGGAAAAAGCAGTTTGGCGGACTGAGAACTTCCTGTGTTTAATAGCTAATTTTGGTGACGTCTCCTTGGTTGTCCTTTGGGGGATCGTCTACGTAATCCAGTCAGCTGGGCTTTTTTAAGAGAAGTACTCTGGGCTGAATTTAAGAAGTTTGTGGAATTAAGAGAAATGTATTTTCCTCGTATTAAAAAGAGTGTATAACTTGCCCCATGCATTTTGTAAAAATCACCAAGGCCAAAACTTTGAGGCTTAGTGGAGACAGTTGTAACGCTAAATCTGCTCCGTTACCCTAGGACAGTATCTCACGGCCACTCTCCTCCACACGGTACACTGTATTTAAAATCATGAGCGGCAAGAATTTTTCAAAGCTTTCAGCTTCCCTAGTGTAAAATATCCCCATCCTGGGGCAATGGTAGAAAGGATGCAAATGCTATTTTTTCAGGACAAAAAAAAAAAAAAAATCAGGGATGAAAAATTCATTATTGTGGGTCAGTGGATTTAGTAAGTCAGAAGGGTTGTTTTGGTCACAATCCAATAAGGTACTTCCATCTGATGTTAATTTCTGGTGTTAATTTCATCTTAATTACCTAACCCAACCTTTCTGGAAGAAGCCATGACTAAGAGTTGCTGAGGAAATGTGAACGGACAAGGGCAATACAGGGACAGCAGAGCTCCACCTGCAATGACCTCATGTACAGGGTACATGCATTAACTTCCTATTAAAAATACCCAAGGATGGTTTTAAGTCGTGATTCAAAATAAACCTTTAAAGAAATTTCCTCCACCCATCAATAAGAATGGTGAAAATATTCAAGCACTGAGGCTTCAAATGACCTCTTTTGGAATGAAAAAAGATGTGTTGACACTTTTATCCAATCAAGCAGCTGACCTGATGAACATCTGGGGGTGCTTTAAAATAGCAGCACTGAAGTCAGAGAATGTGCTTTCCGCAATACATATGAAACATTTATATTTTCCATGGGTGTAATATTTACTGTAACTCATCCAGCATAAAAATAAACGGGCTTTTTCCATTAATCAAAATTAAGGCCACTGCTGAGATGGCAAGAAGGGACAAAGCCAGCATATTATCATGGCATATTTTATTGGTTCACAGGAAACCCAAACTCAGGATTTTTCTCTGCTGACATATTTGTAGAGAGTATTAAAAATGACATCGATTGTAGTCTTTTGTTAGGAGACAATAGAGAAACTGGCAAAAGCTAAGTTAATAAATACTTTCCTTGACCCAATTTTGTGTCTGCCCAAATCTTAACTCTGAGTTCCTAGCCCATGTGAGACCTTTCTCAGCATCTCTCTCTTGCAAGTTAACAAGGCTGCTTGTCATCAGTTTAGCAGTAACCTGGACAGTTCACACACAATTGATCAGCACCACAATACCTTTCCATAAGCAGCTTGGTCTGATTTGACCATCTTTGTCCAAGGCTCGAGGAGGAGGAGAAGGATATATTCTTCTGCTGTGTCAAAAAGGTCTTCAAATGGTGGCTGTATTTTCATATAAATTTCTCTTTTCTTTTCCTGTTGGAGTCCAATGTCAAGTGTGGCTGAAGGAGCAATGTATGTGGCAAAAAGATACTAAGGGAGAAGGGGGGAGAAAGGAGAGAATATTGGGAGAAACCATAATGGTTAGTAGATGCCTCAGCAAAGGCATTTTTTAAAAGATAACAGAAGGCACACAAGCTCACGTGATTTTTTTTTCTTGAAAAGATGTCTAAAAGATGTGTAAACCTAGAAAGCAATGTGTTTATTCCAAGGCTTTGCTTTTCATTTTCTTTTCCTGTTTCTTGGTTGGTCATTAGCTAGTTAGCCAGTGGCTAATAGTATAAGAGCACGTGATTTGAATATTCTTTTTTTCTCAGATTACTACTGTGTGTTATTATGATTGATTCCATAGAGATTATATGTTTCCTTTTCCCCTTACATTCCTGACATTTCTAACACATTTGTGCTACTTTCCGAAGTGGTTTGAGATGCCCTTTTGGATACAATAGGAAAGAATACACCAGGGCTGAAAACTGCCATCAGTCTTCCAGTCTAGGGACCCCACAGACTACCTGTCCTACCCAACTGAGTTGCACAGACCTTAACTGTCTCCAACTGGGGTCCAATGCAGTGGAACAGAAACAAGGACATAAAGGTGAATGGAAAGATATATATGCAACATCATGCTTCCTAGATAAGGCTGCCCAAGTGTCTGTTCCATTCTACTCATTGGTCTTGTCTCTCAATAACTGCTATTTAAATCTGAGAAGCAATTTAATAATGTTTAATTTTTAAAACGTTACATACTGGATATGTCATGCCCTGTGCCACAGATGTAAATGAAGTTTTACTAAAAATCTCTAATTACTTGCATTTTATTTTAATTTTATTTTTATACTTAGACTTTGGACTTGATAATGCCTAGACTCAACCCAGGCGATAGACTGATAAATAGGTAGGTAGGTAGGTAGATAGATAGATAGGGAGGGACAGGGAGAGAGAGAGAGTTAGTTCCCTGGTGACCTAGCAGGTTAAAGATCCAAGATTGTCACCGCCGTGGCTTGGTTTGCTGCTGTGGTGTAGGTTAGATTCCTGGCCCAGGAACTTCCACATGCCATGTGCACAGCCAAGAAAAAAAAAGTTTTATAGGATTCACAATAATAACATAAGCATTTACTGAGTATCCATTATATCTTAGGCACTTGATAGCTGCTATGTATGGAAAAGATTAATGAATAAGACCCAATGCCTGTCCAGAAGGAGCCATACGGTGTGACATGGAGATGAAAACCAGTGGTTACAATACAATATGCTAACTATAACAATAAAGGTATGCATTGCAAATAAGACCCTCAATATTTGGCTATACATTCTTTTTAAGCTCACCTCCCATTAATTATCTTTTTAAAGTTTACACTCAAATACAAATTTTTCTGTAATATTCCTTGATGTTTCACCATTCCATATCACTGCGCATATTGTTCCTTCAATCTTGCATATCTGTCCTGCCCCATGCACCTTGTCTGCTTGATAAACTCTGATTTATTCTTCAAAAGACAATATGGATTTCTCCTCCTCTAGGAATCCTTCACTCACATCCTCCTCCCAAGATCATATTTTCTACTGCTATACCTTTCACGCTATAACGCAATTATGTTTTGTTTTGTTTTGTTGTCTTTTTGCCTTTTCTAGGGCTGCTCCCGTGACATATGGAGGTTCCCAGGCTAAGGGTCTAATCGGAGCTGCAGTCACTGGCCTACACCAGAGCCAGAGCAACGTGGGATCCGAGCCACATCTGCAACCTACACCACAGCTCACGGCAACGCCAGATCCTTAACCCACTGAGCAAGGCCAGGGATCGAACCTGCAACCTCATGGTTCCTAGTCAGATTCGTTAACCACTGCGCCACAACGGGAATGCCATAATTATGTATTTTTGTGTCTTCTCTTCTGGAACAAGGTCCTTGAGGGCAAATGCTGTAGTTTAGTCTTCTGTGATTTCCCAACTCCTAAAACCTCCTGGTAGAGAGTAAATGCTATAAATGTTTATTGCATTGTGCTGAATCCACAAAAGAGACTCATTTTTTTTTTTTTTTTGTCTTGGAATAGGGAAGGAAAAGGTTCAGAAACGTCTCTAAGAGAAGGATAAGCTTCTCTTATCCTTGATCCTTAATCTGAATCTTTAAAGAGGAGTTAGAGGAAGACAGACAAGAGAAGGGAATTGATGAGAAGGATAGTTCAAGAAGAAGGAAAACGTGGCCTAAGGAATGGAGGCCTATGGGGGTTTTATGACCTACGGAGAGAGACTAGACTCCAAGTAGATAACACTCTCTATAGGAAAGAGGTACAATAGGAGAGGATGCTATAAAGGGAGGTAGGCACCAGAGCATGGATATGATCTTGTATCCTTTGGTAAGGAATTTTAATTTTTTTTTTTTTTTTTTGTGCCATTTCTTGGGCTGCTCCCATGGCATATGGAGGTTCCCAGGCTAGGGGTCTCATTGAAGCCTACGCCACAGACACAGCAACACCAGATCCCAGCTGTGTCTGCAACCTACACCACGGCTCATGGCAACGCCAGATCCTTAACCCACTGAGCCAGACCAGGGATCGAACCCGCAACCTCATGGTTCCTAGTCGGATTTGTTAACCACTGAGCCACGACGGGAACTCCAGGAATTTGAATTTTTAACTTCAAGATATGTAATGTAGAATCTCTGAGGAATGACATCATTAGACACAAATTTTAGAAATAAATCACTATGGCATTAGGAGGAAGAAACTGTTTGAATAGCTTAAGATTTGAGGTAGGTGGGAAGTTATTTCAATAGCCAGACAAAAAATTACATGCCATCCCCATCTCTTGTTTGCTTTTTTGCAAGACTCTCTTAACTGGTCTTCTCAGGTTCTTCTTTGCTTTCTTAAATCTTCTCTTACCACAGCAAATAGAAATTCTTTTGTGTATCACTCCTCCATTCAAACTTTTCACTGACTTCCCATCTCTTACAGAATAAGAGCTAGAGTCCCTATAACTACCTATAACTGAAGTTTGGGGAAGTTTCTCAGTGCTAAGAGGACAAGGATTATAGTTCAGGATCTGCCAGTGGGGAAGCGCCTGTAAACACCCCAGGCTCTCAAGACACTTAAAAGCAGAGGTGGACCCGACATAGACTATGGTCTTGAGTCTTTGACATGCCAAAAGAAAATAAATGCTAACCTGCAATTCTATGTCTAGTTAAAAGACCCTTTTAAAATTAAAAGGAAATAAAGATGTCATAAGTCAATAAACAAAACCAGAATTCATCATCAAGAGAGCTGTACTAAATTTAAAAAAAAATTAAAAAGAGGCCCTAGAAAAAAGCATGATGGAACAGAAAACAACAGAAAGCACAGATAGGTAGGTAAATATCAATACATCTTTTTTTTTTCTTTTTTGTCTTTTGAGGGCCACACCTGTGGCACATGGAAGCTCCCGGACTAGGGGCTGAATCGGAGCCAAAGCTGATGGTCTACACCACAGCCACAACGACGTGGAGTCCGAGCTGTGTCTGCAACCTAAACCACAGCTCATGATATCACTGAATCCTTAACTCAATGAGCAAGGCCAGGGATCAAACCTGCATCCTCATGGATACTAGTCGGGTTTGTTAACTGCTGAGCCATGACAGGAACTCCTAAATATCAATACATCTTGATTGTAACATATAACAATAATGAATAAGGTCAGAGGAAATAGTAAAAGAGCCTGGGAAAGAGAAGTCAGAACTGAAGATGTAAAATTAAAGTGCAATTGAAATGATCAACCATGAGGCTCGTCATTGGGCTGCGCTCCATGGGTCTACTAAAGTTTGCATTTGCCCAGTTTTAAGACCAAGGAAAGAGCCCAGAATCAGCAACAGAGACATCAATGGTTTAGTGGATGGTGGCTGTTTCACCTCTGAAGCAAAGTCCTGGTGTGACACCCACCATGTGGGGCAGATAGTGGTGCAAGGGCAAGACATGGGGGCAGTCTTTACTCCTGGGGGAAGGGGAGAGTGCCAGTTACGGGGGAAATGACATCGGGATCAGGTTGGCTCACTGCTTACAAGGGAAACTAGCAAAGGGGCCTGCCCCTCACTGACTGCCCCTTGGATAAGAACAATCACTAAATGGGGCCTGTGGCAAGTATGTAGGAAGGTCAGTCATGGGAGTAGGATACAGGTGAAGCAGGCACGGCTCAGGCAGGGGATATACAGAGAGCAAAAGAAGAGCCATCTTGAGTGGCCTGATCACTCATTCATTATACCCAGA
The DNA here is from genome assembly GCF_054392235.1 of Sus scrofa. Classification (NCBI taxonomy): domain Eukaryota; kingdom Metazoa; phylum Chordata; class Mammalia; order Artiodactyla; family Suidae; genus Sus; species Sus scrofa. Next base: position 37,018,797 of record NC_139386.1, on the reverse strand, counting down.
AAAGCAAATGAGATTAGAATCAGAGTAGTAATACAAAAATTAATCAGAGTAGTAATACAAAAAAAGCAAGGCAGAGTATCAAAGAACTAGAGATGAAAATAAAGGAGGAGCACATGTCACATAGTTAAAAGGAAGGACTCTGAGGTTCAGTGGACAATAGGCACTCCAAAAATACTTGCTAAATAAATGAATGAAAGACAGTTGCCTAAACTAAAATCATGATCTGAAAGGGAAACTTCAGAGTCAAAAATCTTCAGCTGAAGTAGTTCCAAATTATGATGAATTCTAGTATATGGCCACCCCTATAGGTAACTTCTGAGAAATAGAGATAAAAGACACTGGAACTGGGTAAGTTAAGAAACACTAGACTATATATGATATAAGGATTATTAGTGTGGATATTGAAAAATGTTCAAGATGATAAAAGAGAAAAAGTAGGGAGAAATTTCATGAGTCATGAACTGCAAATTTCTAGAAAGAAAAAGAGAAAAGTTCTGTAGGTAACATTAATGAGGTTAAGGAGAGGGGAAATGTGCAGATACAGCAGACCTCAAAATTTCTGAAGCTATTAAAAGAAGAATCCTGGAGTTCTCTTGTGGTGCAGTGGGTTAAGGATCCAGAGTTGTCACTGCAGAGGCTTGCTGTGATGCAGGTTCAATCCCAGGGCCAGGAATTTCCACATGCTGTAGATGCAGCCAAAACAAACAAACAAACAAAAACCAACCAGACAAAAAACAACAACAAAAAACCCTCAGCCAAAACAAACAAACACCAATCAAACAAAACAACAACAACAAAAACCCCTCCTGAATAGCAACAGAGAATCTCTCTTTTTTCCTAGGTATTGTGAAATATGAGAGAAGGGTCATATTTAAGAGCCTTTCTGGATGTTCTATTTAACTAGGTAATCTGCAGGCTGGAAACCTCCTTCCCTAAAACATACGTATAGAGCCTGGTGGATTTAATAGTACAAAGTCAACTATTCTCTTACCAAATAATTTTGTAATATTTAAAGTGAAATATGCTTCACACACACACACAGCAATTTTTTCTAACCTTGGAAGTTATTCAGAAGAATGATGTGTAAATCCAACCTGCTTAAGAAGCAAAGATTATATCCAATTCAAATCTACTCTTAAACGTTTTCTAAATTCAAAGTTTTAAAAAGTGCACTAATTAAAATAATGTCTGTACTAAGGTAAATTAAGAACCCAAAGCCTAAACCAATCAAATTAACAACATTAAAAAAATGTCTCTAGAATGTGCTTCAAATTTCAAATGTACCTCAAAGGAAAGCAAATTTGACTCCCAAATCACTTACATTAAAATCACTAGTCAGAATTGAAGTCAGTCAGACAATGAGACACCAACATCAAATGCTATTACTTACATGTGGAATCTAAAAAAAAGGACACAATGAACTCCTTTTCAGAGCAAATACTGACTCACAGACTTTGGAAAACTTATGCTTTCCAAAAAAGACAGGTTGAGGGGTTAGGGGATTGCACTAAGGGTTTGGGATGGAAATGCTATAAAATTTGGTTGTGATGATTGTTGTACAACAATAAATGTAATAAAATTCATTAATTTTTTAAAAAGGGAAAAAAAATCACTAGTCAGGTTTTATTTGGGCAAGAATATCCTCTAACAGAAAATAAAGCACCTGCTGTGTCATTGGGTCAGCTACATTCAAAGCTGTAGTCTGAGAAGACTTGACGTGTCGCGCCAAAATTTTTGTTAAGACATCGGGGTGATTCCTTTGCTTTAAAAGCATTAGCAGTGAAGAGGGTAAAGCACAAAAGAAGTTGAAATGGTGACTAGAGTAACAGGGAGACGTGACTGTCAGCTTCCGGTGGACACCCAGATCGGTTCCTTTCCTTCTCTCTCCAAGTCTTGTCTTCACACCTCATGTCTGTCTGTCTGTCTGTCTGTCTGTCTGTCTGTCTGTATTTATTTATTTATTTATTTATTTATTTATTTATTTATTTATTGTCTTTTCTAGGGCCACAACTGCAGCATATGGAGGTTCCCAGGCTAGGGGTTAAATCGGAGCTGTAGCTGCCAGCTTCCACCACAGCCATAGCAACTCAGGATCTGAGCCGCGTCTGCAACCTATACCACAGCTCAGGCAACGCCGGATCCTTAACCCACTGAGCAAGGCCAGGGACCAAATCCGCAACCTCATGGTTCCTAGTCGGGTTCATTAACCACTGAGCCACGGTGGGAACTGACTCCTCATGTCTTAAAATCTACTGCTCTCACAGTCCTATGAGAGAGTCTAGAAGCCATTTATATATTCTACCACTATACACTGGTGGACATTTCATGATGCCAATGGTAAAGCCAGATCATTGGATGTGACTGTACCACATTGGCTTGGGCTTTTACATTCTGGAATTTTGCTTTATGATTTTCTTCATACTTCACTTTACCATCTACTGTATTAATAGCACAGCTTCCTCTCTCTGGCCATTAGTCTTCATCCTTTCATACCTCTCATCAAACTTTGTCTACTTACAGCACAATCTGAAGCTTCTTCCTGTCCTCTAAATGAATCAGGCACTACCTAGGGTCTCTTACATTCTTACACAGTTGGGTTGAAGACTATCCAGCATTTCAACTATACTCTTAAACATCCTTAATTCCTCCCATCTTGATTTTCTGCCTTGTCAAAGATTAATTCTGGGTCAGGCTAATCATTCATTCATTTTTCTAACTCTTTCCTCAAGCTTCCAACAAAAACTATAATAACTGGATCCACTATAAATAGACTTTAAAATACACATCACACACACACACACACACACACACACACCCCTAAGCTGTCATCACAAAGCTTGGCAAGATTTTACTTACATCTACCTTGCCATCCTCCTTAAAGATCCCTTAAAAGTCCCTTATGTTTCTTCACATTCAGTGGACTTTATCTGCCCCTTAACTAGGAAAAAACACTGGTGTGAATGCCCTCAGGTTTTCTCTCAAGAGCTTTCTTCTAAATCTTTTTCTTTCTCTGATGTTTCAAAGAACTCCTTTCCAGGGCTAAATGAATCCTATGTGCTGTTGACTCCATTCCTCTAGAACCTGGCGACACCAATTATGTCCTTAATCTACATTTCCATTAATTTCATCTCCTTTTTTATATTTCAATGATGTTCAAGTGAAGCGTCTCTTCCATTCAAAAATATTTCCCCTGCTTTGTCCACACACTATCATCCCTTTTTGCTCTTTCCCCTCCCTACTTCATACTCACTTTCTCATTCATTCCTCAATCCACTGCAATTTGCTCTCACGCCAATGAAACTTATCGCTGAGATCACTAACAACCACATAATCAGCATTTCAATAGCTTCTCTCCTTAACCTTTACCCCACTTAAGCAGTTTTAACACCACTGGTTACCCTTCTTGACTTTCCTCTGCCACCAACACTTTTCTCCTGATTCCTTGTCTATTTCCATCCTTAGGCTTCTTTGTTGCTTCCTCTTCTGCTATATCTCCCCTTAAAGGAAGGCATTCATTGAAGTTCTGTGTTCAACTGTTATTTTCTTCTCAATTCTTTTTTTTTTTTTTTTTTTTTTTTTTTTTGCTTTTTGGGGCTACCTGCAGCATTTGGAAGTTCCCAGGCTACGGGTTGAATTAGAGCTGCAGCTGCCAGCCTACACCACAGCTGCAGCAACACTAGATCCGAGCTGCCTCTGCTACCTACACCACAGTTCACAGCAAACACTGGATCCTTAATCCACTGAGCAAGGCCAGGGATTGAACTGCATCCTCATGGATACTAGTTGGGTTCATAACCCAGTGAGCCACAACGGGAACTCCTCAATTCACATTCTTTACACTTCTCACACATACCAGGCACGGTCTCACAGGACTTGCACTCTATCCTCTTTTCCCCTTTTTCTGGGCTTCTATTCATTCTAAAGGACTGGGTCTTGCTTGACTCCTGAAGCATGGCTGAGGTATCATTATTATGTATGCCCATGGGACCCTGTACTTGTTTGTTTCTCCTATGGGACCATAAACTCTATGAGGACAGACTGGGTCTACTTTATTACTATATGCTTAGCATCTAGGATAATGCTAATTATAGAATGAATGAATGGATGAATGAATTAAAGACTTCATTCTCAGACTTAACAGTCAACTATATGTAGAAGAAATCCAATCTGATTTCCTTCCTGAACTCAAAACCTTTGCTTCCATCTGCCTACTTATTATAGCTACATGGATAGCCTACAACCCTCAAACTCAATGACTCAGTAATATAACAAATTATCCTTTCCTATCCCCCCAAGTCTCTCTGGGTTTCCAGTTTTCATTAATAACGTGCCATTCACAGCACAACCTGACTCCTTCCTCCTCAGTTTCCTCTCCTTCCTTCTCAAATGCAAGACCTATGAACTTAATTCTCTGCAATGAACACGGTGAAATTGACAAGAACAAGCATAAAAATATGAGGATGAAAGAGGGGGTAGCAGTTCTAACCCAAAAAGAAACACGATAAAACTCAGTCTTCTGTCCAGGCTGGGGCAGACCCTTTCCAGGCTGCTGCCTACTTCCTGCTCAAACACGCTTTCTGTACTCCATAAAGCCACAGGATTCCATGTACACTTTTTGTGGTTGTTGAACTATCTGTTCCAGTTTTATTGAGATACAGCTGACACACACACTATAAAAGTTTAAGGTACACAGCACAATGATTTGACTTATATATAGCATGAAATGATTACTGCAAAAAGCTAGCATACACATCATCTCAAAGAAAAACAAAAAAGAAAGCAAGAAAAATATATTTTTCCTTGCAATGAGAACTATTAGGATCTACTCTCTTAATAGCATTCATATATACCTTATAGCAATGGTAACTACATCTGTCATAGTATACATTATAACCCCAGTGCTTATTAATCTCATACCTGGAAGTTTATACCTTTGGACCAATTTCATCCAGTGTTCCCTCCCCACACCCCTCCACCTCCGGTGACCACAAATCTGATATCTCTTCCTATGAGTTTGGGGGTTTTTGCATATGATTTAAATGCATGTCCCACAGGTTCAAGGAGCTACAATTAGGGTAGCCATATGACTTCATTCTGGCTTAAGCCTATTGTCCTGGCAAATTATTAAAAGTTCCCCTCTTATTCACAAAAGAATCTTGGTTTAGATGATAAATTATATGCTCTTCCTATATTGAACTACCACTAGTTAGATAAAAATAAAGTTTCTCTGAAATAAGACTCGTAGAAGTGCTGGACACATAAAGGTAAAAATAAAGGCAGAGGATATGCCTTTCTAAGAAATACACATCTGTCTAATTATCAATCATATGAAATGAACAGCTGTTATCAAAAGCCAAAATCCCAAAGCAAGAATATTTGATTTAGAACTTGGATTGAAGCTTTGCAGACTTCCTTGTTATGAATAAATGCCCTAAATGAATATCTTCATAGAAATTTTAAAATATTTCCCCTCTCTGATTGTACTGAAATGTAGGTATTTGTTTGCCCTTTCACTTTTTTTTTTTTGGGGGGGGGTTTGTTTTCTGCTTACTCACAGTCAGTTTATCAGAACATGGTTCCTTATCACTTAACCAACTTCTCTTTGTTCAGTCCCCACTATGATCAACCAGCATAATCCTTAAGAGCAATATATTCCCTTCACCTTTGATTCTTTACTAGTCTTTTTTCTTTTTTTAAATGACCATGCCCAGGCATGTGGAAGTGCCCAGTCCAAGGATCGAACCCTCACCACAGCAGTGACCTGAGCCACTACGGCGACAACACTGGATCCTTACCTCCACTGTGCCACAAGAGAACTCCTCCAGTCTTAATTTAAGATCACAGAATTGTGGAGCTTCCGCTGTGGCTTGGTGGGTTAAGAACCTGACCAGTATCCATGAAGATATGGGTTTGATCCCTGGCCTCACTCAGTGGGTTAAGGATTCGGTGTTGCTAGAAGCTGTGGCATAGGTCACAGGTGCGGCTCAGATCCGGCGTTGCTGTGGCTGTGGTGTCGGCTGGCAGCTGCAGCTCTGATTCAACCTCTAGCCTGGGAACTTCCATATGCTGTGGGTGTGGCCCTAAAAAAAAAGAAAAACAATTAAAATCACAGAACTGAAAGCATTAGAAAGGGGCTTGAAATTTTGTCCTCACTACAACATCCCACGCCCAGACTGTGCCCTTTTATTGTCTTCCTCGGAGGTGGGGTGCCTGGTCTCTCCCTCTTCCTCACCTCCTCATGTGCTTAAGTGGGTAAGAAGGAGAAAATGGATTTGACTGTCAATCCTTAATTAGGCCACATAGTAAATTTACAGGCCATTCCATTTAACTTATGCCATTAAAATCTGAGAATGTCTTTCTAATATGTGTTCCTAATAAGCCAGAGATAATCTGCCAGTGGATAACCAACACAAGGGATGAAATCATACCTATGAAACAAAACTAAAAGGCCAAACATCACCTTTAAGATCAGTATAAAGATTATGAAAATCATTTTTAAGTTAACATAAATTGACTTTTAAATGGCATATAATGATTATGTTTTATGATAGCTAAGTAACATAGTTTAATGACGAATTAGAAATGTTTACGTATCCTGGGTCATTCGTTTTTTTTGTTTGTTTTTTTTTTTTTACTGGCCACCCAGTCCTTCCTTTCTAGCCACTGAGGACATAACAACATGGTTAATGTTGGAGAAGAGAATGCTCCCTTCATATCCCAGTCAGCTACTCTGATTCACATTAAAGCAGAGATTCACTCACGCACAGCTGTGGCCGACACGATTCCAATTTAAACATTAACCTATGATGCTTTAACAACCCAGCAGGGAAGTTGTGGAGAAAGGATACAAGCACTGCCTGTCTGTGATCAGACTGCCTGGCACTGCACCCAGCATAGCTCAAAACCCATCTCTCCTGGAGACACTCAAAGGTTATGTAATCAGGAAATGCATGATGGGCGGCTTGCCGGGTCCTGCTCTACACCTGTGCCTGTGACTCACTTTCTTGGCATCTGTATCAGAGAGGAGAAAAAAAAAGCAATGCCTTTCTCTTACGGTCTTGAAATTCTGGGAGTTATTCGTGTTTAGCTAGACTCTCAAGACTATGAAGAAAAAAAGATGGAGAATGGGTGTCTTGGAGACAGGAGGAAGAACTGAATTGGAAAATGGAAAGGAGAAACGGATTGGGAGAAATAGAAAAACAGGGAAGAGATTTTGATAAACATGTTGCTATCTAAAGAATAGTTAGGTGACAAACAATATTTAATTGAAATTACTTTTAATACACACTAGCTTGTTGGAATTATAGGAAAAAATGCAAAAACACTTGTTTGCCTCTTTCAAGGAAATCTCAGATGCTTCATGATTTAAAGTTAATAATACAATAGCTTTATTGCACTACATAGGAGATGCTCAGATTAAAATATGATATTTCCCACTGCAATTTATACATTTTCCAATGCTAAGATATTTTCCATGCAAAATTTTAGCACTGCCACTTAACAGCTTTCACGATCATTTCAAAAGTATATGTTATGAACATATTCTTGGATGAAAGTGGATCCCAATCTCCTTTCAAATACATCAAAATGCATTCCAGGCTCATTTTCCCAACATTTTATTGATTCTCGTAGACCCTGGAATGCATTGTATTGATGTTTTATTACTGCATCATAAAGTCTAGATGAACACACCTGAGGAAGGAAAAGTTGGGGTTTATTAAGTTGATTCTTATTTTTAATGGTGTAAAAAGAAAAAAAAAAAAAAGAAGAAGTAGTTTCTACAACTGTCTGTGTTGGATTTTTCTATGTACCAAAGACTAAATGATGAGAGCTATGGCGTTAGATTCTAATTACCATGCTGTAGAAGCACCCAGCAAAGGAGTTCCCGTCATGGTGCAGTGGTTAATGAATCTGACTAGGAACCACGAGGTTGCGGGTTCGGTCCCTGCCCTTGCTCAGTGGGTTAAGGATCTGCCATTGCCGTGAGCTGTGATGTAGGTTGCAGACGCAGCTCGGATCCCACGTTGCTGTGGCTCTGGCGTAGGCTGGTGGCTACAGCTCCGATTTGACCCCTAGCCTGGGAACCTCCATATGCCGCTGGAGTGGCCCAAGAAATGGCAAAAAGACAAAAAAAAAAAAAAAAAAAAAAAAAGAAGTACCCAGCAAAGTATTCTCACTGTGCCAAAGGTAAGCATAGTCTTTGGGAAAGCATCTTTGCCATAAGTAGGGGCGCCATTTGATGAGCTGCAGCTTGACACTCATCTGTGTTCCAATGAAAATAAGAACAATCCCTGTGTAGCCTAAAAAGGCAAAGTCAAGAATAACACCAAATGTTGTAGCACATGTGTTGATTTGTTATGTTACATTTCAGCTGTTAGTTATGTTAATGGAACAGCTTCACATACTTTGTTTTGATGTATTTATTTTAATGATCATGTACATGTATCTTTCTCTGATTGCCTGGAACCAGTGATTGCATGATGTTCTGCTGTCACCACCAGGCCGGGGCTGGAAGTAAGAAAGAGGAATGTAAACCTTCAGCTTGAGAACTGCGGGAGGTAAAATGAATCCTGCAGTACACTAAGTACAAGATGTGTCAAAATCTATATGCTGTGGGATCTTAATTCGAGAGTACAGGACATCTAGCAGAGCAGGTTAATAAAATTAGGGACATTTAAAAAGTGGATTTTCAAAAATCCAGAAATTAGGGGAAAACATTCATGCTTCAGCGTGTGGTGTCATTAGCACGTCCTCTTTTCTTAGACCCATTATTCCACTGTAACAGTAAAAGAAGGAAATGTAATCATGCAAGGCGGCACGAAGAGAGGTATCTTTCACCATCTTCTAGTAATCATCCCACATGCCCACCAAGGGGGTAGAGGAAATGTACAGTTGTCTCCGCTGCTATTTCCTTTCACTTACTGGGAGGTAGCATTAGGGACCTGCCAGATGGACTGACAGTGTGGGATCAACAGAGACCCAGTTGACCCCAGGGAGGAAGAAATATCCCATAAAAACTTACAACACTATTTCATAAACTCAAAGACAAAAGAAAAAAATCTCTGGCTACTGAAATATACAAAGATTTTTCATAAGCTCCCTTTTTCAGTTTGTACTAAACTGTGCAGGCTCTGGAGATTCTGGAGCAGAGATAATATGCTTTTTCAGTAAGTACAAAGGAGGTGCTGATAGGAAGTATCTAAAGGGTAGAAGAGAAGTGGAAAGCTGGAGGGACAGGGTCTCCAGTGATAACTTTCAAGGAACATAAGATTGAGAGGAGCAGAGTGATCGATCCTTCTCTCTGGCCACTAGCTCTTCCTCCCTTTTAAGCTGAAGCCAGTCTGAACTCACTCACAAGAGCTAATTCATGAATCTTCGGGAATTTGGTGAGTAGCTTGTTAAATTCAGTCATCACCCGAAATTAAATTATATATAAACTTACAATGAATTGTATTAAAAACAAAGAAAAGGAATACTCAAAACGCATTCCTTCCTAATGATTTTACTGTTTTATGAGTGTCCAAGCTCTAGTTCTATTGAGCTCTATTGGATCCCTCTGGTGGAAACACCATATAATGGTGAGTGGCTGCACCTTTCTTCCCAACTCGATGTTCAGGAATGCCTCGTTGGCAGCTTGAAATCATCCATGGTGAGAGTATTTATATCCAGAGATCAGCACATGCTACAAATCAGGGCTGCTTCCCCACTGCCCAGAGAGGTGGTTATTCAATACTTACTGTCATACTACTGATTATAAGGCAAATATGCTTCTCTTTTCCTATCATGATTACTAAAGATAGAGAAAGTAGGAAAAAAGCAAATGATATCAACTAATTCAAATATTTGGGAGTTCCCGTCGTGGCGCAGGGGTTAACGAATCCGACTAGGAACCATGAGGTTGGAGGTTCAATCCCTGGCCTTGCTCAGTGGGTTAAGGATCCGGTGTTGCCGCGAGCTGTGGTGTAGGTTGCAGACGCGGCTCGGATCCTACGTTGCTGTGGCTCTGGTGTAGGCCAGAGGCTACAGCTCCGATTTGACCCCTGGCCTGGGAACCTCCATATGCTGCGGGAGGGGCCCAAGAAATGGCAAAAAAAAAAAAAAAAAAAAGTCAAATATTCATTGGAGGCAAAGCCACACCAGAATATACTTAATCATACCAGAATAGACCAACCTATAACAGTTTACTTAAACACTGTTTAACAGGCATCCACTTCTTAAAACACTGCTACAGTAAAGTTGTTTTCAATCATTACAGTCAAACTACAAAAGGAAGGCAAGGAAGTTTTTCTTTGAAATTGTTTACATTCTAAATAGCCTTTATTTAGAAAAGGGCAAAGCTAAGCCTCACACATTAAATTTTACTTCAGCCTGATGAGTAAATGAGAACTGAGGTAATAGTGGGAAAAAGTTCATTAACGTGTCCTCATGAGAAAGTATAAGGAACAGCCATGAAGAAGAAACATTAGAGCATCATGAGAAATAAAATTGGTACTAATGGATCTTGATGCAGCGTCTGGACCCCAAAGAGACCAAGATCACGTCACAGATAATCTTAAACACAACAGAACAGATGTCCGGCTATCACTTAACGACAACCACCACCACCACCAAAACACCGTATGACCGTACTTGAAGGCAAACAGCAAGTAATGTGGGATTTTCTCAGCTGGGCCCAATAATTCCATCCTTGGACTTTATATCAAGAAATGAAATGAAAATGTGCTCCAAAAAGCTAAAGGCAAAGAGTCCCGAGAGAGGTTTATAAAAGGAATGTAAATGCCCTGATATGGGACACTTCTCAGAAATCACAAAATATTTACTTCAGCAAAAAGAGAAGCATGTTTTCCTAACGATTCACAGCTCTAGCAGGCATAGAACATCATTATCGGAGTTCATGTGAGGCAGAAAAAAAGAAAATAACAAGCAAGTTCAAGCAATCCAATGTTTTTTTTTTTTTTTTTCCAAAAGGAGGAAAAAATGATGATTTTTAATGACCTCTCATATCCCACAAGGAGCTCAAAAACATTACTGAGGAGCTATGCCGAGAGGGAATAAATTACAGATGGAGCTTTCCACAAATGGATTTTCATGTGCAGGACCTTGGGGTTTTTCAATTAGGAATCTTAAAGATGGGATCTAGAAATTGCAACATCCTGATCCTGAGAGGCAAACTACTGCAGAGATCAACACAAGATGGAGTTGCACAAAAACGATAATGTGATGACAATCGAACTGAGAATTTCTGGCAATTACTCAGACTCTACTAAGCAGAGCTCAATGCAAAAGAGACCCTAAGAAGATGCCAACAGGATAAAAGAATAAAACAAACTTGAATCATTGTGGACAGAATGAAAAATCAAAAGGGAAAAGACCATGTTAAGTAAAGCCAAAGACAAACCACAAACTCAAGGGACAAAACAGACTAGGCTTAAGGCTGACTGGGGCCACGGCTTGAGGTATTTTAAGCAAAATTGACTAATATATGGTGGAATAAAAAAACAATTAACACAAAACAGAGTTATTACTAAGCAGTTTAGACAACCTAAGGAACAAATAAGAATTTCATTTTTATAATATTTGGAGTCAATTAAAAAACCCTTTAACTGACAAAAGCAAAATATATATTTAAACTAATAGAAGATTTTAACCTCGAATAAAAATAATTTTTGAGAATCAGCAAATAAAGAATAAATAATTCAGTGAGAAAAGCATGCCTATATTAACATATTTGACTTAAAAACCCCTGCCTCACAAAGAAGCTAATTATGCTGGCCACACACAAGAAACTGATGCAGAAAATCAGAGCATCAAGGGATTACTTTGCAATGAGAAAAACAACCATCACACAGGTGACATGTTTACATTCACCAGCATACCACCTTGGAAAGTAAGCCCAAATGTGGCAGGTTGTATGGCGTCAGAATGAGACAAGGTAACTATAATCCCGTGGATGCTCCTTCCTTTCAGATCTATCAGGCTGACCAGATGCTCACAGGAGCCAGCTCAGGGTGGTGCTTCAAGGGTGCAGTCAAGGACTGCCTCTGCAACACTTCCAGTTCTGCAAAGCCCCTGCTCCCTAATGCCTCTCCTGTCAGGAACACCTTTTAGATGTACTGGTACATTCATTACAAGTCTTGAGGCGTGTGCAACCACTCTGTCTCTAGACAACTGGTCATATCCATTCTGAATATTGCAACATCCTGATCCTGATTACACATTGATGGCATAGTTTAAGTTTCAGAAAGCAACCTTATTTTTAAGTTCCTTGAGTGAGGCAGGAGGAGAGAGGAAGATTTCATTGGTACTTCAGCCAAGTTTGTCAAGGGCTCTTTATTAAGAGCAATCTGGGGCTAGAAACGCAGTATGTCTGAAAAGACAGAATGTCCGTCATTGTTGAAGCTGGGGTGATGGCATAGGGGGGCTCGTTAGGCTATTTTATTCAAAAATTTTTCAAAGAAATAAATTTTTTTTAAAGAACTAAAAACACCTGGCTGGCAGTCATACATAAATAATCAATTGTCTATAATGAGGCTTATAATATTTTGCTAAGAATATACACATGCCGATGAATTCATTTTGTCATTCAAAAAATATTACAGCACTGTTTATATGCCAGCTCCCGTTCTGAACATACAAAGTAAGCAAAGCAGACTATCCTAGGGAATCCACAGTCCAGTGGGGGAAAATGGTAAGGGTTACATTTGGTACTTACTATGCACAGAGATACTTTATCAAAGGGGAACATTAGACAAGGTGATAAACAGATACTCTTTGTCTAGCGACAATCAAAAAGCAATGACTTGGAAGTTAAGAGTATTGAGTCTAGAAGCAGACTTAGTTCTAATTTCAAAGTCATTCATCGCTAAATGGCAAGTATTGCCTTAGGAAAGCCTTTAATTTCTCTAAGCCTCAGCTTCCTAATCTAGAAAACAGAGACGATACCAATATTAGAATGGACCAGATGTACATAAAATCATTCGTGTAAAGTGATTTCCACAGAACCTGCCAGAGAGTAAACATTAAATAAAAGAAGGTATAATGATCATTATGGTTTAGAGCAGTTTGGGTGGTGATTTTTTCTGGAAATGAGAGGATTAAAAGAGGCTCTTTCTGGTCCGTAATCCAATAATATTAAGAGCCTCAAGACTGAACATAGGTGAGTGGTACAAACATCAGGAACAGGGGAAACGAATGAATAACTGTAAGCCAGAAAACTGGCTGCTACACGTGTTCTTCCTGCATCCACTTCGCCAGCAAGCACCACAACATGGGATGCATGGCAAGAACCCTGCAGATTCTGAGCTCAGTGATTCACCGCACTTGAGATTCCAAGCCCAGCTGCTACTTGGGACACCATCTCTCTGGTAACAAAAACAAATAACGTAACAAAGCCTGAGTAATAACTGGCCTGGCACTCAGCAACAACCTAATTATGAAGACACTGAAATTTGCCATTAAGCTATAAAGAGGGTACATGATTTTCCACATTTAATCATCACCCCACTCTCACCCCTCACCCATGCCCATTCATCTTTTAAGAAACCCAGCTTGATTCTTAATAGTGCTGCCGTATGAAGAAATAATGATCCCTGTTAATGCACCTGAAAATACAACATCAGCCTAGAGGAGCGTTCAGCTCAGAGCCCTTTAATGAAACTGTCAGGACCACCCTGAAGTATTTAAGTTCTGTAAATGCCAAGTAAAGAGAGGAGCTAAACAATTAAGGTAATGGATGACAGCAAGCAAAGAAAAAACTAAGGTGATTATCAGAAAAATCTTCAACACTGCCCCTCATATGCCATAAATTTTTTTCAAAGGAATCTGTGGTAACACCCAAGTTTTGGTTACATAAAATTAACTCAGACTTCATGGAAAACACTGTCGGGATGCTGCAAAGTTTAAACAGAAAGAGCTACAGTCTCTTCTTTCTCAGTCTTTCTAGGACTCTTTGGAAAAGTTGGCAAAAAAAAAAAAAAAAAAAGCATTTTTTTTTTTTTGTCCATGAGCACACTTTCTCTTATTTTAAATCAAAGTACAGTTGATTTACAGTGTAGTGCCAACTTCTGCTTTATAGCAACGTGACCCAGTCATACATATATATACATTCCTTTTCTTACAGTCTCTGTTGTGTATGTCTGTGAATCTGTTTCTGTTTTGTAGATAGGTTCATCTGTACCATATTTTAGATTCCACATATAAGTAATATCATATGGTATTTGTCTTTCTCTGTCTGACTTCACTTGGTGTGAGAATCTCTAGTTGCATTCAAGTTGCTGAAAATGGCGTTATTTTTTCTTAGTTATGGATGAGTAGTATTCCATTGTCTATATGTACCTCGTCTTCTTAATCTGTTGATAGACATTTAGATTGTTTTCATGCCTTGCCTATTGTGAATAGTGCTGCTGTGAACATAGGGGTACATGTATCTTTTCATTGAATGCTTTGTCAATGTCCAGCCCTTGACCAAGTGTCTCAGGCGGTGCTGTCCCAGGCGGTGGTACTGATGGTCTGTGTGGCTGTCTCTCTGCTTTGCCGTCCCGAGACGGGCTGCTATGCTTTTCTCCAAGGCTTTGAAGCTCCCCTTCTGCCCTGGGTGATCTCCCTGTCAGTTAGGTGGTCTCCCAGGGTGCAGATTCCTTTCTTCTTTCACAGCTCCCCCTCAGAGGTGCTGGTCCTGTCCTGATTCCTTTTTTTCCTCCTTGCTCTCTTTCTTTTTCCTTGTGGTCTACCCAGCTATGTGGAGGGTTTCTTGCCCTTTTCAGAAGGCTGAGGTCTTCTGCCAGTGTTCAGGAGATGTTCTACGTGAACCATTCCACCTACATGCAGCTTTTCTTTTTTTTTTTTTATGTGCTTGTGGGAGAAGGTGAGCTCCATAACCTATTCCTTCACCATCTTGATCATGCCTCAAGAGCACATCCTTGAACCTTGATAACACCTGGGTGGTAAGACCTGTGTGTGCTTAGTTCCCCAAAGTGTTCCCGGCATGGATCAGAGCCTTGTGTGTCCTAGATATGTGTGGCAATCAATATCAGTAAAGCTTTTAGGCTAGGAAAAATGTGCATGTAATTGCTGGTCTAAGTGCTATCCAGTTGACAGTAATTTCTTCTTTCTACAGTAATAGAAAACAAAGCAGGAGCAAAGGGGCCAAATACATGGGCACTCTAGTAAGCCCCTCAGGTAGGACACAACCTGGTGTGAACTTCATTTGGATCCACACTATGCCTAAGATCACCTAATGGAAAATTTATTTGGAGCCAAAGGGGATGAGAAGGATAGCAATAAATAACTGCTGAATGAATATATTAATGAATTTGGCATTATTATTATTTGCAATGTATGGTTTCTTAAAAACACCAATGCATGGCATAGGTCTGATGACATTAACGGACTTTTTTTGTTTCCTTTCTTAATTTTGCAAACTTAAAAGAAAACCATTACAGATAGATCTTGGGCAGACAGGAGTAGTCACTTAGACTGACTTATTTGCCATGGGCCCCATCAACTGATTTCTTTGAAGGAATGTGAATCTTCAAATTCTTGTCTTCCTTCCCTATTAACCAGGTAATTGATAGAAACTTAAGTAAAGACTAATAATAATAATATCTAGTTATTCCGTAGAGTGTTCTACATTAAACTACAACATATTTGCACCCCATTATCTTATGTAGTCCTTACAAAGTCCTCTGAGGTAACATAATGAACTTTTTTTTTTTTTTTGTCTTTTTAGGGCCGCACCTGCAGCATATGGAGGTTTCCAGGTGAGGGGTCAAATCAGAGCTGTAGCCACTGGCCTACACCACAGCCACAGCCATGTGGGACCTGAGCCACATCTGCAATCTACACCACAGCTCATGGCAGTGCCGTATCTGAGCTGTATCTACAACCTACACCACAGCCCACAGCCATGTCAGATCCTTAACCCACTGAACAAGGCCAGGGATCAAATCTATGTCCTCATGGATGCTAGTCAGATTCACTTCCGCTGAGCCACAATGGGAACTCCTGAACTTTTATACATAGAGCAGAGAAGGCAAAGTTCTGCACCTCAAGTTTGAGCCTAATTTTGTTCCCAGCTATGAAACCTTAACAAGGATAATATTTCAGAACTCTAACTTATTTTTTATTTTTATCTATAAAAAAATGGAATAAAAATATCTCACATGCTCACTATGTGTATTAAATTAGAAAATATATGACCACTTCTTGCAAAGACTCCCCTTATTGGTACACTGGCAGGCTAGATTACTTGCAAATCTTTCCTCTATAAATTTCCCAGAAATATGGGATAAAGTATAACCAATGTCCTCTTAAATGCATGGCCGAGATAGTAAGGAAAATCACCAGGGGTCAAAATTAAGTATACCGAAAGCCAGGGTGCTAAGCATGAGCTGATGATGAGACTACCATGGGTAACTCAAAGATGTCGTTTTAAGGGCCACAGGGCATAGGAGACAAGGCCTTGGACCCTCACAAAGTGAAAAAGTGACAGTGAGACCCATATATACACCATGGTCCTGGAAGAGGGACACACAAGGTGGAATGTAGAGTGGGAAAAAATGTACATATGTACACCTACCAAACCCAGGAAACAAAAAAGAAGCTCACTTATCTTGGCCTATACTCTGCGTAAAAGAAAAATGTATCTCCTGCGGATTCACTATCATGAGAGTTTACTATCATTTGGGTTTGGTTTTTAAGATTACACTTGGCAAATGAGGACACTCCAAGATGAGAAATCAGCACTACAAATGTGCTTAGCACAAGCACGACAGATAAAAAACCTCACTACAGAGTTCATAATTCCAAATTACTACACACAAGGAAAGAAACCCCCATATCAGCAGCGATAATAAATAGCAGAATTAGTTCTCCCAGGAACTACAAATCATAGAATTACCAGATACCATAGCAGCCAGACTCTAGGGTGGCCACATGAACACAGTGTCTCCTAGTGTTCATTCCCTTTCATAACCCTCTCCTTCTAAGTGTGGGCATAATGCATGGCTTGCTTGTAACTAATAGAATACAGCAACAGTGATGAGATTTCCGTGATCTAGTGTATGCAATTACGAACATACAATGGTAATGCCAGTCTTACGAAGACACTTTCTCCCTAGCTGGTCTTGGAGAAGCAAGCTGCCATGTGGAGAGGGCCATGTGGCACAAAGCTGAGGGGGCTGCTAGCTGAATGCCAACAAAAAACTGAGTTCTTATCCAGGTGGTCTGCAAGGAACTGAAGGCTGCTAACAACTGCGTGAGTGCTGAGGCAGATCCTTCCCCAGTTAAGCCCCAAATGAGAAACCAGCCCTGGCAAAAATCCTGACTTACACCCTTGTGGAGGACCCACCAAAGTTGTGCCCAGACTCTTTATCTGTATAAACTGTGAAGTACTAAATGTATATTGTTTAAGCCACAAAGTTATGATAATGCTCTATACAGCATCAGATAACTAACACTGCTATAGACTGTGATATGTTTAAAATGCTTAAAGAAAGAAAAAAACATAAAAACATAAAGAAAAGAAAAAACCCCAGGAAGACTTGAAAAACACAAGTAGAATGTCGAATAGTTAAAAAAAAAAAAGTAATTCCTTAAATGATTTAACTCAATGGATGAGACAGAAATCTGATGAAGAAATAATATATGAACTGGAAAGTAGATCAAAGAAAACTGATCTATTTCAGTTTATAACATATAACACAGATATTATAAGACAGAAAAACACGAGATACTAAGAGAAATAAAGGACAGACTGAAAAATACCAACACTGATCAGAGAATCCAGAATGATAGAATACAGAAAAGGGAAGTAGAAACACTCAAAGAAATAATGACTGAAGACTTTCCAGAACTGATGAAAAATATGATTCCTCAGATTCTAGAAGCAGTTTAGGCCCAAGAAAGATAACTTTAGTAAATACCATTTAGGTGACATATAGAACCCAAAGTCAAAGGGAAGATTATAAAAGTCAACAGTGAGATAAAAACCTCCTCCCTCAAAGGAATGAGGGCAGACTCTTCAATAATAGCAATAGAAATCAGAAGACAGTAAAATAATATCTGTAAAGTGCTGAGAGAAAATTGTCCACCTAGAATTCTATATTCATCTAAATGATCAGTGAGAGAATAGAAGACATTTTCAAACAAACATAGCAGAGAGATTCTTACCACTAGTAAATCCTACTGAAAGATAATCTTCAGGAGTTGCCACCATGGCTCAGTGGTTAACAAACCTGACTAGCATCCATGACGATGCAAGTTCAATCCCTGGTCTTGCTCAGTGGGTTAAAGATCCGTGTTGCTGTGAGGTGTGGTGTAGGTTGCAGATGCGGCTCGGATCCTGTGCTGCTGTGCCTGTGGTGTAGGCCAGCGGCTAAAGCTCCAGTTGGACCCTAGCCTGGGAACCTCCATATGCCGTGGGTGTGGCCCTAAAAAGACAAAAGGACAAAGAAAAAAAAAAAAGATAATCTTCAGAAATCAAACCCAAAGGAAGGAATGTGATGCAAAAAAGCAGTGGTAAGCAGAAATCAGAGTGTGATTAAATCTACAGAATACTGACAGTAATAAAAAAAAAATAGTGAAGCCTGCTTGGTGGGTATAAAACAAAATTTAAAATGCCATACAAAATGATATGCAAAATGAGCAAGGTGGCATGAAATTCTAAGATCCCTGAATTGCTTAAGAGGAGGAGAAAAGGTAATGATTATTATAGACTTGGTTAATTTCAGCGTGCATGTTAAAACTGTAAGGGTGAGAACAGAAAGAAAATATGTAATTTCCAAACCTGTAGAAGGAAGTAAAATGTAAAGCACTATTACTACTCACATTTTATAGAACATGAAACTGAGGTTTATTAAAATGAGAACTGACCAAGTTTACTGACCTAATAACTAACATAGTATGACATAATTCAGATCTTTCAACTCTAAGATCTGTGATTTTTTTTTTCCATCAATGTCATATAGCCTCTGATCTGGGCGATACATTAAAACAAAACTGTGTGTGGTATTACACTGTGTTGTTGTATTATACTGTGTTATAATAACCCATAATGGAAAAGATTCTAAAAATAATATGCATGAATATATAAAAAACACTTTGATGTACACCTGAAACACTGTAAATCAACCATAGTTCAATTTAAAAAAGTGTTACCCTGATGGTCAATTCAATAAGGCAAAAATCTCACATTTCTGCAAAAATATCTTCATATTAGGTGGTTCTTTGCAGTAAAAATGCTGTGGATTTACCTATCAGTCCTCTTATTCCTTATTTTGCTTCATTCTTATCTACCCCCTGTATGTACTAATTCCTACATTCTCCATCTAATTTTTCTCCCAGGCTCTAATTTTTACCGTTTTTTTCTCTCTTCCTCCTTCTCATTGATTCTTTCATTTTGAACACATTTCTGTTTATGTGTAAACAGGTATGATGCTTATGCATCAAGCATATTTACTAATTTCTTTAAAATCTTAATGTATATGCTATGGAAAGTGGTAAATTCTAACTGCATCGTTTGGGAGGATATATTTTGTCTGAAAGATTTCTACAAAGATGGAAAAAGTTACAAAAGACAGCAGTACCTAGATCTGCTTCATTTTATTGTAGTGCTCTATCGCTGAAGCAAGTACGTAATGTTAAAAAAAGCTACAGGACCACTGTGGCAGCAGTCTAGGCTCCATGTCTCAGCAGTGAGAGATGGTCCCTTAATTAGTTGTTCCTAGAATCAAAGACTGTATCCCCACACCATGGTGATGACTCCCTTCCTCCATGCCAAACCCATTTCATTTGGTTCCTAACTGTACTATTCTATCTTGAGGCTATGCAACAAAATCTTCAGGATATACCCAAGACTGTAATTTCAAATGTCTGCACCACAGTCAGTCTTGCTAACTCAATGTCGCTGACCTCCTATCTAGTCTGCCCACAGATATTTCTGCAATATTTCTTGAAATAATAAAACTTCGAGGTGTAATTTGCCCACCAACATACAGACAAGCATGTGAGTCATTTGTAACCCATTCCTGGTCTCCTATCACCCAGCTTGTCAGACGTATAAAAACAGTAAAAAAATCAAGTTCATAGCACTTTAACAAAGTATCAGCTGATTAAATTCTGCCTTTGGCATGATCAATCCAAAGATCTATATTGTAAATGTAACTTTGAAGGAAGTCATACAGCATTTCTATTGTAAACAAATGAACAGTATTTCATAAAGTAACCATAGACCAAAAAGCAAGAAAGTTTAAAAAAAATCACATGATTTGCTCCTTTTATCTCCTCCTATTCACCTCAAAACAAATGTCTCCATCACTCCCCTCTCTACTCTCCAAAGGAAAACCTAGGAAAGGATAAAAATGTTTATATGCCTCACTCTCCCAGACTTAAGACAGTCCTACAAAGCTATAGTAATCAAGACAGTGTGGTACTGAAACAAAAACAAACATACGGATCAATGGAACATAAGAGAGAGTCCAGAAATAACCCCAGACACCTCTGGTCAATTAATCTTCAACAAAGGAGGCAAGAATATAAAACGGGAAAAAGACAGTCTCTTCAGCAAGTGGAGCTGGGAAAACTGGACAGCTGACTGTCTTGGCTATTGGAAACAGTGCTGCTATTCACACCCTCACATCAGCAGAAAAATAAACTCAAAGTGTCTTAAAGACTTAAACATAAGACCGGATACCATAAAACTCCTAGAGGAGAACACAGACAAATCATTCTCTGACATAAACCATCAAATATTTTCTTAGGTCAGTTTCTGAAGGCAATAGAAGTAAAAATAAAAATAAACAAGTGGGACCTATTCAAATTTACAAGATTTTGCACAGCAAAGGAAACTATTAAAAAATGAGAAGACAACCTATGGAATGGGAGAAAATATTTGTAAACAATACAACCGACAAGGGCTTAATATCCAAAATACACAAACAATTCATACAACTCAACACCATCAAAAAGCTAACAACCCAATGGAAAAATAGGCAGAAGACCCAAACAGACATTTTTCCAAAGAAGAAATATGGATGGCCAGTAGGCATGTGAAAAGAGTCTCAGGATCACTAATTATTAGAGAATGCAAATCAAAGCTACAATGAGATACCACTTCACATCAGTCAGAATGGCCATCATTAACAAGTCCATAAATAACAAATGCTGGAGAGGGTATGGCGAAAAGGGGACTCTCTTATATTCTTAGTGGGGATGTAAATTAGTACAACCACTATGGAAAACAGTATGGAGGTTCCTCAGAAAACTAATATTCAATGTGATCCAGCAACCCCACTCCTGGGCATACATCTAGGCAAAACTATAATTCAAAAAGATAGATGCACCCTCCCCCGTATGTTCATAGCAACACTATTCACAATAGGCAAGACATGGGAATAATCTAAATGTCCATCAACAGATGAATGGAAAAAGGTGGTATGGTACGTGTATATAATGGAATACAACTCAGCCATAAAAAAGAAAAATAATGCCATTTGCAGCAACATGGATGCAAGTAGAGATTCTTATACTAAGTAAAATAAGTCAGAAAGAGAAGAACAAATACTATATGATATAACCTATATGTGGAATCTAAAATATGGCACAAATGAGCCCATCTACAAAACCGAAACAGATTCACAGACATAGACAACAGACTTGTGGCTGCCAAGGGAGGTGGGGAGGGAGTGGGATAGACTAAGAGTTTGGATGAGCGATGAGATCCTACTGTTACACATTAAGAATGGATGAGCGATGAGATCCTACTGTAGAGGGAACTATATCAAATCTCCTGGGATAGACCATGATGGAAGATAAGAAAAGGAATGTATATATCATATGTATGATTGGGTCATATTGCTGTACAGCAGAAATTGGCATGACATTGTAAATCAATTATACTTTAATAAAAAAATAAATTACAAAAGTTTGTAGGCCTTGATCATCACAAAACAGAATGATCAATCTCTGAATAACCAAGACTTGACTGTATCCTGTTTCACAATCATTAATAGCTGGTTGAGTAACACCGTTACGAAGACTTAATGTCTCCCAGGCTCAAACAGAATTTCTGCTTTTACAAGTGCATGGAAATACAATGATTATGACAACAACAACAAAAGACTATTGAGCTGCTGAAGATCTTAGAAGGAGCAAGCTTTGCAGCAGTGGAAACATAATAAAAATCACAGATGATGCTCCCGCAGAGAGAGGCAATCAGTTAGGGGGAGGAGGAGAAGTAAAGAACTACAGGTAAAGGATTAATAAGCAGAAGAGCCAATTGTGTGGTCTCAGAAAATGCTACTGGCAAATTAGAGATACCATTTCATGATTTCATGGAGTCCGATCAAGGAAGTCCTTATTCTTACGGTAAAAAGTACAAAACTCTGTCAGGTGATTTACAAAATATAGTTACCGATGCCAGCGTCAAGGTGGTGGAAATAATAACAAATACCCAGTCGTACTCTCTGATGTCCTATACAAGATTATAAGATAATAAACAATATGACAAAACCAATCTCCTCAGCATTGTTCAGGGGAAGGTCCGCTGGAATGACTATCATTTGAGATTATAAGATCCACTTAAGTGGTCAACAGATAGAGAAGTGATTAGCAATTTTCTAGGCTTCATGACCTCTCTGCATAAAAGATCGAGAGAGCCTAAGAAGAAAAAACTGAAAAGATAAGTTAGCTTAAGTTATAATTCTATTCCCTTTCCTTCTCCCCTCAAAAACTGACTACTCTGTCTTTCTTTTTGCAAAGACTCCTGTTTTCCCCCCTCTAATTTGCCTTGGCAAGGTCTTAAGGGGTTCTTTTCTCCAGTTCTAAGCATCTGTCTTACACGGCGTGTAGTACAGAAGCCCAGGCAATGACACCATGCCTACACCACGTGGAGTCAGTCAACATTCTTTCCCCCTCTTTCGACAGGCCGACAGCCTAGTATCTCCAACAGCTGGTTCTGCAGGAAGCTCAGAGAACAGCTTTGGTCAAGGCCTCGGCTCCCAATCACTTCAATGATTCAGAATCCTCTCTCAAGGTTCTCTTTTAAATCAGACACAACAAACCAATAAGTCATAAATTAGAAAAAAGAAAAAAAAAAAGACAGGATGTCCTTTATTGGAAGAAACAATTAATCCGCAGCAAAGAAAACATAAGGCAAACCAAATAAAATAGATAAAAACTGAGAACTCACAAAGCCGATTATAAAACAATACTCTGCTGACATTTAAATAAAGAAAGTCAATGGCAGCAATTTAACGGCTGCCTTGCAGCCCACATTCCTAGATGTCTCTTGGTCGGGGCTGGACACAGCTTATCATTTCTCTATGTACTTAAAGCTTCACATTGATCTAACATTATTTACTACTTACTTGGGCTTGTTTGCATACTTTAAAAGGGTGAAGTGTTTCTTGGTAGAAAAGCTGATGATAAGCTTGTAGGTCAAACCAAAAGTACACACTGTTCTTCCACAACTGCAGATGGAAAAGTACATAAATTAGTACCACCCAATTAGTAAAGCTCTACAAAGCTCTAATTAATTTCAAATAAAAATAATTGTTTAGCTCCTTGGTGTTACTATAAATCAGGTTCAATTTAAGATGGTTTTAATTTTCTATCACACACTGGCAACATACAAAATATTTCTTGGTATTGTCACTAGAACATTATATTTTTGCATATATTTCTCACATAACTGGTCATTAAAAGAGTAAGTGTTCTAGTTAATGTTTAAAAAGTAATCACACATTTCTGGCATGAAACCAAAATCTGAAGGTATTTTGATATATATGGGCAAATGTACAATATACCAGAAGCAAATACTACTCTAATAATTGAGCCAGTGGAATACTTTTCATCTGAGCAAAATGAAGACTGTGACCACAAGCAAACATACAAACAAAAAAACCTGGATATAAGCTTGTCACTATTTGTTGCAATTGTAATTATTAGAATTATTAAAAATAAAAATTAAAAGTGATAGAAATTTCAGCTTGAATTTAATATACACTGCACTGAAACAAAGTTATGTGAAAGTAAACTATAGTTAAAAATGCAAGTCAATCCTTGTCTGACTATATTTTACTTTTATTTGTAATTTTAGTAGGATAATGAACCAAAAAGAATTATAATTAAGATATTTAAAGTTTTACTAAATATAGTATGAAGTTTCTTATCAGAGGAGACAGGAATTTTAACATGAAATATATTACTTAGCGTTAAATTTTTTAAGCCTCTCATTTAAAAATGAAATATAAATTTAGATTTAAAATAATTATCTTCTACCTTGTTCCCTGAGTTCTCACAGAATTTAGTAAAGAAGAATCCAGCTCTATTTTCTACATACAGGGATTGCAACAAATTTTCCATGTCAAATCCTCCCAAGGCACCATCTGCCATTGTTTTAATCTAGATAACAAAACAGAAGGACATTATCTACCCAGAAACATTGTCATTTTTATGGCTTTGTACAACAACAGGGTTTCATAAACTCTGCCAGGCTGTCATTTCCCCACTGGACTATTTTATTTTATTTTTGTACCATATATGTAATTAATGCAGTATGTTTGCATCTGACTGTCGCAAAAGATTCGTTTATGGAGCCAACAATAGCAGCAGAGTTCATTCTATTATAAAACCAATCTGATTTCAAACAATGTTAAACTGACTTCCAACCTCAACTATTTTCACATTTCAGGCACAGTGATACCATTTTAGGAGTCTTCCAAATCTCCGCTGGTGGCCTCTTTCCTACATATTTACTGTTATTTTAGCCTTGAGTTGCTGCTATAATAGCTACAAGAGAGTTATAAAAAGAAATATCTTCAAGGTCTCTTAGTGCTGCTCATTAACTGTCCTTATGGGGTCCCTCTTTGGACAGTCTTCATACAGGTCATGGCCTTCAGAGTGTAAATGGCAGTCTAAGTTCTCGTAAAACCTTGGTATTTATGGGCTTCTCTGCCAACGGTGCTGGCAAGCCTAACACCATTCCTGAACATCAGAAAGCTGGGTATTTCTCCAAGCACAAGAGTAACTCTAGAATAAGAAAGGGCATCCACTATTCACATGAACCCTTTGCTTTTTGTTGTGAGGAACTCAGACTTCTTTGTAATCTTAAGATAACTGTGGCGTAGACAATTTAAGGTTTAAGTCAGGTTCTTGCTCTTTGTCAGTGTCTCTCTGCCTCTCCCTTTTATCCCCACTACTGAACAAATTCTGAGATGAAAATTTAATGTTTTTAGTGTTTAACTACTGGCATTCCAAAATCAAAAAATCATTATTTAGGTAAGAAAACATATTAATTAGAAGAAAAGGAGAATTGTTTGCTTAGAATAAAATAAATGGTACAAAATTATATCTAAATGTTCAGACTACCAAGGTTTCTACCTCAAGTTAATTGTTAGAGAAGGAAATTTTCATTTAAAATGGGTGTACTAAATCCACACTATCAAGGTAGCCACACCCTGGAAATACTGCTAGTAGCTTTCTAAAACTTCTAAGCTTCCAAAATAGAATATCAAACATTATTTTTATCAACTGTTAAACATTTTAAAAAAATCCTAGAGGGTCATATTTTCTGTCTTAGGTGTGATGATAGCAAAACCAGAGAACATAGATGCTTATGAAAATAGTAACCAATGGAGTTTACAGCAACATGGTACCATCACAGAAAACAAAGTTTTCATATAAAAATTCTTATGCAAGGAAAAAATATTTTTTGTTTAGTAAATTAAAAATTATTATGGTAAATCAATAAAAATTCTCTTAAATCTGGGGAGATTAATTAGGTCAAGGAAGAATCAGATTAATCAGTCCTCAAAATACTTACCAAAGGTTCTTCTGTGTAAGTATATCTTCTATCCAGCTGGGGCTTCAGACATTCAGAAATGTCAGTAAAAGATGTTAAATGAATAACTTTGCTGCTTTCTGACATGTGCCTTGACCTAATAAATTACATGGATAAGAAGTAACTGATCAACAAATACTTTGAGCACCTTCAGTATACCTGGCACTATAACTTAGGGGTGCTTCTAAGCATTGTTGAGGGAATTAGGAAAAAAAAAAAGTATAAGCATCAGGTCCATCCCTCAAGAAGTAGTTGAGAAAATGAAGTATAGTCAAACAGAAAGACAGCTCTCAATAAAATAACTGCTTGATGAATGAATCTGAAAATATATTATAGATAGCAAATGACTGGAATGAGTAATAAAACTGTGGATGTATAAGAATGAGTTCCTTTGAATTATATTAGTAATTTAAGAAATGAGATTTTTTCCTGAATAATGGATGGGAGGTATATTTTGTGTGGGTATGTGTTTAGAATGGTTCCTCAGATGGGGAGAATAGAGAACAATACATGAAGGAGGGCAATTGTTTAAAAGGCAGCAAGTTGGAGTTTCCATCGTGGCGCAGTGGTTAACAAATCCGACTAGAAACCACGAGGTTGTGGGTTTGATCCCTGGCCTTGCTCAGTGGGTTAAGGATCTGGCGTTGCCGTGAGCTGTGGTGTAGATTGCAGACGTGGCTCAGATCCGGCGTTGCTGTGGCTATGGTGTAGGCCGGTGGCTATGGCTCCAATTCAACTCCTAGCCTGGGAATCTCCATATGCCTCAGGAGCGGCCCTAGAAAAGGCAAAAAGACAAAAAAAAAAAAAAAAAAAAAAAAAAAAGGCAGCAAGTTAATTTTCTTAGAGCAAGAGGACACTAACAGCTAAACTACATACCAAACACTCTGCCAAATATAATTCATACTATCATATTTAATCCTCAAAACAGGTGGGATTCATAAGGGCTTATATATGGTAGTTTAAGATGAGATAATGGAAGACTTTAGAGTTAGACTAATGACTTTGGACATTATCTTTTTACATTTTCTTATCCAGCTCCCTCTCCCACGGTCCACTGCAATTATTCTAAACCTCATTTTCCAGCTCCATAAAACATGCCCGTTTCAACTCACCAAACTACCTCCACTCTAAGGCACCAACAGATCGCTTTGCAGGCTCTTCTCAGACAAAATGTAGGGGCAATATGCTTCAGTTTCCCCTCCCCCATGGAGCAGACACTATTGAATGACTGGCTAACTCAACACCCACTGAGTGACATGTGACATGTTTCTACAACCAGCACCACGGAAATAATAAAAAATAAAAATAAACCCTGAAATATTCAGTTATCAAGACTCTTTTCAGTGAGGGGCATCTGTATAACAAGAGTTGTGACTAACGAGATTTTAAAAGTAAGTCTGCTGGGGAGATTCGATGAAAGCTTGCTTTTCTGACCAAAGAGAGCAGATTAATGGATACTTCCCCTCCTCCTTCTTTATGATTTGAAAGCCTGATGTCAGGACTTTTAACATCACTGACTATAAAGACATAGCCAAGAGCATTATAGAGAGTCTAGGCCTTAATACTTATGATCTGGTGAACCAATACTGGCAGTTGGCTACACTCAGATTTCTTGTTCTTTGAAAAAAATAAGCCAAATTTGTCTAAGCCATTGTTAACCAAGTTTTCTGTTATTTTCACTTGAAAATATTTACAATTTATCTATCAACAAACGTATTCACCTATACCCACCCTTATTGCCTTCCATCCTATCTCAGGAAGAAGTTTCCTGTCTCCCGTCCAAGGTAACCTCACTGCCTTGCTTCTTGAACCCTTCCCTCTAGTCTCCTTTGAAAATAGAGACCTTCCTTCTCTGTTACATGTAACTTCAACTTCTCCCTTTCCACTTTATCCTACTCTAAGCATATCAACAGGATGAAGTCTTAACCACCTTAAACATACCCTTCCCCTTTATAGAAAACCATCAAATTACAAAGGAAGAAAGCAGGAGAAGAAGACATGAACAAAGGAATTATAAGAAATCCTCAAAACAAGTAATAAAATTGCAGTAAGTCCACACATTATGAAAAGTTACTTAAAATGTAAATAGGCTATATTTTCTAATTAAAACATATGAAGTGGCTGAATGGATAAAAAAAATACAAAACATATATGCTGCCTCTAAAATACTCACTTTAAATGTAAGGACATACACAAACTGAAAGTAAAGGATGGAAAAAAGATCCATGCAAATGAAAACCAAAAGAAAGCTGATATACTTATGTCAGACAAAATGGCCTTAAGACAAACACTGTAATAAGAGACAAGAGACTGTAATAAGATACAAAAACGGTCATTATACAATGACACTGGGTCAATCCAACTGAGAATGAAACATTTGTAAATTTTTATGCACCCAATAAAGAAGCACCTACATATATAAAGCAAATTAACAGAACTAAAAAAAGATAGTCACATAATAAGAGTAAGGAACTTTGATACCCTACTTTAATCAATGGATATATCACCAAGACTGTAAATAAATAGGAAACACTGGCCTTAAATGACACATTAGACAAGGTGGACGTAACAGACATTTGTAGAACATTCCATCAAAAGCAAAAGAATACAAACTTGTCTCAAGTGCACATGGAACATTCTTCAAAATAAATCATATTAGCTCATAAAACAAGTCAATAAATTTAATAAGATTAAACTAACCATCTTTTCTGACCATAATGGTATGAAACTAAAAATCCATTACAAAAGAAAATTGGAAAACTCACAAACATATATAGATTAAACACCTGCTACTGAACAACCAATGGGTAAAGTAAGAAATCAAAAGAAAACTCAAAAAGTATCTTCAAACAAATGAAAATGGACATAAAAAAATACCAAAAACAGATAGGATAATGCAATAGCAGTCTAAGAGGGAAGTTCATTGGATTAAATCCCTACCTCGAAAAAATAAGAAAAATCTCAAATAACCTAACTTCAGGGAAAAAAAGAACAAACAAAGGCTAAACTCAGAAGAAAGGAAATAAAAACAATTAGCTCAAAAATATGATCATTGTACAACTATAAATGTAATAAAAATTCATTGAGTAATTTAAAAAATTAGATCAAAAATAAATAAAATAGAGACTTAAAAGACAATAGAAAAGACCAATGAAACAAAGAGCTGATTCTTTGGAAAGATAGTAATTGTCAAATCTTTAGCTGGCACCAAGAAAAAATGGGCGAGGACTCGTAAGTAAAATCAGAATGGAAAGAGGAGACATTAAAACTGATACCACATGTAGGTCCCTTGTTGCTGTGGCTGTGGTGTAGGCTGGCAGCTACAGCTCCCATTCGACCCTTAGCCTGGGAACTTCTCTACGCCACGGGTGTGGCCCTTTAAAAAAAAAATTTAGGAGTTCCCATCATGGCACAGTGGTTAATGAATCCGACTAGGAACCATAAGGTTGCAGGTTAGATCCCTGGCCTTGCTCAGTGGGTTGGGGATCCGGCGTTGCCGTGAGCTGTGGTGTAGGTTGCAGACGCGGCTCGGATCCTGCATTGCTGTGGCTCTGGCATAGGCCGGCGGCTACAGCTCCGATTAGACCCCTAATCTGGGAACCTCCATATGCCGCAGGCGAGGCCCAAGAAATGGCAAAAAAAAAAAAAAAAAAATTTAAATAATCTCTATCATTTTATTTAGCTTTGACTCATAATTATTTGTAAATTAGAAATTATTGTGAATAATAAAACATTGAAAAAATGTCAAAAAAACCTGATACCACAGAAATATTATAGATCCCAAGAGGCTACTATCAACAACTATATACCAAAAACTGAACAATCTAGAAAAAATGGACAAATTCATAGAAATATACAGCCTACAAAGACCGAATCATGAAGAAACAGAAAATCTGAATAGACTGATTGCTATTAAGGAGTTTTTTGTTTTTACGGCCACATTCATGGTATATAGAAGTTCCCAGGCTAAGGGTCGAATCAGAGCTGCAGCTGCTGGCCTACACCACAGCCACAGCAACACCAGATCCTAGCTGAGTCTGCCACCTACATCACAGCTCACGGCAATGCTGGATCCTTAACTAACTGAGGGGGGCCAAGGATCAAACCCATGTCCTTGTGGATAACTAGTCAGGTTTGTTACTGCTGAGCCACCATGGGAACTCCCAGGAGATTTTAATCAATAATCAAAACCCCTAACAAACAAAAATCCAGGACCAACCAGATGGCTATATATTCTACCTAACACTTAAAGAATTATTTTTTTAGCCACATCTGCAGCATGCAGAGCCAGGAACTGAGCCCAAGCCACAGCAGTGACAATGCTGAATCCTTAACCACCATGCCACCAGGGAACTCCCTAATGAATATTAACCCTTCTCAAACTCTTCCAAAAAACAGAAGATGAGAGAACATTCCCAAACTCATTTTATAAGGCCAGCATTACCCTAATACCAAAACCACTGAAGGACAATACAAGAAAGAGACTATCCCCGATTAATGTAGATGCAAAAATCCTAAAGAAAATATTTTTTATACTTCAATTTTTATATAATAAACTTCATTTATATTTGACATTTATTCATTTTAACTCATACTTGAAGATGAATTTGTTAGCATTTACTTTTTTTTTTTTTGTCTTTCTGTCTTTTCTAGGGTCGCACTCATGGCATATGGAAATTCCCAGGCTAGGAGTCGAATCAGAGCTGTAGCCGCTGGCCTACCCCAGAGCCACAGCAACTCGGGATCCGAGCCATGTCTGCAACTCACACCACAGCTCACAGCAACGCCAGATCCTTAATCCACTGAGCAAGATCGGGGATTGAACCCACAACCTCATGATTCCTAGTCGGATTCGTTAACCACTAAGCCATGACGGGAATGCCCTGTTAGCATACTAATAAAATGAAAAATAAATAACATATTTAAGTTTAGACAAATTTTTTGTGTGTGTGCATACGTGGCTGGGTCACTTTGCTGTGCACCAGAAATTGAAGGAATATTATAAATAAACTATACTTTGATAAAAATTTAAAAATGAACCATGAAAAAATGAAAAAGAATGAATATTTGTTAAAAATTCAACAATGCATTTAAAGGATCATATATCATGCTCAAGTGGGATTTATTCTAAGGATAGAAGGATGGGTCAACATCTGCAAATCAATGTGATATGTAACATTAACAAAATGAAGTATAAAAATCATGTGATGACCTCAATAGATGAAGAAGAAGCATTTACAAGTATTCATTCATGAGTAAAACTCTCAACAAAGTGTATGTAGAGGGAATGTACTTTAACACAATAAAGGCAATATATGATAAACCCACAGCTAAATCATACTTAACAGTGAAAAGCTGGAAGCTTTTTCTCTAAGATCAGTAACAAGACAAGAGTGCCCACTCTTGTCATTTTTATTCAACATTGAACTGGAAACCCTAGCAAGAACAATTCGGCAAGAAAATAAAAAGCATCCAAATCAGAAAGGAAGAAGTAAAACTGTCATTACTTACAGATGACATGATATTAGATAGAGAAAACACTGGAGACTCCACCAAAAAATTGTTAGAAATAACAAACGAATTCAATAAAGTTGCAGGATACAAAATCACTATACAATTTTACCTCTTCTTTTCCTATTTGGATGCCTTTTGTTTCTTTTGTTTGTCTGATTGCTGTGGCTAGGACTTCCAGTACTATGCTGAACAACAGTGGTGAGAGTAGGCATCCTTATCTTGTTCCAGATTTTAGTGGGTATGCTTTCGGCTTTTCCCCATTGAGTATTATATTTGCTGTGGGTTTGTCATAAATGGCTTTGATTATGTTAAGGTATGTTCACTCTATACCCACTTTGGTAAGAGTTTTGATCATGAGTGGATGTTGGACTTTGTCCAATGCTTTTTTTGCATCTACTGAGATGATCCTGTGGTTTTTGACTTTTCTTTTGTTAATGTGGTGTATGACGGTGATTGATTTGCATGTGTTGAACCATCTTGTGAACCTGGGATAAATCCCACCTGGTCGTGGTGTATGATCTTTTTTATGTGTTGTCAGATTCAGTTGGCTAACATTTTGTTGAGAATTTTTGCATCTATATTCATCAAAGATATTGGCCTATAGTTTTCTTTTTTGGTGGTATCTTTGTCTGGTTTTGGAATCAGAGTGATTGCGGTGTCAGAGAATATCTTTGGGAGTGTTTCTTCTTCTTCAACCTTTTGAAAAAGTTTAAGGAGCATGGGTATAAGTTCCTCTTTGTATGGCTGGTAGAATTCGCCTGTGAAGCCATCTCTGGTCCTGGACTTTTATTTGTAGGGAGTGTTTTTTATGACATATTCAATTTCATTTCTAGTGATTAGTCTGTTCAATTGATCTATTTCTTCTTGATTCAGTTTTCACAGGTTGTCTCTAGAAAGTTGTCCATTTCTTCTAGGTTGTCAAATTTGTTAGCATACAATTGTTCATAGTATTCTCATATGGGTTTTTGTATTTCTGTAATATCCATTGTGACTTCCTCTCCTTTTTCATTTCTTATTTTGTTTATTCGGGTTTTTTCTCTCCTCTTCTTGGTGAATCTAGCCAGAGGTTTGTCAATTTTGTTTTGTTTACCTTCTCAAAGAACCAGCTCTTGGTTTTATTGATTTTTTTTCTATTTTTTTAATGTCTATTTTATTGATTTCCTCATCAACCTTACAAATGTTTTCTCAGGTCAGTGTCCCAAAGCAACAGAAATAAAAGCAAAAATAAATCACTGAGATCTATCAAAATGACAAGATTTTGCATAGCAAAGGGAACCAAAAAGACAACTTACAGAATGGGAGAAAATAGTTTCAAATGATGCAACTGACAAGGGCTTAATCTCTAAAATATACAAAAAACTTATACAACTCAACAGCAAAAAAGCCAACAATTCAACTGAAAAATGGGCAAAAGACCTGAATAGACATTTCTCCAAGAAGGATATACAGATGGCCAACAAACATAGGTTGTTGTGGCATAGGTCACAGATGAAGCCTAGATTTGATCCCTGGCCCAGGAACTTCCATATGCTGTGAGTGTGGGGGAAAAATAAAAGTATGCAGTGAATCCTGATCTAATACCATAATAAAAGTTAGCTCAAAATGGATTAAATACTGAGAAAAAAAACAGGACAAAACTTTACGACTTTGGATTTGGCAATGATTTCTTAGATATGATACCAAAGGCACAGGCAATAAAAGAAGAAATGGACAAATTGAGCTTTATGAAAATTAAAAATTTTTTATCAAAAGATACTGTCAACAGAATAAAAAGGTAATACACAGACAGGGAAAAATATTTATAACTCATATATCTGATAAGGGATTAATATCCAGAAAATATAGAGAACTTTTCAACTGAAAAAAAAAACTGATCCAAAAATGATCAAAGAGCCATTTCTTCAAAGATGGTATAAAAATGACCAATAAGCACACGGAAAAATGCTCAACATCACTAATCATATGCAACTCAAAATAACAATGAGGTACCACTTCACATAGTTAGGGTGTATAAAAAAATCAGAAAAATAACAAATGTTGGCAAGGATATGTAGAAAGCAGAATAGTTGTGCAGTATTGATGGGTATATTAAATAGTAGTTACTGTGGAAAACAGTACAGCAGTTCCTCAAAGAATCCAAAACAGAATCACCCCTATGATGATTCCACCTCTGGGTATATACCCAAAAGAACTGAAAGGAGGTTCTTGAAAAGATATTTGAATACACATGGTCATAGTAATATTATTAGCAATAGCTAAAATGTGAAAGCAACCCAAGTGTCCACTGACAGATGAATGGATAAGCAATATGTAGTATACAAATACGGTGTAATACTATTCAGCCTTTAAAAGAAGGAAATTCTCACATATACTGCAACATGAATGAACCCTGAGGCCATTATGCTAAGTGAAATAGGACAGTCGCAATAAGACAAATAATGCATGTTCCATTATACAAGGTACTTAGAGTAGCCAAAATCTCAGAGATGGAAAGAATGGTTGCTGTCAGGGCTGAAGAGAGGAGGGAATGAGGACTAACTGTTTGATAGATATGCAGCTTCAGTTTTACATAAGGAAGAGAGATCTGGAGATGGATGGTGGTAATGATTGTACAACGTTATTAAATCTATTTGATACCACTAAGCAATACACTTTAAAAGAATTAAAATGGGAGTTCCCATCATGGCTCAGTGGTTAACGAATCCGACTAGGAACCATGAGGTTGAGGGTTCGATCCCTGACCTTGCTCAGTGGGTTAAGGATCCAGTGCTGCCATGAGCTGTGGTGTTGGTCGCAGACGCGGCTTGGATCCCGCGTTGCTGTGGCTCTGGTGTAGGCTGGTGGCTACGGCTCCGATTAGACCCCTAGCCTGGGAACCTCCATATGCTGCGGGAGCGGCCCAAGAAATGGTTAAAAAAAAAAAAAAAAAAAAGACCAAGAAAAAAAAAAGAGTTAAAATGGTAAGTTTCATGTTATGTGTATTTTATCATAATAAAAAATAGAAAAAAAAATCAGAGAAAATTTCAGCATTTCAGCATTTGAGGTTGCTTTTCCGTGAGTTTTTCTTGATAATGAAGAGCATTTAAAATAGAGCTGAGGGCCCTCTTAAACTTTATACTTTTGTTTGGCAACTGCAAGGGCTAAAGTCTAGGCAGTAAGGGGGTAACTGGAAGTAAACCAGTCCCTGCACACACTGCAGCATAACTGCGAGTCTTTGGTTTGTTAAAAAAAAAAAAAAAAAAAAAAAAAAACCCTGTAATTAGACTAAGATGATCTGAGATTACTAGTTCTTAAACTGTCTAGCAAAACAAGAGAAAAAAATTTCTTGTAGAAAAAAAAAATCATCCCTCAGAATCCATGGGAGATTGATTCCTGCACTCCCTGTAGATACCAAAATCTGCAGATGCTCAAATTTCTTATATAAAATGGCATAGTATTTACATATAATCTACACACATCCTCACATGTATTTTCAATCATCTCGATGATTTAAAATTCCTAATACAATCTAAATGCTATGTATATAATTATAAATACAATGTAAATGCTACATAAATAGTTTCCAGCACACAGCAGAATAAAATTTTGTATTTTGAAACTTTCTGGAATTTTAGGTTTTTTTTAGAATATTTTCTCTTTGATTTGGTTGAGTCTGTGGATGCAGAACCCATGGATATAGAGGGCTAACTATATTGATGTCAACTTAAGCCTTAAATTCTGCAAACAATTTCACAAATAAAAAGTTTAGCATAAAATTATCAAAAACAAGACATAAGAGCAGACAAAACAAGAACACACACACAAGCTAGCTAAAAAAACAGAGCAATAGAGTCATGGGGTCTCCAGATGTCAAAATTATCAGACATAGGCTTTAAACAACTATGATCAAAGAGATAAAACAGAAGACTGAGAATTTCAGCAGAGAACTTGAAACTATAAAATATACATTTCTAACAAAGGAACAAAAGAGAAGTTACAGAATTTTTTTTTTTTTTAATCTTTTTAGGGCCACACCCGCAGCGTATGGAGGTTCCCAGGCAAGAGGTCCAATCAGAGCTGTAGCTGCCGGCTACGCCAGAGCCACAGCAATGCTGGATCCAAGCCATGCCTGCGACCTACACCACAGCTCACAATAATGCCAGATCCTTAACCCACAGGGTGGGGCCAGGCATTGAACCCACATCCTCATGGATGCTAGTCAGGTTCGTTAACTGCTGAGCCACGACGGCAACTCCTAGAATTTTTTTTAAAACCTGAAAATAGGAACTCAACAAAAGTGCGTAACAGCAGATTAAACACAGTCCAGAAGAAAAACAGTGAACTAGAAAATAAATTGAAAGAAAATACCAAGAATAAGATGAAATGCAGAAGACAAGTATGAAAGGATAAATTGAGGATGTCTAACATATATTTAACAGTAATCCCAGAGTAAGAGGTGATAAAGAAGAGATTAGAAACAATTTTATAAAATATAACAGCTGTGGAGTTCCCGTCATGGCGCAGTGGTTAACGAATCTAACTAGGAACCATGAGGTTGCGGGTTCGGTCCCTGGCATCGCTCAGTGGGTTAACGATCCGGCTTTGCTGTGAGCTGTGGTGTAGGTTGCAGACGCGGCTCGGATCCCGCGTTGCTGTGGTTCTGGTGTAGGCCAGTGGCTACAGCTCCGATTGGACCCCTAGCCTGGGAACCTCTATATGCCTTGGGAGCGGCCCAAGAAATAGCAAAAAGACAAAAATAAATAAATAAATAAATAAAATAAAATAAAACAGCTGAAAAATTTCCCAAACTGATGATAGACATCAGAGCCGCAGATTTAATCACACTGAATTTGAACTGGATACATAAGAGTAGAATCATACCCAAATACATCAGAGTAAAACTAAAAAGAACAAAACAAAACCCCACAAAATATAAAGGTATTCCTGAAGCAGATGGAGAAAAGATTTAGTATCTTTAAGAGAACAATTCCTGTGACAGATAATATTTAGACAGAAATAATGACAGCTAGAAGATAATAGAATATCTTTAAAGCTGAAAGAAAAAAATATCAACCTATAATTCTATAACAAGCAAAAACATTTAAGAATAAAAGTGACTATATCATGAATGAACCTTGAAAATACTATGATAAGTGAAAGATGCCAAATACAAAGGCCACATATTATATGACTGCACTTACATAAAATGTTCAGAATAGGCAAATCCATAGATACATAAAGTAGATGATTAGTTACCCAGGGTTGGAGAGGAAGGAATGAGAAGTGATTGCTGGGAGTTCCCGTCGTGGCGCAGTGGTTAACGAATCCGACTAGGAACCATGAGGTTGCGGGTTCGGTCCCTGCCCTTGCTCAGTGGGTTAACGATCCAGCGTTGCCGTGAGCTGTGGTGTACGTTGCAGACGCGGCTCAGATCCTGCGTTGCTGTGCCTCTGGCGTAGGCCGGTGGCTACAGCTCCGATTCGACCCCTAGCCTGGGAACCTCCATATGCCGCGGGAGCGGCCCAAAGAAATAGCAAAAAGACAAAAAAAAAAAAAAAAAGAAGTGATTGCTAATGAGATTGAGCTTCTTTTGGGGGCTGATAGATTATTTTGGAATTATACAGTAGTGATGGTTATATAACTTTGTGAATATAATAAAAATCCAACTGTGTACCTGAATGTGATTAAAATGATGAAATTTATGATAGGTATATTTTATCTCAATAAAAAGAATTAAAGTGAGGTCATAAATTGTTAAATAAAGGATTATCACCAGCAGACCCCACACCAAAGTTAATATCAAAGAACATTTTTTTTCAAGGCTGAAGGAAAATAATTCCATTTGAAATAAATAACAATGAAAAGAGTAAACAGGGATGCAAATCCAAATGAGTAAAAAATATACTGTATTAAATAAGGACAATATTAATGAGAGTATTTTGAGTTCTCAAGTTTGAGAAATATTACTGAACAGGGAAAAGAAAGAACTGAAGGGCAATATTCTCAGAGAAGTCTTTTGATTGTACAGCTCATGAGAAGCTAGAGATCACAGCAACCACCTCTTTATTTATTTATTTATTTTGTCTTTTTGCCTTTTCTAGGGCCACACCCGCGTCATGGAACCTGCAACCTCATGGTTCCTAGTCGGATTCGTTAACCACTGAGCCACAGCGGGAACTCTTTAACCACCACAACCACCTCTTTAAAATGACTAATCTCAGAGTTCCCATCATGGCTCAGTGGAAACAAATCTGACTAGGATCCATGAAGAGAGAGAATGGATCCATGAGAAGAGAGGTTTGATCCCTGGTCTCGCTCAGTGGATTAAGCATCCAGCATTGCCATGAGCTGTGGTGTTAAGTCACTGACGTGGCTTGGATCTGGTGTTGCCGTGGCTGTGGTGTAGGCCAGCAGCTACAGCTCTGATTCAACCCCTAGCCTGGGAACCTTCATATGCTGCAGGTGCGGCCCTAAAAAGACCAAAAAAAAAAAAAAATTACTAATCTCAGGAGTTCTATTCTTAATTTAGAATACACATGGGAAGTATAACCCTCAAATATCTATCATTGAAATATAAGAACCCATATAAAAATCAAAGCATTAGTTTTTAATTTCTATTTAATTTTTTAAATTCGTCAAAAATCTTACCATTTTAGAAAAGCACTTGGCACACAAAAAGCTGCACCTACCCTTTCCCAAT
Organism: Sus scrofa; assembly: GCF_054392235.1. Classification (NCBI taxonomy): domain Eukaryota; kingdom Metazoa; phylum Chordata; class Mammalia; order Artiodactyla; family Suidae; genus Sus; species Sus scrofa. The sequence continues at coordinate 36,980,767 of NC_139386.1, read as the reverse complement.
CACATCATCCTTAGAAGAAACTGGATACAAAGACTCATTCTTTGAAGGTTTTTGATTTGCTGTTTTTACTCTAGGTGGTTTCTTAGGAGATTTAGAAAGTTGTAATAAACTGGATTCTTCTTTCTAAAAAATAGTAAGATAATGAACAAAGTGAAAAATGGGCAAAATGGGGGTGGGTGGGTAGGACAGAGAATAAAGCATAGCTCTGCATATACACTTCAAATTTGTTTTGAGGATTTCTTCCCACTACCACCTACTATGCTTCCTGCTAGAATGAAAATATCTTCCTTCCTGGAGTTCCCATCATGGAGAAGGGGAAACGAATCCGACTAGGAATCATGAGGTTGCGTGTTCGATCCCCGGCCTTGCTCAGTGGGGTAAGGATCTGGTGTTGCCATGAGCTGTGGTGTAGGTTGAGATGCAGCTCAGATCTGGTGTTGCTGTAGCTGTGGTGTAGGCTGGCAGCTACAGCTCCGATTAGACCCCTAGCCTGGGAACCTCCATATGCTGCGGGTGTGGCCCTAAAAAATAAAAAAAAAATAATAATAATAAAATAAAAGACACAGAAAGAAAATATCCTCCTTCCCAAATGCCCACTTTAATACAACCAGCAGGTTGAAGTTCCTACACTTATTTAGAGTTTTAAAATTTTTAAAAAGATCAAAACTTATCCTTATATCATTGGGAAAGAAGACTCTTTCCTGAAGGAGAATACAAAAACTTTTCTTCATTCTATAATTGAGTAGGTTTTAGTGCTCTGGGTATTTTATGTGGATGTGTGTGTGTGATGAGGCGGGGAATGCAAGTAAGTGGCAGGGAAGGGCAAAGATGCGGAGATACCACTGGTCCATAAGAGTCTTAATATCAAAATTATTTATTTCCATTTTTGGACATTTTATTTTTATGAGTATTTTTTAATGTTCTTTACGGTAAATTTAACTATTTAAATCTAGAAATATGGGAGTTCCTGTCATGGCTTGTCAGGTTAAGAACCCAACATAGTGTCTATGAGGATATGGGTTTGAGCCCTGGCGTGGATCTGTGGGTTGAGGATCTGCAGCACAGGTTGCAGATACAGCTCAGATCCTGTGTTGCTGTGGCTGTGGCGTAAGTCTGCAGCTGCAGCTCCAATTCGATCCCTGGCCCAGGAACTTCCATATGCCACAGGTGTGGCTATTAAAAAAAATAATAAAAATAATAAATAAATCTAGAATCTGAGATGCATGAACCAAAAAAGTACAAACACCTAAACATCCAAAGAAGGGAGAAAAAAACCCAATTATCTGAGTATGAGAAATACATAAATGTAACATTACGTAATACTTAAAAATAGGATTATGAAAATTATGACACATGGAAACATGATGAAAAAGATGTTAAATTTTTGTATTATAACAAAAATATAAGTATATGACAACTTAAAATTCATAACAAGTCTAAGAGAAAATAAATAATAGTTGTCTAGAAGGAGGTGAGATCAGAGTGATCTGAATCTTCAGTTTCCAAGTTTACAGTAATTTTGTTATTTTTATAATTTGAAAAACAAACTTTTCTTATATGTTAACTTCAATTAGAATATAATAAACATTGCTGGAAAGCAAGAAATATATTTGTGATGTTTTATTATCCAGAACAAACAATAAAATCTTATTTATACTCTAGGTGCCTTAACAACTACAAACAACTATAAACAAAATTAATTACTTAAGTATGCTTCACATATAACTTTCTAGGTATCATGGCTCACATCTATTTTAGTAATTGGGAACACAGCAGGACATTGAGCAAAACTCGCTGCATGAGTGGGACTTCAGGGCACGGGGCCTATTAAAAATGTATCATATGAAAGTGGTCAAGTTCATGGAAACAAAACAGAATAGAATGGTGGTTACCAGAGGATGCAGGAGGGTTTGTTTAATGGGTAGATGGTTTCAAACTTGCAAGATAAAATAGTTCTGAATATCTGTTTCACATCAATGAAAATACACTCACTGCTGCCATGTACACTGGAAAATGGTTAAGATGGTAAATTTTATGTGTTTCTTACCCCAATAAAAGTTTTCTTCTTCTTTTTTTTTTTTTTTTTTTTTTTTTCTTCCTCTTGGTAGTGCCTGAGGCATGTAGAAGTCCCCGGGCTAGGGATCAAACCTGAGTCACAGCAGTGACAACACCCAATCCTTAACCACCAACCACCAGGGAATTCCTGCTCATGCTTTGTTGTTGTTTTCATGGCAACACTGTGTCCTTTAACCCATTGCAATGGGGCCAGGGATTGTACCCACTGCCTCTACAGTGACTCAAGCTGCTGCAGTCATAGTCTTCACCCACGGCACCACAGCGGAAACTCCTGCTCATGCATTTTAAAAGATCACATTGGCTGCTTGGTGGAGAACAGACTACAGGTTTTTTTACTTCCTAATTGTTGCAGAATGTACATTAACAGCAGCAAAAATAAATAAATAACTAAGTGAATAAATAAATAAAATAAATAAATAAAAGCTTATGATTTAACTTAAGCAATAACGTACAAAAACCAAAGCATGAACATTTTACTACAAATTTAATGAAAGAGATCCAATTATTGCTGTACACCTTACCTGCATCTCAGATATCTGTGGAATGCAAGATTTAGGTCTTAATGGCAGGAGGGTTGCCATTTGTGGAAAGGGGTCAACATCCTTCCTTGGTTTCTCTTGACGAAGGTGCCAGAATTTCAGTTCGGCACTCGCATGTTTTGTTGAAGATGAATGAGTAACACAGAATCTTGGTGCCCTAGTTAAAAGAAAAACACACCAATTTAAGGTTAAAGCAGCCAATAAGCATCAAAAATCAAAAGCCTACCAAGTGTATAATGGCTGTGCTCACAGTTATCAGTCCTTCTCCAATAATTTCTTTTTCTGCTGCCTAGCCCATCCCCCCATGTTATTCTATGTCACCTGCCAGAGGTCACATTCATTTATATAGAGGCAATATACATGAAAAAAGTAATTAATAAAATTACATTCAAATGATTATCTGCCTTACAAGAAAAAGAAACCCATACATCAATGAAAAAAAATTTTTTAATTATTTAGTTTTGGAGTTCCCTTTGTGGCTCAGTGGTTATCAAATCTGACTAGGAACCATGAGGTTGTGGGTTCAATCCTTGGCCTTGCTCAGTAGGTTAAGGGTCTGGCGTTGCCATGAGCTGTGGTGTAGGTCACAGACGCGGCTTGGATCCCGCATTGCTGTGGCTCTGGCGTAGGCCAGTGGCTACAGCTCCGATTCGACCCCTAGCCTGGGAACCTCCATATGCCGCAGGATCAGCCCTAGAAAAGGCAAAAAGACAAAAAAATAAAACATAATAATAATAATAATAATTTAGTTTCTAGTAAGACAAACATAAAATGCATCTGTGATCCATTTCAAAGCAGTTTAGAATTTATCTACACTACCAAATAAAAACTAGTGGATGAAATAAACATTTAAAAATACATAAACATTTTTATAATGCTCAAGTATACTACTAAAGTGCATTATGATTCATGCGATCTATTTTCAAGCCTTAAATTTCAAAGAACTAAGGAGTTCCCACTGTGGCTCAGCAGTAACAAACCTGACTAGTATCCATGAGGTTTCAGGTTCAATCCCTGGCCCCACTCAGTGGGTTAAGGATCCGGTGTTGCCGTGAGCTCTGGTGTAGGTCACAGACGCAGCTCGGATCTGGCATTGCTGTGGCTGTGGTGTAGCCTGAAGGCTACAGCGCTGATTAGACTCCTAGCCTGGGAACTTCCATATGCTGTGTGTGCAACCAAAAAAAAAAAAAAGTAAGAATTAATTTTATAACAATTTATATAATAAGTAAAAGACCAACAATACTGCCAGAAATTTAGGAAAAAGAATGTTTGGCACAATATCAAGGCCCCACTTAATTAGATGGATATTCTGGTACTTAGTCAATGGGCAAGCTCTATATTGGCAGGAGCGCTGACTCCAGCTGTCAGGGCCTGTTGTTAATTGCTTCTTGGACTAGGTTTTCCCCCTGCTGCCTGGCCCCCAAACGAATTTCCACTCCATACTTCAGGTTTTGGTAGAAAACTGCCTCCTTTTAAAAATAAGAAGGTTGATACTTCTTCTGATGTAAACACAGGTTAAAGTGAAAGAGAATCCAGATCCATAATTAGTTTAGGATCAGAAACCACCCTTTCAAGACCTGGGTGGTCATTTTACACTACATTGCAAAATCTTTACTTGCAGACTTGAAATTATCCCAAATTACCTCTTATTTTCAGGCCAACCAGTAAGTGGGCATATTTACAAGATCCCTATCCAATAAACCATACATGTGCTGGACAGGAAATCCAGGTATCTCAATTTTCTAACTCCCATCATTACAGTACATTCATATGACTCCATAAGTCCCTACTGCCCCTACTATTTTAATCCTGCATTCTTTTTTGTTGTTGTTGTTGTCTTTTTTGCCTTTTCTAGGGCCGCTTCCCATAGCATATGGAGGTTTCCAGGCTAGAGGTCGAATCGGAGCTGTAGCCACCGGCCTACTACATCACAGCCACAGCAGTGCAGGATCCGAGCCGCATCTGTGACCTACCCCACAGCTCACGGCAACGCCGGATCCCCAACCCACTGAGTGAGGCCAGCGATCAAACCTGCAACCTCATGGTTCCTAGTCAGATTCGTTAACCACTGCGCCACAATGGGAACTCCTAATCCTGCATTCTTATTACATTCATTGCATTAATTTATTAACCACAATGTGAATTCATCAAACATTGTGGACTATGTTTCATCAGTCAATCCTAAACTGGTATTATTCTTTTTCATACTTCCATCATACAAGTTCTCATGAATGTTGATTGTGCTCATCTTATTTCTCAAGCTCTAAAGAGTGGGAGAAGATATTTGCCACATAATACCCCCAAGGGAACTGTATCCAATACATGTGTTTGGAAACATGAAACATGCGTGTGTTTGTATATATACATAAACACACATATATAGATACATGTGCATGTAGATGTGTGTGGTATACACACACACACACACACATCTATATATCTCCTAACAGAAAAATGCATAAAGAAGATAAACAGGCAATTCATGAAAGCTGAAATTCAAAACTTAAATACAGTTACAGTCAAATCTTACAAATATAATGTTGATAGAAGACACAAAAGAGTACATACAACACAATTCTATTTTTATAAAATTGTAGACTAAACAGATACAAAAATATGTGTTTAGGAGTTCCTATTGTGGCTCAGTGGAAACAAGCCTGACTAGTATCCATGAGGATGCAGGTTTGATCCCTGGCCTCACTCAGCGGGTTAAGGATCCTGACTTGCTATGAGCTGTGAGGTAGGTCACAGATGTGGCTCAGATCCTACATTGCTGTGGCTGTGGTGTAGGCCAGCAGCTGCAGCTCTGATTCGTTAACCACATGCCAGGGAATTTTCACATGCCACAGGTGCAGCCCCCCCAATTTCTTTTTTTTTAAATGTGTTTAGGGATTTATCTGCATTCATGGATGGTAAAACTTTGAAGAAAATCAAGGTGATAATCACAAAATCAAATAGTGGTTACCTCCAAATAGGAGTGAGGATCAGGAGGGCATCTTTGAGGTCTTGGCAATGCTATATTTCCCAACCAATGTGGTGGTTACATTAAGTGTATCTTTATGTTTTATTCTGAATTTTAAAGAATATGCAGGATTTAGCAAGATCAAGAAAAAGGGTAAGAGAGGATGCTGGGAAAATGGCATTGTTTTAGTAGGTCTCATAATTCCTGCATAAAAAGACAGCACAACTAGATAACACAACCCCCAATTCACAGACATTTAGACAAAAATGTTAAAGTGAGAAGGATTCCCACAAACTCCAAAATACAAGTGAGTCCATAGATCAGCTCTAAGACCTGCACAATATTAGTGTGTGGGTGAGAAGATGGGAGTGCCTGATGGACCTGAGAATGGAAAAGCACCAAAGGAGCCACAGAAGCACAGCAGGCCCATCTGAGGTTAGCGATTGAGACTGGAAGGGCTTTTGCCCTCTCCAACACTGAGGGAGCACACACAAAACTCAATCATATTTCTATTTACCAACAATGAACAACTAGAAAGCCAAGGTAACAAAATGTATGAACTACGACACATGAAACAATTTGGGAGCATTATGATAACCAACCAGAAGTCGGTCTTAAAAAGTTAATACTGGAGTTCCTGTCGTGGCGCAGTGGTTAACGAATCCGACTAGGAACCATGAGGTTTCGGGTTCGGTCCCTGCCCTTGCTCAGTGGGTTAACGATCCGGCGTTGCCGTGAGCTGTGGTGTACGTTGCAGACGCGGCTCGGATCCCACGTTGCTGTGGCTCTGGCGTCGGCCGGTGGCTACAGCTCCGATTCAACCCCTAGCCTGGGAACCTCCATATGCCGCGGGAGCGGCCCAAGAAATAGCAACAACAACAACAACAACAAAAGACAAAAAGACAAAAAAAAAAAAAAAAAAAGTTAATACTGTATAATTTAACTGTAGGACATTCCAAAAAGGGTAAAACTATAGTGACAAAGGACAGATCAGCAGTTGCTAAGCATTAGGAGTGGAGGACTTGCACGGCATGGAGAAGTTCCTGGGCCAGGGATTGAACCTGCACCACAGCAGTGATCTGAGCAGTGCCAATGCCAGATCCTTAACTGCTAGGCCACCAGGAAACTCCAAGAGCATCTTAAGGTGATAGAATTGTTTGTACAGTGATTGTCGTGGTAGTTATGTGAATCTATACAATTTGCTTTTCCTGTTAGTGAAAAACAGAAAAGAAGGAAAGAGGACAAATAGCCTTTTAAATAAATGAGGACGAACAACTGGATATCTATAAGCAAGGAAAAAAAAACCAAAATTGAACCCTCACCTAAACCTTACACCTGAAATAAAAATTAGTTCCAAATAGACCATGGGTTTAAATGTAAAACATAAATTTACAAGGATTTTAGGAAAAAAAACCCAAAAACATAGGAGACTATCTTCAGAATAAAGCACTAGGCAAAGAGGCTCTTAGGTTTAACACCAGAGGCATAATCCATAAAAGGAAGGTTGGAAAACTGGACCTCATCAAAGCTTAAAAATTTTGGTCTATGACAGAACTTTTTTTTTTAATCTCTCAGATATGGTTTATATTTAGCATTAATAGCGGTGTAGGCAGCAATATCTGACATAGGAAAGTTTGCATTAGTTGGATAAACTTAGCCCAAGAGGATATAACTGCTTCTACTCTAATGAAGCATACAGAGTAAAACTTATGTGGAACCCTAACCCTTCATTTGGAGAGTCACCCGAAATACTCCCCCCTCCCACCGACACACCCCCACCCCCCACCCCCCGGCAACCAGGGAAAATTCTAACACATGATTCAGATTTTCTCTTGCAAGTTGTTTTCTTTCTTGTTTGGATGGTCTTCTGTTGTTTGATTTGTCCTGTTTTGTCAGTGAATTAGTCTTCATAATTGACTATGGTAACATGAATTTATGAAAGTGGCATTTTCCATTTGCACCTCTAAATCCAGTTCTATACCACGTGATTCAGTCTGTTCTCTTGTGTATTTGTAACTCTCCTCCACATTGATGAGAATTCTGGTTCCCATTATCTACAATATTTCTATTTGTTTCCTTAATCTAGATTACTGGCTTCTTATAAAAGGATGTAATTTGGGAACAACCAGATGGAAGAGATGCACAAGGAAAGGTGTGTGTGTGTGTGTGTGCGCGCGCGCGCGCGCGCGCACACCACCTTCCAGCACCTCTACATGTTCACCAACTCAGAAGCTCTAAAAGGCTCTTTTAAAAAGTCTTTGTGTATATGCCTAGGAGTGGGATTGCTGGATCATATGGTAGTTCTATATTTGGTTTTCTGAGGTACCCCCATACTGTTTTCCATAGTGGTTGTACCAATTTACGTTCCCACCAACAGTGTAGGAAGGTTCCCTTTTCTCCAGTTCCTCTCCAGCATTTGTTATTTGTTGATTTGTTAATGATGGCCATTCTGACTGGTGTGAGGTGGTACTTCATTGTAGTTTTGATTTGCTTTTCTCTAATAAGTAGAGATGTTGAGCATTTTTTCATGTGCCTGTTGGGCATTCTTTGGAGAATTACCTTTTTTAGGATTTTTTCCCATTTTTCAGCTGGATTGTTTGGTTTTTTTGTTGTTGAGTTGGATAGGTTGCTTGTATACTTTGGAGTTTAGGCTCTTGTCTGTTGCATCATTTGCAAAAATTTTCTCCCATTCTGTGGATTGTCATTTCATTTCTTTAATGGTTTCCTTTGCTATGCAAAAGCTTTTGAGTTTAATTAGGTTCCATTGGTTTGTGTCTTTATTGTCATTATTCTAGGAGGTGGATCAAACAAGATGCTGCTGTGATTTATGTCAAAGAGTGTTCTGCCTATGTTTTCCTCTAGGAGTTCTACAGTATCTGGCCTTATACTTAGGTCTTTAATCCATTATGAGCTTATTTTTGTGTATGGTGTTAGATAGTGTTCTATTTTCATTCTTTTATATGTAGCTTTCCAGTTTTGCCTGCATTGTTTATTGAAGAGACTATCTTTCTTCCACTGTATGTTCTTGCCTCCTTTATCATAGATAAAGCTGACCATAGGTGCTTGGGTTATTTCTGGGCTTTCTATCTATTCCATTGATCTAGCCAAGATATGGAAAAAACCTAAATGTTCATCAACAGATGGATGGATTAAGAAGATGTGGTACCAGAGTTCCCATCGTGGCACAGCGGAAATGAAGCTGACTAGCATCCATGAGGACACAGGTTTGATCCCTGGCCTCGTTCAGTGGGTTAAGGACCCGGTGTTGCCATGAGCTGTGGTGTAGGTCTCAGACACAGCTTGGATCTGGCTTTGCTGTGGCTGTGGTGTAGGCTGGCAGCTATAGCTCCAATTCAACCCCTAGCCTGGGAATCTCCATATGTTATGGATACGGCTCTAAAAAGAGCAAAAAAAAAAAAAAAAAAGATATGTTGGAATGGAATGCAATGGAATACTACTCAGCCATAAAAACAATGGAATACTATTCAGCCATAAAAACATAAATGAACGCCATTTGCAGCAACATGGATGGAACTGGAGATTCTCATACTAAGTGAAGTAAGCCAGAAAGAAAAAGGCAAATACCATATGATATCACTTATATGTGGAATCTAAAATATGGGACAGATGATCCTATCTACAAAACAGAAACAGATCACGGCCAAGGAGAGCAGACTTGTGATTCCTGGGGGGAGGAGGAAGGGGGGATGGACAGGCAGTTTAAGGTTTTTGGATGCAAACTGTTACATTTGGAATGGATGGGCACTGGGGCCCTATTGTACAGCACAGGGAACTGTGTGTGATTGGGTCACTTTGCTGTAAACAGAAATTGAAGAAACATTGTAAATCAAGTACACTTTAATAAAAAAAAAAAAGAAGTCGTCTTTGGAAAGCTTTTCTTTAAGAAGACAAGCTAAAGACTAGAAGAAAATATTTGCAAACTATACATCTCACTAATGACTAGTATCTATAATATAAAAAGAACTCTAAAACTTATAATAAGCAAGAAAATCCAATTACAAAATGGACAAAACACACATATATTTCACTGAAGGGGATATGCAAATGGAAAATAAGCGTATAAAAAAGTGTTCAGCACATTAAGGACCGGAGAGTTACAAAGTAAAACATTGGTGAGATACTAGAGTACTTATTAGAATGGCCAAAGTAGAAAATTGTGACAACATCGCACAACTGCAAGGATGCAGAAACACTGGATCATTAATACACTGCTGGTGGGAATGCAAAAGGGTACATCAACTCTGGAAAATAGTTTGGCAGTTTCTATTGAAACTAAAAACAGACTTACTATATGATCTACTAATCTCCCTCTTGGACATTTATCTCCGAGAAATGAAGAGTTATGTTCATCCAGAAATCTCCATATGAATATTCATAGCAGTTTTATTAGTAATATCAAAAGACTAAAAATAGGAGTTCCCGTTGTGGTCCAGTGGTAATGAACCCAACTAGTATCCATGAGGACATGAGTTCAATCCCTGGCCTTGCTCAGTGGGTCAAGGATCTGGCATTGCTGTGAACTGTGGTATAAGTCACAAAGGTGGCTCAGATTTGGCATTGCTGTGGCTGTGGCATAAGCCAGCAGCTGCAGCTCTGATTTGACCCCTAGCCTGGGAACTTCCATATGCTGCAGGTACAGTCCTAAAAAGACAAAAAAAAAAAAAAGACTGAAAGCAATCTTAATGTCCTTCATTGGGTGAATGATTGTGCAACATCCATATAATAGAATACTACTCAGCAAAGAAAAAGAACTATTGATACAACACTTGGATGGATTTCAAGAAATTATGCTGAATAAAAAAATAATCCCCATGGAGTTCCTGTTGTGGCGCAGTGGTTAACAAATCTGACTAGGAACCATGAGGTTGTGGGTTTAATCCCTGGCCTTGCTCAGTGGGTTAAGGATCTGGCATTGCCGTGAGCTGTGGTGTAGGTTGCAGACACGGCTCGGATCCCACGTTGCTGTGGCTCTGGCATAGGCTGGTGGCTACAGCTCCGATTCGACCCCTAGCTTGGGAACCTCCATATGCCACGGGAGCAGCCCAAGAAATGGCAAAAAGACAAAAAAAAAAAAAATCCCCAAAGATTACATATTGTATTATTTAATTTATATAATAAAGTAGTAGTTTCCAGGAATTAGAGACAGTGAGAAAAGGAAAGTGAAACCCATGCACCTACGGTGAACTAATCTATGACAAAGGAGACAAGAATATAAAATGGAGAAGAGATAGTCTCTTCAGTAAGTGATACTGGGAAAACTAGACAGCCACATGTAGAAGAATGAAATTAGAACACTTCCTAATACCATACACAAAAATAAACTCAAAATTGATTAAAGACCTAAATATAAGACCAGATACTATAAAACTCTTAGAGGAAAACATAAGCCGAATACTACTGGACATAAACCACAGCAATATCTTCTCATATCCACGTCCTAGAGTAATGACAATAAAAACAAAAATAAACGAGTGAGAGCTAATTAAAATTAAAAGTTTTTGTACAGCAAAGGAAACCCTAAACAAAATGAAAAGATAACCCACACAATGGGAGAAAATATTTGCAAATGAAACGACTGCCAAGGGATTAATCTCCAAAATTTATAAACACCTCCTGTAGTTCAATACCAAAAAAAACAAACAAACCCATCAAAAAATGGGCAGAAGATCTAAACAGACAATTCTCCAAAGAAGACATACAGATGGCAAAAAAAAAAAAACAAAAGAAAAGAAATTCAACATCACTAATCATTAGAGAAATGGAAATCAAAACTACTATGAGGTACCGGAATTTACACAGCCAGAATGGCTGTCATCAAAAAGCCTATAAACAATAAATGCTGGAGAGGGTGTGGAGAAAAGGGGACCCTCTTACACTGTTGGTAGGAATGTAAATTGGTGCAACCACTATGAAACACAGTATGGGGCATTCCTCAAAGAACTAAAAATATAATTACCATTTTATCCAGCAATCCCACTCCAGGGCATCTATCCAGAGAAAACCATGACTCGAAAAGATGCACTGTTCACTTCAGCACTATATACAATGGCCAAGACATGCACTGTTCACTTCAGCACTATATACAATAGCCAAGACATGGAAACAACCTAAATGTCCATCAACAGAGGAGTGGATAAAGAAGATGTGGTACATATACACAGTGGAATATTACTGAGCCATAAAAAGGAATGCAATAACGGCATCTGCAGCAACATGGATAGACCTATAGATTATCATGCTAAGTGAAGTTAATCTTATACTGAGACACCAATGTCATATGCTATCACTTATTTGCGGAATTTAAAAAAAAAAAAAAAAGGTTACAGTGAACTTATTTGTAGTACAGAAACTAACTCACAGACTTTGAAAAACTGATGGTTACCAAAGGAGACAGGTTGTAGGGGAGCGATAGGCTGGGTATTTGGGATGGAAATGTAAAATTGGGTTGTGAGGATGGATGTACAACTATAATCAAATTCACTGAGTTTAAAAAAAAAAAAGAAAAGAAAAGGAGAGGGAAAGAGGTATGTTTAGAAAGGGCTGTACAAGGGATACTTGTGATAATGCAACTTCTCTGTATCTTGACTGTAATGGCAAAAACATAGGATAAAACTATATAGAACCAACTATACACACACAGAAATAAATGCATGTAAAACTGGCAAAATATGAAAAAAGACTGGTGAGTTATATCAATGTCAATTTCCTCATTGCAATATTGTACCACATTATGCAAAATGTTACCTCTGGGGGAAACTGGATGAAAGGTATACAGAATCTCTTATTATTCTACCTTACAACTTTGTATACATCTACAATTATCTCAAAAAGTTAAATTTTAAAAAAGGAAAGCTTCTACTGTATTAGCAATGTTTTATTAAGTAGGATGGTATGTATATAGGTACTTATTCTAGTGTAATTTATGTTTCTGCATGTCTTAAATATGTAAGAATAGAAGTTTTTAAAGAAAGATAAACAGCATTCTCTCTATATATGGAAAAACACAACATATACAAGTAATCTGGAAAACCTAGATGAGAGATATTGCCAGAGAGGCAGGCAAGAGACAAATCATGATGACCTTATTTTCGAACTAAAGGAATCTAAACTTTACACCGAAAGCTTCGGGGTAACTAGTGAAAGATTTAAAGAAAGAAGTGATGTAATCAGATCCATCACAGCCACGATGGACAGCTCACTGATCCTTAGATGGCACACATTTTTTTTTTTTTTCTTTTTAGGGCCACACCCTGTGGCATATGGAGGTTCCCAGGCTAGGGGTCTAATCGGAGCTACAGTGGCTGGCCAAAGCCACAGCCACAGCAGCACCAGATCTGAGCTGCATCTGCAACTACACCACAGCTCATAGCAATGCTGGATCCTTAACCCACTGAGCGAGGCCAGGGATTGAACCCGCAACCTCATGGTTCCTAGTCAGATTCGTTTCCACTGCACCATGTTGGGAACTCCACAGACGGCACACATTTCCTCCACTAAGTCCATTCTCTTTTTCTTGCTTAGAGTCCCTAGAGTCCCAGGTGAAATATTACCTCTTCTCTGCCTCCTGTGCATTCACCACACTTTCTTTTATTACACTCATTTCACCTGTATGTTCTTCCCACTAGACCAGGATCTCTAGATGGGACTATGTTTTGCCCTTGTAACCTTAGCTCAGCAGTGGCGCACAGCAAGTGCGCACAGAATGTTTATTGAGAAGATAAATCTAACTCAAGCTATATGTACACATGTATGTGTACACACACACACACACACACAAATTTGATGAGATCCTGAGTGTAAAAAGATCAGCTGTAGAAGAACGCGCTCACAAAGTTAAAATGGAATTTAAGTGCCATCCAGTCTCATCGGGGATTGAAAGACCCTCAAACATCCAAATTACCTAAGGGAAAGGTACCTTAAGGAAGACCAAAGATATAATAATATTGTCAGTTTACATTTTCATAAGTTATGTATCCTTAAGACAAAAACGAACATATAATTTGTAACTAGCATAAGACAAGTGAAAGCAAATAACTTTGATTCACATTCTTTTCTTTCATTTTTTTTTTTGTCTTTTGTTTTTTTAGGGCCACACTCGTGGCATATGGGGGTTCCCAGGCTAGGGGTCGAATCGGAGCTGTTGCTGCCGGCCTACGCCAGAACCACAGCAACACCAGATCTGAGCCGCGTCTTCGACCTACACCACAGCTCATGGCAACGCCCGATCCTTAACCCACTGAGGAGGCCAGGGATCGAACCCGTAACCTCATGGTTCCTAGTCGGATTCATTTCCACTGTGGCACGACAGGAACTCCCACATAATTTTCTTACCAGTAAAGAAGTAAGGGTTTTACAACCTCAGTCTGAATATTTTTCAAGTGTTCTTCCTTCCACTGAGATCCATCTAGCAGTTTGAATTTTGATAAGATTTCTGTAGAAAGGTAACAATCTCCACTGCTCACTAGATAGCGCTTTTTCATCTTCTCTAGATGTCTGAAATAAAACACATATGCATGCACATTAATACATTTTTCAATTAGCCAAATATTTTCACTTACGAAATGTTTCCGACAAGTAATGAACTATGGGGGTTTTTGTTTTTTGCTTTTTAGAGCCGCACCTGCGGCATATGGAAGTTCCCAGGCTAGGGATCAAGTCGGAGCCAACTGCCTGCACCACAGCCACAGCAATGCAGGTTCCAAGCCACGTCTGCAACCTACACCACAACTCATGGCAACACCGGATCCTTAACCAAAGCCAGGGGTCAAAACCACACCCTCATGGATACTAGTTAGATTCGCTTCCGCTGTGCCACAATGGGAACTCCACCACGAACTATCTTAAAACCAAAAGTGAGTTACAGGGATATCAATGTGGAGATAAAAACATTTCTCACAGGTATGGGGATGAGAAGGGTATTTTTGGTAGGCTGAGCAATGCCCTAACACAGATGGTCCTAAGCTCCAGAACCTAAGAATGTTATGTAATAGAAGGGATTGTGCAGATGTGATTAGGATTTTGAGGAGATTATCCTGGATTATCTAGTTGGCCTTAATGTAATCACAGCAGTCCTTCTAAGAGGGAGGCAGGAAGGTAAGAGTCATTGGGAAGAAAAGATGTGAGGATAGAAGCAGAGGTCAGAGAGGAGACAAGATGTTATGTGGCTGCCTTTGAAGAGGCGGAAGGGACCACGAACCAAGGAAACCAGGTGGCCTCAGAAGCCGGAAAAGGCAAGGAAATAACTGCTCCCCTAGAGTATCCAGAAGGAATACAGTTCAGCATACCTATTATAGACTTCTAACCCTCTCACTGTTAGAGAATTAATTTGTGTTGCTTTAAGCCACAAAGTTTGTTACAGCCCCAACAGCAACTAATAGAGTATTAATTCTGAAGAACCCTTGCAGGTTGCTTGCATGTATCTCCCCCAGTGTATCTTGAAAAGCAGTAGTAGCCTTCCACTCCAGGATCAATCAGGTCATGCTTCACAATAATAATCATTTGGTAATCCCTGCTCTTATAACTATGTACAATGATGAGCTCTATGATCTAAATGCCACTGAAAGAACCGGCATGACTCAGTCACACTAGTAATCACTCAGTCAGTCTCTTAATGGGAACTGCAATCTGTGATAGCTGATGTGCTTCAGGGCAGGAGAACACAGACAAAATAAGGACTTTCTCCTAAAGCATGGTCCTCTTAAGGTTCTTAAGACTCAGAGTGACCTAAAATATATGGAGCAGTCAAAGACCTGAAACCCATCAGACCTCTCCAAAGGGCTCTGGAGATGATATCTAGCAGATATCTCATTCAGATGTGAATATCTAAGTGGCATCCAATTAAACATCATAGAATTTGTTAATAGAGATGGCTGTTAGGAAAGGTGTATTTATGAGAGGTATCTTATGCCAATGTGGATGCATATATATGATAAAATTTTTTCCTATAAAAATACATCACTGGGACATTATAAAAATAAAATTGATTAATTTCAAAGCAGGTTTAGAATCTATAAGAAAAGAGACTATGTTTAAAAGCAAGTAACTTCTGGGAGTTCCTGTCATGGCACAGTGGTTAACGAATCTGACTAGAAACTATGAGGTTGCGGGTTCGATCCCTGGCCTCGCTCTGTGGGGTGGGGATCCCGCGTTGCTGTGGCTGTGGTGTAGGCCAGTGGCTACAGCTCTGATTAGACCCCTAGCCTGGGAACCTCCATATGCTGTGGGAGCGGCCCTAGAAAAGGCAAAAAGACATAAAAAAAAAAAAGCAAATAACTGCTACTATTAAATAACTGCTACTATGAAATCACAGAAATAGTGAACATCTATATTTTTTTTTAAATCTTATTATTCATTCCTTTAAAAGTATAAATTACATTTACATATTTATTTCAGGCCTTCTGCCTGTGCTTAAATGACCCAAATTAATATCCTATAATTTGGTTTTTAAAGTATTGAAATATAAAAAAATGGAAATACCTTTGATGTCTTCCAGGGTCCTTAAGAACTTTTAACCTCTCAATATCCATCCATAGCCACCAATATCTCTCCCCTAATGTACCTTTTACAAATTTCTTAAATCTTTCAAACTCCTTTCTGTTGCCAATGTCATAAGTTTTATGAGAAATACACCAATCAGCCCTGCTCTCTATTCCAACACTCTCAGGTTTTGAAACTGCTTCTTTTAAACTCTCTTCCGACTTTATGGTTTGAATCATTTCACTTGGCAAAACATTCCTGCCAGAGGTAAGCCTCAAACACTCCTCAAATACCACTTCTGTTACATTGTTGAAATTTATATAATCTGGACTTTCTTTAAGTGGCACTCCAAGAATTTGATGAATTGCTGCTCTCAAAATAAAGTTTACATAAGATCTTAAAAATTCTTCACATGTTGAGAAATGCAATGTCAGGCTTTTATCAACATCCTGTTGCTTTTCGAGGTATATCCTCAGGAGAGCTTGAGAAGGAGTGTCTTGTAGAGATACAGACCCATCTTCTTCAAACGCAGAAATTAACCCAGTGCTTTTAGATGAGCCTCTTTTCGTCCTGGGGTGAACTCCATCATCAAAGATACAACTTTCTATATTAAATCAGAAAAGACTATTAGATCATACACGAATGTAAAGTTTTTAAAAAATCATTAATTAGATGTTATAGAATTAGGATGGCAAATGGGCTTATAGATAGTAACTGTAGGGACCAGTGCCTTGAGGAGTCTAAAGCCACGTTTGGGACCAGCAGCAAAAAAGAACTACCAACAGGGGTCAGCTGTGTCTTCCCTGCACATGAAAGGGGATGCTGGTGGCAGATGAACTAAATATTCAATATCCTTAACAAAGAGGATTTTCAAAAAGATGTTATATACTTTTAAGATGTAATATTTCAGGCTGATAATGTCAACAGATAAAGGGCAAATCTATAAAAGAATTAGGATGTGCACATCAAATGATTGCACATGCTTTTTGTGTGTGTGTGGCTTGGATGATTTTATTTTTTCATTATTATTAAAGCATAGGTGACTTACAGTGTTGTGCCAATTTCTGATATACAGCAGTGATTTGGTCATACATACACATTCTTTTTCTCATGCTATCTTCCATCATGTTCTATCCTAAGAGATTACAGTTCCCTGTGCTATATAGTAGAACCTCAATGTTTATACATTCTAAATGTAATAGTTTGCATCTACCAACCCCAAACTCCCTATCCATCCCACTCCCTTCCCCTCCCCCCAGGAACCACAAGTCTGTTCTCCATATCTGTGAGTCTGTCTCTGTTCTGTAGATAGGTTCGTTTGTGCCATATTTTAGATTCTACCATATGATCCAGCAATCCCACTCCTGGGAAAAACTACAATTCAAAAAGATACATGCACCCATATATTCACAGCAGCACTATTTACAATAGCCAAGACATGGAAACAACCTAAATGTCCATCAGTAAATGAATGGATTAAGAAGATGTGGTCATATGCACAATGGAATACCACTCAGCCGTAAAAAAGAATAAAATAATGCCATTTGTAGCAACATGGATGCAACTAGAAATTTTCATATTAAGTAAAGTAAGATATCCCTTATATGTGGAATCTAAAATATGACACAAATGTATTGCTTTAATATTTCATAAAATATAGTAAAATAAAATTAGCTACCATAGATGATGAGATGATAGATGAAGAGATCAGAAGTAGAATCACAGAAGCAATGTTTATTATTATTATTTTTTTTTTAGGGCCACACGCATGGCATATGGAAACGGTCAAACTGGAGCTGCAGTTGCTGGCCTACACCACAGCTCATGTCAATGCCAGATCCTTACCCACTGAGTGAGGCCAGGGATCAAACCTGCATCCTCATGGTTACTAGTCAGGTTCATCACTGCTGAGCCACAACAGCAACTCCATAGTAGCAATTTTTAAAGATTTAATTACTACTATATTCACAACCTATCATTAAAATTGCAGAAGGCCCTTATAAAGGCTATGATTACAAAAAGATTGCTTTTATACTTTTTCTAAAGATATAGTCTAGCTCCTTTTTTTTTTTTTTTTTTTTTTTTTTTTTTTGTCTTTCAGAAATCAGTGAAATAGCTGGTATCAGAGCTTTATTTCACATGGAAAATCTACCCCTTGCAAAGCTGTGGATCTGGAAAACTCTGATCCATGTGTCCTCAGTTTTCTCAGTGAGAGGTTTCACATCTTAATGGAAATGTTTCATTATGATTTTAATTGAAAATAAATACACCAAATTTCCTCAGTATCCCCTGCGAAAGGATATTCCACTCAACCCCATAGACTTGGAGGTAGGCGCTAGGCTGGCATTTCTCCTCCCTGCCCTCCTGCTATCCTTTCTCTTCCTGTTTACTAACTTTACTCTCCAATTTTCTACTTTACTGCTTGGGGGAAATACTAAGAAATCTGTAAATTCAGCAATTTTCAATTAGACTATTGAAAAAGTTCCTCTTTACCTAGATTTAGGTTCAATTCCAGAGAATCTAGACTTATTACCCCCAGAGGTTGCTTGCCTATACTTTGCAGAAGAATTACATAAAGAACTATTAGTGGGAGTTCCCGTCGTGGTGGTGCAGTGGTTAACGAATCTAACTAGGAACCATGGGGTTGCGGGTTCGATCCCTGGCCTTGCTCAGTGGGTTAACAATCCGGTGTTGCAGTGAGCTGTGGTGTAGGTCGCAGACACGGCTCGGATCCCTCGTTGCTGTGGCTCTGGCATAGGCCGGTGGCTATGGCTCCGATTAGACCCCTAGCCTGGGAACCTCCATATAGAAATGGCAAAAAGCCAAAAAGCCAGAAAAAAAAAGAAAAAAGAAAAGAAAAAAAAGAACTATTAGTGAATTGCTGAGTTCCTCTCCTGAATCCCAGTGCTAGATTTTTTTTCCTCTAACAATGTCATATGTCAGTTACTCCCATTTCTGGAAATTCCTTTTATTTATGAAAAGTTTGTGTCACCCACAAAAGTTCCCCACAGTAGAAATTTACTTACTTTTCAAGGTGAAAAAGAGTCTCACCTTAAAAGCAGAAGGAAACTCAACTTCTGTGACTCACTATTTACTTTCAAGAAGAAAGGCTGCACCCACTTTATTTTATTTTTATTTTTTATTTTTTAACCTTTTTTTCTTTTTATTTTTTTACCTTTTATTTTTTTTCTACTGAACAGAATGGTGACCCAGTTACACATACATGTGTATATTCTTTTTTCTCACATTATCATGCTCCATCATAAGTGACTAGTTCCCCACTTTATTTTAAAGGCTTACTAATAAGAATTTATAAACTGTAATAGGAAATAAAGACAAACATTTATTGACTGCCTATTAGATACCAAGCCCTAGGCCAGGTGTTTCTATGTGTTTAGTATGTATGTTATCATTTTAATCTTTACAGATGATGAAAACAAGGCTCCCAGAGGTGGAATAATTTAATGAAGTCACAAACTAATAAGCATCAGAGTTGATTTCTAAACCCATCCTCTTTTCACTGTACTAGGCTCTTTCTTAAAAAACAATAGAAAGTGGAATTGGAAGGAGAGATAATTAGATTAATTTTTCTTCTTCATCCACCAAATGTTATACTGTAAGTTTAGAACAACAGCAACAAAAGACTTTAAGTGGAGTTGTGAGGTCATTCTTATCCTTTTTAACTTACCAGAAACACTTGAAATAACTGGTGATTCAGTTTTGTGATGGAGTATATAAGATGGTAATGAAAAAGTTGATACTGTCTGCTGGCTTTGTTTTGCTAATGCAAACCAATCTTTTGTTTGAGTATAGGAAGCCTAGGAAGAAAGGAACACATTTGTTTAACATGAGATCAGCAGTGTTCTTCCAACCACAAACATGGACAATTCATTATTCCATTTGTATAGCATAATATGTAAAAGGAAAATTATGCCATAAAAAAAGAATGTTGTACATAGAAAAATTAATTAGCTGAGAATAATGGGAAAGAAATTTCAATGTAGACTTTTTCCCTATTAGAAGGCCAAAGGGAAAAAAAAATGGGCCCAATACCCATCATATTCTTCACTCTTCCACCAGAAGCATGCAACCCTACTTCCTGGCTTCACTATAAATTCATGCCATCTAACTTTAACTTAGCAGTTATCATGGCTCATCCGTCTTTGGATGCATCTTTTGCCAGCTGCTCCCATTTACAACTTTCTCAATTATTTCATGCCCTCAATTCTGTCTGGCCTGGCTCGGGGTCTTTAACATTTCCTCACGAATATGACAAAGACTTACTCTTAGTAGCACTGGAAACCTCTGTGCTCAACTCTCAGTTTTCACAGCTTTGCTTGGGTTGGATGCTTCCTGGAGGCTGGTTCCTAACTCACCTGCCCCTGGACGGAGCCCTCCATTTTTCCTTTCTTTTGGGTACTACTGAGCCAGCTGACCCAATTCCCAACATGGCCTGCAGCTTCTAGGACCCCAATCCTAAGAAACTCCACCTCAGATTTCCTGGGAAAATTCCTCTTGCCACTTCTCTTAGTAATGTCCTCACCTACTTTTCCAGGATAATCCAAGTTGTTCAACAGAAGCAGAGAAGGGAGTGTCTGGCGTTACCCTCATTTCTCCTTACTCCAACCACGTCAGCTGGTTGGCCCTTAGCTTAAGGAACACTCACAGAACAGCCAAGGCTCAAATGGAATAGATACCATGCCCTGACTATTCTGCACAATCAGCAGAGCAAGTCAGGCCACACAATAAGACCAAAAGCAAGCGAGAGAAATGTCAGGTGCCATCTGTATCATCACTGTCCCTCTTAGAGGTAAGGTTTCCTCGGTAGATAAAAGTTTTGAATCTAATTTTCCTTCATTTCCTCTAAAACCAAGTCATTTATTATTAATTATATGTTCATTCAACATATTTACTGAATGGCTACTTTATTCCAAGCAGTATCCTAAGCACTGAGATGAAGCCAAAATGTTTCAGGAATTTCAATGAATTTGAGAAAGACTAACACACAAGAGTCCTTGCTATTTCAACTGCACACACACAAAAAATGAGATAGTGCAAGACAGGGGAAAAGAAGTAGTTATCCAGACATAAAAGCAGTTAACTATTCCACTTTATACTCTTAAAAGATAGGTCAACTGTATGTGTTTAGATGGTATAACATAAGACTCGAAGAAATACAACCAATTAGCATAAAGATTAATCTCTCTATATGGTCATGGTTTAAGGATTTGAGGGCCCAAAGAATACTGAATCCTCAAAGTGCAAAAGCTATTAAAAGGAAAATATATAGTTAAATATTATTCAAGTAAACAGCAGAAGTAAATTAGTTTGGTTTTTATTCTTTCATATTTGATCCAATTTACATGTAAGGAATTGGAATTTATTCCCCCAGGTTTATTCTTTCTTTGGACATTTACTGACTTTTACTATCAGTACATACTTTTTTGACATTCTTAACAATACTATATATAATACATAAGTTAGGGGAAAAAAAAGTACCTAAAAAAAATAAGAGAGAGGAGAAAAATGTGCCTTTGGCACATCCCTGAGCATTCTTCAGCAGAAATAATGGAACTGGCATAATTTTTAACATTTTTGCCAAATATTACTGATAGAATTGCCAAATGACAAAATCAGATAGGAGCTTACACATGAAAAAAAATGTTCAAATAAGATAAGACTATCCACTCCAAAAGGGATGGCAAATAGTTTTAATCTTATATGACATCTTTGATCAATTGGAAGTGCCTGCTTAGAATGCTGTGTTGAAAAGAATTTGGAGCCAAGTCCAAGCTCAGCAGGAAAATTGCCATGATTGATTAGCAATGTCTGTCATGAATGTAAAATAGGGTAACGGCAACACATGGGTAGCATATTTACAATTCCTGGTTTTGTATTGTGCATTGGAATATGTTACCAGAGAGAAGATACGATAATTAGAGAATGAGAGAAGCAGACTCCATGACCCCAAAATATGCCACTTTGGTGTGTCTATTATTATGAGGCAAAGGAAATTAACACCCAGCAGACTGGAGAAAAACTTCCATCTCTCCTTTAACTACTTAAAAGAATTTAGATAGGGGGCCCGGGCTCAAAGAGAGCTATTACCAGAGATAACATCTCTTTCTGGCCACACCCACACTATGTGGAAGTTCCCGGACCAGGGATTGAACTCACACCACAACCGCAACCCAAGCCACTGCAGGTCACGGCAAGTTATTGTGAGGATCCAATGTCGAATGCTTAACACACTGTGCCACAAGAGAATTCCTACCAGAGATAACTTTTACCTGAATGACCAACCTATCCATATGGCAGGCAAACATCTAATTACCAAATATCTGGTCTTCTTATAGTCCTGTGAATTACCTTCCTCTCCTCTGAAGCTCCAGGCCCCATACCATTCCTTAGCTCAGGATGGCACATAAGCCTCATCTGCCCAACTTGCTCTTGGGTCTCATGTTCTTGTAGGGCTTCCACACATACTAAATTACATTTGTTTTTTTCCTGTTACTCTGTCTTATGTCAACTGTTTTATTACACCAGCCAAAGAACCTTACAGGGTAGAAGAAAATTTTTCCTCCTCAGCAAAGTCAAAAATCAAACAAGAGTTTTCACTCTACCAAGATTCTACAAAAGGACATTTGATCTCTTTCAAACATACTCATACAACCCAACATTCTCCAATCATGGAGGACAAATGCATGTGAAAACAGTTAAACAATAATGTATTTTATTATTGAGGAATAACCTTAACAATAGGGAGAAGGAGACACAGTTCATCATTGTTTTGTACAAAAATTATAAAATCCAAATAATAAAAAATTTGGAATGAACAGTGAAACCCTTGTTTTCCAGGCAACACTGGGCATGTCCTTCAATTTTGCATTTTTCCTTTTTACACATGAGGATGATAATTCTTTTTTTTTTTTTTTTTTTGTCTTTTTGCCATTTCTTGGGCCGCTCCCGTGGCATATGGAGGTTCCCAGGCTAGGGGTTGAATCGGAGCTGTAGCCACCGGCCTACGCCAGAGCCACAGCAACGCAGGATCCGAGCCGTGTCTGCGACCTACCCCACAGCTCACGCAACACCGGATCCTTAACCCACCGAGCAAGGGCAGGGACCGAACCCGCAACCTCATGGTTCCTAGTTGGATTCGTTAACCACTGCGCCACGACGGGAACTCCGGGATGATAATTCTAACTACATTTCAGGTGAAAGAGTGGAGGGCAAGTAAGTCAGCATAAATCCCAAAGAATTTTTGCTAAATGTGCTTTAGAAGTATTTGAAATCATTTTCCTATTCGAGTAGTACAAATGAAATACATGACCCTAAAATGAGAAGTTTCAATGAAATGCCAAGTCACAAAGAAACACACTTTTACCTCTCCAAGAGAAATGTAGAACTTTTTCTTAATTAAAACATCATCTTCTTCAACAGGAGGAGGTGGTGGACTGGGTGGTTTTCTCAGGACCCAGGGAGAAAAATCTGTACCTAGTATGATATTCATGCCTGATTCACTCCATCTTACTTGTGAAACCAATTTGGCTAACCTGCATTTTAGAAATGAAACAAACTTGAGATAAGTTTCAAATATGGTAGAATTCAGAAAAGAAAAAAAAAACCTAAAATTTAATTTTATATATTCAAACCAACCTCCCCTCCTAACTCTGCAGGATGATTCTCTTAGGATCTGCTAAAATTAATGGCTTATTGATAGAACTGCTAACTACTTAATACTTATTCAGCTTTACATTTATTTTATTTAAAATAATGGTTGTTCTAATCAAAAGTCTAATTTTAGCAAAATTTCAGAATGTTTAGGTACTTACAATTTTAAAAGTCAGGGAGCATAAAAGAAAAACATGGCCGTGCATTACGACATTTTTTTTTATGACACATACTCATTTTTTTTTTTAGCACCTTGCACATAAATACTTTTGCCACAAGTAGAAAAGTTTTTTAAATATAATGATCAAAGAAGCAGAACTGGAGTACATTTATTAGGTATCACTTCTGTGAAATTTCTTTGGAAGTTAAGTGACTTTTACCAATAACCTCTCACTCTTACACTATATAACAAGTGAAATATAAACGTCAATGGATTTACAGGGGTACAATTTTACTAAGTGTGAAAAAAGGATTTTTGGTTTAAAAAAAGCATTTAAAAATACATATATATTGATGGTACTACAATACCTGTATTCAAAGTAGCAATCACTTTCCAGAAATGTTGGAAGTCTTTCTTTTTTGATCCACTGAATACCTTGCTCACGATTGAGACACTATTAGAGGACAAACAATAAAGGAAAAAAATATTAAAGAAAATCACCCTTTAGGACAATTACTGCCTAAACACTAGAGCAATATTACCTCCAGCTCTTATTTGGAAGCTCTGCCTCCACCTTCTCTTTGCACAAGAGAGAGTAAGAACTCTGAGTCACAATTTTGAAGCTACTTCCAGCCTTTTGGTACATCCTTAGTTCTCTCAACAATCCTGTATCAGCTATGATCTCCATTTTACAGATTAACAAGCCAAATACAGAAAAGTCACTTATTTAAGGAGGAATAATGAGAAAAAAAATCAGCCTCAGTATTTTCAGTCATAAAATGGGTTAAAAATAAACACAAACAGAAAAAGAACTAACCAAAAAACTTGGTCAGGCTGCTAGAATAACTGCAGGCATGCTGATGACTACTCTCAGGACCTCCACCTCCAGTGTCCTGCCCCCACAGCCACAGCCGCCCCCCGCTTTCCCAGGAGACCCCCCCCCCCAAGACCCTCAGGCAGCTCTGACTCGGATTCTTAGGACATCTCTGCTTTGCCCTGGAGCCTGGTGCACATGAAACCTTGTGCGCACCCTCCTAGAGTGGAGCCTCTGTCTCCCCCGATCCTGTGGAGCTCCTGCACACCAGCCCTGCTGGCCCTCAACATCAAACACTCTGAGGGCTTCTCCTCCCAATGCCAGACCCCTGGGTGGGGAACCTGATGTGGGGCTCAGAACGCTCACTCCTGTGGGAGAACCTCTGCAATGTAATTATTTTCCAGTTTTATGGGTGGCCCACCTGGTGGGTATGGGATAACTTACATGGGGAAAGCACCCCTCTTGTCTCATGGTGGCTTCTTCTTTGTCTTTTGGGTGTAAGATATCTTTTTTGGTAGTTTCCTGATAGTTGTTCAGTAGTTAGTTGTGATTTTGGTGTTTTGTGAGAGGAGGCAAGTTTCAGTCCTTCTACGCAGCCATCTTGTCTCTAATCCCCTGTCCAACCCCCCGTGTTAAATGCATTTCCCTTATGACTAAAGATGCTAAGCATCTTTTCATAAGCATATTGTTCATTTTTACATATTCTCTATTTAGATCCTCTGTCCATTTTTAACTAGATTATCTTTCTATTGTTGAGTTGTATGAGTTCTTTACACGGTCTAGATACACATTCCTTATCAGATATGTAATTGCCAAATATTTTCTCCCATTGTGTGGGTTGTCTTTTAATTTTCTTGACAGTGTCTTTTAGACCATAAAGGGTTTGTTTTTTGTTTTTTTTTTTTGTCTTTTTGCCATTTCTTGGGCCGCTCCCGTGGCATATGGAGGTTCCCAGGCTAGGGGTCTAATCAGAGCTGTAGCCACTGGCCCACGCCAGAGCCACAGCAACGGTGGATCCAAGCCGTGTCTGCAACCTACACCACAGCTCACGGCAACACCGGATCCTTAACCCACTGAGCAAGGCCAGGGATCGAACCCGCAACCTCATGGTTCCTAGTCGGATTCGTTAACCACTGCGCCACGACGGGAACTCCCATAAAGGGTTTTAATTTTTATTTATTTTTGTTGCTTATGCTTTTGGTGTCATTTATGTAAAACACCAATGCCTATACAAGGTCATGAGGATTTCCGTGTATGTTTTCCTCTAAAACATGCTGCACTATTAATATGTTTTGTATTCTTAGATTCAGTTTGCTTTTTTGAAAATTTTTGTCTACATTCACGAGGGATATTAGTTTGTAAGCTTTTCTTTGAAATTTCTTTATCTAGTGTTGGTATCAGGATAATGCTGGCGTCACAAAATGAGCTGGAAATTGATCCCGTCTTCTTTCTTTTTTGGAAAAGTTTTCATAAATTAGTATTACTTCATCTCTAAATGCTTGAATAGAAACCACCAATGAAGTGATATGGACCTAGATTTTTCTTTGAGGGAATTTTTCTCCTCAAGACTTACTTTTTGAGCAGTTTGAACAGAGGAAGGTACAGAGATTTCCCATATATCTCCTGCCCCTACATATGCACAGCCTCCCCCCTTATCAACATCGCTTACAGAATAGTACTTTTTTTTTTTTTTTTTTTAACCAAGCATGAACCTACACGGACACGTCATAATCACCCCAGATCCATAGCTTACTTTAAGGTTCACTCTTGGTAATGTACATTCTATGGGTTTGGACAAATATGTAATGACATATACCCATCATTATAATATCATAGAAAGTATTTTCACTACTCTAAAAATCCTCTATCCTCTGTCTATTCATTTCTGGCCCCCGGAACCCCTAGTACCCACTAATCTTTTGTCTCCACAGTTGCGCCTTTTCCAGAATGTTATGCAGTTGGAAGCACACAGTATGTAGCCTTTTTCAGATTGGCTTCGTTCACTTAGAAACATGTTCCTCCATGTATTTTTTTGTGCCTTGAAAGCTTATTTCTTCTTACCACTCAATAATATTCCATTGTCTAGATATACAGTTTATCCATTAAACTAATGAAGTTCATCTTAGTTGCTTCCAAGTTTTGACAATTATGAATAAAGCTGCTATAAACATCCATGTATAGGTTTTCAACTCCTTTGGGTAAATACTGGGGGTATGATTGCTGTAATGTATGGTAAGAGTATGTTTAGTTTTGCAATAAACCATCAAAATAAAACGTCTTCCAAAGTGGCTGTAGCATTTCTGCATTCCCACCAGCAATGCATGTAAGTTCCTGTTATTCCACATCCTCCTTAACATTTGGTGCTGTCAGTGTTCTGGACTTCGGCCATTCTAATAGGTATGTAGTGGCATCTCACTGTTGTTTCAATTTGCATTTTCCTGATGACATATAATGTGGACCATCTTTTATATACTAATTTGCTGTTTCTATTATCTTCTTTGGTGGGGTGTCTGTTAAGGTCTTTGGCCCATTTTAAATCAAGTTGGGAAAAACTGGTATCTTGACAATATTGAGTCTTGAATCCATGAACACAGAATATCTCTATTTAGTTCTTTAACTTCATTAGAGTTTTACAGTTTTCCTCACATAAATCTTGAACATATTTTATTAGATCTGTACCAAAATTTTCATTTTAGGGGATGTTAATGATACTAATGTTTTTATTATGGTAAGTGGTATTATTATGATAAATGGTGTTGTGTATTTATTTATTTATTTGCTTTTCAGGGCTGCAACTGCAGCATATGAAAATTCCCAGGCTAGGGGTCGAATTAGAGCTGCAGCTGCTGGCCTACACCACAGACACAGCCACGCAGGATCCAAGCTGTGGTTGTGAACTATACCACAGCTCAGGGCAATGCCAGATCCTTAACCCACTAAGCGAGGCCAGGGATCGAACCCACATTCTCATGGATACTAGTCAGGTTCATTACCACTGACCCACAACAGGAACTCTGTGTTTTTATTTTCAAATTCCATGTGCTATTATTAGTATATAGGAAAGCAATTGACATGTGTATGTTAACCTTGTATCCAGCAATCTTGCTATAACTGCTTATTAGTTCCAGGAGATTTATTGTTGATTCTTTCAGATTTTCTATATAGATGATCTCGGCACCTCTGAACAAAAACAGCTTTATGTCTTCCCAGTCTGTATAAATTTTATTTCCTTTTCTTGCTGTATGCATTAGCAAAGACTTTCACTACCATGTTGAAAAGAATTGGTAGGAGGGGATATCCTTGTCTGGTACCTGATCTTAGTGGGAAAACTCTAGTTTCTCATCATTAAGTATGATGTGAGAAGATTTTAAACTACGAATCCAACCTCTTTAATAGACTTAAGGCTATTCAGGTTATACATATTCTTTTGAGTTAGCATTAGAAATTTGTATCTTTCAAGGAATATGTTCATTTCATTTAAATTATTAAGTTTATGGACATAAAATTGATTGTAAAATTCTCTCATTTTCCTTTGAATGTCTGTAGTATCTATATTGAATTCCCCACTTTAAAAAAATGTTTTTATTAAAGTATAGTTGATTTACAATGTTGTGCCAACTAGTGTACCCACTTTTATTTGTGATATTGATCAATTACATCTTCTTACATTTTTCATCATAATTTTGGTTAAAAGTTTATCAATTTCATTGATTTTCTTCCCCAAAGAACTAGCCTTTATTTTCATTGATTTTCTCTTATTTTTCTTTCTTTTTTTTTTTTTTTTTTTTTTTTGGTCTTTTTGTCTTTGTTGTTGTTGTTGCTATTTCTTGGGCCGCTCCTGCGGCATATGGAGGTTCCCAGGCTAGGGGTCTAATCGGAGCTGTAGCCACCGGCCTACGCCAGAGCCACAGCAACGCGGGATCCGAGCCGCGTCTGCAACCTACACCACAGCTCACGGCAACACCGGATCGTCAACCCACTGAGCAAGGGCAGGGACCGAACCCGCAACCTCATGGTTCCTAGTCAGATTCGTTAACCACTGCGCCACAACAGGAACTCCCTATTTTTCTTTTATCTTTAATTTTTTTTAAGTGGCTGCATCTGCAGCATATGGAAGTTCCTGGGCCAGGGGTGTATTGGAGCTGCAGCCCTCGCCTACACCACAGCCTTAGCAATACCAGATCTGAGGCACATCTGCAACCTATGCCACCACTTAGCGCAACATCAGATCCTTAACTCACTGAGCCAAGCCAGGGTTCGAACTTGCATCCTCAGAGAGGACATCAGGTCCTTAACTTGCTAACCCACAAAAGGAACTCCTCTCTCATTTTTCTGTTTTCAATTTCATTGATTATATTATTTGTTTATTTTGACCTTAATTTCTAGTTTCCTAAGGTAGAAGCTTTGATCATTGATTCGTAATTTTTAGTCTTTTATAACATAAGCACTTAATGTTACAAATTTATCTCCAAGGAGTTATTTATCTTCACCCCACAAATTTTGTTATGGTGCATTTTTATTTTTATTCAATTCGCCATAATTTCTATTTTCCTTTGGGACTTAATCTTTGACCAATGGACTCTTCAAAATTTTGTTGTTTAATTAATTATGTATTTGGGGATTTTTCAGGTGTCTTTCTATTACTGACTGATAGTTTACTTTTATTATGGTCAGAGAACATATTTTTCATGGTTTCAAATCTTTCAAATTTGTTGAAGTTTGTTTTATGGCCCAGGATTGGTCCATTTTGGTAAATATTCCATGTGCACTGTGCAGTTGTAAGGTAAAGTATTCTATAAACAATTAGATTGATTTGATTCCTAATAATGTTCAGATTTCCTATGTCATAACTGATCTATTTTCTTATTGGAGTACAGAAAGAATGGTAAGTCTCTTTAGCTATGGATTTCTCTACTTCTCTTTTCAGTGCTATCAGCTTTTATTTCATGTATTCTGAAGCGCTTTTGGTTTTTTATTTGTTTTTACTGAAGCTCTTTTATAAGGTGCATAATTATTATGGACTGTTTTGCTTTCTTGATGAACTGATCCTTTTATCACTGTTATATTCCTTTTTATCCATAGCAAGTTACCTTGTTCTGAAGCCTGTTTTGTCTGACATTAATGTATTCTTTACGTTAGTAATTGTGGTATGCCTTTTTCCATTCATTTACTTTCAACGAAAATTTTGTATTAATTTTATTTAAGGTACATTTCTTCCAGATAGAAAGTAGTGGTGAGTCCTTCTTTCTAAACCCATCTGACTCTGACTTTTAATTGCAGTGATAAAGCCATTTAAACTTAAAGAAATTATTTCTATATATTATTAAGGGGCTACTCATTTTTGATGCAGTTTGCTCAAAATGTACCATCATATTTTTTAGACATATGTTACCCTAGATTTATCAGATTTAAAATCAATAGAAAACAGTAATGTTAAACATTCATTATTATTTTCATTTGATCCATACAGTAAACCTAAGTGATAGGTAATGAAGACATCATTAGACAGATGATGAAAATGAGGCTCATTGAAATGACTTGTTCAAGAACACAGTGCTGGTAAGTTAAAGAGACACTATTAGAACCCAAGATTTTTTTACATCATGCTAAGGTGACAAAATTCAGAAGCCAAGAGTAGAATTTAATGCCAGAGAGTCAAAGCCACATAATATAACTTGAAGGTCAGAAATCTCAATCTCTGTGCAGTGTATCCTAGGAACCCTTAGCCTGCACCCACTCCACTTCAGCCATCCTGCCACAGTAGCCCTGGAAAGGCATACCTGGGGAAATCCTGGTAGGCGCCCACTCCAACCATCCCACCAAGGCAGCCCCAATGCCACATGCCCCAGGAACAGCCCCCCATCTCCATCCACATCCTCTCCAACTCTAGCCAGCCTTCCAAAGCCTGGCACAAGCAGTTTACACAAGGAATGCTCCTATACAAGATCAAATCTTTAAGAACAGGAGAGGTAGCTATTTTGCATAATTCAGAGACTCAAACACAGAAAGTCAAACAAAATGAGGAGACAAAGGAATATATTTGAGAAGAACAATCTAAAATGTCAGGGGAAAAAAACCTTAGTGAAATGGAGATAAGAAATGTATCTAATAAAATGTTCAAAGTAATGATCATAAAGATGGTCACTGAACTTGGCAGAGGAATGAACATAGTAAGAACTTCAACAGAGTTAGAAAATATAAGAAAGAATCAATCGGAGGTGAATCAATCGGAGGTGAATCAATCGAAGTATTCAGTAACCAAAATGAAAAACATAATAGAGGAGATTGACAGCAGACTAGATGATAAGTAAGAACAGATCAGCAATCTGGAAAATAGAATAATGGAAATTATCCAATCAGAAGACCAAAAAAAAAAGTTAAAAAAATGAGTATAGTTTATAGGACCTCTGAGACTACACCCAGCATACTAAAATGTGCACTGTATGGCTCTCAGAAGGAAGGGAAAGAAAGAGGCAGAAAACTTATTTGAAGAAATAATGGCTGCAACGTTCCCTAACCTGGAGAAGGAAATATATATTCACAGTCAGGAACACAGAAAGTCCCAAATAAGATGAACCCCAAAAGATACACACCAATACATATAATAATTAAAATGGCAAAATTAAAGATAAAGGAAGAATTTTAAAGGTACCAAGAGAAAAGTAGCTACTCACATTCAAGGGAAATTCCATAAGATTATGAGCTTATTTTTGAGCTTATTTTCAGGCCAGAAGAGAGTGGCATAATATAGTAAACAGCTGAAAAATAAAAACTTACACTCAGGGATATTCTACCTGGTAGGATTATCATTCAGAATTAAAGAAGAGATAGTTTCCCAAACAAGCAAAAACAAAAGGAGTTTCTCACCACTAAATCACCCTTACAAGAAATGTCAAAGGATTTACAAAGAAATGTTAAAGAAGTTAAAATATTTATAAAGAAGTTTAAGTAGAAAAGAAAAAAACCATAAAAAGAAATAAGTATATATGCCATGGGTGTGGCCCTAAAAAGCAAAAACAAAAACAAACAAACAAAAAGAAATAAGAATGTATATGAAATAAAAAAATTATACTGGTAAAGGCAATAGATCAGCCACTTAAAAAATTAGTGTGACACTTAAAAGACAAAATTAGTAAAAATCAACTAGTACTACAGTAAATAGTTAAGGGATATACAAAATAAAAAGGTATAAAATACGATGTTGCAAACATAAAGCAGGGGGAGTAGTAAAAATACAGTGCTTTTAGAATGCATTTGAACTTAAGCAATTATCAGCTTACAATAAATTGCCATGTATAAATACAATACATTCATGAAGCTCATGGGAACTGTAAACCAAAAACCTACAATGGATACACAAAAAATAAAGACAAAAGAGTCTAAACATAATCTCAAAGAAAGCCATCAAGTCACGAAGGAAGAGAGCAAGAGAGAAAGACAAAGAATTACAAAAACAATCAGAAAAAAGTTAATAAGTACACACCTGTGTAACAATAATGACTTTAAATGTAAACAGATTACATGTACCAATCAAAAGACATAGGGTGGGTGAATAGATAAAAAACCAAGACCCATCTATGTGCTGCTAAGAGAGTCACTTCAGATATAAAGCCACACACAGACTGAAAGTTAAAGGATGAGAAAGGCAGTCCATACAAATGGAAACCAAAAGAAAGCTGGGTTAACAATACTCATATCAGAGAAAAAAAAGGACTTTAAAACAAACGTAACAAAAGACAGAGGACAGCATTACATAATGATGAAAAGGTCAATTCAAGAAAAAGATAAAATATTCCTAAGTATTTATGTACCAACATAGAAGCACCTAAATATATAAACAAATATTAACAGACATAAAGGGAGAAATAGTAACACAATAATAGTAGGGGACTTTAATGCCTGACATACATCAAAGCACAGATCATCCATACAGAAAATCAGTAAGAAAACATTGGCTTTAAAGGACACAATAAATAGGACAGACTTAATGGATATGGTATATTCCATCCAAATCACAGACTATAGATTCTTTTCAAGTGCACATGCAACATTCTTGAGGACAGATCACATGTTAGCCACAAACAAGTCTCAATAAATTTAAGAAGACTGAAATCACATCAAGCACCTTTTCTGACCACATGGTATCTAGAAATGAAGTACAAGAAGAAAACTGGAAAAAACACAGACATGGAGAGATCAAATAATGTGCTACTAAACAATCAATGAATCAATGAAGAAATCAAAGAGGAAATTAAAAAATACCTTAACACAAATGAAAACGAAAACACAACTTTCCAAAATCTATAGGGCACAGAAAAAGCAGTTCTATGAGGGAAATTCATGGCAACACAGGCTTACCTCAAGAAATAAGAAAAATCTCAGACCTGTGGTTTATAGCATAACTACTTGACATTATCTCTGCAACAGCTCTGGTTCAATCACTGGCCCCAGAACTTCCATTTGTCGCAGGTGAGAAATAAAAAGAAAAAAGAAAAATCTCAAATAAACAATCTAACTTTACAACTAAAGGAACCAGAAAAAGCAGAAAAATGAAGGCCAAAGTTAGCAGACAGAAGAAAATAATAAAGATTAGAGCAGAAGTATATGAAATAGAGACTAAAATAGCAACAACAACAAAAGACAAACAAAAGATCAATGAAAGAGCTAGTTCTTCAAAAAGATAAATAAAATTGACAAACTGGAGTTCCCACTGTGGCACAGTAGCTTAAGGATCTGTCAGTGGAACGATAGATTAAGGATCTGGCATTGTCACAGCTGTGGTACAGGTCACAGCTGCAGCTCTGTTTCAATATTTGACCTGGGAATTTCTATATGCTGCAGGTGTAGCGAAAAAGAAGTTGATAAACTTTTACCCAGACCCATCAAGAAATAAGAGAACCCAAATAAATAAAATCAGAATTCAAAGAGAAGTTACAATCAATATCACAGAAATATAAATAACCATTAGAGACTAGCACAATTATTTGTCAACAAATTGGACAACCTAGAATAAATGAATAAAATCCTAAAAACATACAATCTTCTAAGACTCAATCATGAATAGAAAATCTTAGACAAATTACCAGTAATAAAAATGAATCAGTAACTTTAAAAACTCACAACCAAAAAAGTCCAAGACCAGAAGATTTCATGAGGGAATTCTACCAAACATTTTGAAGGAGTGTTAACACCTATCCTTCTCAAACTATTCCAAAAAATTGAGGAGTAAGGAACACTTCCCAACTCATCCTATGAGGCCAGCATTACCCTGATGCCAAAACTAAAGACACTGTAAAAAAGAAAAAAGAAAATTACAGGCCTGATTAAGACAGATGCAAAAATCTCCAATAAAATATAGCAGGCTGAATTCAACAACATATTAAAAGAATCATACATCAGATTAGTAGGACTTACCCCAGGGATGCAAGGATAGTTCAATATTAACAAATAAATGTGATATACCATATTGAAAATTTAAGAATGAAAATCAAATGATCATCTGAATAGATATAAAAAAAGCATTCGACAAAATTCAGCATCCATTAATGATTAAAAAAAAAAACTCTCAACAAACTGAGCATAGAGGGAACATACTTTAACATAATAAAAGCCATATGACAAATCTATGGCTAACATCACACTCAGTGGTGAAAAGATAAAAACATTTTATCTAAGATCAGGAGCAAAGCAAGGATGCCTACTTTGGCCACTTTTACTCAACATAGTATTGGAACTCCTAGCTATAGCAATCAGACACAAAAAAAAAAAAAAAAAAAAAAAAGAAAAAGAAAAGGCATCTAAACTGGAAAAAAAAAGAAGTAAAACTATTTAAAGATGACATGAAAAATATAGAAAGCCCCAAAGATTCCACTAAAAACTATTAGAACAAATAAATTCAATAAAGTTGCAGGATACTAAATTAATATACAGAAACATACTGCATTTCTAAACTCTAATAACTATCTAATAACTACCAGAAAGAAAAATTAAGAAAACAATCACATTTATAACTGCATCAAAAACAATAAAATGCATAGGAATAAATTAACTAAGAAGGTCAAAGACCTGTACTGTGAAAACCATAAGGTACTGATGAAAGAAACTAAGGATGGACAAATGGAAAGATATACTATGCTCATGGATTGTGAGAATTAATATTGTTAAAATGTCCAGGATTTCCCCCAGTGGCTCAGCAGTAATGAACCTGACTAGTATCCATGAGGATATGAGTTCAATCCCTGGTCTTGCTCAGTGGGTTAAGAAAATGGCATTTTCATGAGCTGTGGTGTGGGTCACAGACACAGCTGAGATCTCACATTGCTATGGCTGTGGCAGAGGTCAGCAGGTGCAGCTCTGATTTGACTCTAGCCTAGGAACTTCCATAAGCTGTAGGTAGAGTCCTAAAAAGCAAAAGTCCATACTATGCTAAGCATTCTACAGATTCAGTGCAATCCTTAGCAAAACACCCATGGCATTTTTCACAGAACTATAACAAATAACGCTTTAATTTGTATAAAGCCACAAAAGACCCTCAATATCTAAAGCAGTCTTAAGAAGAACAAAGCAGGGGGTATCACCTTCCCTGGTCTCAAACAATACTACAAAGACACAGTAACCAAAACAAAATGGCACTGGGAGTTTCTTTCATGGCACAGCAGTCACAAATGTAACTAGAATCCATGAGGATGCAGGTTCAATCCCTGGCCTCACTCAGTGGGTTGGGGATCTGGCGTTGTCATGAACTGCGATGTAGGTTGCAGACGCGGCTCTGATCCCGCCACTGCTGTGGCTGTGGTATCGGCCAGCAGCCGTAGCTCCAATTCGACCCCTGGCTTGGGAACTTCCATATGCTGGGGATGCAGCCCTGAAAAGCAAACAAACAACTAAGATGGTACTGTCACAAAAATGGACACACAGATCAATGGGACAGAATAGAGAGCCCAGAAATAGACGTGCACTTTTATGGTCAATTAATCTATGACAAAAGAGACAAGACTATACAATGGAGGAGAGACAATCTCTTCAATAAATGGTGTTGAGAAAACTGGACAGCTACATGCAAAAGAGTGAAACTAGAGCACTTTCTTATATCATATACAAAAATAAACTTAAAAGGATTAAAGAGTTAAATATAAGACCTGAAACCATAAAACTACTAAAGAAAAAACATAGGCAATATGTTCTCTGAAATTGGCCTTAGCAAAATTCTTTGGACCTGTCTCCTCAGGCAAGGTCAGCAAAAGCAAAAGTAAACAAATGGGATTACATCAAACTAAAAGGCTTTGCACAGCAAAAGAAACCATCAACGAAACAAAAAGGTAACTTACCGAATGGGATATCTGCAAATGATGTGTCTGATAAAGAGTGGCCAAAATGTATAAAGAACTCATACAACCCAACAGCAAAAAAACCAAACAATTCTTTTTTAAAAAATGGCTGAGGACTTTAATAAACATTTTTTAAGAGAAGACATACAAATGGCCAACAGGTACGTGAAAAGATGTTCACCACTAAGTGGAAGGGAAGTGCAAATCAAAATCACAGTGAGCTATCATCTCTGACCTGACGGAATGACTATTATTATGAAGACAACAAATGAAGTGTTGGCTAAGATGTGGAGAAAAGGGAACTCTTGGGCACTGTTGGTGGGAATGTAAATTGGTTCAACCATTATGGAAAACATGATGGGGTTTCTTCAAAAAAATTAAAACTAGAACTACCATACAATCCAACAATTCTACCTCTGGGTATTTATCTGAAGAAAATAAAAACACTAATGTGAAAAAATACAGGCACCCTATGTTCATTGTAGTATATTTACAACAACCAAGAAATAGGGAAACAACTATTGATGGATAAATGGATAGAGAAGATGTGGTATTATTCAGCCATAAGTTAGAATGAGATCTTGGCATTTGCAACAACATGGCTGGACTGAGAGGATATTATGCTAAGTGAAATAAATCAAACAAAGACAAATATCATATGATTTCACTTACATACGGAATCTAAAAAACAAAACAAACTAACAAACATAACAAAACAGAAACAGATTCATAGATAGAGAACAAACCCGTGGTTGCCAGAGGAGTGGGGATGGAGGAATGGGCAAAATAGGTGAAGGGAATTAAGAGGTACAAACTTCATAACAAAATAAGTCTCAGAGGTGTAATGCACAGCATAGAGAATACGGTCAATAACATTGTAATAACTTTGTATAGTGATAGACAGTAACTAGACTTAACATGGCTTTTATTGCACAATGTATAAAAACATCCAATCACCATGTTGTACATCTAAAATGAACATAGTAATTTAAAAAAGAAATCTTGATTCCCACACTGCTTGATAGGCTAGAACTCAAATGAAATAAATTCCCTCTACAGGCAGACCTTGTTTTATTCTGCTTTGCTTCATTGTGCTTCACAGATAACTGTGTTTTTTACAAACGGAGGGTGAGTGGCATCCTTGCAGCAAGCTGGTCTGCCAGCACTGTTTTTCCCCACAGCATTTGCTCACTTCCTGTCTCTGTCACGTTTTGGTAATTCTTGCAATGCTACAAATTCTTTCATTATTATTACATTTGTTCTGGTGATCTGTGATTAGTTATCTTTGATGTTACTTCTAGGACTTGCTGAAGAGCCGGAGGATGGTTAGCATTTTGCAACAATAAAGTTTTTGGGTTTTTTTGTTTGTTTGTTTGTTTGTTTGTTTTGTCTTTTTTTTAGGGCCGCACCCAAGGCGTATGGAGGTTTCCAGGCTAGGGGCTGAATCAGAGCTACAGCGGCTGGCCTACACCACAGCCACAGCAACTAGAGATCCAAGCCATATCTGTGACCTACACCACAGCTCACAGCAACGCTGGAGCCTTAACCCACTGAGCAAGGGCAGGGATGGAACCTGTGTCCTCATGGATGCTAGTCAGATTCGTTTCCGCTAAACCACAATGGGAACGCCAACAAAGTATTTTTTAATTAAGGTATGTACATTGTTTTTTAAGACAATGCTATGGTACCCTTAACAGACTACAGTGTAGTGTAAACATAACTTCTATATGCACTGGGAAACCAAAATAATTATGTGACTTTATTGCGATATCCACTTTATTGTGGCGGTCTGGAGCCGAACCTACAATATCTCCAAGGTATGCCTCTCTACCCACATTTTCTAGAAGGAATCTAAACTGTAAGTAAAGGAGACGCATATTTATACTGCACAAAATCAACCTATTTTCTAACTATTCAAATAAATTACATGAACTTCCTCATATTGGTCATCAAATATCAACAAACCGCTAGACTAAACTGGCCATTTGGTATGAATAACACGAGACGGTAACTAACAAATACTCTGTATGATAAATTTTAATCAACTCTGTGACACTTCAGAAAGGGAAGCCCAAAGAATGTGATGTTAAGCTCACTTAGCGCTTTATCGATCCAGCAAGAT
The DNA here is from genome assembly GCF_054392235.1 of Sus scrofa. Lineage (NCBI taxonomy): Eukaryota > Metazoa > Chordata > Mammalia > Artiodactyla > Suidae > Sus > Sus scrofa. Next base: position 36,942,599 of record NC_139386.1, on the reverse strand, counting down.
GTAAACGCAAACACACTTTCTTACCATGACTCTGTAGTTGACATCGATGGTCTCATCTTCAGAAGGGGCGTTCACTCCAAAGGGTTTAACATCACTCTTCGCTTTTCTCACCACGTCATAGATGGGATTTCGAGGTTGCTGGTTTAGTAGAATTTTTTTCAGTTGCTTTTCCAGAAGTTGGGGAGCATTATTAACTACTTCAAAAACTCCATAATCCACATTAAACCTAATGGCCTCTGAAAAGGTCTGCAAAATAAAATTTGCGGAAATACATCTCAAGAGTTTTAAAAACCAGAAGCTGTCTCCAAGAAGACTTGATACATACAGGTATGTCTACATAATTTACACCAAGTTTTGTGCTCTTAATCATTATGTCTCTCCTTTCAGGATCTTGGAAATCTCTGGACCACAGGTTAAGGAAGCCAGTGAAATCCTCCTTCCTAGGTACTTAGGCCATGAGATACAAGAGTCAGAGTATATACTACGGCAGAAATGCCCTTTGCATAAACCTCTTATCTCTGTGCTTCTTTGGAACTGGCAAGAAATACACACCTGGTCTCTACAAAGCAATGCTGTTCTCTTAGAATGGGGGCCAATTACTAGGGAAGAATAAATAAAGGAAGAAGAAGTAACACTCCCGTTGTCTCTCTCATCCCCGGGAGCCATGAAAGCTAAGTCTCCCTCGCCCAAAAGGAGAAAATTAACAACAATATGTTCTTCATTTAAGGCTATTTCAACACCATTCCATTCACTGTGACCAAAAAAAAGAGAGAGCGAGTGAAAGACAATAACAGTTCTGAGTTTTTCTCAGTAATTACTAAATGCTGCCAACTGTTATTTAAAATCAGTCAGTTAATGTACAACAGCCAGGAGTCTTGAGTTTGAATACCAGCTTGCCAATAAGTAGCTCTGTGACTCACGAACATGCCTGTGGCCTCCATCTCCACAGCAAGTATATGGTGGATTGGCTGTGTCTTTTTCCATTTTGTCCTTCAACTCTAGAAATCAGGATCCTTTTTCAGAATATAATTTTAGGACCCCATCAGTGAACTGCACCTCCATGTAGGTTAATTTATATATTTTTAACCAGGTGGCAGAAGACATTAAACCCTTCCCCTTGGATCAGTAAGGGTCCTAAGGAGAGCTTCAATTCTTCCAAGTTTTACTAGGAGATTGGGAGACTATAGCTACAATGTAATAAATGACAGGATGTTATAAAATTGGAATTAGAGGAGTTCCTGTTGTGGCGCAGTGGAAATGAATCTGACTAGGAACTATGAGGTTGTGGGTTCGATCCCTGGCCTTGCTCAGTGGGTTAACGATCCGGCATTGCCGTGAGCTGTGGTGTAGGTCGCAGACGTGGCTCGGATCCTGGATTGCTGTGGCTGTGGCGTAGGCCGGCAGCTGTAGCTCCGATTGGACTCCTAGCCTGGGAACCTCCATATGCAAGTGTGGCCCTAAAAAAAAAACCAAATAAAATAAAATAAAATTGGAGTTAGAAATACATACATAAATACCTTTATTTGTTTGCATATATACACATATTTGTTTGCATACATACACATATTTTTGTAATCTCGGATAAAATCACATCTCTAAAATTTGACTGTCTCCCCTTCTAAAGAGTTTAAAGCACATTGAAAATAAGAGTTCACTTCCGGGTGGGACCAAACTGAGGGGTCGGGACAGGGGCTGGCAGCTCCAACAGCATCCACGGCGTATACCAGCCTCATGGTGCCTCTCATCATGATGAGCATGTTCGGGGGCTTTGTCCACTTCCTGGTTCCCTGGTTCATCCCTAAGGATTCCAACTGGGGAGTTATCATCACCATGTTGGTGACCTGTTCAGTTTGCTGCTATCTCTTTTGGCTGAGTGCAGTTCTGGCCCAACCCAATCCTCTCTTTGGACCACAGTTGAAAAATGAAACCATCTGGTACCTCAAGTAACATTGGCCTTGAAGAAGACGACCTGCTCACCAGTGTTCATCACGAGGTCATGAAAAAGAGTTCCTCTAGATGCAAAACCACATCCATACCCAGACCATCTTCCTTGACCTGCCTATTCTGGCCATCAGATGCCTTAAACATTCACACCACAATTGAATATCTTATTCTACAATGCAGTATTTTTTTTCCTGTCACCTTTTTTCACGTTGATGAATGAAATGCCTCTTTTACTTAAACTCTGGTGCCTCCATAAAATGTTTATGTACACTTCTGAGACAGAAAGTGCTCTTTCTTCAGAGAAATAATGTTACTTCCTCCTTGGAACCTGTGGATTGGAAGCTGGGTCCTGCCTGCTCACAGCATGGGAATGAGTGCAGTATTTAAAAACTCTAACAGGACAGTAAGGCTCCCGTGGGGCTGTCAGTAGGAGAACATGTTCAGAGGAAAAATCTGTCTCACTAGAACCATATCAAAGTACATTTTCAGGATGAATTTCTTATTTCTGCCATCTTTGAGAATAGATTACTTTTTTGTGTATTCTTTGGGGGGGGGGAAGAAAATAGAGTTCAATGGGAGTTCCCACTGTGGCACAGTGGGTTAAGGAGCTGGTGCTGCCACAGCTGCGTAGGTCACAGCTACAGCTCAGATTTGATCCTGGCCTGGGAACTTCCATATGCCAAAGGTGCAGCCAAAAAAAGAAATAAAGAAAGCTCAATGTGAATGTCAGCCCCCAAGCCAAAAGGCCTCAGGACTCAGCTCTCCTCTCAAAGGAGGGGAACAGGAGGATAAGTAAAATAAGGAAGGAAAATTAAGAAGTACAAACTTCCAGTTACAAAATAAATGAGTCAAGGGAATGCAATGTACAAAGTGGGGAATATGGTCATTGTCATAATGCAATACCTTTGTATGGTGACTGGACTTATTGTGGTGGTAACTTTGAAATACATAGAAATATTGAATCACTATGTTGAGTACCAGGAACTAACACAGTGTTGTAAGTCAATTATACTTCAGCTAACAAACCCACAGAAAAAGAGATCAGAGTTGTGGATACCAGAGATGGGAGGTGAAGAGAGGGGGAAACTGGATGAAAATGGTCAAAGGTCCACACTTTCAGGTGTAAGATAAATTAGTACTAGGAATTTAATGTACAGCACGATTAATATAATTAACCCTACTGTAGGTTATATGTGAAAGATAAGAGAGTAAATTATGAGTTCTCATCCCGAGGAAAAAATTTCTTTTTCTCTTATTTTGTATCTATATGAGATGATGGATATTCACTAAACTCATTGTGGTAATCACCTCACAATGTATATAAGTCAAATCATTATGCTGGACACCTTAAACTTATATAGTGCCATATGCAATCATGTCCCAATAAAACTGAAAGAAAAAAATACAAATAAAAGTTTAAAAATGACTTCCCTTCAAAATGCTAAGTATAGCTCAATGGATAAGAAACAATTCGCAGTAACGTGTGTGTAAGGTTTCTTCAATAAATACATGTCAGTGGTTTCCCACCACATCTGCCTTTCAGACATGACATTCAGACAGGCAACACTGGCCTAAATGTCAAATATCATCTCCAAATTAACACTATCACTAGACTAAACAGATAACTAAGTCTGCTGATACCAGAGACAGATTCATCCGGTTAGAGAAAAGGACTGGATTAAACTTGATAAAGAATGCACATCTCCTATTAACTGGGGTGGGGGACATGGAGCAGCCGTAATGTGAAAGATCACACAGAAAAGTATCCTCGGAACAAGAAAACAAGCTTGACCATTATTTATTGTTTTATTTTTTTCTGCCCTCCAATCCTGACACCTGGGAGCCAGAGGAACACAAAACTGCAATCATCCAAAGCAAAAAACGCCACTTTAGTTAGTTCTGTGGACAAATAAAATATTTCCTGCTAATCAAGTACAAAAATGCTGAAGTAAAAAAATTTAGAGGGGTTGTGTAAAAAAAGTAAAAATTTAGGGGACACTCTAAGGCCCTCAGTAGCCAATCTTAGTAGTAAATAGTTAAGGTCCAGTTGGTAGGAATAACAGGAGTGATAAGAACTACAGCTCACTGAACATCTATCACATTCCAGGCATGTGAGAGACATTTTAAATGTACCATCTTTTTTTTTTTTTTTTTTTTTTGGCCTTTTTTATTGCGGGGGCCCAGCCAAAGCCTATTGAGGTTCCTAGGCTAGGGGTCGAATCGGAGCTACAGCTGCCAGCCTACACCAATGCTAGACTGGAGCCTCATCTGTGACCTACACCATAGCTCACGGCAATACCAGATCCTTAACCCACTGAGCGAGGCCAGGGATCAAACCTGCGTCCTCATGGATACCAGTTGGATTCACTTCCGCTGCACCACAATGAGAACTCCTAAATGCACTATCTTTAATCCTTCTATGCCACAAGACATGTTTCTTTGAAAACTCCATCTTGTCCTTCTTTACTTTATCCCATCTTCCTGCTTGAAAACCAGTCACAGTGCTGGTAAATGACTTAAGCTTAAGAACTGCTGTGTGCCTAGAGTAAGAGCTTAACCTTTTACCAGCTTAGTGGCTTTTAAAATAGTGAAAGAACTTATATAATAGTAAACAAACCCTATATCATCCACCCAGAGCCACTCCTCACTTGATCCCATCTAATGAGCACAATAAAAGCGGTGTGGTTTCCTGAGACAGGGCTCTTGGTCCCTGAGACCTTGAGTCCCCCGGTTCCCACCTTTACTTAAGATAAATGTCTCTGTGGCTTGTTTTATGTTAACTTATTTCCTCAAGTTCCACAGCATCCGTTCTTCAGCCCCATCCTGCTGAGCTGGTCTCAGCATTTCTATATGCCTGAGATGGCTATTTACAGAAAATGGACACTCAGGATGGTTACATGACTTACCATAGGGACTCAAAGCTATACGCATAGCTAGTTGGGGCTCTAGAACCAGGTCGTCTGGTTCCAAAGACAGCCTGTTTCCCCTCTTTGCTCCATTACCGCACCTGTGCCTTGCATAGAATTAGTCAGCACATACTGACTAATTCTATGCAAGGCACTGAAGCAGCAGGTATATGCGGGTAATTTTAAGAACTTTCACGCAGTCAGAATAAAACTAGAATAGTTTATCGGTGGAAGAGTTGAAGGAACAGAAGGGAAGGACTTGAGGTAGATAGAACCAGACCATGGAAGGCTTTGCAATGCCATTTTAGGAAGCATGGGCGTGATTCTCTAGGAAAGAGGGTGGCATGGGAAAGTGCTAAGGAGGGGAGTAACACAGTGTTTTAGGAAAATTCTGGTAGCAGTCTGGAGTTCTTCTTGCTGGCTCATGAACTGGTGACAACCCACAAGGTGAGACATCGCCACTCTCTGGGGAGGCTGACTGCTACCTCAAAGCTCCTAGCATCACAACCACGTTTGGTGTAACTGTTAACTCTCTGGACGTGTTACTGTGTCCATCAGACACAGGGGCCAGGGCAGCTTTTAAGGCAGGGACTGAGCAATTACTTTTATTTTCAACTTACCAAGCAAAACTGCTTTACATTAAGTCCCCTAATGAGCTTACTAGAGAATTCTCGATTGGCAACTACAAAACTGCTTTAAACCTGACACGTAATCTCAGTAGGATTTGCAGTGGGTGCTGTGGACGGGCTCACTTGGGATCCATTCCGACCTCCTGAAAGGCAAAATCTGGACAAGGAAAAACTATGCCACCCACACTCCCTTGTAGCAGTGGTTTCACATATGATTTAGGTTCTGCTACTTACACGCACTCACAAAAATACCCGAATTCTGAACTAATGGGGCAAAAGGCAGGGCGTGTCTGTTCTGAAGAAGAAAAGCTGAAGAATGTAAAAGACATACGTGAGGAGAGGAACTTGTCAAAAAGAAGTACTTTTCAAAAAAGAGAAGAAGAAAGAAACTAATTAATTGTGCTTATGATAAAATGACATGAAATGTTCCAATTTATTTTTTAAAAAGAAATTTAGCTATACATTAAAATATTTACCATTTTTTCAACTTAAGAATTTATCTCCATAGAATTAAAATGGGATAGAGTCTTTGCCTAGGGTAAATAGGATTTTCCTATTTAAAAAGCCATGGGTTAGAGTAGATCTCTAAAGGCCTTTAAGAGCACTCTGATTCTAAGATTACCAAAGTAGCAGATAACTAGTTCAAAGCTTCTCCCAGTGCATTTATTTCAACAGCAAAACTTGTGAACCCAAGTCCCCAATTATTTGTCCTAAGCAAAGAGGATACAAATATGAATAAAACATTGTTTCTGTACTTGAAGGAATAAATACATGGTCACTTTTTTCTGTGATGACAAGAGTCGCCAAAATGCTGAAATAAGTTAAAATCCCTGTAACATGCAAATGCTAAAAGGGAACTATGTCCACAAGACCATAGAATATTATATCTAATATAATTATTGTACTTTGAAAGGGATTTGGATAAACTAGAATCTGTCCAAAAAAAAAAAAAAAAAAGGATAAGCAGAATGATTAAATGGAGGAAACACTGGGCAAATTGTTTTGCTTTTCTGAGATATATCATAAGAAAGGGGTTTTAACCAGATAATCCCAAGGTACCTTTCATGTTTAGTACTCCATTGGTCTGTGAGTCAGGAAAAAAAGTGCATCTTCTGATCTCTTGTAAGATCACCCAAATCTAGTGTTCCTTTGTTTGTTCATTTATTCAACAAGTATTTACTGAATCCTTATTAAATATCATGATAGATGATATACTCTACACTGAGTATCTATCCACAGCATCCTCCAGAAGGCCCCAACTTAAATGAATGAGACACACATTCAGCCTTAGAACATGCTCATCTCACAGATGAAGGAAGGTATGTAAACACGCAGAGATGATACCCATCCCACAGCAAGATGACAATTTAGGAAGATCCTGACTTCACCTCCAATGGACAAACTGAGTCTATAGCTACATATGGAACAATTTCCTCTTTCAAAGGCCTAAAGGCTGGCTGAGTGATGACTACACATTGGGTAAACAAGAAGAAAACCACATCAAACAGGAAGGAGAAGCTGGGACACAACCTCGCCATAAACCCCATCCCTGGTGCAGTCATCCTGGGAGGGAACTCAAAACCCAGAGCTTCTCAACGAGGAGCCAAAGATTTGAACCCTACATCAGGCACCCCATTTTTAAGACCAGCACCTGAGAGGTGAGCACTCAAAACCTCTAATTTGGAAGTCAACATGGCTCATATCCTAAGATGCCTCCTGAGATGTAGGTCAAGAGAAAGGGGGCCTATGGTCAACATGCAAAGGTGAAATCCTATGTTGTCAAAAACTATTCCTTGAGATCCTTGAAAACACTCAGAAAGTACAATGTTGTCCTACCTCTCAAGAAGTTGATCACAGTCAATTTATCCTCTGACACTGAACTGTGTCATAACTCTTTAGTTAGGGACCAGATGAAGTGGTAGGCTTGTTTTTCAAGCTCATGTTATACAGTAACACGAAGGCTTATAACACTAGAGTCACCCTCTGCATGAGAAGATGACTACACCACGAGGTGGGAAGGGTAGAGCAGCCGAGGGAATGGAAGAGTCTTGTCCTCCACCTCACACAGCCTCTCTGGGTTGTTCACGGACTGGTCTCTGTGTGTTTCTGGGCTGGTACAACAGACACAGTCATCCTCACTCTTTAAATCACCCTCGCTGTCTCTGCAGAGCATGAATAATTCATTGGGAGGAATAATGCAGGTACAATGCAAGTCCATTTTTACACATAATGACTACAACAGGAGAAGGATGGCACGGAAGGATCCGTTAACTATCTTTAGGAAAGTAAGGGGATTGTTTAAAGAAAGCTACATCTGGAAGAAGAAACAGGCGTTCTCATCAGGCAGACAAGGGAGAGAAGGGGCTTCAACAGAAGAAATAACAAGTGCATTGAGATACCAGTACCAAGAACAGACAAGAAGCACCAAACAGTACTGCACCTTTGACGACCGGCAAGCAGTCTGCCATTGCCAAAGCTTACTATTCAAGAGGAGAATCACAGGACAGAAACTTGGAGAGAAAGGCAGAGGGTGAGTTCACCAAGGCCTTTCTATTTATGCCCCAATTCCCAACACAGTCTCTCAAATCAGTGGTTCTCAGAGTGTGTCTCTGTTCCAGCAGCAGCAGTATCACCTAGGAACCTGTTAGAAATGCAGATTCTTGGGGCCTCACCCCATGATCAGAAACTCTGGGGGCGGGTCCCGATAGTCTGTCTAGCAAGCCCTCGGGTGATTCTGGGGCATGCTCAAGTTTCAAAATCATTGCTTTAGAATGAGGGGGAGCCACTGAAGAGTTTTCAGCTGGAGGGAGACAGGATCCAGGTGAAGGCAAACTTCAAAGCCCACACTCTGTCTGACACCTCATGCTGACTTGCATGCATGTACACATCTACAGAGGTGCTGGCCATCTATGGTCTACATGTAGGACAAAGAACCCTGGGCTGTACTCCACCAAGTTCTGTTGTCTGCTTTAAAAGAATCTCTCTCACACACACAGCCCTCTGTTTTTACCATTTCTAAGCTTATCTATAAAATCCCTCAAGTTGGAGTTCCCGTCGTGGCTCAGTGGTTAACGAATCCGACTAGGAACCTTGAGGTTGTGGGTTCAATCCCTGGCCTTGCTTCGTGGGTTAAGGATCCAGCATTGCTGTGAGCTGTGGTGTAGGTTGCAGACGTGGCTCAGATCTGGTGTTGCTGTGGCTCTGGTGTAGGCCAGTGGCTACAGCTCCGATTAGACTCCTAGCCTGGGAACCTCCATATGCCATAGGAGCGGCCCTAGAAAAGACAAAAAAATAAAATAAAATAAAATTCCTCAAGTAAGTTTAGTACGTGACAATATAAGACATATAAAGCTGGGGAGGCAGAAATGAACGATGAAGGAAGACTTTCCCCCAGAAAGCTGAGTAGGCTTTTAATCACATGACAGGAAAAATCTTCAGTGTGAGCTTCAAACCCAGTCCTCCGCAAGCTGTCACAAACTCCTCTTTCCCTTACTTAATTTTCTTATTTCAAGAGTATCATTTTCCAAATGTTCTAAAACGAATTGACCTGAAGGTGGTGAAAGCTAACTTTGTAGTACCAGTCATCCATGTGCGAAAAATATTTTCATAGAAATAGCAAGTGCATGAAAATATTTTTACCACAATAAATTGCTGGTTCCACATTTCTTTGAAAAGGGGGGTGGGGGAAAAACCTGTGAATAATTAGTGATGTGCTTAAATTGCCAGCCCAGCACCACTGAAACTTCCCGGGTGCCAAATTATTTAGCTGAACAGTATTTAAATTAAAAACTAATGACTAGGTTAATTTAACACATGTTCATCTCTGCTCCAACTCTGTCTCTACTAATTGAGCTCCAAAGCTATATTTTACACATGCATCTTAGTCAGGGAATGGAAAACATCTGACTACTTGAGTATAACAAGTCAGTTACCAATAACAACTTAGTGTAATCTAAGTTTTATTGTCATTTTAGATGTTTAACCATCAACTATTTACTGGACATCTTCACCAGTGGGATAGAAGGAATAAGGTGCCATGTAAAATGCATTGAAAATATCCTGGGTTAATCAAATGAGTTAAATGAGGCAATTTGACTGCTTTATGTTTGAGCTACGAGGCTTATTAAAACACCCAAAGCGACAAATGCTGAACAAAGCAGTACTACCTAGAGCTGCATTGACACCTTTAAAAATCAATCTGAGCATTTAAATTTTGGTGGGGCCTCCACCCCCTTTACCCCAAATCTATATGCACTTTACTCATTCCCCACATCCATACGCTCTCTCTTCCTTGCTCTCTCTCCCCTTACCCAACAATCTAACATATAACTCCTTCATAAAGCTGCAAGAAATTATAATAGTTTACAGATTTTTTTTTTAAGTGTGGAGAATCATTCCCCAAAAAAGAAGTTATGGTAAAATTCCAAAGGCGCATAGCTAAGCACGGTCTGGCAAACACATGACATACCTATCCTTGCGAGGAGGGTATAGAACAGGCCACCCCTTCAGCTTCTGCAAACCATAAATGTCACAAACATTCTAAACCACCCACAGAGGACCAACCTAAATCTGTATGTGGGTTCATCTACTCCATCCCACAACAGTCACTGAGCATAAAACACACAAAACCAAACCAAAAGGAAAAAAAAAAAAAATGTTTTCACACTATAGAAGAAAACTGAATAAGCAAACACTTGTCCATAAAGAGTTGACAGCGAAAAAAAAAACCTCCCAGACACCAAATGAAAACAATATCTGAATGCGAACCTGGCACCAGAACAAACGGAATAAAGTTATGAAAGCTAGGATTTGGAAAGTGCCATAATCATTTATAATAGCAGCAACTGTCCTGGATTTCCCTCATCAAAAAATAACATGGAGGCAGGCTACCAGCCATCAATTTCTGGATCTTACAATGCGTCCCAAGAGTGTAATAGTGTAATGGAAAGAAATGGTATAAGAGACAGAAAGCCTGATTCCTAGGCCTGTTGCTGCCCCAATCCAGTTAGGACACCTCGGGCATTTCATCACAGACGTGGAAGTTTTCAGAAGCCTAGGGAGTTCCCACTGTGGCTGAGCAGGTTAAGGACACGACAGGTTGTCTCTGTGAGGATGTGGGTTCGATCCCTGGTCTTGCTCAGTGGGTTAAGGATCCAGCCTTGCCACAAGCTGTGGCACAGGTTGCAGAGGTGGCTCGGAGCCAGTGTTACTGCGGCTGGGGTGTAGGCCTCAGCTGCAGCTCCTATTCTACCCCTAGTCTGGGAACTTCCATGTGCTGCAGGTGTGGCTGTAAAAAGAAAAAAAAATCTAGATGAACCTAACAGCCCTTTTAGATGGAGAATGTTATAATACATCTACACTCTCAGGCTTAGATTGTTAGGGGCTTTTGGTGGGGGGAAAGGCGGGAGGGAGGAGAGGAAGGGAGGCAGAAGAAAAGAAGATTAAAGGTTTATTTATTTATTTGAGGATCTTACATGGGAGAAGTAAAAATAAAAACAGAATCATCCTCAAGAAGTTTGGGGAGATATAGAAGAAAAAGACCTCTCCTGGTCTCAAGAAATTTATAGTGTAGTTCCTGAGATAAAAAAATAAGCAGTTTAGGAGTTCCCATCATGGTGCAGTGGTTAATGAATCCGACTAGGAACCATGAGGTTGCAGGTTCAATCCCTGGCCTTGCTCAGTGGGTTAAGGATCCGGCGTTGCCATGAGCTCTGGTGTAGGTTTCAGACGTGGCTTGGATCCCGAGTTGCTGTGGCTCTGGCGTGGGCCAGCGGCTATGGCTCCGATTGGACCCTTAGCCTGGGAACCTCCATATGCCGCGGGAGCGGCTCAAGAAAAGGCAAAAAGACAAAAAAAAGAAAAGAAAAAAGAAAAAAAAAAAAAAGGCAGTTTAGAGAAGTTAATCAAATTTTCTTTAGCAGAAAAAGTCTAATCTTGTGCCAGTACATATATCCCCTATAAAATATTCCCCTAAATGATTACCTAGCCTGTACCTTAATATCTTCAGTCATAGGCAGTTTAGTCCTTCACAGGCCAGCCCACTCTATTATTAGAAAATAATCTCTAAACATCTTTCTTCTAGGGAGTGAAAAATCAATTTCCTCTTAAATGCTGGCCCTGGTTCTCCCCTCCAGCTTCACAGAATATGCTATCCCTTCTTCCTCAATCAGAGCTTCAAATATTTGGAAAGAGCTGCTCCATTACAACACTCCTACTCGTTTCCAAGCCAGGTTCAACACTCACACTTCTTTCAACCCTTACTCATCTGACGTGGTTTCCAGAGCATTCATTGGCCGAGTCTTTCCAAGCCCGGTTTAGCAGAGCAACGCTTAACATGTGGCACCAGAATGCAACACAAGAGGCCAAATGTGGTCTAACAATTCAATCTGATTCAAAAAAAAAAAAAAAAATGCTCCAAATATTTGTCTTGATCTTAGCTATACTCCTATTAATGCACTCGAAAACACATTAGCTTGTTTTAGTTCATTTCAGACGACCATGACAAAAATAAGACCAGACTATTATCCAAACTATCATTTATTCCTCTGCTGCCATGTCTACGGTCACTGTAGTGTCCGTAGGACAAGTTTTTGAGCCATGTGGACCTGAGTGGACCCTGCCACTTGCTAGCTAAATGACCTTAAGCTGGAAAAAATACTGGTTTACGTGCATGGTTTCATCCGAGTCTCTGATAAAAATAATTTTTAAAGGTCAAAGCCAATGACAGACTTGTGTGGGACAGATGATTCTCTAGAATGACAACAATCCCTCAATCCAATTAAAGAGTGATTGCCCCTGAAGCCTCAGGCATGGACGACGAGATAAGCTGGTTAGTGAAGGAAAAGGAAAGAGAAGCGCTGATTCCATGCATCCGCCACAGTTCTAAACAATCTTGTAAGAGAGTTACATTGTTTTCACAGAAGGAATCAAAGAATCACGTCATCAAGGACTGTGTCTAAGGCCCCATGGATAATGAGTGGAGGAGTTGGGCTCAAACCGTTCTGTCCCCCTCCTGTTCCCAACCATTACCCTGGAAGATGAGCACAGGAAGAATGCATGTAGTTCTGGTCGGGGAGGGTAGGTTCAGGGTAGCAAGAAAGAGCACAAAGGTGACACAGAAGTAGGAAGCCAGAGATAAAGCTAGAAAGGTTAGCTTGAGGCTAAATTGCAAAAGGTCCATGGTAAAGAATTTGGACTTCAATCTGCCAGCTACTGAGTCAACTCCTACCAGATATGGTCAGTGGACAACTCATTCAAATATGTGAAAGCTAATTTCACAGGCAATGATAGGACTTTGGAGACAAATAGAGCAGCAAAGGCAGAGCATGTTTTGGGTGTATTGTTTTTGACAGGGTTGGGAAGGAAGGCTTTTGAAGCAGAAGTGATTTAAATCAGGGAGAAGGTGATACAAATATCTCAGAGAAGGAGTTCCCCTTGTGGCTCAGTGCTAACAAACCCGAGAGTATCCATGAGGACACCAGTCAATCCCTGGCCCCACTCAGTGGGATAAGGATCCAGCATTGCCATGCGCTGTGGTGTAGGTCACAGACATGGCTTGGATCTTGTGTTACTGTGGCTGTGGTGTAGGCTGGCAGCTGCAGTTCCCACTAGACCCCTAGCCTGGGGACATCCATATGTTGGACCTGCAGCCCTAAAAAGACCAAAAAAAAAAAAAAAAAAAACAAAAACAAAAAACAAAGCAAAACACAACCTCAGAGAAAAGCCTTCCATGCTGAAAGGCCCTGAGTACACTTGGTATTTTCATGTTTGAGAAACATAAAGGCCAACTTGCCAACCAGGTTGGAAAAGAATTAACAAGGGGAAGAGGTGTAGGAAATAAAGACTAAGAGATGACAAGAACCAGATCCTACAGTATTTTGGATTTGATTCTTCGTGTAATGAGAAGCCACTAGACAGAGTTTTGAGCAGGAAGTAAACATGGTTCAATTTACTATCATTATTACTATTTACTGAAATCATAATATATTAAATTTATGGTTCCCTAAAGTACCAGTCCTTAACTATCCAAAAAAAAGAGAGAGAGAGAGATTAATTTGGCTCACTAATTCTCAGTAAACCCACACAAGTTTCTAATTCTTAGCTAAGTGCTCATAAACTAAATATTACTAATCTGTTCAAGAATCTTGCCAGGAACTTGTTTGAGGTCCATTATTCCTTCTCCTCCCTGCCCCCAAATTCTTTTTTAAAACCCGTGACATTTCCCCTCCTCCCTCCTTGTAGCATGAAACGTAGGTAGTTAACAGGTACATTGTGTGGTACCAAATGCAGACGCAAAGGAATCAAAGAGAAGAGATGGACAGAGACAGAGAGAGAGAGAGATAGAACAGAAAAGCAGAAGGATTTGGACAGACAGAAAAGAGAGAGAAGTGGCCAAGGTGGGCTGCTGGAGATGGATGAAAAACATTATCCCACAGACAAAGTTCAAGAGAAATCACAGCCTGTCATTTCACCTAAAGCCTAAAAGAAAACCTACCAAAAAATAATAATAATAATAATAATGTCTATTCTAACCGGATGGCAGGATGATGGCTGAATTTTTCTTACATTTGAAGTTAATTTTTTATACTACTGTTATATTACTTCTATAATTTAAAATAATTTTTTAAAAAGAAAGGTAGGCAGGGCTATTCATTTTCTAGAGCTAACAGAAGTCAAGATAATCACAAATATTGAGACAATGAAATGTAAATCTTGAGAAGCTGCAATCAGACCCAATACATAGAGATTTTTCTATTTAAAAGTCAGAAAAACAGAGAGTTTTTTGGAAGAAGAATGATGAATTCAGAGCCTAAAGGAAAGAATACATAGTCTAGTAGCACAAAATTCTATTTTGTGACGCTGCTGGGTTTTTTATAATATACAATTGGATGATGAAAACTGAAGAGTCAGACCACAGAAGACCCTCCTGGGGTGTCCTGTAATGTCACATAGGTCGTTTCCAGCAACGTCCAGTGTTGCTGGAAATGGATAGGGTGGCTCGGTGTCTCTACCTGACCCCCATAATGGTTCCATATGGAGGAGAAAGCACAAATTCTTTTGGAAAAAAGGAAAACAAAAAACAAAAAACATGTGTGCACAGATACATACATATCACAAAAGCTAATCTAGGCAAAAAAAAAAAAAAATGTACCTAGTTTAAAAAAAAGAAAAGAAAAGAAAAGAAAGGAGTTCCCTTTGTGGTTCAGTGGTTAACGAACCCGACTAGGAACCATGAAGATGGGGGTTCAATCCCTAGCCTCGCTCAGTGTGGGTTAAGGATCTGGTGTTGCTGTGGGCTGTGGGATAGGTTGCAGATGCAACTCAGATCCCGTGTTTCTGTGGCTGTGGTGTAGGCCAGCAGCTGTAGCTCTGATTCAATCACAGCCTGGGAACTTTGATATGCTACAGATGCGGCCCTAAAAAGCAAAAAAAAAGATCTAGTACTTTCTCTTCAAAAATCATTTTCAGGAGTTCCCATCGTTGTGCAGTGGAAATGAATCTGACCAGGAACCATTAAGTTGTGGGTTCAATCCCTGGCCTTGTCAGTGGGTTAAGGATCTGGTATGGCCATGAGCTGTGGTGTGGGTCACTGACGAGGCTCGGATCCTGTGTTGCTATGGCTGTGGTGTAGGCCAGAAGTTGTAGCTCCAGTTTGACCCCTAGTGTGGGAACCTCCATATGCTGTGAGTGCAGCCCTAAAAAGCAAAAAAAAAAAAAAAAAAAAAAAAAAACCCACACATTTTCAGTGGCTAGGCTTTAAGAAATATCTCATTTTATGATCCATTTCCTCTAAATTACTTGTGACTTTTTAATGTTTCAAATTCTCCCTAGTAAGTATTTGAATGAAAAAAGTTTCCGTAACAATAATAAAAAAAACCTTTTCTTATCTAATTTTCTTTCACCTGACATTCTTGATGAACTTTACACAACAATGTGTTTTTATGAACCTTCATTTCTTTTTCCAAAGCCGTCAATACATACTCTATCAGTCACTGCTTTCAAAGATCAAAACTCTATTATTTGGCATCTACCTTGTTACACCAACAACAGGGTCCAAGTCTTATTTATTATTGATATAAAACTCTAGCTGCCTTAAACACAAATTCTACTTTTATATCTGTCCAAGAGGATGACAATAATTGCCTAGAAGCAAGTTTAGTTTCTTAAATTTTTTTTTTATATTCTGTCCTTACCATCTCTCTTCAAGTTCTAAAATGGTACCAAATACAACTACATCGGGTTTTGTACAGAAAGCTTTTGAAGGTTAGAAAAATCTCAGCTTTCTTTTTAAATTTACTTTTATTGTAGTATAACTGACCCAGCTTTCTTCAATAAAAATAATTCCTAAATATGATTCAAACTCAAAGGATTAATTCCATAAAAAGGCACAAACTGGAGTTCTCTTGTGGCAGAGCAGGTTAAGGATCTGGTGTTGTCACTGCAGAGGCTTGAGTTGCTGCCATGGCACCAGTTGGATCCCTGGCCGGAAAACTTCCACATGGCATGGGTGTGGCAAAATAAATAAATAAATAAAGGCACAAACTTCCTCTAATGTTTTAATTAGTATTTTAAAAAAACATTGGAGTTCCCGTGGTGGCGCAGTGGTTAACGAATCTGACTGGGAACCATGAGGTTGCAGTTTCGATCCCTGCCCTTGCTCAGTGGGTTAACGATCCGGCATTGCCCTGAGCTGTGGTGTAGGTCACAGACGTGGCTCGGATCCTGCGCTGCTGTGGCTCTGGCGTAGGCCAGCGGCTATAGCTGCGATTCGACCCCTAGCCTGGGAACCTCCATATGCCGCAGGAGCAGCCCAAGAAATGGCAAAAAGACAATAAATAAATAAATAAAACATTATCCCTGATAAATTTGTCTCACAAGATAATCCAGTGTTTACAATATTTTACTTTGATAAGATAGTCCACAGACATAACAATATACTCACTGGAAGGCTTAGGAATTCATTAAAGTAGTCCACAAGGAAGTCATCTGTTGCTAAAGAATCTTCCTGCAAAGATATAAAAACATAATATTATGCTTACACTAAGATGTCAATAGTATCCTCTCATTCTGATATCAACAGATTGTAATGCAGATTTTCACATCTTTTTCCGTTACGCAACGGTGAAGCCTCACTACAAAGAGTACACAGTGCTCTGGAAGGAAGGAAGAAGAGAATGGAGCATCCTCTTAAAAACCCTTGCTGCTGGAGTTCCCGCTGTGGCTCAGGGGTTAACGAATCCGACTAGGAACCATGAGGTTGCAGGTTCAATCCCTGGCCTTGCTCAGTGGGTTGGGGATCCGGAGTTGCCGTGAGCTGTGGTGTAGGTCGCAGACGCGGCTCGGATCCCACGATGCTGTGGCTCTGGTATAGGCCGGTGGCTACAGCTCTGATTAGACCCCTAGCCCGGGAACCTCCATGTGCCTCGGGTGCAGCCCTAGAAAAGGCAAAAAGACAAAAACAAAAAAACAAAAAACAAAAAGACCCTTGCTACTGTGCTTAGTTAGCAAACAGAACACATGAGAAATACAACATGACACTTAAAGAAACATAAATAAGTACCAAATATCACACATGTTAAATTTCCCACAGACTTTACTAAAAATACTTGCTTCATAAAAATAAAGGCAGAGTCAAGAAAGACAGAATCAGTGTTTGGGGTTCAGACGAAATTCAGAATGAAGATTTTTTTTTCTATCTTTTTTTTTTTTTTTTGGCTTTTTGCCATTTCTTGGGCTGCTTCCACAGCATATGGAGGTTCCCAGGCTAGGGGTCTAATCGGAGCTGTAGCCACAGGCCTATGCCAGAGCCACAGCCACAGCAACACCAGATCCGAGCCACGTCTGCAACCTATACCACAGCTCACAGCAACGCCGGATCCTTAACCCACTGAGCAAGGCCAGGGATCGAACCTGCAACCTCATGGTTCCTAGTCGGATTCGTTAACCACTGAGCCATGACAGGAACTCCCAGAATGAAAAATTTTTTAAACTGCCTAATGGGAGTGATAAACTAAGTGAAGAAAGTAATCCACTGCCCTCCCCCACAGAATGAGATAGTTTTAGGAATCAGGATCCTGCTTAACTTTTGCATGAAGAAACCCTGACAGTGTATGTGTTCTAAGAATAGAGATTGTACACACTGTCTTCCATAACCATCTCATCCACCCGGAGAGTCACTTGGAAGGTTGGCAAAACTGGAAAGCTACTGCCAAGAACAAATTCTCTCTTCCAAATAAAACACCTTACATTATTAGCAATTGTTTCCATTGTGTCCAAAGCACATCATTGCATACCCTTCTGTACAGTATATGTGCTTACTGTGCTATTCACAATTATATTTCAATTTTGCAAATCTAACATGAAAGTTGACAACATGACACAAGACTATTAATTCCATATGGCTGATAATTTTCTTCTTATACTAGCCAATTTTTTAAAAATTTGTTGAAGTATAGTGGGAAAGTGTAAGGAAGATAGTATAGTATACTAATACCTACTTTGGAAAATAGATTTTCAGGGTAATTTCCTTACGTAATTGCAGTAGCAGAATAGAGTTATAAACAGTCACTTAGCACATTTAAGTGATTATCAAAGAAAGTAAAAATCGAAACTGGCTAGAACAAAAATTCTCAACCACAACAAACAATAAACTCAGGCTCACAAACCTACTATCCTCACAGTGGTGCTTTAGTAATACATGCTCCAACCAATGTCTGATTGGCAAAGGTCTAATAAAGCAGAACTAGGCAGGTAACATTTGGTGGGGACTAAAAGGCTAAAATCTTTCAAATTTTACCTTTAAAGGTGCTTTAATTTTCTGGACTTCCTTTAGCAAACTATCTACTTTCTGCTAACTCTTAGGTGATGTAAACTGATTTCAATAAATATTGTGAGGATTTCCTAGGTAAAAGGCATTGTGCGATGGTAAGGGTGGTCAGATTTTGCACTACTGGCCTCATGATCAAAAATCCACAGATGGGGAGCTCCCTTGCAGCACAGCAGGTTAGGGACCTGGCGCTGTCATTGCAATGGCTCGGGCGGCTGCTGTGGTGGGAGTTGAATACTTTGAATGTGGTCCAGGAATTTCCACATGCCATGGGAGCAGCAAAAAAAAAAAAAAAGAAAAAAAAAGAAAAAAATCCCCAAAACTAAAAATCCACAGATTGGAAGAGTATTTTAAATTAGTAAGAGTAATAGGGTACCCTGGTACCAAAACCAGACAAAGACTCCACAAAAAAAGAAAACTACAGGCCAATATCACTGATGAACATCGATGCAAAAATCCTCAACAAAATACTAGCAAACCGCATCCAACAATACATTAAAAGGATTGTACATCATGATCAAGTGGGATTTATCCCAGGGATGCAAGGGTTCTTCAATATCCGCAAATCCATCAGTGTGATACACCACATTAACAAACTGAAGAATAAAAACCATATGATCCTCTCAATAGATGCGGAAAAAGCCTTTGACAAAATTCAACACCTATTTCTGATAAAAACCCTTCAGAAAGTGGGCATAACGGGAACCTACCTCAACATGATAAAGGCCATATACGACAAACCCACAGCGAACATCATTCTCAATGGTGAAAAGCTGAAAGAATTCCCACTGAGATCAGGAACAAGACAAGGTTGTCTGCTCTCGCCACTACTCTTCAATATAGTTCTGGAAGTCCTAGCCACAGCAATCAGAGAAGTAAAAGAAATAAAAGGAATCCAAATTGGAAAGGAAGAAGTAAAACTATCCCTATTTGCAGATGACATGATACTATACCTAGAGAATCCTAAAGACTCTACCAGAAAACTGTTAGAGCTCATCCGTGAATTTGGCAAAGTCGCAGGATACAAAATCAATACACAGAAATCGATAGTGTTTCTATATACTAACAATAAAAAAGCAGAAAAGGAAATTAGGGAAGCAATCCCATTTACCATCGCATCCAAAAGAATAAAATACCTAGGAGTAAACCTACCTAAAGAAACAAAAGACCTGTACTCTGAAAACTACAAGCCACTGATGAAAGAAATCAAAGATGACACAAATAGATGGAAAGATATACCATGCTCGTGGATTGGAAGAGTTAATATTATCAAAATGACTATACTACCCAAGGCAATCTACAGATTCAGTGCAATCCCTATCAAATTACCAAGGACATTTTTCACAGAACTTGAACAAAATATTTTAAAGTTTGTTTGGAAGCACACAAGACCCAGAATAGCCAAAGACATCCTGAAAAAGAAAAATGGAGCTGGAGGAATCAGGCTCCCGGACTCCAGACTATACTAAAAAGCAACAGTTGTCAAAACTGCATGGTACTGGTACAAAGACAGACATATAGATCAGTGGAACAGGATAGAAAGCCCAGAATTAAACCCATACACCTACAGCCAACTAATCTATGACAAAGGAAGCAAGACTATACAATGGAGAAAGGACAGCTTGCTCAATAAGCGGTGCTGGGAAAACTGGACAGACACATGGAAAAGAATGAAATTAGAACACTCCCTAAGACCATACACAAAAATAAACTCCAAATGGATTAGAGACCTAGATATAAGTCCAGACACTATCAAACTCCTAGAGGAAAACATAGGCCAAACACTCTCTGACATAAACGACAGCAACATCTTCTCAGATTCACCTATCAGAGTATTGACAATAAAAAGAAAAATAAACAAATGGGACCTACTCAAACTTCAAAGTTTCTGCACAGCAAAGGAAACCCTAAACAACACAAAAAGACAATCCACAGGATGGGAGAAAATCTTTGCAAATGAATCAACTGACAAGGGATTTATCTCCAAAATTTATAAACACTTTCTGTAGCTCCATACCAAAAAAACAAACAACCCCATCCAAAAATGGGCGGAAGATCCAAAAAAGACATACAGATGGCTGAGAAACACATGAAAAGATGTTCGGCATCACTCATTATTAGAGAAATGCAAATCAAAACCACGATGAGGTACCACCTTACACCAGCCAGAATGGCCATCATCCAAAAGTCTACAAACAATAAGTGCTGGAGAGGGTGTGGAGAAAAAGGAACCCTAGTACACTGTTGGTGGGATTGTAAATTGGTGCAACCACTGTGGAAAGCAGTATGGAGATGCCTCAGAAAACTAAACACAGAACTACCATTTGATCCAGCAATCCCACTCCTGGGCATCTATCCAGAGAAAACCACGACTCGCAAAGACACATGTACTCCAATGTTCATTGCAGCACTATTTACAATAGCCAAGACATGGAAACAACCGAAATGTCCAGTGACAGAGGAGTGGATCCAGAAGATGTGGTACGTATACACAATGGAATATTACTCAGCCATCAAAAGGAACGAAATACCAGCATTTTTAGCAACATGGATGGACCTAGAAACTATCATGCTAAGTGAAGTCAGCCATACAATGAGACACCAACATCAAATGCTTTCACTGACATGTGGAATCCGAAAAAAGGACAGACTGAACTTCTTTGCAGAACAGATGCTGACTCACAGACGTTGAAAAACTTATGGTCTCCAGAGGAGACAGTTTTGGGGGTGGGGGGATATGCTTGGGCTGTGGGATGGAAATCCTGTGAAATCAGATTGTCATGATCATTATACAACTACAGATGTGATAAATTCATTTGAGTAATAAAAAAATGAAAAAAAATAGTAATAGGGTAGTGTCCCCTGTTAGTTTTTCTAAAACAGTCACTTTGTTTTTTTGTTCTGTTTTTTGTCTTTTCCAGAGCTGCACCCACGGCATATGGAGGTTCCCAGGCTAGGGGTCTAATCAGAACTGTGTCTGCGGCCTATACCGCAGCTCACAGCAATGCTGGATCCTTAACCCACTGAGTGAGGCCAGGGATCAAACCCTCAACCTCATGGCTCCTAGTCGGATTCTTTAACCACTGAACCACAATGGGAACTCCTGTTTAATTTTTAGCTGTAAAACAAAATGTGTATTTCATAAAGTCTGGTAAACCTAAATATCATCTAGAACTTGATCACACTGCCAGAAATTTCTAGAGAATTCTCAGATTAATATATTCATTTCCAGATACCTCACACTTCTAAGAGACTCTTAGTGCTTTCCAAACCACCTGTGATGCAGTACCTGTTTTGTTTTTTCCTCTAATCCATTTCAGACAGATAATTCTGTAACATATAAATAAGACTGGGGAGTTCCCATCGTGGCTCAGCAGTAACAAACCTGACTGGTCTCCATGAAGACATGGGTTCAATCCCACCTTCTCAATGGGTTAAGGATCTGGTGTTGCCCTGAGCTGTGGTGTAGTTTGCAGACGCAGCTTAGATCCTGTGTTGCTGCAGCTGTGG
The DNA here is from genome assembly GCF_054392235.1 of Sus scrofa. Classification (NCBI taxonomy): domain Eukaryota; kingdom Metazoa; phylum Chordata; class Mammalia; order Artiodactyla; family Suidae; genus Sus; species Sus scrofa. The sequence goes on along the minus strand of NC_139386.1, from coordinate 36,920,784 downwards.
TGTAGGCTGGCAGCTGCAGCTCCGATTTGACCCCTAGCCTGAAAACTTCCATATGCTGCAGGTGTGACCCTAAAAAGACCATATATATATACATGAATGAATTACTAGAAAATGAAAAAAATATAATAGGCCCAACTTTTTTATTATTAAATTCAATATTCTGTCAAATTATCTTAAAGATTCTCAATGCTGACTCTCGATTCCTTTTTTTTTTTTTTTTTCTTTTTGCCTTTTTAGGGCCTCACCCTCAGCATATGGAGGTTCGCAGACTAGGGGTCGAATCAGAGCTGTAGCCACTGGCCTGCACCAGAGTCAGAGCAACACAGGATCTGAGCTGTGTCTGCAACCTATACCACAGCTCGCAGCAATGCCAGATCCTTAACCCACTGAGCGAGGGCAGGGACTGAACCTGCGTCCTCATGGATGCTAGTCAGATTCGTTTCTGCTGAGCCGCAACAGGAACGCCTCAATTTCTAAACTCATTTCCGGACAGACTGACGAGAGTTCTCAGACGGCACCAGTCTGCACACCCTCCTCAAGCAGCACTGCCCTGACCCTGCAGGGAGCACTATGCTCACAGCTGCCTCAGGTGCCCTGGAGCCCAACCACATTGAGAGGGTGTTTGCTGGGCCTGCAGTCACATCCTCAGTTTGCACTTCTTACAACCATGGACACTTAAAGTAGGACTCAAATACATCAAAAATCTGTATTTCTTTTCCAAATTACTATTATTATTTTTTGTCTTTTTGCCATTTCTTGGACTGCTCTCACAGCATATGGAGGTTCCCAGGCTAGGGGTCGAATCGGAGCTGCAGCCGCTGGCCTACACCACAGCCACAGCAACGCGGGATCCGAGCCACGTCTGCAACCTACACCACAGCTCACGGCAACGTGGGATCCTTAACCCACTGAGCAAGGCCAGGGATCGAACCCGCAATCTCATGGTTCTTAGTCAGATTCATTAACCACTGCGCCACAACAGGAACTCTTCTTTTCCAAAATTATATCTTAAGGTCTATCAATATTAAACATCAGTGTTTCTGCTGGTATCAGGGCAGTTTGTTCCACATTGGAAATAAGTGTAACCTCCAAGGGCCATCTGCTCAATCCTGTCACACTTTAATAGGAAGGCCTGCATTTCTCTAAATAAATGAGTATATTTCCCACTGCAGTTTCTAGTTCAATGTGTTCAGATATCTTGTCACATCCGTGACAAAGTCGAGTGAACCTGAGAACCTGATAAATCCTTTATTCTCAAGACAATCTGGTTTAAAAAACGGAAAGCCTTGATCTGCAGAAGCAGCTCAGTTACTCTCAATAGATTCCCACAATCCAGTCACTTGGCTGTAGTAAATGAACTAAGTCTCCATATTAAGGTTTAACATCTTCCAAATAACCAGTAAACTGGAGATGGTTAGTGGTACAATCAAGAGGAAGACTGAGTTACAATCAATTCCTCCATTACATCATTCCGTGAACCTAACTGCAAAATTTGCAACACAGATTCTCTGCTGAATGACGCAATGGAACGTAGGAACATGCTTTCAGAATTGAATACACTCTTGAAACCTGTTTTTTCATGTATTACAGGTGTGCCATCTGTGAAAGTGAAGTCAGCTTTTCCATTTTTAGTCCAAACTTCTCCAATTTCTTCCCGACAGAGGGTTAAACAGAAGAGTTTGTATGTGCTTGCTAATTTTAATAGGTAAAAATTTTTATTGCTTAAAAAATCATTTTGCTGAACCCTCCAATGAGATAAATGACAATTTCTTCCAACTCTAAAAGATGCAAGATATACAAAGAAGATCTTCTAAACAAGGAAAAGAAAAGGAGACATGGGCAAAAAACAAAGTCCAAGAAAGAATATAATACACGCCATAGGAAAACACAAAACGTTCCCTCTCAAAGGAGGGAAAGATGTGATTTGGTAAGGGAATCAGAAAAGACTCAAGTGGGGAAAACGGCATTTGAATTGTATTTCAAATAACTTCAAATGCTATATTTAAAAGTATACACAGGAGAGGCAATACTGCAGAGCAGAGAGAGAAATACATGAGGAAAGAGAGGCTGGAAGGCGAAACACAATAAAGGTGATCAGAGTTAGCCAATGGCACAAGTAGAAAAATAATCCAAGTTTCCAACTTCCATTCAAGCCCCTCACACATCAGACCAAAGCCATGCATCTAATTTCCAATGCAGAATCCCAAACTGACACACATTGGGAATATTATCATGGATCCGGAGATAGGTACAGTTTTGGAAACAGGGTACAATCCTATGAAGATGGATCTATTTTTCCCTTCTTCTTCCTAAAATATACGTAAATTCCTTTCTCCTTTCTAAACAAGCCCATCACCAGACCAGAGCCTACCACCAGGTATGACAATGACATGCAGACGTGTGGACAGACACTGGAATCTAATGGGTCACATCAAAGTGGACCTCTTCAGCCCTCAAGGCAACCAGGCTCACTCAGGGATGGCTGGCGCTCCCAGGATGGTGAGCTCTGGTTTTGAGTAACCTTGTTTGGGACTTCTCAGATCCAATTCCCTCCCCTGGAGATGATGATTTATGAGCCACATCTGATACCCAGGCATTGAGCACTGCCAAAGAGTTGCTAACGCCCCTGAACACAGATTTATTAGCTAGCTGCAGCGTATACCCCTATACTCTATGAAGCTGCTGGAGGAGTTTCTTTTTTTCTTTTTTTTTTTTTTTTTTTGGACTTTTTGCCATTTCTTGGGCCACTCCTGAGGCATATGGATGTTCCCAGGCTAGGGGTCGAATTGGAGCTGTAGCCACTGGCCTACACCGCAGCCACAGCAACACAGGATCCAAGCCATGTCTCCAACCTACACCACAGCTCAGGGCAACGCCGGATCCTTAACCCACTGAGCAAGGCCAGGGATCGAACCCAGAACCTCATGGTTCCTAGTCGGATTCGTTAACCACTGAGCCATGACGGAAACTCCTGGAGGAGGTTCTGTTCGCCATGTCCAAGAGGGACAGTTCACAGCCCAGAGTGCAGACAGCCTGGAGGAAAGGGGGAGGGGAGATCCTGGAAGGCTACAGATGACGGCCCCAAATCTTTGCCTTCACATATCCCAGGTATTTCTATCTGCTGGCAACAGACGGATCTTTAGCAGCATAGCAGCTAGATACAAGGTGATTTCTCGCAAAATGCATGCATATACTGCCATATCATCATTTTGAAATAAGTGAAACATTTCATTGACATCTAAATTTGTTTATCCTAAGGATGTTTAACACTATATTTGTCATGAAAAAAGGAAGTACTATTAAATTTAAAACTTAACATAAATTCTTGCAATTTTGAATGGGTATAAAGAAAACAGTGTAAAAGTTTTTAGTACTTACTGGGACATATCAATAGAGAGTCTTCAAGAGTATTAAAAGATCAGTATTGGGAGTTTCTGTCGTGGCTCAGTGGTTAATGAATCCGACTAGGAACCATGAGGTTGCGGGTTCGATCCCTGGCCTTGCTCAGTGGGTTGAGGATCCGGCATTACTGTGAGCTGTGGTGTAGGTCACATACGTGGCTCGGATCTGGTGTTGCTGTGGCTGTGGCGTAGGATGGCGGCTACAGCTCCAATTCGACCCCTAGCCTGGGAACCTCCATATGCCATGGGAAGAGGCCCTAGAAAAGGCAAAAAGACAAAAAAATAAAATAAATAAAAAATAAAATAAAAGTTCAGTATTGGAGTTCCCGTCATGGCTCAGCAGTTAACAAACTCGACTGGTATCCATGAGGATATAAGTCCAATCCCGGGCCTTGCTCACTGGGTTAAGGATGTGATGTTGCCATGAGCTGTGGGGATGTAGGTCACAGATGTGGTTGATGTGGATCACAGATGTGGTTGAGATCCCGCATTGCTGTGGCTGTGGCATAGGCTGGCAGCTACAGCTCCGATTGGACCCCTAGCCTGGGAACCTCCTTATGCTGCGGGTATGGCCCTAAAGAGACAAAAATCAATATTAAAACTCTTGGTTAGAAATTTCATTAGTAACTTCAAATATATATCCTAATATTAAAAAGGTATGTACATCCAAAAAGGAAATTAAGAAAATAAATCCATGCACAGTAGCAGAGAAAACAATAACAACCAAGGAGGGAAAGACTTACACACTGCAAACTAAAAAACTGCTGAAAGAAATTAGAGAATATATAAATAAATGCAAAGAAACACCACATTCAGGAACTGAAAGACCAGACTGCTAAAATGACAATACCACCTACCCAAAGCAATCTACAGGTTTAATACAAATATCCATCAAAATCTCAATGTCTTTTTTTTTATAGAAATGAAAAACCCATCCTAAAATTCACATGGAATTTCAAGAAATCTTGACTCGCCAAAATAATATTGAAAAAGAACAAAAAAACTGAAGGAATTATATATCCTGATTTCAAAACTACAGTAATCAAAACAAAGTGGTATTGGTATACAGACAGACATAGAGACCACTAGAATAGAATAAACTCCAGAAATAAATCCTTTCATATATGGTCAAATGATTTTCAACAAGGGTGGCAAGACCATTCAATGGAGACAGGACATTCAACAAACAGTGTTAGGAAAACTGCAGATCCACATGCAACAAAAGAATGAAGTTGGACCTTATCCTCATAACATCGTCAAAAATTGAGTCAGATTGGATCAAAGACCTAAACATAATGGCTAAAACTATAAAATACTTAGAAGAAAACACAAAGATAACTCCTCATGACTTTGGATTTGGCAACAGATTTTTTTTTTTTTTTTGGCTGCCCCGTGGCATGTGGAGCTCCCAAGCCAGGGATCGGATCCAAGCTGCAGCCGCAAACTAAGCAACAGCTTCTTAACCCACTATGCCAGGCTGGCGATCAAACCCATGTCCCGGTGCTCCCAAGATGCTGCCTATGCCATTGCGCCATAGCAGGAGCTCCAATATATTCTTAAATATCACATCTAGAGCATGAACAATGAAAGAAAAAAAAATGAATGAGACTGAAAATAAAAATAAACTTAAAATAAAAACTTGTGAATCAAAGGACTCTATTAGGAAAGTGAAAAGACAACCTAAGGGTTTAATATCCAGAATATACGAGTTCTTTTGTGGCACAGCAGGTTAAGGACATGGCATTTTCATTGCAGTGGCTGGGGTCACTGCTGTAGCATGGGTTCGATCCCAGGCCCGGGAACTTCCATATGCTGTAGGTATAGCCAAAAAAAAAAAAAAAGCCACACAGAATACACAAAGAACTCTAATAAAAGAGTCAGCAAGAAAAAAATAACCCAAATTCGTTTAATGGGCAAAGGACTTGAATAGATATTTCCCCAAAGATGTACAAATGGTCAATAAGCACATGAAAAGATGCTGAACCTCAGCAGCAACATGAATGTAAATCAAAACCAAAATAAGCACAGGAAACCATACTTAGTATTTTCTAATAACCTATAATGCAAAAGAGTTTGAAAAAATAGATATGTGTGTATAACTGAATCACTTTGCTACACACCTGAAATTAACACAGTCCAGTAAATGAACTTCAGTTTAAAAAACAAAACAAGGCATCACTTCACATCTACAGGGCTGGCCACAGTTTTCTTTTTTTAATGACAAATAACAAGTGCTGAGAAGAATGTGGAGAAATTGCAACCTCTGTACACTGCTGGTGGGGATGTGAAATGGTACAGCCACCATTCCCCAAAAAGCCAAACATGTAATTATCAGATGACCCAGCAATAGCCAAAAGGTGGAAACCACCCAAATGTCCGTTGATGTATGAAAGGATAAAATAAAATATGGTATGAACATATAATGGAATTATTATCCAGCCTTACAAAGCAATGAAATTCTGATACATGCAAGAATATGGATGATCCCTGAAAAAGTCTTGCTAAATGAAATGTGCCAAACACAAAAGGACAAATACTGTATTATTCCACTTAATACAAGTTACCTATTAACAGTCAAGTTCATAAAGACTGAAAGTAGAATAATGGTAACTGGAGGCTGGAGGAGGGGTGATGGAAAGTTATTATTTAATGGATGCAGAATTTCAGTCTGACATTATGAACAAGTTCTGGAGATGAACAGTGGTGATGGCTACACAATGTGATTGTGCTTAATGCCACTGAAATCATACACTTAGAAGATCTGGGGCCCGGGAACTTCCACAAGCTGTAGGCATGGTGAAAAAAAAGGTTAAAAAAAAAATCATACACTTAAAAAATGGTTAAAATGGGGGGAGGGGGTCCCATCGTGGCACAGTGGAAACGAATCTGACTAGTATCCATGAGGATGTGGATCCGATCCCTGGCTTCGCTCAGTGGGCTGGGGATCTGGTGTTACCATGAGCTGTGGTGTAGGTTGCAGATGCAACCCCTAGCCTGGGAACTTCCATATGCTCTGGGTATGGCCCTAAAAAGCAAAAAAAAAAAAAAAAAAAAAAAAAAGGTTAAAATGTAAGTATAATTTATGTATATTTTACAATAAAAAATTATGTATACACAATCAAATCCCAATGTATCAAACATAAAGCAGTCTGAATTATACTACTCTTACTATGATAAATTTATATTTCAGTTCTTATGGAATACGAAAAAGAGGCTGAGATTTGAGGGAAGTAATGAAGAGAAGCATTCAATTTATTACTTTTATCATTTATTTGTAGGAATGTATTTATACATTGCTTATATAATTAAAAATACACCCTCAAAGGAACTAATGAGAAAACTGAATATGTTTTTTATATATTTTTCCCTGAGAGAATTATCAAATATATATTAAATATAAAGTTAATAGACGGTAAGGTAGAAAAAAATGCCAAGAAAGAGGTGCTTAGGAAATACAGAATATTTATAAGGTGAAGCTTTGTAAAAAATGAATATAAGTGAGGCAAATTACACTAATAATTATATATTAAAATATTCAACCAAAATTTATTAATCATCTAATAACACACTCTGGGAATTGTGCTACTCACTATAGGGAATATTAAGGTGTACTAAGTCATAATATTAGCCCTACAGGAGTTCACAGTTTTGTTAAGAAATTACAAAATTTACAAACAGAAAGTTAAAATATATACAAGGTAATGTGTCCCTGACCACAAATGATTTATTCTAAATGCTACTCTCTCCTCTGAAGAATAAAACCCCATGTAAAGGTTAAAATAGTCTGCGGACACAATAGCACTGTACTTTTTAGATGATTGAGTGAGAAAATGCAATGAGAAAAACATTCCTATGAACATGGAAGCACATTAGGACTCTGCTGCCAATAATGGAAAGCCAAAGTAAATAGGGCTATTTCAATAACACAGAAGTTTCTATGTCTCATGTAATCATAAGCAGTTGAGAACTGGCATTGTGACTTCCCAGTGTATCAGGAGCTCGGGCCCCTTTGATGCTGTGACCCTGCCATCCTCAAGATTCCACTTGTACCTCATGATCCAAGATGACTGCTTCAGTTCCAGGATCGCATCCTCATTCCGGCCAGCAGGAAAGAAGAAAAAAGGCTTGTTCTCTCCCTTTACATTTATTTGAGTCTTAGAGGTTCTAATTGTGGTTCGACCAGTTCCTAGCTGTGTGACCCAGGGGTTATTAAATATTAGTAAACATTGCCTTTGCAGGAGTAGGACACAACACTTGTGCGTACCTTCCATTAGTCAAAATCTGGTTACAGTTAGCTGTAAGGGAAGCTAGAAAATGCAGTCTTTATTCTGGAGAGTATTATGTCTAGTATGTATTACAGAAAATGGTAGAACGGGAGTTCCTGTCATGGCTTAGTGGTTAACAAACCCGACTAGCATCCATGAGGATGGAGGTTTGATCCCTGGCCTTGCTCAGTGGGTTAAGGTTCTGGCGTTGCTATGAGCTGTGGTGTAGATTGCAGATATAGCTCGGATCCCGCACTGTTGTGGCTGTGATGTAAGCCAGCACCTACAGCTCCGATTGGACCCCTAGCCTGAGAACCTCCACATGCCTTGGGTGTAGCCCTAAAAAGACAAAAAGCGCCCCCCCCAAAAAAAAAGAAGATGGTAGAACGGATTTTGGGGAACCAGAGATCTCTGCCACATAACTTCTAAGAATACTGATGAGAAAAAAAAAAGTTAAATATTATATGCAAAACATGAATTATTTAATCTATAGATAATGCTTGGTGAGCCTATGAATTTGAGGATCTGGTCCCAAACTAAAAGCTGCACAAAGGCAATCTGGATAATTTTAGGTTGGAAAGGTTTCCTGGAGGAGATGAGCTGGACCTTGAAGAATGTGCAAGATTGTGAAACGGATAGGGGAGGGCAACTGAGATGAAAACTCAACAGCAAAAGCAAGGAGGCAAGCAGGGCAGTTTGGCTGGAGCAGAGGAAATGTGGAAATACTTTATAAAGCAAAACAAAAAAACAAAAACCCAGTATGAACAGTGTCTTTATCACATCGAAAATAGTGGAAGGTAAGGTTAAAGAAGGATAAAAAGTTATAGAAAAGATTCTGAATGCTAGAGGGAGGCTTTTGACCTTCTGGCTCTGCCTATTACTAGATGTGTGGCCTCAAGCTGGGCTAGTTAAACGCTGTGGACACAGACTTCCTCATCCATGAGCTGTGGGTTTTAACAACGACCTAATAGGGTTCTTCTGAGGTTATATACCCGCATGCAAGCAGCATTCAAGAAACAGTAACAGTAGGATTAATAAACACGCTGAGCAATCGAGTAATTTTCTTTAAAGTTAATAGCAATCTGATAGCCAAGGTAGAGTGATGGGAAAAAGAAAAAAATCTAAAGGTAGAGCAAAGCCACAGTTAGTAATCCAGCAGAGCTGATGCACAGGAGTTTGCGTTTATGCCTTAGGCGAAGAAAAACTGAAGTTGGCAGAGGAATATTGGAGACAGTGATAGGACTACTGCCAAAGTCCAGGCTTGGGGATGAGGGCCTGATTAAGACAGTAGCTGTGAGGATGGAGAAACAGATCTGGTTATGATAGGAACTTGGTAAATGATTGCAGGTGGGAGATGAAGGAAAAGGAAGAAAGGTTCTGGCTTGGATGACTGAATGGCCAGCGGTATAAGAATAAGAAAATAAGAAGCAGCAGAAGACAGAATGGAGTGAGGGGAGGACTGGTTCAGTTTATGGAAGTGATGCAGGGACATCCAGATAATGATGCTGAAGACGATGATAAATCCACAGATACAGAGTTCTGGCACTAGAAGAGATGTGTACATTTGGGAGTCCTGTGAAATGAGGGGAGCTGATGCTACAGAAGAAGAGGAGTTCCTCCAGAGAATCCTGAAAAGGGTCAACACTTTCATGGGCAAGGAAAAAGAGAAGCCAGAAAGGGGGGACATAAAAATGAGAGATGGGAGAACTGAGAGACCATGATATCAAAGAAACCAAGAGAAAGAGGAATTGCTAATAGAATCTTCAAGATACTATGAGTTTCCATAACCTGGGAAAACACGTAGAGAGGTTAGCAGACAGCTCAGAGGTTAAGGGTAATGTTGCTGGGTGCTGGTCAGAGAATTTCCGCTGGTGTTGGGATGGGAGAAGATTATCTCCAGAAATGCTTTCCTCCTGCTGGTATGGAGACCAGTTCAGAAAGCAGCCGAAAGAAATGTGCCACCACACAAAGTGAGGTCAAAGCAACAGGAAGATGGTTGGAGTTTCTGACACACTCTCTGTGCCTCTATCTGGGTCTCGCTGTCTCAGTGGCGGACCAAAGGTCTGGAACGTGCTAGCAGAGTCTCTATTTTCATAACCCCTAACAAGACTTTTTGAGACTTATCCTCAGCATCTGTGTGACTATGTATGCAATGTGAATACAGAGGCACTCACATGTGTTGAATAAAAAGCCAAAAGCAAATAAGAGAATTTACTAACAAGAGAAATAAGTGCTGGAGGACATAAGCAAGTAATCTAGAGACGTGCTTAGAGCTCTTGGAATCAAACCTTGCTGCCTCCTATCTGTATTACCCTGGGCAAATTCCTTAACTACACAGTGAGGATCATAGGAGAACCCCAAACCCTAGATAGAGCGCTCACCTAAATGACAACATGTATAATGTACCTGGCAAAGTTCTCATTACTCAACTTTTCAGATGAGAACATTAAGTCGATTTTTGAAGGAATCATAACTATACACTGACCACTTATTATCAATCGATGCCACCTACTAATGTTTGCTGTAACCAGGAACTGCACAGCCACATCACAAGAAAACCACAGAGATAAAGCCTACCTCTGATGGAGTCATTAAAATAAGTTTAGCAAAATTAAATAAATTAATTTAATTAAATAATTTATGTAAAAGAACTTAAACAATGAATAGCATACATCATAAAAATCATTTGGCTCCTTCTTAAAAATGTACCTGTTAAAAAATAAGAACTTCTTGTAGTCAGCACTAGTGTTAGGAAACCAAAGCTTCTATTATACTCATTTGGCAAAAAAGAAGAAAACACACAGCTTTTTTCTATGATCTATGATCTACTTAAAGAAAAAAGTCAAGAAAACAGAAAAGTAGCCCTCTAAATTGTACTTACAAATTCTTCTTCTGTAATAGCTGGTGGCTCTGAAACAAGATAAAATATTACATTATCTCACTCAAATCTGATTTCCTTTTAAAGTAAATGAAATAATTCGAGACAGTACTTAGCCCTGCTTTATACGTGGGCAAGCTCTGTAAAAATTTTGGCCCTCTGCTCCCCCTCTGCACATGGATTGAATTTTCAGCTGGAATTCAAGGTGGAAGTGGGGAAGAAAGGCCTCTGGAATCCAGCTTGGTCACTAATTCACCACGACCCTGGAGTTCACCTTACTAGGTGGTGCCTTCTATTACTCCCGCTGCAAAACGGAGACTTAAGCGAGATCAAGGAAGACGGTGCCAACGAGGCACTGTACAAAGAGGGCAGGGGGAAGCTGCATTCGTAATAAAGGCGATGAGACAGCTCTGAAGCCAGGGCTTCGAATGCGGGGCCGAGAAGGAAGCCCCGAGGTGGTGCGCGGAGAGGCTGCTCCGCCGGGCAAGAGCGGCGGCCGCCGTACCGCGCCCGGGCCCCGGCCGCCCACCTACCGGCCGTGAGCCGCTTCTCGGGCATGCTGCCGCCACCGCCGCCGCCGCCCGCGCCCCCGGCACCGCGCGGGCGGTCAGGACACCCTGGGCGCGGGCCGTCCGGCCCCGGGAGCGGATGGCGACGCGGAGCGGCGCGCGGACCCGGGTTGCGCCGGCCGCTGTGGCCCCCGCGCCGCCTGAGTTGCTATGGAGCCAGGACAATGTGGGCGCCGAGCAGCGGGCCGCCGGGGGCCTGGGAGCCGCGCCCGCGCTCGGGGCGGTCACGCGCCTGTTGAGGCTCCCGGGCCGAACCAGGGCCGCGCGGGCAGCCCCAACCTCCTCTGGACCTGGGGCCAGTGCCGCTGCCAACGGCTGCGGGTGACACGCGACCCAACGGCCCTGGGGATGCGTCGCCCTTAAAGCCCGAACCAGCCGGGGCCTCGCCGCGGTGGCGGCCGCGGCTGCAGCCTGTACTCCCCGCTCGAGTTCCCACCCGCACCGTCCACAGTAAGGAAAGCCACGCTCCGAGCCGGTGAGGGGGTGGAGGCCAGACGGACTGGTCCTGAGAAAGACGAAGAAGGAAGGGAAGAGTTTTCTCGACACCGAAAGAGGACGAGAACTCGCCACTCTGTTCTGGAGCTCACTCCCAGTTGTAGGAGAAATGCGGGCACAAAAAGTGCAATGTTCACGTGCTTTAGGAACCAGGCCTTCCCCACACTTTTGCTCCAGTGGGTTAGGGCAGCCGATTTCAAGACAGCTATGATTTTTTAATTACTAGAGAAGGCAGGAAGAGGGGACAAGAAACTGAGGCTGCCCATAAGGTGTGTTCCCAGAAATGTTATCATAGAGGAGTTTAAGTGAAAAGTGAGATGTGAGAAAAGGAAAACAATAATTCTATTTAGAATAAAAACGCTTTTAGAAATGTCGCTGCTAAATGTCCCAGCCGGGACCTCTTCCCATGAGCCTAGGAACCTAAATTCCATTGCTGCCCATGGTAGCTATTCTTGAATGCTTCCAAATCAAAATGTCCAAAAGGAAATTCACATTTTTACTAGAACTTGTTTTCAAGTTTTATCTTCCTATATAAATCCCATGTTCAGTAAGTTCATCCACCAGGTGACTCAAGCCAAAAGCCCTGTATGCGATCAAGCACTAGGTCCTGCCAATTCTACCTTAATTCTGGAATCTGGATATTCTCTCCATTCACACCAACCACCAGAGTCCTGGCACAGGCTCCCACCTGGACTGTTGTAAAAGCTTCCTAACTTTCCTCAATCTTGCTGCTTCTAAAGGAGTTCCCCTTAAATTCCTTCTCCTTGCTGAGAGCAGAATCGTCTAGATGCAATTCTGATCACCTTGAAGCCTTCAGTGGCTCCACCTTTGCTTCCTAGGCAACCCCCCCCCAGGTGTGTGAGTGCTTAAGCAAACAAGGAGTAAGACAATGGGTGCTGGTACTGCAAGAAACCCACACACCTGCTTAGTTACATTTATTGCCTTTTCAATAGTACAAAGGCCAAAAGCAATAAACCACTACCTTGGCCAAACAGTCAGCGCCAGATGAAGTCAAGGGAGAGCAATGAGGGAAGGAGAAAGAGGATACTTGAGGGAACAGATCATCAACAGCTTTGTCTGCCCTCGTTAGGACTCTAGCTTTGATTCTGAGTGAAACCCAGACTATAGAGTTTGAACCAGAAAAGTTCCACGTTCTGCTTTTATTTGAAAAGGATCACTCTGGATGCTGTGTAGAAGAACGCAGATGGGCACAAGTTGCAGCAGGCAAGAGCTGATGGGAGCAGTAACAGGTTTGAGATGGACTCGGAGTCTACATATATTTTGGTAGAGTCAAGAGGATTCCCTGACAGACTGGATGCAGGAATGAAGTAGCAGAAAATAACTCCAATGTTTTTGCCACAAGCATCGGGTAGAATGGAGTTGGAATCGTCAGAGATGGGGAAGGCTGTGAGTGGACCACAGGTGGGAGAAAGGTTAAGAAGCCTATGAGCCATGCAAGCAAAGATTTTGAGTTTGCAGTTAATGTAGAAGCCTGGGATTTGGGAGATATAAATTTGAGAGTTGACATATAAGAGGGCTTTCCAGGGGTTTTGCTTGCTCTGTTTCTGTCACCAGAGGAGCCCTGCTGGCCTTTACTGGGCTAAATTTCCTCATTCTTCAGTACTCAGCTTGGGTCTCATCTCCAATATACCTTCCATTGAGTTCCTTTGATTGGCCTCTCTTGCTCCTGCGTACTTGGTACAAACTCCTATCTTAAAGGGATACCCTCTACTCTCAGCGCCCCTCACCAGACAGTAGAATCCTAGGAGTGAAGGAAAATTCTCATTCTTTTAACAACTCCCCTACCACGACTCAGTGCCTACTACATATCTTCTCTCTATTGCAGTCATTTTGCACTGTGCCCTGCTCACAGGCAATATTTGTTAATTCCAGTTTTAGATAGTCATATTGATGAGATAACTAAATTTTTTTAACATTAGGTGTGGCTAACATTCATTGTGCACTTCCTGTGGGCCTCTAATAATAACCCTAGGAGATTACTATTCTCAACAATTTAAGAAACTGAAACTTAGAAAAGTTAGATAATTTGCTCAAAGACAACAACTTGAACGTGTGAAGCCACCAGCTGATCCTCGTATGTCTGATCCAAAGCCTTTGCTCTTTAACAGCCATGCTATGCACCTTTTCTCTCTAAAAAGAATCTCATCAGAGATTTAAAAAATAGCCCAAGAATCATAAAAACTATAACTTGGACCCAAATGCTTAGGTTATAAGCTATCCTAATGTTTTGATGACTTCTTTGTTAACAGTTTTATTGAGATGCAACTCATATTAAATACACCTGTTTAAACTGTATGAGCCAGTGGGTTTTAGTGTATTCAGTTGTACAACCATCCCTACAATTTTCTTCTTTTCAAAGAAACCTCATACCCTTTGGCTGTCACCTCCATTATCCCATCCCCACCTAAACCCTATGTACCCACTAATCTACCTTCTGTCTCTCTATATTTGCCTATTCTGGACATGTCATATAAGTGGAATCACACCATATGGTGGTCTTTTGTGACTGGTTTCTTTCAAGTAGCATAATGTTTTTAAGATTCATCCATGTTGTGGCATGAATCTGTTCTTCATTCCTTTTCATTGCTGAGTAATATTCTATTATATGGATATACAACAATTTGTCTGTCAGTTGATGGACATTTGGATTGTTTCTACTTTTTGGCTATTATGAACAATGCTGCTCTGAGCATTTGTGTACAAGTTTTTGTGTGGGCATATGTTTTCCTTTCTCTTGGATACATACCTAGGAGCAGAATTGCAGGGTAATGTGGTAATTCTTTGTTTGGCAACTCTATGTCTACAGACTATTTTACAAATTGACTGTACCATCTTATCACCAGCAGGTGAGGGCTTCTGGTTCTATTATATCTTCACTAACACGTATCATCTGTCTTTTTGATTCTAGCCATCCTCCTGGGTGTGAGGTGGTATCTCTTTGTGGTTTGGCTTTTGTTTCACTTATGACTATATTTTACATTTTATGTTTCTTCCCCTAAACTCACTAGTTTTTCCAAAAAAACCTTTTTCTACCACTCACCAATACCATTGTTGAAAACTAAGGAAGTTCAAAAATCACACTTTATAGTGAGAACTGTATCTACATAAATGGAATCAAGTTTTTGTTAATTCTCTTCTGATGCTGGACATGTTATTAGCAAATTGGATGTGTTTGGGATGGACTTTCTTAAACACAGACTTTGTAGTATGCCTAAAGTCAACCTGGAGGAACCTTGGAGAGCATCTCAGTCTCCCTGCAAAACAGCTAAAACTGTGATATCATGAGAAGCCAACAGCAGCATGGAACAGCACAGAAGTGACATCAAGTTAAGCTGTGATGGACAAAGAAAAATGATCAAGCTTCCAAATACAAACCCTAAACCAACTATCCCAAGGGCTGATCTGAATTGTGAGGATTAATTTGCTTCAGGGCTTCTCTATGTAGCCTGCTCAGAGTGAGAAGCTACAGGGATTGGGCCTATGATTCTCACAAGAACAGCTGGAGAGACTGACATGTATGAGTACATGCATGTGTATATATCTCCTCGACAATCAAAAGCATACTTTTCAGGCCATTTAGTGTATCAATCCTTCCTTGGGTTGGGTGTGATAGAGTCAAACCTGGGCCTAGTTCTGAATGTGAACAGTAATGGCATCAAAGGATGAAACTCATTATCATTGTGATTTTAATTTTTGATAGTAGTGGGATATTTAATAGGCTGAATGTACAAATGGACAACAACATACATGACAACAGAACTCTAATAACCTCTCCAGCAACGAGGGTGGGAAGCCAAGCCACACCTTCTGCAGCAACAGGCCCCAGGTGGTCAGGACTTTGTCAGTAACTGCCAGTTTCTCTAATTTTTTTTTTTTTTTTTTTGGTCTTTTTGCTATTTCTTCGGGCCGCTCCTGCGTCATATGGAGGTTCCCAGGCTAGGGGTCGAATCGGAGCTGTAGCCACTGGCCTACGCCAGAGGCGGAGCAACACGGGATCCGAGCTGCGTCTGCAACCTACACCACAGCTCACGGCAACGCCAGATCCTTAACCCACTGAGCAAGGGCAGGGACCGAACCCGCAACCTCATGGTTCCTAGTCGGAGTCGTTAACCACTGCGCCACTACGGGAAATCCCAGTTTCTCTAATTTTTGCCCCCACTTCTGATTCAGGACCAACCAGAGAAGGCCAAATACATTTACCTAACTAGTAACATGGGATGCCTGCTAGAGTCTTGATAGTCCGCTTCCAGCTTGCCCATTCCAACAGAGTACACCTGAAGTCTTCCCCTTTGTTCACTACACCGCTTTCCTACTCTCCTGCCTGCCTTGGAGCCACTGCCACAGCGAGTGATGATAGTTCACTCCTTTGCTGCATCAAGCTCTGAATAAATAGCCTCTGTTTGTTCTCATTTGGGTTGTTTTCACTTATTTCCACACAGCTAAACTCTTATCTGTAATTTTTACATGACTCATCTTTATTCATGAATAAATGAATCAAAATGACAGGATAATGTGGTAGAATGTTTTTCCTAGGAGCTGGATGGAAGCTCAGCATCTAATGACATACAATGCCATCCCCCACTCCAATCCCTAAGGTAACTGCAGTTGTGGGAGAGAGATCAGAAGCACAGGTTATAAAATTTACATGTTGTTTCTTTGCATTTTCTTTTTGATAATCACTGAGTCTTTTTGTGAAATTTCATATCTATATTGAATAACAACTATACACATCCATATCACATTTAACTAGAAAACAGCATTCTTCTTTCTATTTCCTCACTTAACAGTTCAGAGCTTTTTGAAGAAGGAACATAATTAGTTTAATACATTCATTAAGCAATTTCTTAACTTATCCAAGATAACTACCATCTGGACCTGCTGGTTTAGATTTATTCTAATTGTCAATATATTCCATTACATTACTTTGTTTCTTTCATAAACTGATGAGATAATTCAATTTTTTTAACCCTTCCCTAGTTAAAGTTTTAAAACTCTAACATTGCTCTAGGATTTTAGAATTTTTAAAGAAGTAGAGAATACATTATTTTTTTTTCTCCTCCTTTTTCTCTTTCTCCCCTTCCCCACTAAAAAAAAAAAAAAATGGATTTGAGTTCTAAGGGATTTCTTGACTTATGTTGGTCTTTCTTGTAGGCCCGGCACCTAGAACAAAGCTTGCCATGATACAGTAAGTGCTCAATAAATGTGTTAATGCGTGAATTATATTTAATGAAGAAATAAATTTTATACTATTTGAAGTTATAAAACAATAAGATACCATTATCCCCCTTTTCAAAAACTCAGAATCAAAACACTGACAACACTGAATGCTGGTGAGGAGGTGGAACAGCAGTAACTCACCACATTCAATGCTGATGAGACAACAAAATGTTACAACCACTTTGGAAGAGGTTTGATGGTTTCTTATAAAACTAAAGATACTCTTACCATATGATCCAACAATTGTGTTCCTTGATATTTACCCAGAGGAGGTAAAAAGTTATGTGCAAACAAAAACCTTTACATGGTTGTTTATGGCAGCTTTATTCATAATTGCCAAAACTTGGAAGCAATAGTAGATGGACTGTGGTACCTCCACTCAAAGGAGTTGTATTCAGTGCTAAAAAGAAATGGGATGTCAAGCCACAAAAAGACATAGAGGTAACTTAAATGCATATTACTATGTAAAAAACCAATCTGAAAAAGGTTACATACTATATGATTCCAACTATATGCCATTCTGGAAAAGGAAAAACTATGGAGATAGTAAAAAAAAAAAAAAAGCAGTGGTTGCCAGAGGTTAGTGAAGAGAGATGAGTAGGTAGAGCACAGAGGATTTTTGTATCAGTGAAACTACACTGTCTGATATTAAAATGGTGGATACAAGTCATTACACATTTGTCCAAACCTTTGGAAGGTACATGGACTTTGGATGATTATAATGTGCATATGTAGGTTCATCAGCTACAACACATGTCCCACTCTGGTGGGGACATTGATAATGGGTGGCTGTGCTGTGTGAAAAAAGGGAATCTATGGGAAATCTCTGTTCTTTATTTTTTTTTACTCAATAAATGTAGATTTAATGAATGAGTGAAAATTTACAAGATCGAAATGCACGGAATTCAGCAAATGCCTGCAAAGAGCTACTAAATTTAACTTTTTTTTTTTTTTTTGCTTTTTTTTAGAGGCTCACCTACAGCATAAGGAAATTCCCAGGCTGGGGGTTGAAAGGGAGCTGCTGCTGCTGGCCTACACCACAGCCACGAAGGATACAGGCCACATCTGTGACCTACACCACAGCTCAGGGCAATGCCAGATCCTTAACCCATTGAGCAAGGCCAGGGATTGAACCCGCATCCTCATGGATTTGTTTCCCCTGTGCCACAATGGGAATCCCTATTTTATTTTATGTTGGAGTATAGTTGATTTGCAATTTACAATCACTTGTGTTTTAAGTATACAGCAAAGTGATTCAGTTATATATGTATATATCTATACTCTTTTTAAAAATTCTTTTCCATTATAGGTGATTACAAGATAGTGAGTAGAATTCTCTGTTCTGTACAGTCCTTGCTGATTGTCTTTTTATATATGAGTGTGTATGTTAATCCCAAACTCCTAATTTATCCCTCCCTCACTTCCCCTTTGGTAACCATAAGTTTGTTTTCTAAGTCTGAGTCTGTTTCTGTTTTATAAATAGGTTCATGTGTATCATTTTTTTAGATTCCATATATAAATGATATTATATATCTGTCTGTCTCTGACTTAGTTTGCTTAGTGTGATAATCTCTAGGTCCATCCATGTCACTACAAATGGCATTATTTCACTTTTTATGGATGAGAAATATTCCACTGTGTACATATACCACATATTCTTTATCCATTCCTCTGGTGATGGACATGTTATGTTCCTTCCCTGCCTCAGCTATTGTAAATAGTGCTATTATGAACACTGAGGTATTTTTTCAGATTCGAGCATTTGTCTTTTCTGGATATATGCTCAAGAGTGGGATTGCTGGAAGATCTATTCATTTTTAATTCCCCAATCCAGTCTCAGTGGTCAGGAAAAATAGAAAATCCAAGAGCTTGGAGTTCCCATCGTGGCTCAGTGGTTAACGAATCTGACTAGGAACCATGAGGCTGTGGGTTCGATCCCTGGCCTTGCTCAGTGGGTTAAGATCCAGCATTGCCGTGAGCTGTGCTGTAGGTCGAAGATGCGGCTCAGATCCTGCATTGCTGTAGCTGTGGTGTAGCCCAGCAGCTACAGCTCCAATTGGACCCCTAGCCTGGGAACCTCCATATGCCCCCAGTTCGACCCTAGAAAAGACAAAAATGAAAAAAAGAAAATCCAAGAGTTTGAATTTCCTATCTCCTTACTTGAAGCCAAACCAATAGCAAGTGATTCTCTAATATTCAGGGAGCAAGGGGACCAAAGACTTGCTGCAGTGGGAAAGGGGTACCACTCAGTCAATATAAACAGCAGAAGCCAAGTCTAAATATCTGGAGTCAAACAGCCACCACTTAACCTCAGCCCTAAATTCACTAGTGTGGACAAACTCAATTTTAAAGTCCTCTAAGCCTTATCTTAAAGGGGAAAAAAAAAGCAAATAATAATGGTACCATTCTTACAGCACTGCTCTTCATATAATGAGATAATGTCTGTAAGATACATGGTTCACTTCCTGGCCAAAGTAAAAATTAGCCACCAACAATAAAGAGCTATAAATATTTCAAATCGAGGTCACTGTCTCAGGATTCCACAGCTCATTAGAGAGCAGTAAGAAAGGACAGCCCTGCCCTTGGGATATTTACACTCCTCAGGAGCCAATTCCAAAGCACTTACAAAGTAACTTGGAAATTAGTGCAGATTAGCCTCTCTATCAGTACTTAAGGAGAGAGGCAGCAGTGTACATTTCCCTGGCAGCAGAGAACAAGGGAAAAAGAGGCCTTTAGTGACAGCAGCCTTGACAACTCCTCCTGTTCAACAATGACACAGAGCCTCTCCCTGCCCCCGCAGCCTCCCCCTGTATACCTAACTCAGGTGGGCTAGGAAGGATGGCGGGGAGGGCTTTTGGCAAACGGTGAACTTCTGTTCAGTGCTTAGGCTCTGGACTAAGTACTGGGGACTCCGACACAGGTCAGGGAACTTCACGATCTTTCAAGGAAAGCGTGAAAGTTCTGGTAAGTGCCCTGAGAACACAGGTACGAAGGGTCTCCAGAGAGTGACATAGTCAGCCTGGGAGTGGGGGAAAGTCCTCAGCCCTGGTGTCCACTGAGCAGAGTTTTTAAAGGCAAACAGGAATGAGGCAGGGGGAAGGGAGAGACTGACAGGCCAAGGAGAAAGCAGCATTGGCAAACTAAGTGGTTGGAGGGCTGGCAAAGGGAGTATGAAGGAGGCAGTGGCTCAGTCTTTGCTCTCTCAAAACAAACAACTATATTTGAAGTTCCCTGTGGTATCAGCTGATAAAGTAAAGAAAGCTGCGATTTAGATAAAATTTATCTGATAGCAGCTGAAAAAGAAAACCAAGATTGGAATGAAGTTTACCTCATATGACAACCAATTATTATTAACTCAGCAATTCAGTTTATTAAGATTTTAAACAAATGAGAAAAACACTCAGATTTTGTTCTTAAATAAGATCACCCAGATGGTAATTTGTTTGTTTTTATCCCATGACTTTATTATTATTAAGTTTTTAATTTCATTTTGTTTTATTATTTTTTTTTTGGCCACATCCACAGCATGTGGAAGTTCCTGGGCCAGGGATCGAACTTGCACCACAGTTGGAACCTATGCCACAGCTGCAGCAAAGCCAGATCCTTAACCTGCTGCACCACACAGGAACTTCCTAAAATATTTTATTTTATTTTTTTATTTTCTTTTTTTTTGTCTTTTTGCCATTTATTGGGCCACTCCAGCAGCATATGGAGGTTCCCAGGCTAGGGGTCAAATCAGAGCTGTAGCCACCGGCCTACACCAGAGCCACAGCAACGCGGGATCAGAGCCACATCTGCGACCTACACCACAGCTCACGACAATGCTGGATCCTTAACCCACTGAGCATAGGCCAGGGATCGAACCCACAACCTCATGGTTCCTAGTCGGATTCGTTAACCTCTGAGCCATGACGGGCTCTCCCCCTAAAATATTTTAAACATTTAAGATTATTCAGCATTTTTCAGGTGACACCCAAATAGGCTTCAAGTTAGTAATATTTACCAACCCACATGAAAACATTTATGAAATAAAATTACATTCAGCTATAAGATTAACAAGTTCTGGTGGTCTAAGGTTGAGCACGGTGATTATAGCTAATAATACTCTATCATACACTTGAAACTTGCTAAGAGAATAAAGCTTAAATGTTCTCACCTCACAAAAAAAGAAATAGTAATTATGTGATAAGATGGAGATAATCATTTTGTTTATAACTGTATCAAATCAACATATTATACACTTTTTTTTTTTTTTTTTTTTGGGCCTCATCTGTGGCATGTAGTAGTTCCCAGGCCAGGGATCAAACCCATGCCAGAGCAGCGACCCGTGCCACCGTAGGGACAATGCTGGATCCTCTACTGCTAGGACACCAGGGAACTCCCAACATGCTGTACGCCTTACATTTACACATTGTTATATGTCAATTCTGTCTCAATAGATCTAGGGGAAAAAGTAAAATACTTTACTTCCTTTAATATAAGTACTATGATCTGAACACATATTTCCCTCTTTTGAATACCAACATACTCAAAAATATCTTTGCCACCCTAATACACAAAAATTTGAACGTATTGCTTAAACTTTCTGCATTATATACCACTTAGTCATAAGGTGATACATATTTAACCCCTAAAGTCTCAAATCCTCTGTCCCTTAAACACCTTACATATATATACATGTATACATATAAAGCATACCTATCATAATTGTCATCATATTATCATATATTATCATATGATTTGTTATCATATTATATGATTATTATTAATTCAGCAATTTAATCAATACTTGCTGCATCGTTTATCACAAGTCATTCGACTAAAAGAGGCAGAGAGGAGTTCCTGTTGTGGCGCAGCGGAAATGAATTCAGCTGGTAACCATGAGGTTGCAGGTTTGATTCCTGGCCTCCCTCAGCGGGTTAAGGATCAGGCGTTGCCTTGAGCTGTAGTGCAGGTCACAAACGCGGCTCAAATCTGGCATTGCTGTGGCTGTGGTGTAGGCTGGTGGCTGCAGCGCCAATTCAACCCCTAGCCTGGGAATCTCCATGTGCTGCAGGTAGGGCCCTAAAAAGCAAAAAAATTTAAAAAAAACCCAAAACTTAAAAAATAAAAGAGGCAGAGAGGTGAATAATACAGTTCTGCTCTTAAGGGACTTGCTAATGGTATAAAACAAGAATTTAATACAAATAAGACATGCCAGAAACACCACAAGAAAGGTATGAATAAACACTAGATGCAAAGAAGCTAAGAATTTTGTCTTGGAGAGTTCAGAAAATGACTCATAGAAAGACACTAAGGATTAGCTGGATTCGATGGCATTTAGAGCGGCAAGAGAAAGAGGAAGTGACAGAAAGCACAGGGCAAGTTTAGAAAACAGTAAGGAGTCTAGTTTGGCCGGAACGAAGTGTCCAGGGTGGAATGAGGGGAGAGATTGCTAGAAAGTTAGGACCATTCGGAGATCCTAAGTTCTGCTACATCTTTAATAGGAACCAACATAATTGGAGCCACATTTTAGTACAAATAACCTGGCAATGGACACTTAGGACAGAGTCAGATGGAGAGAAAGTGGAAGCAAAGAGATTTGTTAGGAGGCACTGAGCAGAATCTAGTCAGGGTGTGATTAGGATGTGAACCAGAACCACCTTTCTGCAAAAATAAGAATTCCAGAGGGAATAATTGGTAGAGCGCCACCACCAGTCACCTCCACACTCCTACTGCTCCTTCCATTCCTCTGGCTCCCCCGTCAGTGATGAGGGAGCCAGGATGGCAGAGCCATTGGGCAAGTGAACACAGATGGCCAAGGTACAGACCCGGCTGCCAACAAGGTGTTCTGTTAAAAGTCATCCTAGCCACTCTTGCAAGCCAGCTAAAATATTTTAATTACCACTCTTAGTAATAACTGTACCAAAATTTATTCTATACACACTTTAAAAACTAACTCAAGGAACATTTCCCATATCTGGCAATGTCAGAGCACATCAATGTCAAATACATAAAAGCTAAATTCACTTTTTTTGAAGGGGCGCCAAACTCACCATAAATGAGTCTTTGGCGCCTCCTTGTGGAATGCTTAGAGTGAGCTTTGAAATATTTACACACAGAAGCAATAATGGGTATTTCCATGTTTTCAGATATTTAAAGCATTTTCTATATATATTACACCACTTTAAGAAACACAACTTAAAATAATCCCATAACTTAATTCAGAGCAGAAACATAAGACATAAAATATAGAATATATTCAGTAAATGTTTGCATCATAAATTTGATAGTTTTGCTTTGTGTCACAAATTAAGCAAAGGTAATCTGAAAAACTTAGTTTTACAGTGATGCGTAAGTATCGAAAAATGTTTTCTCAATAGTACTTCTACCTTTAAATTATTGCTAAGAAATCCATAAGACATTATTAAGTCTTTAAATAGTTGGATTAAATTTTAAAATCTATTATTTTTGCTCATAGAAATGCCAAAATAAAAGGATCAGGTAGCTCTTAAAATGTTGTTTCATTTTATATTCTCACAAGTTTATCACTATTTGTTCCAAACTAGGGTGTCAGAAAAAGGAAATATCTGTCCTTCCTGGAATTGTGTAGAGGTCAAATAGAAAGAATGCTCTTGCCCATTAGCTAGCAAGGCTGCAAGGGGCACACCAGTGGGAAAAGAGAGAGGTTCTCATCCTGAATCAGTAGAAGGTGAAGCACTTCTTGGTTTTCCCCATAGTTAATACTCATTCTTTTCTTCCTTATGTCTTCATTAAGAAATGAAACAAAATACAAGAGTGAAGCGCTAAATTTAATTATCCCTCCTGTTTGGAAGTCTTCTGAGGAACAGAATAGTCCCATCAATAAATTTTTGTGAGCTTTTTCTTCTTTCTCTCACCCAATAAGCTAAACCTATAAGAATGTAGCCATTACTGGAATGTGGTAATAGTTAAATTCTGGTCTTCATGTCTTGTGTCTTTAGATTACAAAGACCTTGGGGTAGGGGCAGTGGCCTTTCTCTGGAACTGAGCTCTCAGATAATAGTGTATTCATGTAATTCATTTAGTTTATCAAATGATATAAGTTATTTAAGCCACTCATGAGCTAAGGCAATACTCCATTCAGCCAGAATTGTTCAAAATTAGAATTATTTTTTTCCCAGTATACCAATAGATTTTTCTTAAATGGCAAAACAATCTTCCATATGAGATATGGTAACTTTATGCATTACCAACAATGGGTCTGCAGAGAGTTTTGTCACACACAAGTGGCAGACTACCTTGGCTAGAATCCTGACTCTTCCCTCTGGCTATCTGTGTGATCTTAGATTATTTAACCTGATTGTTGGTTTCCTGATATAAAAAAAGAATGATAATAATTGCATATACAGTTGCAAAAGAAATGATAATAATTGCATGTATAGTTGCTTTGAGGAATAAATGAGCTAACTCATGTAAAGGACTTAGAGCAGTACCTGTCCTCAGCAAATGCTCAATGAATGGTTTGTTGAAACTTTTTTTTTGGTTGTTTTTGCCTTTTTAGGGCCACACCTGTGGCATATGTAGGTTCCCAGGCTAGGAGTAGAAATGGAGCTGTCGCTGCTGGCCTATGCCACAGCCAGAGCAATGCGAGATCTAAGCCATGTCTGCGACCTACACTACACAGTTCATGGCAACGCCAGACCATTAACCCACTGAGCAAGCCAGGGATTGAATCTGTGTCCTCATGGATACTAGTCAAATTCATTTCCACTGAGCCATGATGCGAACTCACCCGAAACCTTTTTTTCACCAGATATTTTCACAGGCAGGTCAGAGGTTGGCTTTACAGTTTCATTCAGCATAGTGTTAATGATTTGGAGACCATATGTTCTATCTCCACAAATGCTATTTCATTTTATTGTACTCACATACACCAATTGGTGCAACACTCAGAGTGACGTAACAATATATCATTTCTTTTAACTTTCCTTATTAACAGTTAACAAAATTACTCAGAATCAATAAATGACTTGCATGAGGGCACAAGTAAGAAGTTCAGGAGACCAGCCCAGGTACTCTGGCCTAGTGTTCCTTCCATTACACCTTGAGTAGTTGAAAGAAAAATCAGCGAAAACAAAGAGTAGACCAATTAAATCTACTGATTACATGCTTTAAAGCAATTTAAGGAATCATTTAGATTCCATTTTTTGTGTAATCAAGCATTAATCATTGAAATCAAACATTAAAAAATTAACAAATTTTTAGGATAGCATTATAACAGTTTACTTGGATAAAAAGTAACACTGGTAGCACTAAAAAAAACAAACCAAAAAACCACCTCATTCAATACATATTTATTGAGCACTTGCTAGTTGCCTGGCAACAAGCTAGGTGCTAGGGAATGCAATGATACTTAAATGAAATAAGACACAGTCTAGACCTTCACAGAGCTTACAGTCTCATGGGGAAAGTAAATCAGAGATAATTTAAATAAAGTGAACTAAGTGCCACAACAGAGGAAGAAGCACAGAATGCTACTGGAACATAACAGCCAGCGTAATTCCGCCAGCCGTTACTATAATACATAATAATTTACAATAATTAGGCTAGCAATGATTATTTTCTGGATAGCTAGAGACTTTGTTTAATCAAGTTATTCATGAATGCCATGCGATTTTCTTTTAGTTAACCTACCTACCTCCTGACTTCATCAAAAATGTAAAACCTCCCAGTAAGTTTGGAATTAGCTTAATTAATTTTTGAATTCGTACTCTGATCTTGTCTTCAGGAAGTTTTATGTTTATTATAAACCCATTTAAATATGTGGTATCAGGTCCTTACACTAATTCACTCATACCAACTTTATTATAATACTCAACCCAATTTAAAGCGGAAAAGTTTTTTTAAAACCTGAACTTCCATTTTTTAATAGTACATGCAGTAAAGGGGAACACATGTAGATTACTGATGTCTACAACTAAATGTGGCAAAATCTACTTTTTCATCACCAGAGTGAAATGAAGTAATTACACTAAATGGACTGGGTAACCACAAGATGACAAATGCGACCCACTGAGAGGGCAGTGTGATTGCCATACACAAAACAATAGGATTCCAGATCCCTGCATTGTACTACTGAAAAATTCATGTGTAGTAAGGTACAAGAGCTTATTTATGTGTTGCCTTATGGGGATTTATTAGCTAAGACTCTCATTGTGAATAACCACATATAGCTAATAATTTACTTTTTACATCTTCTTAGTTATCAATAGTAGGTAAATTTTATTTATCCAGAAGTCTGCTCAAATATGATACTCAGTAAATTAAGAGAAAGATTGAGATGATAGAGTAAATTCAACAGAACTTCTGAAAACATTTTATTTGTATTTCATTTCAGTCAAATATTCAAAAATTTTGAAACCTATAAGGCCATCTGTCTCAAGTTTCAAATTTTTTAATATTACTGGGCAAACTATTTTTGAAAAGTGAAAGAACATTTCAACACATAGTGATGAAATGTACACGTTTTAAATGTTACATTAAACAGTTAAATACATACATAACACTGAAAATTCTTTATTTAAAAACACTAAGTTATTAAAATGAGTAAAAATGACATAGTAAAATGAGATTCTTTTCAAAACTCACTACTTCAAAGAAAACATACAATGACATGGATCATACTATATACAAAATAGGAACTAAATCATCATCTGCCATTGATGGGAAGACTTGCATGCTTTCAAAATATTCATAATCTTAAGTCAGACAAACGACATGTTGCCTAGGGGCAATGCTTCTTTTACACTGAAAGTCTTTAGAGGCGTTTTAAATTCCGCTTACTCTGGGCACTTCCTGGAAGAGCATCTTTTCTGTTTCTTGGCTTTGCTGCTCCTCTGCTACATTCTTCAGACCCATGATAAGCGCACAAACATAACACACAAAAGTCAAAACCACAGGCTGTGCGGCTACATAGTCCCCTTCTCTTATAAGGCTGGTACTTAGCAGGGGATTGGCACCTTGGGCAAGGTTTTAATGCTTCATCAATAAAAAGTGTTTTGGCAACCTGTGGCAAGAGCACACACACTAAATCTTCCTGTTTCACTTAGAGAACTGCTTTATTTTAAACTCTGTAAATATTTCTTTCTAATAACTTATGATAAATACTCACCTTAACATATTCCTCCTGTTTACTATTTAGGTGAGTAACAGAAGAGCTTGCTATAGGTGTCAAAACGTCTCCCCAAGGAGAAAACGTTGAAACTTGTTCTTTCTGAAAACCTGGTGTCCTAGCCTGTGCTTGCACAGACCTTAAAGCCGCTCGATTTAAAAGATGGAGCCGAGTGGCAGCATCCTCAACATTTAATACAGCCCCCTGTGGGGAAAGACAAGAGGGGTCCACACTGAAATATCACAATTTCCAGGACAGCTTTCTGATGCACATGTATTTAAATGTTTGGAAGTGACTTTCCACCCCTGGAATTTTCTCTCTGAATGACTCCTTTTTAGAAACTGTTTTTTTTCTCATCTAGCATTTAAAAATCAAAGAAATGTAAAAAGAAAAAAATTTAAATGATAAATCTAGCTTGAAGTTCGCATGACTAGTTATTTTTCTATTTGAGACATAGGTTTGTGAACTTTTCCTGAGGAGGGCCAGAGAGTTGCAAGTTACTCAATTGTTTTTTTTTAGCAAACACAGATATAGAGAAAGAGCAGGACTGTGCTCCTATAAAACTGACTTTAAAATTACAGGTGAGGAACAGGACTTGGCCCACAGATTGGAGTTGACAAGCCCCCTTTTAAGACAAGGTCTAAGAGAGGTGAATCTTTCCAAAGTTTGCTATGGGACACCAAGGAATTCTTTGAAGGTTTCTTACCTTAGCCTCATGTCAGAAGAATAATGGGCCTGGTTAGACTATGAAATCTAATTTACTTGGCTGGTTTTTACAGATATCAAATACTCGTAAAGACTTAATTTTTACACCTGAATTTTATACAGCTTTGATATTTGAAAAGAAGTAAAAAGTCTCTTGTTTCAACTGAATTTCCACATAACTCAAATATTTAGCCAAGAAATATTTTCAAGACGCAATCCTTACAGCCTTCAATTTTGTTAAGGTTAGGAATAGTAAGCTTAAAAAAAAAATCGGTATTCTTAACCAATTATCAAAATAAAATGTACTACAGGTGAATTTCCTCAAGTGTCCAGCTATAATCATGTTTCCTCTCCCTCAGTAGTCTTCCTTTGCCACGAGTGGGTCACTCGTGGCAAAGGGGAAGAGCTAAAGCACGGGAACTGACAGTAGGGTGAGTATAGGAAATGAGGCAACTGGCCATGAAAAATTATGTGATTAACAGTTTAACAACAGAGTTCCCACCGTGGCTCAGTAGGTTAAGAACCTGACTAGTATCCATGAGGAATGTAGGTTTTTTTTTTTTTTTCCTTCGTCTTTTTGTCTTTTTGCCTTTTCTAGGGCCACTCCTGTGGCATGTGGGTGGAGGTTCCCAGGCTAGGGGTCTAATCGGAGGTGTAGCCAACCTACGCCAGAGCCACAGCAACACGGGATCTGAGCCGCGTATGCAACCTACACCACAGCTCACGGAAACACTGGATCCTTTAGCCACTGAGCAAGGCCAGGGACCGAACCCACAACCTCATGGTTCCTAGTCTGATTTGTTAACCACTGCGCCACGACGGGAACTCTGAGGATGCAGGTTTGATCCCTGGTCTTGCTCAGTAGGTTAACAGTCTGGCGTTGCTGTGAGCTGTGTAGTATAGGTCACAGATGTGGCTCGGATCCCTCGTTGCTGTGGCTGTGGCATAGGCCAGCAGTTGCAGCTCTGATTCGCCCCCTAGCTTGGGAACTTCCATATGCAGCAGGCACAGCCCTAAAAAGCAAAACAAACAAAACCAAAAAAGTTTATGTAGTTCCCATCATGGTGCAGCGGAAATGAATCCAACTAGTATACATGAGAATGCAGTTCAATCCCTGGCCTCGCTCAGTGAGCTGTGGTGTGGGTCGCAGATGTAGCTTGGATCCCGCATTGCTGTGTCTGTGGTGTAGGCCAGCAGCTGCAGCTCAGGTTCAACACCTAGCCTGGGAACTTCCATATGTCACAGGTGAGGCCCTAAATAAATAAATAAATAAATAAGCAAAAAACAGCTTAACAACATATGCCTAAGTATAATGGATGAACATTGGTTTTCAGAAATTAGAATGGGAGATCCCGTTATGGCTCAGCAGGTTAAAAACCTGACATAGGGAGTTCCCATCATGGCGCAGTGGAAACGAATCCGACTAGAAACCATGAGGTTGTGGGTTCGATCCCTGGCTTCGCTCAGTGGGTCCAGGATTTGGCATTGCCCTGATCTGTGGTGTTAATTCACAGATGCGGCTCGGATCTGGCGTGGCTGCGGCTGTGGCTGTGGTGTAGGCCAGCAGCTACAGTTCCGATTAGACCCCTAGCCTGGGAACCTCCATATGCCGCAGGTGCGGCCCTCAGAAGACAAAAAAAAAAAAAAAAAAACCAAAAAAACCTGACATAGTGTCCATGAGGATGTGGGTTCGATCCCTGGCCTTGCTCAGAAATTAGAATGAATACAGTTGAACATATTCAAAGACTCAATACATCTTTTTATGTTACATTTTATAAATGATTTACAGCCTAGGCTAGAAGCATATGACACAAGAGCACAGTAAAAGGAAACAACCGTTGGATTTCGATACAGTTGGCAAACGCAATAATGATGCATGCACCAAAAAATGAATAGAGATATTGTTGAAGCAAATTTCAACTGAAGCCGCAGAAGAAACATTCATTCATTTAACAAATACACATAAAACATCGAATAAATGCCAAGTGAATAAAGCCGTCTAATCCCTGCCTTCCTGGAGCTTAAAATGTGTGCTGTTATCTCTCAACATTTTAAAGGCCAAGCAGTCAGACAAAGACACATGTATGTGGGCACCAACTTTTTTCAAAATAATAGTCACCACCATGTCACCAGAAAATATTTAAATTTGAGAGTGGAATCACCTTATTGTTATTTACATGATTATAAGAAAACAGCAATAACTATAGTAAATTTTTTAAAAAAGAAATTCAATTGAAAAGGTGTAATATTCCAATTTTAATGATCATTCTTACTGCTAAAAAGCAAGCAGATAAAATTGAGATCCTATTACACAGAGCTAGTGTGTGTCTTTTAATTTTTACACACAAGGAGCTTCCAGTGATGCTACATAAGTGTGAGGAAAACCACCAAATGACTTTGTTTTCTAACTTTTCTGTTTTGGTTAATGATACACATTAGAAGAGTTCAGGTGGAAAGCAACCAGTCCATTTAGGAATAGGAGGCCAAAGGGCATCTGGAAAGATGTCTCCGAGGAAAAGAAGGAACAGGTAGAATACCCAATTTATTCAGACTTACACAGAGGAGATTTCCAGTTCTGGTGGATAATAGGAGATGAGTCAGGGATCTGTATAGAGAAACACTAAGCAAAAAAAGAGAAAAGAAATAAAGAAAGAAACTGGGCAATTATTAACTCTGAGGAAAAACATTACATAAGAAAAAAGGTACAATCATTTTGTTCTAGATGTTACAGCTGTAAAAATTCATAACAATCTCAGCACAGTCTTAATAATGTCAGCACCTAATTCTGATTCACTCTCAAATGATAGTATAGTTATCTACACTATATAGATAATAGTATAGTTATCACATTCATAAATTAGGAGAAAGGACTGCAGAGAGAGAGATGGGTAGACAGGCAGTGGTGAGAGGTTAGAGAATTAACGTAGTTCCTCTAAAGAAGAACAAGACAAAACAAGAAATAGCAGTGAAGGCATGCCATTTAGAAATATGGAGGTAAATATTAGAAGAAACAACTAAAGAATTGGAAGTGATTGCCTCAATGGGGTAAGAACCAAGAACAGGAAAGGCAGGAGAATAAGTGTTTGTTAGAAGCTTTGAAGTCCAATTTAATGTTTTAAACCATGTACTTGTTTTTACTTTATTTTTTATTTTTTTTATTTTTTTTTTATTTTTTTATTTTTTTGTCTTTTCTAGGGCCATTCCTGAGGCATATGGAGATTCCCAGGCTAGGGGTCCAATTGGAGCCAGAGCCACAGCAACACGGGATCCAAGCTGTGTCTGCGACCTACACCACAGCTCACGGCAACATTGGATCCTTAAACCACTAAGCAAGGCCAGGGATCAAACCTGCAATCTCATGGTTCCTAGTTGGATTCATTAACCACTGAGCCCCAACAGGAACTCCTACTTTAAAAAAAAATTTTTCTTTCAGAGTTCCCAGGTGGTGCAGCAGGTTAAGGATACAGTGTTATCACCTCCGCAGCATGAGTTTGATCTCTGGCCTGGGCATTTCTGAATGGTGTGGGTGTGGCCAAAAAGGTTTTGGAAAAAAATTTAAGTAAAAAAAAAAGTATAATCCTTTAAGAAACCAAGATTTTTTTAAAAAGTGATGGCTAGGATCTGAGGGTAGAACATTGTATTTAGAATTACCCGAAGGTTTGCCAACACAACCACGTTTCTTCTGCATAGGATGGAAGGAGTACATGGAGCTAAAAGTTTAATATTAATAGGCATTTGCTTAAAAATTTGTTTTTTTGGTTTGTCCTTAGCATATAGGGCAGCACTCTAAAAAGATATGTTAAGAAGGCAATTAACACCTTCACTATTCTAAGTTCCCAGAGCCAACAGCTATAGTTAAGTAGCCAAGAACCATGAATAAGATGTGAAGGATTATCATAGGTGAGAAGCTAAAATTTTTCTTCAAATAAAATAGAAAGTCAATATGTTAGTTAATATCAGTCCCCAATATTTCCTTGACATAAGAAACCCCCAAACTGTATCTAGGTATTCATATTTGTTTATGCTCTGTTTCATTTCAATTATTCCATTTAGTCAAATTATAAATTTACTTATGTTATTAGACATTTTTTTACTAGAACAAGAGTAAGGATTTTAACTTTCAGAATTTCCTTTGCTATTGATGCCTAAGAAAGGTCTAAAAGTTGAATATACAGTAAATATGGGTGCCAGAGTCATCAGATACCTATTACACAAAGCAGTGCTCCCAGGAAGAATTAATCAGCTTCTGTAAGACTTTTCTTATAACTTCAAAGCTGGACCGCAAATCTTCAAGGGAGTACAAGTTTAAGATGCTTCACAAGTACTAATCTGCCAGGCTCACTCACCTCCAGTTCTTCAAATATTGCTATTCCCTCTGCTGAAACACTGTTGTTACCTGTCTAACTCATCATTCAGGGCTGAGCTGAGATGTACTCTTTCCTTCTCTTGATTCCCAAGTATCAAACACTCCTTTTTTAAAAAATTGAAGTATAGTTGATTGACAATGTGTTAATTTCTGTTGTACAGCAAAGTGATTCATAAATATATGTGTATACATATATTCCTTTTTATGTTCTTTTCCATTGTAGTTTATCATAGGATGCTGAATTGTATCTAGTATATATAGATATATATAAATCCCAGTCCATCCCACTCCCTCCCCCTCCACCATGGCAACCACAAGTCTGTTCTCTATGTCTGTGAGTCTTTTTGTGCTTTGTGAAGTTAAGTTACTTTGTGTCTATGTCTTAGATTCCAGATATAAGTGATATCATATGGTATTTGTCTTTCTGACTTAATTTAATATGATAATCTTTGTATCCACCTCTGTTGTTGCAAAAGGCCTTTTTTTTTTTTTTTTTTTTTTGTCTTTTTATGGCCACACCCATGGCATATGGAAGTTCCCAGGCTAGAGACAAATCAGAGCTATAGTTGCTGGCCTATAGCACAGCCACAGCAATGCAGGATATGAGCCACATCTGTGACCTACACTGCAGCTCATGACAACACCGGATCCTTAACTCACTGAGCAAGGTCAGGGATCAAAGCGGATCCTTATGGATACTAGCAGGGTTTGTTACCACTGAGCTATGATGGGAATTTTTTTTTTAATGGCTGCACCTGTGGCACATAGACGTTTCCAGGCCAGGGACTTAATCTGAGGCACAGCTGTGACCTACACTGCAGCTGCAGCAACACGGGATCCTGCTGTGATGGGCCAGAGATAAAACCTGTCCCTCTGCAGTGACTGGAACCGCTGCAGTTGGATTCTTAACCCACTGCGCCACAGTGGGAATGCCTCCATTCTTTTTTATGGCTGAGTGGTATTCTATAGTATATATATGTACCACATCTTTATCCATTAGTCTGTTGATAAACATTCAGGTTGCTTCCATGTCTTAGTTGTTGTGAATACTGCTGCTATGAACATAGTAGTGCACATATCTTGTTGACTTATAGTTTTGTCCAAATATATGCCCAAGAGTGGGCTTGCTGGATCATATGGCAATTTTTAGCTTTTTTAAGGAATCTCCACACTGTTTTCCATAGTGTCTGCGCTAACTTACATTCTCTCCAACAGCGTAGAAGGCTTCCCTTTTTCCACACCCTCTCCAGCATTTGTCAAACATTACTTTTCAATGTTACAATACAGCTAATTCTGGGCTTCCTCTAACATACCTGTATTATAATCACCTGTTTATACCTGTGTCACCCACAGAGTATGAGCTCTAAAAGGGAAGAGACCATGTCAAAAATGTTCACCATTGTAATCTGAGCAAGTGGCATGTAATACCTACTCAAAAGGCTGGATAGAAAATGCTATAAAGACGTCTAATTATGAATAGAACCTGCATATCCTATTCAAATGGTACTCAATTGATGCTAGCAGCACATATACTTCAACAACAACAAAACGCAGTATGAGGTTCTTTTTTTAATTATTAAAGTATAGTTGATTTACAGTGTCACGCCAATTTCTGCTGTACAGCAAAGTGACCCAGTAGTACATATATATGCACATTCCCTTTATTATCTTCCATCATGTTCTATCCAAGAGACTGGATATAGTTCCCTGTGCTACACAGTAGGACCTCATTGCTTACCCATTCTAAATATAATAGTTGGCCTCTGCTAACCCCAAACTCCCCCAGTAAGAAGTTCTTGATGTCAGCTAGTCTATTCTAATTATGAACTGGGTAGAAATGGAGTTTGGAAAAAATAAAGAGTTTAGGAGTGAATGTTAGTAAACGGAAAGGTTAAAAGATCACAGGGAAACCAAATTAGCAACACGGGATACTGCTGATTTTAGAACAGTGTTATACGTATTACCTCGGAATCTGCTTTCAGTCGTGTGATATGAAATTTCCTCCTCTGATTTGCTTTTTTATCTTGAGCAATAATTTCACGCCAATTTCTGCTCACTTTCCAAACACTGTAATGAAAAGACCAGTCCTTATATTGTATATATTCTGCAGAATTAAGACTTTTTACACATGTCAATAAGAAAAGCTTGTTTTGAAGATTTTGGACAGTTGTTTTTAAACCTAAAATTTTACATTAAAATATAACTTGATCTGCATAGTTATGAAAGAATATCTATTAAAATATTAAAATATGCCAGCATCATACTGATAGATTACTATCTTATAAATGGTTAAGGAAATAACAAAATTGCATATAAACCCAAGTGAGTCCACTGGGAGACTAAGAGGATTTTACTTATATGTGACACAAAGATTAAAAATTTGGAAAAAATAAATAAATAAATAAAAATAAAAATTTGGAGCATGACATGCACCAAACGATTATCACCTATAGTGCAAGAGATTTTTATAAATTTCCCTTATTACTGGATTTAAAAAATTTTTGTCATTCTGATTAAATAAACACAAGTACAGCCAATCCTTCACTGGAAGTACTAAACGCCAAAAAGTTGGCCCTTGAGCAACATGGGTTTGAACTCTGTGGGTCCTCTTACACGTGGATTTTTTTCCAATAGTTAATACTACATGGCCCCTGCTTGGTTGAATCTGGGGATGCTGAATCCTGGAAATGGAAGAACTTCCTATATGGAGAGCTAACTATAAATTATTCAAGGACTTTAGACTGCACGGCAGAGGGTCAGCACCCCTAAGCCCTGGATGTTCAAGGGTCAACTGTATTAAATATTATGGGCAGCACTGCAAAGTTCCTATTTTATAAACCAAAGTTTATGACAGTGAAGCAGCTAAAGAAAAAACACAATTAATGTCTAGTGATTGCTTCTCAATAACATTGACTATATTAATTATTACAGAAAAACTAATCCTTCAGCTGTTTTATTACTTTAACTTTACAAATCACTCAAGTGAAGAAGGCCAGGAGAAGGTTGGGGGGACAAAAAGCCCCTTGTTATGGGGGAGCCCAGGTTATACTTGAGTTGTCAACACTACCCTTCTTCAAGCTACCATGGCCACTTTGGCAGCCATCACCCCTCCCTAAGCCAATATATGTGTCTTATATCAGATAGCTGGAGAGGAACAGGCAGAAAGCCATTCATTAGTGGGGAAGAAACGAAATACATAATTGGGTATTTGCCCCAGCTAGTTCAACTGACTATAATCTCTCACATTACCAAGAATAAGCACTGCCAACATTATATATGCACTCTACAGTATATGCCCTTTAAATCTAGAAAGATGGGCAAGAAACACAATTATAGAAATACAACTGAATATCATTTGCTCCCACGAGTGAGCACCCAAAACTGTCACCCAAGTTTTTATTTTAACTGGTCTGTATCCAAATATTTCAGCACATAAAAATTAAATTCCCATATATCAAGCATCTCCTTAATTTTTAAAAAATTCATCTTATTGAAACACTTTTTTTTAGGGCTGCACCTGTGGCACATGGAGGTTTCCAGGTTGGGGTCCAACTGCAACTGTAGCCGCTGGCCTACCCCACAGTCTTGGCAATGCCCCACATCTGCGATCTACACCACAGCTCATGGCAGTGCCGGATCCTCAACCCCCTGAGCAAGGCCAGGGATTGAACTTGTATCCTCATGGATGCTCGTCAGATTCATTTCCTCTGAGCCGTGATGGGAACTCCTCACTTAAACATTTTTTCAAGGCATATGCAAATGTAGATTATCAATCTGCTTATTATCCTCCTTGGGTTACACCAGATACATTCTTGATCAAGGCCATTCTAGAAAGGCCTTAAGCCTTAATAAGAGCTTGCGGGGAAATATGGGCTTAGAAATCAGAGGGCTGTGGTAGACTTGGATATATTCCTCTTTGAGTCACTTCTTTATAGTTCAGTTTCCTCATCTGCAAAATGCATGATAGGACTAGATATTTCAGAAGACTTCCAGTTATGAAATTCTACAATTCTCTATGATAACCTACACTTAATTTATGGGGGGGAAGGGGAAGAAGGGTCTTCACAGAAGCAGGGGCCATAAAAGAATAAGGATTCTATGAACCAAACTCTTGATACACACCTACTGAAAACGAGGTTCACTAACTCTCCTGCTTGTCCTCTTCCAACCTTGACCTCTAATCCTGTTCCACCAGGCTTCCCCCCTTCCTGATCATGGCACACCCAAGGGGCATGTCTGCTGATAGTCCTGCATTCCCCCAAACTGCCAGAAGAGACATAGTCTCATTCTAGTCTTTGTAACCCTAGTTTCTACCTTCAATACTCCTAAATATGTGACTTAGTTTCTCTTTTATTATAAGAGCAGCATTCAGTACACTGAAATTTCTGTGACACTGAAGACTTTCACTAAAACACCTTTAATATAAGGTAACTAATGGGAGTTCCCGTTGTGGCTCAGTGGTTAACGAATCCAACTAGGAACCATGAGGTTGTGGGTTCGATCCCTGGCCTTGCTCAGTGGGTTAAGGATCTGGTGTTGCTGTGAGCTGTGGTATAGGTCAAAGACGCGGTTCAGATCTGTCGTTGCTGTGGCTGTGGTGTAGGCGGGCAGCTACAGCTCTGATTCGACCCCTAGCCTGGGAACCTCCATATGCTGCGAGCAGCCCTAGAAAAGTAAAAAAGACAAAACAAACAAACAAAAAATAAGGTAACTAAGCCAGAGATTAAAAAAAATTTTTTTAAAAACAGGAAATCTTTCCAACTTAAAAAAAAGGTGATAAAAGGCAGTTTTATTTAGAAAAAAAATTATTTCTTACCTGCATAGGCTTTCTGCAGTCAAGGAATCTAAAACCATAGCAAGAATATGCCTTAAATTTCTGTATTTTAATTCTGTTAAGATGTCCAGTTTTTCTATACCCATTTTCTTCCCAATCAGTCCTGCAAGCACACGTTGTAGAG
Organism: Sus scrofa; assembly: GCF_054392235.1. Classification (NCBI taxonomy): domain Eukaryota; kingdom Metazoa; phylum Chordata; class Mammalia; order Artiodactyla; family Suidae; genus Sus; species Sus scrofa. Next base: position 36,883,777 of record NC_139386.1, on the reverse strand, counting down.
CAGCTATTTTTCCCTCGTCTCTTTCTTCTAACAGTCCACGTGCACCATTTTGCTGGAATCTCTTTCTTTTGCTTTTCATAAAGAGCTCATGCACTAACTGCAAGGCTGGGGTTTTTGATAAACTCTTAAAGCTTGAACTCAAATCCCTGCCCTTACAGTCACTGCTGGGCTGACCCTCTGAGGTATCTGAAGCAGCTGCTGGTGTTGTTTCAGAGCCGGAGTGGCTGATCTGCTTCTCTTCTTCTGTCTCAGACTGTGAGCCTTGCTCCCGAAGGGTAGACAGTCTTCTCAACCTTCTTAGACGCCTTGACTTTTTTATGGTGTCCCCAGCTTTTAGATTTCCCTTATATTTCTGAAGTAGGTCTTGAAAAGAACCCTCTTGGTCAGAGAGGGAATCTTCTGATTTGTCCAAGCAAAGCGAGTTAAAACCACTGTCTTCAGGTGTTGAAATATTGCGTCTAGCTTCAGTTTGACTTGCATTAAATTTAACATTTGCTACAAGATTACTTATTGGAGTCACAAATATGTCCTCATCTGTTTCACAAGTTGTTCCACCAGCGGAGGAGCCCAGAAGTTCGGGATATGTATTCTCATCATTACCACACAGACTGCTATCGCTAAAGTCATGTGTGATAGAGTCTTTAAAACTATTGCCCTGAATCGGAGATATACATTCAACCTCAAATAGGCCACAGTTATCTTTGGAATCATCAACCGTGGAAGACTTCTGTTGAGAAAAATTGAGTCTCAATTTTTGACTGCTGGAAGTCGCTTCTTCTGTTTTTGAAGTGCTAGTGACTAAAGAACTAAAATTATTTCGCCTTGGAAAAGCTGAAGCACTGCTTGGAAATTTGTTTTCTAAATTAGGAACTTGGCTTGCACTACTTTCGAGAGAACTATTTTGTGATTCAAACTCTGCCTTCAGAAGAGAGAAAGATATGTCCAACCTTCTGCGTGGTAAAAACGTTCTCCCACTGATTTTAGGAGTTTCACAAAGTTCTGGGGTTTTATCCTTTTCCTCCTTAGGGAAGACAAATCGCTCTTGTTGAATAGGAGACTCTAAACTATGTGTTAAGGCCAGACTTGAAGTTTCAGGATGTTCATGGATTAATGTTGAGCTTCTTGCTTTCTTTCCAAAAAATTCTTTATCTGTATTCTCAAAGCTGCATGATTTTAGCAGCTCACTGTAGCCACTGTCTTGAAATGAAGATGTGGAACAGAAGTCTCCGAAGCTGGAGTACTTGACATTGACAGTAGGAGAGCCCTCCTCATTTCCTGCTCCAGCAACAGCTTGACCTGAGTGCCTCCCTGACATCTTCAAAATCTCTGTTTCTACAAAGTGAAAACAAATTTTATTTTTCCTTTGAAATGAATAGCCTGGCTGCTTACATCAACAAGTATTACTTGTTATGCACATAAATAATAATGGAAAATTTTATGGCAATAAAAAAGTTACTTTAAAAAACAAATCTGCTCTACAATATACTCCAGGTATCTTACTTAAAACAATGCTTTAACATCATAAGAACTGAACATTTCCAGGATATAAATATTCACAGGTGACCTGATGGAGCGTTGTCTAGGCACCATGCACAAGTGCCTTCTGGAACAGGAGTTGAAAAGAAAAATAATCTGGAGTTCCCATTGTGGGTTCAGCAGATTAAGGACCCCACAGCGTCTCCGCGAGGATGCCTCACTCTGGTCTCACTCGGTGGATTAAGCATCCAGCATTGCTGCGGTGTAGGTCACAGATGTGGCTTGGATCCCGAGTTGCAGTTGCAGTCCAATTCAACCCCTAGCCAGGGAACCTTCATATGTCACAGGCGCAGCTGTAAAAAGAAAAAAAAAAAAAAACTCATGGCATTATCTTCAGATGATTTTATTACCTTATGATTTTAATAGTGGTAAAGCACATTACTGAAATTTTAATATTCCATTTTTTTGTGCTGGCTTACATCTCATCAGTTGGATATTTCCTTTTAATTAAAGTTCTGTGATGTAAATATAGCTGCTTAAAACAACTATATGCTAATATTTACACAGGTCTTTGGGGAGTTCTTTTGTGGCACAGCGGGTTAAGGATCCAGTGTCACTGCAGTGGCTTGGGTTACTGCTGTGGCTCAGGTTCAATCCCTGGCCTGAGGAACTTCCAGATGTCAGGGGTTCAGCCTAAAAACAAAACATGTATTTGGGAAATATGTCAAATGAGTGGTGCCACTAGACTTAACTGCAACTTGGCTAAGCAACTCTAGGATAATGTTATTAAGACTTATAACAGGGGCCTGTCTCAGAAACCCAGTCCTCATAACCATTCAGAGTCCGAAATCCCAGACTTTCACCTTTGCAAAGACTCTTTGGCTCACTGATAAATTACTAACATATTCTTCTTGAGCTAACCAAAATGAACCCCATGCCCCACAGATAACACCATTTCAAACTTGGCCTGTTATACTCATCTTCTATGTCTCATCCTCTAAATATTTTCTATTTGTCAGAAGTTCACCCTTTATAATATTCTTGAAATTTCAGATAAAGAATGCAAGCAAATTAAATAATTGTGATTCAGTAATTACATTTGGAAGGAATGACATTAAGAAATACTTTACTCTTTAACCTTTTCAACAGTATCCCTGCATTCCTTCTTTTCAGAAACTTCAAATAAATCTTAAAGAGTAAGAAAAAAAGATAAGTTATCATAGTATACTTCTCCAGATTATTCAAAGGACACTAAGAAAATTGTCATTCTTTCAAAGTTTTCTCCAGACCCAGTACACAATTCTTCTCCATTAAAAAGATCCTGGGAAGATATATTTTAGTTGAGTATAATGGGAAGGTAATTAATTTATGCTAAAATTACACCAGTTAAATATGTAAATGAACCTGAGTTTAAAAAATTGCTACTGTAACCACAAAAACAAAAAGTCTCTTCACAGTATAATGATCATTAGAAGATCATTGTTACTGGGCAAAGTATATGTGTTTTTCACCTTTTAACACCTATATTCCACTTTGGTAAATCTCACACATGTTCTCTTCTGATTTAGATCCCCTCAGGTTGTGAGAATCACTGCTCTCTTTGGTACAATGCTTACCCCAGGATGATCAAACATTGCATTCCAATAATTTGTATTATATTTTTAAGACAATTTTTGTTTTCAAACTATTAAGTTAATAAGATAGAATGTGTTTTCAAATTACACCTCCAGCCACGAATGCTTCCCCTTCGCTGAGGATCACTCTATTGAGTAACAGTTTTCACTCAAGTCGTTTGGTAAAGTTAGGTCGCGCTTTTTTTGAGTTAAAACAAATATTTCTATTCCGCTACTTCACCACTAGGTGTCTCACCATTCTAGAATTTGGGAAACTGAGAGGCAAATTGCTAGAAACAAAAGTGGGCGTGCATAGATATCCTCTCCCAGCTAAAAACTACAGACCGCTTGCTTTAAACATACAAAAAAAATCTAATTTTTTTTCTGTTCATCTACACATTTGAAGTTGCCTCCACCGTGCCTTCTCTGGTGTCATTTTCCCCTTTCATCATTTTCAACCCAGGACATTGATCTCAAAGAAAATGTGGTTCTTCAAACATAAATTTAAAATTATTTATGCAGAATCATGGAATGCCTATTGACTTATTCAATTTTACTGATTCAACAGTTCACAGAGGAATGAAAGAAGCCTCTTTGATACTCATTTTTTAAAACCAGGCTCCTAATAAGATATAGTGCTCTTTAAGAAAAGCATAGAAAAAGGGGGGGGGGGAAGCAGTAATTAACTCAGAAGATGAAATACTTATACAAATTAAATACAAATACGCTAACAAATTAAAACCATTCTTTCATTTATTAAGGTGGAAAAATCTTACCAACAGTAAATCTTGAGCTCTTAGATGTCAACGTTATGTAGGCTTCCAAACAAGAAAATGTCTCGCTTTGCCTTTAAAATTCGTGCCAAAATAATACCACTTAAAGAGAAAACTTAAATTTGAACAATTAATGGAAACGTGCAGTACCACGAGGCTGGTTAAAATATTAAGGATACGAAGAGTACATGCTGCAGGGATTATTTCTAACACTTAAAAAGGCCTTAACGCGTTTGAATTTCCTCCAGCTTTCCAGACCACAGTAACTTTACTATCTTTGTCTTCTCCAGTTACTCTTGGAACGGAGGAAACTTCCCAAATTCGGGTTCCTGGCAATGCAGTGTCAGCTGCAGCAGGGTCATCGCCTCCCCCAAGTGCCGTCGTTGGGTGGGTGGTTAACGGTCTCCCCCGGGCGTCAATTAGGCCGCTGGTCCCCCCGCGGACGCCCTTTGGGCCGGGCTGGCGGAGGGAGGCCCCGCCGGGCCCCTGGGCCCAGAAAGCCACCGAGGGGCCGAGGGTGCTGGGCGTCTGCTGGAGTGGAGCGAGCGGAAAGGGAATGGCGTCGGGGCGCCTCTCCAGGCCCGGCACCTGGGAGGCAGAGCGGGCGCGGGGCCGGGGACGCCCAGAGGCCGGCCGGCCCGCACACACCTGCCTCCCCCGCTCCCGCCCACCTGGAGGAGACCCGGCGCGGCCGCCCCCTCAGGGCCGACGGGCGGGCGGGGCCGAGGCGGGTGCAGCTGGAGCTCCGGGAAAGGAGCCTCGGCTTCGCCTCCAGGGATGCCCGGCTATGGCAACCCCCACGCCAGCTTCGCGTAGGGCCGCCGCGTTTCCCTCCTTCGGTTTGAACTGCCCGCCCTGAGTAACCGCTACGCGCTTCGCTGCCCCGCGCCGCCCCTTCCTCCTGCTCCGAGGCGCCCCCGCCGGCCGCCCCGCGACCCGCAGAACCCCCTCCCCAGGAGGTCTGTCCTCGCGTTCCCTCACCTCCACCCCCCATCCCTCCAAGGCACAGCAGGCGTTTCCTAATTTGATAGGCTCTTTCTCGCCTCATTTTGACTTCGGTGAACATTGCACAGCAAGCTTTCTAGACTCTAGGTCCTACAGTAGGATGCCATTGCCAAGAATGTAGGAGAACGATCACTTGAAAATGTTTCCCGTGATGAAATCAAGCATGAAAAGCAGGTTACAAAACGAATGACTCCTTTGAGGTTAGAAGTAAAGATATACACAGGATAAGGTCTGAAAGGTATGACTTGGTTATAGCATCTCCAGAGGAGCTTGTGCTTCTTTTTTTTAGGCATCTAAAAAGGGATTTTTTTAAATTTACTGAGCAGCTATTATGTGGCAAGTTCCAATCTTATGATCTCAGCAGCTTTTTCCTAATCTCCGTTTCCTGTTTTTTTATTTTGTTTTGTTTTTCCCTGGTACTTTTTTTAGGGCCACACCAGCGGCATATGTTAAGTTCCCAAGGTAGGGGTCAAACCGAGCTACAGCTGGTGGCCTACACCACAGCTCACTGAGCGAGGCCAGGGATCGAACCTCATGGATACTAGTTGGATTCTGCTGTGTCACAAAAGGAACTCCCTCCTGGATTTTTTCATCTGCTCATTCCCAAAATGGGGCATCCTACCTAGCATTTTTCTCACTTTACCATTCTGTGCGTACATAATTCTCATTCAGAGTTACAACCAATACTTTAAAGCCAGTAACAGCCACTGCTACCATTCTCCTCCAAGAGAACATTTCTCCATTTGGATGCCCCTTAGTTATCCTAAATGCCATATGTCCAAAATCAAACTCACAGTTTTTAAGCTCTGTGTGCCAATTACTGGGCTAGGTACTAGGAATACAAAGATGGAAAGACACTGCTCTCAAGGGCTCACTGGTATAAGTGCTGTAGTAGAAAACGAATAACAGCACAAAAGAAAAAGGAATCAACTAACAATATAGAAGATAGGGCAGAGCTAACTTTATAAAGACTGTGCCAGGAGGTGGATTTTGAAAGATAGTGGCAGTTTAAGAGAGATAAGAGATGATTCCAAACTGGAAATGTGCAAGAGAAAGAAAATCAAACAGTTGGGCACATTAGATAAACTGTAAACAATTTGTTACAGCTGGAAAATAAGACGTTTTAAGGAAGGGGCAAAGTTTTTTGTTTTTTTTTTTTGTTTTTTGCTCTTGGCTTGTGAAAATTACCACGCCAAGGATCAAACTGGCACCACAGCAGCGATGCAGTGACAACACAGGATCCCTAACCTGCTATACCACAAGGGAACTCCCAAATAAAATCCTTGAGAAGGGGAAGAAGCCAAGCCATGGAGAGTTTTGGATGCATGCTGAATCTGAAGTTTACTGTCTAGGCAATGCAGAGCAATTTAGAAAGACCACTCTGGTGACTCGACTTAACTCATTCAAAGAAGAATAATTTTTCCCTCACCCCTCCCTAAAACAGAGCAGAAAGACATTTAGTTACAAATCTAGTTAAAGCTTGTCCTATACCCCAAATTTAAGCCGCTGAGCTATATTTTCCTAATCTTTACCTATCACAGTCTTTGGCCTTTTTTCCTCCCTTTCTGGATTTGGTGTCATCTTATGACTGACCTCAGAATTCTAAAATCCATGTTTTCCATAGATCCAATGCTGCTTTGGGGGACCATCCAGTAAAACATGATGGAAGACTTTTCCATCACCATGATTAATCAAGTTATGCAGATATATTTAAATGAATATGATCAATGAAAAGAGCTATTCAAGGGGAAAAAATGGTAATTTGCATCTCCATAACCATATTACAAGGTACTAAAAGCACTAGTATCCAACATGGCAAGACAAATACCCTCATTAGGAGAAGGCAATGCAATGATGTTTGGCACATAGTAGGCACTCAAGAAATGTTAGTTGTCATCACTGATAATAGCTTCCACTGACCATGCTCCACATGATGCTAAAATTACTGTTCCTACTCATAGGAACAAGAGTGTTGGATTGGGATCTAGCCCCAACATGAACTCTTGTTGAAATTCTGGATCTCCTTGCTACAACTTGTCTTTACTCTACCCCTCTGTAGGGTCCCAGGAGCCGTTTGTATTCTGCATGTGTTAATTCCTCCTGATCTCCATAGACTGCATTAAGTGCCAGCATCTTCTTGAAATCTCAAGCTTGAGAGTTGGAATCCAGGTCAGCTTGCAATGATTAAAGTTATACTTTTTGGATCACTCCATAATCTTTCTCTTATGATAACAATGGTTTTATCTAATACTTCTTGGAGCAAAGCTTATTTTGATTCTTCTTTTGGGTTACCTCTTCCCTTTGGCTGACAGGAGAGATATTTTTTAAGATGGTCAAAATACTTGTATGTTCTGTCTTAGCCTGTCTGTGGAGGAAGAAGCAGGACACTCCACTGTGTTTCCTGAAATTTTTACAACAGGGAGCTAAGAAGACTGGGAAGATTGAGTTAAATCTCTCAAGTTGGTCTGTGGAGGTGCCGGCAGTTGGAACTCCTCCTGGAAGTGTAATGCGAAGCTCAAAGTTCCCAAGTTTCCGTATGGAAGACCAGAGAGCAGTATTGCCTGCTTAATAAGAAACCAAAATAATGCATGTTGGGAAGAAAGAAACCTGCTTCTCCAATTAACTGTAATAGATAACGAATATGTATTTTCTAAATTGTAACAACTTCATTTTCTTCCTCTCATTCTGATATTAGTAAAATGCCTGCTATGAAAGAAGCAAACGAATGTAAATGTGTACATCCAACGATAATGTCTCACTAATAGTTTGATCTTTGAAAGGATTCCACTGAGCAGGTCGTTTTGTTCTTCTAGAGAATACATGGGACCAAAGGAGGGTCGGTAAACAGCCACCACTACCTAAATCCCTCAGCTTTAAGTGGCAGTAGTTGGATGTAGCTGCCTGCAAGTCCGCCTGTGCTTTAAAACGAGTAAAAGGAGAGGCTGAGAAGGATGACAGGTACCTAAGTGAGAAAGGGTCGAAAAGCAAACATTATGCAAAGGGCAGGAGGCGGCTGTTCCACTGCCGGCGGCACAGGTATTAAAACGATCTGAAATCCATAATCTGAAAACTGCTCTTCTACGTGGAAATCAGCGGTGAAACCGATACTTCCACGTTCTTTGGAGTAACGGTCAGCCCAGGGATTCCATGAGCACTTCACTTGGGTATCTAACGCTCTGACCTCTTGGAAAACTGTTACTTTCTGCGGCCTTCATTTGTCATAGAAACAAACCTCCTTCGACCTGAGAAACTGCTAAAATTCTTTGCCTCCCCGAAAAATGAAAATAGTTGGGAGCCAAATAAGAACCTCTACAGAGCGAATCAAACATACATAATTCCAATTTAACTGCCCGCGCTCAATCCGGGTTCTTCGGCCACTCCTTGGGCGGAAGGGGCGGAGACTACATCCTGCGTCATCTGCCAGTGCCGGAAGTGGGCTGACACACAGCGGCCTCAGGAATCTGTTAGGGAGCCTCGGGAAGTTTCTCCGTGTTCCGTGGGTAGGGGTTTGGCGGATTGGCGGTTTGGGATTGGAAGGTGAGTGTTTGGGCCAAAACTGGAAAGATACTAGGGGTTACAGGAGGTCCGGTGTGGGATTAGAGTCGAGAGAGGCTGGGGATGGAGTCGATGCTGTTAGCCCTTTGGCTTGTTTAGCTGTTGGGTTGTCTGCCTTTTCAGCTGTTAGGAGTTATTTCATTATTTTTCCCTTTTCTTCGGTTCGCATGTTTTCCTGTTGAGGGGTATAGTTTTTTGGCAATTTCTTGCTAAATTTTGGGAAAATTTCACTTGTGGGAGTTCCCCTTGTGGCGCAGCGGAACTGAATCAGATGAGTATCCTTGAGGATGCGGATTCCATCCCTGGCCTCGCTCTGTGGGTTAACGACCCAGCGTTGCCTTGAGCTGTGGTATAGATAGCAGACGGGGCTCGGATCCCGCGTTGCTGTGGCTGTCAGGCCTATTGGACCCCCTAGCCTGGAACTTCCACATGCCGCGGGTGGAAAAAAAAAAAAGAGAGAGAGAGAAAGAAAAAGAAAAATTGGAGTTCCCGTCGTGGCGCAGTGGTTAACGAATCCGACTAGGAACCATGAGGTTGCGGGTTCGGTCCCTGCCCTTGGCTCAGGGCAGGGTTAATGATCCGGCGTTGCCGTGAGCTGTGGTGTAGGCTGCAGACGCGGCTCGGATCCCACGTTGCTGTGGTTCTGGCGTAGGCCAGTGGCAACAGCTCCTATTCGACCCCTAGCCTGGGAACCTCCATATGCCGTGGGAGCGGCCCAAAGAAATAGCAAAAAGACAAAAAAAAAGAAAAAGAAAGAAAAAGAAAAATAGTACTTGTACTCGTGTTAAATGAAAACCAGAGCTTCGCAGTCAGATCTAAATTCCTCTGCCTTTTAACTACTGAATAATCCTGACCAAATTAACCTTCCCTAAATCTTAGTTTCTTGATCTGTTCATTAAGAGTAATTATTTAACCGCCTAGAATTGTTGTAGAGATTATAATGAAATAGCATGTGTAAATATGAAATCTGTAAAGTGTTTATGGAGTCCAGTTTGGGGGTAAATGCAAAATGCTTATTTGTGGGTTTGATTCATTCTTTAGAACCAGCGGTAGGATTTTTAAAAAGTACGGATTAGGAATTGGGAACTTTTTAGCTTTTTAGCTTTCCCTGAGAAAAATAAGGCATGATTGGATTTGTGAGGGGCCCCTTTAAGATGTTCAGTATTTGAATCTGTGATTTCAGGGATAACGATGGACACACAGAAGGACGTTCAACCCCCAAAACAGCAGCCAATGATATATATCTGTGGAGGTAAGAGTGGCACTTACATAAAATAAAAGTATTTTACCTCAGTTTTTTAAAAAGATAGTGCATTTATCTTTATTTTACTTGAGTCCTTCCTCTTTGAAGTTAGCGCTTTAGCAACTATTTTAAGATTTCATTTTCTCTCCTAGAAAAAGTGCGTTGCCCACCACTCTTTTCTTTCTTTTCCCTTAATATGTTGATAATGTTGAGATTTAGTATACATATTTTAGTGCTTTGGGGGAAAAGTATAATTAAGATAATTTGCTTGCCTCTTATTTCTCTTTTAGGCATTGAATAAATATGTTTTCTCTTTTAGAATGTCACACAGAAAATGAAATAAAATCAAGGGATCCCATCCGATGCAGAGAATGTGGGTACAGAATAATGTACAAGAAAAGAACTAAAAGATGTATCCTTTTAACTGTGTTTTCTAAATATGAGGTAGGAGGAAGTGGAGAATAATGCTTGGGTTGATAGTCAAAGACTAGCTGTTAAAAAATGGTAAAACTTGGATTACTTAGTGAAAAAATAAGCATGGAGTTGCCATCGTGGCTCAGCGGACACGAATCTGACTGGCATCCATAGGGACGCAGGTTTGATCCTTGGCCCTGCTCAGTGTGTTAAGGATCTGGCATTGCCATGAGCTATGGTGTAGGTCGAAGATGCTACTGGGATCCTGAGTTGCTGAGGCTGGTATGTATGTAGGCCGGCAGCTACAGCCCCCATTCGACTCCTAGCCTGGGACTTTCCATATGCTGCATGTGCGGCCCTAAAAAGGCAGGGGAAAAAAAAGCTTGATTAGCATTGTTATGGACCAATATGCCGGTACATAGGCATATACTAAATAATCTAAATACTAGTTAATTTTGGTTTTCATAAGTGTATCTTTCTTGGATTCTATATTTAAGTACTCATTCTTGAGCTTTAGTTCATGGACACACTAATTATACAGGGAGAAATAAAAATATTGAGACGTATATTACCTAGTGGAGAAAGTGAGGCTTACAAATTAGTAGAAAGTAAATTGTTATGTAGTAACTAACAGTATTTTTTAGATTGCTAAATTTTTACCTTTACCATCACTTAAGTATTTTTTGGTGTATTGGTCTTTTGTATCATGAAAAGGGGACTAATAATTAACTAGTTTATTTTTAGTTCATTTCTAATTATCATAGTAAATAGTGAATTTCATTCTTTTGTGTATTTTAAATTGATGTCACAAAGAGAAAGTGACTTGGAAGAGCTAAATTTTTAATGAAATCTTTAATTACTTTTCTTTTCCTTAACTCAGTTTAATACAGTGGTGGTTTTTGATGCTCGATGAAACGTGAAATTCAGAGGAATATCTTCATTTGGATTTGCTGTTGATGTTGTATAGCTTTTGATTTGTGTACTTTAAGAATACAGCTGTGTATCATGATTTCATTTTAAAAACCATATTGTATTTAGGGGTCTATTAATAGTTTAATATAAAGGTATTTTTGGTTCAGTTTCATGCTTCATAATTTAATTTCATCATATATGTAATCTGACACACAGTGAAAGTTAAAAATGTTTCCCCAAACCACACTTTAGTCAAAATCTAAAATCATTTGGGGGAGTTACTGCTGTAGCACAGCAGGTTAAGGATCTGATGTTGCCACAGCTGTGGCTTGGATTTGATTCCTGGGCCAGGAACTTCCATATACCTCAGGTGGGGCAGAAAAGGGGGGAAAAAATAATCATCTGGGGCCTTTGTTAAGAACGAAGTTTTCTGGGGCCTTCTAAAGGTTGTTTAACTGAGTTCCCAGGAAACCACTGTTTTATATCACCATTATTTTACATCACCAGTTTACAAACTCTCCAGTTTGTATAGAGCATCATTTTGTATAGAGTAAACCATTGCATTTATTTTCAGTGTAAATACCTGATTTTGAGTTACAGGTTTCATTTGTAAACTTGGCATAGGCCTTTCTGTATTTGAATGTAATGCTTGACCATGTTTAAAGTCTTGAGTAAGGGGAAAGAAACTTTAATGGTTGCTTTCTCTAAGGCAAAATTAACCCCAAGTAAAGGTGGAGAAAGCAGTTTCCCAGGTGTAATCATTCATTAAGATAAAAAATTCTTTTAGGATATAAAAAGATGAATTGGTTTACACTGAATTATTGATAAATGTTTAAAGCTTTTGCCTTGATTTAGGGATATTGGATACTCAGATACTCCATCTACTCAGGGTTCCATCATCATGGAACATCATGTTGGCCTCAACATTTACTTTGAAGTTTAGATATATTCCACACATACAGCTATGTGTGTCTGACATTCAAGGAATTAGCTATGCCATTTTTTAAAAACACCTGTTATTTCTACTACCATCCTCAAATACTAAGTTCTAGAAATTCATTATGTGCTATTCAAAGTACTTCCATGTTTAAAAAAAATTTTTTTTCCTTTTTTTAAATTTTTTTGGCTACCCCACAGCATGTGGAATTCCCAGACCAGGGATCTGAGACAAGTGCCATAGCTGCAGCAACACTGGATCCTTAACCCACTGAGCAAGGCTAGGGATAGAACCGGGGTCTTCGTGGATGCTAGTCAGATTTGTTTCCACTGAGCCATTATGGGAACTCCACATCCATCTACTTTCTGCCCAGACTTGTTGATTAGTCTGTTCTATGGGAATGTACAATATAGGGACATGTTATGATGGGAAGCTAGTTAGGGGCCATCTGTAGTATTTCAGGCTAACAGTAGTGGTGGCTGGGCCAGGGTAGCTGTGGAGGGAATGAGAAGTAGCTGGTTGTGAGATACATTTTGTAATTGTAATAGGATTTATGAATTAGTTAGTACTTTCGAGCTCAGTAAACAGCGTGGACTTTGGTAAAAGGCTTTGGGTCCACATATCTGCAGTGTCCCTTGTAAGATCGCAATGACTTTACCAGGATTCACTTTCCTTGTTTTAAAGATAGGCATGAAATAACAGTGCCTACCTCAAAGGTTTGCTGCAAGATAAAATGCAATACGCCATAAAAACTCTTAACCTAATACGTGTTAACTATTAACACCATTACTGTAATATTAGCATTTTCTCTATAATAATTGTGCTAGTGTTAAGATTAGTCTCAGCTACTGGTCTTGCTGTTCTCTATAGTCCTTGGCTTACTCATTCTAAAGTACAAACTTGATGGAGTTCCCTTCATGGCTCAGTGGTTAATAAACCTGACTAGGATCCATGAGGTTGCAGATTCGTTCCTTGGCTTTGCTCAGTGGGTTAAGGATTGGGCATTGCTATGAGCTGTAGGTAGGTCGAAAAGGTGCCTCAGATCTGGTGTTGCTATGGCTGTGGCGTAGGCTGGCAGCTATAGTTCTGATTCAGCCCCTAGCCTGGGAACTTCCATATACTGCAGCTGTGGCCCTAAAAAGCAATAAATAAATTGATTAAAAAAAATAATGTACAAACTTCATGGAACTATCCTGCTGAAAATCTTCAGTAGCTTCCCATTTTGATAAAATCAAAACTATTGGGTATAAAGCACTTAGGAAGAGTGTAGTCAGACTCCTCTCCTACCTCTGTCACCACTTCAATCCACCCCTCAATCTTTTGGTTCTGAAGATGTTTATAGAGTTCCTTAAGCAGGTAATAGACCGTTTTCCCTCTGGCTTTTATCATACTTTTCTTGGAGTTCCTGTCATGGCACTGCAGAAATGAATCAGACTAGAAACCATGAGGTTGCAGGTTCAGTTCCTGGCCTCACTCAGTGGGTTAAAGATCCAGCGTTGCCGTAGGTTGCAGACGCAGCTGTAGCTCCAATTTGACCCCTAGCCTGGGAACCTCCATATGCTGTGGGTCGGCCCTAAAAAACAATAAATAAATAAAATCGTACTTTTCTCTACCTGAAATGACCTTTCTTGTGTTCTTCACCAGCATCAGAATATTGGAGTATTGATTTATTGTCTCTGGTTTTCAGTATTGTTGAAAAGTCCAAAACCATTCTTATTCCTTATCCTTTGTGGCCTGTTTTCTCTCTAGAAACTTAGAATTTTCATTGCCAGTGTACTGAAGTGTATTGGGTCTTTTGTTGTTGTTGTTGTTGTGCCCACAGCATGCAGAAATTCCCAAGCCAGGAATAGAACCTATGCCACAGTAGTGACCTGCGCCACAGCACTGACAACACTGGATCCTTTAACTGCTAGGCCACCAGGGATGTCTAGGTATGGGTCTCTTTTCTTCTACTGTTTCTGTCACTTCATGGGTACTTTCAGTCTGGAAACCCAAGTTCTTCAATTCTGGGGGATTTTCTTGAGTTAGTCAATAACTTCTTACCCTCAATTTTCTCTCTAGATCTGTTGAATTTAATATTAGGCTTCATTGACCTAACCTTTTCTTCCTTTTCATTTCCCTTTTCCTTCACTCTGCAAAAGATTTCTTCAACTTTCTAGTCCATCTGTTGATTCTTGGATGCAATCTTTTATCTCTTTGAAGATGATCATGACAATTTTCATCTGCCTGCAGTCTTTTTCCTTTGAGTTACCTTTTATCCTTCCTGTTTATTCAGCATAATTGTGTATGTACATAATTATAACCAGAAAAAGCCCTTAAAGTGTGCATGAAAAGAAAATTACAGGGTATGTGGAACTACTACCATTTCCCCAAGTATTTAAAGGATTTCTTCACATGCTGGAAGTGAAATGATGTAAAGTTACAGTAGGCTAAGTGTTTTAGACTTAATGACAATTTTGAATGAGGTTTGCTGGCTGGAATGAGGTGTGAAGTGACTTTACATGACCTCGGTTGTGCGACGCCATTCTCCATGACAGAAAGTTTAGTAAAGCAACCTAAAGTTCACTCAAATTTTGAATCTGTGTCTATAAACATGCCATTTTAACATCTCTGCCACGGGCAATGGAAATAAACTATAATTAGTCATATTTTAAGCATTAGAATTTTTACCACTGTCAGTGTCTAACAGACTAATTTAAGTGCACACGGGGAAGAGAAGTAACATTTACTGAAATCCTGTCATGTGCCAGGTACTGTATTAGGTGCTTTATATTTGTTACCTATTTTATTTTATTTTTTTTATTTTTCAGTAAATTTATTCATTGACCCATTCTTTTTAAGTTCAGTGGAATCTTTACTTTTGTTATTGAGAAAATAGTCTCCTTTGGTGGTTTCCAAAGACTTAGCCACAGCTGAAGGCTTTAAGTGTTCATGCAGAAACAAAATCACCTAGCTTGAGATTTAAAATGGCCATGTGCCCATTTTCTGACTCCTCCCCAGTGTATCCACAAAGATAGCACTTCCAGCTACTCTCTCTCTCCAGTTCAGAAAGGTAGCATTTGGAGAAGATGTGTGGGTGGCTTTTGTTGAGCTACTTATATCAGTCAGGGTTCCATTATGGAAAAAGAATCACTATTTGTATTCTAGAATAAAAACTAAATGCAGCAGAATAAATCCATGGAGAGGATTGGGTTTTCCTAAACAGTTATATAAAAATAAACCTTCAATAATTGAAAAATTCTCCTTCAGATTCTTTTCCCATATAGGTTATTACAGAATATTGACTAGAGTTCCCTGTGCTATGTAGTAAATACTTATTGGTGATCTATTTTATATATAGTAGTGTGTATATGTTAATCCCAAACTCCTAATTTATGTCACCTGTTTTAACTAGTTTGAAGTTATAAAACTAAAATACATTTCTCCATAATGATCTCTATTTTTTTTTTTTATTCATCAAGATTGTATTGTGTTTATTTGACTTTGTGTAAGCGAGCAACCATTAGCAAGCAACTCTTAGTGGTCCTGGTCAGCCATTGGTCAGCCTTGTAGTGAGCCCTTCCCCCAGCCAAGTGACAGTTAGTGAGTGACCGCTGTTCCCCCTTCCTTTCTCAGTATAAAAGGAGCCTGAATTCGGACTGAGGCAAGACGGTTTTTTGAGACACTAGTCTGCCCTCTTCTTTGTCTGCTAGCTTTCCCATTAAAGTTATTCCTTGCCGCAACAACTCTCTCTGAATTTATTGGCCTGTCCCGCGGAGTTGAGCGAACTTGGGTTCATTAACGTTTGTATCCCAGCGCGCAGTACAGTGTATGACTCAAAACCGGCACTGAGAAAATGCTGAGTACCTGAAAATGAAGAGGGGATCTTGTCTTTCATATATTCTTTCCTATAAAGGGAAGGGAGCAAGTAAATCTAGGTCGCAATGTAGATATCCTGAGTTTAATTACAGCAATCGAGGACAGTAACGTTTTAACTTGATCTAAAACGAACTGAGTTCCTGTTGTGGCTCAGCCACTTAGACCCCCACTAGCATCCATGACGATGCCTGAAGGTTAAGGATCCGCTGTTGCTCATCCATGACGATGCCTGAAGGTTAAGGATCCGCTGTTGCTGTGAGGTGTGGTGTGAGTCTTAGAGCAGGCTAGGATCTGGCGTGGCTGTGGCTGGGCTAGGCGATTTGACCCCTAGCCTGGGAACTTCCATATAGATACACTACGGGTGCGGCCCTAAAAACAAACCCCAAAACGTATAGAATCTCAAAGGAGAGAAAGGGAGCTCACTTCACTCATTTTTTTTTTTTTTTCGCTAATGTACCTCTACAGCAAAGCCAATGGGCGGGATGGCAAATCGGGGAGTAGCCAATCATCTGGTAGAGACTCTAATCCCCGCCCCCGCCGGTCAGCTGCAAGACCTTGAGTGCAGGGGGCGGGCGAGACACGCCCTCCTTCAGTACCTGCCCCGCGGCGGGTGAAGTGAGCGGCTACGTCCTCCGCAGGGCTAGGGGTCTGAGATCAGGTGAGTATCTGCTGGCCTGGAGTAAACTATACCTCCCCATCTCAGTCCCTCCCGCAGGGAGCCTGGGTGAAACACCGACCCGGAGGAGCAAACCTAAGGTCAGACTCCAGTCGGGAGGGAGCGCGTGGGATGAACTACCTTCTTGGTCGCGGAAACGAACGGGAGGTCTTTTGCTTTTCGCTGCGGATGGTCGGGGATATTGGGGCCGGATGGCAACACTGAGAGGTTCCCGGGCTTCGTCAGGGGCCGCAAATCCTGATGAACACAGCGAGGGGGGCGGGGAGCAACTTCATAGGGTCCTAAAATGCCAGAGGACTCTAGCTCCCAGATCCCGGCTTGACCCTGACCCGCCGCGGTCTCCGGACGCGCAGTACATAGAAACCGTTGCCAAGGCTGGAGGTTGCCAGTTCCTTTTGGTCTCCGGCTGCGTGGGGCGGACACTTGGCCCTGTGGGTGCTGGAAAAGAACGTACCTAAGTGGAAGAAAACAATTTTTCGTGTTACTTAGTCCATCGCAGTTTGCACTGGCGGTATTACTGGTAAGCTGATTAGGAAACATGGGCAATGGGTGTGAATCAGGATGGTGGAAAAGCAATTAACGGTAACTAGGACCAAAGTTTTTCCTAATCAGAGACAAATTGCACACAGATGTAGAAGAGTTCTAATTAGAGCAAATAAAGGATTTTGTAACTTTTTTGGGATCTTGAGAATATATAGTGGTCTTGAGAATATGCAGTCTATCCCCCCACCGGCCGCCCAATGGTAGTTTTCAGAAAGGATTCTCAGATGAGTTCCCATCGTGGCTCAGTAGTTAACGAATCCGACTAGGAGCCATGAAGTTGCGGGTTCGACCCCTGTCCTTGCTCAGTGGGTTAAGGATCCGGTGTTGCTGTGAGCTGTGGTGTAGGTCAGGATCCCGCGTTGCTGTGGCTCTGGCGTAGGCCGGCGGCTACAGCTCCGATTAGACTCCTAGCCTGGGAACCTTCATATGCCTCGGGAGCGGCCCTAGTAAAGGCAAAAAAAAAGACCAAAAAAACCTCAAAAATCCCCAAACCAGAAAGGATTCTCAGAAACGTTAAAATAGTTTTCAGAATGAAATTTGCTTGATAAGGTAAGAGAAGTCTTTATGATTTCAAAGTTTTTAATTATAATTTATTCAAATCATAAGATCTCAGGAGGTTCAAAATTCCTTCAATTCGAGGTAATCTATTTTAATCTAATTGGATGCTTAAATCCCTCCCATCAAAAATCCTCCAGCTCTGTGGAAAAATTCTCCTAAAGATAACTATTCTGGGCAGCATGAATAATTTTAAAGTTCTTTACTTGCTTTTTTTGTAACTTCCACCCTCAAGCCTATGCTTGTGATGGGAGACATTCATCATACTGGGGCCTGCTCATATGTTGTGAAATCCATATTCTCACTTCTAAGCGGGATCTCCTCCAAAAACTGATAAATTGCCATCTACATCCTATACACCATCAAAGCTGGCAGGAACATTGGGAAGCTGACAGAGCTTTCTCTTTTTCTGTAGTCTGATATATACCGAGGCTCCCAGAGGGCAGGCATGCCAAGGAAAATACTTGTAATGAATTAGATCCATTGCTACTTGTTTTAAAATTTATCACCCAATGTTTCAGTGCAGTTTTTTTTTTCAAAAAAAAACTTTGACAGCGACATAATATATTTTCTTTCCAACGTAATGTATTTCTATACACTAATATTCATAATTTGTTTATATGAAATAAAAATTTTTATAAAACTAATGGTATGTGTCAGGTAATCTTATTTTATTGCTCTCCTATCTCTTGAAACAATGCTGATTGCAACTCACTAAATTGATTTCATGGGTTGCCACTGTGCTTTGTTTGGAAAGCATGGTTAAGTATGATAGTTAAAGTATGTGAGCTCTGTAGTTGCCTACTAATATTCAAATCTTTAGTTCACTACTTAATAGTTATATGACCTTAAGCAGTTTATATACTTGAAACATCACCTTCCTCATCTGTAAAAAGGGAGTCGTTATTAATATCTTTCATGAAAGTGGTTTTGAAGATTGAGATAATCCATGGCGTATAAAATTTAGCTCCATAAATGTTAACTGTTATTACTGCTCTCTACTTAAAACTTACTCGATATAGTAGTTGAAGGATTAAATGAAATAATAGTATATGTAAAGTACATTAAGAACTATGTATTTGTTGCTCTTACTGTCACCATCTTTATCAGCTTATCAATAGAGGGAAACTGTGCGGTGCTACCTTATTTCCAATTCAATTGCATTCAGCAAGGGCTTGTTAAGGGGTATGAGATACTACCTATTCTTTTAGTCCTGAAGCTCTGAGATGATTAAAGAAGAACCTCTCACAATCTAGAAGGAAAAACAAAGGAACAGAATTTGAATATGTGCTATGTGCTGTGAGAGAGGTATGTACAGAGTGCCTTTAGAACACACACTGGGGAGCTGTGCATTGATGGGAGTGGGAACTGGGAATGTAAGGAGACAAGGGATGGGACCAGGTGATGTTCAGTAGAGTTACAGAAAGATGGTACTTAGGTTGTGCTGTATGGCGAAAGGATGGTTGAGATGTTAACAAACAGCTAATGTAGAAGTCAAAATCCACATTAAAAGATATTTTAAAAAGCAGCGTGAGCACAAAAGGGGGCCAGAATATGCTATTCCCCACATAGCCACTTTGGCATAAGGATTATTTTGAGTTGAAGGCAATTAAGAAGCAACAGACAAAGGAAGAATTCTACCCCTGCTTCTGCCTAAAAGCAGGGCCTAAATTTCCCATTATGAAGGTGTTCCCTCCTCTCCTCTCTCATAACAGAGTGAGGAGAAGAGTCCTTATTACAGTAGATGGACAGAGGACCAAGGTGAGTCTCATAAACAAATCTGACTGAAATAACCCGTGTCTTCCATTAGTTTCTAGCATATATTTACCTTCATCTAGAAGCTCACACCTGCTTTCCTTTGTCTAATCACCTCCACACAATTTATCACCCTTTGGTAAGACGGTATAGAGCCTCCCAGGCCTAACAGTTAAAGTTTTCACTTTTCTGTGAGGCCCCCATAAGCACATAAAACAAACCTTTTCTTTTGCTAATGTCTTTTGTCAATTTGATTTATAAGCCTCAGCTGCTGAGCCCAAATGGGTAGAGGATTCCTCTATAGCACCCAAACCTGCTTTGTCATTGTATTGCAACTTTGCTTAAGTGTAGGTTAACTAAGATAATCCAGGAACAATATGTAGTAATTTGGCTACATCAATGGTAACTCTTCTTATCTCGGAGAGAGAGTTTAAAATGAGTAGCTTCGGGTGGGGGAAAAAATGTAATTGTAATGTATACATGTAAGGATAACCTGACCCCTTTGCTGTACAGTGAGAAAATAAAAAAATTATAAAAAAAAAATTTTACATCAGTAAAAAAAAAAATAAAAAAATAAAATAAAATGAGTAGCTTCCTCCTTGGAAGAAATATTCCACCTCCTTTACTATAGAAATGAAAAACATTACAGAAGTACCCAGATGGTTACTACTCTCCAAATTGAGTATTACTATGTATATATATATATGTATATAAAATATTACATTTGTAACTATTAGATTTATAGCTATTTTCCTATACTGTATTTCAGCCATGACTGCCAAAGATTATCCATCATTATGGGGCTTTGGAACAACAAAAACATTTAAAATTCCTGTTGAGCATTTGGATTTCAAGTATATTGAAAAATGTAGAGATGTTAAACATTTGGAAAAAATTCTTTGTGTGCTCAGGTAAGCATTTAAAAATCATTTTTTTAAAATTTATATTCATTTATTTATTTTTATGTAACCACACCTTTTTTTTTTTTTTTTTTGGTCTTTTTAGGGCTGCACCCTTGGCATATGGAGGTTCCCAGGCTAGGGGTTGAGTCAGAGCTGCAGCTGCTGGCCTATACCACAGCCACAGCAATGCCAGATCCAAGCTGCATCTGCAACCTACACCACAGCTCATGGCAATGCCAGATCCTTAACCCACTGAGCAAGGCCAGAGATCGAACTTGCATCCTCATGGATGCTAGTCAAATTCATTTCCACTGAATCACAATGGGAACTCCCTAAAAATCATTTCATGCTTCGTTTTGCCAATATTCAAATCCACATTAGAAATTTTGGAGCAGATTTTCAAATATTGAGATTGTTGTTTTTGTCCATGTTAGGCTTCAAAAATAGTGGCTTTAATTTTGTGGTTAGTTTGGAAGGCTCTCCCTAGGTCTGTTTTCAGCATGAGACTTGGGCTAATTAGTACCCAGGGGGGCATTTGTACTACTTCCTCCCGCTTTCTAGTAAAAGGTAAAACAGCCATTAGGAGGCACTGCTTAGGCTGATAAAGTTCTTTGGCATTCTGTCACTTCATGCCTTCTGCCAGCAAGGGTGCTAACTCATTGGGAGCGGCTGCCTGGAGGGTGGCAAGAAAGCCGGGCGGTGGGGGGGAAGGTCGGATCAGGAGGCAGGGAGTTAAGGCCTCTGGGCCGTGATTGTCACACTTTAATATTTGCCAATATGGTGGCTTAAAAGTAGAGTCTGCTTCAGGAAATCAAGAGTGATGGGGCCCAGGAACCTGTGTTTAACAAGCACACTGGCTGATGGATAGGGCATCATTAGTATTCCTTTGGCTAACACTGGTTCTCTTTTTTTTCCTCTGAGGTGCTTCTTTATAGCTGTGTCCTCTCTTTTTTTCTTTTTTCTTTTTTTCCTTTTTGGCTTCCCAAGGCATATGGATGGAGTTCCTGGGCCAGGGATCAGATCTCAGCCACAGTTGCGACCTAAGCCACAGTGCTGGTGGCAACACCAGATACTTTGCCCACTGTACTGGGTTGGGGATCCAACCTGCATCACAGCACTGCAGAGATGCCACTGATCCCATTGCACCACAGTGGGGACTGTCTCCTTTTTCTTTCTCATCACCTTTGGCTTCCTGTCCCGCCTAAGCATCTCTGCCTGTCTACAGCCAAGGCTGATATAATAGCCTCATCATGTTGTTTTTCTCAACACATAAGAATATTTTCATTTATATTTGATCAAGGGCTAATAAAGAAAATGAGAAGTTTCTAGGATGAAAGTGTTTGAGAGACATTTTATGAATAGCTTAACTGTATTGCATTGACTAGGAGTTACTGTTTTTATTATCTTGGCTGCGACCACAACATGCAGAAGTTCCCAGGCCAGGGACTGACCCTGAGTGAGAGTAGTGACAACACCAGATCCTTAACTGCTAAGCCACCAAGGAACTTTTATTTTTTAAAATCTAATTTGAAAGTGGGATTTTTTTTTTTAATTTTCTGGAAAATTTAAAAGTAAACAGACTTACAAGAAAAGGGGGAAATATTGATTTTCCTTAAAAAAAAAAAAAGATGAAGAGAGCAGAGGTCTCTGTTGAACTCTTTAAGAAAGGAATTCGGGAGTTCACATCGTGGCACAGCGGAAACAAATCCGACTAGGAACCACGAGGTTGCAGGTTCAATCCCTGGCCTCACTCAGTGCATTAAGGATCTGACGTTGCTGTGAGCTATGGTGTAGGTCCGACTCAACTTGGATCCTGTGTGGCTGTGACTGTGGCGTAGGCTGGCAGCCATAGCTCTGATTCGACCCCTAGTCTGGGAACCTCCATATGCCACAGGTGCGGCCCTAAAAAAAAAGAAAGAAAGAAATTCTGTTCCTTGAATGGTTGAATTTAGAGGTGTATTATTCTAAACTGTTCTTCTGCCATTTTCTTCCTATCTCTTTGGGGGAAAACTTGAGCTAGAAGCAGTAATTCCTTGTTAGAATGGAAGTCCCAAGTCTCACTCTTTGCCTGTTTCTAATAATGAGTTTCCATTAATAAGTTTAAAATTACTTTATATGTGAAGTTCCCATTGTGGCTCAGTGGGTTAAAAACCTGACTAGTATCCATGAGGATTCAGGGTCAGTCCTTGGCCTCACTTAGTGGGTTAAGGATCCAGTGTAGGTAGCAGATGGGGCTTGGATCTGGATCTGGCATTGCTATGGCTATGGCGTAGGCCAGCAGCTGCAGTTCCAATTTGACCCCTAGCCTGGGAAATTCCATGTGCTTGCAGGTTCGGCCCTAAAAGAGAAAAAAAGATTACTATATATATATATATATATATATGTTAAAGAGGAGAGAAATTGTTATTCATTCAGCTCTTAAAGTGTTTGATAGAAATTGGTGTCTTTGGAGCTCCTTTTTTCCCCCCTTCATTGCAATACTCCATACATTAGTAAATGAAAGTGGAGGTTGCTCTAGTTGAAGGTGGGGGGAAGGCAGCAGCCCAGGCTTCATCCTCATGCTGGGGCAGAGGGCCAGATCTCTGTGGAACCCCTGAGCTCCATGGAACCTGGTTTGCAAACCACTGGTCCACATGCTCTCTAAATAAAGTGGTAACTCTAAAATTCTGATTTTTTTTTTTTTTTTTTTTTTTTTTTTAAGGTCTGGTGAGGAGGGATATTATCCTGAACTCACAGAATTTTGTGAAAAGCGTCTTTCAGGCTTGGCTCCTGCAAGTAGAGCTTTGAGGAAAGATAAGCCTGCAGCAACAGCGTCCAGTTTTACGGCAGAAGAATGGGAAAAAATTGACGGTGATATAAAGGTATAGAGTAACATCACTTTCTGTGACATTGTCATAGATATATATCTATTTCACTTATCTGAAATCCTAGGCTTCTTATTTGTCAGGAAAGGGTTTTAGTGGTAATTAGGTGGTGTTAGCTGCAGCTTATACGCAGAAGAATATTGTGAATGTGCGTGTTCATGGATTTGTTTGGCGGTGTGGGGTGGGTTTTTTTTTTTTTTTAATTGAGGTATAATTGACCTGTAACATTATATTATTTTCAGGTTTACAGCATAATTATTTGATATTTGTATGTCTTGCAAGTTAATCACTGCAATAAGTCGTTAACATTTATTACCACACATAGTTACACATTTTTTTAATTTAATAAACTGTTTTTTCTCATGAAGATGAGATTTCATCTTTGATTAACATGTTTTCTTCCTTCTTTCCTTTGTTCCTTTTTATGGCCCCAGTTGTGGCACATGGAAGTTCCTGGGCCAGGGACCAAACCCAAGTCCCCTACCACCCCACCTTTTTTTTTTTCTAAATTATTTTAATTTTTCCCTTATAATTGGTTTACAGTGTTCTGTCAGTTTTCCACCATACAGCAAAGTGACCCAGTCACACACACATACATACATTCTTTTTTCTCACATTATCATGCTCCATCATAAGTGACTAGACATAGTTCCCAATGCTACATAGCAGGATCTTATTGCTTATCCATTCCAAAGGCAATAGTTTGCATCTATTAACCCCAGATTCCCAGTCCATCTCACTCCCTCCCTCTCCCCCTTGGCAACCCCAAGTCTGTTCTCCAAGTCCATGAGTTTCTTTTCTGTGAAAAGGTTCATTTGTGCCATATATTAGATTCCAGATATAAGTGATATCACATGGTATTTGTCTTTCTCTTTCTGACTTACTTCACTTAGTATGAGAGTCTCTAGTTCCATCCATGTTGCTGCAAATGGCATTATTGTGTTCTTTTTTATGGCTGAGTAGTATTCCATTGTGTATATGCACCACATCTTCTTAATCCATTCATCTGTCGATGGACATTTGGGTTGTTTCCATGTCTTGGCAATGGTGAATAGTGCTTCAGTGAACATATGAATGCATGTATCTTTTTCAAGGCAAGTTTTGTCCGGATATATGCCCAAGAGTGGTAGTTCTATATTTAGTTTTCTGAGGTACCTCCATACTGTTTTCCACAGTGGTTGTACCAATTTACATTGCCACCAACAGTGCAGGAGGGTTTCCTTTTCTCTACACCCCCTCCAGCATTTGTTACTCATGGACTTATTAATGATGGCCATTGTGACTGGTGTGAGGTGGTATCTCATAGTAGTTTTGATTTGCATTTCTCTTATAATCAGTGATGTTCATCATTTTTTCATGTGCTTTTTGGCCACTTTTTTATTTTTTAAAGTTTTATTGAAGTATAGTTGATTTACAGTGTTGTGATAAATACTGCTGTACACCCAAGTGATTCAGTTATACATGTACATGCATCGACTCTTTTTCAGATTCTTTTCCCGTATAGATTATCACGGAATATTGGGTAGAGTTCTCTGTGCTATACAGCAACTCCCTGTTGGGCAATAATTCCATATACCACAGTGTGCTTATGCCAATCCCAAACCCCCCATCCTTCCCTCCCCCTCCTCACACCTGTCCCCAAAACATATGAAAGTATATAACAAAACTGAAACAGATTGAGATAATAGAGAACAAACTACTGGTTACAAGGAGTTCCCGTCGTGGCTCAGTGGTTAACGAATCCGACTAGGAACCATGAGGTTGCGGGTTCCATCTCTGTACTTGCTCAGTGGGTTAAGGATCCGGCGTTGCCCTGAGCTGTGGTGTAGGTCGCAGACGAGGCTCGGATCCTGAGTTGCTATGTCTCTGGTGTAGGCCGGCGGCTATGGCTCTGATTCGACCCCTAACCTGGGAACCTCCATATGCCTTGGGAGCAGCCTAAGAAATGGCAAAAAGACAAAAAACAGAAAACAAAACTACTGGTTACCAGAGGGCAGAGTGGAGAGGGGAGGGGCAAGATAGGAGTAAGGGATTAAAATATACAAACTGCTATGTATAAAGTAAATAAGCAATAAGGATGTATTTTACAGCATATTATTTTGTAATAACTTTAAATGCAACACAGTGCATAAAAATAGAGTCACTGTGTTGTACTCTTGAAACTAACAAAATATTGTAAATCAAGTGTACTTCACATTTTGAAAATTAGCTATTTTATAGTCATTTCACTGAGGTTTGTTTTTGTTTTTGTTTTGTCTTTTTGCCTTTTCTAGGGCCGCTTCCGTGGCATGCAGAGTTTCCCAGGCTAGGGGTCTAATCAGAGCTGTAGCCACCGGTCTACACTACAGCCACAGCAGTGTGGGATCCGAGCCACGTCTGTGACCTCCACTGCAGATCACTCACAGATCACAAAAATGCCATATCCTTAACCCACTGAGCAAGACCAGGGATCGAACCTGCAACCTCATGGTTCCTAATCGGATTCATTAACCACTGTGCCACGATGCAAACTCCTCATTTTACTGAATTTTGACAAAAGTATATGCTATCAAATATTTCTGTTACCCCTAAAAGTTTCATTGTACACTTTTCAGTTAATGCTGACCCCACAACCTGGGTCCTGGCAACCAGGGAACTACTTTCAGTCATTACAGATTTGCCTTTTCTAGAGTTATTGTTATAAGTGTAATTATACAGTATATCTTCTTTTGTGTCTGGCTTCTTTCAGTTAGCATCATGGTTTTGAGATTCATCTATGTTGTTGCATGTGTCCATAGTACATTCCTTTTTATTGCTGAGAAGCAGTAAAATTTACATATATCTCAGTTTGTTTAACTATCTGCCAGTTGATGAACAAATGCCAAAATGTTTCCCAAAGTGGCTCTCCCTTCAGTTATGGATAAAAATTCCAGTTGCTCTACATCTTGGTCCCTTAGTATCATCAGTTTTGTTGATTTTAGCTATTCTATTAGGTGTGTTGTGGCATCTCATAGTAATTTTCATTTGCTTTTCTTTAGTGACTAATGGTATTGAGTGTCTTTTTATGTGCTTATTTGTAATACATATTTCTTCTTTTGTGAAATATCTTTAACTTTTTTGCTCTTTAAAAATTTTGGATTGGAATTCTATAGTGGCACAGTGAATCAAGGATCTGGTGTTGTACTGCAGCGGCTCAGATTGTTGCTGTGGCCTTGGTGTGAAATCTGGCCAGGGAACGAACTTTCCAAAAAAAAAATAATAAAATAAAAAAAAAATAAAAAAATGGATTGTTTGTGTTCTTTTGAGTTGTAAAATACGTGTTTTCATTACGCCTTTGCAAACATTTTCTGATATTCTGTGGTGTGCCTTTTCATTTTTTTAAGTGTCTTTGGAAGAGTAAAATTTTTAAATTTTGATGAACCAATTTACAGTTTGTGTTTTTGTGTGCTATTTAGGAAATCTTTGTCTAGGGAGTTCCCTTGTGGTGCAGTGGGTTAAGGCTACAGCCTTGTCACTGAAAAGATTCAGGTTGGTGCTGTGGTGATGGTTCCACCCCTGGCCCAGGAACTTCTGCATGCAGTGGGCATGGCTAGAAGGAAGGAAGGAAGGTCTTGTTTAATGCAAGTTCCATAGCTTTTTGCCTATGGATTGTCTAGAAAGTTTACAATTTTGACTCTTAAATTTAGGTCTAAGATCTATTATTTGGACACACACACAAATATATATGCATACATGTGCGTGCACACGCACACACACCCATACACCCATACATGCTAATATGAATAGCCAAGTGTCCAAGCATCATTTAATGAAAGATTATCCTTTCCTCATTGAACTTTTTGGTATCATTGTCAAGTATTAATTGACTATGTATTTGTAGTTCTATGTTTTCAAATTTTCTGGAGTTCCCGACGTGGCTCAGTGGTTAACAAGTCCGATTAGGAACCATGAGGTTGCAGGTTCGATCCCTGACCTTGCTCAATGGGTTAAGGATCCGGCGTTGCTGTGAGCTGTGGTGTAGGTCACAGGCGAGTCTTGGATCCTGCGTTGCTGTGGCTCTGGCATAGGCCCGGCGGCTCTAGCTTTGATTGGACCCCTAGCTTGGGAACCTCCATATGGTGCAGGAGGAGCCCTAGAAAAGGCAAAAAGACCAAAAAAAAATTTTTTTTCTTTTTATAAATTTTTTCTTATAGTTAATTTACAATGTACTGTCAATTTATGCTGTATAGCAAAGTGACCTAGTTATACATATATATACATGCCTTTTCTCACATTATCCTCCATCATGTTCCATCACAAATGATTAGATATAGTCCCCTGTGCTATACAGCAGAATCTCGTTGCTTACTCACTCCAAATGCAATAGTTTGCATCTACTAACTCCAAACTCCCAGTCATTCCCCCTTGGAAATCACAGGTCTGTTTTCCATGTCCATGAGTTTGTTTCTTTTCTGTAGGTAGGTTCATTTGTGCCATATATTAGATTCCAGATATAAGTGATATCTTAGGGTATTTGTTTTTCTCTTTCTGACTGACTTCACTTAGCATGAGACCCTCTAGTTCCATCCGTATTGCTGCAAATGGCATTATTATTATTTAGTAGCTTTCTCTTTATTATCTTATTGTTTGGCTTTAAACTCAATGAATTTAATTATATTTATAGCTGTACAACTGTACCATGATCATCACAACCCAATTTTACAGCATTTCCACCCGAAACCCCCAGCCCATTCCACCCCTCCCCGAGAACTGTCTCCTTTGAAAACCATAAGTTTTTCAAAGTCTGTGAGTCAGTTTCTGTACTGCAAAAAAGTTTATTGTATCCTTTTTTTTATATTCCATATATAAGTGATGGTATATGATGTTTGTTTCTCACTGTCTATCTTCACCTTAGCGTGATAGTTTCTTGGGCCATCCATGTTGCTGCAAGTGCCATTATTTCATTCCTTTTTATGGCTGAGTAATATTTCATTATGTATATGTACCACATCTTGTTTATCCACTCCTCTGTTGATGGACATTTAGGTTGCTTCCATGTCTTGGCTATTGTATACAGTGCTGCAATGAACATTGGTGTACATGTATCTTTTTGAGTCATGGTTTGTTGAGGAATCTGCATACTGTTTTCCACTGCGGTTGCACCAATTTACATTCCCACCAACAGTGTAAGAGGGTTCCCTTTTCTCCACACCCTGTCCAGCATTTATTGTTTGTGGACTTTTTGGTGATGGCCATTCTGGCTGGTGTAAGGTGGTACCTCAGAGTTGTTTTGATTTGCATGTCTTTAATAATTAGTAGTGTTGAACATCTTTTTGTGTGTTTTTTGACCATCTGTATGTCTTCTCTGGAGAATTGTTTAAATCTTCTGCTCATTTTTTTGATGGGGTTGTTTGTTTTTTTGGTATTAAACTGCAGGAGGTGTTTATATATTTTGGAGATTAATCCCTTGTCGGTCACTTGGTTTGCAGATACTTTCTCCCATTCTGTGGGTTGTCTTTTCATTTTGTTTAGGGTTTACTTTGCTTTACAGAAACTTTTGAGTTTAATTAGGTCCCATTTGTTTATTTTTGTTTTTATTATCATTACTTTAGGAGGTGGATCTGAGACGATACTGCTGTAGTTTACGTCAGAGTGTTTGGCCTATGTTTTCCTCTAAGAGCTTTATGGTATCTGGTCTTATATTTAGGCCTTTAATCCATTTTGAGTTTATTTGTGTGTGTGTTCTAATTTCATTCTTTTACATGTAGCTGTCTGCTTTTCCGAGCACCACTTATTGAAGGGACTGTCTTTTGTCATTATATATTCTTGCCTTCTTTGTCATAGATTAGTTGACTATAGGTGTGTGAGTTTAATTCTGGGCTTTCTATCCTGTTTCACTGATCTATACTTCTGTTTTTGTGCCAGTACCATACGGTTTTGATGATTGTTGCTTTGTAGTATAGTCTGAGGTCAGGGAGCCTGATTCCTCCAGCTCCATTTTCTTTCTTGGAATGGCTTTGGTTATTCTGGGTCTTTGGTGCTTCCAGACAAACTTTGAAATATTTTGTTTGAGTTCTATGAAAAATGTCCTTGGTAATTTGATAGGGATTGCATTGAATCTGTAGATTGTCTTGGGTAGTATAGTCATTTTGATAATATTGATTCTTCCAATCCAAGAGCATGGTATGTCTTTGCATCTGTTTGTATCATCTTTGATTTCTTTCATCAGCATCTCATAGTTTTCAGAGTACAGGTCTTTTGTCTTTTTAGGTAGGTTTATTCCTAAGTATTTTATTCTTTGTAATGCAATGGTAAATGGGATTGTTTCCCTAATTTCTCTTTCTGATCTTTCATTGTTACTATATAGAAATGCAGTAGATTTCTGTGTATTGATTTTGTATCCTGCAACTTTACCAAATTCGTGGATGAGCTCTAACAGTTTTCTGGTAGCATTTTTAGGATTTTCTTAGTATCATGTCATCTGCAAATAGTGATCATTTTATTTCTTCCTTTTCAATTTGGATTCCTTTTATTTCTTTTTCTTCTCTGATTGCCATGGCTAGGACTTCCAAAACTATGTTGAATAGTAGTGGCAAGAGGGGACATCCTTGTCTTGTTCCTGATCTTTGTGTGAATTCTTTCAGCTTTTCACCATTGAGAATGATGTTCGGAGTTCCCGTCGTGGCGCAGTGGTTAACGAATCCGACTAGGAACCATGAGGTTGCGGGTTCGGTCCCTGCCCTTGCTCAGTGGGTTAACGATCCGGCGTTGCTGTGAGCTGTGGTGTAGGTTGCAGATGCGGCTTGGATCCCGAGTTGCTGTGGCTCTGGCGTAGGCTGGTGGCTACAGCTCCGATTCAACCCCTAGCCTGGGAACGTCCATATGCCGCAGGAGCGGCCCAAGAAATAGCAACAATAACAACAACAACAAAAAGACAAAAGACAAAAAAAAAAAAAGAGAATGATGTTCGCTGTGGGTTTGTCATATACGTCCTTTATTATGTTGAGGTAGGTTCCTTCCATGCCCACTTTCTGGGGCGGGGGGCGGTTATCAGAAATAGGTGTTGAATTTTGTCAAAACTTTTTCTGCATCTATTGAGAGGATCATAGGGTTTTTATTCTTCAGTTTGTTAATGTGGTATATCACACCAATTTGTGGATATTGAAGAACCCTTTCATCCCTGGGACAAACCCCACTTATCATAAAGTACAACCATTTCAATGTATTGCTGAATTTGGTTTGCTAGTATTTTGTTGGATTTTTGCATCTATGCTCATCAGTGATATTGGCCTGTAGTTTTCTTTTTTTGTGGTATCTTTCTCTGGTTTGGGTATCAGGGTGATGATGTCTCTTAGACTGAGTTTGGGAGTATTCCTTCCTCTGCAATTTTTTGGAATAGTTTCAGAAGGATAGGTGTTAGCTCCTCTCTAAATATTTGATAGAATTCATCTGTGAAGCCATCTTGTCCTGAACTTTTGTTTGTTGGAAGTTTTTAAATCACAGTTTCAAATTCAGTTCTTGTGATTGGTCCATTCATCCTTCCTATTTCATCTTGGTTTAGGCTTGGAAAATTGTACTTTTCTAAGAATTTGTCTATGTCTTCTAGGTTTTCCATTTTATCGACATATAGTTGCTTGTAGTAGTCTCTTACGATCCTTTGTATTTCTGTGATGTCCACTGTAAGTTTTCCTTTTTCATTTCTAATTTTATTGATTTGAGTCCTCTCTTTTTTTCTTAATGAGTCTGGCTGAGGGTTTATCAATTTTGATCTTTTCAAAGAACCAGCTTTTTGTTTCATTGATCTTTTCTATGGCTTTCTTGATTTCTATTTAATTTATTTCTGCTCTGATCCTTATGATTTCTTTGCTTCTGCTATCTTTGGGTTTTGTCTGTTCTTCTCTGTCTAGTTGCTTTAGGTGTAAAGTTAGGTTATTTATTGAGATTTTTCTTGTTTCCTGAGGTAGGCTTGTAATTGCTATAAACGTCCTTCTTAGAACTGCTTTTGCTAAATCCCATAGGTTTTAGATTGTTGTGTCTTCATTGTCTTTGCTTCTAGGTATTTTTTAACTTCCTCTTTGATTTCTTCAGTGATCCATTGGTTGTTTGGTAGCAGGTTGTTTAGTCTCCACATGTTCGTGTTTTTTGCAATTTTTTTCTTGTTTATTTCCAGTCATATAGCATTGTGGTCAGAAAAGATTCTTAATATGATTTCAATTTTCTTAAAGTTACCAAGGCATGATTTGTGGACCATAATGTGATCTATCCTAGAGAATGTTCCATGTGCACTTGAGAAGAATGTGTATTCTGCTGCTTTTGGATTGAATGATCTGTAAATACCTATTAAGTCCATCTGGTCTAATACTTCGCTTAAGGCCTGTGTTTCCTTGTTGATTTTCTGTCTGGATAATCTGTCCATTGCTGTAAGGGGGATGTTAAAATCCCCCGCTTATTGTGTTGTTATCAGTTTCTCCTTTCGAGTTTGTTAGAAGTTGCCTTATATATTGAGTTGATCCTATATTGGGTGCATGTATATTTACAATTGTTATACCTTCTTCTTAGATTGACCCTTTGATCATTATGTAATATATTTCTTTGTCTCTTATAATATTCTTTATTTTAAGGTCTATTTTGTCTGAAATGTCTTCTAGGTTTTCTATTTTTCTTTTGTTTTCCATTTGCATGGAATATTTTCTTTCATTCTCTCACTTTCAATTTGTATTTGTCCCTGGAACTGAAGTGGGTCTGTTGAAAACAGCACATATATGGGTCTTATTTTTGTGTCCATTCAGCCAGTCTATGTCTTTGACCAAATGCCAAATGAGCATTTGGTCCATTTACATTTAAGGAAATTATTGATATGTATGTTCTTATTGCCATTTTATTAACTGTTTTGGATTTGTTTCTGTTGTTGTTGGTTTTTTTTCATCATTTCTTCTCTTTACTTGTGGTTTAATGACTATCTTTAATGTTGTATTTAGATTGCTTTTTCTTATTTTTGTGTGTATCGTAGATTTTTGGTTTGCAGTGACCATGAGGTTTTGATGTAGGAGTCTATATATACACAAGATTGTTTAAAGTTGTTGGTCTCTTAATTGTGAGTGCATTTCCAGTGTCTTGCATTTGTACCCTCCCTCCTCTTCTCACGATTTCTGGTTTTGGCAGTGTATTTGTGTGTGCATGATTTCCTGTTTACTATATATGTGCCTTTGTTGGTTAACCTTGTCTTTTTAAAGGCTGCACCTGCAGCATATGGAGTTTCCCAGGCTAGGGGTAGAATCAGAGTTGTAGCTGCCAGCCTGTGCCACAGCCACAGCAATGCCAGATCTGAGCCCCGTCTGTGACCTACACCATAGCTCATAGCAACGCCAGATCCTTAACCCACTGAGCGAGGCCAGGGATTGAACCTGTGTCCTCATGGATGCTAGTTGGATTTGCTTCTGCTTAGCCATGACAGAAACTCCTGATTATAGTTCTCAGCATAGAAGTCTTTCACTTCCTTGATCAGGATTATTCTTAGGAATTTAATATTTTGGGGTGTGATTTTAAAAGATACTGTATTTTTATATTCCTTTTCTAATATTTCATTGTTAGTATACAGAAATGCAACTGATTTCTGATTGTTAATCTTGTATCATGCTGCTTTGCTGAACTGATTGATCAGTTTGAATAGTTTTTGTGTGGAGTCAGGCTTTTCTATATATAGTATCATGTTATCTGCTTAGAGTGACACTTTTACCTCTTTTCTTCCAATTTGGATACCTTTTATTTCTTTTTTTTTTCTTTTTTTCCTTTTGTTTTTGTCTTTTTGTCTTTCTAGGGCCACACTTGCAGCATGTGGAGGTTCCCAGGCTAGGGGGTCCAATCAGAGCTATAGCCACCAGCTACACCACAGCCACAGTCACACAGGATCCGAGCTGCGTCTGCAACCTACACCACAGCTCATGGCAATGCTGGATCTTTAACCCACTAAGCAGGGGCAGGGATCAAACCTGAGTCCTCATGGATGCTAGTTGGGTTCATTAACTGCTGAGCCACAACAGGAACTCCCCTTTTATTTCTTTTGTTTGTCTGATTACTGTGGCTAGGACTTCCTATACTATGTTGAATAAAAGTGGTGAGAGTGGGCATCCTTGTTTTGCTCCAGTTTTTATCAGGAAGGTTTTCAGCTTTTCTCCATTGAGTGTTATATTGCCTGTGGGTTTGTCATAAATGGCTTTTATTATGTTATGCTCCTTCTCTACCCACTCTGGTAAGTTTTTGTCATGAATGGATGTTGGGTT
This sequence comes from Sus scrofa, assembly GCF_054392235.1. Taxonomy (NCBI): domain Eukaryota; kingdom Metazoa; phylum Chordata; class Mammalia; order Artiodactyla; family Suidae; genus Sus; species Sus scrofa. Next base: position 36,850,458 of record NC_139386.1, on the reverse strand, counting down.
TTGTCAAATGCTTTTTTGGTATCTGTTGAGATGAGCAGATTTTTGGTTTTGGTTTTTGACCTTTCTTTTGTTAATGTGATGTATGATGTTGTCTGATTTGCATATGTTAAACCATCCTTGTGAACTTGGGATGAATCCCACTTGGTCGTGGTGTATGATCTTTTTTATATGTTGTTAGATTTGGTTGGCTAACATTTTGTTGAGAATTTTTGTGTCTATATTCATCAAAGATATTGGCCTGTAATTTTCTTTTTTGGTAGTATCTTTGGTTTTGGTATTATACTGATAGTGACTTCATAGAATGTCTTTGGGTTTATTCCTTCTTTAACCTTTTGGAAACGTCTAAGAAAGATGGGTTTAAGTTCTTTGTATGTTTGATAGAATTCACCTGTGAAGATATCTGGTCCTGGACTGTTGTTGGTAGGGAGTATTTTTATTACACATTCAATTTTATTCCTAATGATCAGTCTGTTCAATTGATCTATTTCTTCTTGATTCAGTTTTGGCGGGCTATGTGTCTCTAGAAAGTTATCCATTTCTTCTATGTTGTCAAAATTGTTTGCATGTAATTGTTCACTGTATTCTCTTATGTTTTTTGTATTTCTGCAGTATTATTTAAGATTTCTCCTTTTTCATTTCTTTGAGTGCTCCTCTGTAGTTCTATTTTTGGACTTTCTCTATTCTGTTAATTAATCTCTCTTTACTCCAATACCTCACTGACATGATAACAGTAAGTCTTGAAATCGTATACTACAAGTCCTTCAACTTTGTTCTTTTGTGAAGTTTTTGTTTGTTTGTTTGTTTTTGTTTTTTGTTTTTTGGCTATTTCAGGTCCTTTGCTTGCCATTGTCTACAAAATAACTTGCTTGTATTTGGATTGGGATTGTGTTGGATTTGTGGATCAGCTTTGGAAGAATTGACATCTTAATAATTTTGAGATTTCTGATCCCTGCACATCCATGAAATGGACATTTGTCCATTTGGCTCTTCTTTTTGCAGAACTAGCTTACAGATTTCAGTATTTATTCCTTGAATATTTTTAGTTAAAATTTTCCAAAGTACCTGATATATTTTATGATGTTGCAAATGTAATATTTCTTAATTTCAATTTTTTTGCTTATTCTAAGTCACTCCAGTTATGAAATTTTTTTTATTGTGGTAAAGTACACATCATGTAAAATTTACCATCTTAACCATTTTAAGTGTTAATTCAGTGTAATTTTTAAGTGTTAGTTCAGTGTAATTTTAAGTGTATTCACATTGTTGTACAACCAATCTCAAGAACTTTTTCGTCTTGCCAAATTGAACCTCTATACTCTTTAAAAGTAACTCTTCCACCCTACTCCCACTTCCTGCCCCTGGCAACCACCATTCTACTTCCTGTTTCTGTGATTTTGGTTAATCTAGGTACCTCATATCAGTGTAATTTTAATTTCAATATTTATTTTACATTGCAAGTATATAGTTATCTAATTAACCTTTTTATCATTACCTTATATCCTGTGATCTTGTTTAATTCAAACTAAAAATCAGTACCTTTTTTGTAGATTCCTTGTGTTTTCTTTATGTAAACTCACGTCATTTGTGAATATTGAGAGATTTACTTCTTTTCTGGACTGGATGCCTTTTATTTCTTTGATTCGCCTTATTGCACTGGCTTGGACTTCTGGTACTGCGTTAAAGTGAGAGCAGATACCTTTGTCTTATTTGCAGTCTTGGGGGAAATCAGACAGCCTTCCACCAATCCGTAGATGCCCTTTATCCAATTGAGGAAGTTCTCTTCTCTTCCTCATTTGAAAAGAATTTTTATCATGAATGGATATTGAGTTTTTTGAAATGCTTTTCCTGCATTTAGTTAAACATATAGTTTTCTTCTTTATAATCTGTTAAGGAAACGAATTATGTACACGTTTTTTTTTTTTTCCATCTACAAAGGCACAAAAAAGAAGCATTTACTTGTCCAAAGAAGGAAAAAAGCCTGCTATAGAATTTGGTGGAAAAATTATTTTCTACATTGTAGAAATCTGAGATTTCATCCCAGTGATAATGATCTATAAATTTGTGTGCAATCTCTGACTCTTTTTTTCTTCAAAAATATATGTTAATACTTGGGAGTTCCCTTCATGACTCAGTGGTTAACAAACCCGACTAGGATCCATGAGGATGCAGGTTCAGTCCCTGGCCTTGCTCAGTGAGTTAAGGATCCGGCGTTGCAGTGAGCTGTGGTATAGGTTGCAGACACGGCTCAGATCCTGAGTTGTTGTGGCTATGGTGTGGGCTGGCAGCTATAGCTTGGATTCAACCCCTAGCCTGGGAACTTCCATATGCCATGAGTGTGGTCCTAAACCGCCCCCCTCCAAAAATACATAAATGCATGTTTGATGTCAAACTTTTATTGGCTCAGATATAGCAAAGAGTATATTGCTTTTAAATGTTATAACAATCTTGCATTCCAGGATAAACCCTGGTGATCATAATGTATCTATTTTATATGTTGCTGGATTTGATTTGCTAAAATTTTGTAAAGGATTTGTTTGCATCTGGATCATGAGAAATATTGATCTGTAATTTTCCTGTAATATCATTCTCTGGTTTTGGTAGCAAGTAATGGTGGCTTCATAGAATGAGTTGGAAAGTATGCTTTCTTCATTCTCCTAGAAAAGCTTGTGTATAATTGGTATTATTTTTTCCCTAAATGTTTTCTAGAATTCACCATTGTGCCATCTGGGCCTTAAATTTTCTTTATTGGGAAGTTTTTAACTATGAATTCAATTTCTTTAATAGACACAAGCCTGTTCGGGTTATCTTCAGAGTTTTCCCTCTGTTCAGCTCTCTGCTCTCAGAAATCTTGCTCCCTGAAATCTTTGTGATCTTGGTCTCCCCAAAGTCTGACCTGAATTTATGTTTGTAAATTCAGTGAACCCAAGACTGTTTCCCTTCCTTATACTGCAGCCTGGAAACACTGAGCAGTCAGCTGGGAGCAAATGTAGCCCTTACCTCATTTGTTTCCCATCTTTTGAGAATTATTGTCCTGTGCTACCTATTGTTCAGTATCTGCAAACCATTGTTTCTATATTTTATCAGGTTTTCTAAAGTTTAGGCTGGGGGGATAAATCCAGTCCCTGTTACTCTGTCAAAACCAGAAGTACCTTTATTGATTTTTTTCTATTGATGTGTTTTTTATTTATTTGTAAGAGTTCTGCCCTACATATTCTAACTTTTCCCTCAACTTGTTATTTGCCTTAAGTCTTTTTTTTTCTTTTTTTTTTTCTTTTTAGGTCCAAACAGGAGGCACATGGAAGTTCCAGGCTAGGGGTCGAATCAGAGCTACAGCTGCTGGCCTATACCACAGCCACAGCAATGCCTGATCCAAGCCGCTTCTGCGATCTATACACAGCCACACTGGATCTTTAACCCACTGAGTGAGGCCAGGGATTAAACCTGTGTCCTCATGGATACTAGTCAGAGATTAGTTTCTGCTGAGCCACAATGGGAATGCCCCACATCTCTTTTTTCTTTTCTTTCTTTTCCTTTTTTTTTTTTTTTTTTTTTTTTTGTCTTTTGTCTTTTTGTCTTTTGTTGTTGTTGTTGTTGTTGCTATTTCTTGGGCCGCTCCCGCGGCATATGGAGATTCCCAGGCTAGGGGTTGAATCGGAGCTGTAGCCACTGGCCTACACCAGAGCCACAGCAACGCGGGATCCGAGCCGCGTCTGCAGCCTACACCACAGCTCACGGCAACGCCAGATCGTTAACCCACTGAGCAAGGGCAGGGACCGAACCCGCAACCTCATGGTTCCTAGTCGGATTCGTTAACCACTGTGCCACGACGGGAACTCCCACATGTCTTTTTTCAAATTTTATTTTAAATGATTTTTATTTTTTCCACTATAGCTGGTTTACAGTGTTCTCTCAATTTTCTACTGTACAGCAAAGTGACCCAGTCACAATGTCCATCAACAGAAGAATGGATTAGGAAGATGTGGTATACATACACAATGGAATACTACTCAGCCATAAAAAAGACACACCTCGATTTTATCCTTTATGATCCTTACATTTGTTTTATAATTAGGAAAACTCTCCACCAGATTTGTATTTGCCCCTATTTTCTAATACTTCCTTTGTTGTTTCATTTTGCTTAAGAAATATATTTCTTACACAGACTCTGGAAAAACAACTTTTTTGTTTTATTCAGCACATTTTTCTGAGGTGAATAATACACCTGAATACAGTTTTGAGGTATGTGTATTCTCTAACTCAGAGAGTTAAGGTTTTTGTGGTTTTCTTTTGTTTTTTGGCCACACATGTAGCATGCAAAAGTTCCCTGGGGCAGGGATTGAACCTATGCCACAGCATCAACTAGAGCAGTGACAATGCCAGGTCCTTAACATGCTAAGCCACCAGGGAACTCCCTGGAATGCTACAGTTTAAAAAACGTTCACCATTCTCATTTCATCATTTTACTGACTTGAGTTTGAAAATCTGGTAATGAATATGCAAGTTAAAAATAGCAGTTCATCCTCAGAGTTCCTTAGCTTTATTTTCTGTAGGCGAATAGCATGTGTTCTTTCTTGGTCATTCCTTGAGTTAATCTCCTTCACATTTCCCTTCATACTTTTCTTGCCACTTGTCCATCGTTCCTCATTCTGTCTTACTCCCTTTTCCCCTCTATAATCCCTCCTTTCTCCTTTTACCTTTCTTTTCTTACTGTTTTTCTCTTTCTCTTCCTCTTTCTCCTATTTACCCCCTTATTATCCTTCCTGCCTCCTACATGGGTGGGACTGTTCATATAGTTTATACCAGCGCCTATTTTAACAGTGACTGACAAATATTAACCTTCACTATATATTTGCTGGATAATAAATAATAAAATTTTACAGACAATAGGAAATCTTAATTTTTTTCTGGCCTTTGTGACAAGTCAGTTTAATAAGCATTATTGTGAACCTGGTATAAGCCGGACACTGTGCTAGATTTTTTTTTTTTGTTTTGGTTTGTTTGGTTTTGTTTAAGTATTTCAACTTTCTTGAGCCAATTTTGCTAAGTTATGTTTTTCAGGGAATTTGTTTACCTTATGTAAATTGCAAAGTTATTGGTATAAATTTGTCTAAAACATCCTCTTAATCATCCTTTGACTACCTGTAGGATTATTAGAGGATGTGCCTTTTTTTATCCCTGATACTGTTAATTTGCATTTTTTTCTTCCCTTTCTTTTGACTAGTCTTGCTAGATGTTTGTCAGCTGTATTAATTTATTTCCAAAAAAACAAGTTTTGAATGTTTTCTTTATTTTTCCGTTTTCTGTTTTATGCATTTCTACTCTTATTTTTATTATTTTTATTTCCTTCTACCTACTTTGGTTTTAATGTATTTTCTCTCTCTTTATTAGTTTTTTAAGGTTAAGCTTAAATAATTGATCTTAAGCCTTTCTTCTGGTTTAAAGTCATAAATTTTCTTCTAATATTTTATCTGCATCCTGTAAATTATGATGTATTTTTATTATCATTCAGGTCAAATTGTTTTTCAATTTCCATTTTTAATCCATGAATTCTTTATAAGTGTATTGTTTAATTTTCAGTTACTTGGGGATGGTTAAATACTTATTACTATTGAATTCCAGCTTATGTCTGTTGTGGTCAGCTACCATACTCTGTGTAATTTCAACCCTGTGAAATTTATTGAGACATTTTTTTGGCCTGTGTTCCATGTGCTCTTGAAAATAACATAGAATTCCATAATATTGATTAGATCAAGTTTGTTAATGTTTAAATCTGCGATAACATTACTTTTTTTTTTTTTTTTGGTCTACTCTTTTCTTATGTCCATTCTACTGTTATTCAAATGGATTCATTTTAGAAACTGAGTTTTTCGTTTTCAACATTTCCATTAAATCTTTTAAAGTTTCTGTTTTTCTTCTAATTCCCCAGTTGTTCATGCATGGTGTCCACCCTTTTACATGTTTGCTGTAGCTGTTTTTAAGTTTCTGTTTTCCGGAGTCCATCCACTTTCTGGTCTGCTTCTATTGACTATAGATAACATTTTTCTACTTCTTTGTCTTTTTTATTTTTCTATTTTATGGTGACATTGTATATATTTAAAAAACCAGTGGAATCTGAAGTGGTCAATACTTACCTACAGAAATGAGCATGTTTCTTCTGTCAGACTGCTAGGGTTGGGGGCCGGGTCAATCTAATCTGTAGTTAAGTTGCATCTGATGTGCTAGGTTTCTTGAATCACACAAATGAGATTAAAACATAGGCTCTGCTCTCAAGGAATTTACAGTGAAGTAAAAGAGACAAACAATAAATAGAGGATTTAAAATCTTCACGCTGATACATGGAGGAGGAGCCTTTTACCCCAATCAGGAAGCTCAGAGAAAGCTTGCTGGAAGGAATGATGAATAAGATCTTGCAAGATAAATAAAGCAGGAAGGGCCTTAACAGTATGACTATACTGAACGATACTGAACTGTAGACTTAAAAATAAATAAGATAACCTTTTATGTTATTGTATATTTTCCCACAATTGAAAAAAATAATAGAAAGGGCATTTCAGGTAGAGAGAATGGCATGATCAAATTGTCACCTAGAACTTGACCCATAGTAAACTATGATGATGCATAGTCCTAAATAGGAGTTTGGGATTAACGTATACACACTACTATATGCAAAATAGGTAAACAACGAAGACCTGGGAACTATACTATCTTGTAATAACCTATAATGGAAAAGAATCTGAAAAAGAAGAGAGATACATACATCACTTGTCTGTACCCTTAAAACCAACACAACAATGTAAATTAACTATACTTCAATGAAAATAAATTAAAAAAAAAACTCGGTCTGTAGTAAATTATGGTGATATATAGTCCTTTCTAATGCCTGGTTAATTATTTCAAACTGTGTATTTCCCTTCTTTGTTTCTCTCTTCTTCTCAGAGTTGGGTCTCAGAAATTAAAAAAGAAGATGATAAAATGCACTTTCATGAAACTGACACATTTCCTGTAATGGAAGATCATTTGCCTCCAGTTCGTGGTGCAAACAGCCATCTTCATGTTGCCAAGGTAGGCCTTTTTGGTGTGGGATGGAGGTGGGAGTGGGGGTGGGAGGGGCAGAAGGCTGTTATTTTTCATTAAGAACATTATCATAGTTTCATCAGCGTAGCCAAAGTGTGACGTCCTCTAGGAGAGCTGGGGATTTTTTCAGCCAACTGTGTGTTTTCACCTTCTTGGGTCAGCCTCACTCAGGGATCAAAATGAAACAGCGTTTTCCTTTGAAGATTTGAATCTTGGGTTTACTGCCTTCTTCATTTTTTTATTCTGCTGTTCTGTCTCATCTACTCTGACCAGTTTTGATGAATACATAAGAATCAATTCAGTGTGAGTGTTTCAGGGAATAATTTTATGTATCCAGCAGAGGAATAGAGGAAGTAGTTTATTACATAAGTAAGCATGAATTTCATGTATTAAACAGATACCTTTAAACAGCAATAGATGTCACTCCTCTGTTCAGTGAAAATTTCCACCATATCCCCAGCCCTTTATGGTTATTTCTCTGAGATTTGTCCCTTTTTTGCCATGTAGATCTCCCTGCCACGCCCCCACTCTTTTTTTTTTTTTTTTTTTGTCCACACCCACCTCATGAAGAAGTTTCCAGGCTAGGGATAGAACCTCTGCCACAGTGGTAACCAGAGCCACAGTGACAATGTCAGCTCCTTAACTGCTAGGCTAGCTGAGAATTCGAGATTTTCCCTTTTTAACCCATGGGTTCCATAGAGAAGGCTCCTGTTGGAGTTCCACCTTCACACTACTTCAAGTTAAAACTGAACTTCTTGGCATCCACCTGACCCTGATACCTTAGACCCAGCCCTTGTCTCCAGTGGCTTTTCACTTGGATCACACATTCCATTCCACCCCCCCCACCCCCACCACCCCACCCACTCCCTTTATTCCTATCACCTCCAAGAGGATGGCTGCCTAAGTCTCTTCATTCTGAGTTGAGTCATTCTTGTTTTTCTCCTCTCTCCTTTGAATCCTCAATTTTATTTGAAAACCATTCATAACTCTTCATCACTCTGCTTCTTGCTAATTTACCTTGCTGTATCTTTTCATTAGGAATTACTCAGGTAATCGAGGTAACTGAGTAAGTGTGGTAAGGATGCTACTGTCTGTAATCAATGAATTTGTATTCATTGAACATTCATTGTTTGCTAAGCCTTTGTCTCAAAAATATAGCAGTACATCACAGCTGTCGTGTGATTGCAGCTGTGACAGGGATTCACTCCCTGGCCTGGAGAATAACAGACAAACAAACAAACAAAAAAACCAAAAAACAAAACAAAAATGGTGGAAAAATATTTTCAGAAATACTACTTTCCAAATCAATGGGGCAGCAAGCATCAAAGCTGACAGATGACATAGAAGCCAAATTACCATCCCTTTGCTTTTCCTTCGGGATAAATATTTTATTGCAAAAAATATATATATAAAGTACATAACATTTGGTCTCTTTCCTCAAGAAGCTTATAGTCTACTAGGGACAGACAGAGTGGTACAGTGGTTCTCAAAGTATGGTTTGTGGATTCTGGTTGTGCCAGAGGTCCTTCTGAAAGGATCAGAAAGTTAATGTTATTTTTAAATTTAATGCTCATGCTTTGTCTCTTCCACTGTGTTGAAGTTTGTACTGAAGGTAAAACTGCAGATGCCTTACCGTGAATCAAGGCAGTGGCCCCAAACTGGACTAGTGGTCATGGTTTTCTCCACTGTTATGAACTCATAATAAAAAACCCCAATTTCACTTTAAAATGTCCTTGATGAAAAAGAAAACTTTTTTGTTAAATCTTGAGGACACATCTTTTTAACATTGTGTGACAAAATGTGGAGGACACAGAAGGCATTTCTCTCTGAAGTGAAATATGATGGTTATCATAAGAAAAAGCACTTGTGTGATTGAATTGCCAGTTGAAGTAGAAACCTATTCCTGGAATAATTTTTACTTGAGGGAATGACTGATTGACAAGCTATGGTTTTTCAGAGTTGGGCTTTTGATAGACATTTTCTTGGAAATGAATGAAATGGTTTGTCACTTCAAGGAAAAACAACGAACAATATTCATTGCCAGTGCTAAATCTGAGCTTTCAAATGGAATTTAGAGAATTTCATATTCTTATGGGGCTCTCAAATACCTACTTGTGACCAAAAAATGTCCCCTTAAGGAAGACACTTAAAGACTTTTCTGATGAGCTCCCTGAGGTTTGTTTTTGTTTTGTTTTGTTTCTTTTTTGGCCACCCACAGCACATGGAGTTCCCTGGCCAGGGAGCAGATCCAAGCCACAGCTCCGACCTATGCTGCAGCTGTGGCAATTCCGGATCTGAACCCACTGTGCCAGACCAGGGATTGAACCTGCATCCCAGCACTGGAGGACACAGCACTGGAGATACCACTCCTGATCCTCCTGTGCCATAGTGGGAACTCCAATTTTTTTAACTAATTGAAATGTAGCTGATGTACAATATTATACAAAGTAGAGGTGTTACAACATAGTGGTTCACAATTTTTAAAGATATTTCACTTATAGCTATTAGAAAATAGCGGCTATATGCCCCGTGTTGTGCAGTATATCCTTGTAGTTTAATTATTTTATACATAATAGCTTGCTCCTCCTAATGCCATACTCCTATTTGGCCCCCTTCACACTTCCCTCTCCCCACTGGTAACCACCGGTTTGTTCTCTTTATCTGTGAATTGGTTTCCTTTTTGTTATATTTAGTAGTTTATTTTATTTTTATTTTTTTAAATATAATTTTATTTTTATTATTTTAAAAAAATAATAAAAAAATTTCTGTGGTGAAAATAATTGCATATCTTTTATTAATATAAAGCTGAAGGAGCTCCTGTGTGGCACAGTAAGAATCCATTGTTGTCACTGCTGTGGTGTGGGTTTGATCTCTGGTCAGGAAATTTCCACATGCCATGGGCATACCACCCCTTCCAAAAAATAAAACTGAAATATTTCACTTTGAACACTAAAAACTGTTTTGTTTTTGTTGTTTATAATTTTTTTTTTTTTTTTTGTCTTTTTGCCTCTTCTAGGGCTGCTTCCCATGGTATATGGAGATTCCCAGGCTAGGGGTCTAATTGGAGCTGTAGCCGCTGGCCTACGCCAGAGCCACAGCAACGTGGGATCTGAGCCGTGTCTGCGACCTACACCACAGCTCAGGGCAACGCCGGACCCTCCACCCACTGAGCAAGGCCAGGGATGGAACCCACCACCTCATGGTTCCCAGCCAGATTTGTTAATCACTGCGCCACGACGGAAACTCCTGTCGTTTATAAATTTTATTGGAGTATAGGTGACTTACCATGTTGTGTTATTTTCCTTTGTATATAGCAAAGTGAATCAGCCATGCATATGTATGTGTGTGTGTATATATATATATCCTTTTTTTTTTTTTTTTTCAGATTCTTTCCCCATATAGGCTATCACAGAGTGTTGAACAGATTTTCCTGAGCTACAATTGTAGGTCCTTGTTACCAATCGAATTTGTATATGTAGTATATATATGCCAGTTCCAATCTCCCAGTTCATCCCTCCCCATCATTTCCCTTTGGTAACCATAAGTTTGGTTTTGAAATCCTTGAGTCTATTTCTGTTTTGTGATAAAATTCTTTTGTATCGTTTCTGATTAGATTCCACATATTAGTGATCTCATAAGATATTTGTCTTTGTGTGAGTACTTCACTTAGTATGATAATCTCTAGGGCCATTCATTTTGCTGCTTATTTTTTAATGTTTTATTTTTTTGGACATGCTCATGGCATGCGGAAATTCCCAGGCCAGGGATCACTCATTTCATACCAGTTACCAGAGCCAGAGCAATGGCAGCACTGGATCCTTAACCTCAAGCCACAAGGGAACTCCTAGTTTGTTTTATTTTTTAGATCCCACATATAAAGTGGTATGATACAGTATTTGTCTTTCTCTGTCTGACTTATTTCACATAGTATAAATACCCTCCAAATCCATCCATGTTGTTGCAAATGGTAAAAGTTCATTCTTTTTACAGCTGAGTAGTATTCCATTGTATATATGTACCACATCTTTCTCTCTCTCTCTCTCTTTTTTTTTTTTTTTTCTTTTTACAGCTGCACTTGCAGTATATGGAAGTTCCTGGGCTAGGGGTCGAATCAAAGATGCAGCTACTGTCCTATGCCACGGACACTGCAACTCGGGATCTGAGCCACATCTTTGACTTATGCCACAGTTTTGCAGCAATGCTGGATCCTTAACCCACTGAGCAAGGCCAGGGATTGGACCCACCCCCATCCTCATGGCTACTATATCAGATTCTTAATCCCACTGAGCCACAATAGGAGCTCCATATATGTACCACATCTTCTGTATCCATTCATCTATTGATAGACACCTAAGTTGCCTCCAGATCTTGGCAATTGTAAATAATGCTGTTATGAACATTGGGTGCACATATCTTTTCAAATTAGTGTTTTTGGTTTTTGGTTTTTTTTTTAATATATACCCAGGAATTGAATTGCTGTGTCAATTGGTAGTTCTATTTTTAGTGTTTTGAGAAACCACCATACTATTTTTCCATAGTGGAGTTTACGTTCCCACCACCAATGTATGAGGGTTCCCTCTCCATGTCCTTGCCAACATTTGTTCTTTGTGATCTTTTTGATGTTAGCTAGCCTTTCTGACAGGTGTGAAGTGCTATCTTGTGGTTTTAACTTGCATTTCGCTAATAATTAGTGACGTTGAACATCTTGTCATGTGTCTCTTGGGGAGCTCCATGAGGATTTTAACAGATAGGATTTTTAAATTAAAAAAAATGTGATTTTTTAATGATAGTAGGGAATGTAGGGACATTTGAAAGATATGTTTAACTTCTAATGACCCATGGAGAATGTTACAAAATTGTGCTGGTGTAACTGGCCCATTCAAATGGTTTCCAATTATGACTTTTAAGAAACCATTTAAAGAGTTCCCATTCTCAGTGGGTTAAGAACCTGACTAGTATCCATGAGGATGCAGGTTCAATCCCTGGCCTTGCTCAGTGGGTTAAGAATCTGGTGTTGCTATGAGCTGCAATGCAGGTCACAGAAGCTGCTTGGATCCCACATTGCTGTGGTGTAGGTCTGCAGATGTGGCTCTGATTCAACCCCTAGCCTGGGAACTTCCATATGCCACAAGTGCAGCCCTAAAAAGGAAAAGAAAGAAAACCATTTAAGAAGCTATTTGTGAACACAATGGCTGTCATTTTCTTTCCTCCCTTCTGGTACTTGCAGTGGGTATGTGGCCTGGGGTTGAGAAACTTAAGAGCACCAGGCTAGTGCTTGGTCAGCAATAGGCACATAACCCAAGCTAGCCAATCAGAGTCCTCCCCTGGCATTTCTCTAAAGATGAGTAGAGTCGCTCTCCTTTTCCTTTCTGATTGGGACAGCTATGAGTTTATAATCCAGAATGCATATGGTCACACCTCCTACCACATGGAAAAAGCAAGTAGACAGCAGGGGAAACAAAATCAGGCTGAGAGAAGCAGAGACTTCTGGGGTAGAGAAGGAGATAGCGGAGAGAGCAAGAGCTATTGAGAGAGGGTCACTGAGTCCTTTATTGACCAATATCCCAGCACTTTCATCAGTTTGTTTACATAAGCTGATCATTTATTCCTTTCTTTTTTGTGTGTCTTTTTAGGGCTGCACCCACGTTATATGGAAGTTCCCAGGCTAAGGGTCCAATTGGAGCTGCAGCTGCCGGCCACAGCCACAGCCACAGCCACATCAGATCTCTAACCCACTGAGGGAGGCCAGAGATCAAACCTATGTCCTCATGGATACTAGTCTGGTTCATTACAGCTGGGCTGTGATGGGAACTCCAATTTACTCTTTTTTTTTTTTTTCCTTTGGTCTTTTTGTCTTTTTAGGGCCACACCCACGGCATATGGAGGTTCCCAGGCTAGGGGTCAAATCGGAGCTGTTGCTGCCAGCCTACACCATAGCAACAGCAACACGGGATCTGAGCCGCATCTGTGACCTACACCACAGCTCACGGCAACCCCATATCCTTAACCCACTGAGCGAGGCTAGTGATCGAACCCACAACTTCATGGTTCCTAGTCGGATTCGTTTCTGTTGCGCCAAGACAGGAACTCCCCAATTTACTCTTTTTAAATAAAATTAGTCCAAGTTGGATGTCTGTCATTGTAAGCAAAACAGCTCTGATGAATATAGCAATTATTTCTTCAATGCCTACGTTATAAAGAATAAATGATAGTTTAGTCCTTTTTTATTATATAAATCAATAACAATTACATTTCATACATGTAAGTTTTAAATATATATGTACTTAAAATCCTCAGAATTAACTACAAATTTAAAATCATTTTAATCTACTGAATAGTATGTTAATAATTATAATATTGGATTTGTTATAACTTCAAGGGTACCTATTTCTTATCCATTCAATTTGTATGTCGTAATCTAGTACTTCACATTTATAGAGAAAGCTGCTAGTCTTTTTAAAAAATTCCTTTTGCTCTTTAATAAAACAAAAGCTGTTATTTTTTTCCCCTCTTTCTTTGAATTCCAGGAATTCTGACATGGAGTCATAAAAGCAGTAGATTTTAGAAAATGTGCTTCACAATATTACCCATGTTGACAAAGTACAATCTAGAAAGGCAGTGTTCTATAATCTCCTATAATCTGCTAATCTTATATTAAATATCTCATAAAATATAATTTTATTTTTTCAGGAAAAAAATTCTAAAAGTAGACCAGCTAAAAAGAAAATTCCAAGGGATTATGCAGAGTGGGATAAGTATGTTTTAAATTTATTTATATAAAATTGTCATTGAAAAATTCTCTACTGTAAAATACTGTAATAAATTCTTAATTATTTTAAGCCTGAACATATCAAGAATACCAGGTTATGTCAGCAGAGTACTAAGAGTATCTGGATTAAGCACTCTTGATTTTGTTTTTTCATTAAATAAAAAACTACTGCATCCTTTCATCTATAGGAATAACCATAAACAGCTAATGTAATACATATCAAAAAATTTAAAATTCAGAGAAATTGGTCACAATTTTAATTACAAATTTCTGCACAGTTTAGGTCTGATTAATATTTAAATTCTCCCTAAGTTCTATGTTTTCTAAGAAAGAGTACAGATGACTGTTAATACAAACCTATCATGCATTTTTAGAGTATTTTTTCTAAAGGCACAGTCATACAAATATAAGAATATCAGTAATAAATTTTATTCTCTTGCTTGTATTGTACTTTTTTCCTAGTTTTTATTATTCTTTCATTTAAGATTTGACGTGGAAAAGGAATGTTCAAAAATTGATGACGATTACAAAGAGAAAACTGTGATCAACAATAGGTCACATTTGTCTAAAATTGAGACAAGACTAGATACAGCAGGTAATTGGTGGAAAATAATAATTTAGTCATCTTTATTTTTTTAACTCAATGAATTTTATTACATTTATAGTTGTAGAACAATCATCACAACCCCATTTTATAGTGTTTCCAACCCAAACCTTCAGCCAATTTGCACCTCCCCCCCTCCACCAGTCTCCTTTGGAAACCATAAGTTTTTCAAAGTCTGTTAGTCAGTATCTGTTCTGCAAAGACGTTCATTGTATCCTTTTCTTAGATTCCACATATATGTGATAGCATATGACATTTGTCTCTCACTAACTTCACTTAGCATGATGGTTTCTAGGTCCATCCATGTTACTGTAAATACCATTATTTCATTCCCTTTTTATGGCTGAGTAACATTCCATTACATGTATATGTACCACATCTTGTTTATCCATTTATCTGTCGATGGACATTTAGGTTGCTTGCATGTCTTGCTATTGTACCTACTGCTGCAATGAACATTTTTGAGTCATGGTTTTCTCTGGATAGATGCCCAGGAGTGGGATTTCTGGGTCAAATGATAATTCTATTTTTAGTTTTCTGACGAATCTCCTTACTATTTTCCTTAGTGGTTGTACCGCTTTACATTCCCACCACCTGTGTGAGAGTGTTCTGTTTTCTCCACACCCTTTCCAGCATTTACTGTCATCACTCTAGGAGATAGGGCTGAGAAGATATTGCTCTGGTTTATGTCAGAGAGTGTTCACTCTATGTTTTCCTCTAAGAGTTTTATAGTATCTGATCTTATATTTAGGTCTTTAATCCGTTTTGAGTTTATTTTTTGTGTATGGTGTTAGGAAGTGTTCTAATTTCATTCTTTTATGTGTAGCTCTCTGGTTTTCCCAGCATCACTTATTGAAGGGACTGTCTTTTCTCCATTGTATATTCTTGCTTCCTTTGTCATAGATTAGTTGACTGTAGGAAGAATAATTTAGTCATCTTTGAATTTCTATAATAAAAGCTGTCAGTCCAGTCATTTTCTTTCTTTCTATATTTCTTTCTTTTTCTTTCAAATGAGAGTTGCAACATTGATTTCAGGTTCTCGTGTGTGTGTGTGTGTGTGTGTGTGTGTGTGTGTGTGTGTGTGTGTGTTTGGTGTATGTGTATGTTTCTTTCGTTTGGCAGTATGTGAAAGTTCCTGAGCCAGTGATTGAACCTACGCCAAACAGCAGCAACCAGAGCCACAGTGGTGAGAACACAAGAGCCTCAACCCACTAGGCCATCGGAGAATTCCCCAGATAATACTCTCTTTAAGTGCTGTAGATTTCCATTAAAAGTCTGTGGATTTTCTCCTTGAGTTAAACACCTCTAACAAATCCCATTCCATCCTTTAATTACTTAATTTTATATGAGTAATAGTAAATAATACTTAAATTTAGTGAGACTTTAAAATATATAGGTATAATATACCTTTTTCTTTTTTTTTTACTGTAATTCATTTTCCTTTTATTTCCTAGGGTGTTTTTGTTTGTTTGTTTGTTTTGGTTTGGTTTTGGGTTTTTTTGCCATGCCTGTGGCATGTGGGAATTTGGGGTCTGGGGATCGAAACTGCACCACTGTAGCAACTAGAGCCACAGCAATGACAATGCCAGATCTTTAACGCACTGAGGGAATTCGAGTAATTAATGTTTTTCATTTTTTCGAATCCTCTTTTCCCTCCAAATCCTTCAAAAATTTTTCTTTTTTGCCTCCAAACAAAAAGATGGGGCACTTTTTCTTTCACTTGAGGTCCACAGGTGTACAGTACCATTGAAGTAAAACAAAGCAGTTGTAAAACAAACAAACAAAACTTAGGAGTTCCCATTGCGGCTCAGTGGTTAAGGAACCCAACTAGTATCCATGAGGATGCAGGTTCGATCCCTGGCCTCGCTCAGTGGGTTAAGAATCTGGCATAGGTTGAAGATGTGACTTAGATCTGGCGTTGCTGTGGTGTAGGCCGGCATCTGTAGCTCTGATTCGACCCCTAACCTGGAAACCTCCATATGCCTCGGGTGCGGCCCTAAAAAAAACAAAATAAAACAAAAAATCTAAACTTGCAAAAACTCTGAATGATTTAAAAAACAGAGAAATACCTCTAAACTTAGGAAACCTCTTTTTTCTGTTATTCATTTGACAATTTTCTGTTTCTATTAAAATAAGAATTCTTAGATTTAAATTAAAAAAAATTTTTAAGTTATATTTTTACTTAGAGCAGATAACATTTATTTTTAGGTCTGACTGAGAAGGAAAAGGATTTTCTTGCTACTCGTGAAAAGGAGAAGGGAAACGAAGCTTTCAACTCAGGCGATTATGAAGAGGCTGTGATGTATTATACTCGGTGAGCAGATCTTCATTGTGTTTTAAACTTGCCAGTAAGAAAAAAATACTATCTAAATTTACCTGTTGGAATGATATAAACAAACTAAATAATCCGTGTCAGACTCACTCAAGGCATTGTCCTTGTGATTTACGATGCATCAGTTATGTTTACCTTGTTTTTTCAACACTTGCCTTTTTTTTTTTTAGTTTTACATTTTATTAGTGTATTCAGAAGGTTGTGTATCAGAGCAGTGACAGTTTATTTAGTTGGCAGGTATAGTGTCATAAATTCATTTATCACACCCTTTATTGTCTTTTTTTTAAATTTATTTCAACACTTAATCCTATAAGCTTCCACCCCACCCCCACTTTTGACGGAGGTCCTAATTTTCCCATTTCACAGATGAAACAGAAGCTGTCTGAGTGGAACTTAACAGAAAGTCCATATAGGATAGAGGTTGAGAATTCAGGTTCTGAGGAAGAATGTGTATGTGTGTGACTGAATCACTTTGTTGCACAGCAGAAATGATGACAACATTGTAAATCAACTACACTTCAGTATGACGTTAAAAAAATGAAAAAAAAAATAGTAGTTTTTTTTTTTAAAAAAAGGGGAACTTAGATCCTTCCGTCAGACTGCCTAGATCTAATCCTAGTACTTACGGTGCTACTTCCTACCACAGGGCCTTTGCATATGCTAGGTCCTCCGTCTAGAATATTCTTCCCTCTTCTCATTATCTAGTTGATTCTAGCTTATCCTTCAGATCTCAGCCCATGCCTCACTTCTTTGGGGAAGTCTTGCTTTACCTCTCAGACTAGGTTATATCTCCACCCTACTCCATTTCTTAAGATTGCTGTAGGAGTCCAATTTGCAGACTCTTAACAGCAGTCTTACCTCTCCTTTGTAGTACTTGTTGGATGTACAATTTAAATTGGTGTTTGATACTAATTGGATTCTAAGCTCTGTAAGAGCAGAACCTACTTATCAGTTTTTTAATGTCGTTGTAGCTCTAATGCCTAGCAGAAGACCTGGTTCTTAGTAGATATTCGGTATGTGTTTGCAAGCACTTCCAAAACTCTTACAGTGTATGAGAAGTAGACTAAACTACTGTTACAAACTGTGCTTATTATATACAGAAGCACTAAACCAGCCATATTAGAACTAAACTCTGTACAATCTTCTCACCTTTGGAAGGAAAGGGTTTTTTGTTTTTTTTGTTTTTTGTTTTTTTTTGCTAATATTATTTGTGTCTCTAAAGAAGTTTGCTCAACTGTTGAAGTGAAGGTAAAGATGATATTGGAAGTTCCTGTTGTGGCGCAGTGGTTAAGAACCTGACTAGTATCCATGAGAATGTGGGTTGGATCCTTGGCCTTGCTTGGTGAATTAAGGATCCAGCGTTGCTGCAAGCTGTGGTGTAGGTCACAGATGTGGCTCGGATCTGGTGTTGCCAGGCCCATGGTGCAGGCCGGCAACTGCAGCTCTGATTTGACCCCTAGCCCAGGAACTTTCATATGCTGTGGGTGGGTCCTAAAGAAAAAAAAAATAAAGGGATACTGATGTATCATTCATTCAGTACAGCCTCTCCTGTTCAGGCAGGAGAATGTCAGCTCTGCTCTTGTTCTTTCTCTTCTTGTAAATTTCCACCAGTGGAGAATCTCTTGTCTGTTACAGGGAATGAAATTTTTCTTGTCTGCCTTTTGAAGAAACAGAGGTGAAGAGTTAAAACATAGTATAATGGTTAAGGGAACTCAATCTGCCACTTTCTGACTTTGGGGAGATTTTTCACCTCTCTTGCCTCAGTTTTCTCAGTGTGTTGAGGCTTTAATAGTGCCCACTTCAGAGCAGCTTGAAGATGAAATAAGCATGCTGAAAGACAGGATGGCCTGGTGGTAGAGAGAGCAGGTGGTGGAGTAGACCAGTGGGGTTTGAATCCTGACTCCAAGCTTGTGGTCTTGGACGTGTTACTTAACCTTTATGTTTCATCTATTTTCTAATCAAAAAAGCAGTAATACCTCCTCCATGGATTGTGAGGATTAAATAAATTTAGTGTTTAGTGCCTGGCCTGTGGGAAGGACTCAGTATCAGGTACTTGTGTATTTATTCTTACATGTACTTTCCATGTTTGGTCTCTACCCAAACATGTGATTTCTTTGTATTCATCTTCAATGATCTTAGTAAATTGACACTTTTTGTGACTTTTCCATTTTTATCTTCTATTCTTCTCTGGATTTAGAAAATTCAGTGTACCATCTTCCCCATATGTAGGAATATATTAGTTTACAGTATTCCAAATCAATTTCTTTTTTCTTTTTTTATCTTTTGTCTTTTTAGGGCTGCACCCGTGGCATATGGAGGTTCCCAGGCTAGGGGTCTAAGCGGAGCTGCAGCTGGCAGCCTATGTGACAGCTGCAGCAGTGCCAGATCCGAGCCATGTCTCTGACCTATACCACAGCTCATGGCAATGATGGATCCTTAACCCACTGAGCAAGGCCAGGAATCAAACCCGCAATCTCGTGGTTCTTAGTCAGATTCGTTTTCTGCTGCGCCATGACAGGAACTCCTCCAAATCAATTTCTAATCAATAACCAGATAGGTTTTAAATTCTTCTTTTCTTTAATTATTTTGCATTCATACTCTCTCTCTCTCTTTTTTTTTTTTTTTTTTTTTTTGTCTTTTCTAGGGCTGCTTCTGCAGCATACGGATTTCCCAGGCTAGGGGTCTAATCGGAGCTGTAGTTGCCGGCCTACGCCAGAGCCACAGCAGTGTGGGATCCAAGCTGCATCTGTGACCTACACCACAGCTCACGGCAATGCTGGATCATTAACCCACTGAGCGAGGCCAGGGATCGAACCTGCAACCTCATGTTTCCTATTCGGATTCGTTAACCACTGCACCACGATGGGAACTCCAGTATAATAATTTCCTTAAGAGTTAAATCTACTTTTAGATTACAGACTAATTTGTATTTGTTAACACGAGAACAACGTATATATTAGTTGTGGTTGATGACTCCTTTTTTTTGCCATTTCTTGGGCCGCTCTTGCAGCATGTGGAGGTTCCCAGGCTAGGGGTCAAATCAGAGCTGTAGCCACCAGCCTATGCCAGAGCGACAGCAACGCTGGATCCGAGCCCGCGTCTGCGACCTACACCACAGCTCACGGTAACACCAGATCCTTAACCCACTGAGCAAGTCCAGGGATCGATCTCGCAACCTCATGGTTTCTAGTGGGATTCGTTAACCACTGAGCCATGACAGGAACTCCCCCCCCCCTTTTTTTTGTACTAGAAAATTGTCCCCAAAGAGTCAAAAACATGTATTTGATATTTGGTGTTAACTAAATTGGCTTTTTAGGAGATCTATGGGTATTTAAATTATCATGTCTCTTCTAAAGCCAGAATCCAATTTGAACCTCTTAATTGGATATTTGAGCATCTGTCCCAAAATAGATTTGGAAGAATTTAGTTTAAAATTTAGTAAATTTTAGAGTTCCCTAGTGGGACAGCAGGTTAAGGATCCAGTGTTGTCATTGCTGTGGCTCAGATCACTGCTGTGGCACAAGTTCAATCCCTGTCCTCTGAACTTCCATATGCCACAGTGCAGCCAAAAAATATTCAGTAAATTTTAGTTTATGGAATTGTAGATTACTACTTTTGATGAGGCAGGCTATATTAGTTTTCTGGAGCTGCCATACAATTCACCACAGCCTGAGTGGCTTAAATATTAGAAATTTAATTTCTCATCGCTCTGAAGGTTAGAAGTCTGAGATCAAGGTGTCTGCAGGGTTTTCTTTGGAGGTCTGTCGTCTTGGCTTCCAAATGGCCATCTTCTCTCTGTGTCTTCAAGTGATCTCTCCTCTGAGCATGTATGTGTCTTAATCTCCTCTTTTATATAAAGCCATCAGTCATATTAGATTAGGGACCACCCTCATGACCTCATTTTCACTTAGCATCTCTTTAAAGACTATCTCCAGGAGTTCCTGTTGTGACTCAGCAGAAATAAATCCATCCTGTATCCACGAGGAGGCTGATTCGATCCCTGGCCTCGCTCAGTGGGTTAAGGATCTGGTGTTGCCCTGAGCTCTTGTGTAGGTCAAGATGTGGCTTGAATCTGGCATGGCTGTGGCTGGTAGCTGTAGCTCTAGTTCGACCCCTAGCCTGGGAACCTTCATATGCCATGGGTGCAGCCCTAAAACGCAAAAAATAAAAATATGAAAAATGAAGACTGTTTCCAAGTCGAGTTCTCTTCTGAGGTGTGAGGGATAAGGCCTTCAACATATGAATTTTGGGGGACGCAGTTCACGCATAACACGAGCTCTGTTTTCCAAATTTAGCAGTTTCTCTATCTTATTTTCCCTCCCTTCTGCTTGTACCAGTAAGTGTCTCTTTTACAGGAGCATATCAGTGCTTCCCACCGTGGCTGCCTATAATAACCGCGCTCAAGCAGAACTCAAACTGCAGAACTGGAACAGCGCTTTTCAGGATTGTGAAAAGGTCTTGCAGTTAGAACCTGGAAACTTGAAGGGTAAAAAAAAAAAAGAAAATATTCATAGAATGCCTTTCAATTTGCAGCAGGGTCTGTTAAAGACCAATTGTAGACATCATGTTTCCACTACAAATATTCCAAATAGACTCTAATTTCTATGTATGTGAATGATGATCTAAACATGAATCGAAGTTACTTTTAATTCAAGTTTAACTTGGAATTTCAGTTCCTAATTATCTGTAGCGAAAAAAGTAGCTAATCATCCCAGATGATTGAATAAAGGGTACATGTGGGTTTTTTGGGGGTTTTGTTGTTATTGTTATTTTGCCCTTTTTTTTTTTTTTCAGGGCCACACCTGAGGCATATGTAAGTTTCCAGGCTAGGGGTTGAATGAGAGCCACAGCTGCCGGCCTGCACCACAGCCACTGCAATGTGGGATCTGAGCCATGTCTGCAACCTACACCACAGCTCACAGCAACTTGAACCGACTGCTCAGCTCACAGCTTACTGAGCGAGGCCAAGGATCGAACCTACGTCCTCATGGATCCTAGTCAGGTTTGTTAACCACTGAGCCACGAAGGGAACTCCCAGGGTACATGTGTCTTTAAAGAAATATCTCACACTTGCATTTGAACTGCGGTGTTTTTTTTTTTTTCTTTCAATTTTTTTTTAATTGTGGTAAGATTCACATAATGAAAATTTACTATCTTAGTGATTTTTAAGTGTGTGGTTCAGTGGTATTAAGTGCATTCATATTGTTTTGCAGTCATCACTGCTAGTCGTCTACTCTCTCTAGAATTTTTTTAGTCTTAAAAGTGTACACATTATATAATAGCCCTATTCTCTCCACATACACCCCCAACCCAGCCTCTGACCACTACCAGTGCACAGTCTGTCTTTATGATTTCTTTTTATTATTCTAGATACTTCATTTAAATAAAATCATACAGTATTTATCTTTTTGTAACCGGTTTATTAAACCCTATCTTTTATCCCAAAAGTAAATTTAAGTACAATTTAATATGGATTTTTTGATATATATATATATATATATTTTTTTTTTTTTTTTTTGTCTTTTTGCCATTTCTTGGGCCGCTCCCACGGCATATGGAGGTTCCCAGGCTAGGGGTCAAATTGAAGCTGTAGCCACTGGCCTATACCACAGCCACAGCAACGCTGGATCTGAGCTGCGTCTGCAACCTACACCACAGCTTATGGCAACGCAGGATATTTATTAATAAATCCACACTAGAGCTCTAGAACTTTTTACCTGCTGCTTTGTGGCCTTTTCCACCTAGATATCCACAGACTTTTTTTTTTTTTTTTTGTCTTTTCTAGGGCTGCACCTGTGGCATATGGAGGTTCCCAGGCTAGGGGTCTAATCGGAGCTGTAGCCACCGGCCTACACCAGAGCCAGAGCAACTCGGGATCCGAGCCACATCTGTGACCTATACCACAGCTCACTGCAATGCTGGATCCTTAACCCACTGAGCGAGGCCAGGGATCGAACCTGCAACCTCATGGTTCCTAGTTGGATTCGCTAACCACCAAATCACGATGGGAATTCCCTCACAGACATTTTAAATTAAATGCACGTTGTCTAGGAGTCATCCCCAAAGCACATGGCATAAATTGTAATAGACTCATTTTAAGTCTTTAAATATTTATGGATTCAGATAAACACTGAATTTTTTCACCTGCCTGCAGACATGAGTGGGCAGAAACCATGGATATGCTGAAAGGGGATACTGATGCATCAGCCTGACTGTCATTGTCATGGATGGCCCTTCTCTCCCCAGTAAAGGTCTCCTGTGCCTGTACTTGGTCTCTGTCGCAGAGTATGACTGGGCTCCCCACTTAAGGCAGGTGCCTGGTAAAGGTTTTATGATCTGATGGGCCCACAGCTCTACTGTACCAGGCCCTGTGTCGTGTTGTACATGAGCTGTTTTCACAACAGCTTAATAAAGGTGCAGGTACTATTATTAGCACACTCACTTTTCAAAAGAACACTGAGGCATAAAAAGATTGAACAACTCACCCACGATTGCACAGCTACTAAATGGCAAAGCCAGGGCTCAACATCAGATGAGACTCCAGAGCCCATGTCTAACCTCTGTGCTACTCTTCTGCCGGTAGAATGGTTTCCTGTTTTCATTCTTCCCTGTTTGAGTAATTTCTTAAGCGCCAGAATCTTCCCTATTTGGATCACAGATTTGACAAAGCCCAATCTAGTCATCAGAATGACCATAAAACATTAAGGAGCCTTATATTTGCAAACTGATAAATGTCTTCCTTTTCAAAAGTTTACTTTTTACTCAAAAAGTATTTCTAAATGCAATGTAATGTTTGATCACATCCTGGAACAGAAAAAAGACATTAGTGGAAAAATTAGTAAAATCCAAAGGCAGCCTCTAGTTAACAGTATTGTTCCAATGTCAACCTCCTAGTTTTGGCAAAGGTACTATAGTTACATAAAATGTTAGCATTTGGGAAAACTGGTTGAGGGTATATGAGAACTATTGGTATCCCCTTTGCAACCTTCTATAAATCTAAAATTATTTCCAAAATCAAAAGTTTTAAAGAATGGGAGTTCCTGCTGTGGCACAGCAGGTTAAAAACCCAACTGCCATGGCTCAGGTTGCTGCAGAGGCACAGGTTCCATCCCTGGCCTGGCACAGTAGGTTAAAGCATCCGGCCCAGCCACAGCTGTGACATAGGTAGCAGCTGCGGCTCATATTTGATCCTTGGCCTAGGAACTTCCATAGGCTCTGTTGTTGTGGCCATTAAAAAAAAGAGTTTAAAGAGCTCCCGTTGTGGCATGGCAGAGGCAAATCTGGCTAGTGGCCATGGAGTTGTGGGTTCAGTCCCTGGCCTCGCCCCATGGGTTGGGGATCTGGCATTGCCGTGGGTTGTGGTGTGGGTTGCAGACGAGGCTCAGATGCTGCATTGCTGTGGCTGTGGCCAGTTGGCTGTAGCTCAGATTTGACCCCTGGCTTGGGGACCTCCATATGCCATGGGTGTGGCCCTAGAAAGGCAGGAAAAAAAAAAAAAAGTTAAAATAGTAATTGTTATATTATGAATATTTCTTTATAGGTATTTTCTTCTGAAATCTGAACAGTAATAGTAATAGCTAAACTTGTACTTAAAGTGTAGTGCTACAATTTTGATTTATCCTTTAGACTTTCATGGGTCATTCTAATAGAGAACAAAATCAAATTAGTCAAATTTATGTTTAAAAATAGTATGTTAGGAGTTCCTGTTGTGGCGCAGTGGTTAACGAATCTGACTAGGAACCATGAGGTTGCGGGTTCGGTCCCTGCCCTTGCTCAGTGGGTTAACGATCTGGCGTTGCTGTGAGCTGTGGTGTGGGTTGCAGATGCGGCTCGGATCCTGCGTTGCTGTGGCTGTGGTGTAGGCTGGTGGCTACAGCTCCGATTCGACCCCTGGCCTGGGAACCTCCATATGCCACAGAAGCAGCCCAAAGAAACAGCAAAAAGACAAAAAAAAAAAAAAATAGTATGTTAAAATCAATCAGATGTAAATTTGTCACTCTTTAGAATTTTACTGAGCCTGATGCTCTCCAAAATCATGGCTTATTCCACACAAAATTCTCTTGTTCTGTAATTAATAATGATGGGACCAGGAAGACATTCATTTCAGTATTAAAACATTGTCAAATTAGACACTGTAACTTATAAAAAAAAAAACAAAACTGATAGAAATTACCTTTTTTTTTTTTTTTTTTTTTCGCTGTGCCCATGGCATGCATAAGTTCTCAGGCCAGGGATCAAACCTGAGCCATAGCAGTGATGATGCCAGATCCTTAGCTGCTAGGCCACCAGAGAACTCCTATAGTGCTCAGTTTCTGAACTTAGCTGACTTTAATCATCAGGATTCCTTCAATTCCCTGTGTGAAATATCTCCTTCTAAAATCATTTTAGAGAGTTCCCGTCATGGCTCAGCGGAAATGAACCTGACTAGGAACCATGAGGTTGCAGGTTCAATCCCTGGCCTTGCTCAGTGGGTTAAAGATCCCGGCGTTGCCATGAGCTGTGGTGTAGGTCGCAGACATGGCTTGGATCTGGCGTTGCTGTGGCTCTGGCGTAGGCCAGTGGCTACAGCTCCGATTAGACCCCCAGCCTGGGAATCTCCATATGCCACAGGTGCGGCCCTCAAAAGACAAAAATAAAATAAAATAATTTTAGAAATTGCCATCAAGACTTCACTAATGACCCATATTCTGAGTCAGATGCTGATCAGTACTATACTAAATTTGTTTCATTAATTGGCAAAATACTAGTGATGGCTACAAGGAGGAAAATGTTACTGTTTAGTGAAAAGCTTCCTAGTGTTGCAGCACAGCATGGTGCCACTGACGGATTGAGGTGTGGATCTCTTAGCCCATGGAGGGGCTGCCAGAGGATCAGGTTTTTAGAGGGGACAGTTGGCTGATGCAGCCTCTTCTGCTTACCTTAGCAGCATTTTCTGTATTTGCAACAATATGAAAATGAGTGTAGGAGTTCTTGTTGTGGCTCACTGGGTTAAGAACCCGACTATAGTATCCATAAGAATTTGGGTTCGATCTCTGTCCTTGCTCGTGGGGTTAAGGATCCAGCATTGCTACAAGCCATGGCATGGGTCACAGATGCAGCTCAGATCCAGGGTTGCTGTGGCTGTGGCCCAGGCCTCAGCTGCAGCTCTGATTCATCCTGTGGCCTGGGAACTTCCATCTGCTTCAGATGTGGCTGTAAAAAGACAAAAAAAGTGGGTGTGGTTTGCATCATTGGATCCTAAGCTGTTCTGTGCTATACGTATTGTTCCATTTGAAAAATATATTATTATCCTAATGCCATATGTTAAAAAAAATAACTTTTATTTTGGTTAATTCTCAGCACTTCTGCGCCGTGCCACTACCTATAAACATCAAAACAAGCTCCAGGAAGCTATAGAAGATTTGAATAAAGTACTGGCTGTTGAACCTGCTAATGAGTTGGCCAAAGTAAGTCCAGAAAGTAATACCTTACCTAAATCTGTTGTTTTCTATTTCTGTGTTTATATTAAAATGATAGCAATATTGCTGAATAAATGAAGATTAGGACACAGCTTTAAGAAGTAGGTATATCTTGGAGCTCCCGTAGTGTCGCAACAGAATTGGCAGCATCTTGGAAGCTCTGGGACACAGATCCGATCCCTGGCCCGGCACAGTGGGTTAAGGATCCGGCATTGCCACAGCTGCAGCCCAGATCTGATCCCTGTCCTGGGAGCTCAGTATATTGTGGGGCAGCCAAAAACAAAAGCTGGTATATCTCAGATGCCCTGAAGTGCTCCCATCTATTTGAAGTGGAAGAAAGCAGGCTTTTTTTTTTTTTGCTTTTTAGGGTTGCACTCATGGCATATGGAGGTTCTCGGGCTAGGGGTCGAATCAGGGCTACAGCTGCCAGCCACAGCAACGCAGGATTTGAGCCACGTCTTCGACCTACACCACATCTCATGGCAATGCTGGATCCCTGACCCACTGAACGAGGCCAGAAATCGAACCCACATTTCATGGTTACTAGTCAGATTTGTTTCTGCTGTGCCACAACGGGAACCCTGAAAGCAGGCTCTCAAATCATAAACGTGCTCCCAAAGGACAAATAATTGCCTAGCATTGTAGGCTGTTCCGTTCTTTGAGATAATTTCATTTCATGGGTTGAGTGGTGCAGAGGTTTCCTAGGTAGGATTAGACATGAGCTTGATGAGAATAAAACTGTGTTTCCCTCTGTGATTGCACTGCAAGCACAGCATCCTTGACAGTAAACTCACTCAGATATGCACTTAGGGGATCTGTGTTAACGCTTGAAGAGTAGACGTAAGTGTCAAGAACCGTGAAGGGTCTGAGACTTTACCTTCCTTAGAAATTAGCAAGACAGTCTAGGAGAATACACAAGACTCCTGGGTCTGATACAAAGGACTTTGGTACTCACAACATGACCAGCCAATGAGCTTCAATTTCACAACACTTTAAGAGTTCCTGTCATGGTGCAGTGGTTAACGAATCCGATTAGGAACCATGAGGTTGCAGGTTCGATCCCTGGCCTTGCTCAGTGGGTTAAGGATCTGGTGTTGCTGTGAGCCGTGGTGTGGTTCGCAGATGCAGCTCAGATCCCACATTGCTGTGGCTGTGGTGTAGGCCGGCAGCAACAGCTCCGATTAGACCCCTAGCCTGGGAACCTCCATATGCCGCGGGAGTAGCCCTAGGAAAGGCAAAAAGACAAAAAAAAAAAAAAATTCACATCACTTACCCTGGCCCCCAAGTTCCAGTGGGGACAGTGCAGAAGGGCCAGATGGGTGCTGCACACTCCATGAGGTCATGTCACAGCTGAGGAATCCCAGATTTAAAAAACCCAACCCCCATCTTTTGTAATGGGATCCAAGCAAAACCTGCTCAACCTCTGTTCCAGAGGGTAACATGATTGTGCTGGAAAGCAAACAAACCTCTTTCCTCTGAAGGGAAATACTCTCTATTTCCCACGGCTGTTCTCAGTACAAATCGTCTAGAACAAAGGTGGTTTAGTTCCTCCTTTCACATTTATTCAGACATGGGAAACCCACGGAGAACTGTCTTCTACCAATAAGTTGTCACAGTTCCACATAGACCTTTGAGGTTATCTCTGTCACCCTCTCTGAGTGGCAGCTAATGTCCCTGCTGCATCAGCTGCATTTGTCAAGTCAGCATTTCAGTGGATTAGGTTTAGGGCCCAGCTTAGGAACACAGCTTGTCCCCATAGTATTTCTTTTTTTTTTTGTATTGTTGTTATTGTCAGAAGTCACAAATATATTTCTTTTTAATAATAAATGGTATGTTTATTGAAAAGTTAGCATTATAATATTTTAAAAGATAAAAATTTATTTTTATTTAAAATTTTTTTAATTTTAATTTTTTAATTTTTATCTCTGGGCTATGCCTGCGCATGTGGAAGTTCCCAGGCCAGGAATAAAACCTGTGCCATAGGAGTGGCTCAAGCCACAGCAGTGACATCTCTGGATCCTTAACCTGCTGCACCACCAGGGAACTCCTAAAGGAAAAAATTTGAAACAAGGAAAGTCACCTTTAATTTCATTATCCCACCCAATTTCATGTTTACATATTAACTTTTAGGCTGTAACCAAATGCATTTTTCTTAATCATATGTAAAGATTAACTTAAAGTGGATCATACATCTTAATTTAAAACTTAAAATATAAAAATTCTAGAAGGAAACAGAAAATCTTTATGACCTTGGATGAGACAAATATTCCTTAGATATGACATAGGAGCATAATAATCCATAAAAAGCCGATAATTGGGTTTCATCAGAGTTAAAAACTTTTGTTCTTTGAAAGATACTATCAGAAGAATAAAAAGACAAGCCATGGTCTGGAAGAAGATATTTGCAAAAGGCTTATATCATGAATACATTCAGAACTCTCACAACTCAGTAATAAGAAAACAAGCAGGCTAATGAAAAATGAACAAATATTTGATCAGACACTTCACTAAAAGAGATCCGTGAATGGAAAATAAGCACGTGAAAAAGATGTTCAATATCATTAGGCACCAGAGAAATGTAAATTAAAACCACACAAGATATCACTACGAACTTAGTAGAACAGCTCAAACTAAGATGATTGACCATACCAAGTATTGGTGGGGATGTGGAGGAACTGAAACTCTTGGGAAAATGATCCCATTGCTTTGGAATATAGTTTGACAGTTTCTTAAAAATTTAAACAAAAAAATCATATGCCGACCGCACGGCCCAGTTATTCCGCTCCTAGTATTTCCAAAGAAAATTGCAAGTATATGTCCACATAATGATTTATGCCCAAGTTCCCGTCATGGCTCAGTGGTTAACGAATCCCACCAGGAACCATGGAGTTGCGGGTTCCATCCCTGGCCTTGCTCAGTGGGTTAAGGATCCAGCATTGCCATGAGCTGTGGTGTGGGTTGCACATGAGGCTCGGATCCCACATTGCTATGGCTCTCGTGTAGGCGGGTGGCTACAGCTCCGATTTGACCCCTAGCCTGGGAACCTCCATATGCCGTGGGTGTGGCCCAAGAAAAGGCAAAAAAAAAGAAAAAGAAAAAAGATTTATGCCCAAATGTTCATGATGGCTTTCTGAAAACAGCCTAAAATGTCCATCAACAAGTGAATAAATAAACAGATTATTTTACATTCATCTAATAGAAAACTACCAAGCGGTAAAAAGGAATCAACTAATAGGTACAACAACATGAATTTCAAAATAATTATGCTGAGTAAAAAAGGCGAGACAAAACGTGTACATTCAGTATGATTCTGCTTATATACAATCCTAGAAAATGCAGATTAATCTATCATGGCAGAAGGAGTGATTGCAGGGTCAAGCCAAAGAGAAGTATAATAGATAAAAAGAAACGTTTGGGAATGATGGCTGTGTTTATTATTATGTCAGAGCATATTAACTTTGAAGTTCCCACTGCGGTGCAGTGGGTTAAGGATCCAGCATTGTCTTTATGGCAGCATGGATTCAATCCCCAGCCCATGCAATGAGTCAAGGATCTCATGTTGCTGCAGCTGTAGTGTAAACTGCAGCTGCAGCTTGGATTTAATCCCTTGCCCAAGAACTTCCATATGCCTCAGGTATAGCCAAAAAAAAACCCAAAAAACAAAAAAACAAAAACCAATTAAAAAAATTAACTTGTACACTTAAGTAGGTGTGGTTTATGTCAGTTATACATAATTGTTTAAAATGATAAAAGAAGATGATTAGATTTTTTTTCAATTCTATTTGGCATAAAATATAGAACTTTCAGTATTAGTATTAAAAATGTGTACTATGCTTCAGTTTGTATAATTGTATATTTGTGTGTGCATGTGCATACAAACATATCTAGAAAGATGATCATCAGACTGTCCATAGTTTATCCAAGTGGCAGGATTTCAGATGATTTTTTTCCTTCCTTTTTTTATATTTACTAAAGCTGTAAGTTTTTACAATGGACATGTATAATCAGACAAAGCAATGAAGTTGTTAGAAAAGCAAAAAACAACAACAACAACAACAAAAAAGCCACCATAAGAAGTCTTTATTCACTTTTTGGTTATCTCTGTTCATTTTTAAATATCTTTATAGTCTTACCTGCAAGAATGGTTCTACTTTTTATTAAAGGAAAACGTTGTCTTTAATGTGGTGATTATGTTGCAGAAAACCTTGTCAGAGGTTGAAAGAGATCTGAAAATTTCCAAACCTGCATCTAAGGCTCAAACCAAGGGGAAAAGGATGATGATTCAGGAAATTGAAAACTCAGAAGATGAAGATGAAAAGGGCAGTGGAAGAAAACCTGAAGACGGCAGTGGAGATAAGAGTAAAATATCTTTTCTCTTTGGTTTATGCAAAAAAACCCTGTTTTGTTATATAATCGGCTGGTCAAATTTTCTACTCGTACAGAAATTCTTAGTCTACCAATCTTTATTTTATTTTCCCACTGTACAGCAAGGGGGTCAGGTTATCCTTACACGTATACATTACAATTACAGTTTTTCCCCCACCCTTTCTTCTGTTGCAACATGAGTATCTAGACATAGTTCTCAATGCTATTCAGCAGGATCTCCTTATAAATCTATTCTAGGTTGTGTCTGATAAGCCCAAGCTCCCGATCCCTCCCACTCCCTCCCCCTCCCATCAGGCAGCCACAAGTCTCTTCTCCAAGTCCATGATTTTCTTTTCTGAGGAGATGTTCATTTGTGCTGGATATTAGATTCCAGTTATAAGTGATATCATATGGTATTTGTCTTTGTCTTTCTGGCTCATTTCACTCAGGATGAGATTCTCTAGTTCCATCCATGTTGCTGCAAATGGCATGATGTCATCCTTTTTTATGGCTGAGTAGTATTCCATTGTGTATATATACCACATCTTCCGAATCTTTTTCTAGCCTTTACCTTGTAAATCCACAAGCAGGTTTTTCCTTAACCTTTTTCTTCATACAGCTCATATTTTTTCTATTATTTTCTTATTGAGGTATAACCGATGTATAACATTATATTAGTTTCAGGTATACAACATAATGACACAACATTTGTATATATCGGAGTTCCTGCTGTGGCACAAGGGGATCACTGTCATCATCTCTGCAGCTCCAGGATGCAGATTCAGTCCCCAGCCAGGGTCCTTGGGTTCAAGGACCCAGTGTTGCCACAGCTGTGGCTTAGGTCACAACTGTGACTTGGATCTGATTCCTGGCCCAGGAACTCCATATGCAGCAGGGTGGCTAAAAAAAGAAAAAAGAAATATATGATTATATATTATATATATTAATATAAAATATATATTATTTATATTTATTATAAATATATAATATATATTTATTTTAAATATAAATATACTTATATTTATATTAAATATATAATATATATACATATATCATAAATTTATATATTTATAGTGAATTGGTCACCACAATAAGTCTTGTTAAAGTTTTTTTCTTTTTTTTCATTTTTACAGCCACACCTGTGGCATATGCATATGGAAGCTCCTTGGCTAGGGGCTGAATCAGAGTGGCAGCTGCTGGCCTACACCACAGCCACAGCAATACCAGATCCAAGCTTCACCTACAACCTACGCCCCAGCTTGTGGCAGCACCAGACCCCTTACCCACTGAGAGAGGCCAGGTATCAAACCCACATCCTCCAGGACATTATGTTGGGTTCTCAACCCACTGAGCCACAATGGGAAGTCCAAAGTTTTTTTCTTAGTATAATCTCCCAAATGCATTTTTCTTCTTAATCTGACATCTTTTCTAGTGCTCAATTCATGATTATTATTCTTAAATGTAAATGGCTATATCCATGTGAAACCAACCATTTGCAAGTTAAGCTTTAATCAGCCTCGTAAATGATCCTTTTCTATGTAGCTCTTTGGTTGCAGCAAATGTGTCGGCTTCCCAGGGGCTGTTTACCTAAAAATGAATGTGCTGTTGGAAAATTGCTATGCATGCTCCTCAAAAAAATTTTTTAATGTGCAATTTCACTTTTGATGTAATTAAAAATAACCTAGACTATGTAGAGCTTAATCTTCATGATATAAAACAAGGAAAGTTATATCAGCCTTAAGGAAAAAGATCTGCCTTTTCACTTGACTGGGGTGGAGGTGGAGGGGGGGAGAAGTTTTTCTTTTTTCTTGAGAGCTCCTGAGCAATTAAGGGGGAAATGTCAACTTTGAAAATCATTCACAGGTAATTTGACAGAATATTTTAACTTTGAGAGAGAAATAGAAAATGTTCAATACATTCAATTAAAAAAAAAAGGAGTATAACTTTATTTTTCAATGGTAAAATATAGTGTAAACTGTATACCTCAGATTAAAATATGATGTGTTGGGGTTCCTGTTGTGGCTCAGTGGTTAACGAATCCGACTAGGAACCATGAGATTGCAGGTTCAATCCCCGGCCTTGCTCAGTGGGTTAAGGATCCGGCGTTGTTGTGAGCTGTGGTGTAGGTTGCAGACGTGGCTCGCATCTGGTGTTGCTGTGGCTGTGGTGTAGGTTTGATTGGACAAATCTATAGCTCTGATTGGACAAACCTACAGCTCAGATTGGACTCCTAGCCTGGGAACCTTCATATGCCCCTGGGGCAGCCCTAGAAAAGGCAAAAAACAAACAAACAAACAAAAAAGGCACACAAAAATAAATAAATAAAAAAATAAAATATGATCTGTTAAGCTAGGATAAAAACAAAAGCATGGATGAGAGAAAAGAGAGAGAAGAGGAGACATAAAGTAGAGCACCAGAGAGAGTGGGGGAAGGCAGAGAGAGCATCAGAAGGATAAAAAGAGGGGGAAATAAGGTAAACAGCTCTCAGGGATTGAGGCTCGCCTTTTAAGTGAGCTCTGGCAGCCAGTGTTTTTCTTAGGGTTTATGTTTAGCTTAAGATAATTAGCCAAGCATCTTACTCTTAAAGGAAATCATTTTAATCTTATCTGGAGCAAGATAGAGTATAAACTGTAGTATTTTAATTTATTTTAAAAATTTATGTATATTGAAAATGGACTTTTTGGCATACAGTTGAACTTGTGTATAATTTCATGTAACCACTGCTGCCACAGTCAGGAACAATTTCATCACACCAGAAACTCCTTTTTCCTTTCCTTTTAGCCAAACCCTTCCTCATTTCAACCTTGGAAACCACTGATCTGTTCTCTCTTCCTATAGTTTTACCTTTTCCAGAATGCCATGTAAATGGGATCAGAGAATATGTAACTTTTTTTTTTTCTTTTTGGTCTTTTTGCCTTTTCTAGGGCCACTCCCATGGCATATGGAGTTTCCCAGGCTAGGGGTCTAATCAGAGCTATTGGACAGCCACAGCCATACGGGATCCAAGCCACGTCTGTGACCTACACCACAGCTCACGACAACGCTGGATCCTTAACCCACTGATCGAGGCCAGGGATCGAACCCGCAACCTCACGGTTCCCGGCTGGATTCGTTAACCACTGAGCCACGACGGTAACTCCAAGAATATGTAACTTTTGAGAGTAGCTTCCTTCACTTAGCAAAATGTCACCGAGATTCATTCATGTAGCTGCACGTATCTTGGGTTCATTCCTTTTTATTACCGAGTAGTATTCTATTATATGGATACACCAAAATTTGTTTATCCCTCCATTTCTTCAAGGACATTTGGATTTTTTCCCAGTATTTTTTATTTATGAATATATAATATATAATAGTATTATATATAATACTTATTAACATAATATAATACTTATAAACATATAATATATATAATACTTATTAACATTTATGCACAGGGTTTTGGGTGAACGTATGTTTTCATTTCTCTAGGGTAAATACCAAGA
Source organism: Sus scrofa (assembly GCF_054392235.1). Classification (NCBI taxonomy): domain Eukaryota; kingdom Metazoa; phylum Chordata; class Mammalia; order Artiodactyla; family Suidae; genus Sus; species Sus scrofa. Next base: position 36,816,371 of record NC_139386.1, on the reverse strand, counting down.
TTGGGATTGCTGGGTAACATGGCAAGTATATGTTTAACTTTATTTTTAAAAAGTACAAACTGTTAACTGTTTTCTAGAATGGCTGTACTGTTTAATCATTGGGGGCAGGGGGAGCTGTACCATTTTGCCTTCCCATTAACAACACATGCAAGTTCTAGCTGCTTCACATTGTTGCCAGCATTCAGTATTTTATTTAAAAAAATATTTTCAGGAGTTCCCATCGTGGCGCAGTGGTTAACGAATCTGACTAGGAACCATGAGGTTGCAGGTTCGATCCCTGGCCTTGCTCAGTGGGTTAAGGATCCGGCATTGCCGTGAGCTGTGGTGTAGGTTGCAGACGCGGCTCGGCTCTGGTGTAGGCCAGTGGCTACAGCTCCGATTAGACCCCTAGCCTGGGAACCTCCATATGCCGTGAGAAGCAGTCCTAGAAAAGGCAAAGACGACAAAAAAAGAAAAAAAAGAAAAAAAGAAGTATTTTTAGCCATTCTATTAGGTGTACGGTGGCTTGTCACTGTGGTCTTAATTTTCATTTTACTAATGGCTGATGATATTGAGCATCTTTTCATGTGCTTATTTGTCATGTCTATATCATTTTTGGTGAAGTACCTGTTGAAATTATTCTACCAGTTTTTTAAATTGGGTTGTTATTTTGGCCATGCCTGCAGCATGCAGAAGGTCCCAGACCAGGGACTGAACCTGCACCATAGCAGTGACAAGGCTAGATCCTTAACTGCTAGAACATGAGGGAACTCCTGGGTTGTTATCTTATTGAATTTTGAGAGTTTTTATATATCTATTTATATATATAGATATGTGTATATATATATGTATGTGTGTGCATTTATTTATATTTATATGTATATAAATTTGGCTATGCCCACAGCATATGAAAGTTTCTAAGCCGTGAATCCAACCTGCACCATAGCAGCAACCCAAGCCACTGCAGTGAAAACATGGGATCCTTAACCATCTGAGCCACAAGAGAACTCCTTTTTTTTTTTTTTTTTTTTTTTTTTTCCTTGAGATAGAGTTTTTATATTTTTTATATAGTTTTGGGTAACAGTTTTCCTACCCGGATTTTATGGACTATGGTTCTAATGTTAGTTTAGTTTCAGAACCTTTGCAGCCCTATTTGGATCGGTCCCTCCATGTACCACCCCATGATCAGCTGGGGACTGGTCAATGGTTTCCTCTGTAATTCACTTCTCAAAATTTTTGGTATAATGTTTAGGGTCAAATTTATGAATATGGTAGTGCCTGTTGTGTGTCAGCAAGTTAAGAACCCGACATAGAAGTTCTCTTCAAAGGATTCAGCAGTTAATGAACCCGACTAGGATCCATGAGGATTGGGGTTTGATCCCTGGCCTCACTCAGTGGGTTAAGGATCTGGTGTTGCTGTGAGCTGTGGTGTAGGTAGAAGATGCGGCTCAGATCCATCATTGCTATGGCTGTGGCCAGCAGCTATAGCTCCAAATTAATACCTAGCCTGGTAACTTCCATATGCCGAAGGTGCAGCCCTAAAAAGCAAAAAACAAACAAACAAAAAAACCCCAACATAGTGTTTATGAGGATGCAGGTTTGGTCTCTGGCCTTGCTGAGTGCGTTAAGGATCTGGCATTGCTGCAAGCTGTGGTGTGGGTTGCAGATGCAGCTCAGACCTGGCGTTACTCTGGCTGTGACCCCTTTCCCAGGAACTTCCATGTGTCGCAGGTGAGACAGTAAAAAGAAAAAAAATGTTATGCATATGGATCGTCTGAAGTGTGAGCTCATTTTGCATACAATTTTATGCAGTTGTTTTCTTGAGTTCCCTCCTCTCTGTGATTCTTGCCTACTCTTTCTGGCTCCCAGAGGCTTTCCTTCCTCTTCCTCTGGCTAGAAAGGCTCACTTCAATTCTGCTGTATACTTCCCATGACTGTGTGCCTCCAGGATTCCTCGGCAAGAGGATGAGAGAGAGGGGAAAAAAAGCAGTGCAGGCATTCTTGAGACATTCCATCTGACCAGAGATAACAGTTCTCTCCCTCAAAGTTTTAGGTATATACTTGGCTGCTCCTGCTACTGCTGCTGCTCAAGGGTTGCCTGGGAGCTTGGATTGGAGAGGAAGGAAAAACAAAGCAAGCAAATAGAAAGAAATAGGGTATTTCCCCCAGTGGGGCCAACTCTCTCTTTGCCTCAGAGAAATGATAGAGGGCATCTGCTGAAGCCCTTTCTGTCTATACCGAGTGCACAGTTCTGGGTATTGGACTGCCTTTGATCCAGGCTAGGAGACATCAGAGGAAAGAACAATGAGAAATTCACTGCTGTTTGGGGGGTATTTCAAATTCTAGTTCCTTTTGCCAATCAGCCTGCTACCGTTTACTCTTCAGTGGCCTCCTCTAACTGCTCTGTGAATTCTATCCCGGGTTTTTAGTTGCATTCAGTGTGAGAGACAGGGTGGAGTATGTTACTCTGTCTGGACAGAAACTACTCTTCTCATTACTTCTTTTGGAAATTTTAGCATATTTCAAGAACTATGAAAGTGCCTTTTTTTTTTTTTTTTTTTTTTTTTTTTTTTTGCCTTTTCTAGGGCTGCTCCTGTGGCATATGGAGGCTCCCAGGCTAGGGGTCCAATCGGAGCTGTGGCTGCCGGCCTACACCACAGCCACCGCAACGTGGGATCCAAGCCGAGTCTGCGACCTGCACCACAGCTCACGGCAATGCCGGATCCTTAACCCACTGAGCAATGCCAGGGACCGAACCCGAAACCTCATGGTTCCTAGTTGGATTCGTTAACCACTGCATCATCACGGGAACTCCAAGAACTATGAAAGTGCTTTACATAGGTTATTTCATTTAATCCTCATGGATGCTGTAACTAGCCATGCTTTTATAGATTAGGCAGTGGAAGCTTAGGTTATTTGCCACATTTGCACAGTTTATAAGTCATATGGTTAAGATATAGCTCCAAATCTTTGAGATGCCAAAGTCTATCTCTTAAAATTGGAAGCCAACTAAGAAAGTATAAATTCTATAAAAAACAAGGCTGAACATCACCAGGCTACACTGTCAAAGAAATGGGTGTAGGAATTGCTATTGTGGCTCAGTGGATTAAGAAACCGACTACCATCCATGAGGATGCAGGTTGGATCCTTGGCCTCACTCAGTGGGTTAAGGATCTGGCATTGCCACAAGCTGCACCACAGGTCACAGATGCTGCTCGGATCTGGCATTGCTGTGGTCATGGCACAGGCCAGCAGCTGCAGCTTCCAATTCCATCCCTAGCCTGGGAACCTCCTTATGCTGCAGATGTGGCCCTAAAAAGAAACAGGTATAATTTAGTGCTTTTCTACTCTTGTGCTCACTGATGCATCAAGAACTCTTAGAGGCTGAGTCAATGTTGAGAAGCAAGCAAGTTAAAGACTAGTATGATCAGTTTTGATTCAAAAATAAGCAGAGGAACTTCTTTGGGACATTTTTCCAAAGAAGACATTCGAATGGCCAACAGGTCCAAGGAAAGGTGCTCAACATCAGTAATGATCAGGGAAATGAAAATCAAACCACAGTGAGGTATCCCATCACACTTGTTTGAATGACTATGGTCAAAAGATGAGAGTTTCACAAGTGTCAGCAAGGGTGGAGAAAAGGGAACTCTTGCGTGCTTTGGAAATGCAGCCACTGTGGAAAATAGCATGGAGGTTCCTCAAAAAATTAAAAACAGAACTATCATATGATCTAGCCATCCCACTTCTGGGTGTATGTCCAAAAGAAATGAAATCACTCTCAGAGAGTTATCCAGCATTCATTGCAACATTATTCCTAATAGCCAAGATGTGGAAATAACCTAAATCTCCATCAAAGAATAAGTAAAGAAAGTGTTACACACACACACACACACACACACACACACACACACACGGGGGGGGGGGGAGGAATATTACTCAGCCATAAAAAGGAAGGAATTCCTGCCACTTTCGACAGCCTGGATGGACCTTGAGTGTATTATGGCTAAGTGAAATAAGTCAGACAGAGACAAATACTGTATAATCTTGCTTACATGAGGAATCTTTAAAAAGCCAAATTCGTAATAATAGAGAGTAGAATGGTGGTTGCCCAGGGCTGAGGACTTGGGGTATTGGGGAGAAGTTGGTCAAAGGTATATACTTCCAGCTATAAAATGAATAAGTTCTGGGGATCAGATACACAGCATAGTTAACATACCTGAAAGCTGCTGAGAGTAGATCTTAAATATTGCTACTACCAACCAAAAAGTAGTTCTATGAGGTAATTGGATGTGTTAGGTAACCTTATTGTGGTCATCATTTTGTAATGGATATGTGTATCAAATCACCACATTGTAAAACCTAAGCTTACACAATGCTCTATGTCAGTTATATCTCAAAAAATATACTAAAATTACCCTCCTTCCTAATAGAGATAAACAGGAAAAAAAATGAACACATTTTCATGATTAAAAATCTGAGAAGTGTTGTAGTGTAGCATCACTTAACAGGTGGACACGTTTCTCTTGGAGTCAAGTAGGTGTCCGTAAGGTAAGTTCCATAGAGAAGCCGTAGTCCCATTCAGATCTGCAAGTAGCCAGAACTTTAAGAGAATCCTTTCTGACCCTGTCATTCATGCCTCCCAATAATTATTTTACAGATCAGGTAACATATAAAGATATGAAGGCTTAGAAAACACGTGTCCTGATAGGAAGAATATAAAATTTAAGACAAGTTAGTTCCCTTTTATTAGGAAAGCAAATGAAGATTAGGTAGAGTGAATGGCTGGAAGACCAGAAGTGGTCCTTTTAAGATGAAATAAGATCAATGGAATGATCTCACGTTCACCTCCACCCAAGTGCCATTGTTATGTGACATGTAAAAAGAGGTCCTGGAGCTTTGGACAAGACAGGAAAAATGCAAGTCACTTTTAGGAAAATAATGTGAGAGCCCAGAGGGAGGTTATCAAGTTGGACTCTGCCTGTGGGTCCCCATCTCGCCACATTCTGAAAAAGAATTCTCAGTCATTGTGGGGTATGAGGTATGGAGCCCTGAAGACCGTGGGAAAATGCAGCCATTCGCGTGTTCTAACCTGCGCGGATCATGCTGCTCCCCCGCGGGCTCCATTTGGGTTGGCCAGGCCCAGTTCATCCAGACTGAGGTATAACATAACCAAAGGATTTAATTTAACAGCTGACAGTTACTGAGCACCTACTCTGTGTCAGGTACTGAGATAAGACAATTGATAGACTTTCTTTACCTGTCCTTCCAAGGATGCAGAAGAAACACCTGCCTGTTTGCCAGGCTGGGGTTTGGGTTCATGGGCTTTCTCGGGATCTTCCCTTCTATTTTCTCTTCCCGGGTAGAGCGCATCTAGAAGGGGCCATCACAGGAAAATAAGCATCTAGATTCCCCTGCAGTGTTGTTGCTTATTCCTCACTTAAAAAATGAAGTATAAGAAAATTAATTAGCAAACAGAAGAAGAAAATACAGATGAATATTTCTCTTGTCCTAGAATTTGTGGGATCAGTAAAGGGGAAAGATAGAGTTTCAAAGTGTTAAAAGAATAGACAAAATCATAAAGAGAAAGTGAATGATTTCGATTATTCAAAAATGAAAAACGTGTAGAAGACAGGTGACATAAAAAAAATTAAAAGGCAAATGACAAATTAGGAAAATAGAAGGGGTTAATGAACTTGTAATCTGAAGAGTTTTTACAAAACAGTAAGACAACGTTAAAGACCCTAAAACTAAAATGAGCAAAGTGTGTCAACAGATAAATCACTAATGAGGAAATTAAATGATCAACATATTTTGTCTTGCTAATAAAAAGATGAAAATTAAATATAGAATCTTTTGTCTTCCATCAGATTGGTCAAGATGGGGGAAAAATATTTTTTGTTATCCATGGTAAGGTAAAATAAGCACTCTTTTAAAAAATGAGATGTAATTCAAATGTCACAAAATTCATCCTTTATAAATTCAATGGATTTTAGTATACTCATAAGATTGCACACCCCTAATCACTGTCTAATTCCAGAACATTTTCATCATCACAAAAAGAAATCCCGTACCCATTAGCAGGCATCACCATTTCCTTTTCCCCTGGCAACCACTCATCTACTCTCTGTCTCTCTGGATTTGCCTATTCTGAATCTCTCATGTCAGTGGAATCATACAATATGTGGTCCTTTGTGTCTGGCTTCTCTCACTTAGCATAATATTTTCAGGGTTCATCCATGTTGCAGTATATATCAGTATCAGTACTTTATTCCTTTTTTTTTCTTCCAGTTTTATTGAGATATAATTGATATCAGTACTGTATAAAGTTTAAGATATACAGCATAATGATTTGACTTACATACATCATGAAATGATTATCACAGTAAGTTTAGAAACCATCCATCATCTCATATAGATACAAACTTTTTAAAATAGAAATTTCCTTATGATGAGAACTCTTAGGGTTTATTCTCTTACCTTTCATATGTAATATATAATAGCATTAATTATGTTTATTGTGTTTATCATCACTAGTACTTATTTCTCATAACTGGGGATTTCTACTGTTTTTTTTTTTTTTTCTCTTTTTGCCATTTCTAGGGCCGCTCCCACGGCATATGGAGGTTCCCAGGCTAGGGGTCTAATCGGAGCTGTAGCTGCCAGCCTATGCCAGAGCCACAGCAACGCGGGATCCGAGCTGAGTCTGCGACCTATACCACAGCTCACAGCAATGCAGGATCCTTAACCCACTGAGTGAGGCCAGGGATTGAACCTGCAACCTCATGGTTCCTAGTTGCATTCGTTAACCACTGAGCCACAACGGGAACTCCAGGGATTTCTACTTATTGACCGCCTTCATCCACTTCTTCCTCCCCTCTCTCCCTACCTCTGGTAATCACAAAGCTGATCTCTTTTTCTATTAGTTTGTTTATTTGGTTTTGAAGTATAATTGATCTACAACAATATATTAGTTCCTCTTATACAACGTAGTAATTCCATGTTGCTATACATTTTAAAATGATCACCACAGTAAATCTAGTTATGATCTGTCACCGTATGAAAATGTAATTATTGGCTATATTCTCCTCACTGTACTTTTCATATATGTGACTCATTTATTTTGCCACTGGAAGTTTGTATCTCTTCCTCTCACCTTTTTCTCTCCTCCCCTCAGCTCCTTCTCCTCAAGCAACCACCCGTTCTCTGAATCTATGACTGTTTCTGTTTTATTATGTTTGTTCATTAGTGTTTTACATTCCACATATAAGTGAAATAATACACCATTTGCTTTTCTGTCTGACTTACTTCACTAAGTGTAATACCTTCTACGTCTATCCACGTTGTCACAAATGGCAAGATTTCATTCTTTTTCATGGCTGAGTAAAATTCCACTGTGTATATATTTGTGCATGTGTGTATATACATATACCACAATATTTTATCCACTCATCTGTTGATGGGGACTTAGTTGCTTCCATACCTTGGCTATTATAAATAATGCTGCAATGAACATAGATTTTTTTTTTCTAAGCAATGTTTTTGTTTTCCTTGGTTAAATACCCAGGAGTGGAATTGCTGGATCATACAGTAGCTCTATGTTTAATTTTTCTGAGAACCTCTGTACTGTTTTCCATACTGGCTTTAATGACATTCCCACAAACAGTGCACAAAGGTACATTTTCTCCACATCTTCACTAACACTTGTTATTTGTTATCTTTTTTTTTTTTTTTTGTCTTTTTAGGGATGCACCCACAGGGGTTTTTTCTTTGTTTTTGTTTTTGTTTTTTTGTTTGTTTTGAGCTTGGTCTTTTTGATAATAGCCATTCTGATGGTTGTGAGGTGATATTGTGGTTTTGATTTGCCCTTCTCTGATGATTAATTGTGCTGGGAATATAAAGTGGCACAGCCACTTTGGAAAACAGTCTCACAGTTCCTCTAGAAGTTAAACATAGAGTTGCAATATAACCCAGTATTCATTCCACTCCTAGGTATATAACCAAGAAAATTAAAAACACATGTTCTCACACACACATAAACACACTAAAAATACTTATACTGAATGGTCATAGAAGCATTATTCATAATAGCCCCAAAGTGGAAAGAACCCAAATGTCCATCAGCTGATTACTGGATAAAGAAAAAATGCGATACTATCCATGCGATGGAATATTATTTGTCCATAAAAAGAAGTGAAGTGTTGGAGTTCCTGCTGTAGCTCAGTGGAAACAAACCCTGCTAGTATCCATGAGGACGCAGGTTTGATCCCTGACCTCACTCAGTGGGTTAACAATCTGGCATTGCCATGAGCTGTGGCCTAGGTCACAGAAGCGGCTCAGATTTGGCATTGCTGTGACTGTGGCATAGGCCAGCAGCTGTAGTTCCAATTCAACCCCTACCCTGGGAACGTTTATATGCTGCAAGTGTGGCCCTAAATAAAAGAAAAAAAGAAAACTAGTGGTTACTAGAGAGGAGAGGGAAAGGGGGGGGTAGGGGGATTAACAGGTAGAAACTACTGTGTATAAAGTAAGTAAGCTACTAGTACATGCAGCACAAAGAATAGAGGCACCATTTTATAGTAAGTATAAGTGGAGCATAATCTTTAAAAATTGCGAATCACTGAGGTACACCTGAAATATAATACTGTAAATCAGCTATACCTCAAAACAAACAAACCAACAACTGAGTGATGGACTGACTGACATGGTCCATATCTGTGGTTTTTAGAAGCTTCATTGTACTCTTACATTGATTTGCATTTGATAGAAACTAAAACATATTTTACCTTAAAAAAAATCAGTTGGCCATACATGTATGGGTTTATTTCTGGACTCTCTGTTTCATTGGTCTGTGTGCCTGTCCTTTTGTCAGTCCCACACTTTTAATTACTGTGGTTTTCTTGAAATCTGAGGTCTAAGCCCTGTGTTTTTTCTTTTTCAAGGTTGTTTGTTTTGGCTATTGTAGGCCCCTTGAATTCCATATGAATTTGAGGGTCAGCTTTTCCATTTCTACCAAAAAGACTGGAGTTTTGATAGGGATGATGCTGAATCTGTAGACCTTTTTGATAGTATTGATATTTTAACATTGTTTTTCTGTCCATGATTAAGAAGATACCTTTTCATTTATTTAATTTATTTCAGCAATGTTTAATAGCTTTGAGTGTCTTTCACCACCTTGTTTAAAGTTATTCCTAAATATTTTATTCCTTTGGAATTGTTCTTGTAATTTTCTTTTAGGATTGTTGACTGTATATGGAAACAACTCATTCTTATATGTTGATCTCATATTCTGAAATTTTGCTGAATTTGCTTATGAGCTCTAGCAGTGGTTTTTGTGTGTGTGGGGGGGATGTATTTTTTGGGAATATACCTGCATTTATATATACAAAGTATACAAATATAGAACCTAAAGAATCTGACTGTATATAATCATGTCATCTGTGAATAGAAATAGTTTTATTTTTTCCTTTCCAATATGGATGTCTTTTACTTCTTTTTCTCGCCTAATTGATCAGGCTACAACTCTCAGTATAATGTTCAGTAGCTACAGTGAAAACAGTATCTTTGTCTCATTCCTGAGCTTCAGGGGAAAGCTTTCAGGGTTTTACTATTGGGTATGATTTTAGCTGTGATTTTTTCATAAAGGTGCTTTATCATGTTGAGAAATTTTACTTCTGTTTCTAGTTTTCTGAGTGGTTTTTATCACTCAGAAAGAGTGTTGGGTGTTTGTCAAGTTCCTTTTCAGTGCCATTTATGATCATGTGGTTTTTTCCCCATTGTTTTATTCACGTCATGTGTTGCATAGATTGATTTCCTTCTGTTGAATTACTCTTCCGTTCCTGAGGTAAGTTTCATTTGGTCATGGTATATAATCCTTTCAGCATGCTCTTGGATTCAGTTTGCTAGTATTTCATTGAGGATTTTTATATCTACCAGCTCCCCAAACCACCCCACCCAAGGCCACTGAAGTCTTTGTGGTCTTTAGATCCAATGGTTCTTCTTAATTCTTATGCGGTCAACACTGTTGGCCATTCCTATCTTTGATATTTGTTATTGTTGACTCCTTTCTCCCTGAAATACTATTTTTTCTTGGTTTCTGAGGCAATACACCCTCCTGTTTTTTTCTCTCATATTTAGGTTCTCTTCCATTTTCACTGGAGATTGTGATTATCCTTTAAGTATTTTATTTCTCAGGCATCCTTTGGAAGATCTCAGTGACTCCATCCACACCCAGACTTCGCTGATCCTTCTTATGCCAGCAATTCCTAAGTCAGTGTCTCTAGGCAAAGCCCCCTCTGATTTCCATTTGGAGCCACCTCCTGAACAACAACTCTGGACTATCTCACACGTAGCAGAATACTCAACAGGACTCACAGGTCTTTCATATTTGGGCCTCTGCTTATCTTGGCAGGTAAATGTTCCAGGGGCATTTCAGTCTTAAGGAAAGAGGCAGAGCTTTGCATTTAGTTCATTTCATTTGAATCCCAGTTATGTTGGCTTCCAGCTCTCCGTGCTTAAGTGGATGCCTTAGCTTCTTCCTTGTGTCTCCCTTGTTTCTTTTTGTTTATAGTTGATTTACAATGTTCTGTCAATTTCTGCTGTACAGCCCTTGCTTCATTTGTAATGTGGGAATAATACATGGTATGAGGATTAATGATAATGGAAAATGATAATGTGTGTAAAGGCTTGATGCATATTAAGTTCTAAATAAATGGCAGCTATTTGGTAATTGGCTAGACATGAGGGGATAACCAAAGGAATAGAAAATAATACTAGCTGTCCATTATATCTCCTGACACTGATTTATGCTTCCATCCATTTTATTTTATTTCTTTCTCTCTAGGGCCACACCTGTGGCCTATGTTTGTTGCCAGGCTAGGGGTGGAATTGGATCTACAGCTGCTGGCCTACACCACAGCGTCAGCAAAGTCAGATCCCAGCCACAGCTTATGACAATGCCAGAACTTAACCCATTGAGTGAGGCCAGGAGTCGAACCTGCATCCTCATGGATACTAGTCAGATTCTTAACCTGCTGAGCCACGACAAGGATGACTGCCTCCATCCATTTTTATGCTGGCTGGGATTTGAGCAGCAGGTACCAGATGAAGAGTACTGGAGCCTTGCTCCAATAATTCTACTGGGTCCAATCTGGGGATTTATCACTATAACAAGGTAATCTTTTTATTTTTTTAATGCTTTTTATTTTTCCATAATAGCTGGTTTACAGTGTTCTGTCAATTTTCTACTGTACAGCAAGGTGACCCAGTCACACACACATACATACATTCTTTTTCTCATATTATCATGCTCCATCATAAGTGACTAGTTATAGTTCCCAGTGCTATACAGCAGGATCTCATTACTTATCCATTCCAAAGGCAATATTTGCATCTCTTAACCCCAGATTCCCATCCACCCCAATCCCTCCCCCTCCCCCTTGGCAACCCCAAGGCTGTTCTCCAAGTCCATGAGTTTCTTTTCTGTGGAAAGGTTTATTTGTGCTGTATATTAGATTCCAGATATAAGTGATATCATATGGTATTTGTCTTTCTCTTTCTGACTTACTTTACTTAGTATGAGAGTTTCTAGTTCCATCCATGTTGCTGCAAATGGCATTATTTCTTTTTTTTTCTTTTCTTTTTTTTTTGTCTTTTTGCCTTTTCTTGGGCCTCTCCCGTGGCATATGGAGGTTCCCAGGCTAGGGGTTGAATCGGAGCTGTAGCTGCCGGCCTACGCAGAGCCACAGCAACACGGGATCTGAGCTGTGTCTGCAACCTACACCACAGCTCACAGCAATGCCGGATCCCCAACCCACTGAGCAAGGCCAGGGATCGAACCCACAACCTCATGGTTCCTAGTCAGATTCGTTAACCACTGAGCCACGATGGGAACTCCTATTTTGTTCTTTTTTATGACTGAATACTATTCCATTGTGTATATATACCACATTTTCTTAATCCATTCATCTGTCAGTGGACATTTATGTTGTTTTCAGGTCTTGGCTATTGTGAATAATGCTGCAATGAACATACGAATGCATGTGTTTTTTTCAAGGAAAGTTTTTTTCTGGATATATGCCCAAGAGTGGGATTCCTGGGTCATATGGTAGTTCTATGTATAGATTTCTAAGGTACCTCTGTACTGTTTTCCACGGTGGTTGCACCAGCTTACATTCCCACCAACAGTGCAGGAGGGTTCCCTTTTCTCCACACCCTCTCCAGCATTTGTTATTTATGGACTTATTAATGATGGCCATTCTGACTGGTGTGAGATGGTACCTCATAGTAGTTTTGATTTGCTTTTCTGTAAAATCAGTGATGTTGAGCATTTTTTCATGTGCTTGCTGGCCATCTGTATATTTTCTTTGGAGAAATGTCTATTCAAGTCTTTTGCCCATTTTTCCATTGGGTTGTTGGCTTTTTTGCTGTTGAGTTGTATAAGTTGTTTGTATATTTTAGATATTAAGCCCTTGTCAGTTGCATCATTTGAAACTATTTTCTCGCATTCTGTAAGTTGTCTTTTTGTTATTGTTTTAATAATTAAGCCTCTTTTGGCCAGTGGTCCAAAATTGGATGTTATTCTGCTGTATAGAAAACTGTGTTCATTATTTAGTGTGTTTTTATACTCATGCTTGCCTTAAGGTGACTGACCATCCATCCACTGATTTTCAGTTACGTACTCGTGGTTTTCTATTTCCTCTGTCTTTGTGCTTCAAGTTCTGGCTTTACCTTTCATAAACAGAACAGGAAATACATTCATTAAAAGTCAGATTAGGGATTTCCCGTCGTGGTGCAGTGGTTAACGAATCTGACTAGGAACCATGAGGTTGCAGGTTCAATTCCTGGCCTAGCTCATTGGGTTGAGAATCTGGTGTTGCTGTGAGCTGTGGTGTAGATGGTAGATGCCACTGGGATCTGAGGTTGCTGTGGCTGTGGCAAAGGCCTGCACTTGGAGCTCCGACTGGACCCCTAGCCTGGGAACCTCCATATGCTGTAAGTGTGGCCCTTAAAAAAAAAAAGCAATTCTATAATCAATCGTTAATGCCTGATAAATACCTGAAATCTTTCAATCAAGATACAAGGAATTTTTAAGTTTGAAGAAAGGATTGTAATGGAAATTTTACTGTCTTTTTAAGGTTTTTTTTTTTTTTTGGATTTAAATACTTTATTTTTTTATTTTCCCACTGTACAGCAAGGGGATCAAGTTATCCTTTTAAGGTTCATTTTAAACTAAAAACTAGGTGCCTGTTTTATGTAAGTTCTTTGCTAAATTCACTTTTAAATGGCTTAAAAGACAGTGCGACTTTCCCTGCCCCCAAATTATCTTTACCCAGTCCTTTAACATAAGAAGAGTGGGCCCTAACTTTGGGAGCAATTATCGAATTCAAGTCTTAGAACTTCATTCACTTGTAGATTGTAAATGGAAGAAAAGTACATCTTTTCTAAGATCTACCTCGTCACAAATGCTTTGATGAAGGGAATGAATGATTTTGAAATGCTGGCTTTCACGTCCCAAGCTCTTCAGCGTTTGAAGGGTTAAACCCGGGCTTGGCTTCTGTCCGTAGCCTGGAAAACCACTGGGGCTCGGAGCGCCGCCTCTACGGTCCACCCTCCGAGTGGACCGGCCCCTGGAGGAGCCGGAACTGCCGGACTCCGCCCAATGGGCGGGCCCTCCCGGCCGGGCTTCGCCCCTGGGAACCGCCCCTGCGCCGGCACCCCAGCGGCCTCGGAGGTAGTTGCTGCTGGTAATGCAAATACTCACTTCCCGCATCCACTCCCTACAGAGGCCGCGGAGCCGGCGGGAGCCGAGCGCGCCGCGGACCCGCGCGCCATGGGCAACATCCAGAAGAAGCTGACCCGCAAGAGTGAGGGCGGCAAGCGGCAGGATCGGGGTGCGCCGCGAAGGGGTCGGGCGCCAGAGGCCCGCGCCGACAAGCGGGGCCAGACGCGGGACTCCGCGACGGCGGGAGGCGCCAACGGGCACCCGGGCGGCAGGCGAGGCGCCGGGGACCCCGCGGCCTGTGCGTTCCCGGAGCCCGCCACCCTGCCACCCGCGCCCGTCGCCCCGGTCGGCCCCGCCGGCCTGAAGAGTCAGGGCAACGAGCTTTTCAAACACGGGCAGTTCGCCGAGGCGGCCCTCAAGTACTCGGCGGCGATCGCGCAGCTGGAGCCTGCAGGTGAGGGAGCGGCGCCCGCCGGGGCTCTGGGCCCTCGGGCTGCGGCTCGCGGGACCTGAGGGGCCACCGCGGGAGAGCCGCAGGCCACCGCCGGAATGACAGGCGCTCGCTCTGTACGCTCCTTCCCGGTAACCTAGGGCAGAGCGGATGCGAACTGACCTCCCGGAGCAGTGCTTTGGTGCGGGTAGCGTGCGCCCGAACGAGGCTTATCCGCGTCTGTCCCTTTACGGGCTTGGCCTGTGTGCCCGCTGCGGGCACCGGCAGCTGCTCGGAGCTGCAGCATCGGTAGGCGGTAGGACCGCAGCCCCACGGGAGACCCCAGTGGCCTTGTTAATTCTGGTGAACTGTGATTTCGCTAATGGATTTTAACTGTGTTTAATTAAATGTGCTTTTAGGAAGTGGAAGTGCAGATGATCTCAGTATCTTATATTCAAATAGAGCAGCATGTTACCTAAAAGACGGAAACTGCAGTGGCTGCATTCAAGATTGTAACAGGTAAACTCCCGTATTTCAGGTTTATCAAGAGATTATCATTTCAGTGTGATGAATGCAATTTTAATATCCTTCTAAATTCTCAGCCTCTGAGTCTACTTTCTTAAGGCATTTAAGGTATGTGTTTGCTAATACAATTCGTAAGTTCTGTCATGTATATGAAGACAATTATGGAAGATTGTGCAAACTTTTTTCGTGTCCTTAATTCATACTCCTCACATCATTCCGAGAACATTGGAGGAGAACCTTCTAACTAGTCTCTGCCTCTTCCAATCCACAGTGGCATATGAATAACTTTTCCTGAATCATTATTTTGTACAGACTGTTTCAACAGGTGTTGGGTGGCTCAGTATAGTCTTCTAGATAATTATAAGCTCCTCTGTTCCCACACTGTCCCCCAAACAAACTTTCTGCTCCCATTTGGTCCACTATCTCTAATGCCCTCTGCACATCTTTGCTTCAGAAACCCTTGCTCACCTGCCCCCTCCTCTCTGCCTTCCTGGTGACATCAGGCTCCCGGTCATGTGCATGACTGTAAGGCTTGCATTAGCATTCACATACCTGTAGGTACAGCTCATCTGCTGCATTGGATTTTAAGCACTTGTGCGTTCAGGAATCCTGTTTTACATGGAGTTGCATCCCTGCAGCACAGCAGTCACCCATGGTACTCAACAGGTTACGTGCTAGGATGGATGAATATATTTACACGAATAACAAGTGTCTTCTTTCACCATTAAATAATAAACCTGCTTCAGGAGCCCTTGGGAAAGAAACTGCTATTAGTGCATCTAAATAATAAGAAGTCATGTGTACTGATGTGACCCTCACAGTCCTGGTTTACCCCTGTTGTCTAGTAAAATTATTAATATCACCCCTTTCACTCTCAGAGGCCCTCGTTTGGACAATAGCATATGTGGACACCTTGATTACAAGGTGAACAGGTTTTTTTGTTTGTTTGTTTTTCCCATTGATAGTATCGGTTTATTGTTATGGGTCAAAAACCTGCTGGTAGCTGTGCCTGCACTTTGAAAAGAAGGCGTTGACCTGCTTAGATTTTTTGCCAATTTTAACACTCAAATTTAAAATGATAGATACACATATATTCACTTTGGTCTGACACTAGACCCCATCTGCCCTCGTGCCAGCTCACGCTAGCTAATGGTTACACGTTCAGGATTTTTGTGAGTTGGTCAAAGTCAAGTTGGTAGTTGAAATCTGACATGGTTGGAGTCCTAATACCATGACAATTGGCAAATGCCAAAAATCAGGGCATTTTTCTCCCCAGGAGAGCCAGTTGCTAAATATTTGCCACTGCCCAATAAGTAACGAGACCACGTGAATTTACAGATTATCAGACAAGTGGTGACTGGCAGCTAAGAACCTTTCAGTTCAAGTGTCGATTGCTAGTATGTTACCCTTCAGTCTTAGTTAGGTCTTCCTTCTGTGAGAGAGTTCGGGACTCTTTAGTTAAAACCTGGGACCCCTATAGGTAGGGCTGCTGCAAAACAGTGGACTTATTTGGTCCTTAAGTGAGATCATTTAAGGCGGCAGACATCTTGCTAAAATGCATTGGGTTTCAGTGTAGTGCCGGGAGGAAGTCACAGAGGAGACTGCAGCAGGGAAACTAGAATGGAGGTTTGTCCTGGAGGAAAGCAGGAAATTGCCTGCAGGCTGGGAGGAGGTGGTGGTTTAGGTAAGGTGTCCTTAGTTAAGTGCTGTGTTCTAGGCTGAGGAATCTGGCTCTGCTGGTCAGTACTGACCTTTCTAGAAACCGACCTACTTAAATATTCTCTTTGATACCTGGAATGTGACTCTCAGCATCAGGGGCAGAGGGTGGATGTTTTTACTCCAAAGCAGTGATTCTTTTTTTTTTTTTTTAATCCTTTGTCCTTATAGGGCCGCTCCAGCGGCATATGGAGGTTCCCAGGCTGGGCGTCTAATCGGAGATGTTGCTGTCGGCCTACACCAGAGCCACACCAATACCATATCCGAGCCGAGTCTGTGACCTACACCACAGCTCATGGCAATGCCGGATCCTTAACCCACTGAGCGAGGCCAGGGATCAAACCTGCAACCTCATGGTTCCAAGTCATATTCGTTTCCACTGCGCCACGATGGGAACTCCTAAAGCAGTGATTCTGAAACTTGTTTTAATGCCAGAACCGTGATTTGCTTTTTCAAACATGTTGAAGAGTGGATGTATTTAAATCTGCATAAATTAGGGACCAATTATTAGTAGAAACAAGAGTGTTTTCACCTCAAAAAGACTGCATGCATTTTATTTTTATTTATTTATTTATTTTTACATTTTATTTTTTCCCTTAATTACTATATATTTTTTATTACTCAAATGAATTTATCACATCTGTGGTTGTATAATGATCATAACAATCTGACTTCACAGGATTTCCATCCACAGCCCAAGCACATCCCCCCACCCACCCCCAAACTGTCTCCTCCAGAGACCATAAGTTTTTCAATGTGAGTCAGCATCTGTCCTGCAAAGAAATTCAGTCTGACCTTTTTTCGGATTCCACATGTCAGTGAAAGCATTTGATGTTGGTGTCTCATTGTATGGCTGACTTCACTTAGCATGATAGTTTCTAGGTCCATCCATGTTGCTAACAATGATTGCATGCATTTTAAAGGAAGCCTATTTTCTGGTTTTTCAGTTAATTATCTTTGCTCCTTGGAAAGTTGTTTTGAGTCTTTGGTACAAAACAAGTGGTAGCAGGAGTTCCCATTGTGGTGCAGTGGAAACAAACCTGACTCGTATCCATGAGGATCCCGGGCCTTGCTCAGTGCTTTAAGATCCGACATTGCCTTGATCTGTGGTGCAGGTCACAGATGCGGCTTGGATCCTGAGTTGCTGTGACTGTGGTGTAGGCTGGCAGCTGTAGCCCCAATTCAACCCCTAACCTGGAAACTTCCATATGCTGCAGCAGGTGCGGTCCTAAAAAGCAGAAAAAAAAAAAAAAAAAAAAAAAGAGTGGTAGCAGGATTCAAACATTGAAAAACCTCCCAGGGTGGGGGACACAAAATTTAAAATAAAGGAGAGGGGGAAACCTATGAAATAATTTTCCTGGATTTACCTATGGAATAACTTTTTATACATTTTGGGGGAGACGTATTTGATTGTGTCTGCACTCCTAGGGCCTACTCTGAAGCACCTCCCCCGAGCAGTTTCCTTGGGGTTGGTGTATTGAGAATGGCTGTTGGGAGGTGAGGAATTGTGCGAGCAGCTCAGGGGCTGTGGGCCCTGCCCTATAACTCTCCCCCTCCCCTGCCCCCCACCAGCTTTCTAGGTTAGGCTTCCAGGTGAAGCATGGAACAGGGTTATGACTCCTAAGAGACGTTTAAAACCTAATGATTTAAAATAAAAAAAAATAATAATAATTTCTAGAAATTTCTTTTATTCTCATAGTTGTTTATCAGCTAAAAGAAAGGTCTTCACTTTTCCCATCTGTCAGAGAACCTTGTTGGGTTATCTAAACCACCCCAGAACGCTTTACCTGACTTTCCATTGCAAGTATAAATGAATGTTGCCTAGTGATTCTCTGCTTTTGTGCCTCTTCAAGGCCCTCTGACAGACTTGAAATTAGAAGATCTTTAGAGTCTTAACTGTGTTAACTTGAATAGTTAAGCTTTTGTAAACCCTGGTTTAAAATTTTTCTGTGTTTGTTTTTAAGAATGGATGTGCTGGGAGTTCTTGTTGTGACCCAGTGGTTTCGAACCCCATTAGTAGCCATGAGGATATGGGTTCGATCCCTGGCCTCGCTCAGTGGGTTAAGGATCCCAAGTTGCTGTGGCTGTGGCGTAGGCTGGCCACTTCAGCTCTGAGGTGCGGCCCTAAAAAGCAAAACAAGAAAAAGAAAGAAAGAATGGATGTGCTTTTCTTTTTTTTCCCGTAGTGGAATTCCCATTTAGAAGCTCTCATTCATTTTCAGGATTGTGGTTAGAGAAAATGCCTTTCATTTTCCAGGCTGGGAATGCTAAAAATTAATGTCATCTCATTCAGGTTTTTTTTTTTTTTTTGTCTTTTTAGGGCTGTACCTACAGCATATGGAGGTTCCCAGACTAGGGGTCAGATCAGAGCTATAGCCGCTGACCTACACCACAGCCACAGCCACTCGGATCCAGGCTGTGTCAGTGACTTACACTGCAGCTCACAGCAATACCGGGTCCTTAACCCACTGAGTAAGGCCAGGGACCGAACCTGAGTCTTCACAGGTACTAGTCAGGTTCGTTAACCACTGAGCCATGAAGGGAACTCCACTCAGTTTTAGATTCCATGCCTACTTCAGGTCAGCCTTATGTGGGTAAATAGTACCTTGGATGTTGGAAGCTTTTGGAAAAATGAGGGTAGTCATGTGTTAATGACCTGTATTTATAATCATTGTTCGTGTAGTTAATATCCTCTAAGCATTAAACTAAAGTAGATTTAAGGCAGTGGTACATGTAATAGATCCTGATGCCCAGAAACCTGCTTTTTAGTTTTAGAGCAGTTTTGATTGATTTTAATTTTATTTTAAAAGTAACTTCTACTGATTACAAAAGTAACACATACCTATCAAAGAAAAAAAAAATTTTTTTTTTTTTTTGGTCTTTTTAGGGCTGCATTTGCAGCATATGGAGGTTCCCAGCTAGGGGCCTAATCAGAGCTATAGCCGCCAGCCTACTCCAGAGCCACAGCAACACAGGATCCGAGCTGTGTTTGCAGTCTACACAGCTCACAGCAACTTGGGATCCTTAACCCACAGAGCAACGGCAGGAATCAAACCCGAAACCTCATGGTTCCTAGTCAGATTCGTTTCCACTGCACCACGATGGGATCTCCAGAAAAAAAATTTTAAACCCAGTATAGCACAGAGTTCCCGTCGTGGCTCAGTGACTTACAAACCCATCTAGTATCCATGAGAATGCAGGTTTGAGCCCTGACCTCGCTCAGTGGGTTAAAGATCCAGCATTGCCTTGAGCTGCAGTGTAATTCTCAGATGCAGCTTGCATCCGATGTTGCTGTGACTGTGGCTCAGGCCGGCAGCTGCAGCTCCAATTTGACCCCTAGCCTGGGAGCTTCCATGTGCTGCACATTCAGCCCTGGAAAAATTAAGATCGCCCCCAAATCTAACACCTAGGCAGAGAAAAGTTGGTTATTTTTCAAAGAAATGAAGCTAATTACGTTTAATGACATTTCTAGCACAGCTTCTGTGGTGCAGAGCCCAGGAACACACCCATGTGTACAGCCGAGTATCAGTACAAGGTAGAGAATTAGGAAGGAGTCAGAGTAGCAGGTGACTCTGAGTTCCTTTATTTTTGGTGTGTGTGTGTGTGTGTGTGTGTGTGTGTGGTAGAAAGAGTGTAAAGAGCATGGCCCCTGAAGTTTCATTCAGGAGGAGGTCCCCAGTGGTCTGGGCACTGGGAATAGAGTGGTGATCAGGACTGGCAATGCCCTCACTTTCCCAAAACTTGGATTCGAAAGAACAGGCACAGATTGCGCCGTGTGTCTCTCCACTTCTTCACCTCAGCATGACCTTATTGAGTATTTACCTAGAAGACTTCTTGTGACATTGAATGAGGACATCTGCAGTGACCAGCCCAGCAGGTGTTCTGTTGGAGCTTCCTCCTTGCCAGACTGCTGTAGGCAGGAATAGACAGCAGGTCTCTATTGGGAAGAGAGTGAAGCAGCCCTCGCTCAGGCTTTTCCTGAAGCCCGTTCAATGTCTGATACATAAACTGCTGTTCCTAAGAATTCCCAGAAGAGCAGACCTGATCCCCAGTGTGGACAGTCTGGCATAGATGAGCCTTAGCGGCTTATGGAATAAGTAGGCTCTTCATAGGATCTCTGCACAGAGTACGTCTTGAAGTTTCCATTGGTTTTGTTAGTATAGTAGTTCTCATTCGTAAATAGTCTTTTGATTGTGTGCTTTATTTTCAGAATATAATGAAGTGCATTAAGTAGTGAGGTAGATTTAAGCAGTTACTTCAAGCAAAACCAAGGAGCATAACCTTGAAATAACATCTCTAATGATGTTGGAAATACTTCATAGGCTAAAAAGTTATGACGTACAAGAAATTGTCATAAATTTCTTGACTCCCTCTGGTCTTTTTTTTTTTTTTTTTTTCCTGTTTTTTAGGGCCGCAAGGGCATATGGAAGTTCCCAGGCTAGGAGTTGAATTGGAGCTGCAGCTACCGGCTACACCACAGCCACAGCAACATCAGATCCGAGCTGCATCTGTGACCTATACCACTGCTCACAGCAAGGCTGGATTATTAACCCACTGAGCGAGGCCTCAGTGGATACTAGTCGGGTTTGTTTCTGCTGAGCCACAATGGGAACTCCCCACTCTGGTCTATTTTTGAAGCCCTTTGGCAACAAGGAAATCATAATCTACTGTATTAAGTTTTAGAGAGCTGATTTTCAAAATGTAATGTACTTTTTTTGTGTGGTTCTGTGCTGAGATGCCTTACTCAATAGATAGGTGCCAGTAAGACATTTCCTTTTTTTTTTTTTTTTTTTTTTTTTTTTTTTTTTTTTTTTTTTGCTATTTCTTGGGCCGCTCCCGTGGCATATGGAGGTTCCCAGGCTAGGGGTCCAATCAGAGCTGTAGCTACCGGCCTACACCACAGCCACAGCAACTCGGATCCAAGCCGAGTCTGCAACCTATACCACAGTTCACAGTAACGCCGGATCATCAACCCACTGAGCAAGGGCAGGGACCGAACCCGCAACCTCATGGTTCCTAGTCAGATTCGTTAACCACTGCGCCACGACAGGAACTCCGACATTTCCTTTTTATCTGTCAATATCAAGAACCTGTGGAAAGCCTGCTGTGTGGCCTGGCGCCATGGTGGGCTGTGTTAGCACCTTTCAGGGGAGGGGTGTGGGATGGGGAGACACTGCCTGCTGCCAGGGCACGCAGTCTCACTGAGGGGAAAGATGTGGTGTGTTGCTAGGTTCCTATGGTGAGATGTCAGATAGGCCTGCATGTGAGAGGCCAGTACTATCGCATACACTCAGTTATCGTAAGTAAGAGAGTAGTTCTCAAAACAAATGACATGTAATGTTTCTGTCTTCCTGCAGGGCTCTGGAACTTCATCCATTCTCAGTCAAGCCGCTTCTTCGACGAGCAATGGCCTATGAAACTTTAGAGCAGTATCAGAAAGCATATGTGGATTATAAAACAGTGCTGCAAATAGACTGCGGAATCCAGGTAGCAAACGACAGTATTAACAGGTAACCGACTCGGAGGCAGCTCCCTGAGGTCTAGCGGTTCTCATGGAGTGAGATTTTCTTTTCTTCCCTCCTCCAAGAGTGTTGTCAGGGTGTAGATGTGTTCTTTGTTATTGGCGTTACCCGGATGGCCTTTGGCAATTGCCTGCCTTCACTCTTTCAAAACCCCATGGCTCAAGCTCTCTAACTTTTAACTTTCTCTTTATCCCATGATACATTTTTTTTTTTTTCGTCTTTTCGCCTTTTCTAGGGCCGCTCCCGCGGCATATGGAGGTTCCCAGGCTAGGGGTTGAATCGGAGCTGCAGCCACCAGCCTACGCCAGAGCCACAGCAACGCAGGATCCGAGCCGCGTCTGCAACCTACACCACAGCTCACGGCAACGCTGGATCGTTAACCCACTGAGCAAGGGCAGGGACCGAACCCACAACCTCATGGTTCCTAGTCGGATTCGTTAACCACTGCGCCACGACGGGAACTCCCCATGATACATTTTAATTGTCCTCTGACACCTTTATGTTGGTGTCCTGGTCCAGTTATTACTGTCCAGTGAATGTTCTCTGTATACGTATATTTTTAGTCGCACAGGATATAGGTCTTTTGTGCTGCTCAGATGCACAGAATTCGAGTTTAGTATTTGTAAATATCTTTGGGGTTAGAGCAGTGTTTTCAGTGATGTCCTAAGTCAGTACCAATTATAGGGCAAGATCCAAAACCTTAGGGAAAACCGCCGTGTTGAGTCTTCTTCTCCTGCAGGATTTGCAGATGTTCAAGGGCACCACATCTGTCAGTGGAAACCTGTCTTGTTTCTCCTCGGGAGAATGATGTCTTCATGAGCCTGCTAGATATTTCTGTTTACATAGACACTCATCTAGGATAAGTATTAACTTAAAATAGCAAAGAATCTGGATCTGATTTATATTATGATCTCTAGACCCCCTGAGTGAGAATGGGAAGGTAAGAATTTCCAGACTTCAGACATTGCTTTTAGGTGAACTTGGAAAATTACTACTTGGATAACATTTCTAGTTATGGATACTATCTTGTGATCCCGTTTGTCCAAAGTATAATTTCTTCCAAGTATTTGTGTGTTTCCCTTGTGCCCAGCGTTGGTCTAGTGTACCATGCCGCCTCTCCCCCCATTCCCCACAAAAAGGGAAAACACAACATAGCCTCTGTCTTTTTTTTTTTTTTTTTTTTTTTTCCATTTCTTGGGCAGCTCCCATGGCATATGGACATCTCCAGGCTAGGGGTCTAGTAGGAGCTGTAGCTGCTGGCCTACACCACAGCTCACGGCAACGCCAGATCCTTTACCCACTGAGCAAGGCCAGGGATCGAACCCGCAACCTCATGGTTCCTAGTCAGATTCGTTAACCACTGAGCCACAACAGGAGCTCCCACATAGCCTCCGTCTTTAAGCAAACTGGAATATAGCTGGGGGGAGAAACTTGACATAAGACAGATTATGCCCAAGTGTGAACATTTGTCAGCGAGATAGGGGCTCACAGAGAGGCCAGGCCCCTTAGTCTATGTGGGCTGTGGTTGTTGGAGAGAAAGCGCTGAAGCTGGTCCGGGAAGGGCACTGATGGAACCTTGAACAAAGCTGAAGAAAGTGAGAACGGTGTGTTTCAGATCAATTTGGTCTTTTAAAATCCTGCCCTACCGCTGCACCTGGTCCCAACACACCTGGGAGAAAGTGTCAGAAGAATTTTTTTTTTTTTTGGTCCTTTTTAGGGCCGCTCCCGCGGCATATGGAGGTTCCCAGGCTAGGGGTCCAATCGGAGCTGTAGCTGCCGGCCTACATCACGGCAACAAGGGATCCGAGCCGCGTCTGCGACCTACACCACAGCTCACGGCAATGCTGTATCCTTAACCCACTGAGTGAGGCCAGGGATTGAACCCTCAACCTCATGGTTCCTAGCCAGATTCGTTAACCACTGAGCCACGACAGGAACTCTGGAAGAATTTGTATAGAGAGTGGGCAGCCATCCCCTGG